>NW_025421987.1:25000000-30000000 GCF_011764305.1 Mustela putorius furo
GATGAATATGGATGCTAAGATTCTCAACAAGATCCTAGCCAACAGGATCCAACAGCACATTAAAAAGATTATCCACCATGACCAGGTGGGGTTCATCCCTGGGATACAAGGATGGTTCAACATTCACAAATCAATCAGTGTGATAGAACAAATCAATAAGAGAAGAGAGAAGAACCACATGGTCCTCTCAATTGATGCAGAAAAAGCATTTGACAAAATCCAGCATCCGTTCCTGATTAAAATGCTTCAAAGTATAGGGATAGAGGGAACATTCCTGAACTTCATCAAATCTATCTATGAAAGACCCACAGCAAGTATCATCCTCGATGGGAAAAAGCTCGCAGCCTTCCCATTGAGATCAGGAACACGACAAGGATGCCCACTCTCGCCACTCTTGTTCAACATAGTATTAGAAGTCCTAGCAACAGCAATCAGACAACAAAGAGAAATAAAAGGTATCCAAATTGGCAATGAATAAGTCAAACTCTCTCTCTTCGCAGATGACATGATTCTTTATATGGAAAACCCAAAAGACTCCACCCCCAAACTACTAGAACTCATACAGCAATTCAGCAATGTGGCAGGATACAAAGTCAATGTACAGAAATCAGTGGCTCTCTTATACTAACAATGAAAATACAGAAAGGAAAATTAGAGAACCGATTCCATTTACTATAGCACCTAGAACCGTAAGATACCTGGGAATAAACCTGATCAATGAGGTAAAGGAACTGTACTTGAGGAACTACAGAACACTCATGAAGGAAATTGAAGAAGACACAAACAGATGGAAGACCATTTCATGCTCTTGGATCAGAAGAATAAACATTGTTAAAATGTCTATACTTCCTAGAGCAATCTATACTTTTAATGCCATTCTGATCAAAATTCCACCAACATTTTTCACAGAGCTGGAGCAAATAATCCTAAAATTTGTACAAAATCAGAAGAGACCCCGAATCGCTAAGGAAATGTTGAAAAACAAAAATACAACTGGGGGAAAAAAAATACAACTGGGGGCATCACGTTACCTGATTTCAAGCTTTACTACAAAGCTTTGATCACCAAGACAACATGGTACTGGCATAAAAACAGACACATAGACCAGTGGAACAGAGTAGAGAGCCCAGATATGGACCCTCAACTCTAAGGTCAAATAATATTCGACAAAACAGGAAAAAATATGCAGTGGAAAAAGACAGTCTCTTCAATAAGTGGTGCTGAAAAAAATGGACAGCTATATGTAGGAGAATGAAACTCGAGCATTCTCTTACACCATACACAAAGATAAACTCAAAATGGATAAAAGACCTCAACGTGAGACAGGAATCCATCAGAATCCTAGAGGAGAACATAAGCAGTAATCTCTTTGATATAAGCCACAGCAACTTCTTTCAAGATATGTCTCCAAAGGCAAGGGAAACAAAAGCAAAAATGAACTTTTGGGACTTCATCAAGATCAAAAGCTTCTGCAGAGCAAAGGAAACAGTCAACAAAACAAAGAGGCAACCCACGGAATGGGAGAAGATATTTGCAAATGACAGTACAGAAAAAAGGTTGATATCTAGGATCTATAAAGAACTCCTCAAACTCAACACACATAAGACAGACAATCATAACAAAATATGGACAGAAGATATGAACAGACACTTCTTTAATGAAGACATACAAATGACTATCAGACACATGAAAAAATGTTCATCATCACTAGCCATCAGGGAGATTCAAATTAGAACCACATTGGGATACCACCTTACACCAGTTAGAATGGCCAAAATTAGCAAGACAGGAAACAACATGTGTTGGAGGGGATGTGGAGAAAGGGGAACCCTCTTACACTGTTGGTGGGATGCAAGTTGCTGCAGCCACTTTGGAAAACAGTGTGGAGATTCCTCAAGAAATTAAAAAGAGAGCTTCCCTATGACCCTGTAATTGCACTCCTGGGTATTTACCCCAAAGATACAGATGTCATGAAAAGAAGGGCCATCTGTACCCCAATGTTTATAGCAGCAATGGCCACGGTCACCAAACCTTGGAAAGAACCAAGATGCCCTTCAACAGACGAATGGATAAGGAAGATGTGGTCCATATAAACTATGGAGTATTATTATGCCTCCATTAGAAAGGAAGAATACCCAACTTTTGTAGCAACATGGACAGGACTGGAAGAGATTATGCTGAGTGCAATAAGTCAAGCAGAGAGAGCCAATTATCATATGGTTTCACTTATTTGTGGAGCATAACAAATAGCATGGAGGACATGGGGAGTTAGAGAGGAGAAGGAAGTTGGGGAAAATTGGAAGGGGAGGTGAACCATGAGAGACTATGGACTCTGAAAAACAATCTGAGGGGTTTGAAGTGGCGGGGGCATGGGAGGTTGGGGTACCAGGTGGTGGGTATTATAGAGGGCACGAATTGCATGGAGCACTGGGTATGGTGAAAAAATAATGAATACTGTTTTTCTGAAAAAAAATTAATTTAATTAAAAAAAAAAGAAGGGCATGCATTGCACAGAGCACTGGGTATGGTGCTTAAATAATGTATCTTGGAACACTGAAAAATAAAATAAAAATTTTAAAAGTATATAAATAATAAAAAAACAATGAATACTGTTACACTGAAAAGAAATAAAAAAATTTAAAAAAATAAAAGAAATAACTGAGTATACTGCTGACCCAAGTCAGGCCAATAGCCAATTTCTTATATATGAATATTTCCTGGCGATTTTAGGGGGAATTGGAAATACAGCTGATCCCTGATCAACATGGATTTTTAATCATGTGGGTCCAATTATATATGGATTTTTTTAATGTAACTCAGTACAGCACTGTAAATATATTTTCTCTTTCTGATGATTATTACATAATTCTTTCTTTTCTCTAACTTACTTTATTGTAAGTATACAGTATATAATATATACAACATACAAAATATGTGTTAACTGTTTATGTTATCGGTTGGTTTTCAATTAACAGCAGATTATTCGTAGTTACATTTTTGGGGGAAGGAATCAATAGCTCATTGTGGATTTTCAACTGTGTAAAGGCTCAGTGCCCCTAACCTCCACATTTTTCAAGAGCCAATGTACTAATGAACTCCCAGTGCAGATTTCTATTAATGTAATCTGAGGTCAACTTTTAATTCAGATGAGGAAAGAGAGACATCTCCTTTGGAGTACTTAGAACTCAGGACTACCAAATCTAAGGAATTCCCAAGAAGGTATGGAATTGAGAATGGAGTCAGATGTTAGAGGGAACAAGCATAAGTGCTGACATGCAGAGAGTAGGGTTAAAAAAAATTCAGAGAACATTCATTACCATTAGCATCTTTCCCTAACCTCAGGTTGGTAACAGGTGAGGGATGAGAGAATGTGCAGTCAGTTTGGCTTTAGTCTAGAGCAGAGGGAACACATTTATGTCCTTAATGCCAAGATTGACTTTTGGGTTTTATTAATATTATATAAACACATTTTACATACCAATATTAAATAAAATGAGGATTATGTTTTCTCATTTGGTGACAGCAATGTTACCTTCCATAAGAAATCCCTATTGATTTCCTAATAGTATCCTCTGAGCATTGCACATAAATTACGTATATGCATTTACAATTACATAAATTTCCCTAGTCCCAGTCTCTAATCATCAAACTTTTAATAGAGTCTCTAGAGAAGAGTTTCAGATTCACTACTATATCTTTAATAGAGAATGTTAATTGTCTCTGTATGTCACCAGGTAACAAGTGAATGAGAGTATTTAGCATCGTACTGCCTTTAATTGTTCTCACTGATGGATTATTTTTTGAAGACTGATGGTAGTCTCGGAAAGGGAAATATGCTGACCATTTATGTTCTAGAAATAATTGAAGAAGCCCATCTGCCTGCTTCATAATTAAATGACAGAAGAGTTTCTGGGTCTTCTGTATCAGACTTGTGGAAGCTATTAACTTATACTTATAACACACAAAAAATCAGTATAAATATTGGAAACTGGTCTAGTAGTGAACTTTGAGATATTGATTAAAGGGGAATAAACTTTTGGAAAGTTGTAATTTCATCCATTATAGTGGCATATATAATGGTAAAGCTTCTAAGACATCATGGAGTAACTTCCACGCCTCTTTTTTTCCATCTAAATTCCTTCTTCTTCCCTTTTCCAAGCTCTAGTTATACTTTTATCACTTACCCTGGACTAAATATTTCTCTTCTGTCCTCCATTTTTTCCTCTCTCCATGTGTTTTTGTAGTTGCTTTTCTTGCACCTCTTATTCCTGTGCTTCGTTCTCCTGACTTGTCTCCAGGTGTGAGAGTGGAGATTCTGAAGATTCTGCTGACAATCCCAGTAATCTGTTCAACTCTTTCAATCTATATATTGAGGTCTATGCTGGGTGTTTTAACTGTTTTAAGGATAAAGCTAGTTTATTTGGATTTGTCTCGGGTCCAATCAGATCATCTGCAAAGGGAAGTTGGTCTAGTTTAAGAGAGAAGAGTCGAAAATTCACTTTCTTCTCAAAACAAAGTTTTGTCCCAAGGAAAACTAAAGCTAGTTCTTCAGTTATACACTGTCAAATTCATCATGTTTTATATCCAGCTGCCTACTTGACATCCCTGTGTAAACTAACAAGCATTTCAAATTTATCATGGCCAAGCCTGAGTTTTGTTATTACTATCAGTGTCCAAGTCTATTTCTCCTGTGTCATCTCTACTTTAGAAATGGTCACCAAATTGTTTCAGTTACTCAGGCAAAAATATGATCCAGTCATCAAATAAATGTTAGCATTACTATCAAAATGTATTCAAAATCCAATCACTTACCATCCTAATGCAAACTACCATTTCTTACCTGTTAATGAAAACGTATCTAATGAATTTCCCAGCTTCTATCCATACATCTTACAGTCTTATCCTAACAGAGCACCCAGAGATATAAGTTATGTAATGTCACTGCTCAAAACACTTCAGTGGATCTCCAGTTCAATTAATGTAAAGGCCAATTGACTCTGCCTGTTTTTCACTGAAAGACTCATTTTTTTTCTAATTATATTGTAGTAGCTTTTTTTTAATATTGTTTATTTGTCTGTTGGCCAGTATAGTTTTATGCTTTCAAGTATTTGATTAAAAAAAGTTTCTTCATATGTGTGAGCCTATCTTTGCTCTGTCTCTCACACATCTATGTGTAGAAACTTATTTCCATATCACATTGTATTAACTACGATAGCTTTATGGTTACATTGAAATCAATCAATGTCCTTAATGCCAAGATTGACTTTTGGGTTTTATTAATATTATATAAACACATTTTACATACCAATATTAGATAAAATGAGGATTATGTTTTCACATAAGTCCTTCAATCATTTTTTAATTACTTTAGATATTCTAGATATTCTTACATTTTTCTTTTAAATTTTGGAATTTGCTTGTTAATTTCCATACAGGATCATAGTTTATTTTTTAAATTTGTTAATTCACATACAGTTCAATTTTGGTTTCTGGAGTGGAATTTAGTGATTTATCACTTACATACAGCACTAGTGCTCATCACAAGTGCCCTCATAGGGCATAACACCTATCACCCATCTAGCCCATCCCCCACCTACCTCCGTTCATCAACCCTCAGTTTGTTCTATACCAGTAAGAGTCACTTATGACTTGTTTCTCTTTCTCTTTTTTTTCTTTTTCTCCTTCCTATATATTCATCTGTTTTCTTTCTTAAATTCCACATATGAGTGTGGTCAAATGATATTTGTCTTTCTCTGACTGAATTATTTCACTTAGCAAATACACTATCTTCATCCACATTGTTGCAAATGACAAGACCTCATTCTTTTTGATGGCTGAGTAGCATTCATTGTATATATACGCCATTTTTCCTTTATCTGTTCATCAGTTGATGGGCATTTGGGCTCTTTCCACAGTTTGGCTATTGTTGATAATGCTGCTGTGAACACCAGGGGGCATATACCCATTTGAATCTGTATTTTTATATCATTTGAATAAATACATAGTAATGCCACTGCTAGATTGTAGAATAGTTCTATTTTTAACTTTCTGAGGAAACTTTAAACTGTTTTCCATAGTGACTCCACCAGTTTGCTTTCCCACCAACTGTGCAAGAGTGTTCCCTTTTCTACACATGCTCACCAACACTTGTTATTTCTTGTGTTGTCAATTTTAGCCATTCTGATAAGTATGAGGTAGTATCTTATCATGGTTTTCATTTGTATTTCCCTGATGACGAGTGATGTTGAACATCATTTCGTATGTCTGTTAGCCATTAGCCATCTAGATGTCTTCATCGGAAAAGTGTCTATTCAGATCTTTTGCCCATTTCTTAATTGGATTATTTGTTTTTTAGGTATTGTGTTTGAGAAGTTCTTTATAGGTTTGGGATACTAATCCTTTATCTGATATGTCATTTGAAAATATCTTCCTTTTGAAAACAGTCTTCCTTTCAGTTTTGTTGATTGTTTCCTTTGCTGTGCACAAGCTTTTACTCTCAATGAGGTCCCAATAGTTCATTTTTGCTTTTCCTTCCCTTGTCTCTGGCAATGTGTCTAATAAGAAGGTACTGCAGCCAGGGTTTAAGAACTGTCTCCCTATTTTCCCCTCTAGGATTTTGATGGTTTTCTATCTCACATATAGGTCTTTCATCCATTTTGAATTTATTTTTGTGCATGGTGTAAGAAAGTGGTCCAGTTTCATTCTTCTGCATGTTTTGCCATCTGGTTTTCCCAACACCATTTGTTGAAAAGACTGTCTTTTTCCATTGGGTATTCTCCATGCTTTGTAGAAGATTAGTTGACCACATTTGCTGATATTTTTTTGAATATTTTATTTATTTCATAGTGAGAGAGAGAGAGAGAGAGAGAGAGAGCATGAGTTGGGGGAGGGGGAGAAAGAGAAGGAGAACCAGATTACCTGCTGAGCAAGGAGCCCGATGTGGACTGGATCCCAGCACCCTGAGAACTTGACCTGAGCCAAAGGCAGAAATTAACAGGCTGAGCCACTCAGGTGAACCATATTTTGCTGATATTTTTGATCAGCATTTTCTCTCTATGTTCAGAGGGATATTGATTTTTTTTTTAAAAAGATCATTTGTTTTGTATTGTTATCAAGATTATACTAGACTCATAAAATGAGGTGGGAATATTTCACTGCTCTTCCTTTTAATGAAAGAGTTTTGTGTATATTAGTAATATTTATTCCCTGAATGTTTGATTACATTTACCATTGATTTCATATGGTTTCATTTGAGCCTAAAAATTTCTTGGTAGTAAAAATTATGATATTATTACTTCTTTATCACCTATTATTTTTTAAAAATTTAAAAAGTTTTTATTTAAATTCCATTTAGTTGACGTGCAGTGTAATATTAATTTCAGGTATACAATATGTGATTCAACACTTCTGTACAACACCTGGTGCTCATTACAAGTGCACACCTTAATCCCCATCCCATATTTTACCCTTCTCCCCTAACCTCACTTCTGGTAATCATCATTTCATTCCCTATAATTAAGAGTCTGTTTCTTGGTTTGTCTCCTTCACTCTTTCTTTTTTCTATTGTTTGTTTGTTTTGTTTCTTAGATTCTACATATGCGTGAAATCAAATTTCATTTATCTTTCTCTGCCTGACTTATTTTGCTTAACATAATATTCTGTAGCTCCATCCATTCCATTTCATTGCAAATGGCAAGATTTCATTATTTTGATGGCTGAGTAATATTCTGCTGTATATATATTGATAGGGTAGTTGGACTTGGGTCCAACTTTCCATTATTTGTTTTATGTTTCCAACATTTTTTTTAAACCTCTCTACTTTGTTTGTATGCATGTATGGTTGGTTTCAAGATTACAATATATAATAGTAGCTTTTTTCAAAGTTAGCTTAAAGATAATATCATTTCACCCAAAACTGAACAATGTGTGTTTCATATAAATCTATTTATACAGCTTTTATCCGGTATAAAGCTGTATAGTTGTCATGTGTAATGCATCTACATATATATATAGCCCCAATATCAATCATAATTCTTGATTTTAGCATTCATATATATTTAAATAGATTAATAGAGAAAACACTCGTTTCTATTTATTTACAGAATTATTATCTTCAAAGTTGTTTCTTCCTAAATATTTGACTTCCCACATGGACTCATTTCCATTCGTTCTTAAGAAATTCCTTTATCCTTTGGTGAGTGCTGTGAAGTGTGTAAACCTGGTGATTCACAGACCTGTACCCCTGGGGATAAAAATATATGTTTATAAAAAATAAAAAATAAAAATTATATTATCTAAAAAAAAATAAAATTCAGATACATATTTATTATTCAGTTTGGAGATTCTTTAGATATAGGTGCAAGCTCTCACCAGGTGTATGATTTGCAAATATTTTCTCAAGGCTCTTGATCTTCTTTCTTTCCCGTAAAACCAATGTCTTATGTTGATTGCACCTAATGAGCAAGAAGTAACGATTACTGTTGACTTTCCAGTAGACATTTGCATACTAGAAGTTCAGAAATAAATCCATCAAAATTCAGGGCCCATTTATCTCAATGACATTTCTAGAGGTCCAGTTGATGTGTCATGTGGAGATATATCGTCTAAGTAAAGGATAAATTGTTGCATCTAGCCCTTCTGTGGCCAGAAAAAGAGGTGTAACACATAGTGGAAATGTGGATTTTGGAGGCAACATTATCTTTATTTGAGTGTATTATTAGAACCCATTTATCAAATGTACAGAAATGCTGCTGGTTTATGTGTGTTTTTTTTAAATTGAGATCAATTAACCAACATATGGTACATCATTAGTCTTTGATGTAGTTTCCAATGATTCATGAGTTGTGTATAACACCCAGTGCTCATCAGATCAGGTGCCCTCCTTAATGCCCATCATCCAGTTACTCTCACCCCCCTTCTATCTCCCTTCCACAACCCTCAATTTTTTTCGCTGACTCTTGGTTTCTCATGGTTGGCTTTCTCTCTCTGATATCCTCTCATTCAGTTTTCCTTCCCCTTCCCCACAGTTCTCTGTGCTACTCCTTATATTCTATGTATTAGTGAAACTGTATGATAATTTTGCTTCTACTTTTGAGTGTGATTTCAAAAAGGAGGACTTGTGAAAGGTATGGGCTGCTATGCAAGCTGCACTAGCACTTGGGTTACCTGATCCACCAAAAACAGTGGTGGTCCAATTGGCAATAGCACAGGGGGATGTTGTATGGAGTCTTAGGCTGGTGTCTGTGGGTAAATCACAGCACAGATGCTAAATTTCATGTTAAGCTCTGCCATCACTGTGGACAACTACTCTCCATTTGATAAAGAGCTATCGGTCTGCTACTAGGCTTCAGTAGAGATTGAATGCTCAACCATGGCCAGCAATTTCCCATGGAACCAGAGCTGCCTTTCATGAACTGTGTATTGTATGACCCACCAAGACATAAATTTCAGAGTACATGGCCACAGCATCATCAAATGGGTGTGATATACACATGATGTAGTCTGAGCAGTCCCAGAAGGTATCAGTAAGTTACATGAAGAAGTGGTCCAAATGCCCCGGTTCCCCATGCCTGTTGGCCTGGCTTCTCTATTCCAGCCATACTTCTGAGCTCATGGAAGGTTCTCTGTAATAAGTAAACAAAGGGAAAGATTACCTGGGCCTGGCTTACTGATAATTCTGTAAGATATGCAGATACCTATCAAAAGTGAATGATTGCAGCACTACTGCCTTGCTCTGGGACATCACTGAAGGACAACAGTGAAAGAAATTTCTCCCAGTGGGCAGAATTTTGAGTAGTGAACCTGGTTGTTCACCTGCCTACAAGGAGGAATAGCCATGTGTCTGATTATTTAATAATTCAAGTGCTTTGAGAAATGGTTTGGCTGGATGGTCAGGGAATCTGAAGGTTTATGACTGGAAAATGATGCAAGGAAATTTGTGGAAGAGGCAAAAAACATAGAAATATTTATGTCCTATGTGATGCTCAGCAAAGGGAAACTCAGCAGTGGAGGATTTTCATAATCAAGTAGGAAGAATCACCAAATGGGCTCATGAAATAGGGGGCTATGGTAGTAGGAATGGAGGTTTATATATGAGCTCCACAACATGGAACTCTACTCACCATATACAATCTGGCTACAGCCACTGTTGAATGTCCAGTCTGCCAGCAGCAGAGATTGAATCTGGGTCCCTGATATGGCACCATTCATTGGAGTGATCAGCCATCTACCTCATGACTGATCGGTATTGGCCAGATTCCAATGTGTGGAAAGGAAATGTTTTGTTCTTATAAGAATAGACACGTATTCCAGATACATATTTTCAGTACTGCAAGCAATGGTCCTGACAAAACTATCTGTGGACTAACAGAATTCCTTGTTCACTGTCATGGTATCCCATGCCCATTGCTTCTAATTGAGCAATTTACTTCACAGTAAATACAGTCTGGTAATGGCCCCATGATAACAAACTACCTTGTCTTACTATTTTCCCCACCATCCTGATACAGGGAGTCAGCTAGAATGATAGAATCATCTTTCAAAACACAGTTATTGCACCTTCTAGGTGCTGTTATCAGGCATGGCTCAGCAAGGCTCTCCAGAAGCCTGTAGATTTTCTCAATCAGTGTCCAATACACAGTATAGTTTCTTCCATAGCTAAAATTCATCAGCCCAGGAATTCAGTAGTGAAAATTTGAGTGATACTACCCACCACTACCACTTGTTAATGACACACTAGTGTAATTTTTGCAAGTCATCCTTTGCCTTAATGCTCTGCTGTCTAAAAGTCTTAGATCCAGAGGGAAGAATGTTTCCACCAGCACACACAACAACGATTCTGTTCATCAGGAAGTTAAACCTGGCACTGGGCCACTTTTTCTCCCTGCATCATTATGCAAAGAAGGGAGTTACCCAGCTGGTGAGACTACCAAGGAGAAATTGGACTAGTTCTCCATAATGGGGATGAGGCCAAGTATGTCAGAAATTCAAATCACTTGTATTTTTCTTTAGTAGTACCATTCCCTGTAGTTAAGGTCAATAGAAAACTCCAACAAACCAATTCAGGCAGGATTTCTAAGTCAGACCCTTAAGAAAGAAGGTAGAGAAATCTGACCAGTGAATGGTTTGCTACAGAATAAAGGATTGTGGAATGGGTACTGGAAGAAGAGGTAATTGTAAATAAGAGCTACGACCACATGACTGGTCTCAGAAATGAGGACTGTAGTTGCCATAAAATGTTTAATCCTCAGCTTGGTTAAGAATACACTCGTGTGTGTGTGTGTGCATGCGTGCGCACATGCGCACACATATGTGTGTATACCCACATTTGTATATTTGTATACACATAACAAATTTCTTTGCTTTCCTTCCACTTCTATTCCCTTATCATGTAAAATAAAATGAAATGAATTTATGTCATGGTAACTAATTATTGTTAATTTGACATCATAGTGTTTAAGATACCAGATATCAAGGAAGCTCTCATCAGGTATACGGTATAAAAATCACTGAAGTATTTTAACTCAATTTCTGGGGAAAGGTATAGTGCATTTTCAGCTTTACACAGCATAGTTGTATCATGTTAAGTGGAATTATGACCCTGCTATTGGTCTTACCTGGCACTTAAGTATGGTTTAAGGAATTGTGTATGGGTGTCAAGCTGACAGTGGGTGGACTTGTGATAGTTCATTGTATATGCCAACTTGACTAGTGTGCAAGATGTCTAGATAATTGGATAAATATTATTTCTAGCTGTATGTGTGAGGGTGTGTCCAGAAAAAGTTGGCATTATGTCAATTGACTGAGTAAAGTAGAGGACTTTCCCTGATGCTGGTGAGCATCATCCTAATCCATTGAAAGCCTGAATGGAACAAAAAGCCAGAGGAAGTTGAATTCACTCTGCCTGGTTGGTTGATCTGTAACATTGATACTTTTCTGCCCTTGGTGTTCTTGATCCTCGGTCCTTTCTTCAGAGCTGATGGGTGGAATTTATACCTTTTATTGGCTCTCTTATTCTTACACTTTAGAACTACAACATCATATTTCCTGGGTCTCAAACCTTGCAGACCACAGATCATGGGACTTCTCAGGCTCCATGTTCATATGAGCCAATATCTTATAGTAGATATATTTTATATATATACATATGTATATATATTCATATTTATATATAATATTACATATTTATATGCATATTTCACTTATAGATTGGTAATTTATTAGTTCTGTATTCTGGACAACCCTGAGCAATATAAACTTTGCCACATTAGTGACTTCTTCTTAATCTGAGAAAGAGAGGGAAATATGAAGCAACTGGTAGCTATTGAAGTCAAATAACTCTGTCTTAGAAGGTAACTTTTATGAAGAGGTATCATTATATGTTACAACATGTGTATTATCTTGTATACAAAATTAATTTGAGAAAAATGATTCAAAAGTTGACCCAGCATGACATTAAATTTTCTAATGAACAGATAGCCTTGCCATTAACCTTTGAGAAAGTGGGCTCTTAATTGGCTATCATCATTGTTAATCATGTTTTCAAGAAAAAAATATAGAATCATCCACAATACTTCATTTTTTGAAGAATATGTTCCCTTGAAACCTGCGTTCAGCTGTCCAAACAGAGATAAAAGTATGAAAGCCCTATAGGACAGGAGAAGCCATTGCCCTCACCCCCTCTCCTCTCTGTAACCCCTGACCTTCCCTTCAAAGATCTGTGAGACTTCTTGATGATCCTTCCTCTCTTCCTTGCACAATTCCCGCTACTAACTGCTGCCCCTCCCTGGGGAGCTGGTGCTTTTTCTTTCAGTGGGAAGAATCAAAGATTCTGCCCCAGAAGGGTGAAAAGCTGAAATTGGAGGAGGGACAGAAGCAGTGAAGGCAATGGTAGTACATTCATAAGGTAGTGTTGTTTGAGGTCAGGCCCTAAATGTTGTCCTATCAGAGGAAAACAAGATGAGGGGAAATAAAGAATAAACCACTAGAGCCACAGGCAGGACAAGAGATAGATTTCCAGGGTTCCAGGGCAAACAGAGGGATATCCACGGGTTAAACATGCTTCCTGGTGATGAGGAAATATAGCCACATGTCCCCCACCCTTCTTCCAACCCAGCTCCAGCGCTAGACTTTTCTTTTCATCCCTCTTCCTCATTACAGTTGTGGCCCTAGCCATGTCCTCATGTTCCTGTGTCTCCTGTATGCTCTCTACCCTTCCCTCCCTCTTTTTGCGTGGATCCCATTACAATAAATTTTAAATAAAAACCTGTCTCTGAAAAAAAAATGACAATGGAAATCTTCAAAATACTTGCAGAGTGCTATTTAAGTAAGGAATAGAGAGTATGCAGAAACTGCATTTTCACAGGTCTAATATCATTTAAAAGAGAATTTATCTAGTTCAGTCCCAGCCAAACAACATAAACTACTGAGGAAGGAACTCTATATCTATAGATGGAACCCATCAATCTTTGTTTTCGCAAATGCTCCATGTGATTCTGAGGTCAACTAAAGTTTAAGAACCATTATTTTAAAATCAAAATCAAAACCTTCTGCACAGCAAAGGAAACAGTCATAAAAACAAAGAGGCAACCCACGGAATGGGAGAAGATATTTGCAAATGACAGTACAGACAAAAGGTTGATATCCAGGATCTATAAAGAACTCCTCAAACTCAACACACAAAAAACAGACAATAACATCAAAAAATGGGCAGAAGATATGAACAGACACTTCTCCAATGAAGACATACAAATGGCTATCAGACACATGAAAAAACGTTCATCATCACTAGCCCTCAGGGATATTCAAATTAAAACCACATTGAGATATCGCCTTACACCAGTTAGAATGGCCAAAATTAGCAAGACAGGAAACAACATGTGTTGGAGGGGATGTGGAGAAAGGGGAACCCTCTTCCACTGTTGGTGGGAATGCAAGTTGATGCAGCCTCTTTGGAGAACAGTGTGGAGATTCCTCAAGAAATTAAAAATAGAACTTCTCTACGACCCTACTATTGCACTCCTGGGTATTTACCCCAAAGATACAGATGTCATGAAAAGAAGGGCCATCTGTACCCCAATGTTTATAGCAGCAATGGCCACGGTCGCCAAACTGTGGAAAACACCAAGATACCCTTCAGCGGACGAATGGATAAGGAAAATATGGTCCATATACACTATGGAGTAATACACCTCCATCAGAAAGGATGAATACCCAACTTTTGTAGCAACATGGACAGGACTGGAAGAGATTATGCTGAGTGAAATAAGTCAAGCAGAGAGAGTCAATTATCATATGGTTTCACTTATTTGTGGAGCACAACAAATAGCATGGAGGACATGGGGAGTTAGAGAGGAGAAGGGAGTTGGGGTAAAATGGAAGGGGTGGTGAATCATGAGAGACTATGGACTCTGAAAAACAATCTGAGGGGTTTGAAGTGGCGGGGGGATGGGAAGTTGGGGTACCAGGTGGTGGGTATTATAGAGGGCACAGATTGCATGGAGCACTGGGTATGGTGAAAAAATAATGAATACTGTTATGCTGAAAATAAAAAAAAAAATTAAAAATAAAAAAAAATAAAGAGGGATGTATGAATGAAGGAATAAATAAATAAATAAGGCCTTAAAGGCACTGAAAGGAAGAAAAAAAAAAGAACCATTATTTTAAAAGAAAAACAATAACAA
This sequence comes from Mustela putorius furo, assembly GCF_011764305.1. Taxonomy (NCBI): domain Eukaryota; kingdom Metazoa; phylum Chordata; class Mammalia; order Carnivora; family Mustelidae; genus Mustela; species Mustela putorius. The sequence goes on from NW_025421987.1 coordinate 25,014,682, forward strand.
AAGAAGGCCTAGACTACAGAGGTGTTCATAATACATATATACTGATAAGATTATACCTAGCTAGTCTACAACACAGATTGTGAAAAACTGTTCAGGATTTGATTGGTATTTTTTTGAATTTTAAAAATAAACTCCTCTATCTTAGTTTATTATTTTGGGGTCTTTTCTTTTTGGTTTGTTTTCTTGGGGGCTTTGTTTTGTTTTGTAGTTTAAAGCTTTGATTTGATTTCCAGTTGGTTAACATACAGTGTAATATTAGTTTCAGGTGTAGAATCCAGTGATTCCTCACTTACATATAACACCTAGTGCTCATCACAAGTGCCCTCCTTAATACCCATCACCCATTTAGCCCACCCCCTGCCCATCTCGTCTCTAGCAAGCCTCAGTTTGTTCTCATAGCTAGAAGTCTCTTTTATGGTTTACCTCTCTCTTTTATTCCCCCCACCTTCATTTTTTTTCTTAAATTCCATATATGAGTGAAATCATATGGTATTTTTCTTTCTCTGACTTAGTCTAGTTCATCTACATCATTGCAAATGGCAAGATTTCATTCTTTTTTACAGCTGGGTAATATTCCATTATATATATATATATATATATATATATATATATATATATAATGGAATAATAATTGCATTCCATATTCTTATATAATGGAATAATAATATTCCATATATTATATTCCATATTATTCCACATATATATTCTGTGTGTGTGTGACTGTGTATGTGTATAAATAACTCAGCTTTTCTTTATTCTTCATTCAATGATTCAATGATCATTTTGGGCTTTTCCCACAATTTGGGTATTATTGATGATGCTCCTGTCAATATTGAGGTACATGTATCCCTTAAAATTGGTATATTGGTATCCTTTTGGTAAATAACTTGTAGTGAAATTGCTGGATCATAGGGTAGTTCTATTTTTAACTTTTTTAGAATCCTCCATACTGTTTTCCAGAGTGGCTGCACAAGTTTGCATTCCCATGAACCACATCCTCACCAACATCTTCTGTTTCATTTATTTTTAATTTAAGCCATTTTGACAGGTGTGAGGTAATATCTCATTGTAGTTTTTATTTTTATTTCCCTGATGGTAAGTGACGTTGAACATCATTCCATGTGTCTGTTAGCCCACTATATGTCTTCTTTAGAAGCACTCCTGGGTATTTACCCCAAAGATACAGATGTCGTGAAAAGAAGGGCCATCTGTACCCCAATGTTTATAACAGCAATGGCCACGGTCGCCAAACTGTGGAAAGAACCAACATGCTCGTCAACGGACAAATGGATAAGGAAGATGTGGTCCATATACACTATGGAGTATTATGCCTCCATCAGAAAGGATGAATACCCAACTTTTGTAGCAACATGGACGGGACTGGAAGAGATTATGCTGAGTGAAATAAGTCAAGCAGAGAGAGTCAATTATCATATGGTTTCACTTATTTGTGGAGCATAACAAATATCATGGAGGAGAAGGGCGTTGGGTAAAATGGAAGGGGAGGTGAATCATGAGAGACTATGGACTCTGAAAAACATGTTAGAGAGGAGAAGGGAGTTGGGTAAAATGGAAGGGGAGGTGAATCATGAAAGACTATGGACTCTGAAAAACAATCTGAGGGGTTTGAAGTGGCGGGGGTTGGGAGGTTGGGGTACCAGGTGGTGGTTATTATAGAGGGCACGGATTGCATGGAGCATTGGGTGTGGTGAAAAAATAATGAATACTGTTTTTCTGAAAATAAATAAATTGAAAAATTAAAAATAAAAAAGGAAATATGTCCATTCTTCTTTTCTGCTAATTTCTTAACTGGGTTACTCTTGCTTTTTTGGTTTTTGAGTTGGTAAGTTCATTATAGATTTTGGATATTAACTCTTGATCAGGTATGTCATTTGCAAATATCATTTCCCATTCTAAAACTTGCCTTTTAGTTTTTTTGATTCCTTCCTTTGCTGTACACAAGGCTATTCTCTTGATGAGGTTCCAATACCTCACTTTTGCTTTTGTTTCCTTGCCTCCAGTGTCTAGTAAGAAGTTACTACAGACAATGGAGAGCCCAGATGCCTCAGTCAGTTAAGTAGCCAACACTTTTTTTCTTTTTTAGGAAATCTTATACTTTATTAGAAAGTTGTTCATTTCATACATATTTTTATTTTTGAAAATATGTCCTAAATTTTGCTAACAGCTTATCCTAGCCATGGTTACATCTTATTTCCCATTCTTTATTAAAATTTAATTTAATTTTTTCAGTGTTCCAAAATTCATTGTTTATGCACCACACCCAATGCTTCATGCAATATGTGCCCTGCAAAATACCCACCACCAAGCTCATCCAACCCCCCATCCAAAACTCTCAGTTTGTTTCTCAGAGTCCACAGTCTATCATGCTTTGTCTCCCCCTCCAATATCTCCCAACTCACTTCTCCTCTCCATCTCCCCATGTCCTCTGTGTTATTCCTCATGCTCCACAAATAAGTGAAACCATATGATAATTGACTCTCTCTGCTTGACTTATTTCACTCAGCATAATCTCTTCCAATCCCAACCATGTTGATACAAATGTTGGGTATTCATCCTTTCTGATGGAGGCATACTATTCCATTGTATATATGGACCATATCTTCTTTATCCATTCATCTGTTGGAGGGCATCTTGGTTCTTTCCACAGTTTAGCAACCGTGGCCATTTTTGCTATAAACATTGGGGTATAGATGGTCCTTCTCTTCACTACATCTTTATCTTTGGGGTAAATACCCAGTAGTGCAGTTGCTGGGTGATAGAGAAGCTCTCTTTTTAATTTCTTGAGGAATCTCCAAACTGTTTTCCAAAGTGGCTGCACGACTTGCATTCCCACCAACAGTGTAAGAGGGTTCCCTTTCTCCACATCCTCTCCAAAACTTGTTGTTTACTGCCCCAGAAATGGACCTTCAACTCTATGGTCAAGTGGCCAACTCTTGATTTTGGCTTAGATCATGATCTCACGCCCTGGTACTGAGCCCTCTCCCTACTCAATCTCTCACTCTCTTTCTCTCTCTTTCTCTGGAATAATAATAATAAAAAAAAAAGCAAAAAACAAAATAGAAGTTGCTACAGCTGATGTCAAAGAAGTCATTGCCTGTGCTCTCCTCTAGGATTTTGATGGTGTCCTGTTTCACATTTGGGGCTACTACCCATTTTGAATTTATTTTTCTGTATGCTATATGAAAATGGTCCAGTTTCATTTTTCTATATGTTGCTGTCCAGTTTTCCTGAAAACTTTTGTTGAAGAGACTATCTTGTTTCCATTAGATATTCTTTCTTGCTTTGTTGAAGATTAGTTAACCATATAGTTTTGGATCCATTTCTGGGTTCTCTATTCTGTTCCATTGACCTATGTGTCCTTTCTTGAGACAGTACCATACTAACTTGATCACTACTGCTCTATAATATAGCTTGAAGTCCAGAATCATGATGCCTACAGCTTTGCTTTTCTTTTTCAAGACTGCTTTGGCTATTTGCGGTCTCTTTGTGGTTCCATACAAAATTTGTAATTGTTTGTTTTAGTTCTGTGAAAAATGCTATTGGTACTTTCATAAGGATTGCATTAAATGAGTTGATTGTTTTGGGTGGTAAAGACAATTTAACAATATTTGTTTATCCAGTCCATGAGCATGTAATGTTTTTTCATTTCCTTATGTTATATTCAATTTCTTTCAGAAGTGTTTTAAGCTTTTCGGAGTACATTGTATCTCTTTGGTTAGGTTTACTCTTAGGCATCCTATGGGTTTTGATGCAGTTATAAATGGCATTGATTTCTTCACTTACATTTCTGCTGTTTCATTATCAGTTTATAGAAATGCAACAGATTTCTGTATGTTGATTTTGTATTCTGTGACTTTGCTGAATTCATATATCAATTCTAGCCATATTTTTGTTGGAGTCTTACAGGTTCTCTACACAGAGTATCTTGTTGTCCACAAAGAGTGAGTGTCTGACTTCTTCCCTGCTGGTTTGGAAGCCTTTTATTTCTTTCTGTTGTCTAATCATTGACCCTAGAACTTCCAGTACCATGTTAAACAATAGTGGTAAGATGGGACATCCTTGTCTTGCTCTTGACCTTTAGGGGAAAAGTTCTCAGTTTTCCCCAGTAAGGATGATTTTAGCTTGGGTTGTTCATATATGGCCTTTATGATATTGAGACATATTCCCTACATCCCTACTTTGCTGAAGGTTTTTATTGAGTAGTGATGTTGTACTTTATCAAATGATTTTTCTGCATCTATTGAGAGGATTGTATGGTTCTTGTCCCGTCTTTTATTAATGTGGTGTATCATGTTGGTTGATTCATGAATATTGAGCCACCCTTGTAACCCAGAAATAAATACCATTTGATTGCAGTGAATGATCTGTTTAATCTACTGTTGGATTTGATTTGCTATTATATTGTTGAGAATTGTTTGCATCCATATTCACTAGGGATATTGATCTGTAATTCTCCTTTTTAGTGGTGTCTTTGGTTTTGGGATCAAGGTAATGCTGTCCTTATAGAATGAGTTCCAAAGTTTTCCTTGCATATCTTTTTTCTGGAATAGCAGGAGAAGAATAGGTATTAACTCGTCTTTAAATGTTTGGTAGAGTTATCCTGTAAAGCCATCTTCCATGGTCTTTGGTGTGTTGGGAGATTTTTGATTACTGATTCAATTTCTTTTTTCTTTTAAAAGTTTATTTATTTATTGAAAGACAGAGATCACAAGTAGGCAGAGCAGCAGGCAGAGAGAGACGGGAAGTAGGCTCCCTGCTGAGCAGAGCGCCCCATGCAGGGCTCAATCCCAGAACCCTGAGATCATTACCTGAACCCAAGGCAGAGGCTTAACCAACTGAACCAGATTTCTTTGCTGGTTATAGGTCTTTTCAAGTTTGCTATTTTTTCTAGTTTCAGTTTTGGTACTTATATGTTTCTTGAGATTTATCCATGTCTTCCAAATTCCCCACTTTCTTGGCATGTAATTTTTCATAATATGCGCTTATAATTTGTATTTCTGTAGTGTTGGTTGTGATTTCTCCTCTCTCATTAGTGATTTTATTTAACTAGGGTCCTTTATTTTTCTTTTTGGTAAGTCTGGCTAGAGGTTTATCAATTTTATTAATTTTCTCATAGAATCAGCTCCTGGTTTCATTGATCTATTCTACTAAGTTGTTTTGTTTTTGTATCATTTATTTCTGCTCACATTTTTATTACTTCCTTCTTCTGTTGGCTTTAGGCTTCATTGGTTGTTCTTTTTTCTAGCATCTTTAGTTGTGCAGTTAGGTTGTGTATTTGAGATTTTTCATGCTTCTTGATGTAGGCATGTATTGCTATATACATCCCTTTTATAACCTCTTTTGCTGCTTCCCAAAGGTTTTCGATCATAATGTTATCATTTTTCATTGTTTCAATCCACTTTTTTTTAAATTTTCAGCATAACAGTATTCATTGTTTTTGCACCACATCCAGTGCTCTATGCAATCTGTGCCCTCTATAATATCCACCACCTGGTTCCCCCAACCTCCCACCTCCCCACCCCTTCAAAACCCTCGGATTGTTTTTCAGAGTCCATAATCTCTCACAGTTCACCTCCCCTTCCAATTTCCCCCAACTCCCTTCTCCTCTCTAACTCCCCTTATCCTCCATGCTATTTGTTATGCTCCACAAATAAGTGAAACCACATGATAATTGGCTCTCTCTGCTTGACTTATTTCACTCAGCATAATCTTTTCCAGTCCCGTCCATGTCGCTACAAAGGTTGGGTGTTCATCCTTTCTGATGGAGGCATAATACTCCATAATGTATATGGACCACATCTTCCTTACCCATTCATCCGTTGAAGAGCATCTTGGTTCTTTCCACAGTTTGGCGACTGTGGCCATTGCTGCTATAAACATTGCGGTACAGATGGCCCTTCTTTTCACTACATATGTATTTTGGGGCAAATACCCAGTAGTGCAATTGCAGGGTCATAGGGAAGTTCTATTTTTAATTTCTTGAGGAATCTCCACAAATCAGTGGCTTTCTTATACACTAACAATGAAAATACAGAAAGGGAAATTAGAGAATCCATTCCATTTACTATAGCAACAAGAACCATAAGATACCTGGGAATAAACCTAACCAAAGAGGTAAAGGATCTGTACTTGATGAACTACAAAATACTCATGAAAGAAACTAAAGACACAAAAAGATGGAAGACCATTCCATGCTCTTGGATCGGAAGAATAAACATTGTTAAAATGTCTATACTAATAGAGCAATCTGTAGTTTCAATGCCATTCTGATCAAAATTCACTGGCATTTTTCACAGAGCTCAAGCAAAAAATCCTAAAATTTGTATGGAATCAGAAGAAACTCCAAATTGATAAAGAAGTGTTGAAAAAGAGAAACAAAACTGGGGACATCATGTTGCCTGATTTCAAGTTATATTACAAAGCTGGGATCACTAAGACAGCATGGTACTGGCACAAAAACAGACACATAGACCAGTGGAACAGAGTAGAGAACCCAGATATGGACCCTCAACTCTATGGTCAAATAATCTTCAATAAAGCAGGAAAAAAATACAGTGGAAAAAAGACAGTCTCTTCAATAAATGGTGCTGGGAAAATTGGACAGCTATGTGTAGAAGAATGAAACTTAACCATTCTCTTACACCAAACATAAAGATAAACTTGAAATGGATAAAAGACCTGAATGTGAGGCAGGAATCAATCAGAATACTAGAGGAGAACATAGGAAGCAACCTCTTCTACATCTGCCACAGTAACTTCTTTCATAATGACTCCAAAGGCAAGGGAAACAAAAGCAAAAATGAATTTTTGAGATTTCATGAAGATCAAAAATTTCTACACAGCAAAAGAAACAGTCAAAATAAAACAAAGAGACAATGCATAGAATGGGAGAAGATATTTGCAAATGACACTACAGCCAAAGGGCTGATATCCAGGATCTATAAAGAACTCCTCAAACTCAACACGCAGAAAACAGATAATCATGTCAAGAAATGGGCAGAAGAAATGAATAGACACTTCTCCAATGAAGACATACAAATGCCTAACAGACACATGAAAAAACGGTCATCATCACTAGCCATCAGAAAGATTCAAATCAAAACCTTATACCAGTTAGAATGGACAAAATTAACAGGACAAGAAACAACAAGTGTTGGAGAGGATGTAGAGAAAGGGGAACTCTCTTACACTTTTGATGGGAATGCAGGTTGGTGCAGCCACTTTGGAAAAACGTGTAGAGATTCCTTAAGGAATTAAAAATAGAGCTACCTTATCACCCCACAATTGCATTACTGGGTATTTGCCCGGAAGATAAAAATGTAGTGAAAAGAAGGGCCATCTGTAACCCAATGTTCATAGTGGCAATCGCCAAACTGTGGAAAGTACAAAGAGGCCCTTCAGATGAATGGATAAGGAAGATGTGGTCCATATATACCATGGAGCATTATGCCTCCATCAGAAAGGATGAATACTCAACTTTTGTATCTACATGGACAGGACTGGAAGAGATTATGCTGAGTGAAATAAGTCAAACAGAGAGAGTCAATTATCATATGGTTTCGCTTATTTGTGGAGTATAAGGAATAACATGGAGGACATGGGGAGATGGAGAGGAGAAGGGAGTTGGAGAATTTGGAGGGGGAAATGAACCATGAGAGTCTGTGGACCCTGAGAAACAATCTGAGGGTTTTGGAGGGAGGGTGGTGGGAGGTTGGGTGAGCCTGCTGGTGGGTATTATGGAGGGCACATATTGTATGGGGCACTGGGTGTGGTGCATAAACAATGAATTCTGGAACACTGAAAAGAAATTTTAAAAATAAATAAAAATTTTAAAAAATTGTAATAAAATAAAATGAATATATGGAGGTGTAGAAAATAAGCTGCAGAAAGTCTGAAATTAAGGTCAGGAATACTAGTAAAAATGTTACTACTATTGAGTGTTCTCAAACCAGAACCTATAGTAAAACCTCAAATCTATATTTTTTTTAATTTTTTTAAATTTATTTATTTATTTGAGAGGCAGAGATCACAAGGAAGCAGAGAGGCAGGCAGAGAGAGAGAGAGAGAGAGGAGGAAGCAGGCTCCCTGCTGAGCAGAGATCACGATGTGGGACTCGATCCCAGGACCCTGAGATCATGACCTGAGCCAAAGGCAGCGGCTTAACCCACTGAGCCACCCAGGCGCCCCTCAAATCTATATTTTGCTTAAAATGTCCTCATTCTGGGAAAAGTTATATGCAAAATATAGATTTGATGTTTTACTGTAGATATTGATTTAGTGAATCAATTATAAAGGCTAATAATCTGTATTCTACTTGAACTATAAGTGACCCAAACATATGTGACATGGCTAAACTATATGTGAGATGACATTGAGTTTGATGGGAAGATGAAGAGATAGATGGAAAGTGTTCAGAAGGTAGATGCAGTGCCTCTCTGACACATTTCAGAGTTAGTCATTAAAGAATGAATTATCACTTGTCAACTTGGTAGATTCTCATCAAAATTTGATTGAGAACTTAGATGCAGTGTCCAGTTTGTGGACATCCAGTGCATGTGTACTTGGTAGTTTGAGTCTATTTCAAATCATGAATTGAAAATCCTTGGGGTAGACTGAAGATATAGTTATGTATGACCTATCTGTTGGAGAATACATAAAGTGAAGAGAATGGTGAATAACTAAACTGACAACGTATGTTAAAGTGGAGTAAGATATATATCACTTTTAGGTAACCAAACTGATCCTCTTTTCTACGACATAATTTTGATGCCAGCAAACTGTACCACCCATCGTAGGTCCCCAAAGTGCTACAGTTGACTTTCCTATCTCCTGACAACTAGGGTGAGGCGATATGATGTAGGTTTGGTAACTCTACATCACTCACACTAGACTTGAAATTTGGATTGAGGGAGGAAGAGGGACAAGGACAAAAGATAATCTGAATTGCAAAGGCAGCCAAGACACAATATGAAGGTTCCAGCAAATGCACCCTGCATCCACACCAGTAACTCTGTCCATGTGAACAGTGGCATTCTCACATAGCAGTGGTGACAACAGCCCTCATGGAGTCAATGTTGGAATATAATTTTTGCTATTGGCAGATGGCCATGCTTGCTTCTGTTCCTGCCCATTTTTTCTCAGCAGAGTCCTTTAATTTCCCAGCATTTCCATGTTAGATTCCATTCCAAAAAATTTTTTGTTGAAACTAATAGTTCTGACTGGCAGTGAATAAAGACAGGGAGAGACCAGGAAAGGATACTGAGCAGAGTGATCAAGATGAGTGATGAGTATCATGAACACACAGAGAGGAAGATAGTTAAGAAGGACAAAGAAAATTATGGTACCAACTTTATTTATTAAAATAAATGCTCTACTAGGATAAGGAGTGAACAGGTGTGATTGAGCATGGAAACTAATGGCTTTAGCGAGAGCAATTTCTGTTATGTGATGCAGTGGAGGCCAGAGCATAATGGCACTGAATGGGAAACAATTGCACAACAGTGAGAAGGGAAGCAAGATTGAATATTCCAAGAATGTGGACAACAGTTGTTATATGTCTACTGCAGGTGGACAAATAGAACATTTTTCCTTGACGTGGCTTTATTAAAATTTTTCAAAACAGAGAAATGGAGAGAAAGCCATAAAAAGAAGAAAGAAGACAGCAGAAGGAAAAGTTTGGGTGGGTGAAGATCACAAGGTGCAGGAACAGAAATAGGCAGAGAATAATAGACATATGGGTAGATGAGTGTGGGAAAGACAAGTAAAAAAGAATTAAGAATCTATCAGGGGTGAATGGGTGGCTCACTGGGTTAAGAGGCAGACTTTCAATTTCAGTTCTGGTCATAATCTCAGAGTCCTGGGATTATGCCACATATTAGACTATGCAGTCAGCCTGACATCTGCTTGAGGATTCTCTCTCTCTCTCTCTCTCTCAATATGCCCTTCTACCCACTTTCACTCTCTCTCTCTCTCTCTCTTTCTAAAATAAAGAAATCAATATTTAAAAGAAAAAACGAATGTATTAGAGAAAGACTATGGACAACAAAAAAGTAAAAGCCTAGGGTTTAGGGATAAATGTTTATTTTAACCCTGGGTGTTGTTTAAAGTTGTCAACAATGGGAATCTTTTCTTTCCTTATTTTATTCAAATGTCCAAATTTATTTTTCTATGGGATATTTGTATGTAACAGATTTTCCGGTTAAATTTTACATCACAAACTTTACTCATAAATATATTAACACTGCCTGAAATGTTTTTCATATTTAAAAGTTGCCTTACATTTGCTATAACAATGATTAGGACTGACTTTTTTCTAGAAATCCTTATGGTTTTACTTGAGAACACCTTTTCTCTACCAGTGTTTTTGCAGAATAAAATTGAGGCAGAATGGAGTGGAATACAGGTGATATAAATAACAAAGCTACTAATTTCACATGATAGAGGTATTTTTATTTGAAAAGCTTTCTAGGCAATTCCAAATCACTAAATAATGAAAAAATCTCAAATTCAGTTTTCGTGGGTACTTATTAAGCTATAAATGCTGGAAAGAGAAGTGAAGAAGCACCTACTGCCTATTTCCTGCTACATGTATATAAATAGTCAATGAAATGCTTGTCAGAAGTGGGAGATAGCATAGAGTTAATACACAATCGACTTACCTTAAAAGTTTGATTCAGAAAATGTGATCAGTTAACGTAATAGAGCTTTTAATCAGAATAAGCAGAAAAGATTACTTATGTAGAAATCATTATGGAATGATATTTAAATGTAGTTTAAATTGTTGAACACTCTAGTTCATGAATACTTATAAAGTCCTTAGAGATATGCTAAGAAATAATAAAACATTGTTAAAGGGAGTAATTCAGTCTTACAGCTATTTTGCTTACTAGAGGAGAGTCATTAAGATTTAATATGTAAATTATTCAGTATTTATTTCCCATTACTCACCTGGCTTTTAGGCTCTTGTAAACCCAATGTAAAATTATTAAAATTCAAGAGTATGTCAAACTTATATATAAAGAATAATGAATTTTATAGTAATCATTTCTCTCTTATCCATATCTTATAAGAAACTGAGAAAATTCTTTTGAAGTGTTAGATTTTCTAAAGTAGATAAGAAATGCAGTAGCACTGAAATGACCAAAACATGTGTATTAACTTCTTGCACACTGATTCACTTTGGAGGCTTCCTTTAACAAGCTCAGGAGAATGTTGTTTATATCAATTTGTTTCAAGCACAAGGGTCAACCAGTTTTACAACTCTGGGATTTTTGCCAGAATAGGAAGGAATGAAAAACTAAAATTGTCCCAATAGCACCAAAGGCTTCCCTTTAGGACAAAACTAAATTGTTCTTCTGGACAATGTAAACTTCAACATGTGTGAAAAATCCAGGTAGCTCATAGGGCATTATAGACTCTGAAACCATAAACATCAAATCATCATAGATATTATATTTTGTGCCCCTATTTTCCACTACTAATGATGCCTCTGACATATTTATGCATATTTAAATGTATAAATGTTGATGCTTTCAGTGCTTTGATTAGTATGATCACATCTGAGCCAGTCATACGTGATTTTAATGAAGCCAAAGTGCTGCATTCCCTTCAGGGGAACCTTAACTACAAGTGTCCTTTTCATACAAAGTGCAGCTCATGTTCCAGAACTACACTGAACTTTCACACTTTAATTTGTGACAGGTGAGAAATCTTACTTCACAAAGGTCAAGGGAAGGTGAAAGGGAAAACAAAACAAAGGACCATAGTGGGAGTTGGCATATATCCATGCTTCTCAAACATTAATGCCTGTGAATCGCCTAGTAATTTTCTGAAAATGCAGATTCTCTTTTGATAAGTCAGGCAGGATGTCCAAAGTCTTCATTGACAAAGTGATGACCTGGACATTTGCTACCTTTAGGGCCTTCCATCCTTGGAGGACCTAGATGATCTCAGAGCTAGAACATTAGAGAAGCACATAAAGAAAAGTGGTAATGTAGCTGGTATCCAAAGAGAAGCAAGAGGAGCCAGATGGGATGAGAAAGACCAACATGGTTGGGCTCACATGGGATCTGAAGGGTAGGTCAGGCACTTTGATTTTTATCCCAATTTTAAGGACAGATAGTGAGATATTTTGAACACAGTGGTAAGGTGTTCATACTTACCTTTCAACATGAAGAGAGAAGTGACATAATGTTCACTCAGAAAATAATGACATTATATGTGTCAAAAGAGTACAATGTACAAATTGTTTTGATTTAGTATCTAAAGAGGAGTAAAAGTGCTTAACCTCCACATGGGACTTGATGGCAGCAAGTGGGAAAGCAAAGGGCCTATATTCTGATGTAGTCATTAATCAGTTATTCTGTGTTCTTAGACTTTGTTTGTGAAAGCCAAAGAAAGGGGGGAAATAAACTACATAGATAAAAGAGAAGCCCTGTCATAACTTAGTAGAAGGGTGTGTAAGCAATATGTGCACTGGGAATTTCAACATAATCCAAACTTGAGTTAAATCAAATTCTTCTCTTCAATTTTGTGTATTTATCTCTCACCTCATATTGTGGTCCATCTACGGTACAAAAGTCTGTATTGCTGCTTCAATATTAGTAGTCTTCTCAATTTTAGTTATTTTCTTAAAGATATCTATCTATTTATTTATTTATTTAGAGAGAGAGAGAGAGCACAGAGGAAGCATTAGAGGGAGAAGCAGACACCCCACTGAGCAAGAGCAGGATGCAGGACTCGATCCCAGGACCCTGACATCATGACCGGAGCAGAAGGCAGATGTTTAACCAACTGAGCCACACAGGTGCCCCTCAATTTTAGTTATTTTAAGTGGTGGGTCAATGTATCTCACTATGGTCATTTGATTTTCCCAATGATGAATTTTATTGAACATATTTTTGTGTCTCCATTTAATATCTGTGTATCTTGTTTACTGAAGTGTCTACATAAATATTTTCTCTTTTTTAAATTGAGTTATATATTTCTTATTTTTTAGCTTTGATATTCTTCTTCTATTCTGCTTATGAAGCTCTTATCAGATACATGATTTGCAAATATTTACTCAATGACCTTGATCTTCTTTCCCTTTCATAAGATATCACATTTATTCCTTATGGAGCAACTACTGTAGACCTATTGGTAGATATTTGTGTACCAGAAATTGAGAAATATAGTCAACAAAATTCAAGGCCCATTTATCTAGGTGAAATTTCTAACCGTCCAGTGGTGGGTCATGGGGAGACATCTCTTCTAAGGTAAAGGATAAGTTGCTGCATCTGGCCCTCTTTCAACCAAAAGAAACATATAACACCTATTGGGAGCCTGTGGATTTTGGAGCCAATGTCATCTTCATTTGGGTGTATTATTCCAACCCACTTACCAAGTGTCTAGGAAAGCTGTTAGTTTTAAGTGTGACTCTGAACAGAAGAAGGATTTACAAAGGTGTAAACAGCCGTACAAGATGCTCTACTCCTTGGGTCACATGATCCACCAAAGCTAATGGTAATTGAAGGCATAGTGGGAGATAAGGACACTTTTTGGAGACTTGGGCAGGTCTCTCTGTAGGCAAATCACAGCACAGGCCCTTAGGTTTAGAGCTAAGCCATGCTATCACTGCAGACAATTACTCTTCATTTGAAAACCAGAAGGATGGACTAGAAAGAACTAGAACTAAAAGGATGGAATTGTCATTAATGGAAATGGGTAAGAGGGTGGTTTGGGGAATAGGTTTGGCAAAGAAAATCAAAGTTCCTATTCATTTAGGTTTTTGTCTTCTCCACCTTCCTAGTCTTCTTGCATATCTATTCTCATTCATTTTACTGCTCAAACTGTTCCTTCCTTGTGCCCATGACTTAAGCCTACTGCTGAGAACTACTGGCATTCACTGAGCATCAGTGAATCCTGTGTGTCACTCAAGGCCAAATAAGTTGCTGTCCTCTGGGAACATCTTTCTATATCACTTTTTATTTCAGAGAATAATTACTAAAAGGTTTTTTTTTTAATGTTTATAATTAAAACAACAAGTAGTCATTGTTGTTCATGTTGCAGAGTCACTTGATGTGGTCACAAAATGCATAAGTTTCACACTAAATGAGCAGTTCATGGAGAAATTTGTTGATCTTAGAAACCATAGTAGAGGGCTTGATCTGCTTCAGACCTATGAGTACATTGATCTCAGCAGTACAGTTGGGGGGAAAAGGAAATAAATTTGCCATTTGTTGGTCTCTGCTATTGACCCAGATGAGTCAGTACATTGCATCAACTTGGAATAAGTGGTATCCCAGTAAACTCTGTTCTGTTGATAATATACTCTAAAGTTACATACATACTTACCAAAAGCAGTGAACCCATTGGATGAATATAGACCTCCCCAAAAGATGTAATTACTGGGCCATTTTAAAGAGTGAAATTTATTTTATTTTATTTTTAACGTACAAAGAAATTTTACTTTCTGGTCTTGATGACAAGTAAATGCATAATGAGCAGCAACCCTTGAATCTTCTCTTCATATTCTTTTTTCTCCCCTAATAGAACAGTGAACCTTGCAATAAGGTTTTTTCCTTCCTCCCATCCCCCAGTGGCATCCAGGAAAAATAGTCAATTAGTGTTTGTGCCCATGAATTACTAAGATCCTTCCAACTTCTCTGAGGCAAAGAGAATTATATGGTTTATATGATGAAATCAATAGCTTTTTTAAAAATTAACATATACTGTATTATTTGCTTCAGGGATACAGTTCTGTGAATCATTAGTCTTATACAAATCACAGTCCTTACCATACCACATACCCTCTCCAATGTCCATAATCCAGCCACCCATCCCCCCCCACCACCACCAAACCCAGCCACCCTAAATTTGTTTCCTCAGATTAAGAGTCTGGGGATTTTTCTCCCTCCCCAGTCACATCTTGCTTCATTTTCCCCCTCTTCCCTCCTTGACCTCCCCACCTATCTCTCAAATTCCCCATATCAGAGAGATCATATGATAATTGTCTTTCTCTGATTGACTTATTTTGCTTAGCATAATACCCTCTCGTTCCATTCACATCAATACAAATGACAAGATGTTGTGGGGTTTGGGGTTTTTTTTTTTGAGATTTTATTTATTTATTTGACAGACACATATCACAAGTAGGCAGAGAAGCAGGTGGTGGGGGGGAGAAGCAGGCTCCCTGCTGAGAAAAAAGCCCAATGTGGGGCTCAATCCCAGGACCCTGGGATCATGATCTGAACCTAAGGCAGGGGCTTGATGACTGCCTATTATTCCATTGTGTATATATACCACATCTTTATTCATTCATCTGTTGATCGACATCTAGGTTCTTTCCATAGTTTGGCTATTGTGGACTTTGCTGCTATAAACATTCGGGTGCACATGCCCATTCAAATCACTACAATTCTCTCTTTAGGGTAAATATCCAGTAGTGTGATTGCTGGCCATGGCATAGCTCTATTGCCAACTTCTTGAGGAACCTTCATACTGTTTTCCAAAGTGGCTGTGTCAGCTTGCTTTCCCACCAACAGTTTAAGAGGGTTCCCCTTTCTCTGCATCCTTGCCAACCTCTGTCATTTTCTGACTTGTTAATTTTAGCCATTCTGACTGGTGTGAGATGGTATCTTACTATGGTTTTGATTTGTATTTCCCTGATGCTGAGAGATGTTGAGCACCTTTTCATGTGTCTGTTGGCCATTTTGGATGTCTTCTTTGCAGAAATGTCTGCTCATGTTTTCTGCCCATTTCTTGATTGGATTATTTGTTCTTTGGGTGTTAAGTTTGATAAGTTCTTCATGGATTTTGGATACTAGTCCTTTATCTGATATGTCGTTTGCACATATCTTCTCCCATTCTGTCAGCTGTCTTTTGGTTTTGTTGACTGTTTCCTTTGCTGTACAAAAGCTTTTGATCTTGATGAAGTCCCAATAGTTCATTTTTTTCCCTTTCTTCACTTCCTTTGGTGATGTTTCTAGGAAGAATTTATTGCCGCTGAGGTCGAAGAGGTTGCTGCCAGTGTTCTCCTCAAAAATTTTGATGGATTCCTGTTTCACATTGAGTCATTCATCAATTTTTAGTCTATTTGTGTGTGTGGTGTAAGTAAATGGCCCAGTTTCATTTTTCTGCATGTGGCTGTTCAATTTTCCCAACACCATTTGTTGAAGAAGCTGCATTTTTTTTCACTGGATATTCTTTCCTGCTTTGTCAAAGATTAGTTGACCATAGAGTTGAGGGTCCATTTTTGGGACATCTATTCTGTTCCATTGATCTACATGTCTGTTTTTGTGCCAGTATCATACTTCTTGTTTATTACAGCTTTTTAATAGAGCCTGAAGTCTGGAATTGTGATACCATCAACTTTGGTTTTCTTTTTCAACATTCCTCTAGCTATTTGGGGTCTCTTCTGGTTCCATATAAATTTCCTTGGAAAAAAAGTGGTATTTTGATACGCATTGCTTTATATGTGCAGATTGCCTTAGGTCTCATAGAACTTTTCACAATATTTGTTCTTCCAATCCATGAGCATGGAATATTTATCCATTTCTTTTGTCTCCCTCAATTTCTTTCATGAGTAATTTATAGAAATAAGGAAGGTATCAAGTATACAACCTAACCCTACACCAGAAAGAAAGCATAAATCCTGCAGGAGCTTGAGAAAGAACAGCAAAGAAAGCCTCAACCCAACAGCAAAGAAAGCCTTAACATAAACCATAAATAATTAAGATCAGAGTAGAAATCAATGAAATAGAAACCAAAAAACAATAGAACAAATTAACAAAACTAGGAGCTGCTTCTTTGAAGGAATGAATAAGATTAATAAACCCCTGGCCAAACTTATCAAAAAGAAAAGAGAAAGGATCCAAATAAATAAAATCATGAATGAAAGAGGAGAGAGAACAAATGACACCAAAGAAATACAAACAAGTATAAGAACATATTGTGAGCAACTATACACCAGCAAATTTGACAATCTGGAGAAATGGATGCATTCCTAGAGACACATAAATTACCAAAACTGAACCAGAAAGAAATAGAAAACCTGAACAGACCCATAACCAGGAAGGAGATGTAAGTAGTCAACAAAAATCTCCCAACAAACAAGAGACCAAGGCCAGATGGCTTCCCAGGAGAATTCTACCAAATTTAAAGAATTAATGGTCATTATTCTGAATCTGTTCCAAACAATAGAAATGGAAGGAAAACTTCCAAACTCATCTTATGAGGCCAGCATTACCTTGATCCCAAAACCAGACAAAGACCCTGCCAAAAAGGAGAATTACAGACCAATATCCTTGAGGAACAGGGATACAAAAGTTCTCACCAATATATTAGCCAATAGGATCCAACAGCACATTAAAAGTATTATTCACAACGACCACGTGGAATTTAATCCTGGACTGCAAGTTTGGTTCAACATCTGCAAATCAGTGTGATACAATGTATTAATAAAAGAAAAAACAATAACCATGATACTATCAATAGATGCTGAAAAAGCATTTGACAAAGTATAGCATTCTTTCTTCATCAAAACTCTTTCACAGTGTAGGGTTAGAGGGTACATACCTCAATATCATAAATCGATCTATGAAAAGCCCACAGCTCATTCTTAATGGGGAAAAGCTTAGTTTTTCAGGAACACAGAAGGGTCAGGAACACAGAAGGGCTGTCTACCATCACCCCACTATTCAGCATAGTACCAGCAGTCCTAGCCTCAGCAATCAGACAACAAAAAGAAATAAAAGGCATCCAAATTGGTGAAGAAGATGTCAAATTCTCACTCTTTGCAGATGATGTGATACTTCATGTGGAAAACCCAAAGGATTCCACTCCAAAATTGCTAGAACTCATACAGGAATTCAGTAAAAAGTGTCAAGATATAAAATCAATGCACAGAAATCAGTTGCCTTTCTATTACACCTACAGCAAGACAAAAGAAAGAGAAATTAAAGAGTCAATACCATTTACAATTGCACCCAAAACTATAGGATACCTAGGAATAAACCTAACCAAAGAGGCAAAGAATCTTTACTCAAATAGTAAATTTAGATAAATAACAAATTCCTATATTTGAGATAAACATTTCAGTTACCTGAGTTTAGATAGGGATATCTGAAAAAAGTTGATTAAAAGCTCTATATGAGTCAAAGTTCAGGGTTACGAGAAATGTTAATCCAGTCTTCTGCAGCAGTAACAAAAGTATAGATATCAAGAACAATGAATATATTTAAGAGGATTCTGTTCTTTGATGGTCAGCCTACTTAGGAAATACTGTCTTCATATTTAGACCTGATATTCAGGCTGTAGATACTTTCTGGCACTTATGAGAGGAAGCATTGAATAAATATGGCAAGTAGACTTGACCCTTGAATAATGTAGGGGTTAGACTACTGACCCTTTCACACAATCAAAAATCCATGTATAGCTTTTCACTCCCCCAAAACATAACTATTATTAGCCTACTGTTGATCAGAAAGCCTTACCAATAACATAAAACAGACAATTGAGACATATTTTGTATGTTATGTGTATTATATGCTGTATTCTTACATAATGTAAGTTAGAGAAAAGAGAATGTTACCAAGAAAATCATAAGGAAGAGAATATACATTTACAGTATTATGCTATTAAAAATCTGCATGTATGTCAGTCTGTGCAGTTAAATTGTGCTATTCAACATATTCAATTTTGTATTGCAAATATGTAGGAAGAAGTTTATAATTGACAGACTGAAGGGAAAATGGAAAAAAAGATTTGTGTAGTTCCAAAAGTAAAACAAGCCCTAGAAAGTCGAATTTGGTTTAGAGTTGGTATTAAGACATTACTAATAATTAAAATAATGTATAAATGGAGGATGGTTTGTAAAGTCATCAGCTATCTTCCTATGTTGTTGAGGAAATTTATGGTAATTAAAGGTGCCATTTGTTGAGTGCTGAGATCCTCTGCTTTATGCTTTATGTATATTCTTTCAATAGGTCTTTTATAATCACCATTCACTTACTACTTATTCCTGCCTTGAGATCCTATAAGGATGTAGATTTATTTGTATGTAGAGCCAGGAGGTTTTGCTTCTAATGCTGGCTCTACCAATTACTTGTTACCTTGTACAAGTTATTTGTACCTCTTGCCTCGGTGCCCTCATTTATAAAATTTATACATCCTTCATAGGGCTTTAGGGAGGATTAATACACAAAGCATGTGCAGAACAGTACCTGGCACAATGAGCCTCAGTAATTGTTAACTGTTAATGTTCTTTTACTTTAATCTGGTAGCATCTTTTTTAATAAAGTGCTTTAAAGAAAAATTCACAATATTAAAGTATTCCTTTCTCACTTTAAAAAAAATATTTTAAAATTTATTTTAGAGTGAGAGAGGAGAGAGATAGCATAAGTAGGGGGAGGGGCAGAGGGAGAAAGAGAGAGAATCTTAAGCAGACTCCCCGCTGAGCATGGAACCCAGCACAGGGCTCTTTTTCAGGACCCTGAGATCACCACCTGAGCAGAAACCAAGAGTGAGATGCTCAACCCACTGCACCATCCAAGGCCTCCTTTCTCACTTTTTGATAAAAGATCTTATTAGTCCATGAAACTGTCATTGTGCAAAAAAAAACTGTCTAAAATCGTGATAACATATCCTTTTTTTCTCTTTTTTCAAAATCAGATCTTTGACGTTGCCAGTTCCTTTCCTCTTCTTTAATCTTGAATTGATGTGCTTTGGGGCTGTGATTGGACTTTGTGCTTGCATTTGCCGGAGTTTGTATCCCACCATTGCCACAGGCATTCTCCATCTCCTTGCCGGTGAGTCTTGTACCTTTTATCTTCTTCCTGTTTCCATAGAGACAGAGTCATAATTCTTAAACATTCACATATTGTTGCCCTGTCGTGTTGCCTAAAAAGCTCTTAGGATGCTCTTACTTAGTTATGTTTTGTTTTCCTCAAAGATTGTACGCTGGACTCAGTGAGTTGTTATGTTGCTGGAATTGAGCTACTCCACCAGAAGCTAGAGCTGCCTGAGAAGGTGTCTGGTGAATTTGGATGGTTGTTCTGCCTGGCTTGCATCTCAGCTCCCTGACAGTTCATGGCTTCTGCTCTCTTCATCTGGGCTGCTCATACCAACAGGAAAGAGTAACCTTAATTAAAGCATATTGTGTGGCATGGGTGGGAAGCTACCTGCTTTGCAATTGCCATTTTATTATTTCTCAATATTAATATTTCCCCCTTGTCCCCCCCCCCACTGTTTTTAATTTAATTTTTTTTCTTTGTGGATATTTCCTAAAAATCCATTCTATCTATTTACAGACAATTGTTTCTTAATACCACTAAACCTTATATGGATAATTCTGAATGAGTCCATCTTTTAAACAAACTAATCTAGGTTTAGAGTCCAGACAGCAAGAAACGGGTAGACAGCTGCCACACATTTGTGAAAGAAAACTGATATTGGGAAATTAATCCAAACACATCTACTGAAGTCTGTTAAAGTTTCCAGGTAAACCGATAGTAAATAACGATCTGTTGAACTAGAAACTCTATTTAGAGTCTCTGAGAAGCCTCTCATTGTTGTCAGAATCTGTGGTCACTTTGCCATTGTAGATAGCCTGTCAGCCAGAGCATTAATGCTCTTTTCAAAGACTTAAGTGATATAAAATAAGGAAATTATCTAAGAACCTTTTCCCCAAATACAGCTTTATTCAAGGTGAAGTATGGCAGCTGTTTAACCAGACTGTGTCTGTCTATAAGAATGGAAGTGAAAAATACAGTGTTTACTTGAAATTTTAACTTTGTAAACTGTAAGAATTCCAATTCAGCTAGACAAGAGGATTAACCTTATTTTACTTCACTTTTTTTTTAAGCTTTCCTTAATGTCAGTAGGATTTTCAGTACAACCAAACTATTTTGGATATTTGCTCCTTGCCTCCTCACACATCAGGCTTATTAAAAGTGCTTTCTTTCTAACACGACTTTGGGGTCACAGAGTAAAATTTTCCAACTCCTATCTTATTTATTCCAGCTCAGTACCATGAAGAAGTTTCCTCCATAATGACCCTCCAGAGCTAGGAAAACTACCACAAGACCTATAGCTATGGGTGGTCATTAACTTACAACTAATATCTTTATTTCTTGTGGTGAAATAACATGCTTTTCCTTGTCTAAATCCCTTCCCAGTGTGCATCAACATTATTTAACATGTTCTAATTCAGTCATTATTTTTATTAATATGTCTATAAACACTGAACATTAAAAAAATCTTATTTATTCCATTACTGTAGACTTGATAGATTTTTAAAAGGTAACAGTAAAATCTCACAATATCCTATATCGGTCTTTTTAAAAAAATATTAAAAATGAGAAGAAACTCAATTGTGTATCACATCTGAGTTGATTTAAATCTCACTATTTCAGGATAAAGAAGTACAGGATTCTGAACGAGTGTCTCTGTGGTTCTTCAGAAAATGCCTTGTTTCTGGCGTCTCTGTTTTATCCTCCAAAAAATATGGGAAGTCCTTGCGCCCATTAGAAAATAAGAGCCTCTTTATCCATTATGTTTCAGAGTTTTAAAAACATGTTTTCAGAGTAGTTTTGTGGCCCTGTGTGTCCTATTTAACATGGCTAGATTTTTAAAAAGTCATATAATGGCTGTGGGTATTTGTGTTCTATAGCATAGAAATAATCAAGTCTGCTTACAGACTTACAGTAGAGCCAGTACTACTCTGCAGCTGATAACCGCCTATGCAGTTGCTGCTTATTCGCTTTTCTACCTCTTCCTCACTCTTCAAGTATTGTGCCTTTCAGCACCTTCCATGGAAGGCAGAAAACCTAAACAAAGATACAAAGCACTTGGGCATGGGGTTTTAAAATTATTGACTAACATGGCATTTTTCTATTAGGAAGTTATTTATTTAGGACAATATCCCTGCCTCTTGTCACCCCAAAGTTGTCTGTGAATGTGAGCCCAGCATCAGTCTTTTAATATGCACTGTGGAAAGTCAGGCACTATGGCACTATTGGACCTTGTGAGTTACAGCCTCACTGGTAGTATCCTGAAGCATGGGATGCTGGCACCATAAACCCTGGTGTTGAATATATGTTGTGATTAGTATGTATTTCAAGCATATTTCAAAATAGCTGAGGTCATCCTCTCTTGAGAAGACTTTGTTAGAACACATGGGGTGGGTTGTTTCATTTAATGCAAAAATTAGTTTTCCAGCTGTCTCCTGTTTCTAATTAGGTAGAATCATATGAAATTGCTGATATTTGACTATTTTTTATTAAAATATATAGTAGAAAATGAGTTTCAAATAAAGTTTTGTTAATGTCTTTTCACCTAATCTTTGAAAGCAACCCCCAAAGTGAAAACATAATTTTCAGGTTTTTTTAAATATGAGTTTTAGGACAATATAAGAAACGTGTTTTAAAATCTTAATTTTATGAAAAAATGAAATAAAATAAAAGTTCTAAAAAAAAATAAAATCTTAATTTTATGGTTCCTAATCTCATTAAATAATGTGAATAAATATTTTTATATCCTTTTGGGAAAAGATTCATTTCTTTTTTTTAACTTTTTTTTTTATTTTGTTCAGTTAGCCAGCACATAATACATAAGTTATTGTAGTGTTCAAGGATTCATTAGTCATGTATAGCAACTGCCAAAGTGTCCCTCTAAGAAAGTGCCTTTATTGACAAAAGATGATTAGGAGGCGATTGGTGGAACCATTGCTGAAACATCCTGCTGGTTTGCCGGAGGAAATAGGGAGGAGGTTACCTCAAGTTAGAAAGACCCTCAAACATTATCCTCAAAAACCATGCATCAAAGGGGCCCAAATTTAATTGCGTATGAATGTAGAACAACTTATTCCCTAAGGCATTTGAGAGAGAGAAAGAGAGAAAGAGTGCTATTGCTAGGAGTTAATGGGGCCTAACAGCTGTATGTGATCAAAGAAAAAGAGGACCTATGATAAAACCATGGTCATCCCAAAGGACTGTGTAGATGCTGCATCCTCTGAAGAGCAACATCAGAGTCTTTACACTGCAGAGGAAATGGACTTCTCTCTCTCTCTCTCTTTCTCGCTCTCTCTCTCTCACACACACACACAAACATTATCCACCCAATTCCTAAACAAATCAACAAAGATATAACAAGACCGAAGGATGAATGAGTATCCAGAGTTCTACAGTGTATTATTTTAAATGCCAAATTCTCAACAACAACAAAAAAAGACATGAGATAGGGAAAAATTGTTACCTATACATCATAAAATTAGCAGACAACATAAACTGTCTGTTAGAGTAATAACATATTGGATTTAACAAAAAAAAAACTTAAAAACTAATCATGATAAATGTGTTCATAGATCTAAAGGAAACCAGGATTAAATTTTAAAAAAAGGAAGGTATGAATGCAAAGTTATGTGAAATAGACTATGAATGAAGAGAAAGTATAAAGAAACAATTAAGTAGAAATTCTGTAATTGAAAAGTACAACCGAAACTTAAAACATCACTGCAGAAACTCAACTGTAGATTTAAACTGATAGCAGGAAGATTGGTGAATTTGAAGTTATTTCAACAGAGAGTATGCAATCCAAAGGATGAAAGAGAAAAGAAATGAGGAGAAATGCACAGACCCTCAGAGAAATAAAGCCAGCACTAAGTGCATCAGCATGGGCTTTTGGGTGTACCAGGAAAACATGTTTCTGATAAAAGACTTGTATAAGAAGATCCAAGTTGTTTGTTGTTTGTTGATAAACAAAGAACAGAAAGCACAGAAACAATCCAATAAAAATTGGGCAAAAGGGCTGAACAAACATTTTACCAAAGAAGAAATACAGATGGTAAATAAGCATATGAAAATCTGCTCCTCATTATTTGCCATAGGGAATTACAAATTAAAGCAATAATTGCATAACATAAAAGAAATCTAAAATTTTAAAAAAAAATTTTAAAGTTATCAGTTGCTGGCAAGAATATGGAATGATAGGAGGACACACACATACCCTAGCTCTGCCAGCTGACAGGACCCAGAAGCAATGACATTGCAGAAACAATTAGCATACTTATGGCCCAGATGTTTGTTCGTAATATCATTTTCCAGTCGAAGGAATTAAATCTACTTGGAGAAATAGCTGATGTGGTGACGAGGGTAGACAATAAATATGCAGGATGAGCCTGGAACATCTTGTAATGCCAGAAAATAGAAAAAAGAAGAGAGAGAGAAGAGAGAGAGAGAGAAAGGGGGAAAAAAAGACGGGGAGAGAGGAAGGAAGGGAGAGGGAGGGAGGGAGGAAGGAAGAAAAAAATCAAAGCTAAAGAACAAACGAACACAAAACTTCCCCTGCATACACAGTGATGGATGTATGCCAAAGGGACACAGGAGCCCATGGAAAGAGCTCCCTGTGGCCAAAACTAGAATGATTTGAGCACCAAAATTAACAGAGTAGTATTAAATTTTCTCTAAGTGTAAAATAAATATCTATGATTCTATACTGATGTAAATAGAAGATTGAATGTGTAAATAAGTGAGGTGAATCGACAAATCTTCCATGCAGAAGAATTCCAGTTTATATAGATACTTCATCCCACGGAGGTGATCCATTTCTCTCTTCTCTGTAAGTGTGGGCTGTAGATAGTGACTTCTTCCTTACCCAACACAGTAAGAGAAGGTGGAGAAAGAGAAGCTCCACAATGGAGAAACCCGGCAAACTCTACCTCAACCAAGTGGTCAAGTTCAACATCAAAAGAGTTACAAGCAATAAGGACAGTATTTGCCACCAGTAGGATGTAAAGAAAATGGTGATTTACCTCTGTGGCTTTTCTCCTAAAAAGCTATCCCCCGCAGCCTAATCATGAGAAAAACATGAAAAGGATCCCAGTTGAGGGACATTCTACAAAATGCCTGATTAGTACTTCTCAAAACTTACCAAGGACATCAAAAATAAGGAATGTTGGGGATTGGGAGGGAGACAAACGATAAGTGATTCTTAATCTCACAAAACAGACTGAGGGTTGCTGGGGGGACAGGGGACGGGAGAGGGTGGTGGGGATATGGACATTGGGGAGGGTATGTGCTATGATGAGTGCTGTGAAATGTGTAAACCAGGCGATTCACAGACCTGTACCCCTGGGAATAAAAATACATTATATGTTTATTTAAAAAAATTAATAAATTCATTTTTTTAAAAAAAAGGAATGTTGAAAAGCTATCACTGACACCTGATGACTAAAGGGGGGTGATGAGTAAATATAAAGTGATACACTGAATGGGATTCTGGATGCAAGGACACAAATTAAACTATGGAAATCTGACTCAAGTATGAATTTCACTTCATCATAATGTATCAATATTGGCTCATTAATTAAAACAAATGCACCATACTAATGTAGAGTATTAATGACACGGGAAAATGGATGTGTCATATATGGGAATTCTCTACACTATCTTTATTATTTTCTATAAATCAAAATTGTTGGAAGAACTTTTAAAAATTTATTAAAATCTTTGAGGTAAAGTTTTTGTTTCTCAGAATGAACTCAGAGAACACTTGGGGAAAAACAATCATCAGCCTTCTGCTTCCAATGATAATAATTGATTCAAAAATTTAAAGACATCAGATGCTAAAACTGTTGATGAAAAATTATTAGGGAACAAGAAATTCACATGACCTTAATATATCACCCTAAAGATTGATTTTAATAGCAAAGAAATAAGTTATTTTTATCATAGTGCTGAGGGCACCACCTTAATGAAGTAATCAGTGAACAGTTAACAAGACAAGCTGATGTGATAGACCTCATGATGGGAGAAGAAAACAGTACACCCATGATTGCTGAATTGTTTAATTTAATCTAATCATGAGCATACATTACAAAAATAGAGATGGTGGGATACTATAAATGATGTCTGACACAAATATTTAAAAATTTTAATATGTCATGAAAGAAAAGAAAAGCAAGAAGTTTATTCTACATTACAGGAGATCAAATAATGATAATAAAGCAAATAATGGCCCTTAATTGAATTCTTGATGAAAAAATAAATTGCTAGAAAGGAGAATTTTGGGAAAATTTTAATATGAACATCATATTAGGTGATATTAAATTTCTTGGGGATAATAATTATATGATGGGGTGCCTGGATGGCTCAGTCAATTAGTGTCTGTCTTCAGCTCAGGTCATGATCCTGGAGTCCTGGGATCAAACCCAAACACCTGGAGCTCCTGCTTCTCCCCATCCCACTTATGATCCCTCCCTCTTTCTCTCTCTCTCTCTCTCTCCCAAATAAATAAACAAAATCCTTAAAAATATGATATGACAGTGTAGGAAATCTCTTTGTTCTTTTGAGATATATGTTGAATTTATGGATAAACTGTCATAATCTTATATATATGTATAGACATAAATACATACATTAAATATGTATATATACACATTTGCAGATGTATTTTTGGGCAAAGGTGGTGCAAGGTTACAATCATCTTGATATAAAAAAATTCATGGACATTCTCTCAACTTTTCTGTAGGTTTGAAATTTTTCAAAATAATCTGGAGAAAAATGTCATTGATTCACATTTTTCTTGACCCACTGCCCTATTTCTCTATCCACTTAACAGCTAAGTTTCTTGTAAGTTTTCCTCTCCAACTACTTTTCACTTCTCTATGTTGTCTATAATATGACATAGTAGTTAAGAACATGGATTTTGGGTTTGATCTCTACATTTGATCCCTGAGCTCACCTTAATATTTCTGTGGACAAATTATGAAACCTATCTGTTCCCCATTTTTTCAGTGGGGTTGTAGGAAATTAAAATATAGAAATAAAAGAAAAAATGTAATAGATATGTTGAATAGTTAAATGGATACTGATAAAAAGTTATTGGCAAGTTTAAAAGGTATCTGTGAATAAATTTAAAATAAAACAAAAATGACATGAGGCAAGAGATATGAATATATCTGTTAATATTTACTCAATTGTAATAAAAGCATTTTTTTCCAAACAAGTTTAATGGTAAGAAGATCTATTGGATTTTGAAATGAGAAGGGATGCTTAATTCTACAGATTCTGGATCTGCTCTGTGATTCCCTCAGTTATGCCCTCATTTGTGTGTTGACTTCATTTCCAGGCTGGTTTCTCTTTTGGTGGCAAAATGGTTCGGGACTGTGCCAAATTTCATATCCACACAGCATGACATTCAGAAGAAGAAAGACTACATTTTCCTGTGGATCTCTTTTAAAATAAAGGAAACATATAACCCAGAAACTTTCACAAAATTACCTCTTGACTCACTGGACCTAAGTAAGCCATGGACACTTCCCTTAACAGACCTCTAGGCTTCAGTGTTGGTAAGAGTTGGAAGCAGTTGGCACAGAAATACATAAAGAGAATTTGTGGTACCCCTTAAAAAGGGAAAGGGACCAATGAATGTGAATATGATAACCAAAATTATCTTCTAAAACAGAGAGTGGATACAAAGGAACACATTCAATGAACTCAGGGTTCTGGATTACTATACACTTTTAAAAAAATGTGTTTAAGACCCTGTAGAGCTTTGTGTTTGTGGGTTATAGCTAAAAGTATTTGCAATACTAGAAATTAAAACCAAGAAATTAAAAATATTCACTGACTTATTTAAAAATAAAAATAACAAACATGTCATATATTAAATTAAATGATTATATTAAAATACATTTACAGAAAAGGCTAATGAATGACCAAATGTGTCAGGTAGCTTTTCAAAGATTAGTGATAGGAAATCAGTCACAACCAGGTTGGTACTCACAGGAAGAAGACAGGCCTTCATTTTATTATCAGGTAGTCACAGTTTACTATTTTTTCTTTAAAATGTTGCTTTTATCTGTGCCCTCCTCCCCTTTCATCCTCCAGTGTCAGCTCTCATCATTTAATATATGAATTCTGGCAGTTAGCCTCATTGTTTCTAGCCTCCTTCCCAATCAATTGCCGATTCGTTTTCTGAAAAATAGAGTCATATTATCTGGTTCTAGGAAGAATTCAGGGTCTGATGCCTCTGCGATAAATTCAGAATTTTTAGGGTGGCATTTAAGATTCTCAGTAACCTGATTCCCTTCCATCCTTTTTCCCCATATTCCGCAACAGCTTTTATGGACAGTTTCATCAGCTTTCTGACTCTGTCCATGGTTCACCTCCTTCATCCCAGTTCCCACTGTCACACTTATTTCCATAAACACTGTGGTCATACTCATTCCTTTTCTCTTCCAAACATCATTTTCTAAAAATCATTTTTAAGACACATCTTACTTCTGATGCTGCATAGGACTAAATATCCCATGTGACAAGGCTCTCCATTCCCTTAACTTCTAAGCAGCATTGATACAAATTTCAGCTCAATCTGAATCACCTGGTTGAACTTGAGCAAGCCACTCAGTGTTTCAAAGCATGAGGATTTTTATTGAGAAAATTCATTAGAAAGTATATCTAACCAGTTGGTAGGTAATATCTATTTAAGGTGTAGCTTTGTGCCTAGCAGATAACATGTTTTCAGTAAATCATTTTTTTCATTCATATTTGTATATGTAAGAGATCAATAAATATTTATGTTTAGATATTCAGAAATTTTACTATATTGTGCCTCAATTATGCTTATAGCATCTCCAACTTTTTTGTTAATGCTATTAATGTATCAGTAATTTACACTGGAATAAGTACAAGTGGGTGGAATTCCTAGTAACAAACGTGATAAGTAATATCAAAGAGAAAAACACCTTCATTATGTATAATGTATTCAAAATTGTGCTTCATTTTTGATGGACACCTAATCAAACTATATAAAAATATCCAAATCTATATGGATTTATGTATGAATACCATCCATTTCATCTAGAGATTGATAAATCACAAGTATACAGATACACTACTTCAGAAAACATGAGAGTAAAATTGACTGACACTAAAGATCAAAATAGTCTTTTTTTATTATAACTCTTTACTAGTATTCTTTTCTTGTCTTTAATACTTTTAATTGTGGCAAATGATACATAACAAAATTTCCCCTTTTAAAGGCGAAAATATTCTTTTTTACTGAAAGATTTTATTTATTTATCTGACAGAGAGAGATCACAGGTAGGCAGAGCAGCAGGCAGAGAAAGAAGGGAATCAGGCCCCCTACTGAGCAGAGAACCTGATGCTGGGCTGGATCCCAGGACCCTGAGATTATGACCCAGGCTGAAGGCAGAGGTTTAACCCACTGAGCCACCCAGGCTCCACAAGAATGAAAATATTCTTCTTTTTGAGAATAGATATTCCGTATAAAGTAATATTCAAATATTGTCTCTTGAAAAAACTCAAAGAAAATTGGGAATCAAATATATACAGTGTATTTCTGACAGATGGTATAGGTTAAGAATGGATTAATTCTTGAGAACATGGAATGTGCCAGACTTTGTATGATTATGCTTTGGAATTCCAGAAACTTGTTGGCCATATTAAATGGAGGTGACCTTTACATATACTGACTTATATTCCTAGTATTTGTTGTATTTCTTAAAAATTGTAACTCATTACTCTTTGAAACAATTAGTTAATAGTTTGGCTAATTTTTTTGTGGCACAGTTTGTGACCTCAGGAAAAATTATTTAATTCATTCTTGAAGGAACCTAGTAACTAAGATTTTGGAAAACATTGTAGCAGAATCTCTCCTTGCAGAACTTACTTATTTGATTCCCATACTAACATGTATTAGTAATTGAATATTTTATGGACAAAGTGGTCCTTTTCTACTTTCTCAATATTCTATGATTTTGAATTTTTTTTCAAATTTAAATTAATTTTCACAGGGATGATATTTCTTCTAAGAATGTTATAAAATTTTCTTTATAACTTTTTTCATAGCATTTATTACCTCCTTATTTCTTAGACTATAAATAAAAGGGTTTAATAAAGGGATCACTAGAGTATAAAAAACAGCACCAGGTATGTCTTCATCCTCTTCTTTAAGTGACTGTGGTCGAGTGTACACAAAGAGAAGAGAACCATAGAATATTGAGACAGAGAGAAAGTGAGATGAACAAGTAGATAAGGCTTTGCCTCTTCCCTCTTTGGATTTCATTTTGAAAATCATAAAAAGGATGCAGAGATAAGAAATTAGGACTACGATAACAGAGAAGACTAAAACTGAACCTGCAAAGATAAATATCATCAATTCATTGATGTAAGGGTCAACACAGGAAAGTCTGTATAATGGAAAAGCATCACAAAAAAAGTGATTAATTTGATTTGACCCACAGAAAGTTAACCTAAAGAGAAACCCTACATGAATCATGGGATGCAGGTTTCCAGCTATATAGGCCCCTATGGTCATCTGAACGCAGAGTTTCTTTGACATTATGGTGTGGTACTGCAGAGGGCTACATATGGCCACATAGCGATCATAGGCCATTGCTGCCAGGAGAAAACAGTCTGTAGTTTCAGCAAGGCAGAGAAAATAAAACTGTGCCATGCATTCATAAAGGGAAATCATTTTGTCCTTTGAAAAGAAGTTCTCTAACATTTTGGGGGTAATAGCACAGGAACAACAGGAATCCATCAGAGCCAGGTTGCCCAGAAAGATGTACATTGGTGTGTGAAGACGATGCTCCATAAAAATCAATACCACCAGACCCAGATTCCCCACCATAGTGACCATGTAGATAGTGAGAAATACCACAAACAGGAGGCTCCTCAACTCTGGGTGATCTGTAAATCCTGTGAGGATAAATTCAGTGGTGAGGGAGTAGTTATCCTCAGTCATATCCACCTTCTCTGTTGAGATAGGAATTCTGGAAATACAAGATTCTAATTTAGAGTGTGTATAACTTTCCTTCCAACTATATCTTTTTACAACAAAGAGAGGAGCTTCTTCAAACTTCCCTTAGTATCTCTGGATACAGACACACAAACCTCTAGGAGATAGTCATTCCCCTAACATGTCAGTTTTATAACCTCAATTCTGAAAATCAACATTCCCATGAATATTTTTGTAATTGCAAGAAGAACGCTTACAAAGGAAAAGGTTTGTCTTCATGAATTCATGTATGAATAGTGTACAAATCTTCCATACCCATATTTGGTTCATTGTTGACATAATTTCATTGTTGACATAATTTTAGTGTCAATTTTTGTATTAATGATCCTTAAAATAAATTTACCATCAATTTCCATATATACACATTTTTGTAACTGAGCAAAAATACTTCATATACTCTCCCGGTGGAGTGAATGCCTGAAAATAGCATTCAACAAATATTAAATTTATATCTTAGGAATTGTTGAAGATCACAAAGGTTTAGGAATAGGACTTCATTTTTAAAGAAAATTACTTTGGCTATCCAAGGAAGTAATTATCTGTATATTTTCACCTCATTCATCACTTTCTCTGGGATTAGATCCATTTCCATTAAAACTGATTTTGTCCATCCCATCATTCCTGTTGAGTTTTCCCAGATATCTAAATCCTCTTTTTCTTTATGTAAAGTTTACATATAATGTTACTTAAGAAAGTTTTAACTAAATGCCCCAGACCACACTGATTTTTACTTCTTGCATTCTCAAGCATATCCTATATATGCAACACAATCTAGAATTTCTTGTGTATAATCTACATGGCTTTTTCCTTATATGCATGCACAGTTTCCTTATTAGAATTGTAGACATTTGAGTTTAGTTATGACTTATGAGTTGTTTATGCTATAGAAGAAAAAAAGTATTGATTCCAGTCCTAGCTTCTCTCATACTACCACTGATCCCTAGTGATCTCTTCGGTTTCTGCAAATTGAGACTGCTAATTTTGAACAACAGCCTACAATGGAAATTCTTGGAAATCTATCATTAAAAAAATTTCTGTATCATTTTCTTATCTGAATTGACCCATATAATATATTCCTGCTTCCTAAGAAACTTATATAAGATTTTCTGGTGTATAGCACTGTAGTTTGAAATCTAATAAAATAAGTTTGCCTGTATATTTTAGTTTTATACTACTTAGAGAAAGAGAAAAAAAATCTTAATAAGATTTTTGAGATGGGGCTCCTGGGTGGCTCAAATGGTTAAGTGTGCCCTTTGGATCAGGTCATGATCTCCAGGTCCTCCAATTGAGCCCCATATCTGGCTCCCTGGTCAGTGGGGAGTCTGCTTCTTCCTCTCCTTCCACTCTCTGCCAGCTTGAGCTCTCTCTGTCTACCTCTTTCTCTCAAATGAATAGATTTTAAAAATTTGTTTTAAATATGATTTTCAAAGACAAATTTTGCTTTGCCTCAAAGACTATATTCTATCATTACTTTGGGATCCATTGGGGTATTTTGACCAATATGTATAATTATGTAAATTTTCTGGTCAAAATGGGTTTATTTTTCCATAATGAAAACATCAAAATATAGGCACAGGTTGAACATTTTATTTTCTTGTTTTAAAGTACTAAATATAAGCCATTTATTTATTCAGCTGTGTTAGAAATTACTCTCAATGTACTTATCTGAATTATTTAACAGAATTAAGCTGCATTCTTACCTGTATGTTTTGAACGTTTACCTTATAATCAGAAAAGGTCAGCAGGAACTGAGTTTAAATCTCATGCTAATTTGCCATAGCCCTCAGTTGTAAGAAGAGCTAGGAAGGTGAGAAGTTGAAATCTGCTAACTAATTCAGATAAATCAATACTTATGGATGCTAATAGCAAACGTAAAGATAAATTTGAATACTTCCTTTACCTGAGTGCTCTGAGAAGAGTCTTACAACTTCAGATTTCTTTTTTTTTAATGGTGGTATGTCTTGTAGAATTTCAGAATATAAATTATGGTCTCAAAAACATTTTGGGATTGAAAGAATGAAAGTCTATTAGACTACTAAGAGGTCAGTGTCAATAATTATGTTCCTTACAATGCAAAGGTAACTTTCCCATCAAATGCTTATGGGACTTCCCTATGATGACATCAATGTATTTCTATGGGGAGATTCAGCTTCCAAAACATATTAACTCTGTGACATGAATTAAAGATGACCTGTGAGACAATGAGGTTAAAGTAAATGACCTTTGCTAAAGTCCCTAAGTCATTTGATGATCATCTTGCTGGTTCTTATGTAACTGACATCATTTCTAGAATTCTGTTCATTATCCTATGCATAAAATGTAAAATGAGGCAAAGAGAGTCTTGGGTCAGCTTGGACAGTTACTGGAGAGATTAATACGGTTTATAAAAGATGATTAGCATTTAGAGAGGAGAACAAAAGGTGTGGGAGGATTAGTTAGGCTCATCAACTCCTTCACTCTGAGTTGAATTTGTTCCATGTATTGCAAAACCCTCATGGAAATGATAGTCTACTGCTCAGGAAGTTGCCATGCTCTTTTTCTAGTGTCTAACCAAATCCATTTTTCTTTTTTTTTTTAAGGTGTTTTTTTGTTTTTGTTTGTTTTTGTTTTTGTTTCAGATTTTACTTATTTACTTGAGAGAGAGAGTGAGTGAATGAGAGAGAGGGAAGGAACAGAGGAAATAGAAAGAGAGAAGTTGACTCCCTGCTGAACAGAGAGCTGGACATGGGGCTCTGGGGTTTGGCCCCAGGACTCTAGGACCATAACCTGAGTTGAAGGCAGAAGCTTAGCTGACTGAGCCACCCAGACACCTCCAAATCCATTTTTCTTATTTTGGTATTCCAGATTTTCCAAAGTCAGCCTGTGTCTTACCTATCAGTTTCCTTTCTTCCTCTTACATCAAGGCACTTGGCCATGTACATCCCTTCACTGACCTTCTGTGCTTCAGCTAATCATCCCTTCACTGATAATGTTTACATCATCTAAAACTCCTTCTCTCTTTCCTTCCATCTCAATACTACTCATCCTTGAGCTCAAATCAGATCTCCTCCATGAGAACTTTCCTAGGTCTTTTAAATAGATTTGATTTTTTTTCTTTTCCTGATTTACATGATACTTAACTGCTTTTATAATGCATTCACCAATGTATCAGGGGCGACTCTTACATGTCCTGATTGTAAAAGTCTTGACTAAATGTTAAGTCACCAGTCATGTCATGCATCTTTTGAGAAACGATCAACACACTGAGCTAGATCCTCAATACCTGCTGCACTAACTGCTAACATTTCCATTCTGCTCAACTTTTATCAAGTACTTTCAGTATGCAGGTAATGGAAAAGACAAAGGGGACTGTGGAACTGGATGTGCAAATGGTGGAGGCAAGTTCTTAGTTTTTATATATGGCTCCTACTAGAGCTCATCTTCTAGTGGGGAGAAATAAAGGTACTTACATTGGTAACTAGTGTGTAATTTCTGATTATATCCTTCTTTCTGATTATATCCTTGACCTTCCTCTTCTTTCATTCTAGACTTTTCCCCATATTAGCTCATCTACTCTTGTTTTTCCAACTACCTTTCATCTTCTGATGGCTTTGG
Organism: Mustela putorius furo; assembly: GCF_011764305.1. NCBI lineage: Eukaryota > Metazoa > Chordata > Mammalia > Carnivora > Mustelidae > Mustela > Mustela putorius. Next base: position 25,049,098 of record NW_025421987.1, read on the forward strand.
TAGAGGAGATATTTCAAACCATTTTGGTGTACATTCATACTAATAAGATCATTGGTAGTATGTCTTAAATATATATATTCTTACTTACAAATTAGATAGGTGTGCTACTATGCTAAAATATTATGCATTATAAAACATGAAAAGAGAAATTTAAAAGCAGTTAAACTAAAGAAATGGTATTAAAATTTTTAATTTTATATATCAATAATATTAAAACTTTGTTTACTCTCCACTAACACTATTATTAATTAAACATTCTGGTCAGAAAAATTGTGATATATGGCTTAGTATTTAAATTGTAGCTTAACACAATAATACAGCAATTAATTAATTAGTTAATACAGCAATTCAAGCACTTGCTTGAATTTATTTCCAAACATCTCTTAAAATCCTACAAAGTTGAAAAGATACTATACACAGATAGACCTGCTCAAATGGGAGAAGAATACGAGTTTTGAGTGGGTCTCAGAACAAGAAAGCGCTCTTCACCAGGTCAATACTGACTCAGCATCCAATAGTATTAGAAATATCTGAGACACAGCAATAATATGGATGTCCTGGGGGGAAAGCATTTGCTGTGATCCACTCCTTCCTTTTCTAGGGCTTGGGGATATCCCTCAGGAGCAGATGATCTGGTCTAATCTTGTGATGTGTACTTCCAGACTATAGAATAGTTAAAGTGTTTGAATAGTTAAACATCTTTTAAACAGATCGATGTTTAAACTAAACTAATTGAATAGCTTCTTCCTGCTATTTTGTCATAGCCCAACCCAGAAGCCTATCCTAGCAAGAAAAACAAAAATAATTCACTTTAAGTGTATGATATAAGCAACTGTTATATATATTATATAAATATATTTTATTATATTTATTTTATTTATAAATATGTAATAAAAATAAATAAATCTAGACAGACACATGAACACAAACATATACAAGTGCATATATGCAGATCTAGATATATACTGGATTTGCACATACTCTGGTAGCAATGACAATCCATTAAAAATTATGAAAAAAAGATATGATTTAATCAGAGTTGTTTCTGAAGAATAACAAGGTGGCTATGTTAAGGAAGGAATCTTGATACTTCAAGATGTAAAAGTTAAGTAACCAAAGTGTTGCAAAACACAGAAGCAGGGCGAAGCCTTCAGGAGAATCAGTAGTAAAGAGTGTGGAGTTTCAGTGTTGAGAAAGGCAGGACAGGAATGAACTTGAGGATGGGTCACTCATTATACTTAGAGTATGGGGTACAAGAAAGCTAACATTTAAGAATTCTTAGGACAGGGAATATCCAAAATCGTGCTCATTTTCATGTCTTTCCCAACCATCCACTAGGCACTCTGACATCACATTATCTTAACATTATTTGAATTTTGGAAACATACTTTTATTTTTTTAATTTTTTATTTTTTATAAACATATTTTTATCCCCAGGGGTACAGGTCCGTGAATCGCCAGGTCCATACACCCCAGGGCACTCACCAAAACACACCCCCCACAATGTCCATAACCACACCCCCTACTCCCAACCACCCTCCCCCAGAAACCCTCAGTTTGTTTTGTGAGATTAAGAGTCACTTATGGTTTGTCTCCCTCCCAATCCCATCTTCTTTCATTTATTCTTCTCGTACCCACTTAAGCCCCCATGTTGCATCACCACTTCCTCATATCAGGGAGATCATATGATAGTTGTCTTTCTCCAATTGACTTACTTCACTAAGCATGATATGCTCCAGTTCCATCCACATTGTTGAAAATGGCAAGATTTCATTTCTTTTGATGGCTGCATAGTATTCCACTGTGTATATTTACCACCTCTTTATCCATTCAACTGTTGATGGACATCTAGCTTCTTTCCATAGTTTGGCTATTGTGGACATTGCTGCTATAAACATTTGGGTGCACGTACCCCTTCAGATCACTACGTTTGTATCTTTAGGGTAAATACCGAGTAATGCAATGCTGAGTCATAGGGCAGTGCTATTTTCAACATTTTGAGGAACCTCCATGCTGTTTTCCAGAGTGGTTGCACCAGCTTGCATTCCCACCAACAGTGTAGGAGGATACCCCTTTCTCTGCATCCTCGCCAGCATCTGTCATTTCCTGACTTGTTGATTTTAGCCATTCTGACTGGTGTGAGGTGATATCTCATTGTGGTTTTGATTTGTATTTCCCTGATGCCGAGTGATATGGAGCACTTTTTCATGTGTCTGTTGGCCATCTGGATGTCTTCTTTGCAGAAATGTCTGTTCATGTCCTCTGCCCATTTCTTGATTGGATTCTTTGTTCTTTGGGTGTTGAGTTTGCTAAGTTCTTTATAGATTTTGGACACTAGCCCTTTATCTGATATGTCGTTTGCAAATATCTTCTCCCATTCTGTCAGTTGTCTTTTGATTTTGATAACTGTTTCCTTTGCTGTGCAAAAGCTTTTGATCTTGATGAAATCCCAATAGTTCATTTTTGCCCTTGCTTCCCTTGCCTTTTGCGTTGTTCCTAGGAAGAAGTAGCTGTGGCTGAGGTCAAAGAGGGTGCTGCCTGTGTTCTCCTCAAGGATTTTGATGGATTCCTTTCACACATTGAGGTCGGTCATCCATTTTGAGTCTATTTTCATGTGTGGTGTAAGGAAATGTCCAATTTCATTTTTCTGCATGTGGCTGTCCAATTTTCCCAACACCATTTATTGAAGAGGCTGTCTTTTTTCCATTGGACATTCTTTCCTGCTTTGTCGAAGATTAGTTGACTGTAGAGTTGAGGGTCTATTTCTGGGCTCTCTATTCTGTTCCATTTATCTATGTGTCTGTTTTTGTGCCAGTACCATGCTGTCTTGATGATGACAGCTTTGTAATAGAGCTTAAAGTCCGGAAATGTGATGCCACCAACGTTGGCTTTCTTTTTCAATATCCCTTTGGCTATTCGAGGTCTTTTCTGGTTCCATATAAATTTTAGAATTATTTGTTCCATTTCTTTGAAAAAGATGGATGGTACTTTGATAGGAATTGCATTAAATGTGTAGATTGCTTTAGGTAGCATAGACATTTTCACAATATTTATTCTTCCAATCCAGGAGCATGGAACATTTTTCCATTTCTTTGTGTCTTCCTCAATTTCTCTCATGAGTACTTTATAGTTTTCTGAGTATAGACTCTTAGACTCTTTGGTTAGGTTTATTCCTAGGTATCTTATGGTTTTGGGTGCAATTGTAAATGGGATAGACTCCTTAATTTCTCATTCTTCTGTCTTGTTGGTGTGGAGAAATGCAACTGATTTCTGTGCATTGATTTTATATCCTGACACTTTACTGAATTCCTGTACAAGTTCTAGCAGTTTTGGAGTGGAGTCTTTTGGGTTTTTGACATATAGTATCATATCATATGTGAAGAGTGATAGTTTGAATTCTTCTTTGGTGATTTGGATGCCTTTAATTTCCTTTTGTTGTCTGATTGCTGAGGCTAAGACTTCTAGTACTATGTTGAATAGCAGTGGTGATAATGGACATCCCTGCCATGTTCCTGACGTTAGCGGAAAAGCTTTCAGTTTTTCTCCATTGAGAATGATATTTGCGGTGGGTTTTTCATAGATGGCTTTGATGATATTGAGGTATGTGCCCTCTATCCCTACACTTTGAAGAGTTTTGATCAGGAAGGGATGCTGTACTTTGTCAAATGCTTTTTCAGCATCTATTGAGAGTATCATATGGTTCTTGTTCTTTCTTTTATTGGTGTGTTGTATCACATTGACTGATTTGCGGATGTTGAACCAACCTTGCAGCCCTGGAATAAATCCCACTTGGTCGTGGTGAATAATCTGTTGAAACCTATTGGCTAGCATTTTGGTGAGAATTTTCGCATCTGTGTTCATCAAGGATATTGGTCTATAGCTCTCTTTTTTGATGGGATCCTTGTCTGGTTTTGGGATCAAGGTGATGCTGGCCTCATAAAACGAGTTTGGAAGTTTTCCTTCCATTTCTATTTTTTGGAACAAATTCAGGGGTATAGGAATTAGTTCTTCTTTAAATGTTTGGAAGAATTCCTCCGGGAAGCCGTCTGGCCCTGGGCTTTTGTTTGTTTGGAGATTTTTAATGACTGTATCAATCTCCTTACTGGTTATGGATCTGTTCAGCTTTCTATTTCTTCCTGGTTCAGTTGTGGTAGTTTATATGTTTCTAGGAATGCATCCATTTCTTCCAGATTGTCAAATTTGTTGGCTTAGAGTTGCTCATAGTATGTTCTTATAATAGTTTGTATTTCTTTGGTGTTAGTTGTGATCTCTCCTCTTTCATTCATGTTTTTATTTATTTGGGTCCTTTCTCTTTTCTTTTTGATAAGTCTGGTCAGGGGGTTATCAATTTTATTAATTCTTTCAAGAACCAGCTCCTAGTTTCATTGATTTGTTCTATTGTGGCTTTTTTGTTTGTTTGTTTCTATTTCATTGATTTCTGCTCTGATCTTTATGATTTCTCTTCTCCTGCTGGGCTTAGGGTTTCTTTCTTGTTCTTTCTCCAGCTCCTTTAGGTGTAGGGTTATGTTGTGTACCTGAGACCTTTCTTGTTTCTTGAGAAAGGCTTGTACCGCTATATATTTTCCTCTCAGGACTGCCTTTGTTGTGTCCCACAGATTTTGAACCGTTGAATTTTCATTATCATTTGTTTCCATGATTTTTTTCAATTCTTCTTTAATTTCCTGGTTGACCCATTCATTCTTTAGAAGGATGCTGTTTAGTCTACATGTATTTGCGTTCTTTCCAAACTTCCTCTTGTGGTTGAGTTCTAGCTTCAGAGCATTGTGGTCTGAAAATATGCAGGGAATGATCCCAATCTTTTGATAACGGCTGAGTCCTAATTTAGGACCGAGGATGTGATCTATTCTGGAGAATGTTCCATGTGCACTAGAGAAGAATGTGTATTCTGTTGCTTTGGGATGAAATGTTCTGAATAGATCTGTAATGCCCATCTGGTCCAGTGTGTCATTTAAGGCCTTTATTTCCTTGGTGATCTTTGCTTGGATGATCTGTCCATTTCTGTGAGGGGAGTGTTAAGTCCCCTACTATTATTGTATTATTGTTGATGTGTTTCTTTGATTTTGTTATTAATTGCTTATATAGTTGGCTGCTTCCACATTGGGGGCATAGATGTTTAAAACTGTTAGCTCTTCTTGTTGGACAGACCCTTTGAGTATGATATAGTGTCCTTCCTCATCTCTTATTATAGTCTTTGGCTTAAAATCTAATTTATCTGATATAAGGATTGCCACTCTTGCTTTCTTCTGATGTCCATTAGCATGGTAAATTCTTTTCCACACCCTCACTTTAAATCTGGAGGTGTCTTTGGGCTTAAAATGAGCTTCTTGGAGGCAACATATAGATGGGTTTTGGTTTTTTATCCATTCTTATACCCTGTGTCTTTTGATTGGGGCATTTAGCCCATTATCATTCAGGGCAACTATTGAGAGTTATGAATTTAGTGCCATTGTATTGCCTGTAAGGTGACTGTTACTGTATATGGTCTCTGTTCCTTTCTGATCTACCACTTGTAGGCTCTCTCTTTGCTTAGAGGACCCCTTTCAATATTTCCCGTGGAGCTGGTTTGGTGTTTGCAAATTCTTTCAGTTTTTGTTTGTCCTGGAAGCTTTTAATCTCTCCTTCTATTTTCAATGATAGCCTAGCTGGATGTAGTATTTTTGGCTGCATGTTTTTCTCGTTTAGTGCTCTGAAAATATCATGCCAGCTCTTTCTGGCCTGCCAGGTCTCTGTGGATAAGTCACCTGCCAATCTACTATTTTTACCATTGTATGTTACAAACTTCTTTTCCCAGGCTGCTTTCACGATTTTCTCTTTGTCACTAAGACTTGTAAATTTTACTACTAGGTGACGGGGTGTGGGCCTATTCTTATTGATTTTGAGGGGCATTCTCTGAACCTCCTGAATTTTGATGCTCATTCCCTTTGCCATATTGGGGAAATTCTCCCCAATAATTCTCTCCAGTATACCTTCTGCTCCCCTCTCTCTTTCTTCTTCTGGAATCCCAATTATTCTAATGTTGTTTCATCTCATGGTGTCACTTATCTCTTGAATTCTCCCGTCGTGGTTCAGTAGCTGTTTGTCCCTCTTTTCCTCAGCTTCTTTATTCTCTGTCATTTGGTCTTCTATATCGCTAATTCTTTCTTCTGCCTCATTTATCCTAGCAGTGAGAGCCTCCATTTTTGATTGCACCTCATTAGTAGCTTTTTGATTTCAACTTGGTTAGATTTTAGTTCTTTTATTTCTCCAGAAAGGGCTTTTATATCTCCTGAGAGGGTTTCTCTAATACCTTCCATGCCTTTTTCGAGCCTGGCTAGAACCTTGAGAATTGTCATTCTGAACTCTAGATCTGACATATTACCAATGTCTGTATTTATTAGGTCCCTAGCCTTCAGTACTGCCTCTTGTTCTTTTTTTTTGTGTGTGTGGTGAATTTTTTGCCTTGTCATTTTGTCCAGATAAGAGTATATGAAGGAGCAAGTAAAATACTAAAAGGGTGGCAACAACCCCAGGAAAATATGCTTTAACCAAATCAGATGAGATCCCAAATCCTGAGGGGGGAGAAAAGGGGATAAAAAGAGGTTCAAAAAGAAAGATAGGAAAAAGAAGAAAAGAATTAAAAAAATAAAACGAATAAAGAAAAGTATAAAAAAGAAAAAATATATATATATTAGATAAACTAGTTTAAAAAGTTAAAAAATAAAGGGCAAAAGTTAAAGAAAATTTTATCAAAAGAAGAGAAAAAAATGAAAAAGAAAAAAATTAAATTAACTGCAAGACTAAAAAAAATCACAGGAAAAAAGCCATGAGTTCCGTGCTTTGCTTTCTCCTCCTCTGGAATTCTGCTGCTCTCCTTGGTACTGAAACTGCACTCCTTGGTAGGTGAACTTGGTCTCGGCTGGATTTCTTGTTGATCTTCTGGGGGTGAGGCCTGGTGTAGTGATTCTCAAGTGTCTTTGCCCCAGGCGGAACTGCACCGCCCTTACCAGGGGCCTGGCTGAGTAATCCGCTTGGGTTTGCTTTCAGGAGCTTTTGTTCCCTGAGCGCTTTCCGTAGAGTTCTGGAGGACAGGAATACAAATAGCGGCCTCCTGGTCTCCGGCCCAGAGGAGCCGTGAGCCCGGGGCCCCACTCCTCAGTGCACCCTCAAAGAACAGCGCCCAGTTACTCCCGTCTGCCTGACCTTTGGCCACGCTCCGAGCGCACCTAGTCTGCAACCGGTTCAAGGTAACCCCGAGCTGTGATCTTACTGTCGGCTCTGTCTCTGTAACCGGCTTTCCCGTTCTAATTCCCACAAGCTCTGCGACACTCAGACACCCCCGATCCTTCTGTGACCCTGTGGGACCTGAGGCCATGCTGCCCCCGCGTGGGCTTTGTCCCGGTTTAGCCTCTGGAGCGATGTCCCTCAGTGGAACAGACTTTTAAAAGTCCTGATTTTGTGCTCCATTGCTCCGCCGCTTGCCAGGTCCAGCCCCTCCCCCCAGGGTCTATCTTCCTGTTGCTTTGGATTCTCTTCTCCACCAGTCCTACCTTTCAGAAAGTGATCGTTTTTCTGTTTCTAGAATTGCTGTTCTTCTTCTCTTCCAACTGCCGATGGATTTGCAGGTGTTTGCAATCTTTAGATAAGCTATCTAGCTGATCTCCTGCTAGCTGAAGTAGTCTCAGCCTGCTACTTCTCCGCCATCTTGACTCCTCCCCTCGGAAATATACTTTTAAAGCCCTCTTGTCATCAACACATTTTAAAAATCACATATTACTGTTGTATTTTACTAGCATCACTCTTTTTTTATTAAAGGAAGATTGACCATTTCCTTTCTATTCTGCTACTTCTCTTTTCTTCTCCAGACCATCCCACTTAAAATTCTGCAGTCTCCTCTCTTAGCTTTCTGAATTAGTGAAGTTTTACAGATTAACTTACAACATACAAACACAGCTCGAAGAGGCATATAGAAGGTGTTGTAGGCAATGAAAGGCAACTTTACCCTTCCCCCTGCCCTGCTCCCCTCATTTCTCATACACACACACTGGGCTAAGACCATCTCTTACAATTTGGCTCGATCCTCACTGTTTAAACTCCCTGCTTATATTTTCCTAATTGCTCCCCCATTTCTTTTTGTTTCCCTCAGTGCTACGAGAGTCATTGAATTCCCACATGAAGTGAAATTCACCATGCCACAAATAAAGTGGAAGGAGAGACCTTTCAATGGCTAGCAGAATTCTTGGGATTTGTTGCCATTTGTTCAATCATAAACCTTCCTTCACTGTGGAGTGAAATGTGTGTGGCCCTCGCTCCAGACTATATGGCTATAAAATGATCAAAGACATCATAACAATTCCTGTTCAGAAGAAGTACACTCTATAGTACTGAATGATTTTATAAAATTACAACGAAGAATATATAAGCATACAAAATGTTTTTATTTGTTTCATGCTTCAAATATTCTAGTATGATATGAACACATGTAATAAATCATTAAACCCTAGGGAAATCATAACTGGAAAATCTTTGCACACTTACCAACAGAACCACATATAATCTGCATAATTTGTGATGCTTTTAATGAAAAAGAGAACAGATAATAGTGTGAGATCTATATACTTCCCTTTAACATTTTTCTCAGTGACTCTATAATTTTTTTTTAAATTTCTCAGGCTATAGATCATTGGATAAAACAAAGGAATTATGACAGTGTAAAATAGAGTCCATCATATCTTGATCATCTGATTGTGCAGATCCAGGACACACATAGCTAAGGAGAAGGCCATACTATAAAGACACAGACAAAAGATGGGCTCCATAGGTGGAAAAGGCTTTTTTCATGCCCTGCAGAGACTTCTTTCTTCAAATTGTAAAGAGAGTAAGTGTATATGAGACCAGAACAATCAGATTGGTAAATACCTGTATTGACCCAAAGAAAATAAAAACCATCAGAACATTAAGTGAAGGATCAGTACATGTAATCTTAAACAATGGCATGATGTCACAGTAAAAGTGATATATTATGTTAGAATTACAAAAAGTTAATCTGAATAAGAAACATGTATGAATTAAAGAATGAACAAAGCCACCTACAAATGATGAGACTAATAGCCAGCTGCAAAGTCTATAGATCTTAATCATTGGATAAAGTAATGGTTTGCATATGGCTACGTAGCGATCACATGCCATTGTTGCCAAGAGTAAACATGCTGTGGTTCCCCCAATGCAAAGGAAAAAATCTGTATCATGCATTCAGAGAGATCATCTTACTCTTCGCTAGGAAGTTGACCAGTATATCGATTTGGGCAGAAAGCTCATGAGAATTGGCCAACATTGTGCAGTAATTCAGGCATGCTTGCCCTGTGTTCGGAGCACGTTCTGCGTAGGTGCTTGTTGAGACCCTCAGGGACAATGGGATGGGCCCACGTGGCTCCCCTGAGGGCCCCGCTGAGTCAAGCTCCCCGGGAACAGAGTTGATCAAGGGGATCAGACTGAGAAACAGGCTCCAGTTTTGTGGCCTTGTGGCAGCCTAAGGTGGGGGTGGCCCCAGGAGTATGCAGGTTTCTCCCACTCTGAAGGTTCTGCACAGCTCCAAAGGGCACGGATTCCTACTGGGTGGCAGGTGGAGTCCTGGGGTTGGCTCAGGGGTCCCTAATCTGGAGGGCTTGGGGGCCAGGACTCTGGGGACAGAAACCTGAAAACTCAACTTAGATTTCATGTTAGGGCCTAGGACATAGCAGGCCTGATCTGCCAGTGCTGAAGCAGATTCCCAAGGGGCTACGTGGAGGAAAGAGGCAGACAAGGCTTCAAGCTCTGGGTTTTTGCTCTGGGGGTAGTCTCCAGAAGCATTCTCTGACTCTGAGGGTTTTGCACTGCTACAAATGGCAGTTTCCTCCTGGGTAGCTGGCAGAATCCTAGAGTGTGGCTTAGGGGTCCCCAGTCTGGAGGGCTTTAGTGCCAGGCTTCTGTGGACAGAAGCCTGAAACTCCAACCAAGGGTTAGGGTTAGGGCCTAGGTGCAGTCAGACCTGATCTCCCAGAGCTGAAATGGGCTCCCAAGGGGGCTGAGTAGAGGGAGGGGTTGGCCATCCTTGCACCTGGTGCCTAGTGTGCTTTCCTGCAGGGCTCTGGCCACGACCACTCAGGACCATGGATCAGGCCTAAGCGGTTCCCTGAAAGCCCATGCCACATGAAGCGAGATCGCCCGGGTTTCTGGCCAATTCTCAGGAGCTTTCTGCCCAAGTCAATATTGATTTGGGCAGAATTAGCCGAGTGTTGAGAACTGACTCAGTGTTGTGCAGTGATTGATCTTCTTTCCTCCCATAAGATCAGTATCTTATTCTGATTTGACCTAATGAGCAAGAAGTAACAATTACTCTAGACTGTAGTATGTACCTAAGAAGAAGGAGTCCAGAAGGATTTCAGTAACTCATTTCAGCATAACACAGAATCCATTAGGAGTGTTTTAGGAGACTTCAGAGTCAAATCAAGGTTTTGGGGGGGGTGAATCTCCAGTAATGCAAGGGAGAACATGTGTATATGTGCACATGAATACATACATATTAAAGATATGCATAAAATAACTTTGGGACTAAAGTCATTAACACTAGGACAATTATAACTGCAAACATTATTTAAAATCAGTCAATACAGGGGTGCCAGTGTGACTCAGTCAGTTGGTTGTCTGACACTTGCTCCCTGCTGGGGTCTTGATCTCAGTGTCATTAGATCAGGCCCTGTGTTGGGCCCAGCACTAGGCATGGAGCCTACTTTAAGACAGCAACAACAACAGGGGAACTTTGGTGGCTCAGTTGGTTAAGCTCAGTTTGTTCTGCCATTGGCTTAGGTCATTATCCCAGGGTCCTGGGATGTAGCTCCACATCGGAATCCCTGCTGTTTGGGGAGTCTGCTTCTCCCTCTGCCCATCTTCTCTACACCTGTGTGCTCTCTTGCTCTCTCTTTTTCAAATAAATAAATAAAACCTTTAAAAATTATTATAACAACAACAAACTAATCAAAACATAACAAATATATAATCTGTCAGGGATATATACAATCTATATAATATGTGTAGAGATATCTACTTATATCATTCATTTTGTACATATTCCATATGAATAAATATAGGGATATAAAGAGTACTAGATATGTATACCATTTTTAATAATCTGGTCAATATGAAAAGATGCTGAAGTGGGATATTATTTAGTCAATGTTTTGGAAGTAAGAGAATATTAACAGGATGTAGAAAAAGTAACAAGATTACAACAAATGACAGAAGTGAGGAGTCTTAGTTATAACAATAGAATGATGTAGGTAATCAGTGATGAGAGAGGAAGGGCAGAGGTGAACCTGAAATCTGGTCACTCATTATACTTTTCGGTACTTGTTCACTCAAATACAACCCTGACTCCAATGTGGAATGAATGTAATGTGAGTCTTTGGGGCACATAGCTGTATGGCAGTCCAATATACCATATTCAAAGTCTCTTTAGAGAAATTACCCTATTTCAATGCTTAATGCATTTACGAAGCCACACTGAAACATGCAAACATATAAAATATTTTATTTCCTTTTAAGTTATTTTTTCATGAACACTTGATTAAAATTCCCTTTGTTTTGACTACATATACATATATTTATTTTGTAATCTCACCTTAAGTCATTTAAACATTAGGACAATTATAACTTCAAAAACTGAACCCTAATCAACACAGAGAAAATATGTAATCTGTACAGTTTGTCATTCTAGTGAAAAGAGAACAGATAATAATGTGAATTCTCAGAATTTCTCTTCAATATTTTCCTCAACTAATCTATGACTTTCTTATTTCTCAAACTGTAGATAATTGGATTTAACAAGGGAATTATGATAGTGTAAAAGAGAGAGTCCTTCACACCTTGGTCTTCTGATTGTGTAGATACGGGGCACACATACATGAAGATAAGAGCACCATAGTATAAGGAGACAGATAAGAGATGGGCTCCACCAGTAAGGAAGGCTTTCTTTTTTTTTTTTAAGATATTAATTATTTACTTGACAGACAGAGATCAAAAATAGGCAGAGAGGCAGAGAGAGAGGGGGAAGCAGGCTCTCCACTGAGCAGAGCGCCCGATGCGGGGCTTGATCCCAGGACACGGGGATCATGACCTGAGCCAAGGCAGAGGCTTTAACCCACTGAGCCACCCAGGTGCCCCAAGGAAAGCTTTCTTTATGCCTTGTAGAGACTTCTTTTTTAAGATTATAAAGAGAACTAATGTGTAGGAGACAAGAGTCTCCATCAGAGTGGTGAATATTTGTATTGACCCAGCAAAAACAAATAATATCAGATAATTGATAGAAGGGTCAGTACAAGAAATCTTAAGCAATGGTATAATGTCATAGTAAAAGTGATGTACTATGGGAATTGCTTAAGATTAATCTGAATAAAAAAGAACTATGGGGGCGTCTGGGTGGCTCAGTGGGTTAAAGCCTCTGCCTTCGGCTCAGGTCATGATCCCAGAGTCCTGGGATCAAGCCCCACATCGGGCTCTCTGCTCAGCGGCAAGCCTGCTTCTCCCCTCTCACTCTGCCTGCCTCTCTGCCTACTTGTGATCTCTCTCTGTCAAATAAATAAATAAAATCTTTAAAAAAAAAAAAAGAAAAAGAACTATAAATTATGGCATGAAGAAGGCTACCTAAAAGTGACAACACTAACAAGCGGATGCACAGTACATTGGACATAATCACTGGATAATGTAATGGTTTGCATATGGCCACAGAGAGATCATATGCCATTGTTGCCAAAAGAAAGCATTCCACTTTTATACTTACTGTAAAGGAAAAAAATTGTATCATGCATTCTGAAAGAGATATCATTTTGGTCTTGGCAAAAAAGTTGACTAGCATCTTGGGGGATACTGTGGGTGATATCCAAGCATCCACAAGTGTCAAACTCCTGAGGAATAAGTATATGCAGATGTGAAGCTGAGGGTCATCCCATTTGAGAGCAATTAGAACAAGAATCCCCAAAATGGTGAGAAAATAGATAACCAAGAACACCAGGAACAGGGATATCTGCCACTGTGGTTCATATGTGAGTCCTGTGAAAATCAAATCGGTCAGCAATGTTATATTTCCAAGTTCTTTTCAATGTTCCTTTTCCAAATCCTCACTGAGTGTTGCCTGAAATGAAATTTAGTAAATGGGAAAATGTCACTCAATTTATAACATGAAAATATGGATAGGAGATATGAAATAGATTATACACATCAGAATCTCGATTTTGTGTATTGACTCTCTGTTGATTGGAATCTATTTTGAGGGCTTCAAAATAGTGCAATTATTTCCATTTTTAAAATGTGCAGCTATGAAAAGAATTAGAAAAATGAAAGATATTGTAGTAAGTCCTAAATTTATGGGATAGGATTGGTGTGATTTGGAAATTGTATGTTTGGGACATGGATACAGGGCAAAAGGATAAAGGAGCTTGAAGGTTTTCAGTAACAAAATGAGCTAAATGGCATGTGAAAGATCATGAATATTATTCATCATGAAAAAAGCATGCACTGAAACTTAAGAGAAGGGAGTACTACCGGTAGATTCTTTTTTAAATGAATATACAGACATGTAGAAAATAGGCCATAGAGAGTTTGAAATTAAGGTCAGGAATACTAGTTAAAAAGTTACTACTATTCGGTGTTCTCAAACCAGAACCTATAGTAAAACTTCAAATCTACATTTTGCATAAAAGGTTCCCCAAAATGTGTAATACAGGGAATATTTTATACAAAATACGTATTTGAGGTTTTATGGTAGACACTGATTTAGTGAAGTAATTATTAAGGCTAATAATCTGTATTCTTTTTTTTTTTTTTTTAGAATTCTTTTTTTTTTAATATAATTTTTTATTTTTTATAAACATATATTTTTATCCCCAGGGGTAAAGGTCTGTGAATCACCAGGTTTACACACTTCACAGCACTCACTAAAACACATACCTTCCCCAATGTCCATAATACCACCCCCTTCTCCCAAACCCCCTCCCCCCAGCAACCCTCAGTTTGTTTTGTGAGATTAAGAGTCACTTATGGTTTGTCTCCCTCCCAATCCCATCTTCTTTCATTTATTCTTCTCGTACCCACTTAAGCCCCCATGTTGCATCACCACTTCCTCAAATCAGGGAGATCATATGATAGTTGTCTTTCTCCGCTTGACTTATTTCGCTAAGCATGATACGCTCTAGTTCCATCCATGTTGTCGCAAATGGCAAGATTTCATTTCTTTTGATGGCTGCATAATATTCCATTGTGTATATATACCACATCTTCTTGATCCATTCATATGTTGATGGACATCTAGGTTCTTTCCATAGTTTGGCTATTGTGGACATTGCTGCTATAAACATTCGGGTACACGTGCCCCTTTGGATCACTACGTTTGTATCTTTAGGGTAAATACCCAATAGTGCAATTGCTGGGTCATAGGGCAGTTCTATTTTCAACATTTTGAGAAACCTCCATGCTGTTTTCCAGAGAGGTTGCACCAGCTTGCATTCCCACCAACAGTGTAGGAGGGTTCCCCGTTCTCTGCATCCTCGCCAGCATCTGTCATTTCCTGACTTGTTGATTTTAGCCATTCTGACTGGTGTGAGATGATATCGCATTGTGGTTTTGATTTGTATTTCCCTGATGCCGAGTGACATGGAGCACTTTTGTATGTGTCTGTTTGCCATCTGGATGTCTTCTTTGCAGAAATGTCTGTTCATGTCCTCTGCCCATTTCTTGATTGGATTATTTGTTCTTTGGGTGTTGAGTTTGCTAAGTTCTTTATAGATTCTGGACACTAGCCCTTTATCTGATATGTCGTTTGCAAATATCTTCTCCCATTCTGTCAGTTGTCTTTTGATTTTGTTAACTGTTTCCTTTGCTGTGCAAAAGCTTTTGATCTTGATGAAATCCCAATAGTTCATTTTTGCCCTTGCTTCCTTTGCCTTTTGCGTTGTTCCTAGGAAGATGTTGCTGCGGCAGAGGTCGAAGAGGTTGCTGCCTGTGTTCTCCTCAAGGATTTTGATGGATTCCGTTCTCACATTGAGGTCGGTCATCCATTTTGAGTCTATTTTCGTGTGTGGTGTAAGGAAATGGTCCAATTTCATTTTTCTGCATGTGGCTGTCCAATTTTCCCAGCACCATTTATTGAAGAGGCTGTTTTTTTTCCATTGGACATTCTTTCCTGCTTTGTCGAAGATTAGTTGACCATAGAGTTGAGAGTCTATTTCTGGGCTCTCTATTCTGTTCCATTTATCTATGTGTCTGTTTTTGTGCCAGTACCATGCTGTCTTGATGATGACAGCTTTGTAATAGAGCTTGAAGTCCGGGATTGTGATGCCACCAACGTTGGCTTTCTTTTTCAATATCCCTTTGGCTATTCGAGGTCTTTTCTGGTTCCATATAAATTTTAGAATTATTTGTTCCATTTCTTTGAAAAAGATGGATGATACTTTGATAGGAATTGCATTAAATGTGTAGATTGCTTTAGGTAGCATAGACATTTTCACAATATTTATTCTTCCAATCCAGGAGCATGGAACATTTTTCCATTTCTTTGTGTCTTCCTCAATTTCTTTCATGAGTACTTTATAATTTTCTGAGTATAGATTCTGTGTCTCTTTGGTTAGGTTTATTCCTAGGTATCTTATGGTTTTGGATGCAATTGTAAATGGGATTGACTCCTTAATTTCTCTTTCTTCAGTCTTGCTGTTGCTGTAGAGAAATGCAACTGATTTCTGTGCATTGATTTTATATCCTGACACTTTACTGAATTCCTGTATAAGTTCTAGCAGTTTTGGAGTGGAGTCTTTTGGGTTTTCCACATATAGTATCATATCATCTGTGAAGAGTGATAATTTGACTTCTTCTTTGCCGATTTGGATGCCTTTAATTTCCTTTTGTTGTCTGATTGCTGAGGCTAGGACCTCTAGTACTATGTTGAATAGCAGTGGTGATAATGGACATCCCTGCCGTGTTCCTGACCTTAGCAGAAAAGCTTTCAGTTTTTCTCCATTGAGAATGATATTTGCGGTGGGTTTTTCATAGATGGCTTTGATGATATTGAGGTATGTGCCCTCTATCCCTACACTTTGAAGAGTTTTGATCAGGAAGGGATGCTGTACTTTGTCAAATGCTTTTTCAGCATCTCTGGAGAGTATCATATGGTTCTTGTTCTTACTTTTATTGATGTGTTGTATCACATTGACTGATTTGCGGATGTTGAACCAACCTTGCAGCCCTGGAATAAATCCCACTTGGTCGTGGTGAATAATCTTTTGAATGTACTGTTGAATCCTATTGGCTAGTATTTTGTTGAGTATTTTCGCATCTGTGTTCATCAAGGATATTGGTCTATAGCTCTCTTTTTTGATGGGATCCTTGTCTGGTTTTGGGATCAAGGTGATGCTGGCCTCATAAAACGATTTGGAAGTTTTCCTTCCATTTCTATTTTTTGGAACAGTTGCAGGAGAATAGGAATTAGTTCTTCTTTAAATGTTTGGTAGAGTTCCCCTGGGAAGCCGTCTGGCCCTGGGCTTTTGTTTGTTTGGAGATTTTTAATGAGTGTTTCAATCTCCTTACTGGTTATGGGTCTGTTCAGGCTTTCTATTTCTTCCTGGTTCAGTTGTGGTAGTTTATATGTTTCTAGGAATGCATCCATTTCTTCCAGATTGTCAAATTTACTGGCGTAGAGTTGCTCATAGTATGTTCTCATAATAGTTTGTATTTCTTTGGTGTTAGTTGTGATCTCTCCTCTTTCATTCATGATTTTATTTATTTGGGTCCTTTCTCTTCTCTTTTTGATAAGTCGGGCCAGGGGTTTATCAATTTTATTAAGTCTTTCAAAGAACCAGCTCCTAGTTTCGTTGATTTGTTCTATTGTTTTTTTGGTTTCTATTTCATTGATTTCTGCTCTGATCTTTATGATTTCTCTTCTCCTGCTGGGCTTAGGGTTTCTTTCTTGTTCTTTCTCCAGCTCCTTTAGGTGTAGGGTTAGGTTGTGTACCTGAGACCTTTCTTGTTTCTTGAGAAAGGCTTGTACCGCTATATATTTTCCTCTCAGGACTGCCTTTGTTGTGTCCCACAGATTTTGAACCATTGTATTTTCATTATCATTTGTTTCCATGATTTTTTTCAATTCTTCTTTAATTTCCCGGTTGACCCATTCATTCTTTAGAAGGATGCTGTTTAGTCTCCATGTATTTGGGTTCTTTCCAAACTTCCTTTTGTGGTTGAGTTCTAGCTTTAGAGCATTGTGGGCTGAAAATATGCAGGGAATGATCCCAATCTTTTGATACCGGTTGAGTCCTGATTTAGGACCGAGGATGTGATCTATTCTGGAGAATGTTCCATGTGCACTAGAGAAGAATGTGTATTCTGTTGCTTTGGGATGAAATGTTCTGAATATATCTGTGATGCCCATCTGGTCTAGTGTGTCGTTTAAGGCCTTTATTTCCTTGCTGATCTTTTGCTTGGATGATCTGTCCATTTCAGTGAGAGGAGTGTTAAAGTCCCCTACTATTATTGTATTATTGTTGATGTGTTTCTTTGATTTTGTTATTAATTGGTTTATATAGTTGGCTGCTCTCACGTTGGGGGCATAGATATTTAAAATTGTTAAATCTTCTTGTTGGACAAACCTTTGAGTATGATATAGTGTCCTTCCTCATCTCTTATTATAGTCTTTGGCTTAAAATCTAATTGATCTGATATAAGGATTGCCACTCCTGCTTTCTTCTGATGTCCATTAGCATGGTAAATTCTTTTCCACCCTCTCACTTTAAATCTGGAGGTGTCTTCGGGCTTAAAATGAGTTTCTTGGAGGCAACATATAGATGGGTTTTGTTTTTTTATCCATTCTGATACCCTGTGTCTTTTGACAGGGGCATTTAGCCCATTAACATTCAGGGTAACTATTGAGAGATATGAATTTAGTGCCATTGTTTTGCCTGTAAGGTGACTGTTACTGTATATGGTCTCTGTTCCTTTCTGATATACCACTTGTAGGCTCTCTCTTTGCTTAGAGGACCCCTTTCAAGATTTCCTGTAGAGCTGGTTTGGTGTTTGCAAATTCTTTCAGTTTTTGTTTGTCCTGGAAGCTTTTAATCTCTCCTTCTATTTTCAATTATAGCCTAGCTGGATATAGTATTCTTGGCTGCATGTTTTTCTCGTTTAGTGCTCTGAAAATATCATGCCAGCTCTTTCTGCCCTGCCAGGTCTCTGTGGATAAGTCAGATGCCAACCTAATATTCTTACCATTGTATGTTACAGACTTCTTTTCCCGGGCTGCTTTCAGGATTTTCTCTTTGTCACTGAGACTTGTAAATTTTACTATTAGGTGACGGGGTGTGGGCCTATTCTTATTGATTTTGAGGGGCGTTCTCTGAACCTCCTGAATTTTGATGCTCGTTCCCTTTGCCATATTTGGGGGAAATTCTCCCCAATAATTCTCTCCAGTATACCTTCTGCTCCCCTCTCTCTCTCTTCTTCTTCTGGAATCCCAATTATTCTAATGTTGTTTCGTCTTGTGTTGTCACTTATCTCTCGAATTCTCCCCTCGTGGTCCAGTAGCTGTTTGTCCCTCTTTTGCTCAGCTTCTTTATTCTCTGTCATTTGGTCTTCTATATCTCTAATTCTTTCTTCTGCCTCATTTATCTTAGCAGTGAGAGCCTCCATTTTTGATTGCACCTCATTAATAGCTTTTTTGATTTCAACTTGGTTAGATTTTAGTTCTTTTATTTCTCCATAAAGGGCTTTTATATCTCTCGAGAGGGTTTCTCTAATATCTTCCACGCCTTTTTCGAGCCCGGCTAGAACCTTGAGAATTGTCATTCTGAACTCTAGATCTGACATATTACCAATGTCTGTATTGATTAGGTCCCTAGCCTTCGGTACTGCCTCTTGTTCTTTTTTTTGTGTTGAATTTTTCCGTCTTGTCATTTTGTCCAGATAAGAGTATATGAAGGGGCAAGTAAAATACTAAAAGGGTGGCAACAACCCCAGGAAAATATGCTTTAACCAAATTAGAAGAGATCCCAAATCGTGAGGGGGGAGAAAGGGGATAAAAAGAGGTTCAAAAAGGAAGAACGAAAAAAAAAAAAAAGAAAAAAAAAGAGAAGAAAAGAATTAAAAGAAAAGAAAACACCTAAGAAAATATAAAAAAGAAAAAATATATATATTAGATAAACTAGTAAAAAGTCGTTAAAAAAGTTAACAGTTAAATAAAAAATTTTACCCGAAGGCGAGAAAAAAAAAAAACAAAAAATGAAAAAGAATAAAATTAAATTAACTGCAAGACTAAAAAAAATCACAGGGAAAAGGCCATGAGTTTAGTGCTTGGCCTTCTCCTCCTCTGGAATTCTGCTGCTCTCCTTGGTATTGAAACCGCAGTCCTTGGTAGGTGAACTTGGTCTCGGCTGGATTTCTTGTTGATCTTCTGGGGGAGGGGCCTGTTGTAGTGATTCTCAAGTGTCTTTGCCCCAGGCGGAAATACCTTGCCCTTACCCGGGGCCGGGGTGAGTAATCCGCTCGGGTTTGCTTTCAGGAGCTTTTGTTCCCTGAGCGCCTTCAGTAGAGTTCTGGAGGACGGGAATACAAATGTCGGCCTCCTGGTCTCTGGCCCGGTGGATTCGAGAGCCCAGGGCCGCACTCCTCAGTGCACCCTCAGAGAACAGCGCCCAGTTACTCCCGTCTGCCTGACCTCCGGCCGCGCTCCGAGTTCACCGAGCCTGCGACCGGTTCAAGGTCACCCCGAGCTGCGAGCTTACTGTCGGCTCCGTCTCTGTAGCTGGCTTTCCCGTTCCAATACCCGCAAGCTCTGCGACACTCAGACACCCCCAATCCTTCTGTGACCCTGCGGGACCTGAGGCCACGCTGACCCCGTGTGGGCTTTGCCCCGGGTAGCCTCTGGAGCGATGTCCCTCAGCGGAACAGACTTTTAAAAGTCCTGATTTTGTGCGTGGTTGCTCAGCCGCTTGCTGGGAGCCAGCCCCTCCCCCCGGGGTCTATCTTTCCGTCGCTTTTGATTCACTTCTCTGCCTGTCCTACCTTTCAGAAAGTGGTTGTTTTTCTGTTTCCAGAATTTCTGTTCTTCTTCTGTTCAATCTGCTGATGGATTTTCAGGTGTTTGCAATCTTTAGATAAGCTATCCAGCTGATCTCCGGCTAGCTGAAGTAGTCTCAGCCTGCTACTTCTCCGCCATCTTGACTCCTCCCCCTGCTTTTGATTTTTTATTTTGATTTCTTTTTTGATCCATTGATTGTTCAATAGTGTGTTTTTGGTTTCCACATATTTTTGAATTTTTTAGTTTTTTAATATTACTAATTCCTGTTTCTTACTGTTGTTGTTGGAAAAGATACTCATATGATTCTATATTTTTAAAAAATGATTCCAATATCCTTAAAATTGCCAGGGATTCTTTGTGGCCCAGCCTATGATCTGCAGAATGTTCCATGTGCACTTGAGAAGCAGGTATATTCTGGTGCTACTAAATGGAATGTCCTCTTACACTCATTTTGTCTCTTGTGTTATTCAGGTTGCTGTTCACTTATTGGTTATTGGTCTGGATGATCTATCCAATGTGAGGTATTGAAGTACTCTTCTCTTCTATTTCATAAGGGCTATTTCTCCCTTCATTTCTGTTAATATTTGTTTTACATATTCAGGTGCTCCAATGATAGGTGCATATGTATTTGCAATTGTATCCTCCTGATGAATTGAACCCATTATCACTATATAGTGACTTTATCTTGTGACTGATTTTATATTTTTATTCTTATTTTTAAATTTACTTTTATTTTTTTCAGTGTTCCAAGATTCATTGTTTATGTACCACACCCAGTGCTCCATGCAATACATGCCCTCTTTAATTCCCAACACCCGGCTCACCTATCCCCTCATCCCCTCCCTCTCCTTCTATGACTGATTTTAAGTGAAATTCTATCTTATTCTGAAATTCTATCCTATCTGTTATCATAGTAGCCCTTTTGGTTATTGTTTGCATGATTCTGTGTGTGTTTTTAAAGCTAAAGTGAATTTCAAAAAAAAAAGCTAAAGTGAATTTCTGACAGGTAGCAAATTGTTGGATCTTATTTTTTGTTTTGTTTTTATTCACTCAGCCACTCTGTCTTTAGATTATAGAATTTAGTCCATTTACATTTAAAGTAATTATTGATAACTAAGGGCTTACTATTGCCATTTTGTAAATTGTTTTCTGATTTTTTTAGTGTCTTTATTCTTTTCTTCCTCTCTTGTTGTCTTCCTATGTGATTTATTTTTTGTAGGGGTATGCTTTGATCCTTTTTTATCTTCTAAGTATCTATTATAGGTTTTTTTTTGTTGTTGTTATTACCATGAGGATTAAGTAAAACATGTTATAGATCTAATAGTCTATTTTAAATGATAAAACTTACCTTCAAATGCATATGAGAGTGCACTTTTGTTTCTTTTGTTCCCACATTTTTATGCTGTTGCAATGTTAACACTTTGCATCTTTTTCTGTAGGGTATCCATTAAATTACTGTGACTATAGATATTTTTAATATTATTATTTTACACTTTTATACTTGAAATAAAAAATGATTTATGCATCATCATTACAGCATTAAAGTATTCAAAATTTGGCTACACATTTCCCTTAAGAATGAGTTTATACTTCTATATGTTTTCATGTTGTTTCTTGGTGTCCTTTCATTTCCTCCTGAACAACTCCCTTTAACATTTCTTGTAAGGCAAGTCAAGTGGTGATGAAATCCCTTAGATTTTGTTTGTTTGAGAATGTATTTCTCCTTCAGTTCTGAAGGGTAATTTTACCAGTTATGGTGTTCTTAGTTGGTAGAGGGTTTTTTTTTGTTGTTGTTGTTGTTGTTTGTTTTCCTTTCAGTATTTTTACTAAATCATTATACTTCCTCCTGCTGTACAAGGTTTCTGCAAAGATATTTGCTTATAATCTTATGGGGGTTCCTTGGTAGGTCACAAGTCATTTTGCTCTTACTACTTTCAAAATTCTCTTATTGTCTATTACTTTGATACTGTGTTTATAAAGTGTATAAGACTAGTCTTCTTTGGGTAGATCTTGCTTAGGGTCCTTTGAGTTTCTTGTGCCTGGGTATGCATATCTCCCAAGATTTGGGAAGTTTTCAGCTATTATTTCTTTAAGTAAGCTTCCAGCCCCTTTCTTTCTCTTCACCATCTGGAACTCCATTGAAATAAATTTTCATTTAATTTGTGATATACTATAATTAACATAGACTTTTTCACTCTTTTTCAATCATTTTTAAATTTTTGTTCCTTTAACTGGCTTATTTCATACAATCCCTCTTTGATTGTTTTGATTATTTTTTCTGAATGATTAAATTTCTTGTTAAAACTCTATTGAATTTTTTACTTCTGTAATTGTATTCTTCAGCACCAGGATTTATTTGGTTATTTTTTATGGTTTCCATTTTTTAAAAATATTTTATTAATTCATTTGAGAGAGAGAGAGAGAAAGAACACAAGTGTGGAAGGGAGCAGAGGGAGTAGAACAAGCAGATTCCCTGCTGAGTGGGGAGCATAATGTGTGACTTCATTCTAGGACCCTGAGATCATTACCTGAGGCAAAGTCAGACACAACTGAATGAGTAACCCAGGTGCCCCTATGGTTTCTATTTTTCTATTTAACTTCTAATGTTATGTGTGCATTGTTTCCTCATTTCATTTAGTTACCTGTTCTGTTGTATTTCTTTGAGTTTCTTTTATATAATTATTTTGAATTCCTTGTCAGACAAACTATAGATCTCTATTTCTTTGATCAATTACTGGCTTAAATAGTTTCCTTGATGGTGTTCTATTAGTATGGTTCTTTATGAGCTGTAGAGCCTTGCATTGGTGTCTGTTGATTTGAGGGAGCAAACACCTCTTCCGGTCTTTACTGACTATTTTAACAGGTAAAAATTTCTTTTCTTTGCTGGTTCCCCATGTCAATAGGATTACCACATAACTACAGTAGTGCTGATTTGTAGCCAGTTATGTAGCTGTTCCTAGGTCTGCAGTGGGGACCATGACTGGCAGTCTTGTAACCAGACATTCAGGAGGTTGTGATCCTGTCTGGTACCTGGGTAGAAGGGACTAACTTCTGTACCTTTTTCAGTGAAGTGGCAGTGCATCTACTTTCTGAACTCTTTCATCTGTCCCTTCATCTTCCCATCAATCTCAATGTCATTTCAAACATGAATCAGCCATGTCACATATATTTGAGTCACTTAGAGTTCAAGTAGAATACAGATTATTAGGGAGGGAGGAGTCAAGATGGCAGAGAAGTAGCAGGCCGAGACTACTTCAGCTAGCCGGAGATCAGCTAGATAGCTTATCTAAAGATTGCAAACACCTGAAAATCCATCGGCAGATCGAAGAGAAGAAGAACAGCAATTCTGGAAACAGAAAAACAACCACTTTCTGAAAGGTAGGACCGGCGGAGAAGTGAATACAAAGCGACGGGAAGATAGACCCCGGGGGGAGGGGCCGGCTCCCGGCAAGCGGCGGAGCAACCACGCACAAAATCAGGACTTTTAAAAGTCTGTTCCGCTGAGGGACATCACTCCAGAGGCTACCCGGGGCAAAGCCCACACGGGGTCAGCGTGGCCTCAGGTCCCGCAGGGTCACAGAAGGATTGGGGGTGTCTGAGTGTCGCAGAGCTTGCGGGTATTGGAACGGGAAAGCCAGCTACAGAGACGGAGCCGACAGTAAGCTCGCAGCTCGGGGTGACCTTGAACCGGTCGCAGGCTCGGTGAACTCGGAGCGCGGCCGGAGGTCAGGCAGACGGGAGTAACTGGGCGCAGTTCTCTGAGCGCGCACTGAGGAGTGCAGCCCTGGGCTCTCGGCTCCTCCGGGCCGGAGAACAGGAGGCCGCCATTTGTATTCCCGTCCTCTGGAAATCTACGGAAAGCACTCAGGGAACAAAAGCTCCTGAAAGCAAACCCAAGCGGATTACTCACCCCGGCCCCGGGTAAGGGCGGTGCAATTCCGCTTGGGGCAAAGACACTTGAGAATCACTACAACAGGCCCCTCCCCCAGAAGATCAACAAGAAATCCAGCCGAGACCAAGTTCACCTACCAAAGAGTGCGGTTTCAATACCAAGGAGAGCAGCAGAATTCCAGAGGAGGAGAAGGCCAAGCACTAAACTCATGGCTTTTTCCCTGTGATTTTTTTTAGTCTTGTGGTTAATTTAATTTTTTTCTTTTTCATTTTTTGTTTTTTTTTTTTTCTCGCCTTCAGGTAAAACTTTTTTATTTTTTAACTGTTACCTTTTTCTTTTTTAATGATTTTTTACTAGTTTATCTAATACATATATTTATTCTTTTTTATATTTTTCTTAGGTGTTTTCTTTTTTTAAAATACTTTTCTTTTTTTTTCTTTCTTCCTTTTTGAACCTCTTTTTATCCCCTTTCTCCCCCGTCACGATTTGGGATCTCTTCTAATTTGGTTAAAGCATATTTTCCTGGGGTTGTTGCCACCCTTTTAGTATTTTACTTGCCCCTTCATATACTCTTATCTGGACAAAATGACAAGACGGAAAAATTCAACACAAAAAAAAGAACAAGAGGCAGTACCGAAGGCTAGGGACCTAATCAATACAGACATTGGTAATATGTCAGATCTAGAGTTCAGAATGACAATTCTCAAGGTTCTAGCCGGGCTCGAAAAAGGCGTGGAAGATATTAGAGAAACCCTCTCGAGAGATATAAAAGCCCTTTATGGAGAAATAAAAGAACTAAAATCTAACCAAGTTGAAATCAAAAAAGCTATTAATGAGGTGCAATCAAAAATGGAGGCTCTCACTGCTAAGATAAATGAGGCAGAAGAAAGAATTAGAGATATAGAAGACCAAATGACAGAGAATAAAGAAGCTGAGCAAAAGAGGGACAAACAGCTACTGGACCACGAGGGGAGAATTCGAGAGATAAGTGACAACACAAGACGAAACAACATTAGAATAATTGGGATTCCAGAAGAAGAAGAGAGAGAGAGGGGAGCAGAAGGTATACTGGAGAGAATTATTGGGGAGAATTTCCCCAATATGGCAAAGGGAACGAGCATCAAAATTCAGGAGGTTCAGAGAACGCCCCTCAAAATCAATAAGAATAGGCCCACACCCCGTCACCTAATAGTAAAATTTACAAGTCTCAGTGACAAAGAGAAAATCCTGAAAGCAGCCCGGGAAAAGAAGTCTGTAACATACAATGGTAAGAATATTAGGTTGGCATCTGACTTATCCACAGAGACCTGGCAGGGCAGAAAGAGCTGGCATGATATTTTCAGAGCACTAAACGAGAAAAACATGCAGCCAAGAATACTATATCCAGCTAGGCTATAATTGAAAATAGAAGGAGAGATTAAAAGCTTCCAGGACAAACAAAAACTGAAAGAATTTGCAAACACCAAACCAGCTCTACAGGAAATCTTGAAAGGGGTCCTCTAAGCAAAGAGAGAGCCTACAAGTGGTATATCAGAAAGGAACAGAGACCATATACAGTAACAGTCACCTTACAGGCAAAACAATGGCACTAAATTCATATCTCTCAATAGTTACCCTGAATGTTAATGGGCTAAATGCCCTTGTCAAAAGACACAGGGTATCAGAATGGATAAAAAAACAAAACCCATCTATATGTTGCCTCCAAGAAACTCATTTTAAGCCCAAAGACTCCTCCAGATTTAAAGTGAGAGGGTGGAAAAGAATTTACCATGCTAATGGACATCAGAAGAAAGCAGGAGTGGCAATCCTTATATCAGATCAATTAGATTTTAAGCCAAAGACTATAATAAGAGATGAGGAAGGACACTATATCATACTCAAAGATTTGTCCAACAAGAAGATTTAACAATTTTAAATATCTATGCCCCCAACGTGGGAGCAGCCAACTATATAAACCAATTAATAACAAAATCAAAGAAACACATCAACAATAATACAATAATAGTAGGGGACTTTAACACTCCTCTCACTGAAATGGACAGATCATCCAAGCAAAAGATCAGCAAGGAAATAAAGGCCTTAAACGACACACTAGACCAGATGGGCATCACAGATATATTCAGAACATTTCATCCCAAAGCAACAGAATACACATTCTTCTCTAGTGCACATGGAACATTCTCCAGAATAGATCACATCCTCGGTCCTAAATCAGGACTCAACCGGTATCAAAAGATTGGGATCATTCCCTGCATATTTTCAGCCCACAATGCTCTAAAGCTAGAACTCAACCACAAAAGGAAGTTTGGAAAGAACCCAAATACATGGAGACTAAACAGCATCCTTCTAAAGAATGAATGGGTCAACCGGGAAATTAAAGAAGAATTGAAAAAAATCATGGAAACAAATGATAATGAAAATACAACGGTTCAAAATCTGTGGGACACAACAAAGGCAGTCCTGAGAGGAAAATATATAGCGGTACAAGCCTTTCTCAAGAAACAAGAAAGGTCTCAGGTACACAACCTAACCCTACACCTAAAGGAGCTGGAGAAAGAACAAGAAAGAAACCCTAAGCCAAGCAGGAGAAGAGAAATCATAAAGATCAGAGCAGAAATCAATGAAATAGAAACCAAAAAAACAATAGAGCAAATCAACGAAACTAGGAGCTGGTTCTTTGAAAGACTTAATAAAATTGATAAACCCCTGGCCCGACTTATCAAAAAGAAAAGAGAAAGGACCCAAATAAATAAAATCATGAATGAAAGTGGAGAGATCACAACTAACACCAAAGAAATACAAACTATTATAAGAACATACTATGAGCAACTCTACGCCAACAAATTTGACAATCTGGAAGAAATGGATGCATTCCTAGAAACATATAAACTACCACAACTGAACCAGGATGAAATAGAAAGCCTGAACAGACCCACAACCAGTAAGGAGATTGAAACACTCATTAAAAATCTCCAAACAAACAAAAGCCCCGGGCCAGACGGCTTCCCGGGGGAACTCTACCAAACATTTAAAGAAGAACTAATTCCTATTCTCCTACAACTGTTCCAAAAAATAGAAATGGAAGGAAAACTTCCAAACTCGTTTTATGAGGCCAGCATCACCTTGATCCCAAAACCAGACAAGGATCCCATCAAAAAAGAGAGCTATAGACCAATGTCCTTGATGAACACAGATGCGAAAATACTCAACAAAATACTAGCCAATAGGATTCAACAGTACATTCAAAAGATTATTCACCACGACCAAGTGGGATTTATTCCAGGGCTGCAAGGTTGGTTCAACATCCGCAAATCAGTCAATGTGATACAACACATCAATAAAAGAAAGAACAAGAACCATATGATACTCTCCAGAGATGCTGAAAAAGCATTTGACAAAGTACAGCATCCCTTCCTGATCAAAACTCTTCAAAGTGTAGGGATAGAGGGCACATACCTCAATATCATCAAAGCCATCTATGAAAAACCCACCGCAAATATCATTCTGAATGGAGAAAAACTGAAAGCTTTTCCGCTAAGGTCAGGAACATGGCAGGGATGTCCATTATCACCACTGCTATTCAACATAGTACTAGAGGTCCTAGCCTCAGCAATCAGACAACAAAAGGAAATTAAAGGCTTCCAAATCGGCAAAGAAGAAGTCAAATTTTCACTCTTCGCAGATGATATGATACTATATGTGGAAAACCCAAAAGACTCCACTCCAAAACTGCTAGAACTTATACAGGAATTCAGTAAAGTGTCAGGATATAAAATCAATGCACAGAAATCAGTTGCATTTCTCTACAGCAACAGCAAGACTGAAGAAAGAGAAATTAAGGAGTCAATCCCATTTACAATTGCATCCAAAACCATAAGATACCTAGGAATAAACCTAACCAAAGAGACACAGAATCTATACTCGGAAAACTATAAAGTACTCATGAAAGAAATTGAGGAAGACACAAAGAAATGGAAAAATGCTCCATGCTCCCTGATTGGAAGAATAAATATTGTGAAAATGTCTATGCTACCTAAAGCAATCTACACATTTAATGCAATTCCTATCAAAGTATCATCCATCTTTTTCAAAGAAATGGAACAAATAATTCTAAAATTTATATGGAACCAGAAAAGACCTCGAATAGCCAAAGGGATATTGAAAAAGAAAGCCAACGTTGGTGGCATCACATTTCCGGACTTCAAGCTCTATTACAAAGCTGTCATCATCAAGACAGCATGGTACTGGCACAAAAACAGACACATAGATCAATGGAACAGAATAGAGAGCCCAGAAATAGACCCTCAACTCTATGGTCAACTAATCTTCGACAAAGCAGGAAAGAATGTCCAATGGAAAAAAAACAGCCTCTTCAATAAATGGTGCTGGGAAAATTGGACAGCCACATGCATAAAAATGAAATTGGACATTTCCTTACACCACACATGAAAATAGACTCAAAATGGATGACCGACCTCAATGTGTGAAAGGAATCCATCAAAATCCTTGAGGAGAACACAGGCAGCACCCTCTTTGACCTCAGCCACAGCAACATCTTCCTAGGAACAACGCAAAAGGCAAGGGAAGCAAGGGCAAAAATGAACTATTGTGATTTCATCAAGATCAAAAGCTTTTGCACAGCAAAGGAAACAGTTAACAAAATCTAAAGACAACTGACAGAATGGGAGAAGATATTTGCAAATGACATATCAGATAAAGGACTAGTGTCCAGAATCTATAAAGAACTTAGCAAACTCAACACCCAAAGAACAAATAATCCAATCAAGAAATGGGCAGAGGACATGAACAGACATTTCTGCAAAGAAGACATCTAGATGGCCAACAGACACATGAAAAAGTGCTCCATATCACTCGGCATCAGGGAAATACAAATCAAAACCACAATGAGATATCACCTCACACCAGTCAGAATGGCTAAAATCAACAAGTCAGGAAATGACAGATGCTGGCGAGGATGCGGAGAAAGGGGAACCCTCTTACACTGTTGGTGGGAATGCAAGCTGGTGCAGCCACTCTGGAAAACAGCATGGAGGTTCCTCAAAATGTTGAAAGTAGAACTGCCCTATGACCCAGCAATTGCACTATTGGGTATTTACCCTAAAGATACAAACGTAGTGATCCAAAGGGGCACGTGCACCCGAATGTTTATAGCAGCAATGTCCACAATAGCCAAACTACGTAAAGAATCTAGATGTCCATCAACAGATGAATTGATCAAGAAGATGTGGTATATATACACAATGGAATACTATGCAGCCATCAAAAGAAATGAAATCTTGCCATTTGGGACAACATGGATGGAACTAGAGCGTATCATGCTTAGCGAAATAAGTCAAGCAGAGAAAGACAACTATCATATGATCTCCCTGATATGAGGAAGTGGTGATGCAACATGGGGGCTTATGTGGGTAGGAGAAGAATCAATGAAACAAGATGGGATTGGGAGGGAGACAAACCATAAGTGACTCTTAATCTCACAAAACAAACTGAGGGTTGCTGGGGGGAGGGGGTTTGGGAGAAGGGGCTGGGATTATGGACATTGGGGAAGGTATGTGCTTTGGTGAGTGCTGTGAAGTGTGTAAACCTGGTGATTCACAGACCTGTACCCCTGGAGATAAAAACAAATGTTTATAAAAAATAAAAATAAAAAAATAAAAATAAATAAAAAGCATCTATAAAGAACAAAACTACAACATTCCAAAAATAACAGGATAATGCAAAAATAATTCTAAAAGGGAAGTTTACAGTAATAAAAGTGTACATTAAAAAAGATCTACCCAACATTAAATTTCAAAGAATTAGAAAAAGAAAAAAAATTAACCGCAAAGTTAGGGAAAGGAAGGAAATAGTAAAGATTAGAGCAGAAATAAATAAAAGACACTAAATGGCAATAGAAAAGATCAATAAGATTGAGTTTGTTTTCTGAAAGATGAACGAGATCAAAAAACCTTCAACTCTATTAAGAGAAAGAGAAAGGACTTAAAGTTCTAAATGAAAGAGGAGACATTATGGCTGACACTACAAATATACAAAGAATCATAAGAAGCTATGAGGAACAATTATAAGGAAGCAAACTGAATAACATAAACTGATGGATAAATTTCTAGAAACATACAATCTACCAAGCCTTAACCATTAAGAAACAGAAAACGTAGACTAACCAATAACAAGTAAGAAGATATAATCAGTAATCAAAAATCTCTGAATAAAGAAAAGCTCAAGAATGGGTGTTTTCACTGGGGAAGTCTACCAAACACTTAATGGATTAATGTCAGTTCTCAAATACTTCCAAAAAGGAAAAGAATATGTTCAAACTCATATTTTAAAGAATTACCTTGATATCAAAGTCAGATAATAATACTAAAAGAAAAGAAAACTATAAGATAATATCCCTAATGAATGTATATGTAAAAATATACAACAAAATTCTAGCAAACTTAACAGGATCCATTAAAAGGATCATATATCATGATCAAGTAGGATTTATCCCTTGTATACAAGGATGGTTCAACATACATAAATCAATAAATGTGATATACCACATTAAAAGAATGAAAGATAAAGATCATATGATTATTCAATAGATGCAGAAAAAGCATTTGACAAAATTCAACATCCTTTCATAATAACAGCTCTCAACACATTGAATATAGAAGTAGCATATCTCAACATAATAAAAGCTATATACAACAATCTCACAGCTAACATTCCAAGCGACAGTGAAGAGCTGAAATTTACCTTCAAAAATCAGGAAAAACACAAAGTTGCCATTCCAACCATTTCTATTCACCATAGTACTAGAAATTAGAAATCCTTGCACAGTAATTAGATTTAAAGAAAAAAAATGAATAAAGAGGAAAGGAGGAAGTAAAATTGTCCTTGTTTGCAGATAGCATAATCTTTTTTTTTAAATTTATTTTTTATTTATTTTCAGCATAACAGTCTTATATGTAGAAAACTCTTAAGGACTCCACCAAAACAGTTAGAAGTCATCAACAAATTAAAGTTGCAGGATAACAAAAATCAACATACAAATATCAGTTGTGTTTCTATTCACCAACAACAAAATAGCTGATAGAGAAAGAAAATAATACTATTTACAATATTATTGAAAACTAATAAAATACTTGGGAATAAATTGAACCAAGAAGGTGAAAAATTTGTACACTGAAAACTGTAAGACATTGATGAGAGAAACTGGAAAATATGCAGATAGATGGAATAATAGCTTGTGCTCATAGATTGGAAGAATTAATATTGTTAATATGTCTATGCTACCAAGAGTCATCTAGAGATGCAATGCTTATAAAAAATCCACTGACATTTTTCATAAAAAGAAAAAGGAACCATAAAATTTGTATGCAACCACAAAAGAATCCAAATGTTAAAGTAACCTTGTGAAAGAACAACAAAATGGGAAAGATCAGACTTTCTGATTTCAAACTAAAAATCTATAATAATCTAAACAGTATGGAACTGGCATAAAAATGGTTACATAAATCAATGAAACAGAATTGAAAGCCCAGATAAAAAAATCACACATAAGCAGTCAATTAATATTTGAAAAAGGAGTCAAGATCTTTTCAGTAAACAATGCTAGGAAAATTGGATATTCCCATGCAAAAGAGTAAAATTTAATCATTACCTTACACAACTCACAAAAATTGAGACCAAATGAATTAGAGATCTAAGACCCTAAACCATAAGTCTCCTTAAAAAAAAAAAAAATTCTTGATTGTGGTCTTGGTCAATGATATTTTGAACATAATGTCAAAAAGCACAAGCAACAAAAGCAGAAATAAACATTACTTTCATCTAAACAGCTTCTGCATAGCAAAAGAAATGATCAGCAAAATGAAAAGGGAAACTATGGAAAAGAAGCCAGTAATAATAATCTGATTAAAAATGGACAGAGGTCCTGAATAGACTTTTTCCAAAGAAAATATACAGATAGCCAACAAGTCAATGAAAAAGATGCTCATGGTTGCCTGGGTAGCTCAGTGAGTTAAGCCTCTGCCTTCAGCTCAGGTCATGATCTTGGGGTCCTGGGATTGAGCCCTAACTGAGCTCTCTGCTCAGCAAGGAACCTGCTTTTCCCTCTCTCTGTGCCTGTCTCTCTGTCTACTTGTGATCTCTCTCTCTCCGTCAAATAGGTAAATAAAATCTTTTTTTAAAAAAAAAGAAAAAGAAAAAGATGCTCATCATAAGAAAAAAGCAAATCAAAACCACAATTAGATATCACCTCACAACTATCAGAATGATTATTTTCTGGGGACAAGAAATAAGTTTTGGTGAGGATATGGAGAAAAGGAAATTTGGTGCACTATTTGTAAGAATGTAAACTGGTACAGCCACTATGGAAAACAGTATAAAAGTTTCTCAAAAAATTAAAAGTAGAACTCCATCTGATCCAGCAGTCCCATATCTGGGTACATATCCAAAGAAAATGAACTGACTATCCTGAAAATATAACTTCATCCCCATGTTTATTGAAACATTACTCACAATAGTCAAGATATGCAAACACCCTAAGTGTTCATCAACAGATGAAGAAAATGTGGTATATGTGTACACATACACCTGTATACATGTACAGACACATGCATACATACATATGATGGAATATTACTCAGCCATAAAAAAGAAGAGGGTCCTGCTATTTTTGACAACATAGATAGACCTTGAGGACATTATTCCAAGTGAAATAGGTCAGACAGAGAGAGACATTTAAAAAGTTGCTGATTTTAGGAGTCATATATTTTTCTGCTAATAAAAGACAAGTGTTCTAAATTTGCTGCTCCATTCTCTGATGATAAGACCCTATTCAACAAGTATTTTAGAAGTCATTAACATCTTTATTTTGTCCTTTGATATAAATGTGATGTTTAAGCAGAAAGCAATTGTTTTTCAAAAGGAAATCAAGCACTACTGAGAATTTTGAAGACATATTTGGGATGTGTCCACATATCTTGATATGATTTTGTAGGTAAAAATTATATGAGCAGCATGTTAATTTTTTTCATGTCTGCATATATTATTTTAAAATCTTGGAAATGGAATTTTATCACCTACATGAAAATATTCCAAAGAAGCTCAGTGATGTTTGATTTATCTTAAACATAAAGAAAAATTGAGCACATTCTCATTAGTTTGCAAGAGCAGATGATTACAAGGGAATATGGTAACTTACTAGGTAAATACTGGGAAAATCCTTTTAAAAATTAGCAGTTAGCTTTCAAAACAGAAACCCATCATTTTGTAAATGTATTCAAGGATGCACTCTTTACAACAAATGTATATTTGTGAGGAAATGAGGATCTAATACAAATCCAAAGACTCCTGGGGGGATGGGGGGACAGTAATGTAGAAATAGAAAATGTTATCACAGAAGCCTGATGAGAGAGTTTGAGTGTGGTCAAGAGTTCCATATAATATAGTTAGTTAATTAAGATAATAATAATTGACAAATGTGCTTTGGATTGGGTGACTAGGAAATGAGTTTGGTCTTGATGAGAGATCAGTGTCATCAAAATATAGGGGGAAGATGTAGAACCAGTTACCACCTGAACCTCCAATTCCTCTTCTTATCCTAGCATGCACCTAGACTCTGGTTACTTGCCCTGTCTCATTCTGCATTCCTTAAATATGCCTATACATTGAAACTCCCATGATTTTACCTTTAATTATGCTCTCCTTTCAGCCTATAAATCCTTACCACACATTTTCTGCTTATTGAAATCTAATATATCTCTCAAGAAACATCATTCTCAAGAAATGTCATTTCTTTGTAACGTTTTTCTCTTAGTCCTCTAAGTTACTTCCTCTTTTGTATTCCCATATATTGCTTATAGATCTTTGGGTTTTTTTTTTTAATATTAAAAAATATACATGCTCTATATACATTTTCTTTTTTTTAAAGATTTTATTTATTTGACAGTGAGAGCTCAGAAGTAGACAGAGAGGGAGGCAGAGAGAAAGGGGGAAAAGCAGGCTCCCCACTGAGTAGAGAGCCCAATGTGGGGCTCAATCCCAGGACCCTGGGATCATGACCTGAGCCAAAGGCAGAGGCTTAACCCACTGGGCCACCCAGATGCCCCACTATATACATTTTTGTAAGTGATTTTACTCTCTGAATTAGCAGCTCCATGAGGGCAGGATTATTTCTTACTTATCTATGATGTTTCTTTCCCAACCCTACTCCTATTGTGGGTTTCTCTCTAATCAATGCTGACTCAGTGACTTGTTCATTGTAATTATCACTTAATAAATGTTGAATTTCATTTAAATTTTGTAAACATTTTAATAAACATTCTTTGAAGGCCACTATTATCTGTTATATATACTAAGATATGCATAGTGTGAAAAGTCAGAAAGAAAATTAATCCACCTGAGAATAAACAAGATTTTCACATGAAGAAGAGCTGGCCAAACATACAAGGGAAGCACAGGTAAGAACTCTTTGTGTTACAAAGACAGTAAGCATTTTGCAGATCAGTCAGTTGAAGATGTCTTCATGGAAGGAATCAGACCTCCTATAAAGACAAAATAAGACTTGGGTAGAGGAATAAGTCAAAGAGGGCATTTTAGATAAGAAGTAGATTCTGAGTAAATATTCTAAGTTATGATGTAGCTCTAGTGCTTCAATGAATTGAGAAGTGATTGGTATGTTTCTGGAGATAGATTCTTAAAGGTGAATGGTAGAAAATTAAGTCATAGGTATTATAAACCTAGTGTATGAAGTCCTTGAAATACTGAGATAAGGGACAAAAATTTGGTTTGAGAGTAAAGAAGAGCTAAAAACATTTCCAGTCCATAAGAGCATGTGTACAATAGAAAAAGATATTTATAGAAAACCAATTAAAAAGTGCTCTTAATCTGTAAGAGGGAAATGAAACAGTACAATATCAGAGTTGTTTCAGAGGATGAATCTATAGGATTCGGTCAGATTAATCAAAGGGAATGAAGAAGACTGCAACTTTGGTATATATCACATTTTTGCCTCTTTTCTATAAATCCTAATATCTCTCCTAATCTTGGTTTAACTCCCACTTCTTCCATAATTAATCAACATGAATTATTTTTCTCTTCACTATTGTTTTCAAATAAAGAACACTTGAGAGAGAGACAGAGGAAGAGACTGTGCAAAAAAATCCAAAACAAGATGGGATTGGGAGGGAGACAAACCATAAGTGACTCTTAATCTCACAAAACAAACTGAGGGTTGCCGGGGGGAGGGGGTTTGGGAGAAGGGGGTGGGATTATGGACATTGGGGAGGGTATGTGCTTTGGTGAGTGCTGTGAAGTGTGTAAACCTTGTGATTCACAGACCTGTACCCCTGGGGATAAAAATATATGTTTATAAAAAATAAAAATAAATAAAAATAAATTAAAAATTAAAAAAAAAAAATCCAAAATATACTTAGGCTAACTTTAGTAAAAGCCTTTTGATCTAACTTCAGAATTCCAAAGGATATCCATCTTTAATTGATGCCTTTTGGTTTACCTCTGTTTTGGGAACCATATCTCTCAGGCTAAGAGTCTTTACCGAAATACCCAGATGCTAGTGCCAAGGAATCCCTCTAGAATCAATGGAGAACTTTAACTTTACCCCAAGGCTAACATAATTATTGTCACTGACCTACTGGTAGAGTGTGCTAGATCATAATTTATTCCCAAATGCTTTAAAGACCAAGATATTTATTCTTAATTTCTGTAATAACAAATATCACATGGCCAGTCAGCTACTATAAAATGTTTGTCAGTGAACTCAAAATATGAGAATTGATTTCTAACTTATTTAGAATATTAAAATGCAGAAATACACATTTCACTAAAATACATCAGCATTTTAATTGGTAATACATTTTATCTATTTAATAACTAAATTTTTGGTTTGTCTCTAAATTGAAGATACTATGTAAAGCCATAATGAGACACAGTAAAGTGGATCATTCTGACCTATTCTGAGTTCAAAAGTACCATTGTGTTATCAATAAATATACAGGTAAGGGTATAAATGATTCTGTAATATAATCCTGAGAGATAGAATAAAATTGATTTTTATTTCAGCTGGATAATTTACATTTTAAATTAAGGGAGAGAAAATGAACTTTCATTCATTATTATTCTAATTCAGTATCTTCTATATAAAATAGTGATTATAGAAAACTAACCTAGATTCCACACATTTTTTCAGTTGATTCACCATTACGTGTTACTAAAACAATGATAAAAAGCTGTCTTTGAATACTTTTACTGTTTTTCCAAAACATTATAATTCTGAAAGATTTTTTACAGTGTTATAGACCTAAAATATCAAAGGCAAACTTATTTTATTCATTTGATTACAATCCTCTAGTGATAAAACTCCAGAAAGCCTTACCATACTATGTGAGTAAATAGAAAAAATAGGATATTAAATTCAATGTAGAGAAGGATAAGAAATAGAAGACTAACCAAAATGTGGTTTTGGAACAATATACTAAGAAGTTACAGGCTCTTCTCCAAAATTGTCTAATTGAAAAATGGTGAGGCCATAGACTTATAGCAATTTTTGGAAGAAAAGTATTTTATCATTCTTTAAAACCAAAGTTTCTTTTTATATTGTGTTTGCTAACCTATACTAAATATAAATTTAGTGATCATTGAATTTTAATAAATCTGTAGTGGGTTAGGAGTAAATAATGAGTTTATAAACACAAATAATCATATAACAAAGGTAGAATCTTTATGGGATTCACAAAAACAAGAACATTGGTTTCTACAGAAGTATAAAAGAATACAAGATAGGTATTTATCATGAGGAAGATAAACATTCTGAATGAAGACTTGGTAGTCAAATCTCGTTAGATATGCATGTAAGACACTTAAAACTAGAACGTATTTGGATAAATTAATAATTAAGAATAATAATTTATTGGAGTGTATCATAACCTCTATAGGAATAGGATCTAGAATGTATTGAAATAAATACAAAAACAGTATCAAAATTAACTTACTAAGAAAATTTTAAATGTTCTATATTTTTACCCCATTTTAGAGACTGAATAGGTATTAAAATATCCTTTGGTAAGCTTCTCCATGAAGGAATACTAAGCTAGAGAAATCATTTTTTAAAACCCACTGTGATTCCATGAAATTTTAAAAATAATACACTTAGACATTTAAAAGGTCTAAAGTAACTTTTTTCCAAACATTACATCAACCCAATAGAATAGTAGTTAAAATGTGTCTATTATTTTATTTTCTTGGAGAAAATGACACCATAAGAAAATGTCTTCTAATTTTGGAAATGCTAAATTATATATACTGACCAGGAAATCATACATTAACATTGGATAATTTATGCAGAAAATACCTTTCTGCCATGGAAATTCACACAGTCATTTTTAGATGATCACTGTGTATATAATCTCTTATACTTTTCTTCTTGTATTCTGACCTACAGTGCGTGTGCTAGTTTGTTAAAACAGCATAGGATGATTTAAAAACAGCTTCTTTCTTTTTGTACATGCAAAAATGAGAGGGGAGAATAAACACAAATTTAGGATTTCATTTTTCTATTATTTCTATCTCAGCTGAGAAGCCAGGAATGTCTAAGGAGAATCAATCCTTGACAACAGAGTTTATCCTCATAGGATTTACAGATCAGCCAGTAATGAAGATTCTTCTGTTTTTGGTGTTTGTTGCCATTTATTTGATCACTATGGTGGGGAATCTTGGTCTGGTGGCATTGATTTTTATTGAGCGTCGTCTTTACACACCAATGTATATCTTCCTGGGCAACCTGGCTCTGATGGATTCCTGTTGTTCCTGTGCCATTACCCCCAAAATGTTGGAGGACTTCTTTTCAAAGGACAGAATGATTTCCCTTTATGAATGCATGGCACAGTTTTATTTTCTCTGCTTTGCTGAAACTTCAGATTGCTTTCTACTGGCAGCAATGGCCTATGATCGCTATGTGGCCATATGCAACCCACTGCAGTACCACACCATGATGTCAAAGAAACTCTGCATTCACATGGCTATAGGGATCTTCATAACTAGTAATCTGCATTCCATGATCCATGTAGGGCTTTTATTAAGGTTAACTTTCTGCAGGTCTAATCAAATTGATCACTTTTTTTGTGATATTCTTCCACTCTATAGACTCTCCTGTACTGACCCTTATATCAATGAACTAATGATCTATATTTTTTCAATGCCAATTCAAATCATCACCATTGCCATTGTCTTTGTCTCTTATATCTGCATCATTTCCACCATTTTCAAAATGAAGTCCAAAGAAGGGAGAGGTAAAGCTTTTTCTACCTGCGCATCCCACTTTCTATCTGTTTCAATATTTTACATTTGTCTTCTCATGTATATTCGACCTTTTGAAGAAGGGGACAAAGATATACCAGTGGCAGTTTTTTATACAATAGTAATTCCTTTATTAAACCCTTTTATTTATAGTCTAAGAAACAAGGAGGTTCTAAGTGCTCTTAAAAAACATATGAGGAATAATAATATTGTTAAAAAACTTCGTCTTCCATGGAAAATTGATTTTGATTTATAAAAATGTTTTATAAAGAAGGGACAAATAAAAAGAAAACTGTTTTTATATAAAATATTATCTCTAAATCATTAGACTGTTTTGCTCAAAGATATATGGATATAATTTCAAAATTGTTTGGCAAATCTTACTGCAAATTCCACAATTATCAGAGCAAATCATGAGAACACTCAATGGTAACTTTCATTACCAACTCTTATTACCATCTCTGAATTGTGTCAGGCTGTTATTCCAAACCTTAATAAACCAACATAGCATCAAATTTAAATGTCTAAATGTGTAGAAAAGTCACCCTGATTTATCTTGTCTAATTAATGGAAGATATTATATCTGGTCCTATTATACTGTTTGAAACATTTAAAATTTCCTAACAGGGAAATAAAATGATAATTTTCATTTCAAAAACTGACATGGGAGACATATGTCAGTAAGTCTGGGGGGAGAGAGGTTAAAATAATGAAGTCTGATCTAGATAAGACTCCAAGAATGAGCAAAAATGGAATGATAAGGAACACTCATAGTCAAACACACATTTTATAGAATAATTAACAATGAATTATAACAAATTGGCTACAGTAGATTAAGATCTACTTTAACACATAGTATGACTAAGGTTCTTTTTTTTTTAAAGGGGTCAATCATATAATGTATTACGAATATAGAACAGCAACATAAATAGTAAATACTCAATAAGCATTTAAAAATATTTTAATGAAGGTACTGCTGCATGTTTTAATATTTTGAGCAAGAGTAAAATGTATTACTACTTTATGTGTTTATTGGTCATTTTTGCTTCTACAAATTATCTGATCATTTTTTCTTTAAGTCTCAATTTTCCTCATTTATTTGTACCACTCATTACAGACAAAAGATATTAAAATGTAGCTATTTGTGGCTAATAATTTCTGTGTGTTAAGATTATTTTAATATATGTGTTATTTATAAATGATAAATATAATCTTATATACTCACATTTATTAATTTTTATCTTATGCAATCCCTTACATGCTTTGTTTAGAATTTTTCTTAATCTGACATCTACTATTAACCAATATTTTTTTCTTCTAGCTCCTACCCTTTTTCCTCAACTTCCTCCTCATCGTTCATTTTTTTAATAGTTAAATTTTTTGCACTAAGCTCTTAATTCTTCCTGGAGTTTATTTAGTATATAGCATGAATTGAGGATATGACTCTATTTGACTTCTTCTTTCAAAAATAATACACAGATTAAGTTACTCAAATAAATATCCAAGGAAGACTTCTTTAGAAACCTGGCAAAATAATTCTAAACTTTTTCTAGAAAACTAATAACCGACAAACAGACTTGATGTATCATGTATTAAAATATATAATGAACTTCCAATAATTAAAACAACTTGGTTTTAAATCAGGAATCAGTGACTAGATCAATGGAAATTGATTATCCAAAAGTAAACTTTCATGTAAAATAAGAACATCATAAATAGATCAGTAAAGAAAAATTATTTAATGAATAGTCCTAGGTTAATTGATTAACCATTCATCTTTTCCACTGTGTTAACTGTATAAGTTCCATCTCATTCAGAGGTATTATATAAACATAATTAATATTTTTTCTTTTTTCATACCTCAAATTTTTATATATAGCACTTTTACTCAACTGGGATTAACGTCATAATGTGAAGTGAGAATTAAAGTTTTATTTTTTCATGGCTAATCAGTACTGCTAAAAAGTTTATTAACTAACTCTTCCTCACTCACTGATTTTTTTTTATGCCTCCTTTTTTGTTCCTACACTCACATGCACATATATAAACTAAGTCTATTTCTAGTCTACCTAGTTTGCACAACAAAAACAAGAGAGCTCTGGCCCCTATATTGACATTGCAGAAGGGAAGACAGGCTTTTTTTTTTTTTTTTTAAGAGTAATTAAACTAAATTGCAATAAGTAGCAGGATTGGGACTCTTCTGCCTCTACCCATAGTTGAAATGATAGGATTGAAAAAGACTCAGCTGTAAGATTCTTTATTCTAGTATTTCTATTATTTTTATATGATTTCATCTATTTTTATGGATTTTTAAAAAGATTTATGTATGCATGTATGTTATGTATGTTTGTATATATTTATTTATTTGACAGAGAGAGAGAGAGCACAGTGTTGGGGGGGGGGTGAGCAGCAGAGGGAGAGGGAAAATCAGCTCCCTGCTGAGCAGGGAGCCTGATGCAGGGCTCTATCCCAGAACCCAGAGATGGTGAACCAAAGGCAGATGCTTAATCCACTGGCCCACCCAGGTACCTCTATTTTTGTGGCTTTAATTTCATTAATATGAAGGTGACCCAAAATGCATATTCCCAGCCCGACATCTTCCCTAATCTCCAAACTTATTCAATTGCTAAGCAGGATTTGAAGTAATTTGAATATTTCAAAGACATCTCAAATTTAACATGTTCAAAAGGCCACTCTAATTTGCCTATAAACATGGATATCCCTGGTCTTCTCTATCTTGATGGAGCATCCTCCAACTAGTTGGGCAAAGAAGAAATCTTGCATCTCTCTCTGCTTTCACATGTAACATCTCACACAATCTATCAGTTCTATCTCAGAAATATACCCTGACATGTGTCCACATCCTTCCATTTATAGTAATTCTCACACACTATGCTTCTATCATCTCTCACTGAATAATATTAGTGGCTTCAGCTCTCACTGCTGTTAGTCCTTTTATTTCATTTTAATTTTCATTCAGGAACCAATTTAAAAAATAGTATCACAAAATGCATTCCAAAGACTACAGTCTTCTGCCCACATGACCTTGTGATTTTCTTTATTTTCTGTAGCAACTGGTTGTGATATTAAAAGAAAACAAAACCCAGACTCTCAGATGGAGTTGTGCATGTAGAAGTTTGTTGGAGAATGCTCTCAGGCTCCATAATTATTGATGGATTGAAGGAAGTAACATTGGACAGAAGGTTGAGTTGACTATAGTCACAACAAAGACCTTAGCCAATCTGGTGAAGAAGTAGGGATTTGGGTTCTCCCATCAAAGTTTCCACGCCTAAGGCAGGGACCTGGAATTTACACTTTCCATGGAACAGTCATTAACAGTATTTAGCAGCAATACATCTTGGCTTGCCCCAATATACCAAGCTAATTATCTAAGAACCAACATGGCTGCTGACGTCGACAAGTGAGATGAGGACAAGAGATCAGTGCAATGGTGGAGGATGACACAGAGGTCTGGATTACCTATTTGGGCAACCTATTGTATTCTCAGGCTCTGTTCATGCCAGATGCTTGCATGTGCCTTTCTCATCTTCTAGTGAATTACTCCTAGGCCTGCTCAATCTTATACTTACTTGTCTGACTTATACTTATTTGTCTGTCCAGCTCATGAAGGCAATTCTGGCCCCTTGGTCATGTGATGTCCCAAGGTTAGAATCTCTTCCTCTAGCAAGGTTCATAGCACAACAGGAAGTTATTTTTTGAATATTTTATAATTCTCTCCTAACGAGAATAAAGTCTCTCTGTGAAACCAAAAGGGTGTATGTTATGGTTCTCCTATCCCAGTTTTCCATAAACTCTAATATTGGATATTCTATATCCAGTTTATTTCCATAAACTCCAACTCAGGTATTTCTAATACTATTGGTCTGCTCAGTCAGTGTTAACCTGCTGAAGAAAGCTTTCTGGTTCTGAGACCCACTCAAAGCTTGCATTCTTTTCCCATTTGAGCAGATCTATCTGTGTATAGTAACTTTTCAACTTTGTAAGACATTAAGAGATGTTTGGAAATAAATTCAAGCAAGTGTTTGAATTGCTGTATCACAGTGCTAAGCTATAATTTAAATAATCCATAAGTCACATTTTTCTGAATATGATTATTGATTAATAATAGTGTTAGTGGGGAGTAAACAATGTGTTAAATCTATGAATACATAAAACTAAACATTTTAATACCATTTCTTTAGTCTAATTCTTTTTGAATTCCTCTTCTCATGTTTTATAGTACATAGTAATTTAGTATATGGGTACATCTATCTAATTTGTAGGTAAGAATATATATATTTAGAACATACTACCAGTGATCTTATTAATATGAATGTTCACCAAATGGTTTGAAATATTTTCTCTAGTGAAGACATCAGCAGATGAAAGATAGGTGAAAACTCAAGAAAAGATGAGATAATGTGGGGAAAACTTTAAAATGAAAGAAGAGGGAGGTCAAGGATACAATCAATCGAAAAGAAGCATCATTCTTTCTGGGCAAAGAGGGAAACACGACTGAGTGTCAACACTTAGATGGAACAATCAAGAGGACAAAGGCAGAG
The DNA here is from genome assembly GCF_011764305.1 of Mustela putorius furo. Lineage (NCBI taxonomy): Eukaryota > Metazoa > Chordata > Mammalia > Carnivora > Mustelidae > Mustela > Mustela putorius. Next base: position 25,091,960 of record NW_025421987.1, read on the forward strand.
AGGGTTACCAAAAGAAGACATAGAAGACTTCATAGTACAAAACCTATATTTGGTTAGGAATATAATTAAATACTCCTTAGAATGATGGCCAAATGTAATATATGCATTTAATTAAATATTTCAATTAGATTTACACCCTATAAAGTAACTTCACATGTACTATTTCATTTGATCATTGTGACATTCTGTGAAGTATGTGCTAAAACTATCCCCATTCCACCAGTGAGTAAATTCTGACTCTGAAAAAAAAAAAAATAAAATAAAATAATTAAATATTCTTCAGGGCTGACATTTAAAGTTAGTTGTGACCTTAGAGAGAGAAGGTTTTAGTGAATTGGCAGGGCAGAGAAAATAAATGGGAAGGATTCAAATAAGACAATTTCCAATCTATTTTCCTATTCTTTTTATATTACCTATTGGGTCTCCTTGTTATCATGTACAATAAACTTCAGCAACTCTAGTTTATTGTCCTTTTTTAAAAAAATTAGATCTGACTCCTCTTAAAGTCCAGCTTCTATACATGGTTCCTTCAGTCTACTGCTTTTCCTCATGTTCTTCTCCAATTCTTATCCTGCTTATCCTGTAAAGTTATCTGAAATTATACTTCCTCTGGGAAGCCTTCCTTTCTTCTTCTGGGTCACCATTCATTTCCCTCACTATATTTTTACATAACATGTTCACAGAAAATCCTCAAACTCAGAGAAAATCAATGACATAGAAACGCAGAAAAAGAATTAGAGAACACACCAAGAAGAAAAATGAAGTATTAATAAATATTGATAAACAAATGGCCTGACTTATCAAAAGGAAAAGCCATCTCCACATGAAAGCAATTCCAATCAAAGTAAAATTTTTTTTATATTACAGCCTAAATTGCAAATTAGTTCACAATGTAAGTGCCTTTCTTTCTGTCCACTAGATGATGACCTTCTTGTCAGGAGTCACATATAAAAACTAAGAACTTATCTCCACCATTTCCACATCCTGTGCACATACTTCTCATAGTCTTTTCCAATACCCTTCATGTTGAAAGTACTTGATAAAAGTTATGCAGAATGGAAATGTTAGCAGTTAGTGCAGCAAGATCTAGCTCAGTTTGTTGTCAGTTTCTCAAAAAGATGCATGACATGATTGGTGACTTAATATGCAGTCAAGACTTTTACAGTCAAGACACATATGAGTCACACTTGATACAGTGATGAATGCATTATAAAAGCAGTTAGGTACCATGTAAATCAAGAAAAGAAAATATCAATTCTGTTTAAGGACCTAGGAAAGTCCTCATGAAGGAGATCTGATTTGAGCTCAAGGACAAGTAGTTTTGAGATGGAAGGAAAGAGAGAAGGAGATTTAGATGAGGGAAATATAGTAAGTTAATTAGCTGAAGCACAGAAGAGCAATGAAGGGATGCACATGACCAAGTGCCCTGACCTAAGAGGAAGAAAGGAAGGGGATAGATAAGACAGCTGACTGTGGAGTATCTGGAATACAAAAAAAAAAAAAAATAGAATTCGGTTTAAAAACTAATAAGAGACCATTGCAAATTCCTGGGCAGTAGAGTATCATTTTTTAAATTCATTTAACAAATATGTGTTAAGCACTACAAAGTACCACTATTGAAGGCTTTAGAAATGAAGAAATGATAATTGTCTTTCTCTGACTTATCTCACTTAGCATAATACCCTCTAGTTCCATCCACGTCGGGGCAAATGGCAAGATTTCGGGGTTTTTATGGCTGCATAGTATTCCATATGATCTCTCTGATATGATGAAATGGAGAGAGAAATAGGGGGTTGTGCGGGGAGGGGAAGGGAGAAAATGAGACAAGATGGGACGGGAGATGGAGACTAACCTTAAGAGACTCTTAATCTCAGGAAACAAACTGAGGGTTGCTGGGGGGGTGGGGGGGATAGGGTGAATGGGTTATGACATTGGGGAGAATATGTGCTATGGTGAGTGCTGTGAATTGTGTAAAACTGGTGATTCACAGACCTGTGCCCCTGAAGCAAATAATACATTATATGATAATAAAATAAAAAAAGAAAAAGAAATTAAGGAATGAATGTCACAGAGAAATCCCTTCCATGTTATGTCTATAGCAAATGGTGGCAGTGGAAACAAGGGACTGCTTATAGACCTGATCTACGTATGGTATTTTTATTAAATATACAGTATATCTATGTGATTAGTAGAGTGAAGGGGGAAAACAGGGTAAGAGAGATAAAGGAATTGGGGTGAACTGAAAAGAACAGAGGACAACTCAGTAAATCATATGTGGGGCTAAAGGGTAACAGCAACGTTTCCATGAGGGTTTGGCAATACATGGGAAAAAATTCAACTCAGAGTGAAGGTGTTGATGAGCCAGCTAACCCTACTACAACTTTTGGTCTCCTCTCTAAATGCTCATCATCTTTCATAAACCCTATTAATCTCCAGTAACTGTCCAAACTGACCTGAGACTCTCTTTTGCTCATTTTATGTTTATATGCACAGGATAATGAACAGAATTCTAAAAATGATGTCAGTTACATAAGAATCAGCAAGATAATATCAAATGACTTGTGACTTTAACTAAGATCATTTATTTTAACCTCATTGTCTCACAGGTTATCTTTAATATGTCACAGAGTTAATATGTTTTGAGTACTGAATCTCCCCATAGAAATCCGCTGTCATTGTAGGGAAGTCCCATAAGCATTTGATGGAAAGTTTAATTTTGCATTGTAAGGAACATAATTATTGACACTGAACTATTAGTAGTCTTCCAGATTTACATTCTTTTAATCCCAAATGTTTTTGAGACCAGAATTTATATCCTGAAATTTTACAAGACTTAACACCATTAAAAAAAAAAAAAGGCAATGTGATTTTATAAAACTCTTCAACATTCAGGTAAAGAAGTATTCAAATTTATCTTTACCTTTACTATTAGCACCCATAATTATTTATTTATCTGAATTAGGTAGCATTTTTTCATTGTTCCCAGATTTCAACTTCTCACCTTTCTAGGTTTCCTACAACTGAAATTTATAGTAAATTAGCATGAGATTTAAACTGAGTCCATGCTGATCTTTTCTGATTATAAGGTAAATTTTCAAAACATACAGGTAAGGATACAGCTTAATTCTGTTAAATAATCCAGAAAGTACATTGAAAGTTACTTCTAAGACAGCTGAATAATTAAATGGTTTATATTTAATATTTTAAGACAAGAAAATAAAACATTCAACCTGTGCCTTCATTTTGATGTTTCAATTATGGAAAAATAAACACGTTTTGACCATAGAATTCACATAATTAGATTGGTCAATATATCCTAGTGGATCACTAAGTAATGATAAAAGATAGTCTTTGAAAGAAAACAAATTTTGTCCTCAAAAATCATATTTTTAACCTTTTTTGGTGTATATTCATTTGACAGAGAGAGAGACAGAGAGTGCAAGGAAGGGGAGAGGTAGTGGGAGAGGAAGAAGCAGACTCACCACTGAGCTGGGAGCCAGACATGGGACTCAATCCCAGGACCTGGATGTCATGACCTGACCCAAAGGCAGATGCTTACTCATCTGAGCCACCCAGGAGCCCCATCTCAAAAATCATATTAAGATTTAAGGTTTTCCCCCTTTGCTAAGTGTTACAAAACTAAAATATACAGGCAAGCAGGCAAGCTTATTTTTTTTAGCTTTTAAAGTACTGTGATATTCTTCAGAAAATCTTATATATAAGTTTCTTAGGAAATAGGAAAATAGTAGACGGGTTAATTGGATTAGAGAATGATACAAAATGTTTCTAATGATAAATTTTGAAGAATTTCCTTCTGTAGGCCATCCTATAGGATAAGCAGTCTCAATTTTCAGAAACCAAAGCTGCCACTAAGGATCAGTGGTAGTATACTGACAAGTTCACCTATCTCAGGTGTTTGAAGCTAGGGCTAGAATCAATACTTTTTTTCTCTATAGTATTAAATAACTCTTACTATAAGTATAGGTCATAGCTTAACGCAAATGTCTACAATAATAAAGAAACTGTATGTGCATATATGAGGGGGAAAAGCCACGTAGATTATACACAAGCAACTCTAGATTGTGTTGGGTATCTAGGATATGCTTGAGAATCCAGGAAGTAAAAATCAATGTGGTCTGGAGAATGTAGTTTAAACTTTCCTAAGTAGCATTATATGTATGCATAAACATTATATGTAATTATTATATGTATGGTTTACATAAAGAAAGAAGGGATGTGGAAATCTGGGCAAAGATCAACAGGAATGATGGCATGGACAGAGCTAATATCAGGGAAAGGGATGAAAAGAGGTGAAAATATATAGATATTTATTTCACTGGATATTCCAAGTAATTTTGTCTGAAGGTGAAGATCCCATTTTTAATCCTTTGTGATCTTCATACAATTCCTAAGATATAAATTTAATATCTGTTGAATGTTATTTTCAAGCATTCACTCCCCTGGGAGAGTATATGAAAGCTTTTTGCTCAGTTAAAAACTGTGTATATATGAAAATGGATTGTAAATTTAAGGATCTTTAATACAAAAACTGGCACTGAAATATTTTCCAACAATGAACTAAATATAGGAATGATAAATTTACACTAATCATGCATGAATTCATAAAGATAAACCTTATCCACTGTAAGCATTCTTCTTGAAATTACAAAAATATTCATGGGAATACTGATTTACAGAGCAGAGGTTATAAAGCTGGCATTTTAGGGGAATGTGTGTGCCTGTATCAAGAGATATTAAGGGAAGTTTAAAGAAGCTCCTCTCTTTGTTGTAAAAGAAAAATTTGGAAGGAAATTTATGCATACTTTAAATTAGAATCTTATAACTCCAGAATTCCTATCTCAACAGAGAAGGTGGACATGACTGAGGATAACTACTCCTTGACCACTGAATTTATCCTCATAGGATTTACAGATCACCCAGAGTTGAAGAGCCTCCTGTTTGTGGTGTTTCTCACTATCTATGTGATCACTATGGTAGGGAATCTTGGTCTGGTGGCATTGATTTTTATGGAGCATCATCTTCACACACCAATGTACATCTTCCTGGGCAACCTGGCTCTGATGGATTCCTGTTGTTCCTGTGCCATTACCCCCAAAATGTTAGAGAACTTCTTTTCAAAGGACAGAATGATTTCCCTTTATGAATGCATGGCACAGTTTTATTTTCTCTGCTATGCTGGAACTGCAGAATGCTTTCTCCTGGCAGCGATGGCCTATGATCGCTATGTGGCCATATGCAACCCACTGCAGTACCACACCATGATGTCAAAGAAACTCTGCATTCAGATGACCACAGGGGTCTACGTAGCTGGAAACCTTCATTCCATGATTCATATAGGATTTCTCTTTAGGTTAACTTTCTGTGGGTCAAACCAAATTAATCACTTTTTTTGTGATGTTTTTCCATTATACAGACTTTCCTGTGTTGACCCTTATGTCAATGAAATGGTACTATTTATCTTTTCAGGCTCAATTCAAGTCTTCACTATTGCCAGTGTCTTAATATCTTACCTCTACATTCTCTTTACTATTTTCAAAATGAAATCCAAAGAGGGAAGAGGCAAATCCTTATCTACTTGTGCGTCTCACTTTCTCTCTGTCTCAATATTCTATGGTTCTCTTCTGTTTGTGTACCTTCGCCCACATTCAGTTAAAGAAGCTGATGAAGATATACCTGGTGCTGTTTTTTATACTCTAGTGATCCCTTTATTAAATCCTCTTATTTATAGTCTGAGAAATAAGGAAGTAATAAAAGCTATGAAAAAAATCATAAAGAATATTTTATAACATTCTAAAAGAAATATCTTCTGTGGAAAATTAACTTAAATTTGAAAATAATTTTTTAAATCATGGAATGTTGAGAAAGTAGAAGAGAGCCACTTTGTACATAAAATATTCAATTACTAATACATAATAGTATAGAAGTCAAATTACTAAGTTCATCAAGGAGAGATTCTGCTACAATGTTTTCCAAAATCTAAGCCACTACCTTCCAGTATAATGAACTAAGTAATTTTTCTTCAGGTAACAAACTGTTTCACAAAGAAATTAGTTAAACTATTAACTTTGTTTCAAAGAATATTGAGTTACAATTTTCAATAAATGTAACACTAGGAATAGAAGTCAGTGTATATAAAGATCACCTCCATATAATATTGTTGACAAATTTCTGGAATTCCAAAGCAAACTCTGGGATATCCCAGGATCTCAAAATTAATCCCTGATCAAGCAACACCATCTGTCAGAAGTAAACTGTATATATTTGATTCTTAATTTTCTTTGAGTTTGTTCAAGATAATATATTTAAATATTAGTTCACACAGAATATTCTCAAATCAATATTTTCATCCTTGAAAGTGGAAATTTTGTTATATATCTTTTACCACCATTAAAAATTACTAAAAACAAGAATACTAATAAAATGTATAATAAAAAAGACTATTTTCATCTTTAGTGTTAGTCAATTTTATCCTCAAGTTCTCTGAAATACCGTATCTATACACTGGTGATTTATCAATCTGTAATTAAAATAGTTGATACTTGTGGATTTTATATCCACATGGATTTGGGTATTTTCATATACTTTGATGAGGTGTCATTCAAAAATGAAGTGTAAGCTTGAATACATTAAATTAAAAGTTTTTTCTCTGATATTACTTATCTTGTTATCAGGAATTCCACCAACTTGTACTGACTCCAGTGTAAGTTACTGATACATTCACAACATTAACAAAAAGTTGGAGATGTTGTAAAGCATAAATGAGGCACAAATTAGTGAAAATTGTAAATACGTAAACAAAAATATTTATTGGTCATTTAAATACACAAATATGAAAGAAAAAAGTAATTTACTGAGGACATGTTATCTGCTAGGAACGAAGCTAGAACTTTCATATATATTACCTACCAACTGGTTAGATATGATTTTATATGGATTTTCTCAGTAAAAACCTCATACTTTCAAACAATGAGTGGCTTGCTCAAGTTCAACCAGGTGATTCAGATTGAGCTAGAATTTGTATCAATGTTGCTTGGGAGCTTAGGAAATGGAGATCCTTGTCACCTAGGGTATTTAGTCCTTATGCAGAATCAGAAGTAAGATGTGCCTTAAAAATAATTTTTAAAAAATGGTGTTTGGAGGAAAAAAGATATGAGTATAACAGTCAATGTTTATGGAAATAAGTGTGACACTGGGAACTGGGATGAAGGAGGTGAACCATGGACAGAGTCAGAAAGCTGACAAAAACTCTTGTTAAAAGCTGTTGTGGAATATGGGAAGTAAGGGTGGAAAGGGATCGGGTTACTGAGAATCTTAAATGCCACCGTTAAGAGTCGGACTTTATCTCAAGAGGCATCAGACACTGGATACTTCCTAGAATCAGGTAATATGACTGTATTTTTTAGAAAACTAATCCAGCAATTGATTGGAATGAAGGTTAACTGCAAGAATTCATATATTAGATGATGAGAACTGACACTGGAGGATAAAAGGAGAGGAGGGCACAGATATAAACATTTTAAAGAAAAAGTAGGAAACTGTAACTACTGGATAATAAAATGAAGGCCTATCTTCTTCCTGTGAGTACCAACCTACATATTACTAATTTCCTATCATTAATACTTAAAAAGGTATCTAACACATCTGGCCATTTATTAGCCATTTCCTTTAATATAATCATTTATATTAATATGTAATGGGTTTGTTATTTTTATAACAAGTCAATAAATAATTTTAATTTCATGGTTTTAGCCTCTAATATTGTAAGTAGTATTAGATATAACTCACAGACATAAAGCTCTACAGGGTCCTTAACACTTTTTTAAGGGTGTAAAGGAATCTGGAAACCTGAGTTCTAAGAATGCTTTTCCTTTTTAGCCACTCTCTATTTTAGGGGATATTTTTAGTTGTCAAATTCACATGCTTTAATCCCTTTCCTTTTTCCAGGAATATGACAAATTCTGTTTTTGTATTTCTGCACTACCCACTTCTAACCCTTAGCAGCCCTGAAGCCTAGAGGTCTGTTAAAGGAAGAATCCATGACTTATTTGGGGCCAATGAGACATAAGAGGTAATTTTCTGGAAGTTTCTGGGATATAGGCTTCCTTTGTTTTAAAAGAGATTCACTAAAAAAGGTAGTCTTTCTTCCTCTGAATGCTATGTTTTGTGGATATGAAATGTGGCACAGTCTACAACCATTTTGCCTCCAAAAGAGAAACCAGCCTAGAGATGAAGTCAACACACAAATGAGGGCATAGCTGAGGGAATCACAGAGAGGAAGACTCAAGGTCCTTGGAATTAACCATCTCTTCTCACTTTAAAATCCAATAGATCTTCTTACTGTTAACTTTGTTTGGAAAAAATGATTTTATTACAATTCAATAAATATTAACAGATGTATTCATGTCTCTTGCTCATCTCTCACTTTCTGCTATATTTTAAATTAATCCTAGCATACTCTTTTAGCTTGCAAATAACTTTTCATCAGTATCCATTTAACTACTCAATTTATCTATTGTATTTTTTTACTTCTACTCCTGTATTTTAATTTCCTATAGCCCCACTAAAAAAAATGGGGAAAAAAGGAGTTTCCTAATTTGTCCACAGAAATATTAAGGTGGAGCTCAAGGAGATTAAATTGAGGGATCCAATCCAAAATCCATGTTCTTAACCACTAAGTTGTATCGTACACAACATAGAGAAGTGAAAGTAGCAGGAAAGGACAACTTAACAAGAAACTAAGCTGTTATGTGGATAGAGAAATAGGGCAGATAATCAAGAAAAATGTGAATCAATGACATTTTCCTTCAGATTTATTTTGAAAAATTTCAAGCCTAGTTGGGAAAGTGTCCATGAATTTTCTTAAATTAAGATGATTTATTGTTAACATTGCACCACATTTGTCCAATAATCCATCTGAAAATGTATATGTGACATAACAATGAGATTATGACAGTTTACCCATAAATTCTTGAACATATTCCTCATAAGAACAAAGACATTTCCTACACTGTCATATTTTTGTTAAGATTTTGTTTATTAGAGAAAGAAAGCAAGAGTGAGAGAGAGAGAGCAAGCACTAGTGGGAGGGTGTGTGGTGAGGAGAGAAGGGGAGGGAGAAGCAGGCTCCCTACTGAGGTGAATGTGGCTTGATTCCAGGACCCCAGGATCATGACCTGAGCTAAAGGCAGACACTTAACTGACTGAGCCATCCAGGCACCCTATCATATCATTATTAACCACAAGAAATTTAACATCACCTGATAGGGTGTTCACATTAAAAATTTTCCTAGTTTTCCCCAAATTGTCCTTCTTAGCAATTTATTTTTCATCGAGAATTCAATTAAAGGCCACTATTTTTATCCCCAGGGGTACAGGTCTGTGAATCGCCAGGTTTACACACTTCACAGCATTCACCATAGCACATACTCTCCCCAATGTCAATAACCCCACCCCCCTTCTCCCAACCCCCCTTCCCCCAGCAACCCTCAGTTTTTATTGTGAGATTAAGAGTCACTTATAGTTTGTCTCCCACCCAATCCCATCTTGTTTCATTTACTCTTCTCCTACCCCCTTAACCCCCACTGTTGCATCTTCACTTCCTCATATCAGGAAGATCATATGATAGTTGACTTTCTCCGATTGACTTATTTCACTAAGCATGATACCCTCTAGTTCCATCCACGTTTTGCAAATGGCAAGATTTCATTTCTTTTGATGGCTGCATAGTATTCCATTGTGTATATATCCCACCTCTTCTTTATCCATTCATCTGTTGATGGACATCTAGGTTCTTTCCATAGTTTGGCTATTATAGACATTGCTGCTATAAACATTCGGGTGCACGTGCCCCTTCAGATCACTACGTTTGTATCTTTAGGGTAAATACCCAGTAGTGCAATTGCTGGGTCATAGGGCAGTTCTATTTTCAACCTTTTGAGGAACCTCAATGCTGCTTTCCAGGGTGGTTGCACCAGCTTGCATTCCCACCAACAGTGTAGGAGGATACCCCTTTCTCCGCATCCTCGCCAGCATCTGTCATTTCCTGACTTGTTGATTTTAGCCATTCTGACTGGTGTGAGGTGATATCGCATTGTGGTTTTGATTTGTATTTCCCTGATGCCGAGTGATATGGAGCACTTTTTCATGTGTCTGTTGGCCATCTGGATGTCTTCTTTGCAGAAATGTCTGTTCATGTCCTCTGCCCATTTCTTGATTGGATTATTTGTTCTTTGGGTGTTGAGTTTGCTAAGTTCTTTATAGATTTTGGACACTAGCCCTTTATCTGATATGTCGTTTGCAAATATCTTCTCCCATTCTGTCAGTTGTCTTTTGGTTTTGTTAACTCTTTCATTTGCTGTGCAAAAGCTTTTGATCTTGATAAAATCCCAATAGTTCATTTTTTCCCTTGCTTCCCTTTCCTTTGGCAATGTTCTTAGGAAGATGTTGCTGTGATTGAGGTCAAAGAGGTTGCTGCCTGTTTTCTCCTCAAGGATTTTGATGGAGTCCTTTCTCACACTGAGGTCCTTCATCCATTTTGAGTCTATTTTTATGTGTGGTGTAAGGAAATGGTCCAATTTCATTTTTCTGCATGTTTTCATTTTCTGCAATTTTACCAACACCATTTATTGAAGAGGCTGTCTTTTTTCAATTGGACATTCTTTCCTGCTTTGTCGAAGATTAGTTGACCCTAGAGTTGAGGGTCTATTTCTGGGCTTTCTATTCTGTTCCTTTGATCTATGTGTCCTTTTTTGTGCCAGTACCATGCTGTCTTGATGATGACAGCTTTATAATAGACCTTGAAGTCCGGAATTGTGATGCCACCAACTTTGGCTTTCTTTTTTAATATTCCTCTGGCCATTTGAGGTCTTTTCTGGTTTCATATAAATTTTAGAATTATTTGTTCCATTTCTTTGAAAAAAGTTGATGGTATTTTGATAGGGATTGCATTAAATATGTAGATTGCTTTAGGTAGCATAGACATTTTCACAATATTTGTTCTTCCAGTCCATGAACATGGAACATTTTTCCATTTCTTTGTGTCTTTCTCAATTTCTTTAATGAGTACTTTATAGTTTCCTGAGTATAGATTCTTTGCCTCTTTGGCTAGGTTTTTTCCTAGGTATCTTATGATTTGGGGTGCAATTGTAAATGGGATTGACTCCTTAATTTCTCTTTCTTCTGTCTTGTTGTTGGTGTGGAGAAATGCAACCTATTTCTGTGCATTGATTTTATACCCTAACACTTTACTGAATTCCTGTATAAGTCCTAGCAGTTTTGGAGTAGAGTTTTTTGGGTTTTCCACATATAGTATCATATAATCTGCGAAGAGTGATAGTTTGACTTCTCCTTTGCTGATTTGGATGCCTTTAATTTCCTTTTGTTGTCTGATTGCTGAGACTAGGACTTTTTTTTAAATTTATTTATTTTCGGCATAACAGTATTCATTATTTTTTCACCACACCCAGTGCTCCATGCAATCCGTGCCCTCTATAATACCCACCACCTGGTACCCCAACCTCCCACCCCCCTGCCACTTCAAACCCCTCAGATTGTTTTTCACAGTCCATAGTCTCTCATGATTCACCTCCCCTTCCAATTTACGCCAACTGCCTTCTCCTCTCTAACACCCCTTGGCCTCCATGATATTTGTTATGCTCCACAAATAAGTGAAACCATATGATAATTGACTCTCTGAGCATAATATCTTCCAGTCCCGTCCATGTTGACACAAAAGTTGGGTATTCGTCCTTTCTGATGGAGGCATAATACTCCATAGTGTATATGGACCACATCTTCCTTATCCATTCATCTGTTGAAGGGCATCTTGGTTCTTTCCATAGTTTGGCTACTGTGGCTATTGCTGCTATAAACATTGGGGTACAGATGGCCCTTCTTTTCGCTAAATCTGTATCTTTGGGGTAAATACCCTGGAGTGCAATGGCAGGGTCATAGGGAAGTTCTATTTTTAATTTCTTGAGGAATCTCCACACTGTTCTCCAAAGAGGCTGCACCAACTTGCATTTCCACCAACAGTGTAAGAGGGTTCCCCTTTCTCCACATCCTCTCCAACACATGTTGTTTCCTGTTTTGTTAATTTTGACCATTCTAACTGGTGTAAGGTGGTATCTCAATGTGGTTTTAATTTGAATCTCCCTGAGGGCTAGTGATGATGAACATTTTTTCATGTGTCTGATAGCCATTTGTATGTCTTGATTGAAGAAGTGTCTGTTCATATCTTCTTCCCATTTTTTGATATGTTTGCCTGTTTCATGTGTGTTGAATTTGAAGAGTTCATTATAGATCCTGGATATCAACCTTTTGTCTGTTCTGTCATTTGCAAATATCTCCTCCCATTCCGTGGGTTGCCTCTTTTTTTTTTTTTTTTGTTTGTTTGTTTGTTTGGTTGGTTTTTTTTGTTTTTTGGTTTTTTTGACTGTTTCCTTGGCTGTGCAGAAGCTTTTGATTTTGATGAAGTCCCAAAAGTTCATCTTCGCTTTTGTTTCCTTTTCCTTTGGAGATCGGAAGAATAAACATTGTTAAAATGTCTCTACTGTCTAGAGCAATCTATACTCTTAATGCCATTCCAATCAAAATTCCACTGGTATTCTTCAAAGAGTTGGAGCAAATAATCCAAAAATTTGTATGGAATCAGATGAGACACCGAATCACTAAGGAAATGTTGAAAAACAAAAATAAAGCTGGGGGCATCATGTTACCTGATTTCAAGCTTTATTACAAAGCTGTGATCACCAAGACATCATGGTACTGGCATAAAAACAGACACATAGACCAGTGGAACAAAGTAGAGAGCCCAGATATGGACCCTCAACTCTATAGTCAATTAATCTTCGACAAAACAGGAAAAAAATATACATTGGAAAAAAGTCTCTTCAATAAATGGTGCTGGGAAAACTGGTCAGCTATATGTAGAAGAATGAAACTCAACCATTCTCTTACACCATACACAAAGATCAACTCAAAATGGATAAAAGACCTCAACGTGAGACAGGAATCCATCAGACTCCTAGAGGAGAACATAGGCACTAATCTCTTCGATATCAGCCACAGCAACTTCTTTCAAGATATGTCTCCAGAGGGGGCGCATGGGTGGATCAGTGGGTTAAAGCCTCTGCTTCGGCTCAGGTCATGATCCCAGGGTCCTGGGATCGAGCCCCACATCGGGCTCTCTGCTCCTCAGAGAGCCTGCTTGCTCCTCTCTCTCTGTCTTCCTCTCTGCCTGCTGGTGATCTCTGTCTGTCAAACAAATAAATAAATCTTAAAAAAAAAAAAGGCTGTCTTTTTTCCATTGGACATGCTTTCCTGCTTTGTCGAAGATTAGTTGACCATAGAGTTGAGAGTCTATTTCTGGGCTCTCTATTCTGTGCCATTGATCTATGGGTCTGTTTTTGTGCCAGTACCATGCTGTCTTGATGATGACAGCTTTGTAATATAGCTTGAAGTCCGGAAATGTGATGCCACCAACGTTGGCTTTCTTTTTCAATATCCATTTAGCTATTCGAGGTCTTTTCTGGTTCCATATAAATTTTAGAATGATTTGTTCCATTTCTTTGAAAAAGATGGATGGTACTTTGATAGGAATTGCATTAAATGTGTAGATTGCTTTAGGTAGCATAGACATTTTCACAATATTTATTCTTCCAATCCAGGAGCATGGAACATTTTTCCATTTCTTTGTGTCTTCCTCAATTTCTTTCATGAGTACTTTATAGTTTTCTGAGTATAGATTCTGTGTCTCTTTGGTTAGGTTTATTCCTAGGTATCTTATGGTTTTGGATGCAATTGTAAATGGGATTGACTCCTTAATATCTCTTTCTTCTGTATTGCTGTTGGTGTAGAGAAATGCAACTGATTTCTGTGCATTGATTTTATATCCTGACACTTTACTGAATTCCTGTATAAGTTCTAGCAGTTTTGGAGTGGAGTCTTTTGGGTTTTCCACATATAGTATCATATCATCTGTGAAGAGTGATAATTTGACTTCTTCTTTGCCGATTTGGATGCCTTTAATTTCCTTTTGTTGTCTGATTGCTGAGGCTAGGACCTCTAGTACTATGTTGAATAGCAGTGGTGATAATGGACATCCCTGCCATGTTCCTGACCTTAGCAGAAAAGCTTTCAGTTTTTCTCCATTGAGAATGATATTTGCGGTGGGTTTTTCATAGATGGCTTTGATGATATTGAGGTATGTGCCCTCTATCCCTACACTTTGAAGAGTTTTGATCAGGAAGGGATGCTGTACTTTGTCAAATGCTTTTTCAGCATCTATTGAGAGTATCATATGGTTCTTGTTCTTTCTTTTATTGATGTATTGTAACACATTGACTGATTTGCGGATGTTGAACCAACCTTGCAGCCCTGGAATAAATCCCACTTGGTCGTGGTGAATAATCTTTTTAATGTACTGTTGAATCCTATTGGCTAGTATTTTGTTGAGTATTTTCGCATCTGTGTTCATCAAGGATATTGGTCTATAGCTCTCTTTTTTGGTGGGATCCTTGTCTGGTTTTGGGATCAAGGTGATGCTGGCCTCATAAAATGAGTTTGGAAGTTTTCCTTCCATTTCTATTTTTTGGAACAGTTTTAGGAGAATAGGAATTAGTTCTTCTTTAAATGCTTAGTAGAATTCCCCCGGGAAGCCGTCTGGCCCTGGACTTTTGTTTGTTTGGAGATTTTTAATGACTGTTTCAATCTCCTTACTGGTTATAAATGGTGCTGGGAAAATTGGACAGCCACATGCAGAAAATGAAATTGGACCATTTCCTTACACCACACACGAAAATAGACTCAAAATGGATGAAGGACCTCAATGTGTGAAAGGAATCCATCAAAATCCTTGAGGAGAACACAGGCAGCAACCTCTTCAACCTCAGCCACAGCAACATCTTCCTAGGAACAATGCCAAAGGCAAGGGAAGCAAGGGCAAAAATGAACTATTGGGATTTTATCAAGATCAAAAGCTTTTGCACAGCAAAGGAAACAGTTAACAAAATCAAAAGACAACTGACAGAATGGGAGAAGATATTTGCAAACGACATATCAGATAAAGGGCTAGTGTCCAAAATCTATAAAGAACTTAGCAAACTCAACACCCAAAGAACAAATAATCCAATCAAGAAATGGGCAGAGGACATGAACAGACATTTCTGCAAAGAAGACATCCAGATGGCCAACAGACACATGAAAAAGTGCTCCATATCACTCGGCATCAGGGAAATACAAATCAAAACCACAATGCGATATCACCTCACACCAGTCAGAATGGCTAAAATCAACAAGTCAGGAAATGACAGATGCTGGCGAGGATGCGGAGAAAGGGGAACCCTCCTCCACTGTTGGTGGGAATGCAAGCTGGTGCAACCTCTCTGGAAAACAGCATGGAGGTTCCTCAAAATGTTGAAAATAGAACTGCCCTATGACCCAGCAATTGCACTATTGGGTATTTACCCTAAAGATACAAACGTAGTGATCCAATGGGGCACGTGTACTCAAATGTTTATAGCATCAATGTCCACAATAGCCAAACTATGGAAAGAACCTAGATGTCCATCAACAGATGAATGGATCAAGAAGATGTGGTATATATACACAATGGAATACTATGCAGCCATCAAAAGAAATGAAATCTTGCCATTTGCGACAACATGGATGGAACTAGAGCGTATCATGCTTAGCGAAATAAGTCAAGCGGAGAAAGACAACTATCATATGATCTCCCTGATATGAGGAAGTGGTGTTGCAACATGGGACTTAAGTGGGTACGAGAAGAATAAATGAAAGAAGATGGGATTGGGAGGGAGACAAACCATAAGTGACTCTTAATCTCACAAAACAAACTGAGGGTTGCTGGGGGGAGGGGGTTTAGGAGAAGGGGGTGGTATTATGGACATTGGGGAGGGTATGTGCTTTGGTGAGTGCTGTGAAGTGTGTAAACCTGGTAATTCACAGACCTGTACCCTTGGGGATAAAAATATATGTTTATAAAAAATAAAAATTATATTAAAAAAAAAAAGATATGTCTCCAGAGGCTAGGACTTCTAGTACTATGTTGAATAGCAGTGGTGATAATGGAAATCCCTGCCATGTTCCTGAACTTAGCAGAAAAGCTTTCAGTTTTTCCCCATTGAGAATGATATTTGTGGTGGGTTTTTCATAGATGGCTTTGATAATATTGAGTTATGTGCCCTCTATCCCTACACTTTGAAGAGTTTTGATCAGGAAGGAATGCTGTACTTTGACAAATGCTTTTTCAGGATTTATTGAGAGTATCATATGGTTCTTGTTCTTACTTTTATTGATGTGTTGTATCACATTGACTGATTTGTGGATGTTGAACCAACCTTGCAGCCCTGGAATAAATCCCACTTGGTCATGGTGAATAATCCTTTTAATGTACTGCTGAATCCCATTGGCAAGTATTTTGGTGAGAATTTTTGCATCTGTGTACATCAAGGATATTTTTCTGTAATTCTCTTTTTTTATGAGATCCTTTTCTGGTTTGGGGATCAAGGTGATGCTGGCCTCATAAAATGAGTTTGGAAGTTTTCCTCCCATTTCTATTTTTTGGAATAGTTTCAGGAGACTAGGAATTAGCTCTTCTTTAAATGTTTGGAAGAATTCCCCCGAGAAGCTGTCTGGCCCTGGGCTTTTGTTTGTTTGGAGATTTTTGATGACTGTTTCAATCTCCTTACTGGTTATGGGTCTGTTCAAGCTTTCTATTTCTTCCTGGTTCAGTTGTGGTAGTTTATATGTCTCTAGGAATGCATCCATTTCTTCTAGATTGTCAGATTTGTTGGCATAGAGTTGCTCATAGTATGTTCTTATAATTGTATTTCTTTGGTGTTAGTTGTGATCTCTTCTCTTTCATTCATGATTTTACGTATTTGGGTCTTTTCTCTTTTCTTTTTGATAAGTCTGGCCAGGGGCTTATAAATCTTATTAATTCTTTCAAAGAACCAGCTCCTAGTTTCATTGATTTGTTCTATTGCTTTTTTGGTTTCTATTTCATTGATTTCTGCTCTGATCTTTATGATTTCTCTTCTTCTGCTGGGTTTAGGCTTTCTTTCTTGTTCTTTCTCCAGCTCCTTTAGGTGTAGGGTTAGGTTGTGTATTTGAGACCTTTCTTGTTTCTTGAGAAAGGCTTGTACCGCTATGTATTTTCCTCTCGGGACTGCCTTTGTTGTGTCACACAGATTTTGAACCGTTGTATTTTCATTATCATTTGTTTCCATGGATTTTTTCAATTCTTTATTTTCCTGGCTGACCCATTCATCTTTAGAAGGGTGCTCTTTAGTCTCCATGTATTTAGGTTCTTTCCAAATTTCCTCTTGTAATTGAGTTCTAGCTTCAGAGCATTGTGGTCTGAAAATATGCAGGGAATTATCCCAATCTTTTGATACCAGTTGAGACCTGATTTAGGACCCAGGATGTGATCTATTCTGGAGAATGTTCCATGTGCACTAGAGAAGAATGTGTACTCTGTTGCTTTTGGATGAAATGTTCTGAATAGATCTGTGATGTCCATCTGTTCCAGTGTGTCATTTAAGGCCTTTATTTCCTTGTTGATATTTTGCTTGGATGATCTGTCCATTTCAGTGAGGGGAGTGTTAAAGTCCCCTACTATTATTGTATTATTGTTGATGTGTTTGATTTTGTTATTAATTGGTTTATATAGTTGGCTGCTCCCACATTGGGGCCATAGGTATTTAAAATTGTTAGATCTTCTTGTTGGACAGATCCTTTGAGTATGATATAGTGTCCTTCCTCATCTCTTATTTTAGTCTTTGGCTTAAAATCTAATTGATCTGATATAAGGATGGCCATTCCTGCTTTCTTTTGATGTCCATTAGCATGGTAAATTCTTTTCCACCCCCTCACTTTAAATCTGGAGGTGTCTTCAGGTTTAAAATATGTTTCTTGTAGGCAACATATAGATGGGTTTTGTATTTTATCCATTCTGATACCCTGTGTCTTTTGATTGGGGCATTTAGCCCATTAACATTCAGGGTAACTATTGAGAGATATGAATTTAGTGCCACTGTATTGCCTGTAAGGTGAGTGTTACTGTATATTGTCTCTGTTCCTTTCTGATCTACTACTTTTAGGCTCTCTCTTTGCTTAGAGGACCTCTTTCAATATTTCCTGTAGAGCTGGTTTAGTCTTTGTAAATTCTTTGTTTTTGTTTGTCCTGGAAGATTTTTATCTCTCCTTCTATTTTCAATGATAGCCTAGCTGGATATAGTATTCTTGGCTGTATGTTTTTCTCATTAGTGCTCTGAATATATCATGCCAGCTCTTTCTGGCCTGCCAGGTCTCTGTGGATAAGTCTGCTGCCAATCTAATATTTTTATCATTGTATGTTACAGACTTCTTTTCCCAGGCTGCTTTCAGGATTTTCACTTTGTCACTAAGACTTGTAAATTTTACTATTAGGTGACAGGGTGTGGACCTATTCTTATTGATTTTGAGGGGCTTTCTCTGCACCTCCTGGATTTTGATGCTTGTTCTCTTTGCCATATTAGGGAAATTCCCTCCAATAATTCTCTCCACTATATCTTCTGCCCCCCTCTCTCTTTCTTCCTCTTCTGGAATACCAATATTTCTAATGTTGTTTCATCTTAAATAAATAAAAATAAATAAATTTAAAAATTTATAAATCACAAGTGTGTTGCTTTTCTTACCTCATCATGAAGCCTATCACATTAGCTTGTCTTGTTAACTGAAACTCTTCAACAACTACTTCATTAGGGTGGTATCATCAGCTCTATGAAAAAGATAACATATTTCTTTGTTATAAAAATCTAATTTGTAGGGTGGTACAATGACATCATGTGAATTTCTTGTTCCCTAATAATTTTTCATCAACAGTTTTAGAATCCTGTGACAATAACTTTTGAATCAATTATTGTCATTGGAAGCAGAAATCTGGTGATTGTTTTTCCCCCAAGTGTTCTCTGGCTGCATTTTGAGAAACAAGAACTTTACCTCAAAGAATTTTTAGCAAATTTTGGATTTATGGAAAATAATAAAGATAACATAGAGAATTCCCATATCTAACACACCCATTTTCCCATGTCATTAACCTCCTACCTTAGTATAGTACTTTTGTTATAATTAATGAACCAATATTGATACATCATGATGAAGTGAAATTCATACTTGATTCAGATTTCTATAGTTTAATCTAGTGTCCTTGCATCCAGAATCCCATTCAGGATATCACTTTATATTTAGTCATCATGTCATCAAGATGTAATTTATTGTCATCATTTAGTCATTTAGTCATCATGCTTCAGTTAATGAAGTTCTAGAACCTAAGTGAGGTTCAGTGGGCTGAGGTCCAGAGCCAATGACCAAGAAAGAATTCTTGAGACATCTTTGGTGCAAAATGGTGGTTTATTAAAGCACGGGGACAGGACCCGTGGGCAAGAAGAGCTGCTGCCCCGGGTTGCAAGTGATGGCAGGTTATGTACCCTTTGGTTGGGGAAGGTGAGGGGAAGGGAGGTTTCAACGAAGCTTTCATATGCTAAAGAGGGCCTACAAGGTACCCTGATACCGGAGGCCTTGCGACTTGATCAATGTTGTCTTTAGGCCAGCAATTAACATCAAGATAGTTGGGAGATTCTTGGAGGGATGTCATAATCAATCGTCTTTGTTAGTGAGATTTAGGTTTAGAAAAGATTTAACTATATTTACATTCCCTTCTACCTCAGCCTCCTCCAGTTTTGTTTATGGTGAAGAGGGAGACATTAGGGCTTGAGGAACTCAGTTATTTGCCTCTGGAAATTTGTGCTATTGATAAGGTCAGGGGTGCCTGAGGAATGCTACACATATTACTGAGGGGGAGTGGATGGAGAGGGGGTGCAAGGTACCAGCTTTTGCTTTGTCTTCAGCCAGCCTCCTGCTCCCTCATCACAGACATCAGGCATCTGTGATAGTTTCTCTAACATTCCTTGTTTTTGAAGTCCTTGGTAAGTTTTGAGAAATATTAATCAGGCATTTTGTAGAATATCCCTCAATTGGGATTATTCTGATAATTTTTTCTCATGATTAGGTTGGGGGGATAGCTTTGTTGAGGAAAGGCCCCGGAGGTAAATCACCATTTTCATTACATCCTGTCCATGACAAATACTATCCTCACAACTTGTAACTCTTGATATTGACCTTGACCACTGGTTGAGGAAGTGTTGTTAGCAGTGAAGCTGCTTTTTCTCCACCCTCTCTTACTGTGTTCTGTGGAAGGAAGTAACTATCCACAGTCCACACTTACAGAGAGGAAAGAAATGGACCACCTCCCTGGGGCAAAATATCTGTATAAATTGGAATTCTTCTGCATGGAAGATTTTCTATTCACCTCACTTGTTTATATATGCAAACCTCTATCTACATCAAAATAGAATTATAGATATTTATTTTATACTTTGATAAAATTAAACACTACTTTATTAATTTTGCTGTTCAAATCATGCTAGCTTTGGCCACAGGGAGCTGTTTCCATTGGTTCCTGTGTCCCTTTGACACACACCCATCATTATGTATGCAGGGTGGGTTTGTGTTTGTTTGTTGTTTTGCTTTTTTTTTTTTCTATTTTCTGGCTTTACAAGATGCTCCAGGGTCATCCTGCATATTTATTTCCTACCCTAGTCACCAAATCTGCTATTTCTTCAAGTAGATCTAATTTCTTTGACTGGAAAATGGTATTAAGAACAAAAATCTGGGCCATAGGTATGCTAATTGTTTAAGCAATGTCATTGCTTCTGGGCTCTGACAGTAGGCACAGTAAGGGTATATGTGTGTGTTCCTGTCATTCCCTATTCTTGCCAATAACTGGTATTGTTTTTCTTAATTTTAGGTGTTCCTTTACATATGCCATTATTGCTTTAATTTGCAGTTCTCTATGGCAAATAATGTAGAGCAGCTTTTCATATCCTTATTTATCATCTGTATTTCTTCTTTGGTAAAATGCTTGCTCAGTCTTTTTACCCTATGTTTATTGGATTGTTTGTGTGCTTTTTAAAATTTTTTATCAACAAATAACTTGAATCTTTTTATGTAATCTTTTATCAGAAATGTGTTTTCCTGGTACTCCCAAAAGCACATACTGATGCACTTAGTGGGGCCTTATCTCTCTGAGGGCCTGTGCTTTTTTTTTTTTTTTTCACTCTTTTTTTCCTTCTTCCTTTGGATTGCATACTCTCTGTTGATATAACTTCAAATTCACTGATCTTTCTTCTGTCAGTTTAAATCTACAGTTGAGTTTCTGTAGTGATTTTTTAAATTTGAGTTGTACTTTTCAATTACATAATTTCCATTTGTTTTTTATACTTTCTCTTTATTGATAAGCCTGTTTCACATAATATTGCATTCACACTTTCCTTTACTTATTTAATCCTTTTTTCCTTTAGCTCTGATCTGAACACATTTATGATTATTTTTAAGTTTTTTCTGTTGAATCCAATGTTCTCACAGGCAATTTATGTTTTCTGCTGATTTCCTGCTGGACGGGTTACATTTTTGCCTATCTCATGACTTTTTTCTTGTTGTTGAGAACTAGGCATTTAAGATAATACACTGTATTAAGATAATATGTGTAAGATAATACAATGAAACTCATCCTTTAGTCTTGTTATATTTTTGTTTAGTGACTTGGAGGGTGTGTGTGTGTGTGTGTGTGTGTGTGTGTGTTTGTATGAAGTCCATTTCCTCTGCAGTGTAAAGCCTCTAATGTTGCTCTCCACCATGACTTTATCAGAGGTCCTCTTATCTCTTTCTTTGACCATATGCAGCTCTTATGCCACATTAACTCCCAGCAACAGCATAAGCATGTTCTCTCCCTCTCTTTCTTTCTTTTTAATGCCTTGGGCAATAAATTGTACCACATTATATCCAATTAAATTTGGGCCCCTTTGAAGCATAGTTTTTGAGGATAATGTTTGAGACTCTTTCTAACTCGAGGCAAGCTCGTCCTTACTTTCTCCCATCCTGTATTTTTCTTGGCAAACCAGCTGGATGTTTCACCAATAGTTCCACCAAACTCCTCTTAATCATCTTCAGCCAATAAAGTCACTTTCTGTGGGGGACACTTTTGGAAGTCCCTGTTCTTAAGGGCTTTCTTCCCTTTTGGGTAAAATCTGTAAGACTCAAATTTCAGACTTGCGAGTAGTGATAGTGACCCACTTCTCTCCATGTGATAACCCTGCTACAGAAATGGGTCACTGGGTAGGTACAGCAAGCAACCTCTGATCTCAGCTTGCCCCTCCCAGTCTGGAACAAGTGCCTTAGAAATGAGCTGGGCTCAAGGGTGATCTGGTCCTGGTATTTATGTTGTGTCACAATCTCTACCTTATGAGTGAGGACTGCGTAGAAGGGATCCCCAAACACTTGATCACAGTCACCCAGAATTAAACTTCCACAATACATACCTGGAAGGAGATGAGAAAAGTTGTAGGTGTGGGCCTCCTGGGAGGTAACACAGTCAACTACTAGGAGGTAGACGAGATGTTGGGGGGAATTTTTGTGTACTTGGCTACACATGAGTGGAGTGGAACTTTAGTCACACTGAGCTGGGAAGGCACAGGTTATGATTCAAATGCTATAGATTCTCATTGTTCTTACCAAATTTTAATTTCTTTTCTTGAATGAATGTTTCATTTGCTGCATACCCTTAGCACAATTTCTAGAGATTTTTTTTTCTTTTTCTTTTTCTTTTTTTAAAGAGGACATAAATACCTACAGCCAGGAACATCATCCACTTGGTGCCAAAAAAACCTGTAGGCAGTGGGAGGGATGCTGACACCATAAGCTTACCCAGACTGCTATGGCCTGAAACCAGAGTGGCCACATCTCCAGGTCCCATCTCATGAGGCAGTATGAGGTTTGTAGCAATCCCTGATCTGGAAGGAGCCCTAAGCTGGAGTAGTAGAGATATGAACTCGCTGGTGCTCTCAGGTGAGTCCTGTCCTCACAACACTTCAGCTTTCACAGCTTAATGTGGGCACAGAGCCCAAAGCACAAGGCTTTCATGGCCTCTGATGAGCACAGGTGTGTAGAGCAAAGCGGTGATGGGCACCATATTGATCTCCATTCTCACCTTGCTGTCGATGTCAGGCAGCCCCATGTTGTCATACTTCACCTGGTGGTAGTTCTCATCATAGTGTAGGCTCAGCAGCATCTGCAGGGGGCCCAGAGGGAAAGCCAGAGGTCAGCATGCCCCCCCTGCACTAGATGCAAGCACGTTATTGCGCACGCAGAGGTGCTTGTAGCTGTAGTAGCTGCTCTCTTCCTTCTCCTCGTACATGGGAGAATGCACCCACCAGCTCATCCAGAGGAGCCCGAGGCCTGTGGGGGACACTGAGCCAGTCCTCCTCAGCACCCTGTGGTGCCCTGGGCCCTGTCATGCAGTCCTGTGTTAGGACCGCCTCTGTGGCCAGAACGAACCAGAACACTAGCACAGACACCCCCACTTCCCAAAGATTTTTAAATCATGTTTTTACATAAAATTGTCACCATTTATGCTGTTCTGTTGGAAACTGGGCCACGGAACTTCTCATACTGCCATTCAGAAGTGGACCTACAGCTATGGCTTTTTCAGAAATGTTCTTCATCAAGTTGAAAAGTTCCCCTTCTAGCCCTAGGTTACTGATAGGTTTTACTCTGCTCTAGTTCTCCCAACCTTTCACTGCGTCTCAATCCAGGTTCTGTCACTTACGAACTGTGGCATATTGAGCCAGCTCATCCTTGCTCTTAATTATAAGTATTCATTAAATATTTCATCTACTTATTCAAGATCACTTTATCCCCCTACAACTTCAAAGTTTTTAGTGAAGAAATATCAATTCCCACACCACTATCCAATCTTCGACCTGTCCTTTTGTTAGACATGCTTGTATTTTTAAATCATATGCTTATGTCGCTATTTGTTGATTTTTTTAATGATTTTATTTATTTGACAGAGAGAGATCATACACAAGTAGAGGAGAGGGGCAGAGGGAGAAAGAGAAGCAGACTCTGGCTGAGCAGTGAGGCTCATGCCAGGCTCAATCCCAGGACCTTGAGATCATGACATGAGCCAAAGGCAGGTACCCAACTGACTGAATCACCCAGGAACAACACTTTTTGTTGATTTTGTAGTTTTAAAAATTATTAAATTCCTACATTGAAATATGAGAATTTCCACACTTAATTCTTCATATCCCCTCACCCTTTCAATATAGCTATATTAGAATTATAAGTTTATCAATATTCAATGTTAACATTATGACTGTATAAATTATAAATTATATTCATAGGAAAAACACATAGAGTACTATGATGATGTTTCCTTTCTTCCACATAATTTTCCTTTCTTTAGGGTTAATAATCTCCTTGTTGTTTTTTTTCCCCCTTTGGATATTTTTTATCACCAATTCAGATGTCAAATAGCCTATCAATTCCAGGTTTTTCTTGTGAATGTTTCACCCAGGGCCCCTGCCTTTCTTCCACAGTCTGTATTAGTGGTTCTTTAGGACTGTGATCAGTGACCATGAAACCTAAGTGGGGGTAACAACATTGCAGTTTTGCTATATAGGTCTTTAAACTTTCATATGCTTTTCTGTGGTTGATTCAAAAAGCATAAACAGGAAGAAGAATGTCCTTTGGGTAATAAATGTGTATACCTAAGCATTTCCAATTCTTTTAATTCTCATGTTCTGTTTTAATTATACAAAATTATCCTAGGAATCATCTGGAAGAATAAATGCTTGCCACAAACTTTTAGAATACAAAGCAATATGGTAGACTGTCAAAATATACAAAGAGATATATAGAACTAAATAAAAGTAAAGAAGTAAACCTAAATTGCTTTAAAATTTCAGAAGATGTTAAAGGTATTCATCTTTTCTGATGGAGGCATAATACTCCATAGTGTATATGGACCACATCTTCCTTATCCATTTGTCCGTTGAAGGGCATCTTGGTTCTTTCCACAGTTTGGCGACCATGGCCATTGCTGCTATAAACATTGGGGTACAGATGGCCCTTCTTTTCACTACATCTGTATCTTTGGGGTAAATACCCAGGAGTGCAATGGCAGGGTCATAGGGAAGCTCTATTTTTAATTTCTTGAGGAATCTCCACACTGTTCTCCAAAGAGGCTGCACCAACTTGCATTTCCACCAACAGTGTAAGAGGGTTCCCCTTTCTCCACATCCCCTCCAAAACATGTTGTTTCCTGTCTTGCTAATTTTGGCCATTCTAACTGGTGTAAGGTGAGATCTCAATGTGGTTTTAATTTGAATCTCCCTGATGGCTAGCGATGATGAACATTTTTTCATGTGTCTGATAGCCATTTATATGTCTTCATTGGAGAAGTCTCTGTTCATATCTTCTGCCCATTTTTTGATATGCTTGTCTGTTTTGTGTGTGTTGAGTTTGAGGAGTTCATTATAGATCCTGGATATCAACCTTTTGTCTCTACTGTCATTTGCAAATATCTTCTCTCATTCCGTGGGTTGCCTCTTTGTTTTTTTGACTGTTTCCTTGGCTGTGCAGAAGCTTTTGATTTTGATGAAGTCCCAAAAGTACATTTTCACTTTTGTTTCCTTTGCCTTTGGAGACACATCTTGAAAGAAGTTGCTGTGGCTGATATTGAAGAAATTACTGCCTATGTTCTCCTCTAGGATTCTGATGGATTCCTGTCTCACATTGAGGTCTTTTATCCATTTTGAGTTTATTTTTGTGTACGGTGTAAGAGAATGGTTGAGTTTCATTCTTCTACATATAGCTGCCCAGTTTTCCCAACACCATTTATTGAAGAAACTGTCCTTTTTCCACTATATATTTTTTCCTGCTTTGTCGAAAATTATTTGCCCATAGAGTTGAGGGTCCATATCTGGGCTCTCTACTCTGTTCTACTGGTCTATGTGTCTGTTTTTATACCAGTACCATGCTGTCTTGGTGACCACAGCTTTGTAGTAAAGCTTGAAATCAGGGAGCGTGATGCCCCCAGTTTTATTTTTGTTTTTCAACATTTCCTTAGTGATTCGGGGTCTCTTCTGGTTCCATACAAATTTTTGGATTATTTGCTCCAGCTCTTTGAAGAATACCGGTGGAATTTATGCCTCCATCAGAAAGGATGAATACCCAACTTTTGTAGCAACATGGATGGGACTGGAAGAGGTTATACTGAGTGAAATAAGTCAAGCAGAGAGTCAATTTTCATATGGTTTTACTTATTTGTGGAGCATAACAAATATCATGGAGGACAAGGGGTGTTAGAGAGGAGAAGGGAGTTGGGGTAAATTGGAAGGGGAGGTGAATCATGAGAGACTATGGACTCTGAAAAACAATCTGAGGGGTTTGAAGTGGTGGGGGGGGTGGGAGGTTGAGGTACCAGATGATGGGTATTATAGAAGGCACGGATTGCATGAAGCACTGGGTGTGGTGAAAAAATAATGAATACTGTTGTGCCGAAAATAAATAAAAAATAAATTTAAAAAAAGAAGATGTTAAAGGTATAATTTTAAATCAATGGAGAAATTATGGTGATGGGAAAATGAGCCTGTCATTTAGAAATAAGGTTGGATTTCTATTCACATCTTTTATCAAAATATGTAAGAACCAAAACTGAATACAACTAGTACAAGAAAAAATCTTGAGAAAAAACTTTATTACCAAAACACCAAATCTAGAAATCATAAAGAGAATAACTGAAGTATGAGTTTCTTCTGATCATTTTCCTATTTGCCCTCAATTCATTTCCCAATTTTTCCTGTTTTGTTTCACAATCAAATGGCTTCTCTAAATTCTGTTTCCCAGATTCCCTTTCCAGTAACTTTAGACTAGACTTGGACAATGAGAGGTACTAGTAAGAAATTCAAGAGTCTAGAGAAAGAAACCACAATATTTCTCCCTCTTGCTGTGCTATAGGCAGTGTCTCCAGTATAAGCTGCCCCTCTTTATCAATACCAGCTCCTGAAGCAAAACTCTGCATGTGACTGGAATCATGGATTCTGTTAATACCACTCCTCTCCATAGGAACATCCCACTATTCGTCATCTCTGGGTATCTTACTACTCCATGTTTGACTTGTTGGTTTTGTAATTCTTTGAAACTGCTTACTGAATAGTTTTTGGTTTTGTTTTTTTTTCCCTTCTAACTAGTGGGCAAGAACACAGTTCTCCTGGGTAGACCATCTTACAGTGACTATGTAAAACTTTAGAACTTCTATACCATTAAGAAAAAAAGAGTTAACAGCTAAATAATAATATAAGAAAAATATTTAAGACCTTTACAAAAGAAAAAGATTAACATCTTTAATATATAAAAAGCTCTTGCAATTGGTATGAAAAAGGAAAACATATAAATAGAAAGAAGTACCAATGGACATACAAAAAAAGAAGAAATACAAATAGCCACTAAATTTAAGAAACTATGTTTAATTTATTTAAATTTAAATTAAGGAAATTAAGGGGCACCTGGCTGTCTCAACTGGTAGAGCATGCGGCTTTTGATCCCAGGCTTATAAGTTTGAGCTCCTCTTTGGCTGCAGAGACTACTTAAAATAAAATCTTAAAAAAAAAAAATTAGGGTGCCTGGGTGGCTTAGTTGGTTAAGTGACTGCCTTCAGCTTGGGTCATGATCCTGGAGTCCCGGGATCAAGTCCTGCATCAGGCTTCCTGCTCGGCAGGGAGTCTGCTTCTCCCTCTGACCCTTTCCCCCCCTTTCATGCTCTCTTTCTCACTTTCTCTCTCTCTCAAGTAAATAAATCTTTTAAAAATGTTTTAAATAAATTAAGGAAATTAAAACATCCTTGGGGTTTTGTTTGTTTTACTTTTGGAGGTGAGGGGAAAGAAGAGCTATCAGTTTGGCAAAAATTAAAAGGGATGATGATAGCCAAATTGTTGGGAGTATCATGGAACAAAGACTTTTTCCAGATTGTTACAATCTTTCTGGATGGCAAATAGGCAAAAGAAAAAAAAAAAGGTTTAAAACCTCTGAAATATTCATGCACTTTGATCCAGACATTTTACTTTTATTGGCTCAGAGAGCAAGGATGTATTTAAATAGATGTTACTTAGAAGCCTGTTCATGATAAGTGAAAGTAGAGTTAAGCAAGATATCCATCAAAAGGGAATGAAATTAAAATGGTACCTGAAGCCTCATGGTAATCACAAAGCCCAACACTGCAATAGGTATACTAAAGATAAAAAGTAGGGAATCAAAGTGTACCACTACAGAAAACCATCAATTCAAAGCAAGCAAGAAAGAATGGAACAAAAAGACTACAAAATAGCCAGAAAACAATAAGATGGCATTTATAATTACTTACCTACATTCAGTTATCCTGCACTATATAGCAGAGAGTAAAACAGAAAACCCTGCAAGCCATGGATTTATAGGTCTAGGCTGCAAAGATCATGCATTTTCAATTACACCAATTAACTATCTAGAAGGCAACAAAGAAATCAACATCCAATCTTTATTAAAGGAATTTATCATTATTACAAAAAGCCTGGGCATTGAAAGAATGGTCTTTATATGTCTTTTGAGTTAGAGACCAAAACACCTAATTTTCTCTTTCAGAAAATTGGGGAGAAAAAAATCTACCTTTTTTTTTTTTTTTTTTTTTTAAATTTTTTTATTTTTATAAACATATATTTTTATCCCCAGGGGTACAGGTCTGTGAATCACCAGGTTTACACACTTCACAGCACTCACCAAATCACATACCCTCCCCAATGTCCATAATCCCACCCCCTTCTCCCAAACCCCCTCCCCCCGGCAACCCTCAGTTTGTTTTGTGAGATTAAGAGTCACTTATGGTTTGTCTCCCTCCCAATCCCATCTTGTTTCATTTATTCTTCTACCCACTTAAGCCTCCATGTTCACATGACAGAATAGTGAGGCTTCAAAGATAAAAGAAAGCTCCCCCCACTACTAACCAACATCTTAAGAGAAATAGATCTTAATGAGGTACCATGAACTCTTATACACATAGGAGCAACATTGTCAGTTCTTAACTCCACCAGCCTCTCTTTCCCCCTTCCTCAAAGTACAATTCAAATGGTGGGAGTTTACAATACTCTGGTTCTTTTTAATTTTTTTTTTAATTTTCAGCATAACAGTATTTCTTGTTTTTGCACACACCCAGTGCTCCATGCAATCCATGCCCTCTCTAATACCCACCACCGGGTTCCCCCAACCTCTCACCCCCCACCACTTTGAAATCACCTTACACCAGTTTGAATGGCCAAAATTAGCAAGACAGGAAACAACATGTTTTGGAGGGGATGTGGAGAAAGGGGAACCCTCTTACACTGTTGGTGGAAATGCAAGTTGGTGCAGCCTCTTTGGAGAACAGTGTGGAGATTCCTCAAGAAATTAAAAATAGAGCTTCCCTATGACCCTGCCATTGCACTCCTGGGTATTTACCCCAAAGATACAGATGTAGTGAAAAGAAGGGCCATCTGTACCCCAATGTTTATAGCAGCAATGACCATAGTCGCCAAACTGTGGAAAGAACCAAGATGCCCTTCAACGGATGAATGGATATGTGGTCCATATACACTATGGAGTATTATGCCTCCATCAGAAAGGATGAATACCCAACTTTTGTAGCAACATGGACGGGGCTGGAAGAGATTATGCTGAGTGAAATAAGTCAAGCAGAGAGAGTCAATTATTATATGGTTTCACTTATTTGTGAAGCATAAGAAATAACATGGGGGACAAGGGGAGTTAGAGAGGAGAAGGGTGTTGGGGGAAATTGGAAGGGGAGGTGAACCATGAGAGAATATGGACTCTGAAAAACTCTGGTTCTTTTTAAATCCTTGTTTATTCCTGTTTTATTGGGACCATTGCTGGGCACCCACTCATTCTCATTCCCACAGCTCCTGTTAATTCACTGGGATGTGATCCTCTGAACACTTATCAGGACCATATTCCTTTCTCTCAAAAGCAAGAAATATCTCTAGAAATAAAAGATCAACAAATCATAAAAGAATCTACAACAAATGGGTCAGTACTAATACCTGTCTTTCCCATAATTCAAATTACACAGCATAGAGTTCTTAACACTGTCCCTGAAATCCTTTGATCTAAATGTTCTACTGACATTGGATACACATACTCTGCTCCTTCTGTAACAGTTTAGATTGACTCTTCTGAACCCCTTCCCAATATTAAGCAATACCCATTGAATACTGCAGCCATTAAAGGGATTAAACTCACAATCAAGGAATATTAAATAAGGGTTTAATTATTCCATGCACCAGCCCTTATAACATCCCAATTTATCCCATCCAAAAACGTCAGGGAAGAGGACAGAGATTCATGTAGACCAAAGAGCAATAAATAATGGTTATACCTTGGCACTCTGTTATGCCCAATCCTCAAACTTTAAACTGTGCTATTTCCCTCACTACTAACAGTAAGGGATCTCTGTAGTTCCTTTTGCAATATACCAATGGATCCCAGAAAGTCAATTTTTACTTGCTTCCACTTAGGAAAAACAATATAATACTTGGACATTCATGCCACATGGCTACATTGAAATAAATCTCTATTTGTTTTTCTCAGATTTTAAAAGCCAACATAGCTGATGTAATTTTTCCCAAAGACTCTACTTTGTTACAACATGAGGGTAACTTGCTCCTTTGTTTTCCTTCAGAAGAAGCTTGAGAAACCAACAATATCCATTTACTAATGAAATTGGTGACAAATAGACATAAGATATCCAAGAAAAAAACATAATTTAAGAAGCCACAAGTCACATTTGGGACCTGTCATTGGTAACCAAAAGATTCTCCTAGGTCCAGGAGAAACAAATTTGTTCCTTCCCCATTTCCCAAACTGAAGTTACTTGGATTTTACTGGAATTGGATCCCTAATTTCTCTGCTATTGTTCAACCCTTATGTACCCTGCTTAAAGCTAATCAATCTGAGTCACTTCAGTGGACTGAACTAAAGCAAAAGGGATTTGAAGAAACATAGTTTACAAAGACCCTCCAGCATTGGGGACATCCATATTGTTAAATTACCTTTCTTTTTCTTTATGAACATGAAGGCAATGCCTTAGGCATTTTAACTCAAAAGTATAGAGGCCTTTAGGATATTATGGTCAGCAGTTAGACTCTGTAGCCAAAGGACTGTCACCCAATGCAAGAGCCATAGCAGTAACTTCTTGTCTGCTGGAAAGTGTAGAAGAATTAGTCTTGTACTTTCTTTTGACTATTGATGTTCCTCATTCTGTAGAACCTTTGTTAACTCTCACCAGGCTCAATACCTATCTGTTGGCAGATTAATTTCCTATGAAATCCTCCTGCTTTCACCTCTAAATGTTACTATCACCAAGTGCCATCCTTGACCCCAGCTAATCTTCTCCTTCTTCCTGCTGATAAGACTCTTCGTGACTATATTGCAATGACTGACCAATTACTAACCTCCTGCGTGGGTCTTCAAAAAACTCTTATCGGCAATGCTGAATTATTTTGGTTACCAAAGATTCTACTTCGTTGCAGTATGAGGATAGGTTATTTCCTTGTTGTTCTTCAGAATAAGCTTGAGAAACCAATTGTACCCTTTTACTACCCACTTAAGAGATGGTTCATATTTGAAAGAGGGAAGAACAGCCAGGCCATGCTCTAACTTCAACTACTGAAGTTACTAAAGCAAGCCCCATACCAGAGGTTTCTCTGGCCCGAGACTGAACTTTTTGCTTTAACACAGGCCTGCCTTTTGGCAAAGGATAAAATAGTTAACATGTACAGTAGACAGGTGATATGTATTTGGGACTGCACAGTATTTCAGAATGCTTCAGAAACAGAGGATATCTAACTTCTGCTGGAGAACAAATTAAAAATAGTTCTCATGTCCTAAAATTAATTGATCATCTCAGCAACCCAAACAACTACCTATAATGAAAGTTCCTGGTCATTATGCAGCAAAAGTAGAGGAAAATTAGGACAATCACATAGCAGATGCTATAGTAAAAATTGCAACTTTAGAAAATCATTTCACATTAAAATTAATGTCAACCTTAAATCCTTTTGAGACCTTAAATGAATTCCTTTTGGGTGACCTGAAACAACTAATTAAGGACATTCAAAAGAATGTCACTACTAATGAAATAAAGAAGTAAATAGAATCAAATTATAAATTTGATCCCAACACACAGCTTTGGTATAGCCCAAATAGGCAGCCTGCCTTTCATGACTGCTTACAGAAAGTGATTTTAAAATTTGTCCATGAAATGACCCTTTGGAACATGGATAAAATGACATATTGGTGAAAACAGTATTTTTGGAACCCATATCATAAAACTGTAGCAGAAAATTACCATTGCTGTTTTATTTGCAACACACATAATCCTGGTCATAGTTCCATGAGGCATTTCCCATTACCCTCAAGGCCCTTTGAATTTTGGCAATTGGATTTTACCCATATGACCCCCTCACAAGATAAAAATATGTACTGGTAATAGTATGCATGCACTCTCATTGGGGGAAACCTGTCACTGCCTCAGCATTAATCCCAGTATCATTATTAGAGAAAATCATACCTATCTAGGGAATTTCATCTGAATTACATATGATGGAGGAATTCATTTCACAGAACAAATAATCAAGGCATTGTGTGAAATTTAATCTATTCTACAGCATTTTCCCTGTACCTACCATCCTCAATCATCGGGGTCAGCAAAGGGAAAAAATGGCATAATTAAAACACACTTAGCTAAAATTATAGAAACTTTTGATTTACCCTGGCCTAAGACTCTGCCACGTACGTTATTAAACTGAAGAGACACGCCTTTTGGAGAATAGATACTATTTCTCTTCATCACAGGTGGAAGATCTATGAGACTCTGGAGCCTATGAACCCAAAGGTTAAATACTTGAATACTATAAAGAACTGGTAAAGGCATTAAAGAAAAACGCATGCTTGGTAGGAAAACCCTCTCCCAGCATACTCCCATGAAGAACTCCTCTGCCATAATCTACAGCCTAGATATTTTGTCTAACAAAAAAGACTTCGCCACAAACTCACCCTACAACCCTTATGGAAAGGACCCAACAGGATACTGTTAACCAACCCTTGCACAGCTAAACTCAAGGCATTGACTTTTGGATTCATGTTTCTCATTTAAAGAAAGCTCCAGCCCTTCAGTGGACATCAGAACTAACTGCAGACCTAAAACTCCTATTGACTCAGGGTTGAAGCAGAGGACATCTGTGTACACAGTTGTCTTAACACACTGCAACAAGGTCTGTTTACTTTCAAATCCTTTTTTGTTCTTTATACCAATAACTTGCTATTTTCTTCATTACCTTTTTCATAATCATCGTATTGGGGAAGCTCCTTTATCTATTTTTCTATGAAGGAATGTGACACCATCTGTAACATGTATCCTGTACTCCTTCTTATGGACCTATTCACACAAAGTGAAGAATTCCAAGGTTTATACTTGGCATTTAAACTTGGAAAGCACACCTTAGATTCTTTGGGGAATTTGTTCTAAAGGACTATTGAAACATTTGGGATATTTGTCCTAATAAGTATTCTAATGCATTTTGCTATGTAACACAGTAGGATTTTTTTGTTGGTGGTAAAAACCCTATAGTATCAGGAAAAAGCACTATTTTCATATTGGCTATTGTCCTACAGATTTAATCTCTTGCCTATTAATTGCTCTAGCCTGCCTGGAACTCATATACTAGTCAACATATCTTTAAGTTCTCCTTACAATGGCCTGTTATTTGGAATAGTTCTAGCCCCTAGCCTAACATTTTATTTTTCTTCTTGTGATCCTCATTGCTGATGGTCAAGCTTTACCACATTCTTTTGCTCTTACCCTGCAAAAACTTTCTTATTCTGCAAACCTGTTGGACTTATGCCAGAGCAAACCATCCTCATAACGTGCCTGAATTAATAGCTTGACCTCTATCCTTAGAGTGATGGAAACACTTCACTGATAAAAATGTAAGATTCTCTTTTTATGTCTTGGAACATATTCATCAACTACCATCCGGAAAACATGCCCCAAATATAAATACCTTCTTTTGGATTCCCCCTGCTCATAAGGGAATACCTCTAACTCAGATTTAGGCATTGACAAATAATCTTTTCTTATGTTTTAAAAATATAAATGGTATGGATAAAACATCAGGTTTTCTTTTACTGCATGTTTGTAATTATGCACTTTTATATGACTCAGATGATCATGAACTTGCTCCACACTGGAGTCTATACAACTACAAAATGCTTCCTTGTAATGTATCCTTGTGATGGGGAAATAAGATCTATAATGAAACTGGATATTAGGAAGCAATATCCCCCTTAAAGACAATGGGACAATATGGGATATTGATGAAAAATCTGGAGAATGGTAGAAACTTCATTCTTCCTATCTTTATCCCAGAAGTTTCCCATACCTTAACCTGAATCTGACTCACAATATTCAAACTCATTTATTGCTTCAAGTATATAGAAATATAAGATGTTCTTAAGATCTCTGATGGAATTCTAATAAACCAGATTGCCATGTAGTCTGTGAAGATGATTACATTTTGATCACAAGATTTCATCCTTGGAAAGTGATAAAAGAGTTGGAGCAAAGGGACCCACATATGCCTCACCCCTAGAAGGTTTTGGATGTTTTTAATTATGTGGCACCAATATGTTGTATGATTGTTGTTCTTGCCCCTGATGCCACCATTAGAAAAATTCTTCCTTCCACTGCTCATATACCAAATCTGAGACCTGTATTATATCAGTTAAAAAGACCTCAGTGAAACTGGGAAGGTTAAAATTTTGGATTGACACAAAGCAATTAGAGACACAAAGGGCCTTAGTCATGTCTTTGCATGAGCATTCTTTCCTTGGATTAGAGTAACAGACTTGAAAAAGGCAATATATAAGCTATCCATAGTCATGGTGACCACCACCTTCAGTGCTTGAGGTTCAAGGATTTGAGTATCAACAAACCCAAGTTGGTAGCCTTGTAGAAACTACCCTACAGAATAAAAGTGTACTTAGTATCTTAGCCCAGAAAGGAGGCATTTATGCCCTATTTGAAGAATGTTGTTTTCATGTTAACTGAACTGGCAGAATAACACAAGAACTAAAATCTGTAAAGGATAATAGCCTATTAGCTGATAGGACACATGCCAGGAATTGGAGATTATACTAATTTCTTTAGTTGGTTACCATCAGGAATAGTATCATGGTTAAACGATAACACAAACTGGTTTAGTAACTATTATTCTTAATAACATCCATATTATGTTGACCAAATGCTTTCTAAAAATTGTAACTTCTGCTGTAACTCACTCAACAATGCAGCTTATGTTTGCTCAGATGGCCTTATTAGATGCTTTTTATCAGGATGGTTTTTATGGACTGGACAAGTTGGAGTGAAATTAAACCACTCTGGCCTCAAGGGACTAATATTACTCTATTTATTTTTTTTTCTCCAAGAAAGTATGAGCACAAGGTGGGGGGGTTAGTGAAAAGAGTTGTTAGCAATTATTACATTTTTGTACTTTGGACTTGATCTTGTTAAAATATGGAACTATATTAGCCTATCTAACTTGCCAACAACTGATGTTAAGAGTTTACTTCCTCAGATTTGCTCTATCACTCTAAATAGCTTATAGAGCCCTTAGATACCTAGTAATTTAACATTCTTAATAATTTCCTAGATTAATGTGTAGTATCCATCAGGCTTTTAAAATATTGCTAATTGCTCTTCTTGTGCTCATCACCTTGCTGAGAAAGATCCACCTAAAACTTCTACAAGAGCCTGATTATGGTTAGTCCATAAGTTGGTTATTCTGAGCTGCCATGTGGCTTAATAAAGCTCTCAGGTGAGGAAAATAAGAACCATTTCCTGATTGCTTCCTTGTTTCTCAAAGGCTCCTTGAAATAATCATTAAAGATTAAAAACTGCCCCCCTGATCCCAATGTGGGACATGACTTCCTGGGTAAATCTAAGGATGAGCAGCAATGCTTTCAGAAAAAAATCTGGATGGAAAAGGGAAAACATGAAAGGTGAAATTGAAACCATATTGGATGAAAGAGGTTAAAACTGTCACCAGCAAGACCCCCACTGACCTCCCATTCCTCACAGGAATGTTAACTTTATCTTTTAGAGGCAAACAACAGGCCAGCCTAGGCCAGTTTGAGCTTGATCACTGAATTACACCTGCAAAGATGGACCTTGGAATATCCCACACCTACCTCTACCTCATTATAATGTCAAAATCTCTGCCCAAGGAGGAGCACAAGCATCATAACATACACTTGGTATAGTCTCTATCTGTAACTCACCAAGGAGTGAACTCAGTTGGTTATAAAATGAATTGGAGTAAGTCATCTCAAGGGGCTTTAAAATGGAGTCAGGAGGTGAGTAAGGAAGTAAATGAACCATGACCGATGAACTGGGACAATGTAAAAATCTAAGAACTCAGCCTGCAATCTGGTACAATGAGATAGTAGATGAATGATAAGCTTAGCAACCAATTTAGTCAAGATTTCTGCCATCAATACCAATCAAAATTCTTTAAACTACACATACGGACAAGCATTCCTTTTTGTCGTTTAACATCTTTGATATTTGTTCACTCTGGGGACAGATTTGGATTGCAACCTGAATCTGTGCTCCCCAAATTGCAGTTGTTAAACCTCACATAAATGCTTTCATTTCAGCTCTCTTTTCTCAGTTGACAATACACTTGAGAATTGCTAAGAATAAATTTGAAAATTTCTACCATGCACACAAAAATAATAATTATGTGAGTGACAGAGTACTGTCATACTCAGTTCACAATATATACATGTATCAAATCATCATGTTGTACAGCTTCAACTCACACAGTGCCATATGCAAACATATCTCAATAAACTTGGAAACAAATAATGGTACCAATCCAATATGTATGTACCTGAGGCTGTTCTTCAGGAGAAAGTCTCCAGACCAAGCACCGTGGTCTCCTGAGTCGAATTCTCAGCTTGCTGTTACCAGGAGGAACAGGCTCCAAGCATATGGCATGGGATGGGGCATTGAGGTTGCTTTGACCCTGAACCTTAGCAGACCTCATAGTGGTGTCGCCTCATGCTAGGCCAGAAGCCCACATAGCTGACCCATGGCCTTCAGACTCCTGGAAGGAAATAGAGAGACTGGCAGTCTGGCGCAAGCATAGTGCACTCCGCAAGTTCCTCTCGGGAAATTCCGCCCCTGCATAGCTTTTGGGCTAGAGCCTGGTTCACCCACACCTGGCAGGGCCTCTGGATTG
Source organism: Mustela putorius furo (assembly GCF_011764305.1). NCBI lineage: Eukaryota > Metazoa > Chordata > Mammalia > Carnivora > Mustelidae > Mustela > Mustela putorius. The sequence continues at coordinate 25,129,267 of NW_025421987.1, forward strand.
AGGGGCTTTTGCACTGTAACTCTGACTGGGGCTTCGGATGCGGCTTCAACAAGGATTGGGGTTTGCTTGGTAGGTGGCATGAGGTAGACAGGTAACATATTAGAAAGAAGGAAGGGGCTTCTAGCACTTGAGCACTTGCTGAATTATGACATAGATTGTTTGTTTGTTGCTGGAAGCAGGGTTCTTTTTAATCCCATCAAATTGGGGGCACCTGGGTGGCCCAGTCCAGTTAGGCATCCAACTCTCGGTTTCACTCAGGTCACGATCTTCCGGTGGTGGGATCAAGCCCCACCTCCGGCTCAGTGTGGAGTCTGCTTCAGATTCTCTCTCCCTCTCCTGCTAACTCTCTCTGTCAAATACATAAATAAAATCTTTAAAAAAAAAAAATACTGTTAAGCTAAAATACTGTTTCCATTATGATTCCACCTTCCTAAAAAAATATGAAAAATAACTCTGAACAGATACATATAAGTGGCAATAGTAGTTATTTCACATAACCACCGTGTGTGTATTTTATTTTAATTTCCTTTTATATATTTCTCATTTTTTGTCTTTTTTCATTCTTTCTGAGCATAGATAAAAGTAATAATTTATAATAAAAACTTTTCATTTTGATAAATGTAAACTCACAAAGAAATAGAGAATATTGATGTTGCTTTCTGTCCATGGAACTACCTTCACTTAATGTTTTCATGGCAGTGTCATATGGACATATCAAAACAAGTCAGGTTGGCTTGATTCAGCTCCTGATCCTGGGTTCAAAAAGCAGCTTGAGTCAATGTGGTGGAGTGAGTGTGCTGCTCGTTCACTGAAAGAGGAGCCATTCTCTCTCTCTCAAACATGGCTTGAAGTGGCCAGTCATAATCATCCCACTTCACCTTCGCTGACAGTGTTTTGATTCTGGGTCCAGTCAGAATTCCAGCAGGAACCTAGATAGTGAGAGACGAGTTTAGTGACAAGCTTTAATGAGCCTAGGAATATTCACATACACTCACACAAGTAGAAGGGAGTCTAGGTAGGAGAACAAAGGACAGAATAGAACTGTTATTTTTATTCTATTTTTAGGTAATCTCACACCCAATGTGGAGCTCAAATTTACAACCCCGAGATCAGCACTTGTGTACTCTACCGACTGAGCCAGCCATGTGCCCCAGACTGTTATTACTCTTACTGGGTATTTTTGTTGTTGAAAGCTCTCATAATATTTCACAAGAGAAGGAGAGCATGAAATATTTGTTCACTAAGTTATTGTCATTGACGATGCCAGGAGAAATTCAGGCCAATAACGCTTCAAGGTCCTTTACTGGAGAAGTCATTATCAGTTTAAAGCTAAAAAGTGTAGAAGTCCTTTATGAAAAAAACCTTTAATATATACTGGAGTCAGGTCCCTAGTGTGGTTTTCCTGACATTGGATCATTGTCATTTTTTCTTTAATAAAAAGATTATTGGCCTTCAGGAGAGATTTTTTAGTTGTTTTTTTTTTTAAATACAATGAAAGTGTGATCTTTGAAAAATGAACTCAGCCCTTCTTGCTAATGATGTCTCTGGTCTAAAGGGCTGCCTCAACACAAACTCTCTCCTCATTCTGTCACACTAATGTACATTTCCTGGAAATCCCTATCTCTTTCCTAATAATGTCCATTGTGCATTGTTTGAAAACAAAGCAAAATCTATTTGTAATTATGGAACTTATCCAATTCCCAGTCTCTAAGGGTGAAACTTTTAATAAAATCTCTAGTGAGGACATTCAGGTTTACTAAAAATTTCACTGGGTATTATTAATTCATGCAAATATTCTCAGCTAATGAGTTAAAATTAAAATGAACCAATTTATATAAAGACATTAATGATTTTAGCAACATGCTCTAAAAAATGAAAAGACACAAAGACATTAAACCAGACAACAATAATTACAACAAAATTAGTATGCTAGTACAATAAGGTTTCAGAGAGTCTATAAAAGTACCCACTAGTAATGAAAAGTTTTCTTGGTTGTCCTTCATATAGTGCTTCTATCTTGAAAGAACTGTTCACTGGAGTGGCCAAGCTCTCCTACATATTCATGAGATAAAATTTTAACATTTTTCTATAGTACCAGGTCAGTGTTACATTTCATTTCTGAACACCTATTTGCTGTAGGTAACACCCCGCTTTACAATGCCACAGGACCCAATCAATTAATATCTGATGGATAGTACCAGATCATAATATACGGTCAGTTGTACAAAAAGTTAATTTTGCAAATTAACCAAAATATGAAAAAAGAATTTTATTAATATTGATCTTATTGATCTCCAGGTTGTGACCCCCTGCGCGGAGTCTAAAGCACATGAACTGAGAAACATGGAACATAATACTGAGTGACATAACAGAACTTTTAAGAAACCATGGAATTTGTTGGCAACTTGATGACAAATTGGATATGGGAAGTGAAGACAACAGCAGTGTCATAGATGATCCTGAAGATTTGAACCTAGGAATATTGAATGTCTTCCTTTTCCTCTTAGAATACACTTGAGAATCTTGACCCTGGACTATGAGGTCCTTTGATATCTAAACCCTGACTCCCATTCTAGCTTCATTTACCAATGTTACCCTCCTAATGCTATACATGCACTGGTTTCTCCATTCCCAGAATACACCAGGACAATTTCCCAACTCAGAGCCCGCAAATGTTATCTATGGCATAAATGCCATTTGTCTCATTTATTCCCCTATTATCTGGTTAAATCACATGTTGCCAAACCTTCAGTTTACATGCTATTTCCTCTGGGAAATTTTCCCAACTTCTACCCCAGGCTACAGTAAGACCTCTATTAAATATAATTTTCATCATAGCACTTAGTACAGTTATAATGACTGTCTTTCCACCATGCGATGATAAGCTCCATGAGGGCAGGGACCACGTTATACTTGCTCAGTGTTCATCCCAAGAGACTGGCCTCAGTTTATGTGTTGTTTTCTCAGAGATATTTTTCCATTTCCATCTCCTTCATTCTGTTACAAACTGGGGAAGTTAACAGGGAAAGCTCTTTCTTGGTACCAGTAATTTCCCTTTCAAGTGTGACAAGTTTGAGGCATGATTAGAAATTATGGAAATATCCCACAGGCATCAGACATGTGGAGTGATCATGGCTGTAGATGAAGATTTGGAAGCCAGCAGCATCCAGATATGAGTTACTAATTTTGAGAGAGAAGAAAGGGTTAGAGATGGAACTTCAAAAAATGCCTCTGTGGAGATGGAAACAGCTTTAAGAACAATAGAATGGTTAAATTTTCAAATATTTTTGAGACATCAAAGAGAAGGAAGGTTCTGGGAATATAATTGGACTCGGTCCAATTGGTCACTGTTCTTACAAAATAATGGGAATGAGATCTGGGTTGCAGACAATTTAAAAGTGTTAATGAGTGTAGAATGCTTTTTAAGAAGCGTGGTGCTAAAAATTGAGAGAAATGGAACAAGAATTAAAGAGATGACACTGAGGTCAATTAAGGTTTTCCAAAACAGGGCAGAACTTTGCAGCTTTAGGGAATTTTTTTTTAAAAAATTATGATGGGTGGGGTGCGCCTGGGTGGCTCAGTGGGTTGAGCCGCTGCCTTCGGCTCAGGTCATGATCTCAGGGTCCTGGGATCGAGCCCCGCATCGGGCTCTCTGCTCAGCGGGGAGCCAGCTTTCCTCTCTCTCTCTCTCTCTCTCTCTCTCTCTCCCTCTCTCTCTGCCTGCCTCTCCATCTATTGTCAAATAAATAAATAAAATCTTTAAAAAAAAAATTATGATGGGGAGGTCTGGTCAGTTGAATCTTTTGATCACTCATTTTTTTTTTTTTAAAGGACCACTATTTCCTTGGCTTTTATTCCACTACACCAACTCTCCCCCTCTCCTTTTAGCTCCCTCTTATCTCTCTTTTTTTTTTCTCTCCCCACCCTAGACCCATTCTTTCCAATTGTAACTCCTCAACACATGGCTAATGAGTACTTGAAATGTATATAGTCAGAATTATGACATGCTGTAAGTATCAAAATCACACCAGATTTTGAAGGTTTGGAAGGAAAAGAAGGTAAAATACTTTCTTAATAATTTTATATAGATTATGTGTTGGAATGTTTCAGATGCATTGAATTAAATAGAATATATATTATTAAAATTATTTTCATACTTTTATAATGTGGGTCCCCTCCCCACCTCTCCACCTTCCTTTGCACCATTTACCTCAACTCTCTTTGCCTCACTGAACCTCTTTCACTACCTTGAAATTGTCATGCTCCCTCCAGAAATAGGGTCTTTGTGTATGTTTTCCTTACAACTCACCCACTCTATCTTTTCCTGGAAAATTCTCTTCAGCCTCCAGATTTCAGCTCAGTCATCACTTCTTCAAGGAAATCTTTCCATCACTTCCCCCCACTCTCCGACCCACTATAGGTAATGACAGTGCTGGTGGTACTGGTGATGAGTGACACAACATGTAACATTTAAAGAGCACTTGCTAGATTCTGGGAGCTCTCATACTGTTTTAAACATAATTCATTAAATCTTCAAAACTACCTCCTTAGTCCCCATTTTCAGACTATAATCCATTGTAATAACCATTTTTCTGATGAGGAAATTGAGCCACAGAGAAGTTAACTAATTTTCCTGAGATCAGTTAGAAAATGCTATAGCCAGGATTCAAAATTTGGCACTCTGATTCCAAAGCCCATGGAGTTAACTACTATGTTATACTGCCTTTTCAGACAGGGTAAGCTTCTCTATTATGTCTCATATCACTAATAATCTGATCTTTGCAATAGTGAAGTTGTAATTTAGAATTAATTTAGGTGATTTTTTGGTTAATATCTGTCTCCCCTAACTTCTTTCCAATTCTTTAAGGAGAGGGGAGACAGATACCATATCTGCTTTTGTTTATTGCTTAACCATAGTGACTAGCATTGTGGCTGACATAAAGTAGACACACATTATATTAGAATACAATTATACAAAATAAATGTGTCAATATATGAAAGAACAAAGGAAGGAAGCAAAGTAGGAGGGAAGGATGGGTGGATAGGGCAAGTCCCTCTCTATCTCCATTTATGGATTTCTCTGCTGAGCACAATTTAATCCATACTTTCTACTTCTCAATTCCTACATCTCTCTAAGGAAGTCCTGACTTTGACAACAACAAATTCAGAGACCCTGTCTGGTATATACTGAATGACTTAAGAACTTCTGAGCAGTTAGTTTATTATCAACAGCTGATTCATTCAGTGTGTATTTAAGGCAGAGGATGTCAAAACTGGATCAACCATTAAGTAATCTCCTATAACATAATTATGAGTACCAACTTCTCTAATTACACCCACACTGCAGCCAGTGTGGTGGCAGCTACTTTCTATTCTACTGGGAGCTACTTTCTATTCTTCTATTTCTATTCTATTTCTATTCTATTCCAATACTTCATGAGATTTCATGCCTCTGATACTTTGCTTAGCTTTCCCTTTCCAATCTTTCCTGCTGAGAAAATGTCTACATATCTTTCAAAGTCAGGATCAAATGGCCTTTTCTGGGTAATCTATAATAAAATACCCCCTATCATTTTTTGTTATCAATGTGTGTTTCTTATAGAGATGCCGGGCCTAACTGGAGGATATTTTAATATGATTACTCAGTTGAGGATATGTCTATATTCTTGCAGTTAGGTTTGAAGCTCCCCCTGGAGGGTTGGACATGCAGCGTCAATCACAGGGGAGTTAAATCCTCGGGTTAAGAAACTAGGAGTGGCACTCCTACTTGTTCGTTTGTCTCTCACATTTTTACAAATAGATCTCTTGGACATGAGCCATGTCTGAACTTCCAGGTGACTGAGAAAAAGATCTGCCTTTTGGATTTGGAGATAGGTAAGGAAGCCTTGATATAGGAAACCATAAATGCAAGATGAGCCAACTCACTCATCTAAACCAGATTATCAAGATCAGCAGGCTTCAAACTATCAAAACACCCTGATATGTCACAATCAGTTATGGCATGCATCACAATTAGTTTCTAATAATAAAGTACCATTGTTTAATAGGATTTATATTTTTAAAACATAACAAGCATAAAATCCAGATTACTTCAGTAATACTTTTCTCATTCCTTTGCATAACAATATACTAGCTTGAATGTGAGAAACTAAAGAGGAATCATACCTAGCCATCTGGCAATGGCTCATTACTGAAGAAAGCCCAGAGGAGTGTCAACATCATCTCCCAACCTGCTTTCTCAGTTGGGAGAGACTGTTGAGAACTGCTCTTCTAGTTCTATATTAATACACTTTGTTTTCCACCAGTTATCTCCAAGTCAAGTGAAGACATGTACAACTGATCCCTCATAATTTCTGTGCTGCAGAGAATCATTTGGGTCAGAGTGAATGGGAGAATTTCTTCTTGTGGCCACCAACAGTTTGGCAACAGTGGTGACTAATTCCTCAGGGAGAAAATGAAAATCTGGAAAAAGGTTGGGAGGCTGTGGAGATTTGCTCCTCCCACATAAAGATTTAATATCTAAAGTATTATTTTATTTGGAAAAAAGACAGTTGTCCTACTGAAAACCTTTTTAACATGCCCAAGCAAATTAAGTCACTCCCATCTGTTCTGAATGTATGATTTATACTATAGATTCTATCACTTTGCATTCTAATAATTTATATGACTGCCTCTCCAGTAAGGTAAGTCACAGCAAAGAATTATTTGGTTTTATACTGCTGTGAATTACTATTGCTTATTAGCACTATGTTTGGCATTATAACAAACACTACCAACTTTTGGTGATGAGTAAAACATGTCTAGAAAAGCAAAACAACATTCATCACATGAATTTGGGTCTTTTTGTTGTATTCACTGTTTTATATATAAAAATCTTAATTTAAAGTCATCTTTATTCCACAGCTGTAATCTTACATTGTACATAAGGTGCCCCTTATGTACAATGATTAGGTACCTATATATCAGGTAGGTACGTGATACCAATGTACCAATACCATAGATATCAATGGACCTATGATTAATTTATCACCCTTGCCATATCAATATTTAAAATGTAACATAAAGATTAAAGCAATAAGCCACACAGGGAATTGTTTTTCTGAAACTTGGATTTGGTAGTCTGTCTCTTGACAAATTTATTCAGGGCCTACTAAGTGAAATTCACACTTCCTGATTTGGCATTCTGACCTCCTTATTTTTAGGATACTTCCTGTAATTTCTAGATCACTGAATTTTACACCAACCAGGCATTTTGTATGCTGGATAATCTGGTCTAATCTAAAGCAGAAAGTACCAAAGGGCTCTCTCTTGATCACCCTTCTCTCTTCTGCTTTCCCACTCTTCCTTGTTGTTCTCACTCAGTTCCAAGGCTTTAAATATCCACATGCCAAGGACTCCTAATCTCCAGCCTTTTCTTTCATACTCAATTGCCTATTTGACATCTCTGCTTGAATAACTGATATGCATCTCAAACATCACATTGAGAAATTAAAACTCAGATTTTTACCTTCACTCCCCCACCAAGAAAGTATTTCTTCTCATGTCCTTCAATTGAATAAATGCTATCATCTTCCCCTTAGATGCTCAAAGCAAAATAATCTAGGCATTTTCATTTCTACCTCTTTAACATCCTCACATCTCCCTCTCAAATCTAAATCATCAACAAATCCTATTGACTCATCCCCAAAACACAATCCAAACCCATCTACATTCCTCCATGTCCATAACTACCATCCTAATTCTGAATTACTGCCATATCCTCCTGGCTGGTCTCCCAGTTCCACTCTCATCCTTCATGATCCATTTTCTGAGAGATTGATCGAGTCTTTGTCCTAAAGTATAAATAAGGTAATGCCATTTCCCTGCCCAAAAAAACCTTTGGTTTGGTAGGCAGAATAATGACCCACCAAAGAGGTCTTCATCCTAATCTTTGGAAATTTTGAATATGTTACACTACATGCATGGGGGAATTAAATAATCCTGCATTTCCAGGTTGGCCCAATGTAATTTTTTAAATTTGAAAAAAAAATTGAAAAGTTGAAACAAAGCAGAAGAGTCAGAGTCAGAGTGATGCAATGTGAAAAAGATTTGGGTGGCGATTTCAGGCTCTGAAGGTCGAAGGGGGCCATGAACCAAGAAATGCGTGGAGACTCCAGAAGCTAAAAAAGACAAAGGAATATTCTCCCCTACATCCTCCATAAAGGATATTGACACTAATTTTAGACCAGTGAGACTCATTTAGTACTTCTAACCTCCAGAACTGTAGAATAAATTCCTGTTCTTTTAAAATTACTGAGTTTATGGCAACTTGTTACAGTAACAATAGAAACCTAATACACTCTCCCAAGGCTTCTCAGTGCACTGGAAATGAAATGCAAACTCTATATTCTATGTTACAATCCCTACAAGATCAATTTTTCAATCCCATTACCATCCACTTTAATCTGGCTTTTATGGATTCTTCAAACATGTAAATCTTATTTCTGCCTTAAGGAATTTTCAGTACTTCCTCTGTTCCTATCATGCTCTTTTCCAGACTGCAATGTCTGGCTTCTCACTACTCAGGTCTCAGATTAACTGCTAACTTTTTCCTATAGAGCTTTTCAAACCATCTGATCTAAAGTAACTCCTAGACAGTTTTTCTCACGCTATGTGATTTTATTCTCAGCGTAACACTGATTTTCGCTATTTTTCTCATTTCTGTATATATCATCTCCCCCACTGTCCTCTTAGAATGTAAACTCCATGAGAAGAGTCTATAATTGTGATGGCACATAGTAGGCACTAAAAGTATTTGTCACATGAATGTATGAATAAAGGAGCAATAAATGCCCCCTAACATTTGTGGTACTAAATATAAAGGTTTTCCAAAAGTTTTAAGCAAGCATAAAAATTTTTGTAAATTTGCAAGAAAAAAGTAGAATAATAATAAGCTGCACAATTCTTTTCTCTGACTCCATGAATCTTTCACTGACCCCACATTATTTCATGGGTTAAGAATGGAATAGTGGGATGCATTGTTGGCTCAGTCTGTTAAGTGTCTGCCTTTGGCTCAACTCATGATCCCAGGATCCTGGGATTGAGCCCCACGTTTGGCTCCCTGCTCAGTGGGGAATCTGCCTGTCTCTCTGCCCCTCCCCCCATTCTTGTGCTCTCTCTCTCTCAAATAAACAAATTCTTTAAAAAAAAAAAAAGACTGTAATAGTAAGCTAGAAGCATCATTTATCATTCTTCATAGTTCCTTTGGTAGAGGCCCTTCCCCATCATTTCTTACCAAGCTCTTATTACAAGAGGAAGTTTCCCCATTCTGCCATACTGGCACACACTTAGTCCTACATTGTCAGGGAAATGTGGTCCTCACCTGAAACAATCACATTGCTCTAGAATTTAAATTCTGAGCAGTGGGATTTTTTTTTCTTCTTTGTTCTTTGCTGTGTTCTTAGGGTATATCTCAGATATATACATGAACCTGATATTAGTGAGGTTGTAAACAAGTGGAGAGAAGCCAGAGTTAACCTATGAAATGTTAGGGGACAGTATAAGGCAAATACTGTTACCTGGTTGGTATTTTATGGGTAACAAGAGCTTAGGAGGTTGGGAAGAAAACAAAGAAGTTTATCATAGGAAAGCTATATGGACATTGGTCTGAAGATTAAAAGGAGAAAGGATTTTCATAGATGAAAGAAAATGGTGGACAGAATACAGATGAGGCAAAAGGCACAAAATGAAGAATGAAAGTGACTTACTCACTTTCACTGAAGAGAAGAGCTTGGCATAGGAATAGCACACAGGGAGAGTGGAATATAAAGAGAGAAAACAAGCTCAAGTGATGAAAAATTAGGACAATCGAGATAAATAATTAACCAAACGAATTGAGATTGAGGTTGATGGACAATAGAGATTCATTACATTATAAATGATAGGAGAGTCCTAAATAAGGGAGTAGTTTGAGAACAGGAGCTTTTTGAGAAGCTGCTTCGGAAATTTGCAAGAAAAAATTAAAGTCTATTCTAGTAACTAAGATGTAAGATTAAACACATTATGAATATATTTTCAAAGGAAGATTCTAGAAGTTGTATATTGTTTTTTTTAAAAGGTGGGAAAGGTGTTACTTTATGACTCCTGTTCACACCACACCTTCTCTTTGTGGCAACAAATCTTAGCTTTCACTTCTTCTATGATCCTTTACTGACCAATCCAGTGGGATTTTTTTTCTTTCCACTTAGAATTCTATTTTCAGATTGATGAAAAGGATAAATATTATAAATGCAAGTAAATTAAAATCAAAACACAGCCCTTAAAATTTGTTTGGAAATGGGCATTTGATTTACTCTCCAGGTCTCAAAGGATACATTTAATTATTCCCATTCAGTGTGTCTGTAATGTTTAAAAAATTAGGTCTCTCAGGCTATACTTGATGCCCATGCCAAGTAAATCCCTTCAGAATTATTTAAATTTTTAAACCATTCTCTATCAATGACATAAGTATTATCACTGACCTTTTGGTAGAAATATTTTACCAAACATTCAGAATGATAGAGTTTTATTTCTGGATCTACTTTAAAAATCAGCACCAGACAACCAACTAGTTTTTCTAAAACTCTTAACAGAGAAACAGGTAAGCGAGTATTTAAAATCTGTTTTATTTTTTTGTTGTTTTATTTTGTTTGATTTGGTTTTTTGGAAATATTAACTTCCAGAAACAATTCTTTAAATTCTTTAAGGTTTTTTTGGTTGCAATTCTTATTTTTCAATCTTTACTTTAGTGTAAATTCTATTGTGTAAGAATTATACAAATAGCTATAACTCATTTACATCACTCCTGAATTTAAGAGAAGCCTAAGTTTACCAAAAATAAACAAGTAAAGGTGTACTTTTATAGTAATAACAGAAAACAACAGTATTTTTGAAACTTCTTTAATATGGTTTGCAATGTAACTTATAACTTAACAGATTAAATAGATTATTATTCTTTATAATGAAATGGTGCTTAAACTGTTTGTGTTGGACATTCCCTACATATTAAACAAATTCTATAAGAAAGAAGTATATAGTTAACTCTTGAACAATGTAGGTATAAGGATGCTGACCCCATGTATAACTGAAAATTCACATATAATTTTTGACCCCTAAATCTTAACCACTAATAATTGTAGTTAACCAGAACTATTCACTGGTAGCCTTTTTGACAACATAAACAGTTGATTAGCACATATTTTGTGTCATACTGTATTCTCACAATAAAGCTAACTAGAGAAAAGAAAATCCTACTAGGAAAATCATAAAGAAGAGAAAATGCATTTACAATTTGAAAAAAAAAATCCAAGTTTAAGTGGACCTGCATAGTTCAAGTCTGTGTTGTTCAAGGATCAGCTATAATTTTAAGCCATTCTTTTAATATCTTGATGTAATTTGAGGGAACTTTCCAGTTTCCCTTTTGATTCTTAGAGAAATAAAAATATCAATGTAAAACTTACTTCTGTCTGACTAATTATAATCAACCAGGAAAACTGAAGGAAATCTTACTGTTTTATGTAACTTTAAGCTGACAAGTGTAAGGCATTAAATGAAAAAAGTTATTCAAATTATATAGATATAAAATATTCATTTTTAGACTTCAGGTTGCCAACAGTAAGCCATTTTAATGAAAAGCTAATTAAAATATAATGACCTCAAGTGTTTTGTTTTTAAATATTGCTCCTAAAGGAATCAATCCAAAATAGTCTGAGATTTAAAAGTTAATAATATTTTCAGGAAGACAAAAAGGAAAAGATCTGCTTACATCTCTCTAAAATGCCTTTCCTCAGTTCCTGGAATACAAAATATGGTTATGGTCAATGAATATCCAGAAAACTGTCAATGTGGAAATGTCCAGAGGATCAGGTGACATTCTAAGAAAGTATTATTAGCACAGAGCAGTCATTTAGTAAATACCAGGTCAATGAACAAATGATTCTTGAATTCACTAAAACAAGCCTGCTTCTCCCTCTCCCGCTGCCTGCCCCTCCCCCTGCTTTGGCTCTCTCTTTCTCTCTCTCTGTCAAATAAAAAAATAAAAATTTAAAAATTTTACATATTCTGATTATAAAAGCAAAATTTATTGCAGAAAATTTGAAATAGAGGAAAACATAAAGAAAAAAGTGACCTATAATTCTCATTACACAGAGAAAACCAGTATTAACATTTTGATGTGTTTCTGTACTGCCTTTCCTTTACATTCATAGTAAGTATTTATTTGGAAAATTAGGATTATTCTGTATATGAACATTATATTTTATTTTTCACATGTTTTATTATGTCTCTTTTATCACTAAATGAAGTATTAAATAATGATTGCACAATATACCATCACATGAATGATTCATACTTAATCATACTGAGCAAATGTTTACCATTTAGATGTTTTTAATTTCTCACTATTATAAATTACTTTACAATGGACACCATTATATGTAAGTCTTTATCTGAGGCTTTAATTCTTTTTTGTGAGATTTGTAGTTACTTGTCACAGGGTATGAACAGTTAAATTATTACCAAATTATTTTCCAATGATTATACCATTTTATACTTCTACTAGGCATGCATTTGAGTTCCCATCTCACGGTATTTTACACAACACTATAAACTGTCGTTTTTTTAAAAAAAAAATTCAATTTTGATAAGCAAAGTAAATTTGTCCTCCTAACTTAAAATGATGTCTCTCTGATTAGTAGTGAAAACAATTTCTTTTATTTTTTAAATTATATTTCCTTTGAGATTTTTCTGTTCCTTTCCTTTATCTAGTGATTATTCCTGCTGATTTCTTTTTTTTTTAAGATTTTATTTACTTATTTGACAGAGAGAGATCACGAGTAGGTAGAGAGACAGGCAGAGGGAGAGGGGAGGAAGAAGGCTCCCCACTGAGCAGAGAGCCCAATGCGGGATTCGATCCCAGGACCCTGAGATTATGACCTAAGCCTAAGGCAGAGGCTTAACCCACTGAGCCACCCAGGCGCCCCATTCCTGAGGATTTCTATAAGCTATTTCTAGAAAAAACTATAGAAACATTATATTCATTGCAATAATTTGCCAGTTTGCATTTGACACTTGATTTTACTCATGATGTTTTTGACATATAGTTAAATAATTAAATTTATCAATTTTTAACCCTTATGATTTCTCCAATTTCTTCTGATAGCATTTAAATTTCTCATGCATATATAAAAATTTACATTGCATGCATAAATAGTATTATAAATGACCTGAAATATTTTATGTACAGCCTTTTTTCTTTTCTCTCTTCCTCTTTTTCCTGTATGCTTCCATCCACAATGCCTTCCCTTCCCAACCTCCACAATTTTTAATACCTTTGAAATAGCTCACTTTTACCCAAAAAGCACTTTATTTTTAAATGTATATTCTGTTATCATTGATGACAGTAAATTGCTAAAAATTTGCAAGTGAAAATAGTCTTTTAAAAAATTTTTATGGTGATAAAATACACATAATAAAATTTTACTCATATTTTAGTATATAGTTTAGTGGTATTAAGTACACTTATATTTTTTGTAACCATCATCACTGTTTCCAGAATTCTTTTATCATACCAAAATGAAACTCCACACATATTAAACAATAACCACCCATTTCCTTCCTCATGCTGACAACTATCATTTTACTTTCTCTCCCTATGAATTTGACTTTAATTCATGTAAGTAAGACTTTAATTCATGCAACATTTGTCCTTTTGTGTCTAATTTATTTCACTTAGCATGACATCGTCAAGTTTCATCCATGTTTTAACATGTGTCATAATTTCATTCTTTCTTAAAGTTGAATAATGTTTCATTGTACGTATATACCACATTCTGTTCATCCATTCACTCATCAATGGACATTTGGGTTGTTCCCAGCTTTCATTATTGTGAATAATTCTGCTTTGAACGTGAGTGTAGGAAATAGTTTTTTCAATATCATTGTTAATCAGTGCATATATAGTCACTGAAATTGTTTGAGAACACTGATGCTAATTGCTGGCACTAAAATTATGAATCCGTCTTACCTAACCCATATAGAGAAGTTGTTTGCACTGAATATTTCTCTTAAGACCTCGTAAGCCATCCCTGTGCATATAATCTGTTATTTTTCTTGAAAATATGCTGGAAGAATGTTAAAAGAGTAGCTACATAGGTAATAGCGTCAGGAGATAGATATTACCCCAGAATTGGGCATGTGCCATGTCCACATAAACTATGAAAGCTTTGAAAAATATGCTTCTTGTCCTTCTAAACCAGTGAGTTTAGCAGTCAAATTGGACATATTATAAATTAGTACCTCATTTATCCACAATTTTTTTCTCAACAGAGAAGTCAGGAATGACTGAAGAAAATCATACCATGAAAAGTGAGTTTATCCTCACAGGATTTACAGATAACCCAGAGTTGAAGACCCTTCTGTTTGTGGTGTTTTTTGTCATCTATCTGATTACCATGGTGGGGAATCTAGGCCTGGTGATACTGATTTCAAAAGAGCATCATCTTCACACACCAATGTACATCTTTCTGGGCAACTTGGCTATTGTGGATTCTTGCTGCGCCTGTGCCATTACTCCTAAGATGTTAGGGAACTTCTTTTCTGAGAACAGAATGGTTTCCCTCTATGAATGCATGGCACAATTTTATTTTCTTTGCACTGTTGAAACTGCAGATTGCTTTCTCCTGGCAGCAATGGCCTATGATCGCTATGTGGCCATATGCAGTCCACTGCAGTACCACACCATGATGTCAAAGAAACTCTGCGTTCAGATGACCACAGGGGCCTACATAGCTGGAAACCTGCATTCCATGATTCATGTAGGGTTTCTGTTTAGGTTAGCTTTCTGTGGATCTAATCACATTAACCACTTTTATTGTGATATTCTTCCTTTATACAGACTCTCCTGTGTTGACCCTTATATCAATGAACTGGTACTATTTGTCTTTTCAGGCTCAATTCAAGTCTTCACCATAGGCAGTGTCTTAATATCTTACTTCTACATTCTCTTTACTATTTTCAAAATGAAATCCAAAGAAGGAAGGGTCAAAGCCTTTTCTACCTGTGCATCCCACTTTTTATCCGTTTCATTATTCTATGGATCTCTTTTTTTCATGTACATTAGACCAAATTTGCTTGAAGAAGGTGATAGGGATATTCCAGCTGCGATTTTGTTTACAATAGTAGTTCCTTTACTAAATCCTTTCATCTATAGCCTAAGAAATAAGGAAGTAATAACTGTCTTGAGAAAAATTCTGAAGAAAAAAAGATCTCATGAAAGTTGGAAACAAATGACATCTACTATAACCTAATGATTTAAAGGTGGAAAATACTTCCAAGTGAAATTACACAGAGAAAATGCACAACTTATATGTAAAATATTATAATATATAATAATAAAATCAATTTAGGAAGCAATACATATGGGAGAAAATATACAGGAAAGAGAAAACTGCTAAATCTTAACTCAAAGTAACAAAAATCAAAACCAAATTTGTAATTTATTCAAGAAAGAGCTTCAAATGTTGCCAAGTTCATGAATAGTTTCAGCATCAGGGATTGGGATTATCAGCCTCCAAAAGGAAAAAAATATAAGTTGCACACATAAAGGAGAATTCTGTTTAACATTTAGAGGCAGTTTACCTTAATAGCACGGAGTATGAGCACTCCAGTTAGGATGAAAGACCTTAGGGACATGTGAACCTTCAACCAATGAAATCACTCACAACCGTGAGAGACAAAGTTGAAGCAAGTAAATTTTGAGGAAGTAGTCTTAATAGCATTGTGGAGGACACTATAGTTAGGATAAATGTAGTAAGAAAATGAAGCTATCAAATAAAAGTGAGTATTATATTTCCAAGTTAAAGTTCCAAAGGAGTAGAAACACTACTCTGGGATATATTAGTTACCAAAACACCAGCTTTTCCATCTTCTTAAGTAATAGAACACTGTTATGATTTTAATGACTAATTTCTGGATTAAGGAGGACCCATATCAAAAAGAAAAATTTCCCCTTCTATCTCTTCTTTTGATGCTCTGAGGTCACATCTAAATTCCCAAAGGCAATTGATGGATTACAGCTCTGGCCCAGGCTAGCCAGCCACTAAAGCTGACTTCACATGGAAAATCAAGAGGTTAAATCCATTTAGAAAAATTTGTGGGAACATAGATGCAATATTTCCAATCCCCCAACTCACAAATACAAACTCATAATCACTTTGTTTCCATTTGTAGCTTCCAAAAAAAATCTAATCTAGCTAATGCCATATAAACAGACATTTTAAGATTTGAAATTGAGACATTTCAAGATCTTTCTTGGTTGTTTCTAATTTATTTTCTTAAAATACTTCATTTACTTATTTATTTTAGAGACAGAACACAAAAGTGAGAGGAGCAGCAGAGGCAGAGGGGGAAAGAATCTCAAGCAGGCTCCACACTGATTTGGGAGCCCAACTCAGGACTCCATCTCATGACCCTGAAATCACAACCTGAGCCCAAACCAAAAGTCAGAGGCTCAATTGACTGAGACCCAGGTATCCCTTATGGTATCTAATTTAAACCCCATCAATTTAAGCTTTACCCAACCCTACCACCGCCCTTCCTTGAGTGCATCTAAATGTATAGGTACTTGTCTGATATGTCATTAAAGACAGGTGTCATATTACAGTTTGAGCTTTGTCCGTGCTATATCCCTTTGAGATGTTTGATCTTTGACTTTCTGGTTATCTCTTGATTCCACTTTCAGTTTTTATTTCTGTGCTCATATCTAGTCCCCACGCTAGATGTGGAAACACGATTTCACCTAAACCTTTACTTTTTAATTTCACAAGTCTTCTGTCAAGTCTGCTGGGTCAGTCTCTCTTGTTTTCTCCCTCTGCTAATTTCTGAGTAATTTCTCTTGACCTCCCTGTCTAGGATATTTAAGAGTTGGGGAAAATTGGAAGGGGAGGTGAACCATGAGAGACTATGGACTCTGAAAAACAATCTGAGGGGTTTGAAGCGGCAGGGGGTGGGAGGTCCGGGGAACCAGGTGGTGGGTATTAGAGAGGACACAGATTGCATGGAGCACTGGGTGTGGTGCAAAAACAATGAATAATGTTATGCTGAAAATTAAAAAAAAACTTATTCTTCCTATCAGCGAAAAAAAAAATTATTTCATGTACTTAACCTTACATATTGTTATAGGACAATTCTATCTTAATAAAGCTAGAAAAAATCCCACAAATCACAGAAAAAAAAAAAAAAGAAGAAGAAGAAGAATATGGAAAAACTGGTATTTGGATAATTGATATACCCCAGCACCTAGCTGAAGGAAAGATCCACAAGAAGACTGAAGGGCACCATTTTTACACTTCTGATGATGCTCAGTATGGGTTTAGTGTAAGATTTTGAAAGCTATCATGGGTCCCTCTGGAAAGTTCCTCTTGCCATATTTCTCCAAAATTCAATGGGCATTTGATTGTCTTTCCATCTCATCCCCAGAACACCCCCCAGGAATGTAAGTTACAGAATACCATCTCAGCAAACACTAAGTATTTCCTTATGACTTTGCTTTAATCCCCCAACTCATTACATCTACATTTCTAGGGTGATACCTAGCTCTTACCTTATCATAAATGCTTCCCAAATCTAATTTTATGAAGTAAATTTATACTTTGGAACAGTCCTTAAAAACGAGGTTTTAAAAAATTTTAAAAATAAAATAAATAAATAAATAAACAACAACAAAACATGAGGTTTTCTCAGTCTACTCCTTCTGTCTGGATTTTCAGTTATGCTTAGGGAAAAAAGCAAGTGAGATTGACATTGTTGTGCTCTGATCTTTCTCGAAGCAATAAATCCGAACTGCACAAGCTACTGTCTGAAATGTCAGAATTGATTACTGGACAGGATTGAATCACAGACTGTTTTCACATAAGTACTGCTGGATATAGGAAGAAAAGTTTCATAAAATTAATCCTTTTAAAATCTTAACCAATATTCCACAGTAAGTGGAGAAAAGAGATTTGTTTAGGACATTATTTTGAAAAACAAAACAAACTTATGGAAATTAGTATGCTATCTTACACTTAACCAAAATTTAGTTATAATCACAAATGTGTACAAATTTGGCAAACAATGAGTTAGGTGTCAAGTATTTTTCTTGGCCTTATTTTCCAGAAGAATAAAGTGTGATAAGTAGATACAACCTTTACTGAACTTTTGAATTGAAGGAGTGATAATAATGAATACTAATAATGGGACAATTTTGTAAAATGTCCAAAGTCTCCACCAATTTTTCCCAAGTGTTCCTCCTAATTCTTATTGTACAAATTCTTATCCACTGAATGTGCTTTTATTTTTCTCATTTATTATTCACTTTTTAATCGTCCTAACTCTACCAGGTCCTATTTGTCAATGGGGCTTTACATATCCTTCAAGTAGTTCTCCAAGAAGACATTCATCAACTATATTAAGTCTATTGCATCTCTCTAGATAGTCTCACATTGAATTTGAATAATGTTTACTATATCAGATTATCAGTAAATAATATGATGGCATGATGGTTGAAGACAGTAATGTTAAGCAGGGATGAATGTATCAGGGGAAATTAATTCTGTTAAGTGATTAATTCATTTAGGAATATTACATATTATGACAAGTCTTACCTCCCCAAGGAAGCATTGTCACTTCAGAGACTTACAAACTGATACTATATGAACAAGAATCTCTGTGTTGGTTCATCAGTTAACATTGAAATGTGACCTCATTATGTATACAAAGATTAACATTTGAGCTAATTTGTATGTATTTATAATTCTGGCAATACTTTCTTTTCACATTTTAATTATTGGGGTTTTACCTGAATCCTAATATGCCATCTCCTGTTACCAGGCTGAATTCAACTATCTGACTATCCAGAGTTTGGTGACATGAAGAATGTTTATTCCTTACATACACCTCTGTGCAAGTCTTTTACCTCTTCCATATAGACCATCCCTTTTTAGAATTATATTAGTCCTCACTTAATACCTATTGCCAGCCCAGAAAAATTACTCTAAAGTTGGCAATGCTTGCTTGCTTCATCAATGAACCAATTTCACGTCTTAATTTTATTTTATTTTTTTTAAGATTTTATTTATTTATTTTGAGAGAGAGAGAAAGAAGGAGAATGAGAAGCAGACTCCCCACTAAGCAGAGACCCTGACGTGGGACTCTATCCCAGGACTCTGGGATCATGACCTGAGCCAAAGACAGATGCTTAACTGACTGAGCCACCCAGGCACCCAAAATGATTTTAAATATTGCTTCATAAGTCATGCTGATTAAGTATTAGAGAAGGAGAATATAATATCTACTGACCATTCAACTCTAGAAATCATACTTACTATTAAAACTTTAATTCAGTTTAATACCATAACTCTCCAGATGGGACTATATTGGGACAGTGTGCATGGGAGGGGAAAAAAAAAACCCCAAAGTCATCCAGATTTTCTTCTATGTTTGTTTAGAAATATAAAAGTAAATAAAAAAAAAAAAACAGTGACAAGAGTTGAAGTGACTGACAGTTGGAGAAGGCAGAAATTGCAGTGAAGTTATAGATGCCTTGTTTCATTTTAAGCCGTGTAAAATAATAAGCATACAAATTATTTTGATAAAAATAAAAGATTAATTTGAAAACATTGATAACAATATATTACATTCAGCTTGAACATTTTGCTCCTGACCATTTCTACTGTTTAAGGTAGAAAACTAAGTTAGCATTTTTGAAGAAAGATATATTAGTTTCAAATGATTGAAATTCCATGCTTCTTTTGGCTTTCTGTGTCCATCAAAAACAACAGAAACTCCTTGAGAAAAGTGTTCCATGACAAGGAGCAGCAAGAGAATATGTACCATATTTGCCAGGGTAGGGTCTGAAGAAAGGTGTGTTATTAATTGTTCATACAGGGAGTGAAAGAATTGTCGGTAAAAGGTGAAAGATAGGCTTCAAGGATCTAAAAAGGATAAGATTTATTATGTTCATCTGAAAAATGCCAGAGCTGGTCTAGGCAGAAGGCAAGCAGGGCATGATCCTGTCACAGGTCCTATAAAATATTAGAACTACAAGATATATTGGCCCCTGCAGAAAGAAAACTTCCTTTCTATTCCACTGTGACCTATGCTCCAGTTAGTTACTGCTATATGGCCCTTACACTCAGTAACTTTACACGATAATAATAATTATGTCCCATGGTGGGGAGTTGACTGTGCTCACCTAAGCAAGTTCTTACTCAGTATTATCACATAGTTGCAGCCATATGATGACTGAGGCTAGAATCATCTTAAAAGTTCTTCCATTTTTATGACTGGCCATGGAACTGGCTGCCAGATGGGATCCCAGTCAACATGGAGTGTCTCCTTATGACCTCTTGTTACAGGTTGAATTGTGCCCCTAAAAAGCTTTGTTGATGTCCTAATTCCAGTACCTCAGAATGTGACCTTACTTGGAAATGCGATCTTTACTTAGTTAATCAAGTTCAAATGAGGTCATTTGGGTGGGCCTGAAACCAATGTGACCAGTGTCTTACGTAAAACGGGAAATTTGGGCACAGAGACACATATGCAGAAGGAAAACAATGCAGAGAGACAGAGGGAGAATGTCATATGAAAATGGAGGGTTACAGTGATATAGCTGTGAGCCAGACAATCCCCAAAATGCCAGCAAACCACCAGAAGCTAGGAAGAGACAGGGATGATCCTTCTGTACAGGTTTCAGAGAGACCATGGCCCTGACTAAACCTTGATTTCAAACTTCTAGGCTCCAGATGTGTGAGTTATAATTGTTTCTAAGCCACTTGCCTTGTGATACTTTGTTATGGCAGTCCCAGGAAACAAGTACATCTGAGTTTCCTTACAGTAGGACTACCGAGTTCCAAAAATGAGTGTACCGAGAGAACAAGGCAGAACTGCATGGCACTTTGAAGGTCTGATTTTGGATGTCACTCTGCTATCTTTCATCACTGAGACAGCCACAACATTTTACTTCCATTCAAGGAGAGGGGACCGAGACCCCTTAATGGGAAAAGCATCAGCAACACACTGTAAGAACATGTGGTATAAAATAGAGTGTGTTCGTCATCCTAGCTTACACCGAGTATAAGGACTTAGGAAAACTGAGAAAGGTAATAGGGCAGGAGTAAGGGTTGAGTTCAGATACAGAATGTTAAGGGCTGCTTGACTCACTTGTTCTTTGTAAAATTTGTTTTCCCCTGGAAAAAATGTGAAATGGTTGTTCCGAAACAAAAAGTATAGCAGCGAACTCTGAATTTGGCTCTTCATTTTCTGGGCTCCTCAGATCTTCTCTCACGTCTATCCCTCCAGAAAGCCAAAATACTATGAGAGAAGTACAGTTATTATCCCCATGTAGCATGCAAGAAAATAAAGCTCAGTATGGTTTAGTCACTTGAGCACTATTCCACAGTAGCATTTTTTATTTGAACTCCCAGCTAACTATAAAACCCACAGTCTCATTTACCACACAGGAAGTCCCAAATATCCTCCAGGGGTTGCACAGATTAGTTTAGCCTAGGAAGTGCAGAACAGCATAGTACTTTTTAAAAATTAATTTCCAAGATTTAAAAACCAGGAGAACATTTAAAATTTTAACCTCTCCTGAAAAGTTGGGAGATCTGGCAATAATTAGAACTTGTTATGCTATTTACCTATCCCCCTCGAACATTTGAATGTGTAATTTTGCATTACAAAATACTGCCTCTCATCATACTTAAGTATTTCAATATTTATTACACTAAAAACATTTTCCAACTTACTATTATAAACTATAAAATATGTTGTTTGAATAATTTCCTGGCTTTGGGTGTGTAAGAATAATAATAATAATATGATATTATTATAATAATAATAATCTGAAACAATGAACTGTTTCAGATCACTTTTTTATAGTGAAAACATTAAAAAGAAGAGAAATAACCAAAAAGGCCCAGAAGGGAGAATTTATTAATTCACTGATTAATTCATATGTAGTCAGATATATAGTAAGTGATTAAAAAAGCAAAAATAACTAATGCTAAATAAATAAGGTAACTACATTTATTTTTCAAAAAGAAAATCTTACATAGTAGACAGTTGACTGTTAAACAATAACTTTTTTTTATAATTGTTTCAGTTTTATAGGGCAGGAGGTATAGGTATGAAGTTGACACCTAATATAATTCACTTTAAGCAAATATGTGTTTTCCTTTTATTAACTAGAACTTATTATTTTATTTAGTTTATTTAGTGTTCACAAAGCAATTCTCCATAAAAGAATGAAAGCCAAGTGCAAATGTGGGAAAGAGTGCATTATCAAATTAGTATGCTAACTTTGGAGAAATGAATCATTATATGATGATATTACTTAAAGATGCACTTTCTTTAATACTTTAGAAAGTAAGGATAAAAACCTACCTGTGAAATAAAGGAAAACTGACTTGAGATAAAAGCCCAAATGAAGAGAAAAAAACCACTGGGAATTTTTTTTTAATACAGAAATATGTATCTGTGTGAAACTAATTCTTCATAAAAGCAAAGAGGAAACATGAGAAAAAAACCATCTTTGGGCTGTGACCCTGATGGGTAGACTAGGCTGGCACCTAGGCTTCCAGGTATGTCCTCTTAAAGGAGATTGTGAGACATACATTTAACATATTTGACATAAATCTGAACATAGACTAAAAGAGTTACTTGAGATGACCACAACTGGGAACAACTGGGCAGGGAAAATTGATTTATTCAACCCCGGAAGAGAACTCTTAAAGTAGTTCTATGAGTGTCAAAGTAATGTAATTTGAGGGGTTCCAAACTATTGTCCTAGTCAAAATATCTCTCTGTCTTTATAGCAGTGACATATTCCACCATTAGAATATTGAGACAAATATGGTGAATAAACTTTGTATTTCTTGCCAAATGAGCAAGCAATAGCATGATTAATTAATGAAGAGTATTGTTCTTAGACTCAAAATAAAATCTGTCATGCTTCCACATTAGCGAAAATAATCTGTGTTGTGTTTTTAGTAGCAGCCCATGTTCTACATGACTTCTAAGAGGGCAGGGTTGCCGTGTGCATTACCAGGGCCTATTGCAATGCCTGGCACCAGTTGAGGTATTTAAAGATTTGGCGGGGTGGTGTGGGTGTGGGGGAAATGAAGGAAGGTAGGATAGAAAGGAGAGGAAGAGAGAGAGGAAGGCAGGCAGGAAAGAAAGAAGGAAAGAAGAAAGACAAGGAAGAATGATATAAAACAAAAAATTAAGAATAAGTTCTTGGAAGTTCAGGGGTTAAAATGGAAATAGCTTACCTGGAAGAAGTGACTCATTATACCAGTAGCACGAATGAATTCAGTGGGTATTTTGACAGTGATTCAGAAGAAAGCAGCCTAGAGGAATGAGGCACAAACCTAGGAAGCTATTATTCTCACACACCAAAAGTCAGATAATGCCCCAAATGTGTAGTCCTCAGGGGCAGCCTGAGGACACCAGGCTGGACAGGAAGAAGCAGAACTAAAAGTGGGAAGGATGGAGCCCCGGAAACAAGTTATCTTCTTAGTTTTATGTTGGCTACACTGGAAGTGTGGCTCTCAAAGACACATCACCTGAGCACACTCTCAGTCTTATCGCAAGAAACAAATGCAATACTGAAATTCATTATGACAAGAATTCTTGCAGAAGCAAGCTATGACCGCCAAGGAGATGAAATCTTTGACATAATTTCCCCAGGAACCCGAGGGTAGTCCTCCTTTTCACTGCTCTCCAGTGACCTCCCCAGCCCCTCCTGTACAGTGTGTCATCTTTCTTCCTGCCATCCTCAGGAAAACATGTACTGAGCTCCTGTTAGCACAGGAAATGATACAGAGCTACACACAGTGAAAAGAATTACATAGGCACAATCCCTGCTCCTTAGAAATGTATCTTATTCAGGCTATTTAAAAAGGAAAGAAAATGGTACAGGATATTTATAGTGTATTCAATATAATTGACCAAAATATACTAACAGAACTTTATTCTCCACAGTGCTTCCCCTCTCATTTGTTTCTTCTATTTAACTAAATTCATAATTAATTAATATTTCCCTACGTAGAGGGAAATATGAATTTTCAAGATAGAAGATTTATTACTCTCCTCCTGAGGCAATGTGCACCAAGAAAATAACTTTTATTCATTTGAGGACTGATGAGAGGAAACAGTGAAGCACAGAACTTAATAATTATATGTATATCTACATGGCTACTTCTGAGAAATGAGGATTGTGGATAACCAGACTTAAAAGATTAATTCACGCAGGGTGAAAAGTCAACTGCATAACTTGTTTATTTATTCAATAAGTACTCACTGAGCATTTCCACATATAGTATGCACTGTGCTAAGTAGTGGTATACTATGAAGTCAGACAAGATTTCTATTCTTGTGGATTTTAACTAACCCAGGGAAAGAAGAAGATGATAAATAAAAATTATTACAGTTCTATTTTTAAGAGGATTTAAATGTAAGCTACCCTGTCATCTCAGTTTAGTTTTATCAGAAGGTCTGTATTTCAAATTGAAATGTTAGAGAAATGCAGGATTTGCAGAAAGTGGGTCTAAAAACCCATCTTGGGACTTTCTGGGTCTCAAAGATATGTAAATGCTTTACGGTGATTCAAAGTTTGGAAAATTAGGAGAGAGACATCTCTGGGGAGAGATGCTGCAGGCTCACAGTCTTTCCCCATGTCCCATCCACTATGGTAAGGAGGGAGCTTGCCGGTTGAGAAGGGTTTTACTGAGGGAACTTGGCGTGTGCCCCCTGGCATTTGAGAAATCTGTGTAAGAACATCTGACTCACACTTGAAAAGTCTGTCAATAAAAGGGATTGGCCAGATGAGCCTGAAGCATGAAGTAGTGTGAGAACTTGGGAGTTCAGTTGAGAGGGACTTAACTGTTCTTGTTTCTTGGGCGCTAAATGTTTCCCTCACAATAGGAGTCCTGGTTAAATAAAAAGAAGAAGAAGAAGGAGAAGGAAGAGGAGGAGGAGGAGGAGAAGAAGAAGAAGAAGAGAGACAGAGAGATTGAGAGAGAACTCCTGAACAACCTGAGAGTAATACGATCCCAACAGAAAGAAATCACACTACCAGTGAAGAGGAAAATTACCCAGGGAAGGCCCAGGCCAGGAGGCCCCAGAAGATGAAAAGTTGCTAATAATCTAGAGATAACCATAAGCCCTACAGGGAGCAAGAAATAACCAACCATTTCTGCTTCTGTAAACAGGCTTCCTGCCACAGGCCTCCTGCGCTACTCTTCCCGCCTAAAGCAGCCCCTTCTCCCCAAGTTTAAACCCACCTATCGGCAGTCAGCATGGCTCTTGGAACCTAACTGCCTGCAGTCCCCTATAGAAGCCCATAACCCTGTTTTCCGGGGCCCAGAAGTTCAAGTACAAGTTCATCTGGGTCCACTGGTGTAAAATAAATCCGAGTTCTCCTACTTCTCCAAGGGTCACTTGGTCTCTTGCGGGTCTGGTTTTTATTTTTCTGAAGCACCAAGAACACAAGGACTGAGGAGGGAGTAGTAAGCTCACAGCTAAAGGAGAGGCACTGATTTCACTTGTTAAAAGAAATATAGTCTGAAGATCTGCTGATGGAGGATCTCTGAGAAACTCCCCTGAAATGGCTTTTAAAGAGAAAGAACCAGCAATTGTCTATGGGCTACATACCCCCAGGTCAGATGACATCTGTACCAGCCACATTATACTATCCTTCTTCCTAACCTACTCTTTCCACAGTTTGACCTTGGAAGGCCAGAAAGTTTTTGTTTATGTAGAAGAAAGTGACTGAGGGCAGAAAAGACAGCTCACTTCCCTCCCCTACTGTAGGCATCCCAGCCAGAGACAAGCCTAAGCTAAGAAGAGAGACAGTTCCAACTCTGAATGGCTTTTTTTGTTTTAATATTTCACTAACTGACCTAGAGTACCAGACTGGACTGAAATTTTTCCATGTCCTTCTCAAAAAGGACTTTGATAGTATTTAGTGACTCCAGAACGTCCCTTATATTATACTAAGGTATGGGATGATTGCATCCATAGAGTTTAATAGGAGAGATGACACATAGAATCACTCCCCAACTTGAACTCTATTACCATTGTCAAGAACTTCACAGTGTATGAAATAATAAGAGGGAGAATGAGCCCAAGGTAGATGGCCATGGAAAATTTGGTGAATAAGTAAATATTAAGCTTGATTTAAAAAATCAATAGGAGTTAGCAATGCAAAAGAGTGGGGACAGCATCGGGTGGGGGCGGTGGTCATTCAGGAAGAGAAAAATATCTTTTGAAAGCCTGTGATGGGAAAGGAGATTGTTCTAGATACTGTGATTGTATAACAAATGACCCCAAAATATAGCAGCAAAAACAACAAATTATTATTATCTCTTAGAGTTTTTAGATTGAATGGGCTTAGCTGAGTGGTTCTTGATTGGAGGCTCGCAGACTTACAGTAAGATAGTGGTGAAGCCAGAGTCATCTGTAGGCTTAGAAGGAATAGACATCCAAGTTGGCTGAGCACATGGTTGAAAGATGATCTTGGCTGTCAGCTGGGAGCTTAGCTTGGGGATTTGACTGGATCATCTACTCAAGGTCTCTCCACATGGCCTGGGCTTCACAGCATGGCAGGTGGGTTCTGATAAGGAATGTTCCAGAAATGAGTATTCTAAAACCAATTGTTTCAGGAGAAAACCAACCTCAAGCCACATAACCTTTTATGAACTCATTGTATTATTTAAATCAAACTCTTTTAGTCAAAGCAATACAAGTTAGCCCAGATTCAGGGGAAGAGGACAGAAAATACACCTCTGAATGGCCGGGTGAATGAAGAATTATAAGGTCACGTTTTTAAACTATGGTAGGCATGACCCACTGAGAAAATTCAAAAGTCAGTCTTTTTGGAGAATGAAAATTGCTGGTGAGAGCATAAGGCCATTTCAGGAGCTTGGAAGGTATCCTAAGAATAATGATACAGAATGCAAAGATTGTTGATAAATAAATAATCATCTAAGGCAACTTAGGACAATGTAAAAATTATTTATTGAATCAAATATTGGACTAATTTCCTTTGAAGGAAATAAATTATTGTTTGTTAAATATCTATTAATCAAGATGAGTACTATTTTAGAAATCAAGAGAGATTGGCATAATATTGACAGAGTTCTTTGTGAACAGATCCTGACTGGAAATCTATGATAGAATTTCCTCTTGATGAAAAGTTACTTCTTGATGACTATGCCTTTGAAATGAGACATCTTCATTCCATTAAAGTACTCATACTCCCCTCAGTTTACCTATTAAACTTATAACAATGGAACAATGCCCTGATTTCATTGTAGAACTTTACTTCATAGTTTAAATATAAATATAGATAAGGATTGACTGCATCAAACTTCTCCAACAGTGTTGAGTTCTGAATCTTTTTTGTTTTTATTCATGTTATTATTTTATATGTGCTCTGATAATATACACAAAAGAAAACATTACAGTAACATACAGTAAACATTACAATACAAATGACAATTTGTTGATGAAAACTAGTAGTGGAATTAAAAAGGGCTTTTGAGGCAATTGAGTTTCTCCTGAAATTTGTTGCCTGAATAGTTGTCATTATTCCTCAGCTTTTTCAATAGGTGGCTCTCAGAGCCAGTCTGTATATTACCAATGATGGCATTTCTTTAACATTAGGTGCCATCAGTCTCCATTACTTTTTTAAAATGTCAGTTAACATCCACTGTTGTATTCATTTCAGGTGTACAATATAATGATTCAATAATTCTATACACTATTCAGTGCCCATTACAATAAGTGTATTCTTAATCCCTTTACCTATTTCACTCTTCCTCCACCTCTCCATTGGTAACCACCAGTTTGTTCTTTATGTTTAAGTCTGTTTATCTCTTTTTTCTTTGCTCATTTGATTTGTTTCTTTGCTCATTTGATTTGTTTCTTAAATTCTACATGTAATTGAAATCATATGGCATTTATCTTTCTCTGACTTATCTTAATGAGCATTATACTTCTAGATCCATCCATGTTGTTGCAAATGGCAAGATTTCATTCTTTTTATGACTGAATAATATTCCAGTATGTGTGTGTGCATCTGTGTGTGTTTATTACAACTTCTTTATCCATTCATTTATGGAGGGGCACTGGGTTGCTTCCATTATCTGGCTTTTATGCTGCAATAACCATAGAGGTGCATATTTCTTCTTGAATTACAGTTTTCATATTCTTTGGGTAAATACCCAGTAGTGGAATTACTGGATCATATGGTAATTTTATTTTTAATTTTTTTGAGGAATGTTCATATTGTGGTCTGTTGGCCTTCTATGTGTCTTCTTTGGAGAAATGTCTTCTGCCCATTTTTAATCAGATTACTAGGTTTTTGGGTGTTCAGTTGTATTAAGTACTTTATATATTTTAGAAGCTAATCTCATCATATATGTCATTTCCAAATATCTCCTTCCATTCAATAAGTTGTCTTTTTTGTTTTGTTGACTCTCTTTTGCTGTGCAGAAGCTTTTTATTTTGGTGTAGTCCCAATAGTTTAATTTGGTTTTGTTTCTCTTGCCTTAGGAAACATTTCTAGAAAAATGTTGCTATTACTGT
Source organism: Mustela putorius furo (assembly GCF_011764305.1). Classification (NCBI taxonomy): domain Eukaryota; kingdom Metazoa; phylum Chordata; class Mammalia; order Carnivora; family Mustelidae; genus Mustela; species Mustela putorius. The sequence continues at coordinate 25,157,914 of NW_025421987.1, forward strand.
CAGAAAATTTACTGTCAGAAAAATTACTGTCTATGCTCTCTTCTAGGTTTTTTATGGTTTTAGGTCTCACATTTAAGTCTTTAATCATTTTGAGTTTATTTTTGCATAGGATGTAAGAAAGCGCCTCAGTTTTAAACTTTTGCATGCAAAAGTTTTTCCTGCACCATTTGTTGAAGAAACTCTTTCCCATTGTTTTCCTCATTTCATTTGTCAAAGATAAATTGACCATATAAGTATGGGTTTATTTCTGGGCTCTCTTCGGCTCCATAGATTCTTGTGTCTATTTGTGTGCCAGTACCATACGATCTTGATTACTACAGCTTTGCAGTGTATATTGAAATCTGGGATTGTGATACCCCCTGTCTTGTTCTTTTACAAGATGGCTTTTGTTACTTGGGGTCTTTTGTGGTTCCATACAAATTTTAGAATTACTTATTCTAGTTCTGTGAAAAAATGCTGTTGGTAGTTTGATAGCATTTGCATTAATTCTATAGATTGGGTAGTATGGACATTTTAACAATATTTGTCCTTCCAATCCATGAATATGAACTATCTTTCCATTTGTTTGTGTCATCTTCAATTTCTTTAATCAGCGTTTTATATAGTTCTGAAATGTCTTCTAAACAAGTTGATTTAAAAAAACTTTAAACATTTTCTAGATTAAGCTCTTCATATAAAATGTGCAAAAACTCACAAAAGCCTAAATTATTAACTTAAATTGTCCATTTCCCATCACAACTGGCAAAGAACTGTACCCACATCCTCTTCCAGGTAAGAGTGGGAAGGCTAAATCTATAAATCTCAGCTACCTTGCAGGACCTGCTATAGAGCTTTCCCTCCGAAGTGTTAGACTTGAGCTCTTGTCTATCAATTCTAATTCTTTCCTAGATAATGTAATTTTAAGCATATATTTTACACTGAGGCTTTCTAATAATTTCAAGGATTATCACTCAGAAACCTCTTATTTCTTGAGCGACTACTCTTTGCAAGGCAATGTGGAAGATGTTTGGAGATACAAAGATTAAATAAGCAATACATTCTAGTACAGAAGGTGAATGCATATTAATCAATGCTATGCAAGGCAGGAAGTGACCAAAGCCACAAGAAAGAAGGTGCTCAGTGTGTTATAAGGAGTTCAAAAGAATAAGACATTTTAGATAAGCTTTAAATTAGTCTACTTGGTAAAGAAATGGTTATGATTTTGAAACTGTAATTTCAACAATATGATATGGACAGAATTTGAATATGTGGAGAATAGTATTCCAGAAATAAAGGCAGTATAATAAGAAGCATGCACTTAAGAAAACACCAACTGGGAAAAAGCAATAGTGAGTTTGAACAAAGCTAAAGGAGGGAAACAGAAAATACTGCAAAGATACAGCTAGCTAGTTCTAGAACTTGGATGGGAGACTAAATCTAGACTATTCTAGATTGTTTCTATAAGCAATGAGGAGTCATTGAAAATTTTCTTTTAAAGATTTTATTTATTCACTTGAGAGAGAGACAGAGAGAGAGAATGAGCAGGGGGAGAAGCAGAGGGAGAGGAAGAAGCAGACTCCCTGCTGAGTAGGGAACATGACACGGGCCTGGATCCCAGGATCCCAGGATCCCAGGATCCCAAGACCATAACCTGAGCCTAAGGCAAACACTTAACTGACTGAGCCACCCAGGTGCCCCTCATTGACAATTTTTAAATAAAAGGTTGATGTGATCAAATCTATGCTTTTGCAAATTGGACTGGCAGGGTGTGTAAAATGGATTATAGGAGAGAGCTGGCAGTGAGGACATGAGCAGAGAAGTTACTGTCATCCAAGAGCCTGAACCAGGGTGACAGGTGGGTTTTAGTGAGATAGACCTTATGGGAGTAGAGTCAAAAAGCCTTGATAACCAACTGGATATATAAGGCACAGAAACAAGAGCTGAAGATGTTGTCAGCATTGAAAATCTAGGTGATGGAAGAAACATAAAGATAATGGGAACAGGAGAAATTATGAGAAGAAAGATGAGTTTAATCTGGACATATTAAGTTTTAGGAATCATGAAAATATTCAAATGGAGCTGTCTTAAAGGCAGTTAGAAAGCTTAGACCTAGAGCTTTGGAGAGAAGGTGAGACTGGGGATCTGAAATCATCTGCAGATTAATTATGGTTACCATTTCTTGAAATCCAAAGATGTGCTGGACACCATGCTAAGTGATTTGCAGATACTATTTAACCCTCACAACAAACATGAAGATGGACATTTTTATCCCACTGAGATGTAAAAAAGAATTGGCAGATTCTCAAGCAGTAAAAAAAAAAAAAAAAAAAAAAAAGAGCTGGGATTTTCAGTAGATTTGTCTAAATCTAAGGCAGTTCTGTGGATGTGAAAGTCTTGAATGAACCAGAGGGTAGCTGGACTTGTTCGTCTAGAATGGTGTCCAGGAGGAAGTCCCTACCTCCCTGCTGTGGAGAGGCCACAATATCCTCAACTTAATGACCCAGGCCTCTACTTCCCTTTTTTCCTTCCCATCATCTTCTTATTTCAAGTGTGGAGGAAGGAGGAACACTGCCTGGGGTGATAGTTGCAGAGTTAGGATAATAAAATTGGTTCTGCTACCTCTAAATAAGTCCTAGAAGGGGTTTATAGCCCTAATTGTTTGAAGTCTTTCTAGAATCTTTTTGGTTAATTTCTTGTCTTACATGACCTTACATGCTCCTTTAAGTTCGGGACAACAAGAAAAGTCCCTCTCTACAATTTATTGTAAGTACTCATGAATAATACCCAGAGATTGGACCTATGGTGTGTGTTCCTGAAATCTGTTGCCATGCTTAGCTTTTTTTTTTTTTTTTAAGAATTTATTTATTTATTTGACAGAGAGAGATCACAAGTAGGCAGATAGACATGCAGAGAGAGAGAGAGGAGAAAGCAGGCTCCCTGCCAAGCAGAGAGCCCAATGTGGGGCTCGATCCCAGGACCCTGAAATCATGACCTGAGCCAAAGGCAGAGGCTTAACCCACTGAGCCACCCAGGTGCCCCGCTATGCTTAGCTCTTAAAATGAACCATCTGAATCAAATTGCATTGCAGGTGGTAGTAGTTGATTTTAGGAGTCTGAGAATAAGCCACAGAAATCCAATTTCTTCCTGTTCCCTCAATGGATGTGGATTTAAACAAGATAAAGACAGATTTTTGAGGCAGCTAATCTTAAATCACCAACTGACGCTTAGCAAAATCATTGAAAAACCAAAGATCCCACATTAAGTGGTGTCTCGTTTGAGACAAAAGATACAAACAGAAGCTTTAAAAATTCTTCCACTTTGAGATGCAAGGATGGCTAAAAAGTCCATGTAATGAACTGTTCTGAACCTTAAACTGGAAACTAGACTCTCCCCACTACTATAGCACTAGCCCCAGCCCTAATCCCTGCTGAATGGCAGTCACAGGGCAAGCCAGAGCAGTTCCAACTCCCTTGCATACAGCCTGACCAAAGAGGCCAGGCAAAGGCTGCCTCCTCCCCACATGCTGTGTTGGCCTCCAGAAACAAATGCCTACCCTTTACTAAGCTCTTACCTTTCAGGATCTATTTAACTGCCACAGTAACCTGTCAAGGCAGATACTATTTTATCCTCATTTTCTATGTGCATTCTCAAGTACTTCTGACTTGTGAAGAGGTTGATGTCAGTAACTCATGCCCCTGTCCTGTGTGATTGTAAACAAAACAGCAGGAATGCAATGAATTGATAAGCAGACAGGGGTCAGAGTATTCACTTTATTTATTGAGACCTAGCCACTCCAAAGTACAGAGTCCCTGAAAGTACCAGATTAAAGAAAATAATTTGGGATTGAAGCCAAAACAAATGAGGCTTCCTATACTTCTTGCCAAATCTGAACCTTGGGACAAGCCACAGGAGTGTATTGGGTCTGCAGGCACATTCTTCATACACATCTCCATCCAGCACTGGTGGGATATAATGGTGCCTGTCTCCAAAAGCCAATTAGTTACCAGAAGAGAGTGTTGGAAAGCACAGCAAAGAAATGGCTTCCAGAAAGCAGGCACCGTACCAGGTCTGTTTATTTGACAAAGCCCACTGTCAGTTTCTGACAATCTGCCTAGGAGACAGGGAATCCTATTTCTTGCTTTTAAACGAAGTTTCAAATATAGTTTCCAAACATAGTTACCCACTGGAATCACTTTGAAAGGTTTAAAAAAAATCAGTGACCTGGACACACCTCAGACTGAGTAAATCACAAAATGTCTGGGGCGCAAATATTTTTTAAAGTTTTCCAGGCAATTCCAGCATGCAGCCTAGGCTGAGAAGCTCTGCTCTTTAGGCTTGGTAACCTCATCCCCTCTTCATGCAGCCTGTCATAACTAGCACTTTCTGAGTACTAAGTACTTTATGCTCAGCAATTTACATAATCCTCATTGCAACTGTATGAGGCAGGTATGATAATCATAGCATTTCACAGATGGGGAAAGTGGGGCTTGGAAAGGCTAAGTGACAGACCTGGGATTACAAATTTAGTATTCCAGAATGTCTTCTGAGCTAGATACTTAACCATCACACACTGTGCTGCTTTTTGCGGATGCCATGATCCTAGCAATATCTCCAGTCATAATATATTCCTTCTTTTTTAGGGAGGAGCAAAAATGACTGCAGAAACTGAAAGAGTTCATTCCAGTATTTCCTCATTAAAAAGAACATAAAACTTCCTTTATGTAAATTGAGGAAGAAGAGTAAGGGTTTCCAACAACTAACTTTTGTAGAGATTTGGAGAATGTGTGGTAGGGAGTAATAATAAATCAACAACTGTCAAGCAGCTAAAGTCAAAAAGCATAACTTTTTAAACAGAATCAGCCGAGTAGTTTTGAACAGCCATCCTTAGAATCTTGAGACTGAGAATAAGTAAACTAGACAGCACAGTCTATGAAGATAAGCCTCAAGCCTAAGGATTGTGAAGGAAGAGGCCGTGAGAGGTTATGGGAACATGGGAGTCCCAAGTTGCTCCTGAATATACCAATGACAACACAAGCTGCATGAAGAGAAACAAGAACAGAAGTCTAGAAGACTGAGAGGGGCAGAAAGGCTGAAGTCACTGGTGTGACTACATCAGTCCATCTTTAAGTAACTTATCAACTTTTTCCCTCCCCTCCACCCCAACACAAAAACACAGAAGTACTTTAAGCAGGCAAGTATTAACACATTACTATTACTTCATTATTAAGTTACTGAGACCCTAGAGTATCATGACATAGATAGTAGGTGCAGTGTTAACTAAACAAATAAATTCTTCTACGATTATTCCCATTTTATTGTGTCAACTTTTACTGTTTTTATGGCTATCTCTAAAAATTTTTGAAAGGATTATTCCCATTTTATTGTGTCAACTTTTACTGTCTTTATGGCTATCTCTAAAAATTTTTGAAATGAATCTTTTGCCAAAAAGAATTAAAAGATATTTATTCACATCACTTGATGAGATTAGGAATCATGAAATTAAGATTTTAAAACATGATTCTTAAATTGCCATAAAACTCATGTTCTGAAAATTGAGTTTTAACTTTGGGGGTGGCTTTCAAAGATTCGGTGAAAAGAGATGAACAAAACTATACTTGTCAAAATGGTCAAATATCACCAATTTCATATGGTTCCACCTGAATAGACACAAGAGACAGCTGAAAAACTAATTTTCACATCAAATGAAACAACACAGCTCTATATGTTCCAAAGAAAAAAGTGTTCACAAAAGACCACCTCAGCTGTGCTTGAAATATCAACCACAACACATAGGTAACACCAGGGCTTATGATGCCGGCTTCCCATGCTTCAGGATACTACCAGTGAGGCTGGATGGAACTCAAAGTCGGATAGTAACTTAAGTTTCCACAGTACATATTAAAGACTGGTGTTGGACTGACAGTCACAGACAACTTGGGGTGACAAGAGGGGACGTTGTCCAAAATAAGTATCTCCCAATACAAAAATGTCATGTTGGTCAAAAATTTTAAAACCCTGTGCCCAAACGCTTTGTATGTTTACTTAGCTTTTCTACCTTCCACAAAATGTGCTGAAAGGCAACGAAACGTGAGAAGTGAGGAAGAGGTAGAAAAGTGAGTAAGCAGCAACTGCATAGGCAGTTATCAGCTGCAGAGTAATACTGGCTCTGCTGTAAGTCAGAAGCAGACTTGATTATTTCTGTGCTATAGAACACAAACACTAATAGCCATTATATGACTTTTTAAAAAATCTAGCCACATTAAATAGGACACATAGGATCATAAAACTACTCTAAAAACATGTTTTTAAAACTCTGAAACATAATGGATAAAGAAGCTCTGATTTTCTAATGAGGGCAAGGAGTTCCCATATTTTTTGGAAGATAAAACAGAGATACCAGAAAAAGGCATTTTCCAAAGAAACAGAGATCCTCATTCAGAATCCTGTACTTCTTTATCCTGAAATATTGAGATTTAAATCAACTCAGACATGATACACAATTGAGTTTCTTCTCATTTTTTTATTTTTTAAAAAAGACAGATTTAGGATACTGTAAGAAATTACTAAGTTACATTTTTTAAAATCTGTCAAGTGCTACAGTAATGGAATAAGTAAATAAGATTTTTTTTAAGTTCAATGTTTATAGACATATTTATAAAAAAATGACTGAATTAGGAGATGTTAAATAATGTTGATACACACCAGGAAGGGATTTAGGCAAGGAAAGGCACATCATTTCACCACAAGAAATAAAGACCATAGTTGGAAGTTAATGACCAGCCAAAGCTTTAGGTCTTGTGGTAGTTTTCCTAGCTCTGGAGGGTCATTATGGTGGAACCTTCTTCATGGTACTGAGCTGGAATAAATAGAAAGGAGTTGGAAAATATTACTCCGTGACCCCAAAGTCATGTTAGAAAGAAAGCACTCTTAATAAGCCTGATGTGTGAGGAGGCAAGGAGCAAAAATCCAAAATGGTTTGGTTGTACTGAAAATCCTACTGACATTAAGGAAGCTTAAAAAAAAAAAAAAAAATACAAAAAAAGGTAAAGTAAAATAAAGTTAATCCTCTTGTCTGGCTGAATTGGAATTCTTGTAGTTATGAAATTAAAATTTCCAGTAAACACTGTATTTTTCACTTCCTTTCTTGCAGACAGACACAGTTTAGTTAAACAGCTGCCGTACTTCACCTTGAATAAAGCTGTATGCCCGTATTTGGGGATAAGGATCTTAGATAATCTCATTTTATATAGCTTAAAATCTTTGAAAATAGCATTAATGCTCTGGCTGACAGGCTATCTACAATGGCAAAGTGACCCTAAGTTCTGACAACGATGAGAGTTTTCTCAGAGACACTGAAGAGTTTCCAGTTCAACAGATATTTACTGAGAAATCTAAAAGACTTCAGTAGATGTGTTTGAGTCAATTTCCCACTATCAGTTTTCTTTCACAAATGTGTGGCAAGTGTCTACCCATTTCTTGCTGTCTGGACTCTGAACCTAGATTAGTTTGTTTAAAAGATGGACTCATTCAGAATAATCCATATAAATTTTAGTGGTATTAAGAAACAACTGTCTGTGTGAATAAATAGAATGGATTTTCAGGATAAAATGGTATATCCACAAAGAAAAAAAATAAATTAAAAACAATGGGGGGGGAGACAAGGAGAATATTAATATTGAAAAATAAAATGGCAATTGCAAAGCAGGCAGCTTCCCACTCATGCCACACGATATGCCTTCATTAAGGTGTACTCTTTCCGGTTGGTATGAGCAGCCCAGATGAAGAGAGCAGAAGCCATGAACTGTAAGGGAGCTGAGACGCAAGCCAGGCAGAAGGACCATCCAAATTCACCAGACACCTTCTCAGGTAGCTCTAGCTTCTGGTGGAGTAGCTTAATTCCAGCAACATAACAACTCACTGAGCCCAGCGTACAGAGACCTTGGAGGAAAACAAAACATAACTAGGTAAGAGCCTCGTAAGAGCTTTTCAGGCAACATGACAGGGCAACAATACGTGAATGTTTAAGAATTATGACTCTGTCTCTATAGAAACAGGAAGAAGATAAAAGGTACGTATAATGACAAGACTCACCGGCAAGGAGATGGAGAATGCCTGTGGCAATGGTGGGGTACAAACTCCGGCAAATGCAAGCACAAAGTCCAATCACAGCCCCAAAGCACATCAAACCTAGACTAACAAACGGTAAAAGGAACTGGCAACGCCAAAGATCTGATTTTGAAAAAGAGAAAAAAAGATATGTTACCACAATTTCAGACAGTTTTTCACAATGGCAATTTCTTTCATGTACTTATTAGACCTTTTCTCAAAAAGTGAGAAAGGAGGGACCCCTGGATGGCACTATTGGTTGAGCATACCACTCTTGGTCTCTGAGCAGGTGGTGATCTCAGGGTCCTGAGAAAGAGCCCAGTCTTGGGCTCAAAGCTCAGTGGAGAGTCTACCTAAGATTCTTTCTCCCTCTGCCCCTCCCCCAACTCATGCTCTCTCCTTCCCAATCTCTCTAAAATAAATTTTAAAATCTTTTTTTAAAAAGTGAGAAGGAATACTTTAATATTGGGGATTCTTCTTTAAAGCACTTTGTTCAAAAAGATGCTACCTGATAAAAGCAAACGGACACTAACAAGTTAGCAGTTACTGAGGGCTCACTGTATCAGGCACTGATGCTTTGTGTATTAATCCTCCCAAAATCCCTATGAAGGATGTACTATTATGATCTCCATTTTATAAATGAGGGAACAGAAGCAAGAGGTATAAATAACTTGTACAGGGTAACATAGTAATCAGTAGAGCCAGCATTTGAAGCAAAACCTTCTGGTTCCACATATAAATGAATCTACATCCTTCTAGGATCTCATGGCAGGATTAAGAAGTAAATGAATGGTGGTTATAAAAGACCTGTTGAAATAATATACATAAAGCACAGAGCAGAGGATCTCAGCATTCAATAAATGGCAGCTTTAATTATCATAATTTCCCTCAACAGGAGAGGAAAGCTGATGGACTTGACATGACTTCCATTTTTACACTATTTTAATTATTAGTAATATCTTAATATCAACTCTAAACCAAATTTGACCTTCTAGGGCTCATTTTACTTTTTGGAACTACATAAAAGTCTTTTCTCCAACTTCCCTTCAAACACATTTAATAATAAACTTCTTCTTATATATCTGCAATACAAAACTGAATACCTTGAATAACACAGTTTAACTATACAGGCTGACATACATGCAAATTTTTAATAGAACAGGACTGTAAATGTATTTTCTCTTCCTTATGACTTTCTTGGTAACATTCTCTTTTCTCTAGCTTACTTTATGTAATAATATAGCATATAATATATATATATTACAAAATATGTCTCAGTTGACCATTCTATGTTATTGGTAAGACTTCTGATCAACTGGAGGCTGTTAGTAGTTATGTTCTGGAGAAGTCAAAAGTTATGTATGGATTTTCGACTATTTGAAGGGATCAGTGCTCTAACCCCTACATTATTCCAGGGTCAAGTCTACTTGCCATATTTATTCAATGCTTCCCCTCATGACATGGTCATTCTATGCACAAGCTCCAGGAAGTCTCTACAGCCTGAATATCAGGTCCAAATATGAAGGCCGTATTTTCTAGGTAGTCTGTCAAAGAACAGAATGCTCCCAATAAATACTTTCATTTGTTTTTGATATCTATATTTCTGTTACTACAGCCTAAGACTGGATTAACATTTTTGGTAGTCCTGACCCTTGACTCATATAGAGCTTGTAGTCAACTTTTTCACATATCCCTATCTGAACCCAAGTAACTGAAATGCTTATCTCAAATACAGGAATTTATTATTTAGCCCTATTTACTCTTTAAAAGGACCAACTAATAACATCTTTTGCGGAGGTCTAGATTCTGTTATCCAATGTATTCATACTTCCAATTTGGTAAGTATGTATCTAACTTTAAAATATGTTATCAACAGAACAGAGTTCACTGGGATATCACTAGAGATCTTATTCCAAACTGATGCAATGGACGGACACATCTTGTTCCAATAATGGAGATCAATGAATGGAAAATTTATTTCCTTCTTCCCCCAACTGTACTGCTGAGATCAGTGTACTCACAGGTCCGAAGTAGATCAATCCCACTATTGTGGTTTCCAGGATCAACAAATTTCTCCATGAACTGCTCATTTAGTGTGAAACTCATGCATTTTGTGACATCAAATGACTCTGCAACATGAATAACAATGACTGCTTGTTGTTTTAATTATAAACATTTAACAAAAATCCCTTTCAGTAATTATTCTCTGAAATAAAAAGTGAAATAAAAGGATGTTCCCAGAGGACAGCAACCTCTTTGGCCTTGAGTGACACACAGGATTCATGGATGCCCAATGAATGCCATTGGTTCTCAGCAGCAGGCTTAAGACACGGACACAGGAAGGGAAGAAAAAAAAAAAGTTGGAGCAGTAAAATGAATAAGAACAGATATGCAAGAAGACTAGGGAAGAAGGAGAAGACAAAGACTTAAATAAATAGGAACTTTGACTGTCTCTGCCAAATCTACCCCCCCCAGATATCTTCCCATCTCAGGTAATGATAATTCCATCCTTCTAGTTCCTCAGACCAGAAACTTTAGTCATTGTTGCCTACATGCATCCCACCAGGAAATTCTAGTGGATCTACCTTCAAAACCCATCTAAAATCCAACCACTGCTTAGTGCTACCACCATGGTCTAAGTCACAGTCATCTCTCCTGAGAATTAGTGCAATAGCTTCCTGGCTTCCACTTTTGTTTACTGCCTGTTTTCAATACATCTGTCTAGGTGACCAGATCATTTCTCCTGCTCAAAACTCAATACTCCACCACACTGAGAGCAAAAACCGAAAGCCTTCATCATGCCTACAGAATCCTGCAAAGTTTGCCCTACTCCCAGAGTAATTTCTGACAGCATTCTCAACTCTCCCTCTCCCCCACCTCCATTCCAGCCCAGTGGCTTCCTTGCTGGTCTTTGACTATTTCAGGAATGTTCCCATCATGAGGCCCTTGCAGTTGTTTCTTCCAACTTTTTTAAGATTCTCCCTGAAGTTTTCCATATAGCTAACTCCTTCACCTACATAGTCTTTACTCAAGTGACATCTTGTTGAAGCCTATCCTGCCTATACTATTGAACATCGTAACTTATGCCTATCAATATCCCCTTCCCTACACATTCCATATCCCTTTATTTTGTTGCATTTTCTCATACAATGCAACATCTTCTAACATACTATATAATTAACTATTGTTTCTATCATTATACTTATTTCTTCAGCTTACTGCCTACACCCCTTATTAGAATGTTAGCTCCCTAGGACCAAAGATATTTATATTCTTCCCTAATGTAATATATGGAATATGGAGGCATTTAATAAATGATTGGTAAGATTCAAACATCAAGTGCTCCTATGCTCATAAGTAGAAATGAAAACTTTACAGTTAATTTCAACCAGTCCCCCCCAACCTCACTCCCCCACCTACTTTCTTTTTTCCATTATATTATCATAACAATTGTCCTTTTGATGTATAATAATTGTTGTGCTGTGATCTGAATACAGTGCTTCCCACTAAGTGGTCAACAGAAGTAGTCATAAATAGAAACAAATTCTAAGTTGTTCCTTAGAGCTCTAAAGTTTCCATTTTAATATCTGGAAATTAAAACTTTTTAATGTTAAGAATGCTTGCTAAATAAATCAGACAATTTCTTATATTTTTTTTTTATTTCCGTAATGCATATTTTTAACCTACAAACTCTTGTCAAGATTGTTATAAAACAGACTCAAATACGCACAGATTTGAATGCAGAGTTGGTCAAATTATATCCTCTAAGATTTACAGGGCAAATGATAATAACTACCAAAACACAGCTAACACAGGAAAAGACTATCAAGTCATATGTGTTAATTTGTTTTGGATACTAACTCTTTTACCAGTTACCAAATATTTAAAGTCTTCCAATGTGCTTTCCCAATTATTTCCTCATGACATATGTGAGATTTATAAAAAGAATTTTACTGAGTAAGTACAAAGATTCAAAATGGATTTCTCAAGATAAGGACAGTTACTTATCCAACCGGTACTGAGTATCACAGTAATTCATAGAAGTTGGGCAAAGAAAGTGGTAGAGAGAGAAGAGACACACAGATTTATTTCTTCAGAGAGAAAAAAACCCACAAACCTGCTTATACATAATTGGGTTATCATCACATCACTTTATTATTGAGTAGGTAAAGTAGACAAAAGTTAAAATAAGAGAAATACCTGTCCTTTCTGGTGGGCTATACCAGTATGTGTTTTGAGGTATAGTAATACACCGCCTCCACAATCCCATTGTGCCATTAAATCGGAAAAGTGCATCATTATAAGTCTTTTCATCTGCCTCATCACTAGCGAAGTCGGCCCAGATGCTTTTGTTCAAATCACTGGAATTTTCTTGAACTGGACTTCGATATTCATACCAGAAGTCTGTGCCAATTGAGGCTGCCATGTAGATGGTGGAAATGAGGCTAAGCACACAAGCAATTACAAATGCTGTAGCAAAACGGTTATCCATTCTGGCATTCAGACTGCTCTGTTTAAAAGTTGGAGAAAGAAGAAAGTTAGACTTCAAGGACATACAGGAAATATTTTGAAAGGAATTATCTCAAAATCACCCTTTATCCTATTCCCCACCCCGTTACCCTTAATGTAATGTATAATCATTAAAGAATAAAAATAAATAAAGGCAAGCATGTTCTTAATTAAATTCAAAATAAAACTCATTATCATGAAAGTACTTATTGAATGCTCACATACCCAGGATGCTACGGAGACAGAGGTCTTGTTCTCTAGTCTATCACCTGCACACTAAAACAGACAACACTGAAATGGACATACACATTACAGATACAAACAATAGACATGCTCAGAGTCAGCCGTGTACCATACATATATTTATAATTACAGACTGAATTTTTATTGCTTCAGAGCATTAAGTGTTCTGGGTTTGAGTGTGAAAGGGCACAGGAAAAGCAAGCAGAGAAAACTGGCTCCTCCCAGATTCCACTGAGGAGGAAAACCTTCTAAAAACAAGGTTAAGAGTCAGCAGCTATTTGGAAGGCAGAGTTATGTTTGTTAACCCAGACAGAAGGGTTGTTCGGGTGAGCAGAAGAGCAAAGAGAACAGTAACATATAATAATGCTAGATAGCAATCTGCTCCTAGGATCCATCGAAGCTAAGGAAAACTCCCCTACGCCGCCAAATTCTCCACTCCTATCTACTCTCCCCATTCCTTACACTTTTGAATCTTCTTATCTGCAAACTAAATGATTTCTCCTCGGCCAGAAAGAAAACTGAATTTGGCAAAATAGGAACACTCCCAAGGCGTGGACAGGGCTCAACGGCCGTAGTAAATGGCCGCAGTAAAATGACTCAAGGTGGATCAAGCTGAGTCAAATACTGCAAGTATACACCGTGACCGCACCAAACACCTTACAAAGGCGCACGAAAACAGGCTCGCAAACTGGGGTTGCTGAGTTTGGAAGACAGGAAGTGTGACACAGAAGAGATAGGGCAATTACAGGGATTAACAATAACTCCAGAAGTTGGTTTTGTATTCTTGTTTTTCTAATCCTCTCTCAACCTGGTGCTCTCAAATGACCTTTAAAGGTCCCGGCACCCTGAGTGGCTGTTTGCCAGGCCGGACAACTGGCGCTGTCACCTCGCAGGGCGCACCACCGGGCCGGGGTAGTTCGAGGCCAGCTGGGGCAAGGGCCCTGCAGTCCTGCGCCGCCCGGGCCAGGGGCCCCAGGTACCCAACCAGGCCCCTCTCCAGACCACTCAGCCGAAGGGAAAACCCCGCCGCAGCGAGGCGGCTCAGAACCTGCCGGCCCTGGCCCCGGCGCCTCCCCAGGAGGAGCCCCTCTTCAAACTGCTGGAAACGTCTAACGGCTACGCGACCCCCGCCCAGCGACGCCGACCCCGCTCACTCACCGCCCATCCTCCTGCTCCGCCAGCTTCACCCTCAAGCTCAGACCACAGCACCCTACTCTCCCCGCGCCTTCTCTGACGCACTTCCCTGCAGATCCCGCCCCCTCCATAACTCCCGCGCCTCCGCCTCCGCCTCCACCCGAGGCCGGGCCTAGGCCCGGGGCCGTGGGGGCTTGTGGGAGTTGTAGGAGGGACAGAAGGAAAGCTGCGGGAGGCGGCGGACCGCATTTCTGGCGCCGCGCGCAGTGCATTGTGGGGGGTGTAGTTCGACTCCGGAGCGAAAGGAGGTGCTGCGCCAAAGGGATTTGTGGGCTGATGGAATCCTATGTACTATGAAGGAAGGAGCAAAGGTCCTTAAAGTAAGACGACCTGTTTCTGGTCCCGGCTAGTCATTGATTGTGACTTATATAACAGGTTTTCCAGTCCTGTGCTTTCCTGTCACACACCCTACCTCTAAACACGTCAACAACAATGTGAGTATACTTTTGAGATATCAACCTATTTATTTCCTCTCAGAACCTCACTTCCATTGAAGCAGATAGTCTTTCTGGTTTTATATTGCTTAAGTTTAGACTAAGAAGGATGTGACTGGACGGTATCCATGTAGAATGTAATGACAGTGTTTGGGTTTCATATAATTTTTGTTAGTGGCTTTTTTTTTTTTTTGGCAAGTGATACTAATTTTCTATTTATTGTGCTTAAAGTTTCATTTTAAAATCAATTTCAGTTAGTTAACCTATTAAATTATAATAATACTGAGGCTACAAGACATGTCAAAAAGCATGAATTTAAAAAATCGTTTATGTAGTATGGAAGACTGAATTTGGGGAACATGGCCTTGAGCAAATGAGGTCACTGACAGCCTCAGAATCCACAGATGGCCATGTGTTCACAGCAGTAACAGAATGACTCTAAGCCTTCAAGTATCACACAGAAATTCATTGATAGAAAACAGAGACATCTTTGCACACGTGTGGATGCATGAACATAGCCTAGGACCAGTAAATGATAGGTTTCTCAACAGAGACCTACAGAGACCACTAGCTCAATGGCTAGAAAAGCTCTCAAATTCTATGCCATCCCCAAATGTCTTGGAATTTAGCTCAAAGTTGATATTAAGTTTTTACCACTCTGACAGTTTGAAGGCATGGTATCTGTTTTTCTGTAGTTCTATGTCTTTTGCCTCAGTTGGCAAACAGATATTCATATCCGGTGCATAAATAAAATAAAGTAATAGCCAAATACATATTCATATATGCCTGGATTTTCATGTAGAATACCTGATCAAAGGAGAACTTTGCCAAGCACCAACTAGAGAAATTGGTGGAAATAACAGGCAAATTATTAAATTTACTAATACAATAGTTACATATTATAATATATAATAATTACACATTATTAATGTGCAGTTTGACTCCTAAATTCACTCCTGCAGCAGGAAATAATCTTTATCCATTGGCCTTCTTTAGAAATCCCCTACCTCCAGAACTACCTCTGTGATGAAGTCACATGGTAAATAAACCCAGGTAAAAGGGAAGTCTGAAAGAGGAAGAAGACAAGGACATCTTAATTCATAGTCAAGGAAGCTGAGGACAGAGTGAATAACTGACTTATCAAGCTTAAATAGGGTGCACTGACTAGTTTTGTTACATTGGACAACTTAGTTAATCTCTTAAATGTCGATTTCTTTTCTCCAAAATATGAATGTTGAAAATATTCCCTATTCCAATTGACCACAGTGAGGAGTAAATGAAAAAAATGCATATAAAATGTCCAGCCCAGGCCTGTGGCATATATTAAATAATCATTACACTTTAGTATTTGCAAATATCTGTTGAATATCGATAATGTTTGGCTAGGGTCACTATAAACAGCATCTAAAAGCCTCTGATTCCCCTAGAAGCTGGAAGTAAGCCATTTATAGAGGTAGGTGTCCTGCTCTCTTCGGCAGGTTATCGAACCTCTGGACTAACTGCAGTTGACCAGGAAAGACTTGCAACAACCAGATTCCCAGGCTGGGTTCAGAGGATACTTACATCTTCTTGATTCAGGAGGTCGGTGTTTCTCGGGAAACCTGTAAAGGAGGATGCCACTTGGCATGCATCAAGTCTGCATAATGCATAGAAAACACACAAGACATAGTTCACTTACAATTTAGCGTGGACTTGGCCGTGTCTGTGTGTTTGAGGTTGTGACAGTCTTGCCCACTCAGCACAGAGGGCGTGAACTGCCTCATGACACCAGTAGCACTTCTCATTTATCTCTGCATTTTGCATGTTTTCTATTTTGGGTGCTTGCTTGTTGTGTGAGCAAAATCCTTAAAAATTAATGGGTTTAGGGGCACCTGGGTGGCTCAATGGGTTAAAGCCTCTGCCTTCGGCTCAGGTCATGATCTCAGGGTCCTGGGATCGAGCCCCACATTGGGCACTCTGTTTGGTAGGGCGCCTGCTTCCCCCTCTCTCTCTGCCTGCCTCTCTGCCTACTTGTGATCTGTCTCTGTCAAAAAAATAAATAAAATCTTTAAAACAAAATTAATGGAGTTAAATTCTGCTTCCTTTCCTTACTCTGCTCCTCGGGAAACAGTAGCTGGCCTGACACATTTTCACAAGTGTTAAGGATGATTTAGTGCAACCAAGTACAGATTATGAAATTTAGATTTAAAAATAAACTTGAACTAGATCTCTGGCTTAATTTGTTAATTATGGTTCTAGTTTCACCAGGAAGGTGTTAAGTCCAATAACTGAAAATCTAGATATGCAGGTATTGTAACTTGTGTTACGTGTTTATGTGATGACTCCTTGTGTGAGAATTCCCTTCAATAACAAATTCCCTTATATACTTAAATATTATTTTTAATCACACCTTTTTTAGAAACTGAAAATTATCTTAAGAAAGATATATCTACATTATGTCTTTCTCCTACAATTTTATCCTGGTTGTTTCCTTATAAACTTTGGAATGCAAAAAGAAAAATAGAAATATATGCAAGCTGTGGGTTCCAATCAACAGCCTTCCTCAGGAAATGTCTCAATCTTTGAATTTCCTTGTGCCGATTCACTTTAGGACAATGGCGAAATTAAAGAAAAGGCAGATAGAAAAGTGCATCTAGAATGGCTTTCCTTTTAGCAATTCCTGTCAAATTCTGCACAGAGTAGTGAACTATAGTTGTTTAGATGTTCATGCTTCTGAAGGACAGTGAATGAACCAAATGTACGTGAGAAGTTTAAATCATCCTCTATTTTAATATCATCAACGTGAGTCTTTAGCAAGTGACTCTTTCTGAGTCCCAGTGTTCTCATTCATTAAATGGATATACTGGATGATCAGTAATATCACTTGCAACTCTAAAATTTTCTGATTCATAATTCCAGAAGAAGAATCACGTAACTCCAAAATGGGGTTGTCATAGAGCCACATGTTTAAGTTTCACTAGAAGATTCACGTATTCTATACTTCCAGTCTAGACAATGTACGAAAAGACAGAGAGAGTGGGAAATGCAGATGGATAAGGAAAACAAGGAAGTCTCTATGCTTCTGACTAGAAAAGATACAGCAACCCGGCCTTTGCTGTTCCAATGATAAACACGAATCATGGAATTTGTGAAAAGAAACCATTGGAAATAACTCAAGATTCAAGCATAATTCAATCCAGATCTACAAATATTAATTGGCAGTCTGTCATATGCCAGACATTGTGCTGGCTACGGGGAACACCAATGTAAATAAGCACACTTTTTGTGATGCACAACCTAAATCCAGATTAAGTCAACTGTTACAAAGAAGCCTAAAGTGTATGTGCCTAAAATAGGAACAGCACTTTTGTTTATGTCAGTGTAGGGGACCAAAGGAAATAATCTAATAAGTGAAGTGGGGGAAGACCCTGGTAACAGCAAATACATGCCATTTAGTCTGGCATGATATATTACTTTATATTACACAACACTCACTAAGAGACTGTCCAAATAAAAAAATCAGACTCTTAGAAGATAAACAGATCTCTTAAACTGGTCTGTTTAAATGCTTATACCCTTTATGATACTCAAGTAAGAAACGGACAAGAGAATGTTTCAAACGAATGTATGATCACTCTGACCAATAAGATCAAGGAAAAACAAATACTTTGCTTCATAATCTTTGTCACTTATTCAGGAACAAATCAGTAGAACGTATGCATAGAGATTTCTTTCTGCTATTCTCTTTGCTCTATAATCTGATTAATCCCTACCTAATATGTGGGGAAAAGCAGAAGTAATATGCAATAATGCCAGTTATGGTTGGCTGTACTCACACAAAACCTTTAGCTGACTTGTGAAGCACAGTCTGCAAGTAACCACTAAAGGCTGTGTGACAGATAATATATTCCCTTGAGCAGGTATCTCAGTGAACAACACCTTGCTCTTTCCCCATCTTCAACACTTAACCCAATTCTGCATGTATCTCAGGAATTGAAATGCAAAACAGGGAGGGCCCAGAAGTCTAAGTTAATTCTGAAAATTTTGTGAGAACCAGACTGGAAAACTGCTAAGAAGTTCATGTTTAGGGGCACCTGGGTGGCTCAGAGGGTTAAGCCTCTGCCTTCGGCTTGGGTCATGATCTCGGGGTCCTGGGATCGAGCCCCGCATTGGGCTCTCTGCTCAGCAAGAAGCCTGCTTCCCCCCCCCTTCTGCCTGCCTCTCTGTCTACTTGTGATGTCTCTCTCTTTGTGTCAAATAAATAAATAAAATCTTTTTTAAAAAGTTCATTTTTTATTTATATTCAATTAGCCACTATATAATACATCATTCATGTCATATATAGAGTTCAATAACTCATCAGTCACATATAACACCCAGTGCTCATCCCATCATGTACCCCCCTTAATGCCCATCACCCGATTACCCCATCCCTCCCACTAGAAGTTCAAATTTAGAGGTTATTTGAAGAAAAGCCAAAATAATAATGAAGCATAACATATAAAGTTGGTTAAGATATATAAATTAGAGCACTGATTCTAAACTTTATTGTAAGAATCACCTTGGAGGCTTATTAAATATAATGTGTTGGAGTCCACGCCAAATGATTCTGACTCAGTAGATCTGAGACAGGGTTCAGAAAGCTGCAATTTGGGAGTCACCCCTGGTGATTCTAATGGGGGAAATGTGGCCTAGCATCCACTAGTTCAAAACAGTGGCTTTGAGAATCCAAAAAACACTTCAGTTGGTTATTCTTATGCTAGAAACAATGCAGAGATAATGGATGGTCTCTCCCTTCAAGGGGCTCATGATCAGCTTAGGAGGTCAGACATCAAAACAATTAACCATGTGAAAATGAGGTAATAAGAACTTAATAAGCAGTATTGTAAAAGTTCTTAAAGAACACAAAGGTGGAAGCAATTATTCCTGCCAGGAATGGAAAACATAATATGTAAAGTTGAATATAAAGTATATCTATGTACTTGTATGTAAAATAAGGAAGGTTACACATTTTTTTCTGGAAAAACAATTATTAAAAGTGAGCATGTGTGTTGTCATTCAGTTATTAATATTTACATCTTACTCTTTTTTTTTAAATCTTTTTTTTTTTTTTAATCATCACCTTGTTCTTGCTGCCTTTTCATAGGCTTATAATATCCAGTGTTGTTTCTGAGTTTTGGTCTTGTCTACTTGGTTATTTGTTGTTAGTATCCTCATGTTTATTTCAAAAAACAAAAATTCTAAATTCTAAAATGACCGTTGCACTAAGCTTATTTAGAACGATGACTTCCCCTACTTTATCTAGTTGGCTTTTATTGTGGGTTCTGTCTTATAATAGCTTTGCACTCGGAGTTATTAAAAGCCCAGGACTATGCTATTTGTTCCGTTTTTGCCTAAAACACTTAATCTGTTTTCCGACTTGGGTCCCAGGATAGTTTTGATACATGGTAGATACTCTCGCATTGCAACATTCTACCATTAACTATCATATTCCAAAGTAACTGTATTTATGATAAAGCAAAACATTTGGTCTACAGCTGCTTCAAAGTTAGTGAAGAAGTCAGATTTATTTGAGATAGTTTACACCAAACCAACAACTTTTGAATGCTGAAAGAAAATTTAAGGCTGACAGAATAAATATAGGCCAGACGTTTTCCTCCAGAGTATGAGCGTAAACTTTTTTCCATTTTATAACACATTTTTGCGGAATTCTGGAGACATGAGAAAAATAGATATAGATACAGAGAGACATATATAGATGTAGTGTTTCAATATTCTATGTTTACCCCATCAATCCTTGTCAAGTAAATATTGTCCTACTTCAAACTATTTGACAAAATGAATTTATTCTATTAAATATGTAAGACTTACTCAGTGGGAAAGATTTCTATCCCAGAAATGTCAAAGCATTAATTAGTTTCTCTCATCTGCAGCCTATACTTAGAGAAGGATACGCCCCCCTGAACAACACAGAGCTGGCAGGGACACAAAAGGAGGCAGAGCCAAGTCATAAATCAAATTCCAAGTGACTTTCTGGGACGGCCCCCAGATCAGGGGAGCCCTCATCCTTCCCTGCCCTACACACACTCACACATCTGAGACTGGGGTAACATTAGAACACATCAGGAAAAAGAGCAAAATCACTCTTTTCAATATATTAATTATGGGATAAATAAAAATTCAGTAGAAAGGACTTACATGCTTATCAATGGTGTTTTTAGCCACTGGCATACATTTTTCTATGCAATAGTAATATCAACCTGAAACTGGAAATTTGGCAATAAAATGAGGTGGAGGGAAAGAGAAAAGGAAAGAGCCTTGAGCTACGTTGGCCAGTAAAAATTGTAAGTGAATGGAGTCAGTTTCAGAATTTATATTTCACCATAGTTTTCCATGTAGAAAAAGGAATACATGAAAGAAAAATAGGATAGGATCCTTCTGATGTTAGCCTGTTTCTCAAGTGTTTTGAAGGAACCCCAAATCTTTCTTTTATCATCCCTGTACCAGCAACTCTTTTATAATGTCACTTACTAGAGGTCTGTCTCTCGCTAGGTCAGTAATCCCCAATGTGAAGCTCACTGATGTGTGAGCTTTTTTTTAAAAAAGTCATAGTTCAAGAGCTAAAAAATCACTGCTACAAGGTGTGAAGAAGAGAAGATCAGAGGGGACCTAGAGTCTGCTGAAGGGTAACTATTTGAAGATTAGTAGAGAGCAAGTCTCCTAGTCAAGGATTTTAAATCTAATAAAAGGAACTTCATTGGTTAAATTACAATAGCAGATAAGAGTGTAAAAATTGCAATTTTTAAACCTGTGCCTGTCAGCTACATAACTAACAAAAATGCCTACAGTTGAACCAAAGGAATACATACTTGCTAGTTATACTGGACCATGAAACCCAGAGTTTTCCTAATTAATTCAAATAAACTAGCATTTCCAAAGCACCTATGATGTGTAAGGTACTGTGTTAAAATTTTTACATGTTATAACAACAACAGCACAAGACATATTCCCAGTTTCTGGAGGACTTTTTAAACTTACTGAACAAACAGTATTAATTATGCATGATCCAAAAGAGCCAAATAAGTGTAAAGAATCCCATACCCTAATTGGAATCATTATGTTTGCTGCAGATGTGGATGTATATGATTAAGGGAATTATTAATTCACTCTTTCTGCAGTGAAAGACTATTTTCCTCGCTTCGACGTAATTAAAAGGAGGATCTTTGTCACCATCAAAAATCTAAAAGAAAGTATCTTGTATGTGTAACAGTTAGATCAAAAAGATTGTCAGTGTCAGAAAAGCAAAGGATATGTTTAAAGTAGGTAGGGGAAAAACAGCTAATGTGTTTTTTTAATATCTGGATTTAGAGAAAAAAAACAATATCTTCAAGACAAAAGTCAAAAAGCACCCCAGTCTCCAGGGCAAATGCAAATAAAGAAAACCACAACCACAACCACCAAACACCAATCAGGGTGGTGTTCCTTGTAGGCCCTTTCTGAGGATTGGTAGAAACTGCATTTTTTTCATCTCTGTTTTTATGCTTGTCCCAAGATCTTTTAAGGGGTGGGGTGGTGCGGGTGGTGGGGAAGAGGCAGCCAGTAGATAAAAGAAGCCACCTGTGATTTTGAAAATGTATACAAAAACTTCCTAGATGAAGAAATACCAGATTTGGCAGCCGATCTTTAGCAATGGACCCAGAAGCAACCTCAGTTTATTTGGATTATTTCTACGCTACCAGCAAAAATCCTGATCTTGAGGACACCCACTCCCATGTTCCTTATACATCGATCTTCCTTCCAGTCTTTTACACAGCTGTGTTCCTGACTGGAGCATTGGGGAACCTCATCCTCATGAGCGCCTTGCATTTCAAACGGGGCAGCCGAAGACTGATTGACATCTTCATCATCAACCTGGCCGTGTCTGACTTCATTTTTCTTGTCACATTGCCTCTCTGGGTGGATAAAGAAGCTTCTTTAGGACTGTGGAGGACAGGCTCCTTCCTGTGCAAAGGCAGCTCCTACATGATCTCAGTCAACATGCACTGCAGTGTCTTCTTGCTCACCTGCATGAGTGTTGACCGCTACCTGGCCATCGTGTGCCCAGCCATATCCAGGAAATTCAGAAGGAGAGACTGTGCCTATGGAGTCTGTGCCAGCGTCTGGTTTATCTCCTGCCTGTTGGGTTTGCCTACTCTTCTGTCCAGGGAACTCACCCTGATTGATGGTAAGCCATACTGTGCAGAGAAGAGGGCTACATCCACGAAACTGACTTGGGCCCTGGTGGCCTTAATTTTTACCTTCTTCGTCCCTTTGGTAAGCATTGTCACCTGCTATTGTTGCATAACAAGGAAGCTGTGTGCGCATTACCAACAGGCGGGGAAACATAACAGAAAGCTGCGGAAATCCATAAAGATCATCTTTATTGTCGTGGCAGCCTTTGTCTTCTCCTGGCTGCCCTTCAATACTTTTAAGCTCCTGGCCATTGTCTCTGGGCTGCAGCAAGAAGTCTACTTTTCATCAGCTTTTCTCCAGCTGGGCATGGAGGTGAGTGGGCCTCTGGCATTTGCCAACAGCTGCATCAACCCTTTCATTTACTATATCTTTGACAGCTACATCCGCCGGGCCATCGTGCACTGCCTGTGCCCTTGCGTGAAGAACTATGACTTTGGGAGCAGTACAGAGACATCAGATAGTCACCTCACTAAGGTTCTCTCCAATATCATTCATGCAGAGGATTTTGCCAGAAAAAGGAAGAGGTCTGTATCACTCTAAAAGTGACTGTGACATTTCAATCTCTGTTCATAGACTGGAGAGTTAATTGGTGTCAGCAACAAAGAAAGAGGAAAAGTATTGCTGATACTATTCATAGTGCTTCATAAATACAAGAAGAGTTTATTTTTAAAGAGACGACTGAAAAGTCCCTGTGTTCATGGGTATGATTGTGTCATATGCTGGTTTGGGGGTTTGAGTTTTGTGTTTTTGCTTTTATTTTTGTTTTTTTGTTTTGGCTGACTGGACTTCTTTGTTTTTAATCAAGTTCACAAGGCAAATACAACTCCTATGGTCCTTGAACTCTGACAGAAAGGTTCTGCTTGGATCAGTTCCTTTCTTCATGATTGCTTGTGTAACGTTCAGGACTTTTCCTCTCTCAAGAACCGTGATGCCTTGATCCACACCACCCTTCACACTGGGCTCCAATTGGACTACATCTGAATGATTCTGCCCACTTTCATCTAGTGAGAAAAGTGGTAACAATGCAGATAGCAAAAATTATACCTGTGCCCTGTAATTAATTGTTACTGAGTAATAAATTAAGAGTCTGGCCTTAATCTTTACAAGTTTGTATAGTGATTCTTCACTGTTTTCCAATGTTATCTTTCACCTTTTGCCATTCACAATAACTTAGGACTGGCAAAAAATTCATGGGGGAAAAAACATTCTGTATTGTGTTTATGAATCAGGACTTATTTTATCACATGCTCTTCTAGAATATCTTAACAAGGGAGCATCAGGCAAAGTTTAACCTTTGTTTTCCTTGTAAGGTATATTGGTAAAAATATATCTCATTATGATGGTATAGTAACTTTTTCAATAGAGTTTTACTATGTTCTTTGTTTTCATTGACTTCATAAATTAGGATATGACTTTGCTTTAATTACATGTTTTTAATTACCCAGTTATTTAGTTATCAAATGAAAATGTTACTGCTAATATAATTGGAGATCATCAAATGCTTAGCTACAGCATCATGTGGATTATCATTTTGTCTTTTAATTAAAAATATTAGTGCTACACATTCCCTATGGCATCATTTGTGTAGTGTATATAATTTTTTGACTTGATTCAGTAATATAGTAAGATAGGATGCTCTGTATTCAGCTGAAGTTAAAAATCCATAATGAAGATACTACTGGTATTTCATATATATACACATTTTTCCAAGCCTGGAGACTTTCCTGAACTCTTTCACCTAAGAAACATTAGGTCTACTTGTACCTGCAGTCCTTTTAAAGACTTTGAAGTTAAAAACATGTAATTAGCAGCAACCACAAAAGACTTTACTGCAGAAAACATACTATTGTAAACATCTTTTGATTCAAGAGAAAATGGGTTATGTTTTGACCTTCAGTGGTGACTCAAATGAATTACTATGTACCTCTAAATATTAGGTTTGAATATCAGAGAAAGCTTAGAATCTTTTCAGGGATCAAGTAATTCAAGTTCATCCTATGTATCTTTCACATTAAGAGAAATCTCAAATATTGGGCATATTCTTATAATCTGTTTGGAAGTTGAAAGTATAGTTTTTGGTTTTATAAATCAGTTAATTTGTTAATTTCTCTTAAACTTTTATCAAATAAAAATATTATTTCCTTATATGTGTATTCTATCTTATATTAATTTCTATCAACACATTACTATTAATAATGATATTATAGCAGCCTTTTAATACTTTTTCATAAATATAGAAAAAAAGGACTATAAATCATAAGAAAGAAGTTTTCTTGGAAAACTTTAAAACTGAATTCAAAACAATTAAATATATCTCCAAATGTTAAACAGAAACAAAATACAGAAGGTAGAAGACATCTGCTTTTTAAAAACAAATCAGCAAAAGCACTATTACCAATCAGGAAAATAAGTGTCCTTGAGAAATGCTACTTTAAAAAAATAGCTCAATCAATCAGGTAAAGTGTTAGGAAAAGAAAAAAAAATGGGTTATTAGAAATGTTGGGTCACTGAACAAATCATTTTAATCTTTCATATCTAAGGGTAGTTGGTAATATCTAAGTCTATAGAATTCTCAAGGACATTATAAGACTCATAAATATAAAGGTTTTTTTAAATCTTGAGTTAAAAATTATTATATAAAGCTAGTGGGTTTTCTAAAGTGTTGCTTTAAATTTTTCAAACTAAAAGCTTTCCTGGATGCCTCAGTTGGTTGAGTGTCTGCCTTCGGCTCAGGTCATGATCTAGGGGTCCTGGGATCAAGTCCAGGTTGGGCTTCCTGCTCAGAGGGGAGTCCTCTTCTCCCTCTGCCTCCTCTTACCCATCCCCATGTCCCCTGCTCCTGTGTGCACTCTCTCTCTTTCTCAAATAAATAAATAAAATCTTAAAAATAAAATTAAATAAAATTTCCAAACTGGAATATCAAGTGACAATCACTCTCATTTAACAAAGATTAAGAATCTGCCTTACTTCTGTTTCATCCCTTTAGTTTTTTCTGGGAATATATAAAATAACATTGAAGAAAAGTGTATTATTGTACTTCTTAACATCTTAAGTAGATATGCTAATTTTGTATATTAGAAAATCTTGCGTATTGTATATTCATAATGTTCCAATGATGGAAGGAGAAATGGACATAATTTTACAGATAGAATAACTCTGATAGTAAAAAGTTTGAAACTTGATTAAGTTGGTGTGTCATACATGAATTCCTCTAGTAGGAAATGTAATTTACATTATAAGAGCATTAAAAGGTTTATTATAAATTATATGGCTATAATTTATAAATCATTATAAATCATATATTATAAAATACATGGTTGTAATTTATATTTTAAATTACATGTATCTCATTTTAGAGATTTTTAAACCATAATATTTCCACATTTTAATACAAATTTATTTATATGCATATATACATACAGATACATGTAGAAACATAACTTGTCAAGATTTTTATTATCTCGAATTACTCTGAGAACTACTTGGTATTAATTTCACATCATTATTAAAACAAATCATTACACATTGCCATGAATTTTTCTAGAAAGTTAATCTGACAGCCTAACAATTGTGCCTTGCCAGTTATATCTAAAGTTAGAAAAACAAAACAAACCTTAAGAGTAAATATATAAGGAAATCACTGCAGAGTAATCTTATTTATTGTCATTTGTCTAAGTGGTCCAAATCCAGGACTTTAACAACAAATATAAAAGCACAGTCATCTCCCAAGCATTTCTCAAGCAATTTTTCTTGAACTTACCACAGAAAAGCTCTCCAAGAAAGTCTGCATGAGATGTCATCAAATAACTTATAATTAATTTTAAAATCAACGTACGGAAGGCGCACACAGTCACAAGCACGCATTTACTCCATTTGGGCCATAGTGAGAAACCAACCAACCTGATGCTTCTGGAAGTCCCATGATTTGTGCACTGTAACAAGTCAAAATCACCTCTGAGTGAGACTAACGCTAGTGAGAGTAACAGTCTTAAAGGAAATCTATGTGCGTGACTGAAGGTGGAATATTACTAGGGGTCACAGTTAGTTTTTAAATAGATGCAGAAATGTACAGGATGGTGGTGAGCTGAGTGAAAGAACTCTTCTATGATTCATCTCGACTCCTTCAATCATTCTCTATACCCCCTGGCAATCTCAAAAGTGAGAAATGACTTGTCAGCCGTGCGTGCCACAATGAACAGTAAGCATCAGTATTCCTGCAGAGTTCATTCAGAGAAGTTAAGCCATATTAAAATAATAACAAATATTCCTGCAAAAGAGCCACTGGTATAGCCAGGGAGCGAGATGATGGCATTCAGTACCATACAGAAGTGCCAGGAAAAAAAACTGGAGGATAATTCCAACCATCCGAATATCCGTAAACAGTTACTTGATTTTGCCTTCCACAGAGATTGGTATGGATAGGACTGTCTGTTGCAAATGCTGCGTCTTGTTTTAAATTCTTTCCTTTGAGTCAACATTCTTTGTTTTTATCAAGTCTATGAGTAAACAGTTATGACTAGCCTTTACGTAAGTGTACAGGGAAAAACTGTAGTACTGGTTACCTGATTGTACACTGCAGATACAAAAATCCACCCGAGAATGAGCTAACTTATCGCTTCTTTGTCTTTGTCATCTGCTTAGTAGAGTTACATTTCTGAAGTATAAAAATGGGAATTGCATCCTAAGACTGCATCATGCAACACTGAAAAGAAAACAAACAAATCTACTTTTAAATATCCAATGTGTCAAATTGTTTTTGAAGTGAAGGCTTTTATGACGAGTTAATTCACAGTAAAACATAAACTCACATGAAATGTCTATTTACTAATCTCAAAGTGGGGGGAAGTATTCTGCTAGTTGACTGATCTTATTAAATTAAAAAGTTCTTCGTTTAAGTATGTGAGTAACAACTTTATAATATCCAAAGGTAACTTTTAAATTATGGTGGAACTTTTTTAAGTTGACTATATGTGATTAAGTTAAATTATAGTTAACTTGGGCAAGTTGCTGATTTAGAGAATTTATGATACAATGTTCATAATATTTTTATAATGCTCTACAGACCTAGTAAAAGATATCAATTTGATATCATTCAGAGACTTTCTTATTTGTTACTTGATATACTAAGCTAGTTTCCTATCACTGCCATGTTAATAAGAGTTAGGCTTCATATATGAGTACTTCGTATGTCAATGCTGATGGGACAAGACATTTTTATCTGCTGGCCCCTATGAGTTCTGATTGGAAAGATTTCACTTCCGTATTACCATTAGTTCAAAATGAAATATAAACGGTTCTCCCTGCTAGAATACTTTATGATCTATACTGTATAAATTCACTCTTCCATTTGCTCTTAATTATATACAAGACAGAAGACATAAATATTCTCGTGGTATTCTTAGATCAAATAAAATGTTACGCATCAAACAATATGTGACTAAAGACTATTTTTAATTTTTAAAAAATTTCCTGTGGGAGAGTCTTCAACAAGCAACTTTGCTCTTTTCCTTTTCGGAGAAAATCATTTAAGAAATTTGTATTACAAAACTTTTACAAATCTCTAAATTTACAAATTCTAGAATAGCATACCATTTACTTTATATAAATTTAAGACAGTGTAAACTATTTAGAGCTATGGTATGATGTGTAAAAAATTAAGCAGAATTGAAAGGTCAATTCTGCACGTTTGACCTCACCCACCGGGTCATTTATTGCTCATCACATCGTAGGTCAGTGGTTTAAATTTATGCCTTTTATGCCATAGACTTGTGGAGTTCCTTGAAAATAGTCAATAACTCAAAAATTACACTGTTCTTGCAGTGTCTATTGTACACAATGTACTATGATAGCCCAAAATTTGTTGTTATAACTGAGGGATTCATAAATATGCCTAGAGCTGTCACTTATAATACTCCTCGCTCTTTCTCTCTCTCTCTCATACACACACACACACACACACACACACACGCAAATACACAAACACATGCTGTACAAATGCAGTTGATAAGTACCTATTGAATCTTGTTGCTAATATTTTCTAAAGTACTTGACAGAATGCAAGAAAGAAGAAAATAAAGAGAAGAAAACATATAGTAAATAGGAAATATAAAGAAAAATGGCATATGTAAATATATCAACAATCACAATGAAATTATAAGTGGATTATAATTCCCTGTTAAAAGGTGCAATAAATAGCCTGTTCCCACAGTCATATACTATATACATACATAACTAATAGACTGTAGGATTTAAAGAGGTAACAGTAGAACTTGTCTCTTCATGAAATTTATAATCCCCACAGTTACCTGTGTTTTTGAACCAAGGAATGAAGTACTGACACCCAAGAGGAGCTTGTTAGACCAGGAAAAAAAAAAGAAGGTGAAGTCAAATTGCTTTCTTTGATCTTTTCCAGTGTTTAGGGAAAGGCCCATGAACAGTCTTATATAAGTTACTTCATGTAATTGCCATTTTGTATATGGTTGTTTCTTAAAGAGTGTCACATTTCCTTAAAGAAATGTTCATATTGGTATCCCCAAATAAAAATGCCTTTGTTGTTTTTAAAGACTCTCAGGTATAAATGATTATTTTAAACACGGGAATGCATATTATTATGTTTAAATTTATTTTCAAATGACAAACTAAAATAAGATATGCAAAGTAGATAACTATACAAATCTTGCCCAAAGACATTGATTTAATGAGATGCCCTCTCACTTACCCTTCCTTTTAGACCAAAAACAAAACTGACAACTCAAGGGGAGAAGTGGCAACTGAGAAATGAAACTTGACCCATGGTTTCATGTTTAAAGCAAAAGGAAAAAAGAAAAACGAAAAACAGATTCAGGCCAGTTAAAGGTAGATGGAGGTGGCTACTCCATTTTAATGAAAAAGATGTCATACAGTGCACCTGACTCATGTGCATTAATAAAAATGTTTAAAATTAGAAAATTAGTAAAGAATTGGAAAAAAGTAAATGCAAAACTGTATAACTTATACAGTGTTTAGGATTATAAACAACAGCAATTTCAATTCTATAATTCAAATATAGAAAAAAAATACTACCAATAAACTTATGAAAATATTTAGCATGATAATCAAAGACAGCCAAATTAGAATAATAAAATACAATTTTTACCTAGTCAATTGGCAAAGACTTAAATGTTAAGTACTGAGTTGACCAGGTTTGGAGATGTGAGGTATGGGCAAGATTCCCTGGACTGTCGACGGAGTATAAGTTGACTAAGCTAGAGAAAATTTAGAAACATGCATAAAAAGCAATTCTGCTTCTAGGATTTTCATGTAATCATGGAATATAATTGTGTATGTAATTATGGCCCTGTGCAAAAATATATGTGCATGCATTTTTATTTCAGCATTGTCTGCAAAAGTAGAAAAGTGAAAATAACCTAAATGTCCACTGATTGAGAATTGACTGAATAATTAAGGTTCCTATACATCCTTATAATGGAAGACGATATAACCTTTAAAATACTCTACCATGTACTGACATGAAAAAGATCTTCATAATAAATTAAATGAAATTAAGTTAAAAAAAAGAAAGAGCAGGCTACAAAACAGTACTTCGAGAATAATCACATGGTTGCAACTATATCATTTACATTAGAATACAGCAATTCCAGAACCCTATAGAGCAAAATGTTAGCTTCGTTCCGCACTACATAGCAAGGTAAAGGGAGATTTTTATTTGTGTTATTCTTTGTATTTTCTAAAAAGAATATGCATTAATTTTGCAGTAAGAAAATAAAGCTGAAGTGCGCCTTGGTGGCTCAGTTGGCTAAGCTACTGCCTTTGGCTCAGCTCATGATCCTGGAGTCCCAGGATCGAGTCCCATTAGGGTTCCCACCTCCACTGAGAGTCTGCTTCTTCCTCTGACCTTCTCCCCTCTCATACTCTCTCTCACTCTCTCTCTCTCAAATAAATAAAGAAAATCTTTAAATAAATAAATAATAAAAATAAAGCTGAATTTAGTTCAAGTTTTTTTTTTTTTAAGATTTTTATTTATTTATTTGAGAGAGAAAGAGAGCACAAGAAGGGGAGAGAGGCAGAAGAGAAAACAGACTCTCCACTGAGCAGGGAGCCCGATGCGGGGCTCGATCCCAGGAACCTGGGATTACAACCCTAGCCAAAGGCAGATGCCCAACCATCTAAGCCACCAGGCATCCCTAGTTCAAGTTTTTTAAATGAAGTACACAAGTAAAAATAGTAGCTAAAAGTAAATTTGTTGTAAAACACTAATTCTGCATCATAGGTCCTCCAGTTCTTCACTGTACTGTATTTTTTTTTTTTTTTAAAGATTTTATTTATTTATTTGACAGAGAGAAATTACAAGTACACTGAGAGGCAGGCAGAGAAAGAGAGAAGGAAGCAGGCTCCCCCTGAGCAGAGAGCCTGACACGGGACTTGATCCCAGGACCCTGAGATCATGACCTGAGCTGAAGGCAGCAGCTTAACCCACTGCACCACCCAGGCACCCTGTACTGTATTTCTGATTTCTGAGTGAGTATAACTCCTACACTGGCCTTGAAACTTTCCCTAATAATTTAATGATTCTTTTCAATAGGGTCTTTCTGTTACCTGTACAAGTACCTGATTCCTTAAGAGTAACAATTTCAAAGTTGTAACATATTTAAAATTTTTAAATGGTGATCAAGGCTTGACCATTCCAACATTCAATCCCCGTTTCCCAGTGCCCTCCCATAGCACAGCAGCACTGCCACCTGCCTATGGAGTCACTGGTGGTCTGTCCCCTGGCTAAGGAGAAGGGAAGAGACATTCTTCATTTGTGTATATCTATATCCTTGTTCCAAATCAGGCCCTCATGACTGTTGAACTAAGTTGACCATTCTAGGATTATCACACCTTTGGCTAACATTAAGATAAAGAATTTTTACAAATATTAAATATTCCAGTTTGTAATATTACTTCTTTTGCTTCTAATATGTTGTAACTATGAGGGCCTGGAAACCTGTACCCAGTTACACTTCATTTAGGAACACGCATCTCGCCATTCTCCTTTAACTTTTTAGGTCATTCTAGTTGTATTTTGATTAGAGAAATAAGTGGTATAATAATTTTTACTTAATTCCTACTCAGTTCTTTCTCTCTGGACATTGATTTCCTATTTAAGTGGAAAACTTTTCTTTGGTGCAAATCCAATACTATTTGCAATAAAAAAAAAAATAGTGACTCGCAGTTATAATCATACGAGAGTCAAGAATTCCTCCAGACATTGCCAGGATACTGTAAGCCTTTTCACAAACTCCAAGCCTATATTTCATATTAGACAGTAACTAATGTATATGACTCTGCACTTTTGAGAGGAAATGAGGAAATGGGTCAAGTAATTGGAAGATAAACTCTATAGAAACTAAGAAAATGCCAGAGCAGCTAATAGTCTCCTTCTGGCACTACCTGGGAAGAGCAGAGCTAGCTTAACTCAAACACCATGGTATAAAACATTTAAATTATTAGCTTATAATAGTCATCATGATATAGCTATGACCACAGGGAGAGTGATATAGCACTGTGGCTAAAGAACACAGATCCAAATTTGCTATCTATAATCTACAAAGGTGAGCAAGTTTCTTAACATTCCTGTGTCTATTTCTCTCCATAAAATGTGGACAGTTACACTTGCCTTAGATGATGTCTACTCTAATTAATTAAAGTGAGAATGTAAGGAATTTGGCACAGTATCTGGTACACATTAAGAGCTGGATGAGGGGTGCCTGGGTGGCTCAGTCGGTTAAGTGTCTGCCTTCCACTTGGGTTATGATTCCAGGATCCATCCCCATAGGCTCCCTGCTCATCAGGGACTCTGCTTCTCCCTCTGCACCAACCCCCCACCCCCACTCATGCTTTCTTTCTCTCTTGCTCTCTCTCAAATAAATAAAACCTGAAGAAAAAAAAAAAGAGCTTGATAAATGACCATTGAGAAACAGCACCATTTTGTAGATGAAGGAAATTGGATTCAAAGAAATCAGATTTCACATCATTCTTAATGAACTGGACCAAAAACAAAACTTTGATTTCAATGAAACCCAGGGCTACTTATGTGATTCCAAAACTTATGCATTTTCCACTTCATATTTTTTTCCCCCTCTGATTCCCAGATTCTTTAATGGATTCTGTTAACACCACAACCTTCCCTTGTTTTAGTTTATTCTTTCTATCTTTAATTACTCTTCAAATTCAAGCTCTATTTCTTATTTTTTTCTAATGTGAATATCTCAAATCACTAAACCCTTTACCTATTTATGGCTAACATAATAAAGATACTGTTCAAGGGAAGAGGAAGTCCACTTTATTGAAAATACAATCTCAAAAGAATATTTTCTTGCAACACATTTCCCTGAATGTGATCCCCTCATTGTGATTCATCAGAAATGACATCTTCTGGGGCGCCTGGGTGGCTCAGTGGGTTAAGCGTCTGCCTTTAGCTCAGACCACGATCCTAGGGTCCCAGGGTCCAGAATCAGGCTTCTTGCTCAGTGGAAAGGCTGCCTCTCCCCCAACTTGTGTTTTCTCTGTCTCTCTCTTACAAATAAATAAAATCTTAAAAAAGCAAGCAAGAAAGAAAGGAAAGAAAAGAAAATGACATCTTCTATCCCTCTCAGTGGTCACTAAAAATCTGATATAGACAATCCAACATATGCTGCATGTAAGGAGGGGACAGCTGTCTCTTTTCCTCCCTCTCACACCCAACCCCACATTAAAGGACAGTAGCATCTAAGACAGTGACCTCACAGGAAAACATTTTCTTTTTTTACAGAGCATACAAATACTAGGTAAGAATTATAGTCTCATATTCTTTCTTTTTCAAATTTTTTCTAGCCACCAATTTCTTATGATATTCCCAAAACAAGAAGAAAAGAGAAATCCAGTGTCAAACTCCCACCATAGACTATGTGTCTATGGACTATGTCCCCAGAACTAGTATCAGACACTGAAAGGTTCATCATCTTATGAAATGCTGTTTGCTATGACAAGAAGCTGCACTCGCTGCTCTACGTGCAGAAAAATAGACAAGACTTGTCCTCTAGGAACCTCATTTATACTTCTTAGAAAACATGTATAAATTTGCATAAATGACTCCTGAATATTAGTAAGGATTTCCAAGTGGAGCTTTAAAAAAGAAAGGGGTTTTTCAAATTAGGAACATTATATGCTGCCCCAAACATGTAAAATCTTGATTTAAAATTTATTTTAAATAAATAATATTTACTCTAAATAAGAAATAGTATTTTTTCATGCAGCATTTTTAAGAGGGTCAGTTAAGAATGTTCTGAGGTAAGATGACAATAAGGTCAGTAATCCAATGACCACAATCTAGGAGAAGGGAAACATAATTTCTTAAGAATGAGAGAGCATAGTATTCAAGAATTAAACCTGCTATTTATTTTATAAGTATACATGTTTTTTGAGAATAATTATCGCAGCTTGCTTTATTTTGGAAATATATTAAAACGTTAACAATAGTTGTTTTAGGTAGTAGAACCAAGGACAATTTTATTTTTATTTTTAAAAATTTTTATGCAAGCTTTACATTTTTTTCTAATGAATATGTATTTCTTTCTTAAACTGTAAAATAAAGGATGCTGAAATAAATGTCAGATGTGGTATAAAGCATGCATTAATGTTTCAGCCCAATTTTGTCTCTTCCTCTAAAGTCAAAACAGGATTTTTTTTAATATCATGTTCAATTTTAAATTTAATATCCATAACTTTGGGATTTATTAACTTTGGACAAAGCCTCAATAAAACTCAACCAGATCATATTTGTTCTCATATCAAGTGCAGAAAGTCATTGTTCAGTTCAAAGCTTCCAATTTACTTTTACATTAAATTGGCTTGCTCATTAAGTCAAAGGTGAGGCTAGTTTATGTGTATAGATATAGTTTTTTAATCTTATTTTAAAATACCTCAACTTTTCAATTAAGTGCAAATTAGAATTGATTAGATAATAGTTGACTATGAGCTTTACCATTTAGTCCATATGATCTATTTTAAAGTATTTGCAAACAACATACTTCTCAAAAAGTGTAAATATTCCCAACTGAAAGATTTCTAAAATATAAGAAACTAATTTTTTAAATTGAGCAATCAATTAGGGAAAATGTTGACTTTTAAAGCTTTTCTCTGTCACTTCGACTTTCCTAGAAACTTTTCTAGCTTTCAGGATGCCTAAACATTGTTCACTAAGCACTCAAGGAAGGAAAACCACTGGCTTGACATCCATTTTCCATTGTAACAGTACAGCTCTTACCAAAAAAAAATGCACAGGGCAGATGAGTTGTAACAAGTATCTGCAGTTCTTGGGGTACCTGGGTGGCTCTGCCCCTTCTACAGACCCATGCTCTCACTCATTCTCTCTCTCAAATAAATAAACAAAATTTAAAAAAAAAAAAGTATCTACAATTTGCATTTCAATGATTTTTAAAAACAGAGATTAAGAACAAGACCTATGTTTCCAGAGTATTCATTTAGTACCAAGGAACTGCTGAATAGTTTGCATGTTATTGTGCTTAATCCAACCTGTGAGAAAACCTATCCAGTCCTCCTTCCTTTTCTTTTTCCACAGTGGTCAGAGCACTTTTTCAGTCTGAACCTTTCTCCCCAGCTTCTCTACCTTCTTCTCTCAATAAATCTCTTTCATACTCCATGGGGTCTGCTTCTCTGCAAACCTGAACTAACATATAAAGAAAAAATTCTGAGAGAAAATATAAATTTCTAGGGTTAAAGAAGCCTTTCGGAAAATAGTTTCTTTCAGACATGTCAAAGATGGAGCATGTTGTACATTGGAATAACAAGTGTTTTGTGCATTTTTATACTGTTAAAGTCATATGTTAAGCAGAGAACTATAAATATGTGCCTCTGAGAAGTATTTTGATTAGCTGTCTTAAGAAAAGTCCTCGATGACACCTCAGGTAATAGGTAATAATTCTCAGCTCTATAGTGATGGCTACTATTGTAGTCATCGTTAGAGTTTATCTATTTGCACTTTTCTACTCTTTTCAACCTTTCACCCACATACCTAGAAAATTAAAATGAAGAATGCCTTCAAATAATGGAGTATAAAAAACATGATGTGATGTAGTAGAAAACATAAAGGCTTTAGAATCAGCAAAATATGAGTTGGAAACCACAACAACAAACCACTAAAGAAGTCTGTGTCACCTTGAACAAGTTATTGACATTCTCTGGCTCAGTTTTCTCACCTGTAAAATGTGGGTAACGTTGTTCCTTGGCGGTTATTGAGAACTAAATGAGCAAACTTACGTAGGTGATGAGAGTAATTTTTGTTTTGTTTTTAAATTCTGTATGAATCCTGTATGCCCAAACACAGTTACATATATTTCAAAAACAAATTTTAATTTAAAATAATTTAATTGTGGAGACTTAAGGTTTATCAAGTTGCTGTTAGAGTATATATTAACTATATGTAACATTAAAGATAAGGCAGACTATATACATAAATGGATATGTTTGGATATGTATATAGCCAAAGACGCAGACCCAAAAAAACAGGGTCCTCGTTCATGGTTAATAAATTTATTACAGTGTCTGGGTGGCAAATTTTATAAATTATATTTGAGAACTACTTTGTTCAAAACATTATAATACATTTATTATTTAGGTCTAGCTAGGCCTGTAACAGAAAACACCTCTAAAGGGATAGGATGATCAGTCCTTACTCCTGTGGCTTATGTGTTTTCTTGGAAGTCTCTAAGGTTTTTCAACTGGATTAATCAATGCAGATATGTGCATGCCTATAACTCTATCATAAATTATGTATAAAGAAGGAGAGAAGGACCTATGGATCTACCAAATCAGGATAGCTTTTTGCTCTGAAGATAGGAGAAAATATTGGCTATAGTCAAAAGTTCTCTCTTAGAAAGTCAAAACCTTTCTTGGCTTTGACATTTTGATGACTTAAAATACAGAAAAAAATATCCACAAAAATAGATCTGCAAATATTTTAAATGCTCCTCAGACTGAAAAATTGAAAATATCCCAAACATTTTATGCATGTCTCTATGTAGGAAAAAAATAGGAAATACGTAATAATATTCTTCCCACCTATAATTCTGGTGCCTAAAAACAACACTACCTTCTGGAATAATTAACTCTGTTTGGGGACAAGGGATGGGTGGGGAGGTAGAAGGGACAAGACGATGGGAAATAGGGGAAAGATTTGTCACTGTTACTGATTTTCCATTTATTTTAGGAAAAAAATTCTTTCCCTGTGTTTTTTTGTATCTGAGAAGACTAGCCAGTTGAGGACCTATGAAGTTGAGAAGCCTTCTCAGGGAGTGAGAGAGCAGGCAGGCAAAGCCCTCGAGAAAAACTCATGTTCTCCAAATTGCACATCAGCTCTGCCCTGCGGGCCCTGACCCAGTGGGAGAGGAAATGACCTGTGGCTTCTACTCCCTCTACCCCTCCACCCTTCGGTAACCCTACAAATAGTGGCCATGAATGAATTACTTCAGCCACTGAACCATCTTCATGTGAAAGCCTGGCAACTTTAGCCATTTCTCTGCTTTCTGTTAAGGTCAAAACAACATTTATGGTTTTTAACATGTTAAATGGTTGTTTTCCCCCCTTGTTTTACTGTAAAACATAGAATATGAAAAACAAGAGAAAGACCCTCATGATCTTTAGAAATAGTGCATTTGAAAATTTCAGCATAAAGATCTAGTTAAATTCAGACTTAATTCAGTTAAATGTTATGTGCCAAGTTTAAATGCAAATTTGGTTCTCTGCATTTAAAGATACATAACTGTTTACTATGTTCTGTTTAATGCAGACATATCACAATGTGCATGATAGATAAAATTAAAGGCTTATTTATATAAATTTTATAGAATACAGCACAAACATTGCTGTGAAAGGAGTTGTAAAATCATCTAATTTAACCCACTCATTTTTCAAATAAAGAATTAAGTGAAGAATTTTACTCAGAACCCTAATTTTTTTTAATTTTTTAAAAAAATCATTGAGCTAGGTGTGTCTGGGTGGCTCAATTGTTCAGATCAGGTCATGATCCCAGGGTCCTGGGTTTGAGCCCCGAGTCGGCTCTCTGATCAGCAGGTAGCCTGCTTCTTTCTCTATCTCCCTCTGCCAGTCCTCCTCTTTGTTTAATCTTTCTCTCTCTCTTTCTTTAATAAGTAAATGAATTTTTTAAAAAAATATTTGAGCTAGTATACATGGGTACAATTATAAATGCTGTTAAATTAAGACAATGTTATATTTCTGTTTCAGCTGTTAAATAGCTACTGCCCTGAGTCCTCTGGGTGCCCACCTATCATAGCCTTCTGTCACCTTCCTTAGGAGCTCCTGGACCCTTCAATATCAAGCAACTAAAGGATTAAAGTCACTCTGCAAGCAAGAGGCCTTTGGGCACCAGCCTAATGAGAGGAGAGTATCTTTTCAGACTGGCTGGTGCCCAAGAGAGTACAGACTGTTGACAGTTTTTTGTTTTGTTTTGTTTTGTTTTGTTTTAAGATTTTATTTATTTGATAGAGACAGCAAGAGAGGTAACACAAGCATGGGGAGTGGGAGAGGGAGAAGCAGGCTCCCCGCAGAGCAGGGAACCCTATGGGGGGCTGGATCCCAGGACCCTGGGATCATGACCTGAGCTGAAGGCAGATGCCCAACCACTGAGCCACCCAGGTGCCCTGACTGTTGACAGTTGTGAGTATCACCCCTGCATGCAGAATGGTAGCAACACAAATTCCCAGCTGTATTGGACGTTTGTTGTTTGACCCAGCATCCATTCTCACACTCCACCCCCATCCCTGGCAATCATCTATCTGTTCTTTCCCACACAGCTCCTATGTTTTGGTAAAATTAGAACCCACTCTCAGCCCCTGGAAAAGCCTGGATAAACTTCAGGTTCTCGGTAACTTCCATCCTCTGGCTACAGGAAGCACAGGGCCAGCAGGCGACCGCCCCACCAGGCTATCCAGAATGCCAGGACAACACTGCTCTCTCCCTTCCCAGGCCCTGTTGAAATTTGTAACCACCTTACTAATAGCAAGGGACCCAGTCTTGGAATAAAATTAACATTGTTGACGGTAAAGAGATAAGACAGAAAAAGCAACACAAAACAAAAGAAACTGTGTCCTTAGTGGCATGGCTGAGCTGCTAGTTCAACCAATCCTGAAGTCCTCCCTAATTTGGACTTTCCAGTCACCTGAACCTAAGCATTTCTTTTGTTGTATAAAGCCCTTCTGAATTGGGTTGTTGTTTTTTTAATCTGAAAGCTTATGGGACCTCATATGCTAATACCATGGCTTCCCACCTAAGTCTGCTAAAATTCTCCAGGACAGCCCTTTCGTTAAATTACACCACAAAGTTACAGAACAAAGCAGAATTTCTCAAAATGTGTTCTGAAGAATGGTTTAAAATAAAAAATACAAGAAAGAAGTGTTGGCTAGTGTATGGAAACAAAAGAAACTTCTTGCACTGTTGGTGGGAATGTAAATTGGTGCAGTCACTGTGGAAAACTGTATGGAGGTCCCTCAAACAATAGAACTCTATGATTTAGCTATTACACTACTAGTCATTTGCCCCCAAAATACAAAAACACTAATTCAAAGGGATACACGCCCCGCTATGTTTATAAAAACATTATTTGCCATGGCAAACTATGGGAGCAGTCCAAGTATTTATGTGTGTGTGTGTTTGTGTGTGTGTGTGTATACATATATATATATCAAATATTACTTGGCCATAGAAAGGATGAGATTTTGTCATTTTCAATGACATGGTTGGAGTTAGATCATATTATTCTGAACAAAATAAGTCAGTCAGAGAAAGACAAATACCATATGATCTTACTCATATGTGAAATTTAAGAAACAAAACAAATGAGCAAAGAAAAAAAAAAGGGACAAACCAAGAAACAGCCTCTTAACTATAGAGAACAAACTGATGGTTACTAGAGGGGAGATATGTGGGGGATGGGAGAAATAGGGGATGGAGATTAAAGAATTCATTTATCATGATGAAATAAATTAAAATAAAATATAATGATTTTAAAAAAAAGTATCCCGAAGAGCACAACTTCTAAGAGAAGTTGATAGTTACGGTCCTGGAGAGGAACAGCTCAACACACAAAGTCAAGTAGATAGAGCTGGATCATCTAACCAAGAAGATTTGTGGTATACTCAAAATACAATTTAATTTTTTATTCTCATTCAATTTTTTTAAATTTATTTAGTAGTACAATAATTCCCTGCCCATGCTTAATGACCTTAGCAGATCTATTGACTTTTCTACTTATTCTTTGGGGAAGATCTTTAAATCTCTTTAAATAGTATTAATTCAGAAAACAGAACAACTTCTGTTCTTTCCTGCCCCTCACCATTCACCTACTCACCAGCTGCTAGGGGAAAGGTGGGGAGGGGGTAAGTTTGCCAGATTTTGTAGATAAAAATATAAGATGCCTAGTTAATTTGAATTTCAGATGAATAACAAGTAATTTTTAATATAAGTATGTCCCAAATATTGGATAGGATATACTTATAATAAAAAATGTTCAACATTCATCTGCAATTCTAAATTAACTGAGCATCTTGTATTTTATCTGGCTGCCCTAGGTGAGCCCAGGAAAAAGAGGTGAGTGACTTCACGTCCCTTGGGCATAGCAGATGGTGAAGGTGACTCATATGTGCCAATTTGGAGAGTTCTTTGGACATTGCATCCGAGGAGATCTCTCTGGCATCAACTGTCAAGACTTAAGGGGTACTCCTTGTTCCCTCCTGACATCCATCCCATTTAGCACCTAGTCCACCAGCAGTGAGGTCCCACAGTGATTACCACCCTCTGCATTGTCTTATGGGAAGCAGTGAGACATCTTTGGCCCTTTGCAGCAGGAAGCTCCCAGATTGGCCACCAAAATGCTAATAAGTCAACTTTTGCATCAACCGCAGTCTGCAGTGTCCCTGACATACGGGAACACATATTTATCTCTTAACTAGTCCCACGGAAGCCACTGGGCTTGGTGTAAGAGGCAGCAACTTTCCCAACAGTTAAAAGTGGGGACCCCATAGCACAGTGACCAGCCTTTCCCAAGAAAATCTCACAAAAACCTCTCAATTCTCTGAAAGGATCCAAGAATTGTGGAATAGGTACCCAGATATTATGCTTGTAAAGTCTGCACATGGTGACTTAGCAACTCACTTGGGAATTTAGCATTTATTTTATCTTGATGCCTAGCTGAAATTTCAATTTTACATTCTGTTATATAGGTTTCTTTTCTGGGAAAATTCTCACAACTTTTAATATAGCATACATTATGAGTCTACATGAAGGGGTGGTAGGTTGCAGTAGTTCCCAAATGTATTTAATTACATAAACTTTTTTTTCCTTTTTTTCGGGAGATTTGAACAAAATGGGTGTTCTGTGGCACAGACTTTGGAATGCATTGTTCTAGAATATTTTTTGTTTTGTGATTGAAAGCAAGTTTAAGAGGTCTGAGTCCAGATTTGAATTCTGGCTCTGCCACTTAGCGTATAAATTTAGGCTCTGTGCCTCAGTTTCTTTAATTAATTAAAGAGAATGGTATCTACCTCACTGAGTTGTTGTGGAAGTGAAATTAGTCAAAACATGGCAAATAACTTGGAACAGTGCTTGGCACAGAACACATACTCAATAAATTCAGCTTCTATTAGTAGTAACAGCATTGGTTGCGGTCAAAGTAGGAGTCGTGGGGCTGCTTACGTGATCATTATGAAATGGCAATCTTAAACGCATTGGGACACTGTGTTAGTTTGCAAATCCACCTGTTTCTACTTCTACAGATCTGAAAAGCAAATGTTTCCGTACACTGGAATATACCTAAGTGAATCAAAATGCCCCAGGAGTCCTTTAAATAATACCATAATTTTTTAATCCTCTCGTGTTTAGGAACACAAAACTTTTTTGAAACGTTGGGCTTCATTTTCACAGAGTTAGAAGATTCTATAATTAAGAACTACCCTTGCTGCTATCATTAGGTAATTTTTAGAGAAAGGAGAGAACTTCCTCTCAAAGAAAAAAGAACATCCTTAGCAACTTTGGGTAAGAATAATAACAGCAAAACACAGAGTGATCTAGTTCATAACCAAACTTCTGAAACATGCAACCATTCTTGCCATGCGATTTTTCATCACTCGCAGCTCTGCCTGAAGCCCCCGACCCCCAACTGAGAGAACCAGCTACGCACACCACTGTCGTTGCTTTTTGAGCAATGTCTCCCTTTCATGTGAAACTCAGCGAGGGTAGAGGAAAACACCAAAAACACAAGCCCCGCTAGCACACACCCCAGGACCACTCCCTGGAGACGCATGGTTGTGTCCTAACTTGCAGTAAGCAGCACACGCCAAGCCAGGGGGGACGCTGGAGACGCCGGGGAGAAGTCGCAGTCAGGATGTTTGGTTCTGAGTAGCACGGAAAGCTTGAGTAGCCATGTAGATATTGCATTCCCAGTATTGACAGACTGTATTCTTATGGGACGAACTATGCCCCTGCCC
Source organism: Mustela putorius furo (assembly GCF_011764305.1). Taxonomy (NCBI): domain Eukaryota; kingdom Metazoa; phylum Chordata; class Mammalia; order Carnivora; family Mustelidae; genus Mustela; species Mustela putorius. Next base: position 25,200,128 of record NW_025421987.1, read on the forward strand.
TCAAATAAAAAAGGGTGTGTTGAAGTCCTAACTGCTAGACCCTTAGAATGTGACCTTATTTGAAGACAGGGATTTCCCAGAGGTAATCAAGTTAAGATGAGGTCCTTAGAGTGGGCTCTACTCCAACAGGACTGATGCTCTTATCCAATGGGGAAAAATGGACACAGACATACACAGAGGGAACATGATGGGAAGAGAGGGAGAAGATGGCATTTACAAGCTACCAGAGATTGGAAGAGAGAACAAAGCAATTCCTTCCTTAGAGCTTTAGGGCAAGCATTGCCCTGGTGACAGCTCTCAGACTTCTGTCCCCCAGAATTATGAGAGGACACATTTCCATTGTCCTAAGCCATGCAGTTCAGAGCACAGCTGCAGCAGCTCTGGGAAACTAATAAATTATCTGAAAGTAGATCTCTCCCAATGTGCCAGTTCCTAAAAGCGGCCATCCTATCCTTCTTCCTGCCCACTTTCAATAACTCCTCGAAATCCAGGAGCTCTCCAATGACGTTGGTAGAAATTCTACATAGGAGAAGCCCACATCATGAAGATACTAAGGAGATGAAATTAAACTGACGAGAATGCTGTTTTCTTATTCTCAATTTTTATTTCAAATGGTTAAGAAACCATCTCTTTTACTGAAGGGGTAACAGGTATATTCTTCTGAGGGAAAACATTTGTGTTAGAGGCCAACCAAGTTGCATTAAGAATACAGACACACCTGGAAATGCTGCTAGTTTGTTTCCAAACAGTATGGATGGCAATAGAGTCAAATATATTTCTGGTTTCTCAGCGCATGTACAAGTTACATTTACACTATACTGTAGTTTATTAAGTGCACAATATGTCTAAAAAAAGACAAGGTACATAACTAGAATTAGAAAATACTTCATTACTAAAAAAAAATGTGAACCATCATCTCAACTTTCAGTGAGCCATAATCACCTATCACAAATCATGATAACCCATACAATAATAATGAAAAACTTTGAAATGTTGTGAGAATTACCAAGATGTGACACAGAGACACGAAGTGAACAAATGCTTTTGGAAAACGGCATTGAGAGAGACTTGCTTGCCACAGAGTTGTCAGAAACCTTCAATTTGTAAAAAGAAAATGCAGTATCTGTGAGGCACAATAAAATAGCACACAATGAAATGAAGTGTGCCTGTAAATTTTAATTTTACCAGATAAACCCTGGGATTCAGCCAATGATAGAAAAGCCGCAGCACTTACTGGCTCTACTTCGTTCCCTGTAACTAGCAGGGGGAAGCCTGAGCCCAGCTCAGCCCTGCCCATGCCAGCTCCTGAGCCACCCCAGTGTCCTCATTTAGGGGGCACGACTGAAACAAAGTTGGGGGAGGAGGAAGTGGGCTAATTGCCTCGTGTATGCCCTGACCACTGACTATTTGCTGAAAATGTCTTCCCTACCTAAAAAAAAAAAAAGAAAAAGACAGAAATTTTTGGTGACTCAATCGCCTTAAGCTTCCTGGTAAAGCACATACTTCAAAGCATACCTTAGAAAATGTTCACAGGACTTAAAAACATTTTCCCTTTTTTCTATTGTTCTCTTTCTTCATCCTTCCTGCAAAACACCCTATGGAGGCCTTTACTCCTCAGGTCTCTAATCTGAATAGTGGCACATCAAGTCCAAAGTTTCTGGAGAGAAAGATTAGACAAATGAAAATAGGGCTATACATTTCATGGGATTGGACTCCCCCAAAAAACACTAGCTGTGGGGCTTGGCATGAGGACCTTCCCCATCTGGTTACGGAGACCTATTTCTCTGCATGAAGGCAGGAAGTTGGACTGCATGGCTTCAAATGACCCTTGCAACATGAAAATCCTATGACTTTGATTCTCTGTTCACAAGAGAGGAGGGTATGGATCCTGTAATCTTCTATCTCTGGTTAATTTTAAAAAGAACAAAAAGAAGAAGTATCACTGAAAACATGGAAACATTACTGAAGCACAGTAGAGCGGTTTTATGGTAGATGCCTATGGCAAGTGTTAGAGCGTCCGATGATCCTATAGGGAAATAGAGAAGTAAGTCTTGCAACTAGAAAAGACCAAGCCATTCCCAGGCTGTGGGCAAGCAGAGACCTTGGTCGCCTTTCTGCACTTCATGTTCCACCATTTGAGTCCAAAGCCTTATTACAATCAAGGGAAGATCTCCGTCTCTCTCTCTCTGTCTTTTTCTCTGTCTCACTCTCAGATTATACAAACTCTTACTTCACATTGAAGATACATCTTATATTCTCTCATTTTATCAGCTGATGTTCCAGGCTCCCAGGAGGAAAAAGATGGCTTGCCAAAGTTACAATAATTCAAGGTGGCACAGTAGCCCGAGATTGGTAACAGCAGAGCTTGAATCTGTGTTCAAAGGGAAGCAGAGGGGGAGCAAGACACCGCCACACTGAAAGAGGAATCATGCCCCACCCGCAAGCATCACTGAAGGGGGCTGCCGACTTGAAGCAACCCCACAGACAAGGAGCCAAAGGAATGAATACCCTTGAAACCAACACAAGGCATTTGAAAAACATTTCAGCCCTTGCTAGTTGACGTACTTCTTGAAATAATTCCCACAATGTCCCGAATCAGGTAAAAATGTATCCTTACAGAGGAAAAAGCCAGAGGCAGAAAATTGTTGTGCCAATGAACTCTCTAAGCAATGCAGAATTTTTGGTGGGATAGATATAAATCTAGAATGCTTCCTTACGCCCAGAATAAGCTCTTTTACCTGAGAGAACAAGGTTGTCCAAAAATAAAAAAAGAAAAAAAGGTCTTAAATTTTGCTACTTGTCATTCTTTGTAATTAAATATCCAAGAGACTGGGTTTTGTTTGGATACACTCAGTGTGAATCCAGGGAACCAGTGACCACACTCCTGGACTTAACACTGGTGGAAGTCACTCTGGAGCCCTCTCTTAAATGCCCAGCATTTGTGTCAGAAGGCCATTGGAATCACACTTCTACAGTCTTACCCTAAAGCTATTTCAATCTGAGAATCTTATACTATGTCCTGTTTTAATCCCGTGTCCCCTCCATGTTGGATCTATTTTAGTTACATTCCAATGCCCCAAAGCATAAGCCAAATTCTCTACAAAGTCTCATCAGGAGTAGCCCATAATATTGCAAATGGTTTCCACCTTTTGCTCCCATACTCACAAGAGATGTGACTAATCAACTGTTTCTAGTTCCTGGAAATTGTGAAATATGGTAGTGTCTCTGTCAACAAATTCTCTTGTTAACCAAAGGAATTATCTTCTGCATCCTTCCTCTTTTAGTCCCTCCAGGCCTTTCCAAATGGTGTTCATATATACTACAAAAGCCTTATTAGAGTCTATTGCAGTAAGTCATTACCACATAATAATTGCTCATTCCCCTGCAATTAACCTTCAGTTGGCATTGCTTATAAATTATGCTCCTCTTTCTTATCTGCTCCTGTTGATCTTATAACATCCCTGGTAGTAAGGAGTAATCATAATTAATTAACATTTAACCTCACGGTGGCCATGCTATAAATACTCTGGTCAGCAGTTTGTTTTCTTACAGGTTTGTAATTTACAGCATTTACAACTAAACATTTACAACTAAACCAGATTTCCTCCATTTCTGAGTGAAACCAGAATTTAACTGAGGCAGGGAGAACATCAGTTAGGGGATATAACATTTCCTCTCTGTCTTATGCTTTAAGATAAATGAAATCCTGCAATATCAAGTGAGGAGAAAAAAAAAACTTTCTTAATGCCGAAGACAGGTAATTTTTAAGATAATGCAAGACACTTAAAGAACTTGTCATATCCAATAAGGAATATAAAGGAAGATTCGCTTCAAGGGAATATAGATAATTATAAGATAGTTTATTCTTGGTCCATTCATTTGCTCAACAAATATTAAGCATCACCAAGCCAAATATTTGCCAGTTGTTGGCAACTGGCTTTGTTCACAGGCTCTTCCCAAACTTTAGATGTTGCCTGGAGGGTAACTACCAGGTCATTCCACCTACTATCCCTGGATCAGTCTGAAACAGGTGGGATTAAGGAGGATGGATCATAGATCTGGCCCACTTTGCCATTTCTTACCATCTTTCAGCATTTTTATTATAGATATTGATTTATTCCAATGCATAAGAATAATACTACCTAATCCAAACCCTTTGATCAGAGTGATTACAAGAACATGTATAAATAGACAAAAAGAAACATTCCAACTGAAGTCCCATTTGTTCATCCGATTAGAATTTTATTTTATTTTTTTAAAGACAGATGTTTTGGTCAAATAGTTGACTTTTTCTATCCTGTGTATGGGGTTAAATCAATTTCTCTAATATCAGAGTTTCCTTTCACACCCACTTTATTCACTGTCCTGCTGCCCAAAGTCCTTGTGTCTAATGATACCAGGCTGACACTACCCATCCTGATAACACACTGAATTCTTGCCAACAAGAAAGAATGCTCATGAGATGCAATGAATAGTTAGGGACTAAACCATTTTAAAATATTATTGGTTTACTTACTTTCTAGAGGATATACATACAGGAACAATAATAAAAGTTCAGAGGAGCCAAAATCTTTCTTCCCCCTCCCACCACATAAATTACCTCCTCCTTTACAAACAAGTGGTTATTTACAAAGCTGGTTAAAAAGTAGTTTAAACTTATGATTCATTTTGAATTTCTCAGCCACATATTTTGTTTTTCTCCAATTATTTAAGAATTATTTTATTGCACGTATCATTCCAAGTAATTCAACATTGTTGTGATTTTTTTAAAAACATAGAAAAACAAGGGAGGGGGAACATGGTACTCGTTTTGAAAATGTCATTAAAATCAAATTTATCTCAGGAAGGAAAGGAAACCAAGAATGCAGCTTAAGCAAAAAGATTTTTCTAGTATTGTACTTGTTGACTCGGAGGTGACTGATGATTAGGAAAATAAACACACCCACCCTTTTCTGCTATTCAAAATACCTTCTTTACACATAAACATGCAGAATCTTACCTTAAAGGGGACCATCAAGGCTACTCTATCTCTGCTCTTTTATTCCTACTAAAGATCATTCCTTGGTGTTTTGAAAAAGTTAAATGAAATCCGGAAAGCCAAATAGAGACAAATAGAAGGAGGAAAAAAAAAAAAAAAAGAGGAAACCAGATGTGCGCCTGTATTTCATGAAGAAGGGTTTCTGAAGGCTTTTCGTAAAACGTCTTTGGTCTAGCGAAGGTGGAGGTTGCCCAGAGCATCGCGTGCCATTCTAGAAGGGCCCTGGGGCTGACTCATTTGCTCTATCATTTCTTGCGAAAACGAGAGGTGAGAGCTATCACTGGAGAGCAAAGGGTGACTTGGTGACTGATCTCTTTACTAAAATGAGTAAAGCAATCACACGCGATGTTCAGTCTCCCCGCTCCCAGAGAAACAGAGCAGCTTTATAGAAAGGAAGTTATTTCTATCTAAGAAGACAGGTGGCAACTGAAAATAAAAATGAAGAAAAAAAGAATAAACATCTTTTTCAGATTTGTATCAGCAGTTACAAATAATGAGTGTTACTCCAGTTCTCTTCTTAACTGCATATTGCAAGTTAAAATAGAATTATCGTGTTTGTAAAGTTGTCTTTTTCAAGTTCTCTGCGTTTCTAAATGTGTCACTTCAACTTTTAACTGTCCAAAGAACCCTTTAAAGTTTACTTCCTCTAAAACAGGTGCAATTTTAATAGAACGTTGGGGCAAAAGCCACACACCCACCCAAAGTGTTGAGGAAGGAGCGTGGGAGCAGTGGGAGGTAGGAAGTCATAAATGCCCTAAGAGAAGTCGTGGGACAGTCAGAGTTCCTTCCCTCCTGGGGCAAAGGGGCTGGACTTTTGATTGAGCTGAATTTCAGGGACAGACTCTAACGTCTTTTCCTGTGGATCTAGGGAGGAAACAGTAACAACAACAACAACCCTTGTGAAGCACTTAACTTGAGTGGGAGGAGGGAGAGACAGACACTTTTCTAAATACTTTATAAGCCTATCTATTTTAGTCCTTCAAACAATCTGGAGAAGTAAATATTGTTATCCCAATTTTAGAGATGAGGAAGTTGAGACACAGGGTTTAAGAAGGAGAGGAAAACTGATGAGATCAAGGCAGACTGATCCGTTTGCCATTTTGGAGTCTAGATGTTTCTAAAGCAGATCTACGTTCTATGTGACTGGACAACATTTTTGTATTACTTCAATTAATGAAGCATGTTCTCTTATATGATCTCAATTTATCTTCATTAAAGCACTGATAGGGGTGCACAGTGGCCCAGTTGGGTAAGTGACCGACTCTTGGTTTCAGCTCAGGTTGTGATCTCAGGGTTGGGAGATGGAGCCCCACTTTGGGCTTCGCACTCAGCAGGGAGTCTTCTTAAGGCTCTCTCCTTTCCTCTGCATCTCCCCCACCACCGTGCTCACTCTCTCCAAAATAAGTAAATAAATCTTAAAAACAAAACAAAAAGCACTGATAGGATGCTCTTGCTGTTAAGCCTCTTACTCAGGTAAGAAAAATGAGTCTTGGGATCACTCATCCAGGAAATGATAAAGCCTCAACTAGAACACAAATCCTGTGCCTTTAGTTCTTTAGCTTTTTCAGTTTTGCCTTCTGCCTTTCATCTCTGCTCCCACTCCTTTCCTTATGAATCATGGGAAGGCTCTGATGTCTGTAAATTCTCACATCCACCTGCGGTCAGAACTGAAGTGTTAGTCCATCAGCTCTACAGCTTTGTTCCCTGTTAAAACGTGAAAACCCTTAGGAGAAGGGGCACCTCAAATCTTTCATTTGCACTTCTGTTTAATAAACTTTACTTTTTAGAGCAGTTTTGGGTTCACAGTTCTCTGCTCAGCAGGGAGCCTGCTTCCCCCTCTCTCTCTGCCTGCCTCTCTGCCTACTTGTGATCTCTCTCTGTCAAATAAATAAATAATAATAAATCTTTAAAATCACTTTTTGACGAGGGTAGATGAACATTAGAACAACAAAAAGACAAAAAAACATAGAAGATGAGGGCATTTCATTCCCAAGGTATATGGAGTGATGTGGGTTGGGGAACTGAATATCAAAAGAAAAACCCTAGCAACTTTTTACAATTGAGTTAAGAGACGCAACTCTCTGCCCCAGCCATCCATACATCTTGCTGAAGGCTCAGCTCATGGATTTCAAACATTTTTAACAGTGAAAACCTATGTTGAAATAAAAGCTTACATTTATGTATATATATATATATATACACATACATGTGTATATATATATAATATTAACTAAAAATGTAATTGGTAAAATTTTATGTTAAAATGAAAATTTAGTTACTTCAGGAGACAAACCATAAGTGACTCTTAATCTCACAAAACAAACTGAGGGTTGCTGGGGGGAGGGGGATAGAGAGAGGGTGGTGGGGTTATGGACATTGGGGAGGGTATGTGCTTTGGTGAGTGCTCTGAAGTGTGTAAACCTGGCGATTCACAGACCTGTACCCCTGGGGATAAAAAATATATGTTTATTTTTTAAAAAATTATTGAAAAAAAAGAAAATTTAGTTACTTCAATGAAAGTTATAGTCTTATACACACCTCAGCATCTACGTCTGCTAACAACCTCCAATCTATTCGTTTAAAATTGCTGTTGTATGGCATTGAAAAAATCTAATTTATAATAATAAATAATATACAAATAGTTCCTTAAAAGAACTCACCTGGCTGTCTTGGACTATTTCTAATAAACTGAATCAAAACCTCTTGAGGGCACTACTTTCTTTCATTCCCTCGTATAAATATGTATCTAAAACATAAAGTTAGCATTAACACTATCTATATAAAATTATCAAAATACGACCAAGTTATGTGCTCAATTGCTCTTATCTGAGTGTTGACATATGACAAAAACATTCACCAAAAGGTATTCTTGGGTCTTGCCGGGAACACGATCACATAACCATTATGATGGTATACTTTTAGTGGTGTGCCTTCATAGGCTTAAATTTTGCATGTGTCAAGCTATAAGGCTTTCTAAATCAATCACTTATCTATTAGAGCAATCTCTGAACAGAGCCACGGTAAATGCCGGAAGAGAAGACTATTGAAGAGGACTAGTCTTGCCAGATAGTCTAAGATATTATAAAACTCTAGTAATTAAACTATTTGTGTGTCGGAATAGATAGACAATCAATGAAAGAGAAAAGAGTACAGAAATAGACCCAAATATATATAAGAGATATGAATATGATAAAGTTGAGCCAAAAAAAAGTGAATTTACCATTTTTGGGGGGGAAAAGCCATATGGAAAACAACAAAAAAAGAACCTGGATCTCTCTCATCCCTTATGTCAAACTACATTTCTGGTACAGGGATGTGCTAGACCTGCCATACACCAGCTGGCAGTAGCCAATTGTGCGCATCTTTTCCTAGTTCACTCTGTGTTCGGTTCACATTGATAGCTTATAATTGGGCATGGTGGAAGTGTTTACACTTCAGTAATTAGCAAATACTACAAATCAGGACTCTTGCTGTTGTTTTTGTGTTTTGAGACCTAATTTTCCAATCGCCTCTTGGTAGGAAAAAAAAACATACATGATGTTTTTTTAAGAAGATAATATGAAGACTTCTTTTAGTAATTTTAGAGGTGATAAAGTTTTTTACAAAATCCAAAATATTTTTTAAAAGATAACCTACAAAGACTAAAAATCCTCTTCTCGGAAAAAGCTCTACAAGTAATGTTAAAATTAAGATGTCAAAATGGGGGGAAATATGTACACATATAAAAAGAGGGCTAATTTTTCTTATACAAAGAGCTCTAACAAATTAATGGGAAGAAGCTGAGCAATTTAATATAAAGGTGAGTAAAAGACAGCAGTTGATAGTTAACAAATATAACAGGCTAATAAATCTATGAAAAACATGCTCAACCTCATCCATAAGTAAGAAATCCAAATAAAAAAAAAAAACAAGAAATACGTTTTTAAATTTATAAAATGGCAAAAATCTAGTGTAGGCTGTGATGCTGGGGTGAATGTCAGGAAACCCACTCATTCATTGCCATTGTAGGACATTATTAAATTAAACAACATTATTAAGTGAAATTTGCAATTCACATTCTTTCCACCTCAGTAATTTGACAACTAGGAATTTGTTGTATAAGCTTTCATGTTTTCACAAAAATGAGCAGACCAAGATGATTGTTATGGAACTGTTTGTGTTGTAGTTATCTATTACTGCATAAGAAATTACCCCACGATTTAAAAGCTTCAAGTCATAATAAACCTCATTATCTTATACAGTTTATGTGTCTCGGGAGAGGTTCTCAGGCAAGACTGTAGGCGAGGTGTGGGTGGAGGCATCTGAAGGCCTGACTGAGGCTGGGAGATCAGGTTCCAGTGTGACTCACTCATATGACTGACAAGCCGAAGGATGCGCAATTCCTCACCCCACAGACTTCTCAGTCAGCGGAAGAATGGAGGATCCCCATGACATGGTAACTGGCTTCTACCAGACAGAGCGACCCAAGAGAGAGCAAGGCAGATGTCCCAATGCTTTTTTATGACCTAGTCCTAGAAGTTCCACATCACTGTATCCACATTTCCTTCTTCTTACATGGGTCAGCCCCATTCAGTGAGGGATGGGGATTCCCAAGGGCAAGGCCCGCACATGAGACTCACTGGAGGGCATCCTTTGAGGCTGGTTACTGCAGTCTAAAGTAACAATGACAAAAAAAAAGAATCTCAGTATCCATTAACAAATAAGGTGCTGGTTAAAAAAATTGCTTAAACGAAATGTTATAGAGCCTTTGGAAAGAAGGAAGCAGAAGCATCCTGTATGTGCTGCCACAGAAAAAATGACCCAAATTTGGAGCATACGTTTATATGTTTATAGTAAGAATCCCTGAGTAGTCTCATAAAAATAGGCATATAGGCATAATTGCATAATGATATACATAAGAGTATACAATTTCTGCAACAACTTATAAGGAGTTTTATTAGTGGGTAGAATTGAGGGTGATAGTGGTTAGGGATATGTAACTTTTTGTTTTTTGCTGTATACCTATGTGGGTAAGGTTTGAGAAAAATGTTACTATGTACATATATTACATTTATAATTTTTAAAGCTCGTTTAAAAATATGCTTCATAGATATTTATAGGACAGATAAAGAAAGGGGGATGTTATTTTAGCCAAGCTCAGACTTCCTCCTTACTCTAGCTCCTGCTCAGAGCTGCAAGGAAAAACTTAAGAGGATTTTCTGAATTGGAAGATTGAGTGCTATGAAGTCTCCCTAATCTCCAGGTCTCTAGACTCTGCAAAACTGGATTCACATGAGACGGGAGTTATCCCAAAGCAAAAAGCCGCGGTGGTGGATTTCCCCCTATTCTGAGGCCACAGAGTCCTACGGAGGGTCTGGCAGCTGAAAAAGTGCAGGAATGGCAGGATTCCCAGTGGGTAGCAGTTACACAGGGTCACTCAACCAGCACGGAAAGCCTCTCGACACTGCAGTGTGAGTTAAACTCAGCTACCCTGGATTTCCAACGCATCTGCTACCAGGAGAACGGGGAATGTGAACATCGTTCCTGGAAGATCCTCGGGGACTGCAAGAGTGATCACTTACGATGACTTATCAGGCTGGGGATGTGGGCCCAGCTCAGTGTATTACAAGGTCAAGTTTGTATTACAAACTTCTGTGACAAATTCAAAAAGACCTCCGCTGGGTTGAGGAAGAGGGCAGTTGAGGACTGTCCACAGCAAGCATGAGCAAGCTAGAGTTATAGGTTTTTAAGGTCTCCTCCTAATAGTTCCTATCAAAATGCCACAAACACAATGATAATAACTATATAAAGACGCAGCTGACATTTATTGAATGCTGATGATTCATTCACTAATTATGCCCATTTTACGGATTAAAATGAGGAGAATAGGAGAAGCTAAGCAATCTTCCCAGGGATATTAGATAACTTTTTTTGGAATTTCAGTTTTAACAAATAATTCAAAACAAATAATTTAAAAAAAAAAAAAGTTGAATCAAACATTTTAAAAACTCCCAAAGCACTTCTGCCTAAGAAATCAGAAAACCACTGATCCAACATTTGAACCAGTAAGTAGAATTTACAGAAGGATAAATTTCTGTTCAGTATAAAGCATAAACGTATTCATAATTAAACTGTCAATCACGGAAGGAAATTGCCTGAGATAGTAAACTTCCCATCACTGGAAATGTTCAAGGGAAATTGCAACTGCCACCTGTTAGGTGCATAGTAGAGAAGTGTGAACAGCGTATCCTGGGGTTCCTTTCACATCTAGTGTCTGATGTTGCTGTGAGAATGGAGGCTTCTATTTTGTTATCCTTCAGGTTGAACTGAGTTGAAGCTGCTGACTGCAGAAGGCGTGATTAAGCGTGTCTCCTAAGATTGTGGGGTTTTAGTAATAGTGAACAGATATAAAGTACTTAATTATGTGTTTTGCGCTGTTTTAAGTGTGTTACATATATTAACATAAGTAATCCTTTCAACCACCCTAATGAGACAAGTATTATTTACACTGAATTATCTCAGGTCCAAACCTCAATATCTTGCTACAAAATCCATGCTCTTCCACACTGTGATATTGTAGTGAGATAGTCGCAATTATAGGACCCTACCGGAGAAGAAGAGTTTAGCTAAAATACTGCAGATAAATGAATAAACAGACACAGGAAGTGGTTTGTTGCATAATAGGGAGTTTCTGTCCATGTTTCTAGTTATGTCTCCAAAGCACAGGTTGATACTTTGAAAAAAATCAGTGCCAGAAAAGCCTCCGTATCATTAACATTCTTTGCTTCTGAATTGAGTACAAGTCAGCTTAATCTAAAATGTTTAATTTAATGAAGAATAAAAAAAACATACAGAGAAAACCATAAAAATGGCATTAGCAGAGAGTAAGTTCCCTGGTCTTTTTTTTTTTTCTTTATTTTTTCCATAAAGAAAAAATAGGCTTTGTTTTCACAGAACTACCACCTGCATTTACAGGTCCCTTATTGAATGCAAATCATGGTGACTTACTGAAAGATACCCAGTTGTTCGGGGAAGTCTTGACTCCAAAGGAGCTTTCCTAACTCAGACAACCTGTGGCTGGGAACACTTACCCCAGCCCCACACCTCAACTTTACTCATACTTGCAATGGGGATAATGGTACCTGTCTCATAGGAATATTTCTAATATTGAATACATTAACTCATGTAATTTTAGAACAGTGCCGGCCACGGAGTAAATCCCCAGTTAGGGGAGCTATTAATATTAGCTAGTGTGAGGAGAAATAGAGCATTTAAGTGTAAATCTAAATTTGCGAAGAGGTAAATGATACTGCTAAGCAGTGCGTGAGAATCAGAAAAGAGTTACAGGTACCAAATATTCCTGGGTTCAACGTGGGGTGAGATGGATATGGTGGGGGCACTAGGGCCGACTGTCAGGGGTATGAGGCTTTTGCAGGGCCAGGGAACAAATTCTTCTGGCCATCTTTGATGTGATATACTGTCAAATGCTGTCCCCAATCTGTGATGTGCACTTGGCCATAAAGGAACAAAACAGAAAAATAAAGAAGAGAATTAAAATGTTAAATAATACATGGGAAACAGGGCTAAATAAAAGAATTAGATACACAGAGGTAAAATGTTACTTCCTTCCCCCAATAAATATATATATTAAAATGTGTTTAATATTTTGATAGATGTTAAGTACCAATCACTGAATTGTTTTCCACTTTTCCAGCTAAATTTCTCCATTGGATGTCTCAAATTTCTTAGTTTATTTTATTTTATTTATTTGTTTGTCAGAGAGAAGGGGAGGCACACAATCTGGGAAACAGGCAGAGAGAGGAAGAAGCAGGTTCCCCCCCGGACCCGGTTCCAGGACTGTGGGATCATGACCTGAGCCGAAGCTGGACACTTAATGGACTGAGGCACTCAGGCATCCCTCAAATCTTTTAGCTTTAAAAGTAATGATTAGGGGCGCCTGAGTGGCTCAGTGGGTTAAGCCTCTGTCTTCGGCTCAGGTCATGATCCCAGGGTGCTGGGATTGAGCCCCACATCAGGCTCTCTGCTCAGCGGGGAGCCTGCTTCCTCCTCTCTCTGCCTGCCTCTCTGCCTACTTGTGATCTCTCTCTCTGTCCAATAAATAAATAAAATCTTAAAAAGTAATGATTATTTCTTACATTGATCAGAACAAGTGAAAAGCAGTTTAATTTTGATTTTTAAATTAAATTAAAAATTTTTTTTCACACCAAAAGGGTTTTTTATTTAAGACCCCACAGACTGAAGCCCTGGAATTGGTAAGGTCACTTTTGAAGGCCACTGCTGCCCGGCCAGGTGGAAAGCTCCCAGCAGGTAGCACAGGTGTTTATGTGTAAGGCAACAAAGTCCAGCTTTCCCCCCACAGGAAAACATTCAGGTACATTTATAATTCCTACCTGGAGGGGAGTAAGCTAATGTAAATAACTCAACTTTTCTTCCCGACAAGTTTCATCTACTCCTTACTTCTAAAGTGAGCCTGGCGGTGGGTATTAAGGAGGGCACATATTGCATGGAGCACTGGGTGTGGTACATAAACAATGAAACTTAGAACATTGCATCAAAAACTAATGATGTATTTTATCGTGACTAACATAGCACAATAAAAAAAATAAATAAATAAATCTAGTGAGAGTAAATAAATAAAGTGACCAATATTCATTGGTCCATTTTTCTGATCGCTTGTTTTAATGTCTTCGGGGTGATTTTAACTGATTTACTAAATACCTAATGTTCAGACAACACTTACGAGGTTACAGAACTCTTTCTCACACATTATCTCACAGTAATTTGGAGAAGTTCACATTACTCATTCTAGTTTCCAAATGAGGTAACTTAAGAGTAGAGTCTGTGTGACTTTCCCTAGATCACAGAGGGGTGACTGGTCCGTCTGCTGCTGGATAGAATGGGAATATTGTAAAAGGTTTCAGAAATGATCAGTATGCATTTAAGGGACCCCTGGTGTCTGGTTGAAAAAGGAAAATTTGGGGGAAGGACAGACAATACAGACTTATATTTGAGTCTCTGCCTATATTTTGTGTGTGTGTTGTCCTCTATTGGTCTTACTTTCATTTCATTTTTGTTTTTGTTTTCCCTCTGAAAGAAAACTAGAGGGTTATTTTTCCTCACAAGCTTCACAACCCTGCCAGGGAGAGCAACTAATTCCCACAACTTCCTGACTGTGGCCTGGGGCCCCTATTCAGAGAAACAAGAGAGAGAATGATAGCACAAGATGCCCCTCCAGCAGCAGAGACACTTCGGAAGGCTGGGTCCCAGGAAGCTTTTCCCAGAACTGTCCCATTGCTTCATCCTCATTGGGACTAAAGTCAATTGTTAAAGCCACAACCCTGTGTACTGGCTTCATGAGCACCTAGAAAATATGGCCTGGGTTAGCAAAGCTACTTCCTACTGTGAAATGCTTTAACAGAAGTGGTGGTTCAAGACAAGCCTGGAGCAACATAAAGAGTTTTTTCAAGAGAGAGGGGGGCAGGGCCATTGGAGGATGTGTTATCAGGAGCCCAAGATGCCCTAAGAACCTACTGATAAGCGGTCCTTGGCCACCAAAAAAGGTGAGAAGTTGCACCCAATCCTGGAAATATGAACTTGTGGCCTGATGGCCCCTTTGGAGTCTCTTTAGTTTTAGTGTAGGATGTAAGAAAAAAAGGATGAAGAGAAGTTTCAAAGATTAGGAAAAATGGAAAGGGAGCACATACAGAGGAAAAGAAAGGTAAGTGGAGGGTAAAGGCTAGGGTAAAAGATAAAGGTAAAGAGAGGGCTTTAGCAGTGTGACACTTTGTTTTCATATGTCAACTTGGCGGTGCTACTGTGCCCAGATAGGTGGTCAAAAATTATTCTGGATGTTTCTGAGAGGGTATTTTTCAATAAGATTAACATTGAAATCAGTGAACTTTGAGTAAAGCAGATTGCCTTCCATAATGTGGGTGGGCCTTCTCCCATCTTCTGAAGGCCCAAAGAGAACAAAATGCCCACCACCCTCGAGCAAGAGGAAAATCTGCAGTCGTCGGCCTTCGTTTGGACTTGAACTGAAGCATTGGCTCTTTCCTAGGTCTCCAGTCTGTGGGATTCAGATTTTGGACTTGCCAGCCTCCATAACCACATGAGGCTATTCCTTAAAATAGATCTCTATGTACACATATATACTTTGATGGATGGAAATATATCTATATCTATATCTATCTATCTATCCATCCCATATACATCCTACTGGTTTGATTTCTCTAGAAACCCCTGACTAATACAAGTAAGTTGTAATCCTCAGACTACAAGAAAGAAAATTGAAGCTGGTGAACAAAAACCAGGGATATAACACTAAGAAGACAAACTGTGGCTCTGGCAACATACGGGTGCAGAATACAGTCTTGGCTCCTTAATTTTTTAGCATTTGTTTCCCTTTGCTAACTTTTCTTACTTCTAATTGAATTCGTCCCATCCTATTTTATGTGTGATTATAAATCATCTTAATTCTTTTTTATGATACATTAGAAGTATCATAAATAAACAGATTGTCATTATTTGAAGTAATTATGTAAGGCTAGATTTTTGGTTTCCACATATAAGGAAGGGACACATGAATTATCCAAATCAAAGAAGAAATGATGAAGAGATACAGGTGATAAATCCCCAGGATTTAAAAAGATGTTCAATGAAAGCCCAAGTGTGTGTGCAAAGGAAAAATATTGTAATAACAGAAAAGAAAGTATTGAAATTAATCCAGAGGATAAAACATCAAGTCACAGCGATATGATAATGAACTAAAAACTCTACATTTAAAAAAAAAAGATGAGTTACAAAAAAGGGAAAATGAGTTTGTTTTAGGATATCCATCTAAATTTTTATGAGATTTTAAAATTATTAAAAATATTTTATAATGAGAGAAAATTGAAGGGTTCAAGGAAAAGACATAGGAGTAGAGAAAACTGTCAAACAATGAAAACATTTGCTATGTTGTCTTTGTACACACGCATTTCAAATGTGTATACTCTAACATATTTTTCTGAATTGATAATAACTGATGTACAATTTCATCCTATGCTAATAAGAGGAATCTGAGGCATTTATGACTTTATGTAATATGATAGCAAGGCACAGAAAAATTATGAGGAACAAATAACAGTGAAAGAATGTCCCACCGCAGAAGTATAATAAGAATGAGAGGACTCTACCCCAACTGCCCACATAAGAACCTGGCCAGGGTGTAAACCTAACCATGTATCAACACTGAAGAAAAGCCTAAAGACTTCAGGAAGATGTGTTCTTCAGCTTCTAACTCATTTTTCCTCAACAGAAAATATTCTTCAGTCTCATCTCTTTGCTCACCTGTGCTGTATCTCATACCAGTCTGACCATGAAGTAACAATATTGTGGTGGCTTCCCACAGATTGTGTGACCATCCAGGGAGGAGGCCAGATATTTTCCCTAATACTTGGGTTGGCTTATGCCCTCCACAGAGCTTCCTCTAATTTGGTAGGAATCAAAGGGGAGCGTGAAGGGTTGTGGGTTTTTGTTCTTTAATTGGGTAACTTTCCTTTCATTTCCCCATTCTAGGGATTGTCAAGGAAACCATGTTTGAGGTTTTGCAGCCATTGGTAACAGGCCCTTCAAGTGTCACTAAAATATAATTTGAAGAAAACAAAAAGGAAAGCTATAAAAACTGGAATTTTTTTAGGTTTCTTTCTTTACAAACACTAATATGCTCAAGTTCCTCTACAACTCATGAGATGTCTCTGTGGTTGAACCAGAAAGCTATTGCCTTTAGAAAACATAACCCAGAAACTGTGGTCATCTTGGTTTTTGGTCATTAATTTCAGTGTAACTGCTAAACGCCCAAGCTAAAACCCTAAAGAGGTCACATATCTGGGGCATTGTCCAGCACCCACCCTCTGAAATAACCTTCCCCATATACCTTGCTGGGTGTGAAAGCTGTGACTATACAGTTTGAATTTTACAAACAGTGGATTTACTTACTAGCATGTATAGAAAAGATACTTGAGTGCTACACAGAAAGTTATACAAATCCTGAAGAGTTATTAGAATCTGTGAAATAACTCTTTTTTTCTACCACATCTGATCTCTTAAAGACTATTCTGAACATCACATGAATTTAATTTATCTTAACAGGGAGGGTAAAAACAGGAAGAGCTCTTTAAAAACATTGATAAAGTAATGACAACTCATGATAAAAAATTAATGTAACAGAATGGAAAGTTCTTTCTGATAAGAAACACCAACATGATGGAAAAATATGCATGAAGAAAATAATGTTTTGGGGCACCTTGGTGGCTCAGTCATTAAGTGTCTGCCTTCAGCTCTGGTCATGACCTCAGAGTCCTGGGATCAAGCCTTGTGTTGGGCTTCCCACTCAGTCAGAAGCCTGCTTCTCCCTCTCCCACTCCCCCTGCTTGTGTTCCCTCTCTCACTGTTTCTCTCTCTGTCAAATAAACAAATAAAATCTTTTTAAAAATTAAAAAAACAAAATAAAAAAGAAAATGATGTCTTGAGACCCTAAAAAACCCACATTTTTTTAAATACTTGTATTACTCTAATAAATAAATGCCTGCAGTTAAGAAAATCAAATATAAATAAGGCTTATAATGAAAAGCAACCATTTTCTATCCCATTTCTATCTACCCCAGTCCTGCTCTCCAAAAGCAATGACTTTTAAATCTTTTAGGTCCATCTTCTTTTACCTCCATATTTCTAAATAATAAATTTAATCTCTTACCTGTCTGAGGACATTAATACTACAGGTCTGTTGGTTTGTTGTCTCTGCTTATTTCTATCTCTCTATTTTTCATATTTGGAGATTTTCCCAAAAGTCTGATGATCCATTCCTCTAAAGAGGCACTAAAAACTGGGTTGGGTCCTCTGGGGGTGAAGAGATGGATATGCAGAAATGGGAGCATGCAAAGGAAAGAGCTAATAATTTTGTGGTAAAATGCCAAAGCTCCCACTGGTATTTTTTTTTTCCTTTATATCTGTTCCAGAAAATAGTTTTCTAGAAAACAGCCCTTGAATATCCTGCCCAGCTGGAAGGCAAACTCTCTTCGAGAAAGAGGGTGAGCAATGGTTTTGAGTCCCCAGTCAGTAGCACACTTTCCAAAAACCCATTTTCAGTCCCAGCCTGTCCCTTGCCTTTGAAAGTCTTCAATAATAGGGAGAAATGCTTACAACATAAAATTAAAGGGGAAACATCAAGATACAAAATTATATACCCAGTATGATTTACCTATATTCCAACATGCATGAAATAACTAGAGAGAAATACACCAAAATGTTGAGTAGTTTTGACTATTTCTGAGTAGTGTATAAAATGTGATGGTTAGTTGCTTCTTGATACTTTTGTTTATTTTCCAAAATGTCCACCAAGTATAGAAATTAATTTAAATATTAGGGAAAAAATATTCAGTTCTTTAAAAAAACACATATCAAGATGTCAACAAGAAAACCCACCAAATTGCATATTGATATCAGAGTAAAAAGTTTCTCAGCTCCTAGCTTAAAAGATTTACAACTAAATTTTTAATATTTCTTTACATTTAGAAAATCTGAGTAGTATGCTAAGAAATATTCTACTGATATGTCAAAGTATTGAAATGGCCATTTGAGAACTTGGAAGCCCTGTTAAGTCCTGACTCTATCTTTCTCCCCACTCCCCACTCACAATTTGTGTAGTCATTGGGTTTTCATTAGTTTTATCACCTAAAAACAGCCAACCTAGGTGAAAATCACAGCCTGGGGAGTATACTCAATAGTATCGCAATAATGTTACATGGTGAAAGACAGGGACTACGCTTTGTGGTGAGCACTGAATAAGGTACAGAACTATTGGATCAGTGTACTGTACACCTGAAACCAACATTGTATGTCAACTACACTTCAATAATAAAAAAAGTCTAGTCTAGCTTTGTAGCTTCTGAATTTTATACAAATGAAATCATACTGTATGTCTTAATCTACAGGATTGTTGTTTTTTTTTTTCTTTCGCTCCATATTATGTTTGAGGGTTTTGTGGGTAATTCTGGTATTTATATTTCTATTCTAGTGAATACCTTTATTATTACATCTTTATTTACCTTCTTAGTTCTTCATTTCTTTGGACAGTATCCATTAGTTTCCTCTAAAATCAGTGAGAAATTAGCATATTTACATTTTCTCCCCTGTAACTCCAGCCGGAAGTTAAGCCATATTGTTTGTACATTTTCTTCCTTTGATTTATCCATATAGTCTGCTTTCTGATTTCTCCACATTCATTTTTAGTCCTTAAAAGTAAAATTATACACCATTTATATGGACAAGCAAATTTTGAAGTTTTTTGATCATGTGCTACTTTGTACCCTTGAAATATCCTTGCTTATTTGTAAATGAAATATATGCATCAATGTACTCATTTATTATGGACAAATGATTAATTACACATAAGAGTAGAACTTTTGAAAGGATAAAAATGTTATCTTTCTTCACTGAATTCCCATGCACATACCCCGGAGTAGAGACGCTCTCCTGATTTAGATGAACAGCCTTCAGTCCTTTCAGGGTAATGTATCCTTTTAGGAGTCAAATTAGCACTATGAACTCTAAGAAAAATGCACGCATTTCAACGTGACGTCAGGCAAATCACAACTCAGGAACTTCCTAGGAATTCAACGTTATTGGGAATATAGACATTGCCCATTCCAGAATCTCTGTAATGAAGAGGGGAATGAGACATAAGGGAGCCATTTGTCAAGATAGTCAGAATAACCCTGCTTGATTAAACATGGAATAACGTGTCTAGTTAATCTCTCCAACAGCACCATAGTTGAATGAAGGAGAGATCCCAAGCAGTTCTCGTCTCTCCTTCCTCCCTCTCCTTTTCTGTCCTGTTTTCCCTCTCTCCTGTCCCTCCTCTTCCCCTCCCTTGTCTCACCCTCCTTGTTCACTTCGCATTTTCTCTTCCCTCCCCTCCTGCCTTTCAAAAAGGCCCCCAAACCCAGGATTAGATTTTCTTCAGCAAATGTGCTCCACCTACTGGTACCTTAAAGAGTTTCATATTTAAACACAATTTGACAAACTAGAAACCCTATCAGATATGTAGAGGGAGATGATTTTATTACCTAACTTTTTTAATACCTCAGGATATCTTGGTAATTTATGGACTAAGATCATTTCCAAAAATTTAAACTTAATACTTGATTTATCAAACATAGTCATACGGAGCATGTGTTATTTCAATATTTTCTCATGTAGAAGCTCAGCTATTGTAATGCTTTGGGTTTGGGTTTTTTTTTTTTTTTTTTTTAATTTTTACTTCTTCTTCTTCGAGAGAGAAATCACAAGTAGGCAGAAGTAGGCAGAGAGAGAGGGGGAAGCTGGCTCCCTACAGCAGAGAGCCTGAAATAGGGCTCGATCTCAGGACCCCGAGATCATGACCTGAGCCAAAGGCAGAGGCTTAACCCACTGAGCCACCCAGGCGCCCCAGCTATTGTAATGTTTTAAAACTTATCACAATCATATCCAATTTGTCTCTCTCTCTCTTTTTTTTTTTAAGATTTATTTATTTATTTTAGAGAGGGAGAATGTGAGCGGGGAGAGGGGCAAAAGAAGTGGGAAAGGGAGGGAATCCCAAACAGCCTCTTTGCTGAACATGGAGTTGGATGAGGGGTTCAGTCCAAGGACCCTGAGATCACAAGCTGACCTGAAATCAAGAGTTGGTTGCATAATGGACTCGGGCTCCCAGGCACCTCCCCGAACTTGTCCCTTTTGATGTCCTGCTTCTCTATTCCATTGGCTCAGGGAGATGCTTCTCACCCTCCTTCTCTGACCCCTTTTCCCAAGCTAATTTTTCTGCCCCCAGTCAGTCTCTCTGACTTTCCTTTCTTTCTACACTTCATGAACATCCTTGCATGACTCACCTTCTTCCACTTGTTCAGTTATTGCCTTTACACCAATAATTGGTAAATATTTGTTTCTAGATTGAACTTCTCTCCTGAGCCTTAGACTCACATCTCTAAATACCAGCTTGCAGGCACGTCAAGCTCATCCAAACTGTTCTCTCTTTTGTTCAGGACATCAAACCTTGTCCACTTATCCACTGCAATTGAACAAGTCACCCCAAATTTAATGACCTAAAACAGCAACCATTTTATTATGTTCACAGCTTCTCTGAGTCAAAGATTATGACACAGCAGGGCCGGCTTGTCTCTGCTCCACATACAAGGGCGTTAGCTGAGAAGACTATCTTGCTGTTACAAGATATTGTATTCGCCTCACATTACCAAAACAGTGGAGGAGGAGAGGGAGGT
Organism: Mustela putorius furo; assembly: GCF_011764305.1. Lineage (NCBI taxonomy): Eukaryota > Metazoa > Chordata > Mammalia > Carnivora > Mustelidae > Mustela > Mustela putorius. The sequence continues at coordinate 25,221,458 of NW_025421987.1, forward strand.
AAAGATGAAAAGAGGTTCTTGTTCTTTGTTTCCTAGAAACATTCACATTACTTTTAAGTATCACACTCATGTTAAATAGCATATAAGATCAAGTTCATAACAAAGAATAAAAACTACTTCCTACAGAAGTTAAACTGTACTGATATAATTTAAAATGTTCTTTTGAACAGACTTAAATTTTTTAAGATTTTTTCTTGTCAGAGAGAGAGAATATGTACTGAAATTTTTAATTTTTAAATATTTCATGTATTTGTCAGAGAGAGAGAGAGCAGAAGCAGGGGGAGCAGCAGGCAGAAGGAGAAGCAGGCTCCCTGTCGAGCAGGGAGCCCGAGGAAGGACTCCTTCCCAGGACCCTGGGATCATAATCTGAGCCAAAGGCGGACACTTAACCAACTGAGCCACCCAAGCATCCCTCTACTGAAGTTCTTAAAGAAACTACAACTTTAGCTATAAGCAACTGATAAGTTAGCTTGAAATTTTGCAAATTAAACTTATTTGAAGGATGTAAAACAGCATACATGGAACATTCTGAAAGTCTCAGGTTGCCTTATTAAATCAGAAAAGGAGAGCAGCTTGACCAACCTGCATTTTTAATTTATAGATGCATTATTCCCTTGCTGTTAAACAGGCATCCAACTGGTGCAATTTTATTTATAAACTTTAGTTTGATACTTCCCTATCCATTTCATAAGCAAATGTGTCCATGACAGGGTTGATGTTGCAACTCTAAAGGAAGACAAAACCAATCTGCTTTCCCAGATGACTGTATTTGTGTCAACTCCTTGAAACCATGATGGATTAAACTGTGTCAATTTCTATATTCAAGCATGCTTTGAAGTATGAATGGAATTAATAGGTGAAGCATTTTTTTTTAATTAACATATAATGTATTAGCCCCAAGGGTACAGGTCTGTGAATCGCCAGGTTTACACTTCACAGCACTCACCATAGCACATACCTTCCCCAATGTCCATAATAATAGGTGAAGCATTCTTTAAAATGCTGATTACTGATTCATGACTTTAACTTCTAGACTCAAAACCAAGTACATTGATTGGAAGGTGAAATCTAGTTTAATTACCTTGCTCTGCTGGTCTGCTAGTGTGTATCTGGTATTAACCGACCCTTAGAAAGAGGTCTGTGAGGTTTTTTTCTCGTATCGCCTATGACTTGGTTTCGGGTAACAATACTAGATTTAATCAACTATTTGTAAATGTCTAAACTTCATTAACTTAAAGGTGTTAATTTAGGTTTATTATGAAATTGGAATTTTACAAGTATGTTTCTTTAGGAAGGAGGATCAACTTTTTAAAATGTGGAATTTCAAATACACAGTAGTTATGTCAGGGATAATACAATACAACCCTGAAAACCATTTCTAAACAGATTTTAAGAGATGTATACTTCTCTTAAGGGGAACTTCTGTCTTCACAGACTAGAAATAAGACAGTTATATAGAAAGCCAAACAATACTAAGCTTGATCACACAATATACTGCAGAACAGTGTTGAAAGACACAAGGGTTAACAAGTCATTCACAAGAGAGCTGGCATTATAAATAAAGACCCTCCTTGGATATTCTGGAGTAACCGTAGTATACATTAAATGACTGAGTATATACAGACTGTGATGAGAGCAATGCAAAAGATGAATGTGCAGAGGGGTAGAAGAGATTGACTCCATGGAAGGTTTCTTGGAAATCTGAACTGGGCATGGAAGGATGGACAGAAGCATAAGAGATTCTAAGCAGAGGTGGCAGCAGCCTGACCACAGGCCAGATGGGATGGGAGAGGGTTAGGAAATGTTCAGCAACATGATGAGTGGTGGTCATGAGGTCTGAATGTAGAAGGAAGGGCAGAAAAGCAAGGGCAGAGTAAATTGGTAGATTGCTTTGAATGTTGGGTTGAGTTTAGCATCTTTTCTGTAGAAGGGGGGATTCTTAGAATACTTGAGGATGGCAGTGATAATGGGAATTAGGGAAGTTCTTCTGAAGGGAGAGAATGGAGTCAAAGTGACCAGAAACAGGTAGGACATTGAAGAAGTCCAAGTAAGAGGGAATGTGGGACCAAGGTAGAGTGGTGGCAACGGACAGAAGATTGGGAAAACAAGAAACAATGCAAAGGTATACTCAACAGGATCTGACTAGGGCCATGAAAGAGGGAAAGAATCAGATTTACTTTGTGGTTCTGGGATCTATTTCCCTTCCCTTTGAGTCTGGAGCTGGTCTTAGTGATTCACTGGGAACCAATGCAGTTTGGAGGAAGTGATACTACATAACCTCTCTGGGACTACATCAGAAGGCAACCATGACACTGCTGCCTTGTTTGCTGGAATACATGTTCTGAGCCACCTGAAAGCACCATGGTCCACAGTCCTGAGTCCCGAGCTGAACCTAGCTTCGAGTTGTCCTAGCCTGGGCACAGAGGTGTCAGATGATTCCTGGCTTGATGAACTGTAACAGGAAAAGCCACATAGAAGGATAAACCATAAAGGAACAGATTATTCGGCCTTCTAATATGGCACTCTTTAGCATACAGAAGTTTTTATCTCATTAAACACTCAGCTGTGTGGGTGGGTAAGCTGAATACAGTGATGGATATAAAGCAGTGGTTAGAAATTTTCTTCAAAACATTTACATGCTATCCCCCAAATCCCCACCCCTATGACCACTAATATGCATGTATAAGACATGGGCAGTTAGGTGTTCAGGACATTAGGAGGTACACCCTAGGCGTCTAGTAGACTCAGAATAAACATCAGTATGAATTTAAAAGAGAAATTCATTCTGAGTAAGAGTAGAATGATCTTTTCTCTAATAGTTACTCAATTCTTTTCTTTTTCCCCATAGTTCTCATCTGTAAGAGAAATACATAGTTACTAAAAGTATGAAAAACTGATACTCTGAAATTTTGAAATTTCATCTCAGTCCAATGCCCAGGCCTGACAGCCCTAAATACAATTAAATACACTAGCAGAACTATAAACCAAGAGACTTTTTATTGTAAAAACTGAGGTTTATTTGAACATTTGTTCCTATATACCTGTATTTTTCTCATTTAATCAGCTTTATTGAAGTATAAATGACATATACAATAAAATTCCATGATTTTAAGTGCCAAGGTCAAAGAGTTTTGATATATGTAAACAATCTGGTAATCACTGCCACAATCAATATAGAGAATATTTCCATCCCCTCAAAATATTCTTTCATTTCCTTCCACAATCAATTCCCAGTCCTAGTCCTAGCAACCACAGACTCGCTTTCTCTTATTTGAATTTTGGCTTTTCTAGGTTTTCACATAGCATAGTCATATAGGAAGTCCTCTTTTGTGTTTGGCTTCTTTCACTTGGCATAATGCCATTTTGCTATTTGCCCAAGTACTTGTTCCTTTTCACTAATGAGTAGTATTTTCACATACTAATATAACCTCACCTGTTTATCCAGTCATCTGTTAATGGGCATTTCTGTTGTTTCTAAGTTTTAGCTACTGTCAGTAAAGCTGCTATGGAAATCTGAGTGCAAAACTTGTATTTTTTTGTGGGTAAAATGCCTAGAAATGAGGAATGATGGTTTTAGTCCTAAAAAATATTTATTTTCTCTTTATCAAGTATCCTTTAAAAAATGAAAAATACAAACATTTCTTAGCCATATTTCATATAAAATTTACCAGCAGATCTGTGGTAAGACAGTTAAAGAGTTCATACATTTTCTAGCCCTAAAGAGTCACACACAATCACATACATTTAACATATTCCAAGATAAGGCTTAATAATAAGGAGGAAGATACTAATCCTTACAAACTTCAATATATTATATCAATTAAAATACACTCAAAATAATAAAATAAAGAAATACACTCACACTATTATGTGAACAAAGAAGCCACACTAAGGATTCTGTTGTGATTTTTCTCTTAAGGGTAAAGAGCTGTAGAATCTCCAATTTAATGCGAGAACAAATTTTAATTAGTCCACCTTCCAAAGAAATACATTTATAAAATGCCTACATGCTTCTCACAGTAGTTATGTTGACTTTAATTAACAAAGGAAAATATCTCATTTGCCAAGTGAGAAATATTTCCTAACCCCTGGATTGTTCTTAGTCTAAACTTCCATATAGAAAAGTCTGGAATAGGAAATTTTAAATATCAGACTCCAAGGTTATAAACTTTCACATTCAAAAGTGCAGAGAATCCAACATTAAGAAATTATAGTTCTTCAAAAATCAGAAGCACATCTTAGAAGCCCCTTATTTAAGCAACAGGGATGTCAGTTCAGAGTTAACAACTACAGGGAATCGTTGAATTGTTAACACATGCAGAGATTAAGAAAGCTTCAAGTGTTCCTAAATATCATTATAAAATGAACATTTTACAATATTATGATCTCTAGAGAAAGACATATGAAGATCATGATCAACGAAACTGCAGTCACAACAAAATAAAAATTTTACCTTCCTTTCAAGCTGATTTCTAAAACATATTAAGCCTTAACCTCACTGAATTAATGAAAATAAAATTTATCCAACAGATTTTTGTGGCAGAAACTAGAACTTTAACAAATACAGGAAACGAAAATAGCATGAGAAGTTTCCTGACACAAACTATAATTAGATTCCCTTAGCTCAACACTGGGAAACTCAATTCCATATTTTGTAAACTAGTCATATGAAATGATTCTAAAAGTATAAATGAGTTTTATATCAACCAATTGACGCTGACAAGCTGCCACATCACCACCTGTCACCCGCAGCTTCCAACAGAAACTTGTAGTACTTGAAATACACGTCAGCATCTGCCAAGGAAGCAGGCTGCAGAGTGGAGACTGGAGCTCCAAGACACGGTTACGAACCGCCACACAGTGGCAAGGCCGCCAGCCCGGGGAACGGGGCGCACAGTCTGTGTCCTCCCCAAGCCCCGGGAAGGCCGCTCGTGTGCATCAGCGCACCCAGTCTCTCGGATGGCGCAGAACTTCCAGAATTTCTGCTTCTTTGGAGTTCTCTGGGGGTGAATGCATGTATTCCCACCTACAAAGGTCCAAAACAAAAGCAAAACATGTAATAATAAAAACTGTAATGAACAATACACATGCCTCTACTCAAAACAGATGAAAAATGAAATTCTAAGAGTAAAAAATGTCTTATACCTCCTTGTCTCCAATGCACCTTGTCTCCAATGCCTTTTACCCACTAGCCTTTTTAAAAATACGTGCTGCTATAACAAATAGCATGGAGGACAAGGGGAGATGGAGAGGAGAAGGGAGTTGAGGAAATTGGAAGGGGAGGTGAACCATATGGACTCTGAAAAACAATCTGAGGGTTCTGAAGGGGCGGGGGTGGGAAGTTGGGGGAACCAGGTGGTGGGTATTAGAGAGGGCACGGATTGCATGGAGCACTGGGTGTGGTGCAAAAACAACGAAAACTGTTACGCTGAAAAGAAATAAAAAATTAAAAAAAAAAAACCTTAAAAAAATAAGTAAAAAAATAAAAATAGGTGCTGCTAAAGAAACAAAGTATTTTAATAATTCCTGACCATTCTTTGGCTAACATTAATATCCTGGAGCCAAAATATACTTTTACTATAAACTAGGGTGTCATAAAACATAGAACCTCCAATGATCCATGGGCAAACTTTATTTTTAGCATAATACGTATGCATTTATTTTAATGTGTTACCGTCTATTTGTGGCAATAATAATCAGTTTGCCTTTTTAAATAAATTCTCAGAAAAAATAAGAAGAGTATAAAATTTAAGTAAATAATACTTCAGGTAATATACAAATATAGTCAAAATGGTTAAGCTATAGTGTGAAGTCTGGCAGACAATGGTTTAGACCAGGCGTCAGCAAACTTTTCCTATAAAGGGTCACATAATAGATAACTTTAATTTAGGCTTTGTGGGGCCACACAGTCTCTTGCATATTCTTTGTTGTTTGTTTTTAATAATCCTTTAAAATACAAAATTCATTCTTAGCTCAAGGATTGCACAAAGACACATCACAAGTGAACCTGGAGGTATCCTACAGCTTAAAGTCTGCACACCCTTGGTACAGGTTATAAGAAACCAAAAGTGACCTGTCATGGTAACGATTCAAATGAGCAAGGGATAGATTTATAATCCACCCACACGTGCAGCTTAGAATGTACCTTAAAATTAGGGGCCTGATTAGTAGTAATCAGAAGACTACTGGAAGCCTCCAAGACTTATCTCTACTTTTTATTCACATCTTGTCTCCAGGGTGGCAGAACACCTAGCAGTGATGTGTATGAACTTTCAGCGAAGGACATGAGACCCCAAGAACAGAGGTTATACAAGGACAGAGCCAATGCCTTTCAGAAGGCAGGCACAACCACAGAAGTCACTAATTTCACCAGCTAGATCTGGACTGTAGAGTGAGGCAAGACACTCTTCCAGTGCCATCTAAAGTCCATTCATATTTGGGCATTTACACTCACAGGAAAAAGAAGATACTAGCTCTTACAAAACAAGCACATAATTTTTCTTTTTTTTATGATCTTTTCTATTTCAGTCTGGACACACATCATTTTCACTTTCTTATAGCCAAAAAGTCAACCTAACTGCACCAACATAAATATATCTGTTTAAAACTCCCCCCAAAGGGGCGCCTGGGTGGCTCAGTCAGTTAAGCATCTGACTCTTGATCTCAGCTCAGGTCTTGATTTCAGGGTTGTGAGTTCAAGGCCTCTGTTGGGCTCCACGCTGGGCTAGAAGCCTACTAAAAAACTCCCCGCAGCCACAGATCCAATTAACCTTTATGGAAGGTCACCACAGCAACATACAGAGCAAAAAGAGAATGCCAAGCACCGGCAATAATCCCTCATCTTTCAAACAAGCTTGATACTTCATACTGGACAGTAAGACTTTTTCTCACAAATGTTAACAATTTCTAACAAAATTAAGCTGAAAAACCTGATATGCTCAAATCAATTTCCTTTGCCCATAAATCTTCCTAGAAAATCACCAAGTAGGCGAGGATGTCACCATCCACTCTATCTTCTCACTCCCTCTATCCTTTTCCAGCTGTTACCTGCAAAACCATGTCAATCATCCTGTCATTCATTCTTTAACAATAACAAAAAAAAAATAAAATAAAATTACTTTCCTTATTATTTGACTGTGACTTTATTATAAAATCAGTGAAGTCAAAACCAATGAAATCTTAGGTAAGACATCTGCTGTGTTCATGTTCATGTTTTGTAGGGGTTAGTAGACCGAGTGGAGGGATAATTATGATGGGTTACTCTTACCGAGCAGTTAGAGGTAAAGACATCAAGATGCTTTCAATCCTGGATCCTGGAGTGAAGAGGCCAAACTTTGTACCCCGATCATATAGCAGGTTAAATTCTACATACCTGACATAAAGACAACATTAAAGGCAAGTTGAATAAAATCTTTCTTAAGATTAGCCCATAATGAATACTCCAAAGGAGAGTGGGGGGGGGCCTTCCTGCCCACTGCCCCCACCCCCAATCAGCTGGAACAGGCACAGGGAACACCAGTCTACAGCCAGTTGAGTCTTCTCCATCTGGACATGCATAAATAAAAGGGTATTCTACCCAACAAACAATAGGATATAGATTCGGCCCCAACACAGGGCAGTTAGCAAAACAAGAAGGTTATATTGTCCAATAAATAAACAGAATGGACACAAAGCTGAGAATTTTAAGGCACAAAAACAATTAAGAAAAAGAAATGGCACCCTTTATCAGGATAGAACAGTTCTTTCTGTCCTTCCCCTGTAGTCTGAGATGTCTCAGAAAACTTCATTTCACCACCTGTAATTTCCACATGCTAAGATAAAAACTTTCGTTATTGAAAGGCAACTAAGCTAATGGCCATCTATTAATAATTACTAATATATTCTAGATATTTCCTTTTCTTAAAGTAGTTAATAGCACTGATAAGCGGTCATACAATTCAGTCTTCCTGCAGCTTAGTGGCAATCATGATAATAAGCAGTGGCTGAGCTGCAGTGCTCAGTTTTATTCTGCTAAGAAAAATATCCTTAGCATCAACTAAAACTTGGTTCAAATGTATTTGTTTTCCATTAACTGCCCTGGCGTCAGATCTAAATAAACTCTGTCTAGCTTAAAAATCTCTGCCTTTAACATCATGGGATCTTCTGTAAAAGGTCATTTAAACTTCAAAGATAATTTTTACTACTCAAATGAAATTAGAATGACCCATAAAGCTGAAAACTCAATGAACAGTCCCCCTTTAGACCATTTCCCAGCTCATTCAGAAACTATTCTCTCGGTCTAAACTTCCCTCACATAGTCTTGTTTACCCACTGATTCATCTTTCATCACACCTGGAGGAAGATATCCTCTAGAATTGCACACCACTTGAATGTTTAGAAAACACCCTTCTGTGTGCAAACTTGCCAAAATCCCTGAGAAAATTTAAATAAATTATATCCATGGATCTCTTTCTAGTCCTCTGTATTAACTCATCACAGATTGAATTCTGGGTATTAGTAACTATTTAATACCTTCTTATACCTGTTCAAAAGATAATATAAAGCAAAACTTCTCAATTTTTTCCTGAGACCATAGGAAAGAATTTCGGCCCTCAGCCACGTTTTTTACCCCTGATGTTGCCTTTCTAAAACATATTTAAGGGATGGCTGTGATTCTCCAGTTTGTATGGATGTCTCTTTCAAAGGCCCTTGTATGGAACTCCCTGAATACATTTTCTGTAAGGATCCCTGTACCGCTCTCCTTTTCTGAGTGAAGAATGCCTCTCTGACTCCTACCTGGTTTTACTCAGATCTGATCTTCCTGTTCCTTCTCATACATTTATCCTCTCCGAGGTGCCTGCAAACCATGAACCTTAGTCATTCCCTTCAATTTAACAGATAGCTAAATTTTGTCCTGTTTCCCTTTCCCAAAATATAACAAAGTGACAATAAGTTAAAGATCTTTAGTTTCTGGGGTGCCTGACTGGCTTACTCGGTAGAGCATGTGATTCTCGATCTAGTGGTTGTGAGTTTGAGCCCCACGTTGGGTGTAGAGAGTACTAACATGCATACTATATACATACATACAATACATAAATACATACAATCCATCAATCCATCACTCAATCAGGGAATCTCCTATTTGGGGTGGAAGGAAGTGCAGCCAAGTGGAACCTGTGAAGGGTACAGGTAGGTAACGGTGCCGTGTGTAAGAAGGTGAAGACAACGCTGACAACAGTAGTGAAGAGCTGCGGTTATCTGAAGTCCCAGAGGTTAATGCCATCTTAAGGCCCAGAGAGAAGGGTGGTAGAAGGAGGTTCTCTGTGACAAACAGTCATAAAAACCAAAACCAATACAAAAAACAAACACCAAAGAGAACACAAAACAGGATTCTGCTGTCTAGGAAGTTTTAAGGTTTCACCTAATTCATATTCACAAAACCTGTCAGCTTTGCATATAAAATCCTACACAACACTAGGAACACTGCCCTTTCTAGAGTTTTATTTTTAATATAAATTTTCACTGGATATTTTTTTACTTTATTGACATATAACTGTTATATTAGTTTCAGGTGTATACCACAATGATTCAACAATTCTGTATATCACTTCATGCTCATCTCTGAAAGTGGACTCGTAATCCCCTTCAGCCTATTTCACCCATCCCCCATACCTCCCCACCGGTAACCACTAGTTTGTTCTCTGTATTTGAGTCTAGGTTTGTTTGTTCGTTTGTTTGTTTCTGGCTCAGTAGGTAGAGCATGAGACTCCTGAACCAGGGGTTGTGAGTTTGAGCCCCACTTCAGGTTTAGAGAGTAGTAACATACATACACACACACAGTAAGGGAAACTCCTATTTTGGGCAGAAGGAAGTGTCTAACATATTGGCTGGCACACAGTACGGACTTCTTAAATAGTGAATATTGTCATTAAGTATAAATAATTTCTGAAGTGATCATGTCCATTATAATGATGTCCATAAAATCTTAAAGATGGATGGGAAAGTGTGGGATTCCAAATTTATAAAGCAGCAAAAACATTAAATGATGCCCCTATCCTGGCATAAGGCTGGAAGGCACTGCTAGAAGACTAAAAGAAATCAGCCCAATTAAATCAGCAAGTACCACGACATGGCTGCTATGAGTCTCTAATGTACAGACAGATGAAATAAATTTTGCTTTTTTTAAAGCTTTTCATTTATTTGAGAGAGAGTGCATGGGGGTGGGGGGATCGGGGAAGAAGCAGAGGGAGTGGGAGAAGCAGACTGCCCAGTGAGCCGGGAGCCCAATGCAGGGCTTGATGCCAGGATCTGGAGATCATGACCGAGCCTAAGACACATGCTTACCCACCTAGGCGCCCCAACTTTGCTCTTTTTACAATACTATTTTGCACAATTTTTAACATCCATTTAATATTCATCTAGTTATACAAAGCAGCACAGGATAGTATTAACACAACTCTAAGAAAGTATCTGCCCAAGACAACACACCACCCACGATTACTCCAACTGCTCCACTTCCCCCGCCAGTTATGCAATGAGATGATCTAGTCTCCTGCTGCTCACTCACCGTCCTCTCCGGAGCTGCTGCCACAGCTTCTCCTGGGGCGTGAATGAGTCATCATGGTGCTTTTTCACAAGAGGAATGTAAGAAGGAACAACCGCCTGGGCGCAGCTCTGTACAAAACGAAACACTTCCTCCTTGGATGGAGAGTCAAGGTCATCAAAAAAGATGCCCCCAATGCCCCTTCTCTCCCCACGATGGACGATAAAGAAGTAATCATCACACCTGGAAAACACAGCAAGGCCATACCAAGGATCAAAGGGGAAAAAAAAAAGACAGAATCAATGTGAGCATTTCAGCTTAGAGTGCTACCCTTGACTAAGGCCAACACAGTGCCCTTACTTTCTGTCCAACTATGAAAATAAAACCGCGGCTTTAGACAGATTTCCTGCAATCAGCATCCATGTAGAAAATGCTTATGATTTTATCTGCAAAGCAAGTAAGGAATTTAACACCTGTCTATCAAAAGGATATGGAACTCTAAAAACTTTAGTGAAAAAGAAACAAAGAGCCCAGTATTAACAGTGTATTTCTTCAAACAAGGGATATGGCTGCCCTTGGCAACACTGGTGCTTTTGCAAGAGGCAAGACGGGGATCCTCTACCAAGAACACCAACCAGGTCTGTGGTTCAGCTCTTCAGCAGTTCTTTATTCACCAAGAAACGGTATTGTAAATAATCTCTAAGGTCCCTTTCAGCAATAACATGGGAAGGCTCTAGAAGTGAGGGAAGGGCTGGTGGAAGGAGATGTTCAGAGAACACCTACAGACATATGAAAGGTTCCCTGTGAACCACCACATCAAACTAGCCATCTGGTCCTGAGTCTTCCTCCTCTCTGTGCCTACAAGAGCAGGCTTCTGAAATGCTAGATTTGTAAGAATAGTTTACATTGTAGAAATAGCTTGTTAGAGGATCTCTAGAAGAATAGGGTATGTAAAGAGAAAAATCTGCACAAGCAAAAATAAAAGTTATTCAAAAGGTTCTATTCAGGGCGCCTGGGTGGCTCAGTGGGTTAAGCCGCTGCCTTCGGTTCAGGTCATGATCTCAGGGTCCTGGGATCGAGTCCCGCATCGGGCTCTCTGCTCAGCAGGGAGCCTGCTTCCTCCTGTCTCTCTCTGCCTGCTTCTCCATCTACTTGTGATCTCTCTCTGTCAAATAAATAAATAAAATCTTTAAAAAAAAAAAAACGGTTCTATTCAAAATTGCCTTAATAAAAAATACAGCCTTAATAGCTTAAAATTTAAAAAAAAAAAAAAAAAAAAAAAAGGCAGCAGCTGCAAATCCCTAGAGCTGATGCACTGGCCTAATTCACCTTGACTGTGACTTATTTTCCTTCACATGCGTATTTTATTAACATAGTTGAAGGACATCCTGAGCAAGGTTGTGAAGTTAGCTTTAACCAAATCACAGTTTCAAAAGCTCCATGAAACTAAAAAATTAAGAAATGTGCTAAATACTTATACTGGAAACTTCTCTTTAATTAGTCTGGTTCCTAGAGATCACAGTAACTAATGTCCCTCAGATGGAGTCATCTCAATAATAGCAGTAAGAGAAAACAAACAAAAAAAGACAATGTTACCCATACCAGTCTTCTTCCTGGAAGAATCCTGATTCATGAGAGAAAAAAAAAAACCTTCCTCACACATCCAAGCTTTCATGTCTACATAGTTTTCAGTGGTAATATCAATCAGGAGAATGGGTCTTTCCTGAGGATCTTAAAGCTGAATTCCAAATCTTACATAAATTATCAAGATTCCACAGTTATTAGCTCTAAAAGCAAAGCAAAACCACCCTCCCCCCATAAAAAAACACCAAAAGCGGGGCGCCTGGGTGGCTCAGTGGGTTAAAGCCTCTGCCTTCGGCTCAGGTCATGATCCCGGGGTCCTGGGATCGAGCTCCGCATCGGGCTCTCTGTTCAGCAGGGAGCCTGGTTCCTCCTCTCTCTCTCTCTCTGCCTGCCTCTCTAACTACTTGTGATCTCTCTCTGTCAAATAAATAAAATTAAAAAAAAAAAAAAAAACAAAACCTCTACTGTCCCTCCTTTTTTAAGAATGCCAATTAGCTCTAAGCAGAGCTGGGTACTTTACTCTTATTCCAAACAACTATGCCTAGACTCCATTTCACATCTACTAAATATCCTGGATCTCCTCACAACTCATTTGTTTCCCTCTCCTTTATCATTCTTTAACAGAGTTTCCAATCCCACTCTTCTCCTTGTCCAAAGCATCTGGTATATTTGCATATTTCCCTAATAGTTCTCCAACCCTTCCCATGTCCTAATATTCCCATGGCAACAACAGTTCTCATCTGGGATGAGAAGTTAATATCCCACAAGGGGATTAAAAGTTTCTAATTCTGAGGTATAGATCATGTTGAAATTTATATCCTAAATCATTTGGGGTCAAAAAAGATGCTGCTACCCAATTTTTATTATAGATATCCAAGTATTTCTAACTACATAACTTTCATAAAACCATTTCAAACTGGTATCCTATTTCCAGTGGGCAAAAAAACCCAGATGAACCTTCTGGGGCACCTGTGTGCCTCAGTGGGTTTAGGCCTCTGCCTTCAGCTCAGGTCCTGATCTCAGGGTCCTGGGATCGAGCCCTGCATTGGTCTTTCTGCTCAGTGGGGAGCCTGCTTCCCCCCCTCTTTCTCTGCCTGCCTCTCTGCCTACTTGTGAGCTGTCAAATAAATAAATAAAATCTTAAAAAAAAAAAAAAAGATGAACCTTCAAAGCTGAAAAGGTATTTAGTGACATAGTAGTTGCCTTCGGGATCTACAGAAGGAAGCAATGAAATATATTTGAGACGTCATGACAATATTTTTACCCACCATTTCTTAAATTTAGGGTAGAGATCGGGACCATGCTTGTCACAAGCCTCCTTTAGAGTTCTGTGAAAATGGATAGCATCCTCTTGGTTCAAGTATGTTGGAGTAAGGTCACATCCACCACCAAACCACCACTGCTTGTTACCTACAAAATCAAGACATGAGATTCTCATGCAGGCTTTGAACTCCGAGATACAGCACACTTCTCACTGTATTTGCAAACCAAATTGATCAGCTTAGTTTGTTAACATGAAATGGGTGACAATCAAAAAATATTTAACTAAATTTAGCTCTAGATAGCCAGTAAAGCCTAGGCAGGAAAGAAAAGGTAAAAGCAGAAAGAAAAAGAAGTAGGAAATTAAAAAGTGAGAGAGTAGAACCAGGAGTAAAAGGACATGCATGGCAGTAAATGATGGAACATCACGGAAGTGGACTCCAGCTATGTACCAAATTTCGTGAGGCGTGTAAGATGCCTCTGCTAGGGCACAATTTAAAAAACAAAGGCAAGACAAGCAAATCTCTGGCCCAAGCATTGACAGTTTATAAAACTGCCCAGGAGATTCTGATGTTCCCTGTAATAAAAACCACTGTCCCCCTCTCCTTAGCCCAGAAAGGGTAAAAGCACTTGCAGAGGGCCACACCCTACCACCTGAGACTATTTCACGTGCTTAGTTGGGTCTGTAAGTTGTCAGTAACAGTTACCAACTTGTAATTTTAAGATTTTTTTTTTTTTTTTGACAGACAGAGATGACAAGTAGGCAGAGAGGCAGGCAGAGAGAGAGAGCTCTTTCTGCTGAGCAGAAAGCCCGATGCGGGGCTCCATCCCAGGACCCTGGGATCATGACCTGAGCCGAAGGCAGAGGCTTTAACTCACTGAGCCACCCAGGCGCCCCCCCAACTTGTAATTTTAAAAGTCTGAACCACACCAAATGTCTTCAAGACGCAAGTTAAATACACGGACTTCAAACGCCATCACCTGCAGAGATTCCCATGGCCCCAGAGAGGTCCTGCACAGATGCTCCACCGGGTGGGAACACCTGGCCCAGCTAACTGCAGACAGGGGCTGGAACTACACGTCCATAAAGAGGCACAATTAATTCCACTCTATCTTAAGCCCACTGACAATGTGCTGGTGACCAATGAAGCAATTACTTTGGAAGATGTTTTCCAAGAGCAAGTTCTCCATTTCAATGTAACCCTGTACATAGGTTTTCCTGTGGATTTCCTAAGGATTCCCTTTCCTGTGCAAAGAACCCTGAGTGCACTCTGAGTCTGTGATTCACTAAATCATTCGCTCTGTGTGGAGGAAATACGGGGACATGAGAGCCCAGTCAATACTGTTTTCTCCTTTCACCTCTAGAGCATAATCCATTGCTCCTGCCAAGGAATCAGGCTTCCTCTTCCTCCTGAAAAACCTAGTTAAGATTTATAAAATCTTTCTCATTTAGATGATACGCTCTAGCTTGTTTTAAGATACATATTCTGCACAACAGTATTTTGCACAGCTCCAGGGATGCTTACCATCAGCTTCTTCTATTTCAAAGTATCTGTAGTTGAAATGGATAGTAGGAGCATGAGGATTCTTGGGGTGGATCACAGAGCTCACACCCATAGCAGAAAATGGCAATTTACCTGGAAAGTAAAACACAGAGTGAGTGTCAATCAGCCGGCTTGATTAACTTCAAGATAGTTTCAGGATCGATTGTCAAAAGCTGCTTTTTGTCTCTTAAATTTTTTTTTAAAAAGGGAATGTGAACATGCTTCTCTGGCATATGCACCCAAATGGATTTTTACAGCAGCACTATTTATTTTACAAATAAAACTTGTGGGGGCAAGATTTGCAAGGGCTGTGACAGGCTGTGGATACTGTCAGATTTACCATCTTTAGTCTTCAGAATTTTTCCTCGGCTTCTCATTTGTTTTGCTGCTTCCTCAGAAAGATTCCCATGAACAACAGAAATGCTCACCCCAGCCTTTTCAAAAACATGCCCATCTTGAAGTACACAGCTGATGCCACCACCACCTGTTTACAGAAACAGAAAATGAGAGAGTATAAGGGTCGATGCAATATCCAAAAGAACCCTCATGTGAAGGTGTGGGGGTTAGGAGTAATTTTCTCCCTATTTTTATTTTCCAAATCTTCTACATTATCAGTATATTTGTAATTTTTAAGTACAGTAACATTAGATAATCAGCTTAGCTTGATGACATTGCTACTGATAGTAGGCAAATACTGTATTTCCCCCACATCACTAAACTGAGGATTTCTTCCACATCTAAAATAAATCACACGAATATTTTCCCTTCAACTACTGTTCAGAATGGCATCCACTCATTATGACATATGAGAGAAGGCTGAGGTTAAAAACGGGTACGGGTATGTCTGAGGAATATTCTATTATTATGAGTTTAAGAGCTCCATATCATTTCAATTGTTTTTTCTGTGTGTTGTTTACCATTTAATTTTGTTCACAGGCAATTAAAAAAAAAAGTAGATAGTCAAACTCTTCAGGGATTTGGAAGCTTAAACTAAGTAAGACACATATTAATATTTACGTATCTGAGCCTTATTATTCATAGTTTGTATTTAAGACACTAGAGTTACCACCAAAGCAACTGTTTCTCAGAAGTACCTATTTGTCTTGTTTTATCCTAGGAATTTTTAGAGCTGGATGGGAAGTAAGATGATCCAGTGCAAACCCTGCCCTCACCCCCCACCCACCTCCCCGCACATTTCAAATGAAAAGGAGGCCCAGAAAGATAAGACAACTTATCCACGATTACACAGCTGGCAAGGCTTTCTTGCCACAATTTGTCTATGTATCAGACAATATTTTAAGCACTCCATTCTTCACCCTCATGTATTATTTCTAATCTCATTTCACAGATGAGGAAACAGAGGCACACAAAATATTAAGTAACTTCTGAAGGTCACACTAGCTATTCTAGTACTTGAGGTTGTGGTCCGGCTCAATGGTCTTCACTTGAAAACATGACAAGATGGAAAACACTTCAAAGACCATATTTAACTTCATTTTGTATAGATGTGGTGGTATCAAAGCTCAAAATCTGCTGATGAGAGCTGCTACAGTAGGCCTAGCTAAGAAGTCAGGAATTCTTCAAGTTTATGACCAAGATGTGGAGTTTCACTCCATAGTCAATAAGATGGTCATGAACAGGGGCACCTGGGTGGCTCAGTGGGTTAAGCCTCTGCTTTCGGCTCAGGTCATGATCCCAGGGTCCTGGAATAGAGTCCTGAGTCGGGCTCTCTGCTCATCAGGGAGCCTGCTTTCTCCTCTCTCTCTCTCTCTCTGCCTGCCTCTCTTCCTACTTGTGATCTCTCTCTGTCAAATAAATAAATAAAATCTTAAAAAAAAAAAAAGAAGATGGTCATGAATACATGATTCTATAAAAACAGGGTTTTTCATTATTGAAGTATTAGTGACATATTATATTAGTTTCAGGTGTACAATGCAATGATTCATTATTTGTATACATTGCAAAATAAGTCTAGTTACCACCATCACAGTTACAAAATTCTTTTTACAATGAGAATTTTCAAGATCTATTCTCTTAGCAACCTTAAAGCATGCAATACAACATTTTTTACTATACTCATCATACTGTACATTACATTCTCATGACATCTTTATTTTGTAACTGGGAGTTTGTACCTCTTGATCCCCTTCACTCATTTTGCCCATTCCTCTCACCCGCTCCTTCTGACAATCACCGATCTGAAGAAATTTTTTTTGTTTGTTTGTTTTTTCTAAGAAAGAAGGTCAAAGGGAGAAGCAGACTCCCCGTGGAACCGTGAGCGCAACGCGGTGACCCGACCTGAAGGCAGTTGCTTAACCAATTGAGCCACCCAGGTGCCCCAAGAAATGGGTTTTAATAATGAAGTTTTTTGCCACTGAAAAGAAAGATTTTTCTTTTTTTGCCCAGTATTTCTTGTGCAACTTGACAAAAAGACACACTAACACAATTATACCTCCTGGAGGAATCTCACCAGATATTTAGCAAACAGGAGGCAAGTTCATCTTTCCATCTCTACAGGAAGAGAAAGGATAAATGCGCCCAAAGAAACAGATAAAATGTGGGTAAGATTGATGCTCAGCTACAACTCTGGACATCCAAGCTTGCTGGCTAATATAACCGCAGGACTTCTAGAAAAATGCCATTATAAAAATCTCATAGATTTTGAAGTGTACAGTTTTAGAGTGATCAAAGATCTGCATCCAGACGTCTGATGACCCTTTTAGTATCCATCTTTCTAAAGGTGTCCCTTCTAACCTAGCAGCCGCTCTTGTAGGTACCTCTTTCCTACTCTATTCTCATTTTCTGCCCAGCAACCTAAAGTCGACCTCTAATTCCCATCTCCACCTCCCCCTAGGGACCTCCTCACCTTCCTTCCTCTCCCACCGGTCCACGGAGAAGCGCGCGCCCCCGTCTACCTGTGCCAGCGCCTGGCACACCTGGGCCTGGGTCTCCAGGATCAGCAACTCCATCTTGGTCTTCATGTCGCTCGGCCTCCCCCGCAGCTCGCGCAGATCGGTCACCGGTGGGGCCATGAAGCAGCTGCAGCGGCGGGTCAGCTCATCGTCGTCCTCCTCCGGCCTCCCGGACGAAGGGCTCCGCGCCCCCGTGCTCTTGGGCACCATCTCCACCCGTTCTACGAGCCCGAAGGCGGCGGCGGCCAGCCCTGCCAGCCCGGCCAGCCCCGCCAGCGCCGTGGTCAGCCCAGTCCCCAGCCGGGGGCCTCCTCCCGCCGTCGACTTGTGCCCCAAACCCCGGCACTGCTCGGTGCCAGGCGCACCCGGGGGCCGGCAGATGCGTGCGGCCGCACAGCGCCCGGGCCAAGCGCACAGTCCTCTGCGACCGGCCCGCGACACTCGCCAGCAGGAGCCCGCGCTCAGCCTGCCCAAGTGCAACGCCATGCTCCCGCGCTGTCACCCCTGGCGATGCTTACGTCCCCGAGACCGGCCCCTGAGCTCCCTGGGGGGTCCCAAGACGGCGAACCGCTCCGGGAGGGAGAGTCTTTGGTGAAGAAGAGCTACTACCGGGTCGGCTCCCGGGCGGCCTGCGGGAGGCGGGAGGCGGGAGGCGGGGGATGCCGGGAGCTGTAGTCCGGTTCCTATCGCCGCCTGCAGGGGCGCGCCAGGGAGATAAAGAATCCCTCCTCCCCAGAAGGGCGCGTCCCAAAACTGAGGAACTGGGTGCGGGGGAAGCGAAAGGGCAGGTGGAAGAGAAGGCAGAGATAAGAGAGGCTTTCTAGTCACGTACAACTTGGGGTGGGCTGTCCAATCAACCACAGGGTTAAGACAAAGTAGGGCTGAACGCTGAGGACTAACGGGGCAGGAAAATGGCTGGAGACCCCCGACCCATATTACATTTTCAAACACGGTTGCAAATCATGGTTCAGAATCTACAGAAAGCCCCCTGGAGCCTGGTTCTAGTCCAGGAGACCCTGGAGAGCTTCCAGGATTGGCTGGGGGCGGAGCGTGGGAGGCTCCTTACTCACCAGCAGTTTCTGAGCAGAGTAGGCAAGGGCGAGGTAGTACAGCGCACTTAAGGCAAGTCCCACTAAAAGACTTCCTGGGATCAATTCATATCACAGTTCATCATTAAAATCTTCCCAGGTCTTGCTCCTACACTGCCCACTTGATTATTTTAGAAATAGGAAAAGCAAAGTGATTGTTTTACTAAACCAGCCTAAAACTAATATGACCTGGTGTGTTGGGGGACCAAGGAATATGAGATTTAAAAATACTTAAAATCTGGGATGCCTGGGTGGCTGTCAGTTAAGTATTTAACTCCAGCTCAGGTCATCATCCCAGGGTCTTCCCATAGAGTTCCCCCTCTGCCTACTGCTCCCCCTCCTTGTGTGAGCGTCCCCTTTCTCTGACAAATAAATAAATCAGATATTTTTTTTAAATAAAAAAATAAAAATACTTAAAGTTTTACAATTGTGGGGGGCTGCCAGGTATAGTTCACCTGTAGGGCTTTCAACAACTCCTGTAGATTTGGCCTGGCAAACATTCACACTGCTTCCCCCTTACCACCCCCCTCCACACACACACATGCTCTCTTTTCAAAAAGGAGGAAAGAAGCTAACATAGATTTGACAGATCTTTTTTGTTGTTGTTTTTCCTATAACCACACCACAGTTCTATGTTGTCTGGACATTAAAGTTTTAGAATGGCTATCATGGAAATTATTTTAATTTCTAATGGTAGATTATTTAAGCCTCTGGTGGTGGTCTCTACAGATATTTCCTTAGTGGCTAGATGCAGCGATGGGACTTCCACAGCTTTTGGGTTAGACCAGCTGATCAAGCCAACCAGAACTGCATCTGGCAACTCTCATAATGGGACACAGTGTTAGCTGGGTAGGCACACTTGACTCGCTAGTGGATTCAATGAAAGGTAAAGGCTTGAATTGAGAAGTGAGTAAACTACTTTGGGGGGAGAAAACCAATGGCTTTTAGCTATAGTGTAACTTGCTGCCAGACTGAGTGGCAAGAGGAAAGGGAAGATAAGAACCACCACTTCAGAAAGGGTTGTTTGCTTCTCTTAGATGCCTGTGATAGGGTTTGGCTGGGCCTGGGGTTAGTAATTGAACCTCATTAATGGAAAGAACCTCTCTAACCCGTCTTTCTATAAGAACCCCCTTTCATTATCGCTCTGATTCTGAGACTACTCACAAAGCTAGGAAAAGATAAGCAGGCACAGGCCATTTTGAACATACGCCCAGTCAGATAGTCTGGTCTTGAGCCAATTGTGTACTAGTTTGCAGGTTTCCATCCCTCCCCGTCCTTAACCTCTCTGTGAAGAGGGCTGCCCTCCTTTCGAATCTGATATCCAGAGCCCTCCCTACGCTGACCTAATTACACTATGCTTAAGAAAGGCCTTTACAACTATCAACCTTAAAAATAAAGTAGTCAGAAAAATAAATAAAATAGTCAGTTATTTAATCAACAAAGATGAGTTTATCTGGGACTAGCAGAGGAGTTACAACTCCGGACTTGCAGACTCTAGCACACCAGAGGCAAGAACAAAGAACAGGAGGAACAAGGAACAAAGGAGAGGGACTTGCTTTTATATAAAGAGGAAAGGGTTGGGAAGGGTTGTTTTGGAAGAAAGTTCATAGGAGGAGAAGGAGAGTTCCAAGTTGTGGTGCCTTCTAATTGGCTGGGTTGTTGCTGGGTGAGGAGAAAATCTTCCTTCTCCCTGCAGGCTTACATAAAGGAAGCTGTGGTGAATACTGAGTGAGCACCATCCCTTCATTGCTCCTGGCCCTGTTTTGAACTGGGTTTCCTTTATCCATTTTCACATAGACTGGTTAGTGTGAGTTTAAATCATCTTCTTGTAGATACAAATTGTCTCCAAAGGATTTGAGCCCTGTTTTTCAGTGTGGAATTGAAAAAAAAAAAAAAATCCCCTATTCAAACAATTTCAAGCTTCAGAAAGGTAGTGGGAGCAATAATAAGTTCACAATACCTTATAAAGCGTAAGGGATATGGTAAGGGCTCTCATCCTTTTTTGAGCTTAGTTGCCTATACTGCTTTATGTTCTAAATGACCCTACCAAACAAAAAGATTCTGAATAACCTTACACAAACTCATGAATTTTTGGAACTCCACATGTTTCTCAGAATCCTTATGAATTTTTCCTCTCTCTTATTCCCCAAACCACAACTGATTTTAGGCCTGCCCTTTTCTAGAGAGAGTCAGAAGGGACTCTGATTTCATCCCCCTGACAGCTTTACTGCCTTTTAACAACACACACACACACACACACACACTCATGAGTCCTACTAGCTTTACTAAACTATACCATTTTCACCAATTCCCCAATTTTGAGATCCGAACTTAGGAAATGCATGATCAAAGTGATTCAGTTCTGCTACTCCCAGATAGATAATTTGACTCAGGCTAATTATTAACAAAGTATTGCCAAACATATATATTTACCGTGGTGCCCTTTTGCCAATCTATTAAAAACTCTAACAGGGATGTTGGTGGGTAGTCGTAGTGAAATTAGCAAAGAAATGGACTTTTTGATATTTTTATTCTATTTTTTTACAATTTATTTTTTAAGTGTTTAGGTCTTCAGAAACAAGTATTTACATACTTTATTAAAACAATTGGTTCTTAAAGTTAAATGTAGGTTAAATATCCAATGCAATGTGGTGTTGTTACCTTGCTTTTTTTTAACTGAAGTAATTTTAAAATTACTTTCTCAGAGAGGTATGAATACCACCCAAATATTCCAGAAAAGTTTTATGAAAGGGAAGGGTCATGGTGCATGTTGCTTAATCCTTCACCTTTTGCATTTAGTCCCTCCATATTTTTTTCTCTACACTAATATGCATATGTCTACCATTTGTGGTGGAGATTATAAAAGTGACATAAAAAAGTTTACAGAGCAGTAGGATAGATGGAGTCTGGGTCCTGATATATCCTTGAGCTGATGTCATAGCCCTGGGCTGGAGTTCTTGTTATATGAGAAAAAAATAAAATAAGATGCTGTTTGTCAGGATGGAATCACATTAGAACATGATGACCTTCCACTATAACTGGGGGGAATGATAAGTGTAGGATATCATTTCTAGAAAAAAAAGGGAAATATGATAAGTAGACAGTACCATTGATGCCCACTATGGAGAGAAATTTTTGAAGATATTTCTGGGGTATTGAGCTTGTGAATCTAAGATAAACAAAAATATGGAATTCAGAAAGAACTAACAAGTTTAGGTGTATAGGAGGTAATAGTTTTAATCTAGACAATTATTAAAAGTTATTTCTACCAGGGTACCTGGGTGGATTAGTTGGTTTGGCCATCAACCCTTGATTTTGGCTCAGGTCATGGTTTCAGGGTCCTGGGATTCAGCCCCACATCAGGCAACATGCTCAGGGTGGAGTCTGCTTGGGGAGTGTCTCTCTCTCTCTCTCTCTCCTCCTCTGTGTCCCCCTCAAATAAATAAATAAATCCTTTAAAAAATGTTATTTCTACCAGTTCAGCCAAAGTCTCCAGCTGTTCCATTTGCTACGTACAAGAGCTTCCTGATTACCCCACCCCTTCACTATATAGTGCTCTCAACAACCATTCTGAGGTTTAAGAATGTCATAAGCTAACTGAGAGGAAGAGTTGTCTGGGAAGATGTTGGGAAAAAGTCTATGCAGGTATCCTTTATATTTTGGCAATCAAGGAACAATGGGCATGAGGCAATGAGACATCCAACAACTATAAGACATTCAACATTGCTCACATGCATCTGCATCCGTGGTGATTTCATGGCCCTTGCAAATGGTGATATTTGCTCAAGAGATGCAAAGTTACTTTCACTCATGACATGGCGAGTTCATCTCATCCCGTGAACTAGAATGCTCTCTTGGAAAATACACATCTAAGACTTTTCAGCTTAATCCCATGCCAACATCTTTTTAAATTTATGAGTCCAGAATCAATTCCCTAATTTCTCTGTACCTATTTACAGCAACATTTTCTTCTATGTCTAACTGTTGATCTAGGACAAGGACCTGCTTCTAGAAATGATGAGGTCAAATGAAAGCAGAGGGAAAGGGGTGCCTGAGTGGCTCAGTCAGTTAAGTGTCTGCCTTCAGCTCAGATCATGATCCCAGGGTCCTGGGATCAAGTCCAGCATCTGGCTCCTTGCTCAGTGGGGAGCCTACTTTTCCCTCTGCCTACTGCTCCCTCTGCTTGCAGCACCCCCTTCTAGTTCGTTCTCTCTTTCTCTGTCTCTAATAAATAAATAAAATCTAAAAATAAAATAATAAAAATAAAAATCAATCTAAAGAAGAAGGAGGAGGAGGAGAAAAAGAAGAAGAAGAAAGCAGAGGGAGAAAAAGGGGAAGTAGTCTTTCACTGCAAGACATGCTGAGATGTTGGTAGATTACAAATGGAAATGCAGGTCCAGAGAAGGGAGGACTGGAAAGGTAAAGATTTGTGAGATACCCACAGCTCTGGAATGATGAAAAATTCATGGGAGAACTTTCAAAATAAAAGGATAAAGTGCTCCAAGTCAGAACACATGGAAAGAGTCACATTTAGGGATGAGGGAAACGAGAAGTCGTAGGGCCTTTGGTGCCATGTCTCTCAGCATCATGGAAGGGAGACGTCTTCAAGGAGGAGAGTGTAGGCAGAGAGGGCAGAGAGCAGAAAGCTGCCCTCTCTGCTCAGAGAACACAAGTGGTGAGTGCCAGATACTGGATGTTACAAAGTCATCAACTGCCTCGGAGACAGAGCTTCAGAAACCCAAAGAGATGGCTGCTAAATTGAAAGAATGCATAGAACAATAGTAATTCAGGGTGGACAGTTATTAGACTGATCTTTTGTTTGAGGTGGAAAATTAGAGCAGGCTTTATGTTTGTTTTTTGCTGAAAGGAGTGAGGCAACAGAGTGAAACTAAAAATGCAAGAATTTGGACTACTAGGAGACCCCAGGGCCAGAATCCAGGTTTGCTTTCTCTGCTCCTTTTCCTAGATTGAACCATTCTGCCTCCATTGAGATAGCACGGGGGAATGGGAATGAGGACTGGGGCAAAGGATTAAACCCTCTTGGTCCTAACATTTGTACCTTCAAGGGACCTGGCTTCTTGGTTCAAATGGCTGCCCCCCCCCACCGCCACTCCCACCCTAACTTGCACCCAGGCAGCCTTAATGTTCTGGCCTCAACTATAATTGAAGGGTTATGAGAACTTTGTAGGGTAACTACTCTTGGTCAGACTAAGTGCTGGATCATTCATTTTTCTCTGTAGACATTTATTTAGCACTTTCATGTGCGATGTTCAAAAGCACCCCATAAGGTAGATAGAAACACTGTTACTGCCCCTATGTGACGGATCAGGAAACTGAAGCGTGGCTCTTGCTTCTTATGCCTTCTTATGTTACTCTGGGGTGCTTCATCTGACCCAGAAGTATTTTCAACTAAAACGATGAAACCAGTATTTTCTAAAACATCTGTATCTTACTGCCCCTCCTCCCACTTCAAAAAAAAAAAAAATCACCATGCAAGCAGAAGCCAAACAAATCAATCTTAATAATCAATGTGGAAAAAAAAATAATGATCGTTCTGTAGTCTTTAAAACTTTTTGTCAAAACATTAAAAACTCAATTACTATGCAGGGCACCTGGGTAGCTCAGTTGGTTGAGCATCTGTCTTAGGCTCAGGTCATGATCTCAGGGTCCTGAGATTGAGCCCTGCCTCAGGCTCCCTGTTTGGTGGGGAGCCTGCTTCACCCTCCGCCTCTTCCGCTGTCTGCCACGTCCCCCCGGCTTGTGCTCATGCTCTCTGTCTGTCAAATAAATGGATAAAATCTCAAAACAAAACAAAAAAACCTCAGTTATTGTAGATTATAAATGAAAAATATAAAAATGAATATTTATTTAGTGCACTGCAATTTAAAGACTTAGAAACATTGAGAATTAGAGTGTCTTATTTTTTCTGTGCTTATCAAGAATAGTTTGAAAAGTGCTGGCCTTCCCTTCTTACTCTGTAACTTCAGACATAGCAGGAGCATCTTTTCTATACCTGGGTGAACTGTCATGCTCTAAGTTCACATTATCTTCCAACATTTTGTTCTTTGTACTTTCAATGTCATGGAATATCCCAAGAGTGGCTTTAATTGTTTATTTATTTAAGTGATTTCTACACCCAGCATGAGGCTTGAACTCCTGATTTCAGGATCAAGAGCCACACGCTCCTGGGACTGAGCCAGCCAGGCTCCCAGTCCTGCCAAGAGTTCCCTTTTTTTTTTCCCCCAAGAGTTCCTTTAATGTGAAGTTGTTGCTGTTTTATTAGCATCAATTCTGGCTTGTCATAACTACTTTATTCGTTTATATTAATAAGTTTGCCTTCACCAAGTTCCCATGATTCTTAATTTTCTGTCTCAATTCAGTTGGGCCGTGGTGCCCACATATTGGGTCAAACCTTGAACTACAGCATCAGCTTTTCCCTGGGTCTTCAGCCTGTGGGCTCACTCTGCAGATTTTGGACTTGCTAGCTTCCATGAGCCAGTTCCTTAAAATAAATCTCTCTCTCTCTCTACACACACACACACACACACACACCTCTGTTTCTCTGCAGAACCCTAAGAGTTTCTGTGGCTGAATATGTCTTAAAATGTGGCAAAATTCCCATGCTCCACTCTTTCTTCTATAATTCCAAGTACATTCAATAGGACTTCACTTCTAGTGTTACTGAAAGTTTCTTCACTTTTTTTTCTTTACTACACTTTCATCTTTACTTTTTGTTTTGTTTTGTTTCTTTACTACACTTCCATCTTTGTTGGCCAATTATCTCTTTCCTTTATCCATTTTTGTGAAACATCATGTGGACTGATCACTGAGAGACAAGGAAGCAACATAGCTCCACTCTTTGCTTCTGGGCATAAACTGAATACCACGAGTGCAATGACCAACGACCGATGGACTTTGAAAGAAATAATATGATTGGTCAGTGAACCCTACACACACCTGTTACTTGTGTTGTTATTTGTGGACTGAAGAGCTAGCGCAAAGTTTGTAATTTGTGCAATTATCCACAGTTATATAATATGGTAACTGAAATTTGAACAGTGTTGTTGGGGGAACTGGTAATGTTTGACTAAGCCATGGTAGCGAACTGTAATTTGTGCACACTGAAACCCTGCAGTGCGAGGACTGCCTGTATTCACTTTGAAACCAGGTGTCTAGATCTATAATTTAGAAGTCTCTACCATGAAGGACCCAAGGGCTAAGCAAACAAGGTTCTCAGCTCGCAGCATCTCTGTAAAAATTCTCTCATTTTATTAACTGGCATTCTTGAAATACTTGAGATTTATTTTCTTAACTATTTTCTGTAAATAACTGGCTGCTTAGAGATTCCCATAAGAAATGTCCAAATAGAGGCAGTGGTTTGTGGTAGAGACAACTGCTAAGAATTCATGTTCCCTTTTTTCTTTTAATGATGGTCCTCCAGGTTCCGTGGGTCGGGCAGCTGCCTGAGTACCACATTCCCATCCTCCCTTAAAGCTTGTGACCAAATTCTGGCCAGTGGGGTTGTAAGTAAAGCAGTTGTCTGCCACTTCTGGGTTTAACCTTAACAGGAACGGGTGTGCTCTTCCCCGGCCTCTTCTCTGCTGGCTGGGATACAGATGCAAGGGCAGGAAGTGGAGTCGACATTTTGAACGGAGAAATGGAATGTGTGCGTTGAGCGTGTGTCAGAGTTCACGATATGGACCACTATCTCTGGACAGTTATCTCAGAGAGAATAAAAGTCGATCTTGTTTTAGCCATTACATTTTAGGGTCTTTTGGTTACAGACACTTAACTCTAACCTAGAAAATACATGGATGGCTTCCTGTTTGGGAATAAGCAATAGCCCAACATAGTAAATGGGATTTTTACAAGTCATACTAAATAGAGGATTCTCCTCCCTTCCAATTTATTTTAAAGAGGACAAGAGAAAAGTGGAAGGGCCTAAGTCTAATCCTCTTCCAACCTAATAAACTGAGTAGGACCTACTGAGGACAATTAATGATACAATGAAGATACCACAAATAGGATGAGAAAATCTGCCCCTTGCACAGAGTGCGTATGGTGTTTCTCATTTAGCACATACTGTGCACTAAGGGTATGAGCCTTCATTCCCAACAAACAGACTTGTTGGATTGGAGGCTTCCAATATTTAAATTAAATTCTCAGGAGCTGTTGTGATCTGTTGAGAGAGGAGACAATTATCTGGCAATATTTATAGAATACTTTTGTGACAAAAATCAATTTTAGGTAGTATTCATAAGTTAAGACATTGACACGGAAATGATTTATCCTAATATAGCCCTTAAAATTTGTACATCATGAAATTTGGCTCTTTTGTACAAAATGAGAAAAGATGATTCAACATCAACAAATGTGTAATGCTCATGTGTATACACTAGAGGGCACTCGTCCACTATTTTCTGTTTGAACAAAATTTACAGTTAAGGTTTTTAAACCAGTGCACAGAAGAATCACCGTAGGATCTTGTTTAAAATGTGTGACTTTGGGCTGTGGATGGGCCAATGAATCTGAATTTTTAGTGAGAGACTATATGGAAGCATGGTAAAGAGGATGGCTTGTGGAGCCTGATTGCCAGGATTTGAAACCCGATTTTGCTGCTGTGAAAGTGAATAATTATTTAACCTCTGCGCTGTTTCTCATCCATCAGATGAAGTTAGAAGTAGCACTTAAATAAAGAGAGAAAGAAAGACAGAAATAACGTACCTTTTAGGGTTATTATAATGTAGGATTAAATGAGTGAACTGAGAACATACAGCCTAGTGCCTGGCAGTAAATATTCATTCTATTATTACAAGCATTCTTTTTTCCCTTTTTTTTATTTTTTTAATTTTTTAAAAAGATTTTATTTATTTATTTGACAGAGAGAGAGAAACAGTGAGAGAGGGAACACAAGCGGGGGAAGCAGGAGAGGGAGAAGCAGGCTTCCCACAGAGCAGGGAACCCGATGTGGGGCTCAGTCCCATGACGCTGGGATCATGACCTGAGCTGAAGGCACATGCTTAGCAACTGAGCCACCCAAGCAAGCTTTTTTGCTTTTTTTAAAAAAATATATTTTATTTATTTATTTGACAGAGAGAGACACAGCAAGAGTGGGAACACAAGCAGTGGGAGTGGGAGAGGGAGAAGCAGGCTTCCTGCTGAACAGGAAGCGCAATGCGGGACTCATCCCAGGACCCTGAGATCATGACTTGAGCCTAAGGCAGACACTTAAAGACTGAGCCACCCAGGCGCCCCTACGAGCATTATTTTTAATAAAGACATTCATTGATTTTGTTGTGGGAAAATTTGAGGAACACATGACTACTCTTGAAAGATATATATTCTCCTGACACTCTGCAACCAGGCTAATAAGCCTTCAGGTCCTGACCCTTTGCTGAGTGGTAATGGAATGGCAGGAACCAAAGGTACAAAACGGAGCCAAGTAAGACTGGTCTTCACATGTTCTTTAAAGAACTTGTACTTTATTCAGAAGTCAGTGGAAATCCTCTGAAGGCACTGAGGCTGAAAGTGGCAGGAGTAGATTCACATTTGCCTAGGATCCGCTCTGCAAGCAGAGTAGGAGCTGGAATGTGAGGGGTGAGGCTGGAGGCACGTGGACAGAGGACCTCAGGCAGTTGTAAGGGTGTACAGGCTCCTTTCCATCCTAAGGAAGAGACTTCAGAAAGCATTAGGATTATTCGCTTTAGTGACTCTAATAACAACAGTTTGAACCTTATACATCCTTTCTTCTTAGGAACTCAAAATAGAGTCAAGTTTGTAATAAAACACTCTCTCCTCTCCACCTCTGATTTCCATCCACTAGATGGTGTATACAGGACCCAGTCAGCATGCTCCCTAGGTTTTGAGCCAGCAGATCCTCCAAATAGGACTCAAGTGAGCTCTGCAGTCCCCAGGGGAAAACTGGACTGCTCTCCATGGCACCAGAAGCTGCAAAGGGAGATAGTTTTGTATCTCACTCCGCGATCCTATAGATGGTGGGGTAGATTTCCAGGAACCATGGCAACTTTGAAGTGACTGACGGAAGAGAAACAAACTTCTGCTCTATCACCACCCAGCCAGAATGGGAGGAGCTGCCAGGCAAGCAGAAGGGAGGGAGGATGAGAGAGCTAAGGTCACAGTCTCCCACCTGGGCTCTGCCTGGAAATCACCAACACTGTTTGGCTACCAGCTACCGTCAAATTAGCAGTGCCAGGGAAAAATAGCTACCTGAGTTTTGTCTTTAATACCTAAGGAGTGACTGGATGATTTCACGAGAAAAGAATTTATCCCTGGGGGCTGCCAGCTTGTGGACTCAGCCAAGCTTTATATCTAGTCTCTAAGTCTCTTAAAAATATACTTGGTTTTAAGTCTCTGAAAACATGTAAAATATGAATGGGTAAAATGGCTCTTCCCCCTGTTAGAGTTGGTAAGATTGAAGAATCCTAGAGTATTATCTTAGACTGCCTAAGATAGAACCTAATCCAATGGTTTAAAATTTGTTTTAGTATCAGATCCCTTGAAATGAAATCCTATTTAAAAAAAAAAAAAAAAAGGTGTGGACAGAAAGCAAACCTGTTTCTATTGAAGGAGGTTTCTGGTTGGCAATGCTGTCCACTTCCTATCATATGACTTAATGCTTTGAATCCCTAGGACCTAGAGAAGCAGAGATAATGATTAAATCAAGTCTTCCACTTTACAGAGGAGCAAAGTGAGTCCCAGAGAAGCACTAATTATTTGAATAGAGTGCAAAGGCCATGAGGGGAGGCACAGAAAGAAAACTGAAGGTACCAAACAAATTCATGGTAGAGAATGGAGTCTGGGTACTGTTTTCTTTGGAGTTGGATCAGTGAGTCAAGAAGAAAGGCAAATGGGAATGGGTGGGGGTGAGATGAAGGTTTAACTTCGATTCAGAGAAGGATTTACAAGAGGAAGGGATACAAACTTTGGAACTTTGATGTCCCCCTGGAATTTATTTAATGTAGCAAAGTTGGTTCTCTGTCTAGAGAGAATCAAAGCAAGCTTTGAATTATAGTCCTGCATTAAAGTGGAGACCTCCAGCCCTCCCAGCCACTAGTCACCGTCATCCTTGGCATTATCAAACATCCATTAAAAGTCAATACCAGCTAACCACAGAGGCGCGTTTCCCGCCGGACACTGTGAAGGTCAGTGGTTTAGACAGAAAACAAGATGGCAATTTCCTGATAATTCATGGGAGAAACATGACCCAGTTCCAATCTGTGGAGGCTGCGTTTAGGCAATAGGCTTAAGCAATGGAAACCAAAACAAGGCAAAAGGACCCACAGTGACCCCTGAGGGGAATACAAACAGGGCTCAGGGAGTGACCCACCTCAAAATAGTCATAGACCCTAACCAACCAATGGCAACAAGGCACAGTTCTTAAGATCACAAAAAAGGGGAAAATTCCATATACCTCAGACTCCTTTACTCTGCCCTGTAACTGCAGCCTCTCCCCACCGCCTTGTGGTAGACAGTCTCTCCTTCGCTGTCCTGCCTGCCACTCGCTTGCAGTGTTGTATTCAATAAACTTCTCTTTTGTTCAACCTTTCACCATCCCCAGCACACCTCCCCGCCATTGGAGCACTCCACACAATCTTTCTTACTTTCTTTTCTAGGTTAAAAATCAAACTCAAAATTTACCTGGTCCAGGGAATGTGTGTGTGCCCACCTGATTCAGTTAATTATTAGGCTTAGCAACTTCTATTCTTAATTTGCCTCACTGAACCTCTGTTCTTCACCTATAAAGTACAGATAATAAGAAAGATTTCTCAGTGTTTTTATATGAATAAAAGGAAATAAGATATGTTAGCTATATAGCACAGTGCCTGACAGCAATTATTTGAAAATGGCTAGTTTCTTCTCTGGCATGGATCTCTGATAGACCAAATTAATAAAAATTTGAAAGAGGTTAAATTTTTCTTTAATATCTTTCCATCTTTTCTTTTAGAATCTACTCTAATTCTGGACTCTCTTATTTTTTATTTCTTCCCATCTCCTCTACCTTTCTTTTAATTCTGGAATAACTATGATAAACGTTCATTAATGTGGAAGTTAACTCATTTGTTAAGAATCAAAGTGGAGAATGAATCAGACACCAATATCCAGTACAATAGTTTGCTTTTAGTAACAAAATTTTCAAGTTTCCCCCTCAGACATTCACACAGAGATGTTTGTTTCTCGTGACTGTTTTACCTCTAGATGGTTAAAGAACATCTTTTATCTGTAGATAATAAATTCTATACCATTGACCAAGGGTATCTCTGCAGATCAGCATTTGGTCAATCCAGACCAGCTGAAATTAACACATGTTATTCAAATGGAAATGTTAGAACTGGAAAGTGCAATATCTGAAATGAAGAAGTTCAATGGATGGGCTGAACAACCGACTGCCGATTTAGAAAAAAATTTATTGGGGCACCTGGGTGGCTTGGTGGGTTGAGCCTCTGCCTTCAGTTCAGGTCATGATCTCAGGGTCCTGGGATTGAGCCCCATATCAGGCTCTCTGCTCAGCAGGGAGCCTACTTCCCCCTTTCTCTCTGCCTGCCTCTCTGCCTACTTGTGATCTCTCTCTGTCAAATAAATTTTAAAAATCTTTAAAAAAAATTTATTAACTTGAAGACAAAATTAACTGTATAATTAACTGCATAATTCAAATTCAATAGAAACTGAACAATGAAAAAAATGACTGATATAAGGCTGGACAGAACCTCAGTGAGGCTCAATTTGTGAGACAATATCAAGAAGTTACATATCTTTGTAGTCAGAGAGAGAGAAGCGGGGAGGGAGAAAGGAGGAAAGGGGTAGAAAAAAATATTTGAGGATATAATGGTCCAAATTTCCCAAATTTGGTCAAAAGTATCAGTTCACAAATATAAGAAGCTCAGTAAATATCAAGTAGGATAAATATAAGGCAAACCACACCTTGAAATATTATAGTCAAACTAATGAGCACCAAATAAAGAGAAAGTCTCCAAAGACAAAAGACATATTTCATACAAAAAGAGAAACATATGAAAAATGGCTGACTTCTAATGGAGACTATAAGACAATGAAATTGCATACTAAAGTTCCTAAAGGAAAAAAATCTATCAACCCACAAGTCTATATCCAATGAAAATCTTCCTTAAAAATGAGGGTAAAATAAAAACATTTTCAGATAAATAAAAGCTGAAAGAATTAATCACTATTAGACTATCAAAGACTACTTTCATTTCTTAATTTTAAAAACAGACTGCTTAAAGCAAAAATAACATTGAACTATCATCGGTTTTTAACATATGTATGTATAAAACTTATGACAACAATAGCACAAAGGATGAGAGGAGAAGTATATGGGATTCTGCTGTTGTAGTGTTCTTAATTTTACACGAAGTGAAGTGTTGTGATATTAACTCCAACTAGATTGTGATGATTTAAGGATGAATAATGTGATCTCTAGAATACCACTTAAAAAAATAAAAAGCTGGGGCACCTGGGTGGCTCAGTGGGTTAAAGCCTCTGCCTTCAGATCAGGTCATGGTCCTAGGGTCCTGGGATCGAGTCCCGCATCGGGCTCTCTGCTCAGCGGGGAGCCTGCTTCCTCCTCTCTCTCTGCCTGCCTCTCTGCCTACTTGTGATCTCTGTCTGTCAAATAAATAAATAAATAATCTTTAAAATAAATAAATAAATAAATAATAAAAAGGTACAGCAACGATAAAGAAATTAAGATAGAATACTTAATATTTTTTATTAATCAAGAGAAGGGAACAAAGGAGGAAAAGAGAAATGAAAACAGATGAGAAAAATAGAAAACAAACTGCAAGATGGATGTACCTGCTTATCTTGAATAGAAGAGAACTGTCCCTTTCTGTGGACACTCTAATCATTGTGAAAGAATTTTTTCACATTATACCTTGCACCATAGTTTCATGTTTATAATTTTTTCCCTCTTACTAGACAACAAACTCTTTGAGGATGAGAACCATGGCCAAAGGGAAGAAGAGATGAAAACCATGCAGACCTTTAAGTTCACTGAAGATTCAGTTTAACTGTCTTCTATGTGACTAGCTTGCTTCCATGTGAACTTAAAAAAAGAAAAACTGAGTAGTAAAGGGTAGGTTTGAGTAATCTTTACACATACTTGTCATACTTTCAAATAAACTTTTTGCCCACTGGCCAGTTGGCTTAATCATTTCTACGTGGTGCCAACTGATCAAGAGATCACAAATACCTCTAAACTAGATGGTGAAGAGGTCTCTTGTTGATTAGGGCCAACTCCAGCTAATTGGTGGTGCGGCCAAATCATACTGAGCAGTGAAGAATGTCACAATTACATTAGTGTCAGCCATGGGTACAAGTGGGAGTAGTAACAGCACACCTGGTATATAGGTATATAACACTGATTTGGGGTGTCATAATGTTCATGTTTACTATGACTATAAGCCTGGATTTTCCAGAATGATCTCATAAATACACCCTAAATTATCAGATAGTGTGTTCAAGTTTGAGGTTTGGAGTATTTATGACAATATTATTTGTATGAATTAACATAGAGTTTCCTAAAACACTCTGTAAAGCCCATTAATTCTTATTCTTCCCATTGCCACTCTGCAAATGATGTGATGAACTTGCTAATTTTGGTTCAAGAGTATTCTTCCGATCCATAAGCATGGAAGGTTTTTCCATGTTTTTGTGACTTCTTCAATTTGTTTTGTAAGTGTTCTGTAATTTCTAGGGTAGAGATATTTCATTTCTTTAGTTAGGATTATTCCAAGTATCTTATGGTTTTGGTGCTACTGTAAATGGAATCAATTCCCTCATTTACTTTTCTACAGTTACACTGGTAGTGAATAGGAAAGCAACCAATTTCTGTGTATTGATTTTGTATCCTGCCACATCACTGAATTGCTGTATGAGTTCTAGTAATTTAGGGGTGGAGTCTTTGGGTTTTCCACATAGAGTATCATGTCATCTGCAAAGAAAGAGAGTTTGACTTCTTCATTGCCAGTCTAAATACCTTTAATTTCTTTCTTTTGTCTGATTGCTATTGCTAGGACTTCTAGTACTATGTTGAACAACAGTACAACAGAACAACAGCGAGAGGGCATCTTTGTCATGTTCCTGATCTTAAGAGAAAGGCTCTCAGCTTTTCCCCATTGAGAGTGTTATTCACTGTGAGCTTTTCATAGCTGTTTTTTATGAAATTGAGGAATTTTCCCTCTATTCCTATGCTCTGAAGAGTTTTAATCAGGAAAGAATGCTGTATTTTGTCAAGTGCTTTTTCTGCATCGATTGACAGGATCACATGGTTCTTCTTTCTCCTCTTATTAATGTGTTCTATCACATTGATTGATATGTGAATGTTGAACACCTTTGCATCCCAGAGATAAATCCCACCTGGTTGTGATGGATAATCCTTTTAATGCACTGTTGGATCCTATCAGCTAGCATCTTGTTGAGAATTTTGGCATCCATTTTCATCAGGGATATTGGTCTGAAATTCTCCTTTTTGATGGGGTCTTTGCCTGGTTTGGGGATCAAGGTAGTGCTGGACTCATAGAATGGGTCTGGAAGAAACAGAGGGAACTCTGTTTCTGTTTTTTGAAATAGCTTCAGGAGAATACATATTATGTCTTCTTTGAATGTTTGGTAGAATTCCCCAGGGTATCCATCAGGTCCTAGACTCTTATTTTTTGGGAGGTTTTGGATCACTGCTTCAATCTCATTACTGGTTATTGGTCTATTCAGGTTGTCACCTTCTTCCTGTTTCAGTCTTAGCAGTTTATAGGTTCCCAGGAATGCATCCATTTCTTCCAGGTTGCTTAATTTATTGGCATATAGTTGTTGATAATTATTTCTGGTGATTGTTTCTATTTCCTTGGTATTAGTCGTGATCTCTCCCCTTTCATTCATAATTTTATTAATTTAGGTCCTTTCTTTTTTCCTTTGCATTAGTCTGGCCAGTGGTTTATCAATCTTACTACTTCTTTCAAAGAACCAGCTTCTAGTTTCGTGGATCAGCTCTACTGTATTTCTGGTTTCTAATTCATTGATCTCTGCTGTAATTTTAATTATTTCTCTTCTCGTGCCTTGCTTATGGTTCATTTGTTGCTTTTTCTCCAGTTCTTTAAGGTGTAAAGTTGGTCAATTCAGGATTTTTCTATTTTTTTGAGTGAGGCTTAGATGGCTATGTATTTTCCCCCTTAGGACCACCTTTACCGTAAGCCATAGGTTTTAGACTGATGTGTTTTCATTCTCATTGGTTTCCATGAATTAAATTCCTCTTTGATTTCCTGGTTGACCAAACATTCTTAAGCAGGATGGTCTTTAGCTTCCAAGTGTTTGAATTTCTTCCAAATTTTTTCTTGTGATTAAGTTCCAGTTTCAAAGCATTGTGGTCTGAGAATATGCAGAGAATAATCTCAATCTTTTGGTATCAGTTGGGCCTTGATTTGTGACCCAGTATGTGGTCTATTCTGGAGAAAATTCCATGTGTGCTCCAGAAGAATGAGTATTCTGTTGTTTTAGAGTGGAATGCTCTGTATGTATCTATGAGGTCCATGTGGTCCAGTGTGTCATTCAAAGCTCTTATTTCTTTGTTGATTTTCTACTTAGATGATCTGTCTATTGCTGAGAGTAGAGTGTTGAGGTACCATACTATTAATGTATTATTATCTATATGTCTCTTTATTTCGTTAAGAGTTGGCTTATGTAGTTGGTTGCTCCCATGTTGGGAAATAGATATTTATAATTGTTAGATCCTCTTGTTGGATATACCCTTTAAGAATGATATAGTGTCTTTTTGTATCACTAACTACAGTATTTAGGTTAAAATCTAGTTTGTCTGATATGAGAATTGCTACCCTAGCTTTCTTTTGAGATCTGCTGGCATGAAAAATAGTTCTCCATCCCTTCACTTTCAGTCTGATGTATCTTTAGGTTCAAAATTATCTCCTATAGACAGCTTATGGTTGGGTCCTGCCTTTTTATCAGAAGAATAAACATTATAAAAATGTCTATACTGCCCAGAAGAATGTATACTTTCAATGCCATCCTGATCAAAACACCAATGACATTTTTCAAAATGCTAGAACAAATAATCCTAAAATTTTTATGAAACCAGAAAAGACCCTGAGTCACCATGGAAATGTTGAAACAGAAAAACAAAGCTGGAGGCATCACTTTGCCTGATTTGAAGCTATATTACAAAGTTGTGATCACTAAGACAGCATGGTACTGGCACAAAAACAGACACATAGATCAATGAAACAGAATAGATCAGATATGGACCCTCAATTTTATGGTCAACTAATCTTCGACAAAGCAGGAAAAAATATCCAATGGGAAAAAGACAATCTCTTCAATAAATGGTTCAATAAATAATGAACCATTCTCTTTCACCATACACAAAGATAAACTCTAAATGAATGAAAGACCTCAATGTGAGACAGGAATCCATCAAAATCCTAGAGAAGAACATAGGAAGTAACCTCTTCAACATCAGCCACAACAGCTTCTTTAAAGACAGGTCTCCAAAGGCAAGGGAAACAAATGCGAAAATGAACTTTTGGGACTTCATCAAGATATAAAGTTTCTGCCCAGCAAAGGAAACAGTCAAAAAAACAAACAGGTGGGGCACCTGGGTGGCTCAGTGGGTTAAAGCCTCTGCCTTCGACTCAGGTCATGATCCCAGGGTCCTGGGATGGAGCCCCACATTGAGGAGCCTGTTTCCTCCTCTCTCTCTGCCTGCCTCTCCACCTACTTGTGATCTCTGTCTGTAAAATAAATAAAATCTTTAAAAACAAAAACAAAACAAACAAACAAAACGGGCAACCCACAGAATGGGAGAAGAAAGTTACAAATGATACTACAGAGAAAGGGCTGATATCCAAGATCTATAAAGAACTCCTCAAACTCAATGTTCAAAAACCAGA
The DNA here is from genome assembly GCF_011764305.1 of Mustela putorius furo. Classification (NCBI taxonomy): domain Eukaryota; kingdom Metazoa; phylum Chordata; class Mammalia; order Carnivora; family Mustelidae; genus Mustela; species Mustela putorius. The sequence continues at coordinate 25,258,298 of NW_025421987.1, forward strand.
CAATCACATTTAAAAAAAAAAAAAAAAATTGGCAGAAGACATGAACAGGCACTTCTCCAAAGAAGACATGACAAATGGCCAACAGACACATGAAAAATCTTCATCATCTTTAGCCAACAGGGAAATTTGAATCAAAACCACATTGAGATACTGCCTTACACCAGTTAGAATGACAAAAATTGACAAGGCAAGAAGCAACAAATGTTAGAGAGGTTATGGAGAAAGGGGAATCCTCTTACACTTTTGGTGGGAATGCAAGTTGGTACAGCCACTTTGGAAAACGTTGTGGAGGTTACTCTAAAAGTTAAAAATAGAGTTACCCTAGGACCCAGCAATTGCATGGCTGGGTATTTACCCCAAAGTTACAGATGTAGTGAAAATAAGGGGCACATGCACCCCAATGTTCATAGCAACAATGTCTACAATAGCCAAACTGTGGAAAGAACTGAGATGCCCTTCAACAGATGAACAAATAAAGATGATGTCTTCCATATATAAAATAGAATATTATTTGGCCATCAGAAAGGATGAATACCCAACTTTTGCATCAGCATGAATGGAACTAGAGGAGATTATGCTAAGTGAAGTAAGTCAAGCAGAGAAAGTCAATTATCATATGGTTTCACTTATTCGTAGAACATAAGGAATAGCATGGAGGACATTAGGAGGAAGGAAAAAATGAAGGGGGAAAACATCAGAGAGGGAGAGGAACCATGAGAGACTAGGGACCCCAGGAAACAAACTGAGGGTTTTGGAAGGGTGAGGGGATGGGTTAGCCCAGTGGCGGGTATTAAGGAAGACACATATTGCTTAGACCACTGGGTGTTATACACAAACAATGAATCATGGAATACTACATCAAAAACTAATGATGTAATGTATGGTGACTAATATAACATTAAAAAAAAAAAAAGAGTATATGAATTCACTTCATTCTTACTATTGTTCCTATGAAGGCTCCCAGAGCAGTAATTTGGAAATAAATACATAAATGAATAAACATAAATAAAATGTTTTTATATCTAAGATTTGATTATCTAGGTACAGGTATACTGACTGCACTTTCAGCATTTATGAGTGGACATTCTTTTTTAATCCCTTAATTTTCACATCACATATGAAAAGACAAAAGAAGTGAATTTGCTGTTAACTACACACAATTTTTTGAAATGGGGTGATTTTCCCTAAAGCTTATTAAAAGGAAGAGCTAAGCTTCAAGTTATAACCAAATGTTTTACAGTAAGAGGAAATTAGAATACCCAAGAAATGAGCACTTATTCTAGTTCTCTTTTAGTCAGTGTGTAGTCTCATTACATATTTTAAAATTCTACCACAGAAGTAACCAGTAACTCTATCAATTTTCTTCAGCCAACTTTGGTCAGAAGAGCATCAAGGAGTCATTTGGCTAACATTTTATAAGGAAAGTTTACATCAAATATTTCTCCTTGAAATTTAATTTATTTTTAGGAGTCTATTCATGGGCATTTTCAAATGATACTTAAAATTGTATAAACAGGGTGCCTGGGTGGCTCAGTGGGTTAAGCCGCTGCCTTCGGCTCCGGTCATGATCTCAGGGTCCTAGGATCGAGTCCCGCATCGGGCTCTCTGCTCAGCAGGGAGTCTGCTTCCTCCTCTCTCTCTGCCTGCCTTTCTGCCTACTTGTGATCTCTCTCTGTCAAATAAATAAATAAAATATTTTTTTAAAAAAATCGTATAAACAAATGATTCAATGTTAAAATCTGAAATCATCCAAATCCTCTCCCCTCCAAAAGTATAAAAAAGATAGATGAAAATAAGAAAAACAACTCATTTTCACCAACAGAAGAAAGATTATTGAATGCAGTGTGGATTTGAGCTTTTTCTTTCTTTTTTTTAAAGATTTATTTATTTATTTTAGAGAAAGAAAGTGGGAAGGAACAGAAGGAGTGGGAAAGAAAATCCTCAAACAGACTCCCTGCTGAGCATTGGGCTCCGTCCCAGGATCTGAGATCATGACCTGAGCTGAAACCAAGAGTCAGACGCTTAACTGACTGAGTCACCCAGGTGCCCTAGTTTTTGTTTTTGTTTTTGTTTTTGTTTTGTTTTGCTTTTATACCAACACCACAATTCTCATACTTTTTGAAATCCTTTTGAAGTTGGAGTCAATAGCACAGATTGTTCTTTATATATAACCAACCTATTGAGATATAATTCATGTACCACACAATTCACTCATTTAAAGGTAAATTTATACACAGAGTGGTACAATCATTTTAACAATCAATTTTAGAATGTTTCATTATCCTAAAAAGAAGCTTTGTACCCATTACAATAACTCCTCATTCTCCTCAACCCCCTCAGACCTAGGCAACCACTAATCTAATTTCTGTTTTTAAAGATTTTCCTATTCTGACCAGTCCCTATAAATGGAATCATAAAATATGTGGTCCTTCGTGAGTGGCTTTTTTCATTCAGCATAAAATTTTCCAGATTCACCATGTTGTAGTATGTCTAGTACTTCATTGTTTTTTATTGCTGAATAATATTCCCTTGTGTAGCTGTACAACATTTTATCTATTCATCATTGATGGCTATTTGTGTTGTTTTCACTGTTGGACCATTATAAATAATGCTACTTCAAACACTCATATACAGGGTTTGTTTTTGTTTTCCTTTTTGTTTTTAAAGATTTTATTTATTTGATAGACAGAGATCACAAGGAGGCAGAGAGGCAGGCAGAGAGAGAGGGGGAAGCAGGCTCCCCGTGGAACTGAGAGCCCAATGTGGGGCTTGATCCCAGGATTCTGGGATCATGACCTGAGCTGAAGGCAGAGGCTTAACCCCTGAGCCACCCAGCTGCCCCAATGTACAGGGTTTTTTAAGGACATAAATTTTCATTTCTCTTAGGTATATATCTAGGAGTAGAATTTCTGACCCATATGGTAACACTGTATTTAACCTTCTGAGGAACAGCCAGCCTGCTTTGTAAAGCCCAAACAGTGAATAAGCATTTTTATTTCCTCACATCTTTGTGGACACTTTTTAAATTATATATATCCTAATGGGGTGATGCAATACCTCATTGTATTGAATTTTTTTTTTCGTTTCCTGTTTTGTACAGACTTATTAGCATGAAATCAGTCTAAGATTTCACCTATTTTCAGTAAGACCTTACCTAGATGACACATATTCTAAATGACCAATGAATTCTTTAAAATTATATTAACATTGATTAAATGTTCGTAAAAACATCTAAGAATCTGACACACTTGCTGGGAACTGACTTAAAAACCAGTAGCCTACAATAGGGACCACAATAAGTTGAAAGCTGCTGGGGGATATGTTTTAAAATCCATAATGAATTTTCAATTTCTGGTAATGGCAGACAGAATAATTTTAACCAGTTGCCCCCAGAAAATCTCGACAAACTTTTTCAAAAAATCTACCTGTAGGTATTGCAAAGCCAATATGGCAGTGAAGATCATTAGGGCTAAGATTAAGGAAAGGAAGGAAAAGGTTTAGGGTGGAACAATACAGGAGAACCTACCAGTTTGGTTACTTTTGTCCTAAAAGTATATACCAACTATGGAAGAGATGAATAAAAAGTTGAGCAGAGTTTTTAATACCTTCACCTGGATGGAGGACAAAAACTGGATAATGGGGCTAATCAAGGAATGTGGGTGGGGAGTAGGGAGGTCCTAGTAAATACCCCAAAGACTAAACCATAAGAGTATAGAGATTAAGATTAAGCCTACTCCTATGAAATCTTAATCCCAGATACTATATCAAAGTGAACTTGCATTGCTAGTAGTTCTAGACACTCCTCAGACAAATATAAATCCATTTAAGAAGAATTCAAAAGCCCCATGAGTCCTCTGCAGGATTAAAGAAAAAAAAAATCTAGGCACATCAAAGTAAATTGATGAAAATGGAAGAGAAATTCTTTTTTTTTTAATGAATTTTTTATTTTTTATAAACATATAATATATTTTTATCCTCAGGGGTACAGGTCTGTGAATTGCCAGGTTTACACACTTCACAGCACTCACCAAAGCACATACCCTCCCCAATGTCCATAATCCCACCCCCTTCTCCCAACCCCCCTCCCCCCAGCAACCCTCAGTTTGTTTTGTGAGATTAAGAGTCACTTATGGTTTGTCTCCCTCCCAATCCCATCTTGTTTCATTTATTCTTCTCCTACCCCCTTAAGCCCCCATGTTGCATCACCACTTCCTCATATCAGGGAGATCATATGAGGAAGAGAAATTCTTTAAAAAGAATAAGAATTATTGAGATTATCTTCAGAAAGGCAATAATTCAGCTGGAAGCTGCCTTAGTCATATAAATAATGACAACCCAAACACACTGGAATGATTTACAGAGTTCTGAAAAATAAATATTGCCAATCTAAAATTCTTTTTCCAGCAAAATACCCTTCAAATATGAAGGAGAATGCATTACTTTCTATTGCTATATAACAAATTACCAAAAATTTAATGGCTTAAAACAAAGCCATTTATTGTATCCCAGCTTCTATAGGTCAGAAGTCTGGGTATAGCTTAACTAATAGAACATTAAATGAAACAATAATAATATTGAAATCAATCCAAAAGAATGCAGGAAAGAGAAAAGAAATGGGCATGACATATAAAAACTGAACACTAATACAGTATATTTAAACTCAAATATATTGGTACTCACATTAAATATAAATGCCCCCGGAAATAAATAATTTTCACACCAGATTTTTTTTTTTTTAATTTTAAGTAAGCTCCACACCAAATGTGAAGCCTTAACTTACAACCCCAAGGTAAAGAGTCACATGCTCTATAAATTAAGCCAACCAGCGGCTCCTCAGACTGGATTTTAAAAACAAAACACAGCAACTATAGACTGCCAATAGTAGGTATATCTTAATTATAAATATATAGAGAAGTTAAAAGATGGGGGCACCTGGGTAGTATAGTGGGTTAAGTGTCTGCTTTCAAATCAGGTCATGATTTCAGGGTCTTGGGATTCACCTGAGACCTGAGATCTTTGCTCAGTGGGGAGTCTGTTTCTTCCTCTCACTCTCCCTCTGTGCTATTTCTCTCTCAAATAAATATATAAAATCTTTTTAAAAAGTTAAAAGATGGACAAAATCATAACATACAAACACTTATGTAGCTAAATTGGTATCAAACAAAATAATATTAAGGCAAAAATATGACTAGAGTTAAAAAGGGAATCTTCATAATGATGAAACAGTTTACAATGAAGATGTAGCAGTATGCACTTAAAATATATAATCACATTTTATAAAACAAAAATAGACCCTCAAGTGAAAATAATATTTCTATAGAGAGGGAGTTGTTGATATTTCTCCTGGTTACTGATAGAACAAACATCAAACTTTGTAAAGTTAAAGAATATTTAAACAATACAACTAATAAAATGATTTAATTCACACATACAAAACATGTAATTTAACAATAGAAAAGCAAATGAACAAAAGTTGGTCTTACCTTGGGTCATAAAAGCAAGTCTCCATAAGCTTTCAAATGATTGGCATTGTACAGAATATGCAGCCCAAACACAACTGGGCTGGAAATTAATAACAAACAATGACAACTTTCCAAATATGACAAAAGAATAAAAAATAGGAATAAATCTCTAATTACTTAGTCCAAAATTTAAAACCTTTCCACAAATTATTCCAGGCCCAGTAGACTTCAGCAGTAAATATTATCAAATAGTTAAGAAACAGCAACACGGAACTCACACAAATTCATTCATACAATATTTCAAAAAGTGGAAATATTTCTTAACTTCTCTAAGGCAGCATAACCCTGATACCAAAACCCTGCAAGGATGTCATGAGAAAGGAAAATTTCCAGAAAACTTACACTAATTAACACAGAGGCAAAAATTCTGAACAAAATATTAACAAAGTCAAAAAGTACATAGGAAAAATAATCCGCCCCAGGGATGTCTGGGTAGCTCAGTAAGTTAAGTGTCTGACTTTGGTTCAGGTCATGATCCCCAAGTTTTGGGATCAGTTCCCACAGGCTCCCTGCTCATCAGGGCACCTGCTTCTCTCTCACCCTCTACCCCTCCCCTCAACTAGTGCAATTTCTTTCTCTCTCTGACTCAAATAAATAAATAAATAAAATCTTAAAAAAAGAAAAGAAAAGATAATCCATCCTGAACAAGTTACATTTAGCTGAGAATGTGAGGTTCTTTTAAATTCAAAGATTAAACAACATAATTCACCACAGTAACAGAATAAAGGAGAAAAATCATAGATCATCTAAACAGGTGATGATGAAGGCATTTGATGAACTTTAACATTTATTCCTGACTCAAAAACAAACAAAGAAACAAACAAACCTCTTTGGTACTGTTACACTGAGAAATTGTTTGGCACTTTCTTATAAAACTAGACATAAAGGCTCCAGATGATCCAGCGATTGCACTCATGGAAATTCATCCCAGAGAAATGAGAACATACATTCACACAAAAATCTATACATGCATGTTCATAGCAGACTTATTCATGATAATCAAAAATTGAAACAATCCAGGGGTCCTTCAATGTGAACAAAATGTGATGTATCTGTACTGTGGAATATTACTCAGCAACAAAAAGGAATGAATTACTATATTTATATACAAAACAATTTGGATGAATTTCCAAGAAATTATGCTGAGTGAAAAAGTCAATCCCATTCATTACTGTATGACTTATTGGATTTATATACAATTTTTAAAAATAAAAATTTTAGAAATAGGGAAAAAAATCAGTGCTTACTAGATGTTAGGGATAGTAAGGAAGAAGAGGATAGAAGGGAAAAACCTTTGCTTATAAAAGGCAACAGGAGGAATTTTTGTAGTGATGCAACTGTTCTGTATTTTGAGTTTGGTGGTAGATATAGGAACTACACATGAGGTAAAACTGAACAAAACTAAATACACATTAGTACAAGTAAAACTAGGGAAATCTGAATAAGATTGGTGGATTGTAATATAAAGTCCTGATTATAATATTATACTATAGCTCTGCAAGATGTTATCATTGAAAGGAACTGGGTAAAGAATACATAGAATCTTTCTATGTTATTTCTTACAACTTTGTATTAATCTACAAATTATCTCATCAAAACTCCAATGAGATACCACCCCACACCAGTCAGAATGGCTGAAATTAACACACAAGAAACAACAGATGTTGGAAAAGATATGGAGAAAGGGGAACCCTCTTATGCTGTTGGTGGGAATGCAAACTGGTATAGCCATTCTGGAAAATAGTATGGAGGTTCCTCAAAAAGTTAAAAATAGAACTACCCTATAATTCAGCAATTGTACTATTTGGTATTTACCCAAAGGATAAAAAAATACAGATGTGAAGAGGAACATGCACGCTAATGTTTATTATAGCATTATCAACAGTCAAACTATGGAAACAGCCCAAGTGTTCATCGACTGATGAATGGATAAAGAAGATCGGAGATATACTCATGTGTGGAATTTAGGAAACAAAACAAGTGAACATACGGGAAGGGGGAAAAAGAAAAGGCAGAAGCAAACCATTAGAGCCTCTTAATGATAAAGAACAAACTGAAGACTGATGGAGGAAAGTGGGTGGAGGGTGGGCTAAATGGGTGATGGGTATTAAGACGGGCACTTGTTATGATGAGCACTGGGTGTTGTATGTCAGTGATGAATCACTAAATTCTACTCCTGAAACCAATATGATACCATGTTAACTGACTAGAATTTAAAAAAAAAATGGGGAAAAAAATCTACAAATTATCTCAAAATAAAAAGTATGATCACAAAATAACTCCTAATAAACTGGTAATAGTTGAGAATTTTCAAATCTAATCAAAAGTATTTCTTAAAAAATACAACTAATATACTTTTTGAGGATATATTGAAACTTTTTTTAAGATCAAGAACAGAATAAATACCTGCTGTCCTCACTTTTATTCACCACTGTATTAGAGGTTCTAGCTTTGGAATAAAGCAAAACATGAAATAAAAGTTGTAAGGACAGGAAAAGAAAACTGTCATTATTCACAGATCATATGGTTGTATAAGTAGATTCCCAAAAAACTACAGGTAAATTTTGATATTAATAAATATATTAATGAAGCTACTGGAAAAATCGATGTACCAAAACTATATATATAATACACAAAAATAAATTGTATACATTAGTAAAAAAAGGAAAAAATATAAAACACATTGTTTACAATAAAATAAGATTAAATGCTGAAGAATAAATCTAATAAAGTTTTGTAAGTCCTCTGCATTGAAAACTATAAGCATTATTAAGAAAAATTAAGGAAGATGAAATAAATGACAAAAATGTCATCAATGAGTTTTTCAAAATCATGAAGTATTATGAAGTATTATTAAGTATTATGAAGACATCAACTTCTTGAATTGATCTATGGAGGAAGTACTATACCAATCAAGATCCCAGAAAGTTTTTGTTATTATTGTTGATGAAACTGACAAGGTGATTATATAGTTTATATTGAAATATAAAGAAGGAGAGCTAAATCACTGTTAAAGAACACCATGGGAAACTTTGCCCTACTGAGAATTATTTACAGGAATTATTAAATTATGTCTAAAATATTAAAAAGCAATATAAGCTAAGGGAGGACAGTACTTTCACAAAAACAGACAAAAAGCCCACTGACACAAAATAAAAAATGCAGAAACAGTTACTGCTTGGTTGGACACACAATTATGACAAAAGTAGAGCTGCAGAAAAGTGGGTGAAAGATTATCTTTTCCATAAATAGTGCTGGGTCCATGCATTAATCTTGTATAACTGTCATAACAGATAACCACAGACTTATCTTAAAACAACAGAACTTTATTAACTTACAGTTCTTTCTGTCAGAAATCCAACACAAGTCACAATGAGATAGATCAAAGTACTGGCAGGGCTGTGTTACTCTCTAGAGACTCTAAGAGAAAATCCATTCCCTTGCCATGCTCAGATTCTAGAAGCTTCCGGGGTTCCCAACTCACTGTTCCACATTGACTCTTGGCCCCCTTGCTCCATTTTCAAAGCCAGCAATGTTGCATTTCTCTGATTATTCTTCCCTACTCACATCTCTCTCTGACCACAGCCTGGAAAGGTTTTCCTGTTTTAGGGACCCATTTGATTAAATGTGGTCCGATCAGAAAACCCAGGATAGTCTCCCCATCTTGAAGTCATATCTGCAAAGTTCCCTTTGCCATGAAGATCTCTGTGATTAGGACATGGACATCTTTGCAAGGCCATCATTCTGCCTACCACAGTCAACTAAGCATTCCAATGTAAAAAAAAAAAGAGAAACTTCCTATTCCTCTTACCATACACAAAATTGATTCCAGATAGACTGTAACTCCAAAAACAAATAGAAGTTTGGAGGAAAATATAGAAGATTCTTATCTTCATGATAATAGGGTGGTGAAGAATTTCATAATTAAGACACAAAATCATTTGACATAGGATTGAGAATTTGGTCTACATTAAAATTAAGAACTTCTTTTCATTAAAAAGTCCTATTTAAAAAGTGAAATGCAAGCAACTGAGTGGGAGAAGATATGAGGAACACACACCACCAATGAAGGGCTGTGTCATTTTGGGTTCCCCCAAAAGCCATGCCTGAAAAGGGAACACAGGTACAAGAGTGTGTGTTACACTTCACAAAAATACAAGTCAACAGCATCCCCCCTCAACTGAAAAAAAGGTGTGAAATGTAATATTTAACATTTATGAAATGTTTTTGATGGCTAACCTCTGGACTAAGGATTTTGTATATATTAACTCAGTGAAGGCTTAAAACATGCTCAAGAGGTAGATGCCTTTATAGTTGCCATTGAGGAGGAAGCTGAATTACAGAGTAATGTCCTAAAGCTACTAAATATTGTTCCTGATAGTGGAGATTTTATCTTTTTTTATGCTACGTTCTCAGTGCCTAGAAAAGTGCCTCTTAACAGAATCAGTGGCAAAAACAGGATTCGAACCCATACTGCCTCTAGTAAAGACTGCATTCTTCACCAGAGCACAAGACAACTCATAATGTTTCTCATCAATTTCAAATGTCCTACTCCAGCTGAGGCTATGAGAATAAAGACAATAAAGGTACAGGAAAGTGAAAATTAATTTAAAAATTTCATTCTTTAATGTAGATGCCTTAGAGAAAAGGCAGATGAGAGAAAACAAAGGCCTGAAGAATGTTGTAAAATACTTCTCTTCCCCGCTGGGTTTAAGGTTGTATTTCTGTCATTGCCAGTCACGTTAGCCCTTACCAATGAACTGCACGGATTTTAAAAACTTAACTTCCATAACCATTGTCTCAACATCCCAGCCTAATCCTTCACGACACTCTCTCTGCTAAAAGACATGTTGGGGTCATCGGAAGCCAAAATCATGTTCTGAAAAACAAATGTTCCTCTAAGAAATAGACAGCTGGGGCTTTCACATTAAATACAGAGCATATTCCCCCCAGCAGTGTGGGACCCTAACAGTTCAGGGATGCTGATCAAGAAACATGTTGTCCAAACTACAGATCTCCCTTTAGAAGTTTTTATTGCTGGTGTTGATGGTGGGGTGTTGGTGGTGTTGGTGACAGTATGTGTGTGTGTGTGTGTGTGTGTGTGTAAATTCATGCAAGGGTGCACTCTCCTTTTAAGAGAAGTGATTACAGTGTAATTTCATATAAGTCCCCAAAGTCTCTTCTAAGATATCACAATTTCCCTTCCACTGGAAGATGGCCAGGTTGTTTTATGGTGGATAAGGGGAATTATCTCAAAGTATTACTCATATTTTTTCACTGAAACATGCACTTAAGGATCACTAATCAAAATTTGTCAGTCAAAGCTACCGATGTGGTTATTACCATGATTGTACATACAAATTTTTGGCACTAGTTATTATGTCTCTAGGGAATATGAGTAGTTTAAAATATTAATGTATTTCTATTACTTATGCATTTTATTTTCTATGAAGTATGTTTATGTATATATCCATTACCATATCAAACCACAATACTATTAACTGAGCCTACTGAAAACAGATGATTTATATTTTCATTACTGTAAGTTTCTTTATAGTGACTTACTCAGTAAATAAAACTTATTTATTTTGAAAACTAAAATTTCATGTACCCTTACTTGAATTATATGTAATAAAGTTGCAGCCTGAAGGGAAAAGTTTAGAGAAAAAATAGCATATCTGGAGGGCTATAGAAAAAATTATAAATATATGATATGCAGGATTATTTATTATTTCTCAAATATTATATCAACCCCCTAAAAAAAAATCATCACCATGACCAGTGTCAAGGAGCTTACTGCCTATTTTCAAATAGACTTCAGGTCTGATGTTCAAATCCTAATTCATTTTTAATTAATTTTTGTATATGGTGTCAAATAGTGGCCCAGCTTTATTCTTTTTCATGTGGCTGTACAGTTTTTCCAACACTATTTATTGAAGAGAATGTCCTTTTCCCATTGTATATTCTTGGCTCCTTTGTTGTAAGTTAATTGACCATACATGTATTTCTGGGCTCTGGGTTTGTAAGTCTTTTACTATTCTTACATCAATAAATCAGAAAAAGAAAGCATTTATTTTTAATACAATGGCATAAACAGCACATTAGAAAAAGCATGGATTTTGGGAGTCAAACAAAAATGAATTCAAACCCAGACTCTGCCACTAATTAGTGGTGTTACTATAGGTGTTACTATACCTCTCTTAGACTTTGTTTTTCACTTTTGTAAGAAGGAATAAAACATGGCAGGACTGTTGCGAAAAATTTTTATCCATCAATTTCATCAACATTTAAGCATTTATAAATACTATAATAACAACACAAAAATTTAAATAAATAAAACTCTCCTGCATCCAGCTATGGTTTGTTCATCAATATCTCGAAAATGTGGCACCACAACTCAGCCCAAATATGATATAACATCAGCTAAAAAACTCCTCAAGTCCTTGATTATCTCTATTACCACACAGCACTGACCAGCTAGCTATTTCTGGGAGGTGCTGGGTAAGTGTGTGTTGCATCGGTGGAGCCTGAGAATATGAATCAGTACATAGTAAGAGCAGGACTGGTTATCTTCTCTGATCTGCTTCCTAGAACTGCTTATTGAAAACTGAACAGCAGCCTTGAGGCTTCAAAAAAGGCTCATTTATAGTATCCTTCACTGTGGTAAAAAGGTCTGGTTGGAACCCAATGAGGCAAAAGAAATCACCCACACCAACTCCTATCAGTGGATCTGGAGGCTAATCAAAGATGGACTGATCAGGGGCACCTGGGTGGCTCAGTGGGTTAAAGCCTCTGCCTTCGGCTCAGGTCATGATCCCAAGGTTCTGGGATTGAGCCCCGCATCGGGCTCTCTGCTTCTCAGGGAGCCTGCTTCCTCCTCTTTCTCTGCCTGCCTCTCTGTCTGCTTATGATCTCTGTCTGTCAAATAAATAAAATCTTAAAAAAAAAAAAAAGATGGACTGATCATTCAGAAAACATTCACTGACCATTCCCACACTCAGTGCTGAATAAACACCTTGCCCTGCTATAAAGGCAGGTATAACAGGCACAAGTATGCAAAGGGCACTGCCAAATGCCTGAGAAGTAACCTGCATGAGAAGTCAGAGCTGGCTGCTCAGGAGATGCAGTGAATATAAGAAGACTGACAACTGCATGTATCACAGCCTATACTTGAAGGTGAAGGAGAATGTGTTTAAAAACAAGCTGATTTTTATGAAACACATTCATAAGCTGGAGGCCAACAAGGGTAGCAAGAAGATGCTGACCAAGCTGAGACACACAGGTCTAAGGTCAAGGAAGTACATAAGTGCTGGGAGGAATAGCTCCAGGTCAAGGAAGAGAACAGGACAGAGACCAAGAACTAAGGCTCCCCTCTTTTGTCTGTACATACTGGCCTCCAGAATTGTATAGCTCCATCATTATTCAATAAAATAAGCCTTTATTTGCCTGGGTGGGGTGGATGAATTACATGTGTTTTTCTGCCAACTTATGTGGTCATAGCGAGCATTTGACCAATTGAAAATCTAGGTCTTTTTTCATATGAACCGCTGTTCAATAAGCTCTCCCTGTTTATGGATGATTGAATTACTGAACGGAAATACAGGATTTTTTGCTAATCTTCAGTTACATTTTATCATATTAACTTCAGCCAATTTGATTTTACCTGTTGAGTTCTGTTAGCCCTTAATCTATCATTATGCATGCTAATTATGCCTTCCAGACTTAAGGTGTATAAATTTGATTAAAGTGTAAAACTCTATTCATTCAATGCAACAAGCCCCTGCCCCAGAAGAACAGCAAGGATATCCAGCTAAGACCAAGTTTACCAATCATAGAGAACTGCAAAACTCCAGTGCTAAGGGAAAATAATATATAGATTTCGTGGGGATTTTTCCCCCTACAATTCTTTAGTTTTTCAATTTTCATTTTTTTCTCTTTCCTTTTCCAATCAATTTCTTATCTTATCAACTCTCTTAAAAATCATTTTTAATTTTTCATTTTTTACAGTTATATTCTATCTTTTCATTATATTTAATTTTATTTTTGTGTATATACAAGTTTTTCTTTCTTTACAATTTTGAGATCTAGTTTTCTAATGAAGAAACCAAAATACACACAGGATTCAGTGTATTGCTCTATTCTGTTCACCTGTTAGATTATATTCTTTCTTCTTTAATTTTCACCTTTTTTTTTTCCTTTGGCTCAGGTCTCTTCCGATTTGTTTAGTGTATATTTCTTCTAGGGTCATTGTTGTCATTCCAGTATTTTGTTCTCTTGTTCATCTATTCTTCTCTGGACAGAATGACAAGACAGAAAAACTCATCATAACAAAAGAGAACAAGAGGGAGTACTGACTGCCAGGCACCTAATCAGTATGGATGTAAGTAAGATGTCAGAACTAGATTTCAGAATAACAATTATAAAGATACTAGCTGGGCTTGAAAAAAGCATAGGAAACACTAGGAAAGTACTTTCTGGAGAAATAAAAGAACTAAAATCCAGTCAAGTCAAAATTTAAAAAGATTATTAATGAGGTACAATAAAAAATAGAGGTTCTAATTGCTAGAATAAATGAAGCACAAGACAGAGTTAGTGATATAGATGACAAAATGATGGAGAATAAGGAAACTGAGAAAAAGAGAGATAAACACTACTGGATCATGAAGGGAGAATTCAAGAGACAAATGATACATAAAGTGAAAAAATATTAGAATAATTAGGATCCCAGAAGAAGTGAAAAGAGAGATGGGGAGGGGCAGAAGGTATGTTGGAGCATATTATAGCAGAGAACTTCCTTAATCTGGGGAAGGAAACAGACATTTAAACCCAGAAGGAACAGAGAATTCCCCTCAAAAATCAATAAAAATAGTTCAACACAAGACATATAATAGTGAAACTTGTAAATCTCAGAGACAAAAACAAAATCCTGAAAGGAGCTCAAGACAAGAGGTCTGTAAACTACAAGGTTAGAATAATAAGACTGGCAGCAGACCTAACCACAGAGAGTTGGCAGGCCAGAAAGGATTGACATGATATATTCAGTGTGCTAAGTGAGAAAAATATGCAACCAAGAATATTTTATCCAGAAAGTCTGTCAATCAAAATAGGAGAGATAAACTCTTTTTTTTATTTATTTACTTTTAATTTATTTATTTCAGCATAACAGTATTCATTGTTTTTTCACCACACCCAGTGCTCCATGCAATCCGTGCCCTCTATAATACCCACCACTGGGTACCCCGACCTCCCACCCCCCACCACTTCAAACCCCTCAGATTGTTTTTCAGAGTCCATAGTCTCTCATGATTCACCTCCCCTTCCAATTTACCCCAACTCCCTTCTCCTTTCTAACTCCCCATGTCCTCCATGCTTTTTGTTATGCTCCACAAATAAGTGAAACCATATGATAATTGACTCTCTCTGCTTGACTTATTTCACTCAGCATAATCTCTTCCAGTCCCGTCCATGTTGCTACAAAAGTTGGGTATTCATCCTTTCTGATGGAGGCATAATACTCCATAGTGTATATGGACCACATCTTCCTTATCCATTCGTCCGTTAAAGGGCATCTTGGTTCTTTCCACAGTTTGGCAACCGTGGCCATTGCTGCTATAAACATTGGGGTACAGATGGCCCTTCTTTTCACTACATCTGTATCGTTGGGGTAAATACCCAGTAGTGCAATGGCAGGGTCATAGGGAAGTTATATTTTTAATTTCTTGAGGAATCTCCACACTGTTCTCCAAAGAGGCTGCACCAAATTGCATTCCTACCAACAGTGGAAGAGGGTTCCCCTTTCTCCACATCCTCTCCAACACATGTTGTTTCCTGTCTGGCTAGTTTTGGCCATTCTAACTGGTGTAAGGTGATATCTCAATGTAGTTTTAATTTGAATCTCCCTGATGGCTAGTGACAATGAACATTTTTTCAGGTGTCTGATAGCCATTTGTATGTCTTTATTGGAGAAGTGTCTGTCCATATCTTCTGCCCATTATTTGATATGATTGTCTGAGATGGATGAGGTAGAAACCAGAGATACAGTAGAATGTATCAATGAATCTAGAAGCTGGTTTTTTGAAAGAATCAATAAGATTGATAAACCATTGGCCACACTAATCCAAAAGAAAAGAGAGAAAGCTCAAATACATAAAATTATGAATGAAAAGGGAGAGATCACAACGAACACCAAGGAAGTAGAAACAATCATCAGAAGTTATTATCAACAGTTATATGCCAATAAGCTTAGCAACCTAGATGAAATGGATGCATTCCTGGAAAACTATAAACTCCCAAAATTGAACCAGGAAGAAATTGACAACCTGAATAGACCAATATCTAGTAAGCGGTGATCAAAAACCTCCCAAAAAACAAGAGCCCAGGACCTGATGGATTCCCTGGGGAATTCTACCAAACTTTCAAAGGAGAAATAACACCTATTCTCCTGAAGCTGCTTCAAAAAATTGAAGCAGAAGGAAAACTTCCTGACTCTTTCTATGAAGCCAGCATTACTCTGATCCCCAAACCAGGCAAAGACCCTACCAAAAAGGAGAATTTCAGACCAATATCACTGATGAATATGGATGCTAAGATTCTCAACAAGATCCTAGCAAACAGGATCCAACAGCACATTAAAAAGATTATCCACCATGACCTGGTGGGATTCATCCCTGGGCTCCAAGGATGGTTCAACATTCGCAAATCAATCAATGTGATAGAACAAATTAATAAGAGAAGAGAGAAGAACCACATGGTCCTCTCAATTGATGCAGAAAAAGCATTTGACAAAATCCAGCATCCGTTCCTGATTAAAATGCGTCAAAGTATCGGTATAGAGGGAACATTCCTGAACTTCATCAAATCTATCTATGAAAGACCCACAGCAAATATCATCCTCAATGGGAAAAAGCTTGCAGCCTTCCCGTTGAGATCAGGAACACGACAAGGATGCCCACTCTCACCACTCTTGTTCAACATAGTATTAGAAGTCCTAGCAACAGCAATCAGACAACAAAGAGAAATAAAATGTATCCAAATTGGCAATGAAGAAGTCAAACTCTCTCTCTTTGCAGATGACATGATTCTTTATATGGAAAACCCAAAAGACTCCACCCCCAAACTACTAGAACTCATACAACAATTCAGCAACGTGGCAGGATACAAAGTCAATGTACAGAAATTAGTGGCTTTCTTTTACACTAACAATGAAAATACAGAAAGGGAAATTAGAGAATCGATTCCATTTACTATAGCACCAAGAACCATAAGACACCTGGGAATAAACCTAACCAAAGAGGTAAAGGATCTGTACTCAAGGAACTACAGAACACTCATGAAAGAAATTGAAGAAGACACAAAAAGACGGAAGACCATTCCATGCTCTTGGATAGGAAGAATAAACATTGTTAAAATGTCTATACTGCCTAGAGCAATCTATACTTTTAATGCTATTCTGATCAAAATTCCACTGGTATTCTTCAAAGAGCTGGAGCAAATAATCCTAAAATTTGTATGGAATCAGAAGAGACTCCGAATCACTAAGGAAATGTTGAAAAACAAAAATACAACTGGGGGCATCACGTAACCTGATTTCAAGCTTTACTACAAAGCTGTGATCACCAAGACAGCATGGTACTGGCATAAAAACAGACACATAGACCAGTGGAACAGAGTAGAGAGCCCAGATATGGACCCTCAACTCTATGGGCAAATAATCTTCGACAAAACGGGAAAAAATATACAGTGGAAAAAAGATAGTCTCTTCAATAAATGGTGCTGGGAAAACTGGGCAGCTATATGTAGAAGAATGAAACTCGACCATTCTCTTACACCGTACACAAAGATAAACTCAAAATGGATAAAAGACCTCAATGTGAAACAGGAATCCATCTGAATCCTAGAGGAGAACACAGGCAGTCATCTCTTCGATCAGCCACAGCAACTTCTTTCAAGATATGTCTCCAAAGGCAAAGGAAACAAAAGTGAAGATGAACTTTTGGGATTTCATCAAAATCAAAAGCTTCTGCACAGCCAAGGAAACAGTCAAGAAAACAAAAAGGCAACCCATGGAATGGGAGAAGATATTTACAAATGACAGTACAGGCAAAAGATTGATATCCAGGATCTATAATGAACTCCTCAAACTCAACACACACAAAACAGGAGAGATAAACTCTTCCAGGAAAAACAAACTAAAAGAATTTGTGATCACTGAACCAGCCCTGCAAGAAATATTAAAGGGGATATTTAAAGCAAAGTGAGAGCCCAAAAGTGACACTGACCAGGAAGGAACAAATACAATATACAGAAACAGAGATTTTACAGGTAATACAATGGCACTTAATTAATATCTTTCAATAGTTACTCTGAACGTAAATGGGCCAAATGTCCCAATCCAAAAACACAGGGTATCAGATTGGATAAAAAAGCAAGACCCACTGATATGCTCTCTGCAAGAGATGTGTTTTAGATGTTAAAACACCTCCAGATTGGAAGTGAGTGGGTGGAAAACGATTTGTCATGCTAATGGACCTCAAAAGAAAGCTGGGGAAGCAATCCTTATATGAGACAAATTAGATTTTTTTAAGTTTATTTATTTGACCGATAGAGATCACAAGCAGGCAGAGAGGCAGGCAGAGAAAGAGGGGGAAGCAGGCTCTCCATTGAGCAGAGAGCCCGATGTAGGGCTCGATCCCAAGACCCTGGGATCATGACCTGAGCCAAAGGCAGAGGCTTTAACCCACTGAGCCACCCAGGCACCCCGAGACAAATTAGATTTTAAACCAAAGACTGTAATAAGAGATGAGGAAGGGCACTATATGATAATTAAAGGGTCTATCCAACAAGAAGATCTAACAATTGTAAATATTTATGTTCCTAACATGGGAGCAATTATATAAACCAATTAATAAAAATATTTAAAGAAACCCATCTCCTACTTTAATAGTAGGAGATTTTAACACTCTCCTCACTGCAATGAACAGATCATCTAAGCAGAAGATCAACAAGGAAACAAGGGCTTTAATGACACACTGGACCAGAGGGACTTCATAGATATATTCAGAATATTCTGTCCTAAAGCAACAGAATACACATTCTTAGGGAGTGCACATAGAATAATCTTCAGAACTGATCACAAATCAGGTCTCAACCAGTACCAAAGGATGGATATCATTCCTTGAATATTTCCAGACCATAGTGCTTTGAAATTGCAAGTCAATCACACGAGGAAATTTAGAAAAATCTCACATACATGGAGGCTAATGAGCATCCTACTAAAGAAAGAATGGGTCAACTAGAAAATTAAGGAAGATTTTAAAAATTCAGGGAAACACAGGCACCTGGGTGGCTCAGTCATTAAGTGTCTGTCTTTGGCTCAGGGCATGATCCCAGGATTCTGGAATCGAGCCCTACATCAGGCTCCTTGCTTAGCAGGAAGCCCGCTTTCCCTCTCCCACTCCCCTGCTTGTGTTCCTGCTTTCATTGTCCCTCTCTTGCTGTCAAAGAAATAAAATCTTTTAAAAAAATTCAGGGAAACAATTAAATGAAAATACAACTGTTGAAATCTTTGGGATGCAGCAAAGGCAGTCCTAAGAGGGAATTATATAGCACTACAAGTCTTCCTCAAAATACACAACCTAACCTTACTCCTAAAGAAGCTGGAGAAAGAATGGCAAATAAGGTCTAAATCAGAAGAAGAGAATTAATAAAGATTTGAGTGGAAATCAATGAAGTAGAAACCAAAATAATAGTACAACAGATAAATGAAACTAGGAGTTGTTTTTTCAAAAGAATTAATAAGATCCATAAACCCCTGGCCAGACTTATGTAAAACAAAAGAGAATAGACCCAAATAAATAAAATTATGAATGAGAGAGGAGAGATCACAACCAACACCACAGAAATACAAATAACTTATAAATACAAATAACTATAAGAACATATTATGAGTAACTATTATGAGTAACTATATTATTAGGCAATCTAGAAGAAGTGGATGCATTCCCAGAGATGTATAAATTACCAAAACTGAAACAGGAAGAAATAGAAAACCTGAACCGACACATAACCAACAAGAAAATTAAAGCAGTAACCAAAACTCTCCCAACAAACTAGAGTTCAGGGTCAGATGGCTTCCCAGGGGAATTTTACCTAACATCTAAAGAAGAATACATATTCCTCTGAAGATGTTTCAAAAAACAGAAATGGAAGGAAAATTTCCAAACTCTTTCCATGCGACCAATATTACTTTAATCCCAAAACCAGACACAGACCCCACTAAAAAGGAGAATTACAGACCAATATCCCTGATGAACATGAATGTCAAAATTCTCACCAAGATCCTAGCCAATATGATCTTACAGTACATTAAAAAGATTATTCACCATGACCAAGTGAGATTTATTCCAGGACTGCAAGGTTGGTTCCTCCACAAATCAATCAGTGTGATACACTCCATAATAAAAGAAAGAACAAGAACCATATGATCCTCTCAATAGATGCAGAAAAAGCATTTGACAAAGGACAGCATCCTTTCTTGATTAAAACTCTTCACAGCATAGGGATAGAGGGAAAATATCTTAACATCACAAAAGTAATATATACGAAAAGCCCACAGTAACTATCATTCTCAATGCAGAAAAACTGAGAGCTTTTCCCCTAAGGTCAGGAATACGTCAGGGCTATCTACTATCACCACTGTTGTTCAACATAGTACTAGAAGTTCTAGTCTCACCTATCAGACAACAGAAAGAAATAAAAGGCATCCTAATGGGCAAAGAAGAAGTCAAACTCTCACTCTTCACATATGACATGATACCCTATGTGGAAAACCCAAAAGATTCCACCCCAAGGTTATTAGAATTCATACAGGAATTTGGCAATGTGGCAGCATATAAAATCAATGCACAGAAATCAGTTGCATTTCTATACACTAACAATGAGACTTCCTATGAGAAATTCCACATATGAGTGAGATTACGTGATAATTGTCTTTCTCTGATTGACTTATTTCTCAGTGCCTGAAACTATTAAATATCATCCTTTCTTTTGAAGATATGACATAGAAATCCCTGTTTTCTCCCTCTCCCATGATTTTTGGGAACTTTTGAAATCTGCTTTTCCAAAATGCAAAGTACTCATTTTGCTCTGTCAATTGTCCCTTTCTTAAAAAGCAACAACTTTAAACTTTTAGGTTCCTTTTTGCTTTCTAACTGTTCAGTCAGTATAATTCACTGACTGCTTTCTATGCCAAGGCACTCTATTAAGTGCTCTGGGAGATACAAAGGTGACTGAGAAGGCCCTGTCTTTATGAGGTTTATAAACTAATAGGGGAAATAGGGAAACACATGCACAAAGAACAAAATAAAGAGCATAATAAGTGCTCTGCTAAAAACATTTTTATTTATTTTTAAAGATAAAAATTTATTGATTGGAATTAAGTCCAGAAGAGAGATCCTTGCTACTTCCTTAATCATTAGTAAGACAGTAAGGTGAAATAACACCGTACAGACAGAAAGTTTGGATCAGGTTGAAAAAAGTTTAAGAGGAGCTGTATAAGTAATAAAAAAAAAAAAATTGCCTTTGTATTTTCAGCACATTCTAGAGGAGAAGGTACATTGGACCAAGCTGATCATATTCCATAATTCAAAAGTCATTTCATAAGATTACCAAAATTTAAAAGTGGTATTATGGATCAAATTTGATTTAAAAGTACATAAGAACTATGGCATTACTATGGGCTTTCACTTTCTACATTATATATTGCTGAAATTTTGGAACACTTTGTAATAATTATATACTACATTCATAATTAAAAAACAAACAATATATTCATAAATATGTATGTGAAGTTTCCATCAGAGAAAAGCATTGTGTCAATTCTCTAGAAAGGTTTTATTGGGTTCTTTTTCAAAATGAAAATAGATAGATTATAAAAGTTTGAAAAATAGGAAAAAAAGAAAAAAATCACCTATAAAATTCCCATACTCGTACAACTAATTGTTACTAACATTGCTGAAGGGGTCATATTAGCAGTTACTAGTCCAGATTCTATGGTCACTTTTCCCCACTTGCTCACACAGGACCCTAATCTGAAAAGTTCCCCCAAATTCGTTTGGGAGTTCAGGTAATGTTTTATGCAGACTCCAAGCACAACCAGTTAACCATCTAGTCAGCTCTCATTTCTTTCCTCTTCCCCAGCTCTAACCTTGGTAGTGCCTGCTGCTTTCACAGACAGCAGCCATGGAGGGTTTGCAAGCACTGACAGGCCAAAGCAGCACAGCTGTGTGGAGAAGTCACATGAAGGCTCCCTTCTCTCCCAGTAGAGGGCTCCCTGGCAGGGCCATTTGTGTTCCATGTCTTGGCACTCCTGCTCTTCAAAACGTGGACCAGCAGCATTTGGTAGGTTTATCAGAATTGCAGAATCTCAGGTATCTTATGGTTCTTGGTGCTATAGTAAATGGAATCGATTCTCTAATTTCCTTTTCTGTATTTTCATTGTTTGTATATAAGAAAGCAACTCATTTCTGTACATTGATTTTGTATCCTGCTACATTGCTGAATTGCTGTATGAGTTCTAGTAGTTTGCGGGTGGAGTCTTTTAGGTTTTCCATATAAAGTATCATGTCATCTGTGAAGAGAGAGAGTTTGACTTCTTCACTGCCAATTCAAATACCTATTATTTCTCTTTGTTGTCTGATTGCTGTTGCTAGAACTTCTAATAACTATGCTGAACAAGAGTGGTGAGAGTGGGCATCTTTGTCGTGTTCCTGATCTCAAAGGGAAGGCTGAGAGGTCAAGGATCTGTAGTCAAGGAACTACAGGACATTCATGAAAGAAATTGAAGAAGACAGAAAAAGATGGAAGACCATTCCATGCTAATGGATTGGAAAAATAAACATTGTTAAAATGTCTATACTGCCTAGAGCAATCTATACTTTCAATACTATTCTGATCAAAATACCACCGGCATTTTTCAAAGAGCTGGAGCAATCAATCCTTAAATTTGTATGGAATCAAAAGAGAACCCGAATTGATTAGGAAATATTGAAAAAGAAAAACAAAACTGGGGGCATCACATTGCCTGATTTCAAGCTTTACTACAAAGCTGTGATCACCAAGACAGCATGTGTCTGGCACAAAAACAGACACATAGACCAGTGGAACAGAGTAGAGAGCCCAGATATGGACCCTCAACTCTATGGTCAAATAATCTTTGACAAAGTAGGACAAAATATACAGTGGAAAAAGTCTCTTCAAAAAATGGTGCTCGAGGGGTGCCTGGGTGGCTCAGTGGGTTAAGCCGCTGCCTTCAGCTCAGGTCATGATCTCAGGGTCCTGAGATCGAGGCCCGCATTGGGCTCTCTGCTCAGCAGGGAGCCTGCTTCCTCCTCTCTCTCTGCCTGCCTCTCTGCCTGCTTGTGATCTCTCTCTGTCAAATAAATAAATAAAATCTTTAAAAAAAAATGGTGCTCAAAAACTGGACAGCTTTGTGTAGAAGAATGAAACTCAACCATTCCCTTATACCATACACAAAGATAAACTCAAAATGGATAAAAGACCTCAAAATGAGGCAGGAATCTATCAGAATTCTAGAGGAGAACATAGGCATTAACCTCTTTGACACTGGCCACAGTAATTTCTTTCAAGACATGTCTCTGTGGGGCACCTGGGTGGCTCAGTGGGCTAAGCCTCTGCCTTCGGCTCAGAGTCCTGGGATCAAGCCCCATGTCAGGCTCTCTGCCCGGCGGAGAGTCTCCATCCCCCTCTCTCTCTGCCTGCTGCTCTGCCTACTTGTGATCACTCTCTCTCTGTCAAATAAACAAATAAAATCTTAAAAAAAAAAAAAAGACATGTCTCCAAAGGCAAAGGAAACAAAAGGAAAAATGAATTTTGGGGACTTTATCAAGAGCAAAAGCTTCTGCATGACAAAGGAAACAGTCAACAAAGCAAAGAGGCAACCCACAGAATGGAAGATATTCGCAAATGACAGTACAGACAAAGGGCTGCTATCCAGGATCTATAAAGAACTCCTCAAACTCAACACACACAAAACAGATAATCATGTCAAAAAATGGGCAGAAGACATGAACAGACACTTCTCCAATGAAGACATACAAAGGGCTAACAGATGCATGAAAAAATGTTCATCATCACTAGCCATCAGGGAGATTCAAATAAAAACCACATTGAGATACCACCTCACATCAGTTAGAATGTCCAAAATCAATGAGACAGTAAATAACAAGTGTTGGAGAGTTTGTGGAAAAAGGGGAACCCTCTTACACTGTTGGTGGGAATGCAAGTTGATGCAGCCACTTTGGAAAACAGTGTGGAGATTCCTTAAGAAATTAAAAATAGAGCTTCCCTATGATCTTGCCATTATACTACTGGGTATTTACCCCAAAGATACAGATGTAGTGAAAAGAAGGGCCATCTGTACCCCAATGTTTATAGCAGCAATGGCCACAGAAGTAGCCACACTGTGGAAAGAACCAAGATGCCCTTCAACGGACGAATGGATAAAGAAGATGTGGTCCATATATACTATGGAGTATTATGCCTCCATCAAAAAGGATGAATACCCAACTTTTGTAGCAATATGGACAGGACTGGAAGAGATTATGCTGAGTGAAATAACTCAAGCAGAGAGAGTCAGTTATCGTATGGTTTTGCTTATTTGTGGAGCATAAGGAATAACACAGAGGACATGGGGAGATGGAGAGAAGTGAGTTGGGGGAAATTGGAGGGGGAGATGAACCATGAGAGACTGTGGACTCTGAGAAACAATCTGAGGGTTGTGGAGGGGAGGGGCGTGGGGGTTTGGGTGAGCCTGGTGGTGGGTATTATGCAGGGCATGTGTTGCATGGAGCACTGGGTGTGGTGCATAAACAATGAATTCTGAACACTGAAAAGAAATTTAAAAAAAATTTTTTTTAAAAAAAGAAATGCAGACTCTCAGATCCCTACATCAGAATCTGCATTTTAACAAGAATCCCAGGTGATTCGTATTTAAATAACAGTTTGAGAGGCAACTACTTAAATCCCCTCCCTTGGATTTGAGAGGCAACTACTTAAATCCCCTCCCTTGGATTAAAACCTGAATTCCCTGGGAGGCAAGGACAATATTGGGTCAGGTAACAAAGCTGACAACTAATAGGACTTTTGATAATGATGCCATCCCTTTGATGACCTTATCTTTGTGACTGGGCCCAACTGGGAATGCTTGGTACTTTCTCTTAGGAAGAGCTCTCATCTCTCCCTTAGGAGATGCCCTCCCTCCTCACTGCCTCGGAGATACAAACTTTTGGTGAGCTGTCACTTCTATTTCAGTTCAGCTAACCATGGCTGAGGCTCAAACTAAGAATCCACCAGACTATAGGAAATTTTACACTGCTGCACATGTAAATTATATGTATTTCACATATATTTATATATATTTATATTTCATATATATTTTACATACATCCATAACTGTAAAAATACACTTATTAAAAATAAATGAAAAATATATTTTTATTTAGTCAATGTTGATGTAGTACCTATTACTTACAAAATACTCCACGGTGGTCTATGGGAATACCAAAGTAAGTAAAACAATTCTCTGCCCTCAAAGGAAGCAAATGGGACAAGTAGGGATCTTTCCAGGACAGTTGGAGGAAAGAGCCAAAGATTCCCAAACAAAGCAGTCTTACTGCAGTTTGGAGAAGCCACTATTAAATCTTGTCCGTATAGTCTCTGCATGCCTATTCTCCAGGTGGAATGGCCTGCTTCCATTTCCATTCTTCTACATTCTTACCCATCCTCCAAGACCAAGTTCAAATGCAAACTTAGGAGTAAAGTCTACCCCAATCCTCTTAGCTAAATATGCTTTTGACACTTTAGAACTCCCTACATATCCTGCCTTGAGACAAATTAGGTATGTTGAGGCCTTATGGGTGGGGGATGAATCATTTGCAGGCAAAGAATGTATTGTAGTCAGTCTTCTTGGATTCCCCCTAGAGTCTAGCTTGATGTGCCATAAATAGTTTTTGAAGAAAGAAACAACACTATTAATGTTTCCCTATTCAGGAAATGTATCAGCTTTCTCAAATCATTGTCAGAGTGAACAGAGGGAGAATGCTGAACACTGCTAGGGTAGTTAGGAGGATTAGGCACCTCCCCGCTCAATGCCGCAACCCCGCAACCCCACCACCACCATTTTTTTTTTTTTTTATCAGACTGGTTCTTTCACACAGAAACAATAGCCTCATTAGTGATTAATGGTTGTTATTTCCAGCTGAATGGAATTTCATCAAGTTGTCAGCTGGATAGAAGTGGGCTGGCTGTATGGCCTGTTAGTATTTAAGAAGACTCCTACCTTAATGGATAGCACTTTCTATGCCTGGTTTTCCCTAAAGCTGAGATGGCATCCCAGGCTCAGAAACCTCTCTGCGAAGAGTGTAGGATTGCTGTTAATTTTGTAGCATCTTATCAGCTGAATGTCAGTGATGCTTATTTTACTATGGTTAGTATGCGTTCTTGAGGCATCGTGAGGGAGGTTTCGCTCTGGTTTGGGTGATGACATATCTTCTATATCCTTAGTAATGGTGGTTATGGCTGTGTTTGTGGTTTGATACTAGATGACACCGTAACTTAGTAGCTAGGGTTTTGCTGTGCCATGACCCAATGATTCAGAGCTGCAATTGCAAACTATGGGAGATAATAGGAAGAATCCCAGTTCTTTCCTATGGTTTCCCAATGCAGTATGGGCCTCAACTACGTGGGAAGACTGAATAAACAGTTTTTCACCCATACAGTACTTTAGAGTTAATGTAGATTATTAAGATTGATGAAGTAGATGGATATTTAAAATGTCAATTTATACTGAACTTCTGCCAGGAGTCCGCATGATTACTGGAAATAAGTATGTCAGGTTCACAAGTCAGACCCCTAAAAAGGCCATAATGGCCTAAGATTAGGCACCAGCATATTAAAACCTGGGTACCTTCTCTTTGAGACAGCCTGGGCCTTCTGGAATT
Source organism: Mustela putorius furo (assembly GCF_011764305.1). Classification (NCBI taxonomy): domain Eukaryota; kingdom Metazoa; phylum Chordata; class Mammalia; order Carnivora; family Mustelidae; genus Mustela; species Mustela putorius. The sequence goes on from NW_025421987.1 coordinate 25,284,837, forward strand.
CAAAAAACAAACTAAGGAAAGAACAACGAAGGCCCCTTTCGGACAACCACAGAAATAATGAAGTGAGCTTCTGTAAAATTTCGTCTTGAAATTCAGCTTCTCTGACCTCTGTTCTGTTCCCATTCTCACCCCCTGTTCCAGACCTGTTACTATGATGAAGATTCTGATGCGCCTGTTTATGTACCCTTTTTCCAAGACCAAGCAGTGGTGAAGCAAGAACATGCAAAGCAGTTCATAAAATATCTAAAAAACCGTCAAAGTAGAGTCTGCCTTCCGGTGACTAAGGTGACTATGTACCTTTGTTAGGATGATCTCCACATGGCCTTTGCCGCTGGGTCTAGAGCACTTAATGATTAGTTACCACCTAACTTCTAAGGTTACTTGTTTTCTCTGTTTCTTTCTTTGCTTTCTTTTCTTTCTAAGATTATTTATTTGAGAGAGGGGGAGAGGGAGAATGATTAGGGGAAAAAACAGAGGAGAAGGGAGAGAGAATCTGGAGCAAATTCTGTGCTGTGCATGGAACCTGACATGAGTCTCAATCCCAGGACCCTGAGATCAGGATCTGAGCTGAAACCAGGACTTAGATGCTTAACTGACTGAGCCACGTAGGCGTTCCTGGTTACTTATTTTCTTACATGGAATTATAGCCACTGACTTTAAGGGCAAGAATGTATCTTTGTAAACTCTTCATATTATTGTGAGTAAATCATAACCACTAAACGCTGTTTGATTTTTGGTTTGTTTTGTTTGGGTTTTCTTTTATTTTTAAATTTTTGTTTATTTCAGTAATCTCTACATCCAGTGTGGGGTTCGAACTCATGACCCCAAGAGCAAGAGTGGCATGGTCTTCAGACTGAGCCAGGCGGGCGCCTCTTCTTTTCTCTTGTTTTGTTTTTAATGTGTGTGTGGTTTTTTTTTTTTTTTTTTAAGATTTTACCTATTTATTTGACAGAGAGAGAAAGAGAGAGCAAGCACAAGCAGACAGAGCAGCAGGCAGAGAGGGAGGGGGAAGCAGGCTCCCCGCTGAGCAGAGAGCCGGATGCGGGGCTCGATCCTAGAACTTCGGAGATCATGACCTGAGCTGAAGGCAGAGGCTTTAACCCACTGAGCTGCCCAGGCGCCCCTTGTTTTGTTTTTTTAATGGGCCAGCAGCACTAGCATCACCTGGGAACTTAATAGAAATTCAAATTCATGGGCCCAGTGAGACAAACTGATTCAGATTCTCTAGGCAGTGGAGCCCAAGGAATAGTGGCTTAACAACTTCCCAGGTGATTCTAATGCTCTGCATAGTTCGAGAAGCTCTCCCCTAATGGCCTCTTCCTAAATGTGTTAGCATCTTATAGTAGATCTTTAGTCTAATTCAGATACATGTTCAGGTATTTAATATGGCTAAGTCTTCAAAAGAGTAAAACAAATTCTTTTTCATTAGGACATACACTCCAAAGAAACAGTCTAAACTTCATTTGGGGGTATTACATGTAGAAACATCCCTATTTACCTGATGGGTTCTTTTAGTTCCAGCTTTGTAAAGAGAACTAAATGTCTGCTAGTAACAGAACAGAACCACCATCACAGAATTCCAAAGCTAATGTAACAGTGTGTGTAAGTATGCTGATGGTAACCACGTTTTGCAACACATTAAAATTACCTGGTGAGCTTTTGAAAGTCTTGATTCTGAGTTTGTACTCCATATCCATTAAGCCTGAATTATTCATGTCTGAAAGCCAGACATGCGTATTTAAGATGCCCTGCTGAATCCATTGTGCCAGAAAGCTTGGAAACTATTAGCCTGTGTAAACCTAGTCATAATCCAACCCAGGATGTAGGGTGTAACAAGGCTGAGGTAGAAAAGTGACTCCCTGTTCTCAACAGAGGCCTGACGCAGAGTACTGGGGAACCGACCGGGAAGCTATCGTGATTGCTCTGGAGGTGGAAAGGAACTTATACAAGCACTTGCAAGAGCTGAAGAATTCGGCTTCTAAGAATCGTGAAATTGATGTAAGTAGTTAATTGGTTCTGAAAGCAGGGTTATCTTTCACTTCCAATTGTGACCTACTTCTAAGACATAGGTCTGAAACAGTGGATCCCCCAATATGTTTATTTCTCCCCGAGGAAGTAATGAACTTATTTCTGGAAGTTGGTTGGGGGGAGCGTAAGTGTGCTGGAGAAATGCCACTGAACTCAAGATCGAGAAGACTTTCCAGGAATAATACGCTCAGATAATTACACAAAACAACTTCTGCTGCTGGCTTAAAAATCTCCTAGATTAAAAGGGCTTAAATTTTAATGAATACCAGAATCACCTGGAGGGTTAGTGAAATAAACTGCTGGGCCCTATCCCCAGAATTCAATTCAATTGGTTTTATGTGGTATCCAAAAAATTGCATTTCTAACAAGTTCCCAGGTGATGATGTTACTGGCCAGGGGCCACATCTTGAGAACCACTATCCTTGAGTGTCCTTGAAAAACTGAATATTAATGGTGACTTCTTGTCCTATAAACTTTTCTGAAGTCTTCTTGATTAATGATGAACACTCCACCTTGTAGTGGTAATTTTCTTACCAATCCCCTACCTTCTCTGGGTCAGTGAAGAAAAAAATGTCCTAAAATGAAAGTTATCGACCCTAGATGATACTGGATTCACTGAAGAGTTCTGAAGAGATACCTATGACCTAAGCCTTACTCCAGACCACTTAAATCTAAAACTTAGGGAATGGGGTCTGGGTGCCTACTCAAAACCCCCATATGATTCAAATAAACAGGGTGGGAAAGCCATTACACCAGGAGCTCATTACTTAATTACCTACCTTTTCACACTTTTTCTACAACTTCCTCTTTTTGAGAACCACTGCCATGATTAGCTTGTCACTGTTGGAGAATTACCTGTTCACAAAGCATTCTTGAATAAATTACTACTTTTATAATTATTACTAACTTATATAAAAATTTATACCTATTAATATTGCATATTACATTAAAATTTTGATGAGATATCCTAACACTCATATTCATTAAAAGTGGTTATTTGTTTTCACCTGGAGTTCTTGAATGTCTTAGATCAGTGCTCTTTGAATTTCAAGGTGCATACGAATAGCTTAGCTCTGTCTTAAAATCTGGTTTCATAGGTCTGGGTGAGACTTGAGAATCTGCATTTCTGACAAGCTCCCAGGACCGCTGGTCCATGTACCCACTATAAGTTGGTAGCAGGATCTTGGGTCATCTCCCATTGCAGATAAGGTCTTTAATGAGTCCTCCCCTATCTTTTTTTTTTTTTTTTTTTGTATTGTAGCTCTTAGAATTCGTGAAAATTTTCTTGAATAAACAGAGAAGGAACATAAGATATCTGCAATACCAGCTTAGCTATCAGGAGGAATTAGAAAGGCTGTCTGGGAGGGAAAGCACACCTGAACGGTTTTTGGAAACATGGGGCCAAGAGGCTTCAACATCTGAAGGCCGCCCATCAAGTCATCCATAGCAGTAGTAGCTCCCGAAGGCAGCTACTTAAGAATCTTGATCTGTTTGACAGAAGACTGCTTTCCTTTTAATCTAGTATCCCAGTCTTCACTGTTATGCATGGAAATAAATTTGGTTTTGCATTACAATTTTGTGTTAAAGAGATTGCTATTGGAGTACAAGAGGGTTATTTCCATCATTGAGAGTTTGGTGAAAGTTTCTCAGGGACAGGGGGTGCATTAGACTTGAAGGAAAATAAAACAAAACAAAAACAATTAAAAATTAAAAAAAAAAAATCCTTCCCTTATTGTCCCAAGGACAACCAGATGCCCAGTCAGGATTTGATAAATTCAACCAGTCCAAGTGGATGCAGTAAAAATTAAGTAATTTCCTTAGGTCTTATTAAAGCTCCCCTCCCCCTTAGCTTATATACATATTTTAAGTTTACAAAATAGTAGGGTTTTCTTCTAATTAAATATAAAGCCAAACTTGAAAATAAGAGCTCTTGGGTTAGAAAAGGTGGCTCCTCCCTAAAAGTGGACAGTGGACAGGCAGCTGCAATCCAAATGTCCTTTCACAGCTGGAGGTAGACTTAGGGAATAGGAGGTTGGTACACAGGAAATTAAGGTGCTGAAGACAGTATGGGGATATCCTTACTCACACCATTATGGGCCCAACACATACTAGGGTAATTGCTTTAGGAGCATATAATGAGCGTGTAAAATTGGGTCAGAGCCAAAGACCTCATGTAATTAGTAAAACCTGGGAAGAAAGGTGGCTCTATAGGATTGTGTACTTGCTCCAAAACTTACTATATTCATGGCCTTGAATATTTTTTTACCTCACTCATTGACTCAGTTTTGTTGTCTGTAAAGTGGAGTTAATTTTATTTAGTTCATGGTTAGTGAGATTAAACTGTAAAATATCTAGAAAAGTGCCTACTCTGATTATGTATTCCATAAATTTGTAAAATAGTGCCAATTCTTAAACTTGAGGAAAGCCATGACATGATAGAAGCAATTACAATGAACAATCAGTAAGACTGAAACAGAATCTTAAAACATTTAATCTTAGACAAAAAGGAGTCTGAAGCAAGAAAAAGTGGTCATAAGAACCAATTAGATACCATGAGGTAAAAAGAAATAAAGTTAACAAATAGACTTATATTCAAACATACCCAATCAAACAAGTGATTTAAAAGTAAGCTAAGAAATTTTCAGTCAAAAGGATAAAGAAATTTAAGATGTTAAGACATGCAGTTCTAACAAAAGCTATAATTAGAGCTCTAGGAGGAAAGAGAATTTAAAGTGGTGGGGCAGGGGAGATCTATGGTAATGAAATTTTAGAGCATCAAGGATAAAAAGTCTCCCACAAAAGGATATCGCTTAGAATGAAAACTGACATATTAATCACAGCTTTCTCATCAATATTAGATGAAAAGAAAAAATTGGAGAAATCCTCAAAATACTGATGAGGAAAATAAAAGTTCAGGCTGAAATAGACCTATTCAGATATTAAAATATTGAGTTTACAGAAGCTTCTAACTTAAAGTAGACCTTCACTGTGAGTGATATTGTTTTAATGGCAAAAAAGGAAGGCATACAGGTCCAATATAATCTGGCCAATAATTAATTTTATATAGTACTTTATGCTTTAGTAATTTCAGTGAGGAAGGGAATGTTCCCTGGCAATAATGAACCACATAATAGATTTTGTTACCTACCTTTTCACACTTTTTCTACAACTTCCTCTTTTTGATAACCACTGCCATGATTAGCTTGTCACTGTTGGAGAATTACCTGTTCACAAAGCATTCTTGAATAAATTACTACTTTTAGAATTATTACTAACTTATATAAAAATTTATACCTATTAATATTGCATATTCACATTAAAATCAGGACTAAGACAAGATTGCTTTAACCTCAATGCTACTTTGTATATTGCTGGAAGTTCTCAACCAGGGTTCCTTAATCTCCACACTGTTGACATTTTGAGCCAAATGACTTTTTGTTGTGGGGAGATGTCCTACACATTGTGAGATGTCTTGCAGTATCGCTGGCCTTGACTTACCAGATAGTTGAGACAATCAAAACTGTTTCCAGACATGGCCAAATGTCTTCTGAGCAAGCAAGTTACTGTGCTTGAGAACCACTATTCCAGATAATGCAATAGAAAAACTAAAGGAAAAGAAGCTACATATGTGTAAAAAGACTTATTTAATATGATATGATTATAACTAGAACTAAAAAACTGTTATAACTTATAAGAAAGTTTAATAATGTTGCTGGGTAGAGGATAAATATCTACAACACAACCTTTCCTATATATAATCGGTAAACAGAGAAAATATTAAAAATATATTTTGTGTTTATAATATCCACAAATACTTAAAATATCTAGTAATAATCCAAACAAATGCAATTTGAAATCTATATGAAACAAAAATGCTTCCTGTAAGAGATAAAATAATGAATTTGAATAATAGAAAGAGAAGAGAAGTTCAAGTTTGTGATGCCTCCCAAATCAATGTATAGAGATTAAAGGAATTGGAGTCATAATCCAATAGGATTTTGAGGGCTTGGACAATTTAGTACTAAAGAAAAATCTTCATGGAAAGCCATGGAAACATACATAAAACTTGTTAACATCATTGCAAAATACAAACCAAGACCACAAGAAGATACCATTCACTACATACTCATCAGAGGGACTAAAATTAAAATAGCTGCCACCATCATACCCTGGCAAGGTGAAAAACATTTGAAGCTCTTGCACATTGTTGGTGAGAATGTAAAGTGGTGCAACCACTTTGGGAAAAGGTAGGGCATTTTCTTTTAAAACTAAGCCTATATCTATCTACCCGTGAATTTTTGGAGAATACAATTTAGCCATAGGAAATATTATTGACTAAAATTGTATAGAGAAAGCTATAGAGAAAAGAGAGTAGGAAGAAGTTACAAGTCATCTCACTTGATGCTCATCATAGGAATCAATAGATATTATCTAACTAAAGAAGGTTCTAAGGGTATTATATAAAGGTCTACTTATAAATGGAGTTTTGAGTGGCACAGTCAGTTGTCACCTGATTCTTGACTTTGGCTCAGATCGTGGTCTTGGGGTCATGGGGTTGGCGCTGTGTCCAGCTCTGTGCTCAGCATGGAGTTTGCTTGGGACTCTCTCTGCCCCTCCCCACTGTGCGGGCTCTCTTTCTCTCTCTCTCTCTCTCTAAAATAAAAGAAGTGAATCTTTTAAGGATAGTCTAATTATAAAGGCAGGTACTAGAATAAAAATAAAGAACTATGATTTTTAAAATGATAGCCTCCACATTGGAAATGTATATAAATATAATATTCACATGTGCAATTTATTTTGTATCCCTTAAATTAGCCCTCCTTTTAGTCCTAGTTCTAATGTTCACCCCGTCATTCTGATGAAGTTTCGCCTGATCACCTTTTGGTTGAATGAGTTTTTGTTCTTTGGGAGATGCTTCAGTAAGACCTAATGTGGACAATATTCCTTGAGTCCTTGAAGCTACAGAAATTTTTGTGTGTAGCTTTGACACTGAAAGGCAGCTTGAAGGGATTTCAAATTGTTGGCTCCAACTTTCTTTCCTTAAGTTTCTGATAGGTATTGTTCCATTTGTTAGCACTGATTGTAGCTGTACCAGCTTAGCTCTCTTTCACTTAAAAGGGATACAATGTTTTTGCCCAGATGCTCAAAGTTTGCTACTAGTGTTAGTAGTACCCTAGTTACCCTCTAATGTTTGTATGATCGGTGTTAGTACAAGGTCTTGGTGTTGGTCATTCTGGGACAGTTCTCTCATATCTTGAATGTGACTTTAAATATACAAATTCAAATCTTATTTCAGAACATTTTATAATGTATGTTACTCTATTCTTTTGGTTTTCCTCCAGTGCAACAACTCAAATGAATTTTATTTTGAATAGTTTTGCCTATCTTTTATAACTTTCTCTTCACTTTCTCTTTTAAAAAACCTTTTTCCTTATATATGTCTGTGTATATTCTCTATTTTGTGTTACACTTTCTATAGTATCTATGTCCTCTTTGCTCCTTCTACTTCAGTCTTTTACAAAATGATTTTGTCTGTGTCTTCTATTTCTTTTTATTTAAAGATTTTATATATTTATTTGAAAGAAAGAGACAGAAATAGTGAGAGAGAGCATGAGCAGGGAGAAGAGGGAGAAACGGACTCCCTGATGAGTAAGGAGCCTGATGTGGGCTCCATCCCAAGGCCCCAGGATCATGACCTGAGCCGAAGGCAAATGCCCAACCAACTGAATCACCCAGGCACCCCTGTGTCTTCTATATCTTTCCTAAATTTTGCTAATTGATCATTTCACATACTTCATTGACCATCACCTTCCCTTTGTTGGCCCTGTCTTCCCTGAGTTCTTGTAATTTTTTTATTGTTTTCTTTCCTTCGATTATGATTTATCTCCCTTTATTCATGTTGAGATGTTATGTTAGAATATTCCTCTGCTTTAGAGCAATATTTTTCTAATGAGTGTTTGTTGTCTACAGGAAAGTTTTGTATCTATTTTCAGTTCTATTTTGCTCTTTTGTTTTCCTAGAGTAGATTTCTCTGGATCTAGTTCTAGTTGCACAATTACTTTGCTAATCCAATTTGAATGATTTGGATTTTCTCACTTAGAAGGAAGGTTTTTTGAAGTGAGGGAAAAAGTAACTTTCCCAGTTTCTCAATTAAAGAGCTCCCTCCCCTATTACAATGATAAATGCCACTTTGGAAACCACACCTCACTTAGATTTCAGATCTTAACTTGATTCAAAAAGGTCCCTATCATCAGTTCCAAGCTTCTGTGGTATCTTCACTGCCTCTGGTGAAGAAGCTACCTTCACTGGACGATCCTGCTTCTGATTGCCATTTTGTAACTCCCCTTTCTTTTAGAAGTGCTATTTTATAGAATCTGCCACTTCTGTGTGAGTCCTCATCCAAACACATTCTAACCCTTCTGTCTTCTCCTGTCCCATCACACCTGTCCTCTTTGATCACAGCAGTCGTCACTGATGAGGGGTCCCATCATTTTGGGAGAGAATATTTACTGTTGGTTTCTAACATCTGGCACTCCTAGAATTCTTCTGCACACCCTGTTCTCAGAAACACACAGCACTGTGTGGCTTCCTGAACCAAGCCTGCTGACTTCAGATGATAAAACCAGTTACTATTCAGGATACATCAAGGGAGACAGTGGAGCACAAAGAATCCAGTACTAATACATATCATAAAGCACACACACACTAAAATGTTTATGTCCCAACTGAGCAGTACTTCTTGAGTGCAAAGTCATATGTTTTGCCTGCTAAAGTAGGTTCAGGAATAGGACTGGGCTGGCAGAAGTCTCTTCCAGACCTATCAGGTACATAAATGGAAAAAGGCAATGTTCTATAAAGAATCATGACAACCGGGGCGCCTGGGTGGCTCAGTGGGTTAAGCTGCTGCCTTCGGCTCAGGTCATGATCTCAGGGTCCTGGGATAGAGTCCCGCATCAGGCTCTCTGCTCAGCAGGGAGCCTGCTTCCCTCTCTCTCTCTCTCTCTGCCTACTTGTGATCTCTGTCTGTCAAATAAATAAATACAATCTTAAAAAAAAAAAAAAAGAATCATGACAACCAGCTATGTTGGAGGAAGGCAGCTAGTTTTGTGACTACATAAAAGAGAGGTAACTGCATTAGAAAAAATTCAAAATCACTTAGTCTAGATTACTACTCTGCCCTTCTCACCTACAGGAAACTTGAAAATAGAGGCTCCAGAAATTCCCAAGTCAAACAACAAGGAGAAATATGAAAGAAAAAAGAGGGTGGGGAGAGAGTGTTGGCATGGCATCTCTTAGATGCTATTAGAAAAAAAAGGAGAAATGAAACATAATTTATTAACATATGAAGAATACTTTGACATGGAACAGCTGAAAACCAATGAAAAACCCTTTAGTTTTAGCTATTCTAGCGGGGAAGTACATCCACTTATTGTAGTTTATCATTATTGACGTATAATTGACATGTGATGTAATATGAGTTTCAGGTGTAAAACATACTGATTCAACAGTTCTTTGCATTACTCCGTGTTCACCAAGATAAGTGTAATTACCATCTGTCACCATACAACATTATCATAGTATTATTGTCTATATTTCCCATGCTGTAGCCCCCAACTCTGATTTTTTTGTTCCACAACTGAAAGTTTATACCTCTCCATCTCCTCATTAATATTGAAGTTTAAACTTGCATTTTCCTGAGGAGTCTGAAAAGCAAATGCTTAAAACTGTTGAAAAGAATATCATAGGATGACTTTATTCTCTTCTTTAGTTCTCTGTAGAGAGAGAACTGAGCCTGATTAAGAGAAGTATCGCAAATGCAATCTATTAGAAGCGCAAAACACAGACACTGAAGACTCTGCAGTATTCTCCCTGTTAGCACTAAAGATAGGATCACAGGTTCACCTAATGGAGGTTCACTAAGCTCACAGATACTACTGATACTATTATCATCATATTTACCTTAAGCCTGAAAGATGCAAGGGCAATTATGCCTTTACAAACAATTTTCTGGTGCCTCTTTTTAATTCCCAGCAAGGTGGTATTACTAGCAGAAAATAAACTTCTTTAAAAATACTGTGGATAGTTTCTTAAATATAAGAAAAAAAGACCGCTGGGGTTTGTATCTCTTCAGTCATATTAAATCAGATCACTTAAACAAGTACTTACTGAGCATCTTCTATTTGTCATGAACTTAACTTAGATGTTGGGAATACAAAATTGAGTAGGCCTTGTCACTGAGACATGCCCAATCTAGTAGAGAATGCACATATAATGTAAATCACTAGAATTTACATGAATAAAGGCCTGTATGAGGCAGAGAAGAACATAGAGAAAAGAACAACCAAGTGCTAGGGAAGAGGGGATGTGATACAAAAGCTTCTGATCATTTGGACTTGGATGGAGGACTCAGAGTTGAATAGAATGGGAAAGAGAAACAAGAGTATTTCCAGGTAAGCCAATGGTATAAGGTCAAATCATGAAGTGCCTGTTGTACTTGTTAATATGCTTGGGTTTTGTTCTTTAGGGGATGAGGAAGCAATGAGGAATTTAGACAAAGATGTAATATGATTAGATTTGCAATTTAGAACAATGACCTATAGAACAGTCACTGATGGTGTTGCTCTTTTTTTGTTTTAAGATTTATTTGTTTATTTGAGAGAGAGAGAGAGAGAGAGGCAAGAGGAGCCGAGGGGGAGGGGGAGAGAGAGAGAGAGAGAGAGAGAGAGAATCTCAAGCAGATTCTGCCCTGAGTATAAAACCTGATGCATGGCTTGATCCTGGTGCCCTGGGGTCACTATCTGAGCTGAAACCAAGAGTTGGCCATTTAAATGACTGAGCCACCCAGGTGCCCCTGATGATGTTTTTGACACTGCTGTCTGTGGCTATCACGTGGTAAAACAAATAATTATGTTGGCATTTTTGAGAGCTGGGATTTCCTGTATGGAATAAAGGAGAAATAAATGTAGGATCAGTGAGGTTAAGTAAAAGTCCTATAGATACTTAATTATGAATATCAGAATATCAGAGCTCATGATGTATATACTTAAAAAAAAAAAAAAAGTCCTAGGTGTCCAGTGAAAAAACTTGGAAACAAGCAGCAATGATCATGCTTACACCCTCATTTTGGTCTCTAAAGACCATTTGTCACTAAAATGAACAAAGTCTCCTTTGAGAAATGGCTGCTTACAGTTTGAGTCGGGAAATTTATTAAATAATCCAGAAACATTACCATATTAGAAGCAAGGTTGTCAAAAAGAACTCAGAACCTACTTGAAGAGGATTCCTTTCAGTAAGGATAGACAAGGATAGCCACTTTCATGAGAAAAGTAACTGCAATGGGCTGAAACATACCAAATACGCTTAAATCTATGAGTAAAATATTAAATAAAAAATAATAAGTACTTAATAATAATAAGTAATTATTAAATAATCATAATATGTTAAACAAAAAAAAAGTGGTTTAAAAAAATGGTCACCTTTGGAAGATAGTAGAAAGCTAATTCAAACTCCAACCTTGAAAACTGGTAAGGGAAAAAATCAAGGATTTAACCTGTCTTTCCTATGGGAAGTACCTAGATTACCCAAAGTAGTTAATAAGGGAAATTTCTCTTTCTACAAGATAATACAGTGTGCATAACATATTTTTGCCAAACCTTAAAAATAAGTAAACAATGATCACCAATGGCTGCTATTAACAGAAAAAAAAAAAAAAAGCCAATCAGGCATTTTGTACCTTCTGATAAATTACATGCCACTACTCAAGAAGTAATTTTGAAAAGAAAAAAAAGGGGATTAAATTATGTCATAACAAGCCTCAAAATTTAACTACCCTCTGTGGGAAATACAGAAGTAAAGAATCTATTGAACAACACAACCGAGATGCACTCAACAAAATCCAGAATGTGGGAAACTACAGGACAAAAGTCTCAGGTTCTTCAACAAATAAATAACATAAAAAAAAAAAAAAAAAGAGGGAAGAGAAGTGTGGCTTTGTTTGATCCTGATTGAAACAAATTTTTAAAATGTGAAATTTGAACACTAGTAGAATATTTGATGATATTATGAAATTATCAATTATTTTTCAGTGTGATCATTATATTATGGTTGTGTATGGTTATTATATTATATATTATAATATGAAATTATCAATTATTTTTCAGTGTGATCATTATATTATGGTTGTGTATGGTTATTATAAAATAAGAATCATCATCTTTTGGAGACAGATGGAAATATTCATGAATGAAATGATAAGATAAGATTAGAAAGCAGGGGGGCACCTGGGTGGCTCAGTGGGTTAAAGCCTCTGCCTTCGGCTCAGGTCATGATCCCAGGGTCCTGGGATCGAACCCCACATCGGGCTCTCTGCTCTGCAGGGAGCCTGCTTCCTCCTCTCTCTCTCTGCCTGCCTCTCTGCCTACTTGTGATCTCTGTCAAATAAATAAAATCTTAAAAAAAAAAAAAAAAAAAAAAAAGATTAGAAAGCAGGGAAGAAAATGGGATAAAAATGTAACTAGCTTGGTTATTACTGAAACCGGGCAATGGGGTCCTTGGGAGTTCATCACACCATTCTGCATATGCTCAATAATAACTTTTTTAAAAAATCACTTATTTTAAAGGACAATTTTATTTCCCTAACATCTGGATGATGGGAAGGTCAATTTACTATAACCTACAAACACTGATGTTGGCCCTCTGCATTTTTTGACAAGGTCTCCATGTTTTTGTCTCACAGCTCATTTTAACGGTCATCACCACAATGTTCATCCCACTGTGCTGACAGAGGTGTCAAGAGTCTGGAGAATTTGTAATAGGCCCTCTTCAAGTTGCTACAGTTGATCACTGGACACAAAGACGTCTGGTGTCTTGTTTCCTTTAAGTAAAGCACAGTGTGGATTGCCACCAGCAAATGGATTATTGGAGTATTTAACTACTGGAGTAGTTCTTTTCTGCATAATTTTTCTAAAAGAAAAACAGGTCTCTAGAGAAGGCCTAAAAAGCAGCCCAAACACAGATGTCCCTGATGTCTCCAGAGCCTCTCACATACCAGCCGTGTCAGCTGGCTTCCTGTCGCTTTGCTGGGCGGCTGTTTTCCCTGTTTGGCTCTAACCAGCTCCATCTCATGCCTGAATACTCATGCGTAGCCGACTTTACTATTTGGGGTATAATGAAATGGAATTACAGCAAAGCACAAAGCAGTGACCAAATTATAGTAGAATAACCGCTGTCTCACTGCCCTTGAGCTTCTCAGCCCTCTTGCCATCTCTAGGTGGGGCCAGGCCTCTCTATTCCAGGATTTCTCCAACATTTGAGTATTTGGATCTCCATCCGTCACTCAGGAAGAAACTAAAAATTGTTGTTTCTTTAATATGCAAATTAATAAACTCTTCTTTGTCCGAACCGGACCTAGAAGACCAAAATCTGTTCACATATTTTCCTAAATAGATAAGCAACTGTCTCTCTAAAAGGAATTCTGCCTCCCTCCTAGGCTAAGAAGCTCAAATTCTTGCTTACCTCCCAGGATAGCATACATTTAAAATAACTTCTTTTTTCTTTTCCTTATGCAATATTTCTGCTTAAACCTGAGTAGGCACTATGACTTGTTTTCCACATTGATGTAGTAAAATGAGATTGTGCCGACTCTGCACATACAGAACAGATGGGTGTGAGCCAGCACACCCACAAGAAACATCCCCAGAAAAGATGTTGTTTTTTACTAGTTGCTTTGTGTTATAAGGTGCTTATTGACATAAAATATTGTCAGGAAGACAAAAAATAAACTTCCTGTGCTGAGTCTGATTTTTAGTATTTGTTATAGTAAGTTAATCTACTGTGAAACAAAGTATAAACATAGATGGAAAATCCACTTAAATGTGCTACTTACAAAGAAGCATAAAATGATGGTAGAAGCGTGACATGTTTTAAAAGCCATTGTGGAGGCAACAGTGTAATAACAGCAGCCAACGTACTCCTGAGTATATGATTCACACATCCAAGTGTTTCATAATAATGCATTTAATTTACTTTAATTCATCCTAAGTGCTTTTTACATTTAATCCAGGGAACAACTACCTGGTGGAGGTTCTGTTATTAGTCTCAACCACAGTGAGGAAACCAAGAAGGTCAAGTAACTCACCCAATGCCATCTGGCTCCAGAGCCTCCACTCTTCACCATCATCCCCTAACTTTCTCACTGGAAATCCATCAGGTATGAAGATCCTCGATTATCTGAATTAGAAATAAGAGCAGGTAATCTCTTGGTCCCTTGTTCTTTTACCCAGTCTTTTACCCAGTCTCTGTATGTCTGCTTCTTTCTTTCTCTCTTTGCACTGTCTCCACTTTGTTGATTCATGGTCAGCTGAGTCCTCTCAACTTGATGTGTCCATCACTGAAGAACCAGTGAAAACTGACCAATGGCTTTGAATTCCAACTTCAAAGTACTAGGAGAAAGACTTCATTTAGGCTGAGAAGTCAGGGATCCCTTGCCCTTGGGGACAAACAGCTGCAGCTACGGAGGAAAGACAAGGTTACATATCATAAAAATGGTTGCCCAGGCTCACAAAAACTAGTTTTCAGAGAAGTGTAAGGACTGGAGGGAAAAATGCTTGTATTATTACACTGGTGTATGTATTCACTGTATTAACATTCCTCGTATATACAAGTTCATTTGGATTAAGATCATAAGAATATTTGCAGGCAGCTTGCCCTTTCAGAATAAAACCTATGTGTATTCTTTCATTACCTAACAAATATAGAATGTGTATGGACTTAAGATAGAAATCTGCTTTCATTTTCAATGTCACCACAACAAACTGCTGCAAAGTGTCTTAAAAACCACAGAAATTTATTCTCTCACAGTTCTGTAGGTTAAATGTCCAAAATCCAAGTCTTGGCAGGGTTGGTTCTCTCTGGAGGCTCCGAGAAAGAAACCGTTTTATGCCTCTTTCCCCACTTCTGGTGGTTGTCTGCCATTCTTGGCATTCCCTGGCTCGTAGATGCATCACTACGATCTCTACCCCCATCTTCCCGTTCCTTCTTCCCTGTATTTCTCTTCTTGTATCTCTTAAACTTTTCACTGAAGTGCAGGTGCACCCTAATCCAGAATGATTTCACCTTAATCTTTTATCTAACTACATCTGTGAAGACCCTTATTCCAAATAAGGTTACATCTTGACATGAATTTGGGGCATACACGATCTGACCCACTACTGCATCCATAATGCCTTTCTGTGACTAAGACCTTAGGACCACCACTTGTCCCCTCCAAATTGATTTGTTTTACTTTTACCAAACACTTAATATGTGGCAGGCACTGTTCTAAGTATATCACCAATAATAACTCATTTAATAGTTATTATGAACTGGTATGGTTTTTCTCCTGTGTATTCCCTCCCGTGAGCAGAAGGCTGACCACCCAACCCTCAGCAGCTGGCCAAGGATTGTGCGTGGTCACCTTGATCAAGACGGACATGAGACCCAGCTGCAGTTGCCCAAGACTGACAGTCCATGTGGGCTCCCGCTTAGAAGTGAAAAATCATCTCCTGGAGAAAGCTAAGTAAGAGATTCAGGAACCTGACAGAGGAGATTAAGGTATTTATGTCAGTATTTCCATGGAAAAGAATCAGCAGGACAGCTTCGAAAGAAAGAAAGAAAGAGAATAATGAAGACAGCTGAGCAGCCCTGGCAGCTGGCAGAGGTGGCCTACCCACGCCATGCAGCATTCACAGTGTTCAGGAATGTTCCCTGCACTTCGGGACCAGGAAGCTGTGTGGACCATGTGCCCCTCTTGGTTTTTCTACATTGTCACTTGTTTCTCCTTTCTTCCCTTCAGACTCAGAGAGCCAACTCCTCACTGAGGTGCTCAGCTAGACTGAATAGATTTTTAATATTTGTCTCTTGTTTGGTTTTAAAATACCATGAGGATCTATAACCTAGTAAGCTGGAAGCCAAATATGAATCCAACAAATGAAATTTTATTTCCTTTTGGCTGAAAAACTCACCTAAGAGTTGACATAAGATTGGAGGTACCGATTTACTTAGAACTGATTTTTATCAGCCCTGGGGGTGCAATGCTGTGTTTATGTCTTCATGAAGCCTAAGTGAGCTAAGTCTCCATCCCGGAGGCACTTCATAAAATAGCCTTGTAGTCTGCCAGAGGGTTAACTGCCAACAGGCGACAAAGGTACCTTTCATAGAACAATGAATGGATAAAAATGATTCATGTTTTCATATCATGTAACCTCAGATGTATTAACTGTACATCACAGTCAATTTTGAATTGATGTATATAAATATAAATATAAATCTTATTTAATAGTATTTAAGCTGCAGGATATCAAGGTGAAGAAACATCACACAGGTACTATACTTCCTTTTCTGAGGAAAAGGTTAGTGCATTTTACGTTGTATGCAGTGTACTAGTATCATGTTAGGCAGAATTATGACATTGTTATTGTCTTTGAGATTAAGTATAATTCAAAGAGATGTGTGTGGGTGCCAAGTTCATAAGGGATGGATTTGTGATTGTTAGTTTTATGTGTCAACTTGGCAGGGTCATGCAATGTCCACATATGTAGCTAACATATTTAGCTTTTTCTGAGTATATCTGTGAGAGCATTTCTTGGTTAATTTAGTGTCTGAACTGGTGGACTTGATAAGGCAGGTTGCCCTCCCCAGTGTGGGTGGGCATGACCAAATCCACGGAAGGCCTGAATAAAACCGAAGCCATGGGGGAAGTAAAAATTTGCCTCTTTTGCCTAAGCACATGAGCTAAACATTGATCTGTCCTCAGAGAAACTTATGCCATCAGTCCCCTGGAATTCAGACTTTGGACTTAAATTGAACCACACACCAGCTTTCCTTGGTCTCCAGCTCACAGAGAGCGAGCGGATAGTGGGATATCTCAGCCTCCGTAACCAAGTGAGCTAATTCCTCGAGGTGAACCTTATAATATATGTTGGTTTTGTGTTCCTGGAGAGCCCTGACCTGACTAATACAAAGGATCCCTTTTTGCCTTTCTCCTACTTAGTTTCCATATAGTTTCTTCATGGTCATATAAATTGGCATAATCTGTTAGCTTCAGATTGGAATAAAATCAGTCCATACCTAAATTTTGACTTACGTTTTGGGTTAGAACAACAACAGTAACAAAATCATAATGGCTAATTTTTTTTTCAAATAATACCAAAGCATGAGAAGTTATATTAGAATAGACATGTGTGTACCATACCGACAGCATCTTAAGTATATTCTATCTTTTTGGAAATAACTTTGGAATTATGTATTTATGCAGTATTTCCAATTATTTTATTTGGCTTAAGAAGACACATTTTGGGGGTGCCTGGGTGGCTTAGTTGGTTGAGGGTCCAACTCTTGATTTCAGCTCAGGTCATGATCTCAGAATTGTGGGATTGAGCCCTGAGTTGGGCTCCACACTGGGCATGGATCCTGCTTAAGATTCTCTTTTTCTATTTCTCTGCCCCTCCCCTCACCTCTCCCTTTCTAAAAAAAAAAAAAAAATGAACAAAAAAAGGACACATTTTGTTGGAAATAACCAGACATTTACTAATGGGGTATGTTTTGGTCCCAAGATGTTATGGGTTAGTTGATGGATAATTTATCTTACTGTGTTATATAAGTAGAGCAATTTCATTTTGAAAACTATCAGGAGATCAAAGCCTGACAGATTCTTTTTCTTGAGAGAATGAAGAGTCAGAGCAAGTGGGGGAGGGGCAGAGGGCGAGGAAGAGAGAATCTTTTTTTTTTTTTAAGATTTTATTTATTTATTTGACAGAGAAATATCACGAGCAGATGGAGAGACAGGCAGAGAGAGAGAGAGGGGAAGCAGGCTCCCTGCTGAGCAGAGAGCCCGATACGAGACTTGTTCCCAGGACCCTGAGATCATGACCTGAGCCGAAGGCAGCAGCTTAACCCACTGAGCCACCCAGGAGCCCCTAGGAAGAGAGAATCTTAAGAATCTTAATCTGAGGGCTCCACCCTCTGCCCACACAGGTCTTGAGGCAGGTCTGCATCTCATAACCCTGAGAGAACAACCTGAGCTAAAACAGACTTCGACGTATAATGAACTGAGCCACCGAGGCACCCCTAAGCCTGATAGATTCTTACTACATTTTATTTGTGAACTTTTCAACTTCTAATTGTCTTATTTACAATTTATAAAATGATTTCAAGAAAAAAGGTCAAATCTTAACCCATCTCTATAATACTGACTGAATTAGAAACACAGCAGAAATAAAATAGAAGATTTCATGATATTACACAATTGTGGTTTTATATTTTTTCAAATTGGCCATGGTAGACAAAGAAAGCATTCCCTTCCACTTTTTGCCATTAGCTGCCCTGTCTTCCTACCCTTTATTATATTCATGCCCTTGAATGCAAACTCAATTCTGGCTTGAAAGAGGAAAAGAGAGAATTAGAAATTTGTAGTTCTGAGCTGGCCATTCTAAAATTTGTTGACTTTGCCTCTTAGAAGCATTTTTTTTTTTTTTTAGGTGCTCATATACTTGCTTCCTCTAAGAACTTAAGCTTATTGGGGCACCTGGGTGGCTCAGCGGGTTAAGCCGCTGCCTTCGGCTCAGGTCATGAACTCCGAGTCCTCAGATCAAGCCCAGCACCGGGCTCTCTGCTCTGCGGGGAGCCTGCTTCCTCCTCTCTCTCTGCCTGCCTCTCTGCCTGTTTGTGATCTCTCTCAATAAATCTCTCTCAAATAAATAAAATCTTTAAAAAAAAAAAAAAAAAAACTTAAGCTTATTAATGATGCTGTAGCTTGGGGTAAGTGAAAACCTCCATAAAAGGTTAGAAAAGGACCACATGGAACAAAAGTCCCAGTGAGAAATCTAGCTCTGTCTATGATTTTACCAAGTCCTGTTACCTTTCTAAGATCAAGAGTTCCCACCTATGAAATGAGGAGGGGATCTGGCTCATTTGCTCTGTTCTTCCCCCTTTCCTGCTGTGACACACCTAACAGCTGATCATCTCATGATCCCATTGAGAAAAAAAAAAATTTGAGAAGAATTGGTTCAGCTCACAGACCTATACCCCTGAAAATTGACTATGTCCACATATGTGAATGATGAGAATGGTCTTATTAAGAATGTTCATATAGGGCACCTGGGTGACTCAGTGGATTAAGCTGCTGCCTTCAGCTCAGGTCATGATCTCAGGGTCCTCAGATCAAGCCCAGCATCTGGCTCTCTGCTCAGCGGGGAGCCTGCTTCCCTCTCTCTCTCTCTGCCTGCCTCTCTGCCTACTTGTGATCTCTATCTGTCAAATAAATAAATAAAATCTTAAAAAAAAATAAAAAAAGAATATTCATATAGTGGATATTATTATTGTTTAAAAAAGTAATAAATCTTTTTATATGTTTGAAAAATACTGGTGGAAAAATACATTTTCAGAGATGTCCAGCTAAGGGCAAGTAGATTGTCTATTTTTTATCTGTTTGTTGTTGGTTTTGTTTTGACATAACATGAGGAGCTATAATATACACTACCAAGACTCAAATAAAAAATCAGCAAATGAACTTTATTTCCATCCAGTAGAGTAACTGTACAGAAGTCCATCCTTATCCACAGTTTTGCTTTCCCCAGTTTCAATTGCCCATGCTCAGCCATGGTCCTGAGATGATCCTTCCAAGGAGCCGTCAAAAGGTCTATGGTACCTTAAGGCCATGTCACAATGGCTACCGTGGTCATTCTCCTCACTTCATCTCAACACCTTTGCATTTTATCATCTCACATCATCACAAGAAGGAGAAGGGTAAGTAAATATTTTTAAAAGAAGAGAGACCACATTCACATATTTTATTACAGTATATTGTTATAATTATTCTATTTTATTATTGTTCTTAATCTCTTACAATGCCTAATTTATAAATTAAACTTCATCACAGGTCTGTATGTAAGGGGAAAAACCTAGTATATAGAGGGTTTGGTACTATTCCCAGTTTCAGACACATCCACTGGGGGTCTTGGAACATATCTTCCGTGGGTAAGTGGGGACTGCTTGTGTAATGAAGGCATGTTTTCAACATGATATTCCTAAAAATATTTACAAGCATATTGGGTAATCACCATTTATCTCGAAAGGAAAAATAGAATTAATTCCTTTTTCTTTGGAAAAATAAACATTGATATTTTTAAGTCCTCTACTCCAAGGTAAACTAAACTGAACTGATTTCTTTATGCCTTTGCATATTCTGACATGACTTTCTTAGAGGGTAATAGTGCAAACAGCATGTTCTCCTTGAAGCAGTGTTGTCTGAGAAAGTGGTTGGAAAAAAGCTTGTGTAATGATGAGAATCAGACTTGGAGCTGGAGACCTGGGGATTGGTCCTAATTCTGTAGCTCACTCTATGACCTCTGGTAAATCACCTGACCTCTGAAGTTTTGGCTTCATTTTATGATAATCCCAGGTAATCAGCTGTACCTCTCAGAAATACAGTGAAAACAAAAAAAAAAGCTAGTGACTTTTTAAAAAGAAATATCATTTATTGGGGCACCTGGGTGGCTCAGTGGGTAAGCCGTTGCCTTCGGCTCAGGTCATGATCTCAGGGTCCTGGGATCGAGTCCCGCATCGGGCTCTCTGCTCAGCAGGGAGCCTGTTTCCTCCTCTCTCTCTCTCTCTGCCTGCCTCTCTGCCTACTTGTGATCTCTCTCTGTCAAATAAATAAATAAAATCTTTAAAATAAAAAAAAAAGAAATATCATTTATTACCCGACAGAAATACAGTCATAGTAATTAATTCTTAATTCTAACAATGTATCTTTGGTTTATTGACTAAAGAAGGTTCATTTTTAATCAGTATTTATTTTTATACAAATGGAAGCTATTGTAATACTTGAAAATAGTTCTCTTAAGTTGGTTAAACATTTCATTCTGAAAATCTGTTTATATTACCCCTTTGTTTAGTAAACTATAATGCAAAGCCAAGTGTCTTTTCAGCTTTTTTCAGTTCACACAACGGCTAACAACTTCTTAATGATAAATAAATTGTTGGATGATAAATGCTATTAAGATGTTTTCCTATTAGTTTTTACTTTAAGAGCAGATGCTTATTCTTATTATAGATAGAACCAACCTTTGAGCCACACCTAAAATTTCTTCCTACTGACTGTAATCATGGGAAATTGCTCAGAAGTGAAAATTTAATGTTATTTAACTAGAGCCTATTAAGCACTTACTGTATACTTTGAAAGATTCAAGATAGGAATAAAACATTGTTTTAGCCTTAAAAAGTTTCTCATAATCTGATTGCCACAATTTACTCCAGTGTCTTACACTCCTCAATGTCTGGAACAAAAAGTCACATTAATATCTTCCCACCACTTTATTAAAGCCAATTCTTCATTAAATACATAAGATGAAGCTAACAGCTAAATAACAGAGATGGGCATCTACATTCTATACAATTTGTAACCTCATTTAGAAAGTGGAATCTCATACTTCTATTTTTTTTTTATTTTTGGGGGGAGGGATGCTTATACTTTTAAAGTCTTCAGTATTGTCTTCATTGCTTGCAGATGTTATAAACATCTTTATAACAACAAGAGTGAACTGTACCACATACAGGGAAAGAAGGAAGAAAAGGAAGAAAAGTAAAACAAAAAAAAACCTTTACTATTTTTATTCTTTTTAAAATACTATAAAGGTTGTAAAAATGTATCTCGTTTTTTCAAATATTTTTTTATTTATTTGACAGATAAAGATCACAAGCAGGCAGAGAGGCAGATGGGGCTTGGGGGGTTTGGTGGGGCATGGAGCAGGCTCCCCGCCAAGCAGAGAGCCTGATGCGGGGCTCCGGGGCTCCATCCCAGGACCCTGAGATCATGACCTGAGCCTAAGGCAGAGGCTTTAACCCACTGAGCCACCCAGGTGCCCCAAATGCATCTCATTTTAATTTAATCAAGAGCTAGCAATACCGCATCCTTAAAACATTTACTTGCAGAAAAATTCTTAGCTTACAGGGAGGAAATAAGGAAAACTAGTTGAACTTTTCCAAAATTATAAAGTACATGTGATAAAAGCCACTCAACTACATCAAATCAAGAAGAGGCAGCAAAGACAGTGAGATACGTGTGAACTATGTGCGAACTCCAAGTTGGCAGTGGCTATTGAAATTGGTGCACTATTTCTAGCAACATAGAACAAAAACCCTAAAAGAGTCATAGCTTTTGACCTAGTGATTTCACTACTAGAAATTTATCTTAAAATAATAAAAGCTATTTATACATACCTTTGTAAAACGGTAGCATTTATAACGGCAATGCCCTGGAAACGGAGTCCAACTGTGCAGTAGCACACCGTGGCTGATTTTACAATGACGAATGATAGGAAGGAATCTGTGCAACCATTAGCAACACATGTTAACTCTTTAATAGGAAAGCATACTTTTATTTTTAGCAGTTTAAGGAGATACAATTTACTTAGGGTTTTCAGCCCAAACGCGCCTTCTTGCAGAGCCCTGGCTCTAGTCCCTCTGTGGCGAAAGGGGGCGTCCGCGAGCCGCCGACCTCTTTCCCAGTGCCCCACCACCACCCCCTGGGGGCCTCCTGTCCCGGGCGCCGCCTCCGCCTGGGTCTCCGCCCCCAGGCCCAACAGCGGCCAGCTCCCCAGCTCGGGCTCCCCAGCCAGCGGCTCTCCGGGCTGCGGCAAGTCCACCGCTGCGAGTGCGGGCGCTGCCAGAGCAGCTAATGATGCACCAGAAGAGTCCGTAACTGACACGAGGAGAAACTCTGGGGGGATATGGAGGTCTCCCATCTGAAACTGTCAATATGGCATCCAATCAAACATAGTACGAAAAAATTAGAAGAAAATACCATGACTCGATAATCAAGAGCTTACTCATTAAGATTTGGAAGGAGTTTCATTCCATGGGAACGCCGTAACGTGCTCAGAAATTTCCAAGGAAAGCCTAAACATTTGACTGCTCTGCCTCCCCTCCTGTAGTTGAAACCATGGGCACAGTTTGAATGTCGTGGTACAAGAAAGGAATTGGGTGAACACTACACGGGTATATGGAACTTTCTGGGGTTCTCCCGTGAAAGACAGGCTGACATACCACTGGTGCCTGGAGGCGGCCTGCTGTGTCCGGCCGCATTTTCACCCTGCCTTCAACACAACTCATGAAGATCGTGACTTTTCACTGATACTTTTTTTAAAATAGTTTTTCTATAACAAAATCCTTATTCTATTACAACTTAAGATAATAAGGCAGTATAAATGAGTTACCTAAAGTAACATATTTGTGTGTTACCTTTCACTATTTCTATTTCACTCTAATTTTTAGTTGTAAAATGGTTAAATTGATTCTTACCGTTACCTCTATTAAGTGTCAAAGAACTTCTTTTCTTAGGAATAATGTATTGCTTTGCAATATTTAAAAATAAGCCACTAAAATTTGCATACCCTATGCACATTTTTTAAATTTAAATTCAATTAGCCAACCTATAGTACAACATTAGTTTTTGATATAATGCACATTTTGATTAACTTTCTGTATTCTTTAGCCAAAGGCACATGTTCCCACAAATCCTTCATAGCCATTGATACTTTCATTCTCCTTTGTAATGATCGCAGCTTCTGATCATGTTAATCCTGTACCATTTTCAAGGACTTCTAACTGATGGTTAGTGGGGTATTTGAAAAGTTCTTAATTTGACCATGTGTAACCACTTAGTACTGCAATGTAGCTAACTCAATTTACCCTTGTAGTTTAATTTAACAATTAAAACATTTTTAACCCTCTTAAAAAAAAAAAACAACAACTCGTCTGCTGGGGTACCTGGGTGGCTCAGTGGGTTAAGCCGCTGCCTTCAGCTTAGGTCATGATCTCAGGGTCCTGGGATCCATTTCCAAATCGGGCTCTCTGCTCAGTGGGGAGCCTGCTTCCCCCCCCCTCTCTGCCTGCCTCTCTGCCTACTTTTGATCTCTCTCTGTCAAATAAATAAATAAAATCTTAAAAAAAAAAACTAATCTGCTTAAAGTGTACAATTCATAGAGTGTTTATTATTTTATAATTTTTTATAATTACTAAAATTTTTCAATTTTTTTTCCTTTTAAGATGAGAGAAGAAATCAGTAGATCTAAATTGCTTGGGACAAAAAACAAAAACAAACAAGAAGGAGTCACATTCCTTTTTTTTTAAAAAGATTTTACTTATTTAAAAAAAAAAAGATTTTACTTATTTATTTGGCAGAGAGAGACACAGTGAGGAAGGGAACACAAGCAGGGGGAGTGGGAGAAGGAGAAGCAGGCTTCCGGTGGACCAGGGAGCCCAACGTGGGGCTCCATCCCAGAACCCTGGGATCATGACCTGCACCAAAGGCAGAAGCTTAACAACTGAGCCACCCAGGCACCCCAAGGAGTCACATTCTAATTTGTTTAAGAACTATTGAAATATTGTTGCCACTCCACCCATGCAATGAACAGAATTTCTGCCTAATATCTAAATAAATGGCCAGTCTAACAAGAGCTTCTAAAAATTCAAATCCAGATGATTGCCAGAGGTAAGGGGCGGGGGTTGGAAAATGGATGAAGGGGAGTGGGAGATACAGGCTTCTAGATATGGAAAAAAAGGTACACCATAGGGAACAAAGTCAATGATATCATGATAGTGTTGTATGGTGACAGACAGTACCTATACTTGTGAGAATAGACTAGCACAGAAATTTATTGTATGTCATACACCAGAAATTAATATAACATTATGTGTCAAATATACTACAACTGAAAAGAAAAAGAAAAAAAAATTACTAACCTAAAGAAAAAAAAAAAATCAAATTCATTGCTGCAAGCAAATTACCTCTTTATTTTCCAACTTGCATAAGGTTCAGATTCTTTCCCAACTGGTCCTAGCAGTTCAAATCCAGCAAGTCTACTGTCAACTTTGGGACCCAGAGCTTTGGTAAGTAGGGCATAATATCATATGCATTGGCTTTATTCTCAAGAAAAATAATGCAATAGTAGTAAACACACAGCTTTTGGATTTGGACTTGGATTTGGATCCTGGATCTGCTATGTATTAACTACTCTGAGGCTTACTTGGCCTGTGACATGGGGCTAGTGGTTCTTCCCTCCAGGGTATTAACCAGCACAATGAACCTAAAGCACTCAGCGCAGTAGCTGGAATGTTGGTGAGGCTCACTGACCGGTGAAATTATTGTAATTATTAATCCTATTATATTAGCACAGACCAAAATATACACAGGCCTTGTTTCTCAGACCACACCAACCCTAAGAAAACCAATTAAGGGTGTGAGCTACTCCTAAGAAAATTTTGTTTCAATGCCTCCCCTCCCCCATTTCCTAGGAACTTCCTTGCAATACCACTCGGGCTGATGATATTCTAGGAAGGAGGGGAGTCCTACCACTTCTTCCTTCTGCGCATCAAAGCTCCCATGCACATCCAGGGAGCTATTCTACATCCACAGAGTCTCCACTACTAATCTTCCTCTACCACTGCCGACCTGCCCCAAAAATGTACCGTCCTCATCCCCAGCACGTGGTTCTGCTTTTCCTAAACCATAGCTTTTGGGAAATTCTAAAGGCTAGTCTTATTCCTCGGGGGGAATACCCAGGCATACCAGTCTGTGACTATAGAATAAAGTTAAACTTCTACTGCTTTGGCTGAAGCCCCATCAATTTATTTTCTGGAAATTTCCATATATACACATCCACTTAAACTGTGTGCCAAATATTTTCAAGATGTTTCCAAAGTGTTGCCCAAGGCATTTTGGTTATAAATCCCTTAGGTTCTTCCAATAGTTTTCCTGGAATGCAGTCCAGGAGCTGAATTATCTAAAAAGGTCAGAGCTCTAAGAGTTGAAAGAGAGTAGATGCCTGGGATTTGAGGGAAGCAGGCAGCAGAAAAGAATTTGTAAGTGGGAGGGGCTACCCAGTCCTCACCTGGAGGACGCCTTGTGTGATCAAGCAACAGTGAGATTCCTAACTGTGAAGTTTGGTGTGGAATACATTGTTCAGCTTGGACAGAGAACATTTGGCAGTGAGATCAAGGTCAGAGGCCCATCTCAAATTTCCAGTAGGCCCTGGGATTCCTCATAGAATCCTGAGATAGAAAATGGGTCCCACTACTCACTCCATGAATAAAATTAAATTTTCTGTCAGTTAAAAATTGGATTTTCTTCCAAACTCGGTGGATGTGTCAAAGAACAGATTGATTTAGATAATTTGAAAAAAAAATGTATAAAAGTTATTTTTAGAAGTTATATTTCTTTCACTTTGAGTGAATGAAGTAAATCACGGTTACTTTCCTAGTTCAGCTACTTGCAGGGCTTGAGCAAATATCCTAGGCTCATTACTGAGAGGTTTTTTAACTTCTCTGTTACCTTGAAAAGTTACATTCTCAAGGAATGATCTGGAAAACAAAGACAGATTTATATACAATGGATTAGCTTCTCTTAAAATTATTAATGGTTTCAGTCTTTGGATTGTCTTTCTTTGGAATTTACATGATTAAATTCAACTATCTGGATTACTTAACTGAAATATTTTCTAACAAGGCAATTTGTGAACTGAAAAGAATACTACAAGAGGTGACATAAATACAGTGCAGTAAATAAAACCTTTGGAGACAAAAAACAAGCTGTGAGACCTTGAACAATCTGCTTACTGCCCCTCATGCTCAGCATTTTCATCTATAAAATAAAGATACTGAGCATATTTTCCATCATGTTATAATGAAGAAGAATACATAAAGTACAAGGCCTTCATTAAATGTTCATTTAACCTCTATTGTAACCACAATTGGCTGCTTTATGACCTCCTTTATTTAAATATGTTTATTTATATACCACATACAGAAAAGTGCATCCTAAGCATAGAGCTTGATGAATTATCACAACAGCAGCACACACTTATAATCACATCGCCATGAGATTAAGAAATAGAGCATAACTAGGGTCAGGGAAGCCTCTCGTGTCCAATACCAGTTGTTACTCCTCTCACTCCTCCGGTAATGTAACCGTTAGGCCACCTGTAACACCGTCATTTAGTTTAGTTTTTTGTTTTTCTTGGTTTCATTGTGATAAGGACACACCATGAGATATATCATCTTAAATTTTAAGTGGACATTGTTGGCTATACACACGATAGCCAACCTCTAGAGCTTATTTATCTTGTTTAACTGACATTTTCTGCCTGTTGATTAAACCATCATTTAGCTGGGTCTGATTTTAATTGTTGTAGATATTGAACCATAGAGCATGTATCAGTATTCTTTTGCTTACGTTAATGAAATTCATTCATTCATATTTTTCATCAAACCGGAGTTTGTTCATGTTCATTGCCAAAGAATTTTTCCATTGTTTGAGTATACCACTTTTATTTGTCCATTCTTATTTGGGTGAGCATTTATATTGTGCAGGTT
Organism: Mustela putorius furo; assembly: GCF_011764305.1. Classification (NCBI taxonomy): domain Eukaryota; kingdom Metazoa; phylum Chordata; class Mammalia; order Carnivora; family Mustelidae; genus Mustela; species Mustela putorius. The sequence goes on from NW_025421987.1 coordinate 25,312,272, forward strand.
GGGGTCATTGTGAATAATATTGTGATAATTCGTACATGGCTGTACCAGTTTTCTATCTCACAAGGGGCAGGAGAGTTCCTGTTATTCTATATCTCTGCACTTGGTACTGACAGTTTCTTCTTTTTTAATTTAACCTTTCTGTGTGGGATAGATTGTTATCTTGACGTTGATACTTCCCTGACAACTACAGAGGTTGAAGAACTTTCCTACACTGGCTCATCATTTGGCTATCCCCTTTTGTGAAGTGCTTGTTCAAAAGGTTTTTGAGCATTTTTTTTTTTTTAAGATTTTATTTATTTGACAGACAGAGATCACAAGTAGGCAAAGAGTCAGGCAGAGAGAGAGAGGAGGAAGCAAGCTGTCCGCGGAGCAGAAAGCCCAATGCAGGGCTCAATCCCAGGGTCCTGGGATCACAACCCGAGCAGAAGGCAGACGCTTTAACCCATTGAGCCACCCAAGCGCCCTTTGAGTTGGGTTTCCTGTCTTATCGTTAACTTTTCCTACTAGTTCTTTATATAGGATCTTCTCTTTACTCTGTAGCTTGCTTAGTTGCTGCAGGCATTTGGATTCTCTAGTTCCTTTCCAGTCAACAGTCTATTCTTACCTATTGTAATATTATAGTAAGTATTGATATTTAGTATCATAGTGTTCCAACTTCTTTTCTTTTCTTCCAGATGATCTTAGATCTTCTCAGCCCTTGCATTGCCATACGCATTTTAGAGTTAGCCTGTCCATTTTTTTTTTTTCCCCACGAAACCTGCTTGGGCTTTCATTGAAGTTGCATTAAATCTGTAGGTCAGTTTAGGAAGCATTTTACATATTTAGTATGTTGAGTCTTCCAAGCCATGAATATGGTGTTTCTTCCACTTGTTTGTTTTTGTTTTGTTTTCTTTTGTGGTTTTTATTTTATTTAATTTATTTATTTGACAGAGAGAGAGAGATCAAAAGTAGGCAAAGAGGTAGGCAGAGAGATGGGGAAGCAGGCGCCCTGCTGAGCAGAGAGCAGTGTGGGGCTCAATACCAGGGCCCTGAGATTATGACCTGAACCGAAGGCAGAAGCTTAACCCACTGAGACACCCAGATGCCCCTCTTCCACTTATTTGTATCTTCTTTAATTTATTATCGATAATGTTTTGTTATTTTATGCAGAGAGATTGCATCTTTCATTATTTTTTAAAGATTTTATTTATTTTTTGAAAGAGACGGAGAAAGAGAGAGAGCATGAGCAGGAGGTAGGGGCAGAGGGAGACAGAGAAACATACTCGCCATTGAGCAAAAAGCCTCATGTGGGGCCCAATCCCAGGGTCCTGGGATCATGACCTGAGCCAAAGGCAGATGCTTACCTGACTGAAACACCCAAGCACCCCTCTTTCATTGTTCTTAACTAGATTTTGCTATTTTGATGCTTTTGGAAATTTAAATTTCTCAAGTTTTTATTTGTTCTTAGGATTAAGAAATATAGATTTGGTCTATATTACCCAAAGCAATTTGCACATTTAAAGCAATTCGTATCAAAATACTAACAGCATTTTCACAGAGCTAGAACAAACAGTCCAAAAATTTGTATGGAACTCAAAAGACCATGAATAACCAAAGCAATCTTGAAAAAGAAAGAGCTAAGCTGGAGGCATCACAATTCCAGGCTTCAAGTTATAGTACAAAGCTGTAATGATCAGGACCATATGATACTGGCACACAGACAGACACATGGATCAATAGAACTGAATAGAAAATCTGGAAATGAATCCACAACTCTATGGTCAATTAATCTTTGACAAAGCAGGAAAGTCTATCCAATGGAAATAAGACAGTCTCTTCAACAAATGGTGTTAGGAAAACTGAACAGCAACATGCAAGAGAATAAAATTGGATCAATTTCTTACACCATACACAAAACGAAATTCAAAATGGATGAAAGACATAAATGTGAGACAGGATGCCATTAAAATTCTAGAAGAAAACATAGGCAGTAACGTCTTTGACTTCAGCTGTAGCAACTTCCTACTAGATATCCTGAGGCAAGGGAAACAAAAGCAAAAATAAACTATTGGGACTTCATCAAAGTAAAAATCTTCTACACAGCAAAGGAAACAATCGACAAAACTAAAAGGCAGCCTATGGAATGGGAGAAGATATTTTCAAAGGACATATCTGATAATGTTACAGGATTTGTGTCCCCTTAGTGGCCACGGGTCTTGGCCACACTGGTTTGAAGAATGAAGTCATAGACCAGAAAGAGTGGTGAGCAGCAAAGTTAAATTCACTGAGCAAGTGTAAAAAAGCCCCTGGAGAGGGAGAGGGACCTGAGTGAGTTGCCTCCAGAGTTTCTAAGGTAAGGGGGTTTTATGAGCTCTTTTGAGGAACTATCTTAAGCAATCAGGGTGTGCTGAATCATGCCAATCAGGGCTTTGGTCATGTATTGTCTACCTATGGATTAATGTCCACGTGCTGATGGTCTTTTTTTGCTAACATCTGGAGGCTTATGTCTTAACTGTCACTTGCCCCTGACATTGATAAATGCTTTTGTGGTTAGTTGTCTTCTTTTAGGACATTTTGCAGAGGTCATTTCTGTAAAGGCTGCAAAGCAGAATGTCAGGGCAGTCCTGTCAAAGCTGAAAAACAGGATGTCAGTGCTGTTTTATCTTAGCCATCCTGACTCTATATTTCCTTGTTGAGGACCCTGGCCCTGACCACCTAACAGTCCAACTAACTCCTAACAATAAAGAGTTAGTACACAAAATCTGTAAAGAATTTATAAAACATGGGGCACCTGGGTTCTCTATTGGTTAAGTGTCTGACTCTTAATTTTGGCTGAGGTCATGATCTCAGGGTGGTGAGATCCAGCTCCGTGTTAGGCTCTGTGTTGGGCTCTGCACTGGGCATGGAGCCACTTAAGATTGTCTCTTTCTCTTTCTTTGCCACCCCCCTGCCTAAAAACAGCAACAAACAAACAAACAAACAAAAACAACAACAAAACTTATAAAACTCAACACCCAAAATACAAATCCAGTTTAAAAGTGGACAGAAAAGAGGGGCGCCTGGGTGGCTCAGTGGGTTAAGCCGCTGCCTTCGGCTCAGGTCATGATCTCGGAGTCCTGGGATCGAGTCCCGCATCGGGCTCTCTGCTCAGCAGAGAGCCTGCTTCCCTCTCTCTCTCTCTGGCTGCCTCTCCATCTACTTGTGATTTCTCTCTGTCAAATTAATAAAATAAAATCTTAAAAAAAAAAAAAAATAAAAAAAAAAATAAAAAAAAAATAAAAGTGGACAGAAGAAATGAACAGATATTTTTTTAAAGAAGACATACCGATGGCTAGCAGATGCATGAAAAGATGCTCAACATCACTCATCATCGGGGAAGTACAAATCAGAAGTACAATAAGACATTACCTCACACCAGTCAGTATGGCTAAAATTAACAACACAGGAAAAAACAGGTGTTGGTGAAGATGTGGAGAAGAGGAAACCCTCCTGCACTGCTGGTGGTACTGCAAAACTGGGGCAGCCACTCTGGAAAAGAGTATGGAGGGTCGGGGCACCTGGGTGGCTCAGTGGGTTAAGCCTCTACCTTGGGCTCAGGTCATGATCCCAAGGTCCTGGGATTGAGCCCCGCATGGGCTCTCTGCTCAGCAAGGAGCCTGCTTCCCCTCTCTCTCTGCCTCTCTGCCTACTTGTGGTCTCTGTCTGTCAAATAAATAAATAAAATCTTAAAAAAAAAAAAAAAGAGTATGGCAGTTCCTCAGAAAGTTAAAAATAGAACTACCCTATCATCCAGCATTTGCATGACTAAGTATTTACCCACATGATACAAAAATACTAACTTGAAGGGATACATGCACTCCAATGTTTATAGCAGCGTTATCAACAATAGCCAAATCATGAAAAGAGCCCAAATGTCCATCGATTGATGACAGGATAAAGAAGATGTAGAATATACATACAACGGACTATTATTCAGCCATCAGAAAGAATGAAATCTTGTCCTTTGCAACATTGATGGAAGTACAGAGTATCATGCTAAGCAAAATAAATCGGTCAGAGAAAGACAAATATGATGTCACTCACATGTGGATTAAGAAACAAAACCATTGATAACAGGGGGGAAAGAGGGAGGCAAATCAAGAAACAGACTCTTAACTGTAGAGAACAAACTGAAGGTTACTAGAAGGGGGTAGGTGGGGGGATGGGTTAAATAGGTGGTAGGGATTAAGAGTACACTAGCAATGAGAACTGGGTGTTATATGAAAGAGTTGAATCACTAAATTGTACAGCTGAAACTAATATTACACTATTACACTGACTAGAAATAAAATTCTAAAAACAAACAGGAAAATCACAAAATTGTTCGAATATCCCGACTTACCTAGGAATGAAAAACCTCTTATTAGGAGGATGGTGAGCAGCGCAGAGGTCTGAGCTTCTCAGGATTCTCTATATCTTATTGTAATTGTAGTCAGTTTTGACTTTCTAAACATTGGTTTAATATTTTATTAATTACTATATATTATTATTTTAAATATTACACATTCATTAAGATTGACCCATGTATTTATCTTTTCTGTCGTTCCTCATTTCTTCCTGTTTCATTGCACTTTCTATCTGGAACAATTTAACTTCATCTTTTTTTCTTTTCTTTAAGAAAGAGAGCATGGGGGCACCTGGGTGGCTCAGTGGTTAAAGCCTCTGCCTTCTGCTCAAGTCATGATCCCAGGGTCCTGGGATCAAGCCTCACATCGGGCTCTCTGCTCAGCAGGGAGCCTGCCTCCTCCTCCTCTCTCTCTCTGCCTGCCTCTCTGCCTACTTGTGATCTGTCTGTCAAATAAATAAAAATCTTTAAGAACCTTGAAGTTAAAAAAAAAAAGAAAGAAAGAAAGAAAGAAAGAAAGAAAGAAAGAAAGAAAGAGCATGTGCACGTATGAGTAGGGGTGAGGGGCAGAAGAGGGAGATAATCCTAAGCAAGTTCCATGGCCAGCGTAGAGCCCATCTTGAAGCTCACTTTTCACAACCATCATCATGGCCTGAGAGGAAATCAGGAGTCCAACACTTAACCAAGGGAGCCACCCAGGTGCCCCTGAAACAATTTACCTTCTGACTAAAGAACTCCCATTACTATTTCTTTTTCATTATTGATATTTCTTTAGTATAAATTGGTGAATATTTCTCAGGTTTTTTAAAATTTGAAAATATCCTTATATTGCTTGCATTTTAAGAAGACATTTTCAGTGAGTGTCAAATTCCCGTTACTGTTCTTGTCTTCTTGCTCTGATGTTAGGTGTCATTTTATGTTTGTGGCCTACCTTCTTTTGTTAAGAATTCAAAATCTGTCTTTTTGCTGCTATTTTGAAAATCATGTATCTTTTTCCTCTAGATTGTATTAATATTTCCTTTGTTTTTGTTTTTTGGGGGTTTTTTGACCAGTTTTACTATGATGTACTTCATTTTATCTGCATATTCATTTTATCTGTATTTAATCTGAACGGCGTTTATAACCTCCTGAATTCATGGCTTGACATTTTGTAAAATTCTGTCACTTGATCTTCAAATTCTGTTTCTGCTTCATTTGTCTCATCTGGATTTTTTTCCCCTTTTTTGTTTTTTTTGATACATTTCAATCATATATATAAGTATTTCACCATTTCCCATACATCTCTTATGTTTCTTCTTTTTTAAGATTTTTTTTTACTTTTCCAGTTTCTTTTCTCTCTGTTCTTTGCAGTGGATATTTTCTCCCAGTCTATGTTCTGATTTACTAAAGCTCTCTTTAATTGTTCCCCATTTGCTTTAATTAACTTTTAAATTTTAGTTATTAGGTTTTTATCAGTTCTATAATTTATTTTTGAAGAATTTTTATGTTTTCCAGATTTATGCTGAGATTTTATTTTGTCATCTAATTTATCAAACATATTAATATATTATATAAGGGTCATGTATAATAATTCCAATATTTGGATTTCCAATGAATATATTACTTGTAATGTGTTTTTCTCTTGCTTTTCTGTCATGTTTCATGTCCTGGTACACATAGTAATGTGTACCATTTGATTTATAGCCAGACAATATATATGACAAATTATAGAGATAATTTAAGACTCTAGACAATACCATCTTCCAGAGAGAATCTATTTTTGTTTAGCAATTGGATAAGAGAAAGATTAATTGTAATTTCATCAAAGATTTAATTGATTGGATGCCAGCCTTCATTATATTTGAGGGCACATCTAGCCCTTCTGGAGTTTCAAGTTAGGACTGGAGTGTTCACCCGGGCCTCTCCTTCTTGGTGGGCCTCAAGTCCAATTTTTGCTACCAACACTGTAAGACTGTTGGAAACTCCGCTCAACTCTTCAGCCTCTGCCTTCTGCTTACAAATAGGCAAATCTAAAGAGCCAAAGCCAAATTGGGCTCCCTTCTCTGTACTTTCATTCTGTCTTGGCCTAAGTTCCCTAGAAAAGAATTGTTTGTTGGGAGGTGTACCCCCGAGATAGTGAAAGTAAAGGGAAAAAGAAAGTTGGGCAAAAAGGAAGGAAAAGTGAATATAAACCCGTGTCTTATTGCAGAGGACCACAGCTACATGAACCGTCTAGGGACAGCCTTGTCTTAGAGCACTCTGTCAGATGGAGAAAGGGAGAGGAATTTATTCAGTGGCTTCCTCCCTGAATGACTTATCTTTCACTGGTCAACTTTTATCCCATAAGGCATTAACTTCTATGCATTTCCAGGTTTTTCAACTGGCCTCTTCAGACCCACTGGAGAAATGGAATTCTATGCCCTGCAGCATGTTGCTTCATCCAACTCAAGTACTAGGGAGAGAAATCAGATACTTGCTGAGTGCAGTGGGGGGCCCGTGGCCATAGCTGCTGCAGCTCCACCTGCATCAGGCACAAAGGAAGCCATGCTGGTGCCTGGCACTTACCCTGCAGCTGAGGCAGGTTGTAGAGTGGTTGATGAACCAGTGGTGACCTCAGGTCCATAGCAAGTTTGAGGACCTGGAAGACTGATAGGGCTTAGAAGATTTGAGAAGTTTCCTCAATTTGTCCAATGTGCTTTCTCCCAGGAATCTTGATCTCGTGGCTTCAGAATTCTCCAGTGTCTTCAAACTGATGGTTTTATATATTGTCCAGAATTTTAAATTCTCAAAGGGAGGTTTGACTTACAACCAAGTACTCCCTGTTACTAGAAAATTAAAAAAAAAAAAAAAAAAGTGATCTTTCCAAGATCTTATTATAGTAATACAAAATGTTTATCCTATGCACCACTGACCCCCAAACATAGGTGAAAACTAGTTGACATTAGATTTACAGTAAAATTAATGGAGAATCAAAATGTCATGTTCTCACTTGTAGATATAAATCACCCCTGAATTTTACATTGACTCCTCAGAAAAGTTCAGTCAGTATTTTTCAGTCAATGTCAAGCTGCCCTTGATTTTCTCGGATTAAGCCACTGACCATATTACTCATCTAATGGAAAGTCCCACCCTGACTTAAGTACTAATCATGGGTGGTGCCATAAAAGGGCATAAAATTTACCAACTACATCATCCCCAAGGCAGAAGAGTCATAACTGGTTTAATCCTGATTGCTTCAAAAATTCAATTGATACTGATGAATATCTCTCCTTCCCCTTCCCAGCTATAAACCTACTTCTAGTCTAAACTAGCCTGAGATCAACTCCTTGTGAAATACTGTAAGGATTTTAGAATCTCCTCACCTGTTGCTGTAAAACATTACTGACTCTATGAACCCTACAGATATTATTTCCTTTTTTTTTTTTAAGATTTTATTTATTTATTTGACAGACAGAGATCACAAGTAGGCAGGGAGGCAGGCAGAGAGAGAAAGGAGGAAGCAGGCTCCCTGCTGAGCAGAGAGCTGATGTGGGGCTCGGTCCCAGGACCCTGGGATCATGACCTGAGCCGAAGGCAGAGGCTTAACCTACTGAGCCACCCAGGCACCCAAAGATATTATTTCTTAATGAAACCACCTTATAGAAGTTTACTATGGTATCAGTTCTGTATTTTATGTAATATGCAAGAGAATGTATCAGTGGAAGGAACTCTATTAGGAGTTTTAGGTAAGAGTCTATTCTCCTACTTGTTACCTTCTCAGGACACCTACAATGGATCTCCTAATGTAAAGATCACCTTTTAGAGAATGGTAATAGATGCATGCTTATTGATAAAAACCATGGAAATCCAGAGAAAGATAGCTTTCTCCAAAATAACACTAAAGAGATTTTAGGGTAGTAACCCTTCTTTACTTCTTCCCAACCTGTCATTTGTCACCACCATGGGTCATCCTCGCTACTGTAATTTGAATGTGTGGTCACTGGGAAATGTTGACCTTTCCAAAGAGAAGAAGAACTTTCTTCAGTAAAGGGAATATGTATGGCTGTGGTTCCTGCTAGAAACTAACTTACAGCCCTCATCTCAATATTAATAAATACTTTAATCACAAAATGGTGTATGGAGTTTAAAAACTACGTGTGCAGTATGCTCTCATTTATTTGATATGTATGTCTGTAAAACTTACATGCATGTATGAGGATATACACTAAAATGTTAAATGTTTTATCAGGATGGAAATTATGGGAGCAATCTAATTTCTATGAACTTATTAATATTGTCATCATTTTACTTAATATGTACTTTTTTTTCCAAAACACTTTAAAAAAAAAACTGCTTGCCAGATGTTGGGCTTTTCTAGGTACAATACATGTGTTACGCTCCTCTAGGCAATTAGATCAGGTAATAAACATGAAATGCATAGAACAGGCCTGGCACATAGTCTATTCTAAATAAATGTTAGCTATTGTGTTTACTATATAGAAAATTAAACTCATCTTTTTCACAAACTGCAAATTTTAAATATCTATATTTAGGGTCTTTTTTTTTTTTTTTTTTTAAGTATATGTGCTGCCGAAGCAAGCACTATATTTAGGGTCTTAAAGAACTACAGATCTACAAAGACACCAAATGATCTACTAGGGATGCTTGCCTCTCTCTTTCTCTCTCTCTCTTTTTTTTTTTTTAAGTGAAGTATAATTGAAACAGGGAAAAAAGATTTATGATAACCTGTAAGCAAAAAAATATGCGGTTGGAAGTCAGCAACTCTGTGAATGCTGTCACTGGTTAGCTAAGGTTATTTAAGCTGGGCAGAAAAGAATGAAAAAATATCTGCAGAGGAAAATGATGGGCAAAGGAAGAGTGGAAGAGAGAAGAGATGGCAGAAATGGAAAGGAAAGGAAAAATTAGAAAGAATGTAAAAACTCATTGGAGAAGGAGAAAAGGAGAAGATAAAATGTAAGTGACAAATGAAAGAGGGGCATCTACAAAAACCAATCAGTGTTACTTACATTTGCCAGGTGTTCTGCTAAGTGTTTTACAAGAAATGGCTCATTTAATTATTAGAACAATCTTCTGAAATTAGCATTTTATTATCCCTACTTAACAGAGGAGAAAACTAAGATTTTCAGGATTTAAGTGATTTTTTTCCCCAGATCATGAATTGTATCTCTTTAATAAGATTATATCCACAAAAAAAAAAAAAAATGATTTTCTTTGAGCCTTCTTTGGTCTGATTTGTCTTTTGAGGGGTATGTTGTCAGATCTTTCCAGATTATAAAATAAAAAACCAAAATACCTTCCCCTTGCCTGATGTCCTCTATCTGGTCATTATTTACTATCAATCTGTGAAGCAAGCAGGCTTATTAAGGTTCAGAGCAACTTAATATGAAGAGAAATGTGAGGCCTAACTTTAATACTATGTCCATATTTTCTAAATTAAAAATTAAATTGTTAATTTTAAGACACTATATCTGCAAACTTATTATGTGTGAAATTTTGGTAAGGTGTAAAGAGAAAAAATCACAAAACCTTTTTTGAAAAGCATCAAATCAAATAAAATTTGTTTGGCTCCAGAATTTTAATACTGTTACCATAATACCTGACATCTATGTCACCCCTCATTTAGTAAGAAAATGAGGGGGAATTTTTAAATTTTAAATTTTAAAAACAAACAATTTTTAAATTTTAAATTTTTAAAAACTTAAAAAACTTTAAAAAACTTTAAAATTTTAAATTTTAAAAATTTAAAAAAATTTTTTTAATTTTAGTAAGAAAAAATTGTTTGTTTTTAGAAAGAGCTTAAGAGAAAAAATAGTCCCTGTGAGGTTTTATACTTTTTGCAACCTTTGGTTAAAAAAGAGTTCTAGGGGGCGCCTGGGTGGCTCAGCGGGTTAAAGCCTCTGCCTTCGGCTCGGGTCATGATGCCAGCCTCCTGGGATCGAGCCCCACATCGGGCTCTCTGCTCTGTGGGGAGTCTGCTTCCTCCTCTCTGCCTGCCTCTCTGCCTACTTGTGATCTCTGTCTGTCAAATAAATAAAATCTTAAAAAAAAAAAAAAAGAGTTCTAGGTTGGTAGTCATAGGGTCTGGGTTATTAAGCTCCTGCTCTGTCAACTGTGCAATCATTGCCTCAGCCCCTAATTTCTCTGAGTCTTAGTTTCCTGTGGAATGAAAGTTTAGATAGTATGTTTAGGTAATATGTTTGCAAAGATCCTAGGACCATGTAGCCTATAAAAAATAAGGGAGGGAATTCTCTGTGATGAGAATTAGGTCATAAGGAACTTTAAAATTAATATTTTAATGTTTCTAGTAACACTTTGCTAGAAATAAAAATCACAAGTTAAATGATGATTGTTGACTTTTACTTGATGCCATAAGTGATAGGAGACATAGTAATGGTAGATGATTAAACTGAACAAAAGAAACAAAATAAGGGCACCTGACAGGCTCAGTTTGTAGAACATGTGACTCTTGAGGTCAGGGTCATGAGTTCAAATCGCACATTGGGCATAGAGCTTACTTAAAATGAAACAATCATCCATAAGCGTCAAGTTAGTAAACACTATTCATCTTCAGTATTTTGTAATATTTTGTATAAGACATGCAATAGTCAACAGCTTGGTCAAAACTGAAGTAATCCAAAGAGAGTTTCATGCATTTTACTGATCTAAATGATAGGAATCACTGGAGTAACACAAAGTTAAAGTATTTTGGGAAGTCAGGAGGGTGTGGCGGAAGGAGAAGAAATAATTACTCAATAGCTCTTACTTGAGCTGAATAATTACTCAATAGCTCTAAACTGAACCATCCTTCAGTTAAGTCAAATAACACCAACACATTACTATGTTAAGATTCAATAACTTGATACTTAAGATACTTGTTTCCAATTTAAAGATTGGGAAAACTTGGGGTGCCTGGGAGGCTCAGTTGGTTTACCACTGGGCTCTTGGTTTTGGCTCAGGTCATGATCTCAGGGTCATGATCCGGGTAATGAAATAGAGTCTTGCTTTGGGTTCCCTGTTCAGCAGGAAGTCTGCTTCTCTCCCTTTCCCTCTGTTCTTCCCTCACTCATGTGCTCTCTCTCACACACACACAAATAATTAAATAAGTCTTTAAAAGAAAAAAGATTTGGAAATCATGAAAAGTAGAAAACTTGATAAAAAAATTTTGGGGAAAAAATTTTATTTATTTATTTGAGAGAGAAAGAGATAGCACACAGAGGGAGAGGGAGAAGCAGACTCCTTGCTGAGCAGAAAGTCTGAAGTGGGACTTGATTCCAGGACCCCCTCAGATCACAACCTGAGCTGAAGGCAGACACTTAATTGACTCAGCCACCCAGGTGCCCATGAGGAAAAAGAACATTTTAATTAAGTTTTTAAATAGTTATGTTCCTGAAATCAGTGAGTGAATATTTCGTTTCAAGCAACAGAAGACACTGCTGAAAGTGGCTTTAAAAATAGGGTTTTGCAAAATGGAATTGGAAGGGAGACAAACCATAAGTGACTCTTAATCTCACAAAACAAACTGAGGGTTGCTGGGGGGAGGGGCGTTGGGAGAAGGGGGTGGGATTATGGACATTGGGGAGGGTGTGTGCTTTGGTGAGTATTGTGAAGTGTGTAAACCTGGTGATTCACAGACGTGTACCCCTGGGGATAAAAATATATGTTTATAAAAAATAAAAAATTTTTAAAAAATAGGGTTTTGTTACTTTATAACCCAGAAATCTGGAGGAAACTATTTCCAGGTTTGTTAGAGCAGTTCCATGATTCATCAGTGTCAGGACGCCCTATATGCCATACGTGGTACATTGATTGACTCCATACCTTCATGCTTGCAAGATGTTTCCCCGTGTTCCAGGAACATGTGTAAATATGACAATGTTTGGGGCCCAAAACGGAGTCCCATGGGTCACTTTTTGTTAGAGAAGAAACCTTTTTCCAGACTCCTTGTTTTCCACTGCCCAGAACTGGTGCCCTTGCCACAAAGGGCATGCCCAGGGTCTAGCAAAGCAGTGCCCGCCATTTCCATTTCATAAAAGCCATGCGTTGCCGCCATGGAAAAGGGGGTATGCAGCCAACACACCCACTATTACATGTTGGTCTATGTCCTTCCAAACATTTCCTCCTCATAGAGTTTTTATCTGCACTGCTTAAATCATACTCTGTATCCTGCCTTTATACTTGTAACCTGACTTTATACTTCATATTTTACCATACGTATTTGTCCCACAGTAATAGTCTTTGGAAATTTTATTTTAAATGGTGACATAACATTCCATGCCAAGAAACATACCCTAATTGACTTAACTTGTCCTAAGCAGCATTCCTTTCATTTACACAATACTTAACTGGGTAGTAAGCACTGTATACCAGAGGCTTTACACCAGGGCCTCTAATCTTGACAACATTCCAGCAAGGTAGCTATTATCATTTCGCATATACAAATGAGGACACTGGATCTCAGAGGAGTTAAAGCTCACTGATACTCCTGTTGGTCCACGGCAGAATCGGGAACTTGAGCTCAGGCCCACCTAATTCCCACACCAACTAACACAATGATATTTATCCAACATTGTTGTGAAGGGCAAAAAAGAAATTAAAGCCCAAATGAGTGGGCCAATTCATAAATATAAATTAGGTAAGTTTTCTCTTGAGCAAAACCAACCAGAGCAAACCAAACAAAAACCCGAATTCATGCAGGCAACCAGCAAGTGGCCACAAAGCTGTAATGGGAATGTAGCTCTATAAACATGTATGTGAAGTTACAATTCATCATCTTACTTTTAGTAAAGAGCATCAGTCCTTACTCAATTTGCCTCAGTAGTTACATCAAGCTGATTGTGACATCTTGTTTTTCATAAACCTTGATCAGGCTTATTGTCATGCTTTGTTCTTCATCGTACTCATCATTTCTTCCTACAGTTGCCCCTGACAGTGTAACTAGCACATACAATTAATTAGTCACATTCTTCAGCTTCCTCGGGAAGGTTAGATCAAGTTCAGCTCCTCAAAGCACCAATTAGAAAAAGCTCCCGATTTAAATCTTTGAGGTCTAAATAAATTCCATTAGCCAATGGAACATTCTATAAACCATGTATTTTTACGGTATTTCCTATGTTACACTTCGTCCATATCCTCAAGCAAGGGGCAGTCTTTTTGTTCTAAAGATATTAAGAATTCCACACGGTTTCCATAGGTGTCAGCAGTTAAATGGAATACGTGAGTAAAAAATGAAAAACAGGGGCGCCTGGATGGCTCAGTCAGTTAAGTTAAGCGTCTGCCTTCAGCTCAGGTCATGATCCTGGGGTCCTGAGATCAAGCCTGTTTCAGGCTCCTTGCTTAGTGGGGAGTTTGTTTCTCCCTCTGCCTGCTGCTCCCCCTGCTTGTGCTCACTCGCTGGCTCTCTATCTCTGTCAAATGAATAAATAAGATCTTTAAAAAAAAAGAAAAGGGGGAAGGAAAGCAAGCAAAGATGGAATAAAGAAATGAACACACAGGGCAAGAGAAAAGTGGACAGTGCTAAAGTTCCTGTCAATTCTGTTGTGATAGAATAAATTCTAGGCCAGACTGAAAAACAGCACAGGGCACATGTGTCTAGCCCTCCAACAGGACCAGCAGAGACGCAGCCAAAAGGAACTGCTGTCACTGACTGAGTCACTTCAGGTTATGGTCTCTGAGGACTTCCCCTCCACCCTCCCCCAGAGACTTGGGCTCCTGGTTACAACAAACTCCCTCCCCGTATGGTTTCAGGCACTTTGGGCCTAGTCCACTTTGTTTTCCTATCCTGTTCCAGGACCTGCCCCAAAGGGCTTTCCCAAATACCACCTCTTTTCTTTTTTTTTTTTTTTTTAAAGATTTTATTTATTTATTTGACAGGGAGAGATCACAAGTAGGCAGAGAGGCAGGGGGGGTGGGGGGGGGTGGGGGGGGGGGGGGGGGTGGAAGCAGGCTCCCCACTGAGCAAGGAACCTGAAACAGGCTTGATCCCAGGACCCCGAGATCATGACCTGAGCCAAAGGCAGCGGCTTACCCCACTGAGCCACCCAGGCGCCCCTATACCACCTCTTTTCAATGACAAGTCCTCACTTCTTACTTCCACAGGCCCCTGCTGTTCTTGCCTAATGGTGTGGGTGGTGCCGGGAGAAGGGTGACAAAAAAAGGCTTCCTCCGGACTTGACACAGCAAAGCCAAGTAGGAAACGATGCTGGCAGCTTTCCCGGTGAGGCCAGACATGCACTAAAAAGTGTTGACAGTATGGCAGATGGGAAATCAGTCTCTCAGAGAGCAGGGAACACTCACAGAGCCTCGCAGCCACGTTGTCCTCTGCCCTAGTTATCAGGGGTTCCCTAGAGTCAATAAATCCAAACGTTCTCAGTCTGTCTGGCCACACCAAGATAATTTATAGGATTCAGCTTCATCGTGGTTTTTTGTCTCATCCTGATAGAAGCCTCTGGAAGGAGAAAGGAATTCATAAATTTGCTTCAGTTTAATCTTTGTGACTAACCAGGAAAAAAATGTTGTTCCTACTTTTTCTCCATGTTAGATTACTAATGTTCCCACTTGGCACCTCATTAATAATCCAATGCTACAAGTCTGGGTTTTATTTGAGACAGGAGCAAAATCATGTGTAAACAAAGATGTGAGAAATAAATCTTATTGGAATATTCAACATATATAATTATATATATTACATAATATATGATTTATAATATATACTATATAATTATATTTATGAAAACTCTTACTGGGATATAGTATATATTATGATTATATTTTATAATTATTTATTAGATAAGATTCATTAGCCAATTTTACAAGTTCATAAAAGAAGAAGAATAGATTTTGGATAAATACAGATGTCTGGCTTTCATTATAAGCAGAGTAACAAAGGACAACTTGACTAACTTTTCAGGCATCAATAAGTTTTTTTCATCACTGAAATGAAGGTGATGATATCTACCTCAGATGGATGTTAAGAATTATGAGAGAGGATGTCTATTGAGTGTATGGTATAAAATGAATGAAATAAAATATTAGTTCCCTTTCCTCTCTAACCCATCAGCCCAACAGAACATAGATTTTTTTTAAGCTTTTCAGTCAGTCAGCAAATATATTGAAATATTAAAATATTATGACTATCAAAGAGTTTACAATCTAGTTAGGGATATAATGTTAAGTCACATGGAATAACAAGAGAACAATAGAGTTCACAATTTAATCAAATAATCAATTATGCAACTTATGGTTCCAGTTAATGAATTATAATTGTTGAGAAAAATGAAATAAAAATGGATGAAAGGTTTTTTGTCATGTAGTCTTTCCCTCTTCTAGAATCTTCTAGGCATTCCGCAGAGCAAGAAATAAGTCTGAGTTAAAACTTAACTGTATAAAAATATTAATATATATTTTTCTATATAAAAATAGACTGACAGATATACTTGACAACATTTTTAGGGGTGCTCCAGACAAAGTTCTAAAATCTCTTTCAAAAACAGAAAAATCCTCTTAAGAATCCATGTTAAAATCAACCTCTCCTTCTGACCTTCTTATAATCCTCTAATGTTTTGTTGCAACTTTGTGCCTATCATGATGATTATAAAAGCATTTTATATAGATGAATTGTCCCATGCTTATTTGCATTTGATAAAAAATAATCAAAATGTATAAAATAGTAAGAATCCCCAAGCTCCCTTCTACTCCCATTCACCAAAGAAGCAGATAGTCTATCAAATGCCAAAAATAATAAAAATATGCAAATCTCCCTTTGGAACTATCCCAGGGATCAAAACTCTATAGGGAAAAAAATACAAATCTGTAAGGCTTTCCATCATTGCCTTTTACCTTTAAAGCAGTTGATAAAAAAAAATTTTCATTTGTAAAAGCATTTTCATATGATTCATGAATCAAGTTCCTTCTTGGCCATCTAATAAAAACCCAGGATGTTATTTACTGTGTCTATAGAAACTACTCTTCCATACATCTCTGGCCAATTCTTTGCCATCTGCTAAGGAACTATGTATGACGGTTTTACTCTCAAGAATCAGACAAAATCCTAAGTGTGGCAGAAAGGTGAAAAGTATCATCTGGATAAAAACCCAATAAACTCGGTAAAAATTAAAGAAAAGAATAAAGTAACTTATACATATTCTGCTGACTATGTGCCAGACACTGTTCAAAACATTTTATGATTGGAGCCCCTGGGGCACTGAGAATGTTTTTGATGAGATTAATATTCATATCAGTGGACTTTGAGTAAGGCAGATTGCCCTCCATAATGCAAGTGGGCTTCTTAGAATCCACTGAAGGCCTGATAGAACGAAAGACAGACTGACAGTTAATGGTCTGACTCTTGGTTTGGGCTCAGGGTGTAAGTTCAAGGTCACAGGATAGAGCTCTGCGCTCAGCGCTCAGTCCGCCTGATTCTCTCCCCCAATCCCTCTGCCTCTTCTCCCCCCTCAAATAAATGAGCAAATCTTTAAGAAACACCCCACATGTTATATTTCATTTAATTCTCCTAATAGTCCTATGCTGCAAATATAACCATCCCCATTTTTTAAATGAGAAAAGTGAGTTGAGAGACCGTCACTTACTCAAGGTCAGAGAATTATAAGTCAGCATTCGAAAGGATAAATGATTGTTCCAAAATGGGTGTTTCAGAAGCAGTAAATTTTGAGTGAGTATGTAGAATCTGTAGCTGGTATAATTAAAGAATGGAGTATTCTGTTCAGAAATTCCTTTAAATGTACATTTTTGCAAACCTCCCTTTAAAATAAATTAGTCTACTTTCTTTTCATATAAATGATACATGTCTGTATATGTTTATATACTACATAGAACAAATCATATATATGTGGTTTATTTTAAGGAATTGGCTCACATGATTATGATGGCTGCAAAGTCCAAAATCTGCAGGGTGGACCAGCAGCCTGGAGACCCACAGAAGAGCCATGCAATTTAAGTCTAAAGGCCATCTGCTGGCAGAATTCCCTCCTGCCCTGGGAAGGTCAGTCTGTCTTTCGTTCTATCAGGCCTTCAGTGGATTCTAAGAAGCTCACTTGCATTATGGAGGGCAATCTGCCTTACTCAAAGTCCACTGATATGAATATTAATCTCATCAAAAACATTCTCAGAGAAACATCCAGAAAAATGTCTGACCATGTATTTGGGAACCATGGCACAAAATTAACAATCATATATGTGTCCATCATATATATTTTTTTCATAAAGAATGAAAGATACTCTTTTGTGCCTTGAGGATCATGAATAGGAACATTTCAAATCACTGGATAAGGGCTAAAGATATAGAACATTGGGCCAAATTATGTACTGACCACTGGACAGAACTCAGAATTTGGTTTTGTAAGTAAATCCTGAATAGTATTAGCTTTATTTGTGATCTACCTCTTTCTCTTAAAGCCTGAGAGCAAAACAAAACAAAAATTAAATTAATCAAGATGCTCAAGTAAAATGAGATATTTCTTCACATAAATACTGTACCCATTTATCTTCCTATCTGAGGTCTACCAAAAAGTTGAAGAGTAGGACATGCTTTAAAAGTCATTTTTGGGAAGGATTTTATTTTTTGTTCATTTATTAATCAGAGGGATAGAGAGACAGAACAAGTAGGCAGAGTGATAGGCAGAGGGAGAGGGAAAAGCAGAGTCTGCGCTGAGCAGGGAGCCTGATGCTGGGCTCAATCCCAGGACCCTGGGATCATGACCTGAGTCAAGGGTAGATGCGTAACCAACTCAGCCACTCAGGCCCCCCTTGGACATGCTTTCAAATTCATTTTATGAGACCCACATTATCTTGATACCACAATCAGACAAGGACACCACACACAAAAAAGGAAATATCAGGCTAATGGACATAATGAGCACAAATGTAAAAATTCTCAAGAAAATATTAGCTAATCAAATTCAACAATACATTAAAAAGATCATACACCATAATCAAGTGGAATTTGTTCCAGGGTTGCAAGGATAGGTCAGCATATGCAAATCAATCAATGATACAACACATCAACAAAATGAAGGATGAAAATCATATTATCATTTCAATAGATGCAGAAAAAGCATCTGACAAAATTCAACATTCATTTATGATAGAAACTCTCAACAAAGTGAGTACAAAGGGAACATGCCTGAATATGCTAAAGGCCACATATGACAAACCCATGGCTAACATCATACTCATCAGTGAAAAGCTGAAAGCTTTTCCTGTAAGGTCGAAAACAACACAAGGATGCCCACTGTCTCCAGTCATACTCAACATAGTACATACCTCATAGACGTTGCAGGTTTGGTTCCAAACCACCACAATAAAACAAATATTACCAAAAATGGAGTCAAGTCGATTTTCTGGTTTCCCAGTGCCATAAAATTTATGTTTACATTATAATCTATTAAGTGTGCAATAGCATTATATCTTAAAAAACAATGTGCAAACCCTAACTAAAAACGTTAACCATTGTCTGAGTTTGAAAGATTGTGAGAATTACAGAATGTGACACACATAAAGTGAGCAAATGTTTCTGGGAAAAATGGCTCTGATAGACTTGTTCAACATAGAGTTGCCACACACATTTGATTTGTATAAAACATAGTATTCACAAAGTGCAGTGTGAAGCACGATAAAACAAAAGGTGCCTATTGTGGAAGTCCTAGCCACAGCAGCTAGGTGAGGGGGAAAAGGCATCCAAAATGGAAGGGAAGAAGTAAATCTGTGTCTGTTTGCAGATGATAAGATACTATATACAGAAAACCCCCAATACCATTAAAAAACTGTTAGAACTGGGCGCCTGGGGGGCTCAGTGGTTTAGGCCTCTGCCTTCGGCTCAGGTCATGATCTCAGGGTCCTGGGATCGAGCCCCACATCAGGCTCTCTGCTCAGCGGGGAGCCTGCTTCCCCCTCTCTCTCTGCCTGCCTCTCTGCCTACTTGTGATCTCTTTCTGTCTATCAAATAAATAAATAAAAATCTTAAAAAAAAACTGTTAGAACTGATCAGTGAATTCAAGTAAAATTACAGGACACAAAATCAATATATAGAAATCTACTGCATGTCTATACGCTAGTGATATACCATCAGAAAGAGAAATTAAGAGGAAACAATCCCATTTACAATTACTATCAAAACAATAAAATGGCTAGAAATAAATGCAGCTGAGCAGCTGAAAGACCTGTACACTAAAGACACTGATAAAAGAAATTAAAGATAGCACAAATAAATGGGAAGATATTCTGTGCTCATGAATTGGAAAAACTAATATTGTTAAAATGTCCTCCTATCCCCCCCCCCCCAAAATCCACAGTTTCAATGCAATCCCTATCAAAATTTCAATGGCATTTTTCACAGAATTAGAACAAATAATTTCGAATTTGTATGGAACCACGAAAGACTTGGAATAGCTGAAGTAGCCTTGAGAAAGAAGAACAGACCTGGAATATCACAATCCCAGATTTCAAAGTAGACTGTCACGTTATAGTATTCAAAAACAGTATGATGCTGGCATAAAAACAGACACACAGATCAATGGAACAAAAGAGAGAGCCCAGAAATAAACCCACACAGATATGGCCAATTAATTTATGACAAAGGAGCCAAGAATATACAGTGCGGAAATGACAGTCTCTTCAATAAATGGTGTTGGGAAAACTGGACAGCCACATGCAAAAGAATGAAACCAGACCATTATCTTACACCATAGACAAAATAAACTCAAATGGATTAAAGACTTGAATGCAAGACTTGAAACCTAAGACTCCTAGCAGAAAACAGAGGCAGTAAGCTGCTTGACATTGGTTCTACCAATATTTTTTAGATCTGACTCTCCAGGCAAGGGAAACAAAGGAAAATTTTAAAAATGGAACTACAGCAAACTAAAAAGCTTCTGTACAGAGAAGGAAACCATCAACAAAATGAAAAAGCAATCTACTGAATGGGAGAAGATATTCACACATCATATATCCAATAAGGGGTTAATATCCAAAATATATAGGGGCACCTATGTGACTCAGGACCCCCATGTTCATTGCAACATTATTTTCAATAGCCAAGATATGGAAACAGCTGTGTCCATTGATGGATGAATAGATAAAGAACATGTGATATCTATCTATCTCTATCTATCTACTCAGCCATAAAAAAAGGAAAATTTACCATTTTCAGCAATATGGATGGCCTTATAAGGCATTATGCTAAATGAAATGAGTCAGATGGAGAAAGAAAAATATCATATGATTTCATTTATATATGGAATCTAAAAAACAAAACAAATAAATGAAATAAAACCTACGGAGAACAGATTTGTAGTTCTCTATAACTACCGGAGAGGTAGGGGGTTATGGGGTAGGTGGAATGGGTGATGGGACTCAACTGTATGGTGATGGATGGTAATGATAGTGATCACTCTGTAGTGTATACAGAGGACAACGTTGTACACCTGAAATTTACATAATGTCATATACAAATTTTACCTAAAAAAAAAAAAAAAGAAGAAGAAGAAGAAGTAAATCCACATTCTACCTAAGCCAGAGCTGGGACTAGGGCAGATTAGACAAAACATGCAGATATTTTTGCTTTTTTAAAAAAGAGTATGACAGACCTCCCCCTACAAAATTACATACAAATGATTTAATTAAAGCAGTGTGTTAGTTCCCAGAATTTGTTGCTGGCCCAAGTGATGAGAAATTATCCAAAGCACAGTCACAAATACTCTCCAGATGGTACGCCAGACAGTCCATTGGGAGGCCAAGTAGAGAATAAGGGAATATATTCTTTCTCTTTACATGTAGTTTAGTTTAAAGTAAAATACGAAATCAAATATTCTTGTTGACACTTGCCCTTGGGATTATCTATCAATCACTTGCCATATACACCAAGAAAGAAAGCCTGAGGGATGGCTGAAAGGTAAACAATTTGATAAGGCACCCTCCACTAGGGGTTGCTACATATGGCAGACCACGTGGGTCTAGTTCAGGGGATTTATGTGTTCTAGTCCTATTTTCAACCCAACTGACCCTCACAAAATGAACGGGTGACTAAAACACATATTCTGGCAATGAGTTGAAGGTGCTAATAATACACAAATAAACAGTAAGAAAACTGCAGAGCTTCACTCCTGTTCCTACCACCAGCTCTTGTCAGACATATAAATTAGCAAAAATATTATTGAAATGCCAATTCATTTTTTAAATTTTATTTATTTTTATTTTTAAAATTTTTAAAATTTTTTTCACTTCGGTTGTTTTTAATTTTAATTCCAGCATAGTTAACATACAGTGTCATATTAATTTCAAGTGTACAATATGGTGGTTCAACAATTCTATTTTTTTTTTAAGATTTTATGTATTTATTTGATGGAGAGAGACACAGTGAGAGAAGGAACACAAGCAGGGGGAGTAGGAGAGAGAGAAGCAGGCTTCCTGCCGAGGAGGGAGCCTGATACTAGGCTGGATTGCAGAACCTTGGGATCATGACCTGAGTTGAAGGCAGATGCCTAATGACTAAGCCACCCAGGTGCCCCAACAATTCTAAGCATTACTCAGTGCTCTTCATGGTAAGTGTGCTCTTTAATCCCCATCATCTACTTCATAATCTCTCCACCCGCCTCCCCTATGGTAACCATTGTTTGTTCTCAATAGTTAAAAGTCTATTTCTTGGTTTGTCTCTTTTTTTCCTCTTTGTTCCTTTATTTTGTTTCTTTTGTTTCTTAAATTCCATATATGAGTAAAATCATATGGCATTTCTCTTTCTCTGGCTGATTGATTTCACTTAGAATTAAGCCCATTAACTCCATCCATGTTGTTGTAAATGGCAAGATTTCTTTCCTTTTATGGATGAGGACTATTCCAGTGTGTCTTGTGTGTGTGTGTAGCTCACATCTCCTTTATGTCTTCATTTATCCATGGACACATGGGCTGTGTCCATAATTTGGTTATTGTAAATAATGTTGCAATTAACAAATTTATATAGTATTATTATGATCTACGGATAATATAAAAAATAAACACTACTATTTATTTAGTTTAATTTTAATTTCATTTTATTATAAGATTGCAGAAATGGCCACACATTCTATTCATCACTGTTTGCATGTCCTTTTGCAATGTGACTATGGCAGCCACTCCCACGAAGAGCTAAAGTCTATTCTTTTGTCCCTTGAATCTGGACTTGACCACATGGACAAAGGGATAGAAGGGAAAATTACACAAGTAGAGACTTAAAAAGTGGTTGTATATTGGGGCTTCTTCCCTTCCTGCTTTTGGGAATGCATCAGCCACGGGCATGTAAGTAAGCCTGTGTTAGTCTGCTGGATGATGACCTGTGGCTCAGTACGCATATGAAAGCCAGATAACCACCAGATACGTGAGCCCACTGACTGCCAACTGACCAGGAAACATGAGTAAGTCTAGCTAACAAACAGAAGAACCAATCCACATGTCAACCCATATAGGATCGGGAGCTAATAAATAAAAGGTTATTGTTTTAAGCAACTAAGATTAGGAGTGGCTAATTACATAGTAAAAACTAATATAGAAATTAGTACCTGAAAGTGGATGGTTGTTGTTAAAAACAAAATCTAAAACATATTGCCTTGGGTCTCTGAATTGCACAGTCTGAAAAAACATGAAGAATCCAGTAACAAAAGCCAGAAAAAGGGTAACTAAACTATTGGTGGTTGCTGGGGGAAAAAAAAAAAAAGTGAGAAAATTGCTCTAGCTGGCCAGAAAAATGGCAATATGTATCACGTAGTTAAAAGCAGTTGGCTTGCAGTAACTTAAAAGATTAAATATATTTTTTCTTCTAATGAATTTATGGACCTTGCAAGATGATTTCCCAGCAAAATTTTGAAAGTGTTGATTGGTTTCATTTAGCTGCCTGGGAAGAAAGAAACTAGCTAAAGAAAGAATTTATAAAGGGAATTTATAGAAAACAGAACTGCTTCTCATCTCTAATCACTTTAGCCAGTAAAAATCCCTCAAGTGAAAGAAGTCTGTGGCCAAAGATCATATCAAGATATGGCTATTAAAATTGTATTAAGATATTTTAAAGAATTAAGGTCATATCTACTAGACCCTCTCAACAAAAAAAAGTGAGCCGGGTCTAAGAATTTTAAGAATTCTATCCCACAACAGACACACCCACAAATTTCTATCTTCAAAAAATTGTGATGTGGCTTTTCTTGAACCAAGTAGTCTCAAGTTAGATTCATAGCAAAACCACAAAGTGTTGAGAATGGTATTGATGAGGGGCGCCTGGGTGGCTCAGTGGGTTAGGCCGCTGCCTTCGGCTTAGGTCATGGTCTCAGGGTCCTGGGATCGAGCCCCGCATCGGGCTCTCTGCTCGGCGGGGAGCCTGCTTCCCTCTCTCTCTCTGCCTGCCTCTCCATCTACTTGTGATTTCTCTCTGTCAAATAAATAAATAAAATCCTTAAAAAAAAATCAGTATTTATCAATAAATTTATAAAAAAAAAAAAAGAATGGTATTGATGAAAGAACCACACACTTGGGGTGAAAAATTCAAGATTGCTCAAATTACACAATAGCTTCTGGAACCCTTGCTTTTTACTAGGAGGAAGCTATTTAGCTATAAACTTGGGCTTTGCCTTACAGAAAAGAACAAAGTCCCAGAAGACGGAACCAAGAGCTCAGAAAGCAGAAGCCAAAAGCCTTGGAGGACAATGGAGCAGGGAGCTAAAACTGACCTAATCAAGAAATATTTCTTGCTCCCAGAATGGAGAGACCTGGCAACAGATGTCTAATTGGATTTCAGAATCATTATAGACCAGTGGCTACTATGTGTTTCATACCCTTCCCTTTTTCAGTGTCAGTGTGTACTGTCATGGTCCTGTCTCTGGGTATGTTGGGGACAGTGGGTATAAGTGGGTATGTTGGGGACAGATAGTCTTTTTTTAGTTTTTTTAGTTCTAGAACAAGAGGAGACCATGAGGATTCTCATCTGATCTGATTTAGATCACAAGGCCCCACACTAGCATGATGCCATCATTAGATGAGATTTTGGGGGTCTAACATGTGGAAGGAATAATTATTATTTTATCCAAAGGCTAGACTGTGCCAGATTGCAAACATGGCTCTAATACTTGGTAGTTTCTTTCATCTTGATGAAATACATGTATTTCTCTTTGAATGTAAACCAGTCCTATGACTTATTTCACCATTAGTAGGTACCAAAAGTGATGTTGTGCCAGTTCCAGGCCTAGAACATCTTTGCTCTCTCTTTCCAGGTCAACCATCACCAGGTGGACATACAGGGGCTACCTGCTGCGTGATGAGAGGTCTATGGCCCAGTCACCCTTGTCTCTCCAGCCAACAGCCAACAGAAACAGGAGCGGAACTGCTTGATGTTTTTACCTGCTCAGAGATACCTGAGTGAGCCAGCTGAGTGAAATGAACCAGTTGAGAAAAGCACCCAATTGATCCCAGCCCAAATTTCTGCCCTAAGAATTATGAAATTAACACATGGTCACTATTTTAAGTGCATAAATTAGAGGCAGGGGAGGTTATCACGTAGCTTAAGTAAGTGATACAAACACCCAAATGTCACAGAACAATTTATTGCTATCCGATCCTTTCTCCTCCCATCTTCAATTCTTTCTCTGACATAAACCAAGGGTCTGTATAGCAGTGGGTCCGTCTGGGATACTGTAGTCCCTCCCAGCAGTCTATTTGTCCACATCAGCTCAATGCTATGTTATTCGAGGTAGCTTGAGAGCTGATGAGGCAAGTCACCCCCAATGTACCTTTTGCTTCTTCAGGTGAGTCTTGGCTATTCTTGCCCTTTTGTTCAACTCTGTAAATTTTGAATGAGTTGATCAAGTACAGTAAGACAAAACAATTTATTAAATCTACAAACAAATTGGGGAAAATGGACATTTTCTTTAATGGGCTCTTCCTAGCCATAAACATCTCTCCATTATTTAAGTGTTCGTTGGTTTCTTTTCATATGTTTTTATAATTTCCTACATAAATTTTGGTTATATCGTTTTCAGATTTATTCATATGTGCTTTATATTCTTATCATTAATAGAAAATAATATAAAATAAATAAAAATAAATTGGACTTATAAATAACCTTAGTCATTTTTTTAAAGATACATTTATTTACTTATTTATTTGCAAGGGGGAGAGAGAGCAAGCAAGAGCACAAGAGCAAGGGGTGGAAGAAGCAGACTCCCAGTGAGAAGCAGACTCCCTGCTGAGCAGGGAGCCCAAAGCAGGGTTTGATCTCAGGATGCTGGGATCGTGACCTGAGCCAGGTGCCCCAATAATCTTAATCTTATTAAGATAATCTTAATAAATAAATATGAATTAGATTTTTAAAAATTTTTTCAACTGACTGCACCAAAGTGTAAATGACTCATTAGTTATAGTAGTTTGTCTGCATATATTTCAATATTTTATTTAGACAATAATCTAGACAAAACAACTCTCTCTCTACCCCTCATGCTTGGATGAGTTCAAAGCAACAGCTGCAGATATATGTAAGAACAGAGAGAAGAAAAAGAAACAAAGCCAGAGATGTCCCTTTCTCCCACTAAAAGTTGCAAGCGTGAAGCAGACTGAGAGAGGGAAAGGAGGAGCTACTTGGATAAGAGGTGTGTAGTTTTGACAAGAGTGGAGGTAAATTATCATAAGACCACACCAAACTTTTATTTCCTAAGCACAGCGGCAAGAGGCCTGGCACAGTAGAGCACGCGTTCTCTTCGATGTCCCAATCTATGAAAGCAATCTAAGCTGTATGAAGAAAACAAGTGTGACATCTATTTAATGCTTGTCTGAGATAACAAGGAAACTCAGGTACCATGAATAAAAGCGGGAAGTGAAAACAATATGAAAGTTCCTCAAAAAATTAAAAATAGAATGACTATATGATCTGGCAATTCCACTACTGGGTATTTACCCAAAGAATATAACACCAACTCAGAAACATATATACACCGCAATGTTTATTGGAGCATTATTTAAATAGCCAAATTATGGAAACAACCCAAGCGGTCGTTGATAGAGGAATGAATAAAGAAGAGGTGGTACTTATATACAATGGGATATTGCTCAGTCATAAAAAAGAATGAAATCTTGCCATTTCCCACAACACAGATGGATCTAGACAGTATAATTCTAAGTGAAATAAGTCAGAAAAAGACAAATACTGGCTGATTTCACTTATGTGGAGTTTAAGAAACAAAGAACCTGGCAAAGGGGAACCAAGGTTGCAGATGGAATGACCCTTGCCAATCTGCTGAGTGTAAAGCAAGTGGAATATGCAGTGGCTACAGTGTAATCACAATGGCCTTTTAAATGTGGAATAAGGAGGAAGATGGTCAGCGTCACAAAAAGATGTGAAGATTCTATGCTGCTGATTTTGAAGACAGAGGAAAAGACCAGAAGCCAAGAAATATATGTGGCCTCTAAATGCTGCGAAAGGCAAGACGACAGTTTCTCCCATTCAGCCTCCAGAGGCAATGCCACCCTGCTGACAATGATTTTAGCCCAGTGAAACTCATTTCAGAATTCTCACATCCAGAACTTTAAGATAATACTGTGTTGTTTTTAGCCACAAAGTCTGCGGTGATTTGCCACAACAGCAACAGAAAAATAATACAGATCCCAAAGGGATGATATATTTCCAGAATGTTTTCAATACAGGATTGTTAGGGAAGACTATGGCTATAGAGATAATAAAATAATTTTTATAATGAATGTTAAAAAATGAAACACAGCACGCTCAACCCACTCACACGAGTTCAACAAACAGAAGCTCTTGCTGATTGAGTTGGACTTAATGAAATTAAAAGCATCATCTGCCTCTGGGAAAGGCAGGGCAAGGTTCATTAAAAATTACATTTATTGGCAAAAGAAGAGCTGAGTCATTATGAGCCTGAAACATAAAAATGATTTCAGTCATTCTACAGAATTCAAATGCCATAAATAGAAATAAATGCCCTTGTCTGCAACCAGTTCTTTCTTACTCTTTTCAGATATTTTGATCTTTTGCCCCAAATGGAAAAAAAAAAAAAAGTGATATTTGTAAGTGAAGCAAATAATTAAAATTTCATGACACTCAAAATATGAGTCATGAGGGCTATTTGGGAAACCTTTTACGTGTAGGAAATGCAACAGAACTTTAAGTTCACAGAGTAAGAGTCCAGTAATCCTTCTGTCTCTTTCTCGAAAGGGTTACTGCTTCCGTATGTGAGAAGTGTTTTCAACTGCTTTTCAGTGGCATTTGATATTACAGCAATGACCTCATCGTTTAAAATTTTCCTCTCGGGTCTTAATATGTCTTGTGTTTTAGAACTTTTACTAATGAAGGGATTTTGTGGTGGTGGTACAGTAACCTCAAAACATTTGAAGAAAAGACAAATTAGTTAGCTGAACGGTAACCAGGATTAAAAGGACTTCCTGTTACGGAGAAAGGAGCTGAAGATAAGGGTCTAGCCAGAAGAACAATCATTGACTTCATCCAGCGATATGAAACAGCACATTGGATTCCCTTTTCATGCTTTACCCTTGGCCTCTGCCCCTTGCTACCTAAGACCCTCCCCACAGCTACTCCAGACAGAACCCTACCTGGATATCCCTTCTATTTTCTATCCTCACATCTGATCAAAGCTCAGCTGTTTTCTCATTTCTCTGCTCCCATTTCTAGCTATTCTCATTAGGCAGCAGCTCATAAACTAATACCTATGTGATATTAATGTAAATGATTCCAGTATTGTTTTTTCTCCCTGGAAGCCAGTGATGACTCAGACCACTGTTTCTGTCCTCTAATTCCCATCCACCCACCCAGGGAGTGTCTTCTTCGTCACTGCCAAGTCAGTTGCTGGAATTTATGTTGAAAGGTGGCAATGGAGGGAGAACCTGAGAGGTGAGAGGGGGAAGGGAAAAGATTAAGTTAATCCTCAAAAGAAAGAGATAAGAGAACACTGGAAATTTAGGACAAATGAAAGGTGCTGGTGTAGTGTGGTATAAGGTAATCCGGGAAGAGGGGAAAAGGTAACACCTTTATAAAAGCACAAAAATTAGAATTCCATTTTATCTCTTAGTTACAAAAATGGAATTTTTGTAACTAAGAGATATTTGATATATTTGATATATAAAGGTAACACCTTTATAAAGCACAAAAATTAGAATTCCATTTTATCTCTTAGTTACAAAAATAGAATTTTTGTAACTAAGAGATATTTGATCTGGACTTCTATGAATGAGACTTTATGCCCCAAACAAAAAACTGGACCATATGGGTCAGAGGTTCAAAGGATTGCATACCAACTCAGCCTGGTTCACCCAGGAATTCTCCAGTCTTATCACTAAAATTTTCACATCCCGGAAACTTCAGTTTTTGTCAAACTGGGATGTTTGGTTATCCTAAGTCATTAAGGGCCAATAATGGCTTCACAGGTTCTGTTTCCTGAAAGAATAGTGAACTTATTTTTCCTGAGAATTAGTTGCTGAGGATAAAGAGAAAATTATGATGACATTTGTCAAGAAAAGGATGAGGAAAATGGAAGAAAGGCAAGAGGAAAAGAAAGAAGGCTGAAAGGGAGAGAGAGCGCGTACACATAACTGCACTTGTGTATGTGTGTGTGTATTTCAAGGGAGGACCTAAAGCAATCTTGACCTAAAGCAGTAGTTTTCAAGCAGGAGTGATTCTATCCTGCAGGGGTTATTTGGCAATGTCAGGAGAGAGTTTTGGTTGCACAACTGCTATCTACTAGAATCTAGTGAGTAGAGACAAGAGTGCTGCTAAGCATCCTACATAGGACAGCCCTCCAGAGCAAAGAATTGTCCAACCCCCAAAGTCAGGAGTGATCAGAAAAGCATATAGGAGGAGGGTTGGGTTTCAACCCTGTCTGGTTTTCAAGTGTCTAAAATGGCAATGGTAGTATAGAAATGGAGTGCTAGAAGAATATGAGCAAAAAAAAGGAAACGGGTGTCAATTTCTTTTATTATTCAGATGCGCAGGTCTAGGATAAAACACTTGACCTTGCAAGTAATGGTCAAAACTTTTCTCCAAGGTTTTCTGAGGTTAGGAAAAGGGGAGTATTCCACTTTGCTCAGAACCTATAAAATGTAGTGCCAAATTGGTATTAAATCAGTCATTAGAAAATCATCTCACGAGTGTTAGAACCAGCTCATGCATTCCCTCAACAAGCATAATGTTCTTTCATGCCAAGATTCTTGAGGTAACTGGTGATGCAAAGATGAACATGATATTCTGAGAATACAAAATAAATAATTATTTAAGATGAGCATTATGCCATGGGAACAGAAGAAAGAAGGTTTTTGCTTGAAGGTATCTCAGAATAGGTAAAATTTTACCTGGGCCTTGAAAAATGAGTAGTAAATGGGAGTAAATAATCCACCAGAGAAGGCAAGGGAATGATAATCCAGAAGAAGGCAAAGGTAAGGGCAAATCATGGGGGCTTTTAAGAGATGTGGACCTAGGTCTTTGAATACTCATCTTTGTAGCAAGTAGACTTCATGGAAAAAAAACAAGGAAGGGATTGTATATGAGAAGTTAAGGAAAAGATTACCAGGATGCCTACAAACTTCTCTGAAGTCAAACAACATATACATTGTCCCCCACACCCACAATTGTCCTTTCCCCTCAGAGTCAATCTACATATCCCTCCCTATTGGTCACTAAAATGCTCTTCTTCAATGTCCCTCTATGCACCTCTCAGGCCAAAGAGAGTTTTCTGTCCCTGCACTATGCACAGTTCAAACCATCTAATACTCATTTACCCCTTTGTTGTAATGACTGCATTTCCTGAATATACATCTTATAATTGCACATCTACATTGGGAACTTTCTAAGAAATGGACCAAATCCATATGGCTTGGTTTCCCCAAGGATTAGATTATCACAGTCATCAGCAATCACATGTACAGAATAAATGTTGGTGAATTAATATTATTAAAATAAAATACTGTCGCATGGGGACCAAAATGGAAGAGGACATTTAAGTATGAAACATTTAATATGGTGCTCTGGTTAAAGGTTATATTTAGGAGGGAAAAGAAAGCATTCTTCTAGACCTGTGATTAGAAAATATTATGTATTTAACACATGGTACATCTTGGACACGCAATAAATATTTGTCTAATAAATGTCAAACAAGATGTTCGAAATTGAGTTGATATTAACGGTTAGATTTCTTCTAATGTGTCAGGTCCCTCTTTATGTCAGCATTCTAGCTCTGTGCTTCTGCTTTCAATGCAGAATTGATAAATGATCAATTGCCCTGACATAGTCCCAAATGGTATGACCATGTTCCTACAGAGCTGCATTCTTTTGAGAGATAAGCAGATAGTGTTTACCTTGGCTGACACAGTATAGGGTTCTAAGGAAGCTTTTTAGTGGGTGGGAGTGGGTGGGACGTGGGTTCAGTCTTCTTTGAGAAAACCATGAGCCAATATATTGGACTTCATTTGGGCTTTTTCTTGATGGTTAAGCCGCCAATAGGTTTAACCAGAGTTATCAACAAACAAAAATTTTAGAATCATGAAAACTTCAAGCTGGAAGGAAGCTCACAGGCTCATTTTATCTCGTTCCCTGACTCTTGAGCCTAATGCAGCATCATTCTTGCTTTATTTTTTGTATATATTTATTGATGAAAAAATTTAAATATTTACATGTATTTATTAACTCATTCAAAATAATAAAAATAAGCCCATTACACAGTGTCATAATGTAAAACTATGAAAAATAATTATCCTTTCCAAACCAAAAAAGACTGTAATACAAGCTACATTGTTGTCTATGTTTATAAATCTCTTTAATATTTAGCTTAAGAGGCAACTGGAGTGTCATCTGTCTGTGCCTTCAGTCTCTTGCTGTATATTGTTTTGGCTGAAATAAATGAAGAAATTCCAGCCTCACACAGAAGAGTAACTGAAAAAGAAGGAGGCATTTTATTTTTTTTTTTTAAGATTTTATTTATTTATTTCACAGAGATCACAAGTAGGCAGAGAGGTAGGCAGAGAGAGAGGAGGAAGCAGAACAGAGAGCCGAGCAGAGAGCCCGATACGGGGCTCGATCCCAGAACCCTGGGATCCTGACCTGAGCCCGAGGCAGAGGCTTTAACCCACTGAGCCACCCAGGCACCCCTGAAGGAGGCATTTTAATATCTTTTTCTAATAATTGAGGATATTTTCTGCCACTATGCCAGAATTAGACATTGTCAAACTCTGAAAAGGAGACTTCACTCTTTTGAGCCTCAGGACTACTGTGAGAATCACATCACATAATATCCTTAAAGAGCTTAGGAAGGTGTCCGCTACATATGTGCATGTGTCTGGATATGCATACGACATATATATGACATATATGTATAGCTACATATACATATGTGAGGGGTTATTAAAAAATGAGATGGGGATGGAAAGACCCTAAAATATGAGTTACAACCCATAGGGATCAATTGATTGTTTAAATTCCACATTACAACCACTCTTTTTTTTTTTCTTGGTCCAGAATTGTTGCTCAGACTTGCTTGCTATTTTACGAGTGATTTAATACATGTATAAAAGAATCAAACTAAAATATAGGGAATATATTTTCAGTTTCAGAACCAGCCCTTGGGCACTGACTAAATGCAAAAACTTAAATGTTCTTAGCCTTCAGAAAAAGGTAGCATGCATTTTATATATATATATATATATATATATATATATATATATACACACGTACATACGTGTGTATATATACACACACATATATATTTATAAATAACTTTATATATAAAGCTTATATAAAATTTTGTATAGAGGGAAAGACGCAGACACTCACATCCCAGTTGTAAAATGTGGTTTCTTCACTTTGACCTGAGATAAGGTGGTTAAAAAACTTTGGTTGTTGATAAACTTTACGGGCTTTCACAACACAAAGACTCCCTCCAGGGGGTCAGATGATCAGATAAGTGGTCACTTGGGCGAAACTGAATGGCAAGGGAAAGACTGCTTCTTGTAGCTACCAGCTCCGGGAAGAGCACCTGGCGTGGACAGATGAAGAGAATTCTAAGAGCAGAGGCCTCTCTTTCCAGGAGCCAGCTAGTAGTACCAAGCATGTCAGGGGTTCGGACCCAGGCCTGCCTGAGCCCAAGGCCTGATCCTCTGACTCTCACTCCTCATTCTCTGGAAGGCAGGAGGCAGCGTCAGTGGCTCCCTCCTACACAGCGTCCTGCTTCCCTTCCTCATTTCACAAAGCCCCAAATCTGAAACCCCTTGTCCTTCTCACTGCAACAATGGGAGCTGAATTTGTTACTCTACCAAATTATGCAAAGAAGGTAGGGCTTAAAAGAAATCATCCCCCAAAAGGAATTTCCATCATCTCATATACAGCTGGCGCGAACCAGAGCTTAGAAAGGCAGGTAGTTTCTCTTGGATCTATCTGCGAATAAACTGACCCTGGGAAACCATTTCCTAAAAGCGATTCTTCTGGTGCCCCTCCCAAAGTGGGAAGTTTTGTTTGGTCGGGGGTTGGGTAGTTAGTGTAGGATGAGATGAACAATGTTATAGTTAAGGGGGGCCGGGAGTGTGGACCCCACTGCCTTCCTCTGTCCTCGGGCTCGTCAGACCAGGTGGCAAGGACGAACTCCTTGGTTGCTGGCAGCACTTTTCAGGCAGAATGGGCAGTAGAAGGGCTTTGGGTCAGCCCATTATTTCCCAGTCCTGACCTCCCTCTGCCAAACTCTGCCCAACCAACTCCCTCACTTTGGGGGGGTGTCCTTTTTTTTTTTTTTTTTTTTTTTTTCCTGTTGATTGAGCCAAAGGCCAGGCTCAGATCTAAGGGTGGGAAAGCCTTTAAACAATTTGCATTTGAAAAGAGGAAGTAGAAAAAAAAGAAAAGAAAAACACTGAGAGGCCCAGCCAGCTGTTTCCTACAAAGCTTTTGACAACTTCGCAGCTGTTCACTGTGCTTTTGCCCCAGTGGAAACCAGCTTGCACTCTAGCTGGGACTGCGGCTCTTCTGGTCTCCCTTGCCTCTCCTGACAGCTGTAAACTCACCACTTGTCATTTCTCTTACAAGGTAAGATTCTGGGATTATGCTATGTGAGCTCTGAGACCACTCGGTCCGTTTTCGACTCAGTTACAAGCAAAGCTGTACTTTTCTTACAAAAGCCAGAATAGATGAGGTCGTACAAATACCTCATTTCATCCTCGTAGTTGCCCAGTGAGGAGCACTGTATTATTATCCTCACGTCACAGGTGAAGAGGGTGACACATATGCCGCGTGTCCAAGTCATCTGGCTGACCCCCAGGCCTGACTCCACACTGAGGCTTCCAAAAAACATTTTCCTACCAGGTGTGTGCCTGTTAAAAACAGATTTCCAGGCAGCCAACTCAGAGACCCTGACTGGGCAAATGTGGAATGGAGTCCCAGTCTCTTTCCGAGAGATGGCTCTCTGGTGAAGGCAGGATTTAACCCTTCATGTGCTTCTCTACATCTTTATGTATCCTGCTTGGCATAGCCCTTGCACATTTCTCAGCTCTGATTAATCGTTCCTTCCTCTGCGTTCTCAGAGCACTCTGTTCTCATTGCTAGTACAGCAGGAAACAAACACATTGTGTTAAAATTAGCTGATGTTGTGTCTGTCTCCCTGACTAGTTACTTGATTTCCAGAATCCTGTTTCTCTTTTACTTCCTCTTCTTGGATTGCTTCTTCCATTGATCTTTCCATAGTTTGGTTCTCCTTACTCAGAAGCACAGGTGGGCATCCACTTAAAAGTTCCCTCCTCGGAGAAACCTTTTCTGAAGACCTTAAGAATCAATTAAGAAGACCATAACTCATTCACTGTCACATTACCCAATTTCATCATCTAGCATGAAGCATAGAGCTTCCCGCAGCAGGTGCTCAGTTAGGACCTGATTAATCAAAGGCAGATTCAGTACATTTTTAGGGCACTGGTAAAAGAGGTTGCAAACATTTTTTTTTTTAAAGATGTGGACGTATAGTTATATTTTTAGACTCTAGAAATCATGTGAAAATAAAATTAGAATCTTTCTGGCCTCCATCCCACTTACATTATGTCCTAGTATTATTTTTATATAAAATTATATATATGTATATACATATAAAGATTTTATTTATTTTAGAGAGATAAGGGGAGAGTGCAAGTGGGAGGGAGGGGCAGAGAGAGAGAGAGAGAATCTCAAGCAGAAGCTGCACTGAGCACAGAGCCAGAGGCAGGGCTGTCTCACAACCCTGAGATCATGACCTAAGCTGAAATCAAACACTTGGTTGTTTAATCGACTGAACCACCCATGTGCCCCATATAGAACTATATGTTGAGAATGGATTTCATAACATTTGGGAGCCTTGAATCTCTCAAGCTTTTAATCTGGCACTAGTATATGTCTGTTAACATCTTTGTGCTCTAAAAACATTTTGAAAATAAATTGGGCAGGTGATATTACCTAGTCCTATCTTGAAGTGGTTTAAAAACAAACAAAAAACAGCGCAAGAGGAGATAGCATCAGATTTCACAGGTTAAGGGCTGAGTCCTACAAGTCTGCCCCCCCACCCAGCCCCACTTTACGTGCCAATCCCAAATCCAGTTTTGTCACCTGTGCTGACCTACCAGCTATAGACTGAAGGGTCTAATGACCCCTCCTTGGACTTAATGAATTAGCTAGAGCAACTCACAGAACTCAGAGGGACATTTTACTTACCAGATTGGCAGCTTATTATAAAAGGATATAGTTCAGGAGCAGACAGACGGAAGAGATGCATAGGGCAAGGTATGGAGAAAGGAAGGGAGCCTCTAAATCCAAGAGCACCCCTCTCCCCAACTCTCTACCGTGTTCGCCAACCCAGAAGCTCTCTCCCACCCCCAGCCTTTAGGGATTTGTGGAGGCTTCCTCACATAGACAGGATTGACTCAGTCATTGGTCATTAGTGACTGGACTCCATCTCCAACCCCTCTCCCCTCCGCAGAGGTCCCGGTGTAAGTCTGAAAATTCCAACCCTCTAATTACACACGGTTGGTTCCCCTGGCAACCGGCCCCTTCCTTAGGTTCAGTCCTCAAGTTATCTCATTAATATAACAAAAGACACCTTTGTCACTCTCAACACTTAGGAAATTCCAAGGATTTTCAGGAGCTCTGTTCCAGAAATGGGGCTCAGCCCTGATAGATACAAGTATACCCACTTTTCAAAAGTTTGAGTTAGGTCACTTCACTTTTATGAAAAAGTTGTGTACCTCCATACCTGTTTTCACTAACTGAACACAATCTAAAGAGGATTTTCACTTAGTGGCAAGAGGGTTCCGTGTTCATTGTGCATGGAGCCCTTACAGAGGCAGCACAAACAAAGCAGTGAGAGGGGTGCCTGCTCTCAGCATCTCAGCCTCAGGCTGCCATAGCTTTGAACTTGTGTCTGTTGGCATCTGTGCTTTTTGTCTATTTATTTTGTGCCCCTGCTAGCAAGATGTGTCCCAAGGTATTGGAAAAGTCTAAGAGAGGTTATTTTGGGGGTTTGAGAATGGTCAAAAAATATTTTCACATAAATTTCAGTTTACAAAGGCTTTCACAGGAGTGCTGCACTTTCAGATAGTGGGGGAAATCTGTGTCTCTTATTATAAATTACAATATTATACCAGTCAAGGGGGGCCCAAATGCCAGAGCATTGACAAATAGTAGAAAATAAGAAAATATGGGTTATGCGCTTTATTTTTTTTTTAAGGATTTTATTTATTTTTCGGAGAGAGAGCACAGGCAGGGGGAGGAATAGGCAGAGGGAGAAGCAGGCTCCCCGCCGAGCAAGAAGCCCACCTGGGCTTGATCCCAGGACCCTGGGATCAGGACAGGAGCCAAAGGCAGAAGCTTAACTGACTGAGCCACCCAGGCATCCCTGGGCTATGTACTGTAGACCTGGAAACACCATAAAAGTGATTGAAACGTAGCAGCAGACTTGTGGAAACCATCGCTTTCTAACTAGAAAAGGGTCTGCGAGAAGTGGAAACGCTTGGTCTTTTCAGACATTGTAATTAAAGGTTGCCTGGACTGACATCGTTCCCTAGACTCGGACATGACAGACCAGATTTTCTTGCTCTGTCCAGTTTTTAAAGAAAGGATTCTTACAAATGCGTTGTCCATTACCAAGTGTTCAACAAACTTTGGCAGAGATGTGCCTGAGAATGAAACAACTTTTTTTTCCCACCTGTAAATGCCGACAGGGGTCCTGTAAAATCTATAAAGAGGAGCAGCACGAGAAGAGAAAAGCATGTCACCATTATCTCCGTTATCTCCGAGGAGCTGTCCCTTTGCAGAACCTAAACTGGGCCAGCAAACTGTTTCAACTCATTCTGATTCAAAATGAGGATCCGATGGAGGGGGTAGAAGAGGAAATGCAGGGAGAAGCCTAAGAAGATTGTGAGGGGATTGGGGGTGAATGGTCCAAAAAGGATGTTTAGCAGAAATCAGGGACAGTTCTCTCTTCCACACAAGGGAAGAACGGTTATTAAATCATCTTTTCCGGCAGCCTCCGTAATTTGTTGTTGCTGTTAACATAGTTCCCTATCTCTTGGTTTAATTTTTGCAATAACAGAATTTGTTTGTGAATATATAGTGAGTTCAGTGCAGTGCTAACACATTTTGATATCATAAAATTGTAGATATTTTAGAAATCAGGAAATTAGAAATTTTTGCCGAGGCAGAAATTAATTCTGGGAGGGATTTAGTTAATGCAAGCAACCTATTCCATTTCTACACACCCTGTAGTGTTAACTGTAATTGGCTGGAAGGTACATATAGCGCTTTAATGATATGACTTGATCCAAGAGATAAAATTGAGGATAAACAGATAGAAATGAACCCAAAATGTGTCTAACAGAATCTCCTACCAGAAAATCAGGTCAGTAATCTGCACTCAAAATTCATTCTCAAAGTCAGCATTTTGATTAGACCAACAGAGAGTCTGTGGTTATTTTCTGCCGATAGCCTGCATTGTCAAGGGGTCTGTGCTGCTAGTTTTTTTTTTTTAATTTTATTATTTAACACAGAGAGAGGGATCACAAGTAGGCAAAGAGGCAGAGAGGGAGAAGCAGGCTCCCCTCTGAGCAGACAGCCCAATATGGGGCTCAATCCCAGGACCCTGAGATCATGACCTGAGCTGAAGGCAGAGGCTTATCCCACTGAGCCATCCAGGTGCCCCTGTGCTGCTAGTTTTATAAGCAGGGTGCTTCCTGGGCTGAAGAAGGAAATATGTGTGCTTTTTCTAACACTGAGTATATTTGACTATATTACATATTAGTGTAATAAATGACAAACTAAATGATGATTCCAGGGTTGGATAATCTAGTTGTTCTTCCAGCCCTTCAGGGATCCAGACCCTTTCTGTATTCTCGCTCTATCTTCCTCAGATGTTAGCTTTGTCCTCACATGTGTCTGTCCTCTCCCACTTCAAGATGGAGGCCACATCTCCAGGCATCACATCTTCATACAAAGATGTCTCACAGTTGGAACAGAGAATGAGAGCATTCGCTTTCCTCATGTATCTTTTGAAGAGATGAAGCCTTCACCAAAAGACTTCCTCTCCTCTCACTGGCAAGATTTGGGTTGCAAATTCCCATTCCTGACCTAAATAACAACAAAGGCAGTGGTTAACCACGCTTGGCTCAGACCAATTCTGGTTTACATCCCTAGGGCTGGGGAGAAGCCCTGCCTCATTTAAAGTTTATGGCCGGGGCGCCTGGGTGGCTCAGTGGGTTAAGCCGCTGCCTTCGGCTCAGGTCATGATCTCAGGGTCCTGGGATCGAGTCCCGCATCGGGCTCTCTGCTCAGCAGGGAGCCTGCT
This sequence comes from Mustela putorius furo, assembly GCF_011764305.1. NCBI lineage: Eukaryota > Metazoa > Chordata > Mammalia > Carnivora > Mustelidae > Mustela > Mustela putorius. The sequence goes on from NW_025421987.1 coordinate 25,350,432, forward strand.
TCCTCCTCTCTCTCTCTCTCTCTCTGCCTGCCTCTCTGCCTACTTGTGATCTCTCTCTGTCAAATAAATAAATAAAAAAAAATAATAATAAAGTTTATGGCCCACTGATTCCTGAAAATACTTGGGTTTCTATTGACAAGGGTATAGAAGAAAATGGATGTACTACAGACCACCCCATAAAGAAGGCAGTATAGGGGCGCCTGGGTGGTATTGGCAGTTCAGTGTCCTACTCTTGATCTCAGCTTAGATCATGATCTCAGTGCCATGAGATTGAGCCCAGGGCCAGGCTCCGTGCTCAGTGGACAGTCTGCTTAAAATGCTCTGTCCCTCTCTCCCTCAGGCCCCTCCCCCTGCTCTCTCTTTCTCTCAAATAAATAAATACAAATCTTAAAAAAACAAAGCAAGACAAAAAAAGACAGTGTATTTTGACAGCCAGTGGTGCACAGAGAAAAGATTATATCATCTTCAGGAGGAAAAAAGGAACTTATTATTCACAAGTTTTTTTCCAGTATGGAGATGAATGTTTTTTCCATTTCCACTTGGGCTTGGATACTTTCTTCTGGATAGGAGTAAAGTAAGTCTAACTTCTTTTGCTGTGCAGGCTGCCCTAGCATAATATCAAAATACAGTCCTCACGTGACTCCAGCTCACACCCGGGGGCTCCTCAGCCGTCCCTCGTGGTGTCCAATCCTTCACTGTGTCTTCTCACTGCGTGTCCCTCATTTCTCCCCAGCTAACTACAAGAAACTGAACTTTTAAGACCCGGCTCTGGAAAACCTTTCCAAGTTCTCTGTGACCATGATATACTCCATGCGCTCTAGTCACTGTCCTCTCCGCCTCCCCCTCAACATCAATATCTATGGAACTTGACATGCTGGCCAGTGTGCCCGAGGCCTTATCCAGAATCTCACTGAATCTTCATCAGAGCCCCATGGGACAGTTCTAATTCTGCCTCAATTTCAGAAGGGACAAAATTGGGGCATGGAGAAATTAACTAACTTGCTTAGATAACACAGTGTCTAAATGGTGAGGCCAGGGTTCAAAATCAGATGATGAGTTCAGGGTCCTGGCTCATAAGCACGGCGCTCCACAGTCTCCTACAGAATCTTCTGTATCCGCAGACTGCTCCTTGCCCTGTGCCTGGCACATCATGAACACAGATATTTGCTGAGTGAATGAATGATCCATAGTAATCTTCTTCTGTATAACACCATTTATTAATTTCTTCCTGAGACTGTAATGCCCCATATTGAAAACACTACTGCAAGTGTTTTTTGACCAGAAAAAATAAATGACATAGGTGGGAAGTCAAACAATATCACCCCCGCCGAAAAGATGTATATATATATGAAAGCCCTAAAATTATGAATATGCCACATTGAATAGCGAGAGAAACTTCACAGACATGATTAAAGATTTTGAGATGGGGAGACTATCTAGGCAGACCCAAGGCCCCAAGCTCCCTAAAAGAGGAAGACATGGGGGTTCAGAGGCAGAAAGGGCATGTGTTGAGAGAAGCAGGCATTGCAATTGGAGAAATCTGAAGATGCTACCCTGTAGGCCTTGAAAATGGGGGAAGGGACATCCATAAACCAGGGAACATAGGTGGCCTCCAGAATCTGGAAAAGGCAAACGGACCTCTCCTCCGGCCTCCAGAAGGAGCCCAGTCTTGCTGACAAATTGGTTTCAGACTTCTGGCCTCCAGAACTGTAGGAAAATGAATTTCTATTTTGTCAAGCTAATAAAGTATACTTTACTGTAACAAACTTTAGCAGTGGGGGACACGGGCAAAAAAAAATTGAGCACAGATACTTTTCTTAATGTGGTTATTTTGTTTCTACTGATAACTCAGCCTTTTGATAGTAGGCACGTTGGATTTTCAGACTGCAAGTAGATGAAAACATAGATTCTCTCCATTTTCATGTTCTCCTTTAAAGCATCTGGATGCCTGTCCTCTTATGTCACCAGCTCCTCTGGATTGTCACCACCGCCCTAGGGCCTGCTGCTGCTGCTGCTACTGCTCAGTTAGAGGTTTGTCTCCCAAGAGGCTTATTCCCAGGAAATGACACAGTGCCCCCGTCCTTCGGGCTGCCTTCTAATCACAAAGTCTAACATTAGCTACGTATTTGGACATAGTCAGATTTTAATTCTAAATTTCTAAAACCTCTATGGGAGAGGAAAAGAAGAGTTATTTCCAATCAAATCATAAAATATCCCAACTTCAGAGTATTTCAAATCTGGAAAGTGAGTGATAGAAGGAAGTTTCTAACTTCAAGATAATCATTGCATTTAGGATATGAAATATTTATTATTTTACTTAGTTTTGCCTACCTACTTAAATTCGCATTTTATACGTCACATATGCCATGTTCTTCCTCCTGTGAAACAGAGCTATTATCTGCCTCACAGTCCTTTAATAAGGAGTTTTATTTGGGAAGTTGGTATATTTAATCCCCTAAATCATGCTTCTTAAAGGGCGTGGTCCCTGGATTGGCAGCATCAGTGACTTCTGGGAGCCTGTTAGAAATCAAAGTTCTTGAGCCACATGCTAGTTCTATGGAATCAGAAACCCTGGGACAGTGTCCTGTAATGTGCATTAGGGCTTGGAGCTATATCAGGGTAATCAGGGTCAGAGTGTCAGGCATCTTTTCAGAAAAGTCACTCACATCTCAGTGGCTAAGAATCCTTGGGTAGAAATTTTCTTCTGGCAAATTCTGAGTATATGTTTACTCTATTTTAAGTTAAGGTAACCCTAAGAAAGGAAAATCCCTAAGGAAAAAAAAATGAGTGAGGAAGATTATTTTCTGCATAGAAGAAATCACAAATGTCACCTTTCAAGATGGTCCCATTAGTCGTCTCTAGTTTCCACAGCTAACAGTTACAATACCATAAGAAACAGTATCTGTTCACAAGTCTGCTAGTCTGCAAGCATCATTAAGGCAGGCAATCTGTCAGCTCCCCACTGTTTTCTTTGAACCTCACCAGTGCAGGACACAAACATAATCTCAGTAAGCACCTGTAGTCTGAATGCCTATCTCCCTCAAATCACTTCTCAAGGCCAGAACTCCAATATCTAGAATTCTGCATGTCGGAACCCTCTAAGGCTGCTGTGCTGGGCATTTGGTGGGTTCTCAATAAAATCTAAATGAATGAGTCAACCTTTAAGTACGATGTACTGATCAAATTCCAATTCCACTACCAACATGATCATAACATTTGGCTGGAAATAAGTAGACATGGGTCGGTGATAAAGGAATTTCTGTTGTACTATTGATGAAGTCCCAGAACCTAAGTCAGGTTCGGTGGGGTGAGGTTCGGAGCCAACGGCTAAGAAAGAATTCTTAAGACGTCTCTGGTGCAAAAATGTGGTTTATTAAAGCACGGGGACAGGACCCGTGGGCAGGTGGAGATGCAGCTGCCCCGGGGTGTGAGGGATGGCAGGTTATGTACCCAGCAGTTGAGGGAAGGTGAGGGGAAGGAAGGGTTCAATGGAGTTTTCATATGCTAAAGAGGGCCTACAAGGTGCCAGGATGTCCCAGGCCTACCTGAGGCCTTGCCCTTGCGGCTTGATCAATGTTATATTTAGACCAGCCATTAACATTAAGATAGTTGGGAGACTTTTTGGTGGGATGTCACAATCCTGCTATCAATCGTCTTTGTTAGTGAGATTTAGGACATTTGTAAACCAAGGGAGACTCCTGTCTAGCAGGATTGTGAGCTCTGCTAAGTTAACTATTTGCTTATTGTTCATGGCAGTCAGGGCTGCCCGAGGGATGCTACACGTATGACTGAGGGGGAGCGGATGGAGAGGGGGGTGAGAGGGGTGCAAGGCGCCAGCTTTTGCTTTGTCTTCAGCCAGCCTCGTGCTCCCTCATCACTATGATTTTGCAAAATATTTGACATTAGAGCACTTAGATTGTGCAAGTTATTTCTGCAGAGATGAAGTAAAGCCAGCTAGCAAAAAAATGCAAAGTTATTTCAAATTAACCTGAATTTTGATCAGGATCCATTTTATTACGTCTGAACTAAAACATGGTTTATAATGATGACAAATCATATTAATTACTTACACAATAAAATATTAAGTAAGGCTGATAACTGTATGCATCCAAGAGTAATATGGTGGTGATTTTATAATAAATCTGTCACCTGCAAGTTTGCCATGTAATTTTTTTGCAGGCATATTTCTCATGTCCTAGCTTTTATATTCATGGTTGATTTCATGAAAGGACCCCAGCCCTTGGTTTTCTAACTGGATATGGAGAGAATCAAATATGCAGCAATTTTGTTTCTTGTTGTAACTGGCTTAGAGAGATGGAGAAAAAGTAAATTAGAATACTGAAGGAAAGAGTCTTCCCCCCACAAAAACAAGCTCATTAAAATTTGTTTAACCATTAACCAAAGTTAAACACTTGTTGTCTTGAATATGCTGGTAGGTATTGTGTGTGTGGCTTTAGGTGGGGTTATAATTCTTCTCACTTGTCTAGGAATCCTTTGTTCTCTAAATTCAGAGGAGTATCTCCCAAAAGAACACAGTTTGGGAAAGGCCACTAAATTCCAAAAGCAAGTATTTAATCCATTGTGAAATAGTATTTGTAAAGAGAGGAACTTGGAAGGCCCACTGAAGGCTGCATCAGACTCCGTACTTGTTAGGCCACTCCTAGATGAGTCTTTATTTTTAAGGACAGAAGACCATAGTTTCAACTAAGGAAAAATAGAAATGTTAATGTAATGTTAAAATTTAGTTTGAAAATTAAAAAAAAAAAAAGACATAAATAGATCACTACTTTATCAACATCCAGAAACTTGGGATTTAAGTTATATCTGTTCTCTCTCCCCCCCTGCCCCCATCTATGTCAGAGTTAATTGAGAGATTTCTAAGCAAAAGCATTAGTTCCCTTTCCCTCTGCCAAGGGAAGGTATGTGCCTGGGGTCTGGACTCACTCAGACCTGGGTATGAATTTGATTTTATTTCTGTTTTCGTTTCCTTCATACTGTTTCAGTAATATTGAACTCCTGGGTTTGTTACAATGAAATGGGATATTGAACACAAAACCCCTCCTTAGAGCTCCACAGATGTTACTGTTTCACCAGCCCTCTCACATCTGCCTAAGCCTTCATTCATTTGGGGGCTGCCACACTCTGCCTTGTGTTGTTAGAGAACCTTTAGTAAGACTTTGTCTTAACCTCTTACATCTTCTCACAGACCCCCCATGGAATCCCCTGAAACCTCTTACATCCGGCCCCCCACCCCCCACCCCCCCACCCCCGCCGACCCAATCCCTGCTATAAATATCCCTCCTCCACCCCAAGAAGATAACCAAGTTTTGGGGTTTTGTTTGCTCAATGACTTTTTTGTTACAGGTTTAGAAATTAACGGATCTTAGAAGACATCTCAGCTTGGGCTGTTGTTGCTTTTCAGAAGACTGACAGAGAGGATGGAGTCCAATATGTCTTTCATTCTAGTGGGGTAAAGGGTCAGGGAGGCAGGCTCCTTCCTGCCTCCCTGGGGAAGCAGAGAGGCAGTGAGAAAAAGAGGGAATCATTTCAACTGAAATCAAGATGAAGAGCTCAACAAGAGATATTTGAAGATTCTTGAGGGACTAAGCTCCAGGAATGCAAAAATGTTTGCCTGTTTTCCCCACTAGCAAACTATTCCTAGCACCTACAGCAGGTGCTAGGCAGATAACAAGCAAGTTATTTATTTAATGACTGAATATGGACTGTGTTAAGGACATGAAGGATGAAGTTCAGGTAAGATGGAGAAAAAGGAGGAGATCAAGGGGGTGCCTAGGTGGCTCAGTCATTAGGCGGCTGCCTTCGGCTCAGGTTATGATTTTGGGGTCCTGGGATCGAGCCCCCAGATCAGGCTTCCTGCTCTGTGGGGAGCTGGCTTCTCTCTTTCTGACTCCCCCTGCTTGTGCTCCCTCTCTCTGTGTGTCTCTCTCTGTCAAATAAATAAATAAAATCTTAAAAAAAAAATCAAGTATAACTGTAAGGTTTTAAAGGTGGTAAGGCAGAGGAAAAGCATTATCAGTAATAAAAAGGAGTAAGTGAAAAGGAAAAGCTGGTCAGAGTGGAAGACTAAAAATGTGGCTTTAGATTTGTTGACCCTGCTTTTTGTGAAATACTCTGCATGCAGCAGGTGCTGACAAATACACACTGAACTGAATACTTAGCAAGCAGTGGAAGATGTAAGACCCAGAATTAAAGTAGTCAGAACTAGCAGTAGATGACTCCCGAGTCCCTTCCTGGAAATGAGTGAACCCTTGAGAGATCCAGATCCAGAATAAGTGTGTTCCCCTCACGGCATGGCATGTGCACATTTTCTGAAGTCATGTACAAATGTATTTATTAATCGCCTCTGTTAAATAAAATTTAGGGACAACTTCCAAATATTTAGTATTGGAATTTTATGGTTTTCCAGCCTATGGATTAACATTTTGTCTGACAGATTCTCCATGGCGGGACTCCTAACTCTAAAGGCCCTAGGAAGATTCAATGGTTTTCAGCTTTTTAATCTATAGCCGGTAAAACTTTTATCAACTATACAAAATTTGGTGGATCCAAATCTACGAACTAGTTGACTTGGTTAAAATGGCATGAATTTATCATGTGATGAGTACAGAGACTTACAGTAAAGTCCTGCCTACTCCCATCTCTCTCTTTAAGCAAAAACAAAATTAGGTGCTTCCCTTCAGTCCCTTAGGTAGATTCAGAAACCCTCGATTTTATACTAAATGATGATAAAGATTAAAGTTATTTATATTTACCATGTTTGAAGCACTTCGGATAGCTGCTGGGTTAGTGTCTCGCCATGTGGCTAATATGCTGACAATAATTAACAGTCCTGTGCAGGATTTGGAAAAACTGCTACCAATATGGCCCCCAAGTGCAGAAAAATAAATTTGGAAGCTTACCAGGAGATACAGTTAAGTCATATTGTAAAAATTGTAAGACAAAAATTGATGACTAGTTTGACCCCAGGAAACAATTGTCAGTTTGAATCCTTCATTTTACCTTTACTTCAGATGTTCCTGGTGGTTCCTATATCTAGAACTCTTTATTACTGATACTGATTCTCTTGTATTCATAATGTCCTATAGTGGAATAAGCTCTTCGGGGTGGGGAATCGAAATGACTGCTGAAGAGTACAGGACTTGCGGGCTCTTGGGAAGCTGCCGAACATGCTTTCCTTGTGATAACCCTGATGCCATTACAGTTAATGTTTCTGCTACTATAATTACCCTAAAAATGGGATCTATCCCCCAAAGCGATTTCAGGCGTGAAAGAGAGTATACTCAGGCACAAGAAATAATGACTAGGGCCTTGAAGAAAGGTTTCAGTAATCTATAGTCTATGTATCCATGGAGAAGGTATTCTGGTTTGGAGAACTGGTACCGTGGGAACTAGAAATGACCACCATACCATGTCAGTTGACATCTTGATATCCACACACAAAAAGCTAATGAAGGTGTCACAGGATTCTCATTCAGTTAACCAAGGTTGTAAGTTTTTATGAAATCTCATACTCTAGCATAATGGTCATTAATTTTCTCATATCCTTCATCTTTTGAATAGAAAGGCACAATGTCACAGATGTGAAAAGAGAGCCTTGGAGTTCAAACTGGGTCCAAATTCTAGATTGGAGATGTAAAAGTTCTGGTCCTTGGACAAATTATGTAGTTTTGTTGTCTTCATCATCTCAGTTTACAGGTTGCTGTGTGTAGTAAACAATATAATCTATAAAATCACCTAGAGTCTGGCAGGAGTATAATAAATACGAGCTCACATTTGAGCTTATCTAGTGGCTGCCATCTTGCCTTCTTTCTTCCCCTTTGTACTTGGTGTCTCTTGATCTTATCTTCAGGTACAATGGCAGAAAGTTGGGAGAATTCTTAGGTATTCATGGGCAGTGGTTCTTAGTGAACTTTCCAGAAGCAACTTTGTGTCCCAGTGGTATCTCTCTACTTGGCAAGTCACTCTCTTTTAATATCCTTTGGTGATGTGATAATCTCCTACAAGTTTGGGAATAGACAAGTTCCTTTAATTCTGAGGTTGAGAATAACAGAAACCCAAAACACAGTCACAATCAAGGTTCTGATGGAAATGGTACAAAATCACCCATTTATATCAAAGCTTTTGTCATTACCTCTCAGAAAAACCACTGATCACTCCCCCAACTCCCCAAGAAGTAAAGCTCAATTTGTTATGTGTCTCTAAGCAACCACATGTAAAAATTCCTAAAGCACAAAATGGTTGAAAAATTCTCCCTTTTTTCAGTTAAAAATAAATAGTGAAAAATCAAACATTCAGTATTGTATAATTTAGAAAGAAAAATCCTCCAGTGAGAGCTAACATTCATAGCTTATGCGTATTCCTTCTAAAACCTTGTGCACTAATGTCAGCTGTATTATAACTATCATTATTTCTTGTTCTTAAAAACACATTTAACAACATCAGAATCCTACTAGGCAGTGTGATACTTAAATTTAATAATATCTTGGACATTATTCCAAGTCATTAGGTAGAAGACTAGCTCATGGTTTTAGAGACTCTACAGAATTCTATAGTATATGTGTACCCTATAATTCCAAACTTTACTAAAGGCAATTTGAGTTATTCCAGTCATTGTAAGCAAGATTTATAAGGCAATTCTTTTTCTTTTTAAAAGAGTTTATTTAGAGAGAGAGAGTGAGAGCAGGAACACAAGTAGGGGGAATGGGAGAGGGAGAAGCAGGCTTCCTGCCAAGCAGGCTAGGGCTTGATCCCAGAACCCTGGTATCATGACCTGATTGAAGGCAGATGCTTAAAGACTGAGCCACCCAGGTGCCCCTCTCAGGCAATTCTTATGTACGACTTTATATAACTGTGCAAGGATTATCTGTAACAGGAGTTTTTATTGGTGGGATTTCTGTATTAGAGTATGCAAATTCAATAAGTGCAGTCAAGACCCCTCAAATTTACTAGAATATAAGCTACATGGGAAGAGGAATTACATTTCCTTCACTGCTTAGATTAGTGCATGGCATAAAGCAGACATACATAAGGAATATAGGTTTTATTTTTTTCTTCAGAGAGCTGCTTGTCCATGTAGTTTATCTATTTTTCCATTAAATTCTTGTTTGTTTGTTTTTCCCCTAAGAGTTCTTGGTAAAGTAAGAAAATTAACCATTAGCCACGTGTTGCAAATACTTTTACCCAGCTTGTCTTTGTACGTCTGTGTATTTTGCCATTTGGAAGGTCTATATTTTCATGAAATCAAATGTATTAACCTTTTTCTTCATGCTTCTTTAATGTTTAGTTTTTTTCCCAGCAAAATAAAAACAAGACTCATATAGGTTTTCTTCTTATTCTGTCAGTGTGGCCTTGAGGTTTTGTTTTGTGTTCACCTGATATTTCTATTTTGGTCTTTGTTGATTGGGGGGGGGAAATGCATTATATAGAATGGAGAGTACACAGGTAGGGAACCACCAAGGTAGAGAGCTCAGATTTATGCCTCAACATGGACACATTTTTATTTGGGATTTTTAATCTCTTTCCCCAAATACATAAAAATAACTGTGTTGTTATCTTCTTTTAATTACAAAAATTATTCAAGTACATTGTAAAAAGCTCAACTTATCAGAATATTTAGAATAAAAAGCAAAAATCTTCCTCCACTTTCTCTCTCTGCCTCTATAATTCCACTCTCTAGAAGAAATCTGTCCATGCTCCCTATGGATTCACAAATATATACACACATATTAGTGGTCCTTTATTTTTTTCTGCTTGATATTAATACCTATGACATACCATACATACATTCAACATATAATTTCTGAATGTAGAATTTCCAAAGCCAGTGTAGTGCAGCTGCTACACATCACACATCAGTGAACTGAATGTATATACATACACATTTATAATAGCTTTGCAATGGCTGCATTCATGGTTAGGATACACCACAATCCAATTAGTCACTCTATTCCTGGGCACTGTTTTCCTGCTTTTAAACATTATAAGCAATGCCGCTATGCCCACCCCTATTCGTGTTTTTGCATTTATATGTGATTATTTCTACAGATCACATCCTAAAAGATGGATTTTCTGGTTTGAAGGTGACAAGCATTTATAGCAGATTGGAGTTGGGGAAGCCACGAGAAGCCCCTTTATCATTCCCAGCTCACTGTAAGGACTCCTTCCTTGCACCCTGCTTCAGGAGTGCTACTGAAAATAGTTTTGTTTTGGTTTGGTTTGTTTAGAGAGTGAACTTTTGAACATGAAAAGATCAAGTAGAAACTCATCTGAGTGTGGGCTGATGTATGCTTCGCCCAAGGATTTCCACTTTTCCGGATCCATCCTATAAAAACCTTCTCCTGAAATGAAACAGTGTAAGTTCATTAAGCTCTAATCCAGCTGTGATGAGAGACAAGGGGGTTAGCTAAAAATGTGAATCAGTGGGCTCAGTGCCCCAAGGGAAGGTACCTGTAATACTTTGACAGAATAATCAGTCATGGAACTGGAGCAGAAATTAGCAGAGCATCTCCACAGTTGGGGGAGGGTGGTACATCTCCCTCCTCTCCCTGGAGTGGGAGTGCTCCCATCAGCTAGGACCGTGGTCCCGGTTTCCAACACTTCTCATGATTGCGGAAGTTCTCTGAGCAAGATGTCCCAGGGTGTAGAGGTTTGCAGACTGCCCGCCGACTGCCCCCATCCAACCAGATGCCCTACCTTGGGGTGTTTGTTCAGGGACCTGCTGGGTAACCAGAAGGGCTGCCTGTCCTCTTCTGGACCAGGTAACCAGGAGTCAGCTAAGAGATCCTCTGTCTTTTCCCACCCCTACCTCTTTCCCACTCCTCTTTCCTCCTTTGCTTGGCTTGAGGCCAAACTGTCATCCAAGAAGGAAAGGTAAAGACCTTTAATTCGGGTATTGAAATTCAAGCTCATAACAACCTTGTAAATTTGATAGCAATCACCAAATTGCCCTCTACAAAGGAAGTTCGACTTCATACTTCCTTGAATAGTTTGACACCTTGATGAAACGCATTAAGCTCATTAACCTTAGTTTTTGCCAGTCTGACTTCTCATTATTATCTACGTTTTCTTAAACAATGTTAGTATAAAAAGACATGAAAATCAATTCACCTGTCTATGGACTATTTGTATTTCTTCCATAAATTGCTTGCTTATGACCCATGTCCTATTTTTAAATGGGGTATCTTTTTTTACAGATCCATAGGAACTCCTGACATGTTCTGAATATTAACTCTTTTAACAATACACTGACGTGGTCTTAATTATGGCTTCCAGCATACAGATAGTTTATATGTTCCTGTGCTTAGAACACACTGAACCCCAGCGCCATCCTCCAGTTTGTGGAAGGACAGCAAATACAGTTCCTGAGACGGGGCTGCTAAGAGCTCTGAAATCTTGACAGAAGTAGTAGAATAAGGAGATGCTACTGTTGACGAAAGTTGCAAAGAAGCTTCCACAGAGACCTGCACTTCTTCCAGCTCCAGCGGTATTGAGGAAATCAACACAATGGTTATTTTCATATGCAAATACGGGGCTGAAGCCCAGCTCGCTTTGGAGAAGTTAAGGCCGTGCTTAACAGAAAACAGTTTCCCCACTCTGCAGGGATAGGCAGAGTTCTAAGTGAGGAGAGACACTGCCTCCACCCTGTGGCTTACTCTTTTTGCGATGCACCTGTTCTTTAAATAATTGCTTACAGTAGATAAAACCCCAAGACACCCAGAAGACCAGGCTGGCAGGATCTTCCCTTAGAGGTGAAGGAACAATGGGGTGCAAAGATGATGACCTTGGTCAAACTCAGTCTTGGGCCAGATACTATTTAAAACTGGAGAACCCCAGCCTTGAGCAATGTTAGAAAAAAGGAAATTTCTTTTTGTTATTAACTTAGAAGGGAATGATATTGTGAGAAAGTGGCCTCTTGTCATTTTCCAGCTCTGTCACTGGTCCTGGGGTTTACCAGAAGTGACGGTCCAGTGGAGAGCATACCACTTTGAGCAGGTCTCCTCTATATGAAGTAGACCGTCCTACATCGATCATGCCAGAAAAGCCTGTTCTTGGGATAGGACAGGTCGCCTGTAAAAGTGATATAATATAATCTATCTTCAGGGGTTTGTTCTTTTGGCAGGACCTACATTGGGATTGAGAAAGAAGTACTATTTTCTTTAACCTTACTCTCTGCTGTGCTGAATGGCATCCCAGGGTGGTGTGGAAAACCTGACTTTTACTTGTCCCTAGGGTCACAGAGGCCATATCCTATGGAGGAACAATGTGATTTTAACAAAGAGATTGTAGCATCCATAAGCACAAAAGAAACCTAGAAAACTTGGCCAAACCTGTAGGTATGTACAGGTTTGTATGTATGAATGCATGTACACTGCCTAAATATATTATGATTTGGGATCATTAAAAGAATTTGCCCAAGAGTCCTCTCCTCCTTCCTGGTCCTTCCCCTCTAACTTCATTAGAATACACCTTTTATACAAAGGCTAAATTACATTTATTTATGGTGTCCCCCCCCCCCCCCCCCCCCCCCCCCCCCCCCCCCGCCAAACAATTACCAAAAACACTATCCCAGAGAGAGCTAAAACCCTATAATCCCATTACTCTGCTTAATTCTTTATCATCTTCCACAGGAATTCAAAATTTTTGCATAGTTGCAATCATGTGCCCATAGAACGATATATCCTGTATTTGAAAAAAATTAATGTTACACAGCTCAAAGGTCCCTGCCCGCATAACGACACAGACATGAGCTCTTCTGGAAAGAAAACTGATCTTGGTCTCAGGCACTTTCATTTGAGTCATAGCTTCAATGTAGACAGAATGACCTTGGGCAGATTTCTTTCTTTTTTTTTTTTTTTTTAAAGATTTTATTTATTTATTTGACAGAGAGAGATCACAAGTAGGCAGAGAGGCAGGCAGAGAGAGGAGGAAGCAGGCTCCCTGCTGAGCAGAAAGCCCGATGCGGGACTCGATCCCAGGACCCTGAGATCATGACCTGAGCTGAAGGCAGCGGCTTAACCCACTGAGCCACCCAGGCGCCCCTTGGGCAGATTTCTTAATCTCCAGACTGTATTTCTTCATTTCTAGAATGAGATTCTTCTCGCTTGCAGGATGGAAGGGAGGAACAGATATGATGCATAGGCAACTCAATGTTGGTCAGTGACCGGTCTTATTTCCTGAACTGATGGTTTTTGTGCCAAGCACTGGGCCAAGAATTCTTTAGATCGTCGTCTATTTAAATCCTGACAACCCCTGAAGATAGGTTGCTTTATATCTCTTTTACAGGTGGCACAGAGGAAGAACACTGAGGCTAAGGCACATGCTCAAGGTCACAGGGCATGCCAGTGGAGGAGGTGGAATGTGAATGAGGTTAGGGTGAACAGTGTCTTTTTGGCCACTCCTATAAGGCAGCACAAATGCCACATAAGAATAGCAGATGACCTGTCCCCTTAGCACATGACTTTGCAGATCCCCAAATCCTAAGGACTGAGTGAATGAGGTATAATACTGGCTTAATTCTGAAGATCGTGAACAAAAGAAGGACAATAAGGAACTCAGACAAAACTAAAAAGAGCAAAGCAACCTCAAGGAAAATTGACCTAGGTGGGCAAATTTCCCAAACATCATTCACTACTCTGATGTCTCCGGAGTGACCTTCAAAATTTCAAAATTTGTGTGGGTTACTTCAAAGGCAGTTTGTAGAAAAGGAAGGAGATAGGCATGTTCTGAACACTCAAGTTTTTTGATTGGTAAAACCGGGATAATAACAAGTGTTGTCTCCCAGGGCTGTTGTTAAAATTAACACAAATACCAGAAGGCCCAGCACAGATGAAGGACTTTATTTCAGTGCGGGGACACGCTGCCGCTTTGAATTAGACCCAAGTCTGTGGCTCTTCTCTCTGGGGTCATTTGATGGCATGTGATTACGATGTTCACTGTCCAAAGGCTGGAGCTACTAATTGAATGCTGCGAGACAATGAATTACTTCACAAACACTGAAATATAAAAAGTATTCAGAGCCATCCAAGTATGAGGACATTATTAATTTATGCTTTTCTCAAGAGAGCTACTTTAACAAGAAAGAAAAATCCACGTCCCACCTTCGTTCTTCTCCCTAAAGTAACGTCTCCTCCAAAAGACAAAGAGCACTAACCCATTTGTCCTTGAAAGGCGGAGCCCAGGAATTCTCGAGTTCTGAACACCCCCTCCCTTTCTGCTAGGGACCAAACCGCCTGCCTTACTTGGTGTCACAAAGTCTCCGGTGCGCCAAGCAAATGTGTTTTTTTCTGCGGCCCGCCGCCCCGGCGGGGAAGGGGAGTACCCTGGCCACCCCACACTTTCCCCGCTGCAGCTTTCCAAACAAACCAAGGCGGGATGGGAGTGTCTTCTTGGCTGTGGAACTCGATCCTCCTACCTTGTCCTGAAGCCACCCGCTGCTCTTCCCCGGCCCTCCCTTCGTGGTGATTTTCCTGTCCGGGACGCCCGGGAAGGGCGCGCGGCTGGTGTCCGCCCAGCCCGAAAGGTACGGGCTTTCCCGCCGCCCTGCTTTCCGGCCTCCCTGCTCCGGGGACGCGGAGCCCCCCTCAGTCTCCCTCTGCATTGCACCTTCCTCCGTGAACTTGGGGGCGGCCGTGGTCACCGCGCGTCTGGCGCCAGCAGCCGAGCAGGAGGAGCTTCCCCGCGGCTCCGGAGGTGCTCGGCGCAGTCTCCCGGGATCCGGACCGGGCGCGGAGCGCAGCGCACCGGCTGGCGGGCGCCTCCGACTTTCCGCAGCTTGCCCGCCTGGTCGGTGGAGGAATCGTGCCCGCGCCAAGCCTAACCCGGGCCACCTTCCTCCGGTTTTTTCCGCCGGCCTTGGGCTTCGGCGGCCCGATGCGGCAGGCGCCGCGGGAGCAGCAGCAGCCGGCTGGAGCGAGCGGCGGCGGGCGGAGAGCAGCGGGCCGACAGCCGCCCAGCCCCGCATACCCCTGCAGTCTTCGCTCCTGGGCCTTGGAGGGTAACTCTCTCCCGCCGGCTTCCCTGCGCGTTTGCATTGCCCTGGTGAGGGGGACTGGGGATCGGGGAGACCGAGTTCCCCACGCTGGTTGGGGCGGCCTGGGGTCTGTGCAGCTTTGAGCGTCGCGGGTGGGGGGCGCGCTGAACCGACAGCCCCCTCCGCGCACTCTGCCGACCCCGGCAGCGTCCGAGCGCTCGGCCTCCTGGTTTAGGGGCTGGAGAGACTGGACACCCGGGGCAGAGAGGACTTGCCGGGCGCTCGGACCCCCAGGGCGGGAGGAGGGGCGTTGCGAGTCGGGAGGACCTGCTTTGGGACCCGCTTTTCTCAAATCTCGGGAGCTTGGGCACTCGCGTGCCGACAAGGGTGGGGGCTCCTTGCTCACCTTTGTTTTGCGAAAGGGCCTATCCGCGAACGGGGGCTAGAGATCTGGAAGGTTCTCGTCTTTTATCTTAGAAAAATTTCCAACAAACCCTCCTTCCCGCCACAGTAGAACTAGACCTAACAAAACAAGCACCGAGGCAGTTTGGGGGAAAGAGCGGTGGTTGAGAAACTCTCAAGGTTTGGGCTCCCGTTAGTTTTCAAGGTAAAAAAGAAACGACTTGTCATTTTGAGGCCGTTGCTCTAGGGTTCTCTGGAGATCTCAGCCTCTTTCTTCTGTTATTTTGGCTTAAAAGAAAATCTGTAGACGATTTCTAGAAACTAAATACAAACCCCAAACACCTTCTTACAGGATCTTCAGTAGAAGGGGTGGGGAGAGAGGTGTGTGGGGGGGAGTGGGGGTGTTGCTTGCTGTTAAAAGGTAATATTTAAAAACTGTATGTGGGAGAGGGGATAGGAATAACATCCGTGGATGCCATCAGAAACCACAAAAGCCGCAGATTCTAAACTCAAAAAAGTCACATGCATCTGAGTACTCTGATTAGGTGGAGAGTTAAGGGACTGCAGGAGGGCCAGAAACTCCTTACCCTCCGTGGCTCTTCTGACCGTTTTCACACTGACATTTAGGTTTCTGATGGCTGCGTGTACTGTGCTATCGTGTGGGTGTTTGACTTTCCGGTCTTCAGACTTCCTCTCCCAACTGCAGTCGGTGACACTGTCTCATTTACACGGAGATGTTCGTTCAGTATTTGGGAAGATTTGGTCAGGGTATGAGGTTATTTTCCTTTTGAAAATAAGTTGATTTGACATTTGTAAATTGGTTGTGTAGCTTCCTTTTCTTCTCAGCAAGGACTGTTTTTCACACCCAGATATGCAAAAGAGACACTCAGATTGTTTTGTAGTCTGTTGTCACTGAATAAGGCCAGTTGCCTCAGGGACACTTTATTTTATTGTTTTTTAAAGATTTATTTATTTCAGAGACAGCAAGTGAGGGGAGGAGAGGACAGGGAAAGGGAGACAAATCTTCAGGCAGACCCCCTGCTGAGCACAGAGCCCAACACCAGGCTCCATCTCTGGACCTGCTCATGATCTAAGCCAAAATCAAGAGTAGAACACCTAACCAACTGAGCCACCAGGCCCTCCGACTCAGAGACACTTTAGGTAATGGCAGCTTTGGTTTATAAGGAGAAAACCTTTTCAGAAACTGATTGTATCACCCTGATTGGGCTTCATGAGTCTTCCTTAATTGTTCATATGGAGGAGGAGATCTTCATTCCCTGCTCAGTGGAGCTTCTTTCCTGGAGTGATATTTTTACCGTAGTCCCTGAATGTCACCGTACCAGATTATATGTCTCCTTATAAAGATGCAACAAAATGAGATCACATTTCAGATTTGTTGGAAATAATTCAGTTTGTTCTTCTGCCCCAAATCCATAAAAATCTTTGAGGCTCAGAAAGGAACAGATACTAATTGGCAGAAGAATACCACTGAAAGACTGTTAAAGAAAAAACAACAACAACAAAAAAAACCAACCCTAAAATGTAAGTCTGTTTTTTGTGAAAATTGCAAATCTCAAATTATCTCATTCCAGAACATAGTGGTAGCTGTTTTCTTCTGTTGGAGATACTTCTGTGTTCCACCTTATGTGGAATATTGTAGGAGAGAGGTGAAATATGCCACATTTCCTGTATGTCTCTGATAAACATCTTCTGTTAGCCATGCAGATTACCACTTGGCTTCTGTGGAAACTACAATTCCATCCAGGGTTGGGGGCCAGATAGTTATTTAATATACATTCCAGCTGATTCCAGTAACATAAAGCTCACATGGCAGGCACTGTGATCCCCGGTGTGTTAACGTGTGTTATTTTATTAAATCTTCCCATCAACTGTATGAAACAGGCATAATTAGCTCCATTTTATAGTTAAAAAAAAACTAAGATTGTCGCAGCATAAGTGACTTAGAATGGATCACATAAAGGTCTGCTTAACCTCTGCCTTACACCCTCCCAGGAAACCTCTGTAGTGTACATTCTTTGTGCATATCGTTCAACTTTGCCTTGTACACACTCAAGGGATATATCCTCTGATCTGAATATACTTTCGTTAATTCCTCCTCACTTGAACAGGTGGTCTGCATACTTTGCCCTTCCTTCTGATAGCTCCTGACTTTCATCAATTAGTCATCTTCTGTCTTCTTTGTATCTTTGATGTGCCACTTTGGTGTGCTATGTCTGGCCAAATTCAGGAGGCTATGTTATCTCCAAGGCATTGTGTTCCAAAAATTCCTTTCATTCTGGATATATTTTCCCTGAAGTTCCTACTCAGCCTTCTTTCCTAGAAGAAGCCTACCCAGGGGCATATCCCTACTCTGAGAATTTCAGTGAACTTCTGCTGTTTATTCTAACTACAGTGGATAACAGAACACATCATAACTTCCAGGTGAACCCTTTATGGGTTAAAAATAAAAATATATTTGTTATTACACTGTATGTTAATTATACTTCAATAAAAAACGTATTTGATTTGTAGCAGGCTTGGTGTATAGTGTACAAAGGATACAGTGGACATAGCAGCATGTTAGTAAGAAACTGTATTTCTGGTTCTATATTAAGATGTTAGAAGTACTGTTCCCTCACATGGTGAGGTGGCAGGAGTTCTTTCCCCAGGTGGTGACTCCCAGCACTGAATAAGCAATGGGGTCTTAGACTTGATCAGGAACTTGGCTGCCATAAGGTCAGGCTCAGAAAGGGTAAGATCCTGGGGATGAGTTTGAGAATAAAAGAAAATTAAGGAGCAGTAGGAACTGAGTCTCTGTTCCATGGCCCTGTTTCCTCTTCTGGGAGACTTTTTGTCATCCTCAGGGTTGGGGGATGGGCAGCTTACCATTTATTGTCATCCTTCTGCATTGACTGGAGAGGGACTTTCCTCTTCTTGGACCACTGGGAAAGAGAGGAAGGAAAGCACCGAGCCCTTGGGATTTTTTTTTTTTTTTTAAATCACGGACACTGAAAAGCTGGGTGAAAAGATGTTCTTTTCCCCCATTTTTTTTTTCTTGCCTTTTAACCGAAGACACTATGCTTAGTAGCATGTAATGCTGGTCTTTGAAGGATTTTTTAAACCTTGACCTGCTTTCATCTGGTTGGGAATGGAAAGGTCTGTAGGAGATGAGGAGAACGAAGTCTCCAGTTGAAGACATGGCAAGGAAGCTGGAGATATTTGCAAGAGAAGCGACCAGCCATAGGTTGTGGAAGCTGGTCCAGAGTTGGTGTGGTTGTAGGTTGCAGTCACTGTGGTGGAAGATAGGGGTGGCAAGGGAGCAGAGAGTGGTTTTTGTGGTAAATCCTGGGTGACTTTCTGCATAGTCATCCTTAAGGTAGGAATTGAGTTTCAACTAAGGTTTACTGAGTATCTGTTACCTACTGGGAGATGTTCTAGGTGCCAGAGGGGGGGTAGGGCATGCATTGTTGAACAAGAGAGACTGCGACCCTGCTCTTAGAGACCTTATGTTTTTGTGGGAAAGAGAGTCAATAATCAAGGTACAAATAAATGAAAAAAATATCTTTCAGATACAAGGCAATACATCTCGGGGTGTGCTAGAGAGGGAGCTTCTCAGAGGAAGTAGTATTTGAACGGAAATGTGAATGATGAGAAGCAGCTGTCAAGTGAAGACCAGAAGGAAGAGCTTTCTAAAAGGAGGGAACAGCAACTGCAAAGGCCCTGAGGCATGAATGGGTGGGAACATTTGGAGAACTTGTAGTTGGAGAGGAGTGCAAACGGAGAGTTTCAAGGTGGGAAACAGTCATCTGAAGCCTTCAAGTCTTGGAAAAGAGCTTGAATTGTGTTTTCATTAGGATGGGATGCCACCAGAGATTTTTAATTAGAGATTAAGTCCATCTTTGCCTAGCGGGCATGGGCTTTCCAGTTGGTGTCTCTCACTTCCTCTCCCTGTCGTCCTTTTTCTCTATCCTTCTCCCTCTGTCTCCTTCTCTCTCTCTCATACACACACTCACATGCACACACATTCATCCCTAGTCAGCTTTACGTCTCTCTGTTAATTGGCCATCAGTGATTTCTCCTTTCTCACCCCAGGCCAGGGCACAGGCATCCATGCAGAGAGGCAAGGCTCAAAGGACCCTGGGCCCTGAACCTCTTGTCTCTGAAATAAATCCATATGCTCATAGTTTCATCATCATGCATACAACTCTGCATCACTAGCTCTGAGTTCTCAACCTCTCTTCAGACTGAGCCTCTAGATAGCTCTAAGAAGTCTCTGCGTTGCCTGGGTGGTATCGGAAACTAGATACTAAAAATTACGTTAATCAGGCAAATCAGTTGCAGTTGATATCTTTCGTAAGATAGTGATCGTCAGAAGAGGTGAAAATTTAAGTAATCCAAAGGCCGTGCCTTTTCCTGTATACCTGCTCCTTCTCTCCCAGACAGGCTGATGTCTATGCGGTCTGTTAGGGGAGGTGTGTGTGCTTTTTAGAATACAGTTCTAGTAGAAATGTGCAAGATTCTTGGACTCTTTGTTACGGGAATATCCTATGCCTGAGAAATTTCTTTTGTATTGGTCTTTGTAGATGATCTTAGAGTAATACTTAAATCATGAAGGCTTACGTCCAAGCTATTATCTCCTAGTAGCACTGGTTTATCAGAAATGAACAAGTCCTCAGCATTTTAGCCATTGTCCTTTGACTCCAGAAAAGTGCTTCATCGCCAGTATATTACCATCTGGGGGAGCTTGGTTCACTCCTTAGAGAGAAAATTATTATTGAAATTCTTTAGCCAGATGCTCTTTTATTTATTTATTACCTTAAATACTTCTTGTCACTAATATACATAACTGGAATAGCTCACTTTCAGCTTTTTATATCTGTCTCTGGTTGATGGCATAAAATCTGGAATACCTTTCTATCTGATAAGGCAATGATTACATCTTGTCCTGTTCACCGCTGGTGTACCTGGTGCAGTGTCCAGAATGTTACAGAGAGAGCAAACATTTGCCAGATGATGCAATCAGTGTCCATGGATTAACCCACAGTGTTGCTGTATTAGCTCAGTTGTAATGTCTTTATAACTGTTACGATTCATTTTTATAACTATGAAGATTATCATCTTGGTATCTCAAAAACTTTACCAATTGGAGAAAGCAGGTGAAAGATGAATTCATCCTTGTGGATATGTATATATAAATTAAAACTCTCTTGGCTTTGCAAAGTTTCTTCTTTTTGAAAATATTCTAGTGTACCTGTGTTGACCAGAAAGAGACCAGTATGTAAATATCAGATGGATAGTTTGGTTTTTTTTAAAGATTTTATTTATTTATTTGACAGACAGAGATCACAAGTAGGCAGAGAGGCAGGCAGAGAGAGAGGGGGAAGCAGGCCCCCTGCTGAGCAGAGAGCCCGATGCGGGGCTCTATCCCAGGACCCTGGGATCATGACCGGAGCTGAAGGCAGAGGCTTAACCCACTGAGCCACCCAGGTGCCCCCAGATGGATAGTTTTAAATTTGTTTCCATGTACAGTAAACTTACTTTTCTTTTCTTTCTTTCTTTCTTCCTTTTTTTTTTTTTTGAGTAAGCTCTAAGCCAGGATTGAACTCATGATCCCATGAACAAGAATCACATGTTCAATCAACTGAGCCAGCCAGGCACCCCAGTAAACTTACAGTATACTTTATGTAATTTATAATTTGTAATTTATGATTATTTGAGTTGGGTTAGTCGGGTCTGTGGTCGTACTACTGAGGAAATAAATGTGTGTGCCAAAGGTGTGAATAACAAAGTCATTTCCCTCTTTCATAGCACATCTTTAAGTCCACGATTTCAGGCACTTCAGTAGGCAGAGACATGCATTTCTCAAGTCCCAACACTCTTTATGGACTTTCTTAGATTCCTGTTAGGTATCATTTAAGCTAATTAAATGAGATACATACAAATGCCCTGAGGTGGCAAAAGTTCTCTTCCTCAAGATTGCCAGAGCTGGGAGGAATGGGAAGAGGAGGGACGTGGGAGGGGCCATCTGGGGGCTCCAGCTGAGACTCACAGTGACAAGTTTCTCACCAAGAAGGATGTCTTCCAGAGCACTGTTTTGGTTAATAGAGAAATTCCGTATTCATATTTTAAAAATTCTAAATATTTAGAATTCTGCCTTCTAGACTTTCTGTCCCACAAACACATAATGCTATATAAACACAGCCTTCTGGTTTTCCAGCTGTCTCCATGGAGTCCACTCCCCCTACTCCATCAGATTTCAGTCCTCAAAGAGGTTCTCAGTCCTTTATGCCTGACAGTTGGTGGCATTTTCTTCTTAGAAAATATTCTATTGCAGATATTTAGGGCAGCACAGCAGATGGTGCTGCTTTTATTAAAATTAAAAATGTTTGAAAAGAAACTAATAAATAAGGTAAAATGTATGAAACAAAATTAAATGCTTATATTAAAACCTTGTGCAACCCTTTAGTATTTAAGAGTTGTTTATGTATTAGAGGGTAGAGGAGGTGTAGAGATTAAAAAAAAAAAAAAAAAAAAACCCAAACAGCACCCTGTTTTAATGGATAGTTTATAGCAGCTGTATTTACAAGTTGAAAATGGGTTATCCAGGTCCATTTAGACAAGAACAATTAGATGATAATCCAGGCCTTCAACTAGGGTATGAAAGGATATTCAATTCCTTTTTAGCAACAGCGATTAAATTAATGTATAATTTTATTTAACTGATAGAACCTGAAAGCTAAAAGAACTTTCTGTTGTAAATGTAAATGATGTTTGTGAGATAAAGGACACTTCTCTCAAATTACTTTTGCTATTTGGAGCAAAAATTTAGGTAAATGTCTAAGTAGTTTAGCTAATTACTCTTGCTTGATTCTGGCTGTGCTACACATAAATTAGAAATAGAATTTTTTGATAAGCAGGATATTGAGAGAGAGTTATGCCTTCTGATCATGAAGTAGCTATATATGTTTTCCAGGTACTGAATTGTTTGAAGGACAAATCTGGGCCTCCTATTACAAAAAACAAAAATGTTTTTATACCTTTGGTGGGTGGGGTCTTCTACTCCAGCCATAAAATGATAGAGTTATATTCTTACACAAAATCTTCTACTTAAGCTCTCCACCTGTGATCACCAGTATTCCTGTCCATGTACCTTTTATGATAACATCCTTTAAGCATGGTTTTTATTATGGAAATTTTTTTCTACTCAAGAATCCAGAGAATTTCTCCAGCGGGTCTTTGAAGTTTTCTGTTATCTCATGATGCTACCTTTCACTTTACTCTCCCATTTGGACCTGTAGTCACCGCAAGCCTTCCAGTGCTTTAACTAGAGATGTTCTGTTGATACGTCTTGCCTTTCTTTCACCTTCCACTCGACCCTTCCCCACTTAGGCCAGATGATAACCTGTGTTGGTTTTCTAACTTCATGGCTTATAACTGCCTCACTCTGCCTCAGTTGCCTAATGATTCTTGGCATCACTTTCCTTATTTATAAAATCGACATAATGGCCACATCACAGTATTGCAATTAAAGAAAACACATACAAACAGGTCAGCATAGTTTCTGCCAGATACCATTTAACCGTATTACGCCATTATTATTGTTACAACTCTGTGATGATAGCTATTATTATAACGCTATTCTCCCTCATGTAGTTAAAAATTAACTTTCTCCAGAAAAACTTTCTGCTTGACTTCATCAAGCTCTAATTTTCCCTTAGGTCTGTTCCATCTTAGCACCTGGCTTCACTTTGGACTTTATTACTGTACTCGTGTTGTTGTATTTCTTTATTCTTTGGTGAATAAAAACAAATGTTTGGGCATCTATGATGTGCCAGGTGCTATGCTATTTATTAGAGAGGGATCCAAGGTCACATGGAGGAATGCGGTGTGTGTGTGCATGTGCACACACGTGTGCCCCCACACGCATGCATGTGTAGGCATGTGGGCTTTGGGTGGAATTGGGGATGAAAATCTTTTGGTTGAATAGCACTAGGAGTTTTTCACAATAAACTAGGGTTAAGAAGTAAAAATTGCTCTATTCAGATGCCCACTAAAAATCTTAACATCTTTTAGCCTGATTTTTGTTTGTTTGTTTGTTTTAAGATTTTATTTATTTATTTGACAGACGAAGATCACAAGTAGGCAGAGAAGAGCCGGATGTGGGCTTGATCCCCATGACCTGAGCCGAAGGCAGAGGCTTTAACCCGCTGAGCCACCCAGGCGCCCCTAGCCTGAGTTTTTTTAGATGGTTTAAAAAGTATGATAGTTACTGTTATTCTTGAAACAGCTTTACACATACTTTCTTAGACTCTCCTCTGTCCGCATGCGAGTGAAAGTAGAATACAAAAGATGATTCTGAGCTATGGTGGGGAGGGGAACAGTTGGGAAGGTGGGGAAAACGTTCCAGAAAGCGCAAACAGCATGGTCAGAGGTGCTGGAGCATGAAACAGTGTTGAGAATGACTAAGAACTGTGCAAAGGTTAGTGCTTTTAGATCATAATGTTCAAAGTCAAGCATTTTAGGATATGCCACAGGAGAGAATGTAGGTGTCAGCTCAGTCAGACTCAGAGACCTATGGCCTGTATGTTTAGATCTCCCTAAGAGGTTATGCACTTGGGGAATGAAGGTCTATATGGACAATTTATAATAGGCAAATTCTTCACATTGCTTCTAACATTGAACTTGGATTTTACATCATGGAGTATGAGAAAAGGGTGGAAACATTAGTAATGGTGATGTATCATTGATGTTAGAGCTCTCATTTTTAATAACCCAAGTATTTCAAACATAGAAATCTTAAATGTCATTTGAGATTTCTGAAGCATGGGATTCTATGTGCAATGTGAGAATAGGGACAGAGATATACAGGGAGAAGTGTTAAGAGATCACTACAAATTCAGAGCCTTGAGACTTTTGGTACCCTCTGATACATTTTACACAATAGAAAGCCAAGTGTTTCTGTTCATAGCTTCCATTTTCTATAATTAGATGCTGTGTGTTTTTACTCCAAAAAGAAGTCTTCTGCTAAGTCTGAGTGGTGTCCAGCATTTTAACTCTGTCCTTTGGTGTTGATTTCTCTTGCCTGGAGATGAAGCAATCAGACCCAGAGCACCCTAACCACAAGAGTTTAGAATTCCCAGAGAAGAATGAGATGTGAAAGAAAAAACACTGGAACTTACTTGAACTGTAATTAGCCTGAAAATGGAATGTGTGGGAGAGGTCTGCAAGGAGAGCAGGAAAACAGAGGGCAAAGCAAAAAGTGCCCTAACATGTCTCCAGCACTCTTGAGGGGAGAATGTATCCTTAGGACTTATAATGGGTCTCTGCTTATCAGACAGAATTTTTAATTATCACCCCTTTATAGAAGTTGCCAATCTGCCAATTCAAATATATGTATTCCTTGGCCTTCACATTTTTCTCATCTGAAGTAAATCACTTGAGCATTTGTGGTAACACACCTGTTCCTAGGAATTGACCATCTCAGGTAAACTGGCTGCTCAAGTGGCTGACGCTTGGGCGGTGGCTTCTCTCAGACAATGCCCCTCTCTTGAGCCTCTGCTAGGGTTCTTGGACGGCTCCAATTTCTCTATTTTTTTTTTTTTTAAAGTATTACGGAGGAGTACAAAACCATGTAAGTGTAGTTTGCTACATTTCTTCCCAGTGAGCCCACCCATGTATATACCTCTAGATGAAGAGCTCGTGCGTTGCCGCCCTCCAGGAGTGCAGTGTGTGTGGGCTCCCACCCTGTTGCCGCTTCCCACACCCCCAACCTAACCACTGTTCTGACTTTCTCGGCCGTATGGTAATTTTTTCTTCTTCCATTACTCTTTAATTTGAATTAACATCCAGGTATTCTAAATAGCTCTAGAGCGTCAGAGTCCTCCTGGCTGAGGGTGAGGACTGGGCATTTCAGGAAGCGTATTCTGAATTGAGTTGTGGCCCTCAAAAAGGTCATGTTGAAGTCCTAAATCCGAGTACCTCAGCTTGTGACCTCATTTGGAAATAGGGTCATTTCAGCAGCAGTTGGTTAAGATGAAGTCATGCTGGAGTAGGATGGGCTACTAGAGCAGTGTGACTGGTGTCCTTGTAAGATGCAGCTTGTGTGCAAAGACAGAGACGCAGAGTAACACCACGTGAGGTCCGTGGGATCGAATGATGCACCTGAGAAATGCCCATGAGTGCTAGCAACCCCAGAAGCTAGAAAGAAGCAAGGAAGGATTCTCCTCTACAGGTTTCAGGGGGAGCTTGGCTCTGCTGACACCTTGATTTTGGGCTTCTAGCCTCCAGAACTATGAGACAATAAACTTGTGTTGTCAGAAGCCACCCTATTGTGGTACTTTGTGCTTGCAGCTCTGGGACACAAATGTAGAGGGTCTGCAGTGGGCATGGTGGCCTGATTCCTCGTCTCTGCGGCCCCTGAGGGCACCTTGGCCTCGGGGCCGAATTGCCCTGGCTACGCTCCGTCCAAGCTGCTCCTGTCTAGACTGGCTCACAGAGCACTCTGTCTTACTCCTGGTTGCTCGGTGTCTGTGCTGTGCCCCGTAGGGAGAGTTCATTACCATTATATGGCTTTTTCTTTATTTCTTCACTAGTGCTTTCATACTGAGCCAGGTTGGTTTCCTGACATACCCGAGACCAAAGCCCTGCACATCAGCCCTCTGTGCCTTTCTCTCATTGCCTAGTGGGTCTTTGCCGAGGTGTCCTTAGCATCGTACTACACCCAGAGTGGGGCCACATCCTCCATCCTGTTTTCTCCAGTTCCTCTGGTCCAAATCCTTTTTTATGGGGGTTGGGGGGAAAACAACTTTATTCTTTACGAGAAATCTTTATTTTCAAATAGTTATGGCATGCTGTAAGTAAAGGTTTCATTTTGCCGACATTAGGTATATCAAAGGCCAGTTCTCATCTGAAAAAAATTAAAGAAGCAGTCAGATCAAAAAGGTGTCTAACAGGCTTTAGTAAGTAATAAGGAACTATGAAGAGCATATTGGATAACAGAGTACTTTATTTAGGGAAGAATTAGTTTTAGTCTGCCTTCCAACTTAACTATTTTTTTTTTTTTTTTGAGTTGAGTTTCAGGTGTTAGAGAACCACAAGGACCGTACTGTTCTAAGGTCCGCAGGGTGACTCCATGGATTCAGGCAACTTCCTCTGGTCTTCTTTTTTACCCTTGCTTTGGGATCTAGGGACTCACTGGTGGCTTTTGACTTAAATGCTCTTAGCATAAACTCTCTTTCTCTTAGCTTTGTATGTCTTAGCATATACCCCTTCCTTTCGGTTCAGAGGTCATTACATACTGCTACTAACTATGGAGCAGTCTAAAGGACATTTTTAAAAAATGACTGGACATGGGAAGTTTCAAAGGTTTAAGTGATCCTACTTTTGGCTTCTGTTCTATTTGTGGTGCCTTATTCTCATGCTGAGTCTCTTTCAGCTTCTAGTTCCTACTGTATATACTATTCCTATTTCTATTTTACCCTTTGAGGGGGAATGAAAAAAAAATCGTAGCTTTTGGGCTAATCGTGTATTCTGTACAATACACATATTATGCAATGAAAACTAATAAGATGTGCACCTGAATCTCTTGGTAAGAGGTTAGAATGAGGCCAAAGGTTATGTTTGGTATGTTTGTCTTGGTTTAAATGTGTGACTGTATGGACTTGCTCTCTTGACTCAAATACCCCTTACACTCTGAGATCTTGTGCTGTGGGATATCTGGGTAATAAATACCTGTGGTGGATGGACAGATGGATGAGTGGATGATGAAGCTGCTCCCTCTTGGCCAGTTATTTTATTGAACTGCTGGTAGGATAAATTTAACTTGGGTTCAGGGCCACCTCTAGAAGCCTGGAAGTATTTTCCTAAGCTCAGGAGGATTTCTTGGGCTAGAGTCCAGGGATCTAGAAGTGTTATCTCCTTGGCTTGCCTATGGAATGTGCTAAAACATTTGGCTGGTTGTGCGAAAATGGGGCCACACATTGGGACCCTCTCAATGTGATGGAGCTACTTCTTTCATTTGAAACCCAGATTTCTTTTTCTCTTTACCTACGTGGGGATGCTGTATATTTCTTTGGAAATCTGCTAGGAGACTTGAGTTCCCTTTCCTTCTGAAGACAAATGTCCTTCTTCAAATTCCCTTTTGCATTTCCGGACTAAGTTATCGTATAGTATGAAGAATGCAGCCATTAGTAAACAGTTATCCATATTTTAAAAATCTGCCTTTTGAGGCTTTCCCAGAAATCTTTTTTTATAGAAAAGAATGTTAAAGGCATAGCAGTCCCGGAGATGGTTCTTCACAGATTTGTAGAGTTAATTTCAGTTTACACTTTATAATAAAACTTGCTACAGTGTCCTTGAGCTAAAAAGTTTCATTAATGTAAATCAATGATTGTTTTTAGTCACACTGTTTATAGGTCTAACAACTATATTTTATGGCTTTGTCTAATTGTCTGCTTTATCAACATTGACCCTGGCACATAGTAGGCACTTGCCAATCCCTTGATTCTAAAGAAAAATTTGGTTATCTTTCTGTGTGGTTGTACCTTGGATTATTTTCTGGCCAAAGCACAGAACAAAGCATTCCAGAGAAATGTTTGTTTTGTTTATCTGCTTGCTCAAATGCTCTGATTTTTCTGCCCAGTGTGGTGTGCCCAAGAAGAGAAAGTGGTTGTAGGATACAGACTATTTTCTCCACCTACTTTCTCTTCACTATGTTTTGTCTTGAACAGGGTTAGTATAGATTCAATTTAGCTGGAAATTTACTTTCCCATTTAAAATACACTTAACTTCCCCTTTTCAGAGAGTGATAGTATTTTAATTATCTAGGTATTTCTATATGACTTGAATTATCAAAGATTTCTTTCTTTAGAGAAAAACCCTATTTAAAAGGGAAATTTCAATTTTATCTTTTTTTTTGTGTGAAGATTTTATTTATTTATTTGACAGAGATCACAAGTAGGCAGAGAGGCAGGCAGAGAGAGAGGAGGAAGCAGGCTCCCTTCTGAGCAGAGAGCCCGATGTGGGGCTCGATCTCAGGACCCTAAGATCATGACCTGAGCCGAAGGCAGAGGCTTTAACCCACTGAACCACCCAGGCTCCCCCAATTTTATCTTTTTAAAAGATTTTATTTATTTACTTGAGAGAGAGAGAATGAACTGTGGGGAAGGGCAGAGGGAGGGCGAGAGAAACAGAGAGAGAGAGAGAGAGAAAGAAAGAGAGAGAGA
The DNA here is from genome assembly GCF_011764305.1 of Mustela putorius furo. Lineage (NCBI taxonomy): Eukaryota > Metazoa > Chordata > Mammalia > Carnivora > Mustelidae > Mustela > Mustela putorius. Next base: position 25,379,046 of record NW_025421987.1, read on the forward strand.
AGCAGGCCCCTGCAGAGCAGGAAGCGATTCCAGGACCCAGAGATCATGACCTGAACTAAGGGCAAATGCTTAACTGACTGAGCCACCCAGGTGCCCCGGAAATTTCAGTTTTAAAGTATTTCCAGCAATTTGTAAGATTCACTGTCTCAGTAAAGTATTTTATCTAGATTGGAAAAAAATTTTTTTTTGGCTCCAAAATGGCATTTAGATAAGCTGTCCTCTGAAAGCAACCTGAATGTCTGTTAGTAAGGAATGGATAACTTTATGATATATTTGGTGGATAGAATATTCTACAGAACTTGAAAAGAATGAGCCAGACCTTTCTGCACATTGGTATGGATGAAACTCAAAACCTAAAATGTAGAGTGAAAAACACAGATTTCAGAATGTTATATATTTGTTATGTAAATGTTAAACATTACTTAGAACAATATCATATGCCAGATAATGTTTATGAATGTGTGTGTACAGTGCATGCATACGTATGCTTATGAATAAAAAGTGGACTGGCTCTCTATCAAATTCATGATAGGTTGTCCCTGGGAGAAGAGGAGCAGAGATAGGGAGGGGCACATAAATGTGCATTTTTAAAAAAGTCCCTGGGTTGGGGGTGCCTGGGTGGCTCAGTGGGTTAAGCCTCTGCCTTCAGCTCAGGTCATGACCTCAGAGTCCTAATTCGAGCCCCACATCGGACTCTCTGCTCGGCAGGGAGCCTGCTTCCCCCCATCTCTCTCTGCCTGCTTCTCTGCCTGCTTGTGGTCTCTGTCTTTCTGTCAAATAAATGAATAAAGTCTTAAAAATAAATAAATAAAAAGTCTGAGAAGATATGGTTATTCAGTTAATGGGCTCAGGGACATTTGTTATATTGACATATGGACTTCTATTAACATTTTTGTAATAAAAAATTCTGTGTAACATTTCCTAACGGAATAGGTTCCTACCAGGAACCATGTATTTATCAAGACTCTGGGAATGAGAGACTAAAGCTATTCTAATACATCTCATTCACGATGCCATTCTGTGAAAAACGAAAAGTTGACAGAATAAATCTTGAATGGGAGGAAAGCTCCAGATTCACCTGCTCCTGGGAAGTTCTCGTGGCTTACGGGTCCAGAATAAGGACTCAGGCAGCAGACCGCCTAGACCAAACCCTGGCTTGCCACCTTCCGGGTTTGAGACCTTGGACAGGTAGACCTTTCTAAGCCCTTCTGTGTCCCTAGCTGTAGAATTTGAGTAACATTGCCCAGGCCAGGGCTGAGGAGGGCCTGTGAGCTCATGCGAGGGGTACACACTCCCCAAGATCAGCTGTTAACTGTTTCCAGCATTGTTCTATCAACAGCCTCAGTTCTTATGTGTGTAGTTTTCATTCTCACCTCAGAATCTTTGCAAATGCTCTTTCCTCTGCCCAGAATGTTTTTCATTTTCATCTCTCTCTCTTGTTAACTCTTCAGTGGAGTTCTCCGAGAATTTCCCCAATTCTTCAGAGAAGCTTCCCTGTCCTCGACTTGGGTCAGTCGAGGACATACCGCAGCTGTAATTTAAATAATTACTTGTGAACCGCTTATTAATATCTGCCTCTCTCCTGGTTGGTAATCTTTTTTTTTCCTTTTCTACTTTATTTTTAGTGCCTAGAACAATGTCTGATAAAGAATAGGCATTGAGAAACTATTTATTGATTAAATCAACAGTTATTGTATAAGATGGTGGAAACTTTTGGAGGTAATTTTTTGAGCAAATAAATTTGGCTCACTTTGCCAAAAGGATTAACATACTAGTATTAGTAAGTGAATCTAGGATTACGTGATTTCATAAAAAAATACATATCACATGTATTGGTTTACTTATAAAAATATTGTAAAGTACCCCAAATTAAGATTTGCATCATATTTGTAATTCGGCTTTAGATAATCATCTGATGGATAGTAATATAAGAATCATCACATATTTTCATGTACTGTGGAAAGCAGGAATATTTTCAGTACTTTAATCTTAAGATTTTATGTAGGTTCATCTGATTGCTTGCCCTCATGTTAATTCACTTTTTTTCTTTTAAAAATAGCAAAAGAGGCATTAACAGGTGATACTTCCCAAGGAGCAAAATAAACCAGGTTCATTCAGAATTAACTGACAAGTAAATAAGCAGTTTGAAAAAAATGGCTTTTGTCAATTGGATGGAATGCTACTTGTAACCTTTAAGCAAACTGAAACAGCCAACTCTGACTTTCAGAATCAGAAGAAGGGCAGGAAACAGATTCCCTCTTACTTAGTTGTTGGTTTATTTACTCGGGGAGAGAAACATAAGAACACTTCCAAATTTAAGGAAGGTCTGTGTTCAGATATTAATTAGTGCATTTCTCCAGGAAAGATACCGCATAGGATTTTTGAAGTGATTGAAGTCCAGATTTATTAGATAGGGGAGCAGAGCCAGAAACAGGGACTTTGAAAACACTGAAGGCATTTTTTATGACTCTGATGGATGGTAGGGAGGTGAAATTTCAGGACTAGGTAAATAATGCAAAGCCCTCCATTGAAAAAGGAGACCACAAATTGTAGCCTTGGGAGAATTACCCCTTCCCCACCTTTGCAGACACATGACTTTATACCACAGATATGGTATATCTATGGTATATAAATTTGGGGAAAAATTTATAGCCATATTTTCTTTCACTCTACTTCTCTGTTAATGTTGTATAGGGAAATCATAAGTAACTGCATTTTTGATTGCTGAATGCATATTTACAATAGAGTTGCTTGGTTTTAAATATTTGCCAAGCTTGGAGTGTGATCACCATTTTTTTTAATGGAAGTAAAACATTTCCTCTTTAGAATTGTGCAAAATTATTGTTCAAAAGCATGACGGGGGCAGGTACTGCAAGATACTACAATACAGACTTTCTTTGAATTTTGAATGTGTGGACTCACAAAATCCTGCTAATTACCACTTACCCTATTTATTAGTCATCTGCCCCCAGATCAAGGTGGGAGAGTACTTTTGAAGTCATACAATTAGAGGATTCTGTGCACTTTGGGGAACACTAATTTAAATCACATTTTAAGGCTGGTAGTCGAGTTATATCCTGGACACTCTTGACTCACAGCCTTGCATTACTGGGCAGCTTGCTAGAAATGCAGATTCTTAGGCCGCACCCCAGACCTACCTAATCAGAATCTACAGTTTATCAAGATGCTCAGGTGATGCCAATGGACATTTAAGTTTGTTAAGCTCTGCTGTCCAAATGCCCCCAAGTGATTTTTAGAACAGAGTGTTTTTAGTAACAAGTGACTCATTATCTAATAATGTAACCTGTTATCTTTCCTGTATTATCTTTAGGCAACCCAAATTTTAGCAAGTTCTCTCTTTCTGAGCTGAAACCTAACTCCTTGAATATTGCGTTTACTGGGTTTGGCTTAATAGCCCCCCCACCCCACTCAGCCTTCAGAACCAGGCTAATGCCTCTTCTTCATGATGGTCATTCAAACAGGAACTGGGCGATCCTGTTTCTTGCCTTGATTTAAGTTTCTCCAGGTCTAAGTCAGTCCCTTTCCCCCAAGCTCTTCCTGATATGATACTTTTTGGGGTTTCTTTACCCAATGTTCAGACTAGATAACTTTAAAGGACCCTTTCAACTTCAAAATTGTGATTTCTCCTTTACTTTCAGTACTAGTGGGCAGAAGATGACAGAAACCCAGGAGCTGTACTTTCTTTGCATTTAAGGAGAATGATTCTGAGGCACAAATGTATAATTATCCATAATTTCCTTAGGCTCAAAATTCTGCTTCACAGTAGAGACTTCCATTATAATAATAGCTACTAGAGAGCACCACTTTGCCTTTCTTGTAATATCTAAATGCATCTACTTCTGCATTTCAAAAGTGGAAATAAGCATTTTTTTGTGTCTCTGTGAATTTTCAATTTCAAAGAAAAAAATTCCCTGTAATCCATGACTTAACACATTAGCAGATTTCGTTTTCCTCTAGGGTCATTCAGTAATGTGTCACATACACATCCCTCTTATACATAGAAATAATTTTCGTGTTCTCAGTTTTTAAAATGTTCCCTTCTTTACTTGGTGGATTCTGAATATTTTTTCATGGTATTTAATGATTTTCATAGTAGTTAAGCACAATTATTTCCTTATGGTAGGACATCAGAATTCATGACTGCTTAAGTAAAGTATTTGTCATATTTTTATTGGTTTGGTTCTTTGATATTTGTTTCCTAAGGATTTTTTAAAAAATAACATTTTTTACTACCACATATAAAGAGCGTGCAATTTTTGTTTTGTTTGTTTTTGTATCAGGATTAGTCTTGTGTAAGAAAAGCTGTAGCAAGAGCAGTTTGGGATATTTTTTTCAAAAAAAATTTTTTTTAAAGGAAATAGCCCACAGCACATTTTTAAACAAGTTGTTCTTGTAATTTCTCTATGCTTCCTTTCCCCTCATTTTCTTCTAGATATTTTCATTCTTCTTGACCTCCTCCTCGTTCTCCTGTCTGTCTCCCTTCCCTTCCTCCTTGGAGGGTTTTCAGAGCAACCGTGTCCCCCCTCACCTCTGCATTTAACAATAAAGCTGTGTGTATGTGTGGAGAGAAGCTGAAAAGTAAGACAGATGGTTCTTTCATTACCGGGTTATTTTGGATTAATTGAACTGGATTTTTTTGTTTTTCAAGAAGCCTGAGCTGGGTCCGGTGGATAGCCAGTCACGAGCTATAGTAATGTAATATATGCTGCCCATTTTGTTCTTGGATTTTTTTGTTTGTTTGTTTGTTTTTGGTAATTTCGTCACCCTGTCAAGCATTTTGGGAGGGGTCAGAAGTGAGTTTACGAAGATGATGTATTCATTGAACATTTTTTAATGGCTTAAAGTTTTTCTTGAGCAGTGAAGCCCATTCGTACTAAGCAATGCTATTTTTGTGTTTTCTTTCAGCACTTGCAAGTGGAGAAGCAGCCCAACTCTTTATCTTGGATGATTGCTAGTGGAGAAGCTCTGACAATTTAGCAGGTGGGCTCCTGGGCCTCTGGGACCCTTACTACATCCTTTGCCTTCAGGAGCAGAGTGACCTTCAGGAGTAAGAGTGACCTTCAGGAGCAGAGCGCCTTTGGGAAACAGATTCCTAAAAGTGCAGGTAAGACACTACCGCTGTCTCAGACTTCTTAGTTTGGAGTTTGAACACTTGGAAGTTTCTTATAAAATGTTGCCACCTCTAGCAGATGACTTTTAGATGCCTATTAATATATCTCTTACTAGTTCAACATATGACCAGAGGGGCCATGAGACTTTGAATATCACCAGTGACTGATCAGCATATCCCAAGTTGAGCTATAGAAGTTGTAAATACTTTGATTATTATTTTAAAATTTATTTATTTAAATAATAGCTATACTCACTGTGTGGCTAGAACTCATGACCTCAAGATCAGAAGTTGCATGCTCTTCTGGTTAAGCTAGCTGCCCCTTAAATTTATTTATTTATTTATTTTCTTAATGTGGATAGATCATCTTTGGGACTATTCTTAGCCAATATGGAAGGGAAAGAGTCAGAAACTGAAATACTGAAGTTAAAAACAGACCATGTGCATCATGGCTATTGTAGAAACTGCTATTAATAAACTGTGTAACCTTAGGCAAGATGCTTGCCCTCTCTGGGCCTTGTTTTCTCAATAGAATGAACTCTAGTTTCCTTTCCATCCTTAAATACTACAAGTAATAATAATTAAAAAAAAATTTTTTTTTTTTAAAGATTTTATTTATTTGACAGAGAGAGATCACAAGCAGGCAGAGAGGCAGGCAGAGAGAGAGGAGGAAGCAGGCTCCCTGCTGAGCAGAGAGCCCGATGCGGGCCTCGATCCCAGGACCCTGAGATCATGACCTGAGCCGAAGGCAGCGGCTTAACCCACTGAGCCACCCAGGCGCCCAGTAATAATAATTTTATTAAAGTACCTTAATATGATTTATAGGCATATTCTCTTTACTATTCCTGGAACCCATGTACAAATTTAAAATCCCACTTCATATATTTATTCTGGGAAAGCTCTGGAGCTCAAATGTCCATCAGGAATTAGCTCCACGTTTTACCCATTCGTCTAAACCGTCTTCCTGGTTGGTGAAGGCTTATCAGAAAGCCTTCTTTCTGAAGGCTTCTTTGCTAGAAGAAAGTTACTCTTCTAGCAAATTTGTTACATTACTCTTTTGTTTGAAAATTGTTTTTGTGAAGGACACCCATTGACTGAGAATATAATGCTTTCTTTTTTTTTTTTTTCAAAGATTTTATTTATTTATTTGACAGAGATCACAAGTAGGCAGAGAGGGAGGCAGAGAGAGAGGAAGAACTTCGCAGGCTCCCCGCTGAGCAGAGACCCCCCCCCCCCAATTTGGGGCTCGATCCCAGGATCCCGAGATCATGACGTGAGCCGAAGGCAGAGGCTTTAACCCACTGAGCCACCCAGGTGCCCCAACATAGTGCTTTCTTTAGTGGTACTGGCAAATTCGGACATATACAATGGCTTTGGGCTTTGGTCCTTGGGAATCTTTTGAGCTTCACTGTCACACCGAGATTACTCATGAGTGGTTTCAGGGTCCTGAGCCCCTGGGCTGGCAGAACTCTTGACCACCGCAGGACTCAGGCTGGACATGGATCTGCAGGTTTCTTATTGCCAGACATACCTTCATATATTGGAATCTGAGCCATCATCATCTTGGTGATTTATGGAACTGTCTTTCCTGCCAGTCTACACATCTCCTGGCATCAGATGGAAGTGCGGATTCTGGTGTGTCCTGTGCTCTAATTCCAGCCCTGCCACTTACTACCCTGGGGAAGGGATTCTTTTTTTTTTTTTTTTTTTAAGATTTTATTTATTTGTCAGAGAGAGAAAGAGCACAGGCAGACAGAATGACAGGCAGAGGCAGAGGGAGAAGCAGGCTCCCTGCTGAGCAAGGAGCCCGACGTGGGACTCGATCCCAGGACGCTGGGATCATGACCTGAGCCGAAGGCAGCTGCTTAACCAACTGAGCCACCCAGGCGTCCCTGGGGAAGGGATTCTTGAGGACGTTAAAATTTCTCTGTGCTTTAGTGTCATCACCCGTGTGGTAGGGATGACAGTAGTACCTTTCTTCAAGGGTGGTTTTGAGGAGTAAAGGAATTAAACATGTAGAATATTTAGAACAGGTCTATTATGTAAGTGTTCAGAATGCTGAAACTATTTTTATTGCCATCTGTTGCAGTTCCATTTTCTATTCCCATTCTCTAGGGCTGAGACACTCAGCTCCTCACCCCTACCTTGTTAGACATTGCTGATTGTCTCTTTCTTTCCGAATCTAGAATGCAATATTTGAATACTTCTCAGTGGCATAACAGCGTAAGATGAAACTGTTTGTCCACTCAAATTATTTCCAGAGTTCTTGATTTTATTTCTTGTTTCAAGACATGAATTTGATACGCTGATTCCAAGTCTGGGTTGTTTGTTTTTTTTACTAAAACTCCAGAGCAGTTGTATTATGAAAAGAATAAAAAGATGTTGCTTCTATAGCCAGAAATTGGGTCTAATTCTGACGTGAGTTTTGCTGGTGGATTACTTCTACCTTGAACCCCTTTCATTTTTTATTCCGAAGCAGATGAATAAGTCTTCCTATCAGGGATGCTTTGAAATGTTGAAATGAATGTGCAGAAATAGCTAGCTTAGTAATGGAAGCTTAATTTTCTGAAGCTATTATTAGTGCAGTGGCATTAGTTCTTCAGGGTCTTTGCCAAGATGTTACAAAGTTCATGTTTTAGTAAGACCTTGGTCTGTGGGCAGTTAATATTTCATGAGTTTTAAAAGAAGAATGAGGGGACGCCTGGGTGGCTCAGTGGGTTAAGCCGCTGTTTTCGGCTCAGGTCATGATCTCAGGGTCCTGGGATCGAGTCCCGCATCGGGCTCTCTGCTCAGCAGGGAGCCTGCTTCCTCCTCTCTCTCTCTCTCTCTGCCCGCCTCTCTGCCTACTTGTGATCTCTGTCAAATAAATAAATAAAATCTTTTAAAAAAAAAAATAAAATAAAAGAAGAATGAGAACAAGTTTAGGAGAGTCCTTACTGCATGCCCGACTTTTACCTGAGGGCTTTATATTTACGACGTACAGTAGCTCTCTTGGGTGGTATTATTGCCATCTTATAACGGAGGACACTAAGTTATAAAGAGATTAAGCAACCTCCCAGGGTCCTGTAACTGGTCAGATATGTAGAGCTGAGACTCAAACCCCCAGGGTCTGATCACTGTGCAGGCTGCCTTAACACCTAATTATGCTGCTACCTGCAAAGAATTAATTGTATGGAGTGAAGAGAAGATGGAGCCCGACATGCCAGGCTAAGCAATTTTACATTTATTTGGCAGATTGTGGAAAGCCACTGATGGTTTCCCTGCAGAGTGGGTGACAGAACGAGAGCTGGGCTTTGAGGATTTGGTGCCAGGTGCAGCACGTGGGCTGGTTTCAAGATAGATTAGAGATCATTGCTAGGAGCTGAGAAGAAACGTTCACATGGCTTTAGGGACCAGCATTAATTAAGACAAGACCTTGAGAACGCCCACATTTATGTGTGCCCGGGAGGAGGAGACCTGGAAATTGTAGGCAGAGAAGTTAGAGGAGAGAGACCCAGGGCGGTGAAGTGCCCCCCGAAGGAGGTGGCTTGGGAATTGAAAACCGTGAAGGTTGGAGAGGACTGAACAAAACCAAGACTAGTGGGTTATTACCATGTCCCTACCATGAGACTGGAATCGAGCTAGAGGAAAGTCCACATAAAAATGTCTTGTTGTGCCACGGACTCTACTACTTGTGAGTGAGATCCCCTTTGGCAAGTTTTTAAATTTTTCTAAATCCTGACTGTCTCTTCTAGAATATGGTGACCTAAGACCTTTCTCTGTCAACATGCCGTGAACTCTTTCTAGCTCTGAGGTCTGTAAATCCGGGGTTCAAGCTGTGAACAACAGTAATGGGGCCCGAGGTTGTAAAGGTTTGGCTGGTGATGCAGTTGACCATTTTAGGCAATGCAGAATGAAATATGTGCCCTGTAGATATGAGAGGAGTATTTCCTCTCAAAATACCAGGAGTATTTTGGTGATGGTGGTAGCAAGTGGAAGAAGACCGAAAACGATATAGGAATGAAAATGTTGAGGGAATTTACAAGGCAACCACAAATATTCCCTAGAATGTGAGGGAAATTCTTCTCAAGCCACTTATTTCAGACAGAATCTGACTGGTTTCTTCTGGAAAATTGAAAAGGCCAAGTCCAAAAGACTTAGCAAAGATAGCAGGTAATGTAGAGTGAGCTTCTGGTTCCTCTAAAAACCCTTTGGGATATCTCCCAGAGCCCTGACCCTCTGGGGGTGGTTCACTAAATTCACTAAAGTGAATTTAAAAAATTTAGCCACAGTTATTAACCTGTTAACATATAATATTCCTTGGAGGTTCTCTTTACCAGACTGTCTCCATCAGTACTTCTCAAACACACAGATCACCTGGGGGTCTTGTTAAAGCATCAATTAGTTTGATGCAGTGGGTCAAGAGTGTGGAGCTGCAGTTCTGCATTTCTACCAGGTTCCCAGGTGTTGGCAATACTGCTGGTCCATGGACCTCACTTTGAACAGCAGGAGTCTATAATAATTTACTCTAGGGGCACCTGGGTGGCTCAGTGGGTTAAGTTGCTGCCTTCGGCTCGGGTCATGATCTCAGGGTCCTGGGATCAAGTCCCACATCGCTTCCCTTCGCTGCCTTCGGCTCGGGTCATGATCTCAGGGTCCTGGGATCAAGTCCCACATCGCTTCCCTCTCTCTCTCTCTGCCTGTCTCTCTGTCTACTGTGATCTCTCTGTCAAATAAAAAAATCTTAAAAAAAAAATTTAAAATATTTTACTCTAGGTCTCTCAACAGATAGTCATATTTAGAAACAGTGTAATGGTTCCCTTCTCAGACTCATCTCGGGGAGTACACACCCATGATGAGCTCTTGATACTAACAGATGTATCAGTTCTTACTTCTGCCAATGATTTGTATTATTCAGTGGCATCAATAACTTGGATTGTTATAGGAGCAGTTTTTTGTGTTTTTTTCCCCCCTCTTTTAACTGAGGAATTCAAGCAAATCTGTTCAGGAATAGGCACGAGACTACAATATAAAGTTTTTATATAAAATTAAACATACATTTACTGTATGACCCATGAGAGCATATGCTTATTCAAAGACTTGTACTTGAATGTTAAATGTTGTTGCTAAAAGTAGCAACAACAAAAAATGTGAAAAGAGGGACGCCTGGGTGGCTCAGTTGGTTAAGCCACTGCCTTCGGCTCAGGTCATGATTCCAGGGTCCTGGGATCGAGTCCCACGTTGGGCTCCTTGCTCGGCGGGGAGCCTGCTTCTCTCGCTGCCTCTGCCTGCCTCTCTGCCTGCTTGTGTGTACTCTCTCTCTGTATCTCTGGCAAATAAATAAAATCTTTTAAAAAAAAATGTGAAAAGAACTAAATGTCTATTAGGTGGTGACTTGATAAATAGTTGTGGTAGAGTCATAAAATGGAATACTACGTGACTGTAAAAAAGGAGTGGATTCCTGATATAAGCAACATGGACAATTTTTTCAAAAGCATTTATACTAATTAAAATAAGCCAGATATAAGGTTCTTATCATATGCTTCTATTTAAATGAACTTCTAGAAAAAGCAAAAGTATTTCAATAAACAGATCAAGGCCCAGGGAGTTGGCCTTAAAGAGGAAATAGGAACGTGGGGGTGGAGGTTGATGGAAATATTTAGTATGATTTTAGTAGTTGTTACATGACTGTATACATTTGTGAAAACTCATCAAATTCTATACCTGAAAGTGAATTTTATTATATAAAAATTTTATCTCAATAAAGTGAATTTAAAAAATGTAGCCACAGTTATTAACCTGTTAACATATAATATTCCTTGTAGGTTATCTTATGAGTTGGGTCTTAATATAAGGAAATAGAGAAAATTTCCACTCTGGGAGAAGAAATGGGTCTCTGGGAGAAAATATGAATAAACAGTAGGAATGTAAGAAGTTCCTTTAAAAGCTTCTTTGTGTATTTTCAATGTAGCTGAGTCTGAAGAGAGAGATCTTGGAAAACAGGAACTTCAGTTCATTTATTTTTAGCATCCAGTATAGTATGCTATTAGCTGAATGATTTTAGTGTGTCCCACTGTGCTATTAAAAAACAAAATTCTGCTGAAAAGTCATTTCTGTCCTTTTTATATTCTTTGCAGTAAGCACAACCAATTTTCAGGAGAGGATTTGGTCATCTGCTTTGGCAGGGAAAGCTTAGCTTTAATTAGGTAAAAAGATCTGTTTACATCTGCTAAGGATGAAATCTGGCAAAAGCACTGGGTTTCTGGACAGACTGAAAGAAGAGTGTGTATATGTGTGGAGAACTAGCTGCCTATCATTGTATTCGCTGAAGAATTGGGGGAGGGGGAGAGAAAGTTAATTGTACATGTTTTCCCTTTGCCATGCAGAAAGAAAAAACTATGTATTTAGAAATCAGCCAGAATGTATACAGTTGGTCCAATTTGTTGAAACTAGACAGTTATTTTGTGGGTAGTGGTGCATATATCAAACTTTCTATTTACTCAGTAATGTCAGATTTTTTCCCCCTTAATTTGTATCAGACAGTAATAACTCAACATCTCAGATTTAAACTTTACTTTTTCAGGTATAAGATGGCATAGTAATTTTGTATGTGCTACTCTTTATTCTTTAATTATGGCCTATTGAGAATTATCAGGTCCTTCCAGCAGAAATCTCATCAATCAGAGTACTGAGTCTTTAAGATTTATTTTTTAATTATAAAGTAAACATTTTTCATACTATGTTTCTAGGTGTATTTTAATAAATGCCTATATTTAATGTGTATCATTCCCTTTTTTACTTTAAAAAGGGTGTTATGTGAATATAAAGTTGATGATGTAATAGTTAAAAAAAAACGGTGATTATAGTTTCCCATATATACAATTTAAAAGTTTTCCATAATGTACAGTTAAACTCAGATCCGAGTTTGAATTCTAGCCACTGTTGTGGTAATTCAGCATCTCTAGCATGGAGATGATGATATACTTGCTTTCATCATCATGTGTGAAAAGGGCTTAGTGTACTGTTGGGCATTTGGTGAGTAACTTAATCAACTGTGCTGTTATTTACACATGATCACCAGCACCAAAGGGTAACGGTCCTTTGTATGATAAGAGGCTACCAGGTACATTTGGGTCTTCCAGTTAGTAATAAGGACCATCCTTTAAAAAAGAGGTGGCAAATGATTTAAAGAGGACTGAGCCCTTTCTATGGGTCACTGTGGGGTCCTGTGTGTCTGTGTTGAGGCTCGGGCTATATGGAGATGGCCAGGTCTAGGAGGCTTAGGGGACCTTTGGGGCTGAACCAAAAAATCGAGACATTACTACGTGGCTAGAGCTGGAGCTACTCCTCACAGGGACATGTGATGACAGCGTAGTCAGAACGGAGCAATCAATACAAAGAGGAAGCCGGGCAGCGTGTATGATCTGCTGGCCAAGTTCACACAGTCTCACGTGTGTCAGTGTGAGCTGAGGACTGGTGGAGAGCTGTGTGGAGAAGGAACTCCCGGACGGCTGAATGGGTGCTGGCAGCCAGCCGGGCCACCTGGAAAGGCTGTGGAGGTGAGCCAGGAACAGAGGCCCCTGCCTGAGGGGAGAGTTGTGGCTGAAATCCTGCCCATGCCAAGGTATTGTGCCCACATGGCAGGGGTGATGAAGGGCCCTTCTTGGCAGGAGGGCCGTTCTTGTCCAATACGCACAAAGGTGCAGGTTGTTTGCTAAGACCGTTGAGCAGCAGTGCGTGGTGTGCAAAGCCAGACCGAGGAGTGGAAGAGCGGTCACTGTCCTCACGGAGGCAGCAGGGGCCCTGGGGAACAGAGTGGATGGGGACATGGTTCAGATACAAGTGACTAAAAAATTGGAAGTTTCGCTGCAGAGCCGCTGGGGTGAGAAGAGAAGAAGGTCTGCAGAGTTCGCCAAACAAGGATGTCCTCCAGTGAGCTGCCGGCATTTCAGGCCTGGTGAAGGAGACGGCGAAGGTCCGTGGGGAATCTGCTAGAACCTGACCAAACTGTGGAGGTGTCACTCCAGGGCTCCTCAGGCTCTCTTTCCTTGGGGCTGGTGGGATCAGTCTCAGAGCCTGGGTGGACCTGAGCCCACGGACAGGAGGGGCGTTAGGAAGCATCTCCCCCCCAGTGTGGTGGAAGTGTCCCAGAGAGGCCAGGCAGGCTGGGTCTGTGTGCTCAGTGTCTGGAAGAGCGAACATGAAGAGTGTTTCTTCCTTCATGTTGTAGGATGCTGAGATACCCACAGGGCTTTTGTGCTTGGTGAATAGAACAGTTATTCCAGAGCTGTTGTTGAACATGTTTTGTTCTCGCTGGATGTCGGTAAAACAAACTCCTTTTGATTTGAGAAGGCATGAGGAGAGTCCAGAAATAAAAATCTGACCACTTTCAAGTGTCATTCCATAGGATCCGTTGGTTTGTTTGTCCTTTTAAGTAATGCCATCAAGCTTGCCCGGAGGCTCAGGAATGTGCATTGAACCAAAGGCTCTCCTGTTTGCTTCTCCTATTTGCTTCTCTCGGTAGTCGAGTTTGAGAATCGTTGCCATAGGGCACTCAACAGAACCATGGAAGACAATAATGGGTTTCTTGAAATCCAGCAGAATGAGTTGGGAAGGGCAAGGGGTGGGAGTCATAGGGTTTTGCTTCTGCCCACTTTGTGATTGTAACCTTCCTCTTGGTTTCCTCAATCCCTGGGATTTATACTGCATAAGGAGCTGGTAGGATAGACAAATGAGACAAGTGTTATGTAGTGCTTTGTCTGGTGTCAGAAAGATGCACGCATTTATGAAAGCTCACATCAGGAGAGCGGCGTACAATGCATGGGCTCCTGTCAGATAGAAAAGGGTTGGAGTTCTGGGTCTATTATTTGTCAGCTCAGGGAAGTTACTGTTCCTGTCAGGACTTCAGTTTCCTTATCCATAAAATGGGAGCTGTAAGTTTACTATGATTCTGATCAGTCATTATCCATGGCGCTTTTGCCACATGCTAGGCATTTCTGGTAAAAAGAAAAAATGCAAAGCATCTAATTACGGAATGTGTAACTACATTCAACAGCTATCTACTTATCGTCTGTGTGACAAGTATTAGAAATGCTGAAAATGCAATGATAGATGTACTGTCTTGCCCTTAGGGAGCTCAGAGTCTCATCCAGATGACTACCATAAAATCTGTCATGGTCTCTGGATTTCAGTAAACTCATATTTTTTTCCCTCTGTTGTTCTCTTGCATTTACAATGGCAATGATTCTCAAACTTTGGTATGCGTAAGAATGGTTTTGGAGGGTGCTTGTTTCAGTGCACGTGTCTGAGCTCCAGAGATTCCAGTCCCGTAGGAACTCAGGAATGTGATTGTTACCTGTTGGGTCCCCCCAAAATGGGTACCCCAATAATGGGTCCATGATTAAAGGAGCGAGACTGATACAAAGCTAAAGTCAAGCAAAGCTTTATTTTGTGCCAAGCATCAAGAATCAAACCGACCGTCAAACAGACGGGTCCAGGCCGCCCCTCCCTGCTTTCCAGACTGACTTTTATAGAGCAAAGGCCATGTGGTTGGGCCTGGCCACACACAGGTGGCCAAAGAAATTGTAACACACACAGAAAGCCGTGCAGTCATGCTCGGTGACCAACTGAGTTACAATTTACCCTAGTAGAGATTTGAACCAGCCTATCACCTAGTTCAGAATTGGCGCCCAAAAGGTGCCCAAAGGGTGGGGCCCATACTCCTGGGTAGCTAGGAGACAGTATGCACCCCCACTGATTGGATACCTCCATCTGGTCTGACCCACCCTTGTATTTGGACTTTGTTACCTGGGACTGGTTTCCCCAGACTTGTTTTTAAGTAAATTCCCCTGGGCGGGGGTGGGGGATGGTGGTGGTGCAGACTAAATTTAAGTTTTATAACAAAATGGCAGTTCAACCGGGGTGGGGCTGCTCTGGCTGAATAGGCCCTTACTTTACCAAGCCCCCATCGGGTGCTGACCCTTGGACCTGCCACATCACTTGGGAGCACGCTGCCCTGGAGCCCTTTCCCTTTTACAGAGATCTGAATTTACTCTTTAGGAACTCTAGCTGCCAAACGAATATTGTCAGGAAGTTATAGATTAGAACTATCTTTTGGGCTCCCCTCACTCACGCCTTTTGTCTTGAGAGACAGGATGACACCAGGAATAGAACTACGAGGAAGAAATGGTTAGACCTTCAGTCTATTTCTGTCTTTCAAGCTGTGTGACCTAGGGCAACTCAGTCTCAGAGACTTCCAGTTTCCTCATTCACCAGGAAGATCATATGTCCGTGCCATTTATCAAGCTTGTCTTGAGCCTTAAGTGAAGTGAGGGACATAAGAGCATTTTATGAACTTTAAAGCTCCATATAAGACACACTTTTATTATTAAAGAGAAGGGAAAACCGTTGCTCAAGATGGAGCTCACTTTGACATATGGAGAGTATTCGTAGATCGATATATTATAATTTGAGAAGAAATAGTTGATCTCTGCCAATGATTCCTGTTCTCCCCGTGATGACTTGTACCCACACCTGAGATAAATAATTGCTTTATAACTTAAATTTTGTAAAGAATGTTATCGGCACCCTGGTTTTTGGAACAGCTGCAGCCAAGAAGCTGGGTCTGTCATGTTTTATGTCAAGATCTTGAAACTAGTTTGTAATGGAAGCTCCACCGGGCTTTCCCCCACCCCCACTTCCCCTTAAAGCAGGCACTCTATGTTAAATTCTGGTTTTCTTTTGAAATATTAGTTCAAAGCAAAATGGTCATTCCATTTATAGAATTATAATTAGAGAATCTGTTTGTTACTGAAGGTTTTTTCCCTACGAGCCGGCAGAGGAACTATACATGTGTATCACAAGGTTATCTGGGCTGGCCCAGTCTGCTTTGCAACTTGAATATGCTTTGAATTGCCCCTGAAATACAAGAGAGAGGCTAAGCTTTCTAAGTTTTTCTCAGCTGGTGTATACAATGGCTCTTCAAGAGTAGGTTCATTTTAATCTTTAAAAGGAAAAAGGAACGAAAAAAAAGAACGTTATTAGTGAATGAAAAAGAAAATCTCGCTCTCATACTTCTGTGCTTTGTAAAATAATATATGAATTTCCTGAAGAATGCATTTTTGGGGAAGAGATGAGCAAGTCGAATTGTAAATACTGAGTTCTTTCTCACAGTCTTCATCTGCGGTTTTATCTTACGTGTAAATAGGTTTTTAGAAGTTTGCTGATACTGGTAAGTGGCATCCACATTGGGTGTTTGCATAAATGATGTTATTGTTGGTGGAGCCTTAAATATCTGAGCATTTAGACAGATTGTTTTGTGACTGTATTGCCCCGTGGTAAAATACCTTCCAGGACAGTCTTGAGTAATTTAAAACTGTTCCCGTTCAAGTGTATCTGGTGGATTCTAAAACTCCCAGAGTTGCCAAACACCCCAGATGTCCGCCACCATCAGCTTGTACAACAAAAGGGGGTTAATTACAGTGTATTTTCAAGGGAGTTACAGGATATATAAATAATCCCATTGTGTTCTTTGGAGTCTTTTATATTTATCCTCTATCCATGTTTGGGTAATACCTACATGGTGGAGGGGAGCATTCTGCTGAGGTCACATCATTCAAAGGGATGAGACAAGCCAAATCCACATCAGTCCCCTGTGAGCACTGATAGGCCTGTATCTTGTCACCATGAAGCGTTGCTCATGGCCTTTGGTCAGGACTTAATATGATCAGGTCTCCCCTGTATGGACCCCAGTTCCCTGACCTTCCTCAGGGCACCTAGTACGAGGGGAGGAAGGAAAGCTAACATTTGCTGAACAGGTATAAGGGCCAGGCTCTGGGCTAGCTAACTTCTCTTCCATTCTTCAGTTAGCCATTTCAGTGATGCAGCTGACATCCAAAGGCCTCACTGTCTTAGATTTTTACCGATAATCCCAAACCTTAATTCTCTCCATCATTTGGATTTTACCAAGTATTTCTTAAGAAACATAGAACCATACCTTTTTTTTTTTAACCTACGAATAATAATCCTGCAATTTATTTCTTGCTTTTTACCATGAAGAATTTAAGGCAATTTAAAAAAGAAAACCAACCCATAGTACATCAAGATAGCATATATTACAAATGGCTGAGGAAGACAACACAAAGTGGAAAGAGATGTGCAGGACTGAGGGGATGGGAGAGCAGACCTAGATGTTCCTTACATGCTTTACTCCCTTTGCCATCAGAGGAAGTGGGTTTTCTGCCAAAACCACACGCAACTACCTTTTCCTGGTAAGCCAGTGAGAATGCTGCGTAGGCTGCATCAGGAGAGACCAAGGCTAACTTTGGCTTTCTCAAAACCCGTGCATATTACAACTTCGAAAAAGAGCACGGCAAACTTTAGTTTAGGAAACCAATAGCAGTGAAATACACAAACTTACTCAGCATGTATTTTGTGCCCTAGGTTGTGTGAGACAGCCATCATTTGGGGTCATCTACCTAATAGGTCCAAGAGGTAGGTTGTGTGCTCGCCCTTGTAAACAGGTGAGGATACTCGGGTTGGAAGAGGTCAGCTGATTTAACTAGGCACCCCCCAGAGTTAAGTGGAGCGGGGCCATGAGTCATGTCTTCTGATTGCTAAGCAGTGTTGACTTTTCAAGGGGAATTATGTATACTAAGGGAGATGTGTCAAGTTAGCTCATTTACCTCCTCTATTTGCTTTCTCCTTACATAGGCATTTCTAACTAACTTATAATAATGGCACGTGGGTGTGATGGAAGTAAGAAGCCGCAGCTGACAGACAGCAAGGGAGGGGAAGCCAGCCATCTCCATTGCATGAAGACTGCTTAGCGACAGTCCCACACCCTTCCTGGTTCCAGAGAAGCCTGGCACAATTATGACATTTGTTAAGATGACCCACCTTATCAAGGAAAGCTCAGATCCTGTTTATTATAGTCTCGTATGAAGACAAAGGAGTGCTTTATTTTAAGGTTTTCATTTGGTCTTATTTTACTGTTAAAAGGGAGACAGCATGATATTATTTAGAAATGTATCTCCTCAGACTCATGATGTCTACCCTGCCTTGGCATGATTGAGGTTAACAGATAAGAACAGGAATGGGAGGAGTGGCATGTGTAATTGCCCAGATGAACCAGAAACTTGATAAGAGAGGCAAAGAGATGGCCTACTTGTTTCAAATCACAAGCATTGGGAAATCTATTATAAGAACCATATGATGTATTGTCTTTTGCATTGAATTGCATGTGGAAGTGAGAACTTACTCATTTCTAGGAAGCAAAAGTGAGAACTAAATATGGTTAGGTTTTTAAAAATGTATATGTCTTATAAAGGGTCTTTAAAATGATACTGTAGAGAGGATAGTGTCCAGATGGATATGGTCCAGATGGATATTTATCCATCTATAAATGTATAATGGACCAAATTGTCTATGTAGTGCAAAAACAAGTAAGAAATTAGCTAAATTTACCTGTGCTATGATATTGAAAAAATCAAATGGGTATACTTAAAAGTCTATAGAAATTGGAGATGTGGGAAATCCTTTTTAGTAGATTTTTTTCTTAGTTTTTATAAAATGACTTTTTTGGTTTTTGTTTGTTTGTTTGTTTGTTTTTTAAGAGAGAGGGAAGAAGGTGGCTGTGGGAGAGAGAGAGAATCCTAAGCAGGCTCCATACCCAGAGCCCAACTCCAGCTCACGACCCTGAGATCACGACCTCAGTCAAAATCGAGAGTCGGACACTTAACCTACTGAGCCACCCAGGCCCCCTTCCCAGTATTTAAAAGTTACACAAAGGACCTGTAAAAATTACAATGTAGAGGGGGTGCCTGAGTGGCTCAGTGGGTTAAAGCCTCTGCCTTTGGTTCAGGTCATGATCCCAGGGTTCTGGGATCGAGCCCCACATTGGGCTCTCTGCTCAGCAGGGAGCTTGCTTCCCTCTCTCTCTCTGCCTGCCTTTCCGCCTACTTGTGATCTCTGTCTGTCAAATAAATAAATAAAATCTTTTTAAAAAATTACAATGTATAGCTTTGAAAATCATTTTGAGCATTGAAGAAATGCAGTGTTTGTTTACATCTTAAGGCATACATTCACTTTCTATGGAGAGAATGAAAGATTTTTTTTAACGTTTCTCAAAACAAGTTTTGGATATGGAATATATGTGTAAAATTCTGTTCTGAATGAGTTTTTTTCTTCTCTGACATGAGAAAGTAGTATGGAAGCCACCAGCTTTGAGACAGTGGTGCTGTTTGTTGTACCTGCTATGTTGTATTGTCTAAAGAGGCTGAGGAGAGAGAGAGAAAAAATGTTCCCTTTCTGCAAATTTAGTGGATATTTCAAAAAATAAGAGCCCTACATCATTTACTTCTCCTTTTCCTCTGTGTTTGTTCACTGATCTTGTATTTGAGCCTTTGCGTGAACCCATCTATGGAACAAATAATACTGCCTTTTCTTTGGACTTCATTCCTGTTTTTCAGTTGGGCCAGCCATGAGAGGGTACCTTGTGGCCATATTCCTGAGTGCTGTCTTTCTCTATTATGTGCTGCATTGTATATTATGGGGAACAAACGTCTATTGGTAAGTTTGCTCTTTATTATTTTTTTTTTTAAGGAATTTATTTATTTGAGAGAGAGAGAGAACAGAGTCGGAGGACGGTCAGAGAGAGAGAGAATCTGAAGCAGACTCTGCGCTTAACAAGAGCGTGATGCGGGGCTTGATCTCACGACCCTGAGATCATGACCTGAGTTGAAACCAGAAGTCAGTTGCTTAACTGACTGAGTGAGCCACCCAGGGTATCCCATTATTTTTGCTCTTTAAAAATAATTCCCAAACTAGGCTTTCACAGAGACACACAAATGATACTAGAGGGACCTGTAAAACAAACAAACAAAAAACAACCTCTTTAACATTTTGAACCTTTTCTAATAGCTTCCCATTATAAGTTGGAGTTTTACCACTCCAGTGTCTCCCATGTTGTACTCTAACAGTTTAAAAACTGATAAAATAGCATTTCTTTTTATTGACTTTTCAGTGAAGCAGTGATGTTGATTCCATATATATTTCATCTTGAATTGATGGAATAATTTTTGGACTCAGTGGTACTTGACTGTTGAGCCTAAAATAAGAAATTACTGATTAAAATATAGACACTACCTGTGGTTCTCTTTGTTTAAAAATATTTGGTGAATATAGGTGTACATTATGAAACCGTGTTGACTTTAAATGTTACATATAAAACTTGGAAGAGGTACAGGTAATTTTATTGCAAAGAAAAACGTATTAAATAAGCTTTTAATCATTTTCCTTATTGTCAGTCCTTTGACTAGGAATAAAGTTTTGATGATCTTTAAATCCTGAGTGGATGGTTGTATATGATATCAAAATAAATCACATGGTAATTTCCTGTCTTAAACTGTCACTACTCTTTGCCAGTTTTTCAGTAGGAGATCCTAGATCACGTTTCTGGGTTTTGTTTTGTTTTGTTTTCCTACTAGATAAAAAAAATTGATGCTTCTGAATTTATTTCACCACTGGTTGATTGAAAAATTATTGTAATGCTCTTCATGGAAGGAAGTTAGGCAGATGGTCCCTGGGAAAACCCTATGCCAGGTGGGTAGGTTTGGACCTAAGTTTCTAGGCTTTGGACTTAAATACTGAGCTAGAGGACTTCGAGGGTTTATTACACACTACATGAGGGTTATACCATGGGGATCTCTCCTTCCATCTTTGCCACATCTTATCTCTGTCCCACACTTAGTAATGGAAGACAGAACAGAAGAGAAAGCAGGGAGTTTACCAGATGGCTACTTCCCTACAAATCCTATTGTGTGTCACAAGGGGAATGATAAGGAAGACAATATAAAGAATCTGAATTCTACACAGTCTTTTGTCCTCAGGGTTTGAGGAGTGTTTATGACACGCTTAAGGTAACACACTCACTCCAGTCACATAAAGTACCGTGGGAAATTACCCCAGGTGGGTTTTGTGCTGTGAACTTGATTCCTTAAAAATTATTTAAGACAGATACCCTTTTAAAGCCACTCAAAGTTTGTCTTCACAATCTTCTAAAAGGTCTTCTGTTTGAATAACCTTAGAAACCAAGTAATGGCTTATAGTCCATTTTGTCCTCTGAATATAATTTTGTTTTTATGGTATAATGTCCTTGTCCACCATATTTACATGCCTTCCTTACATATAAATCAAGGGATTCTTGTAATTTGTGGTATTCACCAAAGATCCTTTTCTGATAAGGACTTCATTAGCTTCGCAGTTTAGAAACCTAGCAGTTCCAACTATGCGGAATTTTTTAACAAAAAAATTGAAAATTGAGACCAATTCTTTTAGTTTCAGTCCTGTGATTATAGAAGAAATTGGATTAGTTTTTTAAGATGAGTTCCTCACATCATTGATCATTAACATGTTCTTCTTCTTCTTCTTCTTCTTCTTCTTTTTTTAAGGATATGGGTCTTTTTTTGACAGACAGAGATCACAAGTAGGTAGAGAAGCAGGCAGAAAGAGAGAGATGGGGAAGCAGGCTCCCTGGTGAGCAGAGAGTGGGGCTTGATCCCAGGACCCTGAGATCATGACCAGAGCTGAAGGCAGAGGCTTTAACCCACTGAGCCACCCAGGCGCCCCATTAACATGTTTTTTTTGTTAAGCAGTAATGAAGCTGGCTAAATCTGGATCCTGTCACCGTGTTCCCTTCATTTATTTTTGTTGTCGTGCTCTGTCTTGTTTCACAATACCCTTTTAAATTGTGGAGACAAGCAGTCCATTCAGCAGACCCAGAAGGGCCTAACCTATGCCAAGAATAGAGGAGAGTTACATATGGCTCTGAATAGTGTGATTTGTGGAAGCCAGATCACAAGGCTGCGTCTGTGGAACTGCAGGTCTGTGTTTCTGTGGCAGGTGTCCCCAGATGTGGCATGGAGGACCGAGATAGCCATGAGCATGGGTGTGTGGTGGGTTTCTCAGGTTCTGGGTTGGGGGTACTTCTAAAAAGTCAGCCTGCTTGGGGCCTCCACAGTGTGGTAATCCTGGCCCTACTTGAAGGCTTTTTGTTTGGTGCTCACTGAATTACTTCTGGGTCACTTGTCACCTCAGCCTTTCTCATTCTCTTGCCTTATATCCATGCATCCTCCAACATATGCAAGGTACTGTCTTCCCTCAAGGGCTTCTGTGAGAATTTTTAGTTCCATGACTGAGTAGCCTTGAGGTGGTGGCACTGAACAGATTCCCAGGGCATTCGTTTTCCTCTGGGCGGGCTGCCTGGTTCTGGTTTCTGACTGACCCTATTTTTGTCTCCTAGGGTGCCACCTGTGGAAATGAAGCGGAGAAATAAGATCCAGCCTTGTTTATCGAAGCCAGCTTTTGCCTCTCTCCTGAGGTAAAAATCTAAAAGAAACTGTGACGGACGAAATGTTCAAAACGTGTTTGTGATCATTTTTCACACTTGTTTACTTTTTTTCATGTAAATCTTAGCAGTAGAAAGTAGACACTCTTTATTTAGGAAAGAGCTTGAATATCCTGTCTCTTTTTGTGCTTTTAGTCAGAGCTCTGCATATATTTTCAGCAAAGGCATTGAAGAACTCAGTCAGACCAGTATTCTTTTCACACAGGTGAGATTAGAGAGACTGATTTGTGTTTGATTATAAAAAAGTGAACTATTCTTCAGGGTTTTACTGCCCCGCCCTTGTTGTTCCCATGTTGTTTTTCACCTTTATTATTTTGTGGCTTTTTGTCCCTGGCCTCTAGGTTAAACTTTATGATGAGACCTTTTTCCTGACTTTGAGGGACTTTCAGTGAAGTACTTGGAATGTAAATAATGATCTTTATATGGTAAAGCCATATAAAGCACTTGTAGAATAGCCACAAATATTCTTTTCCTCTGTTCCCTCAACTTTGACAGATTGCTGGTCAATAGCTTCTAGAGAAATAGAGATAAATGACAGTCTGGTCATTTTAATTGTGTACAACAGGTATGGGCTTTTCAATATTTTACCCACTAAGGATCAAAAATGTCTATTTTCTTTTAGTATGTTACTGCACCTTTTCATTGCTGGTTCTTAACCTCTTGGGGCTATAGATTCCTTTAAAATCAACTCTCTAGGAAACTGCAGGTACAGAAAACATTTCTGCCTATGATCACAAGTACGCATGGCTAGGACCACTGGAAAGGAATATGTTTTACTTTGGAACCCAGTCTACACTGGGATAAATGCATTTTACCTTGGAACCCAACATGTATAAATAAGGCTGGATCCTTGAGAGTGCTCTCACAGTCACAGTTAAGTCTAGCGGACAGATCCTGCGTCAAGCAGGAAAGGCTCATCCTCACCTGTTTCCTTAGTCTGAACATGGTGTGAGCTCTCACGTAGCTCTGAAGACTTTAAGCTTATGGGACTTGTCCAAGGTTAGTGGCTCGTGAGTGGCAAAGCCAAAAGGAAACCGGAGCTATGTTACCCTTATCCCACTGTAGTTTATTTCCTTCTTGTCATACAGCCCCTGAAACCCCAGGGCACTGTGATCTGCACCTGCAGTTTTTAGACTCCGAGAGCAGAGCTGATAAGACTGGAAAATGGGGTCAAGCGTGAGGGTCAGAGTGTGCGATAGTTTGACTTGTTCCTTCTCTTTAATTAAAAAACCTTTTTTTCCTACGTCATACTGGCTCCATAAAGAAGTAGTATGGAGGTGAAATTCATTCAGTCATTCATTAAGCATTTGTAGCCTGCTTACTCTGTGCTGGGTGCTAAAATTGGGGGCACGGGGACAGGAGCCCATCCCACTCTCCTCACACTGCTCACTTGTCTGCAACAGGACCCGAGTGGGGTCAGCAGTGCAGGACAGAGCAGGCAGTGAGAAGACGGCACCCACAGTTCTTGTTCTTGAGAAAGTCTGAATGATATCAGAAGAGAGTTTAATCCTTGGCGCATCGAATTTTTATCATATTTTTATTTTCACAGCTGACACAACTTTGTACATATGGAATTTTAAATTGGGGAGTGGCGTAGCACCCATGCTTTTATTTTCCCTTATTGCCTCCTTTGTCTCTTCCTGCATGTGGCTAACTTGTTTTCGCTTGGTATTGGTTTGTTTTTGAATTTCGATTCCCACTCTCTAGCCCCTGAAGCTATGATATAATTTTGTTTCCACAGCCTGGAAGGTGTTTGCACTCTGGTTGTATAGTTCCATTGCATATTCCATTCTGTGATTTTTAAAGAATTTAAAAAATAATTACACATTCACATATAGTCAGTATATCAGGAAGAGTACTATACTGCAGTTGTCTTCAGCTGTGATTTTTAGAAGGCTACAGTTAATGTAGGCATTTGGGAAAATCGCTTTTTCTTTTTCTTGCAGGTTTCATCAGTTTCACCCTTTTCTGTGTGCAGCTGATTTTAAAAAGATTGCTTCCTTGTATGGTAGCGATAAGTTTGATTTGCCCTATGGGATAAGAACATCAGGTCAGTAATATTATTCGTTACCTAGCCCTAGTCATGTGAATGATGTTTGATGTGAACCACCTATTTATGTAATTTTAAGGCCTTAAAGGAAATGATTTGGAGATGGGATGAAGGAAATTAAATATTAATATAAAAACCCTACCCCTTTTTGAGGCAGTGTAGAATTTAAGAATATAATGGCACATTTGTTGTTTTTATTGAGAAACTGCTTTTTCTTTGATTTAGCCCCATGCTGTTATTCACGCGTCCTCATGCCTTAGTTGATTCCCGGTGTAGAATTAGCAAGGTGACCCTGTGAGTTGGGTGAATGTCCTTTCCAGCTCACCTTTCCGCCTCTTTACCTCTGAGTTTTATTTATTCCATCAATTTAAGATCTAGCTCCTGGATCAGCCTTTTGACCAGAGGGTGTTTTACTTTTGCCATATTGAGAGAGAATCCATCCCTCTATCTACTAACAACAGAATAGTTTTCTCTTGGCTTGTCGGCAGGGGAACTGGCTAGCTTTACGTTGTAGATCTAGGCGAGACCCGGA
Organism: Mustela putorius furo; assembly: GCF_011764305.1. Lineage (NCBI taxonomy): Eukaryota > Metazoa > Chordata > Mammalia > Carnivora > Mustelidae > Mustela > Mustela putorius. The sequence continues at coordinate 25,404,142 of NW_025421987.1, forward strand.
AAGCCCAAGAGGTGACAGGCTTACAGTTTTCCAAGTTAGATTTTGCATATTCAGCTGATCCTGGTGTATTGTATGCGTGGGTATGTATATGTTTTAAAAACATACAGCAGAGAATTTAATAATACAGCTAAATTTACTGAAAATTGGTTTCTAGACTAATGTCAGTTTGGAAGTCTATATTCTATACTAATGTCATTTGACGTTGATATTTATTGTTTTCAGATTAAGCATCTTTTCTTTTTTTCTTTTCTGTACTTTTTGTAATGTGTCCTCGGAGCATTTTTGAGTGTGCCTGTTGAATAGTGCTGGCTAAGTGCAGCTGTATTGTTAATTTTCACCATGGAATAAACCCCTGGGGCTGTTACCAGTTTGAAATGGGTTTGGGGGAGGGAAGGGGACAGATGGCTTACTAAGTACCTAAGAAGCCATAATTCCTTTTATTTATAATATTTCATTTGTTTTCTAGCGGAATATTTTCGACTTGCTCTTTCAAAACTGCAGAGTTGTGATCTCTTTGACGAGTTTGACAAGTGAGTTTATTTCCTTGCTTTTGTTTGACGAGTTTGAGCTAATGAGGTTCAAAATGTGCACCCCAATTTAAAATGTCTTCATACAAGAAGAGTCCTTAGTATTTGTGCATAACTAAAACCTCTAGTTATTTCTGTGATACTTCAAATAAAACACAAAATTAATTTAGAAGCTACATAACTGGTTGTCTTAAAAGTTTGCAGAGAGCCTTACGATGGTGAGCAGTCCTAGTTCCAGGTCAAGACACTGTATTCCACATTCGTCTTTTCTAAGTTGTTGGTACTGAAGAATTAACTTACAGCCTCTGTTGCTCAACTCACAGCCCCCTCCACAGGCTGTTTCCTGTACCTTCCTATGTATCTTTTTAACATGAGGGTCCTTTCAGTTTCACTTGTATATTGGATTTCAGAAGCAGCTCTCTTCCTCTTACTCAGAATTATACTGGAGGGAAGCAAACAGCTTATTTAGATAATACATTTTCTGACTGCAAAAGGTCATGGAGTTTGTAGAATACTCTGGTGTCAGGTTAGCTGTGTAGGAATGAAATTGCTAAAGATAGACTTCTTAGCAGGTATACTTTTAGAGAGGTAGAATTTCTTCTCAAATTTTTAAGCTACATTTTAGGATTTGGCCAGTGGTCCCATTGGATGGTACAGGTGGTCTGCAGATGTCAGGCCTCCATTGAAAAGGAGAATGACAGAATATTCCGTCTTGCTCAAGAGGACAGGGGAGCTATTTAGTGGAAACATAAGTGAGGGTAGTGGACAGGGGTATGAAAATGGAGATAGACTTTACAGAATAGCTAGAGGAACAGTGCTTGATTTTGTCTGAATTTATCTCCTTTTTCTCTGGGAGCCCAGATTATGAGTGTGGATTATGTAATAAATGTTGATCATTTCAGCTTGTATTTACTTGTTATCATTTAAAACTATGTCTTCAACTTAATTTCAGTTTTTGATTGCATATCAACACCAACCACATACGTTCTTTCCTCACCTAAAGTTTTATAGCTCCAATGGGTAGAATATTGTTTTATGCAAACCTTTGGCAAATGTGCATTCTATCATGCTTCCTAATTTTTACCATCAATCTTCAAACTATCCCTGACAATCCTTTTTTTTTTTTTTTTTTTTAATGGGGGAATTGAAACTAGACACACATACATAGTTTGCTGCAGTCAGCAAATGCTGGAGCCAGGATGTGAATCTAGAGAGTTCTGTCCAGTGCCTGAATGTTTGACATAAGAGTAACCATCACAAGATCCTTGTCCCTGTAAATGTGAGCTACGGTCAGGATTCTTGGGGTAGGGGGTGCGACAAGAAGTTTCATTCTTTCCTGGTTTTTTAGAACTATGTTGTACTGTATGTAGTTGCTTTCAGAAGCCCTTCTCACACAGGTGTTCATCATCTGTGTGTCCCTCAGGCAGGCTCTTCCCTCTCTTCTTGCTGACTTGACCTTGCTGTTCCCCACCCTTTGTCCTTTGTCACTGAGCATGTCCCCCACCCCCACCGTCAACCCGTGTCAGGCTCTGAGCATCACCCGAATTAGGAGAGGTGGGTATGGGTGGTGAGGAGGGATTAAAGATCTTGCTGATCGCACAGGAGCCCTTGAGTCTGAAGTTGTCCAGGGTCGAAGTAGAATAAAATAATGCAGTCAGAGACTTTTCAGGTAGAGAGGGAATGGAGAATGTCCTTGTAGGATGCCCGCAGAGTGCGCACAGGGGATGCGTTCAGATACTGAGTCGGCGTTGCTGAATGGCTTGTTTGACTGTGCAAACCTGTTTCCTAGGGACTTGAGAAAGAGTATTTTGAAAGCAGATCAGAATACACTTATGACACTACTACATTCGCTGTGCATATTAACTTTTGGGATGGGTTCACATGTAATAGTAAATTATACCTATATTTTAAGCAAGTCATTCTGCATTTCTCTGGAAGCCACTGTACAACACAAAGACTATAACAGACCAATCCGTGCCTGAGTAGTGTACTTTATATAAACTCCAGAAGGGCAGAATATACAAAACTACCTTATTGTTGCCTCTGAGTCATCTCACTTTGGTCACCATATATGACCTTAAACATCTCCCATTTCTCTTCTCCACCTGGGAAAATTGCTCAAGAGGAAGCAGACCGGAGAACAGTCTCTTTTTCAGGCAGGGGGTGGACTACCCCAGCCAAGGTGTCAGGAGGTGGCCACACACAGGCCTGGTGGAAGCTTCATGGGCCTGGGAGGGTATAGGTTGCTCTCTCTATTTGTATAGGTCTGTAGGTTGGGCAGGGCTGAGCAGGAGAGAGGGGGAACTCGGCCTTTCCAGTCCCTTCTGCTCTGTGGGTTGCTCTCTTCACGGATTTTATTCTCCCTCTGTCCTCTGTGTCCCTTCCAGAAAGGTTTAGACATTTTGTCATTGTTTCAAATCCAAATCCTTTCAGTTCTACCAGATCTAAGTCCTAGTTTTGTTCCCTTGCATTCCTTCGCTTGTGTGATGCCCTCCGTTGGGACACATTGCACAGTGAATGGCAAAGCTCTAAATATCAGATGTGTTTACAATATGGGAAGCTTCCCCTTTCTCACAGGTGTGACATAAATGAAGCCTGCATGTTGACGTTCCAGAGCCAGTCTTCTAGGATGATCGGCAGGGACCTGGGCTGTTCTGTTGTGAGTCTGCCATTCCCATATACAGAGCTTCCTCCTCAATATCCAGTATGATGGCGGGACCTTCACCCATCATGGCTGCATTCTGGCCAGTAGGGAGGAGCAAAGGGGAAGGCCACCCCCTGCCCATTAAGACTTGCCTCCTGCTTTAAGGACATTGCCCAGAAATCACATATAATACTCTTTTACGCCCAGGGGTGTGCTGCAGCCAGTTGGTACCAGCTTGAGAGCTGTAGTTCTTCCCAGTTCCATGTTCAGTGCCATCAAGGTCTAAAGTTGAAATTAGCCACTTGGGGGCATTTATACCATAGAAATGGGCAACACTGCAAACCAGGGCTTCTCCTATCATCTCTTTTTCTCCCAGAGAGAGCTAGTGGTTAACATCAGTTAGTAGCCACTAGGTTGTATCCCATTGGCTAGGGATATAATCACAAGGTCATACTGAGCTGGAAGGTGGGCGAGAAATGTAGCTTTAAAAGAAAAAAAAAGTTGTCTTTATTAAAAGTGGCTGTGTGCCCACATTAAAAAAAAAGTCTTATTTTAAGGGACAAAGGAAGCCTTATTGAGGGGCAACTGGTCTCCAAATATTTAGGATTCTGAAGTCAGTTACATGACTATACCAACCTAGCTGAGTGCTTGAGGAAGCCAACTGTGGTTTGCCTCTTGGAGAATTGATCACCCGTGAAAGCTGTTGAAACATATTGGTGTTGTAGTTCATTTTGAAGTGGCATTTTTTAAAGTTTTTAAATTTTATGTATTATTTTATGAATTTGACTTTTTTAAAAAAGATTTTATTTGAGAGAGAGCCCACATGCAACTTGGGGGGCAGAGGGGATCTCAGGTAGAATCCATAGTGAGTGCAGAGCCCGATACAGGGCTCAGTCCCATCACACTGAGATCGTGACATGAACTGAAATCAAGAGTCAGCTATGTAACTGACTGAGCCACTCAGGCACCCCCCTCATGAAGGACTTGTTACATATGCCATATTGGTCGGTAATGTTAGTAGAGTAATTCTCAGGCAGAGAGAACCTTTTCCTGAAGCTAATACCATGAAGAAGTTGGTCAGGAGATAAACAAGGAAGGGAACAGGAGTGTGTGTCTTTGGCCATGACACTTGTGTGAAAGACTCCTGGAGCTAAACCATTCCAGGCTTGTTCTCTGTTCTGCCTCCTCCTTGGCTATCCACTCCTGGTTTGCCACCAAAACACAAACCAAACCAAAAAAAAAAAACAAACCAGACTCACCTGTACATTTTCTAAGTTTTTGGTCATTTAGTAATTATAATAATTTGCCTCCCTTTGTGTAATCATATCTGTTAGAAAAATATCTGCGTTATAGAAGATTGCTTTTCCCCCTAGTTTTGTGACAGGGATCCTCTGTTCTCTGTGAAAAGAGGGTGACTTGCAATGGGACAGTGTATTACTCATTTTATTTTTCTTCTTATTTTAAGTATTTTTATTGGACTTTCTCCTTCGTATTGTTTGAGTTTCTCTCCTGAGTGATGGCCCAGCAGGTTGGGGTGGGGTAGACACTGGACCCTGAACACTGGACACTGTCCTGTTCTGTGAAGTCCAGGGAGCCAGATTCTAAAGCAAAGTGGTGGATGCTGGAGATGGTCAGAGGCAGGAAGGGTGGAGATCTGCTCCAACTCCCTCATTTGAAAGGTGAGAGAACTGAGGTGATAAGGAAGGTTATGTGGAGGTCTGCAGACGTCTGGTCTCAGGACCTCCCTCCACATTTTAACAAGCAGAGAAAAGAGGAGAAATTGAATGTCTTGAACTGAGCATCATCTGAAGAGATAAGAATAAGAGCAAGAGAATTCTGGAACTGTGAATTCTTTTGGACATATTCTTTAGGATTTCCATGCATTATATATTACATATATGTATTATATTATATTATATATATATATATATATATATATATATATATAGTATATTACATAGTTTATGCCTTTATCCTTAACCTCAAACCATTTTTAACCAGATGAACTTTAATATTCTGGCAGGGTTAAACCAAAACATCTCTGGGTACATGAGTAAGTTCATTAAAAACACATATATGTTAAATCGGACTTTTTTTTCTCTTAAAGATACCTGATCTCGGTAGAATCTTCTCTGAATAGATACTATCGGAAAACATTTTTCTTTGCTCATCTCTCACCTGAAGTTCAAGCACTGGCACTGAGCCAGCAAGTATGGCAAAGGGAAAAAGTCTCAAATGTTGACAAGCCACTTTTTAATTTTTTTTCAGTTTTATTTATTTGACAGAGACCCAGTGAGAGAGGGAGCACAGCAGGGGGAGTAGGAGAGGGAGAAGCAGTATAATTTGTTTTCCAAACCACTTTTTTCAGTTGAGATGAAATTTACATAAAACGAACCATTTTAAAGTAGACAGTTCAGTGGCATTTAGTACATTCACAAAGTTATGCAACCACCACTTCTAGCTCCTTTCAAAAAGACAAACCATTTTTTAAAAACAATTGGAGCAACCCTTTTCATGTTGGTTTTGTTTTGTTTTGTTTTCATATTCTTCCTGTTACGGAAATGCTCAGATGGGCTATCAGGCCAGGACTTAGGCAGCAGAGGAGATGCTTTATTTATTTATTTATCTATCTATCTATCTATCTATCTATTTATTTATTTATTTATTCCTAGAGAGAGCTGGGGGTTGGGGGAGAGGGTGAGGGAGAGAGAGAATTTTTAGCAGCTTCCAAGCCCAGTGTGTTAGCCTGATGTGGGACTCGATCTCAAAACCCTGAGATTGTGACATGAGCTGAAATAAAAGGTTGGGCACTTAACTGACCTGTCCAGGCACCCCTCCCCACCCACCAAATAAAGTGCTTTATAAAAAGAGGTGGGGTGTTTGAGGTAGCCTCTAGGTTCCTTTCTAGCCTCTGTGGCACTTTGTTCAGAAGGTACCGTGAACCAGCGGTTCAGAGTGACAACTTCGGTTCTCTTGCTGTCTTTTCCATGTGCCGCTGCTGTGGATTTCTCAGGGGGCTCGGGTTCTTCTCTTTCTGCTCCAAAGCACAGCTCACACGAGGTGTCCATGTTTGACCCACTTCATTAACCATTGAGGGTATTTAAAGAAATTGCATCACAGAAAAGCGACACTTAAATGTGCCCCTGTTATGAGGTCCATTTTGGGTGTCCATGTAGCTCCTGAGCTCTGGTCTATACCCAGGTCCCCGGAATGCTGCCATTACCTTAGTGGGACATGCTCTCCCTTGGCCAGAGCGGCAGAAACCCTGAATCACGAACTGTTAGCTCCCACGCAAATGCATGAGCCAGCTCTCCACCTCCTGCTGCCACCATCGCCTTCTGAAAGCTGCCACATTCTGTGAAGCACGCTTGAGTCCTGCTTTGATGGTTGTAGAGTAACCACACACAAATATCTTACCTAATCGAAGCCCTGTGCTAAGTCCATTGCTTGCTAAATGGGCAGGGATTTGTGACAGCTGCCTCGTAGTTCACCCAGGCAGGATCCATTAATGTTGTTTCAGCAGAGCTGGGTCAGATGGGCATCCAGCCAGGGCGGGAGCATGGCCTTAGACAACCTACAAAGAGGAAAAAGATATGGACTTCAGCAGTTGTCTATGAAAAAGAGCCCAGGCTCCAAAATGTCTCAGTGCCTGCATCACTAACCCACCCATTCTTCCCTCTGTTTTCAGTCAAGAGAAGAACTTTCAAACCATGCTCTTGCTCTGGGTAAAATCTTTTCTAGAGCTTCTAATAGACTTCTCTAATACCTTTCTGCCCAAAGTGGGGTCATGGGGCCACTCCAGACCAGCGACTGTTAGGCTTGTGAAAGCAGGGCTCTGTGAGCAGGCATGCAGGGTAATGGGTGTTGGGAAAATGGCCAGTGGGATCTGCACAAGATTGTTACACTGAAGATGTAGTAATATATTTTAATGTGAGTGATGCTACTGACAGGAAAAATGAATGTCAGAAAGCATTCAGAAGACAGGTCACAGATCATTTGAAATGGGCGATTCATGTTTACTTTCTCTGTCTTGATGGTTGTCGATGTTTACCTCTGCCTAAGGTAGCCAATCTTCTGGGTTTGCCCGGCTTGATGAGAAGCCTGCCGTTCACGTGGGGGAAGTGTAATCCCTCACCATGACTATTTCAGCACTTTTTCAGGTTTTCCATTAACAGGTTCAGGCACTCTGGAATGATTTTGTTTTCTGGGTGAGCGGTTTGGGGCATGTGTATTTCCCTACCCGTTTCTGGAGGGGGAGAAGGAAGAACAGATACCTCCTTTTCCAAACACAATGTGAGAAAACAGTCATCGATTGTTTGGTAACAACCAAACCAATTTCTAAAGTGCACAGCCTATGAATCAGGAAGTTAAAGACAGGAAGGTACAGTAATATAAAGGAGACTATTCTTGTCCTCTGGGGACTCACAATTGTCTGTAACTATTTGTGCATGGAAGTGGTATTCATTAAATATGGTAGAGTTATACAGTCACCTAAAGGACCCTGGAAGTTACTGTTTCACACCTCAGGATGCAAGGGAATCCAGGAGCCCAGACCAGGTGGATGAAGCCAAGGAGATGATGAATCACATTTTTGGTGAGATGGGTCCCTGCTGGGGAGAGCGTTGTGAGCTGTGTGGTTCAGACTGTATCAGTACATAGTTCCCAGAGTCATGGGGGCATTGTGAAAATTAGCTGTAGATGAGATGCTGTTGCCGAAGAGTAGTCCTAGGAATGCCCCTTAAAGAGTTTCTAGTATTATATATGATCCTCAGAAAGTTGTGCAGGTCTTTGCATTATCCTTTACCTGGCAGAAAAGTGAAATTTCCTGGACGAGATTTCCCTTCAGAGGTATTGGCAAACTGTTTCGATGGCCAAGGGCCTTCCTTCCAGCTGCCCCCTACAAAGCTCACAGAGAAGAAAATAGAAAGTGAAATTTCTTAAAGTGTGGTGACCATTCCATAGTAAAGTGTCTTTAGAATTGGAGTTCCTTTGAGTGAAGCAGTATCTCTAAGATTACTTTCCATTTTTCCCAAGTCCTTGGACCTCCTGGGACAATGAACAGGGAGAGGCCGTGTGGTTTGTGTACATACAAGGAAGGACCTTCTCTCTGTGGCTGATCCTGGGGGCTCTTGTAGTGGAGATCTGCCTCCAAACCTCAACTCCTTTTTCCCTTGATCGGAGGGTTCGGTAGGAACTGTGAGAGGAGGTCCAGGACCTTGAGCCTAAGTGGGGACTGGGAATGTGACATATTTGTATGATAGACGATTGCTTCCCTTATCACAATACTCTTTTGGCCACCCGTGATCTAGGGCTTGAGGACTTGCTGTAATCCAGTCTGATAAAAATAACACTGAGAGGAAGCCCCTGTGAGCACGAGGGTTCAGCCTGTGGGTTTATTGCTGAGCAGTGCTGAGGGAACTGGCCTTGCCTGGGGGTGCACTGAGCTGCCTCTTTCTGGATTCTGTTTCCACTTCAGAGATGAGGTTTGTGGGTCCCAGGTCCTTTATTGAGGCTCTGGGTTGAAACTCTGGAGACACGGTGGTATGAGTTCCTATCCAGCATGCTATGTTTGATGATGTTGGAGTCAGGCAGCCTGCTGTCAGGCTGGATATCCCAGGACCGCACGAATGCTGTAGCCCCTGGGGTGCCTGGGGCCAGGACTGGGAAGTGGCCTCCGGCCATAAGGGAGGAGGTTAATCTGGGTGCCATCATGGTAGCTGTCTCTCCTCCAGCCCCATGCAGTTCAGTAGGAACAGAGCAGGTATTTCGATCCTCCGTTCCTAGCGACTCCCTCCCCAGTGCCCACAGCATTGCTCAGGGGAGGTAGAGCCCATTTCAGGAGGTTCAGCTTCTGTTTTGTATTAAACTGACCCCAGCGTTCTGGAAGGAAGAATCAAACAAGCTGTGCAGGTGAGAATTGCCCTTGTTAGAGAGTATTCGTAAGATGGATCTGGTGAGGGTAAGGACAATATGCCCAGAGGGGAAAGGGTTTGGAATGTTTGCCAGTGTTCTCGTCTTGTCCATGCTACCTGGTCGCAGGGCAGAGCACCATTAAGAAAGTTGCCTTCCTAGAATTCTAGAGCATATTGTGATCTGTCCATGATAAAAGTTTTGGGGGCACGTCGTCAAGGAGTGCGTGGACAATGTCCTCCTTACCCAGTCTCTGACCCCGTGACACTGTCTTAGATTTGACTCTGTAGACACTGACTTAGACTTGACTCATTAAGTGGGGAGCTAAAAGCCCTAAATTAAAATGTGTGAAAAAGCATTTTCTAGTACTAAAAACTCACCAGATAGGTGAGTTAAGCAAATTCTAATGAGAAAAGGTCAACTTAATGCCTCTGTATGTTCAGTGGGTACATTATATATACTCTTTTTAACCTGATAGGGCCAGTGTGTGGCTTTTTCTAATTATTCCTATATTCCTGCATTCTCTATAATTATTTATTTTTAAGTTCTACACCCAATGTGGGCTTGAATTCATGGCCCCAAAGTCAGGAGCCACATGTTCTTCCAACTGAGCCAACCAGATACCCCTCTAAGTTTACATGTTCTACAGTATTTGTGAATTTTGCTACTCATTAATTTCCTAAATGCCTTAAGGTCTAGAGTTCATTTGGTCTGCTTTATTTCATGGTTTTTAGAGAAACAGTTTCTTTCTTTATACTTTTGCATCATGATGGTCTTGGAAGGACAGTCTTAGCAGGCTTCCACTCTGTTATGTCATGCCCCGTAAAGGAGAAGGATCTGTATTGTCATTTCTTAAGGCCTGGCCGGGAGGTGGTGAGAGCCTGGAAACAGAAGGGCCAGGCTGGGTTTGCTGAAAGCTGATGGTGCACAGTGCATGGTTCTAGGCTGATCCCAGCCAGCAACAGGAAGTCCCACTTCATCATCTACTTGAAAGCTCTCTGCTAGGGACACAGCGTGAACTTTTAGTTTATATTGGTTAAGCTCCAAGAGGCAGTACATGTTTGGGGAATTGAAGTGCTCATGGGCAGGACCGGGGAAGATACACCTTCCCCACCAGATTCCAAGCTGTCTCCACACTGATAAGACACAACAGTGACCCAGAGCTAGAACCTCAGTATTCTCAGGGAGTGAGAAATGCTGGTGAAAAAATGGACAGCTATGTCATGTATACACACTTGTATCAATATTAACATGCAGAATTGTAGGCCAAGTGGTATTTTTGTTGTTCGAGGGTCTGGATGTGAATCCTGATTCTGCCTCTTGGGAGTATGGCTTTGAAATGTTAACTAACACTTCTCTGAATGCCTTTCTTCATTTGTAAAATGAAAATAATGGGCTTACTTATCTCAGCAGGTGGTTATGAGAATCAAATGAGGGAACACGAATGGACTCATAAGCAACTGTTAGTTGCTTATGATCATATGCTTCCTGTGGAATGTTACTTCTTAAATCCTATATCTTTCTAATATAACCCTAGACCTGGACAATTGGTTCTTTTTCTACTTGTGCAACAAATGAAATTTGGCATTGGGTTCTGGAAAGTTTGAACGAATTCTTGGAATCAGCCAGTTATGTGAAAGATGGCTCAACCTTTCGCATGTCTTTTTGCCCAACAGTGTGCCATGTAAAAAGTGCGTGGTGGTTGGTAATGGAGGAGTTTTGAAGAATAAGACATTAGGAGAAAAAATTGACTCCTATGATGTAATAATAAGGTAAATATATTTTCTATTTGCTAACTTGGAATTGTTTCAAAAGATGATCGCTTAGATATATTTAAGTACATTAACACAACCAGTCTCTCAGGCATCGACTAGACTAGGCCTAGATTTTTCAGCTCATTCACTTAGAAAATATTTGTGAAGTCTCCTTAATATGCCAGGCAGAATTTTAGCAACAGGGTGTATAGCACTGAATAAGAACAAGTTTCTTGCTCTGTGTGGGGTTTTCACTGTAATGAAGAGAAGAAAACAGTAATGAAAGAAATAAGGAAATACAAAAATAAATGCCATACAAACAGTTAAAACATATGTGACAGTGATTGAATAGCCACTTGAGAATGGATGGGTGACCACTTTGAGGAGAAGACCTCTGAGATGGACCCAAGTGACCGTTATAGTACCAGCCGTACGAAGACTAGGGAAGAGCAATCCGGGCACCAAGAATATTTAGTGCAGGGAGGCTATGAGCCTGGGTTTGAGAAGAGTAGCAAGAACACCAGTGAGGTAGGAGGGCAGCCAGCTCAGGGAGAGTGGAACAGTCAGAAGCCGCAGAGGAAGGAGGCTGTATAGGTCTGTGTAAGTACTTGGATTTTAAGTATAATAGGAAACCTTTGAAGATTTTTAAGCAAAAGAGCAATTTGATCTGGTTATATTTTTAAAATTACTTGGCTGTAGCATGGACAATGGGATATGAGGGACAAGGGTAGAAATGAAGAAACCAGTTAGGTGGCTATATTCAGGCAGACGATGGCGGCTCAGAAAAGGATTGTCATGACAGGGAAGGATGGAAGTGGATAGACTGAGACATGTTCTCGAGGTAGAGTTCTCAGGATTTGCTGATGTTAGATGTGAGGAGAGATGGGAATAAAGGAACCACATAACGCCTTCTGGGTTTTCAGCTTAAGAGATTGGATAGAGGTACTATTTATTGAATTGGGGGAAGACTAGGGTAGGAAGATCTTAAAGGAAAAATCAAGATTTCTGTGTGAACATGTTAGGTTGGAGATGCTTATTAGATGTGTAGTGTTAAGTCAAGTAGGCATTTGGTTAAACAGGTTAAAGGCTCGATGGTAAACAGCCTATGGGCTATATTAAACCATGGTATCGGCAAGATTTCCCAGGGAGAAACAGAGCAGAGGTCCCAGGACGGAGTCTTGAGATATTCTATACTTGGAGGTTGAGTGAAAAAAAAGAAAAAAGGAATAAAAGAGAGGGAGGAGGATCCACCAGTGAGGTAGGAAGTGTTTTAAAAGAGAGGAGAAGGGGTCAACCATGACCAGTGCTGGCCAGAGGTCATGCAAGATAAGAGAGTTCACTGTTGGACTTAGAACCTGAGGCTCACTCATACTCTTGGCAAAGGCAGACGTGGAGACCTGATGGGGGAGTGGCCCAACCAGAGTGGTTTGAGGAGAGAATGACCGGTGAGAAATTGAGAAACCCATGTAGGCAATTCTCTGGAATTTTGCTGTGGAGTTGAGAAATGAGATGGTAGCTGGAGATAGTTACAGAACCAAAGGAGGCTGTTTTGTTTTGTTCCTTTTATAAAGATAGGAAATTCTAGAGCATGTTGGTAAGCTGATGAAAAATGAGTGAAGAGATGGGTGTGGTAGCAAGCTGGGATGGGGCTTGAGCGTAAGTGCGGTTGGTCCTTTGTAATAGAAAGAAAAACTGGGATTGTAGCTACGGCTACCAAGAGTCCCACAGATGGAGTGGCAGGAAAATGAGGGCGTTTCACTGAAAGGTTGAAGTAAGGTCATTCTGGGTTGTGTGTGTTGGGAATGGCTATGAATAGTCTTTTGAAGAGAGGGGCAGTGGGTTAGGATGACCTGACAGTCCGTGGGGGTTTTGCTGGGTTACGAGCTGCCAAGTACTTCTGCATAGTGAGGTCACCTTATTTTCTGTTCACTGTTTTGAGGAAGCCATGAAAATTTATCCATGTGACAGTTTTAAAACACAGGTTTCCTTACCTTTAATTGTCTAAACGTTTGATCATCCAGAACCACAGCAAACCCTTGTGGGAGACTGCTACGGGCACAGCGTTTATGAAAGTCATTTCAAGTGTTGAGACTGTCTTACATTACATGGAGTCAGTGGCAAAGGGTGAAACAGTATTTATCCTCCCAGGGGACACCGTTTTGGAAACAAAGCATTCCTTTTAATAGCATGCCTTCATAGTGTATGTGTAAATAGTGCATGTCTAACTTTGGCACTGAGCATAAAACAAACCCTACCGTGGATCCTTTGTGGTTCTTTAATTCACTCTAGCAGTAACATTTATTTGGTTGTGAGTGGGTATAATACGGCAGTTTTATATTATCACTGTATTACAGAGCTCAACAATTTTAATGGGTCTTCAGATCACCTTCGGTGTGATTCTTGTCTGTCAGTCCATGTGCTACATGACTGTGTAACCTTGGACAAGTAACTTTCCCTCCCTCTGCAGGGCCCTTCTCCAAGGAGTTTTGTCTGGATGTACTCCGAGGTCTTTTTTAACTCTAGTATTCTGTGGTTCTGTGTTCCCATTGTTTTATTTAGTCTTTGGTTTTCCTGGAGGTGGGACTGAATTATCGTGGCCCCACAATTACTGTTCAAATCCAGATGAACATTTCTGCCTTAAATCAAGCAGCTGTTTCATGAAAGGAAATTATTACCTTAAAAATAGGAATTTTAAAAAGTTGTCTTAAAAACCTTGTCTTGTAGCTTTAAGCACTGGACCCATGGCTACTGCTGTTTGTCCTATTCTGAAAGTTCTGTAACTTGTGATGGAATTGGCACATACTACACGTGGTCTACATATTTTGTGTGTTTTACTACCCACAGAATGAATAATGGTCCTGTTTTAGGACATGAAGAGGAAGTTGGGAGAAGGACAACCTTCCGACTTTTTTATCCAGAATCTGTTTTTTCAGATCCCAATCACAACGATCCTAATACTACGGCGGTTCTCACTGCTTTTAAGCCGCTTGATTTAAAGTGGCTGTGGGACTTGTTGACGGGTGGCAAAATAGTAAGTTGGCAACATTGATCTGCCTTCAGTTTTTGTTTTTTTTCCATTAAAAAAAAAAAGACCACCACAATGTTCTGTTTTCTGTGTTCTTACTTTATTTCAGAACATTAATGGTTTTTGGAAGAAACCAGCCTTAAACTTGATCTATAAACCTTATCAAATCAGAATATTAGATCCTTTCATTATCAGAATGGCAGCTTATGAACTGCTTCACTTCCCAAAAGTGTTTCCCAAAAATCAGGTATGTATTTTGCTTTGCACAGTTCCAAGCTAAAGATCTGGCTAGGGTAGGGTGGAGAGATCATAGGGTTCTCAGAAAGAATGAGAACCATGACTCATGAGGTGGCGGTAGTGAAATTAGGTGTCTGTGGGTATTATGTTTTTTTTAGATTGCAAGGAAAGAACTGGAGTGTTCTGGTCCCCCCTACCTCGCCCTTGCGGAGCCCTTCTGGGGTCTCCTCTTACAGGCTCCAACGACTCATTTCTCCTAACCTCCATCTGCAGAGTTCTGCGATGAGGAGAGACTGACTGGTGGGGGCGCTGCTGGGCAGGCTCTGCTCAGAGTAGCGGGACGGGGCTTCGGGACAAGCACAAGACTATTCAGGCTAAAAAGAACTCAAGGGCTCTGATAAAAATATCACAGGAAAGCTGGTGGGAAGGTGAGGAAGGGACAGGATGGTTCAGAAATATTTCTGTGGTAATAGAGATACTGGCACTGAATTCTGAGGAAATGTTGAAACTCCGAATTCTTCAATTAAAAAGTCTTACCAACTTTGGCTCTTGTAGCCCTTTTGTTTACATTCCCTAGAAGACAGTACCCTCTGGACCCATACAGTGGCAGGGATAGGTTTTTCATTTCAAGCTTGAGAAACTGTGACATAATGTCTCTGCTGAAATGAGGGTTTCTTTTTGTAATCAGGGAAAATCCAAAGAAATAAATACACCTCACGTATCTTCTTTTTTTTAGTATGATAAAAAAAATTCTAAACTTCAGAATTACTAGATTCTAATGCTTTTAATGAAACCACTTATAAAAGAATATATATCAAGTATATTTTGTTTAAATTATATATTAATATATTCTGTTATTATATATTTATATATATAAAAATAAAGGAAATCATCCTTTTCACCCTGTAACTCTCATTATTCCTTAAGCTTTTTTTCTGCCATTTCCCCCCTCCATTTAACTATTCTCTTTATAGATCTTTCCATTTATATCCAGCTTTTTTCCTCTAAATTATTTAGAAATGCATGTGATTATAGGGATTTTCAGCCCACTTTTGTGATTTTTGTATAATAGACTCCTAGAAGTGGAATTCCCAAGTCAAAAAGCATAAAGCCTGGTTCTGGAAATGTGAAGTCATATGGATGATGTGGACAAGAGAAAAAAAAAAAAACAGGAAGAGAGGCCTGCTTGAATTAGGTTAAAGAGAACATGGGACAGGAGCAAGTGGAGGCAAATCTTCAGAGTTTTGTTGGGAAAGGGAGCACAGAAATGGTTGGAAGCCATGGGATCAAGGATGGTTGCTTTTGTGGTTGTTTTAAAGCCAGATGCCATGTTTATATGATGGAGAGAACGATTGGACAGAAGAAAATGATGAGCGCAAGGGGGTCATTGTAGATGCAGATTTGGTGGCAGAGAAGAGACGGGAGGAAAGAGTGCACGAGGGGCGAGGTTGGCCACGAGGGGCGAGGTTGGCCGGAGGCAGGGACAGGCACATCGCATCCATGGAAGGAGCGCTGAAAGTACAGGTCAAACTGAAGGTAGGTTGGGAAGTTGGGGAGCTGGTATAGATAGCTCTTCTGTTTCTGTTAGTGAAATGAGGATTCAGTGGTAGGTTTAAAGGAGGAAGGAGGATGAGGCTGTTGGATATAAAGGAATAAAATTGTCACCTTGGAGAATAAGAATGGAAATTTGCTAGGGGAGTACTGCACGGCCACTTGAGACTTTGGACATAAACGTCACGTGTACCTGAGCACGTATGGTGTTTTCTTTTGGCTTGTTATGCTGCTTGGTTGTGGGGTGAGCCGGGGTTAAGATTCTGTCAGGTGATGAGCTATTTCTGTCTGTGGGTGCAGAAAACGGAAGGATTATAATGATGGATGAAGGCCTCCAAGGCATGAGGAAAGGAAGTGGAGGACACGATGGGGAGGGAAAGAGTATTGGGATCAGTGAGGCTGAATGACTCCCGGGTTGTTAACCCGACCACTAATTTCCGTTTCTAGCAGATGGCAAAGGCTTATGGTGTTCATCATAAGGCATGGGGTAAAGAAAAGCTTATGCAAAAGGTAGTTAAATTTTCAGAGGAGCTTGCCTCCTGGAGTTTATTTGATATTTTTGTGCTTCTTGGGTATTTTCTTTTCCTCCTCAAAATCATAATGTGTCATTTCCATGGAATCTGTAAGTCACACCTTGATGGAAAGGAAATCTCCTTAGATGGCTGTGTTAAGATGTATTTTGTTTTTGCCTTTAAAGGCCATACCGGTGAGAATTAACACAGAATGAAAATCCTTCTGTCAAACATCTGTTAATGCATTTTTAGGAGATATGTGTATGTGAGGGGGATGCTTGGTTTCTTTCCTTTTTGATTTTTAAAGTGATAATGATCGAGTGGAGACTGTGACATTACTCTGTATACATCTGGACTTTTTATTTTCTATAGAAGTCAGAATCTTACTATTTGCCATTGAAGTTAATTGACTAGTCTTTCCCCAGAGCTGGTTAAATTATCAGAATTGTAAAAGGGATCTCTTTTAAGGCTTATGTGGAGCCTCTTACTTACCATGATCCCATCCATTAGCGAGTTAACCTGTCCTTCCGTTTCCTGTATGGGTTGGAAATCCGCAGGTGCTGCTGTTTGCACAGGAAGCCTGACTCAGCATGTGTTATAAAAGGAGGCAGCAGCATCCTTTTCCCTGAGCCTTTTCTTCATTTGATAGTTGTCCTCTGGGCTAATACTATAGTTAAGTTTTATTTGAAAGATTTTCTAAGATTTTCATCACATTTATATGCTTTTCAGAGTTAGGAAATTAACCGGGGTTTGGGTCTTAGACACGATGAGGGTTTATCTTAGGTATTTCTCACCTGGTACGTGTTCAGAAGTCCTCGTTTTATAAGATGAGGTCACCCAGTTCTGGAAACATCTTGTTTGAGTTTTAAAAAACCTTTCATTTCCCTCCCCAGAAACCCAAACACCCCACAACAGGAATTATTGCCATCACGTTGGCCTTTCACATATGTCACGAAGTTCACCTTGCTGGTTTTAAATACAACTTTTCTGACCTCAAGAGTCCTTTGCACTATTATGGGAATGCCACCATGTCTTTGATGAATAAGGTAATACATACCCACTTGGGTATATCTTTGATCTTTACAGTCAGAAAGCTTCTGTTTTCTGTTTCCGCATTTTTACTGAGGGAACAGCTTTTGAGTGTGAAGAGCTGCTTAACCCTACCAAGAGCTACTAAAGGCTGAAACTGGGACTCGCATCCAGGCAGTTCCAATCTGTGGGTGTCAGACCCTTGGGAATAGGACATCGTATCAAACCTGTATGGACACCAAGCCTTATCTTAGATCATGTTTGCACTATACAAATACGCATGCAGACCATTTGTTCTTGCTAATATCTCAAATTCACTTAAAAGCATTAACACAGAACAGGGACACTCCTCCACATAAGAGGATCGACCACAGAATACACGGGAAAGATGAAGGTAGATTTGGAGTTGAGGAGATGATGTAACTTCTTGCTGTGCTTTTCAACCTTTTTTTTTTTTTTTAAGTAGAGGAGGAAGTCTATGACATTTTAACTCTATGAGGGAATATTCATGGTCAAAAAGGTTGCAGACGTTTATAGTAGATCATGCTTCTCTTGAATTAGAGATCAGTGGTGGTACACAGGATCTTTAAGACTTAACTGAATAGGTAGTTGTCTGAGGTTAATAGCACATCACAGGTGACAGGACTAAAATGTTATCTGTACATTTTTAATATGGAAATATGAATAGTTTGCTGTTAGGTAGGGATATAGCATGTGTAATCAGTCCCCTTAGATCATCATCCTCAGACACTACTATAAGCCAAAGGTTAGACCTTTGTATTACTATATTACTTCATCTCCCACCCCTTGTGAGACAGACACTTGAGTAGTAAGTGTTAGTTGCCTAGGACAGATTGCAGGATTATTTCTCCTCAGCCCTAATCTTTTAGCACTCCTGGGATTTCTAGTCATTTAGATAACAGAACACTGAAACAATTTCCTGAGGAAGATTAGGCTATCCATCAACAGAATAATTAAAAAAAAAATCTGTTATGCATGCTTTACAATAGTTTCTTTGGGCTGATTTCTGTGAGTTTCAGGTGCTGCTTTTATTAAAGTGATCAACGCATTTTGACTTAAAATTCTGGCCTCTAGTTTTATATCCTGATTTAGGAGATGGGGGAGGGGGGAATGATATGAAGGGGTGCTCTTAGGTGAGGGTTTAAGTGGAAACAGCAGGCTAAATTTAGGAAACAGATTCTTTTGCCAAATTCCTTGGCAAAAGAATGAGCAAAGAGAAAGGTAACAAAAGTTAAAAGTCTACCTGTATACTTGTGACTGGAGTTTTTCATTCAGAAGCTTTTCAGATACACTGTAGTCAATTATTCCTGTTAAAATTTTGATACTGGGATAGATGGTGATTTTATTTTTCTTTTCTTCTCCAGAATGCATATCACAATGTGACAGCGGAGCAGCTCTTTTTGAAGGACATTATAGAAAAAAACTTTGTAATCAACTTGACTGAAGATTGACTCTACAGACTCAGAAGACTATGCTAACAGTATTAGTTTTATTTTTATACGGCAGTTTTTAGTTTATTTTTAAATATGTTGGATGCACTTGTCAAAAAATTGTGTATATTAAGTCTGTTGCTGCCTGGTGATTCATAACCACCAGCTTAATTTCTGTGAATATATTTAATTTATAAAAACCAAGATATGTTTAGTTATCAGGGAAAGTTTTGATTGCATTGTTTTTAAAACAAGCTAGTTTTCCGAAGTGTTTCTAAACATCTTTTTATATAGACTTCATCTTAGACTTTTGAGGGGATGTGACTTCCTAATAAGGGGCTTTAGCTGACCACAATTTTTGAACACATTTGGCTACTCTGAATTAGTGGGGCGTGGCCATCTGGTTGTGCCTTGATACGGCAGACTGGAGCCACTTTCGGCATGTAGCTACATGATTGTGTTGTACCTGAGGAAACAGATTTGAATCTTAAAGCAGCCCTGAACACAGCACTAGGTATGGTTATGGAAATCTAAGATCAGACTGGTTTCATTAAGCTTTTTTTGTCCTGCAATTAAGTAAACCATGATTGTAATGAGTAATCTGGTAAAAGGAAGGTGTGTCTTTAAGGTAAAGGAAATAGACTACACATGAAATTCTGGACGAGTAAATAAGCTAAGAATGCCACTTACCAAAGCCTGGTGACTGCATTATTTTAAAGCTCATACAAGGTAGCAGAGCTCGGCGGCAAGCTTAAGGAGAGCATTATTAAATTTTCTGCCTGGCCTAATATATTAAAATGTGAAAGTTTACTATTGGAATTAAATTAGAAAAAATGAAGATAAATCCTTGAGACTCCTCCTCAAGCTGTTTCTGGATTTAAATGGGACTTTCATGAGAGATTTCAACTTCAAAGGGGAAGGCTTACCTGGCTACCTAGGCTGCATCAGAGAAGAGTGCTGCTGGATGCAAACAAGTCAAAACCAACCCTTCGAACAAATGTGAGCTAGTGTCCCTTCTCACTTAATCCAGCCCATGGCTATGGGGAGGGAGAAAGGAAGAGAAGAGAATTACAAGAAGGATGGAATTAAAAGTTCTCAGAAGAGGTAAGAGTTGAAAGAACTGTTATCTTTTGAACAATAATTATCACTGGGAGTCACGCTGGTATTACTGGGAACCAACCAGCCTCTCTAAAGATTATGTCAAACGCAGTAGAAGAGGGGAGAAAATTCCTAATAGATGTAAGCCAGATCTACACATGAAACATGGACACTGTTCTGTTAGCACCAGCACACTTGCACAGTACCATGATCTCACTGGATTCCTCCAGTAACTGAGGTGGAAAACGTGGATGTTCGTGTGACCCTGCCCTCCTACCACACATTGAGCCTGGCTGCTCAATTTCAGTCTGTGAACTAATTTAGGCTTCAAAAATGGATGGTAGTAAAAATAAAAAACCACTGGTAGCATTTTCAAATGTTCCTATAAGGTTTAGAATAATGGCAGGACAATTTCTGACTGATGCTAAAACTGAGAAATCTGGCATTTTGTGTAGTGTGAGAGAAGACTACAAACTTCAACATGGTTTTATATAAGCCCAAGGAAAGTCTCAGCAAGACACATATATACAATTTATTAAAAACACATGAACACATTAAGATCTCACTATTTATACAATCTAGATTCTAGCAACATATACACATACTGAGTGACTACAGTACATGCCGAGGTAAGAAAAGTACATTCCGGGAGAATATCACTGACCCTCAAGCCATTTTTATTTCCAATATGTATTTCGATAGGTTTTGTTTCCACCTTTCCCAGTGCCAAAAAAAAAAAGAAAAAGAAAAAGAAAAAACTAGTCATAAATTGGTGCCACAGTTGAGCTAAAAAGTATTTTAATAACCATCCAACTCTTATTAGATTTTGCAGTTCAGGGACTTCAAGTTCATGGCAGGAAATCAGAGCTAGAAGGCAGTTTTTTGTTTTTTGTTTTTTTTTTTTTTTTTAAAGGTAGAGCTTAGTTATCTCTCTTTAAAGGGTTTGAAAAGTTTTTGTCCCACAATCTATTAGTTCTGTCCTCGGACCTGTTGTTTCCATAGCCCTTTTGCTCTCCAGGTTTTAATGTGAGGCCAAGGCAAAGAAGTTCAAGCTTTGTCACCTTCTATAGAATTTTAGATGAGTGCATTTTCTGCTGGGGTCAGGGAGGGTAAGAGTATACATGACACCATAGTTTCAACTGCTGGATAAATTCTCTACACCAGCCTTTTCACCAGCAGATAAAACCACTGTTCAATGCAAAGTGCAAATAGTGAAACGTGAATTTAAATAACTGGACTAGATCCTACACATATAATAGGATCTATTTAGTGTTCTAATCAAATATAAATCAGCATTCACAATATCTTTGACTGGGCTGGTTCCTAAGATCATGTAACAGTGAAGCCAGCGTCACTTTGTGAAAACCTGTAAGGGCCCTACTTCGCTGTACCTCTGTCGGAGTCGATCTTTAGAATTGTGTTAACAGGAAAAAAAAAATTAATCCAATAAACCAGAGTGACTTAAATCTTTAAGATATTTCAAGCAGGGAATAAAAATTCAAGGTTATTTAGTAAAGAAAAAAAAAGTTACTTTCACATTTTCAGTTGATTGTCTCCACAGCTGCATCAGACATAAATGTAGTTAAAACCCAAAACAAAACTCTAATACGAAAACAAAGGAACTAAAAGTACAAAGTCAGAATAACCCTCTGTATCAGGCTCAGCTCTTCATTTAAAAAGTAAATATACAAAAGCAATAAAAACTATTTTGTACAAAATCATTGGTAGTTTAAGGACTGCACGGTGGCAAAAACATGCATCATTTAAGAAGAAAACATTTGCCTCTCAAAGAGTTCCATGGGAAAATCAGGTGCACAAAATTAAATGAAAACAAGCATCTTTGGGAGAATGAGATAATTTCTCTTAAAGCTTCTCAAACAGGCATGTGATTGGAGAAGTATATTCACTGTGTACTGAAGATGAATAGAAAAATAAATCAGTTTACTCTCTTCCAACCTGAATGGGGATGACTGCATTAATACACGTGCTTTACACATTCATGTCTTAATAAACGTTCTACATCTGTGCTTGTTTCAAATGTTCTGAAACAGTATATTTCTTCAATGAATAAAACGATGCCTCAAAGTTTGTCTGAAAAAGCAAGTGAAGGTAAGACCAACAAAAATAATACTAGAGGGCAGAGAGGCTGTAGAAATAATTCTGCTTTTGAAGCAATACTTTAGAGTTCTGATATACCCATGGAAGCCAAGTGAAATGAACACTGTCTTTTCTCACATCTAGCAAATTGTGGAAACGACTGGGGGCACAGGCCAAAAGAAATGGCTAGAACCTGATGGGAAATTGTATGTTTTAATCATAGGGCCAGCTTCTCAGCCTGCCAAAGATTTTTAAAGATTCTTAACACTATGGGCTAATAAATTACAGATGACTTTTATTTCACCCATCTAAAACTAGTTCTGGGCAAATACTGAAAAAGAAGTTGCCTGGAAATACCAAAACCAGACATCAATATTCACCTGCTGCTAGAACATCTGTTCCACAGGCCTGCGGTGAAGGACTGTCAAAACTCCCGTGACACAGAGTGGGCACACTCACACAGAGCTGAGGAATTCATGCTGGCTTCCTATTTCCTTCAGTATTTCACTGTGGATAATTAACAATACTTTTTGACCAAAAATAACTTCAGATTAAAATATATATATATATATTAAATCAAAGAGGGCAAATCCTTTTTTTTTTTTTTTTTAAGGTACTTTATAAGACTACTGAGGAATGATTCCGCCTTTCACTGTGGTAAACATAAAGGGTCCTATTTACGGTGTTCACTCAGATGGCCCCACAGGTACTCACAACTCGCCTAGGACCAATCCCACTGCAAATAAAGTCGGGCAGGGAGAGAATCTCTGCTGGAGCTTTTTAAAATTACAGGATTCATGAGGCTGGTGGAGCAAGCATCACTCACTAAAAAAAATTCAAAACCGTTAATAAACACAAGAATAGGGCTGGCCCCAGACAGAACAAGTAGGGATGAAACCAGGTCACGTGCCATTAAGTGTTAAAACTCTGGAGAGTGTCAAGAAGTGAAAAAAAAAAATCAATGACCCCGCCCTTTAGAAGTCCATTTCCCACCTATAGACCTTCCTAAGATAGGTAAGTGTATGACTGCAATCAAAAAATGGTATCACTAATTTTTAAAAAAAATCTGTAAGGAATATAGGAATAGAAAAGAGCTCATGATAGTACCCACCTTTCACAAAGAGCAACATTTCAAGCCATTAGACATTTCAAGAACAGTACCTTGCGTTATTGCCCGTCAGGTGAACACAGCCACCTCTTGAGTTCATCAATGTACCTGCAGCATTGGTAATAAATACTCTCAGTGATTTTTAGTTTCTTTGAAGTGCATAGTAGGGAGCATTTTCTGTATCAAAAAATAGTGTTTTACAGTAGTAACAAACAGGATGTTTGCAATTGAACTGGCAAGCCGTCACTGCCACAGTAACACTTTTAAAGCAAGATGGCAAGATTAGTAGTTCCCTGTACCTCGGTCATCACATTTTCCCCAACCACATCTGTGACAGATACGTAATACATTCTATATATTACTACCACTAACACACAAAAAAGGCCATGTGCTTTAAAACGATGCTTTATAACAAGCAGCATCACCTTCAAAGAATTTCTTTAAAAACATCACATTCACCATCCCTCCCGGCTCCTGAAGCCTCCTGTGTGCTCTGTGGCACCTGGTACACCAGCTCGTCTGGGGCACTGGCACCTGGCTTCCCACCTTTTGGGGTGTCATACTGGGCACGGGCGGAGGAGCAGCTGTCAGTCCTGGAAAGAAGAGTGTTGTAGGCTCCCACCAGTGGGGGAGGCTGGTTCCCTGCAGCTTTGAAAGTGGACGTTGAGGAAAGACCAACTGAAGCTGTGGGGTGCCCAGACATATCCATGATGATCGGGGTTGCGTATTCGGGCCCGGTAATTGGCAGTGGTTCAGCATAGGCATGGTAGACTTCTTGGACCGGGGAGTTGTAAGGATCTAGGTCAGCATAACTTGCTTCTTTCCCTTCTTCTGGTTTAAAGGTGGATCTCTGATGAAGGGTGCCAACAAGTCCTCCCACAAGTGGCTGTGCATACTCTGTGGATATTACAGAACAAACAACACAAAAGTCACCTCATTCCTACAGGGATCAGATAGTCCAGGTGATAGTCATAGCCTGACACCAAAAACAAACACTTCTTTATGGCACTTCTGTTCCTATCAATACAGAACTATGGATTTCTCTACCAGAACCAACTTAAAAAAATTAAACATGTTATCTTGTATCTCCTAAGAAGTTAATATGCTATAGAGTCTCATTCATAAAATTTTACAGAGAACGTATATGCTCTTGAGATTTACAAATAATGTATCACTGGGGAGAAAAAACCCCACTTCATTATTAGATATTTTCAAATAGGACAATGTTTAAAATAAATATGAACTAAGTTAACAGGATACATATTATAAGGCTCACTATAGCTTTGCCACTCTTCACACTCAAAACTCCAGGTAAACACACAGAAATGCCCAGAGCTTTTTAGAAATGAATGCTCTTATTTTTTGAACATGGAAGGTGCAGAAATAACTTTCTCAAGGTCATCCTTTCAAAAATTAGTTCTACCTTAAGAAAACAGTTGACCTGTTACATAGGAAAAAGAGAAAAGACACTAGAAATCCCGAAGCACTTTCCAGCTACGTGTAGCAGTGTCTTCCTCCGCTCTGGGGAGGGAGGCACGCAGTTACCTGCAGAGTCGGTCTGTAGCACAGCGGTGACTTCTCTGGGGCTCAAAGGATTGACTTCACTGCTGCTGTAGCGAACAGGGGTCTCCTCGTGTTCCACAGACTTGGCAGGGAGAAACTGCTTCATTCCTTTCCACCAACCTTCATGGTGATTGGAAGCAAGAAAGACCATTACATAAAAACCCAGGTCTGAAATGATAACACTGTTTACAGGAGAATTCCTGCTGCATTTAAGCCATTTCTCTAACACATCTGTACAAAATAGCCTCTATGTTCAATCTCTTTTTTTATTTTGGCATAATACACATTACAGAAAATTTACCATCATAACCATTTTTTGAGTGTAGGTCATGTGGTTTAAAATGTTCACACTGTTGTGCAACTACCACTACCATCTCTCTCCATAACTTTTCAGCTCATGAAACTAACACTATTCCCATGAAACGGTAACTATCCATTCGTCGTCCCCCTACCAATGGCGACCACCACTTTACTTTCTGTCTTTATGATTTTGACCACTCTAAGTACTTCATCTAAGTGGAATCATACAGTATTTGTCTTTTTGTGACTGGCTTATTTTGCCTCACATAATGTCCTCAAGGTTCATCCATCTTGTAGCATATTACAGAAAATCTTTCCTTTTTAAGGCTAAATAATATTCCACTGCTTGTATACATTTTGCTTTTCCACTCATCAGCTGAGGGTCAGGTGGGTGGCTTCCACAGTTTAACTGTTAACAATATTAAGTTTTCAATCCACGAACATAGAGTATGCTTTCATGTACGTCTTTTTAAATTTCTTTAGTAGTATTTCGAGTTTATAAAAGTCTAGTACCTCTTTGGTTAAATGAACTCTTAAGTATTTTATTCTTTTAGATGGAACTGTAACTGAAACTTTTTATAATTTCTTTTTCAGATTGTTCACTTTATGTACAGAAATGCAATGTGTTGACTTTGTATCCTACTAGTTGGCTCAGTTATTGGTGCTAACAGCTTGTGTGTGTGCAATCTTTAAAGCTTAATTCTCTTTTAAATGTTTGGTAGGATTTTTTTTTTTTTCAGAGATTTTTGATTATTGACTCAATCTCTTTAGTCAATTCATATTTTCTATTTCTGGAAATTTGTCCATTTCATCTAGATTATTCAATTCTTTGGCATATGATTATTCATAATATTCTCATAATCTTTTTTTCTGCAGAATCAGTAGTAATGCCTGTACTTTCTTTTCTGATTTAAGTAGTGTCAATCTTTTTTTTTTTTTTTAATTTTATTTATTTGACAGACAGACATCACACGTAGGCAGAGAGGCAGGCAGAGAGAGAGAGAGGAGGAAGCAGGCTCCCCACTGAGCAGAGAGCCCGATGCGGGGCTCAATCCCAGGACCCTGAGATCATGATCTGAGCCGAAGGCAGAGAGAGGCTTTAACCCACTGAGCCACCCAGGTGCCCGTCAATCTTTTTTCTTATTCTATCTAAGTTTGTTAATTTTGTCAATCTTTTTAAAGAACCAGCATTTGATTTCACTATTTTCCCATTTTCCATTGTGTTTCTCTCTCTTATCTTTATATTTCTTTCCTTCTGGTAGCTTTGGGTTTAGTTTGTTCTTGTTCTAATTCCTTAAGTTGCTGAAGTCTCCCCACCCCCCTTTGGTGGAGTATCTAGTGCAATGCAGAACATGGTAGAAATTCCCAATGGAAGTATACCCAGAAGCAAAATCATTGCTCTAAAATTGTTGGCAGATATAGTTTGTCTGTTGTAGGGTGGTTTTTGTTAAGTTTTTCTAAAAAACATACTTTCCAAGGTCTACCTTGGGGTTTTAGCAGCACAGAATCTGCCCCCACTACTGTTCTTTTCTGCCTTAGTCACAGCAATGAACTCTTTTGCCTTTTATTGTTCCAGTCATGAGACTGGAAAGTAGGAGACCAGTAGGTGTCACCTGCTGCAATGGGCCACACAGAATAGGAATTCAGAAGATGACAACTCATCACGGCAGAGAAGGCAGACCTCACGATTTCCAAACTAGTAGGCTCTACCTGGGAAGTACCCACAGCAGAGTGACAAACACACACTGTGTTACCAAGACCACAATCCTTTTATGCAGCGTTCACACAAGCCATAAAGAAAGCTGGTCTCAAGAAAAACAGATACGTGGGACAAACCGCATGGGTTTTCCAGGAAAAAGGAACAGAGTGTGTGTTATGAGAAATTTTCATTTCATTACTTATTGACCAGAAGAGATTTTACAGAAGAGCAAAAGTGGTCAGAACGTTAGAGGAACACCATTTTTCTCACAGGCTGGGGAGTTTGTGTAGGCCTGAAAACAGCTTTCCTCTTTCACTACTGCCACGTGGAAGGGTGGGACTTTCCTCTATGGGAGCAAAGTCCTGAGTTACCTGCCCGGTCCCAGTAAGGTAAGTCGTAGGTGCCTTCGGTTTTCTTCTTTCTGGAAAAATACAGAAAAAAACATGTTAGCAAACAGTGAATTCATGAGTAAGACAGCTCTGAAAGTGCAGGATAAACACTCAAGTTAATAATTACTCAGGAGTACACATTTCCATTTGCTGACCTACCCGGCAAGGCCCTCCATTTCACTTGCCTTTCAAAGTTGCCCCTGCTGAAACTCATACTGAACTCTTTTTTTTTTTTTTTTAAGATTTTATTTACTTATTTGACAGACAGAGACCACAAGTAGGCAGAGAGAGGAGGGAAGCAGGCTCCTTACTGAGCGAGAGCCCAATGCAGGGCTCGATCCCAGGACCCTGGGATCACAACCCGAGCTGAAGGCAGAGGCTTTAACCCACTGAACCACCCAGGCGCCCCTCATACTGAACTCTTGATAAATTTTAAACTATCTCCTGAGATACTCTGTTACCCAAGGTACTTCCTACTCAAAGGATAAAGGAATAAGAAAGGCTAAGTCTGTAGATAAAAAGAATCTAATCAAAGACCCACAGGTAACATGTGGGTCTTTATGAGACAGTTACTGTTAGGTCTGTTTCAGTTTCTAATACAAACTGCAAATCCATTGACTTCCATCTGTATCCTCACAATCTGAGGATTGTGTCCTTTAACCGCTAGCCCAGAGGGATCTCAGGACTTATCTCCCACCTTCCAGACAACCTGACTCCCAATCCTTACCCTCTGTGCTCTGACCATAAGTGGATGGGACTGGACTGCCTGACTGACCACACATCCAGGGCAGAACTCCACTTGGCTGTATGTGGACCGGGTGACCTCAGACAAGTCACATTTTCTTCTTCTGTAAACAGTACCTGCTTTGTAGGTTGTCTGAGGATTAAATGAACTGAACCATGTAAAGCACTTAAAATAATGCCAAAAATCAGCTTTCACTCTCTATAAAAACGAGCTGTTGCTACTCTCGTACTATTGCTTCTACCCAATTCCTAGAGAGCAGCCTGAACTTTCTGCCCTGGATTTTCCCTGCCCTCATAGTAACTTGTTGGGTCTCTGTCCAGACCGCCTTCCCAAAACCATGAGTCCAGGATCCATCTGCTTCTTTGGCCTCCTCTGTGGCATGTACTGGATGGAGGCACCATCGCTGCCCATCGTCCTCACTGTATCCTCTCCCAGCCTGTGAACTCTGGGGCTCAGCCCTGGACTCCCAGGACATGGTCAATACTCAGCACGAGGCAGGAGCTCAAATAGTTGAGTGAATGAATGAAGTCATTCTCCTGTTCCACCAAACCTGTTCCTGCTGCTCTGTCAGCTCTACTCAGGACATCTCTACTGGTCTAAGTGCACAAGCCAGAAACTTCGGATCGTCCAGGATCCCTCCTCCTTCCTTAGCAGCCAGTTGCACCTCATCAGATAGCGTCACCCGTCTGCCTCACCCTCCTCTGTGAGAACCCCATCTACGAATGAAACCTGAATCCCTCTGTCCCCAGAGGCCCGAGATATACTTCAGTTCCTCCTCAGCGCTCTCCTGTGCCCAGCCCATGCGTGAGCCCTCACTACCCTGCCTATACTCCACATCTCTGTGCCTTCACTCAAGCACAGGGTCTGGGCTGTGCTCCACTTTCCGCCATCCAGGCAAACCCAACGTTCTCATTAAGGCGAAACAAACTTGAGGATTACTCTTTCCTGCAGGAAAGCTTTCAGATACCTCTCATGGTTTTCACATCTGTGCTCCCCAGCACTTCAAAAAGAACTCCTTAAGGCATATTACAGTTCCGTGTCTTTGTCAACCAACCCTGCCAAACACCTAGGGGATAGGAGTTATGCCTCATTCTTTCAGGAAATATGACTAAGCACCTGTTATGTGTCAAGCCGTGGTTCTTATTAATGTGTATATTCCAGCACGGAAAGCAGATTTTGATACAATAAAGGTACTCAGTGACTATGCTACTGAACATACTCCTTTTTTTACGTATTGTATTTTGACTTTAATAACCACCTTAACTCTCCCCTTCTCAAAAAGGTGAATGGTAGTTCACCTCCTCTATTTAGATTCTACTTCACGCTTGGAGACTCCCCTTGTAGGACCAGTCAGGTGAACTGGTTATGGACTCACCTGTTCCTCCAATGCCAAGCACACACTACAACGAGGATGAGGGTGGTGAGCACCATGACAAGCACCGGGACTAGGACCGCAGCCAAGGCTATATCTGAAAACACACCAAACAAGAGTTGTGAAGGGAAGGTGGGAAGCTTACCCACATCATCCTTCAAAGCTTTTCTATCTTAGAAAACACCATACATGTTATTTATGAAATGAGAGTGGGCATGTGTGGGTAATGGCAGAAGCTTTCACAGATAACGTGGAATCTGTCACACTATTTGCTTCAGCTTTGTAGATACTTAAAATTTTTCATAGTAGCTTTTTAAATCAGCAAGATAAACTGAAAGACCAATGAAACTTGGAAAATATATTTCTGAATATGTGGTAAAGGATTACTATAATCTATATATTACAGAATTTATATGTCAAAATAATCAATAGAAAAGTCAGCAGAGATGAATGAGCAATACAATTAAAAAAATACAAGTAACCATTCCACATGTCAGCTTCACTAGTAATCACAGAAACAGAAGTTAAAATAGGAATAAGATGTTACTTCTGCTCATCAAATTGGCAAATATTTAAAAGAATAACTGCTAGAAAGGATATCAGGAGACAGTTATTTTTATGGGACTTTAAATGTATACTTTCTGCATCATTTTGGGGCAATATGTATAAAAATCAATCACTTGGCAATTCCATGCCTAGAATTTATTCTTAGAAAAAAACATTTAAAGATGAATCTTTGAAGAGGTTTCCTGCAAAAGAGTGAAAAACTGGAAATAATCCAAATGCCCAACAATGAATGGGAATAAATACATCATAATACCTTTCTCACAGAAAAATATTACTATATACCATATAACTTCTATAACATATATGCTATATGATTACAGTATATTGTCACTATATATCTATATCTATCTATATATATACACTATATAATATCACAATCCAGCAATTGGAAATGATATTGCAATATGATGGGGTAAATATTTATAGATATGGGAAGATAACAACATAGTGTAAAAGTATGAAAAAACCTATAGTTATCAACAGGGCAGAAAAGGATAATGCTTGAGCCTACAGGGACTAGAAGATCATCTAACCCCTTTATCTCACTCTTCAGATAAGGAAGTCCAGGCCCAGATCCAGCAAATGGTCTGCCTTAGGTTGTCTGAGACGTCAGCAACTTCCCTAGTCTGGCACCTCCATCCTGGCAATGAGGAGAGCAGCCCAGCAGCAGCCACCACCAATCCGTGCTGGGGGCTAAGCACCAGACACAGTAGGCCCTGACCCTCAGCGTCTTATGCACCCTTAGACTTTATCCAAGAGAAAGAGTCTGCCCATACGGGGGAGGGAGAGGATCATCAACCACCTGAGGCCTCCGAGAAGCTGGATGGACAGGAACGAGGGCACAGGTGGGTCAGCTTTGGACAGTCTGAGGAATTCCCTCCTTCTGCACAGTGGACACCAGGTACAGAGGATTTTACAGGCTCCACAAATAGGGAGTTTCCTTCTACTTGCTTTTATTTTCTTTTAAAAGTTGAAGAAGTAACAGAGTGAGTGAAGAATCTCTGAGTCAAGTGTTTGAAGACTACGGAGAAGTGACTGCTGAGAAGGGACAGAAGAGCTGACCAGAGAGAGAAAGACCGCTGGCTGGGGCTGAGGGCCCCACCTGGGGAGGATTCAGGAAGCCAGAGTGGCACAGATCTGCCCACGATATGATTTTCTTTAGGGGCACTCTCAGCCTACATGTAAAAATGGAAAAGAAGTGCATAGAACAGAAATCATGACTTAGGGTTAGAAAGCACTAAGAATTCAGAAGGGTGAAAGTTCTTTATCCCTCAAATTTGTGAAACTGGAGAGAAAATAATCAGGTTCAAGTAGATACAGTTTGATTTAATGAGAGTTTTTAAAAAAATCTGCTTAAGGTTCAAAAAATAATAAAAAGTCTATACACCACCATCCCCAGAGAAAAGGAGACCAGGTCTTTAACTGAAAAGACTGGTCCATTCTTTGTTATTCTTCTGAAGCTTATAGGAATGTTAGCTCTGGAAGTAAACGCTTTAAGGACACTTTTAGTCTTGAGATTTCAAGATTCTATAATCAGACTTTAAGATGAACAATACTTTTAAATGGCTGTTCATGTGGTCTGGGATCCTGTCCAAACTGACAACTTCCGCAAAATTAGAAGTTCTGTAGGACACGGAGATCTCTTGCTTCTATGAAGTCTTGCTTCTCTCTAGCTTTTCCAGCAGCATGAGAAAGAATCAGATCTGTTTAGAAAATACCTTAGAAGATGGGGAAAAAAGTGACAGGTGGAAAGTTGGAGAGAGTTATCTGAATCAGGCAAATTTTCAGAAAATAAGAATGAATAAAGTTCTGTGTGGCAGAAGTTACTTGGAATGAATTGTTTTCTCTTCTCTGCATTGTCCTGAAAATGCTTTATCGACCAATACTGAAATTAACTCCTCTGTGACACTGATGGTTTTTTCTGAATTCATCTGAAATTTTGTTTTTCAAAAACTAGTAAAATCAAAGTATAGTTTCATATGTATTAATACCTTATTTATTGGCAATAAGATCTGAAAGTAAATTCTATTACATGTATATTTATAATATGAAAAAATTACAATTGTAAATATTTTGAAAAAAAAATTTTTTTTTAAGAATTTAATTATTTATTTGACAGAGAGATAGAAAGCACAAGTAGGCAGAGCGGCAGGCAGAGGGAGCAGGAGAAGCAAGCTCCCTACTGAGCAGGGAGCTGAAAGCAGGGATCAATTCCAGGACCCTGGTATCATGACCTGAGCTGAAGGCAGCCACTTAACTGACTGGGCCACTCAGGTACCCCGAGACCAAGTTTTTTAAAGAGTACAATAATTCACAGTATGTTTAGAGAAGTATTAATTTTCACCCAAACTCTTTTTCCCCCACTCTTGCCTTTTGCCACCAAATTCCCTATCCAACAAATTAATATATCACCAGAGGGGGGAAAAGAAGTTTGATTCCTGCTATGGTTTTAGTTATTTCTAGAAATAGAGACTCCTTGTGTTTAGCTGTGGTGAGAAAAAAGATCACAAGAGGAGACCCAGAATATAGCTGCCATCTCTATATATTTAAAGAACGATTCTGCATGACACGAGAGAAAAGAAATCAGAGCAATGTAATCAGTTTCTTTTCTAAGGAGAGGAATTAAAGTTTTTTCAGTTCTTAAGAAATACAGTTGAGAGGAAAAGAAACAGAGTTTAAAAGCTAGACTTGCTCCTGAAAATTCAGTTACAAACAACATAAACTGCTACAATGTAACAGGTGTCAATTTCTGAATCTGCACACCTTTGGTTACACTTGGAGTCACCGTAGTATTTTTGATCTCAGGAGTGGCTGTTGTTTGCTCCGTTTGTGCAGGAAACTCATTGTTACTGCGAGGTTGTAGTGGTTGAGAAAATTTGGGGGCTTGACCTTGAAAAAAAGTTTTAAAAACTCTTTAGTTTTTTATCTACATCAACTTGATTAAAACAGAATTATTTTATAATGCTTTTAATATATTTATGGAAAATTATAACACAGATTCTGGGAATACCAAATTCTCATACTTAAAGGAGGCCTACCTTTGGCTATTTTTGGAGGGGCTGTAGTGTTTGTGAGGTCATTGCTGTTCCGAGGAGGTGGAGGTTGAGTAAGTTTTGGAGGACGACCTTGAAAAATGGTTTTGAAAAGTTTATACATTTTGCTTATCAGAGTCAGACTTAAAAACAATAACTTAAATATCTTCAACATTTCCGAGAGAACTTGGTTCTGCTCAGTAATTTTAAATTGTGGACAGCAATACATCAGAAGGATAAATACACTATGCATTAAACACACAAACTTACTGGGATTTCTCACTTTTTATATAATTGTCTTAAAATAATTTTCACAGAAGAAGAACACAGAGTTGGTGGCTGATGTTAAACTCTAAAGCCACAGAAGCATCGTCACAGCTTGACATGCTATTCGCTCAATCATTTAATAACTGTGCAGGGCCCGCCATATGGGGGCATTGTAGTAGGCTTTGGAGATACAACAGTAAGTATTAAAATATTCTATAATACTGAGGGAAGTTACTTCCACTTCTAATTTTTTCAAAGGAAAAGGCATTTGGACTAAGGTTACTGTTATAATCATAGGTGTTGGTGATACAATATTATACTACATGGGACCTGATTAAAAATTGTTAAGATTGAGACTAGATCTGAAAAGCAATCTCATTACATTATCTCATCTCTCTTCTTCCACTTGTAATCTTGAAAACCATTGTGGGAACTGACTGTTTAATAGGATAACTATTTCTTTTAAAATTCCTCTTTAAAAAGATACTGTAGTAAAAGCCAAATGCTCATATTATCATTCTTTATTTTCTCTGAGAATAGCAAAGCCACTTGAAATTAAACAACATACTGTTGCTTTACCTTTAGGAATAAACTGACATCCAAGCAGTTCCACTTTCATGGCAATTTTCTGCTGCCATTGCGTAGGATTCACTCTAATAAAACGTGCAATAATTGGTGGCAAAAAGTTATTACGCACATCCTGGTGATAATCTTTGTTTCCTTGAAATATCTTTAAAAAACAAAAATTGGTACTTTACGTCAACAGAGGTCAGGGCTAAACTGTTCCACTGAAACATATTTTTGGTTTATGCTTTGGGGCTTAAATGAGATCTGTAAAGTATGACAGTAGGAATTAACTTCTCAGAAAATAAATTAATCATAATTTGGACAAACTATTAAGAAGGTACACATTCTTCATCAAAAACTTATAAAAGTACTGAATACAAAAATGACTTTAAGATGATTGAAACATAACAAATATGCTAACTTGGCAATCTGAGAATCAGTTGCAGTGAGACAGTATAATTCTCTCAATAAATCAGTAATACCAGTCCTGTGGAATTACCTGCTATTTAAATACATTAATTTTCTTCTCAAAGTAAAGCATGATTGAACATATAAGTCTTAAAGGAAATGCTTTACTGTGTACTTTTCAGAATTTTTCTCTCAAAAGAGACAGAAAGTGAACATACACTTAAGGAATGCGTAACAGTTATATACCTCCACCTACTGGATAAACTACATAAAGACAGTTCCCATAGTATCCATTTTCATTCTCTGTTGCTATCTAAACCAGACAAGTGATTCTGAAACACTGCTGCCTAATTTTTATGATCCTAAGTAAATAGCAACAGATGCATTACATGTATTATAGGAATAGTATTTAGGTAAAAATATGATTTCAAGTGACTATCTCATCCCCTCAACCATTTTCAACAAATAATGATATTATGATAAGAGCTCTTATTTTCATGTAATCAACTCAGCTGTTCTCCCTGACAAACCCATGAAATAGGCAGAACCCAGAAAACTGCAGCTCCAGAATGTAAATGGACTGCATAACCAGTCGATGACTGAAAAGTGACTTGAGTCTAAGTCTTCTGACTTAACCCTAGGCCTCCACTAAGCTTAAAGTTCTTCTTGCTTCTTTTTTTTTTTTTTTTAAAGATTTTATTTATTTATTTGACAGAGAGAAATCACAAGTAGATGGAGAGGCAGGCAGAGAGAGAGAGAGGGAAGCAGGCTCCCTGCTGAGCAGAGAGCCCGATGCAGGACTCGATCCCAGGACCCTGAGATCATGACCCGAGCCGAAGGCAGTGGCTTAACCCACTGAGCCACCCAGGCACCCCAAGTTCTTCTTGCTTCTTTAGGCCAAATTACCTGGCTAGTTTCTAAAGACTGCTAATAAATAGGTATCTGCCTAAAATTACAGCAGTTTGTATTTGATGAGTTAATGTGAGGGCAAGCAAATGTTTAGCTCTTCCATCAAGTCATGTCCAAATATAGCTATTTTCTTTTGGCTGACTCACAAAACATTAGATTGTAAACTTCTGAGATGTGTTAATAGCCTTTACTTTCTACAAGGTTTGTTTTGAAGTTATAATAATCTCCAAACAAGTAACTTTTCATTACTTCCTCAGCTATTACTCTGAAATAAAGTGAAGGCAAATATTCGCAGTCTATTATGCATTTGTGGGACAGGAACAATAATCACTTTAGGACATAAAAACCATCCCCTGAGGGGCGCCTGGGTGGCTCAGTGAGTTAAAGCCTCTGCCTTCGGCTCAGGTCATGATTTCAGGGTCCTGGGATCAAGCCCCGCATTGGGCTCTCTGCTCAGCAGGGAGCCTGCTTCCCTTCCTTTCTCTCTGCCTGGCTCTCTGCTTACTTGTGATCTCTGTCTGTCAAAAGAATAAATAAAATCTTAAAACAAACAAACAAACAAAAACAAAAAAACATCTCTGAGGTTGTACTCCACACCACAGTTTCATTTTTATAAAAACCTTAAAGGAGAAAGATTTTATATAAATTAGGTAAAAAAGATCTGCTATAATCTGTGAGCATTTATTATAAGCTCCTGTGTGTAGTGAGGTCTGTAAGGAATCATGAGGATAAAAAGGGAAATGGAAGCCCACATTCCCACTCTCAAGGAACTTAAATTTTACAAGATACTGCCACACACAGATATGGCACACTATTAAAAAGCAATACATTGGGGTGCCTGAGTGGCTCAGTGGGTTAAGCCTCTGCCTTCGGCTCAGGTCATGATCTCAGGGTCCTGGGATCGAGACCCACATCGGTCTCTCTGCTCTGCAGAGAGCCTGTTTCCTCCTCTCTCTCTCTGCCTGCCACTCTGCCTACTTGTGATAGCTGTCAAATAAATAAAATCTTAAAAAAAAAAAAAAAAGCAATACATTATGAAGCAAGTTGTCTTGCATTTTCTGAAAACAAACCCAAAAGCTGTCTCAGTCTGTATGTGCTCATGCATGTGTGCATGCTCAGGAAATGAACACACCAATTACTCTTGAGTTGGGTAGATGAGGGAGCAGATGGGCTAATGTGAGGTAAGAGATTGATATTCCATATAATTCAATGTAAGGCCTTCCACTCCTTTCCAAAACAAATAGGGACTAAGTTTACTCTTTGCCTTAAACATATGAAAAACCAGATACAATATATGAAGCAACAGTTTTCCAACACTGGACAATAGGCAGCATAGGGCATTAATCCCAGAGAGAAGAGAAACACATGAGGTGAGCCTTTCTACTGCCCCAATATTGTCTGGAGAGCACCTTGGTGCTCTCATCTAAACGAGGACACAGAGCTCCGAGATGGAGAGGCCAAGATAGCTACAATTTGCAAGACATAGTATAGGAGAGAAGAGAACTGCACAAAGAGAGGGAGACTTCTCGGATCTGTAGGAAGGTTTCCCCTAAATCTTCAGTTGCTTGTAAAGAAACAATCTGTGGATGGTAAAAGAACTGCTGGAAAGGAGCCAGAAGAATGATTCTCAGAGCTAGGCAAGGGTGGGAATAGCTCACATTACCAACAGATAGTGTGGAGAAAACTCGTAATACATGAGACTGGGTTGAGTACCTGGAACAGTAATGACAGTAGAAAAAAATTAGAACTAAAGGCTGCTCAGGTCCTGCCTAACAAAGCTAAAATGCAGGTTATCCAAAGTAACCTGTGTCCCTGAATAAAGCTCAAAATTAGATAAATAATAAAAGAAAACCTAGCACTAAGCAATGTAAAAGTTCATAATGTTTGGCAACTAATAAAAAATTACCACACATGTAAAATATAACCCATAATAACCATCTACATGAAAAAACCCACATGTGACACATCAGTAGACAGAATCAGTAAATAAGGGCATCAAAGGAGCTACCACACATCCTGTATGTTTTAGGGGCAGAAAAAAGCATAAGCATGCTCAGGAGAGACTTCGAAGAAATTTAAAAGCCAAAAACTGAAAATCTAGAAGCAAAAATATAACACTGAAGATAAAAGTACACTGGATGGGATTAATAGATTACATGTTGCAGAACAGATTAGTGAACTTAAAGGCAGAACAACAAAATTTTCCAGACTAGAACATGGAGAGAGATTTAAAAAAAAAAAAGAACTGGGCATCAGTAAACTGTAATTCATAATATTCATGTCATTAGAATTAGGGAAGCAACATATCTGAGAAAACATGGTCTATACTTTTACAAATTTGAAGCAAATTATAATCAACAGATCCAAGAAGCTCAAAGAAACCCAAGCAGAAGAAACATGAAGACAAATACACAAAGGCACATCATAACCAAATTGCTTAAAACAGATGGTAAAAAGAAAATCTTAAAAACAGCTAAGGAATAAAAAGAAACATTAAATATTGAGGAACAAAGGTATGAAAGATAGAATTCTCACTAGAAAAATGCAAACCAGAAAACAGTGGAAGAGCATTATTTAAAGCATGGAGGGAAAAATAACATCAACCTACAATTCTATACCTTATGAAATTATCTTTCAAAAAATGAAGCAAAAGAGAAAAAGTCTTTTTCAGAAACATAATTTAATGGTGCTAGATGTTTTTATAATATAAACATGGATAATGCTTATAATTTAAAAAAATTAACTATATTCCACAAGTACAATAAATATTCTATAAATAAATATGGATGTTCTCAGACTAAAAAGTAGCCAGGTCTGGGGTTATTAAACAGAAGGAAGATAGGTTTAAAGACAATACTGTTATTTACTTCAATGGGTAGAGCCTCACCAAAGATGAAGGTCAGGTGATAACAGGCAGAAGAGAGGGAAGAAGGCCTTGAATAACAACAGAAGAGTTTAGATCCATATGACAGATTATAAGGAGCCCCTGAAGTTTTCTGAATAGAGAGATAAGAAAAGTGGTAATTGAAGATATATTAGCAAATCAGATATATCATAGAGAACTGGTAGTATCATATAGGTGAAATGAAACTCAGGGAAGTTTCATAAAAAACAAATCGTGCTTATAATTTCAGTTCTAGATAAGAAGAAATCTACTGTCCTCGAGGACAAAGACTCCCCCAGTTATAAGGTCCTCATGGTGGATTGTGGGCCAGAAGCCCAGGTGAAAGGGATATCTAGAGGACAGCCACTTCTCCCTACTCCCCACCCCTTATCATCTTCTCTGGAGCATTCCTGAATCATCACTGTCTGCTAACTAAAATAGCAATTTGATAATTAACATGGAAGTTAAGGAAATTCTTTGGTAAAAAAAAAAAAAGCAGAAGTTTTCTAAGATAAAATTTGGTAAGGTGATCTTGAAATGACCTTTCAAGTCTATACCCAACACTAAAATGCACTTATGCCTTTGGCTTTTGTCCCCCTTGCCTACATACATGAAATCTGGGAATAAATTAAGCTTTCTATCATTCTGTGGATTAACAAGAAAAACTTATTTAAGACAAGAAGTTACAAGTTCCTTTTTAGAATTTCTTCCTTTTTTAAAATAAGTTACCACTACTTACTGAAAATCATTCATTCAATCATTCATTTATTCACTGACATAGTCTCTACACTCAATGGGGGGTTTGAACTCATGACCCTGAGATCAAGAGTCCCATGCTCTACTGACTGAGCCAGTACAGCATCCCTCTTTCTTAGAATTTCTTAATAAAGTACCTAAACAATTGAGTTAAAAATGTTACAATCATCCAAAGAGACCCAGAGCCACTGAGAATTTCCTAAGCATAGTTAGAAGAATAAGGCTAATAACCAACACAACCTAAAATAACCAGAAGAGAACAAAGACCAAATGATAGCTAACTTGAACATCACACAGGAGAGCTTTCATGATTTTTGGCAAAGGCCCATTTTTTAAAAGACCCTGGCACTCATTTTACCTTA
Organism: Mustela putorius furo; assembly: GCF_011764305.1. Classification (NCBI taxonomy): domain Eukaryota; kingdom Metazoa; phylum Chordata; class Mammalia; order Carnivora; family Mustelidae; genus Mustela; species Mustela putorius. The sequence continues at coordinate 25,442,905 of NW_025421987.1, forward strand.
TCCTGTTCCACACCAGGCTCTCTGTACACAGTCCATCTCTGTCCATCATCACTGTATAGGATTTTATAGGCGGACACATAGTAATTGTGTTCCACCATAGTGGAGCCAGTGGTCACAATGCCTGGGGAATGGAAAGTTGCTTTCATTAGTGCACAGGGTCTGATCCTTGAAGTCTACTCAGCATTGAAGCATAAATACCTAAAGTATACTGTTAAAAACATCTTTGCCAAAAGCACACTGCCATCTCTAAGTGCAAGGTTTCATTATAATAGCACCTAAATCCTTAGCTTTGTTCCCTTGTAAAGATACAAGAATTATGAGTGCACATGAGGAAAGGACTGATCTATTTTGACAGCTTGTGTTCATATCACTATAAAATACATCTCACCTACCATGTAATAATGACTCCCTGGGAATGAATGGATTAAAACAATTATTTTTTTCAGTACCAAATCAAAATTACCTAAACCAGTTCTAATATATTATTCTGACCATTTGATAAATTGCCCCAAATAAATCTGGATTCAGCACATGCAGAATATTATTTATAGCACTTAAAATGAATTCCTTGAACATAAATTTCTTTAATAACTCTAAGAGATGGTTATTTCAAATGTCAAGATCACTTAATTGAAACATTACCTTTAAAGAACCTTATTACAATGAAAAAGAAAAGCTTAAAAAAAAAAAAAAGGAGAGACGAAAAGCTAAAAGAAATCAAATGCCAACTCCTTTCCTCTACCAAATTTTATAAACCTATATTCAGGAATATTTAACACCAGTAAAGAAAACTTAAAACCATACAATTACATTTGCAGTGACCTAATTTTCTATGAACATCTTGGATGTCTTCAGGTTTCCAAATACAATCAAAATTATAAATCATTCTAGAAAATTATGCCTCTTAACCTGTTATCTTCTTTTCTTTATTCAGATCTATTTGTAACCACTGATATTCATCAGTGGCAAAAGCAGCCCAAGGAGGTCCAGGTTTCTTCAGCCGGGCCTTTTCAGGTCTCCAGCTGTTCTCTTGCCCTGTGTGGTCAGTCCATTCTAGCACCGATGATGCTGTTATTTGAGGATCAGCAATCACACCAGATTCCATGCCCAGTGTTCCATAACAACCTGAAACAAAAAAGACAGTAACTTGGTTTCCAGATATAAATTTATGATCTGTATAAATCTGCTCATTGGAAACCTTCTAGTGCACATGCCATTAACATAAACTATGCTAGTAATATGCTCTAATAGAGGAATTTCAAAAGTAGGCAAATGTTTCTTGGGTCTATGTCTTTGTGTCTCATCAGGCAATGTGCATAATATTTATTTATAAGCAATAACCACCAATTTAATGGCAATACATTATCTTCTACCTGGAACACTATCTCCAGATCAGTGAATGACTTACTCCCTACTGCCATTAGGTGTTTGCTCAGATGTCACATTTTCCACAGGGCCTACCCCACTTAAAACTCAAAACCAATCCCTCCTGCATTGCCTATCCTCTTTCCTTATTTCTCTGTATCTTCTATAATATTATATAGAGCATATATGTTAATTTATTTATCCAAGGTTTACTGTCAATCTCTCAATACCAGTATTTAAGCTCCGAGAAAGGAGGATTTTGCTTATTCTGCTCACTTTTGTTTCACTAGCACCAGGACAGTGCCTGACAAATCAAAGACACTCAGTAAGTATTTTCTGTGGAATTAATTACTTCAGACATACTAAAAAAAAAAAAAAAATCACCTTTCCTAAGGAACTCTCCTTGCTTACATGATCATTCCCCAACTAATATAAAACCTCCAGTTTATTCTGTCCATTACATTATTGTGATATGTTGTGTGAAGGTGCCAAAAAAAAACCCAGAACCTCAAAACCCCAGCAATTGGCATACTGCATGATCGTGTTTAAATTATATTTACTATTATACACATTATAATAAGTTACAAAGTCTGAGAGGCTTACCACTTGTCTTAAATGTAAAAAGACTTGTAGATAAGTGTCCCCTGAAAGAGAAAAGTTATTCTTGGTGACACTCACATATTGACTTCCCCATATTTGTCTTAGTAAAACTTTTTCTTTTCTTTTTGTTTTAAAATATAAAGAACTAAGGGTATTTTATGGCCATACATATGACAACTAATGCTGTTCTTAGCCAAAAAAAAAAAAAAAGTCTCATTTCAAAGCAGAACAACTTCTGAAATCAACATAAACAATTTTCTCTGCAAGTCTGCCCATGTGCCCTCTACTTATCTTTCGTGAAAATACACTGATTCCTCAAACTTTTCCGCATCATTTGCTTTTGTTGCAAGTATGCTGTAATTCCCAGAGAATGAAGCTTAAGCTTCCTGGGGGTAAACAGAAAAAAAGCTGGCCACAAAGAGGAGAGTCTGCATTTGGTACAGGAAACAAATATAGCTAAGAACAAGTGACAGCGTGATAATGCAGCACCCCATGTGGATTTCAAAGGATTGGCAAGTAAATGCAGTGGGGGAGAATGGAGCCCTGGGACACATGACTAGTTTACCAAGGACTCTAAAGAACTTGAGGGGATAAAACCATCAGTGTATGCTCCCGCCTTCAGCACAACATTCAAAATGTTATTACAAGTGGATGCAACCTGTCCTTATTTTTTCCTTAGAGTATGAAAGAACTGACAAAAAAAATTATTTGTAAAGGCAGAAGAGGAGAAAGGAATGATAAGGTCTGCATAAAATCATCTAGAAGAAACCAAGAGAAGGAAAGGTTGCTAACTCTATACCAGGAATGGGCAAATGATAGCTCGCTCATGTATGGCCTGTTTTGTGTGGCCAGAAAGCAAAGAATGGTTTCTACATGTTTAAAGAGATTTAAATGAACCAAGAGAGGATAAGTGACAGGGACATTTGGCCCATAAAGCCTAATATATTTGCTAGCTGGTGCTTTATAGAAAAAGTTTGGTGACCCCCGTTTTGTACTGTCATGGATATGGATCATGCTCTCATCTTCTGAATGAAAACTGGCCCAGAATCTCTGAAGAGAAGCTGGTTTCAATTAGACTTAGTATTGTCTACAGAACTGAGCCCATATAATAAGCAAGATTTACCAAAACAGATTCCAAGTATCACATTTCTATTTAATGTTTCAACTTTTCCTGCTTTTGATGCCTAGTCTGTGTTTCAAAAAACAGATCACTGTGATGACCATAAAAATACACTCTTAAAATATCCCCTTTGGAGGAGAGGAGGATTCATAATATGACTACCTCTGACTTGTGTCAAAATTTAATTTATAGAGCATTTCAGTTATCCTCAATCTATCTAGGTCAAACAGGCTAGAAGAAACAGAGTAGTTATGCCTCCTAATCTTTGAAATGAAGTAAAAATTTGGCCACAGACTTTTAGACCCTTACTCTAGAATTTTCAAAATTCATAAAAGAACAAGTCATCCTTCTAAATGACTACCTTTGCGATGGAGAACATGCCAAGTTATGCGACCCTGCCTGTGCTCTTCAGTACACATGGACAACGAGCACACAAGAATGGGATGCTCACCACACAGATGTTTCATGAACACCATTAACAGTGACGTTGCTGAGGTCTAACTAGCTGGTATCCCACCCCTGCCCCACACCCTTCCGTATAGAACCAATAACGTAGATACTTACACCACAGACGTGACGTTGTTAGCCAAAGAACTCTCATAGTACGGGATACCTTTACTAATTACAACACTGATTTGGCCACCCAAAATGTTGGACACTACTCCTGCGTGTACACCAGCCATACACAAGGGTGAGGACTTGAGAAAAGGAAAAACGAAAGATTAGTATTTAATTTTCTTTGATAATTTATAAACAAGACACTCAGGCTTCCTCAAGAAATGAGTCAACTGGGGCAGTTTTCTCAATAGACATAGGATTACTGATGTGGTAACATAGTACAGACTCGTAGCACAAGAAAAAAAATAAAATATCACATACAAAATACTAAAAAGAAGTAATTCCTAGAAAATAAACAAGATTAAAGATACATAGAGTAGGTACAGCAATCTATTTTGGAGTTAAAAAAAAGAAAGTTCTATCACAACTTGAACATTAAGTCTGTTGCTTAGACTTACATCTCTATATCCATGAGGGATTGTTCCAGATATCTCAGCAAAAGGAAGCAGACAACCAGCTGGGCAGTATTTACTGTGAAATAAAAACAAGTTAAAGGGTATAAAATAGTTCTGTACTTACTGGGGGGAGAGAACAACAACAACAAAAAATCACATAGTTCATTTTTCAATTCATTCAAATACTATAATCTCGATACCCTGAGAAGCACCACTTCTAAAAAGCCCTTTCAGACTTTATTCCATCCATCTATATAAAACCTCTTCGGGGCGCCTGGGTGGCTCAGTGGGTTAAGCCTCTGCCTTCGGCTCAGGTCATGATCCCAGGGGCCTGGGATCGAGTCCCGCATAGGGCTCTCTGCTCAGCAGGGAGCCTGCTTCTCCTCATCTTTCTCTCTGTCTGTCTCTCTGCCTATTTGTGATCTCTCTCTCTGTCAAATAAATAAATAAAATCTTAAATAAAAAAAAAAAGTTTGAAAAAAAAAAAAACCTCTTCGCCCACATATTTAAAATAATTGTGCCATATTCTACATACTGCTTTATTTTACTTCATAATGAAAACTTCACAATGAATGACAGACGTATTTTTACTATAAGACCTATTTATATTTAACAGCTACATGCTGTTCTATTTTGTGGATAAACCACGATTTATTTCACCAACCCTCTACTGATCAAATTTGACTTAAAAATGTTTGGCATCAGAGCGCCTGGGTGGCTCAGTGGGTTAAAGCCTCTGCCTTCGGCTCAGGTCATGATCCCAGGGTCCTGGGATCGAGCCCCACATCAGGTTCTCTGCTTAGCAGGAAGCATGCTTCCTCTTCTCTCTCTGCCTGCCTCTCTGCCTACTTGTGATCTCTCTCTGTCAAATAAATAAATAAAATCTTAAAAAAAAAAAAAAAGTTTGGCATTCATTCATTCATTCACTCATTTCTCCCACCCAGCCACTCAACACAGTTACCCAAATGTCTATTATGTTGTCTTTTGAGTGATGGGCTATGCTAGGTACTGGGTTTACAAAACATCAACCAAATAAACATGGCCCAGTCTTCCCTGGGTTTATACTCCTGAGGTTGGGGGAAGACATTAAACTAACACTTCTATGAGTAATTAATCAGATTATGATTCTGCTATGAATAAAAGGCACTCCATGAAATAGCTAGGAGAAAGCAAACGTAATCCAAGCAATACAAACATTCAGTTAATTTACTATGTGCCCGGCAGCCTTCTCAGTACCTCAGGAACCACACAAGAACACCAATAGTAGTACTAGTATTATCCTCATTTTACAAATGAGGGAACTGAGAAACAGTGTGCCCAGCTCCCATAACTGGGAAGTGGCACATGGGCGCCAGAGTCGTTGCTCTTGCACAGGGCTCTGCACTGCCAAAGTCGGGAAATGGGGCTCTGAGGAAGTGAAGCCTCAGCAAAGGGAGGGAAATGCACCCGAATGGATGGAACAGTAGGCTCATAAGGAGAGGTGACCTGTTTGCTTCTTCAGCTGAGGACGACCGTGTGGGCAGAGTACAGTGAGCTCTGGAAAACTAAACGGTTTAGTTTAGGCTTTTCGTTTAAGGCTTCGTGCAGAGCCTTGTGGACTATGGGAATGAGTTGGGAATATATTCCTAATTAAATGAAGGATTTTAAAGCTTATACACATAATCTGAAAAAGATTATTCTGGCTCCTGAGAAGAGCTGGGAGGAACCCTGAGACCTTGGTGGGCTGGGGGTGTCGCAGTCCAGGCAAGAATAATCAGCAGCTTGCCTGTGGGTGCTACGGATGGAGTGGAAGCAGGGGCTCTAAGACCCTGTGGCAGGCTGTGTGCGAGACACTGAGGCCAGCGTCCTCTCTGCTGACCGAGATCTTCCCTAAGTGCTGATGAACACACCCATCATGCAGACAGAGAACTTTCTTTGAAGACAAAATAAAGTCTGCTCTTTGGGAAGTGGTAGCAAGTTGGGGGCAGGTTAGTGAGACCGGTCTTAGAAGATGAGAATAAATAAATGTGCCAAGCAGAGAGGAGTAAATCAATTCCAGGCAAAAGTTCTGAGAGCTCAGAGCAGTGGAAAGAATCCGTAAGTACGTAAGATGAGACTGGAAAAATGGTCCAAGGGCTACCTGTGAAAGATCCTGAAACCCAGGCTAAGAAATCTGGATGGCATTTTGTCTTAGTAATAAGGAGCTCCCGAAGATTTTAAAGCAGGGGAATGATCAGGCATTTATTTTAGAATGAAACTTGGCAGCAACGTGAGCGGCAGAATAAAAGCCAGCAAAGTGGGAAATCAAATAGAAGGGCATCCCAGTCCAGACAAGAGACAAGGATATAAAGCAGGGAAACAGTAGTAGAAATGCTGCTTGGGCGAGGACACTGAAGAATTCTGCCACAGCCTAAATAATTTTCTTCTCTTTTTTGAGGGAGAAAAAAAAGCTCCTCTAACTTCATTACAATTTTGCCAGATTTTTAAAAGCAACCAGTTCTACTTTTAAAGTATTATTAAAATACTTTACTTTCATACTATAATACTTTCATTATAGAAAAGATCCAAATGCTACAATTAAAGCAAAATTTAAACACGGTAACTCAATGGCTTTAAATAAGCTATAATTTATTGATATCTTAGAATAATTATTATATGTCACACCTGTGACACATATAGTAATGCACATTAATCATAAGTGTTTAAGAATAATGACGAAATGGATGAAGAGTAATATTTAAGGGGAAAAATATCACAAATATGGTCATACCTGAACTCAGGTTCCGAAAAACTGGATGCAGTGTCTAAGCAAGTAATTAGATCTAGAAAAACAAAAATAAACAACGGATTCAGTAATACATAGGTTTACTCTTACTGAGCCACCAACTGTTTCCAAATCCCAAATGATATTGTTCTAAATTTTAAATCTCAACAGCTATCAAGGTAGGACTAGTAAGTTTTTACAAGTTTTTGTTAGTCATGATTTCTTTTTGGTTTTATGTATCTTGATTTCTGGGGCTATGCCTCTCCAATACTGTTTGTTACCACACCTCCTCATAGAGTCCTCTGTGTTGTCTATATACATATACAGACACACATACACACACATACATAAGGTACACAGGTAAGTATAATGTATAGACTTAAAATAACTTCTACAAAATACAGCTGCTCCTGAAAAAAGAAAATTACTATATAACTAAAAAGTGATCCTCTGCTAATTACACACAACGGAAACAATGAAAAGAAAGATGAATTAATTTTGTTACTCTAAGGAACAGATACTAAAAATCTAGTCCATGGCCAGGACCAGCAGCACCAGTTCATCTTCTGCAAACTAACAGAAATTCAAATTCTTGAACACCATCCAGATTTACAGAGTCTCTGGCAGTGGAGACCCCAAAATCTGCTTTAACAAAAGCTCCAGATACATCTTAAGCACACTGAAGTTGAAGAAACACTAATTTAAATAAGAAGGAACTTTAAAATTTAACATTTCTATCCAGAAATCAAATCTGAATAGGAGCTAACCTGTTTCTTTCATCAAGACTTAGTTTGTAGGCTGGGGAAAAGTGGCTCTTGGTTGTCAACATCATCCTTCTGCGCTAGGACAGAGGGCCAAGTCCTCAACACAGCCCACAGGTCTGGAAGTGGTGGCCTGGTCCTGTCTTAAGTCTGGTTTTGTACCTGTGCTGGGTTCCTGCCATACAAGCCTTCTTTGGTTCCCCTGGCACATGCTACCCACTTTACCTGGCATGACCTTCTACTGTCCCTTCGCCTTGCTAGCTTAACTGGCACTTCCTTACAGATATTCCTCATCTTCACAGGTCAAACACCCTGAGCACACAGTAGGCACCTATGGGTTTTTTTTTTTTTGGTTGTTTTAATGAATAGTTGACTATTATGTGTTCTCAAAGTACCACGTGTTATGTAAGAACAATCCACTGATGCAGCTGGACAGTACTAAGCGACATCACTGCATGATGCCTGGTCTATGGTCACCTTTGTTTTGTCAGCAGCAATCACAGCATATGGCATAACAGCAGGCTTTCAATCAACATTTATTGAATAAAGGAAAGAATAAAAGTTTGTGACTGTTGGCATGTTTGGCTAAGCCCAGTCATGGACTAATTTGTATGAAGGTAAACCTAGAAGGCCCTAATAAGGCGATCACAAAGGTAAGTGATTTCACATATAAATGCTTGGCTGAACAAGTGTGCTGAGGATGACAATACACTGAAATAACACCCACAGGCATCCTGGCATGCTGACAGCATGCAAATAATCATTACATTTCTTTTTCCTTCTTTGGTCAGAAAGAGAGAGAGAACGCAGAAGCACGTAAGGCAGCAGGCAGAGAAGCAGGCTCCTTGCTGAGCAGGGAACCCAATGTGGGGTTCGATCCTAAGACCCTGAGATCATGGCCTGAGCTGAAGGCAGATGCTCAACCAACTGAGTCACCCAAGTGACCTGAATAATTTAATAAATAATATAATTAATTAAATTAATGGCTACCACAGCAAGCACAGATAACTGATTATTTTATAATTCTGAAGAAATTATGTGATTATCACCCAAATGAAATGTGTCTAGGAAAAACTACAGCACAATTGTTACACCAATAAGAAAGTGATATTTGAGAGCAATTACATGGATTAATACACCACGGGCACTTGAATGATGATCAAATCTGTGTTTTAGGAGTTTAGAAAAATACATGCCTGGATAGGGGTTCATGACTACCTGACTGAGTGACCAAGAAAAGTAGACTGAATTACCTATACCCTGGTTATTCCTGGCAATCTTCACCCTGCATCAGTTAGAACTGATTTTCTATTTTCCTGCTGTACCAACAGGATTTCTAGCTTCTAAGATTAAAAGTTGAATGTCCAAAAAAAAAAAAAAAAAGTTGAATGTCTAAAAGTAATAGCCTGGGATGCAAAGGTACCTACCTGTGTGGTCCAGCGTGGCATTCAAAACCACAAGAAGACTGCCAGTTGGCCTCAGTACTTTCAGGCCATGTGCCAGTATGCTGGCCAGCTACAGATATACTTGATCAGACCAGTGCTTTATTCTAAGTACATGCAGTGCTAAAACTCCAGATTATGCTATGCAAATGTATGCAACTCACTTGACTTCACTTTCAAATTCCACAGGCCCTCAAAAGAGGTCCCTAGGAGAAAAATAGGACTTCAAAATGGACAGCTATGAGGAGAGCCAAGAACACTAAAGGCAGAAAAAGAGAATCACGATTACGAATACCAAGCTTTATAACTCCACAGAGGCAAAGAAAACTTCAAGCCAGCAATTAAGATGTTTTAAAATGTGTCTTTTCTGAAAGCTTTTCCCAAGTAAACAGCCTTCCAGAAAACCAGTATTACTACAAGACTCCCGGCTAATAACACAGCATAGGCAAAATGAATACAGATCAAAAGAAACCATCTGCCTCACAGCCTTCTGATAGCAATGTATAAGAAGTTGTAATGAATGGAACAGAAGTGAGAGTCCAGAAATAAACTCTAGATTTAAAGTCAACTGATTTTGATAAGGATGCCGAAACAATTCAGTGGGGAGGAAGAATGGTCTCTTTAACAAATGATGCTGGGACACGAGGATATCCACATGCAGAAGAATGAAACTGCACCCCTACCTCAAGATCCCATACAAAAATTAAAGGGGATCTAAATTTAAGAGCCAAACTATATCTCTTAGAAGAAACTGTAGGTAAAAATTTGACCTTGAATTAAGCAATGTTTTCTTAGCTATGATACCAAAAACATAAGTAGCCACACAAAAATACATAAATTGAATTTCATCAAAATTAAAAACTTTCATGCTTCAAAGAATCCTATCATAAAAGGGAAAGGTAATCCACACAATGGGAGAAAACACTTGCAAGTTGTATAACCTGATAAGGATCTAGAATCCAGAATAAAGAATTATTCCAACTTGATTTTAAAAAGACAACTCAATTTAAAAATGAGCAAAGGATCTGGATAGACTACTCCAAAGGAGACATACAGATGGCCAATAAGCACATGAAAAGATACTCAACATAACTATCAGGGAAATGCAAATCAAAGTCACAATGAGAAACATGTTATACCCACTGGGATGTCTAGAATCAAAAGGACAGATAGTAATAAGTGTTGACAAGAATGCGGAGAAAATGGAACCTGCATGTACTTCTTGAGAGATTTTTAAATGGTGTAGCTGCTTTAGAAAAACGGTTTAGCAGTTCCTTTAAAAAGGGTAAAGACAGAGATACCATACAGCCTAGCAATTCCACTACTAGAATATACCCCCCAAAATGAAAATATATGCCCATCAAACACTTGTACATGAATGCTTATCAACTAATGAATGGATCAATCTGGTATATCTGTACAACAGAATATTACTCTGCCACAAAAAAGAGTGCAGTACTCATATGTGCTACAACATGGCCTCTGAAAACATGCTGAGTGAAATAAGCCAGCCACCAAAGCCCCCACATTATGACTCCATTTATATGAAATATCAAAAATAGGTAAATCTATAGAGAAAAAAGTAGGACTAGAGAGGGAGAGGGTTAAGGGGTAGGGAATGGGGTGACCACTAGTGACTGTGGAGCTTCTTCTGGGGTGAAGAAAATGTTCTAAAATTGACTATGGTGATGACTGCACAATTGTAAATATACTGAAAATCAATGAACTATGTATTTTGAGTAGGTGAAATGTATGGTATAATAAAAGCTTTAAAAGTGAAGAAAAAGAAGGATCATAAAAGTAGTCACAATTTTTCTTTATATAGAGCACAAGTGCATTGAGGGATGAAATAAAGCCTAGAAAAAGAGCCAGGACTGACAGTTTGCTTGTTTATTCATTCATTCATTTATTCACTCAACAAATATTTAGTAAGTATGTATTATGACCAGGTGTTGTTATAGGCAGTAGAGTTAAAGAATCTCTGCACATAGAAAAGGCATCCTGTGTGGGGGATAAGAGAAAGTAGTATGAATAAGAAACAGACACTATCTTAACAAGTGATAAATACATTAGAAAAAAATAAGGAAACAAAGGCAGGTAGGAAAAGTTAAGGGGTTGCGATTTTAAGGAACACAGGACAGATCTTACTGAGAAGGTGGCAGGTAAATAAAACTAAACAGGTGAGGGAGTGAGCTACAGGTGTGGGAATAACAAAGGATAGGCAGAGGGAATCACAAAGGCCCTGAGGAAGAAGCACACTTAGCATGTTTGTTGCCAGAGCGAACAAGAGAAAGAAGATTAAGAACTGAAGTCAGAGAGGAGTGAGAAGCCATCTCCTATAAGGCCCCGGAGGTAAGGACACTGAGCAAAGTGAGAAGAGACCTTCATTTTTACAGGATCATACTCACCACCAGGTTGAGAGCAGGCTGAAGGAGAGAAAGGACAGAAAGAAAGGTCAGCAAAAAAATCTCTGGTCATAACTGAGGTAGAGGCAGATAACTTGAATGAGAGTGGCAGCGAGAGGTGTTGAGAGGTAGTCAGAAGCTGATACATAAAGACTCTGAGAAGTGGCTAATGAATATAAAGTTTGAGGGAGTCAACGACAGCTATAAGGTTTCTGGCCTAAGCAAATTGAAAGATGGAACTTCTACAGAAAGTGCTTAGGCAGTGATTTCAAAAATTAGCAATGATAAAGCACCATTGTCAACCCAGCTGTCATGCTGGATACACTGTAAGATGTCCTGTAATGCCAAAAAATCAGTGGTATGTTCAAAGTGAAAGGCAGTATATGTATTGAGCTCTTCTCAACTAAGAGCTTCTGCATGGGACTTAAAAAATCTTTTAATCAAATATACTATATTTATATTTATATTATGTAATATAAATACAAAAATATATTATATATATTTATATCATATAAAATAATAAAAACAAAATATAGAAAAATAAATATACATTTATAATTATATATTTAATATATATTATAATTATAATAAAAATATAATTATAAATCATAAAATATATTAAAAATAAAAATATTTTATATAATAAAATATATAAAATAATAGAAATATTACATATAATATAAATATCTTTAAATATACAATATTATATTATATAATATACTATATAATTATGATTATATTATAATCAAAAATATTTTAATCAAATATATAAAAAGAGATAATACATAAATTATAAAATATATTAAATATAAATTTAAAATACATAAAATTATAAAATACATTTAAAAAGAATAAATACATAAATGTATTTACTGCTACAGAAAATATTAAAGACTGTATACTTCATTGAGGAGCTCTGGGCCATAGAGAGTGGCAGCAGTAGGATGCAGAAGGCACTCAGGGTTCTGCTGAAGCTGTTATCTATTCTTCCTCTTGTGCAGCCTGAAGGAGAACTGGCATCCATCATGTAGATTCTACACTAGTCTCCGCAGTACAGTCTACCCCAAAGTGAGTGTAATCGTAGTCCCTCTAGGAGGCTCCCTAATATCTGCTGCCTTCCTTAACCCTAGAGGGCTTTCTAGAGGAGGTAGGCCTCAGGTGGGGTTGCGGAGGCAAAATAATGTAATTGTGATGAAGAATATGAGAAAATACAGAAAAAAAGGCAGGTCAACAATCAATAACAGGATGAAAGATTTCAACATTTTCTTAACAAAAACACCAACATTAGATATTCTAAGACAGCTCCCAATTTAGTAATATTACTATCAGCCATAATTGATGTCCTAAAACAATTTTTTTTTAAATTTAAGTACAATTAAACATTTTTCTAATACCTAATAACTGCATAGGCTGGGAAACTTTATAATTGTCCCATGAAATATTTATTTAAACATTACATCTAATGTTAACCCATCATAACATCACAGAAATGTGATATTTTATAAGATCACAAATCAATTAAAAATAACATATTGTTTACTATATCAGAAATATTTTTGATTTCTGAGACAGCAGAATTATGAAATAGATTTAGATCTTCCCCCAATTAATATCCTGTTTTGTGTTCCTGAATGAACTGAAAAAACTCTCAGCAGTGTTAGCACTGACTACATAAACTGCTGGGTATAATTTTTGTACAGATGAAGCCATTCTTAAAGGAAGGAAGCCTGAGTGCCCATGTTTATTCTAATTCAAGAAAACAAAGTACTACAGTAAGTTACCATATTTATTTACCCCAAAGAAGAAAACAAATGAAGACAATGCATATTCTTCTTTATTTGCTCTAATATTCTTTAAATAACAAATTTCCCAGAGCCTGAAGGAATATGAAGTCATGCCTCCTAATTTACACTTTGCCAGCAACCTTGCAAATTATAGATGCTACTTTGTTCAAGGGCTACAGGGTGGAGGACAAGACTCATTGTGTTGCTCCAGCCAATATTACCATGTGACCCTGGGCATAATCCCTTGTTTCCATAATAGGAGCCTGGTATTAATGTACCATCTGCCATTTAGTGAAAGAAATTTACATATGTAGTAGAACATAATTTACTGTGATTCGGAGTTAAATAACATTTACTCAGTGGCAGATACTATAGGAGGCATTTTATACCTTCTCTCCTTTTACATACTGAGAGTGGAGATTAAATCTTATGTTTCTCTTAGAAATATTACAATGTCATCTATGGAAGCTGAATCTATAGTAGGAGCTCAGGTGAAAATAGCCATGCTTTCTTATGGATGATGCAGGCATGACTCGGTGCCTAGTAAGTAATGTAGTCAGGCCATAAGGTACACATGGTGAATCAAACCCTCTTCATACCTAAGTTCCCGCATGTGTGCATTAAAAAACAAATACAAGAATATTAAAAGTCATAGGACATTAGAATCTAAGATTTTATATAAAATATATGTGACATTAGGAATATTATAAGATTATAAAATATTAAAATTCCTGTGACCTACACAGTATTTAGGGTGCTAATGAACACATCGGTAAGAGCAGCAGTGAAAGAATATGTCACCAGATAACGTAAGACACCACAGAAACACAAACTCAGTCCCCTCACAGAATTCCTAATTCACTAAAAAAAAGAAACACAAAACACTAAAATCATTAAGGCCCTTCAGATTACCTGCACTTGCAATAAATTTTTTTTTATATTTTATTTATTTATTTATGTATTTATTTGTCAGAGAGAGAGAGAGCACACAAGCAGGCAGAGTGGCAGGCAGAGGCAGAGAGAGAAGCATGCTCCCTGCCAAGCAAGGAGCCCAAAGTGGGACTCGATCCCAGGACAATGGGATCATGACATAAGCTGAAGGCAGCTTAACCGACTGAGCCACCCAGGTGTCCCTGTAATAAATTCTATCCCATAAACTGAATAGCCTCTTTGGGTTAATACTCTCTTAACAGACTGTTTTAAAGTGCTCTTTCTCTGCAAAATTGTCAACACTTAATTGGTCAGCACAAACTGACACCAAAAAACACATTTTTCTTATTTGTATTACATACACAAAGTATTAATTTGTGTGTAAATAAAAACAAATCTAAAAATGTGCATATAAACTGAGACTTCATTAATAAAATCTTAAGAGTTCAAGAGTTTTTAAATGTCGGCTACCACAACAAAAATCAGGAACACAATAAAAATGCTAAAAATAGAAACCTAGCTAAATGTACTCAGAATTCAAAGATTCCCATAAAATTACTGTATAATTAAGGTAGCAAGCAATCTTAAATAACTCATGCTCTATTTTTTTTTTTTAAAGATTTTATTTATTTGAGAGAGAGACAGGGAGAGAGAGCATGAGTGAGGAGAAGGGCAGAGAGAGAAGCAGACTCCCCGTGGAGCTGGGAGCCCGATGCCGGACTCGATCCCGGGACTCCGAGATCATGACCTGAGCCGAAGGTAGTTGTCCAACCAACTGAGCCACCCAGGCGTCCCTCATGCTCTATTTTTAAAACCAAAAGCATTTCATGAAAAAACCCAACAAAATAAAACCAAAAACAAAACAATCAGTTATAGAAATCTGGACTCTATTAGAAAGTAGTTCTATATTCTACCCTGTTTCATTTACAAGTTGATTTAATCTAATAAGATGGAAAGAATGTAAGTATTTGCCAAAAAAATGTGGTTAAAGAAGGTAGCAATCAGAAAACTTTTAAACTATTGTTGTTAATTCTAAAAATAACCTAACAGTTTAGCAATTTTGGACATTGCTGCTATGAACATTGTGGTGCAGATGCCCCCCCCCTTTTTTTTTTACTACATCTGTATCTTTAGGTTAAATACCCAGTAGTGCAATTGTTGGGTTATAGGGTACTTCTACTTTTAATGTCCTGAGGAACCTCCATACGGTTTTCCAGAGTGGCTGCACCAGTTTGCATTCCAACCTACAGCATAGGATATCTCTGCATCCTCACCAACATCTGTTGCTTCCTAAGTTGTTAATTTTAGCCACTCTGACTGGTGTAAGGTGATATCTCATTGTGGCTTTGATTTGTATTTCCCTAATGGCTAGTGATGTTGAACATTTTTTATGTGTCTCTTGGCCATCTGTATGTCTTCTTTGCAGAAATGTCTGTACATGTCTTCTGCCCATTTCTTGACTGGATTATTAGTTTTTTGGGGGTGTTGAGTTTGAGAAGTTCTTTACAGATCTTGGATACCAGCTCTTTATCTGTAACATCATATGCAAATATCTTCTCCCTTCCGTGGGTTGCCTCTTAGTTTTGCTGTTTCCTTTCTACATCAAAAACTAATGATGTACTATATGCTGTCTAACTGAACATAATAAATAATAATAATAATAATAATAATAATAATAAACCTAACATATAACAATAATCCCGTCAAAAGGGAATATTTCCCAGGCTCAGTTGTTTGTAAGGCATAAGCAGATGACTCTCAGATTCTAAGGGGTCAGGAGGCAATGAATAAAGTGTTGGTAAATTCCAGTTAGAAAATTCATTAGTATATACCTTGGCTCATTTTATTTCACATGAAATTTTAAACTATTTACTATTTTTTCCTACTAAAAACGCACAAACCTACAAAAGTATGACCACTACAAAATTCTGGACTGGTAAAATCTGAAATAAAGAAGTTTAACATTACTTTTTAAGAATGATGTCATGTTCTACAAAAGAAGTACTGATTATCACTTCCTAGCTGCATGTGTAACTAAGACATATACATCTACTCCCATCAATTTATGGTACATAACAGAGGCTGCCTTAAAGGACTTGAAGCTTTCAATGCAAATATAGATAGGTCTTCTGAGCTTATTGTTCTAAAATTAAAATAACTTAAACATTATTGCCCAGAGTCATGCCACAAATGTGTTTTCCCTAGAAACTGGCTAATGTTAAACAGATTCAAAACCAAGTATTTGGATCACTCACCTATAAAATTTATTTTTCAAGTCCAGTGGTAAATGTTTTTAATTTTACATTTTAGAATGAAAATGTCAGTCTCCTTTATTATTAACTAGATAAAAAGATCTGACTTATGGACTCTGGACCTCTGAATAACTGGTTTTGCTTGTCTCAGTAAGACCAGCAATAACTTGGGAATTTCTCTCAATAGACCTTCTCACGAGTGGTTGCTAATATGAGGTCTAGGACGTCTCTAGGGTCTACATATTTTTTCAATTTTTAAATAAAAGTTTCAATTTCAAGAAAGGATGCTTTCTTGTCAAATGCTTTTTCTGCATATATTGAAAGGATCATGTGGTTCCTGTTCTTTCTTTTATGTAGTCTGTCACACTGATTGATTTGCACATGTTGAACGACACTTATGGCCTAGGAATAAATCCCACTTAGTCATGGTAATTTTTTTAATGTACTGTTGGATCCTATTAGCTAGTATCTTGGTGAGAATTTTGCAACCATGTTCATCAGTGATATTGGTCTGTTATTCTCCTTTTTGGTGGGATCTTTGGTTTTAGGATCAAGGTAATACTTACTGGCCTCATATAAAGAGTTTGAAAGGGGCGCCTGGGTGGCTCAGTGGGTTGAGCCTCTGCCTTCTGCTCAGGTCATGATCCCAGAGTCCTGGGATCGAGCCCCACATCGGGCTCTCTGCTCAGCAGGGAGCCTGCCTCCCCCTCCCTCTCTGTCTACTTGTGATCTCTGTCTGTCAAATAAATAAATTAAAAAAAAAAAAAAGAGTTTGGAAGTTTTTCTTTCATTTCTATTTTTTAAATTTATTTTTAATTTATTTTCAGCATAAAAGTATTCATTATTTTTGCACCACTCCCAGTGCTCTATGCAATTTGTGCCCTCTATAATACCCACCACCTGGCTCCCCCAACCTCCCACCCCCGCCACTTCAAAACCCTCAGATTGGTTTTCATTTCTATTTTTTTAAAACAGCTTGAGAAGAATAGATATCAATTCTTCAAACGTTTGAGAAGAATTACTCTGGGAAGCCCCCTGGCCCTGGACTCTTGTTTATTGGGAGGTTTCTGATTATTGCCTCAATTTCTTTGCTGGTTACAGATCTGTTAAGTTTTCTTATTTCTTCCTGTTTCAGTTTTGGTAGTTGTTACGTTTTTAGGAATGCATCCATTCCTTCCAGCTAGCCTAATTTGTTGGCATAGTCGCCCATATGTTCTAATAATGGTTTGTATTTCCTCAGTATTGGTTGTGCTCTCTCCTCTTTCATTCATGATTTTATTCATTTGGGCCCTTTCCTTTTGTTTTTGATAAAACTGGCTAGCAGTTTATCCATCGTATTAATTCTTTCAAAGAACGAGCTCCTAGTTTCATTGATTTTTCTACTATTCTCTTGATTTGTATATCATTGATTTCTGCTCTAATCTTTATTAATTCTCTTCTCAAGCTAAGCTTAGGCTTTATTTACTATTCCTTCTCCAGCTCTCTTGTTTCTTGAGAAAGGCTTGCTACAGAGGTTCCTCTTAGGACCATCTTTGGTGCATCTCAAAGGGTTTGAACAGTTGTGTTTTCATTTTCATTTGTTTCCATAGGTTTTTTCATTCTTCTTTAATTTCCTGGTTGACCCATTCATTCTTAATAGGATACCTTTAACCTCCATATGTTTGAGATCTTGCCAAATTTCCTCTTGTGATTAAGTTCAAATTTCGAAGCACTGTGGTCTGAAAATAAGCAGGGAGTGATCCCAATCTTTTGGTACCTTTTGACCCCTGACTTGTGACCCAGTATGTGACCTATTCTGGAGAATGTCCCATGTGCACTTCAGAAGAGTGTGTATTCTGTTGCTTTAGGATGGGATGTTCTGAATATTTTGAAGTCCATCTGGTCCAGTGTGTCATTCAAAGCCCTTGTTCCCTTGTTGTGATCTGCTTCAATGATCTGTCTATTGCATAAGTGGGGTGTTAAAGTCCCCTACTATGATTATCAATATATTTATTTTATTTTATTATTAACTGGTTTATCTAATAGGCTGCTCCCTGGTTAGGGACATACATATTTAAAATTGTTAGATCTTCTTGTTGGATAGACTGTTTAATTACCATATAGTGTACTTGCTTATCTCTTTTGGTTTAAAATCTAATTTGTGTGATATATGCATTGCTTCCCCAGCTTTCTTTTGATGTTCATTAGCATGATAAATGGTTTTCCACCTCCTCATTTTCTTTTCTTTTTTTTTTTTTTAAGAATTTATTTATTTATTTGACAGAGAGAGAGATCACAAATAGGCAGAGAGACAGACAGAGAGAGAGATGAGGATAAGCAGGCTCCCTGCTGAGCTGAGAGCCCTATGCGGGACTCGATCCCAGGCCCCTGGGATCATGACCTGAGCCGAAGGTAGAGGCTTAACCCACTGAGCCACCCAGGCGCCCCGCCCACCCCCTCATTTTCAATCTGGAGGTGTCTTTGGGTCTAAAATGAGTCTCTTGCAGACAGCTTATCAAAAGGTCTTGCTTTTTTATCCAATTTGATATCCTGTGTCTTTTGATTGGGGCATTTAGCCCATTTACATTCAGAATAACTACTGAAAGACATGAACTTAGTGCCACCATATTACCTGTAAAGCCTCTGTTTCTGTACATTGTCCTTGCTCCTTTCTGGTCTATGTTAATTTCTGGGCTCTCTCCTCGCTTAAAAGATCTCCTTTAATATTTCTTGCAGGGCTGGTTTACTGATCACAAATTCTTTTAGCTTCCATTTGTCCTGGAAGATTTTTTAAATCTCTACTATTATTTGGAATGACAGACTTGAAGGATAAAGTATTCTTGGCTGCCTGAGTTTCTCATTTAGCTTCCTAAATATATCATGCTTGTCCTTTTGGCCTACCAGGTCTCTAAGGATAAGTCTGCTGCCAATCTAATGTTTCTACCCTTATAGGTCATGGACCACTTGTTCCAAGCTTTTTTCAGTATTTTCTCTTTGTCTCTGAGATTTGAAAGCTTCACTACTCTATGTTGGGTTGTTGACCTATTTTTACTGATTTTGAGGGGGGTTTCTGTTTTTTCTGGACTTAAATGCCTATTTCCATCCCCAGACTAGGAAGTTCTCTGCTAAAATTTGCTCCAATATACCTTTTGTCTCCCTATCTCTGCCTTTCCTCTTCTGGGATCCCAAATATTCTAATATTGTTTCACTTTATGGTATTACTTGTCTCTTGAATTCTCCCCTCATGATCCCGTAGTTGTTTATCTTTTTTTTTCTCAGCTTCCTTATTCTCCATCACTTTGTCTTCTATATCATTAATTCTCTTTCTGTCTCATTTATCCTAGCAATTATAGACTCCCATTTTTTATTGGACCTCATGAATAGCCTTTTTGATTTGACTTGATTGGATTTCAGTTCTTTTATTTCTCCAGAAGGAGATTCTCTAGTGTCTTCTATGATTTTTTTCAAGCCCAGCTAGTATCTTTATATTCATTTTACTAAACTCCAGTTCTGGCATCTTACTTACATCCATATTGATCAGGTCCCTCTTGTTCTCTTTTTTGAGATGAGTTTTTCCATCTTGTCATTCTTGTAGAAAGTGGTCGCTTTTCTATTTGTAGGATTGCAGCAATTCTTTTCTTAGATCCGAGGTTGGGTTTACAGTGTTCTCAATGATTTGACAGCTATCTAGCTGAATTCCCAGGACCAGACAAAACTAAGATCTCCTACTCCCTTTTAAAAAAATTTATTTATTTGAGAGAGAGAGAGAGAAAGACAGCAGAGCAAGGAAGAGAGAACATGAGCGGAGTGGGGGGGAGGCTGAAGCAGGCTCCCCACTGAGCAGGGAGTCTGATGTGGGGCTCAGTACTAGGACCCTGGGATCTGAGCCAAAGGCAGATGCTTAACCAACTGAGCCACCCAGGCACCCCTTTTTTGATGAAAACTCTTCACAGTATAGGGATAGAGGAAACACACCTCAATATTACAAAAGCCATACATGAAAAGCCCACAGTGAATATCATTCTCAATGGGAAAAAACTGAGAGCTTTCCCCCTAAGGTTAGGAACATGGCAGCGATGTCCACTATCACCACCACTGTTCAACAATGTACTAGAAATCCTAGCCTCAGCAATCAGACAACAACAAGAAATAAAAAGCATCCAAATTGGCAAAGAAGTCAAACTCCCACTCTTTGCATATTACATGATATTCTATGTGGATATCCAAAAGACGCCACCCCCAAATTACTGGAACTCATATAGGAATTCAGCAAAGTGGCATGATATAAAATCAATGCACAGAAATCAGTTGCATTTCTGAATACTAATAATGAGACAGAAGAAAGAGAAATTAAGAGTTGATCCCAGGGGCACCTGGGTGGCTCAGTGGGTTGAAGCTTCTGCTTTTGGCTCAGGTCATGATCCCAGGGTCCTGGGATTGAGCCCCGCATCGGGCTTTCTGCTCAGCAGGGAGCCTGCTTCCTCCTCTCTCTCTGCCTGCCTCTCTGTATACTTGTGATCTCTGTCTGTCAAATGAATAAATAAAATCTTTAAAAAAAAAAAAGAGTTGATCCCATTTATAGTTATAATTATACCAAAAACCATAAAATACCCAGCAATAAACCTAACCAAAGAGGAAAAGGATCTGTATTCAGCAAACTATAAAACTCATAAAAAAATTGAGGAAGACACAAAGAAACAGAAAAACATTTCCTGCTCATGGAATGGAAGAACAAATATTGCTAAAATGTCTATGCTACCTACAGCAATCTATACACTCAATGCAATCCCTATCAAAACATCAACTTTTTTCACAGAGCTGGAAAAAATAATCCTAAAATTTGTATAGAACCAGAAAAGACCCCAAATAGCCAAAGTAATGTTGAGAAAGAAAACCAAAGCTGGTGGCATCACGATTCCAAACTTTAAGCTCTATTACAAAGCTGTCATCATCAAGATAGTATGGTACTGGCACAAAAACACACATTTAGAGCAATGGAACAGAATAGAGAGCCCAGAAATAGACCCTCAACTCTATGGTCAACTAATCTTCGACAAAGCAGGAAAGAATGTCCAATGGAAAAAAGACAGTCTCTTCAACAAATGGTGTTGGGAAAATTGGACAGCCACATGCAGAAGAATGAAACCAGACTACTTTCTGACACCATATAGAAAAATAGACCCAAAATAGATGAAAGACCTAAATATGAGACAAGAATTCACCAAAATCCTAGAGGACAAGGCAGAAATCTCTGAATTTAGCCACAGCAACTTCTTGTCAGACAAAAGCAAAACTGAACTATTGGGACTTCATCAAGATAAAAAGGTTCTGCACAGCAAGGGAAACAGTAGACAAAACCAAAAGACAACTGACAGAATGGGAGATACCTACCTGCAAATGTCTTACCAGATAAAGGGCTAGTATCCAAAATCCATAAAGAACTTATCAAAGTCAACACTCAGAAAATAATCTAATCAAGAATGGGCAGAAGATATGAAGACATTTCTTCAATGAAGACATACAGATGGTCAACAGACACATGATAAAATACTCAACATCACAGACACATGATAAAATGCTCAATGTTGTTTGGCATCAGGGAAATGCAAATCAAAACCACAATGAGATATCACCTCACATCAGTCATAATGGCTAAAATTAACAAGTCAGGAAATGACAGATGATGGCAAGGACATGGAGAAAGGGGAACCCTCTTACACTTTCGGTGGAAGTGCAAGCTGGTGCAACCACTCTGGAAAACAGCATGGAGGTTCCTCAGAAAGTTGAAAATACAGCTACCCTACAACCCAGCAATTGCACTATGAGGTACCCACTCCAAAGATACAAGTGTAGTGATCTAAAGGGGCACCTGCACAACAATGTTTATAGCAGAAATGTCCACAGAAGTCAAACTATGGAAAGTGCTCAAAAGTCCATTAACAGATGAATGGATAAAAAAGATGTGGTATATATGTAAAATGGAATACTACTTAGCCATCAAAAAAAGAAATCTTGCCATCTGCAACAATGTGGATGGAACTAGAGGGTATTATACTAAGCGAAATAAGTCAATCAGATGATCTGACAAACTATATGATCTGACTGACTTGTTGAATCTAAGAAACGAAATAGCAGACCACAGGGGAAGGGAGGGGAAAAATAAAACCAAATAAAATCAGAAAGGGAGACAAACTGTAAGAGACTCTCAATCATAGAAAATAAACTGAGGGGAGGCGGGAAAGAGATGGGGTTACTGGGTGATGGGCATTAAGGAGGGCATGTGATATAATGAGCACTGGGTATTATAAAAGACTAATGACTCACTGACATCTACCTCTGAAACTAATAATACAGTGTATGTTAATAGAATTTAAAATTTAAAAAATTAAAAGATAAATAAATCTTTAAAAAAATTTCAATTTCAGAAAGTCTAGCTGGAATTTGATATAATTATACCAACTCAGAGTAAAAATACCAATCCTCTAATAATTACTGCATGTGTTAATAATAGTTGTTTTGTATTTCTTTGGGTAAACAGAAAAAGTTCCTTTCACTGGCAGATATAATCTTTCAAAACTGAGATTTACAGGTAAAAATTAAGAGATAACTGGTAATGGAAAAGACTGGACAGTACTGCTCAAAGATCATTAAAACTAAATGAGAGGAATAAAACCATGAAAGTTATGAAAACTGACACAAAAGTAAAGAGGACACAAGTAAAGTGTCCTAGACACAACGGGGGTATTCAAGGAGTTCTGATTCATACAAGAAGGCTTCTTTGTGTCCAAAGCCTCCTACTACAACTGAAAATCATGTAGGAAGAATCTTAGTATTTTGAAATGTTTTCTTGTAGCAGATAGGTCTGTTTCTCAAGTCTTTAGAAAGGATTAGAATCTGGCTTAAATCTAGAGTTACATTTATAATAAGACCTCTTAATTCAATCATTTCTGACCCAGAGTCCTCCAATAGCCTCTTCACTGGACTCCCTACTATTATTCCTGTCTTCAACCCACTTTTCACAGACCAGAAAAGATGGAAAGAATAAACAAAAACAAGTCCAATCATATCACTACTCAGCTCTAACAGCTTCCGTAACTCTTAGGAATAAGCTCCAACCCTGACATTTTCTACAAGGCCCTGAATAACATGAACTACTCACCAAACAGTCAATTCCACTTTAGATGTGCCAGCTTCCTTTCTTGCTCCTCCAAAGCTTCTTCCCACCACAGGGTCTTTGCATCTGTTATTCTCTTCCCTAGAATAGTTTCCTTTTCCTTCTTGTCCATCTAGAACCTCCCAATTAATCCTTGAGTTCCCTGCTTAAAAGTGACTTCCTGTAAAAGTTATTAGGCTCTTTATAATCTCCCACTCCTCTCAACCTTCTGGCCTATTGTTGGAAGTTTCCCTTCATCATACTTCTTGCCGTAACTGGAACTGAGCTTCTATCATGTGTTTAATGCTTTTTCCCAACCCTGTACTGTAAGCTCCATGAAGGAATAACTGTCTCTTATTTATACTGCTGCTTTCCCAGTGCTAGGCATATTGCAGGAAATACGGCACTGAAGGAAATATAATTTTGCCATGTGTTCTTGCATAAAGGCATGAAGATTAGTCTACCTCACACAAAATCATGACTCTATTAACAATACATAGCATAACATTATCAAGTGTTTGTGAGAGTTTAACAAACAAAGAAGCTGTGTAGCAAAAATTTTCACAATCTTTTTATTCCAAAATACTCTAAATTTCTAACTAGGTTGCTAAGCTGGGGACACATAGTGATGTTCCTTGAAAGTATTCATAGAATTCAGTGTGGCAGCAAAGTTTCCTGGATGGAAACACACTGGCTCTCAAACCAAAGTCAATCAGCATTCAAATGAATGAGTCATTAAAAGAAATTGTGTCTGAAAGGCCACCCAAGAAGAAATGGTAAGAAATTCACCCAGGGTTCTCTTGGATTTAGCCAATTGACTTTTTTTTTTTTTAAAGATTTTATTTATTTATTTGACAGACAGAGATCACAAGTAGGCAGAGAGAGAAGGGGAAAACAGGTTCCCCACTGAGCAGAGAGCCTGATGCTGGGCTTGATCCCAGGACCCTGAGATCATGACCTGAGCCAAAAGCAGACGCTTAACCCACTGAGCCACCCAGGCACCCTGTCAATTCACTTATAACTTCAAATAAAACAAATGCTTTCTAGAGGAAGCAAGTATACACAGAAACCTAAGTAAAAACTCAGGAAATAGGTGTGAAATGAGGAATTCCCATGATTATGCCTTTACTATAAAAAAGTTCCAGACTGGGCGCCCGGGTAGTTCAGCAGGTTAAAGCCTCTGCCTTAGGCTCGGGTCATGATCAATGGTCCTGGGATCCAGCCCCACATAGGGCTCTCTGCTCTGTGGGGAGCCTGCTTCCTCTTCTCTCTCTGCCTGCCTCTCTGTCTACTTGTGATCTCTGTCTGTCAAATAAATAAATAAAATCTTAAAAAAAAAAAGTTCCAGATTATGGTAGATATTTCAAAGAACTTTGGTATCTAAGATTCATGTAAAATAGTGATATAACCACTTGAAATCTGGCAGACATATGTTAAGTCTACAACATACTGATTCTGTTACCTGAGATCGCTGTCAAATCTTAAACTTTAATATAGGACATTCAGTTTTCTGTGGAACAAAAAAGCTCCATAATTTAAATATACAATATAAAATTTTTTTTTTTTTTAATGAAGGGATATTTACTTTCAACAGTGTTAGCAAGGGGCACCTGGGTGGCTCAGCTGGTTGAGCAGCCAACTCTTAATTTTGGCTCAGGTTGTGGTCTCGGGGTTCTGGGATCCAGCTCCATGTTGGGCTCCACACTAAGCAGGGAGTCTGCCTAAGGATTCTCTCCCTCTCCCCTTTCCTGTACTTGCGTGAGCACGCGTGCATGTGCACACTCTAAAATAAATAAATAAATCTTAAAAAAAAAAGGAACCTTCAACTCAATATTTAATGAAGAGAGAAAAGGGAAAATATGAAAAAAAAAATGAACAATTTAAACTGATAGTGAGAGGAGGCAACTCAAGGAGCTTTAGAAGCAAATGAATTGTATATTTTCTATCCTCTCACCTATGAACTCAAGACTTCCAAGAAATAAACCTGAAAGGATGGGAAGCTACCATCATCTCACTCAGTGTTTTCTATCTTACTTACCTGATAGTGGGGAATGAATATGTGTTTGTGGTAGGTGGTAGTGAAAGGAGGAAACTAACATTTGTTTCATGCCTACTGTGTCATGGGCTTACAGACACTACACACATATTAGAGTTAGTCCTTGTAATCAATCCACAGAGGTTACAGAAGTGAGATGACTGGCCAGCAATCACCTGGTGAACATGTGACAGAAGCAGGGGTGTTCCTCCTACAACACCTTGCTGCCTTACTTGCCCTGGTTCTGTCGGAAACATTTTCATTCAGTGTGATGTTTCCAGTTTCTTCCTTTCCATTATTCCATCCAAATAAGTCTTCTTGCTCATTCTCTCAGAGCAATTTTATTAGCTTTCCCACTTTGTTCCATAGCTCAGAAATTAGGAAAAAGTAAACCTTTCTTCGCACAGAACAGCTGCTCCTCTATCACATTCTAAATAAACTGCTAATGATACCTATCGTGTTTATCTCAAACCCACCAGAGCTGAAAAGGAACAGCTTGTACTGCTCTCAGTCATTCTCAGTGCACAGTGTTCTCACACGTAGAAGGTTCTCAATTTTCTCATTTATATAATATAAAGTAACAGCTTTTTAAAAATTTTAAGTTGTCAGCTTAGTTAAATCATTGTTCAGTATCAAAATAATCATCTATTTTCTGATTTAAATGACTGCTTTGTCGGACATATCCTTGCATTAGGAGCACTTCCTAAAACTTTCCTACCACAGTGCTCTTAATAGCAGAGGAAACAAATCCATGCCACAGTAGCCAAAATTCATGAGAGATTTTATTCAAGTCTCACATTTTATTTTAGAAATTCAAGTAAATTTTGCATTCTGTTCCATTCAATAGTCTTGCTTTTAATTTCCCTCCTTGGCACTATCAACAGTAACAATCTAGCCAGTATCTCAGGTTTATTTTGCAGCATCTCAGACAGCATTCCCAAGCATACTTCTGGTGGAGTCAGAATTTATTCTTTTGAGAAAAATGGTAATGTGGTCTTTAACATAGTGCTATGAAATGGTAAGCTGTGGATAATGAAACTATATTTATATGACACATTTCAATAACTGACAGATTTCTAAAACATTATTGTCATTTGTGTTCCAGTCTTATAAAAGTGAAAAATTAGTATTTCCTCTACTGTGGAAAGTGTATGAAACTTATATAATTATTAGTATATGGAATTTATAAAAATTTAATATACTTCTAATTTTTAGAATTCTGAAACTAAACTAATTTTATTCATAAAGTTTATATTTGTGTTATTAACTGCTTAGTCTTTATTCTAATCTCGAATAACAAGTACTAGAAGAAACACTTCATTTTTATTTTTACAAATTGTAAAATGTGGAAGTTGTGACATAAAGTTGAAAATTACCTTGTTTCTCTATAACTGAGTATGAGGCCAAAAATCCTCGTCCAGAAACATGAATCCCACTCATGAACAGCACTGTAATTTCATTGCTTTTTGATTCAATTGAATGATTCATCTGCAACCCCAGACCACAGTATTTGCCTAGGAATGAAGAAAAAAAGATATTTGGTATAACTCTCATAAAGTCAGTAATATTTACAATGAAGGTAAGAAAATCAGAAAAATATACCAAACTGGACATTAAATAGAAAATGATGACTAGAATGTTTAATGATTAAAAATCACATTACTCTGAAGAAAAAACAGCCAAGCAATAACTGTACATAATTCAAAGGGAAAAAAATGGTATAGGCATCAGTGATCTTACAAGGTTCAATTTCTTGTGAAAGACATTTCTTGTACACTCTTAGAATAGTGAGGAATTAAAAAAAATTTATCTTAAAGCATTTCATGCATGCAGGTGCATGCATGAAAATTAAATAAGCAAATGTATAGGTAATCAGTAATTTTCTAACATACTCCCCACTAGGTGCCCCTAGATTCCTGGGCTTAGGGTACCCCTTAAACCTTTTTCAGACTCCCCTCAATTCTTCTTCCAGGGATGACTGAACTTTAAGTCAATGCATTTAGGTAATCATGCACAGTCCTACAACTTTAACTATGCTTTGACAATTCACATACACCTCTACCCAAAACTTTTTTCTTGAACTTTAGGTGTATATATATCCAACTGCCAGCTTTTTTCCTTTATGTTTAACAGACATATAAAAAGCATATCCTCAATATAGATTAATAAAAGGGAAAAAGAATAAAATTAGAGCAAGATTTCCACCAATAACTAACAAAAATGCATTTTAAAAAAATATTTTATTTATTTATTTGACAGACAGAGATCACAAGTACGCAGAGAGGCAGGCAGAGAGAGAAGAGGAAGCAGGCTCCCTGCAAAGCAGAGAGCCTGATGTGGTGCTCAATCCCAGGACCCTGGGATCATGATCTGAGCTGAAGGCCGAGGCTTTAACCCTCTGAGCCACCTAGGCACCCCCCAAAATTTTAATTTTTCTTAAGGCATTCTCTTAAGTGCCTGGTAACCTAACAAATTCTGAATAAAGAATAACATTCCAAAAATGTTTTTGGTTGTGGCAACACCATTCTAGAATAAGAATAATGTGTCCTTCCAAAACCACCATTTTCAAGGACTATGTATGTTTTTGTGAATAAAATATCCTAAGCAATCAAGGAAAGCCCAACAGAACTGGTACGGGAGTTTAACAATGTCACAGGATCAATATAAAAAACCAATTATATTTCCACATACTTGTCACAAATACTCTGAAATGAAATTTTTAAAACTTCTAACAGCATCAAAAATATTAGACTATTTGGGACAAATTTTTAAAGAAGAAATTCAAGGGATGCTGGGGTGGCTCAGTCAGTTAAGCATCTGAATCTTCATCAAGGTCATCTCAGGGCTGTGGCATCAAGCCCCCTCCCTATTGGGCTCTGCCACATGGTGGAGCCTGATTAAAATTCTTTCTCTCTGCCCCAATCCCCAGGCTCATGGCACGTTAAAAAAAAAAAAACAAAAAAAACCTCAAAACCAGTACACCACAAAACAGAAACCACTGCTGAGAAAAATTAAAGGAAAACTAAATAAAATGGGAAACAGACCAACTTCATGAAGTGAAAGACTCAATACTGTTAAGATGTAAGTTCTCCCTACATTGATCTATTGATTCAATGTAATCCCCACCAAAATCCTAGTTTTTGGGGGAGGAGTCAAGATGGCGGAGAAGTAGCAAGCTGAGACTGCTTCAGCTAGCCGGAGATCAGCTAGATAGCTTATCTAAAGATTGCAAACACCTGAAAATCCATCGGCAGATCGAAGAGAAGAAGAACAGCAATTCTGGAAACAGAAAAACAACCACTTTCTGAAAGGTAGGACCGGCAGAGAAGTGAATCCAAAGCGACGGGAAGATAGACCCCGGGGGGAGGGGCCGGCTCCCGGCAAGCGGCGGAGCAACCGCGCACAAAATCAGGACTTTTAAAAGTCTGTTCCGCTGAGGGACATCGCTCCAGAGGCTAAACCGGGGCGAAGCCCACGCGGGGTCAGCGTGGCCTCAGGTCCCGCAGGGTCACAGAAGGATCGGGGGTGTCTGATGTCGCAGAGCTTGTGGGTATTGGAACGGGAAAGCCGGCTACAGAGACAGAGCTGACAGTAAGCTCGCAGCTCCGTGTTACCTTGAACCGGTCGCAGGCTCGGTGAGCTCGGAGCGCGGCCGGAGGTCAGGCAGACGGGAGTAACTGGGCGCTGTTCTCTGAGGGCGCACTGAGGAGTGGGGCCCTGGGCTGTCGGCTCCTCCGGGCCGGAGACCAGGAGGCCGCCATTTGTATTCCCGTCCTCTGGAACTCTACGGAAAGCGCTCAGGGAACAAAAGCTCCTGAAAGCAAACCCGAGCGGATTACTCACCCCGGCCCCGGGTAAGGGCGGTGTAATGGGTAAGGGCGGTGTAATTCCGCCTGGGGCAAAGACACTTGAGAATCACTACAACAGGCCCCTCCCCCAGAAGATCAACAAGAAATCCAGCCGAGACCAAGTTCACCTACCAAGGAGTGCGGTTTCAATACCAAGGAGAGCAGCAGAATTCCAGAGGAGGAGAAAGCCAAGCACGGAACTCATGGCTTTTTTCCTGTGATTTTTTTTTTAGTCTTGCAGTTAATTTAATTTTTTCTTTTTCATTTTTTTTTTTTCTCGCCTTCGGGTAAAATTTTTTTTTTAACTGTTACCTTTTTCTTTTTTAACGATTTTTTACTAGTTTATCTAATATATATATATATTTTTTTACATTTTTCTTAGGTGTTTTCTTTTTTTAAAAATTCTTTTCTTTTCTTTTCTTTTTTTTCTTTTTCTTTTCTTTTTGTTTTTTTCTTTCTTTCTTCCTTTTTGAACCTCTTTTTATCCCCTTTCTCCCCACTCACGATTTTGGATCTCTTCTAATTTGGTTAAAGCATATTTTCCTGGGGTTGTTGCCACCCTTTTAGTATTTTACTTGCCCCTTCATTTACTCTTATCTGGACAAAATGACAAGACGTAAAAATTCAACAAAAAAAAAAGAACAAGAGGCAGTACCGAAGGCTAGGGACCTAATCAATACAGACATCGGTAATATGTCAGATCTAGAGTTCAGAATGACAATTCTCAAGGTTCTAGCCGGGCTCGAAAAAGGCATGGAAGATATTAGAGAAACCCTCTCGAGAGATATAAAAGCCCTTTCTGGAGAAATAAAAGAACTAAAATCTAACCAAGGTGAAATCAAAAAAGCTATTAATGAGGTGCAATCAAAAATGGAGGCTCTAACTGCTAGGATAAATGAGGCAGAAGAAAGAATTAGTGATATAGAAGACCAAATGACAGAGAATAAAGAAGCTGAGCAAAAGAGGGACAAACAGCTACTGGACCACGAGGGGAGAATTCGAGAGATAAGTGACACCATAAGACGAAACAACATTAGAATAATTGGGATTCCAGAAGAAGAAGAAAGTGAGAGGGGAGCAGAAGGTATACTGGAGAGAATTATTGGGGAGAATTTCCCCAATATGGCAAAGGGAACGAGCATCAAAATTCAGGAGGTTCAGAGAATGCCCCTCAAAATCAATAAGAATAGGCCCACACCCCGTCACCTAATAGTAAAATTTACAAGTCTCAATGACAAAGAGAAAATCCTGAAAGCAGCCCGGGAAAAGAAGTCTGTAACATACAATGGTAAAAATATTAGATTGGCAGCTGACTTATCCACAGAGACCTGGCAGGCCAGAAAGAGCTGGCATGATATTTTCAGAGCACTAAACGAGAAAAACATGCAGCCAAGAATACTATATCCAGCTAGGCTATCATTGAAAATAGAAGGAGAGATTAAAAGCTTCCAGGACAAACAACAACTGAAAGAATTTGCAAATACCAAACCAGCTCTACAGGAAATATTGAAAGGGGTCCTCTAAGCAAAGAGAGAGCCTACAAGTGGTAGATCAGAAAGGAACAGAGACCATATACAGTAACAGTCACCTTACAGGCAATACAATGGCACTAAATTCATATCTCTCAATAGTTACCCTGAATGTGAATGGGCTAAATGCCCCTGTCAAAAGACACAGGGTATCAGAATGGATAAAAAAACAAAACCCATCTATATGTTGCCTCCAAGAAAACACATTTTAAGCCCGAAGACACCTCCAGATTTTAAAGTGAGGGGGTGGAAAAGAATTTACCATGCTAATGGACATCAGAAGAAAGCAGGAGTGGCAATCCTTATATCAGATCAATTAGATTTTAAGCCAAAGACTATAATAAGAGATGAGGAAGGACACTATATCATACTCAAAGGGTCTGTCCAACAAGAAGATTTAACAATTTTAAATATCTATGCCCCCAATGTGGGAGCAGCCAACTATATAAACCAATTAATAACAAAATCAAAGAAACACATCAACAATAATACAATGATAGTAGGGGACTTTAACACTCCCCTCACTGAAATGGACAGGTCATCCAAGCAAAAGATCAGCAAGGAAATAAAGGCCTTAAATGACACACTGGACCAGATGGACATCACAGATATATTCAGAATATTTCATCCCAAAGCAACAGAATACACATTCTTCTCTAGTGCACATGGAACATTCTCCAGAATAGATCACATCCTCGGTCCTAAATCAGGACTCAACCAGTATCAAAAGATTGGGATCATTCCCTGCATATTTTCAGAACACAATGCTCTAAAGCTAGAACTCAACCACAAAAGGAAGTTTGGAACGAACCCAAATACATGGAGACTAAACAGTATCCTTCTAAAGAATGAATGGGTCAACCGGGAAATTAAAGAAGAATTGAAAAAAATCATGGAAACAAATGATAATGAAAATACAACTGTTCAAAATCTGTGGGACACAACAAAGGCAGTCCTGAGAGGAAAATATATAGCGGTACAAGCCTTTCTCAAGAAACAAGAAAGGTCTCAGGTACACAACCTAACCCTACACCTAAAGGAGCTGGAGAAAGAACAAGAAAGAAACCCTAAGCCCAGCAGGAGAAGAGAAATCATAAAGATCAGAGCAGAAATCAATGAAATAGAAACCAAAAAAACAATAGAACAAATCAACGAAACTAGGAGCTGGTTCTTTGAAAGAATTAATAAAATTGATAAACCCCTGGCCCGACTTATCAAAAAGAAAAGAGAAAGGACCCAAATAAATAAAATCATGAATGAAAGAGGAGAGATCACAACTAACACCAAAGAAATACAAACTATTATAAGAACATACTATGAGCAACTCTACGGCAATAAATTTGACAATCTGGAAGAAATGGATGCATTCCTAGAAACATATAAACTACCACAACTGAACCAGGAAGAAATAGAAAGCCTGAACAGACCCATAACCAGTAAGGAGATTCAAACAGTCATTAAAAATCTCCAAACAAACAAAAGCCCAGGGCCAGACGGCTTCCCGGGGGAATTCTACCAAACATTTAAAGAAGAACTAATTCCTATTCTCCTGAAACTGTTCCAAAAAATAGAAATAGAAGGAAGACTTCCAAACTCATTTTATGAGGCCAGCATCACCTTGATCCCAAAACCAGACAAGGATCCCACCAAAAAAGAGAGCTATAGACCGATATCCTTGATGAACACAGATGCGAAAATACTCAACAAAATACTAGCCAATAGGATTCAACAGTACATTAAAAAGATTATTCACCACGACCAAGTGGGATTTATTCCAGGGCTGCAAGGTTGGTTCAACATCTGCAAATCAGTCAATGTGATACAACACATCAATAAAAGAAAGAACAAGAACCATATGATACTCTCAATAGATGCTGAAAAAGCATTTGACAAAGTACAACATCCCTTCCTGATCAAAACTCTTCAAAGTGTAGGGATAGAGGGCACATACCTCAATATCATCAAAGCCATCTATGAAAAACCCACCGCAAATATCATTCTCAATGGAGAAAAACTGAAAGCTTTTCCGCTAAGGTCAGGAACACGGCAGGGATGTCCATTATCACCACTGCTATTCAACATCGTACTAGAGGTCCTAGCCTCAGCAATCAGACAACAAAAGGAAATTAAAGGCATCCAAATCGGCAAAGAAGTCAAATTATCACTCTTCGCAGATGATATGATACTATATGTGGAAAACCCAAAAGACTCCACTCCCAAACTGCTAGAACTTATACAGGAATTCAGTAAAGTGTCAGGATATAAAATCAATGCACAGAAATCAGTTGCATTTCTCTACACCAACAGCAAGACAGAAGAAAGAGATATTAAGGAGTCAATCCCATTTACAATTGCATCCAAAACCATAAGATACCTAGGAATAAACCTAACCAAAGAGACACAGAATCTATACTCAGAAAACTATAAAGTACTCATGAAAGAAATTGAGGAAGACACAAAGAAATGGAAAAATGTTCCATGCTCCTGGATTGGAAGAATAAATATTGTGAAAATGTCTATGCTACCTAAAGCAATCTACACATTTAATGCAATTCCTCTCAAAGTACCATCCATCTTTTTCAAAGAAATGGAACAAATAATTCTAAAATTTATATGGAACCAGAAAAGACCTCGAATAGCCAAAGGGATATTGAAAAAGAAAGCCAACGTTGGTGGCATCACAATTCCGGACTTCAAGCTCTATTACAAAGCTGTCATCATCAAGACAACATGGTACTGGCACAAAAACAGACACATAGATCAATGGAACAGAATAGAGAGCCCAGAAATAGACCCTCAACTCTATGGTCAACTAATCTTCGACAAAGCAGGAAAGAATGTCCAATGGAAAAAAGACAGCCTTTTCAATAAATGGTGCTGGGAAAATTGGACAGCCACATGCAGAAAAATGAAATTGGACCATTTCCTTACACCACACACAAAAATAGACTCAAAATGGATGAAGGACCTCAATGTACGAAAGGAATCCATCAAAATCCTTGAGGAGAACACGGGCAGCAACCTCTTCGACCTCTGCCGCAGCAACATCTTCCTAGGAACAACGCAAAAGGCAAGGGAAGCAAGGGAAAAAATGAACTACTGGGATTTCATCAAGATCAAAAGCTTTTGCACAGCAAAGGAAACAGTTAACAAAATCAAAAGACAACTGACAGAATGGGAGAAGATATTTGCCAACGACATATCAGATAAAGGACTAGTGTCCAGAATCTATAAAGAACTTAGCAAACTCAACACCCAAAGAACAAATAATCCAATCAAGAAATGGGCAGAAGACATGAACAGACATTTCTGCAAAGAAGACATCCAGATGGCGAACAGACACATGAAAAAGTGCTCCATATCACTCGGCATCAGGGAAATACAAATCAAAACCACAATGAGATATCACCTCACACCAGTCAGAATGGCTAAAATCAACAAGTCAGGAAATGACAGATGCTGGCGAGGATGCGGAGAAAGGGGAACCCTCCTACACTGTTGGTGGGAATGCAAGCTGGTGCAGCCACTCTGGAAAACAGCATGGAGGTTCCTCAAAATGTTGAAAATAGAACTGCCCTATGACCCAGCAATTGCACTATTGGGTATTTACCCTAAAGATACAAATGTAGTGATCCAAAGGGACACATGCACCCGAATGTTTATAGCAGCAATGTCCACAATAGCCAAACTATGGAAAGAACCTAGATGTCCATCAACAGATGAATGGATCAAGAAGATGTGGTATATATACACAATGGAATACTATGCAGCCATCAAAAGAAATGAAATCTTGCCATTTGCAACAACATGGATGGAACTAGAGCGTATCATGCTTAGCGAAATAAGTCAAGCAGAGAAAGACAACTATCATATGATCTCCCTGATATGAGGAAGTGGTGATGCAACATGGAGGCTTAAGTGGGTAGAAGAAGAATAAATGAAACAAGATGGGATTGGGAGGGAGACAAACCATAAGTGACTCTTAATCTCACAAAACAAACTGAGGGTTGCCGGGGGGAGGGGGTTTGGGAGAAGGGGGTGGGATTATGGACATTGGGGAGGGTATGTGCTTTGGTGAGTGCTGTGAAGTGTGTAAACCTGGTGATTCACAGACCTGTACCCCTGGGGATAAAAATATATGTTTATAAAAAATAAAAAATTTAAAAAAAAAAAAAATCCTAGTTTTTTTTCTTTTTAGAAATTAACAAGTTGAGGCTAAAATGTATATGGAAATGCAAAGACAGAGAACAGCCAGAACTGTGTAGTGAAAAAGACAGTTGAAAAACTACTATAACCTGACTTTAAACTTATTATAAAACCACAGTAATCAAGACAGTGTACACTGTAACAGCAAATCTAGATCTGTATCTAAATCTTTATTTATGTTTATGTCTACACCTGTATCTCCACATATTTCAGTAGAGTAGAACAAGAGTTCAGAAATAAACCCACATATGTGGTCAACTGATTTCTGACAAAGGCATGAAGGTAATTTGATGGAGAAAGGATAACTCTTTCAACACGTATACTAAACTAGCTGGATATAAATATGCAAAAACAAATGAACTTAGAACTTTACTTCAAGTCAAAATGGATCACAGACCTAATTATAAGAGCTGAACTTACAGAACTCTTACAAGAAAACACAGGAGAAATCTTTGTGAATTTGGGCTAGGCAAAAAGTTCTTAGATCCAACACCAAAAAGCAAGTCCATTAAAGAAAAAAGTGAGTAATCAGCACTTAATCAAAATTTAAAATGTTCCCTCTTCAAAAGACACCAGTAAGAAAATGAAAAGACACAACACTGACTGGGAGAAAACATTCACACAACGTTAATCTGATAAAGAACCCACAACTCAAACAATTTCACCTTAGAAAATGGGCAAAAGATTTAAATAGCCACATCTGTAAGATTTTATTTATTTACTTTGAAAGAGAGAGGAGGAGAGCATAAGCAGGGGCAGAGGGACAGGGAGAAGCAAGCTCCTCACTGAGCAGAAGACCAACAGAGGGCTCCATGCCAGGATGCTGGGATCATGGCCTAAACTGAAGGTAGATGCTTAACCAACTGAGCCACCCAGGTGTCCCAAAGAGCCACATCTATAAAAAAGACCTACCAAATGGCAAATAGATACATGAGAAGATGCTCAAGAGCATTAGCCATTAGGGAAATTAATATTAAAACTATGAGATCTCATGACATTCTCACTAAAATGGCTATAATCAAAAAGACTGTTAATACCAAATATTGGTGAAGATGTGGAGAAACTGATATCTTCAAACACTGATGGTAGGAACTGTAAAATGGCATAGCCATTTCTGGGAAGCAATTTGGTAGTTTGTTTTTCTTTCTTTCTTTTTTCTTTTTTTTTTTAAATTTTGTTCATTTATCTGACAGAGAGAGAGAACTCACAAGTAGGCAGAGAGGCAGGCAGAGAGAGATGAGGAAGTAGGCTCCCTGCTGAGCAGAAAGCCCAATACAGGGCTGGATCCCAGGACCCTGAGATCATGACCTGAGCCAAAGGAAAAGGCTTAACCCACTGAGCCACCCAGGCATCCTATTTTGGCAGTTTCTTAAAAAGTTAAAATTTGTATATATTATCTCACATAATCTAGCAATTCCATTTCTGTTATTTATCCAAGAGGAAAGAAACCACATGTCCACAGAAGGGTTATTCAAATGGTCACAGCACCATTGCTCATATTTGCCCCAAACAAAAACAACTTAATTGTTTATCAACTAAGAGAAAAAAAAATGTGGTATATATTCATATAAAGAACTACTACTCACCAAAAGACAGAAACGAACTAATGATACATGCAGCAACATGGATGAATCTCAAAAACATTACGCTAAATAGAAGAAACTATTTATGATCTTTCTAGAAAAGATAAAAAAATTTAGAAATAATACATCAGTGGCTACCTGGGACTGGAGGTAAAGTGCACACATGGGCACAAGGGAACTTTCTGGTGTGACAGAGTTTTCACTAAAATGTGAACTCACATTTTAAAATGTGATGTTGCACAGCTATATAAATTTACTGAAACTCATCAAACTATGCATTTAAAAATAGGTGAATTTTATGGTATGAAATAATAGCTCAATAATAAGGTTTTCAAAAGAAATATAAACATTGTCTTTTTGTATAAACCATCATCTTGTAATACTACTTTTGCCCTAAATTGAATTATTTAAACCTATGCAACCTTAATTTTGAGATAACTGCTAAAAGCCTACTCTTTCCATTTTACTCTATAACTGTTTTTTATTGAATATAAAGGAGATCATGCTGTTATTAAACACTTCTCCTTGCAGCGCTAAGTGTCAACTCCATTACTGGGAAGTAGTGTGTGGAAGAAGGCGGCATGGGACAAAATGGAGGACCCAGATTCTATACTGATTTCACCTCTAACAAGAAAGTGTTATTTTGGATTGCCACCAATGTTTAATTTTCAGATTTTTCAGCTGTCAGCAGCTTGGAATAGATAGCTGAAGGCCATTTTCTGCTCTGACTCTGTGGACTTTTTTTTTTCTTTTTTTTTTGCATAAAACAGTTGATCGTCTCTGATAATACACATTGTTTCATAACTTTTTTTTGAAGATTTATTTATTTATTATAGAGGAGGGGAGAGCTCACACACACACACACACACAAACACACACACACTAGAGAGGGAAGAGGGGAAGCGGGGGAGGGAGAGACAGAGTCTCAAGCCGACTCCATGCTGAGCCAGAGCCCCACTCTGAGATCATGCCCTGAGCAGAAAACAAGAGTCGGACACTTTACTGCCAGAGCCACCGCGGAGCCCCAGCTTAACTGGTTTTTAAGTGGCAGTATGGCTCTTCGGTCATTATACAGAACTTTTAAGAAAAGGTTGCAAACAAAAAACTAACAACCAAAAGAACTAATCTAAAAATAACAATGAATATACTACATTTATTCAATTAAAAAAAAAAAACACTTAATTTGAAAGCCAAGAAGATTCAGTCTACAACTTCTCGACTTATTTAGCATTTAGTAAATCAATACCAAACATCAAGGCATGTGCATGAGCACACACACTGTCTTAGGTAATAAGGTATTCAATATATGTCTTCCCTCCTCCTTTATTTCTTTAAAAACACCTGTGGAGGGGCTCCTGGGTGGCTCAGTCATTAAGCGTCTGCCTTCAGCTCAGGTCATGATTCTGCATCTGGCTCCCTGCTCTGCGGAAGCCTGCTTCTCCCTCTCCCACTCCCCTTGCTTGTGTTCCCTCTCTCCCTCTCTTTCTGTCAAATAAATAAATAAAATCTTTAAAAAACAAAAAACACCTGTGAAAAAGAAAAGGCTTCCTAGTCCTAAATATGGCATGCAATTTAAATAAAAATTAGTATTAACTTTAAATAAAAAAAATATTAAAAATTTTAAGTCAAGCAAAGTAACATTCAAAAAGTCCTATAACAGTTACTATCACATATATAAAAAGAAGAGATGATTAAATCTTCAGACTTTTTTCAATACTAAGTAACTAAAAAACAGACCAGTAAATAGAATAAATATTAAACAGTTTATTTTTGAATACTAAATATTTTCAAATAATGACTTAACAATAAAAACAGTAGTATAAAATTGATGTTATTCCACCTTACCTTAAATATAAAATATCTGAAACTATAATTTATTAGCAAAGCCAAATGTGTGCAGAGCCAGTGCCTATCACATTAAATCGTAAGGCCAAATGGGAATCAGTAAAGGCAAGAGAAGTTTTACCAACTAGAATCTCTACATAAGTCAGTTAACACTTGTAAACATGAACAAGTTTCATCTGGGCTCACCAGCACTAGCTGTTCCTTGTCACTTAAGGACCTACGTATATGTGTGATTTTATTACAAGGCTGATTAAGGCCCTCAATACAAATAATGACTTTTCAGATACTCTTAGGTACAAATGAAAAAGATCCTACTTAAAGAATATTATCTTGCCATGCAAAGTTGTCTTTACAAAAATATTATCATGTATACTAATGCTAGGAAATTCCAAATTATTAGATTGAACTGCTCTAAAAAATTTTAAAAACTGACAAAAATATATTCTCAAAATAAAATAATGTTTAAAAAAGTTTGTCCAACCCTTCAATATGGACAGAATAATAACGATATTTCCTATTAGCAAGTACACAGCTTTACTCCTGTTTCTTCAGTCATTTGGAGTTACCTTGTCCTCTGAAATGTGAATAAATTCAATCTGTGGTAGAAATAAAACTTTTTAAGAAACTTCCTTCTGTGAAACTCAAAAGGCAGTAAGTGCTAAAAGAACAAACAATCTCAATTTAAAAAAAAAAAAAGAGAGAAAGAAAAGAAGAGTACAGTGGCTAATTTCATAGGTGCTTAAGCGAGCTCAATATATACCAGATAAACACCTTCCCTCACATCTTATAGCCAGTCAAAATGAATGTCTCTCTCCTCACTTGGTTACACTTTCATCAAAGGTTTTAACCATTATAAAGTAATGCAAGCACCTAGCAAAATACTCTGGGAAAGACGAAGAAAATTCAATCCCAGTCTGGGCAATGTATCTTAATCTGGGCAACATACTAGGTACTTCTTCACTTCCATTTTCCTAGTTTAGCCATTCAAAGGTACTCCTAAATCATCATAAATCATTTAATTGTTAACAATTATAGGTTCTACTGATGGCTCTCAAACCCCACCAATATGTCTAGAAATTTCTCATGGACAAAATAAGAATTTCAAAAAATAGTATATGGATATATACACAAAATTATAAATAAAAAAGTTAATCAAGTATTTGATTAATCAATCACCATAAGACCTATGAAACATTGATTTTAGTCTAAAAGAATCCAAGTGCCAGGCAAATAAAAATGTTTTTGAAAAATCATTACCCTTAGGAAACTACAGTAAGAAGAAAAGATCTAAGGATTAGAGCAGAAACCAGTGAAATTAAAAACAAGAAATCAATAGAGAAAATTAATAAAGTCAAAGGCTGGTTCTTTGAAACAAAATTCACTAAGCCTCTAATAAGGCTAATTAAAGAAAAAAAGAGGACACAAATCACTAATATCAGAAACGCAATTGTTGACACCACTATAGACCCAATGGTCATGAAAAGATAATAAAGGAATAGTACCATGAACAAATCTATGTCCACAAATTTGTTAACCTAGATGAAATGAACAGGTCCCTTGAGACACACAATTTGACAAAACTCAAAAAAAAAGAAATAGACAATCTGAGTTTTTATTTTATTTCTATTTAAGAAATTGAATCAATTAATAATCTTTCAAAAGAGAAAGAACCAGGCACAAATGGGTTCACAGATTATTTTTACCAAACATTTAAAGAAGAGTTATACCAATTCTCTGCAATCCCTTTAAGAGGACAGAAGCAGGGGAATACTTCCTAACTCCTTCTATAAGGCTATACCATTAAACCAAAATCAAACATACTTCGTAAATGAATACAGGTCATTATTCTTCATGGAATAGACATGAAAACTCGT
Source organism: Mustela putorius furo (assembly GCF_011764305.1). Taxonomy (NCBI): domain Eukaryota; kingdom Metazoa; phylum Chordata; class Mammalia; order Carnivora; family Mustelidae; genus Mustela; species Mustela putorius. Next base: position 25,483,372 of record NW_025421987.1, read on the forward strand.
AACAAAATATTAAAAAATCAGGAGCGGCTGGCTGGCTCAGCTGGAAGGAACAGTATGCAACTCTTAATCTTGGGGTTGTGAGTGTGAGCCCCATGCTGGGTGTAGAGATAACTTAAAGATAAAAATCTTTAAAATCTAACAATGTGTTAAAAAGAACTATACACCATGATCAAGTGTGATTTATCCCAAATATGCAAGATACGTTCAACATTTTAAAATAATGTAATCCATCCCACATCAACATGCAAAAAAAGGAAAGTACTGTGATCAAATCAATAAATGCAGAAAAAGCATTTAACAAAATCCAATATCCATTCATGACATAAACTCTCAGTGAACTAAGAATAGAGGGAAACTTTCTTAGTTTAATGAAGAATATTTACAAAAAAAACCCTAAGCTGATATCATATTTAACAGTAAGAAATTTGAAGCTTTTCCTGTAAGATCAGAAACAAGGCAAGAATGCACCCTCTTACTACTTCTCTTTTACATCATACTAGAAGTATAAGTTAACACAGGAAGATGGGGGGGGAGTACAAGATTGTATAGGAAGAAATAAAATTGTTCACAAATGATGGGATTATCTACGTAGAAAATCCAAAAGAATTGAAAAAAAAAAAAAACCCAACCCTCCTCTATTAAGCAATTATACAAGGTTGTGGAATACAAGGTTAATGGATAAAAGTGCTCCCCTATATAATGACAATAAAAAACTGGAATTTGAAATTAAAAACACAATACCATTTACATTAGCAGCCCCCAAAATGAAATAGTGGTAAGTCTAATAAAATACGTGCAAGAACCATGTGAGGAAAACTAAAATATTCCAAGAGTGAAATAAATGGAGAAATGTTCCATGCTCAATGACAGGAAGACAATATACTGTCAAGATGTCAGTTCCCGCCAACTTCATAGATTGAATGCAATCAAAATCAAAATCCTAGCAAGCTGGGATAATTGGATATTTGCAGGTAACAGAATGAAATTAGACTGCTATCTCATATGACTCACAAAAATTAACTCAAAATGGATTAAAGATTTAAATGTAAAACCTGAAGCCACAAAACTTCTAAAAGAAAACATAGGAATAAAGTTCCTTGACATGGGTCTCGGTGATTTTAATGACACCTAAAGCACAAGAAACAAAATAAAAGATAAATAAGAGGGTCTATATCAAACTAAAAAGTTATACAGCAAAAGAAACCATCAACAAGGTGCAAAGACACCCTATGGAATGGAGACCATTCCAGTGACCAACCATTTATTTGTTAAGGGGTTAATATCCAAAATATAGAGAATTTATATGACTCAAAGCAAACAACAATTATAACAACAGCAAAACGCAATTAAAAAATGGGCAAAGGACTTGAACAGGATTTCTCCAAAGAAGGTACAAGAAAGGCCAACAGGTACCTGAAAAGATGCACAATGTCATTAGTCATTAGGGAAATGAAAATGAAAAACGCAATAAGGTATCACCTCATGTCTCTTAGAATGGTCATCATCAAAAAGGTAAGAGCAAATGCTGGTGTGGATTTGGAGAAAAGAGAACCTGTGCACTGTTTGTGGGATTGTAAACTGGCACAGTCACTACAGAAAACAGTATGGAGGACCTTCCAAAAAAAAAAAAAAAAAAAAAAAAGAACTGCCATATGATCCAGCAAATCTATTTTTGGTAATTTATCAAAAACAAATAAAAACACTAACTCAAAAAGGTATCTGCAGGGGAGGAGTCAAGATGGCGGAGAAGTAGCAGGCTGAGACTACTTCAGCTAGCCGGAGATCAGCTAGATAGCTTATCTAAAGATTGCAAACACCTGAAAATCCATCGGCAGATCGAAGAGAAGAAGAACAGCAATTCTGGAAACAGAAAAACAACCACTTTCTGAAAGGTAGGACCGGTGGAGAAGTGAATCCAAAGTGACAGGAAGATAGACCCCGGGGGGAGGGGCCGGCTCCTGGCAAGCGGCGGAGCAACGGAGCGCAAAATCAGGACTTTTAAAAGTCTGTTCCGCTGAGGGACATCGCTCCAGAGGCTAAACTGGGGCGAAGCCCACGCGGGGTCAGCATGGCCTCAGGTCCCGCAGGGTCACAGAAGGATCAGGGGTGTCTGAGTGTCACAGAGCTTGCGGGTATTGGAACGGGAAAGCCGGCTACAGAGACAGAACCGACAGTAAGCTCACAGCTCGGTGTTACCTTGAACCGGTCACAGGCTCGGTGAGCTCGGAGCGCGGCTGGAGGTCAGGCAGACGGGAGTAACTGGGCGCTGTTCTCTGAGGGCGCAATGAGGAGTGGGGCCCTGGGCTCTCGGCTCCTCCGGGCCGGAGACCAGGAGGCCGCCATTTGTATTCCCGTCCTCCGGAACTGTATGGAAAGCGCTCAGGGAACAAAAGCTCCTGAAAGCAAACCCAAGTGGATGACTCACCCCGGCCCCTGCTAAGGGCAGTGCAATTCCGCCTGGGGCAAAGACACTTGAGAATCACTACAACAGGCCCCTCCCGCAGAAGATCAACAAGAAATCCAGCGGAGACCAAGTTCACCTACCAAGGAGTGCAGTTTCAATACCAAGGAGAGGAGCAGAATTCCAGAGGAGGAGAAAGCAAAGCACGGAACTCATGGCTATTTCCCTGTGATTTTTTTTAGTCTTGCAGTTAATTTGATTTTTTTCTTTTTCATTTTTTGTTTTTCTTCTCGCCTTCTGGTTAAATTATTTTTTTAACTTTTACCTTTTTCTTTTTTAACGTTTTTTAACCTGTTTATCTAATATATATATTTTTTCATTTTTATATTTTTCTTATTTGTTTTCTTTTTTTAATAATTCTTTTCTTTTTTTTTTTTCTTTCTTCCTTTTTGAACCTCTTTTTATCCCCTTTCTCCCACCTCACGATTTGGGATCTCTTCTAATTTGGTTAAAAGCATATTTTCCAGGGGTTGTTGCCACCCTTTTAGTATTTTCCTTGCTCCTTCATATACTCTTATCTGGACAAAATGACAAGACGGAAAAATTCAACACAATAAAAAGAACAAGAGGCAGTACTGAAGGCTAGGGACCTAATCAATACAGACATTGGTAATATGTCAGATCTAGAGTTCAGAATGACAATTCTCAAGGTTCTAGCCGGGCTCGATAAAGGCATGGAAGATATTAGAGAAACCCTCTCGAGAGATATAAAAGCCCTTTCTGGAGAAATAAAAGAACTAAAATCTAACCAAGTTGAAATCAAAAAAGCTATTAATGAGGTGCAATCAAAAATGGAGGCTCTCACTGCTAGGATAAATGAGGCAGAAGAAAGAATTAGTGATATAGAAGACCAAATGACAGAGAATAAAGAAGCTGAGCAAAAGAGGGACAAACAGCTACTGGACCACGAGGGGAGAATTCGAGAGATAAGTGACACCATAAGACGAAACAACATTAGAATAATTGAGATTCCAGAAGAAGAAGAAAAAGAGAGGGGAGCAGAAGGTATACTGGAGAGAATTATTGGGGAGAATTTCCCCAATATGGCAAAGGGAATGAGCATCAAAATTCAGGAGGAGGTTCAGAGAACGCCCCTGAAAATCAATAAGAATAGGCCCACAGCCCGTCAAATAATAGTAAAACTTACAAGTCTCAGTGACAAAGAGAAAATCCTGAAAGCAGCCCGGGAAAAGAAGTCTGTAACATACAATGGTAAAAATATTAGATTGGCAGCTGACTTATCCACAGAGACCTGGCAGGCCAGAAAGAGCTGGCATATTTTCAGAGCACTAAACGAGAAAAACATGCAGCCAAGAATACTATATCCAGCTAGGCTATCATTGAAAATAGAAGGAGAGATTAAAAGCTTCCAGGACAAACAAAAACTGAAAGAATTTGCAAACACCAAACCAGCTCTACAGGAAATATTGAAAGGGGTCCTCTAAGCAAAGAGAGAGCCTACAAGTGGTAGATCAGAAAGGAACAGAGACCATATACAGTAACAGTCACCTTACAGGCAATACAATGGCACTAAATTCATAACTCTCAATAGTTACCCTGAATGATAATGGGCTAAATGCCCCTGTCAAAAGACACAGGGTATCAGAATGGATAAAAAAACAAAACCCATCTATATGTTGCCTCCAAGAAACTCATTTTAAGCCCGAATACACCTCCAGATTTAAAGTGAGGGGGTGGAAAAGAATTTACCATGCTAATGGACATCAGAAGAAAGCAGGAGTGGCAATCCTTATATCAGATCAATTAGATTTTAAGCCAAAAACTATAATAAGAGATGAGGAAGGACACTATATCATACTCAAAGGGTCTGTCCAACAAGAAGATTTAACAATTTTAAATATCTATGCCCCCAACGTGGGAGCAGCCAACTATATAAACCAATTAATAACAAAATCAAAGAAACACATCAACAATAATACAATAATAGTAGGGGACTTTAACACTCACTCACTGAAATGGACAGATCACCCAAGCAAAATTTCAGCAAGGAAATAAAGGCCTTAAATGACACACTGGACCAGTTGGACATCACAGATATATTCAGAACATTTCATCCCAAAGCAACAGAATACACATTCTTCTCTAATGCACATGGAACATTCTCCAGAATAGATCACATCCTGGTCCTAAATCAGGACTCAACCGGTATCAAAAGATTGGGATCATTCCCTCCATATTTTCAGACCACAATGCTCTAAAGCTAGAACTCAACCACAAAAGGAAGTTTGGAAAGAACCCAAATACATGGAAACTAAACAGCATCCTTCTAAAGAATGAATGGGTCAACCGGGAAATTAAAGAAGAATTGAAAAAAATCATGGAAACAAATGATAATGAAAATACAACGGTTCAAAATCTGTGGGACACAACAAAGGCAGTCCTGAGAGGAAAATATATAGCGGTACAAGCCTTTCTCAAGAAACAAGAAAGGTCTCAGGTACACAACCTAACCCTAAATTTAAAGGAGCTGGAGAAAGAACAAGAAAGAAACCCTAAGCCCAGCAGGAGAAGAGAAATCATAAAGATCAGAGCAGAAATCAATGAAATAGAAACCAAAAAAAAATAGAACAAATCAACGAAACTAGGAGCTGGTTCTTTGAAAGAATTAATAAAATTGATAAACCCCTGGCCCGACTTATCAAAAAGAAAAGAGAAAGGACCCAAATAAATAAAATCATGAACGAAAGAGGAGAGATCACAACTAACACCAAAGAAATACAAACTATTATAAGAACATACTATGAGCAACTCTACGCCAACAAATTTGACAATCTGGAAGAAATGGATGCATTCCTAGAAACATATAAACTACCACAACTGAACCAGGAAGAAATAGAAAGCCTGAACAGACCCATAACCAGTAAGGAGATTGAAACAGTCATTAAAAATCTCCAAACAAACAAAAGCCCAGGGCCAGACGGCTTCCCGGGGGAATTCTACCAAACATTTAAAGAAGAACTAATTCCTATTCTCCTGAAACTGTTCCAAAAAATAGAAATGGAAGGAAATCTTCCAAACTCATTTTATGAGGCCAGCATCACCTTGATCCCAAAACCAGACAAGGATACCATCAAAAAAGAGAGCTATAGACCAATATCCTTGATGAACACAGATGTGAAAATACTCAACAAAATACTAGCCAATAGGATTCAACAGTACATTAAAAGGATTATTCACCACGACCAAGTGGGATTTATTCCAGGGCTGCAAGGTTGGTTCAACATCCGCAAATCAGTCAATGTGATACAACACATCAATAAAAGAACAAGAACCATATGATACTCTCAATAGATGCTGAAAAAGCATTTGACAAAGTACAGCATCCCTTCCTGATCAAAACTCTTCAAAGTGTAGGGATAGAGGGCACATACCTCAATATCATCAAAGCCATCTATGAAAAACCCCCCACAAATATCATTCTCAATGAAGAAAAACTGAAAGCTTTTCCGCTAAGGTCAGGAGCACGGCAGGGATGTCCATTATCACCACTGCTATTCAACATAGTACTAGAGGTCCTAGCCTCAGCAATCAGACAACAAAAGGAAATTAAAGGCATCCAAATCGGCAAAGAAGTCAAATTATCACTCTTCGCAGATGATATGATACTATATGTGGAAAACCCAAAAGACTCCACTCCCAAACTGCTAGAACTTATACAGGAATTCAGTAAAGTGTCAGGATATAAAATCAATGCACAGAAATCAGTTGCATTTCTCTACACCAACAGCAAGATAGAAGAAAGAGAAATTAAGGAGTCAATCCCATTTACAATTGCACCCAAAACCATAAGATACCTAGGAATAAACCTAACCAAAGAGGCACAGAATCTATACTCAGAAAACTATAAAGTACTCATGATAGAAATTGAGGAAGACACAAAGAAATGGACAAATGTTCCATGCTCCTGGATTGGAAGAATAAACATTGTGAAAATGTCTATGCTACCTAAAGCAATCTACACATTTAATGCAATTCCTCTCAAAGTACCATCCATCTTTTTCAAAGAAATGGAACAAATAATTCTAAAATTTATATGGAACCAAAAAAGACTTCGAATAGCCAAAGGGATATTGAAAAAGAAAGCCAACGTTGGTGGCATCACAATTCCGGACTTCAAGCTCTATTACAAAGCTGTCATCATCAAGACAGCATGGTACTGGCACAAAAACAGACACATAGATCAATGGAACAGAATAGAGAGCCCAGAAATAGACCCTCAACTCTACAGTCAACTAATCTTCGACAAAGCAGGAAAGACTGTCCAATGGAAAAAAGACAGCCTCTTCAATAAATGGTGTTGGGAAAATTGGACAGCCACATGCAGAAAAATGAAATTGGACCATTTCCTTACACCACACACACAAATAGACTCAAAATGGATGAAGGACCTCAATGTGCGAAAGGAATCCATCAAAATCCTTGAGGAGAACACAGGCAGCAACCTCTTCGATCTCAGCCGCAGCAACATCTTCCTAGGAACAACGCCAAAGGCAAGGGAAGCAAGGGCAAAAATGAACTATTGCGATTTCATCAAGATCAAAAGCTTTTGCACAGCAAAGGAAACAGTTAAAATCAAAAGACAACTGACAGAATGGGAGAAGATATTTGCAAACAACATATCAGATAAAGGACTAGTGTCCAGAATCTATAAAGAACTTAGCAAACTCAACACCCAAAGAACAAATAATCCAATCAAGAAATGGGCAGAGGACATGAACAGACATTTCTGCAAAGAAGACATCCAGATGGCCAACAGACACATGAAAAAGTGCTCCATATCACTGGGCATCAGGGAAATACAAATCAAAACCACAATGAGATATCACCTCACACCAGTCAGAATGGCTAAAATCAACAAGTCAAGAAATGACAGATGCTGGCGAGGATGCGGAGAAAGGGGAACCCTCCTACACTGTTGGTGGGAATGCAAGCTGGTGCAACCTCTCTGGAAAACAGCATGGAGGTTCCTCAAAATGTTGAAAATAGAACTGCCCTATGACCCAGCAATTGCACTATTGGGTATTTACCCTAAAGATACAAACGTAGTGATCCAAAGGGGCACATGCACCTGAATGTTTATAGCAGCAATGTCCACAATAGCCAAACTATGGAAAGAACCTAGATGTCCATCAACAGATGAATGGATCAAGAAGATGTGGTATATATACACAATGGAATACTATGCAGCCATCAAAAGAAATGAAATCTTGCCATTTGCGACAACATGGATGGTAGAGCGTATCATGCTTAGCGAAATAAGTCAAGCAGAGAAAGACAACTATCATATGATCTCCCTGATATGAGGAAGTGGAGATGCAACATGGGGGCTTAAGTGGGTAGGAGAAGAATCAATGAAACAAGATGGGATTGGGAGGGAGACAAACCATAAGTGACTCTTAATCTCACAAAACAAACTGAGGGTTGCTGGGGGGAGGGGGTTTGGGAGAAGGGGGTGGGATTATGGACATTGGGGAGGGTATGTGCTTTGGTGAGTGCTGTGAAGTGTGTAAACCTGGTGATTCACAGACCTGTATCCCTGGGGATAAAAATATATGTTTATAGAAAATAAAAAATTAAAAAAAAAAGGTATCTGCATCCCCACATTCATAGCAGGATTATTTATAACAGCCAAGATATGGAAACCCCCAAAGTGTACAACCATGGATGAATGGATGCATACACATGCAACAAAATATTACACAACAAAATATCATTAACCCATAAAACACAAGGACATCTTACCATTTGCAACAACAATGATGAATCTTAAAGGCATTATGCTACGTGAAGTAAGTCAGAGAAAGACAAATACTGTATGATCTCACTTATATGTGTAATCTAAAAAACCACCACCAAACTCACAGAAAATAATATAAAGCTTATGGGTGCCAGAGGCAGACACACTTAAGGGTGGGGGTGGGGGAACAGGAGATGATGGGTGTTCACTGAACCTACTGCAGTGATCATTTCACAGGATATGTAGATGAAACCATCATCCTGTATAGCTTAAACTTATATAGTGATGTATGTCAATTTTTTCCCAATAAAATTGGAAGAAAAAAATCCCAGTGAGTTATTTTGTGGCTATCAACAAAATGATTCTAAAGAATATATGGAGGGACGAAAGACCCAGTATAGCAAATATAATATTGAAGAAAAACAAAGTTGGAGGAATGACACCACCCATCTTCAATACTTAGGGTAAAGCTACAGTAATCAAGACAGTGTGATAACTGGTGAAAGCACAAATAGATGAGTGAAAAAGAAGAGAGATCCCAGAGCTAAATCTGATATAACATGGTCAGGTGATCTTTGACAAAGGATCAAAGGCAATACGATGGAGCAAAGATAGTATTTTCAAGAAATGGTGCTGGCACAACCAAACAGCCATATGCAAAACAATGAACCTAGACATAGACCTTATAACCTTCACAAAAATTAATTACAACCCTAATAGTAAAATGCATAACTGTAAAACTCCTAGAAGATAACATAGGAAAAAATCTGAATGACCCCGAGTAAGATGATGACTTCTTAGATAGGACACCAAAAGACAGGATCTATGAAAGAAACAACTGATAAGGTGGACTTCATTAAAATTAAAAACTTCTGCTCTGGAAAGACAATGTAAAAAGAATGAGAAGACAAGACACAAACTGGGAGAAAATATTTACAAAATAGGTGATAAAGGACACATCTGATAAAGGACTCTTACCTAAATATACCAAAAACTCTTAACATTCAATAAGAAAACAACCTAAAAATAGGCCAGACACCTCACAAAAAATGCACAGATAACAAGAATATACAAAGGTTCACTAAATTACATGTTATCAGGGAAATGTAATGAAAACAATGAAATATCGCTATATACCTATTGGAATTTAGAATGGTCGAAACCCAGAACACAGACAACACTAAAAGCTGATGAAACTGTGGAGAAACAGAACTCTCATTCATTGTTGGGGAAACAAAACTGGGGATTCTTTTTTGGGATTTCTTACAAAACTAAAAAGTCCCATCATACAATCCAGCAATCACATTCCTGCTGGATAGTTATTCAAAGGAGTTGAAATTTTTAGTCCATAGAGAAACCACACACAGATGTCTACAGCAACTTAATTCATAAACTGCTAAAGCTTGAAAGCAACCAGGATGTCCTTTAGTAGGGGAATGGATACATCCAGACGATGAAACATTACCTGATACTAAAAAGAAATGAGCTATCAAGCCATGAACAGACATAACGGAACTTTAAATGCACATTACTAATTCAAAGAAGAGAGTTTGTAAAGATTGCATATTGTTTCATTGCAATTATATCACCTTCTGGAAAAACAAAACAATAAAAAGATCTATCTACAGTAGAAGACAATGAAAGGATCAGTGGTTGTCAGACATTGGGGGAAGAAGGACAGATAGAGCACAGAGGGCTTTTAGAGCAGTGAAAATACCACAATGATGGATACATGTCACACATTTTTCAAACTTACAGAATGTGCACATGTACACACACATCATTAGCCATCAAGGAATGCAAATCAAACCCCAGTGAGATACCACTTCGTACCCACTACACCATGAAGGAAGATCAGGATCTAGAAAAACTGAAACCTACTATACTGCTAGTAAATGGTGCAGTTGCTATGGAACAGTCTGGTGGTCCTTCCAATGGTTAAACACGGACTTAGCATGTGACCTAGCAACTGTACTCTTTGGCATATACCCAAGAGAAATGCAAACATATGTTCACAAAAAGACTTGTAAACAATATAGTTCGGAGCAGCATTATTCATAGTAGCTAAAAATTACAATCAACATAGTCAGTATCCTGGAGTTCCCAGGATAAACTGTCATGGAGATGTGGTGATAAATCTGAAAGAAAGAACGATCTAACCTTTTGGAAAGAGAGGAATTTTGAGCATTGAGATCCGGAATCTGCTTAAAAAAAAAAAAGAGAGAGAGAGAAGTGTCTCTTGCCTTTCAGGAGAAGTAAGGTTTAACCTAATGGGAAAAAGTACAAGATAGAAGTGGATCACCTGTGTGGAGTCCTGGGTACAGAAAAGGGTTTGGGTGCAAGGCTGTGAACCCCCTTGGAAATGTGAACTGCAGTAGGGTGTGAGGAAGGCTCTGTGGAGAAAGTGGCTAAGGACTCCAAGTGCGCGCCACAGGACATGGCGGTAAGGGCCTCAGGAAACATGGTAGAGGCTAGAGCCAATGATCTCTGAGATAATTCTAAGTAGATAAGCCATAGGATACTTGACTATTTTCTTTATCATGGAAACTTAGGTTTCCAATTTTTCCATACTTTAGATAATGATATAATAGATTTGTTTACATGTACAACTTTGTTCCATACTTAAAATAATTTTCAAGGCAAGATTTTTTTGAAATCAAATTATAGGGTCATGTTGCTTTCTAAAAGTTAAACTAACTTATACTTCTACCATCAATATAGAGTGTTTATTTCAAGGCAGCATTTGTATCACTTTTTTCCCAGTGTATAAGTACTTTTAAAAAAATCTATAAACTACAAAAATTTAGAATATAACAAGAAAACAATAAAGAACAATAATCATTTTCACATAATCCTATTAGACCAAGATAATAGCTAATACCACTTGGGAGGGTACCTTTCTCCGCCTCAGCTCTCTCCATCTGTTAAATAAGAACAATAGTGTTTATTGTCTACGCTTATAAGTCATTAAATGAGTATAAATGTGTATATAGGGTGTTTACACATATGCACAAGCATGGTAATACTTAGTTCTTCATTCATCCTTTTCATGCACTGTCTTTCTGTGACTTTAACAGAAACTATTCCTACTTTCTGCTTTGCAGAAAGGCTGTATCAATTTATTCTCCCCACCCTGCCCAGTAGTATTAGAGGTAAAAGAAACTGGTAATCTGTTGTTTTCTTAATCCGTGAAGGTGAACTTTTCCAATGTGTACTTAGTTTAAAAATTTCCTCTAGTGTGTGATACTCTTATGCTTCTAGAGTATTTTCTTACCAGGATCCCTGCCTTAAAAAAATTTTTTTAAACTATCTGTACATTGCATATATGGTAAGAGGGAGATTTTCCTGGGTTGGCTTGACCTAATCAGTCAGGCACTTTAAAAACTTTCTTTTAGTGCTTTCTCAGGTTAGTCACGTAACTGGAAATTAGAGAGAGAAATCTCTACTGGGCTAGAAGAAAAAGAACACCTAAGTGGTAAACACTCCATGTGGTCTGTAGGAACTGAAAACAGTCTCTGGGCAATAGGTAGCAAGAAAATGGGGACCCCAGTTTTACAACTACAAGACAGTAGCAGTAGTCAGTGAGCTTGAAGAGAACCCTCAGCTTCAAATGGGAACCACCCACATACCCAGCTGACTACCCTGATTTCAGCCAGGCAAGACATGTCAAACAAGACTTCTAGTATACAGAAACTGAAATAATAAATTCTGGTAATTTAAGCTACAGGGTTTGTGATAAGATTATAAAACAACAGAAAGCTAATACAGCCAGAAATGTACTTTGGTGTACCAGCATGTGTCATTTTATTGTGTTTTGCTTTATTGTGCATTGCAGATAACTGACTTTTTTCTTACGGGTTGAAGGCTTGTGACAATCCTGCACCTAACAAGTCTTTTGGCACTATTTTTCCAACAACCATTGCTCACGTTGTGTCTCTATGTCACATCTTAGTAATTTTTCAAGATTTTCATTTTGTTACATCTGTTATGGTAATCTGTGATCTGATGTTACTATCACAGTTTTGAAATCCCATGAAACCCACATGACTGGCAGACTCAATAAATGTGTGTGTTCTGGCTGCTCCACCAAACAGCAATTGCCCATCTCTCTCCTGCTCCTCAGGCTTCCCCTTACTCTGAGACACAACAATACTGAAATTAGTCCAATTAATGACCTTCAATGGCCTCTAAGCATTCAAGTGAAAAAGCCACATCTCTCACACTTTAAATCTTAAATCAACAGCTAGAAATGACTAAGCTATGGAAGAATGAATGTCAAAAGCTGAGATAGGTTGAAAGGCCTCTTGAGCCAAATAGCCAAACTGAATGCGAAGGAAAAGTTCTTGAAGGAAATTAAGTGTTACTTTAGTGAACATTAAATGATAAGAAAGTGGAATAGCCTTATTGCTGATTTGGAGAAGGTTTCAGTGTTCTGAAATGATCAAACCAGCCACAACGTCCCCTTAAGCCAGAGCCTAACTCTCTTTAAATCTGTGAAGCCAGAGAAAAGTGAGAGGGCCGCACGAGAAAAGTGGGAAGCTAGCAGAAATTGGCTTATAAGGTTTAAGAAACCATCTCTAGACCATAAAAGGTATTAAGGTTACCATGTGTTTTTCAAAGTCTATGTTAACCATACTTTTGGTAGATGATGAACAGCAACAAACCTTGGAAGTTGTTAAATGGAAATATTCTGTATTTAGAAGAGAGGAGAAATCCCTCTGATTTGAAATAGATTAGAACTGGTATTAATACTGTCACAAAACTTCAGGAATCTGATTTATGTTGTTGATTAAATAGAAGATCATTTAGCCTCTGGAGAGATTTGCTACCGAACAACACTTCTCTTATAAACTCACAACTTAAAAAAGACATGAAGGGGGTGGGGAGTTATTTGCTATAGCAAAAAGCACATCAACTGTGTCCACCTCCAACAGATACAACAGAGGGAAATGGAATTTGCTTAGGAAAGATCACTCTTAATTTGCAAACAGATTTAGGCATGGCTTTTTAGTGCCTATGTATGGAAGCACTTCTAATTGGAAAAAGAAAATTCCAAATTTGGAACTGTCAAAGTAATTCATCAATAAAGTGAGCCCCTGAATATCCAGGAACTCAAAGAGGTATGCAGCGAGAATTCAGTGATAAAACCAGACGGGCCCATTGCTGCCCTTAGAAAGCTGAGTGTAAGACAACACAAACACATATTTGGAGCTCCTAAAACACAGAAGAGGCCATTTTAATACCCAGAAAATGTTTAGAGAAGAGACTACCACTAGGTAATGTCCATCAATACAGCTTCTTTAAGAGACAGGCTTCAAGAGTGAGATGGAAGTGTAGAAGCAGCTCTGTGACTTACAGTGATTTCATGTTCTCTTTTTGAATGACTAAGATGCCTTCCCATAATGATCCTGCTTATATTGTGATTAACAACATGTTGTTTTAGGCTGGATTTAGCATTACTTTTAACTGCTTCAACAAAGACTTACCTGGATAGGATAACCGTATATTAATACTTAAACTATTTAAAATAATTTAAACTATTTAAACAATATTGCACTGTATATAATATTTAAACTAAAATAAATAAAATTTAAAAATAAATAATAAAAATCATTATACTCAAAAAAACAAAATGTACCCATGTCATAAATAAAAAAATAAAAATTAAAAAATAAGCAATTAGGCTATTGGGTATATACCTAAAAGAACAAGTAACAAATATTTGCTATCTTTAAAAGGAGTAGCAGTGGGGAGCCTGGGTGACTCAGTTTGTTAAGCAGCCACCTTCAGCTCAGGCCATGATCTCAGGGCCCTGGGATCAAGCCCCACATCAGGTTTGGTGCTCAGCGAGGTATCTGCTTTTCCCTCTATTTCTGCCCTTACCCTCTAGCTCATGTGTGTGCATTCGCTCTTTCTCTGAAATAAATAAAATCTTTCTTTTTTTAAAAAAGTCTTCATTCTGTGTTTTTTTTTTTTTAAATAGATTTTACTTATTTATTTGACAGAAAGAGAGAGAGAGATCACAAATAGGCAAACAGAGAGAGAGGGGGAGGCAGGCTCCCAGATGAGCAAAGAACCCGACGCAGGGCTCAATCCCAGGACCCTGAGATCACGACCTGAGCCGAATGCAGAGGCTTAAATCACTGAGCCACCCAGGTGCCCCTCAAATAAAATCTTTAAAAGTTTTTTTTTTAATTAAAATATAAAGTAAATAAAAGGAATAACAGTATCATCAATACTGGATTTACCTTTCTTACTTTTCTGTTTTTTTTTTTTTTTTTAAGATTTTATTTATTTGACAGACAGAGATCACAAGTAGGCAGAGAGGCAGGCAGAGAGAGAGGGGGAAGCAGGCTCCCTGCTCAGTGGGGAGCCTGCTACTCCCTGGGTGGGGGGGGGGGGGGGAAGAGGACTACTTTGGAAACTGTAAAGGGAAGAACAAAGCAAGAGGGGGAAATTTTAAGTCCTGCAAGACACCCCCCCCAAAAGTTATACAACTCCTTCCCCATTACAACCTCTTCTCCAAAAAAGAAAACATCTATGACACTAACAGAGTGCTTTGATGAAACTACCACAAACTATAAAGTAAACCACTACAAACCACTACCTCTATCCCTACAAATATCTAGACAGTCTTTATCTACTTAAAAAATAAATACTATAAAGGGGACCCTGGGTGGCTCAGTCATTTAGTTCTTGATCTCAAGGTTGTGAGTTCATGTCCTGCACTGGACTCCATGCTGGGTATGGAGCCCATTTTTTAAAAAAGGGCAGGGACGCGGTTGGGTGGCTCAATTGGTTAAGCATCTGACTCTTGATTTCAGGTCATGATCTAAGGATCATGGGATGGATCCCTGTTGTCAGGCTCTGAGCTCAGCAGGGAGTCTGCCTGGGATTCTCTTTCCTTCTGCACTCCCCACTAGGTCTTCTGCTCTCACTCTCTAAAATAAATACATAAATCTTTATTTATAATATATAAAACTTATACATACTATACTATATAACATATATAAGTTGTAGAGAGTATATATTACAAATTATATATATAGTACAAAACAAAAAATTTATATATATGTATATATACATATATATATATATATATATATATATATAAAATAAAACAAAAAATGATAATTACAACAATTCAGTTTACGGAAACTCTCTTCCTCTAAAAAACAATAATAAACCAGAAGGAAACTGCAACACTCCAGACTTAATTAAATGTCCTCAAGCAATTGGGGATATGATAAAACCCCAAAAACAGAAACTCAAAAACTAAAAATAGAAATGGATAATATCCAGAAAGAACTAAGAGTTGATCTCACACACACACAAAAAAAAGACAATTATGTAAAAAATGAAGACCACATTACAAGGTGCACAAGGAATAATGGATTCTAATGAAACATGATAATGAATGTTGAAAAAAAGAAAAATGAACCAAATAGAATAAAAAGGAAATAAGAAACTAAAAGCACTGGTGAGAACGTGGTTGAAATGTTAAGAAAGATCCAAGTTTCTCACACTTAAAAATGTATCTAAAAAAGATGCACAAGAGAATGGAACAAACATAATATTAAAAGTATCATCTCACAAAACTTTCCAGAAATAAAAGATCTGGATCTATGTATTGAAAGAGCTTACTGGATACCAGTGAAAACCAACTCAAAATGACCAACTTCAACACATTTCGTTATAACACTATTCAGATTTTAAAGGTAAATAAGCTAAAAATAAATAAATAACCTGGCAATAATGGAAGATTATTTAAAAACAAAAAGAAACTCAAAAAAGAATAGGTCAATCAAGGACATATTTATATATAATCAAGCTGTCCCTCATGTCTCCATATAATAAAGATTTTAGAATAAGCAGTTTTAAGCATGCAAGATATTCTACATCGCAAGTCATGCTTCAGGAATCAATCTATTCCAAGATGAACTTCTTCCACTCACAATATGACTGGGAAAACTTGGGCAAAAAGGCAGAATGTGAACATTCAAATATTTTTAAATACAAACCTAGGAAAGTTAGAGATGGGTTGAAGAATAAGATATTGTATGATGTAGGCTACATGTTATGAATTTATTCTCTAAAAGAGTAAAAACAGGGAGAGAAGGAAAGAGGAAAGTAAAACAGTTCATTGAAAGTTATATAACAGGCAGGAGTTACAGATAACTGGTGGGATTTAATGCCATTAAAAATAGACAAATCAGATAGTAAAGATTAAGACAGCAAGGGATCACAGGCATTTTTAAAAGTAAATTTGAAAGATAGCACTTAGAACAAGATTATAAGATTTATTAAGCTCCAAAAGCAATTTAAAAATAGGAGGAAAGAAAACAATGTAAAGAAACAACCAAAACAAATACATTTTAATTGTAACTTAAAACACGACAGAGTTGAGACAAAACATTTCAGTTTTATAAGTAAGTACAAATGGGCTTAATTCAGCTATTTAAAATAAAGATTTTCAACTGGGTTCACAGAGTTAAGAACCAAAAATGTGCTACATACAAAAACACACCCAAAACAAAATGATCTACAAAGGCTAAAAATAAAGTGTAAGAAAAGGCAGGTATACCAAACAAATGAAAACAGTAAGAGATACGGAGGAAGATGTGCAAATGGGACTGTCAGTCAAAAAGAGAATTCAACTCAAAGTATTAGACATGACAAGAGACGAACTTTTTAATACTGGAAGTCACAATTTAAAATAAATATATTACAATTAACACCTTTATAAAAGCAAAAAAAAAAAAAAACCAAACAAACAGAAAAACAAGGGGAAAAGAAGAGAAATACCAATAAGAGATGAAGTAGTTAAAAATAAGGATATAGAAAATCTAAACAATAAATAAGACAGATCTGAATGAGAATCAAACTTTACATCTTGCTATTAGAGAACACACCTTCTCAAACATACATGGGACATTTATAATAAAGCTTGTATATTAAGTTATACAGAAAATATTAGCAAGCTCCATAAAGTAGAGATACTACAACTACATTTAGAGATACTTATGACCACAATGCAGTAAAAGTAAAAATTATTAACATTAGCAAAGAAAGCTATTCCAACTGCAAATCTATTTATGTACTATATACCCAATAAAAAACATGTACCGAGTAAAAGGGAAATACAAAACAAAATTAGAGACTTCCAAAAAAAATACCGATACAATAAATCAATCTGTGGTATATCAATCTTAAAGATGTGATCAAAGTAAACGCCACAGCATTAGTCAGCAACAATGATAGAACAAATATAAATGAATTAAAATTTTTTTGCTAAAAGCTAAGAAATAACAAAATAAGCCCAAAGCAAGCAGAATGAAGAAAATGAAATGAGAACTAGAAACAGAAATTAATAGGTTAGAAAAAAAATAGATCTAAATATAATAAATCAAAATACATTTTTTGAAAAAAAAAATAGGCAAACCACTTGCCGACAATCAAGGGAAAAAAGGGAGAAAGCACAAATGAACAAAACAAAAATGATATGAAGGAAATAACCATTGGAAAAAACCACTGAAATAACCATTAGGAAAAAAACCATACAATTCTATTTTGCAGACATCACTACAAATAAATTTGAAGATTCAGGTGAACTGGGTAATTTATCAGGCAAAGAGCTTACTAAAACTGAACTACTTAAAGATAAAATTTGAACGAGATCCTTCTCCTTGGAAAAAATAAATAAGGACCTATTCTACCAAAAAAGCATCAGGCCTGGATGGTTTCATAGAGTGAAATCTTCAAATACCAGCTTGTTCAAAAACTCCTACATTTTTCAGAGCAGGGAAATAAAGGAAAACTTCTGAATTCTTTGCATTTATATATGTGACATCAATACCTAAACCTTATAATAAGGACAATAATTATACCCATACGCTAGTGTATAAATTATATATTAATGTTTGCTTATCAATATTTATATAAAAATAAAATAGATTATTAGGAAACAGAATCCCATGCCACATTAAAAGAATGACAAAACAAAGGAATACTGTTTCCAGGAATGCAAAGTTGGTTCAAATTAGGAAATCCATTAATTAATCCACCACACAAATAGATTTCAGAAGAAGATCATATAATCATCTCCACAGATGCTAAAGAAGCTTTCTGACATAATTCAATTCTTTCCTAACAAAAAACACTCAAGAAAATGGAAATAAAGGCACACTTCCTGTTATATATCCCCCAAAATTAATTTGTTGAAACCCTTCCCACTCCAGGCCATGTGAACATATTTAGAGATAGGGCCTTTATGGAGGTAACTAAGGTTAAATGAGATCATAAAGGTAAGGTCCTAATCCGACAGGATTAGTGTCCTTATACAAACAGAACAGAGAAATCACTCCCCGCTCTTCTCTGCCATGTGTGGACATAGAAACACAGTAGCTGTCTGTAAAGCCAGGAAGAGAATTCTCCACAGCAATTGAATCTGACACAACGATTTCAGACTTCCAGACTCTAAAGCTGTGAGAAAATAAATATGTTGTTTAAGCTATCCAGTATATGGTATGGCAGCCTGAGCTAATATTTCCATTAAGATCAGGAACAAGGGGCGCCTGGGTGGCTCAGTGGGTTAAGCCGCTGCCTTCGGCTCAGGTCATGATCCCAGGGTCCTGGGATCACTCCCTGCATTGGGCTCTCTGCTCAGCAGGAAGCCTGCTTCCTCCTCTCTCTGCCTGCCTCTCTGCCTGCTTGTGATCTCTGTCTGTCAAATAAATAAATAAATAAAATCTTTTTTTTAAAAAAAGATCAGGAACAAGAACCATCTCCACTACAAATTAACATAACAATGACTGATAACATTAGCCAATATAATTAGATAAATCATTCATAGGCACAATTGGAAAAGAAGTAAAACTATCTCTATTTGCAGATGTGACTGCGTACTAGAAATTCCTAGAAAGTGAATGATAAAACTGAATTTAAAAAAAAAAACAAACAGTAAAGTCGGATATAAAATCATCATATAGAAATCAATAGTCTTAGGGTGCCTGGGTGGCTCAATGGGTTAAGCCTCTGTCTTCAGCTCAGGTCATGATCTCAGGGTCCTCAGATCCATGCGAGCCCCCCATCGGGCTCTCCGCTCAGCAGGGAGCCTGCTTCCCCTCACCACCACACCCCACCTCTCTGCCTACTTGTGATCTGTCAAATAGATAAATAAAATATTAAAAAAATAAAGGAAGAAATCAATAGTCTTCATATAATTAGTAACCAGTAAGAGGATACAATGGCAAAACAAAGCCAAAATATTTCCACTTACAACAGCAACAGAGAAGATATTTAGGAATAACTTTACCAAAAAAAAAAAAAAGTGTAGAATCTACACGAGAAAGCTCAAAACACTCTTGAAAACAACAAAATTAGATTTCAACAAATAGAAAGAAAACAGCTCTTGTTCTTAAACAGGATAACTAACATACCAAAAGACAGCTTATGAACAATCACAATTAAAAAATTAACAAACATTTTTATGAAGTTGGACAGGTTGATAATTAAACTTCATATGGATCAATAAACAGGTGAGAATAGCCAAGAATACACTAAAAATGAACAACCTTAAAGAGAGAGACACATTAAAACACATTATAAAGCCTCTATCATTTAAATTGTGATGTTTTGGTTATGTAAATATTGATCAGTGGAACACAACAGAAAACCCAGAAATCAAGTATGTACAGAACTTCAGTGTATGATAAAGTCAGTATTTTAAATCAATGAGGCAAAGGCAGACCTTTAAATGCACAGTGTTAGGACAAGTGACTAGTCATCAGGAAAATATACACTTAGATCTACATTTTGTATCATATAAAAGAATATCCCCAAATGGACCAAGAATCTAAATATTAAAAAAAAGAAAGAAAGAAAAAAAGAAAGAAAGAAACCACATACATGTACTAGAAGAAAATATAGGTAAGTTTATATTTAACTGAGATGTAACAAGAGGCTTTCCGATTAGGATTCAGAATCCAGAAGCAAAAGAGTAATAAATTTGCTATACTGGAAAAAACCTTCATGGCAACAAAACTGTGTAACAAGTTCCATAGGGGCTCCCAGGTGGCTCAGTCAGTTGAGTAGTCTGCCTTTGGCTCAGGGCATGATCCCGGAGTCACGGGGGGTGAGATCAAGCCCCACATTGGGCTCCCTGTTCAGTGGGGAGTCTGCTTCTCCCTCTGCCCCTCACTCTGCTTGTGCTCCCTCCCTTCTATCTCAAATAAATACAATTTTAAAATAAGATAGTAACAGAATTCCTAGTACCAGAGGGGAAAAAAAAAGACCAAAAAATCCTGATAGAAAAATGAGCAAATGACACAAAAAGTTATTCTAAAAAAAACACCTTTGACATACAAAAAAATGTGTTCAGCATCACCCATACTAAGAGAAATACAAATCACAAGTATACTGAGATACAATTTCCCACCTATCAACTGGCAAAACTTAACAAAGCATGATGATGCACATGCTGGCAAGGCTGTGGGGAAACAGGCATTTTTACGCATTGCTAAATGGAAATCCAAGCTGGCACAACCCTTGTAGAGGGGACTCCAGTAATATCTAACAAAGCTATATATGCATTTATCGTTCGAATCAATAGCTGCATTTCAGGAATTTATTCTGAAGCTACACCTCCAAGAAGACAAAAATACACTTGCATGAAGTTACTTGTTCCAGCACTGTACTGGAAGCATCTGTACACAGAAGTGTGGTTAAACAAACTGCAGTACCTCCACACTACGGAGTTCTCTGCAGCTGTAAAAAGAATTAAGGGCTACATCTATGCACTGTTGTTGGAATGATTTCCTTGTTAGGAGGGGGAAAAGCAAAGTAAAAAAGAGTACCAATAGCATATTAGATTTGAATGTCTCTAACAAATCAGATCTTAAAAAAATAAATATAGGGGTGCCTGTGTGGCTCAGTCTGTTAAAGTCTGCCTTTGGCTCAGGTCATGATCTCAGGGTCCTGGGATTGAGCCCTGCTTCAGGCTCCTTGCTTAGCAAGGAGCCTGCTTCTCTCTCTCCCTCTGCCTGCCTCTCTACCTACTTGCCATCTCTCTCTGTCAAATAAATAAATAAAATCTTCAAAGAAAAATAACTGTAACATTAACACACTAAGAACAATCATTCCTGCTACCACTGAATGCCCAATTCCTCTTAAAATTCTCTGGATTATCTTAACATGTCTTCCTGCAGCTTGAATCAAGAGCAAACAAGGTCCACACATTATTTTTGGAAGATATAGCTCTTAAAGTACAATTCCCTCTACTTCTCCCCTTTCTCTTTTTAAAACGCTGTTTACAGAGTCTTTATGTTTGATAAAATGTGTTTCTCTAGCTCCTTTATTTCCTGTAAACTTCTAAGGGCTTGATGGGACTGTGGCTCACCTTTTTTCACTGCTGTTACAAGACTGCTTAGGTGGTACTGTTTACTTCCTACTGCATCACGTGTTTACTACAGTTGCCCTCTGTTAGTGTTACAGTGGTTTCTAGATCCTTAGGCAATCTGAGTCCCTAAAAGCTTATCTGAGACCATATGTTCATAGCAACATACACATGGTAATCAAGCTAACAGATTAACTAAGAGTTGACTGAGAGACAACTGAGGTTATCTATCAGCATCAGAGAAGCTGGCCAGGAATTTGGCCTCTCATAGGCAAGAGGCCAAAAAGTACTGAAGAAAGGAAGAATTTGACTTGATATGGAGAAGAGGCTGGCAGACAATGAACACCATGCTTATAGGATAGACACTGGGTTCCAGTTATAGTTCTAAAAGATATTTTATACACTTGTACCAATGTTTCCAAATTAACTCATAGAGTATTCAAAATTTATTTTATGATGTTAGTTCACTCAGTCTTAGACATTTTTTCATCTTTAAGCCTAAGGGACTAAGCCAGATTCTCCACATGACTACAAGCAGACTCTCCCGGGAAACCTTTAAAATCCAAATCCGGAGGTGTGGGTCCCACCTAATCAATTCTGTTTCAGCTGCTCTAGGATGGGGATATAGTATTATTTAAAATCTTTCCAGGTGACTCTTATATGCAGCCATAATTGAGAATCACTGATCTTAGCTAAGAATAACAGCAGCAGCAGCTAGTGCTAGTAAGCACGTACTACATGTTACTGACTGTTCTAAGAACTTTACATGTTACTAGTTCATTCCCTCTCTTACAAGTGAAAAAGACAGGTCTGGTAACTTGTCCAAAACCACACAGAAGCTAACAGCTGAGCGAGGATTTGATACCAAGCACTCTGGATCCAAAACCTATGCTATTAATCACCATGATATTCTGTCTCCTATGTGTGAATTATACTTATATTCTGTAACTGCAAATAAAATGATTAGAAAAAAACAAAAAAATAAGATACTTAACATCCTCCTTAGAAACAGTAGAGTGACATCCTGTCGCAGAAGTACCAACAAGCTTATCTGGAGAGTAAATAAACAGATAAGAATCTTCTCTTCCCGAAGATTCAAATTTGAGATTTCCACACATAATCCACATAAATAGTTTCCTACATATCATTCTATATAGTCTAGTTATTTAACGTTAAGTATCAAAAACTGCTTCAGTTTTAAAACTCAGGACAGTGATGTATTACATGTACATTTACAAGAAGATTTCCTACCTATTTCAGTTCTGCTAACTCCAATGCCATTAAAAATTCTCAAGTAATTAAAGTGACAAGAGTCTGAATCTTCAATGTCAAAGTCACCAAATTTGATGCGCACTCTCTCCCCCATCTTTACACGGATCTCCCATTCGCAAACGGTGCTGTTGGGATAGGTCTGTGGATAGTTTATGGACGTGAGGGTTCCACTTTCAGGGCCTAGTACAGTATGTCCACATCCATCACCTTAAAAAAAATTAAAAGAATAAATTATAATTATATCTTTAACATTAGAAATAATCAGGATATTTTTGGTGAAAATTTTAAAATATGTATGACAGCTGTTTTATTCAACACTTTCCTTACACATGATAAAAGGGATGGCAGAGTTCTTAGTGTATCTGCTCACAGGAACCAAAAGCAGTCAGGTAAGGTCAAATAATCAATGATTACCCTTATGAGTTCAAAGAGCTTTCTAATTTCAATGAACAGAAGAAAACATAGCTTAGCAACAACTTTATATACATAATAAATCTAATCTTTAAAAGAATATCAAGTCATAGTAATCGTTCAAAGTAAATGTAAACTATACAAATCAAAGTATGTGATCAGCTTCATCCATTCATCACAAACCCTTCTAAAATCTGTGAGAAGTAGAATATCTAAAAACACTTTACACAAAATGCTGATTACTGACCATATTAAGTATTTCAAGGCACTCAGTCTTGAAGGCATTAAGCTATTTTTAATAAAATTTAATTTTATATTCTATTGAAATTTGCTTTTTTAGTAGTCCCTCTCCAAAAACCTCCCTTTTTCCCTACAGAATGAATGGTGAGAAAAAAATACCAGTTTAATGACTTAGTAAAGATTAGGAAAAATAACCTTCATATCTTGGTAGCAACATTATCTGTTCCAGAATTCCTTCACTGTGGGAACTCCGGAAACTTAATATAGTATTATTTGCATCCTCCTTTTATCATAAAATTCGGTGTTGGAGCACCTAGAAGAGGCATGGAATGTCTCAGCTGCTGCTCCAACTGTACCATGTAGCATTCCTTAACAACGGGATTCAAATGAATCTCTTTCTAAAAGGAAGATGAAGACATTGTACTAAAATGATAGTATTTTTTTCCTTCAAAATAGCCATTTATAATCACCTTTGGAATAGTTCAGTACTTAGCACAAAAAACCTCTATCAAAAAGTGGCAGTGCTGAGTTTTAAAGTCAATATGGATATAGGCAGCTGTAAGAGGATTTTTCTACTATATTATTGTTATTATTAAGAATAATGCAGTGCTGATACCATTTACTGGAAAAGATGAATGAAAGCTTTAAAAGCCTGCGAATAAAAAATTAATATAGTATTTAGCAAGTAGTTGCAAAACAGTTATTAACTAGATGTATAAGGAGCTGAATATGAACCAATGAAAAAATAATTTCAAACCAGTCTCAAAATTCACTTCAATAAAGGAAAAACTATTTACCTACTTTATGATGACACTTCATATCCTTTCCTGGTCAAGAAATTTTATTCTCAAATCCCTACTAGTATTGTTGGCCCACTTTTAAAGGTCAATACTAGCAATCTGGTCTCCTAAAGAAACATCTATAAGGTTCAGCTTTTGAGCAACACTGAACTTTAGCTATCTCCACACCCACTTTCATACTATACACAAAAACTAGGCACAGCCACTCAATAATATATAAAGGCACCATGAAATAAACATGTGAATTTTTGTGATACACCCACTCATCTTCTGCAAATATAGAACTTAAACGTTATACAACTCAGAAGAAGAAAAATTAAAATTTTCCCCAAAACTATGATGCAAATACCTTGAATACCTCTACTGAGTATCATCTAAATTAGAAAAACAGGGACATAAAGACCTTCACTATGAAAATAAACTGTAATATAAATAAATTTTGAATAATATTAAAATTTTTCCTTAGAGAAAAAAACTATCCCCTAAGACAAAGTTTCTAACATTATGAAACTACTCTGAAAACATTCTCTCACTATTGAAAAGATGAAACTGCTTTCTAGAGTGTTTAAATCTTTGAAAAGTAGCCACTGAACAAATAACTCAAAATATAAATGTATTTTCTTTAGTCGATAGAAACTAAAGCAGCTTTTTAAGTGGCTGGAAGTGCAACAGATTTTAGGAAGCCAAAAATTTCCTATTAGCAGCTGAATTCATGACTTTGTAATGGCAGACTGTCCCATCTTATGTATTCCCCACAGACTATTTAACTTAAGGTTGCCATTTTAAAATGATTTTTACAAAAAGAGTACAAGCAGTGTTAGGAGTAATTTTTAGATGTCTTTATGCTCGTATTTATGTTTCATGGTCATTAAACACACAAAGTGTTTCTTGCCCTTTCCTCCATAAAGTATAATTTCTACAAGTTAACAAAATAAATACTAACTGCTGAAAAACAGGACTTTTGCATGCATGCTGATGAAGAAAACAATTAAAATGGAGCTGTCTTTTTTCAGTATCTTGTGAGGGGGAGGGCATGAACAGTCCACAAGTAATGTGCCAAGAATGTTCTAAAATATGTGATGGAGCTCAGAGCTTCCTCCCCTAGCAAAAAAGATGGTATGAACCAGAAACCAAAGTTAAATGAAAGTCTCAAATGTACTACGAAAATGAACAACTTTGAATGTTTCATACTTCCAAGACTATTCAAGAAGTTTAACCTGACAAGACAAATAGATTAGCTGGCCTGGATAAACACCTACCCCTATGGAGAGTATGTTTAAAATATCCCAGTTTGAAAGGGGAGGCTGGGCTTATACATTATCACTAGGCCAGCAGTTTTCAAATTTTTTCTCAGCTATTCCAAAGTAAGAAATACATTTTACACTGTGACCCTATACACTCCTGCACGTATGATCCCAACCCACTGAAGGGTCCCCACCAGCACTCTGGAAAACACTATACTAGGCATCCTAAGGTCGTAATGTTGAATTCTCTAAGAAGACCTTGTGCTCACTTTTACCCTTAAGTTAGAAAATGTGCTTCCAGTTTTTCAATTCTTAAAAGCAAATCCTATTCTGTACAAATACTTAAAATGACAAAGTATTTAAAAGTAAAAGTAAAATCTGGAAAAAAGTTTTTATCAGTTAATCACCTAATCATCACTTACACAGTGATGCTCAAATGGGGGAAATGTGGAAGCTCCCACAGGAGCAATTTTACCTCCTACCTGGCAATGTCTGGAGATATTTTGGGTTGGTTGTCACAACAGAGGGGGTGAGCTGGCACCTGGTGCTGCTAAATATCCTACACTGTGCATAGGACAGCCCCCCAGAATAAAGAATGGCCGATGTTAAACATCAACAGAACCAAAGTTGAGAAGGCTGACCTAGAGCAAAGTCCAGGACACCTCAGACAGAAGATCTGAGTGAGTTCTTAGCTGAGCTTCCGCTGGCCCAAAGGATAACGCTATTCTGTCCACTGCAGGTACAACCCGAGGAAGCAGTTATACTAAAGATTTTGAGTCCCATGTCCCAATTTTTAAAACAAGTAAATGGAAGTTGAAGAAAAGAAAATGTCCTTTTTATTAGTCTACAGCCCTTGAGTAATTTTTTTTTCTGGGTCAACACCCCTTAAAAGTAGGGTCTGAAAAAGGTAGTGTGCTAACAGGGTCAGAAGTAAGTCTCCAAATTTTCTGCTTAGTTTTGTATGCTGGAAAAAATAATGACTGGTGACCAGGGTACACCACCTACTGTTATTCATTTTCACATGGCAGAACTGACAAAGACAGCATAACTATGATGGGAAAAATAGCTTGCAAAATGGTTATCTGAGTACCAATCCATGTGCCCTCATCAGTAACTCCAACATCACCAAATCTTTCTCCTTCTCCACCTCCATCAACACCACCATCACTGTCAGCTTCTCCTCCTCCTCCACCTCTAGATGGTCTCCACCACAGTATAACTGACCATAAAGGACAGAAGCCTGTTAATGCAATTTCTGAATTTCAGTTTTATTTCAGTGGAGAAAAAACACTGGAATTTGATCTTACTGCTCCTTTGTTTGGCTGCTGATTATCTAGGGGATTACTCACAGAACATGTGTTCACTTCCTCCGAAGAGGCTAAGGTCAGATGTGTTAAGCCAGATACAAATTTTGGTATCTTTCCAGGAAAAAAAAAAAAAAAACTTTTTTTTAAAAACTACTTATCCCTAGAGAAAACAAAACATTAAACATTTAAATAACAATGAATTAATACAACGAAGAACATATTCTTATTTTAAGCTGCTCTAAACTTCAGATCAAGTGTTTGCTGTTTTTTTAATCAATACATGCTCGTGCCACTGATGACCTGTGACACTGCAGCCACCCCCATATTTTAGTCACATTACTAATACGTAATGTAAATTATCTTAATGATTGACTTGTACTAATATAAATACTGCTTGACTTCTGAAAATACTTTAACAGTACCAAACACAAATGCAGAAACTTGCATAAATATGCCACAAATGTGGCATAATATACGTAATATATAAAGTAATATAACTTCTATTATAATCATTATAAACTAAGAACTAAGAACATTTTTTTTTCCAGTGAGCTTTCAAGGACTTTTTTCATCATTGTCAACAGGTGAGTCTAACTGTATTCCCTCTAAATAAGTGTCATTTCTGTCACATCTTATAATGTATCTGTGAGAGCTTACAATAACTGAAAATTAAAAAAAGGCATTTAGGATAGACATGTACTCCAAGGATTAACTTGCAGGAATTAATGAATATATCCTATTTCATCTGGCTACAATGAAGATTTTAAATGCAATATTTAGCACTGAGAATTTTTGGACTGAGGTACTATTATCAGTCCCATAAGGTTTTTTAAAGTTGCATCACTACAAATCTCAAGTAATTCAAAGTACTACTTTAATTTTGCTCATTTAAAAAAAAACACTCCATAAGGATATGCTCTGAAAGCCTAAAGAAGGTCACTATGGCAATTTTTAGAAAAAGAAATAGTTCCCAGCTTCATTCTTTTTTAAGCTCAAACTATTCTCTGCATGTGTGGTAATTTACAAAATTGAATTACATGAAGGAATGTGAGATGTATGAATCCTCTTTAACCCCCACCAAACAGTCCCTACTTAGAACACAGTGGTTAAGCAAGTGAGCTCTGGAGTCACAGAATGAATTTAAATGCCCTATCCACCATTCACTGTGACCTTCAGGAAGTTATTTATCTCTGCTAAACCCCAGTTTTGTAAAATGGGGATACTAACAACTCAAACACATAGGGCACAAATTAAATGAGATATTATATGAAAACACCTAGTACTGAGTGCCTAGCCTGTAATAACATGCTCAATAAACTCTCTTTGTTTGAGGATACTACAACAGTCCAAAAAGACCAGAAAGGCTTTTGCCCATCATATGTAGATACAGGGCAACTGGCCACAACATGAAGTAACAGAACAATGGTCCAGTGGAAATTTACATTAGCTTTAAGGTTTCAAGTGCACTGTCTCATGAAAAGTACAAATCTATGAGAAAGTAATGCTCACTCATCTTCTCCCTGATGACCTTTACTTTCAGTAACTCTCTCAGAAGCACAACCTGGAGTTTATTTTTTGCCATTTTTAGAAACACTTCTATCCACCTGTGAAAACTCAAAAACTTTACTTCTATCCACCTGTGAAAACTCAAAAACTTTAAATTTAGTCTCAATCTGCTGGTCAGTATCCTGACCTTTCAAGGGTCTTATACCCACATACTTTCTGTGAATTTGACTTCTTTCTTTTCTCCCCTTCTGCTAATCTTGTCCTGGCCTCATGTCTTTCCCTGCCCAGACTGGACCTCGCGTCCAGTATTAAGTACCTATTCCTGACAGCTTTACTTCCTTGCCACCGTGTCCTTCCTAAGTTTCTGCCTGTCAAACCCTCAACCCTGGATCATATGATTTCTCTTGGCCAAGGAACTGAGCACTACTGAGGGGAAAAAAAAAAAAATCACAAAGTCTAAGGGGGATAGCCATATTCCAGTCTCAAAAAGCCACTCGGTATTCTCTTTCAGTGGTTCTCAGATTTTGCCAACATTAGAATCACCTAAGGGCTAATTAAAGGTTCTCAGATCCCCCTATCTCGAAAGATTCTAATATACAGGTCAGAAAAATTATCTTACACTTGGAAATTGGTTTAAAAAAAACCAGGTGAGCAGCACATCTTTTAAATGTCACAGAAGCCAGAAGCTGCCCAAGGATTACAGAGCAAAGTACTTAGCTGGACTTGCTATTTATCGCTGCTTAAAGGTACCAGTTTTAGTTAAATGATAACATTTAGCTTGTTGTTTGGTAGAAAGGCAGATCACTTTTGTACAGTTGAAAAGATAATCCTAAAGGTTACTGTTTATGACCCTATTGGCCCATCAACCAGCTTCAGCCATCTAATCTAGCAATTATATCCTAAGATGATAAACTCCTAGTTTCTCAAATATTCTCTGGACAGGATTTAACATCTTACTGGTTCCTCATTAATGAATGAATTGAATAAAATCTTTGATATATGTTCATTTTACATTTGCAAGGCAGGTATAATTTTGCCTTTTTTGCAAGTTATAACCAGTAAAATAGCTCTACAGTGCAGCCTAGGTTTTACACTTTAACAAATCATCACAAATACTAACAGCAGCAACAAAATACCACAAAATCTCTTTACAAGTGTCCCCTAATAGCTACCATCTTCTTGCTCACTTTCCCATAAGAGAAATTTCTTCTATTCTCCATATCTCACATTTTACTTTGCCTCCTATTCTAAATCTGAATGCACTGCTACGGGTTGGATTCCTTCCAAAGAGATATGTTTAAGTCCTAATTTCTGGTACCAGTGAATATAATCTTAATTGGAAACCATGTTTTAGCAGATGTCATCAAGTTAAAATGAGGTCATACTGGATTAAGGTAGACCCTAATTCAAGAACTGGTGTCCTTATAAAAAAGAGGACAGTCTGGACACAGACACAGGAAGGACACTACATTAAAGAGGCAGAGGTGGGAATGATCCGAAGGAACTCTGAAGATCAAAACTGCCAAAAGTTAGGAAAAGGCAAGGAAAGATCATCCACCCACCCCCAGCATCTTCAGACAGAGTATGGCCCTGCTGATAGCCCAATTTCAGAATTCCAGTTTCCAGAACTATAAAACAGTGAAGTTCTATCATTTTAAGCACCTGAATTTGTGGTAATTTGTTAGGGCAGCCCTAGGGAACACAGACCTACCTCACCAATAAAACTATTTGCTAAAGCAGCCAGTTTCTAAGTCGCCAAAAGTCCAAGGATACTTTTCCATCCTTATCATTTATGACCTTTCTATATTATCCGGCTTTGCTGACCCTTCCTTCCCTCCCACCATCCTTCCTTTCTTTTTATCTTCTCTCCCTCCTTCTTAAAATTCTTCTTCCCTGGCTCAGTTCTTTCTTTATTTTTTTACTTATGTTAGTCACCATACAGTATGTCACTAGTTTTTGATGTAGTGTTCCAAGATTCATTGTTTGCGTATAACACCCAGTGCTCCACGCAGTACATTCCCTTCTTAATACCCATCATCGGGCCAACCCATCCCCTCATGCTCCTCCCCTCTAAAACCCTGTTTGTTTTCCTAGAGTCCATAGTCTCTCATGGTTCAACCCCCACCCCGATTTCCACCCCCCCTTCATTTTTCCCTTCCTTCTCCTAATGTCCTCCATGCTATTCCTTATGTTCCACAAACAAGTGAAACCATAGTTGACTTTCTCTGTTTGACTTATTTCACTTAACATAATCTCCTCCAGTCCCATCCATGTTGATGCAAAAGTTGGGTATTCATCCTTTCTGATGGCTGAGTAATATTCCATTGTATATACGGACCACATCTTTATCCATTTGTCTGCTGAAGGGCATCTCAGCTCTTTCCACAGTTTGGCTATTATGGACATTGCTATGAACACTGGGGTGCATATGGCCCTTCTTTTCACTACATCTTATCTTTGGGGTAAATACCCAGTAGTGCAATTGCTGGGTCATAGGGTAGCTCTATTTTTAATTTTTTTGAGGAACCTCCACACTGTTTTCCAAAGTGGCTGTACCAACTTACATTCCCACCAACAGTGTAAGAGGGTTAACCATTCTTCACAACCTCTCCAACATTTGTTGTTTCTTGCCTTGTCAATTGTTGCCATTCTAAGTGGTGTAATGTGGTATGTCAGTGTGCTTTTGATTTGAATTTCCCTGATGGCTAATGATGATCAAATTTTTCCAAGTGTCAGCCACTTGTATGTCTTCTTTTAAGAAATGTCTGTTCATATCTTTTGCCCATTTCTTGACTGGCTTATTTGTTTTTTGAGTGCTAAGTTTAAGAAGTTCATTATAGATCTTGGATATCAGCCCTTTTTCTGCAGTGTCATCTGCAAATATCTTCTCTTTGTAGAAGATATTTCTGCAAAGAGAAATATCTTTGGGTTGCCTCTTTGTTTTGCTGACTGTTTCCTTTGCTGTTCAGAAGCTTTTTATCTTGATGAAGTCCCAAAAGTTCATTTTCACTTTTGTTTCCCTTGTCTTTGGAGACATATCTTGAAAGAAGTTGCTGTGGCCATTGTCAAAGAGGTTACTGCCTATGTTCTCCTCTAGGATTTTGATGGATTCCTGTCTCACATTGAGGACTTTCAACCATTTTGAGTTTATCTTTGTGTATGGTGTAAGAGAATGGTCAAGTTTCATTCTTCTGTATATAGGTGTCCAATCTTCCCAGCACCATTTGTTGAAGAGACTATATTTTACCATTGGATATTTTTTCCTGCATTGTTGAAGATTAGTTGGCCATAGAATTGAGGGTCCATATTTGGGCTCTCTATTCTGTTCCACTGATCTATGTGTCTGTTTTTGTGCCAGTACCATGCTATGTTGGTGATCACAGCTTTGTAATATAGCTTGAAATCGGGCAATGTGATGGCCCCAGCTTTTTCTTTTTCAACATTTCCTTGTCAATTTGGGGGGTCTTTTCCGATTTTTAGGATTTTCTGTCCCAGCACTTTGGAAAATTATCTGTTAATGTGAAAATTATCTGTTTAGGATTATCTGTTGTAGCACTTTGAAAAATGCCATTGGTATTTTGACAGGTAGGACATTGAAAGTGTAGATTGCTCTGGGCAGCACAGATATAGATACTTTAACAATGTTTATTCTTCTGATCCATGAACATGGAATGTTTTTTCATCTTTTTGTGTCTTCAATTTCTTTCATGAATGTTCTGCAGTCCCTAGAGTATAGATTCTTTACCTCTTTGGTTAGGTTTATTCCAAGGTATCTTATGGTTTTTGGTGCTATTGTAAATGGTATCAATTAACTAATTTCTTTCTTGATAGTTACATTGTTAGTGTATAAGAAATCAACTGATTTCTGTGCATTGATTTTGTATCCTGCCACATTACCAAACTGCTGTATGAGTTCTAGTAATCTGGGGTGGACTCCTTTGGGTTTTCCACATAAAGTATCACGTCATCTGTGAAGAGAGAGTTTAACTTCTTCTTTGCCAATGTGAATACCTTTTATTTCTTACTGCTGTCTGATTGCTGTTGCTAGGACTTCTAGTACTATGTTGAATAATAGTGGCGAGAGTGGGCATACTTGTCGAGTTCCTGATCTTAAGGGAAAGGCTCTCAGCTTTTCCCCATTGAAAATATTATTTGCTGTGGGTTTTTCAGATAGATTTTATGAAATTGAGGAATATTCCCTCTATTCCTATACTCTGAAGTATAGGGATACTTACTTCAGTATTTTGTCAAATGTTTTTTCTGCATTGAGAGGGCCATATGGTTCTTCTCTCTCCTCTTACGTTTTCTATCACCCTGATTGATTTGCATTGCAGGGATGAATCCCAGTTGGCTGCAATAGATAATTCCCTTACTGAACTGCTGGAGCCTATTAGGTAGGATCTTGTTGAGAATTTTGGCATCTATATTCATCAAGGACAGTGGTCTGAAATTCTCCTTTTTGATGGGGTCTTTGCCTGGTTTGGGATCAAGGTAATGCTGGCCTCACAGAATGAGTCTGGAAGTTTTCCTTCTGTTTCTATTTTTTGAACAGCTTCAAGATAATAGGTAGAAGAAATAATTTCTTCTTTGAATGTTTGGTGGAATTCCTCAGGGAATCCATCATGTACTGGACTCTTGCTTTTTGGGAAGTTTTTGATCACTGCTTCAATCTTATTACTGGTTATTGGTCTACTCAGGTTATCAATTTCTTCTTGTTTCTTGGTAGTTTATAGATTTCCAGGAATGCACCCATTTCTCCCAGGTTAATTTATTGGCATATAGTTGTTGATAATAATTTCTGATAACTGTTCTATTTCCTTGGTATTGGTCGTGATCTCTCCCATTTCATTCATCATTTTATTAATTTGGGTCCTTTCTCTTTTCTTCTGGTAAGTCTGGCCAGTGGTTTATCAATCTTATTCTTTCAAAGAACCAGCTTCTAGTTTCATTGATGTGTTCTACTGTATTTCTGGTTTCTAATTCATTGATCTCTGCTCTTATTTCCCTTCTTATGGGTGCATTAGGCTTAATTTGTTGTTGATTCTCCAGTTCTTGAAGGTGTAAAGATAGCATATTCTGGATTTTTCCATTTTTTTGAGTGAGGCTTGGATGGCTATATATTTCCCCATTAGAACCACCTTTGCCGTATCCCATAAGTTTTGGACCAATGTATTATTATTCTCATTGGTTTCTGTTTAAGTTCTTCTTTGATTTCCTGGTTGACCCAAACATTCTTGAGAAAGATGGTCTTTAGTTTCCAAGTTTTGAATTTTTA
The DNA here is from genome assembly GCF_011764305.1 of Mustela putorius furo. Lineage (NCBI taxonomy): Eukaryota > Metazoa > Chordata > Mammalia > Carnivora > Mustelidae > Mustela > Mustela putorius. The sequence continues at coordinate 25,517,039 of NW_025421987.1, forward strand.
AAAAAGATTTTATTTATTTATTTATTCTACAATAAAGAGAGAGATAGAGAGCACAAGTAGGCAGAGTGGCAAGAAGAGGGAGGGGCTCCTGGGTGGCTCAGTGGGTTAAAGCCTCTGCCTTTGGCTCAGTTCATTATCCCAGAGTTCTGGGATCGAGCCCCACATCGGGCTCTCTGCTCAGCAGGGAGCCTGCTTCCCTTCCTCTCTGCCTGCCTCTCTGCTTACTTGTGATCTCTCTCTCTCTCTCTGTCAAATAAATAAATATAATCTTAAAAAAAAAAAGAAGAAGAAGAGGGAAAGGGAGAAGCAGGCTATCTGCTGAACAGGAAGCCCAATGTGGGGCTCGATCCTAGGACCCTGGGAATATGACCTGAGACGAAGGTAGCCGCTTAACCAACTGAGCCACCCAGATGCCTCCCACCCCCTAGTGTTTGAATTTCTTCCAAACTCTTTCTTGTGACTGAGTTCCAGTTTCAATGCACTGTGGTCTGAGAATATGCAGAGAATAATCTCAATCTTTTGGTATTGGTTGAGACCTGATTTGTGACCAAGTATGTGGTCTAGTCTGGAGAAAGCTCCATGTGTGCTCAAGAAGCATGAGTATTCTCTTGTTTTAGGGTAGAATGTTCTGTATCTATCTATGAGGTCCACTTGGTCCAGTGTGTCAAAGTCCTTGTTTCTTTGTTGATTTTCTGCTTAGATGATCTGTCTATTACTGAGAGTGGAGTGTTGAGGTCTCCTACGATTAATGTATTATTATCAATATGTCCCTTTATTTTGGTTAACAGTTGGCTTATGTAGTTGGCTGCTCCCATGTTGGAGGCATAGACATGAACAATTCTTAGATCTTCTTGATGGACAGAGCCTTTAAGAATGATATAGTGCCCTTCTGTATCTCTAACTACAGTCTTTAGCTCAAAATATAATTTGTCTAATATGAGAATTGCTACCCCAGGTTTCTTTTGAGGTCTGTTGGCATGAAAGTTGGTTCTCTAACCCTTCACTTTTAGTCTGGATGTATCTTTACGTTCAAAATGAGTCTCATATAGATAGTATATGGATAGGTCTTGTCTTTTTGTCCAATTTGCAACCCTGTGCCCATTTTATGGTAACATTTAAGCCATTCACGTTGAGAGTGATTATTGAATAATATATTATTGTCATGTTGCCTGTGAAGCCCTTGTTTCTATAGATGTTCTCTTTAAATTTCTATTCTCTATCACTCTTGGCATCTTTGTTTTTGTAGAACCCTCCTTCATATTTCTTGCAGGGCCAGCTTAGTCACAAATTCTTTCAGTTTCTGCCAGTCATGGAAGCTCTTTCCCTCTCCCTCCATGAACATGGACAGCCTTGCTGGATAGAGTATTCTTGGCTGCATGTTCTTCTCATTTAGTACCCTGAATATGTCTTAACTAGCCCTTTCTGGCTTGCCAGGTCTCTGTGGACAGATATGATGTAAATCTGATGTTCTTCCATATGTATGTAAGGACTCTCCTGCCCCTAACTGCCCTTAAGATGGTTTCCTTGGTTCTAAGTTTTGTGAGTTTTACTACTACATGCCAGGGTGTTGGTCTGGTCTCCTTGATCTTGGAAGGAGTCCTCTCTGCCTCTAGGATACAAATGCCTGTTTCATTTCCCAGACTAGGGACATCCTCAGCTAAGATCCGCTCACATATATCTTCTAGATGCCTCTCTTTCTCCACCCACTCAGGGATCCCAATAATTCTGACACTGGAAGGTTTCATGGCATCATTTATTTCTCTAATGCTGTTTTCATGGATTTTAAGCTGGCTGTTCCAGGCCTCCTCCTGTTCTTCTTTTCTATCAGTTTGTCACCTAGATCACTAACTCAATCTTCTGCCTCATTTACCCAGCTGTTAAAGTATCTAGGTTAGATTGGATCTCATTGACAGAACGTTTAAGTTCTGCCAAACCAGCTCTCATTTCTGCCTTTAGAGAATCTATGTTGTCATTACTGGTTTTCTTTATCCTAGCTATTGTCTGCATAACTGTTACCCTGAAGTCTAGTCCCAACATCTTGCTTATATCCATATCCATTAGTTTTGTGGCCAAGATCACAATCTCTGAATCTTCCCTGTGTTGGGGGTTCCTCCTCTTAGTCATCCTGTTGAGTGGTGGTTGAGGGAATGTATGGAGTCTAAGTTATTGACCACAACCCAAGCAAGATGCACCTGTTTTATAGGGACCTTAGGGTTGTCGGCCCCTTGTTCTTCCAGCCTGTCTTCTGGGGGAGGGACTGCCACATTGTTACTCAGGCAACTCTGTTTGGGCAGAGTTGCCCTTCCCCCCTGGGGGGGGATGGGCTGAGTGAAAACCGGTTTTTTGGAGCTTTTGTTCTCTGGTGACTTTTTCTGGCAGCTTTCCAAGTCTCTTCCAAGAGTCAGAGCAGAAGTGACCACATCCAAACCTCTGACTCAGAACAGAGACTGTAGTCTGTTCTTCAGTGAGCTCTCCAGACCACACAGTCTCGTTTCTGTCTGTACTTCTAAAAACTGCAGTCCTGGGTTGTACGTCCCACAACAGCACTCTCAGCCCTCACTTCCAGGTCCAGGTACATCTCTATCCTTTGTGATTTTTAAACCGCCAGCCATCCCCGGTTCACATGCAGGGCCCTAAAGTCCTTTCCCCACCGCTACCGGTCTGTGAGTCTGCATCCAGTCCCCAGTGGGGGAGGCTTTTGCCTTCCAGCATTGCAAGGTACTGGAGGCTCCCTCCCCCTTCTGTTTATCTCCTGATATCTGACTGCAGAATCACAGCATCCCCCTTCATACCTTGAAACCAATCACCAGAGATATTCTATTTGTAGAGATCCAGCTATATCTTCTTACATCACAGGCTGCTTTCATGGGTGTTCAGAATGGTCTGGTACCTATTCAGCTCAATTCGGGGACCAGCTGAAATAGGGTTCCCTACTCTTCCACCATCTTTGCAACTTCCTGCAACTTTCTTTGCACTAACTGCAACTTCTCCAGCATCTTTGTGGACTTATCTTCTTAATACGGACTGCTGTTTTTCAGGTCTTCCCCCACTCTGTATTTTACCAGGGATATCTCCCTACTCTGACTTCAGTTAACATGACGTCTCCACCCTTCTCCTAATTCTCAAACCTGTCATCTGCTTACACATTAACCACTTCCGTTCATACTACATACTCATTCAACAAAAATTTACTGATTACCGAAACAGATTTGATTCTAGCTCTCCAACATTCTAAAAAGAGAGGTGAGTTCTATATTTAAAAACAGTTAAGAATGTTAAGGAGCTATCCTTGCCTAATATTTAAATCCAAGTGTGTCGGATTCCAAAGTATCTGTTTTTTTCACAGTCCACCAAAGTTTGAAATAGTGAAGACAAACAAAGTGCTCAGGTTTTTCAGAGTAAACACAAGCCAAAGCCAAAAAAGCAAAAATCTGACAATTTAAATGATACTTTCAGTAGAGCAGAGACCAGGCTGCAAGGAAATCAGCATTTAACAAGTATTCGCTGTACTCCTGACACCAAGAAAAGGTACAGCACGGATGTAGTATACTCATTAGAAAGTTCATCACTAAAAAAAAAGCAGAGATATAAGGTACCTAGAAAGCAAACAGCTGAGAAGAAAGATGCACATGAGTCAGTGGTAGTTTGAGCATGACCCCAGGTATGGAGTAAAAAACACCATTCAAATTTAAATTATACTAAAACACAACTTGCATTCCCTGATTAAGCAGTGTTCTGGACAAGTGGAAGATATGATTTCAGGAAGAAGAAGAGAAGCAGAAGGCAGTTCTACTGTGCTGGGATGGGAAGCAGGGCAGGAGTACAGTTCTACAAAGTAGGACAGTCACACTGTTCCTGCTGAGCAGTAAGCCCCACCAGAGATTTGATTAGTAGTCCTTCACTTTGTAGATCTAGTCACAAAGGTCGCATGGCCTTCTCCAGTAACTTTAAGCTACCCAGAATCAGAGAAGACAGAGGGGACTGGCATGTGGACATTTGGGATCAGTTAAGGACAATGGAAGAGCAAAGAGATGAGGGACCTGTAAGGCTGGGATGCGAAAGTGAACGTAGAGATAGACAAATGGACTGGATGAAGGCAGAGGAACCTAAGGATGATGCTTTACTAATTCTTCAGGTACAAACTCCTGTGTGCCCGTCAGTGGAAAGTCCTCCAGAATCTTGTTCCCACTGATCTTTCCAGCCTTCATTTTTCATTCGCTTCCTTAGAGACCAAATTATTGAAACTACCTGAACACTCTCCAGGAACTGGAGCTGTCAAAGAAAAAGGAGGCAGGCAACTACTAGAGCCAAAACTGGGGAACGCTGGTAATGCCAGAGGTGGCCATTAAATCAGAGTCTGAAAGACAGGGCAAAGGAGTGCACCCAATTTGCTGACAATGACTTAGACTGCTACTGCTCTTAAAGACGACCTATCTGACAAGATGGGCACAAACAGTGTTTCCTCAGAAGAAACCATGGCTATGTGCAGAGGTCTAGAGCAAGGACTCCTCTCACCAAAGCAGCAAAGAAGTCTACCTCCCAGACAGAGGGGAGCTGGAAAACACTAAGCAGAGTGTTAGGCCTTGAGCAAGTAGGTAGTAAGTAAGGTTCAACAGGGGGCTCTACTCTCAGAAGACTGAGAGGTGCAGGCTCGGACTGCTAACTGTGGGGAGGTGACAACCGACAACAGCATGAAGGGTGTGTAGACACCCAGAGACTAACATCAAATCATGTAGCTGGAGCAGCAACTTCACTCCAGAAATGTGTTCTTAATGCATATTTTTTGAACGACATACATCATGCTAAGTATTAGAAATAAGAAAATCAGTCTAAGTGATTTTTCTGCCAGGACAAATACATATATCCAGTGTGATTACTGAATGAGAAGTAACTGAAAAGCCCTGTCTGGAAATGAGTGTATGGTGATGGTTAAAGAACTGTTTTCCAGGATAATACCCAAGAAGGGTTCTGAAGGAAGATTAGAAGTTTACCACGCAAAGAAAGAAAGACCCCCTTTTCTTTAAGTAGAGAAAACAGCATATATAAAGAAGTCGGCATAGGGAACAAGGCAAAAAAACAAAAACAAAAAACCATGAAAGTATACTTTAGAACAGTAAAAAGTAGCTCAGGGGCACCTGGGTAGCTCAGTCATTAGGCGTCTGCCTTCGGCTCGGGTCATGATCTCGGGGTCCTGGGATCGAGCCCCATATTGGGCTCCCTGCTCAGCGGGAAGCCTGTTTCTCCCTCTCCCACTCCCCCAGCTTGTGTTCCCTCTCTCCCTGTGTCTTTCTCTGTCAAATAAATAAATAAAATCTTAAAAAAAAAAAAGTAGCTCAGTCTTACACATAAACTACAGGTAAAAGTTGAGGGATGCTGGTATGAAATTAAGACAAGGAGGAAGGGAGAGACCAGAATGCAGGCAGAAAAAAATCACATTTATAATATGCAAAGGAGTTTGGATTGTATCATACAGGTCATCAAGAGGCTGCCAGCCACACTGCTCCAGGAAGGCAGGACCCCCATGCTTAAGAACCATGGCCAGCAGCAACCAACCAGCCAATATCTGCCCCCAATTATTAGGCAGGAGCATGCTAGGCATGGGGCTCAAGATGGAAGCAGGAAACCAGGACCACGGGCTTAGAGTCTTGCTGCTACTCATTACAAGAGGACAGGCTTTTGCACTCCCAGGCTTTCCTGACTTCTTTCTGTTCTGATGCTGTGCTCTTCCTTCTCAAATATCTGTCTTCCCTGTGGACTACAAACCTATCAATCCTTTAAAGCTCACTCAGTTAAAACACTTTATCAGCAACAACTTTTTCTTTTTTAAAAGATTTTATTTATTTATTTGACAGACAGATTACAAGTAGACAGAGAGGCAGGCAGAGAGAGGGGAAGGGAAGCAGGCTCCCCGCTGAGCAGACAGCCCGATGCGGGGCTCGATCCCAGGACCCTGGGATCATGACCCAAGCCAAAGGCAGAGGCTTTAACCCACAGAACCACCCAGGCGCCTCATCAGCAAGCACTTTATCTCCTACTTCCTATGAGCTCTTTTTTCCTTCAAACCCACAGCAACAGGCAACTTCCCTTGCTTATTTTTCTATATAATTCAACTTACAGATCAATATTTCCCCAACTAGACTGTAGGTTCCCTATAAACAATTACAATGTTTCACTCTTCTCTAAATGTCTCAGAACTGTACTGACACATGTGCACACATGCCTGGAGGCTCAGAGTTGGTACTACTTCATGCTGCAATTTCTTAATGAGAGGATGATAAAGAGTACCAGCATCTTTTCTTTGATCAACCACAATCTAGTTTTGACTGCACACTTGCATGCAACCAGCTCAACAAAAGCCTTGCAAGAAACTTGGCCCATTCTCAGAAAGCAGCTGAGGGAGCTTGCACCTTGGGGGCTCTTCCCCATAATTCAAGTAGCTAATCAACATTTTTCTTCCAAGTACATATCCTTCAGAGTGCAGGCTGATCTAGAAGATAATGTTTTAGCATACTTTTAAGATTACCCCATTAGCCCATCTGTTTCAGTGGAAACCCTCACTCATTAAATACTAGTTTATTTGATTATCTGTATTTTCTGTCCTTGTGGATTATACTGACTTAATCTACATAATGATTTGGGAAATTAGTATTACGTACGTTTCTAAGCTAATATTTTGAACTGAAATACCTTTTTAAAGATCCCACCCTCTATGAAGAATTTAATCAAATGGACTAAGAAAATACTGCAGCAGCAATTCCAAACAATACAGTAATTACTTCATAATGTCTTGTGATGAATTTTTACATTTAGAATTTTTTTGCTGTATTTTTAAGTATGCTTGTGTGTCAAAAATTAGGTCACACAATTAATTTCAACACAATATGTCTACAGAACATAACACAACATGATTACAGAACATATTACAACCATGCAAGATTATTATGTAGATGAATATGGAATAGGAAGAAACATAAAAATCACAAATTGATAGATCGGAGGTAGAACTGTGGGGGTGTGGGTAATCAGCAATTAAGTTTTTGGTTTTGAACAACTATAACTATCTGTACAATATTTAAAAAATAAAGTGGCAAGGCCGTGGTAAGGTTGTAAACTGAATCCATAAGCCACAGAAGAAAAACTGTCAAGCTGTCTCACTTCATATTTCAACAACCACACTTCACTATCTCTATGAAGCTTTTCCTAATCCCAATAATTTTATGTCATCATTCTACATCCATCCAACTAATGAAGAAGTTCAAATAGAAACTATTTGCATGTATTCAATTAATGTGCAATATTACCACCTGAACTTTCACATCCTAGGTTCATTTTGTAAAGTATAATCCTAAACCTAAAACTACTTCTATGTACATGTAATCTTTCCACATCATACTATAATCTCATAATTTCTTTTTGGAAATTAATTCATTTGTCATTTTCATAGCAGCACTGGTACTTTCACTTACACAGATTTCATGATCTTAAGGTTTTTCTGTTTTGTTTTATTTTTATGTTAGTCTTCTAGAATGAAGCTCAGATGTTTAGATAGAATTATTAACCATCTCCAGTGGGAAATCGTATTTCCTCTTTGCTTGTAACATACGGAAAGCTACCTAAAATGATGAACCAAAATTTTACAATTAATTTTTCACTTTTAAGTTTGAAAAATGTGGATTTTAAATCTAGTCATTAGCACACGCAGAATTTATGTTATATATCTAATTCTCACTGGGCAACATTAGTTAGAAATATAGCAGAAAAAGGATGCTTTAATTTTTGCCTCTGAACAAAACTACATGTAAGAGGCCTAATGTTTTATCAAACCAAGAAAAGACAACTGAAAATTCTAAATTAACCTAAAGTTGATATTAGAAATAATTAAAAATATTTATTACTGAGGGAGATGTGTTCATTTCTGACAATTCACAAATATTGTTGAAAAACTATTTATCTGCATCACAAACAAATAAAGCCATTACTTGACAGAAAAGAATTTTCCCCCACACATTAATTTGGACCTCATTGTGAAATTGAACAATTAAGAATGAATTTGGGGCACCTGGGTGGCTCAGTGGGTTAGGTCTCTGCCTTCGGCTCAGGTCATGATCTCAGGGTGCTGGGATCGAGCCCCGCATCAGGCTCCCTGCTCAGCGGTGAGCCTGCTTCCCTTCCTCTCTCTCTCTGCCTACTTGTGATCTCTGTCTGTCAAATAAATAAATAAAATCTTAAAAAAAAAAAATGAAATTGTCTTGTTTCATAAGATGAGTAAATAAAAATCAATACCTTCGCAGATAGTTCGTATTACTAGGCAAAAACAAGTCAGTTTTAATAAATCGTAAAAATTCCCTGCTATGTTACCACATTCAAATAATCTAACCCAGAAAGTAGTGGCAAAGCCCTCCAGAACATGAACTAGGAAGCTGAGCTCCTGAGATGAAGGGACACAAATTTCTAGTCAAAATGTAAATCAGGGACACAGAAACATTCATAGACTTTCAACTTCCTATTAAATACATTTATTACAGTAGCAAAGATGCAATTAGCATGATAAATTTGACCAATTTAAGTTTTTCAGATGTGTTACAGAAAAAAAATGCTTTCAACAATAAAAAGATTTTGAAGATGAACTCAACATCAAATTTAGATCTTAAGGGGCTCCTGGGTGGCTCAGTGGGTTAAACCTCTGCCTTTGGGTCAGGTCATGATCCCAGGACCCTGGGATCGGGCCTCAGAGCCTCAAAGCCTCACATCAGGTTCTCTGCTCAGCAGGGAGCCTGCTTCCCCCCACTCTCTGCCTGCCTCTCTGCCTACTTGTGATCTTTCTCTCACTCTGTCAAATAAATAAATAAAAATATTTTTTAAAAAATTAGAACTTAAAAATACAATGGAAGCTGTATCTAAAACACCATCATCATACAATTAAATGTGAGGAAATATAATCTATAAGTAAATGAAATAATATTGTTTAAAATACATCTCAGTTGTAAAAGGCTGACAAATTTTCAGACCAATGATAAATTTTATTCTGAGCCAAATGAAAAGAGAAATCACTGTCAGCAGAAAATCTGCTCAGGAATAGCTATGTATATAGCACTACAGCTGACTCTTGAACAAGGCAGGGGTTAAGGGTGCTGACCTCCCCGTGCATAGTCAAAAATCCATCTGTAACATTGTACTCTCTCCAGGAACTTACTGCTGACCAGAAAACTGACCAGCCTTACATGTAAGTCAATTGACACATATTCTGTACATTACTGGTATTATATACTGTATTCTTACAATAATACCTAATTTTTTCAGTATTTTAAAAATATTTCTAGGCTATGCAGTTCCTCTGAGTTTTTTCCAATTTCAAATTGTAAATCACCGAAAAATCTTCTAATATGTTTATTATCAGAAAAAAAATTGGCAGCTATCCGTGCACTTCAAACCTGTGTTGTACAAGGGTCAACTGGAACTGGAATGAGAGTAACATTTGCTACTTTACAATGATGTCTGAAAGATTTTTTAAAATTCCCGAGGTATGGTTCTCTACAACACATATATTAAATGCACTTCTACCTAGACTGGCTAAAGAAAGGAAAACCTAAATATCACAAAACATTTTTTCCACAGCTTATATTTTGACTGTATGTGAACTGCAGAAAATTTGGAAAAGCAAACAGGAATTACCTACAACTCTACCACCAAAAGGCTACTACTATTACTTCTTTTCAGTCTTCTTCCTAAGATTTCTTAGAGAGTAAAAAGTACAGTTTGTCACTTAACACTACAATATGTAGACATTTCCATTATTAAAAATTCTGTAGATGTTTTAAAACACTGCTTCTCATTTTGAAATTAGACTTCTTTTCAGCTTATGTGAGGGAATACAATGGACTCCAAATCATGTCTGTTAGATTGTTAAGACTGGTTTAAATGCAATTCCACTACAGACTGCATCAGGGTCCTTTGGGTAAAAAAAAAAGTTATTTTTAAAAATTAGGGAATTAAAATCTCAAAACTCCTGAGTTTCCAGTAATATATACCCGACTTGTTCTTCTTTATCAACTTCATAAACTCAAAATTAATAATGATAATCAATTGAAGCTATATTATGCTTTTCCATTTACAAAACTCCTATGTATTATTATTTCATCTTTGTTAGGCTACAAAATAGGTATTTATTCTCATATCACTGATGAAGAAAACAGAGGTACAAAGAAATTAAATAACTTCACAAAATTTACCCAATCAAAAGAACTAGAAATCAGAGGTCTTTTAAATTACCACCAGCATTTCTATTTGTGTTAATCTACAGTTTATATAAGACATCACTGTGAAAGAGGACCATTACTTGTTAAAAAGGCTGTGCTAAAAACTGAAATTACACCTTGGAAGAAGATAAGGGAATGTTGCATGTTAATTAGGCCTGGTTCATGAAGTTCTGAAGCTTAAGGCAACTGTCTCATGTGGGGAGACATAAACTGATTCTATACTGTTCAAAGATTTTTTTTTTAAAAAACGATATAAACACTCTCAGTCTAGAAATAAGCAAAACAGAGTATTCTGCTTATGTAGTTACATTCCTTTCTGTATCAACGTACCTTGTATTTTTTGTGTCACCTTGTATTTTTTGTGTCTCGGTTCCCTTATGTTTGAAACGGGATAACACTATCTTGGATGGGTGTGGTGAGGGTTAACCAACTTAATATATCACTTAGAACTGTGCTTGCCACAAAGTAAGTCCCAATTAATGCTGACTGTAGGTAAGCCTTCTTGTTTTTTGTTTCTCCTACTAGGAGGAAAATACAAGCATACACTCTAAAACTTCAGTGGGGGGAAGATTATCACACCTCAATTTATTAAGTGCTGATGCTTAAGAATTTAAGAAGATAATCTAACTAAAAACATGAATGTTAAGCATCTGAATTTTAAGTTACACAATGTAGAAATGTGCCTAGAGCTAAAAGAGGTCAGTTCAGCAAATATATTTTTCTTTATTGCTACATTATACTTCCACATGCCTGTCAAAGTTTCAGCATCTTCATAATGACAGGCCTATGGCCATGATTCTACACTTCTCTGAAAACCATATGAGCAACTTTTCACCGGGACTTAAACATGGAGATCAACTTAAAATAAAAATCTTCCCAGCAATAAGCAATAGTCCAACCCATATCCTTCTTACTGCAATAAAGAAGGAAATGCAACGGAAAAATGTGTTCAATAACTGATGCCAAACTGATTCAAAAATTGTGGTTCGCTGCCTGAAAATAGTACTAAAGGGTGGGGGAGGAATCAGCCTTGCATTCTCTTTCCATTATGATGATTATTCAATAAACAGTTTTGCTCAGTTCTGAAATAGGTATTTCAAGGACTGTGGGTGGAAAAAAAGTTTTGTCACTTTCTGGAAGGGCTTACCCTTTTAACTCCGAATGCTCCATCTGGAAACAGCACGTGCCTTGGGTCAGACTGAGTGTCTGACCCAGGAAATCCAGATCACCAACAGGAATAACAGTAAGGTAATCATAAAGGGCATGTCCTGAATTCCAGACTCGAAGCTAACCAGAATCCATTCGCTTTTGAACCTGCGCAGTTTTCACAAAAGATGATAATTATCTCCACCTGCCTTTAATTGGTTTAAGATGCTACTTAATTACCTTGCCTTGCTACTCTGTCCATCAGTGTAACCTAACTTTAGGGGTCACACTTCCAAAACTTCTCTTTTTCCGCCCAACGATTTTCCCCAGAAAAATCCAATACCAAAACGGAGGCCTTCATAGCAGGGTCTCGCTTCTCTCTTTTCGGAAAAACCAAAGGCCTTGACAAAAAGTAAAGCCGCGCCAACTTGAGGGACAACAGGCAGAGCCCACCTTTGCAAATGAACCCAGCGAGTGCTCGGCCAGGTCTGGCCAGGCACCAAAGCTCACCGCACCCGCCCCAGTGCATCTGCAGATTCGGCGCCCCACCGGGAGACCCGGCATCCCGGAGGCTCCCCCAGCGCCCCCGCCGCCCCTGGGACTCCGCGCGCTGCGCACTCCCCGCGGACCACTCACCTTGCTGGGCTCCGGTGTCCTCGAGCAGCAGGACCAGGATAAGTAGGAGCAGGAGGAATAGAGGCATGGGGAAGGAGGAGGAGTTGCAGAGGGGAGGGAGAGGGCGGGAGAGGGGGAGCGCGGCCCGGGCGGGGGTGGCGGCCGCGGCCCGGACTCGGAGACCGTGAGGGCTGCGCCCGGCTCTCAGCACAGCCCGGCTCCCCATCGCGGTGGCCCGCAGTCCGCCTGCATAGTGCGGACGCCCCGGGCGAGGCGGCGGCGGCTCGGACTGGAGAGCCTGAGGCAGCGCGCGCTGCGCCCCGCGCCGGGACCCTCTCTGCCCCTCGCTCCGCTTTCGCCTCCTCCTCTTTAGTTCCTTCCCTCCGTTCCCTGCCCCGAGACCCCAGACCAGAGCGCAGGGTAAGAGAGGAAAGGAAGGGGGGTAGTCGAGCCGCGGAGGAGCTGAGGGGGACGCGCCTCCCGCACCGCGTTCCTCTACCCGACCCGGGCTCTCGCAGCACACGCCCGGGGCTCCGGCTAGCTGGCAGGCAGGCCAGCCGCCCGCTCCCTCGCGCTCCCTCGGGCGCGCACTGACCACGCCTCTTCTACCCGCCACGGCCAATCCGCAGTTGGCTCCGGTCCGTCTCCCTCCGCGCCTCCCAATCAACACGCTCTCTCCTCTGTCGGCCCGTTAGCTCCCGGCCCACTCCTTGAGCTCAACCGCCCCTCATCTCTCTCCTCCAATCCCCTGCAGCCTTAGCGAGGCGTCCCACCCGCCTCCCCCAATCCGGGTTCCGCCCCCAAGCTCGGGCCCCCGGCAGCCCCGCCCCGCCCGCGCGCCTGTTATTGTTGGGACCGCAGCCCAAGCTGATCTCGCCGAGGCCGCCGCTTGCTCTGGTCAATGACTTCCGGGACTTCCCCCATCCCTCTCTCCCGGCTTCTCAGGCCCAGCTTTTTCATTGCTCCTCCCCTGCCGCGCATCAGGCCACTGGAAGGGGTGGGAAACCAGGATCCTGGATGGCTTTAGCTGGGAGCTGAGGCTAAGACACATTTTACCAAAAAATAGAGCGTGTGTTTTTTTTTTTTTTTTAATTAAAACTACAGCCAGTTGTTGCAGCAACTCTACTTTAAAATTAAAAAATACAGTGTTCGATATAAAAGAATATGTATTTCTTGTTTCCTATGCCTTTTACTCGATTTACTATATTCGGGGCGGGACAAAAAAAAAAAAAAAGCATATAACAAAATCCCTGCCCCAAAAGCAGTTTAAACCTAACATCCTAACATTCATTCAGCCATTCTACCAAGAGGTGTTGACCACCTGCTATCTGTTAGCAAAACTTATGCTGAGACTTGGGGGATTTACAGCCATAATACAGAAATCTTTCCAGGATCTAGTATTGGTACAGAGAGGGAAATACATCATGAAAGTCAGAATGCAACAAATTCGATGGAGTCTGTAAATGTAGTGACAAAAACAACTGGTTTTGGGAAAGGGGAATCCACAGGACTAGGCAGTGATTGGTTTTAGGAGAAAGGTGCCATCCTGGATTTTTTTAATATGGGCCCCCAAGAAAAGGATGGTGTCATTAACAACTACAGAAAACTGGAAAGTTGTGTCAGGTTGTGAAGGCAAGTGAATTAATTTTGGACATGCTGAATTTGAGACGCTCACTCAGCAGCTTGAATTTGAAGTTCTGTAACAGGCAGGTGGACATTTTTGTCTAAAGCTCAGGTTGAGGAGTGCCTTGAAGTCATGGGTGAGAGTAATAAATGGATGTGATATTCAAAACCATGGAAGGGACGAGTATCTTCAAATGAAAAGCTGAGAGTTGAGAAGGATGCTGGCAGTCATCTTGTTCAACTCCACTATAAACCCCTCATGCATTCAACTCTTCTAACAAATTTAATCAATAAGCATGTATTGATGTCTGTTAGACCTCACTATGCTATAGAACTAATGCAGGCAGTGGACATAAGAAGTTCAACAGGAGGAGCCTATGTTCTGTGGGGGAGGTGAACAAAATCATTTCTGTCAGTGACATTTTGGAGGTATAAACTATGGTGGATATGAAACTCCAGCTGAGTCTTGAATAGAAAGACAAAGTGTAGAAAGTGATCTTCATCTTGGATAAAATCTTCAATAAAGAGATGAAGTGATCTGAAGCTACAGAGAAAGTAGGCTGGCTTACAGGCACCAAGGCAATCGAGGTCAATCCATGTTGAGGGAGCTCAATGCGGTTAACTGCTGCTGGTTTCACAAGAAGAGCTGAAAACGAGTCCAGAAACATTGATAGGAGCAAGATCTAAGACAGACTAAGGAGTCAGGGTTTTATTTATTTATTTTTTAAAGATTTTTATTTATTTATTTGACAAACAGAGATCACTAGTAGGCAGAGGGGCAGGCAAAGAGAAAGGGGAGCAGAGAGCCCGATGTAGGGCTCAATCCCAGGACCCTGGGATCATGACCTGAGCTGAAGGCAGTGGCTTTAACCCACTGAGCCACCCAGGCGCCCTGGGATTTTATTTTTATAACACTGAGAAACCCCTAAAGGGTTCTAAGAAAGTGCGACATTATTAAATTTTTATTTCAGAAAACTCAACTAGGCAGGAGGGTGAGGAATAGATTGTAGAAAGAGCAAGACTGGAAGCCAGGAAGAGCTCATCCATAGACCAGCCCAGTGACCTGTAGAGTTAAAAGCAGTGACAGTGAACCTGCACTGCAGGGGCAGTAGTCTTGGACCGGGGAGGCTGACATGAAGGATATTTATGAACGTAGTGACTGATTAGATGGGAATAAAGAAAAGTCAAGGAAGATGCTCAGGTTTCTAGGTAGAAAGCATTGCCTTCCACACAGCAAGGGAACATGATAAGGGAAACTGGTCTGGTTGAATGTGGAAGTAGAAGATCTTGAGCTCAGTATTGGACACGTCAGACATGAATGCTAACATGACAAGCAGTCAGTCACATAAGAAGATTTGTAGCAATAGGCTCTCTGAGACAACCCATCTTTTTTGTTGGACAACTCCTTTCATGAGTTCATGACGACTTTAAGGCCACAGAAATGGAGACAGACTGAGATATTGTGAACCTCAGGCTGGCACTCTGTTGACTACGTGGAACTGCTCCAGGGGCAGAGGATTCGCCCATGGGTCCTTGGTACTGTAGAAGCCTTGCTGGAACAGGCAAAACCTGGCCTATAGTCCCCTCTACTCCTTGATAACACAGCATGAAAAGATGCCAAGTATAAATACCTAAAGTAAGAGGTAGGAGTACTCACATTTTTTATCCCTGTTTTACTGACTGTCTGGTATTTTGAAGGGTGATTTAAAGTGGAGAATAGAGTAGTGAAGATGTTCTGAATGAGGTCAGTAGTAGGAAAGGGATGAAGAAGGAAGGGGCAAACTGAAGTTATATTTAAAAAGGTGAAATCAAAAGTTCTGGGTGACTGATATTCTCTATGACAATTATCGTATTTCTATGCTTCAACTTCCTTTTGATCTGGCACTGTAGAGTATGGAATGCTGGCTACAGAACATCTCTGGAGATCCTACTGCTTTATGTATAGGGGAATTATAGGTCTAACACAGATGCAGGAGATGTTATAGGTATAACACAGATGCTAGTTCAGTCCCTATTCTCTCTCCACTTCTGAGCATTGTCACTCTACTGAGTTGCAAAAACAATGACAAATTGCTCTGTGATGATGAAAATCTCCTTGTGGGACCATAGGCCAATGTGATGTGCATTCATTTCTAGGACAATGCCTGGATAGAGCAGAATTGTAGTTTACGTTACCTTTCTCACTCTCTGCATGCTGCTTTAGCCAACTTAGTCATCTTCCTTACCTCTGGGGCTTGGGTGCGTTTGCGGGTTAACATCCAGAGAGGCAACGGGAACAATACTTGTCCAGGATCCATGTGACTCAGAAGGCTGGGTAAGTAGGAGCTGGGGATTCTAATCAGGATCCAAAGTGGTTAGGTCTGGAGGAAGCCACCATCATAGGAGTTAGAGGCTCCCAGAAGCAGTTAGAAGCTCCCAGAAGGCAAGCTCAGGTCCCAGCTCCTTCCTACAGGGCTTCAAACAGATATGGATTTTGGAGCTTCCCTTGGGGACAAGCTCGACAGAGAAAACACAAATCGAGCAGTGTCTTCATTGCACACCAGTTTTCTGACATGTGCTAGGACTGGCAGCAGCTATAGTAATCTCCATTCATTGGTAAATGAATTAATGCTTTGGATGAAGGCTGTGGGGAGGACTAGGGCTTCAAGAAAGGAACACATGGGATGGTTATATATGAAATATTAGGAAATTAAAATGTGTCATTTTTTTTAAAGATTTTATTTATTTATTTGACAGAGAGAGATCACAAGCAGGCAGAGAGGCAGGCAGAGAGAGAGAGGAGGAAGCAGGCTCCCTGCCGAGCAGAGAGCCCGATGCGGGACTCGATCCCAGGACCCTGAGATCATGACCTGAGCCGAAGGCAGCGGCTTAACCCACTGAGCCACCCAGGCACCCCAAAATGTGTCATGTTTGGGTGTATTTATGTTTGTACCATGTTAGGAAATTTAAAAATAAATATAGAGTCTTTTTAAAAACATTTTAATTAATTTATTTATTTATCAGAGAGAGCGAGAGCAGAAGCAGGGGGAATAGCTGGCAGAGGGAGAACCAAGCTCCCTGCAGAACAAGAAGCCCAACATGGGACTTGATCCCTGGGCCCTGGGATCATGACATGACCCAAAGGCAGACACTTAACAAACTGAGCCACCCAGGCATCCCTAAATATAGTCTTATCCTAAATTTTAATTCACCATATCTTGTTTCCCTTTTTGTCTTCTCTCTCTTGTTCTCTTTCTTTCTTTATTCCTATCTTTCTTTCTCTTTCTTTTCTTTCTTTCTCTTTCTTTCTTTCTTTCTCTTTCTTCTCTTAATTGATAATGAATGGAGGGATAGAGAACATGGAATTGATCTATAGAGTAAATGAAAATATGTACAGAATGGTCACAGCCTACTATTTCTGCTTCCAAATGAATCCCAGTTCAGCCACTGCTTAGGAAATGATAATGGAGGGAAGGAACACAGGGACTGGTGTCTTTGCTTCTGTTCATACAGAAACATCTGGGTTTTAATGGTATGATACAATAAGAATCATTGGCACCATCATTGCTATTAAATGTCTGTTAGGCATTAATAAAACAGAAAAGACTCATTTAATATGGCATTTATACTGGAAACCTTGGGATGATGGTATGTAATGAATCACTGGTGGGCTTTATCAGTGAGAGTGTATTTTTGGCAGGGTAACAGAAAGAGGAAGCAAATGAGAATTCACTTTTGTGATCTTCCAGTGGGATAGGAGAGAGAAGAATGTGGCAGTTCTGGGGAAATATTTTAAACTTCAAAGACCAGAGCCCTCAGATCTGGTTACTCTTCCCCCAGGAGCATTTTCTTTGTCCTGTTGACTGTTTGGACAAATGTTTGTAACCAAGATTGTTGCTAAATGTCTGAATTCTGCTGAGAAGACATTCTTCGTTTTTGTCAATAGAAGCGGTTTTGATACATTTTTTTCCTTTTTATCTTGTACCTTCTTTCAGTTAGTCATTTCATTCAAACCTAACTCTCAGGTTTATTATTCACATCTTCTTAACTTTGGAAAACTATTTAGGTAGTACAGCAAATTTAAGACAGAAGTGTTAGGAACCTAATTTATTATAGAAGATATTTAATTTCTGTTAGTGGATAATGGTTAAATACTTTTTTCTTGGCATAGTTCAGCAACATGATGGACTTAGATTATTTGCCCTTTGCCTTTTTCTCCACTACAATCATCCCTCTCTTTCTACTCCTCACCCCCACCAATACCCCTTTGGTTTTTCTAGTAACATAAACACTTAACCAACGCATTCTCTTGCAGCTGAGAACAAGGCTTCAGCTTGGTATTTTGTCTCTAAGGGAGGCAGCCAAAGATTTTAGTAAAATCATGTGACAACTGCCCTCCAGAACATCAACATCATGCTTAGGAATGAAAGAATTAAATTATTCGTGAATGGTAACAGAAAACTGAAAATGAATAGGGAACATGCTAGAGGATCTGAGATCATATGATTTAGGTGTGCAGTAGCTGCCTGCCGCCCCTGCTGGATGCCCATATTCTTTCCTGCGGGACCTTTGCTGGCAACACAGTCGAAAATTAAATACACAGAGCTGAAATGCTATTTGGCTTCTGAAAAGTTGTTTCACGAGCTCATGCAAATAGCTGTGGACCAGACTCCTGTATCCACCTTCCATTTGAAAGTGCTCTATGACTTCCAACAAGGCTCCTAACCTCTCTATGCCGCAAATGCCTTTTTTATGAACTTCATGATGGGCTCAAAGTTTGACAATTCTCCCAAATTTTCACTATCCATTACTTGTTTTCATCTCATTTCTAAGTCCTCAATTCCAAAATAGCTATGTAATGTATGAGGGAGAGGAAACACCAGCTGATGACCACAGAATTCCTCCCTAGGAGAGCATTGTCTGTGCTGACCAGGAGGGAAGGGTGCACTTATTCGGAAAATAACCCTCGTGCCCCCTAACCCTGGCCCAGTGAGCCCTTTATGAACTGGGGCTGGTTGAAGAACCTCAGTTCTATTCAGTGAAAGAAGCAAATAGGACCTGGGAGTGGAGAGGGTAAACTTATCAGGATGGAGATGAGAAAACTCAGAGGACATAAAGCTGGCTGGAAGCTGGAGCTCAGGAGATGTGGAAAACAGTAAAAATTTTCCAGTAGTTAGAATGCAAAGATGCTTTGAAAGGTAGATATAACTAATGAAAAATTGTTAGATGTTTGCTATATGTGCTATATTGTTACATCTCCCACCATCCCCCACAACCTAGACTTTCTCCCAAACTCTCCCTTAAATTTACCACAGTTTAAGCCTTGATTGTCATTAAGGAGAGCATGTGAGGTGCTGAGCACCGGGTGTTAAACGCAACTGATGAATTATTGAACACTACATCTGAAAGTAATGATGTACTATATGTTGGCTAATTGAAGTTTTTTTAAAAAGCCTTGATTAGATGAAACTCTGGGGAAGGGGGTCTTACAAGTGAAGAGGGGACAATCAGGTTGGTGTCCAACATATTGATTCTTCATGGGAGAGGGCAGTGTCCTCAGGAGGTGAAATGAAAGCAGAGATAAAAAAGAGATCAGGAATAGTAGGAGATTCCTAGAACCAGAGGTTTTGAGAAGCTTAAACCTTCCCACTACTCACCATCCTCTTAACAAAGAGGCTTTCAGGGGTGCTGAAACAGGGGTGGCTCAGTGGGTTAAAGCCTCTGCCTTCAGCTCAGGTCATGATCTCAGGGTCCTGGGATTGAGCCCTGCATCAGGCTCTCTGCTCGGCAGGGAGCCTGCTTCCTCCTCCCTCTCTTTGCCTCTCTGCCTACTTCTGATCTCTGTCTGTCAAATAAATAAATAAAATCTTAAAAAAAAAAAAAACACAAGAGGCTTTCATTCCTAGATAAGTCAGGATATTTGAACAATTTTTGTCGTTTTCCTATTTGTTTTTAAGTTTTTATTTGAAGTCAATGTAATACAAGCATGTTATCAGTTTCAGGTGCACAATATAGAGATTCAATGATTCTATATATCACCCAGTGCTCATCACGAGTGTTCTCTTTAATCCCCATCATCTATTTCAGCCATCTCCCCCTCCACCATCTTTGAACAATTTTGTCAAATATAAAAGGAGCCCATGACTGACCATAGCAAGCGAGAGGATTTAAAATCATCCAGACAGCTGACATTTAGACAGAAAGGACACAAGGACAAGCAAATAATAGTACAACAATTCTACTTTTTATTTTCTAAGAACCAAGAGAAGGGAAATAGAAATTGGGATTTTTTTTTAAACGCAGCAACTATTCTTTTGAATCCTTCTATTAAATTTTAATTTAGATCCTTTAAATTTAATAATTTGATAAAATAGAAACTAATAGTTTAAATAATAGCAAGACTTTGGAAATACAATGTTTAAAAGGAATACCTAAGGTTTTTGAAACCAATAAGTATATCATCTTCTTTATATCACATTCACAGCCTAGTTGTTGGACTGATTTTTTAACACAATAAGGTATAAATGAGATGCAGAATATATTCTACATTTTCCTTTAAATAGATCTTTTTATTGTGGGCATTCTATTAACCATGATTTTAAAATGGCAAACTATGGACTAAAAGGAAATAATATGTTGTTCAGATAAACCTTACCTTCCCTGAGCATCTGCATTAGTAATCGGGCTTTAATGCCAATGTAAGTAATACTTTACAATTGACTGATATGTATGATCATTTGTTCATCGTTAACATATCACACGAAAGTAAAAATACCAGATATTTTTCTAAAGGATTCATTGCAGACCAAGATAACTCCTGGAAGGGAAACAAAGGAGAATGCAATTTCCCTGAACTTGTTAATTAAAACAAACAAACAAACAAACAAAAACAAAAAAATCTTGAAGGATTGTATATGTCTGGGGCTCATAGAATTTTGAATAAATAAGACTTTTCTCACCATGTATCTGGCATGATTTACTGGTTATCCCTTTAAATCAATACTTAGTTCCCATTTGTAGACCTGAAGAATGTGCCTTCGCTTTTGATGCATGTAGTCAGTGTATTTGATACTACTGACGTCGAAGGAGAGAGCTGGCCTTGGTAAAAGACACATATTACTGAGTCACAAGTAGTCCTGCAGCAATGAAAATTTATGGATTTCCTACTTACTTAGTACTCATTTGGAAGACCCCCAGAGAGTCACAGCTTCATCTCATCACACAATTTAACTATTTGTTTAGCTGTTTGATTTGAAACAGTAAAAGTGGTTTTATTTCCGAAAAATCAATGACCAGACATAAAGTAACTCAGGATTCACTTTAGTCTTTTTGTCATTCGCTATTATTCTCATATTGATAAATAATATTGAGAAAGTACTTCATTATTACAACTGAAATGTATCCACTCACTCTAGATGCCATTAGAAAGCCACATACGTATGGAATTAATCAAATCACCTGCAAAATAATGTCCCAGAAAACCAGAAAACCATGCTGAATCAGCACCCAGATTTTATTTTAATAATAACTGCAACAGTGTGTATAATTAGATTGAAATTCTCTCCAAACTCAGACATTCATGCGTACTTATGGCAGCCATCCATTTAAAGAAATTATAGTTAGTCACGGCCCAGAATGAATTTTTAAACACCATCTGTGCCCTAATGGAAAACAAAATGAAACAAATGAGGCATGTTTGAAGATAGGTTAAAATATTATACTCAAATCCCATCTGTAATCACATATTCTCCCCTGCAAGTTACTTCCCAGCATTTATGTCTATATATTTGGCATGTAGAGACTTTGTTTTCTATATCCACTTTTTCCTGGTCCTGGAATCATTTTCATAAAAGTGTGTTTTATTTCATTCTATCATATGAAATAATGCTCATCTTTATTTTCCCAAACTAAATGAACACAAGAGGAAGTTAACATTCATGAAAAATAGAGTGACTAGCTTCTAAACATTTTTCTTTAAAAGTTGTTCCTTCCCGCATCGGGCTCTCTGCTAGACGGGCAGCCTGCTTCCTCCTCCCTCTCTCTCTCACTCTCTCTCTGCTTGCCTCTCTGCCTACTTGTGATCTGTCTCTGTCAAATAAATAAAATCTTAAAAAAAAAAAAGTTGTTCCTATAGACTTGATGTAGCTAATGAATGTTAAGAAAACTGCATATGAGAGAAGACAATACAAAAACTGTATTTAGAAGAGAATCTGAAGATATTTTGAGAATGTAAAATGTCTTTTCAAAAAAATGCAAAGAAGCTCAGAATTCTAACTCTTACCCACAGAATATTAATTTTTCCCCATCAGGTTTCCAAATTGACTTGAAAACAAGAATGATGCCTTAATTTTATGCTTTATGGAATGAAATGAGCTACTCTGTTGAAACGAAAACCTGCAGAATCACCTGGTGCAACTTTCCAAGTTTGGAGAGCCTCTTTTGGAAACCTGCGGCCTCCTTTCAGTAATGATAGGGAAAATTTTGAGAATTGGGTTAGAAGATTTAATTCTGACAGCCACACTGTGTGAGTTCATTAGGGTTTTTGGCTTTTTCAGATTTATATTTAAAAATCATTATGTGTCTATTTCCACCAAACTTGTGTCCATCCTAAGCCGTATATCTTCCCTATTCCTTCTCCTTTGCTGTAAGAGTCTAAATGAAACACTTTGAACCATTAATGGAATGTAGTTGACCCAGTGCCCTCTCTGTCACAATGTTGATTCACAGCCACAAGGAGCAATGGGCAGCAAGCCCAGATACAGACAGTGTCTAAAACTCAGCAACAGGTCAAATGTGCTGCTTGCTTAATGGGTCCCTCTGTCTTGAGCAAGCAGGTCACCTGTCCCAGTGGGTACAATTTCTCATGGTAGGAATTAGTTGTACACAGTTTCCTGTCACCAGGATTCCTCAGAAGGCTGTTTGTGACCAGGATGAGGTACCCTTCTGCAGCAACTGAAGAAGCATGTGCTCTAATGCTGGCTGCCTCCTACGGTCAGGGACTGTGACCGGAAGAGGAAAGGGAGGGGGATTCATGTTTAGTGAGCCTCTACCTCTGCTTGGCATTTTACCCATGTGATATTATTGGTGTCTCACAGAATTTCAGTGAAGTAAGTATAATTATTAACACATGGGCACATGGATTCAGTGATTAGGCTGGGACTCAGCTAGAGTGAGACTCTAGGCCTGTCAAATGTGAGTGCTCATGTTTTTTTCCACTTGACCACACTGCCTCCATAGTTATTCTGGGAATTTTGCTTATATCACTCAATGACCTAAATTCTTTTCAAAGCCTTCTACAAGTAGGCAACAAAACACCTAATAAAAGCACGCTTTTTTTTTTTTTTTTTTTGTCACAAAATAGGTATTTGATACAAATGCCTATTTTGGATACTGTTAGTAAATGTCCATTTAATCTCTTGAGTTTTCTGAAATTTCATCAAAAAATTCAAATCTTGAATATTTTGAGAGGTGCACAAACTTAGATTCTGGAGTTGTTTGTTTAAATTCAGTGTTCAGAGAATGTACTGGCCTGCTTCCTCTTTGCATAATGTAGTCCCACAAAGGCTTGGAGAATCTGGGAGATTAACTTCTGGTTAAAAATTGTGGATTGACCACAAACATTCTTTCCTCCTACTCTGAAAATGATGTTAAAATGACATCAGGAGAATTAAGAAGGTGTACAAATAAGGGCAAAGGCTAAGGAAACCTCAGGCAGCAGACTGGAATTTAAGAACCAGAGCTGAAAATTGAGTTGGGAGAGCGCCTAAGTACACGTCTTCATCCTGAACTAAAGGGCTGTAGCGCTCTTTCACCATCAGGCTTTCATCAAAAGACCAGGCCACATTGTTATCTAAACGTTACATGGAATGTTCTGAAACTTCACTGAGGTTCTGGAACATTCTTCCATGCCATTACTATCTGTGCTGCTTAAATTTTGTCTTACGCCTGCTCTTGGTTGCAGTATCTGGTAAACTTTCTCTGGGTTGCAGTATCTGGTAGGCTTGGCCAGTGGTTATATTCATCCCATATTCCTGGTGTGTCAGGGCCTGTTTGCATTTTAACAGCTACTTACTAAGTGAGCAAGAGCGTGTATTGATTTGGTGCCACACTAACCTGAGAAGTGGCAACTAATTTCTACTGAGTCAGTTTGGCAACACGAAAACATGAAATTTTCTAATGAAACATGCAAGAATTTTGTGCCAAAATTAACTGGGTCTTGATAGCATTTCTTTTCAACCACCAGTAGATCTTAGAATAACACTTTAACACCATAACCCCAAGAGAGACAGTTACTATGTCAAAAATCATGCCTGTATCTCTACTTAGCCCCACCACTCTTCCTCCTCCATGCTTTATGCATTGTTTGCTATACACAATGGCATAAGGTCCACCCGCACATCTTCACAGTGTAAGCAAATGGCATGCTATAAACTACCAAGAGTTAGCTGGAAATCACAAATCTCTTTTTACACTTTTGGATTCTCTAAGCATACACTTAAGGTTTTAAAGAATCCCTTCCAGGAGTTGGATTTTTTTTTTTTTTTTAATCTTGTTGTGAAGGAATCCATAGACCATTCATTTAAGATCATGGGGTTCTTAAAAATCCAAGCTTAACTGTGAACATTCTACATACAGGTTTAGAGGGAATTATTTGTTGCTAAGAGCATGGGCGATTTTACATAATTTTAGTGTCTTTTGACAGTGGATAGCACCATAGTAGTTTTATGATAAAGGTATGATGAATCAATAATGTATAGATGAAAGGAATATGACTCTTTTGTACTAAAAAATTCTCTAATAGTTTAGATGCCAGGTATCACCCTTCTATTTCTGGTTTTACCACTAGCTTCTGTCCTAAGACGCATGTTACAGGACAAAAATAAAAGATAAACCTCTATTTACTTAAGACTGCATATTCAACATTCTGCTATTTACAACAAAATGTGATTCTAACTAAAGCATGTGTAGGGAAGGAGGATGTTCCACTGAAACAAAATATAAGGCAGGTGCACACTGGCCATTTTCTGAGAGGAATTTGAGCTGAAAAAGACTTTGTTTTAAATTGGTATAACAGACCCTTTCATGAATGCTGAGTACAGAGTTATAGGAGTCTGCTATTCCTTAATCCCTAATATGATTAAGTATTAAGTCATTTCTAACATGTCTATGATATTGTCCATAATACTATAGCAAGATATAAATATGAGTGAGGAATGGATCTCTAATAAGCTCTAATAGAAGCTTATTAGAGATGACTGGATAAGCACAAAGATATATGATACAAAGTGCAGTCCAGTGCATACCATGAAATAGATATAATAGAGAAAAACATTGCATTTTGTTGAAAGGATCTGGAAAACTTCATACAGAAAGCCTTTGAGAATGGACAGGATCTCATCAGGTTGAAAGGTTAGGACACTATCGAAGAAACTGGTACTAAGCCATGAAGGTGGGTGTGATCTAAAGACCTATTAGCTACCGTATAAACTATATTAATTTTTTCAGCTCCTGATAACTGTCAAAATATCATTTTAGATCATTGAGATCCCCCACTTACATTTTAATTAAGCCCCCTTCAATACTCTTGTCAGAGAAAAAAATTTATTTCCCCATTTAGTTCTAGCAATGAAAGTAGGGACTAGAAGATACTGTTTTGGGGGTATTAATGTAAATGAATTCCTTATTTGTATCCACTGTCTGTGAGAGAGCCTGGAATATACTAGTGCATTTTTATTTTCCATGATGATTTGAAAGATGCTTATTTTAATGATATCAGGATTATAATAAATGCAATCTCCTTGACTATCCTTGCCCACGGTATAATGTGTGATGTTCTTTAATTGCGTTCCTTGTCAAGCAAAAGGAAATTATACAAAGGAAGTGATACAGCCTGGGAACAGATAAGTGTTGCACTTTGTAAATTGCTCCAGAGTGTGGGAGAATCCCTAATGAATTTTTGATCATCACTTATCTTCCTTAATTTTAAAATGCAGTCTATGACATTCTTTCCTGATGGTAGGATGGAGAGATTACCCTTCTTCAAGGTTGCCAAATAGCTAATACCATGGAAGCCTTTGCATGTAACCTGAACAAAACATCCAAATGGCCGAAGAGATTATAAGGGTTTCAGAAAAGAAATTCAAATAATAAAAAAAAATGTATATATAACACATTAGGCATTAGATCAACGTGTGGACACCAAGAACAGGAATAATGCTACTTTTGAGATTGCCACATGTAGACTGTGAACCGGTCGTCGATTCTAGAGAGTGGCATTCAAAGTCGGTGGAATGGCACTCCTGTTGTTGAGCAGTGCACAACCTCCATGGCCACACAAGGCAGCCCAGGCCATTCTTTGAGTTGTCTTTTGTTTTGCTTATTGTGGCTGCAGGGGTTTCCTTGCCAATTTTCCCTGTGTTTTTGGCCTTTCTTCTAGCTCTTACTTTTTCTGGAGCATTGGCAGTGGGATTGATCGGCAGCTGGGTTATCCTACACTGTCTTTGGCTGTGTGCTTGACTCCCTATATTACCCCAAAAACTAGCCTTCATGTACCCACAGTCTTTGTGGGATGGTTAATGGGATGTTTTTTCCTTTGTTACCTCTTATTTGTAGGCTCCTTCCAGATATCAAGGTCTTTCCCTGCTTATGACTTTTTGCTTTAAAGACAATCACAGGGGTGCCTTCAGCTCAGGTCATGATCCCAGGGTCCTGGGATCAAGCCCCAGATAGGGCTCTCTGCTCCTCGGGGAGCCTGCTTCCTCCTCTCTCTCTGCCTGCCTTTCTGCCTACTTGTGATCTCTGTCAAATAAATAAATAAAATCTTTAAAAAAAGAAATAAAGACAATCACATTTTGTTTCTGTGCCCTTTTATTAGAGGGACTGTATCATATATTGTCTGATCAGAGATAACTTAAGATGTGGTATATGGTCATTCTAATATAAGGATGATATTGATAATGAAACTGGAAAAACAGGTATAAACTGGGACTGTGCTGGGCATCCTAGTGTGTCAGATCACCTATCCTTCTTTTTCTCTAAACTGATATGCAACAGGCTCACATCTTTAAGAGAGAAGCTATGTTTGGAATATTTAGATTTGTAAACAAACAGCCATTGTCCTAATGTCCCTGAAAGCACCTCACTTCATGGCATTTCTTTCAGGACTCTCCAGACCTCCCTACACTTTAGCATCTAAACTGCTAAGCCTTGGCATGGCTGGAGGCCTCTAACCTGTCCCAGGCCTAAGGTTGGCATCTGCTGTGATAGGAGCCATGCCAATCCCTTGCTCAATGCCTATAATATTACCTCAGCCTTTCCCCCGTCTACAAAGTCCTTTTTTCTTTTACTCACTCTGTCATTCCATCAAAATGCAGTCCCAATACTGTGAGAATACCCAAGCTTCAGTTTTCTTCCATCCCCACCTAGAGATGTGTTACATTCAATTTTGTGA
The DNA here is from genome assembly GCF_011764305.1 of Mustela putorius furo. Taxonomy (NCBI): domain Eukaryota; kingdom Metazoa; phylum Chordata; class Mammalia; order Carnivora; family Mustelidae; genus Mustela; species Mustela putorius. Next base: position 25,544,108 of record NW_025421987.1, read on the forward strand.
TGTTGGTTATATACATGTCATAAATAGTGAGATATTTTTTCTGACTCAAGGAGAGAAAGGTATTTTTGAATTTGTTATCAGCCTCATAGAACCACATTGTGGTTATGGTCACTTTAGGCAAATGGCTTTGAAAGAAGAGCTCTGTCTCTCATCATAACAGCATTATAGAAATACTGTTTCTGTCTGTGAACTGCCTTCTCTGATTGGAATGTGCAGAAGATAACTGGTCTCCATGAATAAGATCAGAAAAAACTGAAAAAGAGTGCCAAAGAGTGTTATGACTTAAAAAGGGGGTAGAAAATGATTGTGTCTTTTGCTTAAAAATCACAAGGCAAGTATTTCCAATTACTGGGTTGAATTAAGACATTTCAAGCAGTAGGAAAAAAAAATGAGTTTTGCATTTGGTGAAACAAATTCTCCCTTTTTTGAGAGTACCAAATAAGAAACCAGGATTAAGTTCCCCCTCCCATATAGCAACTGTGGATTGAAGGGTGAGTTTGGTGTTAAGAGCTAGTATTTTCATGACTTCATATGAATGTGAGATCTGAAATATTTAAAATGCTAAGAGGACTTTAACAGGAACTTCTTTGGGGGAATTGGTGTCTTTTTTGTCATGCCCAGAACTGAGATTGAGAAAGGCATAAGGAGAACATAAAAAGTCTAGGAATGTGATGGGGCTACAGAAAGAGCATATGACCTACAGGGAAATGAAAATCTGGTTTCAAATTCAACTCTGTCCTTCGGTAACTAAACTCTCTGTGCAGCGACTTCCTCTTCTTAGAGCAAGGCAAATACTTACTTTCCCCATGAGGTTATTGTGAAGATTTTCCAATTTAAAGTAGGTAAAACAATTAGCATGCCTACCCACAGTAAGTGCTTGATAGATTTGTACAATAAAAACTGGGGAAGTTAGATGCAGAGTGTAGGAACTAAGGAGATAATTTTTAAGGAAGAGCCTAAGGCAAAAAGAAAGGAAGGATCGGTAAGACCCGAAAATTAGATGGGGTCTGGGAGTGTGTGGAGAGTTGGAAGAAGACCATAAAATGAAGGAAGGAGAAACGATGAAGCTGGCACTCCTGGAGGAACTGACTCCAAGTCAGGTTGATACCAAAGGCAATCCTGGCATATACATAATCCCCTTGCTTCTCTGGAGATCAAAGTGGCAATTTCTCTCCAGGATAATAAAAAGAAGGCATACTTTTACAATGACTGCACCCCATGGGTCAGTGTTTAGATGGGAAGTGCATAGCCCTGACATCCAAGCACTCCTGGAGGAGTTATCAGTGTGCTTTGGGAGGTGCTGTGAGGCCCCTGAAATTGTGTGAACAATTTGGTGTAGATTTGTATTTTCTGGGAACAGACTCCATTGCTCTCTTCAGAGTGAACAAGGATGGTGGTGGATGTTAAGTCCCCAACATTCATTCTGTGGCCCCCTCATTGCAATAGCAGCAGTGTAATTTGGGGAATTAGCATCTCCTCTAGCGAGGTGTGCTTGATCTAAGAACACTCCCGTACCCCGCTACAATAACTGGTTTGTTATTAGGAAGAAACAGACCTGATATAGCCATCGCTCAGCTTTCCCCCTGACTCTTGAGAGAAAAAAGCTGTTCTGCCTCTAAAAGCACATGTCTGAAGAAGCACATGGCCCAGCCTGGAAACCAGCCTACAATCATGGCAGGATGAATCTGACATTGAGGGTAGAGAAATAGAGATGAAGAAAACTGGAATCTTTAAGACATTCTTGAGCCAATGGTTCAACAATGTCCTGAAGCCTGACCTACATCTGAACTTCCTCTCCTGTAACTAATAAATGTTATCATTTAAATGAGCTTGAACAAGGTATTCTGTTACTTTTAACCAATTGTATCTGTAGTGACCTTCAAAGTGTGAGAGCCAGTAGTTTATACCACATTAAATCAACAATAATCATAGAGAATGCTTAAATGAACTATTCAATGTTTAAAGCCTTTTCAGTATAACTGAACAACATGATGTATTTCTGTATTCTGCCTCATCCACAGTGCTTAACAATACGTGCTTTTTCATTCCGATACAATTGTTGGAGTACCCGTGGACGCTTTAAAGTGGGAAAAGGACGAAAGAGCACCATCATTCAAAAAGAGGTGGTGGTGGGAGCTTAGGGAGTGTGTGTAGGGAGGTCTCTAATTATGTAGTGCATATTACTTCATCACAATAGTTCAGAAAAACTCAGGAATACAAGAAGTGTAATTGGGGGGCACCTGGGTGGCTCAGTGGGTTAAGCCTCTGCCTTCTACTCAGGTCATGATCTCAGGGTTCTGGGATTGAGTCTGCTCGGCAGGGAGCCTGCTTCCTCCTCTTTCTCTCTCTGCTTGCCTCTCTGTCCACTAGTGATCTCTTTCTGTCAAATAAATAAAATATTTAAAAAAAAAGTGTAATTGGGACAGTGCACAATACAACTGCATCAAGGCATCACTGGGGAGGGAGGTGTCTGCGTTTAGGTCTTGATCAACCCCTTGCTAGTCTTTTGCTCCAGAGATAACTCCTTCAGTTTGGTACTTGGCAGGAGTGATTAAGTGCTCTCACTTCATTGGCAAATGAATGCTCTGAAGGCACCACCCCAGCTTGTGCTCTGCCCTGGCCTTTGCAATCTGCAGACAGCTAAATCCTAATCCAAACTTTAGTGATAGACTAGTCACCCAGGCTCTTTCTGCTATGCACCCTCTTCTCTAGACTGCAGAATCTTGCTTAGGCTCGTCAGCTTGCTTTCTTTCTAGAGCACTCTCATCTAAACCCTGCATTCTGTTCAGAGCCCACAGTAACTTTCAAATACTCTCTATATCACTTTAGGTCTTGCACAGCTTGGGAGGATGAGGATGGAAACCTATGGCCCTCTATTGGCTAGATCCACCATGCTGCCATGACTGTGTCAGGCTGTCTCTTCCAACATTGCAAGCAGAAAGCTAGGCAAATGTCCACTCTACTCTTAGAACTTGAAGTAAAACCAGAGAGGGAATTCTAGTATGCCCTTGCCACTATCCTCTTTGCATTTTTACCAGTTACTTAGGCTAATGAATAGAAATCAGTCCACAGATGATACAATGCTGGGAAAAATGAATGAACATAAAATCATAGCTGCAAATGTCTAGTGCTTACTATATCCATTTTTCTATGTGCTTTCCATATATTAGCTTACTTAATTCTTATTTCATAGGTGAGGAACTTGGGATATGGGGACATTAAGTCACTTGCCTGAAGCCACACAGTGAGGAAAGAATAGAGTAAGGTTTGAACCCAAGTAGACTGGCTCTAAAGTACATGCATTGGGGTGCCTGGCTGGCTCAGTTAAGCTCTGTGTTGGGCTCAGGTCATGATCCCAGGGTCCTGGGAGCAAGCCGCATATCTCCCTATTCAGTGGGGAGCCTGCTTCTCCTTCTCCTTGCTTGTGCTCTCTCTCTGTCACTATCTCTGTCTTTCTCTCAAATAAATAAATAAAATCTTTAAAAAAAATAGAGTACCTGCATTAACCATTACATTTTGATACCCTTAGCATAGTATAATTGTCAACCCAATAGAATGGATTCTTTAGATTAGCTAAAACAAAGGGTAGAGTAGACTCCGTAGGAAATACAGATTTTATGATAGTCTATATGACAAAAGACAAGGGTTTTTAATTGGTTATCATCTGGATATGAACAGGAATAACTGCTTTTTAAAAGGTTAACACAATCCCAGATTTCTGGCAAAGAAAAATATGATTTAGCAAAATGAAGGCAATTGTCCCACTGTATTCTGACTATTCCAACCAATAGATTATGCTAGAATATTTCATCTAAGTCTAGTGCCGGAGTTTACAAATAACACTATCAGACTCAAGATGTCTAGTATATAAGCCAAAATGATGTTCAGTCCAGTGACCACTTCATATGGAATGGGACAGAAACTTGTCAAAGAGGCCAGGTAATAACAGTTTTTGGATATTCCAAGAGTCATTGTAAGAAAGAGTATGATCTGTGAGGTCATGGAGCTAATATTTCAGCTCAAGACTAGAAGAAACTACGTAAATGTTCAAAGTCTTCCACAGTGGTCAGGACTGCCTCATTATGCAGCAACATAACAGAAGTTTGAGGAAGGGTCTGGATGATTCTTTGTTGAACATCTCATCTGATGGAAAATGATATTCATTGAAGTTCCATTCCGACAAAGTTGTTTTAGGAATTTGGCTTTTCAAAGGTAGTTTTTAGCCAAAAAATCCCACAAAAAAAAAAAAAACAAAAAAAAATTTCCCACACAATTGTAAATTCAAAAACATCAAATTAGTATAGGCTTCTCCAAACTCATATTAGCACATAATGATGGGCAACACTGCCATGAAACTTGAAAGAATGAAACTTAAGATGAAATTCTACTTATTTACTTATCATATGTTTTGCAAAAATATCAAAAGCCCAATTTCAAAAGGATATTTTCCTGCAACTTTAGTGTCTTTAAGTACTTTGGCTTTGGGAAGATACTGAAATAAATAGAAGTGTGCATGTGAAGTGGTTGATTGTCGTGTCAAGATGACCTGTATCCCAACTGCTCAAGTGATGAGTGAAGAAGGCAGAAAAGGTTCATGTAATTAGAGAAATGAATTCTGGGTAACCCCAAAGAACATGTCTTGTGAGTCATTCATGTTAACATTTCTTTGAACTTTGTCTATCCTAAGGGAGATGAAGCAATTACATAGACATAATGTCTTCCCCTTTCAGTACAATGCATCCCACATTCCTCCGTCCATTCATCATCATCAGCAGTATTTGTGTTCAGTGCTGTCATGCAGAGCTATTTGCCAACAATTATTAAAAAAAAGAAACCAAAAGGTTATGCATTAAGGAGACCAAGCAAAACCAATTTTCATAATCTGTACTGTAAAGACATCAATCTATTAAGGGGGAAAAGTCACGAAGGAACCACCGAAGGATACTCTTGCATCAGTGGTTATCTCCAGAGAGCGAAGAAGTAAATGAAGTGTTTAATCTATCACTAATGATTTCTCTTTGAACAGAATCCACAATGGCTATGACAGTCATACAGCAGCCTAATCCTCTGTTTGCTGTCCATTTGACCTACAGTCTCACTCACTGCTTGTGAAAACTTGTTTCTCTGGAACTTCATCATTAACTGCTTTTTTTTCTTCCAAACAACAACAGTAACAAAAATACTCTAAGATTTTATTATCAGAGGCATTTCAAGCATCCTGTCTGATACAATATTGCTCCTATCTCTCCCAACTTCTTAGATAAGAAGGAGAATATTCTAAATATATTTTTCTCTTCTCCTCTTCTTCCCTCTCCTCCCCTTCTCCTTTCCCATCCCTTCTTTCTCTTCTCTCCTCCTCTTCCTTCTCCCCTACCTCTGGAACTCATATTTCCCTGAAAAATTTAATTTTTCTTCTGTCCCAATCAGCCTTCTCATACAACTAATAAAATAACACTTCTATAGTGCCCGTCATGTACCAGGCAGAGTTCTAATCACATTACCTATATTGGCTTATTTAATCCTTTCAACAATTCCAGGAGATATGCAGTATTATTATAATACCCTTCTGTAGAAAGAAAACTGAAGCATGGAGAGGTTATGTAATTTGTCAGTGGTCATGAATACAGGTTTTGTGGTTCCAAAGTCTATGCCTGAACCAGTGACATATACCACTCCTTTAACACTAGGGTTTTTTAGAGCAGTGACTTCCTTTGAGACTGAAGAAGAAGGGAACTATCATCCTGGGTTTCTAATTTATGCTAGTTGCCCAACATATGTTATCTAGTTAGATCTCTGTAACAAGTTAGGCATTATTATCCCTGCTTTCCAGACAACATTAACAACTTAACTAGCTTTTACATGAGGCGTCATCTTTGGGATGGTCCTCTTGCTCATTCTGGTATCCTGGCCTCCCAGAAACTCTAGAAACTTTGCATTAGTCAAAGCTTCATCTTCCTTCCTTCCTTCCTTCCATCTATCCTACTCTCCTTCCCTGCCCCCCTCCTCCTCTTCCTCCCTTTCCCCCTTCCTCCTCTTCGGCCTTCTCCTCCACCCCTCCATCACCTTCCTTTTCTCCTCCTCCTCCTCCTCTTTCTTCCTTCTCACTATTTTGATTTACTCTAAGGAATTCCTTCTCTCATCTGGGAGGCCTAGGAAACCTCCAATATCCTCTGGTTGTGAATCATATTGCTGACTCTGATCTGCATCACACATTTTCCCCCCTTTCTTTCTTATCCCAAATCCTGAAATGGGATATTAAAAGGAAATGATTAAAGGAAAACTATATGCATCACATTATAAAAATGATTAGGTTGAACCATATGAAACAAATCTATGTAAGTCAAAAAGGGCAACTTAATATGGATCAATATCTTATAAGTTTTACAATCTCCACTTTTATTTCCATAATTTGGAAAATATAAATTACAGAAAAAAGACTAATTTTAAGGGAAAATATAATTCTATTACCAAGAAAAAGTGTCAGTATGTTTTATATAATTTTATTTCTTGTATAAAATCATTATAAGTGTAGACTAAGCATTCCTGACAGCTAGCATTTGCCATGCTGCCAAACCTCACAGGAAAATTTAAAAATACATTGTTCTCTATGAGAATAAAAATAAAGCATATGAAAATCTGTGGAATGCAGGTGAACAGTGCTGAGAAAAGTTATAGCACTGAATACTTTTAAAGGGAGAAGACTCTCAATTTATTAATCTAATTTTCCATCTTAAGAAACTGGAACAAGAACAACAAAGCAAGAGAGAAAGGAAATAATAAAGATCAGAACAGAACTCAGTGAGCTTGAAAATAGAAAAAACAATAGTGAAAAAAGACTTAGCTCTTGGGGCATCTGGGTGGCTCAGTGGGTTAAAGCCCCTGCCTTCTGCTCAGGGCATGATCCCAGGGCCCTGGGATCAAGTCGCTCATCGAGCTTCCTGCTCAGCGGAGAGCCTGCTTTTCCCTCTCCCTCTGCCTGCTGCTCTGTCTACTTCTGCTCTCTCTCTGTCAAATAAATAAATAAAATCTAAAAAGAAAAAGACCTAGTTCTTCGACAAGATCAGTAAACCTCTAATAAGGCTAACAACGCAAAAAGCGGAGGGGGCAGAGAAGAGAGAAGACATATTGCCTATGTCAGGAATGAAACAGGTGATATACTACAGACCCTGCAGACACCAAAAAGGTAATGGGGAATACTATAAACACCTCCCTACACATAAATTTGACAGTTTAGTTAAAGTGTACCAATTCATCAAAAATTACAAAATAACACAACTCATTCAGTATGAAGTAATTTGAATAGTCCTATAACTAATAAAGAGATTGTATTCATAATTTAAACTATCCCACATACTTTCCATTTCATTTTATGTGGTTAGTACTAGCTGATACTAAAACTCAGCAAAGATGCTACAAGGTTTAAACAATAACAACAACAAAAACTACTGACCAATATTCTTCATGAACATATACACAAAAACGCTCAATAAAATATTAGCCAATTGAATCCTGTAACAGGCAAAAAGGGTACTATACAACAACCAAGTGGGATTAATTACAAGAATGCATTGGTGGTTCAATTGTTAAAAATCAGTCAATACATTCCATTATTAATAGACTAAAATCACATGATCATATCAACTAGTGCAAAAAACTCATTTGATAAAGAAATTTTTTTTATTATAAAAACTAATCAAACACAGAATAAAAGGGAACTTCCTTAACCTGATATAAGGTATCAGGTAAACAAGGCACAACTAACTTAATACTTATTGGTGAAAGACTAAATGTTTTCAAAGACAAGAATGTTTACTATCAAATCTTCTATTCACCATTGTACTAAAAGTTCTAGCCAGTGCAGTAAAACAAGTGAAAGAAATAAAAAGCATATAGATTAGAAATGAAGAAATAAAAATCACCTGACTTCTAGATGATCTGATTATCTATGTAGAAAATCCCAGAGGAATTGCAACAAAAGCTCTGAGGATAAATAATTAAGTTTTGCAAGGTTACATGTTAGAAAGACAACATAAATGTCATATTTCTTTTTTTTTTAAAAGATTTTATTTTTTTATTTATTTGACAGAAAAAGAGAGAGAGCACAAGCAGGGGCAGCAGTAGGCAGAGGGAGAAACGGGCTCTCCACCGTGCAAGGAGCCCAATGTAGGACTGGATTGCAGAACCCTTGGATCATGACCTGAGCTGAAGGCAGACATTTAATCGACTGAGCCACCCAGGTGCCCCTATCAATCATATTACTAAATACAAACAATGAACCACTGGAAGTAACATTAAAAAACAACAACTCATATGATAGTTACATATAAAAAAAGAACTACTTAGGTATAAATCAAAAAAGATGTACAAGATCAATATACTGATAATTACAAAATGACAATGGAAGTACAAATCTTTAAGCTCTTTGGTTAGGTTTATTCTTAGGTATCTCATGGTTTTTAGTGCAATTGTAAGTGGGATCAATTCCTTGATTTCTTTTTCTGCTGCTTCATTAGGTATTTAGAAATGCAAGAGTTCTGTGATTAATTTTATGTTGTACAACTTTGTTGAATTTGTGTATCAATTTTAGTAATTTTTTGTGGAATCTTTTATGGAACACTTACGAAAGAAATGAAGAGGACATAAAGAAATGGAAAAATAGTCCACACTCATGGATTGGAAGAACAAATATTGTTAAAATCTCTATCTTACCCAGGGGCATCTGGGTGCTCAGTTGGTTAAGCATCTGCCTTCTGCTCTGATCCCAGGGTCATGGGACTGAGCCCTTCACTGGGCTCTCCGTTCAGCAAGGGAGTCTGCTTCTCCCTATGTCCCTCCCCTATTCCTTCACTTTCTCTCCCTCTCACTTACTCTCTCTCAAATAAATAAATAAAATCTTGAAAAAAAATCTATGTTACCCAAAGCAATCTACACATTTGCAGTCCCTATCAAAATAAGAACAGCATTTTTCACGGAGCTAGAACAAGCAATCTGAAAATTAATATGGAACCACAAAAGACAAAAATAGTCAAAGTAATCCAGAAAAAGAAAAGCAAAGTTGGAGGAATCATGAAGTTGGACTTCAAGTTTTATTACAAAGGTGTAATCATCCAAACATTATGAGATAAATGGCTAGTATCCAAAATCTATAAAGAACTTATGAAATCAACACCCAAAGAACAAATAATCCAGTCAAGAAATGGGCAGAAGACCTGAACAGTCATTTCTGCAAAGAAGACATCCAAATGTCCAACAGACACATGAAAAAATGCTCCATATCACTTGATCTCAAGGAAACATAAATCAAAACCACAATGAGATATCACATCATACCAATCAGAATGACTAAAATTAACAAATTAGGAAATGACAGATGTTGGTGAGGATGCAGAGAAAGGGGAACCCTCTTACACTGTTAGTGGGAATGCAAGCTGGTGCAGCCACTCTGGAACACAGTATGGAATTCCCTCAAAAAGTTCAAAATGAGGCTACCTATGACCGAGCAAAGGCCCTAGTAGAAATTTACCCAAATGATACAAAAATACAAATCGAAAGGGGCACATGCACCCTAATTTTTATAGTAGCATTATCAACAATAGACAAACTATGGAAAGAGCCCACCAACTGATGGATGTTATATATACACAATAGGATATTAGCCATCAAAGAGAATGAAATCCTGCAATTTGCAACGATGTGGATGGAGCTAGAGAGTATGATGCTAAGTGAAATAAGTCAGAGAAAGACAAATCTATGATTTCACTTGTATATGGAATTTAAGAAACAAAGCAAATGAACATACAGGAAGGAAAAAGAGAGAGGGAAGCAAACCATAAGAGACTCTTAAATATAGAGAATGAACTGAGGGTTGATGGAGGGAGGTGGTTGGGAAGGGGTTAAATGGGTGATGAGTATTAAGGAGGGCACTGGGACAAACAGTGGGTGTCATATGTAAGTGATGAATCAGTAAATTTTATACCTGAAACCAATTTTCCTATATATGTTAACTAACTAGAATTTAAATAAAAACTTGGAGAAAAAAATGATGATGAAAGAAAAAATTTTTTTAAAGATTTTATTTATTTATTTGACAGAGAAAGGGAGAGGGATTGAGAGAACAGTGGGAGGAGGGGTAGAGGGAGAAGAAGACTTCCTGCAGAGCAGGGAGGCTAGTACTGGACTTGATCCCAGGACTCTGGGATCATAACCCAAGACGAAGGCAGACGCTTAACCAACTGAGCCACCCATGCACCCAATGAAAGAAAATTCTTAAAGAAACTTAAATATATTGGGATGCCTTGGTGGGTCAGTTGATTAAGCACCTGCCTTTGGCCAGGGTCATGATCCCAGAGCTCTGGGATCTAGTTCTGATCTGGCTCCTTGCTCAGTAGGGAGCCTGCTTCTCCCTCTACCTGCTGTTCCCACTGCTTGTTCTCTCTTTTACCTGCTCCCTCTCTAATAAATAAAATTAAAAAAAAACAATAAGTGAATAGATATACTGTATTTGTAGATTGGATATATAATATAGTTAAGATATTTATTTTGCATCAAGATATTTATTCTCCATTAATTGACCTATAAATTTAGCACAATTTCAATGAAAATTATAGCAGGACTTTTGTAGAGCTTAAAAAGTTGATTTTAAATTTTATGTGGAAAGGCAAGGAACTAGAATATATCAAACAATTTCAAAAAGATAAAATCCCTAATTTTAAGACCTGTTATACAGTTATGGTAATGAAGTTAGTGTGATATTAGCAAAGGGACAGACATACGGATCAACAGAATAGAATAGAGAATCCAGAAATTGACCCAAACAAATGTGGGTGATTGATTCTTAATAAAGGTCCAAAGTTAGCTCACTGAGATAAGCATAACCTTTTGACAACTGGCATTGGAAAAATTGGATAGCCATGGACAAAGAATTGAACTTTGGTCTAACTCATACCCTATACAAAAATTAACTCCAAAGGGATCATACATCTAAACATAAAACAAAACAAAACAAAAACCCTGCAAGCTTCTGAAGAAAACAGAAACTCCCTATGACATTGCATTAAGCCAAGAATTCTAAGAAAGAAAATATTGATAAATTGAACTTCACAAAATTAAAGCTTTTGCTCTGTGAAAGACACAGTTAAGAAAATGAAAAAGACAAATCACAATCTGAGAGAAAATAATTGCAAATCATATATCCAATATCTAGAATATAAAAAGAATTCTCAAAGCCTGATAACAATAAAAACAACAACAACAAACAACCCAATTTAAAAATGGGTAACATATGGATGGCAAACCAAGCACATAAAAATGTTCTACATTATTAGCCATTAGAGCAATCCAAATTAAATCCACAGTAAAGTATTACAACACACCTATTAGAAATTTTAAACTTAAAACACCATCAACAACACCACCAAAACTAACTATAATATCAAGCACTGTTAAAAAAAAAAAAAAGGAGCACTAGAACTTTCATACATGTTAGTGGGAATACAAAATGGTATAGCCACTATGGAAGAGAGTTTTGGAGTTTCTTAGAAAGTTAAATATATGTTTACCATATGATTTAGGAATCTTACTCCTAGGGGTATGTAAAATTAAAACCTATATCCACACAAAAACAGTGAAATGAAAGCTTACATTCACACTAGAAATCCTGTACATCAATGTTTTATTCATAATAGCCCCCAGTTAGAGATAACCCAGATGTCTCTTAATGGGTGAATAAACTATGGTATATCCATTGAATGGAATACTGCTCAAAATAAAAAGGAATAAATTATTGCTATATCAACATGATGAATCTCAAAGCTATGATGCGTGGAAAAAGCCAGTCTCAAATGTTACATACTGTATAATTTTCTTTATATGACATTCTGGAAAAGGCAAAACTAAAGGGATATGGAACAGATCAGTGATTTTTGTTATACATAGCTCTTTGTCCACTGTCTAGAAGTTAAAATTTCTGGAAAGTTATTGCTACTTTTAGTTAAGCAAAAGAGAGTATGTGGGGAAAATTTTTTTCTTCCTTTCATATCTAAGATGGCATATTGCTAAGGTTCTTCTCAATATGAAAGGGTAAATTCATTGTCATCACCTTTCTCTTTAATTCAGAAATTGTCTGAAAGATAAGGTTTCTGAAATCAGTAGTTACTTATTGAAATATTCTATTCATTTGATACTTGGAAAGAAAGCCTAGATTGTAATAGTGACGCTTTCAAGGATTTTATTAATGATAAAAAATGAAGGTGTCAGATCTTTCTGATTTTTTAAAATAAAATAGAACAGAAATTAGAAACTGAATGTAATATCTTTTGTCAATTTAAGCCTTGTTACTCTAGTGGGGAGGGTATGGGGAAAGAGCATGGAGGAATTATGAAATCTTGGGTTATGGCTCTTGAACTTGACTGTGCATCACAATCACACGAGAGCTTTCTCTGACAGATTGGCGGGCCCCACACCTCCAGCACATTTCTCTTTGGATAGACAGAACAGCAACAGGAACAATTCTAGTGTAAAACTGCCTTGCTGTTTCAGGCACTGCACCACCATTTTGGGGTATTTCTGCCAACTCAAGGGACTGGCCAAATGATTTAGAAGGGAACAGGAATGGCAAAAAGCTGGGTGCATTGCATGTTTTCAAGGCCATTGCTTAGTTTTCTTTGGACCCTTGCACTAAACAAATGGATTTCTGTTAAATTTAAACTTTGTTTATTCTCACAGTAGAAGAATCATAAATGACTCAGTCTGTACATTGCTGTCCAGAGATTTCTCTTTTTGGTATTAAGGAGTGGAGCCACATGATCTCCTATAATCTTATTATAGATTCAGTGGTGCACCTGAATTTAAGTCAGGGTTCTTCTGGAAACACACAACCACCATTACAGGTATTCTTCTTGGCTACATTTCAGTTACATGAGAATTGCTTTAACTATTCTGACTCTGCTGATCTCTTCCCTTTTACTGTATTTAGCACTAACTCTCTTCCCTTTTACTGTATTTAGCATTAACTTTAAATTAGAATGTATGTGGTTGAAAATAGATTTTCAGCCACAGCATAAATTTATAGATGTGATTTTACTGCAATTCAATTTCCTTTAAAGAAGGGATGACATATTATCAATATTTAACTCTGTGCTTATCCATTCTGAGTATTTCACTTGTAATTACCAAGTTGTTACACACTGGTTGTCATTTCTATTAAGCACACTTTTTACTCAAATAATACACATCTGAATGGAGTTTCCTTCTCTCACCTCAAACTTCATTCTCCCTGCAGTCAGGACAACAACAAAAGAACCGATGAAACATAACTAAAATTTACAGATATCATGTATTTTATGAGTTGGAAATTTTTAATGTCCTATGGAAAAAATATGGAAATAGAAGGGACTGTAAAGATTATTTGATTTAGCTATTTTGTTTTACATATTTAAAAAATATTTAGAGCACATGGGTGGCTCAGTCAGTTGAGTGTTCAACTCCTGGTTTTGGGTCAGGTCATGATCTTAGAGTTGTAGGGTCTAAGATCCTAGCATCTCAAAGGATGTATAAATTATTATAATTCACTTAGGTCTGTTTGATGAGGCTTTTAAAAATCTCATAATTCAGATATATTCTGATAAAAAAAATAATGCACTGCAGGATTTAGATACGGATTTCCTTCCAAATAGTTCATTAAAATATTTGATTTAAACCAAATAAAAGTGATCATTAATGATGTAGTTCCGCTGAGTTCTGAGTGGGACAGGGAGAAGCTTGCAGAAGGAATGAAGGAATGGAGGAATGAAGAGCTAAAGTGAAGCCATAAGAGAAGTAAATGGCCCAATGGCAATGTATCTGGAATAAACTTTTCTATAATAACTTTCTCAACATTCAACTTTCTCAATTTCTCAACATCAACATTTATTTTTCAGACTTCTATTTTCCTTCACTCTGTGTGTTTTTACCATAGCTTAAGAGACAGGTAGTTAAATGTTAGTACTGGTGGCAATAATACATTTTTATGACAAATTAAATTCTACTTGAATATTATTAATAATAATGAATATGATTTCAGGATCAGGATTATTTGTTTACCATTTATAATTATTATTTAATGTATGTTAGTTTTTTAATCCTTAATACCAACTAATAAGGTAGTTCCATTTATTGTCAATATTGCCATTTTCCAGATGAAAAAATAAAGGAAGAGCAAGGTAAAGCTACTTGTTTAAGATATTCAGCTCATAATTGGTAGAACAGGGTCTTAAACCCAGGGATTTAAAACCAGATTCTTAATAATTCCACTCTTCTTTCTCTTAATTGAAATTCAGATTAGAAATATTTAAAAAGAAGATAATTTATGTGAATCAAAACAAATTACTCACGGAAAATAAAAACATTTTCAAACAGAAATTTAGCAGACGCACTGAGATATTAGTCCATCTGGTTTTTTTGGGTAACAATTACTGTTATTATATCTTCTTTAAACAAAAACCTGAGATTTTCATATCTGAGAAATGCAAGGATTTAAACATTTTATAATATAAACATTCTTTGTCTTAAACTCAGGATGACTAGAACCACAATCTTGAAAGTCATTCAAACTGGGTTCTTTTTTCAACAAGTATTTACTTGTTACTATTACAAACAGCTTAAAGAATTTTGAGATACAGTTCTTACCTTCATGGTAAGTTCTTACCTTCATGCTATTAGAAAAACTGGTCATTCACATTGCACATTAGACAACGACATCCATAAAGATGGGATATTAGCTTTAGTTAAGTTTCACAGTGAATACTACCCATGTAATCCCTTTGCTAGATGTATTCCAAGTAGGGATAGAGAATGGGGATCACTTATGGTAAGTTTCATGAAGGAGGTGAGCTTGAGTTAGAACCTGAATGCTGGGTAAGATGAAGACAGTGGTGAGGTGGGCTTACTAAGTGTGAGGTAGGATCATCTTGGTATGTTCAGATGATAGTGAGGAGACTGCTGTGGCTGAAACAAGGTAGCAGAGAGAACAGTTAGGTGGGTAGGGTTGGGTGTACTCTTAGGTTTAGGAGTTTAGATCTTAAAGCAGCATAGGACTATGAGAGGTTATAAGATGATGTTGAAATGTTTTAGGATGATAATAACAAAGACACTATGAATAGATTGGAAAGGGACAATCTCAAGTTCAGGAGAATAGCTAAGAGACTGGAGCACACATCCTGATATGAAACAGAAGATATGAAAGACAAGGGATTGTATGTGCCTCCTGCAGAGATGTCAGTCAAGCTAACTGATAAGCAGGACTATTCCCTGGGGAGGTAAGTTAAGACAGGGCCAAAACAAACCATATCAGAAGAGATAAGAATTCCAGAGCTCAAAAGTCAAGAAGCTAAATCTATTTTCAGTTACAGGATCCAACATGGGGCTGAGAACTAGAGATGAAGCCAAAAGGATCTGGGTGAAGGCAAGACCTGACCAGGGGGTGAGGAGATGGTATGGGGCAATGTGCAAATGCTGGGAGAAGGGCTAGAGTTTGCCTGTAGAAATGACTAGGTTGGCTAAAGCTCTTCTTTCCCATAGCCTACCTATTAGTCATTCTGAGCAGAGGTTGGACAGTCATCAGTCTGGCTTATGAAACATTAGGAAGCCTACTGTAGTTGCCAGCAGTTCTTGTTGGGCATTTGACCAGTTAAAATTTTGAGGAACTTGGAAAGCCTAGATTGGTTCTAGGCACTTTCTCAGGACTTTGCTTTTCTCTGAAATGAAAGAGTATTTTGGATAACCACAAATTTTGCACGATCTGAGTTTTGAACTTCAGAGAGATTGCAAGATGGAAATGAATTCAAGAAAATTGCAAAGCTGAATCAAGATGTTTAAAAATAGATAAAACCTAAAATTAAAATAATATAATTTTAGAGTGGGAAGGGGCCTTAGAAATTATTTACAGTTCCCCACCTGCAGTCTAAGCTAGAGTCTCAAAAATAACATTCACTATTGTGTTAAGAGTGTTTTTATACCACCAAGAATATTTCTATATAGTTCATAGCATTTAAATCTTCCCTTTTGTAATAGATTGGAACCATAGAGAAATGATTTTTTTAAAAGGTTTATTTATTTTAGAGAGAGTGAGAGAGAGAACAGGGGGCAGGGTGGGGGAGGCAGAGGGAGATGGAGAGAGAAACTCAAGAGGACTCCAAACCAATGCAGGACTTGATCTCATGACCCTAAGCAAAAACCAAGAACTGGGTGCTCAACTGACTGTGCCACTCAGGTGCCCTCATAGAGAAATGTTAAAATTTGCAATAATAAACTACCATGCATCTTATTATAAATCCCACTGATAATATTCATTAAGGAACAAAATAAATTGAGACACTTAGATATAGATGACAGTATAAAAAATCATCAAGATCTATTGCCAAAAATTACAAAAAGTTGTCTTAAATGATGTATTTGAGAATTCCAATGGAAAATTTCTAGCCTTGTTAATACTACTATTTTACTGTTGTGCTGCATATGTAAGTACATGTGAGATATTTAAACAGTAACATCTCATTTGTTGCTGCCAGTGAGAAGAACTGACAGGATTACTGGAAGTCATATAGAACCAGTGATGAATGTACCAGTGGGAAACATTTTAGGAAGCATAGAAAAAGAATTTTTTTACTTTAAATCTGAACATTGACCATGCCCAGAAAAGGACCAGGGATATTCACCTATTAAATTTCAGTCTAGCATGAGCAAATGAGCAACCATAAACATTAAGGTAATAAAAGAGAGAGATCCATGAGGGATCAGGATTTTCATTAGCTACACCTGGCTAAGTTTTTCATCAACTCTCTCTCTAAAGAGGAAGTGACACTAACACCAGGACCAAAGAAACCTATTCAATATTATTTTTAGTATGTATATATGTATTTATGTTTATAAATAGAACTATAATTTTATTATTCTAGTGTCACTTTAATTGAGAGAGGTAGGATTATGAGCAGAAGACATTGGATTAATTTGTAACAGATTTTTCTTCAGCAAGTTGAGTACCTCCTGGCTCATTTGCTTCACTGTTTTTTTCTCATTAATTTGAGCATGGGAAATATTCTTAAAAACCTTAGTACAGAATCAATCACAGAGACATAATCTGAAATAAAGTCATGTTTTTTCTCCACATTAAAAAAAGAAAAGACTAAAAGAGTATCAACACATCCTAACCAAACTATTTTCCCTGGAGAATGAATTTCCTGCTCACAAAATAGCTGTACATCCCATCTTATTCTAATTATAGTTTAAGTCAGATAATGAACTGTGAAAAGAATGTTACATGCCAGTGTACCTTGTCCCCATACTAACCAGCTTTGAACACACTGCAGTAAATGTCAGTTTGTCATTCCTTGTTTAAAATATGATTCTTGTGGTTCCTCTGGAGATAGCCAACTATAGCTTCAATGCTATTTAACTCCCTCCCCCCCGACCCCTCCCCCCGCCCCGAGCCACCCAGGCGCCCCTTCAATGCTATTAAGTCCTTCTTTGTTTTTTCTTTTAGATACTGTTGGGTAAGTTTAAATGTGCATCACTTTCCAATATAAGCCCTCATATATTGTAGATTTATAGTAGAATTCTTTGCTTTTCTGCAGTAAAACTATGGAAGTAAATTTGTGATTCATCTGTTCAGGTTGCAAAGCAGAATGACACATTTAAATTATGTTGACATCACTGACCAACTAGTTAGTAATGTCAGATATTTTCTAAAAAAAAAAAAAAAAGAAAAAGAAAAAATCCTGATCTGAATATCTGTCTTGCTGAATTAGCTAATTTAGGGAAATGGCTCCAAGAAAGACAGATGAGTAATATGCATGCCCAAGATGACAGAAGTACGTGAATCATTTTTATAAACACGGAGCCTATCTCTCCAGTCTTACAAACATTCAAGGCTGATTTTACATGGGATGAATGAAAACTGTGCCTTGCTGGTTCAGAGAGAGAGCACCGCAGATTACAATGAAGAGTTTGCCTCTACAAGGCTTTCTCATTAGAAATCCACATTTATTTAACAATTTAGCTATACACTCAGGCTTGTGTTGGACTCCTGGGGCCTAAGTCACATGCAGTGATTAGTCAAGACAAACTCTAATAGGAAATGTCCATGGACCATTTAGATTTGTAAGAATGAGAAAAAAATGACCCCGGCTAAAAACTAATGGTGAATATGGGATATCCAAAGGAGGGTATCTTCTGTGAGAGACAGACCAGGGATATTAGGTCTTCTTGTCCCTGCAATTTATTAAAACTGACAAAATGGGAAGTTACTAGTTATCTCCAGTACAAATCAAACCTCTATGAGAAAAATATATTGAGCCTAAAAATAAATTATTTTTCATTGCCAGTTAAGTGCTCATCCTTGTCTAGTAGCTAATCCTTGGACTTGTGTGTACCTATCTTAAAATGACTGAAATGAAATGAAATAAATGGTGCCTGAAATACAAACATCACCAACGTAAATGCATAAAAAAAGAGCTAAGGGAAATTTGAAACATTTCTGTGTAGTCAGACTTAATGGCACTTTGTCCAATGATTATTGTTTTCTAAATTTTTTTGATTACAGATATAAATGCTCTGGAAATCCCACACTGCCTTGACCATCTTTCTTTACTAACTGTCTAGGAATGCAAAAGTTTGGAGTTTGTGGAAATTCCTTTTTTGATTTAGTGTCATATGGAGATTGCTGAGAAGAAAATATGATTCTGTGTTTTTTAAAAATAAAAAAGTTCATAAATTCTTTGGAAGCCAATCAGTGATGAGCAGCTACATCCAGAAGAGAAGAGTGAGGCATTTCTTAATGAATCTATGAGAATTATATAAGTAATTTATTGTGCAGTGGAAGTAGCTTAGTGGAATAGCCCCACATGAAGCCATGGTTTAATTATTAGAATTCCCAAATGAGAGAAGAGGAAGACTAGAAAGGACTGGCCTCCTGGAAGAAATCCAGGTGTGCCAGATAGTTTTTTTTTTTAACTTAAATTTTTAAAAAGAAATTAATAATACACATCAATTATGGAGTATTTTCTATGTGCCAGGTACTGTGCTAAGTATTTCACATGCTCTATACCAGACTTCATATTAAACTGTTCTCACTAAGTAATCACAGGGACACTATGAGGTAAGTACCATTATTACTGTGACCATTTTGCAGGTGAAGAAATGAAGACTAAGTGGCTTGTTTAAGTGACAAGTTTAAGTGGCTTGTGTATGGTCGCACAGCAATGATCTGTGTCTATATTTGCCTAGCTTCAGAGCATACGTTCAACACGCAACATTATAGAAATTGGAGCAACAAATGCCTTTATTTATTAAAAGCAAACAAATCTCTTAAGTAAAATTATTTAAACTGAGCAAAGTTTGATTCCAGTTCAATCTGCTGCACTACTTCTCATCTCTATTCTTGGGAATCATATCCAGCACAGAGTATAGTTGCTTAATAAGAAGAATTTTGAAGTTATTTCTTGTTCTCCCACTCCCTCCTCTTGCGTCTCCTCCTCACACTCATGTCATCATTCTCATCAACATTATAAATTCTTGGCTTTAAGAATTATTTAGTTTAATACTCTTCGGAAATTTCAATTCTCCTTTTAACATTCCCACCCTGTGCTTGAATACCTCCCGTCAGGGAAAATTTCTCCCTACTGGTGCTGCCGATTCCATTTTTTGACTGCTCTGACAATGAGGAGTTTATCTTATATTAAAACTAAGAATTTCTTTCTGTGACTGAGTTTTACATGTTATTCCTAGTATAATGGCATGGCCTCAGAATAAGCTATTCTCAAAATTCATTTGCTGAGGAGACTAAATGTATTGCCGATAGAATAAGGTAATTGTTAAGTAAATGTGGTAAAAATTTCATGATTTTCTACTATTGGTAAATGGGAAGAGGACAAGTGAGGAGGAGAGGGGAGGGAGGTAAAGGAGAAAGAATTTCAAAAGCGTTGAAATAGACTCTTTCAAAATGAATGCAATGCTATTCTTCTATGAAGACCTAGCAAGCAAGTGGTTAAAAACAGAATGCCACAAAATTTCTCAGATAAATCAAAAAGTCTAAAATCTTCAACTAGGTTGTTTTTTTTTCTGTTGTTGTGTGGGGTTTCTGTTGTTGTTGTTGTTGTTAGTTTGTGTTTTGTAAATTGCTTCAGCCATTATGGAAAACAAGATGGTGGTTTCTCAAAAAATTAAAAATAGAGCTTATCATATCATCTGGAAATTCTATTTCTGAGTATATATCCAAAAGGAATGAAAAAGGGATTTCAAAGAGATATAGGTACTCCCATGTTTATTATAACATTAATCACAACAGCCAACAAATGGAAACAACCTAAATGCTGGACACTGGATGAATGGATACAGAAGATGTGTGTATATACACATACACGCACATAGTGGAATATTATAAGCCATGAGAAAGAAAGACATTTTGCTTTTGTGCCAGCATGGTTGGACCTTGAGATCATAACACTAAGTGAGGTAAGCTGGATAAAGAAAAACAAATATAGATAATATCACTCATATGTAGAATCTAAAATAACCAAATAGGTAAAAACCATAACATGGTGATAACCAGGGGCTGGGGATTACCGTGATAGGCGAGATACTGTTTAAAGGTACAAACCTGCAATGAGTAGTAAACAAGTCCTGCAGATCTAATGTACACTACAGTGAACACAAACAACAATATTCTATTAAATCATCAAACCTGCTAAAAGACTAGATATTAATTATCCTAACCACTAAAAGGGAATGATAATTATGTGATATGATAGAGGTGATAATTATTGTTACAATGACATTATAATATGTAAATGTATCAAATAAGTTGTATACCTTTATTTTATAGAGTGATATATGTCAAGTTATTTTTTAAAAATTGAAATATTTCAGTGAATACCACCACTTCAATAAGAAGGAAGTCACATAAAAATGTAGTATGGAAATAGCGTTATTGAAACTTGGAAAAAAAATGATAGGAGTTAAGCTATTAAAAATCAAACAGGTAGTAAATAGGTTAAATTCTCTGAGCTTCCAATTTCTTCGTCTATAAAATCATGATGACAGTAGTTTAATTCACCAGTGGATTAATTTAGTTGTCAAAAGCTACCAAACAGGGGCGCCTGGGTGGCTCAGTGGTTTGGGCTGCTGCCTTCGGCTCGGGTCATGGTCTCAGGGTCCTGGGATCGAGCACCGCATCGGGCTCTCTGCTCCGCAGGAAGCCTGCTTCTCTCTCTCTGCCTGCCTCTCTGCCTACTTGTGATCTCTGTCTGTCAAATAAATAAATAAAATCTTAAAAAAAAAAAAAAGAAGCTACCAAACAGTATATGCGCCATTGTATGATTTTGTAGGATTAAGTGCATAGAAAAAGTTCTGGAAAGACCTAGAATGGATGACTTTGGTTACATGGGTGCTTGGATTCTCCCTACATTAAACAAATATTTATTGTGTTTATATAGTGTGGTTCTTTAGACATTAATTTTAACTCCCTATTTTTTTTCTTTTGATGTATAATTTTTTAATTGTGGCCAAATACACATAATACAAAATTAATTATTTTAACCATTTTTAAGTATACAGTTTCATGACATTAAGTATATTCACTTTTATTTTTAGTATAAAGCTAGTATTCTGTTTTATTTTTAAAATTAAAAAAATTTAATTGAAGTACAGTTGACATCAGCACTCCGTTATTAAAAACAGTTCAAAGCAGGAATAATTTTCTGAAAGTCAATTAGAAATGAAAAAACAAAAAAATGAGAACTTCACCAACTTCCCACTCCTTCCAGATTCTGAAAAGCAGACCAAAATGAGTAAAGGAGGGCAAATTCAGCCAAATTTACAGTGACCAAGATGCCAAACACTGATGTCCACTTTTAAAAAATAATAAGTCTGAGATTAAATTATAATGTTGAGCAACTCGCTTTTACTTAAAGGGGCAAAAACTATTTGTAACTAAATTATCTAGGGTTTATGTCAGAAGTTGCCTAGTGTTTATATCTTTGTAAGACTTCTTTGATCTAAAAGTTTAGAAATTTTAAAAGCTCTTGGTTAGACTCTAGAAAAGATGGTCATCATAATTTCAGGGAATATAAGAGTCTCCTTAGCATTGGGTAACAGACCCTTCATGTCAGAGGCAGTATATTGCAGAACTGTTTCATATTGTCCATATGAAATTTTGTGAAGGCTCTTTCCCTGATTAAAAACTGTGGCATGCAGCATCTTCTGTCTCCACAGGTAAAAAGAATGGTGCTTGGGTAAGTGATATGTATGGTGCTAAATAATGTAGTCCTTGGAGAACCTTTGGCTCAGGGCCTGTTTTACCAAGAGATCTCACATAGCCTATGACATCAAATGTGGGTGTTTCATGAACAGTCATATTAGATTGCTAGTTACTCTATTTTGCTATAAATGTATTTTTATTTGAAATTTCCGATTTGACCATTTACACTGACAAGATTAACAGTGACAGTGTAGCAATAGTAGTAGTAGTAACACTGACAGGCACAGAGAGCTTGTTTGTTAATGTAGTAGGTATAACAAAGAGGCATCTGATAAAGTGGTAGGTGTTACTGGGAGTAGTTACATACTATCCAGGGAAAAAAAGAGATTCTGTTGAGAAAAGACAAGAGTCATTAGAAAGATTAACTGATATCAGAGCCCCACAATGAAAAGAGAGAGCACGAAATTATAGTAAAGAGAGTAGTATATAGGGTATCAGAAATCCTGAGTTTGAGGCTAGGTTGTCACTTACTAATGTTGTGCCATTGGATAAGTCATTTAACTTCCTTGATCCCAAGTTTTCTTATTTCTTAAGTATGGATAATAATTACTGGTGCTTTCCCTACTCATGCTAGAAGGAAATCTAGTAAGATGGGTTTCTCCCAGGAAGTAAATGTCCTTCATCCTGAGACAGAAAAGGGGATGGGTATTGGAATGCAAAAGACAGAGGGGATTTCTTCACTTTTGGAGTTCAGTGGTGGTGGAGAGGGAATAGGTGGTGTTGGGCCTCTGTCCTGGAGATCCCTCTGGAGCTAGACACTCTGTGGCACTATTGATAAGCAGTAAGGGACACACCTGTGGGTGTTACTTAAAATAGCTTTAGGAATTAACTTGCTGAAACACTGAGAACCTCAACCCAGAGTATCACTAACCTGATAATACTCAACAGATTTCTTCTACTCCAAACCTAGAGAAACTGCTTCTAAATCACCTGTGTTCCAACAGCAATACTTGAAAACACTTAAAATCCTCAGTTATTTGATAATTTTTTTCTGGTTTCTTTCCTTTTGGTGATGGTACCCAAGTTGCTTCACTTCCTAAGGTGCAGAATAATCCATCTCTTAGAGTTATAACAGGAAGGGAGACCCTGAGAAGAAAAAAGGGATGTTCTTGCAACAATGGGATGGGAGCTCAGAATCATTTTATTAAATGATTAAATATTAAAATTAGTGGTCTCCATTTTGTGTTCTAATGTAGTTATGTATGTATTTGTATATGTATGTGGTGTGTGTGTGTGTGTGTGTGGTGTGCATGTATAATTGCCCTTTGGAAACTCTGAAGTATTATGAAACCTCTTTTCACAGTCATTTGGCTGTATTAGTCAAACAAGTAAACAACCTGGAAGCTGGAAGTAATATTTAGAGGATATAAATGATTTAAGTGATGAAAATAACATTGGAGGGTAGGCCAAGAGGAACACCTGTAATAGACAGATTTCAATTTTTCAAAAAAGAACATCAGTAGAAGGAAGCTATTATGGACTGAACCATGACTCCTTCCCACTCTCCCCAAATTCATATATTGAAGGCTTAACTCCTAATGTGACTGTATTTGAAGACGGGGACTTCAACTAGGTAATTAGGGTTACATGAGATCATAACAGCGACCCTCTATTCAGGTAACACTGGTGTCCTTATAAGAGGAGGAAGAGACAGCAGAGCTTTCTTTCTCCCTTGTATGCAGAATAAAGGCCAGAGATGAGACATTAAAAAGTCAGCCATCTACCAGCCAGAAAGAGAGCCTTCACCAGAAACCAACCCTAATTGGCACCTTGATCTTCTTAGAACTGTGAGAAATAAATTTCTGTTGTTTAAACCATGCAGTCATGGTATTTTGTTATAGCAGCCCAAGCAGACTATAATTGAGGCCTTCCTGTCGAAAGCACCAAAACCAGTTTGTGACAATTATGACCAAATGGGAAGCAGCACACTTGAGAGTGCTTGATTAAATATCATTGGAATGATGGATGGATTGAGTTGTAGAAGCAGAGCATAATAATTTATGGATATGATAAATTATGAAGACAATAACAGCAACAGCAAAAAAATATCAATAGAGTAGAGTGCACAGTGGGGGAAGTGTATGGTGCTTGGTGCCAGGCTGTCAGAGTTCAAAGCCTACCTCCAACACCTGCTAGTTGTATGACCATGGGCAAGTTACATAAAGTGTAAGATGGTAAAACTACAATACACCTTCTATGTAATATACCTACAATGGATTACACTTAAAAGTTTTTTTAAGTGTACCTTTTTACTTTCAAAGTCTGATCACTAGAGTAATACTCACTAACTACCCTAGAAAGCACTCAGCCCTGAATCATATAATTCTCACTTTCACACATCATAAAAATATTCACTTTTGTTTTCAAATCAAAATCATTAAAATATATATAAACCCATTACTTGTTTTCCTAAGGACATGAAATAGCAGGTTTGATTCCTAGATGACTAACAAAATAACTCTACTGAAGAAGGACATAATGATTTTAATATTCTCTGTAAATTGACGTCATCTTAGGGTTTAAATCGGCGGATGCCTCATCCCCAATATTGTAATTCCTTTTGTCTCAGTGACATAAAACCTTTGTCTTAGTGACATAAAACTTGTGTCATAAAACTAAATAGTAATTTGGATAAGGCAATATCAAGGAAAAGAACATGCTCTGATGTTCCCAAACTAGGGGGGGGGATGGACCTAGAAAGGTAACAGCCAGTTGCCATGGAGCTCATGCCGAATGGGTGATTCGCGCCTTCTCTCTGGGACTCATTCAGTTCAGTCTAATTAGAATTCTTGGTGCTTATAATCACTGAAAAGATTAATCTAATGGGTGTATTTCTAGGAAGTAGTGGAATTTGTACAACCTATATTGTAGGTTTCCAGAAAAATTCACACAAAAATTCCAGAAAAATGACACAAAGTGTTATAATTAGATTAGGAAAGTAGAGCCAAATGATGGAAGAATAAGTTTGCTTTACTTCATGTTAAGACTTGAGTTATTAACCTCAGTTAGCTTGGTTAGCTCATCTGCTAAACTGTGTTCTCCTTTGAGATGAATTTCCTTGTAAAACTATTCACGTTGGTCATTACAGACTGAAGATGGTTTTTATCTCATCCTAATGCACTTGTAAAGAAACCCTTTTCTGACAGCTTTCTATTGCTAGGCTAATGGAACTGCCTGAGTTTATGATTATAAATGGCCTGTGGTTAGCCTTATTGGTTTTGGCAAGTAAACACTCTTATTAGAAACCTTTTTTTTTTTTTTCTTCTTCTAAGTCTTCATCAGTAGTTTTGGCAAAGACTTGGTTCATGAGTCTAACCTAAACCATTTATTCTGTACCTGGCACTTTGATATGTTTAGTGAACAATAATAAAAGCAATTTTATTCTAATGTAAATTTTTAAAAATTTAATTATTATTGTCATTATGAGGCTGTAATGCAGTCTTACTATGAAAAACTGGTATTTTTTTCTTTTAGGAAAAAGACATTTTCTTCAACTGCATATACCAGAAACACCATCATTTTGAATATTAGGAAAGGAAAATGACAATGATTTTCTAGAAATTCATTTACATATTAATATAATGCAAAGTGGAAAGGAATTATGACCATAACATTTTTTATTTCTAAATCTTGTTCTCTACTATATTTTCAACTACTTATTGGGTTGTTTCATTTGTTATTCAATGTCTACAGTTTTCAATGAACTATCTTTCTGGTCAGACCTATTTGAAGAATTAGCAATATCTTTGACCTATTTCTCAATTGTTATTCAAATTATCCTAAGTTGCTGTGATATCTACTTATTTATTCTTTGAAATAACACACATTTTCCCAGTGTGTCCATTTCTTTGCCATATCAACCCCGGGCCAAGGCTTTCACTATCTCACATTGTGTCTCACTCTGCTGCTCACTACCAATAACCCCTGTCATCTTAAGCTGCCATTTTCAGACTAGAATAACTCTTTTTGTTGTTGTTGTTATTTCTCCCTCAATTGTCTTCAGTGATATATCCTTTACACTGCAAGCAAGCAAACTGAACTGAGGAATTAATCATATTTCCATAAATCTAAAGACTCATTACTTAATACTTGCTCAGAAAAAGAAGAGATAGAGCCAAAAAAATTAAGACAAATTCTAACTTAAGATATATTAATATCTGGGGGAAAGCATGTACTGAAGGACCAAGGAAATATGGTACTTCATCTCTGTAACTCTAGAACCTAGGTTGGTACCTATTACGTAGTACATATTCCTAATTGTTTCATTACTACTAATCATTCATATTATTGATATTAATTATTAATTGATGGCAAATAAACACTATTATTTCAAATTGATATACAAAATCTTTGGTTCTCAGTTTATTCTGCCCCATCTTTAGAACCATATAGTTTTTATTTTAGTGTCTTTAGTTTCTTTACTCTCCTGATCAACTAAATTCCTTCCTCCAACCTTTTTTTCCCCTTATCGTTGTCTTCCAGTCGGGAATAACGTCCTGCCTATCCTTCTGTCCATTTAGTTCTTACATTTGATTATCTTACATTTAATTATCAGCATTGAACTACCAATCTTCCATTTGATTATCAGTAGTTTGGCAGTTGGTGTTGCTTATTAAGATGGAACAAGATAAACACCAACAATTATCTTGACAGCTGGTACTAGAACTTCACTTAATGAAAATAACTGCATGTGCTGCATGTGTTTAAGAAAACGTCCTCATGAATGTGAAAAGAGAGGCTTCTGAGCAGAGTCTGAAAGAAAGGCAGAAAAAAAAAAAAAAAAGGCGGGAATGCCCTGCATAAGAAAACAGTAGTAGCAAGAACTTGATTTTTATTTACTTATTTATTTATTTATTGCTTTGAGAAAGAGGTACAGGTATAGCAACTTGAGCAAGAAGCTGAAGGGAAGGCTAGAACTCAGAGACTGAAGCAAAGTTGACAGAAATAATCAAGGGACTTTTAAGCACTGAGGACTCTAGGATTCACTTATTTTTTCTAGCATCACCATTCACTTATTTTTTCTTAACCTGCTGGTATACTCTGCAGCATGCACAAAGACGTTGTGGACAAGGGTAAATTTTGTGACAGTCACATAGGTACAATGTCTGGGTTATCTGGTGTGGAACAGACAATACACATAAAACCTCAAGATGGTCCCTAAGTTGACATAGTACAAAATGAAGTTTGAGGCAGATGTAACCAGGAAAGCCATCCCACTCATGCTGCCATTGATATGAGTTAAACCTATCTCTTTTGTCCCTTTTGTAGGATCATTACAAATGTAGGATCATTATAAAATCAGTACATTTTGTCCCTTTTGTAGGATCATTATTAGCAGAAACCTTGGCTTGTTTCTTTTTTTCTTCCTGCTTTGCCAACAGAATATAATCATAGTATAGATTCAAAGATTCAATTTGAACAATTTGGCCATTTTCATTGATGCAGAAAGAAAATTCAGATGCACAGTGTGACTGAGGTTCAGTTTGATTTCATATATCTGCCCTTAATCACTAGAGATATATTTCTCAGTTACCTTATTTCTTATTATGTAATTAAAGCCTTGCTTACAATAATATTTCTCATCACTTGTCAGTAGAAACTAATAGGATAGCTCTAAGAGACAGAACAAGAATACAGCTGAGAGACTATAGTGAATAATAATCTTCGTGATTTATATGGGCAGGAAAAAACACTTACCTTGAGAAAAATCCAGATGAACATTTTTGCTTAACACTTATTCATATGTCATTTAACATAGTTCAGTATCATTTTTCACTAGCCTGATACCATCTAGCGTCTAGTTACTGTTTTTCTTTTGAAGGGAGCATGTGGGTGTTTTTTTACTGAGTTTCTCCACAGAGTAGTTTATAAGAAAAGCTAAAAGATTAATGAATATGAACTTCCTCCAGTGATATGAGTAGATAGAAACTGTGGGAAACAGATCTGTAAAGAATGCAGTACTGGTTAATTTAGGCTGACTCTCCAATGCTTATAGCTAGGAGAATTCAAGGGATACTTATTAAATCTGTTGGAGCAATTTGAACTAAAGTTCAATAAATAATTAATTGAATACTCAATAAATAATATTCATCATCTGCTATTTTGAAAGCATGGAATTAGGCACTGAGTGGAAAGCAAACATGAAGAAAATAAAGTCTTATTTTTAGAGATTGTATAATCTGTGATCAAAATCTGGTTTATAATATGGGCATTAAATTAACAATATCAGAAAGTGCCCTAAACTATAATAATGAATTATAGGGTTCAGAGGAGGACATGTCATTTTCTGTGGTTTGATCTGGAGACATAAAATTTGAACTAAACCCTGGGGTTGGGTTGGATTTAACAGGTGAGCACGGAGAAGAAGAGAAAGTGGAGAGGAATCCTAGGTGGAATGAATGACATCCACCTGCCTACAAAAATCTCTCTTCGGGATGCCTGGGGTGGCTCAGTTGGTTAAGCCACTGCCTTTGGCTCAGGTTGTGATCCCAGGGTTCTGGGATCGAGTTCCGCATCCGGCTCCTTGCTCAGCAAGGTGGGTGGGGAGGTGGGGGGTTGGGGGTTGGGGGGGGGAGCCTGTTTCTCTCTCTGCCTCTGCCTGCCTCTTTGCCTGCTTGTGTTCTCTTTCTCTCTGACAAATAAATAAATAAATAATTAAAATCTTTAAAAAAAACACCTCTCCTCAATTTACCTTAGCATTGTTACCTTTGTACTTACCAATTGTTAATTGTACTTAAAAATTGTACTTAATAATTGTAAATTATACTCAGTAATTGTACTTAACAATTACTCTTGTTACTTTCTGCTTGCCCTATGGCAACACAGGTCTTCCTGCTCTTCTAATTTATCCTCTGAAAAGCACTGACATACATGTTACTCTACTACTAAAAAACATTAAATGTTTCTAATTGCATACCTAAAAAATAAGATCCATATACACATATTCATATGTGTCCCAGTTCTATCCATGGTGATTTTTGTACCCTTCGGGGAACATTTAACAATGAGTGGAGACACTTTTGGTTGTCACAATTCAAGGGACAGTGTTTCAAGCCTCCAGTGGGAGAGGTCAAGGATGCCACTAAATATCATGTAAAGCAGAGGACAGCCCCCCACAACAAAGAATTATCTGACCCAAACCATCAATTACGCTGAGACAGTAAGGAAGAAAGCTTCACTGGACTTAACATTTTCCCGAACAAGTTATATACCTTTGCATTGCTGGACTGTTGGATACAGTCTTCCCTATACCTGGAATTCCCTTTCTTACTCTCTGCGTGGCAAACACACTTATCTTTCAAGTCCCACAAAAATATCATATTCCAGGGGCGCCTGGATGGCTCAGTGGGTTAAGCCACTGCCTTCGGCTCAGGTCATGATCCCAGGATCCTGGGATCGAGTCCCGCGTTGGGCTCTCTGCTCAGCAAAGAGCCTGCTTCCCTCTCTCTCTCTCTGCCTGCCTCTCTGTCTACTTGTGATCTCTGTCTGTCAAATAAACAAATAAAATCTTAAAAACATATATCATATTCAAAGCAAGACTTCCCCTAATTTTCCATATAGTCAGTTGGTCTAGCAATTTCCTCATACCTCGCTTATAACATGCTTCACAGACAATTGTAATTATTTACAGTGTATGTTTCTTCTACATTAGAGTGAGCTTTTTGAAGATAAGAGATCATGTTTCATTCACCTTCTCATTCCCAGTACTTATCAGAATAGCTGGCACATAAAAAAGAAACCCACACATGTTGATTTAGTAAATGAATGAGGTGGGATGAAAAAAATTATATGTATGCTAGAAACAGGGAGTAGTCTACTTTGGATGGAAAGGCAGGCATGAATGAAAGAGTAGTGAAAGCTCAGACTGTAGAGATATCTGGAGCTTAGATCATAGTGTGCTTTGAAGGTCTGGAGTTAGTGGTTTATTTAGGAGGATTTAGAGAAACTAGAATGTGTTTTTAATCAAGGGGTGACACAAAGTGGCACTGTACAGACACTAATCTGGTGGAGCTATTCGAAAGTATTTGGTAATTACGAAGCATTTACTCATTGGATCATAATGTATACCAGGCTTATGTAAATATTGTGGCTTTAGTGTCTGAGAAGAGAGCCTGTGAACTTAATCTGGGGTCACTCCCAAGCCTAGAAGAGTAAGAGAAGGAAGCAAAATGTCACTGTAATCGCACTACCCATCTCAGGGGATCTGTGTATTCCACTGAAGAACGGCAGTGGATCAGATTGGGGAAACTGTCAGAGGGAGTCTGAATAACCATTAGAACTGCTCAAAGTCAGAGATGCCGTGGGTGCAAGTGCCTGTGCCCCTCCTGGCAGATCTGCTTTCTTGGCATAGTCCATGGTGGGCATTGCTCTTGGTATCTAGATCATCATAGAGGAATCAGGTAGCTCTTGTGTCTATTCATCTTTCCCAACTTTCTTTTTATAGCCACAGCATTTCCTTTCCTTGGGAGAATTCCAGTCCTGTTTACCTGGTTCTGGTACACGTATCCACTACTGCACACCTAACCTCTACTTTCTAGGCACAGTGGGACACATGGCTCAGGCCGACCCAATCACAACACCACAACCGCCTGGACAGTTTTTTACAGGGTTGTGCACAACCAACCAAACCAGGCCAGTGAGAATTCTTCCCCAGAAACTTACTGTTGGAGAGGGAATGCTTTCTTCCACGCAGTAAGCTATAGGGATATGGATCTGGATTGTCAGAGGCCATCCTCTCTGCTGCATGGAGACACCCTACACAGAGTTGAAAATAAAGGAGCCAACATGTGAAGAGAAGCAGGGACCAACAGAAATAAGAACTGGATGAAGACAAATACTGTTGTGGCACTGAGACGTGCCTGGTCTGGTCTGAGTGACTGGTGTTTGTGGCTTCTCTTCCAAGTTCATGGCCTGTTTCAGTATGCTTCCTAACTAAAGGAGTCCAGTCACTTCCTTTTTTGCTTAGGTTAATGTTTGTTGGGTTGTGGTCATATGCAACCAAAGGAAATGTAACTAATAGCGATACAGGGAACATGTGTTGGTTGCGGGCTGAGATCTGAAGTATCAGCTCTTACAGTTGGACAGAATTTTCCTCATTCTTGATCAGGGACATAAAATAGGGATATTCCACCTTGATTCTCTACCAAATCCTTCTGAAAGTCCGACAAAATTATTAAAAGTAAAAACACAAATGTTTTAATTCTAATAGCAGAAGAGCTTAAGGCATTTAAAATATGAAGAATTCTGCTCTTCATCTGTATCATCTCAGCTGTGATTGAGAGTGTGTTCCGCCCTAGCAAGGTCTGCATGGCAGGTCCACATATGGCTCCTCTTATGTGGAGACTTAGGAACCACAAAGATGGGTTTTCTCCATCTCTTCCTGCTTGCCAACAGATGACAACGGGGGATAGCAGCAGCAGACACACTGATTTGGGGAGCAAAGAGCACAGAGAGCCAGCAGTCACTGAGGTGTGGAAGTTCTGAAATCCCACGGAGTGATCACCGTGAGTAGCTAGCGGAAGCCTTCCTTAATTCATGGCGTTGTGACTGTTCTCTGAAGGAAACTTTTGTCTCTAAGACTTCACAGGATGCGTCCATTTCCCTTTATTCTTCCGTGGATCTGAAGTGGGTATTGAGGGCGTGTTTCCTTCTTGGGGCTCCAGGGACCTCCTTAGAGGTTCAAGACCTATTTTAACTCAAATGCTTTTTGGTCAAAGTTCTTGTTTCTTTGGCAATTCATTCTCTTGAAAGAGGCTTTATTGGGATACTTAGTACTAACTGCCACAACAGACATTCTGAAACCTCCATGCGTATGCACCCAAGGGTTAATCTTGAGATGGAGGAAAGGGAGTGAGGTTCCTGCACCCTTCCTGCAACGTCTCCTCCAGCTAGCCATGTCTCTCCCACAGAGTCACTGATTCTCTCAAGGCAACAGGCATGACCCTTTCTCTGGGCTGCTGTACTGCTCCCTCCCCTCTTAATAGCTTGGGTGTCAGGCTATTACTAACTCTTGAATGTACAATTACAATAATCCACATCTCTGCAAATGTCTCTTTGTAAATAAACTCTCACGAAATTATACTATTTTGACTACACCATCTGTTTCCTCTTGAGACATTAAGCAATTCAGTGGGTGTCTCTGTTTGAATCGATTCTCCATGATACTACTTTCTCTTTTATTGTTGCTGTTGTTGTTGGCAATTTATCTATGTATGATGTCTGCTATTTGTGCCATTTCTGTGTATTTCTATTTAGTATTGTGTGTCTCTGTACTGCCTTTATATTCTCTGCCTTATAAGGGCTGTGATTCTCAGATCTGAAGTGTGTTTCTTTTTTTATTCTTTTACTTTGAAATAATTAAAATCCTGTAAAGAAGTAAGAAGAATAGTTGGGCAAGCTTCTTCATTTTGTACCATTTGACTAAGTGATTGATAAGATATCCTATAACCTCTAAACACTTTAATATAAACTCCAAATATTTCAGTGTGTATTTTTATAAATACATTCAATTTTCTATATTACCATACTAATACCACTGAAGTAAGGAAATTAATAGTTATACATGCTTCCATCTAAATCATGGATGCCATTCAAGTTTTGTCAATTGTCCCAATAATGTTCCTTATCATCACAAGAATTTAATACACAATCATGTGTTACACTTAGCTGTCATATTGTTGTTGTCCTTTAAATTTTTTTTTAAGATTTTATTTATTTCTTTGACAGACAGAGATCACAAGTAGGAAGAGAGGCAGGCAGAGAGAGAGAAGGAAGCAGGCTCCCTGCTGAGCAGAGAGCCTGATGCAGGGCTCGATCCCAGGACCCTGGGATCATGACCGGAGCCGAAGGCAGAGGCTCCAATCCGCTGAGCCACCCAGGCACCCCTGTTGTTGTTCTTTAATCAGGAACTTTTTCTTGGTTTCTTTACTTTTATGACTTTGACAGTTTCATCTAGTTTCTAAAATGTCTCCAAATTTGGGCTTATCTAGTATTTTCTTATGATCAGATTCAAGTTGTGCTTCTTCTAGTGCTGGAATACCATAATAGTGATTTTGTGTTCTTATTGCATCCAATTAGGTGGTACATATTTTCAATTTGTCACCTTGTTGATGATGTTAATTTTAGTAATTTGCTTAAGTGGTATCAGCCAGATTTCTCCTCTGAAAAGCATTTCTTTTTTTTCTTTGCAATTAATTAGCATTTTTTGTTGAGACTGTGTAAATATTTCATTTCTTGTCAAACTTGCACTCATTAATTTTAGCATCTCTTGATGTTCCTTGGCTGAACTACTACGAAGATGGTTGCTAAATGTTTATTTTCTAATTTCACCCTTCCTCCTGTGTTTACTAGTTGGCACTCTAGTGTAAAGAGTTTATTTCTCCAATTCATTTTTTCCCACTTATTTATATCATATGAATTTATGCATTCCTGTTCTATTCAATGGGTTATAATATTTTCTGACATTATTCACTCTGATGCTGAGATTGTCCCAGATTTGCTAACCCTTTCAAGATGACTTCCATAACTGTTTAACCATTTCTTTGCTGCACTGAATAAAATATTTAGGCTTATCTTTGATTTTCCCTGCTCTAGCACTGAAGTCAGCTACTTCCCCAAGGAACCCTGGTTTCTTTTAGCAGAGAATTGTATTTCAGAACCAAAATCTAAGCACTTGGAATGTTCTTTTTTTTTTAATTTTTAAAAAATTTTTATTAACATAGGAAAATTTAAATAAGAAGTAAATAAAGGTAAATATATACCATGAAAAAAAATTTTTATTAACATATAATATATTATTAGCCCCAGGGGTACAGGTCTCTGAATCGTCAGGCTTAAACACTTCACTGGTTTTTGAAGTATCATTGTACTCAGAACCCATCAATGGATAAAGCTGGGGAATATATTTAAGTATGTAATCTCTATAGATACATATATTCACAAGTATATTAGTTATCTACTGCTACATAACAAACTTGGTAGTAAGACAATGAACATTTAATACTTCACAGTTTAGTCTAGAATTCAGAAGCAGATTAGCTGGGGGTTCTGGCTAATGCCTCTCATGAGGTTGTTACCAAGACGCTAGCCAGGACTGCAGTTTTCTTAAGACATGACTGGAACCGGGGGTGCCTGAGTAGCTCAGTGGGTTAAG
Organism: Mustela putorius furo; assembly: GCF_011764305.1. Taxonomy (NCBI): domain Eukaryota; kingdom Metazoa; phylum Chordata; class Mammalia; order Carnivora; family Mustelidae; genus Mustela; species Mustela putorius. Next base: position 25,578,547 of record NW_025421987.1, read on the forward strand.
CCTCTGCCTTTGGCTCAGGTCATGATCCCAGGGTCCTGGGATCGAGTCCCGCTTCGGGATCTCTGCTCAGCAGGGAGCATGCTTCCCCCTTCCCTTCTGCCTGTCTCTCTACTTACTTGCAATCTCTGTCTGTCAAATAAATAAGTAAAATCTTAAAAAAAAAAAAAAAAAAGACATGACTGGAAGCGGAGCATTCACTTTCAAGGTGGTTCACTCACAGCTCTGGCAAGCCAGGCCGGTTGTTGGCAGAAGGCCTCATTTTCTCCTGTCATCGCTTTCTCCACAGGGCTGCCGAGTGTCATCAAAACATGGTAGCTGGCCTTTCCCAGAGCAAGGAAGCCAGAATGTCTTTCATGCCCTGGCCACAAAAGCCTCATTCTGTCATTGCCACAGTGTCTTCTTGCTTGCACAGGTCAACCCTGTTCAGGATGGAAGCAACTGTACAAAGGTATGAATAACAGGAAGCAAGAAAATTGGGGGTCACTTTAGAGGCTGCTTACTGCAGTATCTACATTTATTAGTTCTGTATCTCTATTTTACATCTATCCATCTTGTCTACCTATCTATCTGTCTACCATCTATCAGAAATTCTGTGTTTATACCAATAAATTCAAATTCAATCCAACACCACCGGATTCATACTAGTTTTTGTCCTTTCTGTGACAGGATGAGCACTGACTCTCATTATTCCCATATATTCTCAATGTATTTACTTATTTGATCACTCCTCCTGCATGTAACCCATCTCTTGGCCCCATGCCTAGCTACTTCCACCCTCTGGGAAAATGCCCCCTCACCAAGCATCTGGGCTCTTAGCCTGTGCCGGGTCACTGCAGCCTCTCCTCCTACCCACCCCACATGAACTATTTGTTCCCTAAGACCCCACCTAATGGCTTTTGAACTGAGTCATTCAGGAAGTTATTCCATACTATTCAGGAAGGAAGCTAAGTAGGTATGAGTCTGTTTTTGTTGTGAATTATATTGTGACAGTGGAAAGAATTTATAATAGATCTGGGCTACAGAAACAAACCTCTGGACTTAGTCTAAACTGAAAAATTCTCTCCTCATGGATAAAGAGGTCTGAGAACTGTCACATTTCCTGTGCATCTGGGTATGGTACTCCCTCCCTCCGTGAACAGATGCTTGTTTAAACTGTCAAGGACACTGTTATGTAGGCCACATTTATATTGTTTTATCCTCTCCCTTTTCTTTTTTTTTTTTTTTTTTTTTAAGATTTTATTTATTTATTTGACAGAGAGCAATCACAAGCAGGCAGAGCGACAGGCAGAGAGAGAGGAGGAAGCAGGCTCCCTGCTGAGCAGAGAGCCCGATGCGGGGCTCGATCCCAGGACCCTGAGATCATGACCTGAGTCGAAGGCAGCGGCTTAACCCACTGAGCCACCCAGGCACCCTCCTCTCCCTTTTCTTGCTTCCCATTTTCCTATTTTTCCTTTCTCTTCTGTTTCCTTTCCTTTCTCATTTCCCTCTGCTCCCCACAGCTTTCATCCTCTCCCATTTTGTTAAAGTTGTCTTTGCTTCAAGCTTTTTTTTTTTTTTTTTTTTTTAAAGATTTTATTTATTTATTTGACAGAGAGAGATCACAAGTAGGCAGATAGGCAGGCGGGGGTGGGGGGGAGCAGACTCCCTGCCAAGCAGAGAGCCCAATGCGGGGCTCGATCCCAGGACCCTAAGATCATGACCTGAGCCAAAGGCAGAGGCTTAACCCACTGAGCCACCCAGACACCCAAGCTTGTCACAATATCTATTGGCACACTCAAAGACATTGTTTTTCTGAGAGCAGCCTGAAGGTTGTTGATTGGCTGGTGCTAAACAAGCAAACCTCCATTCATGCTTCTTTTTAAAAAATGAGTATATTTGGGGCATCTGGGTGGTTCATTTGGTTAAGCATCTGCTTAGGCTCAGTTATGATCCCAGAGTCTTGGGATCCAGCCCCACTCAGCAGGGCTTCTGCTTCTCCCTCTCCTTCTGCACCCCACGCCCACTTGCACTCTCTCATGTACACTCTCTCTCAAATAATAAAATCTTTTAAAAAATGAGTATAGTAGAAAGACTGCTCATACTTTAGCTCTCTGTCTCAAGTAAGAATGTTATTTTGAAATCATGGTAAAAGATTTTTCCAAAAGTCACCATTAGTTCCTATATTTCTTCTAAAGAGCTTCTTACTGACCTGAGGACTTCAGTTCCTGCATAAGAAATAGGCAGAGGCAAGGCAGGATTTTTTACCCACAATTAACAATTAGTCTAGCAATTTATCCTTCTCTAAATTACACGCTGATGAATCACAAAAAACATCTTTTCTATTCCGATTCTTTCATTTCCCCCAGAAAGTCAGGGTGATTAACTAGATGAGACATTTCCTGAAAATTATGAAACAGAGGTTCCAGACACATCAGAGGGACAAAATGACTGAGCAAGTTGCTAAACCATTATGCCCTTTAAAAAAAAGAGGGACAGTGGATATATATATATATCCGGAATTAAAGGTTGGATTTGGTTACATCACCCACAAAATTACATGAAAACTGGGGGATTTGAATAGGAGTTTTTTTTTTTTTTTTCTCTACTCATAGAAATGTACCAGCATATTTGTTATGCCCTGTCTGTGGAGAGGTATGTGGTAGGGGAGATAGCACACACGACATGTCAGAGCCAGGGGACTGACATCTCTGAGCTCAACAATTCTTACACCTCACTTGAGCATAAGATGTGGAGAAGGTCAGAGGAAGGACTACCTACAGAGTGTGCACATGGGAATGCACACTCATTAGGGAGACTCAGTAGGGCGCTAGGGAAATATGAGCAGATTAGTATTTAGTACACTTCATGGGCTCCAAAGTTATCATTGCACAAAGCTAATCTGTCATGTCAGTTTTGTGCTGTGAAGAATTTACCACAGCTTGTAAAAGGCCTACATTTTTGAAATAAGGTCAATGCCAAATTTTATCTAAAGTAAGTCTCTAGAAATATCATTCCAGCAACTTAGGAAAAGGATGAAGTAAACAACTGTAGAAGATAAAAATTTTTTAAATGTGATGGTTGACACTTTAGAGGAATACAGAAAATTTCTAGATAAGATAGTATGACCACATTAGCCACATTACAGAATAGAGTTTCCAAATACCACTTTTATCTTGTGCTTCTGCTTAACTATGCTAAGATTTCCTGAAATGAAACTAAAACTGGCTTTTTATTACTGTTCCTTTCGATTTCAAAAAGATAACAAAATAGCAACATTTTTCCTATGAGAATGCTGACGATAAAATTTCTTTGTCTTCATTCTAACTCTAGTTTTTCTAGAAGCATTTAATGTTGTCCTTTAAGTGGAAAAAGGGGGCATTAATGTAAGGAAAATGCGTGAGGACAGAATGAGGTATGATCTCACTCTGGGGAAGGAAGGATTCAAAAGGAATAAAATCCCAGTGGTTCTTTTCCAGGAGTCATCATGGAAAAATTAAAAAACAAAAACCAAAACCGTGGTTTTACTGAGCTCTCCACAATTCAGTCAATCGTTCTCTTTTTTTCTTGAGTTTGTCTTTCATTTGTCTCTATGTGATAACTAAAAGGAGCAAGGTTCATGTAGTTTCCAAATAAGATTAGCAAATGATGAACAAAAATAAAAAAATATATAAAAACAATTTTCTGTTTATGAAAAGCATCTTTCCTTTCAGTGGGGGAGAATTCCATATGAACAAAATCATTAGAACTTTTTAACCTTGGCCTAGAGTCTGTCATTATTTTTTCAAAATATACAGTTTTCTATTTCCCATTGCAATTGTTTTTGTGCACAAAATGTTGGTCACGATAGTATAAGTGTATTGTCTTGTCCCTCTAGCATTGGTTACTCCTTCTTCTTATAATATCACCTTCCTTTTCTTTAAGATTTAATTTTTTTCCCATTTGTAGTTTCTGTGCTATGGGTGAGGCTGACTCTACGTTTCACTCAGCTCTCCTTGAGTGATTTGGCCCGACCAATCAACACATTGTATCCCTTGGTGCCAGTGGTTGGTTTCAGGATTAGCATGTGATCCAACTCAGGTCAATGGGACCCAATTCTGGGACTCAGGTGTACATATCAGTAATAAGAAACTTTTTTTCCCGGGATTTTTAGCTGTAGGATGGTGAGGGAGGCCTGCGGGTGCTGAAAACTATCACAGAACCAGCCCTAGAAGAAAGACAACACACAAGAAAGTGTTGAGAGGATTTGTATTTCAAATCTTTATAGAAGTTTAAAAATGAAGTTAGTTTTTTAGATCAAATTTCTGGTAAAAAAAAAATTAATAGAGGGCAAATCCAGACTATATAGTCAATATTGATAAGCAATAACTAAGCAATTAACCCTGAAGTTTAAACACTTATTTGCTTTAACTTATCCATATTTTAAAAATTATTTAACCAAACATTTTGTACTTGTGCAAGCCCTTATTTAAACCACTTTACCAGTAACAACTTCCTTAATCCTAACAAACCCATGCTGTGAGAATTATTGACATCTTCATTTAACCACAGAGGAAAATAGGGCACAGAGAGGTTACATAACCTTTCAAAGGTCACACAGAGAACCAGGAGCAGACCAGGGCTGGGAACTGGACCCTGAGTCTGACTTCTGTTCTATTCTGACAGCAGTTAGTCATACTGCCTTTTCAGAATGGTGCCCTATCCTCTCCAAGCTCATAAACAAACACACAGAATGTATTACTGTGCATTTTATGAAGAAAACTGACACAGATGGATAGTGTCACACAGCTTGCAAGTTAAAAAAAAAAAAAACGAGAGTCTGAGAGGCAATATGGTGTTGTGATTAAAAGTGTGGACTCTGCATTCAGAAAGCCTGGATTTGAATTCCAGCTACACTAACTCCAGCTGTGTGGGTAAATTATACTTTACCTCTGTATGTCTTTGTCTTCCCATTTTAAAAGGGAGCCAATAATAATACTTACCTTTCCAGGTTATTGTGAGGATTAAAAGCTGTAGTGTGTATATAGCATTTAGCATTAACTATAATTATTAATAAATCTTATCTTTTTTGTTATATTTCTCTATGCATGATGTTATTTTCTCTCTTTCCCATTTATACTCTGCCTTTTAATACATATTATTCCATATTCATTTAAACTAGTTCTTTATTTTCTTACAAGTCCATTCTTTTAAGTAAATCCAGTTTTTTAATCATCTCTGATCTTGTTTTAACTATTTCTCCCAGTTCTAATAGGTTTTTTTTTTTTTTTGGTACAATGAGGAAAAGGGTGAGATACAGAAAAGGCAAGTCCCCTAACTTTATCTTTGGCCTTTGTCTTAAGAGAACCAACAAGGTACTAGGTTATTTCCTGTTCCTGTAAAAGTTGAAAGATAGTTGTGTCATTTTTCAGCCCTTCAAAGAGTTTTCTTTGGAGAGGGACTATCCTGTATTTGTTAGAGAGTTGCCCCTGGTCCCCATGATTCCATACAGGAAGCCAGTGCACACATTAATTTGATTTTCAAAGGTAAAGGTCAAGAACCAATTAGTAGGTGAATTTTAAAATTTTGCTACTCTGTCTGAATGACTATTATGAAGGTATTTAAAAATATATACTGATATGATACTACTAGAAAATCTGTACTAAGCATTATTGATTGTGGTTGTTCAGTTCTTAAGCTAGGTGGATCATGGGCAGCCACAATTAGGTGCTTCAGAATATTCGCTCAACCTGGCCCAGTGACAGATGCTTTGCATTCACAGGAAAAGGGCAAAAGAGTGCTTCTCTCTATCCCTGAGAAAAAGGCCTAATCTGCCCCAGGAGGAAGCATTATGGCAATTAGAAGCAATCAAAAGAAAATTGTACTACATCCACCTTTTTCTTTTCTTTTTTTTTCTTTTCTCTTTTCCTTTCCTTTCCTTTCCTTCCCTATCCTTTCTTTTTCTCCATCCCTCTCTTTGCTCTTATGACTTCCTACATTAATCGGCATGGACATAAATTTAAATCTAATCATCATGTTTTACCGTAATTGCATACAAACTCAACAGTTTAGTTCCCCTGGAAATTATTTATATCAAGATAATAGCAAAGGCTGATGTAACTAAAATTTTCCAGTCTAACATTTTGTGGCCCAGTTAGATTTTGAAGTTAAAGGAGAAAATTGATATAATGATCTTTTCTTATTTTTTTTAAAAGATTTTATTTATTTATTTGTCAGAGAGAATGAGCACAGGCAGAGGCAGAGGGAGAAGGAGGCTCCCCGCCGAGCAAGGAGCCCGATGTGGGACTCGATCCCAGGATGCTGGGATTCTGACCTGAGCCAAAGGCAGCTGCTTAACCAACTGAGCCACCCAGGCATCCCTGGTCTTTTATTTCTTAAAAATCAAATTTAGTCTCTTACATTTTCTTACATGATAAAGAAATGTTAACAAAAAATATTTTCACTTGTCTGTTTCATCTTTATAACAATACATGTTATGAAACTAACATCACCCTTTCCTGTCAGGAATTCTCTACTTGGCCACTGCTGGTGTGATGTTGTGGGATTAAATGGACAAACATGAACTCATGTTTCCTGTGCTAATGTGGACCTTTGAGAAATATTAAGCAGTTTTTCCAAATGACTGGTTTAAGGTTTAAAGCATTCAAGTAGATAAAATAGAAGCATTGCCCTGCTTCATCTTGGCACCAACTTGTCATTGAAACCATGAGTCATCTTCTTCTTAACAAGTAAAAATGCTCTTAAAACAGCTCATAATTCAGTGATTCAGAAAGAATTTTGAAAAACTGATGACAATGATGTCCATTCTTTTACAAAGGCAACAAATTTCTCTGATTTTCTCAGGTCTAGGGGATTTTTCTAAGTTTTTGCCTTACTTTTTGTAGGCATTGAGCTGGCATAGGTTTCTTTTTCACTGGGATGCTGTCTTAGAGGTGAGTTCCTAGTGGCAAAACACTTGAGTTTACAGATTCCTTGATGAATTGAGCCATTGGTAAATTAAAGAAACTCCCTTAATGGTGACTTGCTTTTGCTCTTTAGATTGTTTGACTCTATGGGAAATAAAATGAAGCAAGAGGTTAAGATTAAAATTTTGAAGAAGAAGTAATAATGTGATGACTGACATATTGTCTAAACCAGAAAGAATCAAGTGCACATGGAACATTCTCCAGAATAGATCACATACTGATTCAGAAATCAGCTCTCAACAAGTAGAAAAACATTGAGACTATACCATGCATGTTTTCAGACCACAACACTATGAATCTTGAAGTCAACCATAAGAAAAAAATTGGAAAGCCTCACTGAGGTTAAAGAACATCTTACAAAACAGTGAGTGGGTTAACCAGGAAACTAAAGAAGAAATAAAAAACAATACCTGGAAAAAAATGAAAAATAAAACACAGCAGTCTAAAACTTTTGAGATGCAGCAGAGGCAGTGCCATATGCCAAAGAAAAACATATGGCAATACAGGCCTACCTCAGGAAGCAAGAAAATTCTCAAATACACAACCTAACCTTACATCTAAAGGAGCTATAAAAGGAATAACAAAGACTAAAGCCAAGAGAAAAAGGGAAATAATAAAGACTAGAGAAAATATAAATAATATGGAAACAAAAACCCTCAATAGAACAGATTAACAAAACTAAGAACTAGTTCTTCAAAAGAATTAATAAAATTGAAACCTTGCTCATCTGACATTAGAAAAGCAGCTTCTCCACATTTTCAGAAAGGCAGTAAAATATTTAACTCTGTGCTCATCTGTTCAGATAAATATTCAAAGGCATAAGACTTCTCATGGGCTTACTCCCTAAAATTCATTCTCAGGGGGAGGAGTCAAGATGGCAGAGAAGTAGCAGGCTGAGACTACTTCAGCTAGCCGGAGATCAGCTAGATAGCTTATCTAAAGATTGCAAACACCTGCAAACCCATTGGCAGATCGAAGAGAAGAAAACAGCAATTCTGGAAACAGAAAAACAACCACTTTCTGAAAGGTAGGACCGGCGGTGAAGTGAATCCAAAGCGACGGGAAGATAGACCCCAGGGGGAGGGGCCGGCTCCCGGCAAGCGGCGGAGCAACCACGCACAAAATCAGAACTTTTAAAAGTCTGTTCCGCTGAGGGACATCGCTCCAGAGGCTACCTGGGGCGAAGCCCACGCGGGGTCAGCGTGGCCTCAGGTCCCGCAGGGTCACAGAAGGATCGGGGGTATCTGAGTGTCGCAGAGCTTGCGGGTATTGGAACAGGAAAGCTGGCTACAGAGACAGAGCCAACAGTAAGCTCGCAGCTCGGGGTGACCTCGAACCGGTCGCAGGCTCGGTGAGCTCGGAGCGCGGCCGGACGTCAGGCAGACGGTAGTAATTGGGCGCGGTTTTCTGAGCGCGCACTGAGGAGTGCGGCCCTGGGCTCTCGGCTCCTCCAGGCCGCAGACCAGGAGGCTGCCATTTGTATTCCCGTCAACCGGAACTCTACGGAAAGCGCTCAGGGAACAAAAGCTCCTGAAAGCAAACCCAAGCGGATTACTCACCCCGGCCCCGGGTAAGGGTGGTGCAATTCCGCCTGGGGCAAAGACACTTGAGAATCACTACAACAGGCCCCTCCCCCAGAAGATCAACAAGAAATCCAGCCGAGACCAAGTTCACCTACCAAAGAGTGCGGTTTCAATACCAAGGAGAGCAGCAGAATTCTAGAGGAGGAGAAAGAAAAGCACGGAACTCATGGCTTTTTCCCTGTGATTTTTTTTAGTCTTCCGGTTAATTTAATTTTTTTCTTTTTCATTTTTTTTTTTCTAGCCTACGGGTAATTTTTTTTTTAACTGTTACCTTTTTCTTTTTTAACGATTTTTAATAGTTTATCTAATACATATATTTTTTCTTTTTAATATTTTTCTTCGGTGTTTTCTTTTTTTAAAAAATTCTTTTCTTTTTTTTTTCCTTCTTTCTTCTTTTTTTTTTCTTTTTTTTCTTTCTTCCTTTTAGAACCTCTTTTTATCCCCTTTCTCCCCCCTCACGATTTGGGATCTCTTCTAATTTGGTTAAAACATATTTTCCAGGGGTTGTTACCACCCTTTTAGTATTTTACTTGCCCCTTCATATACTCTTCTCTGGACAAAATGACAAGACAGAAAAATTCAACACAAAAAAAAGAAGAAGAGGCAGTACCGAAGGCTAGGGACCTAATCAATACAGACATTGGTAATATGTCAGATCTAGAGTTCAGAATGACAATTCTCAAGGTTCTAGCCGGGCTCGAAAAAGGCATGGAAGATATTAGAGAAACCCTCTCGAGAGATATAAAAGCCCTTTCTGGAGAAATAAAAGAACTAAAATCTAACCAAGTTGAAATCAAAAAAGCTATTAATGAGGTGCAATCAAAAATGGAGGCTCTCACTGCTAGGATAAATGAGGCAGAAGAAAGAATTAGTGATATAGAAGACCAAATGACAGAGAATAAAGAAGCTGAGCAAAAGAGGGACAAACAGCTACTGGACCACGAGGAGAGAATTCAAGAGATAAGTGACACCATAAGATGAAACAACATTAGAATAATTGGGATTCCAGAAGAAGAAGAAAGAGAGAGGGGAGCAGAAGGTATACTGGAGAGAATTATTGGGGAGAATTTCCCCAATATGGCAAAGGGAACGAGCATCAAAATTCAGGAGGTTCAGAGAACGCCCCTGAAAATCAATAAGAATAGGCCCACAGCCCGTCACCTAATAGTAAAATTTACAAGTCTCAGTGACAAAGAGAAAATCCTGAAAGCAGCCCAGGAAAAGAAGTCTGTAACATACAATGGTAAAAATATTAGATTGGCAGCTGACTTATCCACAGAGACCTGGCAGGCCAGAAAGAGCTGGCATGATATTTTCAGAGCACTAAACGAGAAAAACATGCAGCCAAGAATACTATATCCAGCTAGGCTATCATTGAAAATAGAAGGAGAGATTAAAAGCTTCCAGGACAAACAAAAACTGAAAGCATTTGCAAACACCAAACCAGCTCTACAGGAAATCTTGAAAGGGGTCCTCTAAGCAAAGAGAGAGCCTACAAGTGGTAGATCAGAAAGGAACAGAGACCATATACAGTAACAGTCACCTTACAGGCAATACAATGGCCCTAAATTCATATCTCTCAATAGTTACCCTGAATGTTAATGGGTTAAATGCCCCTGTCAAAAGACACAGGGTATCAGAATGGATAAAAAAACAAAACCCATCTATATGTTGCCTCCAAGAAACTCATTTTATGCCCGAAGACACCTCCAGATTTAAAGTGAGGGGGTGGAAAAGAATTTACCATGCTAATGGACATCAGAAGAAAGCAGGAGTGGCAATCCTTATATCAGATCGATTAGATTTTAAGCCAAAGACTATAATAAGAGATGAGGAAGGACACTACATCATACTCAAAGGGTCTGTCCAACAAGAAGATTTAACAATTTTAAATATCTATGCCCCCAACGTGGGAGCAGGCAACTACATAAACGAATTAATAACAAAATCAAAGAAACACATCAACAATAATACAATAATAGTAGGGGACTTTAACACTCCCCTCACTGAAATGGACAGATCATCCAACAAAATATCAGCAAGGAAATAAAGGCCTTAAATGACACACTGGACCAGTTGGACATCACAGATATACTCAGAACATTTCATCCCAAAGCAACAGAATACACGTTCTTCTCTAGTGCACATGGAACATTCTCCAGAATAGATCACATCCTCGGTCCTAAATCAGGACTCAACCGGTATCAAAAGATTGGGATCATTCCCTGCATATTTTCAGACCACACTGCTCTAAAGTAGAACTCAACCACAAAAGGAAGTTTGGAAAGAACCCAAATACATGGAGACTAAACAGCATCCTTCTAAAGAATGAATGGGTCAACCGGGAAATTAAAGAAGAATTGAAAAAAATCATGGAAACAAATGATAATGAAAATACAACGGTTCAAAATCTGTGGGACACAACAAAGGCAGTCCTGAGAGGAAAATATATAGCGGTACAAGCCTTTCTCAAGAAACAAGAAAGGTCTCAGGTACACAACCTAACCCTAAATTTAAAGGAGCTGGAGAAAGAACAAGAAAGAAACCCTAAGCCCAGCAGGAGAAGAGAAATCATAAAGATCAGAGCAGAAATCAATGAAATAGAAACCAAAAAAACAATAGAACAAATCAACGAAACTAGGAGCTGGTTCTTTGAAAGAATTAATAAAATTGGTAAACCCCTGGCCCGACTTATCAAAAAGAAAAGAGAAAGGACCCAAATAAATAAAATCATGAACGAAAGAGGAGAGATCACAACTAACACTAAAGAAATACAAACTATTATAAGAACATACTATGAGCAACTCTACGCCAACAAATTTGACAATCTGGAAGAAATGGATGCATTCCTAGAAACATATAAACTACCACAACTGAACCAGGAAGAAATAGAAAGCCTGAACAGACCCATAACCAGTAAGGAGATTGAAACAGTCATTAAAAATCTCCAAACAAACAAAAGCCCAGGGTCAGACAGCTTCCCGGGGGAATTCTACCAAACATTTAAAGAAGAACTAATTCCTAATCTCCTGAAACTGTTCCAAAAAATAGAAATGGAAGGAAAACTTCCAAACTCATTTTATGAGGCCAGCATCATCTTGATCCCAAAACCAGACAAGGATCCCATCAAAAAAGAGAGCTATAGACCAATATCCTTGATGAACACAGATGCGAAAATACTCAACAAAATACTAGCCAATAGGATTCAACAGTACATTAAAAGGATTATTCACCACAACCAAGTGGGATTTATTCCAGGGCTGCAAGGTTGGTTCAACATCCACAAATCAGTCAATATGATACAACACATCAATAAAAGAAAGAACAAGAACCATATGATACTCTCAATAGATGCTGAAAAAGCATTTGACAAAGTACAGCATCCCTTCCTGATCAAAACTCTTCAAAGTGTAGGGATAGAGGGCACATACCTCAATATCATCAAAGCCATCTATGAAAAACCCACCGCAAATATCATTCTCAATGGAGAAAAACTGAAAGCTTTTCTGCTAAGGTCAGGAACATGGCAGGGATGTCCATTATCACCACTGCTATTCAACATAGTACTAGAGGTCCTAGCCTCAGCAATCAGACAACAAAAGGAAATTAAAGGCATCCAAATCGGCAAAGAAGTCAAATTATCACTCTTTGCAGATGATATGATACTATATGTGGAAAACCCAAAAGACTCCACTCCCAAACTGCTAGAACTTATACAGGAATTCAGTAAAGTGTCAGGATATAAAATCAATGCACAGAAATCAGTTGCATTTCTCTACACCAACAGCAAGATAGAAGAAAGAGAAATTAAGGAGTCAATCCCATTTACAATTGCATCCAAAACCATAAGATACCTAGGAATAAACCTAACCAAAGAGGCACAGAATCTATACTCAGAAAACTATAAAGTACTCATGATAGAAATTGAGGAAGACACAAAGAAATGGAAAAATGTTCCATGCTCCTGGATTGGAAGAATAAACATTGTGAAAATGTCTATGCTACCTAAAGCAATCTACACATTTAATGCAATTCCTCTCAAAGTACCATCCATCTTTTTCAAAGAAATGGAACAAATAATTCTAAAATTTATATGGAACCAGAAAAGACCTCGAATAGCTAAAGGGATATTGAAAAAGAAAGCCAACGTTGGTGGCATCACAATTCCGGACTTCAAGCTCTATTACAAAGCTGTCATCATCAAGACAGCATGGTACTGGCACAAAAACAGACACATAGATCAATGGAACAGAATAGAGAGCCCAGAAATAGACCCTCAACTCTATGGTCACCTAATCTTCGACAAAGCAGGAAAGAATGTCCAATGGAAAAAAGACAGCCTCTTCAATAAATGGTGCTGGGAAAATTGGACAGCCACATGCAGAAAAATGAAATTGGACCATTTCCTTACACCACACACAAAAATAGACTCAAAATGAATGAAGGACCTCAACGTGCAAAAGGAATCCAAAATCCTTGAGGAGAACACAGGCAGCAACCTCTTTGACCTCAGCCGCAGCAACATTTTCCTAGGAACAACGCCAAAGGCAAGGGAAGCAAGGGCAAAAATGAACTATTGGGATTTCATCAAGATCAAAAGCTTTTGCACAGCAAAGGAAACAGTTAACAAAATCAAAAGACAACTGACAGAATGGGAGAAGATATTTGCAAACAACATATCAGATAAAGGACTAGTGTCCAGAATCTATAAAGAACTTAGCAAACTCAACACCCAAAGAACAAATAATCCAATCAAGAAATGGGCAGAGGACATGAACAGACATTTCTGCAAAGAAGACATCCAGATGGCCAACAGACACATGAAAATGTGCTCCATATCACTCGGCATCAGGGAAATACAAATCAAAACCACAATGAGATATCACCTCACACCAGTCAGAATGGCTAAAATAAACAAGTCAGGAAATGACAGATGCTGGCAAGGATGCGGAGAAAGGGGAACCCTCCTACACTGTTGGTGGGAATGCAAGCTGGTGCAGCCACTCTGGAAAACAGCATGGAGGTTCCTCAAAATGTTGAAAATAGAACTGCCCTATGACCCAGCAATTGCACTATTGGGTATTTACCCTAAAGATACAAACGTAGTGATCCAAAGGGGCACGTGCACCTGAATGTTTATAGCAGCAATGTCCACAATAGCCAAACTATGGAAAGAACCTAGATGTCCATCAACAGATGAATGGATCAAGAAGATGTGGTATATATACACAATGGAATACTATGCAGCCATCAAAAGAAATGAAATCTTGCCATTTGCGACAACATGGATGGAACTAGAGCGTGTCATGCTTAGCGAAATACGTCAAGCAGAGAAAGACAACTATCATATGATCTCCCTGATATGAGGAAGTGGTGATGCAACATGGGGGCTTAAGTGGGTAGGAGAAGAATCAATGAAACAAGCTGGTATTGGGAGGGAGACAAACCATAAGTGACTCTTAATCTCACAAAACAAACTGAGAGTTGCTGGGGGGAGGGTGTTTGGGAGAAGGGCGTGGGATTATGGACATTGGGGAGGGTATGTGCTTTGGTGAGTGCTGTGAAGTGTGTAAACCTGGTGATTCACAGACCTATACCTCTGGGGATAAAAATATATGTTTATGAAAAATAAAAACTTATTAAAAAAAAAGAATTAATAAAATTAAAAAACTGCTAAGCAGCCTTATCAAAAAGAAAAGAGAAAGGACCCAAAAAGAGAAAGTTATGAATGATAGAGGAGAAATCACAACAAATACCACAGAAATATAAACAATTACAAAAGAAAATGAAAAATGAAATATTTATGAAAAATTTATAAATTTTTCATTTATAGATGAAAAATTTATGCCAACAAACTGAGCTATCTGGAAGAAATGGGAAAATTCCTAGAAACTTACAAACTACCAAAACTGAAACAGAAAGAAATAGAAAATTTGAAAAGATATATAACCAACAAGGAAATTGAATCAGCAATCTAAAATCTCCCAACAAAAACAAAAGTCCAGGGGAATTTTAGCAGACATTTAAAAAAGAGTTAATACCCATTCTTCTCAAACAGTTCCAAAATATAGAAATGAAAGGCAAACTTCCAAAGTCATTCTATAAAGCCAGCATTACCTTGATTACAAAACCAAAGACTCCACTAAAAAGTAGAATTACAGACCCATATCCCTGATGAACATGGGTACAAAAATCTCAATAAAATACAAGCAAATCAAACTGTGATCACCAAGACAGCATGGTACTGGCACAAAAACAGACACATAGACCAGTGGAACAGAGTAGAGAGTACCAGATATGGACCCACAACTCTATGGTCAACCAATCTTCAACAAGGCAGGTAAAAATATATAGTGGAAAAAAGACAGTCTTATCAATAAATAGTTCTGGGAAAACTGGACAGCTGTGTATAGAAGAGTGAAACTTGGCCATTCTCTTACACCATACACAAAGATAAACTCAAAATGGATAAAAGACCTCTACGTGAGGCAGGAATCTATCAAAATCCTAGAGAACATAGTCAGTAACCTCTTCCACATCAGCCACAGCGACTTCTTTTGAGACATGTCTCCAAAGGCAAGGGAAACAAAAGCGAAAAATAACTTTTGGGACTTCATCAAGATCAAAGGTTCTGCACAGCAAAAGAAACAGTCAACAAAACAAAGAGCCAACCCATGGATGGGAGAAGATATTCACAAATGACACTTACAGAGAAAGGGCTGATATCTATAAAGAACTCCTCAAACTCAACACACACAAAACAGATAATCACATCAAAAAATGGGCAGAAGACATGAACAGACATTCTCCAAAGAAGACATACAAATGGCTAACTGACACATGAAAAAATGTTCATCATCATTAGCCATCAGGGAGATTCAAATCAAAATCACATTGAGATACCACTTTACATCAGTCAGAATGGCCAAAATCAACAAGACAGCAAACAACAAGTGTTGGAGAGGATATGGAGAAAAGGGAACCCTCTTACACTGTTGGTGGGAATGTAAGTTGGTGCAGCCACTTTGGAAAACAGTGTGGAGATTCCTTAAGAAATTAAAAAATAGAACTATCCTATAACCCTGAAATTGCACTACAAAGATATAGATGTAGTGAAAAGCAGGACCATCTGTTCCCCAATGTTCATAGGAGCAATGGCCACAGTCGCCACACTGTGAAAAGAGCCAGGATGCCCTTCAACAGACGAATGGATAAAGAATATATGGTCCATATATACCATGGAGTATTATGCCTCCATCAGAAAGGATGAATACCCAACTTTTGTATCAACATGGACAGGACTCGAGGAGATTATGCTCAGTGAAATAAGTCAGGCAGAGAGAGTCAATTATCATATAGTTTCACTTACTTGTGGAGCATAAGGAATAACATGGAGGACATTGGGAGAAGGACAGGAGAAGTGAGTTGGGGGAAGTCAGAGGGGAGACAAACCATGAGAGACTGTGGACTCTGAGAAACAAACTGAGGGTTTTGGAGGAGAGGGGGTGGGGGGTTGGGTAAGCCTGGTGGTGGGTTTTAAGGAGGGCACATATTACATGGAGAACTGAATGTGGTGCATAAATAAGAATCTTGGAACACTGAAAAACATATATTAAAAATAAATTTAAATTAAAAAAGAAAAAAATACAAGCAAATCAAATTTAGCAGCACATTAAAACAGTTATTCACCATGATCAACTGGGATTTATTCCGGGACTGCTGGGATGTTTTGATATTTGCAAATCAATCAATGTGATATACCACATTAATAAAAGAAAGGATAAGAACCATATAATCCTGTCAATAGATGCACAAAAAGCATTTGACTAAATATAGCATCCATTTTTGATAAAAACTCTCAACAAAATAGCGTTACACGAACCATATCTCAACATCATAAAGGCCATATACTGAAGACCCACAGCTCATATCACCCTCAGTGGGAAAAAACTGAGGGGTTTCCCTCTATGGTCAGGAGTATGACAAGAATGTCTACTCTTACCATTACTATTTAACATAGTACTAGAAGTCTTAGCTTCAGCAATCAGACAACAAAAAGAAATAAAAGACATCCAAAATTGGCAAGGAAGAAGGTAGACTTTTACTATTTGCAAACAACATTATGCCCTAGGTAGAAAACCCAAAAGACTGTACTAAAAAAATAGCTTGAACTAATGCATGAGTTCAGTAAAATTGCAAGATATAAAATCAATGTACAGAAATCTATTGCATTTTTATACACCAATAATGAAGCAAAAGTAAAAGAAATCAAGGAATTCATCCCATTTGCAATTGCAACAAAAATAGTAGGATACCTAGGAATAAATCTAACTCAAGGGGTAAAAGATTTGACTTCTGAAAACTATAGAACACCTATGAAAGAAATTGAAGAGGACACAAAATAAATGGAAATGCATTCATGCTCATGGATTGGAAGAACAAACATTGTTAAAGTGTCTATATGACCTAAAGCAATCTATACATTTAACGCAACCCCTATCAAAATACCAACTGCATTTTTCACAGAGCTAGAATAAATATTCCTAAAATTTCTACAGAACTATAAAAGACGCAATTAGCTGAAGCAATCTTCAAAAAGAAAATACTGATGGCATCACAATTACAGATTTCAAGCTATATTACAAAGCTTCAGTCATAAAGACAGTATGGTATTGGCACAAAAACAGACACATAGATCAATGGAATAGAACGAGAACCCAGAAATGGACCCAAAACTACATGGTCAACTAATTTTCAACAAAGCAGGAAAAATTACCCAGTGGAAAAAAGACAGTCTCTTCAAAAAATGGTTTTGGGAAAACTAGACAGCAATGTGCAGAAGAATGAAACTAAACCACTTGCTTACATTGCACAAAAAAATAAATTCAAAACGCATGAAATAGCTAAATGTGAGACAGGAATCCACCAAAATCCTAGAGGAGAACACAGGCAGCAACTTCTTCGACACTGGCTGCAGCAACTTCTTCCTAGACACATGGCCAAGGCAAGGGAAACAAAAGCACAAATGAACTATTTAGGAAATTCATCAAAATAAAAATCTGTGCACAGGGAAGGAAACAATCAATGAAACTAAAAAGGAGCCTACAGAATTGAAGAAGATATTTACAATTGCTGTAGCTGATAAATGGTTGGTATCCAAAATCTATAAAGAACTTATGAAACTCAACACCCTCAAAAAGCAAATAATCAGTTAAGAAATGGGCAGAAAACATGAATAGACAGTTTCCAAAAGAAAACATTCATATGGCTAAGAGACACATGAAAAGATACTCAACATCACTCATCATCAGGGAAATACAAATAAAAAACCACAATGAGATACCACCTCACACCTGTCAGAATGGCTAAAATTAACAATAAAAGAAAACAGGCATTGGTGAAGATGTGGATAAAGGGGAGCCTTCTTGCATTGTTGGTGGGAATGCAAACTGGTGCAGGCACTCTGGAGAACAGTATGGAGGTTCCTCAAAAAGCTAAAAATAGAACTGCCCTAAGGATCCTCAAAAAGTTAAAAATAGAATACTCCTACTAGGTGTTTACCTAAAGGATACAAAAATACAGATTTGATGGGATACACGCATCCCAATGTTTATAGCAGCATTATCAACTATAGCCTTAACTATGGAAAGAGCCCAAATGTCCATCGACTGATGAATGAATAAAAAAAGGCAATATCTATATCATCTATATCTATGTCTCTGTCTGTCTGTCTATCATCTTTGAATATTACTCAGCCATCAAAAAACAAAGAAATCTTGCCATTTGCAACAACATGGATGGAGCTAGAGTGTATTATGTTATGTAAAGTAAGTCAGTCAGAGAAAGACAAATACCATATACTCTCACTCATACATGGAATTTAAGAAACAAAACAGATGAACATAGGAGGGGAAAAGAAAAAAGGAGAGAGAGAGGGAAACAAACCATAAGAGAATCTTTTATTTATTTATTTATTTATTTGACAGAGATCACAAGTAGGCAGAGAGGCAGGCAGAGAGAAGGGGGGAAGCAGGCTCGCTCCCTGAGCAGAAAGCCTGATGCGGGGCTCAATCCCAGGACTCCAGGATCATGACCTGAACCGAAGGTAGAGGCTTAACCCACTGAACCACCCAGGTGCCCCCATAAGAGACTCTTAAAGATAGAGAACAAACTGTGGGTTGATAGAGATAGAAAACAAACTGGGAGGGATGTGGTTGGGGGGTATGGGCTAGATGGGTGATAGGTATAAATGACAGCATTTGTGATGAGCACTGGGTGTTGTATGTAAGTGATGAATCCCTGAATTCTACTCCAGAAACCCATATTGCACTATGTGTTAACTAACCAAAATTAAACAAACAGACAAACAAACAAAAACCCTAGAAAGAAATGTAGAGGTTAGAGGCAGTTGTTCAACTTACTCAAACAAAAACCACACACACACACACACACACACACACACACACACCCTGCTTAACGAAAATTAGGGGTTTTGAGGCTAATTAATTGTACTGCTTGGAGAATAACATTTATTTTGCCTATCTCTTTTTTGCATTTAACAGATTACTCTAACATAATTTGGATAGTCACAGGTTTTATAGTTAAGTGAAAGGAGTCTGGGTAAGATGGACTCATTTCATTTTTATAAATAAAAGGAGATTGTACTTATCAGTTTAACATAATAAGTATTAACCATACACTTACCAAAGTGATAGCCTAGGCTAAGGCAACCATCAGGAGATCCTTCCCAACTGGATGCAGTGTCCTGGCAAGTCAGAATATCAGAGTGATGGTGAAGCCAGGGACAGATAACATTTGGTGATCCAGGAAGCTGGGAAAATTGTACCATTGTCAAAAAGTAGAATGCTCAAGGGCGGGAATTAAGGTCTGTGAGTTAATTTCTAGGGGTAATATGAACAGTCCTGAATCCTACAAGAGCTAGACATTAGGAAGGTGACCAAAGGGGCTTAGAACAGGGATTGAGTCCCCAAACTTGCAATGACTGGGTTTCATCAAGGAGCTGAGTTCAGTTAGTCAATGAGTCAGACAATATAAAATAAAACTTGCATTCCATCAATATACTAGGTTCTGAGGGTACAAAGGGAAAGAAGACCTAGTTACTCTAACTTTACATAGTTAGAGACTGGAATGCAAATTTATGACCTAATTAGGAGCAAGTGTCATAGGACAATGAATGCTAGATCGAAAGGTGGCATTATTTATGTCTTTTCTGCCAAATGTCACGATTAGTCTCTTAGTTTGGAAGTAAGGGGTAGAGTCTGCAGGTGGGGATCAAGTAATTCTGTATCTAAGGAAAAGAAGGCTGTAGAGCTTAGGAAGTGTCTGGGCCTGCCTCTACCGAAACCCTGTATGTGGGAGCACATAGATGGCATCTTCCAAGTTTCCACAGGTATTTCCTTGTCCTAGATCCTGTCATAGCTTGAAAAGAGCAGATGAAAAGCTGTGAACAGAGTTGGAGTTCACCTTCACTCTAAGCAAATGGTGAGCTTTGCACATTTTAGTTAATCTGAATGTTTGTGAGTTTCATGAACGTAACGTGTGAGAAGTAAAATAATTCACTTGAGGTTGAAGGGAAGACAGACATGGTAAACCATGTTTTCCTCAGCTCATTTCTCTTGAAAGGGTAATCTTGATGCCTTGTTTTATCACCTAAAAGATTCACTAATAATTCCCAAATGTGATTTCTTCATATACCTCTTCATGGTACTTTATTGAATACCCATTGCTTGTACTAACCCTAAGGATGCAACCCAAACAACTTTGTCATTTCATATGCTATGGGACATAAGGTAATAAATACAAGCAAGTCTCTTTTGCAGTCCACCAAATATTGAGCTCAGTCCATTGGCAAGAAGTTCGGCAGGTCAGACTGGTGGGAATTAACCCTGGCCTGCAAATCAGAAAACTGAGTTATCAACTCTGCCTTCCTGTTTCTTGCAGAGTGACCTTGGCAAGATCCTTATCTTCTTTTATTTCCTCAACTCTAAATCCTGTAGGTCATGCATATGTTGCAAGCTTTAAATGAAATGATTGCATAAATACAAGTACTTCTGCTTTGAACCTAGAGCCTTTTCCAATCTCATTCCCCCCTCCTGTCTCTGCCCTCACCTTCAGCAAAATGCAATAACATTGGGCCTAGAATTTATGTTTCTTTATCCCTTCTGTTTTGATTCAGAAACACTTGTTATCTCCTACTATCTAGACAACAATGAAGGAGGCTACAAAGCAACACTTCTTGTTTCCTTGATGAGTATGGTTCAAGTTGGTTAAGCTGGTAGCCCATTTCTGGCACATTTAGCTTTCACCAAAATTCAAAAGGTTGGGATACATTGCTCTTTTCTGGTAATTTGGATTGATCAGAGAGAGCTGGTTCTAGTAGGATACCTTACTTTATAGTAACTTATTTGGGGTGCTTCAATGCTGAAATTAGTGCTTCTGTCAGAAATAGATAAAACAAATGTTAAAAAGTCTAGAATGATTTCAGTTTACTACAAATAACTGATAGACTAATGAGCTATTCTCCATCAAATTTCCTCAGGGATATACTGCTCTGATCAGATATACTGATTATTCTATTTTCCTGTGTGCTTTTGGAGTAGTGATGATTTTTTTTCAGAATATGCTCTCATTATTCTATTTAATTTTTAATAAATTTGTGTTACTAACGACAAAGGCAAATAATATTTTTGAGAACCACAATGATTTGCCAGGAATTTTAAATGTTATCAATCTTATTAGCTCCCCTTTGTCAAAGCTCAGAAATGTTTGTAAATAAACCAGATCAAACCATTACTATTTTCCCTGTCAGGATTCAAGGCCAAATCTGCCTGAGTCTAACATGCAACCCCTTCATATAATGCCTTGAGGCAAACCTCAAATTCTAACTTCAAGATTTTACTTGCCAGAGCGAGTCCAATTTTGCTTGTTTTCCACTTTCATGTTTTACATGAAGAGATATGTTTGTCTCCTTGATTTGGCACATGCTTGGTGCTCTTTAAATATAGAGTAAGTGAAGAAGTGGGTTACAGTTGCACTAGGAAAGAGCTTTCTGTGTACATTTCAGAAATACCCTGGAGAGCTTTTTTGGAGCCTGTGTGCACCTGTGGCAGCTCCAGCTCTCATAGGGATGCCTCTGGGGGAGGAGGACATGGTTTCCTATAGGAAGAGGGTTGGGTAGTAAAGCCACGGAGGTTTGCCGGTACATTTGCTGACGAGACTGTTGGTCATTGAGAAAGCTATTTTGTGGTCCATTAATAAGGTGTTTCCCAGGTTATCACTGCTCCCCAGAGTCATCTCTTCTACTGGAGTTGATGGTTTCCTGGTCTACACCAAAGGGCAATTATTCCCTGGATGCTAACCCTGATCTCTGCATCACTTGACTCCAGCAATGAGCAGAAAAATTAGTGATGCCTGAAATCAGTTTCACAAGGCATGCAACATCTCTAATCTTTTGATACTGAAATGAAATGGTGGTGTGTAAAATTATCTGAGCATTCCCAGGGATAACTGTTGCTACTATCTGCAGAATTACAGATGAAAGCTAAAGTATTCTCTCTGCACGAGAGTTATACTTTTCTTTTTTCTTTTTATAGTTTGTTATTTTATGATTAAAAGATAATTTATGAGTATCTGAGAATATTATAATGTAGAGAATAGTTGAGATAAGAGGAAAAACATCCTTTACAATTCCACCCCAATAAATAGCACAATTATTGTTAGCATTTTGGTGGACTTCCTTCTTAGTCTTGGCATTTTTTAGTCTTAGAAGCTGAGATCATAATAAATATATAATTTGTACCTCCTTTTTGCCTTTTCATTAATGTTCTATGAACATTGTAATGCCTATTAAAAATGGAAAAATATTCTAAAGGATTTTTTAACTTTAAGTTATGATTATTCTCAATGTTATTATAAAGCCTCATATATATACATGTATATATGTATATATATATATATATATATATATATATATTATATATGAAATAAATATATAGTATTGCTTTTCCTGTTAATCAACTATAATTGTCCAAAGTCACACACTTTGGTATTCATAGAACTAGAATTAGAAACGAATTTTTTCTTATTCTACTAAAAGCGTAATCCAAATTTTCTTTCTTCATCTTCTTAGAAGACAGATAATATTAAAAGTACAATTGAAATTTTGATTAAAACTAAACTTATTCACTCTTAAGGAAGAGTTCCACATCCAGTATATTCAGTCATTTTCTTCCCCTATGCTTCCCACAAGGTCATTACCTTGTAAAGGAGTGAAAAGAATGCAGGGAAAGAATAATGCCAGTAACACACTCTAATGGGATTTATTTTGCTGGTTAAAGAATATATCACCTTTGTGCCGGCACCATATGGACTATAAGCTGATTTTTAGTGACAACTGATATAATATTATGGCATCTACTCTAGTTTGTGGGACTGGCTTATTTGTGGTTTTAATTATAACAATTTGATCTATAGTTTCAGTTTGAACATTGAGATTCTCCTCCTCTCCCAGCCCCACAAACGTTCCTTGTCATTTTTTATAGACAAAGAAATAAGAATATAGAAGTAGAGTCATTTGTCTGAGGTCACAGAGGGAGATGATTACACAGCTGGAATATAAGCCCTGTACTTGACTGAAACCTTGGCTTTGTCCACTGACCCAGCTAGAGGCATAAAGCTTTTCTCTTCCCCAGCAGTGACTTTGAGTGCCAGCTTTCAGAGATTTATTTGACGCTGAATCCAAGCTTTGTGATCAGTATTTAGCAGGAGAAGAAAGGGAGGAATTACTTATCCTTTGACATACATTAGCATGCAAATAAATCCTTTCTCTGCATTGTGGATTGGTCTGAAATTGTCACATATATATCTTTCATCAATGGCCCTGAATACAAATGCTACTTTGAAGAATCCACGTTTAGAGCCCTTCTCCAAACAGTTACGGTACTTCGTTTTCTTAGGATTAGAACTTCTGTCTACTTTTTTTTTCTTACAAAAAGAGAATTATGAATTAGTTTATTCATTATTTACACCTCTCTAGTTGCTCCCAAATGTCTTAATATGGCCTGCATTGATATACATGTATATAATAAAGCATTAAAAGAATATCTGCCTCTATTTAATAGACTTGGAGCAGTTAGTCTGCTGGTAAGGTTTCTACTAAAGATTCAAGAAAAAAGTGTCCTTGTCCTTACGGTCTCTGTTTGACTGTGTCAGCCAAGACTGAATATGGGTAATACAGGGGAAAAACTTCGGGGTAATTTTTATAGCTCGGAAATGACCTTGTAAACAGTGACAAATCTGTTTTATTCCAAAGAAAAATCTAAAATTAAAGTTAAAAAAATGAACAAACTAAAAAGACAATATCATTATAACTCTCATACATTGTACTCGCATGGGTAAATTACTGAGCCTTTCTTTTAGTTCTGGGTTTTTTCTAGTCCATGCTAAATCATTTGAAAGAATCATTTGAATCTCATTTGATAAGTGGAAACATAAGATCATTTCAAGTGTGATATGATTTTTCTGTATTAATATTTTAAATTAGTTTGTTCTAAAGTAATCTTATATAAGAGGTCTTAACAATGTCTAAGGACTATAGCTACTATTGTTTGAAGGCTAGGGGAAAATCTGATGCTACCAGACATTTATTGGCTGGAAATAATCAGCTGGAAAATAATCAATCAGTACCACTGGCTGATGCTGTATGTTGCAGGTGATAAGACTTGAGAATGTTTGCCTAATACACTGACCCATGAAGAGGACCAAGCTTGGAAGTAATCTAAATTTCAAAACTCTTTACAAAGTGATAAGCTGACTTGGAATTTTTAAAATTATTATTGATTTTATGTTTCTTTCTCTATTTACACATCTTTCCTGATTTGCAAAAAACTTCACGTAAGGATATTGTATTTTAAGGATATCAACCTTCTCTGATATTAAGTGAATAATTTTTCTAAATTCATTGCTGACTTATTTATAATTTCTGGACTCAGATGCAGCAGCAAATGTGATGCAGCGGTTCTCAATAGGGGTGATTTTGTACCCCAAGGAGCATGTGGCAACCTCTGGAAACATTTTTGTTTGTCAGAATTAGGGCAAATGTCCTACAGACAGTTAGTGGCTAGAAGACAGGAATGCTGCTAAACATCTTATAATGCACAGGGTACCCCCACAACAAAGAGTTATTCAACCCCAAATGTCAATAATGCTAAAGTTGAGAAATGCTAGTCTGAACAATTTTCTATGTATATCGTTTTTTCTAGTTTTCTCTGTTTACAAAAGACAACATGAAGATTTCCCCCAAATTTCCCAAGATTATAGTATCTGTTTATTTCTTGATCCTTTAACTTGCTAAGCAGTCATTAACTGGTTAGGGAAAGCTAGATGAAATCATCATATCAACTTTTCTCTGATGAATTAAAGTCATCATTATTATTTTAGAGGCCCTGCAGCGAAAACTGATCAAAATGTAAGATGGTCCCTCACAGTAAATTCCCCAAACTAGTAATCCTTTCCTATCGAAATACACTTGACCTGCATAAAACTGGGTTTCTAATCCACAGACAACGTTCTCAGGGCTCCACTCTGACTGGCAAGCCCGATGTTTGGCAGGTACACCTTCTTGCTTGTTACTGACATTTGTGTCAAGAGATCTGATTGCAAGTCTTTGTTCCTCCATGACCTAGCCCTGTGACCTATGGTAAATGACAATATCTCTTGTCTTCCATGCCCAATTTCATATAAAAACACTTAACTTTATTGAGATGTAATTGACATGTAATAAATTGCACATACTTAAAGAGTTCAATTTGGTAAGTGTTGACATGTGTACCTTTATGAAACCTTCACCGCAATCAAGACAATGAACACATCCAGTGTGCAAAAGTTTCCTTACCCCCCTCTAGTCCCTCCTGCGCCTCCACCTCATCCTTAGGCGACCACTGACCAGCTTTCTGTCAGTATAGACTCGTTTGCATTTTTTAAGCATTTTATATAACTGGAAGAGCCATACATAATGTTTTCTTTTTTGGTCTGGTTTCTTTCACTCAGCATAAGTATTTTGAGGTATATTCATGTTGTTGGTGTATCAGTAGCTTCATTTTTACACACAGTGCTATTCCATTGTAGGGATAAACCACAATTTAACTGTTCACTTCATCCGGTTATAAACCTAGTACATTCTACAGAGGGGGGAAGGGGGGATAGACTTTAAGGTACAATATCTTTTTGAACTTATTTTTCTGTAATAAAGTATTATGCTCTTACTTTATGCTTCCTTCTGTAAGTATTTGGGAATGAATTTAAAATGTAAGTTAAAAGGGTCCACCAGACTCATGTGGTAAATTGTGAAGGATGACCAAGGAAAACTCTAAAGTTCTAATCTCTACCTACCAAAAATATTGCTGGACTATAAGTACTTTCCTGAAATTTGAGATCTCACTTTGAGCTGTCTTTTATCAAATAGAAATATAGTGTATATTGGACAAATGTTAAGAAGACTACCGCTAGTACGACAACATGATAAAAATGGAGAGACTAATGACAACACTAAATGCCTAAGTCATCAGCTTTTTTCTTCACATCTTTTAAAGCAATTGGAGTTCTCAGGTTCTCAGCTCAAGGGAATGACAAAGCAGTGGGTAAGAGATAAATCACTCAGGAAACATAAAGGAGTTGGCTTGTGAAGTTGGGGAACCATCCAGTTTAAAATTAGAGTACTGAACTGCCTTTTCTACCTGGATGAAATATTTCTTATGCTTCAGATTTAAAAAAAAAAAAAAAAATAAAATTAGAGTACTGAACTGCCTTTTCTACCTGGATGAAATATTTCTTATGCTTCAGATTTCAGCACTGGAGTACTCTTTTGGAAGGCTTCCATCTCTCCAATTGGTTGCAAGTGAAACACAAAAAATCTGCTTCTCTCAGCCTGTTTGATTGGGAAGATTTTTTTTTTTTTTAAGATTTATTTATTTATTTGACAGAGATCACAAGTAGGCAGAGAAAGGCAGGCAGAGAGAGAAAAAGCAGGCTCCCTGCTGAGCAGAGAACAATGTAGGGCTCGATCCCAGGACCCTGAGATCATGACCTAAGCCAAAAGCAGAGGCTTAACCCACTGAGCCACCCAGGCGCCCCTGATTTAGAAGATATTGATTAACAATTATTAGCCAGGAAATAAGAACAATCTCTCTCTCTCTCTCTCTCTCTCTCTCTCTCTTTTTAATATATTTATTTCTTTGACAGCAGGAGGGATTACAATTAGGAAGAGAGGCAGAGAGAGAGGGGGAAAGCAGGCTCCCTGCTGGGCAGGGAGCCCGATATGGGGCTCGATCCCAGGACCCTGAGATCATGACCTGAACTGAAGGCAGAGGCTTAACCCACTGAGCCACCCAGGTGCCCTAAGAACAATCTCTTTTAATCTTACTAGTTTATCCCCCTTAAACTAACTCTAGGACCTTCTAATCATGGTGGCCAGAGGGCTACGTCTAGGGATACATGTTGAAAATCTTGGACTATTAGACAATTTCTAGTTATTAGAGTTTTTAAACAGAAGGAAATTTGTTATCATTGGAAGCTCTTCAGTCTGTGAGTTGTTCACTGGAAGTAAGCAGGACAGGGAAAGAACATACAATATAGGTAATCTCCCCTACAGACCTTCCACATATTCCTGGACAGGTGTGAGTGTATATCCTGGGCCCTTGTTATGACATCTTCACTATCACAGCAACCATTTAAAAACTTAGCTTTTTATAATTATTTTTATAATTTATTTTGTAATATATTTTTAAATTTTTATAATTAAAAAACCAACAGTCAATTAACCTATCCATTGGTAACCCTGTTTGATTTGATTAGGTCCAAGCTATTCTCATGGAATAAGAATTTCAATTCTCCCATTTATGGAAAATTCATATAAGCACCATTTTTTAAACAGACTTATTTCTTATCTTTATTTATTGGAAAATGAAAACTGTGTATTTCTAAGGTTACCAAGGAACACCAAAGGACCCACTCAACTCCTGGGCTACTTACTGTTCTTTTCGTTAATTGCTTTTACATCATGTCCAAGTCTTGAACATTTGCACTTAACACATGTTTGGTGAACTCTACCAGGCTGAAGGATACTTGTCTGTTTTACATTCCTCAGTCTGTGATGCATTTTTTCTGCTTCACATGCCTAAAGGGGGCAGAGGTCAAAGCTCCTCTGCTGCAGATGAGGTCACCCTTGCTGATCCTTTGCAGCTGATCACAATAAAACAGGGTCTCCCATGTGACCATCCTCTTCTTTTAGGAGCAGTGATGTCATCTCTGGTGAGACAGGATGAGACCTGCGACTAGATTTAAATTGAACTACATAAATTTTTTCTTCTGACTTCACTGCAGCCTTTATTGACTTTACCAGAAAAACAAGTTTGGTCATTCTTTCAAACTAAAAAGAAAAGAAAAGAAAAAGAAAAATAAAGTTAGCTTATACTTTACAAACAGCCATTCACATCTTTTAGATTGAGCCAGATGAAATTGCCTTTTTCTTTTTGTCAAAATGAATGAATAATGGCAATCTCAAATGGTTCATCTTAAGAGTTTCAAGGCACCTACCCTCATGAATGCTGTATGCTCTTTCATGGGTTCCAGAGTCAGGCAGACCTTAGTTTGAATTCCAGCTCTGCCATTTAATAGCGGGGTGAACTTTAAAACTTTAGGGCAATTTTCTGAACCTTAATTACTCCATTTTTCATAATAAAGAAAGTAATATGTAGCTTATATTATTTATATTTAGCTTATATTAAGTGCTTAGAAGTCACTTGCATATAGGAAGCATTTAACCCATGGTGCTAGTAATAATAGCAATAATACTGGCCACGAAGTAATACAGGTCCCTTAGCCAAATCCCTAGAGCAGTTGTGTTTAAAAATTCATGACTTTTCAGATTTTAGAAAGGTACTCCAGCGCTTATACTCAGGACTACCTGTATACAGCTCACCCTTGAACAGTGTTGGGGCTGGGGCACCAGTTCCCCCAGAAAGTAAAAACTCCACATATAACTTTTGACTCCCTCAAAACTTAACTTCTAATAGGCTACTATTGACTGGAAGCCTTACCGATAATATAAACAATTAACACATATTTTGTCCATTACAAATATTACATATGTATTCTTATAATAAAGTAAGCTAGAGAAAAGAGCGTTATTAAGAAAATCATAAGGAAGAGAAAATATATATATTTTCTTCATATATATGTGTGTGTGTATATATATATATATATATATATATATATATATGGTGTGTGTGTGTGTGTGTGTGTGTGTGTGTGTGTGTGTGTATACATTGAAAATTTTTGCATATAAGTGGACCTGTGTGGTTCTAACCCATGTAGTTTAAAGATCAAATCTGATTTGCAGGGTCCTATGGAATATAAAAAATGGAAGAACTCCTGTTCAAAACTTATTAAAGACTTCAAGATGGTAACAGCAGAGATTTAAGTCAAATGTAGGGTCTAAGTGTGGGGCCTACTATTTCTGCTCTGCCCACACAATATTTTAATATACCCACAACAAGGGTCTGAGACAGTAAGAAAACATGTTAACAGTCCTCTAGTGAAATATATGAATATTTACACCAAGTGGGATAGATAAAGACAGTGGATATCTTCATGTCAGGTCAGGTCAGATTTACCATCAAATGTGTTTATCAGAAACTTATGAAAAACTTGTGGTTTTCAGAGCTTTTTGGAATTTTGGAATTCCAGATAAGAGATAATAGTGGGATTTGTACTGTATTTTCCAGGCCAGCCACACATTGGTCCTTTATGTGATAGACCTAACAGCCAGTTAGAGAACACGGAGGCCAAGGGGAACTGGGTGTGGACCCTGTTTTGACACATATTAGTTGTGAGATTTTAGGCAAAGCAAAATAGAGGCAGAAGAAGTGCGGTTTTTCACTTCAGGGGAAGAAGCCCAGGCTGGGGGAGAGGAGGGATCAGAGATAAACCAAAGCCTTTAATTATTGGTGGTTGGATGGGCAGCAAGATTCTAAAATCAACAATAACAAACCAACTTCCCCAATGCCCAACCAAAAAACCTCTATAATTTGACTTCTCTAATACTTAGTTGGAATCCTGCTTTCATATGCTTCCCTCTGATTCTTTTTTATCAGGTCATGCTATCATGCTAACACCTATCTATCATCTATCTATCTATCTACCTACCTATCTATATTTACAAATGTGTCCAAGATGCAGAATGTGCTCAGATACAGTAACTGTGCCTCCTATCTAAGTACCCACCTAGCCTCGTCTTTGGCTAGAGTTTGAGTCGATGGGATAATAATGGATACCATTTACTGAAATGTATCATTTGGTAAACAATCCATGAACAATAGGGGCTGGGATTTGGGCTTTCTATTAGTATTTGTGATTTATTTATCAGGGGCTAGGTATACATGCAATACTCTTTAATTACTCTTTAGGAACAATCCCTGAGGTAAGCAGTTTCAATTAAACAAAATTAAACATAAGCATATACTTGTATATTCCTCAAAATACAGAAAGAAATCAGATAGTTTTAATATGTATAATACATATTATGCAATTAACATATAATCTTATTGGAAACTAAAATAAGTAGGCAGAATCTTTAAAAGTTTAAAAGAAAAAATAGAATTTTAATGGAGAATTAAAAAATGGAAATGAACAAAAATAGATGTGACTAAATGAACCAGAAAAAAATTTACCAGTTTTTAATATCCTTCCAGAACAAGAAATAAGACAGTTGATGGAATTGTCCTAGTAGAATGCAAGACTATGCAATCATTTCAAGCATTTTGGATTCAAAAATGAAGGGCAGGACCTATATTCCTAGAAATTGAGGCTGCCTAAGAAAGCAAGCATGACTGACTCCAATTATTTTTCTCAAACAGTGCGTGCAATTGTGCCATCATTCGATAGAAATTCAAGGTAGGGAAGTATCGTATTACAGTTGGGAACACATCAAGAAATTCCCAATTGAAACAGCTGGATTGTTAGAGAGAATGGAAATATTCAGAAATGAGTACGCTTACCTAAAATATCTAAAGGTTAGATGCAAAAGGTTTGAACATAACTCCCTCATTTTTAATAAACAGAAATGAACACAAATAACATGGTCATTGAGATCAAGTCAGGGGTGGATTTATTTGGTAATCTGCAGGTGGCGATTTGTGTGAGAGAAGTTTGGATGCATTGCAAATCTTAAGCCAGTATTAAAAGTCCGTAGGCTTTGAAAAATACCTAATAGGTTTCCTAAAAACAATAATATTTTATCAAAAAATACCCATGATCCAGGGCCACAGGAGACTTTTCTTCCATTAGATGCCCTTAAATTTCACCTTGTTACTGGAGAGGCTCAAGTTCAGCATTCCCTGTGACTGTCCCCTTGGCCTCAGGCTGCACATGGTCACCTATTCTGACAGTTTTCTTTCATTTATCTTCAGTAAGATTAGAGTTTTTCAAAAGTCATTAGAAGTCAAGTACAAACCAACCAGCCAAACCAACCACATTAAAAAAAAAAAATCCCACACATACAAAGAATCTGTGTTGTACAGTTTCTTTCCAGACCTGACTGCATCCCATTCCACGAGACTGTGGTGTTTAGTAGGCACCCACTAGCCACCTCTGCACTTCTCTTCCTGAGAGAGGAACAGAACCCTCATATCTGCTAAAGTGCTTTCTTATTTTGCAAGATGTGTGGGGATGTTGTGACCTCCTTCAGTGTTCTGTGCTAACCTTTTATGGGAAGAGCCTCAGGCTTCACAATGTCCAGAGATGTGGAATCTCTAAATATGTGTTCATTTTTGTCACAGCCTTCTTCCTTCCGATTTTCTCAGTTGGTCTTCGTCTCACTCATTTATTTAAATCCTTCTCTCAATTTTGCCTGCTACTTCTTTTCTACACAATTAATATAAGAAGAGCCACATTTATGGAGCACTGACTCTGGGCCAGGCACTGTTTTGACTACTTTACTTATAATTATTCATTTGGTTCCAAGACACCTCTCTGGGGGAGCTGTCACGATTATCATCTTCGTCTTCAGTGAGGAAATTGAGTCAGAGAGAGGTTAAACACCTGCTCGGGGTTGCATCATTAATAAGTGACAGAACTCTGATTCAGTCCTGCAGCCTACTCCCAAATCCCAAAGCTTGGTTTTTAACCTCTCCCATAGCACTCTCTTCTCACTAGACTTTCCCTCTGCTGGTTATTTTTCTTTGTGCATTTGGTCCAGTATCATTTTATTCCCTCATGTTTAGAAAGTCTTCAACTTGTAAAGCAAGCCAGAAATAAATGCTAAAAGTATTTTGAAGCCTTTTTAACTGTTCCTAGTTGAGACATTTTCTAGCTTCATCTCCATGTACACAACCTTCTCTGAACCCCAAGACTCCCCTCATGTGCAATGTAGGGACTTTAACAGCTGCATTGCAGTATTATTATGACACTTGATATCTGCTCATTCATCTGGTTGCTGTGATAGGACTTCTTATTTGGCACTCTAGACTCCAGAGTCTTAATTTTAATGGTTAGTTAGGGTCCATCCAGTCCAAGAATCTAGCAATATCTGGAGGGGTACTTGATTTTAGAACTTTAGGAATAAGAATTTTTTTTTTCTGAGAATCATTACATGCACATTCTGTATTTAATTATATGCAACTTCTTATTCATAACTGCCACTTGCCAGTTTATTGCCTCTCAGCTTCACATTTCCTCTCCAACATCTGCTCTGCCATAAAGGATAGAATTCCTGAGGATGTCTCTCCCTTACAGTGAGGATGATGTTCAGCTTTCTCAGTGGAGGGCATAAGGGCCTAGCAGGAAGAAGGGGATCTCCTGTTTCCAGACATCATGAAATCAGTCAGGGGCATGGGTGTTGAAAACATAGGGTGTGCTCCCCTGCGGCAAATAACCTAGAACGTATTACCCTCTACACCCTCACGGCTCCAGCCCAGCTTGGTGATCAGTTGTCTGTCTCTTTCTTGTCATAGACACTGTGGACTCATGGCATCTTGCACCCAAAGTCCCTTCCAGTCCCTCAGCACACTGGGGTCCTTCCCTGGTCACTAGGCGAGGCTCATTTGTACTCTGCCTATGCCTGGAGGGCTGTCTCTACATGTCTGTGTGCTGGCCACGGACTGCGACAAGCTGATGCCCGGGAAGGTTGTCCCCGTACCCGCCTGTGACTGCAGACCAGATCTGGACCAGACAAATGAGGAAACCTCTCTGTTATCCTGTGGGCTGTCACCTCACCTTATCCAGTGAGGTCTGAACTCATCCTTGGGGAGGAGAACTTCCTCCTAACTTTGGCCTTCCTCACGTTTGTTCTCTCCATCTCTCAGTTCTAAAGACAGCTGGATAATGTGGCACTTTGTCATCTCTCCCCAGCCTGAGGGTACTCTGGGTGTTCTGCTGGGGAGACTCCACTCTCTCTCCTTACGTTAACAGTGACCTCCACTTGCAGTGACCGTGGGAGGAGCTTTAAAGGTGGGTTGACAGGGAGCTTCTTCAGGACCCTCCCACTCACTCAGCACCACGACACTACCTGTGCAATTCCACTGCAGGATACAGCTTTCCTTTACGAAATCAGTTTCTTACTCTTTTGCAGTGTTAGAGTTGCCAGAATAAAACGTCATAAAGGTTATGCTAATATTAAGTGGTAAACAGACATTTAAAAATCCTTAGTTCCTGAAGAACACATTATGAATGCCTATCTATTAGAGGTTGCTATTGATTGAAAAATGCCTATAGTTTCCCGTAGGGAGGAGCCATTGAAGAACCATGGAGTTTCCAGAATAAGCTTTGGATTGGGACATAGGAAGAGGGAGCGAGTTGTGAATATATAGGGAACGCTGCTCTTTCCTTTGCTCTTGGAGCTGTTCTGTAACTCAGCCTCACACATCTAATGCCTGACAGCTCCCAGATGACTCTCTCTGGTCTCAGCTTCCCACATTCTTATCCCTGCTCTCACAAAAACAACTATGCTGGAGGCATCGGCTAGCAAACTTCCCGCTGTTAAACATTTTATAAATGAGAAGAATAAGGAAGAAACATTCATCTCTTGCTTACACCATAGAAGAATTATAGTGGGAAAAAGGTCACCAAGAAATTGTTTTTTTCCTAGGACAGTATTTCCCTCTGCTGGTGAAAGCCTGCAACTCCCACCCACCACCACCCGCCATGCAGCTTTAAAAAGCAGTAATCAACCAGGATTGTTGTTTCTGTGTTCTAGGGAAACATTTGGTGTTTTCTTGCACATAATATGTTGTTTTTAGAGCTGACAAAACCTCCAAGGAAATCATGTGTTACCTCTTTTTTTATTTTCTCCCATACTCAATTCCGAAATTTTCTTCCCCAAACAATTCCCTAGTGTCTGGGGAGAGACTGCATTTATTTACCAAATGAGCGTTTCTCTCCTGAGTGTGTGGTTTATTTTCCACAGAGCCCAGCTAATTATAATTTAGAAGAGAGCTCTTTCGCTGTTTACTTGTGGAGTCTTTCTTCTTAGTGTCTCCAGAGAATTAACAGAGTTGAGAAATGAGAGATGTCTTGTATCAAATTCAGTTGTCTTAGTAAGATCCTTGTGACCTAAACTTGAGGCCATCAGACTGATTTTGTCTTTTGAGGAAGATTAAGTCAGACAGTCCTGGAGGAAGTGGGATATTCTAGTGACTCACCTGGGAAAGCCCAGAGGAGAAGCCTTATTAGACTCAAGATAACTGAGCCCTATTATATCTACCAATTTTACCACTAGTATGATTTGTGCATTGGTATTTAACACACAGATGAAATAGGAAAGAAATTTAAGTAGAGGGAGAAAAAGGAAATTGACATTTGGATTAGACCCATCTCAACATTCATCTTGAATGTTTTGATAAAGGCAATGGAGTAAATAATTAAAACAATTTATTTACAGGTAGTTTTCAGACTATTAGCTGAATACAATTGCTATCCCAGTGGGCTTGCACCATGTATTATGTGCATAAAAGTTTAAATCCATCCTTACAGTATTATAGGAATTTTTTTTTTTTCTGTCAGTGCCCATGGTTTTTGGTCAGGATGCTTCAAGAATTAAGAGGTAGGCCAGACAGAGTGGTGAGCAGCTAAGCAGGGTTTGTTGAGCGATAGGAAAGTGGTTGTACAAAAGCTCCTGACAAGGGAGGGGACCCGAGAGCAATGCTGCGGGAATTCCCAAGTCTAGGGGTTTTTATGGGTTTGTTGCCTGGCTGTTTTAATCTGGTTAACCTTCCCTGTGACTGTCATCCAATCAGGTTTTCTTCACATGGGTAAGGGTGGAGCACTCCTTCAAGGGCGGTGTAAAATCCTTTTAAGGGTGGTTACCTCTTGGGGGAGGGTTGTTGGTGGGGGCTTGTCCCTTCCTGCCTGCCTGCCTTCGAACTATCCCTCATCAATAGCACACTAATAATTATTCCAAACTCAACTCCTGATTAATTTTGACAGCTTGGTGTCCCCTTTCCTCTCCTTTATTTTTTTTCCTTCTCTTATTTTGAACTGAATGTTCAATTTCTCCTAAATCTAATACTATTTTGGAAACATTAATAGATAATTTTCAAAAATAGGTTAAAATTATGACTCTCATAAAAATGAAAATGAATAGGTGTTAAAGATTTTATTCTACTTATTAACAAGAAGGCTACCAGGCAGATGTTCCAGCTGGTTCAAAGAGAATCTGAACAGACACATTTATAAATCAGGAATCCTGAAGTGAAGGCGCAGATGGAGGCAAAACTGTTTTTCCACAGGGAAAAGGAAATCAAGGGAAACTCTCCTAGAAGGACACAATTTGCATGGCAATAGACAAGAATTATTTTGCATGGTTACTCATTATCTTCAATTTACAGACTTGCAAAAGAGCTCAAGGATAATAAAAGATTAGAATCAGATAATCCTAAAAGTGTTCTCTAGAGCCCAGACAATGCAGTTTTCCAGTGAAGCACTTTTTTTTTTCTTTTTCCTACAAGAGAAAATAATTTCCTGCAGGAAGCTCTTTCCTCTGGTAGTTCTCTAAGACAGACCAATCCAAGGATCAGTCTGCAAACTCTGGGTTGTCATATCAGATTCTACTTGCTGTTTCTCTCACACAACATATAATGGTGTAGGTAAGAATTTGCATTGTGTACATGTGAGATAGTTTATAGTTAGAGGGTGTTTTTCTCTTAAGTGAAGTTCTATTTAACGTATGAAATATCCAATTTTCTCGTGTTCCTTAGCATTTGTTCTATTCATTTTGTAAATATTTACCAATCACCTACTTACCCTGTGTCAGGTTTAAGAAAACAGAAGTTGTTAGATCAGACAAGGTCTCCCTTTTCAAGGAACTTGAATCCAACAGATAAAAATTTTATTCAAGAAACTCAGAGGCATAAGAAATATCAACATTCTTCCGTTTCTTCAAATCGAAGGTATTCTGAATCTGAGACCCAGAAACCTGCTTGGCAGATAATTTATTATCCAGTCATTATCCAGCTTTCCTTGGGGTCCTATGAAGGTTTCAAGGATTACAAAAAGGCAAAATATTTATGTGGCTTGTCTGTGATCTTTGGCCTCATGGGGGAAAATCATACCAGACTTTGTAATCTAGTGGGCATTCTAGCTAGCCTGTCCATGGGGACTTGTCTCTGCTTTTGGTTGCCTTTCACTGTGTTATTTTATAACTTCTTAGAGACAGAAGTTAATTAATAAAAAGGCAAATATTTCCTGTACATAGCTAAGCAAATGATTCCTATTTATGGCAGTGCAAATTAATCTTGTCAGAGAATGTAAATCTCTAGAAATCAAAATTCCATTTGAAGTGGTTTTTATATATGTTGCTGGTTCTCCCATTAATTATTGAACAAAATAAAATTCTTTATGTGTTCATTTCATATTTATATGACAGTCATGATTTTATCCTCTCTTCAAATATATCTTGTTTTAGTCCTACTTATATGATCCCACTGAAGCTCATATGCCATTTGAAGTGGCTTCTTTGCCTCAGTAGGGATGATAATCCTGGCCAGGATCTGCCTGGAGTTTAAGGCGGCTGCTTAGCTGCATAGGTTTTTGCAGTACTCAACTTTCAACTCTAGGAGGTGCCATTCACATGGACCATAAAGAAAATAACTACCATTGATGCTTGACAGCAGTCATAGACCGTACATTAATGAGTAGATGTGCCTGTGTTCCCAAAAAACTATTTACAAAAACAGGAGCTGGCCCATTATCTGAAGTTTTCCAGCTTCTTCTTCTTCTCCTTTTTTTTTTTTTTAAGATTTTATTTATTTATTTGACAGCGCGAGAGAGCACAAGCAGGAGAAGCAGAGGGCAGAGGGAGAGGGAGAAGCAGGCTTCCTAATGAGCAGGGAACCCGATGTGGGACTTGATTCCAGGACCCTGGGATCATGACCTGAGCTGAAAGCAGACACTTAACCATCTGAGCCACCCAGGTGCCCCAATTTGCCAGCTTCTAATATATATAACCGGAGCTTGTCAGCAGATCCCTTTTGGAAAGCTCTAAGACAATGAGAAGTAGGGGTTCTTCATTTATTTTTTTCCTCCTCTGTTCCCCTACTTCTCCCTCAAAAGGCATTGGGAATTTTCTTCTTCTTATCTTTTAGCATAATGTTCTCAAAAAAAATCGAGTCTTTTAAAAATGAAAGACAGGAGGGAAATTGTTAGGAAATTTTCTTTGGTCTTATGATGGAATCAAAAGACAAGAAGACAGGCTACCTTGTAAGAAAAGGAGAGGAAAAATATAAGATCAGAATATGAACTGATATATCAGGAAGTTATCTCATCACAAAGATAAGTCTTATTTTTTTCTGTAATCATTATTTCAAAATTTTTTCTTTTGTGAAATACTCTATGGTTTTTCGAAGCATTTTTCCACATGGAAGACAGGCCCAGAAGAGAAAGCAGCAAGAACTAAGTCAGTGGTGTTCTAGTCAATGTTTGATAACTGACTAAAGACTTAAGGCCGGTCAAAGAAGGACATTTGGCTTCTGTCTGGTGCTTCACAGATGCTTGCTCAGGGGAAACCAGCTACCATATTGGAAATCTGACTACCCCGAGTCCACCTTGCCAGAGAGGACACATGTAGCAGCTTTGGTAATCTATGGCCACCATCAGCTGCCAGCTCTGAGAGCGTATGGTCTTGGACACCTAGGCCAGCTAGCCTCTCAGACAACTGTGGCATCAGCTGTTGTCTCAATGCAACTATATGAAGAACCTGAAGGAAGAACTATGTCACTGAGCTATTCATGAATTTCTGACCCATTTAATTGGGGGCAAAATAAAATGGGTACTTCATACCAATAAAATATTGTTGTTTTAGATTAGCTTGTTATACACCATAGGAACTGTAACAGGGAGAAAACAATGGTGTTTGAAGAGTCACTGTGAAACTACCTCACGGGGTTAATGAGGTTAATACTAACAGAAAATTTAAAGCTTATATTTCAGAGAACTGTTTCTCCCTATCAGCTATTGTTTCTTTTTAGACCCCACTAACAAGTGTACTAGCTGTCTCCGGAGAAGCCTGGACTCAAGGTCAACTGATATGCCTCCAGCCTGTGAACAAGCACTATCCTGCATTCCTTAGCTCAAATTGTCTTAGACCACAAATAGCTTTAGACTACCTATTGGCAGACCAAGAACTAAACCAGCCCTTTTTTTTTTTTTTAAGATTTTGTTTATTTATTTGCCAGAGAGAGAGAGAGCACGCAAGCAAGAGCAAGTGCACACAAGCAGAGGGAGGGGGCAAGCAGAGGGAGAAGAAGGCTCTCTACTGAGCAAGGGGCCAGATACAGGGACTGATCCCAGGATACTGGGATCGATCATGACCTGAGCAGATGCTTAACCAGCTGAGCTCCCCAGGCATCCATTGACCAAGCCAACCTGAGCTCAGCCACCAAGTCGCTGCCTACACAGATGAACCAAGAAGGATCTGACAGTCCCCTCATGATAATGTTAAAGTCTCAGCTCTAGGAGGAACACAGCTTTAACATAACATATGATGCACATAGAGGCATCTTTTCTAGGTACACCCTTGACCCCCCTTTCAAAAATATTTATGCTAAACCCTAAATAAAAGGAACCTGCTCATCCATGCCTGGGGGTTGGGGTGGGGATGGGGGGGGGTCACAGCTTTGGAAATTATTCCCTATAATCTCTTTATATGCTGCAAATAAAGACTACTTTGTATGACAACTCCACCTGGTATAGTCTCTACCGGTAATTCACCAAGAACAGACTCATGTTAGTCCAGCTACAACTGCAGAAGAGTGAAGGAGAGAGAGGAGTGAAAGAAGATTCTGGAAGGTTGAATTTTTTTGAAAATAATTTTATCATCTTGAGGAATAGGAAAAGGAAGATAGTGCAGATGATCTTGACTACATTAAATTTGGGATGTGTCTTAGCTCATCCTACTATAATAGAATACCACAGACTGGGTGTCTTAAACGATGAAAAATTGTTTCTCATAGTTTTGGAGGGTGGGGAATCTAAGATCCAGGCACCAGCAGATCCTGTGTCAGGTTAGGGCCTGCTTCCTGGTTTGCAGATGGCCATTGTTAAAAAGCAAAATTCAACTGAGTAATTCTGAACATCAGATTGGCTTTATTCAATGATTCATGAGTTGGGCAGCATCCTGTCTAGGGAACAGAAGGAATTCCGAGTAGCTATATAAAATGAATGGCTTTCATATGCAGAAGGGAGCCGAAAAAGGAAGTGTTTAATAAAGAGTAAATTGTTTTAGGCAAGGCTGCTTTCCTTTGTAGAAAGGTGGGAAAGTCTATCAGACAGCTTATCTTGTGCCGATCAGGTAATTCTAGATTGACTGCTAAAAGGTCACATTCCTGGGAGATGATGAAACTACAATTAGATTAGATATTAAGTCTTGGTCCACTGATGAGTGGCTCCGCACAAGTGACTCCATTTGGGCCCGTTGTATTTTTTTTTAACACGATTTTCTCATTGTATCCTCACATGTCAGAGAGCAGAGAGTCTAAGCTCTCATATCTCTTCTTGTGGGAGCACTGTGATATGACTGATAATAAGAATTATATATTTGGTCTTTATCGCCATCCCAACAAGAATTATATATTTGGTTTTTATT
Organism: Mustela putorius furo; assembly: GCF_011764305.1. Lineage (NCBI taxonomy): Eukaryota > Metazoa > Chordata > Mammalia > Carnivora > Mustelidae > Mustela > Mustela putorius. The sequence continues at coordinate 25,618,221 of NW_025421987.1, forward strand.
ACCATCCCTGGCAAAGAGCTCCTAAAGCCCTTGTAATTTCTTAATGAGAGCCACAAAGGTGTCTTTTGTTATTCAAAACAATTTCTTTCAACACATCTGAATTTTTGTTAATCAGGTGACTTTGGAAAGCTCCTAAAGGTGGGGGTGGGTTCTCAGGGGAACCAATTATGTGATGAGAGGGTTGAAGCTTTTAGCCCCATCCCCCTATCTCCAGGGAGGGAAGAGGGGTTGGAAGTTGAATTAATCTCCAAAGACCAATGATTGAACTAATCATGTCTAAATGATGAAGTCTCCATAAAAATTCCTAAACTGCAAAATTCAGAGAGCTTCCTGGGTGGTAAACACAGGGAAGTGCCAGGCACGAAAGCTTCACTCCCTTTCTTACATGCCTTAATCTATTCATCACTTCCATTTGGCTATTCCCAAACTATATGCTTTTATGATAAACCAGTAATCTAGTAAATAAAATGTTTTTTGAGTTCTTTCAGCCATTCGAATAAAGTAACAGGATCTGAGGAGGGGGTCATGGAAATCTTTGATTTATAGCCGGGCTGTCAGAGGCACAGGGGACAATCTGGGATTTGTGACTGGCATCTGAAATGAGGATAGTCTCGTAAGACCGAACCCTTAGCCTGTGGGACCAGATGCTCTCTCCAGATAGAGAGTGTGAGAATTCAGTTAAATTCTAGGACACCCAGATGTCCATGAGAGAACTGGAAAATTGCTTGGTATAGGAAAAAACCCACACATCTGGTCATAGATGCGTTCAGTGTGATTAGCAGAGAAGAAATGTAAGATTTCAGCATATGAATCACAGGGAAACAGAAATATTTGCTCCGTATCCATAACAGGAGCCAAAATAGTATAAATGTTCACAAAATGAATTGTACAAGAATTTGTACAAGAATATTCATAGTGCTTTAATCAGGTTAATCCCAAACTAGAAATAACCCAAATGCTCATGAACAGGAGCATGTCTAAATATTCATGTTATTAAAAGAGATAATGTTCTTTAATTAAAATGAACAATGTTGATATAATATCCTTTCCTTGTTTAATGTTTTCTTTTTTAGAAAAGAGAATATGTGAATAAAAAATAAAACAGTTGGGAATCAACAGGCATTTTACAAATTTTTTTTTTTTTTTTTTTTTTTTTTTTTTTTTTTTAATTTTTTATTTTTTATAACAGTCACAATATCACCAGGTTTTGCACTGAGCTGACTTTAATCCCACCCCCTTCTCCCAAAAAAAGAAGAGATTGTCCTGGAGTAACACAGAGCTTGGAAGATAAGAAAAAGACCTGCAAGAGATAGTCCTTCACTGAAAGAGTAGGTTGCTGAGTGGACCAGGTTTCATTCTAGAACTTCTGATTTTTGAATGTGGATTTTTTTTTTTTTTTTTTTTTTACTCTGAGAAAAAAGAGTTTATTTTACTTTTTGTTACAAAGGCACAGAAGCCATCTGAGACCTCAGATGCTAATCCACCGCATGTTAATGTCGCACCACTAATGTGCAACTTCACACAATTGTTAACGTTCACGGGATGTCTTCCAATGGCCCACAGAAGAGTTTGAATGTGGATTTTGACCTATTTTTTCATTTGAGCCATAGATAATCTAATCACTTGTAATCATTACAAAATTACTACATTTCACATGATTTACTTTTTTTTTTTTTTTTTTTAAGATTTCACTTATTTATTTGACAGAAAGTGCACAAGCAGGGGGAGAAGCAGAGGGAGAAGCAGACTCCCTGCTGAACAAGCAGGGCTCAACCCCAGGACCCTGACATCATGACCAGAGCAAAGGCAGATGCTCACCCAGGTGCCACTCACACAATTTACTTCTAAAAATTCCAACAACAAAGTATTTTCTTTTACTGAAGAAATATTGCTCATATCCGATGAAAAAATTCTAATAGTTCAAAGGTGAATATGATAACAGAAGTCAGTTGTCCTCCTATTTCAGACCCTTTTCTTCCTTAGTTAAAGGCAATCATAATAAAGAATTTCTTGTGGATATTTCCAGAAATATTCTGTGCTTATGCAACCATACATAGGTGTAGGTATATACATATGTATCAAATTTTTACCCAAATATATTCTTTATTCTGATGTATCTGAGAGATTGTTCCTTTTGGATCTACTCTGGTTTTTTTATGGTGGTATAGCTTTCCAATGTATGAATGTGTGTGTGTGTGTATAAATAAAATACTTAACATGTTTCTTATTAATAAACATTTAGGTTACTGTCAAATTTTTAAATATTACAAGTGCAATTAACATACGTGCATGTATATATATATATTTCATACATGTAACATAAGTATGTAGATATCAGTGTAGGTGTATGAGAATTTATAGCATAAATTGAGAGTGGAAGGGGTAGATCAAAGGGCATATGAATTTTATGTTAAAAAAAACAACCAAATTGTCCCCAAGGAGATTTTCCCAGCTTCACTCCCATTGCTCATTTTCTTACATCTTTATCAATGGATGTCATCACTGAATAGTTATTTTTGTATTCTAATTTGTAAAAAATTGTAACACTGCTTTAATTTGCATTTTCTTAATTATTATTTAGGTTTATATGTTTTAAATATATTTTTGGCCCATTATATTTCCTTTTCCTTGACCAGTTTTCTTGTTTTTAGTAGACTTTCAAGGTTCTTTCTATATTTGGGACTCTAATAATGATGCATTCAGCTGTAAATAAGTAAACTGTCCCATAGAGGAGTGTGGGCCAATGGAAGGGACATTCTTGTCATCTCACTAAATGGGGACCAGTGAATAGAGCAGGGTGACCATAAAGTGGGAAGTCTCCTCCCAATAATTCCAAAAGGATCAGGATTTCTGTTTAACCGAAAATGAGCCCATATCAGAATATAATTATTATAAACATGTCCAGTGTCATGAATAATAATTAATTGATCTAAATCATACTTAAAAGACAGTGGGACAATGCTACAAAATATTCGTTGATTTACAGTGAAACGATGTAAGTAAAAAAATTAGATCTGAAACCAATTTGAGGGGTTTGAAGTGCCGGGGCTTGGGAGGTTGAGGTACCAGGTGGTGGGTATTAGAGAGGGCACGGATTGCATGGAGCACTGGGTGTGATGCAAAAATAATGAATACTGTTATGCTGAAAATTAAAAAAAATTAGATCTGGTTCCTAAAGTAGTGAGTAAGCTGAGTTCTGTGGCATAATACTCATCCTAATCTGAGGTATTTGCTTCTATATCTCCAGTTCTAAAATAGATCAGCAGAGATGGAATGTTTAAACATTTAGTAGGTACACTTTGGAGTTTGAAATCAAATCATGTACTTGTTTCTGTTGCAGCGTTTGCCCCATCAGAAAGAACTCTTTTCCCAGGTTGGGATCATCGTCCCCAGGTCTGCAGAGCACCCTAGAGACCAAGGATTTCATTTTCTCTCAACAGGGGTGTTAAAAATGGAATCTGGTGTTTTTTGCTCAAATATGGACAAAGGGCTGAGGAGCTGAGCTACTAGCAGCCCTTACAGAAGTCAGCAAGTATGCATGTGCCGCCCAAGGAACACAGAAAGGTTATGAATTGAATTCTCCTCTCGTCATGAGGGGCCCAGCACAGCCAGCCCTGAAGCTCAGCAAAGAAAAAGTCATCTCTCTGTGACTGCAGCTGCCACTGTCATGTCTGCACTGACCTCCAGGTGGCATGGCCTCTGTGCTGTATCAAGAATGACCAGAGACCCCCCAGTTATGCTCTCCAGACTCCAGGCGCTGCCTCCTTACTTCAGAGGCTTAGCAGAAATTACAATTTAGAGGCTACTTGCTACATGAGTTCAGAAACTGAAATGTCAGCCAGTAACTTGAGTCCCAGGCTCACGGGGGAGCCAGATGCTTACAATCCACTATCTGAGGGAGGCTTTATGCTTGATGGAGGTCCGATGTTTTAAAAGATATGGGGTTAGTCCCAAGATAAAATCGTCTGCTGATATTCATGCTGCTGTTTTATCTAAATACTGAAGAGGTGGAAAGTTATTTAATTAAAAAAAATGTGTAGCACATTGAAACGTATAAATAATCAGCAGATAGACTCAATGAGATGATGAATGAGAGAGGTTCTTAAGACAGGAAGGGGTGATTGGTACAATAAGAAGAGCTAGCCAGTGCTATATACTGAATACTGGGTACCTGAAAGAGACAACTGAGATTTTTGCTACATTTCTGAGGATTCAGGTACAGGTAGCACCTCTAGAAATAGATTTAGGCTATGCATCTTTAGCATGAATGCCACAGAAAAGATGCAGTCTTCTCATAAGCCCTATTAGGTGGCATACTATTTTAACTTACTGTATTACTAATGACATTTACTTTGATCACTGGGTTAAAGTTGTATCTACCATGCTTCTCCATTGTAACATTATACTCTTCCCCTTGGTGGTTAGAGGTATTTTGTGGGAAGATACTTTTTTTTTTTTTTTTTATTTTTTTTTTTTTTACTTTAAATCTGTATGAACAGCTCCTTTTTTTTTTTTTTTTTTTTTTTTTTTTATTTTTTTTTTTTTTTTAAAGATTTTTTTTTTTTATTTTTTATAAACATATATTTTTATCCCCAGGGGTACAGGTCTGTGAATCACCAGGTTTACACACTTCACAGCACTCACCAAATCACATACCCTCCCCAATGTCCATAATCCCACCCCCTTCTCCCAAACCCCTTCCCCCCGGCAACCCTCAGTTTGTTTTGTGAGATTAAGAGTCACTTATGGTTTGTCTCCCTCCCAATCCCATCTTGTTTCATTTATTCTTCTTCTACCCACTTAAGCCTCCTTTTTTATTACCTTCAATTTACCCATGTATTTATTAGATCTTAATAATCTGTTACTATCAATATGTATTTGGATATTCAAATTCTCCCAGAGCTGGTCAGAGGGAGTCCCTTTCAGCTTTCTTTTTTTTGTCATTTTGATGTGGCCTGTTCTTCTTTGAGTACTTCCTGAGTTTCTACACAGTTAAGATATTCTAGGTTCATTTTGTATTATCTCTTCCCCATTCCAAAATCAGCTATTATCCTAAGGTGCTTTTTAATTATATTTATATTATATTTAGAATTATATTTAAACACCCTGATCTGGGTACTAAGTGTTCTCACTGATTTGGGGTGTTGCTATTCACAATTCCTTTCAGTGGTCACCTATTAATATAGACGCCTTTGCATTTACTTCTCTATATTTTAAAAATCAATTTTATTGAAGTTTATTTACGTATAATTAAAATATAACCATTTTAAGGATACAGCTAAACGAGTTTTGACAAATATATCGCAGCCTCGTAACCGCCCTCTTGCCCCCAATCAAGATATAGTACATTTCTATCACCCAGAAAGCTTCTCTATGCTCCGTTGTGGTCATTCCTCCAAAACCCACCACAGGCAGACAATTCTATCACCATAAATTGTTTTTCTCTGTTCCAAAAATTTGTAACAGAGTATTAGATACACTTGCACTGTTTTTGACTTTATTCACTCAGTACAATGTCAATGAGTTTGATTCACGTTATTACAGGTACCAGTAGTCAGTGCCGTCTCATTGTCGAGTGGTTTCTCTGTATGAATAAACCATGAGAGGTTTATGTCATCATCTGTTCATGAACATTTGGGTTGGTTGAGTTTTTGCTATTGAAAATCAAGTTGTCAGAAATACATGTAGAAGTGTTTTTGTGGACATATGTTTTCATTCCTTGGGTAAATACCTAAAAGTAAAAGTGCTGGTCATGTGGAAAGTATGGTAAGTTTATGAGGAAGTGCCCACGTCCTCCAAATGGCTATACTCTTACTAGCAATGAGTTTCAGTGGCTCTCTATTCTCTGACGCTTGATAATGTTAATTTATAAAATTTTAGCTATTCTACTTAGTGTGTAGTGGATCTCACTTAGAGCCTGAATTTTTATTTTGTTGATGAATAATGTTGAAATTTTTGGAATGTGTTTACGGTCATTTATATATTTTCTTTTTTCATTTTCAAATATTCTGGACATTTTTTGGGGGGTGTTGTTTGCTTTTCAAAATTGAGTTATGAGAATTCTTTTAAATTCTGGATGCAAATTTTTTTTGTCAGACATACGTATTAAAAATATTTTCTTCCCATCTCAAATGCCTCATGTTCCACCTTTTTTTAAAAAATTTATTTTCAGCATAACAGTATTCATTGTTTTTGCACCACACCAGTGCTCCATGCAATCCGTGCCCTGTTCCACCTTTCTTAGTAGAGCCTTTTAAAGAGCAAAACTTTAAAATATTTCTGTAGTTTAAGTAACCTTTTTTTTTCTTATATGGCTGATGATTTTTTTTTGTGTGTCCTGAGTAAGAAATCTTCTCCTAAATGAAGGTTACAAAGATTTTTTTCTATGTATTGAGTTTATTTTTGTGCCAACAAAGAGGACTGTTAGATTGTTTCACATATTTGAACTTTCATGAAAGCACTAATAAGTGTACTGGATCAAGGAAGATGTCTTCTTCCATTGTAAGCCATGGGAAAGGAACTTTGGGATTAAGCCATGGTTGGGCTTCCTTAGTGTTCCGGGTGAAAATGTTTTGAGCAAAAACATGTAGAAATCAAATTTTCGAGTGTTCCAAATTTGGTTTTATTGCAAAAAAACCATAGAAATAAAAACATGCTTAACTCAAAATCAGACCGGTTTTATTTTTTTAATTGCTTTTTTAGTGACTTTATGGCTCAGAGGAGAGAATGTTAACTGCACTGGTCCATAAGCATATAAAGTCAAGAAATGATTTTCTCCACTGAATATTTTTTTTTTCCTAATTTTTATGGAAAGGCAAGCTGTTTCCCCTTTTTCCTTCTGTTTGCCACTTAAATGGTGGCTATTAGTCATGTTGTCTTTCATACCCACGAATATTCTTCTCAGGACTCTTTCTGTGTATCATAAACCAGGGTTTCTCGTTTTTGGCACTACTGACATTTTGGGGTGGATAACTGTATTAGTTTGCTAGGGCTGCCATAACAAAATACCACAGACTGGGTGGCCTTTAACAGGATTTTTTATTTCATAGTTCTGGAGGCTAGAAATCAGAGATCAAGGTGTTGGCAAGTTTGGTTTCTTCTGAGGCTTACAGATGGTTGTAGGGTCTTTCCTCTGTGGATTCCTAATCAGATTGGATTAGGGCCCACCCTAATGACCTAATTTTACTTAATGAACTCTTTCATGGGGCCTATTTCCAAACAAAGTTGCATTTTCAACTACTGAGAGTTTGGGCCCCAACATACAAATTTTGGGGGGGCATGATTCAGCTCGTACTAACAATTCTTTTTTGTGGGGCCTATCCTATGCATTGTAGGATGTTTACCAGCATTTACCCATTCGATGCCAGTAACACTCCCCAGTTGTGACAACCAATTTTTTCAGAAACTGACCGATGTGCCCCCTGGGGAAGGGGAGTGGGAAGAGGGGTTGAGAACAACTACCTTAAAAAGAAATTAGAGATATTTTGCAGTTTGTTTGCTTTCAGTCCCACAGGTTTTACCACAATTACATAAAACCACTCAGTGGTTGAGATAATTCTGAACCCAGAAATTATTTGAACTTGAATCTAAATACCACATCCTTTCTACTTCATTATGTTCTCCTTACAACTTAAACATTCAAAAAAATTAAGTGAATCTAAGAACTTAAATTACTAAATACTTATTAAATGCCATATGCAATAACTTTCTATCTATCTATCATCCATCCATCATCTATCACCATTTGTAATTCTAATTCAACCATACAGGATGTTATTCTAGCTTTCTATCTTTCCATATTTTTACTGCCCTTTTTTTTTGGCAGTGAGAAACCTGCCTTTATATATGTGGGGGCAATCTCTATCTCTATTTATCTATATGTATATCATAATTGACTCCCCCAATATGTAACTAATCTCTCATTTCTATTGTCACTACTGCTGACCCCATCCCGGATGTGCATGTTCCTTCTTGGTCTGCTGGGCTCCAATATTCCTGGGCTGCTCCCCTTTTCTCACTGTTTCAACATTATGACCTTTGCTGGGGGACCTCTGCATAGATGTCTTTCTTACCTTGCTTGGTGATAACCTGAGTTGAGCTGCCATTCTACCAGGATGATCTCATCATGCTTGGACTGTGATACCTCATGCTGTGCCACCCTTGGATGGAGACCCTCCTCTACCCACCTCAAGCTATGACATTCTGCATCAGCCCTCCTAAACTCCTCATAGATTCTGATCTCCTGTGTCACCCCAGTCCCCTCATACCACATGGATGCTTGGGCAATAATAGCTCCTGCTGACCTGAACTGCTGTCTGGATGTCCCCTTTACCCTCTCAGATTGGGCTGCTTTCCTCCCCATGCTCTTGTTTGGATATCTACATTCTCAGCCCCATCTAATGAATTTGTGTAGATTTTTATGGTTTTTTTTTTTGGGGGGGGGCAGGGGTGTTGGTGAGGAAGAGATGGGAAAGGAAAGGAAGGGAACAGAGACAAAAAGGCTTTAAAGGGGCTAAATGGAATGAAAAAGAGTTGATCAGTAGAGATCTTATTCAAATCAAGATTCATTGTCTTTCTTCACATGCTAGCCTTTTGATATTTTCCTAATCAGCAGTAAGGTTTTTGATGAAAAATTAGTCAGTGAGCATCTGCTAAACACTGGTTAGAAAAGAATTTTCAAGTTTATTTCTACTTTTATTACCCTACTAGGAGTCCTCCCTCACCACAGAGCCCTTAACTAGCCACATTTTGACTGTATCTCCCCAATAGAAAGCAGATTATCGCTTTTATGTCTGATACATGGAATTCTGTCTTGGTGCAGGCATTCTGGGGATACCTGAACTTACTTAAAAGGAAAACACGAGATCCAAATGGCATGGCTACAGACTATATATAGAAGAGATACAGGGGAAAAGATGGTGCTTGTGGTTGGGGAGAGGTTTTCCAAAGAACTGAGATTATTATACTCATGAACAGAGCATAAGGTTAGTGATTCTAGAACTGGGTGATATTTGAAAATCTGAAGTAGGAAATAGCACCTAGAAAACCTATCGTCAGAGAGCAGAAGCTCAGGGAGTGAGCAGGAGTTTGCGTGCATGGAGAGAGACTGAGGAGCTGGTAATATCTCCAGCCAAGGATGAGGGACTGAGTATATAAGAGTTTACCAGGTATTAAGAAACAACTGGATTAGAGGTTGGGATCAGGATGTTAAATCTAAAAGGAAATCAGGTTATCAGAATGAGGGGGAAATAATCTAGCCTCTTCTTTGTTCAAAGTGAATAATGCTGAGTTCTGCAAATTTGAGTCAAAGCTCCTTAAATCCTTTCTACTTAGAGTCAAGTTTGTCCTAGGGATTAAGATATTGTTGATACTGGTTCAGCTGCGGAAGAAGGAATCCTCCAGAGGTTACCGATGGAAGCAAGGTTGACTGACAGCTGTCTTGTCAGAAAAAGAAAACTGTCTTTGAAATAAAAATACCTATTCTAGTTTAGTTTTATACTATTTTTGACTGTGAGCAAGTTATTGAATTTTTCTGCGAATCAGTTTCCTCATCTATGAAGTGGGGATTATATTTTCTATGTAATAAGATTATTGTACGACTTATGTAAGATGTTATATAGTTTTGGGAACTATACTAGACTATATATTTATTGATATCTTCACTGATTTTAAAAATAGTATTTCTACTACTTTCAAGTCTGAGAAAAACAAAGAGGCTTATAAAATTTTTTGAAATGTTGTACAAACCTGGCTTTGTTTCTTAGTTCAACTTTGGGACTTCTTTTCCTTTGGGAGTCACTTTCTTAAAAAAGATTATGGTATATATTTTTTTGTTTGTTTGTTTTTTAGAACAAATGCTAACAAGCCATCCTTTCATTCAACAAATACTTATTGAACATCTATTATAGGTAAGATACTGTTCTAAACACTTGGAGTATTTTATAAACAAAAATCTCTGTTGTAACAAAGCTTGTATTTTGGTGAGTGAGGTAGAGTATAAACAGTGAACATAATACATATAATTAGAATGTGTTAAGTGCTATGGAAAAAATGAAAGAGGAGAAATAGAGAACTGAAATTTTAAATGGAATATTTTAGGGTAGACTTTATTAAAAAGCTGATATTGGAACACCCAGACTTGTGGAGGCTGTTGAGTAAGCCATGTGGATTTTAGAGGAAGAGCCCTCCAGGCCTGGGAACAGCCAGTGCGAAAGCCCTGATGTGGGTGCTTTAGGACAGATATTAAAAAAAAACTACAGCTCATCAGCCAAATCTGGCACTATTTTTGTTAATAAAGTTTTAATGGCCCACAGCCATACTCATTGTTTACATATTTATATATAGTTTCTTTTGTACTACAAAAGAGTTAAGTAGCTGCAACAGGAACCTTAAAGCTTTTAAGATCTTTATGAAACAAATTTGCCAACCCTTATTCTAGAGGCCAGTGCTGGAGTGAAGTGAAGAAATAATAAGTTCCTACTTTTTCTTTTTTGTGGGAGAAAAGATTTTTTTTAAAAATTTCATTCATTCACTCTTTTTTTTTAAAATAGAAGTTCCTTTTTTACTTCAACTATATCTAGACAAAGCACATTGTTAATACATAGATCCAGTTTTTCAAAAGACCACATAAGGGACTCTACTGCCTTTTATCATCTTTATTTCCCCTAAGAGTAACAATTATGTTTTTCTTTATTCTTTAAATTTTGTTCGTGAAAGAAAAAATGTCCAGCCTTTTTTCAAAAAACAAAGGATGAACAGAAGTGCAATACCAGACTAAATCCAACAGGTGGCTGTATTTCTCAAAGTTTCAAAACAAGCCAGGTTGCCTGTTGGATGCAAATTTAGATTTCACTTTTCAGTTCCTTCATATTAATTCTGTGATTCCAGGATCATTAGTTTTATGACAAAGGGCTAAACCACAGTGAAAAAGAGAGAGGTCATCAAAGAACCAGAGATTATTTCATTGGCTTTATCCACATCAGTTCTTCTATTGCTCATGCAACAATTTCACAACCAATATTTGTCTGTATCTTCAGTCTGGTTAGGCAGTCTGTGGTAAACTTTCAAATGACACCAGAAATATACAAAAGATCTCAGACATTGAGCGGAGTCCTGGAAGTGTCATATAGCAGCTGAATGAACTGGGAAGCTATTTATCCCTTGGAATAATTGAATGAGTTAAAGACTTTAGCAATAACTCCTTCTTCATAGTGTTTTAGGAGGTTTTATATAGGATATTGATAAAAGTCCTTAATTTTTATTAAGAGGCTTTTAAAAACTACATGTTATTATTACTATTTATCTTTCGTCTCTCTCAAATATTTTTCATGTTCTATTTTATTTTATTGGAAATTTTTATTCTATCAGATGTAGATTTCATATTACTATCTTTGAATGATCTCTAGATGATTATGTGGCCTTCATTGTTTAAAAGAGTTTTAGTTCATTCTTATTCCCTAAGCACTGGCATAAGGACATCTGAAGCCATGTCATTCCCGAATTATTTCCCAGATATTTTTCTTTGAATATTCCTGTACTTATGTTTGTCTCTTACAATGCCATGATCCAAAATGGAATCTATTTTTTTTTTTCAAAACAGTTTTAAAATCTTTTGTTCAGTTTAGTATGAGGGGCGCCTGGGTGGCTCAGTGGGGTAAAGCCTCTGCCTTCAGGTGATGTTATGATCCCAGGCTCCTGGGATGGGCTCTCTGCTAAGCAGGGAGTCTGCTTCCTCCTCTCTCTGCCTGCCTCTGCCTACTTGTGATCTCTGTCTGTCAAATAAAAAAAACAAAATCTTTTAAATAAATCAGAAATGATCTTTCAAATCCTTATAAAATAGTGTTAACTCCAGGCCATTATTTTGATATCAATGCACAGAAAATAAATTCAATAATTTGTAAATTATGTACAAGTCACTGTGAAAAATGTTTTACCATATGAAACTCTAACCCCAAGAAGGTCATAACTACATGTGAAATATAGTGAGGAGATAACATTTTATGTCGTAAATTGGAATAATCTTTTCTTTTTCTACTTACTTCATTACTAGATATCCACTTCCTGTATCACTCTCTTTCTACAGAAAAGCCAAAGAGAAGTTGGTGGACATGAAAAATGTTGGTAGGCTCGCTGTCCATTTCAGATGCTTGCCTGTACCTCAGATTAACCATGCCAGGTCACCACACAGGACTCATGCTCCTCCATATCTTAAGGATGCATCTTGAAATAGAATCCTACTATCCATCCTATGCAGAAGAGATTTGTGCATTTTTTTAAGTCTTCAGAATAATGTAGCCTATTCTGATCATTTTTATCTAACGCAGAATTTGAAAAAGCACAAAGAGTAAAATAATCCAGAGCCTGTATTGATTAGGGAAGGTCAATGGAAAAGATTATAATTAGTTTCTCAGTACTAAAGAGTACTTGGCTGAGTTGGAATATGAATTTCTATATTCATTGAAAATTATATGGGCACATAAGACTATAATCATTCACTAAAGGTTTACTCAATAAAGCTTGGAAAATTTATAGTCATACATTAATTCAACAAACATTTTTTTCAATGCTTTTTATAGGTCAGGCACTGTGGCACATGATGAGGATATAATGATAATCAAGACAAACATCATTTCTGTCCTCATGGAATGTATTAGTTTTTTTATAGCTGCTTAACAAGTTACTACAAACTTTGTGGCTTAAAACAACATAGATTTATTATTTTATAGTTCTGTAGATCAGAAGTCCAACATGGGTCTCAATGAGATAAAATAAAGGTGATAGAAAGACTCTATTCCTTTCTAGAACCTCTAGGATAGAATCCTTTCCTTGCCTTTTCTGGGGTCCAAAGGCTAGGATTTTGCCCCCCTTCCTCTATTTTCAAAGCCAACAATGTGGCATCTCTCTGACCCTTCTAAAGGCTCTCTACTTTTAAGAACTCATATGGTTAGAGTGGACCCCCATGGAAAATCCAAGGTACCCTCTTCATTTCAAGGTCTGTAATCGTTTTTATTATTGTTGTTTCCATAGACTCTATGCCCAGTGTGGAGCCCAGTGTGGGGCTTGAACTCCCAACCCTGAGATCAAGACCTGGGCTGAGATCAAGAATCAGTCACCTCACTGGCTGAGCCACCCAGGAGCCTCTCACGGTCTGTACTCTTAATCACATTTGCAAAGTCCCTTTTGCCTTGTAAAGTAATACATTCATAGGTTCTGGGGATTGGGGCATAGACTCTTTGGGGAGGTTATTATTCTGCCTATTACATGGGCCTATAATCTACTGTATGAGTAGCAAACTGAAATTCCAGTAGGGCAGGCAGGTAACTGAAATTAATGAAACTGGGAATTGAAATAAATCGTGTGAGCACATGAAAATACCAGTTTAATGTTGCCAGATCTTTCTATATTTCAAGAAAACTTAGAAATCTGGATTATATGAAATCTTTGATTTTTAAAATGTGAACAACGGCCTTAGGTTGTTTCCCCAGAAGAAGATCCTTATACGAAAATTTGTATATTCCCTCTAGGGAAACTAGGAAGGGACTGGGAAAACTAGGACAAGGAAGGGAAATCCCAGCAAGGGTACAATTCCAGCAAAGTCCTACAAAATACGTCCAAAGGGAAACTCTGAAGTATATCATATCTCATAGTTATCCCCATTCACAGCAAGGGATTTGGGGCTTTCATAATTGTGCACCACCTTAGCCATTGGTTAAGATATACCTGAGGGGCATGTAAATTGCCTGTTATTATTCAGATGATCATGACTCAGTGCCCATGTTATTTTCTTACTTGGCCTGATCTCTATATGGCCCTAGATATTGGGATAACAAAAACTCTTAAAACTATCTGTGCGGCTAGTCAACAACCCTATTTCTAAATGCACTTCTGAATCTAGGGAAGAATGCAAGGAAGATTTAATAGCATCTTTTAGGTCAGCAAAAGACTTTATAGTTTAGCCAGTTGAGCTCATATGTGTGTAAAGAGGGTATGAAAAGTAGAGCAGGCCAGCGTTGGTGAGAAAAATTTATTCCACTCTTTTTGATCTTTTCTTGGAAAACACCATCCATTGCCCAAGACTATATCTAACACTTGATGTTGCTACTCAAAAGAATGTCATCAGCACCTTTGCTACAGTTTCATGAAGTAATAGGGCTTCTTAAGAAATGACTTTTTTGTGTTTTTTTTTTGTGGGGGAGGGGTCACAGATGCTAGTTTTTTTATTTTTATTTTTAAAATTTATTTATTTATTTGACAGAGATCACAAGTAGGCAGAGAGTCAGGAGGAAGGAGGCTCCTTGCTGCGCAGAAAGCCCGATTTGGGCTCAATCCCAGGACCCTGAGATCATGACCTGAGCTGAAGGCAGAGGCTTTAACCCATTGAGTCACCAGGCACCCCATAGATGCTAGTTTTTATTGATGTATCTTCCAAAATGCTAGAAGAATCCAGATGCATTAAAAATTTGTCATATGTTAATTAAGACAGTCAGGTAAATTGGCCCCTTATTCAGAGCTCAAAGAAAATAAGTCAGTTGATTATTTAAAAAAATATTTAAGAATATCTGTGACTCTTTTGTCACTTTTTCTGCAAGATTTTTATATGAATTTTGACAATGAACAACTTTGGTGAACACCTATAGTTACTAGTTAACCTACTGATTTTTTGGGTGTCTAGAAGGAGGTGGAAATGGTATTAGAAAGCAAAAACTTAATCTCACAAAACAAACTGAAGGTTGCTGGGGGGAGGGGGGTTGGGAGAAGGGGGTGGGATTATGGACATTGGGGAGGGTATGTGCTTTGGTGAGTGCTGTGAAGTGTGTAAACCTGGTGATTCATAGACCTGTACCCCTGGGGATAAAAATATATGTTTATAAAAAAATAAAAAATTAAAAAAAAAGAAAGCAAAAACTAAGGCAGTTGAAAATTTGGGAAGCCAATATTTTAACTTTATTATTTCCAGAACTGAATGAAATTGGAAAAATAGAACAGTTGACTCTTTATCATGCCCAAGAGAACATGTGGTGTTAGTCTGAGGATAATCTCATGAGTTTATTAAAGAAAGATCATAACTGTGCATTGAAAGCTTTGGCTCAATTCTGAATGTCTACACTTAACCTGTTCATAATTATATCCTCACAGTACTCGAGATGTTGCAACCACTATCAATTGCCCAACTAAACAATAGATTCCATATGGACACATTTGTCTTGTGGAGTTCAAATCACAATTTTTCATTAAAAAATCTTTTAATTGGTTTAAAACATCAACACCATGTACTAAAGGCTACCAGTGTACTAATTTGAAGACCAGTTCAGAAAAAAAAGTCAGAAATATTTTTATGTTTATATGTTAAATTCCTGGAAATTTTCTATGAGGTCAATAACTTGGACTTGTTTTTATAAACTGTTACTGAATAAAATTATATTTATAATTTGCTCATATTTCTTATGTTTCATCTTTACACTGTCATGTTGAGATCTCAAATGTTATCAAACTTACAAATAATCATGGTAGAGACAGGTGGGTTAACTTTGTTAAGTGTACATGGATGTTGGTTATATGGTGATGGGGTCAAAAGGATACCAGCCTTGAAAGTGGGAAGGCTTGATTATGACTTTTACTAGTATGTGATAACACATTAGTGTCTTAGCCTTTAAATATCTATTTTCTCATCTCCAAAATGAGTTGAGATCTAGACAACTTTTGAAGTCTTTTCCAATGCTGACATTCTGCCTCATTCTCTGTTCCTCCATTCAGACAGACTAGAGACAGGTCAGAATGACATCACTGTCGCCTCCCTTGCTGAACTGATTTATCTTACACTTGTCTGGCCATTTCCCTTCTAATCTTAAAGTCTGAGCAGGAAATACTAACTAGTGTTCCGGAGTCACTAGACCCTATTAAGGGAGGCATGGGACTTTCTCCTAGCCAGTTAAGCCATTTGTTCCCTCCATGAACATCATAAAAATTATCTTTTGTTTCTTGCTCTTTTTGCTTTGACTCATAAGCCCAAGAAATGTACTTAAGATAGAAGATCTCTGCCGAAGGGGCACGTGTACCTGAATGTTTATAGCAGCAATGTCCACAATAGCCAAACTATGGAAAGAACCTAGATGTCCATCAACAGATGAATGGATAAAGAAGATGTGATACACACACACACACACACACACACACACACACACACTGGAATACTATGCAGCCATCAAAAGAAATGAAATGTTGCCATTTACAACGACATGGATGGAACTAGAGGGTATTTTGCTTAGTGAAATAAGTCAATCAGAGAAAGAAAATTATCATATGATCTCCCTGATATGAGGAAGTTGAGGGGCAACATGGGGGGTAGGAAAAGAATAAATGAAACAAGATGGGATTGGGAGACAAACCATAAGAGACTCTTAATCTCACAAAACAAACTAAGGGTTGCTGGGGGGAGGGGGGTAGGGAGAGGGTGGTGGGGTTATGGACATTGGGAAAGGTATGTGCTATGGTGAGTGCTGTGAAGTGTGTAAACCTGGCAATTCACAGACCTGTACCCCTGGGTCTAATAATACATTATATGTTAATTAAAAAAATTATAAAAAAAAAGATATAAGGTCTCTAGAAGAAAAGGACTAAATGGTTTCTTCCACCTGCAGCATTTGGACATTACAGGACAAACCCTGGTGAAGGCTCTCCACTGGGATTATGGGTTAGAGTATACTTTTGTCTTTGGGAAATAGGGACATTCTTCTTTTCTGAGTTAGGACTGGACTGTACAGCTAATTTAAACAGTTCAGAATTGTTTTTACAATACTTACATGTTCTATTTGTTTTTTTCTCCTTATCTCTCATTTTGTGTTTTCTTCCAGAACCATCTATATTCTCTTTAAAACCTGGTATTCCTTTATGAGAAAAGAATTATATAGCCCATAGAGGAGGGGAAAGCAAAGAAAGAGAAGAGAGAAAATGAGCCACTTCTACTTCCTTTCCAGGCTCTCTTCCTATCTTGAAGAGCCTTATATAGTCAGAGGGTACTGATAGTTTAACCCAGAGAATCCTGGCCTTTACAGCTTTGGCTCTGCTTCTAGATATACTTCCCTAAGGGCCAGGTGTCCGAAAGCTAAATGAGACTGTCAATCCTACAAGATCAACACAGTTGCTCAGCTCCCATTTCTTGTTCATTGCCTCATTCCAAGTACTTGCTAGGCTTAAAAAGATAGTCAACTGAAATAAAATCATTCTAAGGTTGTTTTGGGGACACCTACCCCAAGATGATGTAGGGAGACATGGGAGAGACTTAGAGAGTAATAGCTTTCATATCTCAAGGTTTCTCAATCTTGACATTATTGACAGTTTGTGCTGGATAATTCTTTGATTGGTGGGGGCACTGAAATTGTCCTAAACATTGTAGAAAATTAGCAGTATCTTTGGCCTCTACTTGCTAGATGCCAATAGCACTCTCCCTGCATTCCCCAAGGTTGTGACAACCAGAAATGCTTCCAGACATTGCCGAATCTCACTAGGGGACATAATCTCCCTTGATTGAGACCACTGCTCTATCTTAAATAGACCTTGGTTTTACACTATTATAGCACATTTGATAGAATGGTTTCTGCAATATGGAAGCAAGCTGATCCATGTGAAATCAATTTGACAAAAGCCAATTTCACTAAATGCCCATTTACGAAAAGAGCAAGTGTCAAATGAGTAATTCATCAAATTTATCATGTTTATGCAATTCATAAATGTTAATTTTAAGGAATTTTCTTTCTGAACATATTAAGTAAATTTTCAACAGTAATAATAAACACAATTATATTCCTAAGAAATATACACTCAAATTATTTGAATATATTTTAAAATAGTACTTTTCAGTGAATTGGTTTTCAAAAAATCCATGTCAGGGAACCAACATGAAGTCCTACCTTATCTGTCCCCATGGCAGCCAAACTGATAGCTATCTTGGAAGGGACCCTAGGACCATGAATAAAACTCAGCAGACATGTTAAGAAAAATGTGTCTCTTCAAACCATAACTCTTTTTTAAAAAATATTTTATTTATTTATTTGACACAGAGAGAGAGAGAGAGAGAGATCTCAAGTAGGCAGAGAGGCAGGCAGAGAGAGAGGGGGAAGAAGGCTCCCTGCTGAGCAGAGAGCCCAATGCAGGGCTCAATCCCAGGACCCTGGGATCATGACCTGAGCTGAAGGCAGAGGCTTATCCCATTGAGCCACCCAGGTGCCTCCCATAAGAGACTCTTAATCTCACAAAACAAACTGAAGTTTGCTGGGGGGTGGGGAGTAGGGATATATTGGCTGAGTTATGGACATTGGGGAAGGTATGTGCTATGGTGAGTGCTATGAAATGTGTAAGCCTGATGATTCACAGACCTGGACCCCTGGGGCATATAATACATTATATGTTAATTAATAAAGAAAAAAAGAAAAAAAGAAAATGTGTCTCTAAAGAAGGATGAAACCAAAGGTATGCTGGTATCACTTCTCTTTGGGCAAAGAAAATCAAAGGTGTCTCATCTTGGGTTCATGTTTTACATATCGGTTTGCAAAGGAAGTATATGGATCAGAGGTGATTTTTAGATAATATCATGGTTCCTGTGCCTATATTAATAAAGTAATTAGGCCTTTAATCTGAGGTAACAGTACCTACTCAAAAGGAATTCTCCTTGCTTGGCCTCCTTAACTGACATAATACTTAAAATTTTCCCACATTACTTACAAGAACAGCATGTGTTTAGAAGTGGACAAGAGAAGCAGTGCTATGGTACACCTATTGCATTCCAGTTAATGTATGGAGATTTTACTTGGGAATTTTATGGGAGCAGGAGACATAGAGTTGAAAAGATGAAGGGAAGGAAAAGAGAAATATTTTAAAACCCATCTTGCCCTGAAGTATCCCTAAAATTTCACTATTAGACTGACTCCCCTGGGTTAAGTAGTAAGATTGGGAGGGACAGATCAAGGAGACTATGGTCTCCAAAAAGGCAGATATTATTTAGAAGATAGGAGAGTTCTGGGGATCCACTAAGATTTACGTAAACTTTAAATTCATATAAGGCTTAAGGTGATCCTTTTACCCAGTTACCATCTTAAACAGCCCTTGCAGAGGAGTGATAGAGCACATAAGATATGGAGCATAACCTGGTGCCAAAAAATCTCTAGTTGAGTTTCTGAAAGTCAGAGCTATCTGCCAACATGTGTAGTAGAGGTGGGAAGGGAAAGAACATTTCAAAAGTATTATACATAGGTTTGGGTCAAATCGTTCCTCATGTTTATTTTTATTTCTTAAACTAGGGTTAGCCTGGTCAGCAAACTCAGAGAAGATGCTTTTGGATATTTGTTGATTCCATCACTCACCAATATATTGCAACTTTAGAATTGCCATAGAAAATGCTGTTGAATTCCCATCTATATCAGACATGACTGATACAGTACTTTTTTACAGATTAGCTAAAACTCAGCTTCAGAGTCTTACTCATCATAGTACTTTTAGCAGCCACTATCAAATAATTAGAGTTGGCACATGAGTTAAAGCTCATTTATCATCTCAGAGTTTACAGATTAAGATGTTTACCTCATTATACTGGTATTGGTATTATTACTAAGTTATCCTTTAAGAGATCTTTATTTTATAGTACCCACAAAATTTCCATTAAACCCAGATCCTTGTTTTTAAGGTCCCCTATTTTGGCATATACCTTAGAGTACACTTGGCTGGACATTAAATGGCTTAGAAAATTTTCCCTGATACAGCACATTGTCTCATTCTTTCATGGTACTTTGAAAATCTCAAATCTTTTATTTGAAGGCAGAGAACTTTAAGCACTCAATAAATACTTGTTCATTTGACTTGATCCAAATTTTCACATCATCACCAGTGATAAATTGCATTCAGGCAGTACAGTTCTGTATAACTCGATCCTTATTTTAATGAGAAATTCTACTGTTTTGCCATTAGAAGGAGGTCAGGAAGTCCACTTTCCATACAAAGAGGTAGAGTTGAATGTCACATGACTATACTTATGCAACTTTGGAGTTGCTCTACCATGCTATATTGTTTCATTCATGTTTGGCTTTACAAAGCCCAAGTTTTTAGGAACTTAGAAAAATAGGCTTTATCCACCTCAATTACTTTGTAGTCTTTCAGAATAAAATTTATAACTTTAGCTAAATAGATACACTCATGGCTTCCCTGTTGTTATATTCCATGTTTCCCTAAATGCCTTAGAAATTTTTTCTTAAACATGTCAGCTGTATTTGTCTAGTTTTGGAATCTTTTTGAAAGAAGGTCAATACCTTCTCTATTTTATATGCATATTCATTATATACACACATATATGAAATATTTAAATATTTACAGCTTTTGTGAGCTATATTAGTGGTATTCTCCATGGGTTCAGTTCTGCTGCTGCATCACTATCTGCCTATTTGTTTACTCAAGCAACAAATATTGAGCCTCTATGGAGAGCCAGGAACTATGACAGGAACAATAGGAAAGATGAGACTGGGAGATTGTGGCATTTTTCCTTTTGCTGGTAGATGCAAATCCAACTTCTGCATTCTTTCATTAGAATGGCCATAGACTAGTGCTTATCTCTTAATTTAGGGACCTTCAAATCAGTTTTGTGTCTTCCATACCAAAAAACAAACAAAAACAAACACCCTCCCAACACCCACACCCACACCATCACACATTAAAAAACACCATTAGTGTAGCTTTAAATTCCATTGTCTAGGTCTGTTATTGGTCTATATTAGTATTAAGTTCATTATCAATTAAAATCTTTTTATATTCTCACATACAGAGCTGCTAAGTTATATTCTTTCTTTCCCGAACTTGTGCAATTCATTTTCTTATTCTATGTACAATTTCCTTCATTCTCATAAATCTTCATGTCAATATCAGCCATATTTTTAAGCCCAGAGAGAATGTTTTGAATTATTGTACTGTAGATGTAGTTCTCGAAAATATTGGTTTCTCAAGATATAAGCATGCTTTTGTCATCATACAAATCACTGATAAACACATGGGCTAGGAAAAGGCCAAACACAAGCCTTGAAGCACAGTATCTCTTCAGTCAGGCACAAATTCCCCTCACTCTGCTAATACCTGGCTTACATTTCTTTATCTTATCTATAAACTTATTTTGAATGAGTTTGTCAAATGTCTTAATACATTCTTCCTTATCTACATATTTTGTTCCTCCAAACTGTAAATGAAATTACTTTGGAATACCTTCAGCTTAGACCTGTGGATAGACCATTTCCAGTTCTTATGTTAGGGCAAAATGTTGAAAGCATCTCTCTAAGATAAATTTGTCAGTGCATCAGAGGCTGGGCTGGAGATGGAAAGACAGGAAAAAGCAACACAAGAAAGCAATCCATTGACACAATAAAAATGACAGGTATTGCAAGACTGAACCAAGGCATAAGGAGTAAATAAGGATGGGAGAAATACTATACATATTGGAAGGAAGGATCAATAGAGCTTATTGATTCTGAGGAAGATTCAAGGATGATGCTGGGGCCCTAAAATGAGTAACTTTGGTGGGACATCTAATATTGCAAGATGTAGCATTTGGTATAGAACAAGAGACATTAATTATTAATGTTAATTTCTTTTGAAATAACAAGTATAAAGTCATAGACAACTCCTTCATTCATGACGCATCACTTCACAACATTCCCCTTAACTTTCCCCCACTCCCTGCAATGCTAGCTCTTCTGATGTCTAAAACAAATCCATAACTCAAAATGTATTGTATTTGAAGGTTGGGCAAGTGGCTGAGGTTAGAGGTGGAAGAATGTTGGAAATCATACAGGAGGAGAAATAGAGGAAGACTGAAACAAAGATTAACTGGTCAGTGAGCTTGGAGAAATAAGAGTACAAGGATGAATATGAACCCTCAAATACATCACAGTCTAAAAAGTCACATGGATATCAATCTAATGACAGCATAGTGAACTAACTGATTCTATGAAGGTATGCTGGGAACAATGCACTCAAGCTCAGGAGCTTTACCAGAGTATAAGAAAAAAAGATGATGTCATTTAGAGCATGCAACGTTACTTGAAGAGGGGTGGCTTGGGAGGAAAATCCTAGAAGGTCACTCCAAACATCAGAAGGTAGCTATCATGAGGTAAGAGAACACTGAATATGCCTGGGTCTATCCCGACCATAGAAACAGATCGGCCATAAACACAATGCCTAATTCTTGAACTTCAATATTTTTGTTGCTTACCAATGAGCAAATTAGCACACAATAGGATGTGAATCCAACCCAGGGTTAGAATGAAATGTTTCAATAAATTATGCCTCTACTCTCAAATAATAGTACCATAAATTTGCCAAGCTGATTTTGGAAGCCAGACGAGCCCATATAAATCAATTTTAACTGGGGAAGTTTAGATCTAATCTCAATTAATAATGAACTTCAAATGGGATGTTGTCTTTTCTCCAGCAGTTACCCAAATAAATATAGATCATTTATATTTTGACTTATCCCCATGGATCTCACTGTTAGGATACTGGAATTATTGTCAATGGCAAAACACAAAAGGAGAAAGAAAAGAAGGGGACTGGGAAAATGAATTTAAGTCCAACTTTTTCTTACTAAACACTTCCCTTCTGTTTTATTATTATTTTCACAGAGCTATTAAATGTCATGTTTGGAGTAAATGTCATTAAAAATCCAGAGGCAAATTAGAAAAATAACATCTGAATTTAATAATAAAATATCTGCTTAGAACTATACAAGCTGGTGAAAAGAGAATTCTCTACCTCACCACCCCTCCACATGTTCCCAGCTCACATATCACCTCCAGCCTTTCCTCTCCAAAATGGTGTACTTAACCAATGAAAGGCAACTGTCTCATCAGCTTAGAAATTTTTTTAGCTGCTCAAGTTATGAAGTTATGAAAAAACACTTTATTTTACCTGAAAATGTTCTCTTTACAACATGATGCAAACCATCCCCCAAATTTGTCATTTAAGAAATCGTACATTATCTTTAGCAGTTACATTCTTTCTAAATGTCAGCAACATGCCAGCAAATACTCAGATTATAGAATTGGAGTACTCTAATTTTAGAGACTTTCAAAAGGGAATATTTTTTGTTCCAAACCCACATTAACCTACAGTGAGAAATACTTTTAGGCTATTTTCAAGGGATTATTGCAATGTTCAGATGTCCTGCTTAATGATAAAAGTCAGATCACTACATTATTGATGGTCTTTTAGAGATACTGATTGATTGTACTGCATACTGTCATAGGTTTAGAAGTATCTAAGACTCTTGCTTTCTAGCTTGATCTACAAATTTATTTTAGTAATGATTCTATCTAATTGTTTTAATTTCTTAAAATTATCATAAATCTTTGTAGTGGGGAAAAAGGGATATTCATTTAATACTTTGTTTTTTTTCCAGATACTGAAAACAATGACATATATTAATGTATTCACTTCATTTTTTGATAATAGCATATTTTTTGAGCATCTACTATATGATGATTCTTTGCTGAGAACATTCTACATATCGTCTCTAAACATCTCAACAGCTCTGCATGCCAGAGGTCATTAATTTTCCCTCTCTTTTTAAAGATTTATTTATTTTAGAGAGAGAGAGAGAGAGAGAGAGAGAGAGACCATGAGCAGGGGGGAGGGACAGGGAGAGACAGAGTGTGTGGGGGAGAGAGAGAGAGCGAAGCAGACTTCCTACTGAGCACCGAATCCAAAGTGAGGTTCAGTCTTACAACCCTGAGATCATGACTTGAGCTGAAATCAAGAGTTGGATGCTGAACCTACTGAGCCACATGGGCGCTCCTTATTATGCTCTTTTAGAGATGAAGCAGCTGAAAAATGACAGAAATAAAATTTGAGATCAGACCTAGGGAATCCAAGGCTCATGCTTTAACTAGATCAAAATGGTATCTTCTTTGCAAGATATGATGAATTGATTTACACATAGTTTTTTGTTCACACTCTTCTGTCAGTAACATCACCCATTAGACTACAATAAATGCAGTTTACTGAGTTTACTGCAGTAAACATCATTTAAAATCCAGAAGCAAATTAGAAAAATAACATATGCACTTAATAAGATTTCTGTCTAGAACTGTATAAACTGGTGGAAAGAATATCTCTGTACTACCATAAGCTCCCACAGACATCTCATAATAACGTACATATCCAGTGAAAGACAATTATCTCACTGACTCCATAAATTAGAGAATATGTACAGAGTTTGAAAGGTACCCGCCACATGCATACCAGTAGCCCCCCATGTAGCTGAGAATCACTGCTATCTAGATATATTCACAGCATTATGATCATCTAATTTAATCATGGACCTATATAAAAAGGGTCACCTGAAAGACATGTATGAACTTCCATAAAATTACTACTATAAATATTATGCACTGTGATTAATGTTTTTTAAGAATCATTTGGATGTACTGTTAAAGTTCAGTTCTGGGAAAATTTGTTTTTCTTAATGAAAGAAATAAAAATGTTGGTTAGGATGCAGAGAGAGAGGAAGACTCTTACACTGTTGGTGGGAATGCAAGTTGGTGTAGCCTCTTTGGAAAACAGTATGGAAGTTCCTAAAAAAAGTTTAAAGTATAGATATCTTATCACCCATCAATTAATTGCACTACTGGGTATTTACCCTAAAAATACAAATGTAGTGATCTGAAGGGGCACCTGCATCCTGATGTTTATAGCACAACAGCCAAACTATGGAAAGAGACCAGATGTCCATCAACAGATGAATGGAAAAGGAAGATGTGAGATACACACACACACACACACACACACACACACACTGGAATATTACTCAGCCACCAAAAAAAGAGAAATCTTGCCATTTTTCTCACACTCCTTATTGACATTTTGAACCAGGGGATGCTATATTGTGTGCATTGTAGAATGTTTGGTAACATCCCTGGCCTCTACTCACTATATGCCAGTAGTACTCCACAGTTGTGACAAACAAGTGTCTCCTGACATTGCAAAATGTCCCCTAGTGGCAAAATTGCCACCTAGTTGAAAATCACTGCTCAACTATAGTCTATGTGGGTTGGGGGTAGCTTTGTGTGGAATGTTTATCCCAAAATAGGCCATTTGGATTGAGAATCGAAGGATGAGTATGGGTCAGTATGTATTAAATTTGTGGCATGAAGTGGGTAGGAGGCTTTAGGAGATGGGAGAGTCTCAGTGTTCTAAGAAGAAAGCCCAAAACATCAAAGATCCTAGATGGAAATGAACCTGGACAAATACAGGAACTGAAGCCCAGTATGGACTAATACAGACTGTGTTGAGATAGTGTTACTACTAATGTTGAGAGATGCACCCATTCGGCCAGTCTGTGTAGATCATGGTCAGAACTATGAACAGTGAGAAACACTAAATGGTTTTTAGCTGGAAAATGACAAGATATTGAATTCAACCAGGAAAATGGTAGGAGTTGGGATGAGGGCAAGACAGACTACAAGAATATCTTAAGTCAATGAGGTAAGGTCTGGGCAGGTGTATTAACAGCAATGACAAGAGTAGCAGGGGTATGGCTAATTGGCCAATGGTATAAGGCTTAAGAACAGGTATATATGTATAATCTTCCTACCTATTTTAACAAGAGAGTCAATTTGAAAGAATCTTGGAAGGCCTTTGTAGGATAATACCAGCTAACCCTCCCAACATTGCAACTCTTAAGGAGGGAAGGTGGGCATGGTGCTGAAGGAACAGCTTCCATTGGGAAGGAGCACAGAGGAAGGAGTCTTAGAGGAGACAAGAAAAGAGAGAATGTTTTTTGAAGAGGTTAAAGATACAAGGCTGTTTTATCTTCCTTAAACTCCTGAGGATACTGTTGGATGCAGGGGAAGAAGGGGTCGAGTCTGGGGTTAGAGGAAAGGAGATACAGCTATTTCTACGGGAGACAGCCTGGCATGGTTTAGATGCCTGGGGATCGTGACCCTCTGGGAAACAAAAAGGGAAAGCTGAGAATGTGGTACAGTGGATGCATTATGAGTATCTTGTGGGGCAGAGTGGGTAATTGCATCTAACAGGGAGACGTGGAGATTTTGGTATCATGAAATAAATCTTTCTCAATATCCACTTTTATAATGCTACACTTTAACTTATTCCTCCCCAATCCTTTCAGAAATGTATAAAACCAGTAAGACCTTTTACAGTCTATCTTTTAAACCTTGGTTGCAGTTTTGCTTCACATGAGCTTTGCTCTGCCTGGCCTGGTCTTATCATTTTCACATGTTTCCCTGTTCATGTCCCTCTTCAAATCTTACCCATTTTAGAAGGCCTACCTCATATCCTGCCTCCTCTATGGCACCTTCCCAGACCACTGTTCCCACAAATGTTGTCTGCTCTTCCTAATTGGCACTTAATTAAAGACTGCCTTGGGGCTTCTTTTAATTGGTATCTTATATGTTAACTTTTCATGGTTATGAATTTGTTGTTTCTAAAATTGAATTGCAAATTTCTTGACATCCAGAATCAGGCTCTGTGTTTCTTATACTCCAAAAGCCTAACATAAGACTTGACAAACAAAAGTCACTCAACTGTTCGTTTAATTAATGCACTGGTTAATATACATATCACTTTTCTGGGAGAGACGTAGAGGAGTATTGGAGTCTCTGCTATGTGGCTATGTGTAGACTCGAGGTGTGAATCTGCCTGTGCATTAATTTTTTTTTTTCTCCTTTGCACAAAGGCTCTGGAATACAAATGGAAGGAATCTGCCACTTTTTTGCTCATTTAAATAGAACCTATTGGGGCTCCTGGGTGGCTCAGTTGGTTAAGCATTGCCTTTGGCTCAGGTCATGATCTCAGGGTCCTCGGGTCAGACCCCATATTGGGTTTTCTGCTCCGTGGAGAGTCTGTTTTTCCCCTCTGTGCTCCCCCCTTTCTCAAATAAATAAAATCTTTTTAAAAAAATAAAGAGAACCTATTGTCTTGTCAGACAACTTTGGGATAGACACAGACTGGCAACTTCAAGTCTTCAGCTTTAGCAACAAGGAGGTGAGAACAGCTCTGGGCATCAATGCATTTGTCAAGAATACAGTGAAGGACCTGATTGAACCAGATCACCCATGGGGGACTGTAAGAACATCAGGGACAAGGGTAGAACAGGAGGGTAAATGATGTCAAAACAATTTGCCTCAAGTTTGTGCTTTGAAGTTCATATTGTGAATTGCTGTGACAAATTTCAGAAAGAGTAAGCAGATGTTCATTTATCAATGAACAGACTTTTACTTCTATAGTCACAATTGGAAATACATCTTCTCAAATTTTCATTTCCACATCCTTAGCTGAAACAAAACATGGGAGGAAAAGAGAGATGGTCTCAGCAAAGAAAGGAAAAGAAGTGATGTGTACACGTTTTTCTGGCCACTTTGAGCATTTTCAAACAAAAATATGTTTTTTACTCTGTTTTGTAAAATGACATCTTTGCCAAACTCTCTTCTCCATTACTACAGATGATGGTAGAGCCATCTTCCCAACCTGTTATTGTTTAGTTGTTCTTTGGCAATTGACAGATACTCCATCTCCCTCTGAGCTGGGGGTGGGGGCAGTAGAGCACTAAACCAGGCAAAAGCAACACTCTAATGAAGTTCTGACTAATACCTCCTCAGTTGCACATTGAAGCCCTATTTTATAAATTCTAAATGGCTATTATAAATTATTCAATTTTAATTACTTTTCTGAAGTCAGTATTGCAAAACAGGAAAATTAAAAGCCATGTCATGAAACCTGTATTTTCCAGCATTGCCAACCAAGTGGACCAAACCAATGGATCAAGTTCCAACAATTATTTTTTGCCAGGTAAGATGTTTCACAAGCATACAAGTATCTCTAAATGACATTTATTTATTTCTACATGATGCTATAGAATATGCTATAGTTATATGTCAGTCTACCTGCGTGATTTTAGGCTGATATATATTTTAAGAGATACACTTAATCCATAACCACATACTCAATAATTAATTTTAACAGCATGATACTATGCAAAACATTATATCATTAAATACAGGCATGGGTAAATGTATTTTTTTCTCCAATTTTATCAACTACACTTACAGTCAAGATTTAATGGTAGCCATTAGCAATCATGTCACTCTTTCCTTTTATTCATATGCTCTTGCAACATTGACTTTTTATAGTTATTTTGACTTATTTTCCTGCTTGGGAAATAACTCCAGTAATACCCAGACACATTGCATGGGTGATTGTACTTATTTAAAGACTTCTTTAATTTTAAAATTTACATTCTAGAGTATAACTCTTTTATAGTCAATAAAGTGTCACATCTTTTCTATTTTTTCTATAGAATATCTCCAATTTGTTTTCATATTACCTTTTTGTTATTCCAGCTCAGGTTTTTCACCATTAATAATAACATTGATGTGTGGTGAGTCCTTCAGCAAGCCTGAAACCAAAAACTCACTTGTTTTAGACTAGGAGTTCATATTCCAAGTCTCATTGTCCCACTTGAGTCAATTTCACTTAGATTTGAATCTAAACGTATGGCCAGTTCAGAAATTCCTGCTCATTTGGAATAGGCTACCTATAAGGGCTGATTTAAAATTCCTGGCCAAGAACTTCTTTTTCCTCATTAGTCTTTGCAATAAGGAAGCTTTCACTAATCCAAGAGTTTTCAGCTCTGGATGCACATTAGAATCACTGTGTGTGGTGAGTGGTGGCTGTTAAAATATATTGGTAACTGGGGTACACCCTAGACCAATGAAAATAAGATCTGTGGGGGCAGGGCTCAGAAACTGATAGTTCTTTAAAGCTCCCCAGATGATTAAGAACCACTGTTGTAAGCACATGACTTAGGGACAGGGAACTTTAATTTGAGAAACTGAATAGATTACATCTCTTCTTCCTCCCATTTGAAAGTTCAGGGTCGCTAACTTTTTCCTTGTTGGACAACTAAAGGTCAACTTAATCTAATTATTGCTAACTGCTATCCCCTGTGATATGTGCTGATTCTTTTTTTTTTTTTTTAAAGATTTTATTTATTTATTTGACAGAGAGAAATCACAAGTAGATGGAGAGGCAGGCAGAGAGAGAGAGAGAGGGAAGCAGACTCCCTGCTGAGCAGAGAGCCCGATGCAGGACTCGATCCCAGGACCCTGAGATCATGACCTGAGCCGAAGGCAGCGGCTTAACCCACTGAGCCACCCAGGCGCCCGATATGTGCTGATTCTTGCAAGGTTTGAACTTGTTGGATCTGGACACATTGCTGCTATTAGAAGACATTGTCTATAGGTGAGCTTTTTCTGGAACTGTGTTGGTTTCCCATGGGTGTGATTAATAAAGAAATAAACACATTTATTTTTTTCAGGGTTCTCCTGAAAATAGAACTTTCCTTCTAGTGGGCAAAGGTATAATGCAAAGATAAATTGTATATACTTTTAGAGCAGGGATTAAATGGGCTTAAAAGAAAAACCCAGATAGTTTGATTTTGTATTTACTAACCATGAATTATTATTAAACATTACTTAACATAGTTATGGCTTTCTCATGCTTGGGAATCAGCTTACTGAATATCCTATTCAAATTGGGTTTAAGGACCAACCCACATGCTTTTCAAATTTTGACAGCTCCAATAGGAGTCAAAACTTAATGTTTTTTTTTTTTAAATTCAGACTTTTATTCTAGCAACAATTTATACTTTCATAGAAAAGGTACCTCTGGATTTTCAATATCTTGGAACTTTATTCTTACCTGATTTCAGTTGGAGAAAGCAGAAAACCACAGAGAAATGTATAGATTTGATCTTGGTAAAACTACTCATTGTTTCCTCTCTCATGGGAAACTGAGTATTTCTCCCAGTTCTTGCTCCCTCTCATTTGGGATTGGCTATGTGTTAATGTGCCTTGGCAATCTTATCAATCAGAAAAAACCTAGAGGCATACATTTCTTGCTTAAAGCTTTAATAACTGAAGTCTCAGTTCTTTGGGATAAGATAATTAGACAGAAGATGAATTCTAAGTACTTAAAAATATATTTAAACAAGAATATTTTTTCTCCATGGCACAATAGAAATAAGACTCTTATTTTAAAAATCATACTGAAAGCCTGATGAAAGTTTCTTAATATTCTCATACATAAAAAATATTTTCCAAGAATATCAAGATTTCTCTTTTTCCATTCTTTGGAACACACTTGAAATATAATGCTTTCATTGATATGATCTAGAAATTAATTAGATGTTTATAAAAGTTAATTTAATTGACAAAGAACATGTCAAGAATTTTCCATGTTATTGCATTATTAAGGATTGGTAAGTATCCATGTTGGTAATGGAATTCTGCTTAGTACCTGCAGAAGAAAAAAATATATCTTTCACAAAGGTATAAAAAAGTCACCACTAAAATTACATGTGTAATGAAGATAAATATAAAAGTCTTGAAATAAGGAATTAATGTTACCCATTATCTTCCTTAGTTTTCCACTTAGGATTTGTGTAGGGTCTTTCACATAATGAACAAAAGGATGATGTTTTATCTTGTGAATTCATGTCTTAACTCATTAGAAAACAATGATGATTTATGTATTACAAAGTGGAAATGAAACAAAAACTGTGACTAACTACGTTGTGTATATGATACATCACTTCTTTGCTTACATTTGTAATATTCAGTTGTCTCAGCTATTGATTTCCATAAAAAAATCAGATAAGTTATATAGTCAATATAATTGAGCACAAAATTACTGCTGTGAATATTATTTTAAGTGAGTGAATTGTCATAAGAATCTCTGCTTTCTAACAATTCCAGGGTATAAATCACCTTGAACTTGCATCAAGAAGAGCAACCCCTTGTATTTCTACCAAGTCTCTACCAGTCATCTACACAAGCTCATCTCTTGTGACTGTCCTGTTTTTAGTCAAACATCCACACATACATCTTAGAATTGTTTTTGAGGGCATACTATGTGTAAAGCTAGATGCTGTATAGAGACAAAGATGAATGAGACACAGTTCCTCAACACAGTAAATTCCACTTTTAGCTGCAATATAGGCAAACTATGTCAAATAACAATAAGAAACATTAAAGTAAAGCTCATAGTGGTTCAAAAGAGGGAGAAATATCTGGGTTGGGTACTAAGGAAAACCTAATAGAAGAAATAATACTTCATCTGCTCATGCATTAAACAAATACAGCAATGAGCATAGTAAGATTCAAGAGGAAGTGGTGGGGAGAAGGGGAGAATGATAGATTTTTAACAAGTAGGGGGAAGATTTTCAAGGAAAACAAATAGTGCAAAAAAGTACTCCGGAGGGAACATTCATTGAAATGATACATAATTTTCTATAAATCAGGAATTAGAGATAAAGTTTTAATTTTTTAAAAAAGTTCAATTCATTTAAACTAAAAACACACTAACATTTCAGCCAGTTCTTCCACTTACTCCCTCTCTCTGCCTCCTGGGTATCACCAATCTTTCATATTTGTAAGCTTGGATTGGTTGGTTGATTGATTGATTCCATATGTAAGATCAAATGTATTTGTCTTTGTTTGATTTAATTCACTTAGCATAATTCCCTCAGGATCCATTCATGCTGTGGCAGTTGGCAAGATATTATTTTTTTTATGGCTGAATAATATTCATATATATATGTATATATACATATATATATTAGAATATACACTGCAATTTCTTTATCCATTCATCCATCATTGAATACTTAGGTTATTTCCATGTCTTGGCTACTGTAAATAATTTTGCAGTGAACATGGTGGTGCACAGATTTTTCCGAATTTGTGTTTTCATTTTCTTTGGATAAATACAGAGCAGTGGAATTGCTGTATCATAGTATAATTCTATTTTTAATTTATTAAGAAACATCCATATTGTTTTTCCATGGTGGCTATAACAATTTACATTCCACCAACAGTGAATGAGGATTCCTTTTTCTCTGGATCCTTGCCAAAACCATTTTTATGGGTGTGATGTGATATTTCATTGTGGTTTTGATTTGCATTTACCTAATGCTCACTGATTTTAAGCATCTTTTCATGAGTCTGATGGTTATCTGTATGTCTTCTTCAGAAAAATGTCTATTCAGATACCTTGACCATTTTTAAAAAAAAGATTTATTTATTTATTTTAGAGAGAGAGGGAGAAAGAGAGAGCAAGTTGGGGGAGAGGTGAGGGAGAGGAAGAGAGGGAATCTCAAACAGACTCCCCATTGAACATGGAGCCTGATATAGGGATTGTTTGGTCTTGCAACCCTGAGATCAGGATCTGAGCTGAAATCATGGTCAGATGTTCAACTGAGCCACCAGGCATTCCTCTCTGCCTACTTTTAATCAAACAAATTTTTAAAAAATTTTATTTAATTATTTGACAGAGAGACAGAGAGCACAAGTAGGCAGAGTGGCAGTCAGAGGGAGAGGGAGAAGCAGGCTCCCTGCTGAGCAGGGAGCCTGATGCAGGACTCAATCCCAGGATTTTGTAATCATGATCTGAGCTGAAGGCAGCCACTTAACAGACTGAGCCACCAAGGCAACAATTTAATCAAATATTTTATTGTTGTTTTTGCTCTTGAGTTGTATGAGTTCTTCACAGATTTTGGATATTAACTAACCCCTTACCAAATATATGATTTGCAAATATTTTTTCCCCTTTAGTAGGTTGCATTTTTATTTTGTTAATGGTTTCCTCTGCTTTTTAATTTGATATAGTCACATTTGTTTATTTTTGTTTTTGTTGCCTTTGCTTTTGGAGTCAGATCTAAAAAATCATCACCATGACCAATATCAAGAAGTTTACTACCTATGTTTTATTCAGGGAATGTTGTGGATTCAGGTATCATGTTCAAGTCTTTAATCCATTATAAGTTAATTTTTGTATATGATGTAAGAAAGTGGTCTAGTTTCATTTTTTTTATATGGTCATCAAGTTTTTCCAATACCACTTTTTGAGACTGTTCTTTTTCCATTGTATATTCTTGACTCCTTTGTCATAAATTAATTGAGCACATATGTGTGAATTTATTTCTGAGCTTTCTATTCTGTTTCATTGATCTATGCTATCTATTTTTATGCCAGTACCATACTGTTTAACTTACTAAAAGACATTTAAACTTAGGTTTGAATCAGGGGAAAGAATATTCCAAGTAATGGTAACAATAGGCCCTAAGATAGATACAAGCTTAACATGTTTGACATATGGTAAAAACATGACTAAAGCTGAAGCAGTTGTCAAGGGGATAGTGGTAGAGGATGATGTCAGAAATTAAGTTAAGGATTTGCTCTTATAGGACATAGGCCAAATAAGGGTTTTAAACTTTATTTTAAATACATTGGGGAATCACTGGAGAAATTTAAGTAGTAATTTATGTGATCAGATATTTAAAGAAAGTGTGGTGGTTTCTAGGACAAAAATCAATCAAAGAAGACCAAGAGTAGAAGCCAGAAATTTAGTGTGGAAGTTATTGAAATAGTCTATGTGAATGATTATAGTGACTTGGCTTATGGTGGTGATTGTTGAGATGGAGTAAGAAAGACTGAGTCATTATTAATTTTGAAGACAGAGTGAATAGGATTTGTTGGAGTAGTCATGGGTAGTCAGAAAATCATAGGAATTAAGAATAACTCCTAGGGGCACCTGGGTGACTCAGTGGGTTAAAGCCTCTGCCTTCAGCTCAGGTCATGATCCCAGTGTCCTGGGGCCTGCTTCCCCCTCTCTCTCTGCCTGCTGCTCTGCCTATTTGTGATTTCTCTCTCTGTCAAATAAATAAATAATTTTAAAAAAATCTTTAAAAAAAAAGGAATAACTCCTAGATTTGTTTTACACTTGAAAGCTGGGTGGGCAGGGGTGCCATTTTCTAGAGTCAAGAAGAGGTGGGAGGGATTAGATTAGATGCTTATTTGACATTCAAAGGAGAGGTCAATTAAGCAATTGGTTACACAAGTTGGGAGTCTCAACAAGAGATTGGAATTGGAGATACAGATTTAGGAATTTTAATCACACATTGTGTGATTAAAGCCATGAGACTGGATAAGGTCACCTCAGGAGAAAGCATGAGTAGAGAATGTACCTCCTTAGAAAGTCTAATGAATTACCAGAGAGGGAGAAACCAACAAAGAATAAGGAGTACGAAAGACTGTTCTAATCATTAATTATCACATGAACTGCAATGTTGCAATGTTTTCAGAAGCTGTTGTAAAAAGGATCTTTCATCCTTTTGTGTCTCTGCCAGCTGGCTTCAGACTGCTATATGTTTTGATTATTACTTCTCATCTAAGATGAGAGTTCTTTTTTCTTTTTTAAAAATATTTTTTAGAGGAGAGGAGGGTCACAAGGAGAGAAAGAGTCTTAAGCAGGCTCCATGCCCAGTGCATAGCCTGATGCAGGCCTCAATCTCACAACCCTGAGATCATGACCTGAGCCAAAATCAAGAGTCAGACACTTAACTGAGTGAACTATCCAGGTGCCTCAAAGATGCAAGTTTTTAATTTGTTGTGTCTAATATGCAGTGTGCCAATAGATTAGATACCTTTTCTTGTTGAAGCAGAGTGACAAGACTAATTAGACAAAAATGCCCACTCTCACCACTTCTTTTCAACATTGTACAGTGTACAGTACAAAAAAAGTAAACATTTTTACTTTGAGTAAAAAATATAAAAATTGGAAAGGAAGAAACAAAACTATTATTATTTACAGACGATGTGATTGGCTAAGTAGAATATAGCACATAGTCAACATATTGTTAGGAGAGTTTAAAAGAGCAATTGGACATAGAGAAAAATACAAAACAAACCACATCTATGCAGCAGCACAAACTGAAAATACATTTAAAAAATAAAAATCATTTACAATTACAATAAAAAGATGTTTAGTAATAAATCTAACAAAAAATTTATAAGACTTTTATAGAAAACAGTGCAACACTTCAAAATAAAATTATCAGTTTTCCCCAAATTAATCTATAGATCCCATCCAATTCTATTGAAAAACTCAACTGGGTGTTTTGAAGAACCTGATTAGCTCTTTCTAAAATACCCAAGAAGGGTGGATGCCCAAGATAGCTAAGTCATCCAAGAAGTAGAATAAGGTGGGGTGGCTCAGTCAGTTCAGCATCTGACTTCAGCTCAGGTCATGATCCCAGGGCCCTAGGATCAAGCCCCACATAGGGCTCCCTGCTCAACAGGGAGTTTGTTTTCCCCCTATCTAACCCTCCCTCCAGCACATGCTCTCTTTCTCTTGCTCTGCTCTCTCTCTCAAATAAACAAATAAAATCTTAAAAAAAGATGTAGAATAAGGTGAAGATTTATGTTACTAGATACTAACATTTATTATATACATATTGGAATCAAGATAGTGAAATATTGGTGCACAGATGGATATACTGGCCTGAATAAACCAGAGAAACCAGAAACAAATCTAGCACATTAAAAAAAAATGATATAGGATAGAGGTGACATAATATATCTTTGGAGTAATTATGAACTATTACATATGGAAAAAATGAAATTGGATTCTTACTTCATACAAAGCACAAAATTCCACTTGAGCAGGATTAAAAGAGTTGAATGTGAAATGCAAAACTTTAAACTGTTTAGAGGAAGTATAAGAGAATATTTTATATTGGTATAGGGAAGGATTTCTCAAATGTGACACAACCACTAGACATAAAAGGAAAGTAAGGAATATTAAAATTTAGAATTTCTATGCATCATAAGACACCATAATAAACAAACAAATAAATAAGGGCCACAAACATGGAAAACATGTTTGCAATATACAAAATGGATAAAAATATCCATATACAGAATTAGGGTGGTGGCATTGCAAAACTTCAAGGCAGACAATCACATTCTTTTCTGAGTTCATGGAAGCCTCTGCTTTTGAGAATGTGCTTCTTGGAATTGTGCAATATGGTATCATTGCCTAAAATATATATTAAAAAACCTCACAAATAATAAAACAAACAACAAAATTGAGTAGGCTAAAAGACAGATATTTTATGATAGAGCAAATGCAGATGAACTATACATGTCATAATAAGATGCTAATCTTTAGTATTAATTAGAAAAATGTAAATGAAGATCACAAAGAGATATTATTTTATACTATAATTCTCAAATTTAAGCTGACTGATAATACTAAATGCTGGTAAGAATGCAGATGACTTAGAGTCAGAATTATGTGTCACATGGTAAAATAGGAGTCCTATTATTAAAAAAAAGTAAGTGAAATCTCTGAGCTCTACATAATTGAATAAAAATGCCACATTTCACAGGAAAATATGAAAAATCTCTTGAGTAAATAGGATCCTATAAATATATGGGTTTAACAAATAATATCTTTGTTATCAAAGATAACAAATATCTTTGAATTTCATCATAAAGCAAAAGACATGATGTCTATATCCCTCTCTTGAGCATGGAATGGATATTTTCCTAAAAGTCTCCTGTGGAACCTTTTATAAGTAAATAACCCATTTTCTTCTCTTATTGATGGTGTCTTGGTAATCCAGACAATACAGTTTAAGGGTAGAAATTATCTACTGAACTTTCTGAAACTCTCCAAAAGGTGGCTGAGTAGTAGCCTGTTAAATTGAAGGAAGATATTCTCATTCAATAGAAATTTAAATTTCATTAAAAAAAAAGGGGGTCCTTCCTAAATAGTCTTGTGGTCTGAGCTTTTTGCTTATGGTATGTGCTGCTCTTAAAAGAGGCTCAGTTTTATTACATATAAAAAACAATCTTCCAAGGAAAATAATAAATACATTTCTAATTTTGTCCTCGTGGGATTATTCCATTGGAAAAA
The DNA here is from genome assembly GCF_011764305.1 of Mustela putorius furo. Lineage (NCBI taxonomy): Eukaryota > Metazoa > Chordata > Mammalia > Carnivora > Mustelidae > Mustela > Mustela putorius. The sequence continues at coordinate 25,655,025 of NW_025421987.1, forward strand.
TTTATGTGAAGCCTTGGGACAGGTATCCAAAAACAGTTGAAAGTCCAGAGCAGTGGGGAAGGGATTCAACCTGAATGTTTTGTCTGCAGAATCTGAACTTTAAAAATTTTAATTCTTCTAAGTTTTGTTTGAGACATCATTGTTTTCTCCAGCCTTTCCTTACAGACATTTATTTTTAAAATTTGGTTAAGGATTATTTTCATGGGCCTACTCTGTAAAGTCTTGAGTAACAAGGAAAAATGCTTTTTACTTTTTCTTATCTAGATATTTGCTCAATACTTAACTATAGTTGTTCTTAATCTTTATGGAGCTAAAGATTCCTTTAAGAATATTATAAAAACTGTAATTCAACTCCCACAGAAAAATTTTTATAGACACATGTAAATTGAAGGGTATTATAGTCCCTCAGATTAAGCACCAGTATATATGCGTGTGTGTGTGTGTGTGTGTGTGTGTGTGTTTGTGTGTGTGTGTGTTTAAGAGACCATCTTTTCCCCATGGAGCATTTTTGACTTTATTTTCCATTCCTACGATAGCAGGCATTTAAAAAAATTATTTATTTTTAAAATTTCTTTTCAGTGTTTCAGAATTCATTGTTTATGCAACACACCCAGTGTTCCATGCAATATGTGCCCTCCACAATATCCACCACCAGGCTCACCCAACCTCCCACCCCCTCCCCTACAAAACTCTTAGTTCGTTCCCCAGAGTCCACAGTCTCTCATGGTTCATCTCCCCCTCCAATTTCCCCTGACTTGCTTCTCCTTTCTATCTTCCTATGTCCTCATGTTATTCCTTATGCTTCACAAATAAACAAAACCATATGATATATGACTTTCTCTGCTTGACTTATTTCACTCAGTATAATCTCCTCCAGTCCCACCCATGTTGATACAAAAGTTGGGTATTCATCCTTTCTGATGGAGGCATAATACTCCATAGTATATATGGACATCTTCTTTATCCATTCATCTGTTGAAGGGCATCTTGGTTCTTCCCACAGTTTGGCGACTGTGGCCATTGCTGCTATGAACTTTGGGGTAGAGATGGCCCTTCTTTTCACTACATCTGTATCTTTGGGGTAAATACCCAGGAGTGTAATTGAAGGATCATAGGGAAGCTCTATTTTTAATTTCTTAAGGAATCTCCACACTGTTTTCCAAAGTGGCTGCACCAACTTGCATTCCCACCAACAGTGTAAGAGAGTTCCCCTTTCTCCATATAGTCTCCAACACATGTTGTTTCCTGTCTTGATAATTTTGGCCATTTTAACTGGTGTAAGGTGGTATCTCAATATGATTTTGATTTGAATCTCTCTGATGGCTAGTGATGATGAACATTTTTTCATGTGTCTGTTAGCCATTTGTATGTCTTCATTGGAGAAGTGTCTGTTCATGTCTTCTGCCCATTTTTTGACATGATTATCTGTTTTGTGTGTGTTGAGTTTGAGGAGTTCTTTATAGATCTTGGATATCAACCTTTTGTTTGTACTGTCATTTGCAAATATATTCTCCCATTCCATGAGTTGCCTTTTTGTTTTGTTGATGTTTCCTTTGCTGTGCAGAAGATTTTGATCTTGCAGTCCCAAAAGTTCATTTTCACTTTTGTTTCCTTTGCCTTTGGAGACACGTCTTGAAAGAAGTTGCTGTGGCTGATGTTGAAGAGGTTACTGCTTATGTTCTCCTCTAGGATTCTGATGGATTACTGCCTCATGTTGAGGCCTTTATCCATCTTGAGGTTATCTTTGTGTATGGTGTAAGAGAATGATCAAGTTTCATTCTTCTACACATAGCTGTCCAATTTCCCAGCACCATTTATTGAAGAGACTGTCTTCTTTCCACTGGATATTTTTTCCTGCTTTGTCAAAGATTATTTGACCATAGAGTTGAGGGTCCATACCTGAGAGCTCTCTACTCTGTTCCACTGGTCTGTGTGTCTGTTTTGACCAATACCATGCTGTCTTGGTGATCACAGCTTTGTAGTAAAGCTTGAAATCAGGCAACATGATGCCCCCAGTTTTCTTTTTCTTTTTCAAAATTTCCTTAGCTATTCAGTGTTTCTTCTGATTCCATACAAATTTTAGGTTTGTTTGCTCCAGCTCTTTGAAAACTTCCAGTGGAATTTTGATCAGAATGGCATTGAAAGTATAGATTGCACTAGGTAGTACAGACATTTTAACAGTGTTTATTCTTCCGATCTATGAGCATGGAATGGTCTTCCATCTTTTTGTGTCTTCTTCAATTTCTTTCATGAGTGTTCTGTAATTCCTTGAGTACAGATCATTTACCTCTTGGATTAGGTTTATTCCCAGACATCTTGTGGTTCTTGGTGCTATAGTAAATGGAATCCATTCTCTAATTTCCCTTTCTATATTTTCATTGTTAGTGCATAAGAAAGCAACTTGTTTCTGAACATTGATTTTGTATCCTGTCGCATTACTGAATTGCTGTATGAGTTTAGTAGTTTGGGGGTGGAGTCTTTTGGGTTTTTCATATAAAGTATCATGTCATCTGCAAAGAGAGAGAGTTTGACTTCTTCATTGCCAATATGAACACCTTTTATTTCTCTTTGTTCTCTGATTGCTGTTTCTAGGACTTCTAACACTATGTTGAACAAGAGTGGTGAGACTGGGCATCCTTGTCATGTTCCTGATCTCAGTGGGAAGGCTTTCAGCTTTTCCCCATTGAGGATGATATTTGCTGTGGCTTTTTGATAGGTAGATTTTATGAAGTTGTGGGGTGTTTCCTCTATCCCTTACTTTAAATCGTTTTAATCAGGAATAGATGCTGAATCTTGTCAAATGCTTTTTCTGCATCAATTGAGAGGACCATGTGGTTCTTCTCTCTTCTCTTATCAATTTGTTCTATCACACTGATTAATTTGTAAATGTTGAACTACCCTTGCAACCCAGGGATAAAACCCACCTGATCATGGTGGATAATCTTTTTAATGCACTGTTGGAGCCTATTAGCTAGGATCTTGTTGAGGATCTTATCATCCATATTCATCAGAGATATTGGTCTGAAATTCTCCTTTTTGGTGGGGTCTTTGCCTGGTTTGGGGATCAGGGTAATTCTGGGTAATTCTTAAAATGTCTGGAAGTTTCCCTTTTGTTTCTATTTCTTGAAACAGCTTCAGGAGAATAGGTATTATTTCTTCTTTGAAAGTTTGGTAGAATTCCCCCAGGGAATCCATCAGGTCCTGGGTTCTTGTTTTTTGGGAGGTTTTTGATCACTGCTTCAATCTCGTTACTAGATAATTGGTCTATTCAGGTTATCAATTTCTTTCTGATTCAGTTTTGGGAGTTTATAGGTTTCCAGGAATGTATCCATTTCATCTAGGTTGCTTAACATATTGGCATATAACTGTTGATAATAATTTCTGATGATTGTTTTTATTTCCTTGGTGTTAGTCATAGTCTCTCCCTTTTCATTCATAATTTTACTAATTTGGATCTCCTTTCTTTTCTTTTGAATTAGTTTGGCCAATGGTTTATCAATCTTATTGATTATTTCAAAAAACCAGCTTCTAGTTTCGTTGATGAGTTCTACTGTATCTCTAGTTTCTATCCCATTGATCTCTGCTCTAATATTGATTATTTCCCTTCTTGTGTGTAGGTTAGTCTTAATATGTTGTTGATTCTCCAGTTTTTTAAGGTGTCAGCAAGATGGACATTCAAAATGGTAGGAGAGATTAAGAGCTTCCAAGACCAGCAAGGATTAAAAGACTATGTGACCACCAAGCCTCCACTACAAGAAATATTAAGGGGGGTTCTGTAAAAGAAAGAACCCAAGAGTCTCATTGAAAAGAAATTTATGGAGACAATCTATAGAAACAAGGACTTCACAGGAAACACGATTTCAATAAAAACGTATCTCTCAATAATCACTCTCAATGTGAATGGCCTAAATGCTCCCATAAAATGGCACAGGGTTGCAGATTGGATAAAATGACAGGACCCATCTACATGTTGTCTACAAGAGACCCATTTTGAACCTAAGGATACATCCAGACTGAAAGTGAAGGGATGGATAAGCATCTTTCATGCCAATGGGCCTCAAAAGAAGTCTGGAGTAGTGATTCTCATATCAGATAAATTAGATTTTAAACTAAAGACTGTAGTCAGAGATACAGAAGGATAGTACATCATTATTAAAGGGTCTATCCACCATGAAGATCTAATGTTTGTAAATATTTATGCCCCCAATATGGGAGCAGCCAACTACATCAGACAACTGTTAATCAAAATAAAGAGTCATATTGATAAGAATACATTAATAGTAGGGGATCTTAACATGCCACTCTCAGTAATAGACATCATCCAAGCAGAAAATCAATAAAGAAACAAGAGCATTGAATGATGCATTGGATAAGATGGACCTCATATATATATACAGAACATTGCACCCTTAAACAACAGTATACTCATTCTTCTCGAGCACACATAGAACTTTCTCCAGAACAGACCACATACTGGGTCACAAATCAGGACTCAACTGATATCAGAAGATTGAGTTTATTCCCTGCATATTCTCAGATCACAATGCTTTGAATCTGGAACTCAACACAAGAAAAAGTTTGGAAGGAAATCAAACACCTGGAAGCTAAAGACCACCTTGCCTAAGAATGTTTGGATCAGCCAGGAAATCAAAGAAGAACTTAAACAATTCATGGAAACCAATGAGAATGAAGACACTTCGGTCCAAAACCTATGGGATACAACAAAGGCAGTCCTAAGGAGAAATACATAGCCATCCAAGCCTCCCTCAAAAAAATTGAAAAATCCAGAAAGACCAGCTGTCTTTGGCTTCCTTCTCAAATGTTAGTTGACTCTATAAGCAGTGGTTTATTTCTGGGCTCTCTGTAGTGTTCTATTGATCAGTCTGTGAGTCTTTTATGCCAGTACCACATTATGTGTGGTTGTTTGGTTTTTGTTTTGTTTGTTAGTTTGCAAGGAAGTGTAATGTTCCAGCTTTGTTCTTCTTATGCAGGATTGCTTTGCTATTTATGGATTTTGTGATTCCATACAAATTTTGGGATTCTTTTTTCTATTTCTGTGAGAAATATCATTGGAAGTTTCATGGGAACTGCAATGAATCTATAGATGGCTTTGGGTAGAATGGATATTTTAACAATAACAATTCTTCCAATTCATGATCATGGAATATCTTTTCACTTATTTGTGTCTTCTTCAATATCTTAAAACTTTCAGTGTGCAGAACTTTCATTTCTTTGGTTAAATTTATTTTTAGGTATTTTATTGTTTTTGGTGCTTGTAAATGGGATTGTTTTCTTAATTTCTCTTTCAAACAGTTCATTGTTAGTGTATACAAACACAGCTGATTTTTATATATTGATTTTGTATTGGGCAACTTTACTAAATTTGTATATTCTAACAGTTTTATGATGGAGTTCTTAGATATTTCTATATATGCTATATGACATCTGCAAATAGAGACAAATTTACTTCTTCCTGATTTGACTTTTCTTTTCATTATTATTTTCTTTTTTTCTTGTCTAATTGTTCTGACTAAGACTATCAGTATTATGTTGAGTAAAAGGTGAGAATGGTTATCCTTGTCTTGTTCCTGATCTTAGAAGGAAAGCTTTCAGCCTTTTATCATTTAGTAAGATGTTAGATGTGGACTTTATTATGTTGAGATATGTTCTATCTATACCCACTTTGTGGAGAATTGTTATCATGAAAGGATATTGAATTTTGTCAAATGCACTTTCTGTATTTATCGAAATGATTTTATGATTTTTATCCTTCATTTTGCTAGTGCTGTTTGACTGATTTGCAAACATCCTTGCATCCCTAGAGTAAATCTGTCTTGATCATGATGTATAATCCTCTTAGGGTGTTGCTAAATTCAACTTACTAATATTTTGCTTAGCATTCTTGCATCTATGGTAATCAGGACTATTGGCTTGTAGTTTTCTTTTTTAGTACTGTCTTTGTCTAATTTTGATATTAGGATAACATTGGCCTTATAAATTAATTTGGAAGTATTCCTTTATCTTATATTTTTTTAAAAGAGTTTGACAGGATTGGTATTAAATCATCTATAAATGTTTGGTGGAATTCACCAGTGAAACTTTCTGGTCCTGGACATTTTTTTTTTTTTTTTTTTTTTTTTTTTTTTTTTTTGCGGGAAGAGATTTTTGATTACTGATTTAATCCCCTTACTAATAAATGCTCTATTCGGATTTTCTACTTCTTCCTGATTCAGTTTTGGTAGGTTCTGTATTTCTCAGAATTTATCAATTTATTCTAGGTTGTCTAATTTGTGGGCATATAGTTATTCAAAGTAGTATTTTATGATTTCTTATATTTGTGTGATATCAGTTATAATGTCACCTCTTTCATTTCTGATTTTATTTGAATCCTTTCTTCTTGTTTCTTGGTAAGTCTACTTAAGGTTTGTTTGTTTGTTTATTTGTTTTAAACTCCCTGAGTTTTCTATTTTCATAGTTCTCTTAATAAACTAAGTAATTGTCATATAACATCACAGATTTTCTATGACTTATGATAAGGTTACATCCTGATCAGCTCATCAAAAGTGGAAAATGTAATAAATTAACATACATTCGATACACCTAACCTACCCAACATCACAGCTTAGCTGAGCGTACTTAAAATGTGCTCAGAACATTTAGTATTAGCCCAGACTGGGCAAATTCATCCAAGGCATATTTTATAATAAAATATGTAATACCTCATGTAATATATTGAATACTAAAATCAAGAAACCAAATGATTGAATGGGAAGAGAATGGTTGTAAATGTATCCATTGTTTGCCCTTATGATTATATGCTGACTGGGAGCAGCCCAGCATCATGAGGCAGTATTGTAACACATATCACTAGCCTGAGAAGAGGACAAAATTCAAAATTTGAAGTTTAGTATCTATTGAATGTGTATTGCCTTCACACCATCACAAAATTAAAAAATTTTAAGACAAATTATTCTAAATGGAAGGCTGTATATTAGTTTCAAATGTAAAATAGTGATTCAATATTTGTGTACACTGAAATGATGACAAGTTTAGTTACCATCAGTTACCATACATAGTTACATTTTTAAAAAATTAACATATAATGTATTATTTGCTTCAGGGCTACAGGTCTGTGAGTCATCAGTCTTACACAATTCACAGCACTCACCATAGCACATACTCATCCCAATGTCCGTAACCAGCCACCCTATCCCTACCCACCCACCCCCCAGAAACCCTCAGTTTGTTTCCTGAGATTAAGAGTGTCTTATGGGTTTGTCTCCCTCCTCAGTCCCATCTTGTTTCATTTTTTCCCTCCCTATCCTCCACAGCCAGCTGCCTTGCCTCTCAAATTCCTCATATCAGAGAGATCATAGTATAATTATCTTTTTTTCTCCTGGTAAGATCTTTTAAGATTTATTGTCTTAGTAACTTTCAAATATGCAATACAGTATTATACATATATATGTATATATATACACACACCTATATATATATATATATATACACATATATATACACATATATTATATATATATATACAAACACACAACTGTATACTGACTGTACATAGTCACCATAGCACATTACATTCTCATGACTTATTTATTCTATAACTGTAAATTGTACCTTTTAACCAACCTTACCAACACTTACCCCCCTCCCCTCTGACAACCACCAATCTGTTCTGTGTATCCATGAGCTTGGTTTTTGTTTTATACTGTTTTGTTTTAATTTTTTTAGGTTCCACATATAAGTAAAATCATATCACATTTGTTTTTCTCTGTCTGACTTACTTCATTTAATGTAATGCCCTCAAGTAAAATCCACCCATGTTGTCACAAATGACAATATTCCATTCTTTCTTGTGATGGAGTAGTTTTCAAGTGTATGTGTGTGTGAAAGAAAGAGAGAGAGAGAGATATTATATTCTTTATCTCTTCATCCATCCATGGACACTCTGGTTGTTTCCATATATTGGCTATTGTAAATAATGCTTCAATGAACATGGAAGTGCATATATCTTTTCAAATTAGTGTTTTTGCTTTTTTCAGATAAATAGCTGGAAATGGAATTGCTGGATCACATAGTAGTTCTAATTTTAATTTTTTGAGGAACCTCCATAACTGTTTTCCATACTGGCTATACTGGTTTACATTCCCACCTATATTACAAACTTACAGTAATGTAAATGATATGATATTAGCATAAAAACAGACATATAGAGGAATGAAATAGAATAGATAATCCAGAAATAAGCCCATGAATGTAGGGTCAGTTCATTTGCAACAGTGTAGCCAAGAATATACAATGATGAAAGAAGAGTGACTTCAATAAATAGTATTGAGAAAACTGGACAGCCACATGTAAAAGAATGTAATTAGAATACTATCCTACACCATACACAAGAATTAATTCAAAATGGATTAAAGACTTGAATGCAAGACCTAAAACCATAAAACTCCTAGAAAAGAACATAAATGGAAAGCTCCTTGACACAAGAATTGGTGATGAATTTTTGGATCTGACTCCTTAAGCAAAGTAAACAAAAACAGAAACAGCCAACTAGGGCTACATTAAACTAAAAAGCTTTTGCATGACAAAGGAAATCATCAGCAAAATGAAAAAGCAACTTGCGGAATGGGAGAAGATATTTACAAATCATATATCCATTAAGGGGTTAATATTTAAAGTATATAAAGAGCTCCTCCAACTCAACAGCAAAAAAATCTGATTTAAGAAAATGGTGGAGGGGGTGCCTAGGTGTTGCAATAGGTTAGGCATCTGACTCTTAGTTTCAGTTTAGGTCATAATCTCAGGTTATGAGTTTGAGCCTTGCATCAGGCTCTATATTCAGCGTGGAGTCTGCCTGAGACTCTCTTCCTCTCACTCTGCCCCTCCCCACTGCTCGCTCTCCCTTTCAAATAAATAAATAAAGCCTTTTAAAAAATTGGTGGAGAACCTGAATATACATTTTTACAAGGAAGACATATAGGTGACCAACAGACATATGAAAAGATGCTCAATATCACTAATCATCAAGGAAGTGCAAATCATAACCACATTCTACATCACATCTTAGAAGGCAGGGCAGGGGGTTGTGGGGAGTAAGAAGGGAAAAAATGAAACAGGATGGGATTGGGAGGGAGATAAACCATAACAGACTCCTCATCTCACAAAACAAACTGGGGGTTCCTGGGGGTGAGGAGGGTAGGAAGAGGGTAGCTGGGTTATGGACATTGAAAGGGTATCTGCTATGGTGAGTGCTGTGAATTGTGTAAGCCTGATGATTCACAGACCTGTACTCCTGGGGCAAATAATGCATTATATGTTAATAATAATAATAATAATAATAATAATAATAGAATGGCTAGTATCAAAGGACAAGAAATAACAAATGTTAGCAAAGATGTGGAGAAAAGGGAACCTGCAAGTCTAGCTAAAGTTTCATCTATATTTTTTCTTTCAAAAACCAGTTATTAGTTTCACTGACCTTTTCTGCTTTCTTTTTAGTTTCTACTTCATTTATGTCTAGTTTGTTATTTATTGAGGTGTAAAGTTAAATTGCTTATTTGAAATCTTTCTTGTTTCTTGATGTAGGCATTTATCATTGTAAACTTCCCTCTTAGAATGCCTTTGGTTCCATCACATGTTTTGGTATCCTATATTTTCATTTGTCTCAACATTTTTTTAAAATTTCTCTTTTAATTTCTCCTTTGACATATGTTGTTCAGTAAATGTTTGATCTCCAGAAACTTGTGAATATTTACATTTTCTTCATGCAATTGCTTTCTAGTTTTATACCACTGTTGTGGGAAAAGATGCTTTATATGATTTCATTCTTTTTAAATTCATTAAGTCTGGTTTGGTGGCCTAACATATGATCTAACCTAGAGAATGTTAACATGTATCTAATAAGAATGTGCATTCTGCTCTTGAATGAAATGTTTGCAAGATGTCCATTAAGTCCATCTGGTCCAATATATAATTTAAGTCTAAGGTTTACTTAACTAAATTTCTGTCTCGATGATTTATCTATTGCTGAAAGTGGAGTACTGAAGTCCCCTACACTATTGTATTGTTGTCTGTTTCTCCCTTCAGATTTGTTAATATTTGCTTTTTATATTCAGGAGCTCCTATGTTTGGTGCATAAATATTAACAAATATTATAGGCTCTTGATGAGTTGATGAGTCCTTTATAATTATACAATGGCCTTCTCTGTCTCTTGTTATATAGAGTTTTGGCTTAAAATCTATTTTGTCTTATAGAAGTATAGCTACCTTTGCTTTTTTTGGGTTTCGATTTGCATGGAATATCTTTTTCCATTCACTTTGAAAGATTCACTTTCAGTGAAAGACTGAAAGGTTCACTTTCAGTCTACCTGTGTCTGCAAAATTGAGGTGAGTCTCACATAGGTGGCTTATTGTCAGGTCTTATTTTTTTTTTAATTCATTCAGCCACTCTATATCTTTTTATTGAAGAATTTAGTACAATTATATTTAAAGTAATTATTGGTAATTGTGGACTTACTATTGTCACTTAAATTAACAAACTAATTGGTTTCTGATTATTTTTAATTCCTTAATTCCTTTCTTCCTCTCCTTCTTTTTCTGTGATTTGATAATTTCCCAGAGTGGTATGCTTTGATTTGTTATTCTTTGTCTTTTGTGTATATACTATAGGTTTTTGTTTTACTACCATGAGACTTACAAAAACCATATTTATAATAGACTATTTTTTAAAATTTATTTATTTGACAGATAGAGATCACAAGTAGGCAGAGAGGCAGACAGAGAGAGAGGAGGAGGCAGGCTCCCCGCTGAGCAGAGAGCCTGATGCAGGGCTCGATCCCAGGACTCTGGGATCATGACCTGAGCCAAAGACAGAGGCTTTAACCCACTGAGCCACCCAGGTGCCCCTATAATAGACTATTTTAGTGGAAAATAACTTAACTTTGAACACATAAGAAAGCTGTACATTTTTACAACCCTTGGATTTTGTTTTTGATGTCAAAATATACATCTTTTTGCATTGTGTATCCATCAACAAGTTATTACCATTATGATTTTTTATTAAGACTTTTATCTTTCAGCCATTATAGCAGTTATAAGTGATTTTCCTACCACCATTATAATGTTAGACTATTCTGTTTATAGTATATTTACCTTTAATACTAGAGTTTACTTTCAAATTTCCTGTTACTAATCAGCATCCTTTTGCTTCAGTTTGAAGAAGTCCCTTTAGCATTTCTTTTTTTTTTTTTTAAAGATTTTATTTATTTTACAGAGAGAGAGATCACAAGTAGGCAGAGAGAGAAGGGAAAGCAGACTCCCCGCTGAGCAGAGAGTCTGATGTGGGACTTGATCCCAGGACCCTGAGATCATGACCCGAGCCAAAGGCAGCAGCTTAACCCACTGAGCCACCCAGGTGCCCCTCCCTTTAGCATTTCTTGTAAAGCTGGTCTAGTAGTGATAAACTGTATCTTCTCTTTAACTGTAAAACTCTTTACTTCTCCTTCAATTCTAAAGTACAATTATGTCAGATAGAGTATTTGGGAATAGCAGTTTTTTTTTTCTTTCTCTTTTAGCACTTGGAATATATCATGCCACTCCATTCTGGCCTGCAAAGATTCTCCTCAAAAAAATCTATTTATAGTCTTATAGAGATTTCACTGTATATAACAAGTCTTTTTTTCCTCTTGCTATTTTCAATATTATCTTCTTGTCATTAATTTTTGGCTACTGAATTTTAATGTTTCTCTTGGTGTGGTTCCCTTTTGATTCATGTTATTTTAAGCTCCCTGGGCTTTCCTGATCTGGATCTCTGTTTTTCCCGGGTAGGGGGATTTTCAGTCATTATTATTTCATAAAAGTTCTCTGTCCCTATTTCTCTTTCTTCTTCTGGGATTTCTATAATGCAAACATTGATTGCTTTATGTATCCCATAAGTCCCTTAAATAGTCCTCACTCTTTTTCATTCTTCTTTTTGCTCCTCTGAATGAGTGAATTCCATTGTCCTTTCTTCCAGCTCACTGGTCCTTTCTTCTACTTGATGTGGTCTGCTATTGAACACTTCTATTGAATTTTTACATTTGTTCTTATATTCTTTATCTCTGTGATTTGTTTGGTACTTACCTTTTTGTTGAATTTCTCACTTAGTTAATGCAAGGTTTTCTGATCTGAGAGCATCTTTATGACTAGTATTTTGAATTTCTTATCAGGTAAATCACTTATCTCTGCTTCATTAAGTTCTGTTTCTGGAGTTTTATCTTGTTCATTTATTTTAATATATTCCTCTGTTTCCTCATTTTCCTTGACACTCTATGTATTACACAAAACCACCACCTTTCTAATCTTGATGGAATGGTCTCATGTAGGAGATAAACCTTGTCAAGTAGCCTGGCCCATACTCTTGATTGCCTCACAAACTCCATGCTTGTCCAAGATGCCTTATTTATTTTTAGTGCTTCATGTAGCTGAGGGCATGCCAAGACCCATCATGTCCCAAAAAGGAGGAGGCAAGTTCCACACATGGATGCAGGCCAATTGAAAGCTGTACCATCAGGCAAAAGCTGGACAAGTATGTAATAGGCACTTTCCAGGAAGTAACTAGAAGGTGGGCATTGTTTTTTTCCTATTTCCTCTGCAAATCTTGTATTTCTGATGAGAAGAAAGTTGAGAAATGGGTTGTATTTTTGTAGTGCCTTCATGGTTATTGTATCAGCAGACTCTTTTTTCTCTCTGTGCCACTTATCAATTCATTGCCCCTCAATTTCACACTTCTTTCCTCCTCTTTGTCATTTTATAGCTGGGCTCAAATTTTTGCATTGCTAGTTGGCGCAATGTTAAGTTTTATTAGTAGAGCAGGCTGGAGAAACACTTCAAAGCATAGAGGAAGAGAATTCTCTTTCTCCCTTTGAGGTGTTTAGTTTTAGCTCTCATGGTATGACTGACAGTGGGAGATCCAGTGAGATTGTCTTCAGCAAATCATTCTGGCCCCTTAGCAGATAGTTTCCTGAAGACCAAATTCAGCCTACTAACATCCTAGAAAACTGCCACTCTCTCTCTAACAGGTTACAGTTGTACCTTTTTCAACAAGGTCAGATTTATAGTCTTGTAGTGGGGTAGTGGTCCTTCTCCAGATTTAAAAAAAAATTTTTTTTTAATTTATTTTCAGCGTAACAGTATTCATTGTTTTTGCACCACACCCAGTGTTCCATGCAATCCATACCCTCTCTAATACCCACCACCTGGTTCCCCCAACCTCCCACCCCCCACCCCTTCAAAACCCTCAGATTGTTTTTCAGAGTCCATAGTCTCTCATGGTTCAACTCCCCTTCCAATTTCCCTCAACTCCCTTCTCCTCTCTAACTCCCCTTGTCCTCCATGCTATTTGTTATGCTCCACAAATAAGTGAAACCATATGATAATTGACTCTCTCTGCTTGACTTATTTCACTCAGCATAATCTCTTCCAGTCCTGTCCACGTTGATACAAAAGTTGGGTATTCATCCTTTCTGATGGAGGCATAATACTCCATAGTGCATATGGACCACATCTTCCTTATCCATTTGTCCTTTGAAGGGCATCTTGGTTCTTTCTACAGTTTGGTGACCGTGGCCATTGCTGCTATAAACATTGGGGTACAGATGGCCCTTCTTTTCACTACATCTGTATCTTTGGGGTAAATACCCAGGAGTGCAATTGCAGGGTCATAGGGAAGCTCTATTTTTAATTTCTTGAGGAATCTCCACACTGTTCTCCAGAGTGGCTGCACCAACTTGCATTCCCACCAACAGTGTAAGAGGGTTCCCCTTTCTCCACATCCCCTCCAACACATGTTGTTTCCTGTCTTGATAATTTTGGCCATTCTAACAGGTGTAAGTTGATATCTCAATGTGGTTTTAATTTGAATCTCCCTGATGGCTAGTGATGATGAACATTTTTTCATGTGTCTGATAGCCATTTGTATGTCTTCATTGGAGAAGTGTCTGTTCATATCTTCTGTCCATTTTTTTTATATGATTATCTGTTTTGTGTGTGTTGAATTTGAGGAGTTCTTTATAGATCCTGGATATAAACAAAAATAAAACTGGGGACATCATGTTACCTGATTTCAAGCTTTACTACAAAGCTTTGATCACCAAGACAGCATGGTACTGGCATAAAAACATATACATAGATCAGTGGAACAGAATAGAAAGCCCAGATAGGGACCCTCAACTCTATGGGCAAATAATCTTGGACAAAACAGGAAAATATACAGTGGAAAAAAATAGTCTCTTCAATAATGGTGCTGGGAAAACTGGACAGCTATATGTAGAAGAATGAAACTCGACCATTTTCTTACATCGTACAGAAAGATAAACTCAAAATGTGAGACAGGAATCCATCAGAATCCTAGAGGAGAACATAGGCAGTAATCTCTTCAATATCAGCCACAGCAACTTCTTTCAAGATATGCCTCCAAAGGTAAAGGAAGCAAAAGCGAAAATGAACTTATGGGACTTCATCAAAATCAAGAGCTTCTGCACAGCAAAGGAAACAGTCAACAAAACAAAGAGGTAACCCATGGAATGGGAGAAGATATTTGCAAATGACAGTACAGACCAAAGGTTGATATCCTTCTCCAGGTGTTTTTTTAAAAAATTCTATTTATTTATTAATGAGAGAGAGACAGAGAGAAGGAGAGGAAGAAGAGGAAGAAGCAGGCTCCCCGCTGAGTAGGGAGCCTGACGTGGGGCTTAATCCCAAGACTCTGGGATCATGACTGAGCCAAAGGCAGCTGCTTAACTGACCAAGCCACCCAGGTGCCCCTCTCCTCCAGAATTTTATTTCTGTTTTTGGGTACTCTCCCTCAGCCTTAGAAGCCATTTTGCATTTGTTCTTCCTGCATTCTTTCATCCCCTCTACTTTTATAGTAGCTAACCACTTTCTATTGGTTAATAATTCATTACATTAAATTCTCCCTTTTCAAATTACTAGTGATGTGCCCTGCCCCACCATGCTTTAAAAATAGACTTTGGCAGCAGTTTGTGTCAGGCACTGATATCAAATTTCCCTCTACATGGAGGTACCTGGAAGGATACTCTTGAAATTAAGCATATGACTGGAAGTGATGTGTGTCATTTCCATACAGAAGCATTCAATGGCTAGTGCTCAACCTACAACCTACCCTCTGAACACTTATGCCTTTGTATATATGGCGGTTAACTAACCATTTAGTAATGGCTAGTTAATTACTAAATAATTAGTTAATTACTAAATTAATTTTCAATATCTACAACATGACCCTGTGATTGCCAAAGAAAGTCCCAAGGAAGAAGAATTTTTAGGCAAGAAAATTAGTCAGTGCTATGTTAGAGTATTTTCCCCTCTGCAGAGGGGATATTCTCTGCAGAGAATATGTTTAATATGCTATAATGTCCATCTCTAAGGAAGAGGCATTTGTCAAATTGTTTTGACCAAGGAGCCCATAACTGCTGTAACAGCTGAAGACTGTGGGTTAACAGCTGAACTCTATTAGTGGAATTCTTCTGTGTGGAAGTGACACTCATCTCTTCTGCTCATATTCTTACCTTCTAAAGAATCCTTCCAGGTACTTCAAAGAAAGGGGGAACTGGTGATCAGTAAAGAATTGCAATGTATGCCACAAACTGTTACTAAATTAATTAACAAGAGCACACAAAACAAAGTTGAGTTGAACACTGGGTGTTATGTGTAAGTGATGAAACACTAAGTTCTGTACCTGAAACCAATTTTACCATATACAACGAACTGAACTTAAATAAAAATGTAATTTAAAAAACATGAGCTTTTTGTGATGGTGGGAACCCAAAGAATATTGTTTAACAGTAGAAAAGTCGATTAAGTTAAAACTAAACAACTGACAGTTTGTTTGAATCTGTTACATGATTTGTATAACTTATACATAAGATACCCCAAGGCACATGTATTAGTATGCTTTTGGTTATTGGAGATAATCATACAAAAATATTAAATGCTTTATATCTTACAGTTATTGAAAGAGATTCAATTCTTTATCTCTATGGTTCTACTCAGTGACTGATGCATACTACTGTTCCTTAGCTGTCAGTAAGTGTCTGAAAGCTTTAAAAATTTTGAATATTTTGTAAGTTAGCATTCTAAACTAATGTTCAAAAGAGTCATTGATTTCTTTAGGTTTGTTCTACTTGATGCAACTTCTTTTACATTTACATCTTTGCATTAGAATCAAATTTTTGCATTAGTAATAAGAACCTAACTTGAACCACTGCTGCTTAAGCCCAAAGTATAGTATGATTAAAAGGGTCTTAGCAACTGGGATTCTAATTCTAGCTAGTAAAAGTGGAATCAAATAGTCAAATTCCTTAATAATTTTGCCCTTATTTTTTTCCTGTAAAAAAATAGTAGATTTAAAATAGGTGATCTCTATGACCCTAGAATTTTTAATAAAAATATTTTATAATTTAAATTCCATATCCTCTATAGGAATGTTCTTTTTTTTAAAAAAGATTTTATTTATTTATTTGTCAGAGAGAGAGCACAAGTAGGCAAAGAGGCAGGCAGAGAGAGAGAGAGGAGGAAGCAGGCTCCCTGCTGAGCAGAGAGCCTGATGCGGGACTCGATCCCAGGACCCTGAGATCATGACCTAAGCTGAAGGCAGCGGCCTAACCCACTGAGCCACCCAGGCACCCTATAGGAATGTTCTTATTATCAATGTGATAGTTCATATTTTATGTGATTCATTAATTCATTCATTTATCAAATATTTAATGAGCAACTTTCATTAAATGAGAGTGGGAAGATTGTATTCAGGTCACTGAGGTAATTGAGAACTTTCTCCTTCAACAGTGTGAATGAAAGATCACTGTTGAAGTCACATCTGAACAAAGTGAAATTATGTGTTTAAACTGCAGGAAGCTACCACAAGGAATAATGAATCCATTTCAAATAAACAAAATTTTACACAATTGATAATTAAACACATGAAAAAATGTTTCAGGGACACAGGATGCCATGAGATGGCAGTTGTCTGTTCAATAACAGTTAATAAAAGAAAATATTCACGTTTCAATTTTTAAAGTAGCTAATTATTTTCACTCCCTAATTGACCCTGATGATGAAAAAAAAAATGACTCTGATGATAAAAAGAAAAGCGATTCCCTGAGACAGAATCAAAAGTGTTGAGTTTGGGAGTTGTGGGCAAACGTTGTCCCAGACAAGTGATTGCCTGATGCTTGAGATTTGTTTTTATGAAGGAATATGGAGGGAGATGCTGTCGTCTTGTTTCTAGGAAACTTCATAGGATGCAGAAGGTGGGATTCATGTCATCACTGTTTTATGTCAAATATGTTTCACTTAACTTTTGTATTAGGTAATAGGCATTTGCAAAGCACTTTATGAAAGAGGAGAGTCATCTAACCCACCCCTATATCTTCTCCCTTCTGAAGAAGATAAAGACAGATGCTAGAGAAGACTTGGAAGTAATTGTTTCTTTCATGTTTTTAGTTGAAGACTGAGGCTCTTCCAGGAGACTGAAATCAGGATACATAGTGGTAGACATAGAAAAGTGCTCAGATGGGACTGGGCTCTCACACATGGAACAGAGTTGCCCCACACTTGTGCATGTAAAGCAATGCTCCTCAACCACATTAGGATCAACATTCCTTTATGTCTCCCACTAACTCAGCTTGGATTACTATCCTTCTTCTGTGTATTAAGGAATCTAGGTCATGATACACACTGCACAGATAATACATGGACTGAAACAGAGAAGAGGTTCCAACTCAACCCTGGTTTTAGTTGCTCATTCAGTAAATATTTACTGAATGTCTTCTATGTACTAGACACAATGTTAGGCATTGAGGGATATCATCCTGAACAGGACAGACATACACAAAAAGACAATCTGGGGATGGGAAGGCCAAACTAAAATCCAATCAATCAATCAATTTTGATTAGGTCAATGAAGGAGATAAACATAGTGCTGAGACAGAAATCAATAGTAGAAAGGAGCAATGATATTTGTAGAAACATTTGGGGAGGTTTGTCTATGGGAGTGATGTTTGAGAAAATATTTTAGCTGAAACTCAAGGAATAAAAAGATGATCACATGGAGACTGTGGAAAAAGTGAGTTGGGCAGAGGAAAGGGCATAGGCAATATTCTGTAAATAAGAAAGAGTTCAGTGAATTCTTGAAATCAAATGAAACCCATGTATTTGGAGTGCTGTGGTAGGAGGAAAGAATGGCAGGGAGAAGTGAGGCTGGAGTGGTGGCCTGGGGTTGTCATATAAGGCTTTGCAGGTTGTCTTGTAGGGCATTTTATTTTAAATGCAGTTGGAAGTCATTGAAGGCATTTAAGCTGAAGTTTAACATAATCAAAACTCTGCTTTATTATCACTTGCTTATATGGGTTGGATTGGGAGGAGAAAAGAATTAAGGGATAAAGAACCACTAGAAAGCAGATCAGAGATGATGTTGGAGTAGGAGGGAGGAAGTGGAGAGGTACTGAAGTGGACAAACACTTGTTAGGTAAAAAGACTGTAGTATACATATGAAAAGGGACATGAAGATTGCATCATGAAGTATGAATATAACTCTTTCATATCAAAAGATAATAAAAATAATTTGTAGGTCATGTAGTTCCAGTCCTTTCATTTTGCAAATAAGCCTTAAAACTTGAGATGCAAAGACTAATTAGTGGGGGACTTATTATCAAAACACCCATCCTGATTTCCTCTTTAGTTACTTTTTTCCTGTAGAATATTGCAAATTGTAAAAATAAAATTATGAAGCATTCATCAATTTTTAATTGGGTACATTTTAAAATTCTAAAAATAAAGCTCATTATAGTATCAGGTAAAATCTGATGAAATCTGTTTATCCTGAATACTGTTTCATCAAGATGACTGGTTGAAGATTAAAAAAAATGTGGGGTTTATTATGTGGAGGAAGGAGACCAGACTTAGGAATATTTAGATGACTTAGAATAGCAAAGTATGCCCTCAGCTTAGCTTCTGCATACCAAGAAAAGAACATTTAGTGGGCTACACATGCAGAACTCTAGCCTTTTTTGCAATGTAGTGCCCGAATTAGCAGAATATATGACTAGGTAGAGAGAAAGCTCAGGCAATTAGAAAGAGTTGCCTCCCTTACTGGAACTGTGGTTATCTTTGGGTTCTCCCTCCTTCTGGTAACTGAAGTTAAACTATGGGATAAAATCATTGGTAGTTAGGGAAGTAGCTGATGTGGTGATAGTAGATATAGTGAGTGCCATATCAGAGTTGAGGCTATATCCTTCCTGGCTAAGTAGAAGTTGGTTTGCAGATTTTCCTCACTCTTCAAAAATAACTGTCTCCTTCCACTGGCCTGTAACATCATATGAAAATTTCAGAGCATAGAGTTTTCATGTAAGGGGTCATATTGTTTTTTTAATCTACCAATGTCTGCCTGCTCTACCACAACACTCTGTTTTTCTATGAGTGACTGATTTAACTGGACTAATCTCTACCTTTCACTTAGGATGTAGGTAGACCAGGTACAATTTGTTCCTGTCATAAAAAAATGAGTTAGATAAATAAATTTAGTAAAGGGGCTATTTACAAAATTAATATATTGAAATCTATTACATTTCTATACACTAACAATAAAGAACCAGAAAGAAAAATTCATATAACAATTCTATTTACAACTATAACAAAAATAATAAAATTAGGAGTAAATTTAACCAAAAATGTGACAGACTTGTACTCTGAAAACCATAAAACCCTGAGAAAAGAAATTAAAGATGACATAAACAAATATAAAGATACATATACCATGCTCAGGGTTTAGAAGAATTAATATTATTAAAATGTCTAAACTATCCAAAGAAATCTAAGATTCAATGCAATCTCTATAAAAATAGCTATAACATTTTTCACAGAGCTAGAACAAATAATCTTAAAACTTGTATGGAACCACAAAAATCCTGAATAGCCAAAGAAATCCTGAGAAAGAAGAACAAAACTGGAAGTATCGCTCTCCCAGACTTCAAACTATACTGCAAAGCTATAGTAATAAAAACAGTATGGTATTGGCACAAAAACAGACAGAAAGATCAATAGAACAGAATAAAGATTCCAGAAATAAACCCACAGGAATATGGTAAGTTAATCTATAACAAAGAAAGCAAAAATGTACAATGGGGAAAAGACAGTCTCTTCAAAAAAATGCTATTGGGAAAACTGGACAGTTATATAAAACACTTTCTTACACCATATGCAAAAATAAAATGGCTTAAATGTAAATCTGAAACCATAAAACTCTTAAAAAAAAAAAAGGATAAGCAGTGGGGTGCCTGGGTGGCTCAGTGGTTTAAGCCTCTGCCTTCAGTTCAGGTCATGATCTCAGGGTCCTGGGATCGAGCTCCACATCGGGCTCTTTGCTCAGCGGGGAGCCTGCTTCCCCCCTCTCTGTTTGCCTGCCTCTGCCTACTTGTGATCTCTGTCTATCAAATAAATAAATAAAAATATTTAAAAAAAAGATAAGCAGTAAACTCTTGGACACTGGTCTTAGCAATATTTTTTTTTGGATCTGTCTCCTCAGGCAAGGGTAACAAAAACAAAATAAGCAACTGAAACTATATCAAGCTAAAAACTTTTGTACAGTAAAAGAAACTTCA
Organism: Mustela putorius furo; assembly: GCF_011764305.1. Taxonomy (NCBI): domain Eukaryota; kingdom Metazoa; phylum Chordata; class Mammalia; order Carnivora; family Mustelidae; genus Mustela; species Mustela putorius. The sequence continues at coordinate 25,675,691 of NW_025421987.1, forward strand.
AAATGAAAAGACAATCTACTGAAAGGGAGAATGTACTTGTGAATGATATACCTGATAAGGTGTTAATACTCAAAATATATAAAGAACTCATATAATTAAATGCCAAAGAAACAACTTGATTAAAAAGTGGGCAGAGAATCTGAATAGACTTTTTCCCAAAGATATATAGATGGCCAACAGACACATGAAAAGATACTGAACATCACTAATCATCAGGGAAATGCAAATCAAAAATACCATGAGATATCACCTCATAGCTATCAGAATGGCTGTTATCAAAAAGAAAAATTAACAAGTTTTGGCAAGAATGTGGAGAAAAGGGAAACCTTGTGCACTGTTAGTGGGAATGCAAATTGGTACAGCCACTAGGGAAAACAGTATAGAGGTTCCCCCAAAACAAAAAAATACAAATACCATATGATCCAGCAATTATACTTTTGCATATCTATCCAAAGAAATGAAAACACTAATTTGAAAAAATACATACACCCCTATGTTTACTGCAGCATTATTTACAACAGCCAAGACATGGAAACCACCTAAATAGAAGAATAGATAATGAGGATGTATAATGGAATGTTATTCAGTCATAAAAAAAATGAAATCTTGCTATTTGTAACAATATAGTTGAACCTAGAGGGTATTAGAATAGGCGAAATAAATCAGAGAAAGACAAATACCATACTATTTCAGTTATATGTAGAATCAAAAAAAAAAAAACAAACCCAAATAAACAAACAAATCAAAACAGAAACAGACTCATAAATACAGAGAACAAATTGGTGAATTGGTGGTTGCTAGAGGGAAAGAGATGGATGGGAGAAATAGGTGAAGGGGATTAAGAGGTACAAACTTCAGTTATAAAATAAATAAGTCACAGGGATGATGTAAAGTATAGCATGGGGAATAGAGTCAGCTTTTCATGGTGACAGATGGTAACTAGACTTACTGCGATGATCATTTTGTAATGTATATGATTGTTAAATTACTGTTTGTATACCTGAAACTAATATAATATTGACTATCAACTATACTTCAACAACAGCGAGAGAATATATAGCTTATACAGCACTAAAAACAAAGAAATGACAATTAAGCAGACAAATGGCAGCTAGGTGAAAAGAAAAGGAAAAAGGAAAACAAAACAAAAACAAAATTCTAAATTATTGATGATTTTATCATTTGGCTGTATTCTTTGCTGTCAAAAGACTTTTTTGGTCAACCACCTGCTCATCATTTTGAGAGATTATAGATTCATACTTGGTTGCTTTTCACTCAACTTTGAGAAAATTAAATGCAAATATCATGCCACAGTCATAGAGAAAAATTGGTATTTAAGTTGAAAAAACTTAAATTCCTAGGTAACTTGCATCTCAAGATGTATTCCTCTTTTTCTCTTTTCTCATCCCACTCCCTCTCACTATTCCTTATACAATAATTGAGGACTTATAGATTAAAAATTATATATACAAGGAGATACACTAGGTAGAAGATAATATAGATGAGGAAACAATCTTATCCCATTTATTAGCTTGAAATAGGTTTATTTAAATCCATTTCCATATTCTAGGTAAGTCTTCCAGTTTTGGTGTATATCCCCTCATTAAATAAATTAGATGTATTTAGTTTGCCTCAGTTTACATTCAGTTCCTGGCAAGATCAATTCCATTTATCAAGTTTTTTAAAAAAATTATTTATTTGATGGGTGGGGGGAGAAAAGAGAGTGAAAGAGAGAGAACACTTGAGCAGGAGGAAGGGCAAAGAGAGAATCTCAAGCAGATGCCCCACTGAGCACAGAGTTCCACTGGGGACTGGATCCTACAACCCCAAGTTCATGACCTGAGCTGAAACCAAGAGTCAGAAACTCATTTAACTGAATCACCCAGGTGCCCCACATTTATCTAAATATTTTATGGGAAAAAAATTATGGTGATAGTCTCTGTAGATTAATGCTATGATTAATTAAGGTCATCACTTATCTCTAGCAGAAAGATTATGGTTTTTTCAATCTTGGGATAAACCACAAAGCTTAACCTAAAACATTTAGGCAAAATGTTAATAAATTAAAACTAAGCCTGATGGAACAGTCTAGTTTTTTCACACAATATTTCTGGAAGTGACCCAATAGCAAAGATCATAAGTAGGAGAGGTCTTGAAAGTCTAATTAAAGTAAAAACAACCGTAGAAGTTACATGAAAGTTTGGTGTGGATTTAAATATTTTGGTTAAGACTCAGTATTCACTTGGAAAACTGATGAAAAAAATGGGGAATTTGACTGTATTTGCAATAATTTACTTTTGGGAAAAAAAACTAACTGAAGCTAACAAGCTCAATTATTGACATCTATGTTATCTTCCTGTTGGCTACATCAGTGTCTGTTCTTATTTTTTTCTATTTGTTTAAAATATTTTATTGTTAAAATTTTTAAGAGAGAGAGTGTTGTCACCATCTTTCTTACCTTATAGAGATGAAGACTGAAATATATTGGGATGAAATTACACATCTGGGATTCTTTAAAATACCTTAGCATTAATAAGAAAATAAAGGGATTAGTACAAATGTTGCACAAGTATATGTTACGTATAGATAATAAGTTTGCACATACATACATATTTTTAAATGAAGGATGATACATTATCTTAAAGCTTTTGGGACAAGGATACTTTGATGAGCACAAAAAAGAATGATAGATTAACTAAGGAGATTAATTGGCATATATTCTTTTGCACTGATTCTGAGTTTCTAAAAGTTTCCACTAATTTGCTTATATCATTCAAAAAAGTCAGCTGGCTCATTTTTTGATGAGCACAGAATAAAAATAGTTATAAGTTAGGTTCTTGGGAAATTCTAGCACTTTGCCTGTATAATGCTTATTAGTTGGGTGGATAGTTCTTTAAGCATTCTTTAGTCATCCCCCCAACTCTGTATCAACCACCTGTTCTCTCCAAATGAGAACTGTAACTATGAGGAACACCTTAAAGCCCTGTCCTAGGGGTAAAAATGAGTTAAAACAGGAGTTAATGAGAGTTAAGTAAGGAATATTCTGAAATGTGTATCTGAAATTAAAAGGATATGGCAACATTCTCAGCAGGATGGAGTCCTGGGACTTGTGAACATTTACCACATCAATGTCTATGACTAATAAATAGGTCAAATGTATTTATCAGAGCTCATCTTAAATAACCATTCTTTTTCGATTATATGCTATCTCCTTGTTTCCTCCTGTAAACACACTTCACATAAGAAGTCACTGTAATGCAAAGTTAGTTTAGTTCTTGGAATTTTTGTTAAGAAAATATTTGCACATAAAATGAAAAGACCCTGTTATTTGGAAATTAGCACACATCTTTTATCCTGCCCCAAAGGCATGATAAATCCTTTATTGTGTTTCCTTAATTTTTCCTATATCCTGTATATTTTGGACTTGAAAGTATTGCGTTGCATCCTGTGTTGGTGTTTCTGTTTTGGTTAACCAGACTAAGTTCAGCATTCAGGACTTTAGAGCCCATCCCAATGCATGTTAAATCAATTATGGAGGCACAGGGTAGCAGTGCCTGCTTTCTACCCAAAAGGCCCTGCTAAAGCTGTTAGATTCAATTAGGTACAAACTCTGTCTTTGGGATTAGAGTTTTATATTCCAAGCCAAAGCTCAGTTACCTTTGTTCTCTTCTATACCCACACATAACTTTGCCACTGAGGTTATGTGTCCCTGCCATGCTGTCTACCCCTGAAAAGACACAAGTGATTCACAGCAGTCCTTCTGAGAAGTTGATTACATTGACCAGTTGAGTTTGAAAGAATTCTGAAGGCTTCTTTTTTGGGGGTGGGGGAATGTGGGAGAGGACATTTTTTGTTGGTTACTACAGGAGAGAATTGGGTTTTGGGTTTTATTTTCATACCAGGGTTGGGTTGCTGAGCCGGAAATTGAATTAAAACTGGCACGTCTCTGTGGCTTCATTTGCTTTTCTTCCGGCCATGGGACAAGCTGGCACCAAAACCTTGTTTTTGAAACCCTGAAACCCAAGCCTTAGACAGTCAGTGCCAGTAGTGTGAGTTGAAATTGCTTGGTTTGAATTTCCATAGAATTGTGGGGACCCAAGTAGAAAAGTTGAATGAGAGTTTGTCTCAAAAGGCAGTAGAATGTCTTCTTTGGACTGACTTGGTAAGGAATTCAGGCATTGTCTTACAAGATATTTAGAAGTTAAACTTGTACCAGCCCTTCTTCTACTGTGTATAGCATCTTGTTTATCAGAGAAAAGAATAGAGGTGTAAAAGCCAAAAGGAAAAAGTGTGGACTGTTGCATTTTGAAGGAGAGTTTGTGGTTGTGGATATTTCATAGAAGGAATAAAGAAAATTGGGGCAGGAATTTGTTCAATGTGGAACATTGAGAGAAAAGGGGATGAAGAAAACTTTTAGAGATATTTTTGCTGTATATTATGAGTGGAATTCTCTTTGGAAACACTTGGAGAAACTTAAGTAAACTCTTAAGTTGCTTTTAATTGCCCCTCACTTTATTTTTAAAGTTAGACTCCTTTAAAAATGGAGTGTTCAAGTACTTATATAGATTAAAAGTGATAGTAGTTAAGACGAGTTTAAATCTCTCCTTTCATTAATTTTTCTTCAATATTAGATTTTGAATTTGGAAATCTTTATAGTTCAAGTCAATGCAACAGGAAATTTATCTTTCTTCATTAATTTTTATCCAATGATAAATTTTTTAATTGAAAATATTTCTAATGTTAGGCAGTATATTATTAATAGAGGGGTCAGGACATGTAATGCTGACTGTAATTGAAGTCTAGAGGACTACTTATATAAAAAAATGAAGATCGGGTAAGAGTGTAAAAACACAACCATGAGACTCCTTGTACTCTTTTTTTTTTTTTTTGTCCTTGACAATACTATGCATTAGGAATATTTAAAAGAATAGTCACAGACTATGAAATGTGGAAGGAAGAAATGCAGAGAAGAGAATGATACCACATCTGTCATGTGGAAATGGTAATCAGCTAGACTGTTCAAAATGCCTTGAGTCAAGCTTGACTGGAAGAATGAAATGGGAATGCAGTTGATATACTTTTAGAGATACTTTTCTAGATAAATTGACTCAGGATTCAATATTTTAGTTTGGCCCAGGTATAAATTTGAGAGGAGAAAAACATAGATTTTGGTATTTTCTATGGATTATTATTATTATTTGGATGTGGAAAGACTTATCTAGCTTACATAGAAGCACAGACATTGCAATTTAGAAGTGTAATAAAGGCCCATTATTTTCCTAAAAAAGTTTAAAGACTATAAAAAACCCCAAACAAAAAATTCTCTGTTTATCTACTGGACATTAAAATCAAATTGAAAAGCTTTCATGACTGGTGATCTTGGCGTGAAAAGTAAAGCTTTTGTTTAGTGCCCCTCAGCCTATATACCCTATATCATTATCTCTTGTGAAGTATATTTGAAGGCACAGAGGCCAAATGAGACAACTGATAGTACTGTGATCCATGGACCAATTATACCTCACACAATTTAACAATGATTGATGATAACAAAACTGCCCAAATTAGGGAGGTTGAATGTCACACAGTACATCATGACTGATTTGAGCAACATGAATGTTCGCAATCTCACATCTGTATTTAATTTCATTAAACTTCTCTGGTTATTCAAGTTTGACTCAGTGTACATTCTGTTCTCCTTCTATGTAAAGCACAGAATTGTTGGTTTATGCAAGTCTGACTGTTTAGGTAGTAGCTTTTGGAAGAAAAGAGTTTAACCAGGCATTGGAGAATGTTATTATTTTATTTGGGAAAGAGTTAAGGACATCACTTTAAGTATGATTAAAACATGTTTTTAATCAATACATTCTAAAACTATGATGTTTTAAAGTGGAATGAATGAAGAAAGCTTCTGTTTATTTAGGCATTAATGTAGTCTTGCTTTCCACAGCAGTCCTTAGAGAGGAAATGGGAAAGGAATGGAAGTCACATTAATTGTACTTAGAATGAGTCTCAGACTAGGGGTGCCTGGATGGCTCAGTGTGTTAAGCCTCTGCCTTCAGCTCAGGTCATGATTCCAGGGTTCTGGGATGGAGCCCTGCATTGGGCTCTCTGCTCAGCAGGGAACCTGCTTCCCCATCTCTCTCTGCCTGCCTCTCTGCCTGCTTGTGATCTCTCTCTATCAAATAAATAAAAATCTTAAAAAAAAAAAAAAGAACGAGTCTCAGGGTAGGCCTAATTTAATTTCTGCACTTCATGAATAATAGCATGAATACTCTAGTCAACTTTTGGGTGAATTGAGATTTTAATGAATTTCAGAATCAAAATATTTCTGAGAAGTATAAAGGCTGAAAATAAAGACTTTCCTATTGAACTGAAGAAAATACAGCCAATGAATCTTTTTTTTTTTTTTAAGATTTTATTTATTTATTTGACAGAGAGAGAGAGAGATCACAAGTAGGCAGAGAGGCAGGCAGAGAGGGGGAAGCAGGCTCCCTGCTGAGCAGAGAGCCAGATGTGGGGCTCAATCCCTGGACCCTGAGATCATGACCCGAGCCAAAGGCAGAGGCTTAACCCACTGAGCCACCCAAGTGCCCCAGACAGCCAATGGATCTGAACTTCCAGGAACTGAGGGATGTTCAAGTTCAAGTAGTTCTTATCCCCAATGTCAGAAAAGACTATGCAAGAGGTGAGTGTCTGCCTAACTCTAAAATAGGAAAGAATTTTAGGGGTGCCTGGATGGCTCAGTTGGTTAAGTGTCTGCCTTCAGTTCAGGTCATGATCCCAGGGTCCTGATCTGTCTCCCTGCTCAGTGGCGAGCCTGCTTCTCCCTCTCCCTCTGCCTGTTCCTCCCCATGCTTGTGCACTGCTTCTCTCTCTGTCAAGTAAATAAATAAAATCTTTAAAAAAATTAAGGAATGAATTCTCTTGTTCTTCAATTAATAAAAATTATAAGGTTTTTCCCTTTCAAAATTTGAATCTCTCCTACTTTAGCTGAGTTTACTGTTAAGTGGTTATCCAACCTGGTATAATTCTGATACAGAACACAAATAAGAAATAAGATCTCTTGACATTATAAATGCACTAACAAAATTGAATTGAGAGGAACATTTTTCAGCTTTGAACTCTTTTCTCCTCTAATGTGACATGTCATTTTTCTTGAAAGAGTGTCAGAAACACAGAAACTGACCCACTGATTATTCACTGCCACCTTGCTTTGAGATAGCTAAGGATAAAATGAGCCATTTGATGAAAAAGTGCCTGAAAATCCCAAAGTTATATTTGTATATGTGATGTTATTTCCATGGCTCAGACCCTGATAAGCTGTATTGTATTAAATAAGTCATTAAAACTCATTAGGTCTCGGGTGCCTGGGTGGCTCAGTGGGTTAAGCCACTGCCTTTGGCTCAGGTCATGATCTCAGGGTCCTGGGATCGAGTCCCGCATCGGGCTCTCTGCTCAGCAGGGAGCCTGCTTCCTCCTCTCTCTCTCTCTCTGCCTGCCTCTCTGCCTACTTGTGATCTCTCTCTGTCAAATAAATAAATAAAATCTTTAAAAAAAAACTCATTAGGTCTCATTAGGTCTCAGTGGCTTCATAAGAAAATAAAGAAAATAAAGAAGTTGGATTAAATAATATTTAAGACTACTTCCAGTTCTAATATTTTATGATTTCAAGATGCTTGCTTTTTAGTTAATCCAAGTCTGGTTTTTTAAAATATATATATAAAAAGATTATCCCAAAGGTAAATATTCCTGAACTTTTGTCTGAAAGTTGTGGGTTTGGGAATATTGGTTCAGTAGGAATTTAATTTCTTTTTAAAAGTATTCTTGTCCTTTTGTAACCTGGGTTATTTGGGGTGGACCTTAGAGTCTTGTACACCTTCCTACTTCAACAGAGGGCCAGACTTTTTGGTGAAGAAGTCCCAATTATATACCAAACATAATCACAAGGATCTGGCAAATTATATTGCCCACAGTGTCCAAAATTTTCACATTCTGTGCTGGTTTGGGAGATTGGTTTTTGTTAAGTATTTTCCAACATTGCTCTTAATTGAACCCTGAAGGCTTTTCTTGGCAAATGATTTCAGCCTTTACTAAGTCTGAGAAGGCCCCTCAATGTGGGCAGAAGCAGTGCACTGTTAGGATGCTTGATCTTTCTCAAAGCTCTGCAAAGGCAAACAGAGACCATCTCCTGTTGCTTGACTGATGCCAGGCAGGATTTTCCAAGATAGAGATTGGTGGTGCATAGGATTTAGAACAAACCCCACAATGGCTGCCAGAGAATGTGGTTTTGAGACTGGAAGTTATGTATTCACATCTCCCTATTCCTCTTGGAGTCATTTTTCTTGCTCTCTAGAGGGCAAAAGGAGTTGGCTAACAAAACTAGCAAATTAGTGATTGATGGTATTTTCCTTCTATTGAAATTCATTAGTATTTCTTAAACCATTGGAAAGTTGATGGTTTGAAAGTTCTTCAAAGGACTGAATGGTGACAAAATTTAGGTTTTGCTTAGTGCCTTTCTCTCATGAGGCCAGAAGTAGCTTTTCAAAAATGAAAACAAGTTTATGGGAAAACAAAAAACATTACTTTGTATATTTGCATATTTGCTTACATAAAGGCAAAATGTGGCACTAATGAATTTGTATAGTGTTACCGGCTAAAAATTGATACAGCTTACATTATAGTGAGAGAAAAAATATCCTCAGAATAGTTTACTGTCACGAAGGATGTGTAATGTCTGGTAAAATGATTTCAGATTGCATCAATAGGAATCTTGTAATTAACAAATGAATAAGTTTTCACAGAGTGAGAGAAGCAGATTGGGGGTGACCTCTGGGGACTCCATCACAATAAGTAGCTTTGTGTCCCACTGGGTAACATGATTATCCACAAGATCATTTCCTAGATAAGGCTTCTAGTATGTGTAACTTGTGGTCACCAGGACCAAAATCTGCTTGTTCTCTGTAACCCAGTGCTGGCTGCAATATAAAATAGGTAAAATATTTGGAAGAAAAAAAATCCCCAATATATATAGCTGATAATAAAATTTATTTTATTTTTAACTTCTATGAAAATAACACTCATATAAAATCAGAAATTAGAACAGGGGAAAAAAGCATGCATATTTCTATCACCCACTGAAAACCAGTTGTAACAGTTTGTGTATTTCTAGCCAATCATTTTTGCTATACATTTTCAATCATGATTGTGATGATATTGTACATAAAATTTTAAATCTTTTCTCATTAATTTTCCCTAGCTTAATTGAGATGTAATTGACACAAAACATTGTATAAATTTACACTGTAAGTGATCATTTGATATATGTATATATTGTGCCATTTATTTTAATTCAAGCCTTTGTTTGTGTTATATAACCTCTTCATAATCATTGTTGAATTTTAAATAATGGCTACATAACACTTTATAATATGGCTATCTTACAGACTATTCAACATTTATTCATTGTTACCTTAATGGTTTCTAAATTCTCAATGGTACAGATCACAAAAACATCTTTGTTGTTTAAATATATTTCCTAAAAATTTATTTTTTTCCCTTATGAGAGATATCTAGAATGTCACTCATTCTTCAAGTTTTCATTGAGCAACAGAACTTTAAAGAACCTTAGAAATTATCTCAGCTACCTTGCTCACTCTATAAAGGAAATGGTAGAATGCTATGAAAATTTTAAGAACATATTTTTCTTTCCTTTCTTGCTTGGTTTCTCTTTAAGATGATTATATCTATGCCGTAAAGGAAGCAGAGGTGGGGAGTTAGGTATCCTGCAGTTATAAAAAGGACATCTCTCAGGTGATTGTCCATAGCAACCCATTCAGGATGAAAACCATGCTGGAGACTGCTGGTATATCTAGTAAGCACTGTTCTGAGCCCATTTGCATGTTAGCACTCCTATCCTCTAGGCCTTGAGGTTCTTTGCACTATTGTTTCTCTCCCACTGGTATGATCTTCCCTTAGATAGTTTCTGCCACCTTGCTTCTTGGAACAATTGATTGTACCTGTGTGATAAGCTACTGAGCAGGAACAAGAATCCGGTGACTTTGTTCCCAATTCAATGATGAAGTTTTTTTTTTTTTTTTTTTTTTTTTTTCCAATTTTAATTTTTTATTTTTTATAAACATGAAGTTTTATGGGCAAGTTGGGACTATTACTCTGATATTGATTTATCTAGCTAAAAAATCCATTGTTGAAAGTTTAAATCCAATTTGTTGTTGTTGTATGTTTGTTTTCAGTTTTGAAGTGAATGACTTTCTTCTGTCTTCAGTTTTCATTATCTTCTTAATTGCAATGAAGAATTCTCCAAACTGAGAATTTGGATAAATACTGGGAGCTCTTGTCTTTCTTCATCGCCTCTCCCTTTTTTGTTTCCTTTTATGTCAATATTTCCTCAATTTTACCTTTGTTCTTCCTCTCTAAGGCCTTTTCTTTTTTTTTTTTTAACTCAACCTATTACTGATTATAAAATAGAAATGCTCCATTTTCCCCCCCAAACTTTGGATAATAGAGAAAAACTTTTTTAAAAATGGGAAAATTCTCAGTTTGATGGCTTGGCTTTGAATCCAAACTCTGGTACTTGTCAGAAGTATAACCTTGGGCCAGTTACTTAACCAGTCTGTGCCTCAATTTCCTTATCTGTAAGATTGGCCTATTATTGTAACTTCCCTCATAGAATTGTTTAAAGTTTAAATAAGACATTACAGGTAAATCATAATAATCACATGTAAATGTTTGTTGTAATTTATTACATCTATAAGAAAAAAGGAGCCTTTAGATTCCAATTTTAATGTGCAAGTATAGCCTTAAAGTTTAAAGCTGATCAGTCAGTTGAAGTATCTTAAACACTGTAAATTTTGAAAGCCTATAAGTCAATTATGAAGATAAGGACCTTCCTTATAGTATCTCATCCAAACCTCAAAACAAGCTTACAGTATGCCAAAACAAGCTCACAGTGTACAGATGATGAAAATGAGTCTTGTAGAGGTTCTGTACCTAGTTCAACATCATTCACATAGCTCGGGAGTGCCAGAACGGACCAGTCTGGGTTACATCTCTTCTCAAAAAACTAGCCTATGGTAATTAAATGAAAGGAATAAAAAATTACTGGGGTGTGAGAAGGAAAGTAAAATTAAAAGTCAGAAAATGAAATTACAAATACCTTGGGTAACTGGTTACTAATGTTACCTACATATCACATGGCACCAAAGTCATCTTTCCCATGGTAAGCCTCATGGTATGGGGATCATGTTTAATGTTACTGGAAGTTTAAGAGGACTAATGATATTAAATGATAAGGAATAATAATAATTTAACAGGAAATTTTTAAAATTGCAGATATGCATTATATAAAGGTAAATATTAATTTTTCTAATAATCCTTAAATACTTTTTAATCTTTTAAGATAGACTAGATCACAGGGGCTAAGATGGCAGAGTAGTAGGAGAACCCTAGGCTTGCCTGGTCCCTTTAACTCAGCTAGATAAATATCAAATCATTCTGAAAATCCAAGAAATCGATCCAAGAACAGAACAAACTGTACAAGTGGAGGGAGAGAGAGGCCATATCATGGAAGGCAAGAGGTGTGGAGATGTGATTTGGGGGATAAATGGATCACAGATGTTGTAGAGAAGAGGAAGCACTGGTCACAAAGAGAAGAGGGAGAGAGGAAGAGAGAGAAAGGAGTGTATAGGAGATTGCACAAGGAAAACACTTCCCTAAAGTCATTGTCTGGGAAAATAACAGGGGCTGAAATGTATGAATTTTTACAAATGGGGCTCAAAGATGGGAATTTTAGAGGTCTGTGGTATGGCCAATGTGGAGATCCTTGTGTGCTACAGTGTTCCTATAGGAGGGCAGAGAGTCCAGGAGCAGACAACATGATCTGAGGATCCCCTGAGATACATTGGGAGAGATTGTCTCCCCTTCTTGGGGTGCCTCTGGGAGAGGTAGCATTGCCCTTCTAGGGACAAAAGAGCTTGGTGGGCACCAGTTCCCTCCCTTCCCCTCAGTATATACAAATTTCAGTGAGCAACACAGCACCAATGCTGGCGGCCTAAATCACTTACACCAAGCCCTGCCCCTCTGCACTCTGTGGTGCTGCTCTTCTCAGAAAAGTGTGCCTGGGAACCAGTGCAGTGGGCCCCTTCACCAGAAGACCAGCACCACATCTACTGACCATAGAGTTCTGCAAATCTTCGTGAAGCTTTAGTAGAAATATCATCAGGACTCCTTTGTCTCTTTTAACAAGCAGACCAGAGTACACCTAGTTAACACTCACCATACTCTGGCCAAAGTCCAAACACTTCCCATGACAGGCAAGGAGAAACTCTTCAGAAAACTGACTTGTGGGAAAGAATAGCCAAAACACAGCAACAGAGTGCACACAGCATCCAGCAGAGACACTTCCTGAATTGCCAGGCCCTGGACAATATATGACTTCTTCTTTATGAAGCCATTACTTTCAGGAGTAGGAAAAATAGTGAGCTTTCTTAATACAGACAAGACAGAGAGCTAGACAAAATGCCAAGATGAAATTCACCCCAAAAGAAAGAACAAGAACAAGAATAATTTTAGACTTAACACCAGTAGTTGGAAAGTGAGGGGTGGAGAACAACTTATCATGTAAATGGACCTCCCAAAATGTTGGAGTAACAATAGTTATATCAGATAAACTAGATTTTTAAACCAAGGACTGTAACAAGAGATGAAGAAGAACACTACATCATTAAAAAAGTGATCTATCCAACAAGAAAAGCTAAGAATTATAAATATTTATGCCCCCAATTTGGGAGCATTCAAATATATAAAGCACTTAATAGGAAACATGATATCAATAATAACACAATAATAGGAGGGGACTTTAACACCCTACTTACAGCAATGCACAGATCATCTAAGCAGAAAACCAACAGGGAAACTTTACATGACACACTGGACCAGATGGATTTAATATATTCAGAACATTCCATCCTAAAGTTGCACTAAAAAATAGCTAGAACAAATACATGAATTCAGCAAAGTTGCAGGATATAAAATCAATGTGAAGAAATCTGTTGCATTTCAACATACTAATAATGAAGTGGCAGAAAGAGAAATCAAGGAACTGGTACCATTTACAACTGCACCAAAAACCATTAGATACCTAGGAATAAACCTAACCAAAGAGGTAGGATCTGTACTCTGAAAACTATAGAACACTCATGAAGGAAACTGAAAAAGATGCAATGAAATGGAAAAACATTCAATGCTCATGGATTAGAAGAACAAATATTGTTATATAGTGTCTATAGTGTCTAAAGTGTCTATACTACTATAAGCAATCTATACATTTAATGCGATTCTTATCAAAATATCACCAACAATTTTTTACAGAGCTAGTACAATCCTAAAATTTGCATTAAACCACAAAAGACCCCAAATAGCCAAAGCAATCATGAAAAAGAAAAACAAAACTGGAGGCATCACAATTCCAGACTTCACGCTCTATTACAAAGCTGTGGTCATCAAGACAGTATAGTCCTGGCACAAAAACACTACACATAGATGAATGGAACAGAATAGAAAACCCTTTAGTGGACCCACAACTATATGGTCAACTAATCTTCAACAAAGCAGGAAAAAATATCCAATGGAAAAGTCTCTTCAACAAATGGTTTTGGGAAAACTGAACAGCAACATGCAGAAGAATGAAACTATATCACTTTCTTACAACACAGACAAAAATAAATTCAAAATGGATGAAAAACCTAAATATGAGACAGGAAACCATCAAAATCCTAGAGGAGAACACAGACAGCAGCCTCTTTGACATCAGTCATAGGAACTTCTTACCAGGTATGTCTCCAGAAACAAGGGAAACAAAAGCACAAATGAATTATTGGCACTTCATCAAGACAAAAAGCTCCTGCACAGCAAAGGAACAACCAACAAAACTAAAAGGCAGCCTATGGAATGGCAGAAGATATTTGAAAACAACATATCTGATAAAGGGTTAGTATCAAAAATCTATAAAGAGTTTATAAAACCCAACACCCCAAACCCAAATAATTCAGTTAAGAAATGGGCAGAAGAGGGGTGCCTGGGTGGCTCAGTGGGTTAAAGCCTCTGCCTTCAGCTCAGGTCATGATCTCAGGGTCCTGAGATCAAGCCCCGCATTGGGCTCTCTGCTCAGCAGGAAGCCTGCCTCTTCCTCTCTCTCTGCCTGCCTCTCTGCCTACTTGTGGTCTCTGTCTCAAATAAATTAAAAAAAAAAAAAAGAAAAAGAAAAAAGAAATGGGCAGAAGACATGAATGGACATTTTTCCAAAGAAGACCTCCAGATGGCTAAGAAACACAAGGAAAGATGTTCAACATCTCTCCATCATCAGGGAAATACAAATCACAACTACAATGAGATATCACCTCATACCTGTCTAAATGACTAAAATTAACACAGGAAACGAGATGTTGGAGAGAATGTAGAGAATGGGGAATCCTCTCACACTGTTGGTGAGAATGCAAACTAGTGCAGTCACTCTAAAATAGCATGCAGGTTCCTTAAAAAGTTAAAAATAAAACTACCCTATGATATAGCAAATACCCTACTAGGAATTTACCCAAAGGATACAAAAATATTGATTCAAAGAGATACATGCATTCTTATGTTTATAGCAACATTATCAGCAATAGTCAAATTATGAAGAGAGCCCAAATGTCAATTGATGAATGGATAAAGAAGGGGTGTGTGTGTGTGTGTGTGTGTGTGTGTGTGTTTTGGTTTCAGCTTGGGTCACAATCTCCAGGTTGTGCAATTGAACCTTGCATTGAGCTGTGCACTCAGTGTGGAGTCTGCTTCAGATTTTTTCTCCCTTTCCCTCCCACTTACTCATTCTCTCTCTCAAATACATAAAATCTTTAAAAAATTTTAAGAAATAATATATTCATCAAAGGATAACTGAAAATTCAAGTTTCTTTGTTTTATGTCATCAACAGTTGTGTTGGTATTGGCTCCTAATAAGTAGCTCTGATTAGAAGTTTTGTTTTACATGCTAAAGTTGCAAAAGTAATTATTATTATTATTATTTTTTAAAGATTTTATTTATTTATTTGACAGACAGAGATCACAAGTAGGCAGAGAGGCAGGCAGAGAGAGAGAGAGGGGGGGGGGAAGCAGGCTTCCCGCGGAGCAGAGAGCCCGATGCGGGGCTCGATCCCAGGACCCTGAGATCATGACCCGAGCCGAAGGCAGCGGCCCAAACCACTGAGCCACCCAGGTGCCCCCAAAAGTAATTATTAATACAGGAAATTCGTTACATGAATTCAACTACCATTTATGATCTTATGGCCACAAACCATGTATTTTTCAGGTTAATCTCCCTCAACTCAATTTTTCAGTAAGACTCAAAAATTAAATATCAACTACCTGATAATATCAACTACCACATGTTTTACAGTTGCTTTAAACTAAACTAATATCTCTCTTTGTTTTCCCCGACCCTTCTTCTGGTTTCTATTTTCATGAAGCCATCACTCTGCACATTTCTTAAGTAAGGCATTATAAAATCACTCAGTTTCTACATCTCTTTCCAAAAGTAGCCATTTAATTCTGTATTTTCATTTTACTTCTGAAATATTGCTCATCTATGTCTTTCCCTCTCCATGTCCAAGGGTACACCCTTGGTCTAGGTACTTGACTCACAGTTGGTAGTGTTGTAAAAATGTCCTAAATTGTGTCTTTGACTCTTCCCTCCTTTGCAAAGTACACTTAACCCATGGCCACCACAGATCTACTCATGGTATTTCTGTTTTTAAAATCTGTCTCTATTACCCAGAGAACAAGTCCAAACTCCTTAGTAAGCATACAAGACCTTTCAATATATGCCTTTAGTCTAACAAAGTGCCTCATCACCTACTATTTCTCATGCACATTTTGTATTCCAATCATTCACTGAAACATCCATGCCCACTTTCACTTTTTTGTCATTATCTCAGCCAACACTTCTCCTCCCTACCTAATCTGTCTTGTTAGCTTCTACTAATTTCTTTAAAGCCCAGCTCATTGCCATGAATCTTTAGCCTATCTTTCAGGTATAATTAGTCATTCCTTTTCATTGTACTCCCCCCCACTGTTACCATTTTCTTCACGTGCTCATCCCTTTTATTATCAGTTTGTTTATATATGTATATATATATATATACACACATATTTTAAAGATTTTATTTATTTATTTGACAGAGAGAGACAGAGTGTGAGAGGGAATGCAAGCAAGGGAAGTGGAAGAGGGAGAACAGGCTTCCCACCAAGCAGGGAGCTTGATGTGGGGCCCAATGTCAGGACCCACCGATCATGACCTGAGCTGAAGGAAGACGCTTAACAACTGAGCCATCCAGGTGACCCCATTTGTTTATATCTTAATTAATCTATTAATCTATACAAATATTTATTGTCTTCTGTGTACTGTAGTAGCTTAAGTTATAGCAGAGAATAATGCCAAGTCCTTACTTTATGAATTTTTCATACAGTTTAGTATGAAATAAATAACAAATAAATAAAGATGGAAGTAATATAAAGCAGGTGCCAGGAATAGACATAAAGCAGTTTGAATGGTGCTTGGGTGGTTCAGTGGGTTAAGCCTCTGCCTTCAGCTTAGGTCATGATGTCAGTGTCCTGGGATTGAGCCCTGCATCCAGCTCTCTGCTTGGCAGGGAGTCTGCTTCCCCCTTTCTCTCTGTCTGCCTCTCTGCCTACTTGTGATTTCTCTTGACAAATAAATAAATAAATAAATAAATAAAGTCTTTAAAAATTATTTAAAAAATAAAGCAGTTTGAGAGGCTGGAAGGTGACAGAGGTTGGGGAAAGTGGCTATATATATATTTTTTAAAGATTTTATTTATTTATTTGACAAAGAGATAGAGATTACAAGTAAGCAGGCAGAGGGAGAAGGAGAAGCAGGCTTCCTGCTGAGCAAGGAGCCCGGATGCGGGGCTCGATCCCAGGACCCCGAGTCCGTGACCCGAGCCAAAGGCAGACGCTTAACGACTGAGCCACCCAGGCGCCCCACAATGTATCATTCTTATAATTGAATTTATATAGGATAAGTGGCTATATTAAGGAAGGTCTTTCTAAGGAAGTGATAGTTGAGTACAGACCTGAATTAAGTGCTGGCATCATGCTGGTAAACGTCTAATGAATTGGGTGTGGGCTAACATAAAATCTAGGTTTCAGGCATGGGCATTTAGATGAACAGTGACACCATTTATTGCAATGAAGATTAAAAGGCCAGGGAGAGGAGAACATGCTTATTATTTACTTAGAGATTTCTACTAGTTCGTGAGTTTCTTGATGACTGGTACCATGTCTTCTTTGACTTCGGACTAAATAAGATGTGCAAAATATTTAGAAATCAGGAGGACTATTGGAGGTGGGGAGTGCTTATGAAAGACCAGTGGGTGGCAAAAATGCCAGAAACCACTTTACCACATTATTTCCACAGTCCACTTCCAGCTCTGTAATTGTTTGCATCTGGGTCCTAAAATTTAAGATGAGCAATTACCTGGGAGTTGAAAATCAAATACTTATTACCAATAGGCAATCAGAATAATATTCTCCATATACAAAGTACTCCACATTCTTCTCTAGGAACTTTCAAACTTAAAATACCATCTTTAATATGATGCAGAATAAAAATAAAATAACAAATAAAAAATTTTAGCTGAAATAAAGTTAAAATAAAGTCCTGAAGTAAAACTTTAAAGTCAACGTCAACTTTTTCATGGAGTCTTTTTTGCTTACTCACATGATCTTTCCCTTTTGTTAACATTCATTATACTTACAGATCTCTTATCACATACCAAGGAGGTAGAATAGTGATGTAGAAATGGCAGGAATAGGAAGAAAGGCTATACCCACACTTTTGTCACTTGTTAAGTTGGAAATCAATTTAAATCCCCTGGACCCCATTTTCATTGTGAATTGGAAGTAACCAAATAAGCTCTACTCATATCATAGAGTTAGGGTGACTCTTAGTCAAGTGGCTCCATGAACTTACAAGCTCTACATAACCTGCAAAATTTCATTCACAAAGTTATCCCTTTCATTTATGAAATAGTTGCCTTTTTCCATGTACTGTAAGGACCTCAAAGATAAATAAGACACAATCAGTATTCTCCAAGTGGTTAACCTCTAGTAAGAAAGATATGAGCATACCTGAGGAATAAGAGAAATGCACAGAAAGATGCAGGAAGCATTATTATTAATGTCATCTGTAATGTAAGGCTTGGTATATTCTTTCATTTCCCAAAGAAGTAATAAATTCCTAAATGGCAGAGACCATGTCTTGTATAATATTCTTAGATTCCCACTACTGGCAGAAGTTAGGAGCTCAATAAAGAGTAGTTATATGAATAAGCCCAATCATCTGTTGATGGACATCTAGGTTCTTTCCATAGTTTGGCTATTGTGGACATTGCTGCTATAAACATTCGGGTGCACGTGCCCCTTTGGATTACTACGTTTGTATCTTTAGGGTAAATACCCAATAGTGCAATTGCTGGGTCATAGGGCAGTTCTATTTTCAACATTTTGAGGAACCTCCATGCTGACTTGTTTATTTTAGCCATTCTGACTGGTGTGAGGTGATATCTCATTGAATAAACCCAAATAGGGAAGCTGGGCTGAGGAGCCATATCACTACATATATAAACACTCTATAAATCTCTCAGTTCATATATACAGTTCCCTTGCTCTGTTCTCTGTCTTCCTGCTCTGGACTTTGGAATGTCCACTTTATGGAACTAAATTAGTTTTCTTGGACTGTACTCCTTATCCCTGGTGTCAGGATTATTCTCCCATAAATATTTCCAAAGACATTCCTGAAAGATATGCACACCTTGATTTTCCTAAAAAAAAAAAAATTATTTCCCACAAATGTTTTGGCAAAGTTAGTTCAAACTGAAGCTTGTAGAAAAGCTGGTTTGGGGTTATAGATCTTTTCATTTACTGATCTTAAGTATACCTTACCTATTATAGATATTTTAGTAATTGCTTATACTTGAATTCCCCAGAACCCAAAGGAGTCATCAACAGGCATATTCCCAGGTTACATCCTGATACCTCCAGCTTAAACTGGCTAACTGTAGTGGGGTTGTTTTAGATGCAGGAAACAGCTGCAAAATGACATACTTTGCTTGAAAACTTGTTTTACATGGTCTTAAGCCAAACTTGCTATCTCTTCTGAATATACACTTTTGTACAATGATTTGTTTCCCAAGTACCTCCCAAATACATTGTGCCAATTTTTAAGTATGACTCAGCATGAGTATTTAACTTGCCTAAATCCATAGGAACACATGGATGACCAGTTATAAAATATAGAAAGGGACTATTTGATCATTTGTGACATGACATGATTTTTCATGCCCCTTTAAGTGGATATATCATCTCATAACTATAATTAGCTGAATCTTTTCAGATCATGTGAATTTCATTTTTAGATCATGCTGATATGAGCAAAGAAACATGATGTATTGGGAAATCTCCCCTCTCAGAAGTCAAGAGGCCAGAATGCTGGTTCCACCTTTGCCACTGATTAACTCAATAACCTTGGATAAACCACTTCACCTTTTGAAATCAACTATTATTGCCAGTTATTGGAGAAAATTGGACTGGGTTCATGACGGTCCTTTCCAGTTGGAACATTATTTAGTGCCAATCACTTTTAGTATTATAGAGTATAAAATTAATTAGTCTTGGAAGAGCAATGTGTTTTGAGAAAGTTCTGAATGGCAGAAGACAGAATACTCAGTGACCTAAGTAAAAAGAGAGCATTTGTATGTATCAGAAGCAAAGTATAGGATTAGAAATTTCAATATGTAGAATAATTAGGTGAACAAGAAGAAAACAATGGGTTAGTCAGCCTAATTTTCTAATAAGTTTATTTAGTGAGTCTTGAAAAGGCCAGATTTCTTCAGGTCCTATTGAAAGGTGACCAGATTCTCTCCTTTGCTTCAGACATCAGTGTACCCTGTCTATTAATCTGTGTGAGTGAACTAGGGAAATTTGAGAATGATTGGATTCTAAGAAAAGAAAGCTGGACTTTTTTCTTCCCCTTCATGGAATGGTGATTCTTTTTGGTTCCCAGATCAAGGGATCCATAAGATTCACTTCTAGAGACTAGAAGAATAAGTCATAATGGGAGCCTGGCATCTCATTATTTGGTGGGATATATGCCAGGACAGATTTGCTGAAAGCCCTTAGTGTTGATTGGAGCAGAGGAAAGGGAATTGGAGAGACATAGATTGGAGAGGTGGGGAAAGGACTGAGGGAGGGAACAACAGTGCAGTTCACTCCTATTATTTGTCATTGCAAGATGGCTGCAACACCTGTGGATCAAAGGTCTTCCAGGAGGGGCAACCCAGAGGCAAGATCATTATGGAAAGAAACTGATAGATTCAAAACTTCAAGCTGGAACACATCTACCATGCAGAAGTCCCCATAAGGGTCCTTTAAAGAACCCACTTACATGACCATTAGGGAAGCATCAAATCAAGATCATTTCACAGGGAAGATTACTGTAGCAAAAGACAGGTCAGAAACATTTGCTTATGAACTTCCATTTCTCCTCCCAACATGCCAAAAGAGAAAGGAATCCAGAAAAGGGACAAGATGATGTTATAAGGAACACACTGTTCCCCTTGCTCATTCTGGATTCTTTAAAGCAAAGCTAAACTTGGCCCATGGGCAGATATGAGATTAAAGTTTGAAATGATTAAATTTGAATGGGCTTTTTGACTGTAGATAACTGGAAAACTGGAAGTGATTATGGCAACTGAGATTTCACAAGAGAAAAGAAATGGGGATTCTTCCTGGCATAGTGAAAGTAGCATCAGCATGGTAGAAAACCATTTCACTTCTGTGTCCCACTAAATCTAGAATGTTTAACAACCTGGCAGACATATGGTAGGTTATTCTAATGACTTTGTCCAGAATCTCAAGTGTGGGGAAACTGAACTTGTTGCAGATGATGATATATGTCATTATTTAGTATAGAATATGACTACTTTTAGCTTAGCTTCTAGGATTTGTGGAAACTCATGAAATATTAGCTCCATCAAAGAAGTAAGAATGCTGACTTATTGTTCCAAATTATATGCAGAAAATATCTACAATTTTGGGAGACAGCTCTCCATGAATATTTTCATATTTTTGCGTAGTTTGGGATTTGTGATTTTATAGCAATCCTGCTGAAAAATAGAGATTGTGCAACACTCCAGAGAGATTTACTGAGACTTATCTCCACAGAGCCATTTGCTCTCATCTAGGGTAGAGCCTTTCCTCTATTCCCCAGAGAAAATTTGATTGCATTCCAGAGTAAAGTTCTCTCTGAAGAGCAAGATAGAGGTACAGATGTAACAGCTGCTCTAGCTTAACTCTGAGTCCTAATTTCAGGGTTTTACTCCTCTGATACAAATCCCACTCAGGCATGCCCAGGTGAATAATGGTTCTTATCCTGGTGCCCTATGGGGAACTGGAGTTAAGAAGCTCTGTGTTAATAGTCTCTTCTATAATCCAGAGATCTTATATTTACTGTCAGTGTATATAATATATTTTATATTTTGTGTATATATACACACCTACACATGCACATACATATATAGATATACACACACATTGAGATGTACTGCATATATATGCAGTATATGTCAGTTTTATAAACAATAGTATAAAGTTTTTGAACATAATGTTGAACTGATGTAAATTATTTCTATTACAGTATTAATTTTTAGAAATTATTTTAGAGATACTGGTAGTTTATTTGCAGAATACAATTATTTGTGTTTCTGAGCAAGAACATTAATCATATCAGAAAAATACACTCTAATGAGCCTATTAATCAGACTTTAATGGCCTACTGTTCAGACATAAATTTTCTGAGTATAAACTGGATGCTGTAGATTCCAGAGGTGAGGCCTAAACTAGATGTTCATTTTGAATTCTGACCCAGCTGGGTGTGTCTGTAAGCGTCAGGGGAACAAACTGTTTTAATAAAGATCTTGTGATGTTCCTGATGGCAACCCTGGTTGGATTAGCTGGGCAGTGGAAGTCAAGGGCCACATTCTTTCTTCTCCTGGGAAATGAAGCATTGGAAGAGAGAGTTGGGGTTCGATATGCTAAGAATTAGTGAGGGATGATTTTGAGTATAGAACATCACAGTACCACTTAATTTGTTTTCCTGACTTGCCCGAGGAAAATTAACCTAGGATTTCAGTTAGAAGGAGACAAAAATGGATTAGTTAATCTAATAAAAGGAAAGGTTTTTATACCTGGTGAGGGAGACCACAATGAGGGATGATGCTGAGGTAGAAACAAGAACACAAACTAGCATATTTTGTGATCAAATTCAAGTTAGTTCCAGAAACACTCATCTCCTACTGTGCACAGAGTACTATGCTAAGATTTGGGCCTTAAAAGATGAGCAAGATATAGTCCTTATGAATAGGATGTGAATAAGACACGTGTGGGATTTCAATGTAAAATAGAAAGTGCAAGGTCAAAGGAGCAAAGACACAGAGATGGGAAACAGTATGATATCTAAGGAGAACGACAACACTTTATGAAAAGCATAGCAGTGATTTTCAACCAAGGCTGCATAGTAGAATCAACTCATGAATGTTAAAAAAATACCCAATGCTCAGACTCTACCTTAGACCAATAAAATCTGCATTTCTTGAGGGGGATCCCAGGCTGCAGTTACTTTTTAATCTTCTCAGGTGATTTTTGTTGCATTCCAATTGAACCCCCTGTCATGGTAATCAACTGTGAAGCAAGACTTCCTGAGAGGTGGTGCAGTTTGTCCATCTGTAAAACAGGGCTAATAACATCTACTTGGTTCATCAGGTTGTTATAAAGACATTTGAATGTAATAATGTATTTGAAAATGTTTTTTAAGCTACAAAGTCCTATAAGAATGCATGATAACATTAGCTCTACTATCTGAGAGCCCTTTGAGTGTAGAGAATTATTAATCTTTTTAAATATAAATCTAATATTAATCTTTATATGAATCTTATTAATCTTTGCATCTCTACACTTCCCAGTGTAGGCTTTGTCAGGTAGTAGATGTCCAATACCTTTGCTAGATGGGTGAATAAGCAAATAAATCAACACTGCAAATAAGCACACACTGAACTTTTGAAACAGTATCAAAGCAGAAAAAAAAATGGTTAATGCAAAAGTATACCCTTACAGTTTATATTCAAAAGGAAAGTTTAGAAAGGCACATGAGCTTGTGGAACAATTCAAATTAAGATGATTTATTGCAACTTTCAAGAGAAATGTGAATGAACTTTAGAAATATGTATAGAAACATGTCCCTGATTTTGAGTGTTCCAACTGAGAATCCAGCTTGGTGTGTAGACAATTTAAACAACAGGATATTTCCAGAAAAAAAGTCAATATTTGAAATCAGAACACGTGGACTTCTTGGAAAGAAATCACATTTTCTTTGGAGTCTCCCATTTTTATTTTTTATATGGTCTGACTTTGGACAAAATCATATGTGGTGTGTTTGTGTGTAAAAATGGAGTGTCTATTTAGACATTATAAAGATGTTCAGATAAAATAAATCCATAAAATTAATTAGCAAATTTTAAATTTAAGAAAAACAGTTGCTTGCTTATTTAATGAATGAAGAAAGGGAAAGAGCCATAAATGCATCGTATTTGTACTCTGTCCTTTGTTATTTTCAGTGCAATATCATAAACTATAACCTCATTGACATCAAAGGAAAGCTATTTTTTGTGTGTGTGTGTTTTTGTTGCAATTTGACATTCTAACTAGCTAGACACCAATTCATCATTCTGTCTTTAATAAGTCCCATCAATCAAGTTCATTTTCCAGGAAGCGACTAATAGATGCCTCCATCCAATGCTGGAGTAAAGTCCATCTGGGCAAGTAAGGGAGATTATAGTGAGGGAAAAAATAAGAATAGAAACAGCACTCGCAATAAGTGTCATCTTTAACAGTAAATTTTTCATAGTTCAGAATCAATGTGTTATTAATATCTAATTAGAACTCTATTCTAGGAACACAGGATAATTCACACATAGCTTTAGAAGTTTGACACTGACATGATGATGACATTATTTTGAATGATATCATGTCCAAGAAGATCTATTTGAAAATAAGAAAGTGTGATGAGCAGACAGGAAATAGAAGACTAGATCCAAGTTAACAGACAAGTTTATGGAGCAAGACTTCTGAGGGCCTCTGCTCTAGGTAGGGAGATGTCAATATGGAAAAAACTCAAGGCCTCAGGGATAGTAGGCAGCAAGTAGGAGGCCTGCCCTCAATGCAAGGATGTTCAGAAGGCCTGCCACCTAATAATTTCAAATTTCCTCTACATATGCCTAAAGACAGTAGGCAGGATCATTTTTTAGAAGATATGATTTAATGGGGTAAGAAGTTTTGCTGTAGTGCTATGTTAGAATTTGTTTGTCCACACAGCAGATGGTTAGAATTTCATTTGTCAAGCAAGACTGAAATTAAATTGGATGGGAATTAACATGTTGACTCTTAGCTTTGTTCATATTCTCTTCATCTCTTATTAGTATTATTATAATCGTCCTATACCCAGTTCCCCTGCCTCCATTCCACCTCCATGGTAATCTTCCTAAAACAGAATCCTAATAGCGTCACTTCTTAATATCACTGTTTACTTCAGTGCGTCCCATTACCATGAGGTCAATCCAAAAAAATCTTAATATTATGCATAAGGTACTTGTCCCTACTTTTTTTCCATCCTTTTCCCTGGCTATTTTCCTTACCCTTCCTTTTCCTAAACAGAAAACTGCCCACTGCCCATTGTGCATTCCATGCTGTTCCAGGTCTGCATTCTTTGGCTCTTACTGTTTTCTGTGTCTGGAATACTTCAACCTCTAAACTACTGAAATTCCAGACATCTATCAAAGACAGGTTTATCTCTGGGTATTTTTGTGCAAATTTCCAAGCTAAGCTTTCTTTGAATAATTTGTTCAACTTCTCTTTTTGACCTTTCTATATAACCTACAAATTTGAACTTTATTATTTATGTTTGTCTCCTCCATAAATATGTGAGCTCATCAGAGGCAGGGAATCTCTGATTTGTCTTGTTATCCCTAGTTCTTAACTCTTAGTGTAATGCCCAGTACACAGAGCATCTTTACATTTCTTTTTGTTGAATGAATAAATTAATATACATCATTTGGGATTAGATTTGATTCAATACAATAGAAAATTCAAAATATATCATTCATATGAGATAGTGATATTTTACTCATGTAAAAAAAATTCAGAGACAATAGTCCAGGGCTGTATGGTGGCTTTATGCTGACATCCGCATTATAAGAGTCTCTTAAAATTATGCTACTGATCTGCAATGGACTCAATTGTATACCTCTGCACTTCAAATTAATGTTAAAGCTCTAAGCACCGATGCATCTGTATTTAGATATAGGGCCTATAAAGAGGTAATTAAGGTTAAAAGAAGTCATAAAAGTAGGGCCCATATAAGATAGGATTAATAAATTTATAAGAAGAAATACCAGAGCACTCTTCCCTCTCTCCACCCTCTCCAACCCCAGGGTTTCATGCACACAAAGAATAGGTCATATGAGAACACAGCAAGATGGCTGCTGCCTACCAGCATACAAGAGAGGTCTCAACAGAAACTGACCATGCTGATACCCTGATTTTGGACTTTCCAGGCTCCAGAACTGTGAGAAAATAAATATCTATTGTTTAGATGACCCAGTCTATGGTATTGATATTTGTTATGGCAACTCAATTTGACTAAAACACTAACTCTCTGGATTTTCTTCTGGAATAAGGTGGCTGCTGAAGCACTAAGGATTATGTCTGGTGAGTTCTAGATAAAGGGAAGAAAAAAGGGGGAAAAGGAAAAAAGGCAAGAAATTTTCTCTCCTAGCTGTCAGTACTCCTTTAAATTTCCTAAACATTCAGTTAGAAACCTCTGTCATCCTTGGCTTCAAGTGAGACAAGAAAACATAATTTTTTTTTTTTTAAGAAAACATAATTTTTAAGCTGAGCTCATTGTACCTTTGAGTGAAATCAGGGTTTTGTTTGTGAAGAAGATGGGGAAAATGGATATTAGGTTGTTATTTAGCAGTCCCTGCCACATGGTCTATCTTGACAGTTCTGGCTGTTGGAAAGAGAATTTGTGTCCTGGCTGAATGGGGTGGCCACTTTAGCTACACTAAATTTGTAAAATGAGTTGTAACTTTGGTACCAGAGTCAAGGACAAAGACAATAAAAAAGCTTAAATACGAGCTATTTTAAATACCTTTGAGAAAGGGTTGGGCAACATAATATTTCACTATATTCCTAGAAGAGGTTTTGATAGGATATTTTCTTTTTCTCCCAGCAAGGAGAATATCAAGTAGATATTCAAATATGAAAATAAATCTTGGATCTATTTCTTCAGAAAATTTGATTATACTGTACTCATCAGATTTCATCTATCAAAGCCAGCAGAAGAAAGGAAATAATAAAATCAGGGCAGAAATAAATTATAGAGAAAAAACAAACATTAAAAAAAAATCAATGAAAGTAAGCTACTTTTAAAAAAAGATAAACAAAATTAACAAACCTGTAGTTAAACTAAGAAGAAAAGAGAAGACTCAAATAAAATGGAATCAGAAATGAAAAAGGAAACTACTACTACAGAAATACATAGGACTATAAGCGATCATTATGAATAACTACATGTTAAGAAATTATATAACCTAGAAGAAATAGACAAATTTCTAGAAATATACAGCCTACAAACACTGAATCAGGAAGAAATAAAAAATCAGAATAGATCAATAACAGAAGTAAAGAAACCAAACAGTAATCAAAAACCTTCCAATACAGAAACCTCAGGACCAGAGTTTTCCTGCAAGTTCTACTAAACATTTAACAAAGAAATGCTAATCCTTTTCAAACAATTCTAAAAATTGAAGAGGAGGAAATATTTCCGGCATTATCCTGATACCAAAGCCAGATAAGGACAGGAAAACAAAAGTAGAGATCAATGAATATAGATACAAAATGATGATAATCATTTTGATGAATATAGATACAAAAATTATCAGCAGAATATTAGCAAACCAAATGAAGAACACATTAAAAGCACAATATACCATGATCAGGTAGGATTTATCTTTGGGATACAAGATGATTCAATCCATGAAAACTAATGAATGTGATGATACCACATGAATAGAATAAATTATGCAAATCGTATGATCTTCTCAATAGATGAAGAAAAAAACATTTGGCAAAATACAACATCCTATCATGATAAAAACACTCAATAGATTGTTTTTCAGAAAACATATCACAAGATAATAAAGACCATATATGACAAACCCACAGCTAACGTTTTACTCAATGGAGAATAAATGAAAGCTTTTGCTCTAAGATCAAGTACAAAACAATGGCACCAACCCTCACCATTATTTTAATTTAAATTCAATTAATCAACATATAGTGTATTATTAGTTTCAGAGATAGCATTCAGTGATTCATCAGTCTTATATAATACCCAGTGCTCATTACATCACCTTCACTCCTTAATGTCCATCAAAACCCTTCTTTCCTTGTTAAAATTCTGCTTAGATGATCTGTCTTTTGCAGCAAGTAGGATGTTAAAGTTCCCTACTATTATTGAATTATTATCAATGTATTTCTTTAGTTTTGTTATTAATTGATTTATCTAATTGATTGCTTCCATGTTAGGTATATAAATATTTAGAATATTTTGATCTTCTTTTTGGATAGACCCTTTAATTATGATATTATGACCTTCCTCATCTATTATTACATTCTTTGGTTTAAAATCTAATTTTTCTGATATAAGAATTGCTACTCCAGCTTTCTTTGAATGTCCATTAGCATGAGAAACGGTTTTCCACTCCCTCACTTTCAATCTGGAAGTGTTTTTTGACCTAAAGTGAGTCTCTTGCAGACAGAATACCAATAGTTTCTGCTTTTTCATCAAATCTGATAAACTGTGTCTTTTGATTGGGGGCATTTAGGCCATTTCTATTCAGAGTAACTATTGAAAGATATGAATTTAGTGCCGCTGAATTAAAAACAGTAAGGTCACTGTTTTTGCATATTGTCTCTGTTCCTTTCTTTTGGGCTCTCTCTTCACTTAAAGTTCCCACTTTAATTTTTTTTTGCAAGACTTGTTTAGTGATAACAAATTCTTTTATTACATGTTTTTCCTGGAAACTTTCTATCTCTGCTTTTATTTTGAATGACAGCCTTTTGGATAATGTATTCTTGGCTGCCTATTTTTCTCACAGAGCACCCTGAATATAACACGCCAGTTTTTTCTGGTCTGCCAGGTCTCTGTGAATAGGTCTGCTGCCAGTATGTTTCTACCCTTGTAGGTTAGGAACCTCTTGTCCCTAGTAGATTCAGGATTTTTTCTTTGTCTTTGAAATTTGCAAGCTTCACTGTTATATGTTGTGGTGTTGACCAATTTTATTGATATTTGAGGGTTGTTCTTTGTACTCTCACCACTTTTATTCAATATAGTGCTTGGAAGTCCTAGCTATAATGCCTGCAATGAGGCAACAAAAATGAGTTATCCAAATTGGAAAGGAGGAAGTAAAATGCAGATAATATTATCTTATATATAATAAATCCCCAAGACATAACCAAAGAACAAGTTCAGTAAGGTTGCATGATATAAAATCAATGCAGAGAAACTAGTTGTATTTCTATATATTTAACAATGAAACATCTGAAAAAGAAATAAAAGATACTATCTCATTCACAATAGTAGCAAAAGCAATAAAATATGTAGGAATAAATTTAGCTAGGAAGTGAAAGATTTCTACACTAAAAACTATAATACTTCATTGAAAGAAATCAAAGAAGATACACATAGAAAAGGAAGATATCCCATGTTCTTGGTTTAGAAGAACCAAGAATATTTAATATTGTTAAAATGTCCATACTGTCCAACGTTGTATATAGATTCAAGGCAATCCCTATCAACATTCCATGGTTTTTTTTTTTTTTTCTTCACAAAAAATAGAGAAAAAATAATCCTGACATTTGCATGGAATTACAAACAAAACAAACAAACAAAAACCAACTCATATAGCCAAGCAATCCTGAGAAATAGAAACAAAGTCAGAGGCATCACACCTATTGATTCCAAACTACACTACAAAGCTATAATAATTGAAACGATATGGTACTGGTACAGAAATAAACACAGAAACTAATAGAACAAAATAGAGTACCCAGAATTAAACAGTATTCAACAAGAGCCCAGGTGGGGAAAAGATAGTCTTTTCAACAATTGGTGATGGGAATACTGAAGAACCACATGCAGAAAAATGAACTTGGACCCTTATCTTACACTACTCACAAAAATGGATCAAAGGCTTAAGTATAAGACCAGAAACCATAAAATTCCTAAGCAAATATACAGAGGAAGTCCCTTAAAATTGGTCCTGGCAATGATTTTTTGGGTATGACACCAAAAACACAACAACAACAACAAAAATTAACCAGTAGCTCTACAAACTTAAATGCATCTTCACAGAAAAAAAAAATCAGCAAAAGGCAACCCACAGAATGTGAGAAAATATTTGTAAGCCATATATCCTATAAGGGGTTAATATCCAAATTGTATAAAATCTCATACAACTAGATAACAGAAAATACACAATCCAATTTAAAAATGGGCAGAGGAATTAAAAAGACATTTTTCCAAAGTAGGTATATAGGAAAAGGTATTTGCAAATGACCTGATGAAGGGTTAGTATAAAAAATCTATAAAGAACTTATCAAACTCAGCACCCCAAAAACAAACAACCCAATTAAGAAATGGGAAGAAGACACAAATAGACATTTTTCCAAAGAAGATATCCAGATGGTTAATAAACACATGAAAAGATGCTCAATGTCTCTCATCATCAGGGAAATACATATCAAAACATGATAAGATAACTTGCACCTATCAAAATGATTAAAATTAGCAACACAATAAATAATAGGTGTTGGTGAGGATTTGGAGGAATGTGAACCCTCTTGAACTGTTTTCAGAATGCAAACTTGTACAGCAGATTTGGAGAACAGTGTGGAGTTTCCTGAAAAAACTAAAAAGAGCTACCCTATGACCCAACATTTGCATTGTTAGGTATTTACACAAAAGGAACAAAAATACAGATTTGAAAGGACACATGCACTCTGATATTTATATCAACATTTTCAACAAAGCCAAACTATGGAAAGAGCCCAAATGTCAATCAGCTGATGAATGATAAAGAAGATATATATATATAGAGAGAGAGGATATAAATATATAATGGAATATTACTCAGCCATCAAAAACAATGAAATCTTGCCATTTGCAATGATGTGGATAGAGCTAGAATGTATTATGTTAAGCAAAATAAGTTAGTCAATTATAAATAGCATATGATTTCATTCATATGTGTAATTTAAGAAATAAAACAGGTAAACATATGGGAAGGCAGAGAAAAAGGAGGGAGGGAAATAAACCATAAGAGACTCTCAACAATAGAGAAAAAATTCAGAGTTGATGGAGGAAGGGAAATGGGGGATGGGCTAGATGGGTGGTGGGTATTAAAGAAACACTTGTGATGAGCACTGGGTATTGTATGTAAGTGACAAATCACTGAATTCTACTTCTGAAACCAATATTGCACTGTATGTTAATTAACTAAAGTTTAAATAAAAATTAAAAAAAAAGGAATACAATGGCAAACATGTACATAAAAAGATATTTAGCAGCACTAATCATTAGGGAGATGAAATTTAAAACTTTAATGAGATATCACCTAATACATGTTTTATGTCTATCATCAAGAAACTTAGGTTACAGGTTATCACTTTCTGGTTTCAGTTGCTCAGAGGTCCAGAGGAGTATCCCCTTGCATATTCTGGTCCCTAGGCTACCTTGAGTGGTTTAGGTTCCTGACAGCCATTGATCCCAGATGGAGCCAGAAATTAAGGGAGGAAAGCAGTATGAGGAGATTTTAGTTAATAACATAAAGACAGCAAAGTTAAGGATGTAAGTTAAGGATGTAGTCTGAAATTTATTCATCCACCTGGTGAAGAAATAAGGGATTGGCCTTGCTAAGGGATGGGCCTATTCGAAGTATTGTGGTAGTTGGGAGAATGAAATGGAGGCAGCCTGGCTCTTTAGGGGAGAAAGAAGGGACAGACTTTAAAAGGGAAATTTCCTGAAAGGACCAATAAAAGAGTCTTTGCTAAAATAATGGTCTGTGAAGTGGAGGGTATGGGATACTGTGTACAAAAGTGCAAAATCATTCACTAGGGTTCAGGAAGAAATTTTAGAACTTTTAAATATTTTTTCTCACTTTAAATTATTTGTATGTACTTTTATAATGTAAATAATATAAAAATGGTAAAGTTGTATATCTTATAAATAACTATGTATACATTGTAGGTATATGGTCAATAGTTTTACTTATGGGGTAAATGATCAAAAAAGTTTGAGGCCATAACACTGAAGTGTCAAAGGAGCGAGATGTTTATCCTCCTAAAAGCCAATTTGTAATAGACATCATAGAGGTAGCAATAGGAAGGAAAATGCTTTGGCAAAGTAAAAATAAAATAATATGCGGCAATTGGGTGGCTCAGTCAGTTAAGCGCCTGACTCTTGATTTTGGTCAGGTCATGGTCTCAGTGTTGTGAGATTGAGCCCCAAGGCCAGAGTCTTCCTTGGGATTCTTTCTCTGCCTCTCTCCCCACCTCCTCTAAAATAAAGAAATAAAATCTTTAAAAAAGATAGTAGAAACAGGTTCATCCTAATTATAGAGAAATTTTACATTTTTATCCTTTTCGTTTTGTGCTTTCTTGAAATCCTTACTTCTTTCTTAATGAGGTGAGCTTTATGAAATTGGGAATAGAGTAAAACTCAAGTATTTTTTATTTCATTACTTTCCAGACCAAAGACTCAGTAATCATTGCCTGATCACAGCAAACCAAAAAATATCAAGTATAAAATAAAACATTTCTGTAAAGCAAGAACCAAAAGAATCTACTTTGCTTTTTTTTTTTTTAAACTCGGTGATTTTCAGGCATCCCAATGACTTATTGCTACCTATCATGGAAAAAATAAGGAATGCCTTTCAGATTGTTAAAGTTAAGGCAATTTCTCTTTTTTCCCCTTCACATTTGAAATAGGAAAATAATGCTGGAGACAAAAAAAACAAACAAACAAACAAACAAACAAATCTTGTTTTAAACATTGAAAAACCCTCGGTCTTGCTATAGATTACAATAAAAATTGATTAATTCAGTAGCAACAGATATGGCTTCATGTGTTGTACATCTTTAGACCCCTACAAAACAGAATTTACCCTTCATATGAAAGGGCAGAATTTTATCTTTTGTTTCCCACATGGGATGAGAGTAGAAATATTTAATAAAAAGGTAAGTAGACAGAGATATTTTTGGCATGATGGCATGTATAAGAAGTATAAATTATTAATAAGGGAAGGCCCATTCTATAGATGCTCCTTGATAGAGTTAGAGCCAAGATCCTGGGAAAGGGATGGGCTGGGGAGAAATGATCAAGAGAATTGGGATGAAAGTAAAGAGTAAGTGGAAATCACAAAGGAAAACCAGAACCTAGGTAATCTGCAGTTGGTCATCCAAAGTTGATAATAAGTGAATTAAGGATGAGACAGCAAGAAAGGTTAAAAAAAGAAGTTTTGTATTTATATCATCTTTTAGAATCTGTGTATATGAACAACAGCATAACATGAATTTCTTTCTCATTAGAAATCTCCTAGGGGCTCTACGACTCAGCAGATTCTCTGTTAATGGACAGACAAATCACCACCTAGTTGGAATATTTGCCTATCATAAAGTTTCAGAGTTAAACTGGCAGATTCTGTCAACCAGAGAATGTCAGCCTTTACAGACATGATTAGTATTTCCAGAAATTTCCCTAAGTCAATGTCTGACAAATCTAAGCCCTAAATCTATGATTAAGCTTTTTCTGCTGGCATCATATTCACACTGCATTTAGTTGTAATGGAAATTTGAATTATTTCTTTCCTTACTGTATTATTGTAAAACTTATTTATAGTGTTGATTTAGATTTCAGCTTTGCCCTATTTTGGTACATCTATAGGCCTCTGTATAATAGTTTCCAAATACTATCTTTCCAATGCAAAGTCTAAATTAGAGGCTAAGTGACAACTACAAGTATGAAACAGAAGCAATTTATGAAAAAGCTATATCTCATTCTTTATATATTTGTAAGTTTCTAGTTTGCTAAACACTCTTCTGAGCATTTTTAAGTGATAAAAATTGGAATATATATAACATAGTGTGATGGTTAGTTTATGAGTAAATTTGGCTAGGCCATGGTACTCAGTTGTTTGGCCAAATGTCAGTTAAGATGCAGCAAAGGTATATTTTAGATGTGATTAACATTTAATCAGTGAGTAGACTTTGAATATATTAATAACATGGATGGGCCTCATCCAATCAGTTGAAGGCTTTAAAAAGGCAGAAAAGACTGAAGTTCCTGGAAGATGAAGAAATTCTGCTTCCAGATTACCTTGTATTTAAGACTGCAACATCAACTTTTGTTGGAATTTCCAAAGGCCCATCTGCCCTGCAGATTTTAGACTTTCCAGTGTCCATAGTAGCATAAACATATTCCTTTAAAATCTCTCTCAAGGGGCGCCTGGGTGGCTCAGTGGGTTAAAGCCTCTGCCTTCAGCTCAGGTCATGATCCCAGGGTCCTGGGATTGAACCCCGCACTAGGCTCTCTGCTCAGCAGGGAGCCTGCTTCCCTTCCTCTCTCTCTGCCTGCCTCCCTGCCTACCTGTGATCTCAAATAAATATCTAAAATATGTCAAATAGATAAATAAAAATCTTAAAAAAATCTCTCAATATAATTTATATATCTATATAATTTAATATATAACATATATATTATTATAATTTGTCTATAAAAATATAATATAGAAATATAAACAAAAAACTCAACTGATAGATTTTTTTCTTCTCAAATTAGTTGAATTAGTTATGTTGGCATTTTTAAAAAAGATTTTATTTATTTTTTGGGAGAGTGAGAGGGAGAAAGCATGAGCTATGGGCGGGGCAGAGAGAAAGGGAGGATCAGACTCTTTGCTGAGCAAGGAGCCCGATGGGGGGCTCGACCTCAGGACCCCAGGATCATAACCTGAGCCAAAGGCAGATGCTTAACTGACAGTCACCCAGGGACTTCCTAGCTTTATTTTGAGAATGAATAAACCTGGTAAACACATGTATTCACATACCAAGTGTTTTCTTACCAAGTACATAGTGGGAAATGAAACATGGGAAGAAATATCTGTGTCCAGGGACTGTGCTTTTCACCAAGCACACCAATGAGAATAGTAGAGGTATGCTGACCCTATTTTTCAATGTTCTACTGATCATTACCCTCTTGATTCTGTTAGTTCTAACACCTGCTAGCTGAGAGAAGATACTGCCAGCCCTAAAGTAAAGTCCCAACGATGCTAGCCTTATATCACCCAAAACATCCTGTGTGAAAGTGCAGTCCAAGCATTTCAATTGTCTACCATTAAAAACTGAAACAAGATTTTGAAGATTATTAGAAGTTTTCCAGATGTTGAGCATATACATGCATCCTATCTGAAAATCAGTCTGCTTAGATTCTCAAAGGCTTACCCCATAAAAATGATTATTTTGTTTTGGCTGCTGGCCAATGTAAGCAATTCTAAGAGGTTCCAGTTATTTTCTTCCTTGATGTGCTGACGTGGTAAGTTAGAAATGCCTGTCTGTCAGCAAACAGATTTTATGCTTCATCTTTTAACTCTAAGACATCTATCCAGTTAGACTGGAATCATGGAATGCCAAAAGGTTGATTAAGTTCAAGTACTTCGTTTAAGTCTTTGGTTTCTCAGATAGCCCCTGAATTACAAATTTATCCCTATGGGAGCATTGCCCTTTTTAGGATTGTCCTTTACCTGTGCCTTGAAAAACTAAACTAATCTGTCTGGCTGGTCTGATGCTCTTAGAGGGTCATATTAAACCACTGTATCAAAAACGCCTACATTTTTATATTTTCCAATTCTGATGTAGCTGTAAAAGCAGAGCTAGAAATACAAATACTAGCTACCTTTTTGACATTAATTAATTATGGGATAAACTATAGTTTAAAGAGAAATTTATTCCGTGCACAGTGGGAAAAGCCATGGAAATCCTCAGATCAACTGCAGATATTTCTTTCTCCATTTATCCTTTATTACACAGATGTCCCATGTTGTTCAGAGGACAATGAGGAGAAGCCTGGAATTTGAGTGCACTGGGATAAAACAATAAAATGTGTAAATGCGATGCATATTTAATCATAGTCATGTCTTAGGCAATGTAATTGGAATGAATTGCGTATCTTACTAAAAGGTACAATTATTCTACCAATTTCAGCTATCTTAAGTTCCTCACAAATTTTTTTCATATTCATATCAGAAAGGAGTCTTTTTGTAGAGCCAAGATAAGAAAATAGTCTACGCTTCATTTTGGTCAGGATGAAGCTAGATCAACAAAACCAGGAGGGCGAGTTTAAGTTGTCAAAAGAGAGAAGCAGATAAAAAATACCTCAGACTAAACATTTACACATTGTCTATCTGGACTTGACTTTGACCAGTGTGTTTTTAAATCTCTGGTGATACGTGACACACAAAAGAATAAGTGGTCCTGAAGACTGCCAGCTTCTCATCCAAAGGCATAGGTGGCCACAGGCATTTGACCACCATTGTCAAGATTCAGAAAGTCTGAATAAACATCAACATTTTCATAAGGAAGCTGAGGAATTCCAGATGCACCAGCCCAGTGAGAGCAATACTCTGGAAAGGAAATTGTGGCAGACAGTCCCACACCTCTTGGACAGACAGTCACATTTCCTATTTGGGGGTACCCACTAACCCCCAAGTGTGGGAATTGAGCAAATATCACTTTTGCAACCTAGTCCAGTGAGGGCATATTTTGATTCCAGAAAATTAGCAAGCTGACCAAAGGAGTCTACCTCTGAAAATTCCTGGCTACTTCCTCACAACCTGAGACAAGAATGACAAGGAATATTTTTTCTCTCAGGAAAGAGAATCCTGCTGAGATTTAAACTCTTCATTTTAGACAGGGTCTGCCTTCTAGAAGGCAAGACCAAGTTAAAAAAGAATGTGTGTAGCAAAATCAAACAAAAAGAAATGTCATGAACATTTTTGAGTGTTGTTATATAAGGTGTTTTAAAGGAAAGGGATTTTATTTTTATAAGAGGTCAGAATAATTTTCAAATATATTCTTTCTTCTAGGTTTACTATTGCTCCTCTATTCAAACCCATTAAATGAGGAAATGTCTTATTTAAATGTGGTAGAGGGTAATTCAACTCAAATATTGTTAATATTGGAAATAGAAGTTATTCTTTCTGGATATGGCTTTACGGCTCTTCTGCTATTTGTCAGGTGAATTTATGAACTTTATTTCTATGTGTTCTGTTTCCACTATAGCTGGATGCTTCCCTGTATGGCAGATACCATACTGTTACATCCTGTTCCAACACATGTAAGGGGCCACTCACCATCCTTTAAAAATGGTGACAATATATGTTTTCAGACTTTTTAGGAAGAAATATTCAAATGGTTACAGTTGAACTCAAATTCTATAAAATCTGTTTTAGTAAATGAGTTGTGAGTCATTTATGTGAAAGTATTTCCCTTAGAGACATCACTCATTCATTTAACATTTATTGAGTAGCCTAGTATATTCACATGTATTTTAAGTCTTAATCCCTACTTATGGAGTGCAAAGTTTTTTCTTTCTATGAATTTTTAGGCAACTGAAAATAGATGAGAAATCTAAAAATGAAGTAGAAATAGGCCTAAACTCTTGCAAGAGCTGCAAATGCAATATCTTAACCCAAATTTCCCTTGATTGGCACATGGGAGAAAAGAAACATAATACCCTTGAATGGAAGTGACTGGAAGATAATCCATTTGTTCCGTAAACTGAGGCTATGAAATGCATACAGGGCAAAGGGGTTGGCCAACCTTGTAGAATGTGCATTGCTTACCATCTATATGCTAGGAAAAGTGTTTGTTATTCCTGACAATTTGTCTGTTTCATTTAAACCAGGATTAGATTTTACAAATGATAGAACTGCTAACCTGATTATATTCTAGCCTAAACAGCCATCCTTGATGCAGTGTCCTTTTCTCCTTTTGAAGTCTATACCTGATGAAGCTATCAATTAATTCCTGACAATATAATTGAAATGCAGACCTGTGGCAGAAGAGCAAGTAGAGTAAAAGAGGTTAATAAAATTCTAAGAGTGCTCCTTATGACTCAAAACATATGATCTACACATTGAGTAATTTAGACTAGAGTCACCGGAAAAATAAATTAGGAACAGTTGAAGAGTTCAATAGACTCTGGCTGTTGGTTTTGCTTTTCCCCTCCACAATGAGAGGAGTATAACCTATTAATTTTAGTGGAATGCTTGCTAGCTCTACACCATTATACTGAAAGTGGGGACCTTGTACACTTGGATCAAACAAATTCAGGACTGCCAACCATTGTCGGTTAGTAGCTGAACTTCAGAGATCTTGGCTCAGAGGGCGTAAAAATATGCTCTGGCTTGTCCCCAAAGAATTAACTCACTCTTAGAGTACTTTGAAAAAAAAAAAAAACACTGAGTCACAGAGTAAGGCCAAGTGTGTGTTTGGCACTGATTTATTGGCTGTATTCATTTGTACATTTTCATGGTGTCTATCAGTATGTCTAAGCTTTTATACAGAAACATAATACCCTTGAATGGAAGTGACTGGAAGATAATCCATTTGCTCCGTAAACTGAGGCTATGAAATGCATACAGGGCAAAGGGGTTGGCCAAGCTTGTAGAATGTGCATTGCTTACCATCTATATACTTTATGTGTAGAGTCATCCATTTCTAAATTGATCAGTAGCAAGGCAAGGAAGTTTGCTTCACTTCACATAGAACAAAAACATATACAAAATAGAGCCCTCCCTGGGACAGCAGTGTAGTGTTATTTAAAGAGAGCTAAATTTGGTCTCATCCAGTTCTACAAACACACCATATAACCACAGTCAAGGCACAATTACTCTGGTCTCCTTCTCAGTTTTGTAAATCAAGGGGATTTGACTCTCTTTAAAATACACCGCACATCATTGGTTTCTTTTGTTGTTGTTGTTTTTCCACTTCAAAGTTCTTGATCTTCGAATGAGAAGAGAACAGAAAGGATGCAAATATGATTAATAATGAGACAACTTCCCAGATTTTTTCTTTCCCAAGTGCCATTTCTATGGAGCTTTCTTCATCAGCTTTAGAAGTACTTTGTTCAAGTTCAGTATTCCCATAATTAGGAATTAAGTCAGGATCCAAAAAAAAAAAAAAAAAAAAAAAAAAAGGCACAAACTAGCTAATCCTAGAATCATAATAATTCAGTAGCTTATGAGGCCAGATTAAAAAGGCTACAGAAATAGCTAGTTTTATAAACATTTTGGCATGATTAACTTCAGGGACCATGCTTTGAATAAGTAAGCTTTTGACGTGAAACCAGGTCCAGGGACAGAGATTCTTATTCAATTCAAGGACTCCAATCTCTTCTCAGTCTCTTGAGAAAAGGGCTCTGGTCTGGGTCAGCCTAATGGCTGTACAGACTACCTAGTCTTTCTTGTTTTCACTTCCCCATTTATAAGATGAGGGGCTGTGTGCTTACTTTTCTGATATTCTATCAGTTATAGACCATTGAGGCCCTAGGATACAACAAATAGTCCACTCCTCCTGAACTGTGTACTCATTCTCAAATTAATTAAATGTATTAACTTTTATTATGATGTACAACAAGCTGACAGTATTTTTTACTTGTATGAAATTAATCAGTGTGATGTCTTTGGATCTCTCCTGTTCTTTTAAGTCATACCCATTGGGTATAAGCAATTCCTGTGTGCTTCACTTGCTTCCCAGACTTATTAGGGCTCCCTTAAACACAGAAAAATACCTGGTCTTAAGTAGTCTTTGAATTCCTCTGGCTACATCAAAGAATTCATTCTTTTTAAGAAGACACAAAGTTCTCTGTACCAAGTAGCAATGCTAGTCAGCACTGGAATACTGCCAGATAAAACAAAATACCCATTAGGTCACTGTTGTGACCCTGCAACACAAACTAGGTGGCGTAAACAATAAAAATTTATTGTCTCACCGTCCGAGAGGCTAGAAGTCTGAGACCAAGGTGTCAGCAAGACTGATTCTGAGGGCTAAGAGGGGGAATATGTTCTAGCTTCTGATATGTTTGGCTTACAGAATTATCACCTTGATCTCTACTTTCATCTCCATAGGTCATTCTCTACATATCTGTGCCAGTGTCCAATTTCCCCTTTTATAAAGACACCAGTCATATTGGGTTAGGGAGACCCTTACTCTAGTATGACATCATCTTAATTACATCCGCAACAACCATATTTCTTTTCTCATTTTTTGAAGATTTATTTATTTTAGAGAGATCAAGAGAGAGTGAGCAGTGGGAGGAACAGAAAAGGATGGAAAGGGGGAGGGAGATAATCTCCAGCAGACTCGAGTTAAGTGCAGGGCCAGATGGGAGAGGCTGAATCTCATGACCTGGAGAGCACGACCTGAGCCAAAAGAAGAGTCAGATGCTTAATAGACTGAGCCTCCTAGGTGCCCTCAACAACCTTATTTCAAAATGAGGTCATGTTATGTGGTACTGGGAGTTAAGACTTTACATACGTGTTTTAGGCAGACACAATTCAACCTATAATATATGGTTTCCAATATACTTAGTATAGGGAGAATCCCATAACAGCATTGATTTTGAATTTTGTACTAGGGTTCAGTTGCATTAATAATGAATTCCTTGGGAAGGCTCTTGACTAAATTATGAAGAAAATGAGTTTGCTTTCTGTTATTCTGCTACTTTCTTCTGGGTCTTTTTGCCCCGAGGGGGCCCTCCAGTTTTAGTCCTTTCATGTTCTTGCCTTTCAGAATGCACATATAATTCATAATACTAAATTTGTGCCATAGCATTTGTTGCTTTAGGGAACATCTCTGTTAATCATTACAGAATTTTGGAATCTTGTTTAGGTTATCCGGCAGCTTTATCTGACATGCTTATAGAATAACAAGATATTAGATTTTAAATAATCTATTTTTGTCACTTTACATCCTTCATCTAAACTGAATTCTTTACCTCTTTATCAACACAATTACCATTTTAGCCATATTTTCATTTCTGGAATCAGTTTTATTTCTTTGTTTGAGAAAAAAGAACCAGAGGCCTCTTAAAATCTCCTTTCACTTCATCTCCAAATTCCCACTTCTCAGTAGTCACTATAATTTGCTACTTTGACTTGTCTTTCATTTTCACCATATCTAAGAGAAGTTTTAGGGATCTGTTTTGGGCACTTTATTTGGGTAAAATATTCCTAGCGTTGCCCATCAACAGAAATAGCTATAAGCTACTCTTTGTAATGGAGGAAGACAAGAGATAGGAGTCTAGCTTTCATCAAACATTGGACATTTCGCTAGGCATTCTACACAGATGATCCTTTTCGAATCTAACAGTAACCCTCCAATGTATTCCTGCCCAAGTTTACGAACAAAACAGAGATAAACCAAAGAATTTGTGATTATGCACTAATAGCCAAGAAGCAAGGAATTCTGGAGTTTTTTCCATTCCAAGAAAGACAGCTGAACTTTAGTAATAATTTGAATAAAAATAATAATGAAGATGAGTTCACATTTTGGGCTACTTACTCTATACACTAATTTCTGGTCCACAAGTTTTTTTTTTTTTTTCCCCTATTAATGCCATTTATTTTCACAACAATTCTTTGAGGAAGGTGTAAACCCTGTTTTATTTTTAATTGAGACATAATTGACATATTAGTTTTAGGTGTGCAACATGATTCAGTATTTGTAGACACTGTGAAGTGACCACCACTATAACATCATTATGTAGTTAACATCAATCACCACACGTAGTTACAAATTATTTTCTTGTGATGAGACTTTTTCAGATCTACTCTCTTAGTAACTTTCAAATATCCAGTACATTATTACTAACTACAGTCACCATGCAGCACATTACATCCCAGGATTACATCAGATTTGCTTTGTTTTTTAGATTCCACATATAACTGAAATCGTACTGTATTTGTCTATCTCTGTCTGACTTACTTAACTTAGCATAATGCCCCCAAGGTCCACAAATCCTGTCCTACAAGATGAGAAAATTGGGGTTTAGGAAGGTTAAATAACTTGTCCGAAGTTTCATACTAGGAGTTAGTAAAACCTATATTGGAACGACGCTAGCTTAAATTAAGATACTTCACTTTTAACCACAACACTCTATTTGAAAGAGAAAATATCATACATTACTTTTTATTTGGTCATGTTTTGCAAAAAAACATTTTCTGGCTTTGTTTATTAACACTGCCACATAATACTACACATAAATACTACACATCTTCCCATGGTGTCTAGTTGAATGTTGGGCACAAAGCTTATGTTCAGTACATACCTTTCCTTACAACCAGTCATACTTAAGCCATTATAAATTTATATACACAACTGGAAAACTCATCACTGAACTTTGGTCTGGGAATATTGGACAGAGAGTTAACAGATCTATGTTCTAGCCCTGT
Source organism: Mustela putorius furo (assembly GCF_011764305.1). NCBI lineage: Eukaryota > Metazoa > Chordata > Mammalia > Carnivora > Mustelidae > Mustela > Mustela putorius. Next base: position 25,717,438 of record NW_025421987.1, read on the forward strand.
GTAATACCTGTGATAAGGTTCCCTCCTTTGCAAATTGAAAAGTTTGGTTTTAATGGTTTGGGCTCAAAATGGTTTTAAAATGCATACTTCATATTTTGTAATTCTAATCATGCTTCAATTATTCTGGAAAATATTTTACTTCTGGTTATCAGCAAAGAAGATATGGAATGTCAATTTCAGCATAGCAATGATTTTGTTCCATGGTATTTAGGAATGCAAATTATATGTATCCAGGTTTTGGCTGACCTACATATTTGGGGTGTGTGTGTGTGTGTGTGTGTGTGTGTGTTATCAGTGGTCAGATCTAAACTGTGTATTCCCTCAGAAATACACATGTACTCCACTTTCAGCTAAATTAACTAGAAATTAGATGGTAAAAAACATTATCTTCGTTGACATATCCTGTCTTTCCTTAACATTAAGTTTTTAATTTCAGCCCTTAAAAAAGAGGCCAGTTAAAAAGAGAGGAATTAGCATTTTCCAGGTACAAAAATTGGCAGTAGGTGAGCTATAGTACATTATATGTACTATATATATATATATATATATATATATATATAGTAGTTATATGCTTTGAGATCCAAACAGACAGGTTTTCCTTAGATGTGGTAGGATAGCTAGAGCTAAATTTTGTCCAGTGTTTAGTATTTTTCAGAGGCTGTATTATTTACTGGTATTATCTCTTCCAATCCTTATAATGGTCTTATGAGGTAGATAGTATTAACCATTTCATCTTACAGATAAGGGAACTGAGGTGGAGAAGCATGAAATTTGCTCAAAGGCATACAAGAGACCAGCATTTGAATCCATATAATCTGATTCCAAAATGAACTCACTAACCACTTTTTTAACATAGAAATGTGGACCACTTTCCACTCTGATGGATTTTAAAATAGAATTTTTAAAAATTAATTTGTCATACATAATAAGAAGTAAATTAGTCTTAAAAAGCCAGTTTGTGACAACAGTGTTTCAGCAAGTTACTCTCCTAATTCTTAGCTGTTTTCAATCTCTACTTAATTTTCAGATTTTATCCTGGTTGCCACTGAATTCTTATGGGTATAACCTAATCTCCTAAGTTTAGAATGTTCCCAGCTCCAGTGTTTTCAGGGCTTCTCCAGATATAAATTTTTGCACTTTTCCCCCCTGTTCCTGAAGTTTTTAATGTCATCAGGAAATGACTCTTAATTGTGTGACATGCGAGGAGACAATTAACAAAACAAAACAAACAAAACAAAAACATTTTCTTTCTGACATTTTCCCACTCTTAGCTGGTGAGAAGAGAAACACTCTAATTTCAATGAGTTCTACAGAAATTAAGTTGTTAAATCAATAGGTCTAGGTGAAAAGTAAAAGCAACTTGAGTACATATTCACACCAATTCCCACCAACAGTGTAAGAGGGTTCTCCTTTCTCCACATCCCCTCCAACACATGTTGTTTCCTGTCTTGTTAATTTTGGCCACTCTAACTGGTGTAAGGTGGTATCTCAATGTGGTTTTAATTTGAATCTCCCTGAGGGCTAGTGATGATGAACATTTTTTCATGTGTCTGATAGCCATTTGTATGTCTTTATTGTAGAAGTGTCTGTTCATATCTTCTGCCCATTTTTTATATGATTGTCTGTTTTGTGTGTGTTGAGTTTGAGGAGTTCATTATAGATCCTGGATATCAACCTTTTGTCTATACTGTCATTTCCAAATATCTTCTCCCTTTCCGTGGGTTGCCTCTTTGTTTTTTTTTTTTTTTTTTTTTTTTTTTTTTTTTTTTGACTGTTTCCTTTGCTGTGCAGAAGCTTTTGATTTTGATGAAGTCCCAAAAGTTTATTTTCGCTTTTGTTTCCTTTGCCTTTGGAGACATATCTTGAAAGAAGTTGCTGTGGCTGATATCAAACAGATTACTGCCTATGTTCTCCTCTAGGATTCTGATGGATTCCTGTCTCACGTTGAGGTCTTTTATCCATTTTGAGTTTATCTTTGTGTATGGTGTAAGAGAATGGTCGAGTTTCATTCTTCTACATATAGCTGTCCAGTTTTCCCAGCATCGTTTATTGAAGAGACTGTCTTTTTTCCACTGTATATTTTTTCCTGTTTTGTCAAAGATTAATTGCCCATAGAGTTGTGGGTCCATATCTGGGCTCTCTACTCTGTTCCACTGGTCTATGTGTCTGTTTTTATGCCAGTACCATGCTGTCTTGGTGACCACAGCTTTGTAATAAAGCTTGAAATCAGGTAACGTGATGCCCCCAGTTTTATTTTTGTTTTTCAACATTTCCTTAGCGATTTGGGGTCTCTTCTAATTCCAAACAAATTTCTGGATTATTTGCTACAGCTCTTTGAAGAATACTGGTGGAATTTTGATCAGAATGGCATTAAAAGTATAGATTGCTCTAGGCAGTATAGACATTTTAACAATGTTTATTCTTCTGATCCAAAAGCATGGAATAATCTTCCATCTTTTTGTGTCTTCTTCAATTTCCTTCATGAGTGTTCTGCAGTTCCTCAAGTACAGATCCTTTACCTCTTTGGTTAGGTTTATTCCCAGATATCTTATGGTTCTTGGTGCTATAGTGAATGGAATCGATTCTCTAATTTCCCTTTCTGCATTTTCTTTGTTAGTGTATAAGAAAGCCACTGATTTCTGCACATTGACTTTGATCCTGCCATGTTGCTGAATTGCTGTATGAGTTCTAGTAGTTTGGGGATGGAGTGTTTTGGGTTTTCCATATAAAGAATCATGTCATCTGCCAAGAGAGAGAGAGTTTGACTTCTTCATTGCGAATTTGGATACCTTTTATTTCTCTTTGTTGTCAGATTGCTGTTGCTAGGACTTCTAATACTATGTTGAACAAGAGTGGTGAAAGTGGGCATCCTTGTCTTGTTCCTGATCTCAACGGGAAGGCTGCAAGCTTTTCCCATTGAGGATAATATTTGCTGTGGGTCTTTCATAGATAGATTTGATGAAGTTCAGGAATGTTCCCTCTATCCCTATACTTTGAAGCGTTTTAATCAGGAACAGATGCTGGATTTTGTCAAATGCTTTTTCTGCATCAATTGAGAGGACCATGTGGTTCTTCTCTCTTCTCATATTAATTTGTTGTATCACATTGATTGATTTGCAAATGTTGAACCATCCTTGTAGCCCAGGGATGAATCCCACCTGGTCATGGTGGATAATCTTTGTAATGTGCTGTTGGATCCTGTTTGCTAAGATCTTGTTGAGAATCTTAGCATCCATATTCATCAGTGATATTGGTCTGAAATTCTCCTTTTTGGCCTTCAAATCAAAATTGGATAAATTAATAGTACTGTGGTCATATCTTTGCAAAAATAACTACAAATTATTATTGCAAAGCAATAGAAGTTAAAGTGGAAGACTGACAATACCCCTTTACTGTCCTCTGTACACTACCAACAGTCAACGGCAAGGACAGGAAGCTTATAAAAACATGTCTAGTTCACATATTTTAGATCATTCAGGTTTACACTTGTGTGAATTGCCTGTTCTTAACCTCCATCCATTCTTAAGTTTGTCTTTTATTGATTTTTAAGAGCTATTTGTGTATTTTAGGTACTAATTGTTGGTTCTAGGTGTTATCAATATTTCATCCTAATCCATAGTCCCACATTTCACTTCATTTGTAGTGTCTTTTGTCAAATAAAAAATTAAACTTGGTAGTTAAATGTTTCCATCTTTTCCTTTACCATTTTGGCTTTTATGTGTCTTGATTAAATATTCCTTCACTACTGCATGTCATGAAGCTATTCTTCAATTTTTAAAAATTTTTTTTCAAAAAAAATTTTAAATGTACACACATACACACACATTCTGGGAGCACTGCATTGTTGTGATATTGAATCTTATCCAGTAAAGTATCTCTCACAGCTATCTCTATGTTTTGCAGTAAGACTATATTTCCCTTTATAAAGTTTTTACACATCTTTCATTGTCTTGATTATAAGGACCTTATGTTTATTGCAAGTGTATCTTGTAAAAATTACATGTTTCTGCCTTGTAAAAATACATTTAAGTTTTAAATAATTTTATATAATTTTGTACACTAATCCTATATCCAGCATGGTTTTGCTGAGCTTTCTCATCAGCTTTAATTATTTGACAAGAAAAATCACCCTAATTTTTAAATGTAGGTAGTAAAATTGTTAGCAAGTACTTTATTGAACAGAGGTGGTTATACTTTTCATTTTGGACTTGAAAGGGAATTCTATAATGATTAAGTTACTGTTGATTTTTATTACTAATTTTTTCTTAGCTAACTTTTATCAGAAGCTCTATTTCCTTATAACCAGTGATTCTGTGATGATCAAGAGTGCATTTGGAGAGCTTTTTAGAAGAGCATGCTGAATCTAGTCCTAAAGTTTCTGCTCTAATACTCTGTGGAGGAGCCCCCCAATTTGTTTTAGTAGTACATTTCTTGATAAGGCTGCTAGTCAAGGGACCACACTGAATACCATTGCCACTACTCTATGTTATACTGAAACCTCTGTCCTTAAAATTTGAGATGTATTCTGATGGTAAGATGATTTTTATTTGGGACCAAACTTGTTTATTCCAGTTTTTATTGTGATCTTTTGGTATTGAGGTCATTTGTTTATGGCTAATGCCTGCAAATAGTTTTATAAATATCTGTCCAGTGTTTATAATTTTCTCTAGCTGATTCTTTTTATATTAACTATCCTTTGTTCATAGTGTATTTCTTCTAATATTTTATTTCTTCTAATATTTTATTATTATTTTATTTCTTCTAATATTATTCTTCTAATATTTTAATATTTTAAAATTTATAAACATTGAAATAATTTGACATTGAACAACTATATACCCACTACTTATATTCTACTATAAACATTTTACTCTGCTTGACATACACGTTTTTCTATTTATCCATCTCTTTGTATCAGCACATCTTTTTTTTTAAGATTTTATTTATTTATTTGTTAGAGAGAGAGAGCGAGCGAGCACAGGCAGAGTGGTAGGCAGAGGCAGAAGGAGAAGCAGGCTCCCTGCCAAGCAAGGAGCCTGATGTGGGACTTGATCCCAGGATGCTGGGATCATGACCTGAGCAGAAGGCAGCTGCTTAACCGACTGAGCCACCCAGGCGTCCCAGGTACATCATTTTTTTAAATAACATAAACTCTTTAATCACTTTAAAAATTTTATTTAAATTCAATTAATTAACATTTAGTGTATCATTAGTTTCAGAGATAGAGTTCAGTTATTTATCAGTTCCATATAACACCGAAGGCTTATTACAAGTGCCCTCCTTAATGCCCATCACTCAGTTACCCCATCATCCCACTTCCCTCCCCTCCAGCAACCCTCAGTTTGTTTCCTATGGTTAAGAGTCTCTATGGTTTGTCTCCTTCTCTAATTTTGTCTTATTTTTTTTTTTAATGCTTTTGTGTCCTTTTGTTGTATCTTTGGCGTTTTTTCTCTTTAATCATCTTAATTATACTTATTTCAGAATCTCTATTAGATTGTTCTATTTTATGCCATTATTAAAATTAAAAATCTCCTGGTATGTGTGTTATCTCATTCATGGAGGATTGTTTCCTTTTATTTTATAATTGTATTGTAAACTCATTTTTATTCTTACAGGAATCCTGTGCAGCCTAGGTTGAAAACATGTCCTATCAAGGAATTTTTGTGTTACAAGAGCAATTTTTATAGCAATTTCTTTTCCAAACCAGACAATGTTTGGTACAGGCCCAACTGAGAAATATTTTTTTTTAAGCCACTCAAAATTCAGGCTAAAGTAAACATCCTTATAGTCTCCTATGTCAGTGCACTTTTCCTTTCCTTTTTCCTTTTAACCTTTTAATTGAGCACAGGCCAGTCAGGTCCCAACTTTATACTCGTGATCTCAGTTCCGAATCCTTGCTTTTCTGAACCCCACAGTTTCTGCTCCTGGTTCAGTCTGTGTTAAAACCCATGATTAGCACATCCCCGAGAACAGATATGCCTCAGCTCATGAGCTTGCCACTTAATTTTCTTTCTTTCTTTTTTTTTTTTTTTGTTCCCTGTCATTTCTGGTTTCCTAATGCATTTAAGGAATGTCTGTTAAAAGAGACGTTCTCATGTTCTCTGCTCCTTGTATTCTTAGGAAACAGAAGTCTACCCCTACTTCACTCACTTGGACTTAATTTTTGTGTACATTCTGAGGAAGTGCCTATTTCTGTTTCTTGTTGCTTATTTACCTATACTAGCCAGTTTTAATTCTATGTTCTTTTATATTTTCTAACTGATATTACTTTTATTTAAATTCACCAAGGAAATTTTCTCTCCATTATAAATCTTTTTAAAGCTTACATGTTACTATAATCTAAGAGAAATTTTGAGTCAGGTTGAATATATGTATAGGAAAACCCCTTTGGTCACTGACTAGATGAATGGATTCTTTGTTTTCCCTCTGTAAATCACAGTGACTGATGCTCACGACACAGCAAACACAGATGACCAGAAGACTGTTTTCTTCTCCAAGCCACACTGATATTCCTTTTCCTAGAAGTTGTTTTGTAGAGATAGGAAGAGTCAGGTTTTTGGTTGCCTTTTGTTACTTATTTTATTTTTTTTTAAATATTTTATTTATTTATTTGACAGAGTGAGATCACAAGTAAACAGAGAGGCAGGCAGATTGAGAGAGAGAGAGAGAGAGGGAAGCAGGCTCCCTGCTGAGCAGAGAGCCTGATGCGGGACTCTATCCCAGGACTCTGAGATCATGACCTGAGCCGAAGGCAGCGTTTTAACCCACTGAGCCACCCCCAGGCACCCTTGTTACTTATTTTATTTAATGTTATTTTAAATTATTTTATTTTATTTTATTTTTTAATTATTTAATTTATTAAAATAGAACTCAAAGAAATACGAGTGAAAAATAAAGTTTTTCTATCAAAACTAAACTCAGTTCTCTGATTAAGGAAAAATAATTTTATGTTTCTAAATGAAATTTTCTTTTAAAACTAAGTGTAGATAAGAAAATTATAAATGACTGGGGACACATCTCAAAATCTTAAGACTTATGCACCAACATTAGTTTGCAAATACATTTACATTTTCACTTTAAAGAAGCTAAAGTTGGAAATTAGAGACTTCACATTAGAAAAAAATATTCTTTATACAACTACTGTGCAGCATTCTGATCAAAGAATAATTATGTATTTTAAGTTAAAATACTATCTTTAAACAATATATCATTTAAAAAATGTTCTTTAGGCCTTTGACTCTGGTCATGATCTCTGAATCCTAGGATAGAACCCCATGTAAGGTTCCTTGCTTGGCAGGGAGTTTGTTTCTCCCTTTCTCTTTGCCCTCGCCTTCTACTCTCTCTCCCAAATAAGTAAATAAAATCTTTAAAAAGAAATACATAAATAAATATTTCTCACATTAAGTGACATTTTGATTAACGAATTACTAGTCCTAAGTACATATGATGAGTTTTAATTCATTTGATTTCATTGTTATTATAATCCACTTTTTTACTGTCTTGAGTATCAATAAAATGTTTATATTTATTTGAAAAGTGGTACAAGAAAATAGACAAGGATCAGTAAATCTTCTCAAAATAAAATATTTAAAAATTATATAGTAGATTAAGATAAAAAATAAAACAAAGAATGTTACATAACATAGTGCATTCAGGATGCCATATGAGAACTCAGACTACTAATCAGTTTGCATCTACCCCTGGGATAGTCTTTGCTTGTGATAGCCTTGGTTTATATCACATGACCCACCACTCTTGGGAAAGCTGATTAGTTCATGGCTGTGGTTGGGAAACATGACCCAAAGACATGCAATAGAAGCTGGTTGAAGCTCCAGAAAAATCCTGTTCTGGTGACTAGCACACTGAAACTGATCCTATGAGAAGAGATGAAATCAAGAGTAGAAGAGTTCAGAAAAATAGAAGGTGATTATATATATTTTAAAAAATATTTTACATATTTGTCAGAAAGAGAGAAAGAGAGAGAGAGCACAAGCAGGGGAAGTCGGGTAGAGGGAGAAGCACACTCCCTGGTGAGCATGGAGCTTGATACGGAACTTGGTCCCAGGACTCTGGGATCATAACCTGAGCCAAAGGCAAACACAACTAATTGAACCACTCAGGCATCCCAAAGAAGGTGTTAATATTACCCAATAAGTTAATAATAGCAGCTCAAATAAATAAAAAAACATGAGACAGAGAAAAGGAGTGTAGACACTGGTTAGTTTACATGGAATCACAAAATATATGGACAAAGTAGGAGGGTGGTAAGTGTGGGGTCCTAGGTGCAGGAGATGAACATCTATAACAGTTTTTCAGAGATGCCCTTCAGCTTCTCCAGCTTCTGTGGATTCTGGTAAATATGAATGTCTGACTTTTCTCAAGGCCTCAGGAAAACATGTTCTGTTCTTCCTTACTTCTCCTTGTAACCCAAAAATGAACCCCATCTGAAACCAGAGCACACTGTGCTCCTTGCATGCTGAAAGAGCCTAATAAATGTAAGTGGAGAGGGAACTAATGTATAATTTTTCTCTTTAACAGAACATTCTTAAAGACAGGGTCTATATGTCTACCACATTTTGGCATGCTAGTAAGACATCAGAATAAAAAGAGCTACAATGAATTTGTCAGCACAAATTTGCCCATTTAGTGCTCTATCTTAGCAGAGAGGCTTTCTAATATGTTGATATAACTTATCTTATATTTTTGCATGTGGTACTATATTAATTAAAGGTTATAAAACATTGGTTAGAGAGTCAGGTATCCTTGATCTTAATCCAAATCCAACCATGAAAAGGAGCCTCAGTTTCTTTATCTGTGGGGCTCATGTGTTTTGACTTAAGGTTGTAAAAGCCAGGGAATATATGTGAAAGTACTTTGTAAATCTGATATGCCATACAAATATAGGTGATAAAGCTTTCAAATCTTGGAACTAGAAGAGACTGTAGCACCTCAATCCAGACTTTACCTGATGCCAAATAATTTTGAATTCTTTTAATCTTTTACTTATCCTCTGACTTCCATGCCTGTATCATTTGAAAATGGAAACATTTTAGCATATCTTGTTCAAATGATTTTCCTGATATTCCTAAAACAACACTTAAAATAAAGGCTAAAAATAAATAAATAAATGAAACAAAGGATAGATTTTTTTTTTTCTCTCAAGTGATTTACTAAGAGCAAAGGAAAGGGAGAATTCACCTTCATATTCGTATATACAAAGTTGTTAACAGAAAGCACAGAAATCATGAGTCTACTACCAGATATGTTTACATCAGTTAGGACTTGGTCTTGGAAGAAACTTAAGATGAATCCCTCCTGTACCCCTTCCTTAGCTCCTAGAGTAGCCTCCAATCTCTGCCCTGTAAGTCTGACCTAGCCTCCCCTCTTCTTGTCTTTAAAAGATATGTGTCATAGATTATCTGTCCATTGCAGTAAATGGGGTGTAAAAGTTCCCTGCTAGCATTGTTATTGATGTGTTTTTTTAATTTTGTTATTAATTGGTTTATCTAACTGGCTTCTCCCAAGTTAGAGACATAAACATCTGCAATTGTTAGACCTTCTTGTTGGATAGACCCTTTCATTGTGAAATAGTATCTCTCCTCATCTATTATTATGCTCTTTGGTTTAAAATCTAATTTGTCTCATATAAGGTTTGCCACCCCAGATTTTTTTTGATGTCCATTAGCATGATAAATTGTATTCCACCTCCTCACTTTCACTCTGGAAGTGTTTTGAGGTCTAAAATGAATCCTTTGCAGATAGCATATTGATGGATCTTGCTTTTTTGCTGATATCCTGTGTCTTTGATTAGGGAATTTGGCTCATTTACATTCAGAGAAATTATGAAAGATATTAATTTAGTGCCATTGTAATGCCTGTAGGGCCACTGTTTATATATATATATGTATTCTCTGTTCCTTTCTGGTCTATGCTAATTTTGGGCTCTCTTCACTTAAAGGATACCCTTTAATATTTCTTGCAGGACTGGTTTAGTGATCAAAAACTACTTTAGTTTTTGTATCAAAAAGAAAACAAGGGCTTTGAATAAACACTAGACCAGATGGATGTCACAGATATATTCAGAACATTCCATCCTACAGCAGTGGGATGCACATTCTTCTCAAGTATACATGGAACTCTCCAGAATAGATCACATACTGGGTCACAAGTCAGGTCTCAACCAGTACCAAAAGACTGGAATCATTTCCTACACATTTTTAGGCCACAATACTTTGAAACTTGAACCCAATCAGAAAGGAAATTTGGAAAGAACTGAAATACACAGAAGCTAATGTGCAACCTACAAAGAATGAATGGGTCAACAGGAAATTCAAGAATTAAAAAACTAATGGAAACAAAGAAATATATAAACACAACTGTTCAAAACCTTTGTGATGCATCAAAGACAGTCCTAAGAGGGAAGAATATAACAATGCAAGCCCTTGTCAAGAAACAAGAAAGGTCTCAAATACACAACCTAACCTTACACCTAAAGGAGCTGGAGAAAGAACAGCAAATAAAGCCTAACTCCAACAAGAGAAGAGATTAATAAAGATTAGAACAGAAATCAATGAAATAGAAAGCACAAGAACAGTGAAACAGATCAATGAAACTAGGAGCTGGTCCTTTGAAAGAATTAATAAAATCAGTGAACTGCTGGCCACTTACCAAAAAGAAAAGAGAAAGGACACAAATAGATAAAATCATGAATGAAAGAAGAGTAATCATAGCTAACACTGCAGAAATACAAGCATTTATAAGAACATATTATGAGCAACAGTATGCCAACAAATTAGGCAATCTGGAAGAAATGGATGGATTCCCAGAGATATATAAACTACCAAAACTGAAAGAGGAAGAAATAGGAAACCCGAACAGACCCATAACCAGCAAAGAAACTGAAGCAGTAATCTCCCAACGAGCAAGAGTCCAAGACTTAACAGCTTTCCATAGGAATTCTAACAAACATTTAAAGAAGAATTAATACCTATTCTTCTCGAGCTGTTTCAAAAAATGAAAGTGGAAGGAAAACTTCCAAACTCTTTCTATGAGGTCAGCATTACTTTTATACCAAAACCAGAAAAAGGACCCCACCAAAAAGAGAAATTAGAGACAAGTATCCATGATGAACATGGATGTCAAAATTCTCACCAAGACACTAGCCAGTAGAATTCAACAGTACATTAAAAGGATTATTCACCATGACCATTTGGGATTTATTCCTGGGCTGCAAGGTTGGTTGAACATCTGCAGATCAATCAATGTAATACACTATATTAATAAAAGAAAGGACAAGAAGCATATCACCCTCTCAATAGATGCAGAAAAAGCGCTTGACAAAGTACCACACCCTTCTTTGATTAAAACTCTTCCAGTGTAGGGATAGAGAAAATATACCTCAATATCATAAAAGCCATATTACAAAAAGCCCATAGTGAATACCACTCTCTATGGGGAAGAAGTGAGAGCTTTTTCCTAAGGTCAGGAACAAAACAGGGATGTCAACTCTCACCACTGTTTTTCAACATACTATTAGAAGTCCTAGCCTCAACAATCAGACAACAAAAGAAATAAAATGCATCTGAATTGGCAAGGAAGAAGTCAAACTCTCACTGTTCACAGATGACATGATACTCTCTGTGAAAAACCTAAAAGACTTTACTCCAAAATTGCTAGACCTCATACAGGAATTTAGTAATGTGGCAGGATATAAAATCAATGCACAGAAATAAGTTGCATTTCTATACAGTAATGAGATAGCAGAAAGAGAAATTAAGGAATCTATCCCACTTACAGTTGTATACAAAACATAGAATACCTATGAATAAATGTAACCAAAAAGGCAAAGGATCTGTACTCAGAAAACTATAGAATAGTCATGAAAGAAATTGAGAAAGACACAAAGAAATGGGAAAATGTTCCCTGCTGATGGATTGGAAGAACAAATATTGCTAAAATGTCTATGCTAACTGTGGAACAAATATTGTTAAAATGTCTATGCTAACTGTGGAACAATCTATACATTCAATGTAATCTCTATCAAAGTACCATCATTTTTTTTTTCCATAGAGCTGGAACAAAAAAATCCTAAAATGTGTATGGAACCAGAAAAGACCCCAAATAGACAAAGGAATATTGAAAAAGAAAACTAAAGCTGGTAGCATCACAATTCCAGACTTCAAGATCTATTACAAAGTTGTAATCATTAAGACAGTATCGTACTGGCACAAAAACAGGCACTTAGATCAAGGGAACAGAAGAGAGAACCACAACTCTATGGTCAGCTAATCTTCAATAAAGCAGGAATGAACATCCAATGGAAATAAGACAGTGTCTTCAACAAATGGTGTTGGGAAAATTGGACAGCCACATGCAGAAGAACAAAAATGGATCATTTTCTTACACCATACATAAAAAATAGACTCAAAATAGATGAAAGACCTAAATGTGAGACAGGAATCCATCAAAATCCTAGAAGAGAACACAGGCAGCAGCCTCTGTGATATCAGCATAGCAACTTCTGGCTAGACATGTCTTCAAAGGCAAGGGGAAAAAAAGCAAAAATGAACTATTGGGACTTCATCAAGATAAAAAGCTTTTGCACAGCAAAGGAAATAGTTGAGAAAACCAAAAGAAAACTGACAGAATGGGAGAAGATATTTGCAAATGACATAGCAGATAAAAGGCTACTACCCAAAGTCCATAAAGAACTCATCAAACTAAACATCCAAAGAACAAATAATCCAATCAAGAAGTGAGCAGACATTTCTCCAAAGAAGACATACAGATGGCCAACAGACACATGAAAAAATATTCAACATCACTCGGCATGAGGGAAATACAAATGAAAACCACGAAAAGAAATCATCTCACACCAGTCAGAAAGGCTAAAATTAGCAAGTTGGAAAAGGACAGATGTTGATGGAGATATTGAGAAAGGGGAACCCTCTGAACTGTTGGTGGGAAAGCAAGCTGGTGTAGCTGCTCTGGAAAACAGTATGAAGGTTCCTCAAAAGTTGAAAATAGAGCTACCCTAAGACCCAGGCATTGTATTACTAGGTATCTACCACCAAAGATACATGTGTAGTGATCTCAAGGGGCACCTGCACCCCAATATTTATAGCAGCAATGTCCACAATAGCCAAACTATGCAAAGAGCCCTGATGTCCATTAGCAGATGAACAGATAAGGAAAAGTGGTATGTATGTATGTGTATATATACATATATATATATATATATACACACACACACTGGAATAGTACTCAGCCATCAAAATTTGAAATCTTGCCATTTGCAATGATGTGAATGGAAGTAGAGGGTATTAGGGTAAGTGAAATAGGTCAATAAGAGAAAGACAATTATCATATGATGTCACTTATATGTGGAATTTAAGAAATAAAACAGAGGATCATAGGAGAAGAGAGGGGAATAATAAAACAAGACAAAATCAGAGAGGGAATCAAAGCATGAGAGGCTCTTAATCATAGGAAGCAAAGTGATGGTTGTTGGAGCAGTAGAGCATGGGGAGATGGCATAACTGGGTGACAGACATTAAGGAGGGCACACGATATAAAGAGAACTGGTTATTATATAAGACAGAGGAAGGACTGAATGCTACCTCTGAAACTAATGATACTGTATGTTAATTAATTGAATTTAAATTTAAAAAAGATATGTGTCTTCTGAGCTCTCCCAGAAGTGACCAGAGTTAAGGAAGAAAATGCCTTGCAAGAGCAGAATATATTTCTAATATAAATGTAGAATAACATTTGTTTTTATAAGCTGCTTGAAGAGAGATGAATACCTTAAATTGAAGGAATTTGCACTAACAATGACAAGCCCAGTCAGATATATATCAAGCCCTTCCTCACAACTTCTCCTACAAGGCTCTTGGGTAGGCCAAGAAGCAGGCTAGCACTCTACACAAAGGATGTAGGGGTATGTGTGTGTGCACACACACACGTCACTGTCTTGGGAAGAACAACTTGAAATTGGCTTTCTACCTCATTTTTACTAAAACTCCTAAATGGGATTGTTTTCCAAAGGGATTAAATCTTCTATCTCTAGAGCAGATAGATGACCAATAGGTGTCAGAGAATGATTTTTCTAATCATTGACAGGCCCTTTATTGATGTAGCCAGCAATAACCACGTTGGAAAAACATTGTTTATTCATGATCCAAATGCATGCTGCTATCTTGTTAGGCTCAGATGTTCATATTCCTAGATGTAACCTTGACACCAGAGCCCATATCAATGTTATCTTGGGAGACTGAATTCCTCAAACTCAGTCATTATTTCTAATCCATTGGGAAAATATATATCCCTTACCTCCCCTGTCTCCAACACTTCCAACGTACAAAGAGAATGGTTCAGAAACATTCAAAGAGAATGGAATTGAATTTGGAGCAGTGGGATTTTAGGCCTTCCTTGGCAAGACCCAAGACACCTACAAATTGCTGTCATATGAAGATCTCTCCACAGCTGAGCTACAGTGGCTTAGCAGAATAATAATTTCAGAAGAACTCAATTGGAAAAGATACAAAGAACAATCCAGGAAATAACAGTAAGAATGATTTATGAGATGACAATTGAATCAGATAAATAAGAGTGATAGGATAAAAGTGATGCCAGAGAAAATAAGTCTTAGGGTTGATTCACTAATTGATTATTAATAATTGTCAGAGTTCTTAAACAAATTGTTACAAAGAATCCTTCTGTCCAGCCTCAGTTATTTTAGGCAAAGTAGGAGCCATTCAAATAGAGCTGTACTGATGCTCTGCTTCAAGAATATGAAAAGCTGCTTTAAATAAAATTGTGGGACATTGTTTATACTGAAAACCAAGTACCAATAAGTGGACTTAACACCAGTGATTAGGAAGTTTGGTTAGATTTACAGAAGATGGCCTTGATTCTAATGGTGACTGATTATACACTTAGAGGCCAAAAGAGTTTGGAAAGACATCTATTCCTAAAATATGTTCAAGCAGCACCATAATACAAACAAAAAATGTTTTATGTTCCTTTTATAGTTAGTTCCATCATTTAACCTTTCTTACTGAAAGAGTGTTGACTGAACCATTTGAATAGTTCATGAAATAGTGAGTAGTTACTCACTACTTATACATCTGGTAGGCAAAATAATGACATGTATACAGCAAAAATTGTAATTATAGAGTGGAAACCAAGACTGTACACTTTCTAGTAGGCTGCTTTTGTGCTAGCATAAATTAAACTTTCTTTCAAACTGTAGTAGTTTTTTTTAAAGATTTTATTTATTTATTTGACACAGAGAGAGAGATCACAAGTAGGCAGAGAGGCAGGAAGAGAGAGAGGAGGAAGCAGGCTCCCCACCAAGCAGAGAGCCTGATGTGGGGCTTGATCCCAGGACCCTGAGATCATGACCTGAGCTGAAGGCAGAGGCTTAACCCACTGAGCCACCCAGGAGCCCCCAAACTGTAGTAGTTTTAATTAGATTACCTAACACACTGAACATTAAATTTGAGTAGTTTTTTAGCCACTAAGATGTTAATTCCCAGGAGTATTTTTTTCCAAGCAGAAAATTTATTTCCATAAATTAACACACATAACAGTGGGGATTTTATTTTATTTTTGTTTTATTTTAAAAGATTTTATTTATTTATTTATTTATTTATTTGAGAGAGTGAGAGAGAGAGAGAGCCCAAGGAGGGGGTTGGAAGGCAGAAGGCGTGAGAGAAGCAGGCTCCCCACAGACAGAGATCCTGACATGGAGCTAGATCCCAAGGCCCTGGGCAAAGTGCCAAAGGGAGACACTTAAAGAACTGAGCCATCCAGGTGTCCCAGTGGAAATTCTGGAGTCACAAACTAACAAACAGAAAAGGACCTAGAGGGGCATCATGTATGCCAATGTTACTGGAAATGTACAAATTTCATTAAACTACTGACCATAATAATACATAAACACTTCAGACAACTATTTACTGGCTCAGACCAGCTCCAGGAGAGATACGGAGGACTGTCACCAAGAATTCAAATCCAATTCAGCCCCAGAGAGGGGGTCATGAAGATACACAATAAGCAAGCTTCAAATCTGAGCATATTCTGTTAGATGTTGGGCTATATGTGAACCTTCGTTTTAT
Organism: Mustela putorius furo; assembly: GCF_011764305.1. Lineage (NCBI taxonomy): Eukaryota > Metazoa > Chordata > Mammalia > Carnivora > Mustelidae > Mustela > Mustela putorius. Next base: position 25,733,559 of record NW_025421987.1, read on the forward strand.
AATCAAATTAGACTTTGGTGCTCAATTTGCGGCTAGATGATAATATCAAACTTTGATTTTTGTAAAATTAATTCTTCCTCTGCATGCAGTCTTTTACATAAGAAGTTCTGTTGTGGTCAGGAGTCCCTCCCTTGCATGAATGCAGGAAAGGCTACTCCATACCTCTGGCCAATTATTTATACTTTGGATATAGCCACCCACAATGTAGAGTTGAAGAAATCCTTTCCACGATACCAGCAGAAAAGCTTACAGAAACAAAACAAGGAAATTAAAGAGAGCACCAATTGCATAGTTTCCCCTTAGGAAATGGGAGAAAAACATCACTGACTAAAAAAGGTTTTTTGCAGATCTTACATGGTATGCAAGAGTATTTGATCAGTATTAAGAGAGGGGGTTTGGGAGAAGGGGGTGGGATTATGGACATTGGGGAGGGTATGTGATTTGGTGAGTGCTGTGAAGTGTGTAAACCTGGTGATTCACAGACCTGTACCCCTGGGGATAAAAATATATGTTTATAAAAAATAAAAAATTAAAAAAAAAAAAAAAAGAATCAAACTATTTTAAAAATTAAAAACATTATTTAATTGTAAAATTATATTTAGGATCATGCTCATAATTAGATAGGCTACATAAATAACATCAAATGCTAGCTGCTCATTGTTTTCCTAGATTTGATCAATAAAATGTTAAGGAGTTCTCAACTACTTGCTTCAAATTATGTGCCCAATCAAAATCACAAGAAAATTGACCTGAAAGACTTTTGGTTTTTCCTTCCTATAAAAGCAATGCATGTTTATTGTCTGAATTAAAAAATATATATATAAATGGGCAAGGATATAGAAAAAGAAAAGAAAAAACTATTCAAAATGTGACTACTCAGAGATGGGCATAGTTAATATTTTGTTTGCTTCCTTTTCAAAAAGTTGTGTGCATGTGTATGTATGTGTGTATGTATTTACATTTTGCTGTATAATATATTTTCCCCATAATTTATTATGAACATTTTTTCTGCTACTAAACAAATACCAATTTCAAAATAGACATGTTTGAAAATCAGTAATTGTAGAAAGAATACTTTCACAGAAAGCCTGTTTTTTTTTTTTTTTTTAAGATTTTATTTATTTATTTATTTGAGAGAGAGTGAGCAAGGGAGAGTACAAGCAGCGGGAGTGGAAGAAGGAGGGGCAGAAGCTCCCCCAGCAGGGAACCAATGCAGATGCTATGCTGGATCCCAGGATCCTGATATCATGACCTAAGCCAAAGGCAGATCCTTAATTGACTGAGCCAACCAGGTGCCCAACAAACATGGTTTTGATTCAGAATGAACAATACATGTTAAAAGGCAAGTAACTGAAACCTTCCCAGGGAAGTTTCCTTCAGATTGTTTTAGTTACATAATCATTTAAGTGATTTTATTCAATGTTGTTGAATTACTTGTAAGAGACATACTCATAGGTTATAGGCAGCTTGATTTAGCAGACATTATACTCACTTGGGAATCAAAGGCCTGGGATCTAATCAGGCCTCCACTGTACTGATTCAGTGAGTAACACTAGGCAAAAGAATTAACTTAGATGTCTATTTATAATATAAGCCTGTCTAATATTGCCAGACTAAGATTCTCTATGTCATGGACAATATAAGCGTGGTTTGGTATGGATAAGGTTGCATAATTTATTTAAGGGTTCTAGTTAGATTACTGTCACTTGTGGAAGGAGACCTGAGATTGCATAGAAATTCAAAATGTTAAACCTATTTACAAAGCTATTCAATAAATCTGTGCCTTGAACCTCAGAAAAAGATTTCTAAAACAAATCAGTCACTTAATAAATCTACTTTTTTCTATAATTCAAAATTATATAGGATTGAACAAAATGTGCATTTAAATGAAACTCTTTACAAAAAAAGTAATTGAAGATTAATTTTTAAGGAAAGATTTTGTAAAAATAATTAAAAAGTCAATAGTGATATTTTATACCAATTTCTTTATGTGCTGATAATCTTTTTTTCTTTGATTGGCTGTCCAGAAATTAGAATCTCATCTGTCTTTATGACAAACCTAGTTTATAGAAGTCTTCCATTGCTATATTAAAATTTTATCACAGGAAATTAGAATGTTCTAGCCGCATTCAGAAAAGATACATAAAATGCATCTAAAATGGTAAGGAAGAAGTAATATTAACTATTTGCAGATGACATGTTACTATATATAGAAAACCCAAGGACTCCATCCAAAATCTACTAGAGGGCGCCTGGGTGGCTCAGTGGGTAAAAGCCTCTGCCTATGGCTCAGGTCACGATCCCAGGGTCCTGGTTTCCACCCCCGAATCGGGCTCTCTGCTCAGCAGGGACCCTGCTTCCCTTCCTCTCTCTCTGCCTGCCTCTCTGCCTACTTGTGATCTCTGTCTGTCAAATAAATAAATAAAATTAAATTAAAAAAAATCTACTGGAACTGATACATGAATTCAGTAAAGTCACAAGATATAAAATTAATATTCATGAATCTGTTACATTATTATACATTAGTAATCAAGTAGCAGAGAAAAATTGGGAAAACAATCCTATTTTTAATTGCACCAAAAATAATAAAGTACATAGGAATAAAGTTAACCAAAGTTAACCAATTGAAGATGACAAAAATAAATGAAAAGATAACTCATGCTAATGGACTGGGAGAATGGATATTGTTAAAATGTCCATACTACCCAAAGAAATCTATAGATTTAATGCAATCCCTATCAGTACACCAAAAAAATTTTTCACAGACTAGAAGAAATACTAAAATTTGTATGCAACTCCAAAAGAGCCCTAATAGCCAAAGCAATCTTGAAAAAGAACAAAGCTGGAGGTGCCACAATCTCTTATTTCAAGATATACTACAAAGCTATAGTAACCAAACAGTATGGTACTGGCCCAAAAATGAACCCATAAATCAATGGAAAACAAGAGACTTCAGAAATAAACCCATGTTTATATGGTCAATTAATTTACAACAAAGGAGGCAGGAACATACAATGGGAGAAAAGATGGTCTCTTCAATAAATGATGCTGGGAAAACTGGACAGCTATAGGCAAAAGAAGGAAACTGAATAGTTTTCTTATACCATAAGCAAAAATAAACTAAAAATGGATTAAAGATCTAAATGTGAGACCTGAAATCATAAAACTCCTAGAAGAAAATATAGGCAGTAATTTCTTTGACATCAGCCATAGAAAAATTTTTCTAGATATGTCTCCTCAGGTAGAGGAAACAAAAGCAAAAATAAACCATTGGGACTACATCAGAATAAAACCCTTTTTCACAGTGAAGAAAATTATCAACAAAATGAAATGGAAACCTACTGAATGGGAGGAGATATTTGGAAATGATATATCTGATGAGAGGTTATATAAAGAATTTCTACAACTCAACACTGACAAACCCCAAATAATTCTACTAAAAAGTGGGCAGAGGATCTGAATAGACATTATCCCAAAAAAACATACAGATGGCCAACAGACACATGAAATGATGGTTACCATCACTAATCATCAAGGAAATGCAAATCCAAACCACAATGGTATATCACCCTACACCGATCAGAATAACTGTTACTGAAAAGACAAAAAATAACGTGTTGCTGAGGATGTAGAGGAAGAACCCTTGGGCACCGTTGGTGGGAATGCAAACTGGAGGAGCCACTATGGAAAACAATGTGGAGGATCCTCAAAAAATTAAAAAGAGAATTACCATATGAACCAGTAATTCCATTACTGGTTATCTACCCAAAGAAAATGAAAGCAGTAATTTGAAACTATATATGCACTCTTAGGTTTACTGCAACATCATTTACAATAGCCAAGGTATGGAAACAGTCCAAGTATCCATCAGTAGATGAATGAATAAAGAAGTATAGATGTATGCTATGGAATATTACTCAAACAAAAAAGAGTAAGTTCCTGTCATTTGGAACAATATGGATGGACCTAGGGTATAATGCTAAGTGAAGTAAGTCAGAGAAAGACAAATACCAATAATCCCATCTATACATAGAATTTTGGAAACAAATGAACAAACGAACAAATAAAGAACCTAGACAAATACAGACAACAAATTGGTGGTTACCAGAGAGGATGTGGGTAGGGAGATGGATGTAATAGATAAAGGGGATTAAGAGTATGCTATCTTGATGAGTACTAATGTACAGAATTGTTCTAGCTTTTTACTCTTCACCTGAAACTAATAATATTGTATGTGAATCATACTCCAATAAAAAGAAAGAAAGACAAGAAAGGAAGGAAAGGAAAGAAAAGGAAAGTAAACAAAAAAGGAAGAATGAAAGAAATTCGGGGTGAAAAAAAAAAGATGGCTTTTTTAGGCAGGGTAAATGAGAAATTACCAAGAGAAGAATTTGCTAAGGTAGTCTGTCTTTCAAAGTTTTGACAATATAAAATTGAGAAAGCTCTCAAAATACACAGTGTGTTTCTTCCAGCAGCAGCATATACAGCCCCCTAAATATGGAGAAGTTCTCATTTATTTTTCAGGAGGAGATTTATTCAATAACTTAAACTCATTGCTTACAAGAAATTATTCCAAACAAAATTATGTCCCCTGTAATTTAGTTTAAAGTCACTTTATCTTGTCCTATACACGTCAGATTTTAAAAACAGTGCTGGCCATCCTCCCTGAATAAAGTGTATTTAAAGATTGGCATGGGGTTGCTTGGGTGGCTCAGTTGGTTAAGCATCTACCTTTGGCTTAGGTCATGATCTGGGGTCCTGGGACTGAGCCCTGTATCAGGCACCCTGCTCAGCGGGGTATCTACTTCTCACTCTAACTTTGCCCCTCTCCACTGTTCACACTCACACTCTTTCTGTCTCTTGAGTTAAAAAGAAAAAAAAATCTTAAAAAAAAAAAAAGACTGGCATGGAATGACTATTGGAACCTTTCCCATCAAGTTGCATGGTTCTAGCTCTATTTACCTCTCAATACGAGTTTTCATTTCCAGTCCTTTAATTATCTTCGGATCATCTCTAAAGCACTTCCATTGTCCTTTGTGGATCAGTTTTGCTTCAGTAAGTCCCCAATGGCTAAAAAGCATGTCAGGATTTATGTTTAGTTGTCAAAGCATTTTATGTCTCTTAATCTGTATTTCTTTGAAAACTCTAGGCACAAGGGCAAAGCAAAGAGGAAGCTTTCAGAGATACAGCTTTGTTTTTGTTTGTTTGTTTTGTTTTGTTTTGGGTATTATAAGATTACAATAGCTTTGCTAGTGAGCCAGAGATTCTTTATCTAATAGCATATTTCAAATTTAACTAAAAACAGGGATAAAACTTTGGTTACACTAAACTAAATTCTAGATAGCCAGGTTTTTCACTTAGCTGAGAGTTTCTTCCTTTAAGAACTTTAACTTTGTTAATTACTATTTGGGTGAAAAACTTCCAAAAATATATGACAATTTCCTTCTTTTTAAAGATTCTACCCAAAATATATTTTGGCATTTTTATTCGATAATGTAATTCTACTCAATATTTATTTATTGAGCACCTATGAAAACAATATGCTAGGAGATATGATTGAGACAAAGTGTGATCTTAAGATGTATTTATGCATTGCAATCTAGTAGGAGAGGTAAATAAGCATGGAAATTATTCTAATACACATTAATAAGTGATAAATAAAGTTAAGTAATTGGATGTATATGTCAAGGGAATTTCAGAGGGAAAAGAATTTCACAGAAGTCTCTTTAAGCTAAGATTCAAGGTGATAGAAATACTTCCCTTCAAAGCAACAAATATACCTAAAATCCGAAACAGGAAGTAAGGGAACAGTTAGAAATTCAGTTTGTTTGATATACAGTGTTTTAAAATAGTGGTAAATTGGTATAGATGATCTTTGGCCAGAATAAGTGGTGATGTGAAATATAGCTACAGAGTTTATAATATTTTTGCAGATAGAAGGAAATCATTGTAAATGGGATGAACAGAACTGAATTTCAGTAACACTGAATTGGTATCCATGAATAAAATTGATTCAAAAGTAGAAAAACACTCAAGAAATCTTAAGGAATACTTTAAAAGAAATTAGTGAGAAATTAATTTTAATAAAATTAATTGAGAAATGGGAAAGGACAGACAGTTTTAGGAGATTATATAGTAAAATTGACAGGTAGGAGAGGGAGAGAAGAGTCAGAGGTGATTCCAGGGGTTATTAAAGTACAGGTGGTAGAAAGATGATGGTGCATTTATAGAAACAGAAACCCCAAGGATGAGAAAACATTCATCAAAATGGTAAGAGTCAAACCTAGATAGTAAAATGAGAGAGGTGGTGAGATAATTAATGCAGTAAATACAGATTATTCATAAAATCAATAACCATAAGAGAGATATAGGGTGTCAACTTGAGAGGATATAATTGGAAAAAAAAATTAAACTGTGAGAGATTTAGTTGTAGGAAACATAATCCTTGTCTACAATAAAAAAAAAAATTATGAGACATGTGGAAAAGCAATAAAATGGAGTCCACAATCAAGAAAGTAAAAGCAACAACAGAGATGAACCACAGATGGCAGAAATTGTAGAAGTAGTATTCAAGGACTTTAAAATAGCTGATATAAATATGTCCAAGGTTCTGCCAAAAAAATAAATAAATAAATGAACACATGGTAAATCTCAAAGACATGGAAACTATAAAAAAGTACCAAGATATTTTAGGATTATAAAAACATAATATAATAAATGAAAATACATTAAATGTGATTAGTATCAGAATTAATATGACATAAGAATGGATCACTGAAATTGAAGACAGGTGAGTAGACATTATCACCAAAATAAAACCAGAGGAAAGAAAATAACTGACAGGGGTGCCTGGGTGGCTCAGTTGGTTGGACGACTGCCTTCGGCTCAGGTCATGATCCTGGAGTCCCAGGATCGAGTCCCACATCAGGCTCCCAGCTCCATGGGAAGTCTGCTTCTCCCTCTGACCTTCTCCTCACTCATGTTCTCTCTCACTGTCTCTCTTTCAAATAAATAAATAAAATCTTAAAAAAAAAAGAAAAGAAAATAACTGACAAAAAGTAAATATTGGTGACCTATGGGACAGTATCAAATAGTCTAAAATATGTGTATTCAAAATTCCATAAGTACAAAAATAAGAGAAAGGACCCCAAGAGAATTTGAATTAAAAAAAGCCAATTATTTTTAATATATAATAAATATAAGCTCAAATTCAAGAAACTCAAAAAAATCTCAAAAAGGATAGATTAATAGACAATCTAACCAAGGCATATCATAAACTGTATAAACCAAAAATGTTGAGAAAATCTTAAAAGCAATCAAAGAAAAAAATGATGTATGATAACAGTACAACCACAATAATATGAAGACTCACTTTTCGATAGAAACAATGTGATATAGGACATAATGGAATGATATTTTTAAAGTGCTAAGAAAAAAAATCCAGAATCCTATATACAACCAAAAAAATTCTTCAAAACTCAAAGGGAAATAAAGGCATTTTCAGATAAACAAAACAGAATATTTGCTGTCATGTCAGTACAACTGTACCACGAGGAATATTAAAAGAAGGTTTCAGTCTGAAGAGAAATGATGCCAGTTGGAAACCTGAAGTTTGAAAGGATTGAAAATGGTTAAGAAAGGTGTATGTGTGCGTGTATCTTAAATTTTGCTAACTTTTTTGAAAAACATTTGACTGAAGTAGAATCAACAGCAAATATTGTGATATCCATAATATATTTAGAAAGACATGAGCTAAGCAAAGTAAATAGAATATCAATAGAAGGAAAAAATAATAGAGAGTATAAATTATTTATATGACAACAAAGAGAAAATCCTTAAAGCTAGGTAGTTTCTTTCTTTTTGTTTTTTTTTTTTTAAAGATTTTATGTATTTATTTGACAGAGAGAAATCACAAGTAGGCAGAGAGGCAGGCAGAGAGAGAGGGGGAAGCAGGCTTCCTGCGAAGCAGAGACAAGAGACCAGGACCCTGAGGTCATGACCTGAGCCGAAGGCAGAGGCTTAACCCACTGAGCCACCCAGGCGCCCAAAGCTAGGTAGGTTCTTGAAATGATTATTAAAATTGATGTACCCTAAAAACACTGATAAGGAAAAAACACAGAGTACAAATATCAATAATAAAACAGGAAACGTGATCATAAACTCTACAAATAATCAGAAAGATTGTAAGGAACTATTGTGAAAAAAAATTGAGCCCACCAACCTGATGATACAGATAATATATATACAAATTCTTTGATAACATACCTTACTAAACTGATGATCTGGTAAAGAAATTGATTTTAAAAATAAAAATACCCCATACCCCACCAACCTTACTATTAGTGTTACTCAAACTCTTGCAGAAATTAAGAGAACATTTCCCAGCTTATTTTATGACATTAATATAACCCTGATATCAAATCATGACAAAGCCACCAATACAAACAAACCAAAACCCCAAACAATGATAAATTAAAACCGCTCCTGAACATAGACACAAAATTCCTTATCCAAATATTAGCAAATTTAATTCAGCAATCTATAAATAAGAAAATATAAAATGATTAAGGATTGTTCTGGGAATGCATGTTTGGTTTATTATTCATCACATTAACAGAATAAAGAAAAATCATGTGGTCATCACAATAAGTAGGAAAAATTCATTAGACCTTATTCAACATCCATTTATGACAAACAAAAACTCAATTAGAAAAAATTCTCCAATTTGATAAAAGCATCTAAAAAGATCTAGACCTAATTTAACTTTATGTTAAAATACTGAATGTAGTCTGTTCTTACCATTTCTATTCAAATTTTACTGAAGGTCCTAGCCAATGTAGGCAAGGAAATGTGACAGACTGTATAAAGATTGAGGGAAAAAGAAGTAAAACTTTATTTTTAGAAAACATGATTATCTATATAGAAAGCTAAAGGATTCTATAAAAAATTCTGCTAGATCTAATAAGTAAATTCATCAGGGTCTAAGGTGAATATAAAAAAAATTATATTTCTACATGTCAGCAACAACAAAATAGAAAGTGAAATTTTTAAAATGATGCCATTTATAATGACATCAAAAATACACAATACTTGAAAATAAATTTTTATTTATTTTTTAAAAGATTTTATTTATTTCTTAGAGAGAGATCACAAGTAGGCAGAGAAGCGGGCAGAGAGAGAGAGAGGAGAAGCAGGCTCCCTGCTGAGTAGAGAGCCCGATATGGGGATCAATCCCAGGACCCTGAGACCATGACCTGAGCCGAAGATAGATGCTTAACCCACTGAGCCACCCAGGTGTCCCAAGAATAAATTTTTATTTTTTATTTTTATTTTTATTTATTTTTTTTTAAAGATTTTATTTATTCATTTGACAGAGAGAGATCACAAGTAGGCAGAGAGGCAGGCAGAGAGAGAGAGAGGAGGAAGCAGGCTCCCTGCTGAGCAGAGAGCCCGATGCGGGACTCGATCCCAGGACCCTGAGATCATGACCTGAGCCGAAGGCAGCGGCTTAACCCACTGAGCCACCCAGGCGCCCAAGAATAAATTTTTAAAAAGAAATCAAAGATCTTGCATTTGAAAACCAAAAATGCATTGCTGAGAGAAATTTTTAAATATTGATATAGAGAGATATATCATGTTTATTAAGTGGAAGATTCAATACTTACAGATGTTAATTTTCTTTAAATTTGTCTATAAATTCATTGATTGAAATTGATCTATATATCAATGGCAGTCTAAATTTCATCACATTTTGTTATTTTTGGTAAAAATCTACAATCTGACAGTAAAATCTACATGGAAATATGAAGGACTCAAAATGGCTTAAGTATCTTTAAAAGAAAAAGCAAAGCTGGAAGATACACACTCTTACCTTTAAGACTTCCATACAGCTACAGTAAGTAATAATACAATGTAGAATGTATATAAAGATAAATAGATTAATGAAATATAATAGAGAGTTCAGAAATAGATCCACTCATTTTGGTCAAAAAAATTGTTAAAATATGCTAACTGAATTCAATGTGAAAAGGAAAATGTTTTCAACCAAAAGTCTGGATCAATTATATACTAAATAGAAAAAAAGTGGACCATGACCCCACTTCTTACAATAAAAATAAGTCAAGATGTTTTGCAGACCCTAATGTCACTGCTAAAGCTACAGAGTTTCTAGAAGGGAAAAAAAAAAAAAAAAGCTTATTTTTGTGACCTTGGGATAGGCACTGAGCTGAATGGTGGTCCCCAATAGTTATGGCAATATCTTAATCACTTGAACCTGTGTATATGACCTAGTATGGAAAATTGTATGACTAAGAATCTTAATAGGGGAAGCTTAGCCTGGATTATACAGGTGGGCAGGAAATGCAATTACCTCTATCTTTATAAGAGAGAAATAGAATTTTGAGACAGGAAAGTAGGTGGCAATATGACTCAAAAGTACAGAGATTGGAGCAATAGGACAAATGAACTTCTGGAAGCTGTAAGGGACAAGAAAGAGTGTTCCCTAGAGTCTCTGGATATATTGTAGCTCTGCTAATATCTTGATTCCCAACTTCTGGCATGTAGAACTGTGAGACAACACATTTCTGTTGTTTTAAGCTATCACATTTATAGAAATTTGTTACAGTAGCCACAGGAAACTGATATAGGGTAAAGATTTTTTTGGTAAGATTTATTTATTTATTGGGGGGGGGGAGTAGGGGCAGAGGGAGGGGGAGAGAGGAAATCTCAAGCAGAGTCTTTGCCGAGTGTGGAGCCAGCTGCGGAGCTCCATCTTAGGACCCTGAGATCATGACCTGAGCCAAAATCAAGAGTGGGATGCTTAACCCACTGAGCCACCCAGGCGCCCCCTAGGGTAAAGATTTCTTTCTTTCTTTCTTTTCTTTTTTTTTTTTTTTTTGGTAAGGATTTCTTAAGCGGATTGCAAAAAGCAACAACGATGAGAGAAACAACTGAAAAAAACTAAACATCAAGATTATAAATACTTGCTCTTCAAAAAATACCTCATAAGAAATGAAACCAAGAATGAGAGAAAATATTCTTAACACATGTGTCAAAAAAAAGACTTGACTCTGGAATATGTAAGGAATTCCTACAAACCAAAAATAGAAAGACAGCCTAATTAAAATATGGGCAAATGACTTGGACAGATATGTCACAAAATATGTTTTATAAGTGGCCAGTAAGCTCATGAAAAGATTTTTCATACTCACGAAGTAAAAATTAAAAACACAATAACATAATAACACTACAATACCTACTAGAATGGTCAAATTAAAAACAAAAACAAAAACAAAAAACTAGTTGTGGCACCTGGGTGGCTCAGTCTGTTGTGTCTGCTTTTGGCTCAGGTCATGATCGCAGGATTCTGGGATCAATTTCCACATCGGGCTCCTTGCTCAGCAGGTAGCCTGCTTCTCCCTCACCCTCTGCCTGCCACTCTCCCTGCTTGTGCTGTCAGATTAATAATAAAAATAAAATCTTAAAAAAAAACTAGTAACGCCATATATTTGAGAGGAAGAACAACTCTCAAATCTTACTGGTGATATAACCTTCTTAGAAAACTTCCAACAGTTTTCAAAGTAAAATTAAGCATACACACATTTTAGATATAACAATCCTACTGCATATTTATCCAGAAAAACTGAAAACATATATCAACAAAAATGGTTTCTTAATTATAGCAAAAACTTGGAAACAATCCAATATTCATCAATAGAACAGATATAAAATGTTAGTATATTCATTTCCCTGCAACCATACATGGATAAATGTTTAGGACATTATGTGTGGTGAAAGCAGCCAGACACAAACAAATACATAGTATAATTTCATTTGTATGAAGAATAGGCATTAAAGAATAGGCAAAGCTATTGAAAAATGAGCAAAACTAATCTGTGAGGATTGAAATAGATTAGCGATCGTCTCTGGAAGGCAGTGGGAGGACTGAAATGGAAAGCAGTGATGGAAGTTTCTGTGATGGTACTGGCAATGTTTTTTACTTTGGGGAGTTTGTTACACATCTGCTAAAACTCATCTAATTTGTACATTTAGAATGTACAAATTTAATATGTAATAATACATCAGTAAAAAAAAAAGTTAAAAATAAATCTACTAATTGTTTTTACATGCACAGTCTCTTTGTTAAAAAAAATTACTAAAAAAGAAAAAAATGATTTCAGCAAGAAAGAGTTAACCCAGAGCTACAAGAAATTGGTTGAGTTGCAAGAGGGAGTTACAAGAAGAGATGGCAAGCAAGCTTAAAAACATTATTAACCTAAAAATGCATTTAGGAATGTGGAATAAGAGATTCAGACAGAGTTTTTGGAGGCCCTTAAACAGAAAGTTATTGTTTTTGCATTATTTAGGAGGAGAATAACAATATTAACTAATTTCTTACTTTTTCAAAAAAACATGAAGCTAATTATGTTTTAAAATTTTAAGGTTAAAGTGATAAAAATAAAGTTGTAACTTCTAAATCAGCAGAAAAAAAAAACAAAGAGAAAACCTTATCAAGTCAACAACAAATCAGAAAGAGAGATTTAAAAAAATGGCTCCTAATAAACAATAAAATGGCCAAAATAAATTCAAACATCACTAATCACAACAAATTTTATTGATTCAGTGAACCTAATGATATACAGAGACTGTAAGACTGGTTGAAACTATAATATTCACTAAGTTATTTATAAGAAATACATGTAAGTGAAAAAGAACATGAAGATTTAAAAGTAGCAGATTTAAAGATGGTAAATTGGGAAAACAGAAAAAAAGCTGATGTCAAAGATGACTTCATGTCAAAAATTTTTTATTGTGTTTAAAAAACACATTTTGACTAATTTAGGCTCCTGCCAGAAATTTGAGACCAAAACAAGATAAAAAATATGTGACTTATCACAACAATCAACTGAAGAAAACTTATGTAATTTTAATAAAAGCAATACAATTAGAAAAAATGAATACTCCATAATTTAAAAAGTGACTTATAAAGTAGGAATTAAAGAGAACTTTCTTAAATTCATAAAGGATATCTACCAAACACCTTTATCAAACATCACATTTAATGATACAAATCTTTATGAAAAATACCTTCAACCCCCACTAAGCCCTCACTAAATTCACTACTATTCAACATAGTACTAGATATTATAACCAATGAAGAAGACAAAGAAAGTAAAAAGCTTAAGAATTATAAAAAATAAAAGTGAAATAATTATATTCAGATGATAATTTCAGAAAATCTAAAAATTAAGGAAAAACTTACAGGACTGCTCATACAAGGTCAAAGTACAAAAATCAATAGTGATAGTTCCAACCATCTTAGATTCAAGATTTATTACAATGACTATTTGTTAGACTTATTATTTATTTTTTGATATCTCATACCACAATAGTGTTCATATGTATTAGTTTAAAATTATCTAGAAAATGTAGCAATAACATAATCTTATATTTATTGGCCATAAAATCTAAAAAAAAACCCTACTAAATCTAAAAACCACTATGAACAAATCTAACAAAAGATTTATAAAATGTTATGTAGGATGGACGCCTGGGTGGCTCAGTTGGTTAAGCAGCTGCCTTCGGCTCAGGTCATGATCCCAGGGTTCTGGAATCGAGTCCCACATCGGGCTCCTTGCTCAGCGGGGAGCCTGTTTCTCCCTCTGCCTCTGCCTGCCTCTCTGTCTGCCTGTGCTCACTCGCTCTCTCTCCCTCTGTCTCTGACAAATAAATAAATAAAATTAAAAAATATATATAAAAAGGAAAGCTGAATACATAGAGGGAGAATTATTATTTATAAACTGAAAAATTTAATAAAGATGTCAATTTTATCCAAGCAAATGCATAAATTAAAATAGTTTACAACAAAATTCCAACAACAATGGACTAATAAAATGTTTTTAGAAAATTTCTGTGAATGGAAGATAGCAAACTATCAAAGCAGAACTTAGAATAGTCACAAAATTAATGACAATGTTTGCTTCTGAGCAGAGAGAAAGGGAAGGGGACTGGCAGAGGGAACGAAAGAAATTTAAATTTTATTAGTCAAGTTTTATTCTTCATAATAACTATATGAAGGACAAAGTATGAACACTGAAAATTCTGGCTTGAGAATTTGTGAGTGTTTATTTTAGTGATATCTTTAATTTTCTCTATTGTTTAAACTTTTCAAATAAAAAAGAAACAATACTGGCCTTTTATTTCACAAGGTCTCTGAATGTTAGTAGACAATAGCTAGAAGAACTTCCATTTTAATTCATTTCATTTATAATACATAAGGCTTCCACACACCTGAGTTACAAACAGGTATAATTCTATACTGTTATAAAACTAAGAGGAAAATATTACCTGCCAAAAATGGAAAGTCGTGGTAATTGATGATTAACACTAATGTCTACTATAAAGACTGACACCACTGACTTTTATTGAAAGAGAGGTTTATTCAGTTATATAACTTGCCTCCACAATGCCAAGGGGGTGTCTTAAGTCCTAAAAATTACCCTAGTTATGTAGAGACTGATTTAAATTATTAGTAGTACATATAATAAAAGCATTGCTTTTGTCCTAAAGTTATTATGACAAAATTATGAAGCCTATACCACTTATAAAGCATTCACTTATGTAGTATTCTCACTCTAGTCATTAAGTATTTTAAGCAATCACTTCAGCTGAAAATTTTTGAACACTGTTTTCTAGCTGTAGAGCTGTTTCAATACCTACTTGTTCATGCTTAGTCAAGATCCCATTGTCTACACTATACGAGTTATGTAATTACTGGTTCTAATTAGGTTTTAAAACTTCATTATATATTTATATTACTAAGAATCATTTTGTTCTAATTGTTATCAAAATATCAACTCTTACTGTTTTTAGAACCAGAGTTACCTAACAAATGAGTGAAATTCATGTGGAAAGCAAAATATATTTTTAATTCAAATTAATGCTTATGTATTTAGTTAGTACTGAGAATGTTAAAAAAATTTTCAAAAATTTTCAAAAAGGAGGGAAGGATTTCCAAAGAACCCATTGCCCAACCTCACAGCTGACTTTATCCAGGCTTGAGAGAGTATGATATCTATTGGATTGAAGAGAACCTGGAGAATTTTCTTATAGGAGAACACAGACTATACAGTACAAGTATCATCTTTGCAAATTAGTATTTACCAACTCATTTTAACAGTGACTGACTTCAGGTAAAGAGCTAATAATACCGATTAGATCTTGTGTGTCTCTAAAGATGCTCATCTCTGGGGCGCCTGGGTGGCTCAGTGGGTTAAGCCGCTGCCTTCGGCTCAGGTCATGATCTCAGAGTACTGGGATGGGGTCCCGCATCGGGCTCTCTGCTCAGCAGAGAGCCTGCTTCCCTCTCTCTCTCTCTCTGCCTGCCTCTCCATCTACTTGTGATTTCTCTCTGTCAAATAAACAAATAAAATCTTAAAAAAAAAAAAAAAGATGCTCATCTCCATTAAGGATGTGAATGAAAAAACTATTTTTGTTAAATATATTCTTTTTTTTTTCTGTGAAGTGTGTTAAATATATTCTTTTTTTTTCTTTGCTTGTTTAATTCTTCACTTTAAGACAGTCCCAATGATAATACTTGTATTTAATGAGTTAATGTTATTTTATTATTTATTTTTTTAATATTTCTTTTTTTTTACTTTTAATTTTTCATTTTTTATAAACATATATTTTTATCCCCAGGGGTACAAGTCTGTGAATCACCAGGTTTACACACTTCACAGCACTCACCAAAGCAATTCTTAAAGGAAATTATATTCCTTAATAATATGCTTCACAGATGATTCCGCCTCCTGGTAATTTAATATTAGGAATGCTATTCAGGGGAAAGCTTGAATTGGAATTGGTTTATATCCATTCTCACTAAAGAATGTTTCCATAGATAACATATAGTAGACAGTGTTTCATTTAATTCATTAATTGGTTAGACTCTAGGTAATAAAAAGAGAAACAGCTGAGTGCATGACAGAGCATCCTTCTGTGCACTTCAGAAGAATTTTATCTTATATCATGAGACATGGGAAATATATTTATATGCTCTGGAGAAACTTGCTATAATCAAAGCTAAAGGAGATACGAAGCCTGTGATCTAAAAACATGGTTGGAACAATCACCTAGTTGTTGGGGCTTAAAAAAGTTGTAGGCAATTGGATGCATGATTAAAAAGATTAAAAGAATTAGGATTATTGGTTTAGAGAAAGCATAATTAGAAAGGGCCTGACCATGAGTCTCTCAACATGACATTATTACTTGGTGGATGTTGACCAGCTGTTCTCCAGCTGCAGTAGGTCCTACACATAAGAAAATTATTTAAAATAGCAACAAGAGGGGTGTCTGGGTGGCTCAATTGGGTAAGAATCTGCCTTGGGCTCAGGTCATGATCCTAGGATCCTGGGATAGAGCCCCGTGTCGGGCTCCCTGTTTAGTGGGGAGTCTGTTTCTCCCTTTACTTCTACCTCTCTCCCTGCTTCTGCTCCCACTCTCTCTTTCTCTATCAAATAAATAAATAAAATGTTAAAGAAATAAATAGCAATAAGAGAAATACAGGCTAGATCAAATGAAGAATTTACCAACTTTAGTATAATGATATTAAGGGCTAGCAGAAGAGATAGTATAAGTGGCTATTATAAATATTTATAATATATGTAATATATATGTATTGAGGGAGCTCATGCTCAGCCACATGAATCTCATAATATACTGATTGCAAAAACATTCTTGGCAACACTGTGACATTCACTGGGATTAAAGAGAAGTAACCATTGACATGATTACATAAATTATAATATAATAACTTTTTATATCACTGAAGCAAAAAGAAAATGATTGACAGAGTTCTAATTTTTCTTTAATTTTTAAAAGATTTTATTTACTTATTAATAAAGAGCATAATTAATTAATTAATTAATAAGGATTAATAAATAAAGAGAGAAAGGAAACATGAG
Source organism: Mustela putorius furo (assembly GCF_011764305.1). Classification (NCBI taxonomy): domain Eukaryota; kingdom Metazoa; phylum Chordata; class Mammalia; order Carnivora; family Mustelidae; genus Mustela; species Mustela putorius. The sequence continues at coordinate 25,750,520 of NW_025421987.1, forward strand.
CAGGTGGAGTGAGAGAGGGAGAAGCAGGGAGAAGCAGGCTTCCCACTGAGCAGGGAGACCAATGTGGGCCTCGATCCCAGGAACCTGGGATCATGACCTGAGCCGAAGGCAGACACTTAAAGACTGAGTCACCCTGGCACCTCCACCTTTTCTTTTAAATCACTAAAGTCTTGGGGCACCTGGGTGGCTCAGTCATTAAGTGTCTGCCTTCACTCAGATATTGATTCCAGGGTCCTGGGATCCTGGGATCTGGCCCCTGAGCCTGCTTCTCTCTCTCCCCCTGCTTGTGTTCCCTCTCTAGCTGGGCTTCTCTCTGTCAAATAAATAAATAAATAAATGAAATCTTAAAAAAATAAAAATAAATAACTAAAGTCTTTCTCAAAGTAAGCTTAAGATGGACTCTGCCATGTAAGCTATAATTCTTTGATCTCATGGTCCTAATGAAAGACATTCAATAGAATGAAGGAAATTGCTCCTCCTGATGTTCCCAAACTATTTCATTTTTCTTGGTGATGTTTACAAGCTGAAATAGCTATGAGTTAGTGAAATCTGTGTAGTTGAAATTGTGCTTTGCTCCACTGGGCTAACTTGAGACATAGACAAAGCAAATCAGAAGACAGTACTAGCACAACAATAAAGTTCTAGCACAATGGCAGAGAAAGAGAAAATATACCAAGGACAAAATAGAGAATCTTATTCTACTTTATTTGTATATAAATCTGTCCAATTTTTAGTATGGAGGTATTATAGTTAATAGCAGAAATACTCTACCTTTATGCCTTGTAAGTTTGGAAACATGACACACTGATTTGTTTAATCAACTTTAATTATTGAATTAAACTTCCTTTTATTTAAATTTACTAAATTTATTTATTGAATTTAAATGAAATTTAAATTATTGAATTACAATTTTTTTAATTTTTAAATTTTTTATTTTATTTTATTTTTTTTCTGACCCTACCCCCAGATCAGGCTCTCACATGCTCTCTCTTTCTTTCAAATGAATAAATTTAAAAAAATCTTAAAAAAATCTTAATCTCACAAAACAAACTGAGGGTTGCTGGGGGGAGGGGGTTTGGGAGAAGGGGGTGGGATTATGGACATTGGGGAGGGTATGTGCTTTGGTGAGTGCTGTGAAGTGTGTAAACCTGGTGATTCACAGACCTTTACCCTGGGGATAAAAATATATGTTTATAAAAAATAAAAAATTATTAAAAAAATAAAAAAAATATTTATCCACTTTTTTACCTGTTCTTTTCTCTTGTTAGTTATGACTACATCTTGGGATCCACCCTTTTTTTTAAATTTTATTTTTATTTTTTATTTTATTTTATTTATTTTTTTTGCATTTTTTAATATAATTTTTTATTTTTTATAAACATATATTTTTATCCCCAGGGGTACAGGTCTGTGAATCGCCAGGTTTACACACTTCACGGCACTCACTAAAGCACTTACCCTCCCAATGTCCATAACCCCACCCCCCTCCTCCCAGCAACCCTCAGTCCGTTTTGTGAGATTAAGAGTCACTTATGGTTTGTCTCCCTCCCAATCCAATCTTGTTTCATTTATTCTTCTCCTACCCCCTTAACCTCCCCATGTTGCATCTCCACTTCCTCATATCAGGGAGATTATATGATAGTTGTCTTTCTACGATTGACTTATTTTGCTAAGCATAATACCCTCTAGTTCCATCCACATCATCGCAAATGGCAAAATTTTATTTCTTTTGATGGCTGCATAGTATTCCATTGTGTATATATACCACATCTTCTTGATCCATTCATCTGTTGATGGACATCTAGGTTCTTTCCATAGTTTGGCTATTGTGGACATTGCTGCTATAAACATTCGAGTACACGTGCCCCTTTGGATCACTACGTTTGTATCTTTAGGGTAAATACCCAATAGTGCAATTGCTGGGTCATAGGGCAGTTCTATTTTCAACATTTTGAGGAATCTCCATGCTGTTTTCCAGAGAGGTTGCACCAGCTTGCATTCCCACCAACAGTGGAGGAGGGTTCCCCTTTCTCCGCATCCTCGCCAGCATCTGTCATTTCCTGACTTGTTGATTTTAGCCATTCTGACTGATGTGAGGTGATATCTCATTGTGGTTTTGATTTGTATTTCCCTGATGCCGAGTGATATGGAGCACTTTTTCATGTGTCTGTTGGCCATCTGGATGTCTTCTTTGCAGAAATGTTTGTTCACGTCCTCTGCCCATTTCTTGATTGGATTATTTGTTCTTTGGGTATTGAGTTTGCTAAGTTCTTTATAGATTTTGGATACTAGCCCTTTATCTGACATGTCGTTTGAAAATATCTTCTCCCATTCTGTCAGTTGTCTTTGGTTTTGTTAACTGTTTTCTTTGCTGTGCAAAAGCTTTTGATCTTGATGAAGTCCCAATAGTTCATTTTTGCCCTTGCTTCTGTTGCCTTTGGCGATGTTCCTAGGAAGAAGTTGCTGCCGTTGAAGTCAAAGAGGTTGCTGCCTGTGTTCTCCTCAAGGATTTTGATGGAGTCCTTTCTCACATTGAGATCCTTCATCCATTTTGAATCTATTTTCATGTGTGGTGTAAGAAAATAGTCCATGAATTATAATTTACATATAATAAAAGGCACCCATTTAGAAGTATACATTTCAGTGAACTTTGACAAAAATATATACCTATGTAGCTACCACAACAATGAGGATATAGAATATTTCCACCATCCTGACTAGTTCTCTTGAGTCTCTTCCAAGAAAATACCCCCGCTTCCAACCTCTGGCAACAACTGATCTGCTTCCTGAGCGTGGATTAGATCTTTCTCACAAATAAATTCATTCTACGGTATAATCCTTTTGTGTCTACTTTCCTTTTTCAGCCTAAGTTTTAAAGGTTCATCCACATTGTTGTGTATATCAGTGGTTTCTTTATCAGTGCTCTTACATGATAAACATATGTGTTGTGCTCATTTTGAGGTTTAATAAAACTGCTCTTTTTTGTATGAGTGTGTGCAGATGTGCATTTTCAATTTGAAAGTCAACATCACTGGCAGAATTGCTGTGGTGTATAGTAAAGGTATGTATAGTATTTTTTAATATTTATTTTTTCATTATATTATGTTAGTTACCATACAGTACATCATTATGTAAGTATAGTACTAAAAAACTTAAAAACAGTTTTGCAAAGTGTTTGTGCTATTTTAGATTCCCATCAACAATATAGGAAAGTTCTAATTGCTCCACATCCTTGATAATGCTTGCTATAGTTAGTCTTTTTTAAATAATAAAATGGGTGTACTGTGGAATGCTGTTGTGCTTTTAATTTGAATTTTCCTGATGATTATGTTGAACATATTTTCATGGGCTTGTTGCTAATATTCATATCTTTTGTGAAATACCTATATAAAATTTTGTCTGTTCTTTGTCTGGCTTTTGATATGTATATATTTCCAATCTTATGGAGAAAGCATTCAGTTTTTTACCATTAAGTATGTAAGTATGACAGTAGCTATGGGTTTTTATAACTGCATTTCATCAGGTTAAGGAAAAAAATCATGGTTTGCTGAGAACTTTCAATCATAAATTGTTGTTGAATTGTTTGAATGCTTTTGAGGGGGAACTACTTCATATATATATATATATATACATATGCACACACATATGTGTATATATATATTCATATATATGTGATTCATTCATTCATATAAATGTGAATATATTTAATCTATATAGCTATATCACTCTCTCTATATATGTAATAAGATCCTCAAGGCTGTGGCTTTCCCTTTAACTACCTCAACAATGTATTGTAAAAATTAGTAGAATTTTAATTTGATGAAGCCCAATTTATCACTTTCTTTTATAGTTTGTGTTTTTTGTGCCCCAATTTAGAAATCTTTGCCTATCTCAGTGCTGTAAAGATTTCCTTCTCATTTCTTCCAAAAGTGTTATAGATTTAGTTTCTACAATTACATCTCTGATTCAGTATGAGTTAATTTTTGTAGATAGTATGAGATAAGGATTATCATTTTAGTATCCAACAGTTCAAATAATTTACTAAGAAGATTGTCCCTTATTGAGAAGACTATCCTTCTCCATGAATTGCTTTGGCACTTTTGTTGAAAATAAGTGATCACAAAAATTTAGATCTATTTTTGAAGTTACTATACTATTCCATTGATCTATATGTCTAATCTTATACCAATGCCACAATGTCTTGAATATTGTAGCTCCACAGTTTTGGAATAGTTTTGACTATTGAAGTTTCTTTCAGGGTGCCCACGGTGACTGGCTCAGTCAACAGAGTATATGTCCCTTGATCTCTGGATTGTGAGTTCAAGTCCCATGTTGGGCACGGTAGCTACTTAAAAAAAAAAAAGAAAGGAAGTTCTCTCTTCTCTCCATTTTCATATAAATTTACAAACAGTTTTTTAATTAAAAAAAAAAACAAACCCTGGTGATAAAATTGGGATAGCATAGAATCTGTACATCAATTTGGGAAGATTCTCATCTTAATATTATTGAATGTTCTAATACTTGAACATAGTATATTTCATTTATTTAGATATTTAAATTTCAACAAGACTTTGTAGTTTCCAGTGTATAAGACATATATAATTTGTTAAAAATTTCTTGACATATTTTATATTTCTGAAGCTACTGTGAATGGTATTTTATTTTTTTAAGGATTTAAAAATTCACTTCAGACCCCACTTTAGATTCCAGGGCTAAATCAGCTCTACTTTCAACAAATCATACTTCTGGGGTCTTCACTGAACACCTAGCTTATCTCCAAGGGCTCTTCATTCAGATGTCAGAGTTCAATTTCTCCTTGTTTAAATTCTTGGAATTGTTCAGCTTATAATTCTCAGTTGTTCTTTGCCTGGCTTTGTGGAGTTTAGTATAATTATATCCAGCCTAATACTCTGAAAAGACACAAGGGGAACTATTATGTACATTTCTCGAGCTTTTTAAATGTATACCTCACTTCTTTATGAAACTGTTCTACAGTTTCCAAATATCTCAGTCTTTCTGAACTGTGATACTCATCTCTTCAGTTCATCGAGGCTACTGTGTTCTTTTTGTCTCCCCGCCCCCATATTTGTGGTGGGGAAATTGCCTCTAGGCAGAAAATTGGAGTATTTGTAGGGTACATCTTCTTTGTTTTCCTTCTCTGTGTCATCAAAAATCATGTGCTCTTTGATACCTAAAGTTTAAAATCAGGTGTTTCATATATTTGGCCAGTTTCGAATTGTTTATAAGGTGAAGTAAGGTTCAGTATTCCTCATTCCAACATCACTCAAAAAAGAAATTCATAACTGATTTTTACATTTACTCTGAAAACTATAAAACACCGATGAAAAAAATTAAAGGTGATACAAATAAATAGAAAAATATTCCATGCTCAAGGGTCAGAAGAATAATGTTAAAATGTCCATAACACTTAAAGCAATCTACAGATTCACTGTAATCCCTATCAAGATACCAATAGTATTTTTCACAGAACTATAACAAGTAATCCTAAAATTTGTATGGAACCACAGAAGAGAAGACCCCAAATAGCTAAAGAAATCTTGAGGAAGAAAAAACCTGGAGGTATTACATTCCCAAATTTTAAGATATACTACAAAGTTATAATCATCAAAATAATATGATAATAACACAAAAACAGACACATAGATCAATGAAACAGAAGAGAGCGCAGAAATAAACCCATACTTATATAGTCAGTCTATGACAAAGGAGGTGAGGATATACAATAGGAAAAAGCTCTTTCAATAAATTGTACTGGGAAAATTGGACAGGTACAGAAGTGAAACTGAATCACTTTCTTAGATCATATACAAAAATAAACTCAAAATGGATTAAAGACCTAAATGTAAGACTTGAAACCATAAAAATCCTAAAAGAAAACATAGGCAATCATCTCTTTGATATCAGCCTTAGTAACATTTCTCTAGATATGTCTCCTTGGGCAAGGGAAACAAAAGCAAATATATATATATATATATATATATATATATATATATACACACATACACACTACACTGAAATAAAAAAATTTGTGTACCTGAAGGAAACCATCAACAAAATGAAGAGGCATCCTACTGAATGGGAGAAAATGTTTGCAAATGATGTATCTGATAAGATGTTAATGTCCAAAATATATAAAGAACTTATACAACTCAACACACACACACACATACACACATATGCATACACACACACGTGAGCATGCACACACACACACACAATTATCTGATTAAAATGCACAGATAACACGAACAGACATTTTTTAAAGATGACATACAGATGGCCAATACACACATGAAAAGATGTTCAACATCACTAATCATCAGGGAAATGCAAATCAAAACCAGAATGCAATATCACTTTACACCTGTTAGAAGGGCTAGAATCACAAAGATGAGAAATAATAAGTGTTGGTAAGAACATGGAAAAAAGGGAACTCTCATGCACTGTTGAGGGGAATATAAATTGGTGTGTCACTGTGGAAACAGTATGGAGAGTCCTCAAAAAATTAAAAATAGAAATATCATATGATGCAGTAATTCTGCTACTGAGTATTTACCCAAAGAAAATGAAACATTAATTTAAAAAGATATATGTGCTTCTATGTTTATTGCAGGAAAGATTATTTTCAATAGCCAAGTTATGGAAACAGCCCAAGTGTCCATCCATAAATGAATGGTAAAGAAAATGTGGTGTATGGATGCAGCAAAATACTACTCAGTCATAACAAAAGAATGAGATCTTGCCATTTGAGACAATGTGGATGGACTTAGAGATTATTATGCTAAGTGAAATGAGTCAAAGACAAGAATCACTTAATTTCACTTACATGTGGAATCTAAAAATCAAAACAAACCAACAAGCACACACAAAAGTGAAAAGCAGAAACAGACCCACAAATATAAAGAACAAACTGGTGGTTGCCATAAGGGAGGTGGGTGGAGAGATGGGCTAAATGGGTAAAGGAGCACGGAAGGTACAGGCTTCCAGTTATGGAGTGGATAAATCACAGAGATGAAAGGCACAGCATAGGGAATATAATCAGTGGTACTGTAATGCTATTTTATGGTGACAGATGGCAGCTACACTTGTGGTGAGTACAACATAACATGTAAAGTTGTTGAATCACTATATTATACACCTAAAATTAATGTAACAATGTGTGTCAACTATACTTTAATAATAATAACAATAATAACAAAGCCAAAACTGAAACTTGGCTTATAAATCTCTCTACGTACTGGCCCTTAATGCCCAATTGTATCCAGGGTCACACTCTCATATTTTTGAACTCTATAGTCCAGCATTACTGAACTAATCTCAGGTTCTTCGTATAATATGGTCTATTTCATCTGGGCTTCCATATATGCCATTCCCTTGTCTAGATATCATTTTCTACTTTCTTTGGGTATTTTCCACCTTTCAATCATTGTTCAGGTTTCAGCTTAAACTTTACTTCCTCCAATAAATATGTAGGAGACATTAATATAAATAATCAGGGAAATAATTGAAAGAGAATGTGTAAAATATAATGATAAATGTCAGTAAAATACCTAAATTAAAATGCTATTAAGTATGTACACATTGGCTATAATTTTTAGTACAAGTTCTACAGATGGCCAGGACATTTCACCCAAAGCTGAAAAATCTAAACTAAGATTCACTAAAATTAGGTATCATCCAGTTATACACATTTATATTCATATTCCTGTATCTGAATGTGGTAGTATAGAAGCATGTGGGCCTTTATTTAGGCCTTTTTACCCTTGCTCAATTGCCATATTTTTTTAGTGTCCTCAAATATACTTTTCTTAACAGAACATAGTTAGTGAGGTCTTCTATAATGTCAGCTTAGTTAACCTTTTGAAAACTGAAATCTTCCATGTATGTCCTATTGTTCCCACATGGAAATGGGTGGTCTGGCCTGGGTATCTTGGCCCAAATCTTATATTTATTTTTAATCTGAATCATATTCATTGCAACTTGAAAAACTGCCCATGTCATTTTCATTACCAGAAATATTTCATTGAAGTCTGCATTTTATTAAATTTCCAAAAAGGTGGGGGAGAATTCTAATTTTTGTTAGCTAGCCTTAGTAATTATAGGCTTGGAACAATTTTAGAAAACAATTATTTTCTTTTAGACCAATATTTTTATTAAAATGTTTTCAGTATAAAAATGTATACCAATAAGTTCCATTAACTATATTGGCATTCATTGTACAGCTTTTTATTCAGAACTTCCTTATGTATCTCTTTTGTCTTATACAAGACCGATTACATGTATCTTTTTTATCTTGTATACGATTAATTCTTCAGTTTTCAATTTCTTAACTAATTACTTCATGAAATAGAGGAAAGTACCTGTTTTAAAATAGTGCTTAGCACATAATAGGTGTCCAGCAAATAACTGAGAAAGTAAGTCTGTGGATACTAGTGAAGTGACCAGCAGGGCTATTTCCTCACGTACAGGATATCATAATGCAAGAACATAAAATACTGCCATTTAAAGTATTTTTATTACTTTCTTCCAAAGAGAATCATTTCCTAAACTAATCTCTATTGGTTTCTGATTATAAGTAAATAAGTGCTATTAGTGTTAAAATAATTTACGTGATGGTGAAGAAAAGAATCAAAATATTTAATGCCACATGTTGTTATTGTTACTGTGGAAGAAATAACCCATGAATCTTCATAAAAGGGTTATATAAGTCTTAGTAATATGTTAGCTTCTTTTTACTGCACCCAAATAGTCTCTTGAATTTCTGGTGGTGAAGAACAAAATTTTCTAGAAAAGAGCACAGAGAAAAGTTCACAGTGTATAAACAAGTATATACTTGGTTATGCTTGTTACAGAGGGGAAAATAACAAAATAATTGAGACAGGAGACTCCATGAAAATGGGACAAGTCAGGTTAACTACAAAAGTAATGTCTCTGAGGGAAGGGAGCCTGTACATGGTGATGTGGATCAGAGCCTTGTGAAATTCCATGAGCCCTCTACTTCTTCATCCTGCTTGGCAGGATGCCTGTTTGGCACCAAATGGCATCATAGGGGATAATGTGGGGATTGTATTAATCCTATCTTATTTTCGGTAACTTAATAAAGTCAAAATTATTTAATGTTTTTTTTCTTCCTTACTTGGAAACTAGCAAGAAGAAAGTATATATTCTCTCCATAGCACACACTATCTATTCTGGCCTGAACATCTTAGACTCTCCAACAGAAAGAAATGACATGCCAGTAACTTTAAGAGACACAAGGGTTTCATTAGCAATAGGGATCATATGGGAGATTGCCGTTGCAATTATGAACACCAGCTTAAATGCTGAAGTATCATTTTTGTGTATGTGCAAATAAATGTCTCAAATGCTTTCAAAAGAATGAAAATGGAAAGGCAAGGAAAAACTAGAATTACTTAAGATCCAGATGAAGTTGATGGGGTTCCTATGTCATCCATGAATTTAATTACCCGGGATTTTTCCAGTATCATGGGCCTGTAGAGAAGGATTTGTGCAAAGTTCATAGGCATATTTTTAAACAAACATTCACTGAAACATGGGCATTGTTGATTCTTGGACCATATATCAGAGGATAGTTAAAAAGATGAAGATCAGGGTACTGAAAGAGAAGATCAAGCATCAAATCTTCTCAAGAATCTGTTGTTCTAGAATCCTTTGGATAAGTGCATTAACTTTTAAAAACATGAAATTACAAACAGTGCCCCATTTTTGTTTCCAAAAAATGTTAAGCTAATTAGATGGCTAGAATAGACAGTTGTACTCTTCATCCTCAACAGTTCTAACATTTCTTTCAGGCTACACCCAAGTTACTAAGGAAAACCAGAAGACAAGTCTCAAAGAGACAGAATGACTGCCAAAAATATCTTGCTCCCAGTTTTTAAACTTCTTCCAAAGGGGCCACACTGCGTACACTGACTTTAAACATTCCAGCATACTGGAATCTGATGGTGAGGCTTAGAAAACTGTATGCATTTCAAATGGTTTGGCATATTTTTTCCCTTTTAAGTCAGAGAATTTAAGTAAAACTGTTAGATTATATTTAGGTTAGTGAACATTTTGGGAAGAAGTACACATTTTTACAAGGTTTGGTGATTTTTCAGCATGTTATAATTTCCAGGCTAAGTTAAGTTCTCCAAAAGAATCTACTGTTGAACACTTACAAAACATTGTTTACAATTGTGTTAAATATAACAAGATAAATCTTTAAAATGCCAGTTATCTCGGGAGACCTGGGTGGCTCAGATGGTTAAGCGTCTCCCTTCAACTCAGGTCATGATCCCAGGGTCCTGGGATGAAGCCTTGCATCAGGCTCCCTGATCAGCCTGTAGCCTGCTTCTGCCTTTCCTGCTCCCCCCTGCTTGTACTCTCAACCTCTCTGTCAAATAAATTCATAAGTAAATCTTTAAAAAATAAATAAATAAAATACCAAATATCTCAACAATAGAGAATTTTAAAATGTTCATGTGCACACACATGCTTTAATAGATTGGAAGTCATACTTAACCACTCTAAGGGCTTGGGACCACTAACTTTGTTTAAAACTAACCATATTGTTTAAAAAGAGATTTGTGTTTGACTTCAAGTGTACTGATGGCTAGGGAAATGAGAGAAAAATCTAAGAAGTTTTTCTTTTTTAAAAAATAAAGATTGCATTTCTTTATTTGAGAGAAAGAGAGTACCAGAAGCAGGAGAAACAGCAGAGGGAAAGGGACAAAGAGACTCCCCACTGAGCAGGGAGCCAAACTCTGGGCTTGATCTCAGGACTCTGAGAACATGAGCTGAGCTGAAGACAGAAACTTAACTGACTGAGCCACCCAGACACCCCTAAAGAGTTGTTTTTTTAGAGAAAGAATGCTTCTTTAGAGGAGTTCATATCTTCATGTCCTGGTTCCCTTAGAGACCTCGTTCTAAGAATTTAGTTATAAGAAACAGAACCAAGAAACACCAACTCTGTCATCTCCTAAGTCTTGAAGACATGAGTCTTCAGGAAGCAGGTATAGGACATATTAGAAGCACTGAGCCTGGAAGTTTCAAGGGAAGCTGAGAAATAAGCAACCATCTAATTTCCTTGCAATTTTGCCTAGAAATCTCATTAGGAAAATAAAACAGGGGAATATATATTATATATATTTATAATATGTATATATATATATATATATATATATATACATATATATGTAGTTATCTATGTTGAATTGGCATTTACTCTATATAATTGAAAATTTTGCAATTACAGATTTGCCACTGGATGATGCTCTTGTGTTTTCAGTAAGAAAATATAAAGTTTCTGTCACCTTAAGTCTGACCAGATAATGACAAACAGTAAGATTACAATGGCAAAATTTGAAAGTAGGCATCTTTTAAAGAGCAGCATTGGGAAAATTGCAAGGCAAAAAAGTGAAGCAGAGGATTGGACTATCTCTATGTTATGGTGTGTAAGTGCTGTGGATGGGGTGATTATCTTGATTTAATAACCAAGTGGATATTGTTTACTCTTGGTCCCAGTAATACTTTTATTTTGGCCTTGTATCTCCTAACACACAAAATAGACCATGAGGTATCCATTGCCTCAAAGAAATGCCACAACACATTTGATAATTCAAAATCTGCTCTCAACTTTTTAACTGCAAGAAGTCAAAATCCATGAGAAGGGGGACAAAAGACTTCAAGGGTACATGACCATGATCAGTTAGAGGGTCTGTTTTCTTCCTCATTTTAGAGAACTATACAGGATTGTACTGTGGAAGAAAAAGGGAGAATGTGGGGGGCGGGGATATTTTGTTAAATACCTGTTGTCTTTGAGAAGGAGAGATAAGCACTCTTGGGGAATACAACAGAAATATTATGTACATTAACATTTGGTATTTTATATATAAAATTAATGAGTGTCAATTAATTTCATTTTCTCTTCATAAATACAAGGGGCAACTATCACAGAAATATTAGAAGAATGCAACCTAAAAGAAAAACATCAGTGGAGGAGATATGGAGTGGGTGAAGAGCAAGAGAAGATTTATTCAAAAGAACTGGCTCATGAAATTGGAGGAACTTGGCTAATCCAAGATCTTCAGTATAGCCCAGCAGCCTGGAGACCCAGGGGAAAAGGGCTCTTACTAGTTGACTCCAAAGACAGTATGGAGACAGAATTTCCTTTTCCTTGGGGGATCCCAGTCTTTTTCTTATAAGGTCTTCAACTGATTGAATGAGCCCCACCCATATTGTAGAGGGAAATCTCCTTTATTCTAGTCTACTGATTTAAATGCTAATCTCACCTAAAACAGTAACTTCACAGAAACATCTAGACTAGTTTCTGACCCAATATCTGGTTAATATAGCTTACCCAAGTTGACACATACCATTAATCATTATAAACATTAAAACTTTAAGTAGAAGGACTAGAAAATAAAGTTTAGGAAATTTACTAGGATGTAAACAAAAATGCAAAAACATGGCATATATGAAAGCAAATAGTGTGAGTCTTAAGATTGCAGGGGATCACAAAATGGCTAGCACAGTTATTAAAAAATGAGATGACTGGTATCTAAAAAATTCTTCTGAAACTTCAGAACATCAAAATAGAGAGAAAATTCCAAAACTTTTCAGAGATGAAAAAAATCACTTCTGAAGGCATATGAATCATACTGGCATCAGAATTATCATCATCAACCACTGGATGTCAGCAGACAATGATGCAATCTCTTCAAAATTTGGGTAAGAATGTGATAGGTGACTTCAAATTCTATTCCCAGGGAAACTATCAATCAAATCAGTCAGGAAGAAGGAATTTTCAGACATGTGATGACTCAAAGTTTATCTCCCACATATTCTCACTTAAAGACTTATTTCAAGATTTTCTCCAGCAAATGGAGAAGTTGGAAAAAAAGGATCAAATGAGAAGACCACTCTTTATATATACCGGATGCCAATAAGTCAAATTTATTACTTGTGTAACAGATAAGAATTGTGGGTATAGATTGCAATCTCTGAACAAAGAGTAGATCTTTGTCCCAAGGAAGGTAGAGCTAGGCTAGTTAGTTGTGCTGACTTTCAGAAGCATCTGGAGTGAGGCAACTGATCAACCCATCATGGGAAGCCACATAAGTGCCACAAAAGTGACACTATTACTTATTGAAAGGGATACATTTAAAACATGTTTTGGGTGCCTGGGTGGCTCAGTGGGTTAAGCTGCTGCCTTTGGCTCAGGTCATGATCTCCGGGTCCTGGGATCGAGTCCGGCATCAGGCTCTCTGCTCAGCAGGGAGCCTGCTTCTCTTCCTCTCTCTCTGCCTGCCTCTCTGCCTACTTGTGATCTCTCTCTGTCAAATAAATAAATAAAATCTTTAAAAAAGTAAAATAAAATAAAACATGTTCTGAGGTATCCTGTTTATAATTTGGATTTTAGTCAAGAATAACAAGTCAGTATCTGGTGGCAAAATAACAATCAGTATTTTCTTGATCTTGGACAAGAAGAAATTTTATTCTTAAAAGATGATGGGAAGCAAGGGAAAAAATGAACTATTGGGATTTCATCAAGATCAAAAGCTTTTGCACAGAAAAGGAAACAGTTAGCAAAATCAAAAGACAACTGACAGAATGGGAGAAGATATTTGCAAACGACATATCAGATAAAGGACTAGTGTCCAGAATCTATAAAGAACTTAGCAAACTCAACACCCAAAGAACAAATAATCCAATCAAGAAATGGGCAGAGGACATGAACAGACATTTCTGCAAAGAAGACATCCGGATGGCCAACAGACACATGAAAAAGTGCTCCATATCACTCGGCATCAGGGAAATACAAATCAAAACCACAATGAGATATCACCTCACACCAGTCAGAATGGCTAAAATCAACAAGTCAGGAAATGACAGATGCTGGCGAGGATGCGGAGAAAGGGGAACCCTCCTCCACTGTTGGTGGGAATGCAAGCTGGTGCAGCCACTCTGGAAAACAGCATGGAGGTTCCTCAAAATGTTGAAAATAGAACTACCCTATGACCCAGCAATTGCACTATTGGGTATTTACCCAAAAGATACAAACGTAGTGATCCAAAGGGGCACGTGCACCCGAATGTTTATAGCAGCAATGTCCACAATAGCCAAACTATGGAAAGAACCTAGATGTCCATCAACAGATGAATGGATCAAGAAGATGTGGTATATATACACAATGGAATACTATGCAGCCATCAAAAGAAATGAAATCTTGCCATTTGCGACAACATGGATGGAACTAGAGCGTATCATGCTTAGCGAAATAAGTCAAGCAGAGAAAGACAACTATCATATGATCTCCCTGATATGAGGAAGTGGTGATGCAACATGGGGGCTTAAGTGGGTAGGAGAAGAATCAATGAAACAAGATGGGATTGGGAGGGAGACAAACCATAAGTGACTCTTAATCTCACAAAACAAACTGAGGGTTGCTGGGGGGAGGGGGTTTGGGAGAAGGGGGTGGGATTATGGACATTGGGGAGGGTATGTGCTTTGGTGAGTGCTGTGAAGTGTGTAAACCTGGTGATTCACAGACCTGTACCCCTGGGGATAAAAATATATGTTTATAAAAAATAAAAAATTAATAATAAAAAAAAAGATGATGGGAAAGTAGATCCAAGCAAGAGAAAAGTTCCAACTAAGCCCTATTGAATCAGGAGGTTGAAAGTCTGCAGGCGAGAGGTATTTAATGCAAAGGGGGATTAAATAAAATATAAAATATATTTGAGAGTTCAGAGAGGAAAATATGATATAGTGCAATATCATCATTATAAGAACAAACTCTGGGAGCCAATTGGCTGTTCTTGAGTCCCTTCTCTATTGGTTATTCATCTCCACTGTGTGACCTAAAGCATGCTACTTAACCTTTTCTTGCTTCATCTGTAAATTGACTATAGGAATAGTATCTTTCTCACAGACATGTGAAGACCACACAATGTGTATTGTTATCTATTGCTTTGTTACAAATTACTGAAAAATTTAGTGGCTTAAAACAATGATAAGCATGTATTATCTCCTATAATGTCTATGGGACAAAAAGGTGCATAGGCTTAGCTGGAGAGAAGGGACTTGAGGTCTGTGTTGATGTAGCAACCAAGATGATGGGGCTACATTGGATTACTCACTGGCTGGCAAGTTAGTGCAGGCTATTGACAG
Source organism: Mustela putorius furo (assembly GCF_011764305.1). Classification (NCBI taxonomy): domain Eukaryota; kingdom Metazoa; phylum Chordata; class Mammalia; order Carnivora; family Mustelidae; genus Mustela; species Mustela putorius. The sequence goes on from NW_025421987.1 coordinate 25,765,712, forward strand.
GAGACCTCAGTTCCTCTGTATGTGGGCCTCTCCCAGAGATGCTGAAGTGTTCTTATGATTTCACGGCTGTGTCTAGCTTTCCCCAGGGCAAATGATAGAGAAGAAGAGTTTGGCAGAGGCTATCCCTTTATGACCTAATTTCAGAATCATCACACTACTTCTTCCTTATTCCACTCAAAAGAATGAATCATTTTGGCCAGCTTGCATTTGAGGGAAGTGAATACAAAAGGGGGTGTGCCAATGAATTCATACATATTTTAAACCCATTACATATATAGGGTACATAGAACAATCCTTAACATAAAATAGTATGTAAGCATTTGGTATTGCTATAATCTTTATGAAAATTATAAACATTTTTCAGCTGCTTGGTTGTGGTATATAGAAATAGATTTGACTTTTGTATACCTGTTTTTATCTGGTATTTTTAAAAATTGTCTTATTAATTTGAAGAATTTGTTCATGGGTTTTTTGGGAGACTTCCTGTGAAATCAACCACCATATCTACTAATGAATATTTTATTTCCTTCAAATCCTTCCATATTTTATTTATTTCTCTAGTTTGGCTGTGCTGGTTAGGATCTTCTGTACAATGTTAAAAGTAGCAGTGATAATGGGAATTCTTCGTTTGTACCTGATATTCAAGGACATACTTTTAACCATTAAATTGTGATGTTGGTAAGAAGCTTTTTGCCGATACTCGTTGTCAGTGAATTTTCTGTATGTGTGTGGACATAGCTTGCTGGGAGGTTTTTTGTTTGTTTGTTTTCAATCCTACATGGATATTGAATTTTATTTTATTTTTCTGAGGCTGATGATTTTCTTTTCTTATAATGTGGTAAGTTACATATTCACTTCTCTTCTTCATAGATCATTCCAGAGCTAAGTTGGGTCGCATCCTGAGGTTCCTGAGTGAAGTAGACCAGGATTTAGGGCCAAGTCAACTCTGAAAGTAGACCTTTGATTATTAATTGTTCACAGTTTTGTCTCTTACAAATTCCTTTGTAGGTGAATAAAAAAAAATTAGGATATGCATTTATTTAACCCTTTTTTCCCTAGAGTTAATTTTTTTTTTGCCACGAATTTAGTAAATATATTCTCTTGTTTTTGCAAAAAGAGCTTTTGTAATAAGCTTTCCATAGTACTTCCCATGCAATGAAATAGTTATTTCGATCTTTCTGTAGAAAATAACAAAAGGAATTAATATGGAAAAATTACATTTTCTTTTTTAACTTGTTTAAAACAACGTGGTCAAACACACACACAAATACACACATGCACACATTCAAGCAAGCAGGGACTGAATTTAAGTACAGAAACAGACTGACTTCCTAAATTAATCTTTCAGTTTTGTATTTCACAATTATTAGTTGTTTTTGCTTTGAGTAGGAAGGTATACCCAGGAAGAAGCGTGAGTTCTGCTTTCCCTCAGGGCTCTTGTGAACAAAACAGAACATCACAGAGCTGGAACCAGGCAGTATATCAGCCTGCGTTCACTGAAGCAGAAACAAAGCCTTATTTTATAAGTTTCCTCCTATAATTAAGAAAAAGAAAGAAAGAAATAAACTAGCTTTTCTGTGTTTCTTTGGAATTGAGCCCTGTTGACCTTAAAGATTTTACCTTTTCCCTACTTAACACCACAACAGGTAAGAATTGCTGGTGACTAGCCAGCTGGAAAAAAACAGAACAGTCTCAACTCACTTTCCTTCTTTTTAGGTTAAGCCGGATGGAAGTGGTCAGTGGTCAGTGTTCTCAGAACATCAGGACTGTCACAAGGAATTGCAGGTGTCAAATCCCAATAAATGTCAAACAAGTTGTTGATTTCACCAATTTTGCATCCTGTGTCTCTCCTAGGAAAGTGAGGGTTGGTTTAAAGAGGAGGGTGTATGGGAAAAGCTGGCTAAGTCTTTGTACATGTTGGCAAGGCATAAAGAAAGGCAAAGTTGGCGAGAGACAGAATAATAATTACTCCCATGCTTGGAGTGCCTACTATATGCCAAGCATTTATAAACATAATTTCATTTATTCTTTTGCCACTCCAAAGAATAAGCGTTGTTATCTCCAGTTTATGTACGAGAAGCTGATGCTCAGAGAAGTTAAGTAAATTTTAGTTTAGTTGGTGATGGAGCTAGGATATAAACTCAGTTCTATCTAAGTCTAAAGTCCATGCTGCTCTTTGCCTTAGTCATTCCACATGATGTATTTTCATTTATGCTTCCTTTTGTTTGAATTCATTGCCAATTGCCAACTGCATTTAAATGAATAAGCAGGTTTTAGCAGAAAAATATAACAGTAAATGAGCTAGAATAATCAGTCACATGTGGTTTGAGTAGTACAGTGTCCAGGACTATCCCTGACAAGATTCCCCTCTATTTGGGGTGCTATGATAAGATAGTATCTTGCCAAGTGTTCTAAATTCAATAGGTTATGGAATTCGATAGGCATTTTCTTTAGGCAAACGAGCAGCACATTTTTTATGGATCATTAGAAACACCATTCTGGTATAAAGAAGCCTTCAGATTTCATAAATTTGATTGGTTGTCATTGGTTTATAATCATGAAAAAATTACCAAACAATAATAAGTATACCCAGTTCCAACAAATTTATTAACTTCAAATGATACTACACCACCTGCATTAAAACTGCGGGAGAAACAACAGACCACTTTTCAGTAGATACTTGGACAACTGGTTGTTACATTTCCAAATTTATGTTTGTATAAAGCATTATTCTGCTTTTATTTCTGAAAGAAGTTATTTTTCTATGAATAGCTGTGAACACAGGCCTTCTGGAATTCAGAGAACTAAACTCTTTACAGAAGTAAGATACCCAGATAAAATGCAACAGTCTAATTTTATGGACTTCCAACTTTGTTCTAAGGCAGTTGTGAGTAGGAAGAAGAAACTGGTTGTATCAAGAGGGATTCTTGCACAGTAGTGCATGGATAAGGTAGGCACAGTTTCCCCACCTTATGTGGAAGGTAAAAGTTGAGTGAGACTGAGCTTCAGTTTGGAATAACGATACTGAAAAAAAAAAAGAAGAAGAAAACTATGATCTTACATAATAGAGCCCCAGTTTTATTTTGGGCATTCATACTTTTATTTATATGCAATTTATTAATATATTATTTACTCAGAAATATTATCAAAAACTGAAAGTTTCCCAGGATATAGCACAAGGGAAGGATTTGCTTTTGTGGAAAAGAGACAGAAAGGAGACATATACAATATATAGAACACATAAGAAGAATAAAGTTGCAGCCTGTAAGTCTTCTGCCCCATCTGGTTAAAACTTTTCCATCTGTTTGTAGATTTGTCATTTGCTATATAATAAATACTTAGATAGCATTCAAACACTTGAAATATATGTAAAGCAGAAAGTGAAAGTCTCTCCTGATTTTTTACCTCACTCTGACAATTTTCATTAAGTATATATCCATTCAGACTTTTCCTATGCTTATAAGCACACATATATCCACAAAAATTTTATTAAATAACATATTATAAATAAATATTTTCCTGTTTCATTTATATTAAAAATTATGACCTCTTTTCACTATCAATGCATTTAAATCTACCTGATTTTTTTTTCTTACCACATTAAGAGTATTCCATAATATAAATATATCATGACTAATTTAACCATTGCCCTATTCATGGATATTTATAGTGTTTCATTTTTATCTTTATTTGGATGAACTTCCTGTTCCTAGCAATGTAGTAATTATCATAGGGTTATAGTTACTTTCTCACAAATCAAAACTGAAGAAACATGAACTCAATTTGTTTAAAAACATGAGACAATCTTGTGAGAATGAGGGCTATTTTGGCTGATGTGGCAGAGATTGCTGCAGTGTGGGGTAAAAGGCAGCTGTTTTAGGAGAGAATGTCTGTGTTACTAAGAAGTGGTTAACAGCCTTCTCAGTTTTTTACCCTTCTGCTGCCTTGATAGAATCATTGTTTTCCTCCATTCTGCAAAAATCTGAGGCAATGGTCTAAATTGTTATAATATCCAAAGAGCAGCTCAGAAGCCTTGATGAGATCAGTGGTTGGATAAACTGGTGAGCAATGACAGACGTTTGCCTCTTTTATTTCCCCTCTTTTAAGTCCATAGGGCATATGAATTCTCATCTAATGGTATTTTCTCCTCCCCATATTATTTCTCATTGAAAGTTTAAAAATTAAACCCTGACCTAAAGTGTTGCTTGGTGAGATGGTAACAAATGTGATTCTTTGCTTGTGGGATGCTCCACCATAAGAGCCTGATATTATGAGGAATATCAGAGAGACTTTTATTCTCAGGGAGAATATAAGCTCACACAATAATAGAACATCCAAAGAGGACCACTACTTCAAAGGAAAATGCCAGACTTAAAAACATAAACCAAAAAAAGCAGGAGCAGAAGAATGTAAAGACCACAAATTGTGGAGAAAAATAGTAACCATACTAAAAGAGAGAGAGGGAGATACTAAAAATATGAAACAAAAATTTTAAAAATAATTAAAAAAGAACCATATGGAAAATTAGCTATGAAAATATGATAGATAAATAAGAACACAATAATTGAGATAAATAATGGAATAATATGTGACTAAATACTATATTAGTAAATTGGAATAAGCCTGGGAAACTCTGAGATTAAAGTAGGGAACAAGGAAGTAACTGTGAATTAGAAAGAAAAGTTAAGAGATATAGTAGACAACAGCAGAAGTACCAATATCTGGGTAATAAGAGATCAAAAGAAAGAAATAAAAATGGAGTGGTACAAATATTTTCTAAAATAAGAAAAGGGACAAATTTAGAATAAAAAAATTTCATAGATGCCAAAAAAGAAAAACTTGCACTTAGGCAAATATTGGTAAAAATATAAGAATGTAAAAAAGAAAAAAAAAAGAAAGAAAGAAAGAAAAAGAAAGAGAGAAAAGATGAGCAAAAAATCAAAAAAAAAAAATTCTAAAAGGCTGTAGAATGAACAAGTGCCTCACCTACAAAGAAATAAGAAATCAGACTGATGCCAAATGTCCTATAAAAACATTGAATGTAAGAAGACAATGGAGCAATATCTAATAACTATTAAAGAAAAATAATTTTCAATTTATAGTTTTATATTTATAAAAATTATTTTTTACATGTAAATGTCTAAAACACATATTTTAGCAAACATTGTTTCAAAAATATGAAATAGAATAACTTACATTGAAAACCCTGTGGGTAGAAGTTTTCAAATAGGAAGAGAAATGAATATTAGAGGAGTTGAGGTATGAAGTACTCATAAGTCTTAGAAGAGTCTGAAGATATTTTTTAAATAATTAAGGCAAAACATAAGACAATGAAGACATATTCTATAATAAGTCAGTTAACATTCTAGATAACACTAACAAGATAATAGGTAGGTGGAATATGAAAAGAACACAAGGTGGAACATATAGATGCTCTTAAGTCACAATTTAAAAAGGAAGGAAGAAGGTATAAAAGTAGGGATTCTACAAAAGGTGGAACAAATTGAAGTATAAAAGAAGAGAATAGCAGCAATAAGACCAAAAATATCAGCAAGCACAACAAATATAAATGATTTATACTCACCACGTTAAAGTGACTGTCAGATTGGATAAAGAAACATCCAACTTTATGGTATTTACAAAAGCATTAAGATGCAGTAAGACTTAAAGTAGATGTGTTAAAAAATATAATAGGCAAATACTAATTATAGAAAACCTGGGGTAAACAGAGTTAAAGGCAAAAAGCAGCCAATTCATTAAAAATATCATATGGTTATGAAATGTATATATTTACTAGGATATATTTACACTTGGAAAGACATGGAGTAAATGCTACACATCTGTTAGCAGTTCATTTAGAATCATCTGTGATAGAAAAAGGATGGACCAGACTCATTCATAGTCATTCTTATTAATTTCCATTTTCTGGAAGATGGAGCAATTATTTTCATTTTCCTTGTGTGAGTGACAAGGCTGTGATTTCTTTCTATATTCAGTTAGCAATGCAAGAGCACATAGTTAATAACCAGATAGTACTCTTCTGACATATAGGTCATTTTTTAAAAAATCAACAACACACTTCATGATTGAGTTTAAAGTAGCCTCATGAATGCCACAGGATTTCTTACCAAGAAAGGATGGTCGACAGAAAGCCTTTGGAAACCCAAGCTTTTTACTATCTGCAGTGATCAACTGATCATTAAGGAGCTTGTAGCTCTTCTTGAAGGAGTCAAAAGTAATGGTAGCCATCTCCTAATGAAAGTCCACAGCAGTATAGCTTCTCTTCAGGATCTCTTCAGGCTTATGTCAGTTCTATTCTCAGCTAGATTAGTGAACCTATAACCATTTTCTGCTTGAGGTAGCTTGTCAAGTGATAGCCAGTCAATTCTAGACATAACAAGGCATGTGCGAATTCATAAGCTTCATATATGGACACTATGTCAGTGACACTGCCACCACAGTGCATGACAATATGGTGGTGTGACCAAAGGTACAGTACAGCCCATAAAGAAATGCATATGGAGACTCTACTGAAGGTCTCAAACAACCTCTCCATTTTATTGTCCATGGAGTTTAGGGGAGCCTCAGTAAAGTTCTCTCTAAAAGGTACATGCTGGGTTTTCTCTATGTTGTCCTAGGTGGTAATGATATTTATAATGGGATAATTTGGGGTAAGGATTCATCTCTTGCTTTTAGCTTTATCACCTATGATGCTGTTCTTTAGTCTCATGTGTTTCATGGTATCTTGGGCAGCCAACAAAAAGGGAAACGTGGTCCTGCCTCTGTATTTAGAAGACCATGAGCTTACAGACTTCCTCATGAAGATCCTGATAGTAAAATGTTCAACTTTATTACCACAGTGGAGAGGGATATTATGTATAACTTCAAGAAGCTGATAAAATATGAGACAGAAGAAGGATCATATCCAGAAAAATCATGTCTGCCAGTGTCAGAACCATTTCTATTGCCAAGAACAGAAGATTTTTTTCTGTTCTGATTTATTAAAGGCAATTATTGAATTGGCTGAGAAGAACTTGAGCAGAGGGCATGTAAGAGCATGAGAATGTCAGATTTAATTTTACCCATTGTAATTTTTGTATATTTTAACTAGACAATGGATTTTGATTTACATTGAAAAAATATTATTGCTGGAAATAAGAAGTATCATATACTTTAGAGCTAACAAGCTTATGTGTATTTGTTATGTTTTCTTCCAGTTATCTTATAATGTCTCAGACACATGTCCGAGAGCATGGTAAATGCTTAGTATATATTTGTTAATTATCTGATAAATTATCTTCATCATAGTGAATAAGCATTTTACACATTGGTAGGCTATTTAAATGTGTCATTATACAGTTTCTCTCCAAATTAATTATTACTAAAATACAATTAGAAAAAAAGAAAATATCACAGGAAAAATTTCAAACCATTCATGCTTTCATTCATGCTGCTGTGTTAGATGGGTTTTAAATAATTAATTATAAAAGTATTTGGTTCTGACAAGTATCCTGGTATTAAGCAATTAACACAAACATTAGCATATGTGGATTTTAGAAATCTGCCAAATAGCAAAGTTGTTGAAACAAATTAGATGCTTCTTGTTGCTTTATTTTTCTGTTCTAAATGACAAATATCCAGCTAACATAATTAAAGAAAAATTGTATGTTATAAACAAGATGCAATCACTGAAAAAGAGATTGTATATGTAGGTGGGCTTTGTTCTATGAGGCTGTAATCTAGTCATGGAAATAAGCTCCAGTCCATATGCCCACTCTCTCAAGAAAACAGATCGACAGATCTAAAGAAAATCTAATACATGCACGCTCCCTTGTTACATCCTTGTTTAAATTTCTTAGGTCTTTGTGTTTAAAGGAGCAGTCCCTGTGCATTTATTAGGAGCAAAAGTTCTTATTTACTTAGCCTAATGAAAGACAAACACAAGAAAGAAATGAAAGAGGAAGTAGGGGAAAGGAAAATCAGAAAATAAGTGCAGATTTCTTACAACCAAATACTTGCATTTACATCTATGATTGCCTAATGCACCGTTATCTCTTTCTGGTCTGCCATTGTGTTCTGCTTCCCTACATCTATTCATTCTACATTTACATAGAAGCCAAAATATAATTTTAAAAAGATAGACCAAATCACATTTGTCACCCATTTAAATTCCTCCAGTGCTTTCCTCTTACTCAGAGAATAAAAGCCCAACATGATAGTGTCACCTACAATACAGTCCTGTCCCCATCTAGGGGTTATACCTCACCAAGTGCCGCAAACCCACCGTATTCCAGCTATAATGTCTCCTGGCCTGGCACAAGACAAGACAAAATTTCTGTCTTAAAGCTTTTCAGCTGTTGCTCCCTCTACTAACACAACTCTATTGCTAGATCTTTGCTTCCAAGGCTTTCAAATCTCAGTTTAAATGTTATATCCACACAATCTCCTCATCACAAAGCATGATGCATCTTCTGTTCTATCACTTTCTATTCTTTCATTCAACTTTGTGTTCTTCATAGCAATACTCACTTTCTGAAATGATTTTGTTCATGTATTTATTTTCTTCAACTCCCTCAATAGGTGCTCAGTAATATTGCTTGAAGTCATGAATCATAGGTAATTCTGAAGACAGTTTTAAAAGACTGGCACATTGGGGCACCTGGGTGGTTGGCTCAGTGGGTTAAGCTTCTGCCTTCAGCTTGGGTCATGATCCCAGGGCCCTGGGATCGAGCCATGCGGTGGGCTCTCTGCAGTGGGGAGCCTACTTTCCCCTCTCTCTTGCTCTGTCTGCTGCTCTGCCTACTTGTGATATCTCTGTCAAATAAATAAATAAAATCTTAAAAAAAAAAAAGACTGGCACATTGTGCAAGTTCATATCTCTGAATGAGATTTCTCAGAAATATTTCCTTGCCTTCTATACTAGTGGTTTTAAAGTATTTAGAGAATGTAAATACCTTCTGACATATTTGATTATGTCTATAATCCTATCTTCAAAGAGCAGTACTGGAATAGAATCCATAGTTGATCAATCAGATACTAAATCATGTGTATCTGCATGAATTATATTTTCAGGGGATCCATAGAGGTACTTTGTGGAAGAGTGATTAGGAATCCCTTAAATTTACTTTTATACATATCTAATATGGTTCATTGACTTAAGTCTGATACTGATTTAACATTGTAGTTGTTCACTTCTTAGAGATGAGGAAAATAAAAATGCAATTTATCCAACATTATGAGATTGTAGGCATTATACTAGGTGATAATTGACATGTAGAGATGAAGAACTCAATCCCATCGAAAACCATACACTGGGGTATATGACATAATTATCATAAGACAAGATACCATGAAAAGTACTATGAGAGAAGTACAAAAATATATTAATTTAATTTGGGAGGTTTGGAGAGTCCTCATGGAGAAAGTAAAATTTAATTAATCCTTAAAGAATGATATCACCTTTACACAAGGCAGTTGATGGCCATGAACATGGCTAAAGACAGAACCTGGCTACATGTTTTCTCTAAAGCAAGGTTGAGAAAGAGAGGTCAGCAGAAGAGACTAAGAAGAACAGTTTAGATAGACAAGAAAGAGATGGGTGAGCATAGTGTCACCGGGGCCAAGAAAAGAAAATTGAAAGGAGGGAGATATGGTTTCAAACACTGCAGTTATATCAGTAGAGACTGAAAAGTAAGAAGGATGATTTTGCCAATATATTCATAATGTTTCATTAGATTAGTGAAAGGTTCAGAGCCCAGATAAGTTTTGAGGACTAATGGAAAGTCAATGAATTAGAAGGAGAGAGCATAGGGTTGGCCTTAAATATTTTGTTAGGTGCAGCGAAGGAACACAAATAGAAGAATGACTTGAGAGAAAAATACTAAAGGAATTGTTTTGGTTTTCTTATTTTTAAGGTAAGGAAGATTTAGACATTGTTGTTTATGGTATAGGGGAAGTAGTTGAAGAAAGAATTTGGAAATGAGGAATGACTAATGGCACAAGAGGACAGATTAAACAGACAGGTATGATACAAAGATTCTGGCAGATGGAGTAGCTCTGTAAGGAAAGAAAGATTGCGTGTGTGTGTGTGTGTGTGTGTGTGTGTGTGTGTATGTATTTTCTGAGATGAGAGAATGATAAAAATAGAGAGGCAAAGTATAAGGATAGCCTAAGGTTTTTTATTATTATTATTTTTTTAAACCACTTTTTTCTCCTGTGGTAAAATCTGTATTTCAACCATTTTAATGGGCACAATTCAGTAGTCTTAGTATATTCACAATGTTGTAAAAGCATCACAACTGTCTAATTCCAGAACATTTTCATTATGCCAAAAAGTAACCCTATTCCTACTAAGCAGTCACTTCCTCAAACTTCCTTTTCCTCAACTCCTGGAGAACATTAATCCAGATTAATGTTGGACGTTAATGTTGGACATTTCATATAAATGGAATCATGCAATAAGTGACCTTTTGTGTTGGACTTCTTTCACTTAGCATAATGTATTCAAGGTTCATCATGTTATGTCTTGTATCATCACTTCATTCCTTCCTATAGCTGAATAATGCACTGTATGGATAAAACACATTACGTATATTCATTTGCCAGTTGATTAATATTTAGATTGTTCCACTTTTTGGCTACTGTGAAAATTCTGCTAGGAACATTCATGTAAAAGTTTCTGTTTGAACTCTTACTTTCTCTTGGATTCCACCCAAGTGAAATTGCTGGGTCATATGGTAATTCTATGTTGAACGTTTAAAAGAATTGCCAAAGTGTTTCCCACAGTGGCTGGATAAGTTTATATTCCCACCAGCAGTGTAAGAGGGTTCCAGTTTCTCTCCATTCTCATGAACATTTGTTCTTCTCCATTTTATTATTTTTACTATTATTACCTTCCTAGTGGGTGTGAAGCTTTCACTGAGATTTTGATTTGCATTTCCCTAAAGATTAATAATGTTGTGTATTTGTTCATGCCCTGATTGGTCATACATTTTCTGCTTTTGAAAAAAGTCTATTCAAGTCCCTATCTCCATTTTTTTTAAAGATTTTATTTATTTATTTATTTAGCATCAGATTCTTTTTAAAAATTTTATTTATTTATTTATTTATTTTCAGTGTGACAGTATTCATTGTTTTTGCACCACACCCAGTGCTCCATGCAATAAGTGCCCTCTCTAATACCCACCACCTGGTTCCCCCAACCTCCCACCCCTCACCGCTTCAAACCCCTCAGATTGTTTTTCAAAGTCCATAGTCTCTCATGGTTCACCTCCCCTTCCAATTTCCCCCAACTCCCTTCTCCTCTCTAACTCCCCTTTTCCTCCATGCTATTTGTTATGCTCCACAAATAAGTGAAACCATATGATATTTGACTCTCTCTACCCATTTTTAATTGTTTGTCTTTTGTTGTTGAGTTATAAGAATTCTTTATCTTATGGATACTAGACCCTTATCAAATAGGAGATCTGCAATGCTTTCAGTCATTCTGTGGGTTATCTTTTCACTTTATTGGATGTGTCCTTTGATACATAAGCTTTGAATTTTGACAAAATCCAACTTGTTTTTTCTTCTGTCATTTGTGCTTTTGGCATCTTATCTAAGAATACATTGCTAAATTAAAGAAACTTGAGATTTACACCGATGTTTTCTTCTAAGAGTGTTATGTTTTAGATCATACATTTAAATCTTTGATCCATTTTCAGTTGATTTCTATATATATTGTATGAGGTAAGAGTCCAAAATCATTCTTTTGCATGTGGTTATTCAGTTGTTCCAACTATATGTTGAAGAAATTATTCTTTCCCCATTTTCTTGGCACACTTATCAAGAATTAATTGATTATAGATGTATGAGTTTTTTTCTGCATTCTCAGTCCTATTCCATTGGTCTATATGTCTGCCATTTACAATCCCACACTATTGTGATTACCATAGCTCTGCATCAAGTCTTGAAATTAAGAAGTGTGAGTCCTCCAAATTTGTACTTTTTTTTCAAGATTGCTTTGGCTATTTGAGGTTCTTTCCAATTCAATATGAATTTTAGAATCAGCTTGTCTATTTCAGCAAAAAAAGGAATTAGAATTTGGTAGCATAGAATCTATAGATCAATTTGAAGAGCACTGCTAACTTAACCATATTAAGTCTTGCATTCCATAAATACAGAATAGCTTTCCATTTATTTAAGAGTTCTTCTACCAATCATTTCAATATCCAGCCTTTTCTGCCAAGCTTTTCAGTTTATTATTTGTCTTGTTATTCCTCGCCCAGGTGGCAGCTGCCAATTTATTTGCCCTTAAAAGTTTTGACAAATGCCCTCTGAGTAGTCACCTCAGCTGGGGATTTTTCTGAGTTAGGCAAACTAAAAGTTAAGCCCTTGAGGTGGTCCTTCAGGGAGCCACTAGACAGGTTAAAATAGCCATAATTCTTTGAGAATGAGTTTTGTTCTGCTGCCTCTGGTACCAGAAACCTGTACTAGAAATGTGGCTTATTGTCTCCAAGGCTACCCCTGAGCTGAGAGCAGAGAAAGAGGAAAGGATGAGTTAAAAATGTCACAAACCTCCTTATTGAGACCTAGATTTTGTTGTTGTTGTTGTTAAGCATTTACTTCATTGGTCAGTTGCCAGAGTTCTGATAAAGCTGATTTTGACCGCCTTTGCTAGTTTATTCACTACTTTTGTAAAAGAACAAGCTTTTGGAGATCCCTATTCTACCATTTTTCCCGATACCAGGTTTTTGTTACAATAACAAACTACCCCAAAATTTCAGAGGCTCAATACCACAAAGACTTATTTTTTGCTCATGATTCGTGTCCACGTGCATAGACTGGGGATCTGTCCCACCTAGGTATCAAGAATCTGCAAAACAGAACAGCCAGAATCTGGAGTTGTGTCAAGAACTCTGACTGAGGGAAAGAGGATGTGTCAATTGACTATTGACTTAAAACTTCCATCTGGAAAAGATCCATTTACATTTCATTGGCCAAAGCAATTCACATGGCCATGCCTAACTTCAAAGCAGGACAGTGGGGAATGTACTCCTAAGGGTAAGCAGAAGAAAAGGAAACTGACTATTTGTGAAAAAGCATTAACTGTGAAAAGAAAATTTGAGGAGATTAGTAAAGTTATAGTTAAGAGTATATTAAGTAGTCTTGAGGCTCATAGTAAATAGTGAAGTAACCATCTGAATATAGGAAGTGAGACAATACGGGGGTTCTGAGAGAATCTAAAACATTTGCCATATGTAGGTAAGTCAATACAGTGGTAAATTAAAAATGAAAGGAGCTGTTGAGCAGTGTTGAAGGCCCAGCTGAAGTTAGCTATGTATTTATAATGCATCATTATAATCATTGTGGGATGATCTCCAGTAATGCTTCATAGCTTAAGACCAATGAAATATATTTAGCATTATAAGGTGACTAACAATATAACATACCATTGAAATAGAAGTAAAGGTCATGCTTGAATTGGGTAATTGTGCTAATCTGAGATGCATTTTCTTTCCTTCTCTTAGGCTCATATAACATTTTGGACAGTTCAACCTCACTTACTCTACTTTGAATAAATCCAAATGTAATGAGGTGAAACCTATAAGGGAAGGTTTGCCTGTGGCTTGGCTGAATGACTCAACCATGAAATGCTATTGACAAGATATAATTCTTGGCCTCCAACAAGAATATTTAAAATATTTTTTTTAATCTTAAAAAATGCATCTGTTACAGTTTCTATTGTTTCACCTTCCAAAGTTTCTAAGAGGTTTGGGAAATGAAAAAGAATGATAAAAGAAATGTTATTTGTGGACTAAAGACAAAAACATAAGAGATTTAAAACCTAGTGATTGGGTACTCCCTACTTACACTGAGAGGTGAGAAGAGACAATTCAGTTGGATAGAACAGAACTAATTAATCCTTTGAAAAAGTGGATGGGATGGCAGGGTTGAGTCTAGACCCAAGAGGCCCTGTGCTTGTGATTGACAGCTCTGAGAAAATTCTTAGAGGTTGTTAAATGTAGAAGGCCAGATGATAGTAAAACCAATTTCAAAATCTAGAGAACATAAATAGGTAATTGCTTAACAACTTTCCTGCAATGCCATGCCTGATGTGACCTTCATCTCAGTATTAAGTGGGAGGAAAGTACATACCATGCTAGGACTGTAATACCACCAGTCTTGTTCACCTGTTGCAAGCATTGGCCTTATCACCTTCTTCTGAGTAAAACCAAGGATAAAACAGAGGCAAATGGAAGAGTAACTGCCTTCAAAAGAGGCTTTTAAGAGAGCTATAAAGGAAGTTTCTAGCAAGACATACTTGGTTTTATTATGCATTACAGATATTACATTTTTTTTTTTTTTTAAAACAAATTGAAGGTTTGTGGCAAACCTGCAACTAACTTATCTACTGGCACCATTTTCCAACAGCATTTGCTCACTTCATGTTTCTGAGCCATATTTTGGTAATTCTTTCATTATTTCAAATTTTTCATTATATTTGCTATGGTGATTTGTGATCTGTGATGTTTAATGTTTCTATTGTAATTGTTTTGTAGCACCATGAATCATGCCCATATAAGAAGACAAAATTGATAAATGTGTGTGTCCTGACTGTCCCACCAAAGAAGTGCTATTCACTTTTCTCTCTCTCTCTCTCTCTTCTAGGGTTTCCTATTCCCTAAAATACAATAATATTGTAATTAGGTAAAATAATAACACTATAATGAACTCTAAGTGTTCAAGTGAAAGGAAGACTTGCACATCTCTCACTTTAAATCAAAAGCTAGAAATGATGGAGCTTAGTGAGGAGGGCATGTTGAAAGCTCAGAGGCAGAAAGCTAGGCCCCTGTGCCAAACAGCTAGCCAACTCATGAATATAAAGCAAAAGTCTTGGGGTGCCTGGGTAGCTCAGTGTCGGGGACTGCCTCCGGATGGGAAAGTCCCTGCCATTACGAGATGGCGCTTGGCTCACTGCCAACAAAATACGCTGCAAGTAAAAATGAATGTTCTGGTGAAGCCTGCCTAAAGGAGGACATAGTCATTGGCTGTTTCAAATTTAATCAACATAGTAACAGGACTCTCATTGGCTCTCCCCATTGCTTGGCCCCTTATTGGTCACCCTGCTGCATATAAGCTAAGGAAGTTGACGAAATAAACAGATGAAGCATTAACACCATACCAGGCTGATTGTCGTTCTTGCGGGCCGAGGGTGACAAATGGTGCTGAAACCTGGGAATTGTTAACGAGTAGTAAACCTTGCAAGGAGAAAAACCACAGGTAAGCAAGGAAGGGACCACGATCAAAGTGTTGGGAATCTTGTACAAGACCGCAACAAGAAGCGAGGCGGCCATAGAGCTAGGATTTTACAAGATCACAACAAGAAGTGGGGTGGCCATAGAGCCGGGATTTTCTTATCACTTGTGAAATTAACTTAAGCAGCCAGATGGGTTCTGAATTATCAAAATCTAGATTGGAGGGTTCTTTAAAGGACCTTCTCAAAGCCAACAGTGCACCTCTGAAATAAAAAACCACCAGAGCATTTCTAACTACAGTAGAAACTGTTGCACCTTGGTTTTTGGATGAGGGTTTGTTAAATATTCTGCAATGGGACCATTTAGGAGAGGATCTTAAGAAAAGAGATAAAAGCAAACCATTGCCGCCCAGAACATTAGCTATATGGACTCTGGTCAGAGGATGCCTTGGGGGACATAAGCCGAGATGTGAGTCAGCTATTAACGCCTGTTTGCATAGCCCCTCCTTTTCTTTTCCTCCTCTTTAATGGCAGCAATCTTGATGATGATCGTCTCAATTGCTCAAATGGCAATTGCTCCTTATCCCAATGCTGGAACGGTACCAACTTTCGCTCTGCTGTTGTCATACGTATTCCCACTAACATTCCAGTCCCTGTTTCTATTACAGATGATGTATCCATAGTTCTTCTCTTACGACAAAATAGAGACTTTGGAATCACTGCTGCCATAATAGCCGCTGTTGCAGCCTCCGCTGTGGCAGCTACAGCTGCTGCCATGGCATTGGCCACTGTCGTACCAACAGCAGAGGCCTTAAATACTTTAACTGAGGGTACTGCAGCTGCCTTACAAACGCAGTTGCAGTTGAATGCCCACCTTAAGGCTGGTTTATTAATTCTCAATCAATGAGTGGACCTACTGCAAGAACAAGTAGACATCCTGGCAGATATTATGAGTGTTGGTTGCCTCGTTTCCTACCCCGCCCTTTGTGTTACCCCTGTAAAATTCTCTCAATTTAATAAGGCCAGGAATTCCTCCCAACAGCTCTCCCAGTATTTGCAGGGTGCTTGGTCTGATGATTTTCAAAATTTCACATGAATCCTTCTAGCTGAGATAACGCGAGTAAATAGTACGCGTGGGCAACCAGCTTCCCTCCCAGAGCTATTTCAAACATTCAGCAATATGTTCCAGTTCACCAAACAATGGGCTGGCACAATTGGTCTTCTTGTCCTCCTTCTATTGGCATTCTGCTTCTATTCAGAAAAGTTCGCCAATAGAGAACACAGCAGTGAGAGCAGAGCTGAGCTATAGTACAAGCCCTTATGTCAATAGAGGCTGGGACATCTCCCCAGATATGGCTAAGCATGCTAGATCAGTAGTCAAAGATGGGTAAGATCAGTAGAGAAACATACCAACCTAAGACAGGACAGAGATCATCGATACCTTGTGTCTGATGACAGGTAAGGATGTTTTCTGCTACTGATGACATAAGACAGGCACGATCTCTGCCATAAAACAAAAAAGGGGGAGATGTCGGGGACCGCGTCCGGCTGGGAAAATCCCCGCCATTACAAGATGGCGCTTGGCTCACTGCCAACAAAATACGCTGCAAGTAAACAACGAATGTTCTGGTGAAGCCCACCTAAAGGAGGACATAGTCATTGGCTGTTTCAAATTTAATCAGCATAGTAACAGGACTCTCATTGGCTCTCCCCATTGCTTGGCCCCTTATTGGTCACCCTGCTGCATATAAGCTAAGGAAGTTGACGAAATAAACAGATGAAGCATTAACACCATACCAGGCTGATTGTCGTTCTTGCGGGCCGAGGGCGACAGCTCAGTGAGTTAAGCCTCTGGCTTTGGCTCAGGTCATGATCTCAGGGTCCTGGGATCGAGCCCCACATTGGGCTCTCTGCTTGGCAGGGAGCCTGCCTCCCCCTCTCTCTTTGCCTGTCTCTCTGTCTACTTGTGATCTCTCTCTGTCAAATAAATAAATAAAATCTTAAAAAAAAAAAAAAAGCAAAAATCTTGAAGAAAATTAAAAGTGATTTTTCAGAACACATGAATGATAAGAAAACAAAACATCATTATCCCAGATATGGAGAAAGTTTTAGTGGTCTGGAGAGAAGATCAAATCAGCCACAGCACTCCATTAACCAAAGCCTAAACCAGAGCAAGACCCTAATTCCCTTCAATTCTATGAAGTCTGAGAGAAGTGAAGAAGCTTCAGAAGAAAAGCTGGAATCTACCAGAGGTTGGTTCATGAGGTTTGAGAAAAGAAGCTTTCTCCATTACATAAAAGTGCCAGGTAAAGCAGCAAGAGTTGATGTAGAAACTGTGTAGCAAGTTATCCAGATATCATAGAGGTAATTCATGAAGGTGGCTACACTAGACAACAGATTTTCAATGTAGACAAAATGGCCTTTTCCTGGAAAAATGACTGTCAGAGCCAGAATGGAGAAGCCTGGTGCCAGTTTCAAAGGACAGGTAGACTCTTGTTAGGAGCTAATGCAGTTGGTGACTTTAAGTTGAAGCCAAAGCTCATTTACCATTCCAAAAATCCTAGGGCCTTCAAGAATGATTCTAAATCTACTCTGCCTGTCCTCTCTAAATAGAACAACAAAGGTTGAATAATATCCCATTTGATTACATCATCGTTTATTGAATATTTTAAGCCCATGGTTGAGATTACTGCTCAGGAAAAACAAACAAACAAACAAACAAAAAACTCCTTTCAGAATATTACTACTCAATGAACCTGGTCACCAGGAGCTCTGATGGAGATGTGCTATGAGATTAATGTGTTTTCATGTCTCCTAACACAACACTGATTCTATAGTCCATGAATCAAGGAATTGTTTCAGTTTTTTAAGCTGCCATACATAGTGATTCATCTGAGGGATCTGAGCAATGTCAATTGAAAACTTTCTGGAAAAGATTCACCATTTTATCTGCCATTAAGAGCATTGTGATTCATGGAAAGAGAGCAAAATATCAATATGAAGAGTATTTTGGAAGAAGTTGATTCTTACCCTCATGGATGAAGCATAGGGGTTCAAGACATCAGTGGAAGAAGTAGCTGCACCTGTAGTGAAATAGCAAGAGAGCTAGAATTAGAAGTGGAGCCTGAAGATGTGACTAAGTTGATTCAATCTCATGATAAGATTTCAACACATAAAGAGTTGCTTCTTATGGATAAGAAAAGAAAGCAGTTTTTTGATTCAGAAACTATTCCTGGTGAAGATGCTGAGAGACTGTTGAAATGAAAACACAAGATTTAGGATATTTCATAAACTGATGTGATAAAGAAGAAGCAGGGTTTGGAAGGTTTGACTCCAATTTGAAAGAAGTTCAGCAATGGATAAAAATGCTATCGAACAGCATCACATGCTATAGAGAAATCATCCATGGGAGGAAGAGGCAACTGTTGAGGCAAACTTCACTGTTGTCTTATTTTAAGAATTGCAACTACTATCCCAGTCTTCAGCAACCACTGCCCTGGTGAGTCAGCAGCCATCAACATCAAGGCAAGACCCTCCATTAGCAAAAAGATTATGACTTGTTGAAAGCTCAGATGATGGTTAGCATTTGTTTTTAAGATTTTTTTTTATTTATTTAAGAGAAACATGGAGAGAGATATTGTAAGAAAGAGTGGGAGGAGGGCAGAGGCAGACATCCTACAGTGCAGGGAGACCAATGTGGGACCCAATTTTGGGACCTTGGGACCATGTCTTAAGCTGAAGGAAGATGCTTAACCAACTTAGACACCAAGGCACCCTAATGGTTAGCATTTTTGTTTTTTTAGAAAAAAAGTATTTTTTAATTAAAGTATATGCCCCTTTTTTAGACATAAGTCAATTATATACATAACAGGCTATAGTATAGCAAAAACATAACTTTTATATACACTGGGAAACCAAAATGTTCATTTGCATTATTAGGATATTTGGTTCATTGCAGTGGTCTGGAACCAAATTTGTAATATCTTAAAGGTATAACTGTATCCATAATGAAGTGCTTGGAAACAAAATAGACATCCATCTATCTTAAAAACTTTAGATTTCATTCCACAGATAGGTCAAGTTTATTAATCCAATAAACTTTTATTGAGTCCTGTTGGGGATAAGAACCACATCATTCACATATAGGGAGAACAGAGCTGGAAAATAAGTGGTCACTATCCATAGGAAACTTATAATATAGCAAAGGTTAAAGGAGGAGTTATAGACCTCTAAAGCTAGAAAGCATATAATAAGAGCCACAAGTAATGCAGAAACAATTCCAAGGGATTTTCAGATAAAGTAATGCTCATGTTAGTTGGATAATTGGTAAGGACTTCACAACATTGAAAATAAGTGTTATTCCAGGCAGAAGAAATGATGTGAACACAATTGAAGGAGTATGAGGTATTTTCTGGAAATAGTTTTTAGAGAAGACAGTGTTACTGAACTATAGAAAATATGGTAGAGAATATTTATAGGAATTTGACTATGTAGATCCCACAACACTAAAATGTTGGGTAAGGAGAAAAAGGAGGAGCTAAATTTGACTTTAATGGTTTGAGGTGAGTAGAGTCTTTAATGATACATTGATAAAAACAGAAGAATCAAAGGAATGAAGGTCCAGGAAGGTAGAGACACCAGCTGGTCTCTAAGCCCAGATACATTGGTCAAGTCATCTATATTGTATGGATCTCCTTGAACTTCTATAAATTGAGTTGGGATTATTAAATAATTACTACTAACACATCCACTTCTACAAGTTGATTTTGGTGGGGGAGGAGAAGGAGTTCATTTTGAGGTATCTTGAGTTTGAGATATTTGTGGAATATCTATCAGATATCTAACATACAAATAAAACTCAGATTTTGGAGTTAGAAAACATGGAAATGTAGACTATTTAATGTGCATTCAAGACCATTCAGACCATATTTTAATTTAGCAAAATGTTGTGGCAGAAATTGTTTACACTTGGGTTGTATCCAAAAGTCTATTTCTTTTCAGAAAAAAAAGATGCAAATGTGTTAAACTATGTTTGACTTAGAAGCAGGTGAAAAAGTATCTTTTACTATTGTTAAATGATCTAAATTCCTTTTGGTAGATGGCTTATGGTGAAAGTTTAAAAGTTGAAACTTCATAGGTGTCAAGTTATCACTGAGGAATTTATTACTTAATAAAGTCATTGTTACCACTGAAAACAACCTTGTACAGGAAGCAAGGTCATTTTCATAAAACTGCCTTACATGGAACAATATAAGCTCAATATCTTTGAACTTTACTGAGGTGAATGGATCTGCAGACAGGGGAGTAATGGAAGGGACATGAAGAGAGAAACATGATAAAACTGAGAAAATATATTCTTCCTTTTCATTCTCTTCAATGTTTATTAAAGAGGAAATAAGAGGCAACAATTTGAAATTGCTCAGTGTTTAGGTTCCAGACATACATACAGACAGGCCAAGAACTGTGAAAAATGAAATTTCTTTTTCACCGTGGTGCACATTCCTCAGAAGTTAATTTAATAGTCTAAATCATGCTTTTTAGAAAATGGTATGAAACATGAGAAACACAGGTCTAGTCCTATTTTACTTTCTTTATTTTTATGCAGAAGTATAATTTGTTTGTACACATGTCAGGGTGTCACTGACTTGTCAGTCAAGGTGTCAGTCAAGGTGTCACGTCAGTCACCTTTAGGTCAGGATGTCAGTCATGGATTGACTTTGAAAAGTTCCATTCTTTTAGAGATGGCATGATAGAGAAACAAGTCTCTATTTCAAACTACGACATAACTCTGGATGGGAAGTGGAGGAGACAGTCCATCCAGACGGAGAGATTCACAAGGTCTCTTCCTGTGTTAATCTTATGGGTTGCAATACCATTCAAATTTTACTTCTACCTCTTTATGGTACACAGCCTCTAAGATGGTCTCCAGTGATTCATACCTCTTGATATTCATGACCTTGTATAATCCCTTCTTCTTGAGCATAGGCTGGCTACTACATCTAATAAATAGAATTCCACAAAAGTTATCAAAGATTAGGTTACAAAAAGACTGTGATTTCAGTTTTGGGCACACACCCACATCCTCCATCCCTCTCTCAAGCCTACCAGCTGCCATGTTGGGAGTTGTCCAAAAGATAGGCCTAGTTGGTGAAAACTTGATACCTTTGAGGACCTAATGATTGCCAGCAGCTGTGTGAAGTAGACTGGAAGTGAATCCTCCCCAGTAGCCCTGAAATGATGGCAACCACTACTAACACCTTGATTTCAGCCTTGTGAGAAGCATTGAGCTAGAGGCATCTTGTTCAACCATGCCTAGAGTCCTGGTCCACAGAAACTGCAGTATAGCAAATGTGTATTTTCTTAAATCACCAAGTTTGGGGGTAATTTTTACCCAGGGAAAAAAAAACTCATATATTTTCTTAATGCAAAAGACTGGTGAACTGACCAATGGTAAGTTAGAAATACTTTTTTTCTCTTGAGTTTGAGAAGTTCTTTATAGAACTTGGATATTAGCCCTTTGTCTATATAGTCATTTGCAAATATCTTCTCCTATCCCATGGATTGCCTCTTTGTTTTGTTGAATGTTTCCTTTACCGTGTGGAAGCTTTTTATCGTGAAGTCCCAAAAGTTCATTTTGGCTTTTGTTTCCCTTGCTTTGGAAGACATGTCTGGAAAGAAGTTGCTGTGACCAGTGTTGAAGAGGTTGCTGCCTATGTTCTCCTCCAAGATATTGATAGATTCCTTTCTCATATTGAGGTCTTTCATCCATTTTGAGTTTATCTTTGTGTATGGTGTAAGAGAATGGTTGAGTTTCATTCTTCTGAATATAGCTGTCCATTTTTCCCAGCACCATTTATTGAAGAGACTGTCTTTTTTCCATTGGATATTTTTTCCTGCTTCATCAAAGACTATTTGACCATAGAATTGAGGGTCCATAGCTGGGATCTCTATTCTGTTCCATTAATCTACGTGTCTGTTTTTGTGCCACCCAAAAACAAATAATCAAGTAAAAAAAAATGCAGAAGTCATGAACAGACACTTCTCAAAAGAAGATATACAAACCCTTAACAGACACATGAAAAAATGGTCATCATCATTAGCCATCCGGGAAATTAAAATCAAAACCACATTAAGATACCACCTTACACTAGTTAGAATGGCAACAATTGACAAGGCAAGAAACAACAAATGTTGGAGAGATTGTGGAGAAAGGGGAATGCTCTTACATTGTTAATGGAAGTGCAAGTTGGTGCAGCTACTTTGGAAAGCAGTGTGGAGGTTCTTCAAAAAATTAAAAATAGTGCTACTCTATTACCCAGTAATTACACTACTGGGTATTTACCCCAAAGGTACAGGTGCAGTGAAAAGAAGGGTCATATACATCCCAATGTTCATAGCAGCAATGTCCACAACAGCCAAACGGTGGAAAGAGCCGAGATGCCCTTCAACAGATGAATGAATAAAGAGGATGTGGTCCATATATACAATGAAATCTTATCAACCATTAGAAAAGATGAATATCCTATTCTTGCATCAATATGGATGGGACTGGAGGAGATTAAGCTGAGTGAAATAAGTCAAGCAGAGATAGTCAATTATCATATGGTTTCATTTACTTGCAGAACATAAGGAATAACATGGAGTACATTAGGAGAAGGAAGGGGAAAATGAAGGGGGGGAAATTGGAGGGGGAGATAAACTATGATGGGCTATGGACTCCAAGAAACAAACTGAGGCTTTCAGAGGGGAGGGTGTGCAGGGGATGGGCTAGTCCAGTGATGGGTATTAAGGAGGGCATGTATTGCTTGGAGCACTGGGTGTTATACACAAACAATGAATCATGGAAACACTACATCAAAAACTAATAAATGTACTGTATGGAGACTAACAAAACATAATTTTAAAAAAATTAGAAAAGTCACTGATGAAGGTGTAAAGAAAAAAAAAAGAAAATTTTTTAAAGTCAAATATGTAAGACCATATGGTTTATCCTCAGAAGAGCAAGGATTCATAATGATTATCACAAATGAGACATAAGTTTAGTTATGAGGACCTTTTTCCTTAAGGAGTAGATGATACCTCTTGAGGTATCTCAGATTTGATGAGGTCTGTTCTGACTCTTCGAGAGATATGATCATTAGAAGTCTTATAGGATCACTGGGAAAAGTACCTACTATGTCATTTATTGCACTCCTTCTCCATTGTTTTAATCAACTGAGTATACAAATAGGACACAATATTTAAATTGTTGATACTTTACCTATTATTTTTGTGTACTTGAACTCTCTTTGTTAATATTAAGAAGTTGTGGTGCTACCAATCTAGTGAATTATATATTAATCTTGTATGCTCTATTCAGTGTACCTCCTCTACCAGTATATATATTATATCATAATCTTGGCCCAAGTCATTAGTTGATAACATTGGATACCCAAGACTTTGTAAATTTTCATTTTCTACTGGAATTTTTTGGTATCATATCCTTGAATCCTTGCCTTAAAGTAATTTTCTTCAAACTGCACAGCAGGTCTCTGAATTTTGGAATTATCATATTAATGGATCAAGAGGGCTATGTGACCCATGCCTTACATTCATGAAGGTATTTGAAATTTAGACTTTCACACAATCTTCAAATAAGGTTATAAACATATTTTTCATTGAATGTTGTACTTGTGGTCATTATTGAGCCTCAATTTTGAAGAGCATATTATGGAAAATATTTATAATAACTCTTACAATTTTCTTTTAAGTATTACAATTATATTACATAGTATTTTTGTATTAAAATATTACTTTAATAATTTTTTTAATGTTCCACAATTTTGAGAACATTGTTTTGATATTTTAAAGTTTTTAATATATTGGAAGTCTCAGTAAAATGGTAGTATCCTGGGCTATTTGGTGTCTAGTGGTCTATAGATAGACCCAACAAATTCCTAAGTATGTTGCAACATGCTGCCTTCTTTTGCTCTCCTTTAGTAATTTTAATTTAAAAAATTGGAACTGGAATTGGTAAGAAAGGAAACAGTAGGCAAAAGGGTATTTTCTAAGAATGCACACACCCTCTATGGTTTTTTAAAATCTAAGATAACTTCTTTTTGAAGATTTTCCCATTTTCCTCAGGCAAAACTTGTTGAAGTTCTCAGCATTTTCTTGATATCTCTAAGCTGGTCCTTCTTATACCTAATTATAATTTTGGTAATTATATATTATTTCTCCACCTCAACCCTCCACCCTCCATCAGACTACACTATGCAAGGCAGAAAATGTGTCATCCTTGTATATTCTATCTCCTAGCCCAACCACCACCCCTGGCATAGAGAGCACAATCTAGATGACTCTTTTGAAAAGGAGGGGAAAAAATAGGAGATTTTCTTCTTTCTTTTGTATATCAGTATGTCAAAAGAACTTCAGATTTTGTATATATTAATCTAATGTGCCTACTGGTCAATCTGCTTCATGGAAGATATCCTTGGTGTTTAGTATGCTCATACATCTTGAGAGGCAAAGTAAGAGTTACAGAAAGCCACAAGATGAGTTCCCTGCCTTCAAGGAACTTGCAATCTAATTAGTAACTTTGATGTCCTAATTGAAAAACCAGGTGTCTATTTGCAGAATATGGTATGAACAAGTAAAGAAACACACATGTTACCTAGTAGCAAAAGAGGCTCCTGCTCTCCCTTTTAACTAAAAAATTGCAGTGAGTTTTCCATATGTTCATTTTCTCATGGCACAAGATTTCAGTCAACATACAGAATCTCTTTGAAGAAAGAAAAGAATGAAATTTCATAAATAACATTTATTTAGAAATTTATTTAATCCTAAGTGATCAGAGACAAAAACTCTTTCACCTAACTCAAACCACATAAAGGACTTTCAGAAACGTTTGAGCATTCCTGGGCTCTGTTCCCTTCACATATCCTACTAGCCAAACAAGGAAGTAGCTCTTTCTCTATGTGAAATCTCTTCTGTTGGACAATTAGTTCCATGTCTTGGGATCTCATTTCCTAAGGTCCTGCCAGTGACCTTCTCTTAAAAACCATTAATTCTTGTGAGATTTTGGCCAGGTAAAGTTTGGTCTGGCTCCTGGACAAGGGTAATCCTGGGCGGTATTGTGAAGCTTACAGCAGTATTACACATTGCCTTGGAGTTGGAACATTTTTGGCCTTCCAATGACTGGCTCAGTAAGGTAAAATGACTGGATGAAGTCTCACCATGCAAGTCATAATTCTATAATCACAGTTGTATATATGTTTTTTATTTTAAAAAGAAAGTATTTAGCTTTGGGGTGGCAGGCAGCCATGGTGAGCTCTTTCAGGGAGCAATTGTGATCCTTGCCAGGGTTATTTATACTCAATGAAATGGTTCCTTGAGCTCTGCCCAGTGACTGGTTCTCCACCTATACACCCAAGTCCCATCAAAAATCAAACTAAACCAACAACACCTATGTCTCTACCTTCTTTCCGTGAACAGTTGGAGTTTTGTAAGGTTGCTTGGACTCCTCTGGACTTTCCTTTAGAACACATCAACACTTGTTGACTATGGCTGGTACTTTGTTCCAGTGAAAAGGTCAACAGAAATAAGGGACATTTTCTTTTTGACTATCAGCTAAGATCTCTTACTTTTCATCATTTAAGATATGTTATTTTCCAGTACACCTACCTCTCTAACAGAGGAAAAAAACCACATTCTTAAAGGTATATATGAGTTGACCATGTATGGGGATGTACCCTTCTGCTTTTCATTGGTGGAATGAGAATTTAAAGGGAGAGGAAGAGGGATCAAGAAGGAGAAATAATAACAAATGAAATAAAGGAGTAAGCACTAAGTTTAAGAAGAATCATGCATCTTTTGCTTTAATATGTTTATTGGAAAGGAACATTTCCTGAGTGTAGATGTCAAAGACACTATTTCACATGTGTAAACACTATATTCCATTTACTTGATCAGTCAGTTCATGTTCACTGAGTATAATCCTGGCTATTGAGAGGCACTGGAGGACTGGGTCAGTTCTCATTCTCCCCTGAGATTTAGATCTTCTCTATGGTAAAAGATTTCTGGCATTGTTGTTGGAATGAGAATGAGCTGATGTCCTGAGTGTTCTTTGAATGGGGGTGATCTAGAGTGAAACTCCTAGGCTACTCCAGAATGAGGCTCTTGTCTTCAGAGATTCTTAGGATTATAGTGGCCTCAGTAGTCTTGGCACCATCTGTCCTCACCATTTCCATTTATTTTAGATCTAAGTCCAGGCAGGGATTGTGGGGAAGCCTATTTTCAATGTATTTTTGAAATCCTTGTAATGCTTAGTCTCTAAAGAAGTACTTGCATACTCTTTGAGTTAGGGAAAACCTATTACTATCATTACTATTGCTGCTGCTAATACCATCTATTCTATACAAACTTCTAACGGATGTGAATAATCTTCACAACCAAGATTAATACTCTGCTCAGTTTTAACACATTAGAAAACTGAAGTTCTAAGAAAATAAGGAACTTGCCAAAAGTGTTGACTAGTAAAAGGTAGAATCAAAATTTGAACACTGATTGTTCCAATTTGAAAACAGATGTTCATATTTTTTCTACTCTTAACCTGTAAGTCATTTTATATATGAATTATTAAGCATCAACAGAGTTTGATTAAGTATAAACTCACTTAAATGTTAAATCTCATTTTTATAACTTGAAATTTATTAAATAAGTATACATTTTGTATATGGTCTATTAAAATTCTACTCATCAAATATTTTTTGAGTACCAGGGACATGATTTACCACTGGCATAGATTAATGAGCAAAACAAATTCAATTTCTGATTCATGATATTATATTGCTTATTTTTGTTTTCTAGTGAAGGGAGACAAAATAATTTTTTTAAAGATTTTATTTATGTATTTGATAGAGAGAGATCACAAGTAGATGGAGAGGCAGGCAGAGAGAGAGAGAGAGAGAAGCAGGCTCCCTGATGAGCAGAGAGCCCGATGTGGGGCTTGATACCAGGACTCTGAGATCATGACCTGAGCCGAAGGCAGCTTCTTAACCCACTGAGCCACCCAGGCATCCAAAATAAAATAATTTTTAAAATCTATATACAAGTGATGATAAGTTCAATGAAAAAAATGAAGCAAGCTAAGGCAGATAGATAATGAGAGTAATAGGGAAGCTTTGTGGCACTTTACAATAAGGTGGAAAGGACACCCTTTCTGGTAAGAAAATATTTGAAAAGAGTCTTGAAAGAAATGATGAGGTGAGCCATGTGGAAATCTCATAGAAGAGTTAATTCTAGTGTAGGGAACACCTAGTACAAAGGTTTTAATGTGGGACCATCACCAGAACTGCAGGAAACCAGGTCTACCTTGAGCAAAGGAGAGAAGACAAGAAGAGGATGTGATTAGAAAGAGGCAGCAGAGAGCCAGATCATGTTGATAATGGATAGTCACAGTCACAGTCATGATAAGGGGTTTGGATTTCATGCTGAGATAGGAAATCACCTCATGAAAAAAAACATGATTTGACCTAATTTTTGATCAGGAAGGGATGCTGTACTTTGTCAAATGCTTTTACAGCATCTATTGAGAGTATCATATGGTTCTTGTTCTTTCTTTTATTGATGTTTTGTATCACATTGACTGATTTGCGGATGTTGAACCAACCTTGCAGCCCTGGAATAAATCCCACTTGGTCGTGGTGAATAATCCTTTTTTTTTTATTAATATAATTTTTTATTTTTTATAAACATATATTTTTATCCCCAGGGGTACAGGTCTGTGAATCACCAGGTTTACACACTTCACAGCACTCACCAAAACACATACCCTCCCCAATGTCCATAATACCACCCCCTTCTCCCAAACCCCCTCCCCCCAACAACCCTCAGTTTGTTTTGTGAGATTAAGAGTCACTTATGGTTTGTCTCCCTCCCAATCCCATCTTCTTTCATTTATTCTTCTCGTACCCACTTAAGCCCCCATGTTGCATCACCACTTCCTCATATCAGGGAGATCATATGATAGTTGTCTTTCTCCGCTTGACTTATTTCGCTAAGCATGATACGCTCTAGATCCATCCATGTTGTCGCAAATGGCAAGATTTCATTTCTTTTGATGGCTGCATAGTATTCCATTGTGTATATATACCACATCTTCTTGATCCATTCATCTGTTGATGGACATCTAGGTTCTTTCCATAGTTTGGCTATTGTGGACATTGCTGCTATAAACATTCGGGTACACGTGCCCCTTTGGATCATTACGTTTGTATCTTTAGGGTAAATGCCCAATAGTGCAATTGCTGGGTCATAGGGCAGTTCTATTTTCAACATTTTGAGGAACCTCCATGCTGTTTTCCAGAGAGGTTGCACCAGCTTGCATTCCCATCAACAGTGGAGGAGGGTTCCCCTTTCTCCGCATCCTCGCCAGCATCTGTCATTTCCTGACTTGTTGATTTTAGCCATTCTGACTGATGTGAGCTGATATCGCATTGTGGTTTTAATTTGTATTTCCCTGATGCCGAGTGATATGGAGCACTTTTTCATGTGTCTGTTGGCCATCTGGATGTCTTCTTTGCAGAAATGTCTGCTCATGTCCTCTGCCCATTTCTTGATTGGATTATTTGTTCTTTGGGTGTTGAGTTTGCTAAGTTCTTTATAGATTCTGAACATTAGTCCTTTATCTGATATGTCGTTTGCAAATATCTTCTCCCATTCTGTCAGTTGTCTTTTGATTTTGTTAACTGTTTTCTTTGCTGTGCAAAAGCTTTTGATCTTGATGAAATCCCAATAGTTCATTTTTGCCCTTGCTTCCCTTGCCTTTGGCGTTGTTCCTAGGAAGATGTTGCTGCGGCTGAGGTCAAAGAGGTTGCTGCCTGTGTTCTCCTCAAGGATTTTGATGGATTCCTTTTGCACATTGAGGTCCTTGATCCATTTTGAGTCTATTTGTGTGTGTGGTGTAAGGAAATGGTCCAATTTCATTTTTCTGCATGTGGCTGTCCAATTTTCCCAGCACCATTTATTGAAGAGGCTGTCTTTTTTCCATTGGACATTCTTTCCTGCTTTGTCGAAGATTAGTTGACCATAGAGTTGAGAGTCTATTTCTGGGCTCTCTATTCTGTTCCATTGATCTATGGGTCTGTTTTTGTGCCAGTACCATGCTGTCTTGATGATGACAGCTTTGTAATAGAGCTTAAAGTCCGGGATTGTGATGCCAACAACGTTGGCTTTCTTTTTCAATATCCCTTTAGCTATTCGAGGTCTTTTCTGGTTCCATATAAATTTTAGAATTATTTGTTCCATTTCTTTGAAAAAGATGGATGGTACTTTGATAGGAATTGCATTAAATGTGTAGATTGCTTTAGGTAGCATAGACATTTTCACAATATTTATTCTTCCAATCCAGGAGCATGGAACATTTTTCCATTTCTTTGTGTCTTCCTCAATTTCTTTCATGAGTACTTTATAGTTTTCTGAGCATAGATTCTGTGTCTCTTTGGTTAGGTTTATTCCTAGGTATCTTATGGTTTTGGGTGCAATTGTAAATGGGATTGACTCCTTAATTTCCCTTTCTTCTGTTTTGCTGTTGGTGTAGAGAAATGCAACTGATTTCTGTGCATTGATTTTATATCCTGACACTTTACTGAATTCCTGTATAAGTTCTAGCAGTTTTGGAGTGGAGTCTTTTGGGTTTTCCACATATAGTATCATATCATCTGCGAAGAGTGATAATTTGACTTCTTCTTTGCCGATTTGGATGCCTTTAATTTCCTTTTGTTGTCTGATTGCTGAGGCTAGGACCTCTAGTACGATGTTGAATAGCAGTGGTGATAATGGACATCCCTGCCGTGTTCCTGACCTTAGTGGAAAAGTTTTCAGTTTTTCTCCATTGAGAATGATATTTGCGGTGGGTTTTTCATAGATGGCTTTGATGATATTGAGGTATGTGCCCTCTATCCCTACACTTTGAAGAGTTTTGATCAGGAAGGGATGCTGTACTTTGTCAAATGCTTTTTCAGCATCTATTGAGAGTATCATATGGTTCTTGTTCTTACTTTTATTGATGTGTTGTATCACATTGACTGATTTGCGGATGTTGAACCAACCTTGCAGCCCTGGAATAAATCCCACTTGGTCGTGGTGAATAATCTTTTTAATGTACTGTTGAATCCTATTGGCTAGTATTTTGTTGAGTATTTTCGCATCTGTGTTCATCAAGGATATTGGTCTATAGCTCTCTTTTTTGGTGGGATCCTTGTCTGGTTTGGGGATCAAGGTGATGCTGGCCTCATAAAATGAGTTTGGAAGTTTTCCTTCCATTTCTATTTTTTTGAACAGTTTTAGGAGAATAGGAATTAGTTCTTCTTTAAATGTTTGGTAGAATTCCCCCGGGAAGCCGTCTGGCCCTGGGCTTTTGTTTGTTTGGAGATTTTTAATGACTGTTTCAATCTCCTTACTGTTGAATCCTATTGGCTAGTATTTTGGTGAGAATTTTCGCATCTGTGTTCATCAAGGATATTGGTCTATAGCTCTCTTTTTTGATGGGATCCTTGTCTGGTTTTGGGATCAAAGTGATGCTGGCCTCATAAAATGAGTTTGGAAGTTTTCCTTCCATTTCTATTTTTTGGAACAGTTTCAGGAGAATAGGAATTAGTTCTTCTTTAAATGTTAGGTAGAATTCATCGGGAAGCTGTCTGGCCCTGGGCTTTTGTTTGTTTGGAGATTTTTAATGACTGTTTCAGTCTCCTTACTGGTTATGGGTCTGTTCAGGCTTTCTATTTCTTCCTGTTTCAGTTGTGGTAGTTTATATGTTTCTAGGAATGCATCCATTTCTTCCAGATTGTCAAATTTGTTGGCGTAGAGTTGCTCATAGTATGTTCTTATAATAGTTTGTATTTCTTTGGTGTTAGTTGTGATCTCCCCTCTTTCATTCATGATTTTATTTTATTTTATTTTTTTTTAAGGTTTTATTTATTTATTTGACAGAGAGAAATCACAAGTAGATGGAGAGGCAGGCAGAGAGAGAGAGGGAAGTAGACTCCCTGCTGAGCAGAGAGCCCGATGCAGGACTCGATCCCAGGACCCTGAGATCATGACCTGAGCCGAAGGCAGTGGCTTAACCCACTGAGCCACCCAGGCGCCCCATGATTTTATTTATTTGGGTCCTTTCTCTTTTCTTTTTGATAAGTCTGGCCAGGGGCTTATCAATTTTATTTATTCTTTCAAAGAACCAGCTCCTAGTTTCGTTGATTTGCTCTATTGTTTTTTTGGTTTCTATTTCATTGATTTCTGCTCTGATCTTTATGATTTCTCTTCTCCTGCTGGGCTTAGGGTTTCTTTCTTGTTCTTTCTCCAGCTCCTTTAGGTGTAGGGTTAGGTTGTGTACCTGAGACCTTTCTTGTTTCTTGAGAAAGGCTTGTACCGCTATATATTTTCCTCTCAGGGCTGCCTTTGTTGTGTCCCACAGATTTTGAACCGTTGTATTTTCATTATCATTTGTTTCCATGATTTTTTTCAATTCTTCTTTAATTTCCAGGTTGACCCAATCATTCTTTAGAAGGATGCTGATTAGTCTCCATGTATTTGGGTTCTTTCCAAACTTCCTATTGTGATTGAGTTCTAGCTTCAGAGCATTGTGGTCTGAAAATATGCAGGGAATGATCCCAATCTTTTGATACCAGTTGAGTCCTGATTTAGGACTGAGGATGTGATCTATTCTCAAGAATGTTCCATGTGCACTAGAGAAGAATGTGTATTCTGTTGCTTTGGGATGAAATGTTCTGAATATATCTGTGATGTCCATCTGGTCCAGTGTGTCGTTTAAGGCCTTTATTTCCTTGCTGATCTTTTGCTTGGATGATCTGTCCATTTCAGTGAGGGGAGTGTTAAAGTCCCCTATTATTATTGTATCATTGTTGATGTGTTTCTTTGATTTTTTTATTAATTGCTGTATATAGTTGGCTGCTCCCACATTGGGGGCATATATATTTTAAATTTGTTAGATCTTCTTGTTGGACAGACCCTTTGAGTATGATATAGTGTCCTTCCTCATCTCTTATTATAGTCTTTGGCTTAAAATCTAATTGATCTGATATAAGGATTGCCACTCCTGCTTTCTTCTGATGTCCATTAGCATGGTAAATTCTTTTCCACCCCCTCACTTTAAATCTGGAGGTGTATTCGGGCTTAAAATGAGTTTCTTGGAGGCAGCATATAGATGGGTTTTGTTTTTTTATCCATTCTGATACCCTGTGTCTTTTGATTGGGGCATTTAGCCCATTAACATTCAGGGTAACTATTGAGAGATATGAATTTAGTGCCATTGTATTGCCTGTAAGGTGACTGTTACTGGATATTGTCTCTGTTCCTTACTGATCTACCACTTGTAAGCTCTCTCTTTGCTTAGAGGACCCCTTTCAATATTTCCTGTAGAGCTGGTTTGGTGTTTGCAAATTCTTTCAGTTTTTGTTTGTCCTGGAAGCTTTTAATCTCTCCTTCTATTTTCAATGATAGCCTAGCTGGATATAGTATTCTTGACTGCATGTTTTTCTCGTTTAGTGCTCTGAAAATATCAATGGCAGCTCTTTCTGGCCTGCCAGGTCTCTGTGGATAAGTCAGCTGCTAATCTAATATTTTTACCATTGTATGTTACAGACTTCTTTTCCTGGGCTGCTTTCAGGATTTTCTCTTTGTCACTGAGACTTGTAAATTTTATTATTAGGTGATGGAGTGTGGGCCTATTCTTATTGATTTTCAGGGGCGTTCTCTGAACCTCCTGAATTTTGATGCTCGTTCCCTTTGCCATATTGGGGAAATTCTCCCCAATAATTCTCTCCAGTATACCTTTTGCTCCCCTCTCTCTTTCTTCTTCTTCTGGACTCCCAATTATTCTATGTTGTTTCATCTTATGGTGTTACTTATCTATCAAATTCTCTCCTCGTGGTCCAGTAGCTGTTTGTCCCTCTTTTGCTCAGCTTCTTTATTCTCTGTCATTTGGTCTTCTATATCACTAATTCTTTCTTCATTTATCTATTTTCTCATTTATCCTAGCAGTGAGAGCCTCCATTTTTGATTGCACCTCATTAATAGCTTTTTTGATTACAACTTGGTTAGATTTTAGTTCTTTTATTTCTCCAGAAAGGGCTTTTATATCCCCCAAGAGGGTTTCTCTAATATCTTCCATGCCTTTTTCGATTCCGGCTAGAACCTTGAGAATTGTCATTCTGAACTCTAGATCTGATATATTACCAATGTATTGATTAGGTCCCTAGCCTTCAGTACTGCCTCTTGTTCTTTTTATTGTGTTGAATTTTTCCGCCTTGTCATTTTGTCCAGATAAGAGTATATGAAGGAGCAAGTAAAATACTAAAAGGGTGGCAACAACCCCAGCAAAATATGCTTTAACCAAATCAGAAGAGATCCTCAATCATGAGGGGGGAGAAAGGGGATAAAAAGAGGTTCAAAAAGAAAGAAAGAAATAAAGAAAAAAAAAGAAAAGAAAAGAATTTTTAAAAAAGAAAATGAATAAAGAAAAATATAAAAAAGTAAAAATATATATATTAGATAAACTAGTTTAAAAAACGTTAAAAAAGAAAAGGGTAAAAGTCATAAAAACATTTTAGCAGAAGAGGAGAAAAAAATGAAAAAGAAAAAAATTAAATTAACTGAAAGACTAAAAATATCACAGGGAGAAAGCCATGAGTTCCATGCTTTGCTTTCTCCTCCTCTGGAATTCTGCTGCTCTCCTTGGTATTGAAACCGCACTCCTTGGTAGGAGAACTTGGTCTTGGCTGGATTTCTTGTTGATCTTCTGGGGGAGGGGCCTGGTATAGTGATTCTCAAGTGTTTTTGCCTCAGGGCGAATTGCACCACCCTTACCAGGGGCTGAGTAATCTGCTCCTGTTTGCTTTCAGGAGCTTTTGTTCCCTGAGCGCTTTCCGTAGAGTTCTGGAGGTCTGGAATACAAATGGCGGCCTTCTGGTCTCCAGCCCAGAGGAGCCGAGAGCCCGGGGCCCCACTCCTCAGTGCGCCCTCAGAGAACAGCGCCCAGTCACTCCCGTCTGCCTGACCTCCGGCCGTGCTCCGAACTCACCGAGCCTGCGACCGGTTGAAGGTAACCCTGAGCTGTGAGCTTACTGTCAGCTCTGTCTCTGTAGCCGTCTTTCCCGTTCCAGTACCTGCAAGCTCTGCGACACCATCGCTCCAGAGGCTAAAACAGGGCAAAGCCCATGTGGGGTCAGTGTGCCCTAGTCCTGCAGGGTCACAGAAGGATCGGGGGTGTCTGAGTGTCGCAGAGCTTGTGGATTTGACCTAATTTTTAAAAAGTATCCCTCAGGCACCATGTCAAAACAGGCATGGGAACAAGTATGGGGACAAGGGATCCCATATGAATGTTATTGGTAGAATACAAGGGAGTAAAGATGAAGAGTTGGGATTATGGTAGGAGAAATCAAAGGGAGGTAGTGGAAGAATTTGCTGATGGGGTGAATGTGGGGCATTTGATAAAGGAGAGTCGAAGATGACTCTGAAAGTTTTGCCTTTGGTAAGTAGAAGGATGAAAATGGTATTTATTAAGATAAAGAAGTTGCAGAAGGAACAGATTTGGGAAAATGTTTTAGGGGAGATCACACATTCCATTTAAAAAATGCTAAATTTGAGCTTTACTATATTAGCCATTCCAGGGAATCTTTTGAAGAGTCAGCTGGATATTAGAGTCTGGGGTTTAGGGAATCAAGAAAGTACAATTAGGAGATGCTGATGTATTCAAAACCATGAGACTGAAGGAGATTAGTTAGGTGAAAATAGAGAGTGAGTGAAACAAAGAAGAGACAATGTTCAAAGATAACCCTGAGGCATTCAAGTCCTAGTGGCCAAGAAGATGAGGAAGACACAGCAATGGAGACTAATCTCTAACAAAGGAACAAGAGAAATAATAGATAACGGTGGTTCTGAAGCTTAGGAAAGAGACTGTGTCAGGACTTAGGTAGTAAAGCAACTGTGTCAATAGATTAAGTAAAGTATGGTAGGGCCTGACATGATTTCATTAGATTGAGCAACAGGGATATTACTTGATGCAGTTATCTGGTGGCACTGACAAGGAATAAACAAATCATTTTGAATAGAATTATTTTAAATAATTAACCCATTTAGTTATACCCTAAAACTTATATTCTAGTTGTGTGTAAATATATAATCAGAAGCACAGACAAAAAGAAAACTAGTTCTTCCTATTTTACTTTCCAGAATTTGTACTTGGTCTGGTGAAGACTTCATGTTGAAAGGCCTTTCAAAAACTGGAACTTCTCATGAGCCTTCAAAGGAGCCAGACTTTCTCTGATCTCCCAAGAATGAATACCTAACTCACATAGTGTATGATGCACACAATTAGAAACCGTGGACCTTACAAAAGGGAAGTCATTAAAATACCCTTTTGCCACCCTGGGAAATATGAGAATACACAAAAAAGAAAGCTGTGTCCTTAAGGAAGTTTCTAGCCTAGACACAAAGGCTAGAACTTTGATAAAGCTGAATATGAAATGTCCAATGAGGTCCTCTTCTTTTCTTCACCTTTCTTTCATAAATCTATGAATACTATTTTGTCCTTCATTAAATTTTTCCTCTAAAAATATTAGTAGTATTCCTGGACCATTATGCAACTTAAAATTAGGTGGTAAATGATTAGCTTTGAAATAAGAAATAGCAAAGATTAAATTCTGAAAAAAAAAAAGACATAAATAGGAGGAACACACAGAATTTCCTTTAAAAATAAAATGGGGCTTATGTGTTGAGTCTTCATCTTGCTTTTGGGTAAGCCGAGATTTATTCCTTCCAGGGTACAAAACAAAACAAAATAAAACACAGCCAGAGCAACAATGGCAATGAAGGAGAAGGAGGAGAAGAAGAAGGAGAAGGAGAAGGAGAAGGAGAAGAAGGAGAAGGAGAAGAAGGAGAAGGAGAAGAAGAAGAAGAAGAAGAAGAAGAAGGAGAAAGAAGAAGAAGAAGAAAGAAAGAAGGAAGAAAGAAGAAGATAAAAGAAGGAAGAAAGAAGAAGAGAAAGAAGAAGAAGAAGGAGAAAGAAGAAGAAAGAAGAAGAAGAAGAAGAAGAAGAAGAAGAAGAAGAAGAAGAAGAAGAAGAAGAAGAAGAAACAAATGAACCAAACAAATTTATAGCTTTAGAAGATTTGGAACCTTTAGGGCTGTTTATATTCTGTATCCCTTTATCACATCCAACCTCTTTGAGGGTAAGACAGGCAAGTCAAAGTATTCCCCAAACATCTTTTTTGCCCTCTCTTTACTTCAAATACTGAATTAAATGATGAAATTGTTACTAAATTTGAAAACTGTCAAGGTTTCTTTCTGCTCATTTTCTACACAGGAACTTTGGAGCCAGTCATGAAAAAAGCACCACCACGGCACATAGACAGGACTTCACTAGCATCCAACGCTTACACTTGCTTAATAAGGACCACCATGGAGTTGAGCAAAATGCTTGTTATTTCTGTAAATTAAAAGCAGGCATTTCAGAGCACCCAGTTCTGTAACATTTCTTGCAAAGCACAAGGGATATTTTTGGTAGAGGCCCAGGCCAAATACAAAAGCAGTGCTGCTCATGCCTCATTCCAAGGCCTTTTCAATAGTTCTGAAATACAGTAATACCCTGCACCTCCCAATTAAGGCATAGTAAGTAAATTTATTTCCAGGACCAATACTGGAGAAAATGGGACATTTATTTTTGGTAACCCTCCTTCTCTTCTGAGTTTAGGTACCCATTGTCCAAACTCCTTACTTTTTTTTTTCTCCATGTTCCCAGCAACTTACCTAGGCTTATCTTTTTCAAATGTACACAAATACACATCTCTGAATCTTTCTCTATATTATTCTTTCCTTAAATCACTCATTCATTCATTCACTTATCAGGCATTTAACAAATGTGTCTTCTGAGCTTACCATGTGCTCAGCAATGTGCAGGCACTGGGTATAAAATGGTAAACAAAATATGCTTCTGTATTTATGTATATCAATGGGAAGAGGCAAGAATCAGAGACAAGAATAAAAAGGGAAACTACAGAAAAGTGTTATGTAACATTAAGAGAATTAAATAAGATTATATTTTAGTAAGTGACTGGGTGGCTCCATTAAAACGTATCTTCCTGCAGTAGCTTCTCCTAGGACTTCACTTTTGGATTTCCAAAGTAGCAAATAATTTTAAAAATCCATGTTTTTTAATTAAAAACTTCCTTTCATCCCTTTTAATTAATTTATAACGTTTGCATTCTTGAGATAATGGTACCACCCCAAGGACTGAATAAGAGTAGACATTT
The DNA here is from genome assembly GCF_011764305.1 of Mustela putorius furo. Lineage (NCBI taxonomy): Eukaryota > Metazoa > Chordata > Mammalia > Carnivora > Mustelidae > Mustela > Mustela putorius. The sequence goes on from NW_025421987.1 coordinate 25,803,251, forward strand.
TAAGTACCAAAGTAATGGAGTGAGGTATTTGGGAGCAGACATGTTTTATCCCCCAGGCCGACCCAGCGTTTGGATGTACTTGGCCATTTACTTGTTTTATAGATTTTCAACCAACGTCTGTCTACTGAGCTATTAGTGCCTCTGTTTGTTTGTTTTTTTCCTCCACTGTATTACACAGGAAAGGACTTATAACCATTCCCAGTGGATTGTTTCTCTTTGTCTTTTTGGCCCTGTACCCATTTTATCCTGTCTCTCCTCATAGCCATTGTCTGCCATTGCCTTGTAGCAGTGTCATTCTACCCCTGTCAGAGACCAGATGATCTTATTTTGCCTCTTTGAAGGCCATTTTATTCCATACACAGAGGTCTTTTTTTTTTTTAATTTAAAAAATTTTTTTATTTTTCTACCGGAGAGTGACAAGTTGTCTAACATTTCAAGGAATGAAAGCCTAAATAAAGGCATTTCCTTGTGTCTTAAAAATTCGTTTTGGCTCCATGCAATTTTGGGTTGCCACCTTTCCAAAGAAAATGAAAGGCCTAGATCATTAGTTTACAAATTTTATGAGTCTCTGAAATTCTTACAAGCTGTTTTTCATGCCTTAGACTCCAAACTCTCATTGTAGGATTGGGGCAGTGCCGGCTGCTGGTGGAGCAGACACAAAACAAACATCCCTGAAATGGCCATGTTCTTTCACTTTCAAGGAACCTGCAAGGGTATCTTAGTGTGGAGAGAAAGACAGGAAGAAAGACTAGGTCTAAACCCTTCAAGTGTACAAGCCCCAAAGCCAGAGATCATCCCAAGATGGTGGAGGATAAAGGCAAGCTGACAGGCAATAATGGTCTGTACATGAAGCAGGTGGAAATAGTACACAAGATAGATTTACATGATGGCATCTTTGGGCATGTAGCATGTTAGGACTCTTTAAAAGTTTCTCAAGACTTAGAAAGTAGTCTTATGAGTTCCTTTCCTGCCCCTCCCAGGAACACGCAACAATGGTGAAGTTTTGTTTTGGAGTATCTCTTCAAGCGGACCAGGAGAAAAGTTAATGCTTCTATTGCAGGCACTGGGAACACTGCCAGCCACTAAAACTCTGAAAGTCAGCTCACTGGAATTCTGAAATTTAATGAAATATTTTTGAAAAGCCCCATTCTAGATTAGTTTTCTATGTAATACCAAAAATTTGAGGCTTGAAAGGGTCCTTTGATATCTATGCCAATCCCTTCATTAAAAAGTGAAGGGCATGAGGCCTGAATAGGTAGAGTGACTTGTTTATGTCTTCTAACTACTTAAGAACAAATATGCAAGTATGCAGTTAATTAGGAAACATGAAAATATATGAAGTCAAATATATATTTTACTAATAGACTAAAGTTTTACTAATAGAAAGTTATATATTTTTATAAATTAAGTTACACACACACACACACACACACGTACACACGCGTACACACACATTTGGGAAATTTAGAAAACCAAAATCAGACTATGACTGATTTCATAAAATAATGAAGTAATGGCTGGAAGTCAGTCACCTATTCTTCAAAGCACTTCATGTATACAAATATCTAGAATATTTAGTCCTGAAGTAAGTAAAACATATGTTAAATGCTGTAACTTTTTAGAAAATAAAAGCTTTCAAATCTCTTAGTCTACTTATTTTTGGATATTCTTTAGGTTATTAAATAATTTATATTTAGGAATTAAAAACAGTATAACATCACAACTACCAAACGGCCCAAAACGGAATCGCTTATGCTAAGTCCCATGTTACCACACTGAGACTTAATTACAGTTCAGCTCTTCCAGAAATGTAATCTCAAACAAGTTTATCAGGTTTTGCCTGACCACACTAGTTAGGTCATTTGCCTGAGAGACCCCTGTGATCCCCTAAAGGAAAGTGACCTTGCAGTAAGTAACCAAACCACTTTTTTGGTCTAGTTTAATGTCTGTTCCTGCTCCCTTCTGCTTATAAAAGCTTTTCATTTTGTACAGGTCCTTGGAGCTCCTTTCTGTCTGTTACATTGGATACTGCCCAATTCAAATCATTTTTACACAAATAAGCTCTACATTTTTAATATGCCTATTTATCTTGTAACAGTTCTTTCCAATCGTTTTTGGTTATACATCCTATTGCATAGCTCATTAGATTTAAAATAACCAGATTTGCTCACACAGACCCTCTAGAGTATTTATGTGTTCATAACATATCTACATATTGCTGAACTAATGTTTAAATTTAAATGATAAACAAGGGAAATTAAAAATAAGAAAAAGTGAGATGAATACTTTATGTATTCACTAATATAAAGTATTTTGCTTTCACTTAAATTAATGATTTTTTGCTAAAACCAAACTTTTTTTATTTTAAAATCTCAGTTTAATACGTTATGTATAGTGATATAAAAACTGGGTTTTAGGTTCAGCTAACTTTACATTTGTGTTAATTGCTGCTTTAATTTTTTTAAAGATCACTAATAATAATCCAGAGGTCCAAAATGAAGTAAGTGTGTCATGGGTTTTATTTAAGTCCTGAATTCATTTTTTAGTTTCATCCACCAATTATGAGTGGTTTTTGACAAAATTCAGCTAGCAAAGTTCCAAATTCTCTAATGTCATTGTCCTGAAAAATATGAAAAGGTAGTCTATATTTATATTTTTACAAAACACATTGAAAATACACTAGAATTTTTCATTTGGAAAGTGTTTTGGCTGGTGTATTTTGAGATTATTTGTACAAATGAAAACATTTGATTAGATATCAACTTTGCCAACAAAGTAACACAATGATAGAAATATTCTCTCACAAATTTTCTTTATATGAGGCTTCTTTTGAAAAGCTGTTTCTTGCTAAAATGTCACTGTTATCTTGAAGGGTCAAATTAATGGTATTTGTTTTTAAGAAAATATCTGCTAAGTAGCATACTACCAATAATAACTTGTTATCTTATCAAGGTCGACTCTGGAATATAGGTTTTTTGGTAACAGAGTTTATCTTATCTTTACATTTAACAATGGTTATGTAGATTGAGTGAAGGCACTAGTGTGAAAACTCTAGTCTTGTTAAATAACAGCATAATTGAATTTATTCTCACATTCCTGTGAATCAGGTTGCATATCCCCTTGGATACATGTAGCCCACTGTGGACACCACTAATGGGCTCTTTATTTTCCCATGTTTTCTTTTGGATCGAATCCATCCTTCTATACTCTGTTCAGTAAAGCTGCAACTGGGAAAACAGTCTACATTTTCCAGATTCCTTTGCTACCTGGCTTCCCCTTAGGTTCTGCCAAGTGGAAGTAATAGAGGCAGACTGGAATGCAGGAAGAAAAGGTTGTTCTTTTTCCTGTTTTCCTATTAGCATTGCCCTAGCAGTAGCAATTCACCCAGGCAGCAGCAGGTCAGCCCAGCAGTTTCTAGTTCACCCCAGTTTCTAGTTCTTTCAGCACTTCCCAGAGCCAGCCTCCCTGCGCCCATCAGAGGTGCCAGCAGAAGCCAGGTGGAGGTCCGAAAGGTCAGAGCACATATTCTCAGGGGAGTCCTCTGAGTGTCTAGGCTCTGTTAATCCCAATTCTTTCCTTCTGCTCATCTAGACCTAAGGCTGATATCTGCTTCCTTCAGTTCTCTTTGGGCTGAAACAAAGTGTTCCACTTTTGTTCTCTCACTCCTTCAATACCTGTGTAACTAATTCTCTATATTAAACTCCCTTTTCTGAAATACCTAGCATGGTTTCTGTTCACTGATTATATCTTAACTTCTACAAGGGATTTATACAATACGACAACTTAGATATTTTCACCTCATTAAAAAGCAAAACAAAGATGACTAGATATACTAAAAATCTAAACGTGAAAAGCTAAACTTTACAATTTTTAAGAAAATTTAGGGTCATATCATTATGTCCTCAGAAAAGATTTTTAAGGAAGACATAAAAATCATAACTTATCAATAACTTATCAATGAAAAATCTGATTACAAACTATAAATGTGTGTGTCACAAAAGATACCACAAATAATTCTAAAAATTCTAAAACCAACAACAACAGCAAGGAATACAAACAATCCAATGGAAAAACACAGACATGACTTAAATAAACAATTTTTAAAAAGGAAGCTTCAAGGACTAACAAATACATAAAAGTTTCTCAACCTCATTTGTAAACATGGAAAGGGAAGTGAAAGCAACAAGAAGACACTATTTCAGCATGAAGGCAAAAGTATGAAATACCAAAATATAAAACCCTGAAAGGTCAATAATGCTGGAAAAAACAATGCTCTTATATACTGCTGCAGGGGCATCAATCAGGCTCTTTGGATAACATTTGGGAATATTTACTGCAAGCAAAGATATCCACTATATCCTATGTACGTGACCCAACAATTCCACTTACACAATATGCATAAAAAGACATGAGTTAAGATGTTTGCTGCAATATTGTAATAATAGAAAACTAAAAATAGTCTAAATGTCCATTAATAGGACAATGGATAAATATTCATACATTAGAACTATTCAGTGATTTAAAATATTCAAAAAATATGTATTTTTCAGTACTGTAAAAACACAGATGCTTTTTTCCTGAAAGTAATAAAAATTATGATTGATATGGCATATAAAAAGGAAAAGCTTTAGCTCATATAAAAACAAACCTGAGGTAGGATAACCACGGTCATTATTTGGACATATCTTTAGGCAAACCTACTCAAAGTAGCAAGATGGCCACACAGTTCTAGGTCTTACAGATAGGACAACCACCAGCAGACAATGAAGCCATGTCTTTCTATACTTTCAAGAGTAAGAGATCTTTACCCAAAACCTCCCAGGGGGATTCTCTTGTTTTACTGACCAGAATTAGGTCACATGGCCCTGTTTAGTCCACTCACTGGGAAGGAATGAGATTACCATGACTGCTTATTCTAATTGGTATTTACCTTTGATATGGGGACAGGTTCTCTTTTCCTAAGGGATGGAAATCTCAACAAAACTGGGGCTCCTTTACCAAGGAATAGGGAGGAAATAGTTAATGGGTAGATAATCACTAACTCTACTGTAACTAAAAATAACACAAGATGGAGAAAGACATGCACAGCTTTGTGTCTTTATAAATACTTTTAAAGCACTGAAGGCATATGAGATATTGCCTAAAGAGGGACTCCTGGGTGGCTCTGTTGGTCAAGCATCTGCCTTTGGCTCAGATCATGATCTCAGGGTCCTAGGATCAAACCCTGCATTGGGCTCTCTCCTTTCCCTGCTTCTCAGTGGGGTCCTGCCACTCTCCACCAGCTTGTGCTCCTCTCTGTCAAATAAATAAAATCTTTAAGACAGATAGGTAAATAAATGATAAGTATTATATAAAGATCCAAACATCTATAGTAAATGTTCAAAAACAAATGTGGGCACTTGAAGTGGTGGTTCTTGAGGTGTCCCATTGCAAAACTTGAGTTCTACAGTAAATGACTTGCATCCCTTAGCAGTGTTCCAGATTCAGTGACTTCATGGCTTTTTTAGGAAAAGAAGGGGAATGACATGTGGAGGGAGACATCAGTGACAGCTACACATTTTATTTCTCTTAATAAAGAAGAAAATATGGCAATATGTTAACATTTGTCAAATGTCATAGGCAAAACGAAATCCATCATTTTAAGTATCAAATAGTTTTGGACCTGAAGCCCAGGGTACACTTTGTTGTGTTCAAATTCCTGTGTGTTGATTATCTGGCTTTTTGAAAAAAGGAAAACATTATTTCAAAGTACAAAATTGGTACATTTTAACCCAAAGCAAATATATTTATTTTGGCAAAACTATTCGAGATTTATGAATGATGATTAAAATGATCAAAATGTTAGCATTTCATTGTTACAATTCCAAAAGGCTATTCTCCAACATGAATTCCCAGACAAATGTGAATGTGGCTTTTGGCTATTTTTTTAAAATTGCTAGTCTGTTTTGAGTTATTCATTCATGTAAATCGCTGGGGAACAGGTAAGCTTCTGTTTCCTTCCTAAACTAACCCCTGCTTATGTACACACCCTAAACAGTTGTATGTGGTCAGAACCACTGCTTAAGCACTGGGAAATACACTCTAGCTGATTATGAACATAGTCCCTATTTTTTCTTTCCAATTTTCTCCATTTACATTAGCATGCATTTTGATTTCCCATGACAAATTGTCAGAGTGGTGACCTTTCCATTTTTCAGCTCCCCTCTCTTCTCACTCCTCCAGTATAGGATATATATTGTGTAGGGGCTTCTACACAAATTAAGAAAAACAGGGATTCACATAACTCTTGCCCATGAACATCAGTGGTCCCTCTTTCTGCCAGGTAGGAACCAAGAAGAAAAATAGCTTTTGTTTTGTCTATGAAAGCCTCACCCTCTTTGAAAAGTAGCATATGTTTTAATAAGAGTCTTCTGACTGATTATTTTGTCATCAGTACTGAGAAAAGCCAACCAGAAATATTTCTAAGGAGCTGCAACTAGGTTGGTAACTCTTCATTTTACATTCCAGAGCAATGGTGCCCAGGTGCCCCTTAACCATTGGAAAGTCTGTGGTTGAAGAAAGTCAGCACAAACCTCAAAATGTGTAGTCCCCTTTGGGCTTCTCATTTCCCTACTGGCTCATCAATCCATTGGCCAGGAGTAGGTCCCACAGGGGATCCTATACTTGAAGTCCAGGTTCGGTGTGATCTGAGTATGGGATTTTCTTCTCATTCCTGTCCCTGGCTCTGTTTCATTTCCCAAAGAGTAAGGAAAGGCTATTTCAGGACACTCTATCGAAAGCCATAGGTAAACCTGAACATAAAAAGTACTGGCACCATCAACAAGGTCTGAATATCAGATTAAAGGAAAGTCAGTTCTGAGTCATAACACAGCTCTTCCTCAATTGATTTTACTGAAAAATGAAGGAGTATCCTTTGTGAGCTGTGCTCCATGCACTTACAATAATACCGTAAATATTATTTCTGTTTGCTGGTTAAGACTTTTCCTTCTCTTTCTGAAGCTGTTTGTTTATAAATGTTATGTTATGGGTTTGAGTCGTTAACCTTTAGACAGGACTGCAGTTTAGTGGTTTTAAAGTGCAATTTAGTGGTGGGTGTAGCTTGAATGCTGCAGAATGGTATTAGAGGTCATTTTGGAGACAAGTATAACAGTGCTATTTTTCACTTAATTCAAAAAAGATCTGGGCAGAGGAATTCTACTGTTGACTCACCTTAAATGAACCTTTTAGCCACAGTCTCAGTTTTCATGGAGTCAGCATCAGATTTTTATGCCTACCTGTCACAGTAGCATTTTAGAGAACACCTATAGCAGTGTTTCCCTGGTCATATTACATCTGCTCTATTTATGGCTAGAATTAGCTTCAGATTTCATAAAAGGGGAATATACGTGATTTCAGTGTAATTTTTACTCACAGAAACATCTGGAGTGAGCATTCTTCAGGTTTTGTATTAAAACCTTCCTCCTAGAGGCTCAAACCACTTTTATACATAAAATTTCATTTGTCTTCACTCAACTACTATAATGTAAATTGGGGTCATGTTTTAATTACTTCCTTGTATTTCATACAGATGATATGCTATTATTTTATGATAAGTGAAGACTTCGAAGATATCGTCTCAAAGCAGAATAAAGGAAATCACTGTTTCTGTTCCTGAAAACATGCATCACTGTCAAGCTTTGGCAGGCCAGTGTCTGACCTTTTGTTCCTTCTATTATCTAAATACTTATTTGGCTTTAAGAAACCAGCCATGCATGTCTGAAATTATTACTAAATGTAACCCGCAGATTGTAATGTCAGTTTACAACTAAGAAAATGGTAACTTTAACCATGCTGAAGTTTCAAAAAAATGTTCTTCTCAGGAAGGCATGGACCACTGTCTGCTTCTTCCTCAGTGGGGTGTTTCTTCCTAAGACACCACATCAGTCCATAAGCCTTACACTAATCTCTTGCCTACCTATAGTCTCTATTAATAAATACTCCAGGTCACAATGCTGTGAAAGGGACACAGCAGTAGCAGAACAGAGAGGAAGGTCTTCTCACCCCAGTTTTATTGTCCTGTCCTTATGACACTTGGTGCAATGGTTCCCAGCCTTAGGGCCCTAGATTTCTATCAGTCCTCAAAACACAAAAATAAAAGCTCAGAGTTATGTATAATGAAATTTGAAGCCTCGCATGACACAGGTATTTTTTGCTATATTTTCATTTGTAAGAATATCAACAGAGTATATTAACACTGTAAGTTTATGTTAACTAACAGCACTAGCTAGCTATTATTTGTGTCTTTGAAAAGAAAAAGAAAATGAATTTTTGGGGAGCCTGGGGCTCAGTGGGTTAAGCTTCTGCCTTCACCTCAGGTCATGATCTCAGGGTCCTGGAATCAAGCTATACGGCTCTCTACTCAGCAGGGAAACTGCTTCCCCCTCTCTCTCTGCCTGCCTCTCTGCCTACTTGTGATCTCTCTCTCTGTCAAATAAAAAAATAAAATCTTTAAACAAATGAATTGTTACTTAATACATATGGTGAGCTTGGTGACACACACAAATCTTTTCAAACTCCAAACTTGAAGTATGTGGAGCACTATGGTGGTGGAAAATGTGGCTCCTTCTGTCATCAGTTTAGGATCACAGTTGCAAAGGGTGAAGAACCCTCTCCTTCACAGAATTCCCACATGATGTGTCTTGATCCCTTGCACAGAAACCTGGAGATCCAAGAGCTTCCTGAGTGCCAAGTATTAAGAGTATAATAAATTCCATTAAATGAAATAATTACAAGTAGGCTTCACTTCTTAGAGTCATACTCACTGGTTGCATAGATAAAGTGGCCATGATGGAGGTTCTATGCTGGGCACTTGAAACAAAAATGCTCCTTAAGACAATTTTTTTTTTTAATGTTCAATTAGCCAACATAGTAAGTACATCATTAGTTTTTGATGTAGTGTTCCATGATCCATTGTTTGTGTATAATACCCAGTGCTCATCATCACATGTGCTCTCCTTAATACCCATCACCCGGTTACCCTTCCCCGCCTTCCCCTCCCTTCTATAACCCTTAGTTTGGTTCCTGGAGTCCAGAGTCTCTCAAAGTTTGTCTCCCTCTCTGATTCCTTCCCATTCAGTTTTTCCTCCCTTCCGCTGTGGTCCTCCATGTTATTCCTCACATTCTACATATGAGTGAAACCATAAAATAATTGTCTTTCTGTGCTTGACTTATTTCACTTAGCATAATCCTTTCTAGTTCCATCCATGTCAGTGCAAATGATGGGGAGTCATCCTTTCTGACAGCTGAATAGTATTCCATTGTATATGTGAACCATATCTTCTTTATCCATTCATCTGTTGAAGGACATCTTGGCTTCTTCCACAGTTTGGCTATTGTGGACACTGCTGCTATGAACATTGGCGTGCACATGCCCTTTCTTTTCACTCCATCTGTATCTTTGTGGTAAATACCTAGCAGTACAATTGCTGGGTCATAGGATAGCTCTATTTTTAATGGTTAGAGGAACCTCCATACCATTTTCCAGAGTGGCTGTATCAGCTTGCATTCTCACCAACTATGTAAGCAGGTTCCCCTTTCTCCATATTCTCATCAACACTTGTTGTTTCATATCTTGTTAATTTTTGCCATTTTAACTGGTGTAAGGTAGTATCTCATTGTGGTTTTGATTTGTATTTCTCTGATGGTTAGTGATGTTGAACATTTTTTCATGTGTCTGTTAGTCATTTGTATGTCTTCTTTGGAGAAGTGTCTGTTCATGTCTTCTGCCCATTTCTTGACCAGATTATTCATTTTGTTCAGTGTTGAGTTTGAGAAGTTCTTTATAGATCTTGGACACCAGTCCTTTATCTATAATTTCATTTTCAAATATCTTCTTTCATTCCATGGGTTATCTCTCAGTTTTTTAACTGTTTCCTTTGCTGTGCAAAAGCTTTTTAGCTTCGTGAAGCCCCAAAAGTTCATTTTGGTTTTTGTTTCCCTTGCCTATAGAGACATATCTTGAAAAAAATTGCTGTGACCAATGTTGAAGAGGTTACTGTCTACGTTCTCCTCTAGGATTTTGATGGATTCCTATCTCACATTGAGGTCTTTCATCCATTTTGAGTTTTTCTTCATTTATGGTGTAAGAGAATGGTGGCTGTCAAGACACCATTCTTTCCCTCATGGACACTGCAGTCTAGTAGGGGGTTACAGATTTTTATCATATGGTCCATTAAAGAGAGGTAAAATTAGAGTCATGATAAATGATAACAAGGAGAGGTACACGAAAACCTTGACTAGGGGATTTGACCTAGTCAGGAGTCCTCAAGGAAGCTTTTCCCCAAACTTAACCTGAAACTGGTAGTTAAGGAAGTGTTCACTAGTCAAGATAAGACAAAGAAGCATTCTAGCCAAAGGAGCCATTTATGTAAAAATTCTGTCAGTAAGAAGCTGGGCCTATAAGAGGATAGTTTGGTGATGAGACTGGAGAGAACATGGGAGAGGCAGTGAGAAACGAGACTGAACATGTAGTGTTAAAAGTTTTACCATGAAGGACCTCTGAGGAATTTTGCTTTATCTTAGAATGGGAAGGTAATAAGGAGTGTGAGGAGTACATACTACACAATCAAACTTGTGTGCTGTTGGTTTTTTAAAAATCACTTTGGTTACAAGAAAGAGAAAAGACTGGAACAGAAGAAGAGAGACCAACTTAAATTCTATTACCATAGACCAGAGATCATGGTGGCTAGGATTCTTGCAGAGTTGCTAAAACAGAGTAGATGAAATCAAGAAATTTAGGAATCTCTCTTAAACTCTTTGGTAGACCCAGATGTCCCTATATTTGCCTATCTCCCAGGTCAAGAGATTTGCCTTGGTTTCCTATTACATCTTTGATCTTTTGTCCTATTTAGATTCTACTCTTAGTAGATGTATCTCAATTTCTCTATGGTTTGTGCTTCTTGGTCACTAGTATCAGCTGCTTATTTTATTGTTAGGTTGACCTGGGGTACTGCTTTCTAGGTATAGCCCACAAATTGTCATGCAGGGCATGATGAGTAGAGTTATATTGACAGAGAAAGTATCTACTTTCATACCAGACTGGTACCTAGGCAGGGCAGCCCTTATACAATGTAAAGTTTCCACTTTGGTGGAGGTAACCTTACCACCAAGGTTACCTAACAAGGTTTTGCTTAATAATAGCAAAGTTCCTTGATTAGTATTCAGAGAGCAGGAAAATCAAAGCTAACTTCCACAAAATAGATGGCTATAATTCTTACTACAAGTTCTGGCAGGACCACTACATGAGTGATACTGGCTGAGGTTATATAATAGAGTGACCTTCATCTCCCTTTTTGTTTATTATGTGCAATAAGTGCTTAGTACATGGCCATGGTACAAATGAATCAATCATAGAAGTATCTAGTCTGATCTGCCCAGAGTTAAAAAGAAAATGAAGTTATAAAGAATGGTTACATTCTGAAATCTCACCAAATATTCAGCAGAAATGAAAAGTTTAGAAACTTGGTTGAAATGAGAACCAAGACAGGATCAGAAAGAAACTGAAAAAAGAAAGATTTTGATGAGAAGGTAGCATGGGAAAAATGACTTGATTCTTATTTTGGCTGGAGGGAGAAAAGCTGGAATTGGTGTAAACTCTGAAGGACACAGCGTGACTATGCATGCCCCAGCTGGGTTTACTCCATCTCCTCAGGCTACTGTGACTGCCCAAGTTTCTTGATGTTTGAGTTTCTGGATTGAAAATCAGTCTAGACATTTTATTTTCAGACTTTCCAGAGGAAACTCAGATGGTAATCCTACCAGCACATCAAATTGAGAACCTGCAATGTTCTCACCTCATGACAACCATTTAGGCAAGGTTCAAGCCAATTCAAAAGAATAGGGAACAATTTCCTCTTTGTAAGAAAGTAAATACTTCCTTAAAGCCCATTATGTGAGTTACTAAAAAAAAACAAAAAATACTAATGCAAACTCTTAAAACAACTTGTTTAAATGTGAATATAAGACCAGGGACTGTTAGAATTTTCACCTTTGCTCTTTGTTATTTCTAAATATATGTATATATTTTTATATTTAAGCCCCCCAAATCTTAAATTCCAAAGAAAAACTTGGAGATATAGTGAAAAGAAAAGAGGACTACAAATAAAGATAAGCAGGTTAGAGTTTAATTCCACCTATTTAGAACTTGCTACTTAATTTCTCTGGGTATCCATTCCTTTATTTAAAAAAGTAACAGTGTTGTATAAATGATCTGCAAGAATGTTCTACCTAAGGTACATATTGATTCCATTAGGATTTGTAAAAGATTTCAAAATAGAGCAAGCAAGCCTAGCTGAGTCTCCTTTAAATAGCATCAGAGACCATAAGGGAGGAGGAGCTTATCTACCTCCATTGAAATATTTTATTTGTTATATCATTAATTAATACCTTAAATATTTTTTGACTGATGTCCCTTCTTTCTCTACCAAATAGTTATCAGATTTTTTTTAAAAACAATATTCTTTGGGACAACTGGGTGGCCCAGTAGTTTAAGTGTCTGACTTGGGCTCAGGTCATGATCCCAGAGTCTTCACATCAAGTCCCACATTGGGTTCCTTGCTCAGCAGGAAGTCTGCTTCTCTCTCTGCCTGCTCTGCCTGCTGCTCTCCTTGCTTTTGTTCATGTTCTCTCTCTCTCTGACAAATACATAAATAAATCTTTAGAAAAAAAAAAAGTAATCCCCTTTGAGGTTTTATTTATTTATTTATTTAACTGAGAGAGAGAGAGAGAGAGAGAGAGAGAGAAAGAGAGAGAGAATCTCAGACTCTGTGCTGAGCGCTGAGCTTGACAGGAGTCTTGATCTCACAAACCTGAAACTATGACCTGAGCTAAAACCAAAAGTCAGATTCTTAAATTACTGAGACACTCAGGTGCCCCAGAGTTATCAAATTTAACAAATAAAATTAAAGGATGCGCAGTTAAATTTCAATTTCAGATAAACAACAGTTAAGTTTTTAGTCTAAGTTTTATATCCTATGCAATATCTGGGTCATACTTATATAAAAATTCAAATTTTACTGGACATCTTGTATCTCATCATAGTTTGTGTAAATAACATTCTACACATGTACTTTTATTACATATAAGAACATTGATTCTGACTGGAAGTTAGGAGAAAAACCTCTAAAAATATTCAAGTATGACAAATAACAAAATCTGTCAGATAATATCTCATTAAGTCTTTTTTTGAGGTAGGGGAATGGCCTAGGTGGCTTCTGGGAATTCCATTTAACCTAATATTTGTGAGTCCTTAAATCATATAATGATCAAGTAATAAGCTGACTGAAACTTCATGAAAGCAGGGGTGTTGTAGGTTTTCATGGAGTTTGGCATAATAGAGGTGCTAACCACAGTAGGCATTGAGTAAATATATACTGGAAAAATAAATAATAATATTTAAAAATACCTTAAAATCTGTTTATACCAGAAATAATAAAGGAAAAACTAGAGCAGACATTCATTTTCAACTATGGATCCAGAGTCATAAGTTCCCACAGACACTTCATAGGTACTGTTTTACATTCATGCCTAAAGTTGCCTTCTAAGGTATTATGTGTGGGTTCTTAGAAGGCCCATGACTCTTTGGAGGGATTGAGTTAAACCAACTTTCTCCCCAGGTGTCATATAAGGGTTCCCAAAGATTAATGTTTTGACTCCTAAATCTAAATCCTTTTGTAGACTCTGAGAACCACCTGGATATTTTCTTAATTCAGAGTAAGAGGCCTTTTAGAGTACTTAGAAATTTAATTTGGGGGTTACAAATAGAATCTGTTTATAACTAAGGAAAGCCATGTTAACATAAAAAATACAAATGGAGGGGTACCTGGTGGCTCAATCAGTTAAGTGTCTGCCTTCGGCTCAGGTCATGATCTTAGGGTCCTGGGATCAAGTCCCACACCGGGCTCTCTGCTCAGCGTGGAGTCTGCTTTTCCCTCTCCCCCTCTCTGCTGCTCCCTCTGCTTGTACTCTCTCTCTCTGTCAAATAAGTACATAAAATCTTAAAAAGGAATACAAATGCAGCAATCAAGAAAGAAAATAAAATTAATTAATTTATATTTAATTTAGCCTTTATTCAGCTATTAGGGAAAATCTGAAGTTTTTCCAGACTTACATTTCTAAAAGAATCCTCAAGGGGAAAAGAATTGTAATATGACAATAATACTTCTGATTTTACCTCCTCCCAATAGAAATTAAAAAAAAAAAAAAGGAAGAGAGGAAATACAGAAATTCTCTCATATGGTACTTTTGGTACCGATTCATGTTTTAAAAGAAGACTATTTTTTATTGTCATCCAGGTAAGGGTCTGTCCTAGCTTGAAATTGGTAGCAGATTTCTATAATAAGTTTACGTCCTTCTTCTCCATCTCTCTGCCTCTCTCTTCCTCTCTCTCTGTATAGGCATAGATGGGGATGTATATGGGTGAATGAGAGTAAGATTTACATGTTCCCATCATGAAGCTTGTATGCTCTAATAAACTTTTCCCACTGACACCACTTGAAATATTTAATAAATATTGAACAGTCAAAAATAATGACACAAAAATAAATGAAATGCCTTCTCTTGAGTAAATAGCAGTTAGATGAAGAACATATATTCATTATTGTGAACAAATCATAAAATCATTAAATTGCATTTTTCTGTGCATTATAGATTCACTTATGGAAATGTAAGGTCATTCAAACATTTGCTAGGTCTCTGTTACAGAAAGACAGAAGCTTTGCACTCAAGTGGCTTTCAACGGAATAAGAAAGATAAAACACACTAATAACTTTGTTCAAAACTGTCTACTTTATATTATGCTTTTGCCTTTCCTTGGGGATGTATTTGACTTTGTTTCACCTTGGTTTTCTCATCAATGAAAATAGTATTGTGAGGGTTAAATGAGAATGTGTGTGTGTGTGTGTGTGTGTGTGAGCTTGTGTGTGTGAGCATGCATGTGTATTCATAGATTACCACAATGCCTGGGAAACCGAAAGCTTTTGGTCAATAGTAATCTTTATTATTATTATCGAATTCCTCATCTGACTGTCATCACAACCCTGGGATGGAGAGGAGAACTCTGAGCTTTAGGGAGATTAGGTGCTCTTCCACATAGCGTGGAGTTTTCAAAATCCAATCTTTACCTTTTTCTTCTGATGTCAGGTTTCTTTCATTATATTACATTTTCTCCAGAATTTTCCCAATTAAAGAAAGACATGAGTCATTAAACCAAAGTGTATCTGAATAGCAAGCAGGATATTTAAAAATTTTATACCTAGCTATGCTTCAATAAAACTTCTAAGCATCAAACATAAAGAGCAGAATCTTAAAATGACCTTGGAGGAAAGACCAGATTATCAAATAAATAAGCTTAGGCTGACTTCATATTTCTTACCAGAAACAGAAGACCAGTAAAATTTGGAACACTATCTGCAAAAGGCTGAGGGACAATAACTTAGTCTGAACCAAGTGACCAGCTTAACTATTTTCTATAGTGAGAACCGAACAAAGACATACGGAAATGTACAAGGACTTAAACCGTACCACAGAAAGATTTTTAATTTTAAAAAAAATAATTAAAAGAATGTTTATGGCACAGAGAAAAGTAAACTTACAGGGAAGGAAAGAGGGAGCAAAACCAAATATTAACATGAATTCTATTAAATAGAGTGATAGATAAAATTGTTTCAAAAATATATAAATAACTTCTTGAGTTTTAAAAAGACAAAACTTAAGTGCTTTGCAAAAATAAAAATATAGTGCAATTTCTGGGTCATAGGGCAGTTCTATTTTCAACATTTTGAGGAACCTCCATGCTGTTTTCCAGAGAGGTTGCACCAGCTTGCATTCCCACCAACAGTGGAGGAGGGTTCCCCTTTCTCCGCATCCTCGCCAGCATCTGTCATTTCCTGACTTGTTGATTTTAGCCATTCTGACTCGTGTGAGGTGATATCTCATTGTGGTTTTGATTTGTATTTCCCTGATGCCGAATGATATGGAGCACTTTTTCATGTGTCTGTTGGCCATCTGGATGTCTTCTTTGCAGAAATGTCTGTTCATGTCCTCTGCCCATTTCTTGATTGGATTATTTGTTCTTTGGGTGTTGAGTTTGCTAAGTTCTTTATAGATTCTGGACACTAGTCCTTTATCTCATATGTCGTTTGCAAATATCTTCTCCCATTCTGTCAGTTGTCTTTTGATTTTGTTAACTGTTTTCTTTGCTGTGCAAAAGCTTTTGATCTTGATGAAATCCCAATAGTTCATTTTTGCCCTTGCTTCCCTTGCCTTTTGCGTTGTTCTTAGGAAAATGTTGCTGCGGCAGAGGTCGAAGAGGTTGCTGTCTGTGTTCTCCTTAAGGATTTTGATGGATTCCTTTCGCACATTGAGGTCCTTCATCCATTTTGAGTCTATTTGTGTGTGTGGTGTAAGGAAATGGTCCAATTTCATTTTTCTGCATGTGGCTGTCCAATTTACCCAGCACCATTTATTGAAGAGGCTGTCTTTTTTCCATTGGACATTCTTTCCTGCTTTGTCGAAGATTAGTTGACTGTAGAGTTGAGGGTCTATTTCTGGGCTCTCTATTCTGTTCCATTGATTTATGTGTCTGTTTTAGTGCCAGTACCATGCTGTCTTGATGATGACAGCTTTGCACTATTGGGTATTTACCCTAAAGATACAAACGTAGTGATCCAAAGGGGCACGTGCACCCGAATGTTTATAGCAGCAATGTCCACAATAGCCAAACTATGGAAAGAACCTAGATGTCCATCAACAGATGAATGGATCAAGAAGATGTGGTATATATACACAATGGAATACTATGCAGCCATCAAAAGAAATGAAATCTTGCCATTTGCGACAACATGGATGGAACTAGAGCATATCATGCTTAGCGAAATAAGTCAAGCAGAGAAAGACAACTATCATATGATCTCCCTGATATGAGGAAGTGGTGATGCAACATGGGGGCTTAAGTGGGTAGGAGAAGAATCAATGAAACAAGATGGGATTGGGAGGGAGACAAACCATAAGTGACTCTTAATCTCACAAAACAAACTGAGGGTTGCTGGGGGGAGGGGGTTTGGGAGAAAGGGGTGGGATTATGGACATTGGGGAGGGTATGTGCTTTGGTGAGTGCTGTGAAGTGTGTAAACCTGGTGATTCACAGACCTGTACCCCTGGGGATAAAAATATATGTTTATAAATAATAAAAAATTAATAATTAAAAAATAAATAATAAAAAAATAAAAATAAAATGGATTTTAATGGATATTTACATTGAATTCAGGTCCATGTGTTATGGAGGAAGGTGAAATCGTCAACTTTGTTTTCTTGTGGTTAAATATATATGTTAAAGGACTAAGAGTGACAACTAAATAAAATTTAAAAATTAAAATTTTAATTTTTAAAATTAATTGTGTCCAAAGCAGCAGAGGGGAAAAAAAAAGACAGAATAGTTTAAAAAAGGAAAAAAAAGACCAATTAAATGCTAACAACAAGAAAAAAGCAAAACAAAACAAAAACAAAAACTGGTATAGTAATATTTAAATAAACAAAATAGAATTAAAGTCAAAAAGTATTGATAGAAATGAAGAATTAATGCACCATAATAGGAATAATTCTGTAATAAATCATAATGCATATGAGTTTGTATATTTCTAATGGGACATTCTTAAAATGTATAAATACCAACAGATACACGAAAAGATGCTCAAAGTCACTAAACAGGGAAATACAAATCAAAACCACAATGAGGTATGACCTTACACGTGTCGGAATGGTTAATATAAAAAAGACAAGAAATCAGTGTTGACAAGGAAAAATTACACATACGCATATATACATAAAGTAAAAACTGGCAGTGTTGAGAGTTAAATGTGTGCATAGGGGACATCAGACTGACTGGGCTTAAATCTTGACTCTACAAACTACTAACTTTATGAACTTCTTAATTTCTTATAACCTCTTTGTCTGTAAATGGGAAATGATGCACTCACCTCACATAGTTGTTGTAGAGATAAAATAGATTTTTATATGCAGAGGATACATAACAGTGCCCAAATGAATAGATGCATTAATTTTTAGTAATTGAGGTAATTATAAGAATTGGTTCCTGTGGTGCCTGGGTGGCTCAGTTAGTTAAACATCTGCCTTTGGCTCAGGTCATGGTCTCAGGGTCCTGGAATCTAGCCCCACCTCAGGCTTCCTGCTCATCAGGGAGCCTGTTTCTCCCTCTCCCTCAGACTGCTTCTCCCCCTGCTTATGATCTCTCTCTCTCTGTCAAATAAAAAAATAAAATCTTAAAAATAAAATTGGTTTCCATAATAATGTGCAAATTTATAATCAAGCATAATATAATAATATGTGTATGATTTTCTATAACAGAGAATATATATTGAACCTTAACTCTAAAAAATAAAGAATATGTATTTTTCAAGTTATTGAAATATTATAAAATTAATCACACACTAAGTCACACATAATATCTGAACTATTTTCAAATGATTTCTATCACAAAAATAAGGTCTTCTTTATACATTAACTATTTAATAAAAATAAGATATGGTTATTTTAGGAAAGTTAACATATTTTCATATGTAAAGTATGAGGGAAAATGATCACAATAGAAATTAGAGAATATTTATAAGTGACTAAAAATATAAAAATAGGTATCAAAATCTGAAAGATGCTAGTACAATAGTAATGACAGGGAAATTTATACATATAAATGTACTCATAAAAAATAGTGGTTGAAAATAAGTAAGACAGAGGTTTAACTCAGATAAGAAAATAGGAGAATAAATTAAATAAAAGGGAAGCAAAGAAAAATTAATAACAGTAACAGAAAATAAATAAAAATCAATAAAACAAAGACAATTTCTTCAAAAGAAAGAAGATAGACTAACCTGATCAATAACAAAGAGAAAGAGCATAAAAAATAATAATAGAAAAAGAAATGGAAATTGTAAAAAGGGAAAGGAGTATATTTCCACAATTTTTCAAATGTCAAAAGCATTATGAAGAAATTTATGGCAATAAACTTGTAGATTTATATGAAACTGACAACTTTTTAGGCAAATATGACAGCAAAATTGCCTCAGAAATAATAATTAATGTAATAAGTTATACAATCAGACCTTAAAAATATTAAAACTTCTAGAAAAAAAATAATTATACTGTATAAAAATGTTTCATAAAATAGAAAATGAGGGAAAGCTACCCAACTACTTTTATGAGGCAAACATCTTCATACCCAAAGCAAACATGAATAGTGAAAGAAAATCTTATAGATACCAAAAAATTCAATAAATTTCAAGACTCATTTATGACTATTTTTAGCAAATTAGGACTACCAGGAGTATCCTGAACTTCTTGTCAGTGAACACCATACTTTTATGTGAAACTCCAGAAGCATTTCCAATTACACTCAAAAGCACTATGAGGCTGCCTCCTATCACTGCCTCTAATAAACACAGCATTGCAAATTCAAAGCAGACAATAACTAAAAAGGTTTAAGACATATAAGAAGTATAAAAACTAGCAAAGTTATCCTTATTGAATAAATACTAGTTATAAAATCCAAGAAAATTTGTAGACAAACAACTGAGACTAAAAGAAAATATTCAGCAAGAATATTCAGTAAGCAAGATTTTATCGACATGTAAAATCAGTAGCATTCGTACATGTGAATAATCATCAATGAATAAAACAATAGCAAAGACACCCAGTAAAATATAGCAATAATATACCCAGGAAAAGCTGTACAGTAAGTTTTCAAGTTAGAAAAACTAAAAATTTGAATGATCTTTTAAAGCACTGAATAAATGGAAAATTATGGTATGATAGAAGACCTAATATCCAAAGACCTAATATCCAGTTGACCCTAGCAGTCTACATTTGTTCAACAATAATCTTAGAAAGCATGGGTGTGAGGAGTAGCTAGGAACTTGCCTAGCTTATGCTAAAATTCATATATAAATAAAAATCCACAGTTAATAAATTTAGAAGAAAAATAAAAGAGGATATCAAGATATATTTAATATTAGAGTTACTAAAATAGTATAGAGCAGAAACTGAAATAAATTCATAGACAAAGGGTCAGAAAAGAGAGCCTGAGACTGGTTTGTACATGTATTGAAGTATGAGAGAGAGGTAGTATTACAAATTGCTAAAAAATAATGGATTTTTTTATAAATAACATTAGAACAATCAGCTACTCAAAAAACCAATTCCAAATATTTGAAAGCTTTAAATATGAAAAGCAAAACTTTAAAACTTCTAAGAAAATATAGAATATGTTTATGATCTTGAAGTTGGGTAGGAGGTATTAGGTAAGACCTAAAATACAAAACTAAGTAAAAACTGTTATGTTTGTTGATATTATAATTAAAACTTGGTATTTAACAAAATACCACAAAGTTAAAGGAAACTGCGGGGTAGGAATTTATATTTGCAGAGTGTTACCAGTAAAGATTTTGTTTCTAGAATCTGTCTGTAAATGATTACAAATAAAATTAACAGTCCGATACAAATAAAGAGCAATATACATGAGCAAGATATTCAAGAAAAGAAACATTCAAATAATCAATCAAAGAGTAAAATGTTCAACCTCACAAATAATTATGGAAATGAAAGTTAAAATAATGTCCAAATAAGTACCACATAGCTTTTCAAACTCAGCAGACAAAAATGGCTTTACTCTAGGGTTATAAAGGTTGAGGGATCACAGGGATTCTTATATATTGATACCAAGCACAGAATAGCTACTTTGGAAGGAAATATATAGCAACAGTTAAATTTTAATACGCTGAATTAGTTTTTGCTGTCATAATAAATTACTACAAACTCATGGCTTAAAACAATGAAAATTTGTTAGCTTACAGTTCTGGAGGTCAGTAGTCTTCATTGGAGCTCACTGAGCTAAACTCAAGGTATCTCCCTTCAGGGCTGCATTCCTTTCCCGAGGCTCTAAGAGAAAATCCATTTTCCCCGCCTTTTTTTCCTTCTAGGAGGCATCTCTTTCTTGGTTCATGATCTCCTTCCCCCATAAACAAAACTAGCAACAGCTGGCTGAATTCCTTGCTGGTGGCATCCTCCGACCCTTTAGTCCACCTCCTCTACTTTCAAGACTCGTAATTCACCTGGGTCTTCCTGCATTATCCAAGATAATCTCCCCTTCTGAAGTTCCTTAACCTTAATTACGTTTGTAAAATCCCTTTTGCCATGTAGGGTAACATAGTCACAGGACTATGTTCCAAGGACATGTTTGGGAGAGCCATTATTCTACTTATCATATGCACATGCACTCCTTGAACAAGCAGTAGCATCCTACTTCTGAGGACTAAAGGAACTATATCACAAATGTGCTCAGAGATATTCACAGGGGCACCTGGGTGGCACAGTCAGTTATGCCTCAGACTCTTGATTTTGGCTGCTTAAGAGGCTCTCTTTCCCTATCCCTCTCTCCCTTTCCTCCCCCCTCGCCCCGTTCTCTCTCTCTCTCTTTCTTTCTCTCTCTCAAAAAAAGAGAGAGATTCATAAATATTCATTGGAACATTATTTCTATTACAAAAGAATTTTAAAATCATGTTTATCAATGGGAGAATGTATAAATACTATTGGTGCATCCATACAATGGAATACTGCATTGGAATAAGATAAATCTTAAAAATATAACATTGAACAAAATAAAAATGTAGAATTATGTATGTGTGAGTGTGTGTATAGATAGATACAGAATATAACTACTTGAGTTGGCTTAGTTAACTCAAGATTTGGTATAATGGTTATTTCTGGGAAGCAAGGGGAGGGGAAGACACACAAGTAAAGAATAATGTTTACATTCATTAAAGCTAAGTAGGTACATGTCTTTTTCTGAAAATATTCTCTAGGCGTTCTTTTTTTTTTAATGTTGATGTGTTTTAAAATAAGATTGGTAAGCTTTGGGGTGAGGATACTGAGCTCAGTGAAGACATCCAATAGGAGGAAAGGCTAAAAGGAAAGCACAGAGTTAAGCCTACATTAGTTGGCATAATTTAAAAAGTCAAGACTGAAATTCAAAAGATGGGCTTTATTCCTGGCTCTGTTACTATCTAGCTCTGTGACTTTGAGAAAGTTACTAAACACAACCAGATCTTAGTTATCCCATCTCAAAAGTGAGGACATTGAATCAAAACACACTAGGTCTGTTTTGACTGTAAGTTAGTCGATTTGATGACTTTTACATGCAGTATGATTTTTTTATCACTAAAATACATCTTCTTGAGATTGGTGATCATGTCCAGGCAAGTTGTACACACACACACACACACTCACACGCACACACACACTCCTTCTGTAGTTCCTGACTTTTGTTTAAAACCACCCCAGCCAGTATTTTTGTCTTTTATCCTTTTTAATTTTTTTAGAAGATTTTATTTATTTGACAGAGAGAGAGACAGTGAGAGAGGGAACACAAGCAGGGAGAGTGGGAGAGGGAGAAGCAGGCTGCCCACATGGAGCCCAATATGGGGCTCGATCCCAGGATGCTGGGATCATGACCTGAGCCGAAGGCAGATGCTCAACGACTGAGCCACCCAAGAAACCCCCTTTTTGGCTTTTTGAGATGGCTCCAGAGCTGGGATAGGGGGAAGCAGCTATTAAAACCAGCATAGGAGGGACGCCTGGGTGGTCAGTCGGTTGGGTGTCTGCCTTCCACTGGGGTCCTTATCCCAGGGTCCTGGGATCAAGACGTACATCAGACTCTGCTCAGCAGGGAGCCTGCTTCTCCAGCTCCCTCTGCTGCTCCTCCTGCTTGTGCGCTCGCTCTCTCTGTCAAATAAATAAATAAAAACCTTAAAACAAAACAAAACAAAACAAAAACAAGAAAAAACCACATGGGATAAAACTTTGGGGTGGGATAGAATTTGGAGCCCTGTTCTTTGTGGCCCTTGCAGAATGAAGCTCATTCTTACGGTCTCCTTGGAGAACATGCTCAGTGGTGAGCTGTTACAGTACATCTCCAGAACACTTATTTCCCAAAACAAATCTATTAATGCCATAGAATTATGGTAACTGCCAGTCCTAATTTAGGAACAGACAGTGTTAGACTATGGGGTAAATATTTCCTGGCAAAAAATATGGCCATACAAATCCCAGTGTTACTGACTGATCTCCTTG
Organism: Mustela putorius furo; assembly: GCF_011764305.1. Classification (NCBI taxonomy): domain Eukaryota; kingdom Metazoa; phylum Chordata; class Mammalia; order Carnivora; family Mustelidae; genus Mustela; species Mustela putorius. The sequence goes on from NW_025421987.1 coordinate 25,826,423, forward strand.
TCTCTGCCAAAATGGCCCTCGGACTGCAAAGAGAATTCCCTTTACAGATGCTCTGCCACCTCACAAATGCTTCTTTTGTCTTATGTGCAAAGCCAGCTCTTAAGGACCGCCCAGACTTTATACCTTGATTCATTTCTTTGGACACTACTTGGCAAGCCTTTGCAAGCAATGTCTTCTTCAATAAGAACAAACTACTTACTTCTGATGACATAAATTCTTGAGTAGGGCTCTTACTAGGACAACATTGCCTAAGGCAGCAGGCTGGGCTTATTGGCCCTTTTCTGAGCAGCCCTACTTTCATGTCCCAGTTACTCAACTTTGAGCACAGCCAAAAATTATCTCAAGCCAAGTTCTTCTGGACAAAAACCTTTCAGAACTCTTGCTAGCTTCAAGCCAGTAGAAGACTCCAGGCGGATATTGGACCCGTCAAGTAGTTTAATAACTAAAAGAACATATTAGATTCTTGTTCTCCTTTTCTACAGAAATGTGAAGCCACATTCTTATAAGGCATTTCTATGTGGAATTTTGTTTTAATTTAAATTCTCTGCTGGTTTTATTGCTTCTGTACACTTGATGTTATTTCAGAATATAGTTTGCAATATGTATATATTCTCAAAGACCCATGGAAGTGATGACTTCATGATATATCATATGATTTTATAGATTATTCATGATATGTCATAATTCTCTGTTTTAGGAGAGATTATTCCAGATATTATTTAATGATCTCCACTCTTGTCACTGTATTCTCCCTAACACCCAGTCACTTACCCCTAATTTTTAGGAATTTGATCCCAGGTTTATGGTTTTCTTCTCCAACCTACTGAATGTTCAAGTGGACAAGTTATCCAAATCCTGAATATCTATAATTGACAACTTTCTCCATCAGTTACTTCCTAGAACATGCTACTACACAAATTGCTCCAATTCTAAAAATTATGAATTTAAGTTCACCCCTTCCATCATGTCCTCTAATCTTTCTGGTTTATTTATATGTGGACATTATCCTTCTGGGATCCCCAGTTCATTGACTCTTCTATTTCTACCTTGTTAACCACCTTTTATTCTCTTCCTTCATGATCCAGAGTTTCTATAATTATCCTGATAAAACCATTGAAATTTTTTTTGCCTTTTTTTCCTCAGAAATCTCTAACCTCTATCAACTCAATTATCTGCTCTGAAAAATAGATCTCACAGATAAATGTGATATTGCAAACCTTATCTTTTTCTCAATCAACTTCACTTCCTACTTTCTCCAAATATTAATTTTAATTTTTAAATTGCAACTTCTTTCTCAATCTCAGACCATATTTATTTTTAGTTGATGATATTACCCTTTACTTCACAGGAAAGAAAAAAAAAATCCACCTGAAAAGAGTCAACCAAATTCATGACCATCCAAACCACAAACGTACCTGAATCTACATGCATCTTCTCCTCCTTCCCTCTGTGCTGCTAGAGGGCCCTGTGACCTAACGCTCTGGGCTCCTATGCCCACTTATTTACTCTGGAGCATTTCACTTCTAGTTTTTCCTGAGTCATCAATCTCTTACTTTATATAAGATCTTTCTCTTCATCATTGCCTAGTCTTTCAGCCATTTTAACCATTCTTCATGTCAGTAAGTTTGAAAATGTATGTTTGTTAGTTATTTGAGTTTTTCTTTCTGCGAAGGTTATATTTATATAGTTTATGCAATTGTCTTTCTATGCAATTGTCTCCTCTTCATTGATTTATAGGATTTGTTATAAATTTCAGATACAAGTCCTTTACCAATTAAACATTGCACTAAGTGTTTTTCATTTGTAGCTTTCCTTTTAGATTTGTTTAGGAGGTCTTTTGTTATACAGAAGTTTTCATTTTATTGTAATCAAATTAAATAGGCTTTGATAGTTTGTGGTTTTTGTATCTTTTTTAAAATTTTGTTTTCTAATATAACATACATTTCAATATTCTAGAATATTCAAATTGTTGATTTCATATCCTCTAATTAGTATAAGAATTTTAAAAGAATAGTGTAAACTAAATATGACTTTTTTTCTTAAAGCTAATTATCTGAGCAGAACTTATTTACCTGGCCAATTTCCATCTGATGATTTGAAACAGGAACTTGGTCATCTATTTCTGAACTTTATTTTTTTGTCCCACTGGCTGATTTTCCATTCGTGCATTAGTATCACACTGATTTTATTATTATATTGTAATAGGTTTTTTTAAATATATTTTGATATCTGGTATGGTGAGTTCTTCTACCACATCTTTTTTCTCAAAACTCTTACACTTTTATTTGAATTTTAGTTATCAACCTAAGACATAAGAAATTTTATTAGATTTTTTTTTAGAATTAAGCCAATTTTATAATTGTTGGTGAAATTACCTTCTTTAAATAATATTTTTTATTCCCAGCTATAAATGTGGTACTGTTTTCATTTATTTCAGTCTTCTTTAATATATTTTAAGAATATATATCATGTTTTTATTACCAAAGTTAGTGTTATGTCTTTTATTGTTCTGATGTCTTATTTTATCCTCATTTACTTTAAATTATTTTGGGTAATAAATAGGAATGTATCCAATGTCTCCCTAAATTCTCTTAATAGTGCTAATAGTTTGGTTGGATATTTGCTTAGTCCATATATACGAAAATATCTCTCTGAACAATGACACTTTTGTTATTCCTCTCACTTTTATCTTCTTTGTCTTGGTTCAAATATTCAAAATGTGTTAAATAAAAACAATAATAAAGAGATTCCTTATTTCAGACTAATGATATTTGTTTTAGAGTTTTGTCAATAACATCATCTTTGGGAAATTTCTTTTTCTTCTTAGTTTGCTAAGATTTTTCACCAGAAATGGATTTTGAATTCACTGAATATTTCACTTTGCATCTGTTGAGATGGTATTGTGGTTTTATTTTTTATTTGGTAATGCAATAAATTATGGTATTATTTTTCTGAAGTTAAATAATTCTTGAACTTGTGGGATAAACTTTGCATGTTAGAATTATTTAATACATTGCTTGATTGGGTTTGGTTTTGTAGATTTGACATTTTAAAAAAATCTACGTTCCCACATTTTACACTCTCCACACACTTGCCAACATATGGCATTATCAATCCTCCTAGACTTAACCATTACAATGATATAAAATGCTATTCTGTTGTGGTTTTAATTAGCACTTCAGTGATCAGTGATGATACTGAACAGTTTTCATATACTATTGCCCATTCATACATTTTCCTTTCTGAAGTGCCTGTTTGAGACTCTTACCCATTTCATGGTGTTTGTCTTTTTATCGAAGATTTGTAGGCATCTCGATACACTCTGAATGTAAGTCCTTTGTCAGATATATGTCCTCCTCCAGAAGCAATAATATTTTTCCTAGAAATGGGGGTGCCTGGGTGGCTCATTTGGTTAAGCATCTGCCTTCTGTTCAGGTCATGATTTCAGGGTCCTAGAATTGGCCCTGCATGAGGCTCCTGGCTTTATGGGGAACCTACTTCTCCCTCTCCATTTCCCTCTGCCACTCCTCCTGCTTGTGCTTGCTCTCTCTCTCAAATAAGTAAAATCTCTTAAAAAAATAAATAAAAAAATAATTATGGTCTTTATTTATTTTATTTTGGGGTTTTATTTCATTGACATCCTCCCATTTTAAATATTTCTTCTCTTTTGTTTACTTAAGAATTAATTGGCTTCTATTTTTCTACTTCCTTAAGGGATAATCTTGGGTCATTTTTTTTTCTTTTTCTTTTTCTTTTTCATGATGTAGGTATTTAAAACCATACATCTCCCTTTAAGGACTGCTTTATCTACTTTCCAAAACTTTTGATATATTTTTAGTAGTTCAAATTATTTTCTTAATTCCTTTGTAATGTTTTTTGAACGATAGGTTACTTACAATTATCTTGCTTAATAGTCAAATGTTATAGATTTTCTAGATATTGTTATTCATGCTAAATTTTAAACCATTGTGGTCAGAAAACCTACCTTATGGGATTGGAGCTTTAGATTCTATTGAAATTGATTTTATGACACAGCAATCTATTTTGAAGAATTTCTTATGTGCACTTGAAAAGGATGTGTATTCTACATGTGTTTTATGTAGATTTTGTGAATTGCATTATGTCAAGTTGGTTGATAGTGTTTTTCAGATATCCTATATTTTTAATGATTTTTTTTTTTTGAGGGGAGTATCTTTTTTGTTAACAGTTTGTTTTGGCCAAGTTTTGCTCTTGCAGAACTGCTTTTTATAATGAAGGAACATAATAAATTTTTTCCCAAGTGCATAGAATAAATGTGAATCAGTCACAGAGTCACAGAAGGACAAAGTAGTTAGGGTTTTCTTAAAAATATGTTTTCAACAATCTTAAGATTATTTCTACTTCTTTTTGTTTTGCTCACTGATGAAATTATTCCATTCTTGGTAACCATGCAGGCATTGCCTCTTCTCTTCCATAATATGAACTTTTCTTGGAATAATCTATTCATGGCATTGACACAAGGAATTCTTACTATATTGAATCCAACAGGATATGTCATATGTGGATTTTAGTAAAGGCATATCCTGCTATTGCAATAGAGTCATAAACTATGAATTTGAAATCACAACTATCTTAACCATGAAGAATTCTTCAACTAGTAGCAGATTTATACCCATATGTTTGGTAGAGCTTCATCAAATCTTAATAAATCAAAGTAATTCTCAGACTGTATTGATTTTCTTTTTTGACAAATCTGAGGACAAAACAAGAAATTGAAATTTAGGACAATTATAAGAGTTTTGGCTTATTCAAGGGCTTCTGTTAATTTGTTGCTTATATTCAGCACCTGGTACTGGTAGAGTATCTGGTACACTAGTCATTGTCACTCTCTGCTCCAAACCTTGTCTGGCCGATGATCTCATCCAGTGAATTCAAGGATATTGTAATTTCCAAGAACAGATTTCCTTTGTTTTCTCTGTTCTTCAATGCTGTTCCACTATGGGGAGAGCAGAGACCATAACTGGGACTAATCTCGACTTCAATCCCAGTTTGGATCCCTGTCCTGGTCCTGGCCTTAGCTTTAAAATGAAGTTTTAATGATTCCCCCTTTCACTAAACAAATGGCTCCTTAAAAGCCAAAAGATTTATTTGGTTTAACTACCTACTCCTCTAGAGCAAATGGACCTTAGAAAACTGTCTTTTAAATGTCAGTATGAATTATAACTGAATTCTTTCCACCCAACATCTAATTGAGATGAGTTACATAAATAAACAAAAGAAAAACAAAAACCTCTGAGAGAAAAAGAAGATTTGAGTCATAATTTCAGATCAGACCTAAATTATTGGATCAAATAAAGGTTCTTGGTCTTGAGGTGCTGGTAAGAAGAGATGCTGTCAGTAGGAAATGGTGCAGAAAGAGTGAGGAAGTGCTGCCAAAGATGAATTTGATCAGCTTAATAATTCTGACTGGATCAATCCCTGCTGAATAATTTTTCAACCTGCCCCTAAGAATAAAGGAAGCAAATCTTTTTTCTTTTTTCACTTAAGAGTTTCACTTAAAACTTAAAAGGGTTTTTTTTTTTCACTTAAGAGATTTTTCACTTAAGGATTTCACTAGTTCTTTGTTCTGTGAGAAAGATATACATTCAGAAATGGACAAACATAAGACACCTGCTATTAAGTGATCAAGAGAATCTGAAATAAGGTCAGAGGAGTCTCCCAAAGTTTTAATATATAAAGGGGAATGGATTTTTCATTTTTTAAGGAGGAAGTGGAATCTGATATTGGAAATCTGAATATAAGATCAAAATAGTCAATTCATTAAACTTATGTTGTATGCCAAGTATAATGCTGTAGGACCTAAACAGAGATAACTATTAAAAGAACAATGTTTTTAGTTTTCATTTTTAAAGTCATATAAAAAATGGTTACAAATAATGGCAAAATCTTTGTATATCAAATATCTCAACATGACCTGGGATGCACTGACTTTGGAAAAATCTCATTTTATACTGTGCAAACTCAAGTAAACTCATGTGTTAAATACTAAGTATTTATAAGTATACGTATACTTTATAAGTATACGTATACTTATAAGTATAAGGACCTCGAATTTTTACTGAGTTTGACTTGATGAAAAAAAAACAAAAAACAAATTCTTCTCCCAGTTTATTTTTTCCTTCTCCTAATAATACCTAAAAAGTCAAATAAGCTTTCTCATACCAGTCATTTCACATCTACTTGAGATACATTTGATACATATTATTTTAATTATTATAATGCATATTGCTATCAAAGATACATAGAATGAAAGAATGGAAATCATTCTAAATTCATTTTTATTTCCATTCCTATTCTTACCAGGCCAAAATCCTCACTTATGTTTTAGGAACACTTGTGTTAAAAATATTACACTAAGCAAAATAAGTTGGTCGGAGAACCACAAATGCTGCATGATTTCACTCAATGTAGAATTTAAAAAACAAAATAAATTATTATAGAGGGGGGAAAAAAGGAGGCAAACCAAGAAACAGACTCTTAACTATAGAGAACAAACTGGGGGTTACCCGCGGGGAGGTCGTTAGGAGGATGCATTAAATAGGTGATCACCTATTTAACTTCTGCTTCTTCATGATTTTATTTATCTGGGTCCTTTCTCTTTTCTTTTTGATAAGTCTGGCCAGGGATTTGTCAACCTTATTAGTTCTTTCAAAGAACCAGCTCCTCGTTTCGTTGCTTTGTTCTATTGTTTTTTTGGTTTCTATTTCATTGATTTCTGCTCTGATCTTTATGATTTCTCTTCTCCTGCTGGGTTTAGGGTTTCTTTCTTGTTCTTTTTCCAGCTCCTTTAGGTGTAGGGTTAGGTTGTGTACCTGAGACCTTTCTTGTTTCTTGAGAAAGGCTTGTACCACTATATATTTTCCTCTCAGGACTGCCTTTGTTGTGGCCCACAGATTTTGAACCATTGTGTTTTCATTATCATTTGTTTCCATGAATTTTTCAATTCTTCTTTAATTTCCTGGTTGACTCATTCATTTTTTAGAAGGATGCTGTTTAGTCTCCATGTATTTGGGTTCTTTCCAAATTTCCTATTGTGATTGAGTTCTAGCTTCAGAGCATTGTGGTCTGAAAATATGCAGGGAATGATCCCAATATTTTGATACCAGTTGAAACCTGACTTATGACCCAGGATGTGGTCTATTCTGGAGAATGTTCCATGTGCACTAGAGAAGAATGTATATTCTGTTGCTTTGGGATGGAATGTTCTGAATATACCTGTGATGTCCATCAGGTCCAGTGTGTCATTTAAGGCCTTTATTTCTTTGTTGATCTTTTGTTTAGATGATCTGTCCATTTCAGTGGGGGGGAGTGTTAAAGTGCGCTACTATTATTGTATTATTGTCAATGTATTTCTTTGATTTTGTTATTAATTGGTTTATATAGTTGGCTGCTCCCATGTTAGGGGCATAGATATTTAAAATTGTTAGATCTTCTTGTTGGACAGACCCTTTGAGTATGATATAGTGTCCTTCCTCATCTCTTATTATAGTCTTTGGCTTAAAATCTAATTGATCTGATATAAGGATTGCCACCCCAGCTTTCTTTTGATGTCCATTAGCATGGTAAATTGTTTTCCACCCCCTCACTTTAAATCTGGAGGTGTCTTCGGGTCTAAAATGAGTTTCTTGTAGGCAGTATATTGATTGGTTTTGTTTTTTGATCCATTCTGATACCCTGTGTCTTTTGATTGGGGCATTTAGCCCATTAACATTCAGGGTAACTATTGAGAGATATGAATTCAATGCCATTGTATTGCTTGTAAGGTGACTGTTACTGTATATGGTCTCTGTTTCTTTCTGATCTACTACTTTTAGGGTCTTTCTTTGCTTAGAGGACCCCTTTCGATATTTCCTGTAGAGCTGGTTTGGTGTTTGCAAATTCTTTCAGTTTTTGTTTGTCCTGGAAGCTTTTAATCTCTCCTTCTATTTTCAATGATAGCCTAGCTGGATATATTATTCTTGGCTGCATGTTTTTCTCGTTTAGTGCTCTAAATATATCATGCCAGTTCTTTCTGGCCTGCCAGGTCTCTGTGGATAGGTCCGCTGCCAATCTAATGTTTTTACCCTTGTATGTTACAGACTTCTTTTCCCGGGCTGCTTTCAGGATTTTCTCTTTGTCGCTAAGACTTGTAAATTTTACTATCAGGTGATGAGGTGTGGACCTATTTTTATTGATTTTGAGAGGCATTCTTAGCATCTCCTGGATTTTGATGTTTGTTCCCTTTGCCATATTAGTTAAATTCTCTACAATAATACTTTCCAATATACCTTCTGATCTCCTCTCTCTTTCTTCTTCTTCTGAAATCCCAATTATTCTAATGTTGTGTCGTCTTGCGGTGTCACTTATCTCTCGAATTCTCTCCTCATGGTCCAGTATTTGTCTCTCTTTTGCTCAGCTTCTTTATTCTCTGTCATTTGGTCTTCTATGTCACTAATTCTTTCTTCTGTCTCATTTATCCTAGCAGTAAGAGCTTCCATTTTTTACTGCAACTCATTAATAGCTTTTTTTATTTCAACTTGGTTAGATTTTAATTCTTTATTTCTCCAGAAAGGGCTTTTATCTCTCTGCAGAGTGTTTGTCTAGTATCTTCTATGCTTTTTTCGAGCCCAGCTAGAACCTTGAGAATTGTCATTCTGAACTCTAGATCTGTCATATTACCAATGTCTGTATTGATTAGGTCCCCAGACTTTGGTACTGCCTCTTGCTCTTTTTCTGTGGTGAGTTTTTCTGCCTTGTCATTTTGTCCAGATAATATTTGCTTTCTCCTCCTCTGGAATTCTGCTGTTTTCCTTGGTGAGTGAAGCTGCTCTTGTCTGGGTTTCTTGTTGATCTTCTGGGGGAGGCGCCTGTTGTAGTGATTTTCAAGTGTCTTTGCCTCAGGCGGAATTGCACCGCTCTCACCAGGGGCTGGGCTAAGTAAACCGCTGGGGTTTGCTTTTGAAAGCTTTTGTTTCGGGAGCATTTTTCCTAGAGTTCTTGAGGATAGGAATGAAGATGGCTGCATCCGGCCCGGAGGAGCCGAGAGCTTGGGGTCCCGCTCCTCAGTGCGCCCTCAGAGAAAAGCGCCCAACTGTCTCCGTCTCCCTGGCCTCTGGCTGCGCTTGGGAGAAAGCACTCAATCACTCGCACTTGGAGAAAACTGACCGGTTGCTTCTGTGTCTGTGACCTCCGGCCACACTCCAAGCTCACCCATCCTGCGACTGGTTCAAGGTAAGCCTGAGTTAAGAGCTCACTCCTCGGCTTTGTCGCTGTTGCTGGCTTCCCCATTCTAATACCTGTGAGCTCTGTGACACTCAGACACCCCCAGACCTTCTGTGACTTCGCGGGACCTGGGGTTATGCTGCCCCTCGCATGGGCTTCCCCCCGGTTTAGCCTCTGGAGTGATGTCCCTCCATGGAGCAGACTTTAAAAAGTCCTGATTTTGTGCTCCATTTCTCTGCTGTTTGCCAGGAGCTGGCCCCTCCCCCCGCGATGTATCTTCCCATCACTTTGGCTTCACTTCTCCTCAGGTCCTACCTTTCAGAAAGTAATTGATTTTCTGTTTCTAGAATTGTTGCTCTTCTTCTTTTCAATTTCCCATTGGATTTGTAAGTGTTCGCAATGGTTAGATAAGCTATCTAGCTGATCTCCTGCTACCTGATGTCGTCTCAGCCTGCTACTTCTCTGCCATCTTGACTCCTAGAATCCCAACAACGCCTGCAGGGCACGGAAGCAGCGAAGAACAGTCACAACACAGCTTAACTTCCGCTTCTTAATCCCCATTTCCTATTTAATGCATCCTCCCACCCACCTCCCCTTGGATAAGAGTTTTCTCTATAGCTAACTTAATTTATATTCTTTGTCAAACATAAGGTTTTTGAAGTGCCTGGGTAGCTCAGTAGTTTAAGCATCTGCCTTCAGCTAGGGTCATGATCCCAGGGTCCCTAACCCTGCTCAGTGGGGAGCCTGCTTCTCCCACTCCCTCTGCTGCTCTCCTTGCTTGTGCTTTCTTGTGTTCTCTTTCTGTCAAATAAATAAAGTCTTAAAAAAATAAGTTTGTTGTAGAACACTAATAATAATATTTCAGAAGACTTTGATTATTTATACTTCGGTTATTTATACTTCAAAATATAATCAATTACATCAGTAAAAAATTTTTAGAAGAATATAAAGTAAAATATAAATATGAATTAGACTTGAGGGCAAAAGAGTAAGCTATTCACATGAAATGATTCTTTTTCAAATAGAATAATTGTTAATAAAACCAGAAGTAATTTTTAGTTATTGTGTTTATGAGTTTTTAGTAAAAATCAGTTAGTTAATTTACAAATTTTTGTGGATTTTAAACTTTGTGTCCAATTTTAAGTACTTAAGATCTAACAAGATTGCCTATTACTATTCTACCTTCCAATGCATGACAGACCTCATTAAATTATCTTGGTACATTTTCAAACTGGGCTTGGATGTCTCCTTAGAATCTTTTCAAACAGCTTAAGGTATTTTTCCAATTTGATTAGAATGGTCATACAAGATGAAATCCATTGTCATCCCTCATTTAGATTAGAGAAATGTAACAATCATGTTATCAAAAATAAGAACATTGGTAAGGTCTGGATAAATGTAGTATCATAATCTAATTCATCTGAAGACATTTGAGGAACTATCTGGAAAAACAGAAAGATAATATAAACCAAAAATTAAAAAATTAGGGATGAGTTGTACATAGGAAAGAAATCAAGCCCAACAAGAATGTCTTAAGAAACAAACTGTATTGTATCTTATTATTCTAAGAACATTAAATGGTTTTTCAAAAAAATTAAAACAAGACTGGAAAATGGTGTACCTTGGTATAAGTAAAAGGATAGTTGGAAGAAAGGCAGGAAGGGATAAGGGTGTCCCTGTCCTAAGAGGAAACCACCCTTAAAAGGATTTTATACCACCCTAGAGGGATCCCTCCACCCTTTCCCACATGATAGCTAGATGACAAAAACCTAATTGAATGACAGGGTCATGGAGGGTTCAAGTAGATTTTAATGAACTGTTATTACCTGTGGGTGTGTCAATTTAGTAACACATAGAATATAATACTTCAGTAGACTAAGTCTTTTGTATTAGCAGTAATATCCTGCAAAAATAAATCTTCATTCCAATTAGTATTCTTAAATGTCACTTAAAATATCTTCATAGACTTTAAATCATGATCTAGCATACAATTTAATTATATGTAGCATATAAAGGGCATCCTTATAATTTTTCAGTGTTTCCATTAAGGACAAAAAGAAAAGTTGGATACTATTTACAGTAACTGATTAAAACCATCAAGAGATCTGCTGAAAAATGACATTAGGTGTGGCTAAGATTCCTGGGAAGAAGGAACTATGGAGAGATAAATGATAGTCTCTAACAGCTTTTTCTGATGGAGCCCCATTTCAATCTGGGTGTGACCAAGAGATTGAGAATCTGAGCTTTGCCCTGGCAGAAAGTCACTATTAAAGAAGAGAAACTTGCAGAATCTTTATAGTCTCATACTAGAGTGACAATTTTAAATGCTTGAAGGATATTTTGCACTCAGTTTTGCCCTCATAACATTTGCTGATTTCTGAAGCTTCATGGAGAAAGAGCAAAAGGAGCTAAAACAAAACACTTGTGAAAAGCAGAGCAGAGATTTGCGGATACTCATGGCCCAAAGAGACAATTATTTGCATTAAGAACCCACTGTGGAAGGGGATCTAGTGAGAATAGTCTCAAGTGATCAGACTCTCAGTTGAAAACACCAGAAAGCATTGTCCAGTTAACAGGGCATTCTTAAATGGGCTATGCACAATTAACATAGGCAGATTTCGTTTTACCACAATTGCATCCAGTATCCACCAAATTTGATCCTCTTTGGAGTAAAGTGATTAGTTCCTACTCTCTCTGCCTAACAGAGGAAATGGTAATTTTTTTCTGAAAGAAAAAAGCATCATCTGAAACCTCTATAACTTGCTATATATGATTTTTTGGAAATCAGTAAAAAATTCTTGGTATGTACAGATAGAGGGCCTTATAACCAAAACCAAGAGAATAGATGACAGAAATAGACACAGGTGATCCAGATATCAGAGTTCACTGACATGAACTCCCAAACACCTATGATTAATACATTCAGGAACAGAAAAGAAAATGGAGAAATAGATGAAGATATGGAAAATTCCCTCAGAGATATAGAATAAATAAAAAGAAAAAATTCTAGAAATAAAAAATAAATAAAGTTTAGGTTAAATCAACAACAATCAGGTTAGACAAAGCAAAAGAGCATGATTAATAAATTGAAAACAGATCAATAAAAATATACAGATTGAAGAACAAAGAACAAGAATGAATAAATACAAAGAACCCCAAAATATATATGGACATAATGAAAAAGTATAACATAATTTATTATTGAATTTCCAGAAGGAGACAATGGGACAGAGATAATATTTGAAGGGATAATGGCTCACAGTTTTCCAAAACTAATGAAATCCATTAATCTACATATTTCAGAAGTTCAGTAAACTTTGAGAGATAATCCAAAGTAAGCCATATTTAAATGCATTATAATAAAATTGCTGAATAACCAACTCAACGAAAAAAATTTAAAACCTCACTTAACCCCCAACTTGATCCTGCTTTAAAACAAGGGAAAAATTATTGGTCTCTGGAGAAGGGGCAAGTAACTTTCTCATTCACCTCATCCCAGGAAAGGTGATACTGGGGGAAGGGCCAAAATTGTGCTGTGCCCATTAACACTCTGCACTGATAATAGTCAAAAGAGATCTGCTTCTGGTGGAGGGCAGAATACCCAGTTCTTCCCAGAATCCTTTATTGATATAAAGCACAGGTCTGCAGCCAGGCAGGAAGAAGCAAAGAATGAATCACACCCAAGGTCTCTCATGATGGCCTGAGAGAGAAGATGCTTTCCTATTTCCTGGCATAGTATAACTTACCTAAGGGTCCACTCTTTTTATTTTCATCTTTAGTATTCAATGAAAAATTATGAGATAAACAAGCATAAAAATTATGCTTCATTTTTAAACAATAAAATAGTCAACAGAACCAAACATAAAGATGACCTGGATGTTGGAACTATCAGATAAGGACTTAAAAATAATTCTTTAATATGTTAAAAGATATAGTGGAAAAAGTGAATGAAAGGCATAAAAAGGTAAGAAAATACTAGCAGAGAGATGGAAATGAACAAAAACACAGGAAATAACAAATGTTGGTGAGGATGTGGAGAATCCCCCTTGTGCACTGTTAGTAGGAATGCAAAATTGGTGTAACCACTGTGGAAAATAGTATAGAGGTTCCTCAAAAAATTAAAAATAGAAATACCATATGATCCAGTAATTCCATTAATAGGTATTTACCCAGAGAAAACAAAAACACTAATTCAAAAATATTATATACAACCCTATGCTTATTGCAGCATTATTTACAATAGGCAAAATATATAAGTAACCCAAATGTCCGTGGAAGATTGGATGAATAAAGATGTGGTATATAATATATAATGGAATATTACTTAGCCATAAAAAATAATGATATCTTGACATTTGCAAAAACATAGATGAACCTAAAGTGTACATTAAAGGAAATAAGTCAGTTGGACACAAATACCATATGATTTCACTCACATATAGAATTTAGGAAACAAACAAAGGAACAAAGAAAGAATAAAACAAACAAATGGACTCAAATACAGAGAAAAAACTAGTGGCTACCAGAGGGGAGATAAGCAGGGTGATGGGTGAAATAAATGTAGGGGATTGGGAGTATGCTTATATATATATTTTTGGGGGGGGGGAGTATGCTTATATTGATGAGCACTAAGAAATATGGAGAATTGTTCAATTGTTATATTGCACATCTGATACTAATATAACACTGTATATTAATTATAATTGAATACAAAAGAAATTAACATTTGTCTCAATAATGTCCATTTAATCAAAATAGCAAAAAAAAAAGGTATACATGTTTTTTAAACTCATTTGATCATAGAAACTTTTTCAATCTCATAACAGTAGCTTAGAAAATGTATTTTGCAGAATCCACTTTGTAAAATATTGCTCTGGTTTTACAGTATAAAAATGGATGTTTTTTTTTTTTTTCAGGAACACACTATATGCAATATTGGGTTTGACTTCTTAGAAAAGTCTGGGTTTACTAAGTGAATAACATTGTTGTTACTCAAATTATAGAAGAAATTTCAATTTTCATTCTTTCAAATTAATTAAGTTATAATTTCTTTTAGATAATTTAATTTATAAAACCATTGGCTTCAGAAACATATTTTTCAAAAATAAATCTAGTTCTGTAAATTGTTGTCATTCAGTAAATTGCAGATTTCTGAGCAAGAACACCCACAGAACCTATGTTCTATAACATAATACCACATATATTCTCCAAAACTGTCTAGTTAATACTGGTACTGGGACTATACTTCAAATTTAATTTTGAGGTGCTACTTTATGCAGAGTTAAATATTAAATAAAAGCACACATAAACCCTGTGTTTTGTACCTTTTAAATTTAACCCAAGCCTTTACATTATCTGAAGACCATTAGTAGATCCAGACTACATATTAAAAGTAATTATCATAAAACCTACAAATGTTTATGGAAATCTTTCTAGCTTATAAAATTATTTTGTTACTCACAAACACATATAAATAGGTCTAGTATTAATGTTCTTATTTTACATTTTAGAAAACTGAGATTCAATATCCTTTACCTTTTGCCTGCACCACTACCTTTCACCCTACCTGATTACTTGAACTCTCTCCTTACTTTATCTCTTGGCAATATAGGACATTGTTAACTATGTTCTGTTTCCCAAAACTCTTCCCCAAACATTTATGAACCATATACCAAAAAAGTTAGATGTCTAATGATAAGACTGTTAATTCAGTGAAGAGACAGGTAACAAAATGAGAACAATAAAGGATTAATATATAGGCAACACAGGGAACACTAGTCAATCAATAAGAAAAAGACATCAATCTCAAAAGAAAAATGAGTACAAGATGAACAGGAAATTTTTCGAAAGAGAAAATACAAGAGGCTAACATCTCGTAAAGAAATAATCCAATTCATTATTAGTAGAAGAATTGTAACCCCCCCCCCGCCAAATTTTCACATAAGTGAATGTGTAACTGGATTATCTTTGAAACATTATTAGGGTGGTAGAAAGTGAAAAGCAATCTATGTGACTCTGAGAGGAACAATGGAAACATACCACTAAAAAATACAGTCAATAAGTAAAATAATGGTTAGATACATATGGCAACAGAATTTAATCTCAAAATAAACAAAATCCAAAATATAGTATTTATATGAATTACAAATATATGCTCATAAAATAATATCTCATATTTTGCAAGACAATAAAGAAGCAAAAATATACATGTGAAACAATTTGGATGATTGCCTCTGGTAGGAAGGAAAAAGGCAGTAGACTCTGCAGATTAAGAAAAACAATGGGTGAGAGTGGGAATCCTTGTCTTGTTCCTGATCTCAACGGGAAGGCTGCAAGCTTTTTCCCATTGAGGATGTTATTTGCTGTGGGTCTTTCATAGATAGATTTTATGAAGTTCAGGAATGTTCCCTCTATCCCTATACTTTGAAGCGTTTTAATCGGGAACAGATGCTGGATTTTGTCAAATGCTTTTTCTGCTTGTTTAACATAGTATTAGAAGTCCTGGCAACACCAATCAGACAACAAAGAGAAATAAAAGGTATCCAAACTGGCAATGAAGAAGTTAAACTCTCTCTCTGCAGATGACATGATTCTTTACATGGAAAACCCAAGAGACTTCACCCCCAAACTACTAGAACTCATACAGCAATTCAGCAACGTAGTAGGATACAAAGTCAATGTACAGAAATCAGTGGCTTTCTTATACACTAACAATGAAAATACAGAAAGGGAAATTAGAGAATTGATTCCATTTACTATAGCACCAAAACCCATAAGATACCTGAGAACTTAACCAAAGAGGTAAAGGATCTGTACTCGAGGAACTACAGAACATAATTTCAATTGTGGAGGAACTTCAATTTCATGAAAGAAATTGAAGAAGACACAAAAAGATGGAAGACCATTCCATGCTCTTGGATCAGAAGAATAAACATTGTTAAAATGTCTCTACTGCCTAGAACAATCTATATTTTTAATGCCATTCCGATCAAAATTCCACCGGTATTCTTCAAAGAGCTGGAGCAAATAATCCAAAAATTTGTATGGAATCAGAAGAGACCCCGAATCTCTAAGGAAATGTTGAAAAACAAAAATAAAACTGGGGACATCACATTACCTGATTTCAAACTTTATTACAAAGCTGTGATCACCAAGACAGCATGGTACTGGCATAAAAACAGATACATAGACCAGTGGAACAGAGTAGAGAGCCCAGATATGGACCCTCAACTCTAAGGTCAAATAATCTTCGACAAAACAGGAAAAAATATACAGTGGAAAAAAGACAGTCTCTTCAATAAATGGTGCTGGGAAAACTGGGCAGCTATATCTAGAAGAATGAAACTCGACCTGTCTCTTACACCGTACACAAAAATGAACTCAAAATGGATAAAAGACCTCAATGTGAGACAGGAATCCATCAGAATCCTAGAGGAGAACATAGGCCATAATCTCTTCGATATTAGCCACAACAACTTCTTTCAAGAAATGTCTCCAAAGGCAAAGGAAACAAAAGCGAAAATAAACTTTTGGGACTTCATCAAAATCAAAAGCTTCTGCACAGCAAAGGAAACAGTCAAGAAAACAAAGAGGCAACCCACAGAATGGGAGAAGATATTTGCAAATGACAGTACAGACAAAAGGTTTGATATCCAGGATCTATAAAGAACTCCTCAAACTCAACACACACAAAACAGACAATCATATAAAAAAATGGGCAGAAGATATGAACAGACACGTCTCCAACGAAGACATACAAATGGCTATCAGACACATGAAAAAATGTTCATCATCATTAGCCATCAGGGAGATACAAATTAAAACCACATAGAGAGGGGCACCTGGGTGGCTCAGTGGGTTAAAGCCTCTGCCTTCAGCTCAGGTCATGATCCCAGGGTCCTGGGATTGAGCCCCGCATCGGGCTGTCTACTCCGTGGAGAGCCTGCTTCCTCCTCTCTCTCTCTCTCTGCCTGCCTCTCTGCCTGCTTGTGATCTCTGTCTGTCAAATAAATAAATAAAAATCTTAAAAAAAAAAACACACTGAGATATCACCTTACACCAGTTAGAATGGCCAAAATTAACAAGACAGGAAACAACATGTGTTGGAAGGGATGTGGAGAAAGGGGAACCCTCTTACACTGTTGGTGGGAATGCAAGCTGGTGCAGCCTCTTGGAGAACAGTGTGGAGATTCCTCAAGAAATTAAAAATAGAGCTCCCCTATGACCCTGCAATTGCACTACTGGTATTTACCCCAAGATATAGATGTCGTAAAAAGAAGGGCCATCTGTACCCCAATGTTTATAGCAGCAATGGCCATGGTCGCCAAACTGTGGAAATAACCAAGATGCCCTTCAGCGGACGAATGGATAAGGAAAATGTGGTCCATACACTATGGAGTATTATACCTCCATCAGAAAGGATGAATACCCAACTTTTGTAGCAACATGGACGGGACTGGAAGAGATTATGCTGAGTGAAATAAGTCAAGCAGAGATAGTCAATTATCATATGGTTTCACTTATCTGTGGAGCATAGCAAATAGCATGGAGGACATGGGGAGTTAGAGAGGAGAAGGGAGTTGGGAGAAATTGGAAGGGGAGGTGAACCATGAGAGACTATGGACTCTGAAAAACAATCTGAGGGTTTTGAAGGTGCGGGGGCTGGGAGGTTGGGGTACCAGGCGGTGGGTATTATAGAGGGCACGGATTGCATGGAGCACTGGGTGTGGTGAAAAAATAATAAATACTGTTATGCTGAAAATAAATTTAAAAAAAGGAAAAAGAAAAACAATGGGGAAAAATAAATGAAAGAAACACTCTCTTCCTTCCCTGTCTTCAATCTGTCTACTTCTCTCCATCACCACTAATTGAAATCCACCTTAGTTCATTCTGAGTTTCCTCCATTTTCTTTTACTTTCCCACCTTGGACACAAAGATCTTTAATACATTATATGTTTATTAAAAAATTAAACAATTACACACAAATAAAATAACAAAAAAAAATTAAACAATTAAAAAAATCCAAATCTCTTCATTTTACTCCCTTTCAAAAACTCTACAAAAGTTTCCTTTAGTTTTCTGGGTAAAGATCAAATCCTTTCATCAGAACCCTACAGTTCTAACTTCATGTTGGGCATTCTTTTTCTTGAAAATGATAATAATTTTATGTCAAGACCTCTGTCTAGAATATTCTTCTTTGTCTCCTCAATTAACTTACCTTCATCTTCCACATCTCCACTCAGAGCTGTTTCTTAACAACTGATTAGATCTCTTCTTTTTGCTGCACTCTCAAGAGCACCCTGAAATTATTATTTATATCATATCACAGATGCAATTACATTTGGAAATTATTTCAATAATTTCTATTTCTACCAATATTTTTAAGTTCCTTGTAGGTAGGGACCCTATTTATTTTGCTGACCATAGTCAAAGAACTCCAGGTGCCTGGGTGGCTTAATAGGTTAAGCATCTTTCTTCCACTCAGGTCATGATCCCAGTGTTCTGGGATTGAACCCCATGTCATTGGGGTCCCTGTTTAGTGGGGAGTCTGCTTTTCCCTTTTTCTCTGCCCACCCCACCCCACCCCCACACATGCATGCACATACATACTCTCTTTCTCTCTCAAATAAATAAATAAAATCTTTTAAAAAAAAGAAAAGAAAAGAAGAGAACTTGACAAAGTGTGAGGCACATAGTTGGCCCCTGGTAATTATTTGTTAAACAAATGATTAAATGTAAGAATTCCTGTTTTAAGGAAAATATTGGACACTTATTTTCATAATTTAAAAATGAAAGATTTTTAGAAGAAAATTTAGAATAATAATGATAAATAGGATATGAATCAGAGAAGGAGATGTTCAAAAGTAAAAAAAAAAGAAAGAAGAAAAAGAAAAATGAAGACACATATATAATATCAATTAAGTGATTATCATAGTTGTGTGAAAAATGAACATCACATGTCTGTTTTATATTTCTCCATTCAGAATCTGCCTATAATTTTATAGCTGTTGAAAATACATTTTTAAATTGTATTCTAAATGACAGCCTTTAAACAATAATATTTCCTCTGAAACAAAGCCAGGAGATTTTACATCATAGATGTCCATGTACCGAAGGAATCCATTGTGCAGAAACTAATTCCAAAGCATTCCCTTTTATAATTTGCTTACGCATTTCCTTATGTAAATTAAAGTGAAGACAGTCTAACATAAGAGAAGGAGAATGTTGCCACATTTTTCAAGTATACAACATCTGTTTTTGTAATTCTGTGCCATTTCAACTAGCCTAAAGAAAACCTCAGGGAGAAAACTATAAATGGTATACCCCATGCACACACACTTATAATGACCAGCACACATGGAAGCTGTACATTTAAGAAGAAAATCAACGTTTCCTATTGAAACTAGTATAGTTGTAGAGAGGAAGCCTCCAAAACAGGAAATTTGTTATTCAGAAGCCAGCATTAATCAGCCTAGATATGTTTTTAGGGTAAAATAAAATCTGATCAGGGCTTAGGTGCCGGGTGCTTTACAAATACTATGTCACTTAATCTTCACCTCAAGCACTGTGAGGCATACTTAAATGCCAACATTTACAGAAGAAACTGCGACTGAGACTCAATTACCTGAGGTAGACTCAGACAACCACAGGGTGGGACTTAAACTCAAGCACAACTCCAGTCTTCATGTTTTCCAGGCTTGTTTTAAAGAGCCCTTCATTCTTCTTTAAATCTAAATCTTTCTCGACCAGTGACTATATCTCTAGAGCTCTTCTTAAAATTTTACCTCTACTACCAGTTTGCCTCTGTCAATTTTGAACCCCTTCACAGTAGTTACTATGATGGGCATCAGAAAAGTAGGGACGTATTTTTCACCTTATTAGAGAGTAACTTGGGACTAATTTCTATTTCGCATCTAGTTCTCTTTCTCTTTTCCTCTTGTGGGTCACAGGATGCCTTGGACAAGCATTTACCATGAGTACTAACAGTTTGACATAGGAGGAGCTGAAAAAATAATATAATAAATGACACTCCATCATTTCCAAATTTCTCATGCATACTTTAGCTTATTTGAGAATGCTTTTTAGGTATATTGGATGTTAATGTTTTCTAAATGAAATTAAACCAACAAAATATCCCCCTGATCAGAAGTGTGCCTCATTAATTAAAGATCACAATGAAGAGGCAAATTCCCAAGCTAATCCTAAATAGATCTCTTCTGCTCAATACCTGGGTGTATTATTTCCCTACTACATAAAACCAAAGAAAAGATTTCTTTTCCAAAGTAGAAACCAATCCTCTCATATTCATGGCTTTTCTCATTCTGCACCTTTTTAAGCTTGGGATTCTAACACTTGTTAATTTAAATAATCTTCAGGAAATTGCTTAACTTCACTTCAGTGTGCCCATCTACAAGAAAAGCTGTAGTAATACATAATACATAATGAGATTATCTTCAAGAATTAAATATTTTCAAAGTTTTTAAAAAAAATTCTGTTTGTTTTTCTCTCTCGTCTCACTTGTCTAAGTTCTCATCAGTGCTTGCTCTGTTTCCCTGATTCTCTTTCCTTCTGTAATTTATTTATCCACTAATATCCTCTAATCTTGAACTTAGTCTGAGTTATTTCTCTCAAACCTCAAAGCTTTTTCTAAATGGAGTGTTTATCAACCTCCCATTTCTTCCCCTTACTGTAGAGTAGCTTGGAACTTTATATCAAGACTAATTTTTTAAAGTGGATAGGTTGTGGTTATGTAACTCATCTGGAACTTGAGCGTGTCAACAACCTTCATTAAACTCATATGTCCTGTAGTGAAAGGGTAGAACATAGTTATTTCCCTCTCAACATTTCTGTAGAAAAGCAGCATGTCTGCATTGAATTAGATTCCAATGTCTCTGTCTCTAGCCAAGCTGGAGGTATTTCCAAATCCACCATGACTTTTGAGAGATGGGGTGGCTTGTTACAAGGTTTACTTCCAGTCAACTTGATATTTGGGTATGTGCTATACAAATTATAATAATAAGCAGATCTAGGAAAATAATTAAGGGAAAGATAATACTCATATGGTCATAAGAAATTACTATTATCATAGTCAGTAGGGTAGAATGGCATGTTGTTTAGGCTTAATGGTAATATCAGTGGCATTGCAGTGGTTTTAAAAGATGGTTCCAAAGTTTTCTTGACACTCTTTCATCAAGGGTCTACGTCTGTTACCTTTAAATCAGGGCTCTGTGGCCACTTGAACAATAGAATATGTCAGAAGTTATAGTGTGCAATTTTCCAGCCCCAGGCCACAAAAAATTGGTAACTTACATGGCCTGTCTCTTGATATACATGCACTGAGGAAGCCCAATCCTAAGGGTTCATGCAAGAACCCTTAGGAATAGATAAATGAAAGTTCTGGCCCACATCTCTGTGGAGTTCCAAGTGAAAGTCAGTGCCAACTTACTGGTCATAAGGAGTCATCCAGGTTCCAACAGATGCCTTGTAGAGCAAAGATGAGTGGAGCAAGCCTTGCAAAATTTATGAGCAAAATTTTACATTTTTGCATTTATGAGCAAAATAAATTATTGATATTATTTGAGCTATTAAGTTTTGGAAGATTTATTAGGCATCAAAGATAACTGGAATAAACACATATTCAAAGGTCGTCAGTATTTCTTGATTAAGATTGAGTTGTAATGTCACATGATAGGTCTGTGTCCTCTATGCTCCCTACACACACCCAAACAGACTCTTGAGATGTCCTACCTAACATCTCAGTGATTCTGCCATATATAGAGATACATACATACAGTCAATCCTCATTATCCATGGATTCTGCATTTGCAGATCTGTCTACTCACTAAAATCTATTTGTAAACCCTAAACCAATAGTCACAACACTGTAACAGTCATTGGTGGACATACATGTGATTTGCACTCCCAACTGAGTCTGAACAAGTTAGCACTGCCTTTTTGTTTCAGTTCTCCTACTATAAACAAGGGTCTTCTCAATGGTCAATGCAGTGTCACATTTCTTATAATTTTGTGCTTTTTGTTGGTGATTTGTTGTCTAAAATGACCTCTAAGCATCATGGTGATGTGTCTCAAAGTGCAAGAATACCGTGATGTGCCTTATGGGGAAAATATGTTGTTAGGTAATCTCTGTGCAAGCATAACTAGTAGTACAATTGGCTTGAATTCAATGTTAATGAAACAGAAATACATAATAAATGTTAAACACCTATTAAGCAAGTTTATGTACTGACTGGTTGATGAAAATGTTGTAACCAGAAGATTAAAGGAATCTTATAGTGTATTTCCCCTGGCAATGATGGTTCAGTAATCGCAAAGTCAGGGGTGGCTACTTTATAGAACATAACTATGATGAATAATGACAAGCAACTGTATACAGCCCAACCTTATATCTCAGTGATTCTGCCTAACTTCCACCTATATATGTACACACACACACACACTTATACACACATCTACTCACATATAAAAGATAGCATGACAGTATAGGAAATTACCAACATAAACTTTGAAACATCAGTCCAGCTTCTATTTGTCCTTTTACAGTATAAAATTCATTGAAATATATGAAAAACTGTGAGTACCATTTTATGAATAGATCTACTAACACCATACCCAAGTAATCTGTTTCCCAACCAATCCCATCACACATAAATAATTTTATGTACCCTTCACCTTTTAAATGAGCATTATTTTCCAGCCAAGAAGTGAGGGAAAAATCATGATTTCCTACATATAATGTGAGTTTAATCAAAGCTAAGTCACACTGAAATGTAAATGATCAGATAAATACATGGCAAAGGTGACATGATTAATTAAAGCTGGCTGCTATAAATAGACTGGCTAATATAGCAAACTCCTGGGTGTTAACAAAGTTTTTGTCTATCATTGTTTGTTCTTCCTTCTCATTGATAAATTTCACAGTTCTACTCTCAGAAGCTCACCTCCTAATGAATATGTAATGATTATATAATGGAAAATATGTAGACCAAAGTATCAACCTGCACTTCATTTCCTAAATCTAAACTCAAAGGCAGCATCCTTTCTTTTTCTAGTTTAGAGTTGGTTCATAACAGCTGAAAGGTTGAACACAAAGGAATATATAAATCTGACTTTTCCTGCATGAGCTACAAGTAATCATCTATCCTTGTTCCTTCTTCCAGATGTTCATAATCTCCCCCCACCTCCCCACACCCACTAAACCTTTTGATGTATGACATGCTGGAATGCTAGAGAGCAATGAGTACTTTGGTCAGATAAGGAAATAGAGCTAAACATGAAACAATGGACCAAATTCATTTTAAATAAAGGAACTCAGTAGAATCTGAGGTCTTCATTCCATGCTCTATTGTGCTAGGAAAAAAAAATACTCCAAACTGTTTTTATTATATTTTTGTCTTAATGAAAAATCTTGCTAAAAGAAAATAACTTCAGAATGGAAGGGATATTTGGGCTTCTATTCTTTTTTTTTTTTTTTAAGATTTTATTTATTTATTTGAGAGAGAGAGCACGCACAAGAGAGAGCATGAGTAGGGGGAGGGGCAGAGAGAGAGAAGCAAACTCCCTGGGCTTGATCCCAGCATGAGCCAAAAGGAAAGCTTAACCAACTGAGCCACCCAGTTGCCCCTGGGCTTATTTTCTAACCCAACATCTTCATGTTAGTTATTTTTAATTTTTTCTAGCTTTATTGAAATATGATTGACTAATAACATTGTGTAATTTAAGATATACAACATGATGATTTGATATATGTATATTGTGAAATGATTGTCACAATAAGGTTAATCCATCACCTCACATGGTTATTCGTGTGTGTGTGTGTGTGTGTGTGTGTGTGATAAGAATACTTAAGATCTACTCTCTCAGCTGCTTTCAAATATACAATACAATATTGTTAATTATAGTTACCCTGCTGTACATTAGATCCCCAGAACTTACCTTTTAACTGAAAGACTGCAGCATTTGACCAATATCTCCTCATTTCCTCCATACCTAGCCCCTGGCAATCACATATAAGTGAGATCATACAGTGCTGGTCTTTCTCTGTCTGACATTTCACTTAGCATAGCATCTTCAACTTCCATCCATGTTGTCACAAGTGACAGGATTTCCTTCTAAATGAGGAAACTGAGTCCCAAAAAGATAATATGACCTGTCTAAGCTCTCACAACTTTCTCCTAACAGAACTTGAAATGGAACCTAAATCTTAATACTATTATTATTGTGTTATACACAATTTCCTGATGAGTTGGGAAATATGAGAGAACCACCATAAAGAAACTGTAATAGCATATCAACAGTCTTATTTCTTGAGCTATACTGTTACTGTATTGCAAGTAACTATATTATAACTGTATTGTAAGAAATAAGTAACTGTAATAAGTAACTGTATTGTAAGAAAACTTTGGGGCTGTATCCTGAGAGTTCATAATCCCTGTTTTGCACATTAAAAAAAAAAATTCCTGTGGTGAAACAGTGCTACTAATTCTTCTACTGATACACCATTGAGAGGACTATTTTAAGATTCCTTATTTTATTGACATGTAAAGTTATTTTTTTTAATGTTATTGGCAACAGCAGAGAATGCTTTCTTCTCTTCCCCATTATAGCTGTGAAATTCCATCCAGTAAAACCATCCCAGGCAGTTTGGAAAATTATCACTGCCTTCATCTAGCAATAGCAGCAATAATCTCTGGTGAGAAATTAAAGCAATTGGTTGCAGGCAAGACTTACTTATACTATGATCTTGGAGCCAGAGACAGCAGAGAAAAGCAAATGAACATGGCCCCTGCTTATTTTTTGGCTGGTCTCTAGAGTCAAATAAGCACAAAAGAACTGTAATCTTTGTTAAAATTCAGTATGAACTATGCACAGTGGTCTTTAACTGGTCCCGATGTGTCCACAGGAAACCTGAATAGCTTTGGCTACTTCAAAGCAGAGTCTAATCTGAAGCAAGTGCTTTTGCCTAGTGACAACAGTTTCCTTACTAAAATTGTATGATTCACTTGAAGCATTTTGCTGTAGCAAACTGGTTAGCGAATTTAAATAATGAACCCA
Source organism: Mustela putorius furo (assembly GCF_011764305.1). Classification (NCBI taxonomy): domain Eukaryota; kingdom Metazoa; phylum Chordata; class Mammalia; order Carnivora; family Mustelidae; genus Mustela; species Mustela putorius. The sequence goes on from NW_025421987.1 coordinate 25,851,734, forward strand.
GATACGTTATTTGTTCCCCAGACTTCTTTCAGTAACAGTTAGTTTCTTTCCTTTCTCATATCCAAAACACAGCTATTAAAATGGGAACATTTTAATAATTTTGGGAAAATCCAGAGAATTCCTCCAAAGTATAAAATATGAATAGAACATGCTACATGACTCATGGTTTAAAACATATTCTAGCCAATGTGGGACTCTGCATGGAATAACTCCAGCAGCATCATTTATAACTTTTTTTTTTTTTTACACAGATGGAACATCTAAACTATTAGTCTGGTTCAAAGAAAAAATAATTCTGAGATGGGGGTAATGAGGTACTATATGTCAAGGAAACATTGACTATGTGAAAAGTCTTGACACAGATGAAAGAAGAGCATGTTAATGAGCAAAAAAAAAAAAAGAGAGAGAGAGAGAGAGATGAAATAATAATCTAGTTTAGAAAACATGCTAAACATTTTCCAGTCAATCAGGGGAAACAAAAATCATATTCATATCTAAGATCACAAAAATGAGGGTTGAGCTCTGGCCGTGAGAAGGGCCTCAGCTTCCTATTCTTGAAGTCTCTAATAGGTTTCTTGTTTGTCTCTACTTTCATCTTGTTCAGTCATTCCCACACTTGTTCTTCACACTGGAATGAGAGGGTTTTTGTTTTTTCTTTTAGTATAAACCAGATCATGTTTCCACCCTGACTGAAACCTCACAGTCATTCCTACGTGACTTAGCTTGTCTATCAGATGACACCATCTGACATGTGTTTCCCTCTTCATCTCCTCCTGATTTTCTGTACTTTGTTTCCTACCACTCTATCCCCTATTCCATATGATCAGCCCCTTTGCCTTAGTTTTTCTTGAATAGGCCAAGGATATCTCCACTGTAGGACTAGTGTAATTGCTGTTCCTCAGTGTGAGCTCTTCTGCCCAGAGATATTTTATAGGCTTTCTCTCAACATTGAGATTTCAGCTCAAATGTTACTTCCTTACCAAGGCCTTTCCTGACCTCATAGCTTTCTATTGTGTTATGGTATTTTATTTTATTTATGTAACCTATGATTAGGTGAGATTATCTGTATTTACTATGTCCCCTGCATCCTCCCTCTGTCTGATTCTGTGCCTTATTTCCTCCAGCAAGAACTTTGCTTGTCACGTAGTAGTCACTCATATATTTAATAAAGAAATCCGTATTACCTAACTCTGTATTGCTTTGTCAATAATTTCAGTCTCAATTAGTCCAGAACTAAGCAAGAAGAACTGCTACTTTGAACTTAATTCTTTGTAACAACAACAAAAAACCCTGATTGAGTCAATGGGAGTGATAGTAACTTTGGAGAATGTGAACAATGTTCTTAGAATTAAAAATAGACCAATAGACCTGTGGAAGGAATTCTGGGGGGCAGCCAAACATCTACCCAGGACTTTAGGAAAGTACATCTCAAAAAATATAAGGCAAATTAGGTATGACCACATGTCCAGAGATTCTGAAAGGGAAGGTTGCTTCAGAGAAATGGAAGAATAACAATGGCATTTTGATAATACAGACATTAATTATATTTTTAAAAACAACAACAACAACAAAAAATAGAGCCTTAGGTACTATCTGGGATGAGATAATATTTTTAAAAACATGCACAAAAGACAGAATAAACAGTGTATAGCTAAAATGAAAATAGGAGTGTCATAAACCCATAAGATTCCTAGTCAAAGTCCAAAATGGAGTAGAAGTAAAAAAAAAAAAAAAAAAAACAAAAGGAAAAGAATCTAGAATTAAAACCCAGTGTGAGAAGAACATGAAGAGCCAAATCCACTTGGGTGAGACAGAGTAATGTTAGTACAAGACTAAACTCTTTTTTTTTTTTTAGATTTTATTTATTTATTAGAGAGAGAGCGAGAGCACAAGAAGGGGGAGCAGCAGGCAGAGGGAGAGGGAGAAGCAGGCTCCCCAAGGAGCAGGGAGCCTGATGCAGGGCTCGATTCCAGAGCCCTGGAATCATGACCTGAGCCAAAGGCAGAAACTTAGCCTACTGACTCATCCAGGTGCTCCAAGACCAAACTGTTGATTATTGTTTGTTGTTAACTCTCATATTAAAAAAAATTATTTTTGAACTGAAAAAAAAAAAAGGAAACAGAAAAGGAAAACAAAGCACAAGACAGATGAAGACAAGTAAATGAAAGGGGAGAGCAATATAACCCAGAATATTAAAACAATTTGTAATCACACAAACCTTAAGGAATCATAGTTAATAGTAAATGGAGTGGGGAAGTCCTTACCTTAAAGCTCACAAGGAATAAAATGAATCTTTGAAACTACATACTTATTAATTTGGGTCCTTCATGGTAAAATTCTAAAGCATATTATTAGAGGTGTAAGAGAGTATCTTAAAGTGTACTCTGTGAACCAAGAACATGGCAGGATGTTAAAACAAACTAAAACACCATCTACCACCCAGATATCCTTATACAAATAAGCTTGGGAAATGTTGGGTTAACTGAACTTAAACAAGACTTATTACCACTCCAAGAGTCCTCACTTTATAATATGCAGACTTCCCGAGAAGGGTATGTAGTATGTGGTGTCTCTCAAACTTATCCAATCATGTAAATTTTTCCTTTTTTTCCCTTTTAGCATCTCATGGAATTAGCATCATGAAGGATATAATTTGGAAAATGGTGATCTGATGACATGCTACAAAGTTTTATACTTAGGTCTCTTGTGCACAACACTTTTACTAGTAATTTAAATGAGGACAAGAGGGCCTTTTTATCATCTGCAGCCAACACAAAGATGGTTAATATGATGGATGTCGGAATCAAGTTTTAAAAATATTATGACAGGTTGAAATATTGGGGAGAACCTAACAAGATATTATTGGTTTCCAAGATTATCTTACAGGATAAGAGACACCTGCCATAACAGCAATTGCTATGAACAAAAGCTAGTGGGTTTACTTGACTTAAACTCAATATAAGCCAATAGTGTGTGACTCTTACAAATAACAACACAGCAAAACTGTTAAACCAGGATGTTTTCACAGATGAAAAAGCAGATAGGCATTCCTAACTGCTCTTCATACGAGTCACATGTTTGGAAGGTGAAAAAAAAGATCGGAATGTTTTCAGTGCAGGACCACAAGAAAGTGAAGGAGTCTGGAACACAGTCACAATAGCAACACAATAGGAACACAAAACTGGAAATGTTTGGTTTAGATAGAAGAATATTTGCATTAAGTTCCATATAAGGAAAAACAGTCTTTGATTATTCACAATTCAAGGAAGACAAAGTAAAATGCTGACTTACGAGATGGTGAGTTCTTTATTGCTGAAGATCTTCAAGTTAGGCTGAGTAATTATCTTTCCAGGATGTTGTAGGAAGAATTCCTACACTGATTTCTACTTTTCTAGTCTAAATGATTTCTAGGAGTCTATTATATTATGCATTTCAATATTGTTTTTCTGTTCACTGAAATCTTATAATATTTTCATATACAGTACTATAAAATGGTAGACCTGGAACAAACCTTACATATCAGTGAACAAACCTTCACTGAAGTCTTACAATATTTTCATATACAGTACTGTAAAATGGTAGACCTGGAACAAACCTTACATATCAGTGAACAAACCTTCACTGAAATCTTACAATATTTTCATATACAGTACTGTAAAATGGTAGACCTGGAACAAACCTTACATATCTTTGTAGGGCTCCACTTTTTAGAGGTGAGAAACCCTTTCCTGTGGTGGCTTGCATGGAGTCAGCTCGCAGGTCTGGGAGGTTCACATCTTGGCAGGTGTACCCTATGGCTTCGTGAACGTCACCATGCCACAAAATGAATATATTGAGTTACACCGGAAGCACTATGGCTGTGGTTCGGATTGCCATGAGAAAAAAAGAAAGAAGGTCAAAAGGGTCGTGGGCCTTCAAAGAAGGCAAAAAAGATGACTGATCTGAAAGCTCAGCTCGGTGTCATGCTGAGAAAATACAAATGAAAGAGACTATCAAGGTGCATGAAAAGAGAAACACCAAACAAAAGAATGATGAAAAGACTCCACAGGGAGCAGTACCTCAGTATCTACCGGACAGGGAGGGACAGTCCCGAGCTAAAGTACTTTCCAAAATGATTAAAAAAGACAAAAAGAGAAAGCAGGGAAATGGGAAGCTCCTTTACCCCACAGGCCCAAGGAGAAACAGAACTATTAAAAGTTATTCAAACCGGAAAGAGGAAAAAGCAAGCATGGAAGAGGATGGTCACTAAAGTCTGCTTTCTTGGAGACAGCGTTACTCGAAAACCACCTAAATATGAGAGATTCATTAGGCCAATGGGCTTATGTTTCAAAAAGGCCCATGTAACACATCTTGAATTGAAACCAACTTTTTTACCTGCCAATTCTTGGCATAAAAAAGAATCCTTTATCCCTACTATATACAACTTCGGGTGTTATTACCAAAGGTACTGTAATTGAGGTGAACATAAATGAGTTGGGCCTTGTGACACAAGGAGGCAAAGTTATTTGGGGCATATGTGCCCAGGTTACCAACAATCCTGAAAATAGCAGCATAAATGGGGTATTGCTTGTTTGACAGCAGTTTCAGACAAGTAATTCCTTATAATTATTGAAGACTACACACCAATCAGGAAGACCACCATTACTGTGATGGTTCTGAATACTACCAAACAGCCTTACATATCTGCAGTCATCAAGAGAAGTATTTATTTATCGTGAAAACATTAAAATCGACATTCATTGAAATAGAGATGAGAAACCTAGGCTCTGAAAAGTTTCTTTCTTTGAACTGCCAGATATTTCCTGGGTACGAGACCCTGAAATATGTACTATAGAGAACACCAACACTATCTTGGATGTGATCTCAAAGGTAGATAAGTTTCGGGTGGGTATATCCCTTTAGGCCCATAAACCAACTGCCCCATGGGAAAGGGCACAACATAAGGCCAGAGTGAGATCTTCTAGAGTTCAGGGCCAAGGGCAGGAGCCCTTCTTGGCTTACGGTAGGAATTTTGATTTCATTCTATGGCTTGAGAACTATTTGAGTTTTCTGCAGAGAGAAGTAGCATTATTTGCCTAAGGTGATGCTGCTCAACTTAGAATGCATATTTTCACATCCGTGGTCAATATGTCCTCCATTACTTCACACTGTACCTATTATTATGTATTAGGATCTGTGTTCAACATTGATTGAACTCTCAGTTAACTTTTATGGCTACATATTGTAAAGAATATCTTTTAAATATAGATCTAAAATAATAAATATAAATATTTCCAAGAGGAATCGATTAATGTGCATCCACATTAAAGACTTATTTCAGTTAAGGGGGTAAGAGATATGAAGACTAAAGTACCAGAAGTCATTAAGTCAGTCTGAAAATGATGTACCAGGCACTATTGTTGACCCTGAGGTTAGGTCCATGAATAAAACATGTAAATTTTCAACCCTCATATAAAACTTAATTTCTTGCGATTGTAAGATCAGAAGATGTTTAACATTCCCTGATATATGGCCCTCTCTGTAACATGGTAGTTGCTCATTCAAGGTCAGAAAAATAAGTCTCTCCTGCTTCTAGTTTCTAACTTCTATTTCTGACCTCTAAATTCAAATTTACAGTGCTTATGTGACTAAGTCAGGCCCATCCAGATCATCTCTGTTTTTATAAATCCCAATTCAGCAAACCTTAAGTACATCTGTAAAATTTTTAGTAACTAATAGCAAAATCTGCAGTATTTAAATGTCATTAAACTTAATAATCTAAATTACATCTTCAGAAATCCCTTTTGCTATATAATGTAACATAATCAAAGGAATGCTATCTCATTATATTCATAGATTCATCCACACTAAAGGAAAAGAAATTACATAACAGTGAGGCACTGGGGGTCATCTTAGAATACTGTCTACATGAGCACTTATTATATGTATACTATACTAGAGGCTAAAACTAAGTAAACAAGTAAGAAGTCACTGGCTTCAAAGATATAAACATCTAGAAAAGACATTTTGATTAATGATAGTAATAATAAAACAATGTGATAATTCAATAAGATAAGTAGGCAAACCTGAAGATTTGGCACAGAAGGAAAGATCAATCATCTAAAAGGGTCATATGGATTGTGAAAATGATGCAAGACCCTGTGTATTAATAGGTGTTTTCAAACTCTTCTGAATATGTAACCTTTATCTTGAGACTTTCATGGAAGGAATTACAGTAGAGACATATTTTTCCTTACTGGTATTAGTTTGTTTCTATTTAACACTATGAATGTCATTTCCCCACATCTACAAAGGAGCACCTTGCTAGGTGTGGCTACTTATTCCATGGGTTAATAAACTTTTCAGTTAAGTCTATAAAGTGAAATTGATGAGTCTATGGAGAGATCTTTCAGCATGCATAAATGTAGTAAAAAAAAGTCTCGGTTTCTATTAACAATTAAAGGAACAACTAGTTTTAAACTTTCTTGCATTTGCAGGTTGGAAATAAAGGTTAAGTCATACCACTAGTAAATCTGTAGCAAGATCCCACAGGGCAATAAAAAATGATGAACACATTCATTTTTTTGGCTTATATACAGGGAAAGTACATGGATGCCTGGGCTCCAAAGGAACAACTTTGTATAGTTCTGTTTGTAGTTACACATGGTATGTATAAACAGATGAAGGGTCCTTGGCTTTCTTTTGAACCAGGAAGGGTAGTGAGATTCTAGCAGCCAAAAGCAAAACACTAATTGTTGGCTACAAACAAGTTTGATCAATGGTCTGGGAGTTTCAACTGACCATTCTATTTTCTTAGCAAACAATTCATCTTGTGCCAGCCACTGCTGTGCACCCTGTTTGATATTGGGGACTGGCTATTCATCATCCCTTGGTTTTCTCATCAAGCACAAGAGTGCCAACAGACTGCTTATTGCCTCAAGGTAGCAGGTGGCAATGTTGGCTGTTAAACAGTCATCAAAATGTCAATATCACTCTCTGCTTTGTTCCTGAAAAACATAGAACTAAATGGAAGCCCATTTCCCCTACCTCCTAAGTTTTCCCAACTGTCAGACAGTTTGAAAACAAAAAACAAAAAACTCAACAACATAGAAGTTTTTTATAGTTCAGGACTTAATATTTATTTTAAGAATAAAAAAATTAATTATTCATAGAGTCTATCTGACATATTGGAAAAATTTTTTCATATAAAATGAAATATAGGAATTGTTTTTGTTACAAGATTTTGAGTGACTGATCATTTCTTTAAGTGATCTATCATGTCATCCACAGGGTTCCTTAACCCTAACATGCTGGCATTTGGGGCCATATATTATTCCAAACTAAAATGAAACACAAAGGGAACACTGTCAATTATCTGCCTAGATCACCTCAGAATCGTATTTTGGTTTCTTTCTGTATATCCATTCTCAAGCTCCTCTGAAATGTGCTCCTGATGGCTTACTCCAAAGTACCATGCTTCAGGGGCTTGTTCTTGAGTGACTGAAGCTGCTCTGCCCACAGGTGCCGAGAAAGAGGGGAGTGCCTGGGAGTTATCAGCTACTAGGACAGCTCATAAATTAGGGGATCAGCTCTGGGATGTAATTTTTGCTTTAATATACCCTGGAGAAAGGCTGATATTGTGACTAGGCTTGGCTCCTCCTTTGTACACCCTCATCAACTTGGGGAAGAACTTCCTTAATAAATTAACGACACAACAGAAAAGTATTTTGAAGAGACCCTTCTGGCTGTGATACAGGGAACAGAGGGTTGGTTGAGATTATAAAAAAATAAGACTGGGCTCCTAAATACTGAGGATATTATAATTCTTTGGAGTAGAAACATCTTGAGGGTATGTAGTCCAACCTTCATTCAAATCAGGAATCCCTGATAAAAAATCCATTACAGATCAGCTTCAGCCTGAAGATCTGGAAGCTCACTCTCTTAATAAGACAGTCATCTTTTTCATATAATTGTAACTGTTAGAAACTTCTTCCTATAATGAGCCCAAATGGGCCTTCATGAGTTTTGTCCATTATTTCCAGTCTGTTCTCTGGAATCTTGCAGATAGGGCACCCGGGAGGCTCAGTGGGTTAAATGACTGTCTTCAGCTCAGGTCATGATTCCTGGGATCCTGGTATTGAGTCCCAGATAGGGCTCCCTGCTCAGCAGGGAGCTTGCTTCTCCCTCTCCCTCTGCTTCTCCTCCTGCTTGTACTCTCTCTCTCTCTCTGTGAAATAAATAAATAAAATATTTTTTAAAAAGAAAAGAGTATAATCTTGGAGATAAAAATTATTCTTTGTCCACATGTGGTTAATTTTATGTGTCAACTTGACTGGGCCACAAAACCCAGACATCTGACCAAACATTATTCTGGGTGTCTCTATAAGGTTGTTTCTAGATGGGATTAATATTTGACTCAGTAGACTGGGTAAAGTAGATTAATCTCCCTAATATGGGCAGACCTAATCCAGATCAATTGAATACCTGAATAGTACAAAAAGGCTGATTAAGAAGGTACTCTACCTTTCTGACTACTTGAGGTGGGATTTTGGTCTTCTTTTGCCTTCAAACAAAATGAAAACTCAGTTCTTCTTGGGTCTTGTACCATTACTGTATACCACTATATCTGGGTCTTCCACTTGCTGTCTGCAGATCTTGGGACTTCTCAGCCTCTGTAATTACATGAACAAATCTTTATAATAAATGCTGCCATAAATATATATTCTATTGGTTCTGTTTCTCTGTAGTAACTAACACAACAAGAAAACTTTCAGAGATTTCCCTATGGAGTCTGATGTAAGAGTAACTGATATCCCAAATATATCACATCCCCTCTGGTTTGTCATATATTGATGCCATTGACTATACTACTTTGGATTAAGTAATTGTACCTCCATAAAAACTTTGCTTAAGTGCACATTTACATAAGAATTACATGAGAAGATAATACATTAATTCAAGAATAATTTTTATTTTACCATCAGAGCTTTGACTAGATGGGATACAAGAAGGTATAGTTTAATGTGGGATGTGGAAGGCCCAATAAGAGGATTAATGCAGGAAGTGAGATTCCAGTAAGGTTCTGTAATTCAAGGTTCTAGAAATCCTGAGGGTAGCATGAGGTGTTTGAGAAGGGTATAAGAAGGCAGACAAAAGACTTCCGGTCATTAATTTTTTCTCAGACTGGCCCAGCATTAAAAAAAAAAAATTACCACTGATAATTTTAACATATGTCTAGTTTACACATACTTTTAGAAGAAATTAGTACATTTAATAATTTTTGTGTACATTTTTCAAACATGAAAAATTTCCTTTGGTCACTTTTTATGTGGCAAATCCAGATATTAGGGACAGAATCAATGGAGTACTCTCCTTGGTTATAAGACAATTGCTAAGACATACATTAATATCTGACTTGGTTGGAAACTTTTGGATAAAATTCTACAAAAGACAAGGAAATAAAACCTAATGGCCCTAAATTATAATCATCCACGTAGTCCAGGATTTTAAGACCCTGGGGTAGAAAGATTCCACATGTCTTACACATGTGAAGAATTTTTTTGTGTTAGCAAGAATGGTTATTTCTTGGGAAAAATCAATATCTTCATGAGAAAATTACTTTCATCTATTTTTAATCTTGGCCATTTCTCTTTATATATACTCGATAACTGATGAGTTACTAAAAAGGATTTTAAAAATTATAACAGGCACTGAACCATTTGAAGACCTAGACATCTTAACTGTATTCATTTATTTCACTTACACCACTGTACATTTGATAGTAATTTTCCTTTGGCTATACACCAGTGTCATTTCTAACTTTAGTCAACTTTATTTATATACATATTCTTTGAAGGGAATGCCTATCATTTCTAATTTGCAGCCCAAAATTATTTTTAATAATCTTCTATTACACTAAATTATTGGTATTTATTTCAATCTCACCCTAAATTTCATCACCTTTTAAGAGAGAGAACACTGTCTGAAGCTCTAAAGAGCTGGTTAAAGTCCAAGAATTAAACTATGGCTAGGTGACCTTGAGGAAAGTCATAACATCTTTTCAGGCCTGCTGCTTTTCCTTATATGTCAAAAGAGGCTATAAAGAATATTTCCTTTTTTTTAAGATTATAACTTCTGTCTGAAACCACTCTCAACTATGATATTCTATAATTAAAGTGGACTCTTTCAATACTAGTTATATCTATGCTTTTGTTTTAGCAGTATTTATTTTTTTAAAAATTCAAGTGAATAAAAATGAATACAATCTCAAATACTTACAGAAATGCTTATGAATAAGTTAGGGCATCTCTAGCACACTAACTTTATAAACAAGAGCTTAATCACTTAATAAAGTGATGGGAAATGTCAGAAGATATAGGATAGCATTAGGGAGGAATGACATCTTCCCTTTATCATGCAATGTTGTACCTCTAAAATTCAGTAGGTTCACTGAGTATACTTCACCTTTCTGTGATTTTAGGAGAAAGCAGAAATTCTCCCATCACTCTGGATTCCCTACTGGAACTCGGCTTACATCCCAGTTTGAGTGGGAAATTATCTTTTCACCAATTATGAGTTAAAGTGTGTGGTTTCAACTGATAGGGAAGATAAACGCCAGGCCCCTGGTATACCCAGAGTATGCAGAACTTGTAGCGAAGCACCAAACACTCTTGAGGGAAAGCTCCTGGAAAGCATGTGGTGGTTTCTCCTTTTTTTACAGAGATCAGATCCTATGGAAAATGTAGACAGGCTTGCATTTCCAATGGACACATGTAAAAGTATGGTGACAGATAACAAAAACTGAGGGAAAATGGTATTTTAGCTTGGATTACTCACACTGAATTAGCCTCTTCTTTTTTTGTTTTTGTTTTTTGGTTTTTGTACTTAATATCCTGAGGAGAAATGACTATTAATTACTTATTGAATAATCATGAAGAATGATTTGGGAGTTCATGAGGATACAAAGTCAGATATTAACAAACATCGCTCTTAAATGGATGCTCTAATTGAAGAGATAAACATAAAAGTAAATACAGTACAAATATGCTAATTAAAGCATGTATTAAGTGCAATGATAATACAGAATCAGTGAAAATTTCACTGAAGTAGTAATGCTTGATCTAGTTTTGAAGAGATGAGGAGTACGTTTCCAGGTGGGTTTGGGGTATTGAGAATGTGAAGCAGAATTAGGACTCTGCCAAGTCCTGAGTAGTAGCAACAGCATATACGAAGGCACATGGGGCTAGAAACACCATGGTCTTTTGGGCAACTGCATAAAGTAATTTGGTATGTGTGAATCTTAAGGATGAGTAGAAGCTGCCAAGATAAGTTGGAGAAGTAGGTTATAAGTCAGTATTTCAAGCCAATTTCTAATACATAGACATATATTATGTTACCATTACTGGACAAAAACAGACACTAAATATCAAAGACATTTTTATACTCCTAAATTGTTGGTGACAGTTTTACCAATTTTATGGTGAAGTTGTATTTTTAAGTACTTAACTTATGCAAATTTACCATACAAGCACCACCACACAGGCTCTAAAAGAAGACAAAACAAGACAAACAAATGCAACCAAATCCAAATTCATCAATTCCATCCATTTGTCCACTTAATAATAATGTTATAATCTGAGCATGATATGGGAGTCTGAACTCTACTGTTTCCTCTATTGATCTCAGTTCCAGAGCACCTCTCACAGTGTATCTCTCTTCACTAGGTTAAGACTATGGAAAAATGTATATTTTTATTAGATTTAGTATGCATCCTTACTAGATACAGACTGTGTAAAAAAAATGTGTATTTTTAAAAACAGTGTTTTACACAACGTAAATACAAGTCAACTGCTTTACATGGTGCTCCGTCCAAATAAAAGTGACCTATTCCAATGCTGAATAAAAAAGCTGCACTGGACTACTTGAGAGATGCTATTCTGATCTCCAATGTGTACCTTCCTATAAGACCAGGATTAGTTTTGACTCTATACAAATCTCATCCTCTGCATCCTCCACTTTGTATTCTAACTCTGGTGGAAAATGTAGGTTCATGGTACACTGTAAGTTCTTTTTTAATTCTAATAACCAAAATTAAAACATCAAGAAAAAAGACAAAAGAGTAAATAATGCAATAATTCCACCACTATGAACTGTTATTTAATATTGATATTATTAATATTAATGTTATTTAATGTTTGTAATCCTTGTGATATCCCCTATCTAAAAAGAAGCACCAGCACCTCCATCATCAAAGTATTCTAGAGGAAAATAATAGAATAATATAGCAAAACTTGGATGAGGTAGAGTTTGCTCTGTAATGTCTCAAGTTCTTTGACCTTGGTGAGTAGAGTCTCTCATGCCATCCTGATTGTGACCTATCTTATTCTTTCATTCTGAATGTGTCCAGTTTTTTTTTATTGTTTTAAAATATTTTATTTATTTATTTGACAGAGAGAGAGAGAGAGATCACAAGTAGGCAGAGAGGCAGGTGGGGTGGGGGTGAGGGGGGGATGCAGGCCCCCTGCTGAGCAGAGAGTCTGATGGGGGGCTAGATCCCAGGACCTTGGGATCATGACCTGAGCTGAAGGCAGAGGCTTAACCCACTGAGCCACCCAGGCACCCCATGTCCAATCTTTTAAGGGAAAACTTTGTCGTTTATCCAGACCCATGACATTCTGCTGGTGGAAGGAGGAATCTCCAACTTTTTGTTTTAAAGACAACAGAGTTTTTTTGATAAATATTTGTAAAACTTTGACAGTGATACATTCTTGCAGAGAAGCCTATCCTAGCTGGGAAAATGAATTGAATATCAAGCATACTATTTTTTTCTCCACCCAGATAAACACTTAAAGGACAACATGGCTCTGCTTCTCTTTAGTCACTGATGAGGAAGGCAGAGTCTGGGTGTAGGGAGATGGTGATGGGGAAAGTCTGACTAATGGCACTTGGTTAGGAAATTTGTTGGGATATGTAAAAAGATCAGATCTAAATTGAAAGTCATAAGCCACACCCAGGCCAAGAATTCAAGCTTCTCTAAAACAGGAATGTTGGCAGTTGCCTAATTGTGGCTTATTTGGGCTATAGATTCTCACACTATGTGTGCAATGCTACTGATGTGGGAAAGAATAATATATACTGATATTTGAATCTACTATCTACTGAACACTGCGTAGTGATGTATATTAAATGGAATATATTCCATAACCACAAAGCATTATTATTTCATCTTATGAATGTCTAAACCAAGCATAACTTTTTAATAAGAAATAAAATATGGGACTTTGCTTTTCCAAGACAAATAGAACACCCCATCATTTAGAGCAGAGGAATAAATTAGGAGATGTGTGAAAAATTAAGAGTTCCCACAATATATAAATAAATGAAATACCATCTAGAAAATCCTTAAGATGTGGTATTTTCTTCCATGACCAGTCCTTTCTTATATTTAGGCTGCTAATAAGATACTCAGAAATTACTGACCCAAGTGTTAATATTACATCCTGGATCTGAAAAATGAGAGAAGGGTCTTAAAAGCAAAGGAAAAAAAAGGTCAGAGGAGACCACAAAGGGGAGACTGAACTCAGTTCAAGTTTGAAGAAAGTGTAGAACTTAAACTTAGACAGAAATGAAATCTTTAGGCATGGGAACCAACATGATCAAGGGCATGGAAGTAGGGCTCTTGATGAATCATTTTGGAGCCAACAGGCAGACTGATCTGGCTTGAAGAGTGTAGTTATGTTGAAGATAAGAGGCAAAATTAGATTTGGGACAGAATGTGGAAGGAAAAAAATGACAGGTTCAAGAAATTAATGTAAAAATAAAATTTTAAACTATCACAGAGATTTTATAGAGTATTTTAGATTTTATAGCATTTTTTAAAAGTCAAAGTTAAAAAAAATAGAAAGCAAAAGTTACAAATCATGAAAGTAATACATTGGGCTAAATCAAAGTTTAAAACTTCTATATAATAAAAATTAAAAGATAAGAAATGGTATGCCTTTTTGGAAGACCATTTGCAATTTCTAACAAAACTAACACATTCTCACCTAAGTACCCAAATTAATTGAAAACTTGTGTTCAAACAAAAGCCTGCACATGTACGTTTTGTTTATAATTGCCAAATAAGTTCTTATTTATAATTGCCAAAACTTAAAAGAAATCATGATGTCCTTCAATAGATCAATGGATAAATAAACTGGTGCATCTACACAATGGAATATAATTCAGCAATAAAAGAAAAGAGCTATCAAATCATAAAAAGACATAGAGGGGCTTAAATGTATATTGCTAAGTGAAAGAAGCCAATCTGAAAAGGGTACAAATTGTGTGATTTCAACTATATGACATTCTAGAAAAAGTAAAACTATGGAGATCCTAACAAGATCAGCGGTCACCAGGGGTTCAGGGGTAGTAGACTGGGAAGAAGTGGTAGTGCACAGGCAGTTTTTAGGGTAGTGAAACTATTCATGCATGAAACACTTTGCCAAAAGACTTTCCTCACCCATCCCCATAAAACAGAGATACACAGAGCAAAACCCAGCTAAGTATCTTCAGTAAATATTTTTTGCATGGCCAAAAGTCATACTAAATGATCTGAGTAATTTTGCTTAATGAGGAGAGAAAAATAAACAACCCAGGGACAAATATTAGCTGTCATCATACCGTGAGTCCCCGAATAATCCCTTAAAACTACTTAAAGTTATATATATGATATAGCGGCACCTGGATGGCTCACTCAGTTAAGTGGCTGCCTTTGGCTCAGGTCATGATCCCAGGGTCCCGGGATCAAGCCCTGCATTAGGCTTCCCCTTGAGTGGGGAGCCTGCTTCTCCCTCTCCCTCTGCCTGCTGCTCTGCTTACGTGTGCTCTCTATCTGTCAAATAAATAAACAAAATCGTTTAAAAAATTAAAATTATATATGATATAAAATGTATATATTAAAATTAAAATGTATTAAAATTATATAGTATATATATATAACATATAGTATATATGTTATTTAATATAGAATAAATGCACATTATACTAACACATTTATAATGTTGAAAAATCTTTTAAAAAACCTATAAGAACTCCAGGAAATACATTTATATGTTAATATCAATTGTCTGTTGTTGGTTAGATTTTAGAATTTTATTTTCTTGTTCCTATATTTTCCACATATTCTACAGTAAGTATTCTTTTAAAAAGTAGGAACAGTGCTTCAAAATATGTATAAATGGGCATAATTATCTATTTTGTATTCCTCAATTACTATTTTTTTAAGATCTTATTTATTTATTTGAGGGAGAGAGAGAATGAGAAAGAGAGTACAAGTGGGGCGAGGGGCAGAGGGGCAGAAGGGGAAGCAGATAGCTGCTGAGCAGTCAGATGCAGATGGGGGGATGTTGATTCCAGGACTCCTGGATCATGACATGAGTCTAAGGCAAATGCTTAACCAACTGAGCCACCCAGCCACCCCATTTTTTTTTTAATATCTTATTTATTTGAGAGAGAGACAGAGAGAAGTGAGAAAGATCTCAAATACTATTTTAAAAATAAAGCCACAAAGTTTCTTCCAACTATAATGAAATAACAAAAACTGAAATTAATCTCCTGCTGTAAACAATTGGCAAAATATATGAAACAACTATTTTCCAATATGATAAAAGAGAAAATGCAGGATTGGGATGCCTAAGAGAAGGTGAAAAAACAAAGGTGAGCTTTATTATTTTTTTAAATTTTATTATTATTATTATTATTAACATATAATGTATTATTTGCTTCAGGGGTACAGGTCTGTGAATCATCAGTCTTACACACTCAAAGTTGAACTTTACATTCATACTGGCTTCCTGCTTGGGGCCAATAACGAAACATAATACAGGGTGGGGAAATGCAGACAAAGTACAGTTGGTGACACTGAGCTTAAGAGATGGGGATTAGACCTGGGAAGGCTGAGGCAGCTAGAAATTTTGGGACAAAATTTCTGAAAGTAGGGAGTTATGAATAAAAAAAGGTCTGCATTGGGGTCCCAAACTGGTCTTCATAGATACTATGTCTGACATACATAGACATAGGTCTCCTTGTAGCATAGACAAATATGTTCTACTAGATTGACTTTCCTGCAAATAATAACCATGAACTCTGGACAAAATGCCAAGGAAATTACATGAAAGAATTGAATAACACAAAACATCAGGTAAATTCTGGAATTAGAAGGTAAATATTTTAGCTTGAGATCAAGCTGCACTTAGCACCATGTAAATGGCTAAAACTCAGTAGAAAACACTGTGTCTTTCAGGCCTGGAAATTCGAGTGCAATTGCTGGAAATTGAGGGAGTATCCAGAAAAAGAGCACACTAAGGAGGGAGTGCCACAGTTTCTGCATATGCGCTCTGCCTAAATCTCTTGGTACCCATGAGCTATGAATGCATGGAGCCGACTTTAAGCCACTCAGCTAAGAATTTTTAAAAAAAAAGAAAAACAAAAAAAAAAAACCCCTAAAGGTCGAGCAGTTATCCAAAAGGCAAAATTTGCGGTCTGAGTCCAACCATGATAAATGCCTTAAAAAACAAACAAAATAAACAGTTTTGAGAGAGTGACAGAAATCTAAATAAATGACCAGGAGACTTTTTTTTTTTCTAATTACCTTCTTTAAAAGATATCTAATTATCATCTTCAAGAGATAATTAACTCTTTAAAGAAAAAATAATGTATTAAACCAAATGGAATAGTTAACAAGCCAATAATGGAAATAAAATGATATATTCAATTTCAAATATTTAATTAATCTGTAAAAAGTAAGAAAAGAGAAAAATAAATAACAAGTGAAATAATTAGAAAATAAATTCAACATGGTAGATTTAAACCCAAATGTGCCAAAATTACATTAAATGCAAATAGCCTAAATACCAATTAAAAGGCAAAGATTATCAAAGTCTTGATTTTAAAAAAAGATATACATTAAATATTAAAAATATAGATTAATAGTAAAGGGATGAAAAATACAACATGAAAGCACCAATCAAACCTGGAGTAGCATATAAATATCAGACAAAGTAGATTTCAGAATAAGGAATATTATTAGGGGTAATGAAGTATGTTTCCTAATGATAAAGGAGTCAACTCATTAAAAAAAACAAACACAAATAACAATCTTAAATGTTTATGCACCTAATAACAAAGTTTCAAATTACACAAAGGAAAAACTGAAAGAACAAAAAAGGAAAAGAAGACAAAATCTAATTATAGTTGGAGGTTCCAACATCTTTTTCTTGATAAAAGTAAGTGGAAATCAGCAAAAAATACTAATGACTTGAACAACATTATCAATTGACTTGATCAAACTGACATTTATAGAACATACCATCCAATCACTGAATAATATACACTCTTCAATTTCATACTAAAGATTGCTTAAAATAGACTATTTAATGGCCCATAAGATAAGTCTTAATAAATCGGAGAGGATTGAAATATATGTAATATACTCTCTGACTAAAACAGAATTGAATTAGGAAATAATAACAGAAAACTAAGGGGGAAATCTTCAAGTATTTGTAAATTAAAAATTACTGTTCTAAATATCCCATATATTAAAGAAGAAATCACAAAGAAAATTAGAAAATACTTTGAACTAAGAATGAAAATATAATGTCAAAATCAGTGAGTACAATTAGCTTTTTATGGTGAATTTGTTCTTTTATTTGCTTATATTATAAAATAAAAGGTCTAAAACCAATAATCAATAATAAGTCATAGGAGTTTATAAGGCATTTCTTCAAGTGTAAATTAAAATCAGAGTAAGAAGACAGAAATAATAGAGACAAAAGCAAGGAGTGGATTAGAAAGCTTTTAAAAAACAAAACGTAAACCTGAGCTTTTAGAAAAAAATTGAGAAAATTCACATTCTAGTTTCAAGAAAAACAGAAAAGATACAAATTATCAATATTAGAACTGAAAGAAAGGACATCATTACAGATAGTACATATATTAGTAGAATAATAAAAAAAATTATAGACAATTACTGCCAAAAAATTCAATTATTTGGGTGAAATAGAAACTTTCTTCATAGATAAAAATTAACAAAACCTAAAAAATATATAAAAAATTAACAAAACCAAAAAAGTAAAAGAAATTGAATTTGTAACTCAAAATCTTACCATGAAAAAACTGGTAGAAAGATTGTTATACTGATGAATTCTACCAATTATTTAAGGTAGAAGTAAAACCAATTTCACACATATTCTTCCAGAAAATAGAGGAGAAAGAAAAGTTTATGAATCCATTATTCAAACAAAGACACAAGATATCTCCTCAGGCAAGGGAAACAAAAGCAAAAATAAACTACTGGAACTACACCAAAATAAAAAGGTTTGCCCAGCAAAGGAAACCTTCAAAAAAACAAACCATGAGAGACTGTGGACTCTGAAATACAGATGGTTTTGGAGGGGAGGGAGATGGAGGTTTGGGTGATCCTGGTGGTGGATATTATGAAGGATACATACTGCATGGAACACTGGGTGTGGTGCATAAACAATGAATTTTGGAACACTGAAAAGAAATAAAATAAAATAAAATATTTTTTAAAAAGGCAACCTACTGAAAGGGAGGAGATATTTGCAACTCATATGTCTGATAAGACATTAATATCCAAAATATAGGGGCACCTTGGTGGCTCAGTGGGTTAAGGCCTCTGCCTTTGGCTCGGGTCATGATCCCAGGGTCCTGGGATTGAGCCCTTCATCGGGTTCTCTGCTCGGCAGGGAGACTGTTTCCCCCCCCTCTCTCTGCCTTCTTGTGATTCTCTCTCTCTGTCTGTCAAATAAATAAAAAATATCTTTAAAAATTAAAAAAATATATATCCAAAATATATAAAAAACTCCTAGAACTCAATACCAAAAAAACAAATAATCCACCTAAAATACAGGCAGAGGACCTAATAAACATTTTCCCAAAGAAGACATACAGATGGTCAACAGACATATGAAACGATATTCAATATCACTAATCATCAGGGAAATGCAAATCAAAACCACAAGAAGATATATCGCCTCTTACCCTTCAGAAGGCTAGTATCAAAAAGACAAGAAATAACAAGTGTTGATCAAGATGTAGAGAAAAAGGAACCCTTGTGCATCATTGATGGGAATGCTAATTGGTATAGTCACTATGGTAAACACTATGGAAGCTCTTCAAAAAACAAAAATAGAAATACTATATGATCCAATAATTCTACTATTGAGTATTTACCTAAAGAAAACAATAAGACAATTCAAAAAGATATATGCACCTCTATGTTTATTGTAGTATTATTTATTTACACCAAAGAGCCAATTAAAGCAGAAAAGAAACGCTATGTGTAGTATTATTTATTATAGCCAAGATATGGAAGCAACCTAAGTGTCCAATGATAGATGAATGGATAAAGGAGATAGATATATTTAGTGAAATATTAGTCATAAAAATGAATAAGATCTTGCCATCTGTGACAACATAGATGGACCCAGTGGGTATTATGGTAAGTGAAGGAGGCAGACAGAGAAAGACAACACTGTACCATTTCACCTACATGTGGAATCTAAAAATAAAACAAATGAGTTTTGTTTTTTTAAAAAAAGCAGAAACAGACCTGTAAATACATAGAACAAATGGGGGGGCAGATAGCTGAAGCAGAGTGGGGTGGTACAGGTTTGTAGTTATTGAATGAATAAGTCATGGGAATAAAAGGTAGAATATAGGGAATATAGTCCATGGTATAATAGAGTTCTACAGTGACAGATGGTAGCTACACTTGTGGTAGGGTAGCATAACATATAGAACTGTTGAATCACCATGTTGTATAACTGAAACTAATGTAACATTGTGTGTCATTTATACCTCAAATTTAAAAAAATAGAAAGAAAACAAAAGAACAATATCTCTTACATACATTCAAAAATTCATTTAACATATTAGAATATGATATGTTGTAATATAGCATAACTAAATAGAACTTATTCCAAGAAAGCAATACTGATTTTATATTTGGAAATTAATCAGTATAACTCGTCATATTAACAGAAAAAGAAGAAAACCGTTAATCATTCCAATAGATATAGGAAAAACATTTGATAAAATTCAATATCCATACATGGTAACAGTTCAGTAAATAAAAAATAAAAAAAATCTCTTCTACTATTGATAATCAGAGTAAAGACTAGAGTTTTCCTATATCCATGGAATGTTACATTCTATGTCTAGATGTCCCCTCAATTTGATACTATTACTGATATCTGAAATTGAGACTATCAAAAGTAAAACACAATTTCCAGATTAATCTATTACCTATAGCGGCAACAGTTAAAAATGAACAAATACTAGAATATAGTGGTAATTTGTCTTCAGTAAATTCTATCTGAAATTCTTTATTATCTCTCAGCTTCTAGATTCTCTGATCCATTCTACCCAGAATTTAAGAATCTCTTAGACTTTATTTTCCTTCTCAGAAGTCTGTTCCAGATACCAATTATTATTCAAATCAATGGTGCTAGGAATTAACCTCAGAGTCATTTACACATTGTTCCCTGATTACTTGTGCTCCCAAGTTTGATATATGAAGTGTTACACTCTTCACTGTAATACCCTCTCCTTCTTTTTCTAGATAGATGAACTTATATACTTTTTCAAGATAGTAAGTATTTTAGGCTTTGCAGGCCAGGGGGTCTCTGTTTCAAATATTTAACTACACTATTTTAGTGGGAAAATAGTTAAATATAATATATAAGCAAATGGAGCTGTGTTCAAATAAAACTTTATTTACAAAAGTAAGCAGTGACCTTCATTTGGTATGTGGGGCACAGTTTACTGACCTTGTTCTTTGATATCTCTTCCCTCATTCAAAGGATTACTCAAAACCCATTTTATAGTTAGGACTTGGAAGACCAAGTCACCTTGCTTATTGTCCCTAATATTGCAGTTATTCTGGGAAAATAAATAAGAAAGTTAACTAAATGTATGTGGAGGAACTACTAAGAAATGCTATCTGTGTATTTGCCTTCTATCTGCTATTAGAGTTAAATTACTGAGGACTAAAACCCCAGGCTCCCATTGTTATGCACACAAAAGATGAACCAAAATAAACCATGATCATGCTAATCAAGATGACATGTAAACTTTTTAAGAAGTAAGCAATTAGTGCTTATAATAATAAAAAAAAAAATTCAGTTAAGAGAAGAGCACACACTTTAAACCTTTGCTTGATCTGTTTCTGGAAGGATCAGGTAGTTTGTAACATAGCCAAAGGAAAAATAGACGCTTATGCAATGTTAATTCTCTTTTTTTGGTTTCTAAGACTGGATAAATGGACACAATGGAAAATAATAAATAAATATAATCTTGTATACAGTATATGCTGGGGCTATGTTTGGTACATTTATGTATATTTATAGCACTTATTTGAGCTACTTGGTTAGAACTGCAATAAAGAATTAATCCAAGAACAAATACCAGTATTACAGCATATCACAAGTGCTTTTAATTAAGACTTAGTTTTAAAATGTTAGCTAAATACTTCCACAGCGTTCCATTCTCCCTAATAATCCACTGACAAGCTCCCTTGATCAAGGGCCAGTGTATCTTCAACAGTGAAATAAATCTCGTTCTAATCAAAAAGTGATCATATTATTATAGTTCCCTAGAAACTGCATTTAGCACACAAAAAGATCACACATATCTGCCTTGCTGGAGAGCACTGGCTCACACATGATTTGTTGGATATGCCTAAGAGAGTTCCGGCTCAGTTTGGCTTATTTTGAAGTCAGGATAATTGAACCCTACTCTTCCATTCCCCATGTTAAAACCTCCCTGCTGTGTGGGTCATTACCATCCCCTTTGACCACATTTGTGTTAAGTCATAGGTGAGCCTCCCAAAAGCAGCCTGGTATCTTTCCTTTCCATACAACATTTCAGAGTCTAGGGTCTCCTCAGCTGAATCAAATAATTTTCACAAATAGATGTTAGAAGAAATATAAAGTATCAAAACAGGCAGGTAGGCAGAAACCTGTATTTTTAGTGCCTTCAAGTCTCCTTTGGTTAACATTTAATTGGTATTTGGAGGTATGTGCTTAAAACAAGTGTTCATTGCTGTATTTTCACTACCTAGCACTGATGGGTCTGTAATCAAAGGAACGAGACTGATACAAAGCTAAGGTCAAGCAAAGCTTTATTTCATGCCAAGCATTGAGAATCAAACCGATCAGTCAGGACCGCCTCTTACAGAGAGGGTGAACTCTGCCTGCCTTACTAACTTTTAAAGGGCAAGGGCCATGTGGTTGAGCCTGGCCACACACAGGTGGCAATGAGATTGCAACACACAGAGAAAGCTGCATAGTCATGCTAGGTCACACACAAGTGACCAACTGAATCACAATTTACCCTATAGTAGATATTTGAACCAGCCTATCACCTTGGTCAGAATTGGCACCCAAAAGGCACCCAAAAGGCGGGGCCCACACTCCTTGGTGGCTAGGGATACAGTATGCACGCCCCACTGATTGGATGTCTCCACCTGGCCTGACCCACCCTTGTATTTGGGCTTTGTTACGTGGGACTGGTTTTTCCGACTTGCTTTTCAGTAAGTCCTCTGCGGGGGGGGGGGGGGGGGGGGGGGGTTCAGTTTAAGTTTTACTGTATAAACAACAAAATGGCTGTTCAACTGAGATGGAGCCACTTTGGCTAAATAGGCCCTAACAGCACAATTCCCATTATATGTCAGATTAATAAGCGAATCAGTGACCTTAAAATGGCAAATTAAAAGTTTACAAGAATTTGCATTCCATCTCTTGTCTGTAATCTATTTTACCATCTATTACAACCAGATTATTTTTAAAAATTGAAGTTAAACTTCCCATACTTGGTCATTTCTTTTGATCAATGAATACTGTATGACTAGAGTAGAATTATTATTTTTTTAAGATTTTTTATTTATTCATCTGAGAGAGAGCGCTTGCGAGCAAGCAGAAGCATGAGCAGGGGTAGGGACAGAGGAGAAGCAGGCTCCCAGCTGCACAGGCTCCTGGGTGAACAGGAAGCCTGGATGTGGAATGTGGGACTTGGTCCCAGGATACTGGGATCATGACCTGAGCTGAAGGCAGAGGCTCAACCCACTGAGCCACTCAGGTGCCCAGGGTAGAATTATTAATACAAGAGGTTAAAAAATACTTTTTTAATCCTCTACCAATAAGGAAAAGAAAGGCTCAGAAGGGAGAATATACTTTCCATTTCAATCTTAAACCTCTTAAAATTCATTCATGAAAAATCTCTTCTCTTTTCTCTGTAAAATCTAGGAAATCACACGGAATTTATCCTAGCTTATTAAACAGAATACCTTCATACTTGCCTGTGTTTTGTGTATTTTTCTTTGCAGTCCACATAAATTTCAGCACAGGCATACTGTGCCTGGAGAGAATACATTATAGCTTAAGGAGTCATTTTCATTCCAGATCCCATATGAATTTACTCTTTTCCATATTTAGAATTAACATCTGGAGTAGCCAGGGTTCCATGAGCCATGCCAGCTGCACTGATGATTCAGGTAAGGGGAGACCCCATGAAATTCAGGCACTACTCCTGACAACTAGCGACCACAGTTTTACAGAGCATTACTACAGCAGGGAGGAGATTATTATTTATCTTTCTGTATTTGATCCCTTATGTGTGAGAAACAGATGCCACTGTGGCTTGTCCAGACTGCTCTAATTCCACTACCCCAAGGTTGCCTTTTACTTTGCTCTTTTCTGGGTGTGTAGTTTCTAAAGGAAGCCAACGTGCCCTTATTTTATTTGGAAGAGAATGCTGTTCAAGGGATGAATACAGAGTGCAAAGGAGACAATTCTCCAGATCTTTTACATTCAGTCAAAATTCTCAAAGGAAGAAGATAAAAAGTAAATTAATCAAAAGAAAAGGAAAAAACGATGTGACTGAACTAATCACTGTTGTTAACGGGTGCCCACCATGTGTCCTACACTATGCAGGAAGTATAAATGGACAAATGAAAAACTAGATAGATAGATGATATATAATAGATAGATGTATTAAAAAGTTGTTTTTCTTTACTTGTTTATAATCTAATGGAGAGGCAAAACTTACCCACCTGAAATAGCAAAAGCATAATTAACACTGATATTTATACTAAGTGTAAGAGACATTCAAAAAGGCGGGACAGATAGTGTTATATTATTATATAGAGTTACCTTTGATTTTCCTGTGAGTGGTATTCTAATTCAACCCTTGTTGGCAACCTAAGCACTTTACTAAGAAATCATCTTCCTTATTCAAACTTCCAGAGTTAAACCCTTCTCATGGAGCCAGAACTAAAGCTATCAACCAAACCCTAGATCTGGGCTGTTTGCACTCATGTTTTGACTTTGTTAGATATGTGGCTGTGGACAAATGACTTGACCTCCCTCTGGTTCAGTTTTCATATTTGTAAAGAGAAATATTTCTAGAATGTTCCTCATATGAGTATATGAAGATTGACTAAATTCATTTCATTTTTACTATAGTGTCCACTATAATATGTACTCACTGTTATTTCTAGTATAGTGCCTGATAGTGAGCATTATATATTTGCTATGATTTCTGGTTTCTACCACCACACAGCTTAACTTCCCCAAAACATCATATATGATTTGGGAAGGATAGACCACCACAGTATCTTACAATTGGAAATTTACAATTGCTGAGTGAATGAGTCCAAGGCAAGCATGGTAGGGATAGGTTGAGTATGCCCAGAAGGTAGAGGAATATATGATGTGAAAAAATTGGCCTGATCCTCCCATTTCTTTGAGTGAGGAAATGGCTATCTTAGAGAGTTAAGAAGACTTCACATCCACAGGCTGACAACTTAGATCATACTATTCCAACTACATCTCAGTATACTATTGTTATGGCTGGCCGCTTTTCTATGTGAGCCTCCACTAACCAGGGGAGGGCCATGTGTGTCACTGCTTCTTTCTTCCTGAAGGTGTCATAAAGATGAATTTCCTTAATGTCATGAGATTCTCAAAGATAATCATAATCAGGGCTGCACTGCTGGAAAGTAGTAGGAAATTAGACATGATAAACAATCTTCTCAAATCATTCAGCTATTAGTTTCAATTTCTTCCCAGGAAAATTTTGTACTCTGTTTTCTACTAATGAAAGGTCCAAAAGTTCACACCTACATCTGCAGCTAAAAGAGGAATGCCCAATTAGCCTTGGAATAAAAGATAATAGTCTCAGAAAATAGCATATTTTACATTTCTACATTGTTTTGCAGATTTCATTTTTACAAATATTACCTGCATGTGTCTTCAGAAGATGGAGAAAGCAGTTGTCCTTATCTTCATTTTTGATGAGGAAACTGTGACTTAAAGACATAAAATGTTTGTTCCAATCACCTTTTCACACTAAAAATGGTATTAATTCCTTTTAGTGGGCCATCAATTCCATTGTCTTTCTAATCTTCATGACTGAAAACTTGATTTTTTAGAAATGCTGATAAAACTGCAAAGAAGAGCAGTTTAAATTATTTAGAGGTCTTAATCTGACTCATTGATTTATATTTTCCCAATTATATTTGTATTTGAAGAGAATGAAAAAGAAGTATTTGCTCTTTCTCCCAAAACCTTTGACCCTGTCCCATAAAGGAGAGTCCCACAGTTCCATCTGTGAACACAAAACTACAAATTATATTATCTGTCTCCATGAACTTCCTTTTTATTACTTCTTGGATCTTAGTTCCACATAGCTGGTAACAAACAAGTGGTGTCTAGTTCCCACTCCACCCCTGCTCCTCCCTGTGTTCCAGATAAGGGGGAAAAAAAATCCCTGTAATCGTAATCAGGGTACAAAGAGGAGCAAGTGCCAAGAGTTCTTCTGAACTGGGATAGAAAATGCTCATACTCCATATTCTTATTATTTGTACTTCCACAAACTATTTACTGAAAACTTTTGATGAGCTAAGCTCTGGAACAAGTGCTGAGAAAACAGATTTAAAAGATAATCATAACATTTTAGAAGTAAGATAAAATAAACCTGAAGTGAAAGAGCTTCTGTCCTATAGGAGATCTCAATTGCAATGTTTTATTAAAATGCTATATGTTAAATGCTCTGGGATGCCTAAAGAAGGCTTTCAGGGGAGTAATATTAACATACAAAAGATCATTTGAGAAAGAGGAAACATCTGTTTCCACTGAATGCCACCAGAACCATTGCAAGTTGTCTCTGTGGGAAAGGTAGAAAATAAGGGCTGGGAAGAGTTGCTGTTCCCATTCCCCCATTCAATGGTGTTTCCATATAGAAGAAATCAGCATTGGGGCACCTGGGTGGTTAGGTCCTTTAGCAGCTGACTCTTGATTTCCTCTCAGGTCATGATCTCAGGGTCCTGTATTAAGCCCTGCAGGGGTGGGCTCCCCACTCAGCAGGGAGAGTCTGTTTCTCTGCCTCTCCCCCTGCTTGTGCTCTCACACCCTCTCTCTCACAGAAATAATATCTTTTAAGAAAATAAAAATTAGGGGCACCTGGGTGGCTCAGTGGGTTAAAGCCTCTGTCTTTGGCTCCAGTCATGATTCCAGGATCATGGGATCGAGCCCTGCATCGGGGCTCTCTGCTCAGCGGGGAGCCTGCTTCCCCCTCTTCTGCCTGCCTGCCTCTTTGCCTACTTGTGACCGCTGTCTGTCAAATAAATGAAAATAAAAATCTTAAAAAAATAAATTTTAACTCTACATTAACTCTACATTAGTAGATATGTAGAGATAACTCTACATTAGTCAAATTTTTTTTTGTTGTTAGCTGAATTCTTAATGTTGAGTAATTTTAAGGATAAAAGTAATCCATATTTTTTAACATGACATGTCTCCAGTTATTGATTAGCGGCCTGTAGTATATGATAATTAGGGTAAGTTAGGGTTTAAAAGCTTAGGAAAAGAGCCCAAGCTGCTGATGGGAAATAAACATGTCCATCTTCCCATCCTGGTATGACCCACTGGGTTTTTCTCAGGGGCAAGGGCTGCCTACTCTGATTAGTCAGATTTCCCCTTCAATTGGTGTGCTTCACCCACTCAGATTTTTTAAAATATTCTGCATAACATCCCTGAATCATCTTTATCAGAAATGTGACCTAATAATAAGAGCTTTGATCAAGTGGTATTGTTTGCTCCCAGCTAAATGTGCTCTAGAGGAAATTCTCCATTTAGAGCAGAAACTAATGGCTCTGAGCAGAAACTAATGGCTCCATGCAGCTACTTGCTGACATCTATATGACCTTCAGGAATCCAGGTCTCAGCAGGCAAAGGAAATGGAAATGCAGAAGAAAATTGAGGATAGAGCTATAGAAAATCCTACTCTTCTGTATTCAATGAAGGTTTTTATTTTTCCTTTTATAAGAAAACAACTTTCTTATTTATTATTTTCCTTGTATTGAGACATGTTACATAACTTCATAAAATACACTGAGCATCTATCAGATTCAGAAGGAAAACCTATCACAGGTGAAGGTGGCCAAAAGGTACAAATGTCCAGTTATATGTTCTGGGGTTGTAATATACGATGTGGTAATTATAGTTCATGAAACTGTATTGTGTATATGAAGGTTGCTAACAGAATAAACCATTAAAACTCTTACCATAAGAAGAAAAACTGTAACTGTTTGAAGGGATGGATGTTAATGAAACTTATTGTGGTAATCATTTCATAATATATGTATATATCAAATCATTATATTGTATACTCAAAATCAAACTAAAGCAGTTTTGTATATCAATTATATCTCAATAAAACTGGAAAAATATATAAAAAATGTGAACATTGTCTAAATTCACAAACATAAATATTTTTGATATATTTTCTTTATATAGTTCTGTGAAGTGAATAGAAGATACTAATATTACTCTCCTTTTACAGATGGCAAAACTGTTAAGTAATAAGAAATTCACATAGTTTGTAAGAGGCAGAGCCAAGATCATGAACAAAGAATTCCTGATTCCCTCAAGTCTTCACCAGCAGCAGCTTCCTGCCTTTGTTCTGATGAGTTGAACAAACTTGTGGCTTTTCTGAAAAAAGACACCTCCAACTTCAACTGACTCAGTCCTAATGAGTAAGATAGATTAGATGCTGATTATTTGCATGTAAAAGAACTCTTTGCTTAATAAAGCAGTTCCCTTGAGCATTCTTTAGTTCTTTTAAATGTTCAAAGTTTACCCTGTACCAGTACTCTTCTAGACTATGGGAATGCAGTGATCAACTAAATTGACAAAGTCTATATTTTCTTACAGTTTATATTCTAGTGGAGAAAACCACACAAACATATGTGATCAAACAAACATATAAGTATTGGGTTTTCAAGTCATGATAAGTGCTTGGAAGAAAAGTAAAGCAGGGTAAAGGACTATAAAATGACAGGCTATGGGGAGCTGTAATAGCATGAATGGGAATGTGACCTTTGAGCAGAGGAATGAATGGAGTCAGGTAGCAGCAGTCAGGTGAAGAAACAGAGCAGCAGACAAGGTAGGAGAAGGCGAGTGCTGTGCCCACACCCAGGTCTATAGAGCACTAAGAGTGCAGGGAAGGCTGGGCCACATCTTAGAAGGCACTGCCCAACAAAGATCAATAAGGGATGAAATCAGTCAGTCACTGGGGAAAAAAATCAAATAAAATAGACTTTAATAGATTAGAAAACAAAATTGAAAACCAAAAGGTCAGGGTGACTGAGCCTGGGTGCTCAGTCAATTAAACGTCTACCTTTGGCTCAGGTAATGATCCCTAGGTCCTGGGATCCAGCCCCATGTTAGGCTCCCTGCTCTCTTTCCCTCTGTGATCTCTTTCACTTTTGCTGTCTCTCAAATAAACAAATAAAATCTTAAAAAAAAAAAAAAGTAAAGTAAAAGAAAACCAAAAGGCCTTAAGGACTCTAGTTGTCTACTTATACGTGGGACGTGTAAGACTGGTGGAGCAAAATAATTTGTCAGTAAATATTTACTGAATATTCAATATAGAAGTTTTATTCTTGGTGAAAAAAGAAAAAAGAATTCCTGACTCCATAAACAGCACGTGTTCAAAGCAAAAGGATTATCCTCTATAACCAAAACTAGGTATTGAGCTTGGTGGAAGATGTCTTTCATTGTACGCTGCAAACCAAGGTACACCTGCCTGATATTGCTTGTACTGTCTGTAGACCCTGAGTGGAAGCCCATGCTTATGCTCTCTGTCCATGCCCTCTTTCTCCTACTGTTGATTCCAACCAGAATGGACCTATATCCCAAGAGGGAGAAGCAGCCAAGACTTAAGTTACTCGGATGCCATTTTGATAAGAATTTGAACTAAGACATCAGTGATCTTTAGACAATGGATCTTATAGGTGAGCTGAGCTCAAATGGAAACAGATCTAATGAGCTATTTGCACAGGAAAGAACAAAGAAAGTTCACTAGGAAAGAGATAAGAAAAGAAGAAGAAAAGGAGTAAATTAACATTAAGAAACAGAGCAAAAGGATTTTCCCTGTAGAAGGTGTGGAATTGCCCAAAATTCTGCTTCAAAACTTCAACAGAAGCATATACCATTCATGTAAAATACAGCATTGGTAGCTGGACAGAGACTACCATTGATTTTTATCCCAATTAACACCTCCAGTTATAAAGTTCCTACATTTGAATGACTCTTATTGATGAGGATGAGATAGGAGCTGAAGAATAGTCATCACTTGTCTACTAGTTGTTAAAATCATAGATCATCTAAAAATCTCTTCTGGACTCCCATTTTCAACTTCTCCACCCAAGTAGAGACCTGTAGCATCTAAGAACTGGAAGAGAATGCAGAATTCATCAAACCCAAGTAGGTCAAGATAATTTCCTTTCATTTAGCCGCATAATATTCCCATGAGGTTGGGGCAGGCAGAGAATATGGATGGAGAAGTTTAGACACCAATAGGCCTTGTACAGGTCATGAAGCTTATGCATGACCAGGAATTCCTGGTTCTAGTCCTGTGTTTCTTCCTTAGCAACAGTTACATGACAGATCATACTTTATTCTCTTAAAACACTCCCCAGAAACACTTTGCCAAGCTCAGAGATAACAGCAATCTTAAGACTTTCCACTTCAGAATAACAAGCCAGTGGGCCCACACAACAGAAGACAGATCTTGAATGAACACAAATGAAACAGAAAGTAGAAAGTAGGAAGCGGAGGCCCTTCTGGGGCCTAGTGATTTATAGAATTGGATATGTTCTAAAACTAAGCTTGCTACATGGTTCTATCCTTGTTTATTGGGATGAATTGCCCAAGTCATATGGTTTCCCCAAGTCCAACTTTCATCTGCCAGACAAAAATAATATTACTGATCACTAAGATGGTATGAAGAATTCAAATGAACAAAACAAAAGGAGAACTGGAGGCACAAAGAACTATGAAAGCATGGGTTGATAGAGCTAAAAAGAGGTTTTGACATGTAATCTAGCTTTGAAATACAGAATAAGATGAATTATAGTCCTCTGCCTTGGTAACTATTAGAGATGTCCATACACACATACTTGTATCTCCAGAACACTTTGTCACACAGTTGGGAAGAGTGCAGAAGAAAGTGGGATTCACCAATCTTATCCCACTACTCCCCTCCACTCTGGGGCTATTTTATCAGTTCAAGATGAGGGATTGCCTGGGAGAACAGAAATAGCCATGAAATAGGGTAAAATTATTTCTGCAAACTTTTTATCCATTTCTAGCCTTTCAACCACCTCCATCTCAATGCCGAGCTGTCCTCCTCCTCACTATATTTTTCCATATTCACTAATATATTCTTTATGTTATACATGATTATCCAAGGCCACTGACTTAAATAAGAATTGTTCTCTCCCAAGAAACAAGCTCCATTACTCTCTGGGTTTACAAAAGTAATAGCTATCACATAAACTTCATGTACTCCTCCACAAACACTAGTGGAGTCCTATAATTTATTAGGTACTAACTTCAGCTTATAGACAGTCTTCTCATACCATGGAAATTCTTAGCCAGATGAAATATAGCTAGATTGCAAAAGATGACAGTGTTAGAACTGTCAGATACATAGCAGGCCAATAAAGCCTGGTACTTATAACCCCCAGAGACTGAGAAGGCAATGATCCATGTGGGACAAGGCTGGGGCTTAAAATGCTAAATATGGGTAGGATCTGACATTGGCCTTGATCTTTCTGTTCTCTAGCCAGCTGCTGAGCCTGAGCTTTCATCAATGGACATGGGAGCATAAGGGCAGCTGAACTCTCAGCAGCCCCCACGAAATTTGAGAATATGAGTGACCAGCAGATATTGATCTGGTTCTGAAAGGGAGAGAAGCTGAAGGGAAGTATTTACAGAATTCTCTATTGATGTCCAGAAAGATGCCCCATTTTTCTCTCTTCAGTTGAAGTGGCATGTCTTAAACTCTCACAGGACTTATGAATAAACCAGACAGGCCTTGTTACCATCTGAAATTCTGTAACAAGTATTTTTCAGCCCTGGCCAGCATGAGGAGAACAGCAGAATTCCACACTGCAATGTCCAAGGAAATCAAAATATGAACCCCCTGTTGATATATTTTCTTTTGACACACACAATTTTGCTGAAACTGCTGACTTGGAATTTGAATGCAAAGGTGTTTTATCTGAAAATTCTATAAGAACTTAGGGCTTCAGGAAAGTCCATTATACCCCTATGACTGTAATACCACATTGTCCTCTGATTCTGAATTCACTATATATTCTTACATCTAGAAGACACTACAAAACAGTTCAAACTGTAATCCCAAATATAAACCTCTTTTTTATTATTCACTTTGTAATTGTGCACCAATGCCAAATATGAAAGATGCTTAATTTACTACTATAGCTAGCAGCATATCCATTTCCAGATTTCTGAGGCATCTACCAAGATCTATATCTCAGTCCACGTGCAAAAATATCATGGGCTGTGTGTAGATCTCTGTTTTCTAGGAAGATACGTGAGCTGGAAATTGGCAAATTGCAATTGCACTTTAAAGTGTCTGGTGAAATTATCCTGGATCCTTGATGTATGGGAAAGCGGTTTGGATGGCTGACCAGACCAGACATTGTGCATGCTCCTGCCAGGGAAGCCAAAGCAATACACTGATCCATTCCAAACCACTGGGGGTGGGGAAAGCTGCTTAATTAGGGAAGTCTGTAGTTCTGAAGGCTGGGTGATTTAAATGTTCAGTGCGGAAAGTTATTGGTCAGTTGATAAGTCAGCCATGGTCTGAAGACTTTTTCTCTTAACATAACAATTTGTCTTCAGACTTCTTAAAACCTCAAGTAGACTCCACACAAGCCAAATATTTAGTGGTTTCGTGAAGTTTTTTCGGTATTCATGTCAACTGCAGTTCTTCAGAAACCCATTTAAAATGTTGTTTCTTTTCCATATGGCATTCTAAAAGGGAACACAGGATTACAAATTTAAGATTGTGACAAAAAAGAATGCTTTTTGTAACTGTTTCCATAACTTTCTAAACTTCTTAAATGACTTTGATTTATGTTGTGCCAAGAATTGAATACCATGTTTATCACTAGGATTGTGAATATCTATCTATCTAACTATCTATCTATACCCTTGGCAACTGGAATAACTATATGTATGGAGGCTTTTTTTTTTAAGTCTATTTATTTATTTGACAGAGTTCACAAGCAGGCAGAAAGGCAGGCAGAAAGAGGAGGAAGGAGGCTCTTCACTGAGCAGAGAGCCTGATGAGGGACTTGATCCCAGGACCCTGAGATCATGACCTGAGCTGAAGGCAGAGGCTTTAACCCACTGAGCCACCCAGGCTCCCCATGTTGTAGGCTTTTAGTTTTTATTTTTTTGCTATGTTTTTAGGTTTGATTGACAGATTCCACAAATGAGTCTTGAAGGTTAAATCATCTGCTTCATCTCAATACCTTCCAAGCATCTTTAACACAATTCTAAAGTTTAGGACTCAGAAAACTATTTGCAAATTTGTTCTTGTTCTACCCTATTTTATTATATACACCAGGGATACCACATTTCCTTAGATTTTCAAACTTTTGTGGCTATAATTTTTCCCATTTTCATGAATATGAATATGAAAAGCCAAATAAGGAAGAATTCTCCCTTCTGAGAAGTCTTGAGGTCCCTGCCAAGCCCATGGCTCCTTTTAGGGTCGTTGTCCATCCATAGATTGCGTATCCTGTGATCCTCACCCCTCTCTCAAGTCTGGTTGCAGCTTCTCCAGCAAAAGAATATTTGTCTAACCCAGAGATAGCCACCTAAAGACTAAGCAAAGGCCAAAAAAAAGGGTCCGGCTAGAGAACTCTACACAAAATGGTGGAGTGACTGATTCCATCAAAGCTCTTACTGGAATCTGGCTGGGAGATGTACAAAGACAGTGAGAAGTGGGAAAGGACTTGAGAAATAAATGAAAGAAAATAGAAGATACACAAAAGGGTAGAAGCCTGAAGGCAGCAAAAAATAGGTAGAGAACAAAGCAGAAGGGAAACTGAACCGTGAACATGACAGAATATCATTAGGGTCGCTATGTATCACCATGGAGATTATTAAAAGTACTGTTCCATTCTGATTCTCTAGGTCTCTGTCAGTTTGGCTCTGGAGTTGCTGAGACTGGTTCCATTCCTTCCTATAATACATCTCTGTTAATAGGGATACAAAAACAGGCTTGTTAGAGTTTCTGACAAGTGTATTAGAACCTAAGTCAAAAATTCATTTACTATGAAATGAAGCACCTATTTTATAGATAGATGTTCTGACAAGTTCTATGAGGGCTATAAAGTGAAATTTGCAATTACCCTTCTAAGGGGATCATTAGTTTAAAGAGTAAGACCATAGACTACTGATGAAGGCAGTGAAGGGTTAAAATTGGGCACTTTGAAGACATACTGCCTGCTTACAAATCCTGTACCAATATCAACTAGCAGTATGGCTGTCTCCTTGAGGTCAGGTTTCCTAATCTATAAAATGGGGTACCATTCTCCAAACTACCAATTAAAGTTCTTGTGAGGATTATAAGAAGGAAGTTCTGTAAAGGGTTTGGAACAGAGTTCAGAATAACTGAGATTGCCCACACCCTTCCCAGGTATCTGAGGCCTTCGTGGCAAAGAAAGAAATTGGGTGGATTAGAAGCAACTCTGCACAAACCCATTCCTCATAGGAAGACATTCCGTACACGAAACCAGGCAGTGTGGTTGGAGAGTTACACCTGTATCCCAAGGCAATTTTCTATAGAACAGATATCCACTTGGTGACCTTGATCCTTGGCACAGAGGAATCCTCCTCTCATCGGTCACTCACATTCCAAGGAAGGAATTTGGCTGTCCTTCCTCATCACCCTCTCTTTGCTCCTCTCTTTGCCAGACATCTGCTACATATGCTGGTCTTGTGTCTGCTTCATCTTTCCCCACATGATCTTCATCTCTCCCCTTTTCTTTCCTCCTCATACTTTCTTACAGGAAAGAACCAGGGGCAATTTTCTTACAACATACTTAACCACACAAAACATATATTTCCCACTTGGCTCTGGTGTGTTCATGAGTCGATCAAGACCATCTGCGCTTGCATATCCAATATCCCCCAGTATACCCCACCCCCTAAATCTAATCCTTTCTGTGTAATGTAACAGGGTCTTTGTGCTACAAAGCCCTTAATAATTTTTAAACAAAATTGCCTTAATATATAGCAATTGCTAAATGCAATACGGAAATATTTATTTCTCTTGCCAACTATAGATTCCAGTCTGTGGCTGCTTTGCACAACTTGCAGAACTCTATGTGATACAAACCGTACAAGACACATGTCTTAAAAGCTACTCCTTTGGGAAGTCTAGAAACACATCATTCAATTCTATAAGAGATTAACATTGCAAATTATCAGCAAATTAATTGCCCAGGGCAAGAACCCAAGCCAGCTTTATAATATTTAATTTCCTCTTGACCCTTCTATGACTGATATTTGATAGGCAATACTGAGTCTTTCCTGTGGCACCTGATTTCTAAGTGTGGACTTGTGCTTATCATCATGGTAAAACACTCAGGCATAAACTCTACTGACAGAAATCCAGTTGGAAATTAACACCATCAGAATATCCTGGAATGTAATATATTATTGTCATGTATAAGCACTAAAAATAAAAAAAGTAATTTTTGTAAGCTAATATTTATAAATTTTATAATGTTCACGAATTTTCCAGTATATGTGGATATATTAAATTACTATTCTTATAGGAATTCTTAAAACCCCACAATATCATGCGCCAATGAATCTTTTAAATTTTCTGAATTCTACTGCATCATTCAACAAATGCTGGTTGAACCCTTTGTTGTACTCAATACACTTCACAGAAGAATACAACAAATCAGATACACATTTTGGTCCTAAAAGTTTATGATTCAGTAGAAGAAATGAGACAGACATACATGTGGTAGGCAGATTATTAACCACACAAAGATGTCCACTCCTCAGTCTCTACAACCTGTCAGTATGTTACCCTAGATGGCAAAAGGGACTTTTGTGATTTGTGATTAAGATTAAGCACTTTGTGATGAAAGTGATTATCCTGGATTATTTGAATGGGTTTGGACTAATCCCGTGATTCCTTAAAATCAGAGAAACTTCTCCAAATGTGCAGTCAGAAGGAGATGTAAATGATTCACATTACTGGTTTTGAAGGTAAAGGGGGCCATAAGCCAAAGATTGTGAATAGCCTCAAGAATCTGGAAGAGGCAAGGAAATGAATTCTCCCCTAGAACCTCCAGAAAGAAATACAGTCCTGTCCACAAATTGATCTTAGCCAAGTGAGAGCCATGACAGATTTCTTACTTCCAGAACTATAAGGTAGAAAATGTGCATTGCTCTAAGTTATTAATTTGTGGCAATTTGCCATAGTAGTAATAGGAAACTAATATAATGCATAATTTATACGAGTTAGAAAGGGCCAATTGTTATAGAAGAAATACAATGATTGAGATATTAAATTAAGATTAGCATGACAAAATTGACTATATTTATCCTCTTTCTTAACTCCAGATTTGTATTCCTTTTGTATTTGTATTGTTACAAATATCAAAATATCAAAATAGCATCATAATGTCTTCCTTATCTTCCCAGGAGCTCTGCAGCAAAAAGCTAAGAAGACCATGCACATGAGGTGAATGACTCATACAAGATGGGAAGCTGGCTAACTGGTTAGCCCTGAATTTAACAAAGTTAACACCCAAGAGAAAGTTTCCAAACTTTGACTAAGCCAAAAGTAAGTTTCTGGGATCAAAATGACAAGTTCATGATAGAATCCTACATGGTATTTATTTGAATACCATGCTATTTAAATAAAACCTTGTTT
Source organism: Mustela putorius furo (assembly GCF_011764305.1). NCBI lineage: Eukaryota > Metazoa > Chordata > Mammalia > Carnivora > Mustelidae > Mustela > Mustela putorius. The sequence goes on from NW_025421987.1 coordinate 25,888,055, forward strand.
TCCCTTTAAAAATGTATTCATAAAACATTCCTCGAGTCCTCAACAAGATAAAGAAACTGGGACCAAATATTGATACTTTTGCTGTAGTCTGCATGGTGAGTCAAGGATAGAGTTGTAATTGCTAAAATGTCTGGCCTAATGGAAAAGATTTTTTTTTAATTTTTTATTTTTTATAAACATATATTTTTATCCCCAGGGGTACAGGTCTGTGAATCACCAGGTTTACACACTTCACAGCACTCACCAAAGCACATACCCTCCCCAATATCCATAATCCCACACCCTTCTCCCGAAGCCCCTCCCCCCAGCAACCCTCAGTTTGTTTTGTGAGATTAAGAGTCACTTATGGTTTGTCTCCCTCCCAATCCCATCTTGTTTCATTGATTCTTCTCCTACCCACTTAAGCCCCTATGTTGCATCACCACTTCCTCATATCAGGGAGATCATATGATAGTTGTCTTTCTCTGCTTGACTTATTTCGCTAAGCATGACACGCTCTAGTTCCATCCATGTTGTCGGAAATGGCAAGATTTCATTTCTTTTGATGGCTGCATAGTATTCCATTGTGTATATATACCACATCTTCTTGATCCATTCATCTGTTGATGGACATCTAGGTTCTTTCCATAGTTTGGCTATTGTGGACATTGCTGCTATAAACATTCGGGTGCACGTGCCCCTTTGGATCACTACGTTTGTATCTTTAGGGTAAATGCCCAATAGTGCAATTGCTGGGTCATAGGGCAGTTCTATTTTCGACATTTTGAGGAACCTCCATGCTGTTTTCCAGAGTGGCTGCACCAGCTTGCATTCCCACCAACAGTGGAGGAGGGTTCCCCTTTCTCCGCATCCTCGCCAGCATCTGTCATTTCCTGACTTGTTGATTTTAGCCATTCTGACTCGTGTGAGGTGATATCTCATTGTGGTTTTGATTTGTATTTCCCTGATGCCGAGTGATATGGAGCACTTTTTCACGTGTCTGTTGGCCATCTGGATGTCTTCTTTGCAGAAATGTCTGTTCATGTCCTCTGCCCATTTCTTGATTGGATTATTTGCTCTTTGGGTGTTGAGTTTACTAAGTTCTTTATAGATTCTGGACACTAGTCCTTTATCTGATATGTCGTTTGCAAATATCTTCTCCCATTCTGTCAGTTGTCTTTTGATTTTGTTAACTGTTTCCTTTGCTGTGCAAAAGCTTTTGATCTTGATGAAATCCCAATAGTTCATTTTTTCCCTTGCTTCCCTTGCCTTTTGCGTTGTTCCTAGGAAGATGTTGCTGTGGCTGAGATTGAAGAGGTTGCTGCCTGTGTTCTCCTCAAGGATTTTGATGGAGTCCTTTCTCACATTGAGGTCCTTCATCCATTTTGAATCACCAGAGATTTCTGCTCTGACCTTTATGATTTCTCTTCTCCTGCTGGGCTTAGGGTTTCTTTCTTGGTCTTTCTCCAGCTCCTTTAGGTGTAGGGTTAGGTTGTGTACCTGAGTCTATTTCCGTGTGTAGTGTAAGGAAATATTCCAATTTCAATTTTCTGCATGTGGCTGTCCAATTTTCTCAGCACCATTTATTGAAGAGGCTGTCTTTTTTCCATTGGACAGTCTTTTCTGCTTTGTCAAAGATTAGTTGACTATAGAGTTGAGGGTCTATTTCTGGGATCTCTATTCTGTTCCATTGATCTATGTGTCTGTTTTTGTGCCAGTACCATGCTGTCTTGATGATGACAGCTTTGTAATAGAGCTTGAAGTCCGGAATTGTGATGCCACCAACGTTGGCTTTCTTTTTCAATATCCCTTTGGCTATTCGAGGTCTTTTCTGGTTCCATATAAATTTTAGCATTATTTGTTCCATTTCTTTGAAAAAGATGGATGGTACTTTGATAGGAATTGCATTAAATGTGTAGATTGCTTTAGGTAGCATAGACATTTTCACAATATTTATTCTTCCAATCCAGGAGCATGGAACATTTTTCCATTTCTTTGTGTCTTCCTCAATTTCTTTCATGAGTACTTTATAGTTTTCTGAGTATAGATTCTGTGCCTCTTTGGTTAGGTTTATTCCTAGGTATTTTATGGTTTTGGGTGCAATTGTAAATGGGATTGACTCCTTAATTTCTCTTTCTTCTGTCTTGCTGTTGGTGTAGAGAAATGCAACTAATTTCTGTGCATTGATTTTATATCCTGACACTTTACTGAATTCCTGTATAAGTTATAGCAGTTTGGGAGTGGAGTCTTTTGGGTTTTCCACATATAGTATCATATCATCTGCGAGGAGTGATAATTTGATTTCTTTGCCGATTTGGATGCCTTTAATTTCCTTTTGTTGTCTGATTGCTGAGGCTAGGACCTCTAGTACGATGTTGAATAGCAGTGGTGATAATGGACATCCCTGCCGTGTTCCTGACCTTAGCAGAAAAGCTTTCAGTTTTTCTCCATTGAGAATGATATTTGCGGTGGGTTTTTCATAGATGGCTTTGATGATATTAAGGTATGTGCCCTCTATCCCTATACTTTGAAGAGTTTTGATCAGGAAGGGATGCTGTACTTTGTCAAATGCTTTTACAGCATCTATTGAGAGTATCATATGGTTCTTGTTCTTTCTTTTATTGATGTGTTGTATCACATTGACTGATTTGCGGATGTTGAGCCAACCTTGCAGCCCTTCAATAAATCCCACTTGACGTGGTGAATAATCCTTTTAATGTACTGTTGAATCCTATTGGCTAGTATATTGTTGAGTATTTTCACATCTGTGTTCATCAAGGATATTGGTCTATAGTTCTCTTTTTTGATGGGATCCTTGTCTGGTTTTGGGATCAAGATGATGCTGGCCTCATAAAATGAGTTTGGAAGTTTTCCTTCCATTTCTATTTTTTGGAACAGTTTCAGGAGAATAGGAATTCTTCTTAAAATGTTTGGTAGAATTCCCCTGGGAAGCCGTCTGGCCATGGGCTTTTGTTTGTTTGGAGATTTTTAATGACTGTTTCAATCTCCTTACTGGTTATGGGTCTGTTCAGGTTTTCTACTTCTTCCTGGTTCAGTTGTGGTAGTTTATATGTTTCTAGGAATGCATCCATTTCTTCCAGATTGTCAAATTTGTTGGCGTAGAGTTGCTCATAGTATGTTTTTATAATAGTTTGTATTTCTTTGGTGTTAGTTGTGATCTCTCCTCTTTCATTCATGATTTTTTTATTTGGGTCCTTTCTCTTTTCTTTTTGATAAGTCTGGCCAGGGGTTTATCAATTTTATTAATTCTTTCAAAGAACCAGCTCCTAGTTTCGTTGATTTGCTCTATTGTCTTTTTGGTTTCTATTTCATTGATTTCTCCTCTGATCTTTATGATTTCTCTTCTCCTGCTGAGCTTAGGGTTTCTTTCTTGTTCTTTCTCCAGCTCCTTTAGGTGTAGGGTTAGGTTGTGTACCTGAGACCTTTCTTGTTTCTTGAGAAAGGCTTGTACCACTATATATTTTCCTCTCAGGACTGCCTTTGTTGTGTCCCACAGATTTTGAACCGTTGTATTTTCATTATCATTTGTTTCCATGATTTTTTTCAATTCTTTTTTAATTTCCCGGTTGAACCATTCATTCTTTAGAAGGATGCTGTTTAGTCTCCATGTATTTGGGTTCTTTCCGAACTTCCTTTTGTGGTTGAGTTCTAGCTTTAGAGCATTGTGGTGAAAATATGCAGGGAATGATCCCAATCTTTTGATACCAGTGGAGTCCTGATTTAGGACCGAGGATGTGATCTATTCTGGAGAATGTTCCATGTGCACTAGAGAAGAATGTGTATTCTGTTGCTTTGGGATGAAATGTTCTGAATATATCTGTGATGTCCATCTGTTCCAGTGTGTCGTTTAAGGCCTTTATTTCCTTGCTGATCTTTTGCTTGGATGATTAGTCCATTTCAGTGAGGGGAGTGTTAATGTCCCCTACTATTATTGTATTATTGTTGATGTGTTTCTTTGATTTTGTTATTAATTGGTTTATATAATTGGCTGCTCCCACGTTGGGGGCATAGATATTTAAAATTGTTAAATCTTCTTGTTGGACAGACCCTTTGAGTATGATGTAGTGTCCTTCCTCATCTCTTATTATAGTCTTAGGCTTAAAATCTAATTGATCTGATATAAGGATTGCCACTCCTGCTTTCCTCTGATGTCCATTAGCATGGTAAATTCTTTTCCACCCCCTCACTATAAATCTGGAGGTGTCTTCGGGCTTAAATTGAGTTTCTTGGAGGCAACATATAGATGGGTTTTGTTTTTTTATCCATTCTGATACCCTGTGTCTTTTGACAGGGGCATTTAACCCATTCACATTCATGGTAACTATTGAGAGATATGAATTTAGTGCCATTGTATTGCCTGTAAGGTGATTGTTACTGTATATGGTCTCTGTTTCTTTCTGATCTACCACTTGTAGGCTCTCTCTTTGCTTAGAGGACCCCTTTCAATATTTCCTGTAGAGCTGGTTTGGTGTTTGCAAATTCTTTCAGTTTTTGTTTGTCCTGGAAGCTTTTAATCTCTCCTTCTATTTTCAATGATAGCCTAGCTGGATATAGTATTCTTGGCTGCATGTTTTTCTCGTTTAGTGCTCTGAAAATATCATGCCAGCTCTTCTGGCCTGCCAGGTCTCTGTGGATAAGTCAGCTGCCAATCTAATATTTTTACCATTGTATGTTACAGACTTCTTTCCCGGGCTGCTTTCAGGATTTTCTCTTTGTCACTGAGACTGTAACTTTTACTATTAGGTGATGGGGTGTGGGCCTATTCTTATTGATTTTGAGAGGCGTTCTCTGAACCTCCTGAATTTTGATACTCGTTCCCTTTGCCATATTGGGGAAATTCTCCTCAATAATTGTCTCCAGTATACCTTCTGCTCCCCTCTCTCTTTATTCTTCTTCTGGAATCCCAATTATTCTAATGTTGTTTTGTCTTATGGTGTCACTTATCTCTCGAATTCTCCCCTCGTGGTCCAGTAGCTGTTTGTCCCTCTTTTGCTCAGCTTCTTTATTCTCTGTCATTTGGTCTTCTATATCACTAATTCTTTCTTCTGCCTCATTTATCCTAGCAGTGAGAGTCTCCATTTTTTATTGCACCTCATTTATAGCTTTTTTTATTTCAACTTGGTTAGATTTTAGTTCTTTTATTTCTCCAGAAAGGGCTTTTATATCCCCCGAGAGGGTTTCTCTAATATCTTCCATGCCTTTTTCGATTCCGGCTAGAACCTTGAGAATTGTCATTCTGAACTCTAGATCTGACATATTACCAATGTATGTATTGATTAGGTCCCTAGCCTTGGTACTGCCTCTTGTTCTTTTTTTTGTGTTGAATTTTTCCGTCTTGTCATTTTGTCCAGATAAGAGTATATGAAGGAGCAAGTAAAATACTAAAAGTGTGGCAACATCCCCAGGAAAATATGCTTTAACCAAATTAGAAGAGATCCCCAATCGTGAGGGGGGAGAAAGAGGATAAAAAGAGGTTCAAAAAGGAAGAAAGAAAAAAAAAAGTAAAAAGAAAAAAAAAGAAAAGAATTTAAAAAAGAGAACAAATAAGAAAAATGTAAAATAGGAAAAATATATATATTGGATAAACTAGTTAACAAACGTTAAAAAAGAAAATGGTAAAAGTTAAAAAAAAAATTACCAGAAGGCGAGAAAAAAAAACAAAAAATGAAAAGAAAAAATTAAATTAACTGCAAGACTAAAAAAAATCACAGGGAAAAAGCCATGAGTTCCGTGCTTTGCTTTCTCCTCCTCTGGAATTCTGCTGCTCTCCTTGGTATTGAAACCGCACTCCTTGGTAGGTGAACTTGGTCTCAGCTGGATTTCTTGTTGATCTTCTGGGGGAGGGGCCTGTTGTAGTGATTCTCAAGTGTCTTTGCCCCAGGCGGAATTGCACCGCCCTTACCAGGGGCCGGGGTGAGTAATCCGCTCGGGTTTGCTTTCAGGAGCTTTTGTTCCCTGAGGGCTTTCCGTAGAGTTCTGGAGGACGCGAATACAAATGGTGGCCTCCTGATCTCCGGCCCGGAGGAGCCGAGAGCCCAGGGCCCTACTCCTCAGTGTGCCCTCAGAGAACAGCGCCCAGTTACTCCCATCTACCTGACCTCCGGCCATGCTCTGAGCTCACCGAGCCTGCGACCGGTTCAAGGTAACACCGAGCTGCTAGCTTACAGTCGGCTCTGTCTCTGTAGCCGGCTTTCCCGTTCCAATACCCGCAAGCTCTGTGACACTCAGACACCACCCCCCGATCCTTTTGTGACCCTGAGCGACCTTAGGCCACGCTGACCCCGCATGGGCTTCGCCCCAGTTTAGCCTCTGGAGCTATGTCCCTCAGCGGAACAGACTTTTAAAAGTCCTGATTTTGTGCGCTGTTGCTCCGCCGCTTGCTGGGAGCTGGCCCCTCCCCCCGGGGTCTATCTTCCCGTCGCTTTGGATTCACTTCTCTGCTGGTCCTACCTTTCAGAAAGTGGTTGTTTTTCTGTTTCCCGAATTGCTGTTCTTCTTCTCTTCAATCTGCCATGGATTTTCAGGTGTTTGCATTCTTTAGATTAGCTATCTAGCTGATCTCCGGCTAGCTGAAGCAGTCTCAGCCTGCTACTTCTCCACCATCTTGACTCCTCCTCCAAATGGAAAAGATTTAAAAAATGAAAGAAGGGGAAAAAAAGTGAATCCAGGTGGGATTCAATAAAAATAATACCTTGTACATATATATATGCATATTTATGTATGATCATGCTTAATATTTATAACAGTGCTGAAAAGTTATTATCCTGGCTCACTGATGAGGAAACTAAGGTCCCATAGGTTCAATGACTTATTACTAAACAGCAATGCCCAGACTTAAAATCAAAGAGTAACTAGAAATTTATACATCTTTTTCTTTTTTTCTAATACCATCCAGAAAAAGGTACTAGATTGTAGGTCTCTTGAGGACAAGGGCCAGGAATATTAGTAACACTATTATAGATCCAGCAGTAAAGACAATGCCTGCAATAAGAGGAACTCAAAAATAATTGTGAAATGAAAGAATGCTATTCTCCCTGTATGCTCCGTCACCATGCAGTTCTTGGCAAGAACACAAGACAGCATACATTTTGATAAACCCCTCAAGTCATTCTAGCCACAGGTTTTAACCTTTCAGACATATCTACATCACCTGTGGAGATTTTAAAATTCAGACACCTTGATGGATAAAATAAAGGACCCATCTCTAGGTTGTCTACAAGAGACTGAGTTGAGATATAAAGACACACACACAGAGTGAAGGAATAGAAGAAGATATTCCATGCAAATGGAAATGAAAAGAAAGTTGGTATAGTAATATTAACATCAGACAAAAATAGGCATTAAATCAAAGGCTGTACCAAGAGAAAAAAAGAAAGGGATTACATAATAATAAAAGAGTCAATTCAACAAGAAGATATATTTGCAAACATTTATGCACCCAAGAGAGGACTACCTACATACATAAAGTAAATATTAACAGATACAAACAGAAAATAACAGTAATGGAATAATAATAGAGGATTTTAACACCCCACTTAAATTAATGGATAGATCATCCAGATGGGAAATTAATAGGGAGACAGTAGCATTGAAAGACACATTAGACCCGATGGACATAATAGATATATAAAGAATATTCTATCCAAAAGCAGCAGAATACACATTCTTCTCAAGTAGACATCGAACATTCTCCAGGAAAGATCACATGTTAGATCACAAAGAAAGTCTCAATAAATTTAAAAAGCTTGAAATCATATGAAACATTTTTCTAACCACAATTCTATGAAACTAGAAATCATTTACAAGAAGGAAATTGGAAAAAAACACAAACATGTGAACACTGAACATGCAACTAAACAACCGTTGGTGAATAAGGAAATCAAAGAGGAAACCCAGAAATACATAGAGACAAATGAAAATGAAAATCCAATGCTCCAAGATTCATGTACTTAGTAAAAGCATCTCCAAGAGGGAAGTTTCTAGCAATATGGGCGGAATTTGAGGAACAAGAAAAGTCTCAAATAAACAGTCTAACCTTATACTTAAATTAGAAAAAGAAGAACAAACAAATCCTAGTTAGTAGAAGGAAGGAAATAAATATCAGAGTGGAAATAAATGAAATAGAGGCTACAAAGACAATAAAAAAGATTAGTGAAACTAAGGGCTAGGTCTTTAAAAAAAATACAGCTGATAACCCTTTAGCCAGACTAATCAAGAAAGATAGAGGGCCCAAACAAAGAAAATAAGAAATGAAAGAGAAGACGTTACGACCAATACCAATTCTATGACCCTATAGAGGGTCATAGAAGACTACTGAAAATGATTATACACCAACAAATTGGACAACACAGAAGAATTGGATAAATTCCTAAGAATATACAACATACTAAGAATTGGAACATACCAAAGAAGAAATGGAAGATATGAACAGGCCTATTACTATTTTTTTATTTTTTATTTTTTATAAACATATAATATATTTTTATCCCCAGGGGTACAGGTCTGTGAAATGCCCGGTTTACACACTTCACAGCACTCACCAAAACACAGACCCTCACCAATGTCCATAATCCCACTGCCCTTCTCCCAACCCCCCTCCCCCCAGCAACCCTCAGTTTGTTTTGTGAGATTAAGAGTCACTTATGGTTTGTCTCCCTCCCAATCCAATCTTGTTTCATTGATTCTTGTCCTACCCCCTTAAGCCCCCATGTTGCATCACCACTTCCTCATATCAGGGAGATCATATGATAGTTGTCTTTCTCTGCTTGACTTATTTCACTAAGCATGATACGCTCTAGTTCCAACCATGTTGTCGCAAATGGCAAATTTCATTTCTTTTGATGGCTGCATAGTATTCCATTGTGTATATATACCACATCTTCTTGATCCATTCATCTGTTGATGGACATCTAGGTTCTTTCCATAGTTTGGCTATTGTGGACATTGCTGCTATAAACATTCGGGTGCACGTGCCCCTTTGGATCACTATGTTTGTATCTTTAGGGTAAATACCCAGTAGTGCTATTGCTGGGTCATAGGGTAGTTCTATTTTCAACATTTTGAGGAACCTCCATGCTGTTTTCCAGAGTGGCTGCACCAGCTTGCATTCCCACCAACAGTGGAGGAGGGTTCCCCTTTCTCCGCATCCTCACCAGCATCTGTCATTTCCTGACTTGTTGATTTTAGCCATTCTGACTCGTGTGAGGTGATATCTCATTGTGGTTTTGATTTGTATTTCCCTGATGCCGAGTGATATGGAGCACTTTTTCACGTGTCTGTTGGCCATCTGGATGTCTTCTTTGCAGAAATGTCTGTTCATGTCCTCTGCCCATTTCTTGATTGGATTATTTGCTCTTTGGGTGTTGAGTTTGCTATGTTCTTTATAGATTCTGGACACTAGTCCTTTATCTGATATGTCGTTTGCAAATATCTTCTCCCATTCTGTCAGTTGTCTTTTGATTTTGTTAACTGTTTCCTTTGCTGTGCAAAAGCTTTTGATCTTGATAAAATCCCAATAGCTCATTTTTGCCCTTGCTTCCCTTGCCTTTGGCGATGTTCCTAGTAAGATCTTGCGGCGGTTGAGGTCGAAGAGGTTGCTGCCTGTGTTCTCCTCAAGGATTTTGATGGAGTCCTTTCTCACATTGAGGTCCTTCATCCATTTTGAGTCTATTTTCGTGTGTGGTGTAAGGAAATGGTCCAATTTCAATTTTCTGCATGTGGCTGTCCAATTTTCCCAACACCATTTATTGAAGAGGCTGTCTTTTTTCCATTGGACATTCTTTCCTGCTTTGTCGAAGATTAGTTGACCATAGAGTTGAGGGTCTAATTCTGGGCTCTCTATTCTGTTCCATTGATCTATGTGTCTGTTTTTGTGCCAGTACCATGCTGTCTTGATGATGACAGCTTTGTAATAGAGCCTGAAGTCCGGAATTGTGATGCCACCAACGTTGGCTTTCTTTTTCAATATCCTTTTGGCTATTCGAGGTCTTTTCTGGTTCCATATAAATTTTAGCATTATTTGTTCCATTTCTTTGAAAAAGATGGATGGTACTTTGATAGGAATTGCATTAAATGTGTAGATTGCTTTAGGTAGCATAGACATTTTCACAATATTTATTCTTCCAATCCAGGAGCATGGAACATTTTTCCATTTCTTTGTGTCTTCCTCAATTTCTTTCATGAGTACTTTATAGTTTTCTGAGTACAGATTCTGTGCCTCTTTGGTTAGGTTTGTTCCTAGGTGTCTTATGGTTTTGGGTGCAATTGTAAATGGGATTGACTCCTTAATTTCTCTTTCTTCTGTCTTGTTTTTGGTGTAGAGAAATGCAACTGATTTCTGTGCATTGATTTTATATCCTGACACTTTACTGAATTCCTATACAAGTTCTAGAAGTTTTGTAGTAGAGTCTTTTGGGTTTTCCACATATAGTATCATATCATCTGCGAATTGTGATAGTTTGACTTCTTTGACGATTTGGATGCCTTTAATTTCCTTTTGTTGTCTTATTGCTGAGGCTAGGACTTCTAGTATTATATTGAATAGCAGTGGTGATAATGGACATCCCTGCCGTGTTCCTGAACTTAGTGGAAAAGCTTTCAGTTTTTCTCCATTGAGAATGATATTTGCAGAGGGTTTTCCATAGATGGCTTTGATAATATTGAGGTATGTGCCCTCTATCCCTACACTTTGAAGAGTTTTGATCAGGAAGGGATGCTGTACTTTGTCAAATGCTTTTTCAGCATCTATTGAGAGGATCATAAGGTTCTTGTTCTTTCTTTTATTGATGTGTTGTATCACATTGACTGATTTGCGGATGTTGAACCAACCTTGCAGCCCTTGAATAAATCCCACTTGGTCGTGATGAATAATCCTTTTAATGTACCTTTGAATCCTATTGGCTAGCATTTGGTGAGAATTTTCGCATCTGTGTTCATCAAGGATATTGGTCTATAGCTCTCTTTTTTGATTGGATCCTTGTCTGGTTTTGGGATCAAAGTGATGCTGGCCTCATAAAATGAGTTTGGAAGTTTTCCTTCCATTTCTATTTTTTGGAATAGTTTCAGGAGAATAGGAATTAGTTCTTCTTTAAATGCTTGGTAGAATTCCCCTGGGAAGCCGTCTGGCCCTGGGCTTTTGTTTGTTTGGAGATTTTTAATGACTGTTTCAATCTCCTTACTGGTTATGGGTCTGTTCAGGCTTTCTATTTCTTCCTGGTTCAGTTGTGGTAGTTTATATGCTTCTAGGAATGCATCCATTTCTTCCAGACTGTCAAATTTGTTGGTGTAGAGTTGCTCATAGTATGTTCTTATAATAGTTTGTATTTCTTTGGTGTTAGTTGTGATCTCTCCTCTTTCATTCATGATTTTATTTATTTGGGTCCTTTCTCTTTTCTTTTTGATAAGTCTGGCCAGGGGTTTATCAATCTTATTAATTTTTTCAAAGAACCAGCTCCTAGTAAAACCCAGTAACATATGCTTTAACCCAATCAGAAGAGATCCCAGATTGTGAGGGGGGGAGAAAGGAGATTAAAAGAGGTTCAGAAAGAAAGAAAGGGCAAAAAAAAAAGGAAAGAAAGAAAAGAATTAAAAAAGAAAATGAATAAAATATAAAAAAGAAAAAATATATATATATATATTAGATAAACTAGTTTAAAAACGTTAAAACGAAAAGGGTAAAAGTTAAAAAAAAATTTAGCAGAAAAAGAGGAAAAAAATGAAAAAGAAAAGATAATTAAATTAACTGCAAGACTAAAGAATCATAGGGAGAAAGCCATGAATTCCCTACTTTGCTTTCTCCTCCTCTGGAATTCTGCTGCTCTCCTTGGTATTGTAACTGCACTCCTTCATAGGTGAACTTGGTCATGGCTGGATTTCTTGTTGATCTTTTGGGGGAGGGGCCTGTTGTAGTGATTCTCAAGTGTCTTTGCCCCACGCAGAATTGCACCGCCCTTACCAGGGTTCGGGCTGAGTAATCCACTCGGGTTTGCTTTCAGGAGCTTTTGTTCCCTGAGCGCTTTCTGTAGAGTCTTGGAGGATGGGAATACAAATGGCATCCTCCTAGTCTCAGGCCTGTAGGAGCCGAGAGCCCGGGGCCCCACTCCTCAGTGTGCCCTCAGAGAACAGTGCCCAATTACTCCCATCTCCATGGCCTCTGGCCGCACTCCGATCTCACCGAGGTGACAGGTTCAAGGTAATCCCGAGCTAGGAACTCACTCCTCAGCTCTGTCTCTGTAGCCAGCTTCCCCATTCTAATACCTGTAAGCTCTGCGACACTCAGACACCCCCAATCCTTCTGTGACCCTGGGGACCTGAGGCCACGCTGATCCTGCTTAGGCTTCACCCTGGTTTAGCCTATGGAGCAATGTCCCTCAGCGGAACAGACTTTTAAAAGTCTTGATTTTGTGCTCCATTGCTCTGCCACTCACCGGGAGCTGGCCCCTCCCTCCTGGGTCTATCTTCCCATCACTTTGGATTCACTTCTCCGCCAGTCCTATCTTTCAGAAAGTGGTTATTTTACTGTTTCTAGAATTGCTGTTCTTCTCTTTGATCTGCCGATGGGTTTGTAGGTGTTTGCAATCTTTAGATAAGCTATCTAGCTGATCTCCTGCTAGCTGAAGTAGTCTCAGCCTGCTACTTCTCCACCATCTTGACTCCTCCCTCCCAGACCTATTACTATTAATGAAATTGAATCAGTCAGCAAAGAATTCCCCAAAAGTCCAGGACCAAAGAGCTTCACAGGTAAGTTCTACCAAACATTTAGAGTTAATGCCTAGGCTTCTTGAACTATTTCAAAAAATTGAACAGGAAGGAATGTTTCTAAACTCATTATACAAGGCTACCATTATTTGGCTATCAAAATCAAACAAAGACACTATAAAAAAAGAAAATTATAGGCCAATATCTTTGGTGAACATAGACACAAAATCAGCAACCAAATATTAGCAAACCAATACAATAGCAACAATACATTAAAAGAATCACAAACTGTGATCAAATGGGACCTATTTTAGGAAAGTAATGATGGTTCAATATCCAGAAAACAATCAATGTGATACACTATATTAACAAAATGGAGAATAAACATCATATAATTATCTTAATAGATGTGTAAAATGAATCTGACAAACTCAACATACCTTTATGATAAAAATTCTCAACAAAGTGGATATAGAGGGAAAGTACCTCAATATAATAAAATCCATATATGACAAACCCACTGCCAAAATCATACTCAAAAATGAAAAGTTTAAAGTTTTTCCTCCAAAATCATGAACAAAACAAGGATGCTCACTCTTGTTATGTTTATCAAACAGAACATAGTATTGGAAGTCACAGTCAGAACAATTAGGCATGAAGAAATAAAGGGCATCCAAATTGAAAAGGAAGGAGTATAATTGTCATTATTCACAGATGTGAAGATTCTATATGTAGAAAACCCTAAAGCTTCTACCCAAAAAACTATTAGAAGCAATAAATAAAATCAGTAAAGTTGCAGATACAAAAGCAATATGCAGAAATCTGTTGCATTTGTAGACACTAACAACAAACTGTCAGAAAGATAAATTATGGGAGGAGTCAAGATGGCGGAGAAGTAGCAGGCTGAGATGACATCAGGTGGCAGAAGATCAGCTAGATAGCTTATCAAACCATTCCAAACACCTACAAATACAACAGGAGATCAAAGAGAAGAAGAGCAGCAATTAAAGAAACAGAAAATCGACCACTTTCTGAAGGTAGGACTGGCAGAGAAGTGAATCCAAAGCAAAGGGAAGATAGGCCTTGGGGTGGGGGAGGGGATGGCTCCCGGCAAGCAGCGGAGCAATGGAACAGAAAATCAGGACTTTTAAAAGTCAGCTCCGCTGAGGGACATCACTCCAGAGGTGAAGCTGGGGTGAAGCCCATGTGGGGACAGCATGGTCTCATGTCCTGCAGGGTCACAGAAGGATCAGGGGTGTTTGAGTGTCTCAGAGCTCACAGGTATTAGAGCTGGGAATCTGGCTACAGAGACAGAGCTGAGGAGTGAGCTCGCAAATTGGGATTACCTTAAATTGTGATCCGTGGCACAGGCCACTTCTCTGTGTGTGGAGATTCCACAAGATCCAGGGAGACACCCCTGGAAGAGCACAGGGATCTGCAGAGTTTGGAGACTCCTGGCAGGGCTGTGTGCCAGAGACAGAGACACTAGGTCACAGTCTGGGTGGGCTCAGAGCACAGCCAGAGGCCAGGGAGTTGGGAGTGATTGAGAGCTTTTCTCTGAGGGTTCACTGAGGAGTGGGGCCCTAAGCTCTTGGCTCTTCCAGGCCAGAGATTGGGAGGCCACCATTTTCCCCATCCTCCAGAACTCTACAGAAAGCAGTCAGGGAGCAAAAGCTCCTGAAAGGGAACCTGAGCGCATTACTTGGCTTGGCCCCTGGTAAGGGTGGGGCAATTCCGCCTCGGGCAAACACACTTGAGAATCACTACAACAGGCCCCTCCCCCAGAAGATCAGCAAGAAGTCCAGCCAAGAACAAGTTCACTTACCAAGGAGAACAGCAGAATTCCAGAGGAGGAGGAAGCAAAGCATGGAATTCATTGCTTTCTACCCATGATTCCTTAGTATTGCAAATTGATTAATTTTTTTTAATTTTATTTTTTTTCTATGCTAAATTTTTTTAACTTTTACTCTTTCCTCTTTTAACATTTTTTAACTAGTTTATATTAACAATACCTTTCAAAAAATATTTTTTGAACCTTCATTATTATGGTCATATTTTATCCCTCATTGTATCTAACTACTTTTTGTATACACATAGGGTTTTTTCTTCTAAAAAAATTTGGGATACAAATTCTTCTAATAGATCAAAATATATCCTAACTCTAGCACAAGGCTTTGTTCTAGTCTCAAGCCTGAGCAAATTCTCTACACTTTCTTTTTCTTTAATCTCCCAACCAACTTATCAACTCCTTTTTTAGAAATCAAAAAAAAAATTTTTTTACATTGTTATAGTCATATTCCATCCATTCATCATGTGTACTCTTATATATGTTTTTCATTCTTTAAAATTTTGGGAGGTGGTTTCTTCTAAGAGACCAAAATACTCCCCAAATTAAGTGGGTGACTGTGTTCTATTCAACAGTCTAATATATATATTTTTTCCTTTTTATGTTTTTTTCTTTATTTTTTTCCTTTTTTAATTTTTTCCCCCCAACTTTTTTTTACTCCTTTTCTTCCCCCCATGATTTGGGGTCTCTTCTGATTTGGTTAAAGCACATTTTCCTGTGGTCTTTGCCACCCTTTTAGTATTTTATTTGCTCTTTCATATATTCTTATCTGGATAAAATGACAAGGCCGAAAAACTCACCACAAAAAAAAGAACAAGAGGCAGTACCGAAGACCAGGGACTTAAACAATATGGACATTAGTAATATGTCAGATCTAGAGTTAAGAATGATGATTCTCAAGGTGCTATCTGGGTTTGAAAAAGGCATGGAAGATATTAGAGAAGCGCTTTCTGGTGAAATAAAAGAACTAAAATCTTACCAAGTTGAAATGAAAAAAGCTATTAATGAGGTACAATAAAAAATGGAGGCTCTTACTGCTAGGATAAATGAGCCAGAAGAGAGGATTAGTGATATAGAAAACAAAAGAACAGAGAATAAAGAAGCTGAGCAAAAGAGAGACAAACAACTAGTGGACCATGAGGGGAGAATTCAAGAGATAAGTGATACCATAAGACAAAACAACATTAGAATAACTGGGATTCCAGAAGAATAAGATAGAGAGAGGGGAGCAGAAGGTATATTGGAGAGAATTATTGTAGATAATTTCCCTAATATGGCAAAGGGAACAAACATCAAAATGAGGTGCAGAGAACCACCCCCCCCCAAATCAGTAAGAATGAATCCAAACCCCGTCATCTATTAGTAAAATTTCCAAGTCTTAGCAACAAAGAGAAAATCCTGAAAGCAGCCTGGGAGAAGAAGTCTGTAGCATACAATGGTAAAAATATTAGATTGGCAGTAGACTTATCCACAGAGACCTGGCAGGCCAGAAAGAGCTGGCATGATATATTCAGAGCATTAAATAAGAAAAACATGCAGCCAAGAATACTATATCCAGCTAAACTATCATTTAAATTAGAAGGAGGGCTAAAAAGCTTCCAGGACAAACAAAAACTAAAAGAATTTTCAAACACCAAACCAGCTTTACAGGAAATATTGAAAGAGGTCCTCTAAGCAAAGAGAGAGCCTAAAAGTTGTAGATCTGAAAGGAACAGAGACAATATCCAGTAATAGTCACCTTACAGTCAACACAATGACACTAAATTCATATCTCTCAATAGTTACCCTGAATGTAAATGGGCTAACTGCCCCAATCAAAAGACACAGGATATCAGAATGAATAAAAAACCAAAACCCATCAATATGCTGTCTACAAGAAACTCATCTTAGACCCAAAGAAACCTCCAGATTTAAAGTGAGGGGGTGGAAAACAATTTACCATGCTAATGGACATCAAAGAAAGCTGGGTGGCAATCCTTATATCAGATCTATTAGATTTTAAGTCAAAGACTATAATAAGTAATGAGAAAGGACAATATGTCATACTTAAAGGGTCTGACCAATGAGAACATGTAACAATTTTAAATATCTATGCCCCTAACATGGGAGCAGCCAACTATATAAACCAATTAATAACAAAATCAAAGAAACACATCGATAATAATACAATAACAGTAGGGGACTTTAACACTCCCCTCACTGAAATGGACGATCATCTAAGCAAAAGATCAACAAGGAAATAAAGGCCTTAAATGACACACTGGGCCAGATGGACATCACAGATATATTCAGAACATTCCATCCCAAAACAACAGAATACACATTCTGCTCTAGTGTACATGGAACATTTTCCAGAATAGATCAAATCCTGGGTCATAAGTCAGGTCTCAACTGGTACCAAAGATTGGGATCATCCCCTGCAAATTTTCAGACCACAATGCTCTGAAGCTAGAACTCAATCACAAGAGGAAATTTGGAAAGAACCCAAATACATGGAGACTAAACTGCCTCCTTCTATAAACTGAATGGATCAACCAGGAAATTAAAGAAGAATTGAAAATTTCATGGAAATAAATGATAATGAAAACACAACAGTTCCAAATCTGTGGGACACAGCAAAGGCAGTCCTGAGTGGAAAATATATAGCGATTGCAAGCCATTCTCAAGAAACAAGAAAGGTCTCAAATACACAACCTAACCCTACACCTAAAGGAGCTAGAGAAAGAACAAGAAAGAAAGCCTAAACCCAGAAGGAGAAGAGAAATCATAAAGATCAGAGCAGAAATCAATGAAATAGAAACCAAAAACACCAACAGAACAAATCAATGAAACTAGGAGCTGGTTCCTTGAAAGAATAAATAAGATTGACAAACCCCTGGCCAGACTTATCGAAAAGAAAAGAGAAAGAACCCAAATAAATAAAATCATGAATGAAAGAGAATACTTCACAACCAACACCAAAGAAATAAAACAATTATGAGAACATATTATGAGCAACTATATGCCAGCAAATTTGCCAATCTGGAAGAAATGGGTGCATTCCTAGAGACATAGAAACTACCACAACTGAACCAGAAAGAAATAGAAAACCTGAACAGACTGATAACCAGTAAGGAGATTGAAACAGTCATCAAAAATCTCCAAATAAACAAAAGCCCAGGGCCAGATGCCTTCCCAGGGGAATTCTACCAAAAATTTATAGAACTAATTCCTATTCTCCTGAAACTGTTCCAAAAAATAGAAATGGATGGAAAACTTCCAAACTCATTTTATGAGGCCAGAATTACCTCGATCCCAAAACCAGACAAGGATCCCATCAAAAGAGAGAATTACAGAACAATATCTTTGATGAACACAGATGTGAAAATTCTCGCCAAAATACTAGTCAATAGGATCTAACAGTACATTAAAAGGATTATTCACCATGACCAAGTGGGATTTATTCCAGGGCTGCAAGGTTGGTTCAACATCCGCAAATCAATGTGATACAATACATTAATAAAAGAAAGAACAAGAACCATAAGATACTCTCAATAGCTTTTGACAAAGAACAGCATCCTTTCCTGATCAAAACTTTTCAAAGCATAGGGATAGAGGGGACATACCTCAATATCATCAGAGCCATCTATAAAAAACCCACCACAAATATCATTCTTAATGGAGAAAAACTGAGAGCTTTTCCACTAAGGTCAGGAATGTGGCAGGGATGTTCATTATCACCACTGCTATTGTACATAGTACTAGAAGTCCTAGCCTCAGCAATCAGACAACAAAAAGAAATAAAAGGCATCCAAATTGGCAATGAAGAAGTCAAACTATCACTCTTAGCAGATGATACGATAGGTTATGTGGAAAACCCAAATGACTCCACTCCAAATCTGCCAGAATTTGTACAGGAATTCAATAAAGTGTCAGGATATAAAATCAATGCACAGAAATTAGTTGCATTTCTCTACACCAACAGCAAGACAGAAGAAAGAGAAATTAAGGAGTCAATCCCATTTACAATTGCACCCCAAACCACAAGATACATAGGAATGAACCTAACCAAAGAGGCAAAGAATCTGTACTCAGAACACTATAAAGTACTCATGAAAGATATTCAAGAAGACACAAAGAAATGGAAAAAATGTTCCATGTTCATGGATTGGAAGAACAAATATTGTGAAAATGTCTATGCTACCTAAAGCAATCTACACATTTAATGCAATCCCTATTAAAATCCAATCCATTTTTTTTCTAAGAAATTGAACAAATAATCCTAAAATTTACATGGACCCAGAAAAGCCCTCGAAAGCTGGAGGAATGTTGAAAAAGAAAGCCAAAGTTGGTGGCATCACAATTCCAGACTTCAAGCTCTATTACAAAGCTGTCATCATCAAGGCAGTATGGTACTGACACAAAAACAGACACATAGATCAGGGGAACAGAATAGAGAGCCTAGAAATAGACCTCAACTCTATGGTCAACTAATCTTTGACAAAGCAGGAAAGAATGTCCAGTGGAAAAAAGATAGTCTTTTCAACAAATGGTGTTGGGAAAATTAGACAGTCACATGCATAAATATGAAACTGGACCACTTCCTTACACCACACACAAAAATAGACTCCAAATGGATGAGGGACCTCAATGTGAGAAGGGAACCCATCAAAATCTTTGAGGAAAACACAGGCTGCAATCTCTTCGACGTCAGCTGCAGCAACTTTTTCCTAGGAACATTGCCAAAGGCAAGGGAAGCAAGGCCAAAAGTGAACTATTGGGACTTCATTAAGATCAAAAGCTTTTGCACAGCAAAGAAAACAGTTAACAAAACCAAAAGACACATGACAGAATGGGAGAAGATATTTGCAAATGACATAGCAGATAAAGGGCTAGTATCCAAAATCTATAAAGAACTTATCAAACCAACACCCAAAGGACAAATAATTCAATCAAGAAATGGGCAGAGGACATGAACAGACATTTCTGCAAAGAAGACATCCAGATGGCCAACAGACACGTGAAAAAGTGCTCCACATCACTCAGCATCAGGGAAATACAATAATACAAATAGCCAGTCAGAATGGCTAAAATTAACAAGTCAGGAATTGGTAGATATTGGCGAGGATGCAGAGAAGGGGGAACCCTCCTACACTGTTGGTGGTAATGCAAGCTGGTGCAACCACTCTGGAAAACAGCATGGAGGTTCCTCAAAAAGTTGAAAATAGAGCTACCCTATGACCCAGCAACTGCACTACAGGGTATTTACCCTAAAGATACAAATGTAGTTATCTGAAGGGGCACATGCACCTGAGTGTTTATAGCAGCAATATCCACAATAGACAAACTATGGATGGAACCTAGATGTCCATCAACAGATGAACAGATAAAGAAGAGGTGGTATATTTATACAATGGAATACTATGCAGCCATCAAAAGAAATGAAATCTTGCCATTTGCGACGACATGTGCTTAGTGAAATAAGTCAATCAGAGAAAGACAACTATCATATGATCTCCCTGATATGAGGAAGTGGAGATGCAATGTGGGGGGTTTGGGGGGTGGGAAAAAATAAATGGAAAAGGATGGTATCAGGAGGGAGACAAAACTAGAAGAGACTCTTAATCTCACAAAAAAACTGAGGGTTGTCAGGAGGATGAGGTATGGAGAGGGTGGTGGGGTTATGGACATTGGGGGAGGTAGGTACTATGGTGAGCACTGTGAAGTATGTAAACCTGGGGATTCACTGCCCTGTACCACTGGGGCTAACAATACATTATATGTTAATTTTTTTAAAAAAAGAACAATAATAAAAATCTCCATTAAAGCTTTAAAAAAAAAGAAAGATAAATTATGAAAATAATCCCACTTAAAACTGAATCAGAAGGAACAAATTACCTAGGAATAAGTTTAATTAAGGAGGTGAAAGATCTTATATTCTGCAAACTATAAAACGTCAATGAAAGGTAACTGAAAATGACACAGATAAACTGAAAGATATACTCATGAATTAGAAGAATTAGTATTGTTAAAATGTCCATCCTACCCAAATCAATTTGTAAATTCAATACAACCACCATCAAAATACCAATGGAATTTTTCACAGAACTAGAACAAATAATCCAAAAATTTGTATGGAACCACAAAAGACCCTAAATAGCCAAAGCAATCTTGAGAAAGAAGAATAAAGTTGGTATCAACTTCCCAGATTTCAAACTATACTACAATGCTATTGTAATCAAAACAGTATGGTACTGGCTAGCAAGAAGTTGTTTTAGGTGAGGTCAAAGAAGTTGCTGCCTGTGTTCTCCTCTAGAATTTTGATGGATTTATGTCTCACATTTTTTCACTGATGGTGGGAATGCAAATTGGCACAGCCGTTCTGGAAAACAGTATGGAATTTCCGCACAAAGTTAAGAATAGAACTACCCAATATCCCAGCAATTGTAGTACTAGGTATTTATCCAACGAATACAAAAGTAGTGATTTGAAAGGGCACATGCATCCCAATGTTTATAACAGCAATGTCCACAATTACCAACATGTCCACTGATAGATGAATGGATAAAGAAAATGTGATATACACAATGGAGCATTACTCAGCCATCAAAAAGAATGAAATCTTGCCATTTGGAACAACAAGAATGGTGAGTTTATTATGCTAAGCAAGGAAAGTTTCTCAGAGAAAGAAAAATACCATATGATTTCACTCATATGTGGAATTTAAAAAATAAAACAGAGGAATATATAGGAAGGGAGGAAAAATAAGATTAAAAGAGAGAGAGGCAAACCATAAGAGACCCATAACTATAGGAAACAAACTGAGGGTTGCTGGAAGGAAAGTGGGTGGGGAGATGGAGTAATTGGGTGAAGGGCATTAAGAAGGGCACTTGATGGAATGAGCACTGGGTGTTATAGGCACCTGATGAATCACTGAACTCTACCCTGAAACTAGTGATACACTATCTGTTAGTACACTAACTTGAACTTAAATAAAAACAAAACCAAAAATGATATGGTACTGTCACAAAAACAGACACATAGATCAATAGAACAGAACAGAGATCTTAGAAATAAACCCATGCTTATATAATCAATTAACTGACAACAAAGGAGGCAAGAATATATAATAGGGAAAAAATAGTGCCTTTAATAAATGGTGTTGAGAGACTGGACAGCTACATACAAACTGGATTACTGTCTTACACCATATACAAAAATAAACTCAAAATGGATTAAAGACTTACTTTTAGAAGAAAACATGAACAGTAAGATCTTTGTCATCAGCCTTAGCAGTATTTTTTGGATCTGTCTCTCAGGCAAGGACAACAAAAGTAAAAGTAAATGGGACTACGTCAAACTGTATGGTTTTTGCACAGTGAAGAAAACCATCAATAAAATGAAAACAGAGCCAACTGAATGAGAGAAGATATTCACAAGTGATATATCCAATAAAGGGGTTAACATTAAATATATGAAGAACTCATTAAATTCAATATAAAAAAGCTCTGATTAATAAATGGGCAAGGGGGGATGCCTGGGTGGCTCAATTAAGCATCTGCCTTCTGCTCAGATCATGATTTCAGGGTCCTGGGATTGAGTCCTATGTCAGGTTCCCTGCTCAGTGGGAGGTCTGCTTCTCAATCTCCCTCTGCCCCTCCCTGCTGCTCGTGATTTCTCTCTCTCTCTTTAATAAATAAGTAAAATCTTTTTTAAAAAAATAGGTAGTGGAGGGCACCTGGGTGGCTCAGTGGGTTAAGCCTTTGCCTTTGGCTCAGGTCATGATCTCAGGGTCCTGGGATCATGACCCGCATGAGGCTCTCTGCTTGTTGGGGAGCCTGCTTTCCTTTCTCTCTCTGCTTGCCTCTCTGTCTACTTGTGATCTCTCTCTGTCAAATAAATAAATAAAATATTTAAAAAAAATAGGTAGTGGATCTGAATAGACATTTTTCCAAAGAAGACATCCAGATGGCCAACACATAAATGAAAAGATGTGCAATATCACCAATTATGATGGAAATGCAAATCTAAACCTCAATCTAATGTCACCTCAGACCTGTCAGAATGACTAGTATCAAAAAGACAAGAAATAATAAATGGTGAGGATGTGGAGAAAAGGGAACCCTCATGCACAGTTGGTAGGAATGTAAACTTGTATAGCCACCATGCGAAAGAATATGGAGGTTTCTCAAAAAATTAAAAGTAGAACTACCATACAATCCAGAAATTCCAAATCTAGGTATTTATCTGAAGAAAATGAAAAACTAATTTGAAAATACATGTATTCCTATGTTGAATGTAGCATTATTTATAATAGCCAAGATATAGAAACACGCTAAATGTACCTCAATAGATAAATGGATAAAGATGTGGTATATATACACAATGGAATATTACTCAGCCATAAGAAAGAATGAATCTTGCCATTTGCAACAACATGGATGAACTTAATATCATGCTAAGTGAAACAAGTCATATAGGGAGACATAAACTATATATTTCACTTATATGTGAAATCTAAAAAAAATTTTTTTAAATGAACAAACAAAACAAAATGGAAACAGATTCATAGATAGAACAAACTAGTGGTTGCCAGAGGGGTGTGGGTGGTGGATGGGCAAAATAGGTGAGAGTGATTAAGAGGTAACATCTTCCAGTTAGAAAATAAATAAGATACAAAGATATAATGTACAGCATAAGGAATACAGTTAATAATGGGAACTAGTTTTTATGGTGGCAGACAGTACCTAGACTCATTGTGGTGACCATTTCATGTTTCAGATAAATATTGGACCACTACTGTAAGATACTGTTGTAGCCCCTCTTTGGGTTAGCTATATCTTACTATCAATCTTTTAATCTCATTGAACACAGGTTTCAGGACATCAAAGAAAAGAAACAAATGGTTTTTGCTCCCTTTTTTGCCCTATTAAATAAGATATTAAATAATTAAACAAATGATACTCAAAATTTTCCAGCCTGCTGATACAAGTGATTATCATTTTGGACCGTAAACAGATCTAGTTTCTCTTACAATGGGGTACACAGAGTAGTTTTGCTCACAACTGACAACTGAATTCTATTAGTGGAGGAAGAACAATGGGAAATTGAATAGCTGTTCTCCTGTTGGAGATGTCTATATGTTTGTATGTGTAGTCAGAATTTGAAATTTTATGAGAATATTATACCATAATCTTCTTACCTCATTCTTTACTCTGAGGGCCTTATTTTTCTGTATTATCTAATAGAACACTAAAAACAATGAGCACTCTTAATTCTAAGTAGAGGTATAACTACATGTTCTCTTATAACATGTAGTTTATTTTCAGCAAAAGGGGTACAGAGATCCGAGTTAGTTAAAAACAATGGTTACAGTTTATTGAACTCATCTGTTTTCTTAAAAAGATAAAATTGTTACCTGATGGTGTGCAGGCTTTTCTTAAGTTCATCTCAGGAGAATGGCCAGACATAGAGATTTTCGAAAGAGGTCGATGGGTCATTTGGATAAACACCAGAATTGATGACCAATGTTCAGTAATCAAAACCTCAAATCTCCCATAAGTGAACTGTAGCCAACCTTTCATTGATCATTCATAGAATAGGTATGAATCTTTAATCCACAATGCCTTTCATTGTCTTAATGAAGCCACTTTTCTCAGTTCACCTAAATAAAAAGAAAGGGACCAATGAAACATAGGGAAATAGTATTACACACTTAAACCCTTAAACACACACACATACACACACAAACCATACCAAAAAAACAAACAAAACAAAACAAAAAACAAAACTTTTGAAATTATAGCTTAAAAAGATGTGGGGGTGGTAATACATTATTTTAAATGGTCTAATCATAGAATTTTCTCAAAAGGAGAAAAACAAATGTTCAAGTAGCCCTTTTGCTAGACAGTCCCAACAATGAGGTCAGTCAAACCAAGTGGCATTTTTCCTTGGAATTCATTGAGGTATTCAGGTCATTATTGGCTGTGGCATTTGGGAAAATATGGAGGAAGAAACTTGGCTCCCGGAAAGGAGGGAAAAATTATCTCAATGCCCCAGAAGTTCTCTTTCAAACTCCAGATTTGTAATGGGATATTTAGAGTTAGAATTTCCAGTAAAGAAGAGAATGTATCAAAGTTACATATTTTAAAGAAAGTCAAGGAGATGGTTAAACAAAGTTAAAAAAACAACTCTGGAATAAACAGTCTTGGATTGTTGAATGGTCAAATAATCCTACTGAATCATAGGAAAAAATGATGTCATGTCTAAATGTTAAATTGGTGGCGGGTGTCTTGTGCTTATAATTTGATTACACATTTCTTGAGTGCAGGTGTACTGGAGGGATGCCTCTCCCATTAAAAAGATCCATTTATCAAGTTTAACATGATAATTATTTATCATATTTTTTTCTTGGAAGCGGTCTCATTTTTTTTTAATTTTTCTTTCCTTGAAAACATTGAGGATTATTAATATTTATAATCCATCACTTGATCATATATTTCAGGAGCATGCACAATGTGCCTGGCACTGTGTCAGGGAATATATGAACCACAAAACAAGTAAAACGTGGCATCGATATACATGAAACTTAAAATATAATTATAAAAATAGAATTTACACACATACAGACATTAAGCAACAATTGTCTATGTGATGCCAAATGGAAGTATAACATGTTTTCTAGAATTAGAGGGAGCTATATAGCCTAGGATATTTGGGGAAAGACCTCAGAGGAATATTGGGCTTGATTAAGACCTTGAGGAATGGAATGGAGATGGGAGGCATTAAAGAAGAGTGTGAAATGAACTCAGAGGCAGTAAAAACATCAGAGAGTACAAGGAAGTGAATATATCTGCTTGACCATTGGGCTTGAAACATATATATCTGACATTTAGAACATGAGTAATAGAAAAAGTCTGTAGTACAGTGGAATGAGCCCAGATTTTAAGATGAATTCTGATTTTGCCCTATAACCTCAGCTTCTATCTAATATGTATTGAAAAAAACCAGAAATTTTAGTTTTACTTATTTGAAAGTGGCTCCGGACTTATTTTTTCTTGAATACTGCTCCTCAGTCTCTATGCATCTCAAAATTGCTTCTACCTCTGATCTAGGACCTTTGTCCCTCTTTCTGCTGCAGGTCACTAACCAGAATTGTTGGGCATCCACTTAAACGGCTATTTATTGCTTATTCTCACCTGGAGAGAATCATGTTGAGCAAGATGCAGTTTATTACCATATACTTTCTCTTTTTCCATAGTTCCATTAGACTAAAAGCTCTACAGGCACAACAGGCTTAAGGCAATGGTCCTCAAATTGGTCAGTACATTAGAATTATCTGGAAACTTTCTAAAATTCCGATATTCAGACCCTGAGTGAGAATCTTTGTAAGGTGGAATTTAAACATTGGGATTTTTTAAAGCTCCCTGGTAATTACAATGTGTAACCAGGTTTGAGAACTATAGCTCTAAAGCAATCATTTGAGAGATTCCACTAGACAGTAATGACTGTCACACTCCAGTTTCCAAAGAATGAAATTGAGGAAGAGAGACTTGCTGAAAGAGGTTCTGCATCTCAGCTCAGATAAAGCAGGAACCCTTTTAGCAGTTCTTTTTGAGATCTGTCCACCAATATGGGTTTCAGAAAAATCCATTCCCTCCTGTAATTGGTCAATGAGTAGATGTTGAGATGTGTTAGCATGACTTCCAAGAGCAATTATTCTCAGAGATTATACAATCTAAACCCATGAAAGAAGTACAAATATATTCAAAACTGCCTCATAAATTTCTCATGATTGAGTCTACATTTTACAAAATTCTACAAAGGTGAGTTCCTTTCTTCCCTTTCTCTCTCATCCCATGTCTTTTTCAGTTTGTGGCCACTTTTGTACCATTCAAGAGCAGGAAAAAAATTCAATATTGCACTCTACCCATTTAATACCACTCTTTTGGCCATACACAGAGTAGCTGAAGATTGAGGATTATCCCTCAAAAGAATTACATGCTCAAACACTTCAGCTTCTCTGTAAGGATGAGAAGTACTGTTGAATTCTTCTAGATAATGTTTATATTCTAGCTAAATTTCTTAAGATTTCTGAGCCTCAGTCTTCTTAACTAGAAATAAATAATATTGGTATCAAATTGCAAGATTCTCAGGATATCTCATTTATGAAATACTATATATGAAGCATAGTGGCAATATGGGAGTATTCAAAAGTTGATCATTAGTATTCCAATTTGAAAATGTCATAGGTCAGCTTTTCATGTTAAATAGGAAAATAAGGGACATGTGGGTGGCTCAGTCGGTTACACGTCTGCTTCAGGCTCAGGTCATGATTCTGGGATCGAGTCCCTCATCGGGCTTCCTGCTCAGGAGGAAGTCTGCCTCTGCTTCTGCCTTCTGTTCCCTCCTGCTTGTGCTCCCTCTCTCTCTGCCTCTCTCAATCTAACAAATAAATAAAATCTTTTAAAAATAGGAAAATAAAACAAAAAAAAGGAAGAAGGAGAGTTGGAAAGAAAAGGAAGAAATAAAATTCATATTATTTAAAAGCCCATTATGTGCCAAACCATATGTTAAGGTCTTTATAAGTATGTTGTCTCATTTATATCTACCCATGCAATAAGTTTTAATATGCTCTTTTTGTAGATGAGAAAATAGAGACCTATGGAGTTTAAGAAAGAGGAAATGACTAAGCCAAGTTTAGAAAATAGATTTTAAGCAACTTTTAATTATGGACTTCTGAGCTACCTTCTTCACCAACTCCTTTAGATGCTTATGGTTTCCACAAAGGCTTCTGACTCTTAATATCTGTCTTTAGGAGGGTGAGAATTTTGAGAAATTATCAGAATTCCTGCACATGTGGATAATGTAGTGTGTGTGTGTGTGTGTGTGCATGTGTGTACACACATATATTATTATATATACATGCACTCAAGCAAATGCATGATATCTTGAATATCATACATATATTCAATTTTAATTTTTAATAAATCTATTCCTATTTCTCTGTAAACATCAAGTATTTCTTTTCTCATTGCATATATTCCCTAGTGTGTACTAAACCACATGACCAGTGGCAGACACCAAGTTTTGCTGTAATACTTCAATGTCAGTAACAGTGCCATTCCTCTCTAGACTTATGTGAGATTTTTTTTCTGGAGTAAATATCTAAATGTGAAACTTATGGGCTATGAGGTGAAGCTATACTTTTTTTAACTGTATTCTGTTCACTAGAATGGTCTACATGTAATCTACTTGTACAAGATGGTTCCTACTATATTTCCATATTGTCTCCAGCATCTGACATTATCTGAAAAACATGCTATTTCACCTCTATTAATTTTAAAATCTAAAGAGAGAGTCCAAAGAAGAATATTTCATAAATCAAATTCAGTTCTTTTAAAAAGCCTGATTGTTGGGCACTTGGGTGGCTCAGTCATTAAGCATCTGCCTTGGGCTCAGGTCATGATCCCAGCGTCCTGGGATCGAGGCCAGGCCAGCATCAGGCTCCCTGCTCAGCAGGAAGCCTGCTTCTCCCTCCCCTACTCCCCACTTATGTTCCCCTCTTTGTGTCTCTCTCTGTCAAATAAATAAATAAAATCTTTAAAAAATAAAAAAAATAAAAAAGCGTGGATGTGATCCCTTCAGTATAAGATACTGGAAACAGTACAGAGACATGGTTTGCATCTCCACTAAAGGACATCGTATGTCCTTTATTTGGAGGGATAGTCAGTGTTTTAACTTAATGGAAAGATTTAAAGCTTTCTTTTGTAACCACCGTGAACTGCAAAAAATAATTTCTAAATGAGAGAGTGAAACGAGCACCAGTGCCTGGACTTCTGGTTGGCCTGCCAAAGACAAAATGAGGACACTAGAGTTTCACATTACACATGGGCCTGAAAAGGCTGTAAGGCTACAGTGGCAAATGGATAGTCCTATGACCTCACAGAACCTACAAGACAGTGGAAAAGACAGAAAGCAAACAACAGTTACAAAAGACATTTGTAAGTCTGAGATTTAAATAGTTTTACTGAAATGAGCTTTTGCATCATCTGAATGTCAGAGCCTGGTTACATGGAATCTGTAGTTCATGGGTTCTTATCACCCAATTTAGAAGCCTTTCTCAATACCCCTGTCTGCAAGAAAGATGAAGTAAGTACCTTGCTTGCATAAGATACTTTCCAATTCACAATATATCCAGGCTCTTGTTCTTTTTATTTAAGCAACAGTCTCTTAATTTTAATTTGTCTTGCATGTCCAGATCCATCTTTACGGCCAGAACATTATTCAAAGATTAATGGTCTTGAAAGAATAATGCTCTTCACACTAGATTTCTAAGGAGCTGTTCAATCTCTTTGCTAATTTGGCAGTAAGAGTGATGAGCTGAAACAAAAGTAACCTTGACAGGAATTGTCTTCATCTATTATTTTTCCTATATCCCAAGAGAATCTGGTGGGCTCCTAAACTTGCCCTTTGAGCTAAATAGTTGGAAAGTACTTTGACTCCTGGCAACTTACCGAGTAGTCTGATAAATGTGACTTAGCTACCTTAGTTTTGGTTTGTGGGAAACAGCAGAATTTTCTATGGTTATTTTGTGCACTCTTAGAGAAGGGAATTATTTTCTTTCATATGTGTGGGCTCAGTAGACAGGAAAGATTGTGAAGGAAAAATTATATGGTAGCAACATATCTGACTGACTCCTGGGATTTCAAGTATGACAAGTAGTGCTTTTCTCTCCACATTATCAATTTCATGGTGTTTAGAAGTAACTGCTGGGGTTTCTTTTAAGTCTATTAGAAAATATTGGTGTCTAAACACATGGAATAAATTTTAGCAGAAGGGCTGCTCACTTCCTACATGATATGTAGGTTATTATCTGTGTTAAATGAGAAAAATATTGTGCTTTTATTTTACTTTGTGGAATTGAAAGTCTGCAACAAAGGGTATATGAAGATTAAGGGAACTCTAGCATTTTCTTTTCTTTTTTACAGTCATCTTTACACTAATACACTTATAAATAAATTATGTAGTTCAGAGGGTCCTCTAATAATACTATTCCCTGGACACTTACTTTATTCAATTGCTCATTAATTTATACATTTAACAAATATTTATTAAGTACTTACTATGTGATGAATACTCGCCAAATATTGAAGCTATAATATCAAGACTTAATCCCTAATCAGTGGGAAAGACAAAACCTAAACAAAAAACAAGTATATAGTCATAAAATGTTTTGAATTCTATAATAAAGAAATGGAACTCTGGGAGAACAAAATGAGAATTAGGCTAAGGGACAGGAAAACAGAAAAAAATGAAGTTTAAGCTGAAAAATGAGGTTTAAGATGAAGAGTTAGGCATGGGGATAGAGACAAGAGAAGTAATTTATAAGCAATGGAAATAGCCTTTGGGAAGGTCACAACCAAAATGAAGACTGTAGTATATTCAAGGAACTAAAATGAGTCCTGGTTTCCTTGACCTGATGTGTTCAAATAAGAGGTTGTAAGCAGTGGCCATAATATGGAAGTCTTTTTAAGGTTATATTTAGGACCTCAGGATTTATTGTAAGATAAATCTTATCCTATCCTAAATAGTACTATCCTCACTTAACGGATAAAAAAATTGGCCTGGAGAGGATAAATATGCTCCTATTTATCCAGAAAATAATTAATCAAGTTAGGTTTTTAAACAAGTAGTATTTGCCTCCAAAATCCATGACTTTTACCCTTTACTGTATGGCCTCTTTTCTAATCTACATGGGTGGTCTTATCTTGACAAAGTGTTATCTCAGAGAAACTTTAATACAACATTTATAAATTATTTTTAAAGATTAAATATATATTATTGTCTCTCAAGAAAATCCCAGAGTGACAGGAGTTTCTAATCACAATTCAAGGTAAAGCTTTAGATCTCTTTTCCCACCTCTTTTCATTTACAGTAACCCCCATGCTTATTAAGTCATTTGCCAACTCTCTTCCTTCCATGCTTTAAACATAAATGCTCTAAGCCATGTCTGTATAAGCATTCACACTTCATTTCCTCGTGCTTATTGTAATATTCATTTTTTTTCTTTCTAGTAATTCCCTGTACACTCCAATGTGAATTCAGCCATCATCTACAGATTTTTCAGTTCTTTCATGTCTCTTTCCACCAATTGGCAAGGCAATTAGCTAAATGGGAAACCTCCTGACAATTCCCTGTGGAAAGATATAAACACCAAGATGATCTTGGCTGAGAAGAATACAGACATATCTCAGACCTTATAACCTCATAAATTAGGTGTATGTGTGGGGTATAACTGAGACTCCAGTGTCTTAGAAAGAGGTTTGTGTCTCTGCAAAAACAAAACACCAAGATGCGCCTGGCTGGCTCAGTTAGTAGAGCATGCAACTCTTGACCCCAGGTTGTTAAGTTCAATAACTGTGTTGGGCATTGAGCTTGCCTAAAACAAAAATAAAACCTCCACTAATTCTATGTACTGTGGGATGGGAATCACATAGGATATCTGGCTAGCCATTAAAGTAAATCTATTGGTATGGGGAAAAATTTGGCTTGCTACATGCAGCTCTGGGAAAAGGAAGATATTTCCTTAATGTCACTGCCACAGAAAGAAATTGCAAGCCATTTCTACTTTCACCTAAATAGAAAAAGGCTTCTTCTGAAATTTCTTAACAGATAAGTTTTAATTTGCCAAAATTATTATCACCAATTACCTGGAGAAAAACTCCTTATAGGATCATTTACTCTCTCACTTATACCTATTGATAAAAGCAGGTAATGGAGCTATTTAAGGAAACCTGATGACTTCTGGGAAGATGGTGGCATCAAGAAAGAATGGAAGTATAATTAATGGCAGAAAAAGAAGAAAACTCGAAGCAAAATCTTAATCTTATTAAGAATATAAATTATAGCACACATATGTAAAGAGTTTTTGGAACAAAAACAAATAAACTTAAAAATTAGAGAAATTGAAAATAAAGAGGTTACCACTGAAAATTAGGTTTTATAATTAGAAAAATACATCAAAAAGTACTAAGAAAGGAAAATAATAAATGAAAACACAAGATATATGAAGAAGAAAAAATATATGTGATAAAAGTGGTAATCATAGAAATATTAGAATGTAAACTATATGGGGACATAAATCTTGTACTTTTTTATCCTTGCCAATATCTTCAATGGTGCTAAACCCATAGTGGGTCCTCAAAGAACAAATGAAGGAATAAATGAATACAAGAAAATTTACCTAGAGTGAGGATTTAAAAGGTACACTTATAGATGAAGTAAAGCCATTTTTCCCTGCTCCTCTCTGGCAAGTACAACTGTAAACCTTGGAAATGGTATAAGGCATCAAGAAAAGAGAATTATAAAAGATAAAGAGAGGATGATGAGCTGGCTTGGAGGGCAAGGAACTGGTAGAACTGCACAATGGCAGGAAGTCTTGCATACTTCCATCCAACACAGGAAGGTCACCCAAAACAAATATTTTCAGATACCTAATCTAGCAAAAGAAGGCAGCTGAGACAAGCTCTTCCTTTCCACAGATTGAACAGAAATCTCCCTGACAACATCAGGGGAGTGAGACTCCTTAGGTAAGGACCGGGAACCCAAGCTAAAATAAGTAGTCTGTGGAAGTATTCTCTCTCCTTGAAGAGCCTGAGTCTGCTTTCCACACAGTAGATATGAAGTGAAATCGGTAAAAGAGACAGCTGAGTTTGGAAAGCTCATTGCCTCAGACACCTGAGAATCTCCTATCCCTGGACAGAGATATCAGACAACCAGGAGGTATCAGACCTTCCTCACTGAAAGATGTTCAGCAGCTCACCATAGGACCCCCCTTCTCTCCCTAAGGCAACACTAGTAGGAACAACAGGTACCCCCAGATCACCAGGTAAACCAAACAGACTAAACTAAAACCAAAAGCCTCTAAAAATAAAACTACCATTTGAGACAGTCCGTAAAGTAGGCCAAACCTCATGTGATAAATCTGAACAGGTACTGCTTGGAAAGTAAAAGATTTAAATAAGATCCAGTGTCCCCTAACAACAGACAAAAATGTTAACAATATAATAGAAAATCATCCACCATATTAAGACTCGGAAAATCAAAACTTGAATGAAAAAAGATAATCAACTAATACCAAAAAACAAAGATGAATCTAATGTTGGGATTTATCTGACAAAGATTATAAAGAAATTTCATTAAAATGCTCCACCAACTAGTTCTAAACTCTCTTGCAACAAATGAAACAATAGTTTCAAATATTAGTTAAGAAATAGAAATTATTTAAAAAATCAAGTGAAAATTGTGAAGCTGAAATGCAATAACAAATAAATACTCACTGAATGGATTCAATAGTACAGTGATGATGACAGAGGATACGATCAGTGAATTTAAAGATAAAACAGTAGATTGACAGGTTCTTTATCTAATCTGAACAATAGAAAGAAAATAGACCAAAAGAAATTAACAGAGGTTCAGGGATCCGGGAGTGGGGGGTATAATAACAAAAATCAACATGGATATCATTTGGTATTCCAAAATAAGAAGGAAAAGAAAATGTGAATGAAAGAGTATTTGAAGAAATAAGGTCTGGGGGGGGGGTGCCTGGATGGCTCAGTCAATCGAATATCTGTCTGACTTTTGGTTTTGACTCAGGTCATCATCTCAGGTTGGTGAGATCAAGCCTTGAATCAGGCTCAGTGCTCAAGGGGGGAGTCGTTTGTGAATTCTCTCCCTCTGCCCCTCCCCTCACTCTCTCTCTCTATCTTTCCGTCTCTCAAGTAAATAAATCCTTAAAAAAAAAAAAAAAAAAGAAAGGAAGGAGGAAATAGTGTCTGAAAATTTTCCACATTTGGTGGAAGCCATACACCTACAGATCCAAGAAGCTGAGCAATGCCCCCAAACAGTATAAAGTCCATGGAATCCACACTAAGACATATCATAAACTTTTGAAAATTAATAGTAAGAAAATATCCTGGAAGCCACCAGATAGAAACTACACATTATCTATAGAAGAGTCAAAGAATTTTTCATTGAAAATCCCAAAGGCCATAAATATGTGGCACAATATTTTTCAAGTACTAGGAGAAAATAAGCATCAATCATAAATTCTGTATCTGTGGAATTGTTCAGGAATTAAAAGAAAATAAAAAACATTCTCAAGTGAAAAGAAACTAAAAAAAAAATTTCACTAGGAAACCTACTTTTAAGATTAGCTAAAGGAAGTTCTTCAAACAGAAGAGGGAAGGAAGGAAGGAAGGGTGGGAGGAAAGGAGGTAAAGAAAGAGACAAAGAGAGAAAGAAAAGAGAGAAAAGGAAAGAGGGAAAGGAAGGAAGAGGAAGAAAAGAAGGAAGACAAAGAAAGGAAGGAAGACAAAGAAAGAGGGAACGTGGCTGAAGGAACCGTGGTTTTTTTTTTTTCCAGTAAGCATAATTCCTTGAAGAATCATCCAAGTTATTATTTATATCAATTGTCCTTTCCTATTATATTTCTGAGCAGTATTTTGTGGTATGTATATACTACCATTTGTTTTACCACTTACCTGTAGAAATGAGGTTGGATTGGTGATTACCAGGTTTAGGGTTGGAGAAGAGAGCTAGTGCAAGAGGGAAGAAAGATGCTTATAAAAAAGCCACAGGATTCTTGTGGTATTAAAACTCTTTAGAATCTTAAATAAGGTGTTGAATATATGAATTAACACTCATAACTTCATTGTTTAGAACTTAATACACACAAACAAGCATATATATATATATATATATATATATACACAAATGAGTAGGAGTAAAACTGAGAAAGCTGAATACAATTGGTGGATTTTATTAATGGTAATATGCTGCTTGTAATATTATACTACCGTTTTGCAAAATGTACCATTGGAGGAAATGTGGCAAAGTGTGCATTGATCTTTCTGTATAGTCACTGAATTTCAATCTATAATTATCTTAGAAAACCCTTAATTAAATGAAAAAATAAACTACTGTGCTAGCCACCATCCAAGTTGGCTTCCATGAGTCTGCCCCTGGTATCTACCCCTCATGTAGGTCATAAAAGACATTGCAGCTTCCACCTTACTTTCTTCTGGATCATGCACTTTGGGGAAGCTACCCATCTAGCATCAGGTTTCCCCTCTAAAACAATGAAAAATTTTAAAAAGAGCTATAAATTTATTAATACTTATATTATTTATATTTTATATATTTACATAATATAATACTTATATTTATTGATCATAAATATTATCATAAATATTCTTATATTCATATATATGATATGTATCATATATAAATATTCTTATATTCATAAATATCATAAATATTCTTGTCTTTCTCCAAGATACCCTTTATTTTCATCTCATAAGAATACAAATATTACACACCCTTTCTCTCCATGTATTCGATCACTGCAGCAATTACCTGAGAAAGCACTCTAACCAAGAAAATTATGTGTGAACTCTAGATAGAACAAGTGTTTAAAGAAGACAATTGTGAGCAATAAATGGTAATAGTCATAGTAAAATCTGAATAGTTCATTTAATATAATTGAAAATTATATGTAATAAGCAAGAACTATGCCATAAAACTGACATTTTGTCAGGGAAAAATGCATTAACATGGAAGCAAAATACTACTTCAGCAAACTCGGGAGTTGGAAGACAGGTTTATTTTGAAAATACAACCATCCTACAGGTCTGGTTTCTGTGAGGATGATGGGCAGAATTAGCCAAACAAATATAGTGAGTGGGAACATTATTTTTTGATACACTCTATAGCGATAACTATTACAAATAAGTTATTTAAAATAAGAAACAGTCACTAGTCATACTTACCAAGTCAGAGAGAGAGAGAAAAATATTTGGAAAAAAACCCACGAGAAGTTACTTGCTTTAGATTTTATAACAATACAGAGATAAATGGCCATCTGGCTCCAAAGCCCATGTAGTTCTACACTATTATTTGGTTTTCCTCTATGATCCTAACAAATCTATACTGAAGACATTTCAAGTTAACACATCTGCCTTATGTTTCATCATTTCTAACGTCAGAGAACAAAGCAAATATTGTTAACAACTCACCCTCATAGCTTCAATTGGCACTGTATAATATCAGGAATAGCAACAAAAATGAATGAAAAGGGAACAGAAATTACATTATATTTATGTATGGCACTAGTCATTGACCAAAGGAGAAATGCATTAAATATGAGAAAGGGAGAGAGAGGATATGTTTCTTAAAACATCATGTTCCAATGGTATTTCTAGCCCTGGTTAGTAAGAACCACTGCCACAAATGAACCTGGAGATCTGAGGACCTATTTATGGGGAGAGTAAAGTAGGTTGGCAAAGAATTTTTGAGGGAAAAAATTTTTTAATTAAAATTGTATTTTTTGGAAGAATGTATTCCTCTTTCAGGAGACTGGTGCCTCTTTGGGGGATGTTTTTAAATATTCTGAGGCAGAAGAATTCCTTTATTTCAGACAGTGAAGTATCAGTCCTCTTTATAACAGTGCCAAATGCTGTGAATGAGGTTTCAAGAAAGAGATAAGACTTGAAATAGAAGCTTTTGAACCAAGAAGAAGCACCATCACTTAATATTACAACTGAAGCTACAGGTACAAGAGGCCCTGAATTATTTCTGTCCTGCATTGTGTGTGTATATCACTTTGAAGTTTCTAAGAGAAAAGTCTCATATGGAGATTTGGATGTTTCCATTCCCAAAGATTTAGAACATTTTTTTTTTTTAAATGGCAAGTTCTGAGCACAAATACCTACCTATTGAAATAGCTAGAGGCACTGGATAACGGGAAAAGATGAAAGACCTAATTCAAATGGTTGGGCCAAATAATGACTAAGGAGAAATAATAACCATCTGCAAATATTTGAGGGAAATATGGAGCAAGAAGGGGAGAGGAATTTCTTTAAGTTATCCAAAGAGGTATAACTAAGAGAAACAGGATTAAATTGAGCAAAGAAAAATGTAGGCAGAGCATGAGGAGGAAAATGACCATGTAATGGGATCTGTCAGTCTGTGGAATAGTCATTCACAGGAAGTGGTGGAAACCCCATCACTTGAATCATTTTCAGCTAAGTGGAAAAATTGCTCTATTAAAGAAGACTATTCCACCCTGGAAGAAGAGGGACTTGATGAGCACTGTGTCTTTTTCATCTTTAATTTCAATAATTTTAGAAAAGAAAGAAAGAAGAGGAAAACTAAGAAAGCAACCTGGTAGAATAACTAGAAAAAAAAATTTTTTTTAATTTAGAAATCACAGAGTAGCAGTGATGAGCAAAATGAACAAATGAGAGAGAAATCCCATTAAAAGACACCGATTTGGGGGCACCTGGGTGGCTCAGTCAGTTAACTGTCAGGTTGCAATCTTGGAGTCCTGGAATGGAGGCCTGTGTCAGGCTCCCTGCTCAGCAGGGAGTCTGCTTCTCCCTCTACCCTCCCCCCACTAATGTTTGCTCTTTCTCATTCTCAATTAAATAAGTAAAATCTTTAAGAAAACATACTAATTTCAATAATTATGGAAAAAATTTAAAACAAGGCTAAAGATGAAATGACTTCAAAGAGAGGTTGGATATTTATTTAGGGGCTTTTGTTGTCTATCCACAATAAAATATTAAATTCGTTACTGCAGCTTTTATTGCAGTATACTTTGAAATATGGGATTGTGATACCTCCAACTTTGTTCTTTCTTCATGCAAAGAAAAATGTAGGCAGAGCATGAGGAGGAAAATAACCATGTAATGGGATCTGTCAGTCTGTGGAATAGTCATTCACAGGAAGTGGTGGAAACCCCATCACTTGAATCATTTCAAGTGAAATGATTTGGTTTGGTTATTTGGAGTCTTTGTGGTTCCATACAAATTTTAGGATTACTTGTTCTAGGTGTGTGAAAAACACTGTTGGTGTTTTGATAGTGATTGTATTAAATCTGTAGATTGCTTAGGGTAGTGTGAACTTTTTAATAACATTAATTCTTCCAATTGATGAGCATGGTATATCTCTCCATTTGTCTGCATCATCTTTAATCTCTTTCAACTATACCTTATATTTTTCAGAGTACAGTCTTTCACCTCCTTAGTTATATTTACTTCTAGGTATTTTATTGTTTGGAGTAATTATACATGGGGTTGTCTTCTAATTTCCCTTTCTGCTACTTTGTTACCAGTGCATAGAAATGCAATAGATTTCTGTGTATTAATTTCATATCCCAAAACATTAACAAAATAATTTATTCTAAAATGTTTCTGGTAGAGTCTTTAGGGTTTTCTGTAAATGGCATTATGTCCTCTGCAAATAGGGACCCCTTTATTTATTCTTTACCAACTTGGATGCCTTTTCTTTTTCTCATCTGATTGCTGCAGCTAGGATTTCCAGTACTATGTTGAATAAAAGTGGTGAGAGTGAACCACCTTGTCTTGTTCCTGATCTTAGAGAAAAGCCTTTGAATTTTCACCAGTATTAAGTTAGTTGTGCTATATATATATACATATAGATATATGTATATATATGGCTATTTTTAGGCTGAAGGATGTTCCCTCTAAATCCATTTTGTTGAGATTTTTATTATGAATGGATGTTGAATATTGGCAAATGCCTTTTCTGCATCTTTTGAGATGATCCTATGGTTTTTATTCTTCCTCTTATTAATGTGATGTATCACACTGGTTGATTTGCAAATACTCAACCATCCTTGCATCCCGGAATTAAATACCACTTGATTGTAGTGAATAACGCTTTTAAGGTACTGTTGAATTTGGTTTCCTAATATTTTGTTGAAGACTCTTACATCTATTCTTCAGAATACTGGCTTGTAGTTTTCCTTTTTGGAGTGTCTTTAGTTCCAGGGTAATTCTGCCCTCATTGAATAAATTTGGTAGGGTACTTCCTCTTCTATTTTTTGGAAAAGACTGAGAAGAATAGGTATTAACTCTTCTTTAAATGTTTGATAGAACTCACCTGTGATGCCATCTGGTCCTGGCTTTTGTTTGTTGGGAGGTTTTGATTACTGATCCAATTTTGGTAGTAGTTAATAAGTATGCTCAAATTTTCTATTTTCTTTAGTTTTGGAAGATTGTGTGTTTCTAGGAATTTACCCATTTCTTCTAGGTTGCCCAATTTGTTAGCATGTAATTTTTCATAGTATTCTCAGATAATCCTTTTTATTTTTGTGGTATCATTGTTATTTCCCTTTCATTTATGATATATTTGAGTTTTCTTTCTTTTTTGTTTATCAATCTGGCTAAAGGTTTGTTAATTTTATTTCTCTTTTCAAAGAAATACCTCTCTGACAAACATCTTAAAATTGGTCAAGAAATTTTCTTCATGTATACCTTAGGAGTTTTTCAACTATTGCTTCTGTGCTGTGCATCAGGTTGAGTCATTTAGTGTACTGGCCTTTTATGGGTAAAGACTTGGTTTCCTATAGCCCTCTGGCTTTCCTGAAATTAAGCCCCACTGACTTTCATAGCCAGAAGTTATGGAGACTTGTATTCCTATACAGGTCTCCAAGGCCAGGAGTGCCTGCTGTGGAATCTGATATCCTTGCTCCTCCATGTTTGTGATGTCCCTCCCACTTGTGGTTAGTTGCACCAGGGGTTGGTTCCTGACTGCATGTCCACCCCTATATCTTTTTCTATGTGGCCTTCTCTTTATGACTAGCTTTTGAAAGATGTGTTCCCACTAATTTTAAGAGTTTGTTGCATAGAAGCTGCTTCAGTAATTTTTCAGACAAGATGAGCTCAGCATCCTCCTATTCCACCATTTTCCCTGATCTCTTCTAGGTTCACCATATCTTAGTGTCATGAAGGAATGAACACAATCTTTTTTCATTTTTCAGATTAAATTAGTACTGGGGTATCATCAGGAATCCAAAATAACAAGTGTTTATTGTGTACTTATTCTATGCCAGGTACTGTGCTGAATCCTTAAAATTCACTGCTTCTTTGATCTATTTCAAAATCCTATGAATTGAGTAGTTTTCCACATTATAGAGATTATCAAATTAAGGCTAAGTGATTATTATAATCTATCCAAGATGAAACAAGAAGAAAGTAATGGAGCTATAATTGAGCACACATTGCTAGGGACTGAATTTTGTCCCCTTAAATCCATATATTGAGGCCCTAATTCTTGATATGGCTATATTTGGAGATAATTAAGGTTATAGACATAATTAAGGTTAAATAAGGTCATAAGGGAAGGCCCTAATCTGTTAGGATTTGAATTCTTATAAGAAAAGAGAAAGACACTAGGTGTATCTATCTATCATCTCTAGCTCTAGCTCTATTTCTAGCTCTAACTCTAGCTCTCTCATTACAGAGAGGAAATGCCATATGAGAACACAATGAGAAGAGTCCATCTACAAGCCAGGAAGAGAGGCCTCCCCAGAAACCAATCCTAAGAGCATCCTGATCTTGGACTTTCAGCTTATAGGGCCATAAGAAAATAAACTTCTGGTTTAAACAACCCAGCCTGTGGTATTTTGTTATGGCAGACTGAACAGAATCACTCCATAGCCCTTTGTTTAAACCCCTCCTCTGTTTTATGAATTCTTATTCACTAAGTCTCTGCAGGCATGTTATTGTTTAAGAAAGTAAAAGTCAAAGTACAAAAAATTTTAATTTAAATATTAGTTTCCATTCAAAATATCTTTTTAAAAGATTTTTAAAAATTTATTCATTTGGGAGAGGGAACAGAGAGACAGAGAGCACAAGCAGGGGCAGAGGCAGTGGGAAAGGAACATGCAGGCTCCTCACTTGGCTGAGAGCCCAACATGGAGCTCTATCCCAGACCTGGAGATCACAACCTGAGCCAAAGTCAGATGCTTAAACATCTGAGCCACCCAGGCACCCCTCCACTCAACACATCTTTTTCTGTTTAGCAATTGCATGAATAATCCTTTTCCCTTTCTTTGAACCTCTATCAGTGTATGGATGATTATCCAATTTTATAAATATAAAAAAGTGTACTGGGGAATCACAGGCATAGCTACTGAGAAATAATGACCTGAAAGAAGGAAACAATGACAGTGATAATGTCAGAATAAACACTTTAAAAGAGAATGGTTTTGAATAACAAATTGTAAAAGACCATTGGGAAAAATTGATAAAGTTTCCATATATCTTTGTAACAATGACCCTTTATGTTCTATAAAATGTCAAATGTAAAATAAAGGATGTTATAACATTATACCAAATGCTTCTTCTGTCTAATTTCTCCACAAAAAAAGAGAATTTGATTTATACTTTATTTCTTCCCATTCTTAGTACATAATTGAAGTATGTTTGCTATAATAACCTAATTACAGTAATTGGTTTAATAAATATATTTTTATAATTTTTAGTTCTAGCTTTCAATATAAAGTTCAACAAACCTTTTGTTCACTATGAAATGTGAAAATCTGGTCTCTATAGGAATAAATTCACTTTAAGTAGACTTTTGGCAGAAATAAGTTATAAATTTTATAAAACTCAAATAACAAAAGTTATTTCATTTATAGTTTTCCACTTACTTCTTGGACAATAAATAGAAACCTCTGGTATATTGCCTGTATTTTTATTTCTGAGAAGCAGAGTTAATAATCGATCTTCATCTTTCCCTTTCTGGTTTCTGTCACTATAACAGTGATAACAGCCAACGAAAAATATTGTTGTGTGTTTAAGCCCTAAATTAAAATCAAATTTCTATTTTTGGTTTGATTTTGACTGACTTCTTTGATGAAAATCCAGGCTATAAAGATATGCTCTGTGTTCTCCAGTAGGACAGTAGTTCAGGCTAAAGATGAATCCAACAAATTCAGAGGAAAAAACTCCAAGAACAAATTAGAATGCTATCTGGGAGTAGATAAATCATCATTATTAGAAAGCATGCATTAAACGTGCATTTATGTAATAAATATATATTCATGATGACAAATAGAATAAATGTTAATATCCTGGGAAAATGCTGTTTTGGCCAGTTTCCCAATTCAATTTAGTATCTTGACTTCTTGAAACACCTCATTAAGACTCCACAAGGTTGTGGCACCTGGGTGGCTCAGTGGGTTAAAGCCTCTGCCTTCAGCTCGGCTCATGATCCCAGGGTCCTGGAATCGAGCCCCGCATTGGGCTCTCTGCTCCGTGGAGGGCCTGCTTTCTCCTCTCTCTCTGCCTGCCTCCCTGCCCACTTGTGATCTCTCTCTCTGTCAAGTGAATAAATAAAATCTTAAAAAAAAAAAAAGAAAAGACTCCACAAGTGCACCTTTCCTGAGAAGGTGTTGCCTTTCAACCATCAGTCTGAAGCAAGACACCTAACAGTCTGATATATCCTTTCCATTTTTGAGGACAATTCTGTCCATACTAAGCGATTTGTGACTACTTCTGAAAAATTTAATTTTTTCTCCTGTATTTTTTCCTGGCACTATGTTGAAAGGGTGATTTAAACATTGTGATTTATGTGTCATTTAAAGTAAAGGCAGTCAGTTTCTTTTTCTTTCTCAAAGAGGTGTGATTTGGCTGCCATCTGGCTAAAATAAGTAGTTATTTCCTGTTTAGTGACAAGACAAAAAGAAAAAAGAAGTGATGAGGACCAGAAAATCAACTCTGAACAGCAGGTTTGGGAAACCATTTGTGTCTCAGCATGAGTTTTGATGTCAAACAGACCTGAGTTCTGGTTCTGAATCTTCTTGCCAGTGTACAAATTTGACCAAGTATGTAAATATGTAAAGCTTCAGCTTCATCACTAGTAAAATCAAAACAATAATAGATTTGTTGTAAGATTGAAAGTATAATATGTATAGAGTGGTAAGCACAGAATTCCTTGTGGCAGGGAAGTAAATAAAATGATAGATTATTATTTTCATCAAAATATTTTAAAATAAATAATAAAAGTTGTTTGTTTGTTTTTTGGGAGAGAGAGAGCAAGTGGGGAGAGGGGCAGAAAGAGAGGGGGAGAGAC
This sequence comes from Mustela putorius furo, assembly GCF_011764305.1. Lineage (NCBI taxonomy): Eukaryota > Metazoa > Chordata > Mammalia > Carnivora > Mustelidae > Mustela > Mustela putorius. Next base: position 25,930,521 of record NW_025421987.1, read on the forward strand.
AATTTTAGGAGTTTAAGCAGGATCTAGACTCAGTGTGGAGCCCACTGCAGGCTTGCTCTTACAACCCTGAGATCATGACCTGAGCCAAAATCAAGACTCAGAGACTCAGTCAACTGAGCCACCCAGGTGCCCCAGTAATTTATTTTTTAAATAACTCATATCTTATCAAGGAGCACATACATACATCTTATCAAAGCCTCCAACTTATTCACCACTTCTTAATTATTTGTTCCAATTTATATGAGTCCTCAGTATGGGAAACTAATGTGGTGACCTACAGAGTATCCAAATGGTTTGGGTTTCTTGGAGCTATATTTTAAGAGAGAATTGGAAAGTTAACATAGCTTGAATCAAGACCAAATGGATTTCATTTTTTCTATTTCATATGAATGCAAACTGGTCTTAGTATACTTTTTGGACAATGGTGGAAAATAACACATTTGTCATATCAATGGCTACAAACCATATACCTGAGTCTATGCTAATCTGCTCTAGCACACCTGCATAGAAACTGCAATTGGGGCTACAGTTTTCTTGAGTTTGCAATAGTGTACCACTATCCAACAGGATCTAAAATGTTCATGGGGACAAGTCTGGTAAATTAAATGATAGGAACAACCATCTCTGCCCCTTTTAGGTCTTAATCTCTGTCATTCTTTCTGAATTCAGTATTATTATTTTTTTTTACCATTTTGACTAGGTATAAGATAGGCAATTTCAATGATTTCCACTTATCCTCCCTTACTATCAGCATTTATTCCACAGGCCAAGGAACAAGTGTGGGAGTGTACCAATTACCAATTATATGTTTTGTTTCAGATATCTGGGTATCAATGTCAATTCACACCCTATATCCAAGAGCCCTTAAAATGTCTGGATATTCTTTTTTCCTCAGTGTATCATTAACTAAATAAATGGTGATAGGTTCCTTTGGGGAAAGAATTGAGGGAACTATTACCATACACATTTACCATGGAGTTATAGAGTCATTCCTTCTGTGGACTCAGCATCTCCTTTAGTCAGTAGGTTCAAGAGCCTGAGACTTGGCTTAGGTCTGGAAACTGGGCAAGGGATTGCCATATTGTCCACATAGGACTGGTTCTCCTAGCCTCCTAATCATAGATTTTTAATTTCTTTTGGTTGCATAAATTAATATCATTTTTGGTTGTTCATTTATATCTTTCTCCTAGTAATAGTGTGCCTTGTTAGTCATTTCATAGCTCTGAAGGTCAGGCCCTGAGTTGCCATTCCAGTCTTGCCTCTCATTACAGTAACTATGCACTTGTTTCTGACGACTATGCACCCAGCTTCTATCTTTCCTGTTTCTAGTTCAGTAATAGGACTTCTCCTATCATTCTTAGCTGAAGTGGAAAGACATCACTGAGCTTCCCAGTGACATGGATGTCCCTCCCACCAAAGCAATCCTTGTTGCTTTGGTAAACAGCATGTCTCTGTAGCTCCCTTACAAACTTCTCACTGTCAGCTGGTAGTTTTCTAGGTGTACATAGTGCATCCCCTATCTCTTCACTTCTGCCTATTGAGCCCTATCTCAGCTGTCAGTTAGAACAGGTCAAAAATTTACACTTCATTTAGAATAGGCATTTTTTTTTTCTAAGTTCCCAAGGATCATCCTAGAAGTATGCTAACAATTTTTTTCTTCTAAAGTCTTGTCAGGGAGTTAAATCCTGTATTCCAGAAGAATGGCAAATAAAATCTCATTTATCCAACTTTATGTTCTGCACTTCTGATCCAGAACCTCAAGAAGAAATCTTGTAAAAACTCTCTTGGTCCCTGCTACTATATATTAACCAGGTCTTACTGAATCTTTGAGTTGGATAGATAGATAGAAAGAAATCTTGTTTAGCACATCTAGCCATCTAGCACTTTCCTGTCTGGGTTATACAGTAAACTTATCCTAGATATTTGTCTGATGGTCAGGAGAGGAGGTGGAGATAGATCCTGAAAGGAATGTATATTGTCTTACAAAGCAGAAGGAGGAAGCCCTAGCCTTTAGTAGGGATTCTGGACCACTTCTATGGGCTTAGAGAGAGCTAGAGGATCTAAGAATTCAAGATTTTTTGATAAATTGACCCAGATGGCAAGACCCCTAGACCCAGGATTCCATATGTTTTCAATAGGTTCCTGATCATGGCATATCAAATTTGATACAGTTAAAGTCAACTTTCTTTGGAGCTCTACTACTCTTGTAAAATTCTTTCCTTCCCTTCCAGCTGCAGGGATTGAGAGTCTCTTTTTGTACTATTAAAGAATGCCCTTTGGCTTTCAGAGCTCACATTTAACAAATTATTTATTACCCTTAGCATTTTAATGTCTTTACTTAAAACTGAGCAAAGGCTGTCTGATTCCACAGTACTTAAAATTATGATCCGTAGAACTTTTCAAATACCTAAGATATTCTCCTAATGGGGAATTTCCTTTCACTAGCACCCCATTTCAGTTCACCATTAGTCAATGTTTTAAGAATATACCTCTACAACCTGTTGAGGTCTATGAGTACTCTACTTACCAACTATGATGGCATCATTACCAGTTGGCCAGCAGAATATCCAATTCACTTTACAATCTACTTCTTAGAACCACTCCTGACATAGTCAACTGTCAGAAGATACACTCCCTCCGAGAGAAACACTGAAATGAAGAGTTGTATGCAGGATATTTTTTGGTGAAGTGCTCTTGGGAATAACACCTATTGAGGAAGGGAAAGCTGTATTAGGACACAGAGACAAGTTGAACTGCAATGTAGTCTTTCAGCAAAAGCCTCAGCCAGTCCTCTAGGAGGTTCTGGAGCTGGGAATGACCCTTAAAAGTAGTATTAAATGGAGGCAATGAGGTTGAACCTTTGCACCTTCTTTGATAACCAGTTATTGGATACAGGCTGCCCCAGGGAAGAGAGCAAACTTGGATGAGGTGGATTCCTCTAGGTTAGGACAATTTCCAGAGAAAGATTTAGCTAAGAACTATTAGTAACCAACTAATAGTTACTTCTCTAACCTGGAGTAAGGAGTGCTGTGGCTGTAGAAGTATAGTAGTATCCGGATTGCATACGATAGCATCCACTATATCCTACTGAATCTACTTTTGGGTGAGCCTAGATCTCTATACACCTTTCATAATCACTCTGTTGGCAAAGAAACTTAGAGCCAAGAGAGTTCTTGGATTTATGATTAAGCAGATAATTTGAGAAAATGGAATCTGCCCAAGAAATGGCTCATCTCAAGTGTCCAAGAGTTTGACATTACTGCAGCTGCCTTCAGTATAATCTATAATTGTTTCTAAAGATCCAAGAAAATTATTTATTTCTTCCCAAGAAAATCTCTCCCAATTTTACAAGTGAAAAAGGAATGTCATAATATTTAGAATAATAGAATGAATTGGTATGCTTCTAGTAAAGCCAAACCTACAACTGAACTTGTTATTAAACTGATACTCCTGTGATAAATGGCCAGCAGAGGCAAAGCCTTCTCACCATCTTCTGAGTTTAATCTATGGGCCTGCACAGTATAATTTTCAGGAGAAGAATTTCTGTTAACCTTTTGTAATCTGCTGTATTAATGTAAAATTGCTTTTCCTTAATCAGCAGGTGTTGTTCCCAAGAACACTTTACTAAAAAATATCCTGCATACAAATCGTCATCATCATCCACCAGTCAAAACACCTGTTAAATTCTTTTGTGCCTATGACAAGATATACAAGATACTGGATCACTGCAACATCAGTGACTCTCAAAGGTAAAATATGCAATTTCTTTCATCAGCATTTAATATGTTCAGTGTGACTTCTCTGATTTTTCATTATGCATTTTTAAGAGTCAATAAGAAATCCTGTAGTAATCATTAACATATCAACTTCCTAGAACTAAAGAATTCACCAGGTTCAGAAACAAATTCCTTGGTTTAACTTCAATGTCTGAATTCAGTTTAACCTAGATCAAAATCCTTGCAGTCTTCAAAGTGAACTAATGAGTCCTGATACTTAGGAGTACCACATTTCTGATGATACTTATATGACATTTTACCTGTGGTGGAAGAAGAAATCAATTATGTGTTGCTATTAATCAATAAACCATGAGAACTGGCCAAAGGATTGAACAGGACACTATACTTTTTAGCTGTCAGCAATATTTAAATACTTTACAGAATGCTAAAATTTGAAGACTTAATCCAAATACAATTTAAATAAACCAATTAATATAGAATATACCTAAAGAAATAAGTATCTGCATGTGAATTCATGGTAAATTTTTAATAAATAATGAACAGCTCAGGGAAGTTGGTTTTATATAGAGTACGTTCTTCACTTGGTGCATACCATACATTTAGGAAAATGAAAATGTATTACCGTTGGAAAGTCATTAAACTGCTTTTTGCCAATGCCTAACACTTTTCTTCCGGATCCCACATTCAAGGAACCACTTGAGATTATGCAGAATATTTAACCTTTTCTAGACGCAATCCAAGGATAGAAGTGCTTGGCTTCTTTCTGTACAAAAGAGGCACTGAAATTTTTTCAAGCTCCAGAAACACATTACTCATCAATATGCAAACCATACTACAACTTACTAAAATTCTATGAGAGCAATACTATTATTCCCATTTCAGTGATGAAGATTCTAAAACACAGAGATGTTAAATGTCTTGTCCCAAGTCACACATTTAGTAATAATAGAAACATCATTCAATCCCAGACAATTTTCTTGGAGAACTTGTAGCTTTAATGATGGCAATTCTGACTTCCACCTGTATTATTTGTTAAAAACATTAATAGAATCAGAAGTATATGAGAAGAAGACTGAGAAATGTAAAAAAGCATATGAGGGGCACCTGAGTGGCTCAGTGGGTTAAAGCCTCTGCCTTCAGCTCAGGCCATGATCCCAGGGTCCTGGAATCGAGCCCCGCGAGCCCCGCATCGTGCTCTCTGCTTAGTGGGGAGCCTGCTTCTGCCTCTCTCTGCCTGTCTCTCTGCCTACTTGGAATCTCTGTCTGTCAGATAATTTTTTTTTTAAAAAGCATATGAATCATTTATTCTTCTTCTACCCACTTAAGCCTCCATGTTGCATCACCACTTGGGAGGGAGACAAACCATAAGTGACTCTTAATCTCACAAAACAAACTGAGGGTTGCCGGGGGGAGGGGGTTTGGGAGAAGGGGGTGGGATTATGGACATTGGGGAGAGTATGTGATTTGGTGAGTGCTGTGAAGTGTGTAAACCTGGTGATTCACAGACCTGTACCCCTGGGGATAAAAATATATGTTTATAAAAATAAAAAATTATAAAAAAAAAAAAATAAAAAAAAAAAAAAATAAATACAAATGTGTAAATCCTAAAAAAAAAAAAAAAAAGCATATGAATCATGCAAACTAAGCTAATTACACCATTTGATCATGATTTTTTTCACCCTGTCAGGCATTTCCATTTATTTGCAAATCTTCACAAGAATCATGCCTCTCAGTGGACCATATATGATTTGGACACTTATGTGGAATTAGGTGGATAATTTTGTAGGTGGCATTGGTATGTTTTCTACTGAGTTATAGATGTTGCTTATATATTTTGGATATTAATTTTTCATGAGATGTGGTTTGCAAATATTTTCTCCCATTTTATAGGTTGCCTTTTCACTCTGTTCAATGTTTCTTTTGCTGTCCAGAAGTTTTCAGTTTGGATGCAATATTGTCTATTTTTGCTTTTTTTGCCTGTGTTTTAGGGTCATATATGAAAATCATTGCTAAGACCTATTTACGTGAGCTTTTCTGTTATGCTTTAGGATTTTTATGGTTTTAGGTCTTACATTGAATGTTTTAATCTTGATTTTTTTAATATGGTGTGAGATATGGATTCAATTTCATTCTTTTGCTTATGGATATTCTGTTTTCTTAAAACCATTTAGTGAAGAGACTGTCTTTTCACCATTTTGTATTCATGGTGCCCTTATTGAAGTTACGATGACTCTGGTGAGTTTATTTCAAGGCTCTCTATTCTGTTTCATTGGTCTACATGTCTTTTTTTTATGGCAGTACAGTGTTTTGATTTTATAGTTTTGTCATATTTTGAAATTAGAAAATATGATACTTCTAGCTTTTTTCTTCTTGCTCAAAATTCTTTTGGCTATTTGGAGTCTTTAGTGGTTCCATAAGAATTTTAGGGTTTTTTGTGTGTGTGTGTGTGTGTGTGTGTGTGTGCCTGTATGGATGTGTAAAAAATGTTATTGGAATTTTGATAAAGATTACATTGAATCTGTAGATCTCTTTGAGTGTTAGGGATATTTTAATATTAATTCTTCTAATCTATGAACATGAGATATCTTTGATTTATATTGCCTTCAATTTCTTTCACCAGTGCTTTATAATTATAATTTTGAAGAAGAACCAATGTTTTATAATTTTCAGTGTACAAATCTTTCACCTCCTTGGTTTAATTTATCCTTAATTATTTTATCCCATACAGTGCTATTGTAAATAGAATTGTTTTTTGTTAATTTCTTTTTCAGATAGTTTTTGTTTGTGAATAGACATGCAAATGATTTTGGTTCACTGATTTTGGTATCCTGCAAATTTCTTGAATTTATTTATTAATTCTGAGAGAGTTTTTGGTAGAGTCTTTAGTGTTTTCTATACATAGGATCATGGATGCTACTGTATGCAATCCAGATACTACTACGCTTCTAGATCCTATGCTTCTAGAGCACTCATTACTCCAGGTTAGAAAAGTGCTGGTTACTAATAGTTCTTAGCTAAATCTTTATCTAGAAATTGTCCTAACCTAGAGGGAGCCACCTGGCTAGAACTTCCAGTACAATATTAAATGGAAGTGGCAAAAGTGAGCATCTTTATTTTGTTCCTGATCTTAGAGGAAAAGCATTCAGCTTCTCACTGTTGAGTATAATCTTAGCTGTAGACTTGTTATATATGGCCTCTATGAAGTAGAATTATAGTTGTTCTGTACCTAATCTTTTGAGTTTTCAATCATGAAAAGATGTTTGTTTTTTCTGTATCTACTGAGATGTTCAAGTGTTTTTTTAAATCTTCCATTCTGTTAACATAGCACATCACAATGATTGGTTTGCGTATGTCGAACAATCCTTGAATCCAAGGATAAATCCTGCTTGATCATGGTTTATGACTTTTCAACATGCTGCTAAATTTGGTTTGCTAGTATTTTATTGAGGATTTATGCATCAATGTTCATCAGGCACAACGATCTATAGTTTTCATTTCTTGTAGTTTCATAGTTGAGCTTCAGTATCAAAGTAATGCTGGCCTCATAAAATAAATCTGTAAATGTTCCCATCTCTTCAATTTTTTGGAAGAGTTTGAAAAGGTTGGTATTAATTCTTTAAGTTTTTGCAGAATTCACCTATGAAGCCATCTCATCCTGGGCTTTCCTCATTGTAAGTTTTTTGATTATTGATTCAATCTTCTTTCTTATTATTTGTCTGTTCAATTTTTCTATTTATGGATGAATAAATCTTGATAGTTTTCAGTACTTCTTCATATCCTTAAAGCTTTGTATTATTGTCTTCACATTCAAAGAAGGAGTTATCTTCTCTAATCTTATTGACTGGCTTCAAGAAATGCCATAACCAGTCAGCCTGGTTAGAGAGTCTGGTAAAGACTTCTCAGACCTTTTCTAATGGTACACCTGTTCCACTGCTCTTATTCCTTCATTAGAGGGAAAATTAGAATTGCAAAGCCAGGTAGGGTATTTACAGTCTTTTGTTTATTTTCTCAAGGAAAGTGCCCTGAAATGTCAAGGCTGTGTGTCATCTCCCAATGCAGCAGAGTTGAGCCAGTTGCTGATGTTTATGTGTTGCATGTGGGAGTTTCTGGAAGGTCCATGATGACTCCCATGTGCCATCCAAAGAGGCTTCTTTGTGCTCAGTTGGCAGGGGGATGCCCATTGCTGGTCACAGTGGGGCACAGAGAGATGTGGAAGTGTACATCTACTCACTGTGGGGTTCCCCAATGAGGGATCCTACAGAGGTGTGGATGGGGCCCTTGGGCATGTTTATAGGAGCTGCAGCCTGTTGTTAAGATTCCCTGGGTGTTGTGAACCCTAACTTCTCTCTGCTTCTAGCAGTTCTGAGATTTCTCAGCTAGTCCCTTCAGTGTTCTGGGTAGGGCAAGACAGAAATGGACCTCTGGGACAACATTCTAAATGACTGGTAAAAGTGGGGACACACTTTGTTGTCACTCTCCCCCTTGGGAAAAATCAAGAATGAAGAGATTTTTCTTTCCCCAGAGTTGTGCTTCCTTGGGGGAGGGGTGACATGGGTGAGGTGAAACTGCTTTTGCCTTTTTCAATACATCTACTCTCAGATTTTTTGGTGTACCAAAGGTGCTGGAACTTTTCAAGTACTTGTGGTGTCCCGTAAAGGTGTTCTCACCAGGACTGGTTGTAAAAGTCAGTGTTTCTATGGGAGGTATGAGTGCTGAGATATCCTATTCCTCCATCTTGCTGACATCCTTCCCAATCTTAATTTATTCAGGATTTTATCATGATTTTTTTCTACACCTATTGAGGTTGACTTACAGGCTTTCTATTTTAACCTATCAATATGATGAATGATGTTTAAAGATTTCTGTGATATTACATCTTCCTTGAGTTCCACAGGTAAACTTTAACTTCACCATATATATTATGTTTTTTATACACTATTATATATTTAGTTTGCTAATTTTCTGTTCAGAATTTTGGCACCTATATCCTAGGCCAATATTTCTCATTTTTTCTGCCCTTGTGTGGTTGTGGTACCAAATTTGTGCCTTATAGAATGGACCCTTTCCAGTACTCCTTGACAGTTTTAAAGATTTTATATAAGATTAGATGATCTGCTCATAGAAAGCTTGTTATTATGTGTAAAACGATTTAGAATTAATTTTTTCTTTATGGGGAAATTCTGTCACAATAGAGTTTTTAAAAAATTTCTACTACAAGAAACTATAACTTAGAAAATTAAAAACTATAATTTCTTAACTCTATTTCATCCAATTTTAAAAACTTAGATTAACTTTGTAATTTGACATTCTTACTACAAAATAAGATGAATTATAAAAATTCATCAATGTCAGTTAAAGGATGAAAACTATGTATTAGTCTAAAAACTCTTAATCATTAAAACTGTAAAAAAAATATATATATATATATGTATATATATATATAAAACCATTCATGTTTTTCTAAGGACAATACTTTTTGTTTACTACTTCTCTTGTCCAAAGTTTTCAATATTTTAATTATACTTGTGTTATGGTCAAATAATTTCCCCATTTACAAAACACTTGTACTGTTATTTACTTTATTTATTTATTTATTTATACTTTTTGTTGGTAAATTTAAACATCAGAAAAGACTTAGTATGTATCTGATATATTCCTCATTCAGCTTGAATAACTATCAAATTATAGAAAATAATGTATCAAATATAGTCGCTTGTTATTCTCTATCCCTAGATGATGAAGTTAATATCAAAAATTTTTTTTCATTTTTAAATCATCAGAATGGAATATATCTCTAACAAGTAGTTCTAACAGTATGGTCTGTTTGACCCCTATTGGTCCCCACCACCCTTTAAAGGAATTTATTTTCAAAAAAAATAAAGATGTTGGTTGCCTTTTTCTTTCTGATTCTCATGAGTGGACAGTGAGGTTTTCCAGAGGCTACATGACATGTGATATCACAAAGGAATGAATGCAAAGCAGATATTAGAATTCATCTGCTTTCTATAAGAAAAGTTATTTTAAAGATTTGCAAAATGTAAAATGTCACACTTCTATTTTTCTTGTTTTGAAAAAATATATTTTTATGAAAATATGTTAATATTTACTAGATTATTATTTTTATTTAAATGACCCAATTAATACTTTAATTTTTGTGTTTTAATTACAATACATGGATGTCAATAGATACACACCACTTAAACAAAATAACTTTAGGGTCCTCAATGATTCTTTAAAGTGCAAGAGATCCTGAGACTCAAAAGTTTGAGAGCAAGTGCTCTCATGTACAATACCACTCTTAGGTAAAAACTAACAACAGTCCCATAACGTTATAAAATAGTCCAGTCAGAATCAAAATTTCCTCCATTTGTAATCATTTCTTAAATTTGTCGAAATCAGAATGCAAATAAGGTCTATATGTCACAATATAAGTCCCTTTAAGTCTATAAATTCCTCACTGGTTGTTTTTTGTGGTGGTTGTGTTTTTTTTCAATTTATTTGTTCAAGAGAATAGGTTATTTTTTTTCTGTATAGCTTGCGCAGTTTTGTTTTTGCTGATTACATCCCCATGCTATCATTTAACATGTTCCCCTGATCTGGATGTTTTCTATATAATATTACTTACATGTACAGGCATGAACAGATTCAAATTTAATATTCTTGGCAAAACAACTCATAGGTATTATAATGTAAGAGTTTTTTTCTCTTTTTATGAAGTTACTAATCATAGATGATCATTACTTTGAACTGTTAATTTGCTTGAGGTTACAAAATGATAATATAATAAGTATTTTATTCCTTAAGATAGTAAACAGAATACCTCCATAAAAATAATTTTTTTGTCTTTAACTATTTCATCTATGTGGGACTATTTTCTTCTGCAATTCAGAATAATTGCAGAAAACCCGCTAAACCTATTTGGGCTCTTTGTAGTCCATCTCCACTCCAGGGAAAAAACAGAACATTTGTGATAATAATTAAAAAATAACATTCACACCCAAAACCAGTTAAACCAGTAGTAAAGAAGTAGTAAAGTAGTAAAAAAAAAAAAGTAAAAACGTTGTAAATAACTTTTTTCTCCATTCTGCCCTCTGGGTTGGGAAGTAGGGCAGGCAAGAGACTATAGAAAGAAACATCAAAAAATATGTGAAGTGCTTTACTTAACATACTCTCAAAAAAACTATAAACTGAAAATCGTGGTTATTTCTACTTGTGATTTCATTTGTTGAAAGCTACCTTTGTCCCTTAGGAACAGGACTGAAAACCTGAAAAAAACTCTACTGGTGTGTGCTCTAATGACTTTAAAAAAATTACCTTCTACAATCCCAGTAATTTCACTGCCAGCCCTGAAGAAGGCCATCAATTTTTATGTGTCTGCTTAGTCCAACAGCAGCAGAGTGAAAGTGAAATGCACTTGGAGCAGGAAATATTGTTAGGGCCTCCCACAGCATACTGGACCTTCTGGCCCACACTGTCAAGTTGTTTGTCTGTCCATTGCCTAAGTACCAGCATACATTCTTCACACAGATGCTGTATATTTTGCTTTCACCCTGAATAAATTGTCAGCATAAATTCAGAGCAGCATTTATGCATGTTATCTAAAATTTTAAGTGTTTCAGTTCTTTTGAATAAACAACAAAGTATGAAACATGATTTTTTTTTCCTTCTCTAGTTTCTGCTGAAAACTTCAAGGAGGCTGAGAAGACGTGAACTGTCATGATCTTAAGAGTGCAGTCTGTCAGTGTTTTCAATCAGGCTCCTTCGAAAACTGGTTGAAAGTGTTTGGTAGATTGATTCAGAAAGGAGTCTAAGGTTGCATACTTCACAAGATCCTGAACGTGCTTGCCACAAATTCACATACAAAAAGGTGTGTCCTTTTTTCCAATTCAAAAAGGGTGAACAAAATAAATAAACTTTAAAAAAATCCAAAGGGATAGCATAAAACATTAATTCAACAGTGACAAACTTCAGCTCTTTAATTCTAAACATTCTGGTTAGAAATTCAGAATATAAGAAAAATGTCCTATGTAGCCAGAGACAAAGGTATGGTAATAGCCAAGCCATGAAAATTTGCAATACAGTGCTTCAATTTAATAGTACTTCTTCTTCTTCTTCTTTTTTTTTTTTTCAGCATAACAGTATTCCTTGTTTTTGCACCATATCCAGTGCTCCATGCAATCCATGCCCTTTCTTTTCTTTTTTTTCTGTTTCTTGTAACTTTTTTTTTTAATTTTTTATTTTTTATAAACATATATTTTTATCCCCAGGGGTACAGGTCTGTGAATCACCAGGTTTACACACTTCACAGCACTCACCAAAGCACATACCCTCCCCAATGTCCATAATCCCACCCCCTTCTCCTAAACCCCCTCCCCCCAGCAACCCTCAGTTTGTTTTGTGAGATTAAGAGTCACTTATGGTTTGTCTCCCTCCCAATCCCAGTGCGGTTTTAATCCATGCCCTTTCTAATACCCACCACCTGGTTCCCCCAACCTCCCACTCCCCCACCACTTTAAACCCCTCAGAATAGTACTTCATTTTATAAATTTCTGATGCTAAGAATGACTTTGGGTGGTACATTATAAGGTAAAAGAATTTTTATTCACATTTTCTTCATAAAAAATCACAAATCCCCAAGAATTTTCTGTCTCCAAAGCCCCTTGTCTCTCTTCTATTCAATCCCCACCTAGGTTTCATCTGTTTTGTTTTGTGCTTTAGTGAAGTATTTAAGTACATAATCTCCTCAGTCTTCCAGCCTCCAGAACTATGAGAAAAAAATTTCTATTGTTTATAAGCTACCCAGTCTATGGCATTTTGTTATAGCAGCCCAAATAGACTAAGGCATTACATAATGAGAAAAAAACAGCATCATTGACGGAAATAGAGATTCTAGATAGAGGGGTATTCTCCTCATACAAAACTACATATTTTCATTTGAGGCTCCCTTAATTTCAGATTCAGTTAATTAAAAGATGATTCTTTAACTCTAATCTTAACCAAATCCCACATAATCCAACTACCTGACTGATATTCTCACTTGGACAGCCATGGGCATATCAATTATAATTCTGCCTATCAGAGCTCTTAACTTCTACTCCTTGACAGTTGTTCTTTCCTGAATCTTCCTTGTCTCAGTAAATGTCATTTTCTACCCAATTGTTCAACTGAAAAATCTTGAGTAGTCCTTCATTCTTCTATTTCCTTCACCTCAACACCACCACTACTATTATATGATCTACCAACAAACATGTTCCACCTAAAAAACATATTCCACATCTGTCTACTTCTCTTTATTTTCACTATTTTTGTACTGGTCTAAGTCACTGTTAACTACAGCTTTGATTCCTGCAAAAATCTCCCAGATGGTTGTTTCCCTTCTATTTGTGTTCCCTTATAATCCACATAAAAGCCAGAGTAATGCTTTAAAAACATGAAATGGATTTTTTTTTTCAAACTCCTACATCAAATTCTTTAGTAGTCTTCTATTGAATTTAGAATAAAATCTAAATTCTATGGCCCATTAGGTCCCACACAATTTGACTTGCCCTTACCTGTGACTACTCTCTCCTTTATCCTTTCTTCTCTGTGCTCTTGCCACATTGCCCTCCTAGAATGGGCCAAAATCTTTCCCTCCCTGGAGATTTTGTCCTTGTTTTCCCTTCATTCTAGAATTGTCTGTTTCTAGATCTCTGCATAGCTGGTGCCTTCTAGTCATTCAGTCTCAACTCAAATGTCAACTCCTCACTGACATTCAATTGTAAGTAGCCTTTCCCACCATCCTAAACCATCACTTTCTAGTACACATCTTCCTTTTATTTATTTCATAGCATGCATAAAAAATCTCATTTATTCGGTTATTTATTTACTGCTGCCTCCTTACCCCAGTGTCATCCCATGGAGTGAGCATCTAGTCTGTCTGGTTTACCCCTCCATTTCTTGTGTCTGGAATACCCTCAGTCCCCACCAAATATTTGTAAAAGGAGCAAATGAACAAAGTGGCTCTTGTGTAAATCGGTATAATTCTGGCTATATAGAATTCCCATTCTTCTAGTCTCAAAGATGGGAAAATATGAGGGTAAATATACACTTTTGTGCAAAGGTTGCTACAGATTCAGATCTGCACAGTGGAAAATTTATTTCCATAAAGGAAAACAAAGGTTAAATTGTAAGAAATATTTGGAGATACTTGTGGACAGTTATGACCCCATTCCAAGGGCTCTGCAAGTCTATAAACAACAGAAGCCCAAGCCACATCTTGGATGGTATGCTACTGTTTTCTATAGAATGGGGAAAAATCTTGGCTTGTGTTCCAGTGGAACAGGACTGGTGGCTTGAGGGACAGCAGGATTAACACTTTCCGATGTGACAGGATTCCTCACCTTAGATTCCCAGAGGGCAGAGAGCAAGGACCACATAGCCACACAGGCCAGTGTTCTGACTTCTGGCAAATATACAGGCCCCAGGGTGAATAATAAATTAGGCCTGGCAGATTACATGTTGCCCCAAGAAGAGATGAAGAGAAACAGAACAGGGATGGACAAGTGCCCATGGGAAAAGAAGAGTATTAGCTCTCACATAAACCACTGTGCCCTGAGTGACTGGTTTAATCATAAATCTGGCAGCAAGAAAAGGAACTGAAGAAAGCAAAAAATAGCAGACAATCCCCTTCCCTCTTATTCTTTAACTTTCTGATGAAGGAATAAAATATTGTTACCAGATGTATCATGTGATGATGTTAATTCTTTCTTCCATTATCAAGAAAGAATTGATTCATATCATCATTAATATAAGACCACTTTAGAAAAAGTAGTATATGGAAGTTATTAGTAATTCTAACTGGTCCCACACAAACTTGGACTCAGATTATGGTTTTAACACTTAGAGCCATGGCAATGGCACCTTTTACACTGGAAATACTTTCCTGTTACTACATAAGAACAGGTAAGGCAAACATAGAATGCTCATGTAAAAAGTTTAATTCAGGACATGAAACACAGAACTCTCAATAAATAACAAAATATAAACAAGATATAAAATTACTATTTTAATATCTAATCTTTTCTATTTTCTGTTGATGGATAAAGCAAGTGGCCTAAATAAGTATAAATTTTCCCCACATAGAGCCTATTGGATGTTTTGAATTTGACAGAAATCAGAGACTAGAAAAAGTAATTGTTCTTTATCTAAAATATGTATATGTCTACATATTCCCTTAAAGTCTAGCATGAGCTGCAGAATTTAATTATGAAAAGCAATAATCAAATAGTCAATGAATAAATATAATTTTAGAATTAAAGTAGAAACTTTATTCCAATTCAACATACTATTATCTCCCACTCACCAGTTTAGCAAGAAATAAAAAGCTGAATGATATATTTCAATAATAATAGTGGGTAAAAATACAGGTACACTGTTGTTGGAAGCATAAGTAAATGTAAACTCCCTGGAAAACAATTTCTCAATATGTTCCAATCCCGTGAAAAATTATTCCTCTTTGGTCCAGCAGTCTCATTTCCAAAAGCTTATCCTAAAGAAGTAACAGGAGTTACATAAAGATATATGCATAATTGTTTCATTTTAGGAATTTTTCTAAAAGTCCTCATTCCCAGAAAACTTGACCATCCATTATTTGAGATTTTGCTAAATTATGATAAATATTTCATAGTCACTAAAAATGACAATGTAAATATGCATTGGCATTAAAATAGTCCTATGTTATTCATTTAACAATTAGACTATAGGAGAGAGGTTAGGAGAATAGCAGAGTAGGACGACTCTAAGTTCACCAGATCTTATGGATACAATTAGGTAACACTTGCTTCAGTATAAATAACCCAGAAAACAACCAGAAGACTGACAAAACAAATTCCATAGCTATAGGTAGAGAAGAGCCCACATCAAAGAGGGTAGGAAGGATGGAGATGTGCTGGGGAATGAAATGGACTGCGACTGTCTGTGGTTGGGAGGGGGAAATAATAATGCCTGTCTGCAGGCATGATGAAGGGTGAGAAATAGACTCACACCAGGGAGATAGCATGGGAACACAATTCCTATAACATTTGGCTTTGAAAGTGAGAGGGGCTGGATTTTGTGAGTTCTTACAACCAAAAGGATTTAAAGCCTAGAATTTTAAAAATCAGTTCTGGGAGAGCCTTGAGGGCAATAGGAAGCTTAGTCCCCTCCCTTAAAGAGACAACACAACAAACATCCCACAGAGATATAGGGTAGAAGCAGCAGCAGTTTAAAAAACTCCTGGGACATATGGGAGGGAGAATTATTTACTCATCTCAGAGGGAGACCCCTCCAGGAACAAAGAAGCTGTCAGGTGATATCTCCTTCCCTTGCTCCTCAGCATAAACACATTGGCCACATGTAGGAACCACAAAGTGCCCATGATCACTAACTTGCTTACATCAAGTTTACCTGCCCACCCCCAGGTCTTCAGTAGATCCACCCTACCCAATCATGTCTGCCGCAGTCCCAGTGCTATAGGTCCCCTCCCCCAGGAGACCAGTGCCACTGCCATATCTCCCAACCCATGCATTTTGGTGGTGGCTGTGGCAGCAGTGGGCCCTGCAGAAGCCTGAGGCACACCTTTTAAATCTGAGTGCCCCATCCCATGCTGGACCAAATCCTGCCTACAACAGGTAAAGAGAACCTCTGCAGATGACTGGACTGAAAGAAAAATCAACCAGGACAAAAGAGCAGGGTCCATATAATAGACATAGGAGATACTCCCCGAAGAAATAGGTTCTGGGTAACTAGGGACACTTTATTGCAGGGCACTACAGGACCTTTTCTTCATACAGCCATTTTTTTCAAGAGCAGGAAAAACAGTTTACTTTCCTAATACACAGAGAAACAAAAAGTCAGAAAAAAAATGAGATACAGAGTAATATGTCCCAAATGAAAGAATAGGACAAAACCACAGCAAGAGACCAAAGTGAAATGCATATAAATGATATGCCTGGTAGAGAATTTAAAGTAAAAGTCACAAAGATACTCACTGGACTTGAGAAAAGAGTGGAGGACATCAGTGAGACAATAAACAAACAAAAATAAATAAATAAAAAAGAACCAATCAGGGATGAACACAATAAATGAAATTGAAAATACACTAGATAGGATAAATAGCAGGCTAAAGGAAACAGAGGAACAAATTAGTGACCTGGAAGACAGAATAATAGAAGTAATCAAGCTGAACAGGTAAGAGGAAAAAAAAATATGTAAAATAAGAATAAGGGAATTCAGAACCTCCATCAAGTGTTATAGGAATCCCAGAAGAAGAAAGAGAAGAGAGGACAGAAAATTTATTTGAAGAAATAATAGTGATGAGCCCTGGGTATTATATACAACTAATGAATCACTGAACAGTACATCAAAAACTCATGATATACTACTATATGTTGGTTAATTGAATTTAATAAAAATAAAAAATAATAAATAATAAGGAAAGGAAAAGAAAAGAAGAGAAGAGAAAAAGAAATAATAGCCAAAACATCCCTAATATGGGGAGGAAACAGATATACAGATCCAGTAAGTACAGAGATTCCCCCAACAAAATCAACCTGAGGAGGTCCACACCAAAATACAGAGTAATTAAAATGGCAAAAAAAGTAATGATAAAGAGAAAATTTTTTTAAAGCAGCTAGAGATGCGACAGTTACATACAAGGGAAACTTCATAAAGTTATCAGTGGAGTTTTCAGCAGAAACTCAGGCCAGAAGTGAATGCCATGAAATATTCAAAGTGCTGAAAGGAAAAATCCATAGCCAATAAGGCTATCATTCGGAATAGAAGACATAAGGAGTTTCTCAGATAAACAAAAGCTAAAAGAATTCATGAGTACTAACCCAGCCCTATAATAAATGTTAAAGAGTACTCTTTGAGTAGAAAGGAAAGAACATAAGAGTATGAGAGGTAGAAAACACATAAGCAGTAAAAATATATTTATCTATAAAAATCACTCAAGGGATCCACAAAATAAAAGGTATATGCCACCGAATACATAAAACATGGGGAAAGAGGAGTAAAGAGTGGGTTCAAATATAGGGAACCATCGACTTAATATATAGACTGTTGTACGAATAAGATGTTATGTACAATCTAATGATAACCATGAATCAAAAATCAGTAATAAATATGCAAAGAAGAGAAAGGAATCCAAGTATATCACCAGCATATCACCAAAGAAAGCCAGCAAAAATGAAAGAAAGCAAGAAAAGAAAGGATCAGAAAAAAGTTATTAAAACAACCACAAAACAAGTAACAGAATGGCAATAAATATATATCAATAATTACTTTCAAA
The DNA here is from genome assembly GCF_011764305.1 of Mustela putorius furo. Lineage (NCBI taxonomy): Eukaryota > Metazoa > Chordata > Mammalia > Carnivora > Mustelidae > Mustela > Mustela putorius. The sequence goes on from NW_025421987.1 coordinate 25,948,566, forward strand.
GTAAATGGACTAAATCTTCCAATCAAATGACATGGGTGAAGGGATGGATAGAAAAACAACACCCATCTACATGCTGCCTACAAGAAACTCATTTTAGACCCAAAGACACATGCAGATTAAAAGTAAGGGAATAGGGTGTCTGGGTGGCTCAGTTGGCTAAGCAACTGCCTTTGGCTTAGATCATGATCCCAGAGTCCTGGGATCAAGTCCCACCTCAGGCTCCCTGCTCAGCAGGGAATCTGCTTCTCCTGCTGACCTCTCCCCTCTCATGCTCTCTCTCTCTCTCTCATTCTCTCTATCACTCTCTCAAATAAATAAATAAATAAAATCTTTAAAAGTTGAGGGAATAGAGGTTTGAATTTATGATGCAAATGTATGTCAAAAGAAAGCCAAGGTACCAATACAAATTACAGACACACTGGACTTTTTTTTTTTCCTGGACAGCTCATTATTTTTAATGTACAATACTCAAGGTACAAGAAAATGGCACCTAATAAAGTTATAAATAAAAATCAGATCAGTCATCTGGGACTCTTGAGTTAATGACATCTTCATAACTTCAAAGCTTATCTTTGCTTTCCAGGTGTAATTTGATAAGATCATCCATTTGAAGAATGTTAATTGAAGCTTCTATTCAATTTTGAAATTTCAAACTCTGTTCAAATTTCCAACTCTTAACTTTCACTATGGTTGATTTAAATACCCCTGCTTATTCGTTCTTTCAAGGTTTACCATTGACAAAATCAAGACCAATCCATTTTAGATTTTTGCATTCTTGGTTAACTTGAACCTCATTACTGAAAGCTCTTAAATTTGCAATAAAATATGTGGAGTTTGAGGCAGCATTAATTGCCAGTGTTGTCAGGAATAATACGAGATCTCACGGGGCACCTGGGTGGCTCAGTGGGTTAAGCCTCTGACTTCAGCTCAGGTCATGGTCTCAGGGTCCTGGGATCAAGCCCCCCATCTGGCTCTCTGCTTGGCGGGGAGCCTACTTCCTCCTCTCTCTCTGCCTGCCTCTCTGCCTACTTGGGTTCTCTCTCTCTGTGTCAACTAAATAAATAAATAAAATCTTAGGAGAAAGAAGAAGAAAAGAAGAAGAAGAAGAAGAAGAAGAAGAAGAAAGAGGAGGAGAAGGAGAAAGAAGAAGAAGAAGAAGAAGGAGAAGAAGATCTTGCAAACTCCACAATAGCAAGCTGTTTTTGAGATCCCATGCTGGTTGTATGGTTTTCAAGGTATATGAAAGGGGTTGCTTCTACAGCATCCCCACCTGGAATAATGGATTTTGAGTCCAAAACTCTCTTCAAAACACAAAATTTATCATGTAAAGAGCACTCCATCTCATCACATGTGAAATCATTTGTCCCACATAAGATAATTAATGCAGATTATGAGTCTTAGTACTACTTTAAAAAACAAAGTGAAATTCTTAAATCAATATTTTCATAAAATCAGTCTATATAGATATTTGCCATAATAAATTTGATTGACTCGTGCTTACATGGTTCATTCAGACATGGAAGCAATACCTGGACTTTGTAGAAGAGATGAAATGGTTATTCCATCTTCATTTACAACAGCCTAATATTGTTCTCTCCCATGTGTATAACTGCTCATATCACTAAAAGACTAGAGTAGTAAATCAATGGAAAGAAACAAAATACACTTTAGCACGAGACAAGGACACTATATAATAATAAGGGGGACAATCTAATCAGATATAACAACTGTAAATATATATGTACCCAATATAGGAGCACAAAAATACATAAAACAGTTCATGGTTAACATAAAGGAATTAAGCAATAGTAATACAATAATAGTAGGGGACTTTAACACCTAATTTACATTAATGGATAGATCATCCAAACCAAAAATCAACAAGGAAAGAGTGGCTTTGAATGAACTAGATGGACTAGATGGATTTAATAGGTATATTCAGAAAATTCCTAAAAGAGCAGAATACACATTATTTTTGAGTGCAGATGGAACAATCTCAGATTAGATTACATATTAGACCATGAAACAAGTTTCACCAAATTAGAAAATATTGAAGATGTATCATGCATCTTTTCTGACTAAAACTCTGTGAAACTAGAAATAAACGGCAAGAAAAATCTGAAAATAGCACAAATATATTAAGGTCGCACAACATGCTAGTAAACAATGAATGAGTCAACCAAGAAATCAAAGAATAAACGAAAAAGTACATGGAGAGAAATGAAAAAGAAATTACAATGGTCCTAAATCTTTGTGATACAGCCAAAACTGTTTCAAGAGGGAATTTATAGCAATATAGGCCTACCTCAAAAAGCAAGAAAAATCTCAAATAAACAACCTAACCTTATATCTAAGGAGCTAGAAAAAGACAGACAAAACCCAAAACCAACAGAGAAGAAAATAATAAAAATGAGAGCAGAAATAAGTGCTATAGAGACTTTTTAGTTCATTTTAGATTTTTAAACAAAAAAAAAAATAGAAAGATCAATAATACAAGGAGCTCTTTGAAAAAATCAATAACATTGATAAACTTCTACCAGGCTCATCAGAAAAAGAGAGAGAACTCAAAAAATAAAACCACAAATGAAAAAGGAGAAATCACAACTGACACACAACAAAAATACAAATGATTGTAAGAGAATGTTATGAAAAATTATTTGCCAAAAAATTGGACAACTTAGAAGAAATGAATAAATTCCTAGAAACAGATAACCTAACAAAATGAAGCAGGGAGAAATAGACAATATGAACAGATTGATTACCAGCAATAAAATTGAATTAGTAATCAAGAAATTCCCAACACAAAAAAATACAGAACCAGACAGCTTCACAAGCAAATTCTACCAAATATTTAAAAGGGTTAATATCTATTCTTCTCAAACCAGCCCCCAAAATAGAAGGAAAACCTTTGCATTCACTTTATGAAGACAGCATTGTTCCAAAAACAAAATCAGATAGACACCACAAAAAAGAAAATTACAGAGTAATATCTCTGATGAACATATATGTAACAATTCCCAACTAAATATTAGCAAACAGAATCCCATAATACATTTAAAAAAATCATTCTCCATGATCAAGCAGGATTTATTCCCAGGATGAAACTATGGATCAATATTCACAACTCAATCAAAATGATACATCATGTCCATAAGAGAAAGGATAAAAATCATACCATTTCAACAGATGCAGAAAAAGAATATGACAAAGTACAACATCCATTTATGACAAAAATTCTCAAGAAAATAGGTTTAGAGGGAACATACCCAATATAATGAGGTCATACATGAAAAAAAACACACCTAATATTATTCTCAATGGTGAAAAACTAATAGCTTTTCCTCTAAGATCAGGAATAAGACAAGGATGTCCAGTCTCTACACTTTTATTCAACATAGTACTGGAAGTCCTAGCCACAGAAATTAGACAACAAAAAGAAAAAACATGTATCCAAATTAGTAAGAAAGAAGTAAAACTTTCACTATTTGAAGATGATAAGATACTGTATATATAAAAATATTGAGAGAGCACAGGAAGTAATTTCTCTGACATTGACCATAAACATTTTTCTAGAGATGTCTCCTGAGGCACAGAAAATAAAAGCAAAAATAAACTATTGTGACTACATTAAAAAAAAAAAACTTCACAGCAAAGCAAACAATCAATAAGACAAAAATACAACTTATGAAATGGGAAAAGATATTTGCAAATGACATGTTCAAGAAAGGGTTAGTATCCAAAATATATAAAGAACTTATACAACCCAACACAAACACCCAAAACCAATAATCCAATTTAAAAATGGGCTGAAGACATGAACAGACATTTCTTCAAAGAAGACATATAGATAGCTAGCAGACACATGAAAAGATGCTCAACATCACTTGGCATCAGGGAAATACAAATCAAAAATAAAATAAGATATCAGCTCACACTTAACAGAATGGTTAAATCAATAGCACAAGAAAGAACAGATGTTGGTTCCCTATCTCCAAATCCTAACCAACATCTGTTATTTCCTGACTTATTAATTTTAGCCATTCTGGCTGGTGAGAGGTGGAATCTCTTTGTAGTTTTGATTTGTATTTCCCTGATGCCAAGTAATGTGGAGCATTACTCATGTGTTTGTTGGCCATTTGTATGTCTTCTTTGAGAAATGTCTGTTCAAGTCTTCTGCCCATTTCTTGACTGGATTATTTGTTTTCTGGGTGTTGAGTTTGATAAGTTCTTTATAGATCTTGGATACTAGTTCTTTTTCTGATGTGTCATTTGTAAATTCTTCTCCCATTCCATAGGTTGCCTTTTAGTTTTGTTGGTTGTTTCCTTTGTTGTGCAGAAGCTTTTTATATTGATGAAATCTCAATAGTTCATTTTTGCCTTTGTTTCCCTTGCCTTTGGAGATGTGTCTAGTAAGAAGTTGCTGTGGCTGGGGTCAAAGTTTGTGTTTTCTTACACTGCTGGTAAGAATGCAAGGTGGTACAGCCACTCTGAAAAACAGTATGGAGTTTCCTCAAGAAGTTAAAAATAGAGCTACCCTACCAACCAGCAATTACACTACTAGGGTTTTACCCCAAAGATACAAATGTGTTGATCCAAAGGGACACCTGCACTCCAATGTTTATAGCAGCAATGTCCACAATAGCCAAATTATGGAAAGAGTCAAGATATCCATTGACAGATGAATGAATAAAGATGTGGTATATATATACAATGAAATATTACTCTGCCATCAGAAAATAGGAATACTTGCCATTTACATCGATGTGCACGGAACTGGAGAGTATTATGCTGAGTGAAAAAGTCTATCAGAGAGACAACTGTCACATGATTTCACTCATGTGGAATATAAGAAAACCCACAGAGGATCTTAGAGAAAGGGAGAGAAGTCATCAGAGGGAGCAGAACTATGAGAGACTCTTAACTATAGGAAATAAACTGACAGTTGGAGAGAGCTGTGAGGGGGGCTGGGGTAATTGGGTGATTGGCATTAAGGAAGGCATGTGATGAGATGACATTTGGTGTTATATACAACTGAGGAACTATTGAACACTACATCTGAAACAAATGATGTACTATATGTTAATTAATTTAATTTAAATTTTAAGAAAAAGGAAACAACAGATGTTGGTAAGGATGTGGAGAAAAAAGAACACTTTCATGTTGTTGGTAGGAAGGCAAACAAGCACAGCCACTGTGGAAAACATAATGGAGGTTTCTTAAAAAGTTAAAAGTAGGGGGAACTGGGTGGCTTGGTTGGTTAAGTGTCCAACTTATGATCTCAGCTCAAATCTTGATCACAGGGTAATGAGTTCAAACCCTGTGTTGGGCTCCACTCTGAGTGTGAAGCCTATTTAAAAAAAAAAAAGTTAAAAATAAAACTATACTATGATCTAGGAATCACACCACTGGGTATTTACCTCCCAAATCCAAAAACACTAATTCAAAGGGACACATGGAATCCTCTGTATACTGCAACATTGTTTATAATAGCCAACTATGGAAGAAGCCCAAGTGTCCATTGATAGATGAATGGATAAAAATGATATATATATAAAATGGAATATTTGGTCATAAAAAGAATGGAATCATGCCATATGCAACAACATGGGGGATCTAGAAAGTGTAATGCTAAGTGAAATAAGTCAGTCAGAGACAGACGAATACCATATGATTCCACTCATATGTGGAATTTAAGAAACAAAACAAACAAGGAAAGGAGAAAAAGAGAGAGACAAACACACACCCCAAAAACACACTCTTAACTATAAAACACAGATGGATACCAGAGGGAAGGTGAGTGAGGGGATGGATGAAATAGAAAAAGGGGATTAAAAGTACACTTATCTTGATGTTCACTGAATAACATATGGAACTGCTGAATCACTACATTGTGTACACCTGAAACTAATACAATACTGTATGTTAACTATAATGGAATTAAAACTAAATTAAAAAAATAAAACTTAAAGTATGAAATAATTATCAACATTATATCATTTTTATTAAAAATAATTATTTCTAGGGTTTCTGGGTGACTAAGTCAGTTAAGCATCCAACTCTTGATTTCAGTTCAGGTTATAATCTCAGGATTGTGAGATCAAACCCCATATTGGGCTCCCTGCTGGGCATGGACCTGCTTCAGATTCCCTCTCTCCCTCTGCCCCACTGCTCCCTCAATCTCAAAAAAAAAAAAAAAACTTTTTTGTATATGACCAGAAAAATGCTTAGAAGGATATACTACAAAACAATAGTTTTGATTAGCATTTGATTATATAATTACATTTTATCTTTATTTTATTTATATATTTGTATCTTAAAAACATTTTTATAATGTCCATTTTTATATAAATATTTTATAACAGAACACAAATTATTCTATAAAGTAGCACCTAGCCCTTAATATTTATAACACACAGGCCCTTAAAATTATTTTGAGATTCTTAGCAGGAATAACACAAAGTATAAGTTAATATTTTACTATACCTAAACATGATATCAGTTCTTTGCAATATATATATATATATATATATATATATATATATATATATATACATCAATGAAACTAAAAAAGGAGTAAAACCAAAGCATTAAAAATTAATGTTCTAAAAAAATCAATCAATCAAATCAAATACTATTTAGAGTAATATTAACACATGTTTGCTTAACCTAGTCCACAGTCACTTTTTACTTTGTCATATCAGGACAATTTATGATAAGTTATTAATTATTTTTCTTATCCCTTATTACTTGACCAAAATATTGGTTTGAACAAAATAGCACAATAGAAAATATGGTGGTGCAGCACTAACTGGGAATGAGTCTTCTTGTTTTGTTTTCAATGTGTTTGTGAAGAAAAGTCTCCTAGTCTTCTGGAAACTGAAAAGGATAAAGTAAGACACCAATGTATTAGAATCATGTAAGTAGAAAGCACAATAGTAGTGAGAGTATTCTGAAAACCTGTCACTTCAACAAAAAGATTTAATTCAAAACCAAAGAAGCAACAGAAAATAAAAAGATCTGCAAATGTAAATTTTAAAAATTCGATATTGGAAATTCATTTATTTTTGAAACCAGCCAAAACCTTAAAAATTACTCTTTCTTTCCCCATTATAATTCATGTCATCACAAACACCTAGAACATAAAAGAGGCCTACCTCTAGCCTGTCTTGGGTGTAAGTCAGGTGGTAGCAGTCACCTAAAGAGAACTCAGCTTTTGGCATTAAAAATAATTTTTCAGGTGGAGGAAGCAAGATGGTGGTGGAGTAGGAGACGGAAATATCATCAGGTCCCAGGAGTTCAGATAGATAGTTATCAAACCATTCTGAACACCCACAAACTCAATAGGAGATAGAAGAGAAGAAGAGCAACAATTCTAGGAATAAAAAAAAAAATTGACCACTTTCCAGAAGGTAGGATGTGTGGAGAAGTGAATCCAAAGTGATGGGAAGATAGATTGTGGAGGGAGTGGGGGGCCTGGCTCCTGAAAAGTGAGAGAACGATGGAGAAAAAATTGGAATTTTTTGAAGTCTGCTTGACGTCATTCCAGAGGCTATGTGGGGGGAGGAGCCTTCATGGGGACAGTCTGGTCTCAGGACCTCTGTGTTCACAGAAAGACCAGGGGTGTCTGAGTGTGGCAAAGTGTGTTAGGTATCAGAGTGGAGAAGCTGGCTACAAAGATGGAGCCAAGGAGTGAGCTCTCAGATCAGGGTACTTTAAACGGTGATCCAAGGCACAATCAGGCCACTGCTCTTTGTGCAGGGACCCCACAAGGGGAAGATCCAAAGAGACCTCTTCTTCCTCCTCCAGGAGGAGTGGCGCAGGAACATGTGACAGGAATCTGCTGGGTTTGGAGACTCCAAATGGGACTGTGCACCAGAGATAGAAACAGTTGGTCAAAGGCCAGTTTAGCTCAGTGCAGCCAGAGACCAGAGAGATGGGAAGGATTGACTGCTTTTCTCTGAGGGTACATTGAGAAGTGGGGCCCCAAGCTCTAGGCTCCTATGGGTGGAGATTTGGAGGCTGCCAAAGCCATTCTCATCATCCAAAGCTGTACAGAAAGCATTCAGGGAATAAAAGGTACTGAAAGTGAACCCAAGCAGATTACTTAGCCTGGCCCTTGACAAGGGCAGTACAATTATACCTTGGGCAAAGACATTTGAGAATCACTGTAAAAGGCCCCTCCCCCAGAAGGTCAGCAAGAACTTCAAGCCAAGACCCAAGTTCACCATTCAATGAGAATTGTGGGACTCCAGAGCTAAGGGTAAGCAACAACACATAGAATTCATGGCTTTTGTCCCATGATCTTTAAGTCTTTCAAAGTTAAATTTATTTTATTTTATTTTATTTTATTATTCTACTTTTATTAACTTTCCCTTTTCCTATTTTAATGTTCTTTAACTATTTTATCTTATCAATAGCTTTTTAAGAAATTTTAAAATTTCCATTGTTATAGTCATATTTTATTTCTTCATTATATTTGATCTTATTTTTTGTATACATATAGGTTATTTTTCTTTAAAATTTTGGGATACAAGTTGTTCTAATGGATCAAAATATAGCCTAAATCTCGTCCATGGCTTTGTTCTAGTCTCCAGCCTGATCACATTCTCTCCTCCTCATCTTTTTTGCTTTTTTCAACTGACTTATCTTATCAATTCCTTTCTTAGAATTTTTAATTTTCATATTTACAGCCATATTCCATCCCTTCATTGTGTTTACCCTTATTTTTGTGTATATATATAAGTTTTTCTTTCTTTAAAATCTTGGGAGGTAGTTTCTTCTAAGAGACCAAATACACCCCAAATCAAGTGGGTGGCTCTATTCTATTCCGCAGTCTAATATCTATCTATATCTATATCTATCTATATCTATATCATCTCTGTATATAAAATTATATTTTTATATTTTTATTTATTTATTTTATTTTATTTTGTTCCCCTTTCTTCTCCCCCTCAGTTTCAGTTCTTTTCTGATTTCATTAGCATATATATTTCTGGGGTCTTTGCCACCCATTTAGTACAAAGAGGCAAAGAATCTGTACTCAGAAAACTATAAAGTACTCATGAAAGAAATTGAGGAAGACACAAAGAAATGGAGAAACGTTCCATGTTCATGGATTGGAAGAATAAATATTGTGAAAATGTCTATGCTACCTAAAACAATCTACACATTTAATGCAATCCTTTTCAAAATACCATCAACTTTTTTCAAAGAAATGAAACAAATAATCCTAAAATTTATATGGAACCCGAAAAGACCTTGAATAGCCAGAGGAATGTTGAAAAAGAAAGCCAAAGTTGGTGGAATCACAATTCCAGACTTCAAGTTCCTATTACAAAGCTGTCATTATCAAGACAGTATGGTACTGGTGCAAAAACAGACACATAGATCAATAGAACAGAATAGAGAGCCCAGAAATTGTCCCTCAACAACATAGTCAACTAATCTTCAACAAAGCAGGAAAGAATGTCCAATGGAAAAAAGTTTCTTCAACATGGTGTTGGGAAAATTGAACAGCCACATGCAGAAAAATGAAACTGGACAATTTCCTTACACCATAAACAAAAATAGACTCCAAATTGATGAAAGACCTCAATGTGAGAATGGAATCCATCAAAATCCTTGAGGAGAACACAGGCAGCAACCTCTTCATCCTTAGCTGCACCAATTTCTTCCTAGAAACATGGCCATAGCAAGGGAAGGAAGGGCAAAAATGAGTTATCAGGGCTTCATCAAGATCAAAAGCTTTTACACAGCAAAGGAAACAGTCAACAAAACCGAAAGAAAATTGAGAGACTCAAGAAGATATTCATAAATGGCATAATAGATAAGGGGCTAGTATTCAAAAATCTATAAAGAACTTATCAAACCCAACACCCAAAGAACAAATAATCCAACTAATAAATGAGCAGAACATATGAACAGACATTTCTGCAAAGAAGACACATAAAAAGTGATACACATCACTTGGCATCAGGGAAATAAAAACCAAAACCACAATGAGATACCACCTCATACCAGTCAGAATGGCTAAAATTAACAAGTCAGGAATGGACAGATGTTGGCAAGGATGCAAAAAAGGGTAACCTTCCTACACTCTTGGTGGGAATGCAAGTTGTTGCAACCACTCTGGAAAACAGTATGGAGGTTCCTCAAAAAGTTGAAAATAGAGGCACCCTATGACCCAGCATTTGCATTACTGAGTATTTACTGTAAAGATACAAATGTAGTGATCCAAAGGGGCATGTACACCCAAATTTTTACAGCAGCAATGTCCACAATAGCCAAACTATGAAATGAGTCTAGATGTCCATCAAAAGATGAATGGATAAAGAAGAGGTGATATATATATATACAATGGAATACTATGCACCCAACAAAGAATGAAATCTTGTCATTTGCAATGACATGGATGAAACTAGAGGATATTATGTTAAGCGAAATAAGTCAGTCAGAGAAAGATTATTATATGATCTCTCTGATATGAGGAATTTGAGAGGCTAGGCAGGGGGTCATGAGGGGTTAGGGAGGGAAAAAGTGGAACAAGATGGGATTGAGAGGGAGACAAACCATAAGAGACTCTTAACTCATGAAATAAACAGAGGGTTGCTGGGAGGTGGCTGGGTTATGGACAGAGGTACTGATAAGGTGGCTGGGTTATGGACATCGGGGAGGGTATATGCTATGGTGAGTGCTGTGAAATGTGTAAGCCTGATCTTTCACAGATTTGTACCTCTGGGGCAAATAATACATCATATGTTAATACAAAAAAAAATCTTTAAAAGAAAAAACCAATCTGCTTACTCATTAATGAGATAATCTCTAAAATGTTTTCTCAACCCATACCAAGATGGCATTTCCCCATAACATTAAGACATGAGAAACTAGTTCAAGGTTAAATTAAAAACTCAACCCTTTCAACCTATCAGAAGACCAAAGAAATATTTTCATTCTAATAATTTAAGAAAATTTTTTCAGAAAGTCCAAACTTTTCCTGAGCCCTGTTTTACAGGGAGGAGAGATAACCTACATATATATGGTAGAAATTCACTCTAGTTTGAGCAGTGTTAGGTTAGCTTAGTTAAAGGATTAATGTGTCTACATGACATGTGAGGCACACCTCTTCTGTTCTTCTGTCACCAGGTTATGGGCCCCAAGACAGAATGAAGATAAATCCACCATGCTTGCTGGAAGCTACTGTGTAATATACCATATTTGTACAATGATTTTTTCAGTTATTTTCTCTATTTAAAATCTCTAAGATCTTCAGTGACTTTTAAAGAAGTAAAACCATTAATTAAAACCACATGGCTCTTAAGTTCAAAAGGTTTTTTTCAAAACAGCTAATTTATTATTCTGAGTTCAAATGGTATTAATACTGTTATATACACAAAATAAAAGACTGACATAATTCTGTACACATAATGTATACCTTATGATATATACATGAAACTATGGCATTGATGATAGTTTGGGAGCTTTCACTCCTGTGATTCTAACTAATCCATAATGGAAATCATTCTATATGCTACAATATAATCATAGGGCCCCTAGACAGTTAAAAAGAAAACTTAATGGGGTTTTGGGGACTATGTGAAGACCCTTGAAAGTTGATGTATTTGAGTTCTCCTTGGGATTTCTAAGTTAGAGCCGGTTTATATCCTTTATGGCATTTATTAATTTCAAAAATTTTTATTGGAACCTATCTATGTGTCAAGTATTACATAGGTGCTGGAGGATGGTTTATAGACAAAAAGGTGGTGATCGTAACACAGAAGGCTAAGGTCTATGAGGAAGTGGAGGACATCAGAAATCATCTAACCTGATCTCGAGCTTAGTTTTCACATGTATGCTGTTGCTTTTTAAATGTATGCTTTTTAAATGCCCCATGTAAACAGGGACATTCCCACATTGGGACTATCACAAAGGCCCAAGGTTTCCAACTTCTGGTTAACAGGTATACCCACAAATCTCCTGTAAAAAAAAACCTGACAATTCAAATCCAGACTGTCTGGTACTAAGCAGCCTTGCTCACTTGTCAAGGCTGCTTATGCAAACTTCACGGCTCATGACAGACTACAGGTAAGAATGGATCCATCCTAAAATGGTTGAATGTGTACTGCAAGCTCAGCAGAAATCTGGCTCTGATAGCCGAGGTAAGAAATGTACTCCTACTTTTCATCTCTTTCCAGTGTCTCTGGACTTGGGATTTTGTCCTTTCTTCTCCAGTAAATCAGACCATGTGCTTTGTAGAATTCATCCTAAATCCTGTCACATGACAATAAAAACCCAATGGCATTTTCTTGCAAAATAGACTTCCTGGGTGATGTTGAAATGGAAATCATGAGAAAGAATGTTAAGATTTTCCTCTTGTGTTTAGGAGAAACACAAGAGAGCAAGCTTGTTGGAGGCAAACTGAGTTTGCTTATAGAGAGAGTGACCTTAGGTTCCCCATATAAACCCAACTTTTCCCACTCCAGACTGCTGGACTATGTGAGTGTCTGGTTTGTCTAATTTGATTATGAGCCCCCTGGGCAAGAACTTTGTCTAATTCCGTGTTCTCTACAGCATCTAGCCCTTTGTTGGCACCACCGAATGCCAAAGAACACTCAGTCCTTGTTAACTAATAATAAGGTTGACTTCCCAACTCAATATGATGAGGTTTCTGTCATTTTTATGCCAGTGTTCTGATTTGTATTTCATATTTGTGTCTGGAGAGCAAGCTTCATGTGTTACTGAATCACCTCTGGACTGATCTTCTTTTCAGGAAATGTAGGCATGAGGTTGAATGTTTTTCAACCATGAGTTTTGGGAACACAGACTGCTGAAATATGCTAGGATACATGAAGGGGAAATGTTTCTGAAAGAAACTTTTTTTAACAGTCATGGGGATCTCTATGAGCCAAGGATACAGACTGGTTAGCAGATGTGACCATAAAACCAGCAGGTCCCTTCAATGCAAATATTTCACTTCAGTTTCTCTGTTCCTAAGGAAAATAATCAGGTTGTTTGGTTGGGGTTTGGCATGCTTTTTTTTTTTTTTTTTTTTTTTTTTTTTGTCTATTGATTTAATATTACTTTTTAATTGTACTTTTTAATTTACATATTATTTGATCTAATTCTAAATCAATAATTATGTTTCTCTTCATGTAATATAAGTCACCATACTGATTTTTTATAGGCAGAAATCAGATATTACATATGGCATTTCACAACCCAAACATAACAAAGGAATTTTCTGGGCAATCCCATCTAACATTCAGGTGAATGGGGAAAATGTCTTCATCCATAGAGGACACTGTCATTTTATTTATTTATGTATTTAGCCATTTAGGATGCCTTATAACTTTTTGTTGAAAGTTATGGGGTGCCTGGGTGGCTCAGTGGGTTAAGCCACTGCCTTCGATTCAGGTCATGATCTCAGGGTCCTGGGATCGAGTCCCACATCGGGCTCTCTGCTCAGCAGGGAGCCTGCTTCCTCCTCTCTCTCTGACTGCCTCTCTGCCTACTTGTGATCTCTCTCTGTCAAATAAATAAATAAAATCTTAAAAAAAAAAAAAAAGAAAGTTAGACACAATGTATTAAGTAATAGGAACTGAGGTAAATTGGTCTTTAGTGTGAAGTTTTATGTTAACCTATCTAGAAGTTGGCAGTGTTCAACATTTTATATAGTTGTACATACTAGAGGCTTCAAATACCTTGTCTTTGTTTTTGTCTTCCTAATCACTTTAAGTTTCCTTAAGAACTTCTCAGCTACTATTTTTCTGTCCTTTCAGCTTTAACTCACTATTATATGGTGCCTCTGTTGTGTGTGTGTGGGGTCCGGGGGAGATATAAGGTATGGGTTAGGAAGAGTATTCTATAATCTTATAAAGAAATCTGTTTTTCAGTGGACATGTGTCACTGGGCTGTAACCTTCACCAATATTTCTGAGCTTTACTCCCCCTCTTAGGTGGGCCAAGGTGGCACCAGAGTTGTATGCATGGCCTTCCCCTAGGTAGGATAAGACTCTGGTTTAAAAAAAAAAAAAAAAAAAGACTCTGGTAAAGTCTTATACCCTGGAGAATGGGACTTTGTTATGGTGATTGATCTTAGTAAGTTTTAAAATTTTACATTTCCCCTCCCCCTACCAGAAGCACAGGAGATCTTCCTTGGTTCTTCACCAGGAGGATGGTGGGGTTCCTAGAGGCAAATACCATTAAAGTGTGGGGTTCTGCCTAAGTCTGTATACCCCAGGAGTTTCTCATTCTTATGCAAATCCACACACTCAGCATACAAAAATTATTAAAATTACTACTTAGTTGTTGCTACTGGTTTATGGCTACCATGACTTCTGCTCCAGGTAAGCAGATCTTTGTTGTTACTTTCTGAATTTGCATGGTTTTGAGGTAGCAGCTTGACCTGAGTCCTTAGTTTGTTGTTGTGTCCAAAAAAGATCACTGATTTTCAATATGCTCAACTTTTTTCTTGTGAAGACAGAGACTTCCAAGCTCTTTATATATTACTGAAGCTGAGCCATTTATATAATTTTCCACAGGTAAAAATAAATGTGATAAGGGAGTTGATGTACTCCTACAAATAACTGGACTAAAAATTATTTTGAATTATCTTCAAAGCTTATTTCTAATATATAAGTGCATAGGAAAATTTCAGATAACAGAGCTTAGCAGGGTTTCCACTGGAATAACCCATGTAACATAAAAATGAGTGGAATAAATTATAATACACTGAAGAAGAAGGAGTCCATCAGTTCATAATGATATTCCAAAATAATAATTTCAAGTGTTGGGAAGAGAGAGAATGAAGAGTTTTTCTTTACAGAAAAACAGCAATGAATAAATACAGAGGAAATTATAAAATTGGAAAATCACACTTTTGCTGGCACCAGAGTAATGATTAATCTAAGCAACATGTATTGATGATTGATGGATTCCAAAACCATCAAAGGAAGGATCACTGGAGAACAAAATATTCATACAGTCTCAAACATCACCTTGCAGAGTACTCATCAATCACAAAACAAAAGTGTACCTGTACACTGAAGAAATACAAGAGACACTACCTTAACCAAATAATCAAACTTAATTTCCCAACCTTGGATACACTGTTATCATATATTTCCTCATATGATGCTCTGTGAAGAACACAACATCACAAGTGTTGTAGTCCTGCCAAAAATACTCTCCCTGAATCTGATTAGGAGAAAATAGTCTTTTTAATGATATTGTGCAGAACAATGATCCGGTCTCTTAAAAAATTCAATGTCATAAGAAAAAATAGCTCTGGACTGTTTTAGATTAAAGGAGGATAAAGAAGTGTGATAACTAAATGCAATGCATGATTCTTCACTGATTCCTAGAAGGAGGTATATGAATAGTTATACGGAATTTCATTCAGGCAACATTGGAAACTTGAATATGGACTGTGTTTATTTGATAAAAGCTTCATCTCAACATTAAATTTTCTTATGGTAACTATATTGCAGGTTAAGGGAGAATGTTCTCATTTTAGGAAAGAATTGTTAAGGTACTGGACTAAGTGTCATGATGTCCGCAATTAAACTGGCAAATAGCTGCAAGTTAACAATAAGTTTGTTGAAGAGCCCTGTTCGCAAATTTTCTGTAAGCTTGATATTTTTTAAAATAGAAAAATGGGAAAGTAAATAAAATCAATGATAGTAATGATAGTATAAAATCAAATGCTTTATCCTTAGAGATGTTAGACATTACACAGGAGAAAAAGTTAAGCTTACTTTCAATTGATAAGTACACTGAAAATTCTTTCAGCATGCTATGTGTGAATTGATTTTTTTGCAAATGAATTACAGCAAAATAATTATCCAAGTATACAGTGACAGTAAAATAGTTATGGTAAAATAATCATCCAAATACACAGAAACAAAGAATACAGTAGATAGTCCAAAAAAAAAAAAAAACAACTCTGGCTAAAGACATAGAAATTTACAAGGGCTTTGGCCAATAGTGGTGGGGAATTAATATAAGATTTTAGATGCAATGACCTTCCATATATTCTACTTATCACTGACTATACATAAAAATGTCAATAAAAAGTTTATATCCAAATGTAAATAACTACAATATAATGCCCTCCTACCTTAATGATGAGCTTTGCACAAACCTGTCTTCTTCAAAATGCTGTTATTTCACTGTACTGGTTACTTTGACAACATGTGAAATAATGAGAATGTACACTTAGTCTTGGCTCTGATGCTTTCCCTAAATAGGGCACTTTTAAAGACACATTCTCTCCTGCAAGTGATGGTAAAGTGATTAAAATGATGGCAAAATCCAACATAAAGGTCAGACTGAGTATTGCCAACTGCTAGAAACTTTCGTAAAGTGTCTGAGTAATGTTTTTATCCTTCCACATCACCACCTCTACTTGCGGTGTGTGCCAAGGCCCCAGGGAAAGGTTAGTCAGTGTGTTCATAGACAGGGCAGGAGAGTAATAAGTGAGGGAGGAGGATTAACTATCTTATCGATTTGGGGTAAAGCACTGGATGCTCTAGAAAAAGAAAAATCCTTCTCTGTTAAGACATGTTTTAGAAGTAGCTTCATTCCAATTAGTGTAATTTATAAACTCTCTTTGCCCTGAGGATTTTCAAGGGCTTGATTTTTAAAAAAGTTAAAGATAAAGCACCTTACTATATAAGCAGCAAATGCCACAATTAGGACTGCAGTGTAGACATCCTTACAGGACATAATAATTAACTCAGTAGATGATAAAATCTTGCCTTCTTCCCTGCCAAATTTTAAGAATAAGTAGTCTGTTTTTAAAGGGCTATGTCATAGCTAGAGAAAGGGACAATGGATTTCAAGAGGAATTAGGGATGTATAGAAAAAGGCAAAGAATGAAGAGCCCCTTTCCCTCCAAATTCTGATTTTCCATGCATCCTCTTTAATGTATGAGAATTAGGCAGTGAGTGAGAGGAGAGGAAGTAGAGAAAGTAGAGGGGCATTTACTCCCTTCCCTCTTTAAGACTTTCATTCTCCTTCCAACTCTTATTTTTCCTTTTTTGGAGAAGTAGGATATTTGCATCTTAGAATCTGATGAAGGAGAACAGAAAAGAGGGCCTGAGACTAGCTAGAGAAAGTGCTAAACTCCTCGGCATTTTCTTTCACTTCCTGCCCCAGCTAGAGAGGTCTGCTGCTCTGGGCTGAGCTCAGAGCCTGGAGACCAAACAGCATCAGGTTCCCCAGACATTTCTCTGAGTTCCTTTGAGTCAAGACACTGGGATATAGCAATAGCCTTCAAGTCACATAGCTTGAGATTTAAACCCCAGTTACACTGTTATTTTTTGTTTGAACTTAAAGTCGTTTAGCCAAGAGTTTTAGTATCTTCTGCCAAAAAAAAAACAAAAACAAAAATAAAAACAAAAAACAAGAGTGAATATGCAGGTGGAGGATATTATTCATAATAATTAGGCTGGTGTGAGGTTCAGATAAGATTGAGAGTTAAGAATTCAGGACTAATCTGACAGTTGTAAGGGCTCAATGATGGAATGATGGGAATGATGGCTGCCCATGTTCTTCAGCCGCCAAAGAAGGTCAGGAATTAGTATCTTTCTTTTGAATCTCTTCATGGAGCCGTGATGTAGGTTATGAAGGGTGTGACATCCCGTCTATTCTGGCTCCTGCAATGTTAATGTAGGCACACCCAGAGCTAGACAGTGTTCCAAAGTAGACAATACTTGTCTTTAAGGTTCTTGTCTGGCTCCTTACAAAATTAGCTTCTATAGCCAGGATCCCTTTCCCCACATTTCCTTTCTGATATTGGGGTTTCATGTGGCATGCCCCATGCAATCCTTTCTGGGTCTTCACTCTTTTGGCAAACTCATCTACTTTCCTCAAGTCCTCTGTGATAATACCAGACACTACTTCTATAAATTAATCAGTGCTGAGGCTAAGTTCTATTCTCTTTCCTTGTTGCATTGACAAAATCTTTTAGTACCAAGGGATCACAGACTTGATATCCAGAAAGTTAGCAGGATCATTTTGCTGCCTTGGAATTTTATTGTTTCAAAAGAATTTTTCAAAAAAAATACAATTCGGTAATATTTTCATTATTTGAAATACAGTATCAAACACTCTTTAAATATTGGCATGTTCTTTGATAAATATAATTAGAATTCTTTTAACTTTAAAAAAAAAACAAAGAGAATACAGTAATCCTAGATTAAGAATAGAAAATATGAACTCTGATTCAATGGAACTTTCAGGTTAATCATTTACCTACCACCAATTCATTTTCTCTAATTGTAATGGTAATATGATATTAATTCTATACTTATTCTCTGAAGCACTAAAAAAAATAAAGTTATTTGTGTAAGCAGATTATCAGTCCTTGTCAAGAAATATGGTTGCTTTATGGCTTTCTGAAAATATGTTTCTGTCCTACATACACACAATTCAGAACAATCAAGTTAAATTTCCCAGTATTTAGTTCATTACAGCGTCCAGAAAAACTGATTTTCCAGCACCTTATCATGGTTGTCACTTTCTTAAGCTATGAATTTCACTAAAATCCATTAGTTTCTAAAAGTGTAGGTTTTACAATTAGTGAGATCATAGCATTTCTCTGGTGTAGAGCTCGTTGGTCACCATGGGGCAAACTAAGTGGTATATGGAAGATTATTCCTCACCAGTTTAAATTTCTCCCTATCTAATACCTTTTTCTGATATACTTACTATGTCACATCTCAAGGATAAGTCAACCCATGATAATATCCTTCCTTTATTCCACATCAGGATATCCAGATCCTTCATCCTCATGAGATTATTCAACCTTAGAACCTATGCTTTCTCTTGTTATCTATAATTGAATATAATCTTTTGGGGACCAAAATAAAAAACAAACAAAAAAAGTTCTTACCCTTCTTACTACTCCTGGTGTCCTCCAACAATGAAAAAATGCATACAAATCTTTGTAGTTTCATACAGTTTTAGTTTTTTGTTTGTTTATTTGTATTGCTTTTTAATGATTTATTAAGGCTCTCTCAAAGGTTATTTCCCATCAAGGTGTCTTTGAAAGTGTAATGAAATGTCTATCATCAGTTTAGCATATAGACTCTCTCCAGAAATCTTATAACCCCATGACTTTGTCATTTATCCCAAATTTTCTTTTTAGACTGTGTATTAATGCAAAGAAGGAAAAAGTGGAGCCTATTTTTTTCTTTCCCAGCCTATACACACACTCAAGGCTTTCAAAGCAAGATGTCATGTTAGAAATAAAATAAACACAGGAAACTTTCTTCTTGGCAATATTTTTCAGAGGCAAAGACTAAATGAATAGTAGCAGCAAAGGTGGAGAAAGCATGCCAAATATTTTTATATTTGTTGGAAAGCAATCTAAATAAAAAGATGGTCCCTTGGTGAGCTTTGCCATATTGAGATTCTGAGAGAAATCTGCATGGAGAACATTCCTGGGGCTGGCACTCCTGGAGAGAGCTCCCTTAAATTCTTCACAGCTGGACTCCAGAGACAAGCAGCTACTCTGTGTGCCAAGGACATGGAAGGAGAAGGAACTACCAAGTGATTTCTGAGGAGGCTGGCTCCCAACCCAAATATGAAAATTACAGCCAAGACCCTGATTATTTGTCACTTTTTCCTTGCAATTTTGAATCAGTAATCATATTCCTCTGAAGACAGATGTTCATAAAATTATTGCCAACCACATTTTACACAATCTTTAGTCATTAATTTGCTTAAATTTTCTAAACTAAAGATACCTCTGTTAAAGTTATGTAGATGTCATATGGATGTTCAATAGCACTAAGAACACCAATCAGTTTTGAAAAGTAGGTCCTTTAAGATAAGAATAACTAACCCCTTCTTTAATCCTTTCAGCATGAAGATAAGGACCTGTTGTTTTCAGGGGAGATTTTTCTTTCTAATGAACATTTGCATCACTTCTAAATAAGCTATTTGTTTTCTCTGTCTCTAACTCCCTTTAATTATTATTCTACACAAATGAATTCATTGTTATTATATATCTCCCAAGACCTTTCTTTACTTTCTAAATTCCTTAAGACTAATGAGCATGTTCCTTACTATGACCCATGAGTTTTTATGAACTTGTCAAACTTTTTGTAATTAAGTTACTCTAAAGTCCATTGGCTGCTTACATTTGTCTGTGAGAATAGCAAATTTCATTTTTATCCCCACTGAATTATAAAAAAACTTTATTCTAATAAAAAGTTATTTTTGTTATGAATTTTAGCATTTGTAATAAAAAATGTAAGTTTATTAATGACCATACCTTGATTTTTGTATAAGAATTGGTTGCTGTTATCTGCTCACCATCTGTTATTTTCTCTTTTTTTCAAAGATTGATTTATTTATTTGACAGACAGAGATCACAAGTAGGCAGAGAGAGAGAGGGTGAAGCAGGCTCCCTGATGAGCTGAGAGCCCGTTGTGAGGCTCATCCCAAGACCCTGAGACCATGACCTGAGCTGAAAGCAGAAACTTAATCCACTGAGCCACCCAGGCACCCCTGTTATTTTCATATCTATATGCTGCTTTTGGTTTTAGCATATGATTTCTCTCACTGTAATGCTTCCTCATCTGTGTTGACTACTGAAGTAAATTTCTACAAGGTGACCCATGCATTTTCTATTACCTACATGGAAATACTATGTAGAATGGTAAAGTCCTTGGGCATCGCTATAGTATAAACCCCAAATTTAAATGTTTAAAGATGACATAAAAAGATAAACATCCTTTACACTTCACCATGTTCTACTGAATTCAAGGGATTCCAATATGGTTTGAAAAAGGGAGGAACTGAGTTTCATGAACCTACATGCTTTCCAACAACAATGTGCATTCTACTGTTTGTCTGCCTCGGGAGCTACCATTCTGACACCTTCTCAGCAGAATTCAGCTACAAACCCAATAAAAATCCTAGCTAAGTAGGTCAGACTGCTGAAAGCCCTGGCACTGACTTTATTTCTGACTGGGCAAGTACTCTCTACATGGAAGAATGACAACGACATAATAAATCTACCTTGTTGCTTATAAAGAAGTGATTTAATGAGAAATTTAGAGAATTTCTCTGATAATATCAAACAGTTCTTTTAAATTAAAACCTACAACTCTATTCCCTGTCTGTTTCTCTCTCTCTCACACACACACAGATACTTTTTAATATTAGTGAGGAATGTGACCATTCTTGATATAGATTAAAGATCTTTAGAGTTTTTCATTAGCACAGTATCTGCTATTTTTTGATGAAAACAAAACCTAACATGTTAAACCTTATTTATACCAAGGAAGGAAGGAAGGGAGGAAAAAAGCCTTTCTGATAGAAAATCCCCATCTGTATATTCCACCAATATCTCAAACTTAATTTACTGTCTCCCCGCCCATATCAACTGTCAAGGTGCCACATGTAAAATTTCAGAAATGCCCCTCTTTCCATGCAGCCACGTCCTATGATTTTCACTTTGAAGCTGTTATTTTTCTATTATCACCTTTCCATTTATTATCCCCATATTTATCTCAATTCACTGATTATTCCATCTCCAGTATCTTTACTTCCAATATTTTTCATCCTGCCACCAGTTTCATTTCTAGAGCACAAATGTAATCAAGCTATTCTTCTGTTCAAATGCATTTAATAGCTTGCCTCTATATGCAGAATAGATTTTTTAAATTTTTAACATGAAATTAAAGGCGAGCTGATGATTAACTTCAGCTTGACACCTTGATATTTGAAGAGATCAAATATTATAATGTGATTAAGAATACAGCTTTAAAATTTTAAAAGCCCTAGCTTTAAATTCTAACTCCAACATTTTCTAGCTAAGTGACCTTGGAAATAATTTAAACCTTTCTGTCCCAGTTTCTTTACAAATAAAATGGAAAGAAGAATACTTATCTTATATATTGTTGTGAGAATCAAATAGGCACATAAGGATATACACAATGAATACTCAATAAATGGTAGTCATGTTTTTGGTTTTTTTTACTTTTTCAAATTTATCTACTACTATGTTTGCCCCTACGACTACACTATCATATACCTGAGGTGGCAAACAGATTTCATTACCCAAACCAAACTGGTCGAAAAGTAAATGTTTCTTTCTTTCTCTTTTTATGTTATGTTAGTCACCATACAGTACATCATTAATTTTTTGATATAGTGTTCCATGACTTACTGTTTGTGTACAACACCCAGTGTTCCATGCACTACGTGCCCTCCTTAATACTCACCACCTTGCTCTCCTCTAAAACCCTCAGTTTGTTTCCCAGAGTCCATAGTCTCTCATGGTTCATCTCTCCCTCTAATCCATCCCCCTTAATTTTCCCCATACTTCTCCTAATGTCCTCCATGCTATTCCTTATGTTCCACAAATAAGTGAAACCATATGACAATTGTCCATCTCTGCTTGACTTATTTCACTTAGCATAATCTCCTCCAGTTCCATCCACACTGATGCAAAAGTTGGGTTTTCATCCTTTCTGATGGCTGAGTAATATTCCATCGTTTATATTGACCACACCTTCTTTATCCATTTGTCTATTGAAGGGCTTCTCATCTTGGCTCTTTCCACAGTTTGGCTATAGTGGACATTGCTGCTATGAATATTCAGGTACATATGATGCTTCTTTTCACTACATCTGTACCTTGAGCCCTAGGTTAAGAAGGCAAATCAGGCTCAACAGGAAAGAATTCTGAAATAGATTAGCCATGGCTGTCATTAGGCACAGGAAAACATGGCAGTAACACTGATACTACATGCTATATTCCATCTCCTATCTTTATAAGTTTATCCTGTTTGTAGCCTCTAACTAGAATGCTTGGTGATTCCCTCTTTTTTTCCTTCTACCCATCAGAATCTTACCCATAATTTAATATCCAAATCAAATGTAGCCCTTGTCAAAGCCTGGCCTTTCTGTGTACTGCTAGCTGTATTTTGTGTCTCTGTTAGAGCTCTTATAGCAACCTGAGTTGAATTATAATTCACTCATACCTCTTAGGTTTCTGTACCTTGAAGGTAAGGACCATCATTCATTTATCTCTGTTTTTCCTACAGCACCTGGAACAATGTTTGCAATAGGCCAATGGCAGCAATAATCAAAATTTATGGAGCCTTAATTATGTGCCAGGCCTTGCTGTAAGCACTTTTTACATATTTTAACTCATTTAGTCCTCACAGTAACTACTTGTAGTTACAGTAACTACAAGTAGTTACCTTATCCTCATTTAGAGAAGAGGAGAATGAGGTATAGAAGGTGAAATAACTTGCTTAAGGTAGAAAAAGTAGTTAGTAGCAGCCAAGGGGTTATGTTTGCCCAAATTTAATTTCTCTATTACATGTATGATTCAGTTCAAGTTGTTAATAGAATTGCTAGTAATTTATTTCATGTTGACATTTTCTCCTTAAAATAAACAACAAAAATAAAGTCTTTAAAATATTTCATGCACATAAAATTTAACATGGAAAATCTCCACTGTGAGATCATTGGAACCTAGCCAGAGAGAGGCAACTACTCTGAGAAGAGAAATGGTGTTCACATGTACCAAATTAAGCCAGATGAAAGCCAAAATGTTTTAACCTTCTGTCAAGCATGCATATCCACATATGGGAACCTGAGGGAAGGAAGGGTGTCATATTTAACTTGGACTTTGCAACAACTCTCCTAATATGGATATTTTTTTCTACTAATCATAAGCCAAGTCTCAACAGGAGATCATGCCTTTGCACTTTCCCCAACAACTGAATAACCAAAGAAGTAGGTCTAGGTGGGACATTTTTCACTTTCCTCTGGTTCCCTCGAGTCAGCTCTGATGGTCTATTGAAGAGCTATATAAAAATAAAGCCAGGGATATTCCTGAATAAGGACAGTTGTGAGATCAGGGACTTGCTTTGGTAGAGAGTATCAGCCAAAGCTCTCCTTATTCCACCCAGCCAACTAGCTGTTTTTACATAGAATGACTATGTGAGATTTCCGGAGAATCTCAGATAAAGCAAACTAGAGAGCTTGCCAATTGACTCACTGAATGTTTAACATTACAATCACACACATCTTGAAAACAGTTGCATTTCTCCATGATGTAAATGTGTCCTTCAACTCTATTTACCCTTTTTATTTAATAAATGTCAATGTTTCACTTTTCCAAATGTCCTCCATTTGAAGGACATCCGTATTCCTTAAGATCCAACTACAATAACCATGAGCCTCCAAAAAGTGATCAAATACAGAACTGTTTAAGTGAATTCCTATCCATGTAAATAGTCATACACCTTTTTCCTACACTTGAGATAAAAACCAGTCACCCTTTAAGGTCTCCATGCAGTGATCTTGGAGCCGCATTGACTTGCTATAGTGAGCCTCACACTCTTTTCTCCAGTCACACATTCTTTTCATTGACCTATTACAGAAGTGTTGGATGTCTTTGCCTTCTATAGTGCCCTGTCTCAGTAGGAAACATAAGCTAAAATGAATTTGGCCTGATTTGGGAAATGCTAGCATGGTTTTTCCACCTTAAAAAGTATTTTACAACTAGACTTCTGAGTTACTGTCTGATCCCAATACTATCTTTCATCTAACTCTCTTTCCACCTCAGCATGTTCTCAAGAAGCACTTGAAAAAACCTACAACTTTTTAAAAATAGGAACTGTGAAGAATTTCTACAGTTGTAATGTTCTGTACTTGTGATGATTAGAGCTACACATTTCCAGCTACTATTCACATTTCTATCTTGGAGGCAACAATAATTATATTTTCAAGTTCACTTTTTATAAGTAAAAGGAATTCATTGATGAAAAAGGAGGGAAACTAAGAATTACAAGATTTATATAGTATTTCCTTATATTTGTCATATTTTGTTTAATCTTCATCATTTTATCACTGTGCCAAGCATACAGTAAGTACTTAGTGGAAACAGAGTAAATGGAACTATGTATTTATATGTCAGTACAATTTATGCAGTTATTTTAAATATATTTATTCCTAATATATGTAACTATAATTTAATCAAAATTGATTCATTCAATTGATAATATGGCTGAAATGATACTTCAAATACTCTATATTTAGCTTTATATTGCTGGCCTCAATATGAATATCTTAGGCAGTTTTATGGCAAAAGGTGGCAATGGTCCTCTTCAGTACTTTTCCCAAATGACTTCCAGTAAGAACCTATTAAGGTTGCACTTCTCTGTTCCCTTAGAGATGGGTGGCGTTACAAAACTCTTTTGGCCAAAGAGTTCACTCTTTTGTGAACAGAAGTAGAATATGTTGATTTCTATTTGAGGCTAGAAGGAGTACTATCTGATTTATCATGCTCTCACTTTCCCTTTGCTTTAACAATTGACCATGTTCCAGATAATGTCTACTCTATTGGCTTGTGTCTAAGGGTGATGACAATACAGATCAGAGCCCAACTCCATCTGCTACAAATATAAAGGATATTTTATATTATAGCATAAGCTAAACCATCCTAACTGATACTTAGTTATCATGAAAACAAAAGGAAAAGTATTTCTAGAATATAGGATTGATCAACAGTGCTAAATGCTGAAGAATAGTTAGCTACTATCAAGAGCTAAGGTTGACTGTCTTAGGCTAAAGGAAAGCCATTTTTAATTTTTTTAAAATTTTACTTATTTATTTATTTGACAGAGAGGGATCACAAGCAGGCAGAGAGGCAGGCAGAGAGAGAGGAGGAAGCAGGCTCACTGCTGAGTGGAGAGCCCGATGTGGGGCTTGATCCTAGGACTCTTAGATCATGACCTGAGCTGAAGGCAGTGGCTTAACCCACTGAGCCACCCAGGCACCCCTTTTTTTTTTTTATTTCAATGAGAATAGTTTCTATAGAGTGATAAGTATGAAACCAGACTACAATAGGCTTAGGTATAAGTAAGAAGTGAGGAAGTGGACAGAGTAATTGTAGAAAACTCAAAAAGATTTTCTGTGAAGGTAAGGAAAAAAGTAAGTTAGAAACTGGAGGAAATGTGAAATTCAGAAAGGTGGTTTTCCCTCAAGATGGAGGCTTAAAACATGTTAAATGTTGACAAGATGGGACAATGGAAAGTGAAAGGAAAAAGAAGAAATAAAAAGATCAGAGCCTGACAAAGTAGAAAAGAATGAAATCCAGGACCCAGGCAGAGACATTCATTCCAGATTTGAGAAGGACATTGCTTTCACCATAGTAAGAAAGAGAGGCAAGGGTTTGTTGTGAGAAAGGCATAAGAAGTGCAAACTTGATGGTTCAAAAATCCACAGTGATGCTCTCTACTAGTGATAAATGAGGAGATGGCAGTGGAGCCTGGATGATTCAGTTGGTTAAGTGACCAACTCTTCATTTCAGCTCATGTCATGATCTTAGGGTCATGAGACCCCCATTTCTGGCTCTGTGCTCAACACAGAGTCTGCTTGAGATTTTCTCTCTCCCCTCTCCCTGTCCCCTCATTTGTGTCTTCTAAATAAATAAATAAATAAATAAATAAAATCTTTTTAAAAAAATAAAATAGGAGGGACAAGATGGTGGAGAAGTGGGAGACCCTGTTTCAAGCAGTCCCCTAAAGTGAGCTAATTATCTACCAGAACACTCTAAACACCCATGAAATCATCCTGAGATGTAGGATTATACACTTCTGGATCTCTATGGGGGCAGAAGACACCAGTGGAGAGGGAAAGCAGAGTGGGAATGATCAGACTGATATTGGAGGATATGTAGAAGGGGGTAAGAGCCACCAGAAGCAACTCACTGGAAATTAATACCCCAATATAAAAGTGCTCTGTGATTGGGGACCAGCATTAATTTGGAGTCTAGTTAAAAGTACTCAAAAGAGCAAAAGATCTTAAGGGGCAACTGGTGGAATCAGGCAGTCACAGGCATGGGCCTAAGCTCACAGACCCAGGATGGCCACCACCAGCAACCACCCCTGCCAGAGAGAGTATAGGGATGTAGCCTCCAATTCTTGGTCCCAGAGCCCCCAGAGATGCACTCCCACCCCCACATGAGGGAGTCTGGTGGGCACTCTCTAGAACCACAACCTTTTGCACTCTGTGCTCACTGCATGCCACTGGATCTGAACCATGATCCCCACCCATGCCTGAGAGTGATCCATGCAGGTGCTAGCCAGCAGTCTCTAGGATCATCCTAGAGTCTGGTCACTCCCAGCCCAGACTTGAAGGAACTCAGAGATCTGTGGGCAGGATCATTTGGCTGACATTGACCTGCGAAACTCTGAACCCCAGATGGCAGTCCCAGCAAACGCAGGCAGCAACCTCTTTGACCTCAGCCGCAGCAACTTCTTCCTAGAAACATCGCTAAAAGCAAGGGAAGCAAGGGCAAAATGAACTACTGGGACTTCACCAAGATCAAAAGCTTTTGCACAGCAAGGAAAACAGTTAACAAAACCAAAAAACAACTGACAGAATGGGAGAAGATTTTCACAAATGACATATCAGATAAAGGGCTAGTATCCAAAATCTATAAAGAACTTATCAAACTCAACACCCAAAGAACAAATAATCCAATCAAGAAATGGGCAGAAGACATGAACAGACATTTCTGCAAAGAAGACATCCAGATGGCCAACAGACACATGAAAAAGTGTTCCACATCACTCGGCATCAGGGAAATACAAATCAAAACCATAATGAGATAACACCTCACCCCAGTCAGAATGGCTAAAATTAAATAGTTAGGAAAGGACAGATGCTGGAAAGGATGTGGAGAAAGGGGAACCCTCCTACACTGTTGGTGGGAATGCAAGTTGATGAAGGCACTCTGGGAAACAGTATGGAGTTTCCTCAAAAAGTTGAAAGTAGAGCTACCCTATGACCCAGCAAACACTACTGGGTATTTACTCTAAAGAAACAAAGGTAGTGATCCGAAGGTTCATGTGCACCTGAATGTTTATAGCAGCAATGTCCACAATAGCCAAAGTATGGAAAGAACCTAGATGTCCATCAACAGATGAATGGATAAAGAAAAGGTGGTATATATATATAATGGAATACTATGCAGCCCTCAAAAGAAATGAAATCTCTCAATTTGCAATGACATGGATAGAACTAGAGGGTATTATGCTTAGCGAAATAATTCAATCAGAGAAAGACAATTATCATATGATCTCCCTGATAAGAGGAATCTGAGAGGCAATGTGGGAGGTTTGGAGTAGGGAATAAAAAATAAAACAAGATGGTATCAGGAGGGAGACAAACCATAGGAGAATCTTCATCACATAAAACAAACTCAGGGTTGCTGGAGGGAGTGGGGTAGGGAGAGGGTAGGGTTATGGACACTGGGGAGGGTGTGTGCTATGGTGAGTGCTGTGAAGTGTGTGTGCCTAATGATTCACAGACCTGTACCCCTGAGGCTAATAATACATTATTTGTTAATTAAAAATAAATTAATAAATTAATAAGTTAATATATAAAAAGGCATCTGAAAGCCTATATATGGAATTGTTAGGGCCCAGATATCTATTCCAACTTGTAGCATCAGATGACCGCCTCCTTTCTTCAACTCTAGGAGCCAGAGGGAATTTGTTTCAGAGAAACCTATATCAACATGACTCCAGAGACTGAAACACCAAGCACAGAGGATGGCAGGCATGAGATTCCAGACTAAGGATGAAGACATTAAGTGCAATTCTGAATATGAAGACATGAGATCTCAGCCTCTTCATCATACCTACCCCTGAGCATCAGCAACAAGGCACATAGCTCCCAAGCAAAAGATTAGAGTAGCTGGAAGACTCATATACAGACTTCATATACAGACACTGACATTTGTTGCATCTGAAATAGAAGTATCAGTTCTTCATCCAATTGTTTTAAAGGAAGCTCACTACTTGGCATGCCACATCCATGCACACAAAACTCCAGTCAGCTTTCAGTTCCATACTCTTGTAGAGAGCAAAGATCAACACATATCCAAGGAAAGTCTCCAATATGGAAAAGAGAGAACAAAGCAAGCCAAGTTACCCTAGGAAAAGAAAGAGAGAAAATAGAGATAGTGCAGAGACATATTTTTTTTATTAAATTGATTTATTTATTTTCAGAAAAACAGTATTCATTATTTTTTCACCACACCCAGTGCTCCATGCAATCTGTGCCCTCTATAATACCCACCACCAGGTACCCCGACCTCCCACCCCCCCCACCACTTCAAACCCCTCAGATTGTTTTTCAGAGTCCATAGTCTCTCATGATTCACCTCCCCTTCCAATTTACCCCAACTCCCTTCTCCTCTCTAACACCCCTTGTCCTCCATGATATTTGTTATGCTCCACAAATAAGTGAAACCATATGATAATTGACTCTCTGCTTTACTTATTTCACTCAGCATGATCTCTTCCAGTCCCGTCCATGTTGCAACAAAATTTGGGTATTCATCCTTTCTGATGGAGGGATAATACTCCACAGTGTATATGGACCACATCTTCCTTATCCATTCGTCCATTGAAGGGCATCTTGGTTCTTTCCATAGTTTGGCGACCGTGGCCATTACTGCTATAAACATTGGGGTACAGATGGCCCTTCTTTTCAGGACATCTGTATCTTTGGGGTAAATACCCAGGAGTGCAATGGCAGGGTCATAGGGAAGTTCTATTTTTAATTTCTTGAGGAATCTCCACACTTTTCTCCAAAGAGGCTGCACCAACTTGCATTCCCACCAACAGTGGAAAAGGGTTCCCCTTTCCCCACATCCTCTCCAACACATGTTGTTTCCTGTTTTGTTAATTTTGGCCATTCTAACTGGTGTAAGGTGGTATCTCAATGTGGTTTTAATTTGAATCTCCCTGAGGGCTAGTGATGAACATTTTTTCATGTGTCTGATAGACATTTGTATGTCTTCATTGGAGAAGTGTCTGTTCATATCTTCTGCCCATTTTTTATACATTTGCCTGTTTCATGTGTGTTGAGTTTGAGGAGTTCATTATAGATCCTGGATATCAACCTTTTGTCTGTACTGTCATTTGCAAATATCTTCTCCCTTTCCGTGGGTTGCCTCTTTGTTTTCTTGACTGTTTCCTTCGTTGTGCAGAAGCTTTTGATTTTGATGAAATCCCAAAAGTTTATTTTCGCTTTTGTTTCCTTTGCCTTTGGAGACATATCTTGAAAGAAGTTGCTGTGGCTGATATCGAAGAGATTACTGTCTATGTTCTCCTCTAGGATTCTGATGGATTCCTGTCTCACGTTGAGGTCTTTTATCCATTTTGAGTTTATCTTTGTGTACGGTGTAAGAGCATGGTTGAGTTTCATTCTTCTACATATAGCTGTCCAGTTTTCCAGCACCATTTATTGAAGAGACTGTCTTTTTTTCCACTGGATATTTGGTACTGTTTTGTCGAAGATTAATTGACCATAGAATTGAAGGTCCATATCTGGGCTCTCTACTCTGTTCCACTGGTCTATGTGTCTGTTTTTATGCCAATACCGTGCTGTCTTGGTGATCACAGCTTTTGTAATAAAGCTTGAAATCAGGCAACGTGATGCCAGAAGTTTTATTTTTGTTTTTCAACATTTCCTTAGCGATTCAGGGTCTCTTCTGATTCCATAAAATTTTTAGGATTATTTGCTCCAGCTCTTTGAAGAATACCGGTGGAATTTTGATTGGAATGGCATTAAAAGTATAGATTGCTCTAGGCAGTAGAGACATTTTAACAATGTTTACTCTTCTGATCCAAGAGCATGGAATGGTCTTCCATCTTTTTGTGTCTTCAATTTTTTTCATGAGTGTTCTGTAGTTCCTCAACTACAGATCCTTTACCTCTTTGGTTAGGTTTATTCCCAGGTATCTTATGGTTCTTGGTGCTATAGTGAATGGAATAGATTCTCTAATTTCCCTTTCTGTATTTTCTTTGTTAGTGTATAAGAAAGCCACTGATTTCTGTACATTGACTTTGTATCCTGCCATGTTGCTGAAGTGCTGTATGAGTTCTAGTAGTTTGGGGGTGGAGTCTTTTGGGTTTTCCATATAAAGAATCATGTCATCTGAGAAGAGAGAGAGTTTGACTTCTTCATTGCCAATTTGGATACATTTTATTTCTCTTTGTTGTCTGATTGCTGTTGCTAGGACTTCTAATACTATGTTGAACAAGAGTGGCAAGAGTGGGCATCCTTGTCGTGTTCCTGATCTCAACGGGAAGGCTGCAAGCTTTTTCCCATTGAGGATGATATTTGCTGTGGGTCTTTCATAGATAGATTTGATGAGGTTCAGGAATGTTCCCTCTATCCCTATACTTTGAAGCGTTTTAATCAGGAATGGATGCTGGATTTTGTCAAATGCTTTTTCTGCATCGATTGAGAGGACCATGTGGTTCTTCTCTCTTCTCTTATTGATTTGTTCTATCACATGATTGATTTGTGAATGTTGAACCATCCTTGTAGCCCAGGGATGAATCCCACCTGATCATGGTGGATAATCTTTTTAATGTACAGTTGGATCCTGTTTGCTAGGATCTTGTTGAGAATCTTAGCATCCATATTCATCAGTAATATTGGTCTGTAATTCTCCTTTTTGGTAGGGTCCTTGCCTGGTTTGGGGATCAGGATAATGCTGGCTTCATAGAAAGAGTCAGTAAGTTTTCCTTCTGCTTCAATTTTTTGAAACAGCTTCAGGAGAATAGGTGTTATTTCTTCTTTGAAAGTTTGGTAGAATTCCCCAGGGAATCCATTAGGTCCTGGGCTCTTGTTTTTTGGGAGGTTTTTGATCACTGCTTCCATCTCATTTCTAGATATCGGTCTATTCAGGTTGTCGATTTCTTCCTGGTTCAATTTTGGGAGTTTATAGTTTTCCAGGAATGCATCCATTTTATCTAGGTTGCTTAGCTTATTGGCATATTACTGTTGATAATAACTTTTGATGATTGTTTCTACTTCCTTGGTGTTCGTTGTGATCTCTCCCTTTTCATTCATAATTTTATGAATTTGGGCTTTCTCTCTTTTCTTTTGGATTAGTGTGGCCAATGGTTTATTGATCTTACTGATTCTTTAAAAAAACCAGCTTCTAGTTTCATTGATACGTTCTACTGTATCTCTGGTTTCTACCTCATTGATCTCAGCTCTAATCTTGATTATTTCCCTTCTTATGTGTGGAGATGGTTTGATTTGTTGTTGGTTCTCCAGTTCTTTACGGTGTAGAGACAGCTGGTGTATTCTGGATTTTTCCATTTTTTTGAGGGAGGCTTGGATGGCTATGTATTTCCCCCTTTAGGACCACCTTTGCTGTATCCCATAGGTTTTGGACCAAAGTGTCTTCATTCTCATTGGTTTCCATGAATTTCTTAAGTTCTTCTTTGATCTCCTGGTTGATCCAAGCATTCTTAAGCAAGGTGGTCTTGAGCTTCCAGGTGTTTGTGTTCCTTTGGAACTTTTCCTTGTGATTGAGCTCCAGTTTCAAAGCATTGTGATCTAAGAATATGCAGGGAATCATCTCAGTCTTTTGGTATCAGTTGAGTCCTGATTTGTGACCCAGTATGTGGTCTATTCTGGAGAAGGTTTTGTTTGCACTTGAGAAGAATGAGTATCCTGTTGTTTTAGGGTGGAATGTTCTGTATATATCTATGAGGTCCATCTGGTCCAATGTGTCATTTAATGCTCTTGTTTCTTTATTGATTTTCTGCTTCGATCATCTGTCTATTTCTCAGAATGGCATGTTAATATCTCCTACGATTAGTGTATTCATAGCAATATGGCTCTTTATCTTGATTAAGTTTTCTTAGAGACATATTAAATAAATTAATATTTAATATTAATGATGTTGTACACTTAAAATAACCTATGTTACAAAAACAGGAAAAGGAAAGGAACTCTCAGAAATTAAAATCAAACACATGAAATTTAATGGAAAAAAAGGTAAAATATGTAGTAAAACAAAGTAAGAGGATCATACAAAAGGTAGGATTAAAATGCAAAGAAGAAGATTATTAGAGTAAAAAAGATATAAAAATTAGAGGATCAGCATCTAATAGTAATTAAGAGAAAGAGAAAATAATAAGTAAATAATCAAAGAAAATATCCACAACTGAAGGACATAAAACTACAGATAAAGGATTTGAATATGTTCAGACCAATGAATGTGGAAATATTCACACTTAAAAAAAAAAAAAGTGGAAAAATTCCAGTGTGGATATGGTCTAGCTAACAAAATTTAAGTCGATTATATATTATTCAAAATGCTATTTTTTCCCAATAAGACGTTTTTTAGGGGAGCCTGGGTGGCTCTTTGCGTTAAAGCCTCTGCCTTCTGCTCAGGTTATGATCCCAGGGTTCTGGGATCAAGCCCTGCATCAGGCTCTCTGCTCAGCAGGGAGCCTGATTCCCCCTCTCTGTCTGCTTGCCTCTCTGCCTACTTGTGATCTCTGTCTGTCAAATAAATAAATAAAATCTTAAAAAAAAAAAAACCTTTTTAGCTGAGATAGTTTTCTTTACTGATTCCTTAATCTACCCTAATGGTTCAGTATCTCTAGTTATTATTCCATAATAAGAAATGGATTACACAAAACCTTTCCAGACAATACTTGTCTCCCTGTCCAAAGTGCTGAATCTCACTCAAAACAAACATTAAAGTTTATTCTACTCATTTAGGTCTGGCATTCATACACACATTAACACAAATTAGATGTCAAATTTTAAAATATCCTAATTCCAATGGCCACATATGAAATTTTGGAAAGTTCTAACAACTCCCCAAATCATCATATTTTGACTTTTGATGTCATTTACTTTTAAAAAACTAATTTCTTGAGAAAGGTCTGAATTTTCTTTCAGATGAACTGTATATTCAGATTATGTATATTCAATTCCTTTTACATCTTTTCTTTTGAATAAGATGTGAAAGGAATTAGCTCCCCATTTTTTCTTATTATTCAGAAAAAATGGATTTTCAATGACATATCCAATAACAGAGACTCACTATCTCTTATAGAAAATATCTTCCCTCATCATGTTTCTAAATTATATTCCTTAATAAAACATTTGTAAAATACAAAAGTTTACACCAAGCTTTATCTATCTCAAATTTAGCTACTTTGATTTACTTTCTAATGGTATCAGGTAAACACAAAAACTCTACTCACTATAGAAAGTGAGAGAAAAGATATTCTTCATCTGATATTCATTGGAGAGCTTTCTAGGTACTTAACATAGAGAGTTAGTAAAATTTATTCCCCCCAATATTTCCATCATAGAATTGTCTGTTTTTGAGTTTTAAAACCTGTGTATGGGCTAAAAATGCATTTGTTGTATCATAAGGTGATTGTCTACCATAAAATCCAGCTTGGAATCCTATGTCTGAAATTGATCTTCAGCTATAGTTAAGATGTCAGGATAAATGTTATGGCTTTTATATATTGTCTCCTGATTTTCAGTGACTACAAATGAAAAAACTTAGATTTTTTTTTTTAAATATTAATATGACAATAGTTTCTAGAATATCTCAGATATTTTGATATTGTTCCCCCTTCTAAAGGAAACTATTAACATTAAAACTATAAGTTCTGAAAACTACATAGCAGAGCCTACTATGTACGAAGCTTTCAATTGATTCTTGTGTACGGAATGACTGAAGAAAAAAAAAAACAATGAATGAGTGGGTAAGTTATTCAAAGGCATTGTCTATTTGCTGGCAGCTCTGTATAGTTTTTGGAGGCGATAGATCTTTCACGAAATATTCAAAGTGGAAAAAAGGAGGAAAAAAAAATGGTTGAAGCAAGAGATCATTTATAAATGTGACCTAAATGGCCACGTTTCACCAGCTGTGGGTGTAAATGATGTTACTTTTACATAAATGCCAAACACTCCCATGTTTCTTGGTAGATCCCAAATTTTAAAGAATGACTTCAACCCCATTCTCTTATAGGCTGCCTGAGATTTCATATGGTTTCCATTTTCTTCCATTGTGGTCTCCTTATCCAGCAGCCTCAATACTGTCTCTTCTTTCTGTTCCCTCTCTCCATCACAAAGATGCATAGCAATTTGCTCCTGGGACTATAAGCCCCAAGCACATCAAAGCTGTCCTGTGATCTGTGACAGAGTGGTCAGGTTGGGAGTGGGTAAGTTGTAAAGAAGAAACATTGTTTCTCCAAGAAAATGTTGAATTTTTGTCTTTATATCTTCAAAAGAAGATGAATTTATCTGAGTCTATAAGAATTTTTGCCTGAAACTCTCATGGGCTGAAGAACACTTGATCAGAGCTGAGGATAGTGTAAGAACCAAGTTTATCTTTCCCCTTGTATTCCTTTTTATAGCCACCTTTCTCCTTCTTAGACATTTACACACACACACACACATTCCATGTCATCAAAATCTATAAAAGTCCTTATGTATATCATATTCATCCAAATTTTCTCAGGAATTGACAGATCAAATATTTTTTTTACAAACAGTATTCGGTATGTACCTAGCTAAGAGACTTCAATATATATAAAAAGAGGACAAGGTATAGAATCTATATGTCTTACTACAGGCTGAATTGTGTCCTTCCAAATTCATATATTGAAATTCTAACCCTTAGAACCCCATAGTGTGCAGAATGTGACTGTATTTGGAGATAAGATCATTAGGAGGTAATTAGAGCAATTTAGGTCATCAGGATAGGCTCTAATCTAACATGTCTGGTGTCTTTATCAGCAGACAAAATTAGGACACAGACATGTACAAAGGATATTGGGAGAAGATCACCATCTACAAGCCAAGAAGGGAGGCCTCAAAAGAAACCAACTCTGCTAATACTTTTATCTCAGACTTTTAGCCTCCACATCAGTAATTTTCAATGTTTAAGCCACCCAATGTGTGGTTCTTTGTTATAGCATCTCTAACAATCTAATATATGTGGCATAAAATTTAAATCAGAAGAAACAAAAAATGTGATGCAATGTCTGACACCTGGTATATATATATAAGTTATTAGGAAGGAAGGAAAGTATGAATTTTGACCCATTTCTTAATAATTTTTGTTCAGTACATGAAGATCTCAGTTTTAAGAATTATAGTTAGACAAAAACTCATAGAGCTAGAAGACATAAGACATTTCTATTTTTTTTTCAGTTAAAAGAATGGAGGCTCAGAGAGGAGAAGTTCCAAGTTCATTTAAAGAAAGCCAAGTACCTAATTTCAGGAGTGGGACATGGTTAAAAACTCAGATGGAAATGCCATGCCATTTCTAGGAGTATGGCAATTAAAAAGACAGAATACCACAAAACATGTTGTCATCATGGTATAAGCAAACTAGGTTAATGGAGAGAATGGCTAGTAGCCCTCTTTCTTTGAATACTACAATTTTGCCAACCAAACTCCTCTAAATCTTCTTCCCATTAGTTCCTCTCTCTATTCATTTTTCCTTTACTCCTCACTTAAATGGAGATGCATGATGCATTTTTATAAGTGATCTATTTATGAAGAGAAAACACTAACATGGGATGACTAGGTTGCTGAACTAGGGTTCCCCACTGGTTACCCACTTTGACCAGTACCCACCCTTAAGGTCAGACATCACACTAAGATAGGGATAGGCAGGAGCTGTCTTAGGAAATGCTAGAACAACAGCAAATGAAGATTCTCCTCCTCTATTCACATGTACGTGTAAAAATCATATATATATATATGTATATATACATATATATATATGATTTATTTTAATTCCAGTTAGTTAACATGTGGTATTTTATTAGTTTCAGGTGTACAATACAGCAACTTAATAGTTCCATGCAATATTCAGTGCTCATCACAAGTGCCCTCTTAATCCCCACCTCCCCTCTAGTAACCATCTGTTTTTTCTGTATAGTTAAGAGTCTATTTTTTGATTTTCCTCTCTCTCTTTTTTCCCATTTGCTCATTTGTTTTATTTCTTAAATTCTACATATAAGTGAAATCATATGGTATTTGTCTTTCTCTGACTGACTTATTTAATCTAGCATTAATACGCTATAGCTCCATCTATGTCATTGCAAACGACAAGATTCAATTCTTTTTTATGGCTGAGTAATATTTCATTGTCTATCTATACGACATCTTCTTTATCCACTCATTGTTTGATGACCAAAAAATTAACAGAAGACATGAATAGACATTTTTCTAAGGAAGGCACAACAGATTGCCAACAGAACATGAAACATGAAAGATGAACAGAAAATGAAAAGATGCTCAACATCACAGTCATAAGGGAAATACAAATCAAAGCTACAATGAGCTATTACTTCACACCTGTCACAATAGCTAAAATCAACAACACAAGAAACAACAGGTGTTGGCAAAGAAATGGAGAAAGGGGAACCCTCTTGTACTGTTGGTGGGAATGCAAACTGGTTCAGCCACACTAGAAAATGGTATAGAGGTTCTTTAAAAAGTTAAAAGTAGAACTACCCTACAATCTAGCAATTGCACTAGCAAGTATTTACACAAAGAATACAAAAATACTAATTCAAAAGGATACAAGCACCCTGATGTTTATTGCATTATCTACAATAGGCAAATGATGGAAACAGCCCAAGTGAGAATCATTAAAATTTTAACACCAAAAAATACCCCTGCAGCATAAACGCTCTTTAAAAGTTAAATATAGAAGTCACTGAAGCAAGGTCATTTTTGTCTGCTTTAC
This sequence comes from Mustela putorius furo, assembly GCF_011764305.1. Taxonomy (NCBI): domain Eukaryota; kingdom Metazoa; phylum Chordata; class Mammalia; order Carnivora; family Mustelidae; genus Mustela; species Mustela putorius. The sequence continues at coordinate 25,986,152 of NW_025421987.1, forward strand.
TCATTGTTTCTATTCCAGCTGTTTTGGAACTTGATTCAAAAAGGAGGTAGTCAGATTTGGGTTCAGAGAATAAAACTCTTTTGTTTTCCAGGAATGTTAGACTGAGGTAATATACCACATTTATAAAACCCTCCCCAAGGGCTAAAATGATGGGTTTTCCATTTTTTTTAAAAATTGCCTTTGGAATGATAAGAAGGGAAGTTACTCTTACATAAGCATGTCTGTCTTGACTGGCTATAATTTTTTATTTTTTAGTTTCTGCTCTTTCAGGTCAGATGAAATAAATCATCATATTCAGACAGTTTAACTTTATTAAGCAATAGTATGATTTTCTGGCATGCTAAATTTAACTTAAGTGTTAAAATAAATTGGACCCAAGATTTATATTCAGACAAAATCATAAAACTCTACCATATTTTTAAAAGGGGTGGTGCCTACCACTTTGAAAAGAATGATTATTGACTTCATTGTCTATTATTTCCTATAAAACAGCATTTTTACTAATGACAAATTCTTGAATAAATAAATAAATAAATGAGTCTAATAGGAACACTGAATACTTTACAAATTTACTGAGTATGGTAAAAAGTAATTTTCATTCTCTGAGATTGCATACATACTACATACATTACTATACCCAATTTCAGAAAATGATAACTTTAAAGCCAGTTCCCATGATTCATTTTGGATCTTTTCTCTGCCATTGAGTCTACTTAATCAAAATCTGCTTCTGATCCCATTTCTCCCTGCATTGTTTCTCTGATTCAGGAAATACATCTTCCTTTCAAAAACAGGTTCTAGTTTTTAACTTTTTTCCTCTTTCTTTCCCTCCCCACTCTCTGACTTTGTTTTATTTTTTTTTCCCCCAATCATTCATTAAAAGAGTGTAGTGAGCATCTACTCTGTACACTAACACACACATGCAAGTATATACACAGATGTATAGGTGCATACACAAGGATATGAAGACTCATACAAAGATATATGTAAACTTATAAGAATTGATCTTCTACCTTTTCAAACTCCTACCAAGGCTTTTGCATAACACACAAACTCTTCATGATCTGGCATCTTCCTACTAATCTATTCTTTTCTCATCTCCTTCCTCTCCTTATGCTCCAGAAATGCTGCTTGTAGCACCTCTCCCCTTCACTAGAACAAATCCAAATCCTCTTTATCCATAAATCATTCCTCTATGAGCCTTCAGTGTGAGTTCAATAGCCATCTCCTCTGAGAAGCCTTCCATGAGCTATCCCAAGATCTCATTAACTCCTCCTAAGCTTTTCTTCTTTGTCTCTCTCATCCAGACTATGACCTTTCTGAAGGCAAAGACCATGATCCTCAACACACCTCTGTTTCCTCAACACTTAAGGGTATTCTTAGCATGAAATTGTTAATAAATACCTGATTAGTAAACTATCAAGAGAATAAATTTCTCATATAAAAGTAATTACTCCCTTTATTGTTCAGTTCAGAACACTGAGAAGGTATACTATCTAGTGAAATTCTTCTTGTATTCATGAATTACTACCCCAGCAGATTCCTAACACAAATGATGCTTTCCAATGCCTTTTTCAGAAAAAGTGTTGTGCTTAAGAGAAAAAGATGTGCTGAGACTTGGTATGAATTTATTGGCAGAAATAACGGTATACAGAATGGATAGACATGATTAAAATACAAGTGCTATACTTAAGGCATGATACAGGTTAGATCAAGGCTTTATGAGCTTGTCTAGGGACATAGATGTTTAGTAAGCCTCTATCTCTCTGACAAATAGATTATAAGGCTCCCCAAAACTGGCATAAAATTGAATATTTGGAATTCTACTGCTAGGTGCCTTGAAAATACTAATGAAATACTAATGTCTATAGTAGCAGCTTGAAACAAAACAAATCTATTTATAACACTAGTTTCTCTGCTTCATGTTTCACAAGGTCAAAATCAAGGTGTTGGCCAGTGGGCTGTTATCAGAAGACTCTGGGAATAAACTACTTATAAGCTCATTTAGGTTGTAAGCAGAATTCAATTTCTTGAAGATTAGGACTGAAGTCCTTGCTCCTTTTCTGAGTGTCAGCCAAGGGCTGCCCTTAGCTTTTAGAAGCTTCTCTTTAGGTCTTGAATATGGCTTCTGCATTTTAAAACCAGTAAAAATGTGCTGAATCCTATTCACATTTAATTCTCTTCTGATTCCTTCTTCTGTCCCCTCTCTTTAATGTCTCTGGTGCATATCTCTTCTGCTTCCAACCAGAGAAAGCTCTGTTTTAAGAACTACTCTGATTAAATCAAGGCCACCTGCATAATCCAGGATAATTTGTTACTTGATGGTCTGTAATTTTCATTATATCTACAAAGTCCCATTTACCGTGTAATATAACATATTTAAAAGTACTTGGGATTAAGACATAGGCATTTTTGAGGACCACCATTCTGCCTATCACAGTGCCGATTCAAAATCACAGGGTTTTTTTTTTAAAGATTTTATTTATTTATTTGACAGAGAGAGATCACAAGTAGGCAGAGAGGCAGGCAGAGAGAGAGAGAGAGAGGGAAGCAGGTTCCCTGCTGAGCAGAGAGCCTTATGCGAGACTCGATCTCAGGACCCTGAGATCATGACCTGAGCCGAAGGCAGCGGCTCAACCCACTGAGCCACCCAGGCGCCCCCAAAATCACGGTTTTAAAATATTTCCTGTCCATTCATTTACAGGGAAAAAACCCTAATTTTATATTAACAAAAAGTATACATGTTGGATTTATTAATTTGCTTCATCTGGCCAAAATAGAGAAGAAAATTTAAGAAAAATAATTCCTATATTCGTGATATCTTTGTTTTTCTTCTGTAATTCTATTTGGTTCATTACTAGATCCATATTTTAACACAATGTATTGGTAATTATGGAATTCTCCCTTGGGTGTGTTTGCCTACACTCACGTATATATACAGAGGTGTGAAGATTGTTTATAAAATATTCTTTCAGTTTCTTTTATTTCTCTTTGTTGGCTGGTTGTTAAATTGTCATGCATTACACAGTAATATAAAATAGCTAAACCATCTTGTATTGTCTAAACCATCATTAGTCTCCCAGACATGTGGTCCCCACTCCTTTCAGGGATTCTGTTTGTACAAGTGTCTGCTGCAAAAATTTATTGCCAACCTGCTGAATTTATGAAAAAAATGTTTTTGTCCAGATGTGTATCAACATTCCAGGACCTACCAGTTTTCCTCAAGCCAAGCACCATGCTTAGTCCATAGTCAATGTATATTTGGTATTCATATATTTGTAAAATAAAAAATGGGGAAGAAAGGAAAAACATAAATGTGATAACAGAAAACAGAAGAACAGCAAATGCAAATTAGATTTTCTTGACAGTCATTACAAAACCTAAAACTTGTAAAATTCAACATCATAAAGTGAAAATTATTTCATTTACATTTATGCATTAACTTCTCTTTAAAAGAGTAATATGCCTTACAGACAAAGTCTTTAAAACAAGTTTTAAATATTAATACTTGCATTTTTTCTATCTTAACAATGAATAAAAACCTCTAACAGTGAGCTAAGCACTACAGACCACTGATGGAGAATGAATGAGGCAGTGTATTACAGTATTGAACTAGGGAAGATACACGCTAATTTGTTTACAAAACAAAAAGCAAAAAACAAATATCACAAAGAAGTCAGGCCCCTCAAGGAAGGACACTGCAATAGAATACCAAGTAAATAACAGCAATTTCCCCAGTCCTTTCTCAGAGAGGCTTTTCTCAGGTAACTTGCAAACTGAGGGAAAGGAACATATAGATATTTTTGAGGGATGCTGGATATGAAGTCTGACTGAACACTGAGCTAATTACCTGATGGCTCCAAAAGTGTAAAAAGGAAAAAAAAATGCATCTCAACAGGATACTGCTTTTTATGGGCCAATGAGTCAGAGGGGGAGGGGAAAGATCAATTAAAAACAATCTACTACAAAGCAACACAAAGATGGCAGAGGAGTAGCGCTCTGAAATGACATCGGATCCCAGGAGCTCACCTAGATAGGTATCAAATCATTCTGAACACCTACAAACTCAACAGGAGATAGAAGAGAAAAAGTAGCAATTCTAGAAACAGCAAATCGACTACTTTCTGAAAGGTAGGACATGCAGAGAAATGATTCCAAAGCGACAGAAAGATAGACCATGGAGGGTGGGGGGTGTTTCCTGGCAAGCAGTGAAGCAGTGGAGCACAAAATCAGAACATTTAGAAGTCTGCTCCACTGAGGGACATCACTCCAGAGGCTAAGCATGGGTGGAGCCCTCATATATATATATATGACTGGTGAATAGAATATATATATGTATATAATATATGTATATAATTTTTTTATTTCTTTTTTCCCCCTATCTTCTCCTCCCAGTTTTGGATATATTCTGATTTGGTTAATGTACATTTTTCTGGAGTCTTTGCTACCCTTTACGTATTTTATTCTCTTTTTCATATATTTTTATCTGGATAAAATGACAAAATGGAAAAACTCATCACAAAAAAAAGAACAAGAGGCAGTATGGATGGCTAGGGAATTAATCAATATGGATATTGGTAATATATCAGAACTAGAGTTTAGAATGATGATTCTCAACATGTTAGCTGGGCTTGAAAAAGGTATGGAAGATATTAGAGAACCTTTCTGAATAAATAAAATCCTTTTCTGGAGAAATAAAAGAACTAAAATCTAACCAAGCTGAAATTCTGAAAAGCTATTAATGAGGTGCAATAAAAAATGGAGGATCTTACTGCTAGGATAAATGAGGCAGAAGAGAGAATTAGTGATATAGAAGAACAAATGATGGAGAATAAAGAAGCTGAGCAAAAGAGAGACAAACAACTACTGGACCATGAAGGGAGAATTCAAGAAATAAGTGATACCATAAGATGAAACAGTATTAGAATAATTATAATTCCAGAAGAAGAAGAAAGAGAGAGAAGGGCAAAAGGTATATTGGAATGAATTATAGTAGAGAGTTTCCCTAATATGGCAAAGGGAACAAGCATCAAAATCCAGGAGGCACAGAGAATCCCCTCAAAATCAATAAGAATAGGTCCACACCCATCTTCTAATAGTAAAATGTACAAGTCTCAGTGACAAAGAGAAAATCCTGAAAGCAGCTCAAGACAAGAGGTCTGTAATATACAATGGTAGAAATATTAGATTGGCAGCAGACTTATCCATAGAGACCTGGCAGGCCAGAGAGAACTGGTGTGATATATTCAGAGCACTAAATAAGAAAAACATGCAGTCAAGAATACTATATCCAGATAAACTATCATTTAAAATAGAAGGGGAGATAAAAAGTTTCCAGGACAAACAAAAACTGAAAGAGTTTGCAAACAGCAAACCAGCCCTACAGAAAATATTGAAAAGGATCCTCTAGGCCAAAAGAGAGCCTAAAAGTAATAGACCAGAAAGGAACAGAGACAATATAGAGTAAAAGTCACTTCACAGGCAATACAATGGCAATAAATTCATATCTCTCAATAGTTACCTTGAATGTATATGGGCTAAATGTCACAATCAAAAGACACACTGTATCAGAATGGATAAAAAAAACCCAAACCCATCAATATGCTGTCTATAATAAACTCATTTTAGACCCAAAGAAACCTCCAGAGTTAAATTGAGAAGGTGGAAAATCATTTACCATGCTAATGGACATCAAAAGAAAGCTGGGGTGGCAAACCTTATATCAGATCAATTAGATTTTAAGCCAAAGACTATAATAAGAGACAAGGAAAGACACTATCATATTTAAAGGGTCTGTCCAACAAGAAGATCTAACAATTTTAAATATCTATGCCCCTAACATGGGAGCAACCAACTATATAAACCAATTAATAACAAAAATCAAAGAAACACATTGACAATAATACAATAATAGTAGGGGACTTTAGTACCCCCTCACCGAAAAAGCACAAATCATCCAAGCAAAAGATCTATAAGGAAATAAAAGCCTTAAATGACACACTGGACCAGATAAACATCACAGATATATTCAGGACATTCCATCCCAAAGCAACAGAATACACATTCTTCTCTAGTGTACATGGAACATTCTCTAGAATAGATCATATCCGGGGTCAAAAAATCAGGTCTTAACTGGTACAAAAAGATTGGCATCATTCCCTGCATATTTTCAAAGCACAATGCTCCGAAGCTAGAACAAGAAGAGAGTTGGAAAGAACTCCAATACATGGAGGCAAAAGAGCATCCAGCTAAAGAATGAAAGGGTCAACCAGGAAATTAAAGAAGAATTGAAAAAAAAATCATGGAAACAAATGAAAATGAAACACAACTGTTCAAAATCTTTGGGACACAGCAAATTGAATCCTGAGAGGAAAATATATAGTGATACAAGCCTTTTTCAAGAAAAAAGAAAGGTCTAACACAACCTAACCGTATACCTAAAGGATCTAGAGAAAGAACAGCAAAGAAAGCCTAAACCTAGCAGGAGAAGAGAAATCATAAAGAACACAGCAAAAATCAATGCAATAAAACCCAAAAGAACAGTAGAACAAATCAATGAAACTAGAAGCTGGTTCTTTGAAAGAATTAGTAAGATTGATAAAGCCCTGACCAGACTTTTCAAAAAGAAAAGAAAAAGGATCTAAATTAATAAAATCATGAATGAAAGAGGAGAGATCACAACCAACACCAAAGAAATACAAACATTATAAGGCCATCTTATGAGCAACTATATGCTAGCAAATTTGACAATCTAGAAGAAATGGATGCATTCCTACAGATGTTTGAGCTACCAAAACGGAAACAGAAAGAAACAGAAAACTTTAACACACACATAAGCAGTAATGAGATTGATACGGTCAACAAAAAACTCCCTAAAAATAAGAGTTCAGGGACAGACAGCTTCCCTGGGTACTTCTACCAATCATTTAAAGAAGAATTAATACTTATTCTCCTGAAACTGTCCCAAAAAAATAGAAATGGAAGGAAAACTCCAAACTCATTTTGTGAGGCCAGGTTTTGATCCCAAAACCAGGCAAAGACCCCTTCAAAAAGGAGAATTATGGATCAATATCTTTGATGAACACTGATGTGAAAATTCTCACCAAAATACTAGTCAATAGGATCCAACAGTACATTAGAAGGATTATTCACCACAACCAAGTGGGATTTATTCCTGGGCTCCAAGGTTAATTCAACATCCACAAATCAATCAATGTGATACAATACATTAATAAAGGAAAGAACAAGAACATACGATACTCTAAATTGATGCTGAAAAAGCATTTGACAAAGTACAGCGTCCCTTCTTGACCAAAACTCTGCAAAGTGTAGTGATCGAGGGTACATACCTCAGTATCATCAAAGCTTTCTAGGAAAAACCCACAGCGAATATCATTCTCAATGAAGAAAAACTGAGAGCTTTTTCCTGAAGGTCAGGAACACTGCACAGATGTCCATTATCACCACTGCTATTCCACATAGTACTAGAAGTCATAGCCTGAGCAATCAGACAACAAAAAGAAATAAAAGGCATCCAAATTGGCAAAGAAGAAGTCAAACTATCACTCTTTGATACTTTATGTGGAAAACCCAAAAGAAGACACTCCAAATCTGCTAGAACTCATACAGGAATTCAGTAAAATGTCAGGATATAAAATCAATGCACAGAAATCAGTTGCATTTCTCTACACCAACAGTAGGACAGAAGAAAGAGAAATTAAGGAGTCAACCCATTTACAATTGCACCCAAAACCGTAAGATACTTTGGAATAAACCTAACCAAAGAGACAAAGAATCCATACTCAGAACACTATAAAGTACTCATGAAAGATATTCAGAAAGACACAAAGAAATGGAAAAACATTCCATGCTCATGAATTGGAAGAACAAATATTGTGAAAATGTCTATGCTACCTAAAGCAATCTACACATTTAATGCAATCCCTATCAAATATTTTCAAAGAAATGGAACAAATAATCTTAAAACTTATCCGGAACCAGGGGCGCCTGGGTAGCTCAGTGGTTTAAGCCGCTGCCTTCGGCTCGGGTCATGATCTCAGGGTCCTGGGATCGGGTCCCGCATCAGGCTCTCTGCTCGGCTTCCCTCTCTCTCTCTCTCTCTGCCTGCCCCACATCTATTTGTGATTTCTCTCTGTCAAATAAATAAATAAAATATTAAAAAAAAAAAACAAAACTTATCCGGAACCAGAAAAGTTCCCGAATAGCCAGAGGAATGTTGAAAAATAAAGCCAAAGTTGGTGGCATCACAATTCCAGACTTCAAGCTCCTATTACAAAGCTGTCATCATCAAGACAGCATGGTACCGGCACAAAAACAGACACATAGATCAATGGAACAGAATAGAGAGCCCAGAAACTGACCCTCAACCACATGGTCAACTAATCTTTGACAAAGCAAAAAAGAATGTCCCATGGAAAAAAGACAGTCTCTTCAACAAATGGTATTGGGAAAAGAGAAAATCCACATGCAAGAATCAAACTGGACCATTTCCTTACACCGCACACAAAAATAGACTCAAAATGGATGAAATACCTCAATGTGAGAAAGGAGTTCATCAAAATCCTTGAGGAGAACACAGGCAGCAACCTCTTTGACCTCAGCCACAGCGACTTCTTCCTAGAAACATCGCCAAAAGCAAGGGAAGCAAGGGCAAAATGAACTATTGGGACTTCATCAAGATCAAAAGCTTTTGCACAGCAAAGGAAACAGTTAACAAAACCAAAAGACAACTTACAGAATGGGAGAAGATTTTCACAAATGACATATCAGATAAAGGGCTAGTACCCAAAATCTATAAAGAACTTATCAAACTCAACACCTAAAGAACAAATAATCCAATCAATAAATGGGCAGAAGACATGAACAGACATTTCTGCAAAGAAGACATCCAGATGGCCAACAGACATATGAAAAAATGGTCTACTTCACTCGGCATCAGGGAAATACAAATCAAAACCACAATGAGATACCACCTCACCCCAGTCAGAATGGCTAAAATTAACAAGAAATGAAGATGCTGGCAAGGATGCGGAGAGAGGAGAGCCCTCCTACACTTTTGGTGGGAGTGCAAGCTGATGAAGCCACTCTGGGAAGCAGTATGGAGTTTCCTCAAAAAGTTGAAGGTAGAGCTGCCCTATGACCCAGCAATTGCACTCCTGGGTATTTACCCTAAAGATACAAAGGTAGTGATCCGAAGGTTCATGTGCACCTGAATGTTTATAGCAGCAATGTCCACAATAGCCAAAGTATGGAAAGAACCTAGATGTCTATCAACAGATGAATCGATAAAGAGGTGTCATGCATATATATATATATATATATATATATATATATATACACAGATATATATGTGTGTGTGTATATCTCTCTCTATGTGTGTGTGTATCTATCTATCTATCTATCTGTATGCATACAATGGAATACTATACTATGCAGCCATCAAAAGAAATGAAATCTTGCATTTGCAAGGACGTGGATGGAACTGGAGGGTATTATACTGAGCAAAATAATTCAATCAGAGAAAGATAATTATCATATGATCTCCCTGATATGAGGAAGTTGAGAGGCAACATGGGGGGTTTGGGGAGTAGGAAAGGAATAAATGAAAAAAGATGGGATCAGGAGGGAGACAAATCATAAGAGACTCTTCATCTCACAAAACAAACTGAGGATGCTGGGAGGGTATGGAGAGAGTGGTTGGGTTATGGACTTTGGGGAGGGTATGTGATATGGTAAGTGCTATAAAGTGTGTAAACCTAAAGATTCATAGACTTGTATCCCTGGGGCAAATAATACATTATATGTTAATAAAAGTAATTTGAAAAAAATCAGTTTGCTAAATAACATTAACAAAAATTCAATGATGCTATGGAAAATTCAGATACTGAGAGATTAGAGTACATACTGTATTTCATGACAAATTATTGTTATAAATAAAAAGGTGTGGTCTCATAAATTATAAATTTCAAATAATATTTCTTTTTATTTAAAGATTTTATTTATTTGACAGAGATCACAAGTAGGCAGAGAGGCAGGCAGAGAGAGACGAGGAAGCAGGCTCCCTGCTGAGCAGAGAGCCCGATGCGGGGCTCAATCCCAGGACCCTGAGATCATGACCTGAGCTGAAGGCAGAGGCTTTAAACCACTGAGCCACCCAGGCACCCCTCAAATAATATTTCATAAGAAATTCTCATATCTAAAGTTCTTTATGAAATTTCCTTTCTGCTTCTTAAAATTGTAGTTTAGACATTAGATGTTATAATATCCATTTTAAACATCACTATTTATTCAACTAATATTTTTTCATTGTTTATACCAGATTCTTATATTCTAGAGTAGGAAAATAGGCCATATACATAATAAATAAACACTATAGTATATTGGAAGGTAGTAAGTACTATGCAGAAAAAAAAAGTAAACCAGTTTAAAGGGTGTCAAGTCAACCAGAATGAAAAGATGGGTTATAATTTTAAATATGATAGTTAGGTTGGTCCTTATTGTGAAAGTAATATTAAGGGGAGACAAGATGGTGGGGAGGTAGGAGGAGGTGTCGTTTCAACCTGTACCCTAAAGTGAGCTGATTACCTACCAAAGAACTCCGATCACCCATGAAATCAGCCTGAGATCAGAGTTATACACATCTGGATCTCTACAGGGGCAGAAGACGCCAGCGGGCAGGTAAAGCAGTAGGAACGGCGGACTGATAATGGAAGATAAACAAAAGGAGGAGGGAGCCACCAGAGGCCACTGATTGGAAAGTAATACCCCAATACGAGAGTGCCCTGCATCTGGGGACCAGCATTAACTTGGAGTCCGGTTGAAAGCACTCAAAATGAGCAAAGGATCGTGGGGGGGAAATTGTGGGAATGGGGCGGTTATGGATAGGGCTTTAAGTTCCCGGACCCAGGACAACCTTCCCTGGTACTGAGCCAGAGACAGTGCAGCGGAGAAACCAGGTCTTGGTCCCTGATATGCCAGCGCGCCTGAGAATATTTGGGGCCCGGTTCCTGTGAAGAGCTGGGAGCCTTGCCAGATGGCAAAATGCTGCGCCCTGCTATCAGAACCTGAGACCCACATGCCCCACACCCTCCCCTGAGAGAAGTGTGCGCAGGTGCCAGCCCAGTGCTCTTGGACCCGGAAAGACCAGGCACTCCCAGCCTGGTCCAGTAGGCAAGTCTCAGTATGCGATCGATGCTTGGAACCTCTCTGGCGGTCTAGAACTGCCCAGACAGCTGTCACTGCGTGGTTTTGGGTACAAGCAGGAAATCCTGCATCCCCAGGGACTTTGACTGGGAACCTGCTCTGCCAGCAGTTGTGCAGCACCCACAGGGGAGCAGACTGAGGCTTCTCTCTGAAAGGGAGGTCGGGGTGCAGTTTGTTTTCCTCTAAACCTCCAAAAACCATCAAAAGCTGTCAAGTCCAGAGAAAGAAAAAAACAAAACAAAACAAAAAAACGAACAAACTAAAAAACCTCCAGAGAACAAAAGCCTGAAAAACCGGTTTCCTCCGAGCCCATCCCCTTGAGGGGGCAGGAGGACTTAACTCAGGGAGCATCATTGACTGAAAACCCACGTAGCAGTCCCCTTCCCCAGAAAACCAACCAGGAAAGGAAAAAAAAAAGATGACAAGAGAACCACCAGCACTACTCATAGATACAACTTTTATTTTTAACTCATTCCCACTATTCTGGTTCATTTACCCATCACCTGGTTACCCCAACCTCCCACCCCTTGCCCCTTCAAAACCCTCAGATTGTTTTTCAGAGTCCATAGTCTCTCATGGTTCACTTCCCCTTCCAATTTCCCTCAACTCCCTTCCTCTCTCCATCTCCCTTTGTCCTCCATGCTATTTGTTATGCTCCACAAATAAGTGAAACCATATGATAATTGACTCTCTCTGCTTGACTTATTTCACTCAGCATGATCTCTTCCAGTCCCGTCCATGTTGCTGCAAATATTGGGCATTCATCCTTTCTGATGGAGGCATAATACTCCATAGTGTATATGGACCACATCTTCCTTATCCATTTGTCCATTGAAGGGCATCTTGGTGAACAGTTAAACAGTTTGGTGAACCTGGACATTGCTGATATAAACAGTGGGGTACAGATGGCCCTTCTTTTCACTACATCTGTATCTTTGGGGTAAATACCCAGTAGTGCAATTGCAGGGTCATAGGGGAGCTCTATTTTTAATTTCTTGAGGAATCTCCACACTGTTCTCCAAAGTGGCTGCACCAACTTGCATTCCCACCAACAGTGTAAGAGGGTTCCCCTTTCTCCACATCCCCTCCAACACATGTTGTTTCCTGTCTGGCTAATTTTGGCCATTCTAACTGGTGTAAGGTGGTATCTCAATGTGGTTTTAATTTGAATCTCCCTGATGGCTAATGATGATGAACATTTTTTCATGTGTCTGATAGCCATTTGTACATCTTCATTGGAGAAGTATCTGTTCATATCTTCTGCCCATTTTTTTATATGATTGTCTGTTTTGTGTGTGTTGAGTATGAGGAGTTCTTTATAGATCCTGGATATCAACCTTTTGTCTGTACTGTCATTTGCAAATATCTTCTCCCTTTCCGTGGGTTGCCTCTTTGTTTTCTTGACTGTTTCCTTCGTTGTGCAGAAGCTTTTGATTTTGATGAAATCCCAAAAGTTTATTTTCGCTTTTGTTTCCTTTGCCTTTGGAGACACATCTTGAAAGAAGTTGCTGTGGCTGATATCGAAGAGATTGCTGCCTATGTTCTCCTCTAGGATTCTGATGGATCCCTGTCTCACGTTGAGGTCTTTTATCCATTTTGAGTTTATCTTTGTGTACGGTGTAAGAGCATGGTTGAGTTTCATTCTTCTAGATATAGCTGCCCAGTTTTCCCAGCACCATTTATTGAAGAGACTGTCTTTTTTCCACTGGATATTTGGTCCTGTTTTGTCGAAGATTAATTGAGCATAGAGTTGAGGGTCCATATCTGGGCTCTCTACTCTGTTCCACTGGTCTATGTGTCTGTTTTTATGCCAGTACCATGCTGTCTTGGTGATCACAGCTTTGTAATAAAGCTTGAAATCAGGCAACGTGATGCCAGAAGTTTTATTTTTTTCAACATTTCCTTAGTGATTCGGGGTTTCTTCTGATTCCATAAGAATTTTAGGATTATTTGCTCCAGCTCTTTGAAGAATACTGGTGGAATTTTGATCGGAATGGCATTAAAAGTATAGATGGCTCTAGGCAGTAGAGACATTTTAACAGTGTTTGTTCTTCCGATCCAAGAGCATGGAATGGCCTTACATCTTTTTGTGTCTTCAATTTCTTCCATGAGTGTTCGGTAGTTCCTTGAATACAGTACCTTTACCTCTTTGGTTAGGTTTATTCTCAGGTATCTTATGGTTCTTGGTGCAATAGTGAATGGAACTGATTCTCTAATTTCCCTTTCTGTATTTTCATTGTTAGTGTATAAGAAAGCCACTGATTTCTGTACATTGACTTTGTATCCTGCCACGTTGCTGAAGTGCTGTATGAGTTCTAGTAGTTTGGGGGTGGAGTCTTTTGGGTTTTCCATATAAAGAATCATGTCATCTGAGAAGAGAGAGAGTTTGACTTCTTCATTGCCAATTTGGATACATTTTATTTCTCTTTGTTGTCTGATTGCTGTTGCTAGGACTTCTAATACTATGTTGAACAAGAGTGGCAAGAGTGGGCATCCTTGTCGTGTTCCTGATCTCAACGGGAAGGCTGCAAGCTTTTTCCCATTGAGGATGATATTTGCTGTGGGTCTTTCATAGATAGATTTGATGAGGTTCAGGAATGTTCCCTCTATCCCTAAACTTTGAAGCGTTGTAATCAGGAATGGATGTTGGATTTTGTCAAATGCTTTTTCTGCATCGATTGAGAGGACCATGTGGTTCTTCTCTCTTCTCTTATTGATTTGTTCTATCACATTGATTGATTTGCGACTGTTGAACCATCCTTGTAGCCCAGGGATGAATCCCATCTGGTCATGATGGAAAATCTTTGTAATGTGCGGTTGGATCCTGTTTGCTAGGATCTTGTTGAGAATCTTAGCATCCATATTCATCAGTGATATTGGTCTGTAATTCTCCTTGTTGGTAGGGTCTTTGCTTGGTTTGGGGATCAGGGCATTGCTGGCTTCATAGAAAGAGTCAGTAAGTTTTCCTTCTGCTTCAATTTTTTGAAACAGCTTCAGGAGAATAGGTGTTATTTCTTCTTTGAAAGTTTGGTAGAATTCCCCAGGGAATCCATCAGGTCCTGGGCTCTTGTTTTTTGGGAGGTTTTTGATCACTGCTTCTCTCGTTACTAGATATTGGTCTATTCAGGTTGTCAATTTCTTCCTGGTTCAATTTTGGGAGTTTATAGTTTTCCAGGAATGCATCCATTTTATCTAGGTTGCTTAGCTTATTGGCATATAACTGTTGATCGTAACTTCTGATGATTGTTTCTACTTCGTTGGTGTTAGTTGTGATATCTCCCTTTTCATTCATAATTTTATGAATTTGGGCTTTCTCTTCTTTTGGATTAGTGTAGTCAATGGTTTTTCAATCTTATTGATTCAAAAAACCAGCTTCTAGTTTCATTGATACGTTCTACTGTATTTCTGGTTTCTATCTCATTGATCTCTGCTCTAATCTTGATTATTTCCCTTCTTATGTGTGGAGTTGGTTTAATTTGTTGTTGGTTCTCCAGTTCTTTAAGGTGTAGAGACAGCTGGTGTATTCTGGATTTTTATATTTTTTTGAGGGAGGCTTGGATGGCTATGTATTTCCCCCTTAGGACCACCTTTGCTGTATCCCATAGGTTTTGGACCAAAGTGTCTTCATTCTCGTTGGTTTCCATGAATTTCTTAAGTTCTTCTTTGATATCCTGGTTGGTCCAAGCATTCTTAAGCAAGGTGGTCTTTAGCTTCCAGGTGTTTGAGTTCCTTTGGAACTTTTCCTTGTGATTGAGCTCCAGTTTCAAAGCATTGTGATCTGAGAATATACAGGGAATCATCTCAGTCTTTTGGTATCGGCTGAGTCCTGATTTGTGACCCAGTACGTGGTCTATTCTTGAGAAGGTTCCCTGTGCACTTGAGAAGAATGAGTATCCTGTTGTTTTAGGGTGGAATGTTCTGTATATATCTATGAGGTCCATCTCTTCCAATATGTCATTCAATGCTCTTGTTTCTTTATTGATTTTCTGCTTTGATGATCTATTACTGACAGTGGTGTGCTAAGATCTCCTACTATTAGTGTATTAATATCAATCTGACTCTTTATCTTGATTAACAGTTTTCTTATGTAATTGGCTACTCCCATATTGTGGGCATAGATATTTACAATTGTTAAATCATCTTGGTGGATAGTCCCTTTAAGAATGATGTAGTGTCCTTCTGTATCTCTGACTACACTCTTTAGTTTAAAATCTAATTTATCTTATATGAGAATCGCTACCCCAGCCTTCTTTTGAGGCCCATTGGCATGAAAGATGCTTCTCTATCCCTTCACTTTCAGTCTGGGTGTATCTTTAGGTTCATAATGGGTCTCTTGTAGACAACATATGGATGGGTCCTGTCGTATCCTATCTGCAACCTTTGTTTTTTTTATGTTGTTTTATGGGTGCATTTAGGCCATTCACATTGAGAGTGATTATTGAGAGATATGTTTTTATTGACATCGTGTTACCTTTGAATTCTTTCTTTCTGTAGATTGTCTCTATATTTCTGTTCAATGATATTTTTAGGATTTTTTCTCTTTTATAGGACCCCCATTAATATTTCCTGCCTTGTCAGCTTGGTGGTTGCATAGTCTTTTAAGCCTTGCCGGTCTTGGAAACTCTTTATCTCTCCATCCATTTTGAATGTCAGTCTTGTTGGATAAAGTATTCTTGGCTGCATGTTCTTCTCATTTAGTGCCCCGAATACATCTTGCCAGCCCTTTCTGGCTTGCCAGGTCTCTGTGGACGTGTCTGACATTATTCTGATGGTAAGTAAGGAGACTCTTTGTCCTAGCGGCTTTCAAGAGATTATACCTACAATTATGATTCCTCAATTTGACTATCAGGTGCCTTGATGTTTTTTTTAGAATGTATAATCTTGGGTGGAGACCTTTCGTCCTCTAGTACATGAATGTTGGTTCCATTCATGAGACTGGGAAAATTTTCATGAAGAACTTATTCCACTATATCTTCTAGAATTCTTTCTTTCTCCTCCCCTTCAGGGATTCCAATAATTCTGACGTTGGAATGTTTCATGGCATCATTTATTTCCCTGATTCTGTTTTTGTGGTTTCTAAGCTGTTTGTTCCAGGCTTCCTCCTGATCCTTTCTCTCTATCTGTTTGTCCTCCAGATCACTAATTCTATCTTCTGTCTCAGTTACCCTAGCTTTGAGAGAATTTAGATTAGATTGGAACTCATTGGGGAGCATTGTGAACCTCAACCCTGGTAGCTTTAAGCTCCACCCTAACATTATGAACATCATCTCTGGTCGCTTTCAGCTCAGCCCTAATCAATTCCATTTGGTCATCCATGGCTTTCTCCAACCTAGCTATTGCCTGAATAATTGTTGGCCTGAATTCTTTCCGACATATTGTCTATGTTGATAGCCATTAGCTCTGTCACAGAAGGTCCATCCTCTGTATTTTTCTTCTGTTGGGCATTCCTCCTCCTAGTCATTTTGGTGAGAGATGACTGAACAGATGTAGCTGGATGTATCAACTGTGGTGCAGTCAAGGTGCACCCTGGAACACTTCTGAGCAATCAGGATTCCCCACCCAAATGAGAGACAAAATAAAAGAAAAAGGAAAAAAGAGAGAGAGAGAGAAAGGAAAGATGAGAGAGAAGGTTCAGCCCAAATGGGCCCCAAGGTACGATTTATGAAGTATACAAACAAAAATAGACAAACAAAAAGACTGACAAAAGTATATGACAAGAGAAAAATATATATATATCCAAATAAAGGAAGAACCTTGTCAAAAAGAACCCCAAGTGTAAGATTTATTTACTATCAGGACAAACACAAAAACACAGAAACAGTGGTGGAAGAAAAAGATGGGAGGGAGAGTGGTTATAAATTCTCAGTGTGGGCAAGGAAGTTTGTTTTGATTCTTCCTGGATCTATCTTGATATCTTTGTTAAAGGATTTAACTTTCCTAAGATAAAGGGGGATTAAAAATTGGTTTACCTATAGGGGTAGTATTGATTGGGGCAAAGGGATTACTTTGAATTTTAACTCTATATGAATATTAGAAAATAAAAATAAAAAGGAATAGACTAGACTAAACTAAACTCAGATTAAAAGAAAAAGAAATTCAAAAAATAGAAATACAAAAGAAAAACACAGGTGTATGTATGAAAAAGTTCAGGTTAGAAGGTTATTATGGAATTTGATGTACTGGACAGCTCATTGCAATGGTAAATAGGTTAAAAAAATTATCTATAGAAAAAAAATATGAACCAGAATAGTGGGACGAGTTAAAAATAAAAGTCGTCCTATGAAGTAATGGTGGTTTTTCTCTTGCAGTTTTTTTTTTTTTTTTTTCCTTTCTTGGTTTGTTTTCTGGGGGAGGGGCCTGCCCATGGGTTTTCAGTCAATGATGCTTCCTGAGTTAAGTCCTCCAGCCCCCCTCAAGGGGGTGGGCTCTGAGGAAACTGGGTTTTTTCAGGCTTTTGTTCTCCGGTGGTTTTTATGTTTGTTCACTTTTTTTTTCCTCTCACCTTTACCACTTTTGATGGTTTTTGTAGTATTAGAGGAAAACAAACTGCACCCTGACCTCCCTCTCAGAGAGAAGCCTCAGTCTGGCTGCAGAGCCCAAATAAGTTCTTTCTTGGCCGCTGGCAGAGCACGGTCCGATTCATGGTCCCTGGGGATTCAGGATCTTTTGCTTGTACCCAAAACTACGGCAGCAGTGGCTGTCTGGGAGCTCCAGACTGCCAGAGAGGTTCCAAGCAGCGACTGCACACTGAGATTTTCCCGCTGACCTGAGCTGGGAGTGCCTGGTCTTTCTGGGTCTAAGAGCACCCAGCTTGTGTGCATCTCTTTCAGGGAAGGCTGTGGGTCACGTGCGCATCTCAGGCTCTGAGAAGGGGCGCAGGTCCTGAAACACCAGGCTGGGCCTTCACACACCACTGTCAGGAGAGTTTGGGGCACGTGTCTTAGGCTCTGAAACAATGGCATGGGTCAAAGAGCGCCGGCTGGGCCTTTGTACCTCTCTCAGGGGAGGATGAGGGGTGTGAGTATCTCAGGCTCTGTAGCAGGGCTCGCACGTTCTGCCTTCCAGCATGGCTCCCATCCCCTCACAGGAGCCAGAACCCATGCACTCACAGGTGCGCTGGTGGCTTAGGGACCAAGACCTGGTTTCTCTGCCACACTGTCCCTGGCTCAGCGCCAGGAGAGGCTGTCCTGGGACTGGGGGCTTAAGCCCCTTTCCCTAGCCGCCCCGATTCCCACAATTTCCCCCCCATGATCCTTTGCTCTTTTTGAGTGCTTTCATCCAGACTCCAAGTTAATGCTGGTCCCCAGACGCAGGGCACTCTCGGATTGGGGTATTACTTTCCAATCGGTTGACTCTGGTGGCTCCTTCCCCCTTTTGTTTATCTTCTGATATCAATCCACCGTTCCCACTCCACTTTACCTGCCCACTGGTGGCTTCTGCTCCTGTAGAGATCCAGACACATATAATTCTGATCTCAGGCTGATTTCATGGGTGATCGGAGTTCTTTGGTAGGTAATCAGCTCACTTTAGGGTACAGGTTGAAAAGGTGCCTCCTCCTACTTCCCCGCCATCCTGTCCCTCCTGGAACATCTTTTAATGGTCCTGTTGGCTGCTCTGAAATCCTTCTTGGAAAAACACCTACTTAGTTCTTCTGCCTGGTTTTTCAGTTAGATGGGGAGTTTTTTGTTGTTTGTTTGTTTGTTTTTTTAAGTTATGTGAGTTCCTCATATATTTTGGATATTAAACCCTTATCTTATATATGGGTTACACAATTTTTCTCATTATGTGGTCTGTCTTTTCACTTTCTTTATTTTGTTGTGCAGAAGTGTTTGAGTTTGGTGTAGTCCTATTTTTTTTTTTTTTTTTTTTTTTGCTTTTGGTACCATGTCCAAGAACATCAATTTAAACCAAACAATGTAAGTTAAAGAGAAATTATATTCATATCTTGAAATAGAATAATAGATTTAAAAGTATTTAGGCTGATAAGAATCAGCAGGGATGACTATCAGAAACATAAAACTAAGTGTGAAAAGGGAAGAAGTAAATCAGAAGGGTATACATTTTAAAACAGAAAACAATACCATATTTTATTATGAATGTATATATATATGAATTGGATGGACACACACCAAACCTTTGATAGTGGCTGCTTTTAGAGTTGAGGAAGAGAAATCAGCCAGGGATCATAGTTTAAGCAAACATTAGCTTTATCTATAGTACCTACTTTGAGAAATTGGAAGACAAATATATTAACATACAGAGTCAAGTAATAAGTTAATTTTTTTAACTTTTTCTATATTTTTAAAGTTTAACCAAATTACTTAATATATTAAACTGAACTTTAGATGTAAACTAATGATATGTAAAATTCTTTTACTTTAAATATATTAGATTTCCAAAATGTATTTATTTAAATTATGTATTTGAAAAAATATATATATTCACATTTATATGTGTCTATATACACACATGTACATACATATGTTATAATATATGTATTTTGAAATTTATGTATGTATATGTATACATAACCAGAAAATAAAAATAAACATCTTACTGATCAAAAACAGAACCTACCTATCTGCAAAGCACTGGGAAGGGTTTGAGCCAAAGCCCTGTTGGATATAATGTAATTGGAAGCAGGCATTCAGAATGAGGCATCTGGCCCTGCAGGAAACAGGAACAAAATGTGTTCCACACAAAATTATAGGGGACCTGAGTCAGGTTTACTACTTAATGCCAAGGACTAGGGAGGGGTTGCTCTGTTTGGAAGAACAGGCTGAAAATAGCGTTGTTTAAGAGCAGCCTAAGGCTATATCTTAAATAGAATTAAATCTACAGATTGCTATAGTCAGACACAACAACAAAACTGCAAATCATATTGAAATCTTAACCACAAAAAATAATGTCGAAATGCCTTTATAAGATCTAGTTTTTGAAAGAGGGCTTGGGAAACCAGGTGGAAGAAACTGCAAACTATTAGAAAGGACTCTTATTTTAAAAAGGCAAAACAAAATTGCAAACATTAGAAGATTATTAGTGTAAAAGAAAGACAACCAAAAAAATCAGTGTGAATTCCAGTCTAGATAAAACAATATTACAGTCTGACTAAAATACATGATTTTGAAAAAAGATGAATTAGGAACTTCTTAAAGAATGAAAAAAAAAATATGTTTTAATCTCAAATGGAGTGAATTCTATACTGAACACAATCAAAGAGAGAATTAGTAAAATTGTAGATCATACTGAAGAATTTATCCAGAATGCACAATGGAAAGATAAAGAGACTAAAAATATTAAAAGTACCTGGAGGGCTCATTTGGTTAAGCATCCAACTCTTGATTTCATCTTAGTTCTTGAACTCCGGGTTATGAGTTCAGGCCCCATGTTGAGCTCATGCTGGGTGTGAAGCCTACTTAAAAAAAAATTAAAAGTTGTTAAAATATGTGAATGATTTTAGAAGCTTGAACACATGTAGATTGAAAACAGGTCTAATTTGTACCTTTAATTGTAAAGGCAAAATAAAGAAATTCAAAAATTAAGAGTCTTTATTCCTGCTCCTTTCTAACTGTTACTGAATTAAGATATTACATTTGTATATGATTAAGGAAAAAGAAAAAAATAAGCACTAAGAAAATTAAATACACAAGGAAAGCAAAAGTTAAACTACACATTGAGGAACACAGATAATAACAAAATGTACTGATAAACCTAATAAACTAATAATTATAAATTAATACATTACAAAATACATTGATAAATTTAATAAACATAATGATAAATTAATACAGTTTTGGTTTAAAATAAGTTAAAATTTACAACATAAAGAAAAATAAGATCTAGAGGGAGCATGGTATAGTAGGTGGCTAAAGGACAAATAGCTCTTGTCATACTAAGGTAGAAGATACAAATTTTGACTATAGATTTTTTAGAAAACTTTCTAGCTAAATATGAAAGTTTAAAATGTAAAGCTGCCCATTAAAGATTAAAAATATATTTCTTGAAAAGAAAAAAATCAGGATGAAGAAAAGTTTTCTCAAATATATCAAGCCATTAAATATCACAAAAAGACTTAGTAAAGAAGAAAAAGGTAAACAGAAACAAAAGTAACAAATTTTAAACACAACTGAAAACAAAATTAGATGGAAGAAATTAGTCCAAAATATCAGTAGTAATAAATGTAAAGGAACAATTTTATCTGATAAAACACAGAAGAGACCATACATATACATATGCATATGTATATGCTATTAATTGTGGTATATAATAAACCTACACAGAAAATAAACATATGCTAAAAGATATCTGAGATATTTGTAGACCAAGATAAAGCTGGTCTATCTATAAAACTTTAATGTCAAATAAAATAAAATTAAAGACACGAACATTACTGAAAATTAAGGAAATACTATATTAAAAATCAATCTAACAAGAAAATATAATAATCATAAATATGCTAAATATGTAGCCTAAAATTTTATTAAGCAGTGTCAAAATTAAAGGTGAGTTTTGAAAATCTAAAATCATAATGAGTTATTTTTAAACAACTTTGCCAAAAACTGATATATCAAGCACATATAAAAGTAGAAAACTTACAGAATTTTTGAATGACAAAATATATTTGGTCTAACTTATCACCTAGAAATTCTTCAACCAATTAATAGAGAATATATATGTATTCTTTTCAACACTGATTGTTTTCCAAAATTGACTAAGTCAATACACTAAGTCACAAAAGATGTTTTAATGATCAAAGATCCAATGTTATATAGACTACATTCTCTGCACCCAATTAAAAGAAATTAGTAATCAACAATAAAAAACAAACAAGCAATCCAGAACAAAACAATAGTTTTTAAATCTCTGTGTTTCTGTAATAAGAACTGCAGGCCCAAGTAATTAATTAGCTTAAGGGGAAATCACATTGGAAGTGATAAAATATTTTGACTGGGACAATAAAATCGTCACATATAAAATTTCAGGGTGTTGCTAAAGCAGTACATATAAACTTTAAGCCTTAAAATATATATATTATAAAATAAGAGTGACTGAAAATAATGATTTAAGTAATCAAATTAAGACATTGAAGGGAAATGGAGTATTTAAAGAAAGTAGAAGGAAAGAAATAATGTAAGAATAGAGAATAAAGAGGTAAAAAACAAAGATGAAAGAAAATTTATAAAACAAAGAATTTGTTACAGAATACACAAATAAAAAATATTAGCCCCGGCCGTAAGCGTCTGAGGTGACAGCCATGGCGAGGAGCCGGCTGGGGACCCCGGGGAGTGTTTTCTCTCTGACTGGGGACCTGATTTGCGCTAGGGTGTTGAATGAGAGCCCTTGTGTTTTGACATAGGTAATGCCTTTCCCCCACTGAGAGAACCAGTCTTCCAGAGGCCCTGCTTGCAATATGGCAAAGCCCGAGCTGCCACCCAGGCCGTCTTGTACCCTGAGGATGGGATTAGAGTGAAATTTTATTCAGCCTATGGATCTGGTCAGAAAGCTTTTGATCTGTTCAATCCAAACTTCAAGTCTACCTGTCAATAGTTTGTGGAGAAGTACAGAAACTTGGAGAAACCGATGAAGAGAAGTTATTTGTGGAAACAGGGAAGGCTTTGTTAGCAGCAGGTGTCATTTTGAGAAGAGCAGGAGAAGCAAGGACTCAAAAGGAAGGTAGTCACATTTCCTGGGAATCTGAACCCACAGTGTCAAACCTCAAATGGTACTGGGAAAAAAAAAAAAACAAACAGCCTCTGCAAGAAGTTCCCCAGGACCAGCTTTTGGAGACATCTGAAGAACAGTCAAAAGGTCTCTCACCTCTCTAAAGAACTTGTATTCCATGTATACTGACATCCAGACTGCATTACTAGATGAATGTTGAACTGTTTTTAACAGCTGAACTGTGTAAATGTTTCCTAGTCTCTAAGGCATTATGTTTGTCCCCTTTTAGTTCCTATTTCTAGGTTGTCATAAGCTCAGTTTCATGGTTTGAATGAATTTTATGTTAAGATGGTATTAAATAAAGAATTCCCTGACTGCTTAAAAAAATTAGGAACAATAAAGTGTCCCTGAAACAGAGGAGACATTAATTCTATCATCAGAGAATAATACAAACTTCATAGAACAATATTTTAAAAATTTAATGAAATTGATAAAAAATACATTCTTGTAGAAAAAATAAACTCAACTCAAGAACATAGAGAGAACTTGAAAATAGCTCCACCACTAAGGAAAATAAGCTGTAAATCATCAATCAAAAATCTTTCCAATATCTTATAGAATGAGAGAAAAAATTACAAATCATATATCTAATAATGGCTTAATATCTAGATCCTATAAAATTCTTACAATTCAAGACCAAAAAGACAAGCAACACAACTTTAAATCAACAAAGGACTTGAATAGATATTTCTCTAAAGATCTATAAATGTCCCCCAAAACCACACGAAAAGGTATTCAGCATCATCTGTCACCAAGGAAATGCAAATCAAAATCAGAATGCAGGCGAAGCACCTGGGTGGCTCAATGGGTAAGCCTCTGCCTTCAGCTCAGGTCATGATCACAGGGTCCTGGGATTGAGCCCATATCGGACTCCCAGGGAGCCTGCTTCCCCCGCTCTTTCTCTGCCTGCCTCTCTGCTTGCTTGTGATCTCTCTCTCTCTGTGTCAAATAAATAAATAAAATCTATCTATATATATATCTATATATATCATCATACTATACTATACATCATACTATATATATATATATATATATATATATATATATATAGTATATGTATATATAAAAGGACCACAATGATATACCAACTTCACACCCACTAGGATGTCTTTAATCAAGAAAATGGAAAATAACAAGTATTAGCAAGGGCAAGGGAAAAATTGGAAACCTCATATACTGCTGGTGGGAATATATAATACAGCTGCTGTGGAGAACAGTTTGGCTGTTCTTCAAATTTAAGCATATAATCACCATATGGCCCAATAATCCCCCTTCTAAGTATATTTTATTTCAAGAGAAATAAAAACATATCCACACAGAAACCTGTACACAAAATTTTATAGCAGCATTATTCATAAGGGTCAAAAGGTAGAAACAACCCAAATGTCTATCAATAAATAGATAAATGGCTAAACAAAATGTAGTATATAAAAACAATGGAATATTATTCAGCCATAAAAATGAATGAAGTAAATTATACAAGTTGGGTCAACCTCAAAAACATTATTCTAAATGGAAGAAGTCAGACACAAAGATCATATATTACACGATTCCCTTTATATAATATATCCAGAATAGGCAAATCAGTCAAGACAGAAGGTATACTAAAGAGGTTATCAGGGGATTGGGGGAGAGAGGAGTGGACAGTGATTACTCAGTATGGATAGGAGATGTTTTTATGAGGTGATGAGTAAGTGTGAAACTAAAAAGAGCTGGTAGTTGTATAAATTTGTGAATACACTTGTGAAATACTATGAAATTGTACCCTAAATACAACTGAATAATATTCTTAACTCCCTGAGCCACCCAGGTGCCCCAAATAATATTTTTAAATGGTTAATTCACGTTATGTGAATTTCACTTCAAAAAAAGTTCTTCCCCAAAGTAACACCAGAACAAGATGAATTTATAAGAGTTAGAAAAACTCCATGAAACAAATAATGCCTTTATAATACAAACTGGCTCTTTGAATGAGAGAAAAATGCCATTTTATTTTGTGAGGCTAGGAAAAGCTAAATAAAAACCTCAAACAGGACAGTACAGGAAAAGAAAAACAGAACAATCTCATTTTTAGTAAATATTAATAGATAAAACATTACTACATTCAATACACCAACTAATGGAAAATCTAAGTCAAACAAGAATGCTTTCAATGGCCCATCAGTCAAGCTGACACAACTCAAGAAAGAAAGATCATGAAGGTTAATCAATAAAAATTATCCAAACAAAAGTACAAATATTAGAAAGAGAGAATTTAAAAAGAAAAAAAAAGAAAATGGACAGAACATCCCGGAGTTGTGATACAAAAAGTCTAAATAAGTATAATTGAAATGTCAGAAACAGACAACAGAAAAGAAAAAGAAATACTTAAAGAGATTTGCTGAAAATTTTCCAAAATTACTGACAGCCACCAAACTGAATATGAAAGAAGCTTAAAATCACCATAGAGAATTTTTAAAAAATAATGATATTACATAATCTTGGCAGGAAATCTTGGAGGAAGTCAGAGAAGACACATTACATATATGATTGCAGCAAAATTACAGAAGACTTCTCATTTAAAAACTAGGAAAGCCAGAAACAATGGAGTGATATTTTTAAAGGCAAAAGAGGAAAACTGTCTATAAAGAATTTTATATGCAGAGTAAATATTATCAGAATTACAAACTTCTCCTTAAAGGATCAGGGAAGAGAATGAAACCGCTAACTATAGATTGGGAGAAAATATTTGTAAATCACATATCTTAAAAAGGATTTATATCTAAATTATAAAATGAAGTTTCAAAAATAAATATTAAGAACATAATAAAAAAAAACTGGGTAAAGCAGACACAGCCAGGAAACATAATTTATGGCAAATAAGTACATGAAACTATGTCCATAGTCATTTGGATAATTTAAACAACAATGAGATACCCATGCACATTTTTCATAATAGCTAATTTTTTAAAAGTCTGACAATGTCAAGTGCTGACAAGAATTTTAGGCACCTGGAAATCTTACACTTTTTTGTTGGAAATGCAAAATAGTTCAGAATGAAAAACAGTTTGGGAGTTTATTATAAAGTTAAATGTACAATTATCATATGACCCAGTAACATTATGTTTATCCCCAAACCCATAGAGAAATCATTTTATTCATGATCACCAACAATTTAAAACAACTCAAATATCCCTCAAATAGAGAATGGATAAACAAATAGTGATCCATCCATACAATGGAATATAACACAGCACCTAAAACTATCAAACTACTGATACAATATGTATGGTTGCAGCAGAGCTCTGCCAAGTCTTGAGAAACACATATACAAATACTGTTAATATAGAGAACAATTCTGTCATCTCCCCAAACCCCCATACCATTTGTAGTGTAGTAAACTCACTCTCATGCTCAAAATTGGCAATTGTTTATCTGTTCTCTGTCCTTTTCGTTTTATATTGGCAAGAATGTGATATAATGTAATCAAATAGCATACAGACTTTTGAGAATGTCTTCTACTTAGCTAAGTGTATTTGAGATTCATCCACATTTTAGCAGTATTATCTATACTTCCTCACTTTCTTTTTATATTTTTTGTGAAACTCTGTCTTGTCTCAGTTTCCATGATACATATCCCCCAGTTTTCCTTTTATTAGCTCTTTGATACCTTCCTTTCAGTCACCTTTACAAGATATTCTTTCTCTATTCAAATTTTATAGTTTGAATTTCTCTAGATATCAGTCCTGAGCACATTTCTTCTATTTCTATCCTCAGTAGGGTGGCAATAATTTTTCTTATGATTTCCAATATTACTTATATTCTAATGAGTTAAAAATTTTTTATCTTCATATTATAAATCCAGATGTCCCCATCCAGTGTATTAAGATCTTATTCTTCACTCACCAATGCACTGACTAGAAGAGAAAACCCACCCTGATTAGGGGTTTAACATTCCCTTCTTGGGGTCAGCCATTTAAAGCCTCAGCTAGGTTCTGTTTTCTCCATCCTGTCCCCATTAGAAGTTAGAAACTCCTTGTATAACTCCAAGGAAGTCCTCTAAAATGCTTTATAATGTTTATAATTTTTGGTTGTCTGTGTTCTGAGCATCAGTTGAGCTTAACAATAAGCCACCCAAGTCATTTTATTTTAATTCTCACTTCCCACATGTTTCTCAAATGCCTGATATTTGAAACCAACTAACGGATTCTCTTACACTGCTATATGATCCCAATGAACCACCAGTATACTTTCAACAACTAAATGGTTGTATCAGGACTCTTTGTGTCCTACCTTCCACCAGTGATGGTACCACTCAATATTTAATCACTTTTGGTACCAACTTCACAGGTGGTTGTTTTCTAGAAAGTGGATTTAAGACAGTGTTTAGCATACAGGATGTTTACCATAGTGCCCTTAGATCAGTAACTGTAGAAAGCAAGCATTAAAAGTATTAGAATGAGCAGCAACAACATTGGCCAAGCCCATGATGAGCCGTGGAACTGATGAACCATAAAGATGGTCCTCTGTTGGAGCAAGATGGCCAGGCTGTTATCAGTTATTGGACGTACACACCTCCACATCCCCAGAAGCAGCATGGCATGTGTGAGGTGGCTTTCTGAAGTAATCCCTAAAGGGGTTTACTGCTAGAGACTGTCTTCTAATAATGCTCTCACAGGTGGGACAACAAGTTCTTCACTGAAGGGGGATCTGGGTGGTAAATCTCGGTATCCGCTATAATGTCTCAAGCCATATTCTTGAAATTAAACCAACACCCTTGTCCCCCAAATATAATCTCTCTTCACTCTTCCCCGTTTTAGGAATTTATCCAACAGTTCTAAAAGTAGAAATCTAGGAGTCCTTCCTAATATCTTCTTTATCACCAGCCACCCACAATCTGTATTAGCATTAAGTATAGACATTTTTCCCTCCAAATTATATCTTAAATTCTCCCTAGTACGTTGTCTCTATAGCCACTGCCACCACCCCTGTCTGAGCTACAATCATCTCTCACCTGGACAATTCCTATAACCTCCTTCTTAGTTTTCCTGTTCCCTCTCTTGTCTTTTCCACTCTATTCTCTACATAAAATTTGGTATAAATCTTGTAAAGTAAAAATTAGATCATCTAAACCCCTAGCTTCAAACCTTTAAGGACTTCCTACTGAATTTAGAATTGAATAGAAACTCCTTCACATCTCCCATAAGGCTTTGAGTAATTAGTACTTTCTCCAATCTCATCACGGCTGCCTCTCTCCATTACCCACCACTTTTTGGCTATATAGAATTCCTTCAGTTTTTGGCTACTGCTGGGTAATTCCCTGCAATAAATAAAACATTCTTCATTTTCTTCTAATCTTTGTTTTTTGTTTGTTTGTTTTGCCTGGAGAGTTCTTTCTCATACATCAGGTTATCAATTTTAACATTACCTTCTCAGGGTGCTTAGGTGGCTCAGTGGGTTTAAGTCTCTGCCTTCAGCTCAGGTCATGATTCCAGGGTCCTGGGATAGAGCCCCACATCAGGCTCTCTGCTCAGCAGGGAGTCTGCTTTCCCCTCCCTTTGCCTGCCTCTCTGCCTACTTGTGATCTCTGTCAAATAAATAAATAAATAAAATCTTTTAAAAAATTACCTTCTTAGAGTGCTCTTCCTTCATAGGCAGTGACTATATATTAATGGCTGTTTATCATCTCTTTAATATTCTTTTGTATCAATAGAAATTCTCATACTGCAGGTGATCCCCACATTTATGAAGCCGGTCTCTCTAAGGGAAATATCAGAATTTAACTTCCCAGCTGTTATGGCAGCTGGAATACAGTTGTGATCCAGAAACTGCTAGTCACTTGCACCAGAGCTTGTCTACCACCGAGAAAAAAGCATGAGGAATCCCACTACAACTCACCTATCAGAAAGCAGGTGAAAGAGGTGACAAGCCCTACAGAATAGTAATTGTGAACATTCTGACAGCCCATTCTGATCATCAGCATCACTGATGATCAGATCACTATAAAACTACAGGTTTTATAGGGAGCTAAATGATGTGGTTAGCTTCTTTTGCTATAGTAGCCTCCTGCAGTGGGGTTGGGTACTATTCCTGGCTCCCTAATTTTCCCAAAGACTCTGAGCCATCTTTTATATGTTGAAAAATTACTTTTCTCCTAGAACTAACCATAGTGGTTTCCACTGTTTGTAACTAAAGCCTAATATTTCTAATCCCCAATCTAGGGCACATTTGCACTATTATTCTCTATCTTAAAACTTTTTGTTTCCATCATTGCTTTAGCACAGTTTCTAATTGAGTGTGTATTATCTATTTCTCTGCTAGATTATAAAGTCCTTAAGGGCAGAGTCTGTATTTTTCATCCAGCACTATATATGAAGTCTCATTTTTGGTTCATTCAACAAACTTTAGGGAACCCTTTCTTTTTGGCAGACATTGGCACAGGCACCAAAGAATATAACATCCATAAGATGATTTCTCCTCTCAAAGTGCTTGCATCTGATTTGAAGAGACAGACATAGAAATAGATCATTAAAATCTAATATAGTCAATACATGGCTAATAATTGTCAAAGGTTCTTTTACGTTTACCAAGGAAGAGCATCTAATATAATCTGTAGGAGAAGACAAGAGGTGAGACCAAAGAGAAAGAGGAAAGGGAAGGAGTCATGGAAGTTTCAGGAAGAACTGTTGGAAGATGCAATGCCAAGGCTGAAAAGTGTAAGCAGGAGTGAAAGGAGAGGGCATGGGGGGATGGTGTAGATTAAGAAGACTCCAGGTAAAGGTGAAAGGCCCCAGAGTGAAGAGCTGTATGGTAGAGAGAGGGGTGCCTTTCATAGCAGGTAAGCAGGAGAGAAGACACGAAGTGGGGAAAAGGCTGAAAAGGCAAAAGTTACATCATGAATGAACTCATGATCCACTGGAGATTCTAAAATTATGCCTGAATATGGAAAAGGCTTAGAAGAAAATGTAACAAAAAATGTAACTAGGAGATTCAAGTGATTTTATTTCATATTTTAATATTTCAGTAGCTATTGGAACACTCTGTGTATCATTATTTTGTCAGTTAACTGAAGTTTGTAAAAATCCTTTTTCAACTATCTTCAACACATCCTGGCCGATTTTTCTATTATATATTTTTTAGTACTGCTATGTCATTTATGAGATATTAATTATAAGGTATACATTTTTTTGTATTTGTTTCTCCATATAGACTACATTTTAAAAGTAGGCATTGTGTGTTTATTTTTTCAGTTCCTTATGATTTTAAACACCTCTGTAAGCATGCAGCCGCATTTAATAAATGGTTATGGAAAGAATATGCAAGATTATACTGAGGAAACTTGAATGTAAAAGGAGCTCTTTTACTTTCTATGATTGTTAATGTATAATATGCACACAAGAAGTTCAAAATATCTCATTGCAATCTGGGTTATTCTGTAGCTTTTGCTGCAAAGAATTCTTAAAAAATAAATTATATAGTTAGGTAATGATACATACTAATTCACATCCAGCTTTTGCAAATGATAAATCAGAACTCAAAGACTGAGATTATTACATTGA
This sequence comes from Mustela putorius furo, assembly GCF_011764305.1. Taxonomy (NCBI): domain Eukaryota; kingdom Metazoa; phylum Chordata; class Mammalia; order Carnivora; family Mustelidae; genus Mustela; species Mustela putorius. The sequence continues at coordinate 26,016,634 of NW_025421987.1, forward strand.
ATCAAGATTTATAATCCTACCAGGGTTCACATAAATTTCCCCTCCAGGACCCAGACAAACCACTTATCTAAGTAACCTTCTTCTCTTTTAATTCTTAATGAAATGTCCTTAAGGCCTGGGCTGTAGGGTCCCTGCTTTATGAGCCAGGATAATGGAGGTTTGTCACAAAATCCTTAGCAATGGTATGCAAATAGGGAGCAAAATGAAAATAGTAAAGTGAAAAGTACTATTGACCAGTTAAGAAAAAAAATTACTTCTTACCTTACCCTATTCATTCTTTACTATATATAAACTCTGGATCTAAAATGCCAATATGCAGGAACAAACTTTTACATCTGTGGGCTGAATTTTCAGTGAACACATCCTTCCAGCTCTTCCCTGTGTGTCTCAGAGCCACGTGGGCCTGTTCTGCTTTCAATAGGTTAATTACCAAGGAAGCATTTTTCCTCTGTGGTCTAGACATAGAAATATCCAGATATTGTTTCCCTTGAAAGGCAGCCATCCTGCTGAATATACTTGATCACCAATTCCCATGTTTTTCTAAGGCCAGATGGGGCTAAACATAATTTCTGAAGATTTTTCTCTCTTTTTATTCACCGATTAACAGCTTGTTTGTTTTCGATTGAGGATTCTGCCAGGCAAATACAGGGATGAAGAAAAATTCCTTAATTTTTAAGGTGGAGAAACTCAAGAATGATGTATTTGCTGTAGCCAAGAGGAAACAATCCTTGGACCTAACAAATAAGCATGGGGGAAAAGAAGTTTACTCAATATTATATAATTTCAGTACTATGAGTACATAATGGGGATTTTGAGAATAATAAAATTTTCTTAACTGAAACCCAAAGGTAGTTGTGTATTATATGTATAAATAGGTAGAAAGTGAGAGAAAGAGTGAAATCTTAACCTTTGGGGGAAAAAAAATCTTAATCCTGCAATGCTACCTCTTTGACTTTGGATAAGTCACTTCAATTATTTGAGCCCTTGTTTTTATACATATGGACTGAAAGATTTAGATGATTTTATATCTATGATCTTTCCATCTCTAAAACCTTTTGACCTCCTGTGGTTAATTCCCAGCCAATAATAGTCTAACTGGGAATAATTATATTTCTCCCCCACCCCTAATACTATTTGGAGAGACTATCTGCCTGTTCTGTGGGAGTTACATAATAAGTGGGAAGTGAAGACAGCTAAACCTGCTCTGAAACCATGATAAATAGTTCCAGTGTCCTGAGTGCGCCTTCTCTGTTGGAGGCCAAGCAATTCCATGCAGACATAGGAAGGATTAAGTGGTACTTGATCTGAGTGCAGACTGGCACAGGAGCCAGGCACATGTAGGCCACATGAGGTTATATCTCCTTTCTGGGAGGACCTGGACTTCCCTTCTCCCATTACAGTCTTAGATTCCTGAGTCACAGAGTCCCTGTCAGCCACAATGAATGGTGCTGCCAGGAACAGTGCTAAGTAGGAGGAACCTAACTCTGACTATAATGGGACTCACCCTCTTAATAACTCAGGCAGCTCATTTGGCCACCAGCACTACTTTCCCCCAGTTTTGCTAAAATAGCCAAATCTGTGATTGCTGATGCCCAGTAGTGACATATCCATTCCAGGCCAGGGACTGTGAAAATAATAATGAGTCAATATGATTAAAATAATGAGTCAATATGATTAATGTTCTTAAAAACCTTTTTTTTTTTTTTTAAGTATCAAAACATTATTAAACTGGCTGGAGAGACCCATTGCTTCTGGTCACTCTTTAACTAAAGGGACACACCACCCAAGTCCCCACCTAACACAGACCAAATTTTGTGCAGATACTGGTGAGCCATGTGCGAACAACAAAGGCTGAATTGGCAAATGACAGAAATATCGCCTCTCACAGGCCAAATACTTACTTTATAGAGGTGCGCTATGCCCTCCATGGATATACCCAGACTGGGCTTCCCATTTCTTTCTGAAATGCATGTTCAGTATTAGACACACTCTGGAAACAACTACTCATTTCTGAATGATGAGTTCTGAGGTGAAGACTTGTCAGTAGTATGGTAATGTGGATAAAAGAAAAATATTTTATTTGGTGGTAGAATTTCCTGACCCTTAAAAAGACACTACAAAACTTGGTTTGACTGCAGACTGAAGTTAACAATCAAGATTTTTTGCCTAATTCGTTGTCACAGAAGAAAACCAATCCTCCCTCTTTTTTTTTCCTTTCTGCATGTTAGATGCCACATTAAAGCATACCAAAATAGTAATTTCAGCCTCAGGGACAGATTTTTAATGCAAGACTCCTCACACTAGATTGCTTTCTTCAAACATCTGAGGGTATGTTTTCCCACCCTAGCTTCCCATCCAAAAAAAAAATTTCAAATTAAAAATACTTTAAATCTACCCCAACTGAATAAAATCATTCTGTAAACACCACTGAAGTGGTTGGAGAGACTGATCACTTTTGGGACTAAAGGGACATATTACCCAAGTCTTAGCTGACATGAGTCCAAACCCTACTCAAACACTGGTGAGCTACACAGGAATAATGAAGGCAGAATTGGTACTATATAGGAACATTACCTCTCACAGGCCAAACACCTTGCCAGAGAGGTGCACGGTGTCCCCCTGGAGTTACCCATACTAGGCCTCTTGTTCTGCAATGTTACCACAATTCATTGATCTATTCTACTCTTGGCAGGCTCTTGAGGAGCTTTCCATTTTTTACTATCATGAGTAGTGTTACTAAGATAACCTAGTTTATGTCTTTTGATAAAGTTATGCATACATTTCTGTTGGTTATATACCTAGTACACCTAGCAATGCATTGTCATATGGTGGTCTCTGGTTTATACTACCCTGATGATGAATGAGGTTGATACATTTTATAAGTTTATTGGATATTTGAGTATATTTTATTATAAATGGTCTGCTCAAGACTTGTTCATTTTTCTATTGATTTAATGCCTTTTTCTTACCTATTTCTAAACATTCTTTTTATATTCTTGATACAATTATTTTGAGGATCTTACAGAGACTCTTGGTCTGGATATGAACTGAATTATCATTTTTGTTTAAATTTTTTTGTTTTTACAAGGAAAACAGAAGCAAAAATAAGCAATTGGGACTATATCAAACTAAAAAGCTTTTGCACAGCAAAAAAAAACTATCAACAAAACAAAAAGGCAACATACGGAATGGGAGAAAATATTTGCAAGTTATATATATGACAAGGACTTAATATCCAAAATATATAAAGAACTCATACAACTCACACAACTTAATCTGATTAAAATTGGCAGAAGACTTTAAGACGTTTTTCCAAAGAGGACATACAGATGACCAACAACCACATGAAAAGATGTCCAACATCACTAATCATCAGGGGAATGCAAATCAAAACCACGATCCAATATCATTACACACAAGTAAAAATGGTTAGTATCAAAAAAGACAAGAAATGACAAATGTCAGAAGTGATATGGAGAAAAGGGAATTCTCAAGCACTATTGGTGAGAATATAAATGGTGCAGTCAAATACAATATGGAGGTTCTTCAAAAAATTAAAAATAGAAATAGCAGCATATGATTCAGTAATTCCATTTCTGGGTATTTTTTTTAAGATTTTGTTTATTTATTTTACAGACAGAGATCACAAGTAGGCAGAGAGGCAGGCGGGGGCGGGGGCGGGAAGCAGGCTCCCTGCTGAGCAGAGAGCCTGATTCGGGGCTCTATCCCAGGACTCTGAAACCATGACCTGAGCCGAAGGCAGAGGCTTTAACCCACTGAGCCACCCAGGTGTCCCTCCACTTCTGGGTACTTAATCAAAGAAAATGGGTACCTGGGTGGCTCAGTGGGTTAAGCATCTGCCTTCAGCTCAGGTCATGATCTCAGGGTCCTGTGATCAAGCAAAACCTCAGTTTGCCCTCTCAGCGAGTAGTCTGCTTGTCCTGCTCCCTTTTTTTCTGCCCCTCCCCCTGCTTGTGCTCTCTCTGTCTCTCTCTCTCAAATAAATGAATAAAATCTTAGAAAAGAAAGAAAATGAAAACACTAATTCAAACAGATACATGCCTTCTTATGTTTACTGCCGCATTATTTACAATAGCCAATATATGGAAGCCACCTAAATGTACATAACAGATGCAATAGACACACACACAGACACACACAGGAATATTACTCAGCTGTCATTCTGTCATTTATAACAATATGAATGGGTGAATGGACCTGAAGGGTATTATGCTAAGTGAAATGAGTCAGACAAAGAAAAATACCATATGATTTCACTTCTGTGTGAAATCTAAAAAACACAAAACAAATGTACAAACAAAAAAGCAGAAACTGACTTATTAACAAAGAGAACAAACTAGTATTACAGGAAGGGACTGGGCTAGGAGCTTAGGCAAAATGGGTAAAGGGGATTAAGAGGTACTGATTTCCAGTTGTAAATGGATCACAAGATAAAAAATACAGCATGGAGAATACAGTCAACAACATTATAATATCTTTGTATGGTGATGGATAGTGGTTTTATTTGTCATGGCGAGCATTTTGTAGTGGATGTAATTGTCAGGTCATTGTGTTGTACATCTGAAACTAATTTAGTAATGTATGTCAACTCTACTTTAAAAAATTAAAAAAACACTTTTTTAAAAAAAAGTGATAATGATATAGTAAAATTCATTCTTAAAAAGTTCTAATTACTAGTGCTTATGGTAGACAAGAAAATGTACAACTAAGAGAAATATTACATCCATGGAAGTAAAACATTCATTCCATAGGATAACACTGCTATAATAGGAAATAAGAAAAAGTTCTTCTTGTGCTCTCTTTAGAAGTCTTTGTCTGCTTCAATATCACAAAGATGATCACCTTACTTTTCTTCTAAAAGCTGTACTGCTTGTCTTTTCCATTTAGATATCTAATCCATCTGAATTCGATTATTTTCTATAAAGTATGAAGTAAAGTCCAAGTACATATTTTTCATAAGGCTATCCAATTGACTCAGCATTATTTATTAAAAGGACTATTCTTTCTTCACTGTAGTTTTTTACACTTTTATCTTAAGTCAAGTGACTATATATATATGAGTCTAAATCTGAACTCTATCCTAATGGTCAGTTTGTCTGCCCTATAACCCAAGCCACACTGTGTTAGTTACTATAATTTCATAATAAATTTTGATAAATGGCAAAGTAAATCATTCAGATATGCTCTTCTCCAAAAATACTTTGGATATTCTTGGCCCTTTGCATTTCTAATTTTCACTCAACAGAAAGCATGCTCACATTTTTTATTAAGATCACACTAAATCTGTAGATTCCTTAGGGCAGAATAGCCTAACAATATTGTCTTCCATCTGTAAACATGGGCTATCTCTCCATTTGTTTAGATACTCCTTAATTTCTCTCAGTGTTTTATAGTTTTACTATAGAAGTGTTTGCATATGTTTTATTATATCAGTTCCTAGATATATGACTTTTTAAATGTTATCATAAATTATAATGTTTAAATTTAATTTTCCATTTGCTTTTAGCATATACAAATATTCATAGAATTATGCATATTAAACATATTTAGAGGCTTTGTTAAATCTTCTTGTAAATTCTTTTTGTTTTCCTGTAGTTTGTTGATGTGGTGAATTACACTGAGTGATTTTCTAATAATGTTAAACCATCCTTGCATATCTGAAATAAACTCATCTTGGTCATGATAGAACATTTCTCTTATGTATTGCTAGGTTGACTTTGTCAGTATTTCTTTTGCATCAATGTTAAAGCAAACATTTTGTTCCCTTTACTACATCTTTCACAATTGTATAATACATGTTACAGCGCCTCTTAAAAGAGTTAGAAATTTTTCCCTTTCTTCCTGTTCCCCTGAAGAATTTGTGAATATTGCTGTTATGTCTTTCTTAAACGTATGAAGAATTCACCAGTGAAACTATCTTGGCCTAGGAATTTGATTACAAGATCATTTTAATTAAGAATCCATTTTTAAAAAATATATGTCTGATTGCTTACATTTTCTGTTTCTTCTTATGGCAAATTTAGTATACCTTCTGCTCCCCTCTCTCTTTCTTCTTCTTCTGGAATCCCAATTATTCTAATGTTGTTTCGTCTTATGGTGTCACTTATCTCTCGAATTCTCCCCTCGTGGTCCAGTAGCTGTTTGTCCCTCTTTTGCTCAGCTTCTTTATTTTCTGTCATTTGGTCTTCTATATCACTAATTCTTTCTTCTGCCTCATTTATCCTAGCAGTTAGAGCCTCCATTTTTGATTGCACCTCATTAATAGCTTTTTTGATTTCAACTTGGTTAGATTTTAGTTCTTTTATTTCTCCAGAAAGGGCTTTTATATCTCTCGAGAGGGTTTCTCTGATATCTTCCATGCCTTTGTCGAGCCCGGCTAGAACCTTGAGAATTGTCATTCTGAACTCTAGATCTGACATATTACCAATGTCTGTATTGATTAGGTCCCTAGCCTTCGGTACTGCCTCTTGTTCTTTTTTTTGTGTTGAATTATTGGGGAGAATTTCCCCAATATGGCAAAGGGAATGAGCATCAAAATTCAGGAAGTTCAGAGAACGCCCCTCAAAATCAATAAGAATAGGCCGACACCCCGTCACCTAATAGTAAAATTTACAAGTCTCAGTGACAAAGAGAAAATCCTGAAAGCAGCCCGGGAAAAGAAGTCTGTAACATACAATGGTAAAAATATTAGATTGGCAGCTGACTTATCCACAGAGACCTGGCAGGCCAGAAAGTGCTGGCATGATATTTTCAGAGCACTAAACGAGAAAAACATGCAGCCAAGAATACTATATCCAGCTAGGCTATCATTGAAAATAGAAGGAGAGATTAAAAGCTTCCAGGACAAACAAAAACTGAAAGAATTTGCAAATACCAAACCAGCTCTACAGGAAATATTGAAAGGGGTCCTCTAAGCAAAGAGAGAGCCTACAAGTGGTAGATCAGAAAGGAACAGAGACCATATACAGTAACAGTCACCTTACAGGCAATACAATGGCACTAAATTCATATCTCTCAATAGTTACCCTGAATGTGAATGGGCTAAATGCCCCTGTCAAAAGACACAGGGTATCAGAATGGATAAAAAAAACAAAACCCATCTATATGTTGCCTCCAAGAAACTCATTTTAAGCCCGAAGACACCTCCAGATTTAAAGTGAGGGGGTGGAAAAGAATTTACCATGCTAATGGACATCAGAAGAAAGCAGGAGTGGCAATCCTTATATCAGATCAATTAGATTTTAAGCCAAAGACTATAATAAGAGATGAGGAAGGACACTATATCATACTCAAAGGGTCTGTCCAACAAGAAGATCTAACAATTTTAAATATCTATGCCCCCAACGTGGGAGCAGCCAACTATATAAACCAATTAATAACAAAATCAAAGAAACACATCAACAATAATACAATAATAGTAGGGGACTTTAACACTCCCCTCACTGAAATGGACAGGTCATCCAAGCAAAAGATCAGCAAGGAAATAAAGGCCTTAAACGACACACTGGACCAGATGGACATCACAGATATATTCAGAATATTTCATCCCAAAGCAACAAAATACACATTCTTCTCTAGTGCACATGGAACATTCTCCAGAATAGATCACATCCTCGGTCCTAAATCAGGACTCAACTGGTATCAAAAGATTGGGATCATTCCCTGCATATTTTCAGACCACAATGCTCTAAAGCTAGAACTCAACCACAAAAGGAAGTTTGGAAAGAACCCAAATACATGGAGACTAAACAGTATCCTTCTAAAGAATGAATGGGTCAACCAGGAAATTAAAGAAGAATTGAAAAAAATGAAACAAATGATAATGAAAATACAACGGTTCAAAATCTTCTTATGGCAAATTAAGGGTAAATTTTTTCTTCTTCCTTTCTTTCTTTCATTCAGAGAGAGCATTAGCCAGAGGGGAGGGAGAGAGGAGGAATCTTAAGTAGGCTCCACATCCAGCACCAAGCCCAATGCCAGGCTCCATCTCATAATCTGGAGATCATGACCTGAGTGGAAATTAATAGTCAGACATGGGGTGCATGGGTGGCTCAGTTGGTTAAGCACCTGCCTTTGGCTCAGATCATGATCCCAGGATCCTGGAATCAAGCCCTGAGTCAGGCTCCCTGCTCAGTAGGGAATCAGCTTCTCCCTCTCCCTCTGCCCCTCCTTCTGTTCATCCTTTCTCTCTCTCTCTCTCTCAAATAAATAAATAAAATCTTTAAAAATACCAGTAAGAAAAGAGTCTGCTGCCTAACTGACTGAGCCACCCAGGTGCCCCCAAAGATTTGCAAAACTACTGTTTTTGAGACTTTATTTCTTTTTTAAAATAATATCCACATCCAATTTGGGGCTTGAACCCACAACCCTGAGATCAAGAGTCATACACTCCACCAATTGAAACGGCCAAGCTCCCCATCTTCTTATGGCAAATTTATTAAGTTGTTGGGTTTTAGGATTACTAACCCATCTCATCCAAACCATCAAATTTATTGAGAAATTGTTCATACTATCTCATTTGATATATTATAATCTATACACTTTCATTTTTGAAAATTTGTGGGATTTTTTTTCTGGTCACTTTTGTGGAAAGCTTATTTATTTTATGAATTTTAGCAAAGTAGCAACCCTTATCTTTGTTGATTTTTCTTTTATATTCTCATTTTTTTTTTATTTCTGCTCTTTATGACTTCTTTCCTTACATGTTCCTTACTTTTGATTTGGTCTTTGCTTGGTATCTTCTTAAGTTGTAAGTAAAGTGATTTTTCAGTCTTTCTTCTTTTCCAATATACAGAAATAATCTCTGACCATAGTGGAATTAAGCTAGAAATTAGGGATGATTTTGAACTGAATTCTAATGGAAGATATAAAAAATTATATTACTGCAATAAGCACTGTATTAACTGCTGCAATATAATTTTTGACATGTTGTACTTCCATTATAATTCATTTGAGAGATACATATGACATTACAACTAACTTTTATATATACAGTCAGTAGATCCACCCCGCCTTTTTTGGCTCATATTTTACTACTCTGGAGTTCACAGCTCTGGAGTTCATTACTCTGGAGTTCCTCTTGTATCTCTATGTTCCATTTAGAATCATTTTTCTTCCTGAAGAAAGTCCACTTCATTTTATAAAAGTGCCTTGCTAGTGACAAATTCTCTCATATTTTCCTTTGGCTAAAACTATCTTTATCTTCTTTTTTTAAAAAACAAATTTTTTGTATAAAATTATAAGTTGACAGTTATTTTCTTTCAACATTTTAAATATATTATTTCATTATGTTCTAGCTTTCATCATTTCTGTTGAAAACTTAGATTTAAGTCTTGGTGAACTGTTCTTAAAAGTACAGTTTGTATTTGGTTTTCAGAAGATTGTATGATATATTTGAGTATCTTTTTCTTTGTTTATTTTCAGTTGGGATTCCCAGATTTTCCTGAATATCTCAGTTGATATCTCTTATATGCTTTGGAAAATTTAAATAATAATCCCCCCCCCCATTTTCCCTTAGTTTCTTTATGTGACTCCTATTATATATGTTAGACCTTTGGATGATCTTACACATCTCCATTCATTTTTTTTCTAATTTTTTCCATATGCTTTATATTGTACAATTTTATTGATTTGTCTTTCAATTCACTTTTCCTATATACTTCTCTCTCCAATCTACTCTTATATCCACTCATTGAGTTCTTGGTTATTACTTCAAGATACTATATTTTTCAGGGCACTTGGATGGCTCAGTGGGTTAAGCATCTATGGCTCAGGTCATGATCTCAGGGTCCTGGTATCAAGCACCATGTCAGTCTCCCTGCTCAGTGAGGAATCTGCTTCTCCTCATTCTCCCTTTGTGCTCTCCCTCTCTCTCTCCCTCAAATAAATAAATAAACAATAAATAAATAAATAAATAAATAAAATCTTTAAAAATATATTGTTTTTTTTCTATTCTAGATTGTCCATGTTTCTTTTTTCTTTTTAACAGAGTACAATTCCCTAAAGAACTTCTCCATACTTTTATCTTTTTTTCCATCTTCTTTAATGTATATATTTATCATAGTTATTTCATAGAACAGATTGGTAACTCTGATATCTGAATCACCTATTGGTCTGCTACTAGTTTCCATCTTTTTCTGCTTGATAATCAATTGTATTTTTATGTATTTTTGTATATAGAGTAATATTTTATTGTGTGTCAGACACTGAGTATAAAAGAAATGAGGAGGATCTCAATGACTTTATCTTTCACTAGAAAGCCTCCCCACCATGCACACACTTTTTCTCTATTGTGTAGCTCAAGTAAGAGGTTGATCATTCTATCCAATAAGAAAATGATCTGGGTCAGAGCTGGATTTCAGAGTAAGTCTCAGTGTACATCTATTTCAGCCCACTTGCTTAGGAATGGCCATCTCAAGCTTACTGAGAGAAAAACATATTGGTCTTTCTCCTCAATCCTGAAATACTTAGGACTTCCAGCTCAGTCATTCGTAAGTTTTCAGCCCAGCTCTTCAGCTCCCCATTCTGCACATCCTAACCATCTAGCAAACATCTTGACTGAAAGAGTAATGGGGCGTTTAAGGCAGGCCCCCCTTCCTTAGATTTCACTCTGCCTTTTTGAAGTGTTTGGACTTTATTTCTTATCTTCAAGGCTGTTATAGATCTCAAATTGAGCCAATGTCACTTGGAGTGAACTAGCTTTATGTAACCAATACTTTAATGTTTCCAGTTTGTGTCTCCAGCCTCCTGACAAGCTAACGCACCAATATTTTGATCATTTTTCTTCCTCCCTATAAGTGTCTTATTGCCTAAACCAAGGTCATGCCCTGAGTCAGTGAAATCCCTCAAAGGCAAAAATTCCCTGGATCCAGCAAATGTTCACAAGAGAAAAAAATCAGCTCATCTCAGAAGTTCTTCTGTCATTGTAGAGTCTTTATCTTCTCTCCTTATGGCGAGGTAGGGGAGACGGGTTGGGGAATGAGTGAACTGACAAGCCAAGTCTTTCTTCAAAGATTGATGCAAACAGAATCCAAGTCCTTACAATTTTAAATGCTAAGAATTAATCTTTTTCCATTTAAGCTGTGACCAGTAGACACCAAGGTTTAACAAAAACGGGGTAAGAGTGAAGTAAGCAAAGAGCTTACAGAGATAAGAAAATAGATTAATCTTTTCCTCATCATTCTACAGCATTATCTGGCTCTCAACTAAAATTTCACTCTTAAGTATTCCCCTTCCACTCACTAAATCTAACAGTAATTTTCAAGTTTTGCTTTTTTATTTACCCTTCCACAGAATCTGATAAAATATCCCAGAGACATCAGAATGCAAGGACAGTCAGGAGATACTTTACTTAGGAAGCACTACCAATCTTAATAGTCTTACCCATTTTTAATGAAAATAAGAGTATGGATTACAGGCATATAGTTAATCAAGATTGCATACCCCCAAAATGCCCAATTCTTATAAGTTATATCAAATTTAAATATACCATAAGCGTGGTCTAGCCTATAAAGGGCCAGTCTAAATGTTACAGAAAAGAGAGCATGTATTACTGAGTTCTGCTTTAAAGCATCCAGCTACAATGACCAAAGTGTTTCCAACTTGCTAATGCATTCTGGATCATGTTCATTAGTTTATCCTTGCTTTTTTCCAAAGATATTTATTATCATAACATGTAACAAAATGAATTCACTCTGACAAATTAGGATGATAGACCTTTGGTTCTTCAGTATCAAAAATTAGCTTGTTCAGCGTTTGGGATATTGGCAGTACTGAGATGACATTAAAATGGGAAAGAAACTGCATGCCAGCTCCATTCATTTTGAAAGCTTTTAGCACTGGGTTACACAATGGAAAAGTCTCAAGGACATTCCCTAAGTCTGTGTGTTTGTAACAATTACATGAAAGTCAAATACAACTTCAAGAAATGAATTGTGCTCAAAGTTAAAATAGAGTCAAATACTGGGTGTGTGGACTAGGTTCCCTAAGAGGGACTGTAATTTTATGAAATGACTTGATGATCAGGACAGGGGATTTGCTACTCTGTGAAGATCATCCTGATCACATAAATGAAACAAAGTAGTAGGTTAATTTCAGATACCAATACATAGAGTAATACAGCAATTCACAACCATAAACTTGAGATTAAATGTTTTTTTCCTATTTATGGGTAGTATTGATGTTCCTTAAATAAAAATGGTAGCTTTTTTTTTTTTACCAGCTTATTTTTAAAGTCCACTTAGTATACATCACAAACTCCTTGGCCATGGCCTACAAAAAACACCATAATCAGGCTCCTGCCTATCTTTATAATCTCACCTCTCCACAAAAATCCTGCTTTTCAAGAACTTTAAGTCACTTGATGTTTAAGATACATAATACTATTTCTCATCACTCTGCTTCAGTACAAGCTGTTTCCTCTACTTACAATCTCTTTCCCCATCTTTCTTTCTTACATGGTGAACCCAATTCAAATGTCACCTATATAAATACTTTTCTGACTTTCCTCAACAAAGTTAGATACTTTCTTTTCCTTGCTCTTGTAGCATACTATTCATACATTACCACCTCTACCTCATTACTCTGTCTAGTTTTTGCAACCTTCCAGGGTAGGGAAAGTATTATAAGCACAATGACCTTCATATCTGGTACTTTATATTTAATAAATATATTTAATAAATAGAAGGGGGCACCTGGGTGGCTCAGTGATTTAAGCCTCTGCCTTCAGCTCAGGTCATGATCTCAGGGTCCTGGGATCAAGGCCCACATGGGCTCTCTGCTAGGCAGGGAGCCTGCTTCCCCCGGTCTCTCTCTGCCTACTTGTGGTCTCTGTCATATAAATAAATAAAATCTTTTAAAAAAATAAATAAATGTAGAAGGAACAAAGGGAAGGAGAATGAAAAGGGAAAAAAAGAAAGGAAGACTTTAAATTTTAAATTTACCCCCCCCAGAATGTTTCCAGAAACTAAATTTTCAATTAGTAATCCCACAATACTATTTTGAATGTTCAAAGAGCCTCTAAATAGTCAAAATTAAGTGAAATAATAAGAAAAGGAGTTTGCACATAATGTATAAGCTTATAATATTATAACAACTGATGAAAAGATAGAGCTACTTACATTTTGGTTTATTTTTTACTTTGCCTTCCTCCAGTGAAGTTCATTTTATGTTCATTTCCTGTTCATATTTTGTTTTCTGTTCTGTTACTTTATTTATTACTCATCTGGTTTCTTAGAGTCTTTTTTTCTATTCAGTGATGGCAACTGATATGAACTTTGACTGTTGTGATGTGAAATAATTCTATAAAGTATTATCTTTTTTACTATTACATTATATAAGTTTAAAATTGGAGTTGCTGACATATAAAAATGATATGAGTTAGTGCTATGCCAAATACCAGCTCTATTTTCTGAGACAAAATTGGGGACTCATTAAAATCTGGACTCCGTTCAGACATGCCCAGGGCTCAGAATAACAGTATTCTTCCTTCCTGTGACAGTTACATAGTGTTTATGAGTCACAAAGTACTTAACATGTAAGACACATTTGATTATTTATCTTTCAGGCAGAGAAACTAGGGCTCCTAAAAGATAAACAATGAACAAGTAATTACTTAGCCAGTATGTTCCAAAGTTAGGGCTTAAAACTGGTCTCCTGACTTCAAATACTGTCTCTTTTTCTTTTTTTTTTTTTTTTTTTTTTTTTTTTTTTTACTATATTAGAATTCTTTTCTTGTACATACTTATTCCTCAGCTCCTTCTCAACATGCTTCACCTCTAGTACTGAATGATCATATGTTTCTTTTAACTCCACTACTACATCTAAGGTCATTTTCATGCCTATGAAGGACTAACTTTCCAGGAAGTACAGGTTGAAGTCTAGATGTATCTCTGAGACCCAAGCACATGATGGATGAGCTCCTATTTAAAACATTTTTTCATCATTTACTGGGTTTAGGTGGATTAGCATGCATTAAAGTTCAGTGTGGTTATCACTTATGTTGTTTACTAAATATTCTTAGTTCTCCTTATGGGAATTTCATAGGGCTATACTCCTGCTCTTGAAGTTAGGTGTGGCCATTAAATATCTTTGGCCGATGGAACGAGAGCAGAAGAGTTGTGTGTCAACACTAAGAAGAAGCTTTAAGAATCAATGGAGAAAAACTGAAAGCTTTTCCGCTAAGGTCAGGAACACGGCAGGGATGTCCATTATCACCACTGCTATTCAACATAGTACTAGAGGTCCTAGCCTCAGCAATCAGACAACAAAAGGAAATTAAAGGCATCCAAATTGGCAAAGAAGAAGTCAAATTATCACTCTTCGCAGAAGATATGATACTATATGTGGAAAACCCAAAAGACTCCATTCCAAAACTGCTAGAACTTATACAGGAATTCAGTAAAGTGTCAGGATATAAAATCAATGCACAGAAATCAGTTGCATTTCTCTACACCAACAGCAAGACAGAAGAAAGGGAAATTAAGGAGTCAATCCCATTTACAATTGCACCCAAAACCATAAGATACCTAGGAATAAACCTAACCAAAGAGGCACAGAATCTATACTCAGAAAACTATAAAGTACTCATGAACGAAATTGAGGAAGACACAAAGAAATGGAAAAATGTTCCATGCCCCTGGATTGGAAGAATAAATATTGTGAAAATGTCTATGCTACCTAAAGCAATCTACACATTTAATGCAATTCCTATCAAAGTACCATTCATCTTTTTCAAAGAAATGGAACAAATAATGCTAAAATTTATATGGAACCAGAAAAGACCTCGAATAGCCAAAGGAATATTGAAAAAGAAAGCCAACGTTGGTGGCATCACAATTCCGGACTTCAAGCTCTATTACAAAGCTGTCATCATCAAGACAGCATGGTACTGGCACAAAAACAGACACATAGATCAATGGAACAGAATAGAGAGCCCAGAAATAGACCCTCAACTCTATGGTCAACTAATCTTCAACAAAGCAGGAAAGAATGTCCAATGGAAAAAAGACAGCCTCTTCAATAAATGGTGCTGGGAAAATTGGTCAGCCACATGCAGAAAAATGAAATTGGACCATTTCCTTACACCACACACAAAAATAGACTCAAAATGGATGAAGGACCTCAATGTGCGAAAGGAATCCATCAAAATCCTTGAGGAGAACACAGGCAGCAACCTCTTCAACCTCTGCCGCAGCAACATCTTCCTAGGAACAACGCCAAAGGCAAGGGAAGCAAGGGAAAAAATGAACTATTGGGATTTCATCAAGATCAAAAGCTTTTGCACAGCAAAGGAAACAGTTAACAAAATCAAAAGACAACTGACAGAATGGGAGAAGATATTTGCAAACGACATATCAGATAAAGGACTAGTGTCCAGAATCTATAAAGAACTTAGCAAACTCAACACCCAAAGAACAAATAATCCAATCAAGAAATGGGCAGAGGACATGAACAGACATTTCTGCAAAGAAGACATCTGGATGGCCAACAGACACATGAAAAAGTGCTCCATATCACTCGGCATCAGGGAAATACAAATCAAAACCACAATGAGATATCACCTCACACCAGTCAGAATGGCTAAAATCAACAAGTCAGGAAATGACAGATGCTGGCGAGGATGCGGAGAAAGGGGAACCCTCCTCCACTGTTGGTGGGAATGCAAGCTGGTGCAGCCACTCTGGAAAACAGCATGGAGGTTCCTCAAAATGTTGAAAATAGAACTGCCCTATGACCCAGCAATTGCACTATTGGGTATTTACCCTAAAGATACAAACGTAGTGATCCAAAGGGGCACATGCACCCGAATGTTTATAGCAGCAATGTCCACAATAGCCAAACTATGGAAAGAACCTAGATGTCCATCAACAGATGAATGGATCGAGAAGATGTGGTATATATACACAATGGAATATTATGCAGCCATCAAAAGAAATGAAATCTTGCCATTTGCGACAACATGGATGGAACTAGAGCATATCATGCTTAGCGAAATAAGTCAAGCAGAGAAAGACAACTATCATATGATCTCCCTGATATGAGGAAGTAGTGATGCAACATGGGGGCTTAAGTGGGTACGAGAAGAATAAATGAAAGAAGATGGGATTGGGAGGGAGACAAACCATAAGTGACTCTTAATCTCACAAAACAAACTGAGGGTTGCTGGGGGGAGGGGGTTTGGGAGAAGGGGGTGGGATTATGGACATTGGGGAGGGTATGTGCTTTGGTGAGTGCTGTGAAGTGTGTAAACCTGGTGATTCACAGACCTGTACCCCTGGGGATAAAAATATATGTTTATAAAAAATAAAAAAAAATTAATTAAATTGAAAAAAAAAAAAGAATCAGTGTATGGGGACACCTGGGTGACTCAGTCAGTTAAGCATCTGCCTTTGGCTCAGGTCATAATCCCAGGGTTCTGGGATCATGCCCCTCATCAGGCTCCCTGCTTTGCGGGGAGTCTGCTTCTCCCTCTCCCTCTGCCTGATGCTCCCCCTGCTTGTGCTTGTTCTCTCTCTGTCAAATAAATAAATAAAATCTTAAAAAAAAAAAAAGAATCAGTGTATGTTCTGCTCTGTTCTTTTTTGCACCCCTCCTTTTTAAATTTTAATTTGACAATCTGGCAGTGTGTACATGTAGTCTCCACTATCCTGTTTCCTGATGGTAGACAATTAAAAGATTCCCCACCACTACCACTACTACCCTGAAAGCAACCTACAGTGGACATGTAATATGAGCAAATGTTTTAAACGTCTAAGATTTTAACAGTTCTTTGTTACCAAGCATAACTCAGTATATCTTAACTGGTAGACTTATTTTAACTATGTTATTCCAATTTAGTACTAATACTCAATGGACTACGTCAATGGAGTCTTTTTGACTCTATGAAATTTTAGTATGGACTGCTCTTAATTAAGAATTTTCCTTAATGTTATTATTTAAACATTCAAAGGCTCATTGGCAGCTTATTGCTAATACGTTTTCAACAAAAATTTCAGTCTATGACATGAAAAAATAAACCAGTAGAAGAAAATTTCATGGATAGTCATCTGCATAAGGAGATCTAAGATGAGGGATAGGAATGGCTGCAGTTATGAGAACCTTCTAATTTTCCTTTCCTCCCCAGTCTCAAATGACTAGAAAGGTCACAGTTTTAAGACAAATTCTTCCTGTTGGGACAAGCTAGAATATCCTTTCTTTAGAGACTTGAGAGAAGTATTAATCTTCAGCAAACTCTCTAAGAATAAATAGAGGCTAAGAGTATGTCAAATGTTAAGACATACTCTTATTTCACCTTGATTCTCATCCAACCTCAGAGGTTGGGTGCTTCATTTTACAGATTTCAGAGTCCCTTTGGGCTTTCTTAGTCTCAACTGGCAGCCCCAAGAAAAAAGATCCCTGCAGTGAATGATCTGAGAATTCATTAATGGACTAAGCAAGTTCCATCTCTGTACATGACAACCACTCAGATCTAGCCACTTCAGGCCAAATCTTGTCCACACATGTGCTGGCAAGTTTTCCTATCAAAGCCACAAAGGCTCTTTGAGCAGAGCTAAGGGTAGATTTGGCCAAAATCTGTATTTTAACTTAATATTTGTATTATAATTTTCATCTGGAATTTACCCTATAGAGTCAGGACTGAATTTCCAAAAACAAAATTTGAGTGAACAAGGACTGAACAGAGATACATTTATGTCTGTCAATTCAACATAAATGATAATTCATTCAAACCCTACCACAGTGGTTGTGCTCATCACCACAATTAATATTGGGTTATCACACCTAATAGAAAATGTCACTAATTATATTCAAGTTCAGAATGGTCCCTGCCCTCTGATTTCCAGTTAGATTCCCGCCCCCCCCCCGCCCAGGTCAGAACTGTGAAGCAATGATTCTGTACTAGAAATGTTTTTAAATGCAATTTAGTTAGCAGGAGGAAACAAAAACTTTTAAATCTTATTATCAGAGTAATTTAAATAAAATAAACCTGACAAAATTTTCCCATCTTCTGGATTAAAGTGAATACAAAATTGAAGATGATTTCAGTAGGCTCTGTCTATATTTTTAACTAATTCAATGAACACCAATATTTCAAACAAGCAATAGCTTAGACATGTTGGCATACTATAATACACTTCTCCTAATCATAGACCTGTTGTATTGATAAAGATAATAAATAAATAGATAAATAAATAAATAAGGATCACAACTTCCCTGAGAAGGTATGTTTTAGTAATATATTTTAAAAGCTCCATTTTTAGATTTGAACTTTTTACAAATATTACCGTCTTTTAATCAGCCTACCTATAAAATTTAATTATTACATTTTAAACATTTTTAAATGACAATAGGTTTTTAAATGAAAGCCATGAAAAACTACATTAAGCTATGATTACATCCAACTAAAAAAACCAAAATGATGTCCTTATCAAGATCATGATACAAATGTTAAAAGCCCCAGGGATAGAGCAGATGTAAGGAAAACTTAGAATACAGACATAATGGTAAACAAACCCACAGGAATAACTTCAGCTATCTTTCAGGCCCATTATCCCTTTCTAAGTCACTTGTGATAGTATGATTTTCATACTCTGGGAGAAAAAAAAGACCAAAACACATTCATCATCCCTGCCAGGAAATAGCTATGCAGATTCTCTTTGCTTGTGGCTACATGGTTGTGCAACAGCTGGGTGTGTGGGTGGCGCACATCAGGTCTGCTAGTTTCCAAAGAGGAACCTGGGCCTCCTAAAGTGCTACAACGCCTCCTGGCTCTGTGGGGGGTCCAGGGTTCCTGTCTATGCATTGGAATGGGGGTAGGGTGTGGTGCATGTGAAATAGGGAAGCACCTGAGAACACATGCCTGGCATCTGTGGAGACCACCAGTGTGTAAACCACTTATGTGACAAAACTAATTCCAAAGGGAAGAGAGCAGCCATTTCCTTCCTTCAATTCTAACAGCTGCAACCCTCCACACAGCTGCTACTCTGAGTTTGGGATAGAGGAAAAACAAAAGAGAAACAGGACACACTCTGCAGTGGTTTGGCTGCTCAGAAGTGGGTAGAGTGTAAGGAAGCCACCAAGAGAAGAGCGTAAATCTTCTTTCCATATGCCTTTTCCTGTTTAACATAGGCTATTACGCTGCTATGCTACCCCACACAATACCACAAGATTGATTCTCATTCACACAAAAATCATCTGAAGTCTAGAACACTCTGCAGGGCAACTGTCCTTCCTGCAATCCAGACTCAGAGTTTCTGTTCTCTGGCCACATGTTCTAAAACATCTGGCTCCCTTGGTCAGCATGGCAGTGAGAGAGGGAACAGAAGAGTCCCCCACCAGTTTACTGAGACTACAAATGATACTTACCCTCTCACTCACGCTTCACTGGCCACCTTTAGTCACTTTAAGGTGATGCCTGAATTTTAAAAGCATGGGATTACATGTATCTCTGTGGATCTGGAAGTGGATATTGATGACTATATGCCTTTATCTTCTGAAACCCTAAAATAAAGTTCTAATCATACATAGACCCAGCTTTCCAGATGTGCTTGCCCATTTTGTGATGCCCAGTTATCTCAGGTCGTGACCCTGGGTACTAGTCTCTATTCCAAAGCAAAGACAGAGAGGAGAGAAATCCATAGTCTATCCTCTGAATTTTGAGAGCAGAGAGTTACCTCCCTAAAAATCTATAAAGAAGGAGGTAACCAAAAATGCATCACAGTCAAATTCTAAGCAGCTCTGCCCCTTTCTCCACACTGAGAGCTAGTAATCCTGGGAAGGAAATATTGACTTGTGTCTCACTGCATTTTGTCTTTCTGCTCTTGTTTTATGGCTGACTTAATTTTTTTTAATTTATTGAGGTATAATTGACATAGAATATTTTATTAGTTTCCGATATACCACATAGTGATTTGACATTTTGATACATTGTATATAATAAATACATTGTGAAATGGTCACCACAGTAAGTCTAGTCACCATTTGTCATTATACAAAATTAATATATTATTAACTATATTCCCCATGCTATATATTATATCCCCATGAGTCATTTATAACTATAGTTTATACTTCTTAATCCCCTTCACCTAGTTTGCTACACCTAACCCCCTTATTTGTGGCAAACACCATCTGCTCTTTGTACATTTGAGTCTAAGTTTTGTTTTGTTTTTTATATTCTGCATATGAGTGAAATCATATGGTATTTGAATTTTTCTGACTACTTTCTTTTTTTAAGATTTTAATTATTTATCTGAGATCAAGAATGAGAGAGAAAGAGATAGAGAGAGCACGAGAGGGGTGACAGAGGGAGAAGCAGACTCCCCCCCCACACCCTGCACCCTAATGCAGGACTAGATCCTGGGACTCCAGGATCATGACCTGAGTCAAAGGCAGTTGCTTAACCAACTGAGCCACCAAGGCACCCTTATCTGTTTTCTATCACTTAGGATAATATCCTCCAGCTCCATCCATTATGTTGGAAATGGGAGGATTTCATTAATTTTTAGGCTGAATAATATTCCACTGTGTGTGTATATGTATGTGTGTGTGTATAAGTATGTATGTATGTATATGTATGTATATATATATACACATATATATGTATATGTGCATATATACATCTTTATCCATTCATCTATTGATGGATGTTTATGTTGTTTCCATATCTGTGCTATTGTAATGAACATAGGTCCATGTATATTTTCACAGTGTCTTCCTTTCTTCAGACATACACTCAGTAGTAGAACTGCTGGACCATATGGTAGCTCAATGCAATTTAGAGGAAACTCCATACTGTCTTCCACAGTGGCTCTACCAATTTACATTCCTACCAACAATGCATAAAAGGTTCCCTTTTCTCCGCATTTTTTCCAACACTTATTATTTCTTGTCTTTTTTACATTAGTCATGCTAACAGGTAGGAGGTGATACCTCATTTTAGTTTTGATTTACATTTCCCTGATGACTAATGATGTTCAGCATCTCTTCATATGTCTATTTGCCTCTGTATGTCTTCTCTGGAAAAGTGTCTATTCAGAGCCTAAGCCCATATTTTAATCTGATCAGTTTTGATTTTGGTTTTGAGTTGTATGAGTTCTCCATCTATTTTAGATATTAACTCCTTATCAAATACGTGATTTGCAAATATCTTCTTCCATTCAGTAGGTTATCTTTTTGTTTTGTTGATGGCTTCTTTCACTATGCAGAAACTTTTTGGTTTGATATAGTCCTAACTGCTTATTTTTGTTTTTGTATCCCTTGCCTTTAGAATCAGATTAAAAAAAAAAAATCTCTAGGAATGACGCAAAGAAGCTTATTGCCTATGTTTTCTTCTAGGAGTTATATGGTCTCAAGTCTTATGTTCAAGTCATTATCCATTTTGAGTGTATATAGTAAAAGGAAGCTATCCAGTTTTAATCTTTTGCATGTTGCTGTCTAGTTTCCCAATACCACCTATTAGGTGGTCCTTTCCCCATTATATATTCATGCTTCCTTTGTCAAAAATTAATTGACCATCTAGGTGTGGGTTTATTTCTGGGCTCGCTATACTATTTCATTAATTTACATGTCTGTTTTTATGTCAATACCACACTATTTTGATTATCACAGCTTTGTGGTTTAGTTTGTAGTTTAGTTTGAAACCTGGTAGTGTGATACCTCCAGGTTTGTTCCTTCTCAAGATTACTTTGGCTATTCAGGTTCTTGTGTAGTTCTACACAAATTTTAGAATTATTTGTTCTAGTTCTGTGAAAAATGTCATTGGAATTTTGATATGCATTGCATTGAATCTAGAGATTGATTTGGTAGTATGAACATCTTAACAATACTAATGTGTTCCATTCATGAGCATAGAATATCTTCCCATTTATTTGTGTCATCTTCAATTTCTTTCATCAGTATCTTATAGTTTTCAAAGGGTAGGTCTTTCACCTGCTTAGTTAAATTTATCTCTGAGTTTTCTAAGATGAATAGAAATTTATCTTAGTTAAATTTATATCTGAGTATCTCTGAGTATTAAATTTATCTATTCTTTTTTATTTAATTGTAAATGTAATGGTTTTCTTAATTTCTTTTTCTAATGGTTATTAGTGTATAGAAATACAACAGACTTTTGTACATTGTTTTCATCTTGTAACTTTAATGAATTCACTTATTAGTTCTAACAGTTTTTTGGTGGAGGCTTTAGAGTTTCTATATGTAGCATCATGTCATCTGCAAATAGTGACAGTTTCACTTCTTCCATTCCAATTTGGGTGATTTCTATTTCTTTTTCTTGTCTAATTGTTCTGGCAAGGACTTCTAATACTATCTTGAATAAAAGATAGGTAGTAGGAATCCTTGTCTTATTCCTGATCTTACCAGAAAAGCTTTGATGTTTCCACCATTGAGCCACTCCATGTTTGCCTGACTTGTCATATATGGCTTTTATTATGTTGAGGTATGTTTCCTTGATACCCAACTTTATTGAGACTTTTTATCATAAGCTGAAGTTCTTTTCCTGCATCTATTGAGATGATATGATTTTTATTTTTAATTTTGTTAAGGTGGTATATTATACTGATTGATATGTGGATGTTGAACCATCTTTGCATCCCTGGAATTAATCACACTGCTCACAGTGTATGATCTTTTTAATATGCTGTTGAATTTGGTTTGCTAACGTTTTGTTCAGAATTTTTTCATCTATGTTCATATTGGCCTGTAATTTTCTTTTTTGTGTTTGTGGTATCCTTGTGTGGTTTTGATATTAGTGTTATGCTAGCCTCCTAATTTTGGAGGCCCTCCTTTCTCTTTAATTTTTTTAAAGAGTTTGAGAAAGAGATTTATTAAATGTTCTTTGAATGTTTGGCAGAATTCACCAGGGAAGCCATCTGTCTTGTGCTTGCTTTGTTGGAAGTATTTGATTTCTATGAATTTATCCATTTCTACAACATTGTCCAATTTGTTGAAATATAATTAATCATAGCAGTCTTATAATTTTTCATAATTCTGTTTTATCAACTGTAGCATCTTTTTAATTTCTGATTCTATTTGAGCCCTCGTTTTTCTTGGTTTGTCTAGCTAAAGGTTTATTATTTGTCTAGCTAAAGGTTTATTTATTTGAGCTTTTTAAAGAACTAACTCTAAATTTTATTTTTATTGTCTATTTTCATGGTCTATTGTCTATTTCAATGGCTTCTTTTCTATTGTCTTTTGCGTCTCTACATTAATTTCTAAACTGATCTTTATTATTTCCATCCTTCTACCAACTTTGGGCTTCATTTGTTCTTGCTCTGTTTCCCTTAGGTGTAAAGTTAAGTTGTTTGAGATTTCTCATGTTTTTGTTTTGTTTTGTTTGTGTTTGTTTTTTGAGGTAGACTTGTATTGTTGTGAACTTCCTCCTAGAACCACTTTTGCTGCATCCCCTAGATTTTGGTATGTTGTATTTCTGTTTTCATTTGTCTCTAGATTTTTTTAAATTCCTCCTTTAATTTCTTCTACAACCCAGTTGTTTTTCAGTAATATGTTTAAACTCTATACAGTTGTAGCTTTAATTTTATTCTTGTAAGTGATTTCTAGTTTCACATCATTGTGGTTGGAAAAGATGTTTGATATGACTTCGATCTACATGAATTTATTGAGAGTTGTTAGATCACTAGTATGTGTTCTCTCCCAGAGAATATTACACCTGCACTTGAGATAAATTTGTATTCAGTTGCTTTTGAATGGAATGTTTTGTATATATCTATTAAGTCCATCTAGTCTTATATGTCATTTAATGTCAGTGTTATTTACTGATTTTCTGTCTGACACATTAATTTAAGTAGGGTATTAAAATTCCCTACTATTATTGTATTGCTGACAATTTCTCCTTTTCAGTCTGTTGATGTTTGCTTTATATATTTAGGTACTATGTTGGGTGCATATTTATTTGTAAATGCTGGATCTTCTTTCTGGATTGAACTCTTTATCATTATATAATGCTCCCTCTGTCTTTTATTACATTCTTTGTTTTAAAGTCTAATATAAGTATCACTACAACAGGTTTCTTTAAATTTTCATTTGTGTGTGTCTTTACATTTCAGTCTTTCTGTGTGCCCTTACTCCTGAAGTGAGTCTTTTATAAGGTAGTATATAGATGTGTCTTATTTTTTCTTCTTATCCATTCAGTCACTCTTGTGTCTTATTTTTTCTTATCCATTCAGTCACTCTGTGTCTTTTTATTAGAGAATTTAGTCCACTTATACTTAAATAATTATTGATAGGAATATACTTATTGCCACTTTGTTTTCTGTCAGTTTTTGTAGTTTCTCTATCTTCTTCTTTTCGTTTTTCCCTTATGTTTTGATGACTTTCTTTAGTGTTATGTTTAGATTCCTTTATCTTTTTCTCTTTTTTTAAGATTTTATTTATTTATTTGACAGAAAGAGACATAGCAAGAGAGGGAACACAAAAAGGAGGAGTGGAAGAGGGAGAAGCAGGCTTCCCACTGAGCAGGGAGCTCAATGCAGGACTCAGTCCCAGGATCTTGGAATCATGACGTGAGCTGAAGGCAGACACTTAATGACTGAGCCACCCAGTCACCACCACCCACCTTTATCTTTCTCTTTTGTGTATTTACTAAAAGTTTTTGTTCCCTGGTTACTGTGAGGTTCACACATATCATCCAATGTATATAACAGTCTATTCTAACTTCATAGCAACTTAAAGTTGAAAATTTTCCAAAAGTCTACATGTTTACTCCACCCCATATATTTGTATGTTGTATTTTATGAATTTTAAGTATCTCTTAACTAATTATTACAGTTTTGATTTTACAACTTTTTCTTTTAACCTTTTTATAAGCATTATAATTGATTAATATACTACCTTTACTAAACATTTACCTTTTACTGTCATATGTTTTCTTATTATTAATTAATACCATTTCTTTCAACTTAAAAAAGTCCCTATAATATTTCTTATATGACCTGTTTAGTAGTGATGAACTCCTTTAACTTTTGCTAGTCTGGAAAATTCTTTATCTCTCCTTTAAATATGAATTATAAATTTGCCAGGTAGATTATTCTTGGTTGGAAGTTTTTTCCCCTTCAGCCTTTTAAACACGTCATATGATTCCCTTTTGGCTTAAAAAGTTTCTGCTGACAAATCTGCTGATAGCCTTGTGGGGTTTCCCTTCTATATAACTTTTTTTTTCTTTTTGCTTTTAAGACTCTATTACTTTTGCCATTTTAATGTACGTGTCTTGGTGTGCTTCTATTTGTGTTGATTTTATTTGTCGCTCTCTGGGCTTCCTGGGCAAGATTTCTACTTCCGTCCCTTAAAGAAGTTTTCAGCCATTATTTCTTCAAATAAGTGTTCTGCCCCTTTCTCTCCCTCTCTTTCACTTTCTGAGATCCCTGTAGTGTGAATGTTACTCTAATATTGCCCCAGGCATCCCTTAAACTATCTTTTTTTTTTTAATTCTTTTTTTCTTTTCTGTTCTGTCTGGGTGAGTTCCATGGTTTTATCTTTCAGTTTAACTTATCCATAAATCAACTTCATCTACCCTGCTGCTAAATGCTTTTCATGTATTTTTAGTGGGTTTTTGTTGTTGTTGTTTTTGTTATTGTTGTTGTTGAATTCAGTCAGGCAGCGGATTTCGGAGTGGAAATATATATATATATATATTTGTGTGGGGTCACAACTGTAATCCCTTTTGGTTTCCAGACTAGAGGATCTGGTAGTGTCCCCTGGGTAATAGTTACAAAAATCGGGGCTCCAGATGAGTGTATAAGCTCCTTTCTGGGAAGTCTTGTCAAGCTGTAGTTAGGCCAAAGGAGTGAACATGAGTGGTGTCTCCCTGCTTACATTTCCTGAGAATACCTCCTTGGCCTCCAGATGTGTGGGCAACCTGAAGCCTATCCCTCACACTGAAGCTCCCGGCTAAATAAATAGGTCTTTTCCACAAGAAGACTGGTGTTATGTTTCAGTCCACGGTCTGTGCAGAACCCTGGGAATGGTAGACTGCCAAGAGCTATCTTTCCAATTGTTACAGCCCTATGCAGCTCTGGAACTCCAGCCCTCTTGGCCACTAGGGCCAGGACATCAAGGGATGTCCCCAGTGCAGATTTTGCACAACTGCTTGCTTTAGGCAGTTAGAGAGTATAGTGGGTGAGGCATGCTCTCTGGCGTCAGAAAAAACAGGAAAATGTCTTAACTATATGTTTCTGTGGACTTTACCAATGCATCAAGAGAATGCATTGTTTGCCTGCACATGCTGGCTTTAGGCTGGGAATGGGAGAATGCTGTGACTATTCATGCTTGCCAGCCCCCAGCCATGGAGCAGGTGAATGTCACAACCATCTATGTTCACAGACCTTAGCTAGGGAACAGAAGAATCCTGTGACCACTCATTTTCACTCACCCTAGCCAAGGAACAGGGATGGCTGCAACTGCCCATGCCTTCTGGTCTCAGCAAGTGGCACAATGCTCATCCCTTCCCTGTCCAACAAGGCTGTCATATCTGAAGTCATCCACTTGTGATAATAGACTATGTGGAGAGTGCAACAGTGGTGTCTTCCAGCACCTTTGTTTTGAGGGATTGTCTCAACTGTCTCCCATCACTCCAGCCAATGCCCCCAAATCAGCATTGATATAGATATAGATGATATAGATAGATACAGATCTCTCTCCATATTACCAGTGAAAAAACTAAAACTCAAAAGGATACATTAAACAAATTTAGGGCAGAAAACAGAAATAAGTCTTACTCAAGGGCAATTTCCACTGATTCAGCCTAAAGACAAGACCATCAGAAACCAAAAGACCATGCTTTAACCCATGGCTAGCTTCTTCTGAATGTCAGATATCACTTGCTTGTTTTCTTAATGGCTATTTCCAGTTTTGACATCTCTATTAGCTTTACCTAAGCAATTACTTTAAAGTCCCTGATCTTTTCACCCTCTTCCAACTTACCAAAACTAAACCTGGGAACTCAAAGTGTGTTTGTCCTTATTTTGGGTCATAGACACAGGATTTGGAAGAGTTCTCCCAAAGGTTCTCTTTCAACCCACAATGCCAATTCATGCCATATGGGTGCTCAATTTGTGCTGTCTCATCTCCCCACAAATGGGGTTCCAGTTCAAACCAGCTCACCGCAGTGGCTTGTTTTGCTCATGAGGTACACCTTAGAGATTATAGGTAGGCATGAGAAAAAGGAGTGGAAATATTCTCTGAGGTCTGTGAATTCCTAGGCACAATGCTGAATGCTCTTTAGCCCAGAAATTAAAAGCCAGACTTCCAAACAGAGAGTCAAAGTCTCCTAGTTGACAAACCAATTAGAAAAAAAAAAAAAATGTAAATGCCAGCAGCCCAGGCTGCCAGCAGGACTGCAGGAAGGTATGGGGCTTATAGACTGAGAGAGTAGCATAGCTATCTGCTAGAGATAAGGCAAAGGCCAGCTAAGGACTAAGCAAGAGGAAGAGAAGGAGCAGGAATGTGTCTCCAACAGCATGTTTGAGAACAAGCAATTATTTCCCCCAGAGCCATCTGTGAGACTTTCAACTTGTGCCTGAGAAAGAAAAGGGAGAAACAGAGAAAAGTGAATTACTGGAAAAAGCAGGTATCTCTGGGAGTTGCAAGGGCAGAGAAAAGACTGTCTACAGTCTGTTAGTCTTGGCAGATGCAGATCTATGATTCTGGCCACAGTCAGGGTTTCTAAGGCCTTGCTTCTGGGAAATCGTGGCAAGGGTTTAACCTGAAATGTAGACTGTGGATGGTTCTGGCACGATCTAAGTCAGAGGGAATTGTGAGTTCCCAACCTAGGTCCCTGAGAAAATGGGGTCAATCACATGACATCATGACTAGTTTGGCCCTTACTTACAGATTGCCTTTCGTTCATGGAAGACTCTAGGGGAACATATCTCACATTGGACTGGAATCTCCCAGGAGGCAGGTCCATCCAAGTTTTTATCTTTCTTGATTGTAGCCTGAGTGATATTCTGAAGTGTCTGTGATAGATGAGAATGTCCTCATTGACAAAAAGGCATTTTGCAAAGCACTCTTCCCATGCAGTACGGGCCTATTTTCTGCCTGGAGCCACAGTGCTTCCTCTCAGCTACTTAGCATTCTGCAAGAAATACCATCTCCTTTCTTCACAATTATAGGAGCTACTTTATTTAGGAATGTCTTTGGTTGCAAGTAGCAGAAAACCTGCCTTATAGCAGCTCAAACAAACAGAGATGTACTTTTCCCACATAACAAAATTCTGAATCTAGAGGATAGTTAGAGATAGTCAGGAGCTCAGTGACATCAGAACTAGTATCACTGGAATTCTCTTACCATTTCCCTTGTGCTTGTGTCTTTCATGGTCACAAAACAGCCACTGATGGGTGAGTGTATAGATTTAAATAACTATGGTATACACACACACACACACACACACACACACACAACTAAAATATTAATAGTCTTAACAAGGATGAAAATTCTGCCATTTGCAACAATATAGTTGAACTTGGAGGACATTATGTTAAGTGAAGTAAGCCAGACACAGAAAGAACACTATTGCGTGACCTTATCTATATGGAATCCACATACCAGCAGAGAGTAGAATGGTAGTTACTAGGAGCTTTGTGGAGAGGGCACAGAATGGTAAAATGTTGGTCAGAGGACAAACTTTCAGTTATATAGGATGAACAAGTCTACAGACCTAATATCCAACATGATGACTACAGTTAATAATATTGCATTATATACTATAAATTTGCTGTAAGAGTAGATTTCAGGTGCTCTAACAATAATAACAGAAAGCTATCTTAACTATGTGAGGAGATTAAATATATTAGCTTGACTGTAGTAATCTTTATGCATATATGTATATCAAAACATCATGCTGTATACCTTAAATGTATACAATTTTATTTTCCCCCCCAAAATGGCTGCTGAATCACTGGGCATTATGTTCATGTTCAAAGCAGGAAAAGAGGAGAAGGGCAGTATCCCCTGTGATAATCCCCATTTATCTAGACAGCAACTCCATCAGAACCCCCATCAAACTTCTGTGTGTGTCTCCCTTATCAGATCTCCATCACATAGCCACACCTACCATAAAAGGACCCTAGGGGCCTGGAGTTTAGCTGGACACACTGTCAGTTTGAACAAAATCAGAGTTCTATTAATTATGAAGAGGGAGTGTTTACTGGGGAGACCACTAACAGTGTCTGCCACACCCTGTAGATAGCACTGATTAAATTACATTGAAATGTTCTCTTTAAGTTTGTCTCCCTTTCCACTAGAATTAATGGCATTTGGCAGTCAGAGGTACCCAGTCATCCTTGTATTCCCAGCACATGGCACACTGCCTGGCACAAAACAGACTTAATAAACATAACTCAAGATAAAAAAAAATTGGCTGAACCAAATTCCAAATAGTCAAAAAAAAATTGCATTCTGATCCATTTCTGCATACTCCTTTCTCTCTAAAGATAACAGGAGATACTAATGTAAGAGAAACATTGGTAATTCAAAAGATAGGCACTCGAAGGAATGAGAACATGATGACACTTGGGATGCACAGAGTTTTAGGTAAGTAATAATATTAGCCACTGCTATGAAAAAATTGATGTTCTGTGTATACTACTTTTAATCTATTATCTTTACAAGGTAAATGTTTACTTGTCTTACCCCAGAGATTCTGGGAAAGTGGCACAAAATCAAAGAGCAGTAAATGGTGGGTCAAGAATATAAACCCAAGTGGATCTATCTTTCTCCACTATTCTGCCTCCTGCACGATGCTGTTCAGTACCCTCATTTCACTCCAGGGAAACTCCAGTGCCAAAAGATCACATAAGAAATCCAACCAGTTATCAGGCTCCCTGTCTCCAAGGACACCATTGTCTATACTCTCTGCTTATCTCAACATTTGACTAAGCAGAGGGAGCAGTGGGTTATACTCTGAAGATCCTGTGGCGTTGCTGAGGATGAGGAAAGGCTTGATGACAGATGACTTTCTTTCCAGGATCTGTGATAAACTTACAGAGAAGCAGAGGAAGCCAGAATAGGGCAGGCTCCTCTGAAGCCCATCCCAAGTAGAAATACCCAAATTTATACCGACATGTAAGAATAGAAACTTCCTCTATTGAGTCTTCTTTCAATGAGTATTCCAATGACATTAAGCTGAACAGAATAGTTGAGGTATGCATATGTGACTTCAGACCACTCGACAAACATGTTATGAATTTCTATAAATTCAGATGAGAAATTACAAACAAAGATGAAATGGCTGCATTTGGCTTATGACTTCAGGTTGCCCACAATGGTCCACAAGTGACTATAGTCGTCTGACCATCACCTCTCTCTCTAATTGATTAATCATGCTCTGTGTCAAGAGCTTGAAGCCAGGTATGCCAGTGTAGAGAAATATGATATTTCAATTCTGACTTACCTAAAAGCCAGTATCACACAGACTACAGTTTGTAGATTTGTCCAAAGAGTATCACTTGCATTGCTTATGGCAAATACAATACAGATGAGGTTCTTCATCAAGAAATCAGAACCTAATTCAATAAAATCTACTCATGCAATTCAAAAACCATTTTCTCTAAGGATTTCAGGATGCCCAGGGGCTACAAGACAAGCCCATCCAAGTAGTGTTCATGATACTCTGGTTTCTCTTCAGAAACTTTTTTGCCTTTTACCAAAAAGTGTTCATGGCATGTGCACTCTCCTGAAACATTCACTTCTGAGAATATGTACAGAATAAGGGTGGAGTTGGATGCAGTGGAAAACCTCAGATAAGTCACAGAAAACCAAAACTGGCTTTTAAGGATCTCAAGCTCAGCAGCAAGATACACACAGAGGTCTTATAATACTTTGGATGGAACAGGGGAATTCTCTTTATATTGAAAACACTATTCTGAGCTATTCAGGCACAGAGACTGTACATTTTGGCAGGGAACACTGATCTGGGTTTTAAAGCCAGAATTATAAGCTCAAAATGAGAGAAAAGATGAACAAGGGATGTCAGAAATAGAATTTTTTTATTCTTCTTATTTTCACCAAAATAACAATTATCCATTTAAACAGTGATATTTTTTTTTGTACCAAATGGATTACTCAGGAACTTTTCATTTTAGTTTGCTGAGAATAACTATAACAATTGTTCAAATAAGAGTACAGAGTTTACAATTGGATAAACACTGGGAAAGAATCAAAGAAAAGCCTATTGCTCTGGGCTGGGAGTACTTTATGTGCTAACTGTCACTTGTAGTCCCAGGGCCCCAAGCCAAAGTCCACGTGGCCAGGAACTCCTTGGGCTGGTCTTGGGATCTACAGGGTAATGGCATCTTGTTTCAGTTCCCCAGCTTTGTTATGGTCTGCAAATCTCTCTCTAACAACTCTAAACCAGAGGCAAATCCTGAATTGAACCATTTGATTAAGTAAGTTGTTGCCTTATAATTCATTCATGATGGCCAAGGGTTCAGGAGAATGGAGGGGATGATGTTGGCTGTCTGCATATATGGGGCTACAAAAGAGAGTTTCAAGTGATTAATGTTAGAAGAAAACCCAACACAGAGAAGAGGGAAGCTCATAGACATAAACAGTAAAAAGGATTTCAGAAGATCTGGATTGAGTCACAGTGTAATCAACTGTGGGTTTAACTTTATAGACAATAGACTTGGATAAATGAATATTAAAATCCCAGAGCTCTGGAAAGGTCAGCCTTAAATTAATTCTAATACTGATTAGCCATGAGACTCTGTAACTTTGGACAAGTCATTTCACATTCCTGAAGCATAAACTATTTTTTTAATGGAGGAATAATAGATTAGGTTACAATAATAATTGACATTTATTGGTACATTTACATTGTACTAGGTGCTAAGGTATTAACTTGCATGATCTCACTGTATATTGAGTGGTATTTTCCCCATTTCATAGATCACATAGCTAGTGTTTGAAGCATGGTTCAACACCAAATATCTCTGCTTCAAAGCTGTCCCATTACTGCTTCTCAGAGGGAATTTATGCCATTTATAATTCTAGAACTCAACTATTTAACCTCGTGGTCTATGAGTTCACAATTCATGACTCCTGGGGGTACAGATTACCATCTGCACACTCCACCCAGAATTTTGCATAACTAATATACTCCATATAGCCCTGATGAAAAAAATTAAGATAAATTCTCTTGTGTCAATTCTTCATGATATAATTGATTAGTGTTTAATTCCAACTATTGCTGGTACCTTAGTTGCAGGGATTAGCTTAAAAGAAGATAACTGGGATGTCAGGACCTAATGATTATAGTAAGAGCTATACTTTTACTAAATAAATAAATAAAACTAAAAATTTAAAGTCCTTTCTTTCCTACTTCATGTTACTTAGAAGTTGCTGGCTGGCTAAGTAACTCTTAGTATCTTTCAAATCTATAGTTCCCCCTACTTTTCCAAAGCAAAAGACTTAAGACTATCCTGAGTACACACATCACCTTAAAACTTCGTGCCATTTATGATACAGGAGAGGTGCTTTTCCACCTCATATACCACATCTATGTTTTAAGTATTAACTATCACTTTGACTTAGATTAAGGGCCTGAAAAATAGCACAAAATTAGAGTTCTGTAGAAGTTCTTATCAGATAGAATTTACTTTATCACTGGAGCTCAAAATACCTTTACATGAATATCTATTCCCTCTATGGCTGGTACTTATCTCCATTATAAAGATGACAAAGAAGACATACAAATGGCCATCAGACTCGTGAAAAAATGCTCAACATCACTTGGAATTGGGGAAACAGAAATCAAAACCACAATGAGATACCACCTCACACCAGGCAGAATGGCTAAAATTAGCAAGTCAGGAAATAACAAATGTTGGCAAGGATGCGGAGAAAGGGGAACCCTCCTACATTGTTGGTGGGAATGCAAGCTGGTCCAACCACTCTGGAAAACAGTATGGAAGTCTGTCACAAAGTTAAAAATAGAGCTACCTAACAACCAGCAATTATGCTACTAGGCTTTTACCCCAAAGATACAAATGTATTGATTTGAAGGGTACCCACACCCCAGTGTTTATAGCAGCAATATCCATAATAGCCAAACTATGGAAAGAGCTGAGACATTCATCAACAGATGAATGGATAAAGAAGATGTGAGTGTGTGTATGTGTGTGTGTGTGTGTATATATATTTTATGTGTGTGTGTGTATATATGATATATATGATACATATGACATTCATCAACAGATGAATGGATAAAGAAGATGTGATGAATGGATAAAGAAGATATATATCATATTTATCATTTATGATATATATGATACATATGTGTATATACACACACACAATGGAATATACTCAGCCATCAGAAAGGAGGACTACTTACCATTTACATTGACATGGATGGAATTGGAATTGAAGGGTACTATGCTGAGTGAAATAAGTTAGCCAGAGAAAGACAATTATCATATGGTTTCATTCATATAAGGAATATAAGAAACAGCACAGAGGATCAAAGGGGAAGGGAAGGAAAATGGAATGGGAAGAAATCAGAGAGGGAGACAAACCATGAGCAAAATGGAGGGTTTCTTAACTATGGGAAAGAAACTGATGATTGCTGGAGCAGAAGTGGATGGGGGTATGGGATAACTGGGTGATGGGCATTAAGGAGGGCACATGATGTGATGAGTACTGGGTGTTATATACAACTGATGAATTACTGAGCTCTACATCTGAAACTAATGATGTATTATATGCTGGCAAATTATTATTTAAGTAAAAAATTAGAAAGAAAAAAAAGATTATCAAGTTATCATTATTATTTACATGAATACATCAATATCCCCCTTGAAAATAAAGCTCCTTGAAACAAAGCCTAAGAAGGACTTGGCAAAGCAAAATCTTAGCCCAACCCACAAATGTATGGTCCAATCACAACTCCACAAGACCTCAGCTGTGAGTCAGGGAGGGAGTAAGTCACAAATCTTAGCAAGATATGTAATGATCTAGAGCCTGAGAATCTTGAGAT
This sequence comes from Mustela putorius furo, assembly GCF_011764305.1. Lineage (NCBI taxonomy): Eukaryota > Metazoa > Chordata > Mammalia > Carnivora > Mustelidae > Mustela > Mustela putorius. The sequence continues at coordinate 26,050,643 of NW_025421987.1, forward strand.
CAAGGTTTGCCACCAATTAGCTGTATAACTTTAGTTTCTGTAAGTGTTTTAAGAAAAAAAAATGGGCAAGAGGCATTGAGATATTACATAATCACATAAAAATGGGAAATTCTACGTTAAATCAAAGTTAGTTAGTCATAGTCCATTTTAGGACTCCTCAGGGAGTACAATATGTGAACGTGCATTGTGAATTTCCAGGAGGAAAAAAAGAGTTCCATGATTTGCAAACATTTAACCTTGAAAGCCTACTCTCAAATATCACTTCTGAAAACTAGTATTCTATTGTACACAATTTAAGAACTGTTACACTAGAAGATTCCCAAAGCCCTTCGAGCAGTAATATTCTGAAATTTTTCCCTGTGAGTCTCTTCTTCTCTCCTCTAATCCTAGTGAGGACCTCCATTCAAGATTCTACATATTTAAATCCTTTGTAAACTTCAAAATACCAAATTAATTGTTAGCTACTACATACAAGAGCAAGACCTAGGGGAAATGGAACAAAGTCTTTTCTCATAGCATTTTTTTCTCTTAAGATATCCTGAGAACATGGACAGCAATCTCCACTATAAAAATCTCTGCTCTGACTTTCTAATTTATTTAAGAATATGTGTGTGTGTGTGTGTGTGTGTGTGTGTGTGTGTAATAACACACTTAGAAAATAAGTTCTAGACCTCTGGCACCATTTTGTTTAAAAAAATAACAAAATCCTTTGTTTTGTGTTAATGGTGTTGTAACTAATTAAGGGGGAAATCAGCTGCCAGATTACATGAAAAGACAAGACCTGATTCCACTGACATCTTTTTGCATCCACAAGAAGCAAGCTGATGGTCTGCTGCCTGTGTGGTGTTCAGCTTAGCCTCCGCCGACTGGGACTCATTAGCCAAGGGTAACAAATATGCAACCAATGCTTTTTCCAGATACTCCACTACAACCCAAGTACCACGGTATCCATCCCTTGCCTTGAAAGCCTGGGTCTGAGCCACTCAAGATGCTCCCTCCAGCTCAACTTAAAGCACGGGATTTCCATTAGATGAAGTTCCTTGCATCCAAGCAAGTGCTGCTGCAGTGTAAGTGTTACTCCCTTCTTTGTGGAAAGGTGGAAAGGGAGATGAACATACTAACAAACTGCCACTTTAACTTCTTAATTGTAAGGTTTAATAAACTAGTTCTTGTTCAACTTGAATTTTTTGAAGCCAAGTCTATACATAGTCCAAGTGGTTTGGGGAATTAAATAAGTATTACAAATTCTTGTTCTCTGAAAGGGAGTTTGTCCTGTTGTATGATTTGAGAAGCTTATTCACCAGAAACATTTACAAGAAGTGTCTCAAAGATGGTTTTGCCTGTGGGTTCCAGAATAATGGGATGGCCATGCAGATATTAGAGGCCTGAATGAACACACAAAACCACATGCAGCCCAGGAGCATGGTCTAAGTTTTACCACTCTGGAACAAAGTTACCAGCAGGCATAGGACTAAGCTGGTCAAGGGAGCTTCCCACCATGTGGGATGCCCTCCCCAAATTTCCTGACTTCACACTGTGACTTGTCCTTTAGGTCAGAGAGGAATAACAGTTCTACTCTCTCTAGATGACTACTGTTAAAATCTACCAGTGTTTCCTACCACACGTTTACTTATCAGATGAGACCACAATCCTTGAAAGAACTGAGAAAATGAGACCATGTCTAAGGAACAGGACCACAGGGAGTCTGATGGGATCTCGACAGGATGTAGGAGACAGAACGGCAGAATCTATACCTAAGAACTACCCACAGGAAATTCACATTCCAAGAGGCCTGACCAACCAGAGCTAGAGGGGAGGAGTTATGGAAGTATGTCAGGAAAGAATTCAGAAAGGGAGATTAGAGGATAAATATGGCAAGCCAATTTTACTAACTAGTAATAAGAGCACTCCACTATGCTGTCCCAGCAAGCCTGGCCCAGGCCCCCAACATGTCCTACTGAGATTTTCTAATCAAGAAGTTATCTATACTCTCAAAATAAGAAACAAAACAAAGAAAACACCAAGAAGAATGAACCTAAATCACTGTAACAGTTTAGCACTTCCATTTAGCTTGGAGCAAGACTTAATGAGATTTTTAAAGAGACAGACAAAAACATGTGAGTGGGTGTGTGTGTGTTTCTCCCCGGATCTAGAGCTCCAGTACACCAGAGCTTCAGCCAGTCCAATTCAAGGAGAAATTCATTCACCAGGGATAATGACTAAGGTGGGCCCTAAAAAAGTAAAGAAGGGCAATATAAACAGGACTACCCTACTGCATTTGGCTGAGAGGTGAAAATTAAAAGTGACAATTCAAGTTTAGAAGATGTCTTTGCAAGAAATTAATCAAAAGAGCAAATATACTGAAGACCCAGAAATTTCCGGTAAACTCGTTGAGAGGAAGGGAAATAAGTGAGATGAGTGGCTTTGTTTTCCTCCTACTAAGACTACCTTCTCAAATATCACCCACTCATCTTCAGTGGCAAGAACTCCAAACCTTGACAGTTCTGTGGTTTTGCCACAAATTTTATTCTTGAGAAGCCAAGAGCAGCAGAAAACCTAACTACACGTTTGTCTTCTTTTTTTTTTTTCTTTTCTTCTGAGAGACCCTTGAAATTTCCCTTTATGGAAATTTTCCAAGGATAAACAAGGCAAAGTAGGTGTTTAAAAAAAATCAGACTTCCCAAATCCAGGATATTCAGCTTGAACTTCAGTTAAAGTTCAATACATACATACATGCAATAAATCAAGAGTCTTTACTACTAGATTGACAGGAACCTTAAGGGAATCCAAATGCGTCACCTTAGAGAAAAACCCAAGGCTACTTAAATAAACCTCATTTTAATGAACCACAGCATAGCTGATTACTGATGCACCCTCAGAACTCCATATTTATATTCCTGTCTGCTAGTAGAATAGGTGGCTGGGCTTTTGTTTTGCTTTATCCAAGTGGAATGCATTTCTCTGGAAGCACAGTGTATCAGACCTGGGTCTGGATGGAACCCAAGGAATGTAAGATCAGAGAATGTCTGAAGTTACCAGAGAATGGCCAACAGGCAATGAAGCTTTTGATTCTGTAAAATAAAAAATTGGACTAGATGAACTCTAAGAGTCTTCCAGCTCGAACATTCTGTGACTGTATGTTTCCACCCCACATTCCATATTCATCAACAAACAAGGAAAATCTGATCTGGACTGGTGGTTTCTGAAACCTCACGATTCCACGAAGCACCAGAAAAATGTGGTCATACCAGACATATTTAATTTGTATGTATTTCATCATTGCTGAGCCCTCCCCAAACATACAATTGGGGCTAGGGTTTAAGGGACTTTGAAAAAAAAAAAAATAACAGCAAGTTCTGGCTACTGGGTTTGTGTTATATTAACCTATGGGGGGAAAAAAAACCAGTGAAGTTTCTGAGACCTTCTTATAACAGGTGACTATAATCCTAAGGGTTACAATGAGCTCGCTAGTGGAAAACTCTGAGGAGAGGAAAGTTTTTGAGGGGAAAGGCTGGATAGAGAGCTCAGATGGTCAGTCAGTCTGAAAGTTTTGCCCAGCTATCATTAGTGATACTTTTGGTTCAGACTCATTATATATTAGGAAAAATAAAATGGCTTTGTTTATTAAAAATAAAATGTACTTGGATAATAAGTTATATACACATTTTTTTAAAATTGGGCTTTTATTTACATCCAGTAAAATACATTCTTTTTAGTATACTGTGAGTGGATAGACAGATGATCATGTGGAACTATGATGACAACCAAGTTATAAAGCAGTTCTGTCCTCCAAAAGCCCTCTCCCTTGCCTCTGGATTAATCCCCTCCCTCCTTGACCAACCACTGGCAACTATCTGCTCTCTGTCCTTACAGAGTTGCCTTTGAAAGAATGAAAGTAGTCTGTCTTTCTAACCTCGCTTCTTTCACTAGCACGGGTACATCTGAGATTGATTCATGCTGCAGCATGTAAAGCAGTTGATTCTTTCCTATTGATGTGTAGAATTCCATTGTATTTGTTATACCACAGTTGATAGCCATTGTTCAGTTGTTAGCAATTACAAATAAAGCCACTGTAAATGTCCCCATGCAGATTTTTGTATGGATGTGAGTTTTCATTTCTGTTGATTAAGTACTTAGAGGGTAACATTGCCAGATTTGTGTCCGAAGTGTATGTTTAACTTTATCAGAAACTACCACACTGCTTTCCAAACTAGCTGAACCACTTGGCATTCCTACCAGCACAGTACTAGAGCTCAAGTTTCTCTACATCCTTCCCATATGTGATATCACATAATTTCTTTAAGCATCTCTAATAAATGTACAGTGAAATCACACATGGTTTTTTGTTTTTTGTTTTGTTTTAAAAGATTTATTTATTTATTTGACAGACAGAGATCACAAGTAGGCAGAGAGGCAGGCGGTGGCGGTGGGGGGCGGGCAGGCTCCTCACTGAGCAGAGAGCCCGATGCAGGGCTTGATCCCAGGACCCTGGGATCATACCTGAGCAGAAAGCATAGGATTTAACCCACTGAGCCACCCAGGCGCCCCTCACACATGGTTTTAATGTGCTTTTCCTTAATAATGAATAACACTGATTATCATTTCATATGCTTATTTGCCATCCATGTATTTCTTTGGTGAGCTGTTTTTTCAGATCTTTTGTTCACTTTTTACTAGGCTGTTTTCTTATTACTGCTTTTTCAGTGTTCTTTCATATTCTGGATAAAAGCCTGTTGTCAGATGTGTGATTTGAAAACATGTTCTCCCAGGCTGTCTTTTCATTTTCCTGATAGTGAATTTTGATGAGCTACGGGCCTACTTTGGAAGCCCACGCTTTAGAGTTAAGAAGAGACAGAGAAAGCCCACATTTTTCATTCGATCTTCCTCGTTTCTGTTGTGAATGCTCCCCAGAATGAAATTGTGCTATCAACACCAGCAGGAGGGGATTGAAACCTCCTATATTTGAATAAATTTTAATAGAATATCTTGTTCCCTAAACAAGAACATATAATTCCATCAGAAGGAATCTCTTCTCTGTGGCTAAGAGAAATGCAAATGTGAAGTGAGCCAATGAGGAAATCACAAGACTGGAGAACTGCAAATCCACCAAATGCCTTAGATTCGAAACAGAGGAGATAGATACAGCATACAACAAAGGAGAGAGAAATGTACATCAATGCCCAGACTCTAGAAAAGGGAATACTGTGAGTTAAGGAGTTAGCATGGCTTCATTAATAGGTCAAAATAGATTAGTCTATGTTTTCTGCTCTGGCAGGCCAAGAAAATATAGTAAATACAGACCATATAATTTCTACACTTTACAGGGAACCTCTAAAAAACGGACTTGATAATATGAAAAAATGTGAGTGAAATGATCAGGTCATTGCATCTGTAATTTTAAAAAGAAATACATTCAATGGGTGATTTGCCAGTGGGTCAGTGGGCAACCTAGACAGAGGTTGCCTTAGCTCTCTCATACTAAATAATTTCATCTATGACTTATATAAAAATATAGGAAGTGGGGATGCCAAATGTGCATAATGATGGAAAGGATTATAAATTCAGAAATGATTATGAATGATTTAGGACCTAATAAAAACTAAAAACATCTTTCCAAGTCAGAATAAATACAATAAGATGACTTTTTAATTTGCTATTTGTAAATATTATGAAATGATCACAGGAAGTCTAGTTAACCTACATAGTCCATTGCTGCATATATGTTATAGAATTTGGTGGGGGAGAGGAGATAAGAAATTTTAAGATTTAGTCTCTTAGCAACTTTCAAATATGCATATAGCATTATTAACTATAGTTACCATGCTGTGCATTACATCCTAATGACTTATTTCATAAGTGGAAGTTTGTATCTTTTGACTCCTTTCAACTATTCTGTCCACTACTCATTTCCACCTCTGACAATCAATACTCTGTTCTCTGGATCTATGATATTGTTTTTTTAAGATTCCACATAAAAATGTAATCATATGGTATTTGTTTTCTCTGACTTATTTCACTTAGCATAATTCCCTCAAGGTCCATGCATGTTGTTGCAAATGGAAAGATTTCATTTTTTATGGTTGACTAATATTTCACTCTGTGTATATACTATATCTTCTTTATCCATTCATTTGTTCTTGGACATGTAGCAGTCATTTCTGTATCTTGGCTATTGTAAATAATGTTGCAATAAACACAAGGGTGTATATAACTTTTCAAGTTTTTGTTTTCATTTTCTTCAGATAAACACCTAGTACTGGGAAGCCTGGGTAATTTAGTAGTTCTATTTTCAAATTTTGAGGAACCTCCATATTGTATTCCATACTGGCTGCACCAATTCACAATCCCACCAAATGCATGTGAGTTTTTTCTTCACATCTTCAGAACACTTATTTCTTGTCTTTTTGATTTTCGTCATTCTGACAGGAATGAGGTAATATCTCATTGTCGGTTTGATTTGCATTTCCCCCATAATCACTGATGTTAAGTATCTTTTCTCATTCCTACTGGTTACTGGTATATCTTTCTGAGAAAAATGTTATTCAGAACTGTTGCCCATTTGTTTTAATAAGATTTTTTTGCTATTGAGTTGTATGAGTTCTCTATATATTTTGAATATTAACCACTTACCAGATACATAATTTGCAAATATTTTCTACCATTTAGTAGGTTGCCTTTTCATTTTTTTGATGGTTCCTTTGCTGTAAAGCGGCTTTTTAAATTTAATGTTCTCCCACTTGTTTATCTTTGGTTTTGTTACCTTTGCTTTTGGTGTAAATCCAAAAAAATCATCACCAAAATGAAAGTCAAAATGCTTATACCTTATATTTTCTTCTAGAAGTTTTATGTTTTCAGGTCTTACATACATGTCTTTAATCCATTGAAGTTAAAATGGTGGTCCAGTTTCTTTCTTTTGCATGTGGCTGTCCTCTTTTGCCAACACTATTTACTGAAGATATTGTCCTTCCCTTCCCCACCCCCCATTTCATATTCTTGATTTCATTATAAATAATTGACATATATGAACGGGTTTATTTCTGGGCTTTCTATTCTGTTTCACTGACTTACATGTCGGTTTATATGGCAATACCGGACTGTTTTGATTGCTATAGCTTTGTAACAGAGTTTGTAATTAGAGAGCATGGTGCCTCCAGCTTTGTTCTTTGTCAAGATTGCTTTGGTTATTCAGAGCCTTTATGGTTCCATACAAATAAGCTTTCATCTTCTCACCAATGAATATGTTAGCTGTTGCTCTGTCGTATATGGCCTTTATTATGTTGAGGTATATTCTCTCTCTACCCATTTTGTTGAGAGTTTTCATCACAAGTGATGTTGAATTTTGTGAAATGCTTTTTCTACATCTATTAAGATGATCATGTGATTTTTACCTTTCATTTTGTTCATGTGAGGTATCATGTTGACTGATTTGCAGATGTTGAACCATTATTACATCCCTAGAATAAATTCCACTTGGTCATGGATCATGATCCTTTTAATATATTGAATTTGATTTGCTATTTGTTAAGAATGTTTATATCTATGTTCAGGATATTGTCCTGTAATTTTATTTTCTTGTGGTATCCTTGCATGGTTTTGGTATCATGGTACCATTGGTATCATGAAATGACTTTGGAAGTGTCTTCTCTTCTTCTGTTTTTTGTAAGAATTGAAGGATTGGCATTAATTCTTCTTTGGAAGTTTGGTAGAATTCACCAATGAAGCTATCTGTTCTGGACTTTCATTTGTAGGATGATTTTTTTAATTAAATTTGATTCAATCTTCTTTACTAGTAAGCAATGTATTCAGATTTTCTGTTTCTGTATGATTCAGTTTTGGAAGGTTGTATGTTTCAGGAATTTGTCCATTTTTATTCTATGTTGCCCAGTTTGTTGTCATATAATTGTTCATGGTATCCGTAAAATGCAAAAAAAATACTTTTGTGTTTCTGCATTATCAGTATACCTACTGTCTCATTTCTGATTTTATTTGAGGTCTGTCTTTTTTTTTCTTAATGAGTCCAGCTAAATATTCATCAATTTTACCTATTCAAAGAACCAGGTCTTAGTTACATGGAGCTTTTCTATTATTCTCTATTTTCTTTTTTTCTGTTCTATTCTTTGTAATTAACTTTTTCTATTAACTTCAGGTCTTGTTTGTTCATATTTTCCAGTTCTTTGACATATAAGTTTAGTTGCTTATTTGAGACTCTTCATGTTTCTTGAGAAGTCATATTTCCTCTAAACTTCCCTCTTAAGAACTGCTTTTGCTGCATCCCACTTTTTTTTTGGTATGTTGTTTTTCCATTTTCGTCTCAAGACATTTTCTTTATTTCATTTTTGATTTTTCATTGATCCGTTAGTTGTTCAATAGCATGTTGGTCTACACATACTTGTGAATTTTTAGTTCTCTTTTTAAAATTTATTTCTAATTTCATAGAATTTTAGTCAGAAAACATGCTTGATATGAATTGGATCTTCTTAAATTGGTTAAGAACTGTTCTGTGGCCTAACATGTAATCTATCCTGGAGAATGCTCCATGCACACTTGAGAAGGATGTGTATTCTCTTGCTTTTGGATGGAATATTCTGGATATATCTGCTTTGTCTTTCAGATCTAACATGTCATTTAAAGCTGATATTTCCTTCTATATGTCTGTCTGGATGATCTACCCATTGATGTAAGTTGGGTGTTATAATCCCTAATTATTTTGTTACTGTCAATTTCTCCCTTTAGGTCTGTCTTTATTTGCACTATATTTTTAGGTGCTCCTATATTGGGTGCATAAATATATACAAATGTTCTATCTTTAATCTGTAATGTTCTTCTCTGTTTCATATTGCAGTCTGTTTTGAAACTATTTGTCTGATATAATAATTATCTTGGCTTTCTTTTTGTTTCCATTTTCATTGTATATGTTTTTACATCCCTTTACTTTCAGTCAGTGTATGTCCTTAAATCTGAAACCTCTTGTAGGCAGCCTATGGACAGCTCCTATTTGGGTTTTGTTTTGTTTTGATTTTTATCCATTCAGACCCTCTATGTCTTTTGATTATAGAATATTTTGACATTTAAATTAATTATCAATAGGTATGTATTTATTGACATATTGTTAATGGTTTTCTCACTATTTTGTAGCTCCTTTGTTCCTTTCTTCATCTCTTGCCCCCTTTCTTTGTGGTCTGATGACTGGCTTCCTTTAGTGGTATGCTTCCTCATTATCTTTCATATATTTACCACAGATTGTTGCTTATTGGTTCCATGAGGATTATAAATAACAACTTCTAGCTATAGCATTATATTTTAAGTTGATAACAACTTAAATTCAAATATATTCTAAGAATCTATACTTTTATTCCCCCTATGTCAATGTTTTTGATGTCACATTTTATTTCTTTTTATCTTTTTTTACAAGATTTTATTTTAAAGTAATCTCTACACCTAACATGGGGCTCAAACTTATAACCCCAAGATCAAGGGTTGCCTGCTCTCCCAACTGAACAGCCAGACACTTGTCTTTTTGTGTTTATCTTTTAGCTAATTATTGTAGTCAGTTATTTTTATGGCTGTTGTCTTTTAACCTTCATACTAGCTCTATAGGTAATTAAGCCACTACTTTTACTATATATTTATTTATATATATATATATGTGTGTGTGTGTGTGTGTGTGTGTGTGTGTGTGTGTGTATTTATTACATATATTATTCTACAGTGATTGAAGAACCAGACTTACTCAAAATAACTCCAAAGGGTTTATAACTTCAAGGAAACTACAGAACTAAGACCAACAGGATAAGTCCTGGTAGGAAAAAATTTCTGACACACCTGCTCAAATATGGAATATATTGTTTTTTAAAGTTAGTAATTTCCTTTCCTTAAAAGAAAGAATTCAGATTATCTCTCATAAAGAATGTATATAAAAGAAATTTTAAAATGCAATGAGTATAAGTATGAAATAACTGAAGGTCTTATCCAATCTAATGAGTATATTTTTCAGTAATCATGTGATACTTGTTTGAAGTTTCATTTTTCTGAAACTCTGAGAAAAAAAAAAGGGAGGGATTAACAAATATGCAGAAGGAAATAGGACCAGTAACTACAAAAGAATATTTGGAATCAATTTGGTAATGTTTCCAAGAAGTTGCATTTGAACAGTTTGGGTTGTTTTTGAATTTTGTGTCAAACTGAAAATTAGATTTTAAGATTTTATGAGTTACAGACATATGAAATTTTTTACATTGTTTCTTACACTTGACATTTATAAGAAATCATAGGCAACTGAAATGAAAGTAATACACAAATATAATGTTAAGTAAGGCAAGATTGTTTTTGATATAGTGGAAACCTTTTAGAGTTTTGGTGAAATTAAAGAGAAAAATGAATATTTGGAAAGGTAATAAAAAGCTTATACTGTATGGTGGGCTCAGTATTGACAAACATAGTAATAATTCCCAGGATAATCAGTGGGGAATTAAGATGAACAATAATTGTCTTTAATTATATAATAGGCTGCATACAATTAAGATAATAAACTTAAATAGCAAAGGAAAATTTATGGGGATATAACTGAGCAACAGAAACACATAGAACTGCCTGGTAAGGAAATTAAAAACCATCAAAATCTCAACCATAACAATCACTTGCCTTCTTTAAAAGAGGCAAGCACTAAGTACTGATAGGAAATCATCCCAGAATCAGTTTACTCTGGTTTTGTAGAGTTCAATCAATTAAATGGCTAAAGACAATCAATTCAGAAGCTAAGAGGTTCACATATTCTGGGGAGGAAATAACAGTGCCAGATACAAAGAGAAGATAATTAAAAAGTTGAATTAAAATTTTCCAGGCTTTATCTATGATTCTTGGCAACATAATCAACATCATTTAATACAATAGCATGTTGTGTGATATAACAGACATATACATACATATACATATGTCTATATTATAAACATGTGTTATACATATACATATATATATATATATATATATATATATACACATATAGTTTTTTCCTGTCATTCCCTTTTCCTTTCCACTCATCACTCAAGTCTACACTTGAATAAAATATGGGAATAAAAATAGAGAACTTGCTCATATACATGAAAATTTTAAGTAATAGGGTTCATTTATCAGTTTTTAGAGTTTAAATAATGTCATGACTAGGATTTTGTAGTCATGCAGGCTACAACATCAATGGTTTCCTACCCAGCAAGGGGAGAAGGAAGAATGGGAGACCCTTAGGTATCCATCACAATGGTCAAATGAAAGAAGAGAAGTGGGGCAAGAAAGAAAGGGCCCAAGGTGAAGTTGTTAGAAAACATCTTTGACAAACTCTACTTTTCTTCCCACTTTTGCTTCAACAGATCCTGGTTTTCATAATGATCATTCCCAAGTCATCTATCACAATGCATCATGGTAGAGGTGATCTTACTTTAAAAAAAAAATCAAGATAAATTTTAAAAAAACCTTTAAACAATGGCTTGAGCTCCTCACTTCAGGTGGTCTTAAGGCACATACTAAAGAAATTCCCTCCTGTTGGATAATTCTTTAGTTTTTAAGAAAACCACCAAAATTGCCTATTCATCAAAGTACCTGCTATATTATAGATGTGATTTTGTGTGGCTTTGTATAAAAGATTCTCACAAATAACACGTTCTCCATTAAGCCTTCTCTGATCCCCCAAATCTGCTCCCCAGTCCTCACTGTTCATGTTCCTTTAGGGCTCTGTAAGTCCCTCTCTTAGCACTTCCTTAACTCTAATGAATCATTTAGATTCATTACCCCAGTTAGATAGCAAACTTTTACATTTTCAACATCTAGTCCAACACTTGGTACAATGATGACAATGGATAACCCTCTGATATATGAATGACCAAATACCAAAAAACTTTTTACATTCTAAGTGCCTGTTCCTTGATTTTCTCCTTAGACCATGAAAGCTCATTGACAAATACATTTAATTTTAGGATAAGACTGCCCAGCAGTGACATTTTCTTCAAAGTATCTCCCTTGGAAATTTTAAAATCTGTTAACTAACCCTTAACAAATAATAGGTGGTAGTCCCGCACCACCAGGAAGATAGATTAGATAACTTATTTAGAGTTTTTCTTCTTCACAAACCATTTCAGAAGCATTAACAAAAAAATATTATACTAACTGGCAATTTAGGAGGCAGTTATAATGTCTTCTTTGTCATCACTGCCTTCATTTCATTCTTGTAAAAATGTCAGTGTGTTTGGGGAGGTCCCAGGGAAATGAATCAAACTTTTAAAATCAGAACAACTGACTCCACATCCTCTTAGTCTGCAGACCAACATAGAAACCATTTCCCTCCTGCAAAGGAGCCTACCTTTGCCAAGCCAAACAGCAGGCACAAAAGCAAATGGAGCGGGTTCCCTGGCTTGGCCTCCTACCTTTGATTGGCAATAGGCGTTTTCTCCCTCCTTCTTATGCCTTTTACAGGATGCTCAATGATTACCCCTGGAAATTCCAAGTTCTTTGACAAGTGCTCATGGGGGCCAGACTAGAAGGGTTTCTAGAAGGGTTTAAATTTCTCCACCCTATCACCTAGTCATGAAGAAATTCAGAAGTTATGAAAGTTTTGGAATCAATGGCTTCTTTTTTATAAAAGAGAATATCTTACCATGTAACCACTGACCAAAATAGCAATACTTTAAGCACCAATGAATGTCAATGTTTACTTTGGGATAGTACTGGATATTTTAAGACCTTGTGGTAGGGCTGAAATGTGTTTGCAACAACTCATATGTATCCTACACCTTTGCTATTACCTATAACTTATCTTTCTGTAGAACCCCTATTAAGGCAAGGAGAAAAACCCCTACTCTTCAAAATTAAATGATTTCCTTGGGTTAATTCAGTAAACTTTAAGTTTCTTACTTCTTTAGGGGTTCCATCAACCCACCTCTACCTTTCAAAAATGGCATCTGGGTACAGGAGAGGCTTCCATATCCTTCTTGCTCTTTTCTTCCCTCTCTAGTACATAGTCTTGTCCCTAGGAATGCTTCCTTGATATCTGTTGAGATTAAATTGATCCCTGGTGTGGCATCAGTTTAGCAACTTTTGCTGATTTCTTGTCCTGATTCAACGATTAGGTGTCTCCTACCCAAAGTGTACAGAAGTACTTAGATCCCCTAAAGGCCATACCAAACCTACAGGTTACCAGCACATCAGGTCTAGCCTATCTGCCTTGACATAGAACTATTTTAAAATGCTTCCTGGATGGAACCATAATGCTTCAGCATTTGTAGAAAGAAATAAATTCTCTAAGGGACTGGCTTCAATATTGTCTAGAAATAAGGAGTAAGGCCCCTGCACAGGGAGTTTCCCAAAATTATCTACGAATTTCTGCTTCTCTCTTCTAGTTCTTGGGATTTTTCTCCAAAAGAATTAAACTAGGACAATAACACCTGACTTTTTTTGTCTTCCTCCTGCTTCCCAGTCACCATGGGAAAATAAAACAAAACCAAAAACAAAACCTAAGTACCCTAATGGGGACTTTCCTTACAATAGACTACAGCATTTCTATAAAATGACTTATAATAGAGCACCTGGGTGGCTCATTTGGTTAAGTGTCTGACATTTGCTTTCACCAAAGGTCATGATCTTTGGGTTGTGAGATTGAGCCCTGCTTTAGGCTTCATGCTGAAAGGAGCCTCCTTAAGATTCTCTCTCTCCCTGACCCTCTGACCCTCCCACCACCACCACCTCCCCCCTACCCCACTATTGCACATGCATGGTCTCTTTGTAAAACAACAACAACAGCAACAAGTATGCAAAGCTTGTGTTTTTTATATTTATAGTGAGGGAGAACTGTAAATTTAAAAAATTCTTTTCTTTAAAAAAAAATAGTTTCAAAACCAGTCTATTACTGTGGACTTAAAAAGTCATTTTAGAGGGGCGCCTGAATGGCTCAGTGGGTTAAAGCCTCTGCCTTCGGCTCAGGTCATGATCCTGGGATCGAGCCCCACGTTGGGCTCTCTGCTCCTCAGGAGCCTGCTTCCTCCTCTCTCTCTCTCTGCCTGCCTCTCTGCCTACTTGTGATTTCTCTCTATCTGTCAAATAAATAAAATATTTTTTTTAAAAAGTCATTTTAAAGACTCATTCCAAGGGGTGGGAGGAGAATTACGGTTTAATCTTACAGGAGGGCTTCAGGAAAAGATGGTTTAAAAAAGAATACAAAAAATAAACTCAAAATGGATTAAACACCTAAATGTGAGACCTGAAACCATAAAAACCCTTGAAGAAAGCACAGGTAGTAATCTTTCTGACACTGGCTGTAGCAACATTTTTCTAATATGTCTTCTGAGACAAGGGAAACAAAAGCAAAAATATAGTATAGGAACTACATCAAAAAATAAAGGTTTCTCCACAGCATAGGAAATAATCAACAATATTAAAAGGCAACCAGCCTACTGAATGGGAGAAGACATTTGTAAATGACATATCTAATAAGGGGTTAGTATCCAAAATATATAAAGAACTGATACAACTCAATCCCCAAAAAACAAATAATCTAATTTAAAATGGGCAGAAGACATGAGTAGACATTTCTCCAAAGAAGACAGAAAGGTAGTCATTAGACACATGAAAGATGTTCAACATCACTCATCATCATGGAAATAGAAATCAAAACAACAATGAGATATCACCTCATACCTGTCAGAATAGTTAAAATTAAAAAGAAAAAAAAAAAGAACTAAGAAACAAGTGTTGACGAGAATGTGGATAAAAAAGGAATCCTCTTGCTCTGCTATTGGGAATGCTTATTGGTATAGCCATTGTGGAAAAGAGTATGGAAGTTCCTTAAAAAACTAAAAATCGAACCACCCTAAGGCCCAGTAATTGCACTACCGGGTATTTACACCCAAAGCTCAAAAACACTAATTCAAAGTGATACATGTACCCCTATGTTCACTGCAGTATTATTTGGTTACACAAACTGTCAAAGCAGCCCAAGTGTCTGTTAATAGATGAATGGATAGAGAAGACATGGTACACACACACACACACACACGGAATATTATTCAGACATAAAAAAGAATGAAATCTTGCCATTTGCAACAACATAGATGAGCTAGAGAGTACAATGTTAAGTGAAAAAAGTGACAGAGAAAGATAAGTACCATATGATTCACTCACATGTGAAATTTAAGAAATAAAGCAAATAAGCAAAAGGAAAAAAAGAGACAAACCAAGAAACACACTCAATTATAGAGAACAAACTGATGATTACTAGAGGGGAGGTAGTGGGGGGTAGTGAGGGAAATAGGGGGTGGGGATTAAGAGCACACTTATCATGATGAAAAAAATAAAAAGAGAAAGAATGATAAAATACCACTGTTACATATTTTCAAAATATTGACACATATTTTAGATGTCTTCCCAATAAAATAAGAAACCACCAAAGCTTTATATTAAACCACACCTTCATTCTCTACAATGTAGTCTGCTCTAGAGAGTTGATAAATATAAATAATTTCCCTAAAAGCATTTGGATGTGATGTTCTAAAGTAAAACCTACAATTTAAGGAACAAACCCAACTAACATGTGTAGGGTCTGCCATAAGGCACTGGAGATAAAGAAATGAATAAAGATCATAGTCATAATCATAGCCATATTCACGTTTGTTCTCTGATATTATCTTATCCCTTTTCAACTATCCATCTAATTATCTCATATACACACACAGATATCTATATCTGATAATAATTGCAAAGCAATAATATCCTGTTTTTTAATTCTTATGACAAACACTGTGAAGAGAAGAGGTAGCATTTATAACCTCATATATAGACAATAAAATTGAATAAATAAAATTAGGCAATCTGCCTAAAGTCACCCAGCTTATGAATAATAAGTTGAGACTTATTATTAAGTATCTCTCTTCATACTTAGTTTGCTATTTCTTCCACGCACCATTGCGCATCTCCTTAGCGGGAGAATCTCCCCAAAGAAAGGTCTAATTTTCCCCTAAGGGATCAGGAAACACGCATTTCAGAACTCCAGATAACTAAGCTGATGCTAGGATAGTTGGGAATTTAAAAAGATAAAGCTAGATACCCTATTCTAGTATATTCTGCATACTACTGCCTGCCAGGTTGGACACTTCTTCCCTAGTATTCTTTTTTACACTAATAGAAACTCTGAATTTTATCTGGATGCCTGGCCTCTCCACTCCTGTTTTCTGCAGCAGACTTGGGGAAGTGGAGGAAAGCTGTCATGGATCATGTGGACTGTACCTAGGACAAGTTTTAGGGATGGTGAAGCAGCAGGATAGAAGGGTCATGGAGCTCTCACTCTATGAAATCAACCTACCAGTAAAGATTGTTTTAAGCCTAGCCTGTCAATAGACTAAGAAATAAAATTTAATCTTCTTTAAGCCATTGTAATTGTTGGTTCTCTTCCACCAGCTAAATCTGCACTTTCACTAATATGCTTGTTTTCCAAAATCACTCTTTAGCATATGTTCATATTTAACCATTAACAGTTCTCTATTCTTACAGAATGAAATCTGAACCTGGCATTCAAGGGCTTTTACAATTTGGCCCCCACTTACCTTCCCCACATTATTTTCACTATTTCTTTTCATTCCAGCCATATTGATGGACTCACTGTTTCTTGAACATTCTTCCACTATCCCTCCTCCCCAAAGGCTCTTCAAAGAACTCTAATTTCTAAAACTCATCTTGTTCTTTCAATGCATTGCGTATAGCCTTTGAACCACAGTATCTTTATGCCTAGAAAATGCTTAATAAAGACTCTTGTTGAAAAAGAGAAGGCAGAGAAGGAGAGCTGAGGAAGGAGAAAGAAAAGTAAAAGGGGGAGTAGAAGAACATAATAATAAAGAAGAGAAACAAAAACAATTGGAAATGGGTGAATCTTTTTTTTTGTTAATGTCAATAGTAATGGATATGATTGGTTCACACCTGTAAAAACTATGAAAGCACGGAAGGAAACCCTGTGGCCATGACCATGTCTTGTACCTTTCATGAACTTTTTATTTGATTGTTTATTATTTAGTCCTTGGGAAAACAATTAGGCGAATGAGAAACATTAAGAAATTGGTTTCCATTCATTTACAGAGCTATTTTCTCTTCATGCCGAGTAATTTGAATAAACCACAAATTAATTTTCTATCGATGGTGCCAAAATGTCTCAGAGCATTTTAGGATATTCAGAGTGGTTATTTGAAACTGTATTTATTTTTCAGGGCAGTCTTATTGAGAGTAAAAGCCCCAGCATATTGGTATATTTGAAAGGAATGCTATTCTGTTTTCACTTAGGACTCTGTGTTGTTTTCCCTGACATAAAATAACAGCTGTATCTAGGCAGCATCCTAAATAACCCCTATTATGAAGGAAAGTTTATATGAAATATTGAAAAGGAGAATATTGGTAAGGAGAACTAGCAGAAGGTTCCCATGAGAAAGAGTAAGTTCAATTAAAGGAAGACTTTGAAGTGATTGTTAACAAAATGCTATGAACTTCATCCACAGTGTAAATAAGACTGAACCTTTGCAATTTTTTTTTCTAACTTCAAGTTTCCAAGTCCTTATCCCTAGCTTTTATTTCTAAGTATTTTCAATGTTCTTGAAGAGTGTGAGAGTGTACCTTCATGGTGATTCCTATAGGGAAAGAAGTTTCCTCCCATAACCCCCAATAATGTCTCTCTCCTATGATAGCTGGAAGAATTAAGTACTATCTGTCTCTTTACATGAAGAACAGCTTCTCTTGTGAAGCACTGGACTGAAAGCAACTGCTTGTGCAGTCTCCTTTGTACCAGATTTAGCCCAAGGATAAATTTAGCCAGAAGATATGTAAGCCAACTTGGGGCAGAGCCAGGGAGATCCTCTTGCTCTCAGTGACCAGGAAATGCGCAAGCCCTCTAAAGAGCAAGACTTAAACCATGCATTTTACTGTGTAGATAACAAAGTCTGTCACAATACCTTTAAATTAGGTTGCCTGCATTCCAAGTTTGCTCTAGATTTGTTTTCCAGGCCCACTACATTCTACCATGATTTACTGAGATATAAATCAGAGATACAAATACCTGACACTCCCTACTTCACAAGACTAAAATTATGATTCATGATTTAATACCAACAACTCTTGCTATGTTACAGAGGATTCTTTTAGAATAACATCTTACATTTGTATCACATTTTACAGTTTCACATTCATTATTTCAAAATGCAGTGTGTTATTCCTTTGTGATTGCCTTGTTAAACTTTTGGGAAATGTGTCATTTTGTGTTGCCAATATTTTTATTTAATACACATTTAATTGAACAAGCACTAATTGAGCACCTACTATTTTCCAAGCCTATGTCATACTCTAAACACATTTACTAAAGTTAACCAAACTATTTTTCCATTACAACCTTAGATATGTGGATCCATTATATCATCAATCTCATGTCTACCTCATTAACAAACTATGCTTCCCTATATAACTTTCCAGTCAGAGAAAGGAGGTTAAGAACATTATCAAGAACAATTAAGCTTTGGATGACTTTTTTTTTTTTTAAATATGGTTCTATAAACTGGGGTAAGTTTATAGGCTCTTTCTGCTTGAAGCAGCTACCCATTTCCAATCACCAAATACATCATAGAAGAGTTCTGATGTCATGTTCAACGTAGATTACCAAAAACTGTATTGTAATAAGGCAAAAGCAACATTGTTTTCTTTTACACAGGGGAGTGTTTTCCTCTGATACTTTGGGTTAGCATAAATCTCTGGATGGTTCTCACAGCCGGAAGCTATCCTTACGTACCCTCAGTTTTTGTAACTACTTACTACCCACTGTTCTTGTTCCACAGTCACGCCTTCAGGTCTTTTAGCCAATTTTTGTCTCCCAGTTGACCCCTTCCCTGGAATACACCCTAGTCTCGTCTTTTGCTCCCAGATAATCTGCTCTTCTCCATAGACAGTATGTCCAAACAACTCCAATTTGTATTCCATGACCTTTCCAACAACCCACACACCCTCTTAAATGAATGTTTTACTCATATAATCATGATGCTTTTGTTTCCCTAGGATTTTCTATATTAGATAGTTTAGAGAGCAGTGTCCTGGTTTTTAAATCATAGGCTTAAGGGCTAAGATTTATTGGATGCTTGCATTGTGCTAGGTGCCATGATAGAAATCTCATTTAAGTTCTATTACAATTTTGGAAGTATGAATTCACAATATGAATGAGAAAACATCCTCAGAGACTTAAATGACTTGCCCAAGCAGATTGCTCATGATGGGTCAAAAGTAGACTTTAACTTACATTTCTCAGATTCAGCATCATTCATGGTACAGCCAGAGGACAAATTCCTGTTCCTGGTAATTTTTTTTTTTTAAGATTTTATTTATTTATTTGACAGGCAGAGATCACAAGTAGGCGGAGAGGCAAGCAGAGAGAGAGGAGGAAGCAAGCTCCCTGCTGAGCAGAGAGTCTGATGCCGGGGCTCCATCCCAGGCCCCTGGGATTGTGACCTGAGCCAAAGGCAGAGGCTTTAACCCACTGAGCCACCCAGGCACCCCATGTTCCTGGTAATTTAATAGAGGGAGTTTTCTAAGGAATATTTGTTACAGAATAATTAGAAGAGCCCAAACAGAAAACACTGAAGGGGAGGCAACCAGGAATTTCTAACTACAAGAGGCTGCAATTATCCCCAGAGTTGGATGGGTAAAGGGACGTGGCGATGTCACCAGAACTCAGGGGCTGAAGACATGCAGAAGCTGGAACCTAGCAGGCTCGGAAAATGGGAGTTGGGGCCATAGACGAACAAGCTGTCTGGCAGGAGCTGAAGCTTCAGAAGAAAGAGTCCCTATTAAAGATATCCCTGAAGCAGAGAGAGGTGAAGACAAGTATCTTTTGGATTATCCCTTGCTCTATCCCTCCTATTTCTTGCCAGTGCCTACCAGTGCCACCCCTAGGGAGGAGCTGAATGGCAAAGTTTGGGAAATAACAAGGACAGCTTCTCTGTAATACAGAGGGGGAAGCAGGGGAAGGACAGGAAATGGATTTGAGGATAAACAGGCAACTGATTCCAAAGTCCATTCTAACTTCACTAAGACACAACTGGGGCCCTCTATCATTTGAATCCAATACTGGTAACAGAGTACAGCCTACAGCTGAGACAATCATCCATTAATGACCATTTCTCATCTTAAGCACTGTCAAGCCACTCACACAGCCGCTAGAACATAGTGGGCACTCAGTGACAAAAAGTCTGTTTTCTTCTCTCTCTCAAAAGTGGACTAAGACAGTCAAATAATCTACAGCTATCATAATGTAAACATAAGACTTGGATCTTGAGAGCAACTAAAAAGAGAGGTAATTCTCATGATTCAAGGAAGATAAGAGAACAGAATATTTTTTTCCCATTTTTGGCCTTAAGTGACATTATTTTATTAACTTATTGCTAAATCAGTTCCATGGCTCAGGTGACTAGGAGTTCACCATGCAACCTAAAAAGCTATCTAGGTAGCCTGGGAGGCCTTCAGAAAGTTAATTGTCACTTACTAGCTAACCCCAACTTCTCTCCTCTGAAGAGAAGAAAACACCAATTTAAGCTGACAAAAGTCACTTGCTCAGCTTCCTCCTTCCACCAGTTGATATTATTGTTGGAATACATTACTTCTCAAGTGTCCCCTCTTTAATCTATTTCACATTCATAAGAAGTATGTAATCCAAAACCAGCACAGATTCAATTATACTCATTACTTGATCTTAAATGTAATTCCCTAACATATGGAAGAAGGAATATTTGGGGGAAATGTCAATGAGTCTGGAGCATCAGAGTGACAGAGTTCCCAATGTTGCATACTCATCCAAACATATTTAATCCCCTTCATTATAAAAATTACAAGAGAAATTTCATAAGAACCATCTTACTAGCAGAATTCTAGGTATTTCCTGTTCCCAAGGGCAGAGAAATATTGCAAAATCAACATTTTTTTTAATGACATTTCAGTACTGTCTCTCTTGGCTGAAAACAGAAAAAGCAAGAGACACATGAAAAAGGGAAAAAAAGGTTAATTTAAAAATTTCAGTCCTTAAATAGCTGATTTTTATCTTAAACCTTTAGGCCAATTTGTATTTTATCCAAACGAGCTTGCCTTTCTGTGGTGACAACATCATGAATAAATAAAAATAAATATATATGCCTCCTCTAAGTCTAATTCTTCCATGATAACTATAGTAAGACATGAATATTACTATTTCAGTGTGAAGACTGAGCACCACTTGATTGAATTATTTGGTTACTTGTACACCTTAGAACAAAACTCTGTTACTACTCATTTGGAATACAGTCTTAGATTAGCTCATTTGAACTGGTGGCAAAATCTAATGTTTTATTAAAGTCTGTGAAATAAATTCATTGTTGAATATGATCCTTTGGTCTGAAAACCGACTATCAAGCCAGCATAAACTTCAACTCTTCTGGCAAGAAAGTTAAGAATTTCTCTCAACTTCAGACTATCCGCCACCCCCCATCCCTACCCTACAACACACACACACACACACACACACACACACACACACACACACCTTTCCTCCATCGTATTACCCAGAAGGCTACTACTGCAGGGAGTGTGTTGAGCCTTGGTCTGTTGGTCTCAAATCCATTCATCTCCTTTCCTCTGCACCTTTCTGTACCAAGGAGGTGCTGCCCACTTCAGGTTACATTCCCTGAATTTTCAGCTCCCTCTGGCGTCAGCTAAGGAGAGGCAGCTTGTGGGAACATTGGAAAGCAGAAGAAAAGGAAAATCCTGGGCATTTCTACCTCTTTTTTTTGCCTCAGGCTGCTTCTCCCACATGGCTTCATGGCAAGAAAAGTCAGTTGCAGTTCTAAATTCCACTTCATGACCGCAACCCTCAGGATTCAGCAAAAATCATATTGCAATACATAAATGTATCAAATCAACCCTTGTATGTATACCTTACACTTATACAATGTTATATGTCAGTTATATCTCATTAAAAAAAAAAAAACTCTCCCTTTTTTTCTCCTATTGTTGCTTTCTATTTTGCTGCTAATCTCTGGCTTGCCACTCTATCTCCTATTTAGCTTCTCAGATCTTCCATCTTATCTTCAACCAATTCGTCATATTAAATTCCTACTATTTTAAATACTTCTGGTGATTTGTATTTTCCTGGTTGAATATTGACTGATGGGAGCAGTTTAAATTAAAGTTTATAGGGGTTATAACCCACTGTTTTCTATTATCCCTCTCATAGGCTTCATAGAAACCAAAACCCTGAGAGGAAGAATAGAGGAGAAAACAGGGCTGGACAGGAAGAGAAAAGGGAAAGAGAGGAGAAAAGAAGGGAAAATGGAAGAGGAGAGAGGAGAGGAGAGAAGGGGATGAAAGGAGTTAACTCTCTTCCCATGTGACTCCATAAAATTCAGTGTTGTTCTCTGGAGAGATTACTATCTGGCTCTTTTTGTTTCTTCATCACTTATTCCAAAATGGAAACAAGTCTGGCTAATACTGGCCCTAACATCCCCTACCACCACTGTATATTTTCTTTTTTCTTCCTATAATCAGAAAAGTCCAGCCTTCAACACAGTTCCCACAAAATTTCACTTCTCACAGCAAAGAAAGGGACATGGCTGGCTGGTCCATCTGAGGTTTTGTGCTAGAAGCCATGTAGCAAGAATCTTCCATGAATTTTAAGGGAAAGTTCAACTCCATAAAGCTATAGCGTGATGTCCTGGGAAGTATACCCCCAGGCCTGAGAAGCCCCACTTCTGGCACTGCTAACTCTAAGAACTCCAATATGCCTGCCAAGAGAGCTGCCCCCTGCTTTCTGTCTGCAGGTACAAGACCATTCCTACCTAATTCTGCATCTCACTTTCTACCTGGGTTCCAAGAAATTTCTGCCAGCCAGAATCTTCAAAACTCTCTTAAATAACCAGTTCTTTGGCACTCCTGTAATAGGAATTGCAAGTAATCCCTGAACCAAATAGAAGCAGACGATCATCCCCTCTGTTCCCCCACTTTACTTGCTTAGCCCGGGCCAACATGGAAGAATCCAGGCCAGCAGTGGGGGCAGAGAGAGTGGGCCTCTGTTCTTACCCTTTTGCCAGATCACTTATAGTAAACACTGGGGATTCAGAGAATATTAGAATATCTGGAGGCAGGGGTTTCAAGATGAAGGGGTAGAAAGATAGGAGAAACTTATAGCTACATATAGAATAATTTTCCTCTGAAAAGGATCTGAGAACTAGATAAATAGCATTCCCACAACAGAAGAGATGCAGAGACACAGTCTCCCCAGGCTCCCACCCCAGAGGTGGTGATCCCATAATCAGAAATAATCCCCCAAATATGGAACTCTTCCTTGAGAAGCAAAGGGATGGTGCCACATATCAGACACTCTGACCCTGGGAGCCAGCACTGGAAAGAGAATCCCCCCAAAATGTTTATTTTTGCAAATCAATAGGGATTAAGACCAGGAGAATCCTAGGACTTGAGGGAATAGACATCCCACTCTTAAAAGAGTTTGAGAGAAAACCCACTCACTCTGAGATCAAGGTAAAATGCAAGATTGAAAACCATCTAGACCATAAACAAGGAAGACCCACTTACTATTTTTATACCAACTGCTAGAGAGGGAGGGACTTATAGGGAATTTATCCAGTGAAAAAGCACTATTGGAGTCCATTTTTACATTCTCATCCTAAGTAGCTGGTGACCAAGCCCATGAGCACCTTGTTTGGTCCTCTCTTTCTAGCCTGCTAGCACCAGAGAGCATGATCTCCCTACCCCACAACATAGTCAGGATGCGCAAGTGTCCCAAGGCTTATGAACCTACCTATCCCTCAATAGGGCCAGGTAAGATCAAAGTCCCACCCAGCCCACCCAGAGACTGAACTGCAACTGGGACAAGCAAGCATCCTGAGCCTCATCCACTCCAGGCAATAGAAAGACAAAAATGAGTGAAGATCCCACAACCAGGACAGGTGAACACCCCAAGCCCTGCTATCCCCACACAGCAGTCATCTCAAAACTAGACTGGATACACAATCTGAGCACCACCCAACCTATACAGAAAATGAGCCCCATCCCTCACTGCACAGACAGTGAGCTGCAACCCAGATGGGCAAGTAACTTGAACCCAGTTCTACCAACAATGACAAACCATAACCAGGCCTGAGAACTGCTTTGCCCAAAACTCCACATATAGCAGACATGGCCCTATCATAACTGGCAAGTATATGCCGCCACATAAGGGGTGAACATAGAGTGGTGGACAGGAGAGATTGTACTGCTGTCACAGACTACAACTGCTATACAAGACCACTTCTTCAAGAGAGGAAGGTGGCTAATTAATCTAACACATATAGACAAACACAGAAAGAGAAGCAAAATGAGGAGACAGAGGAATATAAGCAAACTACCAGATAAAGACTTCAAAATAATGGTCATAGTAAAGCCCACCAGTTTTGGGAGAAGAATGGGTGAACTTTCCCAAAGATAGAAATTATAAGAAAGAACCAAACAGAAGTTATAACAAAACTGAAAAATAAGCTAAAAGGGTTTCAATGTCAGAATGTATTAAATAGAATCAGCAAGCTAGAAGACAAGGCAACAGAAAATAACCAGACAGTGCAACAAAACTAAAAAAAAAAAAGGAGTTAAAATAAGTGAGACTATTTTAAGGGACCCCTGGGACATCATTAAGCAGAATAGCATTTGCATTTTAGGGGTCCCAGAAAGAGAAAAGAGAGATAAAGGATAAGAAAAATGACTTGAAGTAATAATAGCCAAAAACTTTCCTAATATGGAAAGGAAACAGACATCCAAGACCAGGAAGCCCAGAGAATTCTAAATAAGATGAACCCAAAGACAAACACACTGAGATACATTATAATTAAAATGGTAGAAGAATATTCCATCCAAAAACAGCAGAATAGACATTCTTTTCCAGTGCACATGAAACATTCTCCAGCATTGATCACACGCTATGCCACAAAACAAGTTTCAATAAGTTCACAAAAATCTTTTGACCACAAGAATGACACAGAAATCAATTAAAAGAAGAGAAATAGAAAAAACACAAAGAACCTAAATAACATGCTATTAATGAACCAATGAATCAATAAGGAAATTAAAAAGAAAATTTTAAAAAATACCTTGAGAAAAATGAAAATGGAAACACAAAGTTTCAAAAATCTTTGGGATGAAGTAAAAGCAGTTCTAAGAGGAAAATTCACAGCAACACAGGTAAATCTCAGGAAACAAAAATCCCAAGTAAGCAATTTAACTTTATATTTAAAGGATCTAGAGAAAACCAAAGCCTTACATTAGTAAAAGGAAGGAAGTAAGAAAGACCAGAGCAGAAATAAATGAAATGGAATCTAAAAAGACAGTGGAAAAGATCATTGAAACTATGAGCTGATTCTTTGAAAAATAAACAACTTGACCAAGCTTTATCCAGACTCATCAAGAAAAAAAGGAACCCAAATAAATAAAATCAGAAAGAGGAAAATTACTATTGGTATCACAAGAAAAAAATCATAAGAGAATACTATAAATAATTATATGCCAACAAATTAGATGACCTAGAAGAAATGAAAATATTCCAAAAACACAATCTTCCAAGACTGAATCATGAAGAAATAGAAATCTGAATAGGCCAATTACTACTCATGAAAGAATCAGTAATCAAAAAAACTGCCAACAAGGGATGCCTGAGTGACATAGTTAGTTATGCATCCAGATCGTGGTTTCGGCTCTGGTCAGTGATCTCAGGATGTGGGACTGACCTCAATGTCTGACTCCACGCTCACCATGGAGTCTGCTTGGGATTCTCTCTCCCTCCTTCCTACTCCTTCTGTCTCTCTCTTTCTCTCTCTCTCTTGATCCCAAATAAATAATCTTTAAAATTAAACAACAAACTGCCAACAAACAAAAGTCCAAGTCCAGATGACTTCACAGGTGAATTCAGCAAACATTTAAAGAAGGGTTAATAACTATTCTCTTCAAATTATTAACAAAATTCTAGAGTAAGGAACACTTTTTTTTTTTTAATTTCTTTTCAGTGTAACAGTATTCATTGTTTTTGCACCACACCCAGTGCTCCATGCAATCCATGCCCTCTCTAATCCCCACCACCTGGTTCCTCCAACCTCCCATCCCCCACCCCTTCAAAACCCTCAGATTGTTTTTCAGAGTCCATAGTCTCTCATGGTTCATCTCCCCCTCCAATTTCCCTCAACTCCCTTCTCCTCTCCACTCCCCTTGTCCTCCATGCTATTTGTTATGCTCCACAAATAAGTGAAACCATATAATAATTGACTCTCTCTGCTTGACTTATTTCACTCAGCATAATCTCTTCCAGTCCCGTCCACGTTGCTACAAAAGTTGGGCATTCATCCTTTCTGATGGAGGCATAATACTCCATAGTGTATATGGACCACATCTTCCTTATCCATGAGTAAGGAACACTTTCATACTCATTTACTGAGCCCAACATTATGCTGATACCAAAATCAGACAAAAACACTAAAAAGGGGGGGTGGATTAAAGGTCAATATCCTTGATGAAATAATGCAAAAATCCTCAACAGAAGATTAGCAAACCAAATCCAAGATTACATGAAAAGCATCATACAACTTGACCAAGTGGTATTCATTTCAGGAATGCAAGGACAGTTTAATATTTGCAAATCCATCAACAAGATAGATCACATTAACAAAATGAAGGATAAAAATCATATAGTCATCTGCACGGAGAACAAGCATTTGACAAAATTCAACATTCATTTATGATTTTAAAAAAATCTCAACAAAGTAGGTATAGATGAAAGCTACCTAAACATAATAAAGGCAATATACAAAAAGTCAGTACTTAACAACATATTCATTGGTGAGAAAATTAAAGCTTTTCTTCTAAGATCAGAAACAAGACCAAGATGCCCACTTTAACCTTTGTTACTCAGCATAATATTGAAAATTCTAACCAGAGCAATTAGGCAAGAAAAAGAAACAAAAGGTATCCAAATTGGAAGGGACAACTGTCCAATTGGAAAGGTACAACTATCATGATGTGCAGATGATATGATAGTATGTGGAGAAAACCCTAAAGATTCCCATCAAAACCTGTTAGGACTAATACATGAATTCAGTAAATTTACAGGATACGAATTAAATATACACATCAGTTCCATTTCTATACACTAATCACAAACTACTAGAAAGAGAAATTAAGAAATTGATGCTATTTACAATTGCATCAAAACGAATAAAATACTTAGGAATAAATCTAACCACAGAGGTGAAAGACCTATATATTAAAATCTTTAAGACGTTAATGACAGAAATTAAAGTTGGCACAAATAAATGAAAGACGTACTATACACATAAACTGGAAGAATTAATATTATTAAAATGTCCATACTACTCAAAGCAGTGTATGGAGTCAATGCAATCCTACCCAAATACTAATGGCATTTTTCACAGAACTAGAACAAGAATCATAAAATTTGCATGGAACCACACAAGACCCTGAATAGCCAAAGCAATCTTGAGAAGGAATGAAGTTGGAGGTATCACAATCCTAGAATTAAAGACATATTACAAAGCTATAGTAATCAAACAGTATAGCACAAGCACAAAAAGAGACATGTAGATCAATGGAAAAGAATAGAAGGCCCAGAAATACATGCATGCTTATAAGGTCAATTAATCTATGACAAAGGAGGCAAGAATATTCAATGGGGAAAGACAATCTCTTCAATAAAGGGTGCTGGGAAACCTGGGTATGTCCAAAAGAATGAAACTGGACCCTTTCTTACTCTATACACAAAATTTTTAAAGTCTAAATAGATTAAAGACTTAAATGTAAGACCTGCCATTAAACTGTTAGAAGAAAACGTAGTATGCTCTTTGACATTGGTCTTATCAATATATTTTTGGGTCTATCTCCCAAGGAAGAGCAACAAAAGCAAAACTAAACAAATGAGATCACATCAAACTTAAAAGTATTTGCACAGCAAAGGAAACCATCAACAAAATGAAAGGCAACTTACTAAATAGAAGATCCTTGCCAACAATATATTTTATAAGGGGTTAACATCCAAAAAATATAAAGAACTCATACAACTCAATGACAATAACAAAAAAAAAAAAAAACTCAATAAAATATATGTGGAGGACCTGAACAGACACTATTCCAAAGATGACATACAGATGGCCAACAGGCATGTGAAAAGATTTTCAATAGCATCAGAGATATGCAAATCAAAGTCACAGTGAGATATCACTTCACACTTACCAGAATGGTTATTATCAAGAGGGCAAGAAATAACAAGTGTAAGCAAGGATATGGAGAAAAGGGAACCCTCATACACTGATGGTGGAAATGTATTGATGTAGCCATCATGGAAAACAGTATGGAGATTCCTCAAAAAGTTAAGAGAAAACTACCATACAATCCAGCAATTTTACTTCTGGTATTTGTCTGAAGAAAATAAAAACACTAATTCAAAAATCTGTATGTACCCCTGGGTTCACTACAGCATTATTTACAATAGCCAAGATATAAATGTTCTCAGTGTCTACTGAAAGATGAATACACACACACAGACACATGTGTACACATGCATGTGCATACACACACACACAGAGAGGAATATTACTCAGCCATAGAAAAGAATAAAATCTTGCCATTTGTGACATCATGGACAAACACACAGTATATTATGCTAAGTGAAATAAGCCAAACAAAGAAACACATAAACTTTATTATTTTAGTTGTATCTGGAATCTAAAAATCAAAAACATACTCAGAACAAACTGGTGACTGACAAAGAGGAGGAGGGGAGATGGGCAAAATAGGTAAAGGGGATTAAAAGGTATAAACTTCCAGTTAGAAGGTAAATAAGTTATGGGGATATTCTGTACAGCACAGGGAACATAGCTAATAATATGGTAATAAATTTGTATGGTGACAAATGGTAATGAGACCTCTGGAAGTAATCATTTAATAATGTATCAAAATATCAAATTAATATCTTATGTATCTGAAACCAATATAATATTGTATGCCAATTATAATTCAAAAAAATTGTTATAGCTATTAAAAAAAAAAGCAAGTCTGACATTTATTTAAAAATCTCATTTACTGGGCACCTGGGTGGCTCAGTTAGTTAAGCATCTGCCTTTGGCTCCAGTCATGATCCCAGAGGCCTGGGATTGAGTCCTGCGTCAGGCTCCCAGCTCTGCAGGGAGTCTGATTCTCCCTCAGCCCCTCTTTCCACTTATTCTCTCAATCTCTCTCTCTCTCTCTCTCTCTCTCTCAAATAAATATATAAAATATATTTTTTTTTAATCTCATCTACTTTAGCCATAGGAATTAAAAGAATTCAATTACTCTTTTATGTTTCTCAGTTCCCTTGGGGTTTTTATTGTCATTATTTTTATTTATTTTTCATAAAACTTGAATTCTATGGGAAAATTCTAAGTGTATTTACTGCACACAGATGTTCTTATTGCCAAAATTTCTTGCTGTGAGAAATACTACAAAGTAGAAGAATCTGGTAAAAGACAAACTAATTCTGGGTTCATGGACCTGATTATATATTTCTATTTTGAGAGGCTTTAATGAAATTCTCTGATTTCCTTTCTTCTGGTGGGTTTTCCTCTATTTTTAATAATAAAGGTGTCAATATTTATAACTTATTCATGACTGTGTTAATTAAATATAATAGCATGGACATTCATGTCTTGAATATCCAGTTGGTCCCAGTTTTTGACTAGTCAGTTGATTAGTAGATTTAGCACTCACAAACTCCCACCTGTTCTCATCCAATGAATTCTTTCTTGTTATTATTGTTCCCACTGATGCTGTAAAATTCCAATGAAGGCATAATCTTTAACAAACACATAGTTAGAATGCTTTATTCCTTAGCTGCATGAACATTTAGCTTATGAAAAAGAACGATACTCACAGTAATGTGAGGAACTTCCGGAAGGGTCTCTATGAGCCTAGATTTCCATATTAGTCCTTTTTGGGGGGGAAAAAAACAAGTCTAGGTTGCATACTTGAAATGTTTTCAATCGGCAGCTTCACATGCCAAGCTAAATCCGCTTTCTACTTCCCTGGTCAAATCTCTGAGATTTGTAAGGACAGTAGACTTTTTCAACTGGTCAGTCCCTTTATGGAGTCAGATGTTCTTATCCTAAGCTCTCAGTCAGTTTACTAGGACAAAAATGGCCACTTAGACCGTGGACAGCTTTCTGTCTGGTGGGTTTATGTGGGCTCAATCTCTAGCATATAAACTTGGATTGGGGTATTTGAAAAATCATACCAGGGCCTTCTCTGGAACTCTAAGTAAGTCCATTTTTTCATATTAGGACCTGTACTGCAAAAATTATTATGAAAGCTAAAGATTTTAAAAACTAAGACTGACAGTTGCTATTATTAGTAGTAGCAGTATGGCATTTTAAATGGAAAAAAATAAATAGATTTCTATTAAATAATAGTACAACTGATAAAATATGCAGATGGGAACATAGAGCAGACAGATCTCTAGGCCCAGGCTTCACCTAGGTACCAGCAGAAATTCTGTGTCCATGTTCTGGAAAGTCTATATAGCCTTCCCTGAAAATGCAAAGAACACACTGTTGGAATGATATACCAAGAATGATCTGCAGTTGAAGATGGTATGAATAACATAACACTTTCAGCCCCCAATCTGATGGAGTACAATAGCAGCTTTTCACTGAATTAGAGAGAAAAGAGTCTTTTCTAGTTTAGTGATGGACAGTGTGATGGCTGGCTAGGGTTGGGAAAAGTCCACGGCAGGAAACACAGTGGCGTTCACACTCCAGACTACCTCAAATTCCATGAGTCGGGTTTCACAAGAACAATATTTTGGAAGAACAGTTGTCATCTTGTTATTTAAACAATATTTTGTTTTTATTTGTTTTGGCTGATTTTTAAAGCAACCTTCCTAACTTTACTCATAATTTTTCTTTTCTTATTGATCTTAATGAGTATTCCTATAAACAACTTAACAATTATATGCATAGTTATGGATGCGTCTATTAGATAAGGATTATAAGTAAGGGAAACACATGTGAAAGTGCTACAACATCCTTGCTCTTTTGGCTCTTCTGACAACTATGCTTATCTTCAAATAGCTTTCCCAGGCACATGGCTCTGAACTCAGTTTAAACTCAATAAAATATTCTGGAACCTCTGCTGAAATTAAGGACACACTCTGCCCTTTTCTAACTGACAACATTACAGTTGTTTTGGAAATTATATTATTTTCCAGTCATCAAATCTTCCCATTATTACAGACCAGACAGGTATATACTAACAAATGCTAGAACCATCCTTCAGCTCCCGGTGTAGGTTCATGTTTGAACACTGTCCGTATAACAGCTTATAATTTGTAGGCAGCAAAAATGACACCATTGAGAAAGATAACCGTAGGCCACAAATAAAACAGTAAATTATTACCCCAGATGTTCCTTCTGAGTTTTCAAGTTTTAAATGAGTCATTTACCCAAGGCTATAAGGTTTATTACAACTACAAAGGTTTCATTTTTAATATATAATGAAAATATTTTTTATGTCTATCAAACCTATAGTATCCTCCAGATGATCCTGAATCATCAAGTTTTCAATGTGTTTGGGCATTTTGCCACATGAACGTGGCATTTACTGGGCCAATCTCTGTCCTATACCAGGAAAGGGAGGGAGGTTGAAATAGAGTTGAAAAAGCCACCAAAATGTCAAACTAAAAATATAATGGCCAGAGTAAAAAACATTCAGGTAGAATATTTTTACCTACATGGTAAAGATCAGTTTAATATTTCAGATATCTACTGAGTAGTTCAGAGCTAAAAACTATGGATAGAAATTCAGGGCCAAGAAATGTCTGTTTATGTATAATGTGACACTTAAGGTCATACCTTAATTACACTTAGAAAACTTAAGGCCAACTGGAAAATGAGCTAGCCTAATTTTGAGTAAAATTGAATGGATGTTTTAGGGGAAAATAATGAACAAAACTGTCCCCACTGAATCACTAGCTGTAAACATTTTTACTGAATATTCAGAAGTCTTTATGTAGCTACCAAACATATATCTATTTCCATTTTTACATAAAGAATTTAGAAAAATTCACCTAACATGACATTCATGACTTGGGACTCAAATCTGTCTCTTATTAAGGTAAGCCCAGAGGAGACTCTACTATTAAATAAGTAGCTTACACCTGCAGTTCTGGAAGTTTGATCCATGGTCTTGCAGCATCAGCATCTCCTGGGAACTAGTTAGAAATGCAAACTCTAGGGTCCCACATTGGACCCATTAACATGTAGTTTCATGTTTCAGAAGCTCTGGGGGTGGACTTAACATACTGTGTTAAAAACAACTTAACAGAGGAGCCTGGGTGGCTCAGTGGGTTAAGCCTCTGGTTTCAGCTTGGGCCATGATCTCAGGGTCCTGGGATCCCCAGATTGGGCTCTCTGCTAGTGGGAAGCCTGCTTCTGCCTCTCTACCTGCTTGTGATCTCTCTGTCAAATAAATGAATTTTTTTTAAAGCAGTTTAACAACCAGTGGTTTGTAGACAGTTAAGATTGCAAAGTAAGTGTACTTCTACTTCTATTTTCTTCTCTGAAACTAGCTGAAAAGAACAATAAGGAAGAAAAAGAAGGAAATTCCATCTTAAATGATAATAGGTACTATAATAACAAACCAAAAACTATGAGGAATACAGTAAGATTTGAATTCAATTGAGCATAATAGATGCATACCTTAACAGACCTAAGGCAGGGCATGGAATTCTACAAAGGAAGGAGACAAAGCCCTGAGGCACCTGACCAGTGATTTCTTGTTTGAATCAGCAAGTGGTGGAAAGTGACAGGCAATGTGGAACCAAATGAAGAATGAGGTAGACCTATCATCTTTGCAACTAGTAGTTTGGCAATACAGCAAAGAGATGGGGACTGACAATCAGTTGCTATTTTTATAGTTGCTATTCAAAACTGGAAAAGTAAAATTAATAAATATTACATGAATTCAACTTAAAATTTACACAATATCCCAACACATTGCTTCATTGCAAGATAAACAAACTGAATGGGCATATCCTTACAGAAGTGGACAAAATTCTGTCCTCTACCAAAAATTTTAGAAAGAGAACCGAGATAGCTTAAGTATAATAAAACTGTCTTCTACCCAGCTTACTCCCCAGTCCTTTCTCAAACTGCTGTTCAGCAAATGGCTAGCCCTGAAGGAGTGACCCCATTTAAAGATGAGAAAAATAGCAGAAAGAGAATATTATAAAGCCCACATATAAGGATATATGAAAAAAATGAAAAATACAAAAACACAAAAATCACACATAGCAATTATTGAAAAAGAGATGATTCCCCCCAAATACTTCTCAGTGACTTTTTAAAAATAAAAGAAAACAGTCTTTTTGAGGAAAAAATATTTAGAACAAGAAAGAATGGCTCCAAAAAGAAAAGATAAGCCAATAGAAGGATATTAAAAGTGACCTGGCATAATTCAGCAAGGAAATAGAATACATAAATATGACCTTTAGTCATAAAATCCATTTTAGAAGAGAAATTTTTAAAATGGATACCACCAAAAATACAGACGATCAGACTTGAGAAAATGAAGTAAAATGAACAGTACAAGAATAAAGATTTATAAAGTATTAGAGAAAATAATTAAGAGCCATTTAAAAGGGTATGGAAGACAAAGAAGTTCCCACATGTACCTATATTATATTCTCCATGAAAAAAAAGAAAACAAATAACAACAAAAAAAAAGTTATATTAGAGCAAAACATTTCAAGGTCATATTACTAAATAATAACGTTTGAATTCAGGGCAAAAAGCATGAAATTAGCCTAAGAAAAGGATTTCATAATGAAGAAGTATACAGTCTATAATGAAGATCTAACTATCCTGAATTTATTTTTAAAAACATAGAGGGGTGCCTGGGTGGCTCAATCAGTTAAGCAGCTGCCTTCGCCCTGGGGTCATGCTCCCAAAGTCCTGGGATTGAGCCCTGCTTCAGGCTCCTTACACAATGGAGAGCCTGCTTCTCCCTCACCCTCTGCCCATCACTCTGCCTACTTGTGCTCTCTCTCTCTCTCTGTGTGTCAAATAAATAAATAAAATCTTTAAAAAAAATACATAAAGCAAAAACTTCTAAAAATTCAAGACCTGTGTACTGTACCCACTTCCCAGACGTCCTTGTATCTGCTACTTTCTCTGGAATTGTATTTTCTAATAAATGACATTTTAGAAAAATGAAAAAAAAATTCAAGGAATATACATAAATGAATAGTAATAGAAAACATATATAGTCTCTGACAGATGGTATACATTAAAAATTAGTACCAACACAGAAAACTAAAAGCCATAATAATGTGAATGTGTCACACACACACACACCCCTAAATAAAATTTACAAGGCAATATTTAAGGATTCATGGAAAATAAAGTTGGCAGTTTAACAAGCCCTAAATAATATCTCAAGCTTTCCAAAGTGAAATACTTAGGCAATATTTTCTGACTAAAATGCCTTGACATTAGAAATGTATAATAAAAATTAATCAATATATTGTATACCTACACCTTACACAATGATATATGTAAATTCTATCTCAATATAATAATAATAAAATTAAGGCTACTACATCCATAAATGAAACATTCTCTAACAACTTTTGAATCAAACAGGAAATTAAACTGAAATAGCCAGATAAGGAGACCCGAGACCTCAAGGATCCTTAGCTCTATTTCCCAGGAAAGGCCACCAGGTAAAAGCCTGGAAATAATTTCAAAAAGAAAATAAGGAAATAAATGAGATTAGAAATAATAATGTTCATATATAAAATTAATTGCTGTCCCATAATAACAATGAACTTTAAAATACAAGAAAATTTCATTTTCAATAGCAATTTTGTCAGGGCCTAAGTAGCAAAATAGAGTCCTGACATAATTAAATACAGAGAATAAAAGAACTAATTGTGAAGGTATTAGAATTGCTTAAAGAGCAACATGGAAAAGTGTTGCCAAAACATCAGTAACAGCACAAAGCTGCTAATGTCCCTAGTCTGGAAGGCCAATGGGAGGGGATGATATTCCTGGAGTCTAGGTCCTGTGCCAAGGAAACTGAACTTGACAGGACTGCCTGTTGGAAGCTATGTCTATGGAAGGAGCTAGAGTCACAGAGGAGACTCAACCAGAGAAATTATCAGGAGTATATGGTTGGGGAGAGCTACCCTAGCCTTTTTCCTGCTTCTTCTTTCCATTGTCTTTCCTATGCCTTCCACTAGTCAAACTGAAATAGAAGACAACTGTTAAGGGAACATAGGAATGTAGTTTATATGGTGACCTACTCCATAAATGCAAATTCAGTAGAAAGGAGAGAAATGGATCTGAAAGCAATGGATAAAAAACCAAGCACAGCAACCAAAAGAAAGAAAGAAAGAAAGAAAGAAAGAAAGAAAGAAAGAAAGAAAGAAAGAAAATAAATTAGGAGAGAAAGTGGAAATTAGCTCTATTTCCCATACTTAAAGGCCCTCAATAGGATATATGTGATAGACACTACACGTTTATTTAGTTATTTTTAAATATGAAAAAAGCACATTGTATAAAAATGGTATATATAAGAAGTGAGTTTTTCTGTCACCCCATACCTTCAGTATCTATCCACAGAGGTGGCCACTGTTAATTATTTTGTGCATACTTGTGGAAAATTTCCATATATATGTGAATATTTGTAAATGTCCTCAAGCACAATATACATATTATTTTTCCTCAGGTTTCTTTTTCACTTAACAGTTTACATTGGAAACCTCATAATAATTCATTTTTCAAAGTCTCCATTTGATGAATGTTTCTAGTTTTTTGTTATTGTGAACAATATATCATAAGGGTGAGGGAATACTGATAAAACTGTTCAGCTTTTGACTTTACATGTCAGGTCCCTGAACTGATTCAGTGAGCATGTGTTGGGCCAGAGGCAATACAACTGAAAGTAGAACGTAAGTGGAATATGGGATTTAAAATTAAGTCACTGCAGCATGGAGCTCATTTCATATATATCACACAATAAGTGTTACTTATGAGTCATACCCATATGTAAGAGAGTATTTAGAAGGATATGCAGATGTAACCAATATGTGCATCTTTACCCCCAAGGCATTTACACATACCAATGCTCTTATGCCTCTGAAACTAAATAAAACCTGATCCCCTCTGTATTGACCACATCAATGCGATTGCCTCTGAAAATTTTCAGGTTTTTGAGATTGCTTGGCTGGACGACCATGGACAAGGCTTTAATTTCTGTGGTCCTGTTTCCTCATGATTATAACAAGGCTGTCTATTCCAACTCCTAAAATTTCAACAATTCTGCTTTTCTCAGCTCTCACTGTTAAC
Organism: Mustela putorius furo; assembly: GCF_011764305.1. Lineage (NCBI taxonomy): Eukaryota > Metazoa > Chordata > Mammalia > Carnivora > Mustelidae > Mustela > Mustela putorius. The sequence goes on from NW_025421987.1 coordinate 26,087,089, forward strand.
ATTTTTAAGAGTAAAGAAGAAATGAAATGCCCTCTCCTTTCTTTTCCCCACTTTTTTTTTTTTTTTTTTTGGATTAAGTTTTAAAGTTAAGGAGAAGTCATCTTGGGAACTGATTCCCTAATATTTTAGGATTTTTACACTGGCCTCTAACTGCAATCCCTGTATTCTCTCCCTGATCCTTGTGAAGCATTAGAGGTTCTTTAAATCTCCTCTCAGGAAGGAAATTAAAAGAATAAAATGTTGGAGAAAGAGACCATGAGGGTGAAACTCGAACATTACCATAATTTTCTATTGCTGTTGTTTTACAGTCTTCAAAAATTATAATGCAGCCTTAAATAAAAGCTCTATATGCAGTCAACTGCAGTCACATGACAGGTCATGCTGAATTAAGGCAGAAGAAATTGCCAAATTTCAGAAAATATCATAGAAGATGCAAAGTTAAGAGTTTAAGGGAATATATAGGTCTCAATATATTATCAGGCAAATTCTAAGCATCTGGTCATTTAAAGCTCTTAGGAAGTTGTTTAATTTCCAGTGACTTGTAACTCAATTAAGAAAAAAAGCAAAAGGGGCACCTGGGTGGCTCAGTGGGTTAAAACCTCTGCCTTCGGCTCTCAGGTCATAATCCCAAGGGTCCTGGGATCAAGTCCCACATCAGGCTCTCTGCTCAGCAGGGAGCCTGCTTCCTCCTTTCTCTTTGCCTGCCTCTCTGTCTACCTGTGATCTCTGTCAAATAAATAAATAAAAATCTTAAAAAAAAAAAGAAAAGAAATCTGGAGGTGTCTTCGGGCTTAAAATGTGTTTCTTGGAGGCAACATATAGATGGGTTTTGTTTTTTTATCCATTCTGATACCCTGTGTCTTTTGACAGGGGCATTTAGCCCATTCACATTCAGGGTAACTATTGAGAGATATGAATTTAGTGCCATTGTATTGCCTGTAAGGTGACTGTTACTGTATATGGTCTCTGTTCCTTTCTGATCTACCACTTGTAGGCTCTCTCTTTGCTTAGAGGACCCCTTTCAATATTTCCTGTAGAGCTGGTTTGGTATTTGCAAATTCTTTCAGTTGTTGTTTGTCCTGGAAGCTTTTAATCTCTCCTTCTATTTTCAATGATAGCCTAGCTGGATATAGTATTCTTGGCTGCATGTTTTTCTCGTTTAGTGCTCTGAAAATATCATGCCAGCTCTTTCTGGCTGGCCTGCCAGGTCTCTGTGGATAAGTCAGCTGCCAATCTAATATTTTTACCATTGTATGTTACAGACTTCTTTTCCCGGGCTGCTTTCAGGATTTTCTCTTTGTCATTGAGACTTGTAAATTTTACTATTACTATTAGGTGACGGGGTGTGGGCCTATTCTTATTGATTTTGAGGGGCATTCTCTGAACCTCCTGAATTTTGATGCTCGTTCCCTTTGCCATATTGGGGAAATTCTCCCCAATAATTCTCTCCAGTATACCTTCTGCTCCCCTCTCACTTTCTTCTTCTTCTGGAATCCCAATTATTCTAATGTTGTTTCGTCTTATGGTGTCACTTATCTCTCTCGAATTCTCCCCTCGTGGTCCAGTAGCTGTTTGTCCCTCTTTTGCTCAGCTTCTTTATTCTCTGTCATTTGGTCTTCTATATCACTAATTCTTTCTTCTGCCTCATTTATCCTAGCAGTTAGAGCCTCCATTTTTGATTGCACCTCATTAATAGCTTTTTTGATTTTCAACTTGGTTAGATTTTAGTTCTTTTATTTCTCCAGAAAGGGCTTTTATATCTCTCGAGAGGGTTTCTCTAATATCTTCCATGCCTTTTTCGAGCCCGGCTAGAACCTTGAGAATTGTCATTCTGAACTCTAGATCTGACATATTACCGATGTCTGTATTGATTAGGTCCCTAGCCTTCGGTACTGCCTCTTGTTCTTTTTTTTGTGTTGAATTTTTACGTCTTGTCATTTTGTCCAGATAAGAGTAAATGAAGGGGCAAGTAAAATACTAAAGGGTGGCAACAACCCCAGGAAAATATGCTTTAACCAAATTAGAAGAGATCCAAAATCGTGAGTGGGGAGAAAGGGGATAAAAAGAGGTTCAAAAAGGAAGAAAGAAGAAAGAAAGAAAAAAAAAAAAACAAAAAGAAAAGAAAAAAAAAATAAAAAGAAAAGAAAAGAATTTTTAAAAAAAGAAAACACCTAAGAAAAATGTAAATATATATATATATTAGATAAACTAGTAAAAAATCGTTAAAAAAGAAAAAGGTAACAGTTAAAAAAAAAAAAATTTTACCCGAAGGCGAGAGAAAAAAAAAAAAAAAATGAAAAAGAAAAAATTAAATTAACTGCAAGTAGGAGCTGGTTCTTTGAAAGAATTAATAAAATTGATAAACCCCTGGCCCGACTTATCAAAAAGAAAAGAGAAAGGACCCAAATAAATAAAATCATGAATGAAAGAGGAGAGATCACAACTAACACCAAAGAAATACAAACTATTATAAGAACATACTATGAGCAACTCTACGGCAATAAATTCGACAATCTGGAAGAAATGGATGCATTCCTAGAAACATATAAACTACCACAACTGAACCATGAAGAAATAGAAAGCCTGAACAGACCCATAACCAGTAAGGAGATTGAAACAGTCATTAAAAATCTCCAAACAAACAAAAGCCCAGGGCCAGACGGCTTCCCGGGGGAATTCTACCAAACATTTAAAGAAGAACTAATTCCTATTCTCCTGAAACTGTTCCAAAAAATAGAAATGGAAGGAAAACTTCCAAACTCATTTTATGAGGCCAGCATCACCTTGATCCCAAAACCAGACAAGGATCCCACCAAAAAAGAGAGCTATAGACCGATATCCTTGATGAACACAGATGCGAAAATACTCAACAAAATACTAGCCAATAGGATTCAACAGTACATTAAAAAGATTATTCACCACGACCAAGTGGGATTTATTCCAGGGCTGCAAGGTTGGTTCAACATCCGCAAATCAGTCAATGTGATACAACACATCAATAAAAGAAAGAACAAGAACCATATGATACTCTCAATAGATGCTGAAAAAGCATTTGACAAAGTACAACATCCCTTCCTGATCAAAACTCTTCAAAGTGTAGGGATAGAGGGCACATACCTCAATATCATCAAAGCCATCTATGAAAAACCCACCGCAAATATCATTCTCAATGGAGAAAAACTGAAAGCTTTTCCGATAAGGTCAGGAACACGGCAGGGATGTCCATTATCACCACTGCTATTCAACATCGTACTAGAGGTCCTAGCCTCAGCAATCAGACAACAAAAGGAAATTAAAGGCATCCAAATCGGCAAAGAAGAAGTCAAATTATCACTCTTCGCAGATGATATGATACTATATGTGGAAAACCCAAAAGACTCCACTCCAAAACTGCTAGAACTTATACAGGAATTCAGTAAAGTGTCAGGATATAAAATCAATGCACAGAAATCAGTTGCATTTCTCTACACCAACAGCAAGACAGAAGAAAGAGATATTAAGGAGTCAATCCCATTTACAATTGCATCCAAAACCATAAGATACCTAGGAATAAACCTAACCAAAGAGACACAGAATCTATACTCAGAAAACCATAAAGTACTCATGAAAGAAATTGAGGAAGACACAAAGAAATGGAAAAATGTTCCATGCTCCTGGATTGGAAGAATAAATATTGTGAAAATGTCTATGCTACCTAAAGCAATCTACACATTTAATGCAATTCCTATCAAAGTACCATCCATCTTTTTCAAAGAAATGGAACAAATAATTCTAAAATTTATATGGAACCAGAAAAGACCTCGAATAGCCAAAGGGATATTGAAAAAGAAAGCCAACGTTGGTGGCATCACAATTCCGGACTTCAAGCTCTATTACAAAGCTGTCATCATCAAGACAGCATGGTACTGGCACAAAAACAGACACATAGATCAATGGAACAGAATAGAGAGCCCAGAAATAGACCCTCAACTCTATGGTCAACTAATCTTCGACAAAGCAGGAAAGAATGTCCAATGGAAAAAAGACAGCCTTTTCAATAAATGGTGCTGGGAAAATTGGACAGCCACATGCAGAAAAATGAAATTGGACCATTTCCTTACACCACACACAAAAATAGACTCAAAATGGATGAAGGACCTCAATGTACGAAAGGAATCCATCAAAATCCTTGAGGAGAACACGGGCAGCAACCTCTTCGACCTCTGCCGCAGCAACATCTTCCTAGGAACAACGCAAAAGGCAAGGGAAGCAAGGGAAAAAATGAACTACTGGGATTTCATCAAGATCAAAAGCTTTTGCACAGCAAAGGAAACAGTTAACAAAATCAAAAGACAACTGACAGAATGGGAGAAGATATTTGCAAACGACATATCAGATAAAGGACTAGTGTCCAGAATCTATAAAGAACTTAGCAAACTCAACACCCAAAGAACAAATAATCCAATCAAGAAATGGGCAGAAGACATGAACAGACATTTCTGCAAAGAAGACATCCAGATGGCGAACAGACACATGAAAAAGTGCTCCATATCACTCGGCATCAGGGAAATACAAATCAAAACCACAATCAGATATCACCTCACACCAGTCAGAATGGCTAAAATCAACAAGTCAGGAAATGACAGATGCTGGCGAGGATGCGGAGAAAGGGGAACCCTCCTACACTGTTGGTGGGAATGCAAGCTGGTGCAGCCACTCTGGAAAACAGCATGGAGGTTCCTCAAAATGTTGAAAATAGAACTGCCCTATGACCCAGCAATTGCACTATTGGGTATTTACCCTAAAGATATAAATGTAGTGATCCAAAGGGACACATGCACCCGAATGTTTATAGCAGCAATGTCCACAATAGCCAAACTATGGAAAGAACCTAGATGTCCATCAACAGATGAATGGATCAAGAAGATGTGGTATATATACACAATGGAATACTATGCAGCCATCAAAAGAAATGAAATCTTGCCATTTGCAACGACGTGGATGGAACTAGAGCGTATCATGCTTAGCGAAATAAGTCAAGCAGAGAAAGACAACTATCATATGATCTCCCTGATATGAGGAAGTGGTGATGCAACATGGAGGCTTAAGTGGGTAGAAGAAGAATAAATGAAACAAGATGGGATTGGGAGGGAGACAAACCATAAGTGACTCTTAATCTCACAAAACAAACTGAGGGTTGCCGGGGGGAGGGGGTTTGGGAGAAGGGGGTGGGATTATGGACATTGGGGAGGGTATGTGATCTGGTGAGTGCTGTGAAGTGTGTAAACCTGGTGATTCACAGACCTGTACCCCTGGGGATAAAAATATATGTTTATAAAAAATAAAAAATTAAAAAAAAAAAAAAAAAAAAAAAGAAAAGAAAAAAAGAAAAAAGCAAAAATTTGAGTTTAACCAAAGAGAAAATTAAAATACAATTCTAGAAGCCCTCAACACATTTCAAAATCACTCAATCAATTCTAAAGGTATAACTGCCTAAATTACCAGTATGGATTATGAAAAACCATATCATGACTGCAAGTACCACTACCAAAGATAATCCTATAGAATCTTTAGGAATATGAAAAAAAGCATAGAACAAATTTTAAAATGTTAAAGAAAAGTGGTATGTAGATTTTCCTTTAACAGTTAAATATTCTTAATTTAAAAATTGTGTGTGCATTAACTATAATGTTTTCCCTAGAAAGATTGTATTAAATAAATATTTAAGTTTAGAAGAAATGACAGTTGGCTGAGATATGTTTCAGTGGCATATTACTGAGCTAAAAAATCTAAAGAAATACAGTAAGGACATAGAATTGGCAATCTCAAAGGAGTGATTCATTAATTCAGCTCAGGAGAGTCAAGAAAGTTTCAATATAATATGCCAAATTTTAAATACATTTGGAAGGATAATACATAGATTCCCAGTCATAGAAGAGGGGAAGGGCATTTCAGGAAGAGAAAATGGAAGGTACAAATGCACTGAGAACTGCTTGGAAAAGAAGGGAAAAATTTAGTATAATTTCTACAACATAGTATATGTGTATAACAGGAAGAGGCAAGGCAAGAATATATGGTAGGACCACAATGTATGGTGGAGTTTGACACATGCTCAAACACCCTGACTTCTTTAATAACAAGCATCCATGCTAAACTATAGACCCATGTGTTTTATCATAGCATTTAATGACCACATGTTAAAAAGGAAGCTGAAAAATAACCATTGGCTATGGCAATGACTCAAACATTCTCTATTTCAGTCTTCAGAGCACCAGCATGCAAGATGACATTTGGGAATATAATCTCTCTCTCTTTCTCTCTCGCTCTCTCTTTCTCTGTCTCTCTTTTCTTTTTAATTTGAATGTAGTTAGTTAACATGCAGTGCAATATTGGTTTTTGGAGTAGAATTCAGTGGTTCATCACTTACATACAACATCCAGTGCTCATCAGAACAAGTACCCTCCTTAATCCCCATCACCTCTCTGGCCCATCTCCCACCACCTCTCTCCATCAACCCTTAGTTTGTTCTCTATCATTAAAAGTCCCTTATGGCTTGTTTCCCTCTCTCTTTTTTTACCTTTCCCACTTCCCATATGTTCATTCACTCTCTTACTTAAATTCCACTTATGAGTGAGATTGTATGGTATTTGTCTTTCTCCGATTGACTTGTTTCACTTAGTGTAATATATTTTTATCTCCAACCATGTCATTGAAAATGACAAGATTTCATTCTTTTTGATGGTTGAGTAATATTCCATTGTGTGCGTATGTGTATGACCACACACACACACACACACATACCCACATCTTCTTTATCCATTCATCAATTAATGGATACTTGGGTTTTCTCCATAGTTTGGCTATTATTGATAACACTGCTATAAACATCAGGGTGCATGTACCCCTTCAAATCTGTATTTTTATAGCATTTGGGTAAATACCTAGTAGTGCAATTGCTGGATTGTAAGGTAGTTCTATTTTTAACTTTTTGAGAAACCTCCAAACTTTCTCTAGAGTGGCTGTACCAATTTATATTTCCACCAACAGTGCAAAAGTGTTCCCTTTCTCCCCATCCTTGCCAACACCTATTGTTTCTTGTGTTGTTAATTTTAGCCATTCTGACAGGTGTGAGGTAGTATCTCACTGTGGTTTTGATTTGTATTTCCCTGATAATGAGTGATGTTGAGAATCTTTTCATGTGTCTGTTAGCCATCTCTATGCCTTCATTGGAAAAATGTCTACTCCTGTCGTCTGCCCATTTCTTAACTGGATTATTTGGTTTTGGGGTGATGAATTTGATAAGCTCTTTATACATTTTGGATACAAGCCCTCTATCAGATATGTCATTTGCAAATATCTTCTGGGAGTATACTTTCTTTACATCATATTAAAATAAGCAAAAGGCCAGCTATTCTAACAAAAGTTAGATTGTAGATTTCCACATCTTTACAATGACTACTGGAACTGCATCCATGAGGTATGTAGATAACACAGTAGTAAAAAATCCCAAAGAAATTAAAATCCTAAAAGAAATTAAAAATAGAGCTTCCCTATGACCCTGCAATTGCACTACTGGGTATTTACCCCAAAGATACAGATGTCGTGAAAAGAAGGGCCATCTGTACCCCAATGTTTATAGCAGTAATGGCCATGGTCGCTAAACTATGGAAAGAACCAAGATGACCTTCAACAGATGAATGGATAAGGAAGATGTGATCCATATACACTATGGAGTATTATGCCTCCATCAGAAAGGATGAATATCCAACTTTTGTAGCAACATGGACAGGACTGGAGGAGATTATGCTGAGTGAAATAAGTCAAGCAGAGAGAGTCAATTATCATATGGTTTCACTTATTTGTGGAGCATAACAAATAGCATGGAGAACAAGGGGAGATGGAGAGAAGGGAGTAGGGAAATTGGCAGGGGAGGTGAACCATGAGAGACTATGGACTCTGAAACAACCTGAGGGTTGTGAAGGGGTGGGGGGTGGGAGATTGGGGGAACCAGGTGGTGGGTTTTAGCAAGGGCACGGATTGCATGGAGCACTGGGTGTGGTGCAAAAACAATGAATACTGTTATGCTGAAAAGAAATAAAAAATTTAAAAAAAGACAAAAAAAAATCCCCAAATACTCATGGTCTCAAGACTTTGTAGCTTTAAAAGTTAAAGTAGCTTTAACTTTTTTTAAGACTCTATGTGTTTTCTCCAGCTATATTCCCCCTTTCCCTAGCCTATTGGTATATTTACTCTTACCCATACATAACCTGGGTTTTGCCAAATTCTGTGTTCATACTATTCTCAAAATCTTCTTTGCCTAATCTATCTGCTCAAATTCTACTGATTCCTCTCCCCTTAGCTTGAACATTACTGAGCATATACAGGAAGCAAGAAATGTGTTTGATGGCATGCGGTGATGGTAAAAAAAAAAAAAAGGAATGGAACAAATATATACTGAATGCCTAGAACACACCTATCACTGGAGAGAGTTTCAGATCATTAATTTTATGTAATCCTGTGCTAAGAACTATCAGTGCTCTGGAGTCTAGAGCCAAATGCCTGCCAATTTCCCCTTCACTGTTTTAGTCTTATGCAACTCTATCCTCTCCCTCATATCCCTTCTATGATGCTTTCACTAGATTTATTAATATTCTTGTGTTCCCTACTTCCTTGATAGCAATTTTTTCTTCAAACACTCCTTATCCTTTAGTGAACTCAAACTTTTCCATGGTAACCTCAAAGCCCTAAAAATATATATCTAAAATTAAGGATTTTTTTTGAAAAAGCATTATTGCTACCATTACAAAAGGTTCCTATGATTCATTTCTGTCAGCTAACAAAAGAAGAAATTTTCAGGATCATTTCACTAGCCTTTCTTGGATATTTGGTAGTAAATAAGAATTTTTGGCAAGACAAAGAAATAAAAGGCGTCCAAAACAGAAAGGAATAAAGTTATCACTGTTTGCAGATTATATGATTTTGTGTATAGAAAATCCCAAAGACGTAACCAAGAACAGTTGGAACTTATCAACAATTTCAGTAAATTTGTAGGATGCAAAATCAACATATAGTAGTCAGCTGCATATCTATATACTAACAATGAAACTTCTAAAAAAGAAATAAAGAAAACTAGCCCATATGCAATAGCATCAAAAAAAAAAAAAGACTCAGGAATGTAACCAAGTGAAAAATCTGTACAATGAAAGCCATAAGATTTTGCTGAAAGAAATCAAAGGTACAAACAAATGGAAAGACATCTCATATTCATGAATCAGAATTAATGTGGCTAAAATGTCCAAACTACACAAAGCTATCTATAGATTCGATATAATTCCATCAAAATACTAATGGCATTCTTCACAGAAATAGAAAAAACTATCCTAAAATTTGTGTGGAAACACAAAACCCAAATAGCCAATGCAATCCTGAGGATAAAGAACAAAGTTAGAGATATTACACTTCCTGATTTCAAACTATGCTACAAAACTATAGAAATAAAAACAGTATGGTATTGGGCGCCTGGGTGGCTCAGTGGGTTAAGCCGCTGCCTTCGGCTCAGGTCATGATCTCAGGGTCCTAGGATCGAGTCCCGCATCCGGCTCTCTGTTCAGCAGGGAGCCTGATTCCCTCTCTCTCTCTGCCTGCCTCTCTGTGTACTTGTGATCTCTCTCTGTCAAATAAATAAATAAAATCTTAAAAAAAAAAATACAGCATGGTATTGGCATGAAAATAGACAGGGACCAATGGAACCGTATAGAAAGCCCAGAATTAAATCCCAGAAAATATGATCAACTATTATCAGACAAAAGAACCAAGAATACCCAAAGGGGAAAGGATAGTCTTATCAAAAAATGGTGCTACAGGGACGCCTGGGTGGCTCAGTTGGTTAAGCAGCTGCCTTCAGCTCAGGTCATGATCCCAGCGTCCTGGGATCGAGTCCCACATCAGGATCCTTGCTCCGCAGGGAACCTGCTTCTCCCTCTGACTCTGCTTTCCACTCTGTCTGCCTGTGCTCGCTCTCGCTCGCTCTCTCTCTGACAAATAAATAAATAAAATCTTTAAAAAAAAAAATGGTGCTACAGAACTGGAAAAAGACATGTAGAGCAATAAAACTGGATCTCTACCTCACACTACTCACAAAAATTAACTTGAAATGGTTTAAAGGCTTAAACATAAAACCTGATACTGAACTACTCCTAGAAGAGAATGCAGGGAAGAAACTCTTTGCAATTGGATATGACATCAAAAACACAAAGAACAAAAGCAAAAATCAGCAAATGGAACTACATCAAACTTTAAAGCTTTTGCACAGTAAAATAAACAATAAAATGAAAGGCAACCAACAAAATGGGAGAAAAATTTTACAAACCATAGACCAAATAAGGAGTTAACATCCGAAATACATAAAAAAATTCATTCAGCCCAGTAACAACGAAAAAAAAATCTGATTAAAAAATAAGCAGAGGAACTAGACATTATTCTAAAGAAGATAAAATGGCCAACAGGTATATGAAAATATACGCAATATCATTAAGCATGAGCAAAATGCAAATCAAAACCACAATAAGACATCACATCACATCTGTTAGAATGTCTACCACCAAAAAGACAATAGAGAACAAGTGCTGGTGAGGCTGGAGAGAAAAGGGAAGCCCTGTGCACTATTGGTGAAAAGGTAAATTGGTTCAGACACTATGACATGGAGGTTCATCAAAAAATTAAAAATAAATCTATGATATGATCCAACAATTCCACTTCTGGGGATATACTCAAAAGAAATTAGACAGAATACTAAAGAGATATATGTGCTTCTGTGTTTGTTATAATTTTCACAGTAGCCAAGATACGAAAATAATCTAAGGGTTTACCAATGGATGAATAGAAAAAGAAGATTCTGTATATATCTATACAATTCAATATTACTCACCCATGAGAAAGGAAGACACTCTGCCATTTGTGACAATATGAATAGATCTGGAGCACATTACACTTAATGAAATATCAGATGGAGGAAGACAAATACTGTATGTTATCACTTATATGTGGAATCTAAAAAGACCAAAAAAAAAAAAAAAAAACTTTAAAAGCATAAGCTGGTGGTTACCAAGAGATGGGGTTGCAGGAGATAGCAAAGATGTTTAAGAGTACAACTTGCAAGGTATAGTACATAAGCCCTAGAGATCTAATGCACAGTGTGGTGAATATAAACAATGATATTATATTATAATCATCCAACTTGCTACGAGACTAGACCTAGTTACTCCAAACACTAAAAAGAAAGGTTCATTATGTAATAGGATAGAGGTGCTTATTATCACTACAATGACAATCATATTAATATATATAATTATATCATATTAACATGCTGTAAATCTCAAATTTGCAAGCTATATGTCAAGTATATTTCAATTAAAAAATTAAAAGAGTTCCGCTAAAGTTCCGTGTAATCAATACATTATGGTCCTGATTTCTTAGAAATGATGACTCAATTACTTCTTAATGAATTCTGGAAGAGAACACTAGGTATGTAAAGGTTGAGGGCACTCTAATCATGATATTATACTCCAAGGCCAAGATAATCATTCATTCAAGTGTTTCAGACTCCAAGTATTTTCCCTGCTGGGTAAGTCGACAAGCCACAGGGACTCATTCAAATGACAAGTGGGACCCAAAGATATTAAAACTGACATCAAAGATCAGATGGTTAGGGTCAACGGCCTATTGAGTATGAACTTCTGCATTTTGATGATGAAACTGGGCCATTTTGAATTTCAAAATCTGGTGAAGTTAGGTTTTTAAAACAGTAGTGTTTGTCAGACAAAATTTGTTTTAAGGACTTGGTTACAAAATCTTGCCAGAAACCAGAATCTGGTCTCTAGAGAAATAATAAACTCTGTTTATTCTAGAGTCACATGAAAGCATATTCCAGTGGGGGAAAATTAGTATTAGTAAAATCAGGTAATAAATGGTTCTTCAGAAACTGTGGTGTGAATCATATGAGTCTGCAGTATTTCTGCAACACATTATTGGTTGAGACATCTTGTCTCATTTTGGCCATTGCCGTCATGCCCCCTCTATTTTTCTGTCATCTTAGAGACTAAAAAGGTAACTATGAGAATTTTTTCCATGAGAAAACCCCAAACCAAGGAACTATGGAAGTTGAACTTGAATTTTTTAATCAAGTTTGAGGGTTGTTGGGCAACACAAAGGTAAAGCTGACAAAAGCATGTGTTGGAATAGAAGCAAAAATGAAAAGCAAAGTCATTTCCACACTTTCCACAGACTCAAGAAATGAAAGCAGCTGAAATGAGAACAATTCTCCTTGCTTACCCTTCAGAGACAAAGCAGCAGGAAATTGTGAGATTCCTCCCAGAGCCCCACTTGCGAGGAAGCCCATTTAGCAAGTGGTATGAGTTGTGGGATCTGTTGTTATTGGTTTTCTTCCCTGGGAACACAGCACATTGGGGATTCAGCCGTACCACAAAACGGTCTCTAAACCCTCAGACTTGTCAAATGCAGACTGAGAACTACTCCTTATGGGTTTGCAAAGAGCCATAACTCTCCTTTTTGGCTCCTCATTCTTGGCACTCTCGAATTGCTAGAAGAAAGCTTTTTGAACCCAACTTGGTATTATGGGCCACCATTAGCTCAGCCTCCTAACATCTGTTCTGTGTTTTTGTTGCATAGGGAACCTGAAGACTTCAAAATGCAAGTGACAAGCCAGGAACTAAGCCAGGGAGATTCTTCAAGGAGAGAAGCACCCAAATATAGCTTCCATCTTACTACTTACCAAAATTAAGTCACAGTTTTCATACTTGACTGAAGTTCTTCAAAATACAAAAAGGAAACAGGGGCGCCTAGGTGGCTGTCAGTTAAATATCTGCCTGTGGCTCTGGTTATGAGCCCTGGGACTGAGCCCTGCATTGGGCTCCCTGATCAGCCAGAAACCTATTTCTCCCTCTCACTCTGCCCCTCTCCCCAACTTGTATTCTATCTTGCTCTCTCTCTCTCTCTCAAATAAGTAAATAAAAATCTGGGTGGGGAGGAACACCAAAAGGAAAAAAGAAACTCCAAAATAATTTACTAAAACAGAAATATAAATAAAAGCAATTCCCAAATGCATATATTTCAGGGGGTGGGGGTGGATTTCATTATGTATAACATCTAATATTTATTGTTAGTGCCTGCTATAAACCAAGCACTACTATAAGTATTTTATGGGTATGAACTATGTAATTCCCACAATAAGCCACAATAAATTAGCTGGGTGGATATCGGTATCATCTCTGTTTTACTGGTGAAAGAACTGAGACACGCCTCATGTCGAAGGTCCCAAAACTAAAAGTAGCAGAGCTGTGATTTTAATACATGTGTAGGCTGGTTCCGATATCCATATTCCTAGCCATTTGACCATACTGTCTTTCCTGCTTACAAAAGCATAGAAAGTCAAAGAAATGAAAATCAAGTTCAAAGGTTTAAAAACCTCCTAATTTTTACATACTGGTAATTACTCCCACAGGAATCTATGAATATCCAATTTCTTTTCAGGACTCCATATATAGATACACAAGTCGACTGAAAGGTACAGAAGGCATCTTTAGGTTCCTTCTCTTTCATAGACGGGGCATTGCTGGACCACAGCAGGCAGTGGTAATTCTCACTGTGCTACCCAGACTTATGTGAGAGCGAAAGTGAAGGGTTAATATGCAGCTGGAGAATCATTCTCTTGTTGATAATAAGCCATGTCCGTTAGGAACTGTGTCTCTTTGGTTCACTCTTTGTACGTCAGTGTTCTTTAGAGAAATGGAATCAATAGATTAGATAAATGATAGAAAGATTGATAGATCGATCCTAGTAAATATATGCATACACAGATTATGAGGAATTGGCTCATGGAATTGTTGAGGCTGTTCAGCACAGTCCGCCTTCTTCATGTTGGAGATCTAGGAAAACCAGTGGTATCATTCCAATCTAAGGCAAAACACCCAAGAACCAGGGGAGCAGTGGTGAAAATCCCAGTCCAAGGACAGGGGAAGACGGATATCCCAGTTTAAGCAAACACACAAGAAGCAAAAGGGTTAAATTCCTCCTTCCTCCAGCTTTTTGTCCTATTCAGGTCCTCAACAGATTGGACAATACCCACCCCCACTAGGGAGGTCAAGCTGCTTACTGAATCCACTAATACAAATGCTAAGCTCCTCAAGAAACATCCTCACAGGCATGCCAGATATCATGTTTAATCTATGCACCCTGTGGCACAGTCCAAGCGACACGTAAAATTAACCACAACTGCTGTATCCCCAGTGTCCAATACAGTGCTTGATATATAGTAGCCATTCAGTCACTATTTGTTAGGTGAGTGAATTCAATCATGTGTGTATATGTAGCACATGGATGCCCCATAGGGTGATCTGGGACTATATCATGCACCTGTATCTTTAATTTATTATGGAGAGTTTTAGACAATTGTGCATTCACAGAAAACGCAAACATTACACTTGGTGAAATGCCCAAATAGAAGCAGACAAGACTGTGAACATGTTATTTTTAAAGGAGAAGGAATGCCTGTTTAGATCTAGGTGAAATGAGCCTGACATAGATCAATAGGAAATGGTAAAATATAGAAGCTACCTCATTAAAGCATTTTTAATATAAATTATGGACCCAAAATAAATTAAGAGTCTCTCCTTATAATTTTTATCTGCCAACTGTTTATTAGAAAGATTTAACTTGGAGATATTGTTTTTACCATACCATCTTTACTGCCAACAGTTTTGAAAAATATAGTTGATTAAAGAGGATAATTATTCCTATTGAAGACTGCACCAAAATGGTAAAAAATATATCAGTTGTATGTCATCCAGAACAAAAAGAGATTAAATTTACCTCATCCCTGGATGTGGTATTTGGCCCCAATTGCATTTTTGCAGCAGGGTGGAGTTTGAGATCAAAAACACAAGAAATATTATGCATTTAATGAAAGCCAATCTTCTGGCAACTAGGCTAAGCACTCTTTTGTCCTATTTCTGTGGAATTTTGTTCATATTCCAGAGAGCAGATATTCTTTATTCCTACAGAACTATAGCCTGAAGAAAGATGGACACCATATCTGCAGTAATGTTTGAAGGCCAGGTTCTTCATTTGTGAAATAAAAGTACATATGAATACTCAAGCAGAAAACATTATACATTTAGCCCTTTCACTTTAAAAATGAACACAGAGGGGCAACTGGGTGGCTCAGTCGGTGGAGCGTCTGATTTTGGCTCGGGTCATGATCCCAGGGTTCTGGGATCAAGCCCCGCATCGGGCTCCCTGCTCAGTGGAAAGCCTGCTTCTCCTTCTGCTTGCTGCGCCCCCTGCTTGTGTTTTCTCTCTCTCACTCTCGTTCTATCTCAAATAGATACAAATCTTTTAAAAAATGAACATAGAAGTTTTTCCTGAAAGAAAAAGAAGAAGGATCATTATTGCCTGTCAAAACTATAAAACCATTAATATTTTTAGAGCTCAGAGGACCTTGGAAATAATCTAGTCCCATCTCCCATCTCCTTGGAATAATCTAGTTCATAAGCAAAGAAACCGGAGTACTAAAAAGTACAATGATTGATCCATAATCTCAGACCTACTGGACAAACCTGAGACCAAGATCCAGGCCTTCTATGTATAGTCCAGACATTTTCTATTGTAATATGCTGTCTCCCTGCAGTGCTTTCCGTCCCACCCTCACACGATTGCTAAGTGGCTTGGTATCCCCAGTCTCTAGTAAGAGTTTCAGGACTGCTTCTCATGTCCAGAGACAAGGCAGTGCCCTGGAAACCCGGCACCAAGTATCCTGGGGTCTCTTTAGAGTTGTTGTCAGCACCACCACCAGGACATTGACCAGTATATAGAAGTTTTATTTCCTTACAGTTTCCTTATAATTCTCATTCCGTTGTGAAACCCTGGGTCAGATCCACAACACGACCATGTTTAATTTGTTCTATTTTATGAAAGAAAGAGTTCTTTAAGACAATGACCTAAAAGGCACCTTTCAATTTCAACTTTGTGTGTTGAGTGTGTGTGCGTGTATGTTTTCCTGAATAGCCAAATTTACCCACTGTCTGAAAAGAAACCACTTAACAAACTGCCCTCTGGATAGTTCTTTCACATCTTTTTTTCTTTCTTAATATCTCATTGACTTTTCCTGGAAATCAAATCTATGATAGAGCAGCACATATCGGAGCCAGAAAGACAAAACTCCTGTGCAGCAAAGAAGCTGTAAAGGCTTGAGTTGATTTCCATGGTGCTCTTCATCATATGATTTAAACTGAACCACAATCCCCAAGTCAGGCGGGTTGATCCTCATGGCATCAGGCCACTAAGATCAACTTTGTCCCCACTGACGTTCCTGGCACTCTAGCCTACAGATGCCCAGTGTTCTACAACGTAGTGATGGCTGGGTAGTAGGCATACTCATGTCCATGTGCATCGAACTACTGACACTCTCATCTAGAAAATAAATTCCTTGTAGAATAAAGAATTAACTGGATCTCCTTTATTCTACAATAACTGGAGATTAATAGAATGGAACAAGGTACAACATATGTGATTATAATGAGGAAAGACCCCCTAGAGCTTAAAGTGAATCCCAACACTGTTTTGTAGTAGTTCGATTTCCTAGAACAGATGTAGGTACCATTTAGAGATGCAAAAAGCTGGAGGCTGAAGTAACCATCAACAACTGCCTCAACCCTTGGTTTTGATTGAGCTCCAGGGCTTCAGTTCTGAGAACTGAGGGACTTAGATTATGATACCAGCCTGGTTTCTCATGTGCCTGTCCACAATAAGCCCCTTCATGGTCACATGGTTTTCATATCTACCAACAGAATATAACATCCGCTTTCTCTCAAAAATCCATGTAAATTTTGAAAATCAGTGGGAAAAACGTCTCTGAAGCATGGAGATGTCAGGGTTATTATTGCAAATCCTCAGTTCTACCTATTGGATCTTAACAGAAATTCCAGTTTCATAAAAATTATTGGTAAGGGAGACTAGAGTGACATTTACAAGTTCTTTCCATAACACTTTATGGTTTTGCACATTATAATTCAGTAGTAAGGAGAAAAGAAGAAAACACTGCATATTTTCTCTCATAACTATTCAGAATCTTCAAAATTCTTATGAGAAATTACCAATTTCTATTTTTATGAAATAACCTTAGCCACAACCCATTCTATAAAGGTAGTATTTAATTAAAAATCATTTCCAAATTACTGTAATTATTGACAATAATGACAAATAATTCTTCAGAATATTCTAGCAGAAAACTGTGGAACTTCATTCTCTTTTTCACATATTTAGCTCTTCATTCACTTTAGTTTTATTCTTATAATTTACAACGCAGAATAGTTATTGTGATTCATTTAATTTTGTGCTTATTTCAATCAAGGTCCACACAAAAGCATTCCCCAAACTTTTTTTTTGTAATCTTATTTTATTTTTTTCAGTGCTCCCCAAACCTTGTAATTTGTTAATAATTTTCAATTTTTTTTAAAGATTTTATTTATTTGACAGACAGAGATCACAAGTAGACAGAGAGCAGGCAGAGAAAGAGGAGGAAGCAGGCTCCTGAGGAGCAGAGAGCCCAATGCGGGGCTCGATCCCAGAACCCTGGGATCATGACCTGAGCCGAAGGCAGAGGTTTTAACCCACTGAGCCACCCAGGCGCCCCAATAATTTTCAAATTTTTTTAAACTGTTTGCAGGAGGTAATTCACAGGTACAAAAGGAGCACTTACCTTAATATGCAGAAATATCTCAAAAGGGATAGCAGCTAACTTAGCCAACTCAAAATGAATCAAGGTATCTAAACCTGATGTGGATTTGAGGTTGAAGAGGAAGAATCATACTGATTGGGGTGGAGGAGTGTGGTCTTTGTAACTATCAGGAATTCCTCTCATTACTTACTATCGCTATCATTTGTATTATGTGCCAAACTCTGTATCAAGTCCTTCACATGGAATTTCATCACTCAATTTTCACAATAAACTCTATGGAATAGGTACCCATTTTACTGATGGTGTGCTTAAAGATCTAAGAGGTAAATTGTCCACTAAGCAACAAAGTCAAGAAACGAACCCAAGCTCTCTGAATCCAAGATCAAGATCTTACCTTCTCAGAGTAGGTAAGTCAAGTAAAAAAAGAAGACCCACTCTATCCTTTGACAAAATTTAATTACTAGGAACTGACTGCTACATTATATGTTGAAATCTGGGGTGCCTGGGTGGCTCAGGCATTAGGTGTCTGCCTTTGGCTCTTGAGTTGTGATCCCAGAGTCCTGGGATCAAGCCCCACATCAGCCTTCCTGCTCAACGGGAGGCCTGCTTCTCCCTCTCCCACACCCCCTGCTTGGGCTCCCTCTCTCGCTATGCCTCTCTATCAAATAAATAAATAAAATCTTCAAAAAAAAAAAAAAAGCAAAACAAAAAGATGTTGAAAACTTAAATGGTCAGTTTCAAATAGGTAAGTTCTAAAGGTGGTGCAATGACCCTGAATGTGAGAAAAGATGTTGATTCTCTACTAATTAGGACAATGGAAACTGAAACAGCAATGTATTATCTGTTTTTTCATCCATTACTTTTGGATGTAAGAGTTAAAAATGTTAACAATATCTGATTTAGGTGAAGATGCTGGCAAATGGGCTTTTCTTCCCCGTACTATTAATTGTGACTAATGCTAAGTAAGACATTTTTTTTTAAGAGGAAATTCAACACTTGCAGTTTAGAAAGACATTTAACATTTTGGATGAAAGAAAAAAATGAAATGTTGATGAAGGATAATATTTCTCAATATTTACCTATTTTCCCTGCATGCTCTTTTACAATTTTTACTCTCCATATTTCTGGTTATCTTACTCTTTAACAGGAAGAATATAGTCATATTATCCTTATGTAATTTAAGACATTTAGACTAAAGAGTAGATCATGAGGGTTCCATCAGCTAAATTGTATCTACTTTTCATTTACCATATTCTTTAATCGCCATTTCCTGTTATTCCTGGGATATCTGGGGGAGATTCCAGCTTCCCCTTTTCCTGCCAATCAGAAAAAGTGCTAGTATCAGGGTTCCCTCAGTCTGCTAACACAAAGACCCCCATGGCTAGCCCCTCTATCCGTCCTAAATGGAAAGAAGATACTGAAATTGATCTGAGTTGATTTTCTACTGAAATAGACATACATCAGAAGCCCCTAGAAATACCCACTCCTCTGCCATTGTTGCAAGACTGGGTGGGCTTTTAGGCTTTGTAGTGACATGGTATCTGTTCAAGGCTCAGGATGACCAACATGCTCCCAGGAGAGAGCCCTACACCCTGATCAGCAAACACTTACAGGCTATGACTCTGACTCTAAGGTTACTTCTTTTCTACCTGCCAAGTTCCAGGTTTTAGATGGTTTATTCCTTCCTGTCAAGTGTCTGCTTATTCCTTCCTTCCTTTGGCACTCAATACTGCTATCTAACTTACCTACAGTGCCTACAAGACTCTCCTTCTCACACAAATTCTCCTGGCCACCACTGCCCCTGAGGGCCTGCCCATCCTCGTATTCCAGACTTTGGGGCTTCAAGAATCTGTAAATTAAACACAAAAATAAAGTAGAGAATTGGCAGAAGGTGGCCAAAGTACCAAGTTTGCCAGGATTGTAATCAGAACAAGTAATACCATCTATTGTCACCATCATTTTATGGAAGAAAGGCATGCTAAAATGGAAAAAGTTTGTAATCTCTGTAAAATAAAAATCTATCTTAATTACAACAATTAGGTGACTGTGGGGAAAGATCTGAGGTGGTGTAGGGACATACAACAAGAAGCTAGCTTACTGAAAAAATAGCCCAGACTATTTGTCTAGCATAGGGGACCCTCTTGGAACCTAGATGGAAGCCATGGGGAATGCAACACTTCCCCTCACAGCTTAAGGTCAATATCAGTGAGTTCCCCGTGCTAAGTTAAGGAGTCACACTAGTTGCTCTTCTCTCTCAGAAAACTCCATCTGTCCATCATCAGCTGCCTGCAGGCCACACTGGAAAATGTCTAGAAAAAAGAAGCTCACTCAAGCCCAGAATTTGCTGCCCCCTTCCCCAATTCAAAGGCAGCTCACAGACTCTTGTGTTTTACAGCCTGGAATACTTTAAGCCCCCCTTGAAGATACTCTTATACAGTTCTTGTCCTGCAAAAGGCTGCAGAGGTATGGAGGAAAAGCCCCAGCAGAAGTACATGGCTGAAACTAGACAGTGGCGCCCCTGCAGTGCTCATTCTTGTAATGGACATGAACCTGTCCATGCAAAAGTTTTTAGGGCAATCACTGACACATGACCACTGTGAGACTCTAAAGTCCAAAATGTACTTACTACGGACATTTTCTTTTTAGGTGAACACAGTTCTTGAAATGCAGTTCTTTTACATTTAATAAAATCTATTTTAATATTCACCCTGGTAACTCATCACATATTTGTTCTAAAGTCAAAGGCTAAGTGCCAAAATGGCTTTTTTTTTTTCCTCTCTTTCCTAAAAGCCTAATTTCCAACTACTTTACCTAGATTGCCAGCATCGAAATATCCTAACCCTCTCAGGCCTCAGGGAACCATATCCCTGACTTTTTATCAGGAATCTGTGAAAGGGAAGAAAAGGAATGGGGCTAGGCCCAGAGCCAAAAAGGAGTTTCAGTTATGAGATAATTGGTCAATTTCAGTGCACACAAGAGCGTCCACAAAGGACAGATTGCATAGATGCTCCTCACTTCCTTGTACAGCAAGGAGATACTAATGGTCAGTTTTTACAGTGGTTACGGCTTATTTGCTCCAGTAACATTTGGTGGAAGAGGCTTATTGCTAAATAATACAGAAGCTAGAAGGAAATGCACCAAGTCAAAGGCTAAGTGCCAAAATGGCTTTTTTTTTTCCTCTCTTTCCTAAAAGCCTAATTTCCAACTACTTTACCTAGATTGCCAGCATCGAAATATCCTAACCCTCTCAGGCCTCAGGGAACCATATCCCTGCACCAAGAAAGTTGAGAATGTGAAACATGTGGTGAGGTCAGGACACAGACTCCCACATGCCCACATAACACATGACTTTGCACTTTCCTCTATCACTCTGAACGTGAATGCCATTTCTATCACCATCATTAATTAAAATAAAAGTTCTTAAAACTTGCTGCGCCATTCATCTCTAAAGCTAAGTAGGATTATTCCAGGCTTTCAGCCTGAGTTTTCAAAAAGCCTTGCTGATTAGAAGGCTAAACATTTATATTTTGCCAGCACTGACTATACTGATTGCTAGCAAGTGTTTATGTGATAACCAAGACCTAGCACAGAGATGCAGAAAAGGACAGTGAGCACAATATGCATACGTAAGGGGTACCCAACAGGAACAGAGCTGACTCCTCTTTGGCAAAGGAAGGAGGTTAACTCACAGACTTTGAGGCACTTTCTAGAGCTAACATTTTCTGGCTCTGATTAACAGCCAACTTTTCAGAAGGCATCTACTGCTGAGTAATAGGAGGTTCAAAATCATTCAAAGGCTGGTTATCAATTCTTAGTGCCCCATATTCTTTTTTTTTTCCTTCCTGCCTTTTCCCATGTACTCATTTCTCCTTGATACTGCTAATTAAAGAGGAAAGAAAGAGTTCTGGTAAGTCAAATCGAATGGAATAGAAAGCTGAAGTTCTGAGGTTACCACAGAGTTCTCTACATACTTAAGTTCTCTGAAAGACCTTTTTCTTCTGTGACACCCAGCAGAAAGAATTAGCTGGGGTTGGGACTCTACCAACGCCTAGAGATTTGTCACAAAAGTACCTCTGAAGGAAAAATCTAGGAGGGAATGCAGTCTACTTCTGCGAGAGACCCCACCACAGCTGGCAACCGGGAAATCCGTGGGGTTTGTGATAAGAATGAAAGCAACCAATAGTCTTTCCTCTAAAAAACAAAACAAACCCTGAAGCAATGACTTGCAAGTTTATAGCAAGCTTATCTCCTTCAGTTCAGGAAAATTTGTCTGCCAACTAAGTGTTACTTGTTACAAATACGAAGTTAAATCAACAACTTTCTTGGCATTCATGACGCCGGTAGGTAAAAGAACCTGTGATATGTGGAATTAACTTTTCAGGTTCTGAAAGGGATTCATCAATTTTAGAAAAATAAACCATTTGATGAGTGTTTTGCCGGCTCATTTACACTCCATTCCCAATCATAACTGTTGACTCCCCAAGCAAAGAAACAGAAAGGAAGTGTATTGTGTTCAGAACAGAACTGAGTGCTACTTGGAATAGGGGTTAAACACATATACATTTATTTTTACCATTACTTCCTACTACCATTGTTACTATTATTAACGTTGTACATTAAATAGTTTACCAAGTGCTTTCACATATTTTTCCCATTGGTGCATGACTCTCCCAATCCTGTGATGTAGATAAAATACTTACCTATCTCAAGTAATTTAGCATCTGTCACCATTCCCACCATCACTGGCATCTAGTGACCACTAACTGCATCCCAAGTTGTACACTCAATTTTTTATGTGGATCATCTCATTTAATCCTCACAACGACCTTAAGCAACTGCGAGTATTATCTCTATTTTAAAGATGAAAAAACATGGTTGATTGGGGCCTGGAATCTGGGGCTTAGGAGTCCAAGTCCAGTGTTCTTTTCACATTGTTTTAATAATAGAGTTAAGAAAGAACAAAGAGAATGCTAAAGTTTCCAGTTCATTTCATATCAGTTCCCTTCAGACAGAAATAAAGCAAGAAAGGGACCATGAAAAGAAAGTTAAATTTGCAGCCTCTTCCCAAAATAAATACTTACAAAAATGCAGCAGACAAAAGTATTTGCCAAATCTTCTGGAGCTTTTATAAATTGCAGTAATGTTGCAACTCCACTATACTAGCAGCTAAATGCAAAACTCTACTTTTAATTCTCTTCCTGATCAAAATACCAAACAAACAAACAAGAAAGCTATTAAAATAGAAAATAAAGAGGACTTTGTTAAGAAGCCTGACCATATGGGGTGGCCTACCATGACTGATAAAACTCTTGGGTTTTCAAACCACCCCAGTTGCAGCCTGGTTGGTCTTTGACTCTACCAGATTCAATTTCTACTCAGAAGTATTTAACAAGCACCGATCGCATGTGTGGTGTTGTAGGATATAGAGATGAATAAAACACTTATTGTTCCTGACTTTTTGGAGGTTATTATGAAATAAAGACAAAGACAGATAGGAGACTAATTACAGTGTAATAAGTTCCAGAATAAGGGATTTATCCCAGTACTGGGAGTTAGAGGAAGCTTCCCTGAAAAAAAGTGGTATTTAGATGAAACCTGAAGGAACACCAGAAGTTAATCTGATGAAGAGGTAGTGTGAGGACTCAAGGGAGAGGGAAGCTGAAAAGCAAGGTATCCCCCACAAACCTGAAAGATAATCTATATCCTCCAGGAGGTGGAGGTTTCCATCATCTATCTAACCCAGAATGTAAGTTCAGAAGAGAGCAGGTTATATAGAGAGTCCATCTTTAAAACATTTCTCTTACTCAGCCAAGAATTCCCATACTCTTAAGGAACTAGCTTGTACCTCCCCAGCTCTGAAAGGACTGCAAAGGAAACACACTGATCGTTTCTCAGCTCATTACAGCAGTACTTTCACGAATGTCAGAAAAAAGGGAGGAGATGAGATAGTCATTTAACAGGACAAGGGAGGAGGGTGCCTGGGTGGCTCAGTCAGTTAAGTGACTGACTCCTGATTTCAGCTGAGGTCATAATCTCAGGGTCTTGAGATCAAGCCCAGTGTCAGGCTCCACAGTGGGCATGGAACATGCTTAAGATTCACTCTCTCCCTCTCCCCCACCCACCCCCCCCAAAAAAATTTTTAAAAAAAATGAGAGACAGAGAAAGAAAAATAATTGGGGTAGGGATGTAAAAAAGGAAGGCATACCCTAAAAGAAATAGACCACAGCAATGAAAAGTTTAAGAATTTATTAAGATGAGCTCACAGGGGCGCCTGGGTGGCTCAGTGGGTTAAGCCGCTGCCTTCGGCTCAGGTCATGATCTCAGGGTCCTGGGATCGAGTCCCGCATCGGGCTCTCTGCTCAGCAGGGAGCCTGCTTCCTTCTCTCTCTCTCTCTCTCTCTGCCTGCCTCTCAGTGTACTTGTAATTTCTCTCTGTCAAATAAATAAATAAAATCTTTAAAAAAAAAAAAAAAGATGAGCTCTCAGTTACATACCTCTGGCTTAAAGAACTTATAACACATTATTCCAGATTCATTTATACTGTACTTGGGACCACCAGTGTAGCAGATTTACTTTCCTACTTTCTGCTTAGGTTTGTTAAGCATGTGGATGAGAAGCAACACACTAGAAGCCTTTGTTTCATTCTTTTACTTGGTACATCAGTTCCTTAATTCATTTTAACACTCACACAAAAATTAGTGGTTTGTTTTGCTTTTGTTTTTTAATATGAATTGCTAAGGACACCAAATGACAAGATAAGAAAACAGCCCCAGGAGCACTAGGAAGGAAGTAATTCATGTGCTAAATATTCTCCATCTCTCCCTCTAGATACACATATCAATCTTTTCCACCCTGCTCTGTGTTTCAGAGGTTGACCTGCCTCAAGGAGTTCCCGTGAGGTTTCTTTCAGTCAGCTGTGGTCAATGGGAGGCACCAATAGGAGATCAGAGAAGAGGGATCCGCGATTTTGAGGTACTTTGTCATCCCTCATTGGTTTCCATTAACCTTGCTCACACCTTGAAATAGCCCCTTCGTTCATCCCTCCTTACTGGCTTAAGTTGCATCTGCCACTTCTCTCCCCAACCCCGCCCCTCAAAATGGAAAAAGACACTTTAGTCACACAGAAGTACAATGCAAGCTCAGGGAAAGCATGATTGGCAAGAAAAAGGTATATTTATGAGAATAGTATGTTAGAGCAAGAAACCCATTTGAAAATGTGTTTGGAGCATATCCATTGAATTCCTCCTCTGTAGCAAGGAGAGAGAAATAACAGTGCATTGGGAGGAGATGAGAAAAGATACAGCCAGAACAATTTTAGACAATGATTCAGGATAACCACCAAGGGATAGGACACCCAGAGGAAATATTTGGGAGGCATTGATAAGGACACGGGACTTTTCTGAAGCCCCCCAAAATAATAAAACCTTCTAAGTATTCACCTCTGCACATTTCCAGAACTCGTTTCCCTCTTGGACTAAGGTAACCCTGGCTAAGACAACCTCAGTGGCCTCACTCTAACCCTTCTTTCCAAAAATGAAGATTTTATAAGAATACTTATCAATTCATCAATGATTTTGTTAAGTTATAGATGACAGGCTGTTAATAGTATTGTGAGAAAAGAAGAAATTCTTATCTCTTTATTACAACAACTATGGTAAAGTTCTACTGGCTTTTCTCAATTACATGCATTAAGGAATACAAATTTAGCTAAAAGTCAAGTACTAGTCAATCAGTGAATTCCTCTCTAATGGGCTTGAGCCAATCACCAAATATTTATTAACTATCTCTTTTTCTTAGATGAAAAAACACATATTATACTATTCAAGGTAAAGCTGCTCATTTTAATTTCTGCCATCTTCCTGTGCCGTTCCTTAAGTAACAATGACAGCTAAATTATTTTTTCTCAGCCCAAGAGTAATGTGTTGGGCTTCCTTTTTAATGACAACAATCTTTTTGTTGCCAAATGCTTCACGTCTTAAATAATGGCTTGAATCTTGGCTGCAATTATAAGATAAGCTTGTTCTCATAACCTTTTCACAATGGATTTTCATCAGCTCCTTTATAAAGGAAATTAAAATTTGCATTTAACTTCAAGTTCATGTGTCTGAAATTGGACACACCATTAGCACATTCAGACATGGCATTTATAAAGAAATAATAATTGCTTTATATGGTTTTGATTAATGTTTTATCTCTCAAGGAAAAGAGAAGGAAAATCTAACTGAAATTAATGAAGAATCAACAGAGGTAGAATGAGAGGGTAACTCAGAAGTGAAGATAATGTATTTCTGTAAATTCTGTAAATATAATGTGCTAACTTCTAAATACACCTCAAGGAAAATCTATTTACCTTCCAAAATTACTCAGTAACATCTGAGATCCAGACAACATAACCACAAGCAGGTTTGATGTATAACAGAATGTAATTTTGCCAGACAATAAAGGCCACAATAGGTATACAGTGAGTGACATGACATCCTCATTGCTCAGGATAGACAGCACAAGAATAGCTATGGTCTAATAAAAGCAAGATGTCCCCAGGAATTAACAAGAAACTCCTTTCAGACAACATTTTCAGCTCATTTTTTCCAGAACCCAAGCTGGGACTTTGCATAACCTGAGAGTAAACATCCCTCATGCCAGGACTTGAGAAATACCAAACTCCAAACTTGTGGAGAAGTATCTATCCATGATCCAGGACTCCAGGTCCCTGGCTTGCCCCAAATGTCTCCTTCCTTTAATGTTGAGCAAGGATTGCCAACTTTGATAGTAGGTGGGATTTGCCCATAATACAGTCTCAAACAGGAGAAAGCATTCAAAACTAAATGAGACAATGGCTAATTCAAAGGCAACATCTGTGGGAAATATGATTGCAGACTAGGAAAGCAAGTTGTCTATCAGGAGACGAGTGATTCATAAATGTTTCTGGCAGGGTCTCACACAGATGGAGTCGTGCACACATGCTATTTTTTTCCTGCTAGGATTTTTGCCCAACAGAGTAAGTGATTGCAGACCTGAGTGACTATGCATTGTGATCGAAAGCAAATGTAATGAACTTTCTGATCAAAGCACCATTGAATCTCTTTCCTTGTGATATTTCCTATTCTGGCTCCTTCCCTTCAGTAGGCAACTTGGGGAGGTTCTTGACTGAAATGTTTGTGCAGATGCAAATGCTGTGACTTCCCTCCTGGCAGGAATTTCAACCCCAAGAGGATACTGCGAAAAGAAAAATCCCAGTATCTACCTCCGCGCAGCTCTGGAAAAAAAATGCCATCAGTCCTGTTTGGGCCAAATGAAGTACAGGAGTTGGTCTTTAGTGCAAAGATACTATGCACACAGAATTTGAGAATGTTAGAATTGGGATCTTAAGGCTCACAGTCCAAACTTCTCATTGTATGGTGACTGAGACCCAAGGAGATCAAAAGGACTTGCCAAATGTCTCCTAACTACTCGATGACAGAACCAGGATTGCAACCCAGTTCCTTTGATTCTAAATTTAGTGGGCTTTCCCTCCATTGTGACATAGAAATTTTTTCATTCATTAATTCATTTATACTTCAAAATATTTATTCAGTGCCCACCATATGACAATCAATGTTCTTAGTGCTAGAATAAGAACAAGGAACAAGAGAGAGAAAATCTTTTACCTCAATCAGCTTACATTCTAGCAGGAGAGAATAACAAAATTCAGATAAACAAATAAATATATAATGTTATGTCAGGTAGTGGCAAATGCTTCAGAGAAAATAAAGGTTAAGGGGTGGGGTGGGGGCAGCTATTTAAAAAATGGTGCTTGGGGAAACTCTCAGCAGTGATATTTGAGCGGGGTCTGAGTGGAGTTATGGTGTATGCCACACAAATAGCTGAGGGAAGAACTTTCCAGGCAGAGAGAACAGTATCTACAAAGTTCAGGAAGCTGGAATGACCTTAGAGTGCTTGGGTGGTAGGGTGGGGAAGGGGTTTTTGCCTGGACTAAATGAAAGGTAACAGTGGGAGTGAAGTCAGAGAGGCCACTAAAGGGCTTTCAGCAGGGGAACAACTTGATCTTTGATTTTTTTAACAGGTTTGATGTTACGTGAACAAACTGAAGAGAGGGGAGACAGAAAGGGACCAGGGGGTCCAATAAGAAGACACTTCTGTAAGGCAGAATTTAAGTTCTTGGAGAGCAGAAATTTTTATGTAGCTTGTTCACTGCTGCAAAATCAGCACCAAGAATTGTGCCAGGCACATTACTGAGGTGTTGGAGATGTTTGCTAAATGGACGGATGCCTGAGCCGTGAGATAGAGGGAAAATTGACAGTGGCTTGGATTAAGGTAACAGCAGTAGAGACAGTGAGAAATGGGTAGATTTGGTAATATTTTGAAAACAGAAGTAACGAAAAGCTTCAATGTTGGATATGTATACTTAGTAAGAAAGAACTGAAAAGTTGCTCCTAGGTTTTTTGACTTAAGCCCTCCAGGTGAATAGAGGTAAATTCTCAGAGAGAAACAGATTCCTTGGGGAAAATTGAGAATTCTGTCTTGACCATGTTACATTTGGCCTGTATATTGCTCTTTCAAATGGAAATACTGCGTCGGGTAAGCAGCTGGACTGTCTGAAACTCATGGAAGATATTAATGTTAGAGATATAAGTGGATACCACTTAAAACCACTGAACACAACAATGTCACCAAAAAAATAAGTATTGATGAGGAACTGATAGCATCCAAGGAGTCCAGAATATCCCAATGTTTCTGGGTGGGTAGTGGAAGAAGAACCAGCAAAAGCTTTTGGCCTAAGATGAAGTGGTACAGGCAAAAAAAAAGCCTGACAATAGGAAAACTTTTTGGTTTACATCAATTTTTGTTGAGGTATCCCAGAAGCCAAGCAAGGAAATACTTTGAGTGATAAATTGTTTCAGTTATTCCTGAAAGGTCAGGGTGAGGTCTGATAGCTAATCATGGTATTTGTCCACACAGGTCATTGGTGACACTAACAACTCTAATTTCATTGGCATGATAGAGACAAAACCCTCACTGGAATGAGTTCAAAAGGAAAGGAGAGAAAAGGAAGGGGATGGTATAAGAATAGATCATCTTCCTCAGTAATTTGTTATAAAACGTATAAAGACATGAGGAATGATTTGGAGAAGATGAGGAAATCAAAGGAAGGTTGGGTTTATTTTTTAGGTGACAGTCATTACAACAAGCTTGTATGCTGATAGGAAGATCCCTTAGAAAGGGAAGAGTTCATGGACAGAAACAGGATACATACAAGAGAGAAGTCCAGGTTAGACAAAAGAAAATGAAATCCACTACACAAGTAGAGACCTTACCTTTAGAACAAGAGCAGGTTTAGTTCATCTGGAAGGGAGTAAAGGCAGAGAACTGGTGAAGGTAGGATTCGGTGGCACCAAAGACAGCAGGTCCCGTTCTGAATGTTGATTTGGTTTTTTTTTTGTTGTTTTTTTTTCCCCCCCATGAAATAACAAGGTCATCTACTGAGAACATGGGGAAGGAAGGGGCATCTGAAATTTAAAGAGGAAGAGATGAGGTGGCAGCTGTAGGAGACTGATTCCCAGCAAGATACTCTGTGCAGCACCGGCACAGAATGGAATACCATTAGAGAATATTAACAGTCATCCAGGTTCCAAAAAAAAAAAAAAAAAATAGTACCACTGGCAGAACCAGGTGTGGGCAGTTAGGGGAAAGAAATGGCTCCAAGCAAAAAAGACATGTAGAAAGAGGCAGCAGGAGGTGTTTTAAACAATACTGTAGCAGCCTTATAAATTTCAAAGAGAACGTCAAGATGGAATAGATCAATGTTGCTTTTCATGGAGATGCAAATATTAAAGAGTAATAAATCATTTTTTCCAGGAGGAAAACATTTGCTACCTAAAAGCATTAGTTCTTTCATTTATTAACTTGCAGTGAAATAAGACAGAGCCACACTTTGAACCAGCAACCCTGCATATGTATTAGGACATTTAATTATATAATAATATATCCTGTACTGGACAGAAGGTTAATAACTTGTTAAGTTGAAGCAATTATCTAACAATAATAATTGCAACAGTGACAGAATTATATGTTCAGAGTGCTTAAGAGTGTAGGGACTGGAACACTCATTTAATCTGAAGAGTTCTATTGTTTATTCTCTATGGTAGTTTTTATTTTTAGCTACCTGCTTTTTTTGTGGAAGGTTTTAATTAATCCCTTTTACTGTTTTAAAAATCTCTCTCTTAAGTACAGTTTTAGATAACACTGCAATTCAAATCTTTGAGTAGTTTGAAGGTTTCCTTTTTCCTTCAACACTTTTAAAACACATAAGTTCCACTGTGAGAGATCCAAAAAAAGCAATATAAATAGCTTAACAATTCTGGACCTTCTTTGGGTTAAAGGAACCATAACACTGCCTTTTTTTAAATTGGTTTCTCACCCTACTTTGTGAGGGAGGTATCAAACCACACACACACACACACACACACACACACACACAGAGTCTTAGTTCTATCGGGCTGTTATAACAAAAATATCATATACTGGGTAGCTTAAACAACAAATACTTAACATTTATTTCTCATAGTTCTGGAGGCTGGGAAGTATCAGGGCAGGGTGCCAGCATGGTTGGGTGTCTGGTTCAGACTGTTGACTTCTTGCTGGGTCTTCATATGGTCGTTGCACATGGTAGAAGAGGTGAAGGAGCTCTCTGGGGCTCTCTTTTATGAAGGTTCAAGTCATGAAAGCTCCATCTTCATGACATAACCACTAATCCTGATTACCTGCCAAAATTCACATCTGCTAATATCATCACATTAGAGGGTAGGATTTCAACATATGAATTTGGGGAGACACAAACACTCAGTCCATAACACACACACAACACACAACACACAACACACACACACACACACACACACACCCCTTACAGCTTTTTTTCCAAACTCAAATGTATTTAGGGCAAGTAACTGCCTATTCTTTAGATTTCATTGCAAGGAAGTGCCCTCATAATTTACTTTTGTTTTTATTCTGAATTTAAAAATGAACTTTCTATTTGAAACATCTTGTATTGTGCTAACCCAGGTCTTAATAGAATATTTTCAAAATGGTTCAGTATATTCTACTAAGTTGAAATTTTTTTCTTTCAAAAGAAAACCTGTTCTTCATTTCCACTATTAAATGTCTTTCTTTTTCTACTGATCCACTATCACATTGAGTTTCTGGAAGAACATCACTATCACCTTTGTAGATCCATCAGATTTCCTTGGATGAAGTAGAAGCCCACTTGTCCCACACAATCAAGACCATGGCTAGGTGTCTAATTTTTTGAATGAGCTGATCTCAACAGGACAAAAAACACAAAAGGATTATTGTTCTATGGTGTTCACTTCTGTTGTGATCAATGTCCTCTCTCTGTGCTGCTGTAATCAAGTAAATTGCACAATCTCAGGGCTAACCAGGAATCTGAGAGGACAAAGTGGGGAGGGGGAGGTAAGATAAAGGCTTACAAGTCCAACTTAGTTACAGAAACAGGCCTGGATTGAGATAATTAGCTAATAACCCAAGGTTACATAATGTTAAAAGCTTAGTGTTTGGCATCGGGACTATATTCAAGTCCTAGCCATACAGTTTGGTGGATGTTTAACCTTTAAAATGTCATTAATTTTTTCTGACACTAACTGTCAAGTGAAGATAATGGCCTTACCTCAGAGACTTGTGAGAATTTAAAAAAGAAGAAGAAAAAGATGTTTCATGTAAGGAATTAGCATAAAAAGCCTATGTTATGATTTTTTTTTTTTTGGCTCAGTTTGTAGAGAATGGATCTCAGCTAATACTCAAAACAGTCCTACAGGTAGACTCTATTATTACCATCTCTGTTTTATAGACAAATAAGTGTCGAAGTACAGAGAGTGTGAGTAAATTACTGAAGGACACAGAGCTAGTCAGAGTTAGAGACAAAATCTAAACCCAGATACAGAATGGTTCTGGAGTCTGTCTTAACCTCTATACTAAACTGTTCCTCATAGCTCTTTGTTCTGAAAGATCTGTTGAAATAGGAGTTAAAACTGTGATTAGAGTCAGTCAGTTGGTAGAAAACAGTGATAACAGGCAGAAGTCAACTTTAGCACCCAAATAGGCATTATGTGCTGTTATGGGTGATATGTCCATACAAAAATGGACATCAGACAATAGGTCAAAGTCCAGGAAAGACTGGCAGAATCTTTTGGAGGAGGGGAATCAATACTATCCAGTGTCCAGCTCTCATAGAATAAAACTTCAAAGCCATGAATACACATGCAGACAATGTTTCAACTGTAGGATGTGAGGGAAGAAATCTTCTCTTTATTGCCCTGCACCTTAAGTCTGATTGGTGGAGGAAATGACTTGGTACACATCAGATAGCTACAGACCTCAAAGAAAGAGAATCAAAGTAAGGACGGACACCATCCATAAAATAGCAAGATTTATTGAGACATTTCCCATCAGCAGCATATTTTATACTTTCTTTCCTCTGTTTAGCACTTTATGGTTACAGATGTAGGATATTAGCCTGGATATGCTTGGCTGAGTTTGCTTAACAGCAACATGACTAGTAGTTCCAGATGAGACACAAATGATTATGCTGGTTTGACCTTTTTTATAAACTGCTGAATGCCTATATCCTTTTGTAGAATTTCCACCCTCTCTTCTTAAATTGGACAGTAGCTTGTAACTGCAAAGTTGTAACTAAATTTCCTTTGATTATGGTTCTGACTTCTCAGAAAGTTGTTTCCTTCAGTGGTTGTTAGATACATGGCAAAACAATTCCAGGACCAGGTTGTCCCTGATTTTCCTCGCATAGTCAAGCTGACACTGGAATTCTCTCTTGATTAGCTGCAAAGGGACTAGAAAAAAACAGCTGCTAAACTGAACATCTTTACCCAGTTCATATTTACACCTATGCTATTCCTCTCCATTCCTTTCTTCTCCCCTATTCTCCTCTTCTCTCCTCAGATGTCTCTAGATAAGACTCACCAAGACTACCAGCTGATTAACACACACTTCTGTTCCCTGTAAGGCAAACAAGCTGTGGGCAGTCAGCACCAAAATCAGGGACAGCTCCTTTCCCTGGGGCTTCCCAGCCTGGTTCCCAGTTGTGGTTTTACTGCAGGGCTGTAGTTGGTAGCTAGGAGGTTCTCCAATCTCCCACCCTCACTGTGGCTTTTAATATTAGAGTCTGTCTGAACTGTTAAGTTTATCTGCTATAATATTTTCAGAGCTCTCAAGGTCTAGTGATAGATCAGTAGAGTCAGCAGGCAGTTACAGGAAATGCTTGATCCAGTCTTAAGTTAGCATTTACAAATCAAAGCTTCTCTACTCCTATTTGTTAATCTAATAAATCTCATATGGTTGCTTGGGTACACTCACAATTATGGAAGGGGTGGGGAAATAATAATTTCTGCATCAGTGTTTCAGAGTCTATCCTGTATGAGTTGAATTTGCTAGGCTGAGCTCCTGGAATACCTACCTCACTGTTTCTAGGGTCTCAACAAGTTCTTCTGATGCTTATATAAACTTTTAAGAGGACAGGAGTTACAGTTCCAGTACTGTCTGGACATAACTTAAAAGCTTAAACTGGCAATTCTAGAGTTATCTGAGCATGCATT
Source organism: Mustela putorius furo (assembly GCF_011764305.1). Taxonomy (NCBI): domain Eukaryota; kingdom Metazoa; phylum Chordata; class Mammalia; order Carnivora; family Mustelidae; genus Mustela; species Mustela putorius. Next base: position 26,120,446 of record NW_025421987.1, read on the forward strand.
GGGACATACCCTATGTTTGGGGGGATATTTTAGATAGTCTCTGGCATTCCCATCATCTCAGACTTATATGATGCAACTACAAGTGACTGAGTTGGAATGTGGTTCAGATGCAAGGGATGTTACATCTTGGAGAGTCGGTGTTCCCTGGGGAAGCTTAGGGAGCCACTTAAGACTTCATTGCTACTAGAAAATACTCTAGTTTGGGAACATTAGTTTCTCCAAGTATAACACAGAGTACTGAGTTGTTGCTGAGTAATCACTAGATTCTTCAACCTACCTGCCCTAGCTCATGGATAGCTTTGTGTCCTGTCTTAAGGGGATTTCAAGTATTTATTTATCTTTTTCTATCAGAATAATAAAGCACTTGAAGATTCTTTTTAGAATCTCATGCTTAGGTCTAATATATAGATATATACATATATATATGATATATATATGTTATATGATATGACATACATATAATACATATCATAATATCATATATAAATGAAACTAAGCAGGAGCACACCCAGTATGGACTTCATTGGCTAAAAACAGTTTCTACACCAAATGGCTTTCCCAGATTCAATGTGTTCAGCTGAGACCATGGCAGACAGTGCCAAGTGGGCAGACTGACATTTGCTCTCAAATAATACAGGATTCAGTTACTGTAACATGTTTGAAGGAATTCAGAAAATGAGAAGAAGCTAGATACATCAGCTAAAGGACACTGAGTTTATAGTCACGGATCAAGGACTCAGTAGTATGAGTCCAGCTATAAGAATAAGCCCTGTTTAGGGGCACCTGGGTAATGCTACCAGTTAAATATTCAACCCTTGATCTAGCTTAGTCTTGATCTCAGGGTTTTGAGTTCCAGCCCCACACAGGGCTCCACACTGGCATGGAGCCTACTTAAAAGAAAAGTAAAAAGAAAAAAAGAATGAGCCTTGTTTGGCCATATATAGGTTGAGGAGGGAGACACATTTTATCAATCTCAGGAATTCCAAGGAACCTCTAGATCTAGATTCTCCTGGCCAAGGTAAATCTCGATTTAGAAGTATTTACTACTGCTGGTGGATCAAGGCATTTTTCAGGGACAGTATATGTCCAACTATAGGTTACTGTATGCTCCAGAGATCTCAATAGATGGAGAAGGGCCTCCCTTACCATGTACTTTTACTGAAGCAGCATATTCGTATTTGGCCAAGATGTGGCACACTCACAAGTGAGTTTCTTCTGTGAGATATCATGAACTTATTACAAAGTAGGTACTGTACAGCATGGTGATTGTGATCCTAGATTTTTAGGATCTACTCCTAGATAATTCCAGAAATACCACCTAGGGGAAAAAGTTTCTCCTACAGGAATTATACTAATTGTGTCAATATTTTCCATATACACAATGATAACTTCTTCATATGTCAAAATTACTTGAGGTAATGTCTTTGAATGTTTTTACAATTCAGCTGATTCTAACATGAAACCTTCTGTAATCTCAGACAGGGTAAGGGAAGGCCGGAACTAGTGAAGGTACATCCATGGAAACTGACTTGACTATAGATGAAGTCTTGGCCAGACAAGCTGAACACATTTATTTTAGAATTATAAGTATAGATACTCTGCCAGACTTGACCTCTGTTTGAAGTCCCTGTGAACCCCAGAAAGAGGAGACACATGGATTTAGAGCTCAAGACTAAAACCAGAGCTCCAATTATATCTTTCATTTCATTGACAAAACAAGGTAAGTTTCCAAAAATCTGACAGGGCCAGGAAATGTCTTGAAAAGCATAAGTGGATTTGGAGGGCCTGTCAGTCAGTTAATACTGCAATAAATCTGCATAACAAACCCACAAAACATCACTGACAGAGAACAATAAGCACTTACTTAGCTCATGCAATGCAAGTTGACTGGAAGTTAGCTAATTCAGATTGGACTTGGCTGGACAGCTCTGTTCCGCATGTCTCTCAACATTCTCCTGGGACTAGCATTAGTCTGGGAATGTTCTCATAAATACAGCAGAAGCACAAAAAAGCAACTGGCACACTGAACTTAGCACCCAATGCTATTGCCCAAAACAAGGCTTATGACCAATCCCAAAGTAAGGGGACAGGGAGGCAAACTGTAGACCTTTAATGGTAGAAACTGAACATAGCAAAGAAGATGAGTACAAGGAAGTTTATCAGCCACAAAGGTGATCAACAAGCATACTGAAAGACAAGGGACCATAATGGGACTTCTGCACAGATGTAAAGATTACCAGCAGACCTGCTTTCCCAAGTCAGAGGTGCCCCTGCAAAATGAATTCCCTTCATGTGATACCTGGCCTCTATTACTACTGACTCTAGAATAAGAAGAATGAATATGGAGTTAAATTTCCTCTGGCCAAGGCATACCTTCCAAAACAGCTCTTCAAGAATGAAATGGTGCTCATCATTCCCCTTAAACATTATTCTTTAAATTCACTTAGCATACAACTAATATGTGAATAAGTAAAAATATTCCAAATACCTTACAAATCCTTTATTATCTGGACTCAGAGTGGTACACACTAGTTATTGTACAATATTTACATGGAAAATAAACAACCACTATGTCTTTGCCAGGCTTTAACAATCTGACCATCTGGGTGTGGACAGAATGAACTTTGAAATTAATCTTCAGGGACGTCCAAATGCATTAAATTCTCAGTAGGCTTGGCAGTAATTGTAGAAATTACTGTGTTATGACTACCAAGTAAGAAATCTAGGTCTATCATTTGGATACAATGAAATTATTATAAAATTAAAAGCAATTCAATAAGGCTTTGGCAACCTAATATCATGTCCTTGAATTCTGAACAGTGTGTGAATCCATGCAAATTGGCCTTCTCTAGTATGATTTTGTATAATCATAGAGGAATTAAGACAACACTTGACATTACTTTGATTTTTGGACCATACCTTAAAGATTGTTCTGTGTCTTCACAAACTTTTGTACTTGTTTTTCTCTTTTATGTGTCTTGCCAGAATATTTTATCTCAGAATATTTAACCAAGTGCAACTCTGCAGCTGTTCTCAGTTAATATCTTCAGGTTAAATCAGTACACACACTGCAAACTAAACCTGCTTGGGGTGTTTGTTTTTAAAGTCAGCAAGTGCATGCACAGCTTTGAGACTTGTATTTTCCTCCCAGCATTCTCCAAATCAGAATGTTCCAAAGAGATCGAATAGGTCATTGCACCTAGAAGAGTGGGCATATATTTCAAGGACATAATCATCATTAAGGAAAAATATGATGCACATTGTGTTGGTTGCCCAGATTATCAATGATTGTTACTAGAAAAAACGGATCTGCCTGTAAAGCCATAAACACATCTAGAGATCATTAAATTTCATTCTTTAGATAATCCCCTTTATTTTCCTAAACACAGCATGCCACCTAGCCTTAAATAAATATTTAAAAATATTTTCTCTATCATGGCAGCTAACAAATATAAGCTGACCCTATACAGCTAAATTATATGCAGGTTATTTTGACATTTTAATATTTGTTAAAGTAAAAAGTTAGGCCACCAAAAAATTCCACAGGGCATTTGTGACAGTGCAAGCAGAAGTCACAGTGGTAACGAACTCATCAGTCTATGCACCCACTGGCCTAGAGCAGTAGCTTCCACTCTTTGACTATGACACACTGTAAACACACATTTAACATCACAAGTCAATACATACGTACTCACATTCTCACACACACATAACTGAAATAATGGTTTTAGGAAATGGTTCTTAAACTCACTATATGATGCACACTCATAATTTTGCTTCTCTATTTCATTATGTTTTCAAATGCTGATAGCAATGTACTGAAAATTATTTCATAGCCCCCTAATAGATTGGGACATTTTTTTGAGTTTTGGAGAAGTTGTGCTTTCATGGATGTGAAAGCCCAGGTTTTCTGGAAATCTGACCCCATGGCAAAGCTTTAGTGCTTTGGAAGTTTTATCTCAGGAAGGCAAGAGAGAGGGGAAAAGGAAGAGAGTCGGGGGAAACATATAAAATGGTGCCTTACTGAACTGGCTGCAGCTTCATAGGACAGCACAGCTGGTTGTCTTGTCACAGAGGACAGACATCTCCACCAAGTCTGCATGGACCGATCTGTGGAGCATGAAGGAGGAAGGCAAGCTATTAATGGCTAGCTTACTTCCATGTGTATTCTCTACTTGGTCAAAATTTGCTCCATTTCAACCCCCCCCCCCCGCCATGGCAAAGCTTTAGTGCTTTGGAAGTTTTATCTCAGGAAGGCAAGAGAGAGGGGAAAAGGAAGAGAGTCGGGGGAAACATATAAAATGGTGCCTTACTGAACTGGCTGCAGCTTCATAGGACAGCACAGCTGGTTGTCTTGTCACAGAGGACAGACATCTCCACCAAGTCTGCATGGACCGATCTGTGGAGCATGAAGGAGGAAGGCAAGCTATTAATGGCTAGCTTACTTCCATGTGTATTCTCTACTTGGTCAAAATTTGCTCCATTTCAACCCCCCCCCCCCGCCACACACACACATTTCTGCATTATGTCACCCAGTTCTTCTGGGGCAGACTCTCTTCCACTAAGGTCGACCCCAAGCTAAGACTGCTGGGGCACTGCTCTTGGAAGAGATGCTGATATCCAGATCTTGCCCCCAAGGGTGCCTGAGACAGAGGGATGAATATGACAGCTGGTATTTTAAGAACCTGGAGATGCCTCAAGTTGTCATTGTTCTCTAGCCAGGAAGCGGGATGGGTAGCCAAGGTCCAGGAGTCATATAGGGCTGACCACACCAAAATCAGGGCCACAGTATGTGGAAAAGCACAGATCTTCGAGGTGGAAAACCTAAGTTCATATCCCTCTACCTCCACTTCCCATGTATGTGATATCTATGTAAGTTGCTTTACCTCTTTGATGGATATTAGTACCCTTGCAGAGCTGCTATAAAAACTAGAGATAATGTATAGTTTACTCCAAAAAGACCTTTTATATCTTTTATTAGACTTAGTCCTAAATAGGTTATGTTTTTACGCTACTATAAAAGGAATCTTTTTCTTTTCATTAATGCAATTAAATTTATATACAGCAAACTTGCTAAGAATTATTCATTTTAGTTTTTATCTGTAGTTTTCGATTCTCTATACAAAGAATCAATATCTGTTAATGACACTTTTGCTTAGTACTTTGCAATATTAATGTCTTTTTTTCAGTTTTACTTCCTTTATTAATTTTTTTCAGTCTTCCAAAATTCATTGTTTTTTTTTAAAGATTTTATTTATTTATTTGACAGAGAGAGATCACAAGTAGGCAGAGATGCAGGCAGAGAGAGAGAGAGAGAGAGAGGAGGAAGCAGGCTCCCTGCTGAGCAGAGAGCCCGATGTGGGACTCAATCCCAGGACCCTGAGGTCATGACCTGAGGCAGCGGCTTAACCCACTGAGCCACCCAGGCGCCCCCAAAATTCATTGTTAATGCATCACATCCAGTGCTCCATGCAATACGTGCCCTCCTTAATACCCACCACCAGGCCCACCCAATCCCTACCCACCCTCCCCTCCAAAACCCTCAGTTTGTTTCTCAAAATCCACAGTCTCTCGTGTTTTGTCTTCCCCTCTGATTTCCCCCAACTCACTTCTCCTCAGTTCTACTTTCTGTGCTAGCTAGAGCCTTCAGTACAACATTGAATAGACACAAAAATAGGCACACTTGTCTTGTGCCTAATATGGAAGGGAAAACTTACAGTATTTCATTTTAAGATTTTATTTATTTGAGAAAGAGAAAGTGTGAGAGGGGAGAAGGTCAGAGGGAGAAGCAGACTCCCCATGGAGCTGGGAGTCCGATGCGGGACTTAGTCCCTGGATCCCTCCAGGACCATGACCTGAGCCAAAGGCAGTCACTTAACCAACTGAGCCACGCAGACACTCTCAGTGTTTCATTAAATTTGTTATGTGCTGCACACTTTTAAAAAATTCAATTTAATCCAAGGATGACAAACTCCTTTTCATTTCTAATGTGCTAAGAGGTTTTTGTGGGGTTTTTGGGGTGAATGGTTTTTGAGTTCTAAGCAATTATTTTTCAGTAAGCATTGATACATGATTAATTTCTTATCTGTTAATGTGGAGAATAACACTGATTTTTCTCTTTTTTAAAAAATACCCTGCATTCTAGGATGAGCACAACTAAATATCTATACTGTATTTTTTTTAGACATAATTGAATCAGCTTTCCTAATTACTGTATCTATATTCCTGAATGAGATTCACCAGCAATTTTTCTTTCTTCCATTGCCCCTATCAGGTTTGGGGGTTCAAGGTTACATGAGCACCATAAAATGAGTTGGGAAATGTTCCCTCTTTACCCTATTTTGGAACAGTTCCTGTAAAATTGAAAGTATTTTTTCTCTGAATGTTTGGTTGGGCTCCATGGTAAGACCACCTAAGGCCTGAGTTTTCTCTATGGGAAGATCCTCGACTACTTGTCAATTTCATTAGTGGTTAGATGACTTTTCATGTGCTCTATTTCTTCTTGACTCAGTTTCATTACGTTAAATTTTCCTAGGAATTTATCCATTTCATACAAATTTTCAAATTAACTGGCATAAAGTTGTTCATACTATCCTTTTATTATCTCCTTAATGCTGGCAGTTACAATTACGATCTTCGTATTGTTTAGTTGGAACAGTTCTTTTTTCCTGATCAATCTTGACAAAAATTTGTCAATTTTATTAGACTTTCCAAACAACGAAGTTTTTGTTCATCCTTTTTATTAAATGCTTCTTTTCCATTACATTAATTTTGGCCCAGATCTTCATTATTTCCTTTCTTCCAAATTATTTGCATATATTCTGTTCTTCTTTTCCTATCCTCTTAATATACCACTCATTGGGTTTTAATCTGTGTTTTTGTTTTAATATAATCATCAAGAGTTAAAATTTCTAACTGCTGCTTTATCAGCATCTCATAAGTTCTTGAGAGCAACACTTTCACTATCACTCCATCCTAAATGTTTTCTAACCTCATTATGATATTTTCTTTGACTTGTGCTTGATTTACTTAAATGTATTTTTTTTTAAACAAGAGGGAGTCGCTCTGCAACAATAGTTTCCTTTTTTTTTTTTAAAAGAGTATGAGAGGGTGGGGAGGAAGGACAGAGGGAGAGGAAGATAATTTTAAGCAGGCTCCACATGCAGCTCTGAGCCCCACACACAGAGCTTGATCCCACAACTCTGAGATCACAACCTGAGCCAAAATCAAGAATTAGATGCTTAACTAACTGAGCCACCAAGGTGCCCCACTTAAATGTATTTCTTAATTTCTCTCCATATGGAATCTCACTGGTTATCTTTTGGTTATTGATTTCCAGCTTAACTACAGTGTGTTCAAAGAACGATACAGAACTTTGAAAATTATTAATCATATAATTATTAAAATTATATGATCAATTTTTACAAATGTCCTTTGTGTTCTTGTACTGAACGTATATTATGCATTGCGTGGGCATGCTTTTGTAGATGGCCATCAAGACATGATTTTTAATCATATTCTTTACTTTGCTTACTGATTTCCTATCTGTACCATCAGTTTCTGACAGGTATATTAAAACCTTCTACAACTGTGAACTTATTTATTTCTTTATTAGTTCTGTCAATTTTTGTTTTATTCATTTTGCGATATGCCATCAGGTACATACAAATTTTAAATTATTATATTTTCCCAGTGAATTAAATGTCTATTACTAGGGGAAGAGATTAATTATGTTTTATACTTTAAAACACATTTTTGTGATATAAAAATAGCTACAGCATCTTTCTTTTGGCTGGACTTTGTCTGATTCATTTTTCCATCTTCCTTTTATCAACCAGTCTAACAATCTTCATATTTTAGCTAAATAATTTATTTCATATAAATTGACATTTTTACTTAATACCTACTATTTTGATAGGTATTTTCTATATATTCTGTTTTTTCCCCATTCCTTTCCTTCTCATTTATTACCTTTTAAAAAATTGATTATTTTTTTTCTCACTTTTATTTTCCTTTGGTAGCTTGTGTAGTGTTTCTATTTTTTTTAGTGGTCTTCCTAGAAATTACAGCAAATATGACATCAAAATCAATGTCTTTACTCCTCATATGACACAATTTTAACTTCAGTCACTTCCCTTCCAACTCAAGTTCTATCATTTTCCAATATATTACTTTTGCTATTTCAGTATTTTAGTTTTAACCTACTTCTCATCCTCTTCTTTAAGTTTACCATTATCTTTGTTCACTTTTCTCTTACTGAATCTGATTTTCCATCTAGAATCATTTTCATCATTCCTGAAATATATCCTTTAGAAATTACTTTAGATAATCTTTTGGAAGTAATCTTGATACAGGTTTGCCTGCAAATGTTAGTCTGCCTTTGTTTTTATAGGATACTCTTACTGAGTTAAGAATTTCTAGGGGTGCCTGGGTAGCTTAGTCAGATATAGTCAAAGGGAACTTAAGGCTTCAGGAGAGTCACACAGATATGGCCAGTTTCTAGAGGTAATTTCTGTATATTAAGATCATTCTGGGAACTTATTAAAATGCATATTCTGGGGGTGCATGGGTGGCTCTGTCGGTTCAGCTTCTGTCTTCAGCTCAGGTCAAGATCTCAGGGTCCTGGGATTGATCCCCATGGCAGGATTTCTGCTCAAGCAGGGAGCCTGCTTCTCCCTCTTCCTCTGCCTGCTATTCCCACTGCTTGTGCTCTTTCTATCAAATAAATAAATAAAATATTTAAAATAATAGTTTTTAAAAGAATTTATTTTTATTATTATGGTGATTATTGTTATATACTACTGAGAACCTGAGTAAATCTCTCGAGAATTATTTTGAATGAAAAGTCTAACCTCAAAAGCTTAAATACTGTGCTATTCCATTTATATGGTATTCTTAAAATAACAAAATTATAGAAATGAAAAACATATTATTGGTTGCTAGGGGTTAAGTAGGAACTGGAATGTGGGAGGAAGTAGGTATAACTATAAAAGGGCAATAGGAGGTATCTTTGCAGAGATGGAAACATTCTTTACCTTGACTTCAATGTCAACATCATGGTTGTTGCTACTCTATATGGTTGTACAGATTTTAATATGTTATCACTGGGATAAACAATGTAAAACATATAAGGGATCTCTCTGTAGTATTTCTCACAACTATTGTTGTGAGATTTGGAAACTACAACCACATGAAAATTAATGTTTAATTTAAAAATGACTTTAAAATGCATGATGTATACTACTATTTATAGAAAATTAAATATGTGCATACTAAAAAATAATTCCTCATTGGCAATTATTTCTTCTTGGCAAACTGAAGATACCATTTCACTGGCTTCTGGCTTCCATAACTGCTGTAAGAAATAAGCTGTCAATCATCCCTTTTTAGTGACCCATTTGTTCCTCCTGACTGCCTTACAGATATTTTCTCTTTTGTGTTCTCTGGTTTCAAGCTAATGTGTTTTGGTGAATATTCTTCTTTAATACCTGCTTTGGATTCATTGACTTTATGTATCTGAGGATGTATGTCTTTCAATAATTCTGATTCTCCCATTCTTTTTATTGGCTCATTATGAAACTCAAATTAATCTTGTGGCAGATATCTCACTCTCTCCTTTGTGTCTCTTAATATTTTTCATATGCTCTGTGCATTTGTTTTTAAGTAGGGGCTAGCATTTTCCAGTTCCCTTTACATGGAAGGGAGGCAAAGTGCTCCTGTCCCAGCTTTTGGAAAGAAAGTCCTAGTCCTCTGATGGACTTCACATCTGCATTTTGTTTTCTGTCTCATAACTCTAAAAGGAAGCTGAAGCTGAAGGTTACTAGGTTCAATAAATATCCTCGAGACAAAACTAAAATTTAGAGAAAGCTAGCTCTCTGGATTTCTTTTTTCACCTGCCTTAATTTTAGCCTGACAAGTCCTAACTTTATCACCTGCTCAGTGATGCTTTTAAACACCATTATATAGCATTTTTAGTAGTTTTCAGTGGGAGGATTTCCCTGAGTACCTGGCCTACCATATTAATAGAAACAAAAGGCAAAATTGTTTCTGTAAATTTTCAGGTACAGACAAGGAGTTCAATAAAATTACCTGTATTATTGTTAAACTTGATTCTCCTAGCCTAATTAGCATGTCTGTTACTTTCTTTCCTTTGTGGAAAAATCATTCATTAAAAAAAAATAATAATAATAGATGTTTTTAAATCAGTAAGGAACTAATTCTTCATTGGTTTTCCTATTAATAGAATGCCAAGGCTAAGTTCCGAATTCTAGTAATTTGAACCAGAAAAGTAAAAAACCATAGTTCTACATGTGTCCCACGGTTCTCTAATAAGACAGGAAAAAAAAACCCAGCTCCTTTACTTAGGTTTGAAAACAATACCTTTGATCATGAAAACACAGTGAAGAGCTGAAAAAAAAAAAACAAAATACAAAATGTAGACCGAATTATACAGCAAAATTTTTCAAAAAAAAAGAAAACAAGAAACCTATTTTTCAAGTCATAAATATTAGTTGGTTAATATAAAAAGGAATGTGTTTTATGAATGTGTGGCTGTATCTGATCAAAACTCCAGTATTTGGTGAATGTTGCTGTCTCTGTCTAGAGGAATGGAAAAGAGGTTTGATGCTGTAATTTCAGAACTTCTAAACCAAACAGGGTCACTGTAAGGATACATGAAAGTCATCATAATCTTAAATCACAAAAGTAAATATGAACATGCCTAAATGCCAATATCTCCTTACTATTATCTCTTGCCAAGTTTCTGCTGACAGAACTAATTAAAGGAAAAGTGACATTTTCCACATTTATCTCATTGGTAAAATATCAACCATATGACTAGCTTTTGAAGTGTCAGGATAATGGTAACATTTAACACTTCTCAAGGGAATATGTCAAAGAGAGACCCAAACTGTTACTTAATACTGTTGCCCCTTTTCAGATGCGAAGCTATAATTCCAAGGACAGCAGTACTTCAAGAGTGGCACATCTGTAAAAACAGAATCAATCATGATAGAATAGTTCTTTTATTTGTTTGGTTGGTTTTACCATATTTGTTATATGGATCAAAATGTTATTGAAACCCTAAACTCTTACAGCTCTGAATTATGAAACAGTCATTAGTTATCCTATGGAAGGATATGAAAAGTTATGAACACTTGGATATTTCTTCACAAGTACAGGAACCAAAAGGAAAGAGAAGCTTGGGGTCATGTAAGGTGCATCCCCATTCTCAATGGAGAGATGGCCAGTAAAAGGAGAAGAAGTAAGCCAGTCAGGAGACAGTTTGGAGTTAGTGTGAAGTGTACAGAACCACTTGTTTGCAAGTTCCCAAAACCAGCCTCAGGAGAGGAACTGATAAATGGAACTAGAAGAGATCAAAAGAGTGAGGAGGCAGACTTCAGACACTTGCCTGTCATATGTGTGAACTTTATTCTAGAGAACCAAAATGCAACAGCAGGACCAGGACCACCATGTACAATCTGCAACAGTTATAGGAGGACAAATATTGGTAACTAGATTGAACACCAGTATGAGTCACACTAAGGGAAAAGCACTAGTTATGCATAATTATATTAAATTTTTGAGAAGCAGATATGATTGCAGAGTTTGCTGATTTCTAAACCTGCTCCTACTCTTAAACCTGAATCATAAGCTAATGGGTGGGGCATTTGAATCATGAGCCATAAGGACTCATAGTTTATCCTAGTTCCAGAACCAAAGTAGGAATTCTGTATTTTAAGTGGGGGGCAATTCATCTTTACATATAATATAAATTGAAAGTTAAACAAGGAACCAGAAAACATTCTTTAAAGAATGCTTTCCAATGTACATAAAGTCCTTAGCTTTTCACTCTCTAACACTGCTTGCTGTTGAACCAACAGTATTGTAAAACCATTCAGTTGAGAAGAACAAATAGGAGCTGATACCTAAAGTGTGCCAAGAAGTCTTCACAAGACAGACAAATAAGACATGATCCTTACCACTGGAGAAAACATTCTTTATCAAGAGGCCATAAAGCCTCTTAAAAGGAGCCTTGTACAATTTCTTACTTTTAGTATTTAGTGTTTGTATCCATGTGACTCTAAGACATGTAGTCACAAGGCAGAGGCACCATAAATGTTATTATATTAAAAAGTACCACTCATTTGGCCTATGTATTAGTTTTCTATAGCCACTGTAACAAATAACCACAAATTCAGCAACTTAAAACAATAGTCACTATCTCACAATTCTGTGGGTCAGAAGTTCAGCATATCTCCCCAGGTATCTCTACTAAGAGATCGTGAGGCAGAAATCAAGGAGTTAGGTGGGCTGGGATTTAATCTAGAAGTTCTAGGGGAGATTCCACTTTGAGGTAATTTCCCTGCTGATGTAGGACTAAGATTCTCATTTCCTTGACATGTGGCCCTTTCGTCTTCAATCCAACAATAGCACCTGAAATCTCTGACTTACTCCTCTGCTAGGAGGCAGAGAAAAATGTCTGCTTTTTAGGGTTTATGTGATTATATTAGTCCTGCCCCAAATAATTCAGGATAATCTCCTTATTTTAAGTCTAGCTGATCAGTGACCTTAATTATATTTGTAAAGTCCCTTTTTCTATGTAACATAATATTCATAGGAGTAACATCAGAGAACCAAAATGTTCTGCCTACCACAAATCATTTGATTCCAAGTGATATAAATTATAGTTTAAGCCAAAAGGGAGCTTATTGACTACCTGGGAAATTAGGAAATAATGCTGCCTTCATCCAGGGCAAAACCATGCCTGAAGATTTAGAACTCTGAATCTATCTCTCAGCTTTGTCCCCTGGTGGGTATGGGGGAAGGGCTTCATTTTCTCCTACTGTAGATGGATTTGCTTCAGTTCCTATTTTCTATGTTCCCAGATTAGTGACCCACAGAAAAAGGGAAATTTTCTATTCTGAAGTCCACTCAGAGCCGCATTTTCTGGACTTTGAATTTAAGCAGAGTATTTCAGTAATGGGAAAGTGGTTGGTGCTCATTTATTCTAATACCATAATAACTCATTTTTATACTGAGACCCACTATATCTCTTGGAGCACTCTGGGTCATGACCTTTCCTGACTCTTACCTTCTTGCCCTCCTATAGTAGATGCTGTGGTACCCCATCTATATCTCTTTTACCAGCTGGTGTATTTACTACACAGACTCTTAACAGCTTTATACCTGCAACTTTCTCCAGAATATTGCCCTTGACTGACTGGGATATCTCATTCAGAAATGCCTGGGAGGGTTCAGTATCCCCCACTCCAAGGCAACCAATGATTGACCGATAGGGAGGAATGAAAGTCCAGTCTAAAATACACACTTCCTAACTAAACACAGACTTTACCTAAGACCACATCCTTATGTAGCTCTTTGTTCTTACCTAGACTACTTTCTTCAGTTTCTTACAAGTTTTCCTGAAGAGCAATCCCTCAATAAACCATGGGAACTTCAATCCCCATGTCAGGTTCTGCTTTTAGGGAACCTACCAAAATACTTCCTGACTTTAACTGCCTTGATACCCCACCCAAATTCTCATTTTTGCTCACCTCACCCAGAGTTCATTTCTATTGCCTATAATCTAAGAATTCCAACTAATATGCTATGAATAGGGAGAGGGAGGAGAGGAGAGAGTGCTTCATGACCACACCACCACTAGGGCCACATAAAGTGAAAAAACAGGTTGTGGTGAGAAAGTTAGTTATTTTTGAGTGTCTTAAATCCCTGACTAGTTCGTATGATTCAAGAGAGCAAGAACCATGTGCTAATCACCTTTTATATCTTCCAGAGCATATAGCACAAGGCCTTGAACAAAACAGATGTTTAATAAATATGAGTGGATCAATTTCACAAAGGTAAATTCTCTAAAGTGATTATGGTTTCAAAAGATAATGTGGAAACAGGTCTGTTGGAAAGGAATGAAAGTGTTTTTCTTATATGGGTCATATTAATTATAATTAATATTTACCTAGTAAATTATAGTTCACAAAGTTCATCTGCATATATTATTTAATTTACCCATTTCAACAATCATGCAAGTTTGAGTTTTAATAATAGCCCCACTTTACAGATGACCTTCAAGGAAGTAGACTTGCCCAAACAGCATATTTCATAAACATTTAACAAGAACATCTGCCCCAAATCCTGTATTTCTTCTTCTGAGCATGATCTCCCTAGCAAAGCGGGTCACCCACACACACCTACATGGTCTTGTATTTTTCCAGAAAGGACCTAGTGCTTGTTGTTCTTGACACCTGAGATGAAAGAGAGTGACTAGACTGAGGTGATGACAAAGTATGTGGTGCTCTGCAGTCTGTCACTTTTTTTCAAAAAGGAGATTAATAGCAGCAAAAAGTCAAGCCATAGAGGATGCCTAAATTATGTGTGGAAGACAGCAAGGGATGAAGCAATCAGGGGTATATGAAAAAGCAAGGGAAACTTTGCCCCATTCACAGCTTTCAGTCAGATTTTATTATTGCTCTCTTCTGATTCCTGGCATCTATTGTTTCAGCTGGTGAACACTCTGAGTTTCTCCCCCTGCAGAAAAAAGCAAAGCCAATCCAATTTCTCTTCAATTAAAAAGTTTCACTCACATTCTTTAAAACATAATTAATGAGAATGGTGTGTGGCCACTTCCAGACCAGGAGCCAAAACTTTTCCTTTAACTATTAGGAAAACACCTCTCACCCAGAGAGAGAGCTCTCCTACCTTGTTCTCAATGTCAAAAAGCAGAGAGTGAGAACAGGTCATCTGTCTCCAGTCTATAAGTATCATATGGGCCCCTTGTCTGGTCCTTGGGGTCTGACAAAACACAGAATTTATCTGATTAGTTGTTGGAAGATTCTCTGCAAATCTGTTTGAAACTGTCTGCTTGCTGGAGCTTCCACATTCACACTGATGGTGTCTGATTTTCCATCCTTGTTTTTAATAAAACTTTCCAACTAGGGCCACTGATATCAAGCTAGTTGGTTCTAGGGCTGTTAGGCTTCATTCCAGCTGAAAAAAAAACAGGCAAACCTTTCCTGGGTACATTTGTCCTGTCAGCCCACCATCCACCTAAAGACACCAGAAGTCACTCTCTTCTTGCCTGGCAATGTCCTCAATGTCAGCCAGAAGATCCTACCAAGTAGATTCCAAGCATACACAGAAGACAAAAATCATTCTCCTTGATATATTTGTCCTTTGACCTAGAATTTTAAAGCACCTTCCCAAGAACCCAAAAATGAAATCTCCCTCCTAAGATCCCATTTTATTGGCCAGTATTCTTCCAGCCAAAATGGTGTCAGTCACACATTTGCTTACATTCTGATTTAAAGGTCAAAGAAGTTAAGGGGGGGGCGCCTGGGTGGCTCAGTGGGTTAAGCTGCTGCCTTCGGCTCAGGTCATGATCTCAGGGTCCTGGGATTGAGTCCCGCATCGGGCTCTCTGCTCAGCAGGGAGCCTGCTTCCTTCTCTCTCTCTCTGCCTGCCTCTCAGTGTACTTGTAATTTCTCTCTGTCAAATAAATAAATAAAATCTTTAAAAAAAAAAAAAAAAAAAAAAAAAAGAAGTTAAGGGGTGTACTCAAAATCATCCAGGGGCTCAGCAGTCAAGGGTAGAGTTTCCTGTCCACACTACCCTTCCTAAGTCTTAGCATGGTTGTTTACAAAGACTATTTTCTTTGAAAGAGCTTGTAAGTTTTTTTCATAAGTCAAACCAATAATCTTAGTGCCAGATTCCAAATATAGGGACACTTCACCACTTTTTTTGTCTTTTATCTTCTCTATTTAAGAAATTACTACTTTTAACTACAAGAACATCTAATGATGTTATTTCATGGAGAGAGGATGTAGGGTTGAGGAAAGGGAAACTAAAATCCATTGGTGGTCCCAGGAAGAAAGTAAAGACCTACTCAAAGTAGAATAATTCAGAGGGAGGTATTTCAGCAAGATGATTCACTAATGCATGGATTTAGGAGTTACAAAGGTGAGTGCAATAACCTGGGGACAGTGACAGCTGAGGCTTCACCACCAGTGGACCAGAAGAGAAAGGAAAGGAAGCAGTTACCAGAATTCAGCAAGAGAGTTCTGTGTAGTCCACTATCTTGTGAACAATTTTGATGTTTTGGTAGAGGAACACAGCCAGGTCTCACAGGGAAGGGGACAAGGAAGTATATCCCTGAGCTATCATCCCCCTCACACAGCTTCCTGCAAGGGCTTCCGTTTGGCCAAACCTGAAAGAAAGCCTGCAGTCTTGGAGAGCCCTGATGACATAGTTCATACAGCTCAGCCTCTCATGGCTGACAATTTTGCTAGGTTATGTGATGCTTGCAAACAATAATAACAAACTGTGTATAGCCTTCCTGATATGTACCAGGTACCCCTACTTTATTTCTTCTAACCCCTCCACCATCCTCTATTACAGGCATTTTATATCAGTCTTAGAGATGTGGAAAGTGAGGTTCAGAGACTTTCAATAACTTGCCCAGTATTGTCAGACAACTGGTAAGTGCCCTTCTGGTTTTGAACTTCATTCTGTCTACCACCAAAAGAACTATTCTCTCTGGTATGTCCCATAGCATGTTAAGTACCCATCATTGTATTTAGTACATAATAAGTTTCAGTAAATGATAGCTTGGCAGATAATACCATTAATGATAACAAAAGAGCTGCCTCTTATCATGCAATCACTATGTGCTATGTGCTGTGCTAAACCCTTTATATATCCCAGTTAATCTTTATAACCACCAATAGATTTTGTCCAAGAAAAAAAATTTCACTTATCACTGGAGAGATGCACAAATTTTTAATCATGGGCTGTGTTAGCCATTAAAATATACTTCTCAGATCTCCTTCTTCAGGAGCATAATTGACTAAGAGTCCAGGGCTGCATTCTGAAATCTCACTACTATCTTTGCTCTGAGGTCACAATTTCCACCTACTCCCAATCAATGACCGAGTGCAATAGAGACACTAAAATCGGGCCCTCTCCTGGGAGATGTCAAATTCCTCTGATAAATAACTTTGGCTTGAAGACTTCTCCGTGGCCTCACCAAACTCTTCTTAAACTTGCAGTTTGGTCTAAGATGTTTCTGGCCAAACTTCATTACAGGGCAGACATGCATTATAGTCTGAAGTTTCTCCCAGGCTTTCCCAGCTTCTTCCCCTTTTTTTGTTCACAGGCATTTACCCCTAAAATTTGCTACAAGTTTAATTCTGCCTTGGTATTTTTTTTTTTTTTTTTTTGGCAGATCTGTTTCTTAGCAGACCCTGCTAACACAGTAGTCTCACTGAAATTATAGTCTCAAATATACTGTTTTATAGATAATTATTGAGTATCTGTTGTTTACATAGTTCTATAAAAGATAACTTAATTCAGCACCTATCTACAAGTAGCTTACAGTCTAGCAATACATTTGGTATGTCCAAAGATATGCTGTTGCTGGTTACCTGATATGCCAGAAGGAGAGACCATCGTGGGTGGTCAGATTCCATCCTTTTGTGTTTTGTTCTATTATCAGTGGGAATTCCATGCATGTTCCCTGGCAATGTGTTTCTTTGAAAACGGTTCTAAATCCAATATCAAACTGTGGTTTTTTTGAAATTTTAAGTGGAAATGGCTTGGCAGAAAGAAAAAAATGAACCAGCTGTCCTTGTCCAACTGTTTGAAATATGGATTTTCCAAGTATCCATTCTTTCCACTATTTTTTTTTCCCCCAACAAAGACCCCACAAAATATGTTTACACTCAGGAAATCCCCCATTCCTTTGAGGTAAATGAAGGCAGAAACAAAGTCACTGACCTAAAGCATTCTTTTTATTTATAGAACAGTCTACTATCTATGTGCATCCCCCCACCAAAAAAAAAAAAAAAAAAAATCTTTCCCTGAGATTTTCTTATGTAGATATTTAACCAGTATTCTTTTCTTTCCTCATAAAAAGCTTTGGGATGTATAGATGTATGTAACACACACACACACCAGAAACACACAAAGAGAAAGATAATTCTGGTTGCCTCTCTTTTTGAGTCTGAGAATTTAAAAATGGAAGACAATTCCAAATTTCTATAATTTTCTTGCCAGAGGGAAATCATGGGATTTTATTTTCAAAAAAATAGCCATGAAGTCCTAAAAACTAACAAGCACCTTTTTAACAGGCATGAGTCTGTAACAACTGATGAATCATTCTGGAGGCAGGATTAAGGGTGATATAGCTCACTTTAGTAACCTCTAGTTATGCTAAATTAGTTTAATGATTCAACTGATCTCTCCTTTGATATGTTATTGAAAAACAAACACATAAAAATTTAGTCAAACTCAGGGCACCTGGATGGCTCAGTGGGTTAAATCCTCTGCCTTCAGCTCCGGTCATGATCCCAGGGTCCTGGGATCGAGCCCCCACATCAGGCTCTCTGCTCAGCAGGGAGCCTGTTTCCTCCTCTCTCTCTCTCTCTGCCTGCCTCTCTGCCTACTTGTGATCTCTGCCTATCAAATAAATAAATAAAAATCTAAAAAAAAAAATTATTCAAACTACTGAAGGGAAAGAAAGCCTCCAAAACTTTAAGATGTCTTCCCATGGACTGAGGTACCTCTGTTTATACTGAAAACAGCCTACCAAATGTAAGAGGTTAATGGAGAAAGTCTCTGTTTTCTAGGGCTCTTTAAATGATCTGGCCACAGGTCTTCAGTTATTATATTTGTGGCATCTAGCTGATTCTGAGAATCCCAGCATGAGTTCTGATAAGTACTCAAAGAAACATGGGTCTCAAGTTGTTATCCCTTCAACAACTGAAGGGATCTCAGTGATATCTCACCAGCCTGACCAATCAGAGGTCTCTGTCAGTTGCCTGGCATGCAGGACACCTATTTAGCTAAAGGAGCAGAATCTGCTCTATCTTAGGTTTCACTCCAAATAATCACCCTTATTTGAAAATAATTCTTGACAGAAATAGAAGAAAAATAAGAGAGTGTTGAAAACAATGAAATGAGTAAAATTTCATGAACTTTATTAAATCTCAAGAAAAGCCTTTGTCTTTTACAGAACCTTGTCTCCCTTCTCTGTGGTCTGTAAACTTTCACGGTCCTAGCACATACAGTAGTTCCCCCATATCTGTGGGGGTAATTTCCAAGACCCCCAGTGGATACCTGAAACCTCAAATAGAATCAAACCCCACATATACTATAAGTTTTCCTATACATACATACTTATGGTAAAGTTTAATTTATAAATTAGGAGTAAGAGATTAATAACAATAACTAACGATAAAAGAATTACTATAATAAAATGTATGTGGAGTAGTATGAATAAGTAGAGGTAAGAATGACCCATGCATGGACTGACCAAAGCCCACACTCTGCCACATGCCTGTGTCCAGTGCTTATGTCCACTGCTGTCACCACCATGCCCAAGAGAAAGTCTGAAGGAAGATGCTAAAGGAGATAGAGCCAACGGGAAAGATGAGCCACAGAGAAGATCTGCAAACTTATCTCCTAAACCTGTTCCTCCAAAGCCAGAGCCTAAACCTAAAAAGGCCCCTTCAAAGAAGGGAGGGAAGGTACCCAAAGGGAAAAGAGGGAAAGCTGATGCTAGCAAGGGTGGGAAGAACCCCACCAAACAGAGATGCCAAAACAGACCAGACACAGAAGGCTGATGGTACTGGAGACATTACGTGAAGCATGTGCAGTTTTGATAACTGTGTACTTCTGATGTCTCTATGTTTGAAATACCATTTTTTATCAAGTTTTATAAAAATGCAGAATATTTTTGGTGGGTTTTTCTTTTTTTTAAGATTTTTTTATTATTTATTTATTTGACAGAGAGAGATCACAGGTAGGTAGAGAGGCTGGCAGAGAGAGAGGGAAGCAGGCTCCCTGATGAACAGAGAGCCCGATGTGGGACTCGATCCCAGGACTTGGAGATCATGACCTGAGCCGAAGGCAGCGGCTTAACCCACTGAGCCACCCAGGCATCCCTGGTGGGTTTGTTTTTTTTTTCAAGCTATGTTGTTAGCCCCAGAACATTTCATTGCTATCTTGGGGAGAGGGCATATGATGTCACTAATAGAATAGCTCCAAAGCTAGATTGATGCAGGAGAGAAACACCTTTCCTTTCTGGTTTTGAGAAACTTCCTCTTGGTTCCCAGGAGGAGGAATTCCTTGGTGTTGGTTCACATTAGCCACCTTGTCTTATGGTGTGGAAAAACTAAGATTCATTCTTGTGTCCTCTTTGCTCTCTGCCTTCAGCATAGATTTGATTCTCTTAAACCCAGAGACCCGTTGGAACCTGATGCCAAGTAAGGTTCCCAGTGTGTCAGGTAATCTGGAATTTCCAGTGTCAACCACTGGTGTCAACCAGTGTCAACCTTAAAAGACTTCTTTTCTTAGCTTGTGGATCTTCAGATTGATAAATCTGCCATTTTCACATCATTTCCTGAAAGTCAGGGCTGGCTTGTGAAATGTGTTGAACAACATGCTAAATGTGAACTGTCCGCCCTCACTCTAAACTTTCCCTGCTCAGAGCATCACATGAAGACTTCATGGGGTTTTATGATGGCTTTCTGATTTTGGTAGTCCACTGAAGAAGGGCATTTGAAAGCTGCTGTATACTCTTTTTTTAATTAGTTTCAGAGGTAGAATTTAGTGATTCATCAGTTGTGTACAAGAGCCAGTGCTCATCACATCACGTGTCTTCCTTAATGCCCATCCCCCAATTACCCCTTCCTCCTCCCCTCCAGCAACATTGTTTGTTTCATAGAGTTCAGCATCTCTTATGGTTTACCTCCCTCTCGTTTTCATCTTATTTTATTTTTCCTTCCCTTCCCCTATATTCATCTGTTTTGTTTCTTAAATCCCACATGAGTGAAATTTGTTATATACGCTTAACGATTGTCCATGTCCTGCCTGAAATACCATGATTGTTTATAAAAAATATCTTTCATAAGATGGATACTTTTTTTTTTGAAAAAAAAAGTTGCATGAACATGTCTCCTTTTCTCAAAATACTGTATTGTATTCACACATCCTATGATGATGTGAGATGAGAAAATGCCCACGTGATGAGACGAAGTGAGGTGAAAGATGTAGACACAGTGATGTAGCATCCTGCTACTCATGACCTCATGAAAGGAAGTCAGAAGAAGGATCACCTGCTTCCAGACAGAAGCTGACTGCAGGTAACTGATATTGGGGGAGTGAGGGATGGGGAGAGGGAGGCGCAGCAGGAAACTACTATAATTTAGTCCCAATCTGTTTTTTTTTTTTTTTAAGTGAGCTATTCTTATCTTCCTTTACCTTGAGTGTAGGAATCAGCATGTGTGTCCATCCCTATGATCCATCCCACTCAGGAAAATATGCAGTGATTTGCACATAAACCAATAAATAGAAAATGAAAATTGGATGGCCTAGGAAAAATAAATCAATTATTTTTGCTTTCACATATATTTTAACTTTCTGGACTACTGGTGATCAAATTAGTAAAAGAGAAATATTTCAAAAATTCACAAAGTTCTTTTCTATAATATATATTATAGAATATAATATATATGTGTGTGTGTGTATATATATATATACACATACACAGATACAGACATTTGTAAACTGAACAATATTTGTCTTTAAATTTCTATGACCAAACTATCTATGTGACCACAGAATTGTTAACTGGTTGTTTTTGTCAGGTAGAGTCTTTTTTTTTTTTTTTTTTTTTAATCTCTTTCTTTCCTGGCTCACCTTCTTTCCTTAAGTCTTTCTGGGAAATTTCCCTTTCAGATTAGGTCAAAAGGCCGTGGACTTTCTACTTTCTGTGAGACAGCCCTCTGGAGGAAAACACTAACTGACCAGGATGGGCAGAGATAAGATTCCCCTGAGGAATATAGCTGAGCTTCAAGAGGCATTTCCCAGGGTTATATGGCATGACATTTCAAGGTGGTTGAGTCAGAATTGTAGCAGTTGGAAGGAATCAAGATTCTAGCAGGAAGGTTAAAGCACTTAAGAGCTGAGGCAGCGGTGATCAGAATTTAAGGGGCCATCTGGGAAGCAATTCTGACTCCACAAGCAGCAGTCTCCAGCCTACCCTTTTTGTTTCATGCCCAGAATTTTTGGAGCCGAGTTGATAAGAGGAGAAGCTGTGCAGGAAGAAAGAAAGTGCTTGCCATGCCAGTGGCTTTTCTCTTCCTTTTATGCTCCTTAACTCAGCAACAAGCCATAGTCCTTATTAAGCACAAATACAACAGGGGTCATTTTCACCTGACAAGAATTGCACTCTGTAACTGAAAGCTATCATACACTTTTGCTAGCACATTTAGTATTACTAATGACCTGGAATACTGAAAGATTTTTTTCCAATCCCTCAGACAAAAACAGAAGTGGCCACATCAGTTAGGCAGCACTACAGAGAATTTTGAGCATCTGGATATTTAAGTAATTAAGATGGCCCAGAATACTTCAGTCTATTATTAAATGCAGACCAAAAAACGAAGTAGCTTCCACAGTTCACAGATATATCCCCTGCCTTATCTTACTTGAGTATTCTGCAGGCTGAGCACTGGACTCAGAGACCCAAGAACTGCAAATGAGCCCTGGTATCACTTACTATTTTGCAACGTGGGCAAATTACTTAGTCTCTTCAAGCCTGATTTTTCCCATCTACAAAACTGAATTATTTTTATTTGCCTTAGACAAAAGATCTTGTAAGGCTCAAAAGGGGTCATAGATTTGAAAGCATCTTACAAATTCTAAATCATGATGCAAGAGATGTTGTTAAAGGAATTAGCTAGTAGTGGGGGTCCTTTGCTGATCTTTGCTTGAGTTCCATTAACCATCTAACATTTGGGTGGTCCTGACCTGACCACTATGCAGTCCTCAGGCAGACCTTTCATTGTCTGAATCCAGTATTGGGTGGAGCACAAATGAATTGAAATCAAATCAAATCTGCGTTCCGCTTGTTCCTGACAGACCTCCTGGTAATTAGCATTCCAGAATTGTTTTCAAAGATGAGAATTGCAAGAGAAATAAAAATCACATGGCTTTAGGTCCCTAAACTATAGGGAATTGTCTTTCCCATGTATTCTGTTATTTTGGACCATCCAAATTAAATGATATCAGTTTATGTATTCCGTAAGAATCTACATAAATATTCATGTTCTTTGCTCAAGTTCTAAAAAACTGTAGGGAAAAGTTTTCCCTTGCTCCTTGGATCTCAGAAAAGATGTTTTAGCCTTCCTACTAAATCATTTCAAATTATGTTCCGTGCCCACAGTGTGCATTATATATCCTGCCAGTCAATAGCTAGACTGCAAGGGCACTCATCCAGATTCTCATTTTTACATAAATGGCTTTAAAACACGTTCTCTATATTACATCCTAATCTCATGCTGGCCCAGCAAAATATACATGATTCAATATAATGCAAATAATATTATGATGAGAAAAAGTTACCAAGGAGTCAAAATGGTGTTATAAAGACTTACTATAAAATCCATATGCTCACTCTGAAAATGTTCCAAATAAGCCCTAGAAACTGACAGTTTAATGTGGTACTGAAAAGGTCAGATCAAGAAGCAGGAAGGCTCATGAAACCAAAGCACATGCAAAAGAAATAGCCAAACGAGTATCATGACTCCCATAAAGAATTCCATATAACATGAGGTCCAAATTTCTAGTACCAAACTTAATTTACTTCTGTTCATATCAGAGACAAGATGTCTTTTATGAGAAACACTGAAAAAGCAGAGAAACGTAGCTATCGTGTTTTGCGCTAATCTAAATCAATGGAAAATATAGCCACAAAATACCTTCCTTAGAATAAATGTGAACACCTACATTTTAAATCTTCCCACATACCAAAATTTTACATGTCCATCTGCCATTTAATTCAGTTGTCTGATGAGAATTCTCCATGTGCATCACACTTGACTATGTTTTCTATATAGTTTGCAGCTGGCTTTCTAGAATAATGTTTCAGGTATGATTATTGGTTTATATAATCTTCTGGTGTTTTTTCAGAATGTACATCTTAAATAATTTTTGCTTACATAAGTGTAGCTTCAAATATGCATCTTTTAAAAAAAGATTGAAAGATTTGCCAACACCTTCTAATTCAAACTTCTGGCCTATCACACCATTCCTGTATTGTATCACATTCCTATAGTCCAGATGGAGAAACTGAGGCAGAAAGGGGAGACTCTGATCCAAAATATTCAGTGATTGAGTCCAGCAAAAGAACTCCTGTTTTCAAATTCCTTTTATTATAATAGTTTTCTTAAGTTGCCTTAGAAGATCTTCCTCCAGGCATGATCAGAACTCTGACAAACAATGAACTACTTTGAAAAACAGCAAATTGTCTGCTGGAATGCCTTCAAACTGGCATATGTGAAATCAAAAGCCAATAGGACCAAATAACCTTCGCTCAGGCTGCATGACCATTCCAACAGTAAAACTCTGAAACACAAACATGCAACCGTTCAGAAAAAAATAAGAGCTTCAACATTTCTCTCAATCCAACATAAATCAAAACAAACAATAATGGTCATGAGAGGCTTCAAAACCATCCTGGACAAAGCAAATCACTAAGCTCCAATGTAAAATAATTGCAGACAAGCTATCTTCTCTGAATCAAGCAGCAAACCCAGGGGAACATATCCCTTCCTCTTCTACTTTTCCCACCAATAGAGCCACCTAATCAATGTGAACTGGGGGTATACCCACTCCAGGGGGAAGTGGAATCCAACCCCCACCCTGCATTTAAATTATAATAGGGGCCAACAAAATATTTGATCACATATTTTTTGCATTGAGGGAAAGCACAAGAAAATCAAAAAGGAACACAGAAATCATAGGCAGAAAGCAGGCTAAGCCAGCATTCTCCTAACTCTAGAACGAGAACTTGGAACAATGACAGGGAAAGATTGAATTCTGAGGATACTTTGGCTTGTGGCTACTGCTAAGTACCCTTATATTTTGATTCAAAAGCTATTTATTAATTCTCATAGCAACACTAGTAGCAATGTGCACTTAGGAATTTGGCCTTCCTTTTAAAATCCAAAATTGATAGACTATTTCTGTCTCAAAAATATAAAGTGAGAATCAGTAAAAGACAAACAACAGTGTCACAGCAATCAGTTATAAGTCAGCAAAAATAGTAACAAAGGAAACAAAAATCCTCACTTGCTAGCTGAGAGACACCACTCCCTCCCTTCAATAATGTTTGTTACAGTATAGGTATAATTTTATGTTTATGTTGCAATTACTTCATGACAAGTTCTTCCTCAGTCTAGGAGTCATTTTGGAAATGTTTTGAATGGCGAAGTGTGTTTTGAATCATTCAGGAATTCATAGCAAATTAAAGTATGCAAAACTAAATTTCATACATCTTCTAGACCTATTTCTAAACTGAGAGTCATTCAAAGAAATTATGTGTTCATGTATATTTCATCTGTTACAAATTCATGACTTTTTGAAAGGAAAATGTTTATAACCGGCATAGAATCATAGGCTTGTAAGCTAAAAGGCTTTGGAGACCACCTACTACAGTGTACTCAACAGAAAAGGAGATGGGGTTAATAGGCCAAACCCTAACCTTCAACATGACAGTTTCAAATAGAAAATAAATCTATTAAGACATTGCCAATTACTTTGTAAGTCATATTGCAAGCTATGACATTAAAGCCTTGTTCCAATCCTTTCTCACTAACTCCAAAAGAGAAGTCAGATTTGATATTTTATAATTTATTTCCTAAATATAAGAAGCCATATGTACACACAGCAAGCCCTTTATAATTCTGATTTTCATATATCATTTGTATTTTTTTATTCCTGATGATAGCATTTTCAAAATTGTGAGTAGGAAATATGTGTTTGTCTTTAAGAAATATCGTGTGCACAGAGGAAATTTGAGAAGGTGCCTCTCTGTAGCCTCTGCAGAGAGCAAGAATTAATATTCATGGTTGCATGTAATGAATTTTCACTGTCAAAATCATTGTGACATTTCAAGGGGAAAAAGTTCCACAGTTTCTGAATACCTATAGTGAATGTACAATTTATGATATTACACCAACTGATTTATACTTTCTTCCTGCAAAGAGAATAAACTGAATGGGTGGGTAACAGCAAACGTATCAAAATGGGCCATTTCCTGGATCTCCTTTCACTCTAATTGATAACTAGTCTTTTATGCCAAATAAACTCAGATCTTAAGAACCCTTATTTCAGTAGTTAAAGGGCAGATACAAAACAGCCTGATTCCTGCCGATCCTTCAAAATTTATCTGTTAAGGAACTGCCGAATCCTAAACTTGAGACCATCTTGTTTAACATCTTCGTTCCCAAGATGAGAAACCTCCATCTAGAGAGACAAAGAGCCTCGCTCAATGCCCCAGACAATAAAGTATGGTTTATAACTAGAACTCCAAAGGCCAGTGTTCCTGATTGGCTCTTCTGAATGATAAGTGCAATGAGACAACATAAGAGAAGTGTCTAGGGGGCTTCCTCCTCAAATCAGAATGTGACCTCCATGTATACTCACATCTTTTCATCTGTCATTTCTGGTTGGTACTCAACTATCCCATTGAGTTGATATTCACATGTTTATAAAATAAACCTAAATTCAACTCCTCTAGACTATTACTACTTAAAACACACATTTTGTTTCTTCAGACTCCAAAACCTTGCTCTTAAAACTTTCACGTAAAAGTCTCATCTGTAATTTAAAGATATCCTACATCCGTCTCCTCCAGGATGATGTCCTACAGGCTTCAGCCAAAAAAGGAAACTTCTAAGCCCTAGGATATCCCACTCACACCTCTTCTTTAGCATTTGTCACATGCTTCTTCTCTGTAGTGATGTTTTCTATGTGCATTTCATCTGCCCCACCTTGTCTAAAACACTTTAAAGTTAAGCCAGGACAGTATTCCTCCTTCAGTTACAGTCTTAAAGCACACCATTTATCTTTTGGGGAAGCCTATCAGCCCCTGTGAGATCACAGGGACTGATGTGTATTACAGTGAATTATTTATGAATCTGGATCCTGCAATAAATTAAGAAGCCCTCATTCTTTGGGGTTATGTTTGTTTTTAAAAGCTCTCATTACACTTAATCTATTAATTAATTAATCTTTATGGACTTTTACCCTAAAAATCACCCGTCTGTACAAAATCGTACAATAAAAACTACGAGGCTTCTCTTGGTATGGGGTTAGGGGTACAACTTCAAAAAAAAAAAAAAGACAGTATTTAAAAAGAGAAAGGAAATAATAAAAACAATGGTAGCACAATTTTATACATAAGTGGTTAAGAAATACATAAATACAATAGATATGGCAAAAAAAAGACCTGACATTTGCTTGAGGAAGTGGGCATCAGAAGCACTGTCGCTTGTGAGTTATTATAAAGTGGTAGAAGGAGGGTTATCTGGAATCAGATGGAAAGTTTAACACCAGATGTAGACGGGTGTGGCGCCTAACGCACACAGAGAACTGAGGTAGTTGGAGATGTAGGAGGTGTCTATGTTTTGTGTTTTCCCAGGCAGCTTGGTTCAGCTGGGTGCAGTTTCCTGCCATCCCTTAGTATTTCTTGCAAAGGAAATTGTGCATAAGCCAAAGCAAAATTCATGTTATGCTCAAAGTGTTCCCTAATATATCAATTGCATTGGAACAAGTTCACATTTTTAAAGTAAAGTGTTATAACAGAAGTGACTGCTTATGTACCTTGAGATGCCAGCGCTTTCATTCCTATGGATTAGATTTCCAGGATAAAGATTGATGGGTTGATGGATTTGTGTCTGTGTTTATTTTGTTTTGTTTTGTTTGTTTTCTTAAATATTGCCAGATTGCACCCCAAACAGTTTTAACAAGATATTTTCTATTTTCACAACCTTAGAGAAAACAATTCAATCCCATACCATACATCCCGTGCTTTTCTCAGTTTGAGATAACAACTGTGTGACTGAGTGAGATTTCCAGGAAAGGATCCTGGATCCTGCTTTGTACTAACCAAAGCAGCCAAATGGTTAACCTAAAAGAACTAAGCTTTTCCTAGGACAGCTAGGGAAAAGAGCTACTCCTACTCATCTGCCATTTACCTCCATCTATATAACTCAGGACGTAAAGAAGATTCTTAGAAGATACTTCAGACCCCAAGGTACTTTTTAAAATAACGTTTTTCAGGTTATAAAAATTTGAAGATTCTCTTTGGGGCAGTGCTAAACATATTTTAAAAAGAAAGGGAAAATAATATTTACTTATGACTCCACCAGGTGGAGATAGCCAATTTTAATATATTGGTGAAATCTCTCATCTGTTGACATAATGACATTTAATTCTACCTTTACTATTTTCATGTCACAATTATTATTAAGGTATTTTATAATTAGCACTATATACTTGTACAATACCCCATTTTATAATACATTTTAAATTTAGACATTTTTCTACCATTAAAAATTAGATTTTTTTCAAGTGTATTCTATTATAAATATCTCTTCCATTTTTGTGTGCATATAAATATAGGTATTTATATGTATATATATATATATATATACACACACATATATGTAGTCTACATATATTATATACATGTAACTATTTCTTTAGAATACTTTACAAGGAGAATTCCTGGAGTAACATAAAAATATGTTTAAGGCTACTGACATACTTTGCAAAATTCCTTTTCCAAAAAGGTACACCATTTACAATTCTACTAGTCCAGCCTTATTAGATTTTAATATTTTTTGTAAGCCTATCCTAACTTGAAATACTACATTTCATTTAATTTGCATTTCTATTACTTACAAGAATAATTTCTTTTTTAATTTCTAATAGTCACTTTTTTTTTTAAGATTTTTTTATTTATTTGAAACAGAGAGAGAGAGGTCACAAGTATGCAGAGAGGCAGAGGTAGGCATAGAGGAGAAAGCAGGCTCCCCGCTGAGCAGAGAGCCTGATGCGGGCCTCGATCCCAGGACCCTGAGATCATGACCTAAGCCGAAGGCAGAGGCTTAACCCACTGAGCCACCCAGGTGCCCGTCATTGTCTTTCTTTTTCTGAAAATTTTCAGGTTCTATTTTGTGCCTTTTAATTAGAGACATACTTAATCTTGACATATTCATTATATTAGTCCTTTGTCTATTATATTTACTGCAAATATTTTAACTATTTATCTTTTTATATTTTGAAGTTTTTTATATTACTGACATTTTACTAAAGTTTTAAATTTTTATCTCATTAAACTTATCAAAGTTTCCCTTGGGTCATCTCAACTTCTTTGCAATTTGAGATTTTTTTTTCCATTTACGGTCGGTAAAATTCACCCTTGGTGATATAGGGTTCTATGGGTATCAAAAAATAAACGGAGCCCTTTAATACCACCACAGCTGAGACAGAAAACCATTTCACCACAGCATTTCCCTCACACGCCACCTCTAACCCTGAGCCCTAATTCCTGGCAATCACTGATCTATTTTCCATCCATGCAGAATTGCTAAGATGTTATATGATGGAATCACAACATGTAACCTTTGGGGTCTGGCTGCCTTCAGTTAGCAAGGCAAATTTGAGATTCATCTTTGCTGTGTTAGTCATAATTCATTCTTTCTGTTGCCCAGTAGTAGTTCCTGGTACAAATGTACCACAGTTCGTTCATCCGTTTACTACATGAGGGACAACTTAGTTGTTTATAGTTTGAGGCAAATATGAATGAAGGTACATTACCTTCATTACACATTACACATTACCACACAGACTGTGTGAATGCAAGTTTCCACTGCTCTCCGATAAATACCTAGAAGGATATCTACATCATATGGTAAGTTCATGTTCAATTTTGTAAGAAACTGCAAATCTCTTTTCCAAGTGACTGTAGGTTTCTGCATATCTA
The DNA here is from genome assembly GCF_011764305.1 of Mustela putorius furo. Lineage (NCBI taxonomy): Eukaryota > Metazoa > Chordata > Mammalia > Carnivora > Mustelidae > Mustela > Mustela putorius. The sequence continues at coordinate 26,150,294 of NW_025421987.1, forward strand.
TGAGCAGCGGCTGGCAGTGGCAGTTGTTCTAATCAAGGTCAGTACTTGGTATTATCAGTTACTTGTTTTTAGCCATTCCAATATATAAAGTGGCCTCTTATTGTGGTTTTAATTTGCATCCCCCTAATGACTAATGAAGTTGAGCATATTCTCATATGCTTATTTACCACTGTGTATTTTTGGAAAAGGGTGTGTTCAGAGGTTTGTTGTTGTTATGGTTACCCTCAACACACCTCATTCTTCGAATACTTTAACAATACCTTTAGGGTACAGACACATTTTCTAGAGGGATTTTTATCAGTATCTCATCATCCCTCAGTCTTAGACTACCCTTTGCATTTACCTCAGAGAAGGGATGGCTCCATATTGTTGCAACCAACCCCACCTCACCCAGGAGTTTTCAGCTGGTATTTGTAACTTGATACTCAACTGCACTGCAGGAGGGGTGGTATGGAAGCTTCTGTTCTAATGAACACTTGGTGTTAGACATGCTCTGTGTCACTGGGTCTGGAATCTGTTACTTTCAATGCTCCTATCCCTTCTCCAGCCATAGTTCTAGACCTGGGACAAATATATACATGTGCTTCCTTCAGAGATAGAGGATTTTTTCTGTTCACTTCCGCCAGATGCAAAAGCTTTTTACCATTGCCCTTCCCCACACACACATTAAGGCTTTTGCTTTATAGAGGAGGTAGGAAAGAAGTGTCCTGGTGAGGTTTTGGTCATTCTGCAGTGACAGTAGCTCGATCAGTCTTGGGGAGTGAGATCCCATACTGTTGGACTTAGACATAACCTCCAACCCTGGCACCATAGCTCTTTGTGCCAGTACTGGGAGACCAGTGACAAAGGCTAGCTGACAATTGGCCAAGACATTGTGTCCATTGTGTTTAGTACTGATTCCTTGGGTGATGCCTTCTGGTAAGAGTTAACATTTCATAAAAGGACGTCCATACTATTTTCCCACCTGCTAGTTCTACCATGCTAGTTCTAGTTCTACCATGTGCCTCTTTCCCAGACATCCTTTTCTCTAATATCCCAATATTTCTCCTTTCACCATATCCACCATCACCCTGGTCCAACCACCAAACCATTAGCTACAACTCAGAAGTCCATGCATTTCCTTATCTCTGGCTGCTTTTCTTTCTACACAAAGTGAATTATGGAAGCTCTGCTTATTAGGAGAATTTTCCCTCACTACTCTCTTTCAGAGTTATCCCAAATGGGATAGCAGGAATCCTTTTATAGCCTGCCTTAATATATCAAGCCTACACATATGTGAAATAAGCTCTGCTTTCATTCTCCCTCCTTTGGTTGATCTTAAGGAATACCTCATGATTGTAAAATGAATGAGAGGCTCTGAAACAAGTTTTAGATGGCATGTGTCTATGGACAACCAATTCATTCCTGACCCTAGATATGCTACTCCCTTCTTAAAATGTTTTACTGTTTTCTGGCTGACCTGATAGCTTTATGAGTCTGATATTATTCTGCTAAAGATGATCAGCCCTTGTGACAAGATCACCCTATGTCTCAAGGTAAGACAATCTACCTCCACTCATACTCAGCAGCAAACCAAGAGCTATTTCCAAATGGCTTATAGTTCTCCACCACAAATGCATTACAACATCTACTGCAGTACAATAATTGTAGATGGTATGTCACTACTTCAAAACCAAAGGTCTACATTGTGATTCCCCTACTGGAGCTTTCCATAATCTCCACGGGATATCTTCTCCTACCACAGGTACTTTATGACCAAAAGGTCTGCTGAACTGCAGGCCCAAGTGGCAGGGCTTATAAAATAGCCTGAGCTGCCACCAAAGCCTTTCCTCCTCTGGGCCTCACTCAAAGCCAGCAGTCTTCTGTGTCAGCTGGGAAATGTTATCACAGTAGTATGTGTGAAATATGAAAAGTATGAAATATACTGCTTTTGAACCAGAGAGGCCATCAAGGTACTTTGCTTCATTCTTAATGGTAGGAGTTTCTTTCATATTGGAGGGATATTCTGGTCACCTCACTAATGTGCTGGGAAAATGAATGAATCCGCAGAGTTTATTTCCTACCATGTATGTTAGCAAGGCCTCGAACGTACTTGTTTGGTCCAAGTAACATGGTATTATCAATAAATAGGTGTGATATTTTATGAGACCTCCAGGTGGTCCAGGTCCTATTGGACCACATTATGACAGAAGATGGTAAAGTTAACAGGACCCTGGGGTAAGAACAGAGATGTATACTGTTGTTTCCCTCATGGGAATTAGACCTGCTTCTATCTTCCTACGAGGTATATAAAATAATGCATTTTTCAGATCAGCCTTGAACCTAAGGTTCTGCTCTAGCAAAGATATGGAAGCTATAATTGGAACTACCCTTTGGTTGAATTTACTATCCTCTAAGATCGAATCTGGTTTTTGTAGGGGCCAGAGAGGTGAATTAAATGAAGATGTGATAAGGAACTCCTCCTCTGCATCCTTTAACTCTCCAAAGGTGACATTAATATCTGTCACCACCCCTCTACTCAAGATAATATGTTTTTAATTCACAATTTTGACAGTGGAGTGGAGGACAGTTTCAGATGTGTCCACTAAATCTTTTCAGTGGAAATTATAATAACAGTTTACCCCACAGGCTTAGAACCCAGTATGTATACACTGCCAGCTACCAAGTATGTCTATTCCAACTATACATTCAGCGACTAGGGAAATAACAAGGTGACTCTATGTCTCCAGTGAATCCATGTGATCTAGTCCTAGATCAGGACTCCATCTCTTACCTGGCCTCCACTCTGACAAGGGTACATGATGATGTTTCAGGTACCTAGGTATCAATGTCGACTGGACACTGTCCACCAATTCTCAAAGTGTTTAGGTACTACCCATTTCCCAGTGGACAGCTACCTGTGTAAATAGTCCAAGTCCCTTTGGGAAACGATTAAGGGAACTATTACTGTATATAATTGCCATGGTGTTGTGGACTCCTTCCTCATGGGGCTCAGGCTTCTACCTGTGTCAGTGGGTCTTAAAAGTACAACTTTCTTTTGGATGTCATTGGCATCTTTGATCATCCATTCTTGATTTCTTTATTTAGTATAAATTAATATTCTTATAAGAAATATTCTACCCATCTATTTTCCCCCGAGCTCTATCTTGCACCAGAGCTCTATGCAGGTCAGGTCCCCTGGCTGCCAAGCTGACCATGCTATTCATTAAGATAACTACACATACCTTATTTAGAGTTCAGTGCTCCCACCTGGTCTTTTTTACCAGCCTGTACTTAAACAGGACAGTGATCAATCAGCTTCTCATCCATGCAGGTGCATGTCTTTCAAATTCCTCACCACTTTAGTGGATAACATGTCCATCAGGTCTTCCTGAAGTATAGTCAGCTGGTGGATGTTTCAAACTTAATTTAGATATCTACTTGAGCAAGCCCTGATCTCCCAGCCTTTTGATCCCTGCCTCTGCGGTCTGCCATAGGAGTCCAGACATTTCCACTTCATTTAACATGGGTTCTCATTTCTCCCAAGATTCCAAGAGCCATCTGAGCAGCACATTTTCTTCATCTTCTGAGTTTCTTGAAATGTGTTAAATCTTATAACCTGGAGGAATGTTCTCATGTAGATAAATTCTCCCTTATCCAGCATGATGATCTACCTCTACCCCTTGATCCAACATCCTCAGGATATAAATATATTACACACACCCTCCTGGCTCCCACCAGTACATATTAGCCTGGACCTATAGTTCCTTGGGTATATATTGTCTTTGCTCCTTTAGTAGACCCAGCACTCCCTAGCTGGATTAAGTTGTAAATTAACCCTAGTTCTTGATCCAGGAATGTAGGTAAGGGTAGTTCCTGAAGGGAGTGTGTGTTGTCTTTGAAATCCTGTGTGTCATCTTCAAGAAGCAAGGAGCACTAGCATTTAACAGTGTGGAATGGGCCACTTTCATGGTTCCAGAGCTAAGAAGATCTGAAGATTCAAGGCTTCTAAAGACATAAACACAGATATCCCCATTTCTAGTCTCAGGATCCTACTGCTTTCTAACCAGAGCCCTAATCTTGTTAAAGGAGACTTGTTGGGGTTGAAAATTCAATCTTCTCTGAAGTTCCACTATGCATATAATCAAACCCTGGACTTGATCCTCAAATTTTTCCTCCTCTGGTTGTAAGAGATAAAAATTCTCTGCTGCCAAGGCAGTCCTCTGGTTTGCACACTATACCTTAAATTTGTGATTAACCATCCTTAGCTTTTAATTGATTTTTTTTTCCCAATGCATCGCTTGCACATAGCAAAAAACCAGCCGATTTCACTGGCCAAATAATTGCTAATTTACTGTAACTTCTCAAATGCCTGAGATACTGACCCTACCAGAATATTCCCTTTCCTTGTATCCCATCTCAATTCACCACTTGAGAATGTTCTAACTGCATTGCTACAGCATGCCAGAGGTTCAGTGTCTAACACACCATTAAAAATGGGGTTGTCATTGTCCTCCTGCCAGTAGTGATTCAGCTCCAAAATTCCATTGTAGAGTCTCAGACCACTTCCGACCATCTAGTATTTAAGCTGGGTTCCCCAGAAAACAGATGCACAGGCTGAACAACACTCACATATGAGTAAGTTGGACTGTAGTACAGTTGTAACAGGGGCCTTAGCCAATCCTATAAGAAGCCCTGGAGCTAAAATATCTATTCAGAGCTTTCTAGAATTGAACCAAGGAAGCAGAGTCTTTGTACCTCCACATAGGTCGATGTGACCTGTCTCCAGGGACAAAGGTACCCTTAAACAAGGCAGCTCCCTTTGTTCTAGAGCAACTTCCAGAGATACTCAGGTGTAAGGCGTCCACAGCCATTACTCCCCACAGGTGTGGGAATGGGTGCCACAGACCCTTACAGGATGAATCTAGATGATACATTAAAGTACTCATTACACACTTCCACAACAACAACAAAATTGTAGTTGGAAGATATTTCTAAAAGTCAGTATACTCTCTCTCCAAAATAAATAAATAAATCTTTAAAAGCAAAATCAGTTTAATGATCAGGTAGGAGAACAAATAATGTTCTAAGTGGGGAATTTCACATGCCCAAGCAAAAGCAGGGTCTGACTATTACAATTATCAGTAAAAACCTTTCATAGAAGTCCACAAAATGAACAGGTATGAGAATAACTGTTATAAGTGGAAAAATTAATATCATACAGTCACTAGTAAATAAAAATAGGAAGGGACCAAACAAACGCATGCTGAGAGATGCGCTCTCATGGCACAGGTCGGCAGTGTTCGTCACACAGCCTCTGCCAACCCTGAGTCCATCTCCACCTTTCAGCTGGTACACTGGGTCTAAACAAATAAACCCTGCCTATCTTCCCTGCTACCACTGCCTGTGTTCTCCCTCAAGGGCAGGGCAGACATGGTGGGAGGTCTGATTCCAAAACGGATATTGTTCTGCGCAATTACATCAAGGAATACTCTTCCGTCAGCTCTCTACTTTCACTGGGAAAAACCAGCAGAGAAGAGATGGAGGAGGGGCATCTAGCTGCCGGTACCTCGCACAAGTAGCTTAGAAGCCACCACTCTGTCCCAACAGCAAGCAAAAAGCTGAACAGACTTAAAAATCAACATCTCCTCTTGTATCTGTAATAGAAGAGAGAGCACAGGGCAAACCGCTGCCTCCATTAGTCAGAGGCAAATAGTGGGAGTGACGGCTTCCTGAACGGAGACCTACCTTGGAAACCAAGTGTGGCCTAGGAAACAAGGAACCGTCAGGGTCGAATTGTCAGAGGCTCCGCCCCGACAAGTCTGAGAGCTAAAAACTCCACAGGGATCCGGTCATAAGGGGACACCACAATATTGTGAGAGCATCCAGGAGCACCGAGCAGATTCCCTTAGAAAATACCAGGGGAAAAATTCTCTTGTGCTTCCAGCAGAGAGGAAGAAAGGAACCATTTTGAAATACGCCAGCATGCTCTCTGTTCTTCTCGGACACGGAAGGGGAAACACCCAACTTCAGCCCACACTAGCCATCCTGTACCACCTAAGAGGGTAGAAAAAGACCGGCAAAACTCTTGTGAAATTCCCGGTCCAGGGGCAGAGGCTCACTCAAAGACTGAAACCTAATCATAGGACTGTGGAATGCTTCCCGTTCCCCCACGCCCAACCATCACCTTACTAAAGATTCATTCTACAGCAGTTTCTTTTGTCTAGTACATCATGTCCAGCTACAGAGAAAAAATTATAAAGCATACCAAAGAGCAAAAAAAAAAAAAAAAAAAAACCAATTTGAAGAAGCAGAGCTAAATCAGAACCAGACATGGCAGGGGTATTAAATTATCAGCCCAGGAATGGAAAACTATTATTAACGTGCTAAGAGTTCTAATAGATAAAGTAGACAACATGCATACAAAGCAAGATAAACAGAGAGATGGAAATCCTAAGAACCAAAGAAAAAAAAGTACTAGAGCAAAAACACTATAACAGAAATAAAGCAGGCCTTTGGGACACCTGGGTGGTTCAGTCAATTAAGCATCTGACTCTTGGTTTCAGCTCAGGTCATGATTTTAAAAAAAGAGAATGCCTTTGATCGGTTTATTAGTAGACTAGACACAGCTGAGGAAAAATCTGTGCGCTTGAGGACATCTCAATAGAAACCTTCAAAACTGAAAAACAAAGAGAAGCCTTAAAAAAACAATATCCAAGGACTGCATGACAATTACAAAAGGTGTAGCTCTTGTGTAATGGGAATACCAGAATGAGAAGAAAGGAACAGAAGAAATGTTGGAAAAAAAGACTGGCAATGTCTCCGAGTTCATGTCAGATACGAAACCACCAAATCCAGCAAGCTCAGAGAATACCAAGCAAGATAAATACCCAAGAAAAGAGACTGAAATTACTTGAGTCCATCCCTTCCCTCTGTCCAATTAATCAGCATAGATTATAGAAAGCATGCATTTCACAATTCTGACCATTATCTAGATCAGTCTTCTTCATTCCGTTTGATGTGTCAGTTACTCTAATCAGAGACTCCTGAGATCCACCAACCCCACTTCTCCTGCTGGCCTTGCCAAAGAAACTTCTTAGCCCTGTTAATGGTAGGAAAAGTACAGTTTTAAATAAACAGAGCTGAATGAGGTGGCTTCTGGACTTTATTAAATGCACAGATAAATTATCATGCTACAAAAAGCATAGAAATTGTTATATTGTAAATATAAATATTCTACTAACCCATTCAAGGCCAACTTTAAGCTCAGAACTGGCAATATGGGCCAGCAGTGATCTTTGGCTTTAAATAAACCTAAATTCAAGTCCTGGCTCTGCTTCCCTATAACTTTGTTTTCATGGGCAAATTATTTAACTGGACTAAGCTTCTGTTGCCTCATCCATAAAATAGATACATTAATGACACCAACTTCACTGAGTGCAATAAGGATAATTTTGCAAAAGCATATGCAAATAGCACCGGACACAGCACTTAACTCCTTAATTAATGATACCTATGCTAATTTATTATTATTGGTATTACTATTAGCCACTATGTAAGCAGTCTCCTTTCCCTGTGTTATGGGTTTGTCAGAACACAGCCTACCAACAACAAGAGTTGGTTTTTTAGTATTTTAAATTGTGGCCCTCCAGAGGACCAGGAACCCAACTGTTCTTGTTTAATGTGGTTTGTTCTGCACCATATGCGTGTGGGCTTTTAATAAATGCTATTTGATGATGATGATGAGATCCTGGAGACAGAGCTGTGTTCGGCAGAGTCACTACATTATGCTTGGCCTAACATTCTGCTACTCAACTCCAGGAATGCTCTTCTGAACAGTACAGAAACTTCTGAAATTTCCATTTGAGGTGAAGTACCACTGCCAGGAAACCTCACAAAGGGAGTCATTAACCCTCACCTTTTCTTCTTGTGGCCCCTTCCAAACTGACCCTCAGAAGAGCTTTCTCAGCAGGCTTCCCTGGAGCTCTCAGCAGTCCTGTGCATTCCACAGCCCTGCTATCTGCATGCTTCCCGGGAAAGCAAGGGGCTCAAAGCCACTGAGCTCAGTGCGCCAACTCCCAAAGTCCAAACTGTGGAGAACAGTTTATGACAACTCCACCAGAAGGAAAAACACAACCAAGGACTCAGACTTCAGCCCCTAATCAATACAAAATGAGTTTACAGCTTCAGGGATTAAACTCAAACAAGGATTAAACTTTTTAAGAACAATGTTTGCATTAAAAACAGTGATGTATTAAAACACCAAGCCTGAAAACTAAGATCAAAAGACTTTTTTTCCTCATAACTTACATTAAAGTGACTGAGGCAGGGGGGCAGGTAGGAAGGGTTTTTTATCCAATGTGGATCAGGCCCTTTAAAGGGCACAAGCTCTTTTCATAAGTAGTTTGTATTCCAACCCAGGAGGGCTTGGGTGTTCTGTTGGTAAGTTCTCCTCACTGCTATAAAACTAGATATGCCAGCTACATTTGAATTAAGTCTTTTTTGTTTCAGATGTGCCCCCTTTATTTTTGGAAGATAAAGAATTTCTTCTTGGGTGAAATGTAAAATTTCTTAACCTATGAAATTTCTACCCTCCTGCCCAAAAGTTGAGTTGGAAAGGGTCTAGTGACCCCTGGTCCATCCTTTCCAAGTAGGATGCTTTGAACAGAGTGCTGTCAATGAACAATGCTTCCTTTCAGACAACCTGGCTTTTCCAAACATAGAGATAGCTGTGATGCTTTGCCAGACCAAGAGAGAGCCCTGAGTTTCACAGTGATGACCTGGACTTGAAGCAAAGTTATGAGCTTTGCAGACAGTCTGTCTATGCAAGCTTAGACCTGGTTCCCAAGGTTCGTTGAGTCTACTCCTTATAGCAGGGAAGAATGAAAAGAGATTCAAGAAAGTAGAAGGACATCAAATTACATTTGAGGGCAAAGAAGATACAGGGAGTGGCCTGAGATCACTTGTCTCTCCTTGGAAAACAACAAGACTATGAATTTAATATTGCAAAAGTCATAGAAAAGAGAAATCTTGCCTTAGTGCTCCTAAATTTATGTTTGTTGTTATATTCCAAGCCATTTAATCAAATTTTACAGTCACTTGATCAATCATTTCATCAAGTTTTTAAATTCATCCACAGAGATTTTGCAACAATATCTTGGAGTTTTTTGGGGTTTTGGTTTTGTTTTTTTTTGTTTGTTTTTTTTGTTTTTTGTTTTTTGTTTTTTTTTTTTTTTTTGCATTGTGGACAAGCTGTTGTTACTGGCAATGTGTGTAGGAACTAGTCCTGGTGACCTCTCTGTGAACCCACCAAAAGTCAAAATTTGCAATTTCTTGTTCAGTGTAAAGCTGAGCTTTGACCTTGAGGACTTTGTTGTGGTGGCTTTCCCCAGGAAATCAAAGAGACTGGTCATTTCCCAAGTCCCCAGAAGCAGTTCTGTTGTCAGAATCTCTTAGGGGCCTCTGAGTAAGCATCTTTCAACTTAATGGTTCAAGTACAAATTTTTCATTGGTATAGAGAAGCTAGCTTCTAAATTTCAAGTCTTGCAAGAGGTATCAGGAAGACAAAAAGGAAGTAGGGAAAAAAGGGAACTGGTTTTGAGAAAAGAAGTGAGAGGCTATAAAGTATGAGAGGAGGGGGTCTCTTTGTGCTGTATCAGTCTTTCCATCTTTTTTATTCCAATCTTTTTGGAATGTCTCCCTTCTTTTGTCACGTACCTTCCATTGTTCTTGCTGGCTCTTCTTAAGTAGAGAGTAAATACTTTTCCTGCCAATTACAACAGAATGTCTCACACCTCTGCTGAGAACATTCTGTAGGTTGGACTTCATTCCAATTTACTTGGATGCCCTTCCTGTTGACCTTATTTTCCTTGTGTCTCCCGTATCAGCCCTCCCCAAAAAGCCAGGTACTGCTAATCTACAGATGTTGACATAACTTTTGTCACCAGCGATTTTACTTGTCAAGAGCAGTTGTGCGTGCTATCAGATGTCCAGAGCCCAGAGGATCTTCCTTAGGATAAACTTCAGTGAGACGTTCAATTTGTAGATTTATTCACCCATTTCCTCTTCCTCTTGTTTACCTGGCCCATGGGACAATTTTTCTCTCTAAGAAGCACATGGCTTTGTGAAGGCCAACATCAGTAAGACCGTATTAATTGAAAGAGCATCCATTATTTGCCAAACTTTGTGAGAAAAACAAAATGTACCTCATGCACAGAGCTGAAAAGGACCCTACAGCTTCAGTCTAAAAGTATTATGTCTCAAACAAAGAAATTGGGATCCAAAAAATAATTTTTTCAAATCATCTTACAATATTGTGGTAGAACTAAATAAAAAAACAGTTCTTATCACAGTTGCTGGTCTCTCACATGCTTATGGGTCTTTCAGTTGCAATGACAAATTCTGTAACATTCTTAAATTATGTAACATTATTTTTATAAATTAATTTATTTTCAGAAAAACAGTATTCATTATTTTTAAATTATGTAACATTATAGCCTATTTCCATATAAACTCACATGGTTCCTCTAGTTTAAAAAAAAATCTATGCTGTTTGAAAATGTTTATTGATGGCTCATCTTCCTGATGTTCTCTATAAAAGCAAACTCTAAAGAGTTGATGCATTATTCTATTCTTTCCAATATTCAAATTCTCACAAACCTCATAGGTCCCAGAAAGTCCTTTCTATCAACAGTCCTAAAAGAGTCATAAAAGAACATACAAGTCAGCAGTGACCTCAGTGAATACAAAACTGCATATGACAGGAAGTCTGAATGGAAAGCTTCAGAATTATATGTAATAATTGAAAGATGGTAACTCTTATTCTGATCAGTAAAAATTATGGTAAATTAGGCTTAGTAAAGCATTCAGTAGTGTCCACATTTTTTTTTAATTTTTTAACAAATTTTCCAGGTATTTTTTTCATTTTTTTATTTAAATTCAATTAATTAACATATAATGTATTTGTTGGTTTCAGAGATAGAGGTCAGTGATTCATCAGTCTCATATAATACACAATGCTCATTTCATCACATGCCCGCCTTAATGTCCACCACCCAGTTATCGCATTCCTCCACCTCCCTCCCCTCCAGCAACTGTCAGGTTATTTCCTATGATTAAGGGTCTCTTATGATTTGTCTCCCTCCCTGGTTTCATCTTCTTTTATTTTTTCCTCTCTTCCCCTATGATCCTTTATTGTGTTTCTTAAATTCCACGTATCAGTGAGATCATATGATAGTTGTCTTTCTCTGATTCACTTATTTTGCTTGCCATAATACCCTTTACTTCCATCCACATTGTTGCAAATGGTAAGATTTCATTTATTTTGATGGCTGAGTAACATTCCATTGTGTGTGTTTGTGTGTGTGTGTGTGTGTGTGTGTGTGTATACCACATCTTCTCTATCCACTTACTCCAAACATTGCTTCCAAATTTTTAATCCAAATAATCCATTTACTACTAAACACATGTGTCTCAAGTCTGTCCAGAATTCCTTTGAAGGAAGCATGTGTGTATGCATGCACATGCATGCATGAAACTTTCACTTAGTGAGACTTTGTGGAATAACTACAACATGTAGAATAGAGGGACTTAGAGAAAAAACAAGAAAGCACATTCTCTGTTTTAGAAGCCATGTTGCTCAGCCCTCAATGTACCTGCCTTCATCCAAGTGTCTCATCTTTTGACTTGGACTACATACACCCCAGGTGTTGGGAAGAAAACATATAAATAACAGTCCTCACTTCAAGTTTTTCCTCCCAATACCTAGTCTATGCTGAAGTTCATTCTCGCTTCCAGTGTGTGTGGTACTACTTTTCACATCTTTTGAGTTCAAATTCTCAACTTCTTGTACAGACTCTTGGCCAATATTACTAATGCTGTATTTTCTGATACTATCTGGACCCTGAGTTCTTAGAGTCTCTCTATTTCCTGGCTTGTGTTCACTGTCTCTGCAGCCCCCATTTCTTACTGACTTTAACTCAAGATATCTATTTGCTATCTGTAGTCTTCACCAATGGTGCCCTTGATACTATCATTGCTAGACCTTTCAGACTTTCCAGTATCTTCTATTCCTGATATTTTAAAAAGAAATTAATCGTAACAAATAAGACATATGAGTGAGGTCTTTAAAAATATCAAGGTGCATCTGATCTAAAAAAAAAAAATTTTAAAAATCAAGGTGTAGAAGAAAACCCTCTGGGGCATAAGCATGATCAAAAGTCATTCATTAAATTTAGAACTGCCCATAAACTAGCAGACCTACATAACTCTGACTTTCAAACAATCCAAACATTTGTGTAGTATTTTCAACATTTTTTCAGAAAAATTAAGAAAAAAAATAAAAATAAAAATAAAGGCATTAAAACAAACTTACATAAGGAATTTGGTCTAAAAATTTTCTCCCAGATATATGTCCTGGGGTCAGTAAATATTCAGAATGATCTCTTGCATTCTATCTAGTCAGTTCCAGAATCTCACACCAATGAGCCTAGAGCAATGACAGTCATTTCTTCATTGATTTAGGATTAAAATGGCCCTATGGCCTCACGTAGACAAAAAATAGTAGCAGACATTGATGTATGTTGAAATAATTTTCAATACTAAAAGTTTGATCCCTTTATTTTTCAGAAAAAAATTAGACAATATTAACTTCTAACATTCCAGCTGAGATTTTTAAATATTGAATACAATGGAAATCTATTATAACCTGCTGTATTAAATACTTGGGTATCTGAAAAATGAGTGTCAGTTCCCTAAAATATGCCTGGTGTTGAGATAATATCACTAATCCTGCATCCACCAGTAATTATATTTTATCAAATAATTTAAAGTCTTTAAGCTTCAATCCTCTCATGTGTAAAATAGGAAGGTATTTGTTCAAGTGAATGGAATTTAAAGTCCTTCCAATTTTGAAGTTATTTGATTATGTATATTTTATAACATTATTTGTGTATCACCCAAATTTTAGTCCTGTCCTTTGGCAAAAATAAAAAAAAAAAAATTTAAATAAGCATAAAGTGAAGTTTCATACAATGTCTCCATGTGCTAAAAGCCTGTAATTCTCATTGACTCTGAAAGGAGTTCTGCAGATGTGGAAGGAAGAACATAAATACTGTGCCTCTGTGAAGTGAAACTGAATGACTGTGAACCAGCCAGCTGCATCAGGAATGACTTCACTTGAGCTGTGCTCTGGTGCCTTGCACTCAAACCAACTGTGCCACAGTCTTGTATCCAATTTTATTTAGGATGAGAAAGTGTTAGGAGAGACAAGAGAAACTATTTGCCTGCAGAAGATGAGAGACTGAGAGATATCACAACTAACTGGCAAGTCATTGGTGATTAGGAAATTTCGCAGAGACATCGGCTAGGTTTTTCTGTTTTGTTTTATTTTGTTTCAAAGTAATATCCAGTTGAATATCAACATATACCAGACTCCATAGGAACAGAAGGATAAATAAGATCTAACTCTTGCCTTCAACTCTGTATGGAAATAAGACATATACAAATAGATATAGCACAGTGCAGTAGAGACTGATCCACAAATAACTGATAGAACATTCTCCAAGAACTCCAAATAGGTCTTAGGCTAATCATCATCAAGTCACTGTGATATGCATCACATATACATAAATGATATGCACACACACACACACACACTTATTGTAAGCCAAGAAAAATGACCATGGTAATTAAATATTTTTAAAATAAAAATACTGAGCTGGATAAACTTGGGGAACATTCAGTGAGGCATATAATTATAACCTTAATGACCCATTTTACCTCATTAATAAAAGTGTTGGCATTTGTTGTTCTAGCAGAGATCAATAAACCTGTTCAAAGCAGACATTTCATACATGCCCCTGTATTAAATGAAATGTTTCATGGAAACACTAACCTAAAAGCAAAATGGGTGACTCCATCCCAACACACTGTTCCTTGGAATTCCTGATAATCTTGTTTATAAATTAAAGCATTAGAGGGGTGCCTGGGTGACTCAGTCATTAAGTTTCTGCCTTCGGCTCAGGTCATTGTTTTAGGGTCCTGGGATCAAGTCCCGTGTCAGGCTCCCTACTCAGCGGAAAGCCTGCTTCTCCTTCTCCTTCTGCCATTGCTTGTGTTTCTTCTCTCGCTGTCTCTCTCTTTCTGTCAAATAAATAAATAAAATCTTTTTTAAAAAATTAAAAATTTCTAATTTTTATTGTTCTTTTCATGTATATAAGTTTTCAATGGAATCTTTAATATCTAATGGAAATGGCACATTTAGTAGAAAATACAAAATAAACCTGAATGTCTGTAACAGTTTAAACTTCCTTGTAAGACTGGCCACACACATATAACTCCTCTTTCCAACAACATGCTCAAATGTCAGTAAAGGAATAAAAAGATGTACATATTAGAAAAACAAAAATAATGAGAAAGAGAAGAACAGAGTATGAGAGAGTTCAACAACTTATTAGAACACTGCTGGGCAGTGTTTATTAAGGTAATTAATAACTGATTAAGGAATAGTAATTAAATTAACTACAATCTGAAGTGCTTGCAAAGGAGGGCCTGAAGTCACGTTCCTTAGAAGCAGAGACTGAAAGAGGAATTCCTGCACAAATCATTTACTGATAGTCCACTCTCAGGAGAAACTTATAGAGGCAATGAAGCTACATCAAGCTAAAGCAGAAGAAAAGGCAAGTCAGCCATGTGAATTTAGAGGACATCTAGCCTCACCCTGATTCCACAGAGTACACTGGAGGATAAAGTGTATTAAAAGGTTCTCCTATCCAGAAAGAAAGGCTGGGCTGTTATATCCCCGCATAGTTACTGCATGGCCATGGGACTGTCCCAGGCAGAGAGAGAAAAGTGCCATCTCCCTCAGTCCTGGATCATTCTGCAAAGAACAATGTGCAGGTGTGAGCCATAAGCAGTCAGAATCTGCAGCAGCAGGGCGCCGGTGTACATACACTCCTAGTAAAAGCGATCTGAGAAGGGTGCCACCAGCATCTTGTACAGTCCTACCCTTGCCCAGCTCAGTCTGCTGGCTTCTCACTTAAGTTTACCCCATCTGGTCCCTGCTTTTCCAAGATTCTAGTTGGCTGCAGTTTCCAATACAACTTACAGGAGAAGAGTTAGTGGGATGAGCTATTGTATCCCTGCTGAAGTTGCCCCCAAATCATAACTGACATACATCTCCTTCTGCTATTGATATATACAACAATGCAACAACATGGCTGAAATTCAGCATAATTATGCTAAGTGAAAGAAGACATACACACACCAAAAAAAAAAAAAAATTAGCACAAGTGTTATGAATCCCCTTATAGAAAACTCTAGAAAATAAAATCTAATTACTAAAAGAAAGATTAAGTGTTGCCTGGAGAGAAGTTATATGGACAGAAGAAGGAGGAAGTTATTTTTTTTTTAAATGACCAGCATCCTCCCATTTTCTTTTTCTTTTTTTTTAATTAATTTTTTTAATTTTTTTATAAACATATAATGTATTTTTATCCCCAGGGGTACAGGTCTGTGAATTGCCAGGTTTACACACTTCACAGCACTCACCATAGCACATACCCTCCCCAATGTCCATAACCCCACCACCCTCTCTCGACCCCCCTCCCCCCAGCAACCCTCAGTTTGTTTTGTGAGATTAAAAATCACATATGGTTTGTCTCCCTCCCAATCTGATCTTGTTTCATTTATTCTTTTCCTACCTCCCAAAACCCCCACATTGCATCTCCACTTGGAGGAAGAGATTATAAGGGAGCAAGAGGAAATTTTGCAGAGCAATATATGTGTTCACCATCTTGGTTGTGATAATAGTTTCATGAGTGTACATATCTAAACTTATCAAATTTTACATTATAAATATATACAGGTGACTGTAGTCAATGAAAACTCAATAAGGCTCTCAAAAATACACTCAAAAATAAGGGGGTGGGATTATGGACATTGGGGAGGGTATGTGCTTTGTTGAGTGCTGTGAAGTGTGTAAACCTGGTGATTCACAGACCTGTACCCCTGGGGATAAAAATATATGTTTATAAAAAATAAAAATTTTTTTAAAAATGAATAATTTTTAAATAAATACAGAAGTAAATAACCCATTTTATTCCAATGTCATTAATTCATTCATTTGATGGTTACCATATAGTTCCATTCTGTGAGACATTGTGCTAGATGTTGGGAGCAGAAATATTTCTAGGTTATGATTTCATTTCCTAAGGACTTCTGAAATAATATTCACCTAATATTTGAGAAAAATTAGCTATGATATTTGTTTCAAAGATGGTAGTTAATGTTCCTTACATTTCCCTTATATCAAAATATTGAATAAACTCAATAAATAATGTTAGCAGTCCTTTTCACGTAAAACCTTCTTGTATTAGTAGCTGTTTCTGTGTTTCACTTTACTAACCATTGCTCTTGGGGTGTCAATAGTATCTTCCCCTTTTAATGCTAGTATATTTATGTTCCAAAATTATCACAACTTATTGACCATCACTAATGATGCAGCCAACTCTTGATCCGTATTTTGACAGTGGATTTTCCAGAAACCTAGCTTTCGTCTTTGCACCCTTCTGCATTTGGGGACATTTCATTGCTTGTTAGCTCCTCCATCAAGGGTATTCATTAGGAAAGAAAAAGCAAACAATCCATCCAAAAATTCTGCCAAGAATAATAAAATATTAACATTGGAAGTAATCTCCAAAGTAATCTATTCCAACAATTATGCAGTGCTAGAACTTCCTCTAGCCTGTCCCTGATATAGTCATCTAAACTAGATCCTGCTTGAACATTCTGAATAATAACAGAGCCAATGCTTGTTTACTACATTAAGAGCATTTACAATGCCCTGGTTTTGCTCACCTTCATGTTAGCAGTTCAAATAGAAGCTCCAAGGTGGTTGGAAACAATTTTAAATTTGGTTAGGAAATAGTAATAGGTATGTTAGTTATCATACATACACACACGCCATCACACAATGTTTGGAGGAAGGAAGGAAGGGAGAGAGAGAAAAGGAGTGAAGAAGTAAGGAAGAAAGAGAGAGAGAGGTTGGGAGGGAGGGATGAAGGAAGGAAGACAGGCAGAGAGATGGGAGGAAAGAAAGAAAAGAAATAAAAAAAAAAGAAAAGAGGAAGGAAGGAAAGAAAAAGAGAGATAAGAGGAAGGAATGAAGGAAGATAGATAGATAGGAGAGAAGATAGAAAGATGGAAGGGAAAGTGAGGGGAAGGGAGAAAGAAAGAGGGAGAAGGAAGGAAGAAGGAAGGAAAGGAGGAGAGGGAATGAGGAGAGAAAGAGAGGGAGGGGAGAAGAGGGGAGAGGAGAGAAGAGGAGAGGAGAGGAGAGGGGACGGGAAAGATGGAGGAAATGTTAAACTAAAGAACAAGTCCATTAGTTCTATGGGCTGAACTGTATCCCCTCCAAATCCTCTTGCTGAAGCCCTAATCCTCAATGTGACTGAATTTGGAGATAGCGCTTTTGGGTTCAAAGAATTTATAGGGGAAATTTCCTAATGTGATAGGATCAAGGGCCTT
The DNA here is from genome assembly GCF_011764305.1 of Mustela putorius furo. Lineage (NCBI taxonomy): Eukaryota > Metazoa > Chordata > Mammalia > Carnivora > Mustelidae > Mustela > Mustela putorius. The sequence continues at coordinate 26,167,799 of NW_025421987.1, forward strand.
ATAAGGAGAGGGAGAAGAAAAAGATCTCTCTGTCTCTCTCTACTCTCTGAGGACACAGCAAGGAAGTGGCCATCTGTAAGGCAAGAAGAGGGCCCTCAGCAGAAACTGACCAGGATCTCAGACTTCCAGCCCTCGGAAATGTAAGAAAATAAAATTCCTTTTGTCCAAGCCACTCAGTCTATGATATTTTGTTATTGCAACTCTAGCTTTTTACTAACAAATTCAGTCTCAGGAAGACTTTTTGGAAGTCCATTAAGGCATTTGAGAGCTCAAAATACTCTTTTGTATACCTCAAGCCAACTGAAAAAATGTTTAAGATTCACTTTTGTTCGCACCACTTATTCAATCTTAACTTGATTTGGGGGTGGGGGGAGAAAACAAAAAGAATATGGGAGAGAAAGGAACCCGTAAAAGGGGAGATTGGACACCAGGATCCTGGACAATATCCTCTGACATAACTGACGCTCAGTTGCTCCTCTATAAAATGTACGGCTGAAATCTTAAGTGACTCCAAAGCTTTCCTCCATTTACAGACTCTCCAAACCTTTCAATCTTAAAGGCCCCTGTAATATTGGAGGAAAAGGAACAGATTTGTAGCCAGTTTGGCTAAATGTATAAAGGACTTTCTAACCAGATAAGAGGGAATGATGACTACTTACTAACAATGAGCATTATAGAATTCTCCATAAGGAAGCTCAATTTCTCCTATTAAGGATTAAAGTGCTCTAAAACTAAACCTTATTATTATTTGAAGCTCAAGTGTGAAAAGAAAAATGATACTTGAGGCCTCCAAAAGTTTAGCCTGTAATTTCCCCTTCTATATAAAATGATTCATTCATCCAACATACACTAGAGACTTAAAGTTAGCTTGATTCCAACACTGAGAGTCAAGAACTGGAAAGCACTCTATTATTAGTTTTTCTAATGAACTCAATAAATATTAATAATTGGAGGTATGTATATTTTGATGTACAAATATAATCTTTCTATTTAATATAAAAAAATATGTGCACTGAAAGAGAAGGATACCCTCGATTCAGGGAATTTAAATGTGGGAAGACACTTCAATTACACTCTTTCCTGAAATCACCTCAGATGGCTTCAGAGATAGCAAGGTGCCCCCTTGTTGGAGCTTCCAACAAGGAGCTTCCAACTGGAGCTTCCAGTATTTGATTCTCTCCCCTGTAACTGCATCTTGTTACATTATAATATCCATTTAAATATGTCTAGAGAGTGTGGTGCCTGGGTGGTTAAATGTTCAACTCTTGATTTCAGCTCAAGTCATGATCTCAGGGTCGTGAGATCAAGTGCCGTTTCAGGCTCTACTCTGGGGCTGGAGCCTGCTTAAGATCCTCTCTCTCCCTCACTTTCTGCTTCCCCACCACCACCACCACTGTCGCTCAAGCTTTCTCTAAGAAAAAAAAATTTTTTTAATTAAATATCTGTAGATATTAAGATACATCAGACACAGGCACTAAACCTTATACATCTTTGTTTCCAGAAACTTGCACCACATCTGAGACATAGTTTGTGCTATTTTGCGGATTAAGAAGAATAAATCTGTTTAAATAGGATGAGGCTGACGCTCACAACTACTTGTCCAAGGTCTAACAGACAGATGTGACAGAACCAGATCTAGGCCCCAGATCTAAGTCTCAAAGTTCAGTTTTCCTGCCTTCAAAATAGCTTGCAGGAGGGACACCTCAGTGGCTCAGTCAGTTAAGCATCCAACTCTTAGTCTTGGCACAGGTCATGATCTCAGGGTTCTGAGATGGAGGCCGACACTGTGCTGAGCTTAAAGCCTGCCTAAGATTCTCTCCCTCTCCCTCTCCCTCTCCCTTACCTCCACCCCTCCCCCAAAATGAAAAAATATCATGCAGATAAGAAACTGGTATCTCACTCAAACCCCACTTCTGTGTTCACTTGAGAATAACCAGGAAAACTAGCAATATAAAGAAAAACAACAAAATTTAAAACAAGAGGAGATGGTGTAAAAAGAAACTGATTTGAATAGAAACTTCTCTAATAAAGAAGATATAGAAAAGATCAATAAGCATATAAAAAGATGCTCAGCATCATTAGTCACCATGGAAATCCAAATAAAAACCCTAACAAGTACTACTTCATACTCACTAATATGGCTGTAGTCAGAAGACAAACAATAGGGTCATAATAAAAAAGGTAGCAGGTGTTGACAAGAATTTGGAGAAATTGGAACCACTGTGCATTGCTCGTGGAAGTGTAAAATAGTGCAGCCATTTAGAAAACAGTCCAACATTTCCTCAAACAGTGACTTGTTACCGCAATGCATAGAAACTCCACGCCTAGGATATACCTAAGAGAAATGAAAACATATGACCACACAAATCACATACATCAATGTTCATAACAGCCAAATAGTGGAAACAATCCTAATGTCTATCAACTTATGAATGGATAAACAAAAATAGGGTATATATCCATGCAATGGAAAGGTAGTATAGCAATAAAAAGGTGGTACAAAGTACCAATGCTAAGCACATACATGCTACAACATGAATGAACCTTGAAAACATACGCTAAGTGAAAGAATACAGACTAAAAAGACCACAGATTGCATGATTCCATTTATATAAAGTGTCTAGGACAAGCAAGTCCATACAGAAAGAAAGTAGATTAGTGAGTGGTTACCAGGGACTTGGAGAAGGACAGAATGGCAGGTGACTTCTAATGGTCTTTTGGGAGTGATGAAATGTCATGTAATTAAATGGGTTACACAATTTTGTTAATATAACAATCACGAAAATATCTCAAAAACATGAATTTTATAGTATGTAAATTATATCTCAATAAAAATTGTCAAAAAAGGAAAGGAAACTACATAAAATGGCCAAACTTATATGAAATAAATTTCTTTATGAGATAATTTTTTAATGGTGCTCTGTAGAATCTGGTACAAAGTAAAATGAAATATTAGTTACTATTAAGTCTCACAAAAGAAACTGAAGGAACCCAGTGTTTATTTAGAGCCTGATTATGCCAGTCCCAAGATAAGGGCATTTTCTACATTTATCTCATTCATCTTTTGAGCACTTTATTACACATTTTATAAACAAGAAAACAAAGTCTCAGATAGATTAACTAATTTTCCCAAGATCACACAGTAATGTAGGGGAGACCTGGGAATCCATTTCAGATATACCTAACCCCAAAGCACGTATTCTTGCCACTCTAGCACATGCTTCCTCAGATAGTTTTCAAATTCTATAAAATTCCATTTCTTGTAAGTTCTTCCAGAAGTTGTGAAGTAAACTAGAACAAACTTATCTTCAAAGGCCTATACAAATCCTGGGCAAAACCGATAAGCTCAATGCACTCCTTTATTTGTCCTACCTGCCTTCTTGATCATCAACTTCATGATTGCCAAAGTTGGGGAGAGCAGTTTACCACAAAGCCCCTTCCCATACCTGTATCCCTGCAGGACATCTAGTTCATCATTATGGTTCCCAAGCCTTTAACTATACTCTGCATTCAGTAGGAGTTCCACATGTAATTGTGGCAATTGAATGAATAAACCTTTTCTTCCCTTTACGTTCTCGTAATCCTTTAGGGAGAAAAGTTGAGGCTATAGTAAAGTTAACCATTTACTCTTTCAGGACCAGATGCATCCCAACAAACTTTCTTTGCAGGAACACGTAACTATGGACAGACTTGGTAGATGGGAAGTCGTTCCCCAGTCCTTCTTGTAGAGGGTTACAGACTGATAGCAATGGCCATTGTCCACGTAATTGATGGGGTTATACCCTTTAGTCCTCTCTGGCAGGATCATGCGGCCAGTTCTGGAGAACAGGATGAAAGTCAAAGGAACAGATATTACCTGTTGCTTGAACATAATTCCTGATTTCCTACACACCTCTCAGCAACTGCTGAGGTGGTAGCTGCTCCCTCAGGCACAGGAAAAAGTGTAGAAAAGAGCCCTCAACTGACCCACGTGGACATTTCATTAACCACTGAAATACTGAGGTTGTCTTTCTTTCTACAGCATGACCTAGCCTATCCTGACTAATTCAAGACTCTGAAGTCAAGATTATGTGTGAGAAGAGTGAGCAGTACAATTTAACCGGAACATGCTTGACTATGAAGAACTGGAGAAGGCAGGGTCAGGAAGATAGCTTGGGTCAGAAAATGCAAAGTCTTGAAACTCAAACTAATTTAGAAAGTGTTTTGAAAGAGGAAAGTATTACAAAAAGGAAGAATAGTTAGAGAGGTTAGAGAAACTATTGGCAGAAAACAAATAAATGAACAAACCTAAAAGAAGAAGAATGCACAATCAGTAGCAGACATCAAGACATGGGAGATGCCTTCGCTTTGAAAGTCAAGAAGGGTTGAAGGTAGACATCTGAGGAGAGAAAGCAGGCAGGCATTAGGCAGAAAATGCTAAAAATCAATCTGAAAAGTACAAAAGGCCATGGCTAGAAACAGAGCTGCATTAATTGCCTATTGCTACTGTCAAGTTACCACAAATTAGTGCTTTATAAACACACAAATGTATTACTTTACAGATCTGTAAATTAGAAGTCTGACTTGGACCTCACTGTATAAAATGAAGGAATCAGCATGTCTTTGTCCCTTTCTAAAGGCTCTACAGGATAATACATTTCCTTACATTTCTTAGCTTCTAGCCACCATTTGCATTGCTTGGCATGGTCTTCAAAATTAGCAAGGTAGCATCTCTCTGACCTTTCTTCTTTTGTTGACATCTTTTTCTCTTAACACAGCTAGGAAAGGTTCTCTCTTTTTTTTAATTAATTAATTAATTTTATTTATTCATTGTTTATGCACCACACCCAGTGCTCCATGCAATACATGCCCTCCTTAATACCCACCACCAGGCTCACCCATTCCCCCCACCGTCTCCCCTCTAAAACCCTCAGTTTTTTTGTGAGAGTCCACAGTCTCTCATGGTTCATCTCTCACTCCAATTTCCCCTACTTCAGTTCTCTGTTTTTAAAGGCTCATGTAATCAGATTGGGCCCACTCAGATAACCAAGATAACCCCATCTCAAGGTGCTTAATGACATCTGCAGAGTCTCTCAAGCCACACAAGGCAATGTATTCACTGGATTGAGGGATTAAGATATAGTCATCTTTGGGAAGCCATTATTCTGCCTACCCCTGTAACCAATCATAAAGAGTGAAAGGAGTCAAACAACCAAGAAACAAGACTGAGGTACTAGACAGGAGAATGGCTCTATTTTAATGTACTCCAAGCTACAGCAGGCCAGCCCACTGTGCACGGTGGCTCTTACTCTGAATCCCCAAAACAGGAAGTTCAATGGTTGGAATGAGAAGGGATTAGCTTCTACTTTGGTAGTAAAAGGGAATGTGTAGCACAGACAGCAGTGTCCATGATGCCCTGAGATTAACCCTTGGCATGCACGACACATAGGTTCCATAAATACAGGCTGAATGAATGGATATATGAATGAAATGTTGACTAAATAAACAGGACTCAGCAGTAGCCTGGATACAGAAGGCACCAGAAAGAGAAGAATAAAAATATTTGACAGTCAGTGAAGCAGCTAGGAGAGGTACAGGGCTAGACTTTAAAGAAAACACGGGAGAGAATTAAATGGAATTTCTTCCCAGCTGCGCTCTGAAAATTTTATTGTTTTGCAGAATTTAATTTCTTCTACATAGCTGAAGGAGCAGATATGCTGGCAAATAGATGTAAGCTAGAGAACTGTAAGAAATCATATTAACTATATGTTTAGAAAAGGATTATTGGGCACATATTTTCCAGGAAACCAAAACTAGACATAATATTTGTGAGAAAGAATTGGGGAAACTCCTAATTAGAAGAATGGGATCATTTTTAAAGGAGATTTTATCTTTAAAGAGATCTAAAGAGATAGGACCATGTTTTAATTATGAAACAATGTTTCTGAATGCATGTGCCTTAGATCTCTCCAGTGGAGGTATTCTGCATCTGGGTCTATTGACTCAGTAACATGTAGTGAAAACTGAAAACTGTAATAAATCACAATCCCTGTGGGCAACACCCGATTAGATTTCTTTCTGGCCTTTGCACGATGGTGGCAATGGCTGTAACCCAAAACATAAACAAAAACTCACATGGAAGCAACAAACACATTTTTTAAAATTATATTATTCCCCAGTCCAAAGAACTTTTTGTCTAAGACTTAGTCTGTGGTTTATTTATATTACTGAGTAACTCCACCCAGTGAACATAAAGCAGAGATGACTCCAAAAAGGCAGCATTTATGTAGTCTAATGGTTCCCATGTATGGATGATAAATGTGCACTCCAAGAAGTTTGGCAATTCCTTTTAGGAAATTGACTTAATAAGATGGTGACAAGTGAAGTGTACACATGGTCAGTCCCATGATAACCCAGACATTTCTGTTCTCATCTCAGGAAAAGCAAGCCATTCGTTCTCCATTACCAATGTGCTGTAAAGCAACATGTAAATAATGGGCAAACTGCCACAAGTTAGATTTGCTAAAAACAGTCCCATGGTATAAATAGAAACCAGAGCTACAACCATTGCTAATGCAATATGATAGTTGATGAGAATGACACAGTCTTAAACCTCTTGTTTCTCGAAACAGTCTAGAGAACTGACAAACGGTGATAAAACAAGAACCAGAAAGAATCAATTTGGCCTGTCGCTTGAATTATGAGTTTTTCCAGACATCCACATTCGTTATCCTACTAATGTAAATTGTCTCTGGTTAAACTTTAACCTTACAATGGTTTTCCCCACCACTCAATATATTTCTTGTTTACTGGGCATCTGGGTATGACTGTGCTACTTACCTAGGAGCACTACCTACATAGGAGATAAAATAAGATTTATATTTCAAGTTGGGTCTTTCTATGACTTTATCAATGTCTAATGGGATTTGCCTAACTGGGGATGTTATAAAGATTAATCGAGAAGAACTGACCCCCTACTATGGAATAGTTAACAAGCACATGCAAGGGTACATGCATATAACATACAAACATGAGAGTACTTAGCTGGAGTTTACCACCAATCTATCAAGCCTTTAATAAGGGTAGCTAGACTCTAAACACACCCTTGGTCTTCTTCTGTTCCGTTTCCAACACTATGTCGCTTCTACTCCAAGCAAAATTTGGTACAATGAGGTTTCATCTTTTCATCACTGGTGCCCTCTCAGACTGGTAGCATAACACCCAGATTCCCATCTTGCTTCTTACTTCCAGACATCCACATTCGTTATCCTACTAATGTAAATTGTCTCTGGTTAAACTTTAACCTTACAGTGGTTTTCCCCACCACTCAATATATTTCTTGTTTACTGGGCATCTGGGTATGACTGTGCTACTTACCTAGGAGCACTACCTAGCGCCTGTCATTTTTATTTATCAATATATACTTTTCCATAAATATTTATTGAAAATGACTGTGTGTACAGGCACCATGGCACTGGAAATGTATTGGAGAACAAGACACAGGTGTTTGACTCTCAACTTTCCCTCACAGTTTGAATCTTAGCCTGATTCCTCCACTTATGCCCCCTCCTCATCTCAAATAGTTCAATGCCACAAGAGGACTCCATGGTGCACTACCCCAGCACTGATCATTGGGCAAGCATCCCACCCAAGATGTCCTTTTTCCTCCAATGGGGACACAAAAGACATTTGTACAATGACAGGACCTCTGCCCTAGATTGGCACTGGACTGTCTCCCTTTGGTGTTGAGGCAGATGCTATGAAGCATTTGTAGCCACTCACCCTGTAATTTCTCAAAGGTTAATGTTGAAACTATGTTGAAGAACTCCACTGCACTTATTTTTTTTTTTACATTGGTAACTTTTTAATTTGTGCTCTTAATAGTTTTATATAAATGGATGTCATTCTGGAGCATCAGGAGATGGTTCTCTTGTGCACTACTTACTCCCCTTACACAATACCAGTGTCTTCTGCTTCAAAGGGAGGGGTATGTGCATGGAAAAAATGGATTATGTATAGAAAGAAATGCCTTTTTAGATGTCTAGAAGACTCACAGTCCCCTTCCTCTCTGTCTCTCCAAACATCCCTTCAAGGGAAAAACAAAAACAAAAAACTCTGGTTACTAAACTAAGTCTACAGACTCAGATAATTAACTGCTGCTTAACTTTTGCTTGCCCAACATGTTTACACCCATCCAAAGAAAGTAGCCTCATGTTACTATCAAATGGGGAAAAAAATCATACACAATAATGAGAATTTAGTGCAAACTACACATATCCAAAATATAGGAATTTCCAAATATAAATTAGGAACAGAGGGAAGTTTCCAAGATTTTATTTATTTATTTGACAAAGAGAGAGAGAGACAGCAAGAGAGGGAACATGAGCAGGGGGAGTGGGAGAGGGAGAAGCAGGCTTTGCTGCTGCACAGGGATCCTCAAATAGGCCTCAATCCCAGGAGCCTGGGATCATGACCTGAGCTGAAGGCAGATACTTAACATCTGAGCCACCCAGGCACCCCCAAGGTAAGTTTCTAAACCATCCAGTGAGTTGTCTATGTTAAGAATTTCTAACAAATATGCACAAAATTCTCTTCTATAATAAAAATGCTTTGACTAAATTTCAAACCTTGTCTCCAATTTTCTCCTAATTATATTACAGTCTAATACTGAGTCAGTCTGTTTTACACAGACAAACGTCATACTGACATGGAGTCAAATTACCTGTAGTCTATCTCCCTCCACATGGGACAGTATCTGAAACTATGTGGATATTACCTCACAGAGTAGAAAACATTTCTCTGGGCAGTGTTTAAAGGGAACAAAATGTTGGCAAAATAAAAGCAGGAAAAAAATCCTACCCTTACAATCCCAAGGATTCTCTAGCCATGCACCTGTGTTCTCTTTACCTCTACCCAAACCAATGATTTTCTGACACACTAAGGCAGAAAATACTGAAATAATGTATCTCTTCTCTCATCCACTGGGCTTCCCTACATCAATCACAGGTAATGAAAATGAAATGACATAATACATATGAAAATGCTTTGAAAAGCCTTAAGTGCTATCTATACTTAAGAGGGAGTGGAGATAGTGATGTTCCTAGAGGCAGGAATGTGGCAATTTCTTTGACAGTGTTTCCCAATTTAGGGCATACAGAGAACTAGTTTTGTGAAAAGACCCTTGGAAAGGCAGTTCAGTGTGGGGTTGCATCAGTAACCAAATGATCCTAGAATTAACACTATGTAGAAGCCAGATGGTGGAGGAGTAGAAAACTGATATAGCATTAGGTCCCAGGAGTTCAGCTGGTAGTTATCAAACCATTCTGAACACCTACAGGTTCCTAACTTAATAGGATATAGAAGAGAAGAAGAGCAGCAATTCTAGAAACAGAAAATCAACCACTTTCAGGAAGGTAGGATGTGCAGAGAAGTGAATCTGAAGCCACAGGTAGATAGACCATGGAGAGAGGGGCTGGCTCCCTGCAAGTGGTGGAGCAGCAGAGCACAAAATCAGAACTTTTATAAGGCTGCTCACTGAAGGACGTGGCTCCAGAAGCTAAGTGGGGGTGGAGCCCTTGCAGAGACAGTGGAGGCTCAGAACCAGCCAGGTCACAGGAAGACCGGAAGTGACTGAGTGTGGCAGAGCTGTCAGGTATCAGAGCAGAGAAGTGGGCTACAGATACAGAGCATAGCAGTGCACTCTCAGCTCGGGATGACCTTAAACTGTGATCCAAGGCACAGTGAGGCCACTGCTCTTCGTGCAGGGACCCCACAAGTGGCAGATCTGGGGAAACTCACCTTCTTCCTCTGGGAAGACTGCCACAGAAGCATGGCAGGAATCTGTTGGGTTTAGAGATGCCAAACAAGGCCATGCATGAGAGACAGAAATGCTGGGTCACAGGCTGGGTGAGCACAGAGTGTTGCCAGAGACTAGAGAGATGGGAGGGATTGACTGCTTTTCTCTGAGGGCATAGTGAAGAGTGGAGCCCTGACCTCTCGGCTCTTACAGACTGGAGATTCAGAGGCCACCGATTTCATTCCCATCCTCCAAAGCTCTACAGAAATTGTTCAGGGAATAAAAGCTACTGAGAGTGAACCCAAGCAGATTACTTAGCTGGCCCCGGCAAAGGCGGTGCAATTCCGCCTCCAGCAAAGACATTTGAGAAGCACTGCAATAGGCTCCTCCCCCAGAAGATCAGCAAGAACATCCAGCCAAGACCAAGTTCACCAATCAATGAGAACTGTGGAACTCCAGAACTAGGGGAAAGCAACACATGGAATTCATGGCTTTTCCCCCATGATCTTTTAGTATTGGAAAGTTAAAATTTTTTTTATTTTGTTTTTTTCTTATTCTATTTTTTTAACCTTTCCTCTCTCCTCTGTTAACATTTCTTAACTATTTCATCTTATCAATAGCTTGTTTTAAAAAATCCTTTTAAATTTTCAGCGTTATAGTCATATTTTATCCATTCATTGTATTTAACCTTATTTTTTGTAAACATTTAGGTTTTGTTGTTTTTTGTTTTTTCTAAAAATTTTGGGATACAATTTCTTCTAATAGATCAAAATATACCTTAAATATAGCTCCAGCCTGATCACATTCTGTCATCTTTTTTTTTCCAACCAATTTATCTTATCAATTCCTTTTTTTACAGTCCCCTTTAATTTTTTTCTTTACAGTCATATCCCATCCCTTCACCATCTTTACCCTTATTTTTGTGTATATGTATAAGTTTTTCTTTAATTAAAATCTTGGGAGATAGTTCCTTCTAAGACACCAGAATACTTCCAAAATCAAGTGGGTGGCTCTGTTCTATTCACCAGTCTAATACATATATTTTTTCCCCCTTCCTTCTCCCCCTGTTTTGGGTCTCTTCTGATTTCATTAGCATATATTTTTCTGGTGTCTTTGTCATCCTTTTAGTATTTTACTCTCTCATTCATATATTCCTTTTTTTTAATATTTTATTTATTTATTTGTCAGAGAGAGATATCAGAAATAGGCAGAGAAGCAGGCAGAGAGAGGGGGGAAGCAGGCTCCCCACTGATCAGAGAGCCCAATGCAGGTCTTGATTCCAGGACCCTGAGATCATGACCTGAGCAGAAGGCAGAGGCTTAAACCCACTGAGTCACCCAGGTGGCCCTCATTCATATATTCTTATCTGGATAAAATGACAAGGTGGAAAAACTCACCACAAAAAGAAGAACTAGAGCCAATAACTACAGCTAGGGACCTAGTCAACATAGACATTGGTAATATGTCAGAACTAGAGTTCAGAATGACGATTCTCAAGGTGCTAGCTGGGCTTGAAGAAGGCATGGAAGATATTAGAGAATCCCTGTCTGCATAAATAAAATCCCTTTCTGGAGAAATAAAAGAACTAAAATCAAACCAAGTTGAAATTTAAAAAGCTATCAATGAGGTGCAATAAAAAATGGAGTCTCTTACTCCTAGGATAAATGAGGCAAAAGAGAGAATTATTGATATAGAAGACCAAATGACAGAGAATAAAGAAGCTGAGCAAAAGAGAGACAAACAATTACTGGCCCACAAGGAGAGAATTCAAGATATATGTGATACTATAAAATGAAACAATATTAGAATAATTGGGACCCCAGAAGAAGAAGAAAGACAGAGAGGGGCAGAAGGCATATTGGAGTAAATTATATTAGAGAATTTCCCTAATATGGCAAGGGGAACAAGCATCAAAATCCAGGAGGCACAGAGAACTCCCCTCAAAATCAATAAAAATAGGTCCACACCCCATCATCTAATAATAAAGCGTACAAGTCTCCTGAAAGCAGCTTGGGACAAGAGATTTGTAACATACAATGGTAGATAGATTAGATTGGCAGCAGACTTATCCACAGAGACATGGCCAGCCAGAAAGGATAGGCATGATATATTCAGAGCACTAAATGAGAAAAATCTGTAGCCAAGAATACTATAGCCAGGTAGGCTGTCATGGACAATAAAGAAGAGATAAAAAGCTTCCAGGACAAACAGAAACTAAAAGAATTTGCAAACACCAAACCAGCTCTACAGGAAATATTGAAAGGGGTCCTCTAATCAAACAGAGAGCCTGAAAGTAACAGACCAGAAAGGAACAGAGAAAATAGACAGTAACAGTCATGTTACAGGCAATACAATAGCAATAAATTATTACCTTTCAATAGTTACCCTGAATGTAAATGAGCTAAATGCCCCAATCAAAAGACACAGGTATCAAGGGGAAAAAAAAAAAAAGGACCCATCGAAATGCTGTCTACAAGAAACTCATTTTAGATCCAAAGACACCTCCATATTTAAAATGAGGGGGTGGAAAACAATTTACTATGCTAATGGACATCAAAAGAAAGCTGGGGTGGCAATCCTTATATCAGATCAGTTAGATTTTAAGCCAAAGACTATAATAAGAGATGAGGAAGGACACTATATCATACTTAAATGGTCTGTCCAACAAGAAGATCTAACAAATTTAAATATCTATGCCCCTAATATGGGAGCAGCCAATTATACAAACCAATTTTTAACAATATCAAAGAAACACATCAACAATAATACAGTAATATTAGGGGATTTTCATACACCCCCACACTGAAATGAACAGATCATCTAAGCAAAAGATTAACAAGGAAATAAAGGCTTTAAATGGCACACTGGATCAGATGGACATCACAGATATATTCAGAACATTCCCTCCCAAAGCAACAGAATACACATTCTTCTCTAGTACACATGGAACATTCTCTAGAGTAGATAACATCCTGGGTCACAAATCAGGTCTCAACCAGTATGAAAAGACTGGGATCATTCCCTGAATATTTTTAGACCACAATGCCTGAAGCTAGAGCTCAATCACAAGAGGAGAGTTGGAAAGAACTCAAATACATGGAGGCTAAAGAGCATCCTACTAAAGAATGAATGAGTCAACCAGTAACTTAAGAAGAATTGAAAAAATTCATGGAAACAAATGAAAATGAAAACACAACTGTTCAAAATCTTTGGAACATAGCAAAGGCCATCCTGAGAGGAAAGTATATAGGGATACAAGGCTTTTTTCAAGAAACAAGAAAGGTCTCAAGTACACAACCTAACCCTACACCTAAAGGAGCTGGAGAAAGAACACCATGGAAAACCCCAAACCCATCAGGAGAAAAGATATCATAAAGACCAGAGCAAAAATCAATGCAATAAAAATTAAAAACACTAGAACAAATCAATGAAGCTAGGAGCTGGTTATTTAAAAGAATCAATAAGATTGATAAAGCCCTGGTCAGACTTATCAAAAAGAAAAGAGAAAGGACCCAAATAAATAAAATCATGAATGAAAGAGGAGAGGTCACAACCAACACCAAAGAAATAAAAACAATTAAAAGAACATATTATGAGCAAAAATACACCAGCAATTTTGACAATCTTGAAGAAATGGATGCATTCCTAAAGACATACAAACTACCAAAATGGAACCAGGAAAAAATAGAAAACTTGAACAGACCCATAAACAGGAAGGAGATTGAAGCAGTCATCAAAAATCTCCCAAAAAACAAGAGCCCAAGGCCAGACACCTTCCCAGGGGAATTCTACCAAACATTTAAAGAAGAATTAATACCTATTCTCCTAGAATAAATGAAACAAGATGGGATTGGGAGGGAGACAAACCATAAGTGACTCTTAATCTCACAAAACAAACTGAGGGTTGCTGGGGGGAGGGGTATTGGGAGAAGGGGGCAGGGTTATGGACATTGGGGAGGGTATGTGCTTTGGTGAGGGCTGTGAAGTGTATAAACCTGGCGATTCACAGACCTGTACCCCTGGGGATAAAAATATATTATATGTTTTAAAAAATTAAAAATTAAAAATTAAAAAAAAAAACCTATTCTCCTAAACCTGTTCCAAAAAATAGAAATGGAAGAAAAACTGCCAAACTCATTTTATGAGGCCAGCATTACCTTGAACCCAAAACCAGACAAAGACCCCATCAAAAAGGAGAATTACAGACCAATATCCTTGATGGACATGGATGCAAAAATTCTCACCAAAATACTAGCCAATAGGACCCAACAGTACATTAAAAGGATTATTCACCACAACCAAGTGGGATTTATTCCAGGGCTGCAAGTTTGGTTCAACATCCACAAATCAATGTGATACAATACATTAATAAAAGAAAAAAACAAGAACCATATGATACTCTCAATAGATGCTAAAAAAGCATTTGACAAGGTATAGCATACTTTCTTGATCGAAAATCTTCAAAATGTAGGGATAGAGGATACATTCCTCAATATCATCAAAGCCATCTATGAAAACCCACAGCCAATATCTTTCTCAATGAGAAAAAAACTGAGAGCTTTTCCGCTAAGATTAGGAGCACAGCAGAGATGTCCATTATCACCACTGCTAATCAATACAGTGCTAGAATTCATAGCCTCAGCAATCAGACAACAAAAAGAAATTAAAGGCATCCAAATCAGCAAAGAAGAAGTCAAACTATCACTCTTTGCAAATGATATGCTACTTTATGTGGAAAACCCAAAGACTCCACTCCAAAACTGTTAGAACTCATACAGGAATTCAGTAAAGTGTCAGGATATAAAATCAATACACAGAGCCCTCCTACACTGTTGGTGGGAATGCAAGCTGGTGCAACCGCTCTGGAAAACAGCATGGAGGTTCCTCAAAAAGGTGAAAATAGAACTACCCTATGACCCAGCAATTGCACTACTGGTTATTTACCCTAAAGATACAAACATAGTGATCCGAAGGAGCACATGCACCCCAATGTTTATAGCAACAATGTTTACTATAGCCAAACTATGGAAAGAACATAGATGTCCAACAACAGATGAATGGATAAAGAAGAGGTGATATATATACACAATGTAATACTATGCAGCCATCAAAAGAAATGAAATCTTGCCATTTGCGATGACGTGGATAGAACTAGAGGGTATCATGCTTAGCGAAATAAGTCAATCAGAGAAAGACAACTATCATATGATCTCCCTGATATGAGGAAGTGGAGATGCAACATGGGGGCTTAAGGGCGTAGGAGAAGAAACAAGATGGGATTGGGAGGGAGACAAACCATAAGTGACTCTTAATCTCACAAAACAAACTGAGGGTTGCTGGGGGGAGGGTGTTTGGGAGAAGGGGGTGGGATTATGGACATTGGGGAGGGTATGTGCTTTGGTGAGTGCTGTGAAGTGTGTAAACCTGGTGATTCACAGACCTGTACCCCTGGGGATAAAAATATATCATATGTTTATAAAAAATTTTAAAAAATTTTTAAAAAATCAATGCACAGAAATCAGTTGCATTTCTCTACACCAACAGAAGGACAGAAGAAAGAGAAATTAAGGAGTTGATCCCATTTACATTTGCACCCAAAACCATAAGATACCTAGGAATAAACCTAACCAAAGAGGCAAAGAGTCTGTACTCAGAGAACTATAAAGTACTCAAAAAAGAAATTGAGGAAGACACAAAGAAATGGAAAAACATTCCATGCTCATGGATTGGAAAAACAAATATTGTGAAAATGTCTATGCGACCTAAAGCAATCTACACATTTAATGCAATCCCTATCAAAATCCCATCCATTTTTTTTCAAAGAAATGGAACAAATAATCCTAAATTTTATATGGAACCAGAAAATACGCCAAATAGAGGAATGTTGCAAAAGAAAGCCAAAGTTGATGGTATCACAATTCCAGACTTCAAGCTCTAATATAAAGCTGTCATCATCAAGACAGTATGGTATTGGCACAAAAACAGACACATAGATCAATGGATAAGAATAGAGTACCAAGGAATAAACCCTCAACTAACCTTCGACAAAACAGGAAAGAATGTCCAATGGAAAAAAGACAGTCTCTTCAACAAATGGTGTTAGGAAAATTGGACAGCCACATGCAGAAAAATGAAACTGGGCCATTTCCCTACACCCACACAAAAATAGGCTCAAAATGCTTGAAAGACCTCAATGTGACCTTCATCAAAATCCTTGAAGAGAACACAGTCAGCAACCTCTTCGTCCTCAACTGCAGCAACTTCTTCCTAGAAACATCACCAAAGGCAAGGGAAGCAAGGGCAAAAATGAACTATTGGGACTTCATCAAGATCAAAAGCTTTTGCACAGCAAAGGAAACAGTCAACAAAACCAAAAGACAACTGACAGAGTGGGAGAAGATATTTGCAAATGACATAACAGATAAAGGGTTAGTATCCAAAATCTATAAAGAACTTACCAACTCAATACCCAAAGAACAAATAATCCAATTAAGAAATGGGCAGAAGACAGGAACAGACATTTTGGCAAAGAAAACATCCAAATGGCCAAAAAACACATGAAAAGGTGTTCAACATCACTCAGCATCAGGGAAATACAAATCAAACCTCAATGAGATACCACCTCACACCAGTCAGAATGGCTAAAATTAACAAATCAGGAAATGACATGTTGGTGAGGATGCAGAGAAAGGGGGACCCTCCTATACTGTTGGTGGGGATGCAAGCTGGTGCAGTCGCTCTGAAAAACAGCATGGAGGTTCCTCAAGAAATTGAATATAGAGCTATCCCATGACCCAGCAATCGCACTGCTGGGTATTTACCCTAAAGATACAAATGTAGTGCACGAGAATGCTTACAGCAGCAATGTCCATAATAGCCAAACTATGGAAAGAACCAAGATGTCCATCAATAGAATGGATAAAGAAGAGGTGATATATATATACAGTGGAATACTCTGCAGTCATCAAAAGAAATCTTGCCATTTTCGTTGATGTGAATGGAACTAGAGGGTATTATGCTGAGCAAAATAAGTTAATCAGAGAAAAACAATATTCATGTGATCTCTCTGATATGAGGAATTTGAGAGGCAGGGCAGGGGTTTATGGGGGTAGAGCAGGAAAAAATGAATCAAGATGGGATCGGGAGGGAGACAAACCATAAGAGACTTTCAATATCACAAAACAAACTGAGAGTTGCTGGGAGTTGGAGGGGGAGGGATAGGGTAGTTGGGTTATGGACATTGGGGAAGGTATGGGGTATGGTAAGTGCTGGGAAATGTGTAAGCCTGATGATTCACAGACCTGTCTGTACAGGGACAAATAATACATTATATGCTATTATATTATATGTTAATAAAAACAGTTAAAAAAAAAGAATTAACACTATGTATAATGTCTACCTTTCAGAACTTGAAAAGACAAATTAGCCATTGAAGGTTTGGAATAGCCCTGCAATGATGAAATCTGCCTAATCTTAATAATTCAAAATTTCTGCAACACAAATGCTTTCAACATATTTTTTCTACATAACATTTATTAATATTCCTAGGGCTAGGGGCGTTTGGGTGGCTCAGTCAGTTAAGCATCTGACTCTTTCTCTCACCTCAGTAGTGATCTCAGAGTCCTGGGATAGAGCCCCACGGTGGTTGGGCTCCACACTCAGTGGGGAAACTGTGTGAGAATTCTCTTCCCTGTCTACGGCCATACCACCCTGAACACACCCAATCTTGTCTAATCTCGGAAGCTAAGCAGGGTCGGGCCTGGTTAGTACTTGGATGGGAGAATTCTCTTCCCCTCCCTCTACCCCTCCCCCTGCTGGTGTGCTCGCTCGCTCGCTCTCTCTCTCTTTCAAATAAATAAAATATATCTTAAAAAATATTCCTAGACACTGGACTCCCACAGAGTGTTACTAATATTATTATTACTATTACTATTGTTATTATTATTTATAAGGAACAAAGAATTAGATTCTTACCTCACTGAATAGGCTAACTTCTTGCCCTCATGAGACCCCAAATTCTTGCCTAACAACATGATAGGTGGAATTCTTAATTTATGAGTTAAATTAGTGAGCCTGATATTCCCATGGGGCGCCTGGGTGGCTCAGTGGGTTAAGCCTCTGCCTACGGCTCAGGTCATGATCCCAGGGTCCTGGGATTGAGCCCCACATCGGGCTCTGTGCTCAGCAGGGAGCCTGCTTCCTCCTCTCTCTCTGCCTGCCTCTCTGCCTACTTGTGATCTCTGTCTGTCAAGTAAATAAATAAAATCTTTAAAAAAAATAATAAATTATAAATAAATAAATAAATAAAATTAAGACCCAGATTAGGACCTAAAAGCATTGTCCCAAAACCCAAAATTGATCATTTTTATGCATATGCCTATATATATTTTTGTTATAAAGAGGAATATTCAGATGAAAATATATTCATAGGTATATTCATGGATTTAAAGATGGTAGTCTTCATAATCTCAAAATGGAAATTAACCAACAAAAGTTTACTAGTGCAGTTAACCCTATGCTAGTGTTTTGAGCAACACAGTTTTCTGCTTTCAAGGAGCTCGCAGTCTTTTTGACTTCTCAAGATGTGGAATTTATAATCTAGAAGGCAGAAGATAGCACAAGATAACACAAATTAAAATAGCAAATAATATTCATTTGTGTTGATACAAATATGTCTTATCCTTATTAATGTCCAGTAAGAAACCCTCTCAGTCTAGTCAGTGAAAGTGGGAATGGGGAAGCCCACCTGATCCTGAACAATGGTCTTCCTGTGCCACATGGCCAGATGCGATATCCGTATACACCTGAAACTCTCTGATTAGTATAGCATGGAAGTCTAATAAAAATTAAGGTTCCAAAAAGGATGCAAAATATACACAACAAAATAACCTAAACTGAAAACCAAGATAATGAAGAATTAGAAGATAGAAGAAATGAGGATGGGAAAAATCAGATGAAACCAATACAGAGTGACACACTCCTTCTCTAATGTCCAATGGAAATAAAGCTGTAAGAAACAACTTACAAGAATTTCAAGGGACCACTTTTTGCACAGAAATTTAAGTCTCACTTCTTAACAGGTCATTTCTCTTCCAACCCCATTTCATAGTAATCCAAGGCCCATTTAACCAGGTGTCAATAACTGTGATGCTTTTAAGGTTTCTTGCACATAGATTTAACCATTTCCTTTTGCACTGAGTGAAACTCCAAGATTGTGACTTTCCTTCTAAAAAAACAAACAGGCTGCCAGAGATGAAGAGATCTGGTATGGGCATACTGAGTGTACTCACAAAGCCATATGATGGCCTTAAGCAGAGGTGGTAAGGGATAACCATTATGTGTTCACATTTAAGAAGTAAATTATGAATAACATAGTAGTCAAGATATGTAGGACTCTAAATTGCTCCCCTTGTTGTCATGGAGGCTCTATAAGGACATCTTGTAATATGTTTCCCTTACAAGGAAATAGATGAGAACGAGAAACCATGAGATGGTATTTAGCCATCATGGAGGGTCCAAAAATAAGTGGCCACAGTTCTTAAGTGCATTCAGCATTAGCTGCAGTCTATTTTCCATTCATTCAGTCAATCAAATGGATTATAATGTGGGGCATCTGGGTGGCTCAATGGGTTAGGCCTCTGCTTTTGGCTTGGGTCAGGATCTCAGGGTCCTGGGATCGAACCCTACATCGGGATCTCTGCTAAACAGGGAGCCTGCTTCCCCTTCTCTCTCTGCCTGCCTCTCTGCCTACTTGTGATCACTCTCTCTGTGTCAAATAAATAAAACCTTAAAAAAAAAAGGATTATAATGTGATGGTGTATGCCAGAAGAGTATATTTGGCCCCTTTTTATTTCAAAGAAATACTGAAACACATCTGCTCAAATAACACTTGTACTTCTACTGACTTACCAGTCAGGAAGACTCAGTTTTTAGGCCAACATGCAGACTGACCCTCCTTATTTCCAACGAAAAAACATAAAGCTTATATTCTATTTTCACCCTAACAAGTAAGGACGAAGCTTTTCTTTTCTGTGTGTTTCTTGATTCCAACTTCTGACTTACATTTTGCATTCTGAGTTATCATCTCAAAGCTCCGTAATGAGTAAAAACCTCCTCTGAGCTCCTGTCATAGAGCCCAGGATTTATCTTGCCCATAGAATTTGCCATGTTGAATATAAAGGATCCATTTACCTC
This sequence comes from Mustela putorius furo, assembly GCF_011764305.1. Taxonomy (NCBI): domain Eukaryota; kingdom Metazoa; phylum Chordata; class Mammalia; order Carnivora; family Mustelidae; genus Mustela; species Mustela putorius. The sequence goes on from NW_025421987.1 coordinate 26,187,768, forward strand.
TGCCTCCCTGACAAGATTTTAAATTCCTCAAAAGTGGGAACCAAACAAATTGGTCTTTGGGACTTCAGCTTGTACAATGATGCCAGAAATATACCAACAGCTCTAAATGTGTTGATGTTGTTGTTGTTGTTGTTTTTGTTCAGTTTTTTTTGTGTTGTTTTGTTTTGATGAGCTAAATAGGGTGTAAGGGGCTAGGAATATAGAATGGTAGGAGAGAAGTTAATAATTAATTTTTTTTAAAGTTCCACAATCCACAAACTTATATTGACTACCCATTCTATGCTAGGCCTAGTGTCAGGAAAAGGGGTTAAACCTTCAAGAAGAAGGCAGTGAAGTTAAGGAGAAAAGAGATGAGCATATGTAGAAAACTCTAGATAGCAAAAAAATTTCATAAGAGAAGTGCTTACTTTCCTGGGAGCTTCAGAAAATGGATCAGAAAACAGATCTTCAAAAAGGTGGTATTGAAGTAATAAAGGATGTGAGCATGGGTCCATACGTGGTTCTGGCAACAGGAGCTCCAGGCACCACCACATGGAAGATGAAGAGTCAAGCATTATGAAAAGCTAACTGTCTCTCCTAACAGAAGCATAGGGTATGTGAGAGGGGCTGGAAATGAAGACTGAGCTTGAATCACTGGGCAGGGGGTGGGGGTGAGGACCTTGAATGTCAGAATACAAATTCAGATTTTTTTAAAAATATATTTTATTTATTTATTTGACAGACAGAGATCACAAGTAGGCAGAGCAGCAGGCAGAGAGAGAGAGGAGGAAGCAGGCTCCCTGCTGAGCAGAGAGCCCGATGTGGGGCTTGATCCCAGGACCCTGGGATCATGACCTGAGCCGTAGGCAGAGGCTTAACCCACTGAGCCACCCAGGCACCCCCAAATTCAGATTTTTTTAAAAATCAAATAATGTTCTGCCATTAATGGTGTCTGAATGCAGATATGGCATAATCCTTGCGGGATTTAAGGTCATTGCTCTCAAGGCAACATTCAAGGTGATCTGGGGACAGCACATGGCAGTCTAAGGCAAGGGTACTTCTTAGATCTCTCATCGCAGATAAACATTTTTTTTTAAAGATTTTATTTATTTGACAGAGAGAAAAAGATCACAAGTAGGCTGAGAGGCAGGCAGAGACAGAAGGGGAACAGGCTCCCTGCCGAGCAGAGAGCCTGATGTGGGGTTCAGTCCCAGGACCCCGAGATCATGACCTGAGCCAAAGGCAGAGGCTTAACCCACTGAGCCACCCAGGTGCCCCGCAGATAAACATTTTTGCCTGTCAGACTGGAGTTCTTCATGGAAATCTTGTATTAAGATGTAACTAACTCTGATCAGGAAATAGGGGATTTATTATAACTGAACATGAGGTAAATATTAACAAGTACCTAAGAGAGCAAACCACGATCAGAAAGAATGGAGAATAGAAGTTAAAGAAAAGTTAAGAGTTATTTAGCAAGGGCATTCTAGAATCAAGACAATTCCCAGACAGCAGATAGGGTCTAGGGTGCCATAAAGTAAGGGTGAACTATATTTTACTAGTACCCTGGAAGGCCTATACTTTTCCACTCCTGAATAAGAAATAATCCCTGGATTATATCACCCTTTCTTTGCTGCACTGGCCCCATGAAAGAATTTCTACAATGAAATTTTTTTAAGGTATAAAAAAAGAATAGTGACTCTAGTTGTCACTGGTTATGGGGAAGGTGAGAGCCAGAAAAAGGCTCACAGACCCTAGTAAAAATCTAATCATTTGGGAAACTAAAAGAGCTATAAAAAATTTAGACTATGTTGAAAAGGGCAACCAAGATTTTCCCCATTAAAGAAATAAAGAGGTAAGGCACTGGGGAGAGAGAGGACTATCTAGTGAGAGACCCTTAGAGAGATTCTTAGGAAATTAAATCAATTAATATCCAAATTAATTAATTTGGATATCAAGTATATCTTGGACAATGGACAGTGTTTCCAGAAACCAGGGATAGGTGTGGTGTGGTCCCATTTCCAACAGGCAAAATGAGAATTACTCCTTGATTCAGAGAAAGAGTTGAAATGCTTCCAGGTTTAGAGGCTGACAGCTAACATAGGAGACTTCCACCAGTCCCTACCACTGAGAGCAGCAGTGCTTACAGGTAAGGGCTAGCTAAGTGGCTATGGTACACCACTCTTAGGGATTCTGTACCTGAAATACAGACAAGGTTTGATATTGGGGTGTAATCCCCTTATAGCAAGCACTGGATTCATGCATTATGAACTCTTACTCCCAGTCGTAAAGCTAAGCATGTGCATCACTGAATGTTGGGTTGACTTCACGAGGAAGAATAAAAGGATCATCTACCCGACTGGCATAGAGCAAACCTCTGAAGGGTGGCAAGACATTTGGAGAATGCCTGGTTAAGCCTTCTTATTTTGCATACAGACACTAAATCCAAAAAAGGATAAAACACCGTCCCAAGTTTTCACGGGTAGTTAGTGGTTGAGTTGGGACTAAACCCCAGATTTCCTGACTCTCTGTCCAGTGCTCTTTACAAAGCCAGCAGGAGTTGTGAGGCAGTCTTCTGTAGTATCACCCAAGTCAGCTCTCTACCATCTGGGCCAACAGGAAAACAGTGACTCACAGAATCCAGCATTCCTTTGGAGTGCAGGAGAGGTGTGCCTTTCTTCTACATTCTGAGCCTTTTCAATTTCTGTAAATAAAACCCTATTTTAAATGCCCTGGGAGAGTTGGCAATCGTGAGTTCCCCGCAGGTCAAGATCATATTTAGAACATTAGAACAAGCTTAGGCTGACTGACTGATAGATCCTTTGATAGATGAAGAGCAAATGACTGTACATCAAACTCCAAATTGTCAATAATTTTTGCTTAGACTAACAGCCATGTTCATGCATTTTGAAGCACTTAGGAGTGGCACAAAGAATGAGAGGCTGAAATTTGCCAAGGGTAACACATGTAAAATCATTGCAAGTTAGCTGTTTAGAAGCATACATGTGAAGATATAGCTTTTAATGTCAGGTTCCACTGTTCTTTAATCCAGGACACCTTGAAAACTCATGATCTCATTCATCAGACCAACTATCAGAGAGTGGGTACTTTCTGAGAGCTTTAAAACTGCCACGGGTAAATGACACACGGAGCGGACACCACCCTTCACATTAATTGCATCCATCATCCTGGCTGTACTCTGGGAGAGCCCTGCCTTTTTCTCTCCTTACAACCGCACAGGGCACTGATAGCAATAGTCACCACTCTTTCTGCCACCTCTCATAGGCCTCCAAATCCGCAGGACATAAGACACTCTGATTTCTTTATTTCTAAGTATGATAGTAGCCCTAACCATATCCCTCGCATGTATCTGCAAAGCTACTATAAAGACAATATTCAAAGAAAAGCAAAATTTAATAGTATGCCATTCTACTGTTCAAAAGTGTTCAATGACTTCTCACTGCCTACAGTACACAGCTCAGACTACTGAGGTGACACATAAAGCCTCCAGCAGGCTGATCCCACCTCTCCTTTCCTGTTTCTTAGCCTCATTATTCTGCTACATAGACCCTTCCCTCTTAATCATGCTGGTCAATTCACTGTTCCCCCAAATAATCTTGTGCCTTCCTCAGCTGAACACATCCTCCTCCTTGCCCTACTGTTCATCACCCATGTATCCAAATGTGACTTTCCATGGCTCAGCTCACTGCTAACTTCTCCTCTTTGCTACCCAACTAATAAAATTTCATGCTTCTTTTCTTCCATGAGAACAGATCTACATTCTTGTTTTCTTCTGCTTTGAATATCCCACACTGTCTGGTATCCATTTTTAATAAACATGTGTTAATTGATTAATTCCAAAAAGGGGGGTCCATATTTAAGGCTCTTTAAAATATGGTAATAATCTGGAGCTGTTATTATATTATCCACACAATGGAAACTTCAGAGCATCTAGTATGTTGTCATTGGATTCCTTTCTTTCCACAGAAAACCAAACTAGGTCATTTCAAACCTCAGTCACCTTCAGAGAGATTCTAGGAGGGCACGCTAAGAACCAGCAAAGAAATCACATTCCTGGATTCCTTACTTGTTGTCCAGATCTGCTACTGAATCAGATTCAGGCAAGTGTGAACTGGAGAAATGAACTAATCATTAGCACCAACCAAACAAAATGAAAGGAGCTCTTTTGTTATGTTGGCTGGATATTCAGGTTTGAAAGGAGGGAGTGAAGGAAGAAAAGGAGAAGAAAACTAACAGCCATCAACTGTCTTCCCTTTGAGTGTACCTTTCTTGCCTTTTCTGTTTATTTTTTTTACAACTATGTGATAGAACTGGAATATTTGGAAGGCATAAAATTGGAATTGAAAAGGTGATTTGCTGTAATCTAATGAGGATAATTCCTAACATGTTTACCACCCAGATGCTCCTCTAACTGGGTCTTGTTTAGTTTGCCCAGAATACATTTCTTTGCTAAATTAAAAAGTGCCTAAAGTGGTACCCTGCCTATAAAATGACATCTGATTTCAGGAGTCACGCCAGAGTAGTCAATGCAGTCCTGCTTGTAGGTCTAGTAACAAGGGTTATTTATTTCATAAATTTAATTTCATGGGTTTGGCCACATCCTTAAAAGACAAACATACTATTTGGAAATAGGAAAACTGAGTTATTAAGGATGAGAAAAGAATAAAACCAAAGAGCAAATAGGCAAAAAAAGTTAATGTGAATATTCTAGCTTCCTAAGCATTCATTAATTCTTTTTTTTTCATTCATTAAACTAATAAATAGTAGTCATTTTCTATGTATCCATGTTCCATAGTGTCATTTGTTCAATTATATTATATATATCCATTGAGTACTTGTTTTCTTCCAGCTAGTTAACCACTAGATATAACTTCTTTGCAGCCTAAAAGTTACTGAAAATAATGCAAATTTGGGGATATATATGAAAAATTATAAATATTAAAGAAACAATTTCCAAAAAAATCATACCATCTGGAATAATTGTTCCAAGGTCAAATTTGTCTATGATAAATTTTAAATTTTTCATCTGGTATATCACTAATCTTTCTTCATAGCCCCAGCACATGGGGTTCTACTTTGTTAATTTCCACATGTATCCAATTGAGAATAAGCTTAGTTACAAAAGAAGCAATGGAAGCCTTGGGCTCCAGAGGCAAACAGATGGGAATATGGCTATGGGAAAAACTAAATCCAGTATAAACTTCGCGCATGTAGCATGTCGCATGTAGTATTATTTTTACCCAAATGCCACTGTTGGGCATTTTCTTAATGGAATTCTTTTTTTTTTTAATAAAAAAATTATTTATTTATTTATTTATTTGAGAGAGAGAGAGAGATCACAAGTAGGCAGAGAGGCAGGCAGAGAGGCAGGCTCCCTGCTGAGCAGAGAGCAATGCTGGGCTGATCCCAGGGTCCTAAAATCATGACCTGAGCCACCAAGGCACCCCTTAATGGAATTCTTTAAATCCTTTTTTTATAGTTGTGACCTTCTTTAGACCAATGATTCTTATAGGGAGGAGAGAATTTTGCCTCCCTACTCCAAAGACATTTGTCTAAGTGTAGGGACATTTTCAATTTCACCACTTAGGAAGGAGGAAGATATTGGCATCAGGTCTGTAGAAACCAGAGAGGCTGCCCATCACTATGCAGTGCAAGGGGGGAAGTCCCCACAACATAAAATTATCCAGCCCAAGATGTCATAGTACCCAGTTTGAGAAACCCTGCTCTTGACCATCATTTTTCCTTCTCTTGGAGCCTGGTAACCCTCAAAGACATCAGGATCTAACCCGAGACCGGGCTAGGTGTTTTGTTTTGTTTTGTTTTGTTTTGTTTTTATGACAGTCTGGTGCCCAGCTCACAAGCTTTGAAAGCTCAGTAGCTGTGACATCTTGTAAGTTTGAGCTAGTGGCTTAATCCCTTTAAGATTCCGTTCTTTAAAAAACAAACAAAGCGAAGTAAACAAACAAAAAAACACTACATAATACCTCATAAGGTCGTGGTGAACACTAAATCAAGTTTTCTATCTATCTATAGGTAGATATATTTATGTAAAGACCTAATCAGTGAAAGCCCTCTCGTTCTTCCCGGTCCACTCACCCCACCCGACTCCTTTCTTTCCCCTCTCAATATCCCCCATCCTCAAGGCTCAGGTTCTCCCCTTTAAAAGGTTTTAATTCCTTTGGTGGCTGAGATCAAGTTTGGGCTGGGAAGTGAGTCACCGCTCAGCAGCTAAAGGAGCTTGTTTTTCTTTCTCTGAATGTATTTCTTAAGAATTTCAGCCTGATCCTTCAGCCGTTTGTTGGTCGAATCCTCTCTTAATGTTCAAGACACACAGAGAGTGAGCTATGGCACTAAGACGGTTTCCAATTGTTAGGAATGAAAGTTTTTTAAATACCGAAAATAACCAGAGGGCAGAGTCCTGAAATCCTGTTACATAAGCAGACGTTGGAAGACCGAGGTTGATTTTGAGGTTCCTTCCTCCACAAGCCAATCTCAGCTGATCCTCCCCAACCTTTGCTGGATTTACCTTAATGCTGCAGAAGTCTCAACAGGGGCCTCTGGATGCTGCACGCTACCGGCAGCACAGGGAGACCTTTCTTGACACATAAGCACTGCCGGGAGTGAGGAGCGGAGGCGGGTTTTACCCGCGGACCGACCGGGGCTGCGGGCGCAAGCTGCACCCGCTCCGCGCCGCGCGCTCGGCTCCGCGCCCTGGGCTCCGCGCCGCTGCCGGGCGGGCGTCCGCCAGCACTTGGGCTGTGCTCCTCGGACGCCCAGCGGCCCCTCCTTGGCCTCGCTTAGGAACCCTTCCGTTTTCCTGAACCGTTATTTAGTTTTTCAAATTCACAGAAAACACCTTTAGTGCTAACAGTCACCCACAAAAATAATAATAATAATAATAATAATAATAATAATATATTTTTTTTAAAAAGTCACACAAAAGCAAAAAATAATCCAGTTCTCCTTTCCTTCCAGACCTTGCGTGTTTGTCTCTCTCTGTCCCCTATTCATCTTTTCCCCAACCCATTTGCCGTCTTTGGTCTACATCCCTTTCTCTGTTGTTCTTCGTTCCCCCTTTTTTCTTTCTCTTTCTCCCTCCCTCTCCCGTTTCCATTCCTTCCACCGCTTCTACAGCCTCCTCCCGTCGCGTCTCTCCTCCCTCTTTCGGGCTCCTGCTCTGCCCTCTCCGCCCCTCCCCAGAGAAGAGTGTCCAGCTCCTCCCGGGGCTACCCGCCCGCCGCTCCTTTCCTGCCCACCTACTATGAGGAGCAGCTCCTCCCACCTGCCCATAAAAGCCAAGTGCATGTTACCAGCCCCGGATCAGAGCACTTTCCCGGTCCTCTCCTGTGCGAGCCCCCTGAGCCTTTCTCCTGGATCTTACGTGCTCAAGGTAAGACAACACTTCTGCAGGCATATGACCTACTAGGGGTTGCTGCGGGGGTGGGGAGTAAGTCTCCTCTGGTCAACACGCTTACTGTTTGGTTCGAGCTGACCTCTACGGATGCCAGATCAGCTGCTCCTTTAACTAGCAACTGGTTTAAAAACAAACTTCTGTTTGAACGGTAAAATAAAAATTCATTTTGGGCAGAAACAGCAGCACAAATACTGCAAAAACCTTCTCTTTTTAAATCACTCTTCCCCCTTTGCCGACTGTTGCTGAAGTTAAAATGTATCTGTGTGGGGTGTTTTACTGACGTTTTTCATTGTAAATATTTCCTATATCAGTGGGGGCAAGGAAAACTTTGTCCCATTGTCAAAAATGTACTTTAAAAGAACACAATTAGTTTCCTAAAAATAGCACAGTCAAAAGGTCTGCTAACAATTTAGCAATGTTTTCGAACCCCCAAAGACAGCTTCTGTGAGTCCTTTAAAAAGTATCTTTCCAGGTTTAAGTGCTTGGAAAAAATGATGTGAACGGGTGCCCTTTGCACAGAGACGGTAATCAGGTGGCTGGTAGATAGGAAAGAACAAATCCAAATTTACAAGCTGGGGCAAAATGTGCTCTCACAAAGCTATCTTTTCAAGACTTTTCTAAAATGAGAATGGTGTTGGAACCAAGAAAGTATATAAAAGAACTTCATGAATTTCTATACATACACCTAAACATAAAGCGTTTCAATATGTTTCACAGCAAGAGAAAAATACAGGCCAGATTATACAATTCTTCTGTGTACACCAGACGGTTGTAAAGAAAGATCAGCTCAAAGGCTTTGGAAGTTTGAACCCTACTTGCCACCTTCTTTTCCCTCATCTAGTAAATTAAAATCCACCTGACTAGCACCCGGTTCTCAGAGTTATCCAGTGTTTAAGTCCCATCCCAGGTGAAGACTGCTGTATCTTCCCATTTCTGAGGTCAAAGAAAGAGTCCCATGCACCTGTGACAGGAAAAACATACTCTACAGCTACTTCTGTAAAAACCAGACACTTGGTACATGAAGTTTGCCGTCAAAATCTGTGGGCTGTGTGGGATGAAACTCTCTCATGTGGGAGAAAAACCCTCTTCAAATATTTCCTCTGGGGAATTAATTGCACAAGACCACATAGAGACGACAAACCAAAGCTGGCAGTCAGGAAACCAAACCACTATTTCAACCCTTAAGGTTCTTAAAGTAAAAGAGGAAGAGTTTCACTTTTTTTTTTCTTTTTTGTTTGTTTATATCATTTCACTTAAAAAGGGGAAACTCACCAAAGCTGTAAATAAAACTTCACCATTAAAGAAAGTACAATCATCAGAAGTTTAACGGAGGGTCTTTCAAAGCTATTCTCCATATCTTTTGCATATCAAAAGAAATAATAAAGATATACTAAAATTCTGTTGGCATGGAGGGAATGCAGGGCTATTATTCAAATGAAAGACTTACCCGGAAAGCTTTGTGTCATGCAAAATTTTGCTTCATTGGAAAAAGTTATTGCAAGGAGTATGGTTTCCTTAAAGAAAATGATATAAAATTACTATTGGCCAATAGTATGTGACCTGAGCATATTAAAATACCTTTCATCTGGAGCCACAACGCAGACTGCTTGCTTCATATCTGATGTTAACTGGGTAACCAACCACGACAAGAGCACAGGTATGGGACAAGGCCAAACCAAATGTGTGGCGTGTCCAAGTTAATTCTTCTTTTATGGTAGTACCGAACTCATGCTATCATCACAAGGGTGAAAAGACACTACTTCATTCACCAGATTTCCCTTGAGGGAAGTTATCTTTCCAGAAAGAAAAAAAGAGACAGAGAGAGAGAGAGAAAGTGCTCCCAACGTAAAAGAGCTCCTGTTATTCCTAAATTTGGGGATGAAAAGTGTTCTCCCAGAGTTAGCTTCTGCTTTTCCTGGCAGCTGATCCATTCTACCAGCTTTGAACCACTTAAGAATAACGGCCTCCCCCTTGTGCCATCAAGTTCAGCACCCTAAATAACTGGGTGAGATCATGGAGATCACTCATGACCTAACTTTCCCAGGGCCCTTTACTGGACTCTTAAAGTGATTCTTTCCCTATAGCATACACATCAGGCATGATGATTCTTCTCTTAAGTTTTTAGGAAAAGCAGTGCCGGGGTTTCATTTAGTTACTTCAGTATCTCCCCTTTGCACCCTGTATGGAGACCTCACGTGAGTCTTCTCTTTGTGCCATTATATAGCTGCTCCTGGATTGAGTTCATGGCCATAACCTAAGTGACACTGTTCCAGCAGGCTTGCTGGGCTCCTTTAATGGTTCTCAAAAAAGGAAAAAGGAGCAGCTGCCTGTTTCACTAGAGACACAGGGAAGGTGTACCACCAATTGCAAGGGCCTGCTACACCTAGGGAAACACACATTTGAGATTTTCTACGACTCACAATTCTAAAACGATATTCTTTCCATGACCAGCAAGTATATCCCACTTTCTTCCATTCATGCTACAAAAGTCAAAGAGAAGAGAATGGGGATGAGAGCTGAGAGTGAAGCCAGGAGGAATCTCTCATAGAAAGTGCTGTAGAAGAAGAGAAAGAGCAGAATCTCTTCCCAATACAACTTCTTTTTGCTTTAACTGATGTGGGACATGAAGAGATGCAGAGGGGCAAATATTCATACGTGATCTTGGCTTCTGTCTTAAATTAGTAAAAGTATTTCTACTAATACATTAAAATCTATCTCTGCCGTGTCCTTCTGGAACAGAGGAGAATAGCCCAGTTCTATGGACCAAACGATTTCAGGTCTGCCCCCCATTAAAACCCGTAGGACCTTAACAGTTACAATTTTAAAAACTATACGATGAGTACAAAACAGAACATTAATGGGTGGTTTACATCAACAAACCCACTTTCCCAAAGGGCCCAATGGTGGGTAATTATTTGCAAGTGAGAAGTTAGAAGCAACGGTGTACTCCTTTTTATCTGTGGTCACCCACTTCTGGTATGGCAACTTGCAGAGTGATGGAGATGTGGACCTATTTCCCCACCTCTGGTCCTCCCAGTAATCCTTTCTTCCTGCATTGGCTTCTTTCTCTTCCACTGAGGCTTCATAACCATACATACACATAATTTAAAGAAAGTACAGATCTTGGGCGCCTGGGTGGCTCAGTGGGTTAAGCCGCTGCCTTCGGCTCAGGTCATGATCTCGGGGTCCTGGGATCAAGTCCTGCATCGGGCTCTCTGCTCAGCAGGGAGCCTGCTTCCTCCTCTCTCTCTGCCTGCCTCTCTGCCTACTTGTGATCTCTCTCTGTCAAATAAATAAATAAATAATCTAAAAAAAAAATAAAAAATAAAAAATAAAAAAAGAAAGTACAGATCTTGAGACTAGAACTCAGTCTTCTGAGAGGTGCACTGTTCTCATTTATTGAGTGAAAAGGAAAACAAAAGGAGAGGAAAGGAAAAGATGAAGGGGATGAATGAATGTTCTTTGGAACTTAGAGAATGTTTTACTTTAGCATTTTGTGAAATGGACCTCTTAGTAACCAAAGCATCCAGAATTTTTAAAAAATAATAATTTTTTTAAAAGATCAACTCACTAGTTGCTACAAAATGCTAAGGTTATAATGAAAAAGATCTTCAATGACCTGGCAATCATTAACAGCAGTTTATACTCCCAGTACTGAATGAAAGCTCTGCGAAACTTGCCTTTTCCAGAGTGAAGAGTGAGAAAGAAAATTAACCACATTTCAGCACCAACAGAGAAGCCACTAATCAAACATTCCACTATTGCTTTGGTAACTGTGTTTGCTGTTTGAGGAAGGAGGTTCTTTATAGTCTATTCTCAAGCAAATAGTTGTGCAGTAAAGGGGTTAGAGGGGGCCCTTAATCTGGGGGCCCTGTAGACACAAATCCACAAAGCCACTGAAATTGTGTGACACCCACTGAAGTGACTGAAACAAAAATGTTCCTGAAAACTGATTACAGAGAGTAATTAGCTAAAATAATACTGAATTCTAACTGTTCAATGTGGCATAACAGCAAAAGCACCTCACAGCACCTCTAGCTGATTATATATGATATTAAAATACACCTGAGGGTTCACATTCAACCTCCTCTATTAATTTTGGGTTCATTGCCATCCTTCTTCCTAGAAAATGAAAACTTCCATTCTCCCCTTCAGCATAAGATCTCTCTTCAATTACTACAGATTAAGTTCCTGGAGTACCACTCATACTTGTGGATTTTCTCATTACCAAAAGTCTCATACTTCTCTTAAACAGGATGTAAATTTTCACTCCGGCAAATAAGAAGGCTTTACATTTTTGTAAACCTTAATTCATCTATCTAGAAGAAAGGTAATTTAAAATTGCCATTGCCTCCAACAGGCCCTTCTGAATGACGTTTCTAAACACTCTAGTCCCTATTCTAATTTCTTGGGTATTATACTGAGAGAATAACAGAGTATAAACGCTGGAAGGATCTTTGGAGCTAATTTTAACTGAAGTTAATTTAACAGGTGAGAAAAGGTCAGGGAGGTTGATGTCATGCCGAAGTTCACCCAGACAGGTGTAGCAGAACTCGGGCTCCAGTTCAGCTCTAGGTAGCTAGACTCTTTGAACAGTGCTCTATCTTGGCTAACCAGAGTGTGTTTTCCCAATACAGTATGTGTCAAAGATGTCTTAAAGTCTCATTAAAATATTTATGTGACAGAACAAATGTATTATTTTGTGATGGTTTAATAGCATAACATTCTTCTTCTCCCACCGAGTAGGCAGTGTGTTGGCCTTATGATCACCTTACTCCTTCCCAGGTCTTTAATGAGAAAAAAAGGCAAAATATGCATAAAGAACAACCAGAGGAAACTTTGAGAAACAGACAGATTGAGGAATATAAGCATGAAATATGTTCTGTCAGAGGAGAGGGGTCAATGACCCAAGAATATAGAGACAAGATAGTGCAGCAAAGAGGGCTCATTCCATCTTCGATAGAAGAGGGAGAAACTTGGTAGAATTTTGAGGTACTAGAGAAGAGATTTTTAATATGCCTGATCCAAGAGTCTCTCAAATGTTTGGGAGATAAAATCCTCTTTGGGTCAGGCTCCTTTCAGTACAATGCCATTTGAGGACTGACTCACAGGGGTAAAAGCTTTACAAGTATTACATCTTGTTAAAATTCTTCTTAACCCTTGACTGGGAAAAGAGCCTCATTTGACCTCTAATTCAACTGACTTAGCATACTAACTCTATAGATGTCAAGGCATCAAAATGTTTTTCTGCTAAGATAACGATATAATTTGGGGTGATACATAAAGTTATTCCAATATAGAAAATGATGAAGGTAGAAAAGAATATTCTTGTATCATTTCTGGAAATAATTTACCCTGAATAAGTGGACAGATGTTACCCCAGATGCTTCTTCACTTTCCTCTAAAGCCTGACAATTGTTTGCATATCTTTGAAATAGTACTTGTGTTTCTGAAATTGATTTATTTTATGTTAAAATTTACATAGTCTATGACAGCATCATCGTGAAAACATTCTTTTAAGTAAGTCTCTTGAAGACTGCCTCTCTTAAGCTCTCTATTGATGTGTTTACATCACAGGATATTTAGGCATTGGCATCATTTGATGTGCTGAGATTAAAGACAATCACTTCATGTGCTACTTTTCCAACTCTAACTGAATAGGCTTGGGTGTGGGTGTCAGCTGTTGGCTTCTCCAGGAAATAAAATGTGTCCAGCCTGTTACGGCGCTTCCCCAGTCCTCTCTGTTAGCTAGATAAAACAGCTGTTTTGTCACTGGGCCAGTGACCTCCATACTTCAGGCTTCGTACCAGGGCAACTATGGCTGGTTTATGCAGAAATTTTATGCTACCCAGCAGCAGAGTGGCTAAGTCACAACTGCCTTCAGATCAACAGGAAGACAGTGAATCCTAAGAACTGGTTTGAGAGCATTGTCCTGGGGCAGCTGGGAAACATTTTGGCAACTATTATCCTGTTTGGTTCCTCCAGCTATCCTGCCATGCGCACTCAAAAGATAATCTAAACTTGGTTCATAAGTTCAAAGTGATGACTGTACATTATTCTATCTCTTTAAAGATCTTTACTTACTGATAATCTAGTCTTAAAATCCAGCCGTCATGGTGTTCATCCATGCTATAAATCCAAAGAAGTGGCCTCCTGTTAAAAGGCAGATGCAAAGTAAGTCCAAGACTGATGTGAAGCGAGACACTAGGTTGGGCTAAAAATCTGTGGCTTAGGTGGCCAAAATAGAGGTTGGGAAAAATAGCAGATAAAAAGAGAGGTACAGAGAAAGTATGCTATTGGATCTATAACTCCTGATTTAACCGGAGTTCCCTTCCTAGCTCCCAGTTTATTCTAACCCAATGTTCAAATGAGTGGGGAGGAAAGTCAATGACCAGTAGAGGGAGCCACGGGGCTGAGTGTCTCAAAAACAAACAAAACAAGCAAAAAACCTGACTTGTACCAGAGGGGGCCTTTAGAGTTGAATTTTTCCTGATAAAAGGCAGTGACAGGTGTCCTTTGTAGCCAGTGGCTAAGATATACTAAAGGAGTGTATCACATTGTGGTTTTCTTTAAAAAAAAAAAAAATAATAATAATAATAATAACCAATATAAGCCTCTAGGAATAAATCACCTGCATTTCAGCAATGCCAGAAATGTCCAGGCTTGTAGAGGTTTGTTTGAAAGAAAACCAAAGCAATCTTAGAAAATGGTCTTTCCAAGGCCACCACTAGCCAAGACTAAATGCCCACGACTAAATGCTCAACTCAGTAAAAAACAAACCCTGGCAGCTGGGGGTCGGTGAGAGGAGGGCAGGGAAGCCCAGGCGCTTGAAAGATCATGAGCTAACAAAGGGAGTCCTGGTGCCCTGCCATGACTAGTCCTTCCTGACAACAGGAGCAGGAAGGAATCTGGGAGGAAGAAGGAGGCAGAAATGGGCCAAACAAGGTTCTCTGAGATGGCCTCAAACCTGCACTGTTGGATCCAGGTCTCTCCAAGGAGAGGCCAGGGCCTTGCCGAGACCGAAGTGAATACCTTTCCGTTGAACATTTCCATTGCACAGCTGTGTTGGGGATGGCTTGTTAAGACTTGAGACACTTGCATAATTCAGAACCCTTTGGGGGATAGAGATCAATTAGGACCATAAAAGAAAAATCCCTGGCACACCAGAGAAGGGCTGCTTGCTTTGTACAATTTATGACATTCACAGGAATACAGAGCAATCCTCTAAGTCTATGTCTGATGTCAGCAGAGATGAACCTATGAAGTTGGTACGCAGAGGCCTACGAAGTCCCCATTTGAGAAAATCATGTGTTTTAATCTCAAAAACACCTTGACTCTTTCTGGGGTCTTAGGAAAGTCATTAATCATCTCTGTGTCTTAATGTATTTATCTTAAATAGGAGAACAGTTTTCAAATAACCACTCTCTTTATCATTTAGAGACACTTGAGGTCTTGCCAGTTATTTTACGGAATGATGCTGCTTAAAGCATACATTGTTTCTGTTACTTATGTAGTGAGTGGATTATACTCAGAACACCTGGTAATGGCTCACAGTGTTGTAAACAAAATCAAGTCAAAATGGAATAAAATTCCAACAAAACACTTAACCTTTCAAGACACAGCACAAGCATTTTTGTTTCTTAAAATACAAAGGACAATTCCTTATGTCTCAAAGAGCCAGACAAGGTCAAGTGTAAGTAGAAAAGGGAAGAGAAAGAATTAAATTATGGCTTAAGAGTCTCAAAAGACCTCTGTGTTCATTTGTCCATAGTTTGACATTAATTAAAAACTAATTCTCCCCGCACAAAAAAGTTTTTTGTTTTAAAATTCTGTTGTAACTAAAGAAAGATATTTTTAATAATGATATTATATTATGTAAAATCTGAATTTTGCTTCTTCAACATTTCCCAAAGTGTGTTTCAAAAACAGCAGTACCTGGGATATTAACATGTGTTTATACAGAAAAAGCTTCTATGGTCAAATAATTTTAGAAATACTCAATGAAACAATATGATCAGTTCAATTCACTGCAAGTTTCACAAAGACCTTACTATGCTAATTATATTTTCATTTTTCAAAAATGTGACAGTAAATAGTGTGCCCTAAACTTATTTGCTGACAAATCTTCCCAACCTGAGAGCATCTCTTGGGACTGGTATTCTGTGGAACAACTTGGGAACAGTTTAGGAATCACCGTCCTCTTCATTATCTGAAATCTACTGGGACATGGTAATTTCAGTGTTGCTAGTTATTATGTAATACACATTGAGTGTTAGTATAGATTATGTGCTATGCCAAATCATAAAGTAAGGAACTATCCCAATGTAACCAGTTGAAAAAGGAACAAAAGAAGATGAATGTGTCTTGGTTCAATGGCTCAGTTCTTCATAATAAAAATAATAGCAGAAATGCCAGAATAATTTAAGTGTTTTGAAAATCTAGAAAGATAGATGATGGAAGAGAAGAAGGAAGGAAGGAGGAGGGAAGGGACATTGGACAGATTTAAATGATCTATTCCTTCCTTCTTCTTTCCCATTGTCTAGATATTGTGTGTAGAGAAATGACCATCAATAAGCAATAAATTCAGTAAACGAGGAGCCTACGTAATTTCACAAATTAGCTCAGCAATCTCTGATCTGATAATTCTGTGTCACAAATTAGCTCAGCAATCTCTGATCTGGTAATTCTGTGTCACCTTAACCACTGGTAAGGATCTCTAGCCAAACTTCTTCCTTGAGCATTTACTTTCTCACCATAAATAGGAATCTAATTCCCATAACAGGATCACACTAACTGGTATCCTAGTGTATCTTGCTCTATCAGGGATTATTTGGCTTATTGATGACACTCAGACCTCCAACTCCTATTAAATTTCCTGTTTCTCTTAGGGCCATACTCTGGGAATTCTCTTTCCCCTCCACAAAGATAATGCCCAGAGGTCAGTATCCTAAAAATGTGAGACTGGAGCATCCTCTCCTTTAAGAAAATAAGTATTTCATAGTCATCCAAACGAGTAACTCAAACTCATCATTAGTAGTTATAAAAATAGATACTATTGATTAAGTGTCTAACAGGATCTGACATTGTATCATTATCTCTGTTCCTTATATCAACCCTATGACAGCAGTATTATCATTCTCAATTTTCTTAATTTTTAGTTAATTATTTATTAGAGGGAGAGAGAGAGTGAGCCCAAGTAGGGTAGAGCAGAGGGAGAGGGAGAAGCAGATGCCCCACTGAGCAGGGAGCCAGTGTAGGCTCGATCCCAGGACCCTGAGATCATGACCCAAGCCAAAGGCAGGTGCTTAACCAACTGAGTCACCCAGTCTCCCCATCATTCTCAGTTTAGAGATGAGAGAAATGGAGCCTCTACTTGGCCAAGAGGCTTGCCCAGGGTCACACAGCTAGCAGGTGGCAGAGCCAGTATTCCCATCGAGGTCACACTCCACACTGCTCCTCCACACTGCCTTTCATAGTGTCTTCTAGTGTCACAAAAGGGAGAAAAAACATCAATTCCCTGTGACAATGCCTCTGACTCATAAAGAAAGTGAGAGAATTCCAGTGGCT
Source organism: Mustela putorius furo (assembly GCF_011764305.1). Taxonomy (NCBI): domain Eukaryota; kingdom Metazoa; phylum Chordata; class Mammalia; order Carnivora; family Mustelidae; genus Mustela; species Mustela putorius. The sequence continues at coordinate 26,204,746 of NW_025421987.1, forward strand.
CTGTTCCTAGACACTGCCGACTGGCTCTGTTTCTTGTTTAGTACTGTGATTTTAATTTCTTTCTCTTTTCTGTATTTTTTTCCTAAAAGCATGCTGTCATTTTGGAGCCAAAAAAGTAAGGGCTGTGTAACTAGAAAAACCAAAAAAAAGCTATCATTTCTCCCTAGAGTAATTTGTAAGGGCTAAGGTTTCTCCATAAATTCTCCCCAAGTGATCCCAAGTTGCTTGGCATCAGTCTAGAAGAGAGAGTGACAACCTAGCATGTCATTCCTAAGGCGGTAGAAATTCCCATGATTATATGAGGAACAGACAGAACAAAAGCATTACAACATGTTAAACGAACTTGAATCTGGCTCGTCAGATCATTCTCTTTGGCGTTACTTTTATTATCATCCATAGCCAGATGATGAGAGTCAAGACAACTTAAATGATTCCCTCAAGCCATGAGAGTCACCTAGAAAAATGTCTATATTGTCTACACCTGCTGCTTAACTGATATATATGGGTATATATGGAAATAAGTATACCTCGAAGCCTTCCTCTGTGTCGTGCCAAAGACTTGAGAAGAAACAAGGGCTAGTTCTTTCCATATGGTCACATCCTGCATACTTTTTTTTTGCCTTTGTCCTTGACCTTCCCTTTCTGCATGTGGTTTTTCCTAGTTAATCTACAAAATTAAGATTCCTCCTCCAAGTTTCAGATCCTCCAAGATCTGAATCAGGTATCTTCTGCTTTGAGAAGACATGCTTACTCCCTGCCTGCCCCAGGGTCCACTGTACAGCTCTGCCATGCTCCCTAGCCCCCTGGGCATGGCCCTGTCATGGCCATGTCCACGCTGTGATAGCATTGGCCTCTTCTATGTGCAAGACCGGGAGCTCTTTGCCAAAGGCTTCAGGTCCTGCTTATCTCTGCACCCTCAATACTTAGCACATAATAGAAACCTAATAAATGTGAAAAGGAGGAAAGGAAAAAGGGATGAGGCAATAGAATACAGTGACGGTGAATGAGAAGCCTTTAAATGCTCTTTTCTCTATCTCCATAGATTGTTCCAAGAAGACACAATTTTACCTAAGTCCATTCACACCCGGGCACACATAATTAGGTTACCAGTATGACACTTTTTATAGTGTTAAACTTCTGGAGCTAACCATGGCGCATGGGATGAACTTCCATTGGCATGCTAATATTAAATATTAACCTTCTATCTACTAAATTACATAAAGAAAAATTTGTTGGGTGATGCCACAATCCCAGGACTGTTAGTACTCTGCTCATAAATATTAGTGGCATCATGAAACATGGAACAAACACCTTAACTTGCCAGTTAAGCTCAGGTACCTCAACCTCTCTCAACCCAAACCACCTTTCCATCTTCAACCCTCTCTGGTCTACAGCAGGAATCAGGCCTAAACCACAAACATTATTATTCCCCAAAAATCCTCTTTCCTTTTCTCTACTGAATGTCCCTCATTGTTCTTAACACTTGACAAAATAACCATAAATTCAAGGTCTCATTAAAGTCTTCCCAAATATTGCAGCCTGCACTGATTCTGGTTTATTCTCAACTGACAAGCAGTTGCTACAAATGTCACTTACATGTTGCCTGTACACAAATCAGAGCTGTCTGCTAGACTATTCTGTAGTGAAGAAATGTGCCCTATCTGAGCTGCACAGAATGATAGCCACCAACCACATACTGGGAACTGAGCACTTGAAATGTGGCTAATGCAAGTCAGGTCCTAAATTTTTAAATTCTATTTTATTATAATCTCCTTAAATTTAAAATCAAATAACCACAGGTGGATAGTGCCTACTGTATTGGACAACACAAAATATTTACATTTTCATGTGCCATGTCTTGTATTCCTTGATGACCACATAAACTACTCAAAAGATGCTTTTCTGTATCCTGAGTGAATGTCACGACCACAGTAGTGTTCTTTAAATATTGTGTTCAGTGCATGGCTTTCCTACCATGCCTAGCATACATTATCTTAAGGAAGTCCTCTTCCCTACATATATAATTTTAATAAAATACTACAGATGGTATTTCCTTTTTTTTTTTTTTAGTTGCTTTAACTCACAGAGAACGGCACTGTAGTGTTATCTAGATCCTTTATCACTATACAAACAAAATGAGATAAAGAATGATTTGAACCGAGTCTTTCAAAGAGAAAGTTCCATTATACACTGCCATCTCTTTTCCCTTTTATAGGAAAAAACACGTTTTATATACCTGTTCATAGAATTGCTTCAATTTTCAATACGACTATTTCTACAGATAAAAACTGTCCTGGGGTATCCAAAACAAGTTCAGTAAGAGATTTTTGCCTCTATCTCCCTCTGAAATCCCATGACTCTCTGAAGGAAAGTAGTTCTTTATCATAGATTTTCCCAGAGCATTTTTGTCCCTATTTCTAGTGATCAAGCTGAGACTCTTTGAAGAAGGCTAAACCCTCTACCAGAAGGTCAAGGGAGGTCACATGTCTTTGGAATTTAACAATGATGTGCCCCTGGCACTTGCTGGCTTACCAACGGCCCTTCAGGAGTCATCATGCCAACAGGCCAACCACGCAATAAAATCCTGTGCCTGGCAAAGCCAAGAGCAAAGTGATCAAACAGTCTGGCTGCAGATTAGATTCTAACTTATTAATAAGCCTTCAGAAAATAAACCAGAGTGAGTCTTTAACAGCAACAGTTTACAGGAGATGTTTAATGATTTCGGAGGTCCGCCACACCACATGCCTTCCTTCTGACTCAGGGAAGAGCAGGATAGGGCAGAAGACACGCTCAAGAAGCCAGAGCCATCAGCTGTATCTTTTCCATTTACAGCTAAGTCTATCTGGAGTGACTGGAAAAATTTTCAATGAAAACTTTTTTAAAATAATAAAATAAAAGAATTTACCCAGCTATCATGAGCCAGACAACATCAAGAAATAATTATGAGTGTGTATTTTCCCCTGCCTTGTAAAGTATTTACAAATTATAGCATGAACAAACTCTAAAGTAAATGGTAAAGATAGCAATAACATTTAACTTGTAAATTTTTTATATTTAGCCATAAAAGAATCACCATGTGTTTAAATTACATTTGAATACATATAAATAAAATTCTCATCTGTAGACATGAGCCACTGGCTGCAGAAAGAATCCATGACTTCTTTTTAACATGGCAAGAACACTGGAGAGGCTTAGTACCTGGTTTTTATAAAATAGAATTCATTATCACCAGGTCAGCAAAAGTGTTAGTAAGTATCTTAATTTGGAAACTTTAAAAAATGAAGAGAGTGATACTGATAATAATAAACTCTGTAGAGAAATTTACTGTTTATGATGTATTTTATATACATTCCTTCATTTGAATTAGACAGAGGAAGATTTTATCTATGTTTTACACATGAGACAGTGGAGGCTTAGAAAGATTAAGTAAATTTCACATCATTTAGATAGTGAATGTTTTGAGCTACAATATGAAGCTGAATCATTGAATCCTCAAACGGACCCCCCATGAGTGCATATCCCCAGCTCAGGGCTCAATCCTAGAACCCTGAGGTTATGACCTGAACCGCAACCAACCGACTGAGCCAAACAATCCATTTTAAACCTGCCTATAATTGTTGAAGCCCCCTTTTCATTAATGCCAAAATAATGTCCTTTAAGGGGGAAGAAAAGAAAAGATCTTAAATCATCTATGAAAAACGACTGTAGTGTCACAAATAAAAGTGCTGAGCTAGACATGAAAAGTCATGGGATCAAGTCCCACTTTTGCCACCTAAAAAATGCAGCCACCCTAGCCAAGTCAGTGAGTCTCACTGAGTCTTTCTTTCCTCTGCTCCAAAATAAGTCTGCCTCTCCTGACTGTAATGGATGTTAAATGAGATAATATGTGAGAAAATGTCCGAAGCTCATAAGGTGTTCAGTAAACGTCATTTGATAGTAATCACTACAAATTACAGAATGCTTACTTAAGTGTCAGCATAATGGCACCTTTCCTGAGTAGAAGCTTCGAGCATTTCTTTCTATATATTGCAGATAAGGGCACTAAGGATCTTTATGCCTTGTAGTTCATTTGATGAACTCTGGACTCCCACTCTAGGATGAGGCTGTGAACATGTCATGGTGGCAGTGTGGGCTTTTTATGGTCTGATCTGTATCTCTGGTCTTTGGGGTTTGGAGTTGGGGGAAGGTAGAAGGGTTGTTTTTTGTTTTGTTTTTGTTGTTTGTTTGCTTGCTTGCATTAAATGGCACCGCATCCCTCTTCCCCCAAGGGAGGAAAGTCCATGATTGCACAGCCCCTTCCCAGTTCAAGGCCTCCTCCTTCTCGTGGCAAAATCCATCATGCGCAGACAGCTGTGGCATCATCAGGAAAAAGATGGCTGTCCTGGGTGTCTCATCTAAGGTCTTAGCTCATTCTACAGTCTTTCTGGAGTTTTATGCTGCTGTATCCTTCAGTCCTCCCACCGAGGCTGCCAGGGTTCCAAATGCATCCTGGTCCCTGCATTTTGATGCAGAAATATGCCTCCTTAAGCCAAATACATGCTCCCCATAGCATTCAATTGGCATTGAACATCAAATCCTCCCTTACACATGAAAAATACTCCCTTACATACGTTTCATTTTCCTGATAAAAATGTCCTATTTTTTTTAATCCCTATGCCTCAATTATCAAGAAATCTTTCAATCCAGGTTCCTTCCAAAAGTGGTTCTAAGAAACCCAAAGTTAGAATAAGGAAAATTGTAAGCTATAGTGGAAGGCATTTTAGTTCATAAAGACAAAAGAAGACAGACCACAAGAGTTTTAAGACTTTGTCAAATTCAGTTACCCTAGTTTCATTTCTTTAGGACTCCAGTCTCAACCTCACTTGTTCATTCCTTCAACACATAGATACTGGGGACCTACCTCAGATCAGAGCTGTCTTGAGGTACCTCATTAGAATAGGGAAAAGGGCTACAATAAAATAAATGCAATTCCATGGAAGTTTGGAAGCCTAACAATAAGGGAGGAGAAAAGGAAACTGTAAAAAGATAAGTGTATCTAAAGCATAATGGCATTCATTGAGGAGACAAATAGCCGTATAGCCTTAGGAAGTTTTTCTTTCTTTCTTTCTTTCTTTCTTTCTTTTCTTTTTTTTTTTTTTTTTGGAGTATTTTATTTATTTATTTATTTAAGAGAGAGAGAATGCATGCACGCACACACAAGTGGGAGGGGCAGAGGGAGAGGGAGAGAGAAAATTTCAAGCGGACTCCCCGCTGAGCCAGAGCGTCTGACATGGGACTCTATCTTATGACCCTGAAATCATGACCTGAGTCAGATGCTTAACCATCTGAGCAACCCAGGCACCCTGTTTGGGAAGTTGCTGAGGGAATCACTAAATCACGGCTGAATATAATTATTGACATACTTAGTGATGTCTTTAAGAATTAAGAAAATTTCATGTTTTTAAATAGATCCTATCAAAAGAAACATCTTGGTGCTCACAGATGTAAAAATACCAGCTTCGGGAAATGTTTAATTATCCAAAATGTCTCATTCTCTAAAGATTTGGGGCAGCTGAGTAAGCACATACATCCACAATTATGCATATGAATTATATGAAGTAGAATTCATGGTAAGCTAGAAAATTTCATGTCCCTAACACAAAGTATAACGGATTATTAACTTTTTGGTTGTCAGCTTCCAATAAAAGCATGATCAAAGTGGTTACCTGGAATCCAAAACCTTGAGTTCATGCTTTCTTTTCATCTACTGCAGCCGAGACCAGGGAAATTACCTCACTGCTCAGTGACTCAATTTATCTATTTGTATAATGAGAAAAACAAAAGCTTACCTCACAAGGGTCTGGTGGTCTTTGTTCCTGTTTCAAAGCTTGGAAATGCTTAATATAAATCCCAATAATAGCCTGGTTTGGGGTTATTATTTTTTAAGCAAACACCCCTCACGGAAAAGATGCAAACTAGTCCTTCCCTGCTTTTCTTTCCTTGCAATCTTTCCTTTCCAAAGATCACCACAAAGAAACAAAGAGCCAAACACACTGACTCACGTCTTTTTCTAATAGTGTTGTGGTCAATTTGCTCCTGCATAAAAAAGTAGTAGTGCAGCTTTGAACTCTGGGTTTTGGAAGGCCAAGAGTGGAAAAATGTCTTTAGCAGCAAGAGCGGCACATTCCAAATCTGTCCAAATCTGTCCAGTGTTAGAAAAGTCCGATTGAGCGTGCAGTTCCCATCGAAGTCTTTTCTGTTATCAGAACTTTCTGACAGAAGAAGGGGCTGAATTTTGCCTTTTGATGAAATGTGGAGTCGGGTATTTTTTTGTCATGTCAGACCTTACTCATTCAAGCCTTAAGATGGTTTCTCAGTTTGAACTTGCCTTTAGGACTGATGGGAAAATGGAGTGACTTTATGCCTGGAAAAGCTGGCTCCATCCTTCTTTGGGAGGAAAAGTTCTATATGGTTCAGAAAGCTGAAGATGTACTAAGAGTCTTCACACAAATTTCTAATTCTGATTACATTCCGTCATTGATCAGATGTCATGCTTTTTTTTTTTCTTAGATGTTGCTCTCTTAAAGTCTCTCACAATCTAACATAGTCATATAACTTTATAGTCCTATAACTTTATGAGAGTACATTTGCAATTGGAAATATATGTGTATATAAGTCTTGATACATTCCTAAGTGGCTGGTGAAGTTCTTTGTCTATTAAGGTTGAGCAGCTGGCCTATCCTACATATCACCCAACTGAAGAATTTATCTCAGTACTAAAATCTTATCACCTAAAGTACTTGAAGGACATCTCGGGTGTCTTCACTCTTTTCTCCCTGGGAGGAAATTTCCATAAAAACACTTTCAACGTACTGTTCCCCACCACATACCTTACCTGCAGACCATCCTGCCCTTTGCCCCTTCCCTCCTGTTACGGTGGAAGAGATATTTCTCCCATATTCCCTGGGTGTTCCTTAGCCACCCTGCCTGCCTTCTGGGGCTTTCACTCTGAATCATTTGCATCACCTGTCTATGGTAGCTGTAGTGCTCTTTTTCAGCACAACCCAGATAGTGACTCACCTCTGTTTGAAATCTTTAAGAGGTATTTCATGGCTCTCAAATTGAGAGTCTGGACTCTTGCACAGGATTTACAAGACCTCTTATGGTCTAGGCCTGCCCATCTTTCCAGATCTTTTCCTTGTCATGCCTCCCATTGTCCCCAACCCCACTCTATAGTCACTTTCTTTTCAGTGCCATAGCTCTTCTATTTTAGGGTTTTCTTCCACACTGTCCTGTCGTTCTGCCTAGAACACTCTTCCTTCTCATCACCTCCCAACTACCTGATCATTCCAGAAGTCTTCCTTAACTCCAGGACTGGATTAGCTGGCTCCGTTGTAGGCTCTCACATTGTCCCAACACCTCTCTATGGCATCAAACACTTTCACGGTGAATGTTTCCTTAACTGACTGTCTCTTTGGCTGGTCTATAAAGGCTGTTATTACCTGAATTGAATCTGTCTTCTAAGCAGTGTGTCCCCAGCACAGGAGTCTGAGTACAGATTTTCAGTATTTGTTGAATGACAAAACAAATGAAGGATATATAAATGATCATCAGAGGAACACAGTTAAGAGACAAAGCAGCAGATCTGAGGATTAACCAGAGTTTTAGAAAAGGAAAGTGGTCAAAAGCCTGGCCAAAAAGTCAGAAATCAAGAAGTCTTGCAACCAACAGTGCAAGGTTGGAATAAAAGGTCAAAGACAGGTTCTTAGCAATAATATATTGTAAGCAAAAACTGATAATCACAATACCCAGCCAGACTCTCTTATCCGCACCTTGGGCAAAGTTTCCTAGAGTGCGTCATGGCATGGCCCAAGGAGTACTACGTCGGGTCCACACCCCTCAACTTGTCCTGCTGACTCAGTATTTCATAGGGCGGGCCAGAAACGTACATTTTAATCAGTATCCCTGGGGATACTAATGCACCTAAGGTTCTAAGCTTGAAGTGAGGACAGTTACAACAACTGATCAAGTAGGAAGAACAAGAATAAGAAGCAAATACCCTTCCTAGTGGTGGTTGAGTATTGTGAACTTCCAGCTGCTCTACATGAGGTATGTGACTCCTGTAAAAGGACATCTTTCACTTGGTTCATTGACGGGGAGCAAATGCATATCTGTCTCATGGTTGGCCCTTAGAAGTTCCAACAAGTCATATGTATTGGCGGAGGGCAGCTTTCATGGCATTTTAGTCATAATTCCCACTTAACTTCTCACTGTGACCTCCCTTCTCCTGTTTGAATCATAGCCTAGTCTAATCCATCTATGCATTCCATCTGGACTAATGAGTACTTAACCAACATTCAATGAAACAATATTTCCTTGTCCATAACCTGGACAAAGGGCTAATAATAAATAACTATGAAAAATTCATTGTAAGCTATTACTTCTCTGAGAAAAACAAACATGCCCCCTTTATCCCCAATGAGCCTGTGGTTTTAAAAGCCTTTCCAATTTTGCATTATTGTCAAAGAAAAATAATTAGATATGCCTGACTAAAAAAAAAAAAAAAATCTAGAAAGCTCTATCTGAGGAAAAGAAGCTCACCTCAAACCAACATTTCCTTTTATGGTCATATGCTCCAAGCAGTCTCGTTTTTTCCTTTGGGTTTCACATATAGTTTTGTCATTTATGGGCATGGCTATAATCTGTCATGCTCACAATGAGTCCAGAATAAACACTGACTTTTGTTGCTATTCTATCATTTATAGCTTAAGATTACTCTTCACCTTTCTCCCAAGACTCTGTTCTATCACTGGCCATTTGACGTCAGTACACTGTACCTTAAGTCCTCCATAAACCAGAATGTATGTGATGTGGGCAGGGAAAAAACTACATCTTGATTTTCCCAAAGTAGTTTGAATCAAATGTTTTAAGTATAATTGAAAACATATTTTTATAAGCAAATAGAGCCAATAAACTAGAAAAGCCATATGGAAACACCAGGCCCCACTTCTCTGGTTTTTAATCAACTGCAGCAGAGGTCCTTAGGAAGAGTGAGACACTCATGTGCCAGCATGGAATCACACAGAAGGACAAGTGCTCCTCCACCAGCATGGTTCATCTGTTGCAAGTGCTCTGGGCGGAAACTTTAGCAAGGAAAGAAGAAACATGAAGGCCACCATGACTTTTTATAACCTTCCTAATGTCAGTGTGGGGATCTCATGGGGCCTTACACAGCTAGTATGATTGAAGGGGAGAACATGCCTGCCTTTGTCCCCTTCTGGTCCCCAGATATAGAACCCTTATTATCTTCCTATAATTAGTACTTTAAAAAATATAACTACAGAGGAAATATCCTCTGGACCTGGTCCTTTTCTCAATTGCTGTGACATGACTCCTACCAAAAGCGTGGGTCACTGTTGCCCTTCATCCCAATGCTAGCTGGCTTGGCCTCTCTAGTCCCTAAAACTAGAAGTCTTTGGTGCTGCAGTGGGACTGGCAATGGGAAAGGATTCTGGGCTAAGAGACTGAATCCTTGGCATACACTGACTCATCTGGCATACTGGTCTCCTCTATAATTTCTCTCACTATGAATTGGAGTGGATTTATTTACTCAATTTATAAAATGGCACCATTCATTAAAGTAAATCACTTGAGGTAAAAGAACTAATTATAGAGCTTTTAGTCAAAGTAAAGTAAAAGCTTTTACCTCTAGGCCTGGGGGCTCAATGTCTGAGTTATAGGTTTTTACTGCATGTGTTAAAGTTCCAAGGGACATGATTTGACCCAAATTTGTTGAATCGCTAACCATGATGTAACGGGCTCTTACTGTTTGAAAAACAGAGTAGCTATGTATAAAAATATCCCTATCAATGTCTACATCAATTTTTAAAATCTGTCTTATGCAGTGCTGACAAGGGAATGGAGATGGGGGAATGGTCCTACATTTATTGGTAAGATTCTAACTTGATACAACTTTCAGAAGTTAAAATAGCAATTCCACCCAAGAATCTATCTTACAGAAATACTCACATGTTTGCCTTAGGTCATAAGACTAATAATATTCATCAAAAGATAAAATTCAGAGTGAAAAGGAAGCCTATAGAATGGTAGGAAACATTGGTAAATCATGTATTTGATAAGGGGTTATTAGAGAACTGCTACAACTAAACAATCAACAAAAACAACAAAATTTTTAATGGGCAAAGGCTTGAATAGACAGTTCTCTAAAAAAGATAAACAAATAGCCAATAAGTACATGCATAATGAGATGCTCAGCATCACTAATCAGTAAGAAAACACAAATTAAAACCACAATACAACATCCTGCACACCCATTAGCATATCTAGTATTTAAAAAAAATAAAACCGAAAATAACAAGTGTTGGTGAGGATGTGGCGATATCAGAACCTTACACACTGTTGGTGGGAATATAAAATGCATAGCCCCTGTGGAAAACAGTATGGCAGTTCCTCAAAAAATTAAAAATAGAATTACCATATGACCCAGTATATACTCCACCTCCACCCAAAATAATTAAAATCATGATCCCGAAGATATATTTGACACTCATGTTTGCTACATAGCACCACTATTCATTCACAATAGACAAAAAATGGAAGTAACCAAAGTATCCACTGATGGAGGGATGAAAGGATAAATTAAAGACGGTATACATATATAATGAAATATTATTTAGCCTTAAAAAAGAAAAAAATACTCACACATGCTATAACTTGGATGAAACTTGAAGACATTACACTAAGTGAAACAAGCGAGCCACAAAAAACAAATATTGTATGATTCTACTTACATGAGGTACCCTTGAATAGTCAAATTCATAGAGACAGAGAGAAGAATGGTTGTTCCCAGGAACCGCAAGAGATGGAGAATGGAGAGTTATGGTTTAATGGGTATGGGATGATAGTTTTGTAAGATGAAAAGAGTTGGGGATTGATTGTACCACAAAATGAATGTACTTAACACTCCTGAACTATACACTTAAAAATGGTTAAGATGGTAAATTTTAGGTTGTATTTTACCACAATTTAAAAAAAAAAAAAAGAAAAATGGTGTTGATTATAGTAATAGCACCCATTGAAAAGATGTTGTATATATACATGTATTAACTTAGAAGAACGTACAGATCTATGTTTTGAATCAAAAATCAATTTTTAGGACATGATTATAATGACTGTATTAGTTTGCTGGGGCTGCCATAACAAAGTACCACAAACTGGGTGACTCAGAACAATAGAAATGTGTTGTCTCACACTTCCAGAGGCCAGAAGGCCAAGATCAAGATGTCTAAAAAGTTAGTTCTTTTGGAAGGTTGTTAGTGAGAACATGTTCCATGCCTCTGTGTTAACTTCTAATGGCCTTCTGGCAATTTTCAGCATTCCTTTGCTCATAGATGATGCATCACCCTCTCCCTTTATCTTCACGTGGTATTCTTGTGTGCATGTTTAGCTTTGTGTCCAAATCTCCCCTTTGTATAAATAAGGACACCAGTTGTATTGGATTAGGGGCTCACCCTACTCCAATATGAGCTCATCTTAACTAATTATATTTGCAGCAAACTTATTCCCAAATAAGGCCACGTTCTAAGGTATTGAGAGTTAGAAGTTCAACACATGAATTTTGAGAAGATACAAGTCAACTCAACAATGATGTTATATATGAATATATGAAGGCCTGAATGGTACCTATCAAACCACTAACTTGAGTTACCCCCTGGGAAATGGGGAGTGAGGAGAGTGCATAGGCAATCCTTACACTTTAATCTCCACACTTTTGAATGGATTGAAAAGTGTTCAACAAGCATGTATAACTATTGCAAATATAAGCAAGCAACTTAAAAGCTTTTAAGGCACTTTGTAGATGTCCATCACGGTAGATATTAGGCTGCCTTGGAGATAAGTGACAGCAACAATTAAGTGATCCAAAACTGCTAGAATACTTTTCAGATATCAATGTGCAAAGCAGTAGTATTTTATATGTTCACCAAAAAAAAAAAAAAAAAAAAAATGGAAGAAGAAAGAAAGAAAGAATGTGAGTCAGTGGTAGAGTGGAAATAGCACTGCACTAGAGGTCCAGAGAGCTAGATGGAGTTCCATTTCTGGCAGTAGCTGGCCATGCGACCTTAGGTTCTTAACCACACTGGAATTTGCATTTCTGTCTTTAAGTATTTATATAAATTTCAGATATGCAGTACCTTGTCCTATGTTTATTCACATCTGGCTGATATATGTATGTTGTGCATCAGCACAAAATTTGACTGAGCCTAAAAATATCCAACCATCACCTCTAGACAATGATCTGAATGAACATAGGAGGCCACTGACCTGACCTACATGCTTGAAGGACAGTATTTCAATGTTATATGATCAGACAGCCCAATTCTTCTGTTCTGCCTCTCCAAAGAGTCTATACCACTTCCACTATTGCTAAGGGAAGGGCAGGTTCCACCTCAGACCCATATGACAAACAGCTGAATTCTTTAAACTTGTGTCACTCCTCCAGAGCTTCTCTTCATTCCTCCATTTAATTGGGAAATCATTATTAAGTACCCACTATAATAAGCCAAGACTATACTAGGCCCTGGGGATTTCATGATCAGAAAAAATAAACTAGGCCCTTACTCAGTTCCACTAAGGTCAAGAAAACAATGTGAAATGCATTTTGGTAAAGGAATTACACGGTGTCCTGGGGTGGGATGGGGAGAACGGCCTGCTCTCTGCATTCGGGGCTCCTAATGCAGACTTAAGACTTGAAAAGTTTTCCAAAGACTTCTCTTCCCATAATGGCATCAACTCAAGCTTTGAAATCATGAGGTAACTTAGCTTACTCCCCACCAGCTTTCCAAGAAGTCTGTTTTCCAGTTGTCTCTATGGCTCCTAGAGAAGGACAGGGCTCGAGCTGGGAGTAACCAAGCCATTGTGGTTCAGCTGCTCAAAGAAAGACAGTGGCATCTCTGACCAAAATGTATTAGCTGTTCAGGTAGGAGAATCCATTCTGCCGAGTCCAGGTATAAAGAGTTTCAGGTATTTGACCATAAGACAAGAGAATAATGAGGAATACTGATTCTTTCCTTGTCAAAGTCAGTATCTACCATAGACTAGCCTCACTTTTACTAAACATTCCATCAAACACAAAGCATCCATTTGGAAGTCCTCAGAGTACATGTTTATCCATTTCTCCAGGCATAGCACATACCAAGGTGATAGGGCTCACATCCCTTCTCTGTTTTTCTCCAAGTCGCTTCAGAATTCTTGTTTCCTGTCCTCATAATGTTTTCTTTAACATTGGGTTACAAAGCTCAAGTAAATACACAGTTGTTGATTTGTTGTTGTTGTTGTTGTTAGATTTCTTTATTTTTAGAGAGAGAAAGTGCTAGATCAGGGAGATGGACAGAGAGAAAGGGAAAGAAAGAATCCTCAAACAGACTCCCAATTCAGTGGAGAGCCCAGTGTGCGGGGCTCAATCCTAGGACCCTGGAATCATGACATGAGCTGAAATCCAGAGTTGGCCGCCTGATCAGCTGAGCCATGCAGGTGCTCTGTTGTTGATTTTTGAAGGAGTCATGATCAAAGAGGTGGAGGCAGTGTTTTGGTTTGTCTTTCCACTGCAATATGCTTCATAAATTTACCAAATCCTAATTAAGCTTATGTCTCAGTCTTTGACATTTAACTCTTATTTTCCAGCAACAACCATTGTCATTTTTTCCTATAATTGATTTCTAAAATCATGAAAAACTTACACTAGAGGAAACAAGCTTGATGAGAAGGGGATGAAGATGGTTACGTTTTTGTTTTTGTTTTTTTTTCTCCCTCAGAAAGAGATTTACCTGGATCCCTTACAGAAGCCAGGTTTCTCTGAAACTTCTAAAAATTTAGAATATTTTTTAAAAATTTTCCTAACACACATTTCTTTTAAATAATCAGTTTAAGTTTTTTTCTAATCCTGTTCCCATTCTGTAAATTCATCTACCACTGTTTTGTTTGGTTTTTTGTTTTTTTGTGGGTTTCTTTATACAGCAGAAATTACATCAAATTCATTTATTTGGAGATTCTGGGTGCCCCTTCCTGCAGGCATTCTCAACTTTCACATGAGGTTCTTGGAGCTCCTAGCTCTCTGGCCTTTGGGGAGTGGAAAGCATCCCCCAGCTCCCTCCTTCACATAGGAAAAGCTTCTTACCATGAGCACTGCCTCCCCCATGAGCTGATGTTCTCAGTTCCTACCTCCCCATCTCAGGTCCTACCCACTTTCTCAGATAAAGTGGGATTGGGGTAAGGGCTGATGGGGATAAGGAGAAATGTTAAGCTTGATTACCCCATGGATGGTACTTCTGGGGTCACCTTAGTCTGGACACATTGGGGTGTGAGAAGCAATTGGTGAATTATTTTATTACCACTTCTCTGTTTTCTGCTGGGACCCCACACATCAATTTCAGTGCAACAGGAAAAGTCCCATCGACATCTTGATATTTGTGGTACAAAAAAAAAAAAAAATGGTCTGACTTTTATTCCCATCACTCAGAGCCTAGCATAGTACCTTGTTCTGTGAGCAGTGATGGAAACACTCAAAATACTTCTTAATTCTTATTATGGAATTAGGTATTTGAGACAGTGACCAGAAACTCTAGATCTCAACCTGAAAAACCTGCTGAAATTAGATTGTAGGTATCATGTAATGTATCCTGATGAAGTCACAGAGACATCCCACCCAGGAGGGAATTCCTAAACCCCACTCTGAACCTTCCCAGGGTTGTCTCAATCAACAGAAAAATCTCCCATATGGAGAAAGAACAGGGGCCATGTTTTAAAAATGAAATGCATGCTTACTGAGAAATGAAAAACAGAAACTTGATGAGACCATCTTTTATCTCTTTTTGAGCAAGCTCCTTGAACTTCAGAACGTTTCCTTAGCTCCTGGAATCTAATGTCACCAGAGTCCCAAATGGGAAACATTTTGCCACAACTCACAATTTGTAAGTAAGAATTCTCCTCCTTAAGATTTGATTCATATTGTGGGCCTCCTCACTGGGTTTTCTCCCTTTCACAACTCAGATAAATAAAGTGTGTCTGTCCATGTGGTTGTATTTTCATACGCACAGCTTCAGTGAACATTTTTGGGTCATCAACTGAACACATTAGATACATCCCTTTGTAATGTATGCACTCAGAGAACAAAAACAAACTAGTGTGGAAGTTTTGGGAGAGGGGTGGATTTATCTAATTTTGTTGGTTTCAGCTTCCTATCAAAACTCATTTCACATCCTTATATAAACCAATTTTCCTCTCTGTACTTCCCTCACTCTCCCAGTAATAAGGGACACGTCTACTTTTATCAAACAAGTGCCACAGCAATTTAAGAAAAAAGTAGTTTGGGGACACCTGGAGGGCTTAGTTGGTTAAGCGCCTGTCTTCAGCTCAGGTCATGATCTCAGGGTCCTGGGATCAAGCCTGAGTTAGGCTGTCTGCCCAACGGGGAGCCTGTTTCTCCCTATCCCTCTGTGCTCTCTCTTGCTCTCACTTTCTCTCAAACAAACAAACAAATAAAGAAATAAAAATTTTTTAAGAGAAAAAAAGAGTTTTAAAATAAAACTGAGTTTATGGAAGAAATCCTCTTTGTTCCATCAAAAATTTTGCAATTAACCATGTGCCCCTGGAATGTCTTCACCTCCAGTCTTCATTTTCCTCATCTATCAATGTAAAGCCAGGCTAATTTATTATCCATTGATTGCTTATTCTATAACAGTTTCCATGGAGGGCACTTACCATATGTTACCATTTTTATTTTGTATTCACAATAATGCTATATGAAAGGAATCCTAATCTGTATTTTATAGATGAAGAAATAGGTGCAGGAAGGTTAATAGCTTGCACAGCACATGAATAATTGCAAAACCTGATTTCAAACCCTCATTCATTCAATTTTAAAGCCCTGGTTCTATGTGCTATAATATGCTATCACCTAATTGAGCTCTGTACTCCCTAAACTATTCCTTTAGTTCTAGTTCTGAGCCATGAACTCATTTCAAGAGGCATCATTGGTAAATTATTATTGTTGATTTTATTTATAATAAAAATAGTATACCTTAATATTTTGTAACAACTGTCATGCCATGAATGGTGGGGAAAAAAGAAATACACAGCCTCCTCAGAAGACCATCTTTACTGTTGGGAAGAGGTTTTTCTCCATCTGTGTCTCCCTTCTATTCCAATTTATTGTTTGTACTTTAGAGTGAATTTGATCATTGTTTCCTCTCCCTCTCTTATGATGGGAAATACTAGAACAGGATGAGCTTAGGGGGAGATACAAAAATATTGTATTGAGACACCGCAAGGAATGTTAATTCCTTCTTTCAGTCACCGTTTCAGGAGTTGTCTGTACAGATTAAAAATAGAAGGAATGAAATGTCCATAGATGGACACATGAGGAGCCCAAGGCTTATGTAAAAGGGTTCTTCATCATCTACCCTTTTTGTTTTTTTCTATTTTTTTTTCTTGTGACGAGAACTTGCAAGATCTCTTTTAACAACTTTCAAATATGCAGCATTGTATTAGTAACTATAGTCAGTTTGCTGTACATTCCATTCCATGACTTATTTATTTTCTAACTTGAAGGTTGTTCCTTTTGACCCATTTAGCCCACCTTCCGTCCTCCCCCCCCCAACTCTAGCAGCCACCAATCTAGTCTCTGTAGCTATGCCTTCTTCTCCTCTTTTAAATAGCAAAAATTCAATATCATCTGTGCCTGCTTTTTTTGCCCTTGGAGAAATAATGGTTAAGGAAGAGGGTGGAGAGGAAGGAAAGGTAGCTCCAACTGATAATTAACTGATTTAATCACAAATTATCTAATGTACTTAGTAAGAATCATCTTCTCCATATGTGCTGGCTCAGAAAATGAAACACATCTTGTCCATCATGATTTTCCTATCAGCTAAACACTCAGTGAAAGGGAAGAAATATTTGTAAAGATAATACAGCACTTAAAAAAAAATAAGAAATGAATGAGAATTTGTAGACCTCTTTTTTAACTTTGGCAAAGCTATTATAAATAGCATTTTTAAAAACCGTCTGGCTAAAACAAAACAAATGTTTCCTGTCAGTATGGAAAAAGAAATTCCTGTCTAAAATTATGTTATCATGTTATCTGGCTTTTAGTCCACTTAATTAAGAAAGCTGTTAAATGTCATGCTACATGTCATCAAATGCCCTTTTTAAAACTGATTTCAGTTTTTCATGAGTTCATTCCAGTTTTGTGTTTTCACTACTTAATTCTTTAGGGTTTTTTTTAAGTAAAGAATAATTTTTAGAAGTCAAAGATACACTAGTCTTGCCATAATTACTTTTTGCATATCAGAGTTTAAAAGATACCCTAATATAGAAATACACTGAAGACCAAGTCGTCTACTAAAATATGATATAGCTTCACACATAGTATTACTACTTACTTTTAAAGAGAAAAAAAGATACAGAAATTGCTTGACCTGAGTTGAGCTACGTTAAGTCTAACCCTCTAATTTTTCACATTAAAAAAAATTTGAGGTTCAGAATTTGAATGAAATAAAGTTACAACATTGGTGGCAGAAAGCTGAGTTCCTTTCTGCAAGTTGTGGACTTGCTTCATGACTACAGTCTTTAAGAAACTTTATTAAGCCACTACTATGTGCCAGGTACTGGGTTAGGTTCTCATGACACAAAAGTAAACAAACAAACAAAGTAAACAACACAGGGCATCCAATCTGAAGAAGCTTATAATCCAATGGGAGAGTAAATAAATAAATTGATAATAAGTAAGTTTTTATTTAAGAATCTACTTAAAACCTTAGCAGCTTAAAACAATCTGCAATATACTTTTGTTATTTCACAGATTCAGTGGGTCAAGGATTGGGCATGATTTAGCTGATTCTCTGCTTCAGCATCTCTCACAAGGCTGCAATCAAGGTATTAGCCAGAGCTGAGGTCTCATCTGAAAACTCAACTGGAGAAGGGTTCACTTTCAAGGTCATGTGGTTGTTGGCAGGATTCAGTTCCTGCAGCCTTTTAGGCTGAGTTCCTCACTTTCTTGCTGGCTATTATCCAAAGGCTATCCCCAAAACCTTACAACATGGATCTCCCTAACATGGTGGCTTCTTTTATCAAAAAATGCAAGTCCAAAGGGCAACAGAGAAAGTTTACTAAACAAGTGGATTCAGGGATAATTGGCGCCATTTTAGAGTTTATCCACCACAGAGTTTCATAGTAAAACATGATTAATGCTGTGAAAGAGAAAGGCATGAGGGCAGTGGGAGTACAGGGGTTAGACTTTGAACCAGACTAAGGAGGCTGGGCTGTCATTTGAGTTGAATTTAAAGGATGAGTATTTATCAGATCAATGAAGAGGAAATGAAAGTGACTCTGGACAAGAGCAAGGTCTGTAAATGCATAGTATAGACTCTAGATGGTGAAAAAAGTCTCAGAGACATTAAGGCTAGCACATGGTAAATATTTAATAAACATCAAATGAATGAACAAAATGCTTTTGTAGCACTAGAAATGAGATTCCTCTCTAATATGCCACATAATAACCATATAAGTCAATCTCCATATCTTTAAGAAAGATAGAAGAGAGAAAATGACAAGTGTTAGGAGATAGAAGGAAGATATGTTATATAGTAAGGAGAATTCTTGAGAAAGCCAGAAACAAATGAAAAAGGAACAAAGTTTAGATTTCAATTCTAATATCTACTTAAATAGAAATAAATGAGGGAATTGCTGTGGTGTCATACCAGCTGGCTCTTTGTGGGGAGGGGAGGCATGGAATGTTTTACAGGAACATAAGATCATAATGAAATCTTTACAAATAGTTGTCACCCCATTCCAGGAGGAAAAAAGTTTTCTAAAGCCTTTTCGAGCTCACCAAAATCCTGTACAATTTCTGACTCAAACACATAGGTAATACATCACCTCTAGGACCCAAGACAAGAGATGGTGTATAGTTCACATGTTTATATCAGACTTAGTATTTTGCCTTGATATGCAATATATATATTTCTACTCTAGCTGAAGAGCATATTTTTCAAATAAGGTAAAAAAAAAGAGTACTATCACTTATATTAGCAGTAATTACATAAAAGGCTAATATCTTTAAGTTATAACCATTATAGAAATGTTTTGATTGAAAAGCTGAGTGATAATCATATTTCTTTTTGCATGTCAAGTATGATTATATGAAATATATTGAATAGGACTACACATTATGGTCCTTCCATTCATATAAAGTCAGACTTAAAATATTAGTCAAAGTTAGTCATATGTTGTCCAATGGTGATGGGTAATCACACGTGGCACCAGTTTTCAGAAAAAAAGCAGCAGGCTCTTAGAGTCCATTAGTGAAGATATCCTCTTTTTACTGCCTCTTCGAATGCTGGATTCTTTGCCTTCTTTTCTTCACCATTGTGGCACACGCAATCTCTTCTGATTGTGTGTGTGTGTGTGTGTGTGTGAGAG
Source organism: Mustela putorius furo (assembly GCF_011764305.1). Classification (NCBI taxonomy): domain Eukaryota; kingdom Metazoa; phylum Chordata; class Mammalia; order Carnivora; family Mustelidae; genus Mustela; species Mustela putorius. The sequence goes on from NW_025421987.1 coordinate 26,224,219, forward strand.
AGAGAGAGAGAGGGAGAGAGAGAGAGATACTTTGTAAGTGGGCATAGAGAGAAATTTAAAAAGTACAGTTCCTTTCTGCCAATTCTCCACAAATCTGCAACAGAACCAAAATCCTTGAAGTAAAAAAATTTTTATAGAATATGGAGCATGGACAGGTGGGAAAGAAGATAATTTCATTATTTTTAAAATATAAAAATAAAGGTAATATTTAAGACATAGGTGATATCAAAACATTTTTTGAGAGTATTATAGAAAAGACAAAATCTTCAGGTGACTTAAGGTTCAGAAATATTTTTTAATTTCTTTGATGTGAGGATGTTCTAAGGTAGAAAACTTAACAGCTCTTGATTATGTACACCAAATTTTGAAAGAACTATGTATTCAATTATGTAGACTATCTCTCTTAAACCTGCTATAAAGGAAAAAGGCAGGACTTTGGGAACTTTAGCCAGTTTATTAATCTATAGAACACGCTAATTGAATTATAAAGAGTTAATTCATTTTAGAGCCTAAGAGCTTTTAACAGGGAAAAGACACAAGTAACCTAGAAATGGTAAAACCTAGAAGGCTCTGGTGAGGCATACACAAAACAAACTAATCCATAGGGAGTCTCCCCAGCTCAGGGTAGGAAAATTTATTTAATAACTCCTGCATTTTGAAAAAAAAGTTATTGAAAACCTATTCACTATTTCAGAGTCTAAATTTCCTAGATGACATCACTTGTTTTATGGAAAAAATAACTATTGCTTTGATTTATAAGTAAGATTTTGTTCCCTCTGTTAGATGTGTGTTGAAGCTGCCCATCCCTGACTTCCATGCTTTCTTAACTCCTCTCTTCCATCTCTTTATGTCTTCAGATTGCATTTTGAGTGCTTTCCTCATGCCTTCAGTTTATCTAGTACTTGGTTTAGCCCATCTCTTGAGGTCTTATTTTAATAACATATTTTCATTTTTAACAAACACATGGCATTTCTGTAATTGGTATTTGATTTTTTTTTAATCTGCCCTTTTGTACAATATGCCCGTCTTTTCTTTCAGGATTTTCTTCATTCTTTTATCACTAATCATTTTTTTTCATAGTTTATGTGCTTTTTTTTGTTTTGAAATGTCACTTTAGGGGTGCCTGGGTGGCTCAGTAGGTTAAGCCTCTGCCTTCGGCTCAGGTCAAGATCTCACGGTCCTGGGATCAAGCCCAGCATCGGGCTCTTTGCTCAGCAGGGATCCTGCTTCCCCCTCTCTCTACCTGCCTCTCTGCCTACCTGTGATCTCTCTGTCAAATAAAAAAATAAATAAGAAATGTTACTTTAAATATTTCTGCTATCATTTATTCCTCACAATACTACATGTATTTTTTAAGGCTTTAATTTTTATTGTTTTTATTGGATACTAAATATATAAAAATAACTGTGACTTGTGTGTAAGGCTTAAGAATAACAATACCATGAACATTCCTATATTCACTCTCTAGTTTTAAAATGACTGTTAATCAGAACAAAGACTTGGAACCAGATTCACTGTGTGGGCCTCTCCAGTTCCTTCCCTCTCTCTTCTTCCCCAGGTAACCATGATCCTGAATTTTATGCTTATTTTTCTTTATGATTTTATCATTCCTAACACAATTATTTTTACATGTATTTCAAGCATCTTTTAGATAACTACACTATCAACAGTTTAATTTATCTTATAGAATCCTTCCATTGGTTGCCTCAACTAACTCTCTCTTAAGCAGTGAGTTCCTGCTTGTGCCTTATAATTTCTGTCTGTGAGCTTGACCTCAGAGAAAGCTGCCTCTCAACGTCATCCTGATTACACCCTGAAGTATAGAGATGGCTTTTGGAGACTAGCTTTGCATTTCTTCTCCTGGAGCTCTACAAGTTTCTCCAGTTCACCCCAGCTTTATCTTAAACTGCACCACTTGGATTATTCCAGTTCAGGTCCCACAGGCAGCCTAGACTGGATTTCCAATTTCCAGGGGTCCTTCTACCCACGGCGCAGAGCAGACAATCTGTTTCCATGCTGCATCACCACGCAATATACCAGGCCTGTCTCTGGACCAGAGTTTCCTAGCTCCCTCGATGAACTGAAAAAACTATTTCCAGATCTATTTCCCATTGTACAAAGAGCTTTAGACATTAGCTTTATATATCCATGCAACTACCTTTAACCTGCCTGGCATCAATCATCACTCATTATTATGAATTAAGTTCTCTCCCTTTCCTGTGACTTAGAGATACTCTGTTCTGACATTTGAACTCAGCTTTATAGCTAATATTTTATAACTTCTTTTGTAGCTTTTATAACTTCTTTTATATTTCAAGTTAGAAGATACCTTCCTTACATCTGCTTAGTCAACCAACCTTTCCAGAAATCAATATTGGAACTAAAAAAGTAAATTTGGGGATCTTTATAGGATTTTGCTTAATACTTTCTTGAAGTACTGCTTTGTAAGAAATAGACTCATTTATCTGAATTATCAAACTTCCGTTTCTGTTGAATCTTCTGGGGTTTTTTGTGAACTTCTTTATTAACATTAAGAAACACTGTTGGGACACCTGAGTGGCGCAGTCAGTTAAGTGGTTGCCTTCTGCTTAAGTCATGATCCCAGTCTCCTGGGATTGAGTCCCACATCAGGCTGCTTGCTCTCGGGGGAAACTGCTTCTCTCTCTGCCTCTCTGCTTGTGCTTCCTTGCACACGTGCTCTCTCACTCTCTCTCTGACAAATAAAAAAGAAAGAAAGAAAGAAACACTTTGTTGTGAAAAATGATACAAGATCTTAAGTCTGTTTAAATTACTACATGTGATTAGTAAGTGGCCAATACGTAGTTGAATATCACTTACTTTGGCACACAAAATATGAGGGAGAAGGGCTTGCTTACCCTTCTTCGTTAATAGTTCAAATCTTTAAGTCTTCTACTAAAGAGAGATCTGAGTGAATTTTCGGACTCAGATATTAGGGACATCCTTCCTCCTTTCAAAAGCCATATGAAACTACCACCTATGAATTTGTCTAAGTCATTTTATATATCTTTATATATCGAAACAGTTTTTGCCTTTGGTGTGACTAACATGTCTAGTATTCACCCTATTAATCTATTTCCCTATTATAAGTCCTTAACATAAATATGTGAAAGTAGATTTTGAAAAACACTACTTTGAGAGAAAATATTTTTCTTCTTGTTTTTTACTATTATTTTATTTTCCTGCCTTCTGATTTGGGGGCAATTGCTGATTTGGGGGTATTTCTTCTAAAAATCTCATTTTATGTGCCATTTTTTAAAGAAGTAGCAAGCATATATGTTAAGATTCCCAGTTCTGGGGACACCTGGGTGGCTCAGTGGGTTAAGCTGCTGCCTTCAGCTCAGGTCATGATCCCAGGACCCTGGGATCGAGCCCTGATGAGGCTCCTTGCTCAGCAGGGAGCCTGCCTCTCTCTCTGCCTATGCCTGCCTCTCTGCCTGCTTGTGTGCTTTCTCTCTCTCTTTTTCTGACAAATAAATAAATAAAATCTTTAAAAAAAAAAAAAAGAAAAGATTCCCATTTCTGGGGTCGGACTGCCTATGTTTCTAATCAGCCTCTACCACTTACTATGAATTGAGTTACCATAGCAAGCTTTTTATTTTTATTTATTTTTTTTAAGATTTTATTTATTTATTCGACAGACAGAGATCACAAATAGGCAGAGAGACAGGCAGAGAGAGAGAAGGAAGCAGGCTCCCTGCTGAGCAGAGAGGCCGATGCGGGGCTCCATCCCAGGACCCTGGCATCATGACCTGAGCCAAAGGCTTTAACCCACTGAGCCACCCAGGCATCCCCATAGCAAGCTTTTTAGCCCTTGTGTTCTCATATTCTGCATCAAGAAAATAGGAATGATGATGCTAGTGATGATAGAGCCTACCACATAGGGCTGTTACAAGGACTAAATGAATTAATACACATAAAGCACTTAGAACAGCCCTAAGTTTATGTTAATTATTATTATTATTATTATATTTCAAATATCTGTAACGCTTTTTGCACAGGCATCTCTAGAAAGTGTTCCTAGCCATAATCTAGCCTAATGATTTTGTAGTTTTATGGGAAATCTCAAGGCACAATATCTTGAGGGATATAGAAACAATCCTGTGTTACCACTTTTCATGATCTCTTGCTTTTTTCATGAATGGATGCCTTAAAGGTAATGAATCCAAATAACCCTCATTTTTTTTTTTAAATCAAAACCCTTTGTTGAGACTATTTACAGGAACTCTCTTGGGAATGGAGGGAGTTGAGGCAACAGAAGAACCCTTCAGCTTTGTGGCCAGAGAGGGCCCTCACCCCAGCCCTACTGGTCCTGTGGGCCAAGATAAACATGCTTGGCAAAAAGTGCCTTGCTCACTCCACCCTGTCAACTCAGAGGTGAAGGTTTTGGACTGTGGTATTGCTACTCCACCCAACTTCTGTTCCATTTTTAATATACCTTTGTGATAAAATGTATTGTACCCATTTAAAAAAATGTCTTGAAGGTGTGGTTGACAAGAAGAAAAGCAATATCCTGCCACTGCCTCAGACATGAAAGGCACTCCAGCCCCAGCTCATGGCCCACCCTCTCTACTTGGCTGTACAGTTCAGACTCCACATTTTGTTCAATAAAAGCAACAACATTCACATACTTCACCACCTGGGAAAATGCCATAAATTGTCCCAGTCATGTGTGCCCTGGCAAACACCCAGGTATTTCACTGAGCCCTCAATAGCCAATCACAGAAAGAATATCAGCACACCTTGCTTTTCTTAAAAAAATGTGTTGCTAAAACTATATGAAAATAAGATGTTTGCAAGTTAAATCACTTCTTAAATGCATTAAGGATTTTCTGCTTAATGAATTCTTTGGAGGACTATTCACTGAATAATAAAATTCCTTTGTAAATTAATAGTGACCTTATTTTGTAAATCTGATTTTCCTTAAAGCATGATGTACCAATAATTCTAGCTTCTCCAGTGTAGGTGTCATGTAATCTTTGGGTGATCAGTTTTCTTTAGGGGACTATTAGGGCACAAGATTCAATGGCCTCTGCAAGTAACTTCAAGCTCAAAATGCACTGTCTTCCTAAGGCAGTCTAGGAATAATTAGAGGAATGTCCTTTTGTTTGCTTATTCTTTCTGATTTATCATTCTCTCTGTAGTACAGGGAGTGTGAACTTTCTACTAGCAGTTTCTCAGACAGCTCCATCTGATACTTCAGGATGGGACTGGCCCGAATGCCTTGAGGACATAAGAGAGAGAATAAGAACCATGGTAAACTGACATTCTGTGGCTCCCTCAGAAATCTCTTTCCATGACTATCTTTCCATTTTGGCACAAAGAATAAATCATTAAAGGTCAGGAGTGCCTTTAACAATTTTATAGGTTAGGACCTTCTTTCTGGATGATTCCAGAAGCATAAGCTATTACATACAATATTTCATCATTTGCCATGAGCATCGGTGATGTCCAAAAGGAAAACTGTATTAACTCCCCTTCAGATGCTGGAAAAAAGTACCATGAGGTAATTAGGTTACTTGCCCCAGAGGCTAAAGATGCTGAATTTTGTGACAGAATTACTAAACTATGCTGCCTCATGTTGAAATGTCTGACACCAGAAGAATTTTAGTTAATAACTTCCCCTGTCACCCCCACTGAACATCACACTCTTCATGCAGGAATTCATAAATTCACCCACTCACCACTGGAATAATCTCAAAAGCAAAAGACAGCTGAAAAGGTAATATTTTAAGCATTAATGAGATATTGGTGAACCTCAGTTCACCCAAGCCACAAGCCTCCAAACACAAACATAACTAGTATTTTAACTCCCCCTCTGGCTAAAGAAACACTTCCATTAGTAGAAACATTTGAAATCACAGAGATAAAAAGAATGTGTGATTCACATAAGTATTATTTCATCTCATCTAATGACATAAATAAATGTGATAATCAATATGAAATGGCTTAGCAGTCTTCAAAGAATGAAGAATCATTTTTGGCATTATTAGTGGTTGTATGAATAATAGCATTGTAAACTATAGGCTGACATTAAAAAGACTATTCAAAGAAATTATAAAACACTTTATGCCAGTAAATATGACAACTTATAAGAAGGTATTATCGAACTGACAAAATATGAAATCTGAATGGTTCAATTACATTAAAGAATTTGAACTTCTTTTTATAAACCTTTCCACAAAGAAAACTCTACATCAAGATAGTTCACCTGTAAATTATCACAGAACTTGAAGAATAAATAACTCCAATATAACACAAACACTTCCAGGGATAGAAGAAAAAGGTAAGAAATACTTCTCTATTATGTATGAGCCCAGCATAATCCTGATGCCAAAACCTGACAAGGATGTTGCAAGAAAGAAAAACAGCAGACACATAGATGCAAAAATCATAAACAATATTAGCCTGACCTAGTGGGCTTTATTCCAGGAATGCAAGGTGGTTTATGATTCAAAAACCAATGTAATTTACCACATTAACATTAAAAAGCAGAAAATTACATACCAAACTCAAATTCAGAAAAAGTACTTGATAAAATTCAACACCCATTGATGATAAAAGTGTCTACAAACTAAAGGGAATTTTTTAATATGATAGCATACTTAGCAAAATTTCTTCAGCAGACATTGTCCATGCTTGTAACTTTGGGGACAAAACAAGAATGCCCACTATCACCAATGTTTTTTAATCATACTGGAGGCCCTAGTCAGTACAATAAGGAAAGAAACAGGAATAAAAGGTATAATAATTGAAAAGTAAAAATATATATATACTACTTCCATTAATCATTATTGCAAGGAAGAAGTGCATTTATCATGTCTATTGAGTACAAGGGCCAATGTTCAAAAAGTGATTAGCTTCTATATACAAACATTAGACAAATAGAAACTGAAATTTTTAAAAGATGCCATTCACAATAGCATTGAAAACACCCATTTAGCATGTATGTGCAAAGGAATTTAAAAAATAAGGATCAAGAAATTACTATTATAAGAGTAATAATAATCTGATGAGACCAGCGCTTCAAAATAAATCCATATTCTGGGAAACAGTATGGAGATTCCTCAAGAAGCTAAAAATAGAACTACCATATGACCCAGCAATTGTACTACTGGGTATTTACTCTGAAGATACAGATGTAGTGAAAAGAAGGGGCACCTGCACCCCAATGTTCATAGCAGCAATGTCCACAATAGACAAACAGTGGAAGGAGCTGAGATGGTCTTCAACAGATGAATGGGTAAAGACGATGTGGTTCATACATATAATGGACTACTACTCAGCCATCCAAAAGGACGAATACCTCCATTTACATCAACATGGATGGAATTGGAGGGCATTAGGCTAAGTAAAATCAGAGAGGGAGAAAAGTCATGACAGACTCTTGACTCTGGGAACCAAACTGAGGGTTGCAGAATGGGGGGCTGGGGAGATGGAGTAACCAGGTGATGGGCAGTAAGGAGGGCATGTGTTGTGATGAGCACTGGGTGAAATATGCAACTAATGAATCATTGAACACTACATCGAAAACTAATGATGTATTATATGTTGGCTAATTGAATTTAAACTTAAAACAAAACTTCTGTAAACATAACCAATTTTTCATAATTATTTTTTAAAACCAATATCCAAATCTTTCCTTTTCCTCCTCCTCTCTTTTGTTTTCTGCTACATTTCTTAAAAGCAAGATATCACAGTTATTTGAAAATTCACCAGTGATTCCCTAATGACAGCAGAAAATAGAAATGGAATTCAGGAAACTTTTCATAGAAACCACTGTTTTTACATAGGCTTCCTGTTTTACAAGGACACTACCAAAAAAGACTGAATTAATCTATGACAGTCACAGGTTACTCTGGCTTTCTTAGAAGTATAATCCTCCTCTTAATCAGATAGCTTCTTCATACAGAACATATTATAGTATATCTCATGAAAGTATACAAGATGTCTAAAGAAGCAATTTTGAACTAATAGATAACTTCTGAATACCCCCTTGGGCAAACTCTACTCAAATATTTTGTGACTTTCTGATGAAGATGCTGGACACTGAGGCCTTCTGTACTCTTCCATACAATTCTGCACTCAGAACAGCTCCAGCTGTCTATGGGAAGCCTCTGAAAGACAAAGAACTAGGATTTGGCTGTTTACACATAGAGCATAAATGAATTACCCAGAGTGTGTTGGCAGAGAGATCTGAACTTAAGGACATGGGACAATCTGCACAGGTTGCCAATGGTTGTGAGTTGTGAGAATAGAAAAGTGAAATTTTTTTTAAAAATCTCGCTGGCGTAATTTACATTGGACCACATGAGCACATTCCAGTCAACCCACTTCATAGACATGATCTCACTGGTCTCCCCAACATCCCTACAAGGAAATGAGGGGGACAAGTGTGACTCCACCCTTAGGCCAAAAGCCCCATCCTTCCCTCCCACTTGTGGCTAGGAGTGGGTGGAACACATTTATACAGAAGAGCAAATTACCATCTTCCTTGTTTTCGGTCCCCTCAACATGTGGGTGAACAAGTTTGCCTTTCATTGCTTGAGGCCATACAATTCCCAAAACAACTTGTCTGAAAAGTTGGGGGCTGAGTCACTGGCCAGTGATAATTCTCAAACAACTGCTGGTTTGTTTCTCAATTATTGTTTGGCCTTGCTGACTTAGATTCAATACACCATGTACTGTAAGTGGCTGGGAGGAAATTTTCCTCATTGACCTAGAGGAAGTTTTTGTTTTTTGTTTTGCTTTGTTTTGGTTTTTCTGAAAAGTAGCTCCTTAATGTTTTATTGTTGTTGTTGTTTTTGTTGTTGTTGTTATTTGAATATAGCTGACACACAATGTTATATTAGTTTCAGGTGTAAAACAGAGTGGTTCAACATCTCTCTATGTTATGCTATGCTCACCACAAGTGTAGCTACCATTCGTCACCAGGCAACACTATTACAATATTATTAACTAGGTTCCCTGTGCTGTACCTTTTACTCCCATGATTTATTCATTCCACTGAAAGGGAAGACAATAGTGAATTTGGAAGGTGGGACACTTTACACCTTTGCCCAAGAGGATATGTTGATAGCCCTATGCTCATCTAGAAGATGAGATTTAAAACCAGAAAGTAAATACATTGGGCGTCCAGAAGTTCTCCCAAATGATAGACTTGGTCTCCATTTTTCTGTTGTTGGGGTTTCTTTCTGTAACTCTATCAACCATTCAAAACCTCACTCTCCTCATGGGTGATTAAAAGAAAAAATCTGTGGCAGAATTATTCAAATTCTCCATCAAAACCTATACAATCAAAATTGTAATTTTGAGGAAAGGTCATTGAGAAAGAGAAGAGCATATCAAAAATATATATATATTGGATAGTATTTTTCACGTTGGGAAATACAAGTTAATTTATTTAAAAATCAACTCCTTAGGATTCATGTTTGATCTCTTTTACTTAAAAATATGTTTGGATTCTTCTTTTTCCCACTACAAATAAAAAATGTCCCAAATATTAAGGAATGAAAAGTACAAAAGATCATTTTCCATACAAATATTGATACACATACTCACTGTACCAACATATGGCTATGTCTTACAGATATAGAACTCAGCAGCATAGAGCAGTTTTCTGAGATGAGCACCATATGTGACATAATAATGCATTATTTCACTAAAGCTTTCAAAGCTTAAGAAAATAGCCTGAGGAATAAGACTGCTCCTTTCTGAGCCAAGGTTGCAATCTTCTAAGTCCAAGACGTGCTTGAAAACGGTCATTAGGTAATTGTAAAAGCCAAGGGAAATCAGTTTAAGAATATGAAATAATATTACTACTGACTGCCCTTTTCTGTGTTCAATCCAAATGGAAGCTGGGCACGTGGGAAGTGACATTTGTAGAACAGCAAAGAAAAAGAGAAGGAGCAACCTTCCTATCTATGCTTTCTTTGTAGGGATTTATTACTATCTGCTCTTTCTAATGCCCAGAAAATGGGACTATTTTTTCTGTTCAATAGGTTATGGAAATCCTCCCTCTGTCTTTTTATGGCAGTTTTATTTTATTGTTAGGAAATTTCATTTCACATATCAATAGTAGCCTATTAGCTTATTCAAGTCAACAACATGAAAAGGATATCTTGGTATCAAATAAAGAGCCTTCAGTGGAAATCCGAATAGTTCACTTTCACTAACTTGGTGTATGACCTTGAGCAAGTCACTTAACATCTCTAAGCCTTGCTTAACTGTCTGTCAAATGAGAAAGATGAAAAAAAATTATCTCCCCTGGTCTTTCCAGAATTGTTCTATTCTATTCACAAATCAATTTCTGTTTGCAGAAAGGGTTCAATCTGTTTCTGGCACAGCAATGACCAAGTTAGAATCTCTATTTGGGATAGTGAGAAAAATAGTCCGTCACATTTACAAGATGAATTACTGCAGCCAAAAGATACATAAATATGGACTGAGTCTATTTTTAATATCCAGAGAAATTTCCATCTCTGAATTACTTCATTAGCAACTGTTACTTCACCAATCCCTGGCTGAGATTTTCCAGTAACACCAGGTCAGCAATTGTAGACTCTATTTTCTATGAAAAATCTGTATTTTCCATCTGCAAAATTTTCACACCAATGGTCTTGTTCCTTAAGGGTCCAATGGAGACTGAAAGATTAGAGGGAGAGAAAAAACAAGGTTTATGTAGAAAGAGTTTCTCACTTGGGAGTGTATTTAGTCCAGAAACAAAAACTCTGAAGTGTGGCTGGCTTGGTAAAAGTCATCAAGAATATGAAGGACCAGCTGCTCTATATTTCCTCAGAGACTAGAACCTGAGGAAACTGCTTTCAATTACAGCAGAAGGCTGTGCTTTGAGTTGGACCCAAAGAATTTCCTAGGTTAGGTCTCTGAAATAAGTCATTAAGGGAGATTTTCATCACCCTCAAGGATATCTTGAGACTTGGGACAGCTATCACCAAGTGTTAGTCCATGTGTGTTCAGGGCTCCTATATTCAGCCTCTATACCAAGCACATTGTTTTTGCTATCTACTTTTTTTTCCTATTATTTATTTTTAAATTTAAATCCAATTAATTAACATATAATGTATTATCGGTTACAGAGGTACAGGTCTGTGATTCATTAGTCCTATATATTTGCTATCTACTTTTATCAGCATGACAGCCCAGGAGAGAAATGTTATTGTTATTCTCACTTTATTGATGAGAAAACTACAGGGTTTTGAGGGTGGGGGGTTGTTTTTTGTTTTTTTGGTAGCCAGCAAGCAGAGGTGTTGAGATTTTGAACCCAGAGCCGGGTCTGTTCACCATTAGCTTCTAATGTCTCTCTGCAGTGGATTGACTCTCACCTACTTAGTTGCAGTTTTATTGGGAATAACAAAACAAAGCTACTGGATTTGACCAAATGTAGGAACACCTTTTATACAAAGAAATACAACCTGATGTTCTTCATCTCTACCAATTCCAAAATCACTGCAAATTTAGTGGCTTGGAGTTGTATAAAGACCACAGAACATGATAATTTACTAGCTTTGTGACCTCAGGCATGTCACTTAATCTCTCTAATGTTCAGTTTCCTCTTTCTTTTTTTTTTTTTTTAAGATTTTTAAAAATTCATGTATTTGTCAGAGAGAGAGAGTATACAAGCAGAGGGTGTGGCAGGCAGAGGGAGAAAAAGGTTCCCCACTGAGAAAGGAGCCTAATTCAGGACTCGATCTTAAGACTTGGGTCATGACTTGGACCAAAGACAGATGCTTAACTGACTGAGCCACTCAAGGGTCCCCAGCTTTTTATTCCACCTATTCAACACTATTTACTGAGTACCTACTTACATCAGAAATTCAATGGTGAATAAAATATGGAAAATGAAAAAAAATACAAGTACCCCCTCTACATTGCTGTGTTTCCCATTTGGTCAGTGTGCCTTCCTTTCCCACTATCCCTCCTACACGAGGGACTTATGTCATGGAAGGAAGAACTTCCTGACATTAAGTATTGTGAAGTATGCTTCTAAATATAGAAAGGGAGAATAAAGAATTGTTATCTTCTGAATGAAAAGTCCTTTTCCAGAGAGAAAAAACACCAGCAAAGGTTTACTTCCTTTCTCCTCTGTACTCTCAGAGAATGGTTTCATCTATTATACTGTTTGTCATATTTAAGTTATTCTTTTTCATGTATTCCTTCCTCATGAGACTCTAAATTCTAGAAGACAAAGTCTATCCTTTGCTCCTTTCTGTATTTACCAAGATCATACCAAGCCCTGGGTCTGGCACACCATGCACACATAAAATATTTGTTGAATGAATGAATAGATAAGTAGGTAGATGGGCAGGTATATGGATGGATGGATAGATAGATAGATGATAGCTAGAGGTTCCCGATTAGAAAAATGAGAATAAAATCACAGGAGAGAAAATAAGAATTGAAACTTGCTTCACATGCTAAGACTAGTAGACCATTTGTAGTTTTTGCTTTATTTCAATGTATAAGAGCTATACCTAAGCAAGATACATAGTGTCCTTCATGAGTGTTTGAAACTTCCAGAATTCCCTTCTCAGCAGTGTTTGGAGGGACAAGATAAATTCTAGTTTGTGAAAGGAGTGAGTGGTCCTACTGGGAAGCAGGTGGATGGAGCTACATGATTTCTTCCAGCCTGAGAGCATCAGTGACTCAGTAATTCCAAATGAACCCTCGGGAATCCTTCCAATCAAATGATTTTTTCCAGTTACTCAGACTGGGCCTTAAACAAGCTCACCTTGAAAGAACCCAAACATTTAACCCAATATTGTTATGTTGCAAAAATTGTTTTTACATCAGTGATTTCCCTAGGCAAGAGAAAGTGCTGTGAATGTGGGCAGGGAGAGGCTGTGACTTTGTCTTTAGGAAATCAAAACAGGCTGAAAAGTTGAACATTTCATGAAACGAGATTTGGAAGCCAAGATCTGAAATGAGCTAGTTTTTTCTTTTTAAGTGAATTCATGAAGTAAACTCTTCAGAACAGTCAAACAGGTTGGAGTCCTGGGACCTCATATCAGTGACATCAGATCTGAAATCCTCCAGTCTTCCTGCATTCACACAGGCCATTCAGCGGCAGACGATGCAAGCCAGCCATACCAACAGGGACCACACTTAGAATACGAATTTAGAAGAAGGACTCTCTTCTCAAGTTTAATCACTGGGTATCAAGTGCCTCCTGAGTGCCTAGGGCTTTTCTAAACATTTTACATATTCTGTCTAGAACCCTAAAAACAATCCTAGAAGGTAGGGCTCATTATTCCCATTCTATCTGGAGAAATGAGGCTTCAGAAAGGTTATACAAACTGCCAGTGCTCCCCAGCCACCAAGTTAGAGTCAGGATTTAAGTCCAGTGAATCTCTCTGCTTCCCTTCCTAAATTAGTTGGCGGATTGTTGGATTATTTACAAGCATTTGAGCTTAAATGCTGTGAAAAGATAGACCAGTAAACCCAAAGCCTTATTTTATGAGTCGTTGCTATTCTTTAATAAGAGTTTGTCATTTGGTTCAAACCAGTTGTACATCTTTTTCCTACTGAAATGGAGAGTTGTCGAGCCTCAATAACCCATTTCCCGCTGCTATTTGCAAATTGTCAGTATTGTTTTATGATAGAATCATTTCTTAACATAGAGTTGTGTGTTTGCTTTTTAATGTCTGAATTTGGCACCTTGTAGAATAATTTTCTGAACGGGAATTGTGCTTCCATTACCTAATTGCAAAAAGTTGCCAAAATTTTAAAAGGCTCTGGGAAGGGGAGGCAATACAAGAATTCAAGTGACCTCAAGGTCTGCCTCTTAAAAGAAATGGAAATATTTTTGGACTGGATCTTCATCCTATTTGTTGGTATAACTACAGCTGGAAAGGGAGAAGAAAAGGCAGTATTTTTCTCCCCACTTTCTCCAATGACACCTCGGGCTGAATTATGCTATTCATAAAGAGAATATTTCCGGGTAATTTGCAAATTTTACCATCTTCTAAAAAAATGTTAATGTACTCACTTAATGCCTCACTCTGAGGAAGAAATAAATTTATTCTTAATGTAATAAAGACTCTAAGGGAAAAAATGCCAACCAACTAAAGTGAAAGCTCAGGGAGTAAGAAGACAAATGTGAGTAATGCAAAGTATGGTGTCAAAAGCTGATGGAGGGGCGCCTGGGTTGCTCAGTGGTTTAAGCCTCTGCCTTCAGCTCAGGTCATGATCTCAGGGTCCTGAGTCGAGCCCCGCATCGGGCTCTCCGCTCAGCGGGGAGCCTGCTTCCCCCTCTCTCTCTGCCTGCCTCTCTGCCTACTTGTGATCTCTCTCTATCAAATAAATAAATAAAAATCTAAAAAAAAAAAAAGCTGATGGACAGAGATACCATTCACACTGTCTTGCTATCATCAAAAGAACAGAGAGGAAAGAATCAGAATTTGCATACCCTTGATGTACCCAAAACATGAATATCCTCCAAATGCAACACATTTCGGCCTTTTAGTTTGGATTTTATTTTATGTACATACCAATGAAATAATATTAAGTTAATCACATTCTACTGGATAATAAAATTAGTATGTTATTATTTGCATCCTCACTAATCTGTCTTTCTCAGTTTCCTAATGAACTTAAAAATTTGCCAAATAAAAATGCGTCAGTACAAAGAAAAGAAATGAGACAAACCCTTCCCTGTATAGTCTATGACATACCTTGTGCCCATTGTGCACTTTTCTCCCCTTTTCTCTATGTTGTAGAATTTTAGAGTTTTCTTAAAAGTTTTCCTGTATTGGTTTTCTATTTATAATTCTTCTGATGGCTTTCCACCAAGAATAAAAGATTTTGCCCTGATTACTAAATGCCTATGTCCAAGTCATGTTGACTTTGCTTATTTAAGTCTGTAATATCGTCACAAATTAAATAGGTTCTTAGTAAGAGGGCTAATTCATCCACCAGAGCAGTTTTCTGTGACTAAGAAAATATGGCTGTAAGGGTCGGGCTACCTTACCCATGTGAGGTACTCAGCTGGGGAATTGAAAACAGTCTCAATCATAGAAGTGCTTTTGGTTTTGTCTTTTTTGTTTTCAATATTACATAAAAGAGTTTTACCTCTAATAAACATCTTAATATCCTTCTTCTTCATCAAATGCTGGCGCCAAAATCCCCCAAAGGTTGCTACTTTTAAAAATTTTACAACCTCGCTTCATTAGAACTAATCTTGATCCTACAAGCCCTAAATTGATCCTACAATTTCCCAGAAAAGGCAAAAAACATTTAAAGAACATGTTGCATCTTTAAAGCAATAGTAGAATGAAGGGTTACGTATTTTACCAAAGACCTGCACTGAGCTTTTAATAGAATTACCACAATACCATATAATATTAGTGATAAAACTTTGGTATTTGGTATAAGACATTTTAAAGCATATGAAAATGAAGAAAGAGAACAATTAAGGAGTTGATCATTTATTTCACTTTCATGTTGGTTTATTTAATAGGTTTCAGAGATGTAAGTCTATTAAATGGTCCACAAAGTAAGAAGCAGAAGAGCCTAGGGAAAGGATTGTACTAAAGCCAGAAGCCAGAGAAATATTTTCTTCCCCTAGCCTAAGAACAGTGAAGTTTCGAGAGGAGACCTCCGAAGATCCAGAGGCAGAGAAATAGAGTCTTAAAAGCAGGAGAACATTAGAGTCCAGCTGTCTGGGCCACATAGCAGGGCTCTCCTGTCCCAAATGTTCAGTGTGACCACCACAATGTACTTGGCTGAGCTCTAGCCCTGTCCCTTTCTGCATGTCCAAATGCCCATGAAGGAAAGCTTGAGTTAGCTTGAGTCTATCCACCAGCTGTTACACCCACCAGCATATGCTCATCTGTATGATCATCGATGTTGATGCAAAACCCCAAAGTGCCTCCCATACCCTTAGAGAAAAATATCCCAAATAACTATCGGTTTAACTGCATTTTGTGTTCTAATACACTAAAAATCTGAAATCTGACCTTCCTGCTTCCCTTTTCTCAGGACCCTTGTGGTTAGCTTGGGCCCATCCAGACAATTCAAGATAATCTTCCCATCTCAAGATCCTTAACTTAATCACATCTGCAGAATCCTTTTGCTTTGTGAAATAATACATTCCCAGGCCCCAGGGATTAAGTCATGGACATTTTGAGGGTCCAGTGTCCAGCATACCACAGATAGTTTATTGTGTTATCATTACTTTTTCCCTGAAGGAAAAGAGTGCATTGGAAGCATTAAAAATTTGGTCAAATACATCAAGTGAGCCTGTGATTGAGCTCTGCAGTCATTATGCCGAGTTGTTCCTGCCCTGTCAGTCTAGCCTAAGTTCTCTCACGCTTAACACTATTGACATTTAGGACTAGATAGTTCTTTGTCGTGGGTGGCTGTCCCATTCATTCTGGGAGTTTTAGAAACACGCGTGGTGTTTACCCACTAGACCCAGGAGCTCTGCCCCCACAGTTGTGACAACCAAAAATGTGTTCCTATATCACTCAGTGTAGCCTGGGTGGAAAAGTATTCTCAGTAGAGAAGTATTCATCTAACAGAAAGCAGCCAAATTATTGTAATGGTCTCTTTGACTCACAGAAGGCAAAAGATCTGATGGCATTTTTTTAGATTGATTTATTCATTCTGGAAAGCATGAGCAGGTTGTGGAAGCAGAGGGAGAGGGAAAGAAGCAGTCTCCCCACTGAGCACAGAGCCCAACACAGGCTTGACCTCAGGAGACCAAGACCTGAGCCAAAACCAAGAGTCCTACACTTAAATGACTGAGGCACCCAGGTGCCCCAAAAGATCAGGTGGGGTATTATATTAATTGATGGCCAGTCTTAAGGGGCCAAATGTGGGTTATTTATCTCAGCACTGTAAGCTAAATTTACCACTTATTTTATTTGTCCCAAAGATAAAAACTCAGAGTTAAGTCCTATTCATTGACCCCAACCCATCTATGTAATGTGTCCAATGTAGGTTGTGTATGAAGCTTTCAATTCTTTGGCAATCAGGCTGAGAGTGGCATCTCACTATGCTCTGTCTTCCAAAAGTTGTGAGTCCTTCAGTGGTAGAAACCGTGTCTTATTATGCTTCTTTCCATGGACCATAATCTCCTCAACCTGGGTACAGGAACCTTTTCATTATACTAGGGTGCTCCTCAAACATAGGGATGTTGGTTTTTCTAGAAGGATACAGGCCAGGCCCTAGCATTTGCATCTTGGCTAATTCCCCAGGCATTGGTGCCCAGGCTTTAACCATTTGTACTCCTCCTTCACAATTTCTTTTTGCCATTTTTTACTTGGCATTTGTCTTCAAATCTACGTATGTTTTTCAAACATAAATTCTACTTTAGCGATTGTATATATTAAATCATGTTTCAGAATGCTATTATAATTTTTCTAAAATGCATTAAATTAAATATATAACTATAAAATATTTCTTGTTTGTCCATGTGCCATTTAAAAGAAGCTCACTGTTAGATACATGTATGATACTTCAAGACATATTGCAGTAATGGACAATCAGGTAGGTGAAGGGGATTAAGAGGTGTAATCTTGCAGTAATAAAATAGACAAAACATGGGGATATAATATACAGCATAGAGAATATAGTCCATAATATTGTAACTTTTTGTATGGTGATGGATGGTAACTAGGCTTATTATAATGATCATTTCATAATGTGTACTTATAAAAACTCTGCTGTACACCTAAAACTAATATAATATTGTATGTCAGTTATTATTCAATAAAAAAAATACATTGTCCTGGAGACAACTAACTTCAGCAAAAGCAGACATTTATTTCTAATTCTAAAGATGTTTTCCCATCTGTTCAACTTCCTCACAAGTGAGGAAACATCAAAGTACAACAAACCATTCTGCTCACAGAGAGATGGTGTAAGTTCTCACAATGGAGGGAAAAGTTCAGGCTACTATTTACACTGTTTCTTAAAAATATTCCTTCTCATTTTTCTTTAAAATATTCAATAGTTAAAATATATGCCCTTACAAAACAGTATTACCAAGTAGTTTGTCCTGATATATTTAATGTAAGATATTAGCCAGATAACCACAGAAAAAGCAAACTAAAAAAAAATTGGGAAAAGTAATCCAGACCAGTGTTTCCCAAAGTGCATCTCATAGAAGAGTAGTTCTACAAAATCTTAATAGACATTACATGAAAGGAAAAAAAAAACAAAGATAAGGGGGAAGTTTGGGGGAGATCTACAGTCATATAATTTTGGGAAATTCTTTTAAACAAAATGAAAAGAAACTTTTTTATTGCAAGACTTTTCAGAGATTTTCATATTCTAATGTGCTTTGTGAAACTTAAGAGAAGTGTGTATTAAACAGACAGTCCTAAATTTACTTAATGACAAAATCCTTTTTTATTTCTTGGGGCTAGTGTTCTAAGGAATGTATTTTGGGAAATGCTGATCTATCTAGATTAGAGAAAATTTTGTTTTCCTGAGATGAAGAAGAACAAACTTTAGGGTAATGGATATTTAAAAATGCATGCTATCTTATTTTTCTGAAGTATATAGAAGTGTAGATTATCTTTTCTGGATTAGTTTTGTTAATCACTACCTTGCGCCCCCAAGGACTCAGAAGACCATTACTGGATATTAATGATAAATGAACATAAAAGGCAACATGGAAATTCTCTTACTGGCTATAGCATGGTTTATATACCTCTTTGCTTGAGAAGTAATTAACTTCTTTTTATATTAACACATAAAGCTCCACAAAATATGGGCCCTGACCATCTAAAAACCCTTGCTGGTCTTGAATGGCACAGTTGGTTGAGCATCCAGCTCTTGGTTTTGGCTCTGATCATATCTCAGGGTTCTGGGATAGAGCCCTGAACTGGGTGGCGTCTGCTTGGGGTTCTCTCTCCTCCCAGTGCTCTCCTGTTTGTGGGCTCAGGGTGGCGTCTGCTTGGGGTTCTCTCTCCTCCCAGTGCTCTCCTGTTTGTGGGCTCATACATGTGCATGGTCTTTCTTTCTCTCTCAAATAAATAAATTAATTTAAAAAAAAAAAACACTTGGGGGTGCCTGGGTGGCTCAGTCTTTAAGTGTCTGCCTTTGACCTGAGCCTCAGGTCCTGATCCCAGGATCCTGAGGTCAAGCCAGGCATCGGGGCTTCCTTCTTGGTGGGAAGCCTCCTTCTCCCTTTCCCATTTCCCCTGCTTGTGTTCTCTCTCTCACTGTGTCTCTTTGTGTCAAATAAATAAATAAAGTCTTTAAAAAAAAAAAACAAAAAACTTTGCTGAAGCTGATAGCACCTGAATAGCATTAATGGACAGCTATTAAAATTCATGGAATCAAAAAAAAAAAAAATCATGGAATCAGCAAATAGGAATTTTCCTTAGCAGACTCTTATTTTCTCTCCATGCACAGTGTATAAATATGCAAGTGTCATTCTAAATGAAGATTAAGTCCATGAATTGAAAATTAGTTAATTTGTCAAATTTAATATTTCTAGCCACTACTACACAGGGTTTGACATGATACTGAAAGTGAATGAGATAATGTGGCCAAAACACTAAGCCCAGAGGTTCCTAAGAAATCTGAAGCCACCAAATATTGTCACCTAGAGTGTTAGCATGGGGAAGGATCTCAGAGATGTAGAAAGAGACATTGTCATCAAATTGTTAGTGCTAATATCAGGAATTCTTGTACATGGTGCACCACTCAATTATTGTGTGAGTTTGGGAAAATCACTTTGCCTGTGTAGGACCCATTTTTACCTGTTGAATGAGAAGGCTGGGCGGGGGGGAGTTCATCTAGCACCTTGCTCCTCAAAGTGTGATGCCTGGTCCAGTGGCATCAACATCACCTAGGATCTTGTTAGACACGTAGAAACTCGGGCCTCACCCCAGATCTACTGAGTCAGAATCTGCATTTTAACAAGATCCCCTGATGAACTAGTAACACTGGTTTTCTAGCACTGTTCCTAGCACCTCAAATCACCCCTCTCTACAAACCCTCTCTACCACCCAACTACCCTCGTGGACAGGGAACCTAAGGGCAGAATCAGCAGAAGGGATTAATTTTTTTAAAAAGCTCTGGTAAAACCCTCTCTTTAGACAGATAAGAAAACTGAGACCCAGAGAAGTAAAGCAGATTTCCTGAAACCACACAGTCAATTAGCAACAGAATGCAGATTTTATTAGCTTTTCCAGTGTAGTTAATTGTATTGCTTCACAAAAAGGTTACTAAAATGGTGGGATTAAATTGCCAAGTGTTAATGTTACAACAAAGGAACAGGAGTGCTTTTCTTCTCTCAGAAAAAAACTTCTTTTTCAAGTTTAAAAATGACTGCTTTTTAATGAAATTATGTTATTCCTGGAGGTACTTAGAGAAGAATCAAGTTACAGGGTGTCTCATTTCTCTTCCAGGCAGTAGAAAGGCCTCTATACTCAGGCCAGACACTTACTCGCCCCTTTCCTCCCTCTCTCAACACCCACTCAACCCTCCCACGCACCCGCACGTGCACACACACACACTCACACGCAGACAAATACTCCACAATGATGACATATAATTCAATTATGAATAACTACAGAAACCACATGAGCCCTGATCCAGGATGCCTACAAGTCCAGTTTTAGTGAATAACCTCTTAGCAACCAGCAACCTTGTCTGAAACAACAACTAAAACCTCTGTGGCTTGAAAACCAAAGGGATCTCAAATAACCACGGGAAATGGATGAGAATATTATGATTGTGTTTAAACAAATTTCACTAATTGAACACTGAGTTATACAGTAGTCCTTCTCCCTTACCTAAGACCCCCAGAGGATGCCCGAAACCAAACAGGACCAAATCCTTTATATGTATATACCATGTTTCTTCCTATACAGACACACATATGATAAAGTTTAATTTATAAATTAGGTACAATAAAAGATTAATAAGAATAACCAATAATAAAATAGAACAACTTTAATAATATTCTGTAATAGAAGTTATGTGAATGTGGTTTCTCTTGCTCAAAAGATCTTATTGTACTGTACTCACCCTTCTTGGGAGCACATGAGATGATAAAATGCCTACGTGATGAGACCAAGAGAGGTGAATGACATAGGCATGGTGACATAGTGTTAGGTTACTGCTGACTTCTCACAATATGTCAGAGGAGGATCATCTGCTTCTCGATGGAGGATAACTATGAGTATGGGAAGAGAAACTGTGGAGAAGGGCAGACTACTGTAATGGGCATTTGTATGTGCCCCAGAGACAAATTTCTCTTTTCACCTTGGGACGATCTTTTCTCTTCTGTTTTGTTCCCACTCCTCTCTTCACTATTCTCACTGAGTGGTGGCCTGGGAACAAACGATCTTAGACTGCCAAAGCCAGGAAGAATAATAAAACCATTTGAATGAACAATTGAGCATACTGTATCTGGCCTTAGTAATACTGTCAGATACTTTCTTTAATTTGCCTCCAGACCATTCTGGGTTTTGCCTGGAATTAAAGTCCCAGGAACTATATTTAAAACAAAGCAGAGGGGCACATGGATGGCTCCGTCAGGTAAACACCTGCCTTACGCTCAGGTCGTGATTCCAGGATCCTGGGATTGAACCCCATGTTGGGCTCCCTGCTCAGCAGTGAGTCTGTTTCCCCCCATGCTCATGTTCTCTTTCCCTCTCCTCCCTTTCTCTCTCGGTCTCTCTTTCAAATAAATAAATAAAAATCTTTTTTAAAAATGGGAAAAATAATTACATGGTGCCATGTTTACCCTTTGAAAATGATTTTTTCATTTCCTTCTCCTTCATACCATTATATCATCTGGGAAATGTCAAACCAAATGTATCAAAACAAAAGTTAATTTCAGTATTTCTTTCATGTTTGATAAATCATAAATATCCTTCTCACTCTTCAATTCTTCACTCTCTATAAATCCTTGTAAGCATGGGGGATTCTTGTTCTTAATCTCTTTTTCTTATATAGAATTGTGAGATTTTTTGATAGACCTGCAGCAATGAGCATGACAAGATTAGGTCACTAACAAAGTATAGCCAAATAATACAAATATCTAGCATATGGACAGGAAGCAAGGAATAGATCATAATGCATACTCCCTCTTTTCAAGAAATTTTTGTCTACTGGCAGAAGTAAAAACTGCAGTGGATTTTTATAAAAGATGTTAGGGGATATAATTAACATCCACTCTAACCAAATTATATATTTGTCTTCTTTTTTGTAGTAATTGTTGGGGTGTACATCTTAAATTAGAATACATCTAAAAATAAACAAATTTTCATTTCCAAGATTCTATAGAAGTCAACTCAATAGAAATGTGAGAGTCATATATGTAATTAAGAGTTTTCTTACAACCACATTTAAAAAATAAAGTGAAACAGTAAAATTAGTTTTGGTAATATATTTTATTTAATTCAATATGTCTAAGATATTATCATTTCAACATGTAATCAGAATTAAAAATTACTAATGAAGTGTTTCACTTTAGTCATGGTAGCCTTGACATAGCATGCTAATCTTACAAGATTAGAGGGAGAAAATTGTTATAATTTAGAAAAAAAAAATGTAGGATTTTTAAGCTTGCCCTCCTGCCTGACATATGAGAATCACTCAATACTTGTTAAAAGAATTTAAAAAACAAATTAAGGAGCATCAGCTAGATCAATTTAAATTATAGGCAAAGATCTTTTTTCATTAACAATATACCTAGAATTCTAAATATTACCTATCCTAATGTCTGAATTGGGGGAAAAAAAAAAGCAGAGCGAGTCAATGTATCACAATTTTCAACTTCAATTGGATATTTTAAAATAATTTCTTCTTCCAAATGTCAAGATTAACAAGATTTAAAGCTTGTCTGGGTCCCACCCCCCCAGGGTTAGGAAGGATCTGCTAAGAACAACTACATGAGAAGCCTGGACCAAGCAGTACAGTTCCGAGAGTTGAGATACTTCCACCCAGAGCACCCAAGGGTAGCTCAATCAGGGAGAAACCCTGAGACGTGGTCAAAGGTGGAACCAAAACAGGTCTGAGTGAACATCTGAATAATCTGTCTGAGAAGACAGACAGAGAGCACAATGTCTAGAAGGGTTGGGAGCCTGTTTGCATGTAGCCAGTGGCTCACCAGAGACTAGAACTGCCAGGTCCCTCTGCTCAGACACCCAGAAATCTCTCCTCGGGCCCCAGGGTGACAGGGTTACTACACCATCATACCAGAAATGAACACCAGGCATGCTCACACCAGATTATGACTACCAGACCTTAAGATGCTAACCAAGGTAAAAGCAGGAGTATTTACTTGGGAATTCATGTGACAGATTTCAGCATGACTGATTCAGAGCTGTTCTGTCATACTTCCATCATCTTCCTCCCTGACCCACTTTTTTCTTGAGTTTGTTCATTTAAGAGATTTCCTGTATAGTAATTTAGTCAGTTTGTCATTCACCTGAAATATATAAAGACATAAAATCACATATAAAAATCTGCAGGCCTATTTGAAGTTTGAAATATTTCCTGTCAACCCCATGAGAAATTAAAGGATGATTACATCTGTTAATAAACTTTATAGGTTTATGTCTCAGAATTGAATTAGTCAGATTAGAAAGTTAAAAGGAAAATAACCAAATTGTTTAAAATGCTGGCATTACTAAAAAGATCAGGAAAGCTGAGATAAAAGCATGTTTTAGGGAGTTTACTGGAAATACTTTGGCACAAGAGAGGTGGTTTGAGAATCTTTCAGCACCTAGGAGTGACTCTAGCTTGAAAAATACACAATTCTAACAATGAGGGTTATAAATTCTCACTGACAACAGAAAAAGGAGCCTGGAGATACTCAGGAGTCATGTACTGCTTACATCTAGAAGGCCAGTTTCTTTGGGAAGATTTGTGAATACACATCTGTGCATTTCTTCACTTCCTAACATACAATCCTCTTCATACCAAACTATATTTTCCTTCATAGTGATACCACTACTGCTATCTGGCCAGCAAAAAATACAAATATTAGTACATAGGAAATACCAGAGTTGGTCATAGAAAAGGATCTAGAGTAAAGCATTCAACAGTCATTTATTCAAAAAAGAAATCTGATTAAGATCTGACTCTGTCATCAGTAGGGTATACTGTTATGAAAGATGCCAAAATAACATAGAACTGGCCTACCCCTAGCAGTGACTAAATGGCTCAGAGGTTTGAGCATCCAGCTCTTGGTTTCTGCTCCAGTCATGATCTCAGGGTTGTGGGATCGAGCCCCTTCAGACTCCACACTCAGTGAAGAGTCTGCTTAAAATTCTCTCTCCCTCTTCCTCTGCCCCTCCCACCACTCTTTCTCTCTCTCTCTCTCTCTCTCTCTCTCTCTCTCTCTGTCTCAAATAAATAAATCAATCTTAAAAAAAAGACTGACCTACTCTTAGGAACTTATAGTCCAGTTGGGAGAGAGAAAACAGCTACAAGCTAAAGCACTCCATTAAAAAAACCTCAGTTTCGATTACATCACTTTGTTTTATTGTCACTATGTGAAGCTGCCTTATATATTTATTTATTGTATCTTTATTTGTTGCTTATGATGTATCTCTCCCATCAGAATGTAAGCTTCATGTGGAGAGGGATACAGTCTGTGTTCCCAGGGCCTGGAAACAGAACATTAGTTGGATGAGTGTATCAACAATGAATGAAACAGACCACCTGCAGCTGTATATCATTAAGTACTTGATGAGTGATAAAGGACAATAAGAGCTCCGAGCATTTGGCTTAAGAATAGAATGAGATTTTATTGTCGAGGAAAGCTCCATAGAAGAGGGAAAAGCCTTTGAAGATAAATCCGATTTAAAGAAGTGGAGAAGGAGGACCATTACCAAAGTGAGGTAGGAAGTTAAAAAGAGAAACAAGTACTACTGGCAGGATTGCTGTAGGTAAGCTCCCGAATTTCTCCACGTGATAACTGTCTGCTGTTAAAACCTCCCCTTGCTTCATCCCTCTGCTCTTTAAAAATGCCATTTTTAAATATGGCACCACATATGCTCACAGCTCTGTGGCCACCTAAGACTCCTGTCCAACCTTCATTACTGCCCTGGAGGCAAGGAGTCCCCAAGTTCTAGAGAAGACTACTCCAGCCGTCTCTCATTCTTCTCTACCCTCTCCTCTACTCACACTGCCAACATCTTGACCAAGCCCTCATTAGCATTTATTTGAACCGGTCTTCAAAACCCTGAATATTACTTTCTAAGACGTGATTGTTTATCCCAGCTCTGTCTCTACCTGTGTGACTCTGGATGGAGATCACCAGTCTGTCTAAGACTTAGTCTTTTCATCTGTACAGAGAGGACCTGGGATGGACTAGACCATCTCCATGGTCCCTTCTTATTCTCACACCTTAGAATTTTAGACTCCTTGGATATCTGTCCTCTGCAAACCCAGCATTGTGCTTTGGAAAGAAGGAATGCACAAAGTTTATTTAATAATTAATTAGTTAATTAATTAATTTAATTGCATGTCATTTTTCAGATACTGCTGAAAAATTATTTTAGAATTTCAAATCAAAGACCCTTTAAACATTATTTTCCTAGGCTTATTTTACTTTTTCAAATATATTTTCACTCTAAGCACAGGGCTATCTCTATTCTAAGAAAAACAAGTTTTCATTCTAAATAAAAAAAAAGTCAAGTAAAAAAAGTTTAAAAGTCTAATTTTTAAAAACCTGGCTATTTCTCTATTTTACATAAAAATTTCTCCCACATTCTCTATTGCACATACACATGCACACACAATCACACACACACATGTTCTTACTTCTTTTAAGTGTAGATTTTAATCTAGTCATGATCAATATAGAGTCATGCTTATAATGTGTTAATGATTTTGATTAAATTAGATGAATAAAAAAGAACATCAGAGCAATGCCTTTTAAACATTAATGTGCACATGAACCATCTCTGGGTGTCATTAAAAGACAGATAATGATGCACTTAGTCTGGGCTGAGGCCTCAGATGGCATTTCTGATGAGCTCCCAAGTGATATTGACGCTGCTGCTCCAAGAACCAAGGTGCTAAGCAACAAGGTGTGAGAATACGGGGACCTTTAGAGATCATTATACTAAACTTCCTCATTTCCACAGGAAAGTTGAGGCCTAGATTGGTGAAAGAGTGTGCCCCAGTCCCTCCAGAAAAGGAAGCCAAGCACAGATGCACAGACACACAGACCTCCCACTGGGGCCATGCCCCCATGCTGCCAGCGCAGAGTGCCACCGTGTACTGCTCTCCCATATGACCCATGTGGTATGAGAGGTTACACTCTTGCAAGACAGCATGTTTCTTACCACCTTCAACGGTGAGAGGAGATAAGTCCTCAAATCTCATCTTCTTCACTTACTAGCATTAACCTCCAACCCACCAAAGGCAGAATCAGAAGGAATATTCTTAATTCTGCCCAATCAGCTGAGCTGCTTTTTCTCTATTTTTATCAAAAACTTGATAGAAAAATACGACTTCTTGAATTGCCAGATTCCTTCTCAGACTGCTTCTGAATCCCATGACACTGTAACCTAAGGTATTTATGAAAACTTATGGCCACTTCCTTTCCCCTCCTTATATAAAAAGTAGGGGGCGCCTGGGGAGTACAGTCGGTAAAGCGTCCGATTCTTGGTTTCAGCTCAGGTCTGATCTCAGTATAGTGAGCTGGAACCCTGCTTTAGCTGTGCTCAGCCTAGAGTCTGGTTGAGTTTCTCTCTCCCTCCTCTTCTGCCCCTACCCCCACTCATGTGCTTTCTTTCTCTCAAATAAGTAAATCTTTTTTAAAAAACCTCAGCTATCAACTTGCACTTAATTATGGAACTCTAAAGATCATTAATTTTAGCTCTGGAAAATCATTGGACATCATATCACATGCATGTGGGACTGAGGCCTTTAGCAGTGAAATAGTAATATTTCTTAGAGGCAGGATCAGAACTTCTAACTCACAATCCTATGCTGTTTTCACTGTATCCGTTTTACAAGAAAGAATGAAAGCGTTAACTGGAGAGTGCTTTGGTGTTATTGGAGTCTATTATTGACTTCTGCCCTCCCATACCTGTTATTCAGAAGGAGTAAGCTTGTAAGTTAAGAATGAGGTGATTGAGGGCCAGAAATTCTCCCCAATAATGTCACTCAAAGTGCAGTGGGAAGATTTGCTTCTCTGCCTCCCCAGTTCTACCACATTCCAACAGCTTCTACCTTTAGGGATTCTGAGCATCAGGTTAAGTATTACTCTGTCCCTACTGTCCTATCTTCAAATTCAAACATTCTGAGAGAGATGATATTTTAAATCACTAACAGCTAACTTTGAATTTGTTTACAGGGCAACTTCTCTCCAGGATGGGAGAAGTAAGACTTAGTCTAAGTGACAGAAAGCTCAGTAAAGAGAGAAAAGTTAAGGGGCACCTGGGTGGCTTAGTGGGTTAAGCCTCTGCCTTTGGCTCAGGTCATGATCTCAAGGTCTTGAGATGGAGCCCTGCATCGGGTTCTCTGCTCAGCGGGAACCCTGCTTCCCTCCCTCTCTCTCTGCCTACTTGTGATCTCTCACTTTCTCAGTCAAATAAATAAAATCTTAAAAAAGAAAAAGAGAGAGAAAGAAAGGTTCAGAAAAGAGAGATGAAGTATGCCAAACTTTACTGCTTCACTCTTACATAAGCCAGGACTTGACCATATTAAAACCCTGTTGACATGTCATAATACACAAGGCACAAAATCCACATAGATTCTAGTTGCCTCTAGTACTATAGCTAAGGACTGACGAGTACCCAAAGAGAATGTAAAGATCAGTAGTCATCTGCAATTGACAAAAAATTTTTTTGGCAACTAACATTCCAGAGAAAATCCAGGGGAGATTGCACTTCATGTGAGATAATAAAGATGGTGATGACAGTGATAACAACAGGTACCCTCAGGTATGGCAGGTACTATCTTGAGTATATTCATTAATTCATTTATTCATTCATTCATTCATTAAATGCTCATTCAGTACTACTTTCTGTGTGTAAGGCATTGTTATGGATCCTGAGGATTTAGTGGCAAAAGAAAAAGAAACTTCTTACCTTGATGAAGCTTGCATTCTAATGGGAGGCAGATAAGAAGCAAACAATTAGATGCATTACATGTCAGATGGTATAAAGTGCTATGGAGAAAGGAAAGGAAACAAGTGTTGTTAGATGGAATTGCTTTATCTTTTTTTTAAATTATTTGATTTGTTAGATAATGATAGGAAAGGAACAAACAATAGGCAAACATCCCAAGATTCCTAAATTTGGTTACGTGGTTTTTTTTTGACCTTTTTAAAAATTTTTTTTAATTAATTCATTTTATTTAAACTAAAAAAAAAAAAAAAAAATCACCCACTTCTCACACTTCCATCTCTTACAAACCGCAATCTGTTCTCTGTATCTACGAGCTTGGTTTTTATGTAGTTTTTAGATTTTACAGGTAAGAGAGAGCATATGGTATTTGTCTTTCTCTGATTTATTTCACTTAGTATAATGCCCTCAACGTCCAACTGTATTGTTGCAAATGGCAAGATTACATTATTTTATGACTGAAATATATATATATATATTTTACATATATACATATATATACACACATTCATATACATATGTATATGCATGCATACACAAAGGTATGTACATATATACAAATACATATGACTAATATATATACATACACATACATCATAATTTCTTTTTCCATTCATTCATTGATGAACATAAACACTGGTTCCATATCTTGGCTATTGTAAATAATGTTGCAATGAAATAGGAGTGCATATATCTTTTTTTTTTTAAGATTTTTATTTATTTTATGACAGAGAGAGATCACAAATAGGCAGAGAGGCAGGCAGAGAGAGAGAGAGAGAAGGAAGCAGGCTCCCCGCTGAGCAGAGAGCCCGATGCGGGACTCGATCCCAGGACCCTGAGATCATGACCTGAGCTGAAGGCAGCGGCTTAACCCACTGAGCCACCCAGGCGCCCCTTGAATTAGTATTTTCACCTTCTTCAAATAAATACCCAAAAGTGGAATTGCTGAATCACATGGTAGTTCATTTTTAATTTTTTGAAGAAACTCCGTATCATTTTGCACAGTGGTTACACTGATTTATATTCCCACCAACAGTGCAACAATTCCCTTTTGTCCACATCACCACCACCATTTGTTATTTCTTGTCTTTCTAATAATCGCCATTCTAACAAGTGTGAGGTGACATCTCACTGTGGGTTTGATTTGCTTTTCTCTGATGATTAATGATATGGAGCATCTTTTCATGTATCTATTGGCCATTTGTATGTCTCCTCAGAAAAATGCCTATTCTGATCGTCTGTCCATTTTTTAATCAGATTGTTTGTTTCTTGGCTATTGAGTTGTATGCAAATTTTTATATTTTGGATATTAGTCACTTATCAGATATATGATTTGCAAATATTTTCTCCCATTCAGTAGGTTGCCTTCTCATTTTACTGATGGTTTCCTTTGCTATGCAGAAGATATTTAGTGTGATGTCCCACTTATTAGTTTTTGCCTTTGTTACTTTTGCTTTTTGTGTCAGATTTAAAAAATCATCACCATGATCTATGTTAAGGAATTTACTTGCCTATGCTTTCTTCTAGAAATAGAACACAACAAAATTTTGTGTATTGATCTTGTATTTTACAACTTTACCAAATTCATTTTTTTAAGATTTTTAAAAATTTGACAAAGGGAGAGAGTATAATCGGGGGGGGGGGGGGCAGGCAGAGGGAGAGGGAGAAGCAGACTCCCCATGGAGCAGGGAACCCAATGCAAAGTTTGATCCCAGGACCCTGGGATCATGACCTGAGCCAAACGCAGACACTTAACCAACTAAGCCACCTAGGCATAACACCAAATTTGTTAATTAGTTTTAATAGTGTCGCGGCCAGGGCGATGAATTGACCAGGGTAACCGTGGGGGCTAAGAGGATGATGAAGAAAGGTTAAGAGACAAAGAGATGGGGGCAGGAGGGACACTGAAGATGATGTCCAACAGTGCCAAATTTATTCCACGTCTTACAAGCATTTATAAAACAGACCAGAATAGGAGTAGCATTACATCAGTACCTAGTCAGATGACCGCAAGTTCCTATAACAAGTTTACATTAACTACAAGCAAACCTCATGAGGCCAGGTAGTTTAGGCTAAACCCATTAGCAAGACAATCAACCAGGGAGTGGATCATGGGAGGTACAGAACAACAAGGATTAACTAAGAACTCAGGACTCTGGCCACATTGTTCCCTACTGCAGGGAGAGTGTGTGGGAAGTCACGTAGGCGAGAGCACTCAACTTTCCCGTCCTTAACGTTGTCAAGGTGTCCGGACTTTGAAGGAGACACAAGTCAGGGCCTGGTTTGATCCTCGACTCCAGCCATGCCGTGGCCTCCAACAAATAGTTTTTTAATGGAGCCTTTAGGATTTTCTATATGAAAATATGCCACCTGTAAATAGTGACAGTTTTACTTCTTCCTATCCAATGTGGATTACTTTTATTTCTTTTTCTTGCTTAATTACTCAGGCGAGGCTTCCAATGCTATGTTGAATAAAAGTGATGAGAGTGGACATCATTGTCTTTTTCATAATATTAGAGGAAAACTTTCAGCTTTTTACCATTGAGTATTATGTTACCTCCAGGCTTGTCACATATGGCCTTTATTCTGTTGAAGTACATCCTCTCTATGCTCTCTTTGTTGAGTTTTTATTGTAAATGAACATGAAATATTGTCAAATGCTTTTTCTGCATCTATTGAAATAATTACATGATTTTTATCCTTCATTTTGTTAGTGTAGTGTAACACATTTACTGATTTATAGAATGTTGAACAATCCTTTCAACCCTCAAATAAGCTTTACTTGATCTTGGTGTATAATCCTTTTAATGTATTGGTGAATTTAGGTTGCTGATATTTTGCTGATGATTTTTGCGACATTCATCAGAGCTACTGGCCTGTAATTTCTGTGTGTGTGGTTGTGTGTCATCTATGTTTGATTTTGATAACAGGATCATTATAGCTTCATAAAATGTATCTGAAAGACTTGCCATCCACCTAATGTCCCCCTCTCTGACCCTGTTCTACTTTTTGAAAGACACTAAAAAGGGTTGGTATTAATTCTTTGAATGTTTCATAGAATTAACCTTAGAAGCTGTTTGGTCCTGGAATTTTGTTAATTGGGAGAGGGTTTTTGTTTTTGTTTTGTTTTGGGTTTTGTTTGTTTGTTAAGATTTTATTTATTTCTTTGAAGAGAGAGAGTGAGAGAGAGCATGAGAGGGGAGAAGGTCAGAAGAAGAAGCAGATACCCCATGGAGCTGGGAGCCTAGTGTGGGACTCCAGGATCATGACCTAAGCCAAAGGCAGTCACTTAACCAACTGAGTCTCCCAGATGCCCAACTGGGGGGTTTTTGATTACTGATTCAATGTCCCTGCTAGTAATTGTTATGTTCAGGTTTTCTATTTCATCATGATTCAGTCTTGGTAGGTAGTACATTTCTAGAAATTTATCCATTTCTTCTAGGTCATCCAGTTCATTGGCATATAAATGTTTATAGTAATCTCGTGATCCTTTGCACTTTTGTTAAGTAAATTGTATCATCTCCCCTCTTATTTCTGATTTTATTTAAGTGCTCTACTTTTCTTGGTGGGTCTAGCTAAAGGTTTGTCAATTTTGTTTATCCTTTCAAAGAAATAGCTCTTAGTTTTGTTGATATTTTCTATTGTCTTTTTAGAATTTATCTCATTTATTTCTACTTTCACCTTTATTTTCCTCCATTCAACTTCGGGCTTTGTTCTTGTTTTAGTTCTATGAGGTGCAAAGTTTGGTGGTTTATTTGAGAATTTTATTTCTTTAAGTAGGCATTTAGCATTATGAATTTCCCTCTTAAAACTGCTTTAGTTATATCACATAAATTTTGGTATATTACATTTTTATTTTTGTTTGTCTCAAGATATTTTCTGATTTTGATTTGATTTCTTCTTTGACCCACTGGTTGTTTGTAATATGTTGTTTAATATCTATATATTTGTAAACTTTCTAGTTTTCTTCATGTTATTAATTTCTAGTTTCATACCATTGTGGATGGAAAAGAAGCTTAGTATGATTTCAGTCCTTTTAAATTTATTGAGACTTATTTTGTGGCTAACATATGATCTATCTTGGAAAATGTTCCATGTGTACTTGAGAGGATGTATATTCTGTTGCTCTGGGATAGAATGGTCTATAAATATATGCTAAGTCTATCTGGTCTAACATATCATATAAGGCTGATGTTTCCTTATCAGTTTTCTGTTTGGATGATCTATCCATCAGTAGTAGAATATTGAAGTCCCCTACTAATATCATATTGTTGGGCATTTCTCCCTTTAAGGTCTGTTAGTATCATATATATATATATATATATATATATATATATATATATATATATATTTAGGTGGTTCTACATTAGGTGCATAAATATTTACAAATGTTATATCCTTTTTTTGGGTTGACACCTTTATTGTTATGTAACATCCTTCTTTGTCTATTAAACAGTCTTTGTTTTAAAGTCTATTTTGTCTGACATAAATATAGCTACTCCAGCTTTATTTTGGTTTCATTCACATAGAATATCTTTTTCTACCCCTTCATTTTCAGTCTGTGCATATCCTTACACCTAAAGTGTGTTTTTTCTAGGCAGCATCTAGATGGGTCTTATTTTTTTATTCACTCTTCCACTATATGTCTACTGATTGGAGAATTTAGTCCATTTACATTTAAAGTAGTTATTGATAGGTATGTGCTTACACATAATTTTGTTCATTGTGTTCTGGCTGTATTTGTAGTTCCTCTGTTCCTTTCTTCTTGTTTTGATCTCCTCCATTGTGGTTTGATCATTTGTGTTCTTTATACTTTCTCTTTTGTGTATTTTCTGCAGGTTCTCACTCTGTGGTTACCATGAGGCTTATATATAGCATCTTGTATGTATAATAATCTATTTTAAGTTGATAATAACTTAAGTTTGATCCCATTCTATGGTTTAAAATTTTCACTCTCCTCCACCCTATTTCTTATGTTTATGTTGTCACATTTACATCTTTTTGCCTTGTGCTTTTCTTAACAAATTATTACAGTCATATTATTTTTACTATTTTTGTCTTTTAACTCTCATACTAGCTTTATAAGTAATTGATCCACCATCTTTACTATTTTTTTTTCACTTTTCCAGTGAGATTTGTTGTTCATTTGTGTTCTTGCTACTTATCAGTATCCTTTCCTATAAGATTATGTCTTATAAGATCAGTTTAGTGATGATAGATTTTGTTTGTCTGGAAAACTCTCTCTTGCAATTCTGAATGTTTTCTTTGCCAGGTAAAACACTTTTGGTTGGAAGTTTTTTCTTTCAGCACTTAGAATATACAGCACCACTCCCTTCTGGCCTGTAAAGTTTCTAAATTTAAAAAAAAAAAAAAATTTTTTTTAAATGCTGATCATCTTATGGGAGTTCTTCTGTATGTAAGAAATTGTTTTCCTGTTGCTGCTTTTAAGTTTCTCTCCTTGTCTTTAACTTTTGACATTTGGTTTATAATGTGTCTTGGTGTGTGTCTCTTTAGATTCATCTTATTTGGTTGAAACTCTATGGGATTCCTGAATCTGGATGTCTGTTTCCTTCCCCAAGTTAGACAGTTTCAACTACAATTTTTTCAAATAAGATTTTTTTACCTCTCTCCCTTCTCCTTCTGGGAGTCCTGTAATGCAAGTGTTAGTCTGTTTTATGCTGTCACATAACTCCCTTAATCTATCTTCATTTTTTTATTCTTTTTTCTGCTCTGATAAGTTCCACTGCCCTGTCTTTAAATTCACTAATTCTTTCTTTTGCTTCATCTAAAACCCTGCTAGTGCATTTTTTTCAGTTCAGTCATTGTGCACTTCAGCTCTGTGACTTCTGTTTGGTACTTTCTTGTGTCTTCCAACTCTTTGTTGAAGTTCTCACCATATTCATCCATTCTTCTCCCAAATTCTGTGATCATCTTTGTGACCATTTAAAATCTTTATCAGATAAACTACTTACCTCCATTTTGTTAAGGTTTCTTTCTGAAGTTTTATCTTGTTCTTTCACTTCAAACATATTCCTCATTTCTTCATTGTGCTTAATGCTCTGTTGTAGTTTTAACAGAGTATATGAAACAATCCCCTCTCCAAGTCTTGAAGGAGTGAACTCATGTAGGAGATGAAACTTTTGTTCAGCCCTACCCCAGCTCTTGGTCATTTTTTTAAACCCTTATGTTTGTTTAAGTGGCTTAATATATTGTTAATAGTGCCTAGTAGCTGAGAGTGTGCCAAGACCTGTCAGCATCCCAGAGGGGAGGGTCTTAGCACCTAGGTTCAGGCTGACTAGAAGCTATACCTACAAGGAGCAGCTTTAAAGTACACAAATATATATGTCCTGAGAAGCCACAGCATAATCCCTGCTGGCCACCAGAGAGAGGCAATCTTGAGGTGTTCCCTTGGTAACAATCACAAATACTGGGGCTCCAGTGTATAAGCAAGCTTCTCTGAAGAGCTAGAACAAAGCAAAGGGAGAGTACCAAGATGGCATCCATAGCCTACACTTCTTGAAAGTAGCTCCACTAAATGTGTGCCAAATCTGAAGCTTACCTCTCAGTCTGAAGTCCCAGGACAAGCAAAATAATCTCCTTCACAGAAAGATTGGAAGGTGTGCCTCAATCCACTATCTGTGCAATGCTGTGGAAGTGGTAGCCTGCCAAGAACTGTCTTGCCTTGTCTTTTGGGGCCCAGGAACATAAGCCTTTCTGGCAACCAGAGCTAAGTGATCAAGAAGCATTCCATAGGTATTAAAAGCAAGAAGTAAACACCAGATGTATGTAAAGTTCACCCAAGGAGATAGTGGCACTCTGGAACATGGCAGAGAGTGAGCATGAAGATATCACTCACCCTCTGACGTCTCTGGAAATAACTGTAGTCAGTCCTTGGGTGTGTGTTTAATTAGAAATCTGTCATTCGGGTCATAGTCATGATGATTACCTAATATGCCTCCCTCACAGAAAGAGTCATCTCCCAGGTTTGTTGCTTCTTGCTGTATCCTGGAAGGGTGCTAGCTGTTTAAGAACTCTCTCCAATTGGTTATTATCCTGTAGGACCCATGAGCATAAGCCCCACTGGACACCAGAGCCAACTGATACAGAGGAAACAGTCATAAAACTCAACATACCAGACAGGGGTATGAGATCCTTTTTGGGTAAACCAACTATTACAGTCACATGTGACCAGGAACACAAGCCCCCCTGACCTCCAGAGTCAGGCAACCAGGAGCATTCCCTGGACAGCACAAGCTCTCTTGTAAGGGTCTCTTCCAGAGGATACTGGTGTTTTAGAGTGTGGCAAAAGAGCAATTAAAAATTGTACCCACCAACCAGTCTCTATCTCTGGAGAATACTCCAGCAGATCCCAGATGTGTGTATTAAATCAGAAGGCTGCCTATCAGGCCAAGGTTTTAATATAAACAGGCGAGCCTCATCTACTTCAGTTCTAGGTGGGATTTGTTATCTCTGAGCTGGGCCCTGGGCTGGGTGAGTCTGAGCACACAGGGTCCTTTAAGATCTGTTTTCCAGATTGCCATTTTGTGGATTTTGGCACATCTGCCCCATTGATGTTCACAATTTTAGATGTTTTAGGGTAAAATAGATGAAGGGGATTAAGAGTATACTTACTGGGACACCTGGGTGGCTCAGTAGGTTGTGTCTGCCTTCAGCTCAGGTCATGATCTTGGAGTCCTAGGATCAAGTCCTACATCCAGCTCCTTGCTCAGCAGCGAGCCTGCTTCTCCCTCTGCCTGCTGATCCCCTTATTTGTGCATGCTCTCTCTTTCTGACAAATAAATAAATAAAATATTAAAAAACAAAAAGTACACACTTATTGTGTTGAGACTAAGTAATATATAGAATGACTGAATTCCTATATTGTGCACCTGAAACTAATACAACACTATACATTAACTATACTAGAATTAAAATAAAAATAAAATAAAATTGATATTTTGAGGATTCATCTCTCAAATGCTTGTCTTAAATGTTGAGGTGCCCAATGTGAGGTTTAAATACTTTACTCCTCAGGGAGAAGCTCCAGGTTTTGAGTTCCCTCCAGTTGTGGGTGAGTGTGGTAGAGGTGGGGTTTATGACAAGATTGTGTCTCAACCTCTTCAACAGTCTTTGATGTACTTTTCTTCTCATTTGTTCAAGGCATAGTTATCACTCAGTCTGATTTAGGTTTTTTAAGAGAAAATTGTTCCATATGTAGCTTTAGAATCAATGTGTCTGGAGTACATGAGTTCAGAAACCAGAACCTGAAGTTGTTTTTTTATAGACATAATCAAGGAAGGCCTCAGTGTAAAGGTCACATTTAAGCAAAGATCTAAAGGAAACAGAGGGAGCTCTGAATATTTCCAGGGAAGAGTGTTTTCAAGAAGAGGGAATAGCAAGGACAAATCTCCTGAACAGGGGTGTATGCTTGGTGTGTTTGAAGAATAGCAAGAAAGTCAGAGAAACTAGAGTTTCATAAGCAAGGAGAAGAATGGTAGAAGCTGAAGCCAGAGAGATCCAAGCAGATCCTTATAAACCATCACCAGGACTTTGGCTTTCACCCTAACTGACATGGGGATTCTGTGGGAGTGTTGAGTAGAAGAGTGATTGGATCTGACTCATGCTTTAAAAAAATCACTCTGGCTGCTCTGTTTAGATTAGACTTTAAATATCTAAGGACAGATGCTTGTATTAACTCACGAAGTATCATGAGTTATGAGATTTGTGCTATTTTCCATTTTGCGCATGACAAAACTGAGAAAAGACAGATTGTAACTGGCAAAACCAGGATAATAGCCCAGGCCAACCTGGCTCCAAAGGTCATGTGTTTAATTTCTCCACTCTACCACTTCTCAAGATAGACATCAAAGGCTGAGGCGAGGAAAATTTATGCAAATGTCATTGGAAGGAGACCACTAGGGGTAGTCCTAATTGAGACATTTTGCTTCATTCCACTCCCATTATCTCATGGACTGTATTGCACTTTGTAGACAGTGAGTCAGAAAGACATGCCTGGGTCAAATTGTTTTTTTTTTTTTTAAGTCTATTACAAGTCAGGAATATAGGAGTTATTGGCAGAACCAAGTAATAACTTTGTAGCAGGTATCTAACCTGTCAATTACAAGAGTGGAAGGGTACCTTGTCCATTTCCTTGCTTGCACCTGTCCAAAGTTAAGCAAAACATGGAAAGGACAAGATTCCTTTTCAATGATCACTCTGTCAATATTACTTATAAGGGATTCTCACCATTCATTCCCAGATAAACCAGATTTCTCCAATTATTTAAAACTTATAAAGAAATTCTTCACAAAATTTGTATTATAATTCTGCCAAATCTCCTCTATAATACTTTTAAAGGTTAGACACCTGTCAAAATTTTGATGAGAAAGTTATCATCATTAAATCTTTTTACCACCACCCTTGCTCACAAGGAAGCATAATTAAATTAGCTCCTTCTGTGATATCCCAGAGTTTTAGATCTCTCAAAATTAGAATTCATAATATTATTAAAAAGCCCTCTTTTTTACATAAATAATTATGTAAAATGTTTATCTAAATTGTTAGGTTAAAATGTGGTTACTTGTACATAAATAATTATGTAATAAAGGTTATACTTCAAGCATGGTGTTTTCTTCTCATTCATTTTTTAAAGATTGCCAAGTCAATTAAGTAAATCCCACCACACAACCAAAACCCAGTTCAGCTCAACGAGAATCTGCTGAGTGCCTTAACACTTTGAAGGAGACACTAAAAAAGTACTACATGGAGGGTTTTCCTAAACTCAAGGAATTTACAACCTGATCACAGAGCAAGTGTATATATATCTTATATCAAAAATGAGGAGGGGTACCTGGGTAACTCCATTGGTTAAGCATCTGACTCTTGGTTTCAGCTCAGGTTGTGATCAAAGGGTTGTAAGATAGAGCCCCACATAGGGAACCATGCTCAGTGAGATGTCTGCTTAAGATTCTCTCTCTCCTGCTCCCCCTTGCCCCAACTTGCACAAGCACTCATGCTCTAGCAAAAAGAAAAAAAAAAAGGAAAAATGCAAAGATAGTAGTTAATAACAGTCTTGAATATGCAGTT
This sequence comes from Mustela putorius furo, assembly GCF_011764305.1. Taxonomy (NCBI): domain Eukaryota; kingdom Metazoa; phylum Chordata; class Mammalia; order Carnivora; family Mustelidae; genus Mustela; species Mustela putorius. The sequence continues at coordinate 26,262,396 of NW_025421987.1, forward strand.
CAGCTGACCCTGTTCCTCAGAGCAGTCCTGGACTCAGCTTCCAGGCAGCTCAGCGCTACCTCTGCATTCACTCCCTCCTGCCAGCAGGATACCTCTATTCTCTCTCCAAGCCCTACAGACTATGGACAATCTGTTTCATGTCATATTATTACACTTCTGCATTATCCTTCTAAATCTTGAAAATTACATACATACACCTTAGGAATGTGCCTCTTTCCTCCTCTCATCGTTAGAGCACCCCTCCACTGATAGCACAGGAGTTTTGATAGAATTGAGAGAAGAAAGAGGCACCAGTACTTTTGAACATGGATACCAAGAACAGGTATCCATCACAGTTCGCGGCCAGGTACAGTGGAGGCAGCTTAGGACAGCAAGAAGGTAGGTGCTAGTTGTTGGGAGTTTGGGAAAGAAGATATTAAAAGATAAAAGAGTTACCCAGCAAGGCATGTAGGTGGGTGTTCTTTCAGATTTGACAGGCAGGACCCTCTACCTAGGAAACAGATAGCAACTTTATATGTTATTCTGCTCCTGGTCCCCACAAAACAAGCTAATGGTAGAGTTATTTGATTCCTAAACCTGGTTTCCTATTACAATCCTCAGGTAGTTCTAGTGGACTGACTCACTGTGAGAGTTTATTTATTCATTTAACAAATGTATGGATGGATCTCTATTATGAATTAAGTATGCCTCAGCGAACCAGATTGGTGCCCAACCTCCATACTTCTATAGGCAGTCAATGTTCTGAGTTCCCGACCACTGATTTCCCAACAACCATTGGGAAGTCTTCTCAGAAGTAAATAGAGGGTTTCTTATATTCTTTCTCTATTAGAATTTTCATGTTGCCTTCTTAATTTAAGGACATCACGAAAGTCCAGAAGAAGGGTACACCACTTGATTTTATTTATTTCTCTCCCTTTGTATTTGAATTATTTGAATGATGGGAAAAGCTCATGTGACATCATTTTTTAAAGATCCCAAGACAGAGATCTATCACAGTAGGGATTGAGAAAACTGCAATACAAGGCAGATCATTTGATTTCCATAGTAGTCTGCCCATAAAGAATATGGTTTATGTTTTAAAAATCGAAAGAAGTCATAAGTTCACTTTTCTTTAAAAAGCAGGATTTCATTCTGATTTGCTTGAATAAACCCCTGCCCCCAGGTATAATCTTTTTGGGAGCATAATAAACAAAGTAAAAGATGAATAATTTTTTATTTATTCAATTCACCCAATTTTAACATCTTTCCAGCACAGAGCAAACATTATGATAAATAATAATACCTATTTTTAAATGTCAGTATATTTTTTCATAGCATACAATATTTTTTTTCTCTTTCTATAAATATGTTAGGCATTTTAGGAAAAAGTCCAAATTGTATGGTTCTTAATCATAACTATAGTGAACTGGATGACAGGTAAGTAAATTACTGTTAGGTCAGGAAAAAATGTAGGCCATGTACATACTTAAGCGGAGCAAAGGGCAACCTAGCCTTGTCCTCTCTACAACCCCCCAAAAAACCACACACATTTGTGTTTGCAGTTGCCCTCATTAGTACTGGAAAAACAGTAAGTGCGAACTCTTGACAGAAACATCAGAAAAGATGTTAATCTCTAAGTTCAGGTCTTCTATTTTCCTAACATAATCTTATTTGAAAGAGCAAGGAAATTTTTCTCAATGAAAACCAGCTTTGTTTCCAGAGTGGTTTTCTCCTCTTCTTTTTTTTCTCCTTAGTTAGAACCCAGCTAAGTAGAGTGGAAAGTTCAGATCCTTTTTCTAAAACACAGTGTACTCAACCATACTTGATATGGTCATTCTCCCAAGGAAAAATGGAGAAAAGTTGCTGAACTCTGGACAGTATTCCAGAGTGAGAATTCCAAAACTCTAAACAAATTTTCAGACTGATGGCCTTGTGTTCTTACAAGATGACCCTTCTGTTTGATCATTATGAACAGTTCTCCTTAACTTGGTTAGGACAGTTAAGTTTGGAATCAGCCAGCTGCCATGTCCATAGAACACAATTACATCAATTCAGTCACCTAAATGTGCATATTTTCATGTCATTTTAAAATAATTAACTCAGACCTTGGACATTTATACCTCTACACTGGTAGATTTAATAACTACTTAAGAAAGGTATATAAATATGGCTGTTCACTAGTAATAACTGGATTTACTTGATATCTCTGCAAAGGGGACATTCTCATATAAAATGCCAAGAGAGAGAGAGCTAAATTTATGTAAGGGAGTTCCCAGGATCCTCATCAATCTCACTGAATGACCAACACCTTGGATTGACTTAACATAATATATGTTTTTTAAATGTTTTGCCTTCCCTGTTCCTTGGGGCAGCTTTTAATGAAGCAGACAATGCAGTAAGATCGATTAGGTTAAAGAGAAAGGAAGAAGAGGAGTCAAAGAGGAAATAGGAGTAGAAAAGTAAAAGGGAGTGTGGAGAAAGAAGGTACACCAAATGCACATCATGACAGGCTGTATAACTGTGAGGGGTAGGTCATGCATCAGGCCTGGATCTTCCCAGCAGACCCTGTGCAAAGGGAAACACTATCAGTTATAAAAATTCACACACACACACACACACACACACACACAAAACTAACCCTTTGCTCATACCATTGCTGATACCAAGAGGTAGAGCTGTGCTGGTGTGAGGAGAGGATTACAGCACACCAGTCTGGGCCAAAGAACCAGACCCTCAGGCCCTGAGATGACATCAGGTGCCAGTTCAATTTCACATCTCACGGAAGAGGACCTTCCTCTTTGTAATTCTGGTGAAACCCAAACTCCTCAAAACCTCAGCAAGCTGAGCATTATCCTCCTTCTTCATCCTGTAGCAACCCATCGTTTCTTAGAAAGAACAGGTGCACAGCTCCCTCCCAGAGAAGCCTTGTGGGCAGCTTCAGGAAGAGGTCACTGCGCTGTCTCTTGCTTTCATTTTGTTTTGGTCCTGATGCATTAGACAGGGGTGTAGGAAAGTCACTCTGATCCACATGATGGGGCCCAGGTCCTGCTTAACATGGGGCATTATTCCAAGAGAGAAATTTGGAGAAAGTGCCAACAAGTAAGGAAAATATAAAATAAAGAAAAACAAATAAATAACTAAATTAAATGACTGCTAGTCTACATCAATGTACATATGTTTAACAAAATTATAGTAGGCACCTATTAAGCACTTCTTGGTGCACATACTGCTCTAAGAACTTTGCATTCATTCATTTAATCCTCCCGACAGCCCTGTGAGGTAGATATACTATTACATGTTTTGCAGATCCATACCTGAAGCACAGAGGATGGGTTTTCTCCACAACTCACACTGTTAGTAAGAAATGCAGCCAGGTTTAGAACCCTATGGGTCTCACACCAGAGCAGAGCTTTCCCATCTGTGAACTCCAATATCCACTTCTCCTCATCCTTCAGCCTCTGACACACATTCCTGAGGCTACCATTTCGGACCTCATTTCTTCTTGGGTTAGCCTGATTTCCCCAACATTGAAAAAAAAAGAAAGGAGGGGTGCCTGGGTGGCTCAGGTGGCTAAGCCTCCTACTCTGAATTTCAGCTCAGGACATGATCTCAGGGTTAAAAGATGGAGCCCCTCATGGGGCTCCCCACTCAGTGGGGAGTCTGCTTAAAAGTCTCTCCTCTGCCCCGCCTCCCAGCCACAGCCACATACACACACACACACACACACACACACACGTGTGTGCTCTCTGTCTAAAAAAAAAAAATTAAAAAGAAGAAGAAATGTTAAGAGAAAACCTTGGAATGTTATTTGTGCTGCCCATACATCATCCCCAACATTCTTCTCAAAGACACAGCTGCTGGTGATATGTAATGAGCAGGCAACTGAGGAAGGACTGAGCAAGTTCTGTTCTAGAACTGGAAACTGGAAAGAATGCCAGAGACCTCAAGACAGTCTGTGGTCAGGGACGTAACTTGGATGAGAGTGGCTATCCCTAATTCTTTATTTCATCTTCACTGCTGGGTCTCCATTCCTCTTTGCCTCACATAATATAACTTAGAGATTCACTTTTCTCTCTTGGCCCAATGACCTGCCTTGCCAGAAACTCACCAGCTTGAATTCTTCTGATGGCAAAACCTTACTCCTGAGGTAGAGCCTACTTCTTCCACCCATCTTTGACCTCTGCAGAATTTCTCTTTTTTGGAAAAACCATATGGGCAAACACAGCAAACATCTTCCACATACTTGAGATTCTACAGCAGCTGTTTTGGAACCCCACTGAATTTTACATGTTTCAGTAGAGCTCTGATGGAGAGAGCCCCCAGAGACCTGTTGACACCTCACGGCAGAGTTTCACAAAATGTTCTAGGAAGAGATAATTTTCTGATTATACCACCAAATCCTGTTTATGAAGGCATTTTCCAACCACTTCATTTCCAGTGATGGGAATGTCTGAGGGTGAAATTAGACCCGTGGTGCATACTTTCCTTTCTCCCTGTCATTTTTTGGTGTGTGCGTGTGTGTGTATGTGTGTGTGTTTCCATTTTGGTGTTAGGAAGTTCTGCCTGAAAAGCTAGGCCTTGCTTTCCAAGCAACCCTACAAAATGTTCTTTTTCTCAAACATCTGGAAGCAATGGAACTAGGAGTTTCTCCCTGGACGTACTGTGTTCAAGTCCCCCTAGAAAGGAAGTCCATCATTCTGTGTCCCTTTTGCCCCTCTGTAACATATTTCTTCCTGCTCTTGCCTGACTGGACAGCTCTTCTCCAACCACCAGTTAGAAAGGCAACTCCTGCTCACCCCTTAGACCTTGGTTGAACTTCAATACTCAAGGCAGCCTTTCCTGAGCCACTCCAGCAGTGTTTCCAAAGTGTGGCCCATGGACTACTACATAAGAATGACCAGGGACCAGAAAAACAAATTATAATAAATTCCTAGGCGATTCATATGCACAGGAAAGTTTAAGAATCTCTGCTCTATACTGAATTAATTCCCATGCTCTACCCTCCCCTAGTCCCTGTCTACTCCTTCCTCATACTGGTAATTGACTTGTTCAACATCCTCATTCTGTATCAGACTATAATATATATTCAGGGACATTCCTGAATTTTAAGACTTTGGCATTTTCTAGTTTATAGTATATGTTCAATACATATTTGTTGAGTTGAACTGAAGCAAATCAATTTCTTAGAACTGTTCTTTTAAGTAATCTTCAATTTGAGGAACTAATCTACTTCCTTTTTTTTTAAGATTTTATTTATTTATTTGACAGACAGAGATCACAAGTAGGCGGAGAGAGAGAGGGAGGAAGCAGGTTCCCTGCTAAGCAAAGAGCCAGATGTGGGACTCGATCCCAGGACCCCAGGACCACGATCTGAACCGAAGGCAGAGGCTTTAACCCACTGCCACCCAGGCTCCCCTCTACTTCCATTTTTAACAAAAAGTGATAAAGCAAATAAAACAACTTGATATGAACAATTTAGTCAGATACCAGAACCAACAGGGTGATCATGTCTTTCTATGTTGAATTTGACTTCCCATCCACTCTGTTTGGTCTATGTGATCACCACCAATGTTCTGAATGGCAACAGAGGCATTATCTGGTAATTAAAAAGTAATTTTTACCCAGAAGATAAACTTTTGTCATAATGTATTTTGAAAGATTTTCAAGAACAAAGCTTAAAACAAAGCATTTTTTTAATGAAAATATAGTTAAAGAATGACAGTGATGCAGAAGGAAATTCTTTTTAATCACACATCCAAATCCCTTTTCTTATGTGAGGAGAGACTGGCTATTTAACTCACTAAAATGTCATAGCTCAAAAATTAACCAGTCAGGAAATAAGAGGTGTTGGCAAAGATTAAGAGAAAAGGGGAACCCTCCTATACTATTGATGGGAATGCAAGCTGGTGCAGCCACTCTAGAAAAGAGTATGGAGGTTCCTCAAGTTGAAAATAGTGCTACCCTATAACCCAGCAATTGCACTACTGGATATTTACCTTAAAGATACAAATGTAGTGATCCAAAGGGGCACATGCACCCCAATATTTATAGCAGCAATGTCCACAATAGCCAAACTATGGAAAGAGCCTAGATGTCCATCAACAGATGAATGGATAAAGAAGAGGTCATACACACACACACACACACACACACGAATACTATGCAGCCATCAAAAAGAGAATCTTGCCATTTGCAACAATGTAGATGGAACTAGAGGGTATTATGCTAACCGAAATAAGTCAATCAGAGAAAGATAATTATGTATGATCTCACTGATATGAGGAATTTGAGAAACAAGATGGAGGATCATAGGGGAAGGGAGGGGAAAATGAAACAAGATGAAACCAGAGAGGGAGACAAACCACAATAGACTTAATCTCAGGAAACAATTTGAGGGTTACTGGAGGAAAGGGGAGTGGAAGGGATGGGGTGGCTGGATGATGGACATTGGGGAGGGTATGCACTATGGTGAATGCTATGAATTGTGTAAGACTGATGAATCACAGACCTGTAGCCATGAAACAAATAATACAGTATATATTTTTTAAAGATTTTATTTATTTATTTATTTGACAGGCAGAGATCACAAGCAGACAGAGAGAGAGGGAGGAAGCAGACTCCCTGCTGAGCAGAGAGCCCAATACGGGGCTCAATCCCAGGACCCTGAGATCATGACCTGAGCTGAAGGTGGAGGCTTTAACCCACTGAGCCACCCAGGCGCCCCTACAGTATATGTTAATTTTAAAAATATCAAAGAAAAATGTCATAGCCCAGAAACAGAATTCTGGATTATGTATTAATCCAGAGAAAGATGACCAAGGAATTCTGAAGCAAAGCACTGTCATCTATGAATCTGGGATAATTCCCAGACCTTGATGGGAACTCCCCAAATATTCTCTCTCCACACACCAACTCAAAAGGAAAGTAGCATCCATGGGGGAGGAGCAGGTGGTGACAGAAGAAAAACCACAGTACATATAAAATAAACCAGCTCTGTTATGTTCCTGTATTCTCCAAGTACCAATAACAGGATTTAGTACAGAAAAATAACAAAATTATAAAAAAAAAAGTTTTAATGCTAGTATCCACATAGATGTAAATGGTAAGTATTCACCCTTTCTGGTGACTGAGTAATATTCCATGGTAGGTAGATATATAGATACAGATAGCTATAGCTATAGCTATAGAAATAGATATACAACATCTTCTTTATCCATTCACCTGTCAGTGGACATCTCAGCTCTTTCCACAGTTTAGCTATTGTGGACATTGCTGCTATAAACATTGGGATAAATGTGCCCTCCAGATCACTATGTTTGTATCTTTGGGGTAAATATTATAGGAAATAAACTGAGGGTTGCTAGAGGGGAAATCGGTGGGTGGTGAAGTAATTGGGTGATGGACATTAAGAAGAGCACATGATGTGATGAGCACTGGGTGTTTTTTTTTTTTTTAAGAATTTATTTATTTGGGGCACCTGGATGGCTCAGGGGGTTAAGCCTCTGCCTTTGGCTCTGGTCATGATCCCAGGGTCCTGGGATTAAGACCTGCATCGGGCTCTCTGCTCAGCGGGGAGCCTGCTTCCCCCTCTCTCTCTGCCTCTGCCTCTCTGCCTACTTGTGAACTCTGTCAAATAAATAAAATCTTTAAAAAAAAGAATTTTTTATTTATTAAAGACAGAGAGTGAGCAAGCAAGAGAGAGCAAGTAAGCACTAGTGGGGAAAGAGGGAGAAGCAGACTTCCCACTGAGCAGGGGGCCCAACATGGGACTCAATCCTGAGACTCTGGAATCATGATTTGAGCTGAAGGCAGACATTTAACTGATTGAGTCACCCAAGCACCTGAACACTGGCTGTTATATGCAACTGATGAATTATTGAATGTTACATCTGAAACTAATAATGTACTATATGTTGGTTAATTGAATTTAAATTTTAAAAAAAGAAAAAAAACAATATTGCACTATATGTTAACTAAGTAAAAATTTAATTTCACTCTTTTCTATTTCTATTTTAAATAGAATAGATTCTTTTCTATTTCTATTTTAAGTGAAATTTTTAAAAATAAACTAAAATAAAATAAAATGCCAGTTGTGTCTAAATTAGAAGGACTTTGTTACTGGACATTGTTTCCAGTACCCCATAAATAAAATCCCCAAAACACAGAATGAACCAAAGCTGAAGAAACACAAGCATAGAGGGAGAGGTTTTCACTGACCTTCCAAGAGTTAAATCTACTTGGTAGCTATTGTCAGGAGGACCGATCAGTCTGTTGACTTTTAATAATAATGTTAATAATGTTAATGTTAGTAATAATAATGTTAATAATAATGTTTGGGCCAGGCACTGGAATCATTATTATCATTATTACTACTACTCTTGTAATTATTCTTATTTTATAGGTGAGACAATAGAGTTAGAGACTCTAAGTATCTGGCCCACAGTCACACAAATGGAAAGTGGTAGAGTTAATATCCTGGCTCTATGAGACGAGGGCCCATGCTGTCTGCACTGTGAAGGACTTGGGAAACTTCCGCTGTTAAGTCATAATTTCTTGATGAACTGGGAAAATGTAAGGTAGGAAAAAAATACCATATTTTGTTCTATGATTTCTGGTCCCCTCTGGGGTCTCACCAATGGGAGATGACATTCACCATTTTGGAATTCTTTCTGGGTACTAAAAGGCAAACCTGTCCTCAAGTCAGAAATGGTGAAAAGTCCTGAGGAACTTTGGTTGCCCAGGCAATTTATTATGACAATTCTAAGACTCTTTTCTAGGTATTTTTCCCCCAATGTCAAATCTTTGCAGTTGACGGGGCACTGATTAAGCAATGCCCTTTCACTTCTTTATCCCACATATGAAATCACATCCTTTTCTGGTTCAGGATTAAGAAGGCAATTTTTAAATCTTCTTTTTTGACTTGGAGAAACAACAATAACAAAAGTGAGAGGAACAAAGAAAATGACTTGTGATAGCCATTCAGTAATTACAGAAAAATGGAATTAAATTTTAGTCTAAAAATGCAGAGAAAGTGAGCCACCTTAATAGAAACAAGTGTAGTCACCATATGATTAATTGTTTTGTTTTCAGCCCTCTAAAAACCTTTGTCTTGTCTTCTCAAAACCCTTTACCCTTTCTTTCTTTTTTTCAAAACTCCTGGGATTTTTTTTTTTTTTTGCACATCTGCAAAACCAATGTTAGTTCCAGGTTCCTATTCTGGTGATGAACCAATCTGGCTTCCAGTCTCAGAAAAGAAGCCAGTTCTGGCCAGACAAACAAATGGAGGTGACCTAATACCTGGGGGAAGTGGGAGGTGGGGCCTCTTACTGATAAACTGCAAAGGATTTCAGGCCCGTCTGGTCCTCAGACCACAGACAAACTGAACCACATCAGAGCTCAGAGGCCATTGATGGCATTGTGGAAAAACAGGTGAATTTTACTTTCAAAGCACAGGGAGAGAATATGGCTAGAGAAAAATTCTAAGAATAAGCTAGGAGAATAGTTCTTTTTTTTTCTTCAAGACTTTATTTAAATTCCAGTTAGTTAACATACAGTGTATTGTTAGTTTCAGTTATACAATATCTCCATAATGATGATTTATGCCTTCAAACTAAGGCTGATTTAAAAAAACAAACAAACAAACAGCATTTGATGCTATCAATAAAGAGAAGTAATGTTCTTGGTTTGTGACTTCTCTTTACACTAATAAAAATATTTGAGTCTGTCAGGTTTTTGTTGATCTCTATTAAATTCAGGTAAACTTGGAAGCGAACAAAACTGAAAATCTGTACTCTTTGGAAAGGGACAAAATTATACTTTGGAATAAGAGATTTTTAAAGGTCAGAAGAGAATGCTCTTAGGGCCTTTGGGGCAGAAACCAAAATCAGGTTTATTCTCCTCACCAGTGAAGAAAAACTAAGCTATTTGTGACTATCAGAGTGGTACTTTCTTTGAGGAAAAAGATTGCAAACAATTCTTGGAAATGCTACCTCTCTAAGAAGATGGCATTTTTATGAATTGAGGGAAAAGGCATGAGCAACATATGGAGTACATTTCCCCTTATAACACTGATCTGTTTAAAATTGAGGGGGAAACCTCTTGGCAAGGTGTACTGGCCAAGCCAATGGCAAAAGTCATTTCAGTTTATCCTGATTCCTTTCCATGGTCCACCTCCCAGCCTGCCGGACATCCGGGCCCTTGATTTACAAGCACTGAATTAAAAAACAAGCCGCTGAAGATGCCTAGAGAACCCCTCTTTCCCTTGGCCTGTGTTGTGTTTTTGCCCCATGTCTGCTGATGATGTAAGGGAAAAGATCTAAAGATTTTCCAGAAACAAAGTGAATTTCAAAGAGCATCAGAAGTGACTGGTTTTTGAAGTGTTGCCTAGCCTAAGGAAGACCTCACAGAACGGGGAATCTGGTATGGGACATTTCCAAAGGCAGTGACTGCCCAGTGCAGTTTGCCCTGGTCTCTCCTGGTTTGGGCACTGAAGGTCTGGTGTCTCTGGGAACTTCTCAGTCCCAGACAAACTAGGACAGTCAGTCACCCCAGTAGGAGCCTCTGGATGTCTTTGTGTCTCAGATGTTGAGAAAGAAAAGTCTTAGCAGTGATCAGAACAACTTGTCTAATCTGAACGAGGGAGAAAATAGAAATAAAAACTTTGAGAATAGCAGTTCACATTCATAGAGTCCTTGTTTTGTGTCAGGACTCTGCTGGATGCTTTGTAAACATTATTTCAGTTAGTTCTGCTTACATCATTGAGAGTCATTTATTATTGTCCCCATGTTGCAGATAAGGAAAGTGAGGAACAGAAACATTCAATTAACTTGCCCAAATTCACACAACCAGTAAGGAGAGGGCCAGAATGAATATCATAAAGTACCCTGAACTAGACCAAGAGTGATCTCTCCCACCCAAATTCAAAGTCTCCTCACACCCCATGTGCAGCCTGTTTAAGCTTTAAGATGGAAATGGAACAGACATATTTCTTCTTTTTTTGCTATCCTAGGAACTGCTAAATGCCAGATGCTCCCTAAAGGGCAGAATCCATAAGTTTCTATGGAAGAAAGCTTTAAACTCTTACAGCAAGTTTACTTGAGTTCTGCATCAGTTAAGACCTTCAGTACCTTCTCTCTGAAACATTCTTTTGGTTGTTGATCCTGGGCACTGGGCAACCTCTTGAGAGCTAAGTACCCTGCCAGACGGCTGCCTGGGAGCCCTGTGTAATCCCTCTCTCAAGGAGCAGTGGTGTTGTTTGAGTAAAGTTGCCACCATAATCCCTTGGCTTACTGTTTAAGAGTATTACGGGTTCTTGGAATAGACTTGTGGAGAAAATACAATTAAAAGAAATGTTAACAGTGTTGTATTCGAATACAGAATGTGTAGTTGCGCAGGAGGAGACAGCTTGCCCCAGACTGGCCACCAGAGGATTTACTTAGGGAGAGAAGCTGTTTTACTTAATCTGGTTTCCTACATAAAAACAGAATGCCAGGAGCTTGTGGCTCTGATAGGAGGGAAGGAGAAAAGGCATTTTGGATGTTTCTCCAGGTTAACACTTAAAATTGGGCAAATGGAAAACACATCCAACTGGGAGTCTAACCATAGATATGTTTGAATGGCAAATTCAGACTTTCACATTTTAAATGAGAGCCCTTGACATCTCTCTCTCTCTCTCTCTCTCCCTCTCTACATGTCTAAAAACACATGTATCGATGACTCGTGGGCCAGAGACCACCACCACGCATTTGTAGTGTAATGCAAGTGGCTCTATTCTTTTTTGTATCCAGACCATCTGTTTTTGACTTAGTGCTCTATTTGACGTCCGAAAACTTGACCCACCTCAACGTCATGACATTCTATTTCCCCCAAGGGCACCCTCCACTATGAAAGTAAAGCAGAAGCATTAGGAGCAGCTGGCTAGAAGGAAGCACTTTCTAAAGCCAGTCTCATAAAGTTTCCAGATTCTCAAGGAAACAAATGACTCATGGAGCTCTTGGTGTAGGCATCTAGTGCTTCCCAAAATTTCCACAGACGTAATGATGAAATGGAATCTATCTGAGGAACCGACCTTTGTTCTGGGGCTATTACAACTTAAATACACTTCTGCATCTTACTGGCCACCTGTGAGCAGCTCCCTTTATGTTTGTTGGCCACAGTCTCAGGGATCTATTTCCATCCATCTGTCTGTCATTCATCTCTCCCTTCACCCACCCATTCATTCATTTAACAAACATTTAGGGCCTGATTATAGGTGCTGGGAGTATAACAAAGAATAAGACAGATAAGGTTTATTCTCTAAAGTAGTTCAGAGTCTAGTAGAGAGACATTAAACAAGGAAACAATTAAATAAACAAAATGTTTTCAATTAAATAAACAAGTGCCATAAAGAACAAATAAAGGGAATGCTATAGAGAATGATGTGGGGGAGAAGGAGCCTCTTTACACAGGGAATGCCCTTTTAAGGAAATGACATTTGGGTTCAGATGGGAATCAATTAAAATTTTGAAAGATGGAAATCACAGGCCAAAGGAATTATAAATGCAAAGTTCTTGGGGACAGCAATAATCTTGGTGAGTTACTGGAACAGCAAGAAGGTCATCATGATTATAGGAAAATGAGCATAGTTGAGTCAGGTATTCGATGGAGCTGGAGGTTCATATACGGCTTTTTAGGCTAAGGGGAGTTTGCATTTTATTTTAAGTGCATCAAAAATTCATTAAAAGGTTTGGGGGTAGAAGAGTGATATGATCTAACTTATAATTTTAATGATGCTATACAGCTGCTAGGTGGAGAATGAGAGGTCAAGTGTGATTGAAGGAAGAACATCTAAGACACTATTAGAGTAAACAAATGAGAAATGACAGTGACTTGGACTTATAGTAGAGACCGTAAGAGGTGAATATGTTAGTAATAGGTTTGAGATAAACCTGACAGGTTTACCATGATCTAGATACGGGAGATGAGACAAGAGGAGAATCAAGGATTACTCTGAAGTAGTGGGTTTATGCTCTTGGGTAGGTGGTATTGCCATTTCATTGCTGGAGGTTCATATACGGCTTTTTAGGCTAAGGGGAGTTTGCATTTTATTTTAAGTGCATCAAAAATTCATTAAAAGGTTTGGGGGTAGAAGAGTGATATGATCTAACTTATAATTTTAATGATGCTATACAGCTGCTAGGTGGAGAATGAGAGGTCAAGTGTGATTGAAGGAAGAACATCTAAGACACTATTAGAGTAAACAAATGAGAAATGACAGTGACTTGGACTTATAGTAGAGACCGTAAGAGGTGAATATGTTAGTAATAGGTTTGAGATAAACCTGACAGGTTTACCATGATCTAGATATGGGAGATGAGACAAGAGGAGAATCAAGGATTACTCTGAAGTAGTGGGTTTATGCTCTTGGGTAGGTGGTATTGCCATTTCATTGCTCCCCATCAAAAATCTTAAGTGGTAGGTAGAATGAGTCCTGCTAATTTTTCTCCCCTTTATTCCATGTTGTCTTGGGATGCAAGAGGCTATTTATGCTTCCTGTGGTTAATATCTATAGTGAAAGCCTTCCAATGCAACCTATTTCTACACATATCTCACAACAAGCAAAAACTTGTTGGGGCCAGAGCTACATAAACTGTCAACAGAAAGAAAATACTTTTTTTCTTGGGATCTGAGAACATGAGAGAATGAACAAAGGGTGGCATTCTGATTCTGCAGTCCTCCTTTGCTCCTTGAAAGAAGTAATTTGATTGAGTCATTAGTAAGTGGGAATGCTAAAAGTGACATTGGGCGACAACCTGAAATGTTTTTTCTCCAGACTAATCTCCAAAGCCTAATAGACTCCCAGAGACTGCTTCTCTGAAGAAAGTATTATATTTCCATATTTCATGTAGTTTAAGAGAGAATATAAAAGGCCTTGTGCATTCACTCTGGGGGCACTTCTCAGATTGCCTTTATTAAAATAATTACTCTTCATACTAGTATAACCCTTTTCTTCTAAAGGTGGAAAATTTTGTGGTCTGCAAACTCCTTACTATGTGATATCCATTTGAATCTAAATTAATTCCATTTTACCATACTCTGGCACTTACAGAGGTTGGTAACCAGAGACCAGAAGTAACCCGGTACAGGAATAGTTCTCTAGTAGACTTATGAACTGCAACCAATTGGTGCATGAAGTAGGCAAAAGACTTCTCTGAGAGCATTCTAAATTCTCCTGTTGGTTGGGAGCACCCTGTTTATCTGAATTCCTTCAGCCAGCAAAATTTCATCCATCAGCTCAGCATCTTGAATAAGCACCCAGGGAGTTACACTGGAAAAAATTACTTCTAAGACAAACATTCCACCAGAATGATTAGAACCAAAATGCAAAATCATTGACTCCATGAAGATAATACCTAGAGCCATTTAGTAATCCTGGCAGTGGAATTTTTATATGCATGCTTTAAAATGTGCCACAAAAAAGAAGGCTTTTTAAATAGAATTTCAATCTGCATGCCTTGTCGACAATATTGGAAAAAATAGAAACCCAGGTAGAAAATGTAATAGGTAGCCTTTCTGATATAGCAGATGACTCATGACCACCCCCCTCCTCAGAAATCTCTTAAAGGCATAAGCCACAATTATAGCCAGTCCTCAGCATTGCTTTGCATGACATTTGAACTTAGAAAAAAGAGTATTATGCTAACCCCTTGGTGCTGAATGTTTGACCTTGAGGCTTACTCTTGCTCCTTTTTTGTCTCAATCCTCGTGACTGCAAATGCTATTATTAGTCATAAGATTGCTCAGTCACTTTTAAATTCCAGCCATGGTATTTGACTCTCTGGCCTAAATATATAAGGGAATTCAAACTCTTAATTATTTCTAAGGGGCTAATTCTTTTAATCTTTCCTATATACTCTAAATTTTCCCAGCTCCCTATGGAACTGGGAACATAGTTTTTAGCAATGTATGCCATTAATCCTTCACTGAGCAGAGAAAAAAATGCAGAGGACATTCAGCATTGATACCAATGAGTTAAGTTACTTGAGGAAAGTCATGAAACCTCTGTTTCACATAATAAATAGAAGATAAGGGTTATTATATAAGGGTTATTATGAAGGGTTATTATATAAATTATATATATTACATGTAAAATTCCTGGTACACAAAAAAGCATTCACTAATTAGCATATATTAGTGATTATTACTATATCGTTTCATTTATGTAAAGGTAGGAGCTGACTGAACATGATTTTCCATTTTAGTCTATGTCTGGTAAGGCTTATTTTAGCCTTAAAATCTCTTATATTATGACTTTACTTTTCATGACCACACAAAATCATAACACATTCAATATGCTATTTAGAACAATCTGTTTAAGAGAAACTCTATTAACTAAGTTTAGTCTGAAAGTCTATCCCAGTCCATCCATAAAACATCATACAAGTGCAAAAATGCAAAAAGAACCATAAAGTCATGAATCTTAGAGTTCAAAGTATTGTTAGAAATCAAATAGTTCAAAGCCTATTACCTACAGATGTTGAAACTGAGGCCCTTTATAAAGATAAGCAACTTTGGGGCACCTGGGTGGCTCAGTGGGTTAAAGCCTCTGCCTTTCGCTCAGGTCATGATCCCGGGGTCCTGGGATCAAGCCCCGGATCGGGCTCTCTGCTCAGCCTCTCTGCTCAGCTTTCCTATAGAGGAAAGCTCTCTCTCTGCCTACCTGTGATTTCTGTCTGTCTAAATAAATAAAATTAAAAAAATTAAAAAAAAGATAAGCAACTTTTACAAGACCATGGGACTTAGTGGTGAGATAATATCAGAAGACTAAGCCCCAGTTAGGTTTATAACTAGAAACCTCTCCTACTCTTTTAACCTAATGATAATCTTTCAGAGAGCTTGACTTGCATGGTATTACAAATCAGTGATAAATTTGGGGCTAGATCATTTGTTATCAGTGAGAATTACCCAATTCAGATACTCTCCAAGGGTTCATCTAGCTCTAAATATTTTATTATTCATCTGTTTGTTATTCAAGGATACCCTTCACAACATGGACACATGTTGTTCATCAACCTCCAAAATATTCTGCTCTTCTAGCCAGACATTGTCTTATGATCCCACAAATATTTATTCCATTGCCAAATCTTTCCCCATATGCATAATGACCTCCACTTTCTTCTTTGTTTATACAACTCCTATTCATTCTGCAAAACCCAGTTTCCCACCTCCTCCCCAATACCTTTCATTTCTCTGGCTTTCATGACTCTTCCTCTCTTCTGAACTCTTATAGTCTCCAAGGTGTGTCTATATAACTAAGAACACAATTATCTACTGTATAGGACATCCTCCCCAATTGTTTCTTGTGTACATCTTATCTTCCCAAATAGATTGGCTGCCCCATGAAGACAAGTACCACAGTTTAGGCTTATCTAATTGCAGTAAAGCAGAACACTGAGATGAATGCTCATAGCAGGTACTCAATTAACATTCAGTTGATTGGGCAAGGGGGCAGAGAGGAGAATAAACACTTTCTTGTTTCTCTAACCATTCTCAATAAACTTGAAACAGCTAAGTTTGATTGAGGTTTTGAAATAATTACAACTAATAAGGAAGGATAGGGAAGAACAGCACTTAGGCTACTTATAATCCTATCCTACAATCTTTTCTTTGAAATGTAGAGAATATTCAGTTGAGAATGCCCAAGGGGCTGATCGTTGTTTCTAAAGGAGGTGTCCACTTCTGCATCATCAGTTTCTGGTGATAAGTCTTACCCTTGGAAGCATAACTTATTTTCTGGGGTAAGAAAAACCTTATTGAATCCCATGTGATGAAAGATGAATAATATGGAGCTCTATGAGCCAAAATTAGTAAAAGCAAACAAACAAAGCATACTCGTTCATATCAGAATGCCACACCTTCATTATATAAGCATGAAGTAGCATCAGGCACATCTTAGGAAAAGAGTTCTTATTCCAGCTTTTTTTTATTTTTTATGTATTTACTGAGTGCCTCATGATAATAATAATGGAATATTAAGTATTAAATAAATATAATTCAAAAGTTAAGAGGCCCAGTGCAAGAGTCAAACAGTCTTGTATTCTGGGCCTATAACTTGGTAACTTTATGGGCAAGTTGCTTAACATGTCTGTACTTTACTTTCCTCACCTATAAGTAGGAATAATAATAATACAAATTTAAAGGTTTGTTGTAAAGATTAAAATGAGCTAACACATGAAAAAACATGGAATTAAGTATGTAGCACTTAGTAAACACTCAGTAAATTTTATTTATCATTATTAGTATTAAATATAATGTCATACACTGTGCTTGGCAATTAGTATATATTTATTAGATATAAAATTTGTAAAAGTTTATGAGGGTGCTCATTGATATATTCCAACACTAAGAGGAGATCCTAGCCCATGGGAGGCACTGAGTGAATAATTGTTAAATGGATGACTGGTTTCATTTGCTCCACACAATGGCCTTACAATATGGTAGTCTCTCAGAATACAACGCTGAGCAAGACAGAGGCCTAACCTTCAGGTCTAGTGCAGAGAAAGAGAAGGACATGCAAGGAAGGCAGAGAAGTCAACAGAACGAGTCGTATACAGGGTAAGCGCTCTGATAAGGTAATATAGTGCATTTGGGTAGAGGTATAATGAATACCTAATTTAAACTCAAGGGAACAAACAAGGCTTTCTGAAGGAAATGACAGCCATACTGACATGTAAAAAGTAACTCAGAGTTTGTCTGGGAAATTAGAATTACAGCAGTCCCCCCTTATACAAGCGGGTTATGTTCCTAGACCCTCAGTGGATGCCTGAAGTGGTGGATAGTATTGAGCTCTATATATACTATGTTTTTTCCCACCCATACATACCTATGATAAAGTTTAATTTATAAATTAGGCACAGCAAGAGATTAACAATCACTAGATTGTTAATCACCAGAGCAATTATAACAATACACTGTAATATAAGTTACAAAAATGTGGTCTCTCTCAAAATGTCTTATACTATACTCACCCTTCTTCTTGTGATGATGGAGATGACCAAATGACTGTGTGATGAGATGACATAAGGTGAATGACACAGTTGTGACATAGCATTAGGCTACTGTTGACCTTCTGACCACACACATAAGAGGATCATCTGCTTCTGCACTGCAATTGACCTTGGGTAACTGAAATCCAGGAAAGCAAAACTCCAGATAAGTTACTGCAACAGCATAGAGTCAGTCCAGAAGGTGAGAGAGTGGGTCACTTTCTTTAACTGTATGTAGCTCAGTATAGATGCAGTGAGAGGGGAGAGAGGAGAAAGGACACTGCAGAGGTCAGCAGGGTGCTGAGTATAGTGCCAGGGATGTGGACTTGATTCTGATGGCCATGGGACTGCTTCAGTGGGCTTTAGAATTGTCACTGATGGCTTCCTCCCTTTCACTGGGTTCTCAGAGTCCTAACAGTGACCCTGAGCTAGATTAACCTTGGTATTCATTTGCATATTTGTGAGTCCACATTGCTAGAATTATAATAGTTTATGGCCTATTTTTTACCATCTTTGTGTTAGAGATCTCTAAGACCAAAACTATCTTGAGTCTTACAGAGGTTGGTGGTACTTATCAAGAGTAGATCCAATCGGATCTGTTACTCGTGTCACAGAACTTGTCACTTGGCTATCTCACTAATACCATATTATGATTCAGTCAGTTGATCTCTCTGGGCTAAGTTTATAGCAAGGGTGGCAAGTTAACTTATTGTTCTTGGTTGATTCAGCCTCAGAAAGAGTATGTTTCATATTATTTTGTAGTATTAAATGTCAGTGGAGAATTTTCAGGGAAGAAAGTGAGTGACAAGATGTGGAACAAAAAAGTTCCAGAATCCTGTATACCTTTCATTTAACATGTTCTTGATGCCAAGCTTTAATGTGCATGAATACTGTATTACTCTGGATGACTTTCTAAGTTGTCCTCCAGCCAACCTGAAATTCTCTTTATCAGAATTCAAGGTGACAATGTTACGTAAGGAGAATACTGACAGATCTTCAGCAGGGGATTTCGAGGGAATTATATTCACCAAAAGCAGACTTTCATGTAAATGGATCATATAAATTGGCATAAATATCTGACAGAATCTAAATTAAAACAATCCTTTGCCGTCATCCTGAGCCATATGTGAACTGGTGTATCATTGAAGAATGAGCTGGTTACTGGTTAATGTCTCGGGAAAATTAAAGAACAGGGCATGTGTTCAAAACTGGAATCTGGTCCTGAACTATGAGCTAAGAAAAGGCAAGCTTTGTTTCTGGAATTAAAAACTGGGGGTATGGGCGCCTGGGTGGCTTAGTGGGTTAGGCCGCTGCCTTCAGCTCAGGTCATGATCTCAGGGTCCTGGGATCGAGTCCCGCATCGGGCTCTCTGCTCAGCAGGGAGCCTGCTTCCCTGTCTCTCTCTCTGCCTGCCTCTCCGTCTACTTGTGATTTCTCTCTGTCAAATAAATAAATAAAATCTTTAAAAAAAAAAAAAACTGGGGGTAAATATCATATAAGTTGTGACCTTAGAAGGATGATGAGGAGGAGCACATGGTCAGTCAAGCGTCTGCCTTTGGCTCAGGTCATGATCCTGGGGTCCTGGGATTGAACAAGCACATCAAGCACCACCTTGGCTCCCTGCTCAGTCGAGCTCCCTGCTCAGCCTGGGATCCTGCTTCTCTCTCTTCCTCTTGTGCTCTCACATGGGTGTACTCTTTCTCAGATAAATAAATAAGATCTTAAAAAAAAAAAGGGATGGTAAGGAGCTTCAGAGAACCTAAACAAATAAGGGGGAAAATCCTTTTGATGATTCTCTGAGCCCCACTTCCCCCTCACTATTATGTTTTGATTCCAGAGTGATGAGAGGAATGAGGGCTGGGAGACATAGGAGGGAGCAAGGGTGGGGAACTGGAGGTAAAGAAAGGAATGACAAGATGAAAGGAGTGGTGGAGAGCATTCTCTAAACCATTCAGAATTTAGGGAGTAGAACTGAAGATAGGGGAGCGCAAGCGTGCCATTCCCCTTGCTCACCACCAACACGAACACCAAGCCAGGAGGCACGCCTACTGGTTGAAAGTACAAATGTCACTCAGGGACAAGTAGGGTCAGCTATGTGGTGCGAGACGGGACAAAACATGAGAAGAACCTTTAGAAATGTCAGCTGACGGCTAAGAAGACCCGTCAGCCAGCCAGTGAGTCCAGAGCACTTGCTTTGTGTTCCGTTGCTACAAAAGCCACCACTGCAGCAGCCTCCATGGACAGGGCTGAGAGAGGCCTGAGCAGAGGAGCACGGTGAGGCCCAGAGTGTGGGGGAGGCAGTGGCTTATAACCCAGATAGATGTGTTGTTTGAAGCAGGCAATAAATTGCTAGCACTCTCCTAATAGAAAGAATGGCTCAAATGTGTACCATTTCATTCATCCCATTTTGATATCTGGAATATGATAAAATTCAGACTTCCCTTGTTTAATTAGCCATTAGGCTTGATGAAGAACATTTTTCAGGTTACACAAAAAATGATGGAAAAGTAAGTTGTGTCTGCCAGAGAAGAGGCAAAGGAAGGCCAGCCTGAAAAGGCAAAAGAACAGAAGAAAATAGCCACCTTTACTCTAAAATCCCTGAGAACATTTCAGCAGACACTGGGATTTTTAACTGAAGGAGGTGATATGGCTAATCCTGATGTGCCTTCGGATGCTTAATTCAAAGTTCAGCAAAAGTTTAAAAGGAAATGAAGTGAAAATTGATCACTTGGTATATAATCACTGGAGAAAGAGATCCACCCCAAAAATATTTCTGCCATGGAATTTTTTCAATGTCCTACTTTTGAGAATTCTTTCAATAATAGAATTTTTTTTTTAATTCCATACTAAAGTGTTTGAAATAAAGGAATTATCTTTTAAAGGGAACTCGCTGTGTCAACTGAAAAATGATTTATCACAGGGAAAAACTTGTATCCTTTGACATTAGTGCATAATATAAGCAGGAGTATGTACCCGAGAGGACTTGTGTTAACATATGTAAGTAATACCGTAATAAAAATTTTTTGAATAGTAACTAGAGGTTCTGGCTTGAGAAATCAGTAATAGGGTGATGCACATTGGCCATTGTGAATAAGAATCAGGGTAGTTAAGGGGGAATAGCTCTCCTTTTTTTGGCCAAAGAACTACTTAAAACATAATCTTAGCCTTTTGGAACATTAAAGGTGATTAAGACTTTAAAATTATTTTGTTCACCCCATTTTATAGTTGTGAAAAAAGGCAAGGCATTCCCCGTGTTGTGATATCTAGAGGTAAATTGCTTGCCTGAGGTGCTAAGGGCTAGGAAGCAGCCATTAATAGATTGAGACTATCATCTCGCCCTTTCCAAGAAAGCATACAATATAAATTCCAATGTGCTTCTAGATTTTCATGACCTAATACATAAGATCTGATTGAAATTACAGAAATGGGACATCTTAACATGTCAATGTTTGTAGAATGAACCTCACAAAATCATTATGGAAATACATAATGTTAAGGGATCTTACCTTGAGAAAACAGAAGCCAATGGTGGGGGGGGGAAGACATTATAAATAGATAACATCTGAAACAGAACTCCTTTAGGTCCAGGAAGGAAGCCTGAGGTGGGTATTCAACAGCTGTATTTAGAGGAATGATTACTGGGGGTAGTACTCTCCTCCTAATGAGGAAAGAAGAGGAAATGAATTTAAATTACAACCAAAGGAATTTAAGTTAGATGGAAAGATCTTATTGGCAGTGAAGGTTTCATGAACCCTGGAAAAGATTCCTGGGGAGGTTTTCAGATTCCCTATCTGGATATATTTAAAAGAAGAGAGATCTCTATCAGCCCAGGGTGGTTGAGGTAGAAACCTGCCTGGAATTCGCTTTCAGCTGAATTCTGTAAATCCAGATTAACTCCTGACGATGCTGACGATGTCAGAGACGGTAAATGCTAGGCAATGGCAAGAAACTTGTCCCTTAAAAAAACAAAAATCTCACCCAAAGTAATCATTTCCTTGAAAAATCAACTGGCGTGTGCTAGTTGGTTATAAGTGGAATGAACAAGTATAGTACATTCTGGCTTTTATTTTCTTTTTAATCTGGTTTCCAATGGAAAGAAGCCTTATGAAATCTCTCTGTTAGTCTATGCCCTGCTTAATGCATTTTTAGTTTTCTTCTTTAGGCTGGTTACAACCAAATCTCTTAGAAGAAACTAGCCTAGATAGCGATATATGTGCCCCCGGAGTAAACAATTTCAGAGGAAATGACCTCTCCCCAACACTCTAAAAGAAAACTTCTTTCCCTCCTAATTGAAAGAAACATGAGCAGCTGATTCCTCTACTATTATCATCTCTCCTTCCTTACCCTCACGCAGGCTCCAGCAACTTCTCTGCAACTTACAGAATTTCCCCTTATTTCCAGCGTATGAACAGCACTTGCACTCACAGTTCATACCAAAATTCTCTCATTTGTTGTACTTGTCTGTTTATACAGCTGTGCGTCTATTTGCCCCATTGTGTTAACCCCCTCTATTGTCTGTTTTTTATTGTGAGCTCCTGGAGGTGAGGAATGAAGTCTGTTTAATTTGGTTTGCACAATGCTGCGTCGACACAGGTGGACCCTGTGTGACTGTGCTTGACGGTGATGGTTCCTGGCATGACTAGATGCTCCAAAAAATAATGATAAAATGTAAACGTCATGGGATAATCAAAGTTGGAGAGAGAGGACTCAATTCAAAGAGTCTGTGTCATACCATGATCCTCCTATATGCAGTACACGAATGACATAATGGGTGTCAGGGACCACATTAAGCAGTGTGGACAAAGGTCCAGTCAATGACTGGACAGTCTATTAAGTAAGGGTCTGAAACCACAGAAAACAAGATTGAGTTTATTTGGAAGCTCGCCCCCCATCCCAGCCATCTTTTCCCTTGTTACATAAGCCCAGTCTTTCTGGGATTCACAGCTCAGAGCATCATCTGTCAGCGCCCACTGCCATATTTGACACTCCATGGAAGACTACCAAGGTCATACAGTATCTTGACCTTCTGACTTCTTTGCTGATACCCCAGAAAGAACAAAAGTCATTTTCACCATAATTAATAATTCTTCCTTCCTACCAATCAATCACTGCACAACCCCCTCCAACCTAACTTAACACCAGTCTTCCTCCCTGACCCAAGAGGAGAGAGACAAGTTGATCCATGATTCTTAGTTGCGTTAAAAATTTCCTGTGCCTATTCATTCCTAAGAGTCTCAAAGTTACATCAAAGAGCAAAATGATTGATGAAAACCCTTCCCTCAGGGGATGCACAGGAAATGACATTTCATTTAATTCAACAAATATTCTCTAGGCACCAATTATTTTTAGGCACACTTGTTGTGGCTAGGGAGGGAGAAGGGAGCAAAACATACTCAATCTTCAAAATGTGTGTGTGTGTGTGTGTGTGTGTGTGTGTATGTGAGTTAATTTAAGGTTTAAACAATCTTAAATATAATAAGATTGCTTTATTGTAGAATCATGGTGAACATTAGATGATGCAATATATATGTAAAATATAGTTAGCACAGAGCCCATCACATAAGTCATTCTCAGTAAGTAATAGCTGTTACTATTATCACTGAGTTATGGTTTCTTTTAGAGTCATTTCTTTTAGAGGTCTCCCTTGGAAACCAAACTTGACTTTAGAATATGAGCAATATAACTTGACAGTTATACGGTTAGGGGAGCCATCACATTCAAGTGCAAAAATAACCTATCATCTAGAACATGGAAGTAAATATCTATCCACCAAAATTGGAGCTCAGCCATGTCTTGATGTCTGGAGACAGTCTGGTTCTCATCCTGTTTTTCTTATGAAGCTTCTGGAGTGTTTCAGAATCTCAGTCATATCCCCAAAACACACATATTTTCCTTCCTGCTTCCTCCTACATGCTTTGGAGCATGGTTATTCCATAAGACAAGTGACTAGAAAGACACACTTACTTCAAAGGTATATTTTTAGGGCATGATTTTAATTAGTTGGCTGTTACTCAATCAGTATCATCAATTCGAGTTAGACAAGAATCAGTCAACTTTTGGGTCACCTGGGTGGCTCAGTTGGCTGAGCTCTGCCTTCAGCTTAGGTCATGGTTCCAGGGACCTGGAATTGAGCCCTGCATTGGGCTCCTTGC
The DNA here is from genome assembly GCF_011764305.1 of Mustela putorius furo. Lineage (NCBI taxonomy): Eukaryota > Metazoa > Chordata > Mammalia > Carnivora > Mustelidae > Mustela > Mustela putorius. The sequence continues at coordinate 26,286,550 of NW_025421987.1, forward strand.
TCAGAGGGGAGTCTGCTTCTCCCTCTCCCTCTACCCCTTCTCCCACTTGTGCTCTCTTTGTCTCTCGCTCTCTTACTCACTCTCTCTCTCTCTCTCTCAAATAAATAAATAAAATCTTAAAAAAAATAAAAGAATAAATCAACTTTGGGGGGACCTGGGTGGCTCAGTTGGTTAAATGTCTGCCTTTGGCTCAGGTCATGATCTAAGAGTCCTGGGATCCAATCCCATGTCAGCCTCCCTGCTTGGCAGGAAGTCCGCTTCCTTCCCACCCTGCTCATATTCTCACTCTCTCTCTCTCTCAAAAAAAATGAATAAAATCTTCTTTTTTTTTAAAGAATAAATCAACTTTTTTAAAAATGTACTTTTTTATTAATTATTTTTATTAAAATATAATGTATTATTTGTCCCAGGTGTACAGGTCTGTGAATCGTCAGGCTTACACAGTTCACAGCACTCACCATAGCACATACCCTCCACAGTGTTTAAAAGAATAAATCAACTTTTCACTGGAAATAAAACAAAGTCAAATTTTAATCACCCAAGATTTTTTTTTTTTTTAAAGAATGGCAATTTTTTTTTTAAGATTTTTTTTTTTATTTATTCTTCAGGGAGAGAGGGAGAGAGAGCGAGCACAGGCAGACAGAATGGCAGGCAGAGGCAGAGGGAGAAGCAGGCTTGCTGCTGAGCAAGGAGCCCGATGTGGGACTCGATCCCAGGACGCTGGGATCATGACCTGAGCCGAAGGCAGCTGCTTAACCAACTGAGCCACCCAGGCGTCCCGAGATATTTTTTTTTTAAACTTGCCCAAAACAAATTGCTTCACAGGTCAACTTGATGAGGTATAGTGTTTAACTTACCAATTACTCAATTGCATAGTTAAACATATGAATGGACCATAATGCAAATGGCAGGATGATTGAATCCAAGGATGTCATAACAGAGTTAGCCCAAACAAAGGAATCCACTAACTTTGTATTTTTTGGTTCAATTTCAGCAGTGCCCTTTAGTGCCAAATATCTGGATAACCAAAAAGAGACTTCAAGCTAGGAGAGCTCATACGTGTACTTCATACATGACCACACCTTAAGTCACCATGATAGGACCAATATTTTATCCTGTCTGAAGTTTTATCCAATGGCTTCATATGAAAAGTGCTATAATTTCTTGGCAAGGATGAGGAATTTCAGGGAAATACTTAATATATTTCTATCTGTTGCAAAAGTATTAGAAAGATGACCTTGAATGAAAATATCAGACCATTTTCTGTCAAATATCACCTCTTAAGATGTATGAGGAGGGCCTAATTTTCAATTTCAACCCATGAAGCTGCAGCTCTCCAGTTTTCTGAACTAAAGTCACTATTTCTCAATTTATTCATCTATTGAAGTGTTAATTTCTCACTTCTACTTTCCTGATTCCAAAATAATAGAATCCAAAGATTTCAGATATACTTTAGCTATTTAGATCTTTTCCATCCTTTCATCTATCAGATCATTTAGATTTGGCTTCTTTGAACTGTGTGATCATAATGTGGATCTTATAAACAAAGGAAAATCTCCAATGATAATGTACTTAAAAGAAGACCAGTGATCCAGCAAAGTAGACCTTCAGTAATGGCTTTGTACAAGCTCAGAAGATTGTTTTTTTCTCTTCCAATTTCTCAGGACTCGTTGATAATCATAGTTGATCTTATTTTAGTGGAAATGGAACTCACAATCCTAGTTTTTGTCTTAGGAATACAAGCTTAAGTTTTTGTAGAAATCAGCTGAAGGATGAAGTCGTTCCTTCAAAGAAGGAAGACTTGGGGAAGAAAGGGAAATGAGCCCTTATACCCTCCAGTTCTCCAAACATTATTACTGAAATCAAATCAGACACACTACTCTATGAGAAGATAAAAATAGCTTCCAGATGAAATCATAGAGGGAGGCAAACCATAAGAACTCTTAATTATGGGAAAGAAACTGAGGGTTGCTGGAGGAGAGGAAGGTGAGAGACTGGAATAACTGGGTGATGGGCATTAAAAAGGGCCCTGATGGAATGAGCACTGGGTATGGTACGCAACAGATGAATCACTAAACTCTACTTCTGCAACTAATAATACAGTATATGTTAATTAAATTGATTTTAAGTTAATAAAAACAGAAAGAGAAAAAAAATAGCTTCCAGAAACCCCAAATTGACTCACCCAATTGTTTTTTTCTAAACCCTGGCATTTTTAAATAATTCAGATGCACAGTTTTAAGAAACTCAGATGCCCAATTTAATAACATTATTAATCAATGAACATTTACCTTGCTCCAGACAACTGCCTGCATTAGTAAAGTAAAACACAGTGTTGAAAAATTTGGAACTAAACCCTGGGATAATATCAGTAGGATAAGAACAGGCCGTTCCTTCATTTGCCAATTCCTGATTCACTGACCTTCTTCCACACTATGTAAAAGAATAGGATCTGTCTTCTCATTGCCTTTATTCATTTTTTGCACAGTTATAAGGATTAAATGAAACCATACAGATAACACAATTAGTACAACTGGCCCAAAAGACATGTTTAATAAACATGTATTTCCTTTCTCTTCAAGAATCATAAGAATGTGGCCAGCCTGCTTTGTGGAGGAAATTCAAAACTGGTGAGGACAGACTATGTTGAAACACTTATCCAAACTTGCGCCTGAGTGTCTGAATGTTATATAATTTTCTGAAATGGTATGGCATACCTATAAATAGCAATTCAGATTTTTCTCGTGGATTTTATAGAAATGGATCTAATTACTGTAGAATCTGTGATCGTCCCTGACACTGAGGCCCAGTCACTGAGGGCTTGCCATCCCCAGATTGAGTGACAAGAGGAGCATTTTTAACTCCCGTCCACCCAACGGGATACTTATGACATCTCTGCGTTCTAGAGGCTTGTACTTAACCAGCCTCAAAACAGAAACCCTGTTTTCAACACTTTCAGTGCTGAAAGAGGATCTTTTACGAAGACTTGTTCCCTATCCAGTAAATAAATCACATGCCTTGTAGCGGTAAAAATATTGGTAGGAGGTGCGTATCCTTCATTTCAAAGCAAGAAGCCTGTTGAGTGGTGGTAGGGTTTTAAAAGTATCTGATTTGACAGGAGAGCTCTCATCACACTCCTGAAATAATTTTACACTGTTATGATTTTGTTTGCGGTTTTTTCTTTTTTCAAAATTGAAGCAATGTACTTAACTTTAATCAGAACCATCAAAGCTTTAAAAAATGCCCATATAACTTAAAATTCCTGGGCTTTTTTTTTTAAATGATGTCAAATCCTGTTTCTTTTGCACTGCTAAGCTATGTTTCCAAACTACAAGAAATATTTCCAATGCATCCAGCAAATATTTGTGGAAGGCCTACCATGTGCCAGGCCTACTTCTCGTTGCAAGGGATGTAAATATCCCTTGCAGGAAACACACAAGTTCCCTGCTCACAAGGTGGGGTGGAGAGAGAGGAAGCATTGGTGTTGAGGCAGATTATAAATGAGTAAAAATGTATAATTAAGCAAGGACGATAAAACTGCTACTCTGCAACTAAAGAAGATTAGATTAGAGATACATGAAGATGAGCCGTTGACTTCAGGTTGAATGGTGAAGAGAAACCTCTCTAAGGAAACAATATTCACAGTGAGATTTAAGTGGCGAAAGGCCCAGCTATGCATGGTTCTGGGGAGAGAGCTTTTCAGACAAGGAAGAGCAAAGGCCTGAAGGTGGGGCCCAGCAAAATGTTTTCTATAAGGAGAAGACCAGTGTGGCTGGAGAATAAGGGACAAGGGGCAGAAGGGGTAAAATCAGGAGGTGGGCCAAGTAGGAATCATATTGGTCATGGAAGCCAGAAAAAAAGTGTAGGTCTGTTCTAAGTGCTATGAGGAGCTATTGGGTGCAAAGGGCTGGGTGGTTAAGCAGAAGAATAGCATGATCTGATTTACTTTTCCAACATTCACCCCATCTGCTGTGTGGAGATTGGGGCAAGAATAGATACATTTTATTTTTATTTTTTTTTTAAATGCAACTAGAATCATTGAAGGATGGTAAGCAAGAAAATTGATGGGATTGCGTTTGCTTTTGTTTTTGAGATTTCTCTAACGTGTAAGGACAAGACAATGGTGGAAAGCGATGTAAAGAGGGAACCAGAGTGGAAGAAATTTTAGTAAACTGGGAATTAATGTGAATTTGGATATGGAGCTCAGATGATGCCTCAGATTGTAAGAAAAGAAACAACACATATTAAGAAACCACTATGCTTATTTTTACAAAAGTAATCTCTTTTAATTATCACTACCACCAGTGGTATAGTTACTTAGCCCCATTTTTCTTATCTGAAAACTGAAACTTGGGAAGAGATAAATCAAATTTCCAAATATCCAGTCAAAGTAAATGGCAAATCCGTGATTCAAAGTTTGGTCTATGTGACTTAAAGCCCTGGTATTTTTGTACTCTAATATGGTATCCCTAGGTCAGAATCAACAAAATATCTTTGAAATTTTATTCTAAATAATAAAATAATATTTTGTATTATAAAATACATGGTTTCTTTAATGGTACTGATTGACATTTAGCTTGTTTCTATATTTTTGTTCCTATAAACTGTGAAAAATGTTTTATATGTTATTTTACTTCATTTCTGATTACTTTCTCATCCAAATTCCTAGATTCTAGTGGTATCAAAGAATAGGATATTCTTAAAACTCTACTCATGTAATATCAATTTATTTTCTAGAAAACTTGTGCCATTTAAACTGCCACTTAACATTAAATACAATTTTTTATCTTTGCCAGTTTGATAACAAAACTTTTAACTCTATTACTTAATTCACACTTGCTTTACTTTCTAATGAGATTGGACATTTTTTACATGTTTCTTAGCCTTTTCATTTTTCTTTTGTGAATTTTATGTTCACTTAATTGTCCATTTTCCTACATGGTATTGCTATTTCTTTCTTGGTGATTTGTAAAGAGCTCTTTATATAAGAAGAATACTAAGACTGCCTTTAACTAATCAACTTTTGCAAATAACATCCCAGAGAATATTTCACTTTAATTTTTAAATTTTCATTGTAAAAATACCATACATACAAGAGGCTTGTATAGGTATCCAGTTACCTATTGCTGCATAACAAGTCATATCAACATGCGGTGGCTTCAAACAAACATTTTATTTTTATCTCATAATTTTATGGGTCTCGGCTGGTTGCTTCTTCTGCTCTTATGGCTTACTCGCCTGGCAGATCGGCTGTTCTAGAGAGCCCCAAATGGCTTGACTCATAGGTTTAGTGATCTGGTGAGGGTAGAAGGAAGACCGAGTTCTGCCGGCCTGGTCACCTGCAGCACCAGCGCATGGCTGCCCAGCCACATGGCCTCAGGGGGAGTGACACGTGTTCCTTAGAGGCCCAGGACTCCAAAAGACAGCATCTTAGAAACCAGGCAGCATCTTTGTTGCTGGGCTTGTATGAGCCTTATATGAGCCAAGCTCACAGGTCATATAGTAACATCTCCACTGCACCCTATTGGTCTAAGCAGTCACTAGTTCTCCCAGATTCGATGGGAGGGAACACAGAGAAGGACCAAAGAATCTGTGGCGATGTTTTCAAACCCTCGAGAGGGTATCAAATTGCTTAAAGAAGTAAGCAAACTCCCCTCTACCTTTTAATTTTGTTCATAATTTTTTAAATTTTTTAAATTTCTTTTCAGTGTTCCAGAATTCATTGTTTATGCACCACACCAGTGCTCCATGCTACATGCCCTGCATAATACCCACCACCAGGCTCACCCAACTTCCCAACCCCCGCCTCCTCAAAACCCTCAGATTGTTTTTCAGAGTCCAGAGTCTCTCATGGTTCATCTCCCCCATCATAATGTTTTTATATGCAACTGGTTTTTAAGAATTTATATCACTCATCTCTTTTTCCTTTGTGATATTTTCCATTGCTTTGTAATTCATTTCTTTAAATTATTTCCCAAGTGTCTGTCTACAAAATCAAGGACATTATCAAATGACATATTTGGAGAAATGACTTTAAGGTCTTTAGATACTTTATTATGTATTGTAGCTGGATTCACTTAATTTAATTCATAATCCTTTTCATCCTTAAATTGCCATCACTGACACATTTGAAAATTCAATTAAATATGCAGGTTGAACCATACATCTAATTATGCGGTTGCTGTGTGGAGGCAAAGAAAAAAAAAGAAGTCTAGCTAACTAGTTCATGCTTAGTACTTGGCCACATTTCTGGCTCATGCTTTCGAAATGAACTAAAATACAATGAGCTACTTTTGGCCCATGTAGCCAGTAGTTCTTTTCAGGTCTTACAATCCATGTTTGAATATTGAATAATTTGATTTATTTTTTGAGTGGTGATGGTAGCATACTCTCTTACAGTGTTTTAATTGGCAAAGAAAAAAAAAGTGTTATCCATAAAAGCAACAAAAAAGCAATAATTATTTTAAAGGACATTCTTCTGGCTACTAGAGAGGAAAGAACTCATTTTAAACATGTTGTAAACACTCAATAAATGCTAAGTGATGATACTCATCTCATGTTCTAAAAATGCCATTGGGGTCTTTTCTTTTATTTTCTCTGCTTCCAGAGTTGCATTTCAAAAACTGGTTTTGTCATCTATCTGGGTGCGGAACCATGAAAACTAGAGAGAGATGTAAAAGGAATAAGATGTATGACACACACCTGATAGTGATGCTCAGCATTTCTGTCCATCCTGTGTATCTTTCTCCTGTTTTATTTTCATCGTATCTAGGAAAAAATGAATTTTGGAAGAAGATACTGGAAAATAATACAGTTAACTACCATGAGAGCAGAGGGCTCAATTTTTTTCCCAACATTTATGCACTGTGCCTTGTACATAGCAGTGCTCTGTGAATATTTATTGAGGAATAATTTGGGCAAAGGCACAGAAGAATTATCAGTCTGCTCCTCCTGTCCAGTGTGAATCTGAAGAGTTTCTTTTTCATGGAGGCAGCTGTTGGGCCAGTATCTCCTTCACGCCTGTCCTTGTTAACTGCCAGTCACACTACACAGCAACAAACTGGAAGTCAATCCTTGAGTCCACTTACCATCATTGACCTTTATTGCAAGGGATCATTTGAGATCCTGCAGTTTTCTAGAGTCTGTGTTCTCAAGTTACCTGTGGTGAACCCAAACTTGAGTCTGAGCATCCACAAGTTGAGCCAAAGTTCAGAGTGTTGGTGCATCCAGCCATCAGGCCTATGTACATGAGTCAGAGCCCGGGCCTTGTGTTTTGGGAACACTTAGGTTTTATTGACATTTAGCGGCTAGAACACATTCAAGTACTTCTTCATTTTATGTTAAATACAGAATACAAAAAATTCTAGATCTATAGTCTCCATTAGCCACAAGTAGATCTTTCCATTTAAGTTTATTAAAATGAAATAAAACCAAAAACTCAGTTCCTCACTCATACTAGCTACCTTTCAAGAACTCAGTAGTCATATGCAACTAGTGGCTAACACAGAGAATAGTGAGTTACGTAACATTTCCCTTATCACAGAAAGTTTTACTGACTATTACTACTCTAGAATATATCACATATATCACACTGCAGAAATTCTAAATTGGATACCCAATTCTCCACTTACTTCTTTTTTTTTTATTTCTTTTCAGCATAACAGTATTCATTGTTTATGCACCACACCCAGTGCTCCATGCAATATGTGCCCTCCCTAATACCCACCACCTGGTTCCCCCAACCTCCCACCCCCACCCCTTCAAAACCCTCAGGTTGTTTTTCAGAGTCCATAGTCTCTCATGGTTCACCTCCCCTTCCAATTTCCCTCAACTCCCTTCTCCTCTCCATCTCCTCATGTCCTCCATGTATCCAACCAATAATGACTTTCAAACCTTTTTAATTATCTAAATGTCTGAAGTTGTTCCTGTTTAAATCTTTTTTGAGAAACAAATGCAGAGAATATTTCCTAAACAAGTCTCTGTGAAATATATCAAAATAAGTTAGAGAGTATCTATTACACAGTTAAATTTCTGAAAATTAAGTTCATGTCGAGAGAAGTCCATATGATTTGTAAAAAGTCTAAATTACAGATGACTTAAAAAGCACATTTAATTAATTAAATTAAAGCAAAAGCTTAAATGAAAACCTGAAAGTGTTGCCAAATTAAAGTTCTATCAGATCTGACTTGATAAATAACAAAGAACAATTTCTAACTCAAATGCTGTTGTATGCAAATTAGATGGAAACCTGTTGCTGGAAAAATTTACTTTTCTTAAATAAGTTTAACTTTTCTCCCTTAGGCATTACTTCCTCATAAATTTGCTTCCTCTGTAGCAAATGCCAAATCCTTTCTAAATTATCTTAAATCTGTATTAATGGGAATTAAATGATTGAGAACTTAACACATAATATAACCATGAAAACCAATAAAGGCATACAATAGATTGATCATCTGGACAAAAACCTCTATAAAGTACATGTATTAAAATAAATAAATCTATATTTGTATATGTAGAAACACAAAGAATTATTCTCTCCTAATTACTTTACGAGAATCTCTGTATCTTCTAAATGTACACTTACATTTTGGTAAATAATATTTTTTACCGAAGCATGTACTTATACAATCTTATTATATAATTTCTCCTTTGACCCCAAAACAATATACTTTGATAATTACTCAGCTTCTTGTTGTCTTCCAAATGAGTAGAATTATCTTCTTTTTTCCTACCTCAGAAGCTATTCTGGAAAGTGAAGCAGCATCTGGAGAAGAAAAAGAAACCAGCTGTAGGCGTGCCACAAGAAAGCACAAGCAAGGACACCGGTTCTTGATTCCACAGGCTGGCCAAGTCTAAATGTAAGTGTGAGAAGCAATGGTGGGTGGTGCAGTGGCCTGGCCCTGGGTGGTCCACAGGCCAACTGCAGACTGAAGTCACTATCCCTGAGCACAGGGGCCATTGGCAGACACTGGGGTATCCGGCCTACCTGCAGTTCCTATGTTCCATCCACATCTTCACTGCCGCAAAAAGCCTGGAGACCATCACTAATGCCAGGTTTTAAAATCCCCCAGGGTAAAATACATGTGCAGAGTGTGATTCTAGCTGATTTTTAAGCCCAAGCATGTTGAATAGAGTCTTAAAATAATTACTTCCATAGGACCTGACTAGGTATCCAAGTGTTCACCAGATGCTAGCAGCTAGATTTTGCAGAGGAAAATTGCTAACTTAAGCTTCTTTTCATGATTCAGCAGAGGGTTTTAAGTAATAAAAGATCTGGAGATTTGTAAAATAAATAATTCCAGTGCAAATGGGAAAATTAAAATAATCTTATCATCTCCCAGTCATGTCTGTATGTGCTTTTCTACCATTATCAAATTTCTCTTAATTGGGCCAAGGTTTTGTTGGCTTTTGGGGGGGGGGTCTGGCTGATACTTTATAGTTTTGAGTTATGAGCTGAAATGAAGAAATGATGCCTTTAAGATGACTGAAGTGACATGTATTAAATTTCCCTAATGACAATCTAGGATGTGTGAAACAGAGTGAGATATAACAAATGCAGCTTTATTCATATAATATTGAGTATATCCACAATTAAAAACCAACAACATGCCAATATTTCTTATTCTTTGATTGATCTCTTAGTTGAAACAATTAAAACATCAAGTACACCATTAACTTCTGAACTTTGACTGGAAAAAGGAAAAACACCATTCATTTCTGACGAGTAGACATTATTTCATAGTATCCGCAGCCATCCCATGGTTCTTACCATTGCCTGGTCTTAAGTGTGACTTTTGGATACCCAACTCAGTATTTCCTGATATTCAATAGCACAATGGCTTTTCATAGTCTATTTCATTTTATTTGGTAATTTGAAGACTAAAGAGTTAAGATTCCTCAGATTTTTACATCTTTGCTCAAGGTGCACTTGAACAAAAAGAAAAGCATAGCATCGGACCCTACGGCTAATGCCACAGGACCACATCCTGTCTAGAACGAATCCGTTCAGAATTTTTGAAGAAATGCAAATACTTTAATGATTTTCCTAAGGTATCACATTTTTACTACAGGTACCTCTAATTGTTTTGGCAGGATTCCATCAAAGCCAGATGTTAATCAAATGAAATATTTATAATGCAAAACCATTGAGTAAAAAATAGATGTCCGTTTAAGCAAAGCTTAGAGGACTCAAACCAATCATGTATTTTGGTATGACTCTGTTACATTCATAATGTCAGGGTAAGGCTCTGAACTTAATCCAAAGAAATGTTATAATTGTTGCAATCAACTACAGGCTCGGCTTCTGGATTTCTGCTAACAAAATCTTGCTGCCAAAGACATTGATGGGCTCACCCAGTAAAAAATTATAATAATAATGTTGAACTAAATCATAAAAATACAGGAGGTGGTTATTATAGGGTAGAGGAGAGGAATTGCTTGTAAAGTTATGGTGGAAATATCAAAAATACATTTTATTGGACTTTTTAAAAATTAAGCTTTGTTTTTACACCAGAGTGCAAAAGCAATAAAATGTAAAGGTTACTCAAAAAACGATTTCATTCAATAGTCAACAGCAATGATTCAGCAAATGAAAATAAAAATTACATTCATTCAACATAGTCATCAACTCAGGCAGGCCAAAGCTTATATGTGATAACTTTCTAATAAAAATAACCAGCGAGGGCCCAGAAGGGTTACAAGAACGTGATGACGAACGACGCTCTCTCTTTGCCGCATCTACTGCGAGGATGAAGACCATTCTCAGCAATCAGACGGTCGACATCCCGGAGAATGTCGACATCACCCTGAAGGGACGCACGGTGATCGTGAAGGGCCCCAGAGGAACCCTGCGAAGGGACTTCAACCATATCAACGTAGAACTCAGTCTTCTTGGAAAGAAAAAGAAGAGGCTCCGAGTTGACAAATGGTGGGGGAACAGAAAAGAGCTGGCTACGGTTCGCACCATCTGTAGTCACGTGCAGAACATGATCAAGGGCATTACACTGGGCTTCCGATACAAGATGAGGTCTGTGTATGCTCACTTCCCCATCAACGTTGTTATTCAGGAGAATGGTTCTCTTGTTGAAATCCGAAATTTCTTGGGTGAAAAATACATCCGCAGGGTTCGGATGAGGCCAGGTGTTGCTTGTTCTGTATCTCAAGCCCAAAAAGATGAGTTAATTCTTGAAGGAAATGACATTGAACTTGTATCGAACTCAGCTGCTTTGATTCAGCAAGCCACTGAATCAACTGTTAAAAACAAGGATATCAGAAAATTTTTGGATGGTATCTATGTTTCTGAAAAAGGAACAGTTCAGCAGGCTGATGAATAAGATCTGAGTTGTCCATCTGCAGAAACAGCAAGAAGCCGGATGATTTTTCAGACTTATTTGTGATATTTTAAATATGCAATAAAAGCTATACTGATTTATTTATTTATTTAAATAAATAAAATAACCAGCTGAAAGTCATTTTAAAGAAAGAATTTTGACAGATAAAAGAATAAAGAACTTTTTTTTTAAGATTTTATTTCTTTATTTGACAGAGAGAGATCACAAGTAGGCAGAGAGATAGAGAGAGGAGGAAGCAGGCTTCCCGCTGAGCAGAGAGCCCAATACGGGACTCCATCCCAGGACCCTGAGACCATGACCTGAGCCGAAGGCAGCGGCTTAACCCACTGAGCCACCCAGGTGCCCCAAGAATAAAGAACTTGTGGAATGGGTTTCTTCTCAGTGAAAACAAACTTGGTTTGTACCTAATTTCGTATAGTATACAGCTCTAGATATTTTGTGTGGTTTTTCAAGTTCCATGATGAAATTCATTTGAAATGAATTTAGAAAAAAAAATGTAAATATAAAAACCATGATAGACTTACAGTTAGAAAAATGGAAATAACTCATGATAGCTAATCCTCTTTGTGCTCTCCAAAAGTAAAGAATGCTAATTTTAAAATTATTGAATAATCTGGAGTTACCCTTCTGATCATCTTTTTACTTTCTGAAAATATAGATTATGGAATCATATGGCATAGACATTTTGGTAGAGATTTCCATATTTTCTTCAAGTTAAATAACATATATCTCTTAGTGACAATTATCATGGAAATAAACTGCTTTCACTCATTAAAATACCTAATGGGCCTTACACACACTTAAATAGTATGGATTGAACGGAATTATTCTCACTTTCTGTTCAGAGATAAATGTATCTCTTGCATTGACACTAGAGAGGTATCTCACATGTGAGAATTCATGAGCTATATCTGTAACCGAAAATATCCATGGAAAATCTGCTAAATTGATCCATATCTGTTTCATTAATCAAGCCCACTGCAGAAGGGCTTTCTTGTGGTTCTACTATATTTTGGAGGTAAATAGAGTAGGGAAACAACAGTTCAATTTAGAAGTTTTCTGAAATATTGAAGAACATAGGGTTTTAGACTATATGACAGCAATAAAGTCCAATCCTTGATGGTTGTAATTCTGATATCTAAGTATATAAATATCTTATATGTATCATTTTAACTTCAGAACATTATGAAAATTGTCAAGAAGACCCTAACTATTTAAGATGGAATTTACTTCTTACTGACACTCTCTTCCTTATTTCTTTTTTGAAGTAGAAAAGTTTGGAGTTTTTTTGTTTTGTTTTGTTTTTCTAAAGCTGGCTTGGTACGAACAACTTTAGTTGAAGCAGATGGCTAGAAGTCAGAATCCCCAGATTCTATCCTTGATTCTCCTACCAACGGGGAATGTGGCCTTCGGCAAGTCATGAGAGTAAATCTACAATAACAGGGCTAATAATGCCTTACATATGTATGGTGCTTTCTGATCTAACAGAGCACTTACACACACAGTATCTTACTTAATCTTACACCCAGCCTCCTAAGAGGAGTATTGCAGTTACTAACAACCTCCATTACAGAGAGCAGAAATTTGAGGCCCAGAGACACTAAATCACTGTTCACAGCCACTTCGATATCAAATGTCAGAACCAAGAACAGACACACAAGATTCCAAGCTGGTCTCTGTCTCCTCACCTTTACGCCATACTGCCAGCCTCTGGTGCCTCCAAAGCTGAAATGATTAGAGCAGCACTGCCCAATATGGTAGCCATGAGCCACATGGCTTGAGCACTTGAAATGTGGCTAGTCCCAGTTGAGATGTATTGTGAGTGTAAGACACACGTGAGATTTCTAAGACTTTGAATGAAAACACAAAGAATGTAAAATATCTCAATACCTCTTATATCGATTGTACATTAAGACGACCATATTTTGGGGACGCCTGGGTGGCTCAGTTGGTTGCATGACTGCCTTCAGCTCAGGTCATGATCCCGGAGTCCTGGGATCGGGTCCCGCATCGGGCTCCCAGCTCAATGTGGAGTCTGCTTCTCTCTCTGACCTTCTCCTTGCTCATGCTCTCTCTCACTGTCTCTCTCTCAAATAAATAAATAAATAAAATCTTTAAAAAAAAAAAAAAGATGACCATATTTTGGATATCTTGTGTTAAATAAAACATATTTAAATTTATCTCACCTGTTTATTTTAACTTTTTTTTAAAAAAGATTTTATTTATTTATTTGTCAGAGAGAGAGCGCACAGGCAGACAGAGGCAGAGAGAGAAGCAGGCTCCCTGCCAAGCAAGGAGCCCGATGTGGGACCCAATCCCAGGACGCTGGGATCATGACCAGAGCCGAAGGCAGTTGCTTAACCAACTGAGCCACCCAGGCATCCCTGTTTTAATTTTCTAATGTGGCTACTAGAAGATGTGAAGTCCTATATGTTTCTCTTTGTTTCTATTGTCTGAAAGTCTTTCATCGTTTCTACCGGATAGAGCTGGACTAGAAGATTCCAATGTTCAGAATTTCACGGTACTGGGCTTGTTTATGCATCTGTCTTGATATGTTTGAGGCAAATTTCCAAAGATTCTGTCACACATAGAACAATGCAGATTCACAGCTGTAATTTGGTCATCAATTTGGTAATTCTCATATATCTTCCATATGTAGGGGAAATGTCAGGCATCATTAGCTGATGCTTCAAATTACTCATTCATTGAAAGGGGTCATATTATACTTGCTGAATGCTTGAAAGGCTTAGAGTACGAGAACCATGGAAAGAACTATAAATTATATTTATGACTCTGCAGCACACTATTTTAAAATATGTTCCCATTAAACATTATGAGTGAATGAGACATTGGAGTATTAGGTGATACAGGCAATGTAAAATAGCAATTACATATAAATTTATTATAAAATATGGCATATTTTATTCTCCCTACCAACTCTGTAAGACATTTTATATGTAACCCCTGAAGCAGGAACTTATTCCTGTTTTGAAAAATCTAACTGAAAGTCCTCAGGAAAAAAAATGGATTCTTATTCAGGAGAAAAAAATATATATATAGTTAAAAAAATAGCCCAATCACTGAAAGCTAACATCTATTTGGCATTTATTATGTGGACTCAGCACTCTGCTGAGAATTAGACCAAGATTATCTCATTTGGGAATTTGAAAATCCACAGTGGGGAGCAGAAGCTAAGCTCTTAACCATTGCTGTCTGTTACTGCAATGCTATTAGGAATCACAGAGAAACCTATCAAAAAATATTCAAATATTTGGAATTTAGTTTCTTTTATCCATTTTAAATCCACAAGCATTTATCCAGCAAATACAGTGGATCAGCTCTAGACATTGAACGAATATTGAGTCATAAGACCAGAGCCCTGCCCTCAAAGAGTAGAGAGTTGGTAGGCTTGAGAACAGGTTTTTGAAAAATACATACCACCAAACAAGATTATATGAAGGTGGAGTTACTTTTTACTTTTTAAAGGTTGCAATAAAAATCTTTGTTATATTCTTGATGTTACAATGTTTTTTTTCTATCTTGATGTTACAATGTTTTTTTCTATAGTTATGACAAATCTTTTTAACACTGCTCTCAGTGTGTTGAAACTTGCCGTTGTTTATAAAGCAAAGGTCTCAGGTTAAAAAACAAAAACCCACAAAACCCCAAAACAGTGTGGTATGAATTTCAGAGGTGCAATTCCCTCTCTATTTTATATCCACTTGGAAGAAAGTGGGCTGAAATGATCTTAAATATTTTCTGGAAAAAGGAAAATTAAAACGAACAAACAGAAAGGGACTTAAATCAAAATGTCACTGAAAATCACAAAACAGTGAAAACTAAAGAGTTTTATAACTTTTTGTACGATGATAGTAATATGTTACCTTTGAAGGTAGGGATTAAAAGTTGTGTAAATTAGCTAATTATATATTAATTTTTCAAAGAATTTGTCAAATTGCCAATTCTCTAGTGTTCTTGCTTACCTAGAATAAAAGAAAAACAAAATAACCAACTGTGGGTGGCAGAATTGTAGACATCTCAATGTCCCTAATTACACTTTTCTGTAATAGTTTCAGAATAAATATACATTGCTTTTATAATAAGTGAGTAGAAAAACTTCTGTAATCAACTCCAAAAGTGCCTATAAATGAAAAAGGCAAAAATTGAGAGGAGTAAAATGCAAATTTTGTTCTTAATCACAAAATTTATAAATAATAATACATTTTATAGGTTCTTCTTTCAGGCATTATTACCCTTCCTTTATTGAAGATAAATCACCCTGTGTACTATTCAAATTCTCTAGACAAGAAAGGTGAAAATTGGGTTAGGTTTTCTAGACTTTCTTAAGAAAGTGGTTTGCCCTCAGCTGTGAATACAAATGTTAAGATCAAGGTCACAATATGAGCTCTGAAGCTCTGAACTATTATTGCAGCAATCAGAAAAGGACAGCACCATGTAAAATGCAACTTGTCCACCTTGAAACAAATTGACCATTCATCATTGCCAAAGGCGTCTGCCTAAAACTGGCCTTGGTTCTTAGGCCAGGAGATGTGTGAAATGTCATGTGAGAATATGTCATATAATCACATCTTTGAGCTGGATAGGTTCTTAGAGAGCCTCAAAGGTGAAATGTAAAGTATTTAGGCATCCCATTTAAAAATTCCTGGAGAAATATTTGGTTTGAAAACTTCTTTTATGGAAACAAAACTAAAATTTTACTACAAAAAAAAAAAAACCCTCAGAAATGAGTTCTTTGGGCCATTTAATCATTAAATCATAAATCCACCAAAAGGAGCCTTCTCAATTATCTCATCCAATATCAATATTTTGCAGATGAGAAAACTAAGGAGCAAAAAAATTAATTTCTCAGGAAATTCCTTGAGTTAAAAAAGAAAGGCTATCAAAATCCTCCTGATTTTATGCATTTATGAAAAATACACTTATAATAAAATTATATGTATTAAAAACATTCCTCTCACCTCAAAACTATATACTTACTATGCATTATGGAGATTGTTGTGGAACAAGTAAATATCAAAACTCTTTTTCCAAGTTCAATATCTGTCTAAGAAATGGAAAATAGTAACACTTGATTTTAAGGAAAACAGAACAGTACATGTGTTTCTATTATCATCTATAAAATAGGAATAAGAGTAGAGGATCACAAAGTTGTTTAAGAATTAAACTAATAGGGGTGCCTGGCTGGCTTAGTGGGTTAAGGCACTGCCTTCAGCTCAGGTCTTGATCTCAGGATCCTGGGATTGAGTCCCACATCGAGCTCTCTGCCCGGCAAGGAGCCTGCTTCCTCCTCTCTCTTTCTCTGCCTGACTCTCTGCCTACTTGTGATCTCTCTCTGTCAAATAAATAAATAAAATCTTAAAAAAAAAAAATTAAACTAATAATACATGTAAGATGTTTAGTGCAATACTTGCTTGCTGCATAGTTAAATTCAGTAAGTGTCAGCTATTAGTAGTAGTAGTGATGTCATTATTATTTATAACATGGTAATTCCTCCACCTCCATACACCCTACCCCTCCATCAACCCCAACTCTTGTGATTCACCACACTGTTTCATGGCCCCACGCCCTTACACATGCTGGTCTCTTTTTTTTTTAATTTGGTCTCTTTCCCTGCTTCTCCTGGTGAATTCCTACCCACCACCCCGAAGTTCAGCTCTGAAGCTTCCTCCTCTTACATATCTTCCCTAAGATAGGTAAGATACTGTCTTTGCCTATCTTATTTACTCTCATCCATTTTCCAGGGTACTCTGCATATAAGCCTCTCCTATCAATTGAGAATGTGGCTTTTTTTTACTTGATCCTCTTGATCACTTCCAACACACACACGCACACGCAAACACACACACACTTAGGATTGAAAATGCATCACACTCCATTTTTTATCCCTGTAGAAATGTCAGTTGTAACGAATGAACCAACTCCTGTATAAGAAGATACTTTTTTTTCCCCCTTCGTGAGTAGGAATAAGGCTAGAATGTGTACTTGGTAGCCTTAGTTGTGAGGGGGAAATTGGGTGAGGGTTGGAAAAACCGGGGAATGCAACTTGGCAGCCCTGGGACCTGGCTCTGCCACAAGCTTAACCCTGTGGTCTTTAGTGAGTCATTTAACTTCTCTGGACTCAGTTTCCTTCTCAGCAAAATGAGCGGGTTGTGCAAAATATCCTCTGAGGAACCGCCCAGTGCCAACATGTATTTGATGTTGAACAGTGATTCATCTCAGTGGTTCCCTAACTTTAGCAGACGTCAGAATCATCAGGAGGACTTGTTAAAACACTGATTCCTGGTCAGCAGGTCTGAGATGGGGAACAAGTATTTACATGTTAACAAGTTCCCAGGTGATGCTGAGAGACCCATTTGGAGAATCACTGATGAACCTTATTAACACAGGACGGGGACACTGTCCTGTAGTTACCTGGCTAAGAGCATTCCTGATACGCAAATTCACGATAGGATGGAGGCAGGGAAATGCAGTCTTCTGTGACACACCATAAGGAGGACTGGGAGCCTGTGGGTACGTCCCAAAAGTGGCCAGAGAAGGCAAATTTTGCTGATCGAAACTGTTCTGTTAAAGACCCACCTTGTGGGGAAGAGGCAGCCTGAGTTCGCAATGCTGTGAGGCACTGAAAATAGACTCCAAGGTTTGACCCATCTGCTAAAACCCACGGCTGCTGAAGTCACAGTGGATTACAGTTGCCATCTAGCGATGGTTTTCAATTACTACATCTAGAGACGACAAAAGAGTTTTCTTTGGAACAATGCTTCCCCCCCCCCCAAAAAACTGTGTTCAAGATGAGAACCCCTAAGAATAGGCTCTAATGCACTTCAGTATTGTCAATGTTTGTATCCAGGTATAAATGTAAATATGTATCTAGCACTTCCTAGGTACCAGGCACTGCTCTAATACTTAATATATGTTCAGTTATACATAGCAGCCCAGTGAGTTCGATACAATTATTATTCCTGTTTTCCCAGAAAGGAAATATAACAAGATTTTTTTTTTAATTTTAAAAATTTAAGAACCTTGCCTGAGGCTGCCCAACCAGTAAAGCAGTACAGCTGGAATTGAACCTAGACCACTCCCAGAGAGAGATTGCTCTCTTATACTGGCAATTTAAAACAGTTACCCAAACAATCATTACCTGTAAATAGTTATGAGGTCCCAGGTCAATGTCTGAAAAAACTCATAAAATATATTCTGACGCAAGAGTTTGTTCTGATTCTTTCAAATAAAATCAATTGATGTAGATAAAGACGTGCTTCTACCCACACAAAAAGAGGACCAACTTGGAATTAATTTCCAACTTGTTATGCATCCTTAGACAACTCATTTAACCTCTCTGGGCTCCACTTTCTTCATCTATAAAGTAGTGGAAAAATTAAAATGTAATTTACATTTTGGGGGAGTTCTTTAAAACAAGACTGAATTTTAGAGTTAGAGTTATCCAGGGTATGTGATCACAAAAGAAAATACCGAGAGGATGGGCAGTAACTGTATGGGTTTTTCTTAAATGGTCCTACATGTGGGAAAAGAGCCAGGATGGAAGATTTGATCTTCAGGTCTATTGCCCAGAAGTGCAGTAAATAGCAACACTCATGGAATTTGTAGTGAAGTGAAGAGCTCATCCAGTTTTGCTTGTCTTCCGGGATGCTGCCCTTGTCCTGTGCACCTGAACTCTGTGCTCCTGCCTGTTTCAGCCTCCCAAGAGTCCTCACCAAAGGGCTCCTGCAAAACACTCGTGTCTTTGCTGATGGATTTAAATTCAACCCCACTCACTTCAGACTCTTTTATTGGAGATTTGCTTGGATTTAAAAACCTGGCCCTTGCTAATTCTTTGAGCTTCTTGTGTAAGACTTCTGATACTAAACTATTTCTTACCTCAATAACCCAAACACTACAGAACAGTTACCAAAACAAAGTCCTAGTGGTTTCTTTATATTGTGTATTTATAATATGCTAAGATATTCTGATATAAAGATTCTTGATAATGAAGGAAAATAAACATGTAGACAGAGCTATAGAAACAAAGGGTAATAATTTAAATAGAGTAAAATATCACTATCTCACTTTAATAGATTTTTATGTCATTCCAAGTATATGCATATATTTAAATCAACACAGCAAATTCAGAATTAAGCTAGAAAAAGTTTATTTGAGAGCTTTATTTGAGAAATGAAGGAAACTGAAGCACAGAAATTTTAGATTATTGATTTATTTATCTGACAGAGAGACACACAGTGAGAGAGGTAACACAAGCAAGAAGAGAGGAAAGGAAGAAGCAGGCTTCCTGCTGAGCAGGGAGCCCAACCCAGAACTTGATCCCAGAACCCTGGGATCATGATGGGAGTGGAAGGCAGACACTTAACGATTGAGCCATCCAGGTGCCCCAAAGCACACAAATTTTAAATAGCTTCAGAAAAATAAGGTCCATATAATTCCAATTTTTAGGTCTCTGCTTACCCCCAAATTATGGTTTCTTTCAACAATAAAATCTTGACACAAGATGACTACCCTCTGACACTTTGAATGAGAAAGAAGTTCCTTGTACAAATATGGTAAAAGTAAAAGATTAATTAGACCTTAAGCATAGTAAAAAGTATTAATTCACTCAACAAACATGTGTTGAGAATCTACTATGTGCCTGGCACTGTTTTAAGTTTAGGGGATTTAGCAGTGAATGAAGTAAAAAATGACATTCTAGCTTCAGAGCTTACATTCTATCTAGTTGAAGAAAAGATAATAAATAAAAAAACAAATAAATATGTAATACTGTGTCTGGTAATGAAGAAAAAACATTACCAGGGGCATAGAGAGGATCACTTTAAATCGAATGATCCAGGTAGACCTCTCTGTGATGACATTTGATCAGGGGTCTGAAGGAGGCTAGCTTGTGCAGAGATCTGGAAGGGAATTCAGGCAGAGAGAGAAGCAAGTGGAAAGTCCCAGGGTTGGGAGCCAGCGGGGCTTGCTCCAGAATAGCAAGGAGACCACGGGCCAGAGCACAATGACTAACAAGATGGTGTTCGGGAAGAGGGCAGGGCCATGCCTTGTGGGCTGTGGAGGCAACTTGGAGTTCACAGAAATTCAATAGGGAGGCATGGGATGGTTTTGACAGGGCCTGGTCTACACCATTAAATCATCATTCTCGTTTCTCTGGGCAGATTAGACCGGGGCAAGAGTGGAAACAGAGGCTTCAGTGAGGGATTATAACAATGATCCAGGCAAAACATGATGGTGCCTTAGTAATAGTGGCTCAGGTTGCATTTTTATGAAGAGGTCCTAAAACTGGCTGATGCACTGGCTGTGTGAGAGAAGGACATCTCAAGCACAATTCCTATGTATCTATGTATCTAAAATAGTCCATTCATAGAAGCAGAACAGAATGGTGGTTGCCAGGCACTGGGGGGAAGAGGAAATGGAAAGTTGTTATTAATTATGTATAAAGGGTCAGCTGTTCAAGATGAGTAAGTTCTAGAGATCTGTGATATCATGTTGTGCTTATTGTTAACCATATTGTCTTACATTCCTAAAATTTCTTAAAATTTTATTAAGAAAGTGCTAATAAATATAATTAATATAATTAATAAATTTATTTTGTTTATGAATTAATAAATTGATAGAATATAATTAATAAATTAATAAAATAATTTAAAAATTAAAAATTATTAAGAAAGTAAATCCCATGTTACTTGTTCTTACCACAATGAAGAAGAAGGAGGAGGAAGGTGGGGAGAAGGAAGAGGAGGAGGAGAGAAAAAAAGAGAGGAAGGGGAGAAGAAAAAAAGTGTTGTTGTTCTCCAAATAACACCAGACTTAAAAACTGCAGTAAGTCTGAGAAATTCTTTTTTTAGGGAAATGAAAGAGTTTTTCAACATCTTCTTTTGTGAGTCATGCAATGTCATTTAATCATAGCTTACCTCAAAACTTAAAATTGGAATGTTATTATGCATTTATCAAAATAAATATAAATTTGAAAAAGGGCTATATAAACTTTCAGAATCTTTGATGGAAAAAAAAAAAAGAATGTCTCCTAAACTTGGAGCCTGAACTAGAGAAGTAGTAATATCATTTTCCAAAGTAGGAAAGCCTGAGGTACAATTAGTTTTCCAAAACTTGTAGCCCTTTAACCCTCTAATTGTATTAGTTAATCTGATTTCAGAGTTTTAAATTCAAGAATCTTTAAGCTACATTACCACTTTTTAAAGAATGAGCCATGTACAGTACCAGTGATACAGGCTACCACAGGGAATTGCACTCTGAGAGAATTCTGAACCAGACAATTAGCCGGAGCTGCTGTGAGATTTCTAAATGTTCTTTTGTAAAATAGTTTCAAAGACCCATGACTAGAGAATTATAAAACCATGCCTTCTGTTTACGACATGTTTAGAAATATGAATAATGGAAGCAGAGCTCTCCAGGCTCTCGAGAAGCACAAGGTACAAATCCACGGTTCAATTCAAAGGAATGTTAAATATCGGCCTGAGATTTATACTCTTGAGAAAGAAATGCTACAGTGGAATCAGGGAAGAAATGTGCTGGGTTTGTGAGCCAACAGCTCTTTCGTGGGAAGCACCATCTTCATCTGAGTCAGGCAGCTGTGCGGTACTGAGATTGGCCTCAAAGGCATGGGACATTATCACCCATGCCTGATTGATAAGAGCAAGAAAACACTTTTGGAGTGCAAGGACTTAACCAAAATCACCAGTAAATCTAGGATAGAGGCAAAACTGAGTGGACAGTAGTTGTTAAATGGACACAGAAATTACTGGATTCATATGTAGAGAAAACCAAAGGGACACTGAATTCCAAGGAAATTGGGACTATGGTTCCTTTGTCAGGTCCCCACTCATACAGAGAATGGCTCCTTTCAACATTTTCGCTTGCCTGGTGGATACTAACTACCTATGATCATTTTTGTAGAAGAAAAAGAAATGGAATTTAATGGCATATAAATTGTATAAAGACAGAGGCCTGTCTTTAGTGTTGTGTCCCCAGCAGTTAGAACTGTCCTTGGTACCCACTGAGCACTGAGCAAATCTTCACTGAATGAATAATTAAAACCTAAAAGCTGGAAAAAATGGTTAAATCTAAGGAAGGAAAAGCATCGTTTTATTTGTATATATAAAAAAAAAAAAAAAAGCCCCGTTGTCAGGTGAAGCCTAATTAAAATGACAAGAGAAAAGTGTCTGTGGGACCAAGACTGGCCTAATATACTCTTTACTTCTGGTGTCACAACAGAGTTCTCATTGTCCTATATATTTACGTCATTCACTGACATGGACCGAGCCTTAGTGGGTCTTTATCTTTCACTGGTTTTTATGTGGTTCACATTTCCCATCCCTTCTCCATACTCTTCGGTGACAGGGATTACCAACCTGAAGAGATAAAAAAGAAAACTGAACAATTGACTGGCTGTAGCTCTTGACCTTGGGTTTTTGGGTTTTTGTTTTTTGTTTTTTTTTTTTTTTTTTGGTTGTTTGGGTTTTTTATGACCATCATCTCAACTCTAAGAGTCTCAGATCTGTGTCTAAGACTCAAATTTGCCTTAAGCTTACATCACTTCATTCACACTTACCACTTCTGACCTCATCCTCTGGGGCAGCCTTCTTTCCATTGTCATCATTCTATCTGGTCATTCTGTTGAGTGGCTAAAGATGGAAACGAGTAAGGGCAAAAAAATAAGAGCTTAAAAGGGAACTAAATGGGTTACATCCGTTCCCAGACCAAGACCTCTTCAGGAAAACATTGGCAGCCTCTCTTATAGCTAAGCTGGCCTGGAATCCAGTCTGGGTGTAAGAGGCTGTTAGCACTCAGCCTTGAGCAGGAATCTGTCCTTATATCAAATATTCTTCGAGATCTTTGCATCTAAGACCTTTTAGAAATGGATGTAAGTCATTCTAAAGTGAGAAAACAAATGGGATGCAGTCTAGTCTAGAAAGCCACGGAGAGATAATAAAATAAATCTTTCCCTTATCCCTTTTTGATGACATTACACTTTACACTTTAAAAATAGGTACAGGGAGGAGCCCACAGGAGGAATTTCAGTTAGGCAAATTTACTTACAAGTAGAATTTCTTCCAGGATACAAGAGCCTTGGCAAACATTGGTTGGCACATTCTTCCTAAAAGGTAAAAACCATTTTTTTTTTTCTGGCAGGTTTTAAATGACACTTAAGAGTGTCAGACAAACCTTCCAAACCATAGCCAAAAGCAGATTTATCCAAAACACACAACATCCTCAGCCAGCTCAACATCAACAAAAAAGTTAAGCCTAACCATTACAGAATGTTAATTGTGAAACAAAATTCCATGATATTTAGGTTCCATAAACTGGACAAAGCTACTCTTGAGTACTAAGAAGTATTCCTTTCTGTGGGACAACTACTCATATTTGATGCTGTAACACGTGCTGCATTACAGAGAACCATGAGTTGGTCACAATCTGTGCGTGGACGTGGTTCTCTACTTTTAATGAACCCAAGAAGGAACAGGAGCAAGCTTACAGAAAATGTGCATTTCTAGTCCAGTCTCCACACCTATCCAGATGGATTCTGTTAGGGAGAGGACCGGAAAAAAGGAAAGCCAGTGAGTAAGCGGCAGATGATCCATAAACCAGAATCGATTGAGAATCACTGCACCAGAGTCTGAAGTGAACCTCCTGAAGTGGGGACGGTCTCCACGCAACCCTTAACTCCTTGCACCTGGCCCTGACACTGGCACCTGGAAGATATTTAATGTTTAATAAATGAAAAGCAGTTAGCATTTATGGATGCCAGGCACTGTTCTAAGCATTCTATACATATTAACTCCTTTAATCCTCACCATAAGGGACTGTTATTCGCCTCGACACTTGTTAGGCACACTGCCTGCTCACGGTCCAGTGTCCCATGGCTGGTTCCTTTGTTCCATTCAGCCGCCCCCTCCTCAAAAGACTCCCACTGTCTGTCTAAAATTGCATCGATCCCACTCCCATCCAATCACAAGATCCTGTTCCTTTCCTCTATTGCCCTTGCCTCTATGTAAAATTATCTGGTTTGGCTTATTGTTTGAATAATAAGCCCTCCACTGAAATGCAAGCACCATGAAAACAAGAATCTTGCACGTCTTATTTGTCACTATATCTCTAATGCTTAATTCATAGTAGACACCAAAGAAATAATATGATAAATGCAAAACAAGGGAATTGTGTTTGCCATGTAATTCCTTAGTTCTCTCAGAGCTTCCAGATTTTACGACGGTAAGTGTAAAAATCAAAGGAAAGACTTTCTAACCTTCCAATGTCCTCAAAATAACTCCCTAATCTCCTTTGTCCCAAGTCATAGCATGGACGTGAGGAAAAGTAAAAACTAAGTAAGTGAAAGTGGAAGGTTTGGATAGATTTCTCACTCTATGATTTCAGTATTTTATTTGAAATGAACTCTTAGGACATCAGACACTCCCATGGTCAAACATAAGTAGAAAATACATTCCAAGATCAATTTAGATTAACCTGTTTTTATTAGCTACACAATGACGCGGCTTTCCTAGTTCAGAAGACTCTCCGTGTGACACCAAAAGAGCTAGTTATAGCAGTGAAACAAAAACCAATTACCTTAATAGTAAAAAGAATGGATATACCAATTCACTCCACATGGCAAATGTGTCAGAATCATTGATTTTATCCTGTGCCAACAAAATCAAAATCAGGAACTGACTGTAGACTAAGGAGAAAGGAAGAAACTCATTTTAAATGGGTTTCGCATGCAGTATGTCTCAAAACCATAGTTCCTTTGAAGAGAGTCACTTGCTAGTTGACCTCATATCAAAGCTAGCCAAGCCTGTGGAGGATTCTGACCGTGGATGTTCAAAATGATCTCCTCTTCATGTGTGGTGTAGGTCTCAGACAAACGAGAGCTAGAACAGAGGGATTGCTGCTGAATGAAGCTTTTTGTTCCAAGTAATTTTTACCACTTCTACTAAAATGCAAGAGAGTGAATGCTGTCGTGATGTTGTTGGATAAAGCACAATCAAAAACAACTAGAAACTTTAAAAAAGAAGAAGGAGAAGAAGAAGAAGAAAAAAAAAAAAAAGAAGGAGAAGTTTTCCTCATTTTGGGTTTTTGTTGTTGTTGTTGTTTTTGGTTTTTTGTTTGTTTTGTTGTTGTTGTTGTTGTTGTTGTTGTTTTGGGAATATCTTTTCGCTGTGATCATGCAGGAAGTTAGCCAGACTGGGTTGGAGTCATTAGTCATCTCAGATAATGTAGCTAGGTCTTGGGAAAATCTTTTGATTTTTGAGGAATTGCTGATCCCAAATCATATTCTTTTAGGTCAGTCACTGGGTCTTAGTATGAAACTTGGAAGTACCAAAGTAGATGTGGGAACGGGATGGAGGAAGCAACGGGACCAACACTGAGGTCTCTTCCTACTACAGGAAAGTGAAGATCCTTTACAAAGACTTCACCTAGAACAAATTTTGCTGCTGCTGCTCCTCCCCCATAATCGAAAAAGATTTAATCAGAATATTTTAAAAGATAGAGAAGAATTTATTTTCATCCTAAAAATGTATAAGTGCAATCCAGTCAAAAGCAAAGATGATTTCTGAATTCACTACCCAAGCCCTCAAAACCATCTGGGTTAACTCAAAGCCAGAGTTAGCACATTTTGCTTTCCATTTTGTGAGAAAAACATGATTTGGATTACAAATTTCTCAGAGGTTCATGCATATAGCTGTGAGATGCTGTCATTTCCTTATCAAAAGCAACAGGAGAAATTCCAAATATGAAGAATCACAGAGATTTATTGCCTCAATTCCCAGCCTGACACTTGGCTCAGCACAGAGGGTAAGCAGCCAAAAAGAAGTCCTTTGCTAAGGTAGGAAAGGAATTGGCTGCTTGTGAAGTCCAGACGTGGGAGTGACAGAAACGGGGGTTTGGGTTTTTACACAGCCAGCAAAACCTAGTCTGCTTGAAGTCGGATCAATTGATTTCTTGAACATTTCAAATAAGCAAAATTCTGCAGGAAATGGAAGCCAGATGCATTTTTAACTCAGGAGATCCTTGGAAGACAGGCAGAAAGTAATCAAACAACATCCTCTCGTTTCATTTCGGCCGTCCTCCTAAGACTTCCTCTCCATGCTATACATCCTACATGACGTAGAGACAATGAATGACTAAGTCTGGGGAGGGGGAGGGGTACAAGTAGGCATTTACTTTCTAGATCATTTAAATATATTTAAATAAGAATTTTAAATTAATTCACATGTTCATTTTAGTAAATTAAGAAAGGAAGAGTATGTGTTTGATATAAATGTATACCAATTTTAAAACATTATGCTATCTGGAAGAGGATCTGAAACATTTTAGGAAGCATCTGTTGGTGAAGCAGGCACTGTGCTGGCAAATTTCACAATAACCCCCTGAGGGAGCCTGTTAGTGTCATGGCGCACACAAAGAGAGAGGCTAACTGAGATTCTGGTGATTTGCCAGAGGCCACAATGATTATAAACAGAGAGGCTGAGATGGACTTATCAAAGGAGTCCCCAGCTGAGCCTCAGGACTGAAATCTACATGGAAAGAATCTGGTTTTTGAGACTAGGTTTCTTCTACACTAGCAATTGCTGATTTCCCTCTCCTAGTGCATGGTACGGGAATCAACTAGCCACTGGTGTTGAAGCTGGAATCACCAGGTTAGGAGTAGTTGATACTTGTGTGCATACCAGGAATAATACCACCATGCCAAGTAGGCACCTGTAACTCTCCCCCAGGAGCTCTACTGGGAGAAGGAAGGGCTACTCTCATCTCTCCAGTAAGCTTCGGCTTCAGACATTTACAGGAAATAAAAGAAACCTGAAAAGAAAAAACAGGCTCACCCTGCCACGCCCAACTGCTACCTTGTTAACTAACACCTTGTTCTTTGTACTTGTGACTTTCACAGAAGACAGAATAGTTCTTTCCTCTTAACTTCACATATGCTGTCCAGAAGCCCCCAGGTTTCCTGGAACTTTCGTTAAGAATTCCAGCTATTTCAGCAATAATTTTCAGACACCAAGCTTTGGCTGACAGAGAACAGATAGAACCAATGTCTGGGGATTTTCCCTCCGCTTTCTTCTTCTTTCTCTTCCAATGAAACTGTCCCATTATTGACTTTGATTTATTCACTGTGATCATACCTTCCTTTCCAGAGCCCTTTCTTTGCAAGACAAAGAAAGAATAAAAATAGTAATGGATAGTCATCCACGGTATTTTTTTAGTTTTTCTCGGCTCTTGCTTTTGAACTGTCTGCTGTTTCTTGGCCACTTCTGTGTCAGTAAAGAAAATCATGGCCATGGGACTTTTTTTTAATGTGTACCTGCATTAATTGGGTCCACCCCTAATACTTGTGATGCTTTAGGCAAAAGTACAAATGGAGGCCCACATACTATACATTTAAATCTTTAAAAGTTAAGAATCAAGCCAACTGTTAAATAGTTTGTGTTCTATCCCTCCACCTTGGCCAATCCACATTCGTAACAACATGAAAGGCCATGTTCAAATTTAGAATTCTCTGACTCCTTGAATTGCTACAGCAGAATGTAGAGGCTCAGAGAGATCAGCCTACTCTGGGTTCATTTTTTCCCAACTCCAGCTTGGTCCTTGACTATGAAACATAGACCATGGAGGTTTCACAACCATGCATGTGAATGCCCTATCTGTACAGCCAACTGCATCCACGATCCCTAACAAACTGCTACTCCCAGCCTTGTTTAGGACCCAGAGGTTGCATAGCCCAGGAGGATAGTTCATCTCCGGAAGGTGAACCCTGAGAAAAAGCCTCTGTAGTCACTGGAATGAGCTCAGGATCCTTTGGGTAAAGAATTCTAAGGTCTTGCATATCCAGAGTAGGGTCTAGAGGAGTATGGGCTCCGGACAGCACAATTCCTTGGCTCCTCACCCCCATGGCAGTTGGAGGAGGCACAGTTTCAGGAAGGTCAGGGCAGAGGCTCCTGTTGGCCTTAAGTGGTCCTCAGAGTTAACATCCCGCTGTTGTAATGGCTAAGTGAGAATTAACCTTATTGACTGGACACTTTTCATCCATAGCTTCCAAGTAAGAGTGAAAGGCCTCTGAGAAGAAGATTTAGAACCAGAGGCCCAAGATCCTACTTTCACATAAAGCAAGGCATCTGTACCTCAGTATATCACTGAGGATTATGCAATTTGCTCTTTGAATTGCAAGTACAGTCATCTGATTTCCTGCTCCAGTTTCCATGGTCCCAGGCCAAAGAAGAAACAGAATCTGTTAAATATTTGAGAGGTGACATCATTAACAATGAATTATTTTCTAACATGGAAGTAACTTTAATTAAGAGAAGGGAGTACACACACATATTTCATTGTCGTGCATGTCTTTAGAAGATGAAACAAGCAGGAATCAGAGAAATGTACTCTAGGAGATGAGAGGGAGGGAGGCACGGTTCCTTGGGTTTATATTTCTTCCATGTGAGGTAGGCTATTCTTCTCCCTGCCCATCTAATCCCCTGGACCCGCTCCTACCTCTATCAGTGGTGATAGCAACAATACTTAGCTAATACTTACATACCACTTACTCTGTGCAGGACATCATTCAAGGCGCCTTACCTGTTTTACTTATTTAATTTGTACAAAAGCCCTATGAGATAGGTATTTGTATTACTGTTTTCACTTTAAGAAGAGGGAATTGAGGCATAAGAAGATTTTTTTAAAGCAACAAACTTTGCCTGGGGCACCTGGGTGGCTCAGTCATTAAGTGTCTGCCTTCTGCCCAGGTCATGATCCCAGGATCCTGGGATAGAGCCCTGCATCAGGCTCCTTGCTCAGTGGGAAGCCTGCTTCTCCCTCTCCCACTCCCCTTGCTTGTGTTTGCTCTCTGAGTGTCTCTCTCTCTCTCTGTCGAATAAATAAATAAAATCTTTTTTTAAAAAAGATTTTTATTTATTTATTTGATAGAGATCACAAGTAGGCAGAGAGGCAGGCAGAGAGAGAAGAGGATGCAGGTTCTCTGCTGAGCTGAGAGCCCGATGGGGGGCTCGATCCTAGGACCCTAAGACCATGACCCGAGCCGAAGGCAGAGGCCTTAACACACTAAGACACCCAGGCACCCCAATAAATACAATCTTTTAAAAATTTTTTGAAAAACCTTGCCTAAGGTCTTATAGGAGGTCCAGAGCTGAGATTTGAACACAAGAGGACCCTTAGAGTCTGTGCACTCAGCCACATGTCCTACTGCTTCTTGAGATGGTCAACCACACAGGGACTGGCCAGCTCAGCTATTAGTCACTCTCCACTCACCCTGCTTCTCCAAGTAAATGTGCACTTGCCCTTAGTAGTTTCAGGTTTGACTTGGAAGATCAGTTATCTCTTTGGCTAACCTGGAACTTTCCATTTCCTGTGGGATAAGGACAGCTTCCCTCTTCTAAAGCCCAATGGCCATCACCCACCAGGGGCACAGAAACCATAACAACCTCCAATTTTCTCAACATCTAACTAGACTTTTTTTTTAAGCTTTTATTTTTTTAGGGGTGCAGTGATGGGGAGGGAGAGAGACAGAGAGAGCAAAAGGTAGAGAGAAACCCAAGCAAACTCCACGCTGAGTATGGAGCTGAACAGAGGGTTCGAGCTCACAACCCTCAGATCATGACCTGAGGAGAAACCGGGAGTCAGATGCTTAACCAGCTGCACCCAGGCACCTCTTAACTGGGCTTTTCTAAGAGGAATTTTGTATATGAGAATTTACTTATTCTCTTGTCTTTAAGGTCCCCAAAAGAGTAGGGGTTGTGCCTTATTTTTATTTCCTGTTCTTATTAGTGTTCTTTATTTGTAAGAGGTGTTCAGAAGTATTTACATAAATGAGGTTTACTGTATTCTTCAATAAACCTTAATTTTAATCTGGCAACTCAATGAATATAAAGAGCAGAAAATTTTCAAATTCAGGGTGCCTGCATGGCTCAGTCAGTTAAGCATCCAACTCTTGATTTTGGCTCAGGTCATGATCTCAGAGCTGTGGGATGAAGCCAGATGTCAGGCTCTAAGGCTAGGCATGGAGCTTGTTTAAGATTCTCTCTCTCCATCATCTCCCTCTCCCCTTCTCCTCTCACCACCCCCCCACAAAAAAAGTCCAAATTCAATCATTACAGGTGGGCATGAATATGGAAACTTTATATATATATAAAACTTTATATATATATATATATATATATATATATATATATATATCTCCCAGAGTCTATTCTGTACTTGAAATTCCTATTCCAAGAGGTGATATGGCATGGTAGTTGGGTGCCTAGACCCTGGTGGCAACTTCCCTGAGTTCAAATTCCAATCTTGCTCCTTACTAGCTATGGGACTGGTGATAAGTTGTTTAAACCCACTGAGGGTCAGTTCCTTCATAGGTAAATAGGAATGGTTATGGTAACAGTCTCCATTTCAGGGAGATTTTTCTGAAGATTAAATAAATTAATAAACACAAGGTGATTAAATGAATTAATCAGTATAATGTGGGTTCACTACTACTTGTCAAATAGGAAGTCCTTCATGAATGCTGGCTGTCATACCACGCCATCCCATAATTTAAACACAAAAACGTAACTTTTAACACATAAAATAGTTGTATTTTTAAGGGATTAGTAAAGTAGTTAACAATATTTTCTCTTTATGGTTATCAGAGAATAGTTATTATTAACAATAGTTAACAGGATACAACCAGGAATAACAGAATATAATCCCTGCTGCATTGGCCTCCAAGTGTAGGCATTGTAATAAGTTTGTAATAAGTTATGTTATGAAAATATAGTTCACAGAGGCATGGTCTTGGCTGTCAGAGAATCAGCTGATTCCCTAACCTCTCTCCTCTGATCGGGCTTCACCTTCCTGAGCTTATAAGAAACAAGGATGAGGGCACCTGGGTGGCTCAGTCAGTTAAGCATCTGCCTTAGGCTCAGGCCATGATCTCAAGGTCCTGGGATAGAGTCCTGCATTTGGCTACTTGCTCAGCAGGAAGCCTGCTTCTCTCTCTCCTTCCGCACCACCCCCCCCCCATGCATGCCTGTGCTCTCTTGCTTTCTCTAAAATAAATAAAATATTTAAAGAAAAAGACGAAGGAGAAGAAGAAAGAGGAGCAGAAGGAGAAGAAGAAATGACATCAATCTCAACTGTAGTCAGCTACAATTGCTCCAACTCACACCAATAAACACCAAGGGGATAAACATTGCCAGACCTACATCCCATCCATTCAGCAAGGGTAACTTGTGAGACAGGTCACGCAATGGGAATCCACAAGCATGTACTTTTTTTGTTGACATTTTCTACAACGAAGCCAGATGGCATTACAGCAGGACAGCAATATTCAAAATGGACTAAAACATACACAACAGTTTAAATCCTTTTTTGAGCCCACATTCCTTCCCTCATGATCTTGACCCTTGCTATACAAATTCTTCCCAAATTCCTTCAGAGGCCATTCTTCAAGGTGAAGCTTGGAGCATTTATTGTACTATACCTACTTATTGTTTACTTCATTGGCATGTGGTTTTTCTCATTATAATATCATTATCATAAGTCAGAGGGTTCTTGCTGACAAAGTGACCAGAGTAATGTTTGGTTGGTCCTTTAAATCCTTCTGGTCACATCCATGTTCTTGGATTCCAGTCTAAGAATGTTAACGTTTCACAGCTTCCTCCTATTTCTTCCATGTATTTCTCCATTTAGTCTCATGGCCTATTACTGGTTTTCCTAAATTATTAACATTTCATTTTATTTTTATAAGGTATCCTCAATACCTTTCTCTTCTCCAACACAACAGATTTCTCTTCTGATGCCTACCCAAAAGCATGAAGGTTAAATTTTTCTTTCAGGAGAGCATCCCAAACATCCCTCAATGCAAGCATTTATATATCACATGCTAGTTCAGCAAACCCAGATCAGATTATTTCTTTTAAAGATGGTTTTGTTTATGATTTAGCCTAAGGTACCAGAATTTGTTGTTAAAAGATCCATTAATATCCTATTGGTTCCTGGAACTATAGTCATAGCAAGAATATAGAGCTACATAAAGTTTATTATAATAACTACCCTTTATTGAATTTCCACTAGTCGTCAGGTAACTGTCAGACATTTGTTATCAAATAATATCCCAATAAAAATGATCATTCTCATTTTCTAGGCTAGGAAATGGATGTTGCAAAAGTTACACACCTTGTAAATGACAGAGCCAGGATCCAAATCTGGGTGGTCCGGACCCCTCAGCCTACAGACTACGGCTATTTTGCAGGCTGCTTGTCAGCACTTCCCCTATCACTGCAACACACTTGGAAAGGAAGAACTGAAAACCCAAAGAGCTCAGCCCATCTGTGCATTCAAAGCTAGGAAGCAAAGGATCACTAGCATTAACCTAGAAATAAAAACTTAACTTTTTATATTCCTGATTCATTATATAATCCTTCAACAATATTTTATTTTCCTCTAGTGTTTTTCTTGAAAAAGATAATAAATCTCAATGGAAAATATGGTGCTATTAAAATTAATACTCACCATAATAATTGGATTCAACTTTTGGAAGCCATTGCTACTGATGGTTAAAGATGATGTCCTCTAAGGGAAGAAACCCTCTTACAGCATTGCATTGCACATTTGTGCAAAGCATTAACTGCTTTGGTTCTTTCAAATGTTTTTGTATGTATGCACTAGTTTAATAGTAAGTGTAGTACCATGAAGCCCTTAAAGAGATGGTGAGTTCTCCAAGCCTAAAACAATCTATGATCAATCTTTTTCCTGTGTGTTTTATCCCACAGCTGAGAATGTGACACTATGTCCAATACAACCCCATTTCTCTTAGAGATGTTTTTCTCTGATGATTTGGGATCTTACCTATTTTGCTACAGTTTATTAATCCTGGAGTTTCTTAGACACAAGGTTTTCATTTAATATTTAACTTTGGCACAGAGACATAGTCAAGTTTCTCCAGCCCAAAACTTGGAAAAGAGCTCAAGAAAAGTAGCCAGGAGAACTCTACAACAATATTTTTTAAAACTTCATATGTCCAGATTTAAAAATACATACATTTATCTTTTCTTCAGGAATAGCAATAACTCTTAGATGACAAGATTTTTAATAATCCTCTTGGTAACAGCTGGCAGACCCAACATGTTTTTTTTGAAAAGGAAGGAAGAAAAGAAGGAAGAAAAAGGAAAGGTTGGAGGGAGAGAGGATGGAAGGAAGGAAGGAAAGAAGGAAGGAAGGAGTAACCTCAAATACCTCCTATTTACCCATGATGAGCTGGCTCAGTCCTGGAGAGAACTAGGAGCATTTATTTCACAAGGTCATATTTCTTTTTTTTTTTTTTAAGATTTTATTTATTTGTTTGACAGACAGGGATCACAAGTAGGCAGAGAGGCAGGTGGTGAGGGGTGGGCAGGAGCAGGCTCTCTGCTGAGCAGAAAGCCCGATGCAGGGCTCAATCCCAGGACCCTGAGACCATGACGTGAGCTGAAGGCAGAGGCTTTAACCCACGGAGCCACCCAGGCGCCCCATAACGTCATATTTCAATAGGATGAATGTTCTGCTCAACCCAGCTGCATTGCAGATCATCATTACTATTTCAATTGATTATCCAAAAGCAGATTGACACATAATGCCTTCTGCCACTGGGCCTCTAAATCATGATGTGCAAAGTATGGAAGTATATGATCTTTCAAAAACTAAAGAAGATGTCCCAAAATAAAGGAGTGAAAAGTAAAGACAATACTAATAATGATCATGAGATGTATTTCTTAGAATTAACGGGGATGAGAAACCAATACTACAAGAATGATTTGAATTCTAGGACCTGTGAAAAGAATATTGCCACATTCTCCTTTTGAATGTGAGGTAAGGAGATTGTCACAAACTCTAAAATGCAGTGAAACTCATCAGCACATATTAAAATTTGGTTAAGATTGATGCATAATTAATCTCATTTCAAATGAGATAAGCTATTACAAATAGTTGAAAATTTTTATTTTTTTTCAAACTAAAAAATTGATTGGTAACATTAAGGTAAATTAAATGAGTTGTAAGAGTACAATTGAAGTTCCTTTGAGAAAAAAAGATCTTACAGTCCTAGATATGGGGTCTCCACAAACCCAAACTCTAGAAAAGCTAACCTCCAAAAGATTCTACTCTCCTTTTCTCCTTTTTTCTGTGTAATTGTCCCCACAATCAAGCACCAAAACACGCAGTCTGATTCTACCTATTCCTAAATGACCACATAAGATGCACTGCTTGTAATCTGCTGATAGCAGAGGGGGACCCTCAGGTGGTTATGGGCAACTGCTCACCAAAGGCTGACATTTATGGATTACCAGCTACAAGGTACTATAAGAGCACTGTATACAGAAAAACCTTATGTACTCCTCACAACACCCAAGTGTCATATGCAGAGAGATAAAAAATTACACAAGGTCACACAGACTGTGAGCATCACAGGCAGCTGTGCCTCACACCGCCCTTCCAGTCAGACTTCCCAGTAAACTGCCTTCTGAATACCTGATACAAAAATGTCAGTGTAGACCCAGTTCAGTTAAGTTCCCAGACCATTGCCCTTACCTTTTTCATGGCCCCAAGCCTCTTACTCCACCCAGGTGTTTCCCCTGAAGGGCCTCACCTTAAAAAATTTTCCATCTGCCCAGCCCTACATTCCTACCCATAACTTCTCATGGGATAATGACTTCTATTTGAGAATAAGTAAAAGTCAATCTTACCAAAATTACTAACACTAAGGTGTGGATGACTTAGGAGGGTAACTCTATCACAGTATTTGCATTTCAGAAAAGGGTTTTATTAACCCAGATGAATCCCTGGTTGGGGGGGGGGCGGCATTCTGTTATTTGGTAGTTTTATGGTGTCTATGTCATGAAGAGCACAGCATTTGGAGTCAGAAAGAAGTTGAAATCCTAGTTCTGCCAATATCAGCTCTGTAACGTTAGGCAAGCAAGTCAATCTTCTGAGTCT
This sequence comes from Mustela putorius furo, assembly GCF_011764305.1. Taxonomy (NCBI): domain Eukaryota; kingdom Metazoa; phylum Chordata; class Mammalia; order Carnivora; family Mustelidae; genus Mustela; species Mustela putorius. The sequence goes on from NW_025421987.1 coordinate 26,321,892, forward strand.
TTGGTTTTTTATTCACTTTTTTAAAAAGGGCAATAACTTTTAACAATTAAATAAGATGCTGTATGTCTAGCACCTAACATACTATCTAGTACATGGTAGGCATTTAATCAATATCAGTCCTTGTGCTTTTCTGCTAGCACTTTCCAGAACACCAGAACTATGAAGCTAACCCTTGCCATAGACCATCATAATTTTACAGAGGAAACCAGACTGACAAGGCTTCTTGTTGTTGGTATGGGCAGACATTCTGCTATCTGCCTTGTTGGCAGCCTGCCCTCCATTCATGCACTTACTGAAAAAGGAAAATGAGTCAGCAGGGACTTTGAAAGACTGGTGAAATTACAGCTTTGCTAGAGATTAGTGTTCATGATGTTGGCATTGTGTTGGATTATACACCAACAGGGCATAACCTGTTTTTTAAAGAGATTCATCAGCATTGCCCACAAACTTAGCCATTCACTCAACAATATGTATTCACCAATGACTGTGTGCCAAATGCTGTGTGCCAAAAGCCCCCGGGAATACAGAAATAAAGGTGGATAAAAGTGGTCAACGAACTGCCATGTGCTACCTGATAGCAGAGGTGACAACAAAAAAGAGAATGGAAAAGAAGGGCTTCCTTCTAGAGGTGAGAACATGCAGGCGCACACACTCACAAGACAGAGTCATACCCAGAGAACATGGACTGCCATTCATGGTGTCATTCATTCAATTATTCATTCTCCAAACTTTTACTGAGTATGCATCATGGGCCAAAACCTGTGGGGATACCACAGTGAACAAGATAGGCCAGGTCCCTTCTCCAGCAGAGGCATGGCAAGGGAGACAGACAATGAATAAATCTCTCTTCGCCGTTTGCTCTGTGTGGAGAGCAGTGTTTCCAGCCTTCCTGACAGTATTTGTAGTGATGGAAACAAACAACCCAAACATAGCAATGATCCTAGGATATATTTTAACTTAGTTGGACTGTCTTCCTTAAGCATTGATGGCTCTGATTCTTCTAGTAGCTTTAATCCAGAGTAGTCCTAAAGAGTGAAGCCACTGAAGTTAGGCCATCAGATTTGAATCCTGCTATGCTACCTACTAGCTGTGTGACAGTCTCAAGAAAGTTACTTAAACTCTTAGGGTCCTCATTTTCTTGTCTATAAAATGAATATAATAGCATCTGCCTCCCAGAGTTGTCTGGGTTGTATTAAATGACATCATTGTACAGTGTCTGGTACTTGTATACACTTATTCAGAGTTTGTTACTCTTGATATTGTTAATATTAATAGAGTCAAACTGTGTTTAAAAACCCACAAGGAATATGTGCTCAATGAATTAATAATAACAAGAATTCAGTTAACCCCTGATAGTGCCAAGGTCGGGGCAAAGGATAATACCTGGTTTCCATGTCCCAGTGAGCAAATTATTCCAGATGTTGAGGGCAGTGGTAGCCAAGAATGAGTCAAGTTCTCCTTTAACAAGATTCTGCTGCACTTCACATGGTGGTGCTTCTCTCATTGTTCTCCATATCTACATGTCTCATGAATCCAACAGGACATGAAATAAGTGAAAATCCAGGCTATTATAATTACTATTCACTAAAGAGCTTTCCTTGAGGATCTTTACTTTAAAAATAACTTTATAGAAACTTGAGCTCTTTGAAGGAAAAGCCTCACATAAACTGTAAGACATAACTGTATTTTCTGTGTTTATTCCAAAGGATCCTTTAACAGATGCTGCAAATACCCAAGTCCATATGCAACCAGAGCTCAGAACTAAATAAATAGCCAACCTGTGTGCCTCTGTATCCCTATGACCACATTGATAACTACAGGTAGATGGGGAGAGAAATGATAGACTGGAAAATAAATAGGTAGTGGGAAGATGATAGACATATCTAAAGAAGAATTTTCTTCCTTACGTTACGTTATCATTTGATTGGGGTAGAAGCTAAAATAAGTAAGTGTTCAGCAGTAGGATTAGCTCTTCTTTGCCTGCCTCAGACTTCTTATAGATAATTCGCTTTTTTAATGTTGTTCTGTACAAGACCAGATGCTCATAGAGATAATTCAAAAATTATCTATGTTTGTTAGCCAATGTCTTGTATTTGCATTCTTTGCAAGTCTTGTTGAGACGGATATTAAAATAAGTTTGTTTTTTGTGGATACACATCAAGGACTAGAGTGCAGAAAAGGCCTAATCACATGCTGGAAGATGGAGGCAAGCCAGTGTGAGATTGTAAAAATGCTGGCAATTATCACGCAAGTAAGTCGGTCAGCCCAAGACACATGAACAGGAGTTGCATGTTTCCCTGTGACTAATTTCACAGAGATGGAAACTGATGCAGGGAAGGAGTCTGGGCAGTCAGTTCCTCAGCCAGCCAACCCTTCTAGCCTGTGAGTCATTCTAGGACAGGGACCTCATTCTCCACTCACTGTTGTGTCTACAGTGCCTGGCACTTGCTAAGGACTGAACAGTGTTGAATGAATGGATCAATGAATTAATCAGTTAATGGGTGAGAGCATTTCTCTACAGTCTTTTTATCTTGGATCTCTAATCACCAAGGAGAGCACTGAGGTAGGGCCTGGAGGCTGTTGTGCAAACAAAGGCAAAGGGCCAAGCAGGGTTTATCAGGGAACGTTTACAGAGAGAGAAGCAGTAGCACGTATGAGGGTGCTGTGTTGTCCTTAGCACATTCCAGGCTAGCATCATGCACAGATGTCCGGCAGGCCTGGAAGTCAGACTCCAGGAGGAGAAGCGTGCCCTTTGGACTTCAGGCATTTAAACTGTATGACGAGGGAAACACCAGCCCTTCCCCTGGTGTGATCAGAGCCCAAGATGTAATATCAGTATAATATGGCAAAACTTTGGCTCCAGACCTCTCCAGGCTTCCCATCAGTCATGGCTGAAGAGAGTGCCAGCCCTTCTCCTAACTGGAAGACGGGGTTTGGGCCTTATAAATAATTAGGATTATTGTCTTAATCACAAATTTAGAGCTGGGTTGTAACGAGTTTCCACAGAGCTTTTCTGAAGGTCAGTTCCCTTCCTGAGAGTCCAACCTAAAGGGGATCCCTCTTGAATGTATAAACTCTTGCCTCCCAGTGATAATGTGGTAGACACAAATTAATCATGCCATCATGACCAACCATTCTCTTCAGGAGCTGCTGAACTTGTGACAAGGCTAGGAGTCCTGCCTCCATTTCATGCTTCTGATACCTGTTACTTTGCTCCTCCACGTTACTCTCTACCCATTCCCAGCCAGACCCCCTAGAGAGCTCCAGGCCCCATTCTCCTAAATTCTCTGAGTCCTAAGTCCTTGGGCCCTGTTCTCCATTATCAATCAGCCACTTGTTTAAAAAAAAACCTTTGGAATGTATTAAATTTCCCAGATTCTGAAACTTCAACAGAAATTTTGGGCACTCAGCAGACTATGGCAGAAGTATTTTGGTTATAGATAAGGATGGGTGCTTTTTAAAGCCACCCTAGTGATACCCCAGTGATATTTATTCTTTGCTTATAAGAAGTATGCCCTTGAATCCAGAGAGAAAGGAAGGTGATTTGATCCATGCACCCACTGTGGCCCTTGAAGACACTAGTTTTTATCTGGACTCAGGTTCAGAATGGGCTGAAGAGGTTATAAATTCCAGGTGAAACTCAAAACCTGGAAAAGAGCAAAGGGATTATGGATAGAGTTGGGAAAGGACGAGGAAAAGGGAACATATATGACAGAAAAGGAGGAAACAATGCCAGGAAGGAAGAAAGGAAGGAGGACCCATTTCTTTGTCTTTTTTAAATACATTTGTCTTTGCATCGCATTGCCATTGAGGCAGAAATGACATCTTAGTCAGGCTTAAATCCTCTAGAGTTGCTAGCCTGGGGGTTCAAAATATGTTTATGAATGGGATGAACAAGAAAACTGAAGTGGAATGTGAGGATGAGCTTAGGTCATAATGACACCCCCCCAATCCTCACGGCATGTTAGCTTCACTTTTTAAGCAAGCAAAAGAGAGAATTAATGAAAATAGCTTATCCTAGTGATAATTTCCATGACAGTAGCTGAAACCCCTGTCTCTGGGGATCCCCCCCCCCCTCATATCCAGATTCTATTACTCTTAGAGCAGAGAAGCCTGAAACCCAGAAAAACTGAAACCACACAAAGGTAAGTGTCAGGCTCAGGACAAATACTCATCTTTTCCAACTCTCAGGGCTAGGACTGTAAGAAGAGGAAACTGAATCTCACAGGGTGTTCTGCTCAGAGCAGACAGAGATTAAATATAAGATTCAGATGAATTAATAAAATATAAAATGTGGGGAAATTAAAAATAAATTGCAGACTACACAAAGTTGAAATGGGATCATGATACCCGATCCGTAATCTGTTTGCTATTAGGGTGGAGAACAAGATCATGTTCTGCTCTTCTGGAATTCAGACACATTTTCTATTTATTATTTATAAATTTAAAGATTTAAAGGAATACGAGGAAAGCTCACATGGGCTGGGCCTCTTTGTAATGTAAATACCTTTCCAGCGGGGTGGGGTGGGGAATACTGAAAGATGGTAAGTTTGTCTTCTGATAATATTTCCCAGACATTTTTTATTATTAGCAAAGCTCTCTTGGAGTGTAACTAAGAGTTTCTGAGGAATGGTAATTTTAAAGCAAAGGAAAGGAAAATTTCAATAAGAACCAAACTACCCCAACTCCCCCTTTATTTTTAAACAGAACCATCAAAGGGCAGCTAACGGAAATATACTTAAGTGGCATTAATTCATCCCTAAGAGGACTCTCCAAGAGTTTTATTGCTACATAAGGGAAAGCCATAAACCAGCAGGAGGAGAAAGCAAAGAAAATAAGTCTGGGGAGTCGTCTTGTGTAAGAAAGTGAGCAGGTGGTCAATAATGTGTCCTTGGCTGGCTTCCACAGCAAGGAGACAGAAATTCATGGCAAAGATGTGGCCCACAAAAGAGGCAGTCACAGGAGAAAGAACCACTGAACTTCGAAAAGTACTCTTGAAGGGCTTCCATGAACATGAAAATGGTAAAATGCCCCATCTCTCCTCCTCTTCTCACCACCCACCCAGTTTCATATACTTGACTTCACAACCTGTTGTCTGCCTCTTGCTGGTCTCTGATATGATTAGGACAGATCGAAAAAGGACTAGGTTGGATACAGCCCAGGAGAATGAACTTTTAGACTGAAAAGTAATAACAATGATCATTTAGTCCAATACTCTTAAGTTTTACAGACAAGGAAATGGGTTCTCAGAGATGCTCTCATGGAGAGAGAGAACTTCAGAGATTTTCCCCTGAGGTCTAAAGCCCTAAACAGGATGTGAAAACTGGGGATTCAGAAAAATACTTCCATTATACAGTCATTCAGCTCAAGCCAAATCAAAGACCTTCAGAGTAGCCACAGAAAGACTGCAATGAGTGAAAATGATCAACAATCACACGGTTATTTTACCTTCAACTAATACTTCCTTTTCTTTAAAAGGTTTTTTGTTCAATCAAAAAGGGCATTCCTCATTAATTTCTAAGGAAGAATGGCTATTAGGTAGGATTTTCCATTCTTGTGAGCTGGCAGCAGACACCTGGACACAAATTCAGGAGGATAAGAACGATAACAGTAGGCAGAAAGAAGAGTAACATTGATTCAGTGTTGGGAAACTGTGAGGTCCTTCACTCAGTCTTCCCACTACTCAAGATCTTATTTTATTAGAAAAGAGGGGAGGGCGGGGATGCCTGGGTGACTCAGTCAGTAGAGCGTCTGACTCTTGGTTTTGGTTCAGGTCTTGATCTCAGTGTTGTGAAATTGATCCCTGCCTCAGGCTCCATGCTCAGCCCAAGGGTATGCTTGAGATTCTCTCTCCCTCGCCCTTGCCCCTCCCCACATATATGTACACACACACACACACAGACACACACGTACTCTCTCTCTGTCTCTCAAATAAACCTTAAAAAAAGAAAAGAGGGGAGGAGATAAGGATGGAAATATGGCACCATTCATATATTCATTCAACAATAATTTATAAAGCCTACTTTGTATACAGTTATGAACTTGGTATGGAGAGAAGTCTCAGAGATAAAAGTCTGATTGGAGTCCTCTAGACCCTTGAGAGAGCTCTTACATGAGGATTTCCTCCTCATAACCAGCTCCCAGAATTTATGACCCAAATTCCTCTTTCAAAATAAAATAAACTATGGATTTGCTTCATTATTTGGGAAACTGATGTTCTCTATTTAAATAAGTGCTTGTGGCTAAACACAGTTTGGGATTTATTGGGCATTTTGGTTTGAGGTTACCTTTGCACTAACTACAAGTGAAGTGTGTGTTAAACTGAATCTGTATTTTTTGGGATACAAAACTCAGTATAGTTTTGAATTAAGCCAGGGTCTTGGCTTACTGGATCTATGATGAGGGGTGGGGTACAAGAATCTTTCAGACACTAGAATATGGTAAACACTAAATAAGTGTTAGTTATAGCAATATTGTTATTATTCCAATCTCCAAAAATAGCATGAAAAAGCTTCTTTAAAAAGTAACCATGAGCTGATTATTTCTCTGACTTAAAAGTCTATTACTATTATTACACTTGTAAATTTTACTTCCCTTCAGCAATAAAATTAGTTTAACCCTGCAGTGGCTCCCACAAGGCCAACCTGCTGCTATATCACCTGCAAGAAGTGGCTTAGGCTTTCTGAATTTCAAAGCCAAGCCCTTTGCAGTCAGTACAGAAACCAGTTTCTCAGGGGTCAGGTCACTGAGGGAAGTGGAAAGATATCCAACATTGGAACTGGAGATCTAGTGAGACAGGAGGGTAGGGCACAGGTCACACTGAGAGGCGGGAACTCAGACACAATACTTGCTATCCACTTATGAGGAGCTGTTTTTACCTAAATGTCCTTAGACTCTCAACTAATTTTCATAACAGGTCTGGGACAGAGTGAGGACATAAGTCATCATCTTTCAAATCTTCAAAAAGAGGACAGCAGTAAAGCGAAGAAAGTGTCATGGAGTGTGTGCTCATGATCTCCTCTGCTATGACTGCTTCTCCTCCTCCTTCTCCTTGAAGTACCAGCTAACACCTATGAAGTGCTTCTATGTCTAGGCACTGTTTTAAGCATTTTATGTGTACCAATTCCTTTTATCTCCTCCGCAATCTCATGAGACATGTAATGTTATCAACATCCAGGTAGGCAATGGAGGCACAGAGAAGTCAACTAACTTGCCTAAGATCACAAAGCTGGTAAGTGACAGAATCGGGATTTAATTCAGGAAGGTTAGCTCAGTATTACCCTCTCTCCCCCACCCTCACAGCTGCTCTTTACCAGTTTTAAATGCCAATGCCTGCTTTTAGAAAATTTTGAGGAAGGACATGAAATGTCCTTCATTCACTCTCCTCCTTCTGCTGCTGGACAATTCTTATTTATCCATCAACCTTTAGTTCTAAACAGTGTCCCTCAAGGACCCTGTGTCTGACCAGTGCTATCCATCCACCCACTATATCCAGGTTAAGATGTATTCTACTTGAGTGAGACACTCATACTAGATCAAGATCTGACTTTCAACAGTTGACTGGAAACTTCCTGAGTGTAGATCTTTGTTTTACCTGCACTTATTTTTATATATTTCCAGCCACTAATGGGGTAGTGCTTAAAATTTCAATATAACATTGTTGAATTTAGTAATTAAACTAAGCAACCAATGTTGAGTAGAGAAACCATGCCCCTTAGAAATTTAAGCAAATGGAAAGCATGGGAGAACCCCATACAGTCTTTTAGAACAAGAGAGATGTTTAAGACCATTTGGTATAAAAGTACCAGCCTTGGTTCAAAGCTGGATGGGGCAGAGCTCCCTCATTCATCACAAACTCTGGCCAGTCAACTCCCTCACTCCTCTCGCTCCTTGCTTCTCCAGGTACTTGGCCCCCTCTTCCCTTTGATTCATTTTTCTCATTTTATAGGTTAGGAAAATGAGGCCCTGAAAGTCTCACAAGGGTGTCATGTCAGAGTGACTATACCCCAAGTCTCTTATCTCTGACTCAGTTTTCTACTCATGATGTAGGCCCTAAGAAATAACATTTGTGAAGCATGTTTATCAATGAAGTTCCATGTTTCTATGAATTCTTGGGCCTCATAGCAACGTTCAGTCATAAAAAGAAGTTTCTTACCCACTCCCAGCCTCCTTCCCAGATGTATCCCCAAGAACTGGCATGGATTACATAATTCTTTGTCCTTTCCTCTCGCCACTGCCATTTGCTCTGAAAAATGTTTAGTGAATTAACTGTGAAAACCTTGTGATTTTTCCTCCCAGACAGCACATCCATCTCTCTCTCCTTCAAAATAAATTCCACCCTTAGAAAAATGGAACTTTCAATACCAAGATAGCTGTGGTTTGGTTGCTTCCAGTGTTCTGCCTGTATTCAAAGGGCTGGATGTGATCACATGGGCTAATTACTTAGATGGAGCTGTGGTAGAAAAGTAGTGGATTTCAGAGGCCGTCCTCTGCATGGCTGACAATTTATCACAATTTGGTGTTTTAGGCTTAGCCCCAGCTTGAGAACTAAAAAAAAAAAAAAATTTTTTTTAATTTAAATTCACTTTTGGGAACAGTCTTATGGAATGATCTCTGCTACTCTTGAACTGTGTAACAGAGAAAGAACAAATTCACATTTTTACTGACCAAGAAATTGTCGAGATTTTTTTTAGTTCTTTTACTAAAGTTTGGAAATTTCCAGGGCTAAAGATCTCAACTCCAGTAGGGTTACTGTTTTGACTAGAAACTAGTTCAGGGTGGATGTTGGGGGGCAATTTTGGAAGACATTGATTAATTATTTTTATTTCCAAGTGCTGTTGATTTAATGTTTTGCCCATGTGGGATAGAAATTCTAGGGCTTGACTTTTAATATTAAGTCATTCAAGGTTATGTGGCTCAGGGCACTTTTAGCTAAATAAAACTTCAACACTTGAACCCAAAAAATAACCAGCTCAAAAATGAAAAAGAAAAGCCAATAATTGGCTGCCTCATGCCCTGTACCTCTTGTCTTTAAACCCACAAAGACACATATGCACCACATAGTAATTTAATTAATAAATATTTCAGTATTATGGAAGATGGGAAAGACTAGGATTTTGTTCCTTGGTTCAAGGAATTTTGTTTGTTTCACAGTTTTCTATAAAAATACCAAAATGAACTATCTACTGCCATAAAAGCCTGCTAATAAAAAGAAAATGCTAACACAGGATGTTGGCTTGCTCACTTAATCTTCTGGATATACTGATAGAGAGGTACTAAATGCCAATCAGAGTGGGACAGGGAAAAAAAAAAAGATATTTCCATACTTTTCCATCCTTCCTTGTAACCATTTTAGGGAAGTACTGGCAGAAACATCTATGGTGGTAAAGGGCTTTCTCTCCTGCTTCCAGGAAGCACACATGTTGGCTGGGAACTGAGCACAATGTTCTTTTTATTTCAACTTTCTCAATTTTCAGAACTTTCGCCAGAAGTTTTTGTTGTAGAACAACCACTAACTCATTTGAGTTTCATGTAACCTTTCAACCTTTCTTAAGAATAAGAATGCCGGGGTGGCTCAGCCGGTTAAATGGCTGCCTTCAGCTCAGGTCATGATCCCAGGGTACTGGGATCTAGTCCCGCATCAGGCTCCTTGCTCAGAGGGGGGCGTGCTTCTCCCTCTGCCTCTGCAAACCACCCTGCCTGCTTGTGCTCTCTCTCTGGCAAATAAATAAATAAAGTCTTTAAAAAAAAGAAGATGCTGAAGAATAGGGAAGCATCTAGAAGGCATACAGAATTATAGAAGAGTAGAAAAGGCAAGAGCTTCTAATACGTCAGTCTTTCTCAGAAAGCTGGAGTCCATAAGCAAGCCATCTACTCCTCTCCTCCCTCCCACATCTAGAGATTGTCCTAGGACCCCAACCTCTTACACTTCAGCACCTCGATGGCCATTCAGGTCTATGTACTCCTGTCTTTTTGCCCAGCTTGGTTTAAACTTTCTATTCTCTACAACCTTAGATATTTCAGGAATGAGTATAATTTTATCAGTTTATTTTGTTCAGTTCATTTGTTACTTACTTACAAAAACCTACTTCGAACACAACTACTAAGTTTTAACTGTCCCTGTGACAAGGATATTGCTGAGTTCCGTTTGGTTGAAATTCACTCATAATCCCATTGGTCTGAAGACGGGTTTCAGGGCGAGATCAAGGTGTTTGTAGTGAAAGGAAGCAAGAAAGCAAAAAAAAGGAAGGAAGGAAGGAAGGACGGACGGACAGTAAGAAGGAGAGGAAGAGAGAGAGAGGGAGAAAGAATAAGAGAGACAGAGAAAGAAACAAAGAAAGAAAGAAAGGAGAGAATAAAGAAAAAAGTGTTTGCAGTGTACAAATGTTCCATGGAATTTTTATTTTGTATAATAGATCATAGCCATTTGCTCTAAATAGTAATTTTACAATGTCCAGTTTGATGGATTACATTAGATGAACCTTTCCCATACATTGTCCTTTGCAATGGCCTAAAAACAGCTTTAGCTCACATTGTATGATTGACATAAACTGTAGTAGTACAGAGAAGACAGAAAGATGCTCTCCAGAGTGCTCACCAGGCCTCTTCGGGACTCTGCCAGGAAGGAACTAACTCTGCTGCATATCACCAGACCCATAGGATGAGGAGGACCTTATTCTTGGGATGCTCTCATCACAGCCACTTTACTACAGAACGAACTGTCTTTAAGTTTTACATCTTCAGTTTTTCTTACAAAATGAGCATTATTCCTCCTAAACAGATGACTATGTCACACTATTCACTGCCCACTTCTTCTTCCCAAGATGCATATTCTGTATTCATTTCTCGTTTCTCTGACAAGAGGCATACATCAATACTTGCTAAATGACTCCAAGGGAATTTCTGAGCTCACACACTGTACAGGACAGGAAGATTTCATTTGAGTTTAAACATTAAACTCACACACTGTAATGTTAAGAAGTTTTGTTTTTGTTTTTTTAATCATTTGTAGCCACTTTTAAAAGATTTAAGTAAGCTTCAATTTTTATCCAACCTTTAAATATGTAAAAATATATATATGTATATATAAATCAAGGTGCCTGGGTGGCTCAGGGGATTAAAGCCTCTGCCTTCGGCTCAGGTCATGATCCCAAGGGTCTGGGATCGAGCCCCAAATCGGGCTCTTTCTGCTCAGCGGGGAGCCTGCTTCCCCCTCTCTCTCTGCCTGCTTCTCTGCCTACTTGTGATCTCTCTCTGTCAAATAAATAAATAAAATCTTTAAAAATATATATATAAATCAGATTTTTATCCCTAAACTTCATTTTTTATTGAGGTCCTTCTTTTTGTTTCTAGTCAGGTGTGGCTCATTTCATCAAAGGAATACTTACAGGGAGGGGACATTACTCAAACTCTTCCTGTTCCATCTCCAACTGTAAGAAGGGAGAGAGAAATGTTGAAAGATAAAGGAAGTGTGAGATTAATTAGCTTTATGACATCCAAAAGGCTTGAGCCTGTACATTCATGAAATCATTTATCTACGAAGTATGGGTATGTATTTCATGTCCCCAGCTACCTTAGAATTTTAGAACTAGAGGAGACCTTGAAGTCATCTAGCCAGTGTTCCCTTCTGCAAATGAGGAAATTCATGCCTCAGCAGAACAGGTGCCTACATCAGAACTAGAATTTAGGTGCTCTATGCTCTGAGAACAGTGCTTGGTCATGTTATGGGGAGAAAAGCAAAACAAGGCTAAAAAAGGAATCCACTTTAGAACTTTCTCTTTTAAGAATCCTCTCAAGTATTTTATAAACTATTTGGCAGATGACATGATTCCATTTAGAGAGACAAAAGGAGTTAATTGCAGACTTCAAATATGTGAACTATTATTTTAAGAAAAACATTCTCCAGATGTTTCCTACCTCCTTTGAGAATGGAAAAGAGGAAATGAGTTTAAAGTTCAGCAAGAAAGATCCCGATTAGATATTAAGAAATGTAGGTCTATGAAATCCTACAGTTGGTTACTGGGGAATGTGGTGAAATTTCCTCTTCTGGAGACCTTGTGGAACGTGGGGATTGGTCATTTGTTTCAGAGGGTTATGTGGGTGGCCCATTTCTAGAGGTGAGGACACAACCTAATGGACATCTCAAGTTCTGTAGGTCCCATGACATATGGTCTGCCAATAGCTAGTAGGTGAGCTTGTTGGCTGCTTTTGGTTATAGCAGATTCATCAGTGAAGCATTTAATTCAAGCTGTTTTATATTTATATCAGTCCTGATAGATGTAAATGGGCAGATTAATTAAAACTAATGAGTGCTTATGGGATGATCTTACCCATGGCCTTCACTGATAGGTTTATTTCTTTAGGATCTATCCTAGCATATTCACCTTATGTTAGTGGCTTTCTAACTTCATGAATACCTTCCAAGCTTGTGTCCTTAATCCAAAAAGAACAAAGGAAGGGATCCAGTCCAGTATCACATCCTATATAACAGAGAAATTCTTTCTTTCAGCTAAAAAGTCAGTCTTGGTATTTGGAGGACAAGATGGAGAAAAGTAACAGTATAGTTAGATCTGTACCTTGTAAAACAAAGTAAAAAAAATTGTTAGCTAATGTATTGGGTGACAGCTCCTTAAAATAATCATTTAAGAAGTTAACAATTTTAACTCGGATTCTAATAGTCTCCAATTTCAGTAAAATAGTCAATTTTATAAATATAGGACAGAAAGATTTCATTTGAGTTTAACATTAAAAAATCTTAGTAAGTGGACATAATAACAACAATAACATAAAAGCGTAAGTAAAAACATAATAACAATGTACTTGAAGTATGATCATGGTGCTGGCATAAAGTAAGTGCTCAAAAACATAGCCAATATTATTACAACTTTTATGTTCATTGGCCTGACTCACCCAGCCATCCTCTGGTTCTGGTTTTCTGATATTCAGTCACCAATTTTACCCTTGTCACCCTGGAGCAGCACTGAACCATTCTTCCACCTAACTCCCCAAAATCCATCCCCACGAAAGAATTAGGTTTTCTTCAGAACAATTAGGGTTTCTTCATCTCTGAGGATATAAAGGAGGGATTTACAACCTATAGCCTATAATAAACATAAAAAGCTTGTCTGAAACGAGTTTTTCTTTTCTTAACTGCTCCTCTACTGGCGATCTACCTTTTCTGGCACTCTCCTTCATGTTGCAATCAACTCTGCTCACATTTAATCTCCTCCAGAATCCCCCAGAATTTCTCCATCCTCTTTTAGAGTTGCTTCCTTTAAAACCCAGGGGCCAGCCCACTCAAGCACAGAAGACTCAGTTTCTATAGTAAAATGGGTTTCAAAGAACATAACCTCAACAAATAATAACCATCTACCTCCTTACCTAACCTCTCCTGCTTTGTTTTTCTCCATACTATCCAATGCTGCCTATATTTAGGTTTTTTTTTTTTTTTAAGATTTCATGTATTTATTTGACAGAGAGAAATCACAAGTAGATGGAGAGGCAGGCAGAGAGAGGGAGAGGGAAGCAGGCTCCCTGCTGAGCAGAGAGACCGACGCGGGACTCGATCCCAGGACCCTGAGATCATGACCTGAGCTGAAGGCAGCGGTTTAACCCACTAAGCCACCCAGGCGCCCCTATATTTAGGTTTTTGATTTTTTTGTGTGTCCCCACAGAATTCTCATTCACAAATGAACATGTCAAAGTTTTATTTAACATGATGACAAAGTGGGTTTGAAATAAAATATTATAAACCTGGGTTTTTTTATTGTAATGAGCTTGTTAAAAAGAATGCTGAGATAATGCTAAGTTAGATAAAATATTGGTTAACATAGTAAAGGGCAGTAGAACCAAATCCTGGTCAACATAGTTTAGAGTTAATATCTGTAATGTTAATCAATTATGCAATAAATTTCCATATCCCTAAGATGATCCTAAGGTGGGCTTATTGGCCTGATATTAAAAGGTCATGTAGTGCTCGCTTCGGCAGCACATATATTAAAAGGTCATGTAATCATTCCTTTTTTGCCTTAGCCAATTTGGTGATGTATTTTTAATGTTCCTTTCCCAGCTCCCACTAAAAGTAAGCCACATGTGCACTGCCATTCTGAATCAGCTGCTCAGGTAATAAAAATAACAACAGAAATTGTATGACATGGGGCGCCTGTGTGGCTCAGTCAGTTAAGTGACTGACTCTTCGTTTTGGCTCAGGTCATAACCTGAAGGTCATGAGATAGAGCTCCACATTCGTTTCCATGCTCAGCAGGGAGTCTGCTTGAGATTCTCCCCTCTTCTCCCCTTATGCCCCTTCCCTATTTGTGCTCTTTCTCTCTCCAAAATAAACAAATCTTAAAAAAAAAAAAAAAGTTGCACATGATAATAGGTTGCTTTATGAATGTTTCTACCATTATTAATATTCAAGTTGGAAATATGAGGGCTTTCTGTCAGCAACTGTTGTATACAGGATTCTAAATGCAGAGTGAGGCTGAAGGAGATGTTTTCTAACGCACCTATCAATACCAAGAGTTTCGACTGTCAAGCTCTTTCAATAAATATAAGAAAATCCAAAGAATATCACATATTTTCCTTGTCCTCAGGAAGTTTGCAATCATGTTGGGGTCCTGTGGACAAAAAAAAAAAAAAAAAAAAAAAAAAAAAAAAAAAAAAAAATAGGAAAAAACACACTGTTGATGAGCTGCATTTAACTTTTGTTGAATTTTCAGTAGGACAAGTAAGATAATGATGGTTAAGGTGGGGAAGACTTCACAGAAGAGGTAGGAATTAGGTTGCTCTAGAGGAATGGTTGATGATATGGGCTGAGTTTTGTCCCCCTCGTTCCTATATTGTAGTCCTAACCCTTAGTACATCCAAATGTGACTGTATTTGTTTTTGTTTTTGTTTTTTAAGATTTTATTTATTTGACAGACAGAGAGGCAGAGAGAGGAAGGGAAGCAAGCTCCTGGCCAAGCAGAGAGCCCAATTTAGGGCTCAATCCCAGGCCCCTGGGATCATGACCTAAGCCGAAGGCAGAGGCTTTAACCCACTGAGCCACCCAGGCGCCCCATGTATATAAGAGAGGTTTTTTAAAAGAGGAAATCAAGTTAAAATGAGGTCAGTAGGAGAGGCTCTGACTGAACATGACTGGTGTCCTTATAAAGGAAAGATCATGTGAAGATCATGTGAAGACATGGAGAGAAGATGGCCATCTACAAGCCAAGGAGAGAGGTCTCAGAAGAAACCCACCATGCCAACATCTTGTTCTCTGATTTTTAGTCTCCACAACTGGGGGAAAACAAATTTTTGTTGTTTAAACCACCCAGTCTAAGATACTTGGCTATGACAGCCCTAGCAAACCTATACAATAGGGCTGAAATCTGGAGAAAGATTAAAAAGAAAAAAAGAAGAAACCTCCCGGGAAAAAAAAAGAATACAATAGAGAAGTCAAAATGAGGATAGCTGAAGATGAAGAATTAAGTTTTGAAACAATGGTTTACATTAGTGAAGGTCACCTATAACTACCATTTTGATAAATAGGACTTTCTGGGGGTTTTTAGTATTGTGTCTTGAAAGACAAATAAGCCTCCCAACTTTCACATCTCTAACCAAAATTGGCTTTCTCAGAGGTGTCTTCCACCACCCTTTCCAAAGCAGCATCTTCTACCTGGAGTCATTTTTGAACCCTTCCCCCTGCTTTGTCTTCTTGACAGCACTCAAATCTAAAATTGAAAAATTTATCTTCCAGTTGTTTATTATTGCCTGTCTCCCCCCACTGGAATGTGAGTTCAACTAATTCACTCCTTTCTCTAGTACCCCTCACGGTAACAATTAATAGGCACTCCTTACCTACCTACGCCGAATGAATGAATTGCTCCGAGAAATGCAAACAGGACAGAACTTTCTTTAAGAGGCATGGGAAAGCCAGGAAGACAATTCTGGTGAATATTGCAGGGGTAGTATTCTGTCTGACTGCCCCTTGCTTCAGGAGCGATAAATCTGAGGATGTGAGAAACCATAAATCCTGCGTGAAGGGCTGCCCAGCAACAGATGAGAGAAGCTTGTTCACAACACTCACACACACACACACACACACACACACACGCACGCACACATGCAAACACACACATGTGCGGATATGCACACAGTTTTAGCACCATGTGAAAGGGAAAGTTGGACTTAGGGCAAGAACTGAAGGTTCAAATACTTAAACATTCTTCTGCACAGCAAGCCAAAATCTCACAGGGATAAATGTACAAATAAAATGCTGAGGAGCGTCTAAAATAATATGTATCACATTATTCTGTTATATACATTACAGGTCACATGAGGAAACTGAAACTCTCTGCAGCCCTTCCCAAATACAGGGAACTATTTAGGGCTGTTCAAAATGATTAGGATTGGCGATTCTGACACCAGAATGAATAACTGCCTTGGTTCAGCTGTTCTTTTTTGCCATTTTTAACAAGTACATTTTAATGGCCATTATTGTTTTATTCATCTTAGGTTTATCATTACTGCAGTTAACCTCACATTTATTTTGGCTAGTACCCTTCTTTGAAAGTCTTTGACATTTAAGTTGGTTTTGATTTGTCTTTTTGGTCACAATCCATTAATAATAACTTAAATTTGAATGGTGCTTTTCAGCTTACAAAAAAATTCATATTATCATTCGTGTCCTTGAACAGCTCTGTGGGAGAGGCTGAGATGATCATTTCTTTTTTTATAGTTGCTCTTTTATAGGGAAGGAAACTGAGGCTTAGTAAAGATAAGGGACTTGCCCCAAGTCGTAGACACAGTGAATGGCAGCACTACAACTCAGCTCCAGGTCTTTGGTTTCTTCTACATAATGACATGAAACCCATCACTGGTTGGGCTGACTGGCAAAGATCCACTGTCCACACACATTATGTATGTTTATGTTCATGCGTAGTCAAGTGCGCACACACACACACACACACACACATGCATGTTATCAAATAGAAATCTAAGAAAACAGTGACTGGAACAGCAACTAGAACACAAATCTAAGAAAACAGCATTATTCTGTTGTGCATCCCCAGAAAAAGGAAAAAGAGGCAAGAAAACCCATTACCACCATTTCTCCCAGCAGAAATTCCAAGGCTCCTTCCCCCCACCAGGTGTTTGTATAGCATTAAACAAATCTGATGTTCTTTTGAGTGATTTGGGGAGAACCACCACACCACTTTGACCACCAAAAATATCCTCAGGGACAAGAGGGAAATTAGTAAGGATAAGTCAAGCGGTAAATTCTAACCAGGGCCCCTATATAAATACTCAAGTTGAAACTGAACAAAGTTTATTTAAATAAAGAGCCAAAGAAATGGCAGATGGCAGACCAAAGGAGGTGGTTTTCAGGAGAGAAAGGCCAAGCCTGCAAGAGGAAATAATTGTAGTAAAGTAGGATCCCACTGGGCCATTGGTATTCAACTGGTCTTCTTCCCAGGCATTTCACTTCCTTCCAGTTTTCCAATGTTTCATTAGATTGTCCTGGTTTAAAGATTACTAAGTATAATCCAACACATTCACGGAACTGATGGAAAGGTGAAGAGCCAAACATGCTAGTTTATTCTTAAAGACATCTCCCCAAGTTCAGGATTTAGTAATTAAATTCCGTCATCCCCAAAGATAGAATTAAGTCCCAGCTTAGACATCACCAGGTATCACCATACATTTCTGGTCTGGGTTAGCATGTTCAACTCTCTAGTGACTGCCTTAGACACTGAATGTTAAGGACGTTAGAGAACAACCGGGTCTTATTTTTAACAAATAAGAAAGTTGAAGGGATCTGTTCAGATACATAAAACTGAGAAATAAGGTCTGAAGTTCCAGTTTTCTGAGTGGACAAAGAAAAGAATAGTGGTATGTATAGTATACTGTAATTTGTGTCCTAAAGGTGTGTGTAGTATATAGGCATATTCTTAGAACATCTCCAGAAACATATGAGGAAAATGGGAAAAGCTGTTACTTCCAAGGGAAGGGATTGAAGCCACTAGATGGAAGTGGGTGGGAAATTTACTTTTGTTGTGGATATCCCTTGCTACTCATGAATAGTTTATACATCTGTCATGCCTACTAAAAAAGTATAACTTCTGTGGGGGCAGGCCCCATTGACCATTTTATATTTACCTTTGTAGTCCCTGGATGGGTTTAGCATTGTGTTTGGTAAGTAGTTAATAAATTTATCATTGAGTACTTACACATGTTCTTCTTTTCCCATCTAGAATAAAACTGACTATTACCAACTATAAATCAATACTAATTTTGTAGCTCTTTCCAAATGGTTTATAGTAATTATTCTTAGACAGAAAATAACTACTTTCTATCTCCTCCCATTTACCAACACATGTATTATTTCGAGCACATTTGAATCAAACAGTTCTTGAGACTTTATGAAATGGAGAACATTTTATAAATCATTTTGCTGACAGATGTTTTGGGGGGAAATGACTAGTTAGTATACTGAGAAAAATTGTAAAGCAGTGACTTTTGTGGTAGAGATTCCATTAAATATTTTCTTAGGTGCTTTTTATTAACCAATTCTTCTTCTTCTTCTTCTTCTTTTTTTTTTAAAGATTTTATTTATTTATTTGACAGAGAGAGATCACAAGCAGGCAGAGAGAGAGGAAGGGAAGCAGGCTCCCTGCTGAGCAGAGAGACATGGGGCTCCATCCCAGGACCCTGAGACCACACCCGAGCTGAAGACAGAGGCTTTAACCCACTGAGCCACCCAGGTGCCCTTAACCAATTCTTCTGTAGCCTGTTCACACTCTTGGCATTACTCTTGAATAGGATGTTGCAAAGTCAACACATATTTTCTAAGAAGTGGAAAACTATGATCCAGAATTAAGTAAGACAGAAGCAAAGAAAACAAACTCACAGAATGGAAATTACAGTTATTTAGAGATAGGAGTTTATTCAAAGTTCTTACATTAAAAATTACGAAAACCTTGCCATTTCTTTCTCCAGCATAATCATGACACTCCACTGAGGATTCAGATTTTCATCAAGACCTTTCAAAAGGTGTGGGAAGCGCCTTACAATGCCCAGTACCCGGGAGAACAGACTTCAATATGTGCCACACTTGCCCTCTAGTGGGCCTTTGTGGGCATTGCAGTTCCCTGGGTTTTTGGGTTTTCAGCCAGAGGTCTTTTTGAGGTGTTTTTTTAATAAACATAAGCCCCAATAATATTTATTCCACTAACTGCTAAATTGCAAAGGATGCTGTTAAAGGGATTTTCCAGTTCATTCTCATGAGTGGCTAAATATCGTTGTTTTATTTACACAACTAGTTTGCCTTGTAAACTAGTTGTGTAGTTTGGGACTGTCACATGAAGTACCTTCCTTCCAATTCAGAAGACTTGTGCAGTTTTCATTATTGTTGTTTGCTTGCTATTTAACACTTACATTAATTTGTGACCGCACCAAAGCAAAGGACAGATGAAAAATCTCAGCCTATCAATTACTGTTTCCACTTAGAATAGAATTTCGGCACGTACTAACAAATTCCAACTTACCACCAAGTTTGCCTCCTTTTGGCCAACGTAACCTAACTATTAGGAATAAGTTTAGTGTAAATGTGTGACACTCAAAATAACAGTAATTTAAAGATGATGATAAACCTTTAGCTCTTTATTGTGTAAACAAATTTCAAACCTAAGAATTAATAGGGGCCTTCATGTTCAGCAAAGGCTGAGGTTTATTCTAGCTTGTTACTAAACCATGCGCAGTACATGAATTTCACTTCCTGGTCCATGGTTTCTGATCTGTTTCCAGGTAACATATCCACACAGCAGCCAGCAGCAAGGAAGAGGAAAAACAGGGGCCACTCTTCTTTAGGATCCTTCTTGGAAGTTGTACCCATTACAACTACATCCAATTGGACAGAACTTTTTCACATCACCACACCCGGCTAAAATGTCTTTATTCTGGGTTGCTCTGTTCCAGCTAAAAAATCAAGAGTTCCAATACTATGGAAGAAAGCAGAATTGATATCTGGGGACACACAGCAGTATTTCCCACAGTTTATAATCCCACTGATTGCCTTCATTTGACAGTTCCTACTCTTTTCTGTTTTTTGCATGTTTTCTACTGAGAGGTAACACCGTTCTTCTTTTCGTTTGTCTTCCACAGGGGACGTTCTGATGATAAAAATTGTTTCCTTTTTCTCCCTCTTCTTTCTCTAAGTAAACTTGTCACTTGGCCTGCCAGTTTTCACCATGTTGGTGCATTCATTCCTTCCACAGGCGATGGCTGTACCACCTGGCCCTCTGCAGCTGCTGGGAGTGCTGCTTACCATTTCCCTGGGCTCCATCAGGCTCATTCAGGCTGGCGCTTACTATGGGATCAAGCCGCTGCCACCACAAATTCCTCCTCAGATCCCACCACAAATTCCACAATACCAGCCTCTGGGCCAGCAAGTACCTCACATGCCTTTGGGCAAAGATGGCCTTAGCATGGGCAAGGAGCTGCCCCACATGCAGTATGGCAAAGAGTATCCACATCTACCCCAATATATGAAGGAAATTCAGCCAGTGCCAAGAATGGGCAAGGAAGCAGCACCTAAGAAAGGCAAAGGTAACATCATATTCCTGTCCTGTTAGGAAACACCAGTTTTCTAAAATCAGGGGGAGAAGCTAAATTTTAGAAATTTTTATTTTGGAAAGTGTTACTGACAGTCATTGTTTATGGTGCCCTCGACTTTATCCTTGAAAAGTTCAGGACTCAAAAATACAAACAAAATTACTGTTTTATGTTGTGCTTTATTATTTTAACAGCATTAAATGGCACAAAACATATTTTTACTCCCTTATTCATTATCTCTTCCAACATTTCGCAACTATTTAATGAGCATCTATTTTTGTGTCAGAAGCTGGGCCAGATGCGGGGGAATTAAAGCAGGCAGGGGTGGGGGCAGTGACAAGCCTACAGGAAGCTGCTGGAAGGTGCAGAGAGCAGGAGTGCTCTGGCCTCTTCCAAACTTGTCTTCCCTAACCCTGAGGGAAACCAATCCAGATTCACTCCCTCTCACTGACACTCACGCAAAAAGGACACCTCTGCTTAAGACGGTTGAAACTAGAGATGAGCAGGTTTTCAATGAAATTTTCTCAGCATGACGCACGAAGCCCTCGAGTGAAAAATCACACATGACTCAGTGCAGCAATATATTATCAGTAAGAATTAAAAAACAAAAACAAAAACAAAAAAACAATGGACATTGGGGAGGCTATGTGCTATGGTGAGTGCTGTGAAGTATACTGTAAACCTGATGATTCACAGACCTGTACCCCTGGGGCTAATAATACATTATATGTTTATAAAAATTTTTTTAAAAATTATAAAAAAGAAAAAAGAAATCCATTATCTTAAAGAAACAGCTTTCAAATGCTTTTCGGCGGTTTTTCAAGAGCCCAAGATTTGAAATAGGAATAAATTCTAGTTCTTAAGAACCAACAGCCTTAAAAGATTTTGAGGAAAGTTTACAGCATCATCTAGTGTACAAAGAAAAACTTGTGCTAGAATACCTTTTAAAAAGTATCTTTGAATACCATTAAAACTGCGTTTTCCCCAACAAGTACCTGGCTGACTTGTTTCTGCTTCAGTAAATAACTTTGGAAAACTCAAAATTAAAAAAAGTGACTAGTCAGTCTTCTTTAATGGGAGAGCAATGTTGTTAAAGACCTACTATGTTAGGAATATATAAATATAAATGTAAATATAAATATATATATTTATATATATGTCTATATGAATGAAAGCACTTTGTGAACCAGGTGCTGGATAAATGCCAGTGTTTTGAAGAGTGCTTTCATTAAGCTACTACACCTATTAACCAATAAACTGAGAGGAGACCGTGACGGCTAAGGACTGAATGTAGAGATGACAATTTTTCCCACTGTCTTCTAGCCATATTCACTCGTTATTCAACACCTACAAAATGCTTATCACTGTGAGAGACACTTTCTTAAAACTTCATGAGGTTCATCTGGATTCCTAAGAAACTCAGCATTTGTAGGAAAGGAATTGCATCAACATAGCAATTCCCTTTGAGGAGGTAGAGGCCATTCCTACTGGTCCCTAAAAAGGCAGGAACTCTAGGTCTGGGGTACTAGTGAATTTGGTGTTAAGAGGTTTAGAGGCCAGAAATGAAAGACCTGGAAATAACATAATACTGTATGTAAACCATATTTCAATTAAAAAAAAAAAAAAAGAACACCTCTCTGAAACTAGTTGTCTTCGTCAGTAAAATAAGATTTGTTGAGAAAATCAATGGCATGGGTAATTAAAAATGCTAAGTAAATATTAAAGCATCATAAAAACTTTTGAGTTGCTAGAGCTGGTCATTCAGGAAACCCTAGCTAAGAACAGAGTACATGCCAGGCACTGTGCTGGACACCCAGGACTCCTGATGAGGAAGACATGACCCTGCTCTAGATGCTCTTGATATCGTAGTATGTCCTACACACTGCTTAGAAATAACATGCTGTTATCGTACGAGACTGTCTACTTAGCATAAATGAAGTATTCCCAATTTGCTTCTCTTCAGGAGCTGATATTCCACTTCGGGGATTATCTCAGCCATTTCTTTCCCTTCCTTTCTTGGGGGGCCTGCCTGACTTTTGCATCATACTATATTTCAACACAAAAGGAAATATTATTTAGCCACAAGCTATTATATAAAAAAAATCAAGGACATGAAAAAATACAGCATTATGTAGATAAACTAATAAAAAAATAAAAATGGAGAATGACTCCATTCTTTAAAATACACACACACAGACACACACGCACATACACACCCACACCTAGAACACATGAGATGGAAATACATATAAATATCAAGTGATTACAGGCAAATTTGATTTTTCTTTATCTCTTTTTCAATTTTCCAAAATCCCCATACAGAACACACCATAACAAAGGTTTTGTACTTAGAAAAATGTTTCTTCCTTATTTTTTTAGCTTTTCTCCTTAACCAATGTTGATAAAAGCAGCTACAGATATCAGTTCTCAAACACTATTTCAAACATAACAAAGCAATTATTAGCTTGATTGTTCTAAGTACTGATAGTCCTGGAAGACGAACACATTATTCCTAGTGTTTCCTCTCGATAAGTAATAGACTAAGGTGTCAGAACTAAATAATGATCATCATGACTTCCTTGAAGAATAATAACTATTAATTTTTCTCTCTTTTTCCCCCTTCTCCCTCCTCCCTCTCCCACTCTCTCTCCCAGTAGAAATACCATTAGCCAGCTTACGAGGGGAGCAAGGTCCCCGTGGAGAGCCTGGCCCAAGAGGACCACCTGGGCCCCCCGGCTTACCAGGTCATGGGATACCTGGAACCAAAGGAAAACCAGGGCCACAGGGATATCCTGGAATTGGAAAACCAGGTATGCCTGGAATGCCAGGAAAGCCAGGAGCCATGGGAATGCCTGGAGCAAAAGGTGAAATTGGACCTAAAGGGGAGATCGGGCCTATGGGGATCCCAGGGCCGCAAGGACCTCCAGGGCCTCACGGACTTCCTGGCATTGGAAAACCAGGTGGTCCAGGGTTACCAGGGCAACCAGGTGCAAAGGGAGAGCGAGGACCAAAAGGACCACCAGGACCTCCAGGCCTTCAGGGTCCTAAAGGAGAGAAGGGCTTTGGGATGCCAGGTTTGCCAGGCCTAAAGGGTCCTCCAGGGATGCATGGCCCTCCTGGTCCTGTTGGACTTCCAGGAGTGGGCAAACCCGGAGTGACAGGCTTCCCTGGGCCCCAAGGCCCCCTGGGAAAGCCAGGTCCTCCAGGGGAACCTGGGCCCCAAGGCCCTGTTGGAGTCCCAGGAGTTCAAGGACCTCCTGGGATACCTGGAGTTGGGAAACCAGGCCAGGATGGGATCCCTGGCCAGCCAGGATTTCCAGGTGGCAAAGGGGAGCAAGGACTGCCAGGGCTGCCGGGACCCCCAGGCCTTCCAGGAATTGGAAAACCAGGCTTCCCAGGACCCAAAGGTGACAAGGGCATAGGGGGTCTTCCTGGGGCTCTAGGACCAAGAGGGGAGAAAGGACCAATAGGTGCCCCTGGAATAGGGGGTCCCCCAGGAGAGCCAGGCCTGCCTGGAATCCCAGGTCCTATGGGTCCTCCAGGTGCTATTGGTTTCCCTGGACCCAAAGGAGAAGGTGGGGTTGTAGGGCCACAGGGGCCACCAGGTCCCAAGGGTGAGCCAGGGCTTCAGGGCTTCCCAGGAAAGCCTGGTTTCCTTGGTGAAGTAGGGCCCCCTGGAATGAGGGGTTTGCCAGGTCCCATAGGGCCCAAGGGGGAAGCTGGTCATAAAGGTTTACCAGGGCTCCCTGGTGCTCCAGGGCTGCTGGGACCAAAGGGAGAACCAGGAATCCCAGGGGACCAGGGTTTACAGGGCCCTCCAGGAATCCCAGGGATCGCAGGCCCAAGTGGGCCCATTGGACCACCTGGAATGCCAGGCCCCAAAGGAGAACCTGGCATCCCAGGGCCCCCTGGGTTCCCTGGAGTAGGGAAGCCTGGGGTAGCAGGACTTCATGGGCCCCCGGGGAAGCCTGGTGCCCTTGGTCCTCAAGGCCAGCCGGGACTTCCAGGGCCCCCAGGCCCGCCAGGGCCCCCCGGACCCCCAGCTGTGATGCCCCCTACACCACCACCCCATGGAGAGTATCTGCCCGATATGGGGCTGGGAATTGATGGAGTGAAACCCCCCCATGCCTATGGGGCTAAGAAGGGCAAGAATGGAGGGCCTGCCTACGAGATGCCTGCTTTTACAGCTGAGCTGACTGCGCCTTTCCCACCTGTGGGGGCCCCCGTGAAGTTTGACAAACTGCTCTATAATGGCAGACAGAACTACAACCCCCAGACGGGCATCTTCACCTGCGAGGTTCCTGGGGTCTACTACTTCGCCTACCACATCCACTGCAAGGGGGGCAACGTGTGGGTTGCTCTGTTCAAGAACAACGAGCCCATGATGTACACATATGATGAGTACAAAAAGGGTTTTCTGGACCAGGCGTCTGGGAGTGCAGTGCTGCTGCTCAGGCCAGGAGACCGAGTGTTCCTCCAAATGCCCTCAGAACAGGCTGCAGGACTATATGCTGGGCAGTATGTCCATTCCTCCTTTTCAGGATATTTATTGTATCCCATGTAAGAAAAAAAAAGAAAAGAAAGAAAGAAAGAAAGAAAAGAGATTTAAAGAAGAAAATGGCACACCGAAAATATCCAAATGAAAAACATAATTGCTTCAAAACATTTATATAGTTGGAAAGTTATATTTAAGTGAAAATCTAAACCATCATGTACAAATAAAAACTAAGATGCATGTTGAATGCTCTGCATAGCAGCCTGTAATTAAAAATGATGGGATAGATTTATGTATCAAGTACTGACACTTGTGTTGTACCCACTGGAATCATATTAGCTGTTGTATTGTTATATGCTTCCATGATAACCTGCTTATTCAGATCAGTCAATATATTTCAGTATGGAAGATCATAGCTAACGAAAGTCACTTGCTCATATTGTTTAAAGATTTCTAAATATGGCTTAAGGAAATGTCCATGATAACAATTACCGTATTTATTTGCATAATTTCCTCTGTCTTTGGGCAGATGTTTTGCCAGGAAGGTGGGGGAGGAGTCCTGTTGTGTGATAGCCCCAGTGGGAGGGAGTCAGGAGAGCAGAAGGTTTTTAGCCCAAAGGCTATTTCCCTCCTGTCAGAGGCTGTGTCTTTTATGGATGCCAAGTCCTCCTCAGAACTGTGTATCTCCTGTCTCTAAAAGAATAAGTGAGCCAGTCACCTGCGGTGTAATTTACTCAGTAAATTCTGTGTGCATCGCACTGGATGAGACATGTGAGGGACATAAGACAGTGCCCCAAAAGGAGCTAAAAAAAAACACTTGGGAGACAGGAGCCATAATTAATTCACTTATTTCTCAAGGATCTTTTTTGTTTTGTTTTCTATAATTTTTTTCCTTCCTTCCATGTAATTTCCATGATGACTCAACTAATATAAACTTGTGGAAGTCTTAAGAAAAAAATAACTTTCCAGTTTTGTGGAATGTTCATTATCAACATCAGTTTTTAATTGTGTTTACATGGGTATAAAAATTCCCTTCCTTTCCCTACCATTCAAATGACTACAATGAGGTTTCACCCATGAAAGGACTATTGCTATTTTTCAGTAGTGGTTGAATTTTGAAGAAATTTCTTGGTGTAGTATCTATGCAAATTGGAATGTTGTCTCAGGTTCCAAACTCAATTTCCAAAATCCAAGCCATTCTTTATTTGGGGAAAAAAAAATTTTCAGAATTACATAGGAAAATAACTTTTTGAAAAAATAATTTCTTAAGTTTTAAATTTAAAAATGGATCTACTACTTCCGAGTGTAGGTACTAAAATTGTAGGAAAAGAAGTTTGCTTCTTTATAAGCAAACTGTGGAAGAGCTATGTGAAATGTCAAAGGGCATAAGAGCCCGTGCTGCTTCTGTCCCCTTATACTCAGCACAAGTCAAGAGTCAATAGAAGTTTAAAGAGAAAAATAAGTATCTTTTTTTCTAGGTTTTTACTTAGGTACATACTAACCACTGCAGGCATTCAAATCTGGTTTCAAAACATAGGCAAAATATTTCAGTCAGCTATGAGTCTGCTGCTGATACTACAAGCAAAGGGGGAAATGATGTGGAGCTGTGGTGGTAGAATCTTGTATCTGTTTCTCAAAATTAAAAGTGAGAAGTTAAGGGGAAAGATACAGATGGAAAAATACACAAATAAATACGGTATATACACACATGGAAATGTGTCTCTGTCAAATCTGAATCACTTTAACCATCAAGAAAATTCTCATTAACCTAATAAGTGTCTTTCCCTTATATGGTATATGAGCACCATTTCTTCTCAAATTCTTAAGAAGAGAAATGAGTTCATTACCAGAGGGTTTCTTATTCACTGCTTTTACATGACAAACTTTTTTCATCAAAAGATATCTGACCCAACCTTCATTTTCAAAGCAGACAGCGTCTATGTGGTCAAACATCCTTCAAGTTGGTCTTGAGGATACTGGTTTTGGACTGATGACTATGGGAGGCAACAGGGATCCATTGGGCTCCTTCTGCTGTATAGCTGCATTGAAACGGCTTGGAAGCAAGTCTGATCAGCTGATCTGTAAATCCGTATTTATCTGTACATGTATGGGCTTTTTATTTCCAAGTTAAGAGAGACAGTACCTCTTTAGTTAAGATCAAACTTCTTTTAAAAATACCTTCCAACTTATTTATTGGTTGTTACTCAATTGCATATGTGTATATATATATATATATATATATATATATATATATAACTGTGCGTGAGTGAGTGTGTTAATTATCAGGCATATGCTTCTAACTTTTAGATGGGGAGGAGCAAAATCTATGCCAGATACTGTGTATTCTATAATGGTGCTAATCTCAGAGCTAAATGAATTACTCCATTTAATTAAAAAAAAGAGTTTTAAATAATTATCTATGTGTCTGTGTTTCCCTTTTAAGTGTTGCACATTATGCTAACACATTAGTGTAAAAGCAGATGAAACAACCACATGTTCAAAAGTCTAGGGATAGTGCTTTAATCCCTATTTAATTCAAAACCAACTAGAACTTTTCCATGTGAAATGGACCAAACTGGCATTATGTTATTTAAACACAGAGTATTAATGCAGTATGACATCCCACCAGAGGAAAATAATGTCTGTAGTGGGTGACTGTTCTCAAATATTTTATAGAACACCATGAAAGGTGACCAGACTGGTGACTTTTTTGAGTTTCCATGATTAGATTTGAGACTTGTCAATAGCAAATCATTTTTGTATTTAAATTTTTGTACAGATTTGAAAAAAAGACATATTAAATATCTTTAAAAGTATGTTTCTCATCTTGTTCATATCACTGAGTGGACACTGAACCTCATACTTTTTTTATCCCGTCGTATACTGAAGAGCTACTGAAACAGAGACCAAAAACAATCGCAGCTTAAACAGGACAGTTATTCCTCTTAGACATAATAGCTCTGAGCATCAGCAGTCCAGGGCTCATGTAGTAGTACCTTGCTGCTTTTCTGCCCCAAAGTTGTTGCCCTCATCCCCAAAGTCAGGACAGCTAACCATCACAGCCACATTCCAGCCATTGGGAAGGAGAAAAAATCAGGAAGGGGAGGGCATGCTCCCTAATTAAAGAACTCAAGTCAGGGGTCCCTGGGTGGCTCAGGGGGTTAAGCCTCTGCCTTTGGCTCAGGTCATGATCTCAGGGTCCTGGGATCGAGCCCCACATCGGGCTCTCTGCTCAGCGGGGAGCCTGCTTCCTCCCTGCCTCTCTGCCTACCTGTGATCTCTGTCTGTCAAATAAAGAAATAAAATCTTAAAAAAAAAAAAAAAGAAAGAACTCAAGTCAGTAGCTGCTTAGTCCTTCCTCCCACATTCTATTGCACTGAATTTAGTCACACTGCCCAAAGCTGCCAAGAAAGTGAGGGAATTTGAATAATTATTCAGGGTAACAACATGTCCAGCTGAAATTCAGGGACTCCCTTAACATGGAAGAAAGGAGAATAGATACTAGGGGATAATTAGCTGCTGCTAATTATCTGTCACACCCATCATAAAAGAAGTGCCACAAACCTCTCTTCCTCCAGAAGAAACCAGTCTTCAAATACAGTATTCTATTTTAATTGGCCACAGTACAGCCAACTATTCTGAGGGGAGAGAGTGGTGAGCAGAGGCAGACCTGCTTCAAGAACCTAAGAGTCTTAAAAAACATCATTGATAAGGAGAGAATTCTGCTGTGATGACTCATCAAGCTCAAGATGATTGTAACTATGTCTAGAATATTATAAAAGGATTATTCAAACCATTCCATAAGCAATTATCATGTCTGTGGCTGATTAACTCACTTGCCTAAGCCATCAATGTGGAAGCTTAAGACCATAGCTTCCATTCCCATTTAGCCCAATTAGTTCTATTTCTTTCCACAGCTAAAGACTCTTTTATAACATGGATCAATCATCTTGTATGTGCATAGTGTTGGTCACAAAAATAAACAGAAGGATTGATACAGGAGACACAGGCAGGGAAGAATAAACAGTTGGAATTCATAGTGCTAGAGGAGCAGAGCAAACCCATCATCACAATGGCACCCAGGCATTCTTTTATGTTAAAAGAAAATGCAAAGTAGTCCCTACTTTGCACTCAATACCACCAGGCAATGTGAAGGATACAAAAGCAACAGAAAACATGACCCTTCTCCTTAAAACAAACAAACAAAAAATCATCTTCTGTTTGGAGGAAATTCAGATTTTTGTTAAAGAAGAAATTAACTTCCAGGTGACTGTGAGGTGGTGTGGTGCTGATTGGATGCACTCTAGACTGGATGCAGGCTAGATTTTGAAAGTGAAAGACCAGTTCATGCTGACATGTCTCCTCCATAATTCCTCCTCACCCCTCAAAACACAGCTCAAGCATCACTTCCTCTTCCCTCCTGCTCAGTGTTAATCGCCTTCTCCCCTGTGACCATCCTGCCCTGTACAGTCTTCTGTCCCTTCACTCCTCCTGCCTTGTAACTGACCTATTTCTGTTGCCCATATTTGACAGAGCATATGGTCCTTGAGAGCAGGCACCTTCTTTCATCATTCATCCATGGCCCAACCAGAGTGCTTGTCCAGTACCAAGTGGGAGAGAAGAATGAAAAATGAATCTCTCAAGGCTGCTGTGTGTGGGAGGCAGTGCTAAAGCTGATATGAGTTGCAACTGAACCCAGCTCTGGGATTCTAAGATTATACAGATTATATATTCCAAGTTATTTAGAAATTCAACTGGAATGAAACCTAATAACAGATAGGCTTTTGGAGATGATTTTTAAAGAAATCATTTTTAATTTGATGGAATTTGAATAGCAAAGGAAATCACAAAAGGAATAGGCTCTCCTCCTCTAATAGAGAGGAGGAAACTTTTTTTTTTAATTTAAATTCAATTAGTATAGTACATCATCAGTTTCAGATGTAGAGAGGAAACTGGTATTCTGTGAGTGTGCATGTGTATGTGTGTGTGTATTTTCTGGGACAGGTTGGGGACAAGACCGCTGGGATAATGGATATGGCCTGAGTAGATCAGAGAATCTATTCAAGGACTAGTAGAGGAAATCAAGTTAATAACCAAAGAAAGGTCAAATGATATAGGGCTTTACATATAAGGAAGAGGCATTTATACTTTACCTAATATGCCCTAAGAAGACATCCCTTAAATGGGAAAATGGTATGAAAATATTTTAGAAAAGTTACTTTGATGATTCTATGAAGAAGGTGAATTACAAGTGGTAAAACCAATGAGAAGATCAGATCAGCTTCAATTCAGAAAAGCGATAATGGGTTGACAGCAAAAAGTCCTAAATTAGTCTCATGAGTAAAGGTTACATATCAGGTCAGGTGTCAGGGTTTAAGGACTACAAAACAATGGAGCTATTTCAAGGGCAAGGAAATGGAATAAAGAAGAATGGAAAACTAAAGAGACAGTTCAAAGACTGAGGTGACCTTGGGATCAATCCCAGGATGGCCTTAGGAGGGAGAAGAAAGCTTGGCCCAAAAGGTGGTTTCTTCTGACTGATTGATACACCTGGAAGACTGGGATGGTACCCTGGACAAAAATTGGTGATCCACCAGCACCGCCTGCTCCAAGCAGGGAAATGAGAAGATGCTCAGCTTATTTATAGACTTATAGGACTTCCCTGTTAGTGGGAGTAAGATGCCTGTGTTCCACAAGTGGATTTGGCAGGGAGATGAAAGGTGGATCCATGAGCTTGGGAAGAGACATGGTGGCCTACAGCAATATGGGAGAAAAAGACCAGCTTGAAATTAGTAGCAACATTCGCAGACAAAAATCATCAAATTGCTTTAAAATATCCTCCTTTCTTCCTGCAAGAATTTATTTAACAAATCCTTCATAATAGATAACAGCAAATATAGATATCATCCCAATCCATACAGAATTACAATGAATTTTAAGTATACAGGACCAACATGGAATCCAAATCAATCATGATTCACTACATTTCAGAAAACTTTCTCCTTAATGGTTTTGTGATTCTAAAAACACAAATGTTCATGCCATTCTCTATCATGAAGAAGAAAAATATCTATGGAGTAAGACTTGAGGTTATTTTTCTTTTAGCAAAGAGTTACACAGAATTTCTGATGCTTTCTTTCATTTTCAAAACCAATATTTAGGTCAGGATAAATTTGATCTTCAAACAAGTTATTTTTTTATGATATCAAAAAGCTCTTATTGATTTTTATTAACAGAAAAACATTTTTTTGCTAATTCCTGGAGATAAGTGTAATGGAATTTAAATAAAAAGTGGGGCACATCATTCCATTTTAATAAGGTATTCAGAAGTTTCTCATCTGTGTTACTGAAACACGGGACTATCTAATCAAATTTTCCTTTAAGGCATCCAGAACAATTCCAGAGATTTTTTTTTTCTTTACTATCTTACTGCAAGTAAAAATAGATTTTTATTAAAATCAAAAGCTCTTCTAAATTAAAATTTATGAATCCTGTGGAGACTCATATTTCACATGCCTTGTTAAAACTAAGACCTAAAAGTTAATTTTGTAATGAGCATGGCCAAGTCACTTTTCATTTAACAAGCGACTGGCTGGCAGTAGTGTTCACATCTGCTCTTTATTCATGAGATGAGAGACACAATGGGGAAAATCTGATGGAATGTTTACCAGTCTCCAATGGTCTATTAATAATAGTCACCTTTCCCCATCAAAATGAAGCTGTCTTCATCATTTGCTCTACCAAACTGGAGCCATCAATATAGAACCTGTTAGGAAAGGGCTCTGAGGCCAGACTCAAACTCAGACTCAACTCTTCTATTTAACAGCTGGTCACCTTGAGTCAAGTATTTAACCTCTTTAAATTTTAGCTTTTGCGCATATAAAATATTATAAAATAGTAAGTAATAATAGTAACGATCTTCTACAACAGTTGGGAGAGTGGAGGAAGCAGTAGGGTGTGCTAGAGAGGGGTAACAATTGCTACTATTGACAGAGTGCCAACCATGTACCAGAATCTGTCTCAAGTGTTTTTATGTATTAACCTAGTTACTCCTCATGCTAATCTATCATTAGCTTCATTTTATAGCTAAAGAAAATGTGCCATAGTAACTTGTCTAAGATCTAACAAATGGCAATGCCAGGATTTTAACTCAAGCATCTGGCTTCATAGTTCACATTCTGAGCTATTACACCTTACTGCCTCAAGGCAGTAGATAAAAGTTCTCACCTATCTAAGCAACTACCAAGGAGGGCTCAGGATATTAGCTTGCCTCAAAAGAGAAAGAGAGATAACCAGTTCTCAGTTATTTCTTGGATATTGTCACTACCAAAGGCAATAGAAACAGCCGGCTACAGAGGACTATACTGACAGGTTCTAGCAAATCTCTTAGGAGATAAGAAGGCAGATATATGTGACTTTAAAAACTAAAGGGACCACCTTACACCCATTAGGGTGGCGACCAGTGGGAAAAAAAAAAAAAGCAGGCAATAAGTGTCAGCGAGGATGTGAGAAAAATTGGAGCCCCTGTGCACTGCTGATGAGAATGTAAAACAGGGCAATCACTGTGAAAAACAGTGTGGTGGTTCCTCAAAAAACAAAGAGTAAAACCATCATATGTCCAGCATTTCCACTTCTGGGTATATACCCAAAAGAACTGGAAGCAAGGATTCACACAGATGTCCATCCATGTTCATAGCAACTTTATTCACAATAACTAAAAGATGGAAACAACCCAAATGTCCACTGCTAGATGAATGGATAAACAAAATGTGGTATACACTTACAAATGACTATTATTCAGGCTTAAAAAATTTAAAAAAAATGAAATTGTGACACATGCCACAATGTGTATTAATCCAGAGGGCATTATATTAAGAGAAATAAGCCAAGCACAGGACAAATATTGTATATTTCACTTATATAAGGTATCTAGTCATATTCATAGACAGAAAACAGAAGGGTGGCTGCCCTGAGTTGAAGAAGGTGGTAATGTTAAATTATTGCTTAACGGATACAGAGATTCAATTCTTTTTTTTTTTTTTTTAAGATTTTATTTATTTATGACAGAGAGAGATAACAAGAGAGGGAACACAAGCAGGGGGAGCTGGAGAGGGAGAAGCAGACTCCTGGCTGAGCAGGGAGCCAGATATGGGGCTCAACCCCATGACGCTGGGATCATGACCCCAGCTAAAGGCAGATGCCCAACAACTGAGCCCCCCAGGCATCCCCAGAGATTCAATTCTGCAAGAAAAAAGAGTTCTGGTCATCAATGGTGGGGATAGTTGCATAAAATTGTCAATGTTAAAAACTGTCATGTTAAAAATGGTTAAGATGGTAAACATGATGTTACGTTCACTTTACCAAAATTTTTAAAAGTAGTTAAAAAAAAAGTAGGAGGAAAAGAAGAGAACTGGAAATGACCTCCGGCTGCCTCCCTTACCTCCAAGTTTCCGCACAGTGTTCACCAAGTGGGTAAGGAGTCTAAGCATGGTGGTCTAAAAGCTGCAAGTCCCAGCCTCTGCCAGGCAAGCTCTGCAGACCTCTGTGGGGACTGCCACTTAACTGCCCCTTCTCTACTTCAGCAAATATTACCTTGTAGGGAATTAAGACCTGGCTGCCAGACAGTCCACCTCATCCAGTGGCTCCAAAGTACAAACTAGACTTAAGGTTCCTTCCTTCTTCACGAATAAATGTGCATGACAATTTTAGGGTTCCAAAGGTGAAGTTAAAAATAGGGTTTTTCTTCCTATAAATGAAGGGATCTTTATAGAACCCATACATACTTAAGTTACGAAAGAAACAAAACTAAGTTTTACTTCAGCCACATGGCCTCACCAAGCCTGTGGCAAGAAAGGGAACATTCACTGGAACTCTAGGCACATAACCTGTCTGGGTTAGAAGGAAGCAAAAACTGACCACAGCAAGAAATAATAAGTGGTGGAGAGGTTGTGGAGAAAGGGGAACCCTCTCAGAGTGTTGGTGGGATTGCAAGTTGGTGCAGCCACTTTGGAGAATAGTGTGGAGGTTCCTCAAAAAATTAAAAATAGAGCTACCCTATGGCCCAGCAATTGCATTACTGGGTATTTACTCCAAAGAAACAGATGTAGTGGAAAGAAGGGCCATATGCATGCTAATGTTCATAGCAGCAATGTCCACAATAGCCGAACTGTGGAAAGAGCCAAGATGAGATGCCTTTCAACAGACGAATAGATAAAGAAGATGTGGTCCATATATACAATGGAATATTTCAGCCACCAGAAAGGATGAATACCCAACTTTTGCATCAACATGGATGGGACTGTAGGAGATTATGATGAGTGAAATGTGTCAAGCAGAGAAAGACAATTATCATATGGTTTCACTTATTTGTGGAACATAAGGAATAGCATGGAGGACATTAGGAGAAGGAAGGGAAAAACGAAGGGGTTTATCAGAGAGGGAGATGAACCATGAGAGACTAAGGACTCCAGGAAACAAACTGAGGATTTTAAGAGGGAAGAAGGGTGGGGGGATCAGGTGAGCCTGGTGATGGGTATTAAGGAGGGCACGTATTGCATTGAGCACTGGGTACTGTATGCAAACAATGAATCATGGAACACAATATCAAAAACTAATGATGTACTGTACAGTGACTAACATAATAAAAATAAATAAATAAAAATAAAAATAAATAAAAAAGGAAAGCCAGCATGGTTCTAGGAATAGGCAGGTCCCCAAAGAACAACATTTCCCTCTCATGGCGCAAGGAGAAACAGCAGTTCCACTCGCAGGTTTTTTTCTACCATGAATTCAGTGGGTCAGGAATTTTGTAGATGACATAGTGGGGATGGCTTCTCTCTGCTCTGTGATGTCTAGGACTACAACACAGGGTGAATCAATGGCTGGGGCTTAGAATCACCAAGAGTTATCTTCATTTACAGGTCTGGTTATTGGTGCTGATTGTCTAGAGACCTCGGCGAGGCTGTAGGCAAGAACACCTACATATGTTATTTGCATGTTGTTTCTCTATGCAGGCTACGTTGGGCTTTCTGATAGCACGACACCTGGGTTCCACATGAACATCTCAAGGTAGGAGTGTCAAAGTTACACTGTAAGGAAAGTATGACAGATGGGAAATATTGGTGGCTATCTCTGGAAAATACAATGTGCCATATGTCCGCTTGTTTGCTTAGTGTCTTGTTTGTGGTAGATACTTTCTGGTGGGCCTAGACATAGGACACAAAAATCCACACACTTTTGCCTACTCCCTTAGGTACCTCCACATACCCCTTCTCATATCTCTTTGCTATTGAACTTCAAATACTGTATCTTACAGGCCCTTGACACACTCAACCACACCATTCACTATTGCTTAGGACTGTTTATCCTTATCTCGGACTCCTCTTGCCATTCAGAGGAGATGGTTCAATGTACATATTGAAGTTCTGCCCACTGTCCATCACTGTCCTTTATGGCCCCTTCCCAAGTGGGATGGTAGAATAGCAGCAGTTCTATCTCCTACCATTGTCAGTTCTACCAACATACCAAGCTTGAACCAGTCTTGAGAATTTTCCTCTATCATCAGTTGGCCATAGGGAACACCCCATGAGGCCGCAGGTGTGAGCCGAGGAATACAAGAGACATGGTGACCTGAACCAATTGTTTATTTATCTTATTTTTGACTTCTGGGCCTGCTTAGATGTATCTCATATAAACCATTCCTATTGCTCAGTAGCTGTTGATGTGTGTACCCAACCTTACCAAACCCAGATCTTGAAGGGGCAGCTCTGTTCATACAATCATTTGATGTTCCATTGTCAAATGCTCAGTTTCTATGACAACTAAGTATCAAGCTAGTGGTTGCATTTTGAATAGTTGAGCTATAGAAGGCATGGCCTTATTCTAGAACTCTAGGAGTTTGTGCTATGATTCTCCATTTAGGTCCAGCCAGATTCCCTACAGCATCATTATCTGTCACCTAGCACCTACAGGTTGCCACATCATTATGAACTGAATGCAACAGTAGCTCATATTACAACCTGGAAGTGGTGCTGGGCCCTCTTTTCTCAAAACTGATAGCCTTGGGGCACCTCGGTGGCTCAGTGGGTTAAAAGTCTGTCTTCAGCATGGGTCATGATCACAGGGTCCTGGGATTGAGTCCCGCATCAGGCTCCCTGCTCGGTGGGGGGTCTGCTTCTTCTACCCCTGCTCATGATCTCTCTCTCTCAAATAAATAATATCTTTAAAAACAACAACAGCAACTGGTAGCCTTTTGAGTCATCTAACTTAACTGACATCTGATAAATGCCCTTTCAAAAAATTTTTTAGCATTTTTAAAATTTTTATTTATTTTTAAAGATTTTATTTACATATTTGACACAGAGAGAGAGCATGCATATGCAGGGAGAGCAGCAGACAGAGGGAGAAAGAGAAGCAGGCCCCCCGCTGAGCAGAGCTTTCCCCACGTGGGTTTAGATCACAGGGCCCTGGGATCACGACCTGCACAGACGGCAGACGCCCAGCCAACTGAGCTCACCAGGCACCCCTTAAAGCATTTTTTTTTAAAGATTTATTTATTTGAGAGAAAGAGAGGGGTTCATGATCTCAAAATCCTGGGATTGAGCCCCTTGTCAGGCTCTCTGCTCAGCAGGAAGTATGTTTCTCCTTCTGTGCTTTCTCTCTCCCCCTCTTTCTCTCTCATAAATAAATACATACATACATACATACATAAAAGAAAAAAATGAAGGACAGAGAACCTGGAACAGTTATCTACTAATGCCTATTCCCGTTTGGTTTAGAGTTGCCCTTGGGAGTACTAACTTCTTTAAATCTTGGGCTCAACAAGCTCCCATGATGCCAGAGAAGCAGACAGTAGGGATGTTCAAAGAAGGCAGCTGTCAGCATGATGAAAATGGTCTACCATAGCTGCAAGGAAGCTTAGACATGGACCAAGGGAAAATAGAGCAGGGTATTCACAGTATTGCTTCAAATTCTCTGTCCCCAGTTCCTGGCACTGAGCTCCTAAAACTGTAGGAATTTCCTAAGTGATAAAGGCACGAGGAGCATCTTCTGTTCTAATACTTGGGTTTTGACCATAGTTCCTGGCACAGAACTCCTAAATTCCTTGGAGTTTCCTGCATGATAAGAAAGTCTTTTTTTCTAATAAAGTACCATGTGGTAGGCTCCTAGAAGGGGCTGGTCACCAGAAAGACTGAGTCATAATTTGAAGTTTGGAAACTTCAGTCCCACTCCCCAACTTCCAGGAAGGGGAAAGGAGCTGGAGATTAAGTGAATGATGAGTCATGCCTACAAGATGAAGCCTCCATAAAAAATCCCAAAAGTGTGGTGTTCAGAGAGCTTCCAGGGTGGTGAACACATCCAACTCCATGGAGACAGAACCTTTTGTACTTGGAACCATTCTGGACCTTATGCATACCTTCATCTTTCTGTTCATATCTTTCATATAAAAAACTGACATACAAAAGTATTTGTCTCAGTGCTATGAGCTATTCAAGCAAATGATCAAATCCAACAAGGGGGTCATGGTAACCTCTGATTATAGCCAATAGGTCAGAAATGCAGGTGACAACCTGAAACCTAAGACTGGCATCTGAGGCGGAAGGTGGGCAGTGTTACAGGACTAAGCTCTTACCCTCTGAGGGTTGTGCTAACATCAAAGCATTTTTTTTGCTTTAAAAAAATGCAACATTGCTATCTCACATTGCTAACTCTGGTTGGCATCAGAACTGAACTGAATTATAGGACACCCAGCTGGTGTGGTGTCACAGAGAATTACTTGATCTATGGAAACCCCACACATCTGGTGTCAGAGGCATGGTCAGTGTGGTATTAGTGTGAGAGTAAAGGAGAAATACAGGAGCAGTTTTCTCAGAATATATATGATCTATTCTAAATCTAAGGGGTTTAGCATGGCATATTGTTATAAGTGAAGAGATCGTGAACTGGGAATTTCAGCCTGAAGGTAAATACAAAGATACAGAAGTATGGAAAATAATGAAAAGGCTATTGAAGACAATGTGACATCAGAATAAAGACAGACACTGAGCAGTGGAGCAGAACATGAGGTCCTAAAACTGTCCCCTAAACAAATGATCAGCTGGGTTTATGATAGAGCTATCACTGCCAATTACTGGAGAAAGGAAAGACTGTTTAAATGAATGGTGCTGGGACTACTGCTTATCCAAGAGGAAAAGTGAAATTGGATTCAACCCTAA
Source organism: Mustela putorius furo (assembly GCF_011764305.1). Classification (NCBI taxonomy): domain Eukaryota; kingdom Metazoa; phylum Chordata; class Mammalia; order Carnivora; family Mustelidae; genus Mustela; species Mustela putorius. Next base: position 26,360,196 of record NW_025421987.1, read on the forward strand.
CACCATATACATAAACCAAATCTAGATGGACTCATGTTATAAAATAAATAAATCCCAAGAGAACCCTTGATTTCACACAGATGTAAAAGATGGTGGAGATGGGAAGGGGAGAGAGGGTGTTTCAGTGATTATTTATTGTGGACAAAATCACTATAAAGGTTCACTAGATAAATCAAGAAAAACACATTAGCAGAAAGATATCATGGCAACCCACCTAATTCATTTATTCTCTGTCATTTTTGCCATTAAAATGCCATTGAATTCCAGAGAGCTCTCATTCCCCTAACTGGCAGTGCATCAGATCTCCAGAGCATTCTTGAATTCTCAGGCCCCATCTCAGACCTACTCAATGAGAACCCCTTGGAGGCAGTACCCAGGAGTTTCTATTTTTAATAAATCTTAGCAGAAAATTCCACTACATGGCCAGAATTGGGAACCACAATCCTGTATCATTATTAGGTCTCAGAATTCATTGAGAAAATAGAAGCTACAAGACAGGAATGCCATCAAATCTCATTGAATGAAGTGGCCCTGCTACCATGAGATTTTATGTCCCCATTGGCTTTGGATCTTTAAGTGTTCCTCTCTGTGAGAACGTGACCCCTATAATTCTCCCCTCTCTTCCTCAACTCTTAGCAGCATACCCTTGTTTGGGGACCACTCTTCTTCCTTGCTTCCATGATATCACATTTGCCTAGCTCTGCTCTTCCCTCTCTCTCCTGGGCTCTTGGGTCTCTCCTCCTCCACCTCATGTCTGAATAGTGAAGGTGCAGCGTCTTAGTCATTTCAGGCTGCCATACACATTACCATAGACTGGGTAGTTATACAACAAACAAGCTTCTTTGGAGGCTGGAGGTCCAAATTCGTGGTGCTGGCATGGTCAGGCTCTTGATGAGGGCCCTCCCTCTCCAAATACCGTCATACTGGGATTACGATTTCAGCATATGAATTTGGAATTGGAGTGGGAGGTGGGATACAGTCTGTCCACTGCAGCTGGGAATGATTTCCTCTTCTCCACATTGTCTAAGCAATTTCAACCAGTCTCTTTACTTCTATTTTCACCATCATACTCCAAGCAATGCCTATCTTACTTGGGCGACTGCCACAGTCTCCAGTCTGTCCCTGCTCCTACTGCACTCTAGACAGCTTTGAAAAATTCAAGCAGATCTTCTGGCCTAAAAATATCTCATGTTCTCCCATTTGAAATCCTTACCATGCCTAAGAAGCCCTTCAGGGTCCCTGCCTGTCTTTCCATACTCCTCTCTTGCCATGCTCCTCTCCTAATTCTCCCACCCAGGTCACAAGTGCTGCTTATTTCTTTTATAGCACTTTTATCATCTTAAATTATTTATTGACTTGTCATCTGATTCTACTTCGTCTAAGATCAAACTCATCATTTCACCCCCAAACTATTCCCTCATTTTTGTTTTGCTAGTTTCATCAAAGATGATATCATATTTCACTTTTTAGGACTTGAAAAACTATTTTTTTGTCCTCTCTTCCTCACCATTTTACTTCCAAACTATTTTTCACAAATCGACAGTGATGTTCCTCACTTCAGTTCTTCTTTCTCTTCTATACTATTTTTTTCCTAGTCCATTGGATATGGGTCATTTTGGGGTCACAGATCACTTTGAGTTATGAAAGCCACGGGCAGATGGGAAGCCACCTACTGGATGGGTGACTAGAGCCAAATTACTTAATTACCCAACTTTAGTTTCACCATCTATAAAATCGAGAAACTAACAGTACAAACATGAAGAAGATGTTTTTGTGCCCCTCAGCCCACTCTGAAATCAGTCCAGCGATGGAGAAAAGTTCTGGGTAGCTGCTAGAATTCCACCTCAAGCAATCTTGAGTTACATAACTCTCCTCTTCTGCCTCAGGGCTTTCTTCAGTGGCAGCATAGCCCGAGAGTATCTGGAAATTCAAATTCCTGGGGACAACCTTCAACCAATAGTGGATGGCAGTCAGTGAATATCCTATTCCTTTTTTTTTTTTTAATGATTTTATTAATTTATTTGACAGAGAAAGCACAAGTGGTGGGGCTAGCAGAGGGAGAGGGCCAAGCCGTCTCTCTGCTGAGCAGGGAGCCTGATGCAGGGCTCGATCCCAGGACCCTGGGGATCATGACCTGAGCCAAAGGCAGCCACTTAACTGACTGAGCCACTCAGATGCCCTGGATATCCTACTCCTGTGGATATCCAAGGCAGTCTACACTGTTTCTCAGAGGGTCCCTTACAGGATAAAGAGCCAGTTATATAACCAATTTACTATTCATCCTTCCTTCCTTATCTCACTCTCCCTGTCTTTATTTCTGCCCCCTCCCCCACATCAGATCATATCCCAAATAAACTACTTGTATCCATGTTCTGCTTTTAGGGGAACCTAAACTATGGCAGTAAACCTATCAGTTAGGATCCAAGCAGGAAAAAAATGCATCCTTTAAGTTGCACAAATAAAAAAAAATTAGTAAAGGAAGCATTTATGCAGATGAGGTAGGGTTAGGAAAACAACCCAAGGGCTGGCAACGGTGGAGAGCCATTATTACCCCTAAGCCTGAGAGAGACTTGGCCTCCAATGGAGGGATGAGGGCAAGGTCAAGTGCCCTGCATGGTGACACCAATTTAGCTTTCCTAAAACAGTATTTCCATCACATCCTTTGCATCTAATGAACACTAATATCTGGAATTCTTGGTTGGATATTCAAGATTAAGGTATGGAGGTGGAAGAACTCAAGAATTATCTAATTCATTCCCTTTATGAGCAAAGCGAAGCCCACCAAGATTAAATGACATGTCCAAACAATATGCCAATCAATATCCATTGACAAGGTCAAATTCAAGTACCACGTCCTTTATGAAGGCTTCTCAGTGCACTCTGCTGGGAAGTGAATGCTTCCTCTTGTAAATTCTCCTAATACTCATTTAGAAATCATACAGAAAGAAGAAGATACAGATCTATTTCAACCTGAGCTTCTCCATGTTAGATGAGGTAATCAAATACTGGGGTACAGAATTTTACAACAGATGAGTTTCTAAAGTAGGATGTCAATTCACTGATCAATAGAGCAGTTAAATGGATATACAGCTTAGGCTGGCTATAAGCTTTTTTCTGTAAACGACCAGGTATAAATACATCAGGGACACAGTCTGTTGCATGTTTCTTTTCTTTTTCTTCTTTCTTCCTTACTTCCTTGCTTTCTGGCTTTTGGTGTGTTTTATTTTGTTGTTGTTTTTCAGCAGTGCATTGAAAATGTAAAAACTATCCTCACTTACTGGGTGATAGGTTGCATTTGCTGGGGGCATTAGTTTGCTGACTTTTTATATCTGTCACCAGAAAGGAAGCTGACTTGGGAAACAAACTTAACAGGTTGCTTAGTAAGTAAAACAATAAAGAATAAAAGAAGTTCAAATTCAGTCATGCAATCTATATATTGTCAGTGTCTATGTGTGCCAGGTACTGTTCATGGTCCTAAGGTCACAGTGGTGAACAAGAAAGATGCAATTCTAATCCCCAAGGAGATGAGTGGGTGTGTGATAAGAGATGAATAAAGCATTTAAGAGGAGTGACATAATGATTCTGACTACTTTCTGTGTGGAAGCAAGACTGAGGTGGGACAAGAGAAAACAAGAGAAAAACAGGTTAGAAGACTATTACAGTGGCTCAGAAGAGAATGATTACCTCAGACCAAGGCTGTAGTGGTGGAAGTGATGAGATGGTTGGTTAAATGGCTAGATTTGGGATATATTTTGGAGATAGATCCCTCCAAACTTACCAATGAATCAGATGACAACAATGCAACCAGAAGAATGGTACTCACATTTACTGAAGTGGAAGAGGTTAGAAGGTAAAAGGGGGTTGGGATCCAGGACACAGAAGGAAGACTGATCTGGGATAATATCAGGAACAGTGGGAAAAGGAAATAATATGGGAAAGGCAGCAGAACTGTCTGGAAGCTTTGAGTGTTGTTTGAGATGTTGGGTCACTAATTGGAATTCTTAGTGAGTTCTTACATAGCACTTAATTTAACTACTGAAAATGTCTTTTTCCTCTAAGTGAATTTTCCCTTATCTTTTAAATTAGATAAATAAATACTATTAAATGCCACAAAAATATATGTAACATGTCTATAAGTTATAAACCATAAGAATTCAATGCATATCTATGAACTCTCCACTTTATCTAAATTGGACATTTGCCAGTAAGTTACATTTACCTTTGTTCTTCTTAATCTCATCTCCTGGTTACTCCATAGCCTAAATTTTGTGTTTACTACTCTCTTTCTTTAAAATCACATGTGTACTTTTTGACCTAAACAATTTTTGGTTTTCCCTGCATTTGAACATTATAAAATGGCAGCTGACATTTTAAAACTCAGCATTATGTTTCCAAAATATATCCAATTACGTATGTTGATTCATTTCCTATGCTTAATTGTATGGCTATATTATAACATAGTTATCCATTTTCCTATACAAACATATTTCGGTTGTTTTCACTTTTTTGCTGTTACTAACAATGCTGCTGTGAATGTTCTGTAGTATCCAACCGTTTCCCAAGTGTGTATATTTAAGAGTGGAAATTGCTGGATCATGAGGTGTGTAGTTTTACTTCTATAAGATTGTGCCAAATTGCTTTTCCAAGAGGTTATTACCAATTTACATTCACACCAGTAAGGTGAAGGAATTCCCACTGATGCATGTACTCTAGAATTTGGCAATGTCAGACTTCCTTAATTTTGTCAATTTACTGCATGAAAAACAGTGTCTCGTTGAGGTCTCTCTTTTATTTCCCAGGTTAGTAGGAGACAGAACATCATTTAACCTGTTTATTGGTCATGACACTTCCTCTTCCATGCTCGTATTTCTTATCTAACTTTCCTTTTCCATAATCTATCAATCCTATCTCTGCCACTTCGCGCTGGAATTTTAAGACAAGAAACACTGTACGTTTTTTACCTGTAGTTAAGCAGCAACTGACTCGCTCCTCTTGTTTCAGAAGTAAAGGAGACCAAGGACTCTGAGCCTCCGAACCACTAAAGTCTTTTCGTGGGCGAGTCCTTCCGGACCAATCAAATTTTCTTAACCTACACTGCCTAAAAATAGCAGCACACAGATCTACACCCAAGGCTCAACATTCATGGCCATAAATTCTTGCACACGTTTCCCAGGAGCAAACTATACACACCGGACACCCCAACGCACACAAACGAAAACACAACCACGTGCTCTGCTCTTCTCCCGCGGCAGGAGTCCTTTGAAACCGAATAGAGAACAATTGTCTTAGCATCCTGTTTCACACTTTCGTCAATAGTTTTTCGACCAAAAAAAAAAAAAAAAAAAAAAGAAGACACAAAATGTTTTGAAAGAAGTTATTTAAAAAGATAATAATCTTTGGGGGGGTTTCGTTTTCTTGTCTTTATGCTTTTGTGAGGATTTATTTTGAGTTACCTGACAGAGTCTTTTCATCAGCACTTGTGTGGAAACTGCGACGAGATGAGCACCTGGGACGGGGAGGCGGGGCGGAGGTGTGACGTCATTGCCGCGGGGCGGAGGCGACGGTGTCTGAGGAGAGGCTCCGCGTGCTGGTTGCCAACTCTGGCCTTTCGGCTTGGAGTCTAGGAGAATATCTGCCACTGTCCGCTTTCCCTTGGTGGTCCGCTCACAACTAGACCCACTGGAGATGGCAGACGACCTTGGAGACGAGTGGTGGGAGAACCAGCCTGCAGGTGCAGCCAGCAGCCCAGGTACCCACTCTGCCCGCGCGGCTGCGGGGCCTCCCCTGACCGACCCCTCCCCCCCAACCCCTGCGTCCTTAGGTGAGCCTCTGGCGGTCACGATGTATGGCCCCGCGGTGGTGTGCCCAGCTGTGGGAGCGCGCGAGCGTCGGGAATGAAGTGGTGCGGGAGCCTTATTACTGGGTGAACAGTGTGGCTTTAACTCAGGTCTACCCTCCTGTCAGGAAAGACCCTGAAGGAAAGATTTTCCTTTTACGTGTTTCTTAATAGGTAGATTTTTCGTGAATTCAGAAGAGTTTACGCGTAGTGGTTAAGGGTAACTCCTGGATTAGATTCAGAGTGGTTCTGCTCAAATCGAGACTCTGGGGCACCTGGGTGTCTCAGTCGTTAAGCATCTGCCTTCGGCTCAGGTCATGATCCCGGAATCCTGAGACCGAGCCCCTCATCGGGCTCCCTGCTTGGGGTGGGGCGGGGGGAGGGGTGAAAGCCTGCTTCTCCTTCTTCCTCTCCCACTCCCTCTACTTGTGTTCCCTCTCTGGCTATCTCTCTCTGTGTCAAGTAAATAAAATCTTAAGAAAACAAAAACAAATGGGGACTCTGGCCCCACTAATACTGCTTCGGCTCCCTTTCCTCAACTATAAATTACGGATAATAATGTCAATTTCATAAGATTATCATGAAGATTAAATAAACATAATACAAATGATGCACTTTAGCACAGTGCTTGGCACAGAATATATGCGAGGTAAATATAAGCTATGGTTTTTCTTGCTATCATCATCATCTTGTTATTTGGACTGTTAAAGCCTGAAGGAGGTTTAGAAACCAATCATCCTTTTGAACTCAGCCATTTCACAGAAGAGACACATGAGACCTTCACAAGTAACTTCACATGAGTAACTTCACAAGTTCATGTAGCTAGTTGGTGTCAGAAGCAAGACTAGAATTTAGTTAATTCAAACAACTTGCTACGTGTACCCACTGCCAATGTGGTGGATATTTTATCTTTAAGTAGGTGGCATTTAGTAACTGCTCACCACAGGCTGACTTTGAACCTTTCAAGTTCCATGAGGCTTAGTATACAATTACGTTTTGAAATCGTTCTTCAAAGTCTACCTCTCTTCTCTACCAGGTTCTAAGATATTTTTTAGGGGAAAAAAAAGTAAAGTCTTATCCATGTCATATTGTCCACCAGGCACTGCACATGATTGACACTTGATACATACTTGCTGCAAATATTAATTTTGAAATATGTGTTGTGAAGTGTCCATTAAAGCTGCAAAATTCTACAACATTGTTTCCAGAAGAGTTGCCTTCAGGTACAAACTGAGTAGATGTCATTTTTAAAAAGGTAGCCAGTGTAATAACTTCCTCCAGTAAACTTCCTGACTCTGTTGCTACTTTGTTTCTAAGAAATATCTCTTGCAGGCTGTAGTGTTACACATTTACTTTGATAACCCTTCCCCCCTCAACTCAGGTATTTAAGGCTATATTTTATGATGTGATTTAAGTATAGAAATCGTTTAAGAAATAACTGAATTCCTTTTGAGTGGTAAAGGGGATCCTATTTCTTGATTCTAGCCTTGCCTCTTGCCCATTACCGGCCATGTCTCTCAAGTTAGTCACCCTTTAGAAGGAAAGAAATTAATGTGTATTGAGTGTCTTTAATATGCCAGATATTTTCATAAACATAAATTCATTTAATCTTCATAATATGTTTAAAAGATATGTATTACTTTCACTTTTATAGATGAGAAACAGAAAAGTTCAGTAATGTTCTTAGAAACACACAGCAAAGAAGATATCTGGGAAGAGATTACACAAGTATGCCTGAGTTTCAAAGTCATACTTTATCCACTATTACAATGTGTTTTTACTGGGCCTCAGTATCATGATCAGTAAAATGAGGTGTCCTTAGAGATTATCTTTTTAAGGGTTTTAACAAACCAACTGTTCTACACATTGGATTTATAGCATCTTTCATGTAAGTTACCAGGATTCCCATCAAGATAGTATGTTAGAGGCACCCTGCTTCTTAGACTCCTTCTAACTCTTAAAATTGCTGACTTTAAATGTATCAGGGGTATTTGCTTTGTTAACTTCTTCTTAGTATAGTGAGCATGTAAGCTTCTTTGAGATATGCTTGATTATTTGTCAGGGATTTGCTAAATAATCTGTATGGTATTTCTAATTCAGAAAAAAATCACAACAAACCAATTCAGATTTCCTGATTCTACCTATGTTAATGGGGGAAAGATCAGCCTAAAATGTGTGAACTGTATTTTTGTTTTGAAAGTCATGGGAGAAATAGTGCCTTAAGTCAGAGAAAGGAAAGATAGTTATAATGATGCCTTTATTTCTGTTGTGTGCTGTGCTACTTGCTTATAAAAGTAAACATCTTTCCTTACCATCTGTTTTCCATTCACGCTTATGGTAGCAAGAAGCATTTAGCCATTTTAACAATCTACATCTATAACAAAGGCTCAGCATTCATGGTCATGAATTCTTTTGCATGTTTTCTGAAAGCAAACTGTACAAACATACAGATTCCCAAACACTGATACACACTATGTAAAACATCTGTCTAACATATCCGGCTATCTACTTATTGTCTAAGGAAATGTAATTCAGAGACTCTTACTAAAGCTCTTGATCTTGATCTACATATGACCCTTTTTTTGCATACATCTTATGGCTATTCAGAACTTCCACTCTTGTGCTAGAATTCTGCATTTTACTGGAGCCCAACATGGGACCTGGCACCTGGTGTTTGAAAGAGATTAGCTGAATAAATGTATGCATGCTGCTAGATATACAGAGTTCTTGGTAATCATGTATGTAGATAGACATATAATTTCTCACCCAATTAAATACTTTTAAGAATGAAAGGCCATGCCATTAGAATTTTTCTGGGACTGTCCTAGTCTACCTGGGATGTCACCCTATTGACATCATTGTTGGTGATTGGAGTCTTGGTCCAGGATAAGACCACTGAGAGTTGTGTGTGCTGAAGAGTATTCAGCCAGTGTGTTCAGGTAACAGAGTCTAGGAGTCATCTAGTGACATCCGACATTTCATTTTACTTATTTCCTTATTCCCTGCATACCTTAAGAGATTATTTGAGGTTATTTATAGTAAATAATGCATGCATTAGAATCATAATTGCGAAACCTTAATGCTAAAATGAACAGATACAATGCCCATGGTTTCATGTAGTTGACTAAACTGGGCACTTTCTCAGTGTTGCTTGAAAACTGAGAATGTCATTCCCAGCAGGGATTTTGTTACTTATGGAGCAGAGCCAAGAGTTTTTGCAGTTGGAGTTGGTCACTTGATCATTCACTTACTGAAGAGAATATTGATTGTTTTCCCTTTTTATTCCAATAATATCCCTCTTAAGTTAGCAAGTCAAGTGTCCAGCAGGTAGCAGGGTTTATGAATCTGGAGCTCCAGGGTTGGGTCAAGGCTAGAGATAAGAGATTTAGGAATGACTGGCACATGTATAGCTTACTTTTTTTTTTTTTTTTAAGATTTTATTTATTTATTTAGAGAGAAAGAGAGAGAGAAAATTTCAAGCAGAGTCCCTGCTGAGTACAGATCCTGGCAAGGCTTGATCTCATGACTCTGAGATCATGACCTGATCTGAAATCAAGAGTCAGACACTCAATAAACTGAGCCACCCAGGCACCCCTACAGCTTACTTTTAAAGAGGATGTTTTAGCAATCTGCCAAATTCTCAGCCTCTGTTTTTGAAGAGGATTTTGCATGTGCTTCCCTAGCTTATTCTGAATATTTGATTCATCTTTACCAAGCATCTAACTAGAAAACTGAAGTGTGAACACACTTAAATGTACAGTATAAGGAGACTGTAGATAATAACGCTAACCTGCATTTGTTGAGTGGTGGTTATGTGCCAGATACTGGCACATAATATTTTGATTGCTTCATGTGTATTAGCTCATTTAATCTTCACCAGTACACTATGATGTATTTACTATTATTCCCATTTTACAGGTTAGGAAATTGAGGCACTAAGTGGTTAAATGATTTGCCCAATGTTATTTAGTTGGTAAGTGGGGAGGCTGGGATTCATAGGCAGGCAATCTGAAACCAGCCTGTGCACTTAAGTTTCTCAAAGATAATTATTCTGATTATCAATGTTAAGACTCTCATCTCTAAAATAACAATCCTTTTATCAATTAAAAAAGGCTCATATTTATTTATATATATCATTGTTTTCAAATTGTGTCTATAAACTCTTACTCTTCTAAAGTTTACTCTTCTTTTTTTTTTTTTAAAGATTTTATTTATTTATTTGACAGAGAGAGATCACAGGTAGGTAGAGAGACAGAGAGAGAGAGAGAGAGAGAAGCAGGCTCCCTGCTGAGCAGAGAGCTCGATGCGGGACTCGATCCCAGGACCCTGAGATCATGACCTGAGCCAAAGGCAGCAGCTTAAACCACTGAGCCACCCAGGCACCCTAAAGTTTACTCTTCTAAAGAACATTGATTAGTCAGAGATACAAATAAGCGGACTGTATCATTGGGCTTTGAGAACAATCTTTGCCAGGAAGTCAAACTTCATCCTAGTGCTCTAGACTCACATACCTGGCTGTCTTCTTGAAGTCTGCTTATTTACTAGAATGTCGAATGCAAATGAAAGCAAACAAAGGCCTTACTCTCTGATCTATCAAGTCTTTAACTCTAAGACATCCTGAATGCTTTTTTTCCATTTTTCTCCTCTGTTACCCATCAGAGTACATGTTACCATCTTCATTTGCCTTAACTACTGCAGTAAACTAACAGGGCTCCCAGTTTCTGTCTTGTTCCTCTTTGGACTGTTCAATTAGCAGCTTGAGTGATCAGATCTCATTCCTGCCCAAACCCTTCAGTGGCTTCATCTGTCACATATAATACAACCCAGGTTACTTATTAGGACTGATGTCTGCCACATCTACTATTTACTCCCCTCTAATTTATGCTCTTCCACCCACACCAGCCTTTATTTTGTGCCTCAACAGGGCAACTTCATTCTGTCTTAGTCCTTTACAGTAGGTGTTCCTTTTTCTTTCTGGGCTCTCCAGTATTTCAAATGGCTATCCTTTTCTTAGAACATTAAGACCTCAGTTCAGATATCACTGAAAGAAAAGCATTCCATGTCAGCCAGTCTAGAGTAGCCATCTAGTTGGTCTATTATATCATCACATTATAGTAATTCTCAGCAGGGCACTTATCACCAACTGTTATTTGCCTTGTTAAATGATTACATTTGCTAATAGATTACATTTCGTTGTTAAATTATTACATTCTGGTATGATCCCCCACACGAGATTGTAAGCCAAATGTGAGCAGGGATTTGTTTATCTAGTTCTTTGCTGTATACTCAGTGCCTAGAGTAGTATCTAGGTCCTTAGAAAGCACTCATTAAGAATTTGTTCATTAAGTAATTGTTAATGTTTCATAGCCACATTTGAAGACCTCAACATAGGAGTTCCACATCTAAAGAAATTTAGTTCACTAGAAGAATTGTCAAAATCTTGCTCAGGTTTTTGACAGATTTGACAGGCGCTGCTTCTCTCTTTCTGAAAATACATTGAAAATCCTTGTTGTATAACTGTATACTAACCTTTTATTCTAACCATATTTGAATTTAGTTTTATAAATTTTGTTTTGAAAGAGGAAAACAGACTTTTGCTTTATAATGAGCTGATAATTCTTTGTGGTGACAGCTTTTGTTACTTAGAATCAATGTAATTGGTCATTTTGTTTGAGATTGCTGAAATGAGCATTTAAAAGTTTTTGTCGTTGTTCTTGTATTGTTTTATATCATCTTCAAATCACATTGCTTTATCTATGCTGAATTCCTCCTAGAAACGATGAAGTAGGGGAATGCCTTGGATCTTTTAAACCTGAATAATTCAAGTGTTTGGTTTCTTCCCCTCTTCTTATACCAGAGTTAGACCTTTACAGTATTAATTTTACCTATAGGAAGCCATGCATAGTAGATGTAAAGTAGTAGTAAAACATTGTCTCTGCATATAGAATTCAGACTTGGAATATTTGTAGTACATTTTAATGACATACAACAGAAAATCAACTTCAAAATTATTTATTGAACTCTCATGCTTAGCCTTACTTTAGACACTGGTGGATTAGAGGATGAAACATATGCTTTCATTGTGGAATTTATACATCAGTGTGGTTCAACCAAAATGCAAGTAGTATTATTTTGACAGATGTTCAAGAGGGATGCCTGGGTGGCTGAGTTGTTAAGCATCTTGCCTTCAGCTCAGGTCATGATCCTAGCTAGGGTCCTGGGGTCGAGCCCCTCATCGAGCCCCACTTTGAGCCCCGCATCGGGCCCTATGCTCAGCAGGAAGCCTGCTTCTCCCTCTCCCACACTCTCTGCTTCTTTCCTGTCTCTCACTGACTCTATCTCTGTGTCAAATAAATAAACAAAATCTTTAAAAAAAGAAAAGATGTTCAAGGGCAAAAACAGGGACAGAATAAATTTTAAAACGTGAGAGGAAGAGAAGAAGAAAGAGCACATGTTGCATCAATAGTCAGTGTTCTGTACTTGAAGACTGTGTAACAAATGGACCCACAGATAACCTTCATGGACTACTTTTACTTTATTTATACAATTTCAGTAATTCTTACAAGTGATTAAACATGTGGTTCTTGACAACAATTTTAAGTGTTTAAAAGTACAAATTTATACATCTTTACCCAAACGTGCACAGTAGTTCTGCTATAGTTCTGCTAAATGTCTATGAATCTCTTGAAAAAGACCAGGAATTTGGAAGGCTTAGAAATACTTCCATTTCCCCTCTCAGATTCAATGGCAACAGTATTTTGTGGCACAAATCCTTTGACCTGTTCTTATCAGATGTTCTTTAGTTGAACACTTTAGTGCATTCATAGATTTATACATCTTACTAAATGTGTCACAAACAGCTTGAAATATAGTTTCCCTGTTTTCATCAGCTTTCAAAGAATTCTTAGTTCTTAAATTATTACTGTTTTTTTAATGTTGATTAAGCTCTTATTCCTGAGTTCCTTGCTAGTCTAATTCATACTTGACCAGAGATCAGAAACTTTTTTTGTAAAAAACCAGATAGTAAATATTTTAGGCTTTCCAGTCACTGTCACAACTACTCAACTCTGCATAAAAGCAAGCATACATAATAAATATGTAAACAAATGAGTGTGGCTGTGTTCCAATAAAACTTTACCTATGGACAATGAAAATTGAATTTCGTGTAATTTTCACATTTTGTAAAATATTTATTATCTGATTTTTTTCCTACTATTTAAAAATGTAAATACTATTCTTAACTTGCAGGACATACAAAAACAAACAGGGCTGAATTTGATCTGTGGCGTGCAGTTTGCATACACCCCTGCCCCAGGTATGTCCCCTAGAGTGGGAATTTGAAACATATCCCAGAGAGAACTACATTTTACATCAGATACTCCATTACTTAGCCCATCATTATCAGTCATATATTAGATCAGTCACATTTCTGTTAAAAACCAGATACTTTATTCCAAGTAGTTAAAAGGAGATTAGTTCAGAAATCACCAAAGCTAAATAAATGAAGGGCTGAGGAAACCCTCCAGCATAAACAAATCAGGTTATTAAAGTTCTTTTTACAAATTGGATTTGTTTTTCTTCACTTGGATTTTTATCTGCTTTCTTTTAAAAACTTAGTAAAGTAACTCCAGAATTAGGATAGCTTCTTTTATTTTTATTGTTTTTCAGAGAGGTCACTTTTCTGCAGAAATAGAATTATTCTCAGGAAACAGGATTCTTTATGTTTCAGTTGTGTTACAGCTCAAACACCATTTTGTTAAACCCCAAATAGTATTCCCAGTTCTGAGCTACTTATGCATTTTTATTGCATTTATTACATATTGCTTTAAAATAAGTATGGTTTTTGGTTGGTAATCGTCTTTAAAATAAACTTTGTTATTTTAAAGACTTCTGTCTTATTGGGATTAGAATTGTTACCATTTAAATATGGATTTCTGCTGCTTGCCAAAGAAATTTCGCTATTTTCTGACTCTTTTTTAGTACTTTGTACAATATCTTTCTCTTTTTTTTTCTTCTCCTGAATTTATGCCAGCTCGGCATGAAAACACTTGAAGAAGTCTCCTAACCTAGGAAAAGACAATTTTAAAATATCCAACATACAACATATTTTGTGCTCCTTTTCAAGGTAAAAATGTTCCCAGTGTCTTTTGTTTTTCTGGGAGTATTTCATGCTTGTTTCTCCTGTTTTATGCTTCTTTTCAGTCTGTTTGGTTTCTACTACAGGAGTTCCAGTGTTTTTTCTTTCCATTAGCTTAATTATCAGTCTTGAATGTCAGTCACATAGCATAACTGCTTTTTTTCACTGTAACTATATACCAGTGCTATCTCTTAGCAATTTTCTCACTTATGTCTTGACTGAATGGTCCTCTTCTCTGTCATTCATTCATCCTCTGTTCATTTAACATTACCTTCATATTGCAGGCACAACACTAAGTATCCTACACATTTTCCAACTGCACCATTTACCTGTTACCACCCTGCACTTCCTTTTGAACTGTTTCTCCTGTATGTTTGTGTTAGAATTCCATTACTATATATATATATTTTTTTAAGCTTCTTCCCACTCTTTGTCTGACAACTTTTCAACTTAGACTTTTCCATTTCAGGCTTTTAATTCACCTGACCTCCCCTCACTTCTTCCTCTGTTACTCGTCTGTTGGGACTGCTGCACATCATCCCTCTCTTTGACTTCTTTGTTCAGTGGTACTCAGACTTGCAGCTCCTTCTCCTCCTCCTTAAAACTGGAGTGAGTCCACGGTTATTTGTATAATGACACAAGTACATGGAAGCAGGCCGGGCTGGATGAGTGTGGAGAATGGCAGTTCCTTTGCTCCTACTTTGCTGGCTCCGTCCCAGGATAGCTTGCTAAAGCACTGTCCTTCCAGGATTTCTTCCAGGATCTTGTCTCCAGTTCTCAGTACAGGATCACAGAGAACCTTGCATCATGCTCTTCATAGGTTTTTTTTTTTTTTACACTGAAGCTTTACACAATATAACTGTGTCTCATGTCAAAAATGCCTTGTCTTGTAACATTATTGTGTTGCTCTGTCCACACTAAATTATAGACATACCTTTCTTTTACCTCAGTGAGAGAGCTGTAAGTGTGATGAAAAGGATTACTTTAGCTTAGTACTGCCAGAGGCCCGAGTCCCACCTTGTAGATGACTGGTTGAATTCAGTCATGGTTAATCAGAACTGGAAGGAACCTGAAGAATTATTAAGTTGTCCTGTTTTACATATGAGAAACTCAAGGCTCAGACTGTTGAATTCCAAGCTCATTGTCAAATGAGTAAAAAGCTAGGATTGGAATTTGAGTCTTGCTGAATCAACTGTTTTTCTATAGCACTGATACATTGAAGTGATGTCATTAAAGAATGTCTGATGAGATGATAAATTATCTTTTTTTTTTTTTAAAACAACTAGGACAGTGATTCCTTTCTCCCTAAAAGATTTCTGTATTCTTGACCTTTGACTCTTAAATATCCTGATTGCTTTAGAAAGCAGAAATATCCATCTAAAATAGTTTTTGTAATAAGCCTAGCAATATGATTCTATGGCCTGGCATATATAGGAGGGGCAACCTCCTACAAGTGACACAGAAGTCTAAGTGTCAGCGGTCAAGTGTGCATATCATACCAGTAATTATCAGGTCCATCACAGAAAGGTTGTATTCGTCTATTACTCATTTTTTGGTTCCTTTCTTCCTTGTACTAAGAATTTTCTTCTAGTGTAAAGAAATCAGTTTTAGACCTTAAAGTGTGATTTTAATTGTCCTGCCATTTTGATGGAAATGATCTGATTTTTTTGAAGTTGATTAGGAATTCTTTCTAGCATATCTTCTTAGCAAAATATGATTCAATAAAGTTCTGTGAAATGA
This sequence comes from Mustela putorius furo, assembly GCF_011764305.1. NCBI lineage: Eukaryota > Metazoa > Chordata > Mammalia > Carnivora > Mustelidae > Mustela > Mustela putorius. Next base: position 26,375,909 of record NW_025421987.1, read on the forward strand.
AAGACTTACTTCTGAGATCACCAGAAAACTTGTCAGTTGGTCTCATGAATTCAGTCCTATCCCGTGCTAATGATAGAGAGATGGTCCAGCTTTGGGCTGGATTGTAAGTAGAATGAGGAATTGGAAGGATTTGGCCTGTTCGTGTGTATATGCATATACACACATATAGGTACAATAAATGCAGATATGCTGCTCTTTCAGGATGCTATTCACCAGGTCCAGCAACCTGTGAATTAACTGTTCGTCATTTTGCTGCTTCACCATTTCTTAGAGAGATGACCTTTCCTCTTTGGCCTTCATACTGGTAATTTTAGTTTTCTGGATATTTCTGTAAGTGGGTGAATCCAGATAATGCATTGGCATGACTTACCTTTTCCCTCCCATGTGGAGAAAAGTGTTAGAGGTGACAGTTCTTATGATGTGTAGCTTCCCACAGCCAGTGTAGTGACTGGGCTTATCCATAAGCCCTGGGGGAGCTTTAGGGAAAAGCTTAGTGTTGCCTGTAGATTTTGGTTTAGGGATCCGTGTTGGGATTCTCTGCTTGCATACCTTCTTGATCTTGAATTAAACAGAAGAACAAAAGGTAGTTAATAGTATAGTTGGTGGAGCAGCTGACATTGTTTAGTTTAGAGGATTTGGCTTCTTTGGAAGCACTAGGTTCTAGGGATACATCAGATTAAAGACTCTCATGTTGAAGAAAAAAAATTAGAAAAGCAATTCTGTCAACATGTGTTGAGTGTGTGCTGTGTGCAAGGCTCTGAACAGTAGATGGCACTAAATGCAGAGGTAAATTGCTTTTTGGCACTCATAGTATAGTGGGAAGTAAACAAGAGGAGTGTCCCAAATTAATCTCAAAGCGTCCTGAGATTGTCAAAGAAAGGTTAATTTCAACCAAGGGGTCTAAGAGAGTTTCATGAAGAAAGTAGCATTTGATTTGGGCCTCTGAAGACTTAGGATTTTTGATAGCAGGAATGGGAGGGCATTCTAGGGTAAAGGAATACTTTCAGCAGCAGAATGAGGGAATATTTTTGGCAGGGTCCCTGAGATAGGAAGTCAGACACGGTTAAGAAATGGAGTGATTTCAAATTAGGTTGTATTTGACAGATGAAATGGGACTGTAGACTGGGCCTAGATAGGGAAAATTCTACCTGATTCTATAGACGATACATGCTGGAGGGGATCGTGGGGTGAGTAGGAAGGACAAAGTCTGGGGGAGAAAACTTGTGGAGGTAGAATTGTATTAATATTTACTCCCTGTTAACATATGAAGAGTAAGAGAGGAGTCACAGATACGTTGAATGATCTGGACTGGGAGAGTGTATTGTGGAGTGTGAAAGAGTATGATTGAGTATACATTCACTTAAAAAATACACTCTTATTTTCATTTATTAAGGAAAAATACTCTTGGATAAGAGTACTTGTTGGTAAAGAGATGGGAAAAAGTTCTCAGCTAACTGTAGTTCTCCCATTATAATCCATAGTTGCTGGTGATGATATTTCCCCCCTCTTTGGTTGCATCATCCTTTCTCTCCTATGAGCTCAAAAATATAAATCTTTTGAAAATGCATTGCAGTTTTCATGATGGATTACTAATACTGTTTTTATGGGAACCCTTCTTATATTATTTTTGTTTCTACAGAAATTTGTTTCCATGTTTTTATTGTACTGATAAAGTTCAGTTAAGTCTCTTTATGTAAACATTTAGTTACTGAAAATGCCCTTTAACTTTCAAAGCAACTGTATTTAGATTTTCAGATAAATGGTACATAGACTTAGCTAAAAATGTGAGGATTGCTAGAAAAGTTTTTGGACTTTTGTATTACTGACATTTTTTTAAATACTTAATCCTAAAAATAACAAGTGAGATACATATCAGAGTATCAACATACTCTTTCAGTCTCCTCCTTATCTATATGGTATTACTACCTTTCAGCCTGTCCTCAAGGTCTCATCTTCAGTGCTGAAATGCTCATTTTAACATTTTTACCTCTCAAATAGGCAGAACCTTTAAAAAATAAATAAATAAAACTCAGTGCCCAGTAAGGGTTTGGTGAGATGGGTGACCTCAGTGATGATTACAATAATAGTTTGGTGGAGTGTATCAAGATACCTAAAATTCAAACTCTGTGTATCACTGATTTTATTGCTAGGAATCTTTTCTAGGAAATAATCAGAGATGTAGGCAAGGCTATTCATTTTTAAATTATTTATAACAAAAATTTATACTATAAATTACACTATAATCACCTGAAAGTATATGTTTTAATGCTTTTGAAGAAATAGGGAAATGCTTGTTTAGTAATGTTAAAAGCAGGATTAAAATCTATATATGTGCTTTAACTATGTATGTTTGAGGAGAAAATATGCCAGTGCTGTCAGTAAGTAACTGGTGAAGTTATAGGTGTTTTTTATTTTTCTTCTATTTTCTATATTTTCTACATTTTCTACAATAAGTATACAGTTAGAAAAAGCAACACTAAATTATATTAAGAGATTTTAAAAAGTGGGAAATACTTCAGAGATCAAAACGTTTATGTGAATATCAACCATATTTTCCCAACCACAAGTAGTAGCAGCTGCAACTGAAATCAGTGATGGACTAATTGAAGTTATCCTATCTTGTCATTATAGGCTTAATAATAGCCTTTCTAAGATAGGTTTCTGCAATGTCCTTTAACTTTGTCAAGATTTAGATGGGTTCTCCTATTGTACAAAAGTCTTTTGAAATCCTTTTTAAATTGTAGATTCCTGGGCCTTCCCCCTAGAAATTATAACTCATCTATCTTTGGATGGGCCTAGACATCTTCATTTTAAATAAACTCTCAGGGTGAGTCAGGTGGTCAGCCTGCCATACTGTGAGAAACACTGCGATAGTTGAACCTCTTTTAGAAGTAAGTTTAAAGTTGTGTAGTGCCTGGCTGACTCATTGGTGGAGCATTGGACTCTTGATCTCAGGGTTGTAATTTCGAGTTCTGCATTGGGTTTACTTAAAAATTACTTAAAAATAAAATCTGCAGGGGGCGGCTAGGTGGCGCCACTGATTAAGCATCCAACTCTTGGTTTCTGCTAAGGTGGTGATCTCAGGGTCCTGAGATGCAGCCCCTTGTGAGGCTCTGGGCTTTGTGTGGAGTGGGCTTAGGTTTCTCTCTCTCATCCCTTTGCCCCTCCTCCCCAACTCTCCCACACTTGCATACTTTCTTTCATCTTGAACTCTGGCCTGCCTGGGTGTGGGAGATTTCAATGGTTTTCATCAACCTGTGGGGCTTTTAAAATACTGTGGGTGTCTACATCCCCTCTTAGAACCAACTGACTCTGATTGTTTAGGAGTGTAGGATATGAGCATGTGAGTTTTTAATGAACACAACAGGTTATTCAGAACTAAAAGCCCAGTGATAAACCATTTGGTATGGAACACAATATTGATGGGGCTTGTTTGTTTTAAGCTATATTGTTATGCTTTGGTGAAGACAGTGTGGTTTGGCATGATGGTCGTTGTGGGGGTCAGTTGTCAGGAAGTTACTGAGCTCCCCTTGTTTCTAGACCCATCAATAGTGCAAGCCAACTTTTTAAACTCTGATTTCACTACATAGTTTTGACCTCTAGATGGCAGCAAAGGCTAGTTATTTTATTAGAACAGTCCTAAATGTCGTTCACTGATCTTAAAAATGATGCTATGGTTTGCTTTATTTTTTTTCCTGTATGAATTTTATACTTGGACATGTTTCAGTAAATGAGGTATGGAGCTTTAAGATGTGTCATCTCTTGAATCATTTTTATAGAACATTATGTCAAATAGCTCCAGGACAGTTTTATCCAAATTTGGAGTGCATATTGTAGGCGGAATCTATGCATATGTCTGTTTTAAGACCACACAGTAAATGTTCTACTCAGAGTTGGAGGCTCCTGGGTTTCATCAGAAAGCAGATGTCTTGGAGGAGGTTAAGCTAGTTGGAAAGCTCATTCATAGAAGAAAAGAATTTTTTTTTTTTTATGTTTAACTCAGTTCAACGTGGAGATTGGGATTTGGAATGGATAACGGGTCTGAAAGATGCCAAATTCAGTGAGGCAGAGGCATTGGTTTTATCTAGGGAGCAGTAGAAAGAAAAGGAGTATATGTGTGGAATGCATTCACTAAATTCTTAAAATGTTGGCTTATTTGGTCCATAGTTCCTAAAAAGAAACCAAGCAATCTAAAAGATTCCCTGGTTACAACAAGTCATTAAATGATACTGAGCCTTTCTGACCAAAAGAAGTGCAGAAAGGTGAAAATGTTTTCAGTTTTATTTGAAGTCTTAATTATGTAGCCCAATTTCAACTGGGTGCTTGTGCTCTTTCATATTATCATGGAAGATAAACATCTGAAAGCATACCAGAACAAAATCAGCATTTATGGGGAAGCTATTAGATCCTAGTTAGACAGCTGGAGTTAGGATGTTCCCTTTTCTGTAAATGAAATTAATTTTGTAAGTGCTTTGAACTTTCTGGAGATGTATTGGTAACATATTGTCTAAGAAAACAGTGTTCCCTTGGGAGTGTTCCTGACTCCAAGGACTGCACAACCCCTCAGGACACCTTTTGCTCTACAGATTGAAAGACTCAAGGCTCCCAAAGACCTCCTATAATTTTGATATGTGGTTATTGGGGTGATGCAGGGTGGGGGCAGATTCAGTGCTGCCTGACTCCCTCAAAAACCCAGCTGTGTTATCAGAATAACAATATTTTGTATTTTTGTTTTTATCTCTTTTTAATGGGAAAGTGTATAAGTTATTATGATAGAAGTGGTGATGAAAAGGAGGAAATGATAAACTGGAAAAAAACTTTCAAATATTATTGCATTTATTTATTTTGTCTTTTGTATTGTTTGGTAAATCACTACTAATTTGTATAAAGAAGAAAAAAATGGAAAAGACAGATAATGAATCTGGCAGATATCCTAGAGTTTCATAAGCTGCTTTGGTTTTTTTCTCTTGATTTTCTCAGAACTTCCTCATTATACAATAAAACTTTATCGCTGTAGATTTTACAGTTTTATATGGTAAGTGTTCCTTAAAAAGGAAACTCTGTAGTTGGATTCGCTCATTCCTTTTAACCTCCTGTGAGAAGACATTTGGTTTTAAACAGAGTTGCAGTGCTATTATTTCTATTAAAGCATTGTCTAGTTTCTGAGGAGGTTAGAGAAAATTGATGCATTTATTTTATGATGTAATATGGTTTATGGTTGTACCTAGTTACATCCAACCTCTCTGTGGTAATTACACCATGGGCACTGAGGACAATCCAAGAATAAACACTGAAATATAGTTTTCAAAAATCCTTCCTAACCCAGTTACTTCCATTTAGTACCCACATAGCATCACATATAGAAATAGTATGCTAAAATAAAATATAGTAACCTTGAGCTATTGTCTTCCTTGTTTGTCCCCTTTCTTTTCCCTTTTTTCTTTTAAGATTTTTTTTTTAAGTAATTTCTACATCTAATATGTGCTCAAACGTAAAACCCCAATACAAAGAGTCACATGCTCTAATGACTAAGCTAGCCAGGCGCCCCATCCTCTTTTCTTTTTATTCATTTATCAGATTTTTACCTCAGATGTTTTGTTTGTTTTTCTTTTTTGGTACTCTTCCCACCCCTTCTTTCTCATTTCTTCATTTGCACCCATTTAAGTGTTTTCAGTTGTTCACAGGCTTACCTTTTACAACAACCTTGAGTTAGCAGTTAGAGCAGAGGCTGTGATGCCAGGTAGACTTGGGTGTGCATTCTGGTACTGGCACCAACTAGCTTTGTGTCCTCAGGCAAGGCATTTAGCTCTTCAGACTTAAGTTTCCTCATCTGTAATACTTATCTGGGAATTAGATGACTACTTTAATGTTCTTTGGGGAGTAGGAAAGACCCTGGCCCATCAGAGAAGCGTTTGTTCTTACTAATATTAACGTTAAGAACTTTGTCTTTTTCCTTACATTTGTTCTTAAGGTGCATATTTCCTGATTGTAATCATAACTTATTTTCTTTGGTTATTTTATCTTTCTTGTTTTTCTGATTTACCCTCTCCAATTAATTATGGGAGACATGTTAGCAAGCATGGGAGTTGAGGCAGCTGACCAAGTGGGTGCTGTGTTTACTGGGCCATGTTTCTGAGCAATTCTGATCCAGAAAAAGGATCTCTTTGCACAACGTTTTCCTTCTTTATCCTACTTGGTCTGATCGTCATCTTTTTTAGAGTGCCTGAAAACATACTATTTTCTACTTTTTTCTCTTTTGCTATCTTTTAATTGAAAAATGAAATGAAGTCCTTTGGCCCTAACACTGTGAGTCTATGAGAAGAACAAATGCAAACCAGCTATGGCCACCAGATACGTTGTTAGCCTCATGAGCCTTTGTAGAACACCTACTGCCAGCAGTATTTAAGTCCTAGGTAATGTAGTACAGTGGTTTTTTAACTTTATAAGCCCAAGAATGAACCAGGTAGATTGTTTAAAATGCGGATTTCTTGCATTGGTTTTTAGAGGTCTAGGCATGTGGAAATTTGTAGAGTCCTGAGTGATTCTTACAAAGGTGGTCAGTGACTGCATTTGAGAAACATTGATACAGGAGTTTCAAAAATAAATGATAGTAGATTCTTGCTCTCAAGAGATTACAGTATAGGAGGGATAACTAATAATTATTTAAAAAAAAGGCAAAATAAAGTGCTATAATAGAGGTACAAACAGAAGTATTTTGGAAACTCTAAGGATGATTGTGAAAAATAAGGAAGGCTTTCCAGAGGAATTGGCATTTGAGATAGGAGTTAAGGTTTCAATAGAATAAGCTTCTAGCCCTAGGAATAACAGGAGCAAGATACAAGGCAAGAAAGTTCAATGGTATGTGGGAGGATGGTCAGTACCGTGTTTTGGTGAGGATACAGAGGTTGCCCAGTTTCAAAGGGAGTTGAGTCAAAAGAGGGAGGCCTGATAGATTGCTTGCTCTTTGGATACTCCGTAATGTCAGTGTGAAGTAAGTGCTGTTTTTGGTGGTGGGGGCGTGGAGAGGACTGGAGAATTACCATGATTAGGAAGGTATTGTAGAAAGATCACTAGCAACAGGAGTGAAGATTGGATTAGAGATGTAAGGGGTTAAATGCAATAGATTAACTGCCTTACATTACCATCTGTACTGAGGTCTGGATTTGGGGAGTAGTAGCACAAATAAAAGGGGGGAGGGCAGAGAAAGAAATACTAGGGCAGAGTGGCTGACTAGATAGGGGAAGTAGGCAGAAAAGTGGAAAATGGCTCCTGGGTGTTGAACCTTGGAACAAGTAATATAGTGGACCATCATCAGAAGGAAGACAAAGAGCAACCCAAAAGCAGCAGTGCAGTGGGGTGTGGGCAGAGGCCAAGTTTGAAGTGTAGCTGGACCTTCCATGTGGACCTGTTTGGTAGGCATTGAAAACTTGAGAGCTTGTTTTAAGAATCATCATGAGAGAAATTGTCAATACCATTCAAGTGGCTGAGAACCTAAGGGAAAAATGTAATTCCTTTTCACAGGCCAATCTCTTCTGCGACAGATAATTTTATATTCCTTTCCCAGAGCCTGAGAAGTGAGTTTTATTGGGCCCTATTCTGTGCTCGCATGCCCATCCCCACCACCCTCCATCCTGCTCTGCCCCTCCACAAGGCCACCAATCTTTCTGATAAGAATGTAACTAGTTCTGAGAGCAGCGCCCTACTGGAGGCATTTCTTCCCAGTTCTTGAAGGATGCATCGTGACTGAATTGTTATCCAGGCACTGATTAGCTAGCAGGGGGAAGGGAAATCCTGTCCCTGTCCTCCAGTGACCAGGCTGGCCCCTCTGCCATTGTCTCTAGACTGAGCAGACAGATTACGTAAACTTATATTCTGTGGGGGGATCTGCGAGTCTTAGGCACATGGGCGTTCAGTAATTACAGGATGCTCCCCCCTCACCCCCAGCACACTTCCTTCCTCATTGGCAGTCTGAGAAAACCTGGAATAGGGCCATAGTTGATAGGTTAGCCTATTAAAATAGTAATAATTGTCCATTGTTCTCCCTCGTCCTTTCATTACCCTTCTTAGAAGCTAAAATCAGCAGCCCTGACATTTATATTTTCCAAAATTTTTATAATAAATATGTATTAATCTTATAATTAGAAAAAAAGTTGTATATAAAAAGAATCGTGTTGCCTGTTCCTGTCACTATGAGAGGTGTCATCCTTTTTCACTGAGATGTTACCCTTTGACCCTCTCCTTGTTACTCTGAAGGTATTGTTAGGTGTTTAAATGTTTATGTTATGGGCCTTTTGGGGATCTGTCACTATTTTTATTGCACAATTAACTCCTCTTTCTATAAAACTGTAATTTTCTGAAGCCTAATATCAATGAATTCACGTAAGAACAGCATTAAAAGGCAAAGAACAGAAAAGGGATAGTTCTTTTTAAGAGAAGGAGGAAGCAGTGAGCAGTCAGCTCACTAATAATGAAGGGCTGTAATTTGTTCTTGAGGAATTGTAGGTTGTTTGAAGAGTGGCTGCATCGAAGCAAGTATTTTTACGTATTTAATTGTTTACAAGAGATACATTGAAGACCAACTTGAAGACTTTCTCTAAAATGTCAATTTTATTTGTGGTTTACAGTGATTTAATCCTGAATTGGAAGCGGAATTTAGAGACTGACAAGGTTGAACCCTAATACTTTTCCCACTGACCTGGGAGGATAAATAGCGCATCTTCTTCCCTTTTTTTTTTTTTTTTTCCTTTAAGATGATTCTGGGATCATCATTCTTTCCTTTTAAGATATCATGTTGCTTGAGAAATGGAAATCCTAAACTAGGGTATACCATCCAGGAAGATTTTCTAGTCTTCTGTGATAGCAGAAGTCCCACTACCTCTGGGCTAAGTTGGTGGTGCTTATCTACAGTGGCTAGACTTTGATCTTTTGATTGTGTTTTCTGGAAGTGTTGGATCACTATTCAGACTATCAAGGCACCTACTTTCTTATGAGCTTTGATGTGCATGGTTGTGATGCTTCCTCTGTGGATCATTTTTGTTCACTTCTGTTGCTTTGCAGGTACCTCATACTCCACGCTCTTTCTGCATGCCTGACATTTTCCTGATGATGAGAAACTGTGCTTCTCCTTGCTCTTGCTTTCTCCCATGTCCTATCCACAGCACATCCCCAAGTCCGTCTTCCCCATGCCTGCCCATTTATGTAAGGTGTGGCCTCTCACATTCATAATTACTTATTCCCCTAACAGTAACCTCAGGGAAATGGGAGGAGTTGGATGGGGAATCAGATCCCTCTGGACTGTGGTGATCATGGAAGTTTTCAGAAAAGGTAAGGCTTGAGCCAGACTTTTCAGTGTGAGTCACTTGATGAGAGAAGAGAAAATTATCCATGTAGAACAGTGGGGAGGAGGTAGGGGAAAGTCCTGTGCATATTTAGGGACACTCCAAGTGTTCTGGCTAAAGTGGCAGACTTTTGAGACAAGGATGTAATGTTAGGCAACCTGTAAGTTGAGGTAATGGAGAGGTTCAAATGCAATTTATTGTGCTTTCCACTTACACTGCGGTAGCTTCTCAGTATGTTTCTATGGAAAGAGAATGGACAAGATTTGTGTTATAATGTCTCATTCTTATCACATACTAACAGAACAACCTGAAGCAATTTTCCTTACATCTCACAATTAAAATTTTTTTATCTCTAAAATTGTGAAGATACCTACTTTATAGGGTTGTTGTGAAATAAGTGTATAAAGAATTAGTTGTTTCCATTATCTCACTTCTCTGAGGTGTGATAGAATGCTCCCTAACATTATATTCAAGGCCCTTCAGAATCTAACAGGACCAAACCCTTCAAGTCTTACCCCCTGCTCTAGCCCTCTCATCTGCAGCCATACTGTGCTGCTCTTTATTCCATGAACATTGGTTTTTTTTTCCTTTTCTATCTGCCATCACATCTCTGCTCTTGTAGGCATTTCCCTGGAACACCTCTTATCCTCTCTTTATCATATTCTTCCTCATCTCTCATCTGTTTCTGAAACCTAACCCCCAAACCTTGCCCCTATAGTAATGGGCTCCTCCTCCAAATTCCTATAGTACTTACTATCTATAGAATCCCTTCCCTATGTTATGATCTTAATTACCTTTTAAGGTAGTCTTCAGTTCCCACCCTAGACACTTGCATAACTGCCTTATACAGCAATGAGTAATATTAGGAGCTTTATAAATGTTGGTTGGTTCATTCTTGTAGCTGATTTGTTGAAGAATGAATAAAGCTTGTATTCTAATAGAAGACATTTGTGCCTCTAGTGGTTATAAGCTACTACAGAGAGAATTGAAACTTCTCATAGAGGACTCTTTGGAAAGGGCTGAACAGTGAAGGGTTATCTCTTAAGATCATGGGCATCCTCCTAAAACTGACTTTTCACCCACTTAGGCAAACATGATTGGTTCTCTACACTTTACTTCTCTTGAAGGCATGTGAGAAATGCAAAGCTCATCGGAAAACTCAAGTTTATAATATGGTATTGAAAGAAACAAAGGTACAATATATTAACACAAAAATAAATATCAAATACACACATGCTTTGGGCCAGTCTGTCAAATTAGTGGAAACAATCCTTATGTAACTCAAGTCTTCAGTGCAGATTTTTAAAGTTGCTTTGAGGCTTATGTTTAGTCAGATTCAAGATTTTCATCTCTATATAACAGACGTAATTTTCAAATGAGCTGCTAGATTTTTTTCCCACCAGCAAGTCCTGTAAAAAAGGAACTGGCTTATAGTTAGTTAGTCCATCTCTCTATTGCAGTGGTTCTCAAATGGAGGTGATTTTACCCCCCAGAGAACATTTGGCCATCAGGAGCCATTTTTGTTTGTCACAGTTGGAGGATGCTGCTTGGCATCTGGTTGGTAGAAGCCAAGAATGCTCCTAGACATCCTGGAGTGCATAGAACATCCCTCTACAACGAAGAATCATCAGATCCAAACTGTCAATAGTCCTGAGGTTGAGAAGGTTTGCTCTAATAAGAAAAGAGCTGGTATGTTGAAGACTAAAAGACTAATTCATAGAAAACACAGGGCACCTGGGTGGCGCAGATGGTTAAGCAGCTGCCTCCTGCTCGGGTCATGATTTCCAGATCAAACCCCACTTCAGGCTCCCAGCTCAGTGGGGAGTCTGCTTCTCCCTTTCCCTCTGCCTCTCATTGCTTGTGCTATCTCTCTCTCTCAAGTGAATGAACAAAATCTTTAAAAAAAAAAAAAAGAAGAAGAAGAAAAGACATCTTTGGAGACCATCTAGTAGTTAGGACACCTACAAGTAGGAAAATGAGGAAGAAGAAATTTAATTTCTTTTTTTTTTTTAAAGATTTATTTATTAATTTGTTTATTTGACAGAGAGAGAGAGCACAAGTAGGCAGAGTGGGAGGCAGAGGGAGAGGGAGAAGCAGGCTCTCCACTGAGTAGAGAGCCCAATGCAGGGTTCGATCCCAGGAACCTAGGATCATGATGTGAGCTGAAGGCAGCCACTTAACTGATTGAATCAGCCCGGCGCCCCAGAAATTTAATTTCTGAAAGGAAACTCTGCAGATAATCGGTTTATTTATGCCCTGCCTTATTTCCCAAAGGAATTTTAAGCAATTTAAAAAGGGAGAGAATTCAGAAATCACTGGAAGTTAGAACTAGATATGATCTTAGAGATCACCAAGTCCAGTTCTCTTTATTTCACAAAAATTAAGTAACTTTTCTAGGGCCCCATAGTTGGCTGGGAAGGGCATGAACTGGAACCTGAACTTGTTTGCTGGCTTCAAATATTCCCTCTGACCCCATCCCTCCACTTCTCTAAATCTTTCTTTGACCTATTTCAAGCCTCATTTGCTCTATGAAGCCTTGTTAATCTACAGTAGTCCTGCTTAATCTCTAGTTTACTGTGTGAATTTAGTTTGCACTTGATTAAATATTATCTACTCCTCTTTTCTTTCTCGTCTCTTCCTTTGCTCAGAATAATAAACTCTTCAGGGTGAGTGAATCTTTTATCTCCCTACCTGCCCCCGTGTCAGGTAGAAGGTAGGCAGTTTGGTATGTCATGGTCAGTAGATTAACCAGTTGTGTCCATGTGGTGCTTTGAAGAAAACACACAATGCGTGTCACTGAGGTATATGAGTGGCATGTCACTTAGGGAACCCATTCCACCTTTCCAGAGGCCTAGAGGATGCAAAGTGAAACAGCCTTTGTAGGTCTTTAGAGCCTGTATACACTGTTAGTTATGCAAAGATGACTAGGCCTTCAAAAGCAAAATAGAACTCAGAGGCAAAAAAAAAATCCTAGATGATATTACAAAAATATCATACATGACCATTTGGCTATGGGGGGGAAAGGAACTTACTAAAATAAGAAAGCTAAAAAAGCTTTCAAAAATTGCCTTCATCAGACAAATTTTATTTTTCTTGATCAATAATTTTATTTTTTAAAAAAAAGTGAAATTTTAAAATGAAGCTACAAGTAAAGAAGATTATACCTAGGATAGCTGACTGTAGCCCAGAGTACATTTTTATGGCACCATTTTTTTTAAAAGGTTTTTATTTATTTATTTGTCAGGGAGAGAGAGAGCATGCACAAGCAGGGGGGGTGGTAGGCAGAGGGAGAAGCAGGTTGCCTGCTGAGCAAGGACCCTGACTCGGGACTTGATCCCAGGCCCTTGGATCATGACCTGAGCCAAAGGCAGACGCTTAATCGACTGAGCCACCCAGGTGTCCCTATGCCACCATTTTAAGTATAAAAACTAGTGTTCTGATGGAATGTTGACAAATTTATATATGCTACCATATGAACAGGGTTAAAATTCATTATCAAATGATAAAGTACTTAACTGGTTGGACTCCCTAAGGATTCCTTACCCTACAGTATTGCCTTGAGGGCATGCCTGCTTTGATATATTTCACTGCACAGTGGAAGGGTCCATCCATTGGAAAGGAAGGGATTTGGAGTTCAATCTAAATGAAAATGAATTAGAGGAGGTTTGAGATTGGGGACTTTATTGAACCACTTATCTTCTTTGCTCTTTCTTGGCATTTGCTCCACTGTGGCCTAAGGTGAATGGAGTCCTTTGTTTTGGTTCATCCAAACTGCTGTCTTTAGTGTGTTTCTGGACCATTCCCAAGAAATGCTGTAGGCCTTTGGGGGGCCCTGGATCTGAGGGAAGAACATCTTGTAGGTGCCAGACAGCCTGCTACTGCTCAGCTAAAGATTCAGGCATCTATGCTTTGGTACAGTTGTAAAAGTAGGAACTTTTCCACCTTATAAATGGTAGTTTTTATTAAGCTTTTCTTCTGAGTAAAAAGAAAATCTGGGAAATGAGCTTTCTGTTTGTTATGCCAGCCACTAGAAAGCAGAATAGTCACAATTTTTTGGACTGGTATAATTCATTCTGATAGAGCAGGGCTACTGTCAGAACACGTTTGCTAATGTTTATCAATGTGGAAATTTCTAAAACAGTGGAATTCCTACTTTAGAATACATACTAATCAGCAGAGGTATTTGTGCAGCTTCCCGGGTCCTACCCTACCATCGAGATTCTCATACATGTATCTTGGATTTTACTTTGAGAAACACAGATCTTAATGTTTGGGGCATACATTTTTGCCTGATTGTTTTTTCTTAGGATTGCAAAGCAAAATGATTTTTGGAGGGCAAAACAATAACAGAAACCAAGGCTTAGGGAAATAGAATGTTGTTATAAAGATCGTTCCCTGCCTTTATCTAATAAGTTTCAAAGGAGACTCACTCTGTAAAGATTCAGGATCAAAGAAGCTACCAAAAACGTGTTTTTGTCCGGAATTCTAATTCATTAAAGATCATTAAATGCTTAGGCTCCAAGTTTAAAAAAGTTTTTAATGAAATACCCCTTTTATGACCATCTTATAGTGCAACCTAATTTTTATCCTTTGGGTGTCATGAATATTTGTCTTAATGTCTTGGCATTGTGAACTATAGTTGTGGAGACCTTCTGAGTATATTTATGTAATCCTGTCATTATCTTGAATGTACAGAGACCTTCCCTTATATGTAAAGTTCCAACTATAGTAATTCACATTGTCCTAGTAAGGGTGATGATTTTATTTTTGCCATTGCCCCCAGGGAACAGAGGCATCCTTAGGGGAAATTTTGCCTTTGTTCTTAAAAGGACAGAAGAATATGGAAAATCATTTAAATCTGTGGAAGGATGCTGCAACTTAAAAATTTAAAGAGATAGGGGACTGAGTAAAAATGAAAATTGGTTCTGAAGCTGGGACTTCATATAAAATGAAAGATATTTTATCAGATGTATATAAAAACTGTCTTCTGTGAGTCTCTCATTGGCCTCCTTCTTTCAAGAAAACAAATTTCCACCCTTACATATCTCATCTGAAGATTTTCCAATGTCACTTCCTTCCTCCTTCCTAGCTTTCAAGGTTTTTCTGTGATTATATACAAATGAAAAAGAAAGTTCTATAACCTTTCAAACATATACAGGATATAAAAATTTAATTTTGAGGGGTACCTGGATTAAGCATCTGCCTTCAGCTCAGGTCACAATCCCAGTGTCCTGGGATTGAGCCCCATGTCCAGCTCCCTGCTCAGTGGGGAGCCTGCTTCCCCTCCTTGTGCTCACTCTCTCTGTCAAATAAATAAATAAAATCTTTAGAAAAAACTAAGTAAAAAATTAATTTTGAAATTAAGGACCAAAAGTCTAGAATGTGTGATGGGAAGATGCTCCTTTTTAATGTGTGATTTTATGGAAAGGGGAAGATGCTTTTTTCCCCCCCAGAAATGGTGCTGTCCTTACCATAAATTTTAATTAGTAACACTTTTAATAATCTATATATGTTATTAATATGACAATGTTCCTAAATTCTGATGGTGATGTGAATTATTATACTGAAGTAACCCTCCCAGTAGAGGAACCTCTAAAGAGGTTCAGTTCCTTGAAAGTCCAATAAACTTCTAGTAACATTAATCACTTGGGATGCCTATTTATAGTAAATACCTAGAGCAGGTGATGAAATGAGAATTTGCATTGTAATCATGGAGCACAGATCCCATGGTGTTAACTTTATTGTAGAGAATTATTCTGGCTCACATGAGAAATTGAATCCTTACAAAAGGGTTGAACTATTGAAGAGCCCAGAGCTTTTCAAACCCTGTTAGTTAACAGGTGAGCCAGGAATGGATCTCCCCTCAGCAGCTGGGTGGCATCTTATGCAATAGCATTATCAATGTCTACTATTATACAATGTCATCTTATGCAATAGCATTATCAATGTCTACTTTGAAAAATGCTAAATTAAGTATGTAGTTTCCTCTAAAATTCTAGCCCACGGTGACTTAAAAATAAAAATAGTTTTGGGGCAACTATGTGGTTCAGTTGGTTAAGCATCTGCCTTGGGCTCAGATCCTAATCTCAGGATCCTAGGGTAGAGCCCTGCTCAGTAAGGATTCTGTTTCTCCTTCTCCCTCTGCCTCTTTCCAGCCCCCCCTCTTCATTCTCTCTCTCTTTCTCAAATAAACAAAACCTTTTAAAATAAATAAATAAAAATCGTTTTGAAAAACCTTTAGACCATCATGTATTTTGTAATACAGTTGGGTCACTGCCGATTCCCAAGATAAATGTGTTTAAACAGAAGCTTTCTCATTCATCACCAGCCTCAGCTTTCATCCAAATTTATTTAATGATGATGCAAGCCCACAGCATTGGTGTTGCAGTTCATCACCATGGAAGTGTTTCTGTCAACAAATCTTCGCTTTCCTATCATGAAATTGATTTTGCAGGGAAAAGGAGGATAATTGTGGAAGATTTCTTTTACTTCTCAAGATTTTCAGTTTGCCTGGGTGTCTAAATGAATTGTGTTTAAAATTAGTAGCTGGCAGTAAAATTGACCAAAAGAAATTAACATTTATGAGGTTGGAAAAAGGGAAACTGGTAATGAACTATTTTGTCTGAATTTTTGTCTAAATTTTCCTCGACTAACATAATGTATGATTTTTTTTAAAAAAATGCCTTTTCTATAACTTGTATTTAAAACTATCTTTGGCTTTTATTTGCTTGTTTAGAGGTAGGGAGAAATGCAATTATATTGTAAGCTTCTGAATATAGCTGATTTACAAGCAAGGTGGGAAGCATCTACCTTAAATCATCCAAACTATTTTAGAAAAGAGATAGGAAAGAAAAATAAGAATGACATTTTTGCTTTGAAGCAGTGTTCAAGGGCATATATCATAGTGGCTTATTTCATATTTAGATGCAAATACATACGTTATGGGGGTTTTCACCTGTAGTAGAAATACAGTTAACTCTTGATTATCAAGGTAACTTGTGTTTTCAAATGTGCTTTTTCTGGCTTCCTGTCACATTTCATTTTTACTTTCACCATCAGCTTATATGTGCTCATAAAAGCAAATTATTTAATATTTTATTCACTTAGTGTCAGTAAACATTTATTAAGTTCTTAATATGTGCTAAGCACTTTGCCGGGCACCAGGGATACTGAAATACATCTGATACTGGAAGTTAAGTTTGCCCCTGAGAGATCTTACAGTTCACTTTAAAATCAAAGAAACATAAATTTTATTTATTTCAACCACTTCCTCTTCCTCTAATAACATGTGATCAGAAGCTGACTATAATGGGAGGTGGGAAGTCGGTCCTACTTGTTTTTAAGGAAGAATTAATAGACCTTATGAACAGAAAGTAAAATTCTATTATACATGCAAAAATATAACACAAAATGACCAAAAAAAAAAATAAATTCAGCAAGCAATGGTAAAAATAACATTATTTACTGCTTTAAAATGTTAAGGTATTTCATCAAGACAAGTTGCAGTGAAATTAATGTGAGTTATGGAAAATGAAATACATAAAAATGTATTTATACAAGTGTAGACTAAATATTTTCCATACAGGTATGTAAATGAAAAGATATACAGTAAGTGCACACTTGATATGACTATTGCAGGCAACACTTAGTTAGTTTCAGATACTCTTGGATAGTTCATGCACAAACCTTCCCAAAGAACAAGTTCAGTCAGTCTTTTGGGGGATGTGGAGGGATAATTAAAAAGGATTGAGTTCCTTGCAACAATATCACTATAGACTGGATGAGGGTGAGAGTCGTCAGTTATATATATTACTTACTGTAATTTGTGATTGTCGAGGAAGAGGTGTGGCTGTTGGTGTAATAGTAATACTGCTGGTGACTTTATTGGTTGTTTTGTTTAGTGCCCCATTAGTTAAGCCTTGAGTTCGGTTATCCTGTGGTGGCGTTGAAGGGCTGGCAGGTCTCACGGGGCTGGCTACAGCTTGCATGTAAGGACTTCCTAAGTGAATGTGGATTTTATTATCCTCAGTAGTTATCACACTTGAACTGTTGCTGTTTGAACGTTGAAACTGCCACGATGATTGCCGGTCAGGGGAGACTCTGAAAATTGCATGCTTGGCACTGATTTCTATTGGCTCTGGGGAACGTCCCTGCTCAGGAGAGCCTGCTGAACCAGTCACAGCCAAAACCTGAATAGGTGACATTGTCCTTTCTGGAGTTATAGAACCACAAGACTCTGGGGTCTGCGCTCTGGCAAAGGTTGCCGTAGTAATTGGGGACATATTTTGCTCTATATTCATGAGGCCTTCAGCAGAAATTTTGGATTTCACCGGTGTTATGGAGGCATTTTGGAGGATGGTTATCCTTTGCTTTGGGGTGCCACAGTTTGGTATCACTGCAGTGCTTGTATAAGAGTGAGCACTCTCTGTAGTTGGACTTGTGATTTCAAGAGTGGCTGTGTTTTGAATATGGTCTGGAGTAACTTTTATATGAAGTGGCTGCCCAGGCGTGTGGCTTAGGACTAGATCTCCAGGTTGCATGAAATTGCCATTGGGTTTAGTTTGTATTTTTCCATTCTGAGGATGGCTCTCCTTCGATTTCATCCAAGGAATCCATAGCTTCCTGTTAACAGGACAGGGAGAAGATGAATTGCATTTTAAGGACAGCACAGATTCCTCATTAGGGTCCTCCTCCTGGTCTTCACTCTCTTCATACAACTGACCATTGATGACTGCTCGTTCCAGAGGAATGAGACTCTTGTAATCGGGCGGCTCATTGTCTGCTACTTCTGTCTGAACTTCTTTAGAAAATACTTGAGGGTCAGAGGTGATTCTTCCATTGAGACTAGGCCTGAGGCTCTTACTAAAATGCCGGTACCTCTCTAACTCTTTAGTGAGGTTTTCAATCTCTCTTCCTAAATCTTTGTTCCTGTTTTCTTGTTGATTGAGTTTCTTTTGTAGAACCGAATGATCTCCCTGGAGATGACATATGAGGTCCTCAGTTGCCATGTATTCATGAATTTTCTCTTTCAGTGCATCTACTTCTCTTGAGAGGTGCCCTGACTTCGCTTCTTCTTCTTGAAGCCTTTTGAAAAGCCACTCTTCATGGCTGGACTCTGTCTTTTCTGCTAACTTGTACTTTTCAAGTTCCATTTTAACATGTTCCAGCTCTTCAGATAAAAATTGAGCTTTATCTCGCTCATTAGCATACCTTCGTTCTAGAGTCTCATACTCATCTTCTGTTTTCATAAGGTCATCCTCAATGGCTTTCATATCCTTTAACTTCAGTCTCAGTCTTTCCACTTCTTGAGAGAGTTCTTTAATCTTATTGTTTTCTTGGTGTAATGCTGTTGTGGACTTACTAGAATCTTGATTTAATTTGTTTTTTAGGAAATCTTTCTCAATTGCTTCCAATGATTGAAGCCTATTTTTCAATAGATTAACTTTGGATAGGAGATCATTTCCTTTCTCTTCTTCTGCTTTTAGTTTGTTCTTTAGATCATCTCTCTCCTTGGTGACACTGTACATTTTTTCTTCCACATCAGTTTTGGACTTCAGTGCCCTTTTTGTTTCCTCAATTAACTTCTCAGTAACTGTTGCTACTTTATTTTGCTCCATTTGAAGCTGAGAAGCAGCAGCTTGTAACTTATCTTCAGTTTGCTTTAATTTTTCACTCATTGTTTTCCTTTCATCTACCAGCATCACAGTTAATGTTTTCAGTTTAGTTAAGTCCTCTTTTAGGGTGAATTCTGTCTTTTCCAGCCGACTTTCAATGGCTTCTAGCTCTTTGATTCTTACTTTTAAACTCTCCAGTTCTTGAGACAACTGCTTTGTGGTCATCCTTTCTTTTTCTAAATTGCATTTCAGAGAGTAACATTCTTGTTTGCTTTTGTTGAAGGCATCTTCTAATTTGTCCAGAGCCATAATTCTTTTATTGAGCTTTTCAACCTCAAGTTTGAAGTCTTTACTCTGAGATGTTTCCTTTTCGAGCCTCTTATTGAGATCTCTGCACTGCTCCTCCATTTTTATGAGTTCTTCATCCTTCCCTTCCATTTCTAGCACACGTTTCCTGAGCTCCTCCACCTCAGCCATGATACCACAGTTTCCATATTCTCCCTTGTTGATTTTTTCTCTTATATCTTGCAGCTCCTCTTCTGCTTTTCGTAAAGACCTGTTTGTCTCTTCTAACTCATCAATTTGCCGGCTAAGTGCTGCCAGCTTTTGTCGAAGCTGACGATTTTGGCTGTCCTCATTGGTGAGCTTTGCCATAATTGTTTCTTAGTTCTGGTCAAACTTTGTGGTCTGTGTTTGCAGTTCTTTCTCTAGTCTGGTTGCTTTCTGCTCTTCTTCCCGAACTCGAGTTTCAGCGAGGGCTAGTTTAGCATGTGTTTCCTTTGCGCTTGTGGTTAGGTCTTGGATTTTCTGTCTTTGAAGGGCAAGCTGTGCCGTCAGCCTTTGTTGTTCGTCCACCACCATCAAAGCAAAAGACTTCAGTTTGGTCAGCTCCTGTTTCAGGGCGGTGACCCTCTTTTCCTTTTCTTGCTCCTTCTTCTCCTGGGACTTGGTTTCTTGGTCAATCAACTTCTTTAATCTGAAAAATAGAAGAATGCATTCTATTTTGTGATTGGTGCTTTAGTAACTTATCAGCTGTCATTAAAAAATTGTATAATTTTAAAAGATTGATCAGCTATACAGAATATGGAAAGGAATTCCTGAATTTGATTGGAGAGGAGAATCTTGATAAGCAGTTATCTTGCTTTTTTACTTTCACTACTCCCTCTCCCCCCACCCCTTGTTGATTGGTAATAGTTGTAGTTCACCAGGAGCCTTGGTGGAAGAGTAAAGGTAAAAATACTTTGTTTAAATTGCTTGTGTAATACAATCAGTAGACAGTCTAGCCTGAAAGCTGTAAAAAACGGAGTTTCAAGGTGACCTGGCTTCAATACTGGCTGTATTCTACCAGCTAATTAACCTGGGCAGTTATTTAACATCCTTGAGCTTCAGCTTCCTGATATGAAAAATGGAGGCAATAATTGTATTACTTCACTGGCCATTTGTGAAAATTAAATGAGATAATTTGTCTAAGATTCTTATAGTGCTGGCACAAAGTAAAGATTTGGTAAGTGTCAGCTATTGCTCTTGTCCTTTCTCATTAATGTGGCTATGGTTACATTTATAAAATGTTTTGCCTGAACCTTTATAATATGTGGCACATTACATTTGATACTCAATTTCTTGATTCTTTATTGAGATGAAATTTTATTCACAATGCTTAGAAATTATACACTTCACTGATGGACCTTTCTGCCAATTAAAATATGGTTTGCATTAGCATAACATTGTGCCAGGAACCATTCACCTCACATATATCTTTATCCCCATAGTGACTGGCAGTTGAATGAAGGGAATTGAAAGGCATCTGAAGGGGTTGAGTTGTCATACCTTACGGCAAGAGTACAGGGTTTAATAGGAAAGAGTTGATTAGTCAGATGGTAGAAATGATGGAAGAAAAACTGTCAGGGGGCGCCTGGGTGGCTCAGTGGGTTAAGCCTCTGACTTCGGCTCAGGTCATGATCTCAGGGTCCTGGGATCGAGTTCCACGTCAGGCTCTCTGCTCAACAGGGAGCCTGCTTCCTCCTCTCTCTCTGCCTGCCTCTCTGCCTACTTGTGATCTCTCTCTGCCTGTCAAATAAATCAGTAAAATCTTAAAAAAAAAAAAAAACTATCAGGAACATAATAGTTCCCTTGTAAATGATGATTCTGTTATAATATTACTTTTTTCTTTAATGTTTTAAATTTGTTGGCGTAACACAATGTCATTTTACATGTAGTATAAATTGTCTCTTCCACACATTTTCCTCCTCAGCAATGAGATCATAACTTGAAATTTGTGGCACTCTTGATTACACTGGGAATGGGCTGATTACAGAGAATGTAATTACAGCTTTGCAGTACTTTTATACAGAAGCTAAAATAGAGTGGAATCCCTGAAGAACTGAACTAAAGGACTTGTCATGGTGAAAAGTTTGTTTTCTGATAAAGCACAGAGAGCTCACAATATTTTACTCTATCTTTTCTATTAGGAATGAGTTAATTATGTAATGTATATGTTTAATCCTTGCCATAAAACTTTCTTTTTGAAAATTGTTTAAGGATTTGTAAGGACATTTTAAAAGGAAACTAATTTAGAATAGTCTTCTTGGAAAAGTCATTCTTGAGATCCTAATCTGCTCTTTCCCTTGATTATACTACATAACAGGAACATGTTTAAAATAATAGTATAATGTAAGAATTCCCCCCCCCCTTTTTTTTTTTTGTGGGGATGATCCACTTATTTTTTTCCTGTTTTGAGAACCTGATAGGAGGCTGGTCTGAGGGCTGGAGCCTGTGAAAATCTTAAGAAGCTGAGCTGGATGCTGGGGTGGGGTTGATGATGATCTCATCCACAGTCTTAGAAGGAGGTTTGCCTGTGGCCTCTGGCCCTTTCCCACTCCCTATTTGAGACACCTGAGAAGAGAAAGATGGCACCTCCTTCCTGAATGGTCATGAGACTTCACAACGCACTGGTAGATACGTCCACAGGCAAACTGCTTTGGTGGTGAAAGTTATAAAAATTTTGGCAAAGTGCTTCTTCCTCCTACCTTAGCATTAGAATAATTAACAATGTACTGAGTATAACTGCAGTAAAATATTTTCCGTGCTTTACATCATAGTTCTTAGAGTTTTATTAGAGAACAGTTTCACAAAAACTTTTCAGGATTTGTTTTCAACTTATTGAATAATACAATGTGCTATTTCATTTTCAGGAGAAGGACATGTATTTTCTTAGGATATAAAAGAGGGAAGATTATTTGACAGTGTAATGAAAAAAGCATAAGAACTGAATGGTGATTAGTGAGCCTTGGCAGAGCTATAACTGGCAAAAAAAGATGATGAAGAAGTTTGAATTGTTTCTATTGCGTTCACTGTTTTTGGCAACAAGCATGATGCATCTTTTTCCACCATGGTTCCAAGGCCAAGTATCTTTTTGATGGTTTCTGGAAATCAGCTGGCATCCCCTTTTGTTCCCAATCCCCCATCCTATAAGGTAGGCATATAAAACTGACAATTTTAGTACATTTGCTCTCAGTAATTCCTTATTACTTATTTCCTAACAACCTGCTATTTCTGTGGGCCAGTCCCATGAGCACACCATAAGACAGTCAACAGGCTGGTCAGGTAAGGCCTGTCTGGGAGGGAAGTAAGAGTTTATATGCAGAAAGAGTTATACTCCCAACCATCAACTCAGGAGCTAGCACTTCTGGTATAGTCAAGGGGCTTACCCTAAATCATTCACTGTTCTTGCTTTTTACCAAGAAGGCTGAATTTGAGTTTGAGGTTAGTTTATGGACTTGAAGAAAGGCATTTCTATGCAGAGTTAGCAGGACTTTGTAGGATTTGAAGCTGCAAGCCTGACTTTTACACAGTGCCCTAAATAAACTGATTGTCATACTGCTAATTACTAATGTAGGGATTTGTGTATGTGCGTGTCTTTTCTTTCTTCAAATGTATATGAATACTTTCAGCAAATATTTGCTGTTGACTGGATTTTAGTCATTTGAGGTCCATAAATCATGTATATAAAACTTTTGAAGCCAAATGTTTTCAAAGTTACAGCTTTTCAAATTTTAGAAGGGCAGTAAGGAGCATCTATCATATATACAGCTCCAGCAAATCCTGTGGCGCCACCTCCTAAGCAAACCTCTGAATACTTCTGCAGTGAACCCTGTGAATAGTTACACTAAGTGGGGTAATTAAGATAATGAATAGCCTCGCCTCTATTCAGACTTTGCTGCCAGATGATGAGTTCAGGTAAGAAGTGCATCCACAATTTAGAAAAGAATATTGCATAGTTATTAGCTTTTTGAAATTGCAAACAAGGGATTGTGGACGTGGAAAATGAAGGTATAGACTATTGGTGTCTTTTGCTAAGGAGGGTATGGAGTTAAGGGCCCTATACCTGCTTTCTTCTTCAGTTGGATTAGGTTTTAAATGAAATAGTACCTTAATTTTCTGTCTCCATTATTTTGCTTCACATAGTAACAGGTTTTAGGCAGTGAT
The DNA here is from genome assembly GCF_011764305.1 of Mustela putorius furo. Taxonomy (NCBI): domain Eukaryota; kingdom Metazoa; phylum Chordata; class Mammalia; order Carnivora; family Mustelidae; genus Mustela; species Mustela putorius. The sequence continues at coordinate 26,399,346 of NW_025421987.1, forward strand.
CCTGACTGATTTTATATGCTAATACAGATTATCATTGACTCTTGAGTTTGCTAGAAATAGCAGAAAAATGATTTTGAGAGCTTTTAGCCAAGGTACACATAGTCTTGAAAGCTGCATAGACCCTGAGATGCAGAATGCCCAGATATAAAATTTATCCCCTCAGAGCTGTGTAGTCAAATTATTGCTCCTTTTTTCATGAACAATTCCAGTTAACACACCTTTAAGTAGGGATGTTTGCATAATCTATGCTAGGGTTTCTCTATAGTCAGCACTATTGGCATTTTGAGTCAAATGATTTTTTGTTGTGGGGGCTGTGCTGTGCATTTTAAGATGTTTAGCAGCATCTTTGGTATCAACTCACTAGATGCCAGTAGTAGCCTTCCTCTCCCCATTTGTGACAACCAAAAATGTTTCTGGACTTTCGTTGCCCAGTGCTTCCTGGGGCAACAAACTCCCTAGTTGAGGACAGTGAGTTGTGTGCTTAGGGACATTTATATATGTCAGTCTATCATTAGGGTTAAACTCTTCATTATTTTGCCTTACTCAGCTTTAGTTAAGCAGGTGCATCAAAAAGTTCCCACCTGAGTTGCTTATATATCTGGTGATTATATCTTTCCTACAAATGGCCTCTTCTTTACCAGTGCTTCTCACAGTTTAAGGTTCATTTGGATCACCATGAAAATTGAAGCTCAGGAATGTCAGGAAGGTATAAAGCCCAATGCCACACTATCTCTCCAGGAAAGAACACAAACTATTACCTCACCCTGGTCCACATACACTGTTTTTTTCAAGAAACATTCTCTGTGTTGGAGAAACTATCAACCCAAAGAAAAATTATCTTAATCATTGTGTTTGAATTCTCTTTAGTTCATATCTCATAGGGCAGTGGTTTCTAAATGTTTGCTCTTCTATCTCCTAAAATAATTTTATTATGTACAACTAGTTTGTTCATATATGGTGTAGTCATAGCACTTCATTTAGCAAATATTATCTACCTTTTCTCAGCTTATTGAGGTATAATTGACAAAACTATAAAATATATAAATTCTATAACATGATTTGATATATATATATATATACACACACACATACATATATACGTGTATATATTGTGAAAGGATTCCAAGTTAACATATTCATCACCTCACATATTCACTTTTTGTGTGTGTGAGAATGCTGAAGTTCTACTCTCTTAACAAATTTCACTTATACAATACAGGATTATCAGCTGTAGTCACCATGTTATATATTAGATCCACAGAACTTATTCATCTTTATAACTAAAAGTTTATACCCTTTTACCACCTTCTTCCTGTTTTCTGCCCCCGCCCCCATCCTGGCAACCACCTCTCTACTTTCTGTTTATATAAAGATCAGCTTTTTTTTTTTTTTTTTTTTTAAGATCCCCATGTAAGTGATACCATGCAATATTTGTCTTTCTCTGTCTGGCTTATTTCAGTTAGTGTAGGGCCCTCCAGATTCTCTTTGCTGTTGCAAATAGCAGGATTTCTTTCTTTTTTTAAAGCTGAATAATATTCCATCTCATCACATTTTCTTTATCTCTTCATCTATTGTCAGACACTTCAGCTGTTTCCATACTTTGGCTATTGTGAATAATGCTGCAGTGAACATGAGAGTTGAGATATCTCTTCAGAGCTGGTGATTTCATTACCTTTCAGGATATATACCCAGAAGTGGGATTGCTAGATCATAAGGGTAGTTTTTAAAGATTTCTTGAAGAACCTCCATATTGCATTCCATGGTTCCATTTACATTCCCACCAACAGTGTACAGGAGTTCCCTTTTCTTCACATCCTTGCTAACACTTGTTACCTCTTATCTTTTTGACAGTAGATAAGATGTGAGGTGATATTTCATTTTCATTTCCCTGATGACTAGTGAGGTCGAGCACCTTTTCATATACCTGCTAGCTATATGTATGTCTTCTTTGGGAAAATGTCTGTTCAGGTTCCTTGCCCATTTTTTAATATATTTGGGGGTTTTTTTGCTGTTGAGTTGTATGAGTTCCTTATATGTTTTAGATATTAACCCCTTATTGGAAATATCATTTGCAAGTATCTTCTCCCATTCCATAGGTTTCCTTTTTGTTTTGTTGACAGTTTTCCTTGCTGTATAGAAGCTTTTTATTTGACAGAGTTTCAATGTTTGTTTTTCTCTTTTCTTCCCTTGCCCGAGGAGACATATCTAGAAAAATGTTTTATGGCTGATGTCAGAGAAATTACTACCCATGTTTTCTTCTAGGAGTTTTATGGTTTCATGTCTCACATTTAGGTCTTTAATCCATTTTGAGTTCCATTTTTGTGTATGGTATAAAAGAATGGTCCAATCTCATTCTTTTGCATAAGTTGTCCAGTTTTCCCAGCACCATTTATTGAAGAGACTCTTTTTTCCATTATGTATTCTTGCCTCCTTTGTCATAGATTAACTGACCATATGTAAGTATGGGTTTATTTCTTGGCCTATTCTGTTCCACTGATCTGTGTATCTGTTTTTGTGCCAGTGTCATACTGTTTTGATTACTATAGCTTTGTAGTAGATCTTGGAATCTGGGATTGTGATACCTCCAGCTCTATTGTTACTTCTCGAGATTACTATGGCTGGTCAGGGTCTTTTGTGACTCCATACAAATTGTGGTATTAATTCTGTGAAAAGTGTTGGTGTTTGGTAGGGATTGCATTAAATCTGTAGATTGCTTTGGGCTGTACGAACTTTTTTTTGTTGTTGTAAAGAATTTATTTATTTATTTGTCAAAGAGAGAGAGAGAATGCTAGCACAAGCGAGGGAGAGGCAAGCAGAAAGAGAAAGAAGCTCCTGACTGAACAAGGAGCCTGATAGGCAGGACTTGATCCCAGAACCTGGGATTGTGACCTGAGCCAAATACAGATGCTTAACTGATGGAGCCACCCAAGTGTCTCAGTACGGACTTTTTAACAATATTGGTTCTTCCAGTTCATAAGCATGGAATATCTCTTTCCATTTTTTGTGTCATCTTCTATTTCTTCTATCAATCTTTTATAGTTTTGGAGTACAGGTCTTTCATTTCCTTTCTCTTGGCATAAAATTCAAAAAACATTGCTAAGACCGATAGGGAGGAGATTACCCACTATTTTCTTCTAGGAGTTTTATAGTTTCAGGTCTTACATTCAAATCTTTAATCCATTTCCAGTTGATTTTTGTGTGTTATATAAAATAGTGGTCCAGGGTGCCTGGGTGGCTCAGTGGGTTAAGCCGCTGCCTTCGGCTCAGGTCATGATCTCAGGGTCCTGGGATCGAGTCCCACATCGGGCTCTCTGCTCAGCAGGGAGTCTGCTTCTCTCTCTCTCTCTCTCTCTCTCTGCCTGCCTCTCTGTCTACTTGTGATCTCTTTGTCCAATAAATAAATAAATAAATCTTTAAAAAAAAAAAAAAAATAAAATAAAATAAAATAGTGGTCCAGTTTAATCTTATATATGTGAATATCCAGTTTTTTCAGAACCATTTTTTGAAGAGGTCCTTTCCCTGCTGTGTATTCTTGGCTCCTTTGTTAAAATTTAATTGGCCATATTAGGTTTTTTTTTCTCGATTCTCTTTTCTGTTCCATTGATGTCTGTGTCTACTTTTTATGCAAGTACTGTACTGTTTTATTTGCTGTAGTTTTGTGATATAGTTGAAATCAGTGTTCATGATGCTCCCAGTTTTGTTTTTCTTTCTCAAGATTGCTTTGGCTATTCAGGGTCTTTTTGTTTACATACATATTTTAGGATTTTTTTTTTTTCTGTGAAAAATGCCATAGAGATTTTGATAGAGATTACCTTGAATCTGTAGATTGCTTTGTAAAGTAATACTAATCCTTATAATCTGTGAACATGGAATATTTTTCCATTTATTTCCATTTATTTATTTCCATGTCTTCTTCAGTTTATTTAATCAGTGTTTCACATTTTTCACTGCAGATTTTTTTTTACCTCCTTGGTTAGATTTATTTCTAAGTATTTTTTTCATTTTATTCATTTTGTTGCTATTATAAAATGGGACTGTTTCCTTAATTGATCTTTCTGATAGTTCTAAAAGGATTTTCTGATAGTTTATTCTAAAATGACTTTTAAAAACACATTTTAGGGGCACCTGGGTGGCTCAGTGAATTAAGCCTCTGCCTTCAGCTCAGGTCATGGTCTCAGGGTCCTGGGATCAAGCCCCACATCAAGGTCTCTGCTCAGCGGAGAGCCTGCTTCCCTCTCTCTCTCTGCCTGCCTCCCTGCCTACTTGTGATCTCTCTCTCTCTCTCTCTCTCTCTGTCAAATAAATAAATAAAATCTTTAAAAATTTAAAAAAAAACACATTTTAAAGCTGCCATCTACAAATTTGTACTCAAGGTTTAAATAACTGCAGAAGATATATATTAACATTTGCCATATAATCTAAAATCTAAAACGTCACCCTTGGCAAACCAGTCACCTAAATCAGATATTCAGGAATAGTCTGACTTCATTTCTCAACTTAGGTAAATGTGTAAATACGTATCTCTTTGGTCACCATTTTACTCCTAAAAGGGATAAGGCACAGCAGCTTGCCCTGAGTTGTTCCCAGAGAAAGAAACAAGCACTGCTTCCCCCAGTGGTTCTGAAGCTGTTGCTGTGCTGCTTTCATGGGACTCTGAGGCGTAAGTCTTTCTGTAGTTGTCCCTGTGTCTGCGGTGTGCTCCAGATAAGTTTCCAGCCCAGGAAGATGCATTTGGTAAAATTTTAAGTTGGAAGACTGTTTTGAAAGGATTGGTGCAGAGCTGGGAGCACAGACACTTTCTTTGGAAAGTCTTTGTGTACCCTCAGGGTAGGTGTACCCCAGTCTCGAAGATTATTGTCTTGGAGTACTTACATTCATGTTCAAGTACTGATAGCACAGGATTATAGGAATAGTCACCGAATCCTGTCCAATAAAAACAAGTTGTGGAAGCTGGTTTTATGGACACAAATGGAGGTAGTTAAATCCAAACTAGCTTAAAGCAGTGTCTCATTACAGCTTTTCTTTAGTTTCTGTTATGGCTTAGAACTGTTATAACTTATTGTGGTTTATCACTGTTGTTATGTGCAATACCAGTTCCTTGTTTTTTAAAAAATATCACATCTGTCATCTTGAATGTTCTTTGGTACTAACCATAAGGTTGGTTCTTTATTACAAATTACACATTCAGAGGGTCTTTTTAGTTTTTATTTACATACACATATGTCAGCACACATGTGTGACTATATCTTGTCTCCTCTATGTGAGACACCAAATGAAGTATTATTGATAACACATATGAAACAGATGGTTTGTCTAAAATGTTCTAATGTTGATACCCATTATAATTTATCATTTTTAACACTTTTGATTTTGTCTTATCTGCATTACAATGAACCCTACTAAAATATAAGCCTCTTAAGAATTGGGCACATGTCTGATTCATTTGTTTCTTCTACAAATATGTCTGCCACAAAGCCCCTTACATGTGAAGGGTATGAAGTGTTTGTTTTATTTGTTTACCCAAATGAGTGTTTTTTGAATGAATGAAGGAATGAACAAATATACCTTCCTCTGGAAATATTGTAGTATTGCCCTGAATAATTTTATTCCTTTTTTAAAAGAAGATGCTGTAGTGTTTACTCTGTGCATGGTTTCAAGTGTTTAAGAAAATGAGGTATAAATGGTTTTCCCATTGGTGTTTTCAGAAAGAATTAAGACTTTTGCAACATCTCTTCTTTCAGATTCCTGCATTAGAACTGTATGTGCTTGCTTGGTTGACAAGAGAGATTGGTGATAAATGTCCACCTCAAGCCCCTCACTCTCCTTTGGTTATTTCATCTCTGCAAACAAAGGAGCAGTTCTTTTATTTTTTCGTTAGAGTCCAGAGCTCTGCTGGACAAATATATTACACAAGTAACATTAATCAGCAACAGTAAATGAAATTGGAAAGGAAATATTCATCTATAATCTGACCACCCTAATATATCAATTGTTTCTATTTTTCCAGATTCTTTTCCAGTTTTTTTTTTTTTTTTTTTTTGACACCTGGCCCATATAAATAAATGTACGGTGATTATCAAGAAATAAAACCAACAAACCATAAGTGACTCTTAATCTCACAAAACAAACTGAGGGTTGCTGGGGGGAGGGGGTTTGGGAGAAGGGGGTAGGATTATGGACATTGGGGAGAATATGTGCTTTGGTGAGTTCTGTGAAGTGTGTAAACCTGGTGATTCACAGACCTGTACCCCTGGGGATAAAAATATATGTTTATGGGACGCCTGGGTGGCTCAGTTGGTTAAGCAGCTGCCTTCGGCTCAGGTCATGATCCCAGCGTCCTGGGATGGAGTCCCGCATCGGGCTCCTTGCTCCGCAGGGAGCCTGCTTCTCCCTCTGCCACTCTGTCTGCCTGTGCGCTCTCTCTCTCTCTCACAAATAAATAAAATCTTTAAAAATATATATATATGTTTATTAAAAATAAAAAATTAAAAAAAAAGAAATAAAACCAATTCCACAAGCCATTAATGGCATTATGTTGCTTCTGTTAGCTGAAGAAGTAAGTAGAGAACAACCTCAGAGTCTGCTTACCTTCTCACCTGTCATTTTTAGGAGATACGTACTCCACTGTATTTATTATGTGGATCTTGAATTTAAGTTTTTGATGTTATGAATATGGCAAGACTTGTTCATTTAATTTGCAAACAACAAAGGACTGTAGTTAGTACTGGAGCTATACTGAGATGAACAGGGGAGGGTTCATTCCTGTTCTCAAAGCATCTGTAGGCTGTCGGGGAAGAATGAGCAGATAGTTCCAGTGCAATTCAGTAAAGATTCCAGAGCAGTAGTTCTCAAACTTCTTGGTCTCATGACTCATTTATACTTTTAAAAATTATTGATGACTCTAAAGAGCTTTGATTATATGACTTATATTTTTCAATATTGACTATATTAGAAACTCAGACTAAGATTTTTTTAATGTTTGTGTATTTATTCATTAAAAATAATAACCCATTGTATACCAACATGTTTTATGAAAAATAACTTTTTCAAACCAAAAAACTAAGTGGGAAGTGTTGCATTGTTTCCTGTTTCTGCAAATTCCAGTGTCTGGCTTAACTGAGGACAGCTGGTCTCAGTTCTTTTTCATACATTCTGTAACCTGTCAGAACAGTGACATCACAAAACATCATGTAGTCTCTGGAAAACTCCTTGTACACTTGTAAGAGAATGAGAGTGAAAAAGATAGTGATACTGTAAAAATAACTTTGAACTTGCAGAGCTCTTGAAAGGGACCACACTTTGAGAACCATTTCTCTCGAGGATAGACAGTTGAAGTATAAATGACAATTACGTCTTTCTCTGGAAAAGCCTCTAGTTTGGGTTGTCAGCTTCTGCAGTGAGTGAGCCCTTCACTTCATCCAGATTCACAGACCTAGTCACTGCTCCAGTGTTTCCATCATTAATAAAATTAGTTGTTTGTTCCCTACCTTGGATAGATAGAAGATCCTCTGCCTTCAATACCTCTCTCTCAGTTCTTAGAAAAATCCTAAATGACAAAACTGTCTCCCTAAAACACTGTGTTTTGTTTGAAACCATAATTTGATATAAGGTCATGGAAACCACTGAATTGCCTGGTTTTTAAAATGCATCGATCCACAGTGCTATGCAAGTCAGCTGACATTTAATTAATTTCAGATCTTTATGAAGCCGTTACAGTGATGACCTACCATGTGCAAGATAACATGCTTGTTATTTGTCAGTTTCCCTTTTTCTGTCAAAACCTGGAAACCTGTATACTTTTCATAGCTCTGGTTATACCTTATAGTAGTTTCCCATCAACAAACACATGGTGTGATATACCAAATTCTATTTGATCTTTTCTTAGGATATATGAAATATTGTTCATTCTAGTCCTAAGTGTGTAACTTCACTTTGATGGGCCTCAGTTTCTATATTTGCTTTTATTCTTTCAGAACTAGTTTAATACATTATGTTTTCTTCCTGACTTAAATGTTAATCACTAAAGCAGAAACTATGTACATTATGCTGATTTATTCATTTTTGTATCTGCTCTCATGGCTAGACTTTAATAGTGTGGTTATGATTATATTCTACCATGTCTTTCAGCAACTCTTATTAGTATATAATTTTAATTGTCACATTGCATTGATAGCAGCTACATTCATAGTTAAATAACCACAGAGCTCTAAACAGTTTGCAGAGTAATTATATGCAATTTTTTGGAAAGCTTCCTTAGGCTGAGATAGGTTCTTGATAATCAGGCTTGTAATTTATGTTTCTTTGCTCTACTCCCTTTTTCAATGGGACTTTTCACTGTTTAGTCTGATTTTTAGGAGCACTCATAAAAATAGCTATGACCAGTCTTTTTTATTCAATGTATGCTACTTCCTTTTATTTCTCTCACAAGTCAGAAGTTCTTTAAAAAATTACAGCTACAGCATACCATAGTCATAATGTAATGCTCCATTCATTTGACTTGGTCAGCAAGATCTAGAAGAACAGTAACACTTTTTTTGGCATCTGCTAGCTGAGTATGAGTGTACATCTGTGTCTGCTTTATATCCTTATTATTGAAGATCCTGTCATCATCACTGAGATCATTTAGAGACACCATAAATGGGTCCAGATCCAGCAAGCTGAGTTACTGCTTTCCTTCATTGTGAAACAAGAATTGGGGCATGAAGTGACAGAGGAGGTTTTAGCTGGTGTCAGAGGAATATATTGTAAAAATGGGGCACCGTGAGTCAGGACTTTGCATTATCTGAACAATTTTGTTTGGATCCCCAGGGATTACAGGAAGTGAAATAGTAAGGTGAAAATAGTCAAATGACCTGTTAATTATAAGGAGCTTGTGAGCCTTTAGCAGAAAAACAGGATCCTTACAGGAGCCTGTGAAACCCTCAAATTGGACAGAGGGACAGGGGTTGGGGCAAATCTCACTCTTTCTTAAAAACAGGGAAAAAAAAACAAAGACACTGAGTGGGACCCAATGTCCCTAGAAAGAAAAATTGCTGAAAGGTGTGGTTTCAGACCAGAAAAAGGCCACGTTGAGAGCTCACAGGCACAGAGCTTTGAGAGTAAGGCTATAAGGAGAGTATTTTCATTTTGAGACCATAGAATCTGGGTTAGAAAAGACTCCACACCCAATCAAAGGGCCAGGTGCGGACTTGAAAAGTGCTCAGTTTAGGCCTGAGAGAGGAAATCAGAACATGGAAGTGATGATAGAGATAGCACATATAATCTGTTCTAATTACTTAGAAACTGATTTATGTGTTATCTCTTTAGTGCTCTATTGTCAGTTAAGGAGCTTTCTGTAGAAAGAACCATTGGATGATGTATGTTCATTTAACACCATTGATCTGATGCCTCTCCACCCCCCATTTTAATTTTCATATTAATAAAAATATCTACCCAAATGGATTTTTTTTTGCCTTGCTTTGAATATGTTACAGCTATAAAGAAGGAGCTTTAAAAAAACTGCGAATACACTGCTACACTAAGGAGCTTATTCTTCTTTTTGTGTTCTTACCCCCTTACATACTCTGAATGAGGTTCTTAATTATTTGAAAAAGATCCCTCAGATCACTATTTTAACATTTTCTCTTTTTCAGACTTTTCATTTCGATTGCTACTATGCCAAAAACAAAACAAAAACATACACATCCAAAAAAATCCCTAGCCCAGTCTTTCATCAGATTGAGACTTCAGGTCATTAGCTGACTGAGTTTTAGGTGGACATCTCCCTGATCTTTTAAGGCCTACCTGGGCTAACGACAGCCATGATGGCTTCCTTTTGCTGCTTTCTCTCTCTCTACAGAGAAGCATTCAAAAAACTACCTAGCAGGTGATGCCTTGGGTTGCCACAGATATGAGTTTGCTCCTGTATTATTCACAGTGCCTTGTCTGGGACACAGCATACATAGCTGCCTTTAAGTTTAAGTTGGTGATGGTGGTGATAATATTGGGCTTGTTCCTAACACTTTATCATTCTTTCCACTCCTTCCTCCCTCTTTCTGTGGTTGATTTTGTACTCTTTCTGATTTGTGTTCTAAATCTTAGCCTTTTGCCCCAAGGTAGCCTTCTTTAGGATAGGGCTCATGTCCTCTCTACTGCTCTAGCAGTAGATGGCAGTAAACACTGCCAGGTAGCAGAGTAGAAAGGGACAGGCAGGATACCTGACAGGGAGCAAGTATACTTGCCAGTGATGCAGCATCAGTGGAAAAGAGGCAATAGAAGGGACGTAGGGTAGTGCCAGAAGGAGAAATTCAGATTCTGGGGTTCATTTTTCAAGCCAGAGTTGAATCTTGGCTTTCCTGCTTCTATCTAGTACAACTGAGAAAGCAATTTAACTTCTATGAATCTCACTTTATCTGTAGAATGGGGATAATACTGGAGACTCCCTCATAATAGTGTTGTTCTGAGGATTAAGTAAAACAATCCATATAAAAGCTCCTAGCATTCTACCTGTCACAATGTGTATCAGCTATTAGAAGTAAGAAACTGTCTTGGTGAGGCAAAATAGAAGAGTACCTCAGCTACAATGGTCTGGACTAAAGTAGGAGTCACCTAGGGGAGAGAGTCAGAATGTATACTAGAGTGAAAGATATGATTACCTAATCTGTTTACCGTGATTTATTTTCAGGCCATTGATGGATCTTTTCAGCCACATACATAGTTAGCACATTGACTGTCATTTTAGGCCAGGATTTCTCAGCCTTGACACCACTGACATTTTGGTCTGAATAATTCTTTGTTATGGGGGCTGTCCTATACATTGTAGGATATTTAACAACATCCCTAGCCTCTACCTACTCAATGCTGGAATAACCCAGTAATCCCCAACTCAGTTGTCACAGCCAAAAGATGTCCCCCAACATTGCAAAAAACCTGGGGACAAAAGTCATTTTTAGTGGAGAATGACCATTTTAGGGCATAGGTAATTTTTTGGGAAACTTTTATTAGATCTTTGTTAGTTGTCTCTGATATTCACAGTGCTTTTCATAATCTGCTGCTCAAGTGTATGTGGGATTAGCCAGTATTTTCCATTTCTCTTTGGTTTACAGATCTATGCCACAGCTCTTCTCCCTTCATGGTAAAGAATAATGTCATGAATGTGCATCATTCAGTGAAATGCCAGCATATTACAATGGATGCTAGTAGCTCTCCTTTCCAAACCCATCTAATGTTCTGCTCATCTTACCCCTGTTCTTCATTCCTGGAGTTTGAACATGACCTTCTTTGCTGGGATCAGATACTCTTAGACTTGTCTACTTGGGTACTCAGAGACAGTGTGGGCTGACTACTTGGTGCCGACCTGGAGGGAACAGTCTTTTTCTGTATATGCTGCTTCCTGCCAGGTATAGTTTCTCTCGTGAAAAATGTGGAGAGACTACTGAGGATGCTTTATAATGTTTTTTGTTGAGCAATTCATAAAAAAAAATATATATATATATATATATATATATATATTACTTTATATAAAGTAATAGGTTGAAGAACACCCGAATTGTCTGAGAAGCAAGTTGTTTGAGGTTTTCATATTATTATATAATTAACTTTGTAATTAATTTGCTCAGTTTTAACTCTAACCAAGTCTGAACTTCAGTTTTGGATGGTAGATTGGCATTCTTAAATATATAATACGTGTTTAAAACTATGTATATTAAAAGGTAAATTGTATCTTTCTCTCACCTCATCCTTCATCTGCCCATACCCCTTTCTGAACCTATAACCACTGTACGTATTTTCTCTTATAGGTATTTCTAGAATGTTTTTATATGAGTAAACAAGCAAATATAAATAAAGATTCTTATTCTTTATATAAGAAATAGCATTCTGTAACTGTTCCTCTATCACATTGATTTTTGCAGTTCAACATTTTCTTAGAGATCTTTCCATTACATCAGGATTCTTAAGCAGGGGTAGGAAAAAGGAATAAAAATCAGCATCACTGCTAAATAAAATCCTCACAACTTCATGCTAAAGAAATAAAATTTGTAGGCTTTTTAAAATCAAATAATATAGAGGGAATCATATACTTTTGCTGTTTTAAAACTTTTAAAATAAAAGAAAGTTCATATAAAAGATAATTTTAAGATAAATTGTAATAGTAGTATTATTTTATTATAATTTTTACAACAGCACCTTGATTACTGTATATCTGTCTTTAAAATGTCTGTGTGTAGCATCTGTATCTTCTTAGTTGAGAAACTGAGGCCCAGGCAGATTGCATAGCATGCAAGGCCATTATCATGGTAATCCTGGAACTGGAAACTGGAAGACTCCAATTCCCAACTACTATCCAGTGTAGGATTTAGCTTATAGAACAAGACAAGCGATTAAAGGTCTACTCTTTGCCACTTGATCTTACTTAATCCTTATAACAATGCTATGAAGTATTACTTCCATTTTATAGATGAGGGTACTAACCAAAAAAACTAGAATTTAGACAGGTTAAATAATTACCAAAGAACACTGACTATAAAGCTTGTGTTCTTCACACTTAAATCAGACTACATGCTAGAAAGCCAAGAGTACTGACCTTGAAAGAGTTTCCTCTTTCTCCCATCCCATGTTTTTAGTGTTCATTTGTTCATTCCTGTACACCCACACCCCACCTTGGCTTCTTGACTCCTGTCTTTGCTCACTCTGCTCCAGGCACACCACCTTCCTTGTTCCTTGAACACAACAGGGCCTGTGTTTTATGTACTGGTTACTTCCCCAAGGATCCACCCAACTCCCTCATCTCATCTAGTACCATCTATACTATATTTTACTTATTTAATTGGCTGGCTCTCCTATTAGAATGTAAACTTAATGCAAGTGGGTAGGGGTGTGTGTGTGTGTGTGTGTGTGTGTGTGTGTGTATGCTTTACTCAATAACTAGTCAGTTACTGTCAGTTTTATTCAATGCTATATTTTTAGTTCAGGAACAATACTTGGTACTTAATTGGTATTCAATAAATATTTGAACAAATACCTATTCTGCTTTTGAACTGAATACTGTGTTAAGGATTAAGGCTGTAACTATAAGCAGTAGACACATCATAAGTAGTTACTTCCCTCTACAGTGAATGAGTAAGTTACTGTTTATTAAGCAATTATTATATGCCATGTACCATGCTAGTCCTGGAAACAATCATAGAAGGCAAGTGTTAATTGTCCTCATTTCACAAAAAAAGCAACTGAGGCTCAGAAGTTAGATAATTTGCCAAAGGTTCTGCTGGTTAATTGGCAGAACCAGAATGCCAGTACAGTTTTTTTTTTTTTTTAACAAATACTGTTTCTCATCACCAAGACATACATCCACAGCTCCTATTGCATATATATTACGTCCCAGCCTCTCTAGTCAGTAATTGTGTTGTAACAGTCTGTCTGTCAAAGGTATAGAAAATCACTGCCACTTAAAATCTTGTTTTGTCACAGTATTTCTGTATAGGTTCATGATTACTTTGAGCCTTGATGATGAGACATTAATAAATATTCTCTTAATTACTGTAAAAATAAAGCAAGTTCAATCACTTGGCATAAATTCATAAATATTTTTGGATGGTTTAAAAAATTGTGACTTTGCCAGTAAAAATATCTCATGTTCCCCAGAGGAGGAGGGTTTGTCATAAATACCATTTCCGTTGAACATTTCAAGGAACTTAAAGTTCTCGGAAAATATTTTTAACAGGCAGCCTTTTTCTCAGGCAAACTTCAAGGGCATAATACCATATACCCTTAAAAGTGTGGGTGCATTTGCTTTATCTTTTAAAGAATGTTTATAGGTATTTCTCTTATTGTTCAGAATTCATATATATTTGGTTGTTTCTTACGTGTCTTAGTGGATTGAGGTAAACAGACATGGATTCTTTAGAAGAGCATTCTGATACAGCTGCAGAACTTTTAAAATCTCCATTAGTCCCCTTTTTTTTTCTCTTCCCAGATCATGGGTTATTTTCATTCAGCTATAGCAAATAGGTGTTTTGGAAGATTAGTATAATTCCTTTCTCTAAACACTTATTCTTCGGTAGGTTGCTTTTCTTTCTTGTATTTTCTCTCTTTTAAAAAGTTACAAAGATTATATCCTTTTCAAATCTTACTCTGAGCCAAAAAATATTTTTTTTAAGCCTCTAGTTCCTGTAAGTCTTTAAGGGGGAAAAAAAAAAAGGCTTTCCTCTCTTCTTTGGCTTTCATACGTTAATTCACTGGTGTTCAGTTTGTCAGATTTAACATAAAAGGCCAAAGCAGAGAGCAGCCTTGTGCCAGAATGGATGAGTTCACTGGTTTTCACCTCCTTGTAGTCTGGCTGCCTTTACAGAGGCAGTGGCTAACGTGGTATGCTTGGGAAACCAAACGTTTCCTAACTTGTTAGTGGGAAATTAAAACTTCAGAAATTTAGAAACCACAACAACGGAGGCTTATATTTTATTGTGACTACTGAGTCACACAGTTTGCCATGATAAACAGGCTACATAGGAGCCACAAGAGTAAAATGTGAAACATTTTGATCCCTAGAGAATTCCACCCCACACCTTCCATTTTAGCTATAGTAGATCAGAAAATAAGGAGCAAAGGAACTATGAACATTTGATAGCACCAAATAGTAGTAACAGGTCAGGGCAATTGGAGGATGAAGGTGATGCTTGGCTTGGCTTCCTCCTGAGCAAACAATTAGATCATGAACCATAGTGAACATCCTCCATCTCCCCTCACCCACTTTTTCTAGTTCATGAGGGTGACTGGTTTCTCTCCATGATTTTTTTTTTTTAAGATTTTATTTATTTATTTGACAGAGAGAGAGAGAGAGAGCACAAGAAGGCAGAGAGAGAGGGGGAAGTAGGCTCTCTGCTGAGCAGAGAGCCCGATGAGATGGGGGCTTGATCCCAGGACCCTGAGACCATGATCTGCACCGAAGGCAGAGGCTTAACCCACTGAGCCACCCAGGCGCCCCTGTCCATGATGTTTTAAAGAGCTAGAGCATGGGCTGTATGTAAAGCTTAATTACAGACAGGTGGGAACATTTTAATCTAGAATCCCTTGAAATGTAAATGACTGTGTGTGTCTGTGTATGTGTGTGTGTGTGTGGTCTGTGTTTTGCATCCCCTGTGTGCATTGTAAAAACTAAAGTTATTTTGGCCATCTAAGCCTTGTTTAATTTTCCCCAACTGACAGTTCTAAGCATTTGGGTTAGATTTTCCTTTCCTACCATTCCCGAGTATTGAGAAGACAGAATCCATGAACACAGAGTTTGATCCTATTATCTCTTTAAGTTGCGTTCTTTTCAGATGAATGTGTTCTAGAGAATATTAATCTTATGTAGTAAGAGGCAATTCAATCAAGATACTACAGTGGTTAGCAACAGACCTGCTAGAGGTGAAAGCAGTGACTTTACACTCTGCTTCCCCCGGCTTTAGGTCTGCTACTGATTTTGCTCCTCAGCAAATTTCATCCATTTAGTTTATCCCTGTGAGAAATCTGTTAGTGGCGGAATTAAAAAAAAGAATGTCATAAACCTTGTATATATGCTATATGAATACCCATTCATTGATACTCTGTCCATATCTGACCTTGTGATTTGAATTTTAAGAAAGGTCAAACTATTTCAGATTTGCAGTAATTGAAAAAAGTGTTTTTGAAAATACTGATTTCATTTTCAAAGTTCACTTGTTCACAAATAAAAACAAAGAGAAAAGCAAACCCCAATTTTCAAACAACAGAAAAGCCACCTTCAGAAGAGCTGTGTTTCTAATGTACAGGGAATGCTAGACCAAAATGTGCTACTGACTTAGCTCTGTGACTCTGCCTTATCTTATCTGCCTATCACCTCAGCTACAACATTGGGAAAGCTATATAATTCGATCTGTAAGGTTTACAAAGCCTTTAATGATGCTCAGATATCAGTTCCACAGAATAAAAACCCCACCAACCTTTAAACTCCTTTCCTCCTTTCTTTTTTGTACGGCATTGTGTGCAAATTCATATGTTAAAAAATGTGTATTTTGTTTCATCAGAAGAGATTTTCTGACTTATCAAGGTCCAAATGGTTCATAACTACATGGGACCTTAATTGGAATTTCATGGGATTCAGATTTATTTTTCGTATTTATATGTCAAGTACTGTCATTCAAGGTTATCTAAGTATGCTATGAAAGTAAAGAAATAAATCTTTTCAGTGTCTGACATTTAAAATGTTATGCTAAATTTGAAAGTACGCTAAAACTAAAAAATTAACACCTAGGAAGACGTACTTAAGAGTCCTAATAGTTAGAGTATTAGGATTTATTGTCTGTGGCTAGGATGTGATGATATAGGCTCTTCAGCCCATGTTGTAAGGTTTGTCTTACCCATTTGTTTTATTTGTGTGCCTCCCAGACATGGTAGGACTTTTGAAGTAAAACAGGGAGATCCTAGGCTAGCTTTTAATAAGCCTTTTGCTTTTTGGTCATTTAACTACTCAGCAACTTGTTTCTTATTTCAGGTGACTAAACACCCTTTAGAAGGTTCATGTGGGTTTCTCATAAGAGGGATTCCCTTCTAGCAGGGAAATCAGAATAAAAGATAACCTCACTTTTCAGAGTTAGCTGAGGTTAGGCACTAGACACATGGATTCTCTCCAGAAGGCTTAACCCTTTACTTCACTTTATGGCTGGGTATAAGAGAACATGAGCTCTTCCAGACTGCATCCTACAAAGCACATTCTCTTTGTGCTCAGGCAGCCCCTTGTGCCTCAACCTGATGGAACCCTATCTATAGCCTACATGATGATGGAGCACCATCCTTGTGGGCAGACTGGCATAACTAGAAGAATCATGGGTACCATTTATTGAGTGTCTACTCTGGGTCCTGCACTGTGCCAAGTGCTTTATTGTCACGTTTAATCTTCACTTTAAGGAGATGGCGTCCTCTCTATTTAAGTCCAGGTTGGTCTGAAGGCCATATACTGGATTTAAAAATCATAGTTTGGATGTTCGGATCCTGGTTTCAGCCTTTTTTTTTTTTTTTAATTTAACCTTAGATTCCCTTTCCATGGTAGACTTCCAAGGAATATATCTGCTATCCTTTTTGGAATGCTCCATTCAATACCTTCCATTTACATTTCAGTTCCTATCTTTTCTTTGAATGTTTGTTCCCTAACTTGTCTGGCTGATGCCCCCTTTCTGAGTCCCCAAAGCCCTTACAAGTTTTGTGACACAAATACTTTATATTGTTTTATATCACGTTCTAATTTGTTTTGGGGTATTAGTTTTGCTCTTGTACTAACTCCAGGCTCTGTGAAGGACTTGGTACCTCTGTATCCCCAACATAGGTTTGCATTCAGTATGTACTTGATGACCAAATGATTGAGAGTTCAGAAGAACCATTTTCTTAGGGAAGCATAACTCAGAATTTGCCCTTGTTAGAGCAGAAGAAGAAGTAAAGATTTGTTCCTCTTGTTCCTGTCACTTCTGAGGAAGGACAACCCTTTAGTAAAATGAGGAATTCACTTGGAGACAAATTTAAATAAAGTCTAGATGAGGGAAGGCCCCCAAAGAATCTTAACTTTGCTTGTGATTCTTTGCATCTTTACCAAGCCCAGTGAATTTTACGGAATTGTAAGAAGAATCTTGTGAAGCATAATTTTAGGGGAATTGAGTGGAACCCCAAATCACTTGACAAGAAATTTTTCTCACCTTTCACTGAAAGATCTGTATGCCCCATTTATCTAGTTCCATGAAAACCTAAAGGATAATATGCAACCTTAAAAATTTTCTTTTTAGTAAGTAAAAAATTACTCTTTAGTAAGTAAAAAAATTTCTTTTAGTAACACAGGTGTTTAACTATCTTGATAATAAATGAATCAATATTATGTTTAAAAAATAATCTTCCCTTTAGTCACAACAAATTACTTCTCACAAAACTCCACAGAGTGATTTACCTCCTCTTCCATTCCCAATTAACAGACTAACAAACTAAGGCTAAGGAACATGAACAGCATCTCACTACATGGCCCTTTGTTTTTAGCAAGAAAGAACTTTCTCTGCCCTTCTCAAGCTTCTAGGCCAAAAAGTACCTCCTTTTCTTCACATATAATAGCAGCAGTCACTTAAGTCTTGTCAGCCCAAATGTGATGACTCTTTCACATTCCTTCTCTGATTTCTGCTCAAATATTTGTTTTTTGTTTTGGTTCACTTAAAAAATTTTATTAAGAAAGAATTTTTAAAAGAGGGAGAAAAGGGGCGGCTGGGTGGCTCAGTGGGTTAAGCCGCTGCCTTCGGCTCAGGTCATGATCTCAGGGTCCTGGGATCGAGTGCCGCGTCGGGCTCTCTGCTCAGCAGGGAGCCTGCTTCTCTCTCTCTCTCTCTCTGCCTGCCTCTCAGTGTACTTGTAATTTCTCTCTGTCAAATAAATAAATAAAATCTTAAAAAAAAAAAATAAAATAAAAGAGGGAGAAAAACTTAGTTCACCTTTAAACTTTTGTTCCAAGACTGGTAGGCCATGAGATATAGTAAGTCTGGCAGATTTGCTTCTGTCTGAGCCACTCATCTTGAAGGGCTGACCTCATCTTTGAGGCTGTTCTTGGTGCAGTGATTTGGTGCTCTCACAGGCTCAAATACTGCAGTTTTGTTAATCTTTTCTCTATGCTTAAGAGTGGACTTTTTCCCCTCAGAGTCCTCCCATTTTCTTTGGCTAATTTTTCTGTAGTGATATGACCAGTAGCTTGTATTTTTATATAGTCTTCGGTTCCAGTTAAAGAGAATACCCTTAGTGATTACTGCTCCTTATTCTATCCTTCCCCAGTATTGAGATACGCTTATGCTGGATGAGTGTTTCCTTTTGGGGGTTTGTGGGAGCCAAGGCTATGGTAGAGACAAAAAGAATGGAACTTGGATTTATGAACCATTATTCTACTCTTTAGTCTAACCACAGAGATAACACTATTTGTCCATGCCAATTTGGTATCATCAGTAAATATACAAGCAAGCTTGAAGACTGACTCTGTTCTGATTGATTTTGTTTTTTCTTTAGGAGTCCCACATTGTTCACCTTCACTTAATTTTTATGTATAGCTGACCTGTCTTTCTTATGTCACTTTTTCAGTCCATTAAAAAAAAAAAAACAGGTACAGGAGCATTGTGCAAGAGCTTCTTAGACATGCCTGTGAGTGTTAGTAGGTGAACTTGGGGTAGTGACATGTTATGGTGTATGGAGAAATTAGTTGCTGGGCCTGTTGTCCTGCCTTGTGCTTAGCACAGTACCTGAAAGATACTCAGTAAATCTTTGCTGCTGAAGAAGAGTTACAAGCCCTCTGCTGGCTTCAAAGATTGACATTGGAATTAGCTAAGTGAAACTACAGAAAAATCACTCCTTTTTTGTAAAACCTAGCAGAGTCACTGAACTACCCACAAAAACTTCACAATCAAAGTGTATACTTTGTAAAAGGTAATTTGGTTTCTAGTTACAGCTTATAACCTTCATTAGTTAGTCTGCAGTTCCTGAGGAGGCTGTTTTAAAGGCATTGAGTCACTGAGTTTTGAAAGGGAACCTGCTAGCTGGGGAGGTATGAAGAGTGCAGAATGCTTACTTGGAAGATGCTGATCGAAGTCAGTTATCAAGTTGTGGTTCAGACCTGAATATCTTTGACACAGAGCATACATTCTTTCTGGGAAGTCACTCAGCTTCTAAGCAGAGTGAGCTTTGTGCCCCACACCCCCAGGACCTTTAGGTGGAGTTATTTGTTTTCTTTGTCTTCCTTTTATCACTTCCCTTCCATTGTAATAGCTTAATTGAACTCTACTGGTTTTCACCTCCCTTCTTTCCCCTTGCCTTCTTACTGCTTATACTTATTAACAATACTTTGAACCTTTCTGCCTTTTTTTAAAATTGGTTTTATATCCAAATTAACACCTCCAGTGCCAACGCTTTTTCTGGGGCTTCGTCCCTCATCTCTTTCTAGAACTAATTTAAGGAGAAAGCAAAGGCTGTAGCTCAAGAATGCAGGGGGCCCTGGCTCTGCTTCTGAGTAACTCTCTGAGCCAAGTCACACTGTGAACATCAGTTTCTTTTGTAAGGTGAGGCATTTGGATCAGATGGCAGGCTTCTTCTAGCTATAAAGCTCTGTGGACATTCCTTGCCAGAGAGAGAGACAGAGAGAGTGTGTGTACATTCTCTGGGGCCTGGGGATCCCATTGTCCTTATAGAAAAACTTAAGAAGTTTCTTCTCAAACTCACATCTGTGGAGTTGAGTGTTTATGTTCTTTTTTATTGCTAAAACTGTCCTTTAGGCTAGAATCAGAAGTTATAACAAAAATCAAGAAGTTGGGTTTGGCTACACCTTAACCTGACCTAATGGTACACTTACATACCTAATGCTTTACATAATTCCTTATCCCCCCATAACACACACACACACACACACACACACACACACACACAGCATTCCTCATGTTTATCGTTTAAAAATAGTAATTGTCTGTTTAAGAGTTAATCTGATTTTAGAACCAGTAGGGAGTAGCAATGTGAGATGGTCAGACTGGAGATAGAACACTGTTAATGTGTCATTCTCTGTTTGGGGGCTCAGAATTAAAACTGCTCCTGTCCTATCTTAATTTGCTAAAGCATCTGAGAGAACAAGCATGAAAAGGGAATGTTTCTCCCATATCTGAGAAAGAACCAGGGGACTTTCCTTGGAGAGTTTTTTCCACTTTTGTTTTGCTCAGCTTTCCCAATCAGAGGTAGTATTAGTACAGAAGAAAGCCAGGGAGAGATCATCTCAACTCTGCTTTTTAAGAAAAAGAAGGCTGTAGGAGGGCTTACAACAGTGTTGGGATGTGCCTTTAGGAATTAGTGCACCTACCATTCGAGGAAGAAACTGATAAGCCCATATTAAATGTAAGTGATTGAGTTGGTGGGCCTATAGATATTATAGTGATGGCAGAAGCAGCCACAGAAATATTTCTTTTAAAGTGTGTGATGCTAGCCGCTTATGCAGCGTCTCTTCATCTTTAAATCTTTATTTAAAACATAATTTACAGAAAGTAGCCAATCAGATTACATTGAATCTACATTCGTAGTCAAAGACAAATAAACTTCAAAAACCATTTAAAATTAATGATATACTCAAGAGGATAAGGTAAGATGTGTCAAATGTTTTCTAATATAGTGACCAACTATGTGAACAACAGATTTCAGTACGTGAAGCAGGTTGAGATTAATATTGCTTTACATCTTCTGGTTATTATTCCACAATATCCAGTTTTTATAAATAGTTCTCTTCCTGCCTCCCTTCCTTTTCCCCTTAAAGAGAAGGCTGTATTTTTTCTATTCACCTTGTAAAAGCATTCACGTTGCTCTGAAACATTAGATATAGACAGAACATGACCTAAGAGGGAAAAAAAGGGATTTTATTCTTGGTTTTCTTTCCATTTTCACTTTTCACCTCAAAATCCATTTATTACCAGTTAATTTTGGGGGGCGGGGAGGGAAGGAGCAGCAAAGAACCCTAAAACAAAATTCACAGCCTTTTGAGAAAGTAAATTTATGGGAATTGCAACTGGACTTGAAAACTAAGAAGTTCAGAGCTTGATTTGTGTTTTCATGTTGGCTCTTTCTATAGACTTCTTCACAGCATTAGGAAAATATCACAAAAATACCATTGCTTCACATTGAAGTTTAATTGCCATAAAAGGACAAATGAATTTATTAAGCATAAAATTACTATGTGCTTCATTTGGAAACATAAAAATTTATATTCATTCTACTAAAACGTTTTTTTCTATCATATAGATTGTCCAAAGGACTAATGCTTATTCAGAGAGCCCACTGTGTGATAATGTATCCATGATAAATTTTGTTTAACTTTCAGTTTTAAAAGGGTCTTAATGGGTGATTTGTTCTTTAAGCCATGCTTTATAGTTAATAAATGGAAAGAAAGTGTGGAATATTGAAGTGTGTCACTTAAAGATTTAAAAAAAATTATGCTTGCCTATTTAAAACAATAAAGTGCAGACCCTGGGAAACACAGCTGTTAAAGATTTAATAGAGGTTATGATTTTCACCAGTTGAGCTATAGTTTATGGTACAGATGGCACTCTGGGTATAACTGAAACAATAATTGGTGGGTTTTGTTTCCCTCCTCTTCCATAAGTTCCAAAGAGTGGAATACCTTTTTACCAAAGCAAGAATTTTTCCATTTCCAATTACAGCCTATATCAAATAAGCAACTTTGTGTTGCATATTACGTACTTTACAGTGACCTGGGTGTTGGCCACTCTTTCTTCTCATTATGGTAGGCTTCCCTAGATTTGAAATAACAGTTTTAGGGAAATCCTCCTTTTCTGTACTAACCTGCAGTTTATATAGCCTATCTTCAGACCAAATAACATACAATTTTTGTTTTAGAATACCGAAGCCAAAATCTTGCATTGCTCCAAACAAAATTAGCAAACACAAAACTCCTATGAAGCAGAAGTAATAGGCACCAATATTATATGTTTTAAAATACTCAACCACAGGAATTACTAGAAACACAGATAAATTCCAAATTTGGGGCATATAGAAAATGCTGTTTCAAGTGACAAATAAAATAAAGAGGCTATTTAAAAAGGGAAATAATTGTGATACATTTCTTAAGTTTTATTTTACAGTATATGTTTAGAGCAAATAAAGTTTGATGATAAATGATTTTTTCATCTCCTATTCCAGTGTTTTAATGTGACATAGTATATTTTCTTCATTAACTCTTCTGCTAATTTTTATTCTGAAAGGTAAAGTAAAATATGCAGATGTTCATCCAGGTGTTCAATATCATATGGTTAAGTGTTCATTTATAGCAAATAGCCTGTTCAGGGTTTAGATATAACATAAAGTTCAGAATGCCACTGATCACCAAAATTCTTCTACAGACTTTACCTTTTAAATGAGCATTTCTACATAACAAACTATTGTCCAAAATATTACTCTAGAGAAACTAGCATTATCTTCAATTTTCAGTGCAGTTTGTCATTATCCACTGATTGAAATAAAAAGTTGGAACTCAAAATTATGAGAGTTATGTCCATGTTCAGAGTGACAAATGCTTTTTAAGACAGATTAGAGTTCGTAGGATTTTTTTGAAGCTTAAAAAGCGCTTAGCTTTTTATGTTACATTCATCCTAATTTCAGGATATATTTCTAACAGTGATTTCTAGTCTTTTATATGCAAATTCACAAAGGGGGAGGGGGTGAGAATAGGCTCTAATAAATCCACTACCATCTGGTAGTGTTTGGCACTTTGTTCTTGTTAGACATAAGGGAATTCAAGTCCGAGGAGAGATAAGATCAGATTTAGTTGTGGTATTACAATATATCCCTCCCACCACCCTTTCCCAAAGATTTCTGAACACAGGCAGGATTCAGTTGTGGCTCACTTGGAGAGAGCTTGTAATATGTAGTCATCCACCAGCACTCATCATTTAAAATCAAGTCCCAAATCTCTTTTCTCTATCAGAGTAAACTTTTTAAGTTTTGTGTGAGTTGAAAAGGTTTTGAACCTAGGGTTCACTGGACGCGCTTTTCGAAACCTGTCTGCAGTTTGTGATGCTGATAACTTTAAAAGACACCTACAGTCCGCCTGGCTTTCTGACAGCAGTGCCCCTTGCTGGAGCTGAGCGGCTCTCCCGGGCTTACCTGAGCTGCCTGCGCCGGGGCCGGGCGGGGACCGAAGGGGGCCGCACTCTCGCGGCGCTGCGAGCGGGCTGTGCGCGCTCCGGGAGTCGCCCGAACAATGCGAGCGGGGCGCTGAGCGCGCCCGACCTAAGGGCGTTACGTCACTGCGCTGCCTTATAAGGCACTCCGCGTGTGCGGCGCAGGCGGTGGGGGCGCGGGTGACAGCCAGATCCGCGGCGACGGCGGTGACGGCGCAGCAGCGGCAATGCGCCCCAGGTCCGCCGACGTTCGGACCGTGTGAACGGACTGTCGGTCCCCGGCTCCCTGCGGGGAGGGAATGGGTGGCGGGCCCGGGACGCCGGCGCCCTCCTGCCTGGCTAACCAAGTCACTGGGGGTCATGGTCCATCCGTTAGTAACTTTTTTCCCTTCTAGGGCTTTAAAGCTCTTGCTATTGCTTCAGATTCTTAAATGCACATCCTGTATTCTTGTTTAAACTTTTGTAAATACATTGTTGTTACATTTGTTTTTTTGGTTGCTGGGGGGAGGCGAGAGAGGGAGCCAGAAGCTTTTTTTGGTTTTGGGATTTTTTTTTGGAGATATCCCCGGGGGTGATTTAGACTTCAAACCTCCTCTTTCCTTTTTGTAAAGAGTAGGGGTCCTCAGAGGATAGTATTTTATTTCCTGATGATGTAACTACCAAACAATTCTTCAAGTGATGATGGGAAGGCCAGATGAAATCTGATTTTTTCAGTGTTTTTCCTGAAAGAACCTCCTAGTTCTTCATTTCTGCATGCCTGTGTTTTAACGAAAGTAGTTCAAACTAATGTTTATTTGTCAGGTAAAGTTTTATTAAAAAAATAAATGTTTTGTGCTATACTTTCAAGATAAAGTATAAAAATAGAACTTGAGGACCAGTTTTAATCCATTTGTTTTCCTCTACCAGCAAACAAAGACATGAGAAGAAAAAAGAAACTGATCAAATATGACTGAATTAAACCTCTAGTATGGGGCAGATTTATAAATTCTTTTTCTGGGAAATGAGAACTAGCCTCTTAATTATTTTGCACATTAATAAGAGAAGTAATCTCTGAAGTTATAGCTAACTAGGTGAATCTGCTTAGTGAATTAGGGCTATGGCTGCCTTATTTGCAAGCTTCAAATGAATTGAGTAGTTTTAGTGACTTAAGTCTATTTAACTCTTTAAAAATAAACATTAAGATAGGATTGTTTCCTATTATGATGTACATAGGTTTATAGAATTACTGTTTCCATATGTTTTGTCAAACAGGAATAATGAAAATAGTTTTGTTTCTTTTCCTTAGTTTGGAGTAAAGGAAGGCTGGTTGCAGAGAATATATAGTGAGTGAAAATGGTGAAAAAAAGATATGGGGCACAAAAACGTGTGTCATCTTTTCTAAACTGTGAGCTCACTTTGATAGGCCTTCTAGATCACTCTCTACTGAGAAGCCTGTTAAACTTCTGCTTTTTATATATATACCGTTTTGAGAAGCCAATGACTATACCCTTCAATTGAGGTTAAAATTTAATATTTGATTTATACTTTTTTATTACCATTTTAGATATTAGTTTTTTAGTTTTGTTTTTCTACCTTATAGTTGTGAAGGGTATTTGAATCTTTTTAGTCTCCTGTACTTGCCCTTTACTTATTAAACATGTCTTTGAGATTTGTATGCTAGATTTGATTCATTATAAATGAGATAAAATGATTGTGGTGAAAGTTGCATAAATTCCTGTATCTCAGCTTCAAACTGGTAACAAAGTATCTTTAACCTACGCCAACATTTTTATAACTGGTTTTGCCTCCTTTCCCTTTATAGGTGCAGAGATTTCCCAACATTGGACTCTTTTCTTTCCCACATTTTTGTACTCATGCTTTGCGTTTACTTCCGTATTTTTGATTTCCCACTTCCCCTGTAAACTGTGCCGCATTATTTCCTTCTTTTGTTTAACTGCAGTAGCTGAAGAACAGAGAAGTTAAGTGTATACAATCCTTGTCTAGGGTTTTGAAGCAAGAGAAAAGAGGATTAGAACTCCTTACTCCTTGTGTGCCTTTCCTGGTGTCCCGTTACTCCCTGAAGCAGTGATCTCTGATCCAGCTATGACTCAGCATTCTGACTGAGATCATGGTGTATACCACTCTTCAGGAACCAATAATAACATTGTTGAGCTTTTTAGTTCATGCTAGTCACAGTGCTTAGTGTTCTACAAGTACTCCATCATTGTAACTTGGTATTAGTCATACTTTTCAGATGAAGAAACACATTTGGAAGGGTAAGATAGCTTGCCCAAGGTCATATTGCTAATAAAGTAACAAATGTAGTGATTTGAACCAGTGTTTATGTGTACAGCCTTAGTCTTCTCTTAATGCTTTGCTCAGAATCTCTCAGAAGTGTTAGTAAAGAAATGCTTGGATTTAGTTCAGAAGTTTCTATTTTTATTTTCTAGACTGAATGTTATACCAGGAAAACCAAGACTGACCTTTGCAGGCCACCCACCAGAGCCACCCTGATTATGTGCTGAATAACCCTAGGGAAGTCATTCACATTGGAGATCTCATGGATTTGTATATTGACTAAGACAGCTTTTTTGAGAATTTGTATATTGACTAAGACAGCTTTTTTGAGAATGTTGGCAACATGTTTTGGTCTAATAAAATTAGAACATTATGACAGTTTTCCGACAGATGAAAGTCAGTGGTCTTAAGCAGGGGGGATCTCTATCTGACACAAGAAAGAGCACTCTGGGTCTTGTATTGGAAACTCCAACCAGTCATTGTTACTATGTTCTACTGGCCACAGGAGTCCTCAGGTAGACTTTTATTTCCTTCTTCCC
Organism: Mustela putorius furo; assembly: GCF_011764305.1. Taxonomy (NCBI): domain Eukaryota; kingdom Metazoa; phylum Chordata; class Mammalia; order Carnivora; family Mustelidae; genus Mustela; species Mustela putorius. Next base: position 26,425,831 of record NW_025421987.1, read on the forward strand.
CTATGAACATTCTCTTTGAGATATAAACTTTATTTTCTTGGCTTCTGACATATATTTATCAAAAGAATGGAATTATGACCACTGTGCCTCAGTCTTGGCTGAGAAAATTTTACTTACATTTTTACTGAAAATTTTATTGTCCAATTGCTATATGACTCTTCTTATTTTATAATCCAAAATTTCCTACAAATAAGTATAACTACAAATTTAAGTCCTCTCTATAAGGAGTAATTTTAATTTTAATGAGTAGTAGCTTTAGGTTGTTATTTGGAAATGATTCAGATGAATTTTTCTACCAATCTAATTGCTTTCTAATGAGGAAGAAGGGTTTGTAGGCAGCAAGGGTGGAAACTAGAATGTATCTGTTTAATTGAACCATAGGAATCACTTTTGTTAGTCAAAAACAGTTGAGTATCAGCAATTTCCCATGGTTCAAGCTAATGCCAGGAGTTCGATACATTGATCGCAGCTACCGATGTTATTAGCCATGTACACAGTATTGTCATTTAACTGTTTAGAAATACTACCAACATGTTACTAAGCATGTCAAAGCCAGTTTCTCTTTGCGACGTAACTACTCTTACTTTCTTTCACATCCCGTCTCCCTGCCTTAGTTTCTTCTTGTGGCTGGTGAAGTCTTTTCCTCATTCAGATAAGTACGGGAGAAGCAGTATTCATAATTAACTACACCTTTCTTCCCAGCTGCCCACAATTTTAACTACTGCTTCTTTCATCAGTTAAGGGATGATGTACTCTGCTCCCTGGGAACTCTTTTGGGATTTATGGTATAGTAACACTTACTTTGAATGTGATATGTTTGCTCCTTTGCCTCTATAAAATAGTGTATGTGAAAACACCATAACACACAAAGGAAAACAATCCTTATCACAGGCATGTCCTATATGAGAAGCTGAGCATAGTGGGGACAGATCCAGGATAGCATGGGAAAAGTTTCTATAGTTTCATATTACCTTAGGCTGAAGTTGGATTAGCCCTAGTGTAAACCTTTGGCATTGTAGTATTCCACCTCAGGGAACATTCTAATACCTCACTGGCAGGCTTCTTCGAAAGCAGTGTTGACTGTGAGCATCAGGCTAGCCTGCCATGTATCCAGTGCTGATCTCTCCTCTGCAGCTACACAGCTTAAAGGAAGGGACTGAGCACCATATGTGGGCAGCTGTAGAATGTAGAGCCAAAAGGGAAGTCTCAGGGCAAAAGTACCTTCTCTCCATGCCAAAAACAATCGCTTTCCTTTTTTTCTTTTCTTTTTTTTAAATAGCATTTTATTTTATTTTTAAAGTAGTCTCCATATCCAACCTAGGGCTTGAAATCACAACCCTGAGATTAAGAGTCGCACAGTCTACCCACTGAGCTAGCCAGGCACCCTAAAGGATCAGTTTTCTAACCTATTCCTTTACTCTTCTATTGCCCAGGTGTCTTCTGCCTAGTTTTGTACATGTAAGTACCCACACAAGGGGCACCTGGGTGGCTCAGTTGGTTGAGTATCTGCCTTTGGCTTGGGTCATGATCCTGTGATCCTGAGATTGAGCCCCATGTCATTGGGCTCCCTGCTCAGCAGGGAGCCTGCTTCTCCGTCTGTCCCTCTGCCTGCCACTCCCCCCTGCTTCTGCTCGCTCTCTCTCACTCTCTTTCTGTCAAATAAATAAATAATCTTTAAAAAAAAATAAGTGCCCACACAAAATCTACCATATCTCTAGGCAGCACAACACTTGCACTGTGCACCTAGATAGAGCCTTTCACCAATAGTTAATGGGTTACAGTGAACTGAAGTTTCATAGAGACCCACTTGCTCTTATCTGCAACCCAAATCTCCTGTCCTCTGTAGTCCTTGAAGTTTCCAGAAGTCCTTCAGCTATTCCTATTCATACTTCAGCTGACTTTGGTTTTACAACAGGGACTAATACTCTTGAGAGCAAACTCAGGCTGATTACAGTAAGTATCAGTGGTAATACAGTAGTAATACTAGTGAATGGGAAGACTGTTAATTAGATGATTTTTTTGTGGCTTTGAAAATCAATTATAGAACAGTTCAGTGTCCATGATAATTTGCAAAATGCAGAAAAGTAGAAAAGACATTTTACATCTAGTCCTACCTCATGAATACTGCCAACTATTAACAGTTAGATGTACAATTGACCCTTAAACAGGCTTGAACTGCATGGGTCCACATATATGCAAACTTTTTTTTTTTTTTTTTTAATTTATTTGACAGAGATCACAAGTAGGCAGAGAGACAGGCAGAGAGAGAGGAAGGAAAGCAAGCTCCCTGCTGAGCAGAGAGCCCAGTGCGGGGTTCAATCCCATGGGATCATGACCTGAGCCGAAGGCAGAGGCTTTAACCCTCTGAGCCACCCAGGCACCCCGATATGCAGACTTTTTTACAGTGCACTACTATAAGTGTATTTTCCTTATGATTTTATTAACAATATATTTTTCTTTAGCATACTTTATCACAAGATTATAATATATAATATGTATTATAAAATATGTGTTAATTATTAATGTTATTAGTAAGGCTTCTGTTCAATGGTAGGTTATTAATAATTAAGTTTTGGGGAGACAAATTTATATGCAAATTTTTGACTGCACAGGATTTGGTGCTCCTAATCCCTACATTTCTTTAAGGGTCAACTGCACTGTGTTCCCTTTTACTCTTTATAAACATTTATAAAATATCTGTGTTACCCCACTATGGCCTATATATGTATTTTTTGTTCTTTTATCTTTATATATTTTAATCATGTTCATTGCTTTTCTGTAGACAGGGGGTCATTTAAAAGCATGTATTTGCATATTGTCCCTAGAAATGGTGGCCACAAAGCCAGCCACTGCCTACTTTCCCTCTGACAGTGCTGTAGCTTTTGTTCCTCCACAAGTGAAGCAGCAAAGCCTACATTTAATAGAGACTCTCCTATTAATCCAGGAACCTCCTGTTCTTGGTTTACATGGATGCTATGACTTGGCTAGGGGATTCTAGTGAGCATGCCAGTAGGTGAACAGAATGACTTGGAGAGAATAAAGAATTGATAATCTGACACCACCATAAGATTATTAAGTAGGGAACTGGAAAAGCCTGCTATTTAGGTCCAGTCCATGTGCTTATTTATTTCTGCAAACATTTTGCGTTTCCTTGGTAACTAATAATAGTTTTGAGAAACTGTTAAACTCACAAATATTACTGCAGGAGTAAAAAAATCCTCGAATCACAGAAATTAGAGACAGAAAAGACCTATTAGGTCATCTTTTTTGTCCCTTGCCAGTACAGATTGTTCTCAGCACTTTGCCCAGTCCCTCTTTAAAGGGACCTTGTCTAATGGTTTGTACCCCATTTTTTTAAGTAGTTGATTTTTAAAGAAAATAGTCCCACAGAATATAATTGTGAAGGTTGATTCCAGGCTAAATTTTATAAAGAAAGACCTATAGATTCAAAATACAGGTTTTTGAACAGGTTTTATTTTGGGGGAGTTACTGGTATAGTTTAGGATATCATTGGAATAGTTAGGTAAAAGTGAAAAGCAGATGGGTGGGTTGACTTTATGTTTTTCTTTCATCATTGGAAACTCAAGTATCGCAAAACAGGAGGATTAGCTTTTAATATAAATTCACTGAAGTGGGTCTAGAAGGCCTGAGGAAATAAAGCAGTTAGGAAGTAAAGTAAATGGTTCATTCCAAGATTATATTTATGAAAGAGACATTTTACACTCTCCCTTCCTGTCTCCAAACCTGCTTTGTCCATTATTTATAGTTAATTATTGTTTGAAGATGGTTTCTAGCTGTAAAATCCCCTCCCTCAGTGAAGTAATTTCTTCCAAACCCCAGAAGGACAGAATAAAACTCTCTCATAGAGCAGTCACTGGTGGTGTTATAAACTAAATGCTTCAATTCCCTGTATTATGGCTAAATAATGGGAAAATATGGGGAAAATGATGAACAAATAAAGAAATATATATATATATATAAATAAAGAAAACTATGCTTTGAGTTTTATTTTGAAGGATGATCATTTCATAAAAGCACATTTTAGAGTGTAAAAGGCCTTGGAAAATACTTGCTTTACTTATTGCCATCCCTTCTTCCCCCTTTTTAAATAGATGAGATAATTGGACCTCAGAGAGGTTTAAGGACTTGGCCTGAGGTCAAAAGTAAATTGGTAACCCAGCCAACTGTGTTTTACAGATCTGCATATCTCTTTTAGGAAACATGAAAAATCAAAACTGTCTTAATTAAACGGTATCATTAGTACTGTCAGAATATGTTTGAAATTATAATTAATATTAGAGTAATTTACTTAGGTTTATACTACAGAAATAATTTGGAGCATTAATGAGCTTGTTATCCACTTTATGAGCAAAAAATACAGTATTTTTGTTGCATTTCTTTCAAATTGAAGATCTACATATGACTGGTAATCAACTCATGCGATTAAGATTGACCATGCTTTGACAACTCCAGCCAAAAATGTAATGGAAAGATCTGAATTTTTAATATTAATTCTGTGCTCTCATTTAACACCATTATCTTGCATTCGTGCCAGGGGGCCATTCTATACATGAGAAATGCTATTACAATTTATGTTACTAGACATTTACATCATGAAACGCAGGTGGAAGGGATGTCGAACGTCTTGTGTTCATCCTTAGATTGAATTCTCTCTTGAGTGAGAACTACTTTTTTTCCAGGAGTTGGTACTTGCACACCCATTTGTCATTAGTCAGCACCGAATAGCTCCAAGGATTTCTTACTTCCCCAACAAATCCATTTCATTCCTTACTGAAAACTGGCGTCCTCTAACTGCTACTGACTATTCTTGGTTTTTCCAGGGAGTCCTACTGAATAAATGCATTGCTTTGACATGAGAGTGTTTTAAATATTTGAAGACAATTTGTCCTAAATCTTAAACTGTTCCTATTTTTAAAATTTGAATCTTTTCATACTCTCTTTCTAAAAGTTTGGTGCTCAGAATGAACAAATTACTTCAGTATATTATTAGGATCATCTTCCCTTTTACAGACTTCGTGTAAAGTCTTTTGTGTTTTCTTAACATTTTCTGGTGACCACATCAGACTACTGTCATTGAGCTTACTGATCACCAGCCTCCTAATGACCAACTACATACCTAAGTATTTTCTTCATGTATTGCCTCTATAATGAAAGCTAATCCCTTCTATCCTCTGCTGGTTTTGTTTGTATTACATCTTTGTTATAATAACAATAGTAGATGGCACATTTAATGTTTAATAGATGCTATGCAGTATATGTTTTACATATAATATCAACTTTGATCCGCATAATGACTCTGAAGGATAGATAACTGAGGAACAGAGAGATTAAGTAACCTGTCCAATGTCACAGTGGCACCAGGGTTTGAACTGTAGACTGACTTCAGCAAGAAACTGGTAGAAATCATATTCAGTGTCTTGTAGTAGGATTTGAACTTAGGGGATAAACACTATAACACAGAGGCATAGAACTTTGTACTTCTCTTATCTGCCACCTAGTTCACTGGGCTTGCACTATGGGTTGGTAGAGTGAGAATAGATCTTGGAGAAAATTTGGTCAGCCACCTCATCTTATAGTTCATATAAGTGAAAGCCACACTGTGCGGTATTCTGTTTATCGATACACAGATGGGGCAGGGCTCAGGCCAGAGTATGTTGCCTTTTCTACTATAGAACTCTAAAGTATTTCTGCTTTGTACAGTTTTTTCTCTCTCCTCCTCTTACCTCCTTCCCAGCTTCCCTCACCTGCCTGCCTTCCTCTCTTCCTTCTTTCCCTTCTTCCTTCCTTTCCTCCCTCCCTCCTTCCCTCTCTCCCTCTCTGCCTCTCTAATTGTTTATGCCCCTATAAGCATTAAAACAACAATAACATTAATAGAAACCACATTGAAGGGATCATGTAAAATCCTATCATACAGTGTTTTAAACTTCTTTCATTTATTGCCAACTTCTGAATCTGTAAATTCTTTATCTTTTTAGATTATGATATAAATTTAAGACTTTTATCAGATATATTCTCAGTCCTGTGATTTAGATTTCAGAGCTCAAATATGCCATTTATATAAAAAAGATGCAGAGAATAGGAAGGGAAAGGAAAGGCATTGCTGCCATTTATTGAGAGCCTACCATGTGCCAGTCACTGTGCCATGCCCTCTGCCTTGATATCTCAAACCTCCTTCCTGCTTTTTGAGATTTTATATGAGGGCTGGAACAATAATACTCCACACAGAGTAGATACTCCATAAACCTGATGAATAGAAGAGACTGTTTTGGATCAAGCAGGAGAAAAGAGGTAATGATCTTTCATTATCTGACTACTTCCATTCATTGACTTACTAGCTTTTGATTTATTTTATGTGCCATTTATTTCACAGCTCCACTGAGACAAATGCATGTGCAAGATGCTATAGGATACAATTTACAGTGATAGATTATGTCCTTGTGCTTTTAAATCAAGTGAATACTAATTAAATCTTAATCTAGAAACTATTCTTTCTTTCATTTAATCAAGTTTCTTTAATTCCCTTGACCACAAATATTATTTGCTAAGGAAATTTGCCCTTGGGTATATTTAACCATCCAAAGGGGAAAACTTTATCATGATACTGCTCTGACAACCCACAGACTCAAGGAATAAAAACTTCAAGAGCAGCGTCCCTTCTCAGGCAATCAGCTATGGCCTAACAGTGGCTTCTTGGCAAATCATAACTTAAAAAACAGTGATTGCTTTTCAACCATAATCAGTTCTAATGACTACTGCTCCAGTTGAGTTTTAAAACATGCAGAATCAACTTTAAATTACTCCAAATGACTACTGCCCTAATGATGCCAGTATGTTTAAGTCCCAACCCATTTATTAGCACTGGGAAACTCGAGAATCACTGATGCTGATGATCAGTGACCTCAAATTGAGAAACTGAGATTTGTATTCAAGCACTGATGTACTCTGATAAGGTGGATAGAGTACAGATTTATCATATGATTGATTGCTAATTTGTGTCATTATTATACTGTGCCATTTAAGTGTGCTATAAATTAATTTTCAGGTATATCTTATAAATAACCCAGTTAAATTTCATCATCTTACCTTTTTTGCAGAAATTAATAAGAGTTCTTTATTAAATGCAAGGGGTTAAAATTTAGCAGGAGTTCATAAACTTACATTTGGCATTTCTTCCTTTTTCTAAATATATAATAGACTTAAAATAGGAAAGTGGTTTAGGTCTCACTTCACCTCAGAGAGGTGCTCACTTTGGTTAAAAACAGTCTCCATCCATGCATGCATGTATGCATCCACCTGTCCATCCATCCATTTGTCCTCTATCTATGGCTACAATTTACTAAAAACCTATGGAACAGATGTCTAACTCTTTTTCTTTCTTTCCTCCTCCCTGCTCAACGTGCACACACACACACACACACATTACACATGTACATATGCAGACTTTCATGTACACTCACCAATAATTACAAGAGGAAATGAAAAACAGTGGAACTCAGCTGTTAGGTCAGGAATGGGAATTTGTTCCCCAAAGGCTAAGTGAAATATCTTTTCATCTAGTCATGGTGACCTCAATAACTAATAGCACTTTTTGTGCACAATGATTATCAATATTCATTTATGCCAGTATGTTAGTAGTAGGTTGGTGGGAGGGTGATTGGCATTGATGCATGGCTTCCACTTGTACATTTAAAAACATTTATGCTCTTAAGAAGATAAAAAGGCTGTATTCTTCAATTAGGTAGTACAAATGAGAAAATATTATTAAAATTCCTGGAAGAAAAAAAAACCCTTTGTTCATAATATTTGCTTATTGCAATGTAATTAAATAGGTTAAAAAAGATACAATATTTTCCCTTCTTAATTAAAGAAGTTGGAATTTTTAAAGGTAATAATGTGTGTGTGTGTGTGTGTGTGTGTGTGTGTCTTTGGTGATTTATAGTTATACAAGAGTTAGGCCTAGACTGCATCTACTATATTCTTTCAAGAGGCATTCAGCAACTATTGTTTGAGCACCTTCTGTGTCTGTTTATTACTATGCTGAGTTCATGGCAAGGGAGGAAGAGAGTATAAAGCATGACCCTACCCAGATTTGATGGGTAGATAAACAAATGAAGAAAAGCTAAAAGGCAATTGAGTTGGGATGCTGCATTTGGTAAAAGTATGTTAGGCCTAGAAATATCTGGAAGGTCTTCATAACAGAAGTTAAAGTTCATCTGGCTCTTGAAGGGTATTTAAAGAATTCCATGAAGGAGAATGATAGACCAAAGGAACCCTGGATTGAATGGGGTCACTGATTATCTCTTGTTGAACAGTGGTGACCCTCTACAGGCAGCTGTGCAAGTGCTAGACATTGCAGCCCTGGAGGAGAGAGTGATCATATAAGATGGAGCCAAACTATAAATGGGTCTTATAATTCAAGCAATGTGGTTTGGATTTCAACTCAGTGTTACAGACAACAAGGTGCCATTGGCAGTTTTTGAGCAGCTGAGTAATATATTGAAAGCAATTTTAAATGTACCTTTAAATTTTAAAGGTACAATCTTTGGAGAAGTGAGGGTATGGAACAGCCTCTTCTGAAACATTTTAAAGACCTTTTCTGAATTTCAAAATAAAATAGATCCATAATGTTTTAATTAAATAAGACAATTTATTTGTCTTTTTTTTTTTTTTAGGTTTTAATTATTTATTTGTCAGAGAGAGAGAGAGAGAGAGAGCGAGCACACAAGCAGGGGGAACAGCAGCCAGGAGAAGCAGACTTCCCACTGAGCAGGTGGCTTGATGTGGGACTCGATCCCATGACCCTGGGATCATGACCTGAGCCGAAGGCAACCGCCCAACTGACTGAGCCTTATTTTAGTCTTATTAAATATTAGAATGGTTGTTCAACTAATGGCTCTCTTAAGCCATTTACTTGGCTAGTAATAATTTATCAAAGACTCTTCCCAGAAAAAAGTGAGTAGTTGGGTAAAGATCTTCCAAGGCTGATTATATTTCACACACACACACACACATATACGACACTCTGAATATGAATCACTGAATGAACAAATGATTTGTTTGCTTGTTTGTTTATTAATTTTAATGATGTTCTTTGCAGAGGTATCTATATGATCCATTACTGAAAATGGAGGGAGGATCTTTATGTTTTAGGTACACCTTCTTAACTATTTAGCTATCAGCAGTTTTATTTGCTATTTTTGTATGATAACTTGAGAAAAGAATCTTCTCAGAATGCTTTTTGTTGAAACAATTTTTCTTCTTTTTTTTTTTTTAAAAAGATTTCATTTATTTATTTGACAGAGAGAGATCACAAGTAGGCAGAAACAGACAGAGAGGGGAAGCAGGCTCCCTGCTGAGCAGAGAGCCTGATGCGGGGCTCAATCCCAGGACCCTGAGATCATGACCTGAACCAAAAGGCAGAGGCTTAACCCTCTGAGCCACCCAGGCACCCCAGTTTTTCATCTTCTAAGAAAAGAAATTCTGATTGTTTTGTTTGGGTCAGTTTCAGTATTTCATAAATTTTATTATTTAGAATAGCTGTGCTAGGAACTGTAGTTTTTTCCGGCTACCTCATGATTTTATTGGGCTTTCATCTTTCTTTTGGGTTCATGAGTTATTTAGAATTGTTTTTTAATTTTTAAACATGTATTTTTGGGTAGAGGGAGAGATCTTTTTATCACCCATTATATTATGGTCAGAAAATATAGTCAGTATGTTATCTACCTTTTGAAGTTTGGTTTTGTCTTTTTTTTTAAGATATTTATTTATTTGACAGAGACACAGGGAGAGAGGGAACACAAACGGGGAGCAGGAGAGGGAGAAGCAGGCTCCCCGCTGAGCAAGGAGCCCCATGTGGGCTCGATCCCAGGACCCTGAGATCACAAGCAGAGCTGAAGTCAGAGGCTTTAACCCACTGAGCCACCCAGATGCCCCTACCTTTTGAAGTTTTTTAAGGTTTGTTTTATGGTCTCACTGGGTAGTTAGTTTTTTTTACAAGTTCCCTATCTGCTTGAAGAGAGTATAGTGCATAATCTGTAGGAATTAAGAACAATGCTCACTAGATAAAGTTTACTTATTGTGTTGTTAGAATCTTCTACAACCTGACTGATTTTTGGCTGCTTGATTTATTAACGGCTATGAGATATATGTTAGAATCTTCCACTGTGATGATGGATTAGTCTGTCTTTGTGTTTCTGTCAGTTCTTGCTTTACATATTTACAGTTCTTGCTTTACATTATTTTCAGATGCATGTAAGTTCAAACTATTTCTCAGAAATAGAATTCCTTTATATTATATAATGACTATAGATTTTTCCACCTTGAAGTCCCTTTTGTCTCATATTAACATAGCTATGTAACCTTTCTTTTGGTTAGTAGTTGCCTGATATCTTTTTTCCAACCCCTTTTCAGCTTTGCTATATTCTTATGTTCCAGTGAGTCACTTATGAACTGCATGCAGTTGGGAATTATTATTGTTAGAATTGTTTTAATCCAGTCTGACAATCTTTGTCTTTTAACATGACCATTTAGTTGTATTACAGCGATTATTGACTTATTTGGATTTTACTTTTGCCATCTTATCTGATGTTTCTATTTTTACCACCTTTTTTACTTTAGTTATTTTATTTCTTAGCTTATTTTGAATTTTATTTTTATTTATTTTCTCCCTTTTTACTTTAGAAGTTACAAACTGTTTCTCTTCTGTTAGGAATTAATTGCCCTATAAATTCTACCTCACAAGTTAAAGTTATCAGTCTAAAGTTAATCAGCATTTTAATCCCCCCAAAACTTAAATAATTTCAAACACTAATTCTGAGTATACCATTCTGATTTATAAATTACTTGTCTTATGTTGTCTTGTATTTTAGTTTCTTTTTTAATTCTCCAAGATTTTATCATCATCTGTTATTGTTATTTTAGTCAGTGTTGGTTTAGATGCACCAACATATTTACCACTTTCTTTCCAAATCATCCCTTCTTTTATTCCACACTTCCACCTGGGATCACTTTTCTTCCATCTGAATGCATATTTTTGAAGTTCCTTTAGTGGAAGTCTGCTCTTTGTGCACTCTTTTTATTTATTTGAATGTCTTTATTTTACCCTTGTTCTTAGGAAGATTTTTACTGAGTGGAGACTTCTAGGTTGATACTGTTTTCTGTCAGCACATTGAAGATATGATGCTACTTCTGGCTTCCTGTGTTAATGTTGAAAAGTCAGTCATTGATCTACTGTGTCATTCCTATTCTCTCTGGCTGCTCTTTCATTTTGCCTTCATCTTTGATATTTTGCAATTTCATTATGATGTACTTAAGTACAGATTTCTTTTGTCCTTCCTGGGTTTCATTGAGATTCCTGAATCTGTGGATTGGTGTCTTTCTTAAGTTCTAGAATATTGTTAACCAAAGTTAACTTGACAAATGTATCTTCTGAAAATTTTTTTTTCTTTCTTTATCTTTTAAAACTGAGACACATGTTAATTAGATGGTCTTAATTAGACTGTTTGTCATATCCTTTAACTACTCTTTCAGTTGTTTTATCTCTTTAGCTCTCCTGGCTCCATTTTGTAATTTCTTCAGATTTTTCTTATAGTTTAGTAATTCTCAATGCTGATGTGCAATTATGCTTTTCATTTCCAAAAGTTTGGGGGTTTTTTCTAGTTTGTTTAATCTTTTATAGTCTTACTATTCTAATCAGAAATTTCTAACTAGAAATTTCAATCCCTTTTTTATCTTTAACATATTAAGTGTGTTTTACATGAAGTCTGATAATGTAGATATCTGAAATCATTTATTTATCAACAGCTCTGGTTCTACTCTCATTTCTCTTTCAATCATTGTACATCTTTTTAAAATTTCTTTTTAGTGTTCCAGAATTCATTGTTTATGCACCACACCCAGTGCTCCATGCAATACATGCCCTCCATAATACCCATCACCAGACTCACCCAACACCCCAGCCCCCTCCCCTCCAAAACCCTCAGTTTGTTTCTCAGAGTCCAGTCTCTCATGATTCATCTCCCCCTCCAATTTCCCCCAACTCCGTTCTCTGCATCTCCCCATGTCCTCCATGTTATTCCTTCTGTTCCACAAGTAAGCAAAACCATATTGACTCTCTCTGCTTCACTTATTTCACTTAGCATAACCTCTTCCAGTCCCATCCATGTTGATACAAAAGTTTGGGTATTCATCCTTTTTGATGGAGGCATAATACTCCATAGTATATATGGACCACACCCTCTTTATCCATTTGTCTTGGTTCTTTACACAGTTTGGTGACTGTGGCGGCCATTGCTGCTATGAGCATTGGGGTACAGATGGTCCTTCTTTTCACTACATCTGTATCATTAGGGTAAATACAAAATGTCTGTACTGCCTAGAGCAATCTATACTTTCAGTGCCATTCCAATCAAAATTCCACCAACATTTTTCAAAGAGCTGGAACAAACAATCCTAAAATTTGTATGGAACCAGAAGAGAACCTGAATTGCTAAGGAAATGTTGAAAAAGAAAAACAAAGCTGGGGGCATCATGTTGCCTGATTTAAACTTTACCACAAAGCTGTGATCACCAAGACAGCATGGTACTGGCACAAAAACAGACACATAGACCAATGGAACAGAGTAGAGAGCCCAGATATGGACCCTCAACTTTATGGTCAAATAATCTTCGACAAAGCAGGAAAAAATATCCAGTGGAGAAAAGACTGTCTCTTCAATAATTGGCGCTGGGAAAATTGGATGGCTATGTGTAGGAGAATGAAACTTGACTACTTTCTCACACCATACATAAAGATAAACTAGAAATGGATAAAAGACCTCAGCGTGAGGCAGGAATCCATCAGAATCCTAAAGGAGAACATAGGCAGTAACCTCTTTGACCGGCCACAGCAACTTCTTTCAAGATAGGTCTCCAAAGGCAAAGGAAACAAAAGTGAAAATGAACTTTTGGGACTTCATCAAGATCAAAAGCTTCTGTACAGCAAAGGAAACAGTCAGCAAAACAAAGAGGCAGCCCATGAAATGGGAGAAGATATTTGCAAATGACACTACAGACAAAGGACTGATATCCAAAATTTATAAAGAATTCCTCAGGCTCAACACACACAAAATAAATAATTACGTCAAAAATGAGCAGAAGACATGAACAGACACTTCTCCAAGGAAGACATACAAATGGTTAACAGACACATGAAAAAATGTTCATCATCATTAGCCATCAGGGAGATTCAAATCAAAACCACATTGAGATACCACCTTACACCAGTTAGAATGGACTAAATTAACAAGACAGTAACAAATGTTGGAGAGGATGTGGAGAAAGGGAAACCGTTTTACACTGTTGATGGGAATGCAAGTTGGTATAACCACTTTGGGAAACAGTGGAGATTTTTTAAGAAATTAAAAATAGAGCTTCCCTGTGACCCTGCAGTTGCACTATTGTGCATTATTTTTTAATGTGTTTTCAGATTTTAAAATATGAACTTATATATTAGAACTCTATTTGCGGGAATTCTTTGAACCCTAGGTTGAAAGTGGCTTCCTCTAGGGAGGATTTACATTTGTTTTTTGCCAGATGTCAGGGGGTATTTTCAGCCTAGAATCTCTAGATGCAGGGTTTTTTGTTTTTTGGTTTTAGACCACCCAGTTAGTATGAGTTTGGGCTGCCAATTCTCATACGGGCTAACTTCTTATTATAACTAATCAGTGGAGTTTATTTCTCCTCTTACTCCAAATGCCATAGTTCAAGGAAAGCAGTTTTCCCTACAGTGCCTAGAGGTTGATTTTGTTTCTAAGTCACCTTTACATTCATGGTTTAGCTTTTTGCAATCTATCTCTACGTAGGGTTGGGAGGACCCTGGGCTTTGTCCTCTGTGCCATCTGATGCCATAAAAACTAAAATACAAGTTTACAGAATTTTAAAAATGCTCTCAAAGCAATAGCTGTTACTTAACTTCACTGCTGAGTTTTCACTTTTATTCAGTCTTTAACCTTTGAATATTCCTTAATAACTTGCTGTCTCAAGGATGTATATTTTAAAATATTTTATTCATTTTACTTAGCACCTTGGGTGTTTTGGTGGTGGTGGTATTGTTTTGGAGGGTTTTTTTGTAAGACAAAAACTTAGAGTAGCTAATCAGTTTTAACATTGGAATTGGATATTAGCGCAATATAGTCTAATAGTGAAAATCTAGCTGAAAACTATGTAGGAAATATTTCAGATTAATATGTTAGAGTCACTTGTTTGTTCCTTTTTGCTAAGAAATGGAGTTTAAGCTTACCTCAGCATTTCTGTTCACTGTTCACTGTACTAATTGGCTACCAGCAATTTTTCAGATGCCAAATAATCTAAACATTGTCTCAAATATAAGCTCAATTTTTAGCAAAACTTTTTAAGTTTTAGTCTTTGTTAAGTCCATACATTAATAGGAACATAGGTCTGCTGTCTAGAGTAGCTCTGATCCACTGGCACTTACTAGTTACATTTATAGCAAATGTAATTATTTTCCTGATTTTTCAGTTACTACTTAGTTTAGGCAAACACATACTTCTCGGAGCCCAGTGTAGAGAGATAGTCTAAGAGAGTTAAAGGAAGCTTCCTCTATACTTTTACTGAACCACTGTGAGAAAGCGGAAATTATCGAAGTCTCAATTCTAAGTGCTTCCAAGTGAAATTATTCTTATAGGAATGATGCCACTTTCAGGAAGGTAGCCCCATCTTAAACTCAGGAACTTTTCACAGAGCACCAGTTAAGTCTCTAATTTTGTACAGCATAACATGGAATGTAAGAAGATAGCTTTGAATCTTGGAAGAACTTCCAAGATATGGTGACTTTAATTTGTTTGCCTCCATTGAGAACTGTCCTAAAAACAGTGCCCCAGGTCATCTAAGTAGTCTAAAATGTGAGTAACCGAAAGGAGACGATACATTAGCTAGGATGCTTCCAGCCATAATCAACAGAAAACCTGGACTCCCTTTGCCTCGAACAATGGCAAAATATATCATTTTACAATAAAAAATCCAAACTTGGGACAGGCTCCAGACATGACATGTTTTCTCTGCTTCTCTGGTTTCTGTGGCTCTGGACTTTTCCCCTAGATGGTTTCATCATCACCCTGGTAGCAAAATGGCCTCAGCACTTCCAGGCATCACATCCAGAGGTAGATCACATGCATCACCCAGAGTTAGAATAGGAACTATCTCTTCTGGGTTCTCCTAAGGAGCTGGTAACCTTTCTCATAACTCTTCCCACCACCCCATCTCCAAAGTCTTATTGTTTTATCTTACTGTCCAGAACTGTCAGAAAAAAGGTGAATGACATCATAGACCAATTAGATTTTGTTCTTAACCTGGACAGTGTGTCATACTCCTGTAAGTCATGTGGGCAATGGATTATTATTAGAAGTTCTCTTTTGTTTAAATTCTGAGTATGCTGTTGACCTATAGTTATCTCTGTAAAGAGTATGGAGACCCCAATTGATGCTAACTCCAGAAAGAGCTGCAGAAATGCTGTGCTCAGCACTTCTCAGCAATGCTCACAAACTGGGTGAATTGCATGAACAAACTTCAGTCAGAAGGTCTGGACCTTTGTACTGCTCTTTTTAAATTGATCCATGACCTATACCGTACATAGTTCTGAGTGAGTGAGTGAGTGAGTGGCTCACTGTTCTATTAAAGTGAACTTTAAGGCCAAAATAAAAAAGTTAGGAAACTCTCATATTTGAAATTCTATTTTGTCCTGTGGTGTATGACTTCTTTTTCTTTTCTGGCCAAAAAATTAGAGGTGATTAGGATTAAAGCTTTATGACATTTAAACCTATCAGTCTTCAAAACTAAAACATAACTATAGTTTTGGGGAGGAAGAATCCCCACTGATTTTCTAACCATTGCCATTATTTTATAGACTCTTTATCATAGCCTTTAGTAGCTAAGAACTACTAGATGTAATGCTTTATTGGTAAAGTCAGATATTTATTGTTTCCTGTGGAAAGTGAGTATTAATACTGTGTCACTTGTTGATCATTTTCTTTAGACATAATATAGCATTTTTCTGTGGGCTAAATTTATATTCTATTCTCACAGAATATTAAATCTGTTTGACAAAGTGAATTTAGGCCTCTTTAACTCCACTGACTCCATAAATGCTATATGTGGAAAATTATTTAGCTTATGTGAAAATGTGTATCTCTACTTTTAGGATCAATGTAATGTTTCATAAGCTTTGAGAATATGGTGTTCGTGCTTCTTAAGAATCCCAGCTATAAGTAATAATGAAATTTATCATTATGGCTGACCTACCAACTCATGTTTCTATATGTATAGTTCTGATTTAGAAGTTCATGTAGTAAGCCTACTTACTTGCTTTCTCCTCAGATTGTTCCTGCCCTTAATTCACTATCGTTCTTTTACCCTTAAAAAGTGGAAATTAGGGGTGTCTGGGTGACTTGGTTAACCGTCTGCCTTCAGCTCAGGTCATGATCCCAGGGTCCTGGGATTGAGCCCCGCATAAAGCCCCACATCAGGCTCTCTGCTCAGCAGGGAGCCTGCTTCTCCTCTCCCTCTGTCAGCCCGTCTGTCTGCTGCTCTGCCTACTTGTGCTCTCTCTATATCAAATAAATAAATAAAATCTTTTAAAAAATGGAAATTAGTTTTAGAGTAGAAACAAAATAGTAGTAACAAAATTGAAGAGGTTCAGTGGATAGAAATGTTTTTAAGTGTTCTGCTGGCAGTACTTTCTAATTTTGCTAAAACCAAGTTTATAAACTTCCTAATTAAAAGAAAAAGATCACCTGCCTAAGGCTATTTATTGGGATGTTACCGTATTTTGTCAGATCACTGCTTTTTTTATATGATTTGGTGACCAAATTTGTTGTAAATATCACAGAAACCATTATTTCTGTTCACATATTTTTATTCATCTTTGTTCAGTAGTTAGATAAATGTGAGTGCATGCATGTGTGTACAAGTGTTATATTACATGTGTATGTATGTGCCTTATTACTCTATTGTAGTTGTTTTCTTCTCAGTGAGGAGTTGGAGGAATAAGATCCTGAAGATGATTTTCAGGAGGAAATGACTTAGAAGTTTTTAAAAATTGGGTGAACAAGTCCGCAGCCCTCATCCCAATTTAGATCTTTATGTTTTCTGACCTTGTGGTTGCCTTTCATATGATAAAACCCACAGACTGTTCCCAAAGAGGTAGAGGGCTACAGTGATGACTGTGGTCTAGGATGGGCAATGCAGGATGAATTGGTGAATGCAGGATGCCCTGTGTACCTGTTCATTCTCAAGGTGTTTCAATGAGCAAATCTGGGGTCTATCAGGACACATCCTTTTGCTTTCAGTTATCTCCATTTCTAACATTTTTATTTTTTTAAAGGTTTCTCCTCAGATTGTTTGAGAGAGAGTGCGTGAGCAGGGAGTGGGGCAGAGAGAGAGGAAACAAGTAGACTCTCCGTAGTAGGGAGCCCGGTGGGGAACCCAGCGGAATTCCATCACAGGACCCTGCGATCATGACCTGAGCAAAACTAAGAGTTGGATACTCAACTGACTGAGCCACCCAGGTGCCCCCAGTAACAACATTTTTAGAATCTGGGTACTTTTGAATGGTAAGCTCAAAAATATCTTATCCATTTTATAGAATTTCAAGCCTTCTCTCCAAAGACTAGATCATAGCTAAGGTATGAGGTTTTATGGATTTTTTTCCTATCATAGTAGACATTTAAGAATTATATAGTTTGCTTGATGAAAGAAGATAGCTACTTCTTTTAGTGTAAGTTATCAGAGTTGGCTATCTTTGTAAAGTAACATCCAGCTGCTTTAATCTCCATGTGGAATCCTTTATGCTCTGTAGATGACTGATTTATACTTAAATAAAGTTCTGTGCTAATTGAAAATGATTTTTGTTGACCAACATCCCTTTATAGAATAAATAGGTATTTTAAAATAAAATTAGATTTTACCACCAACCCCAAAGGCATTTTGAAGGTAAAATATCTGACTCCCTCTTTGCTGAACCCACAGATGTTCCTTTTAACTTCTTTATGGCTTTCTTTTTATTGAAGCTGGGTGACTATACATTCAGCATTCATTTATTAAGTGCCTACTATGTTAAATGAGACATATTTGATGGGAAGAAAGCCATTTAACATAGAACCAGCATATAACAGTCTTCAGTAAACTTCGTTCCTTTCCTCTCTACTGTTACATTCAAAGTTTTGTGCTATATGGTGGAAAATAAAACAAATCGCCTGCTTCAAGGAATTTATAGCTAGGGTTGATTGGAGAGGTGTTAATAGGGAAGGGGAGATAGACTGGTTAACAACTAAGTGAAGTATGCAAGGTGCTTAAATAAAGTGCCCTTTCCATGCAGAGGAAGAAATTCTACGTTTGGAAAGGTGTGAGAGAAGGTGCCACCTAAAAAGTTCAATTAAAGTACCACCCCATTTGCTCCTCTGTGGATGCTAAAGATGTACAGTCTCTAAGAACTGGTTTGGTGTCAGGTCTGAACAGGGTAGGAAGGTGGGGGCATTGGGTAGGGTGGTTTCCGCTGGCTACATTACTCTTGTGTGCTGGTGTGCTGTTCTCATCATTTTATGACTAACCATTTCTGGTTATTTGTTTCTTATGCTTTGAAAGTCTTTGTTGCTTATGGTTCTTTTGTTCATGAAAGAAACATGTGATAATGCTGAATTTATATATCTTAGGGCAATTTGTGTTCTTCCAGCAAGAAGTGAATACTTCAGTCTTCAAAATGTAGGAAGTTTCCCATTTTGCAAAAAAGACTTTCAAAGTTTATTTGTAAGATATTTCCTCATAGAAACAATGTTACTAAGTAGAGAACTGATTCTTAGACTAGCACAAGAAGGCTTACTAAACCCATAATAAAGCCAAAAACCTGTATTTAGGTAGCTGCAATGGCTTGGTGATACTATAATATAGTAATATTATAGCTCACAAGATTTATCCATAATGTGATTGTTACAGCATGTGGTGGAGGACAATATTCATGCAAATTTTAACTGTATTTCAGGTCAACTAACTTTTTGTGGACTAGCTGGGAGCCTGTTTTTTACATATAACATGATATTTATTAGCAAATGTGTTCCAGGTTCCCACTTTGGATTCCAGGTGAAACCTCCCTGCCATATTCATGGCAGCGCTTGGCCAGCCAGCGTGAAGAGAATTAAGTAGCTCTGGAAATACTCTTGCCCTCCAGGTGTCATCCTTTTGAGCAGAATGTGGGCTGGCTTTTTACAGAGAGGGAACATTCTCAAGTCAGGTGTTCATAACCCAGAGAATGCCTATATGTATTTTATGTGGCCAGAATAGTTAAACTTAATATATTTTATTCTTAACTCTCCCAGGTTCAGGCATGACAGCATATTCTTTTGGGCAGCTTGCAGTTACCCATGTTCATGACTGGAAAAGCTGAAAACATCCTCCTTTAAATAAAGGATGAATCATAATTCAACTAGCTTCACAGTTGGCTTCATAGGTTTAGTGAGCTATTGCTCAGCAAGACTGTTTTGGTTTTGTTTTGTTTTTTTATTGACTATATCCTAAAACATGATTGGTAATATTTGTGGGTTCCTTTATTCTTTTCCTTTCTATTCATGGACAAGAGTTTGTATTTTGGCCTATATCCTTTTCAACAAGAAGGAAAGATCCTAGTAGTATGTGCCAGATATAATTTAAGGAATTGAGTTCAACAGTAACATTACTATTAATTCGTGGCAATATTTCTTGACCTATAGATGGGTTTTAGTAAGCCAAAAGAGGATAATCAGTGCAGACTGAAATAAGCATTCATTTCTTGTTAGTGTACATATAAAACCAGACTTCCACATTTTATCTCCATAAATTTCCTTCATCTCTGTTGGAAAATCCCTTCCTCTTAACTAATCTCCATGGTGTTTTCTTCTCTTGACACAGGGCAATCAATCCCCAAGCAACCCGAGCCCATGGAACAGGTGCCTTGTTAAAAGACTGTGGTTAAATCTTGGGTAAATTCTAGCAGTGCTTGTTAGAAAAGAAAAGAATTATTGTTTGCTGAGAGTTTTACAAAGGAGCCCCTCACCTATGTTTGACCAACTTCTAAACTGTAAAGATAGGCTTTTGTAGAGGAGACATGCATGCAGGTCAGTGGAAAAGAGATCCATTGCTCTTATACGGAATTGTTCTGTATTCTAAAGCATGAATCACAGATGTCTTTATGATTACACATCCCTCCCAGCATATGAGAAATACACTTTAGAGAAAAGGAAGTTAAGAGAAAACAGAAGTGTGAATAACTGCTAATCGTGCTTTCTCTGGCTCCATTCCGTCTGCCATTTCATCATACATAAAGGGTAGTTCGGAGATTCTTTCCTGGCAAATAAGTGGCAACATATGTTTGAAACAGTGAATGGAAATCATAGGGAGAAAATGACAGGCATATGGCAATAGGAAGGCAAGGGAAAATTTGTTTCCCTGATGTTAGCCACATAATTGGTATGGTCGTCCATTGAAGGGCTGTTTTACTTTAAAAGTCTGCATGCCCCATTAGTCCAGCATTTCTGTGTGTGGAATGTATATATTTTCTAGGTTTGTTTTGTTTTGTTTGTGAATGGCTGTCACACTAAGCTATTGAAGCTCCATACAGGGATCTTGAGAGAAAATTTTCCTGAGGAGAAAGACAGAACCTAATCAGGAAATAGGACCCTTTATTAAAGTAGTAAAAACAAAAAGTGAGGAAGCACTTGAGAACAATCACTTTGAAGGGCTAAGAACAGAGAAATGGATCCCAAATTCTGTCTTCAAGCATGCTCTTCTTTTAAAGAACTCTACAGTGACAATGTTTGTGATTTTTTGCCATAGCAACTAAATCTTTCTTCAAGAGGTTGAGATTCCAAAAGTTACCTTAAAGGACACAAGTTTGATGTTTTGTTACATACTGTGAAAGCACGATGATATACTTTTTTTTTTTAAAGATTGTAGAGAGAGAAAGAGGGAGAGAGAGAAAGGAGGAGAGAGAGAGGACCAGCAGCAGAAGGAACAAGGGGAGATGGAGAAGCAGACTCCCACCCTAAATGGGGAGCCTGAAGTGGAGCTCAGTCCTAGGCTGAGATCATGACCTGAGCTGAAGTCAGATGCTTAACCAACTGAGAGCCACAATGATCTACTCTGAAAAAAATTTTTTTTTCTTAACAGAAAAATATCAATGTATATTAAAGGCACTGAAGCTCATTTCCAATTGTATGTCATACAAGGCTACTAGTTAGGAAGTGTGTTTCCAGTCTTTACAATTTAATTATGACCTATTGTTTTATTAGAGAAAAGTGTTAGAAACATAATTTGTTTCTCAGAACAAATTTTTTTTTGTTTTATTTGTTCAGAAATTATTATGACGATATCATCATATTTGTTTCTAAGATTTAGTTAACTGCTTAATAAGACTTGTGTTCAGGGCACCTGCGCGGCTTATTTGGTTAAGCGTCTGATAGGTTAAGCATCTCATCTGAGCCCCACATCTGCTCTCTGCTCAGCAGGGAGCCTGCTTCTCCCTCTCTGTCTTCCTGCCGCTCCCCCTGCTTATGCTTGTGTGCACTCATGCTCGCACTCTCTCTCTCTCTGTTAAATAAATAAAGTCCTTTAAAAAAAAAAAAGACTTTTGGGGCACCTGGGTGGCTCAGTGGGTTAAGCCTCTGCTTTCATCTCAGGTCATGATCTCAGGGTCCTGGGATCGAGTCCCACATCGGGCTCTCTGCTCAGTGGGGAGCCTGCTTCCCTCACTCTCTCTGCCTGCCTCTCTGCCTACTTGTGATCTCTCTCTGTCAAATAAATAAATAAAATCTTTTTAAAAAAAAAAAAGACTTTTGTTCAGATTGTGGGAAAAAATCAACTGGTATTATTATTGATTTGAGACTTAACAGTGAATAATGTTAGCATGAATAAAGGACTTATTAATATGTGTATATCTGTAAATATGATTTAAACATATGTCAATTCTACAAAATCCAACTGTTCTATAACTTCTCTCACAATATCCTGTTTTACTATGACTGGTATAATTGGTATGATTTTTTACATCTGGTCTCATGCTTTAAAAATGGGGATACCTAAGAAGATAATATAAACAAAATGTTTTATTTGTAGTTAGAAATTTCTGTATACACTTGACCCTTGAACAAGGCAAGGATTAGAGGCACTCAGCCCCTGTACAAGTCAAAAATTCACACATAACTTTTGACTTCCCCAAAACTTAATTGCTAACAGCCTATTGTTGACAGGAAGGCTTACTGATAACAAACAGTGACAAATATGTATTTCTTTATTTTATATGTACAATCAGCTGTATTCTTACAGTAAAGTAAGCTAGAAAAAACTATTGTTAAGAAAATCGTAAAGAAGTGGGTACATGTGTGGCTTAGTGGGTTAAGCCTCTGCCTTCAGCTCAGGTCATGATCTCAGCGTCCTGGGATGGAGTCCCGTATCAGGCTCTGCTCAGCAGGGAGCTTGCTTCCTCTTCTCTCTCTCTGCTTGCCTCTCTGCCTACTTGTGATCTCTCTCTGTCAAATAAATAAATAAAATCTTTAAAAAAAATCATAAAGAAGAGAAAATATTTTTGCTGTATCATACTATATTTATTGGGGGAAAAATTCTACTTACAAGTGGACCTGCACGGTTTAAACACAAGTTTTTCAAGGGTCAACTATATATTTACATGTAAAATAAAGCAGGACATGGCAGAGAGAATACATGACTAAGTTTTATAGCCTGCCCACTACCAAGCACTTTGTACTACTCACAAGCTAAGAATGGTTTTTACATTTTTAAATAGTTGAAAATGTCAAAATAAGAACAATATTCCATGATATGTGAAAATAATATGAAATTTAAATTTTAAGTGTCCATAAGATTTTATTGGAACTCAGCCACACCTGTTTGTTTACATAATACATGTGGCTGCTTTCCTATTCCACAACAGAACTGAGTAGTTGCAACAAGACTGTCTGGCCTGCAAAGCCTAAAATATTTACCACCTGGCCCTTTATTGAAAAAGTTTGCTGACCACTATTCTATATCTTTGGTGATAGATAAATTTAAAACAAAGCAGGCAAAAGACAACCACAAGTTTACAGTTTTATATCTCAACTAATTGTGTTTAATTTGCCTAAACCAAATTTTGAATGTTCTGTAGTTTTTTTTTTTTTTTTAGATCTTGAATAATTTATATTATCTGAAGATTAATATTATTGTCAACACAATAGGATGCCTTTTGGTGGAGTTCTGAAGTGACATGCTATAATTCTAGGGAAAGTCTAAAATAGTGAAAATAGAAAAAAAAAGTTTAGTTTCTAAAACTAATTGGAAGCAGTAAGGTTCTAAACTGATTATTTTAGTTTTCTATGTTCCTGTCATATCACTTTCTCTTATTCTAACTTGCCCAGAGGAGGATATCAAGGATGGGTGGTGAGGATTTTAGGAGGATTCCATAAGAGAACCCTCCCCAACACCATCACCATAGCATGTCAAAGCATTCTGATTAAGTACACATGGCAAAACACACCATCATGAAAATATTCAGTGTTCATGACTAAATGTAGTTTTGTCTCTAATCACCTTGAATAATTGAGGACTGACTTATTAAGAAAAGATACCCCATCTCTAATATGGATTCCTCATGCTAATAGTAAATTTAATATTCTGGGTTTTTTTTTTAATTATTTCTTGAATTAGCCATCAAAATGTATTTTAAATAGATTTAGTCTAATTTATCAGACTCTCAAAACAGAAAGAAGTTTTGGTTTAAATGTTACTTATTTGAGAGTTTAGATGTGATACATTATTAGTTTTGTTTCATGTTTGGACAGTTTAAAGAAATTGTTAAGAAAAAAGTAACTGTATTTCTTTATTGTAGATAGCATTATTTTTAGAGGTGTGTTGTAGGTATGTGGAATGAAAAATATGTCAAATAAATTGCTCAACATGGAATTACACAATGCTCAGGGGCTGTTTGCTCTGATTCTTTATGTCTAATCTCATCTTTTCCAGAATCTCTTCTTTTAAAAATAGAAACCTGAAAAGGTCAGCTAACAAAATTTTTCTTTTGTAGTAACAAATTTCTAACAGATGGACTTTTCATGCATATACTTATACATAAAAATGTATATACATTTTTCATATCATCCTAGTATTTTTTGTTTATTTTAAAGTGTCTTGGTCTATCATACAAGAATATCAGAAAAAGGTGTAATTAAATGAGAAATATTCCATGAACACTTTGTCTGAGTCTTTGACTCTGAAACTCTCAGAAGTTTAGGTATATTTCAAGCTACTCTATTATAAGATGAGTATTAATATTAAAATGAATCAGATTTCTGTTGGCATTTCAGATCACCTGAGAGTAGCCAAACACACACAGAGAAAAAAATGTAATCACTCCTTTTATTTAAGGCCTTAGAAACATGTGTTTTGAGTCTGTTAGATGGAGATTTTATATGTGAATTTTTTTTTTTAATTTTTTTTTTTAGATTTTCTTTATTTGTTTTACAGAGATCATAAGTAGTCAGAGAGGCAGGCAGGGGAGGTGGGGTGGGGGGGAAGCAGGCTCCGCTGAGCAGAGAACCTGATGCGGGGCTTGATCCCAGGAACTTGAGAGGCTTAACCACTGAGCCACCCAGGTGCCCCTATGTGTGAATTTATTTAGAGGAACTCGTTTTTTTTTTTTTTCCAATCTAAAGATAGTATTTTAAGAGAAAGTGGTTTCTGGTGTTCATTGATCTTTATTTTTCAGCATATAAAAAGTCTGTTCAATTTTATTTTATTTTGCTTTAAAGATTTATTTATTTTAGAGAAAGAGCTCAAGTGCACACAGGCAGAGGAAGGGGCAGAGGGAGAGAGAGAATCTCAAGAAGACTCCCCGCCGCACATGGAGTTCAACACCGGGCTCAACCTCAGGATACTGAGATGGTGATCTGAGCTGAAACCCAAGAGTTGGACACTTAACTGACTGAGCCACCCATATAACCCTGTTTAGTTTTATTTTGAATGTAACATTTGACTATAGTTTTCAAAACCAGATTGCTAGCTTTCAGTACCGAATTATTATACTTTGCAGATGTTAAGGATGTTTTTGCTGTGTTACATCCTTTTAGCCTTACTGAGCATTACTAAGGCACTGGAGTTAAAAACGGAAATCACATATTTTAAGACCATATAGGAAATATCCCACCTAATTCTTTTTTTTTTTTTTAAGATTTTGTTTATTTATTTATTTGTCAGAGAGAGAGAGAGAGAGTGCGCACAAGCAGGCAGAGAAGCAGGCACAGAGGCAGGCAGAGGCAGAGAGAGCAGGCTCCCCACTGAGCAAGGAGTCCGATGCGGGACTTGATCCCAGGACCCTGGGATCATGACCTGAGCCAAAGGCAGCAGCTTAACCAACTGAGCCACCCAGGCATCAGGCTGTCCATGAGTTATATTGACTATAATTAAAATAATTAGAAGTTATTGTATATAAAGGTTTTAGCTATTTATGAAATCTGTATGGTAAGTGTTGTGATAACTGCTGTTGCCTTTTTTCCCTAGCAGATTCCTAGCCCCTATTGCATTCCTCAACAAAATATTTCTAAGATAGCATGTGAGGAATAACAGTAAAAGTGCACCGTTCCTGCACCTGAAATTCCTGAAATTGTTATGATAGACATTTTGGATTCCTGCCTCCCATCTTGAATGTGACTCCACTGTGGTCCACCTTCAGGGCATCTTTCAGGCACTTTTAATGCACATTAACATCCCAGGGATGGTAAGCAGGGCTCTAGAGTCAGACTCCCTGCATTTGGTCTTTAGTTCTTCATTTACCATTTATGTAACCTCACTGTGTCTGTTTCCTCATCTATAAAATGGGGATAATGGGTGTACCTTCCTCATTCAGTTATTGTGAGTATTAGAGTTGTAGCCTATAAGTACTTAAAGAAGCACCTATATATATTAAGAATATAACTACTTAGCTCTCATTATACATTCCTAAGATACCATCTGTGGTGTCCTGGTTGTACTGGATCTTCAAAACCCTCTAATTCTATACTCAGAACCAAATTGGCAGTATTTTAGGATAAACTAAATGTAAACTAAATGTAACTAAATGTACATGAAAGTGTTTGGAAAATATAGGATGTAACACTCATCTAGACTAGTATTGTCACATAGTAGGTACCCAGTAAATATTTAGAGAATTAATGAATTACAGAATTAAAAATACTATACACATGTAATGGTGATGTCATTCTAAAAATTCATGACTAAATTCTGGAATCAAAGCTATTCAGTTCTTAGATTTAGGAGAAATCATTTAACTCTCATCTGTGTTAATGAGTACAAATAACAAAGATGGTGATGATGAAGATAATAATAATGTATAACTGGCATTTACTCTGAGTGAAATACTATTCTAAACACTTTATATGTTCAGATTATAGATTAATTCATTTAATCTTTACAGCAATCTATAAGATAGATACTACTATTACTCTCATTGAATAGATGAAGAAACTGAGTCAGAGAGGTTATAAACAACCAGGATTCCAACCCAGGAAGTTTGGCTCCAGAACCCATGCTTTTAAGTCTTTGCTATAAACAAGCAAGCTATAATTTCATAATAGTTATTTAGCCCAATCTTTTTTTCCCCATACTTAATGCTCATCAGAACAACCATACAGGGGCGCCTGGGTGGCTGTCATGATTCCAGGGTTTTGGGATCGATCCCCATGTCAGGCTCTCTGCTCAGCAGGGAACCTACTTCCTCCCTCTCTCTGCCTACTTGTGATCTCTGTCAAATAAATAAATAAAATCTTTAAAAAATAATAATAATAACCATACAGTACCAAAAGTGCTAGTCATTGCCTAGCCCTGCCTCTTTCTGCTCTCCCACACAAGTCTAAAGCACTGTTCTCAAACTGCTGCAGACTGGAGCTACCTGAAGGCTTTCTATACTTTTGAGGCCTAGGTCTTAGAGATTCTGACTTCATTGATGCACTCTGGGTATCAGAATTTTTAAAATGCTCCTGGTGATTCTAATATTTAGCACAGTTTTAGTCCCATGGTCTAAAGGAAAATTCAACTGGTATGGGCCCTAGAGCACTCCTGAGGAGCCACAGCATGAAAGTAGTAGGATCTGGACCCTTGAGCATGCGGGAGCTGAAACCCAAGCCAGTTTGCATTGTTTATTGTTGAGAACCGCTTTCTTTGCAAGGAATACTGGTTAGAAATACCAGATGACAGTGGATATAGAATATACCCAGTGATTAAATTGTATATATCAGTCTTTTAATTTGTTTAAAAAAAAATCAAGTAAGTTTTAGCATTGCTTTAGTTTTGGGCCTTAAATGGCCAGTGAAAATTCTAAGGAAACTTATTTGGAAAAACAAAATGGCTACAAGTGGGACTAGGATAATGCTTTCTTTTAGGGTTATGAGCTTATTGCTCCAATAAGAAGAGTAGCCTGGCTGTACTAAACTGTTTAGGAAAATTGATATTTATTTCAAATGTTTATGGTTTATCATCTCAGAAGATTAATGCCAAATCCTCAAAAATGTAGTGACGAGCGATGACTCATTTGAGCTCATGTCAAAACAATGCGCTTTTGTAATTTGCCTGTCTCTGGGGAAGCTATTAAACACTAAACAAACTGCCTCAGAATGAAACTGATTGAGTGTTTTAAATTATGTACTTTTGCTTGGCTATTAGCCAGAGTTCTTTGGGAAAACTCACTGCACATCAAGAGCTGTGATTTGTGCTGACAGTGACACTGCATGGTTTATGCTGCTTCAGTACCAGCGGTGTGTATTCTAAAGTTAAATAGTCAGACATAGCTCAGTCTTTTTGATAAACAATTTGTGTTAACTCTGCTCTCTGCCAAGTGATTTTTTTTCTTTGTAAACTTTGGATGGGATATACCTAATGGGTAAGATATTTTTGTCTGCATTATCTTGTTGACAAATGGCAGAGATTCCAATGAGTTAAAGAATAATTATTATATGTATATATTTATATTTATATATTTGTTCTCCTGTAAAAAGTACCATATTTATATGTTTGTTTCCTTGTAAATAGTACCATATATCTTGTCCCTAGTAAAGCTCCACATAGTGTTTTGCATGTAGCAGATACACAAAATATATGTGTTATGGATAATAATGATACCAATAAGCAAAACATAAAGAGTGGCTTTTAATTTCCTATGGTGTGTCTGCCAGTACTGTATGAGGCTTTTTAAAAATCAGTGTTAAGCTAACTACATTTAATTTTTCAGGAGCAATATATTTAAGTGACTGACTTTCACTAACCTAGGTAATGAGGATATTTACAATGTTAGATTAGATATTTTTTTAGATTGGGTTTTTTTTTTAGTAACACTTTTATTGGGGCTTGTGGGTGGCTTAGCCAGTTAGGTGTCCCAACTCTTGATTTCGGCTCAGGTGTCACTCTCAGGGTCTTGAGTTCAAGTTCTACATTGGGCTCCATTGATTTAAAAAAAATTGAAAAAACCTTTAAACTTAAAAGAAAAAAGAAAACCTTCTGTCAGTATATTTAACTCTTAATATGAGTAACCAAGATACTCGTAGTACTATCTGGCACTTCTTGAGTAGGCAGTTGGAGCCATGGTCTCCTGACAAAAGTATTGGGCCATTTATGACCATTTATATCTCACTCAGCATACCTAGGAAAGAGTAGGTGCTCAATAGATATTTGTTGAATTGTACAGATATTCTACTCATACTCATCTCTTATGCTAAAATAGTCATTTTCTTCATGGGGCACCTGGGTAATTCAGTTGGTTAAGCATCTGACTCTTGATTTCTAACTCAGGTCATGATCACAGTGTTGTGAGATCAAGCCCCATGTCAGTCTCCATGCTGGGCATGAAGCCTGCCTAAGATTCTCTCTCTCCATCTTCCTCTGCTCCTCACCCCCCTCCCAACTCACTCGAGCCTCTCTCTCACCCAAGAAGAAAAAAAGAACCAATTTCTTCAGATGCAATTCCATGAAAGGACATGGAAAAGGTAATGAAAATTAAATGGCTTCAGAGTGATTCTATAGTATGGTGATAGATATCATCCCTAAGGAAGTTATCCTGATATGTAAGTATCTAGTTATCAGCAAGTTGTGTTTGAAAACTATAGTTTCAATCCACGAAAGAAACCTTGGATTAGTCAGTTGTTACCAGTAGATGCTGGACCACCAGAACTGTTAATAAGTATTTTCGATTAAAAATATAGCATATCCATGTTATGTTTTCTGCCATTCTAGTTACCTGTCTTGAAAAAGGTTTAATAACCAGAGTTGAAGTTTTCACACAGTGCAAACAAAATGGTGATGAGATGACTTCCATTGGAAGATAGTCAAAAATTAGATTTTAAATTAAAAAAAAAGATTAAAGTGGAAGAAAGAATATATTAAAATCATAATTAGTGTGTCAGGGCAAACATATTCTTGTTCACCTAAACTTAGAATTGTTAGAATCAGAGTCTTGACAGAAGTGCTTGTACTCAATGAACAGTACTTTAGAGGCCATATTGCTTCAGAGTTAAGAATACATATAGACAAATTTCAAATTGTTGTGTTCTGTTCCTCCTCGCTCATTGCTGGCTATGTGTCCTTAAGCACCTTTTTTTATCTTTTCCAGCCTCAGTTCCTTCATCTGTTAAATGCTGCTAATAATAGTACCTATTTTGTAGGCGTGTTACAAGGATTAAGGATTGGTTGAAAACCACTTAAAACAGTGGCTGGCATATAGTAAATGTGCGTACATGTGTGTATGTGCACACATGGGCTTGTTTTAAAGCATTTGCCATATTGTTTGGGTGAGCTATAAAAGAAATAGGTTTGGAAGAATTTGATAGGCTTGCAGAAGAATCCAAAATTGACTGTTAAAAGTAATTTATTGTTTAAGGTTTAATCTTCCCAGGCCCTTTACATGACTTGCTTGGCTGCCACCCTCAGGGACAGGGACCCTGGTTTGGTTTCATCAGTGACCTGACCCAAAAAAGTATTTGTTTCTGTTTTTACTAATGGCTTCACAGTGAAAACTATGCAGTGCTTCTTTCTTATTTCCCAGGCTCAAATAATGAAATAAGGATAAAACTATAGTCCCCTGCTGCTTCATTTACTTGTACTAATTTGTCTTAAATGAAAAATTCTTCATTTGATAATAGAAAAGTATGGCTTCAAGTAATAGAAACAAGCCCAGGCTAATTAAGTTAAGCAAGATCTTTGGCCAGGAAAACTAACTATTGAGATATGCATCTTGTTTTTCCAAGCAAATGCTCCTACTTCAGAATCTGAGTAGGCCTTAATTCATTTACCTGGTATGAGCTGTGCAGTTTTCAGACAACCACTCTGCATTTCTGGCAGCAGTGAGTGTGATGAATGTTTTTGTTTTTGTTACTCTTAACGATAAGTGTGTGGTTTTTATTCTCACTATAAACAAAGGTCTGTAAGGACCATAGACCAGATTGTTTCACCATTACAATGTGCTTATTTTGTTATTTCCATCTTTTGCTAGTATTGTGTTCCTAATCTTGGAGTAGATCTTTCAGTAGGGAGAGAGAAAAACTGCTTTCCAATCAAGTATTTATAACTAAGTAGTAGAACCTGCCTGGTAAACATTTATTCAGTT
The DNA here is from genome assembly GCF_011764305.1 of Mustela putorius furo. Lineage (NCBI taxonomy): Eukaryota > Metazoa > Chordata > Mammalia > Carnivora > Mustelidae > Mustela > Mustela putorius. The sequence goes on from NW_025421987.1 coordinate 26,456,507, forward strand.
TCTATCAGGGCAGTTTTTTTGGCTCTGTTTTTTCAATGATTAAATTAAGATAGGACCTTTAAAAATAGGTTTAACATGCTCCTTTAAAATAGGATATTCCCTTAAAATGAGGCAAAAGAGCCTTCCAAACATTAATTTTTGTTCAGTTGACATCTTTCTGTTCCAAACTTTAGAAGCCTAAAGTTTTTTTCTTCTTTTGCATCCCCCCTGCCTTTTTTTAAAATGGCTGCTCTTTGCTTCTCAGCCAACCTGAAATTCAGGCTTATTTTAACTCCCATCACTGCTTATAATGACTGCCTCCTGTTTGCCTCCCATGCCCACTTGTCTTCTTTGGAACTTGGCAGTGCTTGTCCTCTGTTATTCCGGCATCCTTAGTCTCATTTGGCTCTTTGCCCTCAATTTCATCATTTCTACAGCTGACCAGCCTCACTCTTCCCTTCCACTTCCTGACAAGCTTCTTGAAAGAATATTACTACACTCAGTGCTCACTACCCTCTTTGGATCCTTGAAATCTGGTTTTGGCACCTGCCATTCTGATGGAATTGTTCTCGCAGAGGTCATTGGTGACTTCATCATCAGATCCCCCCACAGGCTATCTCCTCTGCTACTTCATCATCTGGCTTCATCCTCTCCTATTTCTCTATGCAAGTTAATACAGTTAACTGCTTACCTACTCCTTGAAATTCTCACTTTGGATTCCAAGACACTGGGCTCTCCCAAATTCTTTTTCTATATCATAGACTGCTTCTTCTCTAACTTCCTTGATAGCTTATCCTCCTTTTCTTATATTCTAAATGTTGGCATTTGCCAGGACAGTCCAGCCCTTTCGTTTCTAAACCACTTCCTCCTTGGTATGCTAATCTATTTCTACTGTTTCAACTTGCCTCTGTATACTAAAACTCCCACATCTTTATCATTAGCCATTGCTTGCCTGACTTATATCTAGCCCCATCTTGCAGTAACTCCTAGAGGTCTCAACAGTCTCTCAAGGACAACATTCCAGAGCTGCCTATCCCAGCCTTTCAATTGCTGTTATTAGGATCAATCTTCTTGTCACCAAGGCTTATAAGAGTTACTAAGTCCAGTAACTACCATTTCTACCTCTTGCATCTTCAGATTGTGTAACATACTTCATGTTACAACTTATAAGCATTATTTTTCCATTTTTCTCTTTCATCGAGGTATCATTTATATTTAGTAATGTGCCAAATGTTAAGTCTGCAGTTTGTTACATTTTTATATATGTATTTACCTGTGTAAACTCTGTCCAGACCAAAATATAGAATATGTCCAGCTTCCTAGCAGGCCTCCTTTTTGCCACCTTCCTGTTGATATCTACTGTCTTCCCAGGAGGCAACCACCTTTTTTTTTTTTTAAGCAGGTACAAAAAAGACTTAAGGGTTTATTGAAAATAAACTCAATATGTTAAGTGATAATTTGTAACTACCAAAAGTACCTAATTTATTTCCGTGCTAAATAAATAGCAGTATTTATATAAATGAAGGAAAAATGATAACCTCATTCTCTTTTGTTAACGGCCACATCACATACAGAACATTATATTCAGCTCTGAGCACCATTTAAAGAAGGATATATTAGAGCACATTCAGGGAAAAGCTGATGATGAGCTTCAAAACAGTATTTTATGAGTAATGAATGGTTCAAGAGTAAGAGAAGACTTTTTTAAGAAACAACAGTTCTAGTAATGGATACAGAAGGTTCTTGGGCAAACTAGAGGTAACCACCATTTTGACCTCTGTTACCATAGATTAATTTTGTCTGTTTTGAACTTCATGTAAATGGATTCTCGTAATAATGGAAATTCAATTTCATATAAATGGAATTTTATATTGCCAACAAAAATACATGCAAATTCCTCTTGCTCCACTTCCTCATCACTTGGTATTGTCCTTTTAGTTTTAGCCTTTCTGGTAGGGCTATATCTCATTATAGTTTTAATTTGCATTTTTGTGATGACTAATAACATTTAACTTTTCAGATGCTTATTTGGATACCCTCTATCATGAAATGTCTTTTTTGTTTGTTTGTTTTTTAAAGATTTTATTTACTTGAGAGAGACAGAAATCGTGACAGAGGTCACAAATCAGTGGGGAGGGAAAGGAGAAGCAAAGATGGGTCTTAGTCCCAGGACTCTGTGATCATGACCTGAGCCGAAGGCCGATGCTTAACTAACTAAGCCACCTAGATGTCCCAATATGAAATGTCTCTTAAGTCTTTTTCTTTTTTATATTGGGTTGTCAGTCTTTTTTTTTTTTTTAATTGATTCAGAGTTCTTTATGTATTCTGAATGTTGGTCTTTGTTGGTTATACATATGCACATATCTTCTCCCAATTTGTGGCTTGCCCTTATTGTTACATTTTGATTAATGGAAGTTATTAATTTTAATAAGGTACAGTTTATTAATCTTTTATGATTGTTGATTTTTCTGTCCTTTCAAGAGATCTTTACCTTCTTTAAGATTGTTAAAATAAACTGAGGCTCAGAGAGGTTAAGTGAGTTGTGCTAAGATTGTGACAGGCTGTTAATTGTCTTTAAAACATCAGTTGGCTCTTTTTTTCCTGGGCATATATGGCTGTCCATCCAGTCATTTCTGGCTTGCCCTGTATTGGGAACTGGCTATGTGAGTTTGGATTAGATCAGTAGAATATAACTAGAAGAAATGGTCATCTCCATCTTGAAAACAAGATATCTTTCATGTATATTATCCTTCCCTTTACCCTCTTCACCCCCACCATGTACTGTAACAGACATAATAGAATTTCAACTCTGATCATGAAGACAGTACTCTGAATGATCCCACAGAACAGAACCCATTTAAGTTTATTAAAATAATATTTTTAAATTATTTAAATAATAAGGATAGCTCAGAGGCTACGTTTTCCTTCAAGCCATTCCTGATCCCCTAATTAGTATTCACTTTTTTTTTTTTTTCTCCCCTACTGCCTGCATGTTTTTCTGCTCCTGAGGACAGGGAACATTTCTTTGGTCTACTGCTTTGCCTGTGATAGGTACTTTGTAAGCATTTTGAAATAAATGAATAAATAAACTAAATGATAAGTGAATTTTTCAGAAGGTAAAACTATATATTTCATGATAAGAAATGTTAATCTGGTCATGCAGTTAGTGTAGCCTGAGAATTTCTCTCTACATGGGTTCTGTGCCTTCTCTGCAATGACATTCTGACTCAGCAGTTCTTAATCAGCAGATTGGTTGTGCTGTATCACTTTCATCTTCTGTAACACAGCTTATGTACCTGGGTATCTTGGTACTAATTACTGACATAATATGACCATGACCTCATTAGACCTGTTAGCATACAGGCCCTTTCTGACTGCTATACAGTGAGAAAAGACTTAGATGGAAAAAGAGATGCTATTTTCTATTTGAAGCAAATGATTTGACTTAGACAACTATGTGACAGCTGGCTTCACTCAGATTCTCTTGGCATCTTTAAAGAACATTTGAACCATATTTGAGATGCCATTGTGTTCCTACCTTCAAATACAACAGTGAGAGATTCTGATCAGTATGTTTGAGGTTAGAACCAGAAATCTGCACTTTTAAATAGTTCCCCTGGCAACTCTAATGATAACTTACTTAATTTTGGGGACCAGTGGAGAAGTCAGAAAGAAAAACCTGAATCCTAATTCTTTTCTATACTTACCAGCAGTATAACTTTGGGAAAGTTACATAGTGTCTTTAAGATTCAGTTTGATTATCTGAATATTATGTGGACAATAACAGGACCTACATTTAAACAATGTTATGAGGATTAAATGAGATAATCCATTTAATATGCTTAGCACAGTGTTTGACAGTAAACATTCAGTAAAATGTAACTATCATTAATAATATTATTACCACTAATTATCAGGTTCTTTATAAGGGATCTTGGGGCACCTGGGTGACTCAGTTGGTTGAGTGACTCTTGGTTTTGGCTGGGGTCATGATCTTGTGGGTCATGGGATCAAGCCCTGAGGCTGGCTCCACACTCAGCGGGGGCTCTGCTTGAGATTCTCTCTCTCTCTCCTTCTGTTCCTACCCCCTGAAATAAATAAATAAATATTTAACAAAAAATAAGAGATCTTTCTTTGTGTTGTTTTTGTGTAGCACATACAAAATAGAATCTATTGTCTACAAAGAAAGGATTCATGTGTATGGGTGTGTGGTCTTTCTCTTAATGAGTTCTCAGTTTTAGGTGTTTAAAGTTCTGTATGGGCTTACTCTGATCCCAGTTCCTCTTCCTTAATAATTTACCAAGTAGCCATTTTATGCTTTTTTTTTTAATTACTGAGGGACTATTACTCTGTGTTTGTATGTGCACACGTGTGTGTGTGTGTGTGTGTGTGTGTCTGTGTGTGTGGTGTGAATATTACCAAAAGATGCTTACCTGGGAAATTTAAGAACTGAATGTTCTATTGCAGCATTTCTCAAACAATTAGATAACATGTCATAATTTAGGGACTAGAATTGAGACTGTGGATAAAGTAAATGCAAAGAGCCATCTTTTAAGTTCTGGTCTCTCCTTATAAAATTCTCTGTCTGCTTCAGCATCTGAAAATGGAACAGAGCTAATCTGAGCTAGGGTTTGGTGGTGCTACCTACAAAATAAACTGAGTTTTTTTTTTTTTTTAAAGATTTTATTTATTTATTTGACAGAGAGAGATCACAGTAGACAGAGAAGCAGGCAGAGAGAGAGAGAGGGAAGCAGGCTCCCTGCTGAGCAGAGAGCCCGATGTGGGACTCCATCCCAGGACCCTGAGATCATGACCTGAGCCGAAGGCAGCGGCTTAGCCCACTGAGGCACCCAGGTGCACCAATAAACTGAGTTTTGATGTGTGTTGTGTTTCATATATTCAAGGAAGAGTGATGTGGAATGCTTGGGGCAGGAGGGAGGAACTGGGAGTGGGAAGAATCATCGTATCCAAAGGTTTTAGAGCCAGTCCCTTGTACCTTAGCTATTTGTTATGAATTTACTCCCAAAGGAAATAGTAAATGATAAGAAGTTTAACTTTGGGGCAGAAATACTCTTTCATGGCAGGGGTAAGGTTTATTTTAAGTAAAGCAGAAATTCACCAGGGCAAGAGAATGGGTGGATTCACCTGAAGAGTCATCTTTGCATAAAAAAGTAATACTATTGCTAAGAATAGAGTGTCAAAAAAGGAATAAATCTTTGGGTCTGTGTGTTGTATGTCTTTCATTTGCATGGATTAGAAAGTCCATAATTCTGCAAGTTTTAGTTAGCTCTTATAGCTGCTATCAGTTCTAGTTAATTTAAGTAACTTTGACTTACTTTTTTATGACATTTGCATTCCACTGTCTATTGAATTCTCAAATAGCCTGGAGAGTAAGTGATGAGAGTCGTGGTCTACAAGTCTTACACTTTAGTGAACCATTCAAAGTCAGAGTTCATTTATCATTGTCAAGGAAGAGCTGTCGTCATCTGACCGGAATGGATGAGAAATTTCAGTTGTTGGGGCAACAAGAGTATTCAGAGCTGAAATTTCAATTAGAAGTAAGGCTGAATAGTTAACAGTTAAGTGTCTCATTTTGGGGTCAGATTACCCTCATTGCTCTTTCAAGTATTAGACGTTCTTAGTTATTAGGAACTCGTGGAATTCTTAATAGTGTTGGTTTACATATAATTTCTACTCTTTGACTCATATGAATTTAAATCTTCTCTAAAAACCTGTATGGATTTCAGAGGCTTAGAGAGGATTAAAAAGCTATAAAATTTTAAATAACTTCATCCAGTGAGCATGTTTACCTAAATGTGTCATCAAACGTCTCAGTTTTCTGGTTAGAGAACCAGTTTGGGACAGGCTGACTCACACTGTCGACTGATAGAATGCAAACACATTCAGAATTCTGGTGAGACTAACGCAACAAAAACAGAGTTCTGTAAGCTTTGAGAGGTGAAGTGTTTCACCAATAAATCTTCCTATCCCTAAGAACTTTCAAAAGAAACAAACACATGTCTTCACAGTTGTTAAGTGCTGGGTGAGGTGTCATAAGCATACTACTGTATCCAATACCTGTGCCACTGTTATTTTACTTTGAACTTTGGTCTTCTTCCCTAATTTGTCTATGTACTTTTTTTTAAGTTGAAGTATAATTAACATACAATGTTAGGTTAGTTTCAGGTGTACAATATAGTGATTTAACTTTTGTATACATTGTAAAATGATAACTTTAATAAGTTTAGTTACCACCCATCACTGTATAAAGTTAATACAGTATTATTGGCTATATTCCTTTATCCTGTATATTACATCTCCATGACTTATTTATTTTATAACTGGAAGTTTATACTTCTTGATCCCCTTCTTGATTCCTACTCCCCAACCACCAATCTGTTTTCTGTATCTATGACTCTGCGTTTGGTTTGGTTTTGTGTTTTAGATTACACATGTAAGTGAACGTGTGGTATTTGTCTTTTTCTGATTTATTTCACTTAGCATAATACCTTCATGTTGTCATAAATGACACCCCTTCCCATTCTTAAAGGAAACCATTTTTAAAGGTAATCTGAGAAATATTAGTACTTTGCCCTTCAATTAATAAAAGCAATGTTCTGGAATTCTAGATATTATCTCCATATGTAAATAAACATTTTATTGGGTTTGTATTTCACTTTTAATTGTTAGATCACAAATTCTTTGCCCAAATAGTTGTTCACATTCTTTTCAGTTACCCCTTGTGCAAGGAAGGTAGATAGCAAGAATATTTATGCCCATTTTGAGGATTAAAACATCTGTACAGAACTCAAGTTATCTTTTTAATCAAGTTTGTTCAACAAATTTGGGGGCAATTCCAAAGATGGTCAAAGAGTGATATTCTCTAAGATGATGATATTCTCTATGAAAGGTTTGCTGAATATCTGTTCAAGGATAAAGGGATGGAGATTGGAACGTCTTCTTGGCAGAGTTCAGGGTATAGTCAAAATAAATAGACGCTCCTATTCCTTTCTCTTTTCCAGGTAGTTCTATCTCATTGCCATTTGTTTATATTTTGCTGTATTAACCAATTTTAGGCCAGGCAAAAGAGATTAGGTAGCATACTTAATACCTAAGAGATTAGGGCACATACTTCTCCAATCCCATTTTGCTGTGAATTTTGCTAAGTCTTTATTAGGAAGTTGTACAGTAATAGAAAACAAGGAATCCATTTCTGAAGACCTTATCACCTTTGGTGTTTTGCTTATAGTTGTGGTTCTCTGATTGTTGTTAATATTATTACTGTTATGCTCTTTCCAAATTTGACTCTGGACATACCTAACATAATGCTTTGTGTATGCTGTGGATGCTCTGACAAATTCCCGATGGTGGGTTGAGATTTTTCTGTGCAACACATTTCTCTTGGTCTCAGAAGAAAGAGTAAACTTGGGATAATGGCACATGGTCTGCACAACCTAAGCCCTCACCTCAACAGAGACTTAACAGAGGCTTAATTCCTCAACAGAGACTTAGTTCCAGACTTGTCATTTTCATTCCTTTGTACCTGTGGGTGCAATTTTCTGCCTGAAATATCCTTTCCCCTCTTCTCTGCCTGATGAAAGTCTACTCAGACATCAAGTTAATTGCTCCCTGATGGGACACCTTCCCATTCCCTCCATGAAGAACTAATCCATGCCTCAGACGGGATCCATGAGTATTGTGTATATGCTTCAATTGCAGCCCACATTTAACTACCTCATACACTTATATTTTCTACTGGTGCATCAAAGATAGGATCTATATCTTACTCTTTTTGTCCCCAGTTCTTAGTTTCATGCATAGTATTATGTTAAGTGAATGTCAGTGAGTGAATGAACAGATTATAGATTCCCCCTTTTTTCTTTTTTCTCATAGAACAAAATGCTCTTCTCCTTTTTTTTTTTCCACAAAAAATATCATTTCCCTTGATCCTTTCCCTTTGGAATATTTCCAGTAACCTATTTCCAAGTCCCTGTGCTTTGGTTCCTGAATATGATTTGGCATTAAAGGATCTTCCTCTATAAAGTTTTAATAAAACAGCTAACCTGTATCTCATGAGAAATATCCATTATCATTAACAGTTTTATCCTTATTATGGCTGAACAAAACTGAAAGGATATGATTGTCTGATAGGGATTGTGTTCAATCTCTAGATCAATCTCAGCAGGAGGGGGTGGTTATTACCGTCTTTACAGTATGAAGAGTTTTGATTCATAAATATGGGATGTCTTGCTATTTATTAGGTTTTTCATTTCTGTCAATATTGTTTTATAGTTTAAAAGTTTAAGTCTCGGGGCACCTGGGTGGCTCAGTGGGTTAAAGCCTCTGCCTTCGGCTCAGGTCATGATCCCGGGGTTCGGGGATCGAGCCCCGCATCGGGCTCTCTGCTCAGCAGGGAGCCTGCTTCCTTTCCTCTCTCTCTGCCTCTCTGCCTCCCTGTGATTTCTGTCTGTAAAAATAAAAAAATAAAAAAATAAAAAAATAAAAGTTTAAGTCTTACACTGCTTTTATTTAATTTATTCCCAAGTGTTTTTTTTTCTTTTTGCTGCTATTATAGAAGCAATGGAATTGTTTTTTAATTAAACTTTTAGTTTGCTTGTTGCTACTGTACAGAAATATGAATGATTTTTGTATATCAATCTTGTATACTGTGATTTTGCTGAGCTCATTTATTAGTACTAGTAGATTTCTTAAGATCTAATTATTACTATTATTATCATTGTATTAGTTTAATTTCCAAAGCAAAAGATGATCAGAGATTGTTCATCTCTCCTAAAAGGGAAAACACTAGTTTTTATTTTGTAGGATTGTGTATTAGCTATTATATTCACGCCTAGATCTAAGTTCTTATGATGGTTTTTTAAAAAGATTTTATTTTTAAGTAATTTCTACACCTAATATGAGACTCAAACTTACAACTCCAAGATCAGGAGTCACCCATTATACTGCCTTAGCCAGCCAAGCATCCCTTCTGTGATGATTTTATGTGCTACTTCATATGTTTATATATTCTATCTTAATTTTATATTTTGAAGACAAACTATTTCATCTACCAACTGTGTTAGCATATTAAAACTACTATATGTTAAGATCTATAGTCTTACTATAAATTTTGGAGTAGTTTAGAAAAAAAAGTTACCCATATGATTTTGTCTGAAAGAAGAAAGTGGCCATAGATGGACAATGACTGGCAGGTTCATATACTTTTACCTTTAATTTTGCTTTATTTCTGATTCTCCAGAAGATGTTTAGGGACAATTTGGAGTTCGTGGATCATGTCCATCACCTCAGTGTCAGTCCCCTATCCAAATAAGCATAATCCCTTGTATTTGGGAAAGCATAAAGAAAGTGTATGCTGCTTTGATTCTTCAGGGGTCATTTTATTCACTTAATCAGGCGACTGCTGCAGATTAGTATAAATTTCATTGGAACTGCAGGAACTGCTGCTCTTGGATCAAATCCCTGCTTCTGTTGCTTTTACAGCCTTGCTCTGCTAGGAGATCCGAAGGCCTCTGGGGAAGGTGCTAACAAGTACTTGGGTGGGATCTGTAAACCTGACTCTATGAGAGTCTCAGTGCTGCCCCCCTCCTCCCACCACCACTACAGTCTTCTGTGATGCCGTTAGGGTCCTCCATAAAGGCTTCTTTTCTTGTGGGTTTTAATTCCTTACTATTCAAAAAACAAAAACACAAAGTTACCAATGACTGACTTACCTCTGAAAGAAGATTGGAATTAAGAGGCATCTGAAGTCATTGATAGTCAATTTGCTGAACAATGTTTAATAGCCCAAAAAAGGGGAATATAATCTAAAGTCCATATATGGGGTCTGGCTAAATGAACTGCATCTATAAAATGAAATAATATGCAGCCACTTAAAAAAAAAAAGTAGGAAGAATATGGTATGATCTCTCTTCCTGAATTGCTGATACAGGCTTACAATAATTTTTTAGAAAAATGCACAGGAAACAACTATGGATTACTTTGGGGAGTAGGAAGTAAAATGAGAGGAAGGTTTTAATTTTATACTTTCCTGTTCATTTAAATTTTCTATTTTCATATATTACTTGTTCTTCTATTTGTTTTTTACTTATTTCAAACACATATGAAATTAGAGATAATAGTATAATGAACCCCCATGTGTTCTTCATGAAGCTTCAATAACTATCAACTCCTGGCCTATATTGTTTCTTCTGTACCACCCTGCTGAAGGGTAGCAGAATATGCCATTCCAAAATAAGCCTCTTTGACATAAGAACTATTTTGAATCGATTATTTTGAAAAACAGCAGATGCAGAAGTTCTAAAGATAAGAGTGGAGTTAACCTTTTGTAAGAGAAATTTACACTTATGGAGGGACACTCTGTTTGTAAGGGTATCTCACTCTCAGCACCAGGACAGGAAAGATGACTAAATCACAAGGCAGTCTTCCCAGTGGAGAAAACACCAACTTAAATCTGCATAACAGACCTTACCCTTGCTTTTTCTGGTAGTGTCCTTAACAAGCTGCCCCTCCCCCAACCCACCCTGTCTTTTGCTTTTAGCTGAAGATGGTATTTAAGGTTCCAGCTTAAGTCATCTTGTAGAGGTACTTATTTTCCCTGGTTATTTCCCATGTATGTACTTGAGGCATACATGTTAATAAACTTCAGTTTGTTTTTTCTGTTGTTAACCTGTCTTTTATTACAGAGGGTCTCAGCCAAGAACTCAGAAGTATAGAGAGGAAATTATTTTCCTCCCCTACACTAATGCTCCCCACTTCAAATTATTTTGAAGTAAATCCCAAACATTCTATCATTTCATTTTAAAATATTTTCAGACTATATCTCTAAAAAATAATGATTTTTTAAAATACACATCACAACACCATTAACACACCTAACATTAGAAATAATTCTTTCATATTCTGAAATATTCCAGGGTTCAGATTTTCCTGATTCTCTCCACCCCCTCCTATAATGTCTTCAAATCAAAACTCAAGTAAGATCATCCATTACGCTTTATGGGGATGTCTAAATTTCTTTTAACTTATAAACTTCCCCTTGGTAATTTCCCCTTATACATAATTTACAGCATTTGTTAATGGAACCAGGCTGTTACACAGAATCCTCACAGTACTGATTTTGCTGGTTATAACCCTGTGTTGTCATTTTATTGTTTTGGGTTTTTTAAATGCATTTACGTGTATATATATGTATTTAATTTTGAAGAAATTTAATGTTTCCGTATTCATTCAGCCGTGTAGAAAAGGTGCAAGGAAGTTCCTGTCTTTGGGTCAATATCAAAACATTTAGAAGCATGAAGAAGAATAACACATTTCTCTTCTTGCCACCAAAGAGCAGGGGATCTTTGGGAGAGGTCTTCACTAAAAACAAGAGCTCCTTTGAAGTCCCCATAGCTGCTGCTACCAATTACAGTGTTCATGTTAGTGGGTATGTTTAGAGAGAGTAATACATTTATTTATTCTGTACATACCAATTGGGCACTTTCTGTGAGGGGCTAAGGCTACAGAGATAAACAAAACAAGACGTCTCTGCTCTCCTTACAGAAGTGTGTAAGTGGGGAGAAGACAGACAAGAAGCCATGATAAACAGACTTCTTCATCACATATGTATTGTGTCCAGTGCTTATCCTTCTGATTTAATATAGATCTGCTGTTATAGGATGCAAAGAACATTTGTCCTCTTTCCTCATCATATATATCCTCTTCTCCAAAGCTGAGCTTCTTAAATTTGGCTTCTCCATATCTGGATCAACCGTGTTCTAGGGCCTGTTTCTTATTTATTGGTGATATTGAAGTGATTATTCAGAAAGCTTAGTAAATGGACTTGAGCTTTGCAGGTTTTCAAGGTCTCCACCATTCCCTATTGTGTATATCCAGCCTCTTCTTCTCATTTATCTTAGCCAGATGACCCCTGAAGACATTTGAGGTTGAGGACTGCACCCCACCCCTTACACATTTATGTTTCCATTATCCTTTTTTTTTTTTTAAGATTTTATCTATTTTATCTATTTTGACAGAGATCACAAGTAGGCAAAGAGGCAGACAGAGAGAGAGGAAGGGAAGCAGGCTCCCGCTGAGCAGAGAGCCCAATGCGGGGCTTGATCCCAGGACCCTGGGATCATGACCTGAGCCAAAGGCAGAGGCTTTAGCCCACTGAGCCACCCAGGCGCCCCCTCGGTTATATTTTAAATGAAAGTAATTATTAATAAATGTAGCATCTGTAAGGAAATTTGGGCTATTTTCAATTCAATAAAAGCAGAACTTGAACCTTATTTCTAAAACATTTTAGAAGATGGATTCTTCTATATATATCTTTGAAATATATCTGAAGTACAAAGAAACCAACTTTGGGGGAGTCCTTTCACGATTTGGTGGGTTATGAGTGCTCAGCCATGGTGCAAGAAAAGTTTGTTCTGAAACCACAAATCTCCTTGAATTTCTGAGATTTCTTTCTGGAATTGAAAGTGGGAACTAAGTGACTACCCCTCATGTTTCCCTAACAAACAAAATAAAATTAGTGTGGAAAAATAGAGGCCTATTTAGAGGAGAGGGGGAAGCATGTTTCAATATTAAACTCTTCCAGTTTAGAATTAATTCCTGCCATCCAGAGGTTTTCTTTGTGATGAAGTTTTATCTGATTTGCTCTGCTCTGTTATTATTGAGGCATGACTCATTTAGAATTCAACACAGATGAAAATTGAGTGATTTTTTTTTCCTTCCAACATTTTTGTTATTCTGTGCCTCTTACTTTGTTTATTGATAAAAATCTTAGCCCTCAAAGGAATGGTGAGAATAAGCCACTGAATTCTTCTGCATGAAGAGGCCACAGGAGTTCTCCATCTGGGTCTCCACAAATAAACACATTAAAAAGGCCATTCATTTAATCGAAATGCTGTCCTAACAGCTTAAAGTAACATGTTTGAAGGTATGGCTATCGAAAAACTGGCACGTTCTTGGATACATTATTAGCTGGAGATTCGATTAGTCAGCAAATCTGTTTAGAAAAGAAGTAATTTGACATAAAGCAAATGACAGATGTGCTTCACAGGGAAATTGTTTTTCTCTTTAATTGTCATTTATATTAGGTCCTCGGTGTTGACACTACTGGTAAATATTCAGTTTTGAGATCTCTGATATCTTCGAAGGGTATGTCCACTAAACAGTGTAGTTGCAACCACATGTGCTGCTTTTTTTCTGTGTTCTTTTACTATATATATTCCACTGTTATGGCATGACAAGTCTTGAATATCATTTTCAGTTAACATCAAAAACAAAAATGCATGATATAGGGGTGCCTGGGTGACTAGGTTGGTTAAGTGTCTAACTCTTTATTTCCACTCAGGTCATGATCTCGGGGTTATGAGATCAACCCCTGCTTCAGATTTTCTCTCTCCCTCTGCTCCATTTTTTTTTTTTAATACATGATATAAAGTGACAAAACTGTAAATTAGAAATTACTTATTTTTGAGAAAACACATAATGTCTTCATAAATTCTGCTAACATGTTTCTTCTGAAACATTATTTTTTCCTTTTTTTAAAAGATTTTATATATTGAAAGAGAGAGCAAGTGCTCAAGTAGGGGGAGGTGCAGAGGGAGAGGGAGAATCCCAAGCAGACTCTGCACTGAGTACGGAGCCTGATAAGGGGCCAGATGGAGGCTCAACCCTAAAACCATGGGATCATGACCTGATCTGAAATTAAGAGAGACACTTAACTGACCAAGCCACTTAGGCACTGCTTCTGAAACATCTTCTGAAGAAATATAAATTACCTGTTTTCAGGCATCTCAAATATTTTAAGCTGTTACTGGGAAACTCATTGAAACAAATGGGAAAATGCTATGGGCATAAATATATGTGCATGATAAATAGGAAATGTGAGGAAGCAAGAATTTGCAAGTAGAAATTGAGTTAAATAGGAGAAATTGGCATGAAATTCTCAAACACTTCAAATCAACTGAATTTTCAGTGGTGGAATTTGACAAAATGAATTTTGGATTCCACGATGTTGAACAAATCAAACTTGTCAGGACCATGAAATGTTAGTACTGTGTTATAAACTATTGCCAGGATCCTGGATTTGGACTCGAAAGCTTGGCTGGCATGGGATTGTATGGAAAGAGGAGGGTTCAGATCTTTTAGAGAAGAAGCAAACAGAAACCCAAACAGTCTTAGGAAGTCCAAACCTGAATTTGATAGGGAAGAGGAAATATACTGAAATTATATTGACAACAGAAAAATACTATTTCAAGAAAAATGTTAGGTTTGTGTTTTTATGATATATTAGAATTTTTTCCTTCAGAAGTAACACATCTCTAAAAGCCCAAGTCAGTGGGAAAGTCTGATTCATGTTACTAACATCCGCTTTACATACTTTTTAACATTAAGTCATGTTTAAAATGAGGTCAGATTCAAGATTAGTCCCAGGCAAAGTTACAAAATAAGAAATGGGTACACTCCTGCATTGTTAGTAATAATATAAACAATCTATTTATAGAGGACACGTTAGCTACAGGTTTCAAAATCCCTAAAAGGTTCATAACTTTTGACCCATATCTAAGGAATTATTTTTCTAAGTCAACAATTAAGAAGGTGTAAAAATTAGTTGAAGTATGAGGCTATTAGTCACTTCCTTATAAAAGTGAAAAAGTGGAAGGTATATAAAAATAGGGAATTTGTTAAATAAATTACATCTGTATGATATAGCAGAAGTCATGCTCTTAAAAATTATGGTATAGAGAAGTAGTGATTTAGGATGATGGATAGAATGTTTTAATGAATAGAAATAGGGTACAGCAACTGTGAAAAATATGAATTGAGAGAGTTGTTTTTAGCTTTTTTTTTTTTTTTTTTTTTTTTGGTTAATTTTTCCACTGTTCTTCAACTTTAAAATCCCCTTTTGGGATCTTTCTTTCTTCCAGTGCCTTGATAAAGGACCTGCCTTCTTTTATATCTGCTCTCACGGGGACAACCCCAAAGCTCTCAAGCTTGTTCTTCTTCATCTATCAAAATCGACTTTTTTAATATACATATACTATTCTCCAAAGCTGGACTAAGTGAAGAGAATTAATCCAGAAGCTAATTTATGATAAGATATTAATATAAAATAATAGATTAAAGTTTAACAACTTCTCTTAAATTTCAGTCACTTATTCAACAAATATTTATTGCACTTCTTCATACTCTGGACCTTGCAGGAGAAACTATGAACAAAACAAATCAAATGCAGGCCCCTTACCTAATAGTGGGAATATTTGATTCTTCACAATCATTTTAGGCCAAATGACGTGATTTTGTGGGGATCTTGTGACACTGGCAGGCCAGAGCAGCAATGGAATCTTCTGGTGCACTTAAAAACTGCCATATTGCATGAGTCTTAATTTCATATATATGCTAGCATGTCCTCTTCATGATACCACTGCATTAACATTTCTAGTTTTTTCTAATTAAAATGATTTCCAGGGGACGCCTGGGTGGCTCAGTTGGTTGAGCAGCTGCCTTCGGCTCAGGTCATGATCCCAGCATCCTGGGATCGAGTCCCACATCCGGCTCCTTGCTCGGCAGGGAGCCTGCTTCTCCCTCTGCCTCTGCCTGCCGTTCTGTCTGCCTGTGCTTGCTCTCTCTCTTTCTCTCTGACAAATAAATAAAATCTTAAAAAAAAAAAATGATTTCCAAAATGGGGAAATAGGTCTCTGTGGTTTAAAAGGAAAAAAATTTCCTTGAGCACTGTATTGCTCTGTTCAGTGTTACACTATTAGATCATTAGGCAGTTTAGTAATACCTCTACTCTGAAGGTAAGAAGGTATGAGCAGCCCTAGAGAGTGATCCCTCCTTTGCGCAGCCTCAGTGTTCTCTGTTGTCATCATGCCTGTAACACAACACTGCACTGTTTTATTGTCTGTTCCTCCTATGCTGAAGTGTATGACCCCTTGAAAGCTCCTATTCATCATCACGTCCTTACCCCCCGAGTCAGTATAGGATCTAATTAAATGCCTCCCTGGAAATCTGAAAAATGCCAATGTGTCACCAAGTATGTAAAAAAACCACCTTTAAACAAAGGCAAATGTGAAGAAAGATGCTAGTGCTTACTGAGTGCTTCCTGTGTGTTAGACACCATACTTAGCACTTTTATGCACTTTATAATTTAATAATTCCAAGAACTTATAAGATATGCTTATCTGTTTTTAACAGTGAAACTGAGATTAAATAGGTTAAGTACTTTGTTGGGGGTCAAAAAGCTGGTGAGAGGATGGGACCATGGCTTAGACTTTTGTTATTCTGACTTGAGTCTATACTTTTTAACCCCAATAGCATACACCCTGCTAAGAAAATGCTTTTTTGTGCAGTGATATTTACTCCTCATTTAATCATCATTTATGCCAGGCATCTCCATCCTTACAGCTGGCTGTTTGACTTTATCTTCTCATGAGGGAATAATACACTTGCCAGGAAAATTTACCTGCAAGTTGCAAATGCAGGATACAGTTTCATTCTAATGTTCCACCTTAATTTCCATTTATGAGGCAAAAATTTCATTTTGACATGGTGTAATGACTCTTCTTTCTCTTTGTATTTTATAGTCAGGTGGAACACAAGTTTAAGGTCACCTTTCCACATTCAGTCTTTGGCTTCCTCTTCTGTAGGGCTGTTAAACTAGTAGCTGTGAGCCTGTTGGATGTTTATCCAGTGTTTACTGTATGCCCTCCATTCTCCTAGGGCTAAGCTGGCTGTTGAATAATTATAGTCCTTAATACCCTTTTTGCCTGACTTTCTGTAATATTTCAACAGTAGTGTCAGTACCACAGAATGAACAATTCAGTCTTCTTTTAATCACCTACATATTATTTGTGAGTATCTGGTCTTTTCAACTGTATTATTATTATGTCTTAAAATTCTTCTGGACCACCCCCTACAACACCAAGCACAAAACTTCAGCATATAATAATGATTCTAGGGAGAATAGCACCAAATATGCTATCAGGAGAGCTAGCTTCTGGTCTGGTTTTACTACTATTTAGCAGCAAGATTTTGTGATTTCTTATTTAGGACTTGAGGGGCCTCACTGTTCTAAATTCAAAAATCAGAAGGTTGGTCTAGATTTGTTAGGTCTTTTTCTAGTTTAAATTCAGGATTCAGAGACTTCTGTAACTTTTATGTAGTTATCCAATTGATCAATTCTTTGAAGTGGCATTAATAGGAATAGAAACATTATAAACTGACCTGGATTTGCAAAGGCAATACTGGGTTCAATTTGGATATGTGATATTTGAGAAGTAGTACAGCATACCTAAATCTAGATATCCTTTAAGAATGGAAATACAGACTTGGATTTGAAGTTGGTAAAGACATTGTCATCCTCACTGGCTTCTTTTGATAGTATGAGTTAGAATCATAGGCTTAAAGTAAAAGGTACTTACTTAGAGCAATCACATAACCACAGATATTTAGATCTGAAAGAGAAATACATATCATATGGTCTGCCCCATTTGTTTTATACCCAAGATTGGAGAAATGGAATTTGTCCAAAGTTACACACTATCTACAAATCTAGTCTATAGACCAGAGTCCCCTATCTTCAAGCTCCTGCTTCATCCCTCACTGTGTTCGTTAGGTTTCCTCTTTAACTGCTTTATAACATGTATAATATTATTTTGTGAGTAATAACTTCACTAATCATTGCTTATCCAAATACAGATGCAAAATTATTTGTAAAATTTGGCTCAGCTTTCTGGGAGAGAACAGCAGTCGAAACACAGTGTCATTACTATATCTGAATTTTGACCTCTATAATTAAATGGTGCTATATGAAAAGCACTGAATTGTGTAGTGGCGAGGTACGATTCTGTGACATCTATTGAAAGCTAAGTTATTGTGTACAGTCCTAAATTGTGTTCAGTACCTTTATGAGGTAATTAGTTTCTCTGTATCCCTTCCCAGATCCTATGTTAGGTCTGGAGTGTATGAACACTTGTGATACTGTAGAATTATGATACTGAAGTAAATGTTTATAGTAGGTCTCCATTTTGTTCTGATGAAGAACTGGATACCCATGACAAAGGTCAAATGGAGATCTGGCATCTATTTCACTACTTGCAAGACATAGTCTTGAGAATATGTAATACATAGAACTCCTTGCCAGAAAACAGAAAGGAAATGATTGCATTTGAGTACAATGTATTCTACAACAATAGTTTAGTGTGCATGAAATTTAAAACTGCTGGCTTTCTAAATAAGATTTTTTTAAGTAGACTTAGTTTATTTTTTAAAACATTATACCCATTGTGTCATACTTTATGGGAGAGTCTTAAAAGCTGAGATTTAAGACCAAAGAAGCTAAAAATTCTAATGGCAATGGTTGCAAGATATTGAATTCTCCAATAAAGTACTCTAGTTTAATGTGTTTGTTGATTTCTCCTGAATGTTCTATTTTCATGAGCATTTCAAGTTATTATGTCATTTTACTATAATGGTGCCTTTTTTCCCCTACCCATCATGATTGCTTAGTACCTTAGAAGCTTCAGTATCAAGCCTTAAATTCTGCAGTGATGTCTCTGTTTTACACATGCACAAATTAGTTAGGGTTTTATACAGGGGGAAACCATATCTACCTCCTTCACCTAGTGTCTTCCATAGTACTTGGCATGTAGCACGCATTTCATTAATTGTTGTTGCTGGGGTTTTTTTGTTTTGGCTGTTGGTTGTTCTTGAGTGATTGAATGAATGGCATGCAGTACAAACTAGCTAACTAATTAACTAAAAATTTAGAGAAATATATTTATCATTTACATATATATGAGGGAGATAGCCAAAGCCCCTGAAAAGAAGATTTGATGTTTTTAACAAAAGCCTTTAAAAGTACTCACATATAGGGATGCCTGGCTGACTCCTTTGGAGGAGCATGCTACTCTTGATCCTGGGGTCATGAGTTTGAGCCCACATTGGGTGTAGAAATTACTTAAATAAATGAACTTTAAAAAAATTTTTTTTTTTTTAGATTATTTATTTATTTATTTATTTGACAGAGAGAAATCACAAGTAGACGGAGAGGCAGGCAGAGAGAGAGGAAGGGAAGCAGGCTCCCTGCTGAGCAGAGAGCCCGATATGGGACTCGATCCCAGGACCCCGAGATCATGACCCGAGCCGAAGGCAGCGGCTTAACCCACTGAGCCACCCAGGCACCCAAAAAAAAATTTTTTAAGGTACTCAAATACCCTCAGTTAACAAGAAGGTGAATATGGCTCAACTTTTCAGTCACTTTGTCTGATGCCCATCTGCAAAATAGGCCTGTCATAATGGGAAAGGATGGATGACGGAAATCTTTTTTTATAAAGTTCCCTCAGCCAAAGGAGAGGTAGAAGTGCTTTGTACTTCACTAAAGCCTAAACAACAAAAGACTTAGCCCAAGCTATGGTCTGGGCAGCAACCCTTGAAGCTGGGTCCCTGGTGACTTTACTCTAAAGACCCTTCTTCCTCCGGGGCCACTGTTCTATCTAGTAACTCTTGGGCAGGACAGGAATAATAAATTCTACCTGTGACTCTTTCTTCACTCTGTGACTTTTGAGAAGCCAGCATTTGAACTCTTGCTTTTTGAAGTCAGAGTATCAATGCTAACCCATTTGGCCAAGATATTATGAAAAGTAATTTAAGGCTTTAAAAAAAAAATTTACAGTTGAAGCCACATTTTTATACAGAGTTACCATAATATTTGTTTCCCACTTTAGTGGTTACTTCAAGGCCCAAAATGTAATAACATGTATGGTTAATATACATGGTTTGTTTTTGTATTCTAAAAAAGAATGCATGATTTCAAAAAAAAAAAAAAAAGGAACTTTTTTTTTCTTCATAGCCTTTTCCCCCACTGAAACTGAAAAAGGAAAAAGAAATTATGCAAGGTTTTTTGAAAGTACAGACAGATTTGGCATTTCACTTATGGGAAAATTTTGCAAAATTGTACTGACTAAAAGTGATTTTTGTTTTGGCTTTCCTGTGAAGCCATCCAGAAAGGTCAAAAATTACTGGCATTGCTTTTATATAAAACATTTCACATAGACTCCACTTGTAATTCAGCCAAGTCATAATTCAGGTCATCAGTGACACACATATCCACACATTGGAACTGGTCAGTGAACAGAAAAGTGGTCATGAAATGTGGATAATGTTACCTTATGGACAGACCAAACTGCCCAGATTACAGCAAAGGAAACTTTGCATTAACATGCTTGGGAATGGTTTCCTGAGCTCATCCCTGCCCCCATCCTCCCTCAGTGGGAAAACCAATTGTTTACTGATTAGGACAACTACATCAGTTGGCAAACATTTTGGCCTAAAAACCTGTGACATCAGTCTCCTTTAGGGTTTTCCACATAAAACAGATTCTCCCAGGAAAACACAGAAATTGAGCCTAAATTTGAAATCCATTATTATACCCTCTAAGGTCTCTTTAACTTATCTCAATCATGTATTTCTTAATTTTTATTTTATTTCCACATAGATATTATCCAACACTTACCAACCGAGTAACATTTGCAGTGTTTTTTTCAGAGTTTCAGTCAGATAGTCTTTTATAGTTATCCTCACCCAACTCCCTTTTTATGGGGATTATGATATCTGTCTTTGTTTCTCTGTACTGAGGGTCACTGATTTGGGAGTGGCTTCTATTACTTTGTTTGAGGAAGGAAATAAACATTATTCTTTGACCCCTTAAGACAAGTTCATCTTGCTTTTGTGAAGAGTGGCTATGTGCTTAAGAGGAAGTACTCTCAATAAAGTTAGAAGGACTCCATGATGGTGCACATGTTGTTTTGTCCCTTGTCAGAGAATGAAACAAATGAGTGGTATTTCACTCGTGTAAGCACCTCCTAAATTATTATAGTTTTCCCCACTTTGTTTTGTTAGGTGGATTTCATGTAATATTTTGATGCAAATGGCCCTAAAGCAGGGAGAAGTCCTCAGGCCCACAGTCTCCCTGTTGAAGGTAGGGGAGCAAGAAGGACCAGTGCAACAAGGGTGCCAAGATGACGGGAGCTGTGATGTGGTATGGGCAGAATAGGGCAAGAATTGTCTGTATATCATGTGAGTTGATAATACATTTAACAATCTCATATCCCAAGAGTTCCATCTGAAAGCTGTTCCTTGGCAAACAGAAATAGGTGATTTTCATATCTTCTGGAATGGCTGCTACATAGGAATAAGAGTCACTCCAGTCAGTTTTTCCTATTTTTGGCAATGGTATGTTCACTTTCATCATTATTTTTTTTTTTTTTTTTTTTTTTAAGATTTTATTTACTAGACAGAGATCACAAGTAAGCACAAAGGCAGGCAGAGAGAGAGGAGGAAGCAGGCTCCCTGCTGAGCAGGGAGCCCCGATGCAGGGCTGGATCCCAGGACCCCGAGATCACGACCTGAGCAGAAGGCAGAGGCTTTATCCCACTGAGCCACCCAGGCGCCCCACTTTCATTATTCTTTAAGATGAAGAAACTTTGTGTCCAAAGGCTAAAAAACATGATCTTTTAAATTCTTCCTCTTAAGCCCCCTTGATACATGTAGAAATTCCATTCTTAATATATTGATTTCATGGGATACAATTTACATTTGTCTCACTGTTTTCCTTTTCCTCTAGCTCATGGCCTTTATTCCCACTGAATTTTTGTTCCCATTTCTCAGAGTTGTTCTCTTTGCCCTTTCTTAGTTTAAATAATCTTCATCTGCCTCCCAGCATTATTTCTGGATGTCCTCCTAAGCCTTCCACTAGAAGATAGTTGAGGTACAGCAGTGAATATTAAAACTGTACCTCAGACAGCCCTCCACATTCCTACCCTAAATCTGTAATGTCTTGCCTTCTTTGTTAATGTGGTAAGCCCTCTGGAGAGGGACAACCAGTACTTCTTTGTTCTATGGCAAGCAGCACTCTAACCGTAGTCAATAAATGTTCATAATAATGAAAGATGAAAGAAAGTGTCTGTGTTCAGCAAGTTAGTGCCAAATAAATGTGGAGGCCAAATGAGGCCACGGGTGCCAAACCACAGGGGTTCGAAATAATATTTAATATAACATTGTCTCATTGAATAACAAATCTTACATTGTAATGTCTGAGTCAAATCTTCCCTTGGTGCCAGACTTCTCATACTCCTTTAATCTTCCCCTCAAGATATTTCAAGTTCATGAAGCTCAAGGTAACAACTCCCCCCACCCCCACCCCCACCCCCATGTAGTGAGTAGAAAACAAACCTCCTGATGAATGTGGAAAAAAAGTAACTGGATGTGAGGGCCATGGATTCTCTGGGAATCAGACCAACTGTCTACCATGAAGTAAGAAATGAAACTTTGCCATTAACCTAGCTATTGTGTAACTTCAGTTACCTAGCTAAAATATGAATTATAAGTAGTTTAAAAAAAGCACTGAAACTACTAATATTTTAGAGAAATAATTTTTTTTCTGCATTTTTCTGTGATTGTTAGAATGCAGCACCATTAGCTTTGTAACTCAGAAGTACACATGGAATAACAGAAGTGAAATGACAGTTCAGTAAAATTTGATATTGCAATGATTGGTTCTTTTCTATCTTTGTATTATCAGTATAGAGCCTTAATTGTCTTTTCCATTTCAAATGAAGGCTCATATTTTCTAAGGTGATTCAGAACAGAGGGACAAAATTGAGCAAAATAATCTGCCCTTCATATGGTTACAAAATGTTTACCAACAAATCTCTCCCTTTTTGCAGCCAAACCTCTCAAAATAATGGTTCACATTTAAGCTGCTACATTCTCGTTTCTTATTTATTCTTCAAAGCATTGTTATTTGGCTGCTGCCCTCACTGTTTTATTGAAAGGACTCATAAAGTTTCCCAGTGTCTTCCTTGTTGCAAAGTCCTGGGACATTTTTTTCTCCTTTTCTGTATTGCTTGAAAGTCTTTCCTTGTTTGGTTTCTTTGCGTTCTTTCCCTTCTAGTTCTTCAGAAAACAGCGAGCCATTGATTCTTCTGGAGTTCCCTTCCAGAATTCTCTCTCCTCACCATACCAGCACTCATTGCTTCAGCTATCACCAGGCTGCAAATCCACATCACTGGCCCAACATTTTCCAGACCCGTATTTCCAACTGTATGTTGTTTAATTAGATATATCATTCTCCCCACTGGACATCAGAATACACCAGGTACCTCATACTCAGCATGTCTAAAACAGGACCTACCCCCACTTTTGAGCCATCTCCTCCACCAGCAAAAAGCTCTGCACCATTCCTATGTAATGTACCCTGGTGACTAGCCAGGAGTGCTTCTCAAAACTCCCTTGTATTTCTTCCTCTGCTCTCTAGTCTCATTAGTCACCCATTAGTATTGATTGTGCATCATAAGTATTTTCTTATTCATACCCTCTTCTCTCTAACCCCATAGCCATTGGAACATATACCCTCCCCCAGTCTAAAGCTCCTGTCTTTATTCCATGTTGCCCTGATGGTTCTTCAAGAAATCATACCTGATCAACTCCTTCCTCTTCTCACAAGTTGTCATTTGTCCCTTCTTGCCAACAGTATAAAATCCATCTGCTTGTGGCTAGCCTTGCCTTTTCTCATCCTGCAATTACACCCTGTACTGTGGTCATGTTGAGTTCCCTCACTACCCATACTATTTTATCTCTATGCTATGACACTTATTTCTGCCCCTGCCTTGTATGTAGTTTCCATTCTTGTTTGCATAGGGACTAGACCCCTATTACCTCCTCTGCCCCTTTCACAAAGCACTCCCTTGCAGAATAAGGTGCCCAGCATTTATGTTTCCATAGTTTTTATCATACCTGGTTATTGCATTATATTCTAATTATCTTTAAACACATCCTCTTCCTCCCTCTGTACCATGAGAACTTTAAGAGCAGAAGCTCTGTCATATTCATCCCTGTATCCCTGGTACAATGTTGAACCCATAGTGAAAGGTTAGTAAGAGTTTGCAGAATGGATCATTGTCATGTCCACAGTAGCCTTACCTTTCACATTCCTGTTCTAGTAAGCTTATGAATTCATCACTCTTCTCCATGTATTCTTTGTGTTTTCTCTTTTCTTCTTCCAACTCCAGTATGGTTTGCCTATGAGATTTTTCTGCCATTAAAAGCTGTTCCAGGATTCGTCTATGAGATTCTTTATATTTTTCCATGACTTTCTCCAACTACAAAAGAAAATACATTTATAGTGTGTTAACTGCAAACCCTTCAAAATACTGCCATCTTTCATTCACTGTTTTAGGAATATCTAAGTTTTGACTAAGTAATTTAGCAGTGGGTTTCTCATCTTTTTGCTTGGTTTTTTTCTTTATCATTACTCTTGTTAATTGATACTTTTTGATGCATCTCAACACAAATGTAATCTTTCTACTGTTAACTGTTTTTTTTCACACAGAGAAAATAATTGTTTCCTCTGTGGATATCAGAATAATTTCCCCATATCCCTTTTCTGACACTTCCTTCTCTCTTCAGAAAAACCTTGTCAGAGGAATGACATAAAGAAGGAATCTTTGCATAATATTTGATTCTGAGGCAACTTAACTTCTATCCTGCCCCAGCCCTCCCTAGAGTAGGCTTCTTGGATCCTTTGGTCTGTTTTTCATCATATTATGCCTCAAGGTGTTTGCATATTTTTAAAATTCTTATTAATCAATTCTTTGTTGGTTATGTAGTACTAATGTGAACAAATGTCAATACCAAGTCCTTTCTGGTTTCTGTGGCCTACTTATATCTCTATTAAGATATGATCAGGCTGTACCTGACTTACGTGTTTGTCTTCCCTACTAGACTGTGAAGTCCCTGAAGGTAGGGCCTACATTGAATTTTTAACAATTCTTAGCATCTTCATAAAAAAACAATGAAATCTTGCCTATTGCAACAACATGGATGAATGTAGAGAGTATAATGCTAAGCAGCATAAGTCAGTCAGAGACAAGTACCATATGATTTTACTTGTATGTGTAATTAAGAAACAAACAAAGGGGTGGGGGGTAGACAAACCAAAAACCAGACTGTTAATGACAAAGAACAAAGGGTTACCAGAGGGGAAGTTGGGGTAGGAGTGGAGAATGTTGAAATAGGTGAAGGGGATTAGGTGTGCACTTGTCTTAATGAGTACAGAAATAAATTCATGCTTATAGGGTCAGTTAATCTATGACAAAGGAGGCAAAAGTATACAATGGGGAAAAGACAGTCTTTTCAACAAATGTGCTGAGAAAGCTGGAGAACTATATGCAAAAGAATGAAATTAGACCATTTTCTAACACCATACACACACACACACACACACACACACACAACCTCAAAATGGGTTGAAGACTTAAGGGTGAGACCTGAAACCGTAAAACCCCCAGAAGAGAACACAGGCAGTGATCTCTGTCTACTTGTGATCTCTGTCTACTTGTGATCTCTGTCTGTCAAATAAATAAATAAAATCTTTAAAATTAATTAATTAATTAATTTGATCTTCCATTATACTCTCATAGTGCTTTGTGGTTTTCACCATAGAAAACAACACTGTGTTTAATTGTATACTTGGCTTATGTGATCATTTGTTGTCTGTCACACAGACACTAAACACAACAACATTAGACATAACTATTTTTATTCATCATCTCTCTAGTAAATATTAATTAAAAGAATAAAATGAAATTTAAAAGCTAAATTATACAATTACTTAAATAAGTACTTGGAGAATTGTGATGCTAATAGAGTATGCAGATTCTTTTATTATAATACCTTGATAAATCCAAAATATTATATTTTCCTTGCTATTTTTTTAAGAAGAACTAAGAATATCTTGGGCAATTAACTCAGTATCTTTTTTTAAGGTAACTTCTAATATAGAACCCTAGGTTGGAAAGGAATAGGAGGTTAAAACTGTTGTAGACTCTGAGTTCTTAACATCTTCCCTTTCTCTTGACAAACCAGTCACCCCCTTTTCTCATTCCTATTCTTTGTTCTAGCTCAATGCCAATACCAGTCTTTCATCTTAAGTCAGTATTCCTACCATGTGATGTAACTGAGAGCAGTTAGGTCTTCTAAGCTATTTTGCCTTAAGAATAGGTAAGTCCTCTTTAGTTTACTGTAGGAGTGGTTGAGATTTTTACACTCTTCAAAAAGTACATTGTGAATAAAAAAAAATTCAGGGTTATTAACATCCCAGGTTGGGAAAAAGTAAAAGAATAATTACTTAGCATGCAGATCCTTATTCTGCTATAACTCAGGTACAGCCATGGATGGTCTCAGTGGGAAAGCTGTCTAGGGATCTCTATTTAAAATTCTCCCTTAATACAGTTTATTCACTGGGTACTTAAATTTCTCCCATCACTTCCTAGATAGAGAAGTGGGTAGACAACAGGATTATTGGGTAGGTAGAGTTATATGGGCTTCAAGGAATGGATAGACTCATAGCTGGGGAGAGAGAAGTCTATAAGGTAGAAGTAAAAGGCAAGAGAAGAAAAGTGGACACATCATGGAAGTGGGAATGTGATAAGTGAGTATGTGTAAAGGAGTATGTATGTGTATGTTTTGTGAGAGTAATCAAGAGATTGGATTTATAAAGGGCTAAATTATGGGTAACTTTCAGGGACAAGCATTTGTAGAGAGTCAGGGTATTTTCAATTTTGCATATATGTAATAGAATTATTGTGAAATTAAAACTTTCCCATGATTTTAGCATAGATTTGGAGTCATTCTGTTCATTTCACACTGAGGTGTTGAGGGATTGTGCCATTTGTGGAGTTTTATCAGGATACAGTCAGTGATCATCAGTTTGCATTGCACTTATATAAATTGGGGAATTTTTGCCTAATGCCATTTCCTAGTCACTATGTTGGGAGCCAGGATGCAGTCTTCACGTAATTGACTTGAATGCAGCTTCAGCTCTTCTTTCTAAAATTTGAATTAAAGTGCAAGTCAACAGACTTTGGGTGGTTGCATCCTTATCCTTCAGAGAAGCAGATCCATCTGACCAAACTCCTTCGCATTTGGCAAGACAGTATCTTCTCTCATGAGACACCCAAGACGAGAATAGCAAGGACATTAGAGGTCAGTCCTGAGGTAGGTTGCCAGAGCTTATGTGAGGGAAATTTGTCCAAAACTTGCTTTCACTCTCTCCAGCCTTAACTCATGCTCTTAGTTGTTTCCTTTTTATAAAAATGAAAAATTGTGAAATTTTCCATTGAGGTCTCAGAGGAAAATAGAAGAATAAAATAAGGATGCCAGGGTTTCAGAAATGTCAGCAAGTAAAAGAGCAAGCAGTACTGAATCTTTGTGCAGTGGTATTGAGACTTTGCATCTTTGCTATTGTCATTGCTGGGCACACTTGTTGGGGGGAAAGATCTTTGCTGTCATTAAACTTTTGAAGGAAAAAGGATAACACTTATCTAAAATACATGCTTTCTAAAATTCCATTGCTTGGACAGTTCTTTGATCATTTCCATTCATGCTCAAAATCTCTATGACAGGGGCACCGGGGTGGCTCAGTGGGTTAAGCCTCTGCCTTTGACTCAGGTCATGATCCCAGGGTCCTGGAATCAAGTGCTGCATCACACTCTCTGCTCAGTGGGGAGCCTGTTTCCCCCCTCTCTCTCTGCCTGCCTCTCTGCCTGCTTGTGATGTCTCTCTCTCTTTCTCAAATGAATAAATAAAGGCTTTAAAAAATTTTTTTTTCTATGACATAGGATGCCTGGGTAACTCAGTTGGTTGGGCAACTGCCTTTAGCTCAGGTCATGATCCTGGAGTCCAGGATCAAGTCCCACATCTGGCTCCCTGCTTGACAGAGAGTCTGCTTCTCCCTCTGATCCTCCCCCTTCTCATGCTCTCTCTGTCTCTCATTCTCTCTCTCAAATAAAATCTTTAAAAAAAATTCTATGACATAATACCTCAGTATTTTTAAAGAAATTTAAGCTTTTTCTGTTTTTTATTATAGCCTGTATAGCCTTCAGGTCCCCATAATGTGCTGCCCTTGTGTGCATGTGTGTGTGCATGTGTGTGTGTCTAAGTGTCTTTGGCTCTCAGTGTATGTAAGAGAGAGAAAATCTCTTGTATTTGTCAGCTTTCAGTCTGATGTCAAGAAAGATACCTAGTGGAAACATCCCATCTATGATTTGTTCTCCTTTTCTTTCCTGTAGAACATGTCGTATTTATCTACCTTGGGTAGATTTTAAATGTGTGAGAACATAAAACTGTAAATAATCAAAAAAGAATTATATGTCGTGCTCACCTTCCAAGCCAAGTGCTTGGCTGGCTAGTAAACTTTTCCACCTTCCAGGTGCACACCCCTAATGCGATACATACCTCATTCATTGGTTTTTCATAGATGTCCTCCTGCCAAGGGGCAGATTTTGCTTGAAAAGCATCTCGCTGGAGAGCCTCTAACACCTTTTTTGGAGTGACAAACCCATACTGAGCTTCCAGCAAAGCCAAGTCCATTTTTTCAGCCTTTAAAATGCCTATGACTTCATCTCGAGCCTGTAGGAACAAAAGCCATTTCAGAAAGCTTGCTTTATCTACCAGCATTCTCTGAAAGTGGTTCTTGAGAGCTGGTTTTTTCCTTCTATTTCAAATAAAAAATGAGTCATGTTTCTTTATAACACCTTTTACAAAAGGCAGTTAAACTATGTCCCTCATCCTTCTTATAATCTAATTACACATTAATAATATTTTAAATGTGAGCACTATAAACATTGGGGGAACCCCACATTTTTTATTGTTTGACAAGTAGATAACATGGTACCCTTTAAATGGACTGACATTTGCATTTGGGGGGGTAGGAAATAAGACTCTCTTATATGTGTAGTAACTGTTTCTTGTTTTTTATGTGAGTTAATAATGCTAGGGCAAGTTGAGTAGCCAATTTACATGGGGTATAAAAGTGCCTCTTGTTATTTAAGCCAATCTCGAAGTCATTGTTACTCAACCTGCCTGTGCACTGAATCTCATGAGCAGCACAGGCAGAGGATGTGATCTTTCACATGATGGTTGCCAGTTAAGTGTCATAATGACAGCCCTTTCAGATATGATTAATTGCCCTTTCGGTTGGCATAAGAGAATTCTGTATTTGTGTACTTTCTTTCACTTACATACAGGTAGAACCATAGACAATCTATTTCCATGGCAGCATACACCCCAAATTCACGAGCAGCCTTCTCTTTGAACATGGGGATAATTCTAACCCAGCTGACCTGAAGTTCTCCTTCCAGAATGCTCAGAAGAAATAAAAGATCGTCTCTTGAGAGGTCTTCTCCATGGTGACCGACACCACCTTGTGACTTAGGACAGGAAAGAATTGCATCTGACTCATTGGTGGGGTCTTTGTCTTGCTGTCTCTGCTTCATGTCCTCAGGTCCTTGGAAATCATGGTCTTTACTATGTCTTGGAAATTGCTTTAGGGCTGAGCCCTCTGTGTCACTGCTTCTGGAACGCATTCTTTAAAGCCTGGAAAGAAGGAAAACAGTGTGTACCTCTTAATGGAAGTAGAGTTTTAATAAGGGCACCTATTACTGCTTTAACAGGTCTGCACTCTTGCTGTATTTGCTGCAGCCAAAGACTCAATCTTTCTGAAGTCTACAGCAGAGAACAGCATTAGTAGATTCATAAATCACAGTTTTATTTACACTTCTGTTTTTTTAAATAAAAATTTTAAAAAAGGTGTTCTGCTTTGACTAAGGCCACTTATGTCCATGGGTAAACAGACTATATTTGAACTTCATTCACCAAGTATTTCATGTCAGGGATTCAGGTCATACCTCTGACCAACGCCTAAGTGTTTACTTGAGTTAAGATGTACTTAACGTAATTGTAAAATGGCAAACTTGCTAATTGTTCCAAATTTCTGCATATTCATGTTATAGTTTTTCCTTTGGAAGTTTAAAAATTTTTTGGAATGTCTTAGTCTTTGGTGCTTTAAAATAGAAACATCAGAATTACTGCTAGAAAATACTTTGGATTACTTTGTTTTGACAACAAAGTCTAATATTAAAGGAATGATGGGTTGGTCCCTGGCTGTATCCCTGACATTCTGCTAAAATTCCAGATCTGTCCTTGGATACATCAAGATTTTATAGTTAGGACACTCATCTCCAAAATAGGGACAATCCTGCCTATGGAAATAATTAAAATAAATCCATATTTAAGGTATACATAGCTTATATCTGATTATATAATTACCCAAATTAATTTATAATAGCAAGAAAAATTGTTTCACCTTTGAGATTTTTAACAAAAAGACAAATGTTAATTGAGCTTATAGTCTACTTCAATGATGTATATATTATTAATTTTAATCCTAAAACCTTGAAACTTTTATCATCTTAGTGAAGTGCTTTTGGATTATAATAAGATTTTTCCCCATACATTCTACAATAATATTTCTTTAAAAAAATATATCTGGGACACTTGACTGGCTCAGTCAGCAGAATGTGGGACTTGATCTTGGAGTTGTGAGTTCAAGCCCCATATTGTGTATAGAGATTATTTAAAAATTTAAAAAATATATGTATATTTTTAAAAATAGTATTTCTTTAAGGATCTGTAAAACCAAAGCATACAGAAAAGTGTGGGAAGTATAATGAGCCATTACATGCTACCACACAAATTCATAAAGTGTTAGTTTACTATATACATTAGAAAATGATTTTTTAATATAAGTATTATAGACACAGTTGAAGCTCTGTGTTTCTCTCTTCCTTAACCTATTCTCTATGCTTCCCACCCCAAAAGTAACCATCTTGAATTTGGTATATATATTCCCTTAAGACGTTTTATACTTTTTTTTGAACGTGTATATACATACTAAGCAATATATAGTATTGCTTTGTGTACTTTCAAACCTTATGTAAATAGCATATTTTTTTGTGTGTTGCTGAAACATGCTTTTTCACTCTGTATTTTCTAGATTCTTCCTTGTTCTATTTTATTTTAGTTTATATATATTTATTGCTATATAGTATTTCATTACGTGAGTAGTCCACCATTTACTTACACATTTTACTGTCAGTAGTTGTTTAAATAGTTTACTTTTTTTTTCAGTATTAGAAAAAATGCTGCAATGAACATCACTATTTTTTTCCTGTGTGCATGCATTTCTCTGGAAATATTCTTTAGGAATGGGATGTTAGAGCTGCGGAACATGTGTTCTCTCAGCATTACTAGGGATTATTGCTCC
Organism: Mustela putorius furo; assembly: GCF_011764305.1. Lineage (NCBI taxonomy): Eukaryota > Metazoa > Chordata > Mammalia > Carnivora > Mustelidae > Mustela > Mustela putorius. The sequence continues at coordinate 26,487,663 of NW_025421987.1, forward strand.
TCTAAGTGGAATACCAATTAACAGTAGGGTATCAGAGTTCTCATTGCTCCATATCTTCATCAGCAATTCCTATTACTGAATTTACAGTTTTTCCCATTTTGATAAATGAAATGGTATCTGACTTTTTAATTTGTATCGTATAATTTTTAGTGTGATGGGCATCTTTGCTTGTATTGAAAGGCCATTTGGGTTTCTTCATATTGCTTGTTCATGATCTTTGCTCATTTTTCTTTTGTTAGTTGTCTCTCTCATAGATTTGTAGAAATTCATATTGTATATAATTACCATTTTGTTAATTATATGTTTTGCTATTATCTTTTCTGGTCTGTAGCTTGCATTTTCACTTTATTTATTGTATTTTATGGTATAGAAATTTTAAATTTTCATTTATTAAATTTATCAATTTTTAGTTTTTCTTTTCTTATAATTTGCATTAGAAACCAAAACTTGATCAGTGACAGTACAAAAGAGTGCAGAAGACCATGGACTCTAGGACCATACTGCCTAAGTTCAGATCCCTACTCCATTATTAATTTGCTGTAAAACTTTGGGCAAGTTAGTTAATACCTCTGTGCTTCACTTTTCTCATCTATAACATGGGAATGATAGTAGTAGAATATTTGTAACCTAAAGCTACTGTGAAGATTACATGTCAGCACATGTCAATGTTTGCAACGTGCCTCATATAAAATTAGCACTCTAAATAAAAATTACTTTTATTAATATTATTATTAACTTTTATTTTTATTCCCAAAAATTATTCAGTGAGTCTATATTACCTTTATAGTTAGGAAAAAAATTCAGTGAATAAAATCTTTTTTAAAAAGTTGGGGGGGGAATTCAAGAAGAAAAGCCAAGTTTATTTGATTATCTCTTTCATTTAATGAAATATGAGGTGTGAGTGCTGAAGGAAAAAAAAAAAAAAGATTAAAAGAATAGCTTTGTGTCTTGGTTAGGTACTCTGTTTAAGAAGTGTTTCTCACCAGGGGCACCTGAGTGGCTCAGTCAGTTAGGCATCCAACTCTTGGTTTTGACTCAGGCCATGATCCCAGGGTAGTGGGATCAAGCCCCATGTCAGGCTTCACACTTAGTGGGGAGTATGCTTGAGGATTCTCTCTCCCTCTCCTGCTGCCCCTCCCCCAACTCAAGTGCACACACTCACTTTCTCTCTCTCAGATAAATAAATAAATCTTAAAAAGAGAGGGAGAGAGGGAAGTGATTCTCAACAGCCCCAGTTTGCTGGCACCACTTGAGAGCCCTGTTGGAATACTTTAGAAACCTTGAGGACTTCTGAGCCAGCCAGCTAGGCTTTGTTCATCCCTCTACCTGTACTCTACCAGTCATTTATTGAAAGTCCACTGTGTGTTATGTACTAAGGTGGTTATTTATGATGTGGCTTCCTTACTTCCCTTATTACAAATGATACACTTTTACTTGAAAGATTTCTAGAAATAGTTCCTAAAAATGGAGTTATGAGAAGTGCAATGAACTAGACAGAAGACTAATGAAAAAAGAATTCAGTCACAAATCAGTTGTGGGACTTAGTCAAATCATTGATCCTCTGTGAGCCCAGTGTCCCTAGTTGTGAAGTGAGGGAAATAGGGAGGTGTCTCCCTCTCTGATTTGATATATAATAATTCTTGCCAGTGTGCCTTTCAATTGTATAGTATTATCTATAGGCTATCAATAGTATATTAAGAAGAAATGGATTTGTGGATTTTCACCTTACATAAATCCACAGAAATCTAAATGCTTTATGTGGATGTGCAGTAAACCAGGTCTGATGATTACCACCAAGAAAGAGGTTATAGTTAGAAGACAATTCTTAAGGAAATAATCCTTATTTAATTTTCAGTAATAATTTTCAGTAAATTTTCAGTAATAATTTTTCAGCTGTAATGATTTTCAGCTGTAATAATTTTCAGCTGAGAATCGTTTTTTTAAGTTTGCATAGCTAATAACTGGAAGAACTGTGATTTGAATCCATGTACCCTGGCTCCAGAAACTGTACTAAAAATCATGCCATAATGCCATATGCTGTACTGCCAGAGACACACAGTTACAGACACCTTGTCCAGAATGAATATAGACACCCTATCTGAAACATGCTTATAACCTTGCTAAGTGATTACAGTATAGGTGAACAGTGATCTGTAATAGTAGTTATCACAGATTCTTCTCTATATAGTCGAGGAGGAATTCATTTATTTGAGAAAAGCAAAGCATAGAGAAGTATATTTTTTGTGTAGGGATGGAAAGTTGAAGATCTGTGGGAGATATGACTCTGGAAAACCCCATTATATGTATTTTTATGTATACATAAATAATGTTTATATACTAGCATATATACATATACATAGCATATGCTATGTATCTTATGAAAACATGTATATAATGTACAATATGAAAACATTCAAAAATGAAAAATATTAATTAAAAAATAATATATCTAATTATTTTTTCCTACTCTATGGGATTATCTTGAACATTCTAGGAAGACCCTTTCTCTGTCCTGTAGGAATAATGGTAGGTTCTTAATACAGATATATTTAATACAGATAACTATTGTGCTAACTTCAACAGCACATATACTAAAAAATTGATAAAATAGATCATTATTAAGTGCTACTTTATTTATAGATATATTCACACTTGAAGGACAGGACCACCCATATCTTCTGTCTCATATTATTGATTTCCATTTAGGTCTCCCATAGGGTATCTGACTTGATGCTTCATATATAGTGGGTATTTCACAAGATGACTAGTTTCTTCTTCTGCTTTGTGGCCTACCTCAAAACTTAGGTAATGGCTAAATGATAAGTTAAAAATTCTGTGGTTCATTCTGCAACTCACGTCATCTTGCAGCTCAGCTGGGCCTCAATGTTCTAAGATGGGCTTATTCACATTTCTGTCTGTCAGCTAGCTGGGCTAATAGACCTCAGCTGGGTCGTCTTATCTCTGCTCCACATGGGCTCTCAGCCTCTGGTAGGCTAGACAAGGCTTCCCCAAATGGTGGTCTCAGAGTATCATTCCAAAAGTACGAGAGCTGAATTTTTAAGACCTTATTTTTGTTGTCAAGAGAACGTCACAAGGCCAACCCCCATTCAAGAACTGGAGTCAGAGATTTCACCTCTTGATGGTTGGAGCTGCAAAGGTCACATTGCAGAGGAACAGGGTTGGAAAGAGTTAACTATAGCCATTTTATTTTTAAACTGTAGGTCTACCACACTTACAGATTCAGGTTTCTATGAAAATTGAATAAATGTTTAGTGTTTTGTTTTGTTGTTGTTTTTAAGTAGGCTCCACATTGCATGGAGCTTGACATGGGGCTTGAATTCACAACCCTGATATCAAGACCTGAGCTTGAGATCAAGAGTCTAAAGTTTAGGGCGCCTGGGTGGCTCAGTGGGTTAAACCTCTGCCTTCAGCTCAGGTCATGATCTCAGGGTCCTGGGATTGAGCTCCACATCAGGCTCTCTGCTCAGCGGGGAGCCTGCTTCCCCCTCTCTCTCTGCCTGTGTCTCTGCCTCCTTGTGATCTCTCTCTCTGTCAAATAAATAAATAAAATCTTAAAAAAAAAAAAAAAGAGTCTATAAAGCTTAACCAACTGAGCCACCCAGATGCCCCTAAATGTTTAGTTGAAAAGGGGTAAAATATATTTTGGTTTTACTTCTTTTAGTTTATTGGAAGTTTAAGGTTTTGTTGAGGGTTTTAATGATTTCTATGATGCATTCCTGTGCTTTCTCTTACCCACATATTCATATGTAGAACAGTAGCCCTTTTTTATTAAAATATTTTATTTATTTGAGAGAAAGAGAGTGTGTATGAGCATGAGCGGGGGTGGGGGGGCAGAGGGTAAGGCACAAGCAGACTCCCCGCTGAGCAAGGAGCCCAGGGCTTAATCCCAGGACCCTGAGATCATGACCTGAGCCAAAACCACTTAACCTACTGAGCCACCCAGGTGCCCCAACAGTAGCCTATTGATAAGAATCAACTTGTGTTCTGCTGCTAATCAATAAGGATTCCTCTGGATTAATTTTATCCAAGATTTGCCTTCCAGAATTCCAAGATAATGTAAGCTTCTATTTAGAAGAATAGTTTAAAAAGCATTTCTCATAAGTCCCCTTTGAGTTAAAGGCAAGCCAAGCTGTTGCAGAAAACTTGAATGAAACTCTGTATACATCACAGCTTCCCGTGCCTCACTTTTTAAAAAGGTGGGTTTGGTGAAATCTTCCAAGAAACCACAAGTGCTCTGGCAATGATGATATTTGTAAGTGATAAAAAGGAATGACCTAAAATATGTTGATACTTTGCTTATTCTTTTTTAAAGTGATTAGAGTTTTTCGAAGACTGCTAATCCTCTTTGGGGGCTGGGATTGGTGGCATCAACATTCTTGATGACATGCACATTGGATTTGTGAACAGATCCATCGTGTGCAGACTTCTGGTCTACTGAGGTGTTATAGGTCTCTGCATGTTTACAGTGGTGGAGTTTCCTTGCGCTTGTGCCAACAACCACAAAATGATCAGTAATGAGAAGTAATTAAGTATGGAGAGGAAGAAAACAAAGATGTGAATTTCATGATACTTCATGCTTTGTATTATCAGTGACTTCATTGTTTCTCTTGGCAAAATTTTAATGCATCTATGTTTGGCCCAGGGGTGTGTACTGAGGAAAAGAAAAATTTTGTAATAGCAACAGTGGGTTGGGATTTTCAGGTTAACCCCCCCCCCAAAAAAAAAGAATGGAAAGTTGCTTTAATTTATACCAAATAATGATGCCTTGCTCTTTTCATAAAGTGCTAGCAGTAACATTAAGTCTAGTTGTTTTTGAAAGAGAAATCTGGCTTAGTTGTCAGTTTAACACAACCCATTGCATTATCTATAACTAACATAGCCATCGAATGGCAGCCCTCAGAAGTGTAAGAAATTGATAGACTGGGATTCAGGAAACCTGGCTTCTGATCTCAGCTCTGCCAGGCTGTGGGTTGTCACTTATAAATGAGTATATTCAGCTAGGTCAGTCCTAAAAGATCATTCAGGATGGAACAAGGACCAGGGCTTCTTTCCCTTGACTTCTGTCTTGTTCCACACCCCCTAACAATTCCCCTGACAGTAGGATTCAGGCTTGAGACTAGATGATCTCTGAGGTCCTGGGGCTTCCCACTTTAGAATTCTGTAATTCTCTGTTGTCTTGTATCTATGGATACAAATGCAGTTCATTTGGCCCTGAGAAGCAGATTCTGTTTTGTTTTCCTATGTGGTGACCTCGGTCAGTTTTTCTTGGGTTTAAGCTGGTTGAAATCATGGTGGATCTTTGGTATGGATGTGTCCATGCAGGAGAAGAACAAGTAAAGAATTTGAAGCTATTTACTTAATTTAGTTAAGGAAGTAGCCAAATGTAAATAGTGGCCTATTCAACCTCTAATACATACAAACTTCAAGCCAACTCCTTATTATAAAAGTTAAATTTTCTTAATCATTCTTTACTAATTTTATATATCAAAAATTGCTTACTGTATATAATTGGGTACTATTAAGACATAATTTTATTCTCCATGTACCTGTTTATTTTCCTCTTTGAATGTTGGAAAAGAGGATATTTTACTTGTATAAAGGAACCTGGAAAAGTCTCAGTGAAAGAAATTGGTTTTGGTTTTGTTTACTTATTAATGATACTGAATGAGCTGATCAAAACTCCAAGTTAGGGAAGAAAATAATAATAGCAATAGCTTACATTTATTCAGTACTTACTAAATATAGGCCTGTTCTAAATGCTTTACTTCTATTAACTCATTTAGTTTCAAAAAACTGTTATTCATCCTTATTTTACAGAGGAGAAGACTGAGGCTTAAAACTGATAATAATTTGTTGAAGCTCATACTGCTAAAAAGTGGCACATCCTAACGTGGGCAGCCTGGATCCAAAGTATCCAGTAAATTGCTATGCTCTATCTATTTAGGATCTTACATAGTTAAGAAAAAATACTCATCCAACATTAAGTTATTCACAAACATTTATGAAGTACCCACTATACAGGTATTGTGCTAGGTGATTTGTTCTAGCTTATTTTTATACCTGAGTGTGGCATAGGCATAGCATAATAGAAGGAATCTGAGATTGTGGAATTTACATAGATCTGGACTTAAATCACAACTCCAATATGTTAGCGCTGTGGCCTTCGATCACACGTGGTTAGTAAACCTCCCCAAGCCTTCAAGTATAAAATGGAAGTAAGGGTACCTGTTATGATAGATTTATTAGTCATGCTTTGTGAGCAAAGGCCCTCTGTTTATGTCTGTATCCCTAGCGCCCAACAGATTTGGACATCAGCAGGCTTTCAGTAAACGATTGAATCATGCAGTCAGCAGAGCTGATTGGCTCTTAGTAGGAACTGCTTAATTGTAAAGCTGATTCATCTGGCTAAAAAGTTAGAAAAACAGTTTCAGGTGTACCCCATTTTACTGCTCTTCACTTATTGTGTTTTGCAGGTACTGCACTTTATACAGGTTGAAGGTTTGTGGCACCTCTGTTGAAAAAGTCTTTTGGCACCATTTTTCCAATAGCATTTAATCACTTTATGTCTCATGGCCACATTTTGGTAATTCTTGCAGTATTTCAGGCCTTTTCATAACTGTTTTGTTATTATGGTGATCTGTGGTCAGTGCTCTTTGACATTAATATGGTAATTATTTGGGGGCAGCACTAACCACACCCACTTAAGATGAACTCAGTCAGTGTATGTTGTGTGTGTTCTGACTGCACCACCAAACAGCCATTTTTCTGTCTCTCTGTTCTCAAGTCTCCCTATTCTCTAATGCACAGTATTGAAATTAATCCAATTAGTAACCCTATAATGGCTTCTGAGTGTTCAAGTGAAAGGAAGTGTTGCACATACCTCTATAGAATGATTAAGCTTAGTGAGGAATGTTGCAAGCTGAAAGGCTGACCCCTGTGCCAAACAGTCAAGTTGTGAATGCAAAAGGAAAGTTCCTGAAGGAAATTTAAAGTGCCACTCCAGTGAATACATGAATTGGTAGGAAAGCAAAACAGCCTTATTACTGGTATGGAGAAAGTTTTAGTGGTCTAGATAGAAGATCACACCAGCCAAAACCTTCCCATGAGTCAAAACCTAATCCAGAAAAAGGCCCTAACTTGTTTTAATTATATAAAGACAGAGAGAGGTAAGGAAGCTGCAGAAGAAAAGTTGGAAGTTGGTAGATGTTGGTTCATGAGGTTTAAGGAAAGAAGCCATCTCCATAATATAAAAGTGCCAAGTGAAGCAACAAGTTGTCCAGACCTAGCTAAGATCACTAATGAAGGTGGCTACACTAAACAATAGATTTCCAGTGGAGATGAAACAGCCTCCTATTCGAAGAAGATGCTATCTAGGACCTTCATTGCAAGGGAGAAGAAATCAATGCCTGGCTTTAAAACTTCAAAAAACAAGCCGACTGTCTTTAAGGGCTACTGCAACTGGTGACGTTAAGTTGAAACTGGTGCTTATTTACCATTCCAAAAATTCCTGGGGCCCCTAAGAATTATACTATAAATGGAATAAGAAAGCCTGGATGATAGCACATCTGTTGACAACATGGTTTACTGAATATTTTAAGCCCACTGTTGAGACCTCCCACTTATAAGGAGAGATTCCTTTCAAAACATGACTGTTCATTGACACTGCACCTGGTTGCCCAAGAACTCTGATGGAGATGTGCAATGAGTTGATTGTTGTTTTCATGCCTGCTAACACAGCACCCATTCTGCAGCCCATGAATCGAGTAATTTTTTTTAAAGATTAATTTATTTTTGAGAAAGTGCAAGCAGGGGAGGCGTAGAGGGAGAGAGAGAGAAGCAGGCTTCCTGCTGAGTAGGGAGTCCAACGTTGGGCTCCATCCCAGGACCCTGAGTTCATGGCCTGAGCCAAAATCAAGAGTCAGATGTGAGCCACGCAGGTGCTCCTGATCAAGGAGTGATTTTGACTTTCAAGTCTTATTATTATTTTTTTTAAGATTTTATTTTTTATTTTATTTATTTGACAGAGAGAGATCACAAGTAGGCAGAGAGGTAGGCAGAGAGAGAGGTGGAAGCAGGCTCCCTGCTGAGCAGAGAGCACAATGCGGGGCTCGATCCCAGGACCCTGGGATCATGACCTGAGCCGAAGGCAGAGGCTTTAACCCACTGAGCCACCCAGGCGCCCCTCAAGTCTTATTATTTAAGAGAGAGATTTTATAAGGCTATTGCTGCCCTTTTTAGTGATTCCACTGATGAATATGGGCAAAGTACATTGAAAACCTTCTGGGAAGGATTCACCATTTTAGATACCAAGAACATTCATGGTTGATGAAAAGAGGATATCAACATTAATAAGAGTTCGAAGAAATCAGTTACAACCCTCGTGGATGACTTTGAGAGGTTTGAGACTTTAGTAGAGGAAGCAACCAAAGATGTGGTAGAAATAGCAAGTAGAATTAGAAATGGCATCTGAAGATGTGACTGAATTGCTATAAGCTCATGATAAAACTTGGACTGCTGATGAGTTGCATCTTATGGATGAGCAAAGAAAGTGCTTTCTGGAGATAAAATCTACCCTGGTGAAGATGCTGTGAAGACTGTTGAAATGACCACAAATGATTTAGAATATTTCATAAATTTATTTGATAAAGCAGCAGGGTTTGAAAGTTTTGACTCCAATTTTGAAAGAAGTTCTGTGGGTAAATGCTGTCAAACAACATCATTTGCTAGAGAGAAATCCTTCGTAAAAGGAAGAGTCCAGGGGCGCCTGAATGGCTCAGTCATTAAGCATCAGCCTTTGGCTTAGGTTAGGATCCTAGGGTCCTGGGATGGAGCCCTGCATAGGGCTCCCTGCTCCACAGGGAGCCTGCTTCTCCCTCTCCCACTCCCCCTGCTGGTGTTCCCCCTCTGTCTGTCTCCCTCTCTAAAATAAATAAATAAAATCTTAAAAAAAAAAAAAAAGTCCATTGACACGGCAGACTTCACTGTTGTATTATTATTATTTTTTAAAGATTTTATTTATTTGACAGAGAGAAATCACAGGCAGGCAGAGAGAGAGGGGAAACAGCCTCTCCACTGAGCAGAGGGTGTAATTCAGGACTCAATCCCAGGACTCTGAGATCATGACCTGAGCCGGAGGCAGAGGCTTAACCCACTGAGCCACACAGGCGCCCCCACTGTTGTATTATGTTAAGAAATTGCCATAGCAATCCCAGCTTTCAGAAACCACCATCCTGGTCAGTCAGCAGCCATCAACATTGAGGCAAGACCTTCCACCCACAAAAAGATTACAACTCACTAAAAGCTCAGATGATGGATAGCCTTTATTAGCAACAAATAGTTTTTTAATTAAGGTATATACATTGTTTTTTTAGACATACTGCTACTATACACTTAATAGACTGTAGTATAATATAACCTAATTTTTTGTAAACTGGAACACCAGAAAATTTATTTGACTCACTTTATTGCAATATTCCCTTTATTGGGGTGGTCTGTTACTGAACCTGCCATGTCTCTGAGGTATGCTTGTACTGAGAAACTAGTAAGAAATAGCTCATATGTATAGACCACTTATCACAGGCCAAGTGTTGTTTTAAGTGCTTTGTATTATCTTATTTATTCTTAACGAGTTTTAGCTTGAACTAAATACTCTTAAGAGAAGGCTTGATAAGGACTGCCTGGCTGGCTCCATTGTTAAGCATCAACCTTCAGCTCAGGTCATAATCCCAGAGTCCTAGGGTTGAGCCCCATGTCGGGCTCTCTGCTCAATGGGAAGCCTGCTTCTCCCTCTCCTACTCTCCCCGCTGTGTTCCCTCTCTTCCTGTATCTCTCTCTGTCAAATAAATAAATAAAGTCTTAAAAGAAAGAAAGAAAAAGCTTGGAAAGGTAAGGGTGAAGAATCTCATAGAAGATATCATAGACAAATGATTATCAGTATCAAGGTAGTACTGGTGCCTATACAAAGTTCAGAGAGTATGTGTGTGTGCACACACTGTGGAGAAGTGACTCTAGGTCCCCAAGACTTGCCAGAAATTTCCAGTTAATGTCACTGAATTTTGCAAATGTTTCATCATAGATACCCCAACCTTAGGCTTTCCTTACCCTCACCTCCCCACATACACACATAAAATAAACTGAGGATCCACTATATGCTTTCTTTTCATTTGACAGCACATTTGACAATCATTAGTTCTGATTTTATGTATGTGACATTTTATATAAAGCAGTATCATTTAAATTTGATTCAGTAGGAAATTTGAGGGTTGATTTACTCTGATTACAGGATGGCTACATAATGCAGAGTGAGTCTGTGCTAATTGTAGGATGCTCATCTCAGTGATCCAGGGCCTAAAATTTGAATGTGTTTAACATCCCATACTTTGCTTAATTTAGGGAATATGCTGTCTACTACGTTTACATTTCCATTTGGATTTCCCCATCTTTCTGCATGGAACTATTCAGCTATAACTTAGTTCCCTCAAAGGGGAATGGAAAGAGATGTAGTAAGATTATGGGGTTCTCAGCAGAGCTGGTTGAGCCCTTAATATTAACTGTCTCATGGTAAATGTGATTCATCTATGAAAATACTGGCTATAAATAGATGTTAATAGTGCCCAGTTGCAAAACAGCCAGGTTATGCTAGCATGGCCACATTAGGGAAAAAAATCTTGTTGAGTATTTTATTTGGTTTCTCTTAAAATAAAAAATAAAAAAATAAAAAATTTCTTTCCTTTTATTGCCCTAGCCACCCACGTTTGAAGACACTAAATTCAGCCAACTGCATTAAAGCTATCTGATGGCTAAAAAAAGACACATTGAAAACCGGATACCCTAATTTAGCATTAGCCCCTTTTGGGTTTTTTTTCTTCCATTTTCAGTTAAAATCATTCAAACATTTCCATAATGGTATTTTTCCTTGTAGGGAGAGTATGGACAATGCTTCAGAGAGGGGAATGGAAGTTGGTTGTGGGGGGAGGGAGTGATTCAGGCCATATTCCCAACAATTCTGTGTCCTCATAGAAAAGTCAAAGTCACAGAAAGGGAAGAATCAAATATAAGGTTTAGAAGGCAGTATAGTAGTCATCTCATCCATCCCCCACGGTACGCTGCAATCAGTGTTTTCTTTTATAACCTGCTCAGTTGTTATGTGGCTCCAAGTGTCAGAAAGTACTTCCTTGTGAGCTTAAATCCAACGCCCAGGAACTTCCTGCATTTATCCTGCTTCTGCCTCCAGAAGTAAATCAAACAAGACTATTCCTTGTGCCACACCATTAGACCTTCAGTGGGAAGGGCTCTATTCTTTTTCCCAAATGAAACCTGGTCAGCTTCTTCAGTGACTTCTCAAACGAAGTTGTCTCATCTCTGTCACCCAACACATGGTCTCACACACACATTTTGAGTATACCCAGTTAGACCTACCTACTCTTCATTAGGCCAGGTTGTTTCTTAAAGAAATACATGAAGTAGTTGGGCATAATTTCCCATATATTAAACAGAACTAAAGCAGTGAATTGGTGAGTGTATATATTTACGGAAGATCTCAGTAGTTCTTCTGATGTTGGATTTCAATTTGAATAAAGTATAGATCCAGAAATTTGATAGTAGACATTTAACGAAGACTTACTCCAGTTTAGCTTACCAGGTGAGTGCTTATAATAATACTTTTGTGTGTGCATTGTTTGATACATCAGTAGATAGGTAATTGTCCTGTTTTGCAGTATAAGGAATATGAAATTCAGAAAGCTTAAATAACTTTGGCTAATAAACCTTGGACCAGAGATGATGAAAACTTAGGTGTTCTGACACCTCTTTCTCTCCAGGCTCATGCTAGATTAATCCAAGCTCACACTTGTTGTTGTTGTTGTTGTTGTTGTTGTTGTCATTGTTGTTGTTATAAGCTTGTTCTTTGGTGGTTTGTCCACTAAATAAGTGGGTAGTCAGAGAAATGCTACACTGTAGATACAGAATAAACAGCCTGCCAATGAGGTCTAATAGAGCAGACTTACATCATGGCTTTTCTTAGCTGTGTGTTCTGAAGAAAGGACAAAAAGAAATATAAAAATCTCAGAGTATAAATAGTTCATTTATCCAAATTTTCCATTACAAATCAGTGGCTCTTTAAAGATTCTTTTCTCATTTAAGGTTGACACAGGGCTGGGAAAGTTTTCCAGACCTTGGTGGAATAGAACAGAAAAAGAAAATTATTTAAATATACTCCATATTAGCTTTAAATACATTTCTGAATGCCACACTCACAGCACTAGGTCAGAGCTCTTGAAAATCATCTGATTCTTTTAACAGTTTTCAAACTACATCATATTTCATATTTTTTCCAATTCCGCTCTCTGGTTTTTCTTAGAAGTACAGTGATAATTGAGCCAGTCATTTAACCTTTCTATCCTCTTTGAATTTTTGTCCCTTTGGCTCTCAGAACCAGTTTTGTCAGATCTCTTTATTCTGCAGAGGCCCAGGGAGGTTAACTGATGTGCCCGTGGTCATAGCCAGCACCAGAATCCAGATCTTGCCTACAGCTCTGTTTATGTTTCCACAGCAACAATGCTTTTCGGAAACCAATTCCTGTTTCTATTAGCTCTCATAAGAATCCTAAAAGATACAAATGCATCTTTCAGAGTACACGAAGTCTCCCACAAATTTTATTTTTTCCAACCTCTTCCTTAACCTGCTAGTGACTGTAGGCCTGAGACTACCTTTAGGCCTTATCTTGGCTAGCCCAACCCAGCATAATAAAGAGCTCAGAGGTGAACAAGAGTTTCAGAGATCAGGAGTGCACATCTACAGATTTTAACATGACTTCTTTCCTTTCTATTCTTCTATCTAAGGACCTGTGACTAGAATAGAGAGATTGTTATAGAGAAAATGTTGCAACTGCTGAAGTCCCTGAGCTGTACTCAATCTTGTAGCCATTTTACTTCCCCTTTCCCAGCATTTCCCTGTGTTCAGTTTATCTTCCTATAATTGGAGAAAGGTTTAACTCCTTGCCTCCTGGGCATGTAAGTGTAGTCTAACACATTTATAATTTCTCTTATTAGAGGAAAAGTAGGAAACTGACTTTTGTAAAACTCCATTTCTCTGCCAAATGATATGATTCATACTTTCTGTTCTTTACCTCTCTTTAAAAATAGTATTATTCTCCTTGTTTTATAGATAAACTGCAGTGTTGAGAAGCTCACAGCTTAGTGTGGTAAAAATACAGGTTCAAGATTAAGTACAGAATTCCAGTAAATACTATAAATCATGTCCAGTATATAAAGTGTTTTGAGAGCATTTGAGAGAAAATGACTACTCTGCCAAAGGGACTTAGTGAAAGCACCTCAGAGGGAAGTTGGACCTTAGAGGGTAAGAGTGTCCAAGTCATATGTACAGACTGAAGATAGATGAAAAACACCGTATGTGGTGAATATCAAATCATCCTTATGGCTGAAGCCAAGGAGGTGTTCATTAGTGATAGGTGAGGATAGAAGGTGAACCATGGGCATGTGTAAGGCTGTTAACAAGCCCGTTCATAATAAGGAAGATGAAACAATGAAGTATCCAACAAATAATAGAGAATAATTAAATAAATTCATGGAATATACAGTACTGACTATTTAGGCTGCCAGCAAAAGTCAAGTTTTCAAAGAATATTTAATAATATGTGAAAATATTTTCAATGTATAATAAGTTAAAAAAAATTTTTTTTTGAAAAAGAGACCTATATATTCAGTCACACTGCTTTCACATTTTGGAGACTTTTTTTCAGAAGAGAGATAAAATAAGTGAGACGAAGCCATGAAAGTCATTAACAAGGCAATAGAAGGTTACCTTAGCAGTAGCTGAAGTGATTATCCCTGGGGTATGAGGAAAGAAGATCAATGAAATTTGAATGTGGACTATGTATTAGATGATGTTAAGAGATGGTGTTAAGAAGTTACTGTTAATTTTATAATGTGCCGATGGCATTGTGTTTATATGAGAGAATGTCTTTTTTATTTTTCCAGATACCTAATGAAGTATCTAAGTGTGAAATAACATGATATCCTGAGCTTTACTTTTAAGTACTCTAGGAAAAACAAAAGCAGAGATAAAGTAAAATAAATATGACAACGTATTGCAGACTGTTGAAGATGGCGGAGGGGTACATGGCTTTATTATATTCTCCTTCCTACTTTTTATTTGGAAATGTTCATAATAAAAGATTTAAAGCATCAGGGACACATAGTATTGGATGCATAAACATTTCAAGAAATGGTTCTTTTTAGAAAGAAGAAAATATTGCAAGGTGAAGAGAGAAAGAAAGCAAGCAAGCAAGCAGGCAGGCATCAAGGATTGTGTGTCAGACACAAGGAAGACAAAGAACCTAAAAAGTGAGCTATATCCCAGGAGCTGAAAAAATTATTTCAAAAAGGAGAAAGTTGCTGTGACCTCATTTTAACAGCATAGACATTGGTCAGAACAGTTTCAGAACTCCACTTTTATAGTTTTTTATTTTGAAATATCCCTCATCCATGGCAAATTCTGGTCTGTTGAAACTGAATTTGACTTCTGACAATGGGGAAAGTTTTTGAAACCAAATCCAATGAATCAATTTAGAGTATGGGTCAGCTAATACTGTTTTTGGTCAGAGAACCAATTGTGACCTTAAAAAAATGGGTTTAGCTTTTGTATGTGGTCTTTGAAAGGGTTTTGAAGACCTTTCCAGTATATGTCAGCCATGATACTCTTTCAGAATAAGCTTTATAAAGGAAAACCTTTGACAAAATGACCTGTTTGAATTTATACCTTAGGGCTTTTTTTTTTTTTTTTTTTTTTTAGTATTCCATCTACTCTAGTTATATATCAAATCTTTGGTATCCTAGAATTTTTGGTTGTTTTTTAGAATCCCAATATAAGCAGAAAAGTAGAAAATAACATGGTGTGTGGCAGGAGAAGGAGCACAGTCTTTGGGGCCAGCAATGGCACTGCCTCCATTTCTACGTGCTGTCCAGTTCAACGCCAGTTACTTCATTTCTTTAGGACTCTGCCTTGCAGTGTTATTGGGACAATTCAAGGTTGTGTGTGTCAGGTACTATGCCCAGTGCCTGGCATATGATAGGAATCTAAAACTCATCATGGTAGAGATACAGTGATACAATTTTAATCTCCTGGTTCATCAGACATGCCTTCCCTCTTGCGATGAGATAAGAAATAAGTAATGGATTTTAGCATCATGAGGAGAGTATATTACTCAGCCTTACCTTGCTGAACAGGGGTAGTTCTTTTAGTCAGTGCTAAACTGGTATTTTCAGAGAGTGAGTAATTTTGTGCCTTGCCAAGGTGAAGAGTGGCAAGCTGAAGAAACTGGTTTTGGCCAGGAACTGGTGCCTGTTATTTAGCAGAGCAGCAATGGGGAATTGAGATCCTGGCAGTTTAGAGAGACTTAACATAAACTGACTGGCTTCTTGGTCCTAACTGACCATAACTGTCCACACAAGATGATGAAAGAGCACTGATTCAAAAAGGTATGCTTACCCATGAACTCATTAGCTGCCTCTTCCACCAACCATGACTTTTAAAATCGTTTCTAACATAGCATTACACAGCAGCAACACAAAACTTACTCTTACTGGTCAGGCACTGTTCTAAGGCACTATACTCATTTTCCCTTTTTTGCATGCACAATCAGGCAGATACTATTAATCAGTGCTTTATGGGAGAGTTTAAAGAGGTTAAGACAATCTGCTTCAGACCATAGAACTGGTAAGTGACACAGAAGGAGTTCCAGTTGGCTTCAGAGCCTGCCCAGTCTCTGCAAGCCTACTTTCTATTGCCTGAATTCTTTATCATTTGGAATAATGCTCTGTGTAAAGATGGGAGACACATCTGGGCACCTGGGTGGCTCAGTAAGTTAAGTGTCTGCCTTTGGCTTGAGTCATGACATCAGGGTTCTGGGATCGAGCCCCACATAGGGCTCCCTGCTCAGCAGGGAGTCTGCCTCTCCTTTTCTATCTGCCTTTCCCCCAGCTCATGCTCTCTCTTGCTCTCTCTCAAATAAAATAAATAAAATCTTTAAAAAAAAAAGGGGGGGGGAGACACATCTCTTCAGTGTTCATGGCACACTTTTGACTATGTCAGCAAAATTGAAGATGTCCATGCTCTTTCACCAGAAATCTGCATCATGACATGGTGATAGGACAGGAGAACATGGCACCACCAGGGAGAAAGAAATAATGTCTGGGCTTGGTCTGATAGGAGGGCACAGTGTGAGTTAAGGTCATGCTCCTTTGCTGCTCTCCATTATTCAGCTTATTCTAGGTGGTAGGAAGTTGTTAATAAAGCTGGAGGTCTGCTTAAGTCAAAAAGCATGAAGGAGCATCAGGAAGCCTCAAGAAAACCACATCCAGCCACACTTGCTCTAGGTAGTGTGGCTTTGGCTAGACTCTAAGTTTGGATCAAACTGCTTTCAGGATTCTTCAAACTGACACCAGGGCTCTCCTCATGTCCTCTGTCCTTTCTGAAGCCTCTAGGGCCATTATCTGTATGAAGGAGTGCTTTTCCGTGCTCTTTATTTATTACAGAGCCCTCTTTCCAGCTCTGTTGAATAGATCTGGACTTGAGATGCTTAGAGTCCATGGGAATGGGTAGCTTGAACTTGGAGATTTTACCCACCATTTGTGGTTCCATATAGCCCTTTGTTAGAAAGTGCCCAAGGCATCCAAGAGTGCATGTTGACCAAAGAGGTTGGCTGCTGCTAGGAGTTCTAAGTAAATAAATGGATGTCAGAAGAGTAAAACTAAGGGAGAGAAACAAAGCTTCATTACCCTCCCTTAAGCATGTTGCTTTGGATGTTTTGGTAATGATTGTGAAGCATTTACTCACAGACTAAACTAAGCTCTTTGTGTTCTTTGCATGGGGGAGACCTTGCCAAGTCAATTTCAGCATGCAAAGCCCAGACAATTATTCTTTTGGCATTTAGGGGCCACCCCTGTTTTCTTTGGGGTTGAGGGAGGGCAAACTGTTGACACAGGAAAGCTTTATAAGGAAAGAGAAGGCAACTTTATCCCACACTTTTTAGAAAAGTATCCCCTCTCCTCCATATCAGGGTTCTCATGTCCCTACTTCCTATGCTAAACCTCTGTCACAGAGCCAACAGAAGAAACCCCTAGGCTCAGAAGTGCCACACACACTTCGGTGCCCACAGAGTGTGACTCATTCATAGCTATTTTTTCTTCTGCTTAGCACCTCACCATGAAATTGTGTATTTCTTTTATAAATGTGTGATAGTTGTATTTTGAGTGATAACCTTGGAAAGATAAAGTTCTTGAGACTGTGGTCTTGGTTCATTATGTATTATATACTTTGCAGTAATGGTTCTCAACATGTAAACCTGGAACCCCTGGGAGCTTTCAAAATTGTCAAAGGGTTATTCCAATCTGTATTTCAGAAGCATTCATATTGTGTTTCCAGAATAGCTATAGATACTACTGTGATTGATGGCATACAAGCCATTTAAATAATTTCTTAATTTGTTGTAGGCTTTCTTGGTTCTCTCTTTTTTCAGTCTGTCAGTAGGAAAAGCTACAAGTACTGTGAATGGGGAATTAGGAAACTTTTTGTTATGGAAAAGGAATTCTCATCCTGGAAAGGATGGATAAACAGTGTTCAAAGATCTTTGTTATAGCAGCTAAATATGGGGCTCCTGTTTTTTTGTTATTGAACAAACATATTTAAAAGTGCTATGATTTCCCTGATCCACATCATTTCATGCTTGGATCAGAATTCCGTGTTAGTTGCAGTTGGAGCTGAGGAGTGAGCTGAAGGCATTTGGCCTTACAGATTGTTGATCTTAAAAATTAAAGGGTGCATATTATTTTTATTTTTTATTTTTTATTTTTTTTGGTGTCATAAGAGACTTCATGTATCCACCCTACTGTCTTTGGTACAAGTTACTGTACATACCATAATTACTTTCAGGTGACAAACAATTGCAGTTTTGCCTTAGTGGTGGCTACATGCTGAGGCCTGCATCTAGGGTGTTCTTTTTTTGACCTTCAGTAGAGACTGCTGCTTCCAGCACATTGGCTACAGTTTTTAAATAGCAGTTTGCTGACTCTATAATATAAAGCATCAAATTGCCAAGTGCAGGCACTTTCTCCGTTGGAAGAGTACAGCACATTCATTGCACAGGTGCTAACACTTGCCTGCCTTCTGCTGTGAGTGCTTTATTATTGTTGTTTTCTTCTTCCTTTTCTGTCAACATTTACCTTCAAATAAAAAAAATTTTTTAAGTAATACATATGTGTGAAGCACTGAAAATAGGGAAGCAAACATAAAGAATAAAAAAATTTATCCTTAATCCAACCATGCTAAGACTCCTACTTTTCATCTTTTTTCTATAACTTCCTATAGGCATTTTTCTTTTGTGTCTTTTATAATGTGCATGTTGTTTTGGGAACATTATCCATTGTCACTATTCTTCCATGTGACAATTTCTAAAAGCTGCATAGTACTTCATTGTATGACGGTGCTATTATTCATGTAATCATTCTCCTGTTACTGAATATTTTAATCATCACCTTCCTTCCCTTCTCCCTCCACTTTCGCCTTAGAGCCCTGTAGATCTAGAAGGGATTCAGAGCTAACAAAGAACCTTGACCTCCTACCTCGACTCTAACTGGTCTAAACCCCTGAGAACTGGCCTTGGCTCAGAAAAATATCTATTTGTTATTTTAAAGTCATGATTTTGGCCTCTGCAGGATTTAATCACAGTTCATAATTGCTATTCTATCTTCTCTCTGAATTCTTTCCTCTTTACCAAATTAAAAATATGAAAACTGTTTGGAACACTTTTTAAAAGGTAAAAATTTGGGGCGCCTGGGTGGCTCAGTGGGTTAAGCCGCTGCCTTCGGCTCAGGTCATGATCTCAGGGTCCTGGGATCGAGTCCCGCATCGGGCTCTCTGCTCAGCAGGGAGCCTGTTTCCTCCTCTCTCTCTCTCTGCCTGCCTCTCTGCCTACTTGTGATCTCTCTCTGTCAAATAAATAAATAAAAATATTAAAAAAAATAAATAAATAAAAGGTAAAAATTTTCGCAGTATCTGTAAATCAAACCATCATGCTGTATGTCTTAAAATTATATAGTCATGTATGTCAATTATTATTTCTCAATAAAACAGAAAAAAAGGAAGTAAAAATTAAATACAGAAATCCCAAGAGGGGTGGCTAGTCGATTAAGCATCCAACTCTTGATTTCAGCTCAGGTCATGATCTTTATGTCATGAGATCAAGCCCCATGTTGGGCTCCCTGCTCAGCCAGGAATCTGCTCCAGATTCTCTCTCTCACCCTCTTCTTCTGCCCCTCCCCTGCCTCTCTCTCTGAAAGAAATAAATAAATCTTTTAAAAAGAAAAAGGAAGAAATCATGAGACTACTTGAGTATACCACTGTACCATCTATTTAAGCCCCGAAAGTTGAGAATTTGAAAATGAAATTGAAATTGGAATATGTATCCAAGTAATTTAACAGTGAAAGGACATTTATTTTCACAAATGTTTTTCTTTTCATGGAAGAGACTATTATTATATTTACAGATTACTTCATTGTGTAGACTTTAATTCAAAAGATGAGAATCAGACTGGGGGAATATATTTCAGACAAAAGTAAAAGCAAAGCTGTGTAGACATTGGTAGTGGTAAGATAAGAATATTTTTTTTCCTTTTAAGGCAATAGCATTCTGTTTCTGGTCTCTAGAGTGACTATGTCATCATGTTAATATTCTTTTGTTATCAAGAGACAGACTTTGTGTGTAAAACATGGTTACCAAGCAATGTATGAAAAGTTAAATTGTTACATGGATTAGGATGTCCAGAGAAGATCCAAATTGGTCTAGAAAACCATCTAAGAATCATAAAACATCTTCAGAGTTGGAAGAGGTTGGAGATGGTTTTGCCTGGCTCTTCCCAGCAGGCACTGGGATGAAGCACCTTCTCTGTACAGCCTCCCTGACTAGCACACATCTGCTCTATGAGTGCTCATTTTTTTGTAGCTGTATGGTCTTAACTTGGCCAGTTCTTTTAAGATGTGGCCCGAATTCCTTTGCCATTTTATTTCCCAGGTTGCTGTTATTAGGGGAATGATACCTGATAATAAATTGTGGTAGGTAAATTTCAAAGACTTGGGAGGAACATTTTCTAAATATGAAGCAAGGAAACACCCCCTGCACCCCTCCACCCAACTGAGTAAATGACCAGAGAGATTTATCATCAGGGTACAACTGAACAAAATTTTACTATTGTAAGCTTCTGGTTCTACAATTGCTGAGGCTAGGCCTACAAAGAAACCTTAACCTGTTTCTCCAAACTCTGTTTTGATGTATTAGTACTATTCTGTTTGTTTTTAATAAGATAACTTTAAATAAGACCTTCCATATTGCTTACTGGCTTCTTGCTTAATTATTTAAATAACCTTTAGATTTATCCTTCATTTTTTTTTTTTCCTAAATGCTTAGTTGTATAGCACGGTTTGGTTCTTCATTTGGGGAAGGCAGTAATCTATGACTATATTTTTACCTATAATATTACCTTACATCAATGCCTTTTAGCAGTTGAAAGAAAGAAAAATAAACACTAGCAACCTTGGGCTCTTTCTGGGAGCACTAAGATAGCTGTATGTTTTACTAAAAGGTACAAAGGAGTACATGGTGCTTAAGTTAGTATTTCCTAATCAAAAAGGTATAATAACACACTTAAAAGTTGATTAGTGTTACTCAGTACATTGATAGTGGCTCTTTAAGCCATTCTATAGCTAAGGTATAATTTTTATTTTTTAATTCTTCTGAGTTCTGAGGATCAGAGTGAGACTGATTTCATCTGTAGAAATAATTGCTTCCTTTGGTAATCTAATCTAATCTAATCTCACCCTCCAAACCAGTCATAGTGATTACCAATGACATACGGTAGCATCTGGGTGTGCACTATACACCCACATCTTGGGAAGAGAGGGAGATGTCATGCTGACTTCTGTTGTTGTTTTTGTTGTTGTTTTTATTTATAAGTGATCTTGAATATTTCATTAAATATTATCTGGAATTACTTTTTATTCCATAATCAAAGGTATGACTCTACCTTTGGCTTACGTATTTTTGTGACCTGCTTTAGAAGATTGGGATTAAGATCATTTTAAGGTATTAGTCATTGAGTAATTAGGTTAGAGAATAAAAGTCCTTGAGGTTTACAAAGCACTATAAGCCAATAAGGGAAGACCTACTATATTGCAGATAAGACTTTTTCTACCTATACTTCCTTATCTATATCTTCTATTGCTGATTACCTTGGTTTCCCTGTTTCATAATGTACATCAGAAATAGACTATATTATTAGAAAGGGAAGAAAACAGTATTAGAGTTTCTGGTAGATTTTAGAAGCTTTAACATCATCTTACTGAATTCTCATGACAACTCTATGATAGACATCTAATTGTCCTTATTTTTACAAATGGGAAAACTAGAACTCAAAAAAGTTAAGTAACTTGCCCAAGGTCACACAGTTAAGTGGCTGAACCTTTGGTTACATGTCTTGTTCTTGGGACTTTGTCACTTCTCTTTATTACCTCCTGTTTTCACTAGTCTCCCCAGGTGCGTTCCCTTGCCTTTCGGCTACAAAATGCTATTCATCAAATAGTATAATTAAAGCTGAAAATGTTACTGTTCTCAACCAGAAACAGCCTATGGCTGTGTAAATATCCCTATCCAACACAATCCCTGATATCACCACTCCAGACAGAAAGAGGGATGGAAGCAACCCATATAATTCTCTTTATATGTGTTTAATAAAAGCTACTGGAAAATCCTTTCTGTTTTTTGCTTTTAATTTATTTATTATTTTTCCCAGGGTTTTTTTGAGATATAATTCACTTATATTAGTTTAAGATGTACAAGTAAATTCTTTATTATCTTGTTTTCCTTTTTTTTTTTATTTTTTTCTCATTGAATAGAATGATGAACTTTTAGGTGAATATTCAGAATAAAGCCTTGTTTGGGTCAGAATTTTAAAAGGAAAGAAAAAAAACTGATCATGAAGAGAGTAGTGCCCCGAGGTGGAAGGATGTCACCCAAGGATTACTAAGTTTAACTTTGCCCTTAGAATAAATAAAAATTTGTTAATAGAACTTTTAAGGCCCTTGAAAGGGCTTGGTCTGGCTAACAATTTCACATCAACTCACTCCCTTCTTCACTCTTTCTGCTTTAAATATGCTGGCCTGCTTTTAGTAGCTTATACCTGCCACTATGCCTCCTGCCCCTGGACCTTTGCCTGTGTTGTGCTCTTTGCCTGCACCTCTTTCCTCTGCCCTTTCTTTGGGTAACTGCTCCTGCTCAGCTCTCACCCTCAGCTCTAGAGACACTTCTTTGAGAAGTCCTTCCTGACCTTTTTAACTAAGCTACAATCCCGTTATACACTCTAGTGGCACGATGACGTCTTTCTTACACCACTTATAGCAGCGATTTTACATACATCTGTATTATCTAAAGAACTTCAGCCTCTTCCTCTGGACTGTTAATACCACAAGTGAAGTACGTGCTTTGTTCACCATTAACTTTCTTGTACTTTGTACATAGCATGTAATTCTTTTGAATGAATCAATCAATCAATTAAACAATTGTTGAATTTGTCTCATCATCAAACGGCCAGATTTTGTTTTATCCTAGTCTCCACGGCAAAATTCACATGGACTTAACCTAGCAGAGTTCATATATTTACAAAGCTGTTGGCTATTAGACATGCAATGGATATAATGGATATAATGTTGGATATAATGACATTCAGTGACTGATTGGACCAAGAGGTGCCTTTAGGTCAGAAGCCAGCACGCTTTTTCTGGAAAGGGCCAGACAGGACATTTTTTAGGCTTTGTTGGCCATTCAGTTTCTTTCACAACTACTCAGTCTGTCTTGCCAGAAAGCAGCCATAGAGCAATGCACAAATGAGTGGCCGTGACTGTGTTCCAATAAAACTTTATTAACCAAAATAGCCATATTTTGCTGACCCCTGCCTTAGATGTTGTTATGAAACATTTATGAGGGAGCCTATGAATAAGTTGATCAGAAAGAGTATTTCCCCACCCCTTTCTGTGAAATTTGTTTACAGAGTCATTATTCCAAAGGGATATGTATAATGGTGCATAAGACCTGGATCAACTCTGAAGCTGTTTAATAGAAATTGAATAGAAGAGATAGATGGGGCACAGATACCACCAGAGGCTGTGAGAGCTGTGATATTACATAGACCACAATCTCCTGTAGATGTGATTTCTTCATTAATTTAATAAGGAGAATAAGGAGCAATTCCTATTTGAGATCTGATGTTGTCCCTGATTACAAAATTTGTGTCCTAAATCAAACTAGGACAGTTTCAGTGGAATTATTTTTAGCTTTACCTGGATGTCTGAATTATTTTTATAATGAACAAATTATGGTATTACACTGAGGAATTTGAATATTTTCCTTAACTATTTTTCAGCAGTCATTTTGTTCAGTCCAGGAACCAAAAGAATTTTATGGCTTATTTTACCCCCAAATCCAGAAATTTTCAACTCTTAGAACCTGTTTAAAGAAATCAGAGTCTTGGGGGACAATGGGAGGAGGGTAGGAAGATTGGGGATCTGTGTGGATCCTGGTTGGCTTGGTCATTCAGAAACAGAAGCCACTTTGAATGGACCATTTATATTCTCAGTTTATTAAGTTTCCAGTGCTAGAAAAGACTATGATAACAGTTCTTAAAGAAATAGATACACAGCTTTTAAACACATACATACACATAGAACTACAGAGGAAGTACAAATTTAGTCTTCCAACTCCAGATTTCCTTATTATGTCTATCTTTTTTTTTTTTTTTTTTTTTTTTTTTCTATTTACCAATTCTGAGTGAAGAAGAAAGAAACGCTTAGGTCTTTTGCTAAACTTCTCATTAATATTCCTAAGAGGAAACATAAGAAACTTTCTCATGTTTTTAATTTGAGAAGTTGAAGTGGTTGAGAATGTTAATTTTAACATTTTGAATTGTTTTTCTGCTGCATAGTGACAAAGAGGACACTGTATAAGTGTATCCACAAAATGGGCAATAGAATTGTAGGTACCTTTAGAAAGAATACAGAGTAACATTTTATTGATTTGGTTTTTGTTATTGAGCCAGGTAGTGTATGAAGATAAATTTTCCAACAACTGCTGTTTTACTATGTCACAACTTTTTCTTTTAGTAACATTTTAATGGATATTTTTAAAGGTAATCCATACTTCCTGCTTTAAAGTTCAGTGTTGTTATATGAACACATTAGTGGTATTAAATAATATTTTTTGTATTTTCTTTTCTACCTCCTCTGTGTCAAATTATAACCAAATATTTATTTGCTCCTCTTACCTGCTTCTATGGTCCTATCCTATTTCTGGTTTTTTGCTTCTAGATCTATCATGCACTGAAAAATCAGGTTATCAGTGAGGTTCTAAGGTGTGAAGTAGTGTTGCTGGTGTGGAGGTTTTGAGAGAGTCATTTAAGATATAGATGGTTTTACCTCTTTTGTCTGTATTGAAGCTGTATAAAAATTGTATACCAGAAAGATAACAGTTGATCTGTCTCTGTTTCATGACACAGTAGACCATTTTACCTTTGGCTGGGGTCCTAAATCTCTATGTTCAAAAGAATAAATCCAACTTATCTCTTCTCTCCTAAGAGGACTTTATTAGTATCTTTATAAGGGTCCTCCCCATTGTCCTGTTCATAGGAAGATGCAATAAATATCTTTGAAACATTTCTTACTCATCATTTCTATAGGCAGGGGCTTTTCATTGATATGAAACTATAGTGGTAGCCTTCCTAGGAATTCAGTTGTTGTTGGTTAAGAACTGCCTCCAGCATCCACATGAGCAATTGGCTACCTTGTTCAGTTATACCCTTTTATGGGAACTTGTCTTCTCCTTGATGCCAAAATAATCTGCCTGTGCTGGAATTGGAAGGCAGCAAGGCACACCTCCCACACTGAGCTGCTCTCTGGTTAACCAGGGCCTCCTTTCCCACATAGCAGGCCTCTTAAACCTCCCCTGCAGTCTTCCTAGAAGTCACATTCCATATTTTTGTTGTACTCTTAAGAAAATGATTATGTGCCCCTCAAGGAGGAATAGGAGATGGCATCTTGGCTTATAGCAGTCTTAGGCTAAGTAAGCTCTTTTATGAGGAATCAGCTCACTTACTCCTTCAGTATCTCTGGGAGGTATAGATACACGTGTGTGTGTGTGTGTGTGTGTGTGTGTGTGTGTGTGTTTTAGGGGAAGAAATTGAGAGATGACATACAGCCCTATGTCACATAGCTAACAAGTAGCAGAGCTGGCTTTTGCTTATGTCATCTGATTCCACAGCCCAGGTTCTTTCTAGTACTTTACAGTACCCCCAAGAAGGAAAAAGAGATTTCATGGCCGATGTGCTTTAAGCCAGTATCCCACATAATCCTCCCATCTACTCTGTGAGGTAGATATATGATAATTCCCAGTTTACACACAGATGTATGATTATGTGAGATTAGGTAACTTATAGATGGGTAGTCACACATCAGTTAATGGCAAAATCAGTATAGGAACTCACACTCTACTTGGCTGTGAGCTTCATTAATCTTTAATTACTCACTGTAAAGTAAGAATAATAATGGCAGCAATGTATTAGGATTATTGTAAATAAAGGAAATAATGACAAAGTGAATTAATCCTTAGAAAGTGTTTAACAGTGCCTGGCACATAATAACCCCTCAGTAAATATTAGCTGTAGTTAGTTCAGGACAACAAAAGCAAAACCACTTTGCATAGAAAAGTCCTGCCATTCCACTATTTTATTTGATTCTTACAAAGATTCTGTTAATAGTAAATGAAAGGGTGTCTTCTCTCACTTGAAACAAGAAGTTAGATCAAGTGCTGGGTAATTTGTCCTTCATCACCTAAGCTATTACACAAGTAATTTCAAGGTCCCTATCAATTCCATGACTGTACCATTATAGTGATGGTGAGCTGTTTTCTTGTATTAAGAAATCTTAAGTTAGAACTCAGAAACTCTTTATAGTAATGAAGTGGTTATGTTCACACAGAGGACAGAACAGAACCCATTAGCAAAGCTGAGGGCAGACTTTGATTTCAGAGTTGTAAATGACAAGGAGTATAAACAGTGAGGCCTTTGGAGTACTTGTTTTTTGTGGAAAGATAAGATACCTACAGCATTTTTTTTTTAAGATTTTTTATTTATTTATTTGACAGACAGACCCCAAGCAGGCAGAGAGGCAGACAGAGAGAGAGAGGAGGAAGCAGGCTCCCCGCTGAGCAGAGAGCCCGGTGTGGGGCTCGATCCCAGGACCCTGGGATCATGACCTGAGCGGAAGGCAGAGGCTTTAACCCACTGAGCCACCCAGGTGCCCCGACCTACAGCATTTTTAAGATGAAAAACAAAGCCCAGATAATGGACTTTTTTAGCAAAGGCATTTAAGAAAAATATTTGTTTTGTGATTGGTGCTGGGGCATAATAGAATAAAAATAATTATTAAACCAGAATTTAGTGGCCCAATTTGAGTCAAGAAACTAGTTCACCAGAATAGTTCCAGAAATGCTTGAGGACTCTAACAAGATATACAGCCACAGTCAGAAACTGTGTTGCTTGTGAAAGTTTTGTTTCTGTCGTATTCTTCTGGAGCTCTGTTAGTTTTGGCTTGCCTAACTCACTGGTGATCATAAAAATTACATCCTCAAGCATCAGTGGTCAAGATCTCTCAGTGCCAATGTGTGGAATCAGTTGATTTCATATGAGGCATGGTTATATGCCTTCCTCATTAGTATATTCTGGAGGCCAATGACACAGAGTTCCCAATGGCCCATTCTCCATTCTCAGTTTACAGATAGGACTGTTAACACCTTAAGCAACTCCCTTACTAGGAAACTGCTCCCCGCCACTCCCCTGGACTAAATGCATCTTCTTTCTTCTACTTGTATCCCACGTAGACCTCTAACATAGGGCTTGCTACATTGCCTTATGTTTGTTTACTTGCCTGACTTCCTGACTAGAGCCTGGAGTCCTTGACTAGGGAAGCACAGTGCCTGGGACTTTGGAGTTGCTCAGTAAATGTTCAATGACCAACTGATTTGACCAATCAAAAGAACCTATCTCTTAGCTTCCAATTTCAAATGGGCCCTTATGCTCAATAATAGTTTCATGCATTCTTTGTTCACTCTGCTTCCTAAACCAAGATTCCAAAGATTTTCTACTGTTCCCATTCCCCCAGCCACTCTTGCCCTTCACAAATTATCATCCATTGCTCCTCTCTTCCCTCTACCCCCTCCCAACCTCTCCCATTCTTCATACATTTTCCTCTCTTCCTGTCTTAAAAGGATGTTCCTCTTGGTTTCCAAGCCTGTCCCCCAATCTGAGCTTTGGATCATAGGCATCTTATCTGGAATCTTTCCCTGTCAGATACCTCCTTCCCTGTGTGTACCTGCAGTTTCTTTCTCACTACTGATTCTTTTTCTATAACTTCGTAACATGTCCAAAGATCCCATTTTCCTAATAAAATCTTTGCTTTCATGACTCTCCCCTCTAACTGCCCATTTCTCTCTCTACTTCACATTGCCTGAACTCATGCTGTTAGCCTCTTCACTTCCCATACCCTACCTGTAGTCCAGATTCGGCCCTCACCAGTGGTTTCCTAATTTCCAAACCTAGGAATCTCTTCTTAGTTTTCATGTTTCTTCCCAGTCTTCTAGCTGGATTTAATAATAGCTATCTTTTCCCAGCTATCCAGGCCAGAAATCTCCATACCGTTTTCTACTCCTCCTCCCTTCTTAGTATACTCCCCACTGTAAGAATAAAAGTACTTATGTTTATATTTATAAGTTTATTTTTCACATGCTGTACAACAAAAGATGCTACATAAAGCAACATTTGAAAACATTCATCAGAACATTCTGATTTGGCAGTGTGATATCGGTACAAGCAAAAGGGTAAGCCAGTGAAAAAAGTATGGAAAGCAGTAAAAGTAGTGAATGAACCACATGTAGTGTATGCATAGCAGCCTATTCTTAAAAATTCAGATTTCCACACACTCTAAGCACTAACAAAAAGTATCTAGGCCAACCCAATTAAGACTTGGAGCCAGAATGTTCTAGTTTTTCATAAATGGTTATGGCATTTGTTTAAATGTTAACACAAAGTTTATGTATTAAGTATTTACATACATATACAAGATCCTTATTATGTGTAGTGATATCAGAAGCCTTTAACAAAGTAGTGCTTTTAATCACTTCTTCAATATGGTTATATCATTGGAATTCCCCCCATTCCCCTGGCCTGCTGTGAACCTTTGCAAAGTCGTAACACCCTCACACTGAAAGTTAAGCTGCTATAGTCAGTCTGCCTATCACTGTCCTTCTACAAAACAGAGCCATCTGCCCTCTTGATCTGGTTTACCCTTATACTCTATGAGTTTGGCTCTTTTTTTTTTTTTTTTTTAATAGAATGAAGAAGGTTTAATTTGAATTTAAGGAATAGTAAGAGAAAGGAAAAGTAAAAGTAATCGGTTACCCAGTGTCTGTTTTATTTGCCCCCACTTGGCAGAACCATGAAGTTAAGAACGGGAGCTTGTTATACAGACCAAAGAAGTAATGTGTTACTGAGGCATAGCAGGAAAGTGCTTACATAGGACATGATCCTACCTTTCACAGAACTTATAGAGAAAGGAGATATTTGTGAACCTAGAAGAACTATGCCATGCTTTATGTACCAAGGAGAGTTTTCCCCAAACTTTAAATATTCTAGGTTTTGTAAATATTAAAAAAAACGAAGAATAATTAGTTTACTTAATTTTGTCTGGTTCTCATTCATTCTTTGGGTTACATCAATTCTCTGGACTTACTGAATCTTGGTTTTCTAGGTATAAATTTTCTTGTGCAGACTCATAAGTTGATTTAGTAATCCACAGACCAGAAACCTACAGCCCATAAAGAAGGTTTAGAGAACTTGGAAAAAAATTTAGTAGTAATAAAGACACTTTATTTTTAATAGCCTCCAAAGATAGAGCAAGAGTGAGTCTCCAGTGAATTACCAAATCAGCTTCTGGAGGGTATGGGATAATTAGTAGAGAACAATGAAAGGAAGGATTGTAGCAATATAATTATTTTTTTAGAATTACCCAACAATAAGATTCTGAGCATGGTTCCCTGGCTGAGACCCCAAGCTCATTTACTGTAGTAGGAATAAGATTCAGACTACCCGGGGCGCCTGGGTGGCTCAGTGGTTTAAGCCTCTGCCTTCGGCTCAGGTCATGATCTCAGGATCCTGGGATCGAGCCCCACATAGGGCTCTCTGCTCAGCGGGGAGCCTGCTTCCTCCCTCTCTCTCTGCCTGCCTTCTGCCTACTTGTGATCTCTGTCTATCAAATAAATAAATAAAAATCTTTAAAATAAATAAAAATAAAAATAAAAAAATAAATTAAAAAAAAAAAAGATTCAGACTACCCTTAGGAGGTGCAGAGGAATGGCATTGAGCATGCATGTCTGTGTCTGAATGTTGGGATTATACCTAGTTCTTTCTTTCTTTTTTTTTTATACCTAGTTCTTTCATATTTCACTTTTTCCTGCCTCCCTCTGTCTCTCATACAGTAATTGTCCACAGTGTGCACAGTGTCATGCTGCTCATTATTATAGTGATCGGCTCCACCATGACTTGGGTTACGTTCATCATCAGAAAATTGGGGTAACTGAGCCTGCTGGGTACCAGAGGCAAGCAGTTCTTTTCTCTCCAAACAAAATCATTGAGATTTTCCGTGTTTTTCTAGCTAGATTAGTCGCCTTTGCACACCTGGTTTTAGTTAGTTATTCCTCTCATGAATGCCATGAGGTAGGTTTTTAGGATCCCCATTTTACTGATGAGGAAACTAAGGCCTAGAAAAGTTAAGGGACAGGACCTGGACAATAATAATACTAATGTCAGTCCAAAGGCTGTAGCTCCCAGCCCAGCCCTCTTTCCACAGCTGCTCCTCAGTTATACAGCCCAGGTATTTGAAATATTTGGACACTTATAGATGCAGCATTTCTGGTGAGTAATACAGAAGCCCTGTGGCTGTCCCACGTTACAGTGTGAAATGAGATTGCCTCCCACTCCTCCCTAACTACTGCAGGTCTTCCCCAAATTATTCATGGGCCTCTTCCTCTATTCCTCTCTTTTAGTCATTTTGCCTGCCACATAACCATTAGCTTACCCTGTGGGGTGGAGAAGTTGGGAAACTGGAATGGGGGAGGGGAGGATCACTTTCACATTTAAGGCTATTGTTCATGCTTCCTTTTGGATGATGTAGTAGTTTCTGTTTCTCATTTTATGTTTGCTTACTGTCTGAATCCATGTCAATTTATGTGCCTTTGGCTCTGAACCACCGTTTATATATTTTTGTGTTGTTAATATTTTTAATTGGTGTTTTTAAAGTAGATGTACTCTGCGTGTTTGGCAGACCAACAAAGTGGAATGTAAAAAGAGTTGATTTTTTAAGTAACCATATAAGGTGAAAAGTCCCGTTTTGTGTGGGTGCATGTGTGCGTGTGTGCAGATTGCAGGTTTTATCAGGCACGATATTCGTTAATATTTATTGTAACAGTTTACAGTGTGGCCCTTTGAGTCCCTGTGGATTATGCACAGCCCGAATGAGGTAACCTTGGAAAATGCAATAAATTTAAAGTTGAAACCACTTTAGTGGGAAGTTGCTTGAAAGTTGTAAAGTTAAATTGCCTCCTTCAGGATGAAGGAGGTAGTGTGGAGAATGCCCCAGGGGACCTGGATTTGCCTCTTGCTGGTCTTGTCCCCTGTGTTGGAATGCTGGGTTTGGGGTTGGATTACTTTGTTTTATTTAAAACCTCTGACTATTCTTTTGCCCCAGTACTGCATGGTGTGGTAGGCCCACGGTAGCATTAATATATGACCTTTCATCTTCTCTTTCTTATATCTGGGGTAACTCTTACCCTACATATGCATACACAGGAGCTCAGAAGTAGAATTTTATTAGTCACAGAATCTTAACTTTGCAAGGAGACTAGGCATCGCTCAATTCATTTTTGCCAGGCCCTTTGTGAACCCCACCAATTATATGCAGCTGAACACCAACCAAAGCGTCTCACGCTCTGCATTTTAAAAAGTTCTCCATCGCATTGTTTTGAAATTCAGTTCCCTAGAGCCTATACCATTGGTCCAGGTGCCTCTTTTTAAAGCTACATAGAATAAATATTCTCCTTCCATGATATTTGAAGATGTTGAAAACATCTTGACAGTAATCTTGTCGTGTCCCCTATTTAGGTGCCAAAATAAGATCTGTCGAATTATTTTCTTGGTATTCTAATTCATTTGTCTGTTTGTAAGGTACAAACTTTATGTCAGATACAGCTAGAAACTAGGGAAGCATTGAGGACAAAAATGGCTGTTACTTCCGCATTTGGGGATCTTCTGGTGTAATTAATAACATTGAGGGGCTATAGAGGGGCACCAAGTCAGTCTTGGTGACTGGGGTTTGAGGGTATCAAGGGAAGTTTTCTGGAGGACACATCATATAATCAAAGTCTAGAAGAGTACTATGAGTCCCCCAAGGGAGCAGGATAAATGAGAGAAGGAAGGTATTCTAGGTAGAAGGACAAGCTTTTGGAAAGGCTTAAGGTAAGAGAGTATGTAGGGAGTTGAGGGAAGTGAGAGAGGTTCAGTCTGGATGATACACTCTTTGGGAGATGATGAGTGGGGATAAAGATGCAGAGGTGCTAGAGCAGAAATTAGGACTGACAGGTGGTAGGGGAGGCGAGATGAGGTCAGACATTACAAGAAAGTAGAGAATGATAAGTGCTCATTAGGAAAGGTATTTATTGTTCTCTTGGTTACACAATAACTATGGAAAACATAGCAGGTTCTATATGAGGTCTGGATATTTTGCATATTATTTTTGTTGATAGAGAAACAGTGTATTCAATCCTTAATTAGGGCTAGACAGCCATGGCTCATTCAGTAGCAAGACCATCTCCCCAACATATATTTGGAGAAACAAGAGGAAGAGATAATACAGTTTTAACATTTTTAAAACTGCGAGAATATTTGGGTGACTTCCATGCATAGGACAACAACTGTAACAGTAGTAGTAAACACTTATAGATCACAGTGGACCTGGCCTTGTTATACTAACAGATTTCATACCCACATGAGGTAAATATTGTCCCCAGACACAGAGAATTTAAATAACTTGCCATATGTTGGAACGCTAAGTATTTTATTTAGGCCCTAAGAACATTGTGGGGCAAGATTTAGGTTATAGATAACGGACATTTACTGAGCCTGTGAAATTAAAGACATCTTTAGAAATGGCTCCTGCCTGGTGTTGATGGTCACAACCATATACTGACTGTTGTGGTCATGATCAGTTGAAAAGCAAATATTCACCAATCCACAGTTCATGCCTTACCCAAAGGCATTGCTGTTTAGTAGAAGAGATCACACTCCTGATGGCTTTCAGCAGTTGGCCTGGGTTTTACTAGCAGTTGTGGCTGCCTGCAGCTTCAGTTGATCTCCCTGTCTCCTGCCACTGTCAAAGAGAGTTTAGCCTGCCTAAAGAGGACAGGAAGATTAGGCTAACACTGTGAATCAGGCAAGGTTTGAAATGCGCTTACCTCTAGGGAAACAGAATTGCCCAGCAGTGTTGCCAGGCCAGGTCAGTTAATGTTGGCAAACTGTGAATGTGCAGTTGCTTCCAGCTTTCAAGCATGTGTGATTTTTTCTCTAGGTTGATTGATTCTGTTTTAAGTGTGTACAGGCAAGTACTTTCTGGGAACAGAAGGGATAAAGATAACTGAGAGAGATTGAATTAATGATCCATGAAGTGATGACCCTATGTTGCTAAATAAGAAAGGAAGGGAAAGTAGGAGTGGGTTGGTGCGTAAGGATCTAGCAGAGGAAAAAAGGGTTTAGGGTCCCGGTGGGTACAGAAGGAAGTGAGGTAGGAGCAAATTTAAAAAAGCATTGGAAAGGTAGCAAAGAATATTGAGTGAGTAGAATAATTGAAAATTTTTTTTTTCCAAATAATATGCTCACCACTCCTCCTTTCCTTGGTCTTTGTTCTCTGAATATGCATCAGTGTTTTAAGGATGTAATTGAAATGTTTCATAACGAAAGTGTTAAATAGGCCAGGGCACAGCTGCTAGGTAAGACCGAAGTGAAGCTGATCTCTTCATTACACATGGTTTTATAATCTTCAAACCCATGTTTGAATATTTGAACATGGTGATTATTCTGTTGCATGATTAAATAAAAGCAGAAGTTATAGACTAGTTCTGTGATGCAAATTTACATTGCAGATTTACATGTCAGTAGGAGGTGCCATCAATGAGTTATACACAATGATAATTCTCAGTCCTCTAACTCATCACAATTCAGTTAGATTTTATATTTACTCATTACTGTTTATCTTCATTAAAAATCCTATCTCTAGCTGGAATACAAATTCCATGAGGATAGGGGCAATGTCTGTGTCTGTCTCTAAGTTTCCCTTACATTACCTAGCTCTGTATGAGGTATATGGTACTCGCAGACATAGGGATCTTTAGTTGGATCAGCACGTCCAAGATCAAGGCCAATCCTCTTCTGTTACAGGTGAGGCAGTCGAGGGTCTGACTGGTATAAGTGATCTGCTGAAGATTCTGGACTAGCTTAGTGAGGAGACCTGAGCGCCACCTAAATTCCCACGTCTGCTCTTTGTACCGTATCATGTAGATGCAGCTGACTGAATCAAGTTCTTGTAGTGGTCGTGTGTGTGTGTGTGTGTGTGTGTAACCAAAAAGAAGTGTTCCCCAAGCTAGTGTTCCCCAACCTGTGTTTCCTGATATGACTCACAGAGAAAATGGTGTTGTTTGTTTAGGATTTTAGGGTAAATAGAGGATGCTTTTAGAGAGCAACTGAAGCAGAGTCCCTAAAAACAATGGCCCAGGTACTGCCAGGCTTCCCATGGGGATCATATCATCATACACCAGTCATCCACTGCATTTCTAGCAACGATTGGAAGACGC
The DNA here is from genome assembly GCF_011764305.1 of Mustela putorius furo. Classification (NCBI taxonomy): domain Eukaryota; kingdom Metazoa; phylum Chordata; class Mammalia; order Carnivora; family Mustelidae; genus Mustela; species Mustela putorius. The sequence goes on from NW_025421987.1 coordinate 26,521,750, forward strand.
TTCCCTAAGTTAACATTACATCACTTGGATTCCATTTCCATAGTACACACTAACTTCCCTGGCTTAGGTCTTCGTGTATGAACATTATTCTTCAAACAGAAAAGAAACATGACCCTCTTTACTGTATTTATTGGAGTATCTAATATTTTTACCAAAAAATCTGGATTTGTATTTACAAAATAAATTTGTAAATGAATGTATTTTCTAGAAATTACCTTGGAGGATTACTCTAGTCCAGGAGAATATGTTTTCTGAGGAAATATAAATCCTACTAATCAGACATGTCAAAGGAGTCCCCATTGTAAGATGAAGGATAGGAACATACTAAATTGTAGAACAACAAATATATTAGTCAGGTATTTTTTCTTTTGAGGCTAAGTGGTTCATGACCTTATTTCTTGTGTTCTTCGTATATTTGGGAGTTTCATAATTTTTATCAGTAATGAGAGGTTGGAATAAGTTTTTATCCATACAGTTTGTCACATTTATCTGTATTGCTCACTTCGGTGCTATGGCATGTGCTCCTTCCACCATTATGTGTTTTGTGGAAATAGCACATGTTCTCTCAAGGTCATGATTGATTTTCCAGACCTTTAGAGTTGAGATAAATAATAAAGTTGTAGCTCTGAATTTGTCCCAGATACTTGTCTGGATTTATTTGTATTTTAACAGAGAAATTGGTATATTTACAGGGATATCTCTCACAATATCTCTTAAAACAGATAAATTTTTAAAAATCACAATTTATAGTTAAACAAGTCCTTAGAGAAATTGTTTCTTCACTCGGGAAGAGATTGGGAAGACACCTAAGCAGGCTGCATAGACTCGGTGCTTGGAAGCTTGAAAGGAAGAACTAGGAGTTGAAATGGTAGACTCTGGGAAGATCTTCTAGGGTAAAGTAGGCTCCTCTACCACCAACCCTTCCTTTCTGCACGTCCCATCCCACCTAACTAGAAAATTTGCTGATACAGATACTACTTCGAAGCATCAAAATGCCATTTTAATGTGTTGACATCTTGAATCAAACTGTAGGTATGGAGGGAAGAGCACTGAGTAACAGTAATAATGGTAGTGGCATTTATTGACTGTTTATAAAGTTAATAGTGATCAGCAAGTCCAGTTCATCAGACTTCACCAGGCTGCATAGTCATTCTTCCTGTTATAGGGGTTGATCAGTCGCTGAGGGTCATTGGAGGCAGAGAAGAGGGCAAAGAGAGGGGCACAGTGAACCTGGAATAGTTGTTTTTTATTTTAAGTCTAGGACAGGACAGGAAAAGGACAACTTGGAGTAAAATGAGATGCAGTTTTTTAAATAAACATGGGTATGGATTACTGCCCTTTCCCCCTGCCACAACTAGGGTGTGAGTCCAGTGGTATGTTTGAGCGCGGCCTTGCTGGTTCATGACTGGTAAATTTTCAAGAACTTTATGAACTGTTTGTTAAAAGCAGTCATTATTAAAAAATAAATTATTGTAATTACAATTAAATAAATGAGTTCTTCAAAGATAAATGCTCAAAACTCATCACTTCCTAATTGTTTTACTACATTGTGCTCTTGAGGTTATTTATGTCTCTTCTCTTCCCAGCTCCTTGTTCAGTGATATCATTTTGGTAGCTTGAAATTAGCCATCATGGGAATATTTACACCATGAAAAGCAGATGTTTTTTTTTTTTTTTAAAGATTTTATTTATTTACTTGACAGACAGAGACCACAAGTAAGCAGAGAGGCAGGCAGAGAGAGAGGAGGAAGCAGGCTCCCTGCTGAGCAGAGAACCCGATGTGGGGCTCGATCCCAGGATGCTGGGATCATGACCCGAGCCGAAGGCAGAGGCTTTAACCCACTGAGCCACCCAGGCGCCCCTGAAAAGCAGATGTTGATCAGGATTTTTTTTTTCCCCAGAGAGCCAGTTGTTAACTACCAGTAGTTATTATGTATCAACCAGTGGGAAGTACAAGTATGGTTTTTATCTTAATAAAACTCAGCCTGTCATTTCTAGATTATAAATCTTCATCCTACTCTTTGCTGCCTACCTGGACTGAGGTTAACACAAAAAAAAGGCCTAATGAATTTTTAGGTTCCCTTCCCACTGTTTGCACTGCATCTATGCCTATTAGCAATTAAAGCTAGTATCTCAGCAAATTCTGATAGTTTATATTTCTATCCATCTCTGAATCCCCAGTTTGAATATGCAGTCAGTCCTTTATCAGTTATTATAAATGATGTGGTATACCCTTCCATAATACTAGAGACCAGGTATCCCACTTTCACAAACTTCTGCACCTCTCCATTAATATAGGAAACAAGTTACTGGGTTTTTTTGTTAAGGAGAAGTTCAGCCTAAGGCCCAAGTCTTTCCAGATAATTGTGATTTTGCTGTTGTTCTTATATAAAATTTTAGGGCATGAAAGTAGGCATAATTCAGTCTAGCAGATTTATGTTTCTCTATAAATGATTGCTGTTGGGTCTATCAAAATAATCTGGAGACTTAGAATCGCCCTTAGAAATGTACTGTTTAATATTTGAAAAACTTTTGGAGAGTGGGTTCTCCGTTAAGTTCTGTGGATCACTTGTACTAGATATAACTAAAGAAAATGAATTCAGTGGAGCATGCTCTACTTGGACAATACGGCAATTTACTTGAACTGAATTAACTCAAGCAGGCAAGCTCTGGGCTCCCTTGACTGAGACCCCTGAATAGAAGTTACATGGACTATGCCAGACTGAACTTTAGTACTACCCCAGATACTGCATGGGTGGGTGATTAGATGGCTGCAGGTAACTATCATGTTCTTTTTTTGGTTCCCTTTTGAGAAGGAAAATTGGTGGGAGAAAGAATGTTGGGGCAAGAACAGACCAAAAAAGAAAGGATAAAGTTCTTAGACTCTCTTCACACCTTCAGAAAGACACTGAAAAGCTTGACTTAGATCTGGCAATGAATACAAGCACAGTACTCTTAAAAGTATATTCTTTTGTGCCAGTACCATGCTGTCTTGATGATGACAGCTTTGTAATAGAGCTTGAAGTCCGGGATTGTGATGCCACCAACGTTGGCTTTCTTTTTCAATATCCCTTTAGCTATTCGAGGTCTTTTCTGGTTCCATATAAATTTTATAATTATTTGTTCCATTTCTTTGAAAAAGATGGATGGTACTTTGATAGGAATTGCATTAAATGTGTAGATTGCTTTAGGTAGCATAGACATTTTCACAATATTTATTCTTCCAATCCAGGAGCATGGAACATTTTTCCATTTCTTTGTGTCTTCCTCAATTTCTTTCATGAGTACTTTATAGTTTTCTGAGTATAGATTCTGTGTCTCTTTGGTTAGGTTTATTCCTAGGTATCTTATGGTTTTGGGTGCAATTGTAAATGGGATTGACTCCTTAATTTCCCTTTCTTCTGTCTTGCTGTTGGTGTAGAGAAATGCAACTGATTTCTGTGCATTGATTTTATATCCTGACACTTTACTGAATTCCTGTATAAGTTCTAGCAGTTTTGGAGTGGAGTCTTTTGGGTTTTCCACATATAGTATCATATCATCTGCGAAGAGTGATAATTTGACTTCTTCTTTGCCGATTTGGATGCCTTTAATTTCCTTTTGTTGTCTGATTGCTGAGGCTAGGACCTCTAGTACGATGTTGAATAGCAGTGGTGATAATGGACATCCCTGCCGTGGTCCTGACCTTAGCGGAAAAGCTTTCAGTTTTTCTCCATTGAGAATGATATTTGCGGTGGGTTTTTCATAGATGGCTTTGATGATATTGAGGTATGTGCCCTCTATCCCTACACTTTGAAGAGTTTTGATCAGGAAGGGATGCTGTACTTTGTCAAATGCTTTTTCAGCATCTATTGAGAGTATCATATGGTTCTTGTTCTTACTTTTATCGATGTGTTGTATCACATTGACTGATTTGCGGATGTTGAACCAACCTTGCAGCCCTCGAATAAATCCCACTTGGTCGTGGTGAATAATCTTTTTAATGTACTGTTGAATCCTATTGGCTAGTATTTTGTTGAGTATTTTCGCATCTGTGTTCATCAAGGATATTGGTCTATAGCTCTCTTTTTTGGTGGGATCCTTGTCTGGTTTTGGGATCAAGGTGATGCTGGCCTCATAAAATGAGTTTGGAAGTTTTCCTTCCATTTCTATTTTTTGGAACAGTTTCAGGAGAATAGGAATTAGTTCTTCATTAAATGTTTGGTAGAATTCCCCCGGGAAGCCGTCTGGCCCTGGGCTTTTGTTTGTTTGGAGATTTTTAATGACTGTTTCAATCTCCTTACTGGTTATGGGTCTGTTCAGGCTTTCTATTTCTTCCTGGTTCAGTTGTGGTAGTTTATATGTTTCTAGGAATGCATCCATTTCTTCCAGATTGTCAAATTTATTGCCGTAGAGTTGCTCATAGTATGTTCTTATAATAGTTTGTATTTCTTTGGTGTTAGTTGTGATCTCTCCTCTTTCATTCATGATTTTATTTATTTGGGTCCTTTCTCTTTTCTTTTTGATAAGTCGGGCCAGGGGTTTATCAATTTTATTAATTCTTTCAAAGAACCAGCTCCTACTTTTGTTGATTTGTTCTATTGTTTTTTTGGTTTCTATTTCATTGATTTCTGCTCTGATCTTTATGATTTCTCTTCTCCTGCTAGGCTTAGGGTTTCTTTCTTGTTCTTTCTCCAGCTCCTTTAGGTGTAGGGTTAGATTGTGTACCTGAGACCTTTCTTGTTTCTTGAGAAAGGCTTGTACCGCTATATATTTTCCTCTCAGGACTGCCTTTGTTGTGTCCCACAGATTTTGAACTGTTGTATTTTCATTATCATTTGTTTCCATGATTTTTTTCAATTCTTCTTTAATTTCCTGGTTGACCCATTCATTCTTTAGAAGGATGCTGTTTAGTCTCCATGTATTTTGGTTCCTTTCAAACTTCCTTTTGTGGTTGAGTTCTAGCTTTAGAGCATTGTGGTCTGAAAATATGCAGGGAATGATCCCAATCTTTTGATATCGATTGAGTCCTGATTTAGGACCGAGGATGTGATCTATTCTGGAGAATGTTCCATGTGCACTAGAGAAGAATGTGTATTCTGTTGCTTTGGGATGAAATGTTCTGAATATATCTGTGATGTCCATCTGGTCCAGTGTGTCGTTTAAGGCCTTTATTTCCTTGCTGATCTTTTGCTTGGATGATCTGTCCATTTCAGTGAGGGGAGTGTTAAAGTCCCCTACTATTATTGTATTATTGTTGATGTGTTTCTTTGATTTTGTTATTAATTGGTTTATATAGTTGGCTGCTCCCACGTTGGGGGCATAGATATTTAAAATTGTTAAATCTTCTTGTTGGACAGACCCTTTGAGTATGATATAGTGTCCTTCCTCATCTCTTATTATAGTCTTTGGCTTAAAATCTAATTGATCTGATATAAGGTTTGCCACTCCTGCTTTCTTCTGATGTCCATTAGCATGGTAAATTCTTTTCCACCCCCTCACTTTAAATCTGGAGGTGTCTTCGGGCTTAAAATGAGTTTCTTGGAGGCAACATATAGATGGATTTTGTTTTTTTATCCATTCTGATACCCTGTGTCTTTTGACAGGGGCATTTAGCCCATTAACATTCAGGGTAACTATTGAGAGATATTAATTTAGTGCCATTGTTTTGCCTGTAAGATGACTGTTACTGTATATGGTCTCTGTTCCTTTCTGATCTACCACTTGTAGGCTCTCTCTTTGCTTAGAGGACCCCTTTCAAGATTTCCTGTAGAGCTGGTTTGGTGTTTGCAAATTCTTTCAGTTGTTGTTTGTCCTGAAAGCTTTTAATCTCTCCTTCTATTTTCATTGATAGCCTAGCTGGATATAGTATTCTGGGCTGCATGTTTTTCTCATTTAGTGCTCTGAAAATATCATGCCAGCTCTTTCTGGCCTGCCAGGTCTCTGTGGATAAGTCAGCTGCCAATCTAATATTTTTACCATTGTATGTTACAGACTTCTTTTCCCGGGCTGCTTTCAGGATTTTCTCTTTGTCACTGAGACTTGTAAATTTTACTATTAGGTGACGGGGTGTGGGCCTATTCTTATTGATTTTGAGGGGCGTTCTCTGAACCTCCTGAATTTTGATGCTCGTTCCCTTTGCCATATTGGGGACCCATAGATCAATGGAACAGAATAGAGAGCCCAGAAATAGACTCTCAACTCTATGGTCAACTAATCTTCGACAAAGCAGGAAAGAATGTCCAATGGAAAAAAGACAGCCTCTTCAATAAATGGTGCTGGGAAAATTGGACAGCCACATGCAGAAAAATGAAATTGGACCATTTCCTTACACCACACACGGAAATAGACTCAAAATGGATGAAGGACCTCAATGTGCGAAAGGAATCCATCAAAATCCTGGAGGAGAACACAGGCAGCAACCTCTTCGACCTCAGCCGCAGCAACATCTTCCTAGGAACAACGCAAAAGGCAAGGGAAGCAAGGGCAAAAATGAACTATTGGGATTTCATCAAGATCAAAAGCTTTTGCACAGCAAAGGAAACAGTTAACAAAATCAAAAGACAACTGACAGAATGGGAGAAGATATTTGCAAACGACATATCAGATAAAGGACTAGTGTCCAGAATATATAAAGAACTTAGCAAACTCAACACCCAAAGAAGAAATAATCCAATCAAGAAATGGGCAGAGGACATGAACAGACATTTCTGCAAAGAAGACATCCAGATGGCCAACAGACACATGAAAAAGTGCTCCATATCACTCGGCATCAGGGAAATACAAATCAAAACCACAATGCGATATCACCTCACACCAGTCAGAATGGCTAAAATCAACAAGTCAGGAAATGACAGATGCTGGCGAGGATGCGGAGAAAGGGGAACCCTCCTACACTGTTGGTGGGAATGCAAGCTGGTGCAACCTCTCTGGAAAACAGCATGGAGGTTCCTCAAAATGTTGAAAATAGAACTGCCCTATGACCCAGCAATTGCACTATTGGGTATTTACCCTAAAGATACAAACGTAGTGATCCAATGGGGCACGTGTACTCGAATGTTTATAGCAGCAATGTCCACAATAGCCAAACTATGGAAAGAACCTAGATGTCCATCAACAGATGAATGGATCGAGAAGATGTGGTATATATACACAATGGAATACTATGCAGCCATCAAAAGAAATGAAATCTTGCCATTTGCAACAACATGGATGGAACTAGAGCGTATCATGCTTAGCGAAATAAGTCAAGCAGAGAAAGACAACTATCATATGATCTCCCTGATATGAGGAAGTGGTGATGCAACATGGGGGCTTAAGTGGGTACGAGAAGAATCAATGAAACAAGATGGGATTGGGAGGGAGACAAACCATAAGTGACTCTTAATCTCACAAAACAAACTGAGGGTTGCTGGGGGGAGGGGGTTTGGGAGAAGGGGGTGGTATTATGGACATTGGGGAGGGTATGTGCTTTGGTGAGTGCTGTGAAGTGTGTAAACCTGGTGATTCACAGACCTGTACCCCTGGGGATAAAAATATATGTTTAGAAAAAATAAAAAATTATATTAAAAAAAAAAGTATATTCTTGACTTTTACAATTACTTCTGACTTTGAGCATATCAGCTCACTTGTCTGCCTGTGAAATAATATTTTCTCTGACATCAATATTTACCTCATGAGGTTATCTAAAGGATAATGTTAGTAATAACATCTTGTGTTTACATCTTTCCTTTCATAGAGAGCTCAAAACATTTTACATACATTGAGATGGAAGCTTCTTATGAGAAATGAATATAAGTATATAAATTTTTAGAAATGAATTTAGGTCGTAAGAGGCTGGATTTAACACATTTCAGGAGGGTGTGTAATATATAGCAATCCACTGGGCCAAATGAATTTTTATTCTAATAGTCCCAACTATCCTCCTTGTTTTATGAACTGGAAATACAGTGAATCCATATACATGGATGGGAGATCCTACATATATGGTTAGAGTGGTGGTCTCTCACGACATATCCAGAGCTTGAAGAACAGTGAGAATATTTTTGATAACTTTCTTTTGGATCCTGGTTGTAGCATAAAGACACCTGGGAAATCTTAGCCCTGAACTACAGAACCCCACTAAAGGATTTCAGAGATAAAAGATGTAAATATGGGAATGTTTTCTCTGTTAATTTCAACTCAGTTCAACCAATATTTTTTGATTGCCTATTACATACATGATTTTGAGGGATGTGATGAAAGAGGGAAAGCATGTGCAGAAATTTAAACTGGCATTAGCAAAGCAAAGGGAATGAGATTTACAAATAGATATATGCAGTATTACTAGGGAGAGTTAGAAAAGTATCACAGTATTTTAGGTGTTTAAAGAGGGGAAAGAGTGTATCTAGCTGAGTAATCACAAACATTTATTACCTGTGTACCAAGCAGTCTGGTATTTATTGGAGAGACCCTGGTCCCTGCTCTGGAGATCTGGTGGGGAAGACGGGTATGAATAGGTAGTTTTAGCACATCCTTAGTCATTGCAATAATCAAAGGTACCTAGTTTGCATGGGAATTTAGAAAGACGTCTTAGAAGGCAAGACTTCTCCTAAAGTCTTATAAATTGAAGTGAACATGGGAAGGTAATTGCAGGCTAGACAATTAGCTTGTCCAAAGGCCCTCAATGTTTAGTTTTCTTTCAACAGAAAATGGCAAACTATGAACAATTTGGTATTATTTTAACCTAAAGTTTAATTGGGGGTAGTAGTGAGAAATAAATCTTAAGATAAGGACTTGTTCTGCTGTCTTGTTTACTGCTGAATACTAGTATGAAGTATAGGTCATTAATAATTACTATTTAGGGAAAAAATACTGAAAAAATGCTATGTTGGGTTTAAGTCCCTGTGGGCCATCCAAGTAAATAAATATGGCAGGTATTGGGTGAGAATCTGGGCTGGGAATACAGAGTAGGAAATGGTGTCAGTGGTATTTAAAATCAAGAACAAATGAGACTGTTATAAGGGGAGTATATAGAATGAGCAGAGCCAAGTACCAAGGGTGAAACCTCGAGGATACAAACATTCAAGGAGCAAACAAAAGAAGAGAAGCCCACAAGGGAGCCTGGAATGGAAAAAGTCCAAGAAATAAGAAAAATAGTAGAGAGATTTGATACATATTCATCAGGGAAGACATTTCAGATTTATCGGTGGCCTCATGAGAGTTTTCAATGTAATGGTCAGGGCAAAAGTCAGATTGTAACTGTCAGGTAAATAGGAAGGGTGAAAACGTTTAGAGAGTAAGCACAAATCTCTCTTTCAAGTCACTTGGGTTAGAAAAGAAGAAAGGGGGTGGTCGCTAAGGGGCAACCCAAGTTCAAGAAGCCAAAAAAAAAAAAAAAAAAAAACCTTTTTAAATATGATGAACAGTTTAAATAGGCTTCTGGGTTTAGGGAAGAGAGCAAATAGACAGTGAGCAGTTGAAGATTGAGGAAATAGAGGATAATTGACACAACAAGGTCCAAGGAGGGATGAGAGTATTGGGACCAAGTGTAGAAAGCAGGGATTTGAACCAGTGGAAGGTTACCTTATCCTCTGAACTAGAAGAGTGTATGCAAGGATACATTCAGAGGTATCAGGGGAGGGGGGAAGGATGTGGAAGTAAAGTATGTGTAGTTATCTTAGTGAAGTAGAAGATGATGTCATCTGCTGAGAAGGATGTGACATTGTTGGGGTCTTGAGCATTGTGACAGCTTGGAAACATGGCTGAGTGAAATAAGAACAAGCTAAGCATGGATGAGTAAGAGATTGAGCAGAATTGATAGCCTCCTTGAGACTAAGGATGAAAATTTATAGTGGCAACAATGTGAAAGCTGATCTCCAATTATGCTCAACAGCTCGGTCATAGAAACATAGGAAATGTAATTTTGAATTGATCCAGTTGATCCTTGTAATGAGGCTGTAGAACAAGGGAAACAAAAAAGCAGAGATCCAATGTATTGAAAGATAATTAGTGAGAAAGTGGTATGGGTCATGAGCCTTGCTGTCACAGCAGTGTATAGCAGTGAGGCCAAGAGAGGGGTCAAGAAACTATGGTTTTCCTGGGATTGAAGAGTAGAAGTGGTGAGAGCAAAGGCATGAGAGGACTGGAAGAATCAGAGATTGTGGTCATCTTCAGATGACCGGTAATACTGGGAAGCAATTCCACTAGATAATCAGTTCCAGAACATGACCCTTGGATGTGGGTGACCCTGGATGTGAAGAAGGTAAAGAATCGGGTGTATTGTCTAGATGGCTGGTAATGTCACCCAATCTGGCGAGTGAACAAGGGAGATGTTAAAGATAATAAGCCAAGTGCCCTAGTCTTGAATAAATGTTGCAAAGGGACCAGGAGATTGGTAAGGGAACCTCAGTGTGATATAAACCTCAACAAACAGGGGCTGTTAAACCAGCGGCATTAGGGAGTGATGTTTTATAAATGTCTAGGAGAAGAAATAACACTTTTTGAGTATCTGCAGTTTGTTAGGCATTGTTTTGAGTGTTTGGTTGGACCATAAGAATTTCCTGATATTTGAGAATTTTGACCTATAAAAATGGCAGTTTCATATTGTTCAACCTCATTCTTTGCATGTATTCATTCTTTCTCACAACGACCTTCTGAAGTAGATTATCTTTTAGCAGCTAAGGAAGCAGAAACATAGAAATAATAAGTAACTTGCCCAAGGTCCTCTGATAAGTAGTAAAGCCCAGTTTTTGACTCTGGTGGTCTCACTGTAGAGGCTGCAGTCAGGGTAGGTATTCCCCCGCCCCATAGGGAATACCTACCCTACCCTTACTGGCCTTTAAGCCTTAGGGTTCGTGACGTGTGTGAGACTGTACTCCTCTTGCTTATATAATAAACTCAAATGAATTCTGTATAGGAAATGAACATGGTTCCCTCATTATTCCTGAAGTCTCATACCTACATGCTTTGTGCTTCCCTACCCCTTTCTCTGTATATTTCCCTTCACTCCCAGATCTCCTAATTGCAGAACACTTGATCCACCTCCTTGGCTGATGGAAACCTAGTGTGTTCCTGGTTTCCTTGTAGGAGTTTGCTAATGGATAAGCAGGGAAGGGAATGCATATACAATGGTTAGAAGATTTTGGAAAAGATCCAGGAACAAAGTTCATTCAGAAAACAAAGACATTTTATGTTTGAGATGGATCAGAATATTTAAAAAGAAAAAGAAGAAGTAGTTGTGAGAATGATAGAAGTCAAGTCAGAAGCTGGAGTGAGTGAATCTTAAAGGACTTTTTACCACTTTAAACAACTTAAACATCATCCTCTATGCTGTACCCAGCCCGTGAAAGATTTTAAGCAGCAAAAGACCATGAACAAATTAGAGATAAATGTCAACAAGGGTGCAATTAAAGGGGGAAAGATTAGATGAAGAAAGATGAGTTAGGCAGCTGCTGCAGTCATCCACGTGAAGGAATATATGCTTAGCAGTGGTCCTAGCCATGTAACTAAGAAGAGAGGGTGTATTCACAAGGTACTTATCAGGAATTGGCAGTTTTGGGTGTCTAAGAGAGTGTGGGGTACTGGAACCAGTAACTGAGATCACCACACAAGAAACGAAATCTGATTTGGAAGGAGAGATGGGAAGTCCTCTTTTTTATATATTGAGTATGAGATGTCTGTAAAATCCAGGTAAAAATATAAGTCTTGGATTCAAGAACCAGGTCTCACAGGAGATGCAGATGAAAATATTTTGGCATTGCTTGATCTATCTGAACCTCACTTATAAAATTGCTACTTCCCCCATCAGTATCTGTCCTGTAGCCACTCCTAACCTAAATTACTACAAGAGTGTGGGAACTGTGTCCTAGGTGGGCTATAGCTTTGAGCCAGGACCTTCATCAGGGCCTTACTCTTGGAGTGATGGGAAGGTCTGGGGTAGAGTCTCAGGTACACACTGACTCTCCAGCTGCTGAGAGCAGCCTTCTCCCTGCAATATCATTCCCACAAAAGGGAGCAGAGTAGCTTCCTAGCATAAATAAACTAATGAATGAATGATCTATCACTTTGGGCCCTCTGAATTTAGGTCATCCTAAAAAACCCCTTTGCAATCTTCCGGTGGGTCTTGTACGAGTAGAATCATATAGACCTAGTTCCTGACCTAAGTATATGTGGCCTAGATGAAAAATGTGGGTTAGGCATAATTAGCACACTGACAGACTGTATATTCAACAAATGGGTTAAGTGGTTAAGTATCAGTAATATAATCTGGCTAAACTGTAAGTGCATCAGTACATATTATCATTAATGAAAAGGACCTGGTTCTGACAAGAAAAGGATAATATTTCAGAGACAAAAAGATATAGACAAATACGCAAAGTATGGAAAAAGATGCCATTCAAACGAATATTTTCATGGGTTTATTAATTCAATAAGGAATAGGAAGAAATTCAGTCTTTGCTTTCCCTTAGGTTGAAATAAAGTTGGCCCAGTGGAATACTCTAGTCCTCTTCATTTGCTGAACTTACTTATATTCCAGGGATTTGCATGTGGAAAACTAATGCCATGACAGGATTACCAGACTGTAAATTCATCAGGAAGTCTGGTGATATCATAAACCGTGAGAAGCCAGTGTCCTGCAGCAGCATCGGAAACCTCCCAGTTTGATTTAGCACTAGTAATCCATTTTATTCCTTTCCATTAGTTATTACAATAATAACAGATTGGCGACACAGTCCCGTTTTCTGCCTCTAGTGCTGTCTACTGCTGGGCACAGCTGCTCCCAGTCATTCTTTCCAGTGTAAATAATGGTTCATGTTTCCACAGGCTGTCGCGAGATCTTTCTGTGCTTGTAAAATAAGCCCATGTCACCACCCTTTTGGAGAAGATTGAAGGTACCAGTGAAGCCAGGGAACTGCCTTAGAAAGCCAGAGTTGCATCCCCTCTCTAGGATATGTTTTTTTGCTTTTGAAGACATTTAGATTGACTGGGTGTTAATGATATGAATTTCCATGAGTGTGGGGCAGGAAAAGTCTATCACTTGCATCTGTCTACACAGGCTTTTTACTTTAGAACTGTTTCTTTCATGTTAGATGTAAATAATGAAGTCCTTTGTTGTGAGAGGGTATGTTATAGGCAGTAAACACTTCAGCAAAGAGCATCTTTTGATCTTCACACCTATGGCAATAAAAGCCAAGAGGCAGAAACAGGCCAGAGAATTTGCAGGAGAAACCACTAAATGCTTTCCTTTTATCTAGTCACAAATTAGGTACAGAATTGTAATAGTAATGGATGGAATGACAATTTTTAAGAAAAATGAAGGGCAAAATGGGACTACCTATTAAAAAAAAAAAAAAAAAGAAAAAGGCTGAAGTTTGAGGGCACCTGGATGGCTCAGTCAGCTAAGCATCTGCCTCCGGCTCAGATCATGACCCATGAGGGCCCTAGAGCCCCTCATCACATCCAACTCTGCTCAGCGGGAAGCCTGCTTCTGCCTCTCTCTCTGCTGCTCCCCTTACTTGTGCTCTCTCATTCTCACTCTCTCTCTCAAATAAATAAATAATTTTTTTTTTTTTAAAGCTAAAGTTTGGATTTCAAGATCTGTTTAGAACTCAGTGAATTCTGGGAGAAATTGGAGACTTATGTAAACACAGCATAAAGAAAATGAATAAAAATGTTTCTCTTCTTGTGATCTCTATAAGGAATTAGTGGATGTCTTAAAAACTTTTAAATACTTTTTTGAGAATTCATTTTTAATAAGCGGTCAGTAGGTTAACAATGATTTTTTTGTAAATGCAAAAAAAATACTTGAAAAACAGGTTTGTTTTAAAACCTTAATTCTGTAAATCCCATTTCAATATGAGTGTTAACTGAGTCACTCCAAATATTGAACTATATGTTCATTCATATAAAACAAATCTAAAATATACAGGTCTAAATACGTATGCAAATTTTTTTTGCTTATTTTAACATTTTATTTTTATTTATTATTTTTTTAAAAGATTTTATTTATTTATTTGGCAGAGAGAGAAATCACAAGTAGACAAAGAGGCAGGCAGAGAGAGAGGGAGAAGCAGGCTCCTCGCTGAGCAGAGAGCCCGATGCGGGACTTGATCCCAGGACCCTGAGATCATGACCTGAGCCGAAGGCAGAGGTTTAACCCCCTGAGCCAGCCAGGTGCCCCTTTATTTTATTTTATTTTATTTTTAGATTTTTATTTTTATTTTTTTTAAAGATTTTATTTATGGGACACCTTGGTGGCTTAGCCTGTTAAGCAGTGCCTACAGTCAGCTTACTTACTTACAGCCTACTCGATCCTGGGATCGAGTCCTGTATGGGACACATAGCTCAGCTCAGCAGAGAGCTTGCTTCTCTCTCTGCCTGCTACTCCCCACTTTTGCACCATCTCTCTCTCTCTCTGATTAAAAAAAGTTTTAATTAAAGATCTTATTTATTTATTTATTTATTCTTTTGAGAGAGAGAGAGAGAGGGAGGGAGGGAGCACACGAGCAAGAACATGAGTGGGGGCCAGAGCAGAGGGAGAGGAACAAGCTGACTCCACACTGAGCACAGAGCCCAAAGCAGGGCTCAATCTCACAACCCTGAGATCATGACCTGAACTGAAATCAAGAGTCAGACATTTAACCCACTGAGCCACTTTGGCACCCATTTTATTTAGTTTTTTTAGTTTTTTGTGGGTTTTGGTTTTTGTTTTTTTTTTTTTTTTTTTGAGTGTACTGAACTGACAATGTTACATTAATTTCAGGCATTATTTTGACATTTTAAATCCTATTGCCAGATCTTATTGTTAGACATTTAATGTCTCCTTAATTATATAGAACTTACAAACATCTCTGCTTCCAGTCTTACAGAATTCATACTCAAATCCTGTAGGTAAAAAATAGACTGAAATCAGCACCCCTCCCCCATCATGGTTAGGAGAATAATGGACACACTACACACATGATAAGAGAGAAATGCATTTGCACTTAAACTAACCCTGTTTATGTGTACATCCTTCCCCAGTCTGGGTAGTAGTGAGGAAGGCAGAAATTTTGGATGCAGGCCTCCTGTCAAATGTTTAGTACCTCTTTTCTTAGCCATTCCCCCCCCACCAGGAAGGAGCCCACAGATTTGCTCTAAAGTTTAGCTGTCCTTGATTAATAATATACAATTGATAAATAACTTGTAAAAGATTCTACATAGTTTACAATTGTATTTTATCCCAGTTTTTGTGGTCTACAGTTCCAAATAGCTGGCTGAATAGTTCTGTGATAAAAGGAAATCTGAAACTATGTACCATATTCTTTCCAAGCTTAAGACCAAGAAGGTTCTCTGAATATTTTTCAGAAACAGATTGGGGAACTGGGTTCCATTTTAATGGCCTTTTAATTTTAAAGTTAAATTCAATCCTTCTAATTGCTTGTAGGTATTGGACAATATGAATATTTCCATTGGATGATATGGAGAGGACAATTTATCATTGAAAGACTTGTCATTTTTATCTTAGCTGAATTGGGTGCCAGTATATACAGTTTGTGCTTTCATGCACAAGTTGATTTATTATGGTGTGGACCTGCAGTTTTTAGTGGGCTTCATAAAGCTGGATATTTCTTTGTAACTTTAGTAAAGGCTTTTTTTTTTTTTTTTTTTTTTTTTTTCCTTATTGACTTTAAGGCTAACACTGTCAGGTCAACAAGTTAGAAAGCAAGAGTAAAAACCCAAATTAGAAAGAAGGAGCCTATCATTTTATGACATATAATTAAAATTCATTCAGTTATATTCAGTTGAAGATTATAACTTAGCCCTCAGGAGGCAAGATGAACTAACAATGAGTGCATGAAGCAAGCTTCAATGAGATAGACAATGAACATTTCAGTGTTCTCTTTTCCACCTCTGGGCATGGACTCAGGTGTCTGGCACACCTGGGTAGATTCAGCTCTACCAGTTCCTAACTCTGTAAACATGAAAGTGTTCTTTAAACTTTTTGAATGTGCAAAACCAGAAAATAGTAGCAGCCTCACAGGTTTGTTAAGACAAGCCCTTGAGATAAGAGCAACAATCAGTAGTTACAATCAATAATATTGAATGTCTGGTAATAGTCCAGAAACTGTGCTGAACATCTTAGATGATCTCCATTAAGCCAGTGAAGCACTTTTTACTTAGCAGGCTTTCAGGTTCCACCTGCTTCTGCTCTTCGCCATTCCAAGTTTGCCAGATGCCTTAAATGAAAGTGATTTCTCTTATTTGTTCATTTATTACTTTACCCATTTATGTGTGCATCTATCCAACAAATGCATAATGAATTCCTTCTAGTTCCAGGAACCATTCTAAGTACTGGAGATATAGCAGTGCATTACCAAAAGAGAGAGTCTCTGCTGTTGGACATTCTAGTTCAGGAGACTGACAATGGACAGGCAAATAAATTTTTTTTAAAGTGTATAATATTTCATGTAGTAATAAGTGCTATGAAAAAAAAATGGGAATAAGCCAATAGAGGGTGACCCCAGTACCAGGAGACACAGAGGAAGAGAGAGTTCTATTTTAGATAGAATAATCTAGGGAAAGAGACATTTCAGCATTCCTGAGTATATTCATGTCATGCCATAACAAAAGTAACATTCTTACTCAGATGTGCAAGTCACATATACAGTGAGTTGTAGAAAGAAAATTGTAAAAAACCAACATATGTTATTGTATATTTCCTTTGGGCTAGCAAGCAAACAGTAATACGGTATCTTAATAGGTATAAAGCTTTTAGAAAGTAGAACTTAGTAAGGCTATATAAATATGTGCTACCGTTGGTCTATTTAAAGAGAGTAAAAAGATCCTGTGACCTACATATACTACACATTTCTGCTTGTAACTAAACAGCAATCATATAGAAATTATATGTAAAGATAGAAGTGGATGGTGATATGATGATGTCATTAGATGATTTGGGTAAATTTTTAAGCTGTATCCAAAACAAATATATTGACACCATGAACTTTGGAACAGTAACTCCACAAGGGAACTACAGCAAGATTACTAGATTGCTGGGTCTAGGCTTTACTCCAAAAAAATAATAAGAGTCTCAGACCAGTGGTTTTCTTTTAGCACTTTAAGGATGTCACTTCTTTGTCTTCTGACTTGCATAATTTATGGCAGAAAGCTTGCTACAATTCTTACCTTTGTTCCTCCTTATACAATGTGTCTTTTCCTTTTCTTTCTTTTTCTGACTGCCTTCAGATTTCCTCATTATTTTTAGTTTTCAGTAGTTTGAATATATTATTTTTTTGTTGTTTATCCTACTCAGGGTTCTCTGGGTTTCTTGGACTTGTGGCTAATGTCTTTAATTGTTTTTTGGAAAAATTTTGACCATTGTTCCTTCAAACGTTTCTTCTGTCTTGTTCTTGTCTGTTCAGAGGTTTTCTTTGGTTTCCCACCCTGTCCCCATCTTTCTCATCAGAACTTGGTGGAAATCCTAGGAGGAGAGTCTGTAAGTAGGTTTGAACACCCTTGCAATTGTAGCTTGTAAGAATCCTGTATTTTCATTCTAACCTGCAATTGTCCTTTAGCAATATCTTAAATATTTAGCAGAATTCTTAGCTGCTTATAATGGCTGATGTCTCTTGTTCTGTGTCCTGCCACAGGTGAGCCAGTACACAGGTTCCAAATTTCTTTGCAAGATCCTTAGACTTCAAGCTATTTAGCCTGTGAACTCAGCTCTCTGGGCTTAAGGAATATTGTGTTTTATATTTTATTTTATATTTTATTCACGTTTTCCTTCTTTTTAGGATGTGGCATTCTTTCCAGCTTTCTATATGCTAGGTGGAATCAGAATTCTAGTCTGGTGATTTTTAAACTGTTCTATTGAGGGGTGGCTAGGTGGCTCAGTTGGTTGAGCATCCAACTCTTGATTTCAGCTCAGGTCATGATCTCAGGGTGTGAGATCAAGCCCAGCATCAAGCTCAGCACTCAGCAGGGGGTCTGCTTGAGATTTTTCTCTCTCTTCATCTGCCCTTTCCCCAACTCGCATTCTACCTTTCAAAATGTTCTAAGAAGTGCTTCAGGAGTTCTATAACATGTGGTTAAAATTTTATTTTACAAATATTTTACCTGTTTAGAAATTTTAATAAATCATTAAAATGTCTTACATACTGAAGGTATCACATTTGAGAGCTACCAATTTAAATAACTATGTTGTTTTATTAATTTGTTATGTTGGGGGTTTTTTTGGATCTCATGAAGTCTGTCACCACTTCACATTATCTTTAAACTTGAATGCCAGCATAAACTTGAATAGGAAGGGTGTGGCTCTGCATACCCAAATACAGCCCCATGTGTATCCATACATGTAAAATTGCAAAAGCAAAAGTCACTCTTGGCAAGCACAAATACACAGCAGTCAATTAAATATCAGGCAGTATCAATAACACCTACCTTCACAGCACACCAGTTACTTATGCAATAATAAGTGGATGGCTACTACTATGCTACACCATGACATTACAGTATAAGCACATATTGTTCTTTTCTTGATTTATATATACATGTTAGCAGTTTTTAAATATCTATAATAATTCTACTTTGAGGCAAAAAAAAAAAAGCCTTGCTATACGTTTCAAGATTTTCAGTTAATTAGATTTGCTTTTTTTAAAAAGCCTTTGTTTTTTTAAGAGTGAAAACTGCCTTTATCTGTTTTAAATAAACAGGTTTTGCATAACGTTTGGTTTTCAAGAAAGAATTCCACTGCCAAAATATACATGCCCTTACCCTAGCCTCCAAAATAAATTTAATTTTCACTGGCTTAGTAGAAAGAATAATAACAATAAAAATAAAAATGGCAAACACTTAAACAGAACTTACAACAATTCACATACTTTTCTAGGAATTTTACATATATATTATTTAATTTAATCCTTATATCAAACCTATGAAGTAAGTACTGTTATCATCCTCATCAGTCAGATAAAGGGAATAGGCATGTGATATATGTGAGAGCACGTAGTAGAAGTCAAACCTAGGCATTCTGGTTCTAGAGTGTGGGTTTCTCACTATGAACTATGAACTATACTGGTAGAATGTTAAAGTGAAAGTCTGATTTCATTGTGAAAATGTCTTTCTTTTTCCTATACAATATATCTCTCTCCCTTTCTCTTCCTTTTCTCCTCCCCACCCCATCTCTGTCTCTCAGTCTCTCTCCTTTTCTCTAGCTGTACTTCCATTTCTCCACTTGTGGATTAAGTGATAAATGTGTCAGTTACCCTTCAGCATACAATGATATTTAGTAAGTTAACTACTTTCAGAAGTATTTAAGGGTCAGAAAATAAAGGCCAAACAACTGTAGCTTAATTGTTGAAAATAGCTGGGTTTGGGTCTGTTCCTATTTTCTTTTTGAGTGGATTTAAGATACTGTGTTTATCAACAGTCTTATCCTACTATCTCCACTTGCTACGGTGGACATTTTCACTTTATTCTTCCTTGAACAGATTCTCCTAGGTGGCACAGACCAGGAGATTAAGTAGCTTAATACATGGCCTCCTGCTTGTATGCATTCTCAGGTCTTGATGCTCACAATTGAGGTGTTGTGTGTGCTTAAATGACAGTCATAATCTTTGCTTTAAAAGAAAAGCCCGTAAAGGATAGTATTTAATTTTAATGATTATTATTTGGGGCTTGGGCTTTTTTAATGAAAAATTGATATTTCTACGATGAAGAAATTAAGCAAAGTGACTTATTTTTTTATGTTAAAGCAGCGTTTTAGAAAAGTCAAGTTATTGAGAATTATATTAAATCAAACCCTTAGGAACTGGAACTTGAAAGGACTTTAAAATTACTCACTTTTGAGGTATGCCTATTGGTTTTATTTTTGCTAAACATGGAAGAATGGAAAGGAGAGAAAGCCACACTGCGTCTAACGCTATCATGTATTCTCTCTGTAGTCTCAGGTATCTTTATTTGGTCTACCCAGATATAAAACATTACGAAGTAGTAAAAAATGGACACTTTCCTAGAAAGCCATATTTTGCCAAAAACACATTTGAGGGGTGCCAGTGTAGCTTAGTCAGTTAAGCATCCAATTCCCGATTTTGGCTCAGGTCATGATCTAAGGGTGGTAAGACTGAGCCTCACACTGGGCTCCATGCTCAGTGGGGAGTCTGCTTGGGATTCTCTCTCTCTTCCCCGTGCCCTGCCTCCCCTATACTCATGCTCTAAATAAATAAATAAATAAATAAAATCTTAAACACACACACACACTTGAAATTTTCCTGTCTTAAGAGACCAGATCTGTGAGCTTATAGTTCTTAAGGACTAGGTAATATTTAATATTAAGTAATATTTTTGTAAGAAAATTTTTTTTTTAAGATTTTATTTATTTATTTGAGAGAGAGACAGGGAGAGAGAACATGAGCGAGGAGAAGGTCAGAGAGAGAAGCAGACTCCCCGTGGAGCTGGGAGCCCGACGCGGGACTCGATCCCAGGACTCCGGGATCACGACCTGAGCTGAAGGCAGTCGTCCAACCAACTGAGCCACCCAGGCGTCCCAGAAGATTTTATTTTTAAGTAATCTCTATACCCAACATGGGGTTTGAACTTGCAACCCTGAGATCAAGAGTCCCCTGCTTCACTCCCTAAGCCAACCAGACACCTCTAGGTGGTAGTATTAAACTTAAATATATACTTAGAAAAATCATATTTCTTCCAAAGAGTGGCCCTCATTATTTAGTACATATAGCATAAATTGAAGACATTCTCTATACATATTTAAGAAACTTTACTTTTTTCATAATTTGACAGTTTTTGGCCTTTTTTTGGCTATTATTTTCCATAGGAAAATTTTGCTGATTTTTTCCTCCAAGTAATGATAGAGAAACCTAACCACATTGTGCAACCTTGTTAAATGAATGAAAAATGTGAATATTTTCATGATAGTGTGATTTGTTACTATAGAGCATTTCAGAATTACTGGTGCCAAATACTAAAACCTGTGTCAGTTTGAGATAAAAGCAGTATACATAGAATCTATTACTTCTGGTGAGCTTCTCCAAAAGTCATTTTCTAATTGGTTTGAGAACACCAAAGAAAGTGATCCTGTTGAGTTTGCTGATGAAGTGGAGACCAGTATAAGTTGCCATAATGACCTGAGTCCAGGAAAGCCAGAGACTGGACCTCCTGAGTTGAGATTAAATGTTTACCAGGGCCCCTATATCTTTTATCCCAATCAACAGATGTCAAGAGAGATAGTTAAATGTTGAGATTTTCTGCTATATCTTGCTTCTTGATAGAACAGCATGGGCACTGGCATAGAGGGATGAAGCAACCTGGCATGAACTGTACCCCCCCATTCTGTTGTAAGGATCACAGGGCTAAAGGAGCAGGTGGGCACCATAGCATGGAAAGAAAGTCTGTCACACAATGTGATTGACCATCCCAGAGACAATGGAAAACCAGAGAACAGATTTGAACCAAGAAATAACATAACATGAGTGGCTTCACATTTTTTGAAGGTCCTTCCAGCAGCTGAGTGGAGGGTAAATTAGAGACATCTGAGGCAGGGGGAACAAATTAAAGGTATGTTGCCATCGTTCAGTGTGATATGAGGAAGGTCTATAGGCCATGCAAGTGGGGTCAGAAAGAAGTTGGATGGATTGAATATAGGAGATGAAGAAAGATTGTAAATATGCCTAAATGATTTGTTTTTATAAGCCTTTGAAAGGAATAAAATTCTTTGGTGTCCCCATGGAATACATTTCAACAACAAAATTGTTGATTTTAGCATAGAGATCCTAAAGTGTATAGCAAAAATAATAAAATACGTTAACCAAGCTATTTAACTTCCACGTTTTATCAGAAAAATAATAGATTGGAAGCTTTTGAAGGAGCATGACACTGCTGCAAGACTGTTGGATGGGTTTCTTTATGGACCAGTTAACATATTTTGTTTGATGGCTTAATCCTAGCCAGTCATTTATAAATGTGGGTAGAATAAGGAGGAAACCATTACTAGAAAGCCAGTTCAAAAAGTACATAATATACATATATACATCATTAACTAAAAGAAAAAAAACCTGCAAGAAAAATAGAGGCCAACTTTCCATGTGCAAATTATTATGTCAGCTGGTCCTCTTTAAGATTACTATTTCATTTTGAAGTCCCTCATAATTCTACCTAAAGTCATTCATTACATAAAATAAGAGATGGACAGTTAAAAAGAAAGCACATTTTTTAAACCTACCTCTGGAAAATATTAGAAATAAATTCTTAATAGTAAAGTATTTAGAATTTATATACTCAGAATAGTATGTCAACATAAAATGTCATCTTCAGTAATTCCCTTGTGGAAACAAAATAAAAATTCTCAAATCTTATCATTTCCTAGAAACTATGTAAGATGAGAAAAAACTAAAAATGACCCAAAATTCCACTGTGTTCTCTCTTTATGGCCATCTTTTGAGGCGATGCTAAAAAGGCTCTTGATTTAGAGCTCAAAGGTAAAAGATGCTAATCAGATTCCTGAGGGTGGGAAGATTCTAAAGGTATTATATCTCATTCACTTCTCTAATTGAATAATTTCTGTGTGGGAACTGAAGTTCAAGGTGATGAGCCAGCCTTAGAGTCTGGGGGTTCATAAATAGAAATGGTTTGTTTTTCTTTCCCTGATTTTTTTTTTAGCTCAATCTCATGGGAAACAAGAATAAATCCTTTCTTCATGAAAATTCCTCGGAAAATGGTAGTTTTTTAAAAGAAAAAAATTAAACCTGTCATTTTGGGGGAGTTATATATCATCTATACACATTTGTATGACTACAAAAGTCATTCTAATACTGTTCGCTTTTTTTTCTTGCAACCAACATTTATGGAACAAAGACAATATTCATAGACCTGGTCTAGTGCTATGGAGATATAAAGATGAATGGGATGTGGTCTTTCCCAGCCCTGAAAGAGGGCATAGTTCAGTTGAGAGACAAGGTAAGTCCACAAATAACTATAATAAGAGTTGAATTTGTCTAGTACCCTCCCCCACCAGAAGAAAGAGATACAAAGAAGGAGGTAGAAAACTCATTTGTGATTAAGAGAATTTGGAACATTATTTTAAAGATAATGGCATTTCAGTTGAGCCTGAAAGAATGGATAGGAATTGTTAAAACAGCATTGTAGGATAGATTACTGAGCGAAGATTACTTAAAAGTTGTAGGCAGAGGATAACTCTTAGAAATAATGAGAAGCCTACTTTAGTTGAAGCAGTAAGGGTTATTGAGTGAGACTTATAGTACCCTAGAGCTTTGGAGGTCTTTGGCATTTACTGGACCCTCAGAGCAACTCAGCTAAATGGTTAGGATTCTAGGAGCTAGAGCCAAATTGCCTGGGCTTGAGACGTGGTGCTACTAAATTTTAGCTGTGTGGCTTTGAACAACTTATTTAACCTCTCTATCTGAGCTTGCTCATCCATGATATCTGAAACTCTTACATTAGGTTTTTTGAAATTCAGAAGTTTTCAGTTTTTAGAAAGATTATATTGTACAATAATCAGATGTGTTAGAAAAGCTCCCCAACAAGGTTTTAGGCAGTGTCTCATAAACAGCACATTTGTATTTCCACAGAAGGTGATATGAGAGTTTATAAGTGAAATAAAAATGATATTCTTTTTCAGATTTTATCCAAATGAATCTGTTACAAACTTATTTTTAAAACTACTGGATTTCACTGCTTTTTCAGTAGATTTTTGGAATTGTACGTAAGGGATTTGGGGGCTTATAATAGTACCATTCTTGTAAGATTGGTACGAGAAGGCCACAGCAGTTTATGCGTGGAGCTTGCACTATGCCTGAAGCTCTGTAAGTATTCATTGTTATTCTTTATGCATTATTGGGTACGAGTGACATGAGACAGAAAGTGACTTGTCAACCTCTCTAGCAATTCAGCAGTAGACCAGGATAGGAACTTCCCAGGCCAATGCCTCTTTCTTAGCCATACTAGACTACAGTCCAGTGGTAGAAAGCATTCAATACTGGCTAAGTGCTGTGTATCCTTTCAGCCAAATGAGGTATAATGAATTTTGGTAGAATAGTGAGAAGGAGGAGATACTGGGCTTGCTAATGAGATATAGGGGTTAGGGACACGGGGCAGAGATGATCCCAAGAATTCAAGAACAAATGATCTCTTCCATTTGTGTGGGTACATACACCCCACACTGTGAAAACATTACCCCTGCATTGTACTGATGAGCCTCACAAGGACTGTATGTTGAGGTATGGTTCTTGTAGCTTTTTGATACCTGACCCTAGTTCTTTCACACTTCTTTGCTTTTAATCATCCTGCCTCCACTGCCGCCCAGCTCTAGCCTCCTAACAAACTCCAGCTTAATCCTCAGGACTAAGTTGAATTTACCTGTTCAGTTAAGCCTTCCTTAAATTAATTAGGAAGAGTCAAACCCTCTTCCTTCAGCCTTCTTTGGTGCGAGTATCTGTCACAGCATTGACAGGTTGCTTTAGCTCCTCATCTGTATATTCTGTCTCCCTACTCATTCTCATTAGTATTCTGAGCACCCACAATGACACATAGTTGGCATTTAGTACAGATTTAATGAATATAGGAATCCACATTTTACAAGTGGAAAATTTGGAGTGTTTCAATAGACTGCTCAACACTGTGCAGTTTAGTTGGAATTGGGAGTTAAACCAGATCTGCCTGATTCCAAATTCCTTGTTATTTTCTCATCTTCCTTCTGTAGAAGAAAAAGTGTGTATAGGTGTTTATTTACACATGCGTGGGGACTAAATACTAGTGAAAGCCCAGGCATAATGATTTTTGTATTGTATTTTTCTGACAAATACAATATGTTCTGTTAGCCCTTTATAAATATATATAAATAAAAGTTGGCATTTTTTGGATGGTTGTTAAATAGTCTTATTGTTTCTGTAAACCTAATAATGGTGGTTGGCTTAAAACACTAAAACAATATGGAGGGATGGAAAGAAGTTGGTAAAAATCACCCAAGATCCACTATACAGAAACAACCTCCAGTAAGATGTTAATGAGTTTCATTCTAGGTATTTCTCATGCATTCTAGACCATGTTTGCAGAGCACTGTTCATTTACATGACTCTTAATGCCATATGTAGCATTTCATAGAATGATCCTTCCTCATTTTTCAAAAATGTGTTTACAAAATTTGTGATGACAATTGAACAGCCCAACCCTATGAAATGGTAATTTATACTGTAATGAAAAATAAATAAATCCATGTATTATGGGCTTTTAGCTGAAGGCATCTGTGTTAAGCATGTTTTTTACATCAAAGTATTATATAGAATGCTGTATGAGACTGTATAGCACAGATGGTTTTGAAGTACCCCCACATTAGCTATGCTTTTGTACCCACTCTACGAATACGAGGGAAGATGCTGGTTTTTGTCCCTTAGGAATGGTAAACACAATAATGAACATATCAAGAATGCATTGTTTTTTTCAGAGGATTCAGAGCTTTTGTACAGCCATTACGTCACTTGCCTGTAGTGCCTTTTGAAAAGAATTTCTCATGGACATTGTTTTCTAACTTCTCTGAATTATTGGAGTAGCCAAGACAGGTGTAGAGAAATTGAAGCATCACATTGTTTACCTAGAATCTCCATTCCCAACTGTTCAAACCAAAATTCCATGTGATTCTACAGTAGTCCTGAGAAGAGTTGAAATCAGAGGATGAAAGCAATGATGAATAGCCTATGTGATGGGATGATTTTAGAATGTAGAATAACTTGCCAAAAGAAGTGAGAACATGGATTTGACCTGAAAACAGGCTGGAGGAAGGTAAGAGAGGAAAAAAACAAAAAACAAACAACAACAAAAATGCCTATACTACATGATATAAATCAGTTATCTAATAGATTTTCTTTTATTGTTGGTTAATCTCTTGATCTCTGTGACATGTTAATCAGCATGAAAAAAGGATGTGTGTGTGTCTGTATATGTGTGTGTGTTCAGTACAAAGCACATGGTAAAATAAAACAAGCTGATATGAAATAATTGATCTATATTTCTGCTTGGCTTAAGCAGGTTTTTTTTAAAGATTTTATTTATTTATGTATTTATTTATTTGAGAGAAAGAGAGGGCACATGCACAAGCCAGGGGAGTGGCCAGGGGGGAGGGAGAGGGACAAGCAGACTCCCGTGCTAAGCATAGAGCATGGGGGCCCTATCTCAGGACCCTGAGATCATGACTTGAGCGGAAACTTAAGAGTCCTGAGCTAAACTGACTGAGCCACCCAGGCGCCCCTTAAGCAGATTTTTTTTAAGTGAAATTGGAATGTGATTGTTTCAGAGCCAAAAATGCATTTTTTGAGTACAATTTTACTAGTAGCAATTCATTTATCTATTATGTAGGATGTCTTGTCAAACCAAATTAAAGGTTATATTTTGTCTTCTCCATAAGCAATCTAGAGCCAAGAATGAAAACCACATAATATATTTTTAGGATTAAACCATTTATTACTGATAGATAATGGCAGAGCAGAAACAGTAGGCACCAGTTAGTCTGCATTAGCTCATGAGCCCTGGATAACTTTTTTGTGAACTCTAAAGATTCATGAAATTCTATTACTTGCATTAACTTTCTGATAAGTTTCTGATGTGGTCATTTGCCCTCTATCCCTGGTCACTGCAAGTCCTTCTGCACACTACAAAGGGGCTTCTATTCTCAGAGGATCTTTGCTAAGAATTTCCTTCCCCTTTAGGGTGTTTTTTAGAAAGAATGAGCACCTTAGCCAAATAAACTAAACCTCCTCTCAGGCCAACCACTTAAACCACTGTGGGGGAAGGATCCCTTCATGTAGAAAGGAAAGTTGTGTGGTAAGAAGAATAGAAAAACCTGTTTTTTACTCAGAATCCTGCCTGATTAAGAAGCTAAGTATATGACAAAATCAAGAATCATATACACAGCTAATATTTACTGAGGACATTCTATGTTGTCAAACACCATCCCAAAGCACAGTGTACAGAATAAAAATTAAAATAGTCTCATAATTCTATGCATCTATGAAATAATACATTTAAATCTGGGATACCATATCTTAAAAGAAATATTTAAGAAATAGATGACCATAGTGATAAGGAATTTGGACAGATGGGATTCCAGAGTTAAGTAAGTTGAGGACACTGCTCTTGGAAGAAAAGATTTAGTGGGAGCAAGGTAAATCTTGTTAAATAAAAATATTCGAAGGTTTTTGCCTATGAGGAAGTTATAGGGGAAAGGGATGCAGGACAAATGTAATTAAAAATAACAAATTTAAATGTCTTTTTTTTTTAAAGATTTGTTTATTTTGAAAGAGAGAGCACATGCGGTGGGGAGTGGGTGAGCAGAGGGAGAAAATCTCAGATAGATTCCCTGCTGAGTGCAGAGCCTGATGGATATAAAGCTCCATCTCATGACCCTGAAATCATGACCTGAGCCAAAATCATGAGTCAGACGCTTAACTGACTGAGCCATCCAGATGCCCCAAGTATGTCATTTAAAAAAAAAAAAAAAAAAAGACTACCAAAAGTAAAGCTCAGTAAGACTTGGGTTAATTAGAATAAAGAGAGGATTCAGTGAAAAATCATCCTAGGGGAGGTCATAGTTTCAAAACAAGGTTGAGAAACACTGTTTCAGAGCTCCAAAAATGGAATCAGTTGTCTAGTAAGATAATCAGTCTCAAGAAAGTGAGTTAGCGGGGGCCGGAGTGGCTCACTTGGTTAAGAAAGTGAAGTAGCCAAACCATACTTTTTAAAATAAGTCTGAATTTTCTCTAATCATAAGAAGATCTTTGTTTCAGAGGTCATTTCTAAAGTCCTATTGCATATATCCATGAAGCACATTGAAAGCTATTCTCATATGACCTCATAAGACACAGTTGGCACATGGGCCAAAGTCAGTAGCAAGCAATGTATTCACAGATGAATTGATTGCGATGAGACATTGGAATTTCTTTCATATGTGTTTTTAAGTTTTATAAGAGTCTATAGGGTAGAAAATTTAAATCATTTTTATTTTAATAAGAACCAAATATCCCAAATTATTGAAACTATAAGATGTAAAGGTAACTTACATCAACAGGATGGTTGATAAATGGTGTCCATGTATCAGTATGTAAATTGGTTGTGATACATCTTTATCAGATGGTTTTTCATGAAGCTTCCTACATTAAAAATATTCCATTGTCATAATGATATACCACAGTAAAATAGAGAGAGTAATGATATCGCTTAGTGGCTTTTATACCTTTTAAAAGAGAAGAAGTTGTTATTTTTAACAACACAATTTGAGAAGTGCTCATTAAGGTTAGTCTTTCTAAAAATTCCTAGTGAAAGAAAACAGGAGAGTAGCTACATGAGTTGCAGAACGTATTTGAGTTTTGTTGATTAGTATGTTTACATTTTTCTAATTGAGATGTTAGTTTGTCAAGAGAGGAATTACAGGTAGCAGATGGAGAGGGAGAGAAATTGGCTGAGAAAATGAAGTGGTGATGGATATGGGCCCAAGAACTCTAATAACAAGGAGAATGGTTCTTCCTCTAGTTAGGTGGTTGTCAGTGGGTTACCTTTGCCCTGCAGAGTACATTTGGCAACTCTTGTGACAGTTTTGGTTATCACAACAGGGTTGGTTGGTGCTGTGACATTTGGTGAATAGAAAGGCCAGGGATGCTGCTACACATCCTACAATGCACAGGACACCCCCCACAACAGAGGATTATCCAGTCCAAAATGTGTGTAGTACCATGGTTGAGAAATCCTGATCTAGTTGTCAGTGTAACATTGTATTGGGGTACTGTACAAAGAAATACGTAAGTATAAGAGATTTAAAGAAGCTTGAGCCCTATAGCCTTAATCTTATTAAAGTAGAAAGCCACATGGCCTACAGTTCTAACACTTCTTTATTTAAATGAATCAAAAGTCAGAATTGGAGTGCCTGGCTGGTTCAGTCAGCAGAGCATGTAACTCTTGATCTCAGGGATTTAAATTCAAGCCCCACATTGGGCATAGAGATTACTTAAAAATAAAATCCTTTAAAAAAAATAAGTCAGGGGGCGCCTGGGTGGCTCAGTGGTTAAAGCCTCTGCCTTCAGCTCAGGTCATGATCCCAGGGTCCTGGGATCAAGCCCCGCATCGGGCTCTCTGCTCAGCAGGGAGCCTGCCTCCTCCTCTCTCTCTCTCTCTCTCTCTTTCTGCCTGCCTCTCTGCCTACTTGTGATCTGTCTGTCAAATAAATAAAAATCTTTAAAAAAAAATAAGTCAGAATTAGTTTAGCACCATCTTAAGAGCTCAGTTTATTTTCTTCATGGGTGCATATAATAAAAGTATTTTGAAATTCCATTTTAAATTGTGTGCATATGCCCAATGAGCAAGTCAGCAAAAATGCTTTTGTTAACTTAAAAATAAAACTGTAGCAGTAAATATTTCATTAACTTATCTGGCAAACAAAAATGCACATAGTTTTAAAACAGAGCTGCCAATCTCTCATCCTGTTGGATTCTTAAGAGATTTTGAGGCTGGTATTCTTCCAGGCCATTATTCTGTTTCTGAGGAATACCTATCTTTTGCTAATCAGATTGAAATAAAAAGAGAGCTGGTATACCAGAATACAGAGATAAGCTGTAATTTCATTGTTAGTCAATACACGCTTCATAATAATCTTGTTTTTACTTGTTCTATTTCAACAACTTTTTTATTTTATAATAAATGAATAAAAACTTAAGGAATTATTGTGAGATCTTTCATTTTAATCCAAGCTATACTTGTTTTTAGAAGTCTGAAATTTCAGTCCTCTGAGTTTTTCTTATAAAAAAAGCTTTGTTTTATTTTTTTTTAAGATTTTATTTATTTACTTGAGAGAGAGGGAGAGAGCACAAGCAGGGGGAGCAGCAGGAGAAAGAGAAGCAGGCTACCCACTGAGCAGGAAGCCGATGCGGGGCTCCAATCCCAGATCCCTGGGATCATGACCTCAGTGATGCTTAACAGACTGAGCCTCCCAGGGACTGGATCAAGCCCAACATCAGGAGCCTGCTTCTCCCTCTCCTCCCTGCTTGGGCTCTGTCTTGCTATCTCTGTCTCTGTCTCTGTCTCTGTCTCTCTCTCTCTCTCAGATAAATAAACAAACAAATACACAAAATCCATTTCCAGGGGCACCAGGGTGGCTCAGTCGAATAATCGTCCAACTTTTGATTTCTGTTCAGGTCATAATCTTGGGTTTGCAGGATCAAGCCCTGTGACCAGCTCCATGTTCAGGATAGAGTTTGCTTGTCCTTCTCCCTCTGCTCCTCCCCCCACCTGCATACACTGTCTCTCTCTCTCATAGCCAAATAAATAAATAAAATCTTTAAAGAAATAAAAGCCATATCTAAAGTCATATTGCACATTTTTTAGTACAATTCTGACTTGCAGCTATGTGATACAAACAAACAAAAATTCTTTCTATTTGCTTCCTCTAAACATGAAAAAGTGGAATTGTGTAGACTGCCTCTATAGTTTTTACAGAAACATCTGTTATAATATAACACATTAACTCCCACCATTGACAAGTTAGTTGTTCTTGGGACCAGTTCTTCCATTTTGTGATTTGTGCCTTGGTCCTAATTCTGTCCGGGGCCTTCATTCTCCTGGCTTCTATCTTGATTTCTATTAAAACTTGTTTCAGAGTATCAAGTAATTGGGAACTCTCTGTGTTTCTAAATATCTATATGGAGTTGTTAGAAGTGTGGTGTAGCTGTGTTTATACAGAGCAGGTACATTTTCTCATGGATTACAAAGGAAAAATTGGGATTTTTTTCCCTCAACAAATCAGTCTAAAATCAGAGAAAACTAGCTTAATGTTTAGCTAGTGATTCACACTAAATAGAACACTTTCATAAATGTTTTCTTATTTGGATCTTACAATAACTGTATGAAGGGAGTATTATTATTATCTTGGAGATAAATGAACTATAAATTTAAGTGAGATTTATGACTCCAAAACTCATAAAGTCCAAAGTGAGTCTCTGGAAATTAAGAGCTAGGTGTTGTGACTTCTGCCTTATGTGCTCCATTTCCTAGTTCTGCTCTGGGATCTCAGGGACTCCAGCCCACATGACTGGGATTCTGGGTAACAAACTAGGGGTGGGAAGGGCACCCAAGGGAGGAAACAGGAAGATCCCCCAGATAGAAGACCATCTCTTCCTGTCTAATAACTCATTTATTGTACCTCTCCCCCATTTTTCTGGAGCCCCAGTACCATAACACCTGTTTTGGCCAGTTTCACCAGTTGACTCCAGCTCTTGACTCCGTTCCTTGTGACCCTGTTCTCCTAATCCTCCTGTTCCTGCATTTCACTGCTCATGCAAGTTGCCCTGTCTTTATAAAAAAAATCCTTAAATGATAGAAATGAGTTTCTTAACAACTCAAAGCAGTTTTTAAGAAATATTCATCAATTTAGTCTCCTTCTTTTCCTGCAGAAGAACATTTAAGGTACAAAGAGTAAGGTAAACCATGTTTTAATATGGTGGTATGTTATTGATGTGTTAATATTAAAAGTTAGGTATTAATGTGATAGAAAGGAAAGTAGAAATAACAAGCTTTTACTTATTCAGACTAGTTTTACTGAAACTCATTACTATACATAGTCAGTCTTTTGATTCCAGGTGAATAAAGAAACTGGAATAGTTCTCAAGTACTTGGCACCTACTTACTAGCGAAAGAGTCAATCATATCCAATGAGAGCAGTAATGCCTGTGGTTTATTTCTGGGTGTAATAGTAAGGCTGAATCTTAAAATCTCATAAAACGATTATTTTTGCAACTCTGTATTTGTATTTATATGTTTGGATGTGAGAGGGAAAGAAATATATTGAAGTAATATTTTTCCAAGCAGCTATTACATACCAGATACTGCGTTAAGCACTTAGATGCACAGTGATGAACGAAATGCATTAATGGCATTTCCACCGTAAAGTGAGTAAGTTGGTCAAGAGAGAAGAGAAAGACAAAAACAGATATAGACATTGTATTTCCATATCAGAATTTGAATTAGCAACCACAGCTGAACCATGGTATATTAGAGAACTTAACATTGATTCATTTACCCACCCAGTTACCATCCCACCAAACTTAATATGAGACCTTATAGGCACTTGCTAAGATCTGAAGAGATAACAAAGTAAACACGGGAAGGAATTAGCAAAATGGGTGAAGGAAAGTAGGAGATATAGCCTCCAGTTATGGAATGAATAAGTCTAGGAATAAAAGACAGAGAATAGGGAATATTGTCAGTAATGTTATAATAGCCTCATATGGTAACAGATGATAGCTATACTTGTAAGCATAATAATAACATATAGAAAAATTGAACCACTCTGCTGTATACCTGAAACTGATACAACATTGTGTATCAACCATACTCAAATTAAAAAAAATTTTTTTTAAGTGAGCAGGGAGTGTTCAACCCCCTAATCCCAATCACACGTCCTCTCAAATTCAAATCAACATATACAAATTCAAATCAACATTGAAAACCTGTTATGTGCACCAACAGATTTTTAGCCCTGGCTGCAATTAGAATTATTGGTGAGGCTTTTAAAAATACCATTGCTTATGTTCCCCTTAAAACCAATTAAATCAGATTTTTGGGAGTGATGTCCTGGCATCAGTATTTTTCCAGCGCTTCCTGGTGTAATTCTGATATACAGCCAGAGTTGAAAATCCGTTTCCTGTCAGATGCCCAAAGGGAGAAAAAAACCAAAAAAGTGAGGAAAAAATAAATACAAACATGTATCCATGTTTGTAAAAGATACTATCTTTCTGTAATTCCATGAAGAAGGGGAATAGGAACAAGCACATGTCTCTAAATATTTTTATCCAAAAAGTTAATTACATTTTGAGTCCTTCTTTAAGTAGAGGGGAGTTGGAAAAAGTATAAAGCATGTGCCTTCCCTCCAGGAGCTTAAACAGTGGCTAAAAATAAAGGGCAGAGAAACAAGGAAATAAAAGAGTACTCAAGAAATATCTCCAAACAGCAAGAGACACAAGTACTTTGGTCTATGAGTTCCCATAAGGGCAAAGGAAAATTAAAAGAGCTTTTCAGATGCAAAACCAAGAAAGCATTCACCCCATGTTAACGCTCAATAAAGCAGTTAATATACTCCCTAGTTTTGCAGCAGAATATTCTCATTCTTGTACAAATAAGCAGACCATTTCTTATTTAAGGAGAGGATATTCTCATTAGAAACAAGTATGACCATTTCAAATGGCTGATCCACGTATTTGTAAATTGTGATACGTACTTGCAGGGGCGTATATCTCTCCAAAGGCTTAGAGCAGTCAATGAATGTCCCCAGTGAGATTTTTAGGAATAAATTTAGGAATATAATAACTTTTCCAAGAAATATTCCCATCGTTAAAAATATATGAAGTGATATTACATGTTCTCTTATTTAATCCTCACAAGTATATTGAGAACATGAAGCCCACATTGAAGTGACAAATGCAAGTTTTGAGTTTAAGTCTTCCAAGTCCATTGTTCTTTTTCATACCTGAATGTTTCTCAATCTTAGCTACATATCAGAATACCTAGAGATCTTTTTCAAAATTGCCAGGACCCCACTCCCCAGTAATTCTTACAGTAGGTTGAGGGAAGAGGGGAGAGGGTGAAGGGGGCCTAAGCAGCAAGGATAACGGGGTGCTCTGCAAAAGAAGAATATTTCAGTAATCCTACTGTTAACTCTTCTAAAGTGAAATATAGATTTGTTAATAGTTAAAAACTTTCTGCACAGCTATGAAATTGGAGAATATTTATGAAAAGATAAAATAAGAATACTATGAGGTAACAGAGTTTTAATAACCCTTGGAATGCCATTATCTGGCAACCTAACTCATAGGGCACCTTCTTATTACACAAACTTTATTAAAATGTAAATTAAATATAATGTGTCCTGAAGAAAATCAGTTTGAAAAAATGGGCTCGGGCTTTCCACATTGAGTCAAAATCAAGTCAAATAAAATTTTTCACAAGTGTCATTCCAGGCTCTTGCTAGATTATAGAATTGAAACCAGTTAATGTTATATATACTCAGAATCATTACTATATTACTCAGAGTATTTTTTCTGTCTGTTGCAGAAGTGCATGCTGTCTTTTAAGATTTGGGAATAACATTTTGGATCGTTCCAAGAGTATTTAATATAAACAGGATCTGTTACTATCTAAAAAATTATACTTAGCTCCATAAAATAATACACTTTTGTAAAAGATAAATCTTGCCTAGATTTAGGATCTAAAAGTATTTTCTTGTGATGTTTTGTAATTAAAGGGTAGCCTACTGAAAACATCTTCACTAAGCTGGATAAGTTTTCATCCATTTTTCATGTGTTTAAATGTGTGTGGACCAACATATTTTATGAATGGAAAAGAGATATATATATCTATCTATCTATATAGATATATCATATTTTATAAAAATCTTTGGATATATTTATCCAAAAAATGTGCATTTTTTGGATTAGACATTTACTTAACATAGTTACCATGGGAAGTAGGATTTGTGGGTAGCACCACTTTTCTAAGAGAAAAATGCAGCCTATTCATATTTTTATAGAGCTCAGTTCTTTTACAGCTTGTATAGATCTTTGATCATCTTCATATTCCTCTTATCTCCTAAATACCTTTTGATCACATAACTTTTTGAGATTTCTTTGGGCTATTGAAAGGGAGATTAAACTCAAAGCTAGTAATTTTCCTAATAATCCCTTCATATCCCATTTCCAAAGAAAAGAGAGTTCCTTCTTCAACCCAAGGTGACTCCACTTCATCTATAATCTATATTCTTAACCATGATTGCTGATTTACTCTAGGACAGACATCTTCAGGTTGACCCTCTCTCCCATGTATCTTCAGCCTCCCCTTTTCTCTCTACCATCTCCTTCTCTCATATAAAAACATGTTCGCTTTTCCATCTTAACAAGAATGCACCAAAGAAAAATGATCCAATCAAGAAATGGGCAGAAGACATAAACAGACATTTCTGCAAAGAAGACGTCCAAATGGCCAACAGACACATGAAAAAGTGCTCAACATCACTTGGCATTAGGGAAATACAAATCAAAACCACAATGAGATACCACTTCACACCAGTCAGAGTGGCTAAAATTAACAAATCAGGAAACGACAGATATTGGTAAGGATATGGAGAATGGGGAACCCTCCTTTGCTATTGGTGGGAAAGTGGCTACAAGCTGGTGTAGCCACTCTGGCAAATAGTATGGAGGTTCCTTAGAAAGTTGAAAATAGAGCTACCCTAGACTCAGCAATTGCACTACTGGATATTTACCCCAAAGATAAAACTGTAGTGATCCAGAGGGGCACCTGCCCCCCATTGTTTATAGCAGCCATGTCCACAATAGTCAAAGTATGGAAAGAGCCCTAATGTCCATCGACAGATGAATGGATAAAGAAGATGTGGTGTTTATATACAGTGAGACATTACAAATATTATGCAGCCATCAGAAAATGAAAACTTGCCCTTTACAATGATGTGAATGGAACTAGAGGGTATTATGCTAAGTGAAATAAGTCGATCAGAAAAAGACAATTATCGTATGATCTCACTGATATGTGGAATTTAAGAAATAAGGCAGAGAGTCATAGGGGAAGAGAAGGAAAAATGAAACAAGATGAAACTAGAGAGGGAGACAAACCATAGGAGGCTTTTAATCTCAGGAAACAAACTGAGGGTAACTGGATGGAGGGGGGTGTGGAGGATGGGGAGGTTGGGTGATAGACAGGGAGGGTATGTGTCGTGGTGAGTGCCATGTGTTCTGTAAGACTATGAATCACAGACCTGTACCCCTAAAACAAATAATACATTATATGCTAATCTAAAAAAATAAGAATGGGGAAAAGGAGAAAGCTCCCTTAAATTTCTTCCACCTCCTCATACCCAGTTTGTCCTCTAGCCCCTTCCCTGTATCTGTCCTTTCCTTCCTCCAGTAGGATCTCCTCCCTGTCTATATCTCATTTATTCTTCAGCTCAAGCTTGGGCTCCCACCACAGAGGTCATGAGCAACATCCTCATAGATATACCCAGTGTACTCTTTCTCTCCCTCATTATCTTCTCCTTTCAACAGCATTTAACGCTATAGATCACTCTGTCTATCTTGAATTTTTTCTTTCCTTACCTTCTCTAACTCCTTTTGCTTCCTAATTCTGTGACTACTTTTGCTAAAACCCCTCTCCTGACTTATCTTCTCTCCATTTCTTAAATATCCGTACTTCCCAGAGTTTTATTCTCAGCTCTCTTGCTCTTCGTTTTATCAGATAATTTTGTTTATTCTTGGCCTTAGCCACTGGTATGTTGGAGTCAGCTCCTAAGGACATGTTATGCACATCTCTTCTCAATTCTTTGTTCATTGACCATCAGGTTGGTAGCTTGAAATTGACCAAGGTAGGAGTAATTATGTCACAGATACCAGTAAATGCTGCAGATCCGGGAGGTTTGGGTTTTTGTTTTTGTTTTTGCCTTTTTTGTTTTATTTTGTTTTCTAACAGTTAGCCTAATAGTACACCACTGGCTTTAGTAGTGATGTAAATGCTTCCATTTCTCAAACCTGTGTCTCACACTTTCTGAGCACCAGCCAATATTTCTGACTGATTTCTGACCAGTTCCTCTTGAATGCCCAAATGAAACTCATTTTCTTCTCCCAAACCACCCCTCTTCTGCCCTAGTCCACGCTTTGGCTAATGAATGACCCCACCATTCTCCTGTGTAGGAAGCCCAAACTTCTCTCTCCCTCTGGACCACTGTATCTAATTAATTAGGATGAATAGATAGGTAGATAGATAGACAGACAGACAGATAGATATGTCTCCACTTGGTTTCACAGAAGATTTAGGTTATCTCAACAATATATATGATAGGACAGGACAAAGTAATTTCTCTCACAGCAATAGTAAAGGAGGGCATCTGACCAAAAGAGAAATAGATGAACTCAGAAGTGAGATGAGTATGGAAAACACATGCCATGAAGTCCAGCCTCCTACATCCTGTCAGTTAAGTCAACATCCTGAATTGCTCTGGATCCATCTTTGCCAACAGTGCAGTATCGCAGCCTCCCTATCGACCTTCCCTGCCCCCAGACTTGCTGCTTTCCCACCCTCCCATTGCACTTCCCATAATGCTTCCAGAGAGGCTATTCTTAGGCCCAAATCTGATTCTATCACATTGTCTTTCCCTTCAGCTTAGAAACTCAAGAGTAGTTCTCCACTGCCGTGGAACAAAATCCAAACACATACCCAGAGGAAACCTCTACCAGATTTTTGGTTCATCCTTTGGTTCATCCCAGATATCACTCCTCTTCGAAGCCTTCCCTGACTCCCACAGACCTTCTTCCACTCTATATCTACATCTCTCTTAAGTATCTGTTATTTGATTCCGTTTACAGCTGTGAAATACTTACTTTATGCCATGAATTATATTTGGTATTGAAGATAAAGACTTAGATAGTCCTTGTGTTTTAGGGAGCTTTAGTTGAAAAACATATTGAAGCAAATCATAGAAAGTGAAATGAGCTCTACACAGTAGAAGAGATACCTCTGCAAGTTACAGAGATAATAGGAAGGATGGGAACGCTGTCTCACAGCACATGTCACATTCTAACATGATTCTTACTTGTGTTTCTCTCCCATTGGAATGGGAGGCATATATATCCCATGTACCACAATGGGAGGTACAGAGTATGTGTACATTGGTAGGTGTATGATGGATGGATGGATGGATGGATAGGTGGATGAATGGATGAATGGAAGAAAAGAAATTTCAACAACTGCCTAAAATTATTTAGAAGATTATCAACAATTCTAATGACCCTTACTTTCCTTATCATCTATTACCAATTTTATTTAGAATTGGGTGGATGGAGGCATATAAATATGAGAACATGTATACCCTTACAATACCATATAAGCTAAATCTACCATGGGAATTTATCTGGTTCAGCCAGGTTTGAATCTGTTAGCTGGTCAGGGAGGAGCTCAGGGTCTAGCCTTTTCAGTGAGCCCTTTGCTAAATACATCAAAGAAGTCTGACACTTGAAGGTTCATTTGCTTTACAATTTGCCAGAGGCTCAGGCAAAAGGTCCCAATTAAAGGATCTGGGTGTTTCTGTGGTGTCTTGCTCAGCAGTAAAGGGAGAAACCCCAGGGCTTCATCACCTCACCAAACAGTGCATTCAGTTAATCCTGCTAGATTAAAACCAAAAAGCCCCACACATTCTGAAACTTTATAGTTTGGGTTCACGATAGTTGCATCCCTCTAATCTCTGAAGGACTCTGTTTATGCTGGTATAGAAGTGTCTAGACTCTAGAACAGTAGTTCTCAGTCCTGGCTTTTAAAAAAGGAAGGTAGGCAGGTAAGAAGGAAGAAAAGAAAAAAAGAAGAGGAAAAGCAATCAATACCAGACTCCACCTTCAGAGAGTTACTGGCTCCTAGCTGGGCCCAGGCATCAGTATTTTTTGAAGTGCCCCAGTTACTTTTTTTTTTTTTTAAAGATTTTATTTATTTATTTGACAGAGGTCACAAGTAGGCAAAGAGGCAGGCGGGGGTGGGGGGAAAAGCAGGCTCCCCGCTGAGCAGAGACCTTGATAAGGGGCTCCATCCCAGGACCTTGAGATTATGACCTGAGCCTAAGGCAGAGGCTTTAACCCACTGACCCACACAGGCACCCACCCCCAATTAATTTTAATGTGTAACCAGGATATGAAAACACTAAGCGTCAAGACCAGATAACTTTAAACTTAGCCTAGAATTTAATTCACAAGACTGCCTCCTTCTTATCCTTGAGGTCTGTACCTAAATGTAACTTTCTCAGTTGGGCTTTACTCATTACCCTGCCCCTCAGAGAATTTACCACAATATGAAAATAACTTGTGTATTTATGTTTTTCTGGTTTATTATCTGTCCCTCCTACTAGGTTAGGAACTTCATAAGATATTTATTGGCATCTCCTGGTGAGTGAATGTGAGCTGTAAATCTAAGAATATGTGTTACTGCTGCTAGGCTGAGTCAACAGAGGGGAAAAGAGAATTGGAAGAAAATAAAAGCAGGTGAAAGTTTGAAAGCAAGGAATGCTATATTTAGAAGGGAGTTACAGAAAGCCTCAGTAGATGATTCAAGTCAAGACATAGTTCTAAATTGCAGTACCACAGATTGCCTACCTATAACACTTCTTTACGACAGAAAAACAAAACACCTCTTTATTCACAAAGTAATATATGCTTGTAAAAAATTCAAAGAACATGGCTGAAAGTGAAACTTCTAACACCCCCTGCCCCATACTCCAGGAATAACCATTGGTTATAATTTAGTGTTTATCATTTAAAGTATTTTATAATGTGTACACAAATAATAGACAGGCTGGTTAAAACAGAATTGAACCCTTTCAGAAATACATTTCTCAGTAACTAGTCAACTAGTAACTAGTCAAAACCTGTAGTCAAAGCCTGGAGTTGCCCTATGGCAAGACACCTGTAAGGGTAACTTGATAAATTTAGTGCAAACTACATTTTTTATAAAATAATCTAGTTACTGAGTGTTAGATTTTTTTAAAGTGTTCAGTTTCTTTTGAATCACCGTGTATTTTACATACACATAAGTACTCACACACACATTCTTTTTTTTTTTTTTAAGATTTTATTTATTTATTTGACAGATCACAAGTAGGCAGGCAGGCAGAGAGAGAGAGGAGGAAGCAGGCTCCCTGCCGAGCAGAGGCCTCTGCTTTTAGCTCAGGCCTTAATCCCAGGGTCCTGAGATCAAGTCCTGCATCAGGCTCCTTGCTTAGCAGGGGGTCTGCTTCTCCCTCTGCCTGCTGCTCCCCCTGCTTGTGCTCTCTTTCTGACAAATAAATAAATAAAATCTTTTAATAAATAAGTTGTTTTAAGTGGTGATAAATTTGGTAGTACCTTTTTATTTTATCACCTTTCAGCTATTTGGATACATACTAGTTCAACAATCAGCAAATATGCAGGCCAAATCCAACTCTTCACCTATTTTCATAAAGTTTTATTGCAACACAGCTATGCTTATTTTTTTCACATAAAAACTATAGCTACTTCTGTGCTGTAATGATAGAGTTGAGTAGCTGCAACAGAAACCATATAGTCAGAAAGAAAGAGAGGGAAAGAGAGAGAGAAAGGAAGGAAAGAAGGAAAAGAAAGAAAGAGAAAAGAGAAGAAGAAAGGAAGGATATAGTCCACAAAATATCTACTATATTCTCTAGGAGAAAAGTTGGCTAATTCCTACCCTAATTGATCAAAAGATTAAATCACCAGTAAACAATCAGAACAAACCAACTGAGTCCAGTGTATGAGAATATGTTAATGATTCTGGGATTTTACACTAGGTAAAGAAAGAATAGAATGTACTTGTCTGATTGCTTTTAGTAAGAAAGAAGGAGGTCAACCAAAGCCTTGGTAAATGATAGTGGGGAAAGAGTGGAGAAACATGTTCCATCTAGCTGGGTCCCGTTTTCTTGTCAGGCAGGTCACATCTTCTCCCTTTCTATTGTCTCCCTTCCCAAGGAGAACAGTGCTCATTAAAGATGTAGCCAAGATTTTCAGAATACCTGCAAGTTGAATCCTTTGAATGTAAACCAGTCTATCTTGTCTTTGCTGCCAAGCTTTATAAATCATTTGGCTGAACAATTAAAGGGCTGGAACCCTTGTTGAATGCTGCTCCAGGTGCTGTGGGGTGAAACTGCCCCCTGCCACTCAGCATGCAAGGTGGGGACCCCACACAGTGATGGTTGTAAGAGAAAGCACCACAAGGCATTTGGTTTTCATCCCCACTGGGCTTATCTATTCTCCCCCAGTCCCAAATTTTGCTGCAAACACCCTTCTCTGGACATTCCATTGCGAATCTTCCGGTGACAGGTCTCTTGAGTGTTTGTTTGCATTAGTCAGCTTTGAAAAAGTGTGTTGCCATAACAGTGGAAAGCATTATAATGGGTCAGACTTGCTGGAGGCTGACCACCTCCTCTTTGCTCTGTATTGGTCTCTAATGACTGACTTCCTCCTTCCTATGGAACTGGTGTTATATGAATTCTCAAGTTGCTATCTCTTGGATAAATCATGTACTGACTGGCCCTGAATTTGGTTTATGGC
Source organism: Mustela putorius furo (assembly GCF_011764305.1). NCBI lineage: Eukaryota > Metazoa > Chordata > Mammalia > Carnivora > Mustelidae > Mustela > Mustela putorius. The sequence goes on from NW_025421987.1 coordinate 26,562,840, forward strand.
ATCCTTCTTAAGTTACAAATTATTTGGAGATTGGGGTGCTCTTCCTCTACCCCTTCTTTCTTTTTTTTGCATCCCTTGCAACTCCTTGTTTTTTGAACCATTGCCGCTACTGAAAATAAGTGTTAATATATTATATCCCCATGAGCATTTGCTTTTAAGCTTGTATGATAGAATGTCCCTATAATCTCAGGTATGAACATTCACATTTTCTAGAAGTACCAGTTCCTACCTGCCACTTTTTCCCTGCTTTCACAAGATTCATACAGAGCTTCACACCCTCATCATTCAGAGTTGGGACAGCAGTAGCCAAAAACTTGAATGATCTGTATAACTGAGAACAAATAAGATTTTGTGTCTGCCTTGTACAACTAGATGTTTATCTGTCCACTGTATCTGTGTAATTGGCCTGAATTTTTAATGATGAAATTGCACAACTGAGAGGGACCTTGAAGATCATCTAATTGGGTAGATGTAGAAGGGGCCCGCAGAGCTAGCGTAACTCGTCCAAAATGATAAAGCCTAGTCCTGTAAACCTTTAGATAGAGAACATAATCAGTAGTTACATATCCCACCCATAAGACTTCCCCTCTAAAGGGCAATTTAAACAAAGAGAAATTCCAAAAACTTCAGTTTGGGTTCATACTGCTTTCTCTGATGAGTATGTGTGTGTTCTGAGGCTCTCTTGCTGTCTGTAAATCAGACATTCTTGCTGGATTGCATCAGATTCTAGGCAATGTGATTGATGAAGAAAGGGCAGAGGAGAGATGACGTAATGGCTAGTGCAGCATTTACCTGCAAATTATCTCTAGCAATGTACCGCTCGGTGTCTGTGTGACTCATGTACTGAGGCACTGCCATCCCTGTTATTCAGCACTAGCCTCACGCTTACCTCACCCTATGTTTCTCTCCTTTTCTTGCCAAATCTGATTAGAAGCATTTTTGTTTTAAGCCAATGTTTATGAAGCCATAAGTGGACTTTGTACCAATGACCATGTGGAGAAAATAAAAGAATATTAGAACAAGAAAATTATATACTGGCTTAATCAAATCAACTTGATGTCTCTCTTAACTTACTTCATAGCACCTATTATGTGCCTTCTACTGTCAGTGCTGGTAGTTTTCTTCCTTATATGGCTAATTTGCCTCTCAGCTTCAGTTTACTGGCTGACAGCAAACAAACCTACAGCAAGTGCCTACCAGTATCAGTGACTATGGCACATGCTTTCACATGCTGTTTTTCTTGTAAACCTCAAAAGCAGTTAGTACATGTACCCATTAGAGAGGTAAAAACACTGGCCCAGTTCACTTAACTAATATGTGTCAGAATTGGGAGTGGCATCCTGGTCTCTTGACACCATATATAGTACTTTTTCCACTACATCACAAGTTTCTTTGATTTTTATGTACTCAGGGAATTTTTGAAAGAAAAATGTTCATTTCTCTCAGGTGGATCATCATACTTGATATTATGTCTGCCTCAATCCTTTGTTTATCCTTGCGGCACTAGAAGTCAAGAGTATAGGCATCTGTATATTGATTGAACAACAGCACTCAAGTTGTCTGGTAGAGTTGTATCATATAAACACTAAATTTGCCTGAATTCAACTATACCTGCCCATCAAATGAATTTAAAAAGAGAAGGAATCATAATTTGCATTGTGCAGACAAGTCTATTCTGGTTGTATTCAATGAATCCATAACTAGGAGTGAACCTGAGTTAGGGGATGTGTGTTGATTTTCCTCAGCCTGTGTCTGTTCCACGTTCCCTCTCAGAGTAAGCATCTCGCCTTGGTCAGTGGACTGTTTTGTACAACATGTATCCTGTTGTACAAAAGCCAGCTTTTGTACTCATAAGCATCCTTGTATTCAACCAAAGACAGTAATCTGTACCAGTGCTGGAGGAAAAGGCCACCTGGGTTATACCTACTAAGGTATGTTGTCTTCTAACATGGGACCTTCCTAGGAGATTTTCAAGGTAATTTTGAACAAAACTTGATTTTTTTTTTCCTTACATATTCTTTGAAAGCCTAAACCCCAAGTAAAGTCCAGCTCCTGTAGATTAACATTGGTTTGCATGAAATCAGGCAGGGAAATTTTGTTTAAGTTGAACTGAAGCGCCTTGGGCTCAGCAACATTGTGTATATTGTGGCTAAACAAATCTTTCATTTTCTGTTGTGCTGAGTTGGAAGGACTGATACCAAGCAGATCAAATACTCACTGTGCCCATAAGAGAACTGTGTTGTTACTGAAACCAGGGGGGGAGAACCAACAGGAGGAAAGGCATGACGAGATCACCCAAAAGCATACTAGGGAGAGACAGAGGATTAAGAAAGCCCCATTGAATATAGTCACAGGTGATTTTTGAGAGGGTAGTGTGATCAGTCATAAAGTCAGAAGCAAGACACAAGTTTAACATCCTCTAATACCAGATCAGAGTAGTCAGCAGGATATCATAAATCCAAGAAAGCTGCAGCAGAAAGAGAGGCTGGGACTTGAGATCTGAGGACAAGAGGTTTGTGACAATAGTATACAAAAAATAGGATATGGAGGTTAAAAAGAAGAGGAACATGTCGTCAAGAAGAATTCTGGCTCTGAGCTTGTCTGAGATTCTCCCAGTGGTGGGAGAGATCCAGCCTCTGAGGAAGTAGAGGCAAGAATTATTGATGTCTTGTGGCAAACAGCTTCTCATATCCTTCTACCCATTCCATATTGGATTTTGTGCAGTTATTTTCTAAGTAGTTAGGTTCTAATTTTCTTGCAATTTGGGAAATCAAGGCTGGTTCTGCAAGGCTGTCATGGGATTGCAGAAGAGAGTCTCAGAAGTCAGCATTTGTAAATGGAAAACCCATAAAAGTTCAGCTCTCATGAACAGAAAAATGAACTCATTCATAATACCAAACCATCATCATATTCAGGGAAGTGGAGTTAAAACCAAGGCACCTCCTTTTCTTTCCTGTATTTGTATAGCTAATAACACCTTGCATTGTTAAAAGTGAAATCCTGCTGGTGATAATTTGCTTTCTCAGATAGCTCACTTTGTATTTTTGACTTATTATGAGTGTGAACTCCAGAAGATTGCTTGACTACCGTTACTAAGAAATAGGCTGTCTTGGTGAAACTGAACCTGGGAGGCTGGAGTGCTCAGATTAGGACAGAATCTCACAGTGGGGCCTCTCTATCCCCACTGTATGTGTTTAAGAATTCCCTTGGATGCTTATTAAAAATGTAAGTTCCAAGGCCCCACCTTAGACCAAATAAATATAAATCCATGATCAAATGTGACTAAAGAATATGCATATTAATAAACAACCCTGAGAATTCTTGTGAAACCTAAAATTTAAGAGCCACTGGATTAGGAAATATGTGTATGGTGTAATAAAGCAAATCCTAGAAAAATAACCATTTACTAAATCAAATTCCGATCATTCTAAATTTAAATTTTATCAATATAACTATGGCCAGGCATACTTGTTTTAATGAAAATCCATAAACTTCTTTGAAGCTCTTAGGAGAAAAATATAAAAACAAGATACATGTAAAATTTTAACAGTAGTAATAAACACCCTTGAACGTGAGAAAAAGGAGACTGTTATGAATTCAGAAAGGCTTTGTGTTTTGTGAAATTTCTATCTTTTCCCAAGAAGGGGAAGAGGGAAAAGGAGGGAAAAACACAGAGAGAAGCTTTCCTTGGCTTTGAAGATCCTAATCCTTTGTTCTACTTGCCTCCAAAATACAGCTTCTTCCTACTCACAGTCCCTTTGCTACAGGCCAGCTGCATCTCATTGATTGCCATGTCCACTATTGCTTTTTCTTTCTTTTTTAAGATTTTATTTATTTATTTGACAGGCAAATATTACAAGTAGGCAGAGAGGCAGGCAGAGAGAGAGAGAGAGGAGGAAGCAGGCTCCCCACCGAGCAGAGAGCCCAATGCAGGGCTCAATCCCAGGACCCTGGGATCATGACCTGAGCCAAAGGCAGAGACTTTAACCCACTATTGCTTTTTTAATCCTTATATACCAGAACAAGAATGAATAGTAGAAAAGAGAAAAGCAAATTGATAAGACCAACACTTTAGATCAGAAAGCCCTGGGTGAAATCATTTGCCCTAGTTATCAACTGCACGGAATGTAGGTGTATTTGGGAAATTGAGGGGTAAGGGCAGTAAGAGAGACTGGCTCCAGTTCCGCTGCCCCTGTTGAACTTCAGAAACTAAACTGAACCAATCTCTCCTCCAGCCCTCGTCTGTTCTTTGGCTCTTATTTAAATTTTGTTTTTGTTGTCTTTGAGTTGTTTTCATTGTATAAGTCATTTCTTAAATAACCCCTAAATTTCTTTGTTATTGGCACTGTTATGTACTTAACTAATACACTGCTTTCCTCCTTCCCCATTATCATCATTACTGCCCATAGAGGGATAAATTTGAGTCCCACCTTTCACCTCTTTTCATAAGGTGATCATCTGTAATTTTATGCCCTAAAGGCTCCTTTAAAAAAATATATTTTCTCTATATAATCATGAATTCTATCATTCAAATCCCAGACTTTTAGCTTTACCCTTTCTGTATTATTAAACTCAGCTTTGGAATGATGAAAATCCAGCTTGTTTATCTTACATCTTCTCTTCCCAAGAAAATCCAGCTTGGGATGCACTCAGCCCTCGGCATAGTGACTCCTAGAGTTTGCTGCTTCAGTTAAGAAATTAAAGCTAAGAACAAATGGTCCTGAGTCTGTATTCAATCAGATAACCAATAATAATTGTACCATCTCAGTCAAAGTAAGCAAGCATTCTTGATAGATAGACCATGATGCATTACTTTTGGATTACTAAACCCTTGCAAACTCTTAAAATTGAGCTATCTCTAATATGTATTATGAGGGATTTTTTTAAAAAAAAAACAGATTTTGGGGGGTACATGGGTATCTCAGTCCATTAGGCATCTGACTCTTGATTTCAGCTCAGGTCATGATATCAGGAGGAGATCATGTGAGATCAAGCCCTACATAGGGCTCCATTCTGGGGGTGGAACCTGTAATTATCTCTGTCCCTTTCTCTATGCCTCCCTCTCCCACCTCAGCAAAGAAAACTGGTTTTTGAAATATTTTTTCTTTGGTCTTGTTTTACATACTCTTTATTCAAAACCTGAGCAATAGTCACCTTCATAATTCTTTCAGTATTTATTTACTGGCTCTCTCAGTGCCTTAGCTGGTGTTTTTTTATATGAGATTTACACCATCTTGTGGCCTCTAATTTTCCCTGACTTAGTATGTTTCTTGTGTCCTTGGTATTCATTAGCCTATTGTCAGATGTTTGAAAAGGTAAGAAGAGCAAAAATCACCTGTTATTTTCTGCTGCAAAGGCCTTTATTTACTTTCCTCTTTTCTCTCCATGACCAATTGAGTCAATGATTTGAGTCTCTCAGATTTAGCCTTTTTATCTTTTATTTTCTGAGATCAGAATATCATATTGCTTAAAATTTTCATTTGTCTATAAAACCATGTAGAACACAGCCTTAGTGGCATGTCCACAAAAATGATCTTTTACTGTGTTCACTGATCTATTTTGTAAGAAATATCAAATTCTGGAGATCCATGCTTATACATTCTGCACCTCAAAAAGATAGTACAGGAGCGCCTGGGTGGCTTAATGGGTTAAAGCTTCTGCCTTGGGCTCAGGTCATGATCCCAGGGTCCTGGGATCAAGCCCCATATCGGGCTCTCTGCTTAGCAGGGAGCATGCTTCTCCTCTCTCTCTCTCTCTTTGTCTGCCTTTCTGCGTACTTGTGATCTCTGTCAAATAAATAAATAAAAATCTTTAAAAAAGAAAAAAAGATAGTACAGTGAGAGAAACCAGATTACAAAGGATGCAGTAGTCCAGTTAGAAATTAGTAAGAAATCCATTATATAATGAAGAAGGGAATTAGTTAATGACAAAATTTACTTTCAGTTGGGTGTCTAAGGCATAGAAAAGGCTAGAATTGGCCCATAATGTATACAGGTATTGCTATTTTTGCAATTGAAGGCCAACCTTCAAAGTGCTTTAAATCCGACAAATACTTCATGGAGGGAAGCTAAAGTGTTGCATAGGCAAAATGGGCCTATTGCTTTGACAGTCATTGTTATGAATTATAACTTACAGGAATCATTGTAAAAGATATATAATCTTAAAAAGATAGATATATTATCATCTAGTGATAACAAGCAATTGGCAAGAGGTGGCCACTGAGATAAAAGTCTGTTGGTATCTGTTGGTGAGCAGATTCTCATGGCCTCTCACTCACTGGTTATTGTGTAGCATGGGATTGTTAGTTTTCTAGGCAGTGAGGTTCTAATTTTCTTGCAGTTTGGGAAACTCAGACCTCTCTGGCGATTAGGGGTTGGATTTGGTTTCCCCAGCACAACCTGGCCATGGGACCTATATAAAGGATGTTGCCCTTCTCATCTACTAAGTTAGCAAAACATTTTCCATTTCCACCTTCTCAATCTTTGTACTAACATAATTACAATAAGTTGTTGCTGCTCTTGAAGATAATCTCTGTTCTTACATCTGGGATAAAGTCTTTCAGTAAAGCTGCTTAAGCGGTGGGGAGGAAAGAACCTTTCCATAAAGTTAAAGTCTTTCCTGATAAAGGTAACTACTCCACCCCTGCTTCCCAATTAGATCTCCTGCCAGCAATAGCATAGACTTGAGCCAGTGCCAAATGTTTTAATGCCATAAGGACTCAGTTGATAAAGTCTGTGCATGGCAAAGAAAAAAAGAGCCAAAGTTCCCAAACTCAAATTTTCCAAGATTTCCATGTGAGATGCAGCCAGGGCACCCTTCATCTAATTGTTACCATGTGTTGCTACAGTCATTGGTACCCTGCAATTCTCTAACACTTCTAGAGATTAGAAATTACAGGAAGTGCTAGCCATTTCAAGATGGAAATTTACTCTAACTGCAGAGACTTTGGTCTTTGTCAAAAAGAAGTACAATAGCAAAGATGGAATAATTGTGAGACTAATATTGTGATCTTTCCAAATAATTACTGAGTAATTATTAGTCAGTTAGCATTCAGTGTTGTACTTCCTTTTTCCATTAATATTTAACATGTGTTTTGCTAGCTTTACTTCCCTTATTGTCATAAATTCTAGATAGGAAAAGTTTATTGTCTTGCTTGGGCACAGAAAGGAAATGCCAGCACTAAATAGTTGTTGGGTATCTGCCTAGTTGAAGCAAAATGGTTTCATAAATCCCTGAGCATAAAAGAGATTAATTAATGATTAAGAATTACAAAGTACCCAGACCTTTCAGGAACCTGGAATACCTATATAAATACGAGGAGATGTTTTTCTCTCTTTGACATGATTTTCAGATCTCATTTATGATAGTTTTAGCTTCAGCATCCACCAAACTTTCATCATAGTTGCTAATGAATAATAACATTGACTTATGGAGAAGGAAAAATGAAAGCTGTGTGTCTATTAAATGTTGAATGTCCCTAAATGAGAATTCAGATTGAATGCAGAGACTGTATTGAGTAAGGCCTGTTTCAACTTGCCCACTCAACACTTTGCCTCCCATTTAAAGATATTAGTAGATTTTAATGAAACCTGTAATATTACTCAAGAATATGAGACTCATTTTCAGTTCAACTTATTCTCCTGTTGTCCTAAGGCAAACTAACAGCTAATATAAATTCCCAAATAGTTTGAGGAAGTTAGAGCTCACAGTAGTAGTAATAATATTGATTGCATTAAAAGCAAGAACAAGACTGCTTGCCCATGTTAGCAACCTGAGCAGTCAGAGGCATTAATGGACCATGAAAACTGGAGAGCTGGGGTGACTGTGGGTCAGAGCTAAGGTATATAGACAAGCACAGTGTCAGAGAAATTTTCATCACCTCCACTACACTGGGCCATTTCTCTTGATAGAGCAAGCTCTTAATTTCCCCCCAGTTGTTAATCTGGCACATTTCATGAATATCAGTGTTCACTTTGGAAAATAAAAAAGCAAACAGCCAAAAAAATCCAAGTGTTAAGGGGGAAAGAAAGTCAACAGAGGAAATTACAGTAGCATTTGATACAGTGGCACCTTTTTCTTGAGTCAGACGAGGTGAAGATATTTGAGAGTTTGTGGCTTTGACAGTCTCTTTTTAAGACAGTAGCCAGGGGTCTTGGGAGAGAAAGTGGTAGGCATACACTGCCACCGATTAGCTATGGCCTTTATACACATATGTGTTCACATTTTCAAAACAGGCCTGCTAAAAATATATATGAGAATCAAGTGATTTGAAAGTAAATCCCACTTCCATTCCCCATTGCTTTCACTCCCTGTTTGCCATTTCCTTTCTAACAATTACTGTTTCTGAAGGAATTGGTATTTCCTGCCCTGGTATAGTTTCTGTTTGTTTTGGATTGTCCATCAGTTGTTAAGATAGTTGCTATGTCTTTTTAGAATCTAGTATATCAAGAATTAAATATGACACCAGGTTCTTACTTTCTTCTATCTCTCTTATTTTTAGGTAAGTCATCTGATTGGAGTGTCAATTCATTTCATGGAATTTTCCATTTGGTAAAGTATTATTTTTTTTATCAAATGACGTAAACTTTTGTTTTTGTGATTTCTCAGTCTGTATTCGCCCACAACAATGACCTCCATAGTATATTCTGTCTAGGAGGCAAGGAACGAGAGTCACAGAATGAGAGAGAGAGAGAAAGAGAGAAGGTGGCCTAGGACACAAGGGAAAGGACATATAACTAAATATTTTGATATGAAAAAAAAAAAAAGGCAACAACAACACTATTGAGGGCACCTGGGTGGCTCAGTAGGTTGAGCAACTGCCTGCAGCTCAGGTCATGATCTTGGAGTCCCAGGATTGAGTCCTGTCCCCACACCCCCAGCATCAGGTACTCAGCAGGGGGGTCTGCTTCTTACTCTGACCTTCCCCCTCTCATGCTTGCTCTCTCTCATTCTCTCTCTCTCTCTCTCAAATAAATAAGTAAAATCTTTTTAAAAAACACTATTGAGAGAAACTTACATTTCAAAGCTATTTTCATGAATTTTGCCTTTTTGAATTTCAGGAAATAGAAGAGTTATTACAGTAGTCCCCTCTTACCTGTAGTTTCACCTTCTGTGCTTTTAGTTATCTGGGGTCAGCCGTAAGTCCAGAAGCAGATGATCTTGTATCTAACATATTATCAGAAGTAAAGAGCAGCCTAACACTACATCACAATGCCTACATCATTTACCTCACTTTGTCTCATCATGTAGGCATCTTATCATCTCACATCATCACAAGAAGGATGAGTATAGTACAGTAAGATATATTATGAGAGAGACCACATCATATAACTTTTATTACAATATATTGTTATAATTATTCTATTTTATTAATTGTTGAACTCTTATTGAATCTAATTTATAAATTAAACTTTATCATAGGTATGTATCCATGGGGGGCAGTATATATAGGTTCAATACTATCCACAATTTCAGACATCCACTGGGGCTCTTGAACATATCCCCTGTGGATAAGAGGGGACTACTATATATTTAATTGTATTTAGAAAGGACTGGGCTTACTTACTTACTTGTCAGAGAATCCAACCAAGGTTAGAGTAGTGGCTTTCCAGTTGTATTTGGTGAAAATCTGACATTCCTCAAAAGGTTGCTTTACCTCTTGGGAAAAACCATCGTCAGAGGGAGCTTTTCTTTTGAATTACTGTTTTAAGTCCTCATGTATTTGTTCATTTTGAAACACAGTTATCAAATGGAAGCAAAATACACAATTTTAGAAGTACAAAACCAGGATTCTGTGGCACAGAGATAGTACCAGAGGTTGTAGTCCATAATAATAGAAGATTGAAGCCTCCAAAAGTGAGTATGATGAGAGGGACAAAAGAAGACATCATAACATCACATAACTTTTCCCTGATGTTCTGTATCTTTTCACTAATAAGAAGGATGTCTGTGTTTGGTACACTTTCTGCAAAGGTAGATGAGTCATGAATCCTAGCAATTTGCTTTCCCTTGGGGGAATATTTGTCTTTCCATCAAACCGCACACACATTGATCTATTGATAGATTTGTTGAGTAGAGATTAAGTTAACAAAAAGATATAGCTTAAAATACTCCAACCAGTTAGATGCCGTATCCCTTTGATTCTGCTACTGTGTTATCTCTTCCATCTCCACAGATTTAATTTTTTTTTTTTAAGATTTTATTTATTTATTTGACAGAGACACAGCAAGGGAGGGAACACAAGCAGGGAAAGCAGGAGAGGGAGAAGCAGGCTTCCCGTGAAGCGGGGAGCCCAAAACAGTGCTCCATCCCAGGGATGGGCAGATGCTTAATGAGTGAGTCACCCAGTTGCCCCTCTACAGTTTTAAAATTTTAAACTAAATACCTTATATTCATAGTTGCAAATCCTGATAAGACCATGGAACATTGCCATTTCTTGTTGCTGACTGAGAAGCTTGACTATTGAATGAAATAGTGATAGGATGACATTGGCATTCTGTTAAAAAACCTTAGTGGCTAAAACAAAGTTCCTTCTACCCAGAGATAGACCCCACATGATAGGTCCAAGAGCATATAGTGTGGGTACAATTTCTATTCTGCAAAGCATTCTGCTTCTGGTTAAGTGAATGAGTGGATGGATGACTTTTTAAATGAGAGTTTTAATATTTTAATATTAGAGATATTTTTAAATGAAGAATTTCCCATTTTAGTAATAATTACCTTGTGCTTGGAAATATATTGTAGAGATACTTTCTCATACTTAGATTCTGATAATTCCCATATTAATAATCATGTAGCTAAATTTTATTTCTTTTAAAAACCTTTGTGAAGGAAATGGTGAGTGGGAAGCAAAGGGGTGACTAGTATCTTTTAACTCAAGTATTCCAAAAATTAAAAATAAATAGAAGTTTTAGGATTTCTAATACTTTCATCTGTCTTTTATATTCTAAAAGGATAAAATATACAAAAATTATTTTTTCCTTTTATATCTTTACACTAGGAAGGAAACTGGTAGACTTAATATGTTGTCAACTATTTGTAAGTTCTGCTATATATGAATTACATAAAAATAAATTAATTTCAGTGCTATTTTCTTTCTTTCCTCAGAATCTCTCTGGTTTTCTCATTAATATCATTAAAAGACCAAAACCAAACAAAATATTTTTGTATTTCCAAAGAAAAGTCCAGCATTCTAGTATTTTATAACGTTGGAGAAAGTCTGGAGTTTTTCGGTCTTTTGTTCTTTTTTTTTTTTTTTTTAAAGATTTTATCCATTCATTTGTTAGAGAGAGAGAGAGTGGGAGAACACAAGCAGGCAGAGGCAGGCAGAGGCAGAGAGAGAAGCAGACTCCCCACTGAGCAAGGAGCCCGATGTGGGACTCGATCCCAGGACCCCGGGATCATAACCTGAGCCGAAGGCAGCGGCTTAACCAACTGAGCCACCCAGGCGTCCCTTTTGTTCTTTTTTTTAAAGATTTATTTATTTATTTTAGAGAGCAAGTGGGGATGGGGAAGGGGCAGAAGGAGAGGGAGAGAAAGTCTTAAGCAGACTCCACGGAGCCCCAGGTTAAGACTGGGCTCAATCTCACAACCTGAGCCACCCAAGGTACCCCCAAAATAAGGAGCTTTTTAAAAAATACATGTCACTTAGTAAAGGGTAAGAGCATCTGGAAATAAGAATCCTCCCTAATATTATAAAGACTGGGAGAAGTTCTGATGTTTATGGAAGAATTTAGACTCCCCCACCCCATGCCAAATAAAGTATTTCATACACTCAGTTCAATTTCAGCTCAGCTAAACTGTCGTCAGAACAGACACATGTCTTTTCCTCAATTATAAAATGAGTTGATATCAAGACTAAGACACCAGTGATGGATTGGTTTCTGGATCCACGAAGCAAATTCTAACAGCAATCTTATTCAAGGCCAATAAGTTGTATTATATAAAATAAGCAGAGACTGTTTGAAGTTAAATAAATAAATATTAGAAAATAAATAAGTAATAGAAAATAGAATGACCATACTCTTTGTTTCTTTTCTAAAATAAGTTCCTTCTAAGTAGTTGAATAATATTTTTTAAATATTCTCAATCTCAGGCTCATTGCTTCTAGAATTCTCATGGTCCTTGATACTGAATACTGTGATTATTGAGGTAAAAAGTTGCCACAGCTATAACTGACATTATAGAAAAGAAAGTGGCTCTTCAATTCTCTGTGCCTTGGTATCCTCTTCTGTTTGCCTCCACTAGACTGAAAGCCCCATGAATTTAGAGACTGACTGGTTTTACTCATTTTTATATCTGTCACTATTGCCATACTGCCTGGTACATAGTAGTTGATCACTTAACATCTGATTAGTTAGAGGAAGTACTGTCAAATGTAAAATCTCAACCATACTTGAGAGTTGTAAGAAATAATGAAATGATGTGTGAATGTCTGTGTGGGTGGATGTGTGTGTGTGTCCCTCAAACATAAATGCTCAAAAATAATGGTTTTTCTAATCTGACTCATGCTAACCAAATTTCTAAGATAGCCCTGTTAATTTGTAATGGATGATATTTTATATCTGATTTGGGAGCTAGAGTTGTTTATATCCTTAGGCCCTCCCTGTTATTGATCATAATATATGTATATATATACAGGGATATACATAAGGCAACTAATTCCAACTCAGAAATTGTTTGAACATGACATGAGAATAAAGGGAATAAAACAGGCTGATACTTCTCTTTTTTCTTCTAAGGTTTCTAACAAATAACACTTCCCTTGGTTATTTTCAGATGCACTAACAAGGTTTTTTATAGCCCAGTTTGCTTTCTCTTAATCTGTGAGATCCCTAACACCTCAAGCCAATCATTATCTGATTTTTGAACATAGTTAATTTACTTCAAATAGATCACCCTGATCACTTTGATTAAGAAGTACCACCTAGGAGAGCCTGGGTGACTGTCAGTTAAGCATCCAACTCTTAATTTCCCTTCAGGTGATGATCTCAGAGTGATGAGATTGAGCACAGCCACCACCACCCCCAGGGTCACTCTCAGCACTCAGTGGGGAGTCTGCTTGAGATTCTCTCTCCCTATGCCCACCCACAATGCACAAATTCACACTCTCTCTCCCAAATAAATAAATAAAGTCTTTTTTTAAATAAATAAAGTCTTTAAAAATAAAAAAAGGAAGGAAGGAAGGAAGTGCCACTTGTGCTCATCTTTTTTTTAAAAAGATTATTTGTCTGAGAGACAGGGTTGGGCTCCCTGCTCAGTGGGGAGCTTGCTTCTCCCTCTCCCTACTGCTTCCCCTGCTTGTGCTCTCTCTGTCAAATAAAATTGTGGTGAGCATTTTGTGATGTATAGAAGTGTTGGATCGCTACGTCGTAAACCCGAAACGAACATTATAGGTCAACGTAATTCCATTGTTGTGGTTTGTCTGAAGGCTTTCCCAGCTTGAAGACAGAGAGACAAAGAGAAAGAGAGACAGAGATCACTAGAGGAAGGGGCAGAAGGAGAGAAAGAGAGAGAGCATCCCAAGCAGACTCTCACTGAATGCAGAAGACGACGCAGGGCTTTATCCCATGACCTGGAGAACCGGCGCTGAAACCAAGAGTTAGATGCCCAAGAACTGCGCTACCCAGGTGCCCCAATATATGCATCTTTTTGATATACTAACAGTCTCCCAGCTAGCTTCAGTTTAGATTTGTTTTCTGATCCTGTTTCCTGTTTTGAACTTGAAGTCTACTTTATACTTTGTACCAATGTCTTGTTTTATGGAAAATAGTACCACTGGTGATCAAGAATCACTAATAGGAGGGCTGATGTGATACTTATTTAGTACTGTCTGTTTCCATAAATATGTATTAAATGCATAGCATATGGGCATCCTGAGTTGTGATTCAACAACAGACAACATGAGTCATAATCATTTGTGAGTTGAAAATCAAAATCAGAGGCTCCCCCTGTGTTCTAGAATTCAGTTCTCAGAATTAAAAGGATGAGAATGAGACATAGCCTTTGAAAACCCTGTTATGGTGCCCATCAATGTTTCCCAGTGTGTATTCTGTGGAACACCAATTCTGAGGGTTGTACTATCAGAAGTCAAGTAAATTTAAGAAAAACAGCAATCACTATTCTTTTTTTTTTTTTTTTTAAGATTTATTTGGTTATTTTAGAGCATAAGAAGGAGGGGGAGAGGGAGAGGGAGAATTCCAAGAAGACTCCGCACTGAGCACCGAACCGACTCGGGACTCAGTCTTACAACCCTGAGATCATGACCTGAGCCAAAATCAAGAATCAGTCAATTAACCAACTGCACCACCCAGACACCCCAACAGTAATCAGTATTCTTGAAGAGCCACGGTGCAAATAAGATTAATCTGGTAAAAGCTCTAAAGTGTCCTACACAAACAAGTTTAGCTTTGCTGAACTAACTTAATTTAGAATACACTTCAGAGAATAAAAACAGTAATAGCATCTTTAGAAGGTTATAATTCACTTTTATTGTTTTTAATTGTATATGCATTTCCCTTTCTAGACTCTCTGAAATTAAGAATTTTTAATCATTATTCCTCTAATCAATCTTCCTCTGTGCTGTCTCCAACTCCTGATAAGAAAGATGTATGGAAGAAAGAAGGGGAAATAGTAAGGAAAGTGCGTGTGTGTGTGTGTGTGTGTGTGTGTGTGTATTAATCTGTCTTGTTTATTTGTCTGTTCCAAACTATTGTGTAGCCCTTATGTATTTTAAAACTTTGTACCAATATGATAAAATGTGTTAATATTTATAGCAAGTTTATGTTACATTACATAATTAAATACACAATATTTTTGATTCTATAACTAGTGAAGATGATTACTTGAAAAAGTAAGTATGGCCTATAGTTAATGGAGTTAAAATCTGTCTTGGAAGAACTTTTTTATTTTACTTTAAATTATATATGTAAATTACAATTTTTCTACCATATTTCCACATTTTGTTATTAAGTTTATAAGTTTAAAGATTACACTCAGAAAAATATGTTATGAAAATATTTGTACTAGAGGAAAACCTCCACTCTTTAGAATTCTCTGAATGGTGATTTTAGATAATAAAATATTCTCAACACTTGGAAGTTATTCCCCAATCATAAGCTACATAAGCTACAAAACTTTAAAAGTATATATTTGGTGAAAATTTTTCTAAAATATTTCCATTTCTTTTCTTTAAAAGAACATATGTTGACCATAATTTAAACTTTTTTCAGTGACCCAAGGTCATCGTTCAGTCCACTTCATTTCAGTAAATATTTGTTTAGCACCTCTTGTATGTGATGATCCTCCCAGGCCCTTTTGGATACTTCAGTCTGTCTACCACTATACTAAACAGCTGCTGAATGCTGTGTTTGAGGCTCTTGGGTTATCTTTTTATACTTTTTCTAATTTCCTAGCTGTGAAGACTGACAGACTTCTATGAGGGTGCCCCATTCAACCTCCCTCCTAGAAGTGGTGCTTCTGATCTTCTGTGAGCAGGAAATTAAAATACCCAGCCCTATGGATATGCATTGAAATAAGAAGAGTACACTAGGAATCTCTTTAATATGTGAAGTACATAAAATTTGTACATTTGGCTGCTCAAGAGTCCTTTTTATCCTTTTACTTGTTTCTGAAATCTCTTGAATTGTCCTAACATTTTAGATATGTGAAACGTTGCTATAAACTCATCAAGCAGACTTTTTTTTATCCCTTTGCTTAGTAGTTCTTCTCGAAGCAGATTCAGATTTTATGACACCACGGTCTATGTTATCCACTGACCAAGTGAGAATTAGTTTTGTCTAAAATATTAATCCAGAAATCTCCATTTAATTATAGTCCACAGCTTCCTTATGAGCCATTTTGTATTTGCCTGAGACTTGGTTTAATTTTGACCTATAATGAGTTTTTATTAGTTTTTTAGTTTTTCAAATTCACGGTTTGTGTGTGTATATATATATATACACCATATGGTATATTATGGTGTGTATGTGTGTGTGTGTGTGTGTGTGTATATAATATATATTATATATATCATAAAACTTTTTTTAGTTTTTATTTAAATTGTAGTTAATACATATAGTAAAATTGCTTTCATACCATAAAATTGTTAATAAAAGACTTCTATACCAGGCTCATTTTTATTTTCTCCTTTGTCAAAATGATGTGTTCTAAAGATGTCTTATCACTAAAAATCAGTATTTACAATGGTTAAATTATGGCTCTATCTAACTTTCAATTTAGCCAAAAATGAATTGAGTGCTGGAGAGACCCACTGTGTACATTATACAGACCTGCAAGAATTAATGTGTTAGAACAGTAAAGCTGGATGACATTTTTAGCACCTCCTAATGACCAATGTTAATCATACCTGTACTACAACTACCTCTCCCATTATTAGTAACTGTTAGTTAGCTCATCACATCCTTTCAACTCTGTGTCCTATTTATGTGTTCTAAATCTACTTGTCACCACCGTACCAAATAAGAAAAAGAAGCAGCACCATAGTAATCAAAGAATGAAATTCCTCTGTATGTACTTTGTATTACCAGCAGCATGCATATTGAGATCATTTTTGAAGAGTCAGTTAATGAAGAAACTTGAGAATCCTTGGGTTATCTGCCACTTCAAATTAAATTGTGATATTCTGGTCTCCTTAAAGGCGGTAGCAGATCTTTTTTTCTCTAAAACTGTTTCTAGGATTCTAGAGTAAAGCTACTGACTATCTTTTCATCCCTTTTCTATTTAAAAGTCTTCTATTTTAAAACTATATATAAATGTAAGCTGATGTGTATTTTCATGAGTGTGATTCACTCTGTAATCTTTCTTTCAAGCTGTTATCACAACATTAAGGAGTAAGAATTTTCCTTATGTTGTCATCTAACTTCATGGGTTACTTTCATTTGATTTTCTTCTTTTTAGTTATTCACTTAGAATTTAATGGAAGAGAATTCTGGAAAGCTGCAGTGGTTCTTTGTTTTTTAGAGGAAATGACTAACATGAGATTGAGGACAAGAGTGTGGAATAAGGAAACTGGCTTGAAATCTCTATATATTTTATGACATTTTATGTTCTGAGTAATATCTCTGACTCAGTAGTCATCCTGGGTATTAGCCATGCAAGTTTTCTTATTCCCTGGAAGGCCTTACTATAATCAAGAATTTTGCTAGCATATCATATACCTTGTAATCTTATTTTATAAAATTTTGTGGCATGTAATGTCTTCATTTCCCTGCAAACCTTTAAAACCCTTGTATCCTCATTTATTTTATTACTCTGACACTTTATATTTCATATCATTCTTTGTGATTCACTTTCCTCTTCTGCAAATAAATCATTTGCAGTTACCCTAAAAAGTAGTAGAAGACAAGTTTATAGCCAGAAGCTGTAAGTTCCCCAAGTTCAAAATCTGTACAAGTTTACAGTAGAAAACCAAAATATCCCCTCTATAATCACTGAACTTCCAAAAGACGATAGATGCCAGAGGCATAGAAACAGAATCAATCCATCAGGCTCTGGGTGGTTTGAAGGTCTGAAATAGATCATGTGAGACCCAGCATTACTTTGGCCATTCTTATTTGAGGGCTACAGATACGGTGGTATCTTTTGCCAAAATCTAAAGACCTAAAAATATAAATTAACCAGAAGGTAGCATTTCCTTTTTTTTTTTTTTTTTTTTTTTTTTTTTTTTTTTAAAGATCCATCTATTTATTTATTTTAGAGAGGGAGAGATAATGAGCTGGGGGAGGGGGAAAGGGAGAAGGAGAGAGAGAATCTGTAAGCAGTCTCCTGGTTGAGTGCAGAGACAGGCTGCGTTAGATCTCTGACCCTGAGATCGTGACATGAGCTGAAACTAAGTGGTCACTCAACCAGCTGAGCCACCAGTACCTCAGAAGGTAGCCTTTCTGACCTTACTCTCATCAGAAGGAACAGTAGGTTAAAAATTAATAATGACTGATAACATTTTTTCAAATAGTCTTACATTTTTTAATCATTTATCTTTAATTATTGAATTTAAAGTTTACCAAGCCAGGAAACATACTGCTATATACTTAATACTAAGAACTATTTTAGGGGAGCCTGTCTGGCTCAGTCCGCAGAGCATGCAACACTTGATCTCAAGGTCATGCGTTCAAACCCCACATTGGGTATAGAGATGACTTAAAATACCATCTTTAAAAAAAAAAAAAAAAAACTATTTTGATCTTTCTTCATTGCCTAGACCTCAAATCTCACAGCACGTTTCTCCAGTTTACTGTTCTCACCTACAAAATTGGAGAACATGGTCATTCCAGTGTCACTGCTGTTCTAGGCATCAAATAAAAATTTAAAAGAACTCGAGTTTCTGGTGACACACTCTAGAACTCTCATTATACATAATAAGCTCATTCTTTGGAGTTGCTATGAAATGATACTTAGGTTTTTGTGTCCTCAACTACGTTCTTCTTGGTCGATTGTTTCCTTCAACTTAGGCATCATTACCATCTTCACTCCAAGAAGTAAGCTAATGGTACACAGGATTATGCAAAAAGCTCCAGGAGACAAGGAGCTCTTTCCCAAATTTCAAAATTGCCTTATTGGAGAGAAAATTTCTATAATTTTTTTTTCATAGAATCTAAGTGTCAGAAAGAACAAAGAAGAAGGAGAAGAGCTCTTGAGCTCTTGAGTTTGAAGCAAGATCTGCATTATGACCCCATTTAGAAAAGTGCTGGCCCTTCATAAAGCAGTGCTTTGAACAAATTAGTAAATTTTACAACAAGTATATTGGATGCTAGTATTTTTTAAATCTCAGAATAGACATGAAGATAATTCAATAGGACCAATGACTTTCAGTTTAAAGAAAGAATGATGCTTTATGAAACTCTGATCTTTTTTTTTTCAATTTTTTATTTTTTATAAACATATATTTCTATCCCCAGGGGTACAGGTCTGTGAATCGCCAAGTTTACACATTTCACAGTACTCACCATAGCACATACCCTCCCCAGTGTCCATAACCCCACCCCCCTTCTCCCAACCCCCCTCCCCCCAACAACCCTCAGTTTGTTTTGTGAGATTAAGAGTCACTTATGGTTCGTCTCCCTCCCAATCCCATCTTGTTTCATTTATTCTTCTCCTACCTCCTTGACCCCCCTGTTGCATCACCACTTCCTCATAAAAGGGAGATCATGATAGTTGTCTTTCTCTGCTTGGCTTATTTCGCTAAGCGTGATACCCTCTGGTTCCATCCATGTCGTTGCAAATGTCAAGATTTCATATCTTTTGATGGCTGCATAGTATTCCGTTGTGTATATATATCACATCTTCTTTATCCATTCATCTGTGGATGGACATCTAGGTTCTTTCCATAGTTTGGCTATTGTAGACATTGCTGCTATAAACATTCGGGTGCATGTGCCTCTTTGGATCACTACGTTTTTATCTTTAGTGTAAATACCCAGTAGTGCAATTGCTGGGTCATAGGGTAGTTCTATTTTCAACTTTTTGAGGAACCTCCATGCTGTTTTCCAGAGTGATTGCACCAGCTTGCATTTCCACCAACAATGTAGGAAGGTTCCCCTTTCTCTGCATCCTCACCAGCATCTGTCTTTTCCTGACTTGTTAATTTTAGCCATTCTCACTGGTGTGAGGTGATATCTCATTGTGGTTTTGATTTGTATTTCCCTGATGCCGAGTGATGTGGAGCACTTTTTTGTTGGCCATTTAGATGTCTTCTTTGCAGAAATGTCTGTTCATGTCTTCTGCCCATTTCTTGATTGGATTATTTATTCTTTGGGTGTTGAGTTTGCTAAGTTCTTTATAGATTTTGGACACTAGCCCTTTATCTGATATGTTGTTAACTGTTTCCTTTGCTGTGCAAAAGCTTTTGATCTTGATGAAATCCCAATAGTTCATTTTTGCCCTTGCTTCCCTTGCCTTTGCTGATGTGCCTAGGAAGATGTTCTTCCTGGTTCAGTTGTGGTAGTTTATATGTCTCTAGGAATGCATCCATTTCTTTCAGATTGTCAAATTTGTTGGCATAGAGTTGCTCATAGTATGTTCTTATAATTGTTTGTATTTCTTTGGTGTTAGTTGTAATCTCTCCTCTTTCATTCATGATTTTATTTATTTGGGTCCTTTCTTTTTTCTTTTTGATAAGTCTGGCCAGGGGTTTATCAATCTTATTAATTCTTTCAAAGAACCAGCTCCTAGTTTTGTTGATTTGTCCTATTGCTTTTTTGGTTTCTATTTCATTGATTTCTGCTCTGATCTTTATGATTTCTCTTCTCCTGCTGGGCTTAGGGTTTCTTTTTTGTTCTTTCTCCAGCTCCTTTAGGTGTAGGGTTAGGTTGTGTGCTTGAGACGTTTCTTATTTCTTGAGAAAGGCTTGTACCACTATATATTTTCCTCTCAGGACTGCCTTTGCTGTGTCCCACAGATTTTGAACCATTGTGTTTTCATTATCATTTGTCTCCATGAATTTTTTCAGTTATTCTTTAATATCCTGGTTGACCCATTCATTCTTTAGAAGGATGCTGTTTAGTCTCCATGTATTTGGGTTCTTTCCAAAATTTCCTCTTGTTATTGAGTTTTTTTTTTTAAAGATTTTATTTATTTATTTGACAGAGAGAAATCACAAGTAGATGGAGAGGCAGGCAGAGAGAGAGAGGGAGGGAAGCAGGCTCCCTGCCGAGCAGAGAGCCCGATGCGGGACTCAATCCCAGGACCCTGAGATCATGACCTGAGCCGAAGGCAGCGGCTTAACCCACTGAGCCACCCAGGCGCCCCTTGTTATTGAGTTTTAACATCAGAGCATTGTGGTCTGAAAATATGCAGGGAATGATCCCAATCTTTTTATACCGGTTGAGACCTGATTTAGGACCCAGGATGTGATCTATTCTGGAGAATGTTCCATGTGCACTGGAGAAGAATGTGTATTCTTTTGCTTTGGGATGAAATGTTCTGAATATATCTGTGATGTCCATCTGGTCCAGTGTGTCATTTAAGGCTTTTATTTCCTTGTTGATCTTTTGCTTGGATGATCTGTCCATTTCAGAGAGGGGAGTGTTAAAGTCCCCTACTATTATTGTATTATTGTTGATGTGTTTCTTTGATTTTGTTATTTATTGGTTTATATAGTCGGCTGCTCCCACGTTAGGGGTATAGATATTTAAAATTGTTAGATCTTCTTGTTGGACAGATCCTTTGAGTATGATACAGTGTCCTTCCTCATCTCTTATTATAGTCTTTGGCTTAAAATCTAATTGATCTGATATAAGGATTGCCACCCCTGCTTTCTTCTGATGTCTATTAGCATGGTAAATTCTTTTCCACCCCCTCACTTTAAATCTGGAGGTGTCTTCGGGCTTAAAATGAGTTTCTTGGAGGCAACATATAGATGGGTTTTGTTTTTTAATCCATTCTGATATCCTGTGTCTTTTGATTAGGGCATTTAGCCCATTAACATTCAGGGTAACTATTCAGAGATGTGACTTTAGTGCCATTGTATTGCCTATCAGGTGACTGTTACTGTATATTGTCTCTGTTCTTTTCTGATCTACTACTTTTAGGCTCTATCTTTGGATCGCTTCACGAATTTGTGTGCCATCCTTGCACAGGGGCCATGCTAATCTTCTCTGTATTGTTCCAATTTTTAATATATGTGCTGCCGAAGTGAGCACGAAACTCTGATCTTTTTAACAGAGAACGAAAAATAGCTTGGTTGCTAGATGTGTGTGTGTGTGTGTGTGTGTGTATGTGTGTGTGTGTGTACATGTGTCTGAGAGAGAATGAAAGAGGAAGAGAGAAAAGGAAGGAGAAGACACAAGACAGACATAGTTACACTAATCTTTTTCCCACAAAGAACTTTTGATTGCGTGGAAATGAAATATATAATAAAATTCTCATAGGGATTTTAAATAAAGATAGAAAAGAAGACAGGGGAAAAGAATAGCATTAGAATAAGTTTGGGTCTCTCAGGGATCCTACAGATCTTTTGATTCAGGTGCAGTAGCAGTAGCATTAAAAGCAGAGTCAAGGCACAGGTCTGTTGTAAGAAAAGAGCAAATCTTCCATTGGTCCTCCCATCCATTGCCATCTCATACTGAACCAGTGCAGAGTCTTTTGTCAGCCCTTGGGCTGAACATGGCCTTTGCATTCATTCTAGTTCCCCTGGCTTTGCCTACATGCCTATGGCATGGCGTTCCCAGTGTTCATTCCTCTGCTGTGGAAAGGCCTATTATTCAAGAATTGTACATCCCATTAAAGGAATAGCATTGAGCATGATTTTTGAAACCCCGCATATGCATTTTGTATTGGGGCTTGATTATCCAAGAGGCCTTCAAAATATCATTGTCAGTTTATTATTCTGTTGAATTCACAGGTGCTTCCATAGAATGAACTCAGGTGAGAGACACCCAGAAACTGACTAAGCAAGGATGAAAGGAAAATGAAAGAAATTCCATTCCGTGTGACTCAGGGATGATAGGCAGAAAATCTATTATAAATTCTATTCTAGATCTATATAATCTATATAATGTATATACATATATTATATATTTATTAATTGTTTATTAATTATTATATATTTATTATTATAATATATATCTATATAATCTGTTCATCATTTATTTCCGTCATTTGTTCCCATTGTTATTTTCCCCTGCCCAGTTATTACTTTTAGTAATATTTCTTCAGAACTATTAGTGTGTAAGCCTGAAGAGGCAGAGAATCGAGGTTGCTACACCAGAGTCTGAGAAAATTCAAAGTTTTGAACTGAGGGCCCACCTCTGAGCTCATGTTTTTTCATTACACTATTTGGCTGAAGATCTGATAACTAGATGCGCTGTAACTATTGCAAAGACAGTGTAATCTCTTGCTTCCTAGATTTTCACTGGTATTTTTACGTGTTGTTTAGAGTAGCCATACCCTTCCATGAGTTTTGGGTGTTTTAGCTATTTGGGAAAAAGACGAGGGGGAAAGAAAGGAATTGGTGGTAGAGAGATGGTGCCTGAAAATGGAAAGGTCACAGATGAAAGTGGAGTATGTGTTACCTTCTGGCTCAGGCCGGGTGGTTGGGTGTGGATGTCATGTATGTCCCAGTGCAGTCACCCTTGCAGTGGTAATTCTCTCAGTTTAGCCACCACGGAGTATTGTTCCTTGTTTTTCTATAGTGCTTGTCAAAATGCTATGACAACAGGCTGGTTTTATGAAAACAGAGCCTGGCTCTCAAGAGACAGTGTGTCTGAAAGTCAAACATGGATGGCAGCCATTGGCACGCAAAGGAGTCAGAAACCACAGATTGTTTTCTCGTTGGATGAACAGCTTAAAGCAACGTAAAGTTAATTGAAGAATTCCTTGAAAGTGAAGTCAGACTGAAAGAAATGCTCTAAGTCTATAATTTACTAAATGTGAAAGGTCTGTAAGTGGTAGTGAGACAAAGAGTTTAAGGGGAAAAGAGAGCATTTTTGTAAACATATCTGGCTTGTATTATTGCCTAGGCAGTTTTAATTATTTGTTCTAATAATGTAGATCTGCAGAAGAATCTTTAATTAGGTAAAGCTTGATTTATGGAGTTGGCCTCATATAAACCATGAGGTCATGGTGTGCTGCAGAAAATTACAGGCCTGGTCTTGCCATTGAAAACTATTATTTCTACCTAGGACTATTCACGCTCTGCAAGTCTTACTCTCACGAAACCAGATCATCCTGTGTTCTCATTCTCAATGTCTTTTGCCCAGGTAAATCCAACATACACTATTACTCATTAAGTAATTTATCAAATATATATATAAAAAAACTGAGGAAGCAAATGCAGAATTTAACTACTAACTCTAGTAGTTGAAGAGATGTTTACTTCTTGAGAGCTTAAGAGACCAACCTGTGATCCAGAAATGGATTCATTCTCCCTTCAGCTGGCAGACTGGCAGGGACATGTGAGACTGTCAAAAGTGATATCTGTGTGTCTGTAGGCCTGTCCTTCCCACAAACCTAACCCCATCCTCCACTTTTCCTCTCCTTCCCTAGCCTCTCCTGGGAAGTACTTTTGTTGTCATCAATGCCTGTTTCATCTGGTTTTAAATAAGAGATGGGAGCCTCTACAACATTTCGCTGTGGTTCTTACTTCCCTCCCATTGCAGTAGAAACCTTGATGTAGGACCAAGGCCTTTTCTTTGATTATAGGTCTGCTGATTTTAATTTCCTAATATTTTTCTTGCATTGATTATACCTTAATGATTGCATTTTCTAGGTTCCCTATTTCAATTTTGCTAAAGTAGAAATAAGATTTAAGAAGGAATCCTTCTAGATTTAACAATTTATTTTCTATTCTTTTAGATTTGTCTAACCCATATTTGCCTTGATAGCTAGCTAGCTATTTATTTATTTATTTATTTATTTATTTATTTATTTAAATTTATTTGACAGAGATAGAGACAGTGAGAGATGGAACACAAGCAGGGGGAGTGGGAGAGGGAGAAGCAGACTTCCCACTGAGCGGGGAGCCCAATGTGGGGCTCCATCCCAGGACTCTGTGATCATGACCTGAGCCAAAGGCAGATGCTTAATGACTGAGCCAGCCAGGCACCCTTGATAGCTATTTTAAATGATATGCTTTTATCAGGTCTTCTCAAAGTGTTAGTGTTTTTGCATAAAAACAACTCCTGCCTTCACTGTCATATTTCATCACGTTACCTAATATTTGATTAAATTATATAATTACAATAACAAATCCAACAGGCATAAACAGGTTTGGGAATAAATGTAATTGTTGAAACAGTTGGAAGAAATGCATGGGGCATACTAGACAATAGCCTCGTAGTCTCCAGGATTCAGTATATATGGGCTCAGTCCTGAGTTAAACAAAGGGACAGAACTGAGTAAGTGGAGTTCAGTTATGAAAAAGTCTGACTCTGTACTCTCCACATTTTCTTCATTTTACAGGTGAGACCCAAGGTGGTTACATGACTTGCCCAAGGTTGTCAAACTAGTTGGAGCCTGGGTGTCCTGACTTTCTCAAGCCTCAAGCATATGCCTTTTCCCATGGTACCAAAGGAGGACTGATACCCTGATCCTTTATGAATGCAGGTTTATAGAGTGTCCTTTGATTTATTACCACAAAGTATCTGTCTTGATGCTTACTTTACCCATAGTTTTTATGTTACTGATTAACTGATTACTGATTTTTAAGGGGAGCCTGGGTGGCTCAGTGGGTTAAAGCCTCTGATTTAAATAAAATCTTAAAAAAAATTTTTAATTCTCCTTGATATCAAAACTGATCCCTCTTTTTTTTTTTTTTAAGATTTTATTTATTTTTATTTGACAGACAGAGATTACAAGTAGGCAGAGAGGCAGGCGGGGAGAGAGAGAGAGGAGGAAGCAGGCTCCCTGCTGAGTAGAGAGCCTGATGCGGGCCTCAGTCCCAGGACCCTGAGATCATGACCTGAGCCGAAGGCAGCGGCTTAACCCACTGAGCCACCCAGGCGCCCTGATCCTTCTTTATTATAGGGAGTTAATCCAGGTCAAAAAATTTATCAATTTTTTCTTTAAATGACCGTAACTAATAAGAGAAAGAGATTGCATGGAAGAATTTTTCAGTAGGGCTTGTCCCCCTTAGCAATCTATAGCCCCATACTGTTCATAGCTGCTCTTATTCATTTAAAAGCAAATTTTTAAAGGGTGTTAGCCTCAGGGGCACCTGGGTGCCTCAGTTGGTTAAGCATATGCCTTCAGCTCAGGTCCTGGTCCTCATGGGATCGAACCCCACATCAGTCTCCCTGCTTGACGAACCTGCTTCTTCCTTGCCCTCAGCTACTCCCCCTGCTTGTGCTCTGTCACTCTCTCTCTGTCAAATAAATAAATAAAATCTTAAAAAAAAAAAGAACATTTATAGGGTGTAGACCTCAGAGAAAGCTGCTTGCGGCAGCACTGTAAGGTTTATATTTATATGTTCTCTTTCACAAAGCATATGTGCTGACTTTCCTAATATCAGATGGAAAGACTTTTTTAAAAATCACTTTCCTTTTCCTGCCCCTTTCTTCCAATGTTTACCTCTTGCCCCACCCCCTTTCGGAAAACATTTGATGTTGCCTAGAGTCAAAATGTACCTACACCTGGGCAGTTAAAAATAAAATCAAAACCATTAGGATGAATATGAAGGAAAATGCTGTACTCAAATACGGAGGTAAAAATGGTTTTGTTATAATTGAAAATTGTATTGAACCGAACTTCCTCATAGACAAAACAAAACAAGATATTTAGGGGTACATTGTTTTGTTTTGTTTTTTTGCTGAAGGGAAACATCATGTCTTTCACAGGGACATTTCTACCAAGCACTTCATTATAAGCCAATAACCCTTATGTAAATGAAACTGAATAACCACCTAGAGCAGGATATTTGTTCATACATAGATCTGGAGAAACCATACTATAGTTTAACTCCATTCTTTGTTGATGGGGAACGGAAGTCCAAAGAAGATAAGCAATTTACCAGCCAACAAGCTCGTTGGTGATATTAGCAGCCTGGAACCAATGACCCTTCATACTGACCGGGGTCCCAGAGCACTGTTATTTAGAAATCAGGTCCAGTCAGATATGGTCCAGTACCATACTTTATTATTGGGCAGTGGGGACATGGACTGTCAAGTGAGTGGGATTCAGATTTGATGAAGTCAGAATATGCAGAAGAGGGTTTTTTCTTTAAGGGCTTCTCTTTCCACTACGAAGGAAGACAGAGGGTGGACCTCTGTCACAGGTTCTTGTTAAATCCCTGTGGATTTGACAAGGAGAAAACTTGAATAATAGGTGCTCTCTTTATACCTGTTTTAAAATAAATACTTTGTCAAAACCTTTCCTTTCTTTTGTCAGAATTAGTAGCAAGGTATGTTGTATCATAAGACAGTGAATTTATCAGAGAACTTCGGGCAGGGGTCAAGCTGTAAGCTGGCTGTTTATTGCCCAAAAGGCCAGGTCTAAGACAATAGGGAGAGTGCTCCAAAGGGGGCATTTGCTTCCCAGCTCCAGCTGATTTTTGTCTTGTGAAAAATACAAGTATACATTGGACCATCTAGTGTTCTAGTGTTTGCTGAAGGGAAACATATCAGGTCTTTCACAGGGACATTATTACCAAGCATTTCATTATAAACCAATAACCTTCTTCTAGTGTTTTGAGAGAAGCTGGAAGTCTGGATTATTAAGTCCCCTGATCTTAAATGCTGGCAACTTCCTTCTTACACATGCTCAAGCCAGAAACCTTGGAGTTGACTCCTCTCTTGACTCTCCTTGACTCCTCTCTTCCTTTCAAAACCTACATTTAATCTATCTGGAAATCCTGTTGGGTGTACCCTCAATATATATTCATAATCTGATCACTTCTTACAGATCTCTGTTGTACTACTATAGCCCAAACCACCATTATCTCTTTCCAGGATTATTGCAATAGCCTCCCAGTTGGTCTCCCTTCTATGCATTCCTTCCCATAGTTGGAGAGATATTATTGAAGCATAAGTCAGGTCTTGTTGCTTTTCTTTTCACAACCATCCAGAGGCTTCCCATCTCACTTAGCAAAGTCGAAAGTCCTACCAATGCTCCATGAGGCTCTCTAACCTCACCTCTGCAGCCACAGTTGGCCTCCTGTCTTTTCCTTAGATAAACCTGCTCATTTCTTCATCATGACATTTGCCTTTGCTCTTCCCTTGCTGGGAATGGTTTTCCCCAGGTATCTCCATGGCCCAGTCAGCTCCTCTAATCCCTTGCTCAAATGTCATCTACTCCATAGGCCTTCCTCGGCCACAGTATCTAAACTTGAAGCCACACACACACACACCTTCCCTCTCTACTTCTCGACCTTACTTTATCTTTAGTACATATCATGATCTCATATACTATGTATTTTCTTCTTTGTTACCTGTTTTCCATATTAAAATACAGTTTCCAAAAGGGTAAGGACTTTGTTTTTTGTATATTTGTTCATTGTTGTATACTTAGAATCTAGAAATGTGTCTCACACATAGTGGGTGCTCAGTAAATGCTTGATGAATGAATGAATCTAAAAAACCAATATCATCAACTCTAGGCCAAACAAAACTCTTGCTTTCTCCACAAAGCAGTGTTTAGAGTTAGACAAGCAATAAATAAGAGGGAAAAGCTTATGTGAAGACACTCAGGTGGAAAAAAACCTTTGTGCTTTGGAAGAGAACAAATGAAAAAAACTAGAGAAATGGGAGCAAGTGGTAAGAAAAGACATTGGAGAGGTAGGCAGGGCCAAAAATTGTAGAACAAGGTAAGGAATTTGGATGTTATTGTTAAAATCCAATGGAAGACTCAGAAGTCATTACTATGAACTATATATAGTGATAATTTTTTTAATTTTTTATTTTTTCTAAACATATATTTTTATCCCCAGGGGTACAGGTCTGTGAATCACCAGGTTTACACACTTCACAGCACTCACCAAAGCACATACCCTCCCCAATGTCCATAATACCACCCCCTTCTCCCAAACCCCCTCCCCCCAGCAACCCTCAGTTTGTTTTGTGAGATTAAGAGTCACTTATGGTTTTGTCTCCCTCCCAATCCCATCTTGTTTCATTTATTCTTCTCCTACCCACTTAAGCCCCCATGTTGCATCACTACTTCCTCATATCAGGGAGATCATATGATAGTTGTCTTTCTCTGCTTAATTTATTTCACTAAGCATGATACGCTCTAGTTCCATCCATGTTGTCGCAAATGGCAAGATTTCATTTCTTTTGATGGCTGCATAGTATTCCATTGTGTATATATACCACATCTTCTTGATCCATTCATCTGTTGATGGACATCTAGGTTCTTTCCATAGTTTGGCTATTGTGGACATTGCTGCTATAAACATTCGGATGCACGTGCCCCTTTGGATCACTACGTTTGTGTCTTTAGGGTAAATACCCAGTAGTGCAATTGCTGGGTCATAGGGCAGTTCTATTTTCAACATTTTGAGGAACCTCCATGCTGTTTTCCAGAGTGGCTGCACCAGCTTGCATTCCCACCAACAGTGGAGGAGGGTTCCCCTTTCTCCGCATCCTCGCCAGCATCTGTCATTTCCTGACTTGTTGATTTGTGATAATTTTTAATATAACTTTTTACTCAAGTATGACACATATACATCCTGGGGATGTTTTCAAGTAAATGTGTCAATTATTAGTGGTTATTTCAGCACCCAGACAGCCTTCCTTTTATTTAAAAAAAGTTGGGGGGGACTTAAATGACTGAAAAAACTAGTTTATTTTCACATTTATAACAAAAATGTGAAAATTTATTTTTAAAAAATCTAACTAAAGGGGTACCTAGGTTCAAGCCCTGCATCAGGCTTCCCACTCAGCAGGGAATCTGCGTGTCCCTTTCCCCCTCCCCCTCCCCCTTCTCATGCTCTCTCTCTGTCTCTCAAATAAATAAACAAAATATTTAAATAAATAAAAATATCTTATTAAAATAACTAAATGTATTTATTTGTATAGAAAATAAGTTTTGTTTTAGTTAACACTAGATTTTGGTTATGATTGTTCAATAAAGTAATGCTTCCCAGGCACAGTCTTTTTAATGGTTAAATACTTTTAATGTATTTAACTACTTTAGTTAAATACATTAAATGCTAAATGGTCATTCATTTTACTGTTGTATTTGCAACTTTGCCAAGTTACTATCACTTTGAAATATATAGCATTTTGCTTCTAAAAAATAATTATATATACTTACACTATACCAAATGTACATTAATTGCAGTTTTTATAAAAGGTATAACTTGTCCTTGAGCTCATGGTTTATTGGGCCTGTGTATTCTAATCATAAAAAAGGGATCAAATATTGAGCAGTTTACTAACATTCTATAGAAGATAGAACAAGGCTCTTTTAGTTCAGCATACGAGAACAGTAAAACATTACTGAAGTTGTTTTGTTTTGTTTTAACTTTGGAACTGCACAAGCCAAACTGAGGGATTTTGTAGAGGGATTTTGTAGCTTGACCTTTGCCATCTGGTGACTAAAAAGGCAGATTCTGGGATGTGATAACATTTGAGATATGAAGAATCCAAGCAGATTCAAGCTATAGGTAATCTGGAAAGCTGACGGAAAAACTGTGTTAGGACTAAGTTTAGAAAGTCATGAAACGTTCACAGCCCACTGTGACATAAGTGAGAACTGTATGAAGAAAAATTTAAGAGCTCTTTGTAGCTTTCTCACAACTGATTTAGTAGCATTAATGGAAATTACAGAATTAGAAAAATTCAGAACTAGAAAGGACCATAGAGCCTCTCTTTTACAGATGAGGAAACTGAGGTCCAGAAGGTACCAAAGACTTGCTCAGTGTCACATAGATAGAGTTAATGTAGGACTGAGGTTGGGATTTGGAGCTTTTATTTTCTTGCTCAGTATTCTTTTCCATACTTTCTTGGGCATTTTTTGACTATATAGTCACTGGAGTTGTACCACAATAGAATGAGCTGGCTTAGGTGAAGAAGGGGAACACACTGCCACCAGAAGTGAGTGATCAGGCAAAACCTGGAAAATGGCTACCTGGCATGCATGCTGGTTTTCCTCAAAAAGGAAACTTGTACGCTAAGAGCTTTTGCAACTCTAATTTTAATAAATTTAGATGCTTTACATCGTAGTAGGTAATTATTTGTCCTCTCTACTTATAAAAATTATTGTTCATTCTAATTCATGCTTGTGTTATCCACTCTAGTCTTTTCTCAGAACCTGTCTTCCCTTTGACGGCACCTGTTCCGAAGTTGCTTAGTAATACAGTATGACCAGAGAGCAAGCCAAGACTCTGAGCTCTATTCAACACTTGGAATGATGAGTAATCACTGTACCCATAACTAATTTAAGCTTCTACATTTGACAGAAACCCAATAACTGATTTTCCTTTGCCACACGAATACAAACTAGCCACATAGTTAGTGAAGGGAAGATCCATAGCATTGAAATTAGCTTTCCTATTGTGCAGCAAGGACTTGGAATGGTAAAAGCAGTTGGTCACTTGTAACCCAATAAGGGATAAATGATTTTTAAAGTAAATTGTGAGAAAATTTCTTGACTATGCAGTTATATATAGTCTATTCTTAGCTTAGAAATGAGAATTTATAGGTTTATATTACATTATTAAATGCATGAGAATTAACTGATTAGAAATTTATTTGCCAACTGATAATGTCTGTGTGAATAGAAAATCTCTAGATACTGCTGTATTTTTTTTAATATAAAGTTATCTCTACCCATCCCATCTCCATCCATTTATCCAGCTTTTTAGCTATAATCTAGAAAGTAACTTCCCAGACATAAATATTTTTAGATTATGTGCTTAACAGTTGTATTTATAATAGGGAACTTCTAGAAAATAAATGATTCAGTCTCCTATGCCTTAAGGTAGCCCCTTTCTCCAGTGGAGACTGGGATGAATTATTCATTATAGTAGATATGTGGTCACATCAGGGGCCCATCTCCATAGGGTTAAAACTGGGTCCTACGCTTCCATCCTGAAGTCCTATGGGAAGTTTTCCAGTATCCTCTTTCCCCTCATTTCCACTGATCCTGGATTGATTTGGAAAGTGGAGTGAGGAACGCGATGTTGGCAGGGTTTCATGTACTATAATAGTGATTCACTAAGGCAGTGAAGGACTCTTTTTTTCAAACATGAAGGAAACTGAGAGCCCAACAAGGGAGAAGCCATGTTATAGGACAAGAGAAGTTACGTAACACATAATCTCTAGGACATAAAACATAAAAACATAAAAACAAAACCTGAGACCCATATCCCCTGTATCCTGTGTGAGGTTTGTTGTTTTTGTTTTTGTTGTTGTTGTTGTTGTTGTTTCATGGTCTCATTCCACCCTGGTGAAAACTCAAGCTAGGCTTTATTTCCTTTCCAAAGCTGACTGGACAGGAAGATTAGGCAGTATCTCTTATATGAATTTGCCTTATTTTAGTGCAAGAGAAAGAACCCTTAGGGCAGTGTTGATAAACTCATAAAAGGCCAGATAGTAAATATTTTAGGCTATTCAACCATATAGTCTCTGTAGCAACTACTCAACTCTATGATTATAACACAAAAGCAGCCACAGGCAATACATGAACAAATGAGCAGGGCTGTGTTCCATAAAACTGTATTTATGGGCACTGAAATTTAAATTTTATGTATTTCTCACATGTCATAACAAATTACCTTAGTTTTTACTTTTTTCCAATCCTTTAAAGATGTCAAAATCTTTCTTGTGTGCTCTACAAAAATAGACTGTGTACCAGCTTTTGGCCCACTAGCCATAGTTTGCTAACCCCTACCCTAGGGTAATAAATTGAGAAGCCCATAGGTGTTAAAACATGAAGAGATAGAATATGACACCTGAAGGACAGTTGATTTAAATGTGGTAGGGGAAATGACTGTTGGGTTTGCCTATGCAGAAAGAGTAGATGGATACCCCAATGGTTGATTCTATTTTAGGTAATCTGGGTTAGTACTAGGTCAAATTCCACATTCTTTATTTTAATTTACTGTCTTAAAATTTATGAAAGGCAGGTTTTAGCTAGCCTTAGAGAAGAAAAGTAGAAATAAGAAAAGAATATATGACCTAGAGTTTACCATATAGTACACAGAGCCAATAGGACATTTTATTAGGAATGGCAGCTCGTGGTTTTCGTTATCACTGAATCATAGGGAATCTTGTCTGAGCCAGGGAGGAGGCAGTTAGCCATATTCCTCCTTAGCACAAAGTACTGCATGTCATTGTAAAGCTCTTAATGAATATGTCTTCTGCCGTGCTGAAAGAACCCATAAAGTTCTCTGTTTTTATGACATAAAAGCTATATTGGTAAACTTTAAATTTAAAAATCCCATAAACTTAAAACCATAAAGGACCATTTATTAAAACAGTATGAAAGATTTACATGCAGTTGAATACAGCTTTTGTTCTGTAAGTCAACTCACCTGTAACAATTGCATAGGTGGTAGTGTGGTTGTTCATAACAAAGGAGTATTCATTATTATGATAATGATAATATAATTAACCTTTTTTGAGCAGCTACTGTCTGCTGCTATCTAACATACATTGTCGCATTTATTCCCATAACAGCCCTACAAGGTAGCTATTATGCTCCTGTTGTGGATGAAATTGAGACCTAGTCATATACACACAAAGTAGCAGGGCCAAATCTTTGTCTCCCTGACATGAAAGTTTATGCTGTTTCCATTGTACCATTGCTATGATAAGAAATGTTGGGGGAAAAAAACAGAATTTGGAAAAATCATCCTCAACTATATTGCTAACTATCCATATTTTATGTTAATTTTACTCTGTGTGGTTATTGTACAGTAACAGAATAATTTCAACACCTTAAAAACTCCCACCAGTTGTGTCTTCTAACATTTGTGGTTTGTGTGTCCATTCATTGCTTGCAGTTTCTAGGCAGGCTGCAACCTTGAACTATTCACTGTCTGAACTTGCCCTCAAAGAATTCTTCTTTCCACCCTACCTCTATCAAGTGACAACCAATGAAAAACCCACAAACTCGGCAGCTGCAGCTCTGGAAAGTTTCCATCAAAACCCTCATTCCCACATCCCCTTTGAAAATCACAGAGCTTGCTGTTATCTTCTTGAAGGTCATGACTAATGCTTATAAAACTTCCACAGCAAACACTGTCTACAAGACCCGAATTCCTTAACTTTGAGCTCCATGTTAACTTACCTACACCAAAACATTTACTGCCCCTCAGCTGCCCTATCCTAATTTCTTACCCCGTAACCTAGAAAGCAAATATTAGGTTAGGAGCATTCTAAATAGTCAGTGGGAAAACTGGAAAGCTTAATGAATTTCAGAAAGTACCTCCTTGACCAATCATAATTGAATGTTATATTGAGAATATGAAGTGACTTACCCCTGTTCTTATCCATCTTAATTTTATTCTTTTTTTATAAGATTTTATTTATTTATTTGAGAGAGAGAGAGACCATGAACAGAGGGAGGGGCAGAGGAAAAAAGGGAGAAGCAGACTCCCTGCTGATCCCAGTACCCCAGGATCATGACCTGAACCAAAGGCAGATGCCCAACCAACTAAGACACCCAGGTTCCCTGCCTAAATTTTATTCTTTCCATGAATGGCTTTTAGGTATCAGAGGTCAAGAATGTAGTGTAGCTATCTCAGAGGGAACAATTTCATTTTTTTCTAAATGTGGAAATGTAGTGTAAAGGGAGCTATTTTATGTATGACCAAGTGATACCAAAATCCAGTTTTTAGGAGCCTTTTCAGATGTGACTCATGTTATTTAATCCAGATCTTTGAAACCACAAACAGACGCACACAGTATGGATGTTTGATTGAAGAAATATGGTTGCTGTTATTCACCCTGCCATGCTTTATTTTGCTTACATTAATGACCCATTAATACACTTAAGAAAAAAAAGTAAATTTGTCTCATCATCCATTGAAATTGACAGGACTGGATGCTGGTGATTATAGACACAAGACTCCATCAAGCGATAATTTCTTAATGATTACAACATTGATTTTTCTAGACTGTCCCATGAGTATTTCCAGGAATCCAGGGAGAAAAAAAAGCTGCAGCCAGGAGACAAAATGTGCTAATGTACCACTTATTGTCTGGAGAAAATATATGCTCATGGCAGCAGTATGAAGTTCTTTGGTCTGTATTTACTTAAAACATACAGGCTGCAGAATGTTCGCATTCTGATTTTGCCCAGACATAATAGAATTCACTAGCACTTTCACACTAGCTTTAGGAAGGAATGCACCTTTTGAATCAACATTGATTAAAAGGTTGTCATTTAGTTCCAGTAACCCCAAAGGCTCTTTCTGTTGCCTAAGTTAGAAAATTACTTGAGGCATTAAATCCTACCTGAATTGACTGCTCTGGGTCACTTTAGCATATTTCCTTATCAGTAACACTGAGAAGACATGTTTTTTTAAATATGACAAAATATCTACTATTTAGGTGAAATAGTGAATTCAGTGCTGTGGTGGGGAAATGCTCATAATTAAAAAGAGATTGTCTTGAAATATTGTTGATAAAGAATATCAATGTCAGTTTTCCTAATGGGAAGGTGGGATATGCTTTATAAGCCAAGACTTTTTGTTAAATAAACAGCCTCAGGAGAATGTCCACTCTCATCTCTGAACAGTGTATGCATGTACATATATCTGTTTGGGGTGGGGTTTTCCCCAAAAATAGGATATCTCAGTGACTGTAATTTTTTACTTTCCCTTTTTAATATTTTGACTATCTGTTATTTAAGTATCAGAAAACAACTTGGGCTGGGGCACCTGAGTGGTACAGTCACTTACGCATCTAAGTCTTGGTTTCAGCTCAGGTCATGATCTCACAGTTCTAGACTCCACAGTCAGTGGGGAGTCTGCTTGAGTTTTCTCTCTGCTCCCCCCCCCCCATTTTCACTCTCTCTCTCCCTCTCTCTCACACACAAACAAATAAATCTTTAAAAAAAAAAAAAAAAGAATAAAAGAAAGAAAACAACTTGCACTGTCAAGAAAAGCCATCTTCATATATTTCCGAAGCAAGATGCTAGGTTTTTGTCTTTCTCCAAGTAGCTCTAAAGCCTATTTACTTTATTTTTTTTAGGGGTTGTTCTAATATCATAAATGTATATACATTCAAAATAATTATCCAAATTTTTTGTGTCTCAGATTAATGCTTCCAAGACTACATTGGGCGCCTGGGTGGCTCAGTGGGTTAAGCCGCTGCCTTCGGCTCAGGTCATGATCTCAGGGTCCTGGGATCGAGTCCCGCATCGGGCTCTCTGCTCAGGAGGGAGCCTGCTTCCTCCTCTCTCTCTCTGCCTGCCTCTCTGCCTACTTGTGATCTCTCTCTGTCAAATAAATAAATAAAATCTTTAAAAACAAAAAAAAAGACTACATTAGTGGTATGGCAGTTAAAACCATGGACATTTTTTGGGACGCCTGGGTGGTTCAGCTGGTTAAGCGGCTGCCTTCAGCTCAGCGTCCTGGGATCGAGTCCCGCATCGGGCTCCTTGCTCAGCCAGGAGCCTGCTTCTCCCTCTGCCTCTGCCTACCACTCTGTCTGCTTGTGCTCACTCTCACTCCTCTCTCTCTCTGACAAATAAATAAATAAATAAAATCTTTAAAAAAATAAAATCAGGATAAATCTAAGACTATTTTGATATGATCACAATATTTGTGAAGCCTCAGTTATGTTTATGGAATTAAATGAATTTCTTAAATTTGGGGGTAACCAAAAATAAATGAAATGCCAAGGGAAGATCATGGCCATATTCTTCAGAATAATTTTTAGTCCCTGCCCCCATATTCTAGGGATATATTGAAGCTTTCCTACAAAAAGTGTGGATCCTTTTTACTCAGGAGCTTTATAAACATCTATTAATCTCTTAATCAAAAGATCTTGCTGAATAAATGTGAATTTGTTGGATATTTTTCCCACTCTGTTAGCTAATACAGAATGGAAAGGAATTATTGTGTGTATTTCTGGGAATGACAACCAGCCCTCTTCTGGTCATATGTACTTAGAACAATCTAGCCAGAGATTGGAATTTCAAGTTATATATGGGGTCATCTGTTGGGATTCCAGAAAAAATAACTGGAAGACTCTGAGTTTCTATAAATAGAGATTTTAGAACAGCATAGCATTATGCTCATTATGCTCATTAATTTTCCTTTCTCTCTGAGGCCAAGGGTATCTAAGAAAATCTGACACAGAACTAGAGCAATATTCTCAAGCCATTTATACGTAAGAATAAATTAAAATATGACATCAGCTAAAATTTCTGTGTTTTTTATGTTTATGGAACAGATTTGAACTTTCTACATTTTTTTAATTTACATATGTATGTATGTACCTTTACACCCCTTTCTCTCATTTCTCCCACTCCAGTCTCTAGCAATCACCAGTCTGTTCTATGTGTATAAGAGCTTGTTTTAAGATTGTACATATGAGAGATTATATGGTATTTGTCTTTGTCTAACTTACTTCGCTTAGCATAATGTCCTAGAGATCCATCCATGTTGTCCTGATAGTCATTTAAATTATCTCATTATTATGCAGAATTTCATATATGGAGAAAAAAAGAACCCACGTGACAGCTGCAGGGGTCATCAACTCATGGCCGTCTTTACTACGTCTATATTCCTTTCCCCTATACTGGATTCTTGGAAAGCAAATCCTAGACATCATGTAATTTCCATGGATTGTCTATTATATGATTTGAGCTTTGTTAAGCTTTGAGGATAAAATGAATAAATAAGACATGGTCCTTGTTTTCAGAGATTTCATCAAATATTTGGCGTAATAATGTTAATAGTCAATGTAATTATAATGGAAGTCGATAACATATACCCAAACACTAAAATACCTGAACCAGTTCTCAACATAGCAAAAGCTAACATAAAAGGAATAACCTTATACGAGTCCCTGGAACCAGTTTTATCAAGACCTTTTTAAAGCATAAAAAGTTTTCTGCTTCCTTTCACTACAAAGGCTTTAAAGCAGGGATGCCCAGTAGCAATGAGCACACATGGCACCAAGATTTTGGCTTCTAAGTCTCTTTTCCCACTACAGGGAGACAGTGTTCCTTGGAGAAATGACTCCAGGACTGGGGGAGGGAAACTAAGATGAACTTTGAGACATCTTTTCATGCCAGCATACTATGAAGTGCTCAGAAAATGGTAGGGATATGTCAAAAGGCCCCAGGAACAAGCTTGAAAGGATTCCCACAAATCTGAAACAATTTGAGCAACAAAGTAACTAATAATAATAATAATGAAATATAATTCACAATATAAAATAAAAATCTGTGAATTCATGAAAATAAATAAATAGATACTCCATGAATAAGAAGGAAAAGCTCTTTTTACAGTAGAATGGCAATAAATGTGGAATGAATGATAGATGAGAAAATCATCATTGTGCAACCATCATGGATAAATTGATTCAATCTAGAAGTATCCATGGTTGCTAAAACTAGAAAGGGAAAGTTATTAAGAAACAGGCTATTTACATATCCCAGAGAATGTCTCCAAAAATTACTTATTAATAGCCATGGGAAATCGCTTTTGAAGGGAGAGACCTTGTAGTAACACATTAACCGTGTGATCAAAATTACCATAAGGAATAATCAGATAAACTGACAGCATGTGTGCTTCTTGATGTTATGTATTGGATAAAAGATATCAGTGATATTCTTCTTTCTCAAAATGCATAATTAACTTAATATTGAGGAAATATCAGACAAACTCAAACTCAAAGATACTCTTAAAAAATGGCAGTGTCCCAAAATGTAAAGAAAAGCTGAGGAGCTATTTCAGATTAAAAAAAAAACCAAAGACATGTGAAAACTAAATGGATGTGTGATCCTGGATTGTATCGGAACTGGGTGGGTGGGTGGGGGGGAGGAATGCAGAAAGAACATTGTTGGGACAATTGGAAATATTTGAATTAGGTTCTGGGTTAAATAATAATATTGTTACTATGTAAATTGCCTGATTTTGATGATTGCACTGCCATTAGGTAAGTGATTATGTTTGTTCTTAGGAACTATATGTTGGTAATATTTAAGGACAAAGGATATGATTTCCACAACTTAGATAGTTTAGAAAACAAATGATTTGTATCTATGAAAAGAATATAATACAAAAGTAACAAAATTTTAACAATTGGTAAAGCACTGGTGCATCAAAAAGTTTTTGTGCTGTTCTTGCAACTTTTCTCAAGTTTGAAGTCATTTCAGAATTAAATTTAGAATACTAAAAGCAAATACACACATATGCACACACACAACAGTTATCTTCACTTTAAATAAAGCCAACTCAAAATATAGATCTTAAAGTCTTACCCAAAAGTAAACCAAGGAATATAAAATTGCTTTCTCCCAACAAATTTGCTATAAAAATTTTTTTAAATGGTAGTCTTCGTGCTAAAAGTATAAAATTTGGAACGCCTGGGTGGCTCAGGTGGCTAGATATCCAACTCTTGTTTTCAGCTCAGGTCATGATGTCAGGGGCATGAAATCAAGCTACACATCAGACTCTGTGCTGAGCATGAAGCCTCCCTAGAATTCTCTTCCCCTATCTCTCCCCCGCCCCCACTTACATTCTCTCTCTCTCTCTCTCTAAAAAATAAAATAATGTGAAAATGGAAAAATTATAAAATTTATAAAATTTTAATAAACATTAAAGCACAGTTTACCAAACCCCCATCTATAAATTGAGGTATACCTGAATTTAGGTTTACCTCTGTTGTAAGACTTGCTGTATCCATCTGGCTAGCTTTGGAAGCACAGAGCTTCCATACACACAGAGCTGTGTATGAGTGTATGCTTAAATGTTTTTGAAGAAAATGATGGTGATAATAACCTGCCCCCAAAATATAGATAAGGCCTATGCAGATCTGGGGCTCTACTTCAGATTTCTCTCTTCTACTTACCCGAGTAGCTTTTCAGGCCACACAAAACCACATTTTAGATCTGCTTCTTCCACTATCTCTGAATCT
Organism: Mustela putorius furo; assembly: GCF_011764305.1. Classification (NCBI taxonomy): domain Eukaryota; kingdom Metazoa; phylum Chordata; class Mammalia; order Carnivora; family Mustelidae; genus Mustela; species Mustela putorius. Next base: position 26,602,331 of record NW_025421987.1, read on the forward strand.
CTTGGATTTTTCCTTTTTTTCCGCTCTTTTCCTCTCATTAAAATATAACATTTATAGAAATAATAAGAATAATAATGAATGAGTCAGAAAATATTGCTTTACTAATCACAAAAAAAAAATGTGTGAGATATTTGGTTATCCAAAAGCTGATTAGCTAAGACCCCATCTTTCCTTTTTCTTCCTTTTTTCTACATTTTGCTACTAAGAGAACTGAAGTAGAGAGTAGAAATAAGCAAAACTAGTCAGTAAAATCTAGTTTCTTGTAAACAGTTTGGTTTAATTTTAACCCACTGAGCCACCCAGGCCCCTCCAGTTTGGTTTAATTTTAAAGTGAAGAGATATTATCTGTAATCTGTAATTATCTGTAATGGCAAAAGATTAGAAATAACCTAGATATACTTCCACAGGACTGGTTAATGCTGGTGAAATACAGTGCCTTCAAAAACAAAGACTGGATGGTATTAATGTATTACTTGGCAGAAGATCCCCAAAGTATATTGTTAAATCCAGAAAGCACAATACAAAACAGTATGTAGTGAATGCTACCATTTGCGTATTCTAAAAGGAATAAAGTCTATACACATATTTGTCTGCATATGTATAAAATGTCTCTGAAAAGATATATATGTACACAAAATTGTTTGGCCAAAGAGATGATAATTTGGTGTTGAGGTACATGTCCGTTAATTTCAGCATTAACAGAGCTGAAAAATACCTAAATTTAGTCTTTATAGAAGAAAATAGAAATTTATACTTTTCACCTGTTTTATTACTATAGAAATTATTGCATAGTTAATTATATTGATGGTTCATCAAACACAAATGTGCTGCCAGATGTCTCACTGTAGTGATGAAAACCATTTTTTCTTAAGTGTCTTGATCATAGTAGTATATATATCCTATGAAAAGGAATAGAATACTCACCTGCTACAGGAATATTAAAGAACTGAAAAATATAAAGCTGATTTCAATGTAGTCCTATCAAATATCAATTGCATTTAATACCCCATGAGAAATAGAAGGATAAAACTTACTTCAAATTAAATACTGTAAGATTTAACATTCCTCTAATATGTGGAATACCAGGAGTATCTCAGGAAAGCCAAAAACCAAATATAACCCAAGAAATTTTTTAGAAATCCAATAAAATCTAAAAGGATATCCTCCCTGGGGTTGATATTTTACTATATCACCAAGATCTCATACTTACCTTAAACAGGATACTAAATAGCAAATAGTAATTTTTCCCCTAATGGTTCTCTTTGTAGTTAACATTTTATTTCTCCATCCACCTGCGTTTTATAAGTGGATAAATAGAATCAGTCTTCATGCTCCTTTTTCCTCCTGCATCTAACAAAGTCAGTGAGAAGTAGGAACCTACAACAATCTCTGGAACAGGTAACTATCTGTTATCACATAAAATTCAACAGAGAGAAACTCTTCTCTTGTGGCTTATTTGCATATTTTATAGTTCTTCTTAACTCCCTCTTTATAAAAGAAGAAAGTCATTATTATTCAACTAAGGAGTACTCATTCAGCCCATAGGTAGTATATTAAAGCTCTCTCCACTGAGAATTATTTGTGTAGTTCCAGTTAATAACAGTGCATTATTATAGGGAAAAGTACACAGATGTGACAATGGTGTTTTAGAAAGGCCTTAGTTAGCATCAAGAAACAACTGTCCATTTTTCCAGCAACCTGAGTAAGTGAGTAGTGGTTTGTACTACATTCTTCACATCTGCTCCTTACCCTCTTTCTTTTTTTCAGCACGTCTTAGATGATTAATAAACTGAACATTATTTATATGCATTCTGGCAGCTATGGGGACTATAAAGGTTGACAGTATACAACATCACCCAATGTTATCACAAAACATCTTAGATGTCCTATTACAGGGGGCTGTAACATTTTGAGAGGTTGGTGCTGGGTTATACGGTTCCCTTGTCCTATCATAGTCAAGTTGATATTTTCTTAGGCCATGTAGCCAGTGGCTGGATAGGTATCCCCTCCAGTCAGGATTATGCCTTTAAAGAAGTAATTTATTTGCCTTAGTGAAGAAAGTACAGTCTCATTATCTTAAAAAGTAAAGTCTCATTATCAAAAGTCCAAAGACAGTTTTAATAACCATTTCATTCATTCTACTGTGAATTTTGCTGAAGGACCTATTCTAACGCATGTTTCTGCTGCCAAATCCCAAGTTTCACAGTTACCAAAGTTGACTCTGTATGAGCTGTTATATTTTCCATAGACAATTGGATGTGATCACAGAAGGATGATTGCCAAAGTTTTATTTCAACTCAGATATAACTAAGTACAAGAAATCACTTACTGACACCTTTATTTTGCCTATCCCACCCTAAATCACTATTTTGGGAAAAACTTATAGGAGCTACAAAATGGTCTCCCTATGTTCCAAGTTAATTTTGAGAAAGGCTTTTTATGTCTGGTTTACAGTCTCTTTAGAAAAGCAGAATTATGACGGAAACACTGTGACATCCTAAGCTGTAACAAATGAGCTGTTCTTGAAGATAAATGTAACTTCATGTCTATGAGGCTAAATATTTACTTTCCAGATGATTTAGTGTATCTTTGTTCCTTTCCATACTGAGCTTTTTCTTTCTGTGCATCCCTTCATCTCCAAGCTACTTTTTGTAGCCCTGTTTTATCAGTGTTTTGTGATGTTACAAAAAAGCAAAGAGTATGAGGTCAAATTTTCCATTACATACTTCAACAGGAATGCCAGGGAACCTAGCCAAACTAAGTCTACAAAAAATAAAAATTACAGGAAAGATGATTCATTAATCAACAATTGCCCTACGGGGGGAAAAAAATAGAGCTAGTTGTATGTATTTTGTTTTGGGAGCAGAGACTAAGTGCATACAGCCCAGGAATGGGGTGAAATGAGGTATTTTATGCCATATGACATGATTTTAGATCTATTAGGGAACTTCTAAACTGTAAGAAAAACTCACTTTGTGCCTTGATTTCTCTCAAATTTTTCTTCTTTCAAAATGAAAGTATATCATATGCTAACCCCAGCTACAATTTGATTTAAAAAATAATGGCAGCAGAAAGATAAAATAGAAAGGCACAGCCTGCAGCCCGTAAAATGTCTTAGCCAATACCCATTCCTTCCTCTCTGTCACACAGTCTTGTCATTTCCTCTTCCTCTAACAGAGATCCCCTTCTGCGTCCCTTTGTCTTTCTTTCGTCATAAATTCAGGATCTTGGACCCTCCCTAAAACATTGTCAGATCAATAAACATGCAGACTTTTATCTTTAAAGTTATTATTAAATGTCGAAGGAGCTGAAAATTATGACACTAGAGGAAAAAATTAGTCACTGAAATTTAAAAGAGACCCCCTATACAAAGAGAATTATCTAATCACAGAACTTTGTACCATAAATGTCAAACTCAAAGTGAAGCTTCATGTTTTTGTATGAGAAATCAGTCAGTAACAAATAGTGGCCTCTGTGACCAACCAATAACAGATACCATAAACTCTGTTACCTAATTTTTTTTAATCTAATGTTTTATTAGCCAACCCCCGTGCACCCCTTCTGACTAATCAAAGAAAGGTATTGTTATGGTCCTGTATCATTTTACTACTAAGTGTATTTTATTTTAATTCTTTGAAAGATGGTACTCCTTATGTGGTTCATTACAGAGTATGTAATTAATCAGAACAACTCCAACCATGTTGCTGAAGATTTTTGTTGCCTTTTATGGAGAACATGAAGGGAAAATGGAGAGCAGGTTGTTTTTTTCTTTTTCCAAAAAAGCTGATAACCCAGTTGTGATTACTATTTCATCTACACAGAGGGACAGCAACATGAGAAATAAACTTTTTAAAGTTTCTAACACTTTAGTGTTTCTTGTGAGAAGCTGGGACATTTCAGAAAAGAAATAATTGAAGAAGAGGAACAAAGCCAAAGTTCCCAGACCTTGACAACTAGGGCAGATGTAACAAGTCCACATTCATTGTGGGAAAAAAGGGAAGTCTGCACTTTTTCAGAAGAAAACTTGACTGAACCATAAAGACAAGGGAATAATGTAATCTTTGCCTTTAAGGTTTATGGTCCAAACCTTCTCTGCTCATCTCGCATCCATCTGAGGGTCCGTGACAGACCACCCAGCCGCAAATGTTTTTATAGTAGAACTAATGGAGGCAAACATGCTAGGTGTCGGATGGAAAATAATGAACCCCCAGTCCTCAAACCCCAGAGAGGCTTTCTTTCAGACATTTCTAGTAGTCCATTCTTTACCCCATTCTGTGTTATCTGCACTACACCCTCAACACATACACACAATATACATGCTTGGAAAGAAGGAGTATGATTATATTTTGTGTTTTCAAAATCTCTACCTTTGTTCTTTACAGCTATATTAGAGATTTGTTTTCTTGGTTTTTCAGTCTCATTTCATTCAGACTTATAGCAGCTCCACGATCACTAAAGTCTTCTCTCTCTCAACCACATTAGTTCTTTATTATGACTACTCATGCAAGGCAGTTGATGTTTCTTATGTCACATGTGCTATGGGAGACAGGTTCCTCCCAATCCCACTGTACTCCCAAACCCCATTCCTTTCAACCATCTATTCATCCATCAAGCCATTTGAGTAACTTAGGGCTTTGAGACTTGGGAAATTTACATCCTTGAAACCAATTATGGTATGTTGAGTTTATAAAGAACTCTTCTGCTTTACATAATTTTTTAAGAGAATGAGTACTCTTGTTTACAAGACACACAAGGTCTTTCACTGTGTTGGGTTTATACCCCAGTTAGAGAAGTCAAAGAAACACAAACATTTAAGTGAATATTTCCCTCTCGGTAAACAAGAAACACTGGGGGACTCTAACTGAGTCAATGGAGCAGGGAGGACAGTTTTGTGAAATATTTAAATTGAGGTTCAAAGAATAGGCAAAAGAAGGAGAAATGTAAGAGCATCACAGATTGGAGGGCAGCGTGTTTTAAGACCCATAGTCAGGAAGGAATTTGGTACAAAGTGGGAATGAGAAAAAATGAGCTAGACTGGAGCCCAATGACCAAGATGAAAGTGGAAAGATACAGAAGTAGAGGAGCCAAGATTAAGACAGTGCCAAGCCATTGTCTTGGCACTGAAAAGAATTTTGGCCTTTAGTAAGAGCAGTGAGTAGCCACTGAAATGTTTTTGTTTTTTGTTTGTGTGTGAGGGGGTGATGATTCAGCCATGATATTCGCGTTTGAATCACTCTGTTGTATCTCATCACAGAATTGATTAGAGGAGTGAAAGAAGAAAACCGATGAGACTAATGCCATTTTCTATGTGAGAAATAATGGTAGCAGTCAATAGAGAAATGGATGGTTTCAAGACAGATTTGGAAGGCATAGTTTATAAGACTTGGTGGCTGCTTGGATTGGTAGCATTGCAGAAGAAGAGAGTGTCACTGATAACTTTCAGTTTTCTAACACGAGGCACCATTTCCTGATGTGAGAACTTTTGGAGAAGTGCCTACCTCACCTAGGGATGGGGTGGGATGGGGGCAGAAATAACCCCAAGGTTAGTTGTGGACATGTTTGATCTGAGATGTTTGTGATTCATCCAGGTGGAGATGTCATACATGTGATTGTAGAAACAGATTTGGAGCCCAGAAGAGAGATCTAGGCTGGAGATATAAATTGGGTAATACCTTCCAGGTGATATTTAAAGCCATGAGTATGGATAAGATCACCTAGGAAGAGAGCATGTTTTCAGAGGAGAGCCAGGATGCCTCTCTGACCCTCAGTTGTCTCATCTAAAACATGGAAGTAATGATCTGTCTGTTCAAGAAGTTGGGACACATCGATACCTCATATTAGCTCTATGTCCAACTCACAGTCTGCCCTCACTATATGGTAATTGCTATTATTACGTGGTAAAATCCCACAGCCTCATTCGCTGGAATGAGTTGGGACTAATTGACAGAGAGGAGAATGGAGAAGAGTAAATGAATGCATGAAGAAATGAACATGAATCTATAGGGATATGTCTGATATCAAAACATTAGCTTTCATTGTGCCAGCATTTTAGGATTTTTTTTTCTAATTTTTATTTTCTAGACAGCCCTTCCCTTGCAAACAATCTCCTATAATTCTCCCCATGAAAAATCAGGGGTCTTCGTTTTTCTTAAGTGAGACTTTTGTGCCAAAATGACTTGTGAAGCTATCACCAGATTCATCAGCTTGGCAGGTTTTCATCATTGTTGCTATAGTCACTGATGGATTTGTTAAGAAATATCTAAATGTTCTTTTGGTAACATTATTTTTAGGAAGGCAAAGCCTTTACATTTCCAGACAGCAGCTTGGTTGTGAATGTGGGGAGACCACAGAACTGTAACACATTGCACATGTCGACAAGGCTGTCTGGCTTCTTGGCATTAATAATGATGATAATAATCCTGCTTGGTAGAGGCAGACCCTCCCTGCAGCTGGTGTCCTTTCTGTGCAGGGATGAGGTCATTCAGTGGGGAGGTGGGAAATGGAGCTGGGAAGGATGAGAGAAGAGGAGGGGAAGAAACTGTCATGTCTGCATTCTTGGAGGAAAATAGAAACATATTTGCCACAGGCTTGCTTATTTGTTTTTTAAGAAGAGGGAATGGAGAGGCAAGGGTATGGTGAGGAATTGTAGCATGGCAACAGCTTGGTTTTCCCCCAAGCTGCACAGTTATCTGTATTCACAGTAACCAACTAATCAGATCTCCAAGGCACTGATAACCCTATGAATCTAATCTCTAGAATATTTGAAACTGCTCAGTCAGAGCAGGATATTCCAGCAATTTAGATCCCAGTAACTACTTTAGAGTTGTAAAAAAGCCCAATTCTAGACAATCTACTTCTCTTTCTGCCACAAATTATGTCTTAAAAAGAGAAATTCAGAATTATTTTTCCTTTGGCAATGTAATTAAAGGCATCAGCTTATTCTTCATCTAATTCTCCATGTTGTCACCGAAAACAAATAAACAGCTTATTTTTAGTTTACCAGTACTAGTCAACTGGTGTACCATAGGTTTATTTCTAGAACTTGTATTATGCATAAAGACTATATGTCCTCAGGATTTGGAATTATTAGATTTGGTTGTTGTTGGGAGTTTTTGAGGGAAGGGCTTAGTGAAAGAGAGCTCACTTTGGCATCCCTGGATACGATCCTGGCTTAGGCAAAACCGGCCAGTCACAATCAGCCATTTGGCCATATCTGCACAAGTTAATAGAAGTGAATCAACTCTGATCAAATTGAAGAAGTACTAAAGAGGCTCTCAAGAATTTTTTGAACCCTTTAGAGGCAAGGCCAGGTCTGATTAGCCATTGTATCGCCAGTGCTTCAACCGGGCCTGACACAAGGTGCCCGGCGAGTGATGAGTGTGTGAGTGAGCCAGTGTGCCCATTACCCATGGTTGAGGACTTCTGCTGTTAGCTAATACAAATGACCGTGAGTAATTATGTGGAGGAAATAATAATATTTTCTCCTAAATGCTGGAGAAAGAGGCTGAAATCTAATAAATCTATTAGCTGACTCTCAACAGTGCTCCTGACATGAGTTTTCAAGATACAGTGTAGAGGACTGGACTGAAGGTCTGAAAGCTAACCCTTTCACAAGCCACTAAAATTTTTTTAGTTCAGTTTCCTCATCAGTAAAATGGTTAACAACACTTGCTCTGCCCCCACTCCTAGGGTTATTTTAAGCACTAAATCTTACTGTGGAAGAGAAACTAATATGAACCACAGAGGTAAGGTGTTGTTATTGGCATCTTTTGAGAATATAGTATCCTTACATTTTCTTTTTAGGATTTTATATATTTATTTGAGAGAGAGCACAAGCAGAGGGGAAGGGTCAGAGAGAGAAGGAGAGTGAGAAGTATACTCCCCACTGAGCCTGGAGCCCAACGTAGGGCATCTCAATCCCAGGACTCCGGGACCCTGCCATGAGCTTAAGGCAGGTACTTACCTGACTGAGCCAGCCAGGCACCCTTCCTTAAATGTTTTTAGAAGAAAGAAAAAATGTTTAATTCCTTGAAGAAAAGGTCCTTCAAAAGCATATTTAGTGGTGCTATTGTTGTTAATTGTTATTAAACCCTCTTTAAGATACATTTATTCAAAAAATAATAACAGGCCTCTGCTCCCCTTCTGAAAAGTTTTGATGACTTATCTTCAAATTTTATGTGTTTAAAAATCTAAAGTATGACATCTTACTTGAAAAAACCATTATTATTGATAGCCTCTGGAAGCAGCAAGGGTTATGAAGCTACTGACTGTGTATGATTAAGTGGTCACAAATAAAGCATTGTTATTACCACATGTAAATTCTTTCCCTGAAGTTGGTGCCTCTGCAAGCAGTGATTCAACTACAGTTGTCTGTCATGGGACAATAGAATTGTCCTTGAAAGAGCACTGCATACAAGACAAGAAACAATGCCTCGGCCTCTCTTCTGTGGTCTTAATCAAACCATTTCACCTCCCTTAACCTCCTTAGCTTTCTTATTTTTTTTTTTTTTTTTTAATTTTTAATTTTTTATAAACATATATTTTTATCCCCAGGGGTACAGGTCTGTGAATCACCAGGTTTACACACTTCACAGCACTCACCAAAGCACATACCCTCCCCAATGTCCACAATCCCACCCCCCAGCTTTCTTATTTCTTAACTGTGAGAGCATTTTGTGGCTCTCCAGCAGAGTTTTACTGCTCTCCCTAGAAGGCATTTGAAAAGAAGGATGGCATTCTTGGTTGTCAAAATGACAGGGTGGGCAAAAAATGATAGGGTGGAGATACACTGCTGGCATTTAGTGGGCAGAGGTGGGTCTGCTAAATTTTCTACAGTGAGCAAACCAGACTCATGAAAAGAAGAATTGTCCCCCTACATCATAAATATGCCCTCCTAAGAAACACTGGACTAGAGCGTTTGAGAGTAAAAGGAGACTCAGTTAATAATATAGGACTGTTTCAGGCAAACTGGGATTTATGGACCATCTAGCTGTGGCCCAAGTCAACTGTAGCTTACATTGTCTTCCCACATTGTTATCAGTCCTCCTCTCAAATGACAAGATCCCGAGCTTTGCTGAACAACCGTTATGGAAGTAGACAAGTCTGGACCACATACCTTCCGTGGTCTCTATTTTACCAGGAAAACTAGCAGCAGAGTTAAAGTTAGCTCACTTATTCATCCCTGAATTTGGTTGTTTTAGTTACAGAACCCCTCTTATTTCTCCCTTTCCCTCACCCTCAGAGCTTTGGGTACTGCCACCACTCAAGTTTATGGCAGCTGCCTGAAGCATTTGTTTGGGCGGTTGGGGGTGGAAGAGGAGGAAGGGAGAGTGGAGCCAGCTCTTCCCTGCAGCTGTAGCTAACCAGAGCAAGCTGCCTGCACAGACAGCTCACTCCATTTTAGGGGCCACCCTGAAGCCATATCTGTGGGTGCAATGTTATTATGACACATCCTACCATGGGGTGTGAAGGGAGAAACTTTTCTGTTCACTGCAACGGAGGTGCCAGATGATTCTTACACTACTTTCTGGACTGTCATTTAAAGAGAGAAAACATAACCCAAATCAGGAATCTTTTCTACTCTGTTGACATCTCAGCTAAAGAAAACAGTCAGGTTCAGGTGGGTTTTATGTTACTCAGCTCCTATACATGGACAAAGACTGGAATTCCAGCATTCCTGTCTAGTCTCAGGGTTTTCTCCTAGTTAAATTTACTTTCTCCTAGTTAAATTGTATTTCACTCTTTAAAGAAAATCTGCTGTGCAGAGTTGTATAAGGCTTGACATGATGGTCTAAACTAATTGTTTAAATATGCACTTGGACAATTGTTGAAAAACACTTGTATGTATCATGGAATAAAAGTTACCACATACACAATAGTAATTTTTCAAACCTAAATGAATAAAAGAGCATAGCCAAAAAAAAAAAAAAAAAAAGGCGTGAATTTTTTTAGGCCAAAACAGAGTTCATGTCTAAATTCAACTGAGAAAAACTGTAGAAATTTGCCTGATGCTGACAGACAGCTAGCTCTCTTTCCCTTTTCCTCTTTTATTTCTTTTACCTTCTTACCCTAGCATTTCAGGATAAGCCTTTGGGAACATTTGGCTTCTCTGCATTATAGAAAAGTGGCTAGTATAAGCCTTGGCAGCAAACAGACCAATCTTTTATTGCATTTAGTACTCCTTTAGACAAATATTATCTCTTTTAAGGGACAAACAGACCCAATAAATATCAGAAGTTAGGCCATTGCTCTTCTAACTTTCCCATGAAACCTTAGGTTTTTCCAGAACTTATCAAAGATGAAAGAGTCAGTTTGGGGAAGGCTTTTTTTAAAAATCTTTCAGTGTTGTAAAGGAGTTTAATAAGGTACTAGAGGGTTATGGTTTTAAGAAAGTTTCTTCTTCTTTTTTTTTTTTTTTAAAAAAACAGGGTTTTTAAAATTTATTTGAGAAAGAGAGAGGGAGAGAGAAAGAGCAAGCACAAGTTGGGGGGAGGAGCTGAGGGAGAAGGACTCCCCGCTGAGCAGGGAGCCTGACGCAGGATTCCATCCCAGAACTCTGAGATCCTGACCTGAACTGAAGGCAGATGTTTAACCGATTGAGCCACTCATTTTTTCTTTTATCTGTATATACCTCACTTCCAAAGAACATGCTATTCAGAAGAATTAAGTAATTAATTGAGAGAATTGGGGTAATTGGAATATGAAGTTGGAGATAAGAGTGGGGAACAGAAATATATACTACCCAATACTTTATGATTGTAGAAGTAATTCACAAATTTAGCTCTAAGCTTTCTTGTGCCCTAAATTAAAAGAAACATGCTATTTTAATCACCCAGCTTAACCTATGGCATCATAAGATAGTGTGCAGGAGCAAGTGGATTTTATTTGTTCATCCATTTACCAACATTTCTTGAGCACCTTCTAATGTATTTGGGAGCTTATATTGACAGAGCTTGGGCAGTATCAGAGAAAACACCTTTATTAGATTTGTGTGAAATGCTCTGTATGAAAGTATATAATCTCTTAAAATTGATTTTAACCGGGGTGCCTCAGTGGCTCAGTGGGTTAAAGCCTCTGCTTTCGGCTTGGGTCATGATTCCAGGATCCTGGGATCGAGCCCCACATAGGGCTCTCTGCTAAGCAGGGAACCTGCTTCCCCCCATCTCTGCCTGCCTCTCTGCCTACTTGTGATCTCTGTCTGTCACATAAATAAATAAAATATTTTCAAAAATTGATTTTAACCTAAAATAGAATGTTTTGATTTTTTGTGAACAAATCCAAATTATATCAGACACATTTTCATGAATTTCTTTTTTAACAGAAGTCTTGGTAGACTTCCTCCAGGTCTCATTAAATTATCACCTGTGACCTTGAAACCTGACTGTCTAAGTACATGTATCTTAAAGCACAAAAAGTATTTCCTTGATGAAAGTCTTCAGAGTCAGAATTTGGCCATAGGCAGTTGTGGAATGCCCTCTATGAAACTCATTGTTTTCAAATTATTTTAGGCAGCAAATTATCTTATGCCCACCCTCAATATAGAAAACACATGTAAGTTATATTTTGTTAAGTGTAAATTCATTGTTAAATTTTAACATATCTACTTATTATCAAGACAGTTGATGATACCAATGAAACCCTTTCCATGAATCATAAATTTGAATGGATGATAATTGTTTTCTTTTGGCCCCAGCATCTTATTTTTTTCCACATTCTATTTTATTGCAATTTTTTAAAATTCATTTTGATGCCTCAATATATGCTATGCAATTAGACTAATCCAGAATCTTCAAAAAAGGTCACAAATAATTTTATTTTAAAATTGAATAACTAATAAAAGCTAACTGCTCACATTCCTAAAAACATATATTTTGTTATGTTTTATATATTACAAATACATAATTTAATATATTTTATATATCATATATTTATAAATATATTTTTTATGTTTAATCATATTCATAATGTGAAATATATTATAAAATATTTTACATATTTATACATAAATATTATAAATATTTAATACAAAATGTCACACAGGAGATACACACAACTTACCAACACACCTTAAAATTATCCATTAAATTATCATGACCTATGTGTTATCTGTTAGGCTACCAAGGACTAGAACTTGTTGTCAGAGAGTCCAGCTTGTACAGAGCTGACCAAGATCCAATGATACAGACTTGTAATGAGCAGACGTTGTTGAAAGTTTGTTTTTCCTTTCTTTTTTTTTTTAAGATTTATTTGTTTGAGAGCGAGAGAGAACAAGAGTTGGGGGAGGTGCAGAGAGAGAGAGAGAGAATCCTCAAGCAGACTCCTTGCTGAGTGTGGAGACGCCCTCAGGGCTCAAACCAGAGACACTGAGATCATGACCTAAGCTGAAGTCAAGAGTCAGCTCCTTCACCAGCTGAGCCACGCAGGCACCCCATTTTTTTTAATCTTTCCTTGACATGTAATTGACCATGGCACACATGTGCTGTAGTAATGTACTTCATTGCAGTTTTACCTGAGCAGACATCCACATTCCGGAAATCAACTAAAGATTGATACAGAGCAATACCTTTCTAATGAACAGCACATTTAAAAGAGATTCGTCTTTGTGTCCCAAAACTACAGGAGGAGCTTTTGGTCCAAGGTCTAGGTAGATGGTGGATAGTGGCCATGGTTATGCTTTTTGGTGGCGATGTGTACATGTATACATGTATCCTACTAAAATTCAGTGCATCCAGTTGGAGGATGGGCCTTATGGCATCATTTGTGTTATTATTGTCACTTTGTTAACTGAAACTCTACATGAGACTAAGAGAGCCTCTCCTCCCTTTCTCTGGGCTTAAATTAGAAATTCTATGCTAGCTTGGAAAAAGAGAATCTCAGGCATGAAGATGCAAAACCAAAGAGAAAGTATTAACACCAAAGACCCATGGATAAATTAATGCTATTTTTTTTTCCTATAACTAATTTCAAAGTAATTATATTTAAAAATTTTACAAAAGCAAAAATGAAGGTAGATATCCCCTCCCCCCGTAATAGTCATATAAATTTGTTTCAGTTGTTTCAGTTTTTCTATCTGGAATGTGGCACAGTTATAAATAAATTTAATGTTTAATCTTGTTTACATTTATAAAAATCTAAAATGCCTTTTAGTTATTTTCTACAGCTTGGTTTTTTTTCACAGAAAGGAAACTAGGTTCGGCAAGGATAAGATGACTGGAATTTTTAAAATCTGCAATATGTAATTTCCCCTAAGTGAAATTAAATTTAGTTCAACTCTGAGATAAATGCTATGTATGAGACCACTGGAGTTGGAGTTCTCCTGCTCTCCATTTGGTTACCAATCATTATTCCTCATTTCTATTCTCTCCAGAAACGAGGGTTTTCATGCTCTGTTGACCATATGCTTCCTGTGCCTTTATCTCTTATACCTTACATACTGCTCCAATTTGGGCCACAATTATAAGTCCTTGTATAATTCACCATAGCAAGATTTCTATCCCAGAAGTGGCTTGAAAAGACATAGTTTCCTAGGGCTGCCATAACAAATTACCATAAATTGAATGGGTTATAACAAGAGAAATTTATTCTCTCACAGTTCTGGAGGCTAGAAAGCTGAAGTCAAGGTGCCAGCAGGGCTTTGCTTTCTCCAGAGGCTCTGGAAGAATTCTCCTTGCTTCTTGTAGTGTCTGGTGGCTGTCAACAGTCCATGGGTGGTAGTGGTGGTGGTAGTAACTCCAAAATCTGCCTCTGTCTTCACATGATTGTCTTCCTTCAGTGTGTAGTCTGTGTCCAAATTCCCTCTTCTTATAGGACACAAATCGTTGGGTTAGATAAGGCCCACTCTTATCCACTATAAGCTCATCTTGTTTACATCTACTAAGACCATGTCTCCAAATAAAGTCATATTCAGAGGTTCCCAGTAAACATGAATGGGAGGACGTAGGAAGACACACACCTGATATAGGTAGTAAGAATCTTGTTAAATTTGCTCAACTTCTTGAGCATTTAGGAGTCTGCACTTAAACATTTTTACTTGTCTGGTATCAAACAAAGCATCCATGAGCTTTCCTTCCACTTAGGATGTAGTTATTTGTTTTTTCCATATTGTCTCTTACCTGGAAATCTATCCAAAGCCACAGAAACCCTAACTAATCAATTCCTTGGTCACTGCCATAGCATATGCTGAGTCTGTATCATTTTATAAAATTGCCCCTCAGGGCCCAGTTTTGTTCTCCAGTATTCATATGCAACTGCAAATCAAAGTAAATTACATTCAAGTGTTTTCAAGCATGGATTCTGGCCCACAGTTCACTTCTTCCCAAATTCTTTACTTTGTTCTTTGTACATCTGGACATTAAGCTTACTTAAACTTGTATAATAATCTCCCTAAGGCATTAGCTGTGAAGAGCTACATTATCCCAGATTCTTTTACCACTTGAGCTTTGCTAGTATTCTAAAGGCTGGCCAAAGGTCAAATATTGTATGCTTTTAAGATAGTGTATAGTGTTTAACTCCCCTCCTTAACCAAAGATGCAGTTATACTGAAGAGAGGACCCAGGGCAAAGGTCACAAACTAGACCAGACACCACATTCCTTCCCAGGAATGTTTTCTTTGACATGATGGTTTTTTTTTTTTAAAAGGTTGAGTTAGTTGCTAAAGAGAGCAGATACCATAAAGAAACCCAGGTATCTGGCTTTTTTTGAAAACACAGAAGATGTGTTCACATTTCTGCAGCTGTCCCTTCAGATAGAATATGGGTTCTCACCTGCACAGTGGGCCAGTTTGAACTAAACCATTTCATTCATTTATGTTACCTATCTGGCTGTTATTGGCATTTGAGCTGTCTACCCCTGACCCAAGACTTAAGAATTCAACCTTCGTTTTCTTCCTGATGTGATTCAAATAACTGTATTGAACACACTGAGGCAAAGAGAATAGATCATTGGTTTTCGTTCCTTCTGATTTACACTGTCTTTTCCACCAATACCCCCAAGTTCAGTGGTAAGGTGCACACCTTCAGTCACAGGGCATCAGAATTCCATAGGCTTTCCCCTCTTTTTTTCTCAGTATCTCAGGTGTTACAGTTGAACTCAGATGTAAGAATTGAAAATTTCCAAAGTGGAAGGTAATTTCAAACTAAGTCTCATGTTAGTCTCTTGAGGTTGGATTTCATTATTACAGCACAGGCCCTTCCTATAATTTTTAAATGTGATTTCCTAGCCTGTGGAGCCTCTTATGGCCCTTTTTACTTAACCCTTTCTGCTTCCATGTTCTACCATTTACTCCACATTATTCCAACTTCAGATTAGAACCATCTTTCTGGAAGTCTCCTATCTAGACTCTTACCTTTCCTATAATCACTGGTCTTGCCCTAGAGATCATCTCTGGGCAACCTCTATTCTGGGTTTAGGATCTCCCAGTTCTCTCTGTCCTATTCTCATCACATCAATTTCTTCTTACACTCATAGTGTTTCTGTAGAGGGCTATCGCCTAAACCACTGACTTTGGGATCCTGAACAATGCCTCTCTAGCTTTCTTGGAATCATCAATATCACTAAAACACCCTCTTAGTTTTTCATTATCTCCAATGTCATTGGCACACTGGATTCATTCAGCCGATGGAATTTTATATTCACTGTATGACTCATGTGGCTACTTTGTCCTCTCTAGAATTCACAGAACATATTATCATGTTATGACAGTCACCACCTTAATGGTAGGAAAACCCTAATTTGTGTTTCCTCATATTAGTAAATCCTAAAAAACCCATCTTTACCTTTATTTTAAAGCTTCTTGGAATTTCTGATTATAAAAGTAGCATGCTTATTATAGAGGATGTAGAAAATACACAAAAATACAAAGATAAAAATAAAAATTACTCATAACTGTACCAAATAGAGTGAACAATTGTTAACATCTTGATATGTTTATTTTCACATTTACATTTTAATCTCTTCCTGTCCCAGTTCTTTAGTTCTCAAACACTCTTGAGAAAAGGGTAATTTTTATGACTAAATTTAGAAAAGAGAGTTATATAACCCAAGAAAAGTCTAGCCTTAATATTGCATAATGTTCTCAATATTGTACACATTCCTGCTTAGTTTATGTTAAATTTAGCCCTCTACAATATGATGAATATTGGTTTTTTTATCACTACCCTCCAAGGAGTACAAAGATTAACTCTACAGTCCTCTCATTTTTCTGATAGAATAGATTGTATCATGGGCCCCCCATATGTACAGAGCCCTGGCTTAGTCTTATGCATTTGTCATGGACTGAATTATGTACCTTGCCACCCCAAACTCATACAGTTGAAACCCTCCTCTCCCCACAATGGGATGGTATTAGGAAGGAGGGCCTTTGGGTGGTAATTAGGATTAGATGAGGTCATAAGGGTAGAGTCCTCATGAATAGGATTAGTGACCTTACAAAAATCATAAGGCAGATTGCTTCCTTTCTTGGCTCTTCACCATGTGAGGATAGTGAAGTCAGTAGTCTGCAGTCGGAAGAGGGCCCTCACCAGAGCTTGACCATGCTGACACACTGATCTTGGACTTCCAGCCTCCAGAAGTATGACAAATTTCTGTTCCTTGTAAGCCACTCAGTCTGTGGTATTCTGTTATAGCAGCCCAAACTAAGACAGCATTCAAGGAAGAAGATCCTGACAGATCTGGCTGTAAAGACACAGATGAAAAGAGGTTCATACTTAACCAAGGTTATAAGAGCCTAATGGACCAAAATCTTAAGCTAGGGCTTGAAAGGGAGGAAAGGTAGGCAGTAGAGGAAAATTGTTCAGGTATATTTTATAATAGAAAAGTGTTAGGGACCAACAATTATTATTGGCTGAGAGTATAGCAAGCTCCTAGCTGGAAACCAAGTCTGATTCAGCTCTGAAATCTTCTCACAACATTTTCAGCTGATGAACTGATGAATCTCTAATACATCATTCCATAAATATTGTTAATTATTCTGGACTTCACATTCACCCTTTTAAAATTTTATGAGAGGGCACCTGGGTGGCTCAGTTCATTAAGCGACTGCCTTTTGCTTAAATCATGAACCTGGAGTCCCAGGATGGGAGTCCACATCAGGCTTCCTGCTTAGCAGGGAATCTGCTTCTCCCTTTGACCGGCTCCACGCTCTCTCTCTCTTTCTCTCTCTCAAACAAATAAATAAAAATAAAGTAAAATTTTATGAGAGGCTTTTTAGAAATTTATTTAATAACCTAGAGATACCTATTTTAAACACATGTTATTTAGTATTAAAATAAATTAATTGCAGTTGCTAAACTTACTAGCTGGTGATACAAAGATAAAGAAAGTTCATAACAGTCTAGTTGAGCTAAATAGCATCTAGGTGATAAATGTTTCTAGCACTTGCTGGCTTATGTGCTAGTGGTGAAAAAGGATGTCATAATTAATACAGCTAAGGTTCAGTTTATAGACAGCTATAAACAAATGGCTCATTGCTTTGGATAGCCATACAATCAGGGGACAGCTTCAGACCATTAAAAAAAAATAAATGAAATAAACAGGTGGTTTGTCTACAACTTTGAAGTAGCTCTATAAGAGGAAGTGATGATTGGATTTCTCAGGGTGGCAGAATGTAATGGAAAGCCCTGGACCTGGAGTCTTTTCTGACTCCAGTTTTTCTACTGATGCTGGCAGAGCCAGCCCTTAGTTGTTATAATCTTTGCATATTGTATGCTTTCTTTACTTTTCCAGTGAACTAGATAAACTTCTCTAATATTCTGCAACTTTGCATTCTCCACATGTGTCTGATCATTCTACAGGAAACCAAGAATGCAATGAGATATCACTTTAAGGAAAGATGACGTGATCTCTAGTACTAAGCTTCTTGTCCAGCCTTAGGCATGTCAGTTTCAGATACTCATTACATCATCAGGGAAGAAGGCCAATAAAAGCCTAGACCTCTCAGGCAGTAGGATCTACTTATAAATTGGAATGGACAGAGTAGCTGCGGTTTTTCCAAACTCATGTTCTTGGGTATTACTAAAATGCATTTTATGTGCTGCATCTTGTTCAAGTTTTCGTGATGTGTCCCTGTAAAAGTCTGCTGGCCTCCTGCAAGCAGGGAATATGTCTTTGGTTATCTGTTACCAGTTAGCTCAGTTGGTTAAAATCCAAGACAGTGGGATCAGGCTCCATATGGGACAGTTGGCTTTATTCAGAACAGTCCCAGCTTGCCCAGCTGGTTCAGAAATGCATGCATTTGATCACAGAGGGCAGAAGTGTGCATATGACTAGCTCAGCATAACCTATTCCTCCTACTAGAAAATCACTCAGAGCCCATGTAATTCTGACAGAGGTTATTGACCTCAAACTTGTTTAGAATTACCAACTGTGAGCACAGTGCCGTGACGATTTATGCATTCCTTAAAGATCCTGATGACCTTTCACCCAACTGACCATATAAAGCTTTCTACATTTTGAGAGACTCTGATGAAAACAGCTTGTTATTGGAGGCTCTCTGACAGATGTTATGCTAAGTATAATGCATGCAATCTCTCATTCACACCTCAAAGTAATCCCATGCAATATGTACTATTTTTATTCTTTGCAATTGAGAAAACCGTGGCTGGGAGAAGTTATCTGTCCCAAATCTACTGGCTGGCAAAGCCAGGACTCCCGTCTAAGTGTGTCTGACCCCAGAATCCATGCTTTGACCCACCCTACTGCCTCTCTTAGGATACTATACGGTTTGGGATTTTAGAAACTGTGATAAGCTCTTACTGTGGCATGAAACCTTCCACAATCAGATGCTTGTGAGTGGGTATGGGTTTTAAGTTGTAATTTCTTGATGAAAAATGAGGTCACCTCTTTTCTCAGACAGAGAAAACCTGACAAACAGTGAAGTGAGGCAGATGTCTGTTCTTGGGTGCTTCTGTAAGTCTACCATTAGTAACCTCCTCTCTGCCCCAGCAGCCTGAGATACTCACATCCCAAATATAAAGCTTTTTGTTCAGCTTTAGTTTGTCAAACTTCTAGTTCAAACACAAACTCCCATAGTGGGCAAGTTGAAAGTCCACTTCTTTTCTTCTCTGAATTCCCCACATCTCACCATCACCTCAGTGTACTTTATACTCTCAAACCCAGAGGCATCAACAGATCAGTCAGACCAATTTTTCCTGATCTTCTCAGCAATAGAACTGCACAGGCTTTTCAGTAGAAGGGGAAAGCTATAAAATGTCTCCTGTTGGAACATTGAGTAAAGCCTTGATTTATCCCGTGGAGTCATAGTTTCGTCTGTGAAGTTTAATTTAAAGTTTAATCATTGAGCAATGGGGTTAGTATTCTGGAACTCTTCTTTCTGACCTTCTGAATTTCACTCACACTTGAGTGAAAAGGGGCAGCTTGAATGCATGCAGAAGACATTTGGTGCAAGTTCAGGGAAAGGTCCTTGGTCCTTGGTAATATGCAGCTCTTACAGTGTATTCCTTTTGAGACTTTGTAAATGGTAATGAAATGAAGGCTGCCTTCAGGGTAATTTTTCTTTTTCCCAGTCAGCAGTACAAAGTAAGACTCCAGAGTTCATGGTTTTCCTTTTAAAAAGGTCGTACTGACTCAATTTACTATTGACACAGAAAGTATACTCAGAGTTGAAGAGCCTCTAGATAATCTAAGTTGTTTCCATTGTCCAGCTTCTGGGAAGCTATCATTTAAAAAAAAAACAAAATACCTCTTACAATTTTTAAAAAGAGCTTTATAAATCACTGCCCTTTGATGCTATTAAAGAACAAGGTCTTCCATTTCACATTCTTCTTGAGATCTTGTAAAACCCTTCACTCATGTGTCCTTACCCTGACCTCCTTTTATTTTCATCTCCCTGATCCATGCTATCATCTGCTTTCCACTTGTGGCCTTTCTTCCTTCCCTTCAGGGAATAGTTTTTTAGCACCTATTATGTAAATAACTAGCAGTGTGCTAGACACTGAGGAGGTGAGGGATGAACATGAAGACAAAGACCATGTCCTCCAAGGACTTAAAGTATAGTTCAGAGGTTGCATACTTAATGGCAGGGGGAGACGGGACGGTATACAAGGGAGTGGAAAGAGGCCAGCTACAGGACAGAGGGCTGACTGGGACTACGCCAAAATGGAAAGGACATGGCACTTCTGAAGAGATCAGTCTTGATGCAGCTCCAGCTTATTGGAACCATCCTGGAATGCTAGCCCAGCATTGTGAGAGCTTCCAGTTTGTCTAGAGAAGTCAGAAATCCAGATTTTTATTATGTGCCATCTCCAGGTTTTTTTTAAATGCTGGCAACTAACTCACATTCTTCAAAAACACTGTGTAGGCCAAACAAAACATGTATGTGGGCTGAATTCAACCCATGGTCCTTTAATTTAGGGAGTTTTGGTCTGGTTAGTGAGGTAAATCACACATGTATGAAATCATTAATTTAAAATGCAGCCCATATGACTAAGAATCATAATGAATGACACAGACTGTTCCTGCTAGAGTTCAGAGAAAGGAGAAGGAGGACTGGGGAGATGGGACAGTGATGGGCTTCAGGTGCTGTGGCCTCAGCTGTGCTGGGCATCTTGAGGGACAAAAAGAAAACTGGAGGATATATGTTGGGAATTTGGTTGACCCACTGAGATCTAGTGGTCGACAGTCTCCAGTGCCACACTAGGAGGTTGGGCTTTACCTTCTCTGTCATGGGGAGCCATCGAGGATTTGCTGATCTGCAATTTTAGAAAATAAAATAAATAAAATCTCTTGTGGGTAAAGGGACAAAGTAGCATGCAAAGAGAAACCATCAGGAGACTCTTGCTGCAGTGCTTTACCCCGTTTTCTATTCCTCTTCCTCTTACACCCCCTCTACAGCACATCCCAAAACTTTCCACCTAAAGAAGCCTCCCTCTCGCAGGGTAGCTTTGAAGTATGCCAGTGCCCTAAAACAGAACAGTATAACAAAATCAGACCAGATTAAAGTAGCAAGGCGGGGGGTGGGGGGGGGCCCTTGCTGCCACCTCTCATTAAGTGAAAACCACTGTTTAAAAAAGAAATAAGGTAGGCCTTTAAGATATATACATCTATCTAATACCAAGCTCTATTTAATACAAGCTACATATCTATGTGGCTCTAAAATGGGGATGGGAAGGTACAGAACTATATTCTCCTTAGGTATATGAGTTATTTAGGAATAGCTCAGCGGTAGCCACATACATACTTTTATTATGTTATATTATTACATTTATTAGCAAGAAATTTTTAAGGATCCCATAGAGGTGCATAGAGGAAATGGCCTTTTCAATCAAAACAGAAGAGCACTATTAGAAAAATTTTTAAAAAGTAAGAAAGAGTACAAAATTTTAGATATGAGACTATATAGTGATCTTCCAAATATACCTAACATACCAAAAATGAATCATCCCTAAGTGCCCAGTTGAGTGTATTTGTGAGATGATGGGCTCTCCTTGTACATCATTGGACAGTTACCTGGGCCCCATCTCTGGACAGTGGGAGTTGGTTAGTTTAAGGTGGGACAGACATGGACTTTGGAAAATCTTCACAGCTGGTTTAGGACGCTACATGACTTTGCTTAGGAACTAGAATTTCAGTGTTTGGCCAAAGTAGGCAACTCTTAGTCATTCCAGATGTGATTATGCAAGGTTTTAATTTTCTAGGACCCTCATTTTACTTACTCTTCCTCTTTTTACTCAACATTTTCATCATTTTATTTCTTACTAGTACTCTACCAGAGAATGAGAGGAGAAAGACAAAAAAGCAAGAACTGGGGTGCCTAGGTGGCTCAGTGGGTTAAAGCCTCTGCCTTCAGCTCAGGTCATGATCCCAGAGTTCTAGAATCGAGCCCCACAGCAGGGAGCCTGCTCCCCCCCCCCACCACCCTGCCTGCCTCTCTGCCTACTTGTGATCTCTCTGTGTCAAATAAATAAATAAATAATAAAATCTTTTTTGGTGGGGGGGAAGTCAGAACTAATATTTATTTATTTATGGTTTTTATTTATTTGGGAGAGAGGGAGAGCATCACTGGGAGGAAGGGCAGAGGGAGCAGGAGAAGCAGGCTTCCTGCTGATCAGGGAGCCTGATGCTAGGATCATGACCTGAGCCAAAGGCAGATGCTTAACCAACTAAGCCACCCAGGCATACTGTTAGGGTTGTTCTTTTTTTAAAGAGTTATTTATTTGAGAGAGAGAGCACAAACAGGGGGATGGAGCAGAAGGCGTGGGAGAGAAGTATGTTCTGGCTACCGCTGAGCTATTCCTAAATAACTCATATACCTAAGGAGAGTGGGATGCCTACGCAATAGGGCTTCATCTCAAGACCCAGAGATCCTGGCCTGAGCTGAAACCCAGAGTTGGACTCTTAACAGACTGAGCCATCCAGGCACCTTAAAACCATTTCATAAAAACCCATTTTACCTTATCATAAGAGCAATAATAATAATACCAGTAACAAGAGCTAATACTTCTTAAACATTTATTACATTCCAGGCACTACCTAAATACTTTAACATATTCATTTATTTAATCCTCACCAACTCTATGAGGTACATCCCATTACCCTCCCGATTTTGAGGTATTAAAATGAAACCATAAAGAGGTTGTTACATTAACCAAATGTCTCATAATTTAGAAGGATCAAAAGCAGTATTTGAAGTCAAGAAGACAGACTCTGGAGGCTTCACTTTTTTTGTGTGTGTGAAATAGATAGAAAACATGAAATTATTGTTTTAACCTTTTTTAAGTACACAATTCAGTGGCACTGTCATACAACCAACACCACCATTCCATCTCTAGAACTTTTTCATCTCCCCAAATTGAGAGCCTTCACTTTTAAATACCACTCTCTAATACCTCCCCAAAAGTACTTGAATATCTGGAAATGTTCACTATTTGTGGTGGTTTTGTCTTCTTTTAATACAGAAGATTTAATACTTTTTCACTCTTAGCATCCATTACTCTCCATTTGCCCTGGGTGCCACTGCATGTTATCACACAGCCTGTTCCTGATACAGTCAGTTGCCCCAGCCTGTCCAAGTTTCAAACTGCTGCTATCTCTTCCCATATATTTGTGTGTTGGCACCTGCATGGGCAGTGACAGCTACATCACTTCTTCTGGCACTCTTTTGACATTGATTCTAAGATGCTTCCTATTATCAGGGGCATCTGGGTGGCTCAGTCATTTGAGTGTCCAGTCTTGGTTTCGGCTCAGGTCCTGATCTCAGGGAAGTGTGATTAAGCCCCGAGTTGGGCTCCACAGACCGCAGGGAGTCTACGTGACAGTCTCTCCCTGCCCCCCACCCCATCTTTCTCTGTCTCTCAAATAAATAAATCTTTAAAAAAAAAAAAGTGCATCCTAATATCAAACTTCAAATCATAAAAAAGTTTAATAGCCATGTATCTTACTTCGGCTTAAGGAAATCCAGTGTTCTAGACTGATATGTCACTGTGAAGTAGCTTGTCCTTGTTCCTCAACACTCAGCCTACCACCACTGTGTTCCAAGGTTCATCCCTTCCTGCCTAGATTATTATAATATCTCGTCTCCCAGTTCTGAGTTTCTTGGACAAATTGGACATCATGAAGCCAATCTTGAGCAGCTCATCTAGTCTCTCTGAGCCAATAGACCTTTTGTTCAATAGGAGAAGAGCATAGAATAGATAAGTTTCATTTTGATTCATGAGACTAAGATTCTAGTTCCCAGACATCTTCAAGATGGAGATGGAGGGCACTTGGGTGGCTCAGTTGGTTAGGTGACTGCCTTCAGCTCAGGTCATGATCCCAGAGTCCTGGGATCGAGTCCCTCATCGAGCTCCCTGCTCCCTGGGGAGTCTGCTTCTCCCTCTGACCTTCTCCTCTCTTATGCTCTCTCACTGTCTCTCTGTCAAATAAATAAATAAAAGGGGCGCCTGGGTGGCTCAGTGGGTTGGGCCGCTGCCTTCGGCTCAGGTCGTGGTCTCAGGGTCCTGGGATCGAGTCCCGCATCGGGCTCTCTGCTCAGCAGGGACCCTGCTTCCTTCTCTCTCTCTCTCTGCCTGCCTCTCAGTGTACTTGTAATTTCTCTCTGTCAAATAAATAAATAAATAAAATCTTTAAAAAAAAAAATAAATAAATAAATAAATAAATAAATAAAATCATAAAAAAAAAAGATGGAGATGGAATTTGGAGGTCATTGCTGCTAAAATCAAAAGAACTTAAGCTAGATTAAACGTTTCTTTGTTATTTTACCACTTGGCATCTTGTTTTCTTTACTGCTGAGGTACCAGGGTCATTGCCTGCTATTTGTTGGCCATCTAAGACCTTTTTACCGGGTGCCTGGGTGATTCAGTGGGTTAAAGCCTCTGCTTTCAGCTCAGGTCAAGATCTCAGGGTCCTGGGATCAAGCCCCGAATCAGGGTCTCTGCTCAGCAGGGAGCCTGCTTCCCCCCCATGCCCCTGCCTCTCTGCCTACTTGTGATCTCTGTCAAATAAAGAAATAAAAATCTTTAAAAAATTTTTTAATTAAAAAATTTTAAAAAATAAATAAATAAAACCTTTTTGCCCCAAGACTCCACCTCTGCTCTAGTTGTTCCCAAATAATAGCCAGTATTTCTTCCCCTTTTTCCCTGTCTCCCCAGTTTTAAAAAATATATAAAAGTTTACAATTGGCCCCATCCTTAATAATGATTTGACTAAACCATTAAAAATGTGAGTGGCTTATTGCTTTATATCTGAATAGCTGTATTATTACTATAAGTGTAATTATTAAAATATCTGAAATTTACTACTTAATTCAAAGAATAGTGGTCTTAACTTTCATATATGTATTTGGATGGATAGATAGATAGATAGGAAATTTATAAACCAAATTTAAAGACTCCTGAACTTCTACCCACCCTGAACAACTAGCACCTTAGGTATAGGGATGAATACTTTCTGGTCCAAAGTTTGACAGTCTTTTTTAGAAGTTATTTTAAGGATTATTTTAATTTGGAAGCATGACTTTTTCATTTAAAAAAAAGAGGGGGTGCGCCTGGGTGGCTCAGTGGGTTAAGCCTCTGCCTTCAGCTCAGGTCATGATCTCAGGGTCCTGGGATTAAAACCCTCATCAGGCACTTTGCTCACCAAGGAGCCTGCTTCCTCCTCCCCCTCTGCCTGCCTCTCTGCCTACTTGTGGTCTCTCTCTCTCTCTCTGTCAAATAACTAAATAAAATCTTAAAAAAAAAAAAAAGTCAAGGGCATCTCCGTGGTTCAGTCAGTGAAGTGTGCAACTCTTGATTTCGGTTCAGGTCACGATCTCAAGGTTGTAAGATTGAGCACCGCGTCAGGTTCCGCAGTAGACATGGAGCCTGCTTGGGATTTTCTCTCTCCCTCTCCTTCTGCCCTCTCTCTCTCTCTCTTTTTCTTTCCCTCTGTTACTGAAGAAAAAAAGTTGACTCACCAGTTTTTTGGTTTTGATTTTGTTTGGGGGGTTGTTGTTGGTTGGTTTTTTTTTTTTTCCAATTTATAAGGTCCCAGGAAAAGAAGTCAGCCTACTTAAAACCTCATCAAAACTCTGGGCTTCAGCGCACAGAGGAAAACTAATTTTTAAAAGCATCTCACCACTTCTTTCTGTAAAGAGGGCTCCAGTTAAAAAGATAAACTGATTTTTCTCTGTTATTTGAAGTATGGGTAAGAAACCTAATCAAGTGTTGAAATCTCTCCACTGGTTTCCCTCAAGAGTAAAAAATAAATAATGTTGATGATAACCATTGCCATAACTATATGCTCACACCTTGGACAGGAAAATGTGCTTCTAATCCTCTTAAAACTCAACTTCGTAAATCAGGTAGAACCTTCATAAATCAGGTAGAAGAGCCCTTGTCTTATTTTTGTTTTGTTTTTGTTTTGTTCCTTCTGATTTCAGAGATCTTAGAGGACAGGACATTTTAGATGTGAGTTTGAGTCTGTTATAAACCTTAAGGAGCCACCTTTTCTTTCTAGAGTTACTGGATTTTCTTCTGAGAATGTTATTAGGATATGGTAGATTGGAAAGACAGAGGATGTATCAAAATAAACATTTTATGAGCTTCTGCTTTGCAGTTTAATTTACAAAGTAGACAAAACCTCTGAGTATTTCCTGTATATCTTAAGGGACAAATTTGTCACCAGTTCTCCAGCCCCACTGCCCTTCTTTTTCCAACTACCCACCGCCCCCCCCCAACACATACACATACTTTTTTGCTCTTGTTGTTTTTAACATTAAAGCCACTTATCAGATGTGGGACTGGTGTGTATGTTTGCAAGCACCATGCTGGATTAAGTATGCTGTAATTTATTGTCTTAATTTGTGGTATATAAACCATTTTTCTTTTTTTCTTTTTTTTTAATGTTTTAACAAGTGCAGCCCAATACTAAATATGGAGAAGTTTAAAAACCCCTTGGCACTCTAGAGGATAGAAGTCCCTGGAGTGGAGGAAGGGAGACAAGCAGAAGTCTTGGAAAATGCTTACAGCCCTAAAGAAACTTGCAATTTCCACTGGCTGATTTTCTTTAACCTCGTATTCACTGAGAGCGTGTTGATAGATCATATTCATACATAGGAAATTTTTAGTAAGTTCCATGTTGCCATCTACATAAGATTTATTTTACCAAACAACAATTTTTAAAAGAAATTCAGCAGTTAGATTTTCACACATTAAGTAGGCTGGTAGAGGGCATATTTGAACCAAAAAAAATAAAAAACCTAAATAAACAAACGTGTTCCTGTCACTATTCGTATATGCATGGAATATCAATATGTTAACATATGCATAGCAGAATGTGTGATAGAAGGAAAAACAAGACATGGTTCTTGTTTTCTGGTAAGTCTGATAAGTTTGAGAACCATGAACTCAAATGACATGAGATAGAATATTGAAATTGATATCATTGATCTATACATTGAGGAATCTACTTGATGTTATGTGTTAATGGCAAGTAAATGTGGATCGCTGGCCTGCTGCTACTCACAGTGTTGTCTGAGTACGGGCTGCATCAGCATCAGATATGAGGATTATCAGGCCCCAACCCCAGACCTACTGAATTCAAATCTCCGGGGGCGTGTGACCCAGCAACCGGTGTTTCAAGAGGTTTCTAAGTTTTAAGAGTCTCCCAGCTAATTCTTAGCATTAAGTTTGAGAACCATTGTTATAACTTCAGTTCCCAAGCTGTTCCAGTCCTCATGGTGGGCATTATCATCCAAAGTGACAAGTGAGGAGTGGGAAATCAGAGAGATAAGTAACTTTGCTAAAAGCCGTATTGCTAACATTATAGCAGTCTAGATTCAATACCAGTTCTGTTGTACCATTTCATAAATCTATACTCCTTCTTCTATTCCTGCTATCTCATCCTAGAAATTGTTGTCAAATGTAAAAGCCATTTTTCTAAAGATTCCATCTTAGTTTTCAACTTTTCATATTACTCTTTCTCCCTAACTAAAAAGGTACTCACTTTAATTATTTTACCACTGCTGTAATGCCCATGGCTGTCATCATTCTGATGCTGACTTGCAAATTACACTTTTGGTTTGTTTTCCTTGCCATGTCATCATCATATGGGTCATTTAGTATCACCAGTGACCATGCTCTTATTCCTAATCAGTCCACCAGCATGTCAGTATGTATTCAGATTTGGCATGGGGATTGCTTGATTCAGCAGCACATATACTAAGATTTGGCATGGGGAACAAAACATCATTTTTGAAGTTTAATTGAATTTAAAAATAAGTATTTATTGTCCAGCCATTTGCCTAATACCATGCTCTTGCACTAGCCTTTATTTTGAGAATGTGTTTCTTGGAGCAGCAGGATATAGACCTTCTGCGTCCGAAATGCTGAGGATAAGGCCTTGTAGTCATCTTTAAAAGTCATTCAGATGATTCTAATGCATATTAAAGTTTGAGAACCACTGCTGTAAGAGACATGAGAAATTAGAGATGTGGTCTTTACACTTAAAGAGATTATCATCCATTGTATCTTGCCCACTTGTCAGAGACTAAATTCAGACTAGGGTTTCTAATAGCTAAGAACTGATGGGAGTATCATGGTTTTGCTTTACTGTGTCTCCAAGATTCAGAAATGCCTCCTGCAGCTCTTTGTGGGGTTTTTTTTTCCTTCCTCTTTTAATGAAAGTCAATCATTCATTTATAAAACCATTTACAGAAACTTCAGTATGTTTCAGATGGCAATTACA
This sequence comes from Mustela putorius furo, assembly GCF_011764305.1. Lineage (NCBI taxonomy): Eukaryota > Metazoa > Chordata > Mammalia > Carnivora > Mustelidae > Mustela > Mustela putorius. The sequence continues at coordinate 26,630,507 of NW_025421987.1, forward strand.
TTTTTTTCTCTCTCCAGGGGTCCCAGTTGCAAAGAATTCTTAAAGAACAGAATTGTTTTGTTTATGTAGGCAGTCATTTGCCATATGGGGAGCTTGAAAACAGACTAAATAAATGGTTTTGATAGTGATGTCATGGATAGTGGTGATTAAAGCAAGGATAATGCAGAAAGCTGTGCTTCTTAAACAGCCCAGGCTGAGACCAATGCCTGAAATTCTGGGTCAGTTTGTAGATTTTTGTGTGATTATATTTATAGCGAGTTATTCCTTGTTTTCTCTCAGGATATTCTGCTTCAAAGAGAAGTCTGTCTTCTTCAGAGAAAGACCCAAAATGTGTATGCCACGTAGATTGCCTGCTCAAGTGTGCTCTGTATACAGAAGGACAGGCCCAGACTATGATTAGGTTATCAGCTAGAGGATCTCTAAAATGTACACTCTGGAAGCACCAGTCACATAGAATACAGGAGCTTTGCCTCTCAGTGGCCCTGCATACATTATCAAATCTCATTTCTGAGCAGGGATATTTCCAGGGATCACGGTTGAGCTAAATTAGGGGATCCCTATTCAGAGTGAATTATACTAACCCTTTCACTTCTTATCCTTTCTCAGCATTGTCACATTTCAAGTTATTTGGGCCTCTCCTGTGTGCCAGGTAAGAGTATAGGGAGAATGTGATGCTTATACCTTGGATAGCTTGTTACTAAGCGGCCTGGTAAGAGTTCTAATGTATAAAAAAGGTCAAGGCTTTTGTAATATCTGTTGAATCCTGGGATCTGATTCATCCCATTCCTCCATTGGTATACATAACTGAGAACAGTGGTTTGCAAATAAAGTTTGACCTAAAGTCACTTCATCCAAAATGCTGTTAGATCATCTGAATTTTGAAGCTATGTTATTCAAATACATATTTTTTTCAATGCTAATACAAGCCCTTATAGTGAGGGAAGAACACCTAGAATTCACAAGATTATCTGGCTATCCAAGTCAGTAGTATACCAGTTTGTATAATAAACTGATCAATGATTAACTAGTTTAAAACCTGTGTACTAGGCACTGAGTAGGGGATGAATAGTAATTTAAAATACAGCCCTTGTGGCCGCTCCCCAAGCCTTAAACCATATGAGCTTCTATTTCAAAGAGGCTTTGTTGGCCATCCAGGAAGCTTCTATGTTTAGTATGACCGAGAAGCACTATATAGAAGCATGATATAGCAAACAAATAAAACCAAAGCTGTCCCTACACCCTGCAACTCATTTGTGCCTTTATGTCACTCTCTATCCCAGTGACCCAAAGGCCTCACCAAGGATCCTTCAAGGACCTCTTCAACACAATTCAAAATTCCCAAGAGGTCCTAGAAGGAAGATAACTCTTAAGTCAAAAAGACATTGCTCTACAACTAATGATGAGAATTTTGGAATAACTTCTTCATAAAATTGTGGCCAATTAAGTGGAGCTGGTGTAAAAAATGCAAGGCAACTAGAAAAATGCACACTTAATCAAAGAAATACCATTTGTCATATATCAAATTGGCAAATTTTGTTAATGATCGTACCTGGTATTGACAAAGATATAGGGAAAGAGGTGCTTTTGCACATTGCTATAGGGAGTATAAATTTCCCTTAAAATAATTTCAAAATGTTATCATAAAGCTAAGTGGATGGGTGGGTGGAGGAAAAACAGAGTTATAGATAGAATATCTTTGACCCAGCAATTGCATTTTAAGGTATTTATCCCAAATAAATCATAGGAGACATGTATAAAGATTTAGCTACAAGGCTGTTTATCACACTATTGTTTATAACACTAAAAAACTAGACACAGTTAGCATAGGGCTGAAACTCTGTATGCATTGGATCAATACTACTTAATCCCTTCCACCTAATCTGGAACCCCCATCCACTGCTGCTCCCACCACCATTCCTCCCCAGTGCAACCAGTAAGAAAACCATGGCTAAAAATGTTAAGTAACATCTCCAAAAATCAACCAGCCAAGATGAACAGCAGTATTTCAGTGTTTTAAAGAATTCTGTGCTGGTTACTGCTTTTTCTCTATTTCATTATAATCAAGAATGACTTGTGCAGCTTCATAATCCCTTATCTTCAGTACTGAAATCCAAAAGTACAAGTCTGTGAAGTAGTTTTATACAAACTCATTTGACAACAAAACTTGATCTGAATTGACACAAGTTTATTTAGAGTCTAACCAGTTAGTGTGAAAATAAATATATCTTATTGCAAGAATGTTAATGTTTAATTAGTGGGTGCTGCCCAGGAACTTGCTGGCAGTGTTATGTAACGCATAATGTATGTACCATTTCACCTTTCTAAAATCTGAAAACTTCTCAGACACATGTGGCCCAGGAATTTCTTATGAGACATTGTGGACCTCTAGTTTCTTCTTCAGTGAGGAGAAATCAGCACACCTGTTCATTATGAAATGAACAGTGCTTAGGATATGGATTAATTTCTCTTTAACATTCCAGGGATAGAACCTAGTGCTTTATGTGAAAATGAAAGTTTCTTTAGCCACACTTTTTTCTTAGATGTTTCTAGTTTAGGTGGTTACTATGTTGGGACCAGATATTTAATGTTCTCCTAAAGTGGGTTAATTATGAGAATAGATTCAACTTCATCTAGAAAGAACAACTTCATCTAGAAAAACACTTACAGTGTTCTCTTAAAGATAATGAAAAAACCACCCAGCTTTTAGAGGTCATGATTCAGATGACCTGGCTATTAAAATGGACATTCAAGAGCTATATTTTATGTTCTTTATCTTAATGCTTTTATTTCCTGTTTGGACATTTCAAAGGAGACACTTAATGTATGACTGGACTATGAATGGCTAGGACATCAAGAAAGATGAGCAGGGCTTTCCCTTTCTTTGTGAACTTACCGGTACAGAGATCAGTGTTTCTCAGTGTTCTGTGTATACTGGAAAGAGTGAAGACTCTTCTTTCTGTGAATTCATAGATTGTCTATGGGTAATCCATAAAACAAAGAAACAAAGTTCAGCTCTCTCCACCCTCACCCAGCAGGTGGCACTGTTAAATAGAGGGATATGGTAGCGCGGTGAGCTGCTTTTCTGCTCCACAAATCCAGTTACAACCTTAGCAAGTACCCACATGTTTTTGGCGCTTACTGTGTATCAATTGAAATATTTGAAAGTCTTCTAGTTCAATACCTCAAACAAGTTTTGTTTAATTTCATTTCCAGCCTTCTGTAAAGCTCTAGCTTCCTTTATGATTGGCAGTGTCAAGTGCTCACTCTTTGACTCTAGCGTTAGCACAATCACTGTAGTCCTTTATAAAAGTAAACTTCTTTTTCTGCACCTGGATGTTAGAATGAATTCTTTCTTCCCATTTGTAGGGAAGGTTACACTCTCATCTTCCAGGTTTTGGCCCCATTACCCCTTCTGCTTGGGAAAGAATCCACTACCTACTTGAATGATTTAACCAGTTTGTGGGACAGCAGCCTTAAATGAGCCAACCATTAGCTGCCCATTCAGCTACCCCAACTCAAGAGAAGTAAAAGATTAAGAAAAAGGGAAGAAATAGCCAGTTGTGTCTCCCAGACCTTTCTTTTTGGAAAGACACTTTCCTCTTGTCCTCTGAGAGCAGTATTTTAGAGTTCTGACACAGCAGGCAGTTGAACCAGTGTTATAGTCTAAGGACTAGTGATTCCTTCAGGCTGCAGTCTCATGGGGCACCAGACAGTTTTTGCTTATAAGAACTTTCACTTCGTTTTCACAGACATTAATAGTTTCCTGGCACTGCCTTTCAGGAAATGTCGTCATGGTCTGGAGGAACCAATAAAAATACAAGTAACCTGTTTTGACAGATCTCTTTTGTGCCAGAAATTTCAGAATTGGAGGGGAGGGTGGGTGATGAACCAGTCCATTTGTGAAGGTATAAGGAAAAATCGTGGATTTGCCATAAGAGAGAGAGGTGATACCTGCCCTGACGTGAAATATAGAGAGCTCTGAAGCTGTAAAGGAGTTCCAGCTCATTTAGGCAAAGTTTAAAAAAAAAATCTGGTTTGATAGAATAATTCAAGTCTATAGTACAATGGGAGATTTTTTTCCTTTTTTTCCTTCTCATTTCAAATAGTACTTAACTCTTTTGATCCTCAAATAGAAAACTCATGCATTAGAAATTAACCTTTGATTTTGGATGGATACATAGTACTGCCATAATGTATGCAGAAAAGAGGCCATGGCTTTGGCTTTTTTTTGGGGGGGGGGGAGTTAAGATTACTTTTTCAACCTCTATACCCAACATGGGGCTCAAACCAGATCAAGAGTCACGTGCTCCACCGACTGAGTCAGCCTGGCACTCCAAGAGGCCATGGGTTTGGATAATTATTACCAAGTGGCTAACATTGGATGCTCTTTACTTATCCCTGATATGGCCAGAGCAAAGATCTGCATCCCATTAATTTGAGAAAACTTTAATGTTGCTCTAGGACATTAATTGGAATTAGTTCTGGGGGGTGATCAGCTGTTTCCCTCTTGAAAGTTTTTGAGAGAAGTTGGTCACCATAATACTAAAAGAATGTAGTGTAAATAAAATTCATAAAATACTTCAGAAATGATTACTTGCTTTTTTTTTTAAGATTTTATTTATTCAATAGAGCACTCGTCCACCCACACACAGAAGGAGGGAGGGGCAGAGGGATTTTTTAATTTTTTAATTAAAAAAAACCTTCCATTTGTTTTTAAAGAGAAGCTGCTCTTTTTCTTGGTTGAACTAGCACTTACAAATTTCCTTTTTATGTCAAGTCTTTATAATTGCCCCTCTTTCAGACATACCACTACTGATTTACGTTGGGGAAGTAGAAAAAGAAATTGATTTTGTTTCACCCACTCCATCTTTTAATTAAAAACCTGCTTTTGCTACACAGCTATTTGGATATGATGGAGAAACTTGCAGGTCAAGAAGAAAGTCAGAACAGGGATCACCATCTCCTACTCCCTGGAGGGAACTCTCAATACACGTTCTGTCCGTGCTAAGACTATCAGCCATCTTGCTGTACCTGGTGCCAACCTGAGAAAAGCAGTCTAAGTAGCTATTATTCTCTTCCTAAGACCCCCACTGTTTCCAAGCATTCACTAAAACTAGGAACAAAAGTTCAGAAAAGCCCAAAGGTTTGAATCTTCCTTACTACTGATTCTAGTCAGAGCCAAGTCCCAACTTCGATGTCCTAGGGCCAGATTTTGAGGCTAACCCAAAACAGATCTTTCTGGGTAGGCCTTTTTCTCACCCGTTTCAAAACTGCCCTCTCTTGACCAAGGCTGTTTCTTCCCAAGTGCTCCATATCTACCTTTCCCTTCTGATTTCACTTCTCATCATCCTCTTTTTCCTGCCCAGTCTCTTTTCCTATTAGCTGTCTCTGGCTCTTGGTTTCCTCCTAAAAAGAGCCGCTATGTGAAAACTTTCAACCTGGAGAGGTGATTAAAATTCTTAAGGTTCACACTCATCGGGGGCCCAACTGCATTATTTCTTAGGTGTGAACGTAAGAAATCTGACCTGTCAATCGGGTGTCTTCAGGGTGGCTTTACCGTATAAACTAATTAATTGCATTTTTACAATTTGGTATCTTGATCCACAGATTGAAACTGAAATACAGAGAACTCTTATCTGCAGTGGTTCATGGACTTTTTCCCTATGGCAAGCTAATAAGCACCTGTCAGGATAAAATTCACCTCTGATGGCCTTAGGGACTGTCATTGTTCCAGATGAACAAGGTGGATTTACCACTCTTTTCAGCATTGCACAGACCATATTTTAGGACTGTGGACTAGGCATTAAGCTATGAACTGAAGGTTCACTGATCTTCACTTCAAATCTCATGTGCCAAGATCCTTCAGGTCTTATTTCTTCAACCCATGAATTATTTGGTGAGGAATGGAATGTGCCTAGAATTGATGAAGACAGTTTTCTCAGTGGCCACCTGCCCATTTGGTTCCCTGCATTTCCAAATCCAGTCTTACTGGAGCATGGTCCTGAGAGCTCTCCTGGACTCAAGGTCAGGACTTAAATAACCAGAGTTTCCTCTGGCTGGCTTCTAGGCTTCTCTTCTACCTGTGGTCCTGGTTTCTTATTTTCTTTAGTGACTGATTCTATTGACTCAGTGTTTTGAATGATGCAAGGAAAAGTTTGCTGACCCCTACTATAGCATAGTGAAGCAAGCTTTCAAATCACTAATGTGCACATTTAAATACAAGTGAGGTAATTTTTATTTGCAGTTTCCTGGAAACTGTTGGTAGGAGGGAAATGGGGAAGGGGGGATTAGAGGTGGCGTATAGACCTAAACTAAGAAAACAGGAATCTTGAGGTTTTTCCTTTAGACCTTTAGTTCATATTGGGCCAAGGGTACAAGCATGGATTCTGTAAGTATCTCCATTTGGTGCATTTTGTTGGGGCATCACAAAGGTGGGGAAATTTTCAGTGCCAAGCACTGACCTCAAGGCATCCTGGGAAATGACCTGCTGGTCTCCCTACTAACTTGACAGCCAGTGTCCACTTTAACATTTGAAGTAGAGAGCAGGGTGCATGCTGGGCAAAACTTCCCTTTTGGTATCTGTGTGGGTTTTGGAACTAGGAAAACTTTATTAAGTATACTTTCAGCTCACCTACTCTTCTTAAACTTACATCCTTTTTCTTTTAAAGCCCTAGAGTTCAGCATTCCTTTTCTTCCCTTTGCCCACTGATGTTCTCACACATAGAGGAAATAGTGGTTTTCCTGTTTTCTTTCTGGGGGCATTTCGAGTACTGTGGTTCTCCTTTCATTTTCTCAGTCCTGCATGTGAGTAAAAGCAAGTTGTCTTCACAGTTAACTACAGGAAAAGATTCATGGGGGCTCTTTTTTCCTTTTATTTTTGCCTTCCCTCCTCCTCAACTGGAAAATATGAGGCAGATCCTGTTTATGTATGCTGTAACCTCAAAAGGGGCTGATATGCTGTTGTCATTAAAGAAGAATCCAGAGCTGTTTATCCTGCAGAGGAGTACCAGAGCTCTTAAATTGGAAAGCCCTTCTCTGGGCCCTCCAGGCAGACTGTGGGGAGCTCTTTGCTGCTCTCTCAAAGCTGCTCCAAAATGTATGGCAAAGATTTCTGCTACTGAATCTTCTCCCTGCATTCTGGAAACAGACACAAATGTTCATGTTGTGACTTCGTAAGAAATCAGGGACCTTCTTCCTTTGTATTAACTTTTTCTTTGAAATGTGTTTTCCAGAGGCCTTTTGCACTCTAAAATGTAACTTGAATGCATAATCTTCCTTCCATTCTCTTCTCTATGGATGTTTTATCATGTTCCAGAAATCCTTTTGAAGTCCATTCTATGGCCAGTGAGTTTGGCAAATTGTAATAAAGTGAACTTTTCTTTTTCCTGAAAACTAGTAAAAAGTGCTTTGGGAATATATCTTTCTTTTGAAGTTACATTCCCAATCTTTTTTTCTCTGCATGTCAAACATAGATGCTCTTTTATAATAATGAGTTTTTAAATAAAGCTGCATTTATAGGCATATTTTAACCTATTATATTTTTCATGAATTATTTTACTGATCTGTGTTAGTTCTGTTTTGTTTTGGTTTCCCTTGAGGTCAAATCCATATTCCCATTATAGCATTAGGAACTATCAAACCAGAAATGGCCAACCTGAAACACACTCTGGCCAACTCTTTCTAAAAGACACCATATCACTGCAGCATGATTGCTTCTTAAGTAATAAATTAATCATGAGATGAGAGCACTATCCATAACAAGCCACGTACTGTCATAGAAAAAGTTGCTGAGACTACCTATAGTCTGGTTCTCATCCCTGTCTTTCACCCTGTAGGAATAAAAGGTTTATGATAATAAGGCAGAGATTTCACATTTTTAAGGAAGCTTAGATATGAGGAAGGACCAAAATGTACTCTTTTTTTTTTTTTAAGATTTTATCCATTTGTCAGAGAGAGGGAGAGAGCACAAGCAGGGGAGTGGCGGAGGAGGAGGGGGAGAAGCTGGCTCCCCACTGACCAAGGAGCCCAAAACAGGACTCCATCCCAGGATCCTGAGATCACAACCCTAGCCGAAAGCAGAAGCTTAACTGAGCTACCCAGGCATCCCACCAAGAGATCTCTTTATAAAGTAAAGCTAAATTTATTCAGTTTTAACTTCAGTAAGGAAGCACACTAAAACATTTTGACAGTGTCTCTGAAAGGGAAAAAAATAAGTGGAATATTTATTATGTTTTCAATTTGGGATCATACGATTAGAGTTTCAAGGTAGAGAACTTATTAGGATTGACAAAGTTTGTGATATTTTGTTGTTGTTGTTTCACCTTGGTGAACACATGAACAGCCATGTTAAAGTGAGTTTTAAAATGAAGCTATATTTGATAAGTAGTTGACAAGTTGTCCAACTGACTGGACTACTTCATCTGATAAATCTATCTGTAAGAATTTCCTTAAAGAAACAGTAAATTCATTTACTCTTTGAACCTCTCTTCCTTTTCTAAATTCTCTTTCCATGGACACTTTATTATACTTTTAAAAATCTTTATTTTTCCTGATAGTCAAAGTAAAAGAAGTCAGAAGTTAAATCCACTATAAATCAGGGGCACCTGGGTGACTCAATCGTTAAGCATCTGTCTTTGGCTCAGGTCATGATCCCAAGGCTCTGGGATGGAGCCCCACATTGGGCTCCCTGCTCTGTTGGAGGCCTGCTTCTCCCTTTCTTACTCCCCCTGCTTGTGTTCCCTCTCTTGCTGTGTCTCTGTCAAATAAATAGAATCTTTAAAAAATAAAAAATAAATCCATTATAAATCAGAGAATCTAAAAAGTAGTGGAATTATAAAACTGTCACATGATTATGGAGTTAGGAAGATGGGGGGTTCAGTTTAATTTATTTAAAACCCTGAGTAGCAGTTCTTGAGTTGTTGAAATAGTAAGTTTGTGAGAGTTGAAAAACTGTAAGAAAAACCTTTGCATACATAACATCCTGTGGTTCTCTTTCTCTGCTTTACATGGCACTTATGTTTAAAAATAATTTAGGGTTTGGAAAATGGATCTTCATGGTGCCATCACTCTGGTGGTCCAGAGGGAACATTTCCATTTACCCTTCTCATGTCCATCTCTTCTAAGATGGCAGATTCAGAAGTAGGACCAAGAAGGTCTCAACCATTCCTAAAATCACTCTTTTAAGATGAACTTCAGCAAGACCAACGGGATTAAGCCAAACCTATTAATTAGCCTAAGGTTCTTATTAGGACCAGTTTCTCTGTCTTTTTCCTTCTAAGTGTCTCGGGTGTTTTGCAGGAGGGTGTGGGGGAAGACAATGCAACAGACTGAAGGCCTTTCTGTTCAGACTATGATTTAACTTCACACGTGTAAATATTATGTCATCTTAATCAGATGTTAGTCGTTTCTGACTCCTGTTTCTGCCCGAGTTTTTCCTTTCTACTTCCTATCTAATCTTTGTTCTCTATTTTCTTTCATCTTCCATTCCTTATTACCCAAGAATTAAATGAAGCAGTGTATAGATTATGAATTAAATTCTCAGGGGAAAAAAATGCAGTATGATAAAGGCAATTTGGGAGGATTTGGGAAGAGTTTCATTCCAGGCTAATGGTAATAGTCTTGGACCAGGAACTGGGACTCATTGGTGCCTTGGGCATCCTATCTCTCTGGACCTTAGATCCCTTCTCTATAGACGAAGGCCCTTAAACTCAGCAAGCTTCTCAGGCCAGTACCCCTTGGGTATTAGGATTCCGGAGGGCTGTATTAGTAGGAGCTGAGAAATCTTTTTTAACAAGCTCTCCAGGCAGTTCTGAGTTAGCTGGCCCTCAGACCTCACCTTGAAGACATCAAACTGGATCATCTCAAAGATTACTCCTTCTCTAAAATTTTATGACTGTAAGGCTTCTTTCAACTACATGGCTTTCCAAAAGGCTGATGGTTCTGGTTAATTCACTTTTTCATCTGCCATATGCCTAACTAAAATATATTTGTTAATAATCTTTCCTGAAACACCCTTAAATTGTAAACAGGGGTGACTGGCTGGCTCAGTTGGAAGAATATGTGACTCTTTTTTTTTTTTTTTAAGATTTTGTTTATTCATTTGAGAGAGCGATCACAAGTAAGCAGAGAGGCAGGTGGAGAGAGCGGGGGAAGCAGGCTCTCTGCATAGCAGAGAGGCTGATGTGGGGCTCAATCCCAGGACCCTGAGATCATGACCTGGGCCAAAAGCAGAGGCTTAATCCCCTGAGCCACCCAGGTGCCCAGAGCATGTGACTCTTGATCTCAGGGTCGTGAGTTCAAGCCCCATGTTGGATCTCTACATCCATTATGGGGCTCAGATTCACAACCCTGGGAACAAGAGTCACATGCTCTTCCAACTGAGCCAGCCAGGTGCCCCAACAATAATGTTGATCAGAGTTAAATACCTCTTTTGTCACTGCCCAGCAGAGTTAACTCTATTTCATTCCTTGATTCTCTCATCATATGCCTATATCCATTAGTTTTTTTTTTTTGTTTCCCTTCTAAAGGTCTCTCATATGCTTTTCATCTTTCAGAAAGACTGTTGAAATCCAAAGCAGAAGTCCAGGGGCTTACACTCTTGGACCCAAGAACTGAGTTGTTTTTACTCACCATTTTTGGCTGTTTTATTTTGTTTGTTTGTTTGTTTGCTTGTTTGTGTTTGGTTTTGTTTTTTATTTAACCACTGTCAGCATTTGCTGAAACCCTCTCACAGGCAGCTTGACATAGACTTTATATTTTGCTATTTCTGTTGCATTGCAAAATCTATCTATTCAATGGGTTACAGTATCTATCCAGTTGCTTTTGACATGATTTTGAGGTTCCATCCAGAGAATGTCAATCTTCTGAGTAATTTTTTTCCAGGATGCTTGGACATCATTGTATTTTGCTAGACTGAACTCCATGTGTACTCTACTATCGGTATTTTTAATCCCACAGATCTGTTAGTATGGTTTGGCCCCATTTCTGTCTCTCCTCCCATCTCCACATTTATGAAGTGCCATTTGAGGAACTTATTAATGTAATGTCTACTCAAGTTTCTGAGATTTTTCTCAATAGGCATTATGCAGACAGTGTTTTACAGCTCTGCTATTCTTATTGCATCTTACACAATTAAAGATACTACAAACAGGGGCGCCTGGGTGACTGAGTGGGTTAAGCTTCTGCCTTCGGCTCATGTCTTGATCTCAAGGTTCTGGGATCGAGTCCTGCATCGGGCTCTCTGCTTGACAAGGAGCCTGCTTCTTCCTCTCTCTCTCTGCTTCTCTCTGCTTGCCTCTCTGCCTACTTGTAATCTCTCTCTGTCAAATAAATAAATAAAATCTTAAAAAAAAAAAAAGGATACTACAAACAAAGCATACTTTTCAAATTACAGTCCAGGCAGGAGATGCCTGAAGAAGACCTCTTGCTGTTCCATGTAGAAATCAAAACTCTCATTTACACAGACACACACACACACACACACACACACACACACAGAGGGAAAAGAAGAGCTCTCATTTACTTAGAGAGGACTTAACAAGGCTGGCCAGAGGACGCTTACATAAGCTTGTTTGCAAATTCTGGTTAGGTCTCCCAAGGTCACAGACAGCTGTGTTTTGAAATTTGCGCCTTTTGAAAGAAAGAAGAGTGGATGCTGGAATAGTTCTTACATGACATGCAATGACTTTGAGAAAAACAGATATTCAGACATTGAATGTCTGTGACAACACACCATTATGCAGAGACTCTGCTATTATCCCTGTGAGTGCCCAGTGATGCATGGTATTTTTAAGTAGATCCTGAGGAAAGGATTGAAGTCTGCTCTCTCTTACAATCCAAGAAGCAGAAATGTTTGCACCTCTCTTAGAGTGTTTTGGGGGCAGCAACCAGATTTTATTTATTTTTTTTTTTAAAGATTTTATTTATTTATTTGACAGAGAGAGATCACAAGTAGGCAGAGACGCAGGCAGAGAGAGAGAGAGAGAGAGGAGGAAGCAGGCTCCCTGCTGAGCAGAGAGCCCGATGTGGGACTCGATCCCAGGACCCTGAGATCATGACCTGAGCCAAAGGCAGCGGCTTAACCCACTGAGCCACCCAGGCGCCCATGATTTTAAAAATAAAAGCATTCAAACAAGTAGGTTGGATTAAGCCTTAATAAAAAGTTAATGCAAGGCAGTATAAATTCAAGATAAAGAGGATTTAAGTAAATTGAGAGAGGGGAAGAATAACGTTCCAGGTAAAAGAACTATATATAAGATAATCTTTGGGACACCTCGGTCGCTTAGTCTGTTAAGCTCCCAGTTCCTGATTTTGGCTTGGATGATGATCTCATGGGTCGTGGGATCAAGTCCTGCATTGGACTCCACACTCAGTGGGTCTTCTTGAAGATTCTCTCCCTCTGCCCCTTACCTCACTCGCTCTCTCCGTTTTTCTCTCTGTCTCTCTAACATAAATAAATAAATCTTTAACAAAATTTTTTTAAAAAGATAACCTTTATCCCTGAGAGTTAACTTGGAATGTTGATAATACAGAACAAAATAAGTTCATTAAGAATAATAAATCTTGGGACGCCTGGGTGGCTCAGTTGATTGGACGACTGCCTTCGGCTCAGGTCATGATCCTGGAGTCCCGGGATCGCATCCCACATCGGGCTCCCAGCTCCATGGGGAGTCTGCTTCTCTCTGACCTTCTCCTCGCTCATGCTCTCTCTCACTGTCTCTCAAATAAATAAATAAAATCTTTAAAAAAAAATTAAATTAAAAAATTTAAAAAAAAGAATAATAAATCTGCTTTGTTGAGAGTTTTTATCACAAATGGATGCTGTACTTTGTCAGATACACTTTTTGCATGTATTGAGATGATTATATGACTTTTATCCTTTTTTCTTGATAATGTGCTATATCATGTTGATTGATTTGTCAATATTGAGAAGTTTTTTTTTAAAGAACCATAAGGAATTGTTAAAATAGATATTGGTGAAACCCAGTTTCATTTATTCAGACTCTAAAGTAGAATGTCAGTAGTATAATGTCCAGATAAAAGATTGTTAAATTATACTAACAGTATCAAATTATGCTATTTAGTATTTAGAATTGGACTTTTTTTTTTTTTAAGATTTTTGTTTATTTATTTATTTGTTCTAGAGAGAGAGCACACAAGCAGGGGAAGGGGCAGCCAGTAGCTGGCTTCTGCTGAGCAGGAAATCTGTTGTGGGACTCAATCCCTGGACCACAGGATCATGACCTGAGCAGAAGGCATAGGCTTAATCGACTGAGCCACCCAGATGCCCCCTAAAGTATGGGTTTAGAATACAAATTTGTTTTAGGCCTGTGTTTGCAAAAGGTAGTTACATATTTCTGTCATTCTTTCATTCAAGAAGTAGCTATTGAGCATCTTGGATGAGGAAGGTGTTGTTCTAGGCACTGTCAACAGCCAATGTTATATCCATTAGTCTTGCTGATATTCTAACCCCTCATTGAAGCTCCCTAAATTTAGAAGAGTGGCAGGATTCCAGACCACTTTCATGGTCCATAGTCCTTTCTCAGGATGGAGCTTCACTCTCTCGGGATTGGGGTTACTGGGAGTCCAACTGGTCTTAACACAAGAGATGAAGATTTTTTAGTACAATTTATAATCCAACATTTTTCATAATCCTTGCCTATCTCCTACCTGATCTTAATCAACCCTGATGCAGTTAAAGAAGACTTTCTTTGTTGTTGTTAGCAATAAGGGTGAGAACAGTGGATCACCTTTCATATAAAACTGGTTGTATACCACCACTCATCATTAACCAATATACTGATGGTTAATTTTATGTCCTTGGAAACCTAACAGTATTCATTGAATACCCAATATCATGCTCTTGGGCAGACTTTATCTTATCTTTCAACTTCAGCCACTTAAAAGTGGCACCCCATATCTCCCATTTATATTTGTATAGAAAGATCTCTTTGTAGGTAAATTAGGGATTAGCAGCTCATGAAGATCCTGATTTGGGCTGAGATCTTGGGTTCTGTACCCTAACTGTTGCCTCCTTAAAGCCTACATGCAAATGTAATTTGATTTTATTAAATAGCCCCTGATTGGGAACCATTTGAGAGTATGACGCATGGCGTTTTTATACTTAAGACTATTTTATTTGAAAACGAACTGCCCCAGTGTCTTATGATATTCCCTCTCCATCTTTGAAAAAAGTACTGAATAACATTCTGAAAGTATAATTACACAGGACTGGCAAGCTTCTAGATAGACATTTTTAGTTATACTGAATCTTTAGAATGGAGTTGCAAAATACAAGAGCATCTTGCTTCTCATTTTGTTGTTTTATAACAAGCCAAGAATGTTATTGTTAAACTGGGAAGTCATGTACAATAAAATGTGCTGTGTAGAATTCACAGAATGGAATCCATGTATTTAATGTTCTGAAACTGCATATGTAAAAAATAAATACTACTTATTACTTATATAATTCATAGACAAGAATTTGCAAATACAGTATAGCAAAAACTAAAAGGAGCTCTCTTTGCTATTAGGGAGACCTTTGTCTTTATCATTACAACTAGGAAACTCACTCATTAAACTTATGTAGCTTAAGGCTGGCAATTCGTTGATGGTTTTTATTCTCTTCTATCAGTAAGATATGTCTTAGAGAAGATGGCTCATAGTATCTGGGTGAGGCATGAGCCAGCTATAAAGGCTTTTAACAGAACCATGGCATTCATATTTCTGGTCAGAAGAATGCAGCTCTGGGAAAGAGTCCCCCAGGATAACTACTTTTAGTCACATAGTTAAGTTCCAACAGATTTTCTTTAGAGACTCTTTATAGACACCACAAACATACCCATTTTTTATACATTTGCTTAAATTTATTGTTACATATTTCTGTTTCTGTGAGGTCCACAAATGTCACAAAATCTGCTTGTCAGCATGATAGTCAAAGACTTAACCTTGTTGACTTAAGACACCACCTAGTTTGAAGAGATATAATTCACCCCTTGTGGTTTATTTTATGAGAATAACCATTGCACATTCCAAATTCTATAGAATTAGCTTGCCTGAGGTTTTGAAATAAGAATAAATGGAGAAGTCTGGCCCTTGTGGTTTTAATGTTTAAAAAAGTTAAAGTTTAATCTAGTAATTTGGAATGTATATGTTTGACTAGCTGTATTTATGAAATTACAATTCTTTACCAGCAATTTAAAACTCTAAAAAGTTATGTGTGGGTTTTATTGTTCAGGGTCAGAGATGTTGGCAGTCAGTACTTGAGAGGATCAATGTTGTCTAGAACATGATTCAGAGAATTTTAACAGAATCTCAAGAATGCTTGGGGTGCCTGGGTAGCTCAGTTGGTTGAATGTTAGACTCTTGGTTTTGGCTCAGTTCATGATCTCAGAGCCAGGGGATCAAGCCCCAAGTTGAGCTCCAGGCACAGTGTCGAGTCTGCTTGGATTCTCTCCCCTTATACTCTTCTCCCCACTCATGTGCGTGCTCTCTCTCTCTCTCTCTAAAATAAGTAAATAAAATCTTTTAAAAAAAAATAGTGCTTGAACCTGTAGCTACTTTTTTTGTAAGCCTTTACCAAAGGCTTTACCAAGCCTTTACTTAGTTAATTGCCAAAAGATTATTTTAGTTGGATAGCTCCCAAAGTTTGTTTTCTCAAAGTATTTTGCCTGGTGGCATTAGCATTACCTGGAACTTGTTAGAAATGAAAAATTGGGGCCCAGCCCCAGAAACTCTAGGAGTGAGTCCCATCATAAACCTTTATTTTAACAAGTTCTCCAGGTACTTCTGACACACACCAAAATTTGAAAGCCACTGTTTTAGACTATCAGAATCATTGTGACTTTTTTTTTCCTGCTTGATATGATGGTTGTCTCTGATGCTATAAAAAGCAGATGACTTTTGCTGAGAATAAAGTACTATTTGCTTAGAAGTATATTTATTTCCTTTGAAATATGAAGTGTACATTTACTGTCACATTTTTAAAAATGTGACATTAAAGATTTTTTAAAAAGTACTAGAATAATTAGGCTTAACTGATCTCTGAGCTCTGTTTTTAACCTGATAAAAAATATTTTTAACATCACCATTTCTTTGGTGCACCTGGGTGGCTCAGTTGGGTAAGCCTGTGCCTTTGGCTTAGGTCATGATCCCAGGGTCCTGGGACTGAGCCCTGCATCAGGGTCCCTGCTTTTCCCACTCCCTCTGCCTATCTTCCTGCTTGTGCTCCCCACCCAGTGTCAAATAAAAAAATAAAATCTTTAAAAAACACACACACATATCACCATTTCTTTAATTCTTGCCATAGATGATCTACAGCACATCAAAAATATTAAAGTTATGAGCATAATTACAAAATAAAAATTATGTATTCTGCAATTTTCAATTGATTTGCAGAGAACACTTCACCAAGTTACAGATAATTAATGTTATTTCTTCCTTTCATAAAATAATAGCAAACAAACATGGCTATAAGAGAGAAGGGGTGTCGAGAAATGGATTCAATAAGTGATGGAGAATAAGAAATGCACCTGCTATGATGAGCACCTGCTGTGTATGGAAGTTGTTGAATCACTAAATTGTATACCTGAAACTAATATTATGCTATATATTAACTAGAACTTAAATAAAAACTTAAAACTAAAATAATAATAATAATAGCAATGCTTGCATTAAGACTCTAGTTACCCTGCTACATTCATGCCAGAATACTCAGTTTTTAAGGGAAAACCTTGGACTGTGACACTCCTCTCCCACCCCATTTGATAGATGTCTAGGCTTCTAGATTCCTCATGTGTACCTCAATTAACCAAAAGCTCATATTGTTATTTAATGCACAAATATAAATAGGTTTAATGCCAGCCTTTTGAATGGCTCATTTGAAAATGTCTTCTTGGACTTCCATCTGTTATTTTTCACTACCCCCCTGGGGGGAGATTTCTTTGATGTTACAGGCTTAAAAGTATGCAAATATTTATAAGCTCAGTTCAGCCTAACTGGTTAATTTAGTCCTAATTAGGAATTCTGATCAAGGTTGCTTACAGATTCACATTTTAGACACACTTAGAGATACATAGAAAAACTCAAGGAGAATTAGTAAAGTTTTTGAAAGATTCAGAGAATTCTTTAAAGGGAGAATCCACCGAAAACTGGAAGATAATATGATATGATGAAAAGTATGAACCTTTATGATGGCTGTGTCTACTCAGGGTAGCTTTCTAAACAGGAACTGCTGTGGTTTTATCCTTTTTATGCAAGGAATTTAAAATCATAAATTAGAGAGATCACTTATGTATATAAGCACAAGCATATGGATATACAGGTGGACCTCAATTCTTCCACTTAGATATGTTTCTGAAATGTCAGGTAAAAACAGAGTATTTATAAATCAAATCATAGTTGTTAGTTGGCTCATATCATCTCAGAGTTGCAAATCTTCCCTTTTACTAGTCTAGGTGGAATACGGCTGCTAAAATACTTATTCCCAATTAATTCCAGCTTAGCATCTAATTAATGAATTATAAAGCAGCCATTATTTTAAAAACTACTTTTAAAGAATGACTCCAGGAATTATTTTATAGTGTACTAATTTATTCCCTCTTCATCTCTTTAGCTTCAGATTTTTGTCAAGTTTGAAGTGTGTCACACTTTTAAATATGTATGCATGGTTGAAGTCCTCAGCTGATCCTTCCAGATAGATCCATCTATCCCCTGAGTCAGTGCTTCACAGCCCTGACCACTCAGGTCAAGGGAGTCACAGGAGGATCGTTTAAAACTGATGCCTGGGGGCTGGCTTCGTAGGTAGAGCCTGGTATGCTTCATCTTAAGATCATGAGTTCAAGCCCCTTGCTGGGTTTAAAAAAAAAAAGGCTGTTGATGCCTGGACACAACCCTGATCAATGGAATTAGAATCACAGGGGATGGAATTGCTTTAAAGGTACTTAGAGTAATTCTATTGTGTAGGCAGTGCATAATCATGTGCCTGAAAAGAGCATTAATATTTTGGATGACTTAATATAGTACATAGTGACTGTACATTAACGAGAGTATTTCTCACCAAGGCAGCTAGTATTTTGTGTCTTCCCTCCTACTTTAAGAATTCATTTCTTACTATGTTTCCTAATTTAGGAAAAAATGACTGATTTTTACTGTACAGTAGGGTCTTTTTATACATATATTGCCCATTTGGAGCTATGCTTTTTCTGAGTACTTGTAATTTATCAAAACTGCATGTCAGTCCAAAAGTTTCTATCCTTTTGTCTCAGAATTAAAAGCGTTCCTATTCTTTCCTCTCTTATCACCAAGACCCCTCTATTGCCCTCTTCTATCCTGCATGTCTGCACAGCCCTAAGATGTGGGCAAATAACATCCTCGAACATAGGCTTTCCAGCTCTCATGAGGAAACTAAGTACCTTTCCTCCAACTGAAATGTTTCTGAAGTATTCTTCAGCCACCTCAGTGTTTTGTCATTTTTGTCTATCATCTGAGAATCAGAGCTATGCATGTTGATGACCTCCTTCCTAAGTGTTCAAATATATTACATATGTCTTTTATTTATTCAAGTTTCTCTGGAGACTTCCACTAGCAGGAATGGAGGTGGTTACTTTTTCATGAAGAGTAACATACTCCCAGGTTGTATTTTAATGGATAACGTAGCTCCAGGTTAGATTCTTTGTCATAAAGGTCACTACATTTAATATAGAGGATCATGAGTTTAGTCATTGGATGAGTTAATCAAATGGCTGCTATAGTTCAAAAGTACATGTGCATTTGGATAAAATATGATTTGTATTAGAGAGCTAAACTTGACATTTGGTTTCTCCCAGGTAATAAAATAACTTTTAATGAAATAAACATGTACCTTTCAGCAGCAAACCTGCATAAAACACATAACATAGTTACATCTCCTTATTGGCAGTGGTAGGAAGTCTTTGATCGACCACAGACTGCTTCATGTTAAGCAGTCTCAAACAGCTAACCTATTGAGCTGATTAAGCAGAATAATTTGAAATCATTGTCAGCACCACATATAAAGGGACAGAAAAGTCACAAAGTTATACTTGTTTGTATGTCAGCATCATTGATTATATCATTTCAAGTGCCGTTACCAAGAAAGACCTTTGACTGAGCATCCACATTTGCACAGCCCCTTTTAGTTCTAATACTGTAGAGGACCCAAAACAAGCCCTACTCACATCTGCACTGTTATCATCCTCCCAGGACCTGGTCCCGGGTAACACTCAATACTTGTTTAAAATTTAAATCTTACACATTTAAAAATTATTCACAAGGCTCAAGTCCACAATATTATGTCTATTCCTTTGGATTGTTACAACCATTTAGTGTGAAACCTCTTCACATTTTTGATAAAAATCTCTGGTGATGTGGAAACAATGGTTGATCCATTTTTTTCATTTTTTTTAAGTTTACATACAGTAAAATTCACTTTCTTTTGTAGAGTCTGTGAGTTACAGTGCTATCAAAGCTGTGGCCACAATCAAAATACTGAATACCCCAAAAAGTTCCCTCTTGCTGGCTTTTTAAATTAACCCTTCTCCCTGTTCTCAGCTCCTGGCAATCACTTTGTTTTCTTCTCCTCTAATTTTGCCTTTTCCTGAATGTGAAACCAGTAAAATCATAGCACTTTTAAGGTTTTTTTTTCTTTTCACTTGGCACATGTTTGAGATTTGTTGAAATTGTATGTACCAGTAGTTGGCTCCTTTTCACTGTTGTGTAATAGTCCATTATATAGATGTACCCAAATTTGCTAACCTATTCACCAGATTGAAGGACATTTAGATTCTTTTCAGTTTGGGGGAATTATGAGTAAAATCAACATAAATGTTCATGGCAGGGTTTTTTGTTTGTTTAAAGATTTTATTTATTTGAGAGAGAGAGAGAGAGCTGGGGGAGGGACAAAGGGGGAGGGAGAAGCAGACTCCCTGCTGCGTAGAGAACATTCATGGATAGGTTTTTGTTTTTGTTTTTGTTTTAAGAATGGACAGGTTTTTAAGTGAACAGAACTTTTTACTTCTCTGGGGTGTTTCTCTAGGAGTGAGATTACTGTACTTTATTACGAACTATATTATTAAAATCTTATAAGGGACTGCCAAACTGTTTTTGCAAGGTTGCTGTACTCTTTTCAGTTCCCACAGGCAGTGTGTGAGAATGCCAGTTGCACCCCATCCTCACCAGCAGTTGGTACTGTCTGGGTTTTTTGTTTGGTTGGTTTTGCTTATTTTCTTTTGGTTTTTAGCCACTCCTATCTCCTTGGGGTTTTAATTTACGTTTTTCTAATGACAGTGATATGGAACATCTTTTCATGTATTTATTTGTTATCCGTGTATATTCTTTAGTGAAACATCTATTTAAGTCTTTTGTCCACTTTTTTTTTTTTAAAGATTTTATTTATTTATTCGACAGAGAGAGATCTCAAGTAGGCAGAGAGGCAGGCAGAGAGAGAGAGGAGGAAGCAGGCTCCCTGCTGAGCAGAGAGCCCGATGCGGGACTCGATCCCAGGACCCCGAGATCATGACCTGAGCCGAAGGCAGCAGCTTAACCCACTGAGCCACCCAGGCGCCCCTCTTTTGTCCACTTTTAAACTGCATTGTTTGTTTTCTTACTACTGGGCTTTGAAACTTATTTTTATACCTTGAATGTTATATATAAGTGATGTGATGAATCACTAAGTTCTACTGCTAAAATTGATATTGCACTATATGTTAACTAACTAGAATTTATTTTTATAAGGTTTTATTTATTTATTTGACAGAGAGAGAGATATCACAAGTAGGCAGAGAGGCAGGCAGAGAGAGGGGGAAGCAGGCTCCCTGCTGAGCAGAAAGCCTGATGCGGGGCTCTATCCCAGGACCTTGGGACCATGACCCAAGTCAAAGGCAGAGGCTTAACCCACTGAGCCACCCAGGCGCCCAAACTAACTATAATTTAAATTAAAAGTTTGAAACAAAAAAAGAGAGAGAGAGACATATTTATATATTCTGAATAGAAATCTTTTTCATATATATGATATACAAAGACTTATTTCCCTGTCTGTGGCTTGCTTTTTCCTTTTCTGAACAGTGTCTTTCACAGAGGAGAAGTTTTTAATTTCGATAAAGTCCAGTTTACCAATGTTTTCTTTTATGGATTGTGCTTTCGGTATCATATCTAGGAAACATTTACTGAACTCAAGTTTGCAAAGATTTTCTCCTCTTTTCAACTGGAAATTTTGAAGAATAATTCCTCTAGGCTTTTGCAATTAAATTTGAAAGCTTTTGGGATAAAGGAGGCAATAAAGAGGAGAGGTCCTCAGTATGTATGTTCCCTGAACCTCTCCTAAGTCAAAAGTTTGATTTGATACAGAAAAAATAGTATCATATCTGAAATTAATCTAGGTTTCCACTCTAGCCTTCAGGCACTATGGAATGAAAACATCTGATTATGGAATGAGAGCCCCCAAATTAAAAATAATGCAGTGGAGTTAAGTTCTTAATTATCAAAAGAAATATATCCATGCATACCTCATACACGGGCAGATGCCTTTTTGGTTTCAAGATAAATTTCTAAAACCTAAGTCATTCCCTTTCACATATCTAAAATATTAACATTTGTGGAAAATAAATATTTTATACATTGATAATTCATAATAAATTACTGAGAAAATGTTTACATTTTCAAAACTGTTGGAACATAACCAGTTTCCCAGAGTCCTACAGGAGCACCAGGTTCTTGTTCTTTACTTTCTCTCCTCTGTAGACTTTTCTTTTTCCTTCTTCAGTACTTCCACTAGTCTCCTGTTTCTCTTTCTAATCCTGACTTCATGTCCTTTGGGCCCTGAAATTTTTTTCTTCTTATTTTTCTTTCTCCCGTCTTTTAAACCCCTTAATTCATTACAATGTGGAGCCAGTTTCTTTTCTCTAGGTAATAGTTATTAAATGTGGTCTTTTCTTCCTGTTTGTCAAACTTTAAAAAATACTTAAAAGAATATTTTTTGGCTTCGAACTCAGTTTTTTAAAAGCACCAATTAAGTCACAGATTGCATGTGTGTGAATCAGTCATGGCTGACACTCTCCTGAGAGAAAGTAACCTTTGATGAAATAAGGAGATTTCCCATCTCTGCTCTGTAAAGCATCAGTATTACAAAGCACCATCTAGGACCATTTTATCCATCTCCTGCTAGCTAAGTGTCCCAGATTAAAAATTGATCTGATAAAATTTAAAAAAAATAAAAAATAAAGAACAGAAAAAAAAATTGATCTGATATAGTTAACACTAGGTATCTAGACATGGCTACTTTGATCATGCATTTCAGTATCTATCCTATCCCTTGTTTTCAGTGGCCTAAAGAAATTTGGAAATTATATTGATTTGCTTTCCAGTTTTTTGGGCTATATTTGCCCTACAGGAATTATTTTATTTATTAGGCTTCAATTACATTTTCCTACTACTACTACTACATGATATATGCAAGCTAAACTATCCAGGAAACTTACATGGCTTTATAGTTCTTTCCTAGGGGCACCTGGGTGGCTCAGTGGGTTAAGCCTCTGCCTTTGGCTCAGGTCATGATCTCAGGATCCTGGGATGGAGCCCCACATTGGGCTCTCTGCTCAGCAGGGAGCCTGCTCCCCCCCCCTTTGCCTGCCTCTCTGCCTACTTGTGATCTCTCTCTCTATCAAATAAATATAATTATTTCCTATTAATAATGGCTACTTTGTGGAAAGTTAAATTGCTTCTTTTGTTTTACTAACTTTATATAAATAATGGACTTAACTTAAAAAGAAGAGATGGAGATGGAGCTGTGAAGGTTTTTCTGCATTCACTCATAGATCGAAGTCTTATGTCAAGCAAAAAGCATAATGAAGCAGGAAACATTTCTCTGTTTTTTTTTAAAGATTCTGTTTATTTTATTTGAGAGAAGGAGAGAACTTGTGAAATTGGGAGAGGGACAGAGGGGAGAGGGAGAGAATCTCAAGCAGATCCTTGTTGAGCAGCTCGATGCCAGGACCCTGAGATCATGTCCCAAGCCAAAACCAAGAGCCAGAGGCTGAACCAGCTAAGCCACCCAGGTACCCCTGGAGCAGAAAACATTCCTAAAATAATCATGCTTTGGTTTAACAGAGTGAAATTAAGCTTTCTTAATTATGGTTCTGTATATGGTATTCAATGACTAAATCATTTTATTGATATCTTACTTTTGAGGGGAAAAGTACCTTGCTACAGAACACCAATTTCATTAGGCATTTGTATAAAGTTAGAATTCATTGGTTTTTAGTAATCTGGAAGGGAAGACTCCAGTGCATCACTGAGGAAGATTTGGACAGGCTTTTTAAGTAGCACATGTAGTAGAAACAGCTGAGTTCTAGTTTCCATTTTGCTACCTACTCACTAGCAGTCCAGCTGACTTAGAGCAAGTCAGCTCGTTTGTCATTTTACATTTCCTCAACTGTGAAATGTAGGGATTGAATTAGATGATCTCTAAAGTCTCATAGTTCTAAACAAAATTTGAGGAGGGTGGAATCTTTCCCACCCCACCCCAAAACCAGCAAGTTTTTCTCATAATAGAAATGGATGTGTAGCCACAGAAAAAACCGTCTTCACATTTTCTCAGAGCTCTTTGCTCTGCGGTTCCATCGGTGTCGTGGCCCCAGCTGAGCTCCTTCATGGAGGACTCGCTCCAGGGCAGTTGCTCTCGGGACAGTGAAGCACTCAGTGAGAACCACTTCTAGTACAGCCCCAGGCATCTTTGTCAGCTTGGGTCCATTGTGCAGCTGTTTCTATTGTTTTCTTCAAGATTCAAGCTTAATTGTCCTGCTCTTTAAGATAGTCAAGGGAACATTAGCTCACTGAA
Organism: Mustela putorius furo; assembly: GCF_011764305.1. Lineage (NCBI taxonomy): Eukaryota > Metazoa > Chordata > Mammalia > Carnivora > Mustelidae > Mustela > Mustela putorius. The sequence continues at coordinate 26,654,355 of NW_025421987.1, forward strand.
AATAATTGAAAACACCTTTTGGAAAAGTGCAGCTGGGAATGCAAGCAAGAGATTCAGTCATGCTCATCGCGGTTTTTCAGGGAAGAGTTTATTTCTCTACTTTATAACATTTTCTAATAAATTTTGAGAAGCAGTTTTGATGAGGGAGCAGGCAGCTAGCTGAAGGCAAAGCACAAGCTGACACCCTGCAACCTCCCCCACCCCCACTCCTCGGTGGAACATGTGGGGCATTCTTCCAGGAATCTCCCAACTATCTTAATGTTAATTCCTTGCTAGAGGGGAAAACAACCTTAATTTGACAAAGGCAAGGCCTCTGGTATCTTGTAGGTATCTTGCAGGTCAGTCCTCTTTAGCATGTAGAGTTCTTTTGAAACCTTCCTTTTACTTACTTCCCCCAAATCCAGAGTATATCATCAGCCGTTCCTCAACACCCCAGTGCCGCAGCTCCTTCTGCCCATGGGTCCTGTCCCCGTGTTTTAATAAACCACACTTCTGCACCAGAGACATCTCAAAAATTATTTCTTGGTCATGAGCTCTGAACCTCACATATATTCCAAAACCACGTCAGTTTCACCTCATATTTTCTGAGTTACACTTTCAGAGCAAGGCAGACCATAAAGATGGGTGAGTTGTCCCAGGCCTCCAGGATGGTAAATTGTGAAGCTGTTCCAGGATCTCTACCTGGGCTCTTTCCCCGCATTACCAGCCTGTCTTTCAAAAGCCAAGTAAACTATCCTGGGGTTGCAGTCATGTTCTTACTAGCATTTCCTTTTGCCTCCCTCCCCTGCCTCGCTCTCAGCATGAGTTTTGTCAAGGTGAAGAATGAAAGCTACGTGATGTAGCTCCTTTCAATGCTAAGGAGAACTTCCCCAAAGGGACTGTACAGTTTGTCTCACCTCCACTCTCCAAGGAGCTCTGTGTTGATATGCCAGTGTTCCAGGTCAGGCTTACTCCAAAAATACAGTATCTCCAATCCTCCCCAGAGTTGGCCTGCTTCATTCCATCCCATGAAGTCTAAAGCATGTTTTAAGAAAACTTGAACTTAATGTAGAGGTTTAAACATTTGCAAGACAATTTGGGCTTGCAAGTAATTTTAACCCAAGGTCGTTTGGAAAATGCTATTCCTGGAACCCTATCTTTGGGGTGGAGGGGTGTATATGTGTGTATATGAGTGTCCTCTTCCCCAAAATAAAATGCTTTAATACATGAACTTTAATAAATGAATTAAGTTGATTAGAAAGAGCTCATGTTTTATAAGGGAAGAAGCACAGTGTAGGAAATTATATAACAAGGAAGAAACATCCAGTTTTGAAGATACTTAGCAGTACCTAACATATTCCTAAGTAGTAAGCATCATAAGTTATTCTGTCCCTAGAAGTATAGACATTTTCTGATTTAAGCACCTGACTTATGTAAAGGAAACATACTGGATCCTCAATTTTCCACATGATCCTTGTATTTGAATCCATTTGAACATCCCAAACCCCTGTTTCTGCCATCTCTGGAAGAAAATAGAAATAATATTGGAAAACTGTTATTTGGAAATATTGGTAACTAGTAACCAGTATCATTACCAGTATTTACCAGTATCATTAGACACAAGCTAAACTTTTTGTAGACATTTCCTTAAAACAAAATACTTTGTTTGCTATCTCCTTTCACGAATCATACATTGTTGTGATTCCATGTCAGGCCTGAGTAATATTAATTGAAATTCTAAAGGCAATATAATGTGGTAGTTAAGAGCTCAGGTTCTGGGGCCAGAATTTGTAGTCTTAACAATGACCTTTAACAGCTTATGTTCTAGGGCACCTTGCTTAACCTCTCTGGGCCTCATTTGTGCCACATCTGTAAAATGGGGATAAATTGCTATTATCTACTACATAGGGTTGTTATGAGCAGGGATCTTCAAAAATGTACTTCCAAAATACTTAGAAAAAAAACTACACACTCCCTGGGGCACCTGGGTGCTCAGTCAGTTAAGTGTCTGACTTGGCTCAGGTCATGATCCCAACTTCCTGGAATCAAGCCCCCATCAAGCCCCCTGCTCAGTGGGGAGTCTGCTTCTCCCTCTCCCTCTGCTCCTCTCACTGCTTGTGCTCTCTACTCTTGCTCACTTTCTCAAAGAAGTAAATAAAATCTTAAAAAAACAAAACTGTATACCTCCTCACACATTTTTAAGTTGAAATTTAAAACTTTTCATCAAGGGTTTCAAAGTTTGTTTTGATAAAGGACAGAAAGGAATAATACTGTATAACATGAAATAAGATGAGAACTGGTGTGACTGACATAGTTGACCTGGTAAGAAAAAAGTAGTTTCATCTATCTTGTTGAATAACTCAAAGAATTGGAAAGGAGTCATGGAAAAAGGGTTGTGTTTTAGGTATGTATTTTGAGTAATTTAGCATTCCTAGAACACATACACATAAGATGTGAAAGAGCATCCTTAACCTATTCTATTTTGACTTTTATTAAGAATTTAGAACATCTTGAGGTGCCTGGCTGGCTCAGTCAAGAAGCATGTGACTCTTGATCTTAGGGTTGTGCGTTTGAGACCCACACTGGGTGTAGAGATTGCTTAAATAAATAAACTTAAAAAAAAGAAAAAGAAAAAAGAATTCAGAACATCTCAACACTGATTACAAAACCAGCAGTGTTTCTAATCATAATATGTTTTGAGTTCCAGGAAGTTTGTATACTCCAAAAACAACAGGGTACAGGACAATGAACTTTAATAAGATTTGTCTTCAATGAAGAGCTTGCCTTTCAGCAAAGTGAAAGAGCTCATGTGAATACAGGTGGGTTTTCAAGCAGTTAAAAAAATCAAGCACAAATGAAAGCTAAGGTCTAGAGACTAATTTCCTTAAAATACCCTTGCTTGTGCACATCTTGCAAAATATTTGCATACCCAATAGATATACCCATTTGAGGAGGACTTAGTTACAGTCATTAGATGAGTCAATACATGTTAAGCTCTTAGAACAGTTCTTGGAATCTAATAAGTATAGAGCAAAAGTAAGTTATTATTACTGTCATTATTTTTAGGCCCCCCTTCAGAAAGAATTACACATACCTACTTTGAGATCCTACCTTATCCTCAGGACTTATTTTCCTGCATTCAGCATCCTTTAGAATTAAGTGACTAAGTATCAGAAAAAAATTGTTACATTAGTATTAAAATCATAGTTCTATTCTTCTCATGAGACAAACTCACTCCAGTTATACTGCTGGAACTTTCTGGTCAAATTCCATTTAGTTGGCTGTCCATAAATATGTTATTCTCTTGGATACTCATAACTTCATGTATGGATCAAGCCTTATGCTGAATGTCCCATGTTTCAGAAATCTGTGTGATTTCATAAGTACCTTGAGAGATTAGAAGTTACTGGGTAACTAAAGAAATGGAATACAGAATGGAAGGAATTAAAATATGAAGTTTAAAAAGGCAAGGATAGCTCATTTTAAATACTTTATGCACTAGCCACAGGACCCTTTAAAATATCAAAATCAAGACAGAAACCCCTGACCTAACATGTCACCAAATATGCTGAGTTAGACAGTTCATGTCATTAGAGCTTAGTTCTGTGCTTATAGCTGATGTCTTCCTTAACTTTTTAATGACCAAAACAATACTGTAGAAAAAGATAATCCAAAAGAAGAAAATAGAAGTCAATGATTCACTACTGCCTACAGGTAAAGATTCTGATACATGTTTTCTCATTCTTTTTCTTATGTAAAAACCAAAATTTATACTTTTGATTTTTTTTTAACTTTTCACTTTGAGATAATTATAGATTCACATGAAAGTGTAAGGACTAATATGAAGAAATTCCATGTAATCTTTGCCGAGTTTCCCCCAGTGGCATTATCCTGCAAAACTATAGTACAATATCACAACCGTTGATGTTAACATTGATGCAGTCAAGATATAAAACATTTCCATCACCACAAGGATGGTGACTTTTTATAGCTACAACCATTTCCCTCTCACCTCCACCACCTCCTTAAACTCTTGCAACCACGATTCTGTTCTCCATTTCTGTAATTTTATCATTTCAAGAGTGTTGTGTGAATGGAATCATATAGTATATGGTCTTTTGGGATTGACTTTTTCCACTCAGCATAATTCTCTGGAGATTCATCTAGGTTGTTGTCTGTATTAATAGTTCGCTCCTTTTATTTACTGCATAATATTTAACATATGGGTGTACCCAAAGCATTCACCATTAAATATCATTGGGTTTTTCTAGCTTGGGACTATTACAAATAAACCTGCCATAAACATTTGTATACAGGCTGTTGTTTGAAGAAGTTTTCATTTCTCCAGGATAAATATCCAGCAGTGTAATTACTTGGTCATATATTAGTTTTTAAGAAACTTCCAAACTGTTCCAGAATGATGGTATCAATTTACTTTCCTTTCAACGATATATGAGTGATCTAGGTTCTCTAGGTTCTCTAGGTTCTGTCCAGCATTTGTTGTTGTCACCATTTTTTAATTTTAGCTATTCTGATAGCATTTAGTAATATCTCATTTTGGCTTTAATTTGCATTTCTCTGTTAAGAATATGGAGTATTTTTTCATATGCCTCTTTGCCATCTGTATATCTACTTTAGTGAAATCTCTGTTCATATCTTTTCCCCATTTTCTAATTGGATTGTTCCTTTTTTTTTTTTTAACTGTTAAATTTTGGCAGTTCTTTATATATTCTAGGTAGTTGTCCTTTGTCAGATATGTGGTTTGTAATTTTTTTCCCAGTCTCAAGATTGTCCTTTGATCCTTTTCAAGGGGTTGTTCACAGATCTAAAGTTTTTCATTTTAATTAAATCTAATTTATCCATTTTGCCTTTCATGGATTTTAGTTTTGGTGTCAAGTATAGGAACACTGCCTAGACATAGTATCCAAAGATTTTCTTTTTTGCCTAAGAGTTTTATAGTTTTATATTTTACATTTAAGTCCTTGATCCATTTAGAGTTAATTTTTTGCTCAAAGTGGTAGATTTAAACTGAAGTTCTCCCCTCCCGCCCCCTACCATGTCCCAACTGCTCTAACACCATTTGTTGAAAAGGCTTACCTTTTTTTTCTTTTTTCTTTCCTTTTTTTTTTTTTTTTTTTTTTTGATTGAGTTGATTTTGAACCTTTGTCAAGGCATATTTGCACAAGTCTAAATCTGGGTTCTCTCTTCTGTTCCATTGATCTATGTGTCTATCCCTCTATCAATACACATAGGCTTGATTACTATACCTATGTAAATCTTGAAATATGGTACACTGATTCCAACCATTTTTTTCCTCCTTTTTCAGCATTGTCTTAGCTATTCTAGCTCCTTTCCCTTCCCTTATAAATTTTAGGATTATCTTGTGTATAAGAAAATTTTGCTGGAATTTTGATTAGAATGCATTAAACCTATACACCAATTGGAGGCAAATCAATATATTCCCTATGTTAAGTATTTCAATCCATGAGCATAGTATGTCTCTCCATTTATTTAGATCTTTGATGTCTTTCATCAGCATCTTATAGTTATCATGATACAAGTAGTAAACATTTTTTGTTATATTTATATCTAAAAGTGGGATCATACTGTTTCAAACCAACTATTTTCATAAAAGTGTATATTATAAACATTTTTCAAATCATTATTTCAACATAATTTTTAATTGACTCTAGTTATGAATTTTAATATTCTTGGTAACTTAGCTAATGCCGAAAGACTTATTTCCTGGTTTTTAAATTTTTCCTGACCCGTGACTGGGGCCTCCATTTCAACAAAACATTCAACTCTTACTCTTGCTACCTTCTAAGTTGCAGTGGCTTTATTGCATTTTTTTCTGTATTGCTTTGTGTAATATGTTTACTCAATAGAAACCTTTATCAGTTAATTTGTTGATTCTTAAAATTTTATCAATAATGGCATATCTGATCAGATACTAATTTTTATTGCTTAGCTAGGCATAATGCTGATATTTGCTACATTGCTATTTGAAAAATCTAGTAAAATCAGTTCAGCAACAAGACAATCGGTCAATGACTACTTTGACTCCTAGCTATGCTGTAATTAGTTATTGCCAAGCCATTGGCCTTTTCTGTGCTATCTGCACCTCAGCCCACTGAAAGCCCACCTGTGTGTCCCTCAGCAGGTAGTGGATTCACACTGAAAATAAGTAAGAAAAATAAAGTGATTTTTATCTTGGTGATGAGATGCTTTAGGAGAAGGACATAATGAGATGGAATAAGCACTTTGTTTTAGACCCAAAAAATTCTGTATCTGAATCCCAGTTCTATCATTTACCAGCTTTTCAACCTTAGGCAAGTTACTGAATCTCTCTCAGACTAAGAGTCCTCATCTATAACATCTATAAGGTAATCATAATACTCATCTTACAACATTCTTAGAATTAAATAAGTTACTTCATCAAAGTATCAGTATAATACCTGATATGTAGCAAGCACTTAGTAAATGTTAGCTATCATTGCCATTGGTTTTTATTAATAATAACTGAACTTTACCTCTTGTTGCCCATAAATGTCAATACATGCCCAGGAAGCTTTCCTGTACAATGGGTATTTTTGTGCATATCTTTCTTCATTACTAGAGTATAAGTGTCTAGAACCCTGAAAACTTTGTATCCCTTGGCATCTAGCACAGCAGAACTTTCCTAAAGAAACTTGAATTTCACAAAAATCCTTGCTATATACAAGGGTGGAAATTTACCATGAAAAGAAGCCATTAACTATAACCGCTTTTTAAAAATGGCTTCCTTAAACTAGGAAAACATTTTAAAGACCACAAATGACCCAGATAAGGAAGATTTTTGTATTCCCTCTCTGAAACTAGACACTTCATGGTTTAGGAATGTGAATCAGATTCCAGTTAAGAACTCATAGATTTATCCATTCATAGATTATGGCATGGAGTGGTTCAGGAAGGAATTTTTGTTTTTCCAACTGAAGAACTCTTCTTTGTGTATGAAAAAGAAGTTTTCAGATTTCTGCCAATGATCATTTTTCATTGGTAACCCAGAGGAGTTTTGAATTGTCATTTTGTGGGCTTTATCAGGAAGCTTAAGTCCAGGATTTAATTAATCAGAGAACTCAAGATGGGGTTTCTACATTTTCCAGTTTTGAAATCTATTTAATGTGGCTAATAGACTGAACATTTATCATGTTAGTGTTCACAGTGGGGGCAATGAAATATAACATTACATAATTCTTTAAGAAGATCCTGAGAGTTTAATGGAAAATCTAATGGCAGAAGACACTTGGGAATGCAGAGATGCATAATCCTCTCAAAACTATTTGTATGTACCTAATATGAACAAGCTATCGTCTTTCCAAATTTTCTTTTCAGTTTCCACAAAAAAAAAAATTAAAATTAAAAAAAAATTTTAAAAAATAAACAAGGGCAAGCAAGGTAGAGGAACAGGGCTGTTACTATAGCTGAGATGATAGGAAAAGCCCCAGCTGGTCTATAGCTGATATAACATGCAGGTGTTTGCTGTGGTCTAACTACATAACCTTGATTGCAATAATGTTTCTACCTGCCTAAAGTGATCATGAAATAAAATAATAGAGAAACATGTTGTAAGCTCTAAAAAGACTATGCAAATGTACCATGTTAATTAACCAGTCCATAAATATTTATTAAACACCCACTATATACCAGAGTCTGTCCTAGGGATAAAGGTAAAAAGTTAAATAAAGTAGGTCTCTAGCAGGGGTGCCTGGGTGACTCAGTCAGTTAAACTTCTGCTGTCCTGCTCAGGTCAGGACCCTAGGGTCCTAGGATCGACTCCTACTTCAGGGACCTTGCTCAGCAGGGAATTTGCTTCTCCCTCTCCCTCTGCCTTCTGCTCCCCCTGCTTGTGCTCTCTCTCTGTCAAATAAAGAAAATCTTAAAAAATAAATAGGTCTCCAGCAGTGAGGAACCAATAGCTCACCAAGAAAAAGACGGACTCCTGGACCACTTAAGTACAGGGAAGTATCATAGGTGTGCAGAGGGAGAATATTCCAGGTGTAGTTGTGGAATTGGATTTCTGAGGGGGCTATGCACAAGGTTTGGGAGTCAAAAACTCAAAAGCCACATTGTAAAAACCACCCGTGTTCAAGTCGAGGGAGTATCAGGAGGGAAACTGAGTCAAAAAAGTTTGACCCAGTTGCCAAAGCCCTTATTAAATAGGCGGAATGATGGGGAGAGTTCAGAAAGTGGCAGAACTAGGAACTGGGCAGATGTGGTATGGAGCAATAACATGAGCCTCTAGGGAGGAGGAGGTTTGATACGATAGTTGAAAGAAGTGGCCTGAAAGTAGCATTGCAGGACCTAGAGAATGGTACCACCCCAGACTTGGTGCTTAGGCTGTGAGAGCATGAACAGTCTTCTCAGAAGAGTCTGAGCAGCTAAATGTCCTGGAGGAAGGTGGAACAGGGTGGGGGGAAAGGAACTGTGAGAAGGATAATGAAGCAGGGGTCCAGTAATAGCAATATATGTCATTTATTGAGCACCTAGGTTGTGCTAGGTACTGTACGTGGCTGTTTTATGCATTTAATCCTCATAGGACACTACAGACTAATTGCTGTCATCTGGATTTTACGGATGAGGGCATAAGGCATAAGAGAGGCCATATGCATCACTTAGGGTCATGCTGCAAATTTACTTTAGGATCACTGAACCTAGATCTACCTGAGTGTGAAGCTGTGCTTTTGCACTGTTCCACATGCCGTCAGAGAGAGCACTACGGAAAGGATTTGGAGGGAAGTCAGAGAGGATGACAAGAACCCAAGGAAGGAAGCAGCACTAAATGGGAATGGAAACATAGTAGAAGAAAACACTATTAACCAGAGATGCTTGTGTTTTTACTGGTGGATGAGAATTCCAGGGCTATGAGAACTGGAGTTGCTTAGACCTCTAGTGCAGTCTTAGACCTGCCGAGCTTAGCAGTCTTCTGGCTGCAGGTTTAGGTAGAGCACTGCTGTGAAGGGGTGGGTTGGGGGTGTTGTTCTGAAGAGGCTTAGCTTCCTGAGATGTCTGTAGTCAGTCTTTCAGCACAGGTAGTAGAGAGCAGAGAAGGAAGTGTGGGCTGACACTGGCCTCACTTGCATGCTGCGTGGGACCACTGGGTGGGACCCAGTGGCCACTTTGTACTTGGGGACATCTGGAGCTATGTGGTACAAATTGGAATTTTCATTGGACTGTAGTGAAAAAAATAGGTGGTGGTTTACCAGTTACTGTCCAAGACAGCTTTATAACAGAGACTGAGAAAGGAAATATTTTTGCCATCCAGGCACAGCTAATGTCCCATTTCCTTTACAAAGGAACACTTAATGTTACAGATGAAATGGCAACTCCCCATAGCCCATGCAGAGAGGTAGTGTGTCGACTGTGGGCACAGGTCAGGACCAGAGACTTTTCTGGAAGCAAGCTCTGATTCTCCAGGAGAGAAGTAGTCCAGCTCTGCCTCTGGTAAGTGTGGCCTCAAAGGGGATTAGATTAGGAGAAGCAAAGAAAAGACAGAGGGTGAGCAGCTGAAGAAAAACCATGACTCTCACAGCCTTGCTTTCACTAAAGTGCTTCCCCTGGAATTCTTGATTGCCTTAAAAATAAATATGACCTTCAAAGTAACACATGTGCCATCTGATCCAGTCTATCACATCAGTGATTGGGGCAGTAAGAGAATAAATAAATGTCCTCAGAAAGGATAATAAAGAAAAAAGAAGGGGAAATAGCCTTAAAAGCCTTCAGTTTGTATAGGATGCTTGTAAAAATTGGATCCTTGCTGTAACTGTGATTTCTGCATCTCTGCAGATAGGAATTCTGTTTTCCCTTTGAACCCTGTCAGCACTTTATCTGTACCTCTCTCATGACACTTTCCCATATTCTGCACTGTATAATAATTTTTATGTTTTTCCTACCTCTACTAAACTGTTAATACCTCAAGGGCAAGGAGAGTACTGATTACATTCTGGATCCCCCAGAATGCTTTGCCTTCAGTAGCTATTCAGTGTTCTGCGTAGTCCAAGGACATTACGATTCCTCTGAATTTGTTATTTCTTTACTTGGCTACCAAAGACATCACTTTGCAAAGCCAATCTTCTCCTTTTTTCTGGGATCAGAGACTAAAGCATTTTAAAATTGTTTTAGGGGCACCTTGGTGGCTCGGTTAAGGGTCTGACTTCTGCTCAGGTCATGATCTCAGGGTCCTGGGATCTGGCTGAGACTCGGGCTTTGTGCTCAACAGGGAGTCTGCTTGTCTCTCTGTCCCTTCCTTCCCTTCCCCGCCCCTCCCCATATTCACTCTCTCAGATAAATTTAAAAAAATTTTTTTAATGTTTTTTAATGTTTTGAATATGTGGGAGAAATACTTTGTTTGGGGAATGTTGTTAAGCTATCTCATCAAAAATAGCCTTTCCATCTACCTCCCAGTTCTGCCAGATCAGAATAATTGGCAAAGGTAGTTCAGAGGAAGAAGCAATGTTAATGCTTCTGCTCATGGCTGTGTGGGTACCAGTGGAGGAGGAAAATGTGTGGTGATTGATGGGTGGGATGCTATATGCTATAAAAATGTTCAGCCAACCAAATGAACAAGGGTGCGTAGATTAAGATTTTGTGAAATACCTCCCACGGCTTTTATATATTCCTGTGTACTCTGTGATCCTAGGCCAGCAGTCTTCTTTTTTTTTTTTTTTTTTTTAATTTATTTGTTTAGAGAGAGCAGGGGAGGGGCAGAAGGTGTGGGAGAGAGAATCCCAAACAAACTCTATGTTGAGCACAGAGCCTGATGCCAGGGCTCGATCTCATGACCCTGAGCTGAATCAAGAGTCAGATGTTTAACCACCTAAGCCACCCAGGTGCCCAGGCCAGGAGCATCTGAAAGGAAAATGGTGATGAGACGTCTCATGACATAAGCAAAGTGAGTGGCCCTTTAAGAGTGGCCTCCTCAGATGGTGAAGATTCCTCAGCTCAGAATGGCAGCAAGAGGTCCCCAGAAGACACATGTAGTACTCTCAGTCCTGAGCAGAACAGCTCCATTCTGAAGGCTGCTGTTTCTCCTTTGGGACTACTACACAGGTATTAGCATGGAATAAAACCAGTGACATGATAGCCATTTTATTTTTGTAAAATCTACATAAATATGGGTCCCTCTCTGTAGTCTTTAGGGGTTTGTTACTCAAATCTTGAGTCTGGTTCTTCTTGGAAAATTGGAAGTAATGATTGGGCAGGTAACAGCAATCATTGTGAGCATGGAGCAGAAAGGAGGCTTGGCATCAAAAGACATGAAATCTTGCCCTTTGTGATGATGTGGATGGAACTAGAGGGTATTATGCTTAGCAAAATAACTCAGTCAGAGAAAGACAATTATCATATGAGCTCCCTGATATGAGGAAGTTGAGAGGCAACGTGGGGGGTTTCAGGGGTAGGAAAAGAATAAATGAAACAAGATGGGATTGGGAGGGAGACAAACCATAAGAGACTCTTAATCTCACAAAACAAACAGGGTTGTGGGGGGTGGAGGGGGCCAGTGTGGTCGGGTTATGGACATTGGGGAAGGTGTGTGCTGTGGTGAATGCTATGAAGTGTGTAAACCTGGCAATTCACAGACCTGTACCCCTGGGGCTAATAATATATTATATGTTAATTTAAAAATTAAAAATTATTAAAAAAAAAAAAAGAAAGGAGGCTTGGATAGTGAAGGATAGGAACGTACATGTTGACTATTAGCATGGACTGTGTTAGAAACCCTACAGTGGTCACTTTCAGAGGCTATTACAGACTTCTCCCTGGGAAATATAAACATGAAAACATTTGGGTTTGGCCTGTCTTTACAATAAGCATGTTTCTTCAAATAAATTATTGCATTAAGATGAACCTGTTTCTTCTTCCCTAAAGAAAAGAGTTTTTGAACCCTGTGTGTTGGAGATATTATCAGTGGAAAAGCTTATCTTTATATGAAGATCAACCCCTATGGAGCATGGACAGCCCTGCCAAGATTCCCAGTAGCTTGTTTAATCAGCTGCCTTAGTGCAGAAATTTTCAATTAATAGAATTGTCCATTTTCACACCTTACTTGCTTGTAGATCCAGAGACCAGGTCACCAGATTTGCACTCCTAGTCATCCTCTGAGGAGAGGTGACATCTCATTTCCCAGAAATGAAGCTAAGTACTGTCTATGTGTGTTTGGGTTGGAGAGAGCAGCCTATAGTGAAGGTAGCTCTCTCTACCTACCCACCACCATCAGTCATGCCAAGTTGCAGGGTGAGGTCTACATAGAAAATGGCTCAGACAGAGCATCCAGATGGACTGGTTGGATGTCCCTTCACTAAATGGCTCACTCTGACCTCTGCCTGAAGTAAGAAATAGAAGACCAAGATGACATAGCTGTGGTCACACAAAGCTTACTAACTACATTGGTTGCCTTTGTTTATTAAGGAACTCTTATATTCTTTTTTTTTTCTGAAACAAGAAATTTGAACCACATATTGTTTGAGATACTCCAGAGAGATGTAGCAATGTGGTTACCATTTTACAAACTTTTAAACAAAACTGTTAGCAGTTTACAGCTTTGTTTAAAGAACAATGGTTTGGAGCACAGGCCTGTCTTAGCAAGACCCAGAGGACAGTGATGAAGGCAGAGAAGAATCCAGAGCTGTGCTGGCTGGCTAAGGCTTGCTTTTGCAAAGCCTAGGAATCCAAAGATTAGGGTTGAGGTTCTCTTACCATTTTTCAGGAGTAGCAGTAAATTTAGCCCTGTTGCTTTGGTGATTTACACCAATGCCCTCAGTTTGTTGGCTCTCTTCAAGTAGAAGAGAAATTCAGGAAAAGTGAGGATGAAAACAGTCCCCACTGTTATTTTCCCTTACCCCAGAGACTGATCAACTGAGTGCCACCGTTTTTAGTATACCTTATTCATTGCCTACGTTTATCCCTCCTTGTTCTTCACTTCCATATTTCATACCTTTATAGTCACTTCTCTCTGTAACAGCCAAAACCTTACCTGTGCTTTTATTTTTTTTCTGAAGATTTTATTTATTTACTTATTTATTTATTTAATTGAGAGAGCAAAAGAGAGAGAGAATGCAAATGGGGTAGGGTGGAAAGGAAAGAAACTCAAACAAACTTTGATGGGCATGGGGCCAGCATGGGGCTTGATCTCACAACCCTGAGATCATAACCTGAACCGGAATCAAGAGTTCAACACTTAATCCACTGAGCCACCCAAAGCACCCCTACCTGTGCTTTCCATTCTATTTTTTTCTTTTAAAATATCTGCCTTTACCTAACTGTCTTCTCATGATACAATTTACATTTATAATAAACGTCATTTTTGAGTTGTTTCTTCTACTATAGCTGGCTCTAGCTATTGTACTTTTAACCTTGTCTTGGCAATGTTAACATGAACACCTAACAAGAAGTGTAGAAGTCTCAGAAACAGTACTCTAAAAGCATACAAGTATTTATGCCTATGTCTGTTTTTTATGCCTATGCTAGTTTTTCTAGCCTTTTGACAAAGCTGAGTTAGTAGATAATGTATTTGCCTACCAAAGATCAAAACTGAAATAGCCTATAATTGAAGCTGACCAATAATATTGATTTTAAGGAAGCAACATTCAGTTTCCAAGTACATGATACACATATGTATTATAGGAATTGACACATGCTTTTTAAAAATTCAGTTTGTGCTCCAGGAAGGCATTTCTTTCAGATCAATTGCAATTTCAGTCAGACAACTTCATAGCTTATATGTAATACTGTGATTAAAATGTTAACTAATTCTGGAACAAAGGGAATTCCAAGTAGACTCTAATCATTGAAAAGGGCAGTTAAAGGGCTGTAAGATTAACCATTTTTAACCTAAAACATGACATTTCTCATGTACCCTTTAAGCAGTACTGACAAGTATTTCCTGGAGATTAATGATAGTCTGAATTAATGGGCTGAGGGAAGGTCATTAATCCTTATACAAAGGTAGTTTGGAAAGCAGAAATGAAAAGCAACTACAAGGTCAAGGTGATGGAATCCCAGGAGATGTTTCAGAAGATTACTTCCCTTTTCAGCAAACCCATACTTACTACTGTTCTCACTCTCCTTTCTCCTCATGGCATACCTCCTACTCAGGTTTTCAACCTCCTAGGATGCAATTAAGCTTCTGAAAATGGCTTGTAATCTCTCCTTCCACCAAGCAAAACCCTTTTTTTTTTTTTTAGACAGTTTATTACTTACATAGATAGTAAAGGAAAATTAGCCAAAGGCACCTGTGATCTTAAACAAAACCCTTTTTATCAATGAGCTTCCTCTTCTCACTGTTTATTTTTTTTTTAAGATTTTATTTATTTATTTGACAGAGAGAAATCACAAGTAGATGGAGAGGCAGGCAGAGAGAGAGAGGGAAGCAGGCTCTCCGCTGAGCAGAGAGCCCGATGCGGGACTCGATCCCAGGACTCTGAGATCATGACCTGAGCTGAAGGCAGCGGCTTAACCCACTGAGCCACCCAGGCGCCCCTTCTCACTGTTTCTTAAAACCATCTTGGAAGCTACTCATTCTACATAGCTTCTTGCCATCAGATACATTTTATTGGTTTAGATAGAGTTGTGCATGGGAGTCTAGAAAATAAAAAACCAAGGCAGTCAGAATATACCTCCTCTGGATTTTGATTAGATAAATATGTGTGCTATACATATGATATACAGAAAATATGAAATTCTGTCAGAGGACAGCCTGGATTGATGGAACAGTCAGACCTAGATACCACTTCAGCAAATCACAAGAGGTGGACTCATCTAAAAGACACAGAAACAAGTTTGTACAATCAGGATACCATTACAAGCAGAAGTACAGGCTTCCAGACTATGGAACATCCCCAAGGATATACACTAGCAGATGATGATGTCAGACTTTGTGGAAGCTCAGTCTTCCTCTAGGCCACTAGCCTGCACCCATTCTGCATGTTGGCTAATCTGTATCTGTTCCAACAACCCTCCCATCTGGCCAGATTTATTAATCTCAGAATTATGCAAGATAGCATGTGCCTTCAGTAGCAAGAAGGTCTCTAGCAGAAATAGAACAAATGGTGGCAGAGCATCTAGAGCCATGTGGTGAAAGACTGTACCAATAAACCCCTCTCTGGTTCTTTACCCAAATAATTGTTGAGAGCTGGAGAATGCTTCTTAGTTGGAAAAGGAGATCTGCCTTCATGTGTGGGCATTGTCTTCTGTAATAGTGTTTCCCTGGTGAAAGTTTTAGGATCCAGAAGCTTGCTCCCTTGCCTCTGCTGGGTTATGGTGGTTACCTTCCTCACCTTCCTGAAAGCTACTTTTGGAATCCTTCAGATGTTTTAAAGCCCATTGAATTCACTCAAGTGGTGTCTGATTGTTCCACTAATCTAACCAGTACTCGGATTCCTATAGTATGTTTTCACATGTTTGGAAAATACTAAATACCAGAGGTCATTTTGCTGCTTAAAAAGAATAAAAGCTACTGAAAGTTAGTAAGATAGCATAAATGTGCTAAAGGAAACTCTAAGAACAATCTTCTGGTCACTAGGGCAAAGGGTAGAAATACAGAAGCCCCAAAAAATGGCAACTGGCATTTTGCCACTAACATGTATCTGATCTAACTCTAAAAGCATAAGATCCTTGTCAGTTTTGTGACAGAGCCAAGAAATGTAAATTTGTAGCTACCAATTCAAACTGAACTACTGTTTTAATGCTTGACGTACAGGTGAAAATCTTTATGTTCTTCCATACTGTTAAAAAAAATCCTTGTTTATACATAGATTAGTTCCACTAGACCTAGCTGGACCTTTTGAGTTCTCTTTTCAACCAAAATTGCCTTCCTTGTACAAATGAACTATCCAGATGTGGAAAGGAACATAATAATAAAGTCATGTGCCAAAATAACTAGATTATTTAGGTCATGATTGCAGTTTTATAATACCATCTGGGAAAATTACTAAGTGCGTGTGAATTTGAGGTAAACTGAAGTTTTTCTCCCTTCAGTAGGCATTATTGCCTCTTGGCACTTTCTTGGTGGTGGAATTTCCTAGTCACTTTGCTTAACTTTAAGGGTGCTAGATCCACAATTGTGTAATGGTTTGAACTGGAGCCTTCCTTCTACTTCCATTTGGCGGGCTTTTAATGCATTAGTACAGTCTTTCTGAAACTTGACCTACCCACTTAACAATAGGATAGTAAAACTTGTTGTTTTGTGTTTACAAATGCTTTCTTTCCAAATTAGGAAAAAACGAATAAAACCCCTAGAAGTCCCTCATTTTAAAAGGAGTAATTTAATACATTAATACATTTAATACATGTTAACATTCTCCCAAGGTAGTGTTACATAATTACTGCTACACAGGAAGAGTCATTTCCCATTCTGGAATAATTTGCACACATTTAGGAATTTCATTGTCTCCTCAGAATCTTTTGGCCTGTAGGCCCATAAATTATCACATTTTGCATATGGAACTTCCATACATGATTTAAATTTTATGGGCAGAAAGAGCAAGAGAATTGAAAATAAAAAATAGTTACTTGCTAATGGCTAGGAAATCTCAGGGAAAGGAGTTACTTCTGTAACATAGATCAAGGAAATTTATAGTTTGCTTTTAATAATCAGCTTTCTGGGTTTATTTTTTAAGTGCCAAAAGCACAAAATTTGGTATTTTAAATTCATACTGTCTGTGCATGTGAAATGAAGTGTCTAGAGCAGTGATTCTTAGGGTCCTGAAGAAAACACTTTATTTAAATGCTAGTTCCCTGGGTTTCAAGATATGGTCTAGAAGACCTCTTAAAATAGGGAATCCCAAGTTTCGTGTGTTTTCTGGGTCCTTGTGGCATTTATCAGTTTCCCAGGAGGACCTGGCATACCACATTTTCAAGACTAAATTTTGTTAGAACACTAATACCATGTATAACGCTATGGTGTGTTTTCTATGTTAATAATAATAATGATGATAATAGCTCCTGATTATCAACACTTACTGTGTGACACTAACTGTACTTAATACTTTAGATTTCTCATTTAGTGTACCCAACAAGGCAAGTATAGTTAGTAACTCCATTTTATGATTAAGGAAACTTAAGGCCTTGAGAATTTAAGTAACTTGTCGAAGATCACACGGAACTGGAATTAAGAGCCATGATGCCATCTGGGAAAATCCACACTCATAGGCATTATGTATAATGATAATGAACACATCTGTTTATAGGTTTAGTTGTAAATGGTGTTCTGTTTGGTAATGATGTACTCCATTCGGACATCCCTTACTTTGTTCTATTGTTTGGGTATTGCTGCTTATCTAGTTGCTACTATAATTCCAAGATCAACATTAGATTGTAGGATCCAGGAAGTTGCGCAGCATTTGTTTGTTACATAAATAAGTAAACCAATGAATACATGTGTGTCCTTACCAAACATGGCCTGGGTCATCTTTTGTTTTTGTGATTCCCCTCCATACTGGGTGTAAGTGGTAGTGGTAGTAGTGGCAGCAGTGGTGACTGTCATTTTTGGCAGATATAGGACATGCAATAATGTCTACTGACTGTTACCATCAGCTGATACTCCCTTGTAATTGCATATTTGTCAGAAGCCAGCAGTCTTTGGCCAATTTCTCGACACATTTGGAAGACAGCTACTTGAAATATTTTACAGTGGTTTTTTGCTCTATGGCTTTCTTTATTAGACAGTACAATTTTAACAGTCTGTGTTACACAAGAGTAGTGCATTGAATTTGTGTAGGTTGATACTTGTTTACTATCTCTTGAAAGCAAGCATATGCCTCTGCCTCTAACTAGTTCTGAGACCTTGGGAAAACTTTCTCAGGCCTCCATTTTTATCTGTAAAATGAGGAGGGTAGACTGGATCAGTTATTTTAGAGGGATTCCTTTTCCTTTATTTCAGTACTCTGTAATTTCTTTCTTTTTTTTTTCCCCCACCACTGAAAACCTACAAGAATTCCAATACATAACATCAAAGAACAGTATGCTGCTTGAAGTTTAGAGTAAAAGGCTTTAATATAGAGCCACACAGATGGTGATCCCTAACCTCTTTTTTTCATTTATTTTATTAAGGTATGATTTATATGAAGTAAAATCCACGCTTTATAGTGTACAGTTCTGCAAATTTTGACAACTCCATACAATGATGTTATAGTTAAGACATTGAACAGTTCTGTCACCCCAAAACGTTTTCTCTCACCCCTTTCTGAGTCAGCCCCTCCCCTGAGGTCCAGTAGTAACCACTGATCTGCTTTATGTCTCTTCAGTTTTTCCTTTTCTACACTGTTATGTAAATGGATTCATTCATTATTTACCTTTTTGGGTCTGAGTTCTTTTACTTAGCATAATGCATCTGAAGTCCATTTATATTGTTGTATGTTTACTTAATTTTGCTGAGTAGTAATTCATTGTATGAGTATACTATATAATGGAAAATTTATTAATTCACTAGATGGATATTTGGATTGTTCTCCGTTTTTGGCAATTACAAATGAAACCACTGTTAATATTGTTGCTTAACATTTTAAGATTAGTGATATGTCAGTTAGTTGTTAAGTTATATTAGCATCAAATTCAAGAATCATTGAGGAAAGAGATACACTGCAGTCTGCATCTACAAATATGTTTCATTATGACCACCACCACCCCTCCAAATCCAAGATAGAGTCCTTAGTAACTTCTTTACCCATACCCACCCTTCAAAATGTTGGTAACTGCCTTAGCTATAGCTTAGGCACAGATTGAACAGCTTATAAATAGCAGAAATTTACTTTTCAGAGTTCTGAGGATTAGAAGTTTAAGGGGCACCTGGGTAGCTCAGTCAGTAAAGTGACTGCCCTCAGCTCAGGTCATGATCCCAGGGTCCTGGAATGGAGGCCCACATTGGGCTCCCTGCTCGGTGGGGAATCTGTGTCTTCCTCTCCCACTGCCCCTCCGCCCCAACTCATTTTCTCTCTCTCCCTCTAAAAAAAAAAAGAAAGAAAGAAAAAGAAGAAGAAGTAGTAGTAGTTTGAGATCAGGGTGGTCAGTTGAGGGCCCTCTTCTGGGTCAACGAATTCTCATTTTCTCACAAAGTAGAAGGGGCTAGGGTATTCTCTAGGGCCTCTTTTTATAAGGGCATTCATGAGGACTCATGACTTAAACATCTTCCAAAGTTTTTACCTCTAATTCCACCACATTTACGGGATAAGATTTCAACATAAGGATTTGGTGGGGACACATTCAGACCACAGAGGTAGCCATTTTTACTCTTCTTGTTTAGAGAGGAAATATGAGGACATGTCTTCTGAATTTGAGCTGGTGTCAAGATAAATAAAGTCACGAATAGACCTCCAGTAGTTTGGGGAACTTGAAGAATGGAGCTGAAACATCTCATGCCCCACATTCCCATGTAATGGGATATCTCTGTAATCTCAGAGTCTCAGTTTGGGTTGTTTTCAGTGGGAAGCTGGGCAAATCCACTGGGAAACTTGACTTTCCCAAGTTAAAAATGATGCTCTGTTATTGTGCTTTCAAATATTCTCTTGTGTTAGGAAGGGTGAAAGTTTATAAGTAGATCATTCCTGCGACCAAACCCCTATCTCGCTGCCCCAGTTGCTCCTTAAACAGGAAGTTTGCCTTGTGTACAGTGTGCCAGACTGAGGATTAGGGCACTTAGTTTTTTATACTCCATTTCTTTACAACAGTAAATATCTATAGCTTAGTCATTTCAGATGTGTGTTCTCCTCCATTTAGGGTCACTCTCCACCCTGGTTTTCCCAGCATAGTACTGGTTTTAGCACTGAAAGTCCTGGATTTTTGGATCTCTCCACTCCCAGATGCACCAGGAAAATTGGTTATCCTTTATGTTCCCAGAGTTCCCAGAGTTGGATCCAAGCAGCAGATTCTAACACCTCTGCTTGTTGAATCTCCTGAACCACACAAATGTATTTTTTGAACTAAGAATGGGCAGTTCTAGTTCTGATGCAAGAATGTATGGTGGACCATTAGAGATAAAGTTTCAACAGACTAGGAAAGATCTGTATAAATTTTAGAAGAATTGGCAGATACAAGAGTTTTGAAGGGGGGGGTTGGGTGAGCCTGGTGGTGGGAATTAAGGAGGGCACTATTGCATGGAACACTGGGTATGGTGCATAAACAGTGAATCTTGGAACACTGAAAAAGAATTAAATTTAATTAAAAAAAACATTTTTAGAAAAAAGGATTTTTGTTTTGTGTTGCTTTTGCCTTTGTTTTAATTCTGTGAATCTTCAGCAAATGGATTGAGTCTTAGAGGATACCTTTCTCTAATTGTGAAAGTTAAGTGGTAAATCACAGTTTGATATTGTTCAGACAATCCTAAATGTTCCTAATACACAATGGTACCCTTGTCAGCAATATTACAAGCATAGTAAGTAGAATGTAGTTACACTAATGGTCCTTATCACAGATATTTATATATTGTTCTAACTCTAGCCAAATAAATTTTATTCTTTCATATCTTAACCAAAATTTGCCAAACAAGAATTATGATGAAAAAGGTCAGTGATTTTTTAATTCAAGTACTAACACATTTAACTTATTTAAGGAACAAGTCTCTATCTAAATCACGGGCTTTTCTCCCCTAATACAAAGTTATTTTTTAATTGGTTGGGTGTCGCGGCCGGCGCGACAAATCGGCCAGGAAATGTGAGGGTTAAGAAGATAGTGAAAAGAAATTAAGAGGCAAAGAGATGGGGGCAGGAGGGACACTGAGGATGATGTCCAACAGTGCCGATTTTATTCCACATCTTACAAGCATTTATAAGGCAGACCACAATAGGAGGAGTAATACATCAGTACCTAGTCAGATGACTGCGAATTTCTATAACAAGTTTACATTAACTACAGGCAAACCTCCTGATGCCAGGTAGTCCCGGCTAAATCCATTAGCAAAACAATCAACCAGGGAGTGGGTTATGGGAAGTACAGGAACAAGGACCAACTAAGAATTCATGACCCTGACCACATTGTTCCGTTCTGTAGGGAGAGTGTGTGGGAAGTCACATAGGCGAGCGCACAACATATAGCACAGACCCTTTCTCAGTCTTACTCAACTTTCCCGTCCTTAACCCCTTATTAAGGTGTCCAGACTTTAAAGGAGACACAAGTCAGGGCCTGGTTTGATCCACGACTCCATAGCCTCCAACAGTTGGGGGGAAATAAAATAATACGATTTTCAATTCTGAACTACAAACTGCACCTGCTTAGGATCTAAAACTGAAATGGAAAACACAAGGCTTAACCCCACATGCTCCCTCATCAAATGCAAAAGGTTCTTAAAATAGCTTCGCATGAAGATGTTCAGAGCAGCTGAAAACCAAGATGCTGGTGTCCCTGCTTACAACCTGGCAGCTTGTTACCATGGTTCAGAGGCACCTGCCCCTATCACTTTCTGTTCCAGGGCCAGGAGCATCAGCTCTAAGGAGAAGCATAGGAAGAGCCTCTTCTTTATCTACGTTGCTATCATCCCCTGAATTCTACTTTTCTAGTCAAGGGACTGTCCCTAGATCCACCATGAAGACCTGTGACATTTCATTCCAAGCCACAAACATGAGGAGCAAAGTTTCCAAACAAACTTAAATAGGTATATAATAAATTCCAGGAAAAATGTAAGAAAGAAATGAAGTCTTGTGTATTTGATGGGTGGTAGCTGTTAAGAGATAGTAACACTTATGTGTGGTATCTTACATACTGCTACCTTTCAATAGCTTAGTTACCAGCAGATGAGGGTGCTCTCTCAAAATTCATTGGAAAGACCTTCTTCATTAAGACTGTTCTCTTCAGCTCTGTTTACCTTGCTGTAGCTCTCAGTTAACCATGTTTACTGTTTTTTCCCATAGAGAATTTTTTCCTGAGATATTCTCTCTTACCCATGATAAAATGCTTCTCTCAAGGGGCCCCTTATGCTTCTAACCTAAGCAGAATCTGGATTGGTGGATAATTGGTATAATCCGATGAGACGATGTTTTATGTTGCTGGGCTGGTGGCCCTAACCAGCAGTTTAAAGTTACATTTGCATTCGCATGTAGGTGAATATACTGACATACTGCTCCTGTACTAAAAAGAAGAAAGCAGTAGCTTACATTTCTTTTGGCAGCTAAACTGATTTTTCAAGAGCCAGAGGAAGGAACTGTGGGGTGAGTACCTAGAAGGGAAATAGAGGTAAGAAGAGAATCGGGTTGGGGGAAGTCCTGAAGCTCTCCTCTGTCAATAAACTTTCCAATTGGCTGCTATCACCTGCAAATAGTAGAGTTTGGGGTTGTGAATACTCATGTTGAAAACTCAGACTTTTACCATTCTTTCATTTGAGAAATTACTTATGAGACTGTGCATTAAAGAGAAAATTAGCTGTGCTAATCCCTTAGGTGTCTAAAACCTGGTTTTTCCATCTGCTGAACAGGGGATGATACCCACCTTTTCTATCACACAGGGTAACTATAGGATCAAGTTGAGTGATAACTGAATTCTGTTAATGCTGTAAAACACTTCATAGGGTAAAATGACATTGTTGTTATGATTAAGGTGAGCATAAAAAGTCTCAGGGTGAGAAACATGGTACTGCCATTCTTTCGTATGTAGCCTCCAATGACATACTGTCTCTGAAAAACAGATTACACAGAAATTTCTTGAACTTCTGTCAGATTTGAACCCCAGATAGCTATGAGGCTATCATACAGATTTTGTTCTGATGTCTTCCTTAGAGACTCCCTGTCTAACCCAGTTCTGAAGAAGCAAACACTTATCAGTTATGTGAACCTTTTATGTCTAACATTTGTAGCTTAGAAGAGAAATGTCAACATCCTTCAAAGAAGTCTCAAGTATTTCTACTAAAATGTGTATACCAACCTGGTTATTTAATGCTAAATTGGTCTCTGGAATTGTCTTGCAGACACTAAATACCCTTTTTAAAGTAGGGAGGAAAGTTTTCTGGTCCTTAACTTAATCAGAAATGAAGAATAAAATATTTACCATGGTAAAAAGAATTCATAATATACAGGTTCAGATCTCTAGTCATCAGCCCCTCTATGAAGATCCCTATTCCCATGGCATGTAAAAACTATGTTTGCCTTATTCACTGCTCTATCCCCAGTAACCCAACACATAGTAAGACCTGGCACATAGTAAGCACTCCAAAATATTTGCTGAGTGAATGAACAAATGAGCAAACAAATTAAGTCCTTTACTATGAAAATGTTTCCCCTGATTGTAATGAAACAAAATATTCTGTTTTCAGCATGAATGCTTATTTCATGCTGATGGTCACTAGTTCTATTCTAAGGAAAATAAAAGGAACTAACATTGTTTTCTTTAAATGTTTTTAATGCAACATATTGGAGAGGTGAGGCATGTATTTCAGTGACAAAAAATGGGACTCTATTCTGAAGAAAAGACTTAAAGGCCCTTTACTTTTGTTTTTTCCCATCCTTGGACCTGCCCAACTCTTGGCAGTCTCCTTTAATAGTGCTCTATTAAATGCACCATCAGTTTGAAAACACAAGTATTTCCATCTCCAGTGGCAATGCCACCTAACTAAAACCAGTTCTTGACTAACAAATTCTTTGATACAGTGACAGTTTAAGCGAAAAAGACAATTACACATGGACAAGGCTAGACTGTTTAAAAAATTGTGCTACCTTTGCCAATAAGTGTACTTTTTATTTCCCCAGAATTTTTATAGTGCAGCTTTGCATTGGTTATTTTAAGAACCCAAACCCTACATTCTTTTGGGAAATTATTTGGAAAACTCTCATCACAGTGACCTGTCTTAATTGTTCTACATCTTTGTTTTAAAGAAGTGGAAATAGCCCATGAAAATTATTGCTGCCTTTAGAAATATTCAATAGCAAAGAGCTCTTAAAGTGTTTATGCTGATTTTTAATTAAGTGTAATTGGAGTTTCATAATAATGTTAACTGATAACAGTAGAGATATATTTACATGGAATATTTGTTTTTGAGGGATAGAAGGTTGCTATATTGGTAAGTTTCATCATAGAAAAAGCATTTTCAATTATAGCTATAGGAATATTGTCATAAATTGAAAGAATTCTCTCCAGTAACATACTACCCTATGTCCTCCTTTATACAAACTTAATAAATGGAATATGGTAAAGTGTTTCAAGCAATATTTGTATTGCGCTTCTTGTAATCTTCCCAAGATTTGTGCATACATTGAAAAGACATGTGATCATCAATTACCATTAAGAGAAAAGGAATAACAGATTATGTCACAAGCATTTTAGCTGAACATTTATCTATGCTAAATAGGCTCCTATATTTAAAACTACAGAGGCTAAACTACCCTAAACATTGAATAATATTTCCATTGAGCAAGTATAGTGAGCAGAACTTTCTGTGGTATCATTTGGCAACAATCTGGCATCATTTCCTGTCGACAGTGAGATGTGCCCATAGATATCCAGTCATATCCAGCTGAGTTGATAGGTATTTCCCAAGATCTTCTAAATACCATACCTCAAAAATATCCTTCTGTTCTATGCACCACCAGCAACCCCCCCATTCATCAAAAAAATGTGAACGGAAGTAAAGGAAAAAAATGCAATCTAGTTGCCATCTTGAGATGCTGGTTTCCTCTATATCCATGAAAAAAGAATTCCTCCTCTCCAATCCAATATACTTCTCCCATTTTCATCACATTTTAATGATCTCAAAGTTATATATTGATAATACACAGCAGTTTACAAAAGCAAGCTGTTACAAGGAGAGTCATTTGCCCAAACCTATTTTTTTTTTTAATTTTTGACCATTTGTCTTACTCTTAGAGGATAACAATTTCAAATTTCATTTTGGTTTTCTCTCATACCTACCAATTTAGCAAAACTCACCTGCTGTCAAGACAGTTCCTCTATTTTGCAAGTGGCTCTTATTCACATTAGCCTAAAAGTCAATCATCTGTCATAAGCTCCTAATTGTACCTAAGATTGACTGCATTCCCTTGTTTAATATCCAGAAGATCCTGCTCCTGGATGTTGGATAAGATAGAAACATACCCCTGAAGTCTCTTCTGAGCAGCGATAGGGACACTTACCTTATGTGCAGGAGGTACCTTTACTTGATTATTCCCAGTAGTTCCCTCTTCTCATCCCCACCAAAATCCAATAGTGGAATCCAGGGACCAACAACAATGTTTTCTTCTTTTCTTTTTGGACAGTCTTTCAGTTTTTGTTTTGTGGGCTACAAAGCCACGGAGAGTTTGCAACCAGAGGCCACTGACAGTTCTGCAAAGGAGAGGCAGTGGGGAGCCCAGTACTGACTGGGCCCAAACACAAAATATAACCCTCTTCCCTCTCCAGGCAGTGTCCTTCATACTCTGAAGACAGGCAGCCTTGCCGAATCCCTCACCCTACAGCTTGCCAGTCTCCACAGAAGAAAGGGTCTAACTGAAGTGGGCTTCAGGATGAGGCAAGGCAAAAACTGAGAGCCATCTGCCCAGAACAGACAAGTAGAGGCAGGTATAGGCTCTGTGAGTGTGTCTGTGTGTGTGTGTGTGTGTGTGTGTGTGTGTATGCATGCCTGCGCCCAGCAGCTGTTCTCAAGATTAGAAGACACCACCCATTGGCAGGCAGCTCTGAAACACCCTCTTGGGTAATTTCAAATTCATATTGCACATCTAGGCTGAGAGAAGAAACCTCCCAGGACAACCTGGGTCCCTTTCTCTGCCTTGTCACTGCCCTGAATATACTGTGAACCACAATCAGCAGTGGCAGCATCTAGAAATAAATGCCCAGGTGAACATTAGATTGTCCCTCATTTTGTACCCTGCAACCATGAACTGATGAAGCCTTGTTTGAGATTTAAGTAAGAAGGGCATGACCTCTTCTTTGACAGTTGTAACCCAAGGCACTGTAGAGATTTGCTATTATTAACGCAACGTTGAACTTTAACTTGAATGCCTGCCTGTTCCATTCAGTGTCATATGAGATATGAGTGCAAAGTGCTGAGGAAGCTCTAATACAACATCCAAATGTAGGATGTTATTTATTATTATTAATCCAAGTTTTGGTTTTGTATTATTCACGTGTTAAGAAAAATCTCATACCTTACATTACTAAAATTTGAAGAAACTAATTTTCTCTAAGTGGTATTACTTTTTCCTATTGGAGGAGGAGGGGCAGGAAGAAGGACCTTGTTCATTTATTCAGCAAGCATGTGTTGCCTCACCAGTTAGGTGTCAGGTCCTCTTCCAGATAAGCCCACCACCGTTCAGGCACTGAATCTGTGCATTATTTAATCCTCACAGCATCCCTCTGAGTAAGTCCTGTACTGGTGATCAAATGAAAAGACCAAAGCTGAAAGTAATCAAGTAACTTCCCCAGAGTCTCATGGATGGTAAATACCAGACTGGAAATTCAGAATTGGATTTGAGTTACTCCATCGCCTATACTATTTTTAACCTTAACATTGAAATAATTTCTAACTTATAGAAAAAATAATAGAATAATAAAGAATTCACATATACTTTCACCCAGATTTTCCAGTTTTTAACATTTTACCACATTTGCTTTCTTCCTCTCCTCCTTCCTTCGCCCCCTCCCTCCCTTGTGTTTATGTGTGCATATATATTTTTTCTGAATCAATCCATATACTTCAGTGTGATTATCCTAAAAGACAAGTACATCTTGTTTTTTTTTCTTTTATTGAGATATAATTGACATATATTAGTGTCAGGTATGCAGCATAATGAGTTGAGTTCATTCTTATAATAACCACAGTATAACAGTCAAATTCAGTAAACTAACAATGATACAATATTACTTTCTAATCCATAGTTTTCATTCAGCTTTTCACCAAATGTCTCATTAATGTCCTTTACAGGGGAAAAAATTCTTTTTTCTTTTGGAAAGGATGATGTTGCATTTAGTTGTCATGTTTCTCCTTCAATCTCAAGCAGTTCTTTGGTCCTTCCTTGCATTTTGTCATGTGACAATATGAAAAAAGTATGTTTTGTAAAATGTTCCTCAATGTAGGTGTGTGTGATGTTTTCTCATTACAAGGCTAAGTTTGTGCACTTTTTGGCAGGAATACCACAGAAGCAATGCTATATTCTTATAATCATATCACAAGACACATAAATAGATATACCATGTCCATACCAACCCGACTTGGTTAAGGTGGTGTCTGCCAGATATCTCCACTCTGAGTTATACTTTTTCTGTTTGTAATGAATAAATATTTTGTGGGAAGATACTTCCCACAAAATATGTAAATATATTGCTCTTAACTAAACTTTCTACTATAACAAAGAGCTTTCCTTGCCCCCCTATTTTTGTATTCATTTATATCAATATGCACTTAGAGATTTCTGTTTTATTCAGTGGGCTATAATCCATTAATATCACTATTTTGATACCAAAATGATCTCAGATTTGGTCAGTGGGAGATCCTTCAAGCTGGATGTTTGTGTTCTTTTGACAAGTCCTCATCATTTTCTGAGTACTTTCATACTTTCTGGCACAAGAAAATGTACCGTATACATCTTTTACTTTCTCTACCCAGACCCAGAATTAGCCATATCTTCAAGGAGATCTGAGTCCATTATGGAAAACAGCATATAGCAACCAAGATCTGAGCATTGGGTGTATTCACTGGGCTAGGTGTGCTTATTGTTTCTAGGTCCTCTAAGCCCAAAGAGCTAGGAAATAGACACGCACACACCTGTTGTCATGTCTGCTGTTCGCTCCCTCCCTCTCTCCCTCTCTCTGTATTAAATACTAGGAGATCACATTGATAGCCCCAGTTCTAATCTAACATAGGGGTATTTTAGCTTTTATTCTTTTCATGTTTAGAAGTTTCCATGTTTATAAATGGAGATAGCGTGGTTTCTATTATTCTCAGACCATTTACTTATCTGCTTATTGCCCCTGGGTGAAACCAGTCTTCCAACCCTGGTGGCTGCTTCATCAGCCCTACAGTCTTTTTAGCCCATCAGCCCTTAATATTTCAAGGAAATGGCTTTTGGTAACTCTTGTGCCAGAAAGTAAGAAAGTGATTCAGGAAGCCCTAACCCTATACTTTTTGCTAGACTCTTCTAACAGTCATTACTATTGATGTCTTCAAGATGTTGACAGAGATGTAAAGTACTACTTCTCAAAAATATGGTGAGGTTTATACTGATTTGTTATTCATTTTTTCTGTTTCTATGAGTTGTAAAAAGAAATGGGTTCTCCTTAGCAGAGTTGGATCACAGGACATCAGAGACAGTATTTCCTGGGCATGCCTCACTTTTTCTTCAGATCCCAGGTTCCATCCTTCCCACTATCCTCTCCCCATCCCAGTGGATTATGTTCTTCCATGTTGCTCCCAGGGCTTAAATGTACCTTACCCTCAATGCACATTACCATAATTGGCAACATAGTTTGTCTTTCCCTTGCTAGACTGGGTGTTCCTGGAGTGCAGAATGCACCTTTCAGCATTATAACCCCACCCCTGGCAGTCAGTACACAGTAAGCATGTATTGGGTAGAGGAAACATCACCAAACACCTTGATGAGACAGACAAAGGAAAGAAGCAGCTCTAGAATAAAGCAACTTTAGAACAGCATCTCAGTAAGCTGAATAGGAAAGAAATAAGAAAAGTACACATATTAAAGCCATCAGTCACTTTTAAATTCCAGGACTTTAAATCTTTAAATTCTTTTCCTAACAGACTTTTATCAGCAGTAAATTGGTTGGATTTAAACTTCCATATATTTTTCTTTCCTTCATGTTCTGTAAGGATAGAACTAATGATTTACCTATAAAAATGAAAAGTCTGGATAATCAAAAATAGAAAAGTATCTTCAAGTAAACAAGTCTGATTAGGAAAACGAGTATAATGAAGGGTGTCCCTTACTTCCTCTGAAGCCCACCTATGGCCATTGTTTTTGGAATCGCATATATTTTAGAGTTTCACATTTTTCTAAAGTGAAAATGATACTAATAGGTTAACTTCTAAAAAGAAAGAAAGAAAGAAAAAAGAAAGAAAGAAAGAAAGAAAGAAAGAAAGAAAGAAAGAAAGAAAGACGGGGAAAACATGTTCTTGAGTTCTGAATCTTGTTGTTGCAAATAATTTGTACTCTTCAGTTTCCAGGGGCTATTTCTTCATATACTTTACAAATGCCAAATACCAGGTGGCAGCTGTTTTAGCTCTAAGACATTCCTCAAGTGTCCTGCTTTCATGTCATTATGTAATGCGTTTCTCTTTGCATGGCTGTCATCACTCGATGGCCTTGTCGAGGTGTATCACTACATAGCTCTCTTCACTTTTGTGTCCATATTACTTTTCCAAATGGGCACTGGTTCTCTGAAAACTAGAGGAAGAGGAGAAGAAATAATTCCAACAACACCTCAGATTGGACCAGTGTTTTCTGCTTGGCTAGAAAGTTCCTTTGTGAACAGGAAAATACATGAGTTGAGGCTTTTCTCCCTTCTCAGCCCTTCATTTCTTTGAAAACGTTATTTCATCCTAGTCTCATTTTCCTTACTAAGTGCCCATCGTATAGATATATTGTATCAGCAGAGAACTTGTTCAATTTTTCAGCTCAAATTTTGTCTTTGTAACTGTTGTCTCTGGTAACCTAAAAGACAGGTATATATGCCCATAAGCACAATTTTCACTTCACTTCAAGAGATAGTTCCTGAGTACATGATATGCTGTGCACTGTGCTAGGTCTTGGTACTCTAAAGCAAAAATAAAATGCTACCTTTTCTCTGTCTTTCAAATACTCATGGTCTAGTAGAAGAGGCACATGTCAAAATTCTAATTTTAATCGGCTGAGCAGTATAACAAGGGCTAAACATAATGCGTAGTCCTCCTAGACTGAAGGTCAAGGAAGGTGCACAGGGTGAAGATGGGGTGGGGCTATTTGAACTGGACACCTTGGGGGAGAAGTAGTTGGTTCTGCCAGGGAAAGGGTAAGAAGGTGGGCATTCTAGGGAGGGGACATGTGAGCATAAGCACACTGGCAATAAAGCACGTGACAGGTTCAGCAATGGTGAGTTGCTCCCATGCCTGGAGTACAGGGGTATGGTGTCCAGTTTTGTATTGTGTAAAGGAGAATATTTATTTGGGCCAGAATGTGAAGGGCCTTGGATACTATGATGCTAGATGTTAACGATCATGTAGACAGTGACAAGCCACCAGTGGCATTTTAGCAGAAAATTATAAACAGGAAGGTGTAGTGGGAAATCCACAGGATTTGAAACCAGAGGCCTTTTTCTGGGACTCTAGAATGTTTCACCTGAAAAGGAACTCAGAGCGCATCTAATTTTAGCCACTTGTTTTACTTATGAAAATTTCGTGACTCAGCTTTCACTTTCACACCACTTGGTGCCCTCTACTTGACAGAAAGCTTTAGAGACGACTCTATGCCAGCAGCTTCCCTAAAGTGATCCCTGGGTTTAAATAAGGTTATCACTGTGCCCTGAAGGGAACCCAGGTGTCACCTCTATGCCCTTTTACTGATGAAGGATCCTGGGACCTCAGAGGCCAGCCTAGCGTAGGAAATGAAGAATAGGGGAAGCTGCCACAGCCTGGGGACCAGTGGCATACCTGACAATGGGGTATTTTAACACAGCGGAGATAATCTGAGCAGGTATCTACAAAGTGGTTCCAAGTGAGCTACCTGGGTTGAGGCCAATCCCAAGCAGCAATTGTGGAATGGGGAGCAGAAGACATGGAAAGATGAGAATTGTGCAAGGAAGCTGAACCTCATCCAAATAAACTAGGTGCTGAGCAGAGAGCTACAATTCTAGCAGAGAAGTAAAATACACTGAGGAAACCACGGAGCGTGGAGGGGGCGGGGGGCGGGGGGGGGGGACTGATCCTAAGAGTTGAACAGATCAGAAGGTGATTGGAGAAAGATTGCTGTTAGCTTATCAGACTTGTTTCTCCAGCAACCAGGCAGGACACAGCCTACAGACTCAAGATCTTCCCATTTAGCCCCTGGGCTGGGTTGGGAAAGCAGGGACTAGCACCAAGGTTCTTCTGAGTTTCTAGGCAACTCCATGGTTTGGCATCCCAGGTCAGAACCAAATGCCATGGAGACTAGAGTGTTCTGCTGGGACCAGCTTCACAATAGCTTCCCAGGAGCACATTGTGGTATTCATTCTCAGTGTTCTGGCACTTGATTTTAAGGTTCTTTTGTAATTTTGCTTAAGAAACACCATACTACATATGTAGTAGAAACTCTGCTTTCAACCACAAACATCTTTAAATGAGAAAGAGCTAATCTCCCCCTATTCAAAATGCATTGTGTGCCAAACCTTGTGTTTTAAAACAGTCATTTTGAAGCTTTCTAATTGTAGCCATAAGTTAGTTCTCCATTCTCTAAGCCTCTCAAGTTCAGTCAGGGTGGTCCTGGTTAAAATAAATACATGAAAAATCTCTAGTAGAAATCCAACATTTACGGTAGTATAATAGTATCTATTGGTAGTAAAATCATAAAATAAAATAAAAGGATGTTCCTTTTATGTTGTTTTATACATTTTACTACTTGCAATTTTATTCATTCATTTACTCAACAATTATTTCTTGTATGCCAGCCACTGAGTGCTGGGAATCCTGAGTGCTGGGAATAAATAAAATAAAGATTTCATTTATTTATTTGACAGACAGGGGATCACAAGTAGGCAGAGAGACAGGCAGGGGGGGGGGGGAGCAGGCTCCCTGCTGAGCAGAGAGCCCAATGTGGGGCTTCATCCCAGGACCCTGGGATCATGACCTGAGTTGAAGGCAGAGGCTTTAACCCACTGAGCCACCCAGGCGCCCAGGAACATGATTATTTAAAAAGCAAATGTTATTGGTTCCTGCCATCTTGGAATTTAAAGTCTATGGGTCTATTCATAAAAAAATTTTTTAAGTTTTTTTTAATTTATTTTAAATTTGTTTTTAAATTTTTTATCAAATACTAAATTTATTTGATTAAGTCTATTTATCAAATAAAGAGAAGTTAATAAATCAGATAGTTAACAGTTTGTGATAGTGCTAGGGTAGAAAGTAAGAGAAAATCAGATTGGCAGAGAACAAAGAGGAAAGGAAGGGCCTACTTTATATGTCAGAGGAGAACCCTGACAAGGTAATACTTAAGCTGAGACCTGAGTAGTGGGAAGGAGTTAGACCAGAAGTAGTGGTCCAGGTATGAGAACAGTAAGCATAAAGGCTGTGAGGGGAGAAAGGAATTGGTATGTTTTAGGAACCCCAGCATTTCACTGTGGCTATGGTATAGTGGGAGATGGCAGGGTAAGTGCATGACCAGTCACAGCAGGGGTGTGGGGGTTGGTAGGGAGTGGGTGTGTTAGTATAAAAGCAAACTGCTGTGGATTTTTAATCTGTAGGGTTACATAATTTTATGTACATGCTAAAAAGATCTTTCTGGCTCTTATGTAGTGAGTGGAGGGAATCAGAGTGGTTACTTGGGGGACAAACACTGCCTGAGCAAGATTCTGCCAGACAGTTGCTCTGGGGTCATCCCTGGGTAGTGACCCGGGATTTCATGGACTCTAGGCAACTTGTCATTACTTTTTCATCACTGCTTTTCCCCTAAATGCCCAAATCATTTCATTGCCCGGTGATTAGTAGAAGAAAAGATGCCAGAAGCACTGCCTTTTGTCAGAAGCAAAGGGTCAGGTGAACCATTCAGGTAGGGTCCAGATCCTAATGCTTTTTTGTTAGAATCCTAGATGTCATTTTCACTTTGCAAGTTTGTGAAGCTTATGCCTTCTGGCCACTGTTCTTGAACTTTGTTCCTGGTACACAGAAAGGATTCAGTAAATGTTTCCTCAATTGACTTGACTTTGATTCCCAGTGGTGTGAATGGAGAGGGAGAATTAGAAAGGCCACTAGGGTCCTCGACTTCCTCTCTATATAGAAGTATGTATCAGTGGGCAGCCATGGCTCTTAAACAGTATTTTCAGTCTATGGTGGATATAGGTCAGGAATGACTAAAATGATTCTCTGCTAGAATAAAAGGTGCTGTGTACATGCAAAAAGTTTTTTTTTAAGTGCATCTGGTTAGAGTTTAATATGCCTAGAAAAAAAATCACTATTTCTTTCGTGTTTCAGTTACTCAAATATGGCTAAAAATGTGCTTTGGAGATTTTCCAAAGTAAAAGCTCTTGAGGTGAGAGAAATTCCAGCCCCAACAATAACTTGAAAATTGGAAGTTGGAATAGCAACTGTTTTTTCAACTGTCTTAACTCTGTCACCAACACTATGATGATTTGATTACATGTGACAAGTCTGGTTTCTGGCCATTAAGCTGCACACTTCAGCTACAGGCACCAGTCTTTCCCTTCTTTTCTTTCAGTGATGTGTTGATCTGGGGGCAGAAATGAGAACAATGGGGAAAAGCAAGAGGTTGGGGAGCTCAGGCCTTCCCATTGACCTACAGGTCACTCCTGGTGCCCCTGCCCTTCTCAGCAGCCTCTTAGGATCAAAGTCTTGGTGCAAACTAGTCTTAGGGTGTTTCTTTCCCTGTCTTTAAGTCCTCACCACCCAGTGTTGTTATTCAGGTGCCATTTGCTTGCTTGAACATGAAGGACATCCAGGAAATAGAAACACAACCCCAAATGGCAGAGGACCACCTAGAAGCCATGTGAGAAGAGAGGGGAGAGCAGTCCTCCTTGAGGTCATGGATATAACACTCTTGGTGCGTGCCTGGCACAGAGCATAGTCACTCAACGTATGGTGACAATAGCTGCTGCCGCTGTTATTTTCATTATTAATGGCAGTGATTTGTAAATTGATTAGATATGTATGAGTCTTACACTGTGAGATACCAGCTTTTAGCCTCACCTCTTTCCACTCTGTTCCTCACCCTCACCAACCTTTCAGGCACTGCTTAACACCCTTCCTAAGTAAAGGCTATTGTCCTAATTTACTCCTATATTTTAGAGTCATCCTCTTCCTAGTACTCGTGTTATTCCAGTGTCTTTCATCTGGTGATCTCCTTCTTATTGCCACTTTGAGTGTCTTTATCTGGGAGGAGATAAATCTCTGGAAGCCCAAAGGTACACACGTACATGTGTCACTCTAGCCACGTAGTTCATGCCCTGGCTGCTTCCTCTTCCCCATACAAAGGGTAGTTTTGTTACTATCTCACCTCAGGGCTTCTCATAACAGAACATAACTCAGTTCATTTCTTCAGTCATCTTTTGCACTTTGCTAAAGAGCTCTGTGATCCCAGGTGCCTCATTTTGCTGGAAAGGGAGGGACATGGCACATCTGATCCCTCACTTAGGCAGGAAATAATCATTTCAATTAGGGACCTGGGAAACACATCTATTTGCAAAAGGAACTGCTATTTCTCTGGCAGTCTGCTTCCTTCTATCTGCCCCCAAGCCCACCCTTGGAAGTTATGGCTAGGCATCTCTCTCAGTGAAATAAATATTGTAATGGGTCAGGTAATTAGTGGGCAGAATTATGTTTGGGCTGTAACCTGACTCTAATTGCTGACTTAAGAGAATTAATTTCACATGACATAGCACCTTAGCTGTATGCTAGCTTAGGAGTTTCCACTCATCTCTCCCTTTCAGCCAGATCTCTTTTTCTATTTCTGGGCTTGTTGTGTCAATGAGTCAGGTGGCCCCAGACTCTTCCTGTGGATGAAAGGGGCACTTCTGACTTGGATGTATTTTCTGCATATATGAATTATAAAAAGGAAAAACTCTGTGTCCGTTCCTTGGCATAAAAGTAAGGGAAGCTGGAGGGTTGAGTAAGGAAAGTATAAAATAGCCAAAATAAATAAACCCTGGCCCTGGGCCTGAATGCAGCAAGATGTACAGCATAGAAAGTGACATTCAGAAGTAATGTATTAAAAACAGTCATCATAAGGGATGTAAGATGTAAAAGATCATAATAATATTTGCCATCGAGTCCTTATCATGAAGTTGAAACAATTTACGAAGTAGGATAAAACAAATCAGTGAAGACATGTTTCTTTCTATAACATGGTAGGTGAGGTTTTTGTCTCTTCCCCTGGAGCAAGTGTGAAAAAAGTCACCCTGCTCATCTCCATGGGTCCTGAAACTATTTCAACAACAACTGAGTTGTTCACTGAGGTCTCCTGCTCCGGAATTTGCTGCCTGACTTCAGAGAAATGGTGTACTTTTCATGTTCTTTAAAACATGACATGGTAGGTTCTCGTGTATACTAAAAAAGACAGTGTGAGAACCAAAATCACTTCTTAAGGCCTAGTTCAAAGCTTGCAAATTATCAAAGAAAATTGCTGTGTATTAGACTTGTGTGGATATTATTAAGAACCAAAAATAGTTGTACTTCTCCTGAGTGATTATTTTATTGTTGTTACTGTTTTAGCCTATGGCTATTCTGAATAGTGTGACAAGGTTTCCTTTTTCTCATTGGCTCCTAAAAACCTTAGAATTAAATTTGTGCCCAGTCAATAGCAAATATATAGATCATTATGGTATCTTTACTATAACTCTTGGATTGATTTCAGGTCTAATTATTTTTTTTTCTCATATTTCCTCCCACTTTAAACTTATACTGCCTCATTTTTCTTATAAGCTACCTTAAATCTTTTCTAGGATAAGATGGCCCACAGTTGAATAGTTATTTTTTAAAAATAAAAGAAATCGGGCAGAGCAGGAAAGAGGGAACCCAGGGAAAAATAACAGCAGGCAAACTATATAAATGTCAGCACAGCTTCCTCATCTATAAAATACAAATCTCCAGCATTTTTGTGGGACTCAAAATTATTTTTCAATAACAAATGTGAACACACTTCATGGATTATAGCACTCCGTGTAGCTTTGCCGGTTTATTTTTAAGCCATTATTAATTAAGGCATTTATGTAGTGCCAAGCTCTTGATCCAATCTTCATTTCCAAAGAGTAGAAGGACCTTCCGTTCTAGTGAAGTGTCTTTTCTGAGAGTCTTCTTGGAGTCTCCTCCAGCAGAGAACGAACCATAATCCTCAGAGCAACACAGAGACAATAGCCTCTCTTCAAGGATGGCTCTGAAACCTCCAAGCCTGGCAGAGTTCTACTTAGAAACCTAGATTAAGACCTGGAAGACATCTGGTCAGTGAATCCTATTTACTTCAATGTCTCAGCATCCTCTGGGATGGTTGATGTGGACATCTGAACAAAACTCCACAGTATAGGTCCCTCCACTGCATAAATGTTCCCTTTTAGATTTAGGGCCCCCAAGAGTACCCCATCTCCCACTTAGAAACTTATGGAATCATCATCTAATTGTTAATCTGAAAATTAGAACTTCTTGGCAGGGGCAGATTTATTGAATGGAGAGTATGAGGATAGCCCTTGGTGATCACTTCCGAGCCATTGTGACTAATGAGCTTGTTAGAAATAGTTCTGCTCTTAAGTATGAGGCAGGAACAAAAGACTAAGAACTACAGCCCAAATGATCCATTCTTATCAAAGGATAAAGTAGATTTTTAAAGTATAATCTGGCCAGGTAAAGCATCCCACAGATCCCATCAGCATCATGATCAAGGCCAGACTCCCCAATGTGGCATAAAACAGACAGTTCACTCTTGAGGATGAGAGAGAGTCCTAGCTATCTGTGTGAGAATGCTTGCTCCCCTGATAGTGGCTGAGGGGCCTGGGCCAGACCCTGCACTTTGCCATACCTTGGCTTTAAAAAATAGAGATTATGAGGATTAAGTTAAACTGTACATGTAAAGTGCAAAACACTGAGGCACTCGGGGGAGGAGAGGGGAGGGGTGATCTTTACAGTCAGGGCCCAGCCTCCTTTAGAGCCTCATTTCCCCCAGCACACCTGTGTATTCTTCACCCAGAATGACTTCCCCCAGCCTTTTCATGTCTGCCACTTTGCACATGTTGTTCTAGAATGCTCTTTCTTTCCTGGTTTGTGCATGGAACTGCTACTCTTTCCTCAACATTCAAATGAGATTAACTTCTTTCTGAATGCCTTTCCTAATAGACACCAACAGATCCTCCCACTAACAGGAAGTAGTGTTCTGTCCTCCTTGTCCCCTACTGCTACGTACTCTGCGCTCCACTTTCACTGTTTGTATAAGATTTATTATTGGGTATTGTGTTTTTCATTTTAAAAAAACATAGAAATTCCAGTTTTTCTAAAAAAAAGAAAATGATAGCATATGATAGAGAAGCGGTTAACATTTTTAACAACTTTAAACACCATTAGAAATTGTATGTTGTGAAAGATAAGCCAAGACAGCTAAATGCATATTTTTTACTGAGGTATAATTTACACTTACTGAGGTACTCAGATCTTAAGTGTACTATTCAGTCAGTTTTGACCAAGACCTAGTACATTTCAGTCACACCTGAAAATTCCCCAAGGGCCCTTTCCAGTCAGTCTCCCCACCCCATCCTGCCACAAGTACTAACCACTGGTGGGATTTCTGTCATTCTATGTTAATGCTGCCCACTCTAGAAGTTCATATAAATAGAATCATACAGAATGTACTTTGTTGTATCCTGCTTCTTTCACTCAGCAGTGCTTGTAAGACTCATCCATGCTGTTGACATTTACTGGTAGTCCATTGCTTTAATTGTTTAATAGTATTTCATCATACAAATACACCAAAATTTATTTAACTCTTTTCTATTGATGCCATCTATCACACTGTGGTTTATTTAGTTTAATGTTTAAATTATACAATAAAATTAGCCTTTTTTTTTCTTTTAGCATACTAGTCTATGAATTTTAACACACATATAGACTTGTATAACCACCACCACAATCAGTATGCAGTTTCATCACCTTAGAAAACTCCCTAGTGCTTTTCCTTTATAGTCCCACTTCCTCTACCCCAAGTCCCTAATGACTTTATATATGTTCTCCATCACATTGCATTTTAATTGTTTATACAGGTCTGTCATTCTCACTATATGGTCACCTCCTCGGAGTAAGCACTATATCCTATTCATCTTGTCTCCTCTAGGCTTAGCACAATACCCAGTACATAGCAAGTGCTTATTAAATATTTGAAGGACGAATGACTTAATGTCCATGCAGCCACACAATGAATCCTTAATAATTCTTAGGATAGAAGGAGAAAGCTGAAGAAAACTGACATTAGCTTTGTTCTATCTAAGAAATCTTAGGTATTTTTTTGACAGAAATAGTGATTTTTATGATTGTAAGAAATTATCAAGAATGCTGTCTGGTAATTGCCACTTGAGAGAATGTATTGAGTCACACAAAATGAGTAATCTCCATAAAAGGAGTTCAGCAAATGTTTAATTACACTAAAAATATACTGCTGGTAAGTTTGAGCATGGAAATTAAAAGGAAAAAGTTAAACATGCTTCTTTGTTTATTACCTATTTCTATATTCCAGAAATCTAAAGTTCTTCCCCAGAGTCTCTAATATATTTTCCAGGTATTCTTAACTTTATAAGGATCTTCTACACTATATTTAGAGAAACTCAATATTCACACTGTTACTTTTGACTAAGGTTTCAGTTTCCATGCTTTTCCCAAAACTAGTGTCATCTTTATCTAAAATTTGTTTTACTTAAGCCATTAATATTGCAAGTGATACTTGGTTCTTGTAGCTAGTGCCTTCCCTAGAGCATATTTAGTTCTTTTCAGCTTCAAATTTTTATTTTTTTCCCTTCAGTGTTTATTGGTGTTTCCTTTTTCATTAATCACAATACTGAAATGACTCTCTATATATCCTTTTTATCCTCTTAATTTCACCCACCAGAACATTATCTCTTACAAATTGAGCCCTTTGCCAGTTTCATGTCACATTTCTTTAAGCAAATAAATGTTCTCCATATGCTTAGCATATACTCCTGAGCCCTGTAGCCTATTACCCCTTTTAAAACAGAAATGGGGAAACAGCTGTTTCTCAATTCCTATAAAATATGTCCTGTTTTATAGATCACACTGAGCAGCTCTATTTTGATGTCTGCAATATTACTTGGTCCTTGAAATTGTGAATTTCCTGGACCTGAATTTTCCCTCACATTTGGGAAGGAGAGATCAATTCTGCTAGTTGTTTCATTGTGTTATACAGGCCATGGGATCTTCTCTGTCATTTATTTTGGTAGCTAACTGGAGGTCTCACATGGAAGAAATGCCTTCTTCCTTACAGCACAACAAAGCTTTGAACTCTTAAGATTGATTTTGTGTGGTCATCTTATTCAGAGTTTCAGCAGATGTGGATTGAATATTATCTGTGGATTCTGTGCTACATGCAGAGCAAACAAGGATGAAAGAGCACCCTGCTTTCAGGTAGCCCACAGTCCAGTCCAGAGGACAGATGCAATGTGATGATTGTTCTAATCAAGGGGTACCTAAGCTGTTATGACCTGAAGGAAGAATTGGCAAACTGTGGCCTGAGATGGCTACCTGTTTTCATATATAAACTTTTTAAAAAGATTTTATTTATTTGAGAAAGAGAGAGCTAGAGAGAGCACAAGCAGAAGTACTCTCTCTCTGGGGTAGGGCCAAAGAGAGAGGGAGTCGCAAACTCCCTGCTCAGCAGGGAGCTCAATAAGGGGCCAATCCCAGGCCAATCATGACTTGAGCTGAAGGCATACACTTAACTGACTAAGCCATCCAGGTGGTCCTATATATAAAGTTTTGTTGTAACGTAACCACACCTACTCATTTATGTATTTTCAATGGATACTTTCAATCAAAGTGTCGTTCTGACAGAGATCATATGGCCCACCAACATAAATTATTAACTGCCTTGTCCTCTAATAAAAAGTTTGCCAGTTCCTGGCTTAGAAGAAGGAACATCGAGAGTATATGTCACCAGAGAATAGACTGGTAGAGAACAATGGCAACAAAGGCAAACAATGGCAACAAAAATGTTCTTCAAGGGACGTTTGGGTGGCTCAGTTGGTTAAGCCTCTGCCTTCGACTCAGATCAGCCTTGGAGGATGACAGCATTTTAAGAACTAGGTTCAAGAAGAGAGCACATGAAGTTATGGGTTGAGAACCAAACTATAGTGTGTCAGAAAACAAAGGAAGAGTGTCAGAAAGTTGAGGGTTGACATTAGTGTCAAAAGCCCCAGCACAATCAAGTAAAATGATGGTTATGATGATCTTTTCCTGAGAGTTTATTTGTGTGCCAGACTGTGTGCTAAGCAATTTACATTCGTTATATCAGTATTCCATGTAACAACCCTATAAGGTAACCCTATGATATTCCCATTTTGTAGATGAGGAAACCAAGGCATAGAATGAGCAAGTAACTTTTCCAAGGCCACATAACTTTAAATGGCAGAGATGGTGTTCTAATCCAGGGAGCCTGACTCAAAAGAGCCTCTATTTTTAACCCTGTGCCATATCCAATTTGACAATTGAGAAATTAGTGGTGTCCCTAGCAAGAATAATTTCAGTGGCGTGACGTAGGTGGAAGAAAGCCCATAGAAGATTCACAAGTAGATCAATGGATGGATTAATGTAATGGCTAGGGTCTAGCATATGTATGATTTGTGTTATGATTAAATGAAAGAACTATAACAAGACAGTAAGGAAGGGAAGAATGATTCAGGAAGATGTTAGAACAACTGATTAAATATTTGAAAAGATACTAAGTTAGAGCTTCACTTTATGTTATACAACAAAAAACTAATTCATAGGATCTAAATGTTTTTAAAAAAAGATTAAGCTGTACAAAAAGATTAGATGAAAGTATCTACTTTGGGATGGGGAGAACTTTTGAAACATAATTGCTCGGAAAAAATACGATATATTTGATCTCCTTATAATTTAAGACATCCATAGATCAAAAACAACTTTAAAAATTTAAAGATAACGGGGCGCCTGGGTGGCTCAGTGGGTTAAGCCGCTGCCTTCGGCTCAGGTCATGATCTCAGGGTCCTGGGATCGAGTCCCGCATCGGGCTCTCTGCTCAGCGGAGAGCCTGCTTCCCTCTCTCTCTCTCTGCCTGCCTCTCCATCTACATGTGATTTCTCTCTGTCAAATAAATAAATAAAATCTTTAAAAAAAAAAAAAAAAAATTTAAAGATAAGACAATCTGGAATCTTGATTAGATGGTAGAGTAGGAGGATCCTGACCTCACTTCCTCTCATGTACACACCAAGGTTCAAACTACATATAGAGTGACTCTCTGGGAATAATCTGAAGGCAAGCTGAATAGCTCTTCCACAACTAAAGATATAAAGGAAAAAACCACATTGAGAAGGATAGGAGTAGCAGTAACATGGTCTGATCAAGACCCATACCTCTGATACGGTAACTCAATCCTGGAGGGATATCACAGGCATGATGGAGGTCTCTCTGGGGAGCAAGGGGTTCAAGGCCCACATTGGGTACACTCCCCCTGCCCTGAGGACCTGCACTGGAATGAGGAACCCTCATAGCATCTAGTTTTGAAAATAAATGGTTCTTAACTCTGGGAGAACTTGAGGACGATGGGAAACCAAAACTCTTTTTCATAAAGGGTCTGTGCACAAACTCATTCAACCCAAAACCCAGCACAGAGACAGCAATTTGGTAAGTGCCTGGGACGTAATGAAGATTTGTTGACTAACGTTAGAGTGTTTGCCAGAGGAGCAAGGGTCTGTTGGAACTTTCTCTGGGAACACAAGTACTGGCAGGCACCATTTTTCTTGCCCTTCTGCCTAGCTGGCCTGACACTGGCAGATGCTAATTCTGTCACTCTCCCTCAACCTTGCCAACACTGCTTCCACTGCAGACTGGCCCACCCAACCCACCCACTCCAGCAGGTACCCCTTCAAAGCAGCTCCAGCCCTACCACACCCGGCAGTGACCTTGGCCAGGACAGGCATCCTGCCAAAGAAACTCCTTCCATAGCCTCCGGGTGGCCTCAGCAAAGACTGGCATCCCCCCAAAGTGGCTCGTGCCCAGGGGGCCAGTCCCAGCCACCAAAGGGCACACACAGCCCACATGAGACACCCCTAGAGTGCCTCATTTTGGTGACGGGGGATATGGGGGGTAAATTGTGCTTATGGGCCCCACAGGACATCTTCTTCATAAGACCACTCCTTCAAAACCAAGTGATATAGTTCATCAACCTAATACATAGAAACAAAGAGTCAGGCAAAATGAGGAAACTAAAGAATACGTTCCAAACAAAGAACAAGATAAAACCTCAGAAGAGGAACTAAATGATACAGAGATAAGCAATCTGCATGATAAAGAGCTCAAAGTAATGGTCATACCATACACTTCTCACTGAACTCAGGAAAAGAATAGATAAACACAGTGAGAACTGCAACAAAGAGATGGAAAATATTTTTAAAAAAATCAGAGTGGAAGACTACAATAACTGAAATGAAAAATATATCAGAGGGAAGCAACAGCAGATTAAAAGAATGCAGAAGAATGGGTCAATGATCTGGAAGAGGGTAATGGAAATCATCCAAGCTGAACAGCAAAATATTGTATGTTAGCTAAACTTCAATAATAAAAAAAGATCTAACAACTTTAAAAATTAACCTCAACATTAAAAGACCCACACAAATTGATAAGGAAAACATTAAAAGCCTTCATGACAAATGAATAAAGGTTAAGAATATTCTATTCATGTAAGAAATACTACATGGCTTATAAGAAGAATAAACTATTCTCTCAGTCATAACCAAATGAATGCAAATTAAAATGCAGTCACTTTTACCTATTGGCAACGCTTAAAAATTCAGTACTTGCTGTGGTGTGATGAAACAGATTTGTTGTTTTTTTTTTTTTTTAATAGATGTTGATGACTTACAAAGTGCCCTAAAACTTTATGGAAAACAGTTAAGACCCTTAAAAAACATACAGAGAGGGAGACAAACCATGAGAGACTCTGGACTCCAGGAGACAAACTGAGGGTTATAGAAGGGAGGGGGGTGGAGTGTTGGGGTAACTGGGTGATGAATATCACTTTCATTTCTGATTTTATTTATTCGGGCCCTCTTTTTTCTCCTGACATGTTGTGATGAGCCCTGGATGTTATATGCGACTAATGAATCATTGAACAGTACATCAGAAACTAATGATGTACTTACTATATGTTGGATAATTGAACATAATAAAATTTTTTAATAAAATAAATACATTAACATACATACCTTATTACAATGTAACTTCCCTTTAGAAATCTATTCTAATTAGAAATAAATAAAATCTAATCAGAAATATGTAAAATCTTAAAAATCTATTACAAAGGCAGATATTGGAAATAATGTAAGTAATGGTAGAGAAACAAATAGAGTATAGGCAAACAGTGGCAACAAGAATGTTCTTCAAGGGATGCCTGGGTGGCTCAGTTGATTAAGCCTCTGGCTTCGACTCAGATCATGATCCCAGGGTCCTGGGATTCAGCCCTGCATCAGGCTCCCCATTCAGCAGGGAGCCTGCTTCCTCTCCCTCTGCCTGTTGTTCCCCCTGCTCATGCTCTGTCTCTCTGAAATAAATAAAATATATTTTTTAAAAATGTTCCTCAAGACTACTAACATGAAAAAGTGCTCATGAGATAATATTAAAAGGTCAGTACTTATGTAAGATATGTAATTTCAAATATGTTAAGTTGTATGCCTATATACATAATACAGTATACCTACTGTGTATACCTATATACATAACACAGAGACAGAACAAAAGGCAGCAGTGAATGTTTCAAAATTGTAATAGTGG
This sequence comes from Mustela putorius furo, assembly GCF_011764305.1. NCBI lineage: Eukaryota > Metazoa > Chordata > Mammalia > Carnivora > Mustelidae > Mustela > Mustela putorius. The sequence continues at coordinate 26,697,964 of NW_025421987.1, forward strand.
ATCTCTTGTTTTACTGGAGCCATCTTTTTATAACGGTACCAAATTCTCTAAAATTTCCACAATTAGTATATATTACTTTTAAATCAGAAAAAAAGGGTTAAAAAAAATTTTTAGTGATGACCTCACCAAATTGATAGTATAGAATTGACAAACTCAAGTTTTGCTTTAGCCTCTTTTATTTATTCACCCCATTAGACTGTTACATCTCAGTTTTATACCAAACTGTCATGTAAAACCTCAGAATTACGGTTCTTAAAGACCATTCCAAACACAAATCCTATGTATTTTTCATGTAGATGGTAATTAGTTGATAGGTTAATATCCTAAAGCCCAGTTTCCAGTAGGAATCTAAAATGATGATGCAAATAAATTATCTTGTTCTAAATTACACAAAAAGGCAGGTAATTTCTGGCCTTTTCCATTGAAAAGCTGGGTAAGAAAGTTAAGCATTCTGATGCAGGGCATGTGAACATTACATCCACCTTTAATGATTCATAAGATGTACATTAAGGGCATACATGAAGTAATCTAATAGGTAGTTGATGTCTCTGAAGGCTACAGAGAAGTCTTAACAGAAACTGTGCTTTTACATTGTAACATTTCTCTTCCTTGGGATCACACTTTATAACAAGAGTGAGTGGGTAGCAGGTCTAGCTACAACCTCATAGGCTTTTTCCTTATGAAATTTCTGTTCAGGGGACATGATGTAACTTGCATACCCATGTAACAGGCCATGTTCACCTATATTTTTTTAAAATGTTACCCTATCCTTCTATACTTCAACATTCTACCTCACTCTGGAAATTTTGACATGTCCAGGATATATAGCATTCTTAATAGAAATTGGCCTGAACCAGAAGAGAATCATAAATCAGAGCAGTATGACTTCATCAGTCCAGAAATGAGAAAACTGGCATAAAGTAAGTGATTTTCCCAAGATCACAAAAGTTGGAATAGAATGTAAGCCTTCTAGGACCTCTTTCATCACTCCTCTATACTGGCACTTCCCAAAATGTGTACACAGAGCACTGTTCTGGGAGCTGTTAACAGTTGTGCTGCGAAGAGCAGAGTTCAGGGGTAAAATAAGCCTAAGGGTGACTTCATTTCCATTCCCACACTTGGAGAATAGCAGTGCATATTAACATATTAAAGGACAAAGCAAATACCGAACCAGACAGGATGTGGGAATGAAAAGCATAAACCAGAAGTAGTCTAGCAGGCCAGGATATATTTTCTGCCCAGCTGAAATGCAGGATAGAAGCAGGGATGGTGAGAGAGAATTAGTTACTGACATAATCTGGACTAAATGGGTACAGGGCTTTGTTTTGGAGAAGGGGAGCTGCTCACCACACGCATCAGCTTCTGCTCCAGTTAGATGAGTGTATTCAAATTTAAGAACATACATTATTATATTCAACTAGGCTCTATGCACAAAGCCCCGTGGATTCTGATATCCAGCTGAGAGACTGGTACAACCGAAGAGCTATAAAGTTTGCTTTTCAAGTTAGATGAGCAGTACTGCATAGGAGTTAAGGGACCCTAAGTTAAGACTGCCTAGATCCAAATCCCAGCTCTCTCACTAACCTTGGGCAAATGCCTCAGTTTTCACCTCTGTAAAAGAGATTTTAATAACAGTACCAATCTCATAAGATTGATATGCAAATTAAATGAGTTAATGTATGTAGAGCATTTAGAACACTGTCCTGCACAAAATAAGGACGTTGTAAGAGTTTTTATCATTATATTAGTTTCTATTCGAGGAACAAAGAATTTATATAACAGTGCTTCCAAATGTACCAAGCATGCTCATCCAGTAAACATGATAATTCTATTAAGACCCGGATTGCCACTGCCAGCAGCCATGGCTCTACTTACCTAACTCTGACTGCAAAAGTTGACTAGAAAAAGTTAAATTTAAATTAGTCATAGTTTGAAAACTGCCCCCCAAATATGTAAATATATCAACATTCAAATTAGGAAGAAGAAATGAACTCAACATTAAAGACTAAAATTGAGGAGGCCATCTTGCCCAAGCTTTTTATCTATTTTTTTTTCATCTAAAAAGAAAAAAAGATTTTTTTTAAATGCCTGATTGTTGGACAGACAACAACCAGGTAGCCATTCTGCCTGCAGAGTTGTCCTCTGACGTCTACATGATCTTCACAGCATTTTTGTAACTTCAAGCTAGAACAGGTCCTGTGACACCATGATTTTTTACATTAAACGGCCCTTTCTCTGTTACTGTAGCCCAAGCTTCATTGTGAGAGTTTGCACAAAAGGTCAGGTTCCCGTGGCTCTGAGTGCTTTGGCCCTGATGTGAGCTGGTGGTTCCTGAGGAACTCTGTGTGCATTTTTTAGAAGGTAGGAAGGGAGGGAGGAAACGAAAGAAGGAGGGGAGGAAGGAAAAAGAGAAAAGAAAAGGATTACTAACTTGAAGATTTGGTTCTGCTGACATGGAACTGGCAACAGAAATTTTGTAGCATTTAAGTTCTCCACAAAAAGAAGGTGAAACTTTTTCTTCAGCCATGCATTTTTGAGGTGATCTTATCAGTCTCTGTACTTTGCTTTCCAAGTACTTTCTCTTGACTTTTTCTTTCCGAGTTTCAGGACCCACCAAGCTACTCCAGTTCAGAATTTTGCAAGCATTTCATTCCAAATTTACTAAATTTAAAGTTTTCTGTGGGAACTGGTACCATATTTTGTAAGCAAAGTTTGGATCCGTTGCTAGGGACATCTTCAGCTATGAAACTAAGAGCATTATTGGAATGTAGAGTAGGCTGTAGCAGTTGCCAGTAGACATGGCAAAATTAGAGGGGGAAAGGAATCCCCCCTCCTACATTCCCCATCCCAATTCAAAATGACAAGAAAATTTCTGATAGTGTCAACTCACATGGTTTTATATTTACAAGCATTTGTTTTGTCAGATCTTTTGGAGAGAAGGAGAAGATCTTGAGAGAAGGAAGAGGTAGAACATGCCCAGTTTCTTGCAGTATATGCGAGTGAGAAGCAAAAAAGGAAAAGATGGCAGGTAGGAAAAACAGAACAAAACAAAACTGGAGAGGCATATGCCAGGTTAAACATAAAGCCTGAGGAACCACTACAAGCCTGTGGAAGACTTTGAATCGTCCAGTGTCCTTAAACCTGAACCTGGGACTCGTGGCCAGAAAAGGCCGGGAGACTAAAGGTTGAGCCTGCCCAAGCTTCTCTGAACAGCTGCTCCCAAAGCAATCAGGTACCATGAATTGAGCCTTAGGTTTGCTGCTCCTCCTGCCACCTGTCACTGAATTCTTCCTTTGCATTCTAGATCCTGCTCTCCTTTTCTTTTCCTTTTTCCACATTTTCCTTTCTCGGTTAAAGCTGCAACTACTTGCTAGATTATAGCCCTAAAATAGTCTTGTTTCTACTTTTGAAGGATGGATTGAGTTGAATTTTGGAGGATGGGCGTAAGGCTTTGAAGAAAACTAGAGATGACAAGCACAAAGGGAGAGCTAGCATTCTGAACAGAGTAAATGAGAGATACGCTTACAGATAGTAGTCTTTTCAGGCATGACCTACTTGATTATAAGTACTTATTTTTTAGTCTTGGTATAGCTGTAGTAATTATTTTGAAAAGTGTACAAAACAAAGGATGGAACATGACCACTGTTAGTATAAGTGGAGTCAGAATTGAGAGCCCCTTCTATCACTGTTTGTCCTTCCCTTGCTCTTCCCTCAACTTCCCTATCTGCTATTTTGCCACTGTGGCCTTTAGGGCCTTCACTGAGTTCACTCTTCACAGGTCGTGTTCTTTGGATGTGGGAATTGTGTTCTTTCTCAGTGATGCTGGTGGGAGTCCCTTAATGAGCTGGGAACAAGCTTCTTGAAGAATAGTTCCCAGTCCTGATTCTCCTAGCCAAATAAAACATTCTGGCTCTTAGGGATGAGTAATTTTAGCAAAAACACTTTAGACTGTTGAAGTACAGCTGTGTCTCCAGTATTATTTTTCATCATGTATAGTTAGATTTCCCAGAGAACAGCTGACCCCTCTAGAAATATAGAACATTCCCTCAAATAAGTGAAATTGAACTAAATTAAACAAGATGCATTTTTAAAAACTGAGCCACAACTTAATGAACAATTCAACCAATAGGAAGTTGTAATGATTCTAAACTTACCTGCACCAATATACCTATGAGATATGTAAATAAAACTTGGTAGAATTGCTAGAAAACGTGGACTAATTCAAAATAAGAGTGGGAGATGTTAATGCACATGTTGATAAAACAAAAATGTATACACATATAACATATTTGAAAACCATAATTAACAAGTTTATCTATGATCATAGATATCTATGATCATGTAGAACTCTGCACCTAACAATGAGAAACTATATATTCTATTCAGAAATGCTTTGAAACCCTTTTTAATTGTTTATGTAGTAGGCCAGAGCCTGGCAAACTGAAGCCCGTGGACCAAATTCAGACAGGATATGTTTCTATAAATAGTTTAACTGAACACAGCCATGCCTACTTATTTATATATTGTCTAGGGCTGCTTTTGCACAACAGCAGAGTTTGAGTAGACATTATTGCTCTGCAAACCCTATACCTATTTACTATATTGCATTTCACCTAAAAAGCTCACTGGTCCCGGGGCACCTGGGTGGCTCAGCAGGTTAAAGCCTCTGCCTTCGGCTCAGGTCATGATCCCAGAGTCCTGGGATCGTGCCCCGCATCGGGCTCTCTGCTCAGCGGGGAGCCTGCTTCCTCCTCTCTCTCTGCCTGCCTCTCTGCCTCCTTGTGAGCTCTGTCTGTCAAATAAATAAATAAATAAATAAATAAATAAATAAGCTCACTGGTCCCTGTGCTAGAAAATAAAACAAGTCATAACAAATATCAAAGAATTGGTATGCAAGCCATTTTTCTAACCACAGTACCAAAAAATGATAACTAAAAAATCTGTTTGGAAATTTAAAAATGCACTTCCAAATAACTCATTAGTCAAAGAAAAATCATTATAGAAACTTTTAAAATATTTAGAATTGAGTATCTATGAAAATGATATACATTTAAAACATACAGTATTCAACTTAAGTTATATTTAGAGAAAATTCATACACTTATGCTTATATCAGAAAAAAAAATATTTAGTGGGCTAAATATCCAACTGCAAAACAGAAAATCAATAGAGTGAACCCAGAGAAAGTTAAGAACATTGGTTCAGTAGAAATCAAAGATGCAATAGAAAACATCTATAAATACAAAACCTGGTTTTTTGTTTGTTTGTTTGTTTTAAAGACCTGTCCATGATTGAACCAGAAAAAATAAGGTGTAAATAATAAAATCGGACACAAGAAAAAGAGGATATAACTGCATACAATGATCAATGCCAATAAATTTGAAAAGTTAGATAAAATTGCCAAAAATTTCACTTACCAAAATGAAATTAAAAATAAATAGAAAAATGTCGATAATCATATAACCATTTGAAACTGAAGTATTTGTTAAAACATATCCATTGGAAGAATACTACACTCTGTTTGTTTTATTGACACATTTTACCTACTATCAGGGTATATAAATATCTCATGACCAACTGGGATTTATCCTAGGAATAATACGAACAGTTTAACATTATCTTATTTTTATAATTCAGCACATTAACAAATTATAGGAGAAATCCTGCATGATCCTCTCAATAAATGCAAAACCAAAAAGCATTGCATTAATTTTAACAGCTATTCATGATTTTAAACAAACTCTTAGCAATCACAGAATAGAAGGAAACATCACTGGGGCACCTGGGTGGCTCAGTAGGTTAAGAGTCCAACTCTTGATTTTAACTGAGGCCGTGATCTCAAGGTCCTGAGATGGAGTCCAGCATCTGGCTCTGCACTCAGCTTGAGATTCTCTCTCCCTCTCCCCTTGACCTGCTCATGCTCTCTCTTTCTCAAATAAATAAATAATTTGGTTTTTTTAAAGGAAGCATCATTAAGCTGGAAGCAACATCTTTTCATGCAAAGGTAGTATGGGTGTTAAAATTATAGAATCTTGGGATTTAAATTTCAGCTCTGCTAGTTAGTTATTAGTTGTTTGACATTGTGTAAATGTTACAGATTGTTTAATGAATTAGCTTCTGTCATTTTTTTAAAGTCAGGTTAATTGGGGATTAATTTACATTCAGTATAATTAACCCTTTTTGTGTACAGTTCTGTGAACTTTGATTGATGAATAAATACAGTTGTGAACTGTAGAACATTTCCATCACTCCTGAGAAGTATCCCATCTCTAGTCCCCAGTAGCCATTCTTCTGTGGTTCCTATAATTTTTCCTTTTCTAGAATATTAAATAAATGGAATCACACATTATGTAGCCTCTTTAATCTGGTTTGTGTTTCATTTAGCATCATGCCTTTGAAATTTGTCCATTGCTATTGTGTGTTTCAGTAATTTGTTTTGCTCAGAAACTGAGAATAGAGTTCAGCAGGTCACTAGCAAGCACAGATCAAGGTTTTTGTGAGGCCTGAGCTTATAAATTTAAGCGGCCCTCTCTTAGAAAAAGAATACAAAGTTACTGATACAAAATTAAGTATGAAAGTAGTTGTTTTAAATAAGAAATTACAACACCACTGATGTAAACACGGGAATTCTGAAATTTTTTATTATACTTGTCCCCATCAAATAGAAAAACATACGTATGTTTTCTTGAAAACTATACAAAGTACACTATCTATTGTGCTCCTAAAGGAAAAATGGGAACCTAATTCTCTGCTTATAGTTTTGTATTTTTGATGATTAGAAGGATTTCCACTGACGAGTTTTTGGTTTCATACATACTGGTTCTCCTCCAGTGCCTGCATAGTTGTAAGGAAGGGTGCTACAGGTGTGTTTCTGTCATGATCTACAGCCTCTGACCTTGCACACTTTGTCACAGTGTCTGGTGAGTTGGCATAGGGTGGTAGGAGTATTCTAGGTAGCATTCCTATACTAGGAGAGCTAGCAGTAATTTAGCTGTAGACTATATGATTGTGAACCGTGTAATATTCCATTAAACTCCAAACTAAATGCATGCCCAACCAACTTCCTCTATCTGGAGCCCCAGAATGTTCACTTCCACTTCAACATCATTCATTACGGAATATGTGAAAGAGGTGAATTCTGAATAGAAATAGATAGTGGTCTACTTATTTGAACCACAATATATCTTTCTTTTGCATATTTTCTAAGAAAATTTAACTGTGTGATCCATTGCCAAGGGCCTTACCAGGGCCTAGAAGGGGTTCATGCAAGCAAGTGCTTTGAAGCTTAAGGGAAATTGCTGGGAAATTGGACTTCCAACATTTCTCGTAAAGAACATGAAAGCAGGGATTGAAGAAAAGAGGAAATATGTGCAACTTTTTAATTTTGCTTGCTCTTTCTGCTTTGGGTCGAAAAGGGACAGTATACTTGACCCCTTTATTGGAAGAAGAGTTCAGGCAGTTCCATCTGGTGGTATTGTTTTTCCTTTTTCTTTTTTTAAAGTATACTCTCAGGAAGAAGGAAATGAGGCTACCCTGTCTTGTCTCCACTCCACAAGCACTGTCAATCGCTGGGACTAATTAGCATAGGTCTGGCTTAATATCCTCAAATGCCAGCAGTTTTAGAGGAACCTGGGAGCTGAAGCCAGGCTGGATAGGTTGGGTCCCATACTTTTCTTTTAATACTCTCTTCATGGAAATCACAGAACTGGCATCCTTATTTCAGAAAAGCAGTTTTCTCTTTTGGAACCAAAAAACATCACAGGCTAAAGAAACAACTAATGTATTCAACCTACAGTGATATGAGATGATCTCATGTTATATGTTAAAAGGTTTCAGATGAAATATTTTTTGGCTCAGAGAATACAAATCTAGAGCATTTGGTTAACAAGGTATTTTAAATATTTCTCGTGGGTTTTGTTGCATAAGAGTCACATACCTTTAAAAATACGTTATTTTCAGTTAGATTACTTAAATACAGACTATACTCTTCAGTTATCAGATTCTGGGCAATGGAGGGAGAAAGAATTCAGAATTTTTTTTAAAGCATTATTGGAGTTTTAAACATCACGGTTTGATCCTAACATTTATTTACTCGCATTTTATCCATTTTATCTTAAAATGACTTTTAAAGTTAATAAAAAGATTTATGTAAGTGGTTTTATGTTTACTGTTAATCAACGCTGGGCTAAGTACTTGGGACACACGGTATGGAAGGATAAAATTATATGCTGATTCACAATGTGATGTAGAAGTGCCGCAACAATAGGAAGAAGGAGGGCTGTGTAGTCAGCCAGGGGTTCCCTAAAAGGTCCCAGAGGAAGATGGATTGGAAGATGTTAAGTAAAAGGAGGCTCCATGAATAGAAGCCAATATAAGAAATTTCACAGGATTAAAGGTGGCTTTGATGGGGAAAGAAATTCCCCAGGTGGGGTTACCAGATTTAGCAAATAAAAATACCTGCCACCCCATTAAATATAAATTTCAGATAAACAATGAATGATTTTAATACTATGTGGATATCTCCCATGCAATACATGGGACATACTTAGACTAAAAATTATCCAATAACTTGTACTTTTTAAATTTAATCTGGCAGCCTTACCCAGGAAGCTTTGATTTTTGAAGAGTCCATCATGGCCTCCTTGGGTTGAATTTCTAAATTCTACATATCTCTGAACCCAGCTGCCTTCCTGGCTGCCCTAGTGAGAACATCAGTGACAGGGGTACCCCCAGCAATAGGATGGTACTCTGGTCTGGTCCACAGCCAACCACACACCTGTTGGCTTTTCCAGCATAATAATTTGGGCTTCCTGAAGAAAAGGATGGACCTTTAAACACTTTCATATATCTAATATCTAATGGCTTTAATTAGCATTTCCCTAGTGGCTAATGATATGGAACATGTTTTGTGTACTTACTTTTTTAGTCTGTTCATATCTTTTGCCATTTCCTAATTCATTTGTCTAGTTTTTTAGTATTCAATTTTGAGAATTCTTAATATTGTCTAGTTAATGATCTGTCCTTTGTTAGAAATGTGGTTTGCAAATATTTCTCCCTGTATGTGGCTTGTTTTTTCATCCTCTTAACAGGGTCTTTGCAAAGCAGTTTTCAATTTTGATAAAATCTAACTTATCAATTATTGTTTTTATTGATTGCATTTTTAGTTGCAAAATTAAGAGCTTTGCCTAACCCTAGAACCTAAAGATTTTCTCCTTTTCTTTCTAAACGGTTTTAGAGTTTTACATTTTATGTATAAGTTTGTGATCCATTTTTGAGGTGAGTTTTGTACAAGATATGAAACTTGAGTAAGGGTTAATTTTTCTGCTTATGAATTTTTTTTCCCTATTTGTTGAAAAGGTTATTTTTCCGCCATCAAATTGCTTTTGTTAAAAACCAGTTGGGTATATTTGTGCGGGTCTTTTTCTGGGTCTGTATTCTATTCCATTCATCTAAATGTCTGTTCCTATGCCAATACCACACAATCTTAATTATTATAGCTATATAATGTAGTAAGTCTTAAAATCACTTTAACTATTCTAGTTCCTTTCCCATTCTACATAAATTTTATAATAATCTATATATATCTAGAGAAAAGTCTTGCTGGAATTTTTATAGAAATTATGTTAAACCTGTATGTCAATTTGGGGAGAACTGGCATCTTTACCATGGTTAGTCTTCCAATCTATGAACATGTTATGTCTTCTTGTTTATTTAGGTCTTCTTTTATTTCTTTCATCACTGTTCTTCAACATGAAAGTCTTATACATATTTTGTTAAATTTATACCTAAGTATTTTAGGGTTTTGTTTTTTTAGCAATTGTAAATGACATTATGTTTTTAATTTTTGTGTTCATATGTTCACTGCTAGCATATAAAAATAAAATTACATGTTTATCTTTTATTCTACAACTTTGCTAAACTCAGTTCTAGCACAGTTTAGGGGTTTGGGGGAACTTTTTCAGATTTCTTGGGATTTTCTATGTAAACAATCATGTCATCGGCAAATGAGAATAGTTTGATGTCTTCCTTTCTGACATATATGACTTTCATTTCTTTTCTTTCCTTATTACACTGATTAAAAGTTCTAGCACTATGTTGAATAATTCTGGTCAGAGCAGACATCTGTGCCTTTTTCCCAATCAGAGAAAAAGCATTCAGTCTTTCATTAATAAGTACAATATTTTCTGTAAGTTTTTTTATACATACTGTTCATCATTTCTTTTAAATTTGTTTATATCTTATGCCCTAGAATATGATCTATCTTAGGGTATGTTCCATAACATTTAAAAAGAATGTGTATTCTGAATGTTGAGTGCAAATGTTGATCAGATCCTATTGGGAAATGGTTATCACTTAATTCTTCTATATCCTTGCTCTGAGAGAACTGTTGAACTTTGCAACTGAACTGTACTTTTGTCTGTTTCTTCTTTCATTTCTATCAGTTTTTGCTTCATATATTTTGCTTCATATATTTTGTAGCTCTTTTGTTTGGTACATACACATTAAGAATTGTTATGTCTTCTTGATAGATCCACCCTTTTATCATTATATAATGTCCTTTGCTCAAGTAGTTTTCCTTACTCTGAAGTCAGTTATCTGATATTAATGTAGCCACTCAGCTTTCTTTTGATCAGTATTTGTATGTTGAGGTGCTTGGGTGGATCAAGCCCCACCTTGGGCTCCCTGTTCAGTGTGGAGCTTGCTTCTCCCTCTCCCTCTCTCTCTGCCCCTCTCCCCAGCTTGGGCTCTCTTTCTCTCACTCTCTTTCTCAAATAAATAAATAAAATATTTTTTTAAAAATTTGTGGAGCGCCTGGATGGCTTAGTCAGATAAGCATCTGTGTTTGGATCCCAGGGTCCTAGGGATTGAGCACCATGTCAGGTTCTCTGCTCAGTGGGAAGCCTGTTTCCTTCTGCCTGCCCCTCTACCTGCCACTCCAACTTGCTTGTGCCGTCTCTTGTCTGTCAAATAAATAAATAAAATCTTTAAAATATCTTTTAAATATTTATATGTTAAAATTTTTCCATCATTTTGCTTTCAACTTGTTATGTTGTTATATTTGAGGTAAGTTTCTTGTAAATAGCATATAGTTAGGTCATGTTTTCTAATCTACTCTGTCAATCTCTATCTTTGAATTTGCATTTTTAGGCCATTTACATTAACGTGATTTTTTATACGTAACGGTTTAAATCTAACATTTTATTCTGTTTTTTTCTGTTTGCTCTTTTTAATTTCTCAATTTTCTCTGTCCTGCCTTCTTGTGTGTTACTTGAGCATTTTGGAATTCTGTTTTGATTTATCTTAGTGTTTTTGAGTATATTTTTTTGTGTAGCTTTTTAAGTGGTTGCTAAAACCACTAGGGTAGGTGAGGCCTTTTTACCACTGGGCAATATATGATGGGGAGGGAAAGGTTCACTTCATTATTTCCCTGAGGAGATGGAATTCAAGGCCTACCATGTGGTCTCTATTGATACTGCAATGGTGGTGGTAGTGATAGGAGGGGGGAATAGGGGTTTGTCATTACCCTTAAGAGATGAAAATCCCTTTGGGATTTCAGTCACTGCTTGATCATCTCTGATACTGCCCTGGTGGCAGGTGGAGGAGGAGTTGGGTTGCCTCATTACAGCCTGGCAAGGGTGGAAGTCTAGGCTCCCCACTCAGCCTTTGCTAATGGGCACAAGTCCACAGTTTTTTGTCTAAACATAGATAGTTTTTATCTAAACATTTTTGGTCTTGCTAGGTGACCCTTTTCCTGGTCATTTAGTCAAACAGAACAGATGTTTGTTGGGGCTTTTTTGGTCTGCTCCCATTGGCATTTCCAAGTTATGGCTTCTTTAACCCTAAGCCTGAGATAATGAAGCAAAAAGAAAATGCAGGGAGCTAACTGCTGTGTTTTCCCTTATACCCAAAGGTCCCAGACTGTCTTCTCTCTACCTTTAAGAGACTTCCTATGTTTGTTTTATATATAAGGTCCAGGATTTTTAGCTGTACTTAGCAGGAGGAATAGGGAAAACAACAACAACAACTACTACTACTACTACTACTACTACTACTACTACTACAACTATTACTGCCTTTCCAGAAACAGAAATTCTATGAATACTTTTAATGCCAACATAATCATTTAAAAGCCCTATTAATCACCTATCTGCTGTTATTCCATGGGTAGAATCCTTTTTTGTTGTTTTTTCCATGCTATACAGTTAAAAGTATATGTCTTAATCAGGGTTCTCTAAAAGAACAGAACCAATATGAGATACATATCTGTATCTATATATCTACATCTACATCTGTATCTGTCTGTATATAAAAGAAGGAGTTGGCTTATGCAATCCGTGACTCTGGCAAATCCCAGCATCTGCAGTGTGAATTGGCAAGCTGGAACCCAGGTTCCAATCCTAGTCAGAAGGCCTGAGAACCAGGACAGCTGATACTGTAGTTCTAGTCTGAAGCGTGACAGGCTCTAGATGCAGGAAAAGCTGATGTTTCAGTTCAAATCCAAAGGCAGAAAAAATTCTCTTACTCAGCAGAGGTTCAGTCTTTTTGTTCTATTCAGGTCTTCATCTAATAAGACTGCCCACCCACACTATGGAAGGCACTCTGCTTTATTCAGTCTACCATTCAAATGTTAATCTCACCCAAATTAATGTTTGACCAAATATCTGGGTACACATAAAATTAGCCACCACAGTGTGCAAACATTTAAAAGCACAAGATTACCAGTTTGGTTAATTAAGACCTAAATAGGAATTCCGACCAAGGTTGCTCACAAATTCACATTTTGGGATGACTTTGAAGTAGGTAGAGAAATTCAAAGAGAATGAGTAAAAGCCTTTTAAAAATTCAAAAATGTATTTAAAGGGAGGAACCACTTGTCTAGAAAAGGAGGGGAGGAACCACTTGTCTAGAAAACTGAACAGCAACATGTGGAAGAATGTAACTGAACCACTTTCTTACACCATACACAAAAATAAATTCAAAATAGATGAAAGACATAAATGTGAGATAGGAAATCATCAAAATCCTAAAGGAGAACACAGGCAGAAACCTCTTTAACTGGCTGTAGCAGCTCCTTACTAGACACATTACCAGAGACAAGGGAAGCAAAAGGAAAAATGAATTTTGGGGACTGCATCAAGATAAAAACTTATGCATAGGGAAGGAAACAATCAACAAAGGCATCCTATGGAATGAGAGAAGATATTTGCAAGTGACATATTTGATAAAGGGTTAGTATCCAAAATCTATAAAGAACTTATCAAACTGAACACCCAAAAAACAATCCAGTTAATAAATGGGCAGAAGGGGCACCTGGGTGTCTCAGTGGGTTAAAGCCTCTGCTTTTGGTTCAGGTCTTGATCCCAGGGTCCTGGGATTGAGCCCTGCAACCAGCTTCCTGCTCAGCGGGGAACTTGCCTCCCCCTCTGCCTCTCTGCCGACTTGTGATCTCTGTCAAATAAATAAATAAAATCTTTTTAAAAAGAAAGAAAAAATAGACAGAAGACATGAATAGACATCTTTTCAAAGAAGACATCCAGATAGCTAACCAACACATGAAAAAAATGTTCAAATCACTCATGATCAAAGAAATACAAATCAAAACCATGCTGAGATACCACTTCACACCTGTCAGAATGGCTAAAATTAACAACACAAGAAACAACAGGTGTTGGCCAGGTTGCAGAGAAAGGGGAACCCTCTTGCACTGTTGGTGGGAATGCAAACTGGTACAGCCACTCTGGAAGACACTATGGAGACTCCTCAAAAATTTAAAAATAGAACTATCCTATAATCCGACAATTGCACTATGAAATATTACCTAAAGGATAAAAAATACAGATTCAAAGGGGTACATGCACCCCGATGTTTATAGCAGCATTATCAATAATAGCCAGACTATGGAGAGAGCCCAAGTGTCCATCAACTGATGAATGGATAAAGAAGAGGTGGAGTGTGTGTATACACACACACACAAACAAACACACACACACACAATATGGAATAATACTCAGCCATCAAAAAAAATGAAATCTTAAAAAAAAAAAAAAAATGAAATCTTGCCATTTGCAAGACCTGGATGGAGCTGGAAAGTACTATGCTAAGTGAAATGTCAGAGACAAATACCAGGCGATCTCACTCATATGTGGAACTTAAAGAAAACAGATGAACATATGGGAAGGAGAGAAAGAAAAAAAAAAGGGAGGGAGAGAGGGAAATACACTGTAAGAGACTCTTAACTATAGAGAACAAACAGTGTTGATGGGGGAGTTGGGTGGGGGATAAGCTAGATGGGTGGTGGGTATTAAGGAGGGCACTTGCTGTGATGAGTGCTGGGTGTTGTACATAAGTGATGAATCATTGAATTCTACTCCAGAAACCAATATTGCACTGTATGTTCACTAACTAAAATTTAGATTAAGAAAAAGCAATAGGGATCTGAAGCATAGATAGATAGATAGACAGATAAGGAAAGCAACCACTAAAATCTGGAAGGCAGTATGGCATTATGGGAAGAGACTGTGGTTGCTGTGTTTCTTCAAGAGAGCTTTATAGACAGAAAAACCTAAAACTTTGATTTTTCCTGACTCTTAGAGTAAGAATTTTTTTTTCCATTGTTGAAAGATTTTAGAAATTCAAAATAATTGTTTCTCATGATCTATAATCTTTTTGTCACCATTTCTTAACATTCCCCCTCGGGCTAGCATACAGGTGTCAAGAGCTATTGTTTTTCAGGTCAGGCAGTATCATTTGTGGAGAAGACTTTGGACTCAAATAGATTGGGGTTTCCAGGTGTGTAACCTGGGGCAAATTGCCTTACCCCTCTAAACAGCAGTTTTCTTATCTGAAAATGAGGAGTTTAATATCTGTAAAATCAGTTTAGGTGCTGCATAATTAAACATTCTCAAAAGTAAGACATCTAGATAATCTTCAGTTTTGCAGTTTTATGAATTAGACTGACATCTTGGTGCTTAAATTTCTATATTTTGGATTGTTTCCTTGAATTCAGCTTCTTAGAGGTAGAATTACTGAATCAAGGCATAGAGCTTTCTAGAGAGGTGGTACCAAGTTTGTACTAGCAATGGGAGAAAGAAGGAGAGAGAGATGCTTTTCTAATTTTTAAACTTTATATTTTGTAGAAGCATCAGGTGGTGAAGGAGGAGGAGACCCAGAAATGCAGCAGGAGACAGCTCCAGTACCAGCCCTGTCAAAGAAGACCAAACAGGTGACAGTACTGTAGGAGTCACAACTGTTAAATTCTGGAATCAGCTTCTACTCCTCTATACCGTTCCCTGTTCTTTAACATCAGTTGTTGGTGGACTTTGAAGGAAGCTTTTTATCCTCTTTCCTTGGGAAAAAACATGCTTCATTGATGATAAGCAAGGTCTATTTCCCCCCTAATATTTTTTTCCAATATACATGTATTTTATAATAATGTTATCTTAGATTCTTGTACCACATCTTTACCAAAGATCCAGTAGTACACTGTTTGCTACAGTTCCTAGGAAAAGAAAAATAGTATAAAGATATATAAAATTACTTATCATACCACTGCGTGATTACAGCACCATGCCAGCAGACTCTAAGGGTCTCATGTCTACCTAACACGAGTCGTGGTCCACTGTACGAATATTTATCACGAGACTTCTACCTTCAGTATTACCAAAAGTCATTTGATACACTTTGCTTCCTGGACTTAGAACCTTTTCTTTCCTTCTTAATCTTTCTACTGGCCACTCACATCCATTTGCAGCCCTTTCATATTATGTATCCCTCAAACCTGATTGGTAACCATGTGTGATTTTTTTAAAAGGATTACCTACTGTCAATTAAAATTATTATCTTCTTCATAGCAGTGATCTGTGGTCTTATTATTGTTATAAGTGGCCCTAAACTCATTCCCATGAGAGGGTGACTCTACCCAGTTTGTAACTAGGCTCAGGATAATTATGAGAATCAGTTTACCAACAAGTAGTGCAACCTTGAGCAAGTTAAACTCTCTGTGCCTCTGTCTCCTCGTTGGTAAAATGATGATAATAAGTATATTTCCTTCACAGATTTGCAGTAGAGATTAAATGGCTAATACTTGGGATACCTGGGGGACTCAGTGGATTATGCATCTGCCTTTGGCTCAAATCATGATCCCAGGGTCCTGGGATCAAGTTCCACATCAGGATCCTTGCTCAGCAAGGACCCTGCTACTCCCTTTCTGGCGCTCCCTGTTCTTGTGCTTGCTCTCTTTCTCTCAGATAGATAGATAGATAGATAGCTAATACTTGTTAAGCACTTCAAACAGTGGTTGGCAAAGAGTAAGCACCAAAGCGATGATTACTATAGTAAATAACACTTCATCTTCTTTATTTTGTTATTTTTTCCTGTTGGGATAGAGGACTACAGAAAGATACACATATTTAATATGTAATCACCTCAGTTTCTCTCCAGCCATTAAATATTTTGCTCCAAAGCTGCATATCAGTTTTACGTTTTGTTTTTTTCTTTTTGCTATTATTTTATTTTACATTTTTAATTCAACTATAATTAACAGTGTTCTATTAATTTCATGTGTACAGTATAATGATTCAACAATTCTATGCATTACTTACTGCTCACCATGAAAGTACATGAGAGTACACCATAAGAGTACACATAAGTGTACTCTTAATCCCCTTTACCTATTTTACCCTTTCCCCCACTCATCTCCCCTTTGGCAACCACCAGTTTATTCTCTATAGTTAAGAGTTTGTTTTTGGCTTGTCTCTTTTTTCGCCCTTTGTTCCTTTGCTTTGTTTCTTAAATTCTATATATGAGTGAAATCATATGGTATTTGTCTTTCCCTGGCTGGCTTATTTCACTTAACATTATACCCTCCAGGTCCATCCATGTTGTTACAAATGGCAAGATTTCATTCTTTTTTATGGCTGAGTTATATTACGTTTTGTGTGTGTGTCTGTGTGTCTGTGTATGTGTCTTTGTGTGTCTTTGTGTGTGTGTGTGTGTGTGTGTGTGTGTGTGAGAGAGAGAGAGAGAGAGAGACATGTCCTTTTTCCATTCATCTATGGATGGACACTTAGGTTGCTTCCATATCTTGGTGGCTATACATAATGCTGCAGATATAACTTTTTGAATTAGTGTTTTTGTTTTGATAAACCCAGTAGAATTACTGGAATATACGGTAACTCTGTTTTTAACTTTTTTTTTTTAAGATTTTATTTATTTATTTGACAGAGAGAGATCACAAGCAGGCATAGAGGCAGGCAGAGAGAGAGGAAGGGAAGCAGGCTCCCTGCCGAGCAGGGAGCCCGATGCGGGACTCGATCCCAGGACCCCGAGATCGTGACCTGAGCCGAAGGCAGCAGCTTAACCCACCAAGCCACCCAGGCGCCCCTGTTTTTAACTTTTTTTTTTTTTTTTTAAGATTTTATTTATCCATTTGACAGAGAGAAATCACAAGTAGACAGAGAGGCAGACAGAGAGGAGGAAGCAGGCTCCCTCTGAGCAGAGAGCCCGATGCGGGACTCGATCCCAAGACCCTGAGATCATGACCTGAGCCGAAGGCAGTGGCTTAACCCACTAAGCCACCCAGGCGCCCCTGTTTTTAACTTTTTAAGAAACATCCATACTGTTTTTCACAGTGGCTGCACCAGCTTGCATTCTCACCAACGGTAACAGGAGGGTTCCTTTTTCTCCACATCTTCATCAACACTTGTTATTTCTTGTGTTTTATTTTAGCCATTCTAACAGATGTCAGGGGATATCTCATTGTGGTTTTGACTTAGAGTTTCCTGATTATTGGTGATACTGAGCATCTTTTCATGTGTCTCCTGACCATCTCTGTATGTCTACTTTGGAAAAATGTCCATTTATATCCTCTGCCCATTTTTACTTGGATTATTTGGGTTTTTGGTGATGAGTTTGCATAAGTTATTTATATATTTTGAATATTAACTTTTTATTGGATATATCATTTTCAAACATCTCCATTCAGTTGGGTGTCTTTTTGTTTTGTTGATGATTTGCTTCTCTATGCAAAAGCTTTTTATTTTGATGTAGTCCCAATAGTTTGATTTTGCTTTTGTTCCCCTACCCAAAGGAGACATATCTAGAAAAATGTTTCTGTAGCTGAGGTCAAAGAGATAACTGTCTGTTTTCCTCTAAGAATCTTGGGCTTTCAAGTCTCATATTTAGGTCTTTAATCCCTTTTGTGTTTATTTTTGTGTATGGAGTAAAAAGGTGGTCAGATTTTAATTCTTTGTCAGATAGCTGTCCAGTTTTCCCAACACCATTTGTTAAAGAGACTGTCTTTTTCCCATTGCATATTCTTGCCTCCTGTGTCATAGATTAATTGACCATAAAAACATAGGTTTATTTCTGGGCTCTGTATTTTCCTCCATTCATCTACTGTTTTTGTGCCAGTACCATACCATTTTGATTACTATAGCTTTGTAATATGTATTGAAATCTACGATTGCAGTGTCTCCAATTTTGTTCTTTTTCAAGATTGCTTTGGTTATTCAGGGTCTTTTGTGGTTCCATACATATTTAGGATTATTTGTTCTAGTTTTGTAGAAAATGTTGGTATTTTGATAGGGATTGCATTAAATCTGTAGATTGATTTGGATAATACAGAAATTTTAATAATTTGTTCTCCTAATCCATGAATATGGAATATCTTACCATTTGTGCCATCTTCAATTTCTTTTATCAGTGTTTTATAGTTTTGAGAGTACAAGTCTTTCACCTCCTTGGTTAAGTTTATTCCTAGGTATTTTATTATTTTTGGTGAAATTGTAAATGAGATTGTTTCCTTATTTTCTCTTTCTGCTACTTCATTAGTGTTGTATAGAAATGCAATAGATTTTTGTATATTACTTTAGTATCCTGCTACTTTACTGAATTCATTTGTCCATTATAGTAGTTTTTTGGTGGAGTCTTTCAGGTTTTCTATATAGAGTATCATGTCACCTGCAAATAGTGAAATTTCCCTTACCAATTTGGATATCTCTTTCTTTTCTTGTCTGATTGCTGTGGCTAGGACTTCCAGTGCTATGTTGAATAAAAGTGGTGAGAGTAAATATCCTTGTCTTGTTCCTGATCTTAGAAGAAAACTCCCAGTTTTTCACAATTGAGTATGATGTTAGCTGCAGGTTTTTCTTATATGGGCTTTATTATGTTGAGGTATCTTCCCTCTAAGCCTACTTTGGTGAGAGTTTTTTATCATGAATGGGTAGTTGTACTTTGTCAAAAGCTTTTTCTGCATCTGTAGAAATGATCAGATGGTTTTTATCCTTTCTCTTGTTGATGTGATATATCACATTCATTGATTTGAGAATACTGAACCACCCTGCATCCCAGGAATAAATCCCACTTGGTTGTGGTGAGTCATTTTTTTAAATGTACTGTTGGATTCCATTTACTAATATTTTGTTGAGGATTTTGGCATCTATGTTCATCAGAGATATTTGCCAACAGTTCTCTTTTTTTGTAGTGTCTTTACCAGGTTCTGGTATCCCAGTAATGCTGGTCTCATGGAATGAATTTGGACGTATTCCTTCCTCTTGTAGCTTTTGGAACAGTTTGAGAAGAAAGGGTATTAACTCTTCTGTAAATGTTTGGTAGAATTCACCTGTGAAGCCATCTGGTCCAGGACTTTTGTTTGTTGGGAGTTTTTTTATTACTAATTTGAATTCATTGCCAGTAATCAGTCTGTTCAGATTTTCTATTTCTTCCTGATTCAGTTTTGGGAAGTTATATGTTCCTCAGAATTTATCCATTTCTTCTAGGTTGTCCAATTTGTTGGTATATAATTTTTCATAATAATTTCTTATAACCCTTTGTATTTCTGTCATGTCAGTTATTTCTCCTCTTTCATTTCTGACTTGATTTGAGTTCTCTCTTTTGTTTTTGACGAGTTTGGCTAATGGTTTATCAATTTTGTTGGATCTTTTCAAATAACCAACCCTGGGTTTATTGATCTGTTCTGTTGTTTTCTTAGTCTTTATTTCATTTATTTCTGTCCTAATCTTTACTTCCTTCCTTCTACTGGCTTTAAGCTTTATTTTTTTGTTTTTTGTTTTTCTTTCTCCTTTAGGTCTAAGGTTAGGTTGTTTATTTGGAATTTTTCTTGCTTATTAGGGAAGGCCTATATTGCTATAATCTTCCCTTTTCAATAGTTTTGCTCCATCCCAAAGATTGCCAATGGTTGTGTTGTCATTTTCGTTTGTTTCCCTTTATTTTTTTATTTCCTTTTTGATTTCTTGGTTGACCCATTCATTGTTTCGTAGCATGTTACATAAGCTTCATGTATTTGTGTTTTTTCTTGTAATTGATTTCTGGTTTCATACCATTGTAGTCAGAAAAGGTGCATGGTGTGATTTTAATCTTTCTCTGGGTCATTTTTTTTTGTTCATTGCACTGATGTGGCTGCTACTTGGGTGTGTATCCATGGAATGAGGTGAGCTTAGGATCCTCTTACTCTGCCATCTTCCCAGACTCCCACCTCAGTTTTAATTTCAGCCATTCCGTCAGAAAGCCTACAGGTTAACATCCTTAGCCTTTTGATTTATTTCACCAACGTGGAATTTAATTTTACCTTTGCTTATCATACTGACCACGCCATAGTCATGCCTTCTTTGACTCTGGCCTCTATTTCCAAGTATCTTTCTTTAGACCCCCATGGGCTTTTTTTCCCTTACTTTCTTTCTTGATTTTCTTCTTGCTAGTTCCTTACTTTTTCAAGACTCACTAAAGAAAAATTAAATTTGCCCAAGTCTCTGCCTTTACTTCTTTTTATGGTCTTTTTGTCCACATTGCTAAATTTTACCTTTTTTAAGCTCCTTCTTCCTTGGCTCTTCTTTTCTTACAACCATCAAGTTAGATAAATGTCAGAGAATCATAGGAAGAAGAGGGAAAAGTGGGAGAGGAGAAAGCGAAATACATTCCCCATTTCTTGAGCATTCACCTATCTTTTTCAACTTATGTTTGAACAATAGTAAATGCCATTTACTGAGGACTCTCCATAAGCAATGTGCAAGACACAATGACTTAAATGATCCTATGAAGTAGGGAATACCTTATGCCCTGTGAGGTAGGGAGTACCCTGTTTTACAAATTATCTGAGGTTCACAGACATGGGAGTCGTGTCCCACTTGGCTGGCTGTGAGCCAGGAGCTGAGGATGCTGCTGCTTTTCATCTGTCCCTTTTTTACCTGTCCCTTCTCTTTCAATTTAGGAAAATTGGATTCAACATGTCTTCATGTGCTTTTTTGGTCCCATGCTGTTGCTATTTTCTACCAAGAAAAAAAAAAATTACAAAAGTTTAAGATTGTAGTGCTCATTTTAACCACACTCTAATGTCCTTAACTACCAAATTACTTTAAAGAACCCAAGTTTTAGGTAGACCAAATGCCCTAACCCCTTTCTCCAAGTCTGTCCTAATTTCTCTAGCCAGAGAACTCAGTAAAAACTTCTTGTTCCCCACTGCCTCATATGAGTGCTCTTCATCTTGCTCCTGGTTCCCATACCAGGCTGTATACCTCCAGGACAGAGTTTAACTGTGCATCTCCACAGCACCTAGCACAGAACCTCACCCTCAATTGGCATTATTTGTGAAATGAAAGATTAGATGATTATACCAGGATTCTAGTTTTTTCACTACTCTTCCCTTCTCAGCCCTTTGTGTCTCCACTTGTAAGCCACCTACTACCCACAGGAGTTTCTTAGACTCTGGTGACCCAGTGTCCTTCTTCCAACCCCCCCACCCTTGATTGAGTTGGGATCTCTCTTCCACTGCCCTTGACTGCACAAATAGCCCTTCTTGCTCCTCTGTGGGTTCCCATCCTCTCTCTCTCCAGCTACTCTTCTCCCCTGGAAATCATCTGACCACCCTAAGGATGACCTTCTTATTGGCAGGCTGACCTTGCGAATCCTTCTAGAGTTGTTTACATACATAGAGCTTGAGAATCAACTTGTTCATAAGCGACTGGCGGACAAGGTCTTCTTTTGTTTTCCCTATAGTACCTAGCACAGTGCTAGCCACTTGATTCATTTGACAGATGTAACAGAGTATTTGTTTTTTAATGGTAACTTATTATATTTTTCCCCTGGCTCAAAACAAAAGAAAAGAGAAATTATTTTGTGCTATATTTAAGTTTTGAATTTTTTTCAAACTTGTTTCATTGTTTTACTCTTCCTTGTTTTTTAAAGATTTTATTTATTTACTTGAGAGAAAGAGTGCATGCACAAGCGAGGAGGGAGCATGCAGAGGGAGAAGGAGAAGCAGACTCCCCACTGAGTGGGGAGCCTAGTATGGGGGCTTGATCCCATACATGACCTGAGCCAAAGGCAGACACTTAGCCAACTGAGCCATGCAGGTGCCCTGCTTTGCTGTTCTTTAAGGGGTTTTTTATACTTTTATAGGAACTTCCTGGCATTATGCCACCTGATATAATATGCATTTAGCCTTAAATATCAACAGGTGAGTATATATATTGGGTTAGATCGAGTTCCCTCTTTTGCCATAGCTGGGCCTCACATTTCTATTACTGAGTCCATGCCTCTCATCTGTTCAGTATTTTCAAGCAGCAGATTTATAACTTTATAAAAGTTTTTTACCCATACAACTACATCATCTCTAGCAACCATTTCACATCTAAATAATCATCTTTGGCCTCCTTAATAATGTAAGTATAAAGATTTGCCAATACTTCTTTTTTTCCAGATATTGCTTCCAAAAAGATGATGAATTCCCTACTTCTAGAGATTGCATCACCCTCTTCCCTCCTCAACATCAGTCACTTCAGAGCCAACCCTAGTGATTTTGTAATTATGGTTCCCAGAATATAATTCCTTACGAGGGGTTTTGTGACTTTTCATTGATGGCTCCATGAGGTCAATAGCCATGGTTCCGTGACCCATCCTCTCTCCCTCAGAAACCACACTGGGCATCTTTTTTTTAAGGTAGCCTTTTGCTTAGCTCCTCAGATCATAAAGGACTCCTCAGTAAGAGTACTTATTCTTTTCCCTCTTTAGTCACCTTTCTCAACAATTATATTTTCTTAATATTAATTTATTTGAGCACTGATAATTTCATATTTCTCGCACTCTTCATCTTTAAGATTATTCTTGGGACACCTGGGTGGCTCAGTCAGTTAAGCATCCAAGTCTTGGTTTCAGTCAGGTCTTGGTCTCAGGGTCTGAAATCAAGGCCTGCAACAGGCTCCGCGCTCAGCATAGCATCTGCTTAAGTTTCTCTCTTCCTCTCCCTCCACCCTTTCCTCTCTCTCTCTCTTTATCTCTCTCAAATAAATAAATAAATCTTAAAAAAAAAAAGGAATCGAGTCAGTAATTCAAAAGGTGAGTATGAATACCTGGAGATCATTGATAGCTATTCTAGAATCTAGCTTCCTTGGTCTGCCCTCTGGTCCCCAGGAATTTATCCCTCCCATATGCATAATATATTCACCCCTCCCAAGGAAAGCAAAGTCCCTTCCTTTTACAGCATGAGCTCAGTGCTTAAAATTTCATTTTCTAATCAGGTTCAGGGGCATTTGAGGGTCCTTGGTTTTAGTTCCTTAAGTATAGCTCCTTGAGTACATTTCTTCTCAGCCTGGGAAACAAATACAAGCATAGACTAACTTTTAGAGACAATTCTACTCAAGTAATTAGCATAAGGAGCCATTCGTCCTACAGCATTTGAAAATGTTGAGAGTTTCTTTATTAAGTGTTAAGGCCCAGGTTCCCGAGGTCATTCCATGGTTCTCCGCTATGCTTTTGGGTTCTTTGTGTTGCCCTCTGAGTCATCCTTCTTTTTTTTTTTTTTTTAATGAGACGTAGCTTGTATTTACAATGAACAGTTCTTTCAGCCTGCTTCTTGACAGTAGAATTCTCAGGGTTCAATGACTTTTCCTCATTGTATTTCATCTCTCACCTTTTCAGCTCAAACTAGAGGTATTTCTGAATATATAACACCTTGAAGAATTTTGTAGGTCTTCTGTGGTTCTTATTGGGGTTACTCCATTGAGCAGAAGTCACCCCCACAAATCTTTTCCAGATAAAGTTTTCTCTTCCATGGATGCCTGCTTAGATAATGGAGAAACAGTACTTCTTAAGCTTCCTAGGGCATGTTTGAGAGAATCTGTGAGACACACTTTTAATTTCTTTAGAGCTCTTATGTAACCGAATAGTACTCTGAGGTACCACCTTTGTTCTTTCTGAGGTGTTGATGGATTTGCACGCATATACCTTGACTTCTTCGATAGTCCTTTTTTCAATTTAACTTCTTCCTTTTCCATTTGACTGTAAGCCATAGAAGAAAGTTGGTGACACCCTCAACACTATTTGAATCTCCTTCATTGGATTACCCATAACATTAGACACATTTTCTATTTTCCACATGCCTGCAGACAACAGTATTGCTAAACTTTGTACCACCACATAACAAAGATTCTCTTCCCCCCCAGTTTCTGATAAGATTTTCCTTACTTTCTGCCGGCACTCACCCTCAATGTCCTCAAAGTCCAAAATTTTACAGTGTGTTCAGAAACACTATTCATCCATCAATCACCTAATTTTTGCCACATTTCAAAATAATTGGCAAAATCAGTACACTCCTCCCAGACATTTCAGCATGTATATCATTAAGTGAAGTTCAGTATTTAAAGATTTTCTTTTTTCCTTTCGAGGTGAAGTTGATATGCAATCAAATGCATAAATGTCAAAGGTACCATTCACAGAGTTTTGACAAATTGATAAAATTTAGAGAGGAGAAGGGAGTTGGGGGAAATTGGAAGGGGAGGTGAACCATGAGAGGCTGTGGACTCTGAAAAACAACGGGTTTGAAGTGGCGGGGGGTGGGAGGTTGGGGTACCAGGTGGTGGGTATTATAGAGGGCACGGATTGCATGGAGCACTGGGTGTGGTGCAAAAATAATGAATACTGTTATGCTGAAAATAAATAAATAAATTTTTAAAAAATATTGTAAAATAACAAATAAACCTTGTAAAAGTAAAAAAAAAAAAAAAAAACCTCACAGTTTAAAGAACATTACTGTCACCCCAAAAATCCTTTCATGCCAGTTCCAAATCGCTATTCCAGACTCCATGCTCCAGAGCCAACCACTGTTCTGATGTCATGTAAATGAAATCATGTAGGATATGCTCTTTCATTCAAGGCTTTTATTCAGTGCAGTGTTTTTTAGGTTCATCCTGTTGATGTATAGTGATTCTTTTTTTTTTTTTTTTCATTGCTAAGCACGTTAGTCTGTCCAGGCTGCCATAACAAAATACCACAGACTGGGTAGCTTAAACAACAGAAATTTATTTCTCGCAGTTCTGGAGACTAGAAGTCCGAGATCAAAGTGTCAACAGGTTTGGTTTCTCCCAAGGCCTCTCTCCTTGGCTTACAGATAGCCAGTTTCTCACTGTGTCCTTGCGTGGTCTTTCTGCTGTGTGTGTCTCCTTGGTGTCTCTTCCTCCTCATATAAAAACACCAGTCCTATTGGATTAGGACCCCACCCTTAGGACCTTCTTTAACTTTTACAACCTCTTTAAAGTCCCAGTCTCCAAATACAATCACATTGAGGGTTGGGACTTCAAAATATGAATGGGAGAGAGGGGGTACAATTCAGTTCTTAACACTTCATAATACTCAATTATATGAGTACTCCCCAGTTTATCTATTATTCTATTGATGGATACCTGAGGCTACTTCCTGTTTGGAGCTATTATGAATAAATCTGCCTTGAACATTCACATACATGTCTTTTTGTGAACAGACATTTTTATTTCTCTTGAGTAAATGCATAGGGGTAGAATTGCTGAGTCTTGTTTAGTTTTCTAAAAACTGACAGACTTTTTTCCAAAACCAGTGTACCATTTTTGTACTCCCACCATCCATGTATAATAGTTTTGGTTGCTTTATATCCTTGTAAATATTTGGAATTATCACTGTTTAATTTGAGGCATTTTGATGGGTATGTACTAAATAATTTTTGACTAAACCCAAAAGAAACTAAAAAAAAGTTCTAATTTTTTTTTTATTTTTACAATGAACATATTTGTTTTTGTTGTAAAATGGGAATTTAATTTTTTTTTACCAAAGTGATAATCAAACACTATTAAAACATTTTCATAAAAAAGCAGCATCACCTTTTCTACTCTCATGCTAAGTCTTTCTTCAGAGGAAACTACCCTTAGCTTTTAGCTATTTTTCATATTTGCTAATATATAGTTTGTACTGTTTTTTTTTCTTTTTTCTTTCTTTTTTTTTTTTTTTTTTTTTTATCAGCTCCTGACATGATCTTTTAACTTCCTGAGGTAGCATATGAGGACACAGCTCTCCCATCTACCCTGTATTCCCTCTCTAACTGCTAATTCCCCTGCTAACACAATATCACATTTTGGTTAAAACAGTCATCAGTATCTCATGATTATATCATGAAACTACTGTTCACTGCTGATGGGGGGAAAGCTATAATCATTCCTCCTTTCTTATACAACTCTTTGTTTTCATGGCATTAATAATTACCTCATTTCTTCATTTGCCTAGTTTGTTGTGTTCCTACTGTTAATTCTTTCCATATATTCCAATATCTTTTCCACATGTCCATGAATAATATCTTCCATATGCTCAAATAGATCACTCATTGCTGTTCCCTGCAGGCCTCTGTACTCCTTTTCCACTCTGAGCTGGTTATTCTCTTGGTGTGTTGACCAATTGAGATTTCTCTTTACTGTCCCTTCAACACTCCTGTATTAGTATTTCCTTATTTGCTGAATCCCATATCTTATTCTTTCTTGATTTAGCCCTTTATTTTGCTGGAATATAGTCTTTACTATCTATGGATGGGAAATCAATTTTTTGAGACCTAAAATACCTGAAAATACCTTTATTTTACTCTTAACTTGACTCACAGTCTGGCTGGGTATAAAAGTCTCATTTGCAAATAGATTTTACTCATAATTTTGAAGGCATTGTTGTATTAAGTCCTAACTTGCCTTATTGCTGCTGCAAGGTCCAACACAATTCTGTTTCTGGATCTTTGTATTTTGTAAGTTATTGTTTTCCTTTTCAGAAATTTTTAGTCTTTTTTGTTTGTCCATGATATGAAATTTCACAATGATGCTCCTCAGTGTGGATATTTTTAATATTCATTATATTGTATACATAATGGGCATGCAGTTTAGAGTTTCATATTCTAGAAAGTTTCCTTCAGTTCTGGAAAGTTTTTCTTTTGTTATTTCTTTGATCACTCCTTTCCCAGTGTTTTTTATGGTCCCTCTTATAATACCTTTTATTGGGATGTTGAATCTCTTGGGCTGATTTTCTATCTAGTATTCTTACATTTTTCATCTTTTAGAGAGATTTCCTCTATCTTCAAGCCTTCCTCCTACATTTTTATTCTGATTTTTCTTGTTCTCTTTTATGTCTCATGGCTGAAATTCTTCCCTTATCTATATGAGAATATTGATTATAATTGTTTTGAACTTTTTATCTTTTTGTTGTTTATTTGCTCTCATGGTGGACACTTAGCTGTCGATTCATATTAAAAAGAGACACTAAAAAGCTGATGGAATATTTTGTGCATGTGTGAGGCTTGTTGATTAGTGAACTTCATAGCAGAGTACTAGGATAGCAAGCTGTATTTACTATGCCCACCAAATGTCACTCTCTTGTGGCATCTCTCTTAGTCCATTTCATTTTTCCAGAGAAAAATTCAGTAGGCTCCTGCATGTAATATATAAGCCTGGCTCATGACATTTGAAATTTGCCTAGGAAAAGGAAGTGAGTCTCAACCTGTGTCCTATTTTTCCTTTGCCAGATTTCTGGGTCCTCTTGTTCTTTCCAGAGAATAAACCTTCTGTCTGCTGCCAGGAAGATCAAGATGAAAGCAAGCATTAACCAGATAGTTGCTTGGCTTCTGGGCAGGAGATATAGCCAATGAGGGGTGGGAAGAAGACTAATCATTCTAAATATAAACTTTCAACCAAAGTCCTTCTTTTAAAACTCTTTACTGTCTGTAGTACCTTGTGTCTCCAACTACTAAACCCTTTCTCCAGTAGGTCAAACAACTTCACCGACTATTAGCTTCCACCTCTCCAGAAACCTAGGTGCTAGCTCTTCCTTTCTGCTAAATCACTTCCATCCAGTTTCAATCATTTTCCATTTTCTAAAATGTTGTTGAAATCTCTCCACTACTATTGTTCTCTCCTGATTGTGTGGTCCTTATAAATTTATACCTTTTTCAGTTGCCTTCATTTTTAGTTTAGTGGCATTTTTGAAGTTGATTTGCCATGTTTAACTAGAAGAATCATTCTTAAAGGATATAGTTTTTGGCACTTTAAGGATTTGAGAATATGCCTCAAATGCTTCACTTAAAGATTAATTTTTCATATATATTTCTAAATTTTTAAACTACATATTTAAGCTATGCTTTAAAAAATTACTAGATTTCGTGTAAAGAAATGAAGAGAAATGAAAAACAATGAATTTTGGAACACTGAAAAGAAATAAAATAAAGTAAAATTAAAAAAAAAAGAAATTTCTTATCAACTGTCAAAGAAATATACTATTGAAATTGGTTTCCAGAAATGGTTAGCTAGTCTGGCCTGAGTCTTCTATATCTTTTTACCTAGTCTCTCTGAAGATAAACCTCAGTATTTGTAAGGCACATGGCTATATTTAGGACTTTTTAATGAAATGGATTTTGTATTTTTCATAAAGCCATCTCACCTTTGTTGAAATTGTCTCCATAAACTTAGCTTCTTCATTATTATCCACCCTTAACCATGTAAGGCAACTGCTCCCAGAAAACAAATAATATACTGTATTTCCTTTAGAATGATCTAAGAATTTGAACCTAACATTTAAACTCGTGCAGTATCTTAACTAAAACAAGTTCATCGAGTATGTTTCTTTTTTCCTATGCATGATTCAGAATTACGTTTTATTTTTTTCTTCCAGAATTGGACAGGCCATATCCCTATAACAGAGCTCATTTCCAGATTTAATTTATGTCATGTTAGAGTTATTTGGCTTTGTAAACCTAACATAAATACAACTTTGCACATTGAACATACTGTTAGAGAGCACCCTAAATGCTAAATAACAAAATGGAACAGGTTTCTACATCTAATTCCCAAAAACCTTGATATTGGTGACAAGATACTACAGTATGCCTTGAGGGATCTGCTAATCATATCCAGGCCTTTGCCTTACAAGCATGAACTGAATGTTGGCCTGGCCTGTAATTGGACTCTTATGACCATCTGGCAGCTTCTGTGACATATTAGTGGCCTTGGCCCAGTTTCTAATTGGCATGTACCAACATCAAATTGGCATGTATCTGCATCCACAAGACAGCTTAACTTTCAAAATAAGAGAGGTCATAATATCTTTTCTTTAGCTATGATGCAATTGCTTTTGGCAGGTTTTTGTTTTAACTGAGAAGAAGCTAAAATTTCAAGATTCCCATGTTACTTTAATCCCGAACCTTTGAATCTGCTTTTCTACTAACTGAAACCGAGTCTAGAAACTGCTGGTCCTGTCCCCATGTCTTGAAAAAAGTATATATATATATATACATATATATATATATGTATATATATATATATGGCTTCAAACCATAGGCATTCTTAATCACAGGCTGTCTGCAAACTTTAACAGAAAGCTTCATCTATAATCATTTTAAACAGAGCCAGCAGAGACAAGATTGTTTTAGTTAGTAGCTTACCAGCTTAAACTGAGTACTTTCTAGTTGGGATGGAAACTTAATCCAGGAAAAACTGAGAATAAGTTTTCACTCATATTTTATATCTAACTTGGCAACTTGTTTGAAAATGTTGCATAAAAGAGCCAGCACAGGAAACATTTTATATTCTTGTGTATGATTAATAAATAAGGAATCTGAGGCATTCTATTTTATAAATCAAGGTCTTAATCCAAATCTCCTGTTTTTCTACATTAAAAAAAAAAAAACTCAGGGTAAAAATAGCATTAAACTATATAGGGTACTCAGGGGTCAAGGCAATAGGCAAAACTGATTACTCAAAATGCCATTGTGCTGAGACTTTTATTAGAACATCAGCAGAAACATCATTTTATAGTCACTATAGATAAGGCATTTGGTGCAGCTGGTTTTATAAAAATGTAAGTAATTTTTTAGTTTCCGTTTTTCAATGCTTATTGAAAGAGGAAAGGAATGAATAGCAAAATAGTAAACCAATGACTTGGAAATACAAGCTCACACATTGCTAGTTCATGGCAAATGCAATCACTCTAGTCAAAGACTTTCTTACCACATCTTAATTTTAATCACATCTACTCTGCCTGTATTTTATAAACCTGGCCACTGTCTTCAATCTTTAATACCCTGCACCACCACTTCAAACACACATACACACTCACTCACACATTTTCACCTTTGTTCAAAGATTTTTCCAGTCTCAAGTCATTGGCACTTTCTGATTTTTCATTGGCACTTTTTGATTCCCTCGTCCCAGCCCCTGCCTAAGAGCCTGTTGGTCTTCCAGCATCACTGTCTGTACAATATTACCAAGACACTACGAAGAATACCTGTATGGCCTACGTACTCTGGGGTTACTACCATTAGTTGACCTGTCATCATGCTAACATGAAAATTTCCTCATCTGTATCTCTTTACAGCCTAAAGAATGTTTCTTGATACAACCAAAGGAAACAAAAGAAGATGCCACCAAGACAAGGAAGAGAAGAAAGGTATTATTCATACTTTCTTACAATTTTCTTACAACTGCAGGTGATCTACCTCACATTTCTATATAGTGTACTTTGATAAGGCAGTTGTTATAATTCCAACTTTAGAGATTGTAAGATTCAGTGAGGTTTGGTGACTTTCCTAAGGTCACAAGTATTAAGTGTTTCTGTTGGAGCTAAAAATAAATTCTTCTGATTCCTATTTCAATCTTGTGGAGCACCAGACATCTTTGTTATCCACCTTTGTTTTCATTGTCGTTAGAAGACACGGATTTCTAATTCTAAAAGGATCCCAAAGCTGCTCTGCCCTCTGGCCCTTCTGGCTCTGCTGGAAAGAAATTTACCAACTTTCTTTTCATATCCATTTCAGTTTTTTAAACCTTATACTTACAATATTAATAAAAAGAAAATAATAACCAGATGACCATAGTATATGGCACTTCTGACCATAATTTGGAACCATAATTTAAAGCAAAAGTCTCCCCTTACATTTTAATACTTGCCTCTGAGTGCATGGAAGACTCTTTTGCTCCTGTACAGACTTTTTTATGGCTCAACCTTGGAGAAGGTGTGGTTTTCTTTGACCTTCCACCACAGTTGTGAAAACACCAGTGTAATTCTCTCCCTGCCAACAGGGTCTACTGTTGAATTCAGCAGAGGAAATATGATTGGGATTAGAGTAAAGAAGATGGATTCAAACCAATTACTTAACAGCAAGCTTTTAGAAAGTTCAGAGTATGTGTGCATATGTTTTCTTTGCTCACAAATGGCCAAATAGAAAGATGGGAGATGCCAAATTGGCTGAGGTTTGGCAAGTCCTTAAAGAAGTGACTTTAACTTCTCTTTGATAGGTTGTACACTAATGGCCTTCAGGAGTGTTAAGTTCTTGGTGGCTCAAGGTCAAAACTCTTGCTAGATAGTTTTAGCCTTGGCTGAGGTCATACTAAACTGTGCCTACTGATGACATATTTTAAAAGTCAATTCATTTGACAGAACTTTGATTATTCTTGGCAGTGGTATAGAAATGAGGATATTGTTGAAAGAGGTGGAAAGGTGGGGGTAGGGAGTGGCTCTTTGTGGATCTTTGGTGAAACATTAGAAGGAAATGAGAAGTTTGTGGTAAAAATTAACTGAACAGTGGTGTGCTCCTAGTACATTGCAGGCACTCAATAAATGCTGCACAAGTAAATTCAAATCAAAATAAATGCTGTAAAGTTATTCCTGTTCTGCTTTCCATGGGGCCACTTCAAGACGCTCTCCTAAGACTTGACAGTCAAGAGTCTACAGTCCTTTGCAGTGGGCTCCAATGCTCAGATTACTCCTGCAGGTTTTACCTTAATCCAAGAAACCCAAAGTGAGACTCAGTGCCTTAAAAACCAAGTTAGGTAAAAAATTCTCAAAATTCTACTCTGGGGAATAAAAATCTTCGAAGGATTAAAGAGAGGTTTCCACAGCAACAAGATTAATTGACTTTTAACAGAAAATAATGCCGTATTAATGGAGACTCCTACAGAAATTTCAGTTCTCCTAGAAGCCATAGACCAAGAGTTACAAAGAGACTTTTAGATATCCCATTCATTTTTCAAAGCGGTAGTTGTGTCCAAAAAGTATTCAAGTTTTTTCAAGTGTATCTATTAGAACTCACATGCATACTCAGTTATCACCAAAATCTGTGTGCAGTTTAATTAAGTACCAGAGGATTCTTAGCTATTCTAAGCTAACATCATTCTAAAATCTATCTTCCTGGGTTTTTTTCCTTTCTTCTCATGTCTTAGAAGAAAATTACAGATGTTCTTGCAAAATCAGAGCCAAAACCAGGGACACCTGAAGACCTACAGAAACTGATGAAGGACTATTACAGCAGTAATCGTTCGGTGATTGAATTAGAAGAACTAAACCTACCAGGTACAGCCAGACTTGTTTGGTTTTTTCCCCTCCTTTTTTTCCCCTTACTGTTCTGAAGTTAGTCATTTAGCAGAACTCATTGTTATTGCTATCAACTTTCCTGATGAGGAGGAGCAAAAAGGGTTTTTCTTTCCTACACTATGTATCTTATGGCTAGGTATCTCCGTCAGTGAATCAGTGTATTTTCACGTGCTAATACTCCTTTCCTCAACCTCATAGTTGTAACTTTTGAATGATTTCTTTTCTTTTCTTTTTTTAAAGATTTTATTTATTTATTTGCCAGAGAGAGAGAGAGAGAGAGCGAGCACAGGCAGGCAGAGTGGCAGCAGAGGCAGAGGGAGAAACAGGCTCTCCGCCAAGCATGGAGCCCGATGTAGGACTTGATCCCAGGTCGCTGGGATCATGACCCGAGCCGAAGGCAGCCGCTTAACCAACTGAGCCACCCAGGCATCCCTGAATGATTTCTTCATTAAGATGCTAAATGGTATCTGTTCAGTCTAAAGAAAGATTTGTAATTTAATTTTTTTAAAAAAGCGAATTGTTGAGTGTGCATTGTTTTAGCATTCTTCAAGGAGTAAGAATCCCTAGTTGAAGATAGAAGCTAAATTAAAATAAAAATAAAGCACACATTAAAAGTATAGATATGAAACATAGTTTACTCACCCTTTATAGACAAAAACTTTAGCTTTTTATTTTTAAAGATTTATCTATTTATTTGAGAAAAAGAGTGTGCGCACTCAAGTTGGGAGAGAAGGGGAGAGGGAAAGAGTCTCCAGCAGGCTCCATGCTAAGCAGGGAGCCCAATGACTGGTCAGGGGCTCAATGCCAGACTCAGTGTCATGACCATTGAGGTCATGACCTGAGTTGAAACCAAGAATCAGACATTCAATCAACTGAGCCACCAGGTGCCCAACTTTAGCTTTAATAAGCTTCTTAGTTTTGTTGTCCTTATCACAGATTTCTAGTTATAGTTTTGTTTTTATGGTAGTGTTTTTGGGTCTCAGGCCAGACTTTTTCAAGCAAACTATCTAAAGATAGGAATAAAATTACACATTTTTAGCAAAGCTGACACCTCACTCCAAGTGATTCTTAAACCTACTGTTGTTCGAGATCTACTGCCTTAGAATATTTATAATTAAGTTAAAAATACTGCAAAATTCTTAAAACAACTGATTTTAATTAATTTGAAAACTTGGATACATCCTCTAACTCTTTGGGGCAGAGAGTAAAGAGATGTTGTTACAAAATCAAACCACACAAGGTCTGGGTATCACTCTTTCAGATGAGCTTTTTATAGATTACTAGGGATATCTAATTACTACTGTTGGAAAAAGTCAAGGGTAGCTTGATTTCCCTTTTCCATTACAACTTTATGCTTTCTAGAGGCTTAAGGAGCTGAAAAACATCCCATTCCCTGAATTTTTAGAATTCCTTTGTGATGTGCTTTAAAAAAAAAAAAAGTACATTAAGTTTGAAAACAGGAGTGCCCCTGTCTGTTTCTTTTCCAAAAGGAATATCCTTTAGGACTTTAAGGAGTGCATTTCCAAAAGAGCAAGATCTGGAGTTTTAGACTCACAAAGCCCAGAGGAGTCTAAAGCTCCAGATCTTGCTCTTGTGGAAATGAACTCCTTAAATTCCCTAAAAGGGTATTCCTTGTACTTTTTTTTTTTTTTTTAACAGTTAGAAACCACTCCTGTCTAGGCATAGTTCCTTTGAGAAGAGCTAAGTCCTGACTGATGTATCATAGGAACGAAGTGTTATAGCAGAGCTTCTGTTCAAAGTTTAACTGAAGTTTGACTCAGTGGTTGCTTTATCCTTCATTCTTTGTTAGCGTACACCTTCTACTCAGGAAAGATTTGTGAGATAGTGGGATTGCTGCTGCTGTGTATACTTATGGAACATCATAAATCTTAATTTTCTAGCATTATAGAGATACAGAGATCATAAGAAACCTTTAAAGTCATTGGATTTCCAGAGTGAGTTTACATTATATTATTGCTCTATTACAGTTCAGTTATATAGTTAAACAGGAAGGTATGGTCATGGCTTGGTTTAGGAAGGAAGGAAAATGTTAAAAATACTTTTATAGACAAAAAGAACAGGTTTTCATTTTCAGTTAAGAAATTGGGCCATTCTGAGACACAGTGAGTAAAAGCATCAAGAGACCATTTAGGAGAAGGCCCAGTTTGCTACATATGAAACCAAGGACAGAGAGGAAGTCCACAGTAAGTAAGAGAAGGGACACACTCTGGGTTATTTGGAACAGGCAGGGGCAGGAGCACAAATATAAGGTGAATATAGATAATGAGGTACTGTTCCTATTAGTTTGCTGAGTGTCTAAGTTGGTTTTGATTTGAGGTTATTTGTGTCTGTAGGGCAGGAACATGTCTTTTCGATTAATATTGTTCACTATATACTGTTAATGTCATACACATGGGCACTTAATTAGTTTTGAGGCAAGAATTTCTTGGAGTTAACTCAGCTGTACTACTGAGAGCTGCAGTGTGGTTTAGATCAGTACTAAATGCCTGTAGGCTAGCAGCAACTGAATCACCCAAAAATTAAAAAGCAAATTCCCAGGCCCACCCCTAAGGAATTCTGACTTACTAACAAAAAGAGTCCGTCCTAGGAATCAGTATCTTTGGTAAAGCTCTCCAGGTGAGTCTGATCATATTCAGACTTGGGAAATTACAGTTTTAAGAACATCAAAGGCTCTACAGCTGTATAGGAAGCAACATCTTTGAAGTTAGTTAACTCACATAATGTGAGTAACATATGCTGGGTCACAATATTAATGTTAAAATTAATTTAAATTTAGTAATAGTTTACTCCCTAGCACTCAACTGTGTTCATAGAAAACCTTTTTCTTATAGAAAGAATTAGAATAATAAACATGATCCTGCTTTTTAATACATCTCAGGTACAGAGTAAATAATACTACATAATTACTAGACCTTGGTTGAGCAAGGCCCTTATATTTTATTTTAGTGTTATATTGTCTTTTACTCTGGTGTTGTGTTGTATTTTGATGCATTATTCCCACTCTTCTTCAGTCCACACTCCTCTTTACTTTCCCCAGAGCATTCACTCTAATGTGTTAATACATGCTTTTAAATATGTATATATGCTTGTAAAATGCATGTTGTTGTATGTGTGTACACTTTACAATTTATCTAAACAATGTGCTGAACTTCTCATTCCTTCTCATTCTGTCTCTTTCCTCTCTGAGCACTTTTTTGAGATATGCCTATATGGCTTAATGCACATCAAGTTCCTTGCTTCTTAATGCTAAACAGTATGCCAGTGATTTTATCTACCACCTATTGGTCATCCATTTTCTCAGATATGGACACCTAGGTTGCTTCCTGCTCCCCACTATCACAAATAATAATAGGATAAATATACTCGTTTATCTCTTTATAGACCATATAAGAATTTCTTTCCATTATTTACTCAGGAATGTAATCATGGGTCATAGAGTAAATACAACTTAATTTGACTACTTTCCAGAATAGCTATTACCAGTTTACACCTCCACCTACATCTCCTTTTTTTTTTTTTTTTGGATTTTTATTTATTTATTTGACAGAGATCACAGGTAGGCAGAGAGAGAGAAAGGGAAGCAGACTCCTTGCTGAGCAGAGAGCCTGATGTGGGGCTCGATCCCAGGACCCGAAGGCAGGGCTTTAACCCACTGAGCCACCCAGCTGCCCCTCCACCTACATTTCACAAGAGGCTTATCACCCTACATTCTTGACAAGAGTCAGTATTATACCTCTTTCTAACTGCTATCATTCTAATGGGTGTGTGCAGTATATCCTCATCATTGTAATATGCAATTCTATGATGACTAGTGAGTTTGAGCCTCTCTACCTAGATTTGTTAACTCTTTCCCCTTTACCTTTGTATATTGCCTATTCCATGATTTGAAAAATAAACATTCTTCATAAGTTCATTGAATGATAGAACAAGCTTCTATTTCACTACTCTAAGAATCAGGGACAGGGGTGCCTGGGCAACTCAGCTGTTAAGCATCTGCCTTCAGCTCAGTTAATGATCCCAGGGTTCTGGGATCGAGCCCCACATCTGTCTCCCTGCCCAGTGGGAAGTCTGCTTCTCCCTATCCCACTCCCCCTTGCTTATATTCCCTCTCTTGCTGTTTCTCTCTCTGTCAAATAAATAAATAAATCTTTTTTTAAAAAAAGAAAAGAAAAGAAAAGAAATCATTGACAGTTAAAAGCTTACTTGCTCTTATTGCTGCTATTGTTTTAAATACTGGACAACACTTTAAAATATATAATAAGCCCCATTCACTAATGTTTTACAACCTTATTCCAGAAGATACATTCACAATGGATCTGTTCTGATCATGTGTATGTTTGCAAAATCCTCTACAAAGCATGTTTGTCATATTCTAGACTCCTGTTTCCTCAAGGCCAATGATTTGACTCATAGTCTCTCATCATACCTAAAAGAAAGTAAGTAACCTATGGTTTTTCTTTTAAGTTATTCACCAAGTTGTTATTACTCCATTAAAACATAAGATCCATCTAGTTAGAATAACAACTTTTGAAACTACATTTAAAAGCAAAACTATCCACCTCAAATGGACTTGAAATGGAGGTTTTTCTTAAGGTACATCTTGATATCAATTTCTGTTTATTTAAGTTTATTCTTGTTTTGCCCTGGCTTTGAGAATTTGAGTTTTTATCTCATTTTTGTTTTATAATACATTAGAAGTATTGGTGTAGGAATCCAGAGATTAATTATCATTCTAGTTCTAAGTCTCTCGCTATTTGACCAGGGGCAAGTCACTGAGTACTCTTCCAGGACTTGACTTTGTTACCTGGAAGATAAGGAAGTTGGACATGTGATCTTTATTCTGGCTGTAAAGTTCTGAAATTCTTATTTCCTGAAATTCTTATTTTCATACGCTCATAACTCAGACCATGACTATCACACAACCTAATTTCATCTTTTCGATATTTATTGTGTTTTCCAGTAATAGCCAGATTATTCATATTAGGTAGTCATCTATTATGACTGATAATGAAATAGTTTAGATATAGAGATTTAACATTCTTTTTTCAAACTGAAAGTAGTTCTGATGGCACTCAACTTGAGTTCTTAAACCTTTCTGCACCTCAAATTCAGCAGGTGTAAATGTAGGTTATAGTAGAATCAACCTTAGTGGGTTATGAGAACTAAACAGTGTCATATTTAATATATGATTGCTATTATTTTAATGTCATTTCCATTTTTATCTTGTGTTGAGTGTTTCCTTAAAATTTAACATTATTGAATCTGAGTTCTTTTTCTATTTAGTCTTTGCCATCAAGCATCAAACATAAAATTATCAAAAATGTATTATTCCAAACTTTTTTTTACTTGGTCCTAAAACTAGTCACATTTAGCTACTTGGCATATTATGTGTTCTATGATATAAGTTAATGATCTTTCATTTTAATCTAATATCTTGAATAACCAGAGAATAGAATCTGGACAATAACTAATTAAACACTAACAAAGGGTAATTGGAGGATACTCAGGGGGCTAAAATAAATAGGGGCCCTATTTTACAATATTTAGAGTAATATTTTTCTTACTTTTTTTTCCCCCAGTCTGCCCTAAGTGGGTAAAACTTCGGAAAAACCATAATGAGAAGAAATCAGTCCTGATGTTGATCATCTGCAGCTCTGCTGTCCGGGCCTTGGAGCTCATTAGGTTAGATACCTCACCTATTCCTTTCATGAATGTTTTCTGAGTAACTGAGATGTGTCAAGTTGATATGTTCTATATGTTGGAAATGTAACAATGAGCAAAATAGACAGAATCCCTTCTTTCATGGAACTTACCTTCTGGTGAGGGAGACAGACAATAAACAAATAAATACACAATATGATGTCAGGTAATATTAAATTACATAAGAAAAAATAAAGCATGGCAAAAGGAAGGATGGGGTTGGAGGGCTACTTTTAAAAGGGTTGTCACAGTAAGCTTTTCTAAGGAGAATGACATTTGAGCAGAGATATAAACAAAGTGAAGGAGAATGCCATGTAGATATCTAGAAGAAGAACATTCCAGACAGAGTGGACAGAAAATATAAAAGGTCCTGAGATATAATGCTATTGGAAGATTTTTGAGCAGAAGAGTCACGTGATCTGAATAATCAATCTAAAGGATCACTTTGGCTTTTGTGTGGAGAACACATGTTCTGCCACTCTAGAGGCCAAGAATAAAAGCCAAGAAATAATATAAGCAATGATGAGTCGGAAAAAATAACGGAAGAAAAGATCTAATTTAAAATAATAACAAGAAAAAATAGACTACCAAGTAATAAACCTACCAAAATCCATATAAAGAAAATATTACATAAGCAACTCAGATCTTTTTTTAAGAGGTGGTGGGGGCAGGGAGAGGCAGAGGGAGAAGAAGAGAGAGAATCTTAAGCAGACTCTATGCCCAGCACAGAGCCTGATGTGGGGCTCCATTTCACCACCCTGAGATGGTGACCTGAGCTGAAATCAAGAGTCGGAAGCTTAACCCTCTGAGCCGCCCAGGTGCCCCACAACTCAAAAGATCTTAAACAAAAGGGCATACAATATTGCTAAATAGGAAGAATCAGTGTAGGGATGCCTGGGTGGCTCAGTTGGTTAAGCATCTGCCTTTGGCTCAGGTAATGATCCCAGAGTCCTAGGATTGAGTCCTGCCTTGGGCTCCCTGCTCAGCTTCTACTTCTCTCTCTCCCTCTGCCGCTGTCCCTGCTTATACTTGCTCGTTCTCTCTCTGTGTGTGTCAAATAAATAAATAAAATCTTTAAATTTAAAAAAAAAGTCACTGTTGCAAAGATGCCTGTTTTACCTAGAAAAATCTATAAATTTCACAGATTCCCAGTGAAACTTCAGTAGAACTGGTTTTCTAACTCAATAAGCTAAGTTCAAAAGTTAAAGATAAGCTATAGTTCTAAGTGGATACTATACCTATAGTATCTACCAGATTACCAATAGATATGTTACCAAGTCTCCCTAATTCAAACAGTATGGAACTGGCATACGCATGACAGATCAGACCAGTGGAACAGAATTGGAAGTTCAGAAATAGGCCTATATGCATGTGAAAACGGAGCATATGGCAAAAGTGACAAAGCAGACGGGAAAGATGGATTATTTAATAAATGGTGTTGGAACAACTGGGTAGCCATCTGGAAAAGTAAAGTTGGATCCCTATCTCACTTCTCATACCAAAGTAAATTCCAAATGGACCGATTTTAAATATAAAAATTATGTTTTAAAGATAATTTGTCAGTGCTTTACTAGGTGCTTTCACATACCTTTTCATTTACTGTAGTTTTTGTAGAAAAAACAAAAAGGCTTCCAAGGGATCAGTGTTAACATTGATTTTTCAGAGAAGGGCCATCAGAGTAAATTGGGATTTACTGGAACTAGCTAGCCCTATTCCAGGGCCAGGCTTTGTACCGGCTTTGACAGGAGACAAAACAAAGGAAAGTTCAGGTCCTGGAGAAAATAAATTAAGGTGCAAATGTAGACTTTGAATAGTTACTTGCATGTATTTTTCTAAATGAACTAATCTTACAAATTTATAAAAGTGGTTAAGTTCTTCAAACTCTCCTTTCCCCACGAGGCACACACATTAAATTGTATCACACTGACTCTCAGTAAAATAAAAGTGTTTCTTGCAACTATTTCTGCTCCAAACACAATTGATCTTCAAGACTCCATCTGTTTCTGGGCAGCTATACTTTCTGGTTCTGAAATCATAGTAGTTCACATTGACTTTTCAGTGTTTTAAAAACTACAACCACAGAGTTCATTTCAGATTCAAACATTAATGGCAAAGGGGTTGGCCTGGAGATGGCCTCTTAAAAACAAACTGTCACATTGATTTGGGCTTTTACTGTACATAAATACCATTCTGAAGGGCATAAAAGCCCTGTGTTGTCACACTTCATTTACCAATTCTGTGTTCTGTGTCTTTGGTAATATTATGATCTACTTCAAGGTTAGGTGATTTGCAAAAAGAGATTTCTGAGCTCGCACAACAAGCCCTATTCATAAAAACTAATGGTGAATAATTCTAACTTTTATAAGAATACCTATTCTTTACTATCTTGCAAATTCATATATTCCTACAGTCTTACAAATTCATATATTCCTACATTTCTCAAAACATAATAATATATATAAAAAACAATAATATTTCCAAGCATATTCTCATGTTCTATTCCCAAACAGCAACTAAAGGATTGATTGTTCTTTTATACCTGTTGATGCCAGGAGCATTAACACATATAAAATTTTGCAGAAAAGCTCACTCTGCTAAGTAGATAAAAGTGGGGGATTCCTCTGATTGCAAGACATAAGCCTTCTCCTCCCTGTCAGCTCATTCCCAGCAACCCACCCGTGGCAGTCACATACAAACTTTTGTAGATGCCTTTGGGCTCCACAGAGCATAGGCTGACATCACTGCTCCAAGATACTTCTTGCAACCAAATTTTGTATGAGAACTATACTGCAGAATTTAAAAATGAGTTCTCTGCCAGGTACCTGAAATATGGAAATTCTATATTACAAATGAAGGGCAGATCCATAAGTTTCAGTTATCAAGGAAACCTAAGTAAAGTTAACCTTGTGTATGAAAAGTAGAAGCCAACCCAGATATATGCCTGAATAAAAGGATCCCTCACTTTCCTTCCATCCATGGGCCAACCTGAAAATCTCAGTGTTTTGTATCGGTGTATATTTACATATGCATATGCTCATAGTTACATACTTAAACACATATATTCTCTTTAAGGCAAGACATAATACTTAAGCCGGCAATGAGTAAGTTTTCTTAGGCATTAATCTTTTTTTTTTTTTAATTAGGTCAATGACAGCATTTAGAGGAGACAGCAAAGTTATGAAATTATTTGCAAAACACATTAAGGTAAGTAAGGGCCTATGGTTCCTGATAGGTATTGTAAGTTATCCTTAAGGGCTGCTCCTAGCTTTTTCTTAACTCCTTAGCAGGCGTTTTCTTTGGTGCCTTCTTATATAACATACTTAACAAATGTTGTATTCTTTACATCCCCTGCCTTTGCATGCCCACCTCCCCCAACAAAAGTCGCTACTCCTCTGTGCTCCAAGATTCCTGCACAGAAGCTGAGGTTTGACCCCTGGGTTCTCTGAAGATTTGCCAGTTTTAGAGAGTGATGCTTTTCTATCTTGATGTTAATTAACTTTCTTTGCACTGGAAGTTGGGACTAAACAAGAGTAGTCCTATTTGCTTTTTTACTTCTTTAGCTTTTGGATGAAATGCCTATGATTGCCCTTTCTAATGACTCTTCTTGCCTTTCATCTCCTTCATCTTGAAATAAATAGGTCCAAGAGCAGGTAAAGTTGCTGGAGAAGCGTGTGGTACACCTGGGCGTAGGAACACCGGGGAGAATTAAAGAACTCGTTAAACAAGGTATGAAAAGAGGCACTGATATGCTTACTCAGAACTGGGACTTTCCCTTTTAACCCATGTGAGTTTAGGAAACCACATTTGTGATGCAGTGAAACCAGATTTCTGTGTTCATCTGGGAGTTGGAAACAGTCTTTTGTCAGTAAATCTAGCCAGCAGGTATAGTGCAATAGGGATTAATAGTAAGGCTTGTGGTGAACTGTGGTACATGTGCCCACCTAAATATATTCAAACTCCACTTGCTTTAAGCAGGTTAGTGGATCCACAATTCATTCCACCAATCTGCAACCTCTAGAATTTGTAGAGCTGGATGAGTTAGTATATCCCTCTTAATTAATTGAATCTTGGTTCCCAAGACTGCCATTTCAGTTGAAGTCTTCATATAAAACATGTTGAAACAAAAATGCAGTTTCTATGGATGAAATATAAGTATTCTAGAATATTTCTCCCAAATGCATTTCTCTTTTAGTACTTTGCCCAGAAAGTATTCCAGACGGCGTCCACCAGTAGGTTTTTATAATTTGTTAGCTTTCTTAAAGTGAATAGCCTAAAACTTGTTAATGTGCTGATGATCTTATTACCTGTTTTACCTGCCAGACTGATTGAAGATTTCTTTTCAATACTCATTTCCAAATTATTTACTTAATATAGTAATAGAACTTTGTTTTATGACTGGAGCTATTCATAGATAGATAGATAGATAGATAGATAACAGAAATGGGTTCATCAATGTAATGACCCAATATAAAGATGGGCATTTGCCAAGAAGCAAACAAAAGCTTAAAATACTTATGTTTCTTTCCAGATGAAAGCCATCCAGGGTTAAATGAACCCACTATATTAAAAAGGCTGTGCAATTACAAAGACGTAACAAACTTAGCAGCTCCAGACAAGGAATGGAAACATTTTTTTTTAGTTCATACTTGCACTGGTCTACGCTAAATACTCTTAGGTGTCTCATTAAATATTCATGGCACCCGTGGAGGCTAGCATTTTTATTTCTTAGAAAACCCTGAAGCTCTGAAGGGTGAAGTGGCTTTCCCACAGTTTCTCAGTCTAGGCTTTCTAGTTCCAGAGCTTCTCCCCCTCAAGGAGCTTCTGATCCTTGAAGAAATAAATGTGCATAGATGGAGACTGAGGACATGAGGCAGTAAATGCCAAGGGCCAAATGAGCACTTCCAAGTCCTATAGGAGTTAAAATACATTGTTATGGAGGCTGAATCTGTGTGGAAGGCTTTAGAGAGGAAAGGATCTTTAACTGATCTTTAAAGTGTAAGAAGGATTAAAATAGGATCTTTGAAGTACAGAGATGTGAGAAAAAGCAATCAGGAATGGGAGAACTGCTGAGTCAGAAGAGGGCAGGCAGATACACCTGACTGAGATACAGGGTTGAGGTTACAAGTCCCTATTATGAATTCAGTCCAGAGTCAAATCCCAAGTCCAGCCCTGTGACCTTGGCAAGTTACTTAACCTCTCTAAATCTATTTCTGTATTCAAATGACAGAGGTGGTGGTAATATCTTCCTCAAAGGATTAGTATGATAATAAAATGCCAATAAAGAGTTTGACACAATGAGTTTCACACCCTAAGAAATCAAATGTTAGTTTTTATTTTTATTAAAGAAACCAACTTTCTTGGTTGGAAACTTCAAGGACTTTCTTAGCTGGTGATTCGGTTGGAAAGAGTCAGTGTGGAAGGAGGGTCTTAAACACTAAGCTGAAAAGTTTGAGTTTTTGCCTTATGGACATGGGAGGACATTGAAGTGAAGGAACAGATGAGAAGTGCGCATAGCATATTTGTGAGACATAGAGTTGGGAGAGTTTGGCTGGCCAGCAGGAGAGCCCAGGGGTAAACCCTGCTTCTCCCACAGCTCTTAGCCAGAGATTCACGTCACCTCTCTCTAGAATCGAGGTGGTTTCTTGTGTGTCACCAAGGCCCCATGCAAAAGAGTCATTCTTCTCCATATTTAAAAAGAGAGAAAGGGAAAGAGAGAAAACAAAGCTCTACCTATTGTTGAAATTTGATTTCCATAGAGTTGTGAGGTCTCACTGTGAAAGCTTATTTTATTTAAGAAGTGGAAAAATCATTTAAGGAGCTGTTGATTCTTTCTGCTCAGCAAGGAGTCTGCTTCTCCCTCTCCCTCTGCCCCTCCCTCCCCCACTCATACTTCTGTCTCTGTCTTTCTCCCTCAAATAAATAAAAAAAAATCTTAAGAAAAGGCGGGGGGAGAACAATTCTAGCCCTCTAGAAACTGGGAATCTAACAAAGCTGAGCAAATGTCACATAACTCATTCTATGTAGCTGTTTATGACTTAAGATGTTTATATATAT
This sequence comes from Mustela putorius furo, assembly GCF_011764305.1. NCBI lineage: Eukaryota > Metazoa > Chordata > Mammalia > Carnivora > Mustelidae > Mustela > Mustela putorius. Next base: position 26,742,391 of record NW_025421987.1, read on the forward strand.
TTGATATATTAAGGAAAGATTCCAGACTTCCAAAGATATCCCATGACATTGGGGTCTGTACAGTTATAGACAGAAGTATATTGTTTTAATTTAATAATGAAGGAGATTTTCTAACAATAAGAGCTTTTCAACAATGCAAAAAGGTATAGAAAAGAAAATAAATCACTTTGAGTTAATATTGAATATATTTCCTTTAGTCTTTTTTTCTATGTATTTATATATTTTTATAAGTGGAAATCAAACAATATGTAATAATTTTATAACTTGTCTTTTCCACTTACATTTTTCAACTCTTTTTCTTTTTTTAAGATTTTATTTACTTGACAGAGAGAGAACAAGAGAGCATAGGCAGGGGGAGTGGCAGAAGAAAAGGGAGAAGCAGGCTCCCGGCTGAGCAGGGAGCCGGATGTGGGGTTCAGTCCTAGAACCCTGGGATCATGACCTGAGCCGAAGGCAGACACTTAACAAACTGAGTCACCCAGGCACCCCTCCACTTAAAATATCTTATGAGGACTTTCTTTGCCATGAAATAGTTTTAATTTTTTTTGTTTTTAATGGCTGCATAATATTCTACATAATATTCTACTGTTTTTTATAGTTTTAGTGAGACATAATTAACATATAAACTTGTATTACTCCAGTATGTACAATATGACTTTATACATATATAGTGAAATGATTACCACTATAAATTTAGTTAACATCAATCACCTCAAATAGTTATAATTTTTTTTCTTGTGACAAGAATTCTTAAGATCTATTCTCTTAGCACCTTTCATATGTAGGTAAAGTATTAACTACACTCACTGTGCTGCACATTACATCCCCAGAACTTATTTACCTTACTACTAGAAGTTTTTACCTTTTGACCACCTTCTCCCATTTTCCCCAAACCACCACCCCCCCACCTTTGACAACCACCAATGTGTTCTCTGTATCTATGAGTTAGGTTTTTTAGATTCTACATTTAAGTGAAATCATGCAATATTTGCATGACTGTTTGACTGATTTCATTTAGCATAATGCCCCCAAGATTCATCCCTATTATCACAAATGACAAGATTTCCTTCTCTTTTATGACTGAACAATATTGTGTGTGTGTGTAACCTTTTCTTTTTTCATTCTTTTGTTGATGGACACTGAGGGCTGCTTCCATGTCTTGGCTGTTATAAATAATGCTGCAGTGACAGGGGTATATATATCTTTTTGAGATAGTGAGTTTACTTCCTTTGGGTATAATCCCAGAAGTGGAATTTCTGGATCATATGGTAATTCTATTTTCCATTTCTTGAGAGTTCTTCCATACTGTTTTCCATAGTGGCTACACCAATTTACATTCTTACCAACAGTACACAACAGGTCCCTTTTCTTCACATCCTCTTCAGCACATATTATTTCTTGTGGGGTTTTTTTTGGTAATAGTTATCCTAGCAGGTGTGATGTAATATTTCATTGTGGTTTTAAATTACATTTCCCTGATGATTAGTGATGCTGAGCATCTTTTCATGTACCTGTTGGCCATTTGGATGTCTTCATTGCAAAAATAACTATATTCATTTCCTCTGTCTATTTTTAAATCAGATTGTTTGGTTTTTTTGGCCACTGATTTGCAGGAGTTTTTTATATATTTTGGATATTTATCCCAAGTGTGTGTGTGTGTGTGTGTGTGTGTGTGTGTGTGTGTAATGGTAGGATACCTGGATTATTTATAATTTTTTGCTATTATAAATAATACTGCAATGATAATCTTTGCAATTACTATATAAGTTTTGGTTTTTTTTTTTAAGAGTAATCTCTACACCTAGTGTAGGGCTCGAACTTACAACCCTAAGATTAAGAGTTATATACTCTACCGATTGAGCTAGCCTAGTGCTCCACTAACTATATTTATGTATCTTTTTTTTAAGATTTTATTTATTTATTTGACAGACAGAGATCACAAGTAGGCAGTGAGGCAAGCAGAGAGAGCAGGGGAAGGAGGCTCCCCGCTGAGCAGAGAGCCTGATATGGGACTGGATCCCAGGACCCCGGGATCATGACCTGAACTGAAGGCAGAGGCTTTAACCCACTGAGCCACCCAGGCGCCCTTATGTTTCTTATGTATTTACTGAGATTTGTCATAGAAAGAAAAATATTTTAGCAACTAGTAAGCATTTTATTTTATTTTATTTTATTTTAAAAATTTTATTTATTTATTTGACAGAGATCACAAGTAGGCAGAGAGGCAGGCAGAGAGAGAGAGGAGGAAGCAGGCTCCCCACTGAGCAGAGAGCCTGATGTAGGGCTCGATCCCAGGACCCTGAGATTATGACCGGAGCCGAAGGCAGAGGCTTTAACCCACTGAACCACCCAGGCGCCCCAAATAGTAAGCATTTTAAAGCTCCAATTATATAATGCTCAAGTGCCTTCCTGAAAGGCTGTATCTGTGTGTTCTCCCACCAATAGTAAGTTATTTTTAAGGGAAGACTACCAATCCATTGTCCTTCTCAAGTTATCTTTTTTTTTTTAAGATTTTATTTATTTATATGACAGACAGGGATCACAAGAGAAGCAGGCTCCCTGCTGAGCAGAGAGCCCGATGTGGGGCTCAATCCCAGGACCTGGGATCATGACCTGAGCCAAAGGCAGAGGCTTTAACCCACTGAGCCACCCAGGTGCCCCTCAAGTTATCATTTTTAATTTTGCAGAGAGAATTGTATTTTTTTTAAGATTTTATTTGTTTATTTGAGAGAGAGAGAGAGTAAGAGAAATCAAGAGAGTGGGGTGGAGGGCAGAGGAAGAAGCCGATTCCCCACTGAGCAGGGAGCCTGATATGGGGCTTGATCCCAGACTCAGTCTCCACTGAGTACCTCACAGAGAGAATTTTAAATAAGAGGCATTATGGGGGCACCTGGATGACTCAGTCAGTTAAGCATCCAATTTTTAATTTCAGCTCAGGTCATGATCTCAGGGTGGTAGGACTGAAGCAGGTCAGGGAACACTCAGTGCAGAGACTGCCTGAGAGTCTCTCTCTGCCTGTGCCCCTCCCCACCACTCAGGTCCCTGTGTGTTCTCGCTCTCTCAAATAAGTAAATAAATAAAATATTTAAATAAGTAAGAGGAATTATAAGAAGAAAAGTCTTTGGAGCAGAAGGGGAAATATTGAAATAATCACAGAGAAGAGTTGAGGGGGAAGCGCTGCAGAGTAAAGGAAGGCTTCAGTTATGTTTCCACATGTAACATGAAACAGCTTGGGGCAATGGAAAGAACATGGGGAGTGGGAAAAACTGTGCCAAACTCTGAGACCTCTGAGGGACAGACTCTGAGGTCTCCTCCAGCCCTCATTCGGTAATTATCTCTAGATACAGAGGAAGATAGTAGAAATGGAGTCCTTAAGTGGTTTACTAGTCTTCTCAAATGATCACAGACTTTGAATAAAGCCTATTCATATTTACTTCCTTTTCTGTCTAAAATTAACCCCTGAACCCCACCCTCATCCTTCTGTCCATTCGCCTCCTCACAGTCATTCACACTGCATTGGACTCAACTCCTCTGAAAGGCCACTACCCAGGCTGCAGGATCCATCTTACCAAATTCCTGTCAGGAATGAGACTTCACCCTCTGGGGCTTCCTGAAATGGAGGTTTGGGATTGTTTCTTGGCCTGCACTTGAGCAATTGACAAGCTTAGCAGCTTCTCTGCTTCCCTCAGAAACAGTGATAAGATTGTAAGGAAAGCAATCTGAGTGCTGTATTTGTTTTCTATCAGCCAGGGCCACCTCCTTCAGTGTGCAGAGATTAGTTGCTGGGGGAGAGGACAGCAAATGAGGCAAAAAGCAACCAGGAGACTAAAAAGTCATTTGAATAAGCTTATGTCATGAGGTGTTTGCTGTAGCAACTCTCTCTATGTTTCTTTCAGGTGGCCTTAATTTGAACCCCTTAAAGTTTCTCGTTTTTGACTGGAACTGGAGAGATCAGAAGTTGAGGAGAATGATGGACATTCCCGAGGTACTGTGTAACCAGCAATTGTTTTTAATCTTTTTTTCTTCAACTTGAACTTGAGTTCAGACATAGTAATAAAATCTTTGACATGGGGAGCAAGCACATTCTGGCCATTGAAATGAATTCTATCTTTTAACTCTGAAGTAACTGCAATTACAGAGTCTATCTCACCCGCTTAAACCTAACTGTATCCTTTCCCTTTGTTTTATAGGAATCAGCTTTGTTTCTTCTTTATATGACCAGGGGCCTCTGCCCCACTGGGGACCACATCTATATTGTACCTTTGAGAAACAGGAAGATCTGGAGGACTTGGCACATTTTTGTGTGTTTTGCTTTAGAGAGACATAGTCATCTTTGTCTTTCATCCTTAAAAATGTGTGAGGGAGTAGAGGCACAAACTTGCCTTGTGGCCTGCATCTCCCATGCCCCAAAACTCACTTAATAGAGAGTGCTATTTTGTTTTTGTTTTAGTGGGGAAATTACTTTGATGTCTCGGTGTATTAAAACTGATTAAGTGCCTTTGTGGCCACAGCATTAGCTCATTCTATATTATAAAAGTAATCCAGGGGCATCTGGGTGCAGTGGGTTAAAGCCTCTGCCTTCAGCTCAGGTCATGATCTCAGGGTCCTGGGATCAAGGCCCACATCAGGCTCTCTGCTCAGTGAGGAGCCTGTTTCCCCCTCTCTCTCTACCTGCTTCTCTCCCTACTTGTGATCTCTCTCTCTCTCTGTCAAATAAATAAAATCTTAAAAATAAATAAATAAAAGTAATCCATTATCATCAAAATGTGAAAAATTGACTTGCCACCTACTGTGTATCATGGGACAATTTTTCAATCTAGCCCAATGTTTAGAAGTATCTGTTACAGAGGCGCCTGGGTGGCTCAGTGGGTTAAGCCTTTGCCTTCTGCTCAGGTCATGATCCCAGGGTCCTGGGATTGAGTGCCTCATTGGGCTCTCTGCTTGGCAGGGAGCCTGCTTCCCGCCTCTTCTCTCTCTGCCTGCCTCTTGCCTACTTGTGATCTCTGTCTATCAAATAAATAAAGTCTTTAAGAAAAAAAAAGGCATCTGTTGGAGAGAGAAAAAGATTTATCCAATAATAAAAATGGCTGCCAGTCATCAACCTAATTAATCATGGCAGCGACTATCAAAGAGATTTGGAACTAATCCTCCAAACATGCTGAATAAATTAACTTATCACTTAAAACTATATCCCCAGAATGACGAACCTGATCATGATTGATCAGTGAGTTACTTCAGAAATCTGTACAGGTTAAAAGACAATTTTTTCAGTTTCCTACACACATACACAAATATGTGTGCGCACACGCACACACACACACCTATGCTCTGAACTGACTGGTTTTTTATTTTAATGTTGATTTTTTATTTTTTGAAGATTTTATTTATTTATTTGACAGGCAGAGATCACAAGTAGACAGAGAGGCAGACAGAGAGGTGGGGAGAAGCAGGCTCCCTGCTGAGCAGAGAGCCCGATTCGGGGCTCGATCCTAGGACCCTGAGATCATAACCTGAGCTGAAGGCAGAGGCTTTAACCCACTGAGCCAGGCAGGTACCCTGTGACTGGTTTTTTAAAACCAGTTCGCAAATTTGATGTTAGGAACTTAAGTCTATATCTGATTATTTCAGTTATAATGTGAAACCTGAGTAATCCACTGAAAGTTTTCTAAATTTAATGATAAGGAGGAATTGTGCCAAAGAAAAAACCTTGTCACCCAGTTATTTGTATTATGTTGATGTCATCATTATCTGCTATTCTATTTTGAAATATGTGTGCGATCTCACCATACTTTGGGTATTCTGAAAACCTTTGTATAAGATTTTTTTTTTAAGATTTTATTTATTTATTTGACAGAGAGATCACAAGTAGGCAGATAGGCAGAGGGAGGAGGAAGCAGGCTCCCTGCTGAACAGAGAGCCCGATGTGGGGCTCCATCCCAGGACCCTGAGATCATGATCTGAGCTGAAGGCAGAGGCCCAACCCACTGAGTCACTCAGGCGCCCCTATATAAGATTTTTTTATGAGATTTTATTTTGAATGGTTACAAAAGGGCCCTTTAATGAAATGGATGTTTTATTAAGTACCTCTTCCTTTACTTAAGTAAATATTTCAATTCTGAATAAAACACAGGTTAAGATTTTTACCCCCCCTGATGCTGGCTATAACAGCTACACAAATATTAGGAAGTCCAGTTGGTTGAATTTATTCACCAAGACCATCTTTTCTTGATCTTAACCTTTTCTTTTTCTTTTTTTTTTCCTTTTCTCTCATTTAGATAAGAAAGGAGGTTTTTGAACTTCTGGAAATGGGAGTCCTCAGTCTATGCAAGTCTGAATCTTTGAAGCTCGGCCTTTTCTAAGTCTGGGTCCTAATGAAAATTCCAGTTTTTATGGTGGGATTTGCATCTCATTTAGTAGCTCTGGAATATTGCAAGGACTCAGTAAATATCAGCTATTGTTTTATTATGTTAACTGGATCACCCCATGAATCACTAGAAATTTTTGGTGGAGATTCTTTGACAGAAATGGAACTATCCTTTGCCAACTTCTCTGTATAATAAAGTATCACCAGCTTGTGTATGATTTTTTGTTAAGCAGACAGTTTTTCTTTCACCAGCTGACCTCTCATGTTACTTTGCAGAAGGGAAAGAGCATCTGCGCAACTTTAACCAAGCCACTTTCCTCTCTGAGCCTTGGTTTCAAGAGCTGCAAAATGGGAACCATCCCTCCTAGGATTGTTGAGGCTTCCATATGACAGTACTCGTGGAACAGACTCCTAAACTGAAGCCTGGTACTAGTGTGAAGGGTGCAGTAGTGCTGATAGAAAGAGTTGTGGGTGTATGTGGCACTTGGCAAATATATGGAAGATAACAATATAACTACAACTATCTTAATTGTTTTGTACCTTATTTTAAAATAATCTCAGATTTACAGAAAATGTCTGGTAATACCTGGGAAAGCTACTACACAACATTAGAGAGAAATGAAAGCAAAGACTTAAAAAAAATCACACTCTGAAATTTCTCATGATACCACAATATAACAACTGCTAGTAAGTTGTCATATCCATATCAATCTAGAACTGTGGATCTTCAACCAGGGACAATTTTGCCTCCCTGCGCCCCGCCCCCCACCCAGGAGCCATTTGCTATGTCTGGAGATGTGTTTGATTGTCACAACTCTGAGGATACTGCTAGCATCTAGTGGGGAGTTGGGACTGGCTGTTACTTAGTAGGTAGTATCCTTTGGCCGAGGGTACTGCTCAACATCTTACCATCCTAGGGGACAGCCCCCACAATAACAAACTATCTGGCCCACAATATTAATCAGTAGTGCTGAGGGTAAGGAAACCCAGTTCTAGGAACTTGAAAAACAGAGTATATGAAGTATATCTGTATCCTTGAAGTATATTTATTTAGAAGAGAAATATGTAAATATAAAAGTGCCTGTAAAGTGAGATCTGGCTCTCTTAGGAATGTTACCTCAGAAATGTATTCACTTAATACCTGTGATGGTTAACTTTATATGTCAGCTGGGCACAGGTAGCCCAGACAGTCAAACAAAAATTATTCTGAGTGTTTCTATGAGGGTGTTTTTAGATGAGGTAGACATTTTAAGGGGAGGACTTGAGTAAAGCAGATTGCCCTCCCTCTTGTGGGTGGGCCTCTTCCTGTTAGTTGAAAGCCTAAATAGGACAAAAGGTGGACACTGCTCACCCCCACACACCCTCCACAAACCACCCCCCCCACACAAATAAGAATTCTGATTCCAACTGAAACATTGGCTCTTCCTATTGATAGTCTTCAAACTGGGACCTCGGCTCTTCCTGATTTTACAGCACCTTTTGGCCATTAGACTCAAATCAAGACATCAACTTGGCAGATTTTGGACTTGCCAGCCTCCATAACAACGTGAGCCAATTCCTTCTAATAAAATCTCTTTACGTACCTCCAATTAGTTTTGTCTCTCTGGAGAACCCTGACTAATATACTACATGAAAGTTTCTCCTACTTTGAGATTTGGGTTAGTTTGGTTTTGTTGTTTTATAAAAAGCTTCAGAAATTCTGTTCTTACAGATTTGTTACTGTAATGCCCTTTTGCTAGGTGTTATCTATGTAGTATAATCCCACGCAATGTTGGATCAAATTCCTAGGTGGCAAACGTACCTGATTATTTTGTAGGCCAACCATGCGTATCTAATCTAATCTAATCTTGTAAGCTGTTGCTGCCTTTAAGTTCTTGTCCGTGTTTGTTTAGTAAAACAAATAGATGTGAATTAGAAGTGTTCACTGCCATCTTCTCACAAAGCTGATACCAGCAGCCATACCTGCCACCGTCTCCAAGCCAGATTCAAGTGATATGCTGAAAATTTCCCCCGGCATTTGCTTTTCTCAGTTTTGCAAGTGGAAAGCTTCGAGTCTGAATTGGATTCCATCTAGTATGAGTTTTTGCATTTATTTTGTGTTCTTTTAAACTAGGTACACCTGCCAAAGTTGTTGCCTTCTTTAATATAAAAATAGTCCAAGGGTACCTGGGTGACTCAGCCAGTTAAGCATCTGATTGATTTTGGTTCAGGTCATGATCTCAGGGTTATGATATCAAGCCCAGCATCAGGCTCCTTGCTGGGTGTGGAACCTGCTTAAGATCCTTTCTCTCCCTCTCTTTCTGCCTCCCCTTAAAAAATAAAATGAAATAAAAATAAAAATAATCCAGCATGGCTTCTCTGCCTAATATTAATAAAAAAAGGAAGATTAGGAAGTTGTCTTTTTTTTTAAATCCTAAATTTGTACCTTAAATACATCTTAAAGAAAAGAAATTATTAACAGCCCAATGAAATGTTAAGGGATTTCTGATAAATGAGAAAAACCCCAAACCAAACCAATAATACCATATTGCAATACTGAACTTTTAATTGAGTGTCTATCTTCCTCTTCCTTTCTCTTGCCTCATTTGAGCTACTCTAAAGCACATGCTTGGAAAAAGTTTAGGAGGAGATGTTTTTAATGAACACTTTCTACTGGAGTCTTTCTTATGGATGAAAAAATTGGCAGCTGCTGAGATTAGACATCTGTGTTCCACAATCCCAGTTTGCTTCCCTCTTCCTCATTATCACAAGTAGCAAAGTTAGCTGTAATCTGAGAGCATTCTTCCAACTTAGTTTATATTTATGTTAGAAGCAGCCACATTTGGAAAAAAGCTGATAGCCCTAACTTTTATTTTTTGTATTAATCTCCAAGGCTTTAGGCAAGTTCTCAAAGATAAATCCATGCTTCCCCTTCAGGAAGGGCTTGCCCTGAATTAGTCACCACATCCCAGAAATAGCCCATTATAACTACTTCCCAATGTCACTGGTTGTTGGTCTGTGCAGACCCTGCTGGGGACTGTTCCTCCTGGGCATGGCATTTAGCACACGCTTTTTGAGCCTAAAGTAAAATATACCAATGGCTGATTGAAGAGAGCTGTGTTATATCCTGCTGAATATCAGGTTCTGTTAAGGAATAATTCTGGGAAGTAGATGCAACTAAAAGGAAACTTCATGTAATTCTTCATTTTGTATGAGCATTATGCAGTATCACTATGTGTAATAATGTTTTAAATGCCTGGAAAGTATACCTCAGTCACCTGCAGGGCCAAAATGAAGAGGACATCTGAGGAAAGTCAGTCCCGATTGCCAGACAACTCTGCCCTGAAGCAGCAGCAATTGCCTGCCTACCGGCTACAGCTCACAGCCACTGGAGTCCTCTCTGGCTTTTTTGCAACAGGAGTATTCTGCCTTGGTGTCGGCATCATTCTTATATTGTCTGCAAAGAGTATCAAGGAAATAGAGGTTTGTCCCATCTTACATTGTTAATGTAGATTCTAGGAATTTTCAGTTTGGGGACTATAAATGAGTGGTCAGTTTGAGAACACGGCCCCTCGATAAATGAGACTAGAACATTCCTTTTTCAGTTAACTAGTGCAGATGGTGGCTGCCTGTGTGTTGGCTTTATTCATTCCTACTTCCTCTTAAGTACACTCACTCTCATGCTGGTCTGCTCAGCCAATCATTTACAGGAGCCTGGCAAACCCAGAAGCTTTTTAAGCTGGCTGGAGAACTGACCAAGGATTGTTAGAGGTAGGAGAAGGAGAGGCAGGGTCAAATGACTGCCAGATGCCTGTGAATCATATGGATAAAAAAGTAAAGAGACAAAGAGGTCTTCAATTTTGTCCCACTTTCAAGCATTGTGTCTTTCCCTTTGCACATGAACTCCCTCTGAGATCATTATTTTAATCTAGGAAAGCCAAGAACCCAAATCTTTCTGGCCTCTTAAGGATACTTAGAAATATTAACTAAATTCTGCTGGAGACTGAGAGTTTGCACATGAGTAAGATAAGTAAGAGTTGGTTCCTGCCCTCAGTGAGCTAATGATAGAGTAGTTAAGGCCGTGTGTGGTAAGAGCAAAGAGCTCAGCCATGGCTGCCTTGTTCACCACATCCACAACCCCTTCCTTGCACACTGCCCAGTACATAATGGGCCCAAACTTAGTGGAAGAATGGATCAGGGCAAACAGGGCTTTAAAGAGGAAACCACCATGTCATGTCCCACTCCTCTTACCAAACCACGCTGCTCTAATGCCTTTCCACTTATATTTTCTGCTACCAACTCTCAGCGGTTTATCTCCCCAGGAATTAAATGGCCCTAGGTCCTTCTGAGTCTTCCAGTGTGAGATTTAAATGACCAGGGTCCACCAAATAGCAGATGAAAAATGGCAAGAGAAAATTAAACTGCCTTTTCCACAAACAGCTCATCCCATTTGCTTTTTCTATTTTCTTCTTCACCAACACCTTTCTTTCTGATTTCCCTCCCCCCCTTCCCTTGCTTCTTCCCTTCTAGTTATCCACCCTCACTCACTGTGAAGTGCAGCCTTCATTAAGAGGCAGCCATTGCTAAATGATGTCACCTCGTGCATTTGAAGGGAACCTCACTCCACAGTTCACTAGCCACTCTGCAAACAGCTTTCCACGAATGATTTTTATCATGTTAAGGATATTTTCAAATTGACCTTTTTCCTAGTCACTTAGGATAGGACATGTTGCTTTTATACAAGAAAGCCAGAAACCACTGTGATAGTGAGATCCTCTTTTGCACATGGACGTATTTCATTATACTGGGTGATAAGATGAAGTGCATACCTCAGGCCGGTGTGATCAAGCACAGACCTAGTAGAAGAGTTCTAAGTGGTTTTCCTCTTCTCACTTTGCCTTGGGCTACAAGGATGAAGTGACTTTATTCCAGTTCCCTTTGAGCAAGAATAATTGTTCCTGCCTCTCCAAATTTCTATGAGGAGCAAACAGATTGTGATCTTTCCTGTCATTTTAGAGCTATAGGTTTACAAAGTCATTCACGAGAGTAGATCATAGATATGTTTTCCTCATAAATAAGTATTTATTGATTTTATTATTTTTTCCATCTTTAGTCGCCTATTTCACCCATCCCTCCGCCCTTCTCCCCTCTGGTAACCACCAGTTTCTTAATAGGAGTCTGTTTTTTTGTTTCTTTTTTTTTCCTTTGCACATTTGCTTTGTTCCTTAAATTCCACTTATGAGTGAAATCATATGGTATTTGTCTTTCTCTAACTGACATAGTTCATTTAGTATAATACTCTGTAGCTCCAGGGGTGCCTGAGTGGCTCAGTCAGTTAAGTGTCTGACTCTTGATTTCCACTCACATCATGATCACAGGTGTGTGAAATCAAGCCCTGCATCAGGCTCTGAGCTCAGTAGAGATGCTTGAGATTCTCTGTCCCTCTTCCTCTGTCCCTCCCTCCTCACTCTTTATGAATAAATAAATAAATACATAGAATTTTTAAGAAATACTTTCGAGCTCTATCCACATCATTGCAAATGGCAAGCTGCCATTCTTTTGATGGCTGAGTAATATTCCATTATATTTATATCTCACCTCTTCTTTATCCATGCATCCGTCTATGGACACTTGGGCTGGTTCTGTAGTTTGGCTGCCACATAAAACTTAGAACTAGAAAACACCTTAGAGGGGTGACTGGGTGGCTCAGTCATTAAGCGTCTGCCTTTGGCTGGGGTGGTCATCCCAGGGTCCTGGGATCGAGCCCCACATGGAGCTCCCTGCTATGCGGGAAGCCTGCTTCTTCCTCCTACACCTCCTTCTGCTTGTGTTCCTGCTTTCACTGTCAAATCGGTAGATAAGTAAATAAATAAATAAAATCTAAAAAAAAAAAAAACAACCTTAGGTATCATCTACTCATTGATCACTTGTTCATGAAACACATTTTTTTTCCTCATTCTGCATTAATAGAAATCCAACAGGAATCCATGGAGTAGAATGAATACTACAACAGCAAGCTCACAGATCAATTAATTGCTAGACAGAATGATGCTGATCAATAAAATGTGGGCCCTGAGATTAAATATTTAAATCAAAGTCAAAGATTGACCGAACTGAACCCTAGTTTCCTCAGTCACAGTTTAGTATGGGGTCAGTTATGGTACAGCCCTATTCTTTAAAGCTTTTTAAAATTTAGAATGCAGTTTCACACACAGCACATCAATATTTTCCAAAATAATAGCTCACGCCTTGTTGTGTTTTTAAAGAATGACTTAAAAACACATACATACATACATACATATATAAAATAATAACAAATATAAGGATCTACATACAATTAAGTAGCTTTTTGGCTAATCTTTAATGTAGTGCTAACACTTTGGCTCTTTGGCTTCAAAACTCCCAGTGGTTTGCAAGGATTAAAAAATGCTATCTTTCTTGTTAGTATTCCCTCCCAAAGAATCCTACATCCCATTGGCAGTTTATCAAGGAGAAGGCCACTTCCTTGCTTTTCTGCTCTTCCCCATTCCCATAATCTAATTATTCTTCAGCACAGTGAGGAAAGAGCAGAAGGGGAAGTGCACAGCCTCTGTGAGCCTTCCTTCCTTAAGCTTCTTCCAGCTATATTTTTACATAACTGAGGCTCTTAACCAGAGCTCATGGGATTTGCTCGTTTGGAACACAGCACCCTTTTTTAACAAGTCCACAATACGATTTTAAACAGAATTTAACTTTTAAAAAACACAATATGACAACATTTTAAAATCAGAATTATTCCACATATATCAATAACCCTACATTTTGGAAGCCCTTCTTTTTCTGTGTTTGGTCCTTTTTAATAACTTCCTCTAGATGTTATGTAGAAAAATTCATTAGTATAAATATTTTCCATACAATAGAATGGAAAAACAGTGAAGTGACTTCCCCATAAAGCTGATTAGCCTCAGGCTGTAGACCCAGTTCTTGTGAGTCATTGTCTAATACTTTCCTAATGACACCTCTTTATGATGGAGACACAAGCATACATCTCAACAGTTGCATAAATGTACAATAGAAACACTGAATTCCAGGTCAGTGGCAAAATACTGCCAGGTCTGAAAATGAAAGTCTGTAGAAGGGCCCACTCCTTCCAAGCATCTCTGGAAACACTTTGTGCCCAGCAGTGGAGATTATCCTTCATTCATGTCCCAGAGTCCATGCCCTTGACACAGAGCGTGAAGACATAGGTGGACTCAGGACTTGATTTTTAAAATATGAACTCGTGTAATTTTTAATTAATAATTGTTCTTTTGCCTGCCTGATAGATTAAATACACAAAAATCTGTGGAAATTGTGCAAAACTGCGAGAAGATGCCACTAATTTTGACAAAGAATGCACCTGCTCTATTCCCTTTTACCTTTCAGAGACAATGCAGGTAAGTGAAATTCAAGAGTCTTCAATTAGCTGTACACTGATCTATTCCCATTTCACACTTGGCAGTAAGTTCATGATTTCCACCAAGAGCTTTCCAAAACCGAAAATACAAAAAATGAAACAGAGTGCTGGTGAGGGACCTTACAAAGTGTCGAGTTCATGCACGACTCTCCCCCCAACTTTTTTATTTTGGAATGTTATTCTTCTCCTTTGTTTCTAAGTTTCCAGACTCTTTACCTACCCCACTTCGTAACATAATTCTTAATATCAATCAGATTCTATTCCAAATGTCAACACAAGGGGAGACCATTGAACCTAACCACCCATTTTATAGTGAGAAAATTAATGGGCTGAGAGGTTAAGTGACTTGGACAAGGTTAGTCTCAGGGGTCACACACCTGCTGGGATTCTCCCCCATCCTCCCTTTCCCCACCCCCTCAAGTCATTCTACATTTGCAATTGCCTAATCCCTAAGGCAACTCTTGGCCTGGCTGTGAGGCACTGTGAGAAATGTGAAAGAAGTATTAAAAGAAGTCCCTGCCCTTGGGCTGATTAAAGTCTTATGTTAGTCCAGGTCCTCTGAGAAGCAGTTGCCAAGACAGGATTAGACATGCAAGAGATTTACTGGGGGAACTGCCTGTGAGGGAAAATGGGGAGAGAGCCAGAGGAGGCTGGAAGAGCTGTTAGATCACAGCACAGCTCTGACCCTGTGAAGAAAGGGGAAGCAGAGAAGGAAGGAAGGAAGTTAGGGAGAAAGGTATTGGACTCCAGTGTATTCTTTAGGAACTTTCGGCAAGGCCAACAGAGAATCCCTGACGGAGTCTGCCTCAGTATCCCTGCCACGCTCAGCCATTGAGAGCACCAGGGACAGCATGGCCTTGGTGCAAACGCAGGATGATTTCAGAGCAGTGATAGCTGGGGTCATCCCTCAGTTACTGTCCCTATAGTGGGAGACCCCAGAGGCATCTTTTCAGAGCCTCCACGATTTTACCTGGTAGTCAAGACAACCAAATAAATGAAAAACTGTGTTCCCTTCAACTCCTCAAGATCCTGTCCTGTCCTCTAGACTCCACACCTCTCCCCCCACAGTGTCCTCCTCTCTGACTTGGTCGATCGCCCTCTCTCCCTTTCAGATGACTCTGCCTGGGCTGAATCTAAGTATAGGCAGGCTCTCTCTTGAGCATCCCACTGAGCGTTCCCCTTGAGCTTCCCACCTCAAGACCCTGCTTCCACCTCCGACTCGGCTGGCCCCAAATGAGACTCATCATCATCTCCTGGAAAACCCTCCTTACTTCCCTTGCTGGTAAAGATCCCATCACCGAGACTCCAAACTTTCCTCTTTGACTTTACCCTGCCAACTCCTTTTTCATCTAAGCCTCTGATGGGTGGACACTGTTCTTCAATCCATCTCTGCAACCACCCTGCCCTCTTTGTTTTCTTTGGCATGGCCTCAGTTCGGGCCTCCTGGTCCAGTATCAGAGCTACCTACTTGCCGTTGGCTTCCCCTACGTTAAACCAGCTGTTGTTTGCAACATAAGTTCACCATCCTCTGCGCCCCCCCAAAAAAGCACTCTTTCGGGTTGCTCTTCAACCACCTGAGGGCCAGCTACCTTTTCATAAAAAGAGAGAGGAAGAAGGAGACCTTGTACTCTAGCCAGCAGACCAACTTGCTTTCCCACAATATGACTCTCTCTGTTTCTGCTATTGTTTTGCCTAGAAAGTCTCCCCACTCACTGCCACTTGTTTTAAAACCCTAACATCCCTGGGCATTCCTTGACCCTCCTTTTCACTCCTTTCTCCAGCAACAATTTGCCCACATTCATATCCTGGGAGCAATTTCCATTCTTCCGATGAACTTATTATAATCAGTTGTAGAATGATATCCTGTGGCTTCACTTCCTCTACTTATAGGAACCTCCCTGAGGATAGAGACCATGCTTTACATGTTGCACCACAACTACCTACTCGAAAGTGCATGCGCTACACGCTCAACCTTCCCCACGCCCTTCCTTTACCAGGTCAACTATCCCTGTTCCTATCTGCAGGCTTATCTCCACCTGTCCTGAGATGCCTTCTTTTCTTGCCCTTATAAGGTCTTAAATTAACAGTTCCGTCCTCTCCTATATCATCAGCTTTTCTTTCTACTCAATCATTCCCAGCTTACAGACATATTACTTCAGTTCTCTTCAAACAAACCACTCTTCTGTTCTCCCAATTTCCCTGCCAGCTATTTGTCCATTTCTTATTTCCCATTAGCAGGAAATCTCAAATGAGTTGTCTATCTTGGCAGTAGTTCCTCTCTTCTCACTTTCTCTTAAATCTACTCAGTCAGGTTTCAGCAGTCAGACCTTAGTGCCTTGTCACTCACTGGACACAGGTGATCACTCCCTCATCCTCTTAGCTTTCAAGATACTGTACTGTCTTGGTTTTCCTCCTAGCCCCCGATTGCCTCTTTGGTTCCTTTGCTGTTCTTCCTGTTTACCCCAAACTCCTTACGTTGAGATAGGCAGCACTTTAGTCCTAGTCTTTAGTCTTCTCTCTAACTGTGTTCACTTTTTTTGAAAATGTCATCTACCTCCAGACTTTAGATGCCATCTACTGCCAATATCATTTTATATCTCTAGCTTAAACATCTCTTCCCAATCCATACTTGTATGTCCAGCTGCCTTCCTAATATCATGTGGATATCTAATAGATATCTGAAGCTCAGCATTTCCAAACCTGAATTCCTGGTTTCCACTTCTCCCTTATCCACTGCACCACTCCCTGCCCCTACCAAAAAACCCAGTCCATCCAAAGACTTCTCAATCTCAGTTGGAAACAACTCCATCGTCCTAGGGGCACCTGGGTGGCTCAGTCATTGAGCATCTGCTTTCAGCTCAGGTCGTGATCCTGGGGTCCTGGGATCGAGCCCTGCATCACTGGGCTCCCTGCTTAATGGGAAGCCTGCTTCTCCCTCTCCTGTGGCCCCTGTTTGTGTTCCCTCTCTCTCTCTCTGTCAAATCAGTAAAGAAAATCTTTAAAACAAAACAAAACAACTCCATCCTTCCAGTGCTCAGGCCAACAGTCTAGTAGTCATTGTCATTCCTTTTATTCTTTCACATCCAATCCATCCTGTTGGCTCTACCTTCAAAATATATCCAGGGTCTGTCCACTTCTCTCACTTCGTGCACTACCACCCAGCTCCATGCTATATTCACCTCTCCCTTAGATTTCTGAAATAGCCTCCTAGCAGGTCTCCCTGCTTCTATCCATGTCTCAACATAGCAACCAGAGTGAGTTTTTCTTTTTTAAGATTGATTTATTTATTTGAGAGAGAGAGAAGGGAGAGGCAGAGGGAGAGAGACTCTCAAGCAGATTCTGCACCAAGCACAGAGCCCAACACAGGGCTCAATCTCACGACCCTGAGATCACGACCTGAGCAGAAACCAAGAGTCTGCTGCTCAACCAACTGTGCCACCCAGGCACCCCCAGGGTGAGCTTTTTAAAGTCGAAGTCGTATGTTATTCTTTTACTCAAAAATCCCTGAAGTGGGGGCACCCAGCTGGCTCAGTTGGAAGAGCATGCAACTCCTGATTTCTGGGTCATGGGTTGAAGCCCCACACTGAGAGTAGATTACTAACAAATAAATAAACTTAAAAAAAAAAAAAAAAGAAAGAAACCCCTGCAATGTCTCCTCTTTCCATTCAGTGAAAAAGCTTAAGTCCCTTCAAGGCTTTGCATGATTTGGCTTCTTATTTCCTCTCTGACCTAAACCTTCATTCTATTCCCCCAACCCCACTCCTACCACACTGGAATCCTCACTCATTCAACTAGTCATGTGTTCTCTTGCCTTGCCCCCTGTACCGGATATTCACTTGGCCAACTGCCCTATCTCCTTCAGGGCTTGGTCCAACCTTCACTTCAATAAGGCCTACTGTGGCAATCCTATTTCACACTACAAACTGTCTATTCACCCCACTCTTGTACTACTCCCGATCCTTGTTAACTTGCTGTGATTTCAATTTTTCCATAGTACGTATCACCTTCTAATTTGCCAAATAAATTAATAGTCTATGATATGTATTGTTTATTGTCTATCTCTCATTATCGTGTCCCAAGCACCTGTGACAATGCCTGGCACAGTGTAGGTGCTCAATTAATGTTTGTTGAATGAACATATGAATCTCTGCTTCCTCCACAGTGCATAACACAGTATATTTATGTAGTAGGTGCTCAGAAAATGTTGGAAGAGTAAATGAACAGAGGAAAGATCAAGTGCTAAATTATATGGCTTTATGTTCTAGGAAGCTTTGGTTTTATGTGACCTTTTTCTTATTTCTCTCTTGATCCCAAATGAAAACATGTTGGCATTAGTAATATTCTGAATACATCCAGATTGATTATGGCTAGGGCTAAGCAATTTTGTGAGTAAGTGAGATATAAACTATAAGAGAATTACTGAGTTGTACTAGGATTATAAATAATATCTGCATAAAGTCAGTGAGGGAGGTTTTATGTGTGTGTCCTTATAGGTCAAAATTCTAGTTCTTTATAGGTATGCCCTTTCTTGCCTTCCTCAACTCACCATCCTGAGTTACTGTTAGTGTAGACAGTACCTACACTTGTGGTTAGCACAGCATAATGAATGTCTAGACTTTGTCAAATCACTATGTAGTACACCTGAAGCTAATGTAACATTGTGTATCAACTATACTTCAACTGAAAAAGAAAATTAGTGTTGCCTAATTTTGGCCGGAAAGCACGGGGTGCTAAAAACAATAGAAAACTAATCTCTCACAGTTCTGGAAGTCAAAAGTCTGAAATCAAGGTGTGACAGAGTTGGAGGCTCAGAGTACTTACATTTTTAAAGAAAAAATCCAAAAGATCGAATCTTAAGGGTTTCAGTTTCCATCTGTCTGTGTACTTTGAAACCTTAAAGTCAAATAAATGTTACCAGCTGCTAACCATTCCTTTCAGGCAAAGACTTTCTCATAAAAATCCAGCCAAACTAGTTAGTGCAACCACAGAGCCTTCGGTTCACCAGTTAGCACACAGCACACATGCTAGGCAATGAGTTCACACAAGACTGCCTTAAACTAGGAATCCTGCACAAGAGTGCCACTGAATTTAAAGAGAAGAAACACCATAGAGTGCCTTGTGCCTCTAGGACCAATAAAAAAGATGATGCTCTGGGAGGCCTTGTTAAGCTAAATTTGGGACAAAGAATCACTGAAAAAAAAAGGTTATTAAAACACTTCTGTCCCTGGTGTGGTGTGAGTGTGCTCTGCCTGTTTATTTTGTAATTTATGTGAATGTATCACTTTGGGTAAATGAAATTCTCTTTTTAGCCTCCAAGAAAATGTACGGTAAATTCCACTCTGTGGGTTTCATATTTTCTGTAGTTATGGGTCAGCAGTAGAGGTTCCCTTGTTGGGTGAGGAAATGTAATCAGTCATTCCCGCTATGCCTTCACACCCAGGGTCTCTTGTTTATGATGTTGCAGCCTGCCTCTTTGTCATGACCCAACATCTCTCCTTGTTGGTATTCCAGACACTTTTCTCTTACAAGTGACTAAGTTCTTAAGCCTTTGTTGTTTTCTGTAAATGGTCACACTTACCATGGCCTTTATTTCCAGCCTGCCCTGAGTACCAGCTCACATTTTCCATATTCATCCTCTTACATGTCCTTAGGGGGAGACCAGAAGCCTTTTCAAAGTGCCAGTTTTTCATGGTATACGCGAATCAATTGACCCCAGAGATTATAAAAGAATACATTTGTATTTCTGGCACGGAATATAACGGCTAACATATGGGGAGCACTTAATAAAGGCCTTCATCTTTTTGGATGCAGGCCTTCATTATTTTGGAGGTAGGTCATATATTAATTATAAACAGCCACATTGGGCATTTCCATTTGCATTATATGTGCTGTTTAGTAAGATCTGTATCAAGTCTGCCTGGAGAATGTTGCTATGTCACCGTAAAGGTAAGCATGATGGTAGCCTATGACTAGACAGCCTCATAGGGTAGCATAGATGAAAAGGACCATCTCTCATGGCAACAGGGTGACTTATTGCCAAGGTGAAAATCACCTTTCTTTCAGATCCATGAATTATTCTATTCCCTCTTTTTTTTTTTTGGTCCATAACAAATGGTTCACCATTTCTTGAGCAAGCACTGTGTGCCAGGTACTGTGCTAGATTCTGGGGATAAAAAGACAAAGACCCCAGAGCCAAACTACAAGGAGCAATCTCATGCCTTTCACATGCACCCGGATGGCCCCAACTTCAAATATGTTCAAGGATTTCGTTTGAAATAATTGACTTTGATGCCTACCACAACCCCTGGGCAAAGCATTTTTCCTGGTATTGTTAGAAAATAATGGAATCTGTAGCATCAATTTTATATATTGAGAATACAAAATCTGGGTTTAAGATTTTTTCACGGCGGAAGCACAGCAGCCCTTACAAAAACATTGGAAATAAGTTATTTGGTGATTTTAATAATTCTGTGTAGACAAGGATTTTCCAACACCAATTTTTAAAAAAATAATTTCTTGGGTTTCTGCTTGATATAAAGAAACTTCCAGTTCCTATTCGTTCTTTCTGTGATAATTTTTATTCTAAAAATTGTGTCCATGTTTATTAATATTCCAGTTAATTCTTCTTGCTTTTCTCCTTTTACAGGGTAATGTTTATATGTACTACAAACTGTACGGCTTCTATCAGAATCTCTATCGATATATTCTGTCCAGAAGTAATAGCCAACTGATGGGTACAGACTTAAAGGTTAGGCTTTAGTTAATTTAGTAAATACTTAAAAAAAAACAAAAACAACAAAAACCTGGTGGGTCTTTAAGTCTAAAAGAGGTTATCAGAAAATAAACTAAAAATCTAAAGCTTTATAAAACAGAATGTTCATTTCATTTTTGCATAAAATGAATGGGCTGGGTATTCTATATATCTGCTAATGAGAGGAGTAGTTTCCCTCTTCAGAACAGTAGTACGAATCTTGTCCAGTTAAATGGTTATCCTTTCATGCACCAGCCATTTTGATAGTAACCTTGAGTGTTTGGTCTCAGTCCAGTTCCCTGTATATCTACCATTGTCCTTCCTGTAATTCGGGACTTCACTCCACCCAAGGTTAAGGAAATTAAGGAAATCAAGCTCTACTTGATTGATTAAGAGCCTTTGGTTTAATTAAATACCCTTTCACTCTTAGAAGTATAAATTTTTATTCTTGATAAATGATACTCAGCATGCTAGCAAAAACAAACAAACAACAACAAAAACCCTAGAAGGAAACCTTTTCCATAATGAGATTATTATATGAAAGTGATAATCAGATGATTTTTTTTTGGCCACCACTCTTTTAAAAATCTATTGTGGTAGTTAGGTGGATGGATCCCCTGTGATAAGTCACCTAATATATAGACTCACTACAATTTGTATCATTTTCAGAATATGAATTACACTTCAATAAAAAAAAGATTTAATAATATATTCTGGGTGTAGCCTTAGTGTGATATTTAGCTGAGCCCACAAAGTAAGTTCCTTCCTGCAGATGTATTTGGTATGTTATATATTGTTAATAAGGAAAAAAATATACACAACACACACACACACACACACACACGAACATACACACACACACACACACACATACACACAAAACCTCCAAAACTCAAAAATTTCCTAGTCTACATCAGCCAGAAATCTGGGAAAAACAGGTAGCAGTCCACAATCTTGTTATTAGTGTGGGTTAATTTACATTGCCAGTGTTCTCACTTTTAACATTCTAAGAGAGTTTACCAAAGCATTTCTTTTTACTGTATCATCTTGCTTCCAGGATGTTGGAACCTGTGCTCCATTTAGCAGGTCCCATGATGGGACTCCAATCGCTCCTTGTGGTGCTATTGCCAACAGCATATTCAATGGTAGGTGACTTTTCCTGTCTCCATGGTGTGCCTTTTCATAAGCAGTAATAACCTAAATGTCCAGAAGATCACCTCTGCAACTGAGTAGCATTTCAAAATAAGAAAAAAGAAAAGAAAAGAAATTGTGTATACACTATCCACTGACTTATCGTATTTCATTTGCAAATAACTTCTCCCTTACCAGAGATCTGAAGTAGTTAGGGAACATGAGCTCAATGGAGCTTTAGAGTATTTTCCAATAATTGGGGCCTTGGCAAGAAAGAGAATAGTTTTCTAATTCCAACATCTATTACATGTAGGCATGTTGAGAGTCTGCTAAAACCCTAGTTTACTTTTCAGCTGTGTCTGGTTTTGTACTTTGAAGTGGAGCAAAAATGCTTGCTTGCATCTCTAGCACAGTTTTTAATTTCCTTACAGATACCATTATTCTTTCATACAACCTGAATTCCTCTATACCTATTGAAGTCCCAATGCTAAGAAGTGGAATTACATGGTGGACAGATAAGTATGTCAAATTTCAGAATCCAAGATCCAAAAATCTTTCTATCGCATTTGCAGGTAAGACCCATATATTAGCTAAATCTTCTTTTCTCAAGTTTTTATGTGTGAGGAAATGTTTAAGATACCTCCTTCTTTACTTTTTTTGCTGACTTCCCCTTTGCTCTGACTTCCCCTCCCTGTGGACATCTCCATCACGTACCTATCAGAAACATGAAATGATGGGTGCCCTGGTTCCTTTCAGTTGACATTAGGAAAAAAGCAATGTTTTAAGAAAATTGTTGCTTTATTTGTAATTAGGGTGACCATGTAATTTGTTGTCTAAGCTCGTGCACTTTTGAGAGTGAAAAGGGAGCACTAGAAAAACTAAAGTTAAATATTTATTTTAAATTTGAATTTATTAATCAGTAAATTGACATTACCATATTGATGAACCTATACAATAATTCCATTACAAACTACTTTATTTATTTATTTATTTATTTATTTATTTATTTTTAAAGATTTTTATTTATTTATTTGACAGATAGAGATCACAAGTAGGCAGAGAGGCAGGCAGAGAGAGAGGAGGAAGCAGGCTCCCCACTGAGCAGAGAGCCTGATGCAGGGCTCAATCCCTGGGATCATGACCTCAGCTGAAGGCAGAGGCTTTAACCCACTGAGCCACCCAGGTGCCCTTACAAACTACTTTAAAAGGCAACTATTTCAAAAATTAAAATAACATATCTGTGTATACTAAGCCAACTAAAAAAATGACTTTATTATTAAAACATTAAAAGATAACCTAAGCAGAATTACTATTCTGGATATACAGTCACATAATTTTAATCAGTTTCTTGGCCATATTTGTCTTCATTACATGCCCCTGTATTTTTCTAATGAGTTTATTCTTTTTATTATTTTTTAAAATTTATTAAAATATTTTTAATTATTTTACAGAATTATCTGCAGTCTTTTTTGAAGTTAAACTTTATGGTTGGGGCGCCTGGGTGGCTCAGTGGGTTAAGCCGCTGCCTTCGGCTCAGGTCGTGATCTCGGGGTCGAGGGATCGAGTCCCGCGTCCGGCTCTCTGCTTGGCAGGGGGCCTGCTTCCCTTCCTCTCTCTCTGCCTGCCTCTCTGCCTACCTGTGATCTCTGTCTGTCAAATAAATAAATAAAATCTTTAAAAAAAAAAAAACTTTATGGTTAATCAATTTGATACTGTTGGCCCTTTTAATTGATTCTTCTCTTTTAACTCTAATTATTTTCTTAACTGAGAAGGTAGCTATAGGTGCTGAGGTACCTATTATGCTCATAGCCAATTTTACTAAATGGAGGATATTTTCATTTTCATTTTTTTATATTGAAATATGCTAGTATTATAACCTAAATATTTTCATAGGCACTGTCTTTTTACCTCACATTTTTTTCTATCTCTTATCTTTCTAAGTGTGTTCCTAAATTTAGATGCTATAAAATCTTAATATCGTTTCATTCTGGTAGAGAAAAATTTTTGACAATTTTATTTATTTATTTGAGAGAGACTGAGCGAGAGAAAGAGAGAGAGCATGAGCAAGGGTGAGGGGAAGACGAAGAGGGAGAAGAAGACTCCCAACTGAGCAGGGACCCTGATGTGGGACTCAATCCCAGGACTCTAGGAGCTGAGCCGAAGGCAGGCACTTAACCAAATGAGCCACCCAGGCACCCTAAAGAAAAAATTTAATCCAGTTAAAAATAGGAGCTCCATGAAAAGAGCTTTTACCTGAATTGAAACATTGTGAAGTATGATTGTAGAATTAAAAATTAAATTGGTCCACATTTTGAACTCTCATTATATAACATGTTCAGTTATTCCATTGTTTTCATGGGGGTAAATTTTAATATCTTCTTGTTTGCAAAACTGTCTTTCAATAATTACAATTCACTAAATCAAAAACTAAGTTTTTTGGCATTCCATATTTTGGATACTTCATTTAAAATCTTTAAATTACTTTGAC
This sequence comes from Mustela putorius furo, assembly GCF_011764305.1. Lineage (NCBI taxonomy): Eukaryota > Metazoa > Chordata > Mammalia > Carnivora > Mustelidae > Mustela > Mustela putorius. The sequence continues at coordinate 26,766,539 of NW_025421987.1, forward strand.
TAAAATTCAACCCAAAGTTAGAGGCTCATTTACCAAAAAAATTTAGGATAATTATAGGACACATCATTTCATATACAAACTAGTTCTTCAAAGGCTCAAGCATTTCTGGTTGATGATGCGTAGCAAAGATGGACCACATATACTACCATCCTGAAGTGTTTCTTTTAATTATCATCCATCTTATTGTAAAAATTTTACAGTTCAGTTTCTCTGTGAATATACAAAAATATTTAATTTGCACAACCTCAGCTCTTCTTTTAATTAGTAAAATACTGTAGCTTGTTTGGATATAGTGACACATTATGTATCTACCACAACCAAGTTAAAGTACATTGATCTGTACATTTCTCGATTTATCAAGAACATTATCTTTATTCTGATGTTGTGCTCCACCAAATTTGTGTTTATGCTGTCACCGCAAAACCAAAAACTTACACTTGATTTTTCATTTTTTAGCTGAATTTATAGCAATATTTATTATGTTAGAATTTTTAATCTTTCAAGACTGAGTATCAAAAAGCTTTGCTATGATTGCATGAAAAGTCACACCAAAAAAATCAAACAATTATTATAATTAACTGATTTTTCTATTTTGAAGCATTTGAAGACACTGATGTGAAAGTGGACTCATTTATTTGTGTACAAATTTCTTTTTATACGAAAGAACAAATGGAGGCAACACATTAAAGCTTTCCTTTGTTTAGCCCCCACCAAAAAAAAAAAAAAAACTAAAGGGAAGCTCAGTTGATCTAAATGAAAAGTCATGCTCACATAATGACAAAGAAATGGACCTTCTGTAGCTACCTGAGGCAAAGCATTGTCGGATATACTTCTAAAAATAACCACAAACCTCTGAAGTAGATGTTGATGTTTTTCAGGAGACTCATGTCTTTTAATTTTCAGTTGGTCATTGACATCACAATGGTTCCTTTGTGTGGTAATTGTCAACCAGCACTGCAAGTTTCACATTTATCAACTTTCTCAAGAAACTGTACTTAATTTTACATTAAACATACATGCTTTATTTTTTAGCTCTTTACAGCTAAAAGGACTTCCTAGCAAATAAAAACTGATACCAAACAATAAAATAGTTATACATTTGTACCCTATAATAAGTGATAAAACCACAGTTGCAACAGGGTTCAAATGTACACCCAGCAAGACATTCAGCATCTATCTCCCACACTATGTCATGTGTGTATAACATAACCTATAATTTCCCACTGATCCCACTGAGTTGTAGGCTGGCAGCTTCGTGTGTCTCATTGGTCAACACAGAGGCCATGACCTAACTAGCTGGAGTGTCAAGCAGCTGGGAGGCGTCACAGGAATATACTATGTTTTGATTGAAAGGATCTCTGGTTATCTTTCATTAATCACATGTTAAAGTAAGCATTCCATTCACTGCACATGGGTATTTCGCACACTATTAGCTAAGACAATGGCTGGAAGGTGGAAGGATGAAATTATATGTACATTATTTGTTTGGGATAAATGCTAAGTCAGGTGGGATAACAGACAAAAGACATATGCTGGACTATCTTAGACAACTGGCACGTATGATCACTGTATCTATAATTGAATCCCTAGTTTTTGAAAGGAACTTGGCAAAATTCTCTTATTTTGTCTTGCCACATAACCTTGGCCTGCAACACAAAGAGTCTTTGGTGTTCTCTCATCTCCTGCTCCACTTCGTTTTTACCTTTACTGTAAAAGTTACCACATTATCCTGTAATTATCTATTTGAATACTTGTCATCCCTCTTCAGCCTGTGAATTCCTTGAGGAAATTAGGAAGTTTTTTATCTCTGGTGCTTGATACATAGTGACCAATCCAGAAATGCTTGTTGTTGAATAAATGGATAAATACGAATGACCCAACTTGGAAAAGGAAGCAAGTTGGTGCCTCTTAGATCACACTTCTCATACTCTCTGGAAATGGGATGAACTGGGATCAGGGGTTGGTAAGGAAAAGCAGGCTTAAAGTTACATTTTTAACAAGCTCCCCGGGTGATGAAGGTCAGTTTCTTATAGGACATATTACCTTGGGACATGAGCTCATGACAGGGTGAGGTCCACGGTGGAGGTACCAGAGGCAATTTCAGTTTTCATCAAAATTCTTCTAGCAACAATGATTGAAATTTTGGGAAGGGCCAAAATAGTTGAGCTCCACAATATTTGCAGAGGAAGTTTCTTCAGCAAAGGAATTTTTTCCAGAGGAAGTTTTAAGTGTACAAACATACTTAAGCAGATTAGTAGAACCAAACTGAGCACTTGGTTTTACAAGTCCCGTGCTTAGAAAACAGGACAGGTTTCTTTTAAAAGAAAACAGTTTAGTCAATCGAGTTGAGAAAGAGTGGTTTCCTCTTTTGCATTTGGATTCTGCAATTACTAGAACCAATTTTCTAGAATGAAAAAGTTCATTAAGCAATTTTCTCTTATTGACTAATTCTTTAAAATTCAATATGGATTTTATTATCTTCTGTCACTCTTTCCTTTAGCAAGCATTTGTTGAATGCCTGCTCTGTGCCAGGCACTAGACTAAATGCCAGTGAAAAAAGGACACTATAGTGAGGAGCATGCTGTATAGTGGAAGAGACAGACAAGCCCACCATGCTAAAGTGGGAAGTATGAGAAGGAGAGTAAACTCAATAGACTCATTTCCTGGCACTGGCCTTCCATCCTGTGCTTCCAACAGTCCTACAACACCCAAATCTACTAGGCCTCCTGGCTTTAGAACAGGCTTGTAATTGGGACACCTGGGTGGTTCAGTGGGTTAAGCCACTGCCTTTGGCTCAGGTCATGCTCACAGGGTCCTGGGATCGAGCCCCACGTTGGGCTTTCTGCTTGGCAGGGAGCCTGTTTCCCCCTCAGTATCTGCCTGCCTCTCTGCCTACTTGTGATCTCCTTCTCTCTGTCAAATAAATAAATAAAATCTTTGGGAAAAAAAAACAGGCTCGTAACATCTTTGTTCTCTGCCTTCTCTTTATCAGTTCATCCTCTTTACTTCCAGCTTTGAGCTCTAAGCACTTTGCAGCAGAAAATATCTATTTAACAGAGTCTTCATGCACATACATGATTATTTCCTTAGAATAAATTTCTAGAAGTAGAATTTCTAGGCCAAAACATATGCAAAATATATTGAAATTTCTGATGCATATTCCTAGATTGCCAGTGATGTTTTCAGTCTGCACATTATCTGCTCTGAGCAAGAGTTCCTCGTTCCGCTGCATCATCAGTTGTTGTCATTTGTTTTCTTCACCTGTTACCCAAGCTTTAGATGAAATGATCACATCTTGTTTTAATTTCCTGTCTTTAAATTGCTAGTGAAGCTAAAGAAAATGACGACAGTCCCTGTGATGCTATCCCTGAATATAACCACGATTATCCTTTTGGTCTATTTTTTCAGTGCTTTATATGCATTTAATGTAGTTGAACAAATAATAGACATATAATTTGATATTCTGTTCTATTGTAACCCTATGACAAATCATCACTATTTCCCCTACATTTCCTTAGAGTTTTTATAGTCCACTATTTTTTAAAGTTTGCATACTTAGGTAGCTTATACATACACACTTTTTTTAAAGTCTTAATTATTACTTCTCTTTTCTCAAGAAAGCAAAACTATTTCATCCTCTCTATTCTAAGGAAAACTGAAGGGTGTAGATGATTTCTGTCAAACATGTCAGTGATTTCTTCCCACAGGGACCACAAAGCCTCCATCCTGGGCGAAGCCTGTCTATGAACTAGATCAAGAGGATCCAGAAAACAATGGCTTCCTCAATGATGACTTCATTGTGTGGATGCGGGCAGCCGCCTTTCCCACTTTCAAAAAACTGTACCGTCGACTCAATCGCATACAGTACTTTACTGAAGGCTTGCCTGCTGGTAACTATAGTTTTAACATTACATATAGTATCCTTTTATACCACTCTTCTTCCTGAAGATCAAGAAAAATCAGCATTGGTCTAGGTACTAGTTGTTGAATTATTTTGTTTTGTACTTTTCGATTCTACAATCTAATCTGTGTATACAAAGAAGAAATATATAGTTCTCTAATTGGTAGTGCTGTCACTTGTCACCATAGAACTGTTAGTCTCCACTTTATATATAATCAAATATGTACTTTTAAAAGAAATTTTTTTTAGGAATAACAGTTAATAGCACTATCAGGTAAGTAGGGATAGGTAAATAAGGAAGGACTATTTCTATTCCCCCAAAAGATTAAATACAGTGGACCTAGAGACGTGTAACAGAGAGGGATGGGATAAGGTAGAAGACCAGGGAAATGAGAGAGAGTGATTTGGTAAGCAGTAAATTTAGAATATATGCTAAAAATAATGAAAATTGAGAGACACTGTAGAACCTTTTAATCTAAACAAAAGTATAGACCAAAGGAGCCCTGGACTCAAGATGCAGGTGCAGTCCATCCATCCCACGTGATGTGTGCTCTAAGTTCTGCTCTGAAAACACTGTGTTCTTCTGTCTTTGATACCGAGCCAGCTGGTAGGAGTCAGTGCCTTGGTTAAGGACATAAGGTCCAAGTTAGGAGACACAGGCTTTAATGTGGGATTCTGAATGTTTTCACTTAATTCAAAAGTACAAATGTAACTCTTGACTTAAAGACAAAAAGATTTAACTTCAAAATGAGAGCCAAACATTATCTTTAAAAAAAATTATATATTTATACACAATCTCAGGGCCACTGAGTAGGAGTTGTTCATGGGACTCCCAGCAGGCCAGAGGATCTTACCACAAAACTGTCTACCGCCTTAGTAGTTTCTTTACATCTCGGGGAGCTTGAATGAGAAATCGTTTAGAAGAAGTGAATGACTATATGAGCTCTAGTTCCCCACTCCACGTTTTTTTTTTTCCTATCCTAGAGTGTGGGACATCTCCATTCTGACCAGGTGGGGACAGGGAGGTGGAGGGTGTGGGGAGACATTCCTCAGTCAGAGATGCACCACTGATGTGATACCCTCTCTGCTTCTCAGCTTGTTGCCTCCTTTTTGTTCACTGATGAGTATGGTTTGCCTTCAGTTCCTTCATTTTCATTTCTCCCTAAATAAAAATGAACGCCACAGACCTGTTTCTCTTATGCAGCCTTATACATACAGATCTAAGAGTAAACCATAGAATATTACCTTTTTAATAGGATTTCAGCAAGCCACCGCCCCCCAATTTGAGATTGAAAGGTGCTTGACAGTGGTCTCCCAAATTAGACCTTCTGATCCCAACTTTGTCTATGATTCCCGTATCAGTAAAGCAGGTAGAGTTGCCGTCACAAAACAGGAAGAAAGAAGCCCATCGTTTACTGCTGTCCTCACCATGCATGCCCAGGGGTTTTGAGTTGAGGGAAACATAAGGGACTCCATATTCCAAACAGAGGAGACACTGTTTCTTCTCTGGAGTCAAGCTCTTCTTGAGTGACTTCATTCACAGTCCTATTTTAATGCTGATGACTCTTGAGTCTAAATCTTGCAGGCAGAACCTGGACCCTGAGCTTCAGCCCTACACTTGCACCTCCCAAGCAGAGCCCTGGTGTGAGTAGTACCCAGCCTGCCTCACGGCCTTGCTGCCACGCAAGCAGAAGGACTAAATCATAGCTGCAGCAGACACCTATGCCACTCCTAAGGGGAAAAAGATGTTCTGTGTCTGAGAAAAAGACCTTCTTAATGGAACTGAAAGAAGAGAAAACACACAGCTGGGTCAAGGTGGCATGCAGGGACCTGGTGACAGTGAGGGATTTTGATGGAAAAGAACGAGAGAGAGAACTTGTTTCCTAACCAGTTTCCTTGTGCCTTTAAATCGCATGTTGCCAAGTGATTTGAGGCCTTTTAAGAGCTTTGCTGGGAAATGCTGCAGTTCTGTGCCGTTGCTATGAGAAGCCTTTATTTGTTTATTAGTTTGGTTTACAAAAGGCACCAGATGTTTAAAAACCTCAGGCCACATGCATAATCAAAATGACATCATTAAAATGCTAACGATAGCAAACCCACTTCAAACATATTCTCCCCAGCAATGAGGGATGTTTGCCTTTTCAAAACCCAAATGAATGCACCACCTTTAGCTTTCCCACCAAAAATGTTTTGCCATCTATCTCATTATTTTTATTCTTCACTAATTTTGAAGAATTTTCTACAAGGTAGGAATTCAAACTTTAGTTATGAAGGACTACCCTGGGTCTCCTGATTCACAAACAAAAATTTAGGTTTGCTGTAAAGCACATCTGTATTCTTTTCATTTCCTTGGGTCTGCCAAAGGAAATTAAATATATTTGTCCATTTTTTTAGTTGTCTGTAAGTCAGTCTGATCTATTTGTGTCAGAATCTCTTTTATAGATTACAACTATGTAGAGAGAAAGCTTGTTTTTGCTTAATTTCATTCCAGGAAGATACAACATTGGTAAAGATTAGACAACATGAAGTTCAATATTCAACCATTTTTTAAACCTACAAACACAACAATTTTATATGGTTCAGCCTAATATATTTAGGATATACAGTGGTAGAGCTGAGAAGTGTTGAAATAATCCTTAACAGGTCTTCTTGTCTTAGATTTTCCAGTAACCAGGTTTAGAGGAGAAAAATCAGTTGTTCTTTCCACCTTGACATGGAGTGGAGGCAGTAACCTTTTCTTAGGTCTTGCCTACACAGTGACAGGAGCAGTGACATGGTTGGCCTTCTTTTCCATGATGGCAATTCACTTGATGCTGAAAGACAGGAAAATGTTCTTCACCCAGCAATAAAGTCAAGTTTTAAGAAGAAAAGCAGAAAACAAAGAAATGGACAGTGAAGTAACTAACAGAGCCAAAGATTTGTGACTAGGCTCAAAATGACTGAGATATTTCATTAGGGGGAACTGGATTGACCGACCAAGTACAATCCCAGATAGGTAAATAATGAGAGATTCACAGTGAAGAAGAGGAGGAAGACAGGGAGGAAGAGGAGGAGGAAGAGGAAAAGGCATAGTTATGTATAGTAAAATGTCCTTAGAATGGAGAAGATAAATCATCCTTGAGTTCTAAACCAAGTCTCGGGTATTTATTTAAAGGCTATGTACCTGGAGGTAGGTGAATGCCTAGGAGAGAGTGCCATCATTAAGCCTGGGGTCCTCAAAATTAGATGAATCCTTTAACCTCAATCAGGCTCAGACCGTGAGTCTTCATTGCCTGGTTGAAATTATAGACTTTTTAACAATTGTTGAACATCGAATTGAGCCATCAGGATGATTTTTGAAAACTGATTTATTCAGTTTCTATGGTTTCAAAGTTAAGTTTTCTTTGCTAAGAATATACCAAGCAAAGATTGTGGAGTGTCTGGAACACGCACAATACAGCAATTCACCAAAAAGAAAGGCCAGAGGTTTCCCTGAAGTTATTCATGTAGCCAAGAGGGAAGCACTGAAAGTTACTGATTCTCTCAAAAGTTGTATTCATCATTTAAGGGCACAAAACAAGTCTCAAACTTATATTGGGATGACATATTCTGGAATGCAAATGATGACATGTATTTATAATACTTGAATCACATGTGTTGAGGGAGCTTTTCAGGGTCCATCTTAAGATGTTTGAATTCCTGGGATGCCTGGGTGGTTCAGTCGGTTAAGCATCTGCCTTCAGCTCAGGTCATGATCCCAGAAGTCCAGGGATAGAGTCCTGCACTGGGTTCCTTGCTCAGCAGGAAGTCTGCTTGTCTCACTACCCCACACCCTGGTCTTGTGCAATGCTCCCTCTCTCTCTCTCACACACACACACTCTCTCTCTCTGTCTCTCTGGCAAATAACTAAATCTTTATTTAAAAAAAAGTTCAAATTCCTGATAAAGGTAACTTAAAGGAAACTGAACAAAGTACTTGGTAAAGCTGCCAGGCGAAGAGTCCCCACAGATTTGTGTACATAGATCTGAATACTGTCCTTTAAAAATCATTTAATATTTCTTTTTTAAGATGGAAGAATCTTTATGATGTCTCTAGAAGAATTTTCATTTTTTAAAGAAAAATACAGTACAAACATGTATTTGTCTCTTTAGCAGCCAAGAAAGCATTTCTTTGTTGCAACTTTCTGCATTCACTGAATACTTGAGTACTTTTCCAAAAAGACCAAATTTCAAATCCCAATGCTGAAATCTCAGAATCACCCTCCCCCCACATCTAACCTTTCATCTGTAACCAGTGACCTCTGGTATCAAGGTGTGGTGGGCCAAATAATGTCTTACCTCCCACCCCAAAGATAGCCACAGCCCAATCCCAGAACCAGTGAATGTTACCTTAGATGTCAAAAGAGACTTTGCATTAAACTAAGAGACTTTAATTAAACTAAGAGTATTGTGTGGGAAGATTATCCTGGGTTACCTGGGTGGGCCCAATGTAATTGTGTGGATACTTATAAGAGAAGCAGGAGATCAGAAGAGTAACAGGGATGTGGCAGTGGAAACAAGAGTTTGGAGTGATACAAGGAAGGCATTGTGATCCAAAGAACATAAGCAGCCTCTAGAAGCTGAGAAAAGCAAGAGACCTCCTCCCCTGAAGCCTCCAGAAGTACGGCTGATATCTTGATTTGAGACTTCTGACCCCCAGAACTGTAGGAGAATAAATTTATGTTGTTTTAAGCATTGAGTGTGTGGTAATTTATTACGGCAGTCATAGAAAACTAATATACAAGGGGTTGGCACTGTTCTTGTCTCCTGGGCGATTGTTTCTCAAGTTTAGGTGAACTCTCCAGGGCAGACAGCTAAGAAAGAACAGAGCTCACACCTGGACCAGGCTGGACTCTCACCTTCTCAGTTATGGGGCTGATTGGAGAAAGGCATGAACACGTTTGCTGCATCTCAAGTTTGTTTATCAGCATAGAGAATGCTGTATTTGTCAAGGTTTTCCAGAGAAACAGAACTGTGTGTGTGCATGCGCACAAGTGGAAAGACAGTCTGCTGGAGAAACCAGGAAGAGTCAGTGTTGCAAATGAATCCTGAAGTCTGTGCTGGAGAACTCCCTTTTGCTCAAGAGAGGTTAGCCACCTTTTTCTATCTTCAGGCTTTCAGTTGATTGGATGAAACCACTCTCATTATAGAGGGCAGTCTGCTTAGTCAGTTTTTTTAAATTAAATTTTGAGGGGGTTGGTTGCACCTGGCTGGCTCTGCGAGGGGAACATGCACCTCTTGATCTTGGGGTTGTGAGTTCAGGCCCCACTCTGGGTGTACACATTACTGAAAAAATAAAAAAATCTTTAAAAAAAATTTTGGGAGGAATATTGTTTTATATTAACCAGATATTAGATGAATATATTCAAAAATAAATAAGCAAACAAAAAGTATTATATATGTTGTAAGTATTCAAATTTTATTGTCCATTCATGCCACTTAAAAAACTTTTTTTTATTTGAATAGTCAACACACAGTGTTACTTACGCTGTACAGCATAGTGAGTCAGCATCTCCGTATGTCATACTATGCTCACTGCAAGTGCAGCTGCCGTCCGTCACCATACAGCACTATTACAATATCATTGACTGTATTCCCTAGGCCGTGCCTTTTATTTCCATGACCTGTTCATTCCATAACTGGAAACCTGTATCTCCCACTCCCCCTCATCATTTTGCCCATCCACCCGTCACCTTCCCTCTGGCAACCATCTGTTTCTGTATTTATAGGTCTGATTCTGCTCTTTGTTTATTCATTTATTTTGTTTTTTAGGTTCCACATATGAGTGAGATCATATCATATTTGTCTTTCTCAGTCTGACTTATTTCACTTAGCTTGATATCCTCTAAGTCCATCCAAGTTGTTGCAAATGGCAAGATCTCATTCTTTTTTAATGGCTGAGTAATTATATATGTATAGCTTTATACCACATCTTTTTTATTCATTCCTCTATCATTGGACACTTAGGTTGCACCCATATCTTAGCTATTATAAATAATGCTGCAATAAACATTGGGGTGCAGATATCTTTCAAATTAGTGTTTTTGCTTTCTTTGGGTAAATACCCAGTATTAGAATTACTGGATCATATGTTATTTCTGCAGCCTCACCGACATCTTTGTTCCCTGACTTCTTAATTTTAGCTATTCTGATAAGTCTGAGGTAGTACCTCATTATGGTTTTGATTTGTATTGCTCTGGTTGTCACTCTGATGAATAACACTGAGCATATTTTCATGTGGCTGTTAGCCTTCTGGATGTCTGCTTTGGAAAAACGTTTATTCTTGTCCTTGGCCCGTTTCTTAACTGGATTATTTGGGTTTTGGGTATTGAGTTTGATGAGTTCTTTATAGATTTTTGGATTCCAACCCTTTATCTGACATGTCATTTGCAGCCCATGTTTTTTTTTTTTTAAGATTTTATTTATTTATTTGACAGAGAGAGATCACAAGTAGGCGGAGAGGCAGGCAGAGAGGGGGAAGCAGGCTCCCTGCTGAGCAGAGAGCCGGATGTGGGGCTCGATCCCAGAATCCTGGGATCATGACCTGAGCCAAAGGCAGAGGCTTTAACCCACTGAGCCACCCAGGCGCCCCTGTAACCCATTTTTTAATATGTTAAGTTGTTTAAATTCTTTATATCTTTTGAATGTTAACCCCTTAAGAATATATCATTTGCAAATCTCTTCTCCCATTCAGTAGGTGGCCTTTTTTGTCTTGTTGATGGTTTCCTTTTCATCTTGTTGATGGTTACCTTTCCTGTGTAAAAGCTTTTTATTTGATATAGTCCCCAATAGTTTGTTTTTTACTTTTGCTTTTTAAGAATCATATCTAGAAAAATGTCGCTACTGCCAATGCCAAAAAAATTACTGCCTGTGTTCTCTTCTAGGGTTTTATGGTTTCAGGTCTCACATTTAGGTCTTTAATCCATTTTAAAGTATGTGTGTATGTGACTGCATGTGTATGTATGGTGTTAGAAAGTGGTCCAGTTTCATTCTTTTGCATGTAGCTGTCCAGTTTTCCCAGCAGCGCTTATTGAAGAGACTATTTTTTCTTTGTTGTCTATTCCTGCCTCCTTTGTCGCAGATTACTTGTCGATCTACCAATTTAAATGTTAAGTCTCATCCAAAAACACCCTTCCAGAAACATCCAGAATAATGTTTGATCAAATATACCATGGCCCAATGAACCTGACCCATAAAATCAATCACCACAGAAGGCATCTGCATTCACTAAGTAATAGACTCTTTTCCCAAAAAAGTACTACTCATCTCATTTTATACGAGAGTTGGCTCAGTGGGAAAGACCTATACAAAATCTAAGTATATATGCAAGAAACTAAACTATTCAAGAACTATGAGTCACTGGAATTTATGACAGAATGGAGATGTGAGTGTACTTCCTTTTTTCTGCTTCTCCACAAGTCAATAAGCCCAAAGCAGTCAGTCTTTGCAAGACGCTCACCCTGCTATAAAATCTGGGAGCCATCCTCCTTCTCTTTGTTAGGGTAAAAGTATCATCATTTACAATTAATTCCCTACTCACAATAGGAAGCTTGATTTTTCTGGTTTTCTTTCTCTCCTAATCTTTCTCTTCTCTCCCCCATCATCATGCTCTTGTCTTCGTCCTCCACTGTTCTAATTCTTCATTCTTGTGCTTTTGTGAACTGGTAGGTGAAGGCTTGGAAAAACTAGGTGCTACTCAACTCTTTCTCCAACTTCTGGAAACAGTTCTGGAGTGAGAAAAAGTGAGCACGAGATCAAGAGAGACAAGAATAAAAATGAGTATCAATGAGAGTTTATACGTGAATGCGTGTGTTTGTGCGTGTCTGAGTGTGACTGTTTAGAAACCTCATTGGTGTTTTGAGGCGCTTTAATTTAGGTGTATATTCTAAGTGTGTAGGCAGAGACAGCAAGTATAAAATTGGGTAGAACTGGGCTGCCCTGTGTCTCAGTTGGTTAAGCATCTGCGACTGTCTTTGGCTCAGGTCTTGATCCCAGGATCCCATGCACAGCTCCTTGCTCAGTGGGGAGCCCACTTCTCCCCTCTACCTGCCACTCCCCTTGCTTGTGCTCTCTCTTTCTGACAAATAAATGGAATTAAAAGGGGAAAAAAATGGGTAGGATTGAAATTATGGGTAAATAAAAATATAGAGTTGAACTTTATTTGAAATTCATCAATTAAACCCCTACTTTGTATGACAAATTCACAATGCTGGAGATACCAAAATGAGCCTGCTGGGGCTCTTGCTCTCAAGGGGCTCAGCTCACATGGATGTTTGTGTCCTTTTGAACCTTCTCATACCTGTCCCACACAATTCAGCATGAATCCCACACTCACCTTACATAGGATTCTTTCAGTTTCCTGAATGTCAGTCTGCCTCCTGGAAGGAAGAGAGGTCATGCTCCCTTTCCAACTCCCTCTATATGATCCCGGAGCACCTAAGTCCATGCTGGGCACAGAGCAGTGTGCAAGCTAATGAAAACCTCCTGACTTGGTCACAACATAATCTGTCACAGCCTGTGCTAAGCCTTCCTAATGAAGGCTTGGTTTTCATCTGGTTTGTTTCATGGTAAAGGCTCTATTAACCAAACATTAATAAAAGAAGCCCAGCTTCAGACAGCTGCTGGTGGTTTTCCTTTGCACTGTGTCCAGCAGAATCCCACAGCAGCGTGGTCAGTAGTTGTCAACATTTTTTGTCTATGAATGTTCATGAGTGACAGCAATGCAGAAGGTTTCAGTGGGCTTCACCAATGAGCACAACAGGGAAACGCATCTTGGAGCCAGGGACGTCATTGAGGTGCTCAGCTCTGAGTACCTCTCATCAGGACTGGTTCACGAATCCGTTGCTAAATCAACCTCGGTTTGGCAAATGGCGCACGGCCCTTGTAAGTCTTTATTGCTACTAACCCGGTTTCTAGAAACGTTACTTTCCTCTTCCCTGTTTACAGCGCCAGCATTTCACTGGCACTTCTCACGTCATGCATTTTCAGTTGAGCCCCAGCCCCTGTTTTATCTGTAACCCCACACCGTGCCCATGCTCCCTTAAAGTAACTACCTTGGAATATGATTAAAAGAGAAAGAGGTGAACTTGTGAGATCCGGATTGCAGTGAATCAGAGAGCAGCAAGAGGAGCTCATTTAGGAAAAAAAAAAAAAAAAAAAAAAAAAAACTTCCTTTCAAAGGTTTGAGCTTCTACAATATCCCCATTCTAATCCTGTGGCAGTCCATGAAATGATTCAGAATCTGGATAGTAAAGTATCGTTTTATAATGAATCTTCCTTTTTTGATTAGTGTAGAGTCTGTATCCTGCTTGCAGAAGCAGGATCCAGTTTTCTTATTCATTTTCGCCACAGTTGGAATGGAAAAACTCAAGTCATTGCTCCAATGGCAAGAAACATCTTACGGGGCTCACAGAGCCAGCATTCGGACCAGATAGGCATCAGGGTGCCTTTTGCTCTTTTCTCAAAAGAGCTTCACTCCATTGAAACAGATGATTTTTCATGCAGACTAGTGCTGCAGAAATAACTTACACTCTGTTGTGTTTTTCTTTTTTGTTCTCTAAAGACTTCTCCGTTTATTTTTTAGTTGAAACATAGTTGACATTTTAGTTTCTTTTTTTATAATCAACATCCATGGGCTGGCCATAAAAAATGTACTCCTCAGTCTGAGGTCAGGAACTTTCTTGAGAGCTCAGGGAAATTCCAAAAAGTTTGTGGACTCTAGAACTGCAGAAATCCAAAAAGTAGGTTGGGGTGAAAGAGACGAGCAGTGCCTTTGTTTAGGAAAGGTGAGTACAGGTTCTGGATTTCCACTTTACTTTTAAAGGTGGAGACTGAGGAAGGAAACCTGAAGGGGAAGAAAGGGGGAAACAAAACAAAGAAATGAGAGTGGAGAGCCCTTAATGTGCCCAGTCCAATTAGATGCGCATACTCACATTACTGCATTTAATCTTCACAACAATGGGAAGAGGCAGATCTTTTACCCTTCCAGAAGTTATTTCCCTTTCCCTTCATCTTCTTCCTGTCAAAGCCCACATCACGTGATAAATATAAAAATGCTAGATACATATTTTGCCTTCAGGTAGGAATAACCAAGGGACCCAGTTCTGGGTATAGGACTTAAGAGAAAGCTGTTGGGGAGATTTGGGAAAAGATTTTCCTCCAAAACAAAAAAAGAAGCACACATCAGAAGAGATTTGTCACCTTCCCTTCTGCTTGCTTTCTACTTACGAATGCAGTTGTAGGAGGACATGATGCCATCTTGCAACCAAGAAGAAAAAACTCCCCAGGGCCCAAATTTTTCAAACTGAGGATAGTAGAATGAAGGATGGAAAGAACTGGATTCTTCAAGACATTGTTGAGACCACTGATTCAGTGGCCTGGAACCACTTACCTCTAGAGAACTTTTTATGTGAGATAAGAAAACCCTTTATTATTCCAGCCACTTTTAGCTGGATATCCTGTTACTTTCAGCCAAAAGCATGATAATAGATAAAATATGACTATTTCCATTTTACTGTACTAGATGTGTTTCATCTAACAGACCAAAAAGTTAATTTACTGGCCATCACAGTGGAAACAGAACATAATTGCTTTATAATCTGTTGGAAATCAGTCCCACAGTTTTCAGCTTAATACATTTTTTCCTCACTGTCCTTCAAATGTGGAAGAGAGCATGTAGTAGTCCATAAAATGACCATGTACCACAGATGGTACTTCCCTTCCTATTTTTCTTGTGACCCAGTTGCTAAAAGATTGGTCCCAGTCCTCAACCATTACTCTGACGATTTGGCTAACATTCTTCTCAGCAGACTGCTGGAAGTTCAGAGGCTGGTGCTCTGGGAGACTGATAAAACATACTGAATCTATGATAATAGTCTCCTACCATGATGCTGATGATACCAGGCTCATGTTTTGAGATAATTCTGATGTTCAAAATGATTGCTAAAAAAGTTGTCAGTCACACTTAAGCTACTACTCACAGATATAACATGTTACACACTCTATGACATTCTCAAAAAGACAAAATGATAGTAATGACAAAGATTAGTGGTTGCCAGGAATTTAAGACAGGGAGAGGAAGTGACAATAAAGGGATAGAATGCAAAATGTAATGGAACTATTCAGCATCCTGATCGTGGTAGAAGTCACATGAATCTGCACATGTGTTTATTCATAGAAGTGTACACTCCTAAAAAAAGTCAGTTTTACAGTATGAGAATTTAAAAACCAAATCCATCCCATAAAAATGACTTCTAGACAGTCATAGATAAGTCTAAATTGATTTACTTCTTCTTCTAATTTACTTCTTCTTCTAATTGTTAGCAAGAAAGAGGGGATGCTATAGTTAGTTATTGCTGGGCTTAAGAAAATGGTAGCCAGGTGAAGGAAAGGGAATATCTGTATCTGACTGTTATATCTAAAAATAGTGGTTGGCTTTCCTAAGAAGTATGAAAGAGAACAATCTATGAAATAAAACTATAATTTCTTATTTGCTGAGGCCTCTCCCAATATCTTTTGGGCTGAGAATCAGAACCACTTCCCAGATTACAATATCTCAGGGTCCAAGATCTCAATTGATGCCTAAAAAGCACTTGACAAAATGTAACACCTTTCATAATAAAACATGCAGCATGCTAGGAATGAATAGAAATTACCTCAACATAATAAAAGCCATATATGAAAAACCCACAACTAACATCATACTCAATGGTGAAAAAGTGAAACTTTTCCCTCTAAGATCAGAGACAAGATAAGGATGTCCACTATGAAATTCACCACTTCTATTCAACACAGTATTGGGAGTTCTAGCCAGAGCAATTAGGCAAGAAAGAAAGAAAGAAAAAGAAGTAAATGGCATACAGAGTGGAAAGGAAGAAATAAAACTATCTCTGATCACAAGTGGCAAGATATTTTATGTAGGAAATCCTAAAAATTTCACACACACACACACACACAGAATACAAAATCAACAATAAAAATCAGTTGTGTGGGGGTTTTTTGTTTGTTTGTTTAAGATTTATTTATTTGAGCAGGGAAGGGACAGAGGGAAAGGGACAGTTCCAAGCAGACTCTGCACTGAGTGTGGAGCTCAATGGAGGGCTCAGTCTCACAATCCTGAGATCACAACCTGAGCTGAAATCAAGAGTTGGACGCTTAACCGACTGTGCCACCCAGGCGCCCCTCAGTAGTGTTTCTATATATTCTATGAACAATCCAAAATTAAGAAACCAATTCAATTTACAATAGCATCAAAAAGAATAAAATACTTAGGAATAAACTTAACCAAAAAGGTGAAAGATTTATACACTGAAAACTACAAAATGTTGCTGAGAGAAATTAAAGACATCAATAAAGGGAAAGGCACCCATGTTCATTAGAAGGCTTAATACTTTTAAGACGTCAATGTTACCCAAAATTGTTTACAGATGTAATGTAATTCTTATGAAAATATCCACTCTTTTTTTTTTGCAGAAGTAGAAAATCATCCTAAAATTCATATGGAATCTCAAGGGACCCCAAATAGATAAAACAATCTGGAAAAAGAAGAACAAAGTTGGAAATCTCACATTCCTCATTTCAAAACCTACTACACTGCTATGGCAATCAAAACACCATGATACTGTCAAAAAGATAGACATATAGACCAATAGAATAGAATAGAGAATCCAGAAATAAGCCCTCACAGATACAGATTTTCCTCAACTTTTGATGGGGTTATGTCCAATTAAACCCATTGTAAGTTAAAAATAACACAAGTCAAAAACACATTTAATATACCTAACCCACCAAATACATTAAACATGCTCAGAACACTTATATTAGCTTTCAGTCGAACAAAATCATCTGACATAAAACATATTTTATAAGAAAATGTTAAATATATCGTCTAATTTATTGAATACTGTACTGAAAGTGAAAAAGCAATGGATGTATGGGCACAGAACAGTTACAGGTGTATCAGTTGTTTACCCTTGTGATCATGTGGCTGGTGGGAGTTCTGGCTCACTGCTACTGCTCAACATCATGATAGTATTGCACAGCATATTGCTAGCCTGGAAAAAGATCAAAATTCTAAATTCAAAGTCTGATTCCTACTAAATGCTTTCATGCCATTGTAAAACTGAAAAGTCGTAAGCTTGACTCTCTGTATGCTCAAATGATTTTCAGTAAGAGTGCTAAGACCATTCAATGGGGGAAAGGACAGTCTTTTCAACTAATGGTGTTAGAAAAACTAAATCTCCCTGTACAAAAAAAAAAGAAAGAAAAAGGAAATTTGTACACTTTACCTTTTACCACACACGAAAATCATATATATATAAAAAAATGGATCAAAGACCTAGAAGTTTGAGCTAAAACTGTAAAACTCTTGGAAGAAGACATTGGAGAAAAACTTCAGGACATTGGATTTGACAATGATTTCTTAGATATGACACCAAAAGCACAGGCAAGAAAAAAAATAGATAAATTGGACTTTATCAAAAATAAGAACTGTTTTGCATAAAAAGACTATGAACAGATTGAAAAGATGACCCCCAGAATGGGAGAAAATTGTCACAATTTTTATATCTGATAAGGGATTAATATCCAGAATATATTTTTAAAGGCTACAACTCAACAGTAAAAAATCCAATTTAAAATGGGCAAAGGACTCAAATAGACATCTCCAAAGAAGATACACAACGACCACTAAACACAGGAAAGATGATCATTATCTAGTCATTGGGGAATTCAAATCATAACTGCAGAGAGAGAGAGATCACTTCATACCCATGAGGTTGACTATTATCCCAAAACAAACAAACAAGCAAACAAAAATAATATGAGATGGCAAGGATGTGAAAAAAAGTTGAACTCATTGCTGGTGGAGATGTAAAATGGTGCAGCTGATGTGGAAAATGGTATGGTGATTTTTCAAGAATATAGAAGTACAATTACAATATGATCCAGCAATAATACACACACACACACACAGAGAGAGAGAGAGAGAGAGAGAGAGAGACTATAATAATACACTATAGAACACTATAATACATAATTGTGTATATTATAATAGCCTTAAAAGCAATGTAATTCTAACACATGCTACAATATGGATAAACCTAGAAGACATTATGCTCCATCAAATAAGCCAGTCACAAAAGAACAAATGTTGTATGATTCCACTTATAAGAGACACCTAGAGTCATCAAACTCGGAGATGGAGAGTAGAACAGTAACCGGAGCTAGAGATGGGGGAGTTCTGGAGATGGATGGTGGAGATGGTCACAAAACACTATGAACATACTTAATAGCACTGAACTATACACTTAAAAATGGTTTCAAAGGTAAAATTCATATTATGTATATTTTACACTACAACCAAAAAAATCTCAGAGTCAGTGTACCATGCTTGGAATTTAGAATGACAGATCCTGAAAACCCTTTTTGAGCAGCTTTTACGTGTGTGCTAAGCATTTGAACAAGCTGAATATCAAAAAGAGATGGAGTGATGGTGGCTGTAGATTTCAGCTGCAGGATCTTCCAACAAGTTAGGACAGCATGCTTGTGTGAGATTCCTGTCTTGCTAGTTTCACTGGAAATGAATAGTCTCCACATCAATGGGGAATTTTATTAACCAGGGTTTACTGGGTTCACTGAAACAGTCCCATTATTTAACCACTCAGAAAGTCCTTCAGCCACAGTCTTCTTATGTCACTACATCAGCGAATAGAACTCTTTAAGATGTTCTGTAGATAACTTCTTAATACAAGGAATGCATTCTCCTGGGAAATACACTGGAGCCTCCACATGGCCCTTAAGAAGACACTGATCTCTTTGAAACCAGGACTGTGAGATTCAGGGGTCTGGGGGTGACTTCCAGTTGCATGGATTCTTTTGAACTCTGATTCTCAAGAAAGACTGAAGGAATCATCGGAAGACCTAAAATAGAATCTGTCACATACCAATCCTATGAGACAATGCATGATCTTGTAGAGGCACTAAAAAGAAAGGAAGACAGACATTCTGGGCCTCTTAATGTGATTTATTGGCTTCTAGAGACTCAAAGACTATGGAAAAATTCTCCTATAGGATTAAAATATATAGACCTATTGGACTCTGTTAAACTGAAAATAATAGTTAAATCCAAGGATCAGGAGCAGCACCAGCATAAAGAATGAGTTTCTGATTCCCCAACGTCCTTCCAGATGGCTCAGATACCATCAATCTCCCAGCCAATGTGGAGACAAAGTCTGTATTTCAAGATTTTCATCTTTGACCTCATTCTAAAACATAAAACAGCATTGTCAGAGATTTTAGATGGCCTATAGATTCATGCAAGCTTCTTCAGTTCACACTAGTGAAAGTTTCCCATATGGACTGAGGTCAGTTCTTGACCTCCAAAATCCTCAATATGTTATTCTCAAGGCAGCTGCCTTCTTCCTAGTCTCTTATAAATTAGCTGTGCACTTTCTGGGATCAACCACATCCTTGGAAAACTGACTGCAGCTCATCCAAGAAACTTGGCCTCCATTCTGTGCTCTCCAGAGACAGCTGTGTGAAAGTTTCAGGAGCAATAACTCAGGGAGAGGGTCCTCTGTGGTCCACAGAGCCCCAAATTTGGATAAGGTTTCACCTAATATTCGTTGGTGTTGGGAGTTTGGCAAAAGTAGGAAAGGACTCCTAATTCCATGGGGTCAAATATCCTTCCTAAAACTAAAATGGAAAAGATGAACTGACTCATGGAAAGGATTTTGTGATAAACCTAATGTCCTGGGGCCACTTTCATAATAGCACCTCCTCTTCTCATCACTTACTTCCCTTGTGTGTCTCTTGAATAATATTATTTTCAAGGATTTAATAAAGATTTCTTTGTCAGCAGCCCAAGTCAAAGTCTCTAGAGGAACTGGTGTATTGTTTGAAAAATCCGGGGCCTTTAGTTCTAATGAAGTATAAGAATAAAGAGGATATAAGGAACAAGATGTCTACTGGGAACAGTCTAAAGCCGACAGCAACCTGGGACTGGAAAGAATTAAGAGACATCAGCCCAATAAAGATATTTATACAGACTGGGAGTAGATGATATTAGTAATTACATATACAGATGGCTAGTAGGCATATGAAAGGATGCTCAATATCGATATGTCGTTAGGGAATTGCAAATTAAAACAATGATGAGATGCCACTACTTACTTCTTTGAATGGCTAAAATCCAAACACTGACAATATCAAATGCTGACAGAATAATAAAAAAAAAAAATCAGTAAGTGCCAAGGATTTGAGAAAGGGATGGTAGAATGAATAGATAGAGCACAGGGTATTTTTAGGAGGCCTATGGGAACTTTCTGAACTTATGCTGAATTTTTCTGTAAATCTAAAATTTCTCTAAAAAACAAAGTCTATTAATTAAAAAGAGAGAGATGGGGGGGTAGCACATAGTAGCTATGTGCGTGAAGACAGGGCCAGACAGATTTGCATCCTCTCAGGTGTGGAAAGCATTTTCATCATTGTTAAATGGGAACCAAAGTGAGGTTTCTCAAAATAAGGTCCAAAAGTCATCTCCATCAGCATCGATAGGTTAAATGCAGATTCCTGGGCCCTGGGCCAGACTGTTGAGTCAAAGTCTCTTAGAGTCAGACCTGGAAATCTGCGCTGAGAATATTTCAGGATACCGATGCACTTTAAGCTTTGGGAACCATTATTGTACACTGTACCAATCTCCTAACAGTTTAATTGTTGGTATCCTATTTTATTTTTGCACATATGGAGTAATAAAGAGAAAATGTCCGCTAAATTCTTATCAAATATATGTAACAAGTCTTTGAATAAGGAGGTTGGAGATGGAAAGTGTGGGGTGGACACAGTGAGGCTGATGAACAACCTGCTTGGAGAAGCATCTCATCCCGCATCAACTAGAAATGACCCAGTGGAAGGCAGCTCATGAGTTTTGAGTCAAGTGATTTCCAGGAATAACTGTGAAAGCACACTACCCTCCCACCCCACAAAAAAAAACCCTAAACCAAAACAAAGAAACAAGAATATGAAAGATGAACATTTTCCATCACAGATGTTACATTCCTACAAATTTGACCCTTGAACAGTGTGGAGGTTATGAGGGACAACCTTCCTCCACCCCATCCAGTCAAAAACCTGTGTATAACTTTTGACAACCTTGAAACTGAATTACTAATAGCCTACTGTTTATTAAAACCCTTACCAATAAAATAGTAAATTAACACATTTTTTAAAAGTTTTTATTTATTTATTTATTTATTTGACAGAGAGAGATCACAAATAGGCAGAGAGGCAGGCAGAGAGAGAGAGGGGGAAGCACGTTCCCTGCTGAGCAGAGAGCCTGAGATCATGACCTGAGCTAAAGGCAGAGGCTTTAACGCACCGAGCCACCCAGGCACCCCTAACACATATTTTTCAATAAAATAAGTTAGAGAAAAGAAAATGTTATTAAAAAAAGAAGGAAGAGAAATTACACTCAGAGTAAATACTGTAAAAAAATCTGCTTTAGGGGCGCCTGAGTCGCTTAGTGGACTGGGGCCTCTGTCTTCGGCTCAGGTCATGATCCCGGGGTCCTGGGATGGAGCCCTGCATAGGGCTCTCTGCTTGGCGGGGAGCCTGCTTCCTCCTCTCTCTCTGCCTGCCTTTCTGCCTACTTGTGATCTCTGTCAAATAAATAAAATCTTAAAAAAAAAAAAAACTTAAAAAAAATCTGCTTTATAAGTGGAGGCATTCAGTTAAGCCCATGTTGTTCAAGAGTCAACTGTATTTGCCAGATTGTGATTTTCTTTCCACTTGAATAAATTACTATAATTGTTACCTAAGACCGAGATAACAATGTAAATGGAAGTACAGTAGGAGGGAGAATAAACTATCTTGTTCATTTGACCTCCACCCACTTGTGTAACAAAGTAAGATCCTTTCGTGTGTACATATTGCTGGTTTAGATGTGTGTACACATCTGGTTTAGTCAGATGTGTACCTGACTCCTTCAAGAGACTGCGAACTGTTTAAAGACTCTTCTTTACCTCTGTGTTCTCATGTTCTCAGTGTCAGGCACACAGAAGGTATTTTATAAAAACTTCATAAGAAGTGGAGTTGTAGGGGAGCCTGGGTGGCTCAGATGGTTGAGCGGCTGCCTTTGGCTAGGGTCATGATCTCTGGGTCCTGGGATCGAGCCCCACGTGGAGCTCCCAGATCGACAGGGAGTCCACTTCTCCTTCTCCCTTTGCCTTTCCTCTTTTTTGTTTTTTAATATGAACAAATATCTTTATTGCAGCATATGTATAGAATTAAAGAATTAGAAACAATAAAAATATTCTTTTTTTTTTTTTTTTTAGATTTTATTTATTTGTCAGACAGATCACAAGTAGGCAGAGAGGCAGGCACAGAGAGGAAGGGAAGCAGGCACCCTGCTGAGCAGAGAGCCTGATGCAGGGCTCTATTCCAGGACACTGCGATCATGACCTGAGCCGAAGGCAGAGGCTTTAACTCACTGAGCCACCTACGCGCCCCGACAATAAAAATATTCTTTATGAGGGGTTAAATAGATTACATTATAGCCAAACAAAGGAATATTATATTGCTGCTCAAGAAAATGAGGTGGCTCCAGAGGTACCACATGTGACATATGGTTAAGTAGATATTTAAGAAATACGATAGGAAAGGGGTGCCTGGGTGGCTCAGTGGGTTAAAGCCTCTGCCTTTGGCTCAGGTCATGATCCCAGGGTCCTGGGATCGAGCCCCACATAGGGCTCTCTGCTCAGCAGGGACTCTGCTTCCCCCCCACCCTATGCCTGCCTCTCTGCCTACTTGTGATCTCTCTCACTATCAAATAAATAAATAAAAATCTTAAAAAAAAGAAATACAACAGGATGATATAATTTTTATTGAAATATTTAAAAATACATGTTATGTGTATGTAGGCTTCAAAGTTTGTGGTGTTTTTATAGCAATCTGTTGAGCAGTTTCCCTTGAGGACAGGCATTGTGACAGAGGTGGGTGGTGGTGGGAGGAGCTGTGGGAAGAACTAATAATTTCCTTTATTCACTTCTGTAATGTTTGAATTATTTTTTCAGCCAGCAAAAATATTTAAAATAAAAGTAGTATGAATCTGGGGCGCCCGGGTGGCTCAGTGGGTCTGCCTTCAGCTCAGGTCATGATCCCAAGGTCCAGGGATCAAGCCCCGCGCCAGGCTCCCTTCTTAGCAGGGAGCCTGCTTCCTCCTCTCTCTGCCTGCCTCTCTACCTGCTTGTGATCTCTGTCTGTCAAATAAATAAGTAAAATCTTTTTTTAAAAAAAGTAGTATAAATCTAGTAAAATGCAGGTAAAAATATTGCCTCTCCTCTTGCTTGTCTCTCTCTCTCTCAAATGAATAAATAAAATCTTTTTTAAAAAACTGCAGGTGTGGGGCGCCTGGATGGCTCAGTTGTTTAAAGCCTCTGCCTTCAGCTCAGGTCGTGATCCCAGAGTCCAGACAGTGGACATAAAAGAAATCAGATGAATTCTGTTCTTAGTGTTTGAGTTATTGACTTTGCATGGGAAATTGGGTTTACATTTCAAGTAATGCTGTGTGCTAAATTTTTCTGGCCTGTGGTATAAAGTTTAGCTTCTCTGTGTTTTCCAAATTAGGAGAAATTAGTCTGTTGTCGATAGAATTAAGGGGTATAATTAGCATTTCTGAGAAACACTCAAGTAAAATTAGTGAAGCTTAATTCAGTTTGGTCATTGAGCTTGCTTTTATTTGGCAGAACAAAGGCAAAGCTTAATTAAGGCTGTGCAGAGAGCAGTACCAGTCCAGGAAGAAGCTGTGAGTAATAAGGAGATGTTCACAGTGTTACTTTCGAGTCACCTTAAGTTACTTTGGAACAAGACAAGCTAGCAAAATAAAGCTTGGAAACACCTCACATTTGTGTGTGTGTGTGTGGGTTTTAAAAAACTTTATTTATTTATTTATTTGACAGAGAGAGAGAGAGAGAGAGAGCGCGCGCACAAGTAGGCCAAGCGGCAGGGAGAGGGCGAAGCAGGCTCTCTGCTGAGTGGGGGAGCCCGCTACAGGGGTGGGTCGCAGGACCCTGGGATCACGACCCGAGACCAAGACAGCTGCTTAACCGACTGAGGGACCCAGGTGCCCCAACATCTTGGATTTGAAGGAGATTTATGGCTTAAGAAATTATTTTATGTAAATTAAACACCAAAAGATGTGTGGCAATAAGATGTTTATAAATTACTTGTGGGAGTGTTAACTGGATCAACTATTTCTGAATCATTGTTTAGCTTATCTATTAAAACCAAGCATACATATAAGCTATGGCCTAGCAATCACAATTCTAGATATATACTCAAGAAAAATGAATATATTTGTTTTCCAGTTCATAAAGTCAGAAGTGAAAACCACCCACATGTCCATCAACAGAAAATATATAAATAAATTATAATATTTTCATAAAACTGAATACCATACAGCAAAGAAAAGGAATGACCCATAACTGCACACAATGTGGATGAATCTCACTGATACACTGGTGAGCAGAACAAGTCAGGTGTCAAGGAGTACATAGTGTATGAGTCCTTTTATATAAAGTTCAAGCCCGGGCAAAATGTATAGTATTAGAGGTCAGGATTGTGAATACTCTTTTGGCAGAGGAACAGTGACTTGAAGGAGTATGAAGGATGTCTTTAAGGTAACATCTGCCTCCCCTCTTGTATGTTTATTACATGAGCATGTTTAGTTGGTAAAGATTCATCAAGCTGTATACTTCTACAATGTGCACTTTTCTCTACAGTAGACTCCAGTGAGATTTTATGGTTAATCTCAATTGATACCCAAATCCTAGTAAATTGTTAAGGTATTATCATGTCTCTATAAATGAAAAAAAAGTGAGGTAAAGAAAAAATAAATGACACTTTCAAGTTACTTAAGTTACTTTTCACTTTGTTGGCCAGAGCTAAAACAGTTCTTTATTATATTATAGGTGAAGAAATGTTGTGCCTTGTGATAACTGTGCCTTTCCCCCCCTTTATAGGAAGTAAAGAGAGCTTTACAATAGTATTAATAATTATACGGATAGTACATCATTAGTTTCAGATGTAGAGTTCAGCAATTCATCAGTTGCATATAACACCCAGTGCTCATCACATCACACCCTCATTAATGTCCATCACCCAATTACGCCATTCCACCACCCACCTCCCCTCCAGCGGCCCTCTGTTTGTTTCCTATAGTTAAGAGACTCCATGGCTTGTCTCCTCTGAATTCTTCCCTTTCAGTGTTCCCTCCCTTTCCCTATGATCCTCTGCACTGTTTCTTATATTCTTCACATATGAGTGAAACCATATAATTGTTTTCCTCTGACTTATTTCACTCAGCATAATACCCTCCAGTTCCATCCACATTGATATCAATTGTTAAGTATCCATCCTTTCTAATGTCTGAGTAATATTCCATTTCTTTATCCATTCATCTGTTGATGGATATCTCAGCTCTTTCCATAGTTTGGCTATTGTGGACTTTGCTACTATGAACACTGGTTTATAGTTTGGATCCTTTGGATAACTACATTTGCATCTTTGGGGTAAATACTTAATAGCGTGATTGCTGAGTCATACAGTAGCTCTATTTTTACTATCTTGAGGAACCTCTATACTGTTTTCCAGAGTGGCTACACCACGTTGCATTCCCACCAACTGTGTAAGAGGGTTCCCTTTTTCTTTATGAAAAAATTTTTGAAGTATTATTCCTGGATCAAAGGGTATCCAACATACATTCCTATGGTTCTTGCTATAAGCTGCCTTATTGTTTCGCCAAAGAATTGTAGTTTCTAAAAATGAGGTCCTATTAAAAATTTAAAGTCCATTTATTAGTTCAACAAATACTTGTTTAGCTATGTGTCAGGCTTTATATCTGTTTTCAGTTACCAAAATGATTCCTTTTCATTCAAAAACTTTACTCAAATTAACTTTACAGACATAATATAAATTGTAATCTGAGGCCTCATCACCCACCAGATGGTTACCTCATCTCCCTGAGTTTTGCTTTCCTCATCTCTGAATGAGAATATCTGCCAAACTCTCTCCTCAGGGCCACTGAGGTGATCAAAGATGGAGGATGAGGTGACCAGGAGACAAGGTGCTCAAGAAGTGATGAGAAAGTTTTGAGGAGACAATGAGGTGAATGTGATAGGAAATTTAAAAACTGAAAAAATAAGTTTGTTAAACTATAAAGCATGATATGAATGTAAGATATTATTATGATTGGGAGAGGTGCTGCAATAGCAGCTCTTTTTTTTCATAGAAATATGACATAAAATTATAACTGTGGAATATAAAACTGGGTTTTGAAATTCTGTCACCACTTTGGAAAAAAAAAAAAAAAAGGAAAACACATTTCTGAAAATGCCTCTTCCTTTAACTGGAAGTTCTTGTTATATTATGACCATTTTATTAAACATGTAGATGAAATGATAAGTTAATAAAAACAAGTGGATGAGTTCACATAGGTTGCTAACTTCCCTCCAGATATGAGTTACATTAATGAGCCAGAATTTATCATATAAGGCATGAAAAACAAGACATGTGAATTGTAGTCAGGCTTTAACTTTGGCTAAGCTTTTTCAGAGTTAGAGTCATAGGTTTTCTTTCCCCTTAAACTGAAAGCAGCCTTCGAGATCATTTAGTTCAACTCCCTCATTTTACAGATTATTTTGGTTTCATTGTTTTAGCAGAAACCTTTCAATATATGCTTCCATTTGGTTAATACTTTCCCATCTATTACTTTTTCTTTTTCTTTCTTTGCCCATCTATTTCTAAAAGACATGCTGTGGGTATTTTTGAAAGGTACTTAAAATAGGGAAACCATTAGAATTATTAGCAGTCCAAATTGTTCAGGAAAACATTTTCATTATGGAATCACAAGATTTAAAAATAGTTCGCATTTACACTGAAAGGTTCCTAAAATGCTTTATGAATGAAGCTCTCATTAATCTCTAAAATGCATTCACAGTTATTTGGTTCCTTTATTAAGTGGTAGTGGAAATAGAAATCTAGAATCTCTACTCTATTGTTCAATTTCAATATACAGTTTAAAGATTTGCATGCCACTAGGAACTACAAACTGTCCAGAAGCTTTCTGGGGCTTGCCCCATAGTGTACACGACTGTGAAATGGTATTGTTGAACTAAAAGCAAAATTCTAGCAGAAAGGAAAATTAGCTAAAAACTTAATTATAATTTTCTGCTAAATGTCATTTATTTAATTCATGCTTTATAATTTTGTCTTCACTTTTGGCATATGCAAACTTTGGCTAATATCTTTCTCATGGTGAGAGAGACAAGGCTATGGAATTCAACTGACACCCAAATGATGCTCAAACACAGTACCATTTATTGAACCACGGATGACCTCGCATTAAGGTAAGAAGACAATTATAAGCAGATGTTTGAAGAGGAAACAGAAAATTCATGAACCAGCCAATTATCCTTCCTACAATATTAGGTATATTCTTTAGAAGTAAATAAAGCAAGTGACAACTGTAATTATGTTCATGATTTTGACTGGAGTATGGTATGAAAGATCATTTTCTTCTGATTCAAATTTTATTCTTAAAATTATCGTGAGGCCTTGGGCAGTTGACAACATTTAATACACACAGAGCCACATGACATAGCCACAAAGTATACAGGCTTAGAGTTGAACAGACTTGGGTTTGAGCCTTGACACTGACCTGTCATTTGTTGGTTTTGTCACTTATCTCATCCCTTATCTAACTTACACTGAGCATCATCTATGTATCAGGCATTGCTTGGGAAGTAGAACTACAAAGCTACAGAAATTAATCAGACACGATTTTGCCCTCGAGGACTTACACTTCGTGACGAGAGACAGGCAACAAATAAATCTATAAAACAAGACTATTAAAACCTACAAAATGGGGGATGCCTGGGTGGCTCAGTTGGTTAAGCCTCTGCCTTTAGCCCAGAGTCCTGGGATCGAGTTCTGCATCAGGCTCTGTGCTCGGCAGGGAGCCTGCTTCTCTCTCTACCTCTTCCTGCCACTCTGCCCGCTTGTGCGTGCTCTCTCTCTGACAAATAAATAAATAAATAAATAAATAAATAAATAAAATTTTAAAAAACAAACAAACAAAACCTACAAAATAGTAATGCTGTGAGGATTCAATGAGATGACATGCATAAAATATTTGATACTGGCCCTAGTATGCAATAGGCATATAAAAAATTTAGTTTTTCTTCATTCAATTACTTATTCATTCAACAATTTTTTTTAGAGCCAAATAAGTTTATGGTACTACTCTGGGTATTGAACAGGAGTCAGAGTTGTATCACCCAGCCATATAAAACTTGGAGGGAGAAGAATGGAAGTCAGTGTTTCAAATACAGAGCTATCTGTGGCGCAAGAAAGTATTGGATAAATGTCAATTATCTCCTGAAAATTAGATAAGTGCAAAGAGAGACAATAAGAACTGGATAAAAGTATTGCTTCAGTAAATGCCTTGATTAAATTGGCTGTCACGGAAGTGTAGTTTATCATTCAGTAGATTTACATGCATTTCTCCAATAAGATTTATCACTCATGTTTTGGAAGATAGCAGATTATAGAGTGACTCAAAATTGGAAATCAGTCTGACAAGCATGAAAGACAGTCTGACAAGCATGAAAGACTCTTGCACGAGCAAGAGAAGGCAACAATAAAATGCAAGGTCTTGAGACCAAGCTGATGAATTTTGCTACAGAGGCAAGAGAGATCAGAAAGATGTGACTGTCAAGAGAGGAGGAGTTAGAAGAACAGGGGCAAGGGAGGGCAGGAGGAGCACGCCCAGCGCTCAGAGAGCGTGTGTACAGTGTCAAAGAACAGAAGTTTGTGGTCAGGGGAAGGGAACTCGTAATCTCAAGGTATAACCTCTTCGCCGTCTCAAGTGGTGGTCCCAGGTAGAGTCATAAGGGGGACCAGTTGTGGCGGACATAAGATCCACTACTCAGGTCTTCCTTTTCAAGAAAGGAATACTGAATTTCAAAATGTGTGCCTCCGCTGTTAGCTCCTTCAAGATCTGCTCTGCATTGAAGCGGAGTCCACACTCTTCACATTCACATTCTTCTTTGGGTGTCCCCCAAACAGTGGCTGAGCAGGGCAGTGGTACAAGGAACTAGCCATTCCCATCCAACAGGCACTCCTTGGACTGACCACCATCGCTCTGCTGCTCCTTGTTGGGTTAGCAAAGGAAGCAGTGCATTCCGACCTGCTCAGTCCTGCTCACTCCCCTTTCCTTCTACAGGTGTCACTCCCCCCTGATAACCTTCTGTACTCCTAACTCCATCTTACCATCTGTTGCCAAAAGAACCCATCTATAAACTTTTAAGTCTTGTTGCATATATTCTTCTTATTTTTTTAATTATTTATTTGACAGACCGAGATCACAAGTAGGCAGAGAGGCAGGCAGAGAGAAGAAAGGGGGAAGCAGGCTCCCCGCTGAGCAAACCCTGAGATCATGACCTGAGCTGAAGACAGAGGCTGAGCCACCCAGGTGCCCCATTGTCGCATATATTCTTATTTTGTCCTTACAACAGCTGAGGTGTTAGAGGTAGTAAGAGCACCCATGCTTGCTTTACAAATGTAAAAACTGTAACCCAGAACACTTAAATAAACTGACTGTGCTTATGCTGCTAGGCTGTGCCAAAGTCGTGCCCTAATTTCCTCCAAGTCTTTTCTAAGCCCGGTGCTCTTTACCTTGGAGATATTGAGAATAAAAAGTGGCAATAAAAAAATGCTAAAGGAGGCCACAACTGAGCCTCTGCCCAACTTTGTAGATTTAGCATGAGGTTGAAATGTAAAACATTGTGAAGAAAAAAATTCCATACTTATAGTAGTACATTTTGATTAAAGAAGAAAATTATACATTATTTTTAAAAATTATTTCTAACCCACTCTCATTTTAAGGTTTCCTTTTGTGTATATTTATGAGGATCTTATTAAGAGTTTTTCAGGTGTTTTTTTGCCATCAGTGAAACAGACCAGAGTCCAGTAATTTCCATATCCAAAGAAAGTAGTACAACACCCTTTGAAACCACACTAGCTCTTTTACCATAAGCAGAGTAATTTACAAATAACGGTTCCTTTGTTGAATTCTGACCATTTATTTTTTTCTTCTTTCTTTTGAATTTGGAAACAATAAAACTCAAAACAAATATAGAAATATGGAGACATATACAGATGACAATAAAGGTCACCCATAATGCCACTGGTGTATTTGGGCTTTAAACCTTTTCCATCTTCTACTGGTGTGTACATGTATGTACATTCATTCCCTCACCCTAATCTTAACACCTCATTATACCCTGGAAGTTGTGACTATACTTCAACCCAGGAAGTACGTACAATTCCAAGGTCTCTTATATTGACAGGTGATGAAGTCACTGAAATCCACCTCTTATTCCTAAATGAATTAACAATATGTAACTTCTTAAATTTCAGATCTCACAGAGTTAGATCCCAAACTCAGTTCCCCCATATTTATTTTTTTGCTGAATCCTTATATACTACCACGGTGGTCCTTGATGGAGGGAAAGCATCTGAAAGGTGACTGGGATGGCTTTTGAAGAAATGAAGAAAGTAACACCTTTTGGATAGTATCCTGGTCATGGAGACCCCCAACTGCCCTACCTCTGAGGTCAGGTTCGGAAGCCAGGTTGAACCAGACTGGATTCTTGAAGTGGACCTGGACTGGAATGAACCTCCTGGAAACACCAGGACAAACGAGCTGCGGATGGCAAGGTTTTGAACAAGAAACATATCTAGGTGACCCTGTCCAGTGGTGATTCATCACAGGTCAGATTCCCATTTGCTGGAGTGCCTGGGTGGCTCAATCCTTCTGCTCAGGTCATGATTCCAGAATACTGGGATCCAGCCCCGCATCAGGCTCCCTGCTCAGCGGGAACTGCTTCTTCCTCTCCCACTCCCCCTGCTTGTGTTCCCTCTCACTGTCTCTCTCTGTGTTAAATAAACAGATAAAATCTTTAAAGAAAAAAAAAAAGATTCCCATTTGCTTGAAGTTCAGTGTTGGGAACTTCTGTAGGAAGTGTAGGATCTCTTTCCTAGAAGTGACTTGTGCAGGGTCACATGACTGGGAGAACGAAGTACTTGCTAAGGTGATACCACTTGCTTTTATGTCACAGCAGCATGCGTGTCTGGACAATGTTACAAATGGAGCTAAGCCACAGAAATAAGACACATTTTAAAATTTGAAATGATTGAAAAAAGGAATATGGAATCAGAGATACATTAGTGAAAGCAGCTGGTAAAATGCAACAGGCATCCACAGAATCAAAAGCTCTTCTTGATGAAAGGAGGCCCAAGCAATCTTCCTAAAACTGCATCATTTCCCAAGTCCCACCTCACGCGTCCCTGGGTCTTTGAAGGGACAGGCACCTGGTGACCAAGTTGCACCGACCGGTCCCATTGAAGTTACATGAGTGCCACCTAGTGACACTTGTTAAAGCTGAAAGTGGCTTAGGTAGATCTCTTAGACCTTCGATTTACCTGATGTGTGGAAACCAAAGCCCTGAGCGCAGAGGTGATTTTAGCAGGCTACATCTATCTGATTAGTGGCTGAGCCAGGCCTGGGAATTGGTTGTCCTGCTTTACAGTTTCAACTGGTGGTAACCTCTGGACTGTGCCAACAAATAAATCTCATGGGCAGTGAGAGCTGGACTGTGCCAACAAATAAATCATAACCTTCCAGGGCTTCAGGTGCCCTGTGCATTAAACTCCTAAAATAACATTTCCTAATAAATAAATAAATAAGTAAATAATAACATTTCCTTGTTCTTAAAGTCTTGAGACATAGGAGTGGCAGAGAGCAGAATCTGAAAGTTAGCATATGTCTCCAAGGGCATTTAATCATCTCCTCTCCTCCATGACCAGTGATCAATGACCTTAATTCCAGCTGTACAAATAATCAAATTATTTCCTATAAGCAAGTGCTCTGGTCTAAAGTCATCAGCCTTAATCCAGGGAAGATGCCTTCACTATCACCTTTTAGGCTTTCTGCCTTCAGCCTCTAGCTTTTCAAATGAAGCAGGTCTGACCCCATCTGGGAGACCAGTGCCACTGGAACGATTCAGGCTTTGATCTCCAGAAGTCAGGTGTTTTCCAGTTCTCCAAGCAGAGCTGTTTCAGGATTAATCTAAACTGGTGGTTCTTTTTATTTTTTTAAAGATTTTATTTGTTTATTTGACAGACAGAAATCACAAGTAGGCAGAGAGAGAGGAGGGGAGCAGGCCCCCCCCTCCCGCTGAGCAGAGAGCCCGATGTGGGGCTCGATCCCAGGACTCTAGGATCATGACCTGAACTAAAAGGCAGAGGCTTAACCCACTGAGCCATGCTGCCTGCACATTAGCATCACCCGAGGAACTTCTATGATACCACTGTGCTTGGGTGTGACCCTAGACCAGCAGAGTCAGAATCCCTGGGGCTGAAGTTCCCACATTGTTGTGTATGGTTTTTGTTAAACTATCCGCGTTATTCCAGTGTTCAGAAGATTGTGTGGGCTGAGCTTGCCCTGAATAAGAGAATTGAAGAGTTAAAAGCAGGAAGAGTGGAGTTAGATAAGCTCATTCCACCCAGGGTCTCAGACAAAACTGGGTATATACTCAAGTCTCAATAAATGACCACAGAGGGGTCCCCGGGTGCTCAATGAGTTAAAGCCTCTGCCTTCAGCTCAGGTCATGATCCCAGGGTCCTGGGATCGAGCCCCACATCGGGCTCTCTGCTCAGCAGGGAGCCTGTTTCCTCCTCGCTCTCTGCCTGCTTCTCTGCCTACTTGTGATCTCCATCTCTCAAATAAATAAATAAAATTTATAGAAAAAAGAAATGACCACAGAAAGGAACTTGTCCAGAGGAAATGGTACAATAATGCGGAAGGCATTCCCAGGCTACTCATCTCAGGATTCCCTTACCTCCCTGCATAGGAAACATCTTCGAAAAATCACAAGGGAACTTAGAGGTAGAAGAAGCAGGTAGACAAAGCCAATATAGAGCAGGAAAAAATGTTTCAAAACATGAATATTATTCAAGTACACCTCACCCTCTGCTTTCGTACCTGTCCCATTTTTAATTCTTAATCCTCCCATTCAAATCACATATAGTGTATAGAGACATGTAGAATTAAAGGGGCCTGCCATATTCCAAAACACTGCCCTATTAATTCTCCGAGCAGTGACATTTGAACTGAGATGTGAAGAAAGAGTTGGTGTACACATGCTGGGGTCTGTGTGTGCTGGGGTGGGGGTATTTTTCAAGGCAGAGACAGCTCAGGCTGTTGTGAGACAGCCCATGTGTTGAAGGTTTGTTAAAGGAAGGCAGAGGAAGCCCGTGTGATGGGGAGGAGAATGTGGTATGAGAGGGGACTAGAATGTTCATGAGATGCCAAAGCAGTCAGGGCCTTGTCCATTAGTTTTCATATTCCAATATACCACATCCCACTTTATCTCATGCATTAAGTCCATTGCACGTTTTCCTGTTTGCTTTGATCTACTTTTCTTTCTTTCTTTTTTAAGATTCATTCATTTATTTGAGAGAGAGAGAGAAAAAGAGCAAGAGTGGGAGAGGGGACAGGCAGAGGGAGAGGGAGTCAGAACTCCAAGCCGACTCCACACTGACCACAGAGCCCGATGCAGGCTCACTCTCATGACCCTGAGATCACCACCTGGACTGAAACCAAGAATCACATGCTTAACACAGGGCATCACCCAGGAGCCCTGCTTTGATCTACTTTTATGATCTTACCTTCAGTATCAGTGACTGATTCTCCTTAAGAACTGCTGACCTCCTTAAGAAAATCTCTAGGTGGGGGCGCCTGGGTGGCTCAGTGGGTTAAGCCGCTGCCTTCAGCTCGGGTCGTGATCTCAGGGTCCTGGAATCGAGTCCCGCATCAGGCTCTCTGCTCAGCAGGGAGCCTGCTTCCTCCTCTCTCTCTGCCTGCCTCTCTGCCTACTTGTGATCTCTGTCAAATAAATAAATAAAATCTTAAAAAAAATAAAAAAAGAAAATCTCTAGGTGCTTTTTCTAAAATTCCAAACCTTTATTCCTATTAAACGTGATCATATTCATTTAGGGCAATCCTCTTGGGTCTCCTCCCTCTTTGGGAGCTTTGTACTATCACTTTACTATTGATCAATAAACTTTGCTGTGGGATGCCTGCAAGGCTCAGTAGGTTAAGCAGCTGCCTTCAACTCAGGTCATGATCCCAGGGTCCTGGGATCAAGCCCCACGTTGGGATCCCTGTTCAGCAGAGAGTCTTCTTCTCCCTCTCTCTGCCTGCCACTCCCTCTGCTTGTGCTCTCTCTCACTCTCTCTGTCAAATAAATAAATAAAAATCTTTTAAAAACAAAAAATAAATAATTCTACTTATTCGTTTAGACTTTTCCATGTGCATATTCAAATGGTCATCTCCATTTTTTTTGGAAAAAGCAAAAGAAGTATCAGACACAATTCTGCAACTGTTTTTCCTCCCAACTCTTTAGTTTTATTTAATAATAAATAAATGATGGGTGCCTGGGTGGCTCAGTCGGTTAAGTGTCTGCCTCTCCATTCCCTACCAAATCCTGGCTGAGTTGTCTGTACCATCACTGGCCTAGTCTTCCAACCACCAACGTGCCTGGTGGTTTTCTGCCTTTGATTAGGTCACTCCAACCCTGAAGATGTTTCCCTTTATTTTGGCCTACTTGAACACTATCTGTCCAGGTGAACTCAAAAGATATCTGGGGAAAGAGCTTTCCAGATGAAGGGAATGTTAGGGTTGCAGATTATGTAGAGCCTCATTGGACTCTGTAAACTATGACTAGGCAAAATTTAAGCATCTTACTTATGCAGGAATATAGGCTTTGTCTCTGCGGACAAATTATCATAAAATATAACAAGTCAATAATCGTACAAGTCAATAATTTTTAAAATAATAATATTTTTATATCAGGAAGAAATTCTTTGTTTCAGGCTAAAAATGGTGGTTTAAGATTTGCCTCACTCTGGACGAATTTCATTAAGCTGAAACAGGAACATCCAACAGAGCAATCACACCTAATTGTGACATATAATAAGGACCCTGAAGTAATGCCTTCCTTCTTCATCTTTTTTGTATCTTCATTAACTTATTTTCTTATTTAATACAAACACAACAATCATTTCTACTTCTAAAGTGCTTCTTAAATTGGGAAGATAGAAAACCACTTGCCTATTTAATTTAAATTCAGACTTCATATTCATTCACTGCTAATTCATAGGGCGGCTAGGAGGATTAAATGAATTAGTGGAAGTGCTCAGAACAATACTTGCCACACAGTAAACGCTCTGTATGTGTTTGCAGTAATAATGTTATATACTCTCCACTCATTCATTTATTCATACAGCAAATTACAGCTATGTGTTGTACTATACCAGGCACTGGAAACGTAAACGTATTAAACTCTTCTCAAGGATCTCATCTCTACTGGAGAAAACAAATATACAAATACATAATTAAAGTGTGTAAATGCAGTGATTGAGGTGTATTTAAGGGGAGGGGTAGCAAAAAGCAGAAATGAATAATTCTGCTTGAGCGAAAGAGTAACAGAGGAAATGTTGCTGAGTGTTAAGGCGAGGCGTAACCAGCTGAGCGAAGTTAGTAGAAACTAACAAGAGGAAATAAGCTTTTAACAAAGACATAAAGTCACAGAGCAGCAGAGTATCCCTGAGGCTTTATGGAGTGACTGTTGTATATGTTATAAGAAAAGAAAGTAAATACTGTACTTGCAATTATGAGAGGACTGTATCATTGTAAAGTATTTGAACACTCTTTAGAGTGGATGGTGAGCAACCAAAGGATCTGAGGTACATTTCCATCTTAGAAAATATGCAACAAGAGGCACAAATTCAAATACTTGTGAGGACGAAACAATTAAGTGTGTAAATTGAAAAAGCAAAAACAAGTGTGTAAATTGGGGTATGGTCTAAAGTGATGAGGGAGTCATAGGGGAACTAAAAAGACATCCAAGTGATTAAAAATAATAACAGGGACACTTAGCTGGCTCAGTCAGTAGAACATGTGACCCCTGATCTCAGGGTTGTGAGTTGAGCCCCGCATAAGGTGTGGAGATTACTTAAAAATAAAATCTTAAAAAAATATCAAACTTTGGCAATAAAATACTACAAGACATCTTGAAAAAAAAATTACAACAAAATGAAAGCTGCTAAATAAATCCAGTCTGAATGCTGCCAGCTTGAACTCCTGGTGTAGAAGCTATTGACTGTTTGGGGGAAACTGGAAGAAGGTAGAGGCTAATTAAGGAATCTTCACATAAAACATAACAAGGAACAAAAGCGGCAAGGATGAAGAAGGAGGACTCAACCCAAAATATGTTTAGGGAAGAAAAAAAATCAATTAACCCTGATGACTTATGGAAAGGAAGAAGGAAAGAAGCTAAAATAATTCCCAAGTTTCTGGCGTAGATGACTGGAAATATGATAAAACCAATCACCTGTAAAGAAATGGCAAGGCCTAGGAAGGTAGACATGATGAGCTGGTTTTAGAATTGTTGAGTTTGGAGTATTTGCTGGTCACCCAAGTATAAGCTCCTAGTAGGTGGCTAGATTTACAGATAGTACAAAAGAAAGGCTAGGGCAAAAATACAGATATAGGAGTTACCAGGTTGTAGGTAGGAATTAACAACGGAGATGTAGTTGATACTATTCAAAATAAAAGTGTGAGGAAAAATTATAGAAAGAAATTTTTTAATTTAAATGTTTAAAAGTGATTTTGTATTTGTGGTCATTTTCATATCATTACCTCCTAAAATTTCTTTTTATTTAACTTTGTATTCTTCTTAAGTGAATTGGGCATGTAGAAATGACAGTGATTAAATGTACAACTTACCATGGGTACTGGAAAAATCAGCCTGGAAATAACGGATTCATAGAAAATGTAACCTATCTGTATTTTTTACACATATTGTTAAAAGCATATATCATGTAACTACTTTCAATTACACTAGATGGTTCCTTGCTATTATATTTGGTAAGACATACACCTAAAAAAAAGAGTTAGTACAAGAGTATGAGGTAAATGGAGACAGATCACACATATAGAATAGCACAGCCATTCTCTAAGAATACTGTATATAGATTGTATGTGTGAACTCACCAAAAGCAATGTTTTTAATATTTAAGCTAGTTGCAGCTAACATATTGTTTACCGTTCCTATTTCCAACCAGCAGTGACTCAACCCTAATAAGAGCCCTTTGTCTGGAATATTTGAGAATAAAGTTGGAACGAGGAAAGTGTGAGATAGGTTCCCACATTAAAACATAACCATTCCAGACCCAGGAATGGGTCAATCCCCATCAAAATGTTTACTTTGGGTCCATCTGCATAACCTATTAAGAGTCAACTTTGTTTAGCAAAGACAACTACTAGAAGAATAATGAAGAAATCCTATAGTCTCCAGGTCTTTTTTTTTTTTTTAATCACTGTTTGCTTAACACTTTTAAGTGAATTAAAAGCAGATGTTGAAATTATTGCCAACTGTAGACTTGTCATCTGTAAATGGGTATTAATTTGTTTTGTTCATCATTAAATTGTTAAGCTACAGTAGTTTAAAAAATCTTGGAATGCAGGTCCTAATGGGATTTTAAAGTTACAAATAACTGAAGTAATTTTGATAATTGTGAAGACATCTGTCCTTGTAAGATAAAAAGAAAAATTCCCGGGAAAGTTTGGAATTCTGAAACTCAAAAATCAGTATTTTGAAACAGAAATCAATATTTTGATATTCAACAGGAACTTTTGGACACCATCTCTACTTTCAGCCTTACATTTGGTGTAATGGAGGCTACAAAGAAACCTAAGTGGTTATCATTCTCAGAGTGAAAGAGTACAAGATGCTGTATGACTCAGGGCCCACAGGAGGGGGCCTCTTAATAGTCCCTCACAGATTCAAAGGAGGAGTAGCTCAAGGAGAGCTGAGATGATAGGGGCAGGGATTTCAGGGGCAACTTGGTTGGACAGTGATGATGTACAGGATTTAATACTACCTCAAGTGACAGATTCTAAGACGGCTCTCAGCGATGCTTGCCTTTGGGTATTCAAGATTTTTTGTAGCTGACCTGTTTAACCAACTCGATATTGGTTACACAGCTCTGTTTGTGTAACCAGTTGGATATTGGTTGAACAGAGCTGACCTCTATCACCAGCAGGATATTGCAGAAATAACGGGTGTGTGACTTTTGAGGCTAGGTCATAAAAAATACTGTGGCTTCAATCTTGGTCTCTCTCAAACTCTCACTCCAGGGGAAGCCAGGCTCCATGTTGAGAGGACATTCAATTACCCCATGGAAAGAATTATTTGGAGAATACCCTGGGACTCCCACCAATAGTCAACACCAAGTTGTCAGACATGTTAATGAGCCACCATGGAAGTAGATCCTCCAGCCCCAGTGAAGTCTTCAGATGACTTTGTAACTGCAAACCTGATTAACTTCAAGAGACCCTGACCCAGAACTTCCACTAACCTGCTTCTAAATTCCTGACCCACAGAAATTGTGAGACAATGAGTTTTAGGACTCAGAGTTTAGGGGTGTTTTAATGTAGCAATAGATTAATACAATGTATTAGGTCTTCCTCTACACCAAGGAATACATGAAAATCAAGAATAGATTACTCAAATATGAATCGAGCTAGCCTCATTCCTCTTTTCTTAAAAGAAATGTTATAATAATATCATAGTGAAAAGTGAAATAAACTCTACTACACTAACATAACAACTGGCCACACAAATGAGTTCACAATCTCTACCTGCCTCAATCCCAATCAGTTATATAGGTGAATGACTTCTTCCATTCAAAAATACTTAAAAAAAAAAAAAAAAAGGAACCCTTTAGTTCATTTAACAAATAAATGAGAATTTGTTTATTTAGAATAGTAACATACTTGTTTGTTTATTGAGAATAAACTATGTGTCAAGGATGAATTAAGTATATATAATAAAATATAAATTATATAATTCTATGGCATTAAGTACATATAATAAAATGTAAATTATATAATTCTATGGCATAGAACGGCAAATAATAGATGAAAAATATTTGTTTCTTTATAGTTTCATTTAAAACCAAGAGACTTAAAAAAAAAAGAGACTTAAATTTTCCTTCATGAAAATTGCAACTTGATTTTGTCCAAGGATAATATGGCATAATTCTATACTTATTTGGGTGTGAGGATACAATTAGATGCACAAACACACCCTGTGTGGATGACTGGGTGTGGCTTTGTTGGACACGCATCTCAGAATGCCTGCACTCTGCACAGTTCCAGATGGTCACCCCTATCAGCATCACCTTAGCACGGCATCAGGTCTATACAAAAAGAGATTCCAACTCCCTCTGCTCCAGAGGGATACAGAGAAGTACAAAAACAGAAAGAGTTCCTAGTATTATTGATGAAATCCTCTTAAAATTAGGAAAAAAGAGAAATGTAAGAAAATACAGACAGATGATTTCTTCTCTAGCTGTTGAAAAGTTTTTTTTGTTGTTGTTGTTTTAAAGGAGAGATCTACTTGTAATCCCATGGTATATTTTAAAGGCATGTAACAGTGGTGAGTGGGTGGCTCAGTCATCAAGCGTCTGCCTTGCTCAGGTCATGATCCCAGGGTCCTGGGATCAAGCTTCACACATTGAGCCCCGCATCGAGGTCCTTCCTTATTGGAAAGCCTGCTTCTCCCTCTCCCACTTCCCCTGGTTGTGTTCCCTTTCTTGCTGTGTCTCTCTCTGTCAAATAAATAAATACAATCTTAAAAAAATAAAAATAAAAGTCATAACAATTGAGGTAAATGGCAGGACAATGAGATTTCTTAAAGCACAAAATACTCAGAAGTTACACCTGTAAAAATATGCAGCTGCTAGGAAATGCTCTGTGGCCATAGCATGGTCTTTGTCATCTCAGGAAGTGAAGTGTATTGGGGAAAATGTGGACAAACAAGATCCAGAGAAAGAAGAAGGGCTTATGGTAAGAAACCCATCAGCAAGGGTCAGTAATAACTCAGCAGCTTGGAGTTCAACAACCCAGTGTGGTTTTTGTCCTTCCAGAAGATGAGACAAGGTAAGGGTAAAGTGTGGATGACCCTGATCCAGAGCAAGATAAAGAGGACAAAGGGCTTTGTGGCCAGAGGAATCACCTACCAACCTAGATCTATCGGAACTGTAGCTTGGATGTAAACAAGCAAAACATGAGGAAACACCATACACTGTGGAAAGTAAACAAGTAGAACCTGCTCAAGAAAGAGGAACCAAAGGCATACCAAGTTTCAAGGACTTCACCTAACAATCAGATTTCTAGAATTAACACTGAAGGAAGAGGATGTCATCATCTTGGTGAGTATCATGAACTCAGAGTGAACTCAGCAGAACACAGAACAGGCTGATGAGTAAAGAACAAACGAAAATATTATCATTAGCCAATTTCAAGTGAGATCTTGTTCCCAATGGGTTATATATTCATATCATATTAACCCCATCTAGGACTGGCTACAGAATTTGTGGGAGGCCCTATACAAAAAGAAAACAAGAGACCTCCTGTTTCTAAATCATTAGGAGCTTCCAGATGGCAATAGCAGAGCACTAAACCAAGTGCAGGGCCCTTCTAAGCACAGGGTCTTGTGCTGTTGCCTAGGTTGCATGCTCATGAAGCTGACTCCGGCCCTATTAAAAAGAGAGGAAGTCAGAAGTTTTGACTTTACTTCTACAAAGTGAAGAAGTGCTCGAAACGTCAAGTGAGATATTTTTAATGAAATAATACTTTTACCAGAGTATAAAGCAATCACTGATTTAATTATACGAACACGAATATTACAATTGAGGATTAGAAATGCCTTAACCAGTAAACAATAGCATGTCAAGTCACTGATATAATAGTTTTTAAAAAAATAAGTTGAAACATTTAAAAAAAATTTATTTAGTTATTTGACAGAGAGAGAAAGAGAAAGCACAAGCAGGGGGAGTGGCAGAGGGAGATCCTGATTTGGGGGTTGGGGGCTGGATCCCAGGACCCTGGCAATCAGGACCTGAGCCAGAGGCAGACACTTAACCAACTGAGCCACCTGGGCACCCCAACATAATCATTTTTTTTTTAAGATTTTATTTATTTACTTGACAGAGATCACAAGTAGGCGGAGATGCAGGCAGAGAGAGAGGAGGAAGCAGGCTCCCTGCCGAGCAGAGAGCCCGATGTGGGGCTCATCCAAGGACCCTGAGACCACTACCCGAGCTGAAGGCAGAGGTCCAACCCACTGAGCCACCCAGGCTCCCCCAACGTGATCATTTTTAAAACCATTTTAGAAAAGCTTCTGAAAACCCACCAACAGTTGAAGGGATACAGTGTATGTAAGTCTTGAGGTTAGGATGGTAAATTGACCTGGATGCATGCCTTTTATTCTTTTTGATGGTTGTTATCAAAACCCTCATTCCATGTTAAAAGAAATCTTCCCCACAGAAGGATTGAACATCACGCAAAGATCCTGGGCTTGGAAGTGGGTATAGTAACCTGTGGCTCTGCATCATCCCCCTTTTGGGAAGAGAGTAAACATGTTCTTGGTTGTTAATGCTTATTTTAGTCAAATAGGTTTAAAATTATGAAAAATTCTGTATACCAGAGTCTAGACTCTTTAAAGAACATTGAAAACCTTCTGTACTACACTTCTCAGCTCTTAAGAAACAAAATATTAAAAATATAACTGAAGCCATTTCTTCCCATTCCCCTAAATGTAATTCTGAGAACTGCAGAACTTTTCTTAGATAACAACTTGTCCAAACTGCTGCACTAAGAGACTTGACCAAACTCTAGCATAGTTTCTAGCAACTTAACACCATGTCCCTAGGAGGACTCCAGGCCTCCCACAGAAATCCAGCTCCTCATTAAAATGCCTGATTGAGAAAGTTCAACCGCCGGAATTCACTCTTCGTTCTAGCCAATCCTGATATGTTGCTGACCTCTCTTTCTTGGAGCATTTATTAGAAAGGGCTTACAACTGTGAATATGTTTCTCTTACAACTTAAAAGTGTCCTTCTCAAGGACCTAAGAGTCATTTCTTTGAAATGTCATCATCTGGAATGATAGGGCCTTATCTCCCAGCCTCTGTGGGAGGATAGAATCCTAACTTCAAAAACTGCCAACTAGCAGACCCAGCGGGCATAATCACAATCACACTGGCTAACCCTTTGTAATTTTTCACTTCTCTGACTCTAATGAGCTCCCACTCTCCCTACTCCCTCATTCTCCCTTTTAAACCTCTAATCACCTCTGCACCAATTGGAATGGAGCTCCTCTCTTTCTCCTACTGTCAGTAGTTTCTGAATAAAATGTTTTCACTGCTTTAACTAATGTCTGGCTGTATGAGAAATGCCATTCCAGTTTTTCTATCTTTCCCCTTCATTTTTAAAAAGCACATATGCACCTATTCATCAAACAGTGTATTGTATTGCCCATTTTTAACACCAAATAGAAACGACACCATACCTTACCTAACCTTCCGCAATCTGTTTTGTCCATTTATTCATATTGCTACATGCCTTTCTACTTCCCTTTGTTTTGGTTTCAGGGCTTGTAAAAGCATTTCCCTAGGTTCATCCTCCTGCGCTTGTGCACGCCAGTTATGGACAAGGGGAGACAAGAGGCTGGTGCTTCGATGTCAGTGATGTGGCCCGAGCTTGGATGTGGAGGCCAAGGTGCCCATACTTGCGAAGAGGAAAAGAAGCAGGGTGGGAAGAGAAGAAACGTGGCAGTTCTGTTCGGAACTCCAGGAATTCTGAAATCTAAATTTGGATTTTTAATCTTCCAGGTTATTAAGAAGATATGTGTCAAGGGGGTAGGCGGGAGCATATTTCCTTTGTTTTTAGCGCTTGTTTTCAAACAACTTTATTCAGGCAGAAAGTACGTGGCCTCCATTTGTACTTTTGACCGCGCCCCACAAACAGGAGTGGGCGTGACCTTTCCTCAGACCCAACTCTCCACAAACCCAGTTGTTACAGTCGGAAATGACTGAAAAGTGGCTATCCTCCTACCTTCCACCTTCCCTGTGGCATTCCCCCCTCTCCTATTCTTTCCACCAGTTAAGGTTCCCAGTTCTGACTTTGCTAAGTAGGACGCCAAGAGGTAACGAAGAAGCCAAACGGACGCTAACAGGCGACGCTCCCAGAGCCTTTTACCAGGTCACGCTCCCTCACCCAGCTCCGCCTACTCTCCCGGCGCTCGCATTCCGTCCGGGCCCCCGGGGCATCCTGGGACACGTAGTCTTTGAGAGGGCAACAGCTTTGACCAAGTCTCCTCCCCCAAGCTGGCTTTCGCGGTGGGGTTGTCGTGACGTTGCGTTCCTCCCGTCTCTTCCCTCCTCCCTTTTTCTTTTCCTCTCCAGAAGCTCAGTCTCAGACTTCCGAGGATCTTTTACGACGTTGGGTCTCCGAGTCGGTCCCGGCGCCGGGTCCACTTTTCGGCAAAGTGACGTGGACGTCAACAGCAATGGCGGAAGGAGAAGAGGTCCTGCCAGAGCCAACGTCAAGCGGTGACGGCTGGTGAGTGAAGCCCAGGGCTGATTCTTATTGCCCTTCTATTCTTCCTTTTCACCGTCCTGCCCGTCCGGGAGACACCAGCAGGCTCCAGCATGGAACGGGAAGACCCTTCCTAGACAAAGTCCACTGCCGTGCCCCGCCCCCTCTGCCGGCCGGGTTCTTTCAGCCAATTCCGTCAAGACAGAGGGGCTAAGGCCCGATTCCAAGGGAGAGGGTGTCACCCGGGTACTGGGCCTCAGTTCGGTCCTCCGCTTTCGTTCATCGGTTTCCAAAACGTGCTGGAGAGGGTGGCTTCAGGGCTGGGTTTGGCCGGAATACGTGGCCCTTGGGAGTTAGAGTAGGTTGGTTCGGAAGGAAGTTTCGCGGATACAGATGTGAGGCACTAGAATACCATTTGAAGACAGGACCCTTGAAATGACCACCGCAGCCTTTGCCTAGAGGTTGAGAGACATATTCAGGGAAGATCCTTCCCACAGAGTTGAGCTGTTTTTTTTTTTTTTTTTTTTTTTTTATTCTAGCGTTTATTTCTTGTTTTGCGTTTCAGCAGTTCCCACTATTCGTCTCACACAAGTCGTCTTTTTTCTTCTGGTCACTTTCCTCACAGCTCAGTCTTTACAGCTTTGGATGCTTTCTGGACATTGCTCTAGGTGCTCCCAAGCCTTTGCATGCTTACCTGACTTATACCCAGAGTTGGGGAGCGGGGAGGGACCTGCAGTAGTAGTGGAGTTTGTCACCCAGTGTCGTTAATCTTTGGGAAGGGCTCCTCTTTTTGAAATAGTGGATCTTTACAAAATATTTTTAGGGACATTAATATCATAAAAAAAAGATGAAACCTTTAGAGGCTTTTTGAATTTTTGTATTTAAGTATGTTGACCGCATGTATTAGATAGTTTTAGATTTGCTTTTTCATCATGTGACATGTATACAGCTCATCTAATAAAGCTGTTTTCCTAAAGTTTATGCAAGACATTTTAGACACGGATTTTAATCCTGAGATGGAAATCATTGAAAGGGATAGATAATAACTGAGAAATTCAACTTTCAACTAGCAGACATCCAGTATTACCTTAGTGCATGCATGTACTCTCCAAGGTGTAGGAGGAAAACTTACCGGTGCATACATTTAGTTTCTTTTTTCAATTTGCTTATATTAGAGCTGTGACAGTTACACTCAATAACAAGGTAAAGTTGATCCAGCTCTTTGGGAATGTGAGTGAAAATGTTACGGGATTTCAGGGGGGGACAGAAGCCACTTCTATTTGCAGTTATTGGAGAAAGCTTCATGGAAGCAAAGGTATTAGAATTAGGCCTTGAAGAATCAACAGGATTTAGACTGGTGTTGTCCAATAGAAATAGAATGTGAGCCACATATGTAATTTAAATTTTTCTTTTCTA
Organism: Mustela putorius furo; assembly: GCF_011764305.1. Classification (NCBI taxonomy): domain Eukaryota; kingdom Metazoa; phylum Chordata; class Mammalia; order Carnivora; family Mustelidae; genus Mustela; species Mustela putorius. Next base: position 26,811,437 of record NW_025421987.1, read on the forward strand.
AGTTTTTTTTTTTTTTTGCTTTTTTTTAAAAAAATTATTTGACACAGAGAGAGATCACAAGTAGGCAGAGAGGCAGGCAGAGAGAGAGGAGGAAAAGGCTCCCCACCGAGCAGAGAGCCCGATGTGGGGCTCGATCCCAGGATCCTGGGATCATGACCTGAGCTGAAGGCGGAGGCTTTAACCCACTGAGCCACCCAGGCGCCCCTTTTTTTAAACTTTTTAAGTAATCTCTACACCCAGCCTGGGGCTTAAACTCAGAACCTGAGATCAAAAGACACATGTTCCACCAACTGAGCTAGCCAGGTGCCCTCTAATTTAAATTTTCTAGTAGCCACATTAAAAATTAAATAATGATAACAACAACAACAAAAACAGTTGAAATTATTTTATTATATCTAAAATACTATTTCAGTATATCATTGTTGGAAGAAACCAATTAGATAATTTTATATCTTTTTTGGTAATAAGCCTTCAAAATTCAACATGTATTTTTCTTTTAGCCTATATCTCAATTGGATCTAGCCACAGTGCAGATGTTAAATAGCTACACATAGCTAGTGGCTAACATTGGATAGTACATTCAGAGTAACAGATGGGAAGGGCCTCTGAGTGGGGTAATAGTGTGAGCATGGACATAGGCAAGAAAACTAATGATTGTTTGGAGAGTGAGGACTAGAACGTCATGAAATTTGTTGTCTTGGAAGTGTTAATCTTTTATATCATAAACTGACTTTATTCAGCTCACTCACCATGAGAAATGTTTCTAGAGTTAAAATATCTTTGAGAAGTTCTTAGGAGGATTGTGAGTATGAGTCTGATTCACAGAGGCAAGGAACATGGAATTAATGGTTGTTAAAGGTAGTATTTGTTCTCTTCTAGGGCTACTGTACCTTTTGTGTGGCTTTTAGTTTTTGTTGTTTTTATTTTCATGAATGGAGGAACCCCGAGGTGTTCCTTGATTTCTGCTCTCCTTCCATTCTCATGTAATCTTTCTCTCTTTTCTCTGCTTACTCCACTCCGGGATGTCCCCTCGGAGTGAGTTTGAATATAGTCAGAGAAGACATTTGGATTTGGAGTCATAGATTTGGAAAGCCTCTGTTCTTAGACTGGTAAATGGATTGTTATGGAATGGGGAGGGTTTACTCTTCCCCAAAAAAAGTCACTTTTTTTTTTTTTTTTTGAGAGAGAGAGTGTGTGTGTGTTTGTGTGTGTTGTGGGGGGGGGTTGGTAGAGGGGCAGAGGGAGAGGCAAAGAGCCTTTATCTTAACCAGGCTTCTCGTGGGGTTCCTATCTTATGACCCTGAGATAATGACTTGAGCTGAAATCAAGAGTCACATGCTAATCTGGTTGAGCTACCCAGGAGCTCCAAGTCACATTTTTATTGTAATATTTCCTGAAATGTGTTATATATCTCATTGCCTAACCTAAACTTAGCTCAGTGACTTAGGGTCATTCAGTTTACAGAGTTAAGTGTATAAGAAAAAAACTAGGTCCCTGTCCTCAAGGAATTTGTGGTCTAGTTAGAGGAGGCACATTTAAGATTATCAATTACTGGGGTGCCTGGGTGGCTCAGTGGGTTAAGCCTCTGCCTTTGGCTCAGATCATGATCCCAGGGTCTTGGGATCAAACTCCGCATTGGGCTCTCTGCTCAGCAGGGAGCCTGCTTCCCGCACCCTTCCCCCACCTCTGCCTGCCTCTCTGCCTACTTGTGATCTCTGTCAAATGAGTAAATTAAAAAAAAAAAAAATCTAAAAAAAAGAATATAAATTACTATTATACTTTTGTAATACAGTGAGACCTATCTAGGCAGAATGGGTAGATAGTTGCTACATTAAATGAATGGCCCCATACAACCATCTCTTTTTGAGATTGCTTTTTGTTAGTTTTTTCTGTTTTCTTTTCTTTCTTAGTAGTATTTCTCAGTTTGTTCTTAATCTGTGATACTGGGTAGCTAACCGTGTTAAACCGTGTGTACATTTGTAAAAAGGTTGAGGATGGAGCCCAAAGATCTTAAAAGTACAAGATAACACTTACCCATGTATTTTCAGTTATATTCCACGCCATTGCTTCTCAAAATTTAAATGTGCATTACAGTTACCTGGGGATCATGTTAAAATGTAGATTCAGTAGATTTGCTTGGGACCTGAGATTTTGTATTTCTGACTGGTTAGCTTCTAGATGATGGCAGTTTTGCTGGTTCATGGACCATATTCTTTAGCAAGATTCTAGATGATGTATAACTTGAAATGAGTTAGCCAGAGGAATTTATCTCTATATATTTCAGTTCTATTTTTTCACATAACACATTATGCTGTAATTTATCTCATTAATATGATTTATCATTGCTGTTTACATAGTGAACTTCTCAAGGGCTGTGACTGATAGCAGGTGGCTCAGTGGATGTTTATTGTCTGAGTGACTTTTGTAAAATCATGTGCAATAACATACCAACCTATCATTTCATATACATTTTCTAACTCCATTGTTTTTTTGAACTGTGTAATTGCTTGTACACTCACCTTTTATGAAAAACCAAAGATACTAGAAAATAGCTCTCTAACTTTCTGAAACTGCAGCCACACAAACTCAGAGGGTCTGGAGAAATCTTTTAAAAATGTTTATAGCAAGTTTTTTTTTTTCTATTAAGTCAACTCTACTACTGTGGATCTTGAGCTCATGACCGTGAAATCAAGAGTATCATGTGCTACTGTCTGAGCCAGCCAGGTGCCCATGAGTTTGAAATTATTTAAATTTAAACAAGCTACTGCTTTGTAAAAATCAAACAAGTATTTAATTTTACAATTCAAAGGTTGATAATTATCTTCTCGATATTGAAGTAGTCAGCCTTGAATTTGAACAAAAGTTTCTCATTTTCTGAGGCTTTCTTCCCAACATAAGGCCTAAACATCTAAAGTCATAATTTAAAAAATGTTTTTTCTGTAGATTTTAATTTTACAATTGTTGGTATTCTACGTTCAGTTTAAAATTTTTGTGGAGTATATACTTTAAAGTCATGATTTTAATTTATTGCTAAACTTTTTAAATTATTGCTAAACTTTTCTTAAAATTGTAAAAGTAGCAGTTCGTAAAGCTTTTATTTTTCATTTGAAATGTGAATAGAATTGTCTTGGGAATAATAGGGTCTTTTTCAAAGTTCTGTGCACTTTGTAAATAGTGTTCTCAGTGCTTCCCAATTCATAAGCATTGAAATATGAGGAGAGATTTAAGGAGTAGGTGATTGCAATTTCAGAAATGATACAATCAGTAAAGAAATACATTTAATATGAAAGAGAATGGAACTTGTTTTATTTTTATTTTATTTATTTATTTATTTATTTATTTGACAGAGAGAGAGATCACAAGTAGACAAAGAGGCCGGCAGAGAGGGACGTAGGCTCCCCGCGGAGCAGAGAGCCTGATGCGGGACTTGATCCCAGGACCCCGGGATCACGACCCGAGCCAAAGACAGCGGCTCAACCCACTGAGCCACCCAGGCGTCCCGGAACTTGTTGTTTTAGAGGAATATTGACAGCTTGTGGTTCTGGGCAGACTGGATATATTACCTTACAGATAACGAAAAAAATGAAAAGGAAAATAAAACTTATTGTTTTGAATTAGGGGTTTTTAAGTGACAACTATTTGATTTTGTAAACTAAGTAGAATGCAGACAATGATTAGAAATTAAGAAGATGTTAAAAAAAGAAATTAAAAAGACTTATTTTGTTTATAGTATTTACATTAATGTTTTTCTTATAATTCATATTTTACTTTTTTTTTTAAAGATTTTATTTAGTTATTTGACAGATTACAAGTAGGCAGAGAGGCAGGCAGAGAGAGAGGAAGGGAAGCAGGCTCCCTGCTGAGCAGAGAGCCTGATGTGGGGCTCGATCCCAGGACCCTGGAATCATGACCTGAACTGAAGGCAGAGGCTTTAACCCACTGAGCCACCCAGGCGCCCCCATATTTTACGTTTTTAAAGGTAATTCCTAAATAATAATTCACTTCTAGGATTTTACTCCTTTGGATTGTAGTACCTGGTTTTTGCATGCCAAAAAAAAAAAAAAAAAGTATTCAATTGGTTTACTTTCCTTTATTTGTACTTATTGAAAACAGTACAGGTATATTCCCGATCTTAGAGGCAAGTCAGGTAATTCAGGAGTACCCTGTTAAGTGTGCTGCAATACACAGCGAACTTATGAGTAGGTGTCTTCTGAACAGAATTGATAAACTATGTGTGGCAAATCATTTCTGCTGCTTACGTTAAAATATGAATTCTACTTGGAATAAACTAAAAACAGTGACTTCCCTTTGTATCAAAAAGAAAGCCAGAGTTTAGCAAGGCATTCAGCAGACATTAACTAAATTCTGGTTATATTCAAGCTGCTATGTGGTGTTTTAGAAAAAATTTGAGACAGATTTAAAACCAGAAGCCAGAAGTTGCATTGTTCTGACTTGCTTGAATAGGATTATATAGCTTGAAAGGGGACAGTGCTTGAAGTAACTTACTTAGGTATTGAGAATTATGAATGGAAAATAAATTAGGTATTGAGAATTATGAATGGAAAATAAATCAGTCCCTCATGTTAGACTTACAAGAGCAAGTTGTTTCTTGTGGAAATGTAAGAGCAGTAAGTTAAGAGCCAGTTTAAAAAAACCCTATTTTCTGGGGTGCCTGGGTGGCTCATGGTTTAAGCCACTGCCTTCGGCTCAGGTCATGATTTCAGGGTCCAGGGATTGAGCCCCACATTGGGCTTACTGCTTAGCAAAGAGTCTGCTTCCTCCTCTCTCTCTTTGCCTGCTTGTGATCTCTGTCAAATAAATAAAATCTTAAAAAAAAAAAAAAACCTATTTCCTGAAAAAACCCATTTCCTGAAATTTTAAGTCTGTCTGACCTTTGACCTGAGCTGAGAAAATGATCAGTAATTAAATAATTAAATCATGTGTTTCAAGTTTCCTCTCTTTTTCTTGAGGGTTAAAGGAGTTTTTTCTTATCCTTAAGCCAATACAGCATTTCATAGTTGGATAGAAATGCTGTAGTGTGTGCTTTTCTTGCTTTAAAGCAGTTGTTACATAAAACTAAAAAACATACATAAAACATACGTTATGTTACATAAAATATAAAAACTTGCTGTGGTGATATTTAATAATTCTAGCAGAATATAAGAAAGTACTATATGTTTTTATAGGACTTTATATCAATGTAATGCTTGTATTTGTTATCTTGTTTGGTTTTTACAACATTTCCTTGAGAAGGGGAAGTTATGAATTATTGTAGTTTTCTGGTTAGAGATGAGAAGACAGGCTTGGGATGGTCAGATGACAAACCTAGTTAGTGGAAAATCTGGGACTTAAAATTTTGTCTCTTTCAGCCCTGTGCCCTTTCTAAAGTTGATTGCGTAAATATTATGTATTTCACATATACTTGAACAGACACCTAGAGAGAACCCAATTAAAAATATGGTAGTCCTGGAGTACAAGGGTGGCTCAGTAGGTTAGATGTCTGACTCTTGGTATCAGCTCAGGTCTTGATCTCAGGGATGTGAGTTCAAGCCCTGTCTGTGTTGGGCTCTACTCTGGGTGTGGAGCCTACTTAAAAAAAATAAAAGTAAATAAAAATTAAGATATGCTAGTCCTATACTCAATCTGTGATTTGAAAGACACAGTAGTCTAACATGTGCATTTTTGAACATATGTATTTATCTGTGGCACCTGTAAAGCTATAAGGATATGCATAAGCTGTATACCACTTTGTCTGTCTTACATGCACAAGAAGGGACAGTTCAGGACTGATATGGTGGGATGTGATACAGAGCATTATATACTATAGCTTTTTTTTTTTTTTAAAGATTTTATTTATTTATTTGACAGAGAGAGAGATCACAAATAGGCAGAGAGACAGACAGAGAGAGAGATGAGGAGAAGCAGGCTCCCTGCTGAGCAGAGAGCCTGATGCGGGACTCGATCCCAGGCCCCTGGGATCATGACCTGAGCCGAAGGTAGAGGCTTAACCCACTGAGCCACCCAGGCGCCCCTATACTATAGCTTTAAACCTCTTTAGTTTTCATAATATATTCTCATACCCTAGCCAAAAATAAATAGATTAGTTTTTGATCTTGAGATATTATGCTTATATATTTATATTTAGATAATATGTACATATCTGAAGTGTATTTAAATATATTTAAATGTATTTGTATAATTATCTTAAATATGTTATATGAGTAATATGTATACCTATATTATGTATAAAATAGAATTTTTATTTACAGTCTGTGAAAACATAATAATGATACTTAGAAAATAGAAGTAATTATACAGTTAAGTAAATTCATCAGCTTAGTAATTTTTCTTTTGTTTTATTTAGGGATATTGGAGAAACAAACTTGAGTTTTGGTTCTTTTTTCTTTTTAAAGATTTTATTTATTTGAGAGCAGGGGAGCCCTTGAGGAGGGTAATTAGGAGCAGAGGGAGAGGGAGAAGCAGATGATCCTCCCTCCTGCTGAGCAGGAAGCCTGATGAAGAGCTTCATCGCAGGACCTTGGGATCAGGACCTGAGCTGAAGGCAAATGGTCAACCGACTGAGCCATCCAGGTGCCCCAAGAAACTTGGTTTTAAGATAACTCTCTTGGGTTACTTTTCCCTTTCAGGAGTTTCCTTTTTTTCCCCTCTTTTCAGGAGTTTCTGGCCCGTTTTGAAGTACTAAGGTGACCCATAGAAGAATATATTTATCTCATACGGCGGTGCAATTAAATACTAGCAATTCTTGAGCTTTATTTTATAGATTCTATTTAGACTTAACCACTGATATAAGATTCGCTGATATGAGATTCTCTTTAATCAAATAAATTATTGATGATTGCAATGCAAGTTAAAAAAATCTATTGTGTGGGGCACCTGGGTGGCTCAGTGGGTTAAGCATCTGCCTTTGGCTCAGGTCATGATCTCAGGGTCTTGGGATAGAGCCCCGCTTCCGGGGTTCTCTACTCAGTGGGGAGCCTGCTTCCCCCTCTCTCTCTGCCTGCTGCTCTGCCTACTTACGATCTCTGTCTGTCAAATAAAATAAAATCTTAAAAAAAAAATCTATTGTGTATTTCTTTGCCAAACTAATCTCTTCTGGCAGGGTGCCCTTGGAAAGACATGCAGTTTTATCACCTCATTTGCAGTAGTGTTCCTTTATTTTCTAATATGATGGTTTCAAGGACAGGATTATTGGTAGTATTTCATTTCTCATTACATTTTAGATAAATTGGAAATTTGTGATAGAAATAAGTAATGTGCTGTTTTATGTTGACTTATGTTTTCATCCCATTCTTTCTCTTTGGTAAAGGGCATACTCTATTTTCCAAATAAACTACTGCTTTGGTGGGGTGGGGGAAACCTGGTGCATTTCTTTGTGCAATAAAAATGCTAGAAAGTCGGGGTGCCTGGAAGGCTCAGTTGGTTGAGCATCTGGCTCTTGATTTCAGCTCAAGTCATGATCTTAGGTTCCTGAGATGGAGCCCCACATCCATCAGGTTCTGCACTCAGCAGTGAGTCTGTTTCTTTCTCCCCCAACTGATTATGCAGTTGTTTTCCTCTCTCTCTCAAAAATAAATAAATAAATCTTGAAAAAAAGAAGTAATGGAAAGTAACCTCTTATGTATAGAAAAGAACAGTTTATTAGGAACTTTTTATTTTGAGGAAGCATGAAAGAGGAAAGGGTTTGGAGCACTCTTTAAAGTCAACTTCCCATTAGTAAAGAAGATATTCTTTCATTTTGCAAGCAAAGTCTTACAGCAAATGCATTGCAACATTATACATAAAGTTAAGAGGAGCTGCTTAAGCTGCTTTTTTTTTTTCTTTTGCTTAGGCAAAAATTCCCGAGTTTTTTTTGTAGCAGAAGGGGCGCACCCCTTTGGTAGCATTGGTGAGATTTGATCTGCATGGATTATGGATAAAAAATAAGTGAAGATTAAAGCATCTGTTCCATTTGTAGTTAGTTAATTTTAGCAGTTGATAGAGGAGAGTTCTATGATCTCTGTCTCCTTTGCCTTTTGCAGACTGCTGAAATAATGTAGATACCATGTTTGTTTGGCTTGTTAAGAGTAGAGGACTAACTTTATACTTTTTTTTACTTAGCATAAAATCCTGCTTAAATATAAATTCTGAGAGGATGTATCATTTGGTAAGGGGATCTCCCAAAGCTGCTTTTGTGGATCTGATCCTGACACAAAGTTTCACTGATATATATGTATTTTTTTCCCCCTAAAACTGGTGAAGGGGATTTTTCTTCTCTTGGCATTCAAATATACATCTTGTTAAAATGCTGTAATAAGTGTGTTTAATTCTGACAAAAATCCAGATAACATCAAGATTTCACAATTAACCATATTGTGTTCTCACAGACTGTAAGGTAACATGGTAATTTCTTAATATGTCTCATACTGTTTGTTGTTAGAAAGTTTTGATGGTTTGAGGGGCACTTGGGTGGTCCAGTTAGTTAAGCATCTAATGCTTGATTTGGGCTCAGGTCAGGGTCGTGAGATGGAGCCCCACGTCAAGCTCCATGTTGGCTGTGGAGCCTGCTTGTGATTCTCTCTCTCCCTCTTCCTTTGCGTCCCCCAACCCCACTCACCAGCTTGCTTGCCCCCTCTCTCTCAAAATAAATAGGTAAATAAAATAAACCATTTTTTAAAACAAAAGTTCTGATGGTTCAAGGTTGGTATTTAAAAGTAAGTTACACATGGGGCTCCTGGGTGGCTGAGTTGGTAGAGAATGGGACTCTTGATCTTGGAGTCATGAGATCAAGCCCCGCATAGAGCTTACTTTAAAAATATATAAATAAATAAAATAAAAATAAGGTACACAGTACATATAGTGGTTATTGAACTTCATTCATATCTACTGTAGGAGTGAATGTGTAACAAAGTTGTCTTACTTCCATTTCTATCAAATAGCACACAAAATTTTCAGGAACTAATTAAAGAGTATTGGTGTGGTAGTAATTTGTAACCAGTTTGCTAGCAATAGTAGCAAAGTAAGTTCAGACCAAGCTTTTGATGCTGATGTGTCAGGACCTGGACATTAAGACATAACCAGAAATAAGGAGGCACAAAGTAAGTCATGGAACCACAACTTCACATGTGCAGCTTGACACAATCTGTTACACAATCTGCTGGTACTTAGAACTAGTTAGCTGATCATTTTTGAGTTTTCAGTAATTGATCAGAGGCTTGTGCCTGGATGTAATATATATGTGGGCAGGCTGGCCTGTCATGGTTTAATCTGTGCTCTTAGTGATTTACATTCTGGACAAATCAAAATAGGCTGCACTTCAGAAGGAGCTGCTCCCACCATTTTTGAGCAGGTTTCAGATAACAGGACTTAAAATAAAACTTGGAATTGCCAGCTAGTGTATAGGCTACATGAGAGCATGACTTTTTGTTCATTGCCTCCAGTTCCTCACATAGTGGCTAGCAGGTGGTGGTGCTTTATATATATTTATTGAAGGTATGAATAAAAGAGTACTTTGGGCAGGGAAGGAAAATTCACAGCAAGGGTTAGAGAAGTATAGGGAAATATCGGAAACTTAAGGAGAATGTTTTAAGGAGAGAATCTAACTTTGCAGAGTATGTAAAGAGGACAAGGACTGAATTAGATGATTAATGACTTTTTTGAGCAATTACAGTGTAAGGGTGGGATTTGAGTGAATGAGATTAAGTAGAGGTGAGTGGTGACTACTGTTTGCAAGGAGTTGAACTGGAAAAGGAGGGGGAAAAGAGAACTTCAAAAGGGAGTAGGTCATGCATAGGACCTGTTAAATAAGTGAATGTGGAAATATTTGAGGAAACAATAATCACAGTCTGTATTGTTCTTTATATTTTTGAGTGCTGTAAGTTTTGAGTCCATTTTATCTCTTGGCTCTGTTTAATACTGCTAGCAGACGCAGAAGTTTGAGTAATAGCCAATGCAGTAGAAATAACATGTTTAATATGTTTACATAGCAGGCTTTGGGCTTGTATGATTACCTTAATAGCGCAGCTTTAAAATTTTTATTTTTAGTGAAATAATGTATCTTAGACCCCGACCACTTTAAGGTACCAAATTAACTTAAAAATTAAAAATTTTTAATAAAAAATTGGTAATTGTTTTTTCTCTATGGTTTCTCTTTGAACTTTAGGTGATTAACATATATTCTAGGTCCCATGTGATCTTTTTTTATAGTGGATTAGATTTTTTAAAAATTTAATTTCAGCTAGCCAACAATAGTACATCATTAGTTTCAGATCTAGTGTTCAGTGATTCATCAGTTGCATATAACATCCGATGCTCATCACATCATGTGCCCTTCTTAATGCCCATCACCCAGTTACCCCATCCCTGACGTGCTACCCCTCCAGCAACCTTGTTTGTTTCCTGTACAGAGTCTCATGGTTTTTCTCCCCCTCTGACTTCTTTCTATTCAGTTTTCCCTACCTTCCCCTATGATCCTCTACAGTGTTTCTTATATTCCACATATGAGTGAAACCATATGATAATTGTCTTTCTCTGATTGACTTATTTCACTCAGCATAATACCTTTCAGTTCCATCCATGTTGATGTAAATGGTAAGTATTTATCCTTTCTGATGGCTCAGTAATATTCCATTGTGTATGTGTATATATACATATACACACATATGTGTGTGTGTGTGTGTGTGTGTGTGGTATGTGTATGTATGTATACACTACATCTTTATCCATTCATTTGTTGATGGACATCTCAGCTCTTTTCACAGCTTGGCTATTGTGGACATTGCTGTTATGAACTTTGCAGTACAGGTGCCCTTTGAGATCACTACATTTGTATCTTTGGGGTAAATACCTATTAGTGCAATTGCTGGTTTATAGGGTAGTTCTATTTTGAATGTCTTAAGGAACCTCCATACTGGTTTCCATAGTGGCTGCACCAGCTTGCACTCCCACCAACAGTGTAGGGGGTTCCTCTTTCTTCACATCCTCGCCAACATTTGTTGTTTCCTGTCTTGTTAATTTTAACCATTCTGACTAGTGTGAGATGGTATCTCGTTGTGGTTTTGATTTGTATTTTCCTGATGCCAAGTGATATAGAGCATTTCTTTATGTGTCTATTGGCCATTTGTATGTCTTCTTTGGAGAAAAGTCTGTTCATGTCTTCTGCCCATTTTTTTTTTTTTTTTTTTAAAGATTTTATTTATTTATTTGACAGAGAGAGATTGCATGTAGGCAGAGAGGCAGGCAGAGAGAGAGAGGAGGAAGCAGGCTCTCCGCTGAGCAGAGAGCCCAATGTGGGACTCGATCCCAGAACTCTGGGATCATGACCTGAGCTAAAGGCAGCGGCTTAACCCACTGAGCCACCCAGGTGCCCCTTCTGCCCATTTCTTGACCAGATTGGTTTTTTTTTTTTTTTTTTTTTGGGTGTTGAGTTTGGTAGGTTCTGTATAGATTTTGGATGCTACATCATTTGCAAATACCTTCTCCCATTCTCTAAGTTGCCTTTGTAGTCTGGTTGACTGTTTCCTTTGCTGTTCAGAAGCTTTTTATCTTGTTGAAGTCCCAATAGTTCAGTTTTGCTTTTGTTTTCCTTGGCTTTGGAGACATGTCTAGGAAGCAGTTGCTGTGGCTAAGGTCGAAGAGGTTGCTGCCTGTGTTTTCTAGGATTTTGATGGATTCCTGTCTCACATTCAGGTCTTTCAAAAAGGATTAGATTTGGGGGCGCCTGGGTGGATCAGTGGGTTAAAGCCTCTGCCTTTGGTTCAGGTCATGATCCCGGGGACCTGGAATGGAGCCCAGCATAGGGCTCTCTGCTCAGCAGGGAGCCTGCTTCCCCATCTCTCTTCTGTCTGCCTCTCTGTCTACTTGTGATCTCTGTCAAATAAATAAATAAAATCTAAAAAAAAAAAAAGGATTAGATTTTAAGGATTTGGAAAACTGGTGAAGTTGATTTGGTTTACTTGGTAGACTGAGAGGCTTAATGGGTTAAAAAAATTTTTTTTTTCCATTCAGAGAACATCCTGTCTAAAGTTAGAAATTTATCTCAATATGCTCAGGTGACAGGAGTATTATTCTGAAGTTGAATAGGCTATGAGAAATCATACTATCAGTAAGTTGCTGGGAATGATTACTAATTGCTTAATTCTAGGGCTTTTTCATTATTTTGTATGAATGCCTTCTATTTCTTTAAAAAAACATTTATTGAGTGTTACTATTGCCTTTAAATATTTATCCTTAACTAAGTGAAGAGTGACTTAGTGTTCCTACGTACATGTTTTCTCTTTTCTTCGTTTTATTATTGTTTCATTTGTCTCAGGATTTGTGTCATATGTACCCGTAAATGGTTCATGTGAGCAACTACTGTCTGACAACTACAGTGAAGGCTTCATTGCCTATGGAGACTATCCAGAAAGAGAGAGTTGAAAAGGACAGATTCAAGCAAGCTGTAGGCATTAAGATGGAATGGAAAGAGGAGTGGGAGGGATACACTGGTAGAACAGAAGATAATTCATATGCTGTGTGAATACTTCCTACCTCTTGCTTCATGGTACTGGTACTATCTGATACTATCCCCATCTTATAGGTGAATAGTAAGTTTGTATTCTAGGTCACATAGCTGTTAAGTGTATAGAATCTGATGTCACATTTTCTGATTTTAAATTTTATATTATTTTCTCTGTAATATGTTTCCTGAAGGACTTTATATTCTCAGTTTCTTGGTGGTCTTGCTATTGAGCTGCCCTGTCGACGACGTTTAGGAGTTTGTTCCTTTCCCACAATGGTAGTTAAATGAACTGCTGTTAACTTGAGGAATTGAAGAGGCAAGGAAGTTCTTACCCCTTAACCTAAGGTGTGGCTTGAATCCTTCATATGATAAATTCCTTCATTGAAATGGTAAATGAGGGTTTGACACAGTAGCTTCATTTGAAAGCCCTAAATTAAAACGCCTTGATCCAGTTACTTCTTTTGTAATGTTTTTATTGACATATAATTTATGTACCTTAAAATTTAGCCATTTGAAGTATATATGCAGTTCTGTGGTTTCAGTGTATTCATAGTGTCAGGCAGTCATCACCATGCTCTAAGTTTAGACTATTTTTATTACCCCTAAAAGAAACCCCCTACCCATCAGCAGTCTCTCTAATTCCTTGTCACTCCAGACCCTTGACAACCACTGATTCTGTCTGTACATTTGCCTGCTTTAGACATTTCCTGTGAGTGGAATCATAGTATGTAGCCTTTGTGTCTGATTTCTTTCACTTAGCATGTTTTCAGTTTTTATCAACATGTTATATGTATCAATAGTTCATTCCTTTTGTTGCTGAGTAATATTCCATTGTATGAATATGTTATATTCTATTTATTCATCAGGTGATGGACTTTTGGATTCCTTCTACCTTTTGGCTATTATAAATAATACCTTTATAAGCACTGATGTACAAGTTTTTTGTTGTCTTTTTAAATATATTTATAAAACATTAAATATATATATTTAAAATATATTAAAACATAAAATCATATATATTTATATAATATATAACAATTAAGTTTTATTTGTAAAACTTATAAAATGTAAAATATATATAACATTTATAACATTAAGTTTTACCATTTTAACATGTGCGATTCAGTAACATTAAGTACATTCACAGTTAGGTACAGCCATCACTCACCACTCTCCATTTCCAGGATTTTTCATCATTCCAGACAGATGCTTTGTAACTAATAAACAATAACTTCCTATTCACCTCTCCTACCTCTATCCTTGGTAACTTACATTTTCTATCTCTATGAATTTGAATATTTTAGGTACCTAATATAAATATAATCATATACTATTTACTTTTTTGTGACTAGTTTATTTCACTTATCACTTGTCTTCAGAGTTCATCCAAGTTGTACTGTCAGTCAGAATTTCCTTCCTTTTTAAGGTTGAGTAATAGTTTCATTGTATGTATATACCACTTTTTTTTTTTTTTAAAGATTTTATTTATTTGACAGAGATCACAAGTAGGCAGAGAGGCTGGCAGAGAGAGAGGAGGAAGCAGGCTTCCTGCTGAGCAGAGAGCCTGATGCGGGGCTCAATTCCAGGACCCTGGGATCATGACCTGAGCTGAAGGCAGAGGCTCTACCCACTGAGCCACCCAGGCTCCCCTATATACCACATTTTGTTTACCCATCCATTGGTAGACATTTGGCTTGTTACCACTTTTGGCTATTGTGAATAATGCTGATATGAATGTGGATGTACATATAACTGTTTGAGTCCTTGTTTTTAGTTCTTTTGGATATATACCCAGAAGTGGAATTGCTAGATTATATGGTAATTCTCTGTAAGTTTTCAGTAACTGCCAGACTTTTTCCATACTGGCTATTCCATTTTACATTCCCACCAGCACTGCACAAGGATTGTAATTTCTCCACATCCTTGTCCTTTTTTTGATACTGGCCATCTTAATGGGTATGAAATTTAATGTGTCCTTTTGATATTAGCCATTGTATGTTCACATCTTGTGAATGTGAAATGGGTATCTCATTATGGTTTTGATTTGAACTTCCTTAATGGTGTGCTCACTTCGGCAGCACATATACTACAATTGGAATGAACTTCCCTAATGGCTAAAGATGTGAATGTCTTTTCATGACTTATAGGTCATTTGTTTATTTATTTATTTTTTTTGAAGGAAGAAGAGTTGTCAGATGCCTTGGAAAGGTTAAATTAAGGTAAAGATTTGGATATTAGGCAGGAAGTGGGGAGGATAGCGAGAGTGTCTCTGTGGAGGGGTAGGGGTGAAAGAGGGAGGAGAAATGATGGGGCATAAAGCCAAAAAGTTAAAAACAACTCTAATACCCATTAACTGATGAATGGATAAATAAAATGTAGTAGAGGGGTGCCTGGGTGGCTCCATCAGTTAAGTGTCAAACTCTTGATTTTGGCTCAGGTCTTGCTTTCAGGGTCTTGAGATCAAGCCCCAAGCTAGGCGTGGAGCTTGTTTGGGATTTTTTCCCCCTCTCCTTCTGGCCTCCCCCTGCCCCAGCTACCCCACTGTGTGCATGCTCAGTCTTGTGTGCTTGTGTTCTCTCTCGCGTGCGTACGTGCACAAAAAGAAACAGTAAAATGTATATACATGCAGTGCAATATTATTTGGCAATAAAAATCACGTTCTGATACATGCTAAAACATAGAATTTGAAAACATGGTAAGTGAAATAAACCAGACACAAAGACGACATAAATAAGATTCCATATATAAGATGTCCAGAATTGGAGCACTGGCTGGCTTAATTGAGAGAGCATAGCGTGCAACTCTTGATCTTGGGGTCATGCTCATAGGGCCCCATGTTGGGTGTAGAAATTACTTAAAAATGAATAAACTTTAAAAAATAAAATGTCCAGAGTAGGTAAATGTCTTGAGACAAAGTAAATCAGTGGTTGTCAGAGGCTGGGAGCAGGGTGGGAGGAGTGGAGAGTGGCTGATAATGGATATGGAGTTTGAATGCAGAAAGGTATACATTTAAAAAAGGAGAGATGAACTAAGTCGTGTTTTCATCTCTTGTTTGGAGTATGTCTAATTAAAGTATTTCATCAGTTTTTGAAATTATAGGGAAGAGAAGCTTTTAGAATATGGTTAGGGGAAAAACAATTTAGAGAATAGTGTAGGGGCGCCTTGGAGGCTGTTAGTTAAGTGTCTTACTTCAGCTCAGGTCAAGAGATCAGGATCCTGGAATCAAGCCCTGCATCAGGTTCCCCATGAAGTGGGGAGCCTTCCTCTCCCTTTCCCCTGCCCCATCACCCCCTGCTTGTGCTCTCTCTATCAAATAAATAAGTGAAATATTTAGAAAAGTGTAATATACAGCCCCCCTCCACACACACCATGGCAGGTTTTCTGTGACTCTAAACTTTTAGGAACACAGCATATATAATCTAGTTGCTTTTAAAAATTATAATTTCAGGGGTACCTGGGTGGCTCAGTGGGTTAAAGCCTCTGCCTTCGGCTCAGGTCATGATCCCAGAGTCCTGGGATCGAGCCCCACATCAGGCTCTCTGCTCAGTGGGGAGCCTGCTTCCCCCTCTTTCTCTACCTGCCTCTCTGCCTACTTGTGATCTCTGTCAAGTAAATAAACAAAAAAATCTTTTAAAAAAATTATAATTTCTGGGGCGCCTGGGGGCCTCAGTCATTAAGTGTCTGCCTTTGGCTCAGGTCATGATCCCAGGCTTCTGGGATCAAGCCCTGCATTGGGCTCTCTGCTCCACGGGAATCCTGCTTCTCCTTTTCTCACTCTCCCTGATTGTGTTCTCACTCCCGCTGTCTCTCTGTCAAATAAATAAACTCCTTAAAAAAAAAAGTTAAACTTTCATATGGATTTGTTTTATGGCTTATTCATAATTATGTACATATTCATAATTATGTACAGAATTTCAAATTGAATTTATTAATCCTAGAAGCATTTAAAATCCATGTTTAATTTGGTAGTGCTTGAAAATTCATATTTCCCCCCCCTTGCACCACCATGTCTTCTTAACTTTCATTGTCCAAATACTTCCTTATGCTAGAAGTTCCCATTTGACTGAAGAAGAAAAGTCTTACCCAGTTGCTAGCTTGAATAAGCATTAAACTAACTTCATATGAATGTAGTCACATTGTTTCCTTGCTATAATTCTAAAACAATGTGTGGGTTACAATGCTTAGATTAGGTGATTTTTGCCACAGAACAAAATCTGTGGTGTGGGGATATTCTGGCTTTTTTTGTTTGTTTGTTTGTTTGTTTGTTTTGCCAGAACAAAATCTAGGTGAGGGGATATTCTATTATGTTTTATTTAGGTTTTAAAAATATGTCATTGATCGATCATCAGCAGTAATCTATAGTATTATTCTAACAGATACGGTTTTAGTGTCACAAAAGAGATCTGGGAAGAGATTCATTTCTCTTACTTTGCAAACCCGAAGCTTTGAATTTACTTTGCCATGAACCTTCTGAGCAAAATTGACAATTATTTTTCAGACTTAACTAGGGTGAATGGACAAGGCCTGTACTTTTTCTATTTTAGGACCTGCCTGAGTGTGCAGTACATTTCTACCAGTCTTTAGTTTGTGAAGTCAGTAAGAAGCCACCGTCACCAAAGAAGATTTAAAAAACTGTAACCCACCCAATTATACTCCACCAGACAGGTGTCTTGCTTTTGAATGTTAGGTATTGCATAGTCAAAAATAGAAGGAAACTTGGGTTTGGGGAAGGAAAATTTTGTTTAAGAGCTAAGTGCCATAGAGTTTCTATCTTTTGATAGGAACTTGAGCCTTATATGAATTATTTAACTTCACTGTTTTCACCTGTTTTCCTGCTTTAGAAGTGCATTTGTAATGTTGAAGGTACAATAACTGAACTTTTTGAATACCTTGTTCAGGAGATAATGTTACTTTTAATTACTTAATTTGTGAGACATTCCTTTTACTACTTAGTTTGGAGCATCTTCTGGCTTCTTGCTCATGGTTGTACTACTAGAGACCACGTTTGTGGTTCCCTGGGAGCAGCATCAAAGAATCCAACAGCAGCTGTATCAACAGGGATATGCTTGTACATTGTTATGATTTAAAAATGTTGAGGGGTGGGCATTTTGTCCCACAATACTGACTTTGTTGTCTGGAATAGTAAGGGATTTGGCACAGTTTCTTCATAAAGAAACCAAGGGTTTTTGCACTGAAAAATGGAAAAATTCTAATTCTTCATTTATTTGGTAGAAGAGTTCTATCTCATGCATTGGTGTTTTCAGTTCATTTATATACTTATCATTAAAAATATAGCATTTAAAAAAATACAACATTTACTCATTTTCTTTTTTTCATGGTTGCAAACAGTCTTCCAGATTCTAACAGGCTCTCTCATACATTTTGGCCAGAAGATAATAGATAAAACCCATTTTTCATCAGCTATAGGCCTGAACCATTTCTCAACAACGGACTTGAAATCTCTTTCCCTCACTTTCTCCTCCAACACTTTGGTGACTATATAGCAAAAGAACAAAATGTTTCTTGCTTGGTTACTTGTTAGTTTCTTATCCTTATGAATTTGTAGTAGCTTTGTTAAGAAAACTCTCAAGTTTGATCACTACATTTGTGTTGAATATGAGCCTAAGTGATTACATTTTCATTTAATTCCTTCCTCTTAACAGGGCAGCACTTTAGTAAACTTAACACTTCTTGGGGTGCCCGGCTAGCTCAGTCAATTAAGCATCTGCCTTTAGCTCAGGTCATGATCCCAAGGTCCTGGGATCAAGTCCTGTATTGGGATCCCTGCTCATTGGGGAGTCTGCTTCTCTTTCTCCTTCTGCCTGCTGCTCCCCTTGCTTATATTCTCTCTCTTATATTCTCTTAGTTTAAATTTATACATTTAAACTAAGATTTTTGGAATCCTATCAGTAGGGGAGATTTACATGGTCTTACTGAGAGGATGTGAAATGGGAGTAAATTATTTTTCTCAAAACCACCAACACAAAAATTTGATAAAATCTTGGTTTCCTGATGATAGTAGGATACTATCTTTTTGGCTGCTTTCAAGAATTTTAGAAATTACCTAGTTGAATTGTGGATTTTTATTTGTATAGATTTTTTTAATGTATTGAATATTTAAATTATAAAGAATGAAACTTCAGCTTTTGAGAATTCTGAGGGAATTAGTTATTTTAAGTGGCTATTTCATGGCTAAAAATCAATTCATAACATTTGTGAAAGTTTTTTTTTTTTTTTTAAAGATTTTGTTTATTTGACAGATCACAAGTAGGCAGAGAGGCAGGCAGAGACAGAGGCTCCCCACGGAGCAGAGAGCCCGATGTGGGGCTTGATCCCAGGACCCTGGGATCATGACCTGAGCCGAAGGCAGAGGCTTAACCCACTGAGCCACCCAGGCGCCCCCATTTGTGAAAGTTTTTAAAAAAGTGTATTCTTTTTAACTATATACAAACAAAATTTATTTTGTGTTTAATTTTCTCTTTAAATGTAGTAGACTGAGCATAACTGCTTGATGATTTACTTGATGATGTTGTATTGTTTTGCTTTAATATGTAAGGCAGTGATGCCATTAGAGCTTTTTTATTCCTCTAACATTAATTGGACGCTCTAAGCCAGGCACTCCTCTAGGTGTTATATTTGTATAACTTACGTGCTGAGTGTTCCCATATTGTAGTGCTTTGAATTGTTGGCAGAATTTTATGATTTCTCCTCCTTGCCACTATTTAGCATAATATTAGGTATATAAATTCTAGAACCTGACTACTGAAGTTTGAGTCTTGGCTCTAGTATTTACTTGATAAATGGTCATAAGCTGTATAGCTCCTCTTTTCCTCACCTTCTGCATATGTAAACTGAGGCCAGTGATGATTGTGGTTACTTCATGGGGTTGTTGTGAGAATTAGAAAAACGCAGGCATAAGAGTTTGGAACTGCCTGGTACAAAGATAGTGCTATATAAACTGTTAGTCATGACTACTACCACGAGTAGTGCTATTACTGTGACTTTTCTTCAGTGCTGTCAGCTTGCTTGCCCTGTTTTCTCTTTTTAAATTTCTTCAATCTTAGAAAACATAACTAAGCTTGTTAGAAATAAATGCAAAACAAGAGTAAATTGCATGAAACCTGAGATTCCCTTTCAAGCGGATAAAATGCCTTGTATGCCTTGGCATTATGATTTGGCTGCTGAGAACCTTCTTTTAGTAGACACAACCTTTAACAGGCCAAGCTTATAAATGAATCTTGAATAAGAAAAAATAAGAAGTAAAATTGATCTATTAAGGACTTGTTTTTTTAGGGAAAAAGATCTTGAAGAAGCTCTGGAAGCAGGAGGTTGCGATCTTGAAACTTTGAGAAACATAATTCAAGGGAGACCATTGCCTGCTGATCTGAGGGCCAAAGTTTGGAAGGTAACTGGAAACTAAAACAAAATGTAATCACTTAAGAATAACATTTGAGAATTTTTATGTTCACTTGTTTAAGTTGTAGAAAACTTTATTATCTTATGAGCATGCTGCATCTTGATAATTTATCGAACAGAACAGCTTACTGAAATGTGTATTTCTGTCATGTTTGGTTATTTAATAATTCAGGTTTTGGAAGGCAATGTTTTTCTTTTGTAGTTATTAGAAATGATGTTTATGAAGATTGTTAAATGAAATGGGACAGTGCAGCCAATGAGTAAAATAGGATTTATAATTGCAGCTGGAATTACCTTAGCTACGTTAAAGACAAGATGGGGAGGGTATATAGGTCTTTCTGGGTGTTAGAATTACAGGATATTTTACTTTGCTTTATTTTTCTCTTCAGCTGTTCTCCAATGTATGTGTATTACCATTTTTAAAAATATTTAAATTAAGATTTTGTTGATTGCAAAAGAAATATTCACCTTTGTTAAAATATACAAAGCATAGGATAAGATGAAAATCATCTGCTATCACCTATAGGTGAAACACATAATTATGTCTTGGTATATATCTTTTTATATTTTATTCTCTGCACATATGTATGTAACAGAAATGGAATTATAACTGTATATAAAATTCTGAATGCTTTATTATAGAAATTTAAAACACAAAAGTAGAGACTTGTCTAATGAACCCCCATGACCTGTCACTTAGCTTTATTAACATTTGGCCTATCTTGTTTGATTAGTATCTCCATCTTTTCCTCCCCACTCCACCTGCTGGTAGCAAATCCTTGGTAGCACACTGAAGCACTTTACTATGAAAGTCTAGAAGGTAAAGACTCTTTTAAAATAAACATAATACCATTAAACTGAAAAAAACACAAAAACATAGTGAATCCTTAATGTGTCCTCACATGTCTGAAGGAACAGGGGCTCTTTCTGGGGTCTCTTATAAGGACACTAATTCTATTATGAGGGCTCCACCCTCATGACCTAATCACCTCCCTAAGGCCTCACTTCTTTATAACATCATATTGGGGATTAGGTTTCAACAATGAATTTTGAGGGCAAGGGACACAAACATTCAATCTATAGCATTGATGATGTTTGCTTGAAATAAAGGTTATTCATTGGATTGATATGAAGTAGTAAAATTTAATGCACACACTTAAAATAAGTGTGTTCATTGTGGTATGACTTAAGGGATCAAGGATCAGCATTTGTTGGAGCATAAATACATTACTTTGTAATCTTAGAAGTATGCATTATTATTTCTAAATTCAGGACTTTCCATTATTACAGCATTTTTTCGAAGAATGAAAAATGGCATATGAAGCTAGTTGCTTTTATCTTTCTTCCAGATTGCTCTAAATGTTGCAGGAAAAGGTGATAGTTTGGCATCATGGGATGGTATTTTAGACTTGCCAGAACAGAATGCTATTCACAAAGATTGTCTTGAGTTTATTGGTAAGTTTAATAATTGTTTTCAAACAGTGAAAATTTTGAAAATACTATTTTGAGGTAGAGGAGTAACTCTGTTAGAATCATCTTGTTATAATTGGGGTATGTTGTGTTTGTGAAGGACTGCTAAATAGAACATCTTTTGAAATTCTCATGAAATAATGTCTAGTATTTTTAAGAAAGAGAGTCCAATTTCCAGAGTTTTTTAAAAATAGTTCTTCAGGTACCTTTACAGTTTTAAAACTGGGTTTTTTTGTGTGTTTGTGTAAAGATCTGTATAATTGTCTATAGTCTCCACGTTAAAGGGGTCTGCATTCCACAAGTTTATCTATACATCATAGGTAATGATCTGCTGTGAAAAAGCTATTGTAAGTCATGGGTGAAAGGTTTCTAATCACTCCACAAGGTCTTTTTCATGAGTAAATGAATTTAGTGTATATTTTAAATTTATCTACAGTTTTTGGTGTCTTTCTGTTACTTTTTTCATCACATTTTAGTTAAGCTTTGATTAGATAGGCTTTGGTGTACTAACCACAACAGAAACATTGCTGGTGTGTGCAAAGGAAAGGGAATTTGGTGGTAGAGAATGGATGACCTTCCATGACAAAGTTATAGAGGCAGCTGCCCATTATGGGGTAGATGCTAATCTGTTGCTTCGAAAAAACCTTTTTGCTTTCCTGGAATATGGGTTAAGCCTATCTTTCTTATCTCTCTACTTCAGATTATTTATTCTTATGTTCAACATATACATAGGTCAAGTATTATTGAGTTAGTAAATACTGAATAGCTAGTAAATACTGGATAAATATAAGGAAACATGTACTTTCATGTAGTTTTATTTTGTCCTTGTCACACGCTAGGTATACTAAGATAGTATCGTATGTTTGTAAACAAGTGTTATGTGCAGTAATGGAGTCTCTGACAGGACCTTCGTAACTTATTTTTGACACTTATTTTCTAGAACAGCTTCCAGTGCCAGAAGAGAAGGCAACAGAATTACTTTTGGATATTGAATCTGTAATTACCTTTTACTGTAAATCACGTAACATTAAATACAGCACGTCTCTTAGCTGGATACATCTGCTGAAACCATTGGTGCATCTTCAACTGCCTCGCAGTGATTTATACAACTGCTTTTATGCTATCATGAATAAGTACATTCCCAGGTAAAATGTGATTTAGTTATCCTAGTTTTAAAAATGAATAAAAGTCTAGTTTGCTTTGAATTAAAGTTGTAAGATTTACTTTGGTGGTAAAGAGGTTCAAATAATTTTTAGGGTTGTTTTGAGTCTTAATGGTTATTAGACTTTATTTTTGTGGTTGTAGACATTTTTAAAATTTATGAATTTTAAGAATTTATGCTTGTAGAGTTTATGCCAATTTTTTTGTAATATCCCTATTTTAATTTCTTTCCTTAAAATAAAAATAACATTATAATGGCAACATGGAAAGTAAAAATTTTGGAGTGCTTCCTTAAGTGAGGTGCTGCCATTACAGCTTAGAATGTAATCTTAGATAAGCAGGTATTAAACAAGTGATTAGAAGTATGCTGAGTATTAGGAAGATGAAATATAGAATGCTATGGGAATTTTTTTTTCCAGTGGGAGGGGCAGAGGGAGAGAGAGAATCTCCACACTGGGCGTGGAGCCTGACACAGGGCTTGATCTCAACAACCCTGAGAACATGACAGGAGACGAAATCAAGAGTTGGACATTTAACCGACTTAACCCCTACCCAGGTGCCTCTAGAATGCTATGGGAATATTTAATAGGAGTGACCTAATTTGCCCTGGAGGTCAGAGATGGCCTTCTTGGGCAAGTGACACTTAGGCTGTAGTTGTTTAGATGGTTGTAGTAGTGTTGGTGTGGGGGGCAGGTAGGGAGGGTGGGGAGGGAATACAGGGGCTGCACTCATGAGGCCAGAAAGAATTCTTGTAGTTCCTAGTGCTATGGCTCAGGTAGTCAGGAATTCACAGCCAAAAGGAACTTTTGATCAGTGGTTTGGCTGCATAGTGAACCTTGGATGCACATTGGAATCATTGAAGGGGCTCTGAAAAATCCTGATGCTTGTTTTTTGTACCTGATTATCAAATCTCTGAGGAGGGCACCCAAGCATCATTGTTTTCTCAGCGCTTCTCAACTGACTGCAAAATGTAACCAAAGTAGATATCTACCATTCTGGAGCTTGGTAGTTAAATAACTACTATTTTTTATTGCTTTCTGTGATATGCATTATACTAAATGCAAGTGCTTTGTGTGTTTTCTCATTTAAACAATGGCCACTAAAGGGTGGGTATCCTGATTTACAACTACAAAAACTGAGGCAAAGAAAGAGATTAAAGACCTACACAGGATTACACTTCTGGTATATGTTTGAGTCAAGATTTGAACCTAAATTTGGATGAACTCCTGTGCTTTAACTAACACAGTTATTCACCCTGATTGCTTGTTAGAATCAACTGAAGAATTTTTTCTTTAATAGTTTAATATATTACATACATATAAAATGCATCTATTTAGTGTGTACAATACATTGGTTTTTAGTATAGTCACAGAGTTGTGCCACCCTAACCACAATCATTTTTAGAACATTTTCATCACTCCAGGAAGGAACCTCATTCCTTTTAGTAGTCAGCTCTCCATTTTCTTCCAATACTCTTATCTGTAGGCAACCACCAATCTTTCTGTCTTTGTGGATTTATACCACATTTTACCACATGTACCACATTTTATTTAGTTATTTTGTTTATTTACATACTTTATTTACAACAGTGAATGGACATTTGGATTATTTTTACTTTTTGGCTCTTATGAATATGCTGTTGTGAATATTTGTGTACAGGATTTTGTGTGGACGCATAATTCATTTCTCTAGGGTATATACTGAGAAGTGGAATTGCTGAATTATATGGTGATTTTATGTTTTACCTTTTGAGGAATTGCCAGCCTTTTCCACAACTGTATCATTTTACGTTCCCATCAGTAGTGAATGAAGATCCCAGTTTTTCCTCATCCCTGTCAACATGTAAAAAAAATTATTGTACCTAAACTAATGAGTGCGAATTGGTATCTCTTTATGGTTTTGCTTTGCATTGCCCTGATAGTCAATGATGTTAAGCACCTTTCATGCGCTTATTGGCAGTTTGTATATCTTCTTTGGGGAAATGTCTGTTTAGCCAAAGAACTTTGAAAACATGTGGGTCCTTGAAGTTTTAACTGTGAACAGACGAAATAGAGCCCAGGCATGTTTTTTAAAAACTCCCCAGGTGTTCTAATGTACAGCAGGGTAGAGAACCTCTGGGCTACCTTGAAGCCATAGTCCTTCATGTAAGAAAATAGTCCCAGAGATGCCAAGAGACAGGCCTACTACAGTCATGGTAGAGCTGAGCCTGGAATTCATATTTGTGAGTCATGCTAAGTCTCTCAATTGCTTATATTTTAGCTTATATTTTACCACCATTCAGTGTAACAAAGCTAGTGATAGCAAGGGACATGATGTTCCAACTTTTTCTCTAGGGGATATTGGTGGTGATAGGTAGTAATATTGGGGGAGATGGATTTACATTGAACCATGTAATACACTGTCTTGTTAGGTTCCTCCAGTTACTTTCTGTTGAGTTTCAACTGTAATATAGCACTCCAGCTAGGGTTAGCATTAATGCCCCTGGATAGAACACAGCCCCACAAAATGCTGCTAGAAGAACTCCACTGTAATATATCTTCTTATTACAGATTCAGTCTAACTTGTGTAGAATCCTGTCAAGCACAGTGCTTTGCAGTAACAATACACAGCTATTAAATGAATAGATGCTGTTGCAATGGCTGCCTCCCTGAGAGGTCCTGCTAGAGGCACAAACTGGCAGTTGTTTCTACATTTTTATGTCCTTACACAACTGTTTCTGTGTTTTGCCTTAGCAGTCAATTGCCTTGCATTTATAGAATGGGGAGAGTATTCAGACAAAGGAGGGGGAAATCTTGCCAGTTTGAATTCAGTTCTGTCTCTGGGCATCTGAATTAATAACCTAGGGCTTTCTCTAACAAAACTTCTCTGTCATTTACAGTATCAAAAAATGATAGATAGAAGTTCATTCCAAATCCTGGCATTCTTCTAAGATCTTGGTTTTATTGAAATTATTTTTCAATATTCCCACTTAAATAGCATTTGACAGCATTCTTTATCAGAATGCTTTTATGTCAAAACTGTGACCTTCATTTCATTAGCTTTTTCACATGATGGCATTTACTTTATTTCAATTTCTTTACAATTCAGGTTTTTTTTTTTTAGAGACTGTACCCATACCAAAATGCCACTTGCTGAGATACCAAATTATGTATAGTGAAGAGTAGTATGGCATGGTAGTTTAACGCAGTTTCTGTGTTGTCTTAGCTGACTTCTTAACTATGTGACCTTGGGTAAGCTCCTTACCCACAACTAAGCCTCAGTTTTCTCATCTGTAAAATGAGGGAAAAACTTGTAACTATTTCATAGGGTTGCTTTGTAAGGATAAAATCAGATAACTTTGTAGAATGCCTGTTACAGTGTCTGGCACATGGTATTTTCTCAATAAATACTGACTTTTATTGAGATGGCCTGTAGTTTGAGTTGCTTACATTTTTATTGATTCATTAGGAAGGGAAGAAGGAGAGAAGTAGTACACTTGCTCCGTTAAGTGTTTTGTACCTCTTGGAGTTCATTATGATCACTAGTACCCAGGCCACTTCAACAACTTCTAATGCTCTGGTCCAGTATTTTGTTCATCTGTGGCCATTTCCCACTTTTGCCTTTGTTAAAGGCCATCCCTACATTGAGTATGTTAACTGTGGAGCTAACCTGAAGCCTTTATAGGAGTTTCCTCTTACTTGGTAGGGAAGAAGAGGGCTGGACTAATTTGGAACTCTACAGATATCCTTTTG
Organism: Mustela putorius furo; assembly: GCF_011764305.1. Taxonomy (NCBI): domain Eukaryota; kingdom Metazoa; phylum Chordata; class Mammalia; order Carnivora; family Mustelidae; genus Mustela; species Mustela putorius. The sequence goes on from NW_025421987.1 coordinate 26,837,711, forward strand.
GGATCCAGAACTTATCAGAATAACTTAAATGGTCCTGCTGTTTTTTAGTGGTCCCCGCAGTTCTTCCATTTGAGTGCTACCTGGGCTTACCTGGAGAGAGTCTCCCTTGAGTTGGCTGTAGACCTGCTGTTTCTACAAATTTTCTGTCAAGTCAAGTATATTAGGTGTTCTGAACCTGATTGTATCAGATAGACTTGTTATGAATGCTGTGATGGTCAGGTGTTTTGGGGGTGAGGGGAGGAGGTGGGTATTGCAGGAGGACTGGTTACTAATATGACATTTCTGACCCATTAATCTGAACATCTTGCTTCTCTTCTCTTTTAGGGATTGTTCTCTGAAGGGAAGACCATTTCATCTTTTCCGATTACTCATCCAGTACCATGAGCCTGAACTTTGTTCTTTTCTTGATACAAAGAAAATTACTCCAGACTCCTATGCACTCAACTGGGTAATAAAGTGAAAGTAGGAACACTTAATGAAAAATAGCTTTCTATTAAACTATAGTTAGGTTTTTTTCTTTTCCCAAGGAGGAGAAAGAAAAGTACTAAATTACAGACCTTTGCTACTTAAACCAAAGGAGTAAAATTTTTGGCACTTCAAAAATTTCTTTTTTAGCTCTTAACTGTGTTCAGAGTGTTTAAAATGAAGTTTAACCTTTTGTTGTTTTATATACATCTCACATATATTACATATGTATGTGCTATATACAGTGTGAATAGATGAATGCAATATGTGCAAATATATGCATGGAATATATGTAAATATGTGATATGTATCAGTTTACTTTAAAACTTTGTGTGATTAAATTTTTGATGCTGTGTATAAGAATTGATATCTAATCATAAGGAAAATGTCTTAAGATTATCAAATGATCAGTATAAAAATATAAAGTACGTCTCAGCTCTGTTATTCTTTGTTTTATTTTCAGTGGGAAGTTTTTTAATTCTAGGTCAGTGGTTTTCAGACCTTTTGGTGTCAGGACCTCTTATACTCAATATCTATTGAGGATCCATAGTTTATATGGATTATGTTGGTTAGAAATTAAAACTAAGAAATTTAAAATATTAATTCATTTAGAAATAGTGGTAAATCTATTACATATTAACATAAATGGCCTGTTTTTCTAATGCTAAATAACTGTATTTTCCAAAAGAAAATTAGTGAGAATGGTGGCATTATTTATATTTTTGTGAATCTCAGTATCTGGCTAGATCACAGGTAGGTAGATTCTCATATCTGCTTCTTTATTCATTCTGGGATGATACTACAGTTGGTGTAACCTCTGGAAAAGTATTGTTATTTGTGAGAGAATGAGTATGAAAAAGGCAATTAAAGTTTATGATTATTATGAAAATAGTTTTGACCTCATGGACTCCCCTGTAAATACTCTTGGGGACTTCTAGGACTCCTTAGACTATGCTTTGTGAAACTCTCTTCTAGATTAACTTGATCATTTTTCTAAAACAGTGATTGGGTGCTAGAAGAATGTATATTCAAAAATTAAACATATTCCTTGATCATGTCTTAACCTAACTTTTCTTCAGAAAGGATTTCTTTCTGCCACTTACTGTGTGATTTAAGACACTTAGCCTCTGAGCCTCAATTTCTTTATCTGTAAAATGGGAATAATAATAATACATCTGAGCCTCAATTTCTTTATCTGTAAAATGGGAATAATAATAATGGGAATTATAATAATAATAAGTAAATCAAGAAATGGTACTTTGAGAATTCTAACTGGTTTCAATCTAGCATATTAAAACTCAGACTACAGCAGCCCACTCTTTAGTTCTTAGCCAGTCTTGTCGCTTTGAGTTAAAATAATAAAATACCTGTAAAATTATGATTTCTCTGAGATACATGTATTGCCTTTCAATGTACTTATTTGTGTTGAAGTAAAAAACTATTTCTTTTGAGCATTCTGATATCTGTAACAGAGGTCTCTCCTGTCACTTCTGCCATTTCTGTTGTCAGATCTCTAAATTAGTCCTCAGAGCTGGTAGCAGATTTTTAATGAAGTACTGAAATAGCTGTTCTGTCTTCAGTGTGTGCACCAAATAGTTTGTTTTTGTTACTAGTATCATGTTTATGGAACGGAGTCCTTTTTTTTTTTTTTTAAATCATGAGGTGAAACTGTCAAAACTAATTCCTAAATCTCATTGAGAACCTGTAACTGTGAGCAGTGCAGGGACAGCTGTAGTTTGCCTACATGAGTTTAACAGTAATCATATACTGTGATTCTGTTCGTATTTATATCTTTGGTATTTGTAATAGTAATCTTATTTATAATAGTAATTTTTAAAAGAACAAAAAACATTAGTATCATTATATACTTTGAAAACTTTGTGGTCAAGTATAATGGCAGTTAGCTGGCTGTGGAATATCAGGTCATTTTTCTAGTGCAAATACCACCACTTGCCACCTCCATGAGCTTGGGAAGGTTATTTAATACCAGTCTATTTCTTCACCTATAAACTGGGGATAAAAATAGCAACTTTGAAGACCCGTTATGAGACTATTTAAAATAAGTGATAGCTAATAAAGGATATGTGACAGTAGGTTATTACTGAAATATGCACTAATGTTTATGTTCCCATTAGCCATTAAAAATGTTTTGAATTTAAACCTCTAGATGGAACTGTTTCTGTATGTAATGAAAATCGAACTTTAAAAATATCACTGAGTTTATGCAATTTAAAACACAGGCTTTAGAGAAACTTAAACAACTCTTTTATTTGAAATAGAAAACCAGAGAGCTCCTGAAACATTGATACAAATTTGTCTCACCTATTTCAAATAATGGACAAGTAAGCTTTGGCAGCAATTCACCATTATATTGTTATTAAAACTTTTCTCTGTGTTCTTAAAACCATGTTTGATCCTTACAGTTACCTTATAAGTTAAGTATAGTAATAATTGTGCTAGTTACTCTTATAGTTCTAGTTATGTTAGTTATTATGCTATGGCAGATAGGTCCTAGTTACTTTAGTTACTCTAGGTTAATTATCTCTCTCTTCCCAACAATGGTAGAAGAAAGGTAGCAGTAGTCCTTTTTTTTTTTTTAAAGAAGTAGAAATGGAAGTTTTAGAGGTTAAGTAAAGTGCCTTAATTCACACAGCTAGTAAGTGGCTTCATTGTGCCTTGAATCCACATATTCTATCTTTGCATTATATACAGTAAAATTAAGCTACACATTATGTCTCAGGTGCAGATAATTTGATATAATGTTACTTACACATATGCTTTCATACTTTGAAAAGAACAGGTCATTTCCAGTGGTTTATGTCTCATTTCATTTCCTGATTACAGCTTGGAAGCCTTTTTGCATGTTACTGTTCCATTGAAGTCACTCAGGCAATATGGGATGGATATCTACAACAAGCAGATCCATTTTTTATTTATTTCTTAATGTTAATAATCCTTGTTAATGCAAAGTAAGTATGCTGTTGCTTAGATTTTTCTCCTTTGTATTCTCAAGGTGCTCTGTTAATATTTAACTCAAATTCATTTGTTTTTCTTTTACAGAGAAGTTATTTTAGCACAGGAGTCAGACAGCAAAGAAGAAGTTATCCGTAAGCATCACTTACTGTAGAGAAAATATTTCAAATCACTTTATTTTCTAAAACTCAGGTTCATCTTTAAAAGATTAGTCTACAGAACTCTGAGGTTTCATTCAACTCATACACACTGTAGGTGCAAACCTTAAGGACTATTTTCCTTCAATTTTGCCATCCTCTTTCATTTCTTCCATGTTTTTTCACTCTTTCAGTTCCCTTTCATATACTGGTATTTTGGTTTCATTGTTCATTTTCAGATGCCCTCCTCTCTTTCCCTTCTTCCCCTCTTTCTTTCTTAATTTACCTTTGAGTACTCAGATTTCACAATTATTTCCATTGTGGAAATTTGATTCTTTTTGGTTCTCCCTATTCTAGCACTCACACAGATTAAGTTACTTCCTCTCTATGTTGCTGCCACTTTGTACTATTTGTATTACAGTGTTTATCTTCCTACATTATAACAATTTATTATTACACAAGACAGAGTTCCTTAGTCAGGAACTATTTCTTAGTTCTTTTTTATTTCCAGGGGCTGTGGCACTTAGTATGTGTTAAATAACAATACTGCCATCCAGGCTAATGAATTTGATTTGATTACTTGAACCTATCTTTCATTAACAGCAGAATTGCATTAACAGTTTAGCTCTTTTGGGAACTCTGGTTCTCCTCAAACAGTTTTAAAGGCATCACTGTTAAGATTCCATTTATGTAGTTTTTATTATGTTGAAAATACTCTAGCTTTAATATGTAAATAATGTTCATGATTGTAGTAATCACAATGTTTTAAATATTCTCATATCTATAATCGTTTTTCAGAGTTCTTGGAAAACACTCCATCCAGTTTGAATCTAGAAGATATAGAAGATCTTTTCTCTCTGGCTCAGTATTATTGCAGTAAAACACCAGCGTCTTTTAGGAAGGTAGAAAATGAAATTACCAGCTTCAGTATTTCATACTTAGTACATTGTTTTATTGTTTGTGTTGTGTCCACTTCAGTTAAAATCCTCTAGCTTGTCACTCTTTTCTTTCTTTTTATGTATTGCAGTTTTATGTGATTTTTCACTGTAAATACTCTTCCTACTAGAGGAACAGAAAAATTTAGAAAGATAGTATAACAATATGCTAGCAATTATTTAATTTTTTCTTTGATTATTATTTTTGATCATGAGAAAATTGAGGTAGTTCTTATTAGTGCTTTCTTGACTTAAAAAATTTCCAAAATCTGATGGAGGATGTATATTTATGTCTCCTTTATCTGGAGTTCAGCTTTGTGCAGTTTTAATGATGCAGAGCTGTCTCGTGAACAAAAGGGGTAACTTAGCTGCATAGAGACTTAGAACCTTTCTCAAGTGCTTTAAAGTGACGGGACACCCAGTTTAGAAACATGATGGTGTGAGTTCCTAGAAAGTAAAACTCCAAGAAGCAAAAGCTAATAGTGGAGGAGGCACAGAAGTACCATTTATAAAGTAAATGGGTTTGTTTTACTTCAGGTGCCTATGAGAGCATTATTGTCTTTTATTTATTTTTTTAAGGCATTCAGTGATAATGATTACTAGTTGGTGGTCATGTCACTGAAACATCAAGATGAGGTTAAATTATGTTCAGTGTAATGTTTCAGAAAGCAGACAAGAGAAATCTTTTAAAAACATTTCCCCTGAAACTAATTAAAAAAGAGGTTCATTTCTAGGGATAATTTCAGCTGTTTTAATAATTGCCTTATGTAGACCACCTCATTCCTAACAATGTCAGACAAGTCAGATGATAGGGTAGTGGTTAGGATGCTGGATGAAAAAGAAGTCTTACTCCTTTTCAGACTTAAGAGGAACAGCTTTTATTCTTCAGACATAATAAATAATATACACTCGCAATTGCTAGTTAAATCAGGCTGTAGATTAGTGTATTATATAATTTTTGCCTTTTATTATGTTAAAGTATGGAAAGTCATAACCATTTTTTAAAAAATTCAGTGTTTAGAGTTCATATTATAGAAAATAGCTGTGTAGAATGTTTTATTTTTTCATAGTCTTTTATTTTGTGTGAACTGTGACAGGGACTTTGTATATAGCCTTGTAGCCTTTGCATCAATATTTGAGATGATACAGTGCTAAGTTTTAAAAGTCACATGACTCAGGAGTGCTAAACGTATTTATTTTACCTTTCATTATGGTTTATTAAGAATATTTTTTGGAAGAAAGATTAATTTTGTTTTTCTTTGTGATATTTTAAACATTTCTCTTCAAACAGGATAATCACCATCTATTTGGTAGTACTCTGTTGGGAATTAAGGATGATGATGCAGATCTGAGTCAGGCTCTTTGTCTGGCCATCTCCGTGTCAGAGATCCTTCAAGCAAATCAGCTTCAAGGGGTAAATAAAACCCATAGTTTGTCAGAGGAATGCCCCTTTTAAATGCAAGGAACCAGCATTTTCACCCTGTTTGTGGCTTCCCACAAAAATAATTTACTGAAACCATGTAGCTGTTTTGCTTTTTTGAATGATGAATGTGTTTAATCTGTGTGCTCATTTTAAAACTGCCGGCTTGTGTGTTATTTTAGTTGTCAGTTACGATTCTGGGCAATTACTCTTTGGCAATTGTAAATTGCCAAATCTTTTTTCGTATTTTAACAAAGCAGCTGAGTACTGTATAAAGTACTTAAAAAGGTGAATTTAGCATATAATGGTTAAATTCTTGTAATTATACAGCTAATTGAACTAGGTGGTCTAATGCCATAGAGCATATAACAAAGGAAAATTGAGAATATACCATAATTTTCTGTCTGCTACTATCTTCATAAAAATCTCATGAGCCAGTTTTTTCAGTATATGTTCTTTATTACTAGTAGTGCAACAGTTAACCATGGGCTGTTTTTGTGTATTTTTGAGATGGAGGGAGGAAGAAGGGACATGGAAGGGCAGGCATTTTATAATACATCTTTTTAAAAACAAACATTTACATGTTTTTCCTATTAGAACTAGTATTTTTGTTTTTAAAGGTTATATTTATTTGAGAGAGAGAGTGAGTGAGTACGAGTGGGGAAGGGACAGAGGGAGAAGCAGATTCCCTGCTGAGCAGGGAGCCTGATGTGGGGCCCAATTCCAGGACCCCAAAATCATGACCTGAGCCAAAGGCAGACGCTTAACTGACTGAGCCATCCAGGTACCTCGTATTAGAACTAGTATTAAAAACAAATGAAAACCTATAATCCAGTTTAAAGATCCTTCTGTGAGTTTCTTCAGGTCATACTGGCATTGCAGCATTGCAGAACTTCCTCTCATCCCCAAGATGTTTAGTTCTTACATGAATTGAATTGCTGCCAACTTGTGGATTTATTTGCAGAAATAGTAATTGTATCTAGATCTTTGTTTATAACTATGTAGTTTTTAAATATATATGTAACATGATACACATTAAAATGTTAAATTCTGATACAGTTTTATAGCTCAAACTGACATTCTTCTGCTACATATTTTAAGACTTCCAAGTCAAGAACAGTATATATAAAGTGTTTTAACTGTTGAAAATGAATATAGTCATTTAAGATCTTGAGGTTATTCTGTTGCATCGCTTCTAACTGGGTCCTAATTCTGTGAGATCTGTTTGTTTTTTTCTTTTTTTAAACCTGTTTCCTCTCCTTTGGCTAATTGTAACATTATATTGTGTAAAATGTGACCCTCATGGTAAATTTCAGTATGTCAAATGTCGTTTTCCTCCTAGGAAGGAGTCCGGTTCTTTGTCGTGGATTGCCGTCCTGCAGAACAGTATAATGCTGGGCACTTATCAACTGCTTTCCACTTAGATTCAGATCTGGTTAGTATAAATGCTAGTTAAAATTTTTTATGGAGTAAGAGAATAAATAGGTTTTTTATTCTTTAGTTCATGAATAAATATACATGTACCAGATTGGGGACATTTTCTTTCTGCTTGAAGAGGGGTCTCTGCCTTTATAACAAAAGTATTGTTTTCAGGTTTCCTTTTTACCAGGTCACTCTGGGTATGAGAAAGGGTAGATGCAAGCAGTTAACTGTGGCTTGCTGTTGCCTACCATTGTTACGTCAGTAAATTCTGAACTTCTTACTGTGAGTCGTTTGATGTAGCACTTAGCATAGCGCCTTGCATCTAGTAAGTACTCTATAAATATAAGCTCTTACTATAATTGGGTTATTGTTTTAAAACTTTTTATTATAAGCCTTTTTCTCATTATGAATATTTACACATATAATAAACTAATATTTAATGAGTAGTATCTGGCCTATCAGTGCTCACTTGTTAAAATTGCTTTTCAAGGGTCACTTTAATTAAAAGAGTAGATGAAATAAATATTAAATATTGTCAGAAATACTTAAGAGAGAGATAGACATCACTTAAACCGTTCTGGGTTATAAGAGCCGCAGGGATGGAGAAGACCGAAAGAGGTGTAACCCTTTTTGCTAACTGTGTGTTTTGCCCTTCTTCCCATCTCATCTGAAAAAGGTGACAATGATGGGTTTGAGTGCTTTAAGTAAGGAAGGTGATCAAGCTTGGTTTGCATCCTGAAAGTGAACCCTGAGCCTTTCTCATCCTTGATTTGTCTAGGAGGAGTTAGATGGTCCTTCATTTATGCTTTTTTTAAAATTTTGCTCAAGTGATGCATGAATATTCTATTTTTTTCTTCAAAAACTCAAAAGAATATCTCTAGAGTTAATTATTACTGGCTTGTTTAATCTTCCAGGCCTTTTAATATGTATTTATATATTTCTTGTTTACATTTTTTTCATTTGATGTTTCACTTAACAGTTCACTTGCTTTTTCAGCAGACTATTTCTTAGAGATCTTTCCATTTAAGTAAGTTCTTTTAATATCCCCACATTTTAAAGTAAGCTCTATGCCCAACATGGGGCTCAAACTCACGACCGCACGATCGAGTTACACACAATGACTGAGCCAGACAGGCAATGACTGTATAGTGAACCACGGTACAAATATACCGTCATTTATTGCCCAGTCGATATGTATTTGGGTTATTTTCAGTTTTCTTGTAGTAAACAATGCTGTAGTTAGATACTTATATATGTTTTGTGAACATATATGTGTGCAAATATTTCTGTAAAATAGGCTTCCAAAAGTAGAACCATTGGTTTGAAGGGTGTAGTAAAATATTAATGCTTTATCATCCTTTTAAGAGACTGAACCAGCTTACACTTTACAGCTGTAGGTGAGAATGTTCCATGCTGTTGTATTATAGAACATTACCAATTATATTTTACTTTACAAGAATGGCACGTAAAAAACAGTGGTAATTATAAGTGATGTTGAGCATCTTTTTATAAGTGTACTGTTTATTTGTATTTTGCTTTACAAATTGCTTTTCTTTGGTTTGTCCATTTTTCTGTTGGATTTTCACTGTGCTTTTTATATAGCCCTATTATAAGAGTTTTAACAGATTTTTATGGTTATTGTTACATTTATTTCCTTGAGGAAAAGAGATTAATATTTTTCATCCTCTTGTCTCTAGAACTTAGAGTAGCTAATAAAAATGGTTTCTATTTCTGACTATCTTCTAAGAAATACATCATTCGCCATATAAGTGGAAACTAAAAAATATATCTTATTTTAATGTATTGTTTTTAGTTATGGACCCTTCCACTCACTGTTAAACTTTTCTTGTTATCATACCTAATGACACCATAGCTTGTTTAAGAAACAACAAAACCATTTTTTCTTAGAATATTTTCTTTGCATGTTTAGTCTTTCTGTGAATCTTCAACTTTTGTTCTAGTGTATTATAGGTACCTTTATATACATTTCTTTTCTCTTATCCCAGCATTTTTATTTATAAGAGCCTTTATTCCTTTGTTTTTCTGGTAGCTATTTAAAATTTTTTTTTTCCTGGAAGAATATTTCAAATTTGGAAATGTTTGTCCAATACCGTTTTGCCACATTTTTAGTTTTTAAAAAATTGTCTAGATGCTCCAGAATCCATCTGAGTTTGCACAGTCGGTAAAATCTTTGCTGGAAGCACAGAAGCAGTCCATCGAGTCCGGCTCCATTGCTGGTGGGGAGCACCTCTGTTTTATGGGCAGTGGTAGAGAGGAAGAAGACATGTATATGAACATGGTCCTGGCACACTTTTTACAGGTATGCTGACAAATTTTTTCAGTTTTGTTTGGTTATTGCTATTGCTATCACCTTTAAGAAGTTGTTATGGGTAATTTTGTACTGTTCTCTGCATTGTCAAATTTTTACGTAGTTTTTCTTTACAGCTTATAGGTTTTGTGTCTTGCATGTCTTCTTACATGCTTGTGTGATTTATTTTTTGTGTTAAGATGTTGAATCATAGGGGCGGCTGGGTGGCTCAGTGGGTTGAAGCCTCTGCCTTCGGCTCAGGTCAAGATGCCAGGGTCCTGGGATCGAGCCCCACATCGGGCTGCTTCCTCCTCTTTCTCTGACTGCCTCTCTGCCTACTTGTGATTTCTGCCTGTCAAATAAATAAATAAAATCTTAAAAAAAAAAGATCTTGAATCATATGGAATTTATTTTCATATAATAAGTGAAGTAGGAATAAAAAAATGTTTTTTTTTTTCCAGAAAGCTACCCAGTTGTGCTTATCAATTTGAAATACCACCTTTTTAATACACTGAATTCCTCAGTGCATCAGGATCTATTTCTGGATTATTCTGTTGTGCTGTTCTTTATGTCTGTTCATTCTCTAGTATTTGAAACAGTAACTATGTATTTCATTTTAGTATCTTTACTGTGAAACAGAATATATATATATATTTATTACATACAGCCACCTTTCCTTTTTGTGTTCGAACGTTGTCTTCAGCACAGCTAATTTGTATTAGTGATTTTATGTAACCTGTTCCTCTATCTTCTCTACAAAGCTTTACTCAGTGATGGCTCTTTCTTTATAAAAATAGTTGTTTATTAGGTATTCTTTGATAGCTTAAACATTAAAGTCTTCATTTTTTATGACCCTGAACTATGGAATCAGGAAGACCATAGGCTAGTTGCATTAGCCACTCAGTTTGGATCCTGTTCTGTTCATGTTGTATTTTACTGGGAATTTGGTTTGAGAAAATAAGTCTAAAAGAAGGAATCCTCAAAAGACAAAAATCAGCAAAGGAACCACGGTATTTGGGGGAAGGAGATGATAAGATAATTTTATACCTTATTAATGGAGAGATCTTTCGAAATTTACACAAAAACAAAAATAGCAACTCAGACATTTTACTTACAAGTTTAATTAGCCTATTTTTAAAATATTCTGGTATAAACTGTATATTGTAAGACCTGTCACATGGCAAGAATTTGAAAATACTGTGAACTTCTTTTTTATAACTCAAGTTCTTGATGTGGTTTTAGAAATTTTTTCCCTAACTTTTATTATGGAAAATTTCAAGCAAATTCAAAAGTAGGTAGAATTGAACCCTATACACTCTTTATACTGACATACATTTTTACACTTTATTATTAAAAATCTAACTCTTGTTCATGTTTCCCTGATTTTCCCAGGACCCAAGACAAGATGTTGCACTTGGTTAACATTTTTTTTTTACGATTTTATTTATTTGACAGTACAAGCGGGGGAATGGCAGGCAGAGGGAGAGGGAGAAGCAGGTTCCCCACAGAGCAGGGGGAGCCTGATATGGGTCTTAATCCCAGGACCCCAAAATCATGCTGGTTTGTTGGAAAAACCGGTTGCTTTATCTTACAGAGAGTTTCTCACATTCAGGTTTTTTTTTTTTTTTTTAAATTTTTTATTTTTTATAAACATATATTTTTATCCCCAGGGGTACAGGTCTGTGAATCACCAGGTTTACACACTTCACAGCACTCACCAAATCACATACCCTCCCCAATGTCCATAATCCCACCCCCTTCTCCCCAACCCCCTCCCCCCGGCAACCCTCAGTTTGTTTTGTGAGATTAAGAGTCACTTATGGTTTGTCTCCCTCCCAATCCCATCTTGTTTCATTTATTCTTCTACCCACTTAAGCCTCCATGTTGCATCACCACTTCCTCATATCAGGGAGATCATATGATAGTTGTCTTTCTCTGCTTGACTTATTTCGCTAAGCATGATACGCTCTAGTTCCATCCATGTTGTCGCAAATGGCAAGATTTCATTTCTTTTGATGGCTGCATAGTATTCCATTGTGTATATATACCACATCTTCTTGATCCATTCATCTGTTGATGGACATCTAGGTTCTTTCCATAGTTTGGCTATTGTGGACATTGCTGCTATAAACATTCGGGTGCATGTGTCCCTTTGGATCACTACATTTGTATCTTTAGGGTAAATACCCAATAGTGCAATTGCTGGGTCATAGGGCAGTTCTATTTTCAACATTTTGAGGAACCTCCATGCTGTTTTCCAGAGTGGCTGCACCAGCTTGCATTCCCACCAACAGTGTAGGAGGGTTCCCCTTTCTCCGCCTCCTCGCCAGCATCTGTCATTTCCTAACTTGTTGATTTTAGCCATTCTGACTGGTGTGAGGTGATATCTCATTGTGGTTTTGATTTGTATTTCCCTGATGCCGAGTGATATGGAGCACTTTTTCATGTGTCTGTTCGCCATCTGGATGTCTTCTTTGCAGAAATGTCTGTTCATGTCTTCTGCTCATTTCTTGATTGGATTATTTGTTCTTTGGGTGTTGAGTTTGGTAAGTTCTTTATACATTCTGGACACTAGTCCTTTATCTGATATGTCGTTTGCAAATATCTTCTCCCATTCTGTCAGTTGTCTTTTGATTTTGTTAACTGTTTCCTTTGCTGTGCAAAAGCTTTTGATCTTGATGAAATCCCAGTAGTTCATTTTTTCCCTTGCTTCCCTTGCCTTTTGCGTTGTTCCTAGGAAGATGTTGCTGCGGCAGAGGTTGAAGAGGTTGCTGCCCGTGTTCTCCTCAAGGATTTTGATGGATTCCTTTCCTTTCGTACATTGAGGTCCTTCATCCATTTTGAGTCTATTTTTGTGTGTGGTGTAAGGAAATGGCCCAATTTCATTTTTCTGCATGTGGCTGTCCAATTTTCCCAGCACCATTTATTGAAAAGGCTGTCTTTTTTCCATTGGACATTCTTTCCTGCTTTGTCGAAGATTAGTTGACCATAGAGTTGAGGGTCTATTTCTGGGCTCTCTATTCTGTTCCATTGATCTATGTGTCTGTTTTTGTGCCAGTACCATGCTGTCTTGATGATGACAGCTTTGTAATAGAGCTTGAAGTCCGGAATTGTGATGCCACCAACGTTGGCTTTCTTTTTCAATATCCCTTTGGCTATTCGAGGTCTTTTCTGGTTCCATATAAATTTTAGAATTATTTGTTCCATTTCTTTGAAAAAGATGGATGGTACTTTGATAGGGATTGCATTAAATGTGTAGATTGCTTTAGGTAGCATAGACATTTTCACAATATTTATTCTTCCAATCCAGGAGCATGGAACATTTTTCCATTTCTTTGTGTCTTCCTCAATTTCTTTCATGAGTACTTTATAGTTTTCTGAGTATAGATTCTGTGTCTCTTTGGTTAGGTTTATTCCTAGGTATCTTATGGTTTTGGATGCAATTGTAAATGGGATTGACTCCTTAATATCTCTTTCTTCTGTCTTGCTGTTGGTGTAGAGAAATGCAACTGATTTCTGTGCATTGATTTTATATCCTGACACTTTACTGAATTCCTGTATAAGTTCTAGCAGTTTTGGAGTGGAGTCTTTTGGGTTTTCCACATATAGTATCATATCATCTGCGAAGAGTGATAATTTGACTTCTTCTTTGCCGATTTGGATGCCTTTAATTTCCTTTTGTTGTCTGATTGCTGAGGCTAGGACCTCTAGTACGATGTTGAATAGCAGTGGTGATAATGGACATCCCTGCCGTGTTCCTGACCTTAGCGGAAAAGCTTTCAGTTTTTCTCCATTGAGAATGATATTTGCGGTGGGTTTTTCATAGATGGCTTTGATGATATTGAGGTATGTGCCCTCTATCCCTACACTTTGAAGAGTTTTGATCAGGAAGGGATGTTGTACTTTGTCAAATGCTTTTTCAGCATCTATTGAGAGTATCATATGGTTCTTGTTCTTACTTTTATTGATGTGTTGTATCACATTGACTGATTTGCGGATGTTGAACCAACCTTGCAGCCCTGGAATAAATCCCACTTGGTCGTGGTGAATAATCTTTTTAATGTACTGTTGAATCCTATTGGCTAGTATTTTGTTGAGTATTTTCGCATCTGTGTTCATCAAGGATATCGGTCTATAGCTCTCTTTTTTGGTGGGATCCTTGTCTGGTTTTGGGATCAAGGTGATGCTGGCCTCATAAAATGAGTTTGGAAGTTTTCCTTCCATTTCTATTTTTTGGAACAGTTTCAGGAGAATAGGAATTAGTTCTTCTTTAAATGTTTGGTAGAATTCCCCCGGGAAGCCGTCTGGCCCTGGGCTTTTGTTTGTTTGGAGATTTTTAATGACTGTTTCAATCTCCTTACTGGTTATGGGTCTGTTCAGGCTTTCTATTTCTTCCTGGTTCAGTTGTGGTAGTTTATATGTTTCTAGGAATGCATCCATTTCTTCCAGATTGTCAAATTTATTGCCGTAGAGTTGCTCATAGTATGTTCTTATAATAGTTTCTATTTCTTTGGTGTTAGTTGTGATCTCTCCTCTTTCATTCATGATTTTATTTATTTGGGTCCTTTCTCTTTTCTTTTTGATAAGTCGGGCCAGGGGTTTATCAATTTTATTAATTCTTTCAAAGAACCAGCTCCTAGTTTCGTTGATTTGTTCTGTTGTTTTTTTGGTTTCTATTTCATTGATTTCTGCTCTAATCTTTATGATTTCTCTTCTCCTGCTGGGCTTAGGGTTTCTTTCTTGTTCTTTCTCCAGCTCCTTTAGGTGTAGGGTTAGGTTGTGTACCTGAGACCTTTCTTGTTTCTTGAGAAAGGCTTGTACCGCTATATATTTTCCTCTCAGGACTGCCTTTGTTGTGTCCCACAGATTTTGAACCGTTGTATTTTCATTATCATTTGTTTCCATGATTTTTTTCAATTCTTCTTTAATTTCCCGGTTGACCCATTCATTCTTTAGAAGGATACTGTTTAGTCTCCATGTATTTGGGTTCTTTCCAAACTTCCTTTTGTGGTTGAGTTCTAGCTTTAGAGCATTGTGGTCTGAAAATATGCAGGGAATGATCCCAATCTTTTGATACCGGTTGAGTCCTGATTTAGGACCGAGGATGTGATCTATTCTGGAGAATGTTCCATGTGCACTAGAGAAGAATGTGTATTCTGTTGCTTTGGGATGAAATATTCTGAATATATCTGTGATGTCCATCTGGTCCAGTGTGTCATTTAAGGCCTATATTTCCTTGCTGATCTTTTGCTTGGATGACTGTCCATTTCAGTGAGGGGAGTGTTAAAGTCCCCTACTATTATTGTATTATTGTTGATGTGTTTCTTTGATTTTGTTATTAATTGGTTTATATAGTTGGCTGCTCCCACATTGGGGGCATAGATATTTAAAATTGTTAAATCTTCTTGTTGGACAGACCCTTTGAGTATGATATAGTGTCCTTCCTCATCTCTTATTATAGTCTTTGGCTTAAAATCTAATTGATCTGATATAAGGATTGCCACTCCTGCTTTCTTCTGATGTCCATTAGCATGGTAAATTCTTTTCCACCCCCTCACTTTAAATCTGGAGGTGTCTTCGGGCTTAAAATGTGTTTCTTGGAGGCAACATATAGATGGGGTTTTGTTTTTTTATCCATTCTGATACCCTGTGTCTTTTGACAGGGGCATTTAGCCCATTCACATTCAGGGTAACTATTGAGAGATATGAATTTAGTGCCATTGTATTGCCTGTAAGGTGACTGTTACTGTATATGGTCTCTGTTCCTTTCTGATCTACCACTTGTAGGCTCTCTCTTTGCTTAGAGGACCCCTTTCAATATTTCCTGTAGAGCTGGTTTTGTATTTGCAAATTCTTTCAGTTGTTGTTTGTCCTGGAAGCTTTTGATCTCTCCTTCTATTTTCAATGATAGCCTAGCTGGATATAGTATTCTTGGCTGCATGTTTTTCTCGTTTAGTGCTCTGAAAATATCATGCCAGCTCTTTCTGGCCTGCCAGGTCTCTGTGGATAAGTCAGCTGCCAATCTAATATTTTTACCATTGTATGTTACAGACTTCTTTTCCCGGGCTGCTTTCAGGATTTTCTCTTTGTCATTGAGACTTGTAAATTTTACTATTAGGTGACGGGGTGTGGGCCTATTCTTATTGATTTTGAGGGGCATTCTCTGAACCTCCTGAATTTTGATGCTCGTTCCCTTTGCCATATTGGGGAAATTCTCCCCAATAATTCTCTCCAGTATACCTTCTGCTCCCCTCTCACTTTCTTCTTCTTCTGGAATCCCAATTATTCTAATGTTGTTTCGTCTTATGGTGTCACTTATCTCTCGAATTCTCCCCTCGTGGTCCAGTAGCTGTTTGTCCCTCTTTTGATCAGCTTCTTTATTCTCTGTCATTTGGTCTTCTATATCACTAATTCTTTCTTCTGCCTCATTTATCCTAGCAGTGAGAGCCTCCATTTTTGATTGCACCTCATTAATAGCTTTTTTGATTTCAACTTGGTTAGATTTTAGTTCTTTTATTTCTCCAGAAAGGGCTTTTATATCTCTCGAGGGGGTTTCTCTAATATCTTCCATGCCTTTTTCGAGCCCGGCTAGAACCTTGAGAATTGTCATTCTGAACTCTAGATCTGACATATTACCGATGTCTGTATTGATTAGGTCCCTAGCCTTCGGTACTGCCTCTTGTTCTTTTTTTTGTGTTGAATTTTTACGTCTTGTCATTTTGTCCAGATAAGAGTAAATGAAGGGGCAAGTAAAATACTAAAAGGGTGGCAACAACCCCAGGAAAATATGCTTTAACCAAATTAGAAGAGATCCAAAATCGTGAGTGGGGAGAAAGGGGATAAAAAGAGGTTCAAAAAGGAAGAAAGAAAAAAGAAAAAAAAAAAAAAGAAAAGAATTTTTTAAAAAAAGAAAACACCTAAGAAAAATGTAAAATATATATATATATATATATATTAGATAAACTAGTAAAAAATCATTAAAAAAGAAAAAGGTAACAGTTAAAAAAAAAATTTTACCCGAAGGCGAGAAAAAAAAAAAAAAATGAAAAAGAAAAAATTAAATTAACTGCAAGACTAAAAATAATCACAGGAAAAAAGCCATGAGTTCCGTGCTTGGCTTTTTCCTCCTCTGGAATTCTGCTGCTCTCCTTGGTATTGAAACCGCACTCCTTGGTAGGTGAACTTGGTCTCGGCTGGATTTCTTGTTGATCTTCTGGGGGAGGGGCCTGTTGTAGTGATTCTCAAGTGTCTTTGCCCCAGGCGGAATTACACCGCCCTTACCCGGGGCCGGGGTGAGTAATCCGCTCGGGTTTGCTTTCAGGAGCTTTTGTTCCCTGAGCGCTTTCCGTAGAGTTCCAGAGGACGGGAATACAAATGGCAGCCTCCTGGTCTCCGGCCCGGAGGAGCCGAGAGCCCAGGGCCCCACTCCTCAGTGCGCCCTCAGAGAACCGCGCCCAGTTACTCCCGTCTGCCTGACCTCCGGCCGCGCTCCGAGCTCACCGAGCCTGTGACCTGTTCAAGGTAACACGGAGCTGCGAGCTTACTGTCGGCTCTGTCTCTGTAGCCGGCTTTCCCGTTCCAATACCCGCAAGCTCTGCGACACTCAGACACCCCCGATCCTTCTGTGACCCTGCGGGACCTGAGGCCACGCTGACCCCGCGTGGGCTTCGCCCCGGTTTAGCCTCTGGAGCGATGTCCCTCAGCGGAACAGACTTTTAAAAGTCCTGATTTTGTGCGGCTGCTCCGCCGCTTGCCGGGAGCCGGCCCCTCCCCCCGGGGTCTATCTTCCCGTCGCTTTGGATTCACTTCTCCGCCGGTCCTACCTTTCAGAAAGTGGTTGTTTTTCTGTTTCCAGAATTGCTGTTCTTCTTCTCTTCGATCTGCCGATGGATTTTCAGGTGTTTGCAATCTTTAGATAAGCTATCTAGCTGATCTCCGGCTAGCTGAAGCAGTCTCAGCTTGCTACTTCTCCGCCATCTTGACTCCTCCCCTCACATTCAGGTTTTACTGCTGCATTTGCAGGTTCTGTCCTTGGTATTCCCTCTAAGTTGGTAATTAGATCTAGAGACTTGGTCAGGGACAGGAAATCCTGGGTGGTATGAGTTTTCCTCGGGAGGGACATACTGCCCAGATATCTCTCTCTCTCTCCCCCTCTTTTTTTTTTTTTTTTTCTTTTTAAGATTTTACTTATTCCAGAGAGAGAACACAAGCAGGGGGAGGAGCAGAGGGAGAGTGAGAAGCAGACTCCCTGCTGAGTAGGGAACCTGACGTGGGGCTCGATCCCAGGACCCTGGGATCATGACCTGAGCTGAAGGCAGGTGCTTAACTGAGCAACCCAGGCGCCCTGATCTCTTTTTTCTTTATGTCGTATTCTTTCTTTGCCATTGTTTATTAGATCCATTAATTTTTTAAAAAAGATTTTATTTGTTTATATGATAGAAATCACAAGTAGGCAGGGGGGGGGGGGAGAAGCAGGCTCTCCACTGAGCAGAGAGCCCAATGCAGGGCTCGATCCCAGGACCCTGGGATCATGACTTGAGCTGAAGACAGAGGCTTTAACCCACTGAGCTACCCAGGTGCCCCTAGATCCATTAATTTTTATAGTAGTTTGTAAAATGGTAACATTCTATTATTTCTTATTCATAATTAGCTCTAATATTCTTTATTTCTCTTTTATGAAGGACACAACACATTTTAAAAGCTTTTAAAAACTTTGCTAATTATATCCAAAAATATAATTTAAGTGGTTTTGGTTTGACTCTTTATTATATTATTGGAACTAGAATACAAATAAAATCATAGTCTTGGTAGTAGCTATGAAGTTGTCCCCTTCTTTCCATCTTAACACCAGACCTTAAAATATTTAAGTTAAATGTATGTTTATCTTTTTGTCAGCTTCCAAAATGTTAAAGAAAAAAAGTCCAGAAATCTAATGTATAACTTCATATTACATTTGTAAATGTTTATAGGACTATGAGAGGTTTTAATTAAATTGCATTTTGGAATAATTTAAGTTTTGGTTTTTTGTTACAGAAAAACAAAGAATATGTGAGCATCGCCAGTGGAGGATTTATGGGTAAGTTTTTAATTTATTAATCGCTTTGCCTCCGCTTTTCAGAGGCAGTTCTATCACCAGACCTGATTTGTAGTGACCAAATTAATTAGTGAATAAACTCTCTCTTAAGTCATTCTGTATTTTCAGAAAAGGCAAGGCAAGCAGGACATACAGATAACAGACAAACACGATAGACACTTTAAATGAGCAAATATTTAATGGAAGTTTATTTCAGTAGATATGTTTAACAAGCTTGTATTTGTAAAAAGTAATTTTATAAAGATGTGAGAAAAACTGTCTACATGATTTGTCTTTATGGAGAAGGTGAAATGGATAGGACTGGGAAACAAAGGTAGGAGGAATACTTTTCATACTCTCCTTTTTGTTATGTTTTTATTTCATTTTTGAGCTACTTGAAATTAATAGCTTAAAAAAATATGGAATGGAATGGAATAAAGGAAATAAACTGACATTTTCAAATCTTCAGACTAATATTTGGTAATCCAGGATAGTAAAATAATTGCCAAATCTCTGCAGGCAGAGATTTGAGAATTTGTGAAGGATTAAGTCAGGGTAAAAGCCTGTCTTTTTTACAGTTGATGTTATTTAAAGATACAACCTTGTGACCGGTAGATAAATAAGTCCTGGAGTACTGTAAGTATAGTGAACATAGACAGTAGTACTGTATTAAAATAAACTTGCCAAAAGACTAAATCTTAATTATTGCCACCATGAAAAAGAAAGGGTAATAATATGATGGATAGAGGTGCTAACTATTGCTGAAATGGAAATCATATTATAATATATAAACCAAACATGTTGTATACTTTGAATTTTATACATTGTTATAGGTCAAATATATTTCAGTTAAGAAATAAAGAGCCTTTAATAGTAAAATCAAATTAGTATTTGTTGAATAGTAGAGTCATGAGCTTGAATCATGAGAGCCTCATAAGGATTAACTTTTGACCTAATCTTGTGTTATAACTTGGAATATGATAGGTTAGGGTCTCTTTCCTTTGATCTGTTGTGATACTAGCAAGGATTATGATGATTTCCTACATATCATGGCCTGATAACTAGCATCCTTTGGGGTTTACACACAGAGTGATCTAAAAAAGGGGTATTTTAATAAGTAGTGTTAAGCAAGTACTGGCCTTAGCCCCAGTGTGATTTATTAGGAATTTTGACAGCAAAATACAGAACTTGGTTATTAAGCTTATTATCAAAAGTATCTGAAAAGCAGTCTTATTTTTCTTAAAAAAAATTGTTATTTATTTAAGAGAAAAAGAGAGCACATGAAAGCAGGATGAGGGGCAGAGGAAGCAGCAGATTTCTTCCCCACTGAGCAGGAAGCCTGATGGCCGGACCTCAGTTCCAGGATCCTGAGATCATGACCTGAGTCAGAGGCTGATGCTTATCAACTGAGCCACCAGCCTCCCTGAGATGCAGTCTTTTATAGTATAGTTTAGGTTTTAGAAGTTTTTTTCTAATTATGGATTATTTCTTTTTCAAGAATCTCTCCATAGCAATTAATGCATTCTTTACTGTGGGAAAGATTAATTAGATGTCTGTGATAGAACAAAAGCTACCATAGGTTTTCTTTTCATCCTTTATGTCATAAAATTGTTGCTGAGATTATCTCTTAATACTTAAAAGATTCCATTCCAAAGAGGAAAACATCAAGTCTGTATATAGTTACTGCCATCTTTAAGGTCAATTATGAAAAATTGTAGTTGTACAGAGGGCTTTAGAAGGAGAGAAGGAAGGCTTTCTGTAGCTTAGAGTCCTTCATTCCTTTCCTGAGGTACAGAAAAAAGTACCTGTAATTAAATCTTTGGATCCTCTTTCATTCAGCTATGATATGTTTATTAAATTCTCTGGTAAAGAATCTTTCTAAAGAGGGGTTGGTATGTGACCTGTTCTTTTTTTTCCTTCTTGTTTATCTTAAGCACTGCAGCAGCACCTGGCAGACATAAATGTGGATGGACCAGAAAATGGATATGGCCATTGGATTGCTAGTACCTCAGGCTCAAGGAGCAGTATCAATTCTTCTATTGATGTAAGTGTATATGTAGAATATGTCACCAGATTTGGGTGAATGCCCAGAAAAGGTGACTAAGTGTTAAACCCTCACCATAATAGAAATGGGGTCAAAATATTTCAAACACGTAGAGTTTAGAGGAGTCGTTATTGCAGGGTTAATGTAAGGATGGAACAGGCCTGCACATCTAAACTAGCTAGAGTTCTGGAGATCCACCTGCTGAATTCAGATTTCTCCCTATCCAGATGTAGTATGTTATCATGTAGTGACCATTTTCTGCCTCAGCTTAGATATTGGTGGAGATAATACTGAGTCCTGTGACTAGCTGGGACTCCCAAGTGATCTGGTTCTAGGACTCTCCCAATTAATGTGAGCCAAAAGAATACTGAGGCTTATGGTCACATCTCCTGCAGACCATATTTGTACCCCTCCCCAACACAAATTTACATGATTATAACTTCAGTCCACCCACATTTGAGAATGGGCTGGTCAGAAGGAGATAAGAACTGATTGCGAATCCCATTATATTTGATTTTTAGTTATAAAGATGTATGTTACTACTACAAGGTTTTCCTGTAGTGGGTAAATTTACTTTTCACTTTTCTGTGCTTCTTCAGAAATATTTGCACAGTAAGTCTTTGTGCTCTTTCAAAAATATTTTATGTCAATTGAATTAGATGTCATTACATATTTTCAGTAATAGTTCACATTTACCTAATGATCATTCTTTAAAACAGAAATAAAAGGAAACTGCAATACAGGTTATGATTATTACTAGCTTAGGTTTATCAGTCTGACTTAACTTGATGTTCAGGTTTTATCTCCAGAACTTACATTCTTCATGATCTCCAGCAAGATCTTTTCAGCTCTGGTTTCTCTATCAGTGCAGTTGAGATGATAATAACACAACTTTCTTCATGGTGTTGTGAGGATTAAATGTGCAGGTGTATGTATTGTGTTGTATGTGTCGCATATTTAATAGCAGTTATTATAAAATTATATCTGATTAATTACCATTTATCTTTAGCCATATAGGTCAAATCATATTATTGTCAAATTATTAGCAGATAAACCTCTGAAATTTGTTTTCAACAAATTTGTTGCTTATATGGTATGAATTTATGATGGGTAACTAAAGAAATGTGTCTTAGAGTAATCCTCTAGGTATCTAAGAGCTCTTCACGTGAGATCACCATTTATTTAATAAACATTTTCTGTTTTTATTTTGAATAACTAAATAGTGTTCCACTGAATGGCTGTATTATAATTTATTCAGTTAGTCCCCTGTTTTTGAATATTTATGTTGCTTTTAGTCTTTTTGTGTTATAAACACTATTATAACTAATTTTTGTAGTAGTATATTTACATATGCCATGATTATTTAGTCCTAGGAATAGAATAACTCGACCAGAAGATTATATATCAGAATTCTTAGAATTCTACATTGTCATCAGATTGGCCTTTAAAAAACATAATTTTTTTTTTTTTTGGAAGATTTTATCTAGTTATTTGGGAGAGAGAGAAAGAGAGTGAGCATGAGCATGAGGTGGGGAAGGGAAAAGGGCAGAGGGAGAGAGAGAAGCAGACTCCCCACTGATCAGGGAGTCCAGTGCAGGGCTGGATCCCAGGACCCTGAGGTCATGACCTGAGCTGAAGGCAAATGCTTAACTGACTGAGCCACCCAGGCTCCCACCAAAAAAACATTATTTTAATTTATATTGCCATCCATAGTGTTGGATAGTAATTCTGTTCAAGTTCCTGTTTTCAGATATGAAAAATAATGATTGAGACCTCTAAAGAAACTTAAAAAAAATTTTTTTTTAATTAACATAATATATTATTTGTTTCAGGGGTACAGTTCTGTGAATCATCAGTCTTATACAATTCACAGCACTCACCATAGCACTTACCCTCTTAAAGATGTTATATAGTATATTAAAAAGTACCAAAGAATTTAATTTCCTTCATCAGTTTAGTTTGGTTTCAAATTTGGATATGGAAATAGAAATATGGTTTTTGTGTTATTTAATGACTTCTTTCTCTTAAAAATTGAAATGACGCATGTTTATTTTCACAACATCTGTAAATTTGAAAAGTATAAAGAAAAATAACTGCTATTTATATTTTCGTATTTTGAAGTATTTCCTTCAAATGTATATATATATATATATATATTTGAGGGAGGGGGAAGGGCATAGGGAGAAGGAGAAATAGGTTTCCCACTGAGCAGAGGAGCCCAATGATGGTGACACAGGGCTCATCCCAGGACCTTGGGATCATGACCTGAGCTGAAGGTAGACACTTAACTGACTATGCCACCCAGGCGCCTCACTATTTTATACTATATATTAACTAACTGTAATTAAAAGAAAAACTTAAAAAAATTTAAATGCTTATTTAAAAGCATTTCTTTTTTTTTTTAAATCTGTATAATTTTCCATCTAATAATACCTAAATCCTAGTGCACTTTCTAACTATTTCCTTTCTTAAGTTCTAAAGAGTAATTAACAGACAAAAGATGGGCATAATTCTGATATCTCTTGCCAACTAGCCCTTTAGGGAATATGGAGCAATTTCGTTAAACAGTTTAAGAATTACACTCACACTTATTACATTAGGTACATAAAAATAATTTTTCTTGAGAAATTAAAGGCCTAAGTGAAAATATTTAAACAGCAAAAATTTATAAGGAATAGATGTTTAAAAATTTAGCCACATGAATGATATCCTGATTGTACTTTTGATTATTTTTATGGTGTAATTGAAGTTAAGAAAAGGTCAGTAATTTTATTTCTTACTGAATAATGAAGGTAGTTTCAGACTTTACACACTTTATATGCAACATATAGCCTCATTTTTCTATTTCTCATTCCTGTCCCTAAAATTGTTTTGTCTAGTGTATCAGTCTGTTGGGGCTGTCATAACAAAATACAACCAAGTAGTTCGCTTAAACTTAAAAGAAGTTAATTTTAAAAGAAGTTAATTTTCTTACAGTTCTGGAGGCTGCAGGTCTAGGATCAAAGGATTGGCGGATTTTATTACTCCTCAGGCTTCTCTCTCTGGGTTGCATATGACTGCCTTCTTGTCTGTCTGGGTGCACATGGCCTTTTTTCTGTGTTTGTACATCCCTGATGTCTCCCCCTCTTCCTATAAGGATGCTAGTCATACTGATTTATATATGACCTCGTTTAACCTTAATTTGCTTTTAAAGGCTCTATCTCTGCATACATTTTCTGAGGTGTACTAGAATGAACTTTAACATATGGACACAGTTTAGTCCATACCATCTAGATAACCTTTAGCAGTAATGTCTCTGCTAATCATTAGGAGAGCAGTTAATTTATTAGTAAGGTTTTTTTGTTTTTGTTTTTTTGTTTTTGTTTTCAGGGTGAATCTTCTAATGGCTCAAATGATAGAGGAATGAAATCATTGGTAAATAAAATGACTGTTGCTTTGAAGACGAAGTCTGTTAATGTCAGGGAAAAAGTTATCAGTTTTATTGAGAATACATCAACTCCTGTGGATCGGTGAGTTGCTTATATGGTATGAGTTTATGATGGGTAACTAAAGAAATGTGTCTTACAGTAAGTTCTAGTTGAATTGAATGTGTTCTAGAAGAATCATAAAGTATATTTTTTAATTAGATAATTTCAGTTTTCATTATAATGACAGAGACGTTCTTTATTGCTGTGAAATTTGACTATTACTATTTCTCTCTCCTGATCAGAATGAAACTCAGATAATGGTACTGCCCCTTTATGCGGTTCATTAAAAAAATATTAAGATGCTATTGTATGTATTACACTTCATGACTGTTTCCTACATGTCAGATGGATGAGAACTATCTGCTAAATGCAGTAATCTCAAAAGAGGAGCTTCCTCTTCTCTAGGAATTTCTAACCTAGAAAATTTGGTCATGTCAAGTAAAGCAAAAACCCATTTTCTTTCTTTCTTTTTTTAAAATTAATTATTTTTTAAGTAATCTCTACAGCCAACGTGGAGCTCAAGCTCAACAGCCCCAGTGTTGAGAATTAGCTGCTCTACCAACTGAGCCTACCAGGCATCCCAGAAACCCATTTTCTTAGTTTAAGTGTTTAGATCTTCATAGATTTGTGTTCACAGACTATAAGTGACCCTGTTTTCCCATGAGTTACAAATGAAGGGTGTAGCTAACAAATGATAAGCTTCTGAATGTGTGTTTTAATGCTTCTTACTGGAACTGTAGAGTCCTCAGTGTTTTTTCCTCCAATAGTAGTCTGGTTGATTTTTCTTGTTCCTGCAGTTCAAAACTAACCTAATAATTCCAACACAGAATTTGTTGCTAAGCAAGCCTAATCTGGAAAGTGTGTTATTTCATTTCAGTCTCATGTCTTCCATGCAGTGTCCTAGGAAAGTTGAAGTGTTTGACTTTAAGAAATGAATGTCAGAAATTTATTATTTGCCACTTTTTAATTATAGCACATATGCATACAAAAGTACATTGTTTCCTTTAATAGCAAAGAAGTGAATAGGTTATTTTCACAAATCCAAAAAAACTGTGCCTGTCTAAAATGGTCCACTGATAAATAATATTTAATATTTAATTTTATAATACTTATCAAGCCTAAGAGTCTTTTTTGCTCGTTAAAATTGTTCGCAAAAGCCTGTAACTTTTTTACTTTAAAGTTAGTGCATTCTGAACTAGAGTACTATTGCTAAAATTTTATAGCATGAACATATAAACTTTTTTTTAAATGAACTAATGATAACTGATAATGATAACTTGAAAAGACTTGTTTTTGTTTTAAAAAAATCCTTTGAAACTAGTTTTTCTTTATTTTTCTTTGTACTTGGGATGATCAAAACGTTTTCTTTATAATGTATGCTCAGGGCTAGAAAAAGTGATTATACTATATTTTGTTTTAAATCCATTGTGTTTTTAATAATCATTTTGTTCTGTCCTCTGCCTCAATTTGCTATAGAATGTCTTTCAATCTTCCTTGGCCAGACAGAGCATGTACAGAGCGGTAAGCCAATGAGTAGAGCAGCTTTCTGGGACCATCCTTTTCCTTTTTAGCATGCCTCATGCTTTCTATAAGCCTCCCACTGTTAGCTAAAATTTCATGCAGCTGTTTAAAATGCTAAACTTTTCTTACTCTGCTTTTAGGAGTGTGTGATTTTGATTGAGCTGTATTTGTTTTTTGCTTGATCATTTTTTTTTTCCTTGCATGCTGCTTTGTATGTCCCATTCCTCAGATAAAAATCAAGTACATTCAAATCCATGAACTTTTATTCTGAAAGAGAGGAAGGTGAAACAAAGAAAATACTTAGTCTCAGAGTGAGCAGGGTGGTAGCTTTGGAAATCATATGCTTCCATCTCCTGCCCTAACACTAGAGAATATTACTGAGAGAAGGCACATGTCATGATTCAAAATTATTAGTTCAGGTTTGTTATGTAATTTTTTCAAAAGATTTACTTATTTATTTCACAGAGATTACAAGTAGGCAAGAGAGGCAGGCAGAGAGAGAGAGAGGAGGAAGCAGGCTCCCTGCTGAGCAGAGAGCCCAATGTAGGGCCAGGACCCCCGGGATCATGACCTGAGCCAAAGGTGGAGGCTTTAACCCACTGAGCCACCCAGGTGCCCCTTGTTATGTAATTTTACAATCTTTTTAAAAAATATTTTTAAAATTAGATATGTGTATTTAGGTTGGTGAATAAGCATATATAAATCAGTTCTGAAGAACCACAGTTCTTTGGTTTTCCATGAAAGAAATTAGTTCATGGGGTACATGTTAATGTATAAATGCATCTCTTCTCTGCCCCAGTAAGATGCAAGTGTAAAGTTAAAATATCTACTGGATCTTCAGTTAGGATGCACAGAAGAACTTTATTAACTTCATACTTTTATATGGCTTTACAGTTTTTATACCCACAGAATTTTTCTGCAGTTTAGAGTATCAATTACAGCAATATCTATGGACATTTTAAAAGAAACTCTAGTTTCTTTTTATTTATTGATTTATTTTAGAGCATACGAGTGAGGGGAATGAGGTGGTGGGGGAGGGAGAGAATCCTCAAGCAGACTCCCAACTGAGTGCAGAGCCTGACTCAGGGCTTGATCACAGAACCCTGAGACCATGACCTGAGCTGTAATCAAGAGTCAGCATCCCAACTGACTGAACCACCCAGGCACCCCTCTAGTTGTATTTTAAATATAAGTTAAGCTTTGGAATAATGGAATTGACTTTTTTTTTTTTTGTCATTTTAATGTTTTCGGTATCTAGAAGTAGCATTTTTAAAAGCAGTAGTTTACTCCTAACTTGTTGGAAAGAGTTTTTATTTACTGTGAGTGTTCCTGGCAGTGCCAGTTTTAGAGCTTCTATTACAGTTTTATCTGAGACTTTTAAAGGTAGTTGCTTCTTTTAAAATTATAAGCTATTCTGTGAATCACCTTTCTACCTTCTCTTATTATAGGACCATTGAATTAGTCTAATTTTAACTACCAAGTTTTCTTCCAAATTCTTAAGTTTTTAAAAATTTAAATAATCTTCTTGTTCTACAGACAAATATATCTATTTCAAAAACAGAATTTAGTGAAAGTTAGAAAGAACTGGGTTTCTTCTGAGCACAGTAAATAAATTGAAACCTGGCCATACTATATTACAGATGTTTTTGTTATTACTTCAGCTAAAAATGTATAGTATACTGCTTTTTAAAGAGTCCAGCCATTGAATTCCATTAATTTTTAGCCAGTTTGTTAAGAACTATTTCAGTAATCTTTATAGATTTTATAAAAAATGCATTGTATTATAAATCTAGAAAAGTAATGAATAGCTTTAAAACTTTTTTTTTTTAAATTTTTAGTAGATTCTATATCCAAGGTGGGGCTTAAACTTGAAACCCTGAGATCCAGTCACATCTACTGATTGAGTCAGCCAGGCTCCACCCCCTCCTATTTATTTTTGATTTTTGCTTTATTTATACTTGCCTTCTGGATCAAGCATCTACTGTAAACATCTTTGTTTCTGTGTTATGTCTGTTTAATTATGTTTTACTATCAGGAAAGAACCAATAATAATCTCATACAATTTTATAACCTAGATGGCACTAAAGTATATTTAGACAAAGCTATATTGTCTTTGTCTTTTACAAGAAAACTCAATCTATGTTTCATAGTTGTTTACTTATTTCATTTTCTCTAATGAGCATAGTTTAATGGATAATGGATAATTTTATATTAGATATGTTTTAACCTAAAATCAAATGATTTTATGATTTAATTTAAACTACTATGTATGATTAATTTATAATTACCAAAGAATGTTATATGTTCAGCTATCAATTGATTTTTCTAATGAGGTTTCTGTTGAAGAAAGTTATTTTGGGAGAAATAGGTTTAAGCCTATTTCAATAAAATTGGGTCATGATAAGATTTTTTATTCAAGATCTGTATTAAATTATTTAAAATACAGATTTAATCTCTATATTCTGGAAAAATTGAATTTTAAGATTGATTAAAGACATGTAACTTGAATTTTTTCCATATTGGACTACCTCTTGATATATGACTCAAAAAAAGGCAGTTTTTCTTTTATCATAGGTAATCTTGATGGAACATTTATCTTACAAATAACATAATGCTTTTTCCCCAGAAGCATGTACTTTGTTGAAATATTTTAATTTTTCTTTTTGGTTTGTTTGAGATTACCTAAAAAGTACTGAGGTATAAATTTTTATATTAAAAAGACAGAGGTCATACTTGTTGCAGAACTAATCAAATTTGAGTTTACTTGTTCTTTATGCTTCTGCTACTTAAAAAAGAAAGATTAATTTTTATGGTTTATATACATTTGTATAAAAGAAGTAGCATGTTTCTCTTACAAAAGTAACAGTAATAAAAGAATGGGAGTATTATAATGTGAGCATTGGGTAATGTATAGAATTGTTGAATCACAATGTTGTCCAACTGAAACTGTGATTAAAAAAAAAATGGGAGGAAAAACCCCAAGGTATTTACTCCCATATGAGGAAGACTTCACACTTTCCTGGAATTTGAATATTTGGTTCCATAATCTGTTTTCTCTAACAGACGTGCTATATGCCAGGCATTATTCTAAGAGCTTTACAAAATATTAACTGATTAAATTCTCACAGTAACCCTGAAGGGTAGATATTGTTGTTATTACTGTTTTGGAGATATGAAAACAGAATCACAGAGAGGTTAAATGACTTATCTAAGGTTTTAATATAAATATTAACTTTTTTTTTTTTTTTTTTTTAGTTTTACAGATCGAAAGTGTTCAGTCTATTAAGACACAATGCCACTTTTGCTAACATATTTTCCTTACCTTGTTAGAGTTTCCCTAACATAACTATTCTAAATAGCATGATATATGGGGGCTAAGGACAAAGAATATGTACATTTTATTTAAATATTCATATGATACTTGGTGAAAATCTTTGGTAACTACTTAAGTGATGATTTGCCTTCTAAAATTCTTTGAATATAGGCATGTGAGCAGCAGTGACAGAGTGGGCAAGCCTTACCGTGGTGTAAAGCCTGTTTTCAGCATTGGGGATGAAGAAGAATACGACACAGGTGTAGTAATAACACTTATCTGTAGATGCTTTTCGCAGGCACTAGCAGTGATTAGAGAGAGCATTCTGGGGCTAGCCAACAACGGCTTTCAAAAAAAAATTCTCTAGATTGGAGAGTCTGTAGTTTTTCTACTAAGAGTTTGGTTTTAGACATCTTAAGTTACGCCTGTTAGAATTCAAGCAGAAATGATGTGTAGGCAGTGGATTATAGGAGTCCTTAGCCCAAGAGAGAGGAGGTCTAATAAACTAATGATGATCTGGGAATTATCAGTGTTGAAATAGTATTCAAGTCCATGGGATTTGATTTAAATCTCATTAATCCATCCACCTAGGAGATTGAGAGTTGTGCGTCAAAAATCAGAGAATTCCAAAATTGAGACATCTGGAAAGAGAATTGGAGGCAGTATCCTAAAGGGCCACAAGATGGGGATATTGTGCCAGGAAAATGTATCATTCTTGGTGGTTGCCTTTTTATTTTAAAAATAATTTATTACCTCGGTTCATAATACTGCTGCCAAGATTACGGTGGTTAAGTAATCATATTAATATTAATATGTGTAGTGGTTAGGAAAAATAAAACAGTAAACGTACAAAATAAGAGGAAAAAACCTCCCAAATTTCGTCTTGCTTTTTCTGTTTAGTAATACATGTTGCGTATTTTCCATCTTAGCCCATATTCCACCATTGTAAGCATACCATAATCTATTTAATCATTTTTCTCACAATTCACATGATAGTTTTCCTTTTTTTTTGTCTCAAATGACAACAGATATTTTTATACATAGAGCTATCTGAACTTTTGTAAGTATATACAGAGGGTATATTCTGAGCAGGAAGATTGTTAGATTATAGGGAACCACATTTGACAAGTTTAATAAATATTGTAAAATCCCCTCCCAAAAACTTACATTAAGGTAAATGAAATTTTCTGTGTGCTATTTCTAATTGTTTCTTTTTATTCTTGCCTCTCTTTTTGTTGCTATCTTCTTGTTATTTTATCAGTCTCTAGCTCTCCCTGAATATTTCTTCTTTTGTTAACAGTTTTCATTTGAACTATTTTCATTCCTCTGAGAGGTATATGGATGAATAAATTATGGTATAATTTCATGTGTCATGTATTTGCACATATATTTTTATTAGGGAAGTTGTACAGTAATGAAAATGAGAAAACTGGGGCTCTATGTATCAACATGGATAAATTTTACAGTGTTGGGAGTGAAGAAGCAGTTGTGGAAGAATACAGTCAAACAGTCTGCTATTTATATAAATGTTACTTAAAGTGCAAAACACTACTGTATATTGTTTGAGGATATTCATGTATGATTAAAGGCAAGAATGGAACCATAATCAATAGTCACTGTTTCTTAGTGAACAAGGGAGAGGAATGAGAATGGGGAGATACATATAAGGGTTCTACTTTTTATTTAGGCTGAAAGTGTATAGATATATGAAATTTCCTTTTTTATTATGTCTCTTTATATTTTGAAGTATTTCTTTAAAAGGGAGGAACATTTGTAATTATTAACACTAGTGACTATAATTCCCCTTTGTTAAATTAGAAAAAAATAATTAGAATGTCTTAAAATTCTGCATGAAAAAGGATAAAAGACTAAAGAGATTTTTATTTATTTATCCCAGGATGGATTTTCTTGTTGTTTTTCTTAAAATTGAAACCAGCAAGAGAAAAGGAACTCTGCCATCTTTGCCCTCAAGATAGGTGCTTATTATTGGACAATTCAGCCATCTCTCTAGGGTCTAGACATAGATTAGAGTCATGTTACATAAAGCAAAAGTTTTGAAATTCCTCAGATAGTTGTCTTTTAAAAATTTATTTACATTATTTATTTTTTATTCACGTATAGTTGACACACAGTGTTACAAGTGTATTCTTAGTATTTTCATCTGACTTTCTTACTATGTGGCCTAATGTTTGAAAATAGTATTTCTGTATTATGCCAGTGGCATAAGGAAATACAGTAGCAGGATTAGAATTGTTTTGTTTTTCAAAATATATGTTTAAAATATTGAAATCTTTTTCAGGCTCTTAAGAAATGTCTCATTTATAAAATTGGTAATTCCCACTTTTAATTCTCTGTAGATGAAATTGATAGCTCTTCAATGTCAGATGATGACAGAAAAGAGGTTGTAAACATCCAGACTTGGATCAACAAGCCAGATGTCAAGCATCATTTTCCTTGTAAAGAAGTTAAAGAAAGTGGACACATGTTTCCTAGGTACTTTTTAAGAAATGCCTTCTGCTGAAATAAAATTAAATTTAGTTAATAAAAAAACACCTGCAAAAGAAATTTTCTTTATGCAAGTATAAGATATAATTTCACTTTGTCAACTTGTATTATATGTTCTTATTTTTATTTTTCTTTTCTTTTTTTTAAAAGAATTTATTTGAGAGAGAGAGTGTACAAGTGGGGAAGGTGCAGCGGGAGAGGGAAAAGCAGGCTCCCCACCGAGCAGGGAGCCCAGTACAGGGCTTGATCCCAGGACCCGGAGATTATGACCTGAGCCTAAAGCTTACACTTTACTGGCTGAGCCACCTAGGCACCTCTACATGTCTTGATTTTAAGAATATTTCTTACGGGGGCGCCTGGGTGTCTCAGTGGGTTAAAGCCTCTGCCTTCAGCTCAGGTCATGATCCCAGGACCCTGGGATCGAGCCCCGCATCGGGCTCTCTGCTCAGCAGGGAGCCTGCTTCCTCCTCTCTCTCTCTCTCTCTCTCTCTCTCTCTCTCTTCCTGCCTCTCTGCCTACTTGTCTCTATCTGTCAAATACATAAATAAAATCTTTAAAAAAAAAAGTATTTCTTACGTATTTTTTATTTTGAAAATTTTAAGCAAAAAAGTTGAAGGAACAGTACATTGAACATCTTTATAGTTTGTTTTCTCTATCTGGGGGAATAGGTGGTGGAATAGGATTCTTCTCTTAGGTTCATTGGATTTTAATTTCTATTTGTACTACCCCATCTTTCCATTTTTTATCTATATATAGGCACAAGAATATACACAGTTCTCTTTTGTCAAGCCATTCAGAAGAATCTTACAGATATGACACTTTACTCTAAATGCTTCAGCATAAGTCACCCAAGAATATGAGCATTATAACTCTTCAAAAACCTTAAAATGAGCATCATTCAACATACAGTTAGTTCACACTCAGATTTTTCAGAGTTCCCCCACAGCACCTTTTATAGTCTCTGGTTTTTTTTCTTCCCAATCCAGGATCTAGTCATGGTCTACACATTGCATTTGCCATTAATCGCTTTAGTCTCATGCCATGTCCAACAGTACCACTACCCTTATCAGCACCTCCCCTTTGCTCTATGATGAATGAATCCTGAGGCTAGGCCATTTATTCTGCAGAATGTCCTGCATTCTGGACTTATCTGATGCTAGTCTTATTGTATTACACAAAAGCGTATGAGTATATCCCTATAATAAATGAACTGAGACACAAAGAGGGGGACACAAGCTGAGACACAATAATTCTATGCCCATTCTATGTTCAAGATCCACTTACAGAATATTATAAAACATGTAAGGCAGCCCAACTACTGCTTAGTGGTCTTCAGTGTAGAGTATATACTGTAGTATAGTGAGTGAGAAGAGTTTATGAGTATAGATAGTAACTCTGGGAAAGTTTGAAAAGTATTGTCTTCCATATATCATGCAGAGTAGATTCTAAAAATATTATTTTAATGATTTCTAATTGTATTGTAGTTTTTATTATATAAAATATAAAACTTGCTTTTATATAGTTAACAGGATTTTCTGTTAATAAAATACTAATTTTTCATACCATTAAAAGGAATTTAAAAATGTTACTGGGTACCTTTTTGTTCTTAGGTGATCCTTTGTCTGTATTCTTTAATTCAAAAGTAATTTCATCTAGATTGAATATTTTTTATTGTGTTAACAGCTGTTTTGCATGACATTTCTTTAAAATTCTTCTTGTTTTTTAATGTTTTTTTCCCCTCTCAAGTCATCTGTTGGTTACTGCAACACACATGTACTGTTTAAGGGAGATTCTTTCACGGAAAGGATTGGCTTATATACAGTCTCGACAAGCACTAAATTCTGTAGTTAAAATTACATCTAAAAAAAAACACCCTGAGCTAATTACCTTCAAGTATGGAAACAGCAGTGCTTCAGGAATAGAAATCTTGGCAATCGAAAGGTAAGATTTTCTTAGGATGATGTTATCTGAATTGTTGAATTAGTTCATTATTAAACATAGTTTGTTTCTCTGTTTGGGGAGTAGGTGGTGGACTAGCATACTAGAGCCACTTTTATCAGCATTCTTTGCTGATTTTTTCCTTCTGTATCTTTAGTCATTTGTGGCTAATCAGCACGTGGTTCCAGTGAGTGCCATAGCTAATTTCATAAACTTTTTGACTGAAGGGCCTTTAAATAATCTGTACCATTGCTGCACTAAATGCTGGTTTGTAAACAGGTAGGAAGCTTGTTTTAGAATATAAGTCAGTGTTTCTGTTTTCTTTCATCAAAAAAATTCTTGCTTTGAAAATGTGTCAGCAAAGTAAGCATTGTCCTGTGTTGTATATTTAATTTACAATCTGGTATAAATTCCTTCTTGTCTTAATGTGGACCAGTGACAAAGAGTTCGTGTACTGGCACCAAGAGCTGTAGGACCACACTGATCTCAAAATTAAACCATCTTTGTAATCTTTTAAAAATGTGAACCCCAGAGGAGTTGAATGACTTGCAGATCTTCACACCTAGCTTGTGATCAGACCAAATATAGCCTTCCTGACTCCTGATGCGTGGTTCATTACATGTGGCTGTACACTATATGAAAAACCATGTAGCTTTGACATTTAGATTTTCTTTCTTTCAAAATGTGCTTTCGAGTGTGTATTGGATAAGTTATGGTAAATATGAGGATGTGTCTGCTTGCTTTGTAGGTTAGGAAGGCTTCCCACTGGAAGTGACATCTAAACTGAGTCCTGGAATGAAAGCAATTTATATTAATACATATGTATATTCTTCCCCCCCCCCCAGGTATTTGATTCCAAATGCAGGAGATGCTACCAAAGCCATAAAACAACAGATCATGAAAGTTTTGGATGCTTTGGAAAGTTAATATAAAAGAGAATTACTTCAAAAGAAATTAAGGCAACCAAGAGAAAGAAACAAGGACATATTTTCCTGATTGAATACTAACTGAGGACCTTTCATTTGCTCATGGGGGTGCTTGAATTGCAGGTCTAAGTATGTGTGAATTATTATAATCAATTTCTGAACAGTTAAAATTTTTCTTAAATTTTCTTTTGCATTTTCAGTTTTGTAAAATGATTTATAAAGGTCAGTTATTAAATGACTTTGAAGTAACTGACCCTACGCCCTTATGAACTAAGGGTACAGAATGCAGTTCTGTTTTGAAGAACTGTGTTTTAAAAAGGGAACATGTATCACTTTCAGATTTAAAAAGACCCATACACATATATACTTGCAATGTCTTCAATGAAAATTAGAGATAGAATTAGCTGAAGAGACCCCTTTAATTGCTACATTTAGTTTATCCACCGAGCAGTATCAGAAACTGAGAGTATTACATAGATTAACAGCTTGCTGTTTCTGTCCTTAAAAAAAGTGAAATCTTTTCAGTGAAGTGGATGAAGATTCCAGCCAACTCAGAAATGCAGTCCAGTTAGTGAAATGTGAAGCATCAGTATCTAAATCATTTTTTGCATCATTAGCTAATGATTTGAACACTGGGTGCTTCACATAATAAACTTCATCCTAATGGTTTCTAAGGAGCAGTTAAAAGTATAATAATAAGTAGGTAGGCATACTAAGATTAAAATAAACATTTTGGGGACAAGAATTGTACCTATAAAAATGTCATTGGTCTTTATTACAAGTGGAATATTTGATTTAGGATATTTCAGAAGGGTATTGTACACACATTGATTTATCCTTACTGAGGTTATGGTCTGTGACCACATTAGTGTCCACTTAAATGAAAGCCAAATAATAAGAGAGCTATATAAAGTACAGTTGTTTTATCATCTCTTTCCAAATTTTTTTCCTCTTCTTTGGTTTTTGTCTTCTCTTGCTAAAGTTCTGGTGGTTTGAAACTATTTTTATTTTTTAATATGACAAAACTAAAAAGTGATCTGCTTCATTTTGCAGCTTTCTCAGTTTAATTTATTGAGGTCTATATTAGACACATTTGGTGAGAGAAAATCTGGGAACATGTTTGGGGCTATGGAATGACTCCTTATAAAATCTTTATGGGAACTAGCAAATCCTAACAATTTACCATGTCCTAAAATATAATGGATTATCTCTAAGGGGTTGATAGGAGAAATATTTAGATGTACTCTATTTATAGCCAGTTATTGGAAATCAAGTGAATAACAGGCAACATAGTTCAAGATATTTTATTCTAATATCTAAATAAAAACCGTTTACTTGAGTGGTTGAAGACATTTGCATGAAATTGCACCTGGTGCAGTACTTGATATTTATAACTCTACCCACGACGGTTGTATTGCATTTTTCTTATTTTCTTTGGCACCCGCCCCCTTTAGAAATGCCCTGAAGTCTCCATTTTTTGCCCATTTCAGCCATGGGACTTTTTTCATAATATTAATGTAAAGATGTTTGTGTTACTGTTTATAAATTACAATTGTAAATAAACCAGTACAGTTTGCTCATAACTTTGTTCTTAATGACTCTTTTTTGACGTTTTTCTCCCCTCCCGCTCCCCATTTGTAAATCTCTGTCCGTAACACAAAATTAGAAAATTGATGGCTATCCTTTCAGTGGAATTTAATGTTTAAGTTTTAGGATTGAAAGTATTAGATTTCTATTTCAGCTCATCTGTATGGGGAAGGAGGAAAGAGGTGGTTTAATGACATTAAATTGACATGTAATAAATTTCTGCCTTGACCAATGTAACTTCCCTAAACTTTAGTTTCCTCATCTGCAGTAACCCTGCGGTTACTAGTCATAAATATCAAATGAAAACACATGTCACTGATTGTATTAGGCACTTATGTAGCTCATCTTAACTTAACAGACCCACTAATTACAGAACTAGAATTCACTCTGGGATATCCACCTCTATGGACTCTCAAGGATTGCAGAGTTTGCAACATGATGAAGTTGTTAGTATTTTCTGTATTTTCAAGATTAGAAAACGAAGGCTGAAAGACCTGAGCCGAAGGCAGTCTACTCAACATACTGAGCCTCCCAGGCGCCCTATGATATATTTTTTTAAAAGATTTTATTTATGGGGCACCCGGGTGGCTCAGGAGGTTGGGCCTCTGCCTTTGGCTCAGGTCATGATCTCAGGGTCCTGGGATCGAGACCCGCATCAGGTTCTCTGCTCAGCGGGGAGCCTGCTTCTGCCCCCTGCTGCTCTGCCTACTTGTGATCTCTCTGTCTAATAAATAAAAGCTTTAAAATAAAAAGATTTTATTTATTTGGGAGATAATGAGAGTGAGCAACCATGAGAGGGGAAGGTCAGAGGGAGAAGCAGACCCCCACTGATCAGGAACGCCCCACCTCCCATGCGGGACTCAACCCCAGGACTCTAGGATCATGACCTGAGCTCATATAATAATCTAACATACTAAACTAACCAGCCATAGATTGGCATATCTCTTTAAAATTGACAGTTTGTCTTGGGGAAAACCCAACTCTGTGGGTTGTGTGATGAAAGTAATGGTTCAACTCTACCCTTAACATTTTGAATTAAAAAATCTATTGGGGGCACCTGGGTGGCTCAGTTGGTTGAGCATCTGCCTTCAGCTCAGGTAATAATCTCAGGGTCCTCAGATTGAGCCCTGAATTAGGCTCCTTGCTCAGTGGGGTGCCTTCTTCCTCTGCCTGTCGCTCCCCGCTCTTTTGCTTGCTCGCTCTCTGCCTCTCTCTCTCTCCCTACCTCTCATAAATAAACATTTTAAAAATAAATAATTTGTTGAACTATAATCCATATACCATAAAGTTCACCTTTTGAAGGTCAACAAAGCGGTTTTTAATATATTTACAGACTTGTGCAACCATCACAACTATTTTACTTCAGAACATTTCATTGCTCAAAAAAGATCCATACCTGGGATGTCTGGGTGGCTCAGTTGGTTCAGTGGTGAAGCACCTGCCTTTGGCTCAGGCCATGATCCCAGGGTCCTGGGATCTAGCGTGAGTTGGCTCCCTGCTCAGGGGGGTCGGGGTGGGGGGGCATCTGTTTTTCTCCCTCCCTCTGCCCCTCTTCCCATCCCTCCCCTACTTGTGTGCTTTCATTCATGTACTCTCTTTCTTTTCTCTCTCAAATAAAAGCTTAAAAAAAAAAGATCCATACTCTCCTTTTTCCTTTTTCCCTCCAGCCCTTGGCAGCCACTCGTTTCCTTTCTGTCTCTATGGATTTGCCTGTTCTGGACATTTCATGATAAAAGGAATCATACAATGTCTTATGTCTGGCTTCTTTCACTTTGAATAATATTTTCAAGCTTCCTCCATGTTGTAGTATGTACCAGAATTTTGTTCCTTTTTATGGCTGAAGAATATTCCATTATGGATGTATCATGTTTTATTTATCCATCACTTTTTAAAAAGATTTTATTTATTTATTAGAGATTGAGTACGGGCCAGGGGGGGAAGAGCAGAGGGAGAAGCAGGCCCCCTGCTTAGCAGGGAGCCTGATGCAGGCTCAATCCCAGGACCTGAGATGATGTGAGCCGAAGGCAGATGGCTAATCGACTGAGCCACCCAGGTGCCCCTATCCATTCATCACTTGTTGGAAATTTGTGCCAAGCTCTAAATCCAATAAGATAATTGTCAAGTTGGATCTTTTGATTTTTGTATTATCGTACATTTTCCTTCAGCCCTTCATCTCTATTAGTTATTGTAACTATTAGTTGTATTAGTAACTTAATTATTGTAACTGTTAGTGACTATTGTAACTGTTAGTCTATTGGATATCTACCTCACCCCCCAGAATTGAACTTTATGTCCTCACTGTTGTATATATAAATCACCACTCAGAATTTCACTTTATGTCTCCTAGACTAACTTCCCTAATACTACAAAGAGTAATTGGAGGATAAGGTGCTGAGGGAAAAGAGACCAGTTAAGTTGCCTAAAGCAGTCGCCTCCAAATGAGGAAAGCCTAGCCATGGCCACAGGGACAGAAAAGGAGGCAGCAATCAAGGGGTATTTTAGGAGAGTCAGAAAGGGCCCTGTCCTTAACCAGAGGTGGACAATAAAAGACTTGAAAGATACAGGGGTGATTTCAGTTTTTGAAGGGAGGACATGGGGAACTGGGAGAATTGGAAGACAGCACAAATGTGGTGCCTATATTTAAGAGCAAAGCTGGGAGAAGATCTTATAGAGATGATAAAATTAGTTTTGGACAGTTGAGTTTAAACTGATGTCAAGACATATAAATAGAGATGACTTCCAGGCAGCTGGGGATGCCGGAAAAGCTCCTCTGGAGTAAAAATAGAAATCTAACCAGTATCAGCTTGGAAAATGATCAGTAGAGTTGTGAGACTTGATTGGCAATGCCAGATTTTGAGCTGGGCTCTGGATCTACTTAGTGTAGTGCTTTTATTCTTTGGCTGTTTTTCAAATGTCAGATGAAAGGAACATGGAAACATGAAGGCAGAGGTGCTGTGGTTCACAGGGGGTGAAGATGTGACAGGAAAGACTGCACAAACTCGGTCCTCCAGCCTCTTCTTTTGCCTGTGAATCTTTTGTGCTACAGATGATGAAAAGTTCTTGAGAATGAGGTGATTTGCCTTACCCTCCATCAGTGGCAGAGCCAGAACTGGAACCCAGTGACTAGCTTTCCCTTATGCCCAGAAAGTTCTAAAGGAATGCTCAAAAACAGTTTTCGTATTTCTTAACTGTTCCCTTTTCTAGAACCCGTCACTAGCTTCCCTGAATGCGATGTAGGGAACACAGCACCCACAGACTCTTGGTCTGGATATCCCTCTCCTGCTTCTCTTACCTCTTAGGTGGCTCCTTACTAGGCCCTACTTAGGCCTGTGCTTTTCACAGTCCACTCACATGTTGTCATCCATACTCAGAACTTTGTCCTAGTTTAAATTGCTGGTGTCTCCTAAATCAGTCTCCAGCCTGAACATCTGAGTTTGAGGCTTATGGCCAACTGCCTAGTGGGCATCTCCACCTATATGCTCTAATAACATGTCCAGCCATGTTTGGTACTACTGTCAGATACAGCTTTATGCCAATGAACTTACAAATCTAAATGAAATGGGTGACCTTTTTTGGGCAGATAAGTGGCCAATATTGACTCAGGAACCTTAATAGGGTAATAAACATAGCAGAAATTAAAAGGTTATTATCTTCCTGCTGTAAAGCCAGGCCCAGCTAGTCTGTTAAATCTTCAAAAAAAAAACCATAATTACTATTATTTTCCCCCAACTTTTTATTATGAACGTTTTATAATTTGAAATTTTATAGTTTAAAACTTAGAAGGTCTTAAAATAGTACCATGAACAGCTATATGTTCTCCTCTTAGATTTAATAAATTTGCCACATTTGGTATATAAACACGTTTTGTTTGTCTACCATTTTCCAGTCAGACTTTCTGACACTTTACCCCTAAATATTTCAGCATGCATCTTCTCAGCGAAAAGACATTGGCACAATAACAAAAGTCATTAAGGTATCAAATATCCAGTTCATACTTTAATGTTTCTATTCCAAAAATGTTTTGAGTATCCTTTTAAAAACTAGGATCCAAACAAACTAGGATCTACTTCAATAAACTACTCCAGAGCATTGAAAAGGATAGCAAGAAAAAAGGGGGGGGGGGAAAGGATAGCAAGCTTTTATTTGTCTTACGATTTTTGATCCCCAAACCTAACAACAACAACAGAAACACATGAAACACAAAATTCAAAGAGCAATCTGGGGTGAGTAGATAGCTCAGTCAGTTAAGCCTTTGCCTTTGGCTCAGGTCATGTTCTCAGGAATCCTGCTCAGCAAGGAGTCTGCTTCTTCCTCTCCCTCTGTCCCTCCAGCCCCCACGCTCACTCTCTCAAATAAATAAATCCTTTTAAAAAATCAAAAAGCAATCCTAATAAATATAAATGCAAAAGTCCTAACAGTATCAGTGTATTTCAGTAACAGAGTAAGATGCAGGCAGGGCTGGGTAGGGAGAGATAGGTAGGGGGCTATGGGATCAGGCTCACAGAAATCCCCAAAATGCTGAGGTGTAAAGGAACCAGAGATAAGGAACAAACCAAACCACCCTGCCCTAGGAGTGAGGGGGAGGGGGAGTGCCTTAAAATAGTCATCTGTGACCAACAAAAAATAACCAGACCCTAAAAAAGAAGCTTTTAAAGATGTTATCACTAGTCATTACTCAAACCAAGACATCACAAGAATAAGGCCACAAGGTGCCTGGCCAGTTCTAAATCAAAGACTATCAGTGAAGGCTCTCTTTGGCAGTGCTGTCGGGACCCCTCTCACTCCTAAATGCTTTTTTCCCTGTATCCTTGCTTAATAAACTTCTATCGCTTTACTCACTCTACTGTCTGCGAGACTCATTCTCGGATTCCCTGAGACAAGAACCTAGCTTTCCCTCTTCAAGACGACTGAACTTTAAAGGGTACAGTATTTGAACTGTTTTTCTTTTTCTCCCTCCCCCATGACGGAGCAGCCTTGTGGTCAGAGCCCGCAGATGTCTTGAGTGATTAAAGCAACCTAGGTAATTCCATCCCCCTCACAGCGACAGGTTCAAGTAGCCCAAGGCAATCACCAAATAGAGTGTTATTCCCGGCCAGAGGTCATCTAGCCGGCAAGAGGTTCGGTCTTTTTGCTGACCATCGGAGAGGCCGATTGTTAAATACCACCCCAACTTAGATCGCCCCCCTTGGGCCCTTTGGCTTTTGAGGCATTCCCCTTTCCGGATTGGGATGTCATTAGTCGTTTCTCGTTGCTTCATCTTAGTGCAAAACAGCGGAGGACTCACAGGTGTTTGAGGTGAGCGAGGAAGCGGACATGCTCTGGGCGGAGCCGGAGGCGGGGCGTGGACGGAGCCTAGGGCCCCGCCCCCTCCTGCGCGCGGCTCTGCCCCGCCCCAAGCCGTGTAGCCGCTCCCGCTTCAGAGACCTCCTCTCGGGCCGCGCTACCGATGGTGCTACCTGGGAGAGCGATGGCCAGTAAGTAGCGCGGCGGCCGGAGCTCAGCCCTAGGGGAGGGACACCTAGGTGGCGGAGCCGGCGGCGGGTCTCCCGGGCTCAGCCGCTCGCCGCCGCTCCGTGTCCCCGCCGCGCTCCAGGCCTTCCCCGGCCCGGCGTTCTCGGGGCCGGAGGCTCGGGCGGCTTGGCGGCGGCGGACCGCGGCCCGGCGCACTCCCGGGGACTCGAGGCTTCCGGGAGGGCCGGGCGGCCGCGGGAGCGCCAGGCCTCCCGGCCAGCAGGGCCCGCGCTTTCCTCCTCGCTGGGCTCCTGCGTCCCGTGCTTCTAGGTGCGTTCGGGGGCCGCCCCCTGCAAGTTCCCCGGCGCGGGAAAAGGCGCGTAGACGGGTGCTCACTTCAAATCCAAGTTCCGCACCCCGCTTTCCCGGCCCCAACTCGAGGACTGCACTCTCAGTAAAGCCTTCGGTGATTACGATACTTCAAGTGTGGGAACCTCTGCCTGGTGGGATTCTTGGAGGCTCTTTGGTTTTGCATCAGAAAGTGCGACTCTCCAGCGGGGTGGCTTTCACTCTCCTCCCAGACTGATTTTTGGACTTGCGTTTTGCAAAGACATCAACCCTGATTGCGGTTGGAACCCTGGAAAATGAAGCGTGTGTTTTCTTTTGTTTGGGCTGTGTGGTAAGAGGACTGGTTAACTTGCCCCCTGGTGTACACCCCCACAGCCAGTGGACAGTGCTCTCTTCTGATCAAGAAAACGGGACGGACTGTTTCTGTATCTGGACATTGAGCTTTCAGGTTAGGTATTACATGTTACTTACACATCTCTATCCTGGGTCGGCCCCAGGGGCACGTTTGTAGCGATCTCTGTCCCCAGGCTCTGCCAGATTCTTTTCTGGGAGGCTTTGAAATGCTCTGGACTCATTGTCTGGAGACCTGGATTTTTTTTTTTTTTTAAAGATTTTATTTATTTGACAGAGATCACAAGTAGGCAGAGAGGCAGGCAGGGAGAGGAGGAAGCAGGCTCCCTGCTGAGCAGAGAGACCAATGCGGGGCTCGATCCCATGACCCTGAGATCATGACCTGAGCCGAAGGCAGAGGCTTTAACCCACTGAGCCACCCAGGCACCCCTGAACGGGGAAAATTTTATTATAAAGAATGATTAACCAGTAGGTGATTATTCTTAAGAGCTACAAGAGAACTCTAAAGAATATAGGGAGAGCTCATGTAGGCTGTAGCTATTACCTCAAGGAGGTTAAGAAGCCTGGAAGAGCCCCTGACCTCCTTGGCTGACAGCATTTCTTGTTGGCCACATAATCCGTGGGACTCAGTCTCGAGGTAAATGTGGAGCCCCTTACTCACGTAGCAGGAAAAAACACTGCTGACTTTTCCTTCTGTAGTCTCTCTCTCAGCCTCTCCTGGTGCTTCTTATTTGCTACTTACTGTTGTGCTCCTTGGGGCACAGGAATATTCAGTGAGTGCAAAATCTCACAGGTGCCCGGAGGCCCGGCCTGTGACTAAGCACAGGTGCTGCTCATTGGCTGCCAGACTCCCCACCCCCCATCCCTCCTGCACCTGGCCAGCTGGTGACACCAGGCCCCAGCTGGTGCTAGGGAAGCAGAGACCGGCGCCTCTCCTTCCCATGGGCCCACTGCCCTACTTC
This sequence comes from Mustela putorius furo, assembly GCF_011764305.1. Classification (NCBI taxonomy): domain Eukaryota; kingdom Metazoa; phylum Chordata; class Mammalia; order Carnivora; family Mustelidae; genus Mustela; species Mustela putorius. The sequence goes on from NW_025421987.1 coordinate 26,880,857, forward strand.
ATGGGGAATGGGTGATATCCAAGGGATTTCACCTGCAGTGAGATGGGCTTGATACTTGGACCAGGGGTAGGTTGATTCCCAAGGTCAAACAGGGATAATTCCATGTTCAAACTCAGCCTCCTTCCTTCAAGCCATGTTCTCATTAGTATGTGAGAAGCTGGCTTTACCTCCGCAACTTGAGGCTCTGGGGGGCCCCGGTGGGGACGTGGCCCGGGTGGGGGCTGCTCTGTCCCAGGGTTTCTCAGCCTTGGCATCAGTCACGTTTCAGCTTGGATAATTATTGTGAAAGACTGTCTTATGGCCTGTGGCATGTTGAGCCACGTCCCTGAGTAGCACCCCAACAGTTGTGACCATCAAAAATGTCTCCGTTGCCACACGTCCCTTGGGGTCAGAATTGCCCTCCGGTTGAGAATTGCTCTGATTCGGCAGTCAGATCTTCTGAGGGTTTTCTCTTTTCATCCTCAGCTTTCCGCTTGGCCCTCATCCAGCTTCAGGTTTCTTCCGTCAAATCAGATAATGTCACTCGAGCTTGCGGCCTCGTCCAGGAGGCAGCAGCACAAGGAGCCAAGATCGTTTCTCTGCCAGTAAGTATGGAGGCGGAGGTGGCCACCTCTTTCTGGACACTCTGGACCGAGTAGAATCCTGCCTGCTAGCGCTGGTGGTGCTCTTGGGTCCGGGGGTCCTTCCGTGTTTGTATGGAAGATGACCCTAGCAATGGTCTTTGTGATATAATGTGCCAGCATGGTTACAGGTCTTTAACTTTAGGGTCATCTCCTCTTTCCAGAATCCTGGGAGGTTGTAAGACTTACTTAAAGGTCAGTGCCTTGGATATTTACCCTCTTTCCTTGTGAAATGAAGTCTTTACATGACCATGATAGAGTTTGGTGCTAAGCCTCCCACATTTGTAGAAAACTGGAAATTGTTAGAGACACAGAGGAAGCCTGCAGCACCTCCCTAAATGTGGGAGCCTGGAGCAAGCCTGTAAGACCCTGCGTGTGTTTCCAGGTGATGGCTTTCAGAACAGAGCCAGGGAAAGGATGCAGCCCATTTGTTTGTCAGTAGGTGGAGGGTGAGCCCCAGAGAAGGGGCCCACACAGGTTGGGGCCTGTGGTACTGCATCTTGTGGCTAAGGACCGCTAGGATCCGAGGCAGAACTACTCCAGGCAGCCCCCTCATCTGCTCTCCTGCTCCCCTGCTCCCACTCTGGGGAGGAAGTAGCCCTTTGTAAACCCTGCTTCAGTCAACTAGAGAATTTACAGGACCATTCGTACTTTAGGCTCCAGTCCATGAAAGATGTGGCCAGTGGGTAGGAATCTTTAACAAGGGAACACGAGATCTTAATGTGAATCCGGCCTGCCTTACAGCCACATTTCTGGGACCTCCCTGTATCGGTATCCTGACCATGGTCTCCTGTTGGTTTCAGTTGCTGGGGGCTGGAGTGAAAGCGCTTGTATTCTGCCTGTGCCCTCTCTCACACGTGGCTTGTATAAGCCGGCTGTCCTCTGGTTTGAGTTTCCTAGCACCGTGCGCGGTGCACAGTGCCCGTGGATGCAAATGAATGAAGGAAAGTCAAAGTCTGGTGTCTGCTTTTCCATTATCACAGAGCCGTGGAAGAAAGACATATTCTGGGGAATGAGATTTCGCAGAATCAGCATGATAGTGCTGGAAGGGAGTCAGAAACCGCTCATTCTACAGATGATAATTCTGAGCCTGTGGATTCATTCTGACAGCCACAGTCCTGCGATTGAGCCGAGCTGTCACGGGGCCTGGGTGCGCAAGGGTGGGATCTTGTTCTGTAGACGCTGAGGAAGAGGCAGATCTGCTAGATTGACAAGGACTCGAGGGAGCACACTGGACTTGTATCTGCTGGCCCCACCTGAGCCAGCTCAGGAGTTCTGCTTATGGCCACAGGCTCTTTATCTCAGGGATATTGTTCTTTTTCTTATCAGTTGTATTTTACCCCTTTGAGAGCAGAGCTACAAGAGGCAGCTCTGCTTTCTTAAAGCAGAACTTTAAAGTGAGTTGGATATTTTTGTGTTTTTTCCCCCCTTTTTCTCCTCCAACATTATTCTAGGAATGCTTTAATTCTCCATATGGCACGAAATATTTTCCTGAATATGCGGAAAAAATTCCTGGTGAATCCACACAGAAGCTTTCTGAAGTAGCAAAGGAGTGCGGCATTTATCTCATTGGAGGTAACTTCCTACCCTCACGGTATAATGGCCTAAACATTGAAAGCATCTGAATAATTTCTGTTGTTACATTTAAACCATGAAATGCAAGGCGTGTAATTTAGCATTGAAAAGAATGAGGTGGGAGCACGTGGGTGGCTCCTTCTGCTTAGGTCATGATCTCGGGGTCCTGGGGTTGAGCTCCGCATCGGGCTCTCTGCTTAGTGGGAAGCCTGCTTCTCCCTCTTTCTCTGTACTCTCTCTCTCAAATAAATAATATTCAGGAAAAGAGGGAAAGAGAGAAAAGAAAATAATGAGGTGGATTTTACATAATAATGTGAAAAAACGTTCCGGATATACCATTACATGGAAGAAGAAAGTTCAATATGATGTGAACAGGTACTCATTCAGATGAATCCCTCACACAAGAGGTTATGTGTTTCCGTGTGTCTTTACATATGTAGCACAGAGTAAGTGTTGTATAAGGACACACCAAACTGATGAGGATGGTTTTTCCCTGGAGAAGCAATGCAGATACAGGGGCAAGTGGAAATGTGGAAAGAAAAACCATATTGGAGTGTCTTTCATTGTACTAATACAAAGTTAAGAAATTGTTTTTTCACAAAGAGGCCATACACATCAAGGTAGCTTTATATTAGTGGTTTTGAAATACATTTTAAAATGTTCTGTTTGCTTAAAGAAAGAATACAGTAAAACTATGTAATAAATATAGCAAAATTATTCTGTTATATTAAGAATTAGAATGAATGAGAGGTGAAGAAAAGACAAAGCAAGAAAAGGGAAATGCAGGAACTACATTCCTTGAAGGCAGGCCCAGCTTACATTCCCATTTCGAGGCCTTTTGGATACAGTTATGTTTCAGGACCTGGTGGATTCAGGTTGCACAACAGTGACTCCTCCGTGTTGCTCTAGTGTTAGAGATGGGGTGTAGGGCCAAGGTCAAAGCAGAATTCAGAAACAGTTTGGTTATTTTTGAAACCTGCCTTTGGCGGCTGACTTTATTATACTTCCTCTGTAGTCTGGAGTTTATCTCTGAAAGATCATCCTCACAAAGAAAAAAAACCCATTTAATAACCCTTAGAAGATAGTATACTTTATTGTTGGACCCAAGTGACTGTTTATCAAGTGCTGGTCTGGTGATCGTAAAAGAATGCTTTATTTAGAATCTTTGCCTGTGTGTTTCTCCTCTCAATGAAAGGTTCTATTCCTGAAGAGGATGCTGGGAAATTATATAACACCTGCACCGTGTTTGGGCCTGATGGAACTTTACTGGTAAAATACAGAAAGGTAAGCAGGGAATGTGTCAAGTCGCATAACTGATTGAGAATTTGCTGTAAAGTTCCCTAGTCCCTCTCACCATATTGTACACACATGGGGCATTAGATGAATTGACAGTCAACTTGTCGAATCTTGGCTATTGATATTTTGATACAAATTTTAGACTGAGCCAAGTCTAAAATCTACAGGAATTTTGATTAGAATTGCATTGAATATAGTGAGATCTTGTTGGGAAAGCTGACATCTTTGCTGTAGTAAATGCATATACATTCAGGATTGTTAAATATTCCTGGTAAATTGATCCTTTTGGCATTATAAAATCCGTTTTTTCCCCCTCATAATACTCTTTGTCTTAAAGTTTATCTCTGATATTCCTTTGGCCACTCTAGGCTTCTTATACTTAGTGTTTTATAATACATCCTTTTCTAATTCCTTATTTTCAATCTGTATTTGTTTTTATATTTAACATGGTTCTCCTATAGATAGCCTACATTTGGGTCTTGTTATTGTCTTCATTCTGACAACCTCTGCCTTTTAGCTGGAGTGCTTACTTCACTTCTATTTAATATAATCATTGATATGGTCGGATTTAGCCATTAGACATTTTTCTTTTTCTTTTTTTCCTTTTGTTCCTGTTGCATTCTTTTGGCTTAGTTGAGTGTTTTTTAGAATTCCATTTTATCTCTTGGCTTTTAGCTATATACCTCTTTACTTTTTTTAAGTGTTGCCCTAAGGATTACAACATGTACCCTAGCTTTTTACAGTCTCCTTAGAATTACTATTATACTGCTTCATTGTGAAATTTAAGAGCTTCCCAATTGTATAGGTCATTCCCTTCCCCACCCCATTTTCTCTGTTAGAGTTGATATACATGTTGCATCTACATAGATTGTAAAAACACAATTTTTAAGTAGTTTTGTGTATCTTAAAGAAATAAAAATATTTTGTTTATTGGAATGTTTACCTTTCTGATATCTATCTATTTATCTATCTTTCTTTTTTTTATTAACATATAATGTATTATTTGCCCCAGGGGTACAGGTCTGTGAATCATCAGGCTTACACATTTTACAGCACTCACCATAGCACACACCTTTTCCAATGTCCATAGCCCAGCCACCCTATCCCTACCTCCCCCTCCAGCAACCCTCAGTTTGTTTCCTGAGATTAAGAGTCTCTTATGGTCTGTCTTCCACCCCAGTACCATCTTGTTTCATGTTTTCCTTCCCTACCCCCCACCATCCCCCACCCTTAGAGCATAGTTCTATCTGGTTGGTACCTTTGCCTTCAAACAGAAAGACCTTCTTTAGAATTTTTGTAGTGAGGTTGTACTAGATACGAATTCCCTTAGTTTTTTATTTTGTCTTCATTCTTGAGAGATCTTTTCGGTGGAATAGAATTCTGGGTTGACACTGTTCTTTTGTCTCCTAGCAATTTGAGTGACATTTTCCAGGTATCTTCTAGCCTCCTTTTAAAATTTTTCTGATATGTGGTGATTTGTATTATTCTCCTGTATGTAATTTTTGTTTTTTTCTGTCTGCCTTCAAAATTTTTTTCATAATCCTTAGTTCTCAGTGTTTGGACTCTGATGTGCCTGCCTAGATATGGTTTTCTTTATATGTGTCCTGTTTTGTGCTTCTTTATAACTCTTTCATTATATTAGGGGTATTATTTTGATAAATAATTTTTTGTTCCATTCTCATACTGGACTTCAGTTTTGATACTGTTCCACTAAACCAGGTCGCCAAGACTCGTTTCTTCTTGTTTTGTTTTCCTACCTTTTTTCTCTCTTTGAGTATTCTAAAGTGTGGACACGTTGCATTGATCTGTTTTCAAGTTCACAGAATCTTTCTTCTGTAAGCCCCAGTCTCCTCTATGCCAACCCAGTGAAATCTTTTAAAATTTCACATAAACACAAAATTTCACATAAAGTCACATAAACTTATTTTTCTACTGATATTTCCTGTATGTCCATTCATCAAGAGTGTATTTTTCTTTAGACCCTTAAGCTTAGTTTTCGTAGTTGCTTTTGGTAATTATCATATCTGGGTCTTGCTGGGGTCTGCTTCATTGATTGCCTTTTCCTTAAAGTTCGGTAACATTTCTAGTTTCTTTGTCTAGTGATTTTGAGTTGCATATTGGATTATATATTGTTGAGATTCCAGCTTCTATTACCTGAAAAATGTATTTTTTTGTTTTAGTAAGTAGTTAACTTGCTTGTACTCAAACACCCTACTTTTTTTCCTTTGGGAGTGGGCAGCAACTTTGGCTACTCTGTTCTAAGTTGTTTAGCTTAAGCTGGACTGCTTGGAGTCAGCCCTGCACATCTTTAATTCAGTACTCAGCCAGAGACTTGGACAGATTTTTATATGTAGAATTTAGGGCTCTTCCTCTTTGGCTTTCTCCTTTTCAGGATTTCTCCCTCACTTCCGAGCTGCTGTGAAGCTCTGTCCTCTGGTTCCTTGGGCCAGTATGGTTATAGGTGATTTTTACCACCACTTCTAGCAACAGCAGGGACGTTGCTTCCAGCTGAAAGGGTCTAAACAGGAAATTCACCCAGTGTCCTTGTCTTGTTCCTGATCTCAGTGTGGAAAGGCTTTTAATATTTCACCGTTAAGTATGATGGTCCTTCCTTTTTTTTTTTTTTTTCCAGATACTCTATCAGATTAAGGTAGTTCCCTTCCTAGCAGATTTTTTCTTTTGTTTTTAGAGTAAGAATGAATGTAGAAGTTTACCAAATGCTCACTGTGTCCCTCTTAAGATGATCCTATGACTTTTCTCCTTCATTTTGTTAGCGTGGTAAATTACGTTGATTGATTTCCTAATGTTAAACATTTGCTTTCCTTGAATAAACCCAATTTCGAAGTGATGTGTTACTCTTTTTATATATTGCTGTATTTAATTTGGAGAATTTTACCTATTTTAATTACTGTCCTGCTCTCTACCTCTCCTGTCAGTTTGTCAGGTTGATTATGATTCTGTGATGACTTCATTGAGCATTTACACTGAGTAAAAGAATAACATGCTAATTGCTTCCCAAAAGAAACCTAGACCTCAGCTTGCACACCACCTAGGAAAGAAGTGTCATAACTATAGCATGATTTTCCCATTTTGCGTATTAGAACTCATTTTGATAATATGTCAGCTTGTGGGGTGGGTTGTGGGCAGGTGGGGGTTGCTATTTGCGTGGTTGATCTCAGAGCTTCCCAGCTTTTGGCCATGGAAAGATGTTTGTCATGACTGCCACGAGCCCTGCTGGAGTAGAGGTAACCAAATTCGTTACTTGTGGTGCAGCTCCATCTGTTTGACATTGATGTGCCTGGGAAAATTACATTTCAAGAATCTGAAACACTGAGTCCCGGTGATAGTTTCTCCACATTTGATACTCGTAAGTACCAGACCTGTTCACCTGTTTTAGTAGTATCAGTAGAAGATGATCATGTGCAGTGAATGCTGGAACACTGAAAAGAAATAAAATAAAATAAAATGGAAAAAAAAAAGACGATCATGTGTTCCTTTTTTCTCCCTCTTATGGTCCGCACCCCCCCCCTACTTCTTTACACACCCTGACTGCAAGACCAGAGGGAGATGGGCAGAGACCAGTCAGAGATCTAGAAAGGGTAGGCTGACTGGAAAACTAAGGGTTTGACTGGATTTTGCTCTATGGTTTGGTCACAGCATGATTGCTCCCAGAGTTTACCTCTTAGGCTGTGATTGAACACTTCCCACATAGATACTAAGCGTTCAGTCAGGATGAATTTCTCATTTCTAATCTAAGATAAATGATGTCTTTATGAGGTGAGATCCAAGCAGGACTAAGCTTATGCAGTCTCTCCATCCATGGCCCTGGGTTCATGGATTGCCATCAGTGTTTGGTGATCTTAGACAGAGGCTTTACTCTGCCACGCCATGTTGCAAGAAGTTGACTTCTCATTTGTGCATTTTCTGTCTGAAAAACAGCTTACTGCAGAGTGGGCCTGGGCATCTGCTACGACATGCGCTTTGCAGAGCTTGCACAAGTCTACGCACAGAGAGGTGAGATGGCCGCATGGCTGTGTGGTAGAGGTGCTTAGCGATGGGATTCTGCCTTGGTCTCTGTGGTTCGAGAGAGCCCTAGGCAGAAAAACTAGAGAAGAGGTCTTCATCTCTCCACCCTGTCCGGCTGCTGAGACTTTTGCTGCATGTGGGCAGTACGGTTTTTCGGAGATTGTATTTCAGCACACCGTGCAGCTAAGGCAGGAACCGTGCTCCTAAATTGCTCTGTTCGTTGAGCCCTTCTTGCTACTGTGTTTGGAAAGAGTCACTTGGATACCACTATGGTGGTCTATGGTGTCTGTCCTGGATTTCACACTCAGTAATCCTAGCTGTTGGGTACAGTAGAAATGTAGTCTGTGACCTTCCAGTCCAGAGAAGTGTCCTGCTGGCCTGCAAGAATACTGACCAAGTCAGAAGATCTGGGTTCTGGTTCCAACTCTTCTTAATTGACATGATACTTTGGGTAAATTATTTAATTTTTAGGGCAGTGTGGATCTCAGTTTTTCATAGCTATGGTGTGGAGATTAAGGAGGGAGAACTTAGCTCCTCGTATGTACTCAACAAATGTGAGCATCCCTACTAGACTGTCCAGGCTACTCTGATTGGACTTGACTTTCACCTATCAAAGCAGAGTGGGTGCAAATATTTTGATGGCCTGCTCAGCAAAAAAGATGGAAGAGCGTGGGCTCTATGTTGGCAGACACTCTCAAGCTCTCTCAGTAAGCATTAGAACACCCACTCTGCCCTCCGTTTCATTTGAAAAGCATTACAAAATGTGGTCCTTGTGGGAACCTGGGTGGCTTAGTCGTTAAGCGTCTGCTTTCAGCTCAGGTCATGATCCCAGTGTCCTGGGATCCAGCCCTGCATCGGACTCTCTGCTCGGTGGGGAGCCTGCTTCTCCCTCTCCCACTCCCCCTGCTTGTGTTCCCTCTCTCACTCTGTCTCTCTCTGTCAAATAAATAAATAAAATCTTTTAAAAAAAATGTGGTTCTTGGCCATGTGGAGCTGACCATATGGTGCTGTGAGAAATTTGAATGATACATATTTTTTAACCATACCATGGTTTGGGTCATCAGTACCACCCTTTTTGTATGTATGTGTAAGCATGTGTGTGTCTCTAAATGAATTCAGAGCCATAGCTTAATACTCCTGACAGTGTCTGGCTTGGTGGACCTCTTATTAGGCTTGGGAAAGTTTGAGTTTGGTCCCCCCCCCGGCTAAGGAACAAAATGGGGAGCTAGTGTGGTGGGGTGTTGACCTGGACCCACTCTTCTCTGGCCTTTCTCTCCCAAGGCTGCCAGCTGTTGGTATATCCCGGAGCTTTTAATATGACCACTGGACCAGCCCACTGGGAGTTGCTTCAACGAGGCCGGTAAGAAAGCATCTTGGGCAGACCTTCAGGTGTCTTGGTGTTGTTTTGTGCAAAGATTTCCAGTTTGGTGGGAGTACCAGCCTTTCTGATGCAGAATGCTGCCCCTGACCCAGCACGCTTGGACATCTAAATGCAGTCAGAAGAGATGAATCACCCCATTGACGGTGCTGTTCAGATAGGGGTGCTTATCTTGCCCCAACATTTACACCATTCTGCCCATCCTGGAATACTCTGCCACAACACTTGTTACAGGCTCTTGTTTTTTCTAATCTGTAAGTCCAAGCCATTGTATAGTGTCTTTGGCATGTCAGAGTAGCTGTATCCTGAGACCCATAAGGTTGGGGAGTGAGCGGAAAAGGGCAGATAGCAGAGGTGAGTGTAACATGGAAGGGAAGAGGAGTGTGACTGTGTGTGTCTGAACGTGTGCTGAAAACTGAAATGAAATACTGGTCAAAAGTGCTGGTTTTCTTTATTACAATTTTGCTAATTGAGGTATAATGTCCTTAGAGAAAGATACACAAATTTTAAGTCTGTAGGTCAGTGAATTTTTACACATGTATTCACCTGAGACCAAGGTCAACACAGAACATTTCCAGATCTCTTTTGTTTCTTCCATCAACCCTTTCCTTGTTTGCTCAGATGGAGCCGCTATTCTCACTGTCTATAAATGATGGTGATATATATGTATATATATAAATGATATATTTATCAGGAGGCAGCAGAGGTGTTTGGCTGGGTGATTGATGGAAGATGGGGTGGGGTATCTGGTACCATGTATATTAGTTAATGCAGTCTTGTAGAAAGCAACAAAAGCTTGAGAGACATTGGAATGGCCCGACCTGGATCTGTTTGAGCCCGGAGTGCTCCCAGGTGAGGTGGCCTGATGTACCCAGGCCGCCACCAGAAATTATTATCTAATTTGAGCTGGTGGGACTTCAGGCATTGAGGCCTGGAAGTGCCATGCGGCCCAGCAAGGCATATGGCCCCAGCAAGGCCAGTCCATTATCTCTGGCCACCTTGACTTGCTCTTTTTCAGGTATATGTTTTGGCTCAGGCCAGGGTCTCGACTGTGGTGGTATTGACATTTTGGACTAGACTGTTCTTTGCTGTGGGGGTGTCCCATGCATGGTAGGATGTTTAGCAGCATCCCTGGTCTCCACCTACCAGGTGCCAGTAGCAACCCCTATCGTGAAAGTATGAAGGTCAAAGTCAGTGTCTTCGGACATTGGCAGATGTCTCCACTGGGCAAAATCACCCCCCAGCTGAGAACTGGTTTATGCATTAAGATACATACTTTCTGAAGAGGAAGAGGTTTCATGGCTTTGGTTGTTTCGTTCCATGTCTGAGCCAGCCTGTCCTGTCCTAGTTTTTAAAAGAAGGATCTGTACTTTTGGAATAGAAAGATGTTGCTGGTCTATAAGGTATGAATTACCTCTTTTTTTATCTGTTGACCACAGGGCTGTTGATAATCAGGTGTATGTGGCCACAGCATCTCCTGCCCGGGATGATCAGGCCTCGTATGTTGCCTGGGGACACAGCACTATTGTGAGTCCTTGGTGAGTTGGTTAAGCAGGGACACGCTCACCAGGAGCTTAAGGGAGGCGGCACTCTGGTTGGGGGGTTTTCTGATTCCTGACCAGCCCTGCTCCTCCCCCCGCCCCCATATCCTCACTGCCCGCCAGGTCTGCGCCTCGTCTTTGAGAGACACTGCCGCCTGAAAACCATGTGAGAAAGAAATGGTCCTGCTGTCCTGATTGAGTGCTTGACCTTGGCCCTCCTCTGAGTTTCTGAGTGGCTTTTGCTGTCAGTCAGACTTGGCTCACATGGGGGCAACAGGGCAGCACAGATGGGTGCGTGATTTTAATAAAAAGGGCTTCCAGACTCTTGGCCTTTGGTTAAAATTTAGGCTGGGTGACTGGTTCTAGAGCAGGAATTCGTTACAGGGTGAGGGTTTTGCTCCCTGCCTGATGAATAGAGGATGGAGGAGGATGAATTCAATTAAGGAAAACTCGGACTTTGACCTCTGTGAGAGGGAAAAGCATCGTCCTAGGGAAACCAGCAAGAAAGTCTGCCCAGCTGCGCAGGCATGTCATTTGTCACTGTCCGGACCTCAAGGTCTGTAGTTGTGTGGTCCTCATAGTGCTTTCACACTCGTGGTCTCCGTGTGAACTCACGGAGGCTTTTCCTAAATTAAGCTCCATTTATAGTGGCAGAATTGAAGTTCGCGGGACACAGTGGCTGGGACTGGAGTTTAGACTCAGGACTCCTGACTTCAGAACTTGGACTTATGCCATGCCACTTCTCACATATTTGTATGATTACACACACACACAGAGATGTGTATTTCTCTAATTTCAGGGTAAATATACCAACAACAAGGCTGAGAAGGATTATCTATTACTGTGGGATCCCTGAAATTCCCTCTTCTGATTTTACAGGACCCAAAGATTGAAGTGTGTGATGGGGAAGGCCTTGGAAGTATGACCAGGGAGCCTCAGGCACATTAGGATTGGGGAGGCACTGGCAGGCTGGAATGATAAACTTGGCTTGAAGATTTCCTCCAGCTTGGTTTGAGTTTCTCTGTCCAGATGTTAGTGATAGGCTTCCTGGCCTCTTGGGCTGCTCTCCTCCCCTGCTCGTTCTCCCGAGGAACTTTGTGACTGATCAAGCTGGCTGCTTCTGACGTGTGAAGTCTACAAGATTTATCTTTGTTCCTTTTCAGAAATCTGTCTGTAGGATTTGGGGGCCCTCTGGCTTATATAGTCATCAGGATGGGTGCCTGGGGTTAACCCAAAGAGAGATCTTTGAATGCCAGAGCAAATGGGGGGAGAAATAGAAAAGAATAAAGAAGAATTAAGTTAAATGGCATTAATGATGATATTTGTAGCTCATTTGTGCCAGAAATGGATTTGTGGCCATCTGGGAGACGGAACCAGTCACTGTGTCAGATTGTTAGGTCAGATTACTTTATTGGAGAAATTTCATTTCACTAGATATCTTTGAAGTCCTGCTTTGGGCCAAGAGACTCAGGACTAGTAGGTTTTCCAGATCAGGCTTTCCCCAGATTTAGGGAGGAGGATTGCTATTTTTAAGCATGGGGTTCCTCTCCTGTTGGGGTATGGTTTCCCCACCACTTCTTTCCTTCAGATACTGAAACCCAGTGATGGGCTAACGAGCGACCACAACCACGAGACCAGAGACCCAGGCCTTGCTGGGCTCTGCTCAGACCCAGCCTCTGTCCCTGGCCTTGGTAGGTGTGGAGGGCCAGACCACCCTCCCAAAAGGCTTGCTGCTGCACTCAGGAAGGATGAGACAGCTTCCCATTGTTTATAGGGAGCTCTGCTTCTGGAGGTGTATAACCGTGGAATAGCTCCCATTTCCTAGCCACTGGCTGTTTACAAAACCAACTGCATAATCCTCTAGGTCCTCACAGACCTCTTACTTCCACTTTATAGGTTAGGGAACAGAGATAGCAGATGACTCTCCACAAGGCCACGGCAGCTACCTGAATGGTAGAGCAGGAATTTATGCCCCTCCCGTCTTGTCTTACCCTTCCATTTCCTACCCCTGGGGCCCACAAGCATCAGCCTCTCTCACTCACTCCCTCCTCAATCTCTTTCAGGGGGGACGTCCTTGCCAAAGCTGGCACCGGAGAGACCATTGTGTGTTCGGACATAGGTGAGATTTGCAGGGCACAGCTAGGTCCGTGGGAGGTGATTTAGTAGCTCTGAAGCTGCCGGACCCTGGAGGGGCTCCCTTGGGCCTCCTTTTCTTTTATCTGTGGTTCTCCGGCCAGACCCTGGGGGCTGTAGCTCAGCTTGGGATTTCTTGGTTTGGTTTGAAATGACTCCAGGGGCTGTGCCAGGCCACCTGGGCCTCTGAACAAGGCTGATATTATTGAGTTATCTGCTGAGACTCTGGTGGTTTTTATACTGTTTGGGGAAGAAATTCTCATTGGTTAGTGGGGAGTTACATCTTAGTAATGGTACACTTTCCTGTTTTTGCAGACCTGAAGAAGTTGGCTGAAATACGCCAGCAAATCCCTATTTTTAGCCAGAAACGATCAGACCTCTATGCAGTGGAGGCAAAAAAGCCCTAAGGTTTATGTTTCTAACATGTCATGGAACAGGAGGATATGTTTCTGCAACGTAATCCTCTCCCTGCTGAATTCTTCAGAGTTTTTTGTTCGTTTGTTTGTTTTTAAATTCAGCTTTTTCCCTTCCTGGGAACACTCTAATGAGACGGTGGAGCATCAGCACAGGGTACTTTTCACACCAGATTAAATAGTTAAAAAGGACTCGGGCTCTGGCATTGAGCGAGGAAGGAGGAGAGGATGGCTGGACCCCTTCCAGACTACGGTGCCTCCTAGTAGTTGGTAACAGTACCAGACCTTGGTATCCAGGTTGACTCACGTGGTACAAATACGTATGTGTCACTCACGCCTCTTACCTCATTGCTGGGGTTGGGAGTCTGTTATGGAGAAACCTTGGTCTAGTGCTAGTCCTTTTCCGAGGAGGATGTTCAAGTTACGTTTTTAGTCTGTGCGCAGCCGTGGGGAGCCAGGCAATGGAACCTTGGTGTTTGCTGGAGGAGATGGCAGCCCCAGTCCTTCCTAGCTGCCTGGGGGTTCTTTCTTCAAATTCAAGAAGGAGCTCATGAATCACGCCCAGACCCTCCTGGTCTTAGGGGAAGGGTTGTGTCAACTGTGAATCCTACGGGAGAATGGCAGTGGTGGCATTTGGTCAAGGCAGCTAAAGATAAACCTCTGCAAAAGATTTTCTTGACGGGGTGAGTGCCTGAAAATCTTTTTGTTTTCCTCCCTAGTAACACCTTCTAGCTTGACAAAGGCAGATGTTTAGCCGAGGGTTTTTCAGTATCCTTTTCCACAGTTAAAAGTTAAGAATTCCAATGCACTTTATTTTTATGTTATATGTTGGGCTGGTAAATGTTTTAACAACCAGTTGTCCCCGAAAGGCCCTGATTTTGCAGTAGCATTTGCCAGTTTCCATGGTGTTAATACTTTTGCCCCATGGCCAAGGTTCAGACTATCAGTACAACACCTCTAAACAGAGCTGGAAATAAAAGCACAGTTCGCACTTGTGAGCTGGGGCAGTCCTGCTCTCGCACACCACTGTTTCCATATATATTTACCATCCTGGAAAATAAAACAAAAATTTAAAACAAAAGAATGCATGAGCACACATTTTATTAGCTGTGAGAATGACGACACCATTGTCATTTAACCTTTGGAAGCCAGCATTGTATACTCAGAGTAACACAGGAGTGAAAAAGGGAAATGACATTTTAAAATTACATGTATTATTCGGTAGAAGTTGACACATGTATACATCCATGAAACCACTCTAATCAAGGTAATATGCAACCCTCACTCCTCCCAGCCTCCCCCAATCCTCAGCAGTTTTCTTGTGCTCTTGTATGGTCCTGTCTAGATACTCCCCTGACTAGATGCATCACTGTAGGTGAGTTTGAATTTTCTGTAATTACTAAGTGGAATCACACCATGTGTATACTTTGTGTCTTCTTTCACTCATCATGTTTGCAGACTCATCCCTGTGTGTATCACTCATTTCTTTTGTGTTGCTCAGTGGCAGTCTGCTATACGGATACACTGTAATGGGATAGTTTTTGGGTCTCAGAAATAAAGCTGCTAAAAACGTTTTGTATGAGTTGTTCATTTTTCTTGAGTAGGTATCTAGGAGTGGAGCGGCGGGGTCCTATGTGTATTTCATGGCCAAACTGTATTTCCAAGTGACTGTCCCATTTAACTTCGTCACCTTGGTCTGTCACTGTCCCAGCTGCTCCACATCCTCAGCAATATTTGGTAATGAGGACTGTTTAAGTTTTGCCATTTTAATGTGTGTGTGATGTTATTTCATTGTGGTTTTTTCATTTTGTAATCCCCTAATAACTACTGATGCTGAGCATCTTTTCATGTGGTTTGCTGTCTGTATATCCCTTTTGGTGTGGTGTCTCTTCATAGCTTGCTCCCATATTTGTGTTGGGTTATTTATCCTCTTACTGATTAGTAAGAGTTCTTTCTATGCTCAGGATAAAAATCAGATACTATGTTTTGCAAATAGGTTCTCCAAATCTGAGAAAAAAAAAAGTCTTTTCATTTTTTAAAAAGTAGTTCAAAGCAGTAGTTTTTAATTACCCTGAAGGCCAGTTAATTGCTTTTTCTTCTTTTAAAGTTTGTCTTTATGTTGCATTTAAGAAATTGCCAAACCTGATGTCACTGACTTTATCCTGTGTTTTTTTGTGGAAGTTTTATCGTTTTAGCTCTTCTATTGAGGTCTTGGATCCATTCAGAATGGTTGGTTTTCTATATATGGTGTAAGGTAAGAGTCAGGATACTTTTTAAGGTACCTGGGTGGTACAGGTGGTTGAGCCTCCAACTCTAGGGTTCAGCTCAGGTCATGCTCTCAGGGTAGGGATTGAGCCCTATGTCAGGCTTTGCACTCAGCCTGGAGTCTACATGAGATTCTCTCCCTCTGCCCCTCTCACTGGTGCTGTCTCTCTCTCTCTCTCTTTTTTTTTTTTTGCAATCACACGAGGGTTTATTCGACAAGCTTAAGCTTGGGCCCAAGTATACCCGACATAGCGCAGTAGGGACTTGGACCCTGAGCTTAGTTAAAGGCAGGGGTATTTGTGGGTTCCTGTTACTAAAGCAGGGTGGGGGTTTCTGGTACCAAAGCAGTGTGGGGCTTCCTGTTACTAAAGCAGTGTGGGGGTCTTGGAACCAAAACAGGGTGGGGGTTCTTGTTACTAAAGCAGAGTGGGGGCCCTTAGAACTAAAGTAAAGTAGGGGAAAGTTCAGCCCTTGGGCACAGGGATCTGAGATGGCTGCCAGAGCTAAGAAGGCTGTACTTATGCTAAGGCTAAACCTGAGGTGGGATGGCCTTAGTTTTTCTCAGCTTCCACATTTCCCCCTCTCAGAGGAACCTAAGGAAGGACCCAATCATGGGTCCAGGCTGGTCTCAGCAACAAGGTCTGGTGGTTGGTATTGCTGTCTGAGTACCATGAGCTGAACTGTACTGACTCTGTCTTTGACAAAAGTAAGCAACATTAGTGGGGTAAGTGAGAACGGTGCAGTCTTAGCTTTAGGGGGTTGTCCTTGTCGGGCTGACTTTTCCATTCTGGGACAAAGTCCTTGAGAACAGCGTGTGGGTCAGCTGGTTGGATGTGGGTGTAGTGGACCCAGGCAGTAATCCCGTCAACCTTGAGAGCAGTGGGAGTGGTCAGGATCACGATGTAGGGTCCCTTACAGTGTGGTTGAAGTGTCTGGTGTTGGTATCTCTGGACGTACACCCAGTCACCTGGCCGATATTGATGCGGGGGTCCGGGGGTGGCCCAGTCTCGTGAGGGCCCTCAGCTTAGGTCAATACCTGGTGAGGCTGCTGGGAACTCTTTAAGCAAGGTTTCATAAAGCTCCAGGTTTCATAAAGTCAACCTTAGTTCCTTTAAGCTGTCTGGTCATATCTGAGTCTTTTCAAATATGACATTCCAGTCAAAGTCTTGGTAAAATAACCAATGTTTCCAATAGTGTCCAGTGGGCGCAAGACCCTCTGGGTTGGTGTTCTGGGAGTCTCCCAGATCTCGGTGGAACCTCCAGATGTAATGGCCAAGTTTACACATCTGAGAGACCACCAAGGAGCCAACACCTATGCAATCACATGAGGATTTATTCGACAAGCTTAAGCTTGGGCCCAAGTATACCCGACACAATGGAGTAGGGACTTGGACCGTCTCTCTCTCTTTCTAAAATAAAAAAATAAAATCTTTAAAAAAAAAAAAAAGATTCTTTTATTTTTTCCAGCACCATTTCTTGAAAAGCTTACCTTATTCCCATTGAATTGCCTTGGTACTTTTTAAAAAATTATTTGAGAGAGAGAGAGAGTGAGAAAGAGCATGAAAGGGGAGAAGGTCAGAGGGAGAAGCAGACTCCCCACAGAGCTGGGAGCCCAATGTGGGACTTGATCATGACCTGAGCTGCTGAAGGCAGATGCTTAACCAACTGAGCCACCCAGGCGCCCTGCCTTGGCACTTTTATGAAAAATGAGTTGGCTATATATATCTCGATCTACCTCTGTATTCTCCTGTTTCATCAATCTATTCATCTATTTTTACAAAGTAACTTAACTATGTTGGTTATTTTAGCTTTAAAATAAATATTAAAGTCTGATGGTATTAGTCCTCCAACTTCTAAGCTCTTTGTATTTCCATATACATTTCAGAATCAGTCTGTAAATTTCTACAGAAAAAAAAAAGTCTCCTGGAATCTTGATTGGGATTGCATTGAAGCTACAGAGCTGTTTGGTGGAAAATTGACCTCTTAATATCAAACCTGTGAACATGACCTATGTCCTCAGTTACTTAGGCCTTTAATTTCTCTTAGGAATGTTTGTTTGCTTCTGTAAGGTAATATGTATCTTTTGTCAGGGCACCTGGGTGGCTCAGTCCTTAAGCATCTGCCTTTGGCTCAGGTCGTGATCCCAGGGTCCTGGGATGAGCCCCACATCGGGTATCCTATTTAGCAGGAAGCCTGCTTCTCCCTCTCCCACTCCCACTGCTTGTGTTACCTCTCTCATTGTCTCTGTCAAATAAATAAATAAAATTAAAAAAAAAAAAACCCAAACTTCTCTTTTGTCAGCTTTATCCATAGAGACTACAGATTTTTTGATGCAGTAGTCTTGTTTTGTAAACTTTAATTTCTAATTTTTCACCGCTGGTAAAAATAAATTTTATTCCTGTATTCGATCTTATATCTTGCAACCTCACTGAACTCACTCAAGCAGTTTTTTGGGTGTAAATTCCATATGATTTTTTTACATAGATGATCATGTCTGCAAATAAAGGCCTTTTGTAAAATAAATAGGCTTTTTCCTTTCCAGTCTGGTTCCTCTTTGTTCATTCATTAGTTCATCCATTTCTGGCCTGTGGCATTGGCTTGAAGTTTCAGAATAGTGTTGAATAGAAGTAGTGAGTAGTTGTAAGTTGTGTTGGTCCTGATTTTAGAGAAAAAAATTTGGCCTTTCATAGATGCCCTCTATCAGGTTGGGAAAATTCCTTTTTATTCCTAGTCTGGTGAGAGTTTTTATCAGGATAGAATCCAGTTTTTATCTGGATTTTTTTAGATTCCTTTTCAGTCTTTATTGAGACAAATGTCTTTTTTCTTCTTTAGGCTGTTTATATTGTGAGTTACACTGATTGATTTTGTAGTTGTAAAACCAGCCTTCCATCCTTGGGATAAACTTCACTTGACCATAATGAATTATTGTTGGGTTTGATTTCTAACATTTGAAGAATTTTTGCATCTATGTTCATAAGGGAGTTTGGTCTGTAGTTTCCTTGTAATACCTCTTTCTGGCTTAGATACCAGGGACTGCTGGCCTCCTAAAATGACTTGGAAAGTAAGGTGCCTGGGTAGTGCAGTTGGCTGGGCATCTGACTCTTGGTTTTGGCCCAGGCTGTGATCTCAGGATCAGGAGATTGGGCTGCATATGCGGCTCTACGCAGGGAGTCTGCTTGGGACTCTCTCTTTCCTCTCTGTCCCTTTCCCCCATATGCTCTCTCAAATAAAAAAAATAAGTCTTTAAAACATTTAAAAAAATGACTTGGGAAGTTTTTTTCCCTCTTCATTGGTCTGAGAGAACTGTGTGGTAATTTGCATCTTGTCTCTTAATTTTGATTATTCTGGTTGGAGCTTTATCAGCTTTATTGATCTTTTCATAGAACCATTTTTAAATTCCATTGATTTTCTTTTTAAATCTCTTTTTTAGATTTGATTTTGTTGCTTTCTGCTCATTTATATTTTCTGCTTATTTTGGATTTCATTTGCTCTTATTTTTTCTAGATTTTTGACATGTGTACTTAAGGATCTTTGATTGGAGACTTCCTTCTTTCCAGGATTGGTGTTTAGTGCTATAAATGGCCTGGGATTGCTTTAATTGAATTTCCTACCTTTGATATGTTGTGTTTTCATTGTCATTCAGTTTAAATCCTAACTTCTCTTTGTTGTCTTCTGTGATCCTATCACAAGGTATGTGATACAACATACCTTGTATAAGCTGAATCATATTAAATTTATTGAGACTGTTTATGGGCCTGAGTATGCTCTATCTTAGTATATACTATGTTCCCTGTGCAGTTGAAAAGAATGTATATTTTGCTCTTAGATATTCTATAAATGTCAATTAGGTCATATTGAGTGATAATATTTTAGGTATCAGTACTGATTTTCTAATTTTTCAAATAATTAAATAATTGTTGGTACCTCTGATTATAATTGTGGATTTTTCTATCATATGTCTATCAGTTTTTGCTTCATATTTTTTGAAGCTCTCTTATTAGGTGCATAAACATTTAGGGCTGTTATATCATCTCACTGAACTGACCTTTTTTCCATTATGAAACAAAAGTATGTTTTTGCCCTGAAGTAACTTTGTCTGATATTAATAATGCCCATCTTTCTTTTGATTAGGATTAACATGATTTATGTTTTTCAATTTTTCCTTTCAATTTTAACTTCTTTGTGTCTTCGTGTTTGTTGTTTCATTTATTTATTTTAGAGAAAAAGAGTGAATAGTCTGGGGGAGGGGCGTGAGAGAGAATCTCAAGCAGGCTCCACACTCAGCATGGATCCCTATGTGGGGCTTAATCCCGTGATCCTGAGACTGTGATGGGAACTGAAATCGAATCAGATGCTTAACCAACTGAGCCACCCAAGTGCCCCATGTGTCTTCATGCTTAAAGTGGGTTTCTGTTAAGCAACATAGCTGGGTCATGCCTTTTTATGTAGTTGGACAATATTTCTTTTAATTGGGTGTTTAGGCTATTTATGTTCATTGTGATTATTGATATGGCTGATTTAAATCTACCATCCTTTTATTTTGTATTTATCCCATTTGTTCTTTGTTTCCTTTATCTTCCTGTTCTTTCTCTTGGATTAACTAAATATTGTTCTGTGATAGATTTTGTCTCCTTTGTCGGATTATAAATTATAATTATTGTGTTATTTTACTTGTTGCTTTATGGTTTATGGTATATACTCTTAATGTCACAGTTAGTCTTCAAGTAGTATGCCAGTTGACATGTAAGAATCTTAAAGTAGTATACTTCATTTTATTCCTTCCTTTGTATTGTTATACACTGTACTTCAGCATGTGTATGAACCCCACAATACATTGCTATTTTTGTCTTAAACACCCAGTAATCTTTTAAAGATAGATAAAGAACAAGTTAAAAAAAAGAAAAATATGGATAAACATCTTTTGTAGCCAACATAGTTACCATTTCTGGTACTCTTCATTAGAGTAGATCCTTTGTTTTTTCTGTCTGAAACACTTCTTTGAACATTTTAGGTAGTGTAGGTCTCCTGGTGATTTATTCTTTCAACGTTTGTATATCTGAAAAGTTTTTATATTGCTTTCACTTTTTAAAATATATTTTTACTCATTATAGAATTCCCTTTTTTTCTTTCCTTTGAATACTTTAAATATGCTGCTCTACTATATTCTGGCTTGCATTCTAGAGGCAAAGTGTACTGTCATTATTATCCTTTGTCCCTTTCTGTAATGTCTGTTTTTCCTATGCATGCTTTTAAGATTTTCTCTTCATCATTAATTTCATAGAACTTGATTATGATGTGCTTTAGTGCGGGTATTTTTTTTTTTTTTCATGTGTCTTATGCTTTGGAGTTCTTTGTGATTTGTGCATCCTTGGTTTTATAATTTTCATCAAATTGAGAACATCAGGTAGGATTTCTTTTTTTTTTTTTTGTATAAACATATAATGTATTATTAGCCCCAGGGGTACAGGTCTGTGAACCACCAGGTTTACACACTTCACAGCACTCACCATAGCACATACCCTCCCCAATGTCCATAACCCCACCACCCTCTCCCTACCCCCTCCCCCTGGCTCCCCTCAGTTTGTTTTGTGAGATTAAGAGTCTCTTATGGTTTGTCTCCCCTCCCCATACCATCTTGTTTCATTTACTCTTTTCCTACCCCTCAAACCCCCTACGTTGCATCTCACTTCCTCATATCAGGGAGATCATATGATAGTTGTCTTTCTCCAATTGACTTATTTCGCTATGCACAATACCCTCTAGTTCCATCCATTTCATTGCAAATGGCAAGATTTCATTTATTTTGATGACTGCATAGTATTCATATATATGCCACGTCTTTATCCATTCATCTGTTGATGGACATCTAGGTTCTTTCCATAGTTTGGCTATTGTGGACATTGCTGCTATAAACATTCAGGTGCACAT
This sequence comes from Mustela putorius furo, assembly GCF_011764305.1. Classification (NCBI taxonomy): domain Eukaryota; kingdom Metazoa; phylum Chordata; class Mammalia; order Carnivora; family Mustelidae; genus Mustela; species Mustela putorius. The sequence continues at coordinate 26,902,032 of NW_025421987.1, forward strand.
GCCCCTTCGGATCACTACATTTGTATCCTTCGGGTAAATACCCAGTAGTGCAATTGCTGGGTCGTAAGGTAGCTCTATTTTTCAACTTTTTGAGGAACCTCCATGCTGTTTTCCAGAGTGGCTGCACCAGCTTGCATTCCCACCAACAGTGGAGGAGGGTTCCCCTTTCTCCACATCCTCGCCATCATCTGTCATTTCCTGACTTGTTAATTTTAGCCATTCTGACTGGTGTGATGTGGTACCTCATTGTGGTTTTGATTTGTATTTCCCTGATGCCGAGTGATATGGAGCACTTTTTCATGTGTCTGTTGGCCATCTGGATGTCTGCTTTGAAGAAATGTCTGTTCATGTCCTCTGCCCATTTCTTGATTGGATTATTTGTTCTTTGGGTGTTGAATTTGCTAAGTTCTTTATAGATTTTGGATACTAGCCCTTTATCTGTTATGTTGTTTGCAAATATCTTTTCCCATTCTGTCAGTTGTCTTTTGGTTTTGTTATCTGTTTCCTTTGCTGTGCAAAAGCTTTTGATCTTGATGAAATCCCAGTAGTTCATTTTTGCCCTTGCTTCCCTTGCCTTTGGCGATGTTTCTGGGAAGAAGTTGCTGCGGCTGAGGTGGAAGAGGTTGCTGCCTGTGTTCTCCTCAAGGATTTTGATGGATTCGTTTCTCACATTGAGGTCCTTCATCCATTTTGAGTCTATTTTCATATGTGGCGTAAGGAAATGGTCCAGTTTCATTTTTCTGCATGTGGCTGTCCAATTTTCCCAACAACATTTGTTGAAGAAGCTTTTTTCCATTGGACATTCTTTCCTGCTTTGTCAAAGATTAGTTGACCATAGAGTTGAGGGTCTATTTCTGGGCTCTCTATTCTGTTCCATTGATCTATGTGTCTGTTTTTGTGTCAGTACCATGCTGTCTTGATGATGACAGCTTTGTAATAGAGCTTGAAGTTTGGAATTGTGATGCCACCAACTTTGGTTTTCTTTTTCAATATTCTTTTGGCTATTCAAGGCTTTTTCTGGTTCCATATAAATTTTAGGATTATTTGTTCCATCTCACTGAAAACAAATGGATGGTATTTTGATAGGGATTGCATTAAATGTGTAGATTGCTTTAGGTAGCATAGACATTTTCACAATATTTGTTCTTCTAATCCATGAGCATGGAACATTTTTCCATTTCTTTGTGTCTTTCGGGTAGGATTTCTTAAAGTGTTATGAACCCTTCCCTAATTACATATGCATCAGGCTGCTTGAAAATTTCCCAATAAGGATACTATTGTTGTCCTCCCTGCTGCACACCACCCTGGTATTTTTTCTGTGTATTTCCTTTTGGCTACTTTCTGTGTTTTGGTGTGTTTTTTTCTTTATCCTTGTCTGATGTATCAGTGGCTGTCTTTTCTTTGTCACTGTCAGGTGGTTCCTGCCCATGCTTTAGGTGGTTTCCTTATATCCATATGCTATCAGTACTTCAGCTGAGGATGCGAGCACAGCCCTTTATAGATCTCTTGAGCTTCCTCTGTATGCAACTCTCTCCTCCCCAGTACCTCTGCCATGTGAATTCTTACCATCTTGGCTTCCCAGGGTTTTCAACTTAGTCTTCTCAACTCAGGGAGACTGTTAACTTTCCACTGTGTTCCCATTCTCCGTGCTGCAAACTGGAAAGTCAAGCTAGGGCAATTATAGGATTTGTCTTTTTTTTTTTTTTTTTTTTTACCTTCTCTTGGATCACTGTCCTGAGGTCTGATGTCTGAAAAATACTGTTTCATATGGGGTCCTTTTTTTTCCATTTATTTTAGATGGAAGGGTAAATCTGATCCCTATAATTCCCATCTTGGCTACAACTAGAAGTTCCCAAATAACTTCTTAGTATTTTATAAAAATACTTTAAACCTCACAGATCCTTTTAAAGGATGGTGGAACTTTCAGGTAACCATGGACTAGATTTTGAGAGTCATTGCTCTGTATCCTAGTAGGCCCACAGTAAATATTTAAACTTCATCATTTTAGTATGAAACTATTTTTTGGTAGATAATCTTGCAGTAAACCCCACATCTGAATGAGCTGACTGATGTGGGTGTGGCAAGCCTAGGAGCCCTCTACCTTGAATTCCTGCTTAGTCCCCAGACAATTCTTTATGCTATTTCCTTCGAAGAACAGTTCAGAATAGTTTAAAAACCAATGGACAAGCCATCCTCGCTATAAAAGGAAAGATACTTTAGCTTTATGTAGCATTCCTATAACAGATAAAGCACATGGATGCTAGACTTATTTTTGTATTTCATTAAGTGCATGTTGTCTTGTCCTTTTGGTGGTGTTTTGGGTGATCTTGCCTTCTGATGCATCGAAGACTGTAAAATGAATGAGTGAAGTGGGCATCTACATTAGTATGTAACATTTTATTCTTAAATAGTATGTGGTAATGTCCCCCCTGATTCCACTTTTAAAAAAGTGATATTTGATCAAAATGACCCTTGGATTTGGTCCACTTGAAACAGTAGAATACTGCATTCAAGGCCATGAAAATGTTTTGATCAAAGGTCATTCACCTGTAGTCCCTCACTTCTTGTTGACTTAGGCAGTGATACTTTTTTGCATTATACTTTGAAATTTGCCATTACATGTCACAATCTTTCTCCTGCAGTTCAAATAAGGCAGCAGGTTTAACTAATTGAAGTGACTCCCTTACAGTAATGATGTCTTTTGTTGAAATAAGTCCGGATATGGCAGGTAGTTATGAAAGTGCCACTAAACACTGGCCTATTTAAAGTGGAGAGCTAACAGATAATGGTTTTGCATTGCTTGCAAATGAGTAAATTACTAACATTACAGGGTTTAAACTAACTGGTAGATTGTGACATCCAGTAGTTGTTTAGGGAAGGATTTCGTGTAGCCACCAAAAGTTAGGTCTGTGCAAGGTCTACCAAATGAAAAAGGGTTTAGACAAGAGTTTAGGTTTCAGGATCAGTGTTTTGTCTACCGGCAGTAGTTTTAAGTCTTTTGTGCTACCTCCTAGGCACTGTGGGGTGTGTTTTGATGGTGAATGGGTCTTGTGAAGCCAGGGGATGGCAAGGAAAAAGCTGTGTGTTTTGTGATGTGTGCACTGGCCAAAAATATTGCCAGTGCAGCAGGTTTCATATGGGCTTTTCTCTGTTATGCCTTATAACCACTTTTGTGTTATAGTTACATATTTCTTGTTAAATTATTATTTTCATTCAGCTCTGTTTCTTCTTGAGCAAAGATTGAAGAATAAGTAAAAGCTAGTTATTGGAAGAGAGAATGCGCTTTAGAATAAAGTGGTTTGTTAAAATCAAGAATTAAAAAGTTAAATTAGGGGAATGCCTGGCTGGCTCAGTTAGTGAAATGTGTAAATCTTGATCTTGGGGTTGTGAATTCAAACCCCATTTCGGGTGTAGAGATTACTTAAAACAACAACAGTAACAACAACAACAACAACAACAACCATCTTAAGCTCCAGATCTATCATCAAATAACCAAAACTCAATCAGGCAAGGAAGAGATTACTTCTTGTTCAATAATTACTTCATAGCTGGTTCATAATTCACCAAGTGAACAAGCATCTGGAAGAATGGAGCACAGTGGGCAAGTTGTAGTAATATTTTAAGTGCTCTGGTTCCTAGCTCTTCCTGAAATATTTAAAACCTTATAAATGTGTTCCTTTATGCTCGTGTTATTACGGCTGTGTCTGTAGATTCATTCTCAAAGTTTCTCCCTTAAAACCATACCATCCTGTAAAGTAGTCCTATTTTTTTCACCACATTTCTTTTTATTAATTTGTCTATCTATCACAGTGTTACATTAACTCAGGTGTAAAACATAGTGATTCAGTAAGTCTCTACATTATGCTATGCTCACCACAAGTGCGGCAGTCATCTGTTGCCATACAATGCTGATATAATATCAATGACTATATTGCCCACACTGTACCTTTCATCCTTATGACTTACTCATTCTGTAAGTGGAAGTCTGTATCTCCTACCCTTTCATCCATTTTGCTCTCTCACACCCATACAACCATCAGTTCTTTATGGGTTTCTTTCTGCTTTTTCTTTATTCATTTGCTTTTTTAGGCTCAATGTATAAGTAAAATCGTATGGTATTTGCCTTTCTCTGATTTATTTAGCACGATACCCTCTAGGTCCTTCCATGTTGTCACAGATGGCAGGCTCTTACCCATTTTATGGCTGACTGGTATTCCATTGTATACATAGATCACATCTTCTTTATGCATTCCTCTGTGGATGTTCACTGGGGTTGCTTCCAATTTGGGGGTATTGTAAATGCTGAATAAATGTAGAGGTGCATGTAACTTTGAATTTGTGTTTTCATGGTTGTGTTTTTTTGTTTTTTGCTTTTGCAGAGGGCTAAGTACCCAGTAGTGGAATTACTGGATTATAAAGGCATTCTATTTTTAATTTGTTTGAGGAAACTCTATACTGTTTTTCACAGTGGCTGCACTAATTTTGCATTCCCACCAGTAACACACAAGTGGTCCCTTTTTCTCCACATCCTCACCAACACTTGTTATTTCTTGTGTTCTTGATTCTACCAATTTTACAGGTATAAGATAGTATCTCATTGTGGTTTTGGTTTGCATTTTCCGGCTGATTAGTGATGTTGAACATGTCTTCATCGGCCATCTGTCTGTCTTTGGAAAAATGTCTCTTCAGGTCCTTTGCCCATTTTAATTGGCTTATTTGTTTTGGGGGGCTGAGTTGTATGAGTTCTTTATATATTTTGGATATTACCCCTTATCAGATATATCTGATATACCACTTTGCTGAAATGGGTGAATATCTTCTCCCATTCAGTAGGTTGCCCCCTACCCCCCCCTTTTTTTTTTTGGTGGTATCCTTCGCTGTGCAAAAGCTTTTTTATTTTGATGTAATCTCAGTAGTTTAATTTTGCTTTTGTTTCCATTGACTGAGGAGACAAATCTAGGAAAATGTTGCTATGGCTGATGTCAGCAAAATTACTGCCAGTATTTTCTTCTAGGACTTTGTGGTTTCAGGTCTCATATTTAGGTCTTTAATCCATTTGGAGCTTAATTTTTGTGTATGGTTTAAGAAAGTGGTCCAGTATTATTCTTTTGCTTGTTGCTGTACAGTTTTCCCAGCACCATTTATTTATTAAAGAGACTATCTTTTGCCTAGAGTATGTTCTTGCTTCTTTTGTCATAGATTAATTGACCACATAAACATGGTTTTATTTCTGGGATGTTTATTCTGTTCCATTGATCTTTTTTGGTGCCAGTGCCATATTGTTTTGATTAATATAGCTTTGTAATATGTCTTGAGATCTGAGATTGTAATACCTTCAGCTTTGTTGTTCTTTTTCAAGGTTGCTTTGGCTAATCAAGGTCTTTTGTGGTTCCATACAAATTTTAGTATTCAAGTTCTGTGAAAAATGCTGTTGGTATTTTAATAGGGATTGCACTGAATCTGTAGATTGCTTTGGGTAGTATGGACATTTTAACAAGATTGGTTCTTCCAGTCACAAGCATGGAATGTCTTTGCATTTGTGTCATTTTCAGTTTCTTTCATCAATTTTTTTTTTTTTTTTTGTGGTTTTCAGAGAACCTGTCTTTCACCTCCTTGGTTAAATTTATTCCTGGGTGTTTTCTTTCTTATGCAATTGTAAATGGTATTGTCTTCATAATTTCTCTTTCTGCTACTTCATTATTAGTGTAAAGAAATGCAGCTGATTTCTGTGTTAATTTTGTATTCATTATTTCTTAATGTTTTTTTCTTGGTGGAGTCTTTAGGGTTTCCAGTGCACAGTATGTCATCTGGAAATAGTGACGTTTTAACTTTTTCCTTTCCAATGTGGATGTCATTTGTTCCTTTTCCTTGTCTAATTACTGTGGCTAAGACTTCCAGTACCACATTGAGTAAAAGCAGTAAGAATATGGGATATCCTTGTCTCATTCCTGATCTTAGAGGAAAAGCTCCCAGTTTCTCACCATTGAATAAGATGTCAGCTATAGATTCAGCTGTAGGGTTGTTTGTTTTGTTTTTGTATTTTCCCACATATGACCTTTATTATGTTGAGATATGTCCCCTGAAAACCTACTTTGCTGAAAGGTTGTATCATGAATGTTTAATTTTGTCAAATGCTTTTTCTGCATCTGAGATGATCATATGATTCTTATCCTTCATTTTATTCATTTGGTGTATGATGTTGATTCATTTTCAAATAGAGAACCATCTTTGCATCCCTGGAGTAAATCCCATTTGATTGCAATGAATGATCCTTTTAATGTATTGTTGAATACAGTTTGTTAATATTTTGTTGAGGATTTTTGCATCTATGATCATCAGAGATATTGGCCTGTAATTTTCTTTCTTAGTAGTGTCTTTGTCTGGTTTTCTTACAAGGGCAGTGCTGGCATTGTAGACTGTTTGGAAGCTTTTCTTCCTCTTCTATTTTTGGAATAGTTTGAGAGAATAGCTATTATCTCTTCTTTAAATGTTTGGTAGAATTCACCTGTGAATCCATCTGGTCCTGGACTTTGTTAGGAGTTTGATTACCAATTCAGTTTTATTACGAATAATTGTTCAGATTTTCTGTTTTTTTTTTTTTTTTTTTTTTTTCTGATTCAGTTTTTGAGGAATACATGTTTCCAGGAATTTACCCATTTCTTCTAGGTTGTCCAGTTTACTGGTATATAATATTTCCTAGCATTGTAATCCTTTGTGTTTCTGTGATGTTGACTTGTTACTTCTCTTTCATTTCCAATTTTATTTATTTTTGTCTTCTCTCTCTCTCTTTTTCCTGAATATGGTTGAAGATTTATCAGTTTTATTTTTTCAAAGAACTGACTTGGTTTGATGAATATTTTGTTGTTGTTGTTCTCTCCCCGCCCTCCAGTCTATTTCATTTCTTTCTGCTTTGATCTGTATTATTTCATTCCTTCTATTAATCTTGGGTTTTGATTTTCTTCTTTTTTTAGTTCTTTTAGGTATATGTTTAGATTGTTAATTTGAGATTTTTCTTATTCTTTGAGGTAGGCCTATATTGCTATAAGTTTCTTTCTTAGTCCTGCTTTTGCTACATCCCAAGGATTTTGGACTACTGTAGGTTCATTTTCATTTGTCCACATGTAGTTTTTTTATTTCCTCTCTCTTTGTAACCCATTGGTTCTTTAGTAGCATGTTGTTTAGCTTCCATGTTTGTTTTTTTTTTTTTCCATTTTTTTTTCTTGTGATTTTTGTTTCATATTGTTGTGGTTAGAAATAAGGTATTATATGCTTTTAGTCTTCTTGAGTTTATTGAGATTTGTTTTGTGGCCTAACATAATCTGTCCTGGAGAATGTTCTATGTACACTTGAAAATAATGTGTATTCTGTTGTTTTGGTTGGGATGTTCTATGTATGTCTGTTAAGTTCATCTGGTTTAATGTGTCACTGAAAAGATACAGTTTCCTTATTGATTTTTTGCCAGATGATCTATCCATTGATGCAGGTAGGGTGTTAAAGTCCCCTACTGTTATTGTATTACTATCATTTTCTTCCTTTATATCCTTTAATATTTGCTTTATGTATTTAGGTACTCTGGTGTTGGGTGCATACATATTTACAACTGTTATGTACTCTTGTCAGATTCATCCCTTTATCATTATGTAGTGGTCTTTGTCTCTTGTTATAGTCTTTGTTTTATTTTTATTTTTTAAAGATTTTATTTATTTGTGAGAGAGAGTTCACATGCACAAGTGGGGGTGGTGAGAGGGATGCAGAGGGAAAGAGGGAGAAGCAGGCTAAGCCTGGAGCCTGCCAAAGGGCTCAGTCCCAGGACCTTGGGATTATGATTTGAGACAAAGGCAGATGCTTAATCAGGTGAGCCATCCAAGTGTCCCTCTTGTTACAGTCTGTTTTAAAGTCTATTTTGTCTAACTATTGCTACCCTGGCTTTCTTTATTTCACTTCTGTTTGCATGGTATATCTTGTGCTGTCCATTCACTTTTAGTCTATATATGTCTTTAGATCTGACATGTCTCTTGTAGACAGCATATAGGTGGATTTTATTTTCTCCATCCATTCCCCTACCCTGTGTCTTTTGATTGGAGTATATAGACCATTTACATTTAATGTATACATTGATAGGTATGTACTTGTTGCCATTTTGTTGTTTCTAATTGTTTTTGTAGTTCTTTGTTTCTTTTCTTGCTCTCTTGTGATTGATGACTTTCTGTACTCTTAGGCTTGACTTTATTTTTGTGTATCTATTACAGGTTTTGGGTTAATGGTTACCATTAGGTTCATATATAGGATCCTAAATATATAACAAATTACATTAACTCGGTCATTTAAGTTTGACACATTCTTCTTTTCTATTCCCTCCTCCACATTTTGTGTGTATGTTGTCATATTTTACATCTTTCTTCATAATTTTCTTACTTTTCTATTTATGCTTGCCTCCCCCCCCCACCCCAAGTCCCTTTAACATTTCTTGTAAGGTCGGTTTAGTGGTGATGAATTCCTTTTACTTATGTCAGGAAACTATCTCTCCTTCTGTACTGAATGATAGCCTTGCCTACTAGAATATTCTTGGTTATACGTTATTCCCTTTAGCTCTTTGAATGTATCATACTACTACTCTCTTCTGGTCTGCTAAGTTTCTGCTGAAAAAATCAGTTGATAGCCTTATGGGGTTTCCTTTTTTTTTTTTTTTTTTTTAGATTTTTATTTATTTGACACAGAGAATAGGCAGGGGGAGCTGTAAACAGAGGGAAGAGGAGAAAGACGCAAGCTCCCTGTTGTGCAAGTAGGGACCCAGGGATCATTACCTAAACTGAAGGCAGATACTTAACAAACTGAGTCATCCAGGTGCCCCAACCTTTGCCATTTTAATTATGTCTTGGAATGTACTTCCTTGGGTTCACCTAGTTTAGAACTTTTTTTTACCCCATTTCTTAAAGGAGTAATTTCTGCTCACTAGTCCATTCTTGTCTTTCAGTTACTTTTCAGAGCCTGGTAGCCAGAGATTGCCTTTACCATTCCAATGACACTTCTTCAGCAAAGATTACTGATAATCTATTTGTAGACCTGTCCGTTTGACCTCTTTGAAACCTAACACCGTCATTGTGACCTTGGTCTTACTGTGTGTGGTTAGTGGTCTAACAACTTTTCATTGCCAACTTGTTTGTTCTTTAGATGTTGATGTTTCCCATTATTTTTAGCCCTTTTTATTTTCTCCTGAAGTAATCTCATCTATAAGCAGTCTTTTTAAAAATAAATATTTTATTTTTTTATTCATGAGAGACAGGGGCAGAGGGAGAAGCAGGCTCCCCACTGAGCAGGGAGCCTGATACAGGACTCAGTCCAGGGCCCTGGGGTCATAACCTGAGCCGAAGGCAGACACCTAACCAACTGATCCACCCAGGTGCCCTGAAATCGCAAATATATGCTGAGAGTATACTATTGGCATCTCCTCACCAGTTAAAATAAAAACAACAGTTTCATCTTGCTGGACTCTTTTAATTTGGGTGGCTTATTTCCATCTCATACTCATAATGTGTCTTCACTTTGGTTTTATTTTTAAATTCTGGTGGTTTCCCCCATTTTCTAGCAAGAATCTTTACCTAAATCTGTTTATCCCTCAAGTTCTAGCAGAATTCACTACTGTTGTATGTGTTTCCATCCCACATTGTATTGAGCTTTATTGCACCAATTTTGTCATCTTAGTTTTGGAGCTCCTCAAAGCCTTTATGTTTATCTTTTTATGGCTAGTCCTCATTGTGATGGGTGCTCAGTAAAAACATGTTAAATTGGAGTGACTTTATTCCTACAGATTGCACTAATATATGTACAAGTTTTCTGGCTAAATGACTTCTACATTTTCTGGAATCTTTTCTTTACCCTAAGGGATTCTAATTGGGTAAGATCTGGGACATGATGTAGCTTTGCATAATTTAGAGCCGGATAGGACAATTATTTACTTAAGATCACACAGTGAAAAGCATTGTTAGAACTTAGGTCACTTCATGCTGAGGCCAGTTATACTTTTCCCTGCACCATGCTATTGTCCAAGATAGATATTATAATTGGTGAAGGATAAAGCTTGAGATGAATTAAAGGTAAAAACATGTACAGATAGGCAGTCATTTCTTGGTGAGCCTCTAAGTTTCTGCCTTGTGAACAGAGGCATTGATAGCTTTTCTTCCAGAGTGTCCTTTCAAAAAAGTTTGTATAGTGAACGGTTTGGGAAGGTAGAGAATGTCTCTTTCTGGAGAATAGGACAGGTTTGTTCATAAACCAGTGTAAGAAAAATGTTTCCCCCAAAGTCAGACATATTTGCTTGCAGTCAGCTCATTAAGATTCTTTCTTAAGCTCTGAGTTTTTCATGTGTGACACTATCCCACTGCCTGTGCAGCATCCATCTAGATTACTTCAGGTCATCTCCATAGTATTTGGGGTACAAGGGAAGCAAAGCAAACATGAAGCTCATGTTGCTTGCCATTCTTAAGTAATTAAGTCCATTGTCTCTGACCTAGGATCTCAAGTCTTTTGCCATCATTCGTGAAACTAATTTATAAGAATGGCAAATTGTTTGCAAGAATGGTAAAATCTTAGATCCTTCACAGTTCTTGATATAAAGCAGACATGCTGAAATAAAATTGGGTACAAGATGTTTAATGTAGCAGTTCATTTATAATTTCGATGATGGGGATATCTCTGTGGAGAACTCATCTGTTCTATCTAGTCCCCTTTGCTTTAAACTTTCCATCCTCCAAAATGATGCCCAGGAGTCCATTTTAGTCATGGTCTTCTTCCTCCACATTTGCTCCATGAGCTTTCTCTGCTGAGCCCTCCCATGGCCTCTAGGACAACCCTTGCACAGAGTCCTGTTTTCTTCTAGTGCCAACAAAAGAACTGGAAAAATTAAGCTGTCTGAGCTCTCAAAGGCAGTAGTCATGTTGTTCCTTAACCTATTCCCACTTTTAACTCCCTCCCTTCCTTTTGTTGGGGCTAGGCACCACGATTTCTGTCCCAGTGATCAGCAGGATCTTGAATGAACTCTAGCATGAAGACCATCTAGAATGGTCTAAGAATAATAGCTTTCAATGCCCCCTCCCCAATAGAATTTGTGCACTGTCACCTTAAAATAAACCAGAACATAGTTATTTTCATATCACCTGTTTTTTTTTTTTTAATACTTTTTAAAATGTTTGGAAATAGTGTCTTCCTTTTGATGTTTCTTCTATGTACTGGCAGTGACATCTCAACTTTTTCTTTATTAGTTTCAGATGTGCAATATAGTGATTCAACAGTTTTTTAAAAAACTTATTTATTTATTTATTTATTTGACAGACAGAAATCACAGGCAGAGAGGCAGGCAGAGAGAGGAGGAAGCAGGCTTCCTGTTGGGCAGAGAGCCCGATGCGGGTCTTTATCCCAGGACCCCGAGATCATGACCTGAGCTGAAGGCAGAGGCTTAACCCACTAAGCCACCCAGGTGTCCCGTAATCCAACAGTTTTATACATTTGTCAGACCTCATCAAGCTAAGTGTAGTCTTAATCCCTTTTATTTCACTCATCCAATACCCAGCTCCCCTCTGGAAATCATTAATTTTTGTTTTGTTTTGTTTAACTCTTATCTCTTTTCCTTAAATTCCACATATGAGAAATCATGCTATTTGTGTTTCTAATTTCACGTAGGCTTGTATCCTCTAGGTCTATTCATATTGTTGCAAATAGCAAGATTTCATTTTTTATGGCTGAGTAATATTCCATTCTGTGGAATTACATATATACATGTACATACACATATATATACTGCATCTTTTTAAAAAAAATCTTTTAGTTTCAGTATCAGCATACAGTGTTACTTTCAGGTGTAAATATAGTGATTCAACAATTCTGTACATTATTCAGTGCTCATCATGGTAAGTGTACTCTTAATCCTCTTCATCTATTTTACCCATCTCTTCCCACCCCCCAATTCCCACCTTCCCTCTGATAACTATTTCTCTATAGTTAGGGTCAGCTTTTGGGTCTCTTTTTTCTTTGTTGTTTCTTAAATTCTTAATGAGTGCAACCTTACGGTATTTTTCCTTTTCTAACTTCTTTCATTTAGCATTATAGCCTCTAGATGTATCCATGTTGTTACAAAAGGTGTGCTTTCATTTTTTATAGCTCAGTAATATTCCACTATATATATATACACATTTTCTTTATTCATTTATCTTGAATAAATTATGCTTCCATAATTTGGCTATTATAAATAATGCTTCAATAAGCATAGAGATGTATATATTTTTTCAAATTAGTTTTTGTATTCTTTGGTAAATATCCAGGAGTGAAATTACTGGATCATATGGTAATTCTAATTTTTTGAGAAAACTCCATACTGTTTTCCACAGTGGCTACACACAGTTTCCCAACAGGGCAGGGTGACTTTTTCCCCCCAACATCTTTGCCAAAACTTTTTATTTCCTTTTTTTGATTTTAGCCATTCTGACAGGTACGAGGTGTGGTTTTGACTTGCATTTTCCTGATTAGTAAGGTTGAGCATCTTTTCACGAGTCTGTTGGCTATCTGTATGTTGTCTTTGGAAAAGTGTCTGTTTGGGTCCTTTGAGTATTTTCTTTTTTAATTTTTAAAATTTTTAATTTTTTATTTTTTATAAATATATATTTCTATCCCCAGGGGTACAGGTCTGTGAATCGCCAGGTTTGCACACTTCACAGCACTCACCAAAGCACATACCCTCCCCAATGTCCATAATACCACCCCTATTCTCCCACCCCCTTCCCCCCAGCAACCCTCAGTTTGTTTTGTGAGATTAAGAGTCACTTATGGTTTGTCTCCCTCCTAATTCCATCTTGTTTCATTTATTCTTCTCCTACCCACTTAAGCCCCCATGTTGCATCACCACTTCCTCATATCAGGGAGATCATATGATAGTTGTCTTTCTCCGCCTGACTTATTTTACTAAGCATGATACGCTCTAGTTCCATCCACGTTGTCGCAAATGGAAAGATTTCGTTTCTTTTGATGGCTGCATAGTATTCCATTGTGTATATATACCACATCTTCTTGATCCATTCATCTGTTGATGGACATCTAGGTTCTTTCCATAGTTTGGCTGTTGTGGACATTGCTGCTATAAACATTTGGGTGCACGTGCCCCTTCGGATCACTACGTTTGTATCTTTAGGGTAAATACCCAGTAGTGCAATTGCTGGGTCATAGGGCAGTTCTATTTTCAACATTTTGAGGAACCTCCATGCTGTTTTCCAGAGCGGTTGCACCAGCTTGCATTCCCACCAACAGTGTAGGAGGGTTCCCCTTTCTCCGCATCCTCACCAGCATCTGTCATTTCCTGACTTGTTGATTTTAGCCATTCTGACTGGTGTGAGGTGATATCTCATTGTGGTTTTGATTTGTATTTCCCTGATGCCGAGTGATATGGAGCACTTTTTCATGTGTTTGTTGACCATCTGGATGTCTTCTTTGCAGAAATGTCTGTTCATGTCCTCTGCCCATTTCTTTTTTTTTTTTTTTTAAGATTTTATTTATTTATTTGACAGAAATCACAAGTAGACGGAGAGGCAGGCAGATAGAGAGAGGGAAACAGGCTCCCTGCTGAGCAGAGAGCCTGATGTGGGACTTGATCCCAGGACCCTGAGATCATGACCTGAGCCGAAGGCAGCGGCTTAACCCACTGAGCCACCCAGGCGCCCCATCCTCTGCCCATTTCTTGATTGGATTATTTGTTCTTTGGGTGTTGAGTTTGCTAAGTTCTTTATAGATTTTGGACACTAGTCCTTTATCTGATATGTCGTTTGCAAATATCTTCTCCCATTCTGTCCGTTGTCTTTTGGTTTTATTAACTGTTTCCTCTGCTGTGCAAAAGCTTTTGATCTTGATAAAATCCCAATAGTTCATTTTTGCCCTTGCTTCCCTTGCCTTTGGCGATGTTCCTAGGAAGATATTGCTGCGGTGGAAAAGCTTATTTTGATGTAGTCCCAATAGTTTAATTTTGCCTTTGTCTCCCTTGACTGAAGAGACAGATCTGGAAAAATGTGATAGCTGATGTCCAAGAAATTACTGCCTGTTTTCTTCTGTGAGTTCTTTGATTTCAGGTCTCATTTTTAATCCATTTTGAGTTTCTTTTTGTGTATGGTATTAGAAAGTGGCCTAGTTTCATTCTTTTGCATGTAGATGTCCAGTTTCCTCTGCACCATTTATTGAAGAGACTGTTTTTCCCATGTTGTATCCTCTTGACTCCATTGTAACTGAAATGGCTGTGTAAGGGTGAATTTGGTTCTGGTTTCTGGTTTCTAGTCTGTTCCATTGATCTATTTGACTTTTTGTGCCAGTACTGTCTTGTTTTAATGGCTGCAGCTGTATAGTATAATTTGAAGTCTGGGATTGTGATACATCTCCAATTTTGTTATGATTGCTGTAGCTGTTCAGTCTTTTTGGGTTCTATACAAATTTTACAATTATTCTACTTTTGTGAAAAATGTTGGTATTTTGATAGGCATTGCATTTAATCTGTAGATTGCCCTGGGTAGTATGCACATTTTAACAAGATTGGTTCTTCCATTCCATGAGGATGGAATATTTGTGCCATTTTGTTTCCTTCATCGTTTTATAGTTTTCAGAGCAGATGTCTCTCACCTGCTTGGTTAAGGTTAATCCTATTTTATTCTCTTTGATCCAACTGTAAATGAGGTTGTTTTTTGTTAATTTATCTTTCTGCTACTTAATTTAGTGTATACAACATTTCTGTATGTTGACTCTGTATCCCAGTTTTATCAAATTCATTTATCAGTTCTAGTCATTTTTCAGAGGAGTCTGGGTGGGGTTTTTTGTATATAGGATTGTGCCATCCACAAAAAGTCTAAATTTTACTTTTCAATTTGGATGTTTCTTCTTTTTCTTATTGCTGTGGCTAGGCCTCCTATAATGTGCTGGACACACAAGAGTGTTGAGTGGATATCCTTGTCTTGTTTATCTTAGAGGAAAAGCTATGAATTCTTCATCATTTGAGTATGTTAGCTGTAGTTTTTTTTTTTTTTTTAAGATTTTATTTATTTGACAGAGATCACAAGTAGACAGGCAGAGAGAGAGAGAGGGAAGCAGGCTCCCCGCTGAGCAGAGAGCCCGATGCGGGCCTTAATCCCAGGACCCTGAGATCATGACCTGAGCCGAAGGCAGCGCTTAACCCACTGAGCCACCCAGGTGCCTCATAACTTAAATACTTTTATACTCAAAAGTTTCCCAGTTTTGTTAACTATATGGTTTTCCTGCCTGTAAATAGCCTTAAGATGAGGACAGCTGAGATATACCGGGACAGTTTAAACTACAATTTTGAGTTTCCAGAGGACTGGTATTCTATCTGAATTGTTTTAAAACCAAAACAGCTGCTTGTTGTTTTGAAACATAGCCTTTATTTAGACCTCAATTAATAAAGGGTAGATAACTTAAGGCATCCCTTCTGAAAGACTACAGAGTGGTTGCAAACTGTGCTCAAAACTCATTGGTGAAAACAGTTTGAAGATCACTTTAGTCACAAGGCTCAGGTCTGGTTCACAAACTTCTGGGCTGCCATGCCAAGTATAGGTAGGAATAAAGGAAGCTGGCTCTGCTAGCTCCCCCCCCCCCCCGTGACATGTTGAGATTTTTTAAAAAATTAACATATAATTTATTATTTGCCCCTGGTTTATAGGTCTGTGAATCGCCAGGTTTGCACACTTCACAGCACTCACCACAGCACATACCCTCCCCAATGTCCATAACCCAGTCACCCTCTCCCTCCCCTCCCAGCCCCCAGCAACCCTCAGTTTGTTTCTCAAGTAAGAGTCTCTGATGGTTTGTCTCCCTCCCCATCTGCTAGCTCTCAGCAGCTCTCTTTGTTTCACCTAAGGAAAAATGTTCTCTAATCATACCAAAAACTTACTTTGCTTCATATACTAACACCTATTTTCAGTTAGTTTGAGCCCACAGAGAATGATTATGGTTTTATTCTATACTATGATAAATGAATAAACTACCTTTTATTTAAAGAACAGATAGAAAAGCTTGAATGTAATATTTATTTGGTGAATTTACATGTGAGGTCATTTACAAAAGAAAAGATACAGACAGATGTAGCTTTCAGTGCAGTTTCAAATATTTTTCAGAACGAGCAATAGTCCATGAGGATTTGGAATGATAGTATTGAATGGCACATGCTTCAGTTTCCTTCGTGTGTTTTTCTTCTACCCCACCCCAAAGGGTAGGAAGGGAGAACAGTTGAAGAAAATACCAGTGTTAATGTAAATACAGCCATGCAAATAAAAACTTTCAAGTCAGAGGTTATTCAGAGATGTAGAACATTTCTGTATCCAGGAGTTGTGATAGCTGGTACATAATTTAAGAACTAAAATACAGAGTTCTCAAACTCTTCTGTTATCCAAGCCATCTTAAATTATGTTAAATTGTCCCCACTAGGGGCCTCCAAACTCTGACTCTGGAAGGGGTAATTTTATAGTTTCTAAGAAGATAGCATTTATAGACAAAATCTTTTTGACTTCACTGGGATATAGTACCCTCTTACAGAGGGGTAAAATGCTCCTTTACTCCCAAAAATGTAAACTTTAATTAGATTTCATTTCCTGAAATGTTAACTGAAGGCGTGCTTGCTCTTTTATTATACTCAAACTTACCTAAATAAACCTCTTCCAACCCCAAATAATCTCAAAACAAGAGAGATCTTAAGAACACAACCTCTTTCCCACCAGAAAAATCCCGCATATAAACAAAAGGATGGTCTATAAGTGACAACTTGAAAAACAAACAAAACCCAAAGTGATTTCTAAGTAAAAAAGGTAAAGTAAGAAAAAAAAAAATCTGTCAGTATTCCTAAGTAAAGATCTGGACATGGGTAGTCAGGCCCTAGAGATCAAGGTTAGCTTAAAACTGTAAAGCATTCCACATTTCCTCAGCACCTTTGAAAATACTGGTTTAATATTCTTTAAGGACATGTAGCCATAGTTAAAGCACGAAACTTATTACCTCAGGAATACTATGCTTCTGGCTCCATGACTTACATCCTTGTGGAACCTTTAATCACATTTTCTTCACTATAAATTTTAAGCTAATATACACTCTCACACATCACACTTCATCTTTATACACACAACCAACCTGAATTTTCTTTCAAAAATACACTATTAAATAGTGTACTTAATACAGACAATAGCCACAGGTAGTTTACAAACCCATTCCTGTTTCAGCTTACCTCTTGTCTGGGTCACTCTCCTATTAATTTTCAGTCTTCCAGCATATATACCAGAGTATATTGCTTCTGTGTGGTTTACTATTTGAAAGCCAGCTACTTTAAGAACAATGTGCATTATCCATTGGAGTTGCATGGGTTCAAAAGGATTAAGTTGCCACTGATTCTAACCTTTTGCAGAATCAGACATTGTGCATGCTGACAGTGGTTTAAAGGGTCTGCTTTGCTGCCTTCAAAACAAAAATCCCCATTTAAGTTTTGTTTTCTAAAAGAAAAACTAAAAAGGATTAATTGAAACCAAAAGAAAACTATTTTACAGCACTTACTTTGTTAATTTAAAAACCAACATGCTGTAAAATACACACATACACACACACAATCATCCAGAACATAACCCCCAACCTCCAAAAAAAAAAAAAACGTCAAATCAACAAATCAAAGTTTTTATTTGCATGGCCAATTATCATCTGTACTCTTTGCAACTTTAATATCCCTTTAACATGTTCTAAGCTTTTGTTGTACAGGGAATAAAGCTGCAACACTGCAAACTTCCTTCCACAGCCACTCCCACAACACCTAAACATGAAACATGTAACAAATGACAATAGCACAAACAGAAATACTAAGTTCCACCATTCAACACAGTTCATGACAGTGTCTTTAGGGTTCAGTTGAAAAGGGAGTAAACTTCTAAAAAGAGGGTCATTCTCCTTTCCCCCTGATTTTATAACGTTGGTGGTTTTAATCCGTATTTCTTTGCAACTTCTGTCTGGGCATGGGCAGCATCACAGAGTGAGTACAGATGAGCCATCTCCATTTCTGATTTGGCCAGGTTAATAGCTTTGTTGAACATATCAATGGCTTTCTCCATGTTTCCTCTAAAAGAACAATTTTAAATGTTTCACATCCAACAAGCATTTCACAGAATACAATGAAGTTTCTGACCACCCAGTTTCATGATTCTAAAAAAATGGTTCTGTGTAAGAAACAAAATAGTGCCTAGCACATAGGAAGCAATGAATATCAGCTACTATTACAAATACTATGTACTTACTTACATTATACCTTTTGTAGTATTTGTTTACAGATAAGAACAGTGAGACTAGAGAAATTAACTTATTTGAAATTATGATCTTGTCTGGTTCCTAAATTCTATGTTTCTATACTATACAGGCTCCTTTAGAAAGCAGTGACGTAACTTCAGAGAACATTAATGGTATTCAGGGGCCTTCACTCTGTGAACTCCTCTTCTTTCCCCGCATCTTTTACCACCAGACTCCCACCTATGCACCTCCACTCCAGTTACACAGGATCCCCCCAGACCCCTGGCTCTCCTACCTACACATAATACTGAGATGATTTACAGCATCTCTGCCTGACTCTAATCAAATCCTCACTGTTCTAAGGCTCAGTTCAAATACAATATCCTTATGAAAAATATCCTCCCCTTCCGTCCCGTCTTCCCATAGACATACTATCATTCTGTGCAAGTCAGGTGAATACATATTCATATTCTTAACTACATCCTTAATAGGCACTTCTCAATTTTCCAGAACCTATTAGTATCTGTTTTTTGAGTAAATGGATGAATATGCTTGGTCAAAAAAAAATGTAATTTACCTCCTACAGTCTAGATGTGGTTAGGCTTTACATACTTGCCAAGAATCAAGAACTATTCTAATTTGTCTTACCCATGTATATATGAATATATGCTTTTAATCTTACAATAAATAAACTCTTAAGAAATACAACAGACTTCGGGAGTGACTGTAGTTAACCTCCTACCACAACATCTGCCTATATTAAAGACTTGTTTTTTAAAATATAACTTTTAGAGTTCATGTTTGCTTATTAGGTAGACAGTAGACTGGCTAAATCCTAGTTTAATGGGCAATCTGATTCATTTATTTACATTCATTTACTTACCTGTAAGGTAGGATTTAGAATGGATTCCTTAAAGTATAATTAATATACCAAGAAAACCCATCAAAATGTGTATCAGGGGGTCTTAACCCAGGCTCTACAAATAACTCTATAGCCTTCCTCAAAAAAGATTAAGAACCAGTATCCCATCCTTCCCTAGTGCAAGAATATTCACATTAACAAACTGGCAAATAAATAATATTTACATGTAATTTTCACAAATTTCACCAGCCTATATCTATTCTGCCCACTAAAAAGAGAGGACCCAGGAGGGGCTGAATGACAGGGAGTTAAGATAATCCCTGTCGATTCCTATAAGATCAGTTAATTTGATATTAGTGAAATACAGGAGCTAATATCCTATCCATACTACTGGATCATTATGTAACCCTGTTAACCAGTTTGGGCATCAGTTTCTACACTCTTTAGTTAAAATGAAGATCATATACTCCCTACCTTTAAAGGACTGGGATAAAGATCATCTGAAATAAAATTTGGAAAAACATCCAAGCAAGCTTCAGTACCTGGCCTAGAGTGGATACTCAAATGGACAGCAATGCCACTATTCAGGTGTATATGACACTAAATTCTATGGCATAAACAGCTGTCAACTGTTAATGGTGGTCCCCAAATGCAACGCTGGAAAAATATTTTCACAAAACAAGAAGTTATGAACAGTAAGAGTTGCAAAAAGTCTTATCTAGCTCCCTGATTTTTAAGAAAACTCATGGGCTCAGGGATGATGTATTAACATGTCCAGTTACTTGGCTGGTTGCTTATTTGAGGCAGGATCTAGATCTTCCTGTATTCTGGGAGGAACCCTTATGCTGCACTGCACTGCCTAAGCACACTCAGGTATTTTTTCCTCCAACAGAAATAATATAGGTGAAAAGAGGGAAGAACACATAAGAGATATTAAAGAAAGATCAAATTTCCTTTCTAATGCATATGCTTGACTTAAAACTTTTTAAGTGTAACTTTTACAGGAAAAGAATGAAAGAAGGCAAATCAAAGTTACATAGTTTAGAGGGACGCTTCCTTCAAAAGTCATGACATTAAGAATTTAATGGATATTGATAATAACCTATTTGTAATGAGAAGAATAAAGATAAATATCTATGGAGCTGACTTAAATTTCTTTACAACAAGGTATAGAAGTTACCTTTGCACTTCAATAGTTCCCATGGTTTCATATGCAAAATCACATTTATTGTCAATTTCAATAGCCTTGCTGATGAGCTCCAAACCTCTATCCAGATCTTGCTTCCACTGAAGCTGAAGTAAACTGCAAATGCAACAAGGCAGTCAGATGTATAGGAATATAAGCACGTGGCTCCATTTCTGCCTTCAATGAATTTACAAGGAAAAACAATCTAAAACAGTATATAATCAGCATTAATTTTTCCCCTCAATTTTATATTGGTTTTATAGTCCAAATACCTTATTATAAAAAAAAGTGTCCAAAGGTCCAGACTCTTATTACTAACTTACCTTGCAAAGCTGCTTTACTTTTTCTACAGTTTTTTTAAAATGATAAGTACATAAGTACTGGAAAAACTTATTTTGATATAGGTAACATTTGACAGGATGTTCAGAACTGAAATCTTTAGAGTGAAAACAGTGTATTTACCAACTGCTATGTAAGAATGAAACATAAAATTTTAAAAATTAACAATGAAGCATCTATAGCATTAAGAAATTTGTCAGTTAACTCACTGATACTATCAGTCCCCCCACTTCCCTTCTTAATGACCAGAAGATATCCATATTACATGCAGGATACACAGTTTCTTACAGAAACAAAGAGGTCTACAAAAACATACATACCCTTTATGAACATATGTTGTGGCATTATCTGGCTCCAAATCAATACATTTATCATACATATCATCAGCTTTACCAAACTGCTGTTGATCTGTTAATGCCTATGTGAGGAGATAAGTTATATTAAGGTAACCGTCAGCCAAAGCAATTAAAAGTATATTGTTCACTAATTAAAATTTACTTAACTTATCCATTCATTACCCACTTAAATGTTACATCTTTCTTTAACAAAGCACTGCTGTAAATATGAACTCTTACCTGTTCTTTCTTTTTGTCAAGTGGGTATATACAACAGCAGATAATCTCGTACAGTGAATACCAGAGAAAGTCCCACTTTTAGTGCCAATTCCAGTTCTAATATCAGTTTCCCACAGGTACACTCAAGTCACTTATTCATAATTTAAGGACTTATTTTTAAAGACAGTACTCATTTGGAAGAATAAATTCAGTTATGTGGTAACTATTATCAGTCATTCTTTATGTTAATAAAAAGAGGTGCATGGGTGACTCAGTCATGAAGCACCTGCCTTTGGCTCAGGTCATGATTCCAGTGTCGTGGGAGGGCCCCATTTCTGGGCCCCCTGCTCAGTTGGGGAACCTGCCTCTCCTTCTTCAGCTTCCCTGTGCTTGTGTTCCCTTTCTTGCTATCTCTATCAGAAATAAATTAAATCTTTAAAAAACAAAAAGTTGCTAAAAGAAAAAAAAAAGCAGCTACAGTCAACTACTTTAGGGCAAATCCCATGGCAGAAATGAAACGCTTGCTTTTAGGGATACCAGTTCACACTGAACCTAACTTTGAGACTTGGCTTGCATCTAAGCTC
Source organism: Mustela putorius furo (assembly GCF_011764305.1). Taxonomy (NCBI): domain Eukaryota; kingdom Metazoa; phylum Chordata; class Mammalia; order Carnivora; family Mustelidae; genus Mustela; species Mustela putorius. Next base: position 26,923,848 of record NW_025421987.1, read on the forward strand.
AAACTTGAGAGTTAAAAAAAGGTTATATTATATCTAACTGTTTATATATAATGTAACATATATGTTATTTCATGAAGTAAAAATCACAAGGGGAAAGGACAGAAATTTTAGACTAGTAACATTAGTGCTGATAAGAAGATAGCTCAATAAGCCATAGCTATTCTGAAGGCAATATAGTGACAGGGAAAAATGCAATTAGAAAAGCTCCCAGGGCGCCTGTGTGGCTCAGTCATTAAGCGTCTGCCTTCGGCTCAGGTCATGATCCCAGAGTCCTGGAATCCAGTCCCGCATCAAGTTCCTTGCTCAGCAGGAAGCCAGCCTGCTTCTCCCTCTCACTCCCCTTACTTGTGTTCCCTCTCTGTCAAAAAAATAAAATCTTGGGGCGCCTGGGTGGCTCAGTGGGTTAAGCCGCTGCTTTTGGCTCAGGTCATGATCTCAGGGTCCTGGGATCGAGCCCCGCATCGGGCTCTCTGCTCAGCGGGAAGCCTGCTTCCCTCTCTCTCTCTCTGCCTGCCTCTCCATCTACTTGTGATTTCTCTCTGTCAAGTGAATAAATAAAATCTTTAAAAAAAAAAATATTAAAAAAATGCATATAAGAAATTAAAAACAACTTTCAGAAAGGTTTAGAGGTAGGAATCTATCACAGACGGTCATTTTTATTTTATTTTTAATTAGAAAAAAATTTTTTAAAGATTTTGTCAGAAAGAGAGAGTAGGAGTGGCAGGCAGAAGGAGAAGCAGGCTCCCCACAGAGCAAGAAGCCCAATGCAGGACTTGATCCCAGGACCCTGAGATTATGAACTGAGCTGAAGGCAGATGCTTAACCAACTGAGCCACCCAGGTGTCCCATGGTCATTTTAAGATTTTATTTATTTATTTGACAGATCACAAGTAGGCAGAGAGGCAGGCAGAGAGAGAGGAGGAAGCAGGCTCCCTACTGAGCAGAGAGCCCGATGCGGAACTCGATCCCAGGACTCTGAGATCATGACCTGAGCTGAAGGCAGAGGCTTTAACCCACTGAGCCACCCAGGCGCCCCTCCCATGGTCATTTTTAAACGTTTCCTATTTCTGTGATGTTTGGGGTAGCAGAAAAACACTTCTTTGGAATAAAAAAGAGTAAGAGAAGATATTACACAGCATACTGAGATATCTGGTTTATGAATATATCAAAAGCAACTTCCAACGTAAAGACTAAGAGAAAACATTCTGAGATGATTTACTTACAGAAGAAAGTCTAACTGCGGCTATAAGAAGCTAAACATTTTCATTCAAATGGATGACTTAAAATTAGTTAAGTTTTCAAAGACTTCAGACTACAATTATTATTTTTTTTTAAAGATTTTTATTTATTTATTTGACAGAGAGAGATCACGAGTAGGCAGAGAGGCAGGCAGAGAGAGAGAGAAGAGGAAGCAGGCTCCCCACTGAGCAGAGAGCCCGATGCGGGACTCGATCCCAGGACCCTGAGATCATGACCTGAGCCAAAGGCAGCGGCTTAACCCACTGAGCCACCCAGGCGCCCTTCAGGCTACAATTAAAAGGTGAAAATAACTTAAGTGTACATTCTCCTTTCCATACCTTCAATCTTAAAGCAAGGAAAGGTTTCAGATTTGGCAAACTACGGAGGAATTAAAATGAGCTGTTCAGCCTATCTAGCCATTTAAAAGGACAGTGATCTAAATAGGAAGAAAAGCCTTTTCATCACATTCTTCCTACCAACTGCACAGAGTAAATTTTCCTCAGGTAATTAACTTTTGCTAATCCAATCCAAATGAACACTTGAGGGAAATACTCAACTTGAGCTTCCCCATGTTGAGTTTAGGGCCAGGGTTCTCAAACTGTATTAATACAGGAGTCACTTTAAGATGATTCAAGACTGTTTTGGAGCCAGGAGAATCATAACAGGAACAAAGCCATTCATGTTCACAGAGGCTGCAACCAGGGAAGAACTGTTTTCTAATTTCCATACTGAAACTCAGCATATAAATGCAGTTCTTTAAAAAGACTGGAAACTGGGAGCTCCGCTGGCTCATTCAGTGAAGCACACAACTCTTGAATTTGGGGTTTTGAGTTCGAGCCCCATGTTGGGTACAGAGATTACCTCAAAATGAAATCTTTAAGGGGCACCTGCATGGCTCAGATGGCTAAGCTTCACTCTTGACTTTAGCTCTGGGTTGTGAGATCAAGCCCTGAATCAGGCTCTTCTGGGCATACAGCCTGCTTGAGATGCTCTCCCCTGCCTTCTCCCTCTGCTCCTCCCCCACGTCTAAAAAATTAAATTTTGGAAACAAACAAACAAAAAAAGCCAACTGAAAAAAAAATAGGAAAAATCACATTTACCTGAGCATATAGTGCATAGCCTTCAGCACACCTTGGAAATTTCTTTATGACCTCTTCGAAACCTTTCATAGCTGCTTGGATTTGTGAAGAATTGTTTCCCGTATATGCCTGGCGATACTGTTTAAAACAATCAAAACAGGCCTGTCAAATCAAGAACTCAAAAACGTGTGGAATTTAACATATTACGAAAGTCACACAAAATCACATAAATATTTCCAGAAAAGCAGGTGATTTGCTAACCTAATTTGCTGCATCTAAAAGGGTTCCAAGGAAATATCTCCGGAGCAGGGATCCATAGGCTATGTACAACTATGACTTCATTGCCATTATACAATTTCAAGATGTTCAATAATCTAGAAGAAGGCATACTAACTTGTAAGAAGTTAACTTTGCATATAAATGGGGGAGTTTTAAATCTAATATAATTTATTACACCTTACCAAAGTTACTATTAAGCTTCATCTAATAACATTTTTCATCCACAATTTAAATGTGCTTGTGACCAATTTCTTTCTTTAAAAAGTCTTTTAGGATTCAGGCTATAGGGTTAACTGGAATATCTCATTTCACTAAAAATGAACTTATTTTAGTTGATTTTCAGCTTTGTGTTTCTAAATATTAACAATGTGAGATAGAGAGCAGTTATTTGGTATGATTTAAGAGTATTTCCTCAAATGCTTTTGGTTTTTTTTTGTGCAAGCTTATGGAAAAACAAAAAACAAGAAACAAACAAACCAGGGAGAACAGTGCTGTTTAGGGGAGCATGAAATCAGGGAGAAACATCTTATCAAGATGAACTCAAATAAAACATCCAGAGGAATACAGGAGCAATACCTCAATTAGCAAATATACTTCTATTTCCCAAAACACATTTTTCCCTTGTAGTCATCCTCTGGGGGGAAAAAGAGATGATGGTTTTGTGGACAGTGAGATACTTTTTTTGTTAACAATGGGAAATAAAAATGATGTTTAGGAAAATACAACATAAAGTAGAACCTACCAATGCAAAACATTTCTGAGCTTGTGCCAGAGCTGACTCAGGTCTTAATCTAATACATTCATCAAAATCTGCGACTGCTTCTTCAACTTGATCAAGCAGTATTTTCAGCTAAGAAAAACAAAACACACACACACACACACAACAAATATACACAATGCAAAATAACAGGCACACCAGTTGAGTACGGTGTCTCTTAATCATGGTTTAGCATCATGCTATGCATGTAGTAGTTATTCAGTGTAGAATTACTTTCTAGAAACAGTGAACTAGAAAATCCTATCATTTATTTATAAAAAAGATTTTATTTATTTATCTGACAGAGAAGAGAGATGGTGAGAGAGGGAATACAAGCAGGGGGAGTGGGAGAGAGAGAAGCAGCCTTCCTGCTAAGCAGGAAACCCGATGTGAGGCTTGATCCCAGGACCCTGGGATCACGACCTGAGCCAAAGGCAGCTGCTTTTCTGTTATTATATGGATAGCCTATACATTCCACCCTAATGCATTTCAAGAAACCATCCATGTTAAACAGGTAATAAAGCCATGTGTTTCCCAGGTGAGGCTGAAACTGGGAATGGTTTTCATTACTACATATCCTTACTAAAAATCAAATATGCATATTATAAAACTCCATTCAGAAGAGATTTTTTGGTACTATTGGTATAGTCCAGGACAAAATCTCCTTACAGCAAGAAGCCCACAGAAATTCCCTGTTGATTCTAGCATTAACTCAAATGTTCAGTAAATTTTTCAGTGTCACTGAAAACCTAAGAGCCAGAAATACCTGAAAACCAAACTTGAACTGGCAGGCCAATATCTGTAGGCTTCTCTCTCTCTCTCTTTTTTTAAATAAGCAAATACCAAAATTCAAAGGACAAATATTTAAGATAGGACTAAATAAATGCCAACCCAAACTATAACACTATACTTTGTTCACAGCAATCAGAAACGATACAAGGAAACTTGTGACAACATTCTCAAAAATGGTATCGTATTCCTCAATCCAAAGGTCAGAACTCCTGATAAGAAAATTAATTTACCTGTCCTCGGTGGTGATAAACATCTGCATTTTGAGGATCAATGTCAGCAGCCATGTTAAAATCCTGAGTAGATAGCAAAGGCTGCTGCTGTTGCATGTACATGCTGCCTCTTTTGATAAGAGCATTTGCTCGAAGCTACATAACCAAAATGAGAGGTTTGTCATTACTAGAATTTAGTCTTTTAAAAACAGTCTTTTTTGAAGTCTAATTCACACATCAAAAGCTCATCCTTTAAAAGCGTACAAGTCAGTCATTTTTAATATATTCACAGAGCTGTGTAGCCATCAGACTAATGCCAAACATTTCCATCACCCCCAAAAGAACCTCATACACATTAGCAGTCATTCCCCCCCATTTCCTTCCTAATCTTCAGCCCCTAGAAACCAATCTACTTCCTATTTCTACAGATTTGTATGTTCTGAACATTCACATAATAAATGGAATTGTACATTATGTGGACTTTCTGTGTCTAGCTTCCTTCATTTAACATAAGGTTTTCAAGGTTCATCTATGTTATAGTGTGTGTCAATATGTCATTTTTCTCTATGGCTGAGTAATATTCCACTGTAAAGACAGAGCACAATTTATCTGTTCATTGGCTGATGAACATCTGAGTTGCTTCCACCTTTTGGCTATTATGAATAATACTGCTATGAACATTTATGTACAAGTTTTTATGTTGATATATATATTCATTTCACTTGGGTATATACTTTAGAGGGGGAACTGCTGGGTCATATGGTAACTCAATATATTTAAATTTCTGAGGCACTCCCAAACTGATTTCCAGAGGGACTTTACCATTTTACATTTCTACCAGCAATGTGTAAGAGTTCCAATTTTTTCCATATCCTCACTAATACTCTTTTAACTGTCCATCTTTATGATTATAGCCATCTTGGTGGGTATAAAGTGATACCTCATTGCAATTTTGGTTTTCATTTCCCTATGGCAAGTGATCCTGAACACCTTTTCATATTCTTATTGACCATTTATATATTCTTTGGAGAAAGTCTGTTCAGATCTTTGACCTATTTTTAAATTGGGTTCTACTGTTGAGTTCTGTATATATCCTGGATAAAAGCACCTTACTGGATATATGATTTGGGAATATCATCTCCCATTCTGTGGAGTATGTTTTCTCTTCGTTCATGGTGTCTTTTGAATTACAAATGTTTTTAGTTTTGATGATTTTTGTATTGTTCCTATATCTAAGGAATCATTTCCTAATCCAAGGTAAGGAAGATTTCCTCCTAAGTTTTCTTCCAAGAGTTTTATAGTTTGAACTCTTACATTTAGGTCTCTCATCCATTTTGAGTTAATTTTTGTACAGGGCATATGATAGTTATCATTACTACTTGCCATTAAAACAAGTCATGGTCATGAAGGCAAAAAATAGGTTTCTTCTCCAAAAAAACGTTTTGAGACAAAAGTAAATTTTCTTTCAATGAAACAAATAAGAATACCCCCATAATTATAACAAAACCAGAAGATATTTGTAATCACTAGGAAATAAAATGCAAAGTCATATTACTAAGGTATCTTCAACTTGAAAACCTCAATTTGAAAGGAACTTCTAACAAATACTTAGTTGTAATGCCTTTTGTTTATAAGAGGTTAAGATAGTTTATTAAATACTTAGGCCTTGAAAACAACTTTTACAATCCACAACATACATGAATGATTCATTTTGAGGTGAAAAAACCCAGAATTTAGTGAGGAAACAAACAACAGAGATGTTAACAAACTAGTAAGTGAATTTAGTTAACTGGTAGCTGAACTCTGTCTTATTAAAACACTGAGTAGAAGGCTCATATAATTCAACAGATCCCCTTAAATCTTAATTATGAATATAATTATATACACATAAAAAGCTGTTCCAACCACACAACTATAGAAATTTTTGATCTACTTTAGTATATCTCTCTGTATCATATTTTTAGAACCCATTTTTAAATTCCTGTAACATAAAACCTTTCAGATTAAATGTGCTTTGTTAAATGCATTTTACAATCTTGTATGACCTATAACATTAATATATCACCCTTACTCCTATCTAAATATAGTCTAATACAGTAGACAGTGGTTATAAAAGGAAGCTGAGTTACCAGATGCCATAGAAAAAAGAAAAAAATTCGTTTTCTGGTTAAAGATAACTACCACTGATATTTACATTTCAGTTTCACTGTATCAAATCATCATTAGGTGTAGCTGCTTCCAGAATAAAAACAGCCTTTTGGGGAATGGCAAAGTCAATGTGAAAAATTTAGCAGTACATGCTAAAGCCACACTTTTTAGTTAATTCTTTTCACACACACACATTTTAAAAGGTACCTTCACATTAGCTTCTTTCAAACTGATGACTTGATCTAAATCTGGTTTGGCTGCATTGGCATTGCCAATAAGCAGGTAGAAGGTAGCTCGTAGTAATAATGCTTCTGCCATGTATTTGCCTTGAGCATCTATTTCTTTTGAGCATTCACTTATTATTTTATCATAGTTTTCTTCTTCCATATACTGTTTGGCCCTTAAATATCCAGAACTGGAAAAAAAAAATGAACATAGGAAATTATTTAATAAGAAAGGATCAAATGCTGAAACTTGCCACACTTAGCATTTCTAGAGTTAAGCAACTGCCCACAACCCCTTATTCCAGTGTAGGACTGGAATGGGGCAGTGGGGAGAGGGATAACAGATCAGGCTTCCTGACAGGGACTGGGATTTTTCTTGATGTCTTGGGAAGTTTAAAAAAAGGGCTAACAGCAGAATGAATAGCAGAAACCTAGGGTTATTGCCTAGGCTTCAGCATTTATGTATGTTAAAAGATGAACTAATGACTGACTGATCTGCAACTTGCACAAGGATCTGGTCTTATTCACCTTCAAACATATGGCACACTGATGTCACTCAACAGTTATTTTATGACCAACAGAAAGAAAAGAGAAATAAGAGATAATTAAGCTTAGGTCACAGAAGCCAAGCTAAGAGACATGACCCAATCTGTGCTTGGTAAAGAAAACTCTGTTGTGGAAAACGCACTGTAAAAGAGCAAGACGGGAGGCAGAGAATTATCTGAAGGGCTCTCATCCAGAAGCTGTGTTGTTTCACCTAAATAAACAGACCCAGAATGAAGAGATGGAAATATCAAAGAAGGAAATTTAAAGGAAGAGTCTTCTATTAAGTAGGACATTTAATAAACTATACACTTTCTTACTTTTTAAAATACATGATTATTCTTCTAACGTCATTATTCTTCTAAGATGATAACATTTATTGAGGATGCTTGTAGAAGGGATTTTTTTTTATTTTTAACGTGAAAAGGAAATTTATACTAACTAACCTCTATGGGGTCTTATAAATGTAAGGTTCCATAAGTTAAGAGTGTATTTTCTCATTTCATTTGTTATATACATCCTAAGTAGAGAAAACTGGCAAGCAATTTAAGCTTTATCAGTCAAAATCTTATAAGCTCTCTTAATTTATCTTAATTAATAGTTACATTCTAATATTCCCCGCATTTTAACTTCATTGTAGTTTTTCTAGCAAGGACTATTCCCTAGCCTGAAGAGGAAATTATTGGCATTGCCTTAAACATTTACTTCTCAACTACAATTTTCTGAAAAGACTGTGTATCAACTAACTAAAGTTTGAATATCTTGGTACAATTATGCATAGTATCTTTCCTTAAAAGGTGGCCAACAATGGTTGAAAATTAGGAGACAAAAATCAAAAGCAATGTTTCCTCAAACTTTCCAATATGCTATAGATGTAGAACTCTGTTTTGCTACGGAACAATATTCCCATTTTTCTAGAACTCATTAAAAACTGCCATATTAGTAGTAATATTGTACCTTCTCTTAGAAAGGAGAGCCACAGCTTTACCACCAAAGCACAATACTGATAAATATAAATGGACAAGCAGACTATGTGACTTACATACCACATCACATCACTTGACCTCCAGTTGTAAACATAGCATCTTGTACTTTGGTTTCTATTCTCTATAGAAGCAAACCCAAGAAGCCCAAAGAATGGCTAGGCAAGCAGAAAACAAAGAAAAAACTCTGAAGGAAGTCACTCTTCAGGGCACTCCTAAGCTCCTCATAGTTTATAATATCCCCTGCACTAAAGCATCTGGATTCTGAGCTACATGACAATTTTCAAGTTAGTGCCCTTGTTCCAATACAGTCAACCACTTGACTCACTGGGGATCCTCTTGAGAATATCATGTAGGAATATAGATACAATGCTTGATATACTTACTTTTCTTTAACTTCTGAGGCCTCTCCTTCTTTGTCTTTATCTTCATCAGACTTCTCTCCTTTAAGCATGGGCTGAGAAATAATATCATCTGTGAAGGAACTGAAGTAAGATTTGATAAACTGTGGAGATGGCATCAGAGGCTCACGATTCTGAAATAAAATCATGTTTAAATATATTAAAATGAGAAAACACTGACCACAGAAGCAGGTACATTTGGGCAACACTGAAAATGACTGCTGTAAAAACTGGAATCTCATTCTGAGGTAACTGAAGAATATTAGGGTCCAAACCACAGGACAAGAGACAGTGGAATAGGAAAAGTTACCCATCTCAAGCAGATTTTAAACGATATCCCTCTGGGACTCTTGGGTGGTGCAGTTGGCTAGGCATTCAACTTCTGTTTTCGGCTCAGGTTATATAATCTCAGGGTCATGAGATCGTGCCCCATGTTAGGCTCTGAGTGGAGCGTGGAATCTGCTTAAGACTATCTCTCCTTCTCCCTCTGCCCTACACACACACACACACACACACACACACACACATTCTCTCTCTCTCTCTCTCTCTCTCTCACTGTCTCAAATAAATAAATATATAATGACACTTCGTCTCTTGAAAGATGTAAAGTATCAAGAACCCCCTAGGACTACTCACTAAAAGTTAAAAAGGTGAAATGTATAACACAGGAGGCACATAACTATTGAGTTAAAAATTACCTCCTTCTAGTGCACCTGGCTGGCTCAGTCAGTAGAGTGTGCAACTCTTGGTCTTGGGTTATAAGTTTGAGTCCCATAGTGGGTGCAGAGATGCTTAAAAATGAAATCTTAAAATGATCTCTCTCTGGTCTCTGTCCTAGAAGATCAGCATCTTTATTATTTTTTTTTTTTAAGATTTTATTTATTTATCGGGGGGGTGGGGGAGAGCGAGCACAGGCAGACAGAATGGCAGGCAGAGGCAGAGGGAGAAGCAGGCTCCCCGCTGAGCAAGGAGCCCGATGTGGGACTCGATCCCAGGACGCTGGGATCATGACCTGAGCCGAAGGCAGCTGCTTAACCAACTGAGCCACCCAGGCGTCCCAAGATCAGCATCTTAATTAACCATTCAAGACCACATCTTACACAGGTGCTGTTAAGTCTATTTACCACAGGCGCTGTCCTCCAATTGTACTGTGTCTCCATTACAGTAAATGCCATCAAAAGTCTGAATGAAATCTCATTTCTATTTTTTTAAAATTTCTCTTTAAGTTGATGGCTCATTTTTAAAAATTAACATACATTATTTGTTTCAGGGGTACAGGTCTGTGAATCATCAGTCTTAAACTAATTCATAGCACTCACCATAGCACATACCCTCCCCAGTGTCCACCAGCCAGCCACCCTGTCCCTACCCCGCAACCCCGTCTAGCAACCCTCAGTTTGTTTCATGAGATTATGAGTCTCTTATGGTTTGTCTCCCTCCCCAGTCCCATCTTGTTTCATTTTTTCCTTGCTTCCCCCCAATGACCCTCCACCCTGCCTCTCAAATTCCTCATATCAGAGAGATCATATAATTGTCTTTCTCTGACTGACTTATTTTGCTTAGCATAATACCCTCTAGTTTCATCCAGGTTGTTGCAAAGGGCAAGATTTGGGTTTTCTGATGGCTGCATAGTATTCCATTATGTGTGTGTGTATATATACACACACACACACACCACATCTTCTTTATCCATTCATCTGTTGATGGACATCTAGGCTCTTTCCATAGTTTGGCTACTGTGGACATTGCTGCTATAAATATTTGGGTGCACGTGCCCCTTCAGATTTCTACATTTTATCTTTAGGGAAATTTCATTTCTTACTTAAATTACCACTTTTTGGCATGACAACCTGATTCATAATTACGGAAGCATTTCACTTCTTTTAGTCTGATTAGGATAAAGTTTTAAAGAGGGCAGAGAATAACATGGACATAAAACTCTTCTCACATCTTTTGGATCTTTTAGCTTAAGAATTCAACTCAAAGATTGTTAAATTGAAACATGACATTTTAGATCATATGCGTAACAAATACCATTTCTGTTATTTTGGTAGATTTAATACTTTTATATTTGAAAGAGGAAAAAAAAAAGGGAATTTGGCTTTGTAAGTAAATGACCTAATCTAGGATAGATGAGATTGGGAGGGAAGAAAACACAGGAAATCTAAGGGAAAACCCATATTTTTGTGGAAGAGATTCAATTTCTTACTCTAGGATTTTACAAGTTAATATTTTAAATCAAATGGTCACCCATCAGGTGAAAAGTATACTTAACTTCAGTATTTCCCTAAAGACTCTGCATAGGAATATACAGGGGCAATCATTTGCCACTTTGAAAAGCAGTACTAAAGACTGAGTAAATCATTTATGTCTTTAGTTTACTATTTCAGTTTGGAAAAGGCACCTCCCTGCCTTCCACAGAGAATTACAAATTTAAAATGAAAACAATGTAAGCAATGGACTTAATAAGTATCAAAGAAATAAGATACAAATTCTAGCTTTGCTACTTATTAGCCATGTGACCTGGTATATGTCATTTTCAGTTTTCTCATCTCCAGATGGCAATAAAAATACTTGCCTTATTTATCTTACAGGGTTGTTGTAAAAATAAAAACAATAATGTAAAAAGTATTTTGTGGGTGCTTGGGTGGCTCAGCGGGCTGGGCTTCTGCTTTCGGCTCAGGTTGTGATCCCAGGGTTCTGGGATCAAGAATCATGTTGAGCTCTCTGCTCTGTGTCCCCCTCTCTCTGCCTGCCTCTTTGCCTGCTTGTGATGTCTTTGTCAAATAAATTAAAAAAAAAAAAATCTTAAAAAAAAAAAAGTATTTTGTGATTTTGTGTCACAAAGGTGGCATACAAACAGATTAGAAAGTCTAAGTGGAGGGGCACCTGGCTGGCTCAAGTTGGAAAAGCATGTGACTCTTGATCTTGGGGTTGTGAATCTGAGCCTCATGTTGGGTGCAGAGATTACTTAACAAATAAAAACTTAAAAAAAAAATTTTTTTTTTTTTAAGTGGAAACTGATTTGGAAACTGTGTAAATGTGGGTTATCTTATATTTTCTTACCACCCTGAAGCCCAACCAGTACAATCACTCAACAATAGCATTATATAAATACACACAAGGAAAGTAGGCTCCTTTGAGGCTGGGAGACTATTACATGGTACTCACACAGTGATCACGGAAATGAGAAATGATCAAGGAAAAAAAGGGTTCTAGAGGTTAAAGAGACTGAGAACGACTACACCACTACAGCTACATTCCTCCTGAAGATTCACAATATATCCTAGCACATGAAAGTTGCAGTGAAGAAACTGGTTTTAACTGTTTAACTCAGTGAATATTCAGGAGTGCAAAATTAAAAAAACCCAATATACAGCTTATTGAAGTCAATTTAAAAGTTTCCTTCAAGAAAAAAGGAACAACTGCCTTAATATTACTGAAGTTTAGCAGAAAATCTCCAATGATATTTAGTGATGCTTGTGGTAGTCCCATGGCATTCTACTTATAGACCTCCATGACACTTCATTGTATCATGCCTTTCACATTTATTAATGGTCTCTCTCACTAAATTGTAATTCTATAAGGGCAAGGACAATAGCTACCCACCCTCCTAAAATTGCTTTGTTCAATAAATATTTCTTGAATTAAGTCATCTGTTACAGATTGCCTAAAACCAGTGCCAATTTACATATTATACCTTTAAAAACTTTATTGATATAGGCAGGAGTTGGCAAATTTTTCCTCTAAAAGATGAGATAATAAGTATTTTAGGCTTTGCAGGCCATACAGTCTCTGTCACAACTACTCTACTCTGCTGTTAAAGCTTAAAAGCAGCCAAACACAATGTCGGAGTGCTGTTTCCCAGTTAAAACATTACTTATACAAACAGGGGGCAGACTGGATGTGGCCCACAGGCCTTCTTTGGTGACCCCTAATATGGATGAATTTTTTCAGTATCCTCCAGATATATACCATATTGGATATAGCCTACATTTAACATTCTTATTTTGAAAAGATAAGCCACAAAAGCCTGAGATTACAGGAAAAGAAATACAATCCAGATCTAATTTCAGATCTAATTTCATTACTATCACATCCAAGTTTAAGCAGTGTAAATTAAAAATGACCCTTCATAATATATGTTCCCTCTATTGACCATCTCAGATTTACCTTGTATTTTTCTTTGGCTTTCTCTTTTCCAAGAAGTTTAAGAACTTTATCAGCTAACAGCATACTTTGTTGATTTTGGAACCCTTCTAGTATACATACAGCAGTGACATCTAGAAATGATGGAAAAAATGAAAGTATAAAAATATAGCAAAGATGATCAGCAGCATCAAATGGGCACCACGTTACCAGAAAAAGCCAAACCAAATTGATAGCCTGATATAGCTATCAATTTCATTTCCAATAAATTGATTCTGTTTAATACTTTAGTTTTATATACTCTATAATCAAACTCAAAGCTCATAAATTCATTTCACTTCTCTGGTTATTTGCTTTCCTCACCTGTGAAATCCAAGGGACTATACTGCATGGTTTGTGATGTTTCTCACCACTCTCACATTCTACATAGTAAATAAACAAGGAATCCAGGAAGATTCTCTTCTGGCCAGTACCTAAAGGCCAAATCAATGAAATGTGGCTCTCTCATGTCTGATTCTTTTTATAGGCCTCAGAGTTATTCCTTGTGTCCAAAGCCATCTGGCCAAGAGTTCTCAATTAAATCTGCTGCAAAATACCATTTTTATCTGGTTATGCCACAGCTCAAGTTAAAGTTGTTTCAAAGTTAAAAGATCAGTGTTTCTTAAAACTCTCACCCTTTCAAAATACTCACACACTGGCTGTTGCCACTCTTTCTGAACTCAGTTTCTTAAACTTCCAAATCCTCTAAACAAGTCAATCTGCTGTATGTCCCCCGATAACCTGGCTAAGGCCAATGCCAGTGTCTTTTTCCCATCCTCTTCTTTTATCTAAAATCCACTTCACCACCTTCCTACCAATTATTAACTGTTAGTAACTTCAAGGGCTGGCTGAAAACTCAGAATTCTCTTTTCCAAAGCAACTGTCCTTCCACCCACCACCAAAGTACATGACACCACAAAACCCAACTTTTCTAAAACGTTCTTCTTTAAACAACCCTCACTTGGTAATCTAGACTTCACAATTAAATGGCTTTTTCCTTTTAAATAATGTTATTAAAAAATAGTTTTGGCAAAATCTGATTACTGATGCTTTTAAAGTAGTTTAAACTTGCAGAAATCACTTCGGTTAAGCTCCATGTCACCTACAAAAATGTACTTTAAAAGCCAGTGGCCTATATACTCTAACTGAAGTTTTGGAAGCAAATATGGGCAATTAGAGGCCGCAGAATATTTACAGCATTTACTGAGAATGGAAATTCATCTGATGCTTTGTACCAACCACATACTTTCCAATTGGGTATAAAATCATGTTTGAAAATACCAAGAGCAAAAACCAAATGTTTATTTTAAGGATTCATCTCAAAAAGTATTTCACATTTATATAGGATAATCACCAAAAATATGTAGAATCTTAGCAACACTATCACTTACTAAAACCCATTTTCTTATTTCTTATTCATGGAATTACACTGAGGCTCATTATTTGCCCAGTTAAAAATGTATGGGATGTAAACTCCAAATCTTAATACTAATTTAATTCCATAATTGAGAACAAATACTCAAGCACCAGCAATCTCAATTTAAACTAGAAAACAAATTCTCAGTTGGGGAAGAATCTAACTTTTAAATCCAAGTGATTTCTCTACTCACAAGCAGAGTTTCATATAAATTTATCAATGACTACAAAACCTTTAGTAATTTTCATATGTAAACACAAAAATACCCTCACCTTCTAAACATTCCTTCTTATTGTCTAGCTTCTCGTGGGCTTTTGCACGTCTAAAGAGAGCTTTCACATATTTGGGATTAAGTTCAACAGCCTTTGTACAATCCTGTGCCACCTCTTTCCATTTTTGCTGTAATTGAAAGTATTAAAAAAAGTCACACTAAAGGAAGCACTGTTCAAGAGAAATCAGTTTTGGAAACTTAACAGGCTGAGTATTAAGAGTCCTAGAACACACAAAAATATTCCCAACACATAAAAAGAGTTAATATCCACGATATATTACAACAGCTCATATAAATACCTGTAATAAAGAAAAGCAACCTGGTTTTCAAAAATAGGCATAAAACCTACTTAGGCCATCTTTCTACCACCAAATCTACAAACCTACCTGCATCTTTGTGCTCTTATTATCTCCTTCCCTGCTGTTAAAAAAGTGAGGAAGTGCCCCTCTTCATCAAAGGCCACCTCTCCACTTGTGATCCATATTGTCCCCACTCATGGACTTCACCCTGTTCACTGCTTCTCCTTTGCATCTATATAATCTCTAATGAAGCATTCCCATGAGCATAAAAACACTCACTCTAGTATTTTCCATCTTTTAAAAATCCTCCTTTGATTCTGTAATTCCCTACAGCTACTACCCCACTTCTCAGCTCCTCTATATTGCCAAACCTCCAAAGAACAGCCTTTCTACTTGATTTCTGCCTACCTCAATGGGTGCTCCTTCTCAATGTCCTTTGTTAAATTCTCCCCCTCCCCTGAGCTCTACAAGTGGAACATTCACGGCCTCATCTCTCTTCTCTCTCCTAGTTGATTATATCTATTGTCCTGGCATTATATAAAATCTAAATTTAGATGGTTCTCTTTAGACCAAACCACTCTCCTTAAAATAGACATTTCTTAATTTAACTTCTACTTAGCTGTCTAACTCCTTCCGCATTCTGCCATTATTAACATTCCTGCTTTTCATTATCCTTCATGACCAATACAACAACAGCAAGTCGTTGGTCTCCGCTTTCTTTCATGTTTTACCTCGGCTACTACAACAGCAACCTTACTTGGTCTCCCTGTCTCCACTCTTGCCTCCCTATAATATATTCTTGACAGAACACTGAAAGCAATTTTAGAGGATGTTTCTGCCCTACTTAATATCCTTAAGTATTTCCCTTTACACTCAGAACCAAATCCAATCTCCTTACCTTTGCAAGGCTTTATCTCATCTGCCCTCTGCTACCTCTCCAACTGGATCTCTCTATACACCAGATCCCTTACAATTCTTTAATCACATCAAACTCCTTCCTGCCTCAGAGCAATTACACATACGGTTTCCTCTACTTCTAACACTGTCTTCTCTACTGTTTTATGTTCCAACCCCATCTCCAGTCATTCCTCTATTAAAGATCAGGTTAATTCTTTAAAGCATTTATGAAAATGTTGTTTAGCAGTTTGCTGTTTAGCAAAACTTGAGCTCCATGCATAAGTGTTTGCTCTTATAAACCCAGCTTGTACCGCCATAACCTTCCGTAGAGGAGACGGTCCATAAAATTTGGTTGAACAAATAAATGTGCAGAATACAATTGCCCAATAACCACAGAAAAGGACAGTCAATTTTAGCAACATCTTAAGAAGTGTAAATTAAAACAAGAATTTTTCTCCTACCAGAATGGCAAATATTATCAAGACTGAGAATATAAGTTGGTGAGAATGACAGAAAACAAGCATGTTCATATATTACTGTTGGGAGTAGGTACTGATGTTCTTTTTTTATATTTCCATTTCTAGAATTTTATCCTCCCAAAAATATGCAAAAAATACTTATAAGAATATTTACTCAAACTCTGAATGCAATAGGTAAAATAGGAAACAATCCAAATGTTCATCAATAGGAAGATGTACTCAGTACACAACTATACAACAGCTACTATATACAGCATTTCAGAAAGAATGACAAATCTGCATGCTAAGAAAAACTGCACAAGATATAGTGGCAACTGAAAGAATATTTTACAATAATACATGGGTCTCCCCCAACCCCACATATGGAGAGAAAAAGTTGAAATAATAGCCTCAAATTATTGAGAAGGTTGGGGTCACCAGAAACTATAGCTTCCTGTATCATCTAGTTTTATAAAATCTGATATATATAACTTTGGGTTATATTTGTAACCAGCAAAATTAAAATCTATTCTTAAAAAAGCTATGTAATTAAAGGATATGAAAACAAAAAGCCTGTAATTTCAAAACAATTGAAATTGTTCAGAAAACTGATTAGATTTGGCTGGTATTAAATGAAACACTATGCAAATAAAGCAAGCAAAAAGAAGGAAAAAACCCCTAAGATACATACCAACTGTTCAAAGGCAGCAGCTCTGTTCTGATAAAATGTGGAAAGGTCAGCGTTCTTCTCTATAGGGCACAAGCTGATCGCCTCAGTATAGCACTGAATAGCTTGTTCATATTTTCCTGCTTTAAAATATTTGTTGCCTTTGTTCTTGGCTGCTTGGGCTCTATCAAGAGAGTTCTAAAACGAGAGGAAATAACACTTACCAATACACAGGAATACATTCAGATCAGTGATTAAAACAGGGATAAACTGACAGAAGAAAAATGGGGAGATAGAGTGGCTGTTTACAGTGTACACTGCTTCATGTAAGTATCTTCATGGGATAAAGTCTCAGTACTAGGATTACTAAACCAACGGTTTATGTACTATTTTTCATATTACAAGTTTTTATTTTATCTAAATTTTAATTAGTTAACATACAGTGCTATCGGTTTTTGCAGTATAATTCAGTGATTCAACACTTACATAAACACTCAGTGCTCATCACACGTGCCCTCCTTTATACCCATCACGCATTTAGTCCATCACCCCGCCCCGCCAAGGTTCCTCCATCAACCCTCCGTTTGTTCTTTATCGTTAAGAGTCTCTTCTGGCTTGTTTCCCTCTCTCCTTGCTTTCTTTTTCCCCTCCCCATTTGTTCATCTGTGTTCTTTCTGACATTCCACAAGGTTTATGTATTTTTAATTTCAAAAAAATTGCTATAGTACTTTAAATGTAAAGATCTACTTTCCTGCCATTCCTGTCAAGCAAGAGTTGGGATAGCTTATTTTTACCAGTCTAATGGATTCTCAGTAAGGGATGACTTTACTGGTTAGGACACATTTCACAATGTCTGGAGACATTTTTAATTGTCACAACTGCAGGAGGCAGGGATGAATAGCTGCTATTATTAACCTAGTGGGTAGACACCAGGGATAATGCTAAACATTCTGTGATGGCACAGGACAGCCCCCCAACACAAAGAATTTTCAGATCCAAATGTCATTAGTGCCAAGTTCATTGGAAAACTATGATATAAATATTCCAATATTTTGATTTGCATTTTCCTCATTATTAATGAATCTGTAAATCTTTTCGTGTTTATTGACCATATTTATGACCATACTGACCATGACCATTTCTTATTCTGAAAACCATTTATTTATTCATGTGTGCTATTTTTCTTTTAAGCTTACTGTCAACTGTGTAGAACAGATAATAGAAACACTTTGCTATCTTCATTACAAATGTTATCCCAAATCTTTGTTTATCAGCAAATTTTTGGTACTCCCATCTTTGCCTTAGAATCTTTCTGGGGGACCCAACTCACATACTTCATTCATATACAATACGGAAGAGTTGTTAGTTAGCACTGAGGACAGCTGTGAATACCTCAGTCAACACTTGGGAAGCATTCTGGAGACAATTCCAGTTATCTAGTTTCTAGCTACTAAGTCAAAGAGCTTTGTGGCACATCTTTCCCCAAAACTTTATTGTTTGTCAGCATCATCCAACTTTAACAAATATGTGATTATGGAAGAACCTATAGGTCTTCAACAGGTAAGCACTGACAAAAATAAAAGCAAAAGTAACTGCTCTTATAAATAACTTACTAGGAATTATGCTCTTTTTCTCCTTACTCTTGCTTCATTTTTCTTTGTGGCTTTCCCCTCATTTACCTTTTGTTTCCCTTCTCCTTTAGTCTGAGTACAACTATAGTTACTTTTTAGTAGCATCCAAAGACTTCTTAGAAACTGCATTCATCTAAGTTCAGATATATTAATACATTTTTTAAAAGTAGGCTCCACACCCAACATGGGGATTAAATTCATGACCCCTGAGATCAAGAACTACATGCTTTACTGACTGAGCCAGTCAGGCACCTCCTAAGTTCAGAATATTAAACAGTTAGTTTAAGCTGGCTAGTGTCAATAAGGAACATATTTTAAAACTAGGATGTAGGAGGATGAAAAGAACCAAATAAGCCACAAATTAATTAAAAGATGAATATAAAATCTTCCATTTGTCAAAAGCCTTAATCATCCTCCAAAAACTTTGACAGTAAAAATCCTTGGCAGAAAATATCCATAGTAGACAACCAGGAATCTCTTATGTGACCGTGGACTACAGGAGGACAACTATCACGGTGATTGCTAGAAAACTGCATTTGAAACAACCTCAACAGAACTCCCACTCCACTGAGATGCAGAAGTCAGACTGGAGTAGGGCTCGGTCATCTGGAAGGAGCAAGGATCAACTACACCCAAGAGACAAGTGACAGGCATACCTGGGCTGTCTTCCAAGAGACCACACTACTGAGTACTGCAAACATGAGAGAGAGGCTCCCAACTCAAATAGAAACTAGTATTTGAGAAAAGCAGGATAAACAAAGCAAACAAATTTTAGTATCAGGAATAAGAGACTATCACAGTCATTTTAAAAAAGAGGCTGCTTTTGGGGTGCCTAGGTGGCTCAGTCAGTTATGTGTCTGACTCTTGACTTTGGCTTAGGTCATGATCTCAGGGTAGTGAGATCAAGCCCCAAGTTGGGCTCTGTCCTGGGTGTGGAGCCTGCTTAAGATTTTCTTTCTCCTTTGCCCTCTAAAAATTGGAAAACAGAGGCTGCCTTTCCAGAGCACTAATTAGATATCCTAAAAATTTAAAAAGGATTATTGCAATCACCTCAATAGATGGTCTGCGACTGCATATTAGAATGGGCATAACTGAGGAGCAAATTAACAAGTAAAAGGTAAAGCAAAGTATCTGCCAGAATGCAATGAAAACAGAGGACACGGAGGTGAAAAGTTTGGAGGAAAAGTTAAATGACATGGAGTATAAATTCAGATGTTCCAACATCTATCTATCTGGAGTTTAGAAAGGGAGGCACAGAACAGTGTGTTTAAGGAAATACTAGAAAAGTTCCTGGAGCTGAAATGACACATTTTCAGACACATCACAGTGAAATCTCCCAATGAAAGCCTGAAAGTTTTTAGATTGAAAAAACAGACTATCCACAAAGGAAAAAGACCAAACTAGTATTAGAATGTCATAAACATGAGGTACTAAAAAACACGATGAAGTAACAACTTAAAGTTCTGAAGAAAGATTATCCTCAATTTACAATCTTATACCTAGCCAAACTAGCTTTTAAGGTTGAACACAAGAAGAGAAATAGAGGTGGTACAATTTCCTTACCACTAAAAATGAACCCCAAAGTGGGACAAATTACCAATACAAAAAGGAAGGTGGGGATAAAGAAACAAAAAGGCAGCTTACATATAGCAGGATCATTAAATATGTTAATAATAACAATAATGTGAAAAGGTTAAATCTCCATAATAGAAAACTATGTTGCCCATTCATGACCTAAAACAAAGTGACAGGTCAAAAAGAATGTCAAAAAGGTTATGAAGGCAAACACTAAGAAACAGAAGGGAGTATCAGACAAATAACTATTAAAAAGTCTCAGATGGAACACAGGACAGTTATATTGATAAAGGGCACAATCTGCCAAGAACACATCATAATTATAAATCTTTCTGTGCCTAATAAAACTTCAAAATAATGAAACTCAGTTACTTTTGATATTATATATCAAGAAAAACATTCTTCCAATTCCTGGCAAAAAGTTTACAATGTTTCTAAGTCATTTAGAACATGGTTAATACATATCCTTAAACACTAGGGACTGTTTATGTAGAAAATAATGTGGCATATTAAAAACACGTGAGAAGTATATTTGACTACAGTCCTACTGAAGATTTATTTAGTATTTTAAAGAAAGATTTGCAGATTAGATAAAAAACATTTTCCGGAGAGTTAATGACCTTGTTTCATTAGCAGAAATAGCAATGAACTCTTTCCCGTCTACTAGAAGTTTAAGGCTAAATACTACCATACAGAATACCAGAAAAAGCAGTCATAGCAAGGACTGACAAAAGACAGAAAAATGAGTACACAAGGCTTCCTTCTTCTACTTAGGATAGACACTTCTTACTTTTATTCAACATATTCTACATCAACTTAAAACCAATCAAGTGAATCTTTCACTTAGCTATTTTCCTCCACTTAGTCAAATTTTATAATGGCTCCTTTAAAAATTACTAAAAATTCTTCTACTCCAGGGTGCTTGGATGGCTCAGTCATTACAGCATGCGACTCCTGATCTTGGGGTTCTGAGTTCAAGCCCCATAGTGGGGGTAGAGATTACTTTAAAAAAAAAAAAAAAAGAAAAGAAAAAAAGATTCTTTAAACCCTAAGGCCAAGATCAGACTGATTAATTTCCCTTCTTTATTATACTGTTAAAAACAAAACAAAACGAAAACCCCACTGACAACCCCCCAAAACAACAAAACTCCACAAAAACAGAAACAAAACCCAATCCCTATAATGATCTGAATGACACTGTGGAAAAGGATCAAATTACATAGGCAAATCACTAAGTTGCAAATTATCCTCCACTGCTCCTCCACTGCCACCCCAGAAAGCAACCAAACTATATTTTTGGAAAGATTATCTTGGTTAACATCCATATTACCCTAAGCTCACTGCCTGCCCCATTACTTTCTGTCCAACTATTTCCCTTCGTTGATAAAAATGCAGAGAAAGAATGGAATTACAACAGGGACAGTACAGAAAAACTAATTATTTCAGCCTGCTGATAAAATTTAGGACAAAAAGCTGGGTAACATAATGTCAACCTTCTCCTATGTCAGGAACTAGGCCCTATTTTCGTAAGCTTTGAGGTGAAAACCAGGCAGAAATGAAAATATATGCACCAGACAAAAAGCTTATATTAGAAAACACACAACTAATAATTCTTTTTGAGGTATTTTAATTATATCCTACAGGAATCCTTTGTGCTACTTTTCAGTCACTTCCCACCCTCTGCCACCAGTCTACATTTTCGAGTTACAATAGTAACTTTCAGAATTAAAGACTGAAGTGAGGAAATAAGCCCAAAGACAATTAATTTTGAAAGCATATTTTTATAAATGAGAAATGAAGATATGCAGATCTAAAACATAATGGGAACATCTCGAAATGCTAGTATCTTTCATATGGTCCATTTGCATATCTAAAAGCTACTAGGGAGATTTAAAAGACTATAAAGCCATTTACCTTACTGGAAATCACTTTTGCTTTGGATGTTAAACCTTAAAAAGGTTCTAACATTCCATAATATTTTACACTAAAACTCTGTGAAAATGCACCTCTCTGCATTTATTACTAATTATTTTCTAATTGATCTGAAAAAATTTTATTTATTTACTTGTCAAAGAGAGTATAAGCAGGGGGAGCAATGGGCAGAGGGAGAAGCAGATTTCCCGCTGAGCAAGGAGCCCTCTGCAGGACTCCATCCCAAGACCCTGAGATCATGACCTGAGCCGAAGGCAGGTGCTTCACCGACTGAGCCCCACAGGCACCCTGAAAATTCTTTTAACAAGTAAATTGTATCATGTCATTCCTTGCTCAAAACCCTCCAATAACTTTCCACTACTATTACCTACATAAGGACTCTTAAATTTTACTTCAGCCATATAATCAATTTCCATAAATGGGCATAAATTCAAACTCTGTGAATACTGGTAAGAATACAGATGGATTATGAAAAAGATATTTGCATCTGCCCAGTATGTCACATAAAGTATAATTTACAATAGTCTACTAGAAAACTTTGTTTTTTTCCAACCACACTTTAAATTTCATCTCTTCGTATTAATTGCCCAGCAGAGTCAACTCCGTGACTTGATGAGATTCTGCTAAATGAATTCAACAAATATTTGGCACCAAATCTTGTAAGGAATCCTGAAGTCAATGCATTAGGCCAAAATTACTTTTGAATAATCTTTAACAAAGTACTCCACTGGGGATGCCAGGTAGGTGCTATTACTATCCTCATTTTACATATAAAGCAACTGAAGGCTGGAAAGACTAATTTGCCTAAGGGAGGATTCAAATTCAAGCAATCTGACTCCAGGTTGCCTAAACTTTACTTCTGTACTACATGGATCATCCATGTTTTATCAAGAATATCATTAGAATCACACCCAGAATTGCTTTCTGGAACTAAATCAAAGACAACAGATTCAGATATCCTATCTTGCTCGGTACTGACTCTAGGGCAAAAGGTCTTTATATGAAAAGACAAAGAGAGAATCATCAGCAAAATTAGACCTTTTTCTTTAATCCAAGCTATTATAACTGAATTCATTTTAGTTAAAAGCACATTTGACAGAACTCCACTGTACAACAACCAACAGCATAGTCTTTATTCTGAAGAAATACCAGGGGCAGTGTAAGAAACAAACAAGGAGACTGGCAGCTTCTCTACAAAATTACTACTGATTAAAAAAACTGAAATCCCAATTCACATCAGGAAAATGTACATTAGGTGATTAGTATACTGTGTAATAACCAGAAAATTATTAGGTCCAAAGAGCAACTGCATATATATGTATACATACATACATCTAAACTATGTGGGTAAGACACAAGAATTAAAAACAAATAACTCAGGTAATAAATCTAAAAGGAAACAATGAGAAAAGTAGTATGCATGTCTCCTCTCTTCTACAAACACTGCTAGAACTTGTCAAATGGGAGGCAAAACCTAGGAATCTGCCTCACACCTTTTGCAGAGACATATCTGTTCTGGAAAACAATTAATATTTAAAGACAAAAGCGACAGATATTTAAGTATAATACCAGTAAATTTAGTGGAATACAAACTTAGAAAAAAAAAATCAAGGTTTGACAGTCAGTGAAGGTTACTTTACACACACAAGGAATTCAGGAGACCTAAAAGAGTCCTTTAAAACAAGTCCTGCAATGGTAAAATTGACTACATTACAGAAAGATTTCAATGATACACATTTGGCAATAAGAACTTGGTATAAATTTTTAGCATGTATTTATAAAATCACTATATGTGATGATCACATATAGTCACTGTGAAAGGAAATGAACTGGAATCTGTGTATAAGAAAATAAAATGGGTATCCTCATAATTACACATTTATATCCAGTTAAAATATACTTTTGACACTTTAGTTTGATAGTGTTTTTTTTCAATGGTTTCATTCCCTTAAATTTACCAAATTCCAAGAGCATATTTTAAAATTTGAGTTTCAGCTTAAAAGAAGTAGCAATCAACGGTGGAAAACTTAGAGCATGAGCAATGGTCTTTTAAAATACTCTATCAACCAACTGTTACTTTTATATGAATAAAAGCTAGGATAACAAGAAAATACCTGAAATAATAATAAAGTTCTTTCCCATATTATATTTTAAAAATCTACAACCAAGCCCACCTACTAAATCACAGTACAGAGCACTTTACCTAAGAACCCACTTGTAAGAACACAGTTTCTGCAGGATTATGGCTGTAGTTGATCCAAAATCAAGTGATTTATAAAAAGAATGCCTAAATAAGGTTTAAGACTGTTATAGCAACTTCTAGGATTGACTGGTAGAATAAAAATGAAAAGCTGGAGTTCTGAAAAAAATACTCAACTTGTGGGATTATGTGTGTGTACACACACACACACACACACATACACGCATGCATACCTGCAAACAATGAAGCTTCACTGGTAGATTTACTCAACCTCTGCTTTCTACCAAGCCTTGTATTAGGTTCTGAGAAGACAAAAGTGAGAAAGAGCCAGTCCTAGCCTTCACATATTCCATAGAATATGTGAAGCAACTCTAGTACAATGTGGTAAGTGCTATGGAAGGGAACAGTTCAGACTGTTATGTAATCACATAGTGGTATGCCCAGGTAAAGGGTTTCAGAAAAGATTAAAATACCTACATGTTATTTGAAGGATGAGAAGGTAGGTGTATTGGGCAGTGTTCACAGAATATCCAAAGGTGAAAAACATGAGGAAGTGTCAGGGTCCTGGGATTAAGCCCCATATCGGGTTCCCTGGGCAGCAGGAAGCCTGCTTCTCCCTCTCCCACTCCCACTTCCCCTGTCTGCATTCCATCTCTCACTGTGTCTCTGTCAAATAAATAAAATCTTTAAAAAAAAAAAAAAGAGATAAAGTTGAAGAGGTAAGCAGGATCAAGATTATGGAGGGTCCTAAATGATGACGAGTTTGAGCTTTGTTATGGGGAATAACAGAACACCACTTAATGATTTTAAGCATGGGCTGTCAAATTCTGGCAGTGACAAAAAGGATTTAGAAGACAATAAGAAGAGCAGTTATTCAGTTGAGAAGTAATGGCAGTGAAAATATAGTAGTCAGACTTAAGAATTTTCTAGATATTTTCCTGGACTGGATGTGGAAAACATGCAGGGAGCAGAAAGTTAAGATGATATCCAAGTCTCCAGCTTGGGAAACTAGTTAGATGAGGAACACTGATAAGAGATACTCTCAGGAAAAACAGGGGAGTCTGGATGTGAAATATTTGTGAAGTAATGAAGTGAAAATTCCCCTTAAATTTGGGTCTCTTGAGAGGTCTGGGCTATAGACAAGAAATTAGGGAGCTATCAGTATATGAGATAAATAAAACTCCCACAGAGCAGGCAAGCAAGGGCGTGGAAGGTTAAGAATAATTATGATAGAACATGAAGATCAAGAAAAGGAAGGGGCAGAGAAAAGAGCCTGGAAAGGACACCGAGAACAATCAGCAAGGGAGGTATCAAGAAATTTTTTAAAAAACAAAGATAACCAGAATATACTATGTCAGAAGCCACAGGAAAAGTTATGAAAATTAGGAGAAGACAATGCGAAACATCACCAAGGATTAAGTGAGATAAAGACCGAAAGGTGTTCATTGTAGTTAGTTATATAGGAATGTCATTGATCATCCTGATTTTTAAAAAATAACTAGAAGCTTGTTTAAGGGGAGAGAATTACTTTACTTCAAAAAAATGACTGAAACAGAGGTTACTCAGTCTGTGACCCCCTAATTAAAATGTTTAACTACATTTCTCCCTTCCCATTCTAGAGTGCTTAGATTAGTGGTTCCTAACCATTTCATGTGGGTAACTCCTGTGTAACATTAAAAAAACCTGAATACCAGAATATATATTTTATCATCAGATTTAAAAAAAAGATAAAAAAGTTACTATACTCAATGAAGTTTTAAAGAAATGCACATTTCAAAAGAATCCCAAAAAGAAATGCCTAAGACATCTACATCTGTCTGTGTAGCCAGAATATCATTACTTTGTGTGTATGTCACAAAGTTTCATGTATAAAAATTATTTTTATGTTTAGTGATTATAGCACTAAAAGCTTTTGTGTTTCTCATTCATTCACTATTCTTCTGTGATTAAAATTAAACAAATGAAATAGGAAATGATCAGAGAATTTCAGACATATGAAAATGACACACACAAGTGGGAATTCAAAGAATCTCCCGATTAACACTCTCCTTAGCAGCACTCAGAGGCAACAATTTTTAGGGCTGGCAAAGTCATGAGACCTAAAATATTGTAATCTTCTTAGAGTATGCGGATGACACTAGACCAGAGAGATAAAATAACTTCCCCAAGGTAACTATGCTAGAGAGTCCACAACAAAGTGCACATCTCCTAGTTCTCAGAGTCCATGGGATCTTCCAGCATACCATACCGCATCTTTTCTACATTTAAAAAAAAAAAAAAAAAAAAAAAAGGCGGCAATGTTTTACTCTCCCACTACAAAGACTATCTGGCCCTCTCACAGCCTAGCAAAAGCCTAACATATAGTGGGCATTAAACTATGGTAGTTCACTCCCACATCAAAACTTCCTTTAAAGTTTGACTATTTAGTAAAATCATGTCTTTAACCTGAATAATACAACATGGAAATGACTTGCAAATGTATTTGGGAGCTATTTGACCAAAGGTTTCTCTGAACTCTGATTTACTCTGAACTATCACTGTACAATCCCAGAGGCAAATAAAATCTTCCACCCCACCCCATCCCAGTATTGTTAAATGCAGCCAGGCTTATTCCCCACAGCTGTCAGATACCAAAAGGATTTAACAGTCGGTAACAAAACCATGCAAAGCAGTTCGCCAAATACTCTGATGCTTGGCCTAACATCAAAGAATCTTTATCACGCACGTCAGGCTTGAACATGTAAAATTTCAGGTAAAATTAAAAAATGAACTTAACATGCTTCTACCAAAAAAGTTTAAGAATTCGCTCCCACAGATTTAAAAAAAAAAAAAGGCTACTCAACACCACTTCACTCTGCCAACCAACAGTCACTGTATTTACCTATCCCCTACCCTGAGAGACTTCATAAAACAGGGGCGGCTCATTATTAAAAGGTTATTACGGACCAAGTTCTAGGCCTTGGAAACCACAATTCCTATCAACCACAATGTATTAATCGTAAATGGAATCTGGCTCCCTTCACTAGTTCAATACAATCTTCATATTTGCAAAAGTCCCCCGTACCCAAAACGCCAGTGATAAATGCTGTGTCACGAGAAAAAAGACAAGAATTTTTTTTGAAACCAAAAGGATTCTGTCAAAGAAGAACACTAACTTGTGCCCTCGGGCTATCCCAATCCCTACAAAGGCAGCCAGAAATGCGCTTCCCTAAACCCCTGTGCTGCCAGGCAGCTTTCGTCGGATGGGAAGCCCCCTGACCCGCACAACTGGTCAAGGAAAGCCTTCACCCGCTGGGTTCCACCTCCACAGCCCAGGGCTGTTTCTCTCACCATTTCCAGGTGAGCACCGGTGCCCTCGGGATGTCCGCTGCCCGGGGCCGGACTGGCCCTACCCTCTGGGGTCTTCCGTTCGCTGTTACGCTTTAAACCGCCGGCATCACCTCGGCCCCCAGCCTCCCGGCGTCGCCTCTGCCGGCTCCACAGGTACATGGCACCTGCGCCCAGCAGCAGGGGCGCCCCGACTGCTAGCGCCAGCTGCCATCGCGGTAGGCCCCCAGTGCCAGGGCCCGCAGTCGCGCCGCCGCCGCCCACCCCACTCCCGGAGCTAGGCGCAGCCGCCGCGACCACCGCCGCCTCCACAGGCTTAGAGGCAGCCATGACGAGTGTCCGCCGCCGCCGCCTCCCTGCTGGTCGCGGGCGCCTCAGTCACCAGGTAGCGTGCGAAGGAACACCAGAGGGAGGAAAGGAAAGCCGTGGGCTAGCGAGCACGCTAGGCAGCGACAGCGGACGACAGAAAAGGGCCAGAGGTCACCGGAAGCCTAGGGCATGCCGGGCCAGACCCGGCCGTCCCTTTCCTCCTTCTCAACTATGGGGGGGGGGCGGAGTGAAGAGAAGAGGGGGAAATTACTTCCGGGTCAGGGAGAAACAGGGCGGGAGGGGGCGTCGTTAGTGGCCCTTTCTCTTCCCTTTCGGGGCGCTGCTGTTTGTGAGACTAGCTTCTAGGATCTTGGGCTTCCGGTGGTAGCCACTGTCGTTCCCTCCGCCTTCAGAGGGACCTCGTATCTGGGGAAGCGGAGGAGGGACGCACAGAGGGTGGATCTATGGTGCGCAGGCGAGCGGTGCGGAGTCTGCAGCGATCCCAAGAACGGGCGGGAGTAGCGGAAGAGTTGTGAATGTTATTGGTTGGCAGAAATGGTGGGCGGGGCGTAGCCCGAGTAGCCCAGTTTATTGGTGGAATTTGGGCTTCGTTCCCCCATTACCGCCACGTAGGCGCTTCTCAGACCTTTGGGGCCGGTAGTTTGGTTATGAAGTCCTGGAAACCAACGGATTAAAAGGACCGTTAAAGGTGTGTGAAGGAAGAACTCAGCCAGAGCTAGTCCGTTGTATCATCGATTTCCTTATTTCTATCGTGGCCGGACTGTATGTAGTATGGAGGAATTTGAGATTGCTGGGGGCAACGGCAGATGGTAGAAATCAGACAGGGTGGAAACGGGCATTCTAAGTTGGCTTCCGCCAAAACGGCTTGAACAGAGTCCCCGCGGTTCACCGTCTGCACCAGTTACGAAAGCGATGACGTCTGTGTGTTGTTAATGAAGTTCTTGAACTGCGTGGGTAGAAATGCGAAGACCCAGAGTTCCTACCTGCTTGCAGCTTCCCTGTACATATTTGTGCCTTGTGCTGGATTTCTCCTGACATCCCCAGCCCACGTCTCGATCCCTGGAACACCCGCGCCCTCCGCAGTGCTCTGATCCGCCCACCGCCTTGCGAGTTTTGCATTAGCTGTCTTCAGCCTTCTTGCTTCATTCCCAAAACGAAATTTCAATTCATAGCTGTCATATATCGAGTAGCTTTGTCAAGTCCTTTCCCCGTGCTCTGCACCAGACGTCTTAAAATACAAGAATTTCCCTTGCAAGGAATTGTTTGGATTTCATAGTATTTTCAGTAAGAAAAGACTAGTATTAATAGAGAATGAATCCAGAGCTATGGCTCCGCTTATCAAGTATACTGGTCTGCAGCCCCTTATATTAAAAATTTACAAAGGTTCATTTTGCTTTTGGGCGCAACAGGATTTTCAGCATCACAGTAGAACTACATAATGACTGAAAGATAGTTTATTTTAAATAGTTTATTAAAAATAGTTTGTTTAAAATAAAAATTTATTTATTTAAAATAGACATTAAATTAGAATGGCCCAATTCGAAGGTTTCGGTATCGTTGCTTTTTTTCTGCTTCATGTAGGTTCCTATTAGTAAACTGCTTTCATGTAATAGGGTTCCGCAGACTCAAAAGGTGAGCTAAAAATAATAGCAACAGAACTGAGTTGATCAAATAGGGATTGTTGCAGGCAATCGTCTTTTCTTCCTTCCTGATTCCCAGCCCTCAGAGGAAAGTCTTCTGGCCCTTAATGCAATTTCTCCCTTGCTGTTTTAGAATAGAGTTAGGATATTTCTTTACCGCAGTTTCCATTTTTCTGCAGCCTCAAGGGATTGTAGAATGCTAGTAAGTACTATTGGCAGGAACTAAGTCATTTGAAGTTTTAAAAAAAACTTATCAGAATAGATAACGTTGTTATGGTTGCAATCCAAAAGTTACAAAGGGTTTACTGTGAAAAGTCACTGTATCCCTAGCTACCCAGTTCTCCTCTCCAAAGGTGATCAGTGTTAGAATTTTTTGAAACACTTTAATTAATATTTATCTAAAAGGCTGCTTTTATTGGTTTTAAGATTGGCATCAGTAAATGAATTTGTTCTTGTTACTTTTGTGATTTGTTGAACATAACATTTTCATTCCCTAGCCTATTTATCTCTTTTCTCCCATTTTTCCATCATTTCCTTATTGATTATAGTGTAGAACTGAGTAAGAATGTCATTAGTTCTATGACCTTGCTGACCTAAGGCATAAATTTCTGAGCTGTGAAATAGTGAAAACATTCCTCTCACACCTATATGGAAAGATTTAATTAGATAACATTTAATTTCTTTTTAGTATATTGTTTGTTACAAAATAGCATACGTTCATTACTTAGTTTTCTGTTTTTCTTAAATTTAAAGGAGAGAAGTAAAATTATCTCTAAGAAAATTGAAGTTTTGTATGTGTGAGCATAAACATTTTGTTTTTCCTGCTAGATTAACGGAATTCAATAGATTTCTTCACCTCTTCTGTGGTCTATCTTGGGAGTCAGTTGAAATGAGGTAGAACATAATGGACTGGTATGCAAGAGATCTGAGTTCTTATTCTAGATTTTAATACTAACAAGCCATGTGTGTGACTGTGGGCACCAATGTGACCAGTGGATTAGATGATTTCTAAGTCTCCTCCTACCTATGAAATTGTATGATTCTAGCCCCTCAATTGTTTGCTACATGAAAGCCTTTCTTGTTGGTAGAGTTGGTAGATAGCTGCTTGATTGGTGCTCAAGGCTTCCAGTGAGTCCATAAACATACTAAGCACATACATACACAGTTTGATCCCTTTCAATTTTTCCTTAGGTTTCCACTCTGTTTTTCTTCACTGCAAAATACTGAGAAGAATTGTTTATGCCTGTTATCTATACTTAGCATCCAAAATCTCTTATAATCTGGTTTCTAATTTTGTTACTAGTCTAAAAGTACTTTAAAGGTCACTTAATTCATTGTTTTTGACTTTTATTTGATTTTACTGAAGCATTTGGTATCATTGGTCTTTCCCTTCTTAATACATGGTTTTCCCTGGCTTTCAGGAGACTAAGTTCTCCTGGTTCTTCTACTCATTGACCAATTTCCAGATAAATGCTGTCCAATAGTACTTTCTGTGATGTTGGAAGTGTTTTTTTAAGCTGTGATATCCAATATGATTTGTTATCTGTTGATGTCCAATAGCCATGTGTAGCTATTGAGCACTTGGAGATACATCCAGTGTGACTAAATATTTTGTTTTCATTTTAATAGACTTAAATTACTTTGTGTGACTAATGATTACCGTATTAGATAGCACAGCTCCAGATTTTCCTCAAGTATAGTAATCTGAAAGAATTTGTGTTCTTTGTCTGCAATCTCTCCATTAGTAACCAAAGTAGGTCTCATTGCTTCAGGTACCATTTCTCTGAAGATCATCAATATCTAAGTATTTCTTAGTATGATGTATCTGTTCACCTCCTAGCCCTATAATTTCCTACTATTTTCTGAGCAGCTTTGCCTGGATGCCCCATTTTAAAGAATATAACTCATCATCTTCCCTCCTCAGTCTTTCCCTTTGTAAATCCCCTTTTTCTCACAATGTCACTGTTACCTTCCTAGCTTACACTTTTGTGTAAGTGTAAAAGTGTAAGTGAAAGCTTACACTTTTTGGACCTTTCTCTTTTACAACTATACTTACCTAGCACAAGTGAATGTACCAATATATGCATATGTAAACACAAAATCCTCTGTGAAGTCTTACTGATTCACTTGTAATATATATTTTTTTCCTTTTCATGCCCCCTGCCACCTCCCCGTTCAAATACATGAAAACACTTAGAAGTGTGTCTGGCATAGAATAGATGCTGAATAAATAGTTGTTTCTTCTCTTTTTTCTTTTCTCTATTTTCTTTATTTTTTCTGAATGCTGTGTCAGCTTCCCAGCTTCCAGTACCTTTCTTCTATGTGTTATTCTGCACTTAGATACTAGATTACTCTTCCCAATGCATAATCCCAGTTTCATTCTTGAGCTCAAAAACTGTTAGACCCTCGCCACTTCCTATGAGGTTAAATGTCTGGCCATCCCCTTCTTCTATACACTTCTTCTATTTCTGTGGTCCACATTGATAGCACTTGGCAGTGTTTAAAATTATTTAGGGGACCCGTCACAGGATATAAACTCTATGCAGACAGAAACTTTGTTTGTCTTATACTCCCAGAGCCCAGAAGATAGTCCTTGTAATAGTTAATTTCATGTGTTGACTAGGCCACATGTGCCCAGATATTTGGTCAAAAATTGTTCTGCATGTGTCTGTGAGCCTGTTTTTTCGATGAGATGAACATTTGAATCAATAGACTGAGTAAAGCCCAAATCAGTTGAAGGCTTGAAAAGAATAAAAAGGCCCACTTTCCCTCAGTAAGAGCGATGTTCCACAGCTTGACTACCTTGAGCTGGATCATTGGTTTTTTCATGCCTTTGGAATTGTACTAAAGCATTGGCTCTTGGGTCTTGCTTGAGCTTGCCAGCTTTCAGACTGGAATTTGCACCATCAGCTCTCTCAGTTCTCTCTCAACTGCAGATCTTGGGACTTTTCAACCTCTATAATTGCATTAGTCCATTCCTTTATAGTAAATCTTATAAATATGTATGTCTAGTAGTTTCTGGTTTTGCCTCTCTGGAGCATGCTAAGTAATACAGATTTTAGTACTAGGAGTGGAGTGCTGCTACTAGAAGATACCTAAAAATGTGGAAGTGGCTTTGGGCTTGTGATAGGTAGAGGCTGAAAGAGTTTTGAGTTGTGTGCTAGAAAAAGCTGAGGTTTTCATGAAGGAACTGTTGGTAGACATAGAACATTAAAGGCAATTCTGTTGAGGGCACAGAAAGAAAAAATGAGAGATGGAGACAAAGCTTTCATTTTCTTACATAAATATACAATCATGAACAGAATGTTGGTAAAATATGGATATTAAAGGCTATTTCAGTGAAATCTCAGAGGAAATGAGGAAAAGGCTATTGGAAACTGGAGGAAAGTGATTTTTCTCATAAAGTACCAAAGACCTTGGCTGCATTTTGTCCTAGTATCTTGTAGAAGGTAGAACATATGAGTGATGAAATTGGATATTTAAGAGATTTCTAAGCAAAGTATTGAAAGTTCTTCCCATTGCTTATAGTAGAATGGAAGAGGAGGCAGATGAGTTAAAGATGGAACTGTTAGGTGAAAAGGAATGAAAACTTGGAGATTGGAAAATTCTTAGTCTGTCCATATTGCAAAAAACAAGAAAGCTTGTTCTCAAGAGAACACTAATGGTATAGCTGAACAATGATTTGATAGATCTTGATGGAACTCATGGGCTTCATCAGCCATCTCAGCAGAGGCCAGAAATAGAGATAGGATGATACCAGAAGAAGAAACACTGCCAGCTGGGACTAAGGAGAACAACAACAACAAAAATGCAATGGCACTGACTGTATTAAATTTTGAACTTGTTTGGGACCCCTTACCCCTTCTTTCATATTTTTCCCTTTTGGAATGGAAATGTCTATAATTAAGTCTGTCACATCATTGTATTTTAGAAGCAAATAACATGTTTGATTTTATAGGTTCACAGCTGGACAGGAATTTTGCTTCAGGATATATCTCAAGTCTCACCCATACTTGGTTTATATGATATTGAAATGAGACTTTGGACTTTAGATTTTAGAGTAGGTGCTGGAATGAGTTAAGACTTTGGGGGCTGCTGGGATGAAATATACTTGTTTTACGTGTAAGGGCATGAATTTGGGGGAGACTGGGATGTCACTCACTGGACCAAAATCTGTATTAGCCTCTTAGGGCTGCTATAGCCAAATACCACAGACTGTGTGGCTTGAACAATGAAAATTTATTTCTCACAGTTCTGGAAGCTGTGTAGTCCAAGATCAAAGTTCTAGTCAATGTGGTTTCTAGTGAGAGCTCTATTCCTGGCTTGCAGATGGCTGCCTTGTGTCCTCACATGATTTCTCTCCCATTGTGTCTCTGTCTCTGTCTATCTCTCTTTTTGTGGTAACTAGGGGAGAGAGAGAGAGAGCGCTCATGCACACAAGCTCTTTAGTGCATCTTCTTTGAAAGGCACTAATCCCATGAGACCAGGGTCCCACCCTCATGATCTAATTTAACCCTAATTACCTCCCAAAGGCTCTATCTCCAGACACTATCACATTAGGAGCTAGGAATTCAACCTAAGAATTTGGTATTTGTGGGGGAGACACAAACATTCAGTCCAAAGCATATAGTAAGCACACAATAGATATTGTTTTTAAGTAATTGATATTGAAGGGTATCAAAGATGGAAAAAATGACATATAGGATGAGATAGCTAGAATCATCATTTACTTAAAACTGAGTGTCCACTATATTGTGACCTTTCCTTTAAACTCCCCAAATACTTCTCTGGAACTTTCTTAAAACATAGCCCTTTTTACCTTGGTTTACAGAATTATACTTGACCTGCCTCATCTGTTAGACCATAAGCATCCCAAGTCAGAAGCTATGTCCAATACTTATCCTTTTACCTTTTATGGTGCCTAACATAGTGTCTCTAGTAAAGCTATATGTCAGAGCAAAGGGCTGTTTTTTCTTTCTGCATTGGGCCTATACAACAGTATAAATATTTTCCTCACAACTCCCACATTGCCATAAATACTTGTTATCATGTGCCACCCATACTCAGGTCTGAGTCCTTGAGCAGTGAGAATCATGTTCTAGTCGTCTTTGTGCTCCCGTATCTATTGCAAGGCTGGGCACACAATAATTGTTAACTTATTTATCCATGCAACATAATACCTGAAATGTGGTCAGTGCTGAGTAAAGAGTTGATGAAGTGTTTATTGACCAATTCCCTGACTGCTACTTCATTTCCATTCCTGTTGCCAATATTGAACAATCTGGTGCCACCATTGCTGTCCAACACCTACATCAGCTAAGAAACCAACTCGAGTGCTGCCACTGCTGCCACTGCCAGGAATAGTCTGCTTCCATTACCACCATTATCCTATCTACTGGTTTCCAGTCCCAAGCATGCTGTAGTTCGTTACCCCCTGCACCACTGCAGCTTCTTCCCCATTCCATTGGGGTCTGATTGGTTTGTCCTTCATACCCCACTTACGATATATAGTCTGTGCTTCCTCTGAGGCCTCATGCTGTTAATTTTGCCCCAGTTTTTCTCCTGATGGGTTTCTGCCTTGTTCAACTTCCGTCAAAGCATTAGTTGAGTGGGTGGTGCTTCTTTGTTTCTCAGGGGAAATGTCACTTGATGATTCAATCAAGTGGCTGTTCTTTTTGCTGTCAGAAGGAGCCTCTGCATTTATCTTCAGGGAACAATCTACAGTCAACCTAGCTCCTTCTCCTTAGCTGTGACTGATGGCGCATATGTATACTTTAGGCACTCACTTTCCACCTTTCTGCCCACTCAAAGATTTGTAAGATCTATCTCATCAATCCTTATCAACTTAGCTCATTACCACCCACAAGAGTTTATGTCATTTGCAAATGTAGAAATGTTGCCTGGCTTATACTTCTAAAGATATCACATATAGATTATGTGCATTGTGCCCCACACAAGGATGCTGGAGCAAGTGGGGGCTGAGATCCAACCTGTACTTTACTCCTCACAGTCTGGTATCAGGCTATGTCTGCCTAGAGAAAGGTGTTCCATCATCTGAATTGCATGAAGATACTGGTCCATCACTAAATGATGGGCCTGCAGTGGAGTAGCTACCAATAAAGAGTGCCAGTGACTAATTCATTCCTATTGGACTAGGAGTGTTGGTTATGCAGACTTGATCTTAGCATTGATCTAGCACTGAACCTGAAGTCCTCTAGGCTATTCTCCCCTATCTTTACCTTCTGTTGTTTTTCTGAATCAGTGAAAACTAGCCTCAAATCCAACAATGAGGAGGAGACTTAATTTTGTTAAATTATGTAAAAAAGTAAAACCATAAAAAATAGTTTTTGTGCCTAGGTTCCTGTTATTTATTGCTGCTTAACAAACTATCCTAATGACAGTGGCTCAAAGCAACTTAGTGGCTTAAAACAGCTATTTTATTACATCTTAAAGGTTTATTGCTCAGGAATTTTCCCAGGCTCGATTGACTCCTGTCTTGGAGTTTATTCTTCTGGCAAATGGACTGGTCTGGAGAGTTCAGGACAGCTTCACTCAGGGTCTCACACCTTAGTGCAAAGGGCTTGAAGACTAGTCTGATTTGAGACTATACAGGGGGACCACTTCTTGCGGCCTTTCCAGCATGGCAATCAGGGCAGTCAGACTCATGTGACAGCTAAGGGTTCCTAGAGTGTCCCAGGAGCCCTAAGCAGAAGCTGCATAACTTTCTAAAACATCACTCTGACACCTTCTATGGCCCAGGTATGTTACTAAGGCCAGAACAGATTCATGGGGAGGCAAATTAGACTCCAACTCTCAATGAAAGAAGTAGCAAAAAAGTTGCAGTTCTTTTTAATCTACCACTATCTTCCGCTAAGATTTAACCAGTGTCACAGTCTTGCCCTATTTGCCTATGACACAGTTAGAAAAACATTTTTATTATAGAACTTTGATAAAGATAATCTGGAAATCTAAATAAATAATCATACCTAATAGTGAAATGTTAGTACTTTTCTCTTTAAAGCCAAGAATGAGTCAGGCATTCTGGGTTCTGTTATATAGTACTGAAGGTGTTAGCCAAAATAATAAGACAAAAAAGGAAATAAAGGGAGATTGGAGAGAAGGAAGTAACTTTTCATTATTTATAGATAATATGGTTGTCTCCATAGAAAATTTTTTAAAAGCATAATATACTAGAACTAATAATTTAGCAATGCTGCTGGATAAAAGATTAATGCTATTCTCAAATTGGTCCCTTATGTTTTCCAAAGTATTGGCTATTTTGTGGTTCTCGTTCTCCTGTTCTCAGGTCTGGCAGTTGCTTTGTTGTTTTCTTTTCCTCCTTCATGAACAACTATCCCAGGTCTTAGCTGTTGGAAGTTTGTCCCCACACTCTCCACTTGGGAGTGAAGTACATCTTGTCACCAGTATTTGCTGTAGATTTGTCCATGGATATTTTCCTCTACAATTGCTCTATTGGTTTTTATGTGGGGATTCAGAGAGGTTGAAAATCTATGCTATCCTCATTATTGTCTTCCCAGAATACCTCCAGATCAACAGCACTTTAATCTTGTAGCTACTTGTTTAGAGAAGTTTCTTTTTCTTGCTACTAGACATTTTTCTTTTTACCTTTATTATGAAATAATTATAGTTTCATAGGAAGTTGCAAATAAATGCACATGGGGGTCTCATACCTTTCATGCCACTTTTCACATATTGACAATTATAGGACAATATTAAAACCAGGAAATTGAAATTGATACAATCCACAAAATTTATTCAGCTTTCATCAGCTATGCACGCACTTGTTATATGTGGGAGTTACAGTTCTGCACAGTTTTAACATGTGTCATGTAACTACCACTGCAATAAAAATATAGAACTATTCCATCATCCCAACTCCCTCATGTTGAACTTTTATAGCCTAAACCCCCGGCTCCCAATCCTTAACCCTTGGCAATCACTAATCTGTTCTTCATCTCTGTGACTGTTATTTCACGTATGCTATATAAATAAAATTATATAGTATGTATTCTTTTGAGACTAAACTTTTTCACTCAGCATAATTCTCTTAAAAGCAATCTAAATTGTTGTATATATCAAATATGCACATTCATATGTAGGTTTTTGCATGAACATAAGTTTTAATTTCTCTAAGATAAATACCCAAAAGTGCCATTGCTGGATCATATAATAGTTGCATTTTTAGTTTTAAAATAAAGTGGTAAACTATTTTCCAAAGTGTCTGTACCATTTTTTAAAAAGATTTTATTTATTTATTTGACAGACAGAGATCATAAGTAGTCAGAGAGGCAGGCAGAGAGAGAGAGAGAGAGAGAGGAGAAAGTAGGCTCCCTGCTGAGCAGAGATCCTGATGTGGGGCTTGATCCCAGGACCCTGGGATCATGACCTGAGCCGAAGGCAGAGACTTTAACCCACCCAGCCACTCAGGTGCCCCTGGCTATACCATTTTTATGTCCCATCAGCACCATAATAAGAAGGATTTAACTTCTCTGCTTCTTCTCCAACATTTGGTGTTGACACTATTTAAAATTTTTTTTATCCACTCTGATAGGTATTTATAGTGATAACTGCTTTTGGTTTTAATTTTCATTGACCTGAGGGGTAATGATGTTGACACCTTTCCATGTGCTTAGTTGGTGTCTATTTTTTTCAATGTAATGTCTTAAATGTCTTTTGCTCATTTCCTAATTGGGTTCTTTGTTCTTTTAGTGTCAAATTTTGAAAGCTATTTATATGTTCTAGAAACTAGTTGGATATGTTGGCAAACGCAAATATTTTCTCCTAGTCTTCACCTTGTCTTTTCATTTTCTTCACAGGGTCATTTAAAGGGCAAAATATTTTAAAATGATGAGATTTAGTTAATCCATTTTTCCCTTTATGAATTACACATCTAGTGTGAAATCTAAGAACTCTTTGCTTTGTTCCTTTAAAAAAACTTTTAAAAAAGATTTTATTTTTAAGTAATCTCACTTCTATACCCAGTATGGGGCTTGAACTCACAACCCTGGGATTAAGAATCACAGTCTCCACCAAATGAGCCAGCTAGGCACCCCTTTGCTGAGTTCTTGATCTCAAACATTTTCTCCAT
The DNA here is from genome assembly GCF_011764305.1 of Mustela putorius furo. NCBI lineage: Eukaryota > Metazoa > Chordata > Mammalia > Carnivora > Mustelidae > Mustela > Mustela putorius. The sequence continues at coordinate 26,962,443 of NW_025421987.1, forward strand.
TTTTTTCCCTTAAAGTTTTATAGCTTCATAATTTATGTTTGAGTTTGTGATCCACTGTGAGTTAATTTTTGGTATTGGGTATGAGACGTAGGTCAAGATTCATTTTTTTACTTTTTTTTTTTTTAAACATGGTGAATACAGATGCACATGCCCTGCTGGATGGCTGCTGTAAGATTCACTTTTTTTTTTTTTAAAGATTTTATTTATTTATTTGACAGAGAGAGATCACAAGTAGGCAGAGAGGCAGGCAGAGAGAGAGAGAGGAGGAAACAGGCTCCCTGCTGAGCAGAGAGCAGGATGTGGGACTCGATCACAGGACCCTGAGATCATGACCTGAGCCGAAGGCAGCGGCTTAACCCACTGAGCCACCCAGGCGCCCCAGATTCACTTTTTAAAACTGTGAATGTCTAATTGTTCCAGCACCATTTGTTGAATAGGTTTTTCCTTACTCAACTTTCCTTACTTGAATTGCTTTTGCACTTTTTCAAAATTTAGTTTAGATGTCTGTGTCTGTATCTTTTCCTGGATTCTCTATTCTGGTCCATTGCTCTATGTGTATTTCTATCAACACTACACTGTCTCTATTATTGTAGCTATACAGGAAGCCTTAACATTGTATAGCATGGTTCTCCCAATTTACTCCTTATTTTCAGAATTGTTTTAACTATTTCATGTCCTTTGAATTTCTATCAATTTTAGAATAAGCTTTTCCATGTCTGCAAACACCTGGATAGGAATTTGTATTAAACCTAGAGTTCAGTATGGGGAGAATTGACATCTTTGCTTCATGACTTACTCATGAATAAGCCTTTCCATTTCTTTAGTCTTCTTTGATTTCTTTCATCAGCTTTTTGTCATTTTCAGAATACAGATTCTGTACATGTTTTCTTAGATTTGTATCTAAGTATTTCACTTTCTTTAGGGGGCAATTATAAATGGTATTGTGATTTAAATTTTGATTTCCACATATTCATTTTTAGTATGTAGAAATGCAGCTAAGTTTTCTTTGTATTGAACCTGTATCTTGGGACATTACTGAAACTCACTTAAAGGTTCTGAGAGTGGTTTTGTAAATCCCTTTGGGTTTTATCTAGATACAATCATTATCTGCAAATAGAGACAATTTTATTTCTTTCTTTAAAATGTGTATGCCTTCCCTCACACCCCTCCCATTTTCTTCCCTTATTGCACTGGCTAGAACTTCTAGCACTGTGTTGAATCAGAGTGGTAAGAATGGGCCTTCTTGCCTTTTTCCTGATCTCATCGGTAAAGCTTTCTGCCTTTCACCATTAGGTATGACATACAGGAGTCATTTTAAAATAACATCTTTTCATGATTACAAAAGTGCTACATGATCACTTACAGAATGTAGAGAAAAATAGAAAGAACAAAAAGAAATTATCTGAAATCCCATGATTCATAGTTGATATTTGAGATCATACTAGTATAAACTATCTATTATTTCTCCAGAGAAATAAAATCAATAGGGTCTCTCTCTCTCTCTCTCTCTCTCTCTCTGTGTGTGTGTGTGTGTGTGTTGGTGTGTGTCATGTAGAAAGAGAGAGGGCAAGATTTATTTTAAGGAATTGATTCACGTGATTATGGAGGCTTATAAGTCCAAAATCTACAGGGCGAATCAGGAAGCTGGAGACCCAGGGGAAGCAATATTGCACTTGAAGTCCAAAAGCAGTCTGTTAGTAGAATTCTCTTGCTTGGGGTAGGTCAGTCTTATTTTCTATTCAAACTATTTAGTTAAATGAGGCCCACCCACATTATAGAGGGCAATCTGCTTTACTAAAAATCCACCAATTGAAATACAAATCTCATCCAGAAATCTTGCCATTTGTGACAACATGGGTAGACCTAGAGGGTATTATGCTGAGTGAAAGAAGTCAGACTGAGAAAGACAAATACCACGTGATTTCACTTATATGTGGAATCTACCAAATAAATGAATAAGCAAACAAAAAGCAGAATCAGACTTACAGGAAAAGATGCCAAACTGATGGTTGCCAAAGGGATAAGCCAAATGGATGAGGGGGAGTGGGCGATACAGGCTTCCAATTATGAAATGAACAAGTCATGGGAATAAGAAGTATAATATAGGGAATACAGTCAATGATATTGTAAGAACATCGTATGGTGACAGATGGTATCTACACTTGTAGTGAGCATAGCATAACATATAGAGATGTTAAATCACTATGTTGGACACCTGAAACTAATATACCATTATGGGTCAACTAGACTCAAATGAAAAAAATTTTTAAAATTTGACTTGCCACAAATAAATAACAATTTATATTTAAAGAATTTGTAAATCTCATTCACAAATGCTCTCATGGAAATCCAGAATAATGTTTGACTAAATAGCAAGGCACCATGGCCCAGTCAAGTTGACAAATAAAATTAACTATCACGGTGTATTATATTTTGATTTTGTCACCAAAGATTTTATTTTGAGAAGTTTCCTGTGTCATTAAATCCCTTGATATTTTTTATGATTGCATAGAATTCTGTTGTATGAAGATGCCTTAATTTATTAGCATGGTCTCCAATTGTGCTTTTAAGATGTTTCCACATTTCTATTTTATTTTATTAAAATATTTTATTTATTTATTTATTTATTTATTTATTTGGGAGAGAGTGTGTGTATGTGGTAAGGAGGGGCAGAGAGAGAGGGAGAGGGACAAGCAGACTCCAGACTCTGTGCTGAGCATAGGGCAGATGGGGGCCTTGATCCCACAATCCGAAGATCATGACCTGAGTCGAAACCAAGAGTGGAGCACCTAACTGAACCACCCAGGCACCCCACATTTTTGCTATTTGTAATAATGTTATGATGAACAAATTTCCTCTGCATACCTCTGATTATATACTTACAATACCAAGAAGAGAAATTTCTGGGCCAAGGAACATGAATATTTAAAACAAATCTTCTTAATAAACTCGCTGTATTTCTTTCCAGAAAGACCACATTTATACTAAGAGCATATGGCATTTGGTCCTCAGAACAGATCGTTCTGGAGCTTTGTTAAAGTCTTTATTTATAACAGTGTGAAAATTACCCATTGTTTATTTATTTATTTTTTTTAAGGATAATTTCTTTGAGAGAGAGAAGGGGAGGAAAGAGGGGAGGGACAGAGGGAGAGGGAGAGAAAGAATCTTAAGCAGGCTCCCTGCTGAGTGACGAGCTGCACCTGGGTGGGGGACACATGGGGCGCAGGGGTGGTTAATCTCACAACCCTGAGATCATGAGCTGAGCCGAAATCCAGAGTCAGGTGCCCATCCAACTAAGCCACCCGGCCACCCCTGCTCATTGTTTATTGACTCAAACTTAAATCTTTCCAATTTCTTTTTCTAAATGTCATATTTTGTCACAGTTTCCTTTAAATGTTTGGTGATCCACTCTGTTATAGTACATGGCAAAATTTTGCCCCTCTTAGAAGTGAGACTCATAGGATTCTTTAATTCTCTCAATTCTTTTCTGGGGCACTTCTTATGGGGAGGCTTGTAGACTCAGACTAAAAAAAAGTGCTGAGACATTACCCTTAGATTCTGTGAAATTGTAGTTAGTAACTGGGAGGAAGCCTTTTCTGAAGTATAACACACTGATGAGCTAAACTGGTAAAGGTTTTTTTTTTCCCCCAGAGTTTTAAATTTTAACAAATAGTGTATTCAATCTGTTTTAGGATAATAGCTGCCCAGGGATCAAGGAGACCTTGAGAGGCCATATAAGGCATAACACTGCTGGAGGCAAAGCTGCATAGATTCCATCTCTGACAGATGAGAATCAATACTCTGCTTCAAAGTCTCTTGTGGAAGAGATGATATATTGCCTTATAAAAACCTATTCCAACATCTGACGACTTTGACTATTGTCAAGCCTACCATTGGCCCAAATCCTGCAGAACTTGATGATGCTTACTGCCAAAGTAACTAGATATTATGTAACCAATAGGCAGACCTCTGAAAACACAACCCCCCAGATATTTTTTTACATCAACAGTACCTTCATAATATAAACGGTATAGCTTTTTAGAATAAGCAGTGATGATGAGGTATGCTAAAGTAATACATACTTTCAGACACTTAAACACCAAGCAACAGAGTGGCAAACTTCACAGTGTAACTTAATAACAGTCATGGAAATGGATGACTGGGTTAACATATTACCTATAAAAGAACATTCTGACAATCAGGACATTAAATTAACAGCTCACAGTTTCAAGTATTCAAGCACTGCTTTTTGGCAGGTAAAAACTGTGTAAAAACCACTGACGTATTTTGACTGTATATAAATACGTAAAGATGCCCCAGATTAATTTTTCTGTACATAGCATTTCTTTTCTGGAATGAGAGTGGCTTAGGCAAACTTGAAAATAGTGTGGGAAAAATTCTTCCCTTTAACTAGCAAGAAAAAAAATGAACTAAAAAAACAAATTTCTGTAACAATAGGGGCTATGGAGAATGAACTAAGTAAGAAGAATGCATTGAAATAACTAATGGAAGTTAAATAAATGAAAGAGACAATGAAATAAAGAGAAAATCATTTTCCCTCCAGGATTACAGTCTCCTGAAGCAGGGAATGTGAAAGAGGACATTGAAAAAGCCACTTCATTTATACACAGCCGAAGGATTATTTTCACCGATTACCTGAGCGTCCGTGATCTCTGACTTTATGAGAACATGAGCTCTACAAGCTTCCTACCCTCTGAGAGAAGGTAATTCCTTTCACATTGAGCATGATAAGAAAATACACAGGCAGGCTCTTTCGAAAACGACAGCTGTCTCAAGCCACTTGACACTTTTGACACCATGGGCTTGGCAAGGTAGAACATTGGAGCAGGGTCAAAAGGGCAACTCCCTTTGGTCCTCTGCCCCTGGCAGCATCTTTTCAGGGCAGGTGTCCAGAGCAGGGAAGGCTCATGGTGACTGGGGTGGGGCGGATTGGCCTCCTCTTGTGTGAGGGCTCCAGAAACAGGCCTAGAAGAGCAGTTCTCCAGCTGCCGAAAATCTGGCAACTACTGCTGTTGCCTTGCTGCTCCAGGTTTGTTATAAGAACCTGAGTCCAGGCAAATCAGGGAGCCATCTTTTCTCATACATTTAAGGAAATGGGCTTAACTAGGAGAAAAATGGAGGTGGATTTATTTTATATACTGTAGACCAAATTATTTTTCTTTTGGGGTTAACTTCATATCTTGTTGTTTTGGGAGAATTTTTGGCCCAGATTTGAAGAGTTCCTTTTCCTTCCTGTCTTGGGGATCCTAAAGACCAGACCCAGGTTCAGTGACATATAGGACTCACAGGACTCAGTAAGTAGTTATACTGATAGCTAACATTTATTACATTGAAAGGACACAAAGAAAAGTCAGCAAAGTGAAAACTGTCTCAAGCTTCCAAGAGTCCTTTCCCAGTGGAGTCATATAGAACATGCTTAATTCTTCCAGTGATGAGAAGTGTTATTTACCAGGGAAACTTACTGGGGACTCAGAGCTCAAGGCTTTTACTGGAAGCTGGTCATGCAGACACATACTGCCTAGCCTGTACAAAAAATTCCAGACTTCCAGAAAAAAAATGCAGTTGTTCAGAATAAACCATTGGTTATATAAGCAGTTTAAGCCACTCATCAATTAGGGTAAGTTTTATATTACTGTAGGAACTGTTTACCAGTCAAGATCCCATATGCCAGCCAAGGATCAAGCAAGGCTTTTCTAAGGATGTGTAGTCTCAGGCCACTTTGTTAACTCCTTCCTACAAAGTCCACCCCATTTGGCCCATGCTTTTTTGGAGCAAAATTATTATCAACAGGACCCCCTGTTGCAGGGAGAAAGCATCTTACTAGTATTCCTCCAGGGTCCTGGATTTAGCCAATTAAAACAAATCCCATCTACAAAAAGGTCAATCTTAGAAAGCCTGGTGGCTTTCTTCTAAAGTTTTTGCCTTCACCTTTTTACCTGGCCTGAACCATCCATTCAAACACAGGAGGACTCTGCCTGGTAAGTTGAAGCTGAGCTGCATGCCTTCCAGGATTGAGGCGATCCATGAACGTTAAGGTACACATTCAAGAAGAGTAATCCCAGAGAGTACCCTTGGAAACAAAAAATTTGCAACTGGCAGGTCACCCAATGGAGACATACATTAGTAGGCATTAGAGGTAAAGAGGGCCCCTAGTTTGGTTTCCCGCTGTAAGTCTTCTGCCCTAGGGTTCTCTGTCCAGTTGAAATAATGCAGTTGAGTCCTTAGTTTTAGAAGGACTTCCAGAAGGCAGTTTCACCAATTTTGCTTGTCTTTGACATCAGTTCATTTGCCTCATGAATGTGGACAACATCTAGAGCTGTTCTTCATGGGAACATAGGAGTTGGGCCCACTGTTGCTGTCCCACAGTCAGTGCTGTCAGGTGTGATCACAGGCTCAGTAGGCGGTTCGAATTCAAGACCTCACAGCATCCTGGGAAGGCAATAGTGGCATTCAGGAGCAGTTCCTTTTTTTTTTTTTAAAGATTTTATTTATTTATTTGACAGAGAGAGATCACAGGTAGACAGAGAGGCAGGCAGAGAGAGAGAGGGGGAAGCAGTCTCCCTGCTGAGCAGAGAGCCGGATGCGGGACTCGATCCCAGGACCCCGAGATCATGACCTGAGCCGAAGGCAGCGGCTCAACCCACTGAGCCACCCAGGCACCCCTGCAGGAGCAGTTCTGAAAAACAGAGAAGTTATGAGAATGAGATCATTAACATCCTCTTTCCCTGTATCTCCCAGGTGCTGGGCTTCCCCCCATCCCATGTTATTACAAAATCAGTGTGTCTCATTTAATAGTCATTACTTTACATTTTTTTCCCCAGTCATTTTTATTCTCATCTATAAACCAAAAGGGTTGGATAAAAAGAGGATGTTAAGAATTCAGTTGAGTTACTGCATGATATTGCTGCATTGACCTCATTTTGTTTAGCCAAGCAGTGTCCTGAAACTGACACTAGTCCCCTCACCTAAGCACATGCCCTAGATTGCAGTCCACAGAGTCACAAGCACATGTAAGTTCCTGCTGGCAATTCCCCAACATCCCTCATGATCAGCCATTTGCCCTGCCCCCACTGCCTTTTCTCCACGTGGTTCCTTAGATAAGACTCCAGGGTGGCGTTGCAAACCCTGCCCTTTTGGTTTCAACTGACCAACCTAACCTTAGCCCCAGGAACTCCAAAGCACTTCACCTGCAGACTCTAATAAAAACGTGCCCCAATGTCTACCTCTCTCTGTCTGCACTCTGCTTTGACCTCCGCATATGGCCCCTCAAGGTGTGCCAGGCACTTCCTCCAGAACTTGTAAGTAATAAACTTCCCTATTTTAATTCCTCATATGTCTGTTGCTGAGCCACAGTTCACTCTCTGACATCCTGTGGCCCACTTAATAAGTGATGATTTAAGGAATTTGTAACAGAGGGACAGAAGAATAGAAAAACACTGTTAATATAACTTAACCAGAAAGACAGCATGGTCAGGAACTGGTTAGGACAAAATCTTGAATTTTCAAAAGTTTTCAGAACATGTTTACATAGCCCCCACCCTTTTCATCCTGATCATTTATTCAGTAGGCAGCCTGAAAAAGAATAATCTCTTTTTGGGAATAGCTGTTTTTAATCATCAAACTGCCTAACATAGGAGGAAGGTGAGTAAAGTTGAATCAGGCCATCAGTCTCTTGTTACAAATTTCAAATGTTCTTGAAAGTCAGACATAAGTCAACAGCAGTGAGACATTCCTGAGCAGGGGTTGAGAGTCCTTTCTGTCAGGAGTGGGCAGAGAGGTCCTACTTTCCATACTGTGTTCTCTTCCAACTTGCAGCTTTCATCAGGAATCACAGCCTAGGTTCCTTTTGGTCATTCATCTCAAATGCAATTAGTCCCTACATTAGAAATATACAGCCACCAGCAGCTTAGTTTCAGATAGTCCCATCAGGGAATGTGCCCTTTCTTATGGGCATCTGCAGGTGGCCCATGTGGTCCAGAGAGCACCCATGATGTTTTTATAGCCCACGACCCCATGGAGGGGTGTCTTAAGTCTGCAGTAGTCCCAGCATCTCAGTTTTGTTCATTAAGCCTATGTCTGTTTTCCAAGATTGAACTATTCTGTTACAGATGTTATTAGGTTTCAGGCTACCATCAGGTCCAGGCAATTAGGATCTCTGGATTCAGGATTCCAAAAGCTTGTGGCTTTTCTTCCTCGGCAGCAGCAAAGATGAGAGACTACAGGGGCAGACAGTGGAATTCCAAGTTCTTCTAAGTCCCTTTTATCTTGTCAGTCTTAGAGTCCAAATTGACCTACTCAAAAATATGCACAATTAGTCTAGACAATCATCAGTCTCTAAGAGCCAGACATCTGATTTTACAGAAACTTACTATCAAACTAAAAACTGCTTTTTAAAACTCTAAAAGTGCATTTTCCTGTGCAGATTACTTCTCCTTTTATGTTGTCTGCCTTTTCTCATAGGCCCCCAATAGGCAAAAATCACGGGAACAATAATCACTTATGAAGATTTCAATACTCAGATTTTCAAGAATTTTAAATTTTTAATCCATCCAAGTAAGAAATCCTGTTCTACTCACACCTATTATTGGGCAGCTTTCCATGTTGGAATAATCCCTTTAGCATTTATGAAATTATAAGAATATAATTTATACTGTTTTTAAAAATCACATACCCAGAAGCAATAGGCACAAAGTAAAAAGCCATTTTAGAAAGTCTCTCTCTCTCTCTCTCTCTTTTTTTTTTGCAAGTTTACTCAAACCTTAGCAGTAAATTCAACACTTTCAGGATTAATGTTACAGCTACTGAGAGGTCCCAGCTGGAATGCAACAGGCTGCTGTACTAGTGGATGGAGTGTTATTTTTCTGCTCTTCTTTTTTTCTGGTTTGTCTAAAGTTTGTGCCAGCCTTGGAATTGACTTAATCTTATTTCCTCTCACTTGGAGGAGTGAGCAGTACAAACATACTACATTTTGGGAAATGTTTTTTGGCAGAGTTTTAACCCTTTCTCCTCCCCCCTAAAGGGGAGAACAAAACCTAAAGACATCAGCCAGGCTATAATTTTTAATTCCTTTACCTTAGCTACCTTGGCCAAAAGTGGCCTATGGATCCGGTTCTTCTAGGGTTGGAGCTATCATTTTCAAGTTCCATAGGTGATCTTCACCTTCCAGAAGCTGTTTCATACCACATGACTAGATAACCATTGGTATGTGAAGGTTCATAATTGTATCCCCTTCATACTTTCTTTCTCTGACCACTGTTTTAGCCATATTTCAATGAGTCAGGGTTGTTTTTAATAAATCACACTTCTGACACCAACTGTCACCCCTAGTTTAAGGATTCTAAAGAATCCACAGCATATATTTATACTTATGGATAAGATTTATTACACTGAAAGGATACAGACCAGAATCCAAAAGGGGGAAGGAATATTGGCTTAAGTCTGAAGAAAGCCAGGGAGAAGCTTCCAAAAGGTTCCTTTTGTTGTTTCTTTTTGTTTTGTTTTGTTTGTCCCACTGAAGTCTTACAGGTTGTGCTTAATTCCTCCAGTAAGTTTTGGCAACACATGTGAAATGTTGTCTATGTGCTCATTAGAGACTTCATGCCCTCAGTTTTTACTAGGTGCTGTTTATGTGGTACCCTGCTATGTACTGAATGTTGTGATTCTGCAAAATTCATATGTTGAAGCCTAATCCCCAATATGATGTTTGGAGGTGGAGCCTTTGGGTGGTAAGTAGATGAGAAGGTGGAGCCTTCATGAATGGGATTAGTGCCTGTGATGATTAATGGGGAGCCCAGATTAAACACTATTTCAGGATGTGTCTTTGGAGGCACTTCCTGATGAAATTAGCACTTGAAATGATGGACTCAATAAAGTAGAGTGGTGGGCCTCATCCAATCAGTCGAGGGTCTGAATTGAACAAAAGACAGAAGGAGGAATTTGCCCTGCCTCAATGCTTATGCTGGGATATCTCATCTCAACTTCTTCTTCACTTGGACTGGGATTTACACCATTGGCTTCCCTAGTTATCAGGCCTTTGGACTTGGACTGAATTACACCACTGGTTTTTTTGGATCTCAAGCTTACAGATGGCATATCGTGAAGTTTATCAGTCTCTATAATTACATGAGCCAATTCCGTATTTATATATGCACATTTTCCCATATTTAAATAGCTTCTGTCTATGAGGCCTTAAAAGAAGGATTCAGAACTCCAAGAGATAAATGTCACTCAAAGAGGTTTTAAAATAAGTCGTATTTTCTTCAAAATATTTCTAAGCAACAATTAGGTATGACCTGTTCTGGTTTTTCTATCCCCTGATCATAGATTTATTTATTTTTGTTTCTGAAATTGGAAGAAAAGATATTTCTGTCTTAACAGGAATAGAAAAGAAGAGGTTTATCTATTGTTAAGTTTTGTGGACATACCTGGTCCTGCTTCCCCAAGAGGAGTTACCTTTCTTTCTTTAATAACAGACCTCCAACAGTGGTGACATATGGTTATAGTTATAACTTTTCCTTTCTCACGTGGGTCATTGAGAAGCAGACTTTCTGCATTCTGTAATAAAAATATTACAAAGTAACAAGCCCTCATGTCTCACTATTTAGACAAGAAATAAAAATATTGCAAGCTATTTTATGCTTTGGTTACTTTCCTTAGTAACTTAGAAATTGTGGTACAATGCTCTACAAACACTGGTCACAATTATTAAGCCCACCTTTTTGTAGCTCAAGGAAGAATTTTCATATAGAAAATGGTCAGGAATACCTCCGTCTAAGAATGCAAGCTTTATCAAAGGTTTCTTGGAATACTGCTGGAATGGTGGGAAGAGTCTGACTTCATTATTCTACTCCTTGCTTCAGATTTGTCTGTGCTGTTTAGTAGTAATTTCACATCAGGCAAGTGGCCATCTATTGGAATCTCAATGTCCTTATCTATAAATTGTGATACAAATCTCCACAGATTGGTTATAATGTTAATAGCATAGGTAAAATATTTGACTTCATACCCGAAGGGTAAATTTATAAATTTATTAGTCCTGTTATTTCAAAAAAATGCTTGCTAGAAAATAAGGACTATAATGGTAATATATGCTTTATTTATAAAGATTTTATTTATTTATTTGTCAGAGAGAGAAAGAGAGAGAGAGCGAGCACAGGCAGACAGAGTGGCAGAGGGAGAAGCAGGCTCCCTACAGAACAAGGAGCCCAATGTGGAACTCGATCCCAGGATGCTGGGATCATGACCTGAGCCGAAGGCAGCCACCCAACGAACTGAGCCACCCAGGCGTCCCTAGATGCTTTATTTATAATACCCCACCTGGAAGCAACCCAAATGACAGCCCCAAATGACCATCAGTAGTAGACTGAGTTTTTTTAAATGTGGGATAGTCAGTCATACAGTGTAGTACTATAAAGTATGAACTACTGTTTGCACAAAATAGGGATAAATCTCACTGATGAAATGTTGAATGACACAAAATACTGCATTCTGTATAATTCCATTGAAAGAAAGTTCGAAAACAGGCAACATTAATCTATAGTGACAGTGGCCAGAAGTCATAACCTTTTGGAGAGAGAGGATGGATTGGAAGAAGAATAAAGGGAACCAACTAGGGTGCCGAAAATGTTTTAGTCTTCACCTGGTGGTGGTTATGAACTGATACATGTATGTAAAAATTCATCAGACTATATGCTTAAGGTTTGTACATTACAGTTGTACTGTTTATTACAGATATAAATAATAAATCAACAAAAGAAACTGTTCCCTTAAACCCAGGAGCTGGATTTTTGTTTCAAAATCAATGTCATTTATTAGGGGAGTATCTGGCAATAGATACAACATACCAATAGCTGGCCATCTTGCAGGCTGTAGTCAGTCTGTCCCTTGTTAGTGGCCCCATTTCAGAGCTATCCTGGAGCAGACAGGCACATTATAAGGGTCATGCTCCATCATCATGGACAGCTGGCGATGCGACCGCATGCCATCGGCAGCAAAGCACAGGGAAAACCAGGCAGTGGAGTGTGCTTCCCACCCTCAGGCTTGGAGGCACAAGCCCCAGCCATGGAAGGATTAAAAAGCCTCAATTTAAAAAGACAGGGGGAGGGGAGGGAATGTGGGCTGCACAATTTATAAATAGACATTCCCGAGGCTGCCTGATGGTGAAGTGGTTGTTTAGTAAATCTTTCTCCCTTAAGGATCCCATTAGCAGAGAGCATTTGAAAATAACAGTTTCATTTTGGCTTTTGGGGGAGATCCTGGGTTTCATCAAGTCAGCCCTGTCAGAGGATATTGCTCTTTCTCAAATTTAGGGACAGGCCTTCGACAACTTAAATCACCTACACATGGAGCACAAAGATGATGACGATGATGATGTGTCTTTTGCCAAATGGATGAGCAGCTTCTGGGGTCACAGCTGGATAGAAGAGAACGAGAGAGGACTCCGGGACCATCATGGACCACAAAATGCCACTCACAGGAAAACCTCCCTGCCCTGCCCAGTGAGTTATGATCAGAGAACCAGGGGAGAGCCGGACTAGGGGAGGGGGATTTCTATTAGATAATTTTTGAAGAGGCCTTTGGTGTAAAATTTTTGGTTCAAAATCAATACTTCTAAACCTTTTTATACCCTCAAGAGTCCTTTTTATTGTTTTATCTTGTCCTCCCGGGGACCCGATTTTCATTTAGTAGGCAAAGATTTCTTCATTTTTAGTAGCTTAAGATCTCTTTAACTACTATTCAGAGTTCCTGATAAACCTGAGACAATCCTCCTGAGGGTTAATAGGATTCGAGTCAAAGGAAAGACACTTGATGTTATAAATTAGTCTGTAGCATCAGGCGTGGATCAATGTGTGATTTACAATACTCTCTCTGGAATACTGAAAATAGCTCCGTGATTTGATGACCTCTAAAGAATTGGGGATTCCACATCATAAATCACTACCTTTGATAAACTTGATACACTTTTTCTTCTGGTTCTCCTTTGGTTTCCCGAGGGGAGAGGAAACCAAAATTTTTCTGTCCTCAATACTACTTTTCCACAGGGAGGCAGAGTATCCAGTTTCTAGGGAGCCAGACCCAAGCAGGAGGAAGATTCTAATGGCAGAACGGGAGGGGCTGGCCAGGTGAGGACTCAGCGGCAGGGACAGGCCCTGGTTCTCTCTGCTTCACAGTCATTTACTATAATAGAACAGTAAATAAAAAAGCAAGAATATAGGGATGCCTGGGTGGCTCAGTCAGTTAAACATCTGGCTTCAGCTCAGGTCATGGTCTCAGGACCTGATTGAGTCCCGCATCGGGCTCCTTGCTTTGTGGGGAGCCTGCTTCTCCCTCTGCTTCTCCCCCTGCTTGTGTTCTCTCTCTCTCTCTTTCTCTCTCTCTCTCTGACAAATAAATAAATAAAACCTTTAAAAAAAGAAAAGTGAGAATGTAGCTTTTCTTTTCCACAAGTCCCTTAGGATTCTAGCTGTAGAGAATGTCTCCCCAACCTTCTGCTTCTGTCAACCCCAGAACCAGTGTGTTTTGGGACAGTGTTATTTTATTTCAGTTTTAGCCTCAGAGTTCCTAGAAACATAATGCTTATGAGGGATGTTATGGTGGGTATGGCAATCTCTTTCAGTTTCAGTGACCAGCAAAATTGAGGAATGAGACCTCTTTACGATGCAAATATTTGAAGGTAGATTTCTTTTTTTTTTTTTTAAAGATTTTATTTATTAAAAAAATTTTTTAAAATCTCTTTTCAGTGTTCCAGAATTCATTGTTTATGCACCACACCCAGTGCTCCATGCAATACATGCCTTCCATAGCTTTTATTTATTTATTTGACAAAGAGAGAGAGAGTGAGAGAGGGAACACAAGCAGGGGAAGCAGAAGAAGGAGAAGCAGGCTTCCTGCTAAGCAGGGAGCTCAATGTGGGGCTCCATCCCAGGATCCTAAGATCATGACTTGAGCCAAAGGCTGATGCTTAATGACTGAGCCACACAGGCACCCCTTGAAAATAGATCTCTTGCCAAATGCATACTGAGGGACAATGGGCAAGTTTCAACAGGTCTTTGAGCTTCAGGTTCCTTATGTAAAAAAGAAGAGGGGGTACTGGATGATGTCTGGGAACTCTTCTAACTCTAACTATCCATGATTCTGTTGTAAATAAACAGCTGTTTATCAAGCTCTCATTTTAATCTCTTATGTTCTACTTCAAATGAGGTATTCACAGTGTGAACCAGGAGTACAGTTAGTTTCCAGTTTCCAGATAGTGAGAACCAGGGAGAAACAAAGAGAAAAACTGTGATTTGCTATTTATCTCAACAGTCCTTTGGAACTGTTGAAAATATGAAAACAAAATATGAAACAAAAACAAATGACTAATAAAATACAGTTTTGTTGAATACATCTTAGCATCTATTATACCTGTAAAACTGAGATAATCCACCCTTTTTTAGGGAATCCAGTTTTAGGTTGCAGTGTTGTTTGCCTTAAACTATTGGGACCAGCAGAATTTGTTATGTAATGCATTTCTAAACAGTGTCCATGTATCTCTTCCTGCTCATACTAGCTTTGGGCATTTGCCTGAATTAACCTGTTTAGGTCCTCTATGTCAACAGTGAATTCCACAGTTATCAGACTACATGCAGAAAGTATGTGTTTATTCAAGAAGACAAAGCATGGAATAAAAATGAGCAACTGACTGAACAGAGTAGAGACTGCAAGTGCAGAACACAGAGTAGGAGACCCAGGGTGATGTGGGAAGAGTCCTGGGAGATAGTCAGGGGTCTGAATGTCCAGCTCCAGTCACAAAATGCCATAAATTTATGACAAGAGCCTGTGTTGGATACTTTTCTAAGTCTAGAATGTGCTCAGATTTTTCTTACTTTAGAGATCAGAGAACAATTAGGTTTTCATTGTGTGTGTTTTGCTTTAAACTCAATCAGTGACTTAAAAAGAAAAGCTTACTTTCAGCCTTGTCTCTTTTCTTCTCTCCCCACTGCTTCCATCTGAGGCTCTTCCCTCTCACAACCTCTTAAGAACCTATATCCATCTATATTACATTCATAGGAAGAGAAGAGCTTTCCCTTCCTTTTCCATTTGAATGTGGTTTCTAATATGGCTGTTAGCCTCATGATGATTCCTGCAAAGTGATGGAGCTTTGATTCATTGACTATATTTATTGACCGACTACTATGTGACAGGCATAACTTATGCAAGGCATGTAGAGGGTACAAGAAGACATACATGATCTCTGTGCTTGTGGAACTTCCAGTCTAGTGGAAAATACAAATCTGGCAGAAAGAACAAGGCAGGCAAGGGGTAGAACTTGGTCCTTCTCAGAGAACACTACTTTTCGGCAAGACTCATTATAATAATCTGTGACCACTGATTTAAAGTAAATTTAAAATAATTTAACTTCATGGCTAATGTAGTTTCTTGTTTTTCAGATTAAGTTTTTATTTCATTTCAATAGAAGACAATGCCTTAATCCCTGATGTGAAATTGGTATAGTAGGTTTTTTTTTTTAAAGATTTTATTTATCCATTTGAGAGAGAGAAAGAGCGCACAAGCAGGGGGAGCAGCAGAGGGAGAGAGAGAAGCAGACTCCCAGCTGAGCAGGGAGCCCACCCCACCCCCAATGTGGGGCTCCATCCCAGGATGCTGGGATCATGACCTGAGCCAAAGGCAGACACTTAATCAACTGAACCACTCAGGCACCCCAAAACTAGTGATAGGTTCAGGCAACAGTGACAACTCTGAGGAAGGACTTTTAGCATAATGTTCTATGGATTTGCTTTCTGTCTTCTAGTTGTAGAGGAATCTCTGGGAAGGCAGCGGAGTAGGTGGCTAAGAAGGGTGAAGGGAGGGCTCCAGATGCAGCCTTCCGGGGTCTACCACTAGCAGCATAACTGACTGAGTTACTTCCCTCCCTCTGCCTCAGATTCCCCGTATGTTAAGGGGGTTGATGGTAATAGCAGATACCGCATAAGGGTGTAGTGAAGATTCAATAAGTAATTTATCTAATGTCATTAGGACATTGCCTGGTACCTAATAAGCACCTATGCTTCTTATTGTCACGTGTTGGAAGTGTCGAAAGTTAGAAATTTTTTTTCCAGATGACGCTTCAGTTAATTACTGCAAAAAGTCTTTCATTTTGGGTCTGACGATTTTAGATACCTCATGTAAGTGCAATCATTCAGTATTTGTCCTTCTGTGTCTGTCTTAATTTTTGAAAGCACCTCTTTTTCCCTGATAAAAAAATACCCCCATTTAGATTAAAAAAAAAAAAAAGCCCTAAAAAAAAATTCCACAGGACAAAGAAAACCTTTCAAAACATTTAGGTATGTTTTAAGATTGCCCATCTTTTGATACTACCGTACTTCAAGCCCTGCCCATCCCTCCCTCCCCGCAGATGCTCACGCTCAGAAGGCTTCATTTCCTTCCACTCCAGCAAGCTCTTCTGTGGCAGGGCCTCGGAACATATGGGGCTCGTCCTGAGGCAGAACAGTGTTCCCTGTTCCCGGATTAACCCTGCTCATCCTTCAGATTGTATCTTCGTCATCACACCTTCACAAAAGTCTCCCCTCATCCTCCTAGTCACTCCAACATCCACTGGAACGTACATAATTTTACCTCGTTATAGCCTCTCTGTGTATCTTGAACTTTCCCTTTATAGCATTTGGCCAAAGCGGTAGACATATGCCCTCTTTGTTTAATGTTTGTCTCCCAGCATAATCTCCAAGAGGGGGATGCTGTGCCTGTTTGTCTCCCCAATTTGTCCAAAGCACCAAGTACCATGTCTTACCTATAATAAATGGAATAATATATACAAATTTACCTATTATCTTTTAGTAGCTTTATAAATCTTTAACCATATTTTTTATTATTGTTTGAGGGAAAGTTTCTAGGTATGTGTGTTAGTTTGCTTGGGCTGCCATAACAAAATACCACAGACTGGGTGACTTCAAAAGCAGAAATTTATTTTCTCACACTTCTGGAGGTTAGAAGTCTGAGGTTTGTTTTCTCTGAGGCCTCTCTCCTTGGCTTACAGATGGTCACCTTCTTGCTGGTCCTCACATGGTCTTCCTCTGTGGGAGCATATTCCTGGTTTCTCTCTGTGTATGCAAAGTTCTTTCACTTATAAGGGCACCAGTCAGACCAGTGGGACCCACCATAATGGTCTCATTTTAACTTAATTGTTAGAGGTCCTATCTCCAAATACAGTCATAATATGACATTCTCACATAAAACTTCAACATATGAATTTGGGGCAGGGGGACACAATTCAGTAAATAATAACATGAAATGGACAGATCCAAGGAGGGGAATATTTTAAGTCCTCTGACACATATCACCAACAGCTTTCTAGGAGGGATGTGTGTATTTGTAGTCCTACCAGCAAGGAAGACAGTGTATATCACCCTGCACTCTTGCCAGTGTCATTAAATAACATTTTTTTTTTTTTTGCTAAACTGAAAGACAAAATTGTTTATTATTTCATTTTCCATAAGTTTTGACTATTAATTAAGCATAAACAATTTTTACTAGCTGTTATTTCTTTTTCTTTTATTCTTTATACATTTATTCATCATATATATATATAAAGATTTTATTTTTAAATAATCTCTACACCTGACATGTGGCTCAGACTCACACCTCCAAGATCAAGAGACACATGCTTTTCTGACTGAGCCAGCCAGGTGCCCCTCATTAGTATATATTTAATGAATTCATGTTATGAATAGGGCAGAGTGCTGCATACTGGGGTTCTAGCAGAGAATGAAACATAGCCCTTGATGTGATGGGGGCATATAGTCTAATGGAGGAGAGACATGTAACAAAATTACCCCAAATATTGATCATGATTATGCTAAATATCATAAAGGAGAAGTACAAGACCCCAGCAGGGCATTGAACCGGGACCAGAACCACCCAGGGTGGTAAGGAAGGGTTTCTGTGAAAGTGCAGAATGACTAAAATATGATTAACCATTTCATGGGGTAAACGGGTAGGGTGGTGAGCGGTCATGAGCAGAGAGGACCCCCTGTGAAGGTGCCTGTTTTGGAGAGGAGTAAGTGAGCTGGAGGAAATGACTAACCAGTGAGGCCATCCCTGAAATGGTGGGTGGGGCAAGAAAAGGTAAAAAAGAAAACGTGATCAGATGTGACTTGGTTGGTGTTCTAACTACCCTGGCTGCTGTGGGAATGACAAAACAAATGGGTAAGAGTGGAGGTAGGGTATCCACTACGGGGAGGCTGCTTCTATCATATGGGTGAAAGATTACCTGGATGGCTTGGATTATGGTAGTAACAGTGATGCTGGAAAAGAGTGGATAGTTGTTTTTTTTAAATTTTTATTTATTTGTTTAACAGAGATCAGAAGTAGGTCAGAAGTAGGGAGAGAGGGAGGCAGAGAGAGAGAGAGAGAGAGAGAGAGAGAGGAGGAAGCAGGCTCCCTGCTGAGCAGAGAGCCTGATGCGGGACTCCATCCCAGGACCCTGAGATCATGAACAGAGCTGAAGGCAGAGGCTTTAACCCACTGAGCCACCCAGGCACCCCAAGAGTGGATAGTTTTTGAGAGATGTTTGAGAGATGGAATCTACTGACTCGGCAAGAGATTGTGAAGAGTGGCTCCTGAGTTACAGGTCTGAGTGAGTAAATGGTCTGCCATCTTCTAAGTTAGGGGACACATGGGGAGAAGTTTTGAGGAGGAGAGGTGTGAGTTCAGATTGGCACAAGTCAGACTGAGTGCCAGTGGGATACTATGGGAGGACTTGAGGGGGAAGAAACATAGAGGAGATGTCTGGGCTAACAATATAAATTAGGGAATCAGATGATAGCTAGAAATTAAAGCCTGAAGATGAGATATTTAGGGAGGCAGTGTCATGTGAGAAAGGAAAGGAAGGGAAGGAAGACTAGATTAGAACCTGGAGGAACTCCAGCAGTTATGAGCTGTTATCTGGAGAAGTGAGCAAAAATGTCTAAAACACAGTGGCAGAAAGATCATCCTTGAGGGTGCAGTGGTAGAAGAAAAGGAAAAATTGTTTCCTGGAGGGCCATATGGGCTACTGGATTGTATGCTATGGCATGATTCAAAACCAAAAGTGGACAGAATTTGGAAACATTATTAAGATCAATATCTTGACCAAAGCCAGTCTTGCATGCAAAAGTTGGGATTGGATTGGGTTGGGAAGTGAGAGAAATTGAGACAATGTTTCAAGATTGGCTTCTCTGAGGGGTCTACCCTTTGATTATTTTCCAGTTGTGAGTTTAACATTGATGTGATTGTATTATATGATCTCTCTGTTTGCCTGTATGCATGTGAGTTATACTTATTTATTTTCAGGAGATCTATTAAACATTACTAATATGTAGCAAATATTTTTTAAAGTTTTTAAATCTACCATTGATTTTGTTTATATTATTTATGATACACATTGGCTTTATTTTTATGTGGTTAAATTAATTTTTTTCCTTATGACTTTTCTCGTGGCTCTTTTGCTTAAAAATTCATTCTTCATATAGAAGTCACATAAATACTTACCTTTGCATTATTTCTTTAACATTTATGTCTTCACTGTAGTTTTTTTTTTTTTATAATTTTGGGATTTATTTTACATATTAATTTAAGGCTTGGAATGCTTCATTATTCCACCTTAATGGTAGAAGATGAACAAAGCTAGTCTTAGGATGTTCTGGTTAATGTTTTAACTCTACTTCATTGTAGGAGGAAGGTCCTACTGATCAAAAAGATAAAATTTCAGTTCAACATGAAATTTGCTTAGTTGGTTATAATGGATATTTTGTCACTGTGTTAATATTATATTGTCTCTTTATACTGCAAAATTTGCATTCTGTATTCCCAGTTTCCTGTGCTTCCCAGAATCACATCGTCTGACAGCCATCCCAGAAGACATTCTCATGAGGACCAGGGATTTCAATGCCATACCCACATGCTGGATTACAGAAAATGCTCAGCAGATGAGTCATTCAAGGAGGCACTGGAATCAAAAGGAAGATCTCATTCCAAAATTCAAGCATTTTCAGAGTCCTTTGAACAGAAACTGTGCTTTAGAACCAAACGCTCCGTCTCTTTGGTATGTAATGGAGTTATTGAATATTTAACCACTTTAAGAAAGGAAACCCGAAGGGTTCATCCTTCCCAAGTTTGAGGAGGATAGATCTAACTTCTTCGTTTATAGTCTAGTGATGAAGCCTTTGAAAAATGACTGTTTTAGATAGCTCAGATGTATATAAATATTCTTCATTATTTTTATTGGAGATAGCTGGTGTAGGACGAATTACCAGAGGGCCATAGGTGGAATGTTTTTGTTACTGAGGTCTTCTGGTTCTCTGAGACTATTTTTGTCAGTCTTATAAATAATTGTGCCTTGTTCTTCTTTCACTATTTGAAGAAGGAAAAAACTATCCCAATTGTGCTGTCTTTTCATATCTAATCCAGGAGTAAATAGTGTATGATGGTGGTCTGTTCCCCTGTACTTCTTTTCTTTCTTTTTTTTTTTTTTTAAGATTTTGTTTATTTGAGAGAAAGAGAGATTGAGAGAGATAACAAGCCAGGGGAAGGTCAGAGGGCGAGGGAGGAGCAGATTCCCTGCTGAGCCGGGAGCCTGATGTGGGACTTGATCCCAGGACCCAGAGATCATGACCTGAGCTGCAGGTAGATGCTTAACTGACTGAGCCCCCCAGGCACACTCCCCTGTACTTCTAAAAAATATGCAGAAGGAATTCTCTAAACATTAGTAAGTATCCAAAAGTAGGAGGAGTCCAGGCATTTCACAGTGGCCCCTGGGAGTTTAAGTGAAGCACAAAGCAGAGACAGGCATGAAACGGTGGAAGAGTAGAAACTCCATTGATAATGCTAAACTTGTTACATAAAGTAATAAACTAGAGATCAATTAAGTTGGGGATAGTTTTTGAACTCCACAACATGTTCACTGAGTCACCTTGAGCAAAATAACTTCTTTTTTTCTGTGTTTTTTTTTTTGTTTGTTTTGTTTTATTTTGGAATAAATACGTATCTCTGCCATGCAGTAGGCAGAACGAATAAGTGACCAGGAGTATTGCCACCTGGTTCTTGAGCTTTGCTCTGTTAACATACAGAGGAAGACATGTGGCTGCTTCCTACCTCGTTGCCCATCTGAACACAATGCTTTCTGCTTAGCAGTGATGGCTGTTGGGACTATCACCACACATCCTTGGCTTCTAGGTGGCACCTCACTTTTATCAGAGAGTGACACTGTGTATGGTTTCCCTTCAGGAGGCTGCTCTCTTCACCTGATCATAAGAGAAACTCAGGAAATTAATACCGATACAATAATTTTATACCTAATTGATTGATTTTGTTCATATTTTGCCAGTTGCCTCAACAATATTCTCTATAGTGAAATTTCAGATCGTGTGTTGAAACCAATTTTCACATCCCTCTAACTGATTTTATTCAGGAACAGTCTTTTCTTGTCTTAAATAAAGACAAGAATAAAATAATCTAACTGATTTTATTCTGGAACAGTCTTTTCTTGTCTTTTATGACACTGACATTTGAAGAATACAGGCCAGATATCTTTTAGAGTGATGCCTCATTTGGGTTTAGCTGACATTTCCTGGTGATTAGATTTAGATTATGAACTTCCAGTAGGAATTTAAGAGGAGTGCAAGAATTCCTGTTTTAAAATAAATTACATGATTGAGTCACTAATTATATTAATCAGGAGATATATTGGTTTTTTTCTGGAACAAGTTATGATATAAATGTCTTTTGAAAAGAATTTTAATCTGAACTGCTCTTTGTTGATTCTGATGTCCTCAGAAAAAATTCCATATAATAACATATCTTATGTAACTGCTAACATACCTTTTGCTAATATTATAAGCCCTAACAGTGTATAAACATGAAATCAGTTCTCTTATTTAAAGGGATACTCATCACATTATCCCTAAAATACCAAATGTTAGCTAGTATTTCATTTCCCATGCTCTTTCTTTTGAGTACCAAGGCAATCAAGACAGCATTTTCAACTTTTTGACTCAAAGACTCTTTTCACAGTTCCATATAATAACCAGAAACCTGCTAGGAATTTACAAAATCATTTAATTTTTTTCATATTATCTATGTAAACAATGGAATATTTTATGTTTATAAAATTTTAAGTTTTTTATATCTTATAACAGTTTTAAGTTTTATAAATTTTTATCATTATGTAAAATTAAAAATTTAGAATATACATACAGTTTAAAACTTGTTCTTATTTAACAATTGACATACTTTTCTAAAGCTAACTACACTAAAAGTGTGGTTGATCAGCAAATCTAAAACTGATTTCTATTTTGGCTGGGGACCAAATGTTGAGTAATGTGTAAACATCAAAAAGATCCAGAAGCTAGTTTCGTGACCTGATCATGACCAATAACATCAAATTCTTTCATTTTGTTACTGAAAACTCCAATAGTCTTATTTTGATAATTTTTACATTTTGTTTATAAGCAATGAGAGAAGAAAACAGATTCCAACTCATTGTCTACGAGCATTTCTCAGATAGTCTTTCTTCTCAGTAAGGGAAAAGCCATCACTTTATTTTGAAAATAATTGTCATTATAGTTTCTCTTGTTTATATTGCTCTTGTAAGCATTCAAGATCTAATACGACTACTAGGTTTAATGAGAATAATCTGGAGGCACATTTACAGAACAACTACAGTTTTTAAGTCTCTTAACCTGCATCTCGGCTTTGTCATTTGTTTCGCTTTTTGACTTTGGCCACTAGACCATTATAGATAGAAATGAAACTATCTAGCACTGAAGAGTAGCTGACGTGACCACGGGAACCAGACACCCTCCTACCTCAGCCTGTGGGATTGAGTCCTGAGGTGGCTCCTCTGACTGTCACGCATCCCAGAGCATATTCATTTGACAGACGCTCAGGTGTTCCCCAGGGTTTCCAGTTCAAATGGAAGAGAGGGAGAGTCATGATGTTATCTGTTTATTATTTTTTATTTTTTTAAATTTAATTTTATTTTTTCAGTGTTCCAAGATTCATTGTTTATGCAACCACACCCAGTGCTCCATGCAGTACATGCCCTCCTTAATACCCACCACCAGGCTCACCCAACCCCTACCCCTCCCTTCCAAAACCCTCAGTTTGTTTCTTAGAGTCCACAGTCTTTCATGGTTTGTCTCCCCCTCCAATTTCCTCCAACTCACTTCTCTCCATCTCCCAATGTCCTCTGTGATATTCCTTATGCTCCACAAGTAAGTGAAACCATATGATAATTGACTTTCTCTGCTTGACTTATTTCACTCAACATAATCTCTTCCAGTCCCATCCATGTTGATGCAAAAGTTGGGTATTCATCCTTTCTGATGGAGGCATGATACCACCTTCCACCAGTTAGAGTGGCCAAAATTATTTGTTTATTTTTAAAAATAGAAGTGTAAGTAGATGCCATCACCACATTTATCAATGCCATCTTTTAGTCAGTAATGCCTTCGAAAGACCCTCCTGGACCATGGAAATGAAAGAAACCCTCCTCCTTCCCAGC
Source organism: Mustela putorius furo (assembly GCF_011764305.1). Lineage (NCBI taxonomy): Eukaryota > Metazoa > Chordata > Mammalia > Carnivora > Mustelidae > Mustela > Mustela putorius. Next base: position 26,986,000 of record NW_025421987.1, read on the forward strand.
CCGTACTTCCCTAACATATCACCCTGTTTGCTCATTATCGTCGCACTCACCACTATCTGTGATTTTCTTGTTGCCTTTTAGACTTACTGTCTATCACTCCTGATGCAGGGGTAATATTGAGGAAGTAGGGTTTCTTTAGCTAGTGCTGTATCTCTTAATCTTAGAATAGTAGTATATGTTCAATAAATCAGTGAATGTGGACCCCTGAGCAACCAGCTGGGGAATGTTAATGTGCCTGGATATCATTTCCTCAGCACTTTGTTCTTCACATAGCCCTCACCTTAGAACTTAATGCAAACTCTATTGTTAATGTAATTTAAAGAAGTAGACACTGGAAGGTTAGAATCATTCCATATATGATTCACTTGCCATATTCCTTTTCAGAAAGCACCAGGAGACCATTAATTATATCGTACTGTGAAATCACATCCCTCTATAGGTCTGAGTTGGATACAGGTCGAGTTTCTCCCATAAACCATGGGTGTCTATGGGTTTGCTAACACCCGAGGCCCCATTCCTTTTATTTATGACTAAAACCTTTAGCGACACCTTTGGGCTTCTGCTAAATTTATTATGAGAAACTAAGATGTGGAAGTCTACTAAATGACCAGGGCTTTCTTCGTTTCTGAGAGTTAGGAGAAATGTGGCTCATTGTCAGCTATCTGTACATTTCTACCCTTTCTCTGACCTTTCTCTTTCAGGGGCCTGAGAGCAGGAAGGAGAGGAGAGAAAGGGAATGCCTGAGGATGGAGATAAAATCTCGAAAGAAAGTGGAGGAAAGAAGGAACCCTAGGAAGGAAGAACACGGAGAAGCACACATGCCCCCCTTGGTTAAAAGAGAGTCCAAATAGTGTTTCCATATCATGTCTCCAGATGCCAGGTTTTGGTGGCACTTGTGAAGGAGTGTCCGGAAATGCTGAGTGACTGCAGTGGTCCATCAGTGCAGGGCTCCCCAAGATGACTCGCGCCTGACTCCCACTGCTTCTGATGTCTTAGTCCGAGAGTGTGATCTGCTATGTGGTCCTTTTATGGGAATAAAGAAAAGAAAATGTATTTTAATAGAAGAAGTGATTCTTAAAAATGTAAAGAAAGATATTTAAAGAGCCACCAACGCATCTTCACTAACTCTTCTTCTGCATCAGCCTTGCAAATAAGTTTAAATAAAAGTCATTGATGTGACTCTAAGTTTACTTCTTTATCAGAATTATGTAAGTGTGTCTAACGGCCGTCATCTAAGGGGAACTGGTAATTAATGTGCCAAGCACTATGCTGAGTTCTTACCTAAAATAATCCTCACTACTCTGTGATGGGACCTATTGTCTTCACTTGCTAGCTGAGAAAATGGAAATTTAGACCATCTGGAAATTCACTGGTGAGGTGGCAGAGTTAGGGCCAGAGCCCGGTTCATTCTAACTCATGCCTCTAACCTGAGGCAGGACCTTCATTTCCCTTTAGCTCTGGCTCCTAACTTGGTGTGTGTGTGTGTGTGTGTGTGTGTGTGTGTGTGTGAGAGAGAGAGAGAGAGAGAGAGAGAGAGAGAAAGAGAGAGAGAGATGTGCATGGAATGAGTGGATGTGAATGAGAAAAGCAGGAGCTGGGAGTAGCTTATGATTTTGATTATGTGGGTGGAGACTGATTCTCTGAGGTCAGTTTTATGCTCTGGGTTTTAACTTTCTGAGACCATATTCATGTTTCTTAATTTAAATTTTATATTGAGACATAACTGACATATAACATTATATTAGTTTCAGGTATACAACATAATGATTTGATATTTTTAATATATCATGAACTTATCACCACAATAAGTCTAGTTAACATACATTATCATACAATTACAAATTTTTTCTTATGATCAGAACTTTTAAGATATACTCTTTGAGTAACCTGCAAATATACAATTATACATTGCAATGCAAATACAATGCAAATATACATTATTACTAACTATAGTCAGCAAGCTTACCTTATATCCTATGACTTATTTAAAAAGATGGAATGCTTCCTGAATTTACATGTCATCCTTGTGTAAAGGCCATGCTAATCTCTGTATCATTCCAATTTTAGTATATGTATTGCTGAGGTGAGTACTTTTTTCCCCCAATTTTCAGCTTTATTGATATATAATTGATAAAATTGTGTTTTAAATTGTACAAACATGATGATTTGACACATTATGCTTTGTGAAACGATTACCACAATCAGGTTAATTAACCCATCGAGGCCATATGCTATCACTATTTTTCTTTCCTAGAAGAAAGGATACTAGAACTCTCCCTATTTCTTCTTCTTTTTTTTATATTGGAGTATAACTGACATTTAACACCCTATTAGTTTCAGGTGTACAACATAATGATTTGATTTTTGTATACTTCGTGAAATAATCACCACAGTAAGTCTCATTAACATCCAACATCACACATAGTTATAATGTTTTGTTTTTTGACGAGAACATTTTTTTCCTTTAAAAAAAACCTGGGTGGCTCACTCGGCTAAGCATCTCAGGTCGTAATCCTGGGGTCCTTGGATGGAGTCCCACATCTCTCTTTCCCTTGCCTCACTCCAGCTTGTGCTCTCTCTTGCTCACTCACTGTCTCTCTCAAATAAATAAAATAAAATAAAAACAAAAGAAGTGTCTGTTAGCCATTTGTATGTCTTCTTTGGAGAAATGTCTGCTCATGTCTTCTGCCCATTTTTTGATGTGAGGATCTATTTTTTAAGTGTTGAGTTTGAGGAGTTCTTTATAGATCTTGGATATCAGCCCTTCATCTGTAGCGTCATTTGTGAATATCTTCTCCCATTCTGGGGGTTGCCTCTTTGTTTTCTTGACTATTTCCTTTGCTGTGCAGAAACTTTTGATCTTGATGAAGTCCCAAAAGTTCATTTTTGCTTTTGTTTCCTTTGCTTTTGGAGACATGTCTTGAAAGAAGCTGCTGTGACCAGTGTCGAAGAGGTTACTGCCTATGTTCTCCTCTAGGATTTTGATAGATTCCTGCCTCACGTTGAAGTCTTTTTTTTTTTTTTTTAAGATTTTATTTACTTACTAGACAGATAGATATCACAAGTAGGCAGAGAGGCAGGAACAGAGAGCCCAATGCGGGGCTCGATCCCAGGACTCTGGGATCGTGACCTGAGCTGAAGGCAGAGGCTTTAACCACTGAGACACCCAGGCGCCCCCTCATGTTGAAGTCTTTTATCCATTTCAAGTTTATCTTTGTGTATGGTGTAAGAGAATGGTCGAGTTTCATTCTTCCACACATAGGTATCCAGTTTTCCCAGCAGTTGAAGAGACTGTCTTTTTCCCACTATATATTTTCTCCTGCTTTGTTGAAGATTATTTGATCATACAGTTGCAGGTCCATATCTGGACTCTCTATTCTGTTTCACTGGTGTGTGTCTGTTTTTCAGCCAGTACAATGCTGTCTTGGTGATCACAGCTTTGTAGTAAAGCTTGAAACCAGGCAATGTGATGTCCCCATTTTGTTTTTGTTTTTCAACATTTTCTTAGCAATTCAGGGTCTCTTCTGGTTCCATACAAATTTTAGGATTGTTTGTTCAAGCATTCTGAAAAATGCTGGTGGAATTTTTATTGGGATGGTATTGAAAATATTGATTTCTCTGGACAGTATAGACATTTTAACAATGTTTATTCTTCTGATCCATGAGCATGGAATGCTTTCCATCTTCCTGTGTCTCCTTCAATTTCTTTCATGAGTGTTCTGTAGTTCCTTGAGTACAGATCCTTTACCTCTTTGGCTAGATTTATTCTCAGGTATCTTATGGCTCTTGGTGCTATAGTAAATAGAATCAATTCTCTAACTTCCCTTTCTATATTTTCATTGTTAGTGTATAAGAAAGCAACTAATTTCTGTACATTGATTTTGTATCCTGTCACATTACTGAATTGCTGTATGAGTTCTAGTAATTTGGGGGTAGAGTCTTTTGGGTTTTCCATATAAAGTATCATGTCATCTGCAAAGAGAGAGAGTTTTCATAATCATTAGCTATCAGGGAGATTCAAATCAAAACACATTAAGATACCCACTTACCCCAGTTAGAATGGCCAAAATTAACAAGACAGTAAACAACAAATGTTGGAGAGGATATGGAGAAAGGGGAACCCTCTTACACTGTTGGTGGAAATGCAAGTTGGTGCAGCCACTTTGGAAAACAGTATGGAGATTCCTTGAGAAATTCAAAATAGAGCACCCTATGACCCTGCAATTGCACTACGCGGTATTTACAACAAAGATACAGTTGTAGTGAAAAGAAGGGCCATCTGTACCCCAATGTTCATAGCAGCAATGGCCACAGTTGTCTAACTGTGGAAAGAGCCAAGATGCCTTTCAACAGATGGGTAAAGAAGATATGATCCATACATATGTTGGAGTATTATGCCTCCATCAGAAAGGATGAATACCCAACTTTTGTATCAACATGGATGGGACCAAAGGAGGATTAAAACAATGAATCTTGGAACACTGAAAAAATAAAATAAAATAAAGTAAGATAAAAACAAAAGAAAAAACCCCAACCTAACCTCCCATTTTGGTATCATTGATATCCCCAAACTGCACAGATTTAATGTACAGAATTTGATGAGTTTGGACATATGTGTATACCCATGGAACTATTACCACCAATCATCATCAATTCCTCTTCTTTACTCCTCAACAATGCTCTGAAGCATGGCATTTCTTAACTACTTCCACAATTCATACAAGTCCTTCCTTCTTAATATGGATCCTTTAAAAAAATTTTGTTTAAGTAGGCTCTATGTCCAGCATGGAGCCCAATGTAGGGCTTGAACTCACGACCCTGAGATCAAGACCTGGGATCAAGACCCAAGCTGAGATCAAGAGTTGGGCACTTAACTGACTGATCCACCCCTGCACCCCAGTATGGGTCCTTTTTTTGAAATTACTTAAGGCAAAATTAGTATGTTTGAGAAAGTTTTCCTTGCAGACATATATGATGAGAACTTTTAAGACCTATTCTTTTAGCAACTTTCAAATATGAAACAATGTTATTGACTATAGTCACCATGCTGTACATGACATTCATATGACTTATTTAATGACTGGGAGTTTGTACCTCTTGACCCCCTTCACTCATTTTACTCACTCCTTTATCTCCCCTCCTCTCAGGCAACAACCGATCTATTCCCTGTATCTACGAGTTTTGTTTTATTTGTTCTTTTTTTTTTTTTTTTTTGGATTTCACATTTAAGTGAAATCATACAGTATTTGTCTTTCTCTGCTTCACTTACTATTCACTTAGCATAACGCCCTCAAGGTCTATTCATATTGTGGTGGATGGCAAGATTTCCATTTTTTGGTGCCTGAATAACATTCCATTGTATATATACACCACATCTTCTTAACCCATTTATCCACTGGCTAAAGTTTGTTCTGTATCTTGGCTATTGTAAATAATGCTGCGAGGAACACAGGGATACATACTCCTTTTTGAATTAGTGTTTCCGTTTTCTTCAGATAGATGTCCAGCTGGATCGTATGCTAGTTCTGTTTTTAATTCTTTGTGGAATCTCCATGCTGTTTACTGTGTTGGCTGCACCAATTTACATTCCCACCAACAGTACACAATTGTTCTCTTTTCTCCACATCCTCACCAACACTTGTTATTTTTTGTCTTTTGATAATAGCCATTCTGACACATGTGTGGTGACATCTCATTGTGGTTTGATTTCTATTTCCCTGATGATTAGTGATGTTGAATATATTTTCATGTGTATGTCAGAATCTGTATGTATTCTTGGAGAAAATGTCTGTTTGGCTCCTCTGCCCATATTCCAATGCCCAAGGACAGCCAGAGTCTCCATTTTGTAAATAATATCTCCGCAAACTCTAGTCCTAAACTATGATTTGTTGCTTATGTAAGGCACAAAGTAACTTTGTCATAGAGAGTGAGAAGAAGGAAAGGGGGAAGAAAAAAAGAAGAGGAAACTGAGGGAAAAGTAAAGTAGCAATTATATTTGTTTTTTTCAAATATATTGTATTTTTTAAATTTTCTTTTTAAAAATTTCTTCTTTATTCCAGTATAGTTAATATACAATGTGAAATTAATTTCAGGGGTAATTAATATAGTGATTAATAGAGTGATTCAACAATTCTGTTCTGTTCTGGTGTTCATCAAGATAAGTGTACTCTTTAATCCCCTTCACCTATTTCACCCATCTCCTGCCATCACCCTGCCCTCTGGTAACCATCTGTTCTCTTCAGTTAAGAGTCTATTTTTTTTAGTTTTTTCTCTTTTTCCCCTTTGTTTGTTTTGTTTCTTAAATTCCACATATGAGTGAAATCGTATGGTATTTGTCTTTTTCTGATTGACTTATTTTGCTTAGCATTATACTCTCTAGCTCCAACCATGTTGTTGCAAATGGCAATATTTCATTCTTTTCTATGGCTGTCTAGAAATTATATGTATATATATATATACCCCACATATTCTTTATCCATTCATCTATCAATGGACACTTGGGCTGTTTCCATACTTTTTTTATTGTAAGTAATGCTGCAATAAACATTGGGGTGCATATATCCTTTTGAATTTTTGTGTTCTCTGGTAAATACCTGATAGTGCGATTACTGGATCATATGGTAGTTCTATTTTTAATTTTTTGAGGAACCTACATACTGTTTTCCACAGTGGCTGTACCAGATTGCATTCCCATCAATAGTCCATGAGAGTTCCTTTTTCTCTCATCCTTGTCAACACCTGTTGTTTCCTGTGTTACTCATTTCAGCCATTCTGGCAGGTGTGAGGTGGTATCTTATTATAGTTTTGATTTGTATTTCCCTGATGATGAGTGATGTTGAGCATTTTTCACGTGTCTGTTGGCCATCTGTGTGTCTTCTTTGGAAAAATGTCTATTTGTATCTTCTGCTCATTTCTTTACTGGATGTGTGTGTGTGTGTGTGTGTGTGTGCGCGCGCGCGCGCGTGTATGTTGAGTTTGATAAGTTCTTTATAGATTTTTGGATACTAGCCTTTCATCAGATGTGTCATTTCCAAATATCTTCTCCATTCCAAAGGTTGCCTTTTAGTTTTGCTGATTGTTTCCTTTGCTGTGCAGAAGCTTTTTATCTTGATGAAGTCCCAATAGTTCTTTCTTTGCTTTTGATTCCCTTGCCTCCAGAGACGTGTCTAGTAAGAAGTTGCCACAACCAAGGTCAGAGAGGTTGCTGCCTTTGTTCCCTCTAGGATTTTGATGGTTTCCTATCTCACATTTAGGTCTTTCATTCCTTTTGAATTTATTTTTGTGTATGGTGTAAAAAAGTGGACCACTTTCATTGTGGTTTTGATTTGCATTTTCCTGATACTAAGTGATGTTGAGTGAAAATTTTCAAATTTCATACAACTTGTACCTTCACCCATTTTTGACTGGCACATTTACATGGTCTTTTAATGCAGTATGATTCTTTTTCACACATGTAAAGATGACATCAAGCTATTACCTGGTGCTGTTTGTTATTTGCCACCACTGAGGGGGAGGAGAGGGCCTGACCTTTTACCAGGGTTTGCATTCTGCTATAGTTATGAAGAAAACAGTTGTTTCTTGGGGCTCCTGGGTGGCTCAGTGGGTTAAAGCCTCTGCCTTCGGCTCAGGTCATGATCTCAGAGTCCTGGGATCGAGCCCTGCATCAGGCTCTCTGTTTGGTGGGGAGCCTGCTTCCTCCTTCTCTCTCTGCCTGCCTCTCTGCCTACTTGTGATTTCTGTCTATCAAATAAATAAATAAAATCTTAAAAAAAAAAAGAAAACAGTTGTTTCCCTATCCTTGGTTCATATGCTTTTCAGTCTTGACAACCAATTTTCAGATTTGGAGATGGTCTGCTCATAGAATATAGAAAGTCCTGGGTGGAGGTGGCCCACCCATGGGAACAGGTGGCAGCTAGATGGAGTGGCTGGCTGGCACAGGTTACCTGGCAAGGTTCTTCCCTTCCCTACATTCAAGGATTGCAATACTTGTAAAAATCACGAGATGGAATTTTATAGTACATTTCATCAAAATGGGAGGAAGTCTATTCAACACATTTTCAGCACCATAGCACGTGGAAAAGTGGGCACTCTGAAAAGGAAGCTTATTGCCTTTTTTATATCCTAAAATGACACTTCCTATAATAAAAATACAGATAAAGGAAAAGAATAAAAATTAAAAACTTTTATTCTACATGCTCAGGGATAAACATGGTTAATAATTTTGTGTTTGTCCATCTAAAGTATTATCTGTGTGTATACACACACGTACATAAAAAACTTTTTTTCAGACATGAGCTCATTTCAGTTACCAATATAATAACCTTAAAATCCTTTCAAATCAGTAAGACTAGCGCACAATTTTAATGGTTTCTTTACAATAGCTTTTAGACATGCTCAAAATCCTTCTATCTTAAAAATCTTCTCTCATAATATGCCAATAGGTATCATTCTTAATATCCAGTAGTTAACATTTTAGCTATCTTCCCTTTCCTAAAGAACTTAAAGAGTTATCTGCATTTCCTTCTCAGTTTCCAGTCTGTCAATTTCCAGTCTGTGGCATAAGGTAGATAGAGGCTGTCTACCTTCTATAGAAAATGTTTTCATGAAAGTCACCCATGATCTCCTTCCTGTCAAATGCTATGAAAATCTCCCTCTGATTATTTACCTACTTTCTGGCAGCATCTGACACCGTTGTCTACTCTGTCCCTTTTGAAAATTTTTCTTTGGTTCTTGTGACCTATACTCTTTCGGGTTTCCTGGGACCTCTGATCGCTCTTGGTTGGTTTTTGGAGAGGGATCTTCATCCTTGGAATGCTAGTGTTCCTCTGTGCTCTGCCTGGGCACTTCTCTCACTCTTTATTCCCTCTGGGGGAATTTCAAGCATTCCCCTGGCATCAGCTGTGTACCAGTGGACAGTCCCCCAATCTATCCTGTGGGGCAGACCTCTCCCCAGACTACCACACTCACATATACAACTGGCACTTGGACACAGAAGTAGCTGCAAGTTTAAACAGGCATCTCCAACTCATCTTTTAAAAGCAAACAACAATTTCTTGCATGGTCTGCCCCTGTTCTGCCTCTCCTCCATGTTTCCTACCTCAGTGAATGATGACTCATTTAGCAGTTGTCATGTGAGAACCTGGCTGAGTCTGAAGTCATCTTGCACTCCTCTTCTTCTCCATCCAGATAACCATCAACTTGTCCCCATTTCGCCTCTAAATATCACTTGGATTTACCCAATTCTCTTCATTCTCATTGCCACTACCCTATTTCAGGCTCTTTCTAACTCAGCGTCTTTCCAACAAAAATGATAATATTTTGGATATATTTGGTAAAATAAAATAGATTATTAAAATTAATTTTATCTGGTTTTTCCTGCTTTTTAAACGCGGCTACTAGGAAATTTAAACTCACATATATTATATGTGTCATATTTCTACTGACCTATACTCAGAATAACTCTCAAGCTTCTTTTTGTATTACTTGAGATTTGCTTTTAAGTTCTACTCAGTTGAGGAAATATAAACATTCAATTAATCCACAGTGTGATTTTGGGTTAACTGGCTTAGTGTTGGTACAACATTTCGAAGTTTATTATCTCTCTCTCTCTTCCCTTCCTCCCTCCCTCCCTCCCTCTACCAATTCCAAATAAAAATGCCTCTGTCCATTCATATTTTTCTCTGTATATAGTATAATTCAGGTAGGTTTTATCATATGGTGTAATGGTTTCATTACATGTCTGTCCTTCCATTATACTGTAAACTCTTCATGTCTTCATCTTCCTTGCATTCCCCAAATCCAGTAGGTTCCTCTAGTATTGTAGCAGCTATCCATGTATATAGTTTGAGGGTATCATTCTAAACAACCAGGGCCCGAAAACTTGAATGACTTTTGCTTATTTTAGGCAAGACACTGTCATATATTACTCTCTTATAGCTAGTATTTCCTCCCTAAAATGGGCACTTTTTTTTACTTATAAAAGTAATATCTGGCACACTTTCAAATAATGCAGAAACATATAACATAGAAAATGGCAGTCCTCTGGGAAAGCCCAGGGTCAGAACTTGGATCTTGGTATCGTTCAGCATCACTTTCAGAGCACTCTGGTCTACTCTGCTCTAGGGGGCAGACTTGAGCTGACTTTGGGATAAGTGACCTGCAACACCAAGAAACCTGTGGCAGACTGATGACAAAACCACGACCCTTACTTTCAAAACGAGAGAACTGTAGCATTTCTTATCAAAACTCTTGGAGGTTGGATTAAGCAAAATAAATAGTGGATAATTTTTATGATTTAGAATATATCTAAAGCTACATGTTCATGAAGGAAGGTGACACCCTGGTTGTAACTATGGGGCACAAAAAGAAAAAAAGGGCTTAAAATACTGTGTAGATGATTTGCATTTGCATTTGGTACAATGGGAACTTTTAAACTGGTAAAGGGGGGGCGACTGTAAATTCTGATTTTCTCTTTGGAGTTTTAAATATCCTACTCTAACCTTGGAATATAGATTGCTGTTTGAGCTGAACTTCTGCTATAGCTTTGGAGCCAGTTACCACATTAATTGGTGAGCACGTTTCTGCCCCATCTGCACATAGGCTGTATGAGGCAAAACAAACAAACAAACAAAAAAACCAAAAAAACCCCACAATAGTGAATGAGAACCCTTGTGCAATGTTGATTGGAATGCAAATTGGTGTAGCCACTATGGAAAATAGTATGGAGATGACTCAAAAAATGAAAACTAGAACTACTATATGATTCAGTAGTTCCACTTCTGGGTATTTATCCAAAGGAAATGAAAACACTAACTTGAAAGGATATCTGCACCCCCATATTTATTGAAACATTATTTTGCAGTAGCGAGACATAGAAACAACATGTATAGATGAATGAATAGATAAAACAGATGTGATATCTATCTATCTATCTATCTATCTATCTACAATGGAGTATTATTTAGCCATAAAAAGAAGGAACTCTTGTCATTTGTGACAACATGAGTGTGTCTTGAGAGGTTACACTAAGTGAAATAACTCAGACAGAGAAAGACAAAAACCATATGATCTCATTTATATATGGATTATTAAAAAACAAAAAAAAAGCCCCAACTACTGATGACTATAGTCAGCAAAATTGTATTGCATATTTGAAAAAATAGATCTCAAATGTTCTCATCAAAAGAAAAAAAATTGTAATTATGTATGGTGATGGATGTTAATGAGACTTATTATGGTGATCATTTCCCAATATATGCAGATACTGAATCATTATGTTGCACACTTAAAACTAATGTAATATTATAAGTCAGCCGTATCTCAATAAACACCCAACCAAAATAAAAAGCTATGGTAAACTGTGAAACCCCTTTATTTTACTTAGCCTCTGTCCCCTGGCTTATGCATGCATATATGCCCAGCAGCTCTCGAGTGGCTTAAACCCCAAAAGCGTAGACACACCTTGCCCCTGCCTCATGATCTCTGAGTCTCTCCCTTGCCTACTAATTGCCAGGATTCATTTGTTCATTCAACAAAAAAAATTTTTGACTGCTGGTGCTGTGCTGGGGATAGAGCAGTGAGCAAAACATAGAACACCTTGTTTTTTGGGAGCTCATATTCTAGTGAGGAAGACAGATAGTAGACAAAAATCAACACATCTCTGCTTGACTTATTTCGCTAAGCATGATACGCTCTAGTTCCATCCATGTTTGCCTCTGTGTGGTCTTTGAGCCTTCCTATGATTTTTATTCTTATCCTTAAGGCTCTACTCTAGCTAATAAACTTTAACTAGAACTCAAAAAAAAAAAAAATCAACACATCACTTCCGCAAAGATAACTCTTAAAAAACAGATGATTGTGTCAGTCTCTAGTTTGAAGAACTTGGCAGGCTCCTCATTGTTTACAGAATTAAATCAAAACATTTTAGCCTGGCACCAAGCACCCCATCCAGCTGCTTTCAGACTTTGATGAAGAAGACACTGTCTCCCCTCTTCTTACCTCCTTCCCTCCCACTTCCTCCTTCCTCGGTGCGTGATACATCTTTCTTCATAGCCCCTATTTTCATTGCTATTATATAAATTGCCTTCAAGTGTTTTGGTGGAGGGATAAGTGCAAACTAATGAAGTCTTCATAATGACTATTGTGTCTATTTGTTTGGATTTTCCGTTTGGGATGGGCACTGGTTAGCCATTCATTAAGAGGTAATAATAATGTTGTGCTGGTCCTGGGCCATTTTAATATGATTATGGAGCTAGCCAAATACTTTCTCAGGAATCTCTCTTCTCATCTCTGAAATACATCCATCACCTGTGATTAGTTAATATGTATTTAAAGGCTTCTCACTAGGTTCTTATAAACAAGTGGCTTTATTTCTCACCCCTCAATTTGCAAACATAGTAAGATAATGACACGTCACTATTTCCAGGGAAGAGCAGAAGCAAAAGGGGGGGGGGAGGAGACAAAACAAAACGGAGGAGGAATGAGAGAAACAAAACCAGAGGACTTTTATTTATTTATTTATTTTAAAATCAGAGAACTCTTAAAGGTCAGATGATAAATAAGTACTAGGGATATAAGCCTGCTTCCTCCCCTCTCTCTCTGCCTGCCTCTCTGCCTATTTGTGATCTCTCTCTGTCAAATCAATCAATCAATAAAATAAAATAGAACCCCAGGCAGACTTCACGCTAAGCATAAGCCCAAGGTAGCTCAATCTCACCAACCTGAGGTCATGACCTGAGCTGAATTGGGCATTTAACCAACTGAGCCACCCAGGCACCCCTATTCATTTACTTGTTGATGGACATTTGCGTTGGATCTAATTTTTGACTATTACAAATAAGTTTGGTATATATTTGTGTACCAGTCTTTCTATGGACATATGCTTTATGCTTTCATTTTTTAAGGGATGGAATTCCTGGGCCACAGGGTAAGGGTAGTTTTTTTAACTTTTTTAAAACTTTTTAAGAACCTATCAAACTGTTTTCCAAAGCGGTTATACTATTTTATATCCCCACTAGCTATACATGGGAATTCTAGTTGCCCCGCATCCTTACCAACTCTTGATGGGGGCCAATCTTTTTAATTTTAGCCATTCTAATGTTACTGGATAGAGCACCAGTTCTGAACTCAGCTTCTGCAGCTTGCTGCTTGAAAGGCAACACTAGAGAGATGCGCATTGGTGGGAAAAGGAAGGTTGTTTTATTCAGGAAGCTGGAAACCTAGGAAGATGGTGGGCTAACATCCCCCAAACCATCTCCCCAGTCTAGGAGTAGCAGGAGGCTTCTCAAGGAGGGAAGCATGGGGGAAATGGTGACAGGGCTACATGCAGGAGAAGCTGGTACTGAGCAGTAGATCATTTGTCCTTTCAGATTCCTCCCCTCTGCCAGTGATCGAAACTCCCAGGCATCTCTCAGTGAAGGCTATCCCTGTAGTCCAACATGCCATGCCCTGGCAAGGCAGTCATGACAGGCACCCTGTACCCAGAATCTCTTATTGAGGATACCATGGTCAGTGGTGGTTGTTTTTGAGTGCGGTCAGGCCTTACCTTCTGGAAAGTCTGGTCCTTTTTCCTAAGGCCAGCAGTCTGCAACATGTCAAGGGAAGTAGGCTAGTTCTGCTGCAAACCCTGGGGTTTTAGTCAGCAAGCAGAATGTGTCAGCTTGAAGCAGGTTAACACTCAAGACCCATTGGAATGCTCTTACTCCAGCAGGTACGTAATGGTACGTCACTGTGGTGCTAGTTTCCCATTTCTCAAATGACTAATGGGTGATATTGAACATCTTTGCAGGTGTTCATTTGCTATCAGAATTTTTAAAAATAAATTCTGTTCAAGTATTTTGCCCATTAAAAATATCTGGGTGGTAAAAAATTGTTTTGAGTTTTGACCGTTTCTTATATATTCTGGATACAAGTCCTTGTCAGGTATGTGATTTGCAAATATCTTCTCCCAATAGATGGCTTGTCTTTTTATTCTTTTAATAGCGCTTTTCAAAGAGCAGAATTTCTTTATTTTAATGAAGTCCAAATTCTCAATTTTTTTGGTGTGTGCGTGGGTTGTACTTTTGGTATATTTCAGAGATCTTTACCTAACCCAAGGTCACAAAAGATTTTCTCTATGTATTTTAGAAGTTACATAGTTTTAGGTTTTACATTTAATTCTATGATCAATTTTAAGTTAATTTTTGTACATATTGCAAAGTATGGACAAAGATAGGTTTTGGATAAAAATTTGATTTTTTTTTTGCACATGAATTCACCCCATTGTTCCAACAATTTGTTGAAAACTCTATCCTTTCTCCACTGAATTTTCTTTGTATCTTTTTCAAACATCCATTAAGTATATACATGTGAATCTATTTCCTGACTTTGTTTTGTTACACTGACGTATTTGTTACATTGACGTATTCCATTGTTTTATTTTAAAACACCAGTTTTTTTTTTTTAAAGATTTTATTTATTTATTTGAGAGAGAGACAGTGAGAGACAGCATGAGTGAGGAGAAGGTCAAAGGGAGAAGCAGACTCCCCATGGAGCTGGGAGCCCGATGTGGGACTCAATCCCAGGACTTCGGGATCATGACCTGAGCAGAAGGCAGTCGTCCAACCAACTGAGCCACCCAGGCGTCTCTAAAACACCAGTTTTAATAGTATAATATACTACATGTTGATTATTGAAAACTGGAAGACAAGCAGATAAAAACAATTCAAAACCCAACTACCTAGACATGTGTGATTAATATTTTAGCAATATTTTCCAGTCTCTTGTAGGTATTTTTTCATATTTATGTTAGGAAGAAACCTTAAATCTTTTATGAAATTATATAACAAGTGGTCTTATTTCTTTCTTTCTTTCCTCCCGTCCTTCCTTTTTCTTCTTCTCTAACATGTAAATAATTCAATCAAAAGGTCATTTGGTAGTCTGTCTTCCTCCTCCTCTCCGCTTTCTCCTCTCTTCTCTTTCCTCTTCCTTCCTTCCTTTTCTTTCTCCCTTCCTCAGGGCTAAGGGTTAGAGCTATGGTAGTTGGTTCACCTACATGGGTAGGTACGTGTAGGGTGTGTATATGTACCGCTTGGCAAGTCTTAGGACTAAGGAATCTGCTGGGTGTAGCCAGATTGGTTGCATTAAGGAGGATTGAGATAATAAGTAAATATATTGAGATTCATGAGAACCAGCTATCTCACTGTTAGAGGAATGAGCTTAAAATATGGAAAGTGGAGAGGGTGTTGAGTAAGCCCTGTGATATTGGACTGAAATTGAAGCAAATATGTATGTAAGTCTCTCCGTGTGTATATACATGTGCGTATATATATGGATAAATGCATATATATACACACATATACACATAGATTTATCTTTCTAGATAATTCACATGTTGCTATTATTTTCAGAACCATTTGAGAGCAAATGACAGACATGATGCCCTATTACCTCTGGGTAATTCAATGTGTATTTTAATTTTTATTTATTTATTTTTAAAGATTTTATTTATTTATTTGACAGACAGAGATCACAAGTAGGCAGAGAGGCAGGCAGAGAGAGAGAGGGGGAAGCAGGCTCCTTGCTAAGCAGAGAGCCTGATGCGGGGCTCAATCCCAGGACCCTGAGATCATGACCGGAGCTGAAGGCAGAGGCTTAACTCACTGAGCCACCCAGGTGCCCCTCAATGTGTATTTTTTAAAAAGGATAACATTGGGGTGCCTGGTTGGCTCAGTTGGTTAAGCCTCTGCCTCTGGCTCAGATCATGATCTCAGGGTCCTGGGATGGAGCTCTTCATCAGGCTCCCTGTTCAATGCAGAGCCTGCTTCTTCCTCTGACTCTCCCTGTGTGTTCTCTCCCCCTCTCTCTTTCTTAAATAAATAAAAAAATCTAAAAAAAAAAAAAAGAGAGATAATCATAATATATAATCCCTGTATAATCATAATGTAACCATTAAAATAAGGAAATTAACACTGTTTAAATATTACCATACATATGATAGAAAATATTACTATATATAATGATGATATTCATACACAAACATCCACACACATACTTACTCCAGTAAGGGCTTAGAAGCAATGACACAATAGCAGTGAGCACATCTAGCTCCTGTCTTGGTTTCTAAATACCATTTTCCATGACAGGGAACCAGAGATACTTAGAGAAATAGTTGACTCCAGGATTAAAGCAGATAAAAATGCCAGTTGATCTGGGAACATCATGTATCAGAAAGTGAAGAAATGCACAAACACTAATGGATACATGTCAAAAGGACACATGAGCCACACTGGAGGAAATTTTACTTGCCAATTCTGGGTCAATTTAAGACTCAAAATAAAAAAAAAATCACAATATTACCCATTATAAAATAGAAATTAATTAATCCATACAGATTAATAAATAAGCAAATAAATGGGAAAGAAGGGAAAATGTATTTTATAGTAGAATGCTAACCACATAGCTTCAAAGTATTTTCCCACAAAGTACTTATTACTTATGTAGGAAGTAATATATATATTACTTCTTAATACTTATACTATACATATAGTATATATATACACTATATATACTTATGCTATATATTATATTGCATATATTATATATTATATTATATATATTACTTATGTAAGAAGTAATATCCATATATATGTAGCTATATATCTATATTTATATCTACCTCACTATCTATCTATAATTAACTTTACCATAGAAAACCTGTCAGACATCATCTTATCAAGGGATAAAATTAACATCACCAGTAAGAAGGCAAATCAATATCGTGTGCCTCCTGATCTGACACCCTGAGAAAAGGCATAATATTTCCGTGGTATTGCTGCCAGAAATGTGTAAATAATTTCAAATGGAAGAGATCCTACAAACTAACTGACCTGTACTCTTCAAAAAAAAAAATCTAGGTAATAAAAGACAAGGAAACACTGAAGGACTGTTTAAGATGGAAGAAGAGCAAAGAAATGTGACAAATGCACACAAAATCTTGTATTGGATCCTCACCTAAAAAGTACATTGTTGGAAGAGTTGTTGAAACTTGAATGTTTGGAATAGATGGTAACACTTTATTTGTGTTAATTTTCTATTTCAATGGTTATACTGAGGTTACACAGGAGAGTAACTTTGTTTTCAGGAACTATACATTAAAGTATCAATGGGTAATGGAACAGTATATCAGCTTACTCAAATGGTTCAGGAAAAACATGTATCTATATTTATTTTCATATGTATGTTCGTAAGTTCACAATATGTTCATACTATGTTCATATATATATGATAGAGATAGTGAGCTCAAATTTGGTAGTAAAATGTTAATAACTACAGAATCTGCATAAAGAATGTGCAGAGTTCTTTGTACTGATCTTGATATCTTTCTGTAATTTTGAAATTATTTAAAAATTAAAAGTTGAAAATGCATAATGTAAGAATACTTATTGTAAAAACAAATCTAAATAGCATTCTAGTATATGTAGTAGAGAGTAAAAGTCATACCTAGTACCAATCTCCTGACATAAAATCTCTATACATTTATAAACACAGTTAAAATAACTGATATTCTACTCTTTTTCTTATTTAACAATATATTGTGAACATCTTTACATATCATTATATATACATTGTTAAAATAAAAAACAAAGAGGCTAGCCTTGAAAATCCCCTAGCAGACAAAACCAGTTTTAGTCATACAAAAATGTTTACCTTCTTTTGTAAGACCAAGTTGACCTGAGTCATTTCTTGCTTATGCCTCTGAAAACAATATGCAAAACTTAAACTGTTTCCCAAGGTTGGTATGAAGCAACCATTGACCAGTTCCCTATCGGATAGGAAAATTTTAGCGTATGTGTTGCCAAAGTGAGCACCAGCTGGGAAAATTCTGATGTAGCCAATAACTGTGAAGAATAAACTGCTTTTGCACTTTATAAGCTGCCTTATAACAACATGCCTGTGAGCCTCATTCCATGTTTGAGTGTCCTGTGTTACAAATTATCTTTTTGGTGTGTGCACAATAAGCTTTTTACTAATTACTGCTTTGGTGATTCATTGGTTTTACTTTGTCTGTTTCTGAACTTTTGGCATTTACTTAATTTTTCTTTTTAAAGACTTACTTATTTAAGGGCACCTGGGTGGCTCAGTGGGTTAAGCCGCTGTCTTCGGCTCAGGTCATGGGCTCAGGCAGGTCATGATCTCAGGGTCCTGGTATCGAGTCCCGCATCGGGCTCTCTGCTCAGCAGGGAGCCTGTTTCCTCCTCTCTCTTTGCCTGCCTCTCTGCCTACTTGTGATCTCTTTGTCAAATAAATAAATAAAATCTTTTTTTAAAAAAATAAAGACTTACTTATTTAAGAGAAAGAGAGAGGGAGGGGCAGAGGGAGAGAATCTTCAAGAAGACTGCCTGTTAATTTTTTATCCCATGTATTTCTGCTTTTATCATTTCCCTTTTTCTACTTTCTTTGGGTTTAATTTGCTCTTCTTTTGCTATATTCTTGAGGCAGATGCTTCAATCATTGATCTTTCATCCATTCTAATATTTTAAATATGTATTTAATACTATCAGTTTTCAACTTCCCTACATTCCAAAAGTTTTGATATGCTATCATTCAGCTGAAACACTTTCTTGTTCCCATTGTGATTGCATTTTTGGCCCAAGTATATTTTTGAAATTTTCTAAATCGTGTATATATTACATTTACTTTCAGCTATTGATTTCTAGATTTATTTCATTGTGGTCAGAAAACACAACTTGTTTGATTTCAGTATCTTTGTAATTTGTTGATTCTTATTTCATGGACTAGTTTGCAATCAACATTTGTAAATGATTCATGTGTGTTTGAAAAGAATATGTATTATGCAGATGTTTAATATGGTTTGGTGAAGTCTATAAATGTCAAGTCGTTAATTGTGCGTTTTAAAATTTTCTGCACTTTTAGAATTTTGATTTGTCTATTTGTGTTATAAGTTACAGAGAAAGATTATTAAAATATCCCATATGATTATGGATTTGTCCCTCTATTCTATAGTTCTGCCCATTTTTGCTTTGTATAGTTTGAAGCTGTGTTATTGGGTGTGTATGACAGAATGGCTGTATCTTCCAGGTGCATTGAATCTTTTATCATCATGAAATATCTTTATTATTTTTAATGTTTTTGGCAGTTAAGTCTATCTTGTTTGGTTATTAATATAATTGTATTAGCTTTCTTTTGGTTAGTGTTCGCATTTATTTTAGATTTTTTTGGTAAACAGCATATACTTTTGTGTGTGTGTGTGTGTGTGTATGTTGTTTACTCAGAAAATACATCTTTTGTTTGGTTCATCTACATGTAATTTAACGACTGATATAGTCCATACGTAATGGAAATCTACCATATTGCTATGTGCTTTCTATCCATCCCATTTGTTCTATGTCTTCTTTTCTCCCCTTTATTGACTTGCAAAAATGTTTAGTATTTTTTGCCATTCCATTTCCCTCTTCTGTTAGCTTGGTAGCCATAGCGGATGCCTCTGGTGCCTCATGTCACGTCCCTTGAGGCCACTTCAGATTTCTAAGGCAACTATAGCAGGTAATTCCTTGTGAGCACAATCTTACCTCAGGTGAACAGCATCTCACAACAAGTACTGAATGTGGATCTTTTTACTTTTGGCCTCAGACTTCTCTGAGGGAAGAGGAGAGCAAGTATGGTCTGGAAAAGCAGAAGAATTAACAACTTCAGGGCTAACTCTCAACCAGTGGATATCAGGAACTGATGAATAAATGCTCCAGTTTCCCGTTCTTCAGGAGAACAATTATGAGAAACATTCTGTAGGATTCTCAGGTGTTCTTGTGCTAATCTCTATTGGCCACAATAGTGACCTTGATAACACACCCTATTAATGGCTCTTCCTCCTTCTTTGTCTTGTTCTTTCTCCTCCCTGGCTTCTGCTTCCTGAGATCACCTAGCAACTAAACTACCTGCACCAAATTCTCATCCCAGGTTCTGATTTTTTGGGGAGGGGACCCAAACTAAGACACATTACTGGAAATAGTACTGGAACCCTGATAATTAGGATGGGCCTCTAGATGTGGATCACTTACTGGTGAGATGACAACAAGGATCCCATTGCTGTGGAGAGGGGGCAAAGATAATCTCTGGCCTAGTGTAGCAACACAGTTAAACAGATTCTTTCTCTTCATGCATTGGGATGAAGTATAAGTGAAGTGGAAGAGGAAACACTGGATCACACCATAGCATCAGCACTTGCACAGTATTAGATTAGATTGTATGAATTATAGAGTTGACAGCCTCTGGTTGGTTGCCTTGAAAAACTCAAAGAAGAGAATGACAGGCTCAGTTCAACTGGCTATAAACTTGATTTAGGCTGTAGAAGCAGGGAGGCCTCAAAGGCGGTGTTTACAGGGACAGTCATCACAGGCAGGAATCCATACATGGTGATGAAAATCAGGAGCCCAGGATTTAGTAGAAGACTTAATAGACCTGTGAAGGAAACTGAATAAGTAGCCTTGATATGGCTCCTGTGCTAAAACCAGAGTCCTGACTGAGAAGTGAGTATCCGAGGATATATTTATGATTGTACAGACTGCCTTGGCCCATGAGGAGACAGTCTATCATCCTTAATAATCTGGATATGAATGCCTTTGAGGAACAAGATCATTTTAGCTAGAGTAATTTGGGGCCATTTTTTCTAATTGGATGACTCCCATCATAGAAGAAGATTCCAACAAGTTCCACATAAGTAATGAGTCATTTATTCCTCCAGGAAGCATCTTCAAGTAACTAAAGATAGTCTCAGTTCTGAGAGATCTTCTTCTTGGTCCGAAAGTTACTGGATCTGCTGGTGGTGTTTGTGTAAACACTTATAGGTCTCTTGTCATAATTCCTAAGGTGCAATTCACTGTGTTTTGGGGAGGGAGGTAAGTTAGTGCCTGACCTTCAAGAAATACACTCTTGGAGATGCACACAGTGTCCCTGGAAAGACCGGGTTGTTGATAATTTCTGGAGAGTATCAACTCAGGGGAGTCTGCATCAGTGTGGGGTAGGAGGCATAGATTGACAGTGCCTCCAACGTGGCCTCCTAGCCAGGAGCTGCTAGGCCTTAGGGATAGCTGAAGCTAGTCCCTATTGTGGAAAGACTACCTGAGGGTAGTCAGTCCACCCTGTCCTGTTTGTCTATGTCACTAGCTCATGGGATGACTGAGAATGGGAATGAAGAAAATATTCAGAGGTGTTGACAGGTGTTGTCAGGGAACGTGTAGGAGCTGGAGTCACCCTTTTTTCCAATAAACTTTATGGTGAGGTTAAGGGAACAGTTATTAAATTGTGGTCAGGGCTGTTTGACAGCAAATGACATACCCACTGTGTCATCTAAGATGCTTGCAACAGTTTAAGAGAGTTGCGTCATGGCATATTCCTTGAGGAGACAGCCCCCAGCAGCAGTTCTGAAAGACAATATATGATTAATGTTCCCATCCACTCCTCCCTAGGTCCCAGGGTTTATGATGTCCTTCCCTAGGGTTGTTGTTGTCCTTTTGTCTCTACAAAATCAGTGTGTCCCTTCCAATAGCTATAACCTCACCTCTTTCCTAATCATACCCTCTTCATACCCACATCTTTTGTCTAGATGGTCAGGTGCAAGAAGGAAAAACACATCTTAATAATATTAACTTACAGAGAGATCCCTTATGTCCTCCAGTTGGGCCTGCATGGGAGACTCAGTGAGCACTGTACTCAACCAAGTGTTCATTATTCTTATGATCTAGGATGATGTAAATCCAACAAGAGAAAGCAGGTGGCTGAACCAGAATGAAATTTGAATCCTCCAGGCCCTCTTTTGGCCAGTCTGCACCTGGAAGCTATACCAACCTAGATGGCCTAGTGTTGCCATTAGGGGAAAGAGTGAAACATTCGTGCCCAAGAATGGCCAGGGCAGACTTCTGAATTTTCAAAATACTTCTGTTCCACCCTCCACCCCTTCCATCCCAAACATGAGCCAGGAAATGGTTGAAAGGATATTATCCCTTACTGGAGAGAGCTGTATTTTTGCTCAGTGACCAAACTGTTTCACTAGGTTGACCAGAAGGAGGTGAGAGAGGTAAAGTCAAAAATATTTTTTTAATTAAGCTTTTTATTTTGTGATCATTGTAGATGCACATACAGTTATAAGAAATAATACAAAAAAGTTCATGTACCATTTGCAGTTTTCCTCAATGGTAACATTTTGCAAAATTATAGCACAATATGCCATGGATACAGTCAAGCTACAGAACATACCCATCACCACAGAATCCCTAGAGTTGCCTTTTAATAGCCATACTCATTTCCATCCCCAATCCCACTTCCCACCTCCTTAACCCCTGACAATCATGAAGCTGTTCTCCCTTTCTATAATTTTGTCATTGTAAAGGATGTTATAGAAATAAAGACACAACATATATATGGAAAACACCTAGCCTTTTACATTAAGTGTAATATTAGCAATAGGTTTTTTTGTGGGACAAATTGTGGCCATTCCTCTCTATTTTTCTGTTTCTGAGCATTTTTATGGTACTGAATTTTGTGACATGTTTGTTCTGTATTCGCTGATATATCTGTGTGATTTTTAGGTTTCTTCTTTAGGCTGTTAATATCATGGATTACACTGATTGAATATTAAACAAGCCTTCCATCCTTGGGGAAAAAACCCACTTGATCATGGTGTACAGTTAGTTATGTTTATATATTGCAGCATTCTGTTTGCTAACATTTTAAGGATTTTTGTATCTATGTTCATGAGGGAAATTTGTCTGTAGTTTTCCAACTCTGAGACAATGAGACAAAAAGAAAACCCAGGGAACTCACCATCATGTCATTCCTTGGGTCCCTAGATTATTAGTTTGTCTACCTGCTTTTTGCAAACTTTCAAAGTCTTCATATGCTTATATATACAAGCATACCTTGGAGATATTGCTGGTTCAGTTCCAGACCACTGCAATAAAGTGAATATTGCAATAAAGTGAGTCAAATGAATCTTTTGGTTTCCAAGTGCATATAAAAGTTATATTTACACTATACTATAGTCTATTAACTATTAAATAACATTATGTCTAAAAAATGATGTACATACCTTAATTTCAAATTTCTTTGTTGCTAAAAAATGCTACCATCTGAGCTTTCAGCAAGTCATAATCACTGATCACAAATCACCATAACAAATATAATAATGAAAAAGTTTGAAATATTTTTATTTTATTTTTTTTTAAAATTTTTTGAAATATTTTGAGAGTTACCAAAATGTGTCCTGGATAGAAAGAGTGAACAAGTGCTGTTTGAAAAAATGGCACCACTAGGCTTGCTCAACACAGGGTTGCCACAACTTCAATTTGGAAAACAACAACAACAACAAACAAAAATCCCAAACTCACAATATCTGAGAAGCATAACAAAGCAAAGCACAATAAAACAAGGTGTTCCAGATATTAAGTCAGGATTTTTAGTTGTACTAGCAGGGCAAATACGGAAAATTATGTCTACTCCATTTTCTTACAAGTAGAATTTCCCAGGAATCTTTTTTTTCAGTAAACTTTTGAGGAAACTGTTCCAATGGTTAATATCAGATTCTTGTCAGTGGTAATGAGTGTGGAAGTTTGATCATATATACCTTGACCATCAGTCCACTGTTGAGTGGCTTTTTAGATTAAAAAGTGCACCAGATTACAAATGTTCCAGAAAGCCAAACTCATGACTAATTTCAAAGTTTTTTTTTTTTCAAAGTTTTTTTTTTTTTCAAAGATTTTATTTATTTGACAGAGAGAGATCACAAGCAGGCAGAGAGAGAGGAAGTGAAGCAGGCTCCCCACCAAGGAGAGAGCCCGATGCAGGACTCGATCCCAGGACTCTGGGATCATGACCCGAGCCGAAAGCAGAGGCCTTAAACCACTGAGCCACCCAGGCGCCCCTCATGACTAATTTCATTGGCCAACTCTCCTTTGTGGATTTCCATGACTCCCAGATGGATAGAATATTGTTAATCCACTCAAATATTTCTTTTTACTTCGTGAGCAGGGTCCTAAGTTTTTGGAGAGTTTATGGAGGTGTGATTACATAGTAATCAGGTACCTAGACTACGGTGTCTGATTAATCCATGGCCTCAGACTGACTTTAAGGTGGTTCCCCACGCCCCCTACCCCCATGATCTTCACCTCTTGGCTTTTAGTAACTGCAGAGCTAGACTCTAGAAAGTAAGGGTAGCTGTTAGGTGACATCCCAAAAGAAACGGAGAACTCAGCCCTGTAACTGCAAAGAAATGATTGCTGCTAACAGCGTAAGGGAGCTCAGAAGCAGATACTTTTCCAGTTGAACCTTCAGATGAGAAGGCAGCCTGTCAGACATCTTGATTGCAACCTTGTGAGACTCTAAGCAGAAGATCCAATTAAGCAATGCCTGGGCTCCCGACCTTAGAAAATGTGCAATAATAAATGTGTGGTGTTTCAGGCCACTAAATTTGTGGTAATCTGTTACACAGCAATAGGTAACAAATTTAACAACCATGAGAACATTATCTGTGTAGTGAAATCTTTGGACATCAGAAGGTAGAGGCATGCACTCAATAAATTCTGATCTACTCCTCCCCTCCCTGACAAATGGCAGGTAAGATCATAATGGTAATTCCCCATGATGCAGTACCACAAACATAATTTTGAGACCTTGGTAGCATGCTAGAATAGGCTTCTCTGCATCTTGGTAGTCTCATCTGAAAATGGAGATAATTATAGCATTGACTTGATAAGATGGTTGTAAGAATTATATATGGTAATGTGGGTAGAGCAGTTTAGTACAAGGCCTGGGACATTTCATGGTGTGTGGCCCAAATGATTCATGCTCTTGGCATCTTAGTGACTTAGAGAGGTCACATTTCTATCATGTCCTTACATTATAATTGCAATTGATTTGCAGACCACCTCTCTCCACCCCAGCTAATCAACCAGTCAATGATTTCCCCATGATCAAAGTATCCTTTTGTGCAGTTCTGTCTAAAGTCTCACAAATAAAGCAGTATTTCTCATTTTTCCACAACTACCAACACCCATCAAAAAACTCCAAGCCAACCAAGTTTTCCAAAGCACTCCTGTAACCAACACTGGGCTTCCTCGCGGAAACAGCCACCTTCCCGGCTAATAATGACTTCAATGAAGGATTCATTAAATTTTTTTCCCCCAACAAAAGAATATTGTCCCCAAGAAACAGTCTCTTGAATTTTATTATTGGCTCCCCAGAGAAAGCGGCAAGAGTGGAGTCCTCAGGCGAGGCCTGAACGCCTTTTGGGGGCGTGGGCATCCCGGGGCCCCAGTCCCTTCCACTCGGAAATGCAGGGGCTTCAAGCCAACTCTGGCGTGCCTTAATTTTATCCCAAGAACAGACTGCAATAGTCATGTTTTAAGCAGACCAGCCTAATGGCCTAAAAGCATGGGCATAACGGGGGCCAGGGCAGGGGTAAAGTCGGGGTGCGCAGGAGCCCCTCTCGATCCCGGGCCCCTCCCGGGCCCGCTGCCGCTGTTGAGTGCCACATCAGCGCCCGCGCTGCACTTCCAGGTTCCTTTCGAGGATGGAGCGAACTAGCCCGGCGGGCGGGGGCGGGCCGAAACCCTCGAGAGTGGCGGGCTGGCTGACCAATAGGAGGCCAGGAAGGAGTCGCGGCCACCAATGAGCTGGAGCTTCGGGTAGTCGGCCCGCCGAGGTTCGTGCCCCGCGGGGGAACCAGATGAAGCACATCTGGACAGCTGCGCTGGGGAACTGTGCGGCCCCTTCGCGGGCCCGACGTCAGCTGGGCACGTCCCCCACGTTCTCTCCTGCTAGCCACTTATTATTATTCATATTCCCAAAGAAGCAACCGAGGATCCAAGCTTAAACTTTTCTCCTCCGCTGAGACGGGGCCAGATCCCATCCAGCACACAGTTTAATTTTCATGGGGGCTCTGGGATCAAAAGAACAGAAACAGCAACAACAAAAGCCCAGCCGCTGTCTGATTTAAAACTGGCAAAGTGAGAAAAGTAGTGTTGAGTAAACAGACCAAGTTGGGTAAGTTCTGGAGACATGCTGGATATCTTATTTCTCCCGCTGTGATCTCTCTCTCCTGCGTCTTTTTGCTGTTCTCATTATCTACTCTTCATCAGGGAAATGAGAAGATCGCTTGCTGCCACGATCTGCGCAGACCCCCGGCTTCCTTTCCTTCTGCTTTGCTAACAATTTCATTTTTTTTTTTTTTTTTTTTTTGGTTACGTGTGTGTTATTTTCAAAAATTTCCTGGGAACAGAAATTTAACTGGCATCCCGTTGTAAGCCTCTCCAAATCTCAAAGTGGAATCTACTGAAAAATTTATTTTCCTATTTCTTTCTGTGGGAACAGAATATATATTTGTAAAGCTGAAATCTTTATCCACCCCCACCTTCCCTGTTTGGATACAGGATTGAGAAAGTTACCAAACTTATTCTGAATTAACAAAACTTTTGCTTCTCTTAATAGGATGTTTAATATTAACTTACATTCTGAATTCTATAGGTAACTGCTGTTTCACCTACATGTAAATGTGGTTGTAACGAAATACATCTTTTCTAGGTTCTCTTATCCATAGTAGGGGACCAAAATCCTTTACTATTGGTCAAAAGCTCATTAAATATGTGACAGACAATTGTGTGCGTCGATAACTTATAGTTGTATGTTAATCCCTTAATTCTATCAAAGTAATATTTAGAGTGATAATTAGATGTGTATACTTGCAGATAATTGTGACACATATTTCAGAATTTAGAAAAGGAAATGATGGCAAATGTTGAGCTAGGTGAATGGCCCGAGGTCCATTCCATTCAAAATATCTATAATTTGTTTAAACAATGTTTTGGATTTGAGACTTTGTCATATATTATTTATTGTCATGGCAGATCTAACCAAAACTCATGTGTAATTTCTGGTTCAGAAGCAGTGGGTGGAGATTTAGTGCCATAATTGCAAGTTGCCGAGTGTTTTTGAATCAGAACGGTGGTACAAACAGTGGATGGAACAGTTGAAGTGGTTTTCAGGGATGCAGGTTAGAAGGAACAGAGTTGCAGAGAAGCAATAGAAAGAGCCTGTTGGCTTGGTTCAACTCACAACTCCACCGTTAGAACCTTGGATAAGTTACTCAGATCATCTGTGCCTCAGTTTCCTCCTCTGTAATGTGGAGATATTATTACCTACCTACTTCATGGGTTGTCTCAAGGACTAAGTGCGTTAACATAGGTTAAACAATAGTTCTGGCACATTGTAAGTCTTTTCTGTTGTACTCTCCTTTCCTTCCTTCTCGGCTTCCTCAGCTTCATGTCAGATTCTCAGCTACCATTCTGACTCCCCAGATTAGCAACTAGCATTTACTGAGTGCTGACTTCTTATTAATAATGCACTATATAAGGCTGTAAAGGAGAGAGAGTCTTGAGAGGAGAGTAGAATTTATCAGGTGCCAGAGAAAGAGCTAGAAGATTCTGGGAGTGCAAAGAATGGAAATAGGACTTCTTGTTGTAGGATGGATTCATAGAAGGTTCGTTTTCTGGGAAAGGATTTTGCCAAACAGGTTTGGTTGAAAGTAAAGTGTTCATGGAACAGCAGGTAGCAGGCATTCTAGGAGAAAGGGGAGACGTGGGCAAAGCACCAAGGCTGGAAAATATGGGTCTATCCTTGGGGACCATGGGTTGTAATTCCAGATAATCTGTGAAAGGTGCATGGATGGAAGGGTTGGACAGGTGGGAGAAGCAGGAGAGGACAGTACGGAGAGGCTGGTGCGGAAGGGGAGGCTTGGGATGTAGAAGGGTGGGGGATGGTAAGCTGAAATGGCAGCAGTTATATGGTGGAAGTGTTTCTGGAACAATCTCTTTCTGGGGTCCTGTCTCCTTGTCCACTCCACTACTTCTGCGATCTCTCTTCAGGGCCAGCAGGCTGTGTGTTAGGACTGAGCAATGAGCCTGGCCCGTTCCTTTTATTTTTATTTTTATTTTTTTTAAAGATTTTATTTATTTATTTGACAGATAGAGAACACAAGTAGGCAGAGAGGCAGGCAGAGAGAGAGAGAGAAGGCTCTGCACTGAGCAGAGAGCCTGATGCGGGGCTCGATCCCAGGATCCTGGGACCATGACCTGAGCCGAAGGCAGAGGCTTTAACCCACTGAGCCACCCAGGCTGGGCCGTTCCTTTTAGACTCCGTGGTGTTTGTCTGGAAGCTCTGTTGATGTAGTCTGCTATTCCGGGCTATTATTCCTGACACTTTTTAGAGATAGGCCTTGCCCTAAAGTCTTTGGTATGGATGTGATTGTTCCAACTCTCCCGTTCTCCTATACACACTGTGTCGGCAGAGCAGCTCTTTCTCCCCCTGCTGAGAGAATCATCTCTTCACCCGTTAATACTTGTAACTTTGTAGTTCGCAGTTATGGAAGTAGGTAAGACCTGTCAGGCAAACCTACATGCGTCAGGTTTGTGCTCTCCTGCTTTCTCTTCCTTGAGGGCATTGTGCTGGAGCAGAGAGATCCTGAGTTCTGGCCCTGGCGCTGCGGCTGACCACCTGTGTGACCTCGGGCAAGACATGGAGCCATTATGCCCTTCTTTGTGCTGTCATTTGAAAAATTATCTCTAAGGTTCTAGCTCTTTTGGATGATCTTTTTTTCTTCTCCCCTCATTTCTGGGACAGTCTGTTGTTTGCAGATGGCTCTTTAAGACATCTGTGGCTAACATTTCTTGGCCACTTAGTACATGGCGAATATTATTCTGAGGCCTTAATGTAATTTAGCTCATGTAATCCTCTTACCTGTTGACTGAGGGGACAGAGGCACAGGCATCTTAAGAGACTTGCCCAGGGTCACACAGTGAACAAATGGCAGGTACACAGCCAGTCTAACTCTAGAACCTTAACCACTAGGCTAACCTCTGCTCTTGCTTGTTATGATGATAGTCAAGAAGTCCGTGGAAGTAGGATCATGGAAAGGGAAGGGAACATTTGAAGAATTGAGCTGGTAAAATTTCCCTGGAGGGTCCAGAATAACAACATGAATCATGTCTATGGGATATATGGTGTTTGGAGACAGAAGACATTTTGCTCGTTCATTAGATGGGGCACATTGCAGGCCAGTACTCTGTCTTTTCATCTTGTTTGAACAAAACCCACCTTAATACCCAGATGTATGGTAGATATTCAGTAAATATCAGCCAAATGATTATCCTTTTTGAAAACAAAGTGTTTAAGAGTCAGAAGCCATCGTTTCCCCTTTATTTACTTGGTTTCTTCTCATTTTACCACTCTCCTCAGAGGGTGCCTTTGTTACCGGTTTGGTCTATATCGTTTCAGTCCTTCTGTAAGGGTCTACTCACAGGTATAGATCTAAAGATAATTTGAAAATAAAAATGGGACCACAATTCTTTTAGTTGAAATATAATTCACATACAGTGTTACGTTAATTTCAGGTGTAAAATAATTAAACAATTCTATACATTAGTCAGTGCTAATCACAGTAAGTGCCCTCTTAGTTCTCTTTATCTACCTCCCCCTCCCCCATCCATGTCCATTCAGGCAGCCACCAATTTGTTTTCTGTATTTAAGAGTCTATTCTTTCGTTTGACTCCTTATATTTTGTCTTTTTGTTTTGTTTTTTAAATTCTACATATGAGTGAAATGACATAGTATTTGTAACAATATTGGTTCCTCCAATCCATGAGCATGGAATAGTTTCCCACTTGTTTGTGTCTTCTTCAGTTTCTTTCAGTAGTATTTGATATTTTGCAGTACAGATGTTTTGCCTCTTTGGTTAAGTTTACTCCTTGGTATTTTATTCTTTTTAATGCAATTATAAGTAGAGTTGTTTTCTTAATTTCTCTTTCTGCTGCTTCATTATTAGTATATAGAAATGCAGCAGGTTTCTGTATATTAATTTTGTATCCTGCAATTTAACTGAATTTCTTTATAAATTCTAGTAGTTTTTTTTTTTGGAGTCTTTAGGGTTTTCTATATAGGGTATCATGTCATCTATAAATAGTGAAAGTTTCACTTCTTCCTTACCAATTTGGGTGCCTTTTATTTCTTTTTCTTGTCTGATTGCTGTGGCTGGGGCTTCTGGTACTATGTTGAATTAAAGTACCAAGAGTGAGGCGCTTGGGTGGCTGAATTGTTAAGTGTCTGCCTTTGGCTCAGGTCATGATGCCGGGGTTCTGGGATTGAGCCTTACATCGGGCTCCCTGCTCAGGGGGAAGCCTGCTTCTTCCTATCCCATTCCTCCTGCTTGTGTTCCCTCACTCATTGTCGATCTCTCTCTGTCAAATAGATAAATAAAATCTTTAAAAAAAATACCGGAGTGGACAACCTTATTTTATTCATGAAAATGGTGGAAAAGCTCTGTTTTTCATCATTGAAAATATTGCGGCTTGGAACCACAACATATTTATTAAAAAAAAAAAAATAGAGAAACTGAAATGTTTAAGGCTTGTGGGAAAAAGGGGCAGGTGTCAGGTAAATATTCTACTTCTATTTCTTGGGCATCAAAGTTTATTCTCTTAGTCTGGAGATGCTATGGTTTTGGGATAAGAACTTCTCATGATGAAGATTGATGCAGGATTATTTTAGGTATCCCATTATATCTAGCCTGGATTTGACATCTTTTAAGTCTTTTATATTCTTTAAGTCTTGGATCAACTCTAAACTAGTATTTGAAAAATATTTTAATTTGCTTTTTACTTCATTGTGTTAATGGAGACAGTCTTTTCAGTATAGCATTCTGACTGAGAACATAGACTTTGGAATCAGACTGTGAGGGTTTTAATCACAGATCTGCTTCTTACTAGTGTACCTTGAATAAGTCACTTTCTCCAGGAGGATTTATTATGTTGCATTTATTATTATAAAGTGGGAGATAACAATAGACATTAAATGAGAAAAATCCATATAAAGAATTTAGCATAGTATCTGGATCATAATAAAGCCTAAGCATATAAGCAATTCATTGTTTATTGTGGTAAAAAGCATAAAATTGGCCATTTTAACCATTTTTAAATGTGTAGTTCAATGGCATTAAATACATTCACATTGTTGTGCAGAATTACATCTATCTCCAGAACTTTCTTACCAAAATGAAACTCCATAGTCATTAAACAATGACTGTCACCTTCCCTGACAATCACCATTGTACTGTCTTTAGGAATTTGATTACCCTATGTACCTCATATAAATGGAATTATACAATGTTTGTCCTTTGATGAGTGGCTTATTTCACTTAGCATAATGTCTTCAAGGTTCATCCATGTTATAGAAGGCATTTTTAAGGTTGAATAATATTCCATTATATGTGTATATCACATTTTGTTTATCCATTCATTGGTTGAAAGACATTTGTGTTGTTTCCATCTGTGATGGCTAATTTTTTGCATCAACTTGGTTAGGCCACACTAATCAAATAAGGCAAAGCTTATTCTAGATGTTTCTGAGAAGGTATTTTTTAGATGAGATTAACATTTAGATTAGTAGGCCCTTATAGAAAAAGACTGACCTCCTTTTGACAACAGAGAGTTTTGTCAGCACACAGCCTTTGGACTTAAATGGCAACATCATCTCTTCCTTGAGTTTCTAGCCCGCTGGCTAATCCTGAAGATTTTAGACTTGCCAGCCTCCGTAATCATGTTAGCCAATTCCTAAAATAAGTCCCTCTCTCTATATCATATAGCTATAGATTTAGCTATGTATACAGAGTAGACATAGACATGTAGTTGTGCAGATATCCTATTAATTCTATTTCTTTGAAGAACCTTAACCAATACGCCATCTTTTAATTATTATAAATAGTGCTGCTCCGAACATCGGTGTACAGTTATCTGTTGGAATTCCTGCTTTCAGTTCTTTTGGGTATAAACCTAGAAGTGGAATTGTAAGTTAAAAAAAGTAATTCTTATAGGAATAAAAAAATGCTCAGTGCCAAACAAAGTAAAATTAACAATGTCTGGCACCCTAAAATAGTGAAGCAGTTGTGTTTCAAATGGGAATAAATACACTCTCCCTGACTGTCCTGGAGGTATACTTACATGCATATATTTGTACTATTAAAAAGTCAAACATTTGAGGTCTTCACTATGGTAACATTTTGTATATAATAAGCCAGAATTTGCCAAACCGTGGTCTGTATTGATTTTACCTTGGCTTCTAAGATAGAAGTTCTTCTTCAATGACTATTATTGTTTTTTAAGATTCTTTTTCTGTGCTTGATAACACCAGCCTCCACATTGGATTATGGTGAGGTGAACTCAGCTAAGAGTAATACTGGCCAAATGCATCATGCATCCTAAGGGCTGGAGCTAGGAGTAGAGGATAATGGGTGGGGGATGAGATAAAGCTAATTTGTTGAGGCTAATGGATGACTCAGAGTTGAAGGCCTCATGGAGAGAAGCAAGGGCCAAAACAGGGCTGCCAAGATCAGCTGATAGGTCTAAGGGGTTTGACTAAGCCAGAATCTAGAACCAGAAGCCTTTGAAACCCAACAGAGGCACATGGGGAATGAATTCACAAAGTCCAGTTGAAACTGTGACTGAAGTTGAAAGGGCAGGGCTTGATTTCATTACTAGAGATAGGAGGCTGGGTCAGAGAAGGATGCCCTGGAGTCAGGCATGGGCTTAAAACTCTAGAGGTTCATACCTTATGTCCGGGCTTTGAGCCTGGGCTGTCTCTTCTCCCTCTGAGAATTGGACATTTTCTGTTTCTCTGCTCCACTGCTTCCTTGAAGTGCAGTCCGACACCCTATCTGGATATCTCTGCATAGATGCTTTGCTGCTTGAACAAACAAATTTTCCTTTTTAAAAAAATCTGGACATGTATTGCATGGAGCATTGAGTGTGATGCATAAACAATGAATCTTGGAACACTGAAAAAATAAAATAAAGTTTAAAAAAAAGACAAAGAAATGGTGAACAAAAAAAATTTGTTGACATGAAATGTTACATTAGTTTCAGGTGTACAACTTAGTGACTTGACAAGTTTATAGAATAAAATGAGTTTTCTTCAGTTTGGCCGGTGCTGAGCACCTTATCATTCCTTCCCACTTTGTCTATGCAGATATATTGTTGCTTCATACAACTTACACATATCTCAGATGCTGGGAAATTCTGTTTTTCAGTTTGTTGTAGCCCAGATCATTTATTGGGAAAGCTCCTACTTAAGATGACAACAGGATATTATTACTATCATGTGGTAGAGATCTTACTTTCTTTGGAGGATAGGGACTAAAAGCTCAGTCTTTGGGAAAACTGGAAGTCAGTTTGTCTTTTAAGTGAGAGGTACCAACGTCACTTTTTCATCTAGAAAGGAAGCTTTCAGTCAGAAGTCTTAGAAAACTTTACTTAATTTTAGCGATGACCATACTAATGATTGGGATGTAGGGATGGATGATGGTCAGTATTCCCATGTCACTGTGATGGTTCTCATAGCAGAAATGATTCATTTGCAGGATTTAACAATAATAACAGCCATACTAGATGATAAGTGAAGTCCATTTTCCACTTTAATTTCCACCAAATCAGCATTGTTTGAAGGAGATTTTGTTCCTCTCATTTTTTCCATTGAGAAAGAGAGAGAGATTCAGAAAAGATTAAGAGATCATGGGTGAGAGCCTTCTGCCTCTATCTGATGAGCTCAGGACTCTATAGCACCTTCTGTACTCCCGTGTATATCAGAGGCCACTAGTCTGACAGGAGGATGCAATTCAGGACGAAGACTTTGGTTCCTGGAGATAAATGTGTAAAAAGCTTGATAATATCTAATTGTTGTTTTATTAATTGTGTTAAGTGTTGTTGGTTTTGCTTTTGGCATTATGTTAAATTATTTATGTTTCATGCTGGTAATGAGTAAGAGAGGGTGGGGTGAGTGGATGAAACTGGTTCTGCACCCTGATTGGTGGTGACATTCTGTTTGTTTCTCGGATGGGAGCTGAGTTTTTCAGAAGAGAATAAACACACAAAAAGCATAGTCAGACCTGTAAATACAGAGAACAAACTGATGGTTCCCTCTTGGGGTGGGGGGGTGAGGGAGTGGGCAAAATGAGTGAAAGGGAGTGTGATACAGTGTTCCAGTTATGGAATGAATAAATCATGGGACTAAAAGGCACAGTACTGGGAATATAGTCAATAGTATTGTGATAGTATTGTACGGTGACAGATGGTGGCTACACTTGTGGTGAACATAGCATAATGTATAAACTGTGTTGTACACCTGAAGCTGATATAGCATTGTGTGTTAACTACATTCAAATAAAAATAATTTTAAAAAAGTTTGGGGCTATCACTGAAAAAGCATCCATTACTACCTTCAGAGAGCACAGTCCTACATTTTATGAAAAACAGCTTTGACTCTTACTGAGCCCACTTATGCTTCTGAATTTTCCTTTTGGTACATTATCGATCACTGCTTGTGCTGAATCATAAAGCATATTTCCAGATTTGGAAGTGGACTATTGTTAATGAGGAACTTGTTAAGGCCTGGAAAAGTAAATTTTCAGGAAAGGCTGTGGGCTCAAAGGGTATCTTCTCTCCTCATTGTTTGGCACATCATCACTTTACTTTTCCATGTTTCAGTTAACAAATGATGTTTAGAAATATCCTCTCCTCCACTATCCCCGAATCAAAGTTTGTCTTTTTCCTGTGGGTATGATTTGAGATGGAATTCATTAAGGGAAGTTCTGAGTCCATATTGACTAAAAAAGCAAGAAGAAAAGTGAACTTAAGACTAGTTAAAAGGCAGAAAGAGAAAAAAAGAAATGACTGAACCAGTCTTCTCAAAAATTTTGTTGAAAGTTTGCTTGAAGACTTACTCCCTTAGCCATAAAGTTGAGTCTTATATTTTTCTGTGATCAGTTCTTATGAAATCCAACCATTACTAAGCTAGTGACCAAAGAGGACTCTTCCAACCTGATAAAGTAATCTCTTCTCTAAACAAAATTATAGGAAATTTTCTATCAGCAAGCATTCAGATTTCTTACTGAGTCCACTCCTGTAAGATATATCTTTCCAGATCAATCCAGTTGGAATGGAATAATACTTCGTGGGACTTTGAGCTTTCTGGAACACTCCACCCAGAAGGAATGATGCTTAAGAGCATGTAATTCAGCCACAGTTTCTCTCAGGTCTCTTTCCAGCACTCAGAGGACAAGTACTTTTTCTGCAGTGCCCACTTTGTGGATGTGCAGCCTCTGTAGTTTTAAAGGGTTTCAGTTTTAGAGGGGCCCCAATGCTTGTATTAATGCTCTGCTGTCACTATCTTGAAATTTTCAACAATTTATAAACAAGGGACTCCACATTTTCTTTTTGCTCTGGGCCCTACAAATCATATAGCTGGTTCTCTCTCTCAGCTTTTAGGGTCACACAGGTGTAACAAGGTTGAGAAAATAAAATCAGAGGCCTGTTTCATCACTTTCTTCCAAGTTTATGTATCCAGATGAGCACCTAATGAAACTGTTACTCATTCCTTGTTTTTATTGATTGAATGTTAAATCTCCTTTAATAGGGTCTTCAGAGGATCTTCTGATTTTCTGGAACAATTTCTGTACTAATTTAGAGACTGGAGTTAAAAGGACGAGTCAGGTGTTGGCAGCATGTGGTTACTGCCATCCTTTGAAAAGAAGTATTTTCTAAACCTCCTTGTTTTACGGGCTCTTGGTAGCACAACTTGAATTTCACAGGTACATTCTACACACACTATTGTGGGTCTTATTTTTAAAGCAAGAACCAAGAAATATTCTTATTGGTTGGTGGGTCCAAATGCTGAAACTAGCAGAATGATTGTGAATATTCATTCCTGGTTTTTTTCTTAGTCTTCATAGATGCCCTTGGGTAGGGGTGGGTGTGAGCTAGTTGGTGAGTTGGCTCATGTAAGGGAAACAAAGTCATGGGTGGGCCTAATCCCTGTGGGAACCTTCTACATTTGCTGTGTTTATACACTGAGCACCTAAGTTGGCTGGTTGAACAATTTTATAGAAGTGATTAATCCAGAGGCAGAGTTGGTGACAGTGGGAATAAATGAAAGTAAATACCTTGCAGGTTTTAGAGAAATACTTTGACAGTAAGTCAGTAGTGCCTCCCTGAATGTGAAGGACAAGTGTCTTCTGGTAAGTGAGAACATGCCCAATTAGGTTGACAATCAGACTCACAAGTCTGATGATATTAATTGCAGGGTGTAATGGGCCAGGTTTCTGTAAGTTGGGTGGAGGTGGAGGCCACTGACAGTGTATGCTTAGGGAGAAACATGAGTGGGAGGAGAAAAAGAGATTTCTCTGGGGCTGTTGCAAGGCTGATGCTGGTGAAATATGCTTTTCTTTCTTGAGTATTAAGCAGAATCTGCCAGGATTGTTAGCTACAAACCGGCACACCTTTGGTTCTTACAACCCATGAGAGATTTGGATGAGGGTAGTGTGGTGAGTTTAACTGTTGTGTTTTCCTATTAGTTGTCTTTGGTGTGTATGTGGATGTGTGAAAGTGCATAAAACTAACTGAAAGTTGTCCTATTTCAGCATACTGATTTTTTTTATTCTGTTGGTAAATTTTTAGCATTAATTAAGAAACAAAGACTCAGTTTTAACTTCTTCTTTCTTATTCTTTCTGCTCCAATTCTAAGATGTTTGCTATACTGAGACTAAGTATGGTGAAGGACTAGGAAGGGAGAATTGATCTGAAACAAAAGTTGGTTCACCATTTCAAGAGTAACCTTTAGTATGTAAAGAATAAGAACTTTTGAGTTATATAGATCTAGTTTGAATCCCAACTTTTACTGTGTATTTGGGATATTGTGGAAATAACTCACCTCTCTGAACTTCAGTTTCCTGATTTGTAAAATAGGGGTAATAATACCTTCTTCCCAGTGTGGCAAGGAATTAATGAGATAAAGTTAGCCAAGAGCCTTGTGTTGTACTTGTCACACATTAGAAACTCAGTAGAAACTGGTACCTTTAGTGTTATCAACACCTCCTCTAGCCACCTTCCCTAGCATTGGAGTCTTGGCTTATCATTCTCAACTCCTGTACTCAAAACTGAGTGTTTTCTCAGTCAGCTTATTGTGGGCTCTGGCTGATTGAGACAAAGCTAAGCCTAGTCTAATTCTAATGGTTGAATGGACATTTCATTTCATTTTATATTAGGATCTAGTGTTACAGTTACATAGGCAGAGTAGATGTGGGGAGATCTGTGTCTTACATGCTGATTTCTGCTTGATTTGTGACATTTACCCCCTCTGGGATATTCAGGAATCTGGCAGCCAAAGCACAAGTCCTGCTATCCACTCTTTCCATCCACCAATTCATCCAGCCATCCATCCATTCACTTATTCATCTATTTATGCCTCTGTTCATCTATCCAACACTTAACATGCGAACCACTTACTATATGCCAGGAACAGTTCTAAACAGCAAAGTAAAATAGAAAAGAATCTTAACATTCTTGGAGCTTTTCTTCTAATTGCAATAAACAAAACAAGTCAGTAAGTTATGAAGTATGTTAGGAGAGGTTGTATTATGGGGAAAATAAAACAGGAAAAGGGGATGGGGAAGTTGTAAGTAGAGTGATCAGGGAAGGCCTCATTGAGACAGTCTTTGAACAAAGGTTTAGATGAGATGAGGGGGTAGGGTATTTCAAGCAGGAGGAACAGCAAATACAAAGACCTGAAGCTGAAGGAGACCCTGGTGTGTTCAAGAAGAAGCAAGGAGACCAGGGTGGCTGATAAGGAGTAGATGAGAAGAGAGGGGCCTGGAGAAGTGTTGGGGGCTAAATCATATGGAACAATATAGGCTATTGCGAGGAGTTGTGCATGACTTGCATCTCAACAGGATAACCCTGACTTCTGTGTTAAGAATAGTCTGAAAGGAGCAAAGGTGGAAGCAGAATCCAGTTCGGAGACCATTTTAATAACCCAGGCCTGTGCCAGAGTGGCCTCAGGGGAGGTAGTGAGAAGAGGTCAGATCCTGAGCATGTTTTGGAGATAGAGCTGACAGGATTTTCTAACAGATTGCATGTGGGAAATGAGAGAAAGAGAGGAGTCAAGGATGACTGTAAAATTTTTGGTGACCCTGGGAGAATGTAGTTGTCACTGAGTGGAGGAAAACCATGAGTAGGCAGATCTAGTTGGGGTGTCAAGAGATCTGCTTTGGATGCTTTTGAGTTTGAGATGTATGTTGGACAGCCAAGTAGGCCGGTGGACATAATGAGTCTAGGGTTCTGGGGAGAAGTCTGGGCTGTGAATAAAAATTGGGGAGCTGTGGGCATGTGGCATACTGTTGAATGTGAAAGGGATGAGATTCCACAGTACTGAGGAGATAGAACAGAACACTAAAAACTGAGCCCTACGACATTCTAATTCTAAGAAGCTAGGGATTAGGAGAAAACAGAATGGAAGGAGGGGCTAGTGAAGAGGAAAAATAATAGGAAGAGTATATTCCAAGGAGCAGGCAGTGTTCAGCTTTGTGAAATTCTGCTAGTGGCTCAAGTACGCTAAGCCAGAATTGGCCATTGAATTTAGCAATATGGAGGTCTTTGATGACCTTGACAAGAAAGCTAGAATCATGCAGGACTGGTAAAGAAGAGACAGAATGAGGTGGGGAACTGTGAAGTTAGAGGTCATTCAATTGTAGCTAATCTTTTCTCAATCCCAATCCAGAAATTGCAAGCCCCTCAACTTCTCATTTTCCTCATTCCTTTTTGTTTTATGTTCCCAATCTTTGTAAGCAATCTTAAATTCTTTCGGAATGGACTGGCAAACAAACACTATGAGATACTCTCCCAGGTAGGTTCTCTTTGGCTTCTGTTGGGTACCTTTATACCCATAGAGCCTGTTATTACCTCCTTCACATCTGGTGGTAGAGATGTGGCTGCATCCTGAGCCCGGGTGCTCTCAGAACAGCTATGCACACTGCCTTCACATGAAACTCAGGCCCTTCTAGGAGGATGCACTGGGGGATGATCATGAGGAGCTGGTTGATGCTTGTTCTTGTCTCCTATTGGTGAGGCCCAAGCAATAACTATGTTTTAGCACTTGTCTTATTGTAGGTATAGAACAGGGAAAATAGAGCTTTTGAAATTAGGATAAACTAGAGGAATTTCAGAGAAAGGAAACAGAATTGAGCAACATGGTAGTGAAAGAGGAAAAAACTGGCATGCACAAAGAAGGTTCTCCAGCTGTGACTGTGGTTATTTAGTGCTCCGATCATACAAATAGGCCTGCAGAAGCTGAAAGTGACTGTGGAATTTGGCAGTTATTTCTGGGAGGCTCTTTCCTGGGCCAAGGCCAGAGGGTGACTCGGCTGGCTGGGACATAGTTGGCTTCTGTGAAGGTACCAAGAGAACTCCCCTGCAGCGTACTAGACACAATCTCCAGTCAGTAGGAGTGCTTGCTGACTCCGCCATTCCCTCCTGTTGATTCAAAAAGTCCTCACCAGCTTTGGGTCATGAAAACAAAAATTGTTTGGAAGCACAGAATATGACTTTTGGCTTTTCTTTTGGGGCTGTGTTAAGATGCTCATTAGATGCCAGATACAGAATAAATTTGTGAGTTCTCCCTTTTTGCTGAGTTCTGGAAAGTGATACTGTTCATTTCATTGTTCATGTGACTTTATACATTGGGCATCTACCTGTAGTGTCTTTTTTGGAAAATAACGTTTATTTTTCAGAAGAGTTTTGCATTCACAGCAAGATTCAGCAGAAGTATAGAATTCCCATGTATCCCCTATCTCTGCAAGTATACAGCCTTCCCCACAATCTGTATCTCTCAGTGAAGAGATACATTTTGATGAACCTTTATTGACACATTAATATCACTCAAAGTTAGTCTATGTTATGGTTTACTTTTAGTGTTGCACATTCTATGGGTTGACAAATGTATAATGGCACATATCCCTCATTATATTATCATATAAATAGTTTTAATGCCTTAAAAATCCTTTGTGTTTTGCCCATTCATCTCTCTCCTTCCTAATCCCTGGCAACTACTGATCTTTTGCTGTCTCTGTGGTTATTGCCTTTCCTAGAATGTCATGTAATTGGAATCATCATGTAGTATTGTAGCCTTTTCAGATTGGTTTCTTTCACTTAGTCATATGCATTTAAGTTTATTCCATGTCTTTTTGTAGCTTGATAGCTCATTTCCTTTTACCACTGAATAATGTCCCATTTTATGGATGTATTACATTTTATTTATCCATTTATCTACTGAAGGACATCTTGGTCGCTTCCAAGTTTTGGCAGTTGTAAATAAAGCTGGTATGAACATCCATATGCAGGTATTTGTGTGCATATACATTTTCAACTATGGCTAAATATTAAAGTTTGATTGCTGGAGCATATGGTAAGAATATGAGTAGTTTTGTGAGAAGCTGCCTGTCTTCCAAAGTTGCCATATTGCATTCCCATCAGCAAGCAATGAGGGTTCCTGTTGCTCCACATTGTCACCAACATTTGGTACTGTCAGTGTTATGGATTTTAGCCATTTTAATATGTGCGTAGTAGTATCTCACTGTTTTTAAATTTATAATTCCCTAACGACATATTTACTAAGCATCTTCTCACATGCTTATTTGCAATCTGCATATCTTCCTTGGTGAGGTGTCTTTTCAGGTCTTTAGCCCACATTTTAATTGGGCCAATTTGTGGTTTTCTTTTCCTTTCTGTTGAGAT
This sequence comes from Mustela putorius furo, assembly GCF_011764305.1. Taxonomy (NCBI): domain Eukaryota; kingdom Metazoa; phylum Chordata; class Mammalia; order Carnivora; family Mustelidae; genus Mustela; species Mustela putorius. The sequence continues at coordinate 27,026,649 of NW_025421987.1, forward strand.
ATAATAGACAGATAACATTGTATTAATTTTAGGCATACAACATAATGATTTGGTATGTTTATATATAACATAATGATTACTAGTTAACATCCATCACCACACACACTTAAGATTTTTTGTGTGCGTGATGAGAACTTTTAAGATCTACTTTTTTTAGCAACTTTCAAATATTCAATACAGTATTTCTAATTATAGTAACCATGTTGAGCATTTTACCCCCAGGACTTATTTATCGTATAACTGGAAATTTATACCTTTTGGCTACTTCTACCCATTTTATCACCATTTCTTCCTCCACCTCTGTCAACCACTACTCTGTTCTCTATATCTACAAGTTTTTCTTTCTTTCTCTCTTTCTTTCTTTCTTTCTTTCTCTCTTTCTTTCTTTCTTTTTAGATTCCACATATAAGTGAGATCATACACTCCCTATCTTTCTCTGTCTGACTTATTTTGCTTAGCATAATGTTCTCAAGTTCTATCCGTGTTGTCCCAAGTGGCAGGATTTCTTTCTTTTATATGTGTGTATATATATATATATACACGTACACTACATTTTCCTTATCCATTCATCTGTTGGTGACAATTAGGTTGTTTCCACATCATGGCTTGTAAATAATGCTGCAGTAGACATGGGGATGCAGTTATCTTTTTGAGATAGTGATTTTTTTTTTAAGGTAAATTCCAAGTAGTAAAATTGTTGCATCATATGGTATTTCCATTTTCAGTTTCTTGAGGAACCTTCATATTGTTTTTCATAGTGGCTGTTCCAGTTTCCATTACCACCAACAGTGTTCTTTTCGATACATCCTTCACAGTACTTGTTATTTTTCCTTTTTGACAATAGCCATTCTAACAAGTGTGAGGTGATATCTCACTGTGGATTTGATTTGCACTTCCCTGATGATTAGTGGTGTTAAACATCTTTTTGCATACCCATTGACCATTTGTATGTCTTTCTTGGAAAAATATTTATTCAATTTCTCTGCCCATTTTAAAATTGGATTTTTAATTTTTTTATTATTGTGTTGTATGAGTTTTTTATATATTTTGGATATGATTTGCCAATATTTTCTCCCATTCTATAGGTTGCTTTTTCATTCTGCTGATGATTTCCTTTGCCTTAGAAAAGCAGTCCCACTTACTTTTGCATTTTAACCTTGTATCTCAAAACTGTGCTACAGTTGTTTATTAGTTCTAGTTTCTTGTCAATTATTTTGGATTTTCTATACAGATTTTCAGGTCATCTGTGAACAAAGACAGTTTTAATTCTTCCTTCCCAATGTGTACATATTATTTCCCTTTCTTCTCTTATTGCTTTAGCTAGGACTTCTACTACAATGGTGTCTATTCCTGATTTTAGCAAGTAAACTTTAAGTTTCTCACCATCAAGTATGATGTTAGCTGTAGATTTTTGTAGATATTCTTTATTAGGTTAAAGAAGCTTCCCCTTCACTCCAGTTTGCTGAGAGGTTTTTTTTTTTTAAGAAATTAAGTAATCATGAGTGGGATTTTGTTAAATGCTTTTTCTGCATCTATTGGTATGATTATGTGATTTTTCTTTTTTAGCCTATTGTGATTTGTTAATTTAGTTAATTTTTTAATGTTGAACTAACATTTAAAATACTGACAACATTCAAAAACCATGCTGGGATAAATCTCACTTGGTTGTAATGTATAATTTTTTAATACATTTTTGTGATTTGATTTGCTAATGTTTTGCTGAGGAGTTTTGCTTCTATGTTTATGAGATATATTGGTCTGTAGTTTTGTTTTCCTGTAATGTCTTTGTCTGGTTTTAGTGTTAGGGTAACATTGGCCTCATAGAATAAGTTAAGAAGTATTCCCTTTACTTATGTCTTCTGGAAGTAGAATACAGAATCAATACAATTTTTTCCTTAAATGTTTGGTAGAATTCACCAGTGAGCCCATCTGGGCCTGTTCTTTGTCTTTTGGAAGGTCATTAATTACTTATTCAATTTCTTTAATATACATAGGCATATTTATATTGTCTATATCTTTTCTTTTGTGAGTTTGATAAATTGTCCAAACAATGGACCAAGGAATTGGTCCATTTCATCTAGGTTATCCAATTTGTCAGTATAGAGTTATTTATAGTTTTCCTTTATTATCATTATTATGTTCATGGGATCTATAATGATGTCCCCTCTTTCATTTCTGATGTTAGTAATGTGTGTCTTTCTTTTTTTCCTTTTCTTTTTCTTTTTTTATCTTAGCCTGGCTAGAGGCCTATCACTTTTATTGATCTTCTCAAAGAACTAGCTTTTGGTTTTGTTGTTATTCTCCATTGATTTCCTGTTTTCAATGTCATTAATTTCTGTCCTAGTTCTTATTATTTTTTTCTTATGCTTATTTTGATCTTTATTTGTTCTTCTTCTTCTAGTTTTCTAAGGTAGAAGTTTGGATTATTATTTTAGATCTTTTCTTCTTTTTTAATATATACATTAGATGTTATAAATTTCCCTCTGAGCACTACTTTTGCTGTATCCCATAGGTTTGGGATTTCAGTTGGTTTTCCATTTTCATTTAACACAAAATATTAAAAAATCTCTCTTTTCTCATGTGTAATTGAAAAACATGCTTTTAATCTCCGTGTATTTTGGTATTTTCTAGCTATCTTTCTGTTATTGATTTATAATTAAATTGAACTGTGGTATAAGATGATTTGTTGTATGATTTCTATTCTTTTAACTATGTTAGGGTGTGTTTTATGGCCCAGAATGTGATCTATCCTAGTGACTGGTTCATTTGAGCTTGAGAAGGATGTATATTCTGCTGTCATTGGATGAAGTAGTTTATTGATATTATTTATATCCACTTGATTAATGGTGCTTTTGAGTTCAGTTATATCCCTCCTTTCTGCCTGTTGGATCTCTCAGTTTCTTCTTCTTTTTTTTAAAGGCTTTATTTATTTGAGATAGAGGGAGAGGACAGAAGGAGAGTGAGAGGGAGAAGCAGACTCCCTGCAGAGCAGAGAGCTCCATGTGGGGCTTGATCCCAGCACCTGTGATCCCAGGATCCTGAGTTTGTGACCTGAGCCGAAGGCAGGTGTTAAACCAATTGAGCCATTGAGGTGTCCCAGATCTGTCCATTTCTGATAGAGAGTGTTAAAGTCTCCAACTAAAATAGTGTTTTCATCTATTTCTCCTTGCAATTCTATTGGTTTTTGCCCTGGGCATTTTGATGCTCTGCTGTCAAGCCCATACACGATGTTTTCTGGGGAATTGTCCCCTTTATGATTATGCAATGCCCCTCCTTATTCTTGACAACTTTCCTTGTTCTGAAGTCTACTCCGTCTGAAATTAATATCTCTACTCTTGTTCTCTTTTGATTAGTGTTAGCATAATATAACTTTCTCTATCCCTTTAATTTACATGTGTCTTGATATTTAAGGTGGGTTTCTTGTAGATAACATACTGACATACTGTTTGGTCTTTTTTTTTTTAATCCACTCTGACAATCTTGTTTTTTTATTTTTTTAAAGAGTTTATTTATTTATTTGACACAGAGAGAGCAAGTGAGGGAGGGAGAGAGAGAGAGAGATACAGAGAGCAAGAACATTCAGAGGGAACAGCAGGCAGGGGAGAAGCAGGGTTCCTGCTGAACAAGGAGCCTGAGGCAGGGCTCGATCCCAGGACCATGGGATTATGACCTGAACTGAAGGCAGCCCTTAACCGACCGAGGCACCCAGGTACCCCCAATCTTGTTTTTTAATTGGTGTATTTAGACCATTACTGTTTAATTATTGGTATAGTTTAATAACTACTATATTTGTTACTGTTTTCTATTCATTGTCCTTGCTCTTTGTTCCTATTTTTGTCTTCCGTTCTTTACAGTTTGTGTGATTTTTACCTGCAATGCCTTTTTATATTATCTTGTTCCTCCCCGACCCCACCCCCAAGACACACTCACTCCACAGGAACATCCACTCTGTGCAGCTTGAAGTGAACCATGGTGGGGCTGGACTTCTGGTTCTAGTGTTTCTTCTTATATCCCTTGGAGAAACAAGCAGACACAGCTGCCAACTTGGCTTCAACCCTTTGGACAAAAGCAGCCTCTGCCTTCATCATTTCCTGTCCCTAAGTCAATGGGAGCAAGAGTATCTCATCATGAAGAAAGACCTGTCACTTTTCCTGTCTTGCTCTAGGAAGTGGGGGAGTAAGGGGAAGTAAAAAAGTTGAGATTATCATGATGTTACTGCCAGGCTGGGACCTGGATGCTACTTTGAAGTGACAAGGTGGGATTCACATTAAGGAGACTCCTTAATTCTTCTTTGGCCCATGGTAGATGATAAGTGAATGAACATTTTTTTAGCCTTCAAAAAGGAAGATATTTGCTTTCTAGTCATTTCTAATTGTTGAAGAACACCTTTAGAAGCTGGGAGCAAAATTTAGAGAGTGGAGCTCTATAAATGCCTTGGATGCCTTTTAGTTTAGTATTTAGTAGAGTTTAAATTCCTCTGGCATGTGCTCAGCTCCTCACTGACAGAGTTGAACAGATGGAGTCGAGGTGACATTTGCATCTCTGGTGGAGATTAGGTGTGGTGGGGATTAACTTTAGTTTCCTCTTTTTGGTGTTTGCCCTACCTTGGCAGGGCTTATTTAGATGTCAGATGTTAGCTTCTCCTTGGCTCTGGCTGCTGAGGTGCCACGGTAGCTTCAGCACGTACGCACACTCACCCTTGAGGCCATTTATTCCATGTTTGTGCCGAAGGGTCTGGCCTTCTCCTGCCCACTCAGGTCCACAGGCGCATGATGCCAGCCAGAGTCAGGCTGAGAAGTGGGGCTGGTCTGCTACGTGTTCAGAGTGAAGAAGGCCTCCTTGCCACATTCTGCTCTTGCCTTTCTCCTGTACCCTGGTCCTATTACAGCTCTAGGCCCATTTGCTGTGACTGTGAAGTATATTTCCGAGCAACTTAGTAGTGTGGGGAGAGGCGTTTGTTCTTCCTTATTTGTGGTTTCTGGTTAAGTAAGAGTTCAATAGAAGCCATGCTTTCCTGATACCTTTAATTGTCTTTAGGTATTATTGGGATTCTCTGATGATGTGCCTTCCCATCTTTACCCAACCCTGAGTTCAGGTTAAGATCTATGCTTGAAAAGAAAAGCAAAGAGGGGCAGGAGAATAAATTTGGGACATGGGGGTACTGAGCTCAGCTTCACTGACAGTCATGCCCTCTTCCTCCTCATCTTCCAGCTTGCTTTTGAGGGTTTAATGAGGGTATGCATGAGAAATTCCTTGAGCGTTTCTAATTTCTAAGGGCCAATTTTTCCCTGGGGCATACTCTGCTAGGAGCAGAGGTAGTGAGGTGCCAGGCAGTGGTTGTAGGGCTGACTCTGGTCCCTGACCTGCCTCTCTCAATTAGGAAATATGGGCTATTGGGGGATGAAGTGTCACTCACCTTGATATGTTTGTTTTTTAGGAGTGTGCCTTTGTTGAGGACCTGGGCCTTATTCTTGTGGGTTATTATTATTAATTTACTTTCAGTGGTGCTGTGTGCTAGTGTCCCACCTTCCACTTGAATTCTCAGAAACACCCACACAAAAAGGCTGGTCTTAGTTTGTACTTACACTTGAGAGCTCATAATCCTGCAAGGCTAATGGGCCAGATCCTGGTTACTATCATATCTGTTATCCTCTACCCACTTTGCCCTGTCAAAATGAAATACTTTTTAGAAGTTCTAAGTCTCTGAAACTTGCTTATTCACCTCATATAGTTTAACTCAATACTTTCCAACATTTTTCATGGCAGAGTTTACATAGAACGTGAGGCCATGTAGATAAGAAGACTCATTTCTAGGCAATAGGCCAGGGATTGGGGGTAGGTTCTGGCTTCCAGAAGCTTTGGCCCTCCCTTACACTCACCTGGTTGTTCCTAGGATGGAGGGAATTTGTATTTTCCTCTGATACTACTGAACCCACCAGGAGCATACCAGTGTGGTGCATCAAAGATTTGAAGCTCTGACCTAACACTCACTACAGACCACAATCTCAGGTGCAGCCAAGAGTTCCAAGCTATAAATATCTCGCAAGATATTCCCAGAGGGTGAACACACTTGTCAAGAGTGGTGTGAGTTAGGGAGAATAAAGTTCCTGAGGTCTGGCCTTTGCTCAGTGCAGTCTGCCACCATCCTTCTGATGATACCAACACTGCATGTCCCTTCTCTCCTTCAGGTCAGCATGCCTTGGATCTTTGGCTCTGTGGCCCACATTCTGATCCTTAGCATGCTTCTTCCTACCCACCATATTCCTATTTCATGACTTCCACATGTCCCTAACCTCCCAGGAGCTAACAATGGGACAACTCCCAATTTTGCTAGATCTTCTGCACAGCTGAAAACAATGCTTCTTATGATATAGTTGGAAGCATCGCAGGGTGCTCTGCTGATGTCTTCTACCCATATCCTTGTGACCCACACCTTGACAACTAGCCTGAGTGCAATGCAGATATTGCAAGAGTACTTTAGTCCTCTTTTAATTCTTTGGACTGTGTGGTACCAGGTATTGCTTCTTACACTTAAACAGGGTTATGAGCATGCTCATTGATACATTGATTCCTTTATCAACTTGTTTAACAACCCATTCAATAAATGTTGTCCAATGGGTGTATGAGGATAAAAGATATGGTTCTTGCTTTCCAGAAGCTCACAGTATTATGAGGGAGACCCTAGGTATATAATGATGGTTTGCATGAAAAATTCCACATGAGTATCTTATGAGCAAGTGAAGGGGGCCCTCCCACTCGGAGAGTGGGTCAGGGAGATTCCTTGGCTGAGATGAGATGACTGATGAGTTTTTTTTCCCACTTCTTTGTTACTTCTTTTTTCCTTGAACTGAGTCATGTAGGATACATGTTAATCAGGGGATGGCGGGGAGGGTTCTAGGTAGCAGGGAAATTATATAGAGCTAGGAGGCAAATGTTAGCAAGCTTGGCATATTTGGGGTACTTAAAGTGCCTCCATTTTGTCTGGCCATAGTAGTGCCCTAATGGACAGCAGCAAATGTGATAAGGATCCCTCTAAAACATTTCTGGAGGAGGAAGGGGAGACTCCCATGTTAACCTGCAATAATCAGATCATACTTTTGAAATGAGTGTCTGTGGGATGCAAAACAATATATAATAAGAGCCCTGGGATGTTTTATCTGGATGACAGAAAGATTTAGATAGCAGTCTGGGCCTGACCGGACTTGTTATGTACGGCTTCTGCGAGTGCTGGCAGCACAACTGGTAAGGGAAATTGCAACTTGAATCTTGGTTCTTTCACTCATAAGGCAATGTGATCTTGGGCAAGTTACATCTCCTCTCCAAACCAGTGTCCCATTTATAGAGATGGTTCCTGCCTACCTCATCAGGGTTGATGTTAGAATTAAATCACATAATTTATTCAAATATGAAAGAACTTAACGTAAAATATCCAAGAAATGTTAGTTTTTCTGTATTTTTTTCTCTCCATTTTTTTCTTCTTGTTTCCCATCCCACCTTCCCTTTTTCATGAATCGACTTTTTATTAGTGATCCATGTCAAGCATCCTGCAAGGATTTGTGTTATTATCCATTATGGTAACTACTAGCCACATGTGACTTGATGTGTGGCTAGTCCCAACTGAGATGTGCTGTCAGGGTAAAATACAGAAGATAAAGGCTTAGTACAAAAAAAAAAAAAAAAGAAATGTGAATTATCTCATCAATTTTTTTCAATAGATCACACATTAAATGATAACATTTTCAATATATTTGGTTAAATAAAATCAAATATATTCTTAAAATTAATATCACCTGTTTCTTTTTTGTCTTATTGTTTAAAAAAATGTGACTGCTGGAAATTTAAAATTGCTTTTGTGGCTTGCATTTTATCTCTATGGGATACCACTGAGCTGGATGTTTTCAATGGTGAAAAGAAATACTGATTTTGAGGAGCTTGTAGTGTAGTGGAGAGAGGTGGAAAACTACCATCAAGAACAAAGGCAACAAAAAGAAATACAAAAATAAATTTTAAAACAAGTATAAAATTCTGCATTGTAATAAGTTCTGTGAAGAAAAGTTTCTGTGGGGAGGAAAACTGGAGGACCTAATTGAAATGAACTCGTCATGGAGGTCTCTTTGAGGAAGACATGCTTTGCTGGCCTTCAGGAAGGCCGTCCCACATGTAGTTTCCAGGCAGAAGTGGGAATAGAGTTCCAAGCAGGGGAAACAGACTGCCAGTCAGTATTTATGAAGTCTACCCAATGCCTGGCCTCTGGTAGCCATCAGGGATGAGCTGCGGGGCTGTCAGGCACAGGAAGATTCCTTGGGTCCTCAGAGCTTGTGACCTGGTGAGGAGACAGAAGAGGCAGGTTCCCAAGAGTGAGCAGGGTTGAAGCCACTCCTGGCTCTGGTAGTTTTTTTCTTTTCTGGCTGCGTCAGACCATCACAGACCACAACCTTGGCTCTGCAGCTCTCCTGCAGCCCTTCCTTCCCCATAGGTAACTCTCACATGTGTCCTTTTTGCCCCCTGTTCTCATTGCCCTGTTCTGACTCAGACTTGTCATCTCAGAGACGAGTGCCAGCAATAGCCTCTTAACCAGCTTCCTTGCCTCCAGCCTCTTGCTCCCTTTAATATCTTCTGTGATGGCTGGCAAATGAATCTTCCTGAAATATCATTTACACCACCTAATTGCTTTTCTTCAAGGCTTTTACTAGCTTCCTGATACTGGCAGAGGGGCAGTAGGCCCGGTGCTCTGCCCTTCCCTCACTTTGCACACTTAACCTTTTCTTGCCATGGATAATGACAGTTCCCAGAGCAGTGCAGCTCATAACAGGGAGTCCCGTCTCTTCAGCTGACACTGAGCAGCCTTTGAAGCCTCACCTCTAGCTTCTTGTACTTCCACTTCTGCCCTACATAGCCCTCTGGGCCAGGCATGCTGGGGCCCTAATTGTCCTCGCAGCACTCAGTTGCTCTGCATCTTAGGGAGGAGCAAGAACATAGTAGTAAGAGCCTGGGTTCTAGAGTCAGTCACACCAGGGTCCAGTCCCAGTTCTGCCATTTAACTACTGTGAGAATCCTTACTTAATCTTTTTTAAGCCTTCGTTTCTTCCTCTGTTAATACCAGGAGGTTAATAGTAATTTGTATCTCTTGAAGAGACAAGGGTGGATAAGATAAAACACTGTAGGTAGGGCGTTCTGCAGGTCTGTTGTCTACTTGATTTAAAGTCCTTAATCCACGCATTAAGGGAATGATAAGCCATTTACGTGCTGATTAACAGTGCTGCGTCCACTCTGAACTTGCTTTCTTTTTGCATCCCTAATGCCAGTTAGCAGCCTCCTCAAAGTGGGTAATGGGCTGTGCTCTAACCTTTGTGTAGCTGCGGCGCCGGCGGGACCCTGAATAGTGGGATCAAGGAGCTTGATGGGACCTCAAGAGACCATCCCGTGTAGGACCCTGAGGCCACTCGCTGTGTTCAAGTAGATTCTAAGGAGTTACTCAAAAAATACCATCAGCCCTCCTGGGGCATACTATTTTTCTTGCACAGCAGTCTCCAGTTGGCTTTCCTTCCCCAAACTCCTGTTATTGCTGGTGTATCACTCGCTTGTGGCCACTTTTAATTAGATGTCTTTTTTGACATCTGTCAATGAGCAACAGTGAAAAAAAGGGCTAGAAGCTGGGAATATCAGACTGGTGGTTTAGTTTCACCTCAGCTGCGGACCTTCAGGCCAGCCTCTCTTCTTCCTGATCATATTTTCTAAGGTCCTTCATGGAATTAGCCTGATCATGGACTTGGAAGTATTATAAGTTTCACAAATTTAAGCACAAATTTAAGGTGCTATTATTAGCCAGTCTTGCCTCACACATTTTATTATTTCTGGACTTGGTATAAGACTTATTGTTAAAATGAGGCAAATTGAAGTCTCACAGGACACATTTAGATAATATTGCAGGTAGACTTAAGGGAAACTAACCATTAAGAATTCTTCTCGTTTTATTTTATTTTTCCCACTTTTGAAAAAGATTTTATTTATTTGAGAGAGAAAGAAAAAAAGCACAGAGGAAGAGGGATAGGGACAAACAGACTCCCCACTGAGCGCAGAGCCTGATGTAAGGCTCTGAGCCGAAGGCAGATGCTTAACCGACTGAGCCACCCAAGTGACCCAGAATTCTTCTCATTTTAAATAAACAACAACAACAAGAACAAGAACAAGAACAACAACAACAACAGAAATTACCAAAACAGTTCTGACTTAAAAAAAAAAATATTAGTTTTACATTACAACAGGATAGGTCACAATTCAAACAAATTGGGTTACAAAGAACACATTGTGCTTCAGAGTCCCCTAAGTAATTAAGGAGTCTTTTTAAAAATAGGAAGCTTTAAGTGGAAGGAAATCTTTGGTTCAAAGATTGGCTTTTTTGGATTGACTTTTATATTTACAGTCAAAGACAGAAATGAGTAAGTATGGCTCCAATAATATTTCTCAATTTTTTTTAGACCAAGCCATAAAAATCTCATATCATCTATTAGTATTTTAAAATAAAGTATTTAAAATACATAAATATAATTTATGGTATCTATGATTTTGGGAGTATCATCCACATCAGGAATCACTGAACAAGAGACTTCATCTTTCTTTGCATTTATTTCTTTGGAAAATGCAGTATGCAGTAGTGTGTAGTCAAGAATAGACTATAATACCTGGTCTAGATCTAGGGCAGTGTAAATATTTGTGAAGTGAGAATAAAGGAAAATTAATAACAGTAAGTTTTTAACCAATTCTTTTATGGACACCAAAATGACTACAAATTACCCCATCTGAATTACTGTGGTATGTGCTTATAAAAAAAGAGATAAAATACCAACAGGAATTCAGAAGATATCTTGTATTTGTTAAATCCATTGATGGGAATAACAAGGTTAATATAGTGCCTATCATACTTGACCACCTATTTGGCCACTCCTTCCAACTTTGAGCCCCAAGATTCTTATGCTAGTTGTTCAGAACTGATTTTCAGAAGAACCAGCAAAGAACCAATGATTCGGTGGCTCTGATGCTAGGAATCATGAAGAGGTTGGAAGAAACCTTGAAAATCATTGTTGACAAATGCTTCTAAGCTTGTCAAAATGAAACTGACCCAATTTTAACATCAGAGGACTTTTAGGAATCCCTTCTTACCCCATCCAACAATTTGATTATGGCTCTACTTTTATTATCTATTGATTGGGGGGAAAAAGACATATTCATACCACCTCAGGTGGCCTCTTACAATGGAATCTTGGCCCAGGGGTCCTCAGCTTACCTGATGAGACCACTGTTTCAGACCAAATTTCTCATTGCATTAATGAGGCACAGGGGCAATTTTGGTTAAGAGATACTCAGGATATTATTCAGGAAAGCACAGGATTTTTATTTTTTAAGATTTTATTTATTTATTTGTCAGAGAGAGAGAGAGCAAGCACAAGCAGGGGGAGTGGCAGGCAGAGGGAGAAGCAGGCTACCCACTGAGCAGGGAGCCCGATAAGGGACTTGAGCCCAGAACCCTGGGATCATGATCCATGCTGAAAGCAGATGCTTAACTGACTGGGCCATGCAGGTGTCCCGGCATAAGATGTTTAAATACAGATTTGGAAATATTCAAAAGTTACAGCCTGTGACCTTGTGGTGCAATGGTAGTACATCTGACTCTAGAAGTCACAGCCAAATTCAACTTGAGATTTCTTAATCAGGGAAACGTGGCAGTCTCTTCTAATGGATTTCATGCTTGGGGAAACAAATAGTCTTGGGTTCTTTCCTGTTATTTTCATGGGGCACTTCAGTGTCAATTTCTTTCCCAGCTTCATGGGTATTGCCTGAGAAACCTCTACCCTGAGCTGTTGCAATGTTCTTTACCCAGTGGGAATCCTTTCATGGGTTGCCAGATAAAACACAGGGTGTCCAGTGAAATTTGAATGTCAATTAACACATATGGGACATACTTATGCCAAAAATATTATTTGCTGCTTATCTGGGATTCCAATATCACTTGGTATCCTGTACTTTCATTGTTGCTGGTGAATATGGCATATCTACCTCCACATGTCCAAAGTACCAAATGTTGAAGGGCAGGAACTGAAAATGTGGGTGATGTTCCTGCCCAGCTGTCAACATTGTCAACAATTACTGATATGTTTTCTGAGGACCTTTCAGATCTCTGTCAAAGGCTATGACACATGTGTGTACTTTTCCCAGAAGCTTTGCTTTTCTTCATGGTCATGCAGCCCAACTGTGATGCTGGCAGCCCAGGCAGCGTTGACTGACTCCTCTCTATTCTCTTCATTCATTCTCATTTTCCTTGAGGTTTTGTCATGAACTTGGGCCCTGCCCCTCTGTAAGGTGAGGTCAAAAGCAATGGTGGATATTTCTTTGGGTTGGAGTAATGACTTTGAACATCAAATCAGGGGGCAGGAGAAGGGGCAGGAGGGAAGGAGACTTCAACTCCCTCGGACCCCTCCTATTGTTCCTGTACAGGAGTCAGAGCATTTTCCATGGAGCATAGTGAGCTATCAAACTCTCCACTTTTTTTTTTTTTTTTTTTTTTTGGTCTGAATGTGAATTTAGAGGAGGCTAGAGTTTAGATGCCTATGTGGAATTTAAGAAACAAGTCAGAGGATCATAGGGAAAGAGAGGAAAAAATGAAACAAGACAAAATCAGAGAGGGAGACAAACCATAAGAAACTCTTAATCTTAGGAAGCAAACTGAGGGTTGCTGGAGGGGAAGGTGGTGGGGGTGTTGAGGCAATGGGATGAGGGACATTGGCGAACATAGGTGTTATAATGAACACAGGGTGTTATATATGACTGATGAATCACTGACCTCTACCTCTGAGACCAATAATAACATTATATGTTACTTAAAAAAAAGAAATGTATTAAATTTTTGATCATTTTATCCTATTACCAAATGTGTTGGCAAATTGAATTTTTAGAAATGTGAAAAACATTCTAATGAAATTTTCAAATTAAAATATCCATTTTGCTGAAAAAAAGAAGAAATGCTTATTTCTGTCTCTCTTTTTTCTTAGTTTCTGTCTCCTGTACATTAGATTCAAACTAAAACCTGGCATTGGACCAGTTGTTTTCACATATTGAATTTGTAAAATGGAATATCCTGGGGTTTGTGTTCACTCCAATTGTAGAATCAATTATTGTATTCCAAAACCATGCAGACTACAATGACAAAGTAAAAAAAAAACAGCCCATTTGAGTGAATATTCACATCAAAATTCTGCCACGTCACGGCAGACCTGTGTAAAAGAATGTCTTTCTTTCCTGAGTCAGAGAGTTTTTCCTTTAAAGAGGTTGGAAAGAGGGGTGCCTGGATGGCTCAGTCAGTTAAATGTCTGCCTTGGGTCTGCTCCTGTCTTGTTCCCAGGGTCCTGGGATGGAACCCTCATCGCATCGGGCTCAGTGGGGAGCCTGCTTCTCCCTCTCCAACTCCTCCTACTTCTGCATGCTCTCCCTCTCTTTCTCTCTCTCTCTGTGTGTGTGTCAAATAAATAAATAAAATCTTTAAACAAACAAACAAAAAAGGTTGGAAAGAAAGCACTTCAAATTAGGTTACTTGTTGCACGGGGTTTTGTTTCCTGCCTAGGAACTGGGGTTTTGAAGTTTCATTTTATGAAATTCTTTGATGGAGAATGCCAAAGCCCACTGCCCCCCCACCACCTCAAAGTGAGACCTCAAATGTTTGGTTGTGAGGGAGAACTATTTAGAAGCAGAGCTTATGCAGCAATTAAAAACGGAGCACTTAGTGGTAGGCTCTAACAACGAGAAGAAAATATGAATGAGAAAGGAGTAGCGTGAGTTGGCTTAAGAGTAGGCATTGCTTACATTCCTTTATCCAACATGGTTGAGGGTAAGCTTGGTGCTTGGATGAGGAAGGAGCTCTTGGTTAGAGAGAAGAGACTGAGAGTAGAAGTGTGAGAAAGTGCTGTGGTGAAGGGATGTGCCGGTGAGGAGAGGGTGCAATGTAAGCGAGACTAGAAGTTCAAGATCAAGAGGAGTCACCTCCGAGGCCAGGCCCTCCCAGCTCTAACTTCTCCCTTGTGAGTATTAGAGTCATAGCCTTGGATTTTTCAGGACAGCCTTGAATTCTAATTCGTTGGTCTGTTGTCAGACCCAGTGACAAAAATCTCGGTCTCTGTCCGACTCTTGCATTTGTTTTCATCCTTCCCAAGTTTTCAAATGGAAAATTTTAAGAACATCCAAAAGTAGAGAGAAGAGTATAATGTACCTGTTAGCCAGTTTCAACAATTGCTAACTTAGGGCCAATTTTCTTTGATCTATTTCCTCCTCCACATTTCCTTCCCCCAGATCATTTTTGTGTGAGAATTCTCCAGATAAATAGAACCAGACAGTTGTGTGTGTATGTGTATATAACTATACAGGGAGGGGACAGAGAGAGAGGGAGAGATTGAGAGGAGGAGGTTGAAGGAACTGACTCTTGCAATTACGGGGCCCACTAGTCTGTAATCTGTAAGGCAAGCCAGCAGGTCAGAGACCCAGGGAGGAGTTGATGTTACAGTTTCTATTGGGAAAGAGATCTGGAGGCAGAGGTACTTCTTTTCTTTTAGGGCCTTCAAATGATTCAATGAGCTCTCCTTGACTCCCCCTACCAGTGTAGAGGGTAACTATTTTTCTCAAATGTTCATGATTTAAATATTGAATGTTGATTGGGTCTAAAAAATACCTTCACAGCAACATCTAGTTGATGTTTGACCAGGAACTGGGTACCATGGACTTAGCTAGTTTGACATAAAATCTACCATCATGATTTTGAAACGAATCTAAGTCATATTATTTGGTCAATAATATTTCAGTATATTTATCTAAAAAGTAAAGATTCTTAAAAAAATAACTTAGACACAATGCTATTATGACCCCTATAAATTTTTAAATCCTGAATTATTATTGTTCGAATTAGGATCCAAATAAAGTCTATTCATTGCAATCGTAGATGCTACTCAGAGTTCTCTATTGATATACAGGTTCTCCCTTTATCTCTGTTTTTCTTAAATTTATCTTTTAAAGAAACTAGTTTGTCCTGTAGAATTTTGCATCATCTGGATTTTACTTGTTGTATCCCCATGATGTCATTTAATGATGCTCTTATGCCTCTGAATTTCCTGTTGGTTGGTAATTATATAGAGAGGTTGAATCACACCCAAGTTGAATTTTTTCTTTCCTTTTTGCAAGAATACTTTAGGTACATATTGTCAGGTTATCTCTCTTGGGTGTCAGCTGTCTTTTTTTATTATTGGCTGCATTTATTAACTCACTAGGGTTTGTGAAATTCTAAATTCTATCATTTCTTCAGCATTTACTTGCTGAAATATTTATATAAACGGAAATTTCCCCTCATTAACTACTGAGGTATAGTTCTTTCTAATTCTTCATCCCAGCATTTTCCAAATTGAAGTTTCTGATTCCTAGACATCTGCTGACATGTTCTTCTGAGCAGGGAAAGAAGTCTGTAAACTTTGTATTATAATAATCTAACTCTGCACTTTCGTCTCAATGAAAGCTCAGAAATACAAGCTTCCTTGAATATTGTTCAATGGAGCCTTGCAAGGTCTGGTAAGTGGAGACTCTTAGGCAAAGCCTACACATTACCAAAACAACTCTGGAAAGATAAAAAGCAGAACCAAAACCATCTGCAGCCCTCTTCTCCGACTTTTACCGACTTTACCGTGCCAATGAATTGCCTGGGGATTTTGTTAAAATGCAGATTCTGATTCAGCAGGTCAAGGATGGGGCTGGAGAAGCTCCAGTTCTAAGCCTCCCCATCGGTGCTGTTAACATTTACCCTGTACATTAACGATTTTGTTTCTATGTTGCAGTCATTTTACTTGATTTTTCCATGGGCAATGCATATGAAGTTCTGAGTACAGTATTTGAGACAGAGTCAGCATTAAGTAAATGATAGCTTTTGAGGTATGGAGGGCAGAAATGATGGGAAAGGGGACAGGGATTAGCGGTAGACAGGCTTGAGTCAAGATTCCAGTTCTTCTGTTTACAAGACCTTTGACTGGGGCAGGTTAGTTAGCTTCTCAAGTTTCTGTCCTATTGAACGTGAAGTGAAGAGGAAAATGCTACCTCATGGAATTGAGAGGCCATTAAATGGCTCTGAGAGATGTGGATGCTCTAAATGGTTATTTTTCTTCCTTTGTCCCTTTTGGACAGAGACACTAGGTTGAGTCTTGGGTCGGGTCAAGACTCTGTTGTAAGTCGCATTACAATTCTTGCGAAATGCACCTCTTTATTTTATCTCTAACATGGGGATAGTAATTACGGGGGTGAAATTAATTGGTGTGTGTCAGTGGTGTTGGCACATAATTGGAGTCCAGTCATGGTGAGCCTTTCTCTCCCCTCCCTTCAATCAGTTGGTGAGGCTGACTAACCTAGGACAGTTGGCATAAGAGAAAGTCACAGTGCTTTCAACTCTGGCTAACTAAAATCATCTGGAGAGCTTAGAAAAGGAAAAAAAGAAGGAAAGCAAGCAAGCAAGAGAAAGAGAGAAAGAAAGAAAGAAAGAAGAAAGAGAAAAAAAGAGAAAGAAAGAAAAGAAAAGAAAAGAAAGAAAGAGAGAAAAGTAGATTTTCAGGCCTCACTCCTAGAGATTCTGATTGAATTGGTCTGGGTGGAAACTAGACACTCAGTGTTTTTTTTGGCTCCCAGATTTTTTGCAGTGTTGGCCCCACAGAGAACCACTGCTCTAGCAGACAGTGAAACCTTGATCACTATCACACAGCCCTCAGCATTTCTCTTATTTTTCATGGCCCACCACACCTCTTCCACCCGCGCACCAGCCTTTCTGGTTGCTTCTTCTTATTCACTTGTCTAATTTGCATGCATTCCTGCAACTCTGCTCCCACTGCTGCCCCTCCCTTGGCACACTGGGGTTAGCACGTCTGTCCAGAGCCCATTACAATCAGGTAGGGCAGGGGAGATGGTGCCTGCAGTGCCTTGCAATCCCACACTCTTCACATCCTAGACACACACAGAAATCACACGGGTGCCAGCCTGAGGAGTTCCCAGATGGCCCTCTGGAGAGCTTTGAGATATTTATGCAGTGCCTACTATGTGGCTTTACTAGTATAATATTAATTTATCTTCAGCTTTACAAGGTGGCTCTATTAATAGCATCATACCCATTTTATATTAATAGGCAAAGTTAAATAATATGCTTCAAGTCAAACACACACTGTAGATCGGGCTTTTAGACGAAAGCAGTCTGATTCTAGAATCTGGGTTCTTAATCCCTTAGGGGAAATATTATTTTTACTATTTATTTTTTAAAGATGTATTTATTCATTTTAGAGGTGGAGGAAGGGCAGAGGGGGAGGGAGAGAGAAACCCATGCAGATAATGTACGGAGCTTCATGACCCCAAGATCAAATGAAACAAGGAATCCGACCCTCAACCCACTCTGCCTGCCAGGTGCTCTGCCTTATGTGGAATTTTAAGTTGCTGATGCCTGGGTTTACCCAGACTAACTGAAGCAGAATCTTTAGGAGCTGCTGCCTAGGCGCTGGTTGTTTTTTCAAGGGATTCTATGTATAGCCAGGATCAGGAGTAGACAACACTACACTCTTGAGTCTCCCTCATGACATGGAACCTGAGAGTCTGTTGAAGGCTCCTTCTATTCCTGTTCTCTTCTTCCCCACTGTCAGTGATTTTTTTTTTAAAGTTTTATTTTTATGATTTTCAGAGGCCCTTCTTGTGACTGGCATTCCTAAGGGGGTGTGGTAAGCTTTGTCCGCTCAAAGATGTCCATGCCCTAATCTCCAGAAACCTGAAAGATGTTACCTTATGTGTGTCAGGGTAGCAGAAGGTGACCTCTACCCATGTTAGGTTTTTAGCGGGACTCTTTTTTTTCTTTTTAAAAGATTATTTATTTATTTATTTGACAGACAGAGATCACAAGCAGGCAGAGAAGCAGGCAGAGAGAGGAGGAAGCAGGCTCCCTGCTGAGCAGAGAGCCGGATTCGATGCGGGGCTCCATCCAAAGACCCTGGGATCATGACCTGAGCCGAAGGCAGAGGCTTTAACCCACTGAGCCACCCAGGCGCCTCCTTTAGTGGGACTCTTTAACAGAAGGATAAACAACAAGAGAAGAAAGTTCTTTAACATGTGCAGTGCACATTACTGGGGAGAAACCTTAACCAAAAGCAACTCCAAGCATCAGCTTAGAATTCTAGCTTCTAAAACATTTTTAGCAAAGAACAAGACATTTGTAGAGAAAGAACAGGACAAAATCAAGCAGTTTTAAGCTTCCAAGGACAACAAACTTTAGGAAGATAAGCATATGGAAGGTCACTATTATAGTAAGGTTGGTTTGCCGATTTTCTGGTGCCATCTCTGGGAAAGGGGAACTTATATCCTGTGTTTAGTCAGTAAAAGGGAGGTTAAAAAGAGCTTTTCCTGCATTCCTAATTGCCTTCAGCTCAAAATAATTTTTATGTCAAAGAGATATATTTTGAGGTGACATATTCTGATTTCTTTCCCATGGCAAAAGACACTTGCAAGATTTGATTAAGTTAAAGATTCGGGGATGAGGTGACAACTATGAATTATCCAGACCAGTCCTGTGTAATCACAAAGGTCCTTATAAGAGTGAGTCAGGGGAATACGAGTAGGAAGGATGAGTGGCAACGGAAGAATGGGGTCAGCGTCAGCAAGAGAGAATGAGATCTGAAGAAGACCCATTTCAGATTTCTGACCTCCAGACCTCTAAGATGTTAAATTTGATTGTAACTTGCGTTAGGTTGTTAAAGCACCAACAGGAAATGAAAACAGGGGTATTTGGTGTAGCAGAGAGAAAATCGCCAACCTATATCCCAGAGAGCTAGGTTCTTTTTCTGTCTTCTACCACTTACTGGCTGCAGACATTCCATCAAGCTGTCAAATATCTAACGCCTTTTCTCTGAAGTGGAACCAGTAAAAATGCATGTGTTTGTCGGCAGGACTGGGCCAATGGCCTCAGGCCCTTCACATGCATTCCCTGCTGTAGCTCAGCCCAGCCTAGCTCAGAGCTTCAGAAGTGAAACCCCGTCCCCATCATTCCATGCTGAACCTGAACACTCTCTCATGACTCTGCGCTCTTTTATCAGTAGCTAAAATGATCTTGTTTCTTTCTTTGCTTGTCAGAGGCTCTTGCCAAAATCAGGAGTCATTATTGCTAAGATTGAGCCTATTTTTTTAATTAAAAAATTAAAATAAATAGTGAGACATAAATTTCCTGACACCAAGAGGCGGAAAGACCTCAGAATGATTTTGCTGACATTTCCTCCCCTACGCCAACTAAAACTGTACAATGTTCAGATATCACCATACTGGTTTCAACTTGTGTTTATTTTATTCATTTATTTTCCCATAAACTGGATTTGAACATAACATCTCCTCCCTTGCCACCACTTCCATTATTTGAGGATGGACACATGACCACAATAACCATCTTTTTCAAGATGGGAAGTTGTTCTATATAGACCTTTATTTGTTTCTACCTGATGCACATATAATTGGCAGTGATGACATCCAGTGCTATGTTCTTGACCTCATGTATGTCATATTCAATGCCAGGCTCCCCTTTCTCCTTAATAATAATATTAAACAGCAAGCTTACAAGATTTTTGTCAAAAAGGTCATGGAATCTTGCAAACACTATTTTTCCAAATGATGGTTTTTTTGTTTTATTAGTTACAATAATGCGTACTTTATCTTTCTGAGAAAGGTGTACATAATCTTGATTGGGCTTATTTTGATACAATAGTTAACAGTTAAATACATTATATTTCTCTTTTTCCTAAAAGAAAAGGAAAAAAACATCCTTTTTATGTTTGCAGGGATTTGACTTAGGGTCATCTAAACCAGTACTTCTTCATTAGGGAAGGGGATATGATTTTGCCCCTCAGAGGACCTTTATCAATATTTGTAGATATTTTTGACTCACAACTGGGGGAAAAGTACTGCCAGGATCTCATGGGCAGAGGCCAGGAATGTTGCTAAATAAACATCCTACACAGCACAAGATGGCTCCCCACACAAAGAATTATCTGGCCTGGAATGTCAGTTAGTGCTGCTGTTAAGAAAGCACTGGGTGTGGTGAAAAAATAATGAATACTGTTATGCTGAAAATAAATAAATTAATAATAATAAAAAAAGAAATACTGCCCTAGACCAGTGTTTATCAAACTTTAATGTGCATGTGAATCACCTGGGGATCTGATTAACATGAGGGTTCTGATTCCCTCACATGTCCCCAGTGAGCTGGACCCTGCACACTGTAGTTGTTTAATAAATTGTTGTTGAAAGCATGAATGGAAAGATGGAGAACCAAGGGAATGGATGGATAAGGAGGCAGCCAAGAGCACTAGTGGTCATTCCTATACATATGTCTGAGCATCCTTAGAGACACTTATTCCAAATTCTTTTCCACAAAGCCAGCAGTTCACCAAATGTCCAGGGTATGACAGATTTCCTCAAATTAAAATCAACTCTTTTTCTCTGAGTCTTATATTGTCCCTTCTGACACAGGGTGAAGGTTAGTTATTTGTGTGGTTGCCATGGCTGAATGTGTGTGGGATACAGTGGAAAAAAACTGGAGGCTGCAGCCCTGGCCCTGCACCTGAACCTGCCCCAACGGAAGAGAATCCAGATCAAATTATATTTATGTGTGTGCTGACAGCAGGGAGGAAAGGAGGAAGTGGATAACTAAAATAGATTTTTAGAGGAAAACCATGTTAGAATGAACTTCACACAACTGCCTGGTGAAGGATGGACATCTACCGGGGAGAGCTTGTGGATGCTGTATGGAGAATGGGATGATTGTGTAGTTTATAAGCCTGTGAACCTCAGGAACTCAGAACTTCATTAGCTCCAGCTGGCAAATCATTTCCTTTTTACATGTTCTTGGCTCACTGGTTTCCTTTTGATTACCTTCTGTCTGCCACTCTTCCACACACAGAAATCCAAACCAAACAAAATTTGGAATCTGATCCTGGATCGGGAACCAAGATGGTTGCTATGCCCTGGAAGTCAATTTGCTTAGAATCCAGACACATCTCTGCTGCCCTCCTGAGAACTGGTTGTGATAGGCAGAAGGGGGGAAAGGAAGGGAAGAGTAGGATGCCCAAATGTGGGTAAAGAAGAAGTGAGGCAGCCAAGGTCATAAGAATTGGGCTATAAGGTGTTCTCTGTAGAGAGGCCAAGGATTCATCCAGATGGCCTTATCAATAGAGCCCTTGACAACAGCTAGCAACCCTGGTAGAAAATGTGATGCAAAGGAATATATCAGCATTGTTGATTCAGGTGTGGTTATTGCATTTTGTCTGTATATGCTTAGTACTGAGTCTGGGCCATTGGATGCCTGGGCCTCTGCCTTGAACCACAGTGACATAGCTTTCTTTTGTGGTTGGGGGGATGGGAGTCATGTCTTTGCTGAAACAGTCAGCAAGATTGGTTGAGTGTTCTGCATCCTCCTCTGGACTCCAAGACATTCAAGTTTATTATGAAGCAGGCTTAATGGAGACTGAGATTTGTATTTCACTAGAGTGGGTTAGTGAAGGAGTTGGAGGAATCACATTTTCTGGACATCTTTACATATTTATATATATATATTTTTCAAAGATTTTATTTATTTATTTGACAGACAGAGAGAGATCACAAGTAGGCAGAGAGGCAGGCAGAGAGAGGGGAAAGCAGGATCCCCACTGAGCAGAGAGCCTGATGCAGGACTCCATCCCAGGCCCCTGAGACCATGAACTGGGCCAAAGGCAGACGCTCAACTCACTGAGCCACCCAGGTACCCCACATCTTTACATCTTTGAATAAAACTTTTAAACTGTTTAAAAGTTTTAAGTTCTGATGCTCAAAACATGTAAAAGTTTAAACGTTCTGAAGCTCAAAATATTCAGTTGCTTCTTAGTGCCCATAGAATAAAGGTTAAACTTTTTAACCTGGCATTTAAAGTCTTCTATTATCTGGCTCTAAACCACCTTCTCAGGGTTTTTTTTTTGTTGTTGTTGTTGTTGTCATTGTAATTTTAAGAAAAAAATTTAAATATGGAAAGCAGCAAAGTAGGAATATAGGGGAACATCCTCAACTTGCTACAGGATAGCTACACAAAACCGACAGTTAACATCATGCTTAATGGTGAGACCTTAGGTAGGATGGTCAGTTTTTAAGTGCAGTGTCAAGTACACAATTCTTGAAAGAAAGTATGTGTTAGATCACATGAAAATTAAAAATTTCCACTCGTGAAAAACACTTTTTTTTTAAATGGAAGAAAATATGTGTAAGTTAGATAATAGAAAAATTCAAATTTCCACTCTGTGAAAGGCACAGATTTATTTATTTTACAGAAAGAGAGAAAGATAGAGAAGCACAAGCATGAGGGGCAGAGGTAGAAGGAGAGAGAAACTCAAGCGTACTCTGTGCTGACCATAGAGCCCAGTGTGGTAGTGGATCTCATGATGCTGAGACCAAGACCTGAACTGAGATCAAGAATCCAGTGCTTAACTGACTAAGCCACCCAGGCACCTCTGAAAGGCCCTTTAAAAAAAAAGGAAAAGACAAGTCACAGACTGGGAGAAGATATTTTCAAACCATACATCCGGTGAAGAACTAACATCTGAAGTATACAAAGAACCCTTAAAAGTCAACAATGAATAAAGCTCAATTAAAACGTGAGAAAAAGGGGTGCCTGGATGGCTCAGTGGGTTGAACCTCTGGTTTCAGCTCAGGTCATGATCCTAGGTTTCTGGGATCAAGCCTCTCTCTCTGCCTGCCTCTCTCACTTGTGATCTCTGTCTGTCAAATAAATAAATAAAATCTTAAAAAAAAAAATGAGAAAAGATCTGAACAGTTTACTTACCAAGTAAGATATCCAGATAACACATTATCATATGAAAAGCTCCTCAATATCATATATCATTAGAGAACTGCAAATTAAAACAACAATAACATTACATACTACATAGTTATTAGAATGGTCAAAATCCAGAACACTGACAATAACAAATGCTAGAGACAATATGGAAAAAAAAAAAAAGAACTCTCATTCATTGCTGGTAGGATGCAAAATGGTGCAGACAATCTAGAAGACAATTTGGCAGGGGCACCTGGGTGACTCAGTTGGTCAAGCATCTGACTTGATTTTGGCTCAGGTCATTATCTCAGGGTTATGGGATCAAGCCCTGCATAGAGCTCTGCACTGGGTGTGGAACCTGTTTAAGATTCTCTCCCCCATCTAAATAAATAAATAAATAAAAATAAAAAGACAATTTGGCAGTTTCTTACAAAGCTAAACATTGTCTTACCATATAAGCTGAGTTATGCTCCTAGGTATTTAGTCAAATGAATTGTGACTACTCAGTGTTTATCAGTTAACTTTATTACAAATATCTTTTATGTCTGCCATGTGTCGTTCAACTTTATTTATGGTACAATTGTTGTAGAGGCACTGTAGATTCAGGGCTGAATATCAGTTCCAGTTCCATTACTTATCATCTCCATGACATTTTAGTTCATCTCTAACTTTGTCTTAGTTTCTTCCTCTGTAAAATTTAAGGGTGAATTTTGCTGCATGTAAATTATACTTCAATAAAACTCATTGAAAAGCAGACACAGACTCTCCTTGTGCCGTTTTTTCTCCCCTGCAGCCTGGAACACGATTGTGATGGCTGGGGCTTTGACAGCTATCTTAGATTATGAGGATAAACCCCATATTGAAGGGGAGGGAGGAGAAGGGAAACTGAAAGAGGCTTTTACACATGATAGAATTTCATTTCCATATCACATTAAAATCGTTACGAAAATGTAGTATTCACAGATAGAACGGTAGATCCACAAAGCTGTCACCAAAAAATATTTAAATCTATTTTGCGTGACAACAGAAAAATCTTAAAACTTCAGATGTCAAAATAATAGCTAATATTTATTGGTTGCTTTTTGTTTATCAGTTTCCATTCAAGTACTTTGCATTATACTTGTTTCATCTGCACAAGAAACATCTGACTCTGATTTTACAGATGAAGAAATTTATTTAGAGATGTATCAGTTTGTTCATGCACTCACTAGTTGATGGGCATTTGGGCTGTTTCTGGGTTTTTGGTTATTATGAATAAAGCTACCGTGAGCAGCCATTTAAATGTCTTTGTGTGGACATAATTTCGTTTTCTCTTGGATAAATACCTAGGAGTGGAATTGCTGGGTCAAATGGTAAGTGCATGTTTAACTTTATAAAAAGTGACAAACTGCTTTTGGATGGGCTGTACAACTTTGTGTTCCCACTTAGAGTGCATAAGAGGTCCAGATGGTCCACAGCCTTGCAAATATCATCAGTATTGTCAGTCTTTTTAAATTTAGCCATTCTGGTGGATGAGTATTTGTAATTATAATTTGTAATTTTAATTAACGTTTTCTTTTCTTTTTTTTTTAGATTTTATTTATTTTATTTGACAGAGATCATAAGTAGACAGAGAGGCAGGCAGAGAGAGAGGGAGGAGGAAGCAGGCTCCCTGCTGAGCAGAGAGCCCGATGTGGGGCTCGATCCCAGGACCCTAGGATCATGACCTGAGCCGAAGGCAGAGGCTTTAACCCACTGAGCCACCCAGGCACCCCTAATTAACGTTTTCTAATAGACTAATAGTATTGAGCATCTTTTCCTATGCTTCTTTGCCATTCTCATATAAAAATACTTAAAAAAAAAGATTTTATTTATTTATTTGTCAGAGAGAAAGAGTAAGAGGAGCACAAGCAGGGGGAGTGGCAGCAGAAGGAGAAACAGCACCACCATCCCCCTCCCCCACTGGGCAAAGAGGTCAAGAAGGACTCAATCCTAGGACCTGGGATCCTGACCTGAGCTAAAGAGAGATGCTTAGCCACCCAGGCATCACTAAAAACTTTACTTTTTGAAGAGGGCAAATTTATCAGTCTTTTCTTTCATTACTTTACTTTTTTGTATTTTGTTTAAAAAATTCTTTCTTATCCCAAGGTCATAGGGATATTTTCAAATATTTTCTACTAAAAATTTTGGAGTTTTAGTTTCACATTTAGGTCTTTAATCCACCTGGAATATATTTTTGAATCTGGTGTGAGGTGGGGATCTAGTTTGATTTTTATTCATTACTAGAGACTTGATTTTAAAAACACTAGTAATTTTTTCTTACTGATTGGTAATTTATATTGCTATTTTTGCCTTTTACCATCTTTCCATATAAGTAGCAGTTCTAGATGCATTTTCTGTTGTGTTCTACTCCTGTGGTAGAAGTGACTTCAATATCTCCTATAAGTTTCTGCCACCAAGAGTTTATTCATGCTGTTTCTTATGTCTAGAGTGCTTTTCCCTTTCAGCTCCACCTTTCAAAATCCCAATCATTCTTCAAAGTCCAGCTCAAATGTCCCTTATAGACTTATAGGATCCTGCAATATGCCTTTCTTACTCCTCTGAATCAAATGGAGGGGCTCAGCATACCTTAAGTGGTTTATTCCTTTACCATAAATCTTGGCTCGTCTCCTTGGTATCATAGTCATATGTTTTTGCCTTCTCTGTTCTGCCGAATAGTAAACATATATGTGTTGTTGTTATAAACAGAATAATGTCCACCACATTCGGATTCCTGGAACATGTGGCTATATTACTTTATGTGGCAAAAAAAGGATTTTTCAGAGGTGATAAAATTAATGACCTTGAAATGAAGAGATTATTTTGTCAGGCCCAGTCTAATCATCTGTTCTTTAAAATTAGAGAACATTTTCCAGCTAAGTTGTAGGTACATTTGTTTACCATGGAGTTCCCTATTACCTGAAGGAGATTGTTGGATGTGTATGTAGTGCTCAGAAATTGTTCATTGCCTTGAATTGTGAAGTGGTATGAAGCTGGGAACCATAGAATGATTTCTTTAAGTTCTTATCACAGCTCCAATCATATCTCTAGCATCTTCATTCTGTCAAGTGAAGTCATTGCAGATTACTCAGACCAGCTTTCCTTTTAGTTGGCATCCCTGTGCACTCTGACTCTGACTATAATAGTGGCAAATAAAGATTCAAGCTACGTGCAGATCTTCACTTCCTTTACATGCAGAGACGTCTCAATGATAGAAACTCCCAGAACAGAAGCCTTTTTCCTTCCAGTGTTTAACCTAGTCAAAGGAACTTGGTGAGTATCGTTGGGTTTATTCGCAAACCTTTTCTGGTCTTTGCCCTTATCTAGGGGATTAGTCTGAGATAAGGACCTTGAAATCCTGCCTCTGATCTTAACTAACTCTGTGACTTAGAGTAGGTCAGAAGATATCCTGGAGTCTCAGTTTCTTCAGACCTACGGTGGAAATAATACTTCTTCCTTGAGTTGTTTCAAAAATAGAATAAACAGATACATGAGAAATAATTAACATGAAGTAGATGTTCCATGAATGCTAACTTCCTTCCCTTCCCATCTCAGATGCACTATTAACAGAAACAGTCCAGGCCACTGTTTACTTCGAAGAGTTCATCACAGGCAGGTGATTTAACATAACATTTGTTCTTGTTTTCTGTTCGTTCGTTTTATTTTTCAATACATATGTCTTTGGATTGGCTCATTCTGTGTCTTTTTTTTTTTTAAATGTAGATTTCTGTTTGTCATTCTGGGTGTTTGGTTAAGACTAGCCCATGTGACATGGGTAGTTTTAGAATTTAAAGATTGATTAGGGGTATGGGTGTAAGAGGCTGGGGTGTAAAAGAGATCAAAATAAAATAAAATATCTTAATAATGTATGATAAAATAAAATAGAACAGAATGGCAGCAGTGTAGAATGGTTATTGTCTTCTTCTGGAGCCAGATTATCATTCTGGCCTCAGGAACAGTTGTTGAGCCACCCAACTCTGCCCAGTATGAAGCAGATGGGAACAAGCCCAGCAGAGTTTATGACACTGATGGGAGACAGATGGCCTCTGGGGTATGGTGATAGGGAAGTCACATTTAAATTTCAGTGTCTTGGTGTCATTCTGCTTGTCTCCACATGGTCTAAACCTTTGGTTCTCAAAATTTAAGAATATAAAAAAATAACTGATGTGTGCTTATTTTAAATGCAGATTCATGGGCCTCCCCCAGATTGATTCAGTAGATCTAAAGTGGGTTCCAAGAATCTGCATTTAATTAACCACATCAGCTGTTTCTGAAACTGGTTGCCACCCGGGTCAGTGATTCAGGGTGATGGGATTCCAGGCAGAAGCCCATCATTCATTGTGATTTATTGAATGCTAATTAGGTGCAAAGCATGATAGAGGATATGGCCCTCACTCACCATGGGTTTATCATTGAGAGGGGAAACAAGACTGGCATACAGACAAGAAAACAGTTGCTAGCTCTTCAGGTTAGAGTCAAACTGCTGCTGCGTCTTCCTGTTTCACTCTGTGTAAACCTCATGTTGTTTTAGAATATACTTGTCTACTAGTTTGTGTATTCCTTGAGGGCAACTGAGCTTCACTGATGACCTACAGCAATTTTATTCATCTTTTCTTATTCTTATAACTTTGGTTTTGGCTATGACTCCAACCCTAGCTCCTCCAACTCCTTCTTTGAGGCATTGCATATTAGGGAATGGTTTGTCTTCATAGGACTTACTGGATCTGCTCTGTATGTTACTGCTCCCATACCATTCTGCTTGTCTTCTGTTCATCTTGATGACCTGGAAGAGATAGCAAAGATCACACATGCTCTTATTGGGCTTTGGTTCTCACAGCAGGGAACACATGTCTGAGACTAGTGGTCATGTGGGCGGGTGGCAAGGTGAGTTCTTGAGAATTACTCTATGGCACAATGTTTGGATATGAAGTAGGATTTCAAAAAGGGTGTGGCCCTAATATTTACATTTATGAAGGCATTGTGACATATTCTGAAGATTTATCTGCTGCCTTCATGCTGGAAAAACATAAGCACATTGGTTTCGTCTCTAAGAAGAAAGTAATTAGATTTAGACCAGTCAGTATCTTCTTTTTCTTCTTGAAGCAGGAACCATTATAAGTTCTTGGGAGAAGAGAATTGAGTTGGATTTGACATTGAGGAAAGTGTGAAGGTAAGGGTAATTTTATTAAGGAAACTTGAAATAGTTGAAATTTGGGAGAGAATGTACTGGTATGGAATGATGGAGTGATGGAGAACTTTAAAGCTACAAATGCTTGTATATACTTCGCTTTGAGTGTCAAGCAAATGGTAAAATGAAATTCAAGAAATAGTTAAAATTTTTTTTAGTGTATTGGGATTTATAAATGTGCTTATAAAGGAGTCACTAAGATTTAGGTATACTTTATTTTGGTGGTGGCTCAAGATGAAATTTTAAGTTTTCCCCATGGTATTCATAAACATAGTATTCATTTTATGTTAAAGTTAGTATTTGGCTGAGATTCCACCAAGAAAACTGTAGGATCTCTTTCCGTGAACTATTTTGAGTTCTCTCCTCTTTCTGTGCATTGGCCTCGTCTATGGTTTATGTGTCTGTAACACTGGGCATTAACACTTGACACCTAAGTTAGATCTTGGGATTTGTCCAGTATTATCTTAAGTATTATAGTTTTAAAATATTTCCCTTTAGGATGGTGAGTGAGTGTGTAAATTTGGAGGACAGTGAGAAAAAAAAGGGGCCAACCAGTATAGTAGGAACCATTGCTTGTCATTAGCCCAGAGGATGGTGTTTGGTGTCATTAAGCATAGAGGGTTTTGTTTTGTTTTTGATGGGGGAGGAGTATGAATTTTTTAGGATAAATTGTAGCTGGAAGCTGGTGTTGAATTGCAACCCACCATTTCAGGCCTGGATGAACCACTTTCCCCATAAGATTATTTTAAGTGGCAAGATCAGGCAAGAAATATATTGAGGAAGGACCTTCTTGTTTCCTATTTTGGTGATCTTCCTGAGGTATCTGCTGGTTTTATGGCAAGTATGATTTGCTTTGTAGGTGAGAAAAGCTTTCTTCCAAGGGAAATGTGTCTTCTTTTTGGATTTAGATCGAATCAAACCATTTTCATTGCCAGGAGCAACTGGGTCTGTTGAGTCCCTTAGCTAGGCAAATATAGCAAGCTTGCTTTGACTTTATTTTGTTTGAGTTTTTTAAAACAGAGAAAAATTGAACCATCACATTGTTTCAGATTAAAAGGCTAAAATGCAGAAGTTCTATAACTGAGCTAGGAGCAATGCCTCATTTCTTTCCCTACCCTGATCACCTCATATCCCTCTTCAAAAACCTTCATCTACTCCCCATTACCTCCCTGTCATGTCCCAGTGGCTGTGCTGAGATATATTGGTTCACTCAGCTTTTGGGGCAGCAGGAGCCTATTATAATGCTGGTCATGGAGGTGGATCGAGAAGATTATTTGGCCAGAGCCACACATGTAAGAAGGGCCCCAAATTTAAAATTTCCTGTTAGCTCCAACATAGGTAATATGGTTTGCATGTGTGTTGAAGGTATTTATCACAATATAGATGGAACTAGAGGGTATTATGCGAGCAGAGTCAGTCAGAGAAAGACAAATAGCATATGATTTCACTCATTTGTGGAATTTAAGAAACAAAACAGCTGAATATAGGGAAAGGGAAGGAAAAATAAAATAAAAACAGAGGCAAACCCTAAGAGATACTGAACTCTAGGCAATTCTAGGAAACAAACTGAGGGTTGCTGGAGGGCAGGGGGGTTAGGGGAAGGGATTATTGGATGATGGGCATTAAGGAGGCCACTTGATGTAATGAGCACTGGGTGTTATATACAACTGGTGGATTACTAAATTCTACCCCTGAAACTAATAATAGTACATGTCAACTAAATTAAATTTAAATTAAAAAATTTAAAAAATAAAAAAAATTTAAAATAAAAAAAATTTAAAAAGAAGGTATTTATTAGGTAAATCTAAACACTGAAAAGCAATCGTGGTTTATGTAACTCTGTTTTGGCATCTTACACCTTTTAAAAATTTATCAGGGCATTAAAAATGGAGAATATCCCAGGCTCCTGGGCCTCCTCTGAGGAGTGGAGTGCTACCTGGCTTTTAATAGTGATGGGCATAACGACTAATGAAGAGGACAGATCTTGATTAACTAATCACACAAAGAATTCATTAAAATAAGAACTGGGTACCTTGAGAAGGTATTAAGGAAGTCTTCTCTTTGGGCCATCAGGGAGGATTTCCCTAGGCAGATGAAATTGAAAGAGCAAGGGAGTCAGCAAGATTTGGGGCAAGGGAGTGTTGATATAAGACAGTAAAAGCAATAGTTCTTAATAATCAATTAGTTTTCATAGGTGGCCTCTATGATGATTTTCATATTTTGAGTTTGAGCAAGTAAGTGAATGGTAGTGGTGGTGTTACAAAATCAGTGACTATGGGGCGCCTGTGTGGCTCAGCGGGTTGGGCCGCTGCCTTCGGCTCAGGTCATGAACTCAGAGTACTGGGATCGAGCCCAATGTTCGGCGGGGAGCCTGCTTCCTCCTCTCTCTCTGCCTGCCTCTCTGCCTGCTTGTGATCTCTCTCAAATAAGTAAATGAAATCTTAAAAAAAAAAAATCAGTGACTAGGGGAAAATTATTTTCTGGTAGTGGGTGGGTAGATAAGATGCTTAGTTCAATTTGTGGATATGTTGAGTATGAGCAAGTTTTGAGACATGAGAGTAGAGATGTTTTATAAATATATGATCCTTATTAGAAGGACTTAGTTACTCTTGTTAGTTTGGAATTTCAGAGTGTATAAGATGCTATCCAGGTTCAATGGGGGGGGGATAGAAAGAATAGATTTATGGTCTTTCTTTTTGCTTTCAAGAAGTTCATTCTTTAAATGCAGTCAAGGAATTAAATAACTACAGAAGATTCCAGTAACCTTCTAAGACAATAGTTGGAGAAATGTTACAAGCAGTACATGCATGACTGCCAAGAGAATTATGTAGATGCTTGTTGTGTTTCAGCAGTTTTGTCCAAGTAGAATTCCTCATTTGATTTTACTTTTATTCTACTTTAGTAGTTTGAGGTGAGTTGAGGATAACATGAGCTTGCTTATTACTATGGATTATTTACTTTAGAGGAACTTATTTTAATTTTAGGAGTTAGCTATTGTTCTTTGTCCCATTTCACAGAAGAGGAAACAGAGGCATTGAGAAGTTAAATAACTTGCCCAAGTCACTTAGCTAGTAAATGATAAAGTTGGGATTCAGTTCTAGTCAGCCTGAATGCAAAGCCCCTTCTCAGGTTTGAAAAATGCTATTCTTTTCACTAAATATAGCCCCTATCACTTAAGTTATTTGAAAACTTTATTTTAAGTGGCTGTAGGGGTCCTTGGGTGGCTCAGTGGGTTAAGTGGCTGTAAAAAATTTTTAAATCCTTCTTCTGATTTTAGATAATGTATATTTTTAATTTGGTGCCTGTATTTCTGGTTAATAAGTTTAGGATAGCTTCCTGGAAATGGGTTTCCTATACCAACAAATATAAAACCTTCAAATCTTCTTAAGACCTATCAAATTCTTCTCCAGAAAAGTACAAATAATTTACAGTCTGGATGTATTTTTCAATCCCACAGAAAAGCATATTTTAACACCATGTGGCTTCATAAGCCAAGGCAAAGAGGAGAACTCAGTGACACTGCTAAATATGGTGGCTAGGATGAGGAATCACAGAATGTTCAAGCAGAAAGGAACATCAGGTGTCACCTAGGCCACCTCCTTCTTTTATTAAGAACTAAGGCTTTGAGAGGTTAATGGACATGCCCCAAAACACAACCCTAATTAGAGTCAGAGGACAAGAATGGGCACTTGGCATTATGTGATATACAACTGACCCTTAAATAACATGGGTACCAACCCCCTGCACAGTCAAAAATCCATGGATTACCCTTTACTACCCCAAAGCTGAACTACCAGCTTATGGTTGACTGAAAGCCTTACTGATAATATAAACAATCAATTAACACATATTTTGTATGCTATATATATCATGTACTTTATTATTATGATAAAGTAAGCTAGAGGAAAGAAAATTTTATGAAGAAAATCATAAGAGAAAATACATTTCCAGGATGTGTAAAAAAAAATCTGCATCTAAGTAGACACAAGCTGTTCAACCCTGTGTTGTCCAAGAGTCAACTATATTGAGTTGGAGTCTCTTAGAAGGTTTGGTTGATTTAGAGGCATGCCAAAATGTCTGCCAGGGGGTTCGACTAGAAATTTAAGAGACTCATACTGTTTGAGTTAACTTCAAAGTTCCCCCTTGAAACTTCACACTTGTGAAGGATGTGGAAGTCACCCAAAGGGGTCTTTCCTGAGCTGAGATGCCCAGTACCCACTCAAGGAGATAAAGCTCTCTGCTAGGCCAGAGGAAACCTGAAGTCTCCTTTCATCAGTTCTCCTACGTCTGGCCTACTGTGAGATTCATTAAGAGGATTCTGCATTCTCTCTTCATTATTCTGTTGATGGTACAGTACTTGTGAACAAAGCGCTGCTCACATAATTCAAGACTGATTTTCTATAGCACTGACCAAAAATGGAGGATAGTTCTTTTTATTATTTGCTGCACCATGTAAACATAAGAGTTGTATAAACTATTTA
Organism: Mustela putorius furo; assembly: GCF_011764305.1. Classification (NCBI taxonomy): domain Eukaryota; kingdom Metazoa; phylum Chordata; class Mammalia; order Carnivora; family Mustelidae; genus Mustela; species Mustela putorius. Next base: position 27,059,227 of record NW_025421987.1, read on the forward strand.
CAGTTTGATTTGGCTTGGTATCCATCTGGATAGGCTGGATTAAGCTCTTTAAGCCATCTTAATTTAGCACAATTAATCTGAAGCAGACTGGTTGACCATCCACTATGTTCTGGATAAGCCATGCAAAGGTTGCCATGACAGGGGACAGGTGAGTTAAAGGAGTCATGTAGGCCCCTAACTCACTCAGCCTGGAAATGACAAGTGCCATCATGGTTTTTATTTGTTTCTTTAGGTAGGATAAAATAGTTTTCTCATGTTTCTATTTATTTATTTTTTTTTAAAGATTTTTTCTTTATTTATCTGACAGAGATCACAAGTAGGCAGAGAGGCAGGCAGAGAGAGAGGAGGAAGCAGGCTCCCTGCAGAGCAGAAAGCCCAATGTGGGGCTCGATCCCAGGACCCTGGGATCATGACCTGAGCCGAAGGCAGAGGCTTAACCCACTGAGCCACCCAGGTGCCCCTCATGTTTCTATTTAAATTGCAGTTAGTTAACATACCATGTGGATTGGTTTCAGGAGTAGAATCCAGTGATTCATCACCTACACACAACTCCCAGTGCTCATAACAACAAATGCCCTCCTTAATGCCTATCATCCATTTAGCCAATTCCACTATTCACCTTCCCTCCAGCAACCCTCAGTTTGTTTTCTATAGTTGAGTCTCTTTTGGTTTGCCTCTCTCTGTGTTTTTATCTCATTTTATTTTTCCTTCCCTTCCCCTATGTTTATCTGTTTTGTTTCTCAAATTCCACATATGAGTGAAATCATTGGTATTTGTCTCTCTCTGACTGACTTATTTCACTTAGCATAATTCCCTCTAGTTCCATCCACACGGTTGCAAATAGCAAGATTTCCTTCTCTTTGATGTCTGAGTAATATTCCATTGTAAAAAAATACCACACCTTTGTTAGCAATTCACCAGTTGATGGGCACTTGTGCTCATTCTATAGTTTGGTTAATGTTGATAATGCTACTATAAATATTAGGGTGCATGAACCCCTTTGAGTGTATTTTTGTATCACTTTGGTAAATACCTAGTAGTGCAATTGCTGGGTCATAGGGTATCTCTATTTTTAACTTTTTGAGGCACCTCCATACTGTTTAGAAACATGGTTTTGATTCACCTGAAGAGGCTAGGAAAAGTCTTTGGAGAAATGCTTGAATATTTGATGAGCACTAATGGTCTCTTTTGTATACTCAATGCTTGATACTTTGAAATTACTTAAAAAATTATAGGCAATTTTATATCATTTCAAGTATTAAACATACAGGTAAAATTTTCATATTACTTTCCTCCAAATATGCTTAAAGTGTAAATATATGGTGTTGCACATGCTATCATTTAAGAAATCCTTGAACTCCCTCTTGAAAACATAACTCTTGCTTAATAGTGTGAGATTTGGGCAATTCACTTACCTGTCTAAACCCGTGTCCCAGTTGAAAATGGAGAGATTGTATGTTGTAGAGATTGTGTGCAGAACATTTGACATAGTGCCTAGCACAAGGTAAGCGTTCAATGAATATGCATGTTTTCCTTGTTGGTATTGTTGACATTGCAGTGATTGACAGTAATATCAACTCCTCTTAAATCAATGGTATATCTACTATCATCAGAAAATACTGTATTTTATGAAAGTGAGTGATGTTTTGGCTAAGTTCTGGAAACAAAATGTCTTCATCTTCTATATGTTCTTATCTTGGTAGACATGGGGAATTTCAAAGGTCATGCCCTCCCTGGAACCTTCTTCATTATCATGGGTATTTGGTGGACCATCAAGTGCATTCTGAAGTATGCCTTCAAAAAGCACAAAAGGACTTCCTACCTTGGCTCCAAAGCATTATTCCATCGAATAGAAATTTTTGAGGGAATTGTATTAATTGGCATGGCCATCACTGGTGAGTGTACCATTTCTGTGTTCTGTTTTCTCCTTTTGGGTATTTCTACATCAAAGAGAAAATTAAATATCAAATCAAGAAATTGCTAAAATGAATTTTTATTAAAAAAATCTCTGAACACATATTTTAATTGTAACTTCTATCTGATTATAGTTTGTTAGAAGGGGACACTTCATGTTTATACAGAAGGCTATTCCTTAATGAGTCAGTCATAGATATTAACTTGCCTGACCACTCAAGGTGACTTTCCTTTATCGAATTAGTTGGAACCTTGAACTAGTTTTATAATATTTATTCTGATGCCTGAAAGAGTAAACTCTATCAGAAACCATTTTTCAAAATGATGCCAAAATAACCAAGTTATTGTGGGAAAGCCTTAGTTGTAAGTTGTTGCTGATGGACTGTACAGAGGGGTCAGGCTGAAGAAGACCTTACTTTATATACTCATCCTTTTTTGCATTATTCTTAAATTGAAAAGGGAAGTTAGGCCAGATGACTTCTAAGGACTTTTCATTGACTATAAGGTTCTGAGAAAATTTTCTGTGGTTTTAGAATTCCCTGGTAGCCTCTCCTTTGTGAAAAGCAGAACTTTCTCCTTTCCCTTTAGATTTCTTCATGCTTTATTCATGGCAATAGGTCTTTGCTATGGACATGAAATTACAGAGCAACCATTTCCAAAGAGAGGAATTGCCTTGCCAGATTCCATAGATTGACACATACAGCAGTATTTTAAAGAAAGTTTTACTGTTTCTGTACCTGACCAGACCGTGTGCTATAATCTGTGTTTTCTCAGTTATCCTTAATTGAGGAAAAGCTGAACCCTAGTCTTTTGATTCTGAATCAAGCACAACTCTCCTTTTCGTGGTAGCTACCCAAAGATGCTATCCAAAGATGTAGGGTGTGTCAGAAGGAAGTAATCAGCCTTTGTACAATTTATCTAGTCATTACATGAAAATGGGAACTAAGACCATCAGTGGAACTGGTCATGGAGCTATGAAGAACTGAAATGATCAACTTTGAAGATCTGAAATAACTAGCTGTCTGACTAAATTGGTTATCTTTGACTAAATGTTGATCATCCAAACCAGTGTTTGAACTGAAAGCACCAGTACTTAGCTGTTAAGGAATAGCCCAGAAAGAACAATCAGCATCATAGAAGGACATTAGATTTGAATAAGCCATGGGTTCATTCAGTTTCTTCCTGCTTTCTTTGTGAAGTCATGGAAAGGGTTGCTAAAACTGTGATATCTCCTTTGCAGGCATGCTCGGGGAGCAGTTTATTCCTGGTGGGCCCCACCTAGCCTTATATGACTATAAAGAGGGCCAGTGGGTCGAACTCTTGAGCTGGCATCATTTCACCATGTATTTCTTCTTTGGGCTGCTGGGTGTGGCGAACATCTTGTGTTTTATCATCAGTTCACTTCCCACTTCCTTAACCAAGTTAATGTTGTCGAATGGCTTATTCGTGGAGGGTAAGTATAAGTGAGTATGTTCCTGTTTCACTATCCTTGGACACTTGTCTAGGCCTGTACAATAATATTCCTTTAGTGTCTAGGTGCTGCCTTGATCAATTGGGCCATCTGTTTGGGCCATGGGGAGATCCTTAGATGTCCTGCATAGGATGCCAAGGATTTTCCCTCCCTACTGACTCATACAGTAAAATAAGACAAGCACCATCATTTGATGTGCTTTATTCACATTTTAAATCATTCTTAAAGAACCAGCTGCCATGGTTATTTATCTCTAGGTTATCCTGGAGAGAATTATTATTTCTGTTTAAACAAGTGAAACTGAGTTTAGGGTAGTGAAGCATGAGTATCTTTTTTTTTTTTTTTTAAGATTTTATTTATTTATTTGACAGGCAGAGAGGCAGGCAGAGAGAGAGGAGGAAGCAGGCTCCCCACTAAGCAGAGAGCCCCATGCAGGGCTCGATCCCAGGACCCTGGGATCATGACCTCAGCCAAAGGCAGAGGCTTTAACCCACTGAGCCACCCAGGCACCCTGTAGCATGAGTACCCTGAAACAAGGAGACCACTCACAGCAACCTACTAACCTGCTATCTAGCTATGTTCATATTGATATACCGAAGCTTCACCATGACATGATAAGTGGAGTCAAAAATCAGTCACTAAAAATAGGAGGTCCTATTTTTGAAAGGTTAATGAAAAATACTTTTTGTTCAGTTGATGTCCCTTTTACTGTGTAGGGAAAACAGGTGTTTAGTAACTTGTTTTCATTTATTGTATTTTTAAGGAATAGATTGATTATGGAACTAAAAAAGCCCATGGGGTACCTAGGTGGCTCAGTTGTTAAACATCTGCCAACTCAGGTCATGATCTCAGGGTCCTGGGATCGAGCCCCTCGTTGGGCTCCCTGCTCAGCAAGAAGCCTGTTTTTTTCTCTCTCCCACTCCCACTCCCCCTGCTTGTGTTCCTTCTCACTGTCTGTCAAATAAATAAATAAAATCTAAAAAAAAAAAAAAAAAAGAACTAAAAAAGTCCCAGATTTTCAGGAGGGGCCAATTCCTAACTGTCCACCTTCCCTCCCATATCTGAATATAAGGACTTTTGCCAACCCCTCTCTGAGAACAAAGGCTAGCTAAAAGAAGGGCATCAAAAACGAATGGCAAGATTCTCAGTATTTCAGGGTCTTACCATATTTTGAGTGAACATCTTTTCCTCCTCATGTACATGAAAAGGTTGAAGATAAAGCTGGAATCTGCTCATGGGATTAAAAAATATAGGTAGTTACTACTTCTTGGGAGCTTCCAGAGCATTTTTTCATACCCAGCAAAGTCCTCTTTTATGATTTGTACATATATGTATTTGCTTACTCCAATGGGCTGAATTCCTTTAGGCGAGGCTGTTTCATTCATCTGTGTGTTCACCCTAACTCTTTCTCCTGTCCCATCCCCCTTACTATTCATCCTCCTGCATAGAAGATGCTTTGAAATATAGTTTAAAAATCATGATATGTTAGACAAGGAAAAGGGAAAAGGAGTGATCGATCCTTATTCTTAAGAGGTAGTGATGTTGGGTTCAAGGCTAGGGGCGCCTGGGTGGCCCAGTGGGTTAAGCTGCTGCCTTCGGCTCAGGTCATGATCTCAGGGTCCTGGGATCGAGTCCCGCATCAGGCTCTCTGCTCAGCAGGGAGCCTGCTTCCTCCTCTCTCTCTGCCTGCCTCTCTACCTGCTTGTGATCTCTCTCTGTCAAATAAATAAATAAAATCTTAAAAAAATAATAATAAATAGGGACGCCTGGGTGGCTCAGTGGGTTGGGCCGCTGCCTTCGGCTCGGGTCATGATCTCACGGTCCTGGGATCGAGTCCCGCATCGGGCTCTCTGCTCAGCGGGGAGCCTGCTTCCCTCTCTCTCTCTCTGCCCGCCTCTCCATCTACTTGTGATATCTCTCTGTCAAATAAATAAATAAAATCTTAAAAAAAAATAATAATAAATAAATAAAAGAGGTAGTGATGTTGGGAGGCCTGGGTGACTCAGTGGGTTAAGCTTCTGCTTTCAGCTCAGGTCCTGATTCCAGGGTGCTGGGATTGAGTCCTGCCATCAGTCTCCTTGCTCAGCAGGGAAACTGCTTCTCCCCCTGGTTGTGCTCACTCTCTCTCTGACAAATAGCATCTTAAAAAAAAAAAAAAAAAAAAAGAAGTGGTGAGGACTCCAAAAAAATACTAGAGGTTTCCATTATTGTGGGAAGCAGAGAGCACTTGATATTTTGGACAAATTGGTGTGTGTGCATGTGTGTGTGTAAAATTCTGTGGGGTTGGGGAGAGACAGAGGGAGAGACAGAGAGAAAGAAATGGTAGATGTCCCTTGGTTTCACTGAATAAGAGAAACTGTTTCTTTCCTCTCTATCAGCTTTTGTCTTGTACAATCACACTCATGGCCGGGAAATGCTGGACATCTTTGTGCACCAGCTGCTGGTCTTGGCCGTCTTTGTGGCAGGCCTGATTGCCTTCTTGGAGCTCTTCATACGGACCAATATCACTGTGGAACTTCTTCGGACAAGCTTTATCCTGCTTCAGGGGAGCTGGTTTTGGCAGGTGAGTCGGGGCCTCCAGTGAAGGCATCTGGTGTTTCCATCTGTACTCTTTTCTCTTTAATGGGGTATTTTGATCCAGAATCAGGGACTTCCTTCTGATGTGCCACCTGTAGTGAGACTGTGGGTCTTTGAGAGGTAATGTTTCTTTGAGTAGCCCAGAGGCCCTAGTGGGAGTGCTGGCAGAGCGACTGGAAAGTAAGTGGGGTGTGGCCATCTTCCTCACACACCTGGATATCCATAATGTAGGAATTCTGGGCCATTGCTTGTTGTGGACAGCAGGTGCTAATGCTAACGCAATTTACAGCCTAATGAGTAACGAGCTTGAGAAATATATGAAAAGCAGAAAGGAGAGGAAATGACTAATTATTGAGAAACAATGATGTGCCGACGACTCTACAGGACTATTTCATACATGTTGTTTCAATTTGGTCCTCACAGTGACTTGGAAGTTAGGTATTACCATCCCAAATTTATGGATAGGACTCTGGGAGATGATGTGACTATCCCAGACTCACACAGTAATGGAACTAGCATCTAAATGTGGGTCTGGTTGACCCCAAGTCCCGGGCTCTTTCCATTTTACTCTGTTGACTACCTAAGCTTGGCGTGTTGTCAAAAACATGTATTCCAATTAGTGAACTTATATTTTATAGACACTGGTAAATCATACTCTAATATGTACATATAGATGTAAGGAAATCCCGAGATGAAAGGTAAATGTGGTTTAATAGGGGATGACTTCTTAGAGGAGATATTTCATCATCAGAAAGCAGAAACTTGGGATGAGGTTATCGCAGGGATTGGCAAGCTATTAGTGTTCCATTAATAATTAATGCTTTATTAAGAATCTGAGGGAAGAAGCATGGGCTGTCACAACTGAGAATAGGCTGACCTAATGTCCCTTCTGGCAGAGAAATAATGTTTTCACATTTTACCAAAAGCTTTTCTAGGAAAGAGCTATGGGGTTAAAAATCTTTGGGCATAAATCTGTGACTATTTAAAAATCTTTTCCATCTATGAGTATGTCTAGACTAGTTTCCTTTTTTACCTGGTGGCTAGACTAAATAACGTTTGGAGACTTAAAGAAAAATGAACATTTAATACCAGTACAAACACACATACTGGCAGGAAATGAAGGTTTAGCTGTAGTACCTCTCTCCACCCTCAGATTCCTCTGAAACAAAAATGTCTGGAGACATAGATGAATTTATTCTGCTTTTTATTTTGATGTTATGTGTGGTAAGTGAATGTTTATGGCCAAAACTCTGTTATAAACTAATAATAGGACATCGTGAATTGCTTTTCACCATATTTTTTCTCTCTCTACTTGTCCATAGGAGGTTAATGCTAGTGCATAAACAATATGTAGACAGATTAGCACACCTAGATTCTTGGAACTATAAAGAAGTTGGGAAATGAGTGAGGCAAATGTTCAGATTGGCCATTTTTTTATAACTCATACGTAAATGATGGGGTAACAGGCAAACTTCAAGAGAACGACGCTCCCAATCTTTAAGAATGGTTTCTTTCCTGAAGCTCATTACAGTCAGATATGTTTTCTCAGAGACTGTCAAGGCGCACACAGGAGTTGTGTCTTTCCACAATGTCCGCTTTATTCGATCATGAAGCAAAGTTAAATCACAATGATAAAGCAGGTTCGGGATTCCAAACTCAATGACATTTCACCGTGTGATTAAACTTGGCTTGTTACACAGCACACAAAGCAGGACAAGACAAATCACACAACAAGCAAGATAACAAAAGGGTGTAGGAGGTTAACGAACCAAACTCGATGTCAGTCTGTGGGCAGGCAGTTGAGATAAGGCCTCTGTCGACCTCGGTTTGGTCCGTGTCAGCTCTCCACACGTAACTGCTTATGTTCAAGCAGTGAAGGATCTCGGTTCTGTTTGGAGATCCACTGGGCAGAGCCTTCCACGGCAGCTGCTGTTTTGAAATGGTGAGACAGAGAGGGATTCATATCTGAAGAGTCTGACAGTTTGCTGCCAAAATCCTTCCCTTTTTAAAGGGATTTAATTGGTTTTGGGTCCTTGCAGACCTCCTCTGGTTCTACTTGCTATCAGTTCTGGGGTCCCCGCCATACTGCCTAGCTCCTGCTTGACATGAGGGACTCCATTTTGCTCTCTTCAAAAACCTATCCATATCATGCAATTTAAAAAGGAAAAAGATTTCCTTCAGGCCCATTCATTCCATGAAACATGGTTTATCTGAAACTGTGGGAAAATACTTTTTTGTTTTTTTAAGATTTATTTATTTATTTGAGAGAGCAAGAGAGGGGTGGGGAGGGGCAGATGGAGAGGGAGAGAGAGAGAAAATCTCAGGCAGATTTCCCACTGGGCACCAAGCCCAGACCAGGGGTCCTGGCAGGATGGAATACTCAGTCTCACAACTTTGAGATCATGATCTGAGCCAAAATCAGGAGTCTGATGCTTAACTAACTGAGTCACCCAGACACCCCTGTGGGAGAGTATTTTTAAAGCTCATTTTTGCACTTTGTCATTTCCAAGTTCCTCCCCATCACTGTCCAAGTTGAGGCAGAGACCCTTGTGGAGGAGGAAGATACTTCTGTGGTCTTTACTTCCCATTACTTTGACCAGTATCTCATGCATCACCCACCCCAGGGACTCTTCCCATGACTTCCCAGATCCTAAGCCTAAGTAAATGCAACTTTGTTTTACCTTTAAGAAAGATAAAAGTTCTGAATCTTGGAACACTGAAAAAAAAAAAAAAAAAGAAAAGATAAAAGTTCATTCAGAGATGTCAAAAAGACCCAACTAAGCAGTAATGGTCAGAAGTCTGGTATGGTAGATCAAACACTTGTTTAAGACTAATAGTGTTAAAATAAGTGATTGGAGTATAAGACATAAAACACTAGGAAATTCAAACTTTAACCTATGGGAAACGAGCCCCTGGCTTGTTGTATATTAGGGAAGATAATTATTTACATTTTAAATGTGATATTAAACTAGTCAAAACCAGATATTCAGGAATGCCATAGAAGATACAGCAAGAAAAAAAATCTTTTTCAGACCTTTTTTTTTGGTTAGAATTTTACATTAGGAAGCAAATTAGGATACCCAATGAGAGAGTAGTGGCTGATTCTATATTTCAAGTAGAAAATTTATTCTTTCACTCTTTGGAGGCCAGAAGTCTTGAAATCAAGGTGTCAGTATGTTGGGGGCCCAAAGGCAGAATCTGTGCTATGCCTCTCTCCTTGAGAGCTGCCAGCAATCCTTGACATACCTTGGCCTATGGCAGCGTAACTTCAGCTTCTGCCTCCAGAGCCACACCTGTGTGTTTCTGTGTACCTGTGTCTTCACATGGCCTTCCATAATGACACCGGTCATTGAATTTAGGGCCAGTTCTAATCCACTATGACCTTATCTCGAGTTGATGACATCTGCAGAGACTTTATTTCCAAATAATGTCACATTCACAGGCACCAAGTGTTAGGACATCAACATATCCTTTCGAGGCACACAACATAACTTGCAACAACTGCTAACCTCTATCTCTGGGAGCTGTAGCAAATCACTCCCCAAGCAGGGAAAGATGGGTGGATGGCATTGGAAGGACATTGGTGGGACCAGTAGGTAAGAACTGGGGAGCTGGTCCATAGTTCATTACACTCAACTCTCCCTTAAAGATATTTACTTGAGGGACGCCTGGGTGGCTCAGTTGGTTAAGCGGCTGCCTTCGGCTCAGGTCATGATCCCAGCGTCCTGGGATGGAGTCCCACATTGGGCTCCTTGCTTGGCAGGGAGCCTGCTTCTCCCTCTGCCTCTGTCTGCCTGTGCTTGCTCTTGCTTCTCTCTCTCTGACAAATAAATAAATAAAATCTTAAAAAAAAAAAGATACTTACTTGACACAATTTCTTTGTTACCTTTTCTAAGTTGCTTCAAAAGGAGGGCAGGAGGGGAATGAGGATAATGATATCTTATTCTTGGGGTTATGATGAGGACTGAGAATTATTGTGTAGTTTATGTGCATGAATGATGTTAAGGTGCCCCACACCTAATGATACATATATTGGGTGGTACAAAGAGAATTCTTTAGAATGGGAAATAGGAACAAGTGATTAAGATCCAAGTCTTATTTTTTCCTAATTTACTCAGGTTATGTGAAATTTCAAACAGAAATGGAATTAAAGTTTCACTCATAACTATGGACTAAATGTTTTTTTTTTGTTGTTGTTCCTGTAAAATTTCATTTATTAGATGTGTGATCCTAGGCAGATTATAAAACCACCCAATTTTCTCACCTGGATGATGAAGACAATAATACATTAAAGTGGGGGTAATAATACATCATTTAAAGGCCGTTGTCAGGAAAACTCCCAACCACTGTAACTGACCGTTACAGTTCTAGTTAGCCAGTGGACATTCATACAATTATCCTTGTAATTATCTGGGTATTATATTTCATTTTGTTCTAGAGACCTGACCTATGTCCACTCCCCATCCCGCCATCTGTCCATCATTCTTCCCTCTCTCTCTCTATCTTGTTTTTGGTTAGGGTAAAATTTACATAACAGAATTAACTATTTTAGAGTATATAATTCAGTGCCATTTAAGGACATTCACAATATTGTACAAGTATCACTGCTATTCAGTTCTGAAACATTTTCATCACCCCAGAAGAAAACCCTGGTACCCTGAAGCAATCATTCTCTTTCACTCTCCTCCCAACCCCTGATAACCACTAATTTGCTTTTTGTTTCTATGAATTTATGTATTCTGGATATTTCATGTAAATAGAATCATACAATATGTGACCTTTTGTGTCTGCCTTCTTTCCCTTAACATAATGTTTACAAGATTCATCCATGTTATATCACATGTTAGTACATCATGACTTTATGGTTCAATATTCCATGATATTGATATACCACATTTTGTTTATTCATCATCAGTTGACAGACATTTGGGTTGTTTTCAACTGCTGTGAATAATGCTGCTATGAACATTTGTTTATAAATTTTTGTTTGAAAATTTATTTTCAGTTCTTTTGAGTATATGCTTGGGAATGGTATTGCCAGGTGATATGATAATTAATGCTGCATTTAACTTTTTGAGAAACTGACCAATTGTTTTCCACAGTGACTGCACCATTTTATATTCCTACCAGCAATTTACAAGGATTCCAATTTCTCCATATTCTTACTAAAACTTGTTATTTATTATTTTTACCATCCTAGGGAGTATGAAGTGGTATCTCCTTATGGCTTTGATTTGCATATCTATAATAAGTGACAATGTTCATTATCTTTTCATGAGTTTATTTATCACTTGCATACCTTCTTTGGAGAAATGTCTCTTTATCTCCTTTGTTCATTTAAAAATATTTGTTTTTTGTCTTTTAGCTGTTGAGTTGTAGGAGGTCTTTATACATTGTAGATATTAATTCCTTATCAGATATATGACACAGCAGTATTTTATCCCATGCTTTGGGCTCTCTTTTCATTTTCTTGATAGTGTCTTTTTTTTAATTAATTTTTTATTTTTTATAAACATATATTTTTATCCCCAGGGGTACAGGTCTGTGAATCACCAGGTTTACATACTTCACAGCACTCACCAAAGCACATACCCTCCCCAATGTCCATAATCCCACCCCCTTCTCCCAAACCCTCTCCCCCCAGCAACCCTCAGTTTGTTTTGTGAGATTAAGAGTCACTGATAGTGTCTTTTGATGTATAAAAGTTATTTAATTTTTGTGAAGTCCAATTTATCTACTTTTTGTTTGGTTGATTGTATTTTTTGGTGTAGGGTCTAAGAAGAAATCCCCAATCCCAGGGCATGAAGCTTTTCTCCTGAGAGTATTATGGTTTTATTTATTTATTTATTTTAGAGATTTTATTTGTTTATTTGACAGACAGATCACAAGTAGGCAGAGAGGCAGGCAGAGAGACAGAGGGAGAAGCAGTCTCCTGCTGAGCAGAAAGCCCCATGTGGGACTCATCCCAGGATGCTGGGGATCATGATGGAGCCCAAGGCAGAGGCTTTAACCCACTGAGCCACCCAGGCACCCCTAGTTTTATATTTGGTCTTTGATCTGTTTTGAATTAATTTTTATATGGAGTGTGAGACAAGGGTCCAAATCCATTCTTTTGCATGTGGATATCCAGTTGTCCCAGCACCGTTGTAGAGACTACTGATTTACCCACTGAATGGCCTTGGAACTCTGTCAAAATGGATTTTCTACACACATATGATTTATTTCTGGAGTCTCAATTCTATCTCATCAATCTGTATTTCATGATGTCTATACCACAGTATTTTGATTACTGCGGTTTTTATAATAAGTTTTGAAATCCGTAAGCATGGGTCTTACAACTTTCTTTTTATTTTTTGAGGTTGTTTTGGCTATTCTGGGTTCATGGTAATTACATATGATTTTTAGGATCAGCTTTCCATTTCTGTAAAAAAAGACCATCGGGATTTTTTAAAAATTTGAATTCAATTAGCCAGTGTATAGTACATCATTAGTGTTTGATGTAGTGTTTAGTGATTCATCAGTTGCATATAACACCCAGTGCTCATCACATCACGTGCCCTCTGAGGATCGCGCAAGGAGAGGTGAGTGGGGGGATGGGTATTAAGGAGACCATGGGGATTTTGATGGAGATTGCCCTGAATTTGTAGATTGCTTTGGGTGTTATTGCCGTCTTAACAATATTAAATCATCCAGTCCATGAACATGAGATGTATTTCCATTTATTTATTTAGGTCTTGAAATTTTCAATAATGTTTTGTAATTTTCAGTGTACAAGTCTTAAACCTCCTTGATTACATTTATTCCTAAGTATTTTATTTTTTTCAGTGCTATTGTAGGTAACATTGTTTTCTTAATTTAATTTTTGTGTTGTTCATTAGACGTGTATAGAAATATAACTGAATTTGTGTGTTGATTTTGTGTCCTGCAAGTATGCCGAATTCATTTATTAGCTCCAATAGATTTTTTTTTGTGTGTGGATTCTTTAGGGTTTTCTATTTATAAGATCATATCATCTGTGAATTTAGATAGTTTCACTTCTTCCTTTATAATCTGGATACCTTTTATTTTACTTGACTAATTTTTGGCTAGAAATTTTTAGGACAATGTTGAATAAAAGTGGTGAATCCAACACCCTCCTTTTGTTGCTGATCTTAGGGGAAAAGCTTTCAATCTTTGATCACTGAATATAATGTTAGTTGTGAGCATTTATTTATTTACAAACGTCTTTGTACTCCACTTTTGAAATAGCTGAGTGAAACTGCATAGCTTAGAAATCTGGTACATTCTCTGAAAGTCCACTAACCCACAGAGATGATTACTATTTATATTTTGAAAATTGCTCTTCAAATGTCCTTAACACTTTTTTTTCCCCCAAAATTGTGACCTGGTAGATGCTATCTGTATTACTAAAGCAGGCAGTAAGACCTAATGTCTTATCTGTAACATCTCAGATAATTGGAGTTACCTTAGTTAAGATTAATCTTAGAACCAAACATTTTGAAATATACTCTCTTTGGGAATGCAGCTGATTATTTTAATATGTGTTTTTTGTTTTAAATTACAGATTGGTTTTGTCCTTTATCCCCCCAGTGGAGCTCCTGCATGGGATGCAATGGATCATGACAACATCATGTTTCTCACCATATGCTTTTGTTGGCATTATGCATTAAACATTGTTGTTGTTGGAATGGTTTATGCCTTTGTCACTTGGTAAGTTAGTGATTTTTTTGTTCATGTAAGTTCTATTTCTTGGTATATGATCATCAAGACTCAAAAGCATTGAACTTTAGATTTGAAGGGGGACTCCATTCCTTAGTATTCCACAAGAGAGGGTAATGCAGCAGAAAATTATCTGCAAACCCAGAAAATCCCCCTTGAAAGAATAAATGCTGGTTTAAAGTTAGACTCATTCAACTGTGTCTCAGCTGTGTCTTTGACCTGTGGGTCACCTTTCAACACACTTTTCTGTGCCTTTGTCTCTTTGTATATGCTGTCTCTTTTTCCAGATAGTCCTCTCCATATCTGCAGGGAGCCCTCCACTTGCTTACATGTACATTAATCATAACAATTCACAAGCTTGGTGTCATTTTTTGACCAACATTTATGTCTCCCATTAAATTTGAGTATATGATTAATTTGACATTTGCTCTAATATTTCTAGAAGTAAGAGTCAATGGAAAAACCAAATTTTTCAAAAGAAAATTTATTATCATAAAAAAGGAAAAATCATATTTTTAGACCCCAATACAATGTCTCACAGTGGATGAAGAGCAATACAACAGATTGATAAAAATATGTATTCCTAGGTCTATATGACTTTGGACAAATTATGCAACCACATTAAGTCTCAGTTTTATTGTTTACAAAATGGGAATAATAATAGTACCTAAATGAGATAGGTGTTTACACTGCTTAGGACATAACAAGGGCACAGTAGAGGTTCTTCTTCTCCTTGATTTTGTCCTTTTTGTTACTTTTCTTGTTTTCCTCCCCTCCTCCTCTTTCTGTATCACAAAGGACATAATGTATAGACCCTAAGGAAGAGAGAGAGACAATTATTTTTATTTTTTTTTATTATTATTTTTTATTAGGTTAGTCACCAGAGATAGACAATTTAAATACAGTGCAGTAGGTGGAAATAGTAGAAGAAAGTACTGTTGGAGCCCAGAGGAGGCTTCCTCGCAGTTGAAAATTATGCCTTAGCTTGAAGGATGAAAAGAAACAGAAGGAGCTGAACATGATTCCTGTCTTTAAGGTAGCTAATACCAAGCCACATTGGGTCTGGCTAGTTCCAGCTACTAGGCATGCAGGATCCACACTTAATTCTTCAGACTTCAGCACTGACCTAAATGTTCTATATCTGCAGTCTTCATTTTGGTGACCATGAGCTACTTGACTATGGTTTCTGAGCACTTGACATGTGCCTAATGTCATATTAATATTAATTAACTTAAATATCTGTAAATGCATAATGTTTAGCATATTGGGCAGTATATGTCTAGTAAGTTCTTTGGATTCCTAAAATGTGGTAACTGCTTCTAGGCTCAGTGGGGTCTCAGCCTCTTCAAAAACTAGCTTTCTACTCTTCTCTTCCAGGTCACCTCTCTTGCCTTGAGCTTCTTTGAGCTTCACTGCTGAAGCAGCTTTGGTGCTGGGTCTCTAAGTAAGAGAACCATTTCTTGTTAGCTCCAGATGTCTCTGCTAGGCTTTGGGTCAGCTTACTTTGATCTGTAGATACCTCCTTCTAGTGGTCTAAGTGCTTTGGGTACTAGCAGATTCTAGCTTCTCATTGACTGATTTTTATTAGTCCTACTTCATTCCTCCAAAGCATGCACATGGTTGGTAAGACTGGCTCTGCCACTGAGTGAAACTTGGCTTCTTCCTCTGTTGTTCTAGGCTGACATCTGGGCCTCATCTCATTAGGGGCTGGGAAGCCTCCAAGAATAATGGCAGCATTCAAGGAGCCTCTCTAGCTCATGTCAGCTCCCTTCCAGAGTCAAAAGAAGACTACTGTCTCTTCCTGTTTCAAAAAGCTTCAGACCTCTCTTATCCACTTACAGTTTTCTAGAAACCATAAAGTCCATGTTGACTTCCTCAGCCTTTACCTTTTGACCACTTAATCCCCTCTACCCGGCATATCCAAATTAAATGCTTATCTCTTCTATGAAAACTTTGTGACTGTTCTAGACTCATCTCCCTTCATGAGTTTTCTAGCACTTTAGTCACTACTACCCTTTTTTGCAATTGCAATCTATCTTTACTGTTAGCTCATGTCAGCCTTACCTGCTAGCTAGATTGTAGCACCTTGAGGAAAATACCCTTTTCATGGTTTGCACAGATCTTGGCATTCTATCAAATGGCATTCCATTTACTCAGTAGGTACTCAATAAACATTTATTTACTGTTTTAATAGATCTGCTTCAGAGTTACATGAATATGGGCTTTGTTGGTTTGGAAATCATGTTTCAGATGCTTTTCAGTGTTGCTCTCATAATGCTCTTGGAAATATAAAAACAGGAGCTCATGTTGTGAGGTATGTTGATATAAACTTAAGCAATAACCTAAACAATATAATGAAGATTCAGTACTGACTTTCAGTGAGGTCACATGGCAGGCTAATTCAGTTGTATAATCATAAGGAGTTTTGACAATCTATTTTTCAGGATTTGACCGGAGTAGTTTCTAAGTCAGTCACAGGTGATGAATTTTTAGGACATTATATGAGAATTTGTTTGACAAAGTGCAAAGATCACGATGGAAACAAAACTGGGTTATGGAACCACAACCCCCCAAATCTCAGAAAAATGAAGTTGTACTTCCCAGCTTTCCAGAATAAAGGTTCAAAGATTGCCTCATTCAGCCCCATACCTGCAGTTCTGAAATAACAATTCATAAGAGAGACTTACCTGTTTGGAAATTTTGTTAAATATTCTACTATATTTCATATTTAAGCACCACTATTCATAGAAATATTTCAAAAGCCCCTCTCTATGGGTAGAGAAGTATGCCCATGTTCAGGTTGGTTTCCTAAGCAATAATCCAGGTGACTCATTTTGAAGAACAAAATAGAGATGTCCAAATCCCAGGAATGTGACAGTTTGCCTTCTGGAAGTTTGAGTTCTAGATGGACTCTGGAAGTACACCCCGAGTCTCAGTTCTGCTCTTTCTCTTATTAATTGAAGAAAGCCTATGGGAGCACAACCTCAGACTCACTCATGCTAACCTTAGTATCCTGGACTAATATCATTCCAGGAACTAGCAATTATTTGCACTTCCTCTTTATCATTCCAGCCTTTAATCTGTCTCCAACACCCATTTATGCATGTGCCAATACCCAGGTCTACAGGGTACAGACAGAGCCTGAACATGTCTCAGCTTGGGAGCTTATAGTAACAGCAGACGCAACCCAGGAAGGAGACGTGGGAAACAGAAAGAGTCACCCATGAAGGAGGAGTGGGAAACAGGAAGGGCCTGTGTTAACAATTAATTTGTAATAAGTAGCCATATGTTTGTTTCAATTTCCACATGAGCCGTCAGGAATGTATCTAATTACTGAATTAACAGTTAATCCATTTCATTGAGCATGTATCGAGGTTGTGCAATGAGATATGACACAAACACTGTTACCGCCTTTAAATTGTTTAAGCCTATTAGTCTTTCATGAAAGCAGTGCCTTGAAGAGCTGAGGACATTGAAAGCAATATCAGTAGTCAATTAATAATCAAGGCAAATTATTTCAATTGGTTTCCTTGATCTTGATGAGTCAATAATTGTTACTGGTACTACTCAGTTGTTGTATATTGGAGGAGCTAATGCTGAGTTAAAAGTGATGGAAGAATTAACCTCTATGAACAAGTGAGTGATGTGGACTCCTGGCAGATTGCTCCAAAGGCCATTGTTTTGTCAGATGTGTGTTGAGCCACTCTTATGCACCAGTTGGTCTAGGCTCTGGCTAGCGGTAGGGCACTAAATAAGATAGTCTTTGCTCTTACGAAGCTTATATTCCCGTAGGATCCAGAGCACAATAAAGTCACTGCATTTTTATGGGGGAAGGCCAGACCTTCACTGGAAAAAAGGAGGCAGAAAATAAGCGATGCAGATAGGCTGGTGAGGCTTTTCACAAAATGAGAATGATTGTGATGACTTGGTGTATCAAATTTGTGCATTCCTGTGTACTTCTGGAATTTAACTGTGTTCTATCAACATGGTCGTAATACTGTGTCTTTACGAGTAATTATGCACAGGAAAGCTTTGCTTAGATTTTATTACATCAGAGAAGTGGAGAGTCTGCTGAGTTTCTGGGAATAAAAACCTTCGTATCTTCCAGGGTCAAAAATGATACTCTGATTTCCCCCAGACCTACAGATCTCTTAATCTATGAAAACAGTCACATTGGGGGAGGCACTTCTTCCAACTTCCTAGTTCACCATGGATCTCACATGGTGAGATCATCAACCACATGCAGTTGAGTAGTCCGTGGACTGCACAAAATCACTCCTCTGAAGGCACACGTTGGGAAGGACTGGACTTGGGGCTTGACACGGGGAAGGAGATGCCTCTATACACTTTCCAAGAGAGGGCTCCTTTTTGCAATACATACCTAGGTGTGGACTTGATGGAAAAGCTCTCGGCTGAACTTGGCTTCATCTTGGCTTGCTGCCACCCAGAGATTCTCTTGTTTGTTTTAGAAATGATCAAAGCTATGAATGATTAGGCATTTTCTGAAACCTGAACAATCATGTTGTACATTTAAAAACTGATTGTACTTGGGCGCCTGGGTGGCTCAGTGGGTTAAGCCGCTGCCTTTGGCTCAGGTCATGATCTCAGGGTCCTGGGATCGAGTCCCGCATCGGGCTCTTTGCTCAGCAAGGAGCCTGCTTCCCTCTCTCTCTCTCTGCCTGCCTCTCTGCCTACTTGTGATCTCTGTCTGTCAAATAAATAAAAAATCTTTAAAAAAAATAAAATAAAAACTGATTGTACCTATTTACTTATACCCTGCTTCAATCCACAAAAAGTTTTCAGGTAGCTCCAAAGCCAAATAAAAGTGATTTTCTTTTTTGGATTGCCTCTCCCATTTGCACAGATAATTTGGAGTTTGTTGTATTATAGATAGACGTTGTTCTGGGTTTTTCTTAAACAGTATAACATGAGATACCTTTCATTCTCCTCAGGTTGGTTAAATCTCGACTTCAGAGGTTCTGCCCCTCAGAAGTTGGACTCCTGAAAAATGCTGAACGAGAACAAGAATCAGAAGAAGAGATGTGATTTTGATGGGCATTTTAGTTTTTCTGGATGAACTTCTCTTTTCTGGATTAATTTTGTTCATCGTTTTGTTTTTTGACCTTTTGCTTGGAGAACAGATAGCTGAAGGTGATTCTTGGTATATTGTTTGTATTTCCAATTTGGTTA
Organism: Mustela putorius furo; assembly: GCF_011764305.1. NCBI lineage: Eukaryota > Metazoa > Chordata > Mammalia > Carnivora > Mustelidae > Mustela > Mustela putorius. The sequence goes on from NW_025421987.1 coordinate 27,078,098, forward strand.
AAGTATTTGAATTCAAATATTTTATTTTTAGGTTTGTAAGTACTTTGGGTGATAAAAATGCATTTTGCACATCAGTCATGGTATTTGGGGCCTGGAGTGGCTATTCTCAGATCATCTAAAGTTAAAATCCACGCTAAGAAAAATGTTTTATTTGCATTATAGATATGCTCAAGGTTCCTGGGCTTACTTCCATTTGTACATTTGTAACTCACTAAACATGAAATTATACCTGTTTATCTTGTTGCTACAATGAAAAATAAATGAATGCAGGAAACTTGGTAGAGACATCTCAAGTTGTTTTCTTTTCTTTTTTTTTTTTTTACATTATCATTTCTTTCTTTCTTTTTTATTTAAATTCAATTAGCCAATATATAGTACATCATTAGTTACAGATGTAGAGTTCAATAATTCATCAGTTGCATATAAAACCCAGTGTTCATCACATCATGTGTCCTTCTTAATGTCCATCACCCAGTTACCCCATCCCCCCAACTAACTTCCCTCCAGAAACCCTCAGTTTGCTTCCTATAGTTAAGAATCTCTCATAGTTTGTCTTCCTCTCTGGTTACTTCCCATTCAGTTTTCCCGCTCCCCTTTCCTATGATCTTCTGCACTGTTTTAAGCAGCAATGTCCACACCAGCCAAACTGTGGAAGGATCTGAGGTGTCCATTGACAGATGAGTGGATAAAGAAAATGTGGTATATATCTACAATGGAATATTACTTAGCCATCAGAAAGGATGAATACTTATCATTTACGTCGACATGGATGGAACTGGAGGGTATTGTGCTAAGTGAAACAAGTCAATCAGAGAAAGATAATTATCATATTGTTTCACGCATGTGTTTCTTAAATTCAGCTGCACCTCACCCTTGCATCATGAAGAAGGAGCAGTGTGACAAATTCCTTTTTGTGAGACATCGCCTTTTGTAGCACTTGACTTGTGCCCAGAGAAAAGTAACACAGCAGTCATCCTGAGTTGTGCAGTCTTTTAGAGAAGATGAGAGAAGTGATCTCTAGCATGGATGCAAAACTATGAGAGATTGGAAAGAGGAGTTATGTTTTTATCTATAGAACAAAAAGTCATCACCACAGCATAGCATGGCCACCATACTATCCCCTCTGTTGAAACAGTGGAGGGTTAAAATAAGAAAAGATATTTTACAGATTACCTGGGTAAAAAGTCAGAGCTCTTACCTCATTTTGCACTAATTAGCCCTTAGTGGAGAGTCAAGAAATCTTATTTCTAATTCTGGCTCTACAATTTACCAGCCTCTAGGACTTTAGCAATCACCATGTCCTCTCTAAAGTAAGGGAATTGAGCTGGATGAGGCACTTTCTGGCTATCACATTTTATGAGTCTAGAATCTCTGAAACAAAGTGAAGCTGACAGCTGATTTAATACCATGTTAGTCAGAAAGGCCAGTCTCTACCATGACAGCAAAGGTAAGGCAGGTTTCAAGAAAACTTGAGGGCTGATTGAATATAGAAGAAAGGAAGCAGCCTCATGAGAAGCTAGAGGAGAAATGTGGGCAATTAAATCCTGCAGTTCCATGGCATTCTAGAAATACTGACAAATCCAGAAGCCTGTTCCTGTCTGGTATTATCACAGTGATACTGGAGAGGGAGGTGAGTAGATTCTTCAGGCCAAAGAACTGGACACATTCATTGTTTTTTTTTGTTTTTGTTTTTGTTTTTGTTTTTAACATAAGGGTTTGAAAAGAACTGATGTGGGTGCCTTAAGACTTATTTTGAATCCTATGATAAAGCTGAGTGCAATTCTGGCATACGAATTGCCCACAAGAATGTGATGGCAGCATGTGATTATGGCGTTTTGCCCCATGGCGTCCTCTATCTTCTCTAGTCCAGCAAGCTTTTAGAACTTTGGCAAGTTTGTGTTTCAAAAGAGTGAGCTGTCAGCTGCAGTTCATGAAAATGGCATTGCTGGGATATAGGTCTGAGTAAGGGACTCTCCTAAGAATAATGAGCCAAAGCCATATTAAGGCTACAATTTTGAAAACTGATATAAGAGCAAATATTCTCCCAGTCTTGATGAGTGTGCAGAAATATCCGTTCCTCCAGTCTCTGGAAGGAAATAATGCAAGTGAGATGCAACTCGGTGAGTTGTTTGTGGAGGAACATTTGGTTCCAGTGCAAGGCCACAGCCTGAGGCTATCTGCCTCTAGTCCCTGATATGAACAATACATTTGAACACCATTGTTGTAACTTTAAGGGAGCCTTCACAAAGGAAGGAATAGGAGAGGGTGTCCTTCTTTATTTCTATTTGTATTTTATCTCAGCTCCTCCAAAACCCTGGAATCTCAATTGAAACCTTATGGGTATCTCATGCTTCATTTGCCATAAACAAAGTAAAGAAACTCTTATATAACCTTGTCCATTATCAACATTGGCTGCTGATGTGACACCATCTCCTCAGTGATTTCTTTCTTTTTTTTTTTTTTAAATATTTTATTTATTTGACAGAGAGAGATCACAGGTAGGTAGAGAGGCTGGCAGAGAGAGAGAGAGAGGGAAGCAGGCTCCCCGTGGAGCAGAGAGCCCGATGTGGGACTCGATCCCAGGACCCTGAGATCACGACCTGAGCCGAAGGCAGCAGCTTAACCCACCCAGGCGCCCCTCCTCAGTGATTTCTATAACTTCCAGGCTCATTTGCTTGGGGAATTTGCAGTGCAACTTCTGATTGTATTACCTTCCAGCTCATTGTTGAAAGGGGAGTTTGGGTCATGACCATTGCGGTATACTCCTCATCATTTTGTCACTACAGGGCTCATTAACTGAGGCTATATTGTTTGTATGTGGGATGTGGATTCATAAAGTGGTGCAGGAGTCACCTGGAGGACTAAGGGATAATGGAAAAAAAAGCTGAGAAGTGTGAATTCTCCTAAAATTCAAAAAGTGAATAGATTAAAAAAGCTATGAAAGAAAAGTTTGTATACATGGAGAACAGATTCAGAAATTCTATATTCTATTGAATGTGAATGAAGTCTAGAGAAGATTGAGAGAATTGAGGATAAGCAAAGAATAAAAGAATTTTCCCCATGTAAATGGCAATGAAGAGAAATCTTTGTTTTAAGCTTAAGGAGGTACTTCAAGAGATGTGCAGTGATAAGGGTGACAGGGTTTCTAGACTAACCCAGTGAAAATGGGAAAACTTAATCATTTTTATATTTTGAGTTCAATTTATAAATACTATTCTATTTTTGAGTCTTGTAAATTTAAACACTTGATTTTAAGGAGATTTTGATGTTAGGGCACAATTTTACATTTAGATAATTAGATTTCCCTTTAAACATCTTAAATTGTATCTATGAATTAAATATTTTTTATATTATTCTTAAGAAGGAAACTTCAATTAACTGATAAATCTTCCCAAGTTGTTATTCCTGCAAATCTAATGTGTTAAGCTTATAAATGTGGTGAAACATAAGTGTCTTTTAAAAAATATTTTTTTTTGGCGGGGGAAAGGGGAGAGGCAAAGGGAGAAGGAGAGAGAATCTTAAGCAGGTCCCACACCCAGTGCGGAGCCCGATTCAGGGTTAAGTCTCAGGACCCTGAGATCATGACCTCAGTTGAAATCAAGACTTGAATGCCCAACTGGCTGAACCACTCAGGTGCCCCAAAGCATAAGTTCTCTTAAATGTTCTGCTATAGTGTGTAAACTTAGTGAAAATCACAAGCCTAAATCTGTTAATTAAACATTTATAAATTAGACCTGCAAGACTCATCAGCGTGGATAAAACTATTTTCAAAATTATAAATACCTAAAATGCTATGCATGTACAGTTTCTTAACACAAATATCTTTATGAGTTTGATTCTCTTAAATTCCTGTACTTGATATTAAGACTTTCCATGATAAGATAGGCTTACTGTTAAGGAAGTGATTTTTTTTTTTTAAAGATTTTATTTATTTGACAGGTCACAAGTAGGCAGAGAGGCAGGCAGAGAGAGAGGAGGACCTTGGATCATGACGTGAGCTGAAGGCAGAGGCTTTAACCCACAGAGCCACCCAGGCATCCCAAGGAAGTGATGTATTTATGATAGGCAATGTTGGGAAATACCTAGTCTACTCCTTGAGCTCTCGAACCTTGTTTCTGAATGGAATAGGATTCTTGACAGTGGCCCAAACAGCATATGCTGAATCCTGTTATTTATGGTCATTCTACCAGATTCTCCACACAAGCTGTCTCCTGGCCTTTTAAAGCACAGGGAAGGCACCATCCTGAGCTGGAGTCATCCTGAAAATTATCCATCTTTTCCACCTACTCATGAAAATCTGCCACTCTCACCCAGGCTGTTATGCCACTTGATGGAATTTCATTATTCTTTAGCTCTAAAGATATTTAAATATATTTCCTTCTAAGTATAAAGACTTTCTGAACTTGATGTTATCCTGCACTTTTAAAAAATATATATTTCCTATTGGTTATGACTCCTCAATTTTTACGTATATTAAGGTGATAGTCTAATGAATTCTAGGCCACTTTTTTTTTTTTTTAAAGATTTTATTTATTTATTTGTCAGAGAGAGAGCAAGCGAGAGCAAGCACAGGCAGACAGAGTGGAAGGCAGAGTCAGAGGGAGAAGCAGGCTCCCTGCGGAGCAAGGAGCCCGACGTGGGACTCGATCCCAGGACGCTGGGATCATGACCTGAGCCGAAGGCAGCTGCTTAACCAACTGAGCCACCCAGGCATCCCTAGGCCACTTTCTTTTAAAGGCAATTCCAACTAACCGCTCTGAGATTAGATGTCAGTGTATCTTAACCTTCACTGCTTTAGAGCAGTGTGTCTATGTGTTGTGGGAGGAATTACTATGACTAACAGGAAATGTTAAATCGTTGAGAATACACCTTTTTCCTGGTTACCTTCAAGAACATGGGCTGTTCTGCCTGTTTTCAGATGTCCTAGGGGAGGATTAAGAAGTTAAGTAAGAAATTTGGGATGAAATGCAAACAGTCCCTATTTTAGGATTTCTGTCTTAAGCTAAAATACATACATTTTCCAAAACATATAGACACAAGTTGCTTAGCAATTTAAAATGGAGCTCTCTCCTCTGATGGGAAACTGCCCCGGGGTCCTTTGCCTCTCAGATCAGGTCCAAGTTAATTAGCATCATGTTCAAATAAAATCATTTCTCTTGAGCTTAATTCACTATGCAGTTATGCTGTCATACTATCCAACAAAACCCTTGGGCCCATCAGGCTGACTTGTTTTCTGTTCCCCAAATATGTTTAATTTCCGTATCCATGTTTTATTAACTACCCTACCTTCCTGGCTCCTTGCAGCCGACTTCTGGAGATTCTTTAAGGCTGAGTCCAAAACTTTTCTTTTTTTTAAAGATTTTATTTATTTGTCAGAGAGAGGGGGAGAGAGAGCGAGCACAGGCAGACAGAATGGCAGGCAGAGGCAGAGGGAGAAGCAGGCTCCCTGCTGAGCAAGGAGCCCGATGCGGGACTCGATCCCAGGACGCTGGGATCATAACCCGAGCCGAAGGCAGCTGCTTAACCCACTGAGCCACCCAGGCGTCCCCCAAACTTTTCTTTTCGACTGCTTTATCCCACTCTTCTCTGCCCGTGAACTCCCGTAGTACTAAGTCCAGAGTGACTTCAGATCATCTTCCATCCAGTCCTGTAGTGACCTTTTTTAAAAAAAAAAAACAAAACAATTTTATTTATTTATTTGACAGAGAGTGAGCGAGAGAGAGAGCGAGTGCACAAACAGGGGGAGCAGCAGAGTCTGGAGAAGTTGGCTCTCCACTGAGCAGGGTTCCTGATGTGGGACTCCATCTCAGGTTCCTGGGATCATGACCTGAGCTGAAGGCAGACACTTAGCTGGCCAAGCCACTCAGGTGTCCCAGCTGTAGTTATCTTTACACATAACTTCTTCCTTCTCAGTATTTTACAATCCCTGAAGACAATCATACTTCTTTTTGTGTACATGTTTAACAACATGGACATTATTATAAAATCAACTGGTTTAATAAAAAAGCATTATATTTAAAGATAATTTAATATGCATGCCTGTTAAAATAAATATAAATTGTGATTCTTTTGAGAGCAAACAAGTGGGTACCCAAAGGAGAAACAAGATCTCCCTAACAGTTGTAATAAAACCTATCCCTGAAAAGTTAGAAGGTATTACACAAAAGTATTTATATTGTGTTCTACTGCTCATGCTTGCTTTCAAAGAATCAGAATTTAAATAGATTATGAAAAAAAAAAAATCAATGGGGTCCCTGGGTGGCTCAGTAGTTAAGTGTCTGCCTTCGGCTCAGGTCATGATCTCAAGGTCCTGGGATCAAGCCCTGCACTGGGCTCCCTGCTTGACGGGAAGCCTGCTTCTCCCTCTCCCTCCCACTCCCCCCACTTGTGTTCCCTCTCTTGCTTGTCTCTCTCTGTCAAATAAATAGAATCTTAAAAGAGAAAAAAGAAAAACGTTATTATAAATAAATATAAAAAATATACCCATACAAGGTTTTTATTGAAGACATGATTACCATTGCATAAATACCTGACTAGGAGACTATAAATAAAGTAACATGTTGAACGACTTGGTTTTCTCAACTTGAGAAAAGGGAATTTTCTGAAGACAAATGTTTGAAGTTCAAGTACAAGGACTTCACTAATTTCACACGCTGGTATCATCAACAGATTGTGATGAAATGGAAACTACTACTCTTTTTAAGATAAAAATGCTTTCTAACAGGAAAATTATAAATTGTGCATTCTGAACCACAAGAGTTCTGAAACAGAAAGGTAAGGTGGCCAAAACAAAACAAAACAAAAACAAAAAGAAAAAAACCCAATGTGAAATTAAGAAAAGTGAAAGTTGTATTTCTGGGGATTCTTTTTCACACAGCTATGTTTAGTCTAGGTAAGCCTTCCACAGGCATGAACAGCTTCCACGAAGCAGCTTTCCTCCATCCCTTCCATTGGGTGGGGATGAGCTTTGCTCTTGTGGAACCTCATGAATTTGTCAGTTCCATGAAGGTAAGCTTCATGCATGGGTTATTTGCTGGAGCTAATAATGGGCATGGCTCACAGGAGGTCCCAAACACAGTCTGGTTTTCCAGCCTTCTTGATTCCAGGAGACAAACCATACAGAAGGTTTTAATGGTCCATATGTCTGTGAAGACCTGAAACTGGTCCATTTCCTCTCACCATAAAGGCACGGGCAAGGTAGAGACTATGGAGGTAGCCTGATGAGTTGGTGATCTTTACTAAAGGCATCTGAAAACATCTGATTGAGCCTTCCAGTGGGAATGTTAATATCTGCCAGTGTATATAGAGGTGTTAGGCTTGACACAAGATAAGGCACTTAAGGAAAAGGTACTAAGTTCCTGCTGATTTCTTTTAGGTCCATATTAAGGGACCCTTCAAGCCTTGCAGAACTTAAGTTCAGCAGCAAATTTGCCACAGTAATGGTCATTGCATCTAAGCACTTCTGGTTCCACTTTTCAAAAAGCCCTGGCACTTGAAGTAACCAGACTCTTTGGCTTTATTGTTGTACCCAGCTTTCCAGAATTCACCATGAGGTCAATCTTGCTAATGTAATGATGTCAAATAAAGATTAGTTGTCAGTGGGCAACACATAGTCTGCATGCTCATTAAGTCCCTTCATTGCCAAGATCCTGTTATAAGGGAAAGTTATGATTTCATCCTCTCGAGAAGGATAAACTGAAGTCATGAAACTGTAGTTCTGGGAATTCACCCTCAAGCACTTTTAAGAGAAATGTGCCAAATCCAGATCCTGTTCTTCTTCCCATGGACTGTCTAGTAAAACATACTGCAAACAATCACAGAGCTCCACCAACTTTTGAATTTCTCTAAAATCCATTCTTCATAGAGACTGCCAAAAACTTTGTGACCCACAGCCTGGTTATTCCGTGAGCCAGAAATATCTTGAGCTGCTTGCTGTCAAATACATCTCTCAATGGGCCCTGCAGAATTTCACTTCCTACCCCTTCCTCCATGTCAATCAAGACAGCTGGCACTTTCAAAGAACAAAGTTTCCCCTTAGAAATACTACCACCAGGGGCGCCTGGGTGGCTCAGTGGATTAAGCCGCTGCCTTCAGCTCAGGTCATGATCTCAGGGTCCTGGGATCGGGTCCCGCATCGGGCTCTCTGCTCAGCAGGGAGCCTGCTTCCTCCCCCCCCCCTCTCTCTCTCTCTGCCTGCCTCTCTGACTACTTGTGATCTCTCTCTGTCAAATAAATAAATAAAAAATCTTAAAAAAAAAAAAAAAAAAGAAATACTACCACCATTACCAGCCTCTCTGGCATCCACATTTCTGAAGATGCTGGTTATTGCCTCATTATAAATTCCTTTCTGGTTGGCTTTGACATGCTCCCTTAGTCCCAGACCCCAGAAGCAGCAGCCCATCTGGTATCCACACTGGGCAACCAGTATGACCACCACTGACTGGATCTTGCGCTGTGACGCGGTGGGATCAGGGCACCTGGTAGCCCTAGCCTGCTCTCCTACTTCCAGCCTGGCCCGGCCCACCAGCAACAACCATATTTCTTTTGTCTCTACTGTAACTCCTAAGGAATCCTGTTTAACTTGTAGCTTTGGAAAGTGAGCTATAGGAACAAAATAAAGAGAGAAAAATCAAAGGAAGATATTATTTAGAGAAAATAGGTCTTAAAAGGTTGCCTATAGGTGAGGACTCGGAGACCAGAGAGTTAGTGATTTGTCCAAGATTGTGCAGTCGATTCGTTGCTGAGCCCATGATGGAATACAAGTCTTCTGACACCAAAAATTGGAGATCTTTCTACTTTAAAGGGGATACTACCACATAGTGAATAACTTGATTCCTTCTTGGAAGGACCTGCTTCATTTTAAAGACCCATATTCCCCCATCCCTGCTCCCCACACTGCTTCTGTTCAAATATCTGGTCAGACATTGTCTTAGTCAGTGTAGGCTGCTGTCACAGGGCACCATAGTGTAGTGTGAACAACAAACATTTATTTCTGACAGTTCTAGAGGGTGGGAAGTCCAAGATCAAGGTACCAACAGGTGTGTGGTTAAGATTGAAAGAGGAGAGAACTGGTCAGTTATGGGTTGGTTTGAGAGGCACAGTGTAGGAAATAGTTTGTCTACTTTCCTTTCCAAAAAGCCTCACTCAAGTGAAATGCAGACCCAAAATTTACAGTAAGTAAAAAAGAGCCTCAGCCAAAAGGCATGAGTCCCATGTGAACACTAGTCCTTCTGAAAATTAGTAAAGGCCTTCCTGGTTTGCAGACTGTCTTGTTTCCTCATGTGGAGAGAGAGATGGTCTCCCTCTGGTACCTTCCTTAAAAGGGAATTAATACCAGCATGAGGGCCCCTCTCTGATTATCTGATTACCTCCAAAGGCCTCACTTCCAAAGAGAATCACACTGAGGATTAGACTGGATGAACAGCTAAATACTGAATATCCTGTATAATAAACAGCAGAAAAGACACTAACAATGATGCTACCCTCTAGTGGCAGAGCATGGCCCCACAACACGTAAGACGAAGTACCAGGTTCACATCCTAAAAGAACAAGTCAGACCACAATGTTAGAGGTAGAGTTTGGGTAATATTTTAAAATCTTAATTTTTAAAAACTTTAAAATTAAAAAACTATGCCCTTAACTTGCGCTTAAGCTTAACATCAGTTTTAAGCGTAATGTTTTAGACTTCAAAATAAGGCATATATTTGAACTGGAAAAATGTATGCTGAACATAACATGGCAAATGCCAGGGATGAAAATATTATCTCTCCCAAGTTGTATCACGAGCTATAAAATATAGTCACCTTATTGAGAAACCTGCTGATAACTTGGCTTGGTTAATACCTTTATGCTGTTTTATGGCCCCACACAGGTTGGCAATTTCCTTAACTGGTCTTTTTGGCATTCATTCCAATATTCCTCAGGTTGGAATGTAGAGTAAACACTCATGGAATAAATCATTTACCAAGTAGTGACTTCTGCATTGTTAACTTTGATGTGCTTTAACATATATATATGCCGGTTCTCTAACTAGACCACAAACTCCTTGAGTATCAAATACTATTATTAAGCTTTCTGGGGATTATGGCTCTTATCTGGAAAATGTGTGTTCCTGTTGCAAAGTGACTCCTGTAATATTCAGAGTTCTCCAGAAAAAAAAGGATATTTAGGTCATATAATTTAATAATTAATAATCATTAGTTAAATGTTAATAATAAAAATTATTATACTAAATGGAGACCTTTAGGGTCCAGAATACTATCTTGTCAAGATAAAAATAGTGGGATGTGGGCACCAGAGTGTCTCTGTCAGTTAAGTGTCTGCTTTTGGCTTAGGTCATGATCGCAAGGTCCTGGAATTGAGTCCCATGTCTGCCTCCCTGCTCAGCAGGGAGTCTGCTTCATTTTCTCCCTCCGCCTCCACCCTTCTGCTTCTCCCTCTTACTCTCAAATAAGTAAATAAAATCGTTTAAAAAAATAGTGGGATTTTATGCAGGACATCGAAAATACCAAGTCATCTCACCTCAGATAATCTTATGATTTCTTATTACTATTTTCAGAAGGACTGCTGTTCACATGGGACTAGTGTTTTTTGGCTTGAGGCTCTTTTCTATTTACTGTAAATTTAGGGTCTGCCTTTCATCTGAAGGAGGCTTTTTGGAAAGGAAAGGAGAAAATTAGACTATTTCCTACACTATGCCTCTCAACCGACTCATAACTGACCGATTCTCTCCTCTTTCAATCTTAAACACACACCTGTGACTATCAGCTCAGATTTGGGGGATATGGAAGGTAAGGAATAAAAGAGGAGAAAATGGGAGAAGAAGGATAAGGAAACTAGTCAGAAGAGATGAAGAGGGGAATTGAAATTCTTTGGAGCAAGATGCAGAAGTAAACTTCAAATTCAAAAAGAATTTGGGGGTTCCTTTTCTTTCATCTTCTGAAGCACAGAAAGGTTAATTCAGAGTTACATTAATTGGAGTCCAGAATCTTCTATGGATACATATTTTAGTTTCAAAGGCACCAAACTTCAGCTAGTGTTAAGTGAATTACTTCCACAAAATGATTGCTAATTTTTCCTCTATGGAGCAATCAGCCCTCAAGACCTTATAGAGCCTCAAGATCTAGAACACCTGGGTCTGGAGAGCATAGGAGGCACCTGAAGAACAAAGGCATCTAGAGGAGAGGAGAGTGGAAAGGCACAAAGAAAGGTTGGTAAGCTGGTGACTTCCCCTTGGCCCAGGAAAGCTTTCTTGATAACTTTCTCCCCACCCTCCATTGACCACCACGTAGGAACAGAGGTGGGTAAGGTTGTATAGATAAAAACAGGTGAGCTCGAGGGTTTCTCTGTTAGCAGTGGCTCAGAGTTTTCACTAATGAAGGGGTGGCAAATGCCATTGGGAAGTTTTCCAGTGGAGAAACTTAGGCTCCTCTCTAAGGAATAAGAGGTGGGGAAGTTGAGATTGGCCTTTGTCATTAGTGTCACGGGAGGTAAGGTAAGCAGGTTTCTGTGTAATTAACTCTCTGTTGGGGTCACAGTCCAGATGGTAAGGAAAGAAAAGAGATTTCAGAATTTCTTGGTGCTTCTGAAAAGTCATTAAGAATCTGTTAAATAAATAAGATAAGATGAAGAATTTCATTTTCATAAAATGAAGAATTTCAGTGGTTTCACGGATGACAGAAATATAGGCTCCTTGTGAATTTGGGCAAGTTTATCTGAAAATCTGGCCATGTTTATGGAAACACTAACATTAACATTAACAAAGGAATGTTCTAGGACACAAACAGGCCATTTAATCTCCAGTCATTTGCTAGTTTACTGCAATCTTGATTCTCTTTCTTTGGGAAAATTACCACTGAGCAGTGATTATAAACTTAAGTGGGCATCAAGTTGGAGGACTAATTAAAGCACAGATTGCTAGCCCAACCCCCAGACTTTCAGATTCAGTAATTTCCTATCTTATTTAATGGGTTATAATCTTAGAACATTATTTTGATGTTCAAATTGCCAGAGATATTGGAAGAAAGCTGCCTCACTTTGGGGGCAAGAGAAAATGGACCTAGACACTTGATTCTAGTGTGTGTTTTTTTAAAACTTTGAATTCAATTACCTGACATATAGTGGTACGTCATTAGTTTTTGATGTAGTGTTCAGTGATTCATTAGTTGTGTGTAACACCCAGTGCCCATCACATCGTGTGCCCTTCTTAATGCCCATCGCCTGGTTACCCTTCCCTTCAACCACCTCCCTTTCCGCAACCCTCAGTTTGTTTCCCGGAGTCAAGAGTCTCTCATGGTTTGTCTTCCCCTCTGATTTCTCCTCATTCAGTTTTCCCTCCCTTCCCATATGTTGTCTGCACTATTCCTTATATTCCACATATAAGTGAAACCATATGATTATTGTCTTTCTCTGATTGACTTATTTCACTCAGCATAATATGCTCCAGTTCCATCCATGTTGATGTAAATCGTTAAGTATTCATCCTTTCTGATGGCTGAGTGATACTCCATTGTATACCTGAACCATATCTTCCTTATCCATTCATCTGTTGAAGGGCATCTCGGCTTCTTCCACATTTGGCTCTTGTGGACATTGCTGCTATGAGCATTGGGATGCGTGTGCCCCTTCTTTTTACTACATCTGTATCTTTGGTATAGTAGTTCAATTTCGGGGGCATAGGGTAGCTCTATTCTTAACATCTTGAGGAATTATCATACTGTTTTTCAGAGTGGCTGCACCAGCTTGTGCTCCCAACCAACAGTGTAAGAGGGTTCCCCTTTCTCCACATCCTCATCAATATTTGTTGTTCCCTGTTTTTTAGTTTTAGCCATTCTAACTGGTGTGAGGTGGTATCTCATTCTTGTTTTGATTCGTATTTCCCTGATGACAAGTGATGTGGAGCATTTTTTTATGTGTCTGTTGGCCATTTGTATGTGTTCAGAGAAATGTCTGTTCATGTCTTCTGCCCATTTCTTGACTGGATTATTTGTTTTTGGGGTGTTGAATTTGAGAATATCTTTATAGACCTTTGATACTAGCCCTTTATCTGTAGTGTCATTTGCAAATATACTCTCCCATTTCATAGGTTGCCTTTTCGTTTTGTTGACTGTTTCCTTGATATTCAGTTTTATCCAATTCTCATGTGGAACGAGAAACTTAGGCCTTCAGTGTTGGCATTCCCATCCCCTTGCTGTATTTCTAATTATTTCCAGAGTCCCAGAGAGGGGAGATGGGGCTATCACTCACACAGAGAGTACCCAAGTGGAGGTGGGGAGCTCTCACGATGTGTTAATCTAGAACCAACAGGTTCTGATATACCTAGGGAAAGACTGCTGTTCTGCCACTGAGGGCTTGGTGCTTGGCTTGCTGGAGTAAGTGCTGTAATGGTTGGCTCACATGCCTCCCTCCCCTGGCTGACTGAGATACCCTCATTCCAAAGAGCAGACTGCTCACAATGTGTAATATGCCCCAGGAGCTGGCCTAGATCCAAAGACTACCGCACAACTGCCCTGTTCCAAACACTTGAGCACTAGCTGTGAGCATGTTATCAGCTACATACATCTGAATCACTCACTGCTGCTTCTATTCACTGATGGGAAAGGAAGGAAAACCAAACCAGATCAGCAGCTTTTGTTCTCTTTCTAAAGGAAGAATTCTAGCTTCTTTTGTTCCCTGTTTTTAAAAATTTTAATTCTACTATGGTTAACACACAATATTATATTTTTTCAGGTGTACAATATGTGTACTTAAGATTAATGGGATGTCACAGTTTCAAAGCCAATGGAGGCCAGAACTAGAGAATATATGTATGTTAATGTATGATATATATCAAACAGGCACACATATACATTTGTGTATATACACAGTTTTGCATCTATTTATTTTTATGTAAAATGTATTTATCAAATATATATTTAAATAGATATTATTATTAATATATAGAGAAAACCAAGAGTTTGTATTGATACATATATCCATTTCCAAGCCAACACTGTAAGTTTCTATTTTTTTAAGTCACAACAAAGTTATTTAGCTCAAAATTAGAAATAAGAAGTAATATCACACCCCTTCTTTCCCTTGAAACACTTGACTTTGTTACTGTCATCAGTTTTCCTCTTTTGGATAAGAAGTTCATGACTATATTCAGGCATTTATCCGATAGCCATTTCCCTTAAAATATACTGCTTCCTTCAGAATTAGCTCCCTGTAGCTTTTCTTTCTCCATGTTTCTGATGACCTGTTTTGAAATTCTTTTTTTTTTTTAAGATTTTATTTATTTAATTGACAGAGAGAGAGACCATGAGAGAAGAAACACAAGCAGGGGGAGTGGGAGAAGGAGAAGCAGGCTTCCCCCTGAGAAAGGAGCCCGATGCAGGTCTCGATCCCCAGACGCTGGGATCATGACCTGAGCCGAAGGCAAACACTTAATGACTGAGCCACCCAGGTGCCCCCTTTTTTGAAATTCTTATGGAATTCAAGCTTTGTTTCTTTCCAAATTAGTAACTCCCTTAGTAAGGAACTTGGCTCTCATTATTCTTATATGTTTTACCTATTTGATTTATCATCCTGTATGTAACTAATCTCTGATCTTCAGCCCCACCCTACCTATATGTGGACACTCTTCTTTCTTTGCTTGGGGTCTGCTCCTTATTATAGGTTGCAACTCCATGTGGTTACCCTCCTCACTTAACGGTGCCTCTGAATTCTCATACCAACCAGCCCATGCATGCAGATGCCCTGGGACCCTTCTTGGTCTCTAAAGGAATGCCCTCCTCTCCCTGCTCTGGCTTTGATTTCCCACAATTGGCTCTCTTGCCAGAAGGTCTTCCTCACCCCTTGGTTGTGAGCCATCACATAGATGCCTCATTCACTCTTCTTGGAATCTGACATCTCATTATGGGCTCTCCTACACCATTTGCTTTCCCCTATTGGGCTGTGACATCTGCTCTGGTCTATTGCTCATCTCTACCCCCACTATAGACACTGCCTTATTCCTCTTGAACTAATGACTTTAGGGCTGAATTTTTCAGGAAGGGAAGGCCTTAGCTAGGTTGTTTAAAATATGAAGAAATGGAGGTTCAGATGCTTATGTGGCTGGTCCAGGGTCACTGAGCAAATGAGACATTGTCAGTACAAATTCAGGTATTCTTGAGTATAAGCTGTGTGAGGGCCGGGACTTGCCTCTCTTGTTCACTCTGTCATCCTCAGCACCTAGCACAGTGTCTGCATGGAGTAGAACAAATGACAAATGAATTATTCCCTGTTTAGATCTTTTCCTTTTCATGTTCCTTTTTGTGATCTTGATATATGTGTATGGGTATAAAATTGATGTCTATATATTTGTTTATAACCAATAGAAATTCACGCCCTTATATGAATGTCAACATCTAAATATCTGTTCCTAGGAATTTCTTCTATTCCATAAATTTCTCAAGTTCCTAGCTGGATAGTTGGCATATAAACGAAAATATAAAAGTACTAAGAAGCTACAGCCATAATAACATCTCAGGATTCTAGCACTTCCTTCGAGTAAGGAAGAGAAAATGTCTGAGAACCACCAAAGTCAGTTTTTTTCAGTCACCAGACTGCAATCCCTTCAAAATATTTTAAATACAGCAAGGGAAAAATACCATCACCATATGGCAGACATGGGCACCATGATCAGTTCCTTTAGTCACTCTGCTCAACTAAGAACTTTCTGCAGATAATCATGCATGGCAGGGTCTCCAAAGCACATTCTGAAAGATTGCTATCTCTGCAAAATTCTTGAGAAGGGGATTCTGTGGTCAACACTGGGATCTCAACAATTCACCATGTACGTGAGCATATTACAGGCTCTCACAGGGGCTCCTGGATGGCTCACTCAGTTGGGAGTCTGCCTTCAGCTCAGGTCATAGTTCTAGCGTCCTGGAATCAAGTCCTGTGTCAGGTTCCTGGCTCAGTGAGGAGTTTGTTTCTCCCTACCCACCCCCTGCTCATGCTTGTGTTCATTCTCTCTCTCTCACTCTGAAATAAATAAACAAAATCTTAAAAAAAAAAAAATAAAGCCTCTAGGAAATTCTAGAGTTGAAGAAAACTATAACCTTTATGTAACCCAATGTTATTCAAATTTCCATAACCGGAGAGCTTCTGTTTAGAGTAATACCTGCCCAAGTCTCATTTCCTCATTCATACAATGGGCAAAAATACCTGCTACAGGATAAATGAGATAAAGATACAAAAAGTGCATAGCAAAGTGTTTGGTATATTCTAGGTACTTTTTAAATGCTACTTCCTTTTCTTGGACTCTATTTATTTATTTATTTATTTATTTATTTTTGACATTATTTCTTTAAAATGATCCATTTTATTGTTGAAAGAATAATAGATATATTTATTATTATTATTATTGAAAAAATAGTAAATACAAAAGTTAAAAACTTCGAGTCATAAAGTGTATAAATGAAAAATGAGTTTCAGACTCCTCTCAGACCATCAAGAGGAATTTTTTTTTTAAATTTTATTTATTTATTTATTTGACAGACAGAGATCACAAGTAGGCAGAGAGGCAGAGAGAGAGAAGGAATCAGACTCCCTGCTGAGCAGAGAGCCTGATGGGGGACTGGGTCCCAGGACCCTGGAATCATGACCTGAGCCGAAGGCAGAGGCTTTAACCCACTGAGCCACCCAGGCGCCCCGAGGAATTATTTTTAATGTACCCTTCCCAGTGTTTTCAGTGCATATACATGCAGAAATCCCAGAAACAGATTTCTAAAAATCTTTTCACAGCGAGTGAAACGATTTGAATTCATTTATGTTGTGCAGCTGCAGCAGTACCTCTAAGTTCTTCCCATCTTGGGGTAAATCGATGTGTTTTTCTGAACTCCTTGGGTGGGGCAAAGGTTAGAACCTATTTTCATGTTCCCTAAAGCTGTATTTGATAAAGGAAGTATTAGAATAGGGGAAATATATAGTTGTTTTGGGGGTTGAAAAAGTCAGCTTAAATGTGTCCTCTTTTGTAAAATATTTCTTAATCCACCAGGAACAGGACTCTGATTGAAGCAAATATTCATTCTTCCATTCTTTCAGTTAATGATGGAGTAGGGGTCGGGGAGAGAACATGAGAGCCTGGGCAGGAGAGGGTCAGAGCAGCAGCTGCCAAGATACCATACCTGCTTACATTGATCTAGATGGTGAACTAGGCTGCTAGGGCAGTTGCAACAAACCCAACTGAGTGGCTTAAGCAACAAAAATTTATTGTCTCACAGTTGTGGAGGCTAGAAGTCCAAAATCAAGGTGCCAGCAGTGTTGGTTCCTTCTGAGGGCTTGGAGGGAAGGCTCTGTCCCATGCCTCTTTCCTTGGCTTGTGGACAGCCATCTTCTCCCTGTGTGTCTTCCTAAATTCTTTCCTCTCTGCAGATCTCTTTGCAAATTTCCTCTTCTTAGGATACCAGTTTCACTGGTTTAGAGCCTGCTCTCATGACCTCATTTAAACTTGCTCACGTCTGCGATGACTCTATCTCCAAATAAGGTCACATCCTGAGTTACAGGGATTAGAACTTCAATATAGGAATTTTTAGGGAGATGCAATTCAGCCCTGAACAGGTGGATTGCAGTACTGGGATTTCATGCTTTTCAAAACTCACCTGAGCTAGTAAAGCCCTCACCAACTGTAGCTTTCAAAATGTGGGCTCCTTTAAAAAGGTGCAAGGACTACAAATGTGTGTGTGTGTGTGGCACTGCTTAAACCCCTTGCTGGTGGGAATGCAAGTCGGTGCAGCCTCTTTGGAGAACAGTGTGGAGATTCCTCAAGAAATTAAAAATAGAGCTTCCCTATGACCCTGCAATTGCACTCCTGGGTATTTACCCCAAAGATACAGATGTCGTGAAAAGAAGGGCCATCTGTACCCCAATGTGTATAGCAGCAATGGCCACGGTCGCCAAACTATGGAAAGAACCAAGATGCCCTTCAACGGATGAATGGATAAGGAAGATGTGGTCCATATACACTATGGAGTATTATGCCTCCATCAGAAAGGACGAATACCCAACTTTTGTAGCAACATGGACAGGACTGGAAGAGATTATGCTGAGTGAAATAAGTCAAGCAGAGAGAGTCAATTATCATATGGTTTCACTTATTTGTGGAGCATAACAAATAGCACGGAGGACATGGGAGTTAGAGAGGAGAAGGAAATTGGGGTAAATTGGAAGGGGAGGTGAACCATGAGAGACTATGGACTCTGAAAAACAATCTGAGGGGTTTGAAGTGGCGGGAGGGTGGGAGGTCGGGGTACCAGGTGGTGGGTATTGGAGAGGGCACGGATTGCATGGAGCACTGGGTGTGGTGAAAAAATAATGAATACTGTTATGCTGAAAATAAATAAATTTAATTTAAAAACAAACAAACAAACAAAAAACCCTTGCTGACAAGAGGGTTCTGTGTGGCCTTAAGCACTTGTTAGTCTACTTCTGCTAGATCCCCCTAAAACCAAAGTGTAAGAAGGTGACTTGGTTTCTTTTTTTATTTTTTTGCTCCCTTCCCCACCTTCTTGCTTATCTGAACATTTATACTTTGACCCTGTTAACGATACCCTCCCTTTCTTCTTTATGACGCTCAGTTATCTTCTCTTCCCATGATTCAAATCTCTTTTTTTCATATTCTCATTCAGTGAAGGATGAGGAAATAGCAGCAAGAGCACATACCTTTCATTAGTTGATTCAAACTGCATCCTGCCTGATTAACCTAAAAAGTCCTAAGAAATGAGGAATTCTGCCTGATAGATCACTGAGAGGAGGAATTATTTTTTATGTTTCAGAATCATTTCTGATTCACCTTCTTGGCTCAAGAAGAAAGACACTAGTTGTTTTTTTACCAGGGGTAGATTTGTGGCTTCCATGGCTTCCGGCCGAGCGTGTGACCTCAAGGTGCTAGTGGCCATTGTGTGTGGACTGCTGACGACCATTGTTTTGGGACTGGGCATCTGGACGACTGTGATTAGAATCCAGAAAGGTAATATTGTTTATGGTTAACTATGTTATGTTTATCTTTAACTTGTTATGTTGAACTCAAGTCAAGAGAAGGTATTGAGCCTCTGTCCCTGACACCTAAAGCACCGGTACTACAAATAGCCATGTCTGGGCTGAGGCTGCCCACCAAGGTATAATGTGTGAACTATGACAGGCAAGGGTGTTGAACTACAACAGGCTAGCCACATGGATGGCTAGCACATAGTAGCACACACATGACTATGAATATGTTTGTGTGAGTGGGCAGGGTGAGGAATTACCTACTATAATTAGCCACTTCTTGCTCTTTTAACTCCTGACTGGATACCAGCTTAATTAAGGTCATTAAGAACACATGTGTGGGTTTGTGTAGCTAAATCCAAGAAAGATAAATAATTATGGACACACACAGATGGACGCACATAATCAAACATGTGCAGAATGGAATTTCATCTCAAGAAGAAAGTTTAGAAATGTTCTCACTAGGATCATAAATAAAATCTTATGGTTTGTGCACAAAGTTCTCACTCTCCAAGTGTGAAAAATGACTTGAAAATGAAGATTACTTAGAAAATGATTTTTTCTGGTTGTTCAACAAATATTTGTTAGTAAATGGCTATGTGCTAGAGCTGACCCTGGAAGGTGGGAGGGGGAGCAGTGGTATGTAAAACGATGATGTTAGCGGAACCCCCCCAAGAAACTCACAACAAAGACTTTTTATGACCCCAGAGCTGGTTCCCTTGGGCAGCACAAGTTCTCCATAAAGGGATTCAAAGCTGGGTGTGCTGAGTATTCCCTTCTGAAACAAACAGAGACAGACTCTAATAAAACCGAATAAATATGGGTAAATAAACCCATCTGCAGAGCAGAAAGGGGGGTGATCTGCCCTCTGAGAAGGTAACTGAGGAGGACAGAAGGTTGGGAGAGCAGACAGAAGTCCAACGGATAGCTGCAAAGATCCACTGTTGAGGACAAAAGAAGGGATCTGATTGTCCTTCCCTCTCCCCACCCCTCAGAACATTCATTTACAAAATATTGTACTAACAGGATTTGGATAATTAGCATGAGAAAATTTGCCAGAACAAAAACAATACAATTTAAACTTGAGAAAATGTGTTTTTGGTTTGCTTATTTCTTTATTTGTTGGTTTAAGTTTTGTTTACAGTTAAAAAATTTATGAACTAGAGGTTTCACCCTAGTTAAGGCTGCTAAATTTGTAAGACTTTATTTAAAGAGTATATTTTCAAGGAATCTTTCTTTCCTTCCTCTCTCCCTCGTTTCCATTATATGACATCTACTTTAAAAGGGAAATTTGTGGTGAGTAATAAAGGACACAGGTACAATAGAACCATTAAAATAAGGACCAACATGTAAAACATTATAAGGAAGAAAACAGAGGGAGTTGCTAAAAACAAACACAAAACATAATCCCTGAGACATATCCCTGAACTTCCTGAGGGCTAAGACTTCAAATGAAGCATAATAAGCAATAAAAAAAAAAAAAAAACAACAACCCTTGTTTAACCCTTTTGTTTAACAGTAAAAGCATATCAGCTCCTCAAAAAAGAGATAAATGTATTCTTGCTCTGAATTTTTCTTAAAAAATGTTTTATTTGATTGTAATTGACATACAATGTTACATTATTATATTAGCTTCAGGTGTACAAATGATTTGACAAGTTTATGATTTATGCTTATTTCATTTAATCCTAACAACTACCTTTGAGGCAGTTATTACTATATCCATGAAATTGTTGGGGAAAAGGCTCAGAAAACGTTGTCAAACTTACTTAGCTAGAGAGTATTGGGTCTGGATTTAAATCTAGATTATTCTGACTTTAGTTCCTTCCTTTTCACTCCCGCATATTCTGTCTTCCTAGAGGGATGACAAGGGTAACTCAATCAATGAATTTGTCTCTCTTTCCTTTTTTTTTTTTTTTTTGAGGCAACTTTGCCCCAAAACCTTAATTCATAAAGATAAGCAATAACCAGTAGAATGTTTTGCTAGGCAAGGTTAAGCACTTTGGTAAGTCACGTTGTTTGTCTTCAAGTCAATAAGATCTACATTATTAATGCTGCTTATAAAATGTAGATTAATATGTTCACTTTTCAGGTTTTCTGAGTCTTTAAATGGTGTTTATAGACTTTTGGAGTAACTGCTAGAACTTTGCCACATTCTTTTAGGTCTTGCCAAAATACTTCCCTCAGCTTCGCAAAATTATATGATTATCTAGTCTAGAACAGTGAAAGATATTCAGACTGCATTGCCTGGAAAACTGCTCATGTTCTAACAGCTTTCCTCCTGGTGAATGCCTTTAATGGAAAGATTTCTCACATTCACATAAGCCCCAATATCTACTGGCCATCAAACAAGCCATGAATGAACTTATCTTTAATTATCCTAAGTATAATTATTCCTTTTTTAAAATGAATCATTCATTTAAATATCAAACAAGTGGTTCAAGACATAACCTCTAGAATGCCAGTGATCTTTTGTGTAGTATAGAAAAGCTGTTTATTCTCCTCCTCCTGCTTAATAAGGCCTCTGGTGAAAGGTCATGGTTAAAGCCCTAGTGCAGATGAAATTGATAGCATTTCATGGAAGCAGACAGGACTTCTTTCAGAATTGCCAGAATAATATTTGGCATTTTTATACCACTGATGAAAACATTAAATAATAATGATCTTTTTTTTTTTTTTTCCACCAAAGCATCACAATGAGATACATTGTCAGGTATAACACTTTCTCCATCTAGGCTTTCAGGAATAAGATATCCTATGCTTCTCAAGTTTTATTTGGTAAAGAAATTTTTCAAAACTATTGATGACTCTTGCAATTTCCAAAAGGAGCTCTAGACTTGTAGAACTTCTATGATGATGTCAGTTTACTGGAACACTCTTCATCCAGAGTTTCACATGGCTGTCTCCTTGATGATAGAGGTCTCAGGTGAAATGTCACCTCCTCCGAGAGGCCTTTTCTACCCACTCAGTCTAAGGTTGTCATCTATTTTCTCTCTTTCATGTGTACTTTGTTCATGGCTTTTATCATCTGATAATCTCTCACTTAATTCTACTTGTTTGCTCAATGGCTCTCCATGCCTAGAATAAAAGCCCCAAGAAAGCAGTGAACTGACTTATTATTCTGCATTCCCTGCACCAAGCAGAGTACTTGGAATATAGTTGCCAATACATAGCTGATGAGCAAATGAAAAAAAATCACATGAAAACAAGAAACTGGACTAAACATTGTCAAATAGTTGCCTTCAGAAATGAAAGAATATTGCTACCAATTCCTTGTAATTTGTGTCAAAATGTTAAGATAAATGTTATTATGGATTTGTTTTCAGCAGTTAAGTAACCACCATTTTAGTTTTCTTCCTCTGTTCTAAGCCATGCAACACTCTAACCATTTCCAGAACTTGGGCTTCATTAAGATCTCTCCAGTTGTGTATGGCCTCTTTTGTTTGGCTGTGTGATCAGCAGTCTTGTAGGATGCTTTCATGTTGGAGCAAATCCAAGTTTTGCCAGAACTCTAATCTTTTCACATTCAGCATTTTATCAAATAATATGCACCCTGAGTAATGTGTTTTCAGAAAGGACAACAATAAGGTGTTCTATCTCTGTTGCATTTGTGTTCCCAGTAGCAATGTAACCTTGTAATTCAAGAAGCAGCATGGCTTTTTGGTCCAAACATACTTGATGAAAGTAAAATGAAATAAAATTAAGTTTCATTGTACATCTTTCTCTTGACACTTTTCAACTTGAACTAGGCCTGATATAAACATAGACAGATGTCCATAATCATAATGTAGGGGATTTTTCCTCAACTCTTAGGGAGAATAGCTTTTCATAACATATTAGCATTGATGACAATGCCTTCTTGAACCATATCCTGTTTCTCTTCTAGATGATAAAATTCCTCTCTGCCATCCTGAGTGCCTTTCCAACCCTATTCCAGATGCTCTGACCTTCATTTCCTATCACAGGATTCACTTAAGCTTCAGGCCAACAAGAGACTTTAGTAGGCTGTAATATTCCCAAACCCTAAGGTCAAACTTCATAGCATTGAAATTCTTGCACCGTAGGAAATGCAGATTGTGCGGAAATGTCAAGGAGAGTATACGGATTCTCAGAAAACAATTTGTACACAGATGCTTGACTTCTGTTTTACTCAGTTACAGTACTACTGATTCTCAGAAAACAATTTGTACACAGATGCTTGACTTCTGTTTTACTCAGTTACAGTACTTCCTCAGGAGGCAAACTTGATAATAAATCAAACTCATGGAACTGCTCCTGGAGTACAGTTTGCATTTGGGGATTCAAAAAAAAAAAAAAGGTCCAGGTAGAAAAGGTTGGGTTTTAGACAGCTATAGCGGTATTTAGTCTTAATCTCTCTTCTGCTGCTTTACCAGTCTCCCTTCTCACTTCCCCATGTAACCACTCTCTAAATTAAACCAAACCAAACCAAACCAAAACAAAACAAATAAATCAATTGCTATGAAAGGGAAGGGAGTTGTTTTGGAAGGAATAAGTTTTGTTATGTAATTGGCTGAGGGACATGAATTATTTTAACATCACTGACGTTCAAATTGCTGATCCCGTTTTCAAAGTCACTTTCTTAAATTAAGAGGCTAAACCCTTGGCTTAGTGGATTTTTTCTTGATTTACAGGTATTAGTTTTCCTTAAAATTCTGAATACAACCACCACCCATAGATCTTTTGATAATATATTTCTTGAAGAACATTTGGTAGAAAATATGGTGGTTAGGAGTGTGCACATTGAGAATCGGGGTGGGGGGGAACTACAGAAGTAGAAAGAAAGAAAAAGTTCTAGATCCTGACTGCCTTGTTGAAACACAAATGTCACCACTTACCAACGGAATAAATCTGAGCAAGTTATTCAACATTTCTGCACTTCAGATTTCCTACTATGGGAGCAATAATATACCTAACTTACAGAGCTGTCATTAAATAATTTAATGAGTTAATTACAAGTTTAAGATGACATATAGGACACTATAAGCACTCAACAAATGTTAAATCCTTTTTTTAATTTATGAATTTTTAGATAATTTAGTGCATAGTTTTTTTTTAAATTTAAAAAATTTTTTTAGTGCATAGTTTTCTCCATTCCCTGATTATACCTTGAATAGATGCTGTTGACTTAGATTGGACCTTTGGATTGAAACTCAGCTTTTCAAACTGAAGGCTCAACTGATTGATTTATTTAAAAATATTTTTAAAGATTTATTTATTTCTATTTGAGAGATAGAGAGGGAAAGCTCGTGCACATGGGGGAAAGGGAGAGTGAATGGGAGAGGGAGTCTCCCAGGCAGCGTGGAGTCTGGGGCGGGGCTGGATCTCTCCACCCTGAGTTTGTGACCTGAGCTGACTGACCTGCGTGGAAACCAAGAGTCATGCAGCTCCAAGGGAACCACCCAGGGGCCCCTCAACTGATCAGTTTAAAACAGAAACAGTTCTATGAACTACTATATCATCCTGCATTTAAAAAATATTTATACTATGCTACATCATCAGGGAAAAATTTTATTAAAATACGTAACCACTTTATTGAAATATGTAACCATGTAGGTATCTTTGAATAACTTTTACCTTAGGAAAAAACGAAATCTTACGTATTTTGTTTGTTTAAAACTTTTAGTGTTCCTTTTCACAACGGAGTAACTTTCCTAAATATTGTCTTCTCATTTAAAAGGAATCTTCTTCCTCATCCAAATGTTTCAAATTCCTGGTCTGGGACAAATGACAGATGCCAAGATGTTAAAACCCTAAGAATTGAGCCTTCTGATGGAATTTCTTTGACTAAGGAAAGATATTTTTAATCTTGCACTTAATTAAACTAAACTTTTCACAGCAGATTCTAATTTGTCTAGGAGAGGAAATGAAATTCATGTCTTCCATTTGGAAGTTTTAGTATTTTATGCTACTTTCTCAGGCAGCATGAAGTGTTTTACATTATGTTCTGCATTTAACTGTCCATGTTGTGTGGTAAAGATATTGAAAATAGGGCTAATATTTCTGGAAATATTACTTATTGTAATTTGAGAAAATGTAGGGAAATATTAATATTATACTGGTGTTATAAAAGAAAAATACGACTATTAAACATATTTCAGTGTGTTGATCCTCAAGTAACTTGAAGCTGATGTCTACCCTCTGTGTTTCCCTGTGGTAAAGGCAGTACTATTAGAAGAGGGTGGAAGCACTTAGTGCTGAAGGGATCTGAGTAAATCCACTCAGCTATCAATTAGTTACTAGTCTGGAACAAGTTAGTCTTTATATAGAAGATAGGCTTTATGTAGAATGGGGATGTCGGGCTAATGAATAGCTAATGTCATTTTTATGAGTCCATAGTTTTAAAAACTAGTTAAATGAAAGAAACAAAGCTCTTATTCTTTCTGGTTCTGATTTTTTCTTTACTTAAAATACAGAGGTTTAAAAATACCAACACTATCCTTTATTATAGTTTGTGGGTAATTTAGGTATTTCAGTGGACAGGGTCTTGAACTGTGGAGCAAAAGGTGTTAAAATTGTGATTATGACAGAGGAATGGTAACTCAGCCTGGGCTTGATACCCTCAACCAAAATGCGAATGCCAAAGAGGCCAGTCAGCAAATATTTGTTGAGTACCATCTATGCATCTGTCCTCGGACTAGACCTGGAGATAAAAGAAATAAAATAAAAGAAAGTCAATTCTAAGGAAGGCTGTTTGGCGGTAATGAAAAGAACAACCTAATGGAACGGAAATTAAAAACAAAACAAAACAGGAGCTGACATCAACAAAACCAAAAGCTAGGGGTGCCTGGGTGGCTCAGTCAATTAATTATTCACCTTCAGCTCAGGTCACCATCCCAGGGTCCTGGAATCAAGCCAGGCATTCAGCCTCAGGCTCCCTGCTCCGTGGGGAACCTGCTTCTCCCTCTGCCTGCTGTTCTTCCTGCTTGTACACTCTCACTCTTTCTCTGACAAATAAATAAAATCTTTAAAAAAGTAAAGAAAAGAAAAGAAACCAAAAGCTAGTTTTTTTAAAAGATAAATTTAAGTAGGTAAATATCTGGTGAGATTTGTCAAGACAAAAAGGCATAATTAAGCAATATGTACAAAAATAAAGGGGTCACAACACAGGTACGATAACAAAGATTTGAGCAAAAGTCAGGTGGGAATCCCCACCTGGGGCCTGCGTCTCCCCTTCCAGGCTTTGCTGGTTGCATCTGGGTCCTCTGCTGGACTTCCATGAGTTGTGGGTGCTTCCCTCTCACCCCAAGGTTGGCCTCTCAGGGGACAGCAGCACATTCCCTGAGGGGTGGCCATTCATGGCTTGGTGGTGTGATCTGGGGTGTCTGCAGGTATGAGCACAAAGCATCCTGGGAGTGGGACTGAGACAGGTTGGGGAGAAAGGGGGCAGATGCAGCTGGGGCTTCTTGCCACATTCTGATTTAGAACTCCAAGAAATCCACAGTTCCTAAATTCGAACTGGCCTTCCAGGTCCTTATGAAGGTATGTTTATCATGGCATTAGAATCAAGCACGTAGACTTTATTTGGCAGCCTAGCTTAATTTATAAGTTTTACATTTGTTTTTATATAATGGTATATGGATCTTCATTGTGTTTGTCCCAGACTCTGCATATAGTTGCCTTGCTAGTGAAAATTCAGATTAGTATAATCCTTAAGGGATAAGCTGGAAATAACTGTCAGAATGACAAAAGTGTACTCTTTGGCTCAGAATTCCAATTCTGGGAATGTATTCTCTAGATTAATTTGTACAATTGCAAGATAGAATATGTACAGGGCAGTTTTGGAACAGCAAATGAGAACAACACAAGTGTCCATCAATAAGGGGTCAGTTAAATAGATCAGTTAGGGTATTTCCATACAATGGCCTATAATACAATTGTAAAAGGAGACGCGGAAGTTCTCTACGAACTGTAGCGGAAAGATTTTCAACATTCTTTGTTAATTGCAAGAGCAAGCTACAGAAAAGAGAGGAAGAAAATAAGACTATAGATTCATATTGCTTGTACTGAAAAAAGAAAGATTGGGAAAAAATGAATAGTTGTGTATATTTAGGGATGAGAGCAAGGTTATATACTTTTGTATGTTATGTTTATTTTCCAACTCTGTGAATGTATTACCTATTAAAATATATAATAAGTCAGTGATTAAGAAAACCTAATAAGGGGCGTCTGCGTGGCTTAGTTTAGCCTCTGCCTTCAGCCCAGGTCATGATCTCAGGGTCCTGGGATCAAGCCCCACATCAGGCTCTCTGCTCAGTAGGAGCCTGCTCCCCCTCCCTACCACCTCTCTATCTACTTGTGATCTCTCTCTCTCTGTCAAAATAAATAAATAAATAAATAAATTCTTAAAAAAAAAAAAGACCCTAATAAAATAATAAGCAAATACCAAGGCAAACCTTACCCTAGCTAATATAAAAATTTTGGCCAGGTGGAAATTTTCTAAAAAAACCATAAATATATATGTTTTTTCTAAAAAAAATATATATATATATGTACATATATATTTTTATACACACACACACACACACAAGACCAAATTTACTCCCAAAAGTAGGGAAAAAAAGCTATATAGAACTGCAACAATTTAAGTAATTGAATTAAGAGTAAAAAACAAAACAAAACTGCATGCAAATGCTGTATATAGATTATGTTACATATAATAATAGTATGAATAGTATGAAATATGTTGCAAAAGATAAATGATGATTTCACTATAGGATTACCTCTGGGTATGGAGGAAAAATAATGTTGACAGAAAGGAGTACAATGATTTTTAGTTCTTTCTGTAAAGTTTTATTACATTTTTTAAAAAAAATCTGAAGCAAATCTGAGAGAAAGTTACTATCTTTTAAAACTGGCTTTGGGTAGTGGGGGATGTTTTATACTCTGTATGTTGTATATTTGAAGCATTCTACAATTTAAAAAGATTCGGGTATTCCCCCTTGGTTACACAGAGAAGTTTGTCACATAACAATTACAATTAAATCTCTCTTGGTAGAGCTTAAGATCTTTGAGGTCTGGATATGTATCTTTTTTTTTTTTTATACTAAGAGACTTTATTTTTTGAGAAGTTTTAGGCTACAGTAAAATTAAGCAGAAATACAGAGTTCCCATTTCTTCCCTCTCTCATCAACCCTTCCCCTCCATATCTTTCTTTATTCTTAATATCTTACACTAGTGGGTTGCTTTTGTTCTAATTAATAAGCCAATATCAATACATTATTAATTAAAATGCATTTTATATTAGGGTTCATTCTTTGTACTTTAGAGTTTTGTGGATTTTGACCAGTACATGACGGCATGAATCCACTGTTACAGCTTCCTACAGAATAGTTCATTGCCCTGAAAATTCCCTGGGCTTCACCTATTCATACCTTCCCCTCTCTCCCAAACCCCTGATCTTTTTACTGTCTCTATAGTTTTGCCTTTTCCAGAGTATCATATCTGGAAGGATACAGCATGTAGCCTTTTCAGCGTTCTGAAAGCTTCTTTCACTTTAAATGTATTTAAGATTCCTCCATATCTTTAGGGGTGTCATAGCTCATCTTTTTTTACGG
Organism: Mustela putorius furo; assembly: GCF_011764305.1. Lineage (NCBI taxonomy): Eukaryota > Metazoa > Chordata > Mammalia > Carnivora > Mustelidae > Mustela > Mustela putorius. The sequence goes on from NW_025421987.1 coordinate 27,106,681, forward strand.
CTAAATAATATTCCATTGTTTGGATAGACCACAGCTTTTTTTTTTTTTAATCCATTTACCTATTGAAGGACATCTTGTTTGCTTCCAGTTTTTGATAATTGCTTATTCAGCTGCTGTAAACATTTATGTGTAGCTTTCTGTGTGGACATAAGTGTCTGCTTATTTGAGTAAATACCTAGAAGTGTGGTTGATGGGTTGTGTGGTAGAATCATGTGTAGCTATATAAGAAACTACTAACCTGTCTTCCAAACTGGCTGTACCACTTTGCATTCCCACCAGCAGTGATGAAAGCCCTGGTTGCTCCACAACCCGGCTGGCATTCGATGTTTACAGTGTTTTGGATTTTAGCCGTTCAATAGGTGTGTAGTGTTATTTTATTGTTGTTTTAATTTGCACTTCCCTGATGACATGTGATGTTGAGCATATTTTCATATGTTTATTTGCCGTCGGTATATCTTCTTTGGTGAGCTGTCTGTTCAGATAATTGCTTGCTTTCTTACTGTTGAATTTTAAGAGTTCTTTGTGTATTTTTATTTTAAAGATTTTATTTATTTATTTATTTATTTATTTATTTATTTGACAGACAGAGATCACAAGTAGGCAGAGAGGCAGGCAGAGAGAGAGAAGGAAGCAGGCTTCCCGCTGAGCAGAGAGCCAGATGTGCGGCTCCATCCCAGGACCCTGAGATCATGACCTGAGCCAAAGGCAGAGGCTTTAACCTATTGAGCTACCTAGGTGCCCTAAGAGTTCTTTGTGTATTTCGGATACCAGTCCTTTATCAGATACATGATTTAGAAATATTTTTTCCCATTCTGTGTCTTATTCTTTATTTCTCTTAACAATGTGTTTTGTAGACCAGAAGTTTTTCATTTTGAGGAAGTTCCACTTATTTATTGTATTTATCCTTTTTTTCCTTCATGGATTGTACTCTTTGTGTTATATCTAAAAAGTTGTCATCAAACTGAATGTCACTTGGATTTTCTCCTGTATTTTCTTTTCAAAGTTTTATAGTTTTGCATTTTACATTTAGATTTATGACTTATTTTCAGTTATATTTTTTGAGAAAGCTATAAGTCTGAGTCTGGATTTATTTTTTCACATGTGTCTGTCTAATTTTCTCTGCAACATTTATTGAAAGGACTATCCTTTCTCCATTGAGTTGCCCTTACTTCTTTGTCAAAGATCGGTTGACTTTATCTGCATCAGTCTGTTTTGGGCACTCTATTATGCTCCAATGATCTATTTGTCTCTTTTTTGACAATACAAGAGTGTCTTGATTATTGTAGGTTTCAGAATGTCTTGAAGTTACATATTCTGTATTTCAGCTTTGTTCTTCTTTAATTGTGTTGGCTATTCTAGGACTTTGACATTTTCATATAAACTTTAGTTTTTTTATATTCACAAAATAATTTTCTTGGATTTTGATTGGAATTGCATTAAATCTATAAATCAAGCTGTGAAAAATTGAAAATCTAAACAATAATAAGTTTTCCTATACATGAGCATGGAATATCTCTCTACTTATTTAGAATTTATTTGATTTCTTTTATTAGACGTTTATAGTTTTCCTCGTATAGATTTTGTACATATTTGGTTAGATTTATATTCATATATTTCTTTTTTTTGGTGTTAATGTAAATGATACCATTTATGCTTTAAAATCCAAGTCTAATTTACTTTTGCATATTAACCTTGTATCTCAAAATTTGCTGTAATTGTTTATCAATTCCAGAAGTTTTTTTGGTGAATCTTTGAGATTTCTTACAGAGATAATTATGTCATCTCTGAATAAAGACTTTTATTTCTTTCTCCCAATCTGAAATACATTTTATTTCCTTTTCTTGTCTTACTACATTAGTTATGACTTCCAGTGTATTGTTGAATAAGAGTGGTGGGAAGGGAAATCCTTGCCATGTTCTCATCTTAGGGGAAAGCATCTAATTTCTCACCATTAATTATGACATTGGGTTTATGATTTTTGTAGATGTTCTGTATCAAGCTGATACAGTTCCCCTGTGTTTCCTATTTGCTAAGAATTTTTAACATGAATGGAAATTGGATTCTGTTGAATCCATTTTCTGTATCCATTGATGTGATCATGTGATTTTTCTTTTTCAGCCTGTTATGATAATTTACATTAATTGACTTAAAAATGGATTTAAGTTCTAGTTAGTTAATATGCAGTGTAATATTGGTTTCAGGAGTAGAATTCAGTGATTTGTCATTTACATACCACACTCAGTGCTCATTACAAGACCCTCTTTAATACATATCACCAATCAAGCCATCCCCCACCCACCTCCCTTCATCAACCCTCAGTTTGTTCTCTATCATTAAGAGTCTCTTATTGTTACATTAATCGATTCTTGAATGTTGAGCTAGCTTTGCATACCTGGAATAAATCCAAGTTTATCATGGTATCTAATTCTTTCTATATATTGTTGGGTTTGGTTTGCTAATATTTTGTTGAGGAATTTTGCCTTTATATTCATGTGAGATATTGTTAGGTAGTTTTTCTTTCTTGTAATGCTTTTGTCTGATTTTGGTATTAGAGTCACACTGGCCTCATAGAATGAGTTAGGAAGTGTTGTTTCTGCTTTTTTTTTTTCCTAGAAGAGAGTGTTAAATATTGATATCGGTTTTTCCTTACATGTTTGGTAGGATTCACCAGTAAACCCATCTAGGGCCTGGGGCCTTTTTTTGGAAGGTTATTGATTCAGTTTCTTTATCAATATAGGCCTATTTCAGAGATCTGTTTCTCCTTTTGTGAGTTCAGTAGAGTCTGTCCTTCAAGGAATTGTTCAGTTTCATTTAAGTTATCAAATCTGTGGGCATAGAACTATTCATAATATTCCTTTATTATTCTTTTAATGTTCATGAGGCCAATAGTGATGACCCTTTTTCATATCTGATATTAGTAATTCGTGCCTTCTATTTTTTCATGGTTAGACTGGCTAGAGATTTATCAATTTTAATGATCTTTCCAACTAAGCATCTTTTGGTTTCATTGATTTTCTCTATTAACTTCTGGTTTTCAACATCATTGATTTTTGCTCTGATTTTTCATTGTTTGTTTCCTTTTTCTTCCTTTAAACTTATTTGGCTCTTCTTTTTAGTTTCCCAAGGTAGAAACTTAGATGATAATTCTAGATCTTTCTTCTTTTTTTTTTAAATACATACATTCAGTGCTATAAATTTCCCTCTAAGTATTGCTTTCGCTGCATCTCACTTTCATTTTCATTTAGTGAAAAATACTTTAAAAAGCTTTCTTGAGATTTGTTTAACCCACTTACCATTTAGAAGTGTGTTGTTTAATCTCCAGATATTTGGGGTATTTTCCAGCTATCTTTCTATTGTTGATTTCTAGTTTAATTCCATCTTGGTTTGAAAATGTTTTCAAACTCAGAATAATTTCTATTCTTTGAAATTTGTTTAGATGTATTTTATGGTACCTGAATGTAGTTTATCTCAGTGACTACTCCATGGGTGCTTGAGAAGAATGTGTATTCTAACATCGTTGGATGAAGTATACTATAATTTATTGTCAAATAGATCTAGTTAGTTGATGGTGCTTTCAGTTCAACTTTATTTTTATTGATTTTCTGATTGCTGGATCTGTCCATTACTAAGAACGGATGTTTAAGTCTCGGACTATAATAGCAAATTTATCTGTTTTTCTTTCTGTCAGATTTGGTTCACTTATTTTGACACTATATCTTTTGGTATACACATATCAAGATTGTTAGTTCTTGGAGAGTTAGCCCACTTATCATTAAGAAAGAAATGTCCTTTATCTCTAATGACTTTCCTTGCTCTGAAATCTGCTTTGTGTGAAGTTAATATAGCTTCTCTAACTTTCCCTTAATTAGTATTGTCATGGTATATCTTTCTCTATTTTTCTTTTAAACTATCTGTGTCCTTTGATATAAAGTGGGTTTGTTATAGACAACATATAGTTGTGTCTTGTTCTTTATTCACTGTATAGTATCCTTATTATAATATTTGTCAGTGTTTTTAATGTTCTTTTCTTTGTTTGTTCCATTGCTATTGTCTTTTTCTGCCTTATCTGGTTTTTATTGAGCATTTTATATAATTCTGCTTTCTCTCCTCTCTTGTCATATGCTTTATATTTAAAAAAATTTGGGGTGGTTAATCTAGAGTTTGTAATATACATTTACAACTAATCTAAGCCTGGGGTGCCTGGATGGCTCAGTTGCTTAAGCACCCAACTCTCGATTTCAGTTCAGGTCATGATCTCAGGGTTGTGAGATAGAGCCCTGCACTGGCCCTGCACTCAGCATGGAGTCTGCTTGAGATTCTCTCTCCCTCTGTTTCTCCCCTCACTTTCGTGTTCTCTCTCTATATATAAATAAATAGATAAACCTTAAAAAAAAAAACCAACTAATCTAAGTCCACTTTCTAGTAACAATATATGGCCTAATGAATAGTACCAGGCCCTCATTATATGGTGTTCCCAATTCCTCCTTCTCTTCCCTTATAATATATTTTTGCCATTTATTTCATTTTTCCATAAGCTATAATCACCTCATCTATCATTGCTATTATTATTTTAAATAAGCATCATTAAGAATGAAAAAGATTTTATTTACTTTCATTTATTCCTTTTCTAATGTTCTTCTTTTCTTACATAGATTTAAGTTTCTGGCCTATATCATTTCCTTCTCCTAAAGGGATTTTTAAAATTTCTTGCAAACTCCTTCAATTTTTGTTTGAGGGTCTTTATTTCTCATTTGCTTTTAAAGGATAATAATTCCTTGGATACAGAATTCTTTATTGGTGTTTTTTTTCTTTCAACACTGAATATTTCACTATACTCTTTTATTTTCTGCCTGGTTTCTGAGGAGCATTCCAATGTAATTAATTCTTATACTTGTTTCTCTGCAGATAAGTTTTCTCTCCCCTAATCCTTCTTTTGAAATTTTCTCTTTGTCTTTGATTTTCTGTAGTTTGAATAGAATGTGCTTAAGTGTAGTTTGTTTGGTTTGGTTTGGTTTGGTTTGGTTTTGACATTTATCCTAGTTGGTGTTCTCTGAGATTCCTAGATCTGTGATTTGGTGTCTATCATTTATTTCGGAATATTTTCAGACAATAAAACTTCAAATATTTTGGGGCACCTAGGTGGCTCAGTCGGGTAAGTGGATGCCTTTGGCTCAGGTCATGATCTCTGGGTCCTGATATTGAGCCCCACATTGGGTTCCCTGCTCAGTGGGGAGTCTGCTTCTCCCTCTCCCTCTGTTGCTGTCCCAACTTGTGGTTATGTGCACACACACACTCTCTCGAATAAATTAACAAAATCTTATATACACAAACAAAAAAACAAACAAACTTCAAATATTTCTTCTATTCCTTCTTCCCTTTCCTGTCCTTCTGGTATTCCCATTAGATGTATGTTACACCTTTGTCCCATAGTTCTCAGATATTCCATTATAATTTTCATTCTTGTTTTCTCATTGTTTTTATTTTTTTAAAACTTTATTTATTTTTAAATTTAAATACAATTAATTGACATATAATGTATTATTAGTTTCAGATGTAGAGTTCAATGATTCATCAGTCCTACATAACATCTAGTGTTCATTACATCATATGCCCTCCTTAAGGTCCATCACCCAATTATCCCATGCCCCTAACCCCCTCCCCCCATCAACACTTGGTTTATTTCCTGTGATTAAGAGTGTCTTATGGTTTGTCTCCCTCTCTGATTTTGTCTTTGTTTTTAGTTTAGAAAGTTTCTGATGACATTTTTTTGAGCTCAGTGATTCTTTCCTTGGACTTGTCCAGTCTACTGATGAACCTGTCAAAGACATTCTTCACTTCTGTTTTTTGGTTTCTAGTATTTCTTTTGGTTCTTTCTTAGAACTTCCATCTCATAAATTACTCACTTGTTCTTGCGTGTTGTATACTTTTTTCATTGGACCTCCTAGCATATTAACCATCATTATTTCAAATCTCTGGTCTGATAATTCCAAAATATCTGCCACATACAAGTCTGTCCTCATGCTTGGTATGTCTATTCAGGCTGTGTTTTTGCCTTTTAACATGATTTGTACTTTTCTGGTTAAAAGTCAGACATGATGTATTATGTAAAAGGAATTGAAGTTTTATGTTTATCTGGCTAAAATTTAGGTGGTGTTCACTGTGTGCTGTAGCTGCAGGTGTTCTTTGCCAGTCAGTCACCCCACCCCTCGCCCCTCCCCCCTGGGCAAGCACTGTTCTGATTTTATCACCATAGATTAGTTTCGCTATTTTTGAACCTTATATTTACAAAATTAAATAGTATTTACTCTTGTATGTCTGAATACTTTTTTAAATGTAATGTTCTCCAGATTGATTTATGTTGTTGTGTTTATTGCTTTTTATTGCTAAATAATCATATTCTACTATATGAATACACATAATTTGTTTATTCAGTTGATGAAATTTTTTAAAAAGATTTATTTATTTATTTTTAGAGAGAGAGTGTTTGGGGTAGAGTGTGAAAGAGAGAGAGAGAGAGGAAGGGAGAGAAGCAGACTCCCTGCTGAGTGTAGAGCCCAATACTGGGCTCAATCCCAAGATCCTGAGATCATACCCTGAACCAAAAATTAAGAGTTGGACACTTAACCAACTAAGCCACTCAGTTGCTAACATGAATAAAACTTCCAGGGTTGGGTTCCCTGGAAGAAAAATTCTGAATTGAAGATTCATCTGCATCAAATTTTCAACAAGTGCTGTTGGGATCAATACTTGTAGGGTTGGGGGCTTGGTTATGGAGTCAGAATTGGGTAGAAGGAGACCCAAGACAGCTGAAGTTGAGAAAGCCCTCCAGTGTTGATGTCTGTATTAGTTATCTATTGCTGCAGAACAAATTACCCCAAAACTTGGTGACTTAAAATGAAAATTGTCATTTTAATATCTTTCATAGTTTTTCTGAACCCAGAATTTGGAAGCAGCATGCCTGGGTGGTTCTGGATTAGGATCTTCCATAAAGTGGCCCTCACAAGGCTACTGGAGCTGGGATCATCTTGAGATTTCTTCAGTTATGTGTGGTGCCCAGACAAGGGAAACTCAAAAACTTGGAACAGCTGAAAGTCCTTAGTCTTCTCTCTCTGTGTAGTTTCTCCTCTTGATATCTCTAGCCTAGAGGCTTCAGAGTAGCTGGATTTCTTATGTGATACTTGCAGGTTCAGATCTCCCAAGGTATAGATCCTGAGTGATAGAGAGTTAGATAGAAGACAAATCATCTTTTGTGATCTAGACTGGAAGTCACATCATTACTGCCAATCTGTTAGTCAGGGCAGATAAAAAAGTCCGCTCAAGTCAAGGAGAGCGAACACAAACTCCATCTTCCAGCGGAGAAGAGTCATCATCATATTATAAGAAGAGTATGAGAGATGAGATATGTAGTGTAGATGTCTTTGGAAAATGTGATCTTTGAGGCCTTGAGTCAGGGAGATAAAACTTTATTCTCTGGCTTTGACCAGCCATGGCACATATCATGAGGATCTTGGATGTACGATTCTCTTTAGTTGAGAGCAATTCTAGAAAAGGACTCAGATAAGTGTTCTCAGTTGCCAAAATTCACAAAAGCTGGAGGAATGAATACTTCAAACATGAAGGGAAGGATTTAAGTGGCACACAATAGCAATATTTCTAGAACCTGCATTCTCGTATAAATCCTTTTGTGGACATGTATTTCCATTTATTGTGCATATTTATCTAGAAGTAGAATTTCTGTGTCATAGATAGGTATATCTTTAGTTTTCTTTCCAATTGAATTGCCTTGGCATTTGTTTTTTTTTTTTGTTTGTTTGATTTTTTTTTAAAGCTTTTACTTATTTATTTATTTAACAGAGGAGGAGAGAGCACAAGCAGTGGGAGCAGCAGGCAGAGGGAGAGGGAGAAGCAGTTACCGCACTGAGCAGGGAGCCCAATATAGGGCTTGGTCCAAGGACCCTTGGAATTATGACCTGAGCTGAAAGCAGATGCTTAATGACTGAATGACCCAAGCGCTCCTGCTTTGGAGCTTTTGTTTTGTTTTGTTTTTAAATCACATGACTAGATATGTTGTATCTATAGTTAAGCCTTGAACCACGTGAGGGTGGGAGGTGCAAGCCTATTACACTGCTTAGCACATGTTCTCTCTCTCTCAAAAAAAGAAAAAAATTTATAAAAGAGAAAAGTTTAAAAAAATGTGTATAACTTTTGACTCCTTCCAAACTTAACTACTAACAGCCTACTGTAGGCCAGAACACTTACTAATAACAAATGTAAAGGTTAACAGATATTTTATGTGGTATATGTATTATATACTGTATTCTTACCATAAAGTAAGCTAGACAAAAAAAAAAAATGTTGAGAAAATCATTAGGAGAAGATCAGTTTGTTCTCTGTAGTTAAGTCTGTTTCTGGTTTGGCTCTCTTTTTTCCACCTTTCTTTTTTTTTTTAAGAAACAAAAAGTCCCAGTGTGCCCAGCTTAAAATAACTTGGTCATGAGATCCTTACAATCCTGTTCCAGGCATGCTTCCTGAATCTGTTGACACCTAACTTCCTTAGAGTCGTTGCTTCAGATCTGCTCCCTGTTTAAGTGGCCTTCCTTGCCTTCTACCCTCAGTCACTTCCCATCTCCCTTGAAGTATCTTTTTAAAACACATACCTTGTTTTAATCTCTCTCTAGACTCTTACAGGACTAAATCTCCTTAGCTTAGTCTATAAACCCACTCACAATCAGTTTGTGTCCTGCTTCTCCACATAGAACCAGTATTCCTGATTTGTTCAACTTTGCCATGTTCCTTGGACATACCATAACTTTATGTATTTTTGTGGTTTTGCACTTTGTATCCTGCTAATTTGGGGCTATCCCTTTTTATCTGGATTTTCTAGATTAAGTCTTCAAATCTGATTCAGATACCACCTCTTCTGGAAAGACTTCCCTAGATAAATTACCTCTGTCCTCAACATTTCTCTTCTGTGTTCTTATAGCATTTACAAATCTGCATGCTGACTTAGTTGGCCAGTATATCTCTTCATCCATCCATCCATCCAGCCAGCCAGCCATCTATCTCATCTGTATAATCTGTTTTCCCCAGTAGATCCTAATCTCCTTGATCAAAGTATTGTGTCTTCCAAATATAGTTTTTTGGTCTTCATAATTTCTCATAAGCATTATATATCCTATGTAGATTCTCAATGTATATTTTTGTTGATGATAATCTTACAAATAGTATTTCTCCAGTGGTACTCGAAGTAATTGTTTTACATATAGAAATTAAGGGCCACAGACCCAGAAGAGAAAGTAATTAGCCAGTTTAAGTACTATTCTATTTTTGTTGTTTTTTTTTTTAGAACTCTCAACCTCCTCACCCAGCATCCCTATGGAGTTCTGCAGGAATGGTGGAACCTGGGAAAATGGAAGGTGCATTTGTCCAGACTTATGGAAAGGTTGGAGATGTACAATTGGTAAGTTATTTGAGATGGTACTAGGTACTAGGTACTGGTACAATGAGGTTTAGGTGACTTAGGTTAATAAGGACAGTAGGAAAGCTCCTTGAAGTTTCTGTTAATGATTTAGTAACAATGGGTTTAATGATGGTGGCTTTAAGATGTGATTGTTAGTTTAATAGTAAAAGTGGAGTGTTCTTTTTGGGCTACTTTCTTATATGTTCAATACCCCCAGTATATTTCCCAGCTATCAAGTTTCTCTGTAAACTGAAAGATGTTTTTCCTTCTGGTTCTAGTGTCTCCTTCAGGGCAATGGGTGGTATGGTTCCCTCCACTTTTTTCAGTTGGTGATACATTATATTTCCCCATTTCAAATATCACAATTCTATCATATTTAACTTTTCTGAAATCAAGGTACATCTTTCCATCCAAGTATACATTTAGATGAAGTTTTTGTGTTTTCATCTTTTTTCTGGATGAGATGTTATTAAATTAGTGGTTTGACTTCAGACTGTCCTCGCTCAGAATCAATGTTCAAAGCCATTTCTTTTTTATTATTTATTTATTTGCCATTTCTTTTTTTAATTGAAGTAGAGTTGTCACACAATGTTTCGTTAGTTTCAGGTGTACAACAAGTCATTCAACAACTGCTCATCACAAGTGTAGTGAGCATCTGTCACCATACAACACTGTTACAATTCCACTGACTCCATTCTGTGTGCTGTACCTTTCATTCCCATGACATATTTATTCTATAAGTGGAAGCGTGTATCTCCCACTCCCCTCACTCATTTCACCAATTCCCCCCACCCTCTTCCCTCTGGCAACCACCTATCTGTTCTCTGCATTTATGAAAATGTTTCTGTTTTTTGTTTATTCATTTGTTTTGTTTTTTATATTCCACATATAAGTGAAATAATATGGTATTTTCTTTTTCTGTCTGACTTATTTCACTTAGCATAATACCCTCTAAGTCTATCTGTCTTGTTGCAAGTGGCAAGGTCTTATTTTTTTAAAATGGCTGGGTAATAATCATATATGTATACACACAGATTATATCTATATCTATATCTATATATATACTTAATGGACACTTAGGTTGCTTTTATGTCTTGGATATTGTAAATAATGTTTCAAAGCTGCACCTTCATCTGCAATCTGCAGTATACTTCCCAATACTCTGTCACTTTATGCTGGATGCTTAGGATCCAGAGCCTTAGAAATATCCTCCTATAATTTCCTATACTTCTACAAGCGAGTATTTCTCAAATGCTCCATGACTTTGGCCTTTTGCTTTGACCCACCTCCTCATGATGCCTTTTGGTACTATGGGTTCTTTACCTTTAGTTGTCAAGATTTCAACTAATCTGATTTCACTATCCTTTCTGATGTGTTAGTGATCACATCCCACCTCTACTAGGTTATATATACTAGAACCCATTATCTATCACACTAGTTTTTCTAATAGTATCAACTCAACCAGATTAAAAAAAATATAAAGTTCCAGTGAGTCAGTGATTCCTAAAGCCTTCTATTAGCCTTCAAATTATACCAAATAGGTTTTGAACTTTAATTTTTATCTAGTTTGAAATTTTAAAAAGAAAAGTATAATTTATGATGAAAAATTTATTTTCTTTTCATGATAGCTAATTTCTGTGAAAACAGTACCTATGGGATTTTTACTTTTGATAGAATTCCAGCGGGAAAATATGGATCTTCTCAACAAAGATGTGATAAGAACACTTCAAATGGTATGTGTTTTTCCAAACATCTTCTATTTAAGCATATGAATCGCTATGTGGGGTCATACCTATCATCCCTCCAACTAGTATTAAGTCCCTGGAGGAGGTATCAAAGAAGGTTTTGTGGAAGGGTTTGGCTCCCTTTCATTATGCCCATGTTCAAAGTTTAGGATGCAACTTCATATAATTCTAATTCCCCTAAAAACTGTAATATGGATCAGTTACAAATTCCTTTTAATTCTTCTTCCACTGGTTTATTTTCCCAGTTTCATTTATGTCCTAGAATTTGAGCATATTAATATCTGATCATTGAGTCATATAATTTGTCTGAATTTTAAACATTAACTATAGATTCGTACCATATCTACTTTCAGACTTCAACTTTCTTTTTTCTTTATTTTTTTTAAAGATTTTATTTATTTATTTGACAGACAGAAATCACAAGTAGGCTGAGAGGCAGGCAGAGAGAGAGAGAGAGAGGAGGAAGCAGGTTCCCTGCTGAGCAGAGAGCCCGATGCGGGACTCGATCCCGGGACCCTGAGATCATGACCTGAGCCGAAGGCAGCGGCTTAACCCACTGAGCCACCCAGGCGCCCCTCAGACTTCAACTTTCTAAGTAGAGATGCTCAGTTAAATTTGTCCACACTTGGTCATTCTTCATCCCCTTAGTCATTTTAGTTATCCATCTTGAAACATTCTCCAGGTTCATCATACCTTCCTTGAGTCATGACAACCTTGCTTGCATAGAGACATTCTAAGAATAAAGGAGCAAATAACATTTTTAAACTTCAAATATGCTCCCTGATGATATACAGGATCTTGATGACTTATTTCAATGCTGTACTGGGTAATACTTTCTGAGAGTAGTCCTTAAAAATGCACAGATTCCTTTCCTGACAGCTTAGAGCCCATTATGCTGTATCATTTTTCCCTTAATGTTTAATCTGAACTTTGTTTGCATTGACCTTCATTTGACCAGTCCTCATACTTCTCACATCTCCCTGCAAGATACCATGATTTCCTGCAGCACAGAATATCTCAATAATACTGCTAATTCTAGATTAGCAGTGAAAACGTTTGATAGACCTTCTGTCAGTAATAACCCGGGGGAGAATTTCACTTTTTATTTAGAGATTTATTTTTGTGTTTGTTATGCTCTCTTTGAAACACTTCCTTACAGGTATTGGCCTTTCCAATTGTGTTTCTTTATCTTATTTATTCTAAGAGATTATGTACACTAGTATTTCATTTGCAAAAATCAAATTTCCTTGGCCCATATATAATAACAGGCCTACTCCAATATTCACGATCCTGTTCTTTACATAGGTCCTTCTAGCCTCTTGATTAAAAGCTCAGAAGGTAAAAGGCAGCAGGGATTCATATTATTGGTACTACTTCCTATACTGTATGGTATGTCTATGGATACCTGTTGTCTTAATTTTTCAAGTTTTCTATATCTTAACTATTTCATTATAATTTATAAGAGATACAGCTACAAAAAATAACTGTGTGCTACCAAACCAGGAATAGTTAAAAAAAATCAGTAATATATTCATTAAGAGGCATCAAACTTGTTTGACACATATTATGTTTTTGGCTCTTAAGCATTAGTCACAGGAGGATACTGAGGTAGGTTGGCTCAGTGATAATTACAGGATATAAACTCAATGATTCAAAACGTTTTTATTGAGAGTCAACCAGATATCAGATAAGTGCTACAATAAAATAGAACACTTTGCCTTTCAGGTGTTATTCAGATTTGGATAAAGAAGGATCAATATATAATTTAATATCTAGTAGCAATTTTTCATATTATTTCTGATCTTTCAGCCCTCATCACATCTAGTTCAAAGACTTATGCCCGTAGTTGTTGGAAGGCACATCTTCCTTGCAGACTTCAAAGGTCGGAAACAGTTGAATGGTCTTTTGAATTTCAGATTAAAAATCAAGACAAGGGACATCTGCCTAAAACTTTCCTGTAAGGACTGCTTGATTCACTTTCCCATTGCTATATATTAAACCATCCCAAGTTTTGTGGCTTCAATGAATAATTATTTAGATTTTTCATAGTTCTGTGGGTTGATGGACTGCTGGAATGTCCAAGACATTCTCACTCACTTGGCACTTTGGTGCTGGCTGGACTGACTCTGTTCTCTTCCGTATAGCTTCTCATCCTCCCATAGATCAGAGCTGCCTCCTCCTACAATACTCTTGAGACAGTGTTCCAAGAGGGCAAAGGCTGAAACTTCAAGTCTTCTTGAGGCCCAAGTTCTGGAACTCTCAAAGAACATTCTGTTGGTCAGGGCAAATTTATGTCCAGTCTAGATCCAGAAAACGGAGGAACAGACTCCACTCCTTGGTGGGAGGAGCAGCACAATCCCACCAATAAGGGGATGTGTACAGGAGCTAGTAGCCATCTTTGCAAATGCTGTCTTTTTTTTTTCTTCTTTTTACCAAAGAGGGCAATCCGAGAGCAACCCGGCTGTGCAATATTACTATGTATGGAGAGATAAAATTAGAAAATGTGACAATAGGAAATTGCAATCAAACTCTGAAAGCCCTGGAAAATCAGGTATGCCATATGGCCCATGTGCTTGGCAGTTGGAAAAGTTCCGATTCTGTGTGAAGTCTCTGTTCTTTGGATACCTAATGGTCAAATCAATGCTTTTAAAACTCTCAAATTAGAAATAACAAAAGTTTTTGTTGTTGTTGTTGTTGTTTTGGAAGTTGACATCTGTTTGTGAAAAAGGACCTTTGGACCTGTTGGTTCAGCACATTTTAGCAAATGATAATCTATAACACATTTTAAATGGCCTCATCTTTTTAGAGCAGCGAAGTCATGACTGAAAATAGATCACTGACATTTGAGACCATAAGGAAGGTATTTTGTTGGTTAACTGAATCACAATAAAGAGAAAAAAAACAAACACCATCAAAGACCTTTTGAGACAGGGAAACCTAAAACCTAATACTGGTCTCGGGGATGTATCCATGAGCCAGTGAAGTGGGAAATATATATGACTAAATATTTTTTCATGCAGATTAAATTATTTTGACCCAGTGTATACCTAAATGCAAATGCATGGAATTACTAATATCTGAGGCCAAGAAGGGGAAGAAAAGGAAACTTAAAGTAGTCCTTTTAAGTGCAGGGCATGTTAAACATATTACCTCATTTAGTCCTTATGGAACCTCAGTTATTCTCATAGATAATTAGAGTGATTATACTAATAACTGAGCCACATACTGTGTACTGAATACTGTGCTAACATTTTACCTATGTTATATTTAATTCTTATAACTATATAGATGGATATTAATGTACCTATTTTATAGATGAGGAAACTATCTCTGAGACATGCAGTGAACCACAGGCAAAGAGTGATGGAGTTACTTTTTATTTTAAAGCCCACACTGTATCACTCTGGCTCCCCAGTTGTAGATGGGCAGGGTTAGCGGTAGAGCGGGGGTTGGGAGTGGAGTGTGGAGATGGTTGCCAACTGCCTGGTTTGTGCCAACTACACAGACTAGGGGAAAGATGTCATGTTCTGGAGTCTGATTAGCCAGTTTTTTGCTGTCAGCTCTGACACTTGAAGCTGTGTGAACTCCTTTACTTCTCCACACCTTTAACGAAGGATGAGGATGCCCCACTCACAGTATTGTTTTGTGTTAAATGGGAGAGCTCTTCTAAAACATCCAGCAAAGTGCCTAGTGCAGAGCAGGGACCTAGCTATTGAATGAGAGCTTTTGTTGTTCCTGTCTGTTGTCTGAACATTGTTTTCAACCCTCCCCTAAGTGTGAATGGCCTGTGACCTTGGTTTGATTTTTGAAATAATTTTTGAAATAATGCTGCCATCTAGTGAAAAACTAAGCCACATGCACACACGTTAACCCCTGGCTCTCCTAAAGATGTTTTAGCCTTACAACACCAGAGCTAGGGGCCAGTTGGTATCCGGAGATATGGTCAAGGTCAGTGTTTCCCAGTCTGTGCTGAAAAGCTAGTTTTAAAAATTTCCAACCCCTTGCAGACTGATAATTTAAAAAAATGTAATAATAATGAATTCCTAGGAAAATAGGATGAGAAAAAGATATATAAAATACAAATCATTTTTTTCCCTCTTTATAAAAAAGGTTTGAATTATTTATTTATTATTGACATGTAGTTGACCCACAGTGTAACATTAGTTTCAGGTGTACAACATAGTGATTAGAACAAGTCCATGTGTTATGCTATGCTCATGCAATTGTAGCTACCATCCAAATATAAGTCCCTGAAAAAAAATCATTGGATTCAACAACATACAATTATTGTGTAAGTTTCTGACCAGTTACAGTCAGGTTCTGAGCTTATCTCCCTGTGAAACTTGTAACAAACAAACAAACCCTGTTTTGAAACCTGTAACAAACAGTTACTGTGTGTCACAGGGTTCATGGATCCCACCTTGAGTGGCATTGATCTACCCAAGACAGTCTTAGTTAATGAATCTTGGCAGATAGTAAAGGCTGGAAAAGCCACCAGCCTGCATGAACTTTGTCTTTTGCCCAAGGAGAGAAGCAAACATGAAAAACTGAGTAGATCCAGGAGACTGAGGGTCAGCTAAATTCCAGTTTATTCACCTGCAATTGCTTGCAAAGTGCTTAGACATAGTCCTATAAACGTAGGTTTTTTTTTTTTTTTAACAGATAGTCAATATCTCAACACAGTCTCTGAATATTTCTAATGAAGCGCGGATCTTAACATCTGATGTCAATCAAATAACTCCTGAGGGCGTCATTTCTGCCACTAAAGTGGTCGGGGAGATCTTCAACCCAAAGAGCAATGCTACACTTGAGGTAAAACTCACAAGGTGGGGGTGCCTGGGTGGCTCAGCGGGTTAAGCCTCTGCCTTCGGCTCAGGTCATGATCCCAGGGTGCTGGGATCGAGCCCTACATCGGGCTCTCTGCTCAGCGGGGAGACTGCTTCCTCCCTCTCTCTGCCTGCCTCTCTGCCTACTTGTGATCTCTCTCTCTCTGTCCAATAAATAAAATAAAAAATCTTAAAAAAAAAAAACAAAAACAACTCACAAGGTGTTTGAAAAGAGGGAGGGGAAGGAAAAAAAACAACAAAACCAGACACAGAAAGAAAGACAAACGAGAAATCGCTTTACTTAGCTCAATAGTAAGTATAATGGTTATATTAAGTATTATGGGCTGTAATGTTTCTGCAGTCAGAGCCCTGCAGGCTTATTTTGTTTCTGCTTCTCAGTATCTAAGCATCTGTTTTTGTGTTCTTGGGGGTGGGGTCGAGGTTCTGTGAAAGACCTTGCCGGAAGGCCAAATTCAGAAACATAAGCTTCCCAATAGACTGAATTTAAAATTTCCCCATGCCTTATCTTTAGTCTCTCTGCTTTCTGAAACTAAACCTTCAAGTTTGAAAAATACTTGCCTCTCAATGACCATACTAATGGTACCTCTTGATACCTTAGTAGTGCATGATAATAATGGTGAGGAGGATATATGAACTATATCTTGTATGATGATCGTTTGCTGCCTTCTTCCTGGCAGGCAAAAGAAATTGCGGTAACCACAGTGAGTCAACTTCTAGATGCGCGGGAAGGTGTTTTTCAGGAAGCTGCTGCAGCTGGTACTAATGATACCAACACCTTTGCAATGTAAGCGCAATTCCTGTTGGAAAGAAAACCTTTCAAAGTGCTATCTAGTTTCCTAGGTTAAAACATGAGGAATGGTGTCTTTAGTTCTCTCCTGGCTGTGCTAACTGGCTGAGTCCTCTGGAAGGCAGACTGAAGCCTCAACTTTCCACCTGATCTTCATTGACTAGACAGTGTTTTATGTTAACTCCTGGCTCCTGGGGTGACCATGATCTGGGAGATAGAGACCAGCTGGGATGATTTAGATGAGAACTTACTTTCCTAGCCTTCATTTGGCATGGCCAAGGGTCAGCCTGCATGCACAAAAGGAGCTCAATGTACAGAGCTAAAAATAATAGAATAACTTTGCAGAACATGTTGCCTGCTCCCTACACACAACTCAGCTAACCCCAAGATCCTGGTGTGTCTGGGTAAAAGCTTTCTGTAGCTTTCCCAAGGCTACATTGAAGAAAAAAAAAAATCCAACTCTACCTGCTTTCTCTCTTTTTGATTCTTATGTTTCCGCATACTTTTGCTTGTATATTTATAATAAAACGTATGTACCTTATTATAGAGGTCCCTTACTAGGACTCTTTGTGTTTTTATTTTATATATAGTTTTCTTGATTTTTTAAAAAAATTAAGTAAATCTGTATGCTCATTATAGAAAAATTAGAAAATATATAGATGAGCAAAATTTTAAAAAATTGTCCCACCTTTTAAAACAATTATTTATTTTTAAAATTTCTTTTCAGTGTTCCAGAATTCACTGTTTATGCACCACACCCAGTGCTCCATGTAATACATGCCCTCCTTAATACCCACCACCAGACTCACCCAACCTCTTACCCCCCATGCCCTCTAAAACCCTCAGTTTGTTTCTCAGAGTCCACAGTCTCTTATGGTTCATCTCCCCGTCCAATTTCCCCCAATTCACTTCTCCTCTCCTTCTCCCCATGTCCTCCGTGTTATTCCTTGTGCTCCAAAAGTAAGTGAAACCATATGATAATTGACTCTCTGCTTGACTTATTTCACTCAGCATAATCTCTTCCGGTCCCATCCATCTGGATACAAAAGTTGGGTATTCGTTCTTTCTGATGGAGGCATAATATTGCATTGTATGTATGGACCGTATCTTTATCCATTCATCTGCTGAAGGGCATCTTAGTTCTTTCCACAGTTTGGCGACTGTGGCCATTGCTGCTATGAACATTGGGGTACAGATGGCCCTTCTGTTCACTATATCTGTATCTTTGGGGTAAATACCCACTAGTGCAATCGCAGGATCATAGGGAAGAGCTCTTTTTAATTTCTAGTTGGTGCAGCCACTTTGGAAAACAGTGTGGAGATTCCTTAAGAAATTAAAAATAGAGCTTCTCTATGTTCCATCTTTATTAACCTATTGATATATATTCTTCCAGATTTTTTTCTCTGTGTGTGTTTGTGTCACATTACATACTCTACTGATTTATAGCTAGTTTTTGTCACTTAGTAATAACTTAAGAAAATCTTTTCAATATAAATATCTATAGATATACATCATAAATTTTAGATACTGAGTGAACTTCTATCTAAGCAATTGCTGTTGAAGGACATTTAGATTGCTTCAAGACTTTTCATATTTTGAGCATAATCTCTGTTTGGCCCATTATTATTATTTTTTTTAGGAGAAATTCCTAGAAGTAGTTCTCAGTTTTCTAACTTTTACAGTGTTGAGCCCTCAAAGTTTTTGAAAAAGTACAAAGGCATGAAATGGACAAGGACATTCAAAAAATTATAATTCTGAGAGATGGCTGTAGAGGTTGAAATTTATTTCAACAGTTTAACTGGTATTTTATGGCTTCAAATTTCAATAGGAGTCTGGGCCCTTCTCATTGGGAGTGTGGAGACTCCTATTTTTCTTGTAGTTGGAGAGGGAGGTGGCCATGGGATTCAGAGTCTCTGTTCAGTGAACATGGACCTTGAGAGTGGAGTGGGCTCCCTTCAACCTGGAGGCTCTGTGTTTGCAGTTTTGCAACTAGGAGATTTGGCTGAGAAAATCGCATATCATGATACAGAGGAAAATACTGTCCTGATAATAAGCAATTACAGATTTTACTGGCTTAAGGAACATGGAGAAAAACTTGATTCTGTGTGATTGATCCAAATGGCTTCAAAGGAGGTGGTTAGAGAGTGAATAGAAGTTATATTATATTTTATCTTATTTAATAAAAATTTTCAATTTGGGACACACTGAAATATGAAATGTTACAACTGCACTCATAGTAATTCCTCCCACTCTGGATTTCTAGTCTGCTTACTTCTCTAATCCTGGCCTGTCAGTTGACTCTCCCGGGTGATCTTAAGCAAGCCCTCCTGGACTTGGAGCCTCATTCACTTAGATAAGGCTGTCCCCTCAGACTCGAGCCCTCAGATCAGGTCACCAAGCCCTTAGTACACCTCTGGAACTGTCCTCAGAGGTCATGCTAGCTGCCCACAGAGGTCATGCTATCATTCTGGTCTCCCTGGAGAAGAAAATTAATTGCTGCCCTGGGGAAATCTTCCTTCCCCAACTCTGTCTCCTGAACCTGGGCCTACCTGCAGGCAGTCTCCTGACAGAACCTGGGCCTTTGTTGTCTATCTCACTTTGGCTTTGGCTTCTCCCTTCTTTCCTTCACAATTTCCTGTTTCCATCCTTAAGCTATTAGACGCCCCTTCTCCACTCATGGTGAGAAGTGGACAGTGTGATGGGATTTATTCCAGGGCTACAAGGTTGGTTCAACATCCGCAAATCAGTCAATGTGATACAACACATCAATAAAAGAAAGAACAAGAACCATATGATACTCTCAATAGATGCTGAAAAAGCATTTGACAAAGTACAGCATCCCTTCCTGATCAAAACTCTTCAAAGTGTAGGGATAGAGGCCACATACCTCAATATCATCAAAGCCATCTATGAAAAACCCACCGCAAATATCATTCTCAATGGAGAAAAACTGAAAGCTTTTCCGCTAAGGTCAGGAACACGGCAGGGATGTCCATTATCACCACTATTATTCAACATAGTACTAGAGGTCCTAGCCTCAGCAATCAGACAACAAAAGGAAATTAAAGGCATCCAAATCGGCAAAGAAGAAGTCAAATTATCACTCTTCGCAGATGATATGATACTATATGTGGAAAACCCAAAAGACTCCACTCCCAAACTGCTAGAACTTATACAGGAATTCAGTAAAGTGTCAGGATATAAAATCAATGCACAGAAATCAGTTGCATTTCTCTACACCAACAGCAAGACAGAAGAAAGAGAAATTAAAGAGTCAATCCCATTTACAATTGCATCCAAAACCATAAGATACCTAGGAATAAACCTAACCAAAGAGCCACAGAATCTATACTCAGAAAACTATAAAGTACTCATGAAAGAAATTGAGGAAGACACAAAGAAATGGAAAATGTTCCATGCTCCTGGATTGGAAGAATAAATATTGTGAAAATGTCTATGCTACCTTAAGCAATCTACACATTTAATGCAATTCGTATCAAAGTACCATCCATCTTTTTCAAAGAAATGGAACAAATAATGCTAAAATTTATATGGAACCAGAAAAGACCTCGAATAGCCAAAGGGATATTGAAAAAGAAAGCCAACATTGGTGGCATCACAATTCCGGACTTCAAGCTCTATTACAAAGCTGTTATCATCAAGACAGCATGGTACTGGCACAAAAACAGACACATAGATCAATGGAACAGAATAGAGAGCCCAGAAATAGACCCTCAACTCTATGGTCAACTAATCTTTGACAAAGCAGGAAAGAATGTCCAATGGAAAAAAGACAGCCTCTTCAATAAATGGTGCTGGGAAAATTGGACAGCCACATGCAGAAAAATGAAATTGGGCCATTTCCTTACACCACACACAAAAATAGACTCAAAATGGATGAAGGACCTCAATGTGAGAAAGGAATCCATCAAAATCCTTGAGGAGAACACAGGCATCAACCTCTTTGACCTCTGCTGCAGCAACATCTTCCTAGGAACAACGCAAAAGGCAAGGGAAGCAAGGGCAAAAATGAACTATTGGGATTTCATCAAGATCAAAAGCTTTTGCACAGCAAAGGAAACAGTTAACAAAATCAAAAGACAACTGACAGAATGGGAGAAGACATTTGCAAACGACATATCAGATAAAGGGCTAGTGTCCAGAATCTATAAAGAACTTAGCAAACTCAACACCCAAAGAACAAATAATCCAATCAAGAAATGGGCAGAGGACATGAACAGACATTTCTGCAAAGAAGACATCCAGATGGCCAACAGACACATGAAAAAGTGCTCCATATCACTCGGCATCAGGGAAATACAAATCAAAACCACAATGAGATATTACCTCACACCAGTCAGAATGGCTAAAATCAACAAGTCAGGAAATCACAGATGCTGGCGAGGATGCGGAGAAAGGGGAACCCTCCTACACTGTTGGTGGGAATGCAAGCTGGTGCAGCCACTCTGGAAAACAGCATGGAGGTTCCCCAAAATGTTGAAAATAGAACTGCCCTATGACCCAGCAATTGCACTATTGGGTATTTACCCTAAAGATACAAACGTAGTGATCCAAAGGGGCACGTGCACCCGAATGTTTATAGCAGCAATGTCCACAATAGCCAAACTATGGAAAGAACCTAGATGTCCATCAACAGATGAATGGATCAAGAAGATGTGGTATATATACACAATGGAATACTATGCAGCCATCAAAAGAAATGAAATCTTGCCATTTGCGACAACATGGGTGGAACTAGAGCGTATCATGCTTAGCGAAATAAGTCAAGCAGAGAAAGACAACTATCATATGATCTCCCTGATATGAGGAAGTGGTGATGCAACATGGGGGCTTAAGTGGGTAGGAGAAGAATCAATGAAACAAGATGGGATTGGGAGGGAGACAAACCATAAGTGACTCTTAATCTCACAAAACAAACTGAGGGTTGCTGGGGGGAGGGGGTTTTGGAGAAGGGGGTGGGATTATGGACATTGGGCAGGGTATGTGCTTTGGTGAGTGCTGTGAATTGTGTAAACCTGGTGATTCACAGACCTGTACCCCTGGGGATAAAAATATATGTTTATAAAAAATTAAAAAATTAATTAAAAAAAAAAAAGAAGTGGACAGTGTGAGAGTAAGACAGGATGGTGATAGGGAGGAAAAAACCTGCCCAGCTCCAGCTGGCTCAAGTCATAGTGAAATTCTTGGGCATCCATTCATCCATTCTCTTGGTCTGAGCTGGGAGGAGCCCTGGGCAAGGTCTCTGCTGTTAAGGGCATTCTACTACCGTCAGTGAATCCAAGACTTCCTTTCACCATTTTGACTACTTGTAGTGAAGACTGAGCTATCACCCTGTAACTTTGCTGTCAAACTCGGGGCTCATAATTGTCTGTCTTTACCTATCCTTGGGAATGCAAAACTGCGCTCCCTAATACTGACCATCTTGTATATTTGTGTTTCATATTTCTATTTGTATTTTTGTTCCAGCCAGCCACCTTTGGTTAAAAGGTGCCTGGTTAAATTATCTTGACAAGAGATCGATTGCAAAGAGTCTTATGGAATCTCATGGGAACCTAAAAACAGTACCATAACAGGCTTTTATGGATTCTGGAGTAGGGAGATGGCAGGACATCCAAGGCAGCTTTGAAGATCCCTGGAGAGGAGTTTGTGGGCCTTCCATCCAGGATAATATTGTGGTTGTGGCCACAGCCTTTGGAGTCAGACAGTCTTGGGGTCAAATCTTAGCATTGTTATTTAGTAGGTACATGATTTTGGCTAAATTCATTTCTCTTGGAAGAGCCTCAGATTCTTCAGTATAATAATATAGGAGTAACTTTGAGACTTACTTCAGTAGGATTCTTGTGAGGCTCAACTGAGTTATATCTTATATATGTTATATGTAAATCACTAGTAGGATACCTGACTTTCATATAGTTAGTCTTGAAAAGAGAAGGTTAGCAGTTGGTCTTTATAATTAATATGACTCAATAAACATGTATGTTTCATCTTTACTTCTATTTTGTTCTCTCATAAATTAACCCTGTTTATGACATTAGGGAGATATAATTAAAAACAAAATCTTTTCTCAGCCCAGATATGCTCTCCACAAAGATAGTAGAGAAAGAAAACACTTTTTATTGCATAAGCACTAAACCAGAATGTGATATGTATCACAGGCAAACAATAAGAGATTGCAGAGAGAAATCTCACCTCTTTATATAGCCAAGCAGATATAATCTATTACTTACATGTTTTCAGGTAATCAATAACTAGTCCTCAGTTAAGAGAACTTGACAACACTGTCACACATAGTTCATCTTAAATTAACCCAGTACTTGGGGTGACCATCTGTGTTAGCTAACTAACTTTATCCAGAGGAAGAACAAACTTCTCATATCTTTATGACAAGAGGTAGCCTTGCAACTTGGAGCAGGGTACCCACCCACTAAAATCAGGCTCCTAGCCCCACAGGAACTGGGAAATAGAGAAACTAACTCCCTTGATGTTCACATTTTAAAGGGATGGCTTCCATGTCCTTGAGAGAGACATTCCTATGTCATAAAGTGGAAAAATTTTTTTAAGGCAGGAAAGCAAGTTTATTCAATGAAGTATTTACTGAGCCCTTAATGTGCCAGGCACTACTTTATGTGCTGGGAATACATTCTGTTGATTAAAGACATACGAAAATCCTTGTCTTCATTGTATTTACACTCCAGAGAAAGGATAAGAGATAATAAACATAATAAGTAAATTACATAGGAAGTTAGAAGGTGATAAGCACCATGAAAAAATTTGAAAGAATTTACTTACATATTTTTTTCTTTTAAAAAATATTATTTATTTGACAGAGAGAGAGAAAGAGAGAGAGCACACAAGCAAGGGGAGCAGCAGGCCGAGGGAGAGGGAGAAGCAGAGAGCCCCTCTCCCCACTGAGAGAGCCTCCCCACACTGAGAAGAGAGCCCAATGAAGGACCCAAACCCAGAACCCTGGGATCATGACCTGAGCAGAAGGCAGACATTTAACCTACTGAGTCACACAGGCATCCCATCTTTTATTCTCAACAGGAAAAATTAAGCATCTTATTTTAAACTTGTGTTTGTTCTTAAAATGACAGAATGACCTCTCTGGTCCCCTCTACACCATGACTTTCCTGATATAACTATGGCACTAACTTGAAAATTCCTGAATGAAAAGAATCTGATTGCTTCTTCCAAGAATTTTTGCTCGTCAATGGCCAACCTCTGCATTGGGTACTCTGAAGCAGGCACTCATCTCTAATTGAATCGGTTATGGCAAGGGCAGGGAAGAATCATATGGAAGGAAAAAATGGCCTTGAAAGTGGCTGTGGCTAGAGCAGCCCTATAAAAGTGGTTGTGAACCCTGCAGTCACTCCCAAATATCTAGTATGCCCTTCCCTTTAGCCTTCCAATGCCTGAGGGAGTGCCTCTTGGTATCTCCAGTGTTTCATAGAGTATGACCTCTGAGTTGGTGCTCAGCAGATATTGTTTGGTTGACAAACATGAAATACAAAAGCCATCAAAATCAAAAGCTTCTGCACAGCAAAGGAAATAGTCAAGAAAACAAAGAGGCAACCCACAGAATGGGAGAAGATATTTGCAAATGACAGTACAGACAAAAGGTTGATATCCAGGATCTATAAAGAACTCCTCAAACTCAGCACACACAAAACAGATAATCATATCAAAAAATGGGCAGGAGATTTGAACAGACACTTCTCCAATGAAGATATACAAGTGGCTATCAGACATATGAAAAAATGTTCATCATCACTAGCCATCAGGGATATTCAAATTAAAACCACATTGAGATATCACCTTACACCAGTTAGAATGGCCAAAATTAGCAAGACAGGAAACAACATGTGTTGGAGGGGATGTGGAGAAAGGGGAACCCTTTTACACTTTTTTTTTCCTTTTTTTTTTTTTTTAATTTTTTATTTTTTATAAACATATATTTTTATCCCCAGGGGTACAGGTCTGTGAATCACCAGGTTTACACACTTCACAGCACTCACCAAATCACATACCCTCCCCAATGTCCATAATCCCACCCCCTTCTCCCAAACCCCCTCCCCCCGGCAACCCTCAGTTTGTTTTGTGAGATTAAGAGTCACTTATGGTTTGTCTCCCTCCCAATCCCATCTTGTTTCATTTATTCTTCTTCTACCCACTTAAGCCTCCATGTTGCATCACCACTTCCTCATATCAGGGAGATCATATGATAGTTGTCTTTCTCTGCTTGACTTATTTCGCTAAGCATGATACGCTCTAGTTCCACCCATGTTGTCGCAAATGGCAAGATTTCATTTCTTTTGATGGCTGCATAGTATTCCATTGTGTATATATACCACATCTTCTTGATCCATTCATCTGTTGATGGACATCTAGGTTCTTTCCATAGTTTGGCTATTGTGGACATTGCTGCTATAAACATTCGGGTGCATGTGTCCCTTTGGATCACTACATTTGTATCTTTAGGGTAAATACCCAATAGTGCAATTGCTGGGTCATAGGGCAGTTCTATTTTCAACATTTTGAGGAACCTCCATGCTGTTTTCCAGAGTGGCTGCACCAGCTTGCATTCCCACCAACAGTGTAGGAGGGTTCCCCTTTCTCCGCATCCTCGCCAGCATCTGTGATTTCCTGACTTGTTGATTTTAGCCATTCTGACTGGTGTGAGGTAATATCTCATTGTGGTTTTGATTTGTATTTCCCTGATGCTGAGTGATATGGAGCACTTTTTCATGTGTCTGTTGGCCATCTGGATGTCTTCTTTGCAGAAATGTCTGTTCATGTCCTCTGCCCATTTCTTGATTGGATTATTTGTTCTTTGGGTGTTGAGTTTGCTAAGTTCTTTATAGATTCTGGACACTAGTCCTTTATCTGATATGTCGTTTGCAAATATCTTCTCCCATTCTGTCAGTTGTCTTTTGATTTTGTTAACTGTTTCCTTTGCTGTGCAAAAGCTTTTGATCTTGATGAAATCCCAGTAGTTCATTTTTTCCCTTGCTTCCCTTGCCTTTTGCGTTGTTCCTAGGAAGATGTTGCTGCGGCAGAGGTCGAAGAGGTTGCTGCCCGTGTTCTCCTCAAGGATTTTGATGGATTCCTTTCGTACATTGAGGTCCTTCATCCATTTTGAGTCTATTTTTGTGTGTGGTGTAAGGAAATGGTCCAATTTCATTTTTCTGCATGTGGCTGTCCAATTTTCCCAGCACCATTTATTGAAAAGGCTGTCTTTTTTCCATTGGACATTCTTTCCTGCTTTGTCGAAGATTAGTTGACCATAGATTTGAGGGTCTATTTCTGGGCTCTCTATTCTGTTCCATTGATCTATGTGTCTGTTTTTGTGCCAGTACCATGCTGTCTTGATGATGACAGCTTTGTAATAGAGCTTGAAGTCCGGAATTGTGATGCCACCAACGTTGGCTTTCTTTTTCAATATCCCTTTGGCTATTCGAGGTATTTTCTGGTTCCATATAAATTTTAGAATTATTTGTTCCATTTCTTTGAAAAAGATGGATGGTACTTTGATAGGAATTGCATTAAATGTGTAGATTGCTTTAGGTAGCATCGACATTTTCACAATATTTATTCTTCCAATCCAGGAGCATGGAACATTTTTTCCATTTCTTTGTGTCTTCCTCAATTTCTTTCATGAGTACTTTATAGTTTTCTGAGTATAGATTCTGTGTCTCTTTGGTTAGGTTTATTCCTAGGTATCTTATGGTTTTGGATGCAATTGTAAATGGGATTGACTCCTTAATATCTCTTTCTTCTGTCTTGCTGTTGGTGTAGAGAAATGCAACTGATTTCTGTGCATTGATTTTATATCCTGACACTTTACTGAATTCCTGTATAAGTTCTAGCAGTTTTGGAGTGGAGTCTTTTAGGTTTTCCACATATAGTATCATATCATCTGCGAAGAGTGATAATTTGACTTCTTCTTTGCCGATTTGGATGCCTTTAATTTCCTTTTGTTGTCTGATTGCTGAGGCTAGGATCTCTAGTACGATGTTGAATAGCAGTGGTAATAATGGACATCCCTGCCGTGTTCCTGACCTTAGCGGAAAAGCTTTCAGTTTTTCTCCATTGAGAATGATATTTGCGGTGGGTTTTTCATAGATGGCTTTGATGATATTGAGGTATGTGGCCTCTATCCCTACACTTTGAAGAGTTTTGATCAGGAAGGGATGCTGTACTTTGTCAAATGCTTTTTCAGCATCTATTGAGAGTATCATATGGTTCTTGTTCTTTCTTTTATTGATGTGTTGTATCACATTGACTGATTTGCGGATGTTGAACCAACCTTGCAGCCCTGGAATAAATCCCACTTGGTCGTGGTGAATAATCCTTTTAATGTACTGTTGAATCCTATTGGCTAGTATTTTGTTGAGTATTTTCGCATCTGTGTTCATCAAGGATATCGGTCTATAGCTCTCTTTTTTGGTGGGATCCTTGTCTGGTTTTGGGATCAAGGTGATGCTGGCCTCATAAAATGAGTTTGGAAGTTTTCCTTCCCTTTCTATTTTTTGGAACAGTTTCAGGAGAATAGGAATTAGTTCTTCTTTAAATGTTTGGTAGAATTCCCCCGGGAAGCCGTCTGGCCCTGGGATTTTGTTTGTTTGGAGATTTTTAATGACTGTTTCAATCTCCTTACTGGTTATGGGTCTGTTCAGGCTTTCTATTTCTTCCTGGTTCAGTTGTGGTAGTTTATATGTTTCTAGGAATGCATCCATTTCTTCCAGATTGTCAAATTTATTGCCGTAGAGTTGCTCATAGTATGTTCTTATAATAGTTTGTATTTCTTTGGTGTTAGTTGTGATCTCTCCTCTTTCATTCATGATTTTATTTATTTGGGTCCTTTCTCTTTTCTTTTTGATAAGTCGGGCCAGGGGTTTATCAATTTTATTAAGTCTTTCAAAGAACCAGCTCCTAGTTTCGTTGATTTGTTCTATTGTTTTTTTGGTTTCTATTTCATTGATTTCTGCTCTGATCTTTATGATTTCTCTTCTCCTGCTCGGCTTAGGGTTTCTTTCTTGTTCTTTCTCCAGCTCCTTTAGGTGTAGGGTTAGGTTGTGTACCTGAGACCTTTCTTGTTTCTTGAGAAAGGCTTGTACCGCTATATATTTTCCTCTCAGGACTGCCTTTGTTGTGTCCCACAGATTTTGAACCGTTGTATTTTCATTATCATTTGTTTCCATGATTTTTTTCAATTCTTCTTTAATTTCCCGGTTGACCCATTCATTCTTTAGAAGGATACTGTTTAGTCTCCATGTATTTGGGTTCTTTCCAAACTTCCTTTTGTGGTTGAGTTCTAGCTTTAGAGCATTGTGGTCTGAAAATATGCAGGGAATGATCCCAATCTTTTGATACCGGTTGAGTCCTGATTTAGGACCGAGGATGTGATCTATTCTGGAGAATGTTCCATGTGCACTAGAGAAGAATGTGTATTCTGTTGCTTTGGGATGAAATATTCTGAATATATCTGTGATGTCCATCTGGTCCAGTGTGTCATTTAAGGCCTTTATTTCCTTGCTGATCTTTTGCTTGGATGACCTGTCCATTTCAGTGAGGGGAGTGTTAAACTCCCCTACTATTATTGTATTATTGTTGATGTGTTTCTTTGATTTTGTTATTAATTGGTTTATATAGTTGGCTGCTCCCACATTGGGGGCATAGATATTTAAAATTGTTAAATCTTCTTGTTGGACAGACCCTTTGAGTATGATATAGTGTCCTTCCTCATCTCTTATTATAATCTTTGGCTTAAAATCTAATTGATCTGATATAAGGATTGCCACTCCTGCTTTCTTCTGATGTCCATTAGCATGGTAAATTCTTTTCCACCCCCTCACTTTAAATCTGGAGGTGTCTTCGTGCTTAAAATGTGTTTCTTGGAGGCAACATATAGATGGGTTTTGTTTTTTTATCCATTCTGATACCCTGTGTCTTTTGACAGGGGCATTTAGCCCATTCACATTCAGGGTAACTATTGAGAGATATGAATTTAGTGCCATTGTATTGCCTGTACGGTGACTGTTACTGTATATGGTCTCTGTTCCTTTCTGATCTACCACTTGTAGGCTCTCTCTTTGCTTAGAGGACCCCTTTCAATATTTCCTGTAGAGCTGGTTTGGTATTTGCAAATTCTTTCAGTTGTTGTTTGTCCTGGAAGCTTTTAATCTCTCCTTCTATTTTCAATGATAGCCTAGCTGGATATAGTATTCTTGGCTGCATGTTTTTCTCGTTTAGTGCTCTGAAAATATCATGCCAGCTCTTTCTCGCCTGCCAGGTCTCTGTGGATAAGTCAGCTGCCAATCTAATATTTTTACCATTGTATGTTACAGACTTCTTTTCCCGGGCTGCTTTCAGGATTTTCTCTTTGTCATTGAGACTTGTAAATTTTACTATTAGGTGACGGGGTGTGGGCCTATTCTTATTGATTTTGAGGGGCATTCTCTGAACCTCCTGAATTTTGATGCTCGTTCCCTTTGCCATATTGGGGAAATTCTCCCCAATAATTCTCTCCAGTATACCTTCTGCTCCCCTCTCACTTTCTTCTTCTTCTGGAATCCCAATTATTCTAATGTTGTTTTCGTCTTATGGTGTCACTTATCTCTCGAATTCTCCCCTCGTGGTCCAGTAGCTGTTTGTCCCTCTTTTGCTCAGCTTCTTTATTCTCTGTCATTTGGTCTTCTATATCACTAATTCTTTCTTCTGCCTCATTTATCCTAGCAGTTAGAGCCTCCATTTTTGATTGCACCTCATTAATAGCTTTTTTGATTTCACCTTGGTTAGATTTTAGTTCTTTTATTTCTCCAGAAAGGGCTTTTATATCTCTCGAGAGGGTTTCTCTAATATCTTCCATGCCCTTTTCGAGCCCGGCTAGAACCTTGAGAATTGTCATTCTGAACTCTAGATCTGACATATTACCGATGTCTGTATTGATTAGGTCCCTAGCCTTCGGTACTTCCTCTTGTTCTTTTTTTTGTGTTGAATTTTTACGTCTTGTCATTTTGTCCAGATAAGAGTAAATGAAGGGGCAAGTAAAATACTAAAAGGGTGGCAACAACCCCAGGAAAATATGCTTTAACCAAATTAGAAGAGATCCAAAATCGTGAGTGGGGAGAAAGGGGATAAAAAGAGGTTCAAAAAGGAAGAAAGAAAAAAAAAAACAAAAAGAAAAGAAAAAGAAAAAAAAAAGAAAGAAAAGAAAAGAAAAGAATTTTTAAAAAAAGAAAACACCTAAGAAAAATGTAAAAAAAATATATATATATATTAGATAAACTAGTAAAAAATCGTTAAAAAAGAAAAAGGTAACAGTTAAAAAAAAATTTTACCCGAAGGCGAGAAAAAAAAAAATAAAAAAGAAAAAATTAAATTAACTGCAAGACTAAAAAAAATCACAGGAAAAAGCCATGAGTTCCGTGCTTGGCTTTCTCCTCCTCTGGAATTCTGCTGCTCTCCTTGGTATTGAAACCGCACTCCTTGGTAGGTGAACTTGGTCTCGGCTGGATTTCTTGTTGATCTTCTGGGGGAGGGGCCTGTTGTAGTGATTCTCAAGTGTCTTTGCCCCAGGCGGAATTACACCGCCCTTACCCGGGGCCGGGGTGAGTAATCTGCTCGGGTTTGCTTTCAGGAGCTTTTGTTCCCTGAGCGCTTTCCGTAGAGTTCCAGAGGACGGGAATACAAATGGCGGCCTCCTGGTCTCCGGCCCAGGGCCCCACTCCTCAGTGCGCCCTCAGAGAACAGAGCCCAGTTACTCCCGTCTGCCTGACCTCCGGCCGCGCTCCGAGCTCACCGAGCCTGCGACCGGTTCAAGGTAACACGGAGCTGCGAGCTTACTGTCGGCTCTGTCTCTGTAGCCGGCTTTCCCGTTCCAATACCCGCAAGCTCTGCGACACTCAGACACCCCCGATCCTTCTGTGACCCTGCGGGACCTGAGGCCACGCTGACCCTGCGTGGGCTTCGCCCCGGTTTAGCCTCTGGAGCGATGTCCCTCAGCGGAACAGACTTTTAAAAGTCCTGATTTTGTGCGTGGTTGCTCCGCCGCTTGCCGGGAGCCGGCCCCTCCCCCCGGGGTCTATCTTCCCGTCGCTTTGGATTCACTTCTCCGCCGGTCCTACCTTTCAGAAAGTGGTTGTTTTTCTGTTTCCAGAATTGCTGTTCTTCTTCTCTTCGATCTGCCGATGGATTTTCAGGTGTTTGCAATCTTTAGATAAGCTATCTAGCTGATCTCCGGCTAGCTGAAGCAGTCTCAGCTTGCTACTTCTCCGCCATCTTGACTCCTCCCCCTTTTACACTTTTGGTGGGAATGCAAGTTGGTGCAGCCTCTTTGGAGAACAGTGTGGAGATTCCTCAAGAAATTAAAAATAGGGGCGCCTGGGTGGCTCAGTGGGTTAAGCTGCTGCCTTCGGCTCAGGTCTTGATCTCAGGGTCCTGGGATGGAGGCCCGCATCAGGCTCTCTGCTCAGCAGGGAGAGCCTGCTTCCTCCTCTCTCTCTGCCTGCCTCTCTGCATGCTTGTGATCTCTCTCTGTCAAATAAATAAATAAAATCTTAAAAAAAAAAAAGAAGGAAATTAAAAATAGAACTTCCCTATGACCCTGCAGTTGCACTACTGGGTATTTACCCCAAAGAGACAGATGTAGTGAAAAGAAGGGCCATCTGTACCCCAATGTTTATAGCAGCAATGGCCACAGTCACCAAATTGTGGAAAGAACCAAAATGCCCTTCAACGGATGAATGGATAAGGAAGATGTGGTCCATATACACTATGGAGTATTATGCCTCCATCAGAAAGGATGAATACCCAACTTTTGTAGCAACATGGACAGGATTGGA
The DNA here is from genome assembly GCF_011764305.1 of Mustela putorius furo. Taxonomy (NCBI): domain Eukaryota; kingdom Metazoa; phylum Chordata; class Mammalia; order Carnivora; family Mustelidae; genus Mustela; species Mustela putorius. The sequence continues at coordinate 27,138,384 of NW_025421987.1, forward strand.
AGAGATTATGCTGGGTGAAATAAGTCAAGCAGAGAGAGTCAATTATCATATGGTTTCACTTATTTGTGGATCATAACAAATAGCATGGAGGACATGGGGAGTTAGGAGAAGGGAGTTGAGGGAAATTGGAAGGGGAACCATGAGAGACTATGGACTCTGAAAAACAATCTGAGGGGTTTGAAGTGGTGGGGGCGTGGGAGGTTGGGGGAACCAGGTGGTGGGTATTAGATTGCATGGAGCACTAGGTGTGGTACAAAAACAATGAATACTGTTATGCTGAAAACAAAACAAAATGTATGAAATATGTTCTTAGAAATATGTTCTTAGAAATATGTTCTTATGTTCTGTTAGGTATTCTTTCTGTTGAAAGCAGCTCTGGAATATGATTGTTATTTATTAAGTGGGAAATATATACTGTGAATTGCTAAAAATTCAGAAAATGGTGTTATGAAAGGAAAACATTCAAAAGACAAGTGAACTCAAATGGTTTCTATATAAATGATTATCATATTCTCTTTATAAAAGCAACCTTCAATTATTTTAAAATTTGTTTATTATGTCAGTTGGGAAAAGTGAAAAATACTTTAGTGGCCAAAATAAAGACTTAGAATATGGAGCAACTACATTTTAATGAAATCTCCTTACTTCTGGGAAAACTTGATTGAATCAGTTATCTTAGCTATAGAGATTTTGTTTGATCAGGTACAGAAATAATGCAAATAATTTTTGTAGGAAACAAGGAAAAGGAAAGGTCTTATGACTTTTCTTTGTAGAACACCAACCTGACAGGCTCTCCCGCTCCATCCCACCTTCCAACTAATCTGTCTTCAAAGTTATCCAAAGTAGAAAAGAACATTGTGGAAACTTGCAATGTAGAGATAATAACCGAGGTAGTGAGCTCAGAGCTCTATTCTTGCATGGTTCCAAATAAATTGTTGCCTCTTGAACCAACAACTAATAGGAAATGGTTTAGATACCAAGGGGTTTGGGTGAGAGGAGGGAGTTGAATAAGGGACATAAGGAGAAACAAGAAGCACATGTCTGGCCAATGACCGATAGCAACATCATCCTTTGTGTGAAAGAGAAGCACAATAGATACTATTTCTGTGGGGAAACTTGTCATTCTTGAGTTCCAGCTTTCTGGCATCTATATATGCAGTATCCTTCAGTCCATCAGAACTTTAGAAAAAAACGTATATACAACAAAGTAAGACTCTGGTGAAGAACATAAATTATTTTAAGTGGATCGTATCAATGTTGTGATCATGTGAGTTCTGTGGTTATGCCTTTCTACTGGAATGAGGGAGAGAACACAAACCTTTTTATGACAAATCTCTAGAACGTTATGTTGTTATATTTTATCCTATACAGGCTTGTTGAGCAAATGGAAATTTATTCCACGTCTTTGGGTAACAGGGCAGTGGTGGAGCCCAATGTGGCAGTACAGTCTGTAGATTTGTCTTCAGAAAGCACTGGGCATTCCACAAGTGTTCGCTTCTCTGTGAAGAAAGGTGAGTTGTTTGTCTCATGTACTTATCGTAGCAGACAACATTCTGCTATCAACCATGAATAATGCTCTAAAAAAATGTAGACTTTTAAAACTCTACTTTTTTCCTCGGACAGGATCTAGTGATTCTCTCATTCCTGGTTCCACAGTTGTGGAGAGAGATGTGGAAGCCCTTAATCCAAATGGGGAGACTGAACTTCAAATCCTGCTCAATACCTCATCAAGTAGGTCTCAGACTTTGTTACATTAAAAAGTACACTCAAATTAGGGGCACCTGGGTGGCTGAGTCGGTAAGCATCTAACTTCCAGCTCATGTCATGACCTCAGCTGGGATTGAGCTCCCCATGTGCATCTCCCCACTCAGCAGGGAGCCTGCTTCTTCCTCTGCCCCTCCCCCCACTCATGCCCACTGCACGCTCTCTCTCTGAAATAAATAAAATCTTAAAATTATGGTAATCTCAACTCTACTATTCTAGACGATAGGGATGAATTTCTTCTTCTTCCCCCCTCCCCTTCCAAAAACCTTTGGAGCAGAATTGAAATGCTCTGGTCATGGGCACAAGTCTGTTTTCTAAGAAAAATCTAGCTAATACAAGCCAGTTTTACACTTAAAAATACATTTAAAAATTTCAGTCATAAACTTTGCTCATATTTTCTCTTGACATGGCACTTGCAGGCTCAGATTCATCCTGTGGACCTGCCTTGGGATACTTTATATAATTGGCACAGTCATCATCTTGTAGCAACAGATATTAGTTATCTCCACTAATATGGTGCTCACTGTGGGCTCCCTGTATCTTTCATATAGCCCTTTAGAAAATTTTGTGTCTAACTTGAAATGTTTGTAATTTTCGAAGTCTAAAATAATGATTATTCTGACAATAATAATAAAGAAAGCAAGTGCACACATTTACTTTTATTCTCTCCCAAATACAAAAAAAAATCCAATGTATGGTGCTGGGTGGCCAGTTGGTTAAGCATCCGACTCTTGATTTCAGCTCAGGTCACAATCTCAGTGTTGTGAAATCAAGTCCTGAGTCTGGCTCTGTGCTTAGTAAGGAGTCTGCTTGAGATTCTCTCTCTCCCTTTGCCCCTCCTCCTCTAAAAAGAATAAAACTTAAAAAAGCACTCCAATTAGAAAGTGCATATTTTAGAATTCATAATAGCTCTGATAAAGAATAAGGGGTATTATTCATGGATCTGGCATGCTGTGAAATTTTGCTCCCATTTGCTTTGGCTACATGCTTTGTGAAGGTAGAGACCAAATCTAAGTTGTTTTTTTTTTTTTTTTTTTTTTTTTTTACTATTTCATGCATATAGAAAAGTATAGATGTATGTAGTACCTGTGTACCCACAGGTAGAGCAAGGTAAACAGATGTCAAATTTTGCTGTTTGCTTCAGACCCCTTAAAAAATAAAGAGGATATTACAGGTCCATGTCCTAATTTTTTCTCATCCCTCCCTCCCAGAACTTATATCTTTCTTAAGTTGGTATGTCTCATTTTTATGATTGCCTTTAGACTTTTGCTACATATTTTTATATCCATACATAAAATATTCTATTTTGTGGATTTTAAATATTTACCAAAGTGGTATCATGGTGTATGGAACTTGTTTTTTTTTAAAACTACACATCACTTTTGGGAGATTTATTCATACGTTATAAGCTTATTAACTTTTGTCTATCTGATAAACAGTATGTTACAAGTATTGTTTCTTGTTTGTTTGTTACTTTGTCTATCTGATAAATATGTTACAAATATTGTTATATTCCTTTGGCAGCTTGGAAATTCAATGATATGTTAGATTTTTTTCTTCCTTTATTTGTACACCTTTTCATGTATTTATTAGACACTCTGATTTTCTACTCTGCGACTTGCCTATTTGAACACTATGATCATTTCTTATTGAATTATTTGTCTTTCTTTTATTGGTCATTGGAAGTTCTTGTATTCTGGATACTAATTCTTTATTGGTTATAAAGTTGCAAATATCTTTCCTCCAGTCTGTAGCTTTCTTTTGCTTGGCTTTTTATATCTTTTGTCACACCCAAGTTTTAATTTATAGGGCAGTCCACTGTATCAGTATTTTCCTCTATAATTGGTAATTTTTTTAAAAAAAGATTTTATTTATTTATTTGACAGAGAGAGAGAGAGAGAGAGACCACAAGTAGACAGAGAGTCGGGCAGAGAGAGAGGGGGAAGCAGGCTTCTTGCTGAGCAGAGAACCCGATGTGGGGCTCAATCCCAGTATCCCGAGATCATGACTTGAGCGGAAGGCAGAGGCTTAACCCACTGAGCCACCCAGGCGCCCCTATAATTGGTACTTTATAAGAGAAACCCTTCCCTATGTTTAAGTCACAAGGATAGTCTTCCATATTTTCTTCTGCATGGTTTTAGTGTTTGTGTATGCATTTAGGTCTTCAGTGAACCTAGAGTTGATATGTTTAGTGAAAGATAGGGATCTAACTTCTTATTCCTTATAAGTTATTAATCTTTTCAAATGGGCTAAAACACACTGTTAAGAGATAGTGACTCAGATTAGACTAAAAGGGACTTAAAAAAAATTTATTTATTTGACAGAGAGAGAGCACAAGCAGGAGAAGTGGGTGAGGGAGAGGCAGGCTCCCCACTGAGCAGGGAGCCTAATGTAGAACTTGATCTCAGGACACTGGTATAATGACCTGAGCCAAAGGTAGATGCTTAATCCACTGAGCCATTCAGACACCTCTGCAAGGGACATATTTTATACGATTTTTAGAAACTAAAGCTCCAAATTATCTGTATTTTAATTCTTTTTTCTCCTAGAAAGACATCATTTGACATATATTATCAAAAGTTGTTGGAAATATAGGGGCACGCTGACAAACCATTCTTCTAAGTAAAGATTTTAGTGCAACTATCCCAGAAATTAAAGAGCAAGTAGACAAAAAAATTAATGAACTTGACCTTTATATACACTTAAGTGTGTGTCTAATTTTGTTTTTAGGCCAAAAATAGATAATAAAAATTCTTTCACATAGCCATCAGGGCCTTCAAAAATTGACCATTTATTCATTAGTCACTACATGGTCATTTGCTATTGACCATGTACAAAAGCTTATGCATTTTGTAAAATAGAAGTTACATAAGACATAGTTCCTGACCACAATGCAATAAAACTAGAAAGTATCACAAAAGAATACCCCAAGTTTTATCCCAGTTAGAAATTAAGAATAAATGTTGTTAGAAAGGAAACTAAAGTGTACATTACAAAGTACTTGGAAATTAATGGCAATGAGATTATCACATATCAACACCTATGGGATATGGACAAAGAATTCTTCAAATTCTTCCCTATGTTAAAGTCATAATGATAGCCTCCTGTATTTTCTTTTGCATGTTTGTAGTGTTTAAAGTAAATTATTTAAAGTAGATTATTTAAATTATTTTAAAAATATATGTGCTTTAATAAATTTATTACAAAATAAATGAAATTGTTAAAAAATGAACTGAGCAACTAAAGAATAATAAAAATAAAGTGAATGTAAAGAAGCTGGAAAGAAATAATTAATAAATGTGATGGAGAAACTTAATAAAAATAGAAATTAACGAATGCTAGGCTTGATCAACAAAAACCCCCATCATTTCAATGAAAAGACTAATAAAATAGTCAAGATTCTAACAAATTTGATTACAAAAAGGGAAAGAGAGAGTGAAAGAATATAAATCAATGTCAAGAAGGCATATCTAGAAATATGAAGATTTAACAAAAATTAAAATGGTAAATAGATTTTTTTCTGATGAATCTTTATATCTAGATGAAAGTGATTGTTTTTTAATAAATGACCAAAGTGTTGTAGGAATGAGGAGAGGGGTAAGAAGGTACTTTCATTTTTTAACCTCTATATTTCTACGGATTTGACCTTTTTTTTCACTTTTTAAAAAAATTTATTTTTTTCAGCGTAACAGTATTCATTGTTTTTGCACCACACCCAGTGCTCCATGCAATCTGTGCCCTCCCTAATACCCACCACCTGGTTCCCCCAACCTCCCACCCCCCACCCCTTCAAAACCCTCAGATTGTTTTTCAGAGTCCATAGTCTCTCATGGTTCACCTCCCCTTCCAATTTCCCCCAACTCCCTTCTCCTCTCCATCTCCCCTTGTCCTCCATGCTATTTGTTATGCTCCACAAATAAGTGAAACCATATGATAATTGACTCTCTCTGACTGACTTATTTCACTCAGCATAATCTCTTCCAGTCCCGTCCATGTTGCTACAAAAGTTGGGTATTCATCCCTTCTGATGGAGGCATAATACTCTGTAGTGTATATGGACCACATCTTCCTTATCCATTCTTCTGTTGAAGGGCATCTTGGTTCTTTCCACAGTTTGGTGACCATGGCCATTGCTGCTATAAACATTGGGGTACAGATGGCCCTTCTTTTCACGACATCCGTCTCTTTGGGGTAAATACCCAGGAGTGCAATTGCAGGGTCATAGGGAAGCTCTATTTTTAATTTCTTGAGGAATCTCCACACTGTTCTATGGATTTGACTTTTATTTATTTGTTTATAATTTTTAAAGATTTATTTATTTATTTGAGAGAGAGAACACACACGTGTATGTGTGTATGTGTGCACATGCATGAGCAAAGGAGGGGCAGAGGGACAGGGAGAGAGACATTCAAGCAGACTCTCTGCTGACCATGGAGCCTGACATGGGGCTCTGTCTCATGACTCTGAGATCAGCCTGAGCTGAAGTCAAGAGTCCAGTACTTAACCAGCTGAGCCACCCAGGACTCAACTTTTACATCATGCCTGTCCTTTTATTTAAAGAACAACATCAAAAAACAAACAAACAAACAAAAAACTCCACCCACAGTAATAATGAAAAGAAGCCTTACTGTAAATTTCAGGCTAACTTTGTCATCTATTGTCCAGAAGGAATAATTTGGCAAGTCCAATGTGCCATGAGAACGCTTCGTAAACCAATGTCTTTATTTCCAGGTAGAGGCTAGAATGTGGCTGTCTGGGAGGATGGTCGGAATTGTCAAGGCATTGTCTGCCTATCTTGCCACTGTTTCGGTTTTCTTGATATCACTTGTAAACGCAGAGTTTAAAAAATTAATTGAGTTCAAACCTGTAATTGTTACAGTTGCTTTTGTCTTAAATATGGCCAACAGTTAGATAAAGCATTAGGGGCATTCCTTAGGTCCTTCTGTTTGACAACCCCCGTGGCTGCCTCCAGGCAAAACCCTCTGCTGTGGCCATGCTTTTCTAGGATCTCTGAAGAACAGCCGAATACTTTTTCCCAGGGTCCTGAAGAAATATGTCACAATAGTCTCCCAGCCTTGGGAAAAATCCATGATCATCATGAAGTAGCAGAGACCAGTGGTTCAGGAGATGATGGAAAGTATCTCCCTTGAAACAGTCCCTGATACGCACTATGTGAACTCCTGGCTCTGTGACTGAATAGACTGGCTTCTGTCCCTTGTAATAGGAAACAGGTCTCATAACACTTTCCTAGGCACTGCCAACCCGATATTCACTATTTACTTTTAGCTCTTTCTTGTCTGATGTCTTATTGGTCGGTAGTTGGGTGGTGGTGGTGGGGGGGAACCACACAGCCTTGGGCTACCTGGGTGTCATATTCACTGTTTCACTGCATAGAAAGCAAGATGTTCAAAAAACAAGAAAAGAAAAGAAAAGAAAGCAAGATGTTTATTTTATACATGAAATCCTTCTATACTTCCTTGAGATGAATTAGGCAGAAATTTTTGTAGCTATTTAGAAGGTAAGGAGTCTGAACCTCTGGAAAAAATTAATGTGAGTAGAATGGCCAGGTACAGGTTATACATGTTAATTAAATAAAGATTAGGCTAGCAAACAGTTTTTACTGTACTTTACAGTAAGCAGTCATGCGGTTGAATGATGACATGGGACTTTGTTTTTTGTTGCCCTAGTGTTCATTTGTTTCATTTGTTGATTTTTTTTTTTTTTTTTGGTCTCACAGGTAACACAACGGCATGTGGCTTTGTAGTGTATCAAAACAACAAGCTCTTCCAATCAAAAACTTTTAAAGCTAAATCAAATTTTAGTCAAAAAATTATCTCAGGCAGGACGAATGAAAATAACAGTCAGGGAGCTTCTGTTGACATTGTCTTTAATCCAAAGGTGAGTTTTTCCACTAACAACAACAACAACAACAAAATTCAGGCCACTTTTGATTACAAAAGCGGGGTTGGTTGGGCAAAAGAAATCCAACGGAAAACTCTTTATATTTATGTAAATTTTTATTTAAATTCCAGTTAGTTAAGAAACAGTGTAATATTTGTTTTAGGCATACAATATATTGATTTAATAGAAAAATTCTTTTAAGAATTCTTTGAAGATATTCATTTAAATATCCATGTTTTTTGGTCAGGCTAGATAAATGCAAAATCAGCTAATTTGAATTTTACATCCTTCCCTACCCCCCAATCTCTAATGAAGATGTTGTACTTAGTACCTGCCTAATTGATTTCTCATACACTTATTTTATCTTAGATTATCCTATTTTTTTTTTTTACTTGATTCAGCATTTTTAAGAAATCAGTTGCAGTTGTCTTTTCAATTTGCAGTATAACCGAAAAGAATTCCAGCTCCATTCCTATGCTTGTGTCTATTGGGATCTTTCAACAAAGGATTGGGACACACGTGGGTGTCACAAAAGTGGGAACGCTGATAACTTCTTGTACTGTCACTGCAACCATACTACTAATTTTGCTGTGTTAATGGTAAGGATGTACACAGTAGTCTCTTTCCAGACACAAATTTCCCTTATACATAATTCTGGCGTGTGCTAATTGGAGATGTTTTGGGGGCTTAGTTTGCATAGATATTCAATCTAGATTAAATGAATAAGCAGGGAATGGAGGGATAAGACTAAAAAAGGAAGTGCTGGTAACAGCAAGGAAATAGAGCTTCCTGCAGTATGGTTTCAGGGTGGATGAGGTAAGTACCGTGTATTTAATACTGAGAAGGGAGCCCATGTACAAAGAAGAGCTGATAGACTCCATTCAACTAATTCACATGTTGTGAAGCTTGAAGTTGTTATATCCAGAGGTAAGGCTGTATGGCTGTGTGTTGGGTGCGGGTTCAGTACATACTTTACTATGGATGGGCAGTTGAAACCTGTTACCCAACCTTTTTCCTTTGGAATAATCTAAGTTGCTAAGTTTATGCTAGAAGATAAAAGAGTAATAGCTCTTGAATTCATCCAATTTGTCCCACAGTTCCTTTATGTATTCCTTATATCTTAAATTTTTTAAAATTTGAGTATAGTTGACACACAATGTTACATTAGTTTCAGGTGTACAACATAGTGATTTCACAAGTTTCTACATTAGGCTATGCTCACCACAAGTGTAGCTACCATCTGTCACCATGCAATGCTATTACAGTATCATTGACTATATTCCTTATGGTGTGCCTTTTATTCCTGTGGCTAATTTATTCCCAGAATCTTGTATTTCCCACTCCCCTTCACACATTCCCTCTGGCAGCCATCAGTTTGTGCTCTGTATTTTCAGATCTGATTATGCTTTTTGTTCATTCATTTTTTTTTTTTTTAGTTTTCACATACAAGTCAAATCATATGATTTCTCTTTTTTTCTCAGTCCAACTTATTTCCCTTCGCATATAATCTTATAGGTTCATCATGTTGTCGCAAATGGCCCAAACTCGTCCTTTTGATGGCTGCATAATATTCCATCATTCATATCTACCACATCTTCCTTAGGCATTCATCTATGAATGTATTCCTTACATCTTTTTTTGGAGGGGGAAGGGCAAAGGGAAAGGGAGAGAGAGGGAATCTTAAGCAGGCTCCATGTCCAGCATGGATCTATGACCCTGATATCATGACCTGAGCCAAAATCAAATAAGCCACCCAGGCGTTCCTCCTTATACCTTTTGACTACAAAGCTACTCTGTACAAATAACTGATAACACTTAGTTCTGGTGTGTAGCTACAAGTGCACCCCTGAAAGTTCTTGGGCCGGCTCTTTGAAGAGAAGGACCTGTTTGTTCTGTTTCCAGAAATCTATTATTCTTCTAAATCCAAAAGTGTTAGTTTTTATACTTGATGGAATGATTTTATATGCTGTAGAATGGGGAGGGATGTAGTATCTTACACTTATTAATATTGTGAATCTTCCTGAGAAAAGCAAGTATTTTCATTCCCTAGGAGCTGTGAGGTAGACATCTTTGGGAAGCCAGTTGAGATCAGAACATACTGATACAACATATAATAACAAATTATAGAAACTCATGGGTTTTTTTGTTTTATTTTGTTTTGTTTTGTTTTTGAGAGGGGATAGGGCAGGGCAGAGGAAGAGGGAGAGAGACAGAATCTTAAGCAGGAGCAGGCTCCATGCCGAGTGTGGAGCCCAAGACAGAGCCTGAACTCACAACACTGAGATCATGATCTGAGCCAAAATCAAATGTTGGATGCTTAACCAACTGAGCCACCAGGTGCCCCAATATAGAACCATGTTTTATAATTTTTTTTCCTTCCTTCCTGTCTATCATTTATTTCCTTTACTTACTTTAATGCACTGGATTTAACTTCCAGTATAATTTTTTGTTGTTGTTGTTTCAAGTTTTTGTTTATATTCTAGTTAGTTAACACATAGAATAATATTGGTTTCAGGAGTAGAATTTAATGACTCATCACTTACATCTAATACCCAGTGCTCATCACAAGTGCTGTCCTTAATACCCATCAACCATCTAGCCCATCCTTCACTCCTCCATCAAGCCTCAGTTTGTTCTCTATAGTTAAGAGTCTCTTATGGTTTGCCTCCCTCTCATTTTTTTCTTCCCCTATTTTCAACTGTTTTGTTTCTCAAATCCACATATGAGTGAAATCCTATGGTATGTCTTTCTCTGACTTATTTAGCTTAGTATAATACACTCTAGCTCTATCCACATTGTTGCATATGGCAAAATTTTATTCTTTTTGATGTCTGAGTAATATTCCATTATGTATATACACCATTTAATTTTTTTTTTCCAAAGATTTTATTCATTTGTCAGAAAGAGAGAGAGAGAAAGCACACAAGCAGGCAGAGAGGCAGGCAGAGGAGGAGAGAGAGGCAGGCTCCCTGCTGAGCAAGGAGCCCGATGCGGGACTCAATCCGAGGACCCTGGGATCATGACCTGAGCCAAAGGCAGTGGCTTAACCCACTGAGCCACCCAGGCATCCCCACCATTTAATTCTTTATCCATTCATCAGTGGATGAACTTTTGGGTTCTTACAATAATTTGGCTATTGTTGATGATGTTGCTATAAACATCAGTGTGTGTGCCCCTTTGAATCACTATATTTGTATCCTCTGGAGTAAATACCTAGTAGTGCAATTGTTGAATGGTAGGGTAGTTGTATTTTTAACTTTTCAAGGAATCTCCATACTGTTTTCCAGAGTGTTTGCACCCAGTTTGTATTCCCACCAGCACTATAAGAGATTTCTCCTTTCTCCACATCTTTGCCAACAACTCTTATTTCCTGTGTTGTTAATTTTAGCCATTCTGACAAGTGTGAGGTTATACTTTTCTTATTTTAATGATCAAAGCCTTTCTTAATTGATTTTGATCATTTTCTAACATATTACAGAGAGATCTACTTTTTTTTTTTTAAGATTTTATTTCTTTATTTGAGAGGTAGAGAGCAAGCATGAGGAGTAGGCAGGACAGAGGGAGAAACAGACTCCCACTGAATGCAGAGCCCAATATGGGGCTCGATCCCAGGATCCTGGGATCATGACCTGAGCCAAAGGCAGATGCTTCACAGGCTGAACTACCCACGTGCCGCTGGAGTTCTGCTTTCTTAGTAAGAAAATAATAAAGATAAAATTTTAACTTTTTTGATATCTTAAAGATCATTAGCATCATTCACTAGCTGTGTAAAGCTTGGGTTGCTATATATATTAAATGATACAGACTACATTGTCATAGTTATTTTTCTTCTTACCTGAGGTCAAACTTTCAGCTGTTTCTTATCATTAATGTCTGAGTCTGCCTCAGTGCCTACCACTCACATTTGTAATTAGTTTTGGGTTGCCAAATTTTTTAAAAGGCTGATTAAGATTGTATATAAAGTAGGAGCAGATAGGCTCTAATCAAATAGATGATTTCGAAGGCCTGATGAGCTCTATATATTCTATGATTCTTTGGTATTTACTCAATATAGTGTACACAAGAAGTAATGTGAAATCTTTGTTTTTAAAATGAAATTTATTTTATTTTTGTTTTCTTCCTATAAAAGCAGTACATACTTATTGCATAAGGTATGAAAGTTTATCTATTAAACAGAAATATACTAATATGGAAAAATATTTATAACATCTTTAATTAACATGGCAATTCAAATTAAAATATGTTAACAAACTGCTATCTATTTGTACAAGAGACATAGGTAATATTTGTAGATATATTATAAAAAAGATCACCTCTGGGGAAGAGATAGGATTTTAAGAGATAGGGTAGTATGATATGGGGGTAAGAGATAACTATGGGATTTCTTTAATGCTTCTATATTACTTTCATGTTATATAAATATTACTTTCTAATTTTTTAAATTGTTAAAGACAGGCAAAAAATTATATATACCCTACTCAATGGCCACGATTATTACCTCACCAGATTTCTAAGAGTACATACTCACATGCAGTATACTTATCTATGAATAAATACTTGGCATAGATACATTAGACAAAAATGAGATCTCCTTTTAAAAAAATATTACAGGATCACATAAACATCTTTCCATGTCTAAAAAATATTTCTGCAACTTTATTTTTAGTGCATTAGCTTACATATGCAGATTTCCTCTTAGATTATAATTACACCTAAAAATAATGTAAGGGATAAATGAAATAACTTCAGCCAACTTTAATCTAATCCAAACAGCTTTAATTTTAAACATTGAGGAGAAGTATACATGTTTTCCCTGACAGATAACTGTTCTCAACACAACTTCATATAGACTGCTTAGAGATAAGGGGTTCATTTATTTCCTTTTAAAACTTCTCAAGTTTTATAAAAAGATGTATCTGGCAACTATCTGGTATTTTGACCAATGTAACTTTTTATGATGACTTTCATAGACATTTCAGGAATGGTTATTTATAAATAAAAGTCTTAACTTATTTTCCAGAGTTTCAAAAAGAACTATAAATATCCTGAATCACTAAACATATTATCCAGCGTTGGATGTGCCCTGTCCATTACTGGTCTGGTTCTCACAATTATATTTCAGATTGTCACCAGGTAAGAAAGGCTGCATGCTCTTCTTATGAGAGAAATTGCTATCCTGATATTATTTCCTCTGCACATATTCTCATCAGAATACAGTCTTTTGGAACTACAGGGAAATCAGATTTAGTTCAAAGTGGGTCTATTGTGCATTCCTACCTGGTTTTCTTCTTAAACTCAAGATGTATCAAGGTGAACTCATCTTTCCTTCAGAATTGTTTCTCCCTACTAAATTCCTTTATAAATGTTTTCTCAGGTGTGTCAATTCAGAGTTTTTTATTTTAAAGGCATTGCTGTTTAAAAATCTTTCCTGAAGTTTTACTTAAAAAATTAAGAACTGGCAGAAAAGTCGAGAGAACACTGAACAATCATATACCCTTCACCTAGATTCATTAAATTATTAATATTTTGCTTTATCTGTCTTTCTACTCTGTCCTGAAATTTTGAAAGTAAGTTGTAGGCATCATGACTGTCATGTCTAAATTCTTCAAGTATTTCCTAAGAACAGGGGTATTCTCCTCTATAGTATAATACCATTCCTCACTCAGGAAATTCAGCTCAAGCAATTTACAATTTTTAACACTAATTTAATATTACTGTGTTAATATATATCCCATATTAAAATTTTTCCAGTTGTCCCAGTAATGTTCATTATAGTTGGGTTTTTTTCTTCCAATTCATTCAGTTTTCATGTCTCTTTAGTCTCATTTAGCCTAAAATAATTCCTCTGATTTTTGTGTATTTTGGTCTTTTAGGGCATTAAATCTTTTGAGATGCTCAGGTCAGTTATGTTGTAAAATAGAGTATTCTAAGTTTAGGCTTTGTCTGTTACTCATAATTAGATACAGATTAAATATTTTTATGAGAATACTAAATCATTAAGTCTTTTTCAGTGTGATAGAGCAAGAAGCACGCAATGTCAGTTTATCCCATTATTGGTTCTATTACATTTGGTCTCTTGTTTACAGTAGTGTCTACCGGATTTTTACACACTAAAGGTTCACATTTTTCCTTTTGTAAGTAATAGATAATCGGTGGGACGAAACCTTATGATTGTGTGACTGTCCTGTTCCTCAACTCTTACTCAATGGTTTCAGTGTCCACCAATTGTCCTTACTGGAATATATTACTACACTGATGGCTGAAAATGATGATTTTTTTCTTATCTATTATTCTTTCTACATTTAGTCACTGTATTCTTTTGTAAAGTAGTGTACTCTTCACTGTAATCAGAGGGAATCTTTCTTCATGTTGTTTTGGCATGTCCCTATCAGCCTATTTATTTCAGATACAGCTAGATGACCCAAGCACATTTTTCACTTTCTCTGCCTCATACTTAGAATCAGCCCTTTGTTCAAAGAGCCAGAATTCCATTTGGTTCTTCTTCTTTACCTATCATACTTAATGAGTCTCTTGTCATTCATTTTAAGTTTTTATACTGAATGCTAACTATGGACCAAACACCATGTGCAAATTAAGCACCATGATTATGAATGAGACAAGTAAGCTCCATCTCTCCTGGTATTTACATTCCTGGGGGAAGACTGATGTTATACAAATATATACAGAATTAAGTATATAATTACAAATAGTGGTAAGTGCCTCGAAGGAAAACTCCATGCCATGTAATTACAGATCTGTCTTGTAAAAGAAAATGGCTCTTATGTCTGTCCTTTCATTTATATTTCTATTATAATCACTTTTCCAAAAAAATTTTTTATTAACATATAATGTATTATTTGTTCCAGGGACACAGGTGTATATTTCATCAGTTTTACACAATTCACAGCACTTACCATAGCACATACCATCCCCAATGTCCATCTGTCATAATCACTCTTGAACAATTATTTGATCCCATGTGAATGACTTGCAGTACCTGCAAAATTAGTTTCTTTGCCTAAAATTTCCCTCCTTCCAGTCATCATCAGATTTTTTTTCATTCTCTATCAACATGGTTCTTAGCAGTATTGATGCCGTAGACATCACTGAAAACTCCTCAGGAAACAAAGATAAAAATCTTAAAAATGGCATTGCTTTTTAAATTGTGAATCAAATAGTTTTCTTTGTTCATAGACAGGGTCCCATATAATTATATGAAATTTATATATAATGTGTATAAGTTATAATAAATTTTATATATATTTAAATATATAAAATATATTACATAATATATAATTATAATATATGTTATATATAAAATAATATAATATTAATTCTCAGAAGATAGTAATATACCAAAGAGCCAGCATATATGAAAATAGCCTGTTCTCCCTATGGATTATAATTTGTTTGACATAAGAAAAAACTAACTTTGTTTTTATATTTAAAAAATCATTTTATATAAAAGGATTCCTTTGAGTACCTTTTTCAGTTCTGGTTATTAAGTTTTCTAGAGACTGAATGAAATTTTGAATTATCCTGAAAATCTCAACTAAAGCATCTAGAGAATGAACAGAGTTCATACAATTTTTATGGATTAAATATATGCTTTTTATGCATCTTCCTAAAGACTGAGAAGTTTCATGATGGAATGTTATAAAATCATAAAGGATATGTAATTAGCAAACAGATTTATTCATCAGATTCTAGAATTAAAAATGGATACTTGAAAACAATAGGATTTTAGGCACAGTAATAAATTTAGGGAAATAGTTATTTCGAGAGGACTTGTAGTCTGAAAAACCTAGAAGGGCTTGGGTGGTACTGAATGGAGATTCTATAGCTTTTGTTAATATATGACTGCATAGCATAGTATACGGAGAATTGTAATATGTCAGTAGAGGGGACTTCAGGGTATATTTGCCTTTACCCACTAAGGAAAACAATACATGCACAGTAAAGAGAATATGAGACTTCACATTTGAGATCAACCTTATTTAGGGCAACCTTGAATTCTCTGCTAATCTGGAAATACACATGTGGGCCACCAGAGAACACACTTGTGAGGAGCACACAATCACACACATTCTCTCTTTCTCTCTTGCACTGCCTTCTAAAGACTACTGGCAAATAATGCCAGCTTACAGACAAAGTGAGAAAATGCTGTTCTTTTCTAGCAAATATCTTAGCTAAAGATGAGAAGAAAAAGACCCACAAAGTTTTAAGGAGCACTTGGTTCCATACCGAGAAATTACCTTTTCAAATGAAGGAACAGTGATCAAGCATGTTTTATATTAACTAGCTCATTCACAACATCTTGACCATTTTACTATTAACAAGTTATTTCCTAAATTATGGTCCTCAAGATACCAATCCTTGGGAGGTAATCCATGGAAAAATGGTTATGAAATGTCTTACAGAAGACACATGTGAAATTTTGTTGAGTGTAAGCCTTTCAGAGAAATAGTAATCATTAGTCTTCTCAAAATATCTTTAGTAGCAGCAATAGACCATGACACAAATTTTAAATATTTTTACTTAATTTAAAATGTTTATGGAACCCTTACTCTTTAAATGTAATGTAAGCTAAATATTATACCATTTTGTTTTAAACTTATAAAGGTAGTCTAAAATTATATTTGACTTTATTGTTTTAAAATCCATACTTGGATTTTTTAAAATCTAAAATAGTTCTTAAAATGCAAGAGACTTTCTCTACCTTTGAACATGGATTCATCTACTAATATGCAATAGTTTCCTATTTTTAAATGTAAAAAATCCATTTAGAGCCTTTCTATATATAGCCTTTGTATATGTTTGTAAATCTAGAGGAGAACCTATTGTCTATTGTGGTAGAAGAAACTGTCCGAAAAGTTAGTGGCTTAAAACATTTATTTCTTATCTCTAATGATTCTTTGGCTTCACTGGGCTCAGCTGTATGGTTCTTCTGTTGGTCTCTTGTGGGTCTCCTGTGAGACTTCAATCAAGTGGTGGGTAGAGTTGGACCCACTGGGGCTCATCTTGGAGCTGGAACATCTGGGTCTTTCTCCATCTCCATATCATCCCAGAGGATTCCTATGTGGTTTCTTTAGCAGGTTAACTAAATGTTTTACCTGGTGGCTCAGAACTCCCAGGAGAACGAAGGGGAAAGCTTTTTAATACTTTCATGGGAAAAGTGACTTTATGGGATCCTTCCTCTATTAAAAAAAGATTTAAAAACTTTGAAAGTTTTAAAACTTGTGTTTTACAACTGTACTGGTATAAAGGTGAACATATTAATATATGCTCCTATTTGTACTTTGACCTATAAAAGTTAATTCTTTCCCCTTCTTTTTTTTTCTTTTTTTAAGATTTTCTTTATTTATTTGAGAGCAAGCATGAGAGGAGAGAAGATCAGAGAGAGAAGCAGACTCCCCATGGAGCTGGGAGCCCAACACAGGAATTGATTCAGGGACTCTGGGATCATGACCTGAACAAGAGGCAGTTGCCTAACCAACTGAGCCACCCAGGCACCCAATTCCCTTCTGGTTTTAAAAGGAGTTAAAACTTTTCTGTGGGTTGTTAAAGTATCACTGGCCCCAGTAGTGCTTTATCTGGTGAATAAGTTCACAGGCCAGGCCTTCTGGTGCATTTCATTAGTTAGAGCAAGTCACAGGCTGGCCCCAGAAGGGGCTACACAGGGTATGGATACCTGAAAGAAGCATTCTGTGGGGGTCCTCTCTGAAAACTAGCTGTCACCTTTGATTACAACATAGTTTGACAGAAAGATATATCAACCTGTTTTCTCTAACTCACCTCTTTGTGGAAATGCGACAATAGCGAGCTCTTCTGGTGTACTCGGGAAGGTAGACTTAAGAGCTGGACCACTGGGTTAAGAGTTGGATTTCCACTGGATAATAATATTTCTGTGTTCTCTCACAGTTTCACTAGAGTTTATTTTTTGCGTGTGTTTTATTTGTTTAATCATATATACTTCTTTGTTTTCAGGAACGTCAGAAAAACTTCAGTAACCTGGGTGTTGGTCAGTCTGTGTGTATCCATGTTGATTTTTAACCTCCTCTTTGTGTTTGGAATTGAAAACTCCAATAAGAACTTAAAGAAAAGTGATAGTGACACCAATAAGCCTGACTCTAACAGAAATGAAATACTGCCCCAAGACACTGTGTACGACCCGAATCCCAAGTGCACTGTGGTTGCTGCGTTGCTGCACTATTTCCTGTTGGTGACGTTTAGCTGGACTGGCCTCAGTGCTGCCCAGCTCTATTTCCTTCTCATTAGGACCATGAGGCCTCTTCCTCAACGTTTCATTCTGTTCATCTCTTTAATTGGATGGGGTAAGCATTTGCCTTTCCGCTTACTCAGAAATTTAATTTTAACAACCTAATGGTACAAGGGGAGATGGAAATCGAGCAGTCACTAGGAGTGCGCCTTCTGCCTGGTTGCTTACACTCCTGGGAAGGAGGAAGATGTGATCAGGCAGCTGTCCTAGTCACAGCTAGGACAAACTAACCTTGAGATGTTAATTTCCATTCACATCTCTGTTAGTTTCATTTGAAATTTAGACCATATATGATTAACTTTCTAGCTACTTAAAAAAAAAGTTTCGAGAACATCAAGAGTGATTCTAACAAAAATAATTTGAAAAATTTATTGGGTTCCAGCAAAGAATTGTGTGAATGATATCTAATATAAATTTATTCAAGGGAAAGAGGCATTAGGCAGTTTAAGAATGGAAATTGTGGTAAGAGTTACAAAGAAATCAGAAATGTTTAAGACTAGTAGGTACAGCCAAAAGAAAAAGAAAGAGGCCAGCATTTACCGAAAAATTATGTCCTCCATCGACCCACATCTATAGATCATTAGGTATGTTGGCTGCAGTGGAAGAAGAGTACAGTTTTGAAAAGGGTCAGATGTGTAACTCATTAATGTTCTTCTATAATTAATTCCAGTCTTGAGTAAATTATTAATTCAATGGCTCTCTTTTACCACATAGGTGTCCCGGCTATAGTAGTGGTTGTAACAGTGGGAATTATCTTTTCTCAGAGCGATTCACAATGGGAGTTAAATTACCGACAAGAAGAAATGTGAGTTTATATATATATTTTTAAATGTCCATTCATTTGATATAAGAGTGTAACTGTTCAGTGATTGAGTCCAAGTGTCACTGTATGTATGTGTCCCACTTTATAAGTATCATAAGTGAGCATTTCAAATTCTTAAACAATACATTATATTTTAAATGTAGTGACATGAAAGTTTCCTATGAAAAATCCTTTTATAAAGCTAGTTATTACCTTCTAAATTTATAACCTAAACTTTGTTAGATTTGTCTTCTTTTATTAAGGCTAAAAATCATAGGACACAATATGTGTGCTCCTTAGTAACCCTTTATCTTAGTTTTCTTATCTAGGAAATAGGAATAACAATGAAGTAATGTCTACTCTGAGATCACAGTTAGGGGTCAAGAAAGTATGAAGATGTTTTATAATTTGAAGAGCACTATCTGTACTTATGACTGGTTTTGTGTTGATATGATTAGAATGAATGTTTTATGATGATTTATCACACATAAAAAAAATTCTCCCTGAGATTATAGTGTGAATAGTTGTTACTATTGGAAATACCCAACTGCATGGTGTTTGCTTTTTCTGTGAGGTAGGAGAAAAGAAATTTGAGCTGAGGGGTGCCTGGGTGGCTCAGTGGGTTAAGGGTCTGCCTTTCGCTCAGGTCATGATCTCAGAGTCCTGAGATCGAGCCCCACATTGGGCTTCCTGCTCAGTGAGGAGTCTGTTTCTTCCCCTCCCTCTGCTCTTCCCGCCTCCTTATGCTCTCTCTCTCTCCCTGTTTCTCAGATAAATAAATAAAAGTCTTAAAAAAGAAAAAAGAAATCTGAGTTGGAACTCTTTATGGGTATTACTTTTTTTTTTTTTTAAAGATTTTATTTGCTTGTCAGAGAGAGAGAAAGAGAGGGAGCGAGAGCACAAGCTGGAGAGAGGCAGTTAGAGGGAGGAGCAGGCTCCCAGCTGAGCAAGGAGCCTGATGTAGGCCTCCATCTCAGGACCCTGGGATCATGACCTGAGCCGGATGCAGAGGCTTAACCAACTGAGATACCCAGGAACCACTTCATGTGTATTTCTGCTACCAAATGGCAACTGCTCTATAATTTATCCTCCCCTCTCATTTTATAATTCAACCATTCTTACCCCTTGGATTTCACCTTAAGTCTAAAAGCAACTAAAACAAAACAAAACAAAACAAAACTCTTAGAAATGTGCCAGTACAGCCAAGGGAAGATTGTGGTGTTAGGGTGCATACCTATTTTCAAGGTTGATCAGGCCCAACTTAAGAGTAGGAGACTATCTACCAATTTTAGGAGCCAAGTACTCCAAGTAGTACTTTTTCTGTTTAATTATGGTTAAATATCTTTTAATAAAATTTAAAAATTTAATGCCACAATTACAGATCAGGAGTAAGATGCATCTCACAGGAAAGGTAGTTCGTTCAAATTGCATCACTGATTTCCTACCTTAACTTTGGGACAAAGCTAGATCTACTCCTATAAAAAGACTTCAGGAGAAAGAAGCTTACCATGTTAAATATATTCACACTGAACTGTGAATAACTGAGAACAGATTCTTTCCTGAGTACACTGTTAAATGTT
Source organism: Mustela putorius furo (assembly GCF_011764305.1). Classification (NCBI taxonomy): domain Eukaryota; kingdom Metazoa; phylum Chordata; class Mammalia; order Carnivora; family Mustelidae; genus Mustela; species Mustela putorius. The sequence goes on from NW_025421987.1 coordinate 27,158,710, forward strand.
AGGGGATACACAAGGTGATGACAATAAGGGAAGTTACTATGCCGCTTAGAAGGCTTAAAGGAGGAAGAAAAGATAGAGGAAGAAAATAAGCTGCATAGATAAGAAATGTGTTCATCTTCTTCATTTGAAACTTCTGATGGTGACTTATTTAGTCACCAAAGAAGCTTCTAGAGTTCTGAAAGTACTTCTCAGAAGGATTTCTTTAAATTCTCATCAAGTGCCCTCCCATTTCTTCTGTGTAGGAGATGGCAGAATGGAGAATGACAGGAAGGTTGTTCTCCAGTTAGCAATGAAAAGAATGCCAGAAGTCCTGAAGATAAACTCACTAGCTCTCACCATTTTATTTAAGGATACACCTATTCTGTCTGTTAATAGAGTATAGGCATTCCTTTTTACTTTTTATTTCATTATAGAGATTTGAACTTCCGGGTTTCCTTCTAGGTCATTCAGATTAGAAATATGATTTCAAATAATTTAAATTGTAACAACATTCCAATACAAGACAATGTAGAAATCCTTTGATGTGTATAATAATACTGTTATACCTGCAAGGAAAGAAAACATACATTAATTGAATGCCAAATACATGCCAGGGCTTCTCATGTCATTTTGTTAATACCCAAATGCTCGCCTGATACTGGCACTGGGGTGTCTAATGGGACATCTTGTGGTCTTCCCTCCCAAACTTGCTCTTCTTATCATGTTTCCTATTTTAGTTAATGGTAGTTCTGTCCTTCCCAGTACTCAGGTCAAAGGATTTGGAATCAGCCTTAATCTTCCTTCATCTCACATCTAACCTAGAAATAAATCCATTGCTTTACTTTTGCATATATGTGGAATCAGACTCTTTCCCAACATTTCCTCTTCTCACCCAAGCCACCAGATTATTGTAATAAACTCCTAAGCCGATTTCTTACTTTTACATGTGCTCTTCTATTATCCCTGCATCTAGCAAGACTAATAATTCCAAAACTCAAGATAGATAATTAAATAATGGGCAGAAGACATGAATAGACATTTTTCCAAAGAAGACATCCAGATAGCAAATAGATACTTTGAAAAGATGTTCAACATCACTCATCATTAGGGAAATAGAAATCAAAACTACAATGATATCACCTTACACCTGTCAGAATGGCTAAAACAAAACACAAGAAACAACAAGCATTGGCAAAGATGCAGAGAAAAGAGAACCCTCTTGCATTGTTGGTGGGAATGCAAATTGGAGCAGTCACTGTGGAAAACAGTATGGAGGTCTTTAGGGTTTTCTATATACAGCATCATGTCACAAAGAAGAAATTTTTGGATTTTTGTTGTTGTTGTTATTCACTGCTAATATCTGATATCTAGAACTAGATATCACATAGCATGTATCCTGTTAATACTTACCAAATAGATTAATTCATTCTTGTGACAATGCCAAGAAGTGATTACTATACTTTACTGATGAGGAAAAAAAAATCCAAAATACCACCCAAACCATTTGCAACAATAACAACAAAAACCTCAAAACAGATGCAGTGAGGTTAAATAACTATTAAAATATTCTTAAGCGTTAAACTTTAAAAATGCCCATGAATAAGTGACTATGTAAATAACCAAAAAAAATAATGGAGTAGTATTCAGCTATATAGAAAAAAATGACAGTCTTTATAATCACATCTAGAGTGATCTTCAAGATACGTTGTTAAGTGATAAAAGTACAATATGTTATTATTTGTTTAAAAATCAGAAAAAAATATTCACTAGCATATGCATAACCTAAATCCAGAGGAATACACAAGAGACATTGATTAGCACTGGTGATAGAAACTAGGTGACGAGGCATAGTCGTACGGAGGGATAGTTACAGGGAGAGTGGTATCTCTATGATGACTTGTACCTTTAAAATTTTGAGTCACCTAGATGTGCTACATGTTCACAAATGAGCGAAAACAGTAACTTGCCTGAAGTCAGACACCTAGTGAGTGACAGAATGACATTTACATTTGGGACTGCCTGATTTAAAAGTATTTTCTTTTCACTAGCCCATATATCAGGAAATATGGTAGAACTAAGTATTTCTTTTTTTTTTTTCCCTAGTGGATGAATTCTTGAAAGTCATTTCAAATATATAGAATGCAAAGAGCTATTGGGTTTTAGCAGTTCTCTCAGTAACGTTAATAGCCCAGAGAATCAGTATGTATAACTTTTTTAATCTACTAAAATCATTTTTTTCTCCTCATAGCTGCTGGCTAGCAGTTTCAGGAAACGACGGTCTTATAACAAGCTCATTGTTGTGGTCATTCATGATGCCTGTCACCATTATCCTCATCAACAATATTGTTATATTTATTATCATTATAGTCAAAGTGATATGGAAGACTAACCAGAATCTGACAAGGTAAGATTACCCATTAGTGGGATGCTCTCAGGCATTCTTCATACAGTACATAATATACCACCACAATGCATCCACAGATTCTAAAAGAGTCTTCAGACTTCTGGGACAATGACAAGGATATGTGGTTTGCAGGGTGGATTTTCTTTTAAATTTTGTCTCAGAAAGTAAATCTTCTCATCTTCCAATAATATGGAACTGCATTAACACTCTTCAGTGCTGTATAAGCCCAACTAAAAACTAAATCCAAAGACTTCAAAAAAAGAAAATTTCTCCCCCAATCCCAAATATGCAAGAAATCAGATTTGAATCATTAAGGAAATGAGAAGATTGTGAGAAGATGCTGGTAACTGCATTTCATTTTACAAACTAGTAGCTTCAGGTTATATTTTGCAAGTGTTTCTTTTCTTTTCTTTTTTTTTTTTTTTTAAAGATTTTATTTATTTGACAGAGAGAGAGAAATCACAAGTAGGCAGAGAGGCAGGCAGAGAGAGGGGAGAAAGCAGGTTCCCTGCAGAGCAGAGAGCCCGATGTGGGGCTCGATCCCAGGACCCTGGGATTATGACCTGAGCCTAAGGCAGAGGCTTTAACCCACTGAGCCACCCAGGTGCCCCTGCATGTGTTTCTTGAATCTGATAGTGGCTTTACTTTTTAAAATTAGTTTAAAACATAAAAATTGGGAGATTTAAAAATTATATTTTCTCTTGAAAAAATTGGAACATCTGGCAACTTTGTGTCCACATATCCTCAGGTGGGACATGTGTACTCTGGTCTATCAGTTCCCATGTGTTCTTCTTACTATAACCTTCCTGACCTCAATAAGCCTTTTCATTGTTGTACCTGGTAAACAAAAAGCTTTCCATGGAGAGGTAAAGAACAGAAACTATTAAACAGGTATACTCTCCTTATCCATACCTTCAACATCACAATTGGTTAGAACACGGTGTTAATGAGGCCATGAATCCAGGTTTAATTTTATAAGACTCCATTTACTCCCAGTACATTTATTATAAGCACATCTGTGAGCTTTGTTGGTCACCAAGTGGATTCATTTGGTATGAGCAGTTGGGTGAAAACAACTGACATTAGTGGGAATATCATCTTAACTGTGTGCTTTACTGATCAAGAGTGAGTATCATCTTTCCGATATGAACGGTAATCCATATTGAGGGAAAATGTGGGGGAAAAGACTATCACTGATAATCATTCAAACCTTTGTTTTATTAGCAGTGCAGAAACATCTTGGTAAAATCTTCTTAGCCTAATTGCAGAGTAAGTTATATTTCCTTTATACAAAACAGTATCATTTTGGCCACAGACAGCAACAGATTTGTATTTCTAGATTTTGGCTGACGGTTCGTGGTTCTTAAATTGGCTTAGTCACAGTAAAAAGCAGGTTACAAGTTAATTGTTTAACAAATTATCTTTCATGTATCAATTAGCTTTTGTTGCATAGTAAACCACCCCAGAACTTACTGGCTCAAAGTGACAAATATTTATTATTTGCTGTAAGTGTGAGTGTTGGTCAGGTACTTGTTCTTTTCTTCACAGACTTGATTATGGATGGACGGTCTTAGATGACTTATTTTTGTGTCTGGTGGTGGTTGGGTGATTGATTTTGAGTAGAAGCTGCTCATTTGGGAAAGCTAATCTCTGTTCTGTGTAGTCTTTCATCAACAATAAGGCCAGTACAGGCTTCTCAATATAGTGGTGTCAGGGTGCCAAAGAACAATAAAAAAAGGCCAGCTCTACTGAGAAAAATGCTTTCAAGCTTCTGCTTGTGCCAATAATTGCTAAGATCCCATTGGTAAGTCATGTGGCTGAGTTCAGATTCCTACATTTCTATATCTTAATAACCTTTCATTCTCATATCAACCTACAACATGGCAAGGTCCCAGATGCCCAGAAAAGGAGTTCTCACTGACTGATCACCAAGAAAAAATTCCTTTCCAAAGAAAACATTGATTTGTGCGTGTGTGTGTGTGTGTGTGTGTGGTACTTGCTTGCAGTAGAATGTAAAGGACTGTTTATGCCTGAGCTTTTAAGCAAGTATCACTGTATTCCTTAATGAAGCTTGCTAAATCAGATTTTACCCAGTTGTAGGTCTAACATGGTTTTCTACCTAATGCATAATATTGTTAAATAGTATATATGGCCATCTGAATATTCACAATTAGAGGGTAACACATATTAATAAGTAAAATGATATTAATAAATAAAACCATGTTTTATTTCTTGCTTTCTCTTACCTAGCACAAAAAAGGTTTCATTCCTAAAGAAGATTCTTAGTACGTTATCTATTACAGTTGTTTTTGGAGTTACCTGGATTCTGGCATACTTTATGCTGATTGGTAATGATGACGTCAGGAATATCTTCAGCTACATGTTCTGCCTTTTCAACACTACTCAGGTATGGTGTGGATTAGTCTGAAGGTAGCAGATCATGCAGTGGTAGGGATGATATTACCCTGGACTAAACTAATGGTGACTTTAAAGGTCATTGCTTGGATACCTTTAGGAGATTATTTTCAATACATTTTGAAGAGGAAAGAAAGCTCTTTATGACTTATCTCATAAGGTACAGTTCATGGGCACAGTTCATAGAATATAATTACAGTATGGTTAGACCACATTAGTCTCTCTTCTCTTAGCAGAAGAGGTTTTGTCCAGCAACTGGCTTGGCAAACACCTCCTGATTCCTTTTCTCCCATGTAATAGGTTCATGGCAGCTCCTCACCGTAGTTGATATGGTTGATATGGATAATGTTACGGTTACTGTTGGAGCTTAGACCCTTGTGGGGTTGGCTGAATTTTTTTCTTTATCTCTCTTTTTAAATTTTTATAAGATTATGTCATTTATCTTAAAAAAACTTTATTGAGGAACAATTGGGACTAATTGGCAGATACAATTGTATATATTTAAAGTGTATAATATGACAATTTGATATACATATATATTACGGAATGATTACCAAGATCAAAATAATTAATACATCCATCACCTCACGTAATTGTTGAGGATTTAAGCATTTACATTCATCAGGGATACTGGCCTGAAATTTTCTTTTCTGTAGTATTCTTGTCTAGCTTGGTATCAGGGTAATGCTGACCTTATAAAACGAGTTTGGAAGTGTTCCGTCCTCTTCAGTCTTTTTGAAAGAGTTTGAGAAGAATTGGTATTAATTATTTTTTAAATTCTTGTTGGAATTCACCTGTGAAGTAATCTGATCCTGGGCTTTTCGTTATCCGGAGGTTTATGATTACTTATTCAATCTCCAAACTTTTTATTGGTCTGTTCAGTTTTTCTGTTACTTTGTTATTCAGTGTTGGTAAGTTGTGTGTGAATGTTTTATTTCATTTCTTTTAAATTTATTGATAATTGCTTTGTGGCCATGAATTGGTATATCTTGTTAAAGTATTTATCCTTGGAAAGAATGTGCATTCTGCAGTTGTTGTGTGTAGTGTTCTAAAAATGTCAGTAGGGTCAAAGTGATTGTTAGTAATGTACAGATTTTCTATCCTTACCAATATTTTTGTCTGTTTCTCTCAATTGCTGAAAGAGGAGTATTAATATCTCTAACTGTGATTGTGAATTTGTCTATTTTCCCTTTAATTCTATCAATTTTTGCTGCATACATTTTGAAGTTCTGCTAATATATCCATATACATTTATGGTTGTGATATCTTCTGAGTAAATTGGCCATTTATCCTTTGGAAATGTTCCTCTTTAACTCTGAGTACTCTTTGTCATAAAGTCTATTTTATCTGATCTCCAACCTTCTTATGCATTTTGGCTGAATTGTATATATTTTTTAAATTCATTCACTTTCAACTTGTGCTTTTACATTTAAAGTATGTATCTGGGGGCTCCTGGGTGGCTCAATGGGTTAAAACTTCTGCCTTCAGCTCAGGTCATGATCCCGGAGTTCTCGGATCGAGCCCCGCAATGGGCTCTCTGCTCAGCAGGGAGCCTGCTTCTCCATCTCTCTCTGCCTGTCTCTCTGTCTACTTGTGATCTCTGTCTGTCAAATAAATAAATAAAATCTTAAAAAAAAATAAAGTATGTATCTGGTACATAGCAAATAGGCAGGTCTTACCCCTTTGTTCATTCTGACAATCTCTGTCTTTTAATTATAGTGTTTAGTACATTTAAAGCTGATGTGATTATTAATATGGGTGATTTATATCTACCATTTTACTATTTGTCTTCTGTTGTTATTCTAGTTCTTTATTCCTCTGTTTACTTTCATTTTTGAAGGATATTATCATGAAAATGGAATAATGGGTTGATAGTTTTTTTTCCCCTTTTAGTGTTATGAAGTCATTTCACAAACTTGCTCCAGTTTCTGATGAGACATCCTGAATGTTTCATATTCTTTTCCCCCTGTATGTAATGAATTATTTCCTTTGGTTGCTTTCAAGATTTTATCTTTATCTTTGATTTTTAGCATTTTCCTTTGCATTTATTCTGCTTGGGGTTGCTGAGTTCCCAGAATCTTCTTTAATATCTTTCACCAAATTTGAGGAATTTTTTAATCTTTATTTCTTCAAATAGTTTTTCCTATCCTGTTCTTTTACTTTTCTCTTTTTTGGGGACTTTATTTATATGTATGTTGGACCATTTGATATTTTTCCGCAGGTCTCAGAGCTGTTTATTCTTTCTCATTCCTTCTTGCTAGTCATCAGATTGGATTATCATAGTGATCCATCTTCAAGGATATTTATTTTACCTTTAGTCATTTCCAGTCTGCTGTTAACTCTATCCAGTGATTTTTATTTCAGATATTGTACTTTTTTAGTTTCACAGTTTTTATCCTATTATTTTTCATAGATTTTATTTTGCTGATATTTCCTAATTTTGGCTCATTATGAGTACATTTTTTTTTTACCACACTATGCATAAAACTTTAAAATCCTTGTCTGCCAACTCTGACATCTGGGTTATTTTAGTCAATCTCCATTGTTTGCCTTTTTGGTTAGTATGAGCCATGTTTTCCTGTTTCTTTAGTATGAGCCATGTTTTCCTGTTTCTTCATATGTCTAGTAATTTTGGTTGTTTCCTGGACATTTTAAATAATACACTGTAGCAACTCTTCATTCTGTTTTATTCCCACCAAGAGTGGCGTTAGCATATAATTAATTTAGCTGGACTAAAACTGAAAACTATATCTCCTAGGAAAGACAGCAGTGGAAATCTCTGCTTAGTTATTTTAGTCTCAGACATGCTTCTTAGACTTCACTCCATGCATTTATAGTTCAGAGGTCAGTTAGAGATTTGGGCAGAATTTATAAGCAGAATCTGGAGCTCCCCCCTCTCTGTTTCCTCCTGGATATTCTGAATATTCTTACTTATTTTTCAGATTCTTTTTTTTTTTTTAAGCCAATACATTTTTATTTAAGGAGTTTTTACATGTGATTCCTTCCACTGCCAGTCACTGCTCATCACCATAGTTCCTCCAAAGTTAGAATCATAATCTTCAAAACAGCCCTTTTAAAAAGAACTTGATCAATTCACAGTTGTCACTGTCACTCCAGAGTTCTTTCAGCTGGGTTTCTTGCATCTCCATTTGAATATGGACATACTTTAAGAACTCCCTACCTGTAATCTTTGGGATCCAATGTCTTTACTTCAGGGCCCTGTTTAGGGTCTGAGTGTGGATCTGCCTGGTTCTAAATTTCAAACACCCTAGAAAAGGAGAAGCATTACTTCCTCTTGAAAATTATCTCAAGATGAGCAGTATGAAAAACCGTTAAGAATACTGTTTCAATAAAAATACCAGGTTTAACATGCATGAAGCCAAGAAAACCAACGATGCCAGATACTGAGTTTCTATTGCACTGTCCTTTGAACACCCAGCAGGAATGAGCTGCTAAGGGCAGATACCATGCAGTGTGATTATTTTTCAGATTCTATAGTTTCCCTAAACCCTGTTTTCCAGTTCTTCAACCTAGTAAGACAGCCTTTTAATTCCAGGTTTATTCACCCTATGTGGGGTGATCAGACTGTGCTTTCTGGCTAAAAGATATTAAAAATAAAACAAAACAGGAATCCTACCCAGTTACAGTTCCCTTTTTCCCAAATTCCAACTCCTAGATTCTCCTTCCAGTTTCAGACTGCTTTTAGTTGTTCTGCAGTGTATTCAGGTAGGTCTTAAAAAATATTTTGTCTAAAGTTTATAGTTGCTATCTGCAAGAGGGTTGATTTGAAGAGCAGAACCTTATGAAGTTGTTTTTGTAATATTATACATAAGACTGAAGGTCTTTTTATTCCTCGAGTCTTATCTCAAATATCAGTGTTTAAAAAATATTCCATTCTTATTTTGTTTTAAAATAGGAAATGCATGGGGCACCTGGGTGGCTCAGTGGGTTAAGCCGCTGCCTTCGGCTCAGGTCATGATCTCAGGGTCCTGGGACTGAGTCCCGCATCGGGCTCTCTGCTCAGCGGGGAGCCTGCTTCCCTCTATCTCTCTCTCTGCCTGCCTCTCCATCTACTTGTGATCTCTTTCTGTCAAATAAATAAATAAAATCTTAAAAAACAATAGGAAATGCAGATTTATATTCTTTTTCTTTTTTGTAACCTATTCTATTAATATATTAGGGGCATTTATTCTAAGAAGCAGAACATTTAGACTAAGGATTCTGGTCACCTTCTAATTTTTTTCATGGCAAAAATAGTGACATGAATGAACAAAAATGTGAGATTAAAATGAAGATAATCCTGTTTGACCTTAGGGGATTTTTGTTTGTGTATATGCATGGAGAATGTCAAACTCTAAGATAAAACAAGTATGCATTTTTGAAAGACTTATCTTGAAATCAGAATTTCTCTCTTTGCTTCTTAACTCTGTGCCTCCTCTCATGGTGAATAATGGCTTTTAGTCTGACAAAAAACACTACAAAGACTTTTTCTTCTGTATATAGAGTCTTACCGTTTGTCTTTATACAATTTAATGCTGTATTATCATGTTCCTAGAAATTTATGGATATTGTATATTTCTGGTATATTACATCTTTCATCATTATAACAAGTCACTTTTGGTCCCTTTTGTCTTGAAATCTGATTTTCCATATATTAATGCAGCAACTTCAGATTTGTTTTTCTTTGATCTTATCTATTTAAACAAGTTTTTTTTATCTTGAAGCTTTCTTTATCACTTTGATTTTGTTTTACCTCTTTTTAGATCCCATATATTTAGATTTGTATTTTAAAATAATTTTCTCATTGTTTTTTCATTTTATTAAAAAAACTTAAACTTTTAGCTATTTAGTTGAATTTTAGCCATCAAAACTAATATGTTTGATCTTATTCTTGTTATGCCTGAGTTTTCACATCAGAGAGACCACGAAGGAGCCAACACTGATACAATCACATGAGGGTTTATTTGACAAGCTTAAGCTTGGGCCCAAGTATGCCTGACACAGCGGAATAGGGACTAGGACCCCCAGCCAGATTACAGTGAGAGTTTTTAAAGGCAGAGTAGGGGTGGACTCGGTGGTAGGTGAGGACAAAGGGGGTTATGGATGATGTAAGTCTCTGAGGAATTTTGGAAGCGAGGTCTCTAGGATCTTGAGGGGCTAGCTGTTGTTTGGGGGAAAGGTTATTCATTACCAATGATAAAAATCTTCTCATGAGACCCTTTAGATGTATATCAGTGGGTCATATGCTTGGGAATGATCACTGACACTATCTTGGAGGTTTAGAAATAAAGTTTCACATTTATCTGATCAAGTGTTCTTGTTAGTGAGATTTAGGTTAGGAGAAATTTAACTTTATTTAGGGCTTGAGGAACTGAGTTATTTGCCTCTGGAAATTGTGCTATTGTTAAGATAGCTTCTTTGTTGTAAATCTCTAGGACACTGGTAAATGGAAGGAGACTCCGGTCTTGCAGGATTGTGATCTCTGCAAATTAACTATTTGCTTTTCCCCCAGGGCAGCCAGGGGTGGCCTAGGAATGTCACACTTACTACCGAGAGGAGGGGAGGGGTTGGAGAGGGGTTGCAAGGTGCCAGCCTCTGCTTTGCCAAGATGGCTGTACTTATGTCAGGGGTAGACTCCAGATGGGTACAGCCTTGTTTTTCTTGGCCTCCACAATTCTGTCATCTTATTTTCTTTTTTCACATCAATCCATTTCTTCCTAAATTATATATATATATATATAGCTACAAAAATTATGTATGCTTTTACTTAAACTTCTCTAATTATTAGGACATTTCCATTCTGTTAATTATTATCTTTGTTTATAAAACATTACTATAGCTTTGTAAGATACAATTTTCAATTTCCAGAATAAAACAATGTATGTTGATTCCTCCTTTTTTAAGGTAAAAACATTAACACAGTATAGCTGCTTCCTGTCTCTTGATTTTATTGGTACAACTTAAAATTTGCTCTGCAACTATTAAATAAGAGTGTGTACATTATTTTAATTCAAGAGATATTTGTAATACTTTGATTATATTTGATAATTATCTCAATTATATTTTCTTTTCTTTAAAAATTTTTTTTATCAAAGTATAATTGACACATTCAACTACAATTTATTATGCTTCAATAGTCTCAATGCCTTTTGCTAGTCTTTTTATATTGGAATGTCCTGTTATTTTGACTTTTTAATCTTAATGAATCTCTCACTGGTATATTTTTGAGTAATTCTTTAGAGGAAGCTGGTAAATATTAATGAGGACTTTCCTCCCTGGTAATTTTTCTTTAGGTACCATGATACATAAACCACAAATTAGGCTGGAATTTAATTATTGTCAGTAATCTTTTTTTATTGAAATTCTGTAGACTTACTGAGATTTTATGTTGTGTAAAAAGGTCAAAATTCTTTTGTTTTTTATTCTTCCCATTCTTACACAATTCCTTAAAATTAAAAAAAAATAATTCTGGACTCCTAGCGTGTTGCAAAAATAGTACAGAGAGTTCTTATGTACTCTTCACTCAGCTATTGCAACAATAACGTCTTATGTAACTATAATACACTGTCAAACCCAGGAAACTGACATTGGTATAATCCACATAGATTATTCATTTATGGGCTTTAAACCCTTGAAGTATAACTTTAATTCTAGCTTTGTTCATTTTACTATGAATTAAATCAATAAATATAATTTATCAAATTAAATAAAATTATTATAGTTTTGTAAGTTCATTTGTCCCCTTTCTTCTTGTACTCAGAAGTTAACTTTTTATGCATTCCAGTTTCATTTCCTTAACTAGATTTCCAGTTCTCTCATGCAAGAAATATGTTCCTGTGTATCTTGCATTGTAGATAACATCTTGTTTGATATCAGGATGGGCTATACTTGTCTAATATTTTGTGACGAAACTGCAGTGTTTGATGATAGTCTTGTTGTCACTGAGAGTAGTAACCACTGTGGGAAGTTGGTATCAGGTTGGTTGTTTCTGGCCCTGGTCAAATATCACTGAGGAGACAAGTCTTTGATACAAAATGGAAACTACTGGAAAGCATTAGATGAATTTGATTGGACCACAAATATCTAGGAGTCTGTCTAGCCAGGTGTGGGAGCAGCTTGGCTGTTTAAATTGTAACTGCCTCATTTAACATTTCTAAGCACCTCACCCTCTATTCCTGGTGCCCCATTCCAGTGTCTTTTGAGAATTACTGCCTCAAGCAATGGATGTGTACCTGCCACTAAATGTAAATAATTTAAATGAATATAAGGCAGTGTTTCTCTGTTGTTAACACATAATGGAAACTCCCCAGAAGGGAAATAAATAGGATAATCTTAGTCTGGATTGCCAGTGACTCATGGGTTTGTATCCTAGAGTGATGAAGAATTAAAAAAAGTACCTGGAAGGAAGTATAATCAAGGATATTCTGTCCTCCATGCATATGAAGGGCACATTATAAAATAGAGGCTCATTACAAAATGTTAGTACTATCTGGTAAAATTGAGCATGGTCATATGGCAAGAGCACTGGGCTAAAAGGAGAGTCAGGCTGTCTTCCAGTTTTAATTCTAGCTTTGTTCATTTTACTATGAATTAATGATTCATATAACATATAATCAATGATTATATGTTTTTAGGGAAGTCTTACAACCTCTCTGAGTGAACTATGTAAAATATAAAATGGAGGGGGGTTGTTAAAGTTGGTGCTGTGGATCTGAATATTATTGTCTACGTGAGAATTATTCCTGGGCCTCACCCCTTACCTAGTCAGTCACAATCTATGGGCTAAGAGCTAGAAATTTTCACTTTAAACAAGGATTTGATTTTTATGTACACTAAGGTGACTAGTTTATATGTAAGGCTCCTTCTAGATTTAGAATGCTATAATTCTAACAGACATTTACTAAGTGCTATAGATACTGCTTAAAAAGAATTAGTTTGATCCATACATTTTGTGTTTTTCTATAACATCTTTGGGATTCTAGGGAGTATAGAAGTATTGGGATTCCACTCACACAGTTTCACATGATGGTGTCTTTATGAATTCTCCATGGTGTAGGTCTTTTTTTAATAGTTGCACAACCGGAAATTTTATCCAGTCTGTCTTTGCTTTAGAATTAAAAATGAAAGAGTGTACTCCACAAAGAGTACCAGGTTTCTCATGTCCTCAAAATAAATCTCTTTCCCTTGAACAATCAGGATGGCCAGTGACCACTTTTGCCCTTCTGAAACCTATGTCCTATCTATCCTTCTTTGCGTCATCAAGACCTTCATCAGAGAAGTAAATCCCACCTGTTGGATAATGATCAAGTTAATCTTCCTGTTTTTGATCAGAGAACTGGTCCATCTCTTGTCAATATGTACTGATTTTATTAGTTAAAGTTACAGGGTCTTTACGTTATCTTACCAGAGTCTCAGAGTCTTCTACAACAGTATTCAGAGCATATGATTCTAGAAATAGTTCCTATAAGGCTTGGGCCCTAGAGATGTTAATCTGGAGACATTATGGATTTTTTAAAGTGAAAGACCCGTGGATCCCCTTACCCAAGAATCCAACACTGCCACTGGATGCAATCAGCAAGAGGTTTATTGTTGCGCAGGTACCGGCGGGTGTTCGGCAGCTCCAGCTAACCGAGCACACCGACCGGAGTGAAGCGGGGTCTTTTATAGGAAGGTACAAACAAGTTTTGGGTGGGGTGCAACTGATTGGTGGACGATTTGAACTTTTGAAAAAGGCATACTTGGGTTTTGCTGATTGGCTCTGAGGACCCGCAGGCGGGAAGAGAGCGGCGGGAAGGGGGAACAAGCTGATTGGTTATGAGGGCCTGCGCGCGCGAAGGGAGAGGCGGGAGAGGGGAACAAGAAGGGGGAAGGGAGGAACGCCATCATGGCGTCTCCATTATTTCTATAAGCCAAGCAGTTACACAAGGGCAAGAGAGCGATTAATCACGCAATTAATAACCTAATCTACACCTAAAAGCCAGCGGTTCACAGAAAAGCAAACAAGCGGTTAGTTATCCTATCTATCTTCTAGGGGAGGGGGCTTTCTGGGGGAGGGGTCTTTCAAAAGTAACATTTTATTTTCAAATAGTTTAAAACAGGAAGTTGCAAAAATAATATAGAGTTCCCAGGTATTTTTTCCCCCAGCTTTCCCAATGATAATATCTTTTAAAAAATTTTTATTTATTTATTTATTTGTTTGTTTATTTAAAAGATTTTATTTATTTGAGAGAGAAAGAGGGGGAGCGGTAGGCAGAGGGAGAGGGAGAAGCAGGCATCCCACTGAAGAAGGAACCTAGTGGGGACTCGATTCCAGAATGCTGGGATCATGACCTGAGACGAAGGAGTAAATGAGAAAGATTAAATGATGGGGATTGGGGATTAAATGATGGGGATTAAATGACAAGCAGTGTCTGATACCAGTAAGACTTCATTAAATGGCAATTTTCATTTTAAACGTGTACAAAAAATGTATTCAGCTTTTGTGGATTAATTTCTCATGCACATTTGATCTTTGTATATAAAGGACAGAAAAACAATGAATAGAAGTACTTACAATTTTTGTTTTGTTCTTAAATGCACCAAATTTTTAGTTATTTTGCCAAAATACCAAGTACTGTACAAGCATAGAATGTTAGAACTGGAAGAAGTATTAAGTGACCCACAGTCCATCTGCCTCCTTCAGAAATTGAAGATAAAAGATGTGAGGAAAAAAGTAAAGTTACTATGGTATACTAAAACATAAATATTTGGTCTTTGTCCTCAGTTCCTGGCACACAGCTCCCAAAATTCGAGGAATCTGTGGAGCGATATGAGTGTCTTTTGTATACTAATGAATGACTGGTGGCTGAGGTCACTAGATAGCTTCAGGCTGGAGGCTTGTTACCAGAAAGACCAAACCTGGATTAGAAGCTTGGAAATTTCAACGCCACCTCTAGGAAGGGGAGAGGGGCAGGAGATTGAGTCAGTCACCAATGGCTAATGATATAATTACCAAAACCATATAATGGAACCTCTGTAAAAACCCCTAAATGAAGGGTTTGGAGAGCTTCCAGGTTGGTGAACATATTGAAGAGCTGGGATGGTGGTCCCCCTTCGTCTGTGCCTTGCTCTAGGATCTCTTCTGTTTGATGGTCCCTGAGTTGTATCCTCTATAATAAACAGGTAATAGCAGGTAAAGATCTTTCCTGAGTTTTTTTAGTAGTTCTAGTGAATTATCAAACCTGAAGCCGCGAGGTGGGTTGTGGGAACTCCTGATTTTGTAGTCAAGTCAGACAGAAGTGTGGGTAATGTGGGGACCAGATATTTCTGACTAGTATCTGAAGTGAAGGCAGTTGTAAGACTGAGCCTTAACCTGTAGAATCTGACACTATCTCTGGGTTTCTAGTGTCAGAATTCAGCTGAATTGTAGGAACACCCATTTGGTGTCAAGAAGAGAAAGAGCCTCTTAGTGAGACAGCCAAGATGTGGTGAACTGGGATCCGAATAAAGGTCTTCGAACTCTACTGCGTACATGTAGCACTTTCCATAGGAGAAGAATCTCACCTCAGCCCTCTGAGACAATCAAGTGCTCAGCCGCTGCCGGTGCAAACTCTAGCTGAGGAGTTGTGCATGATGAGAAGGGTGGGTGGCACAGTTAAATAAATCTCTTCCCTGATTCTATATTTCAATCTGATCTAACATTAACCTTTTATTCTATCTGCCAGGGATTGCAAATTTTTATCCTCTACACTGTCAAAACAAAAATCTTCCAGAGTGAAGCTTCCAAAGTGTTGAGGTCGCTGTCAGAGTCCACCGGGAGGGTGAAGCTGCTGCCGTCAGTGACCCCACTGAGGCTGCGTGTGAGGATGTATAACATGCTCAGGTCCTTTCCAGCCCTGAATGAACGCTTTACGCTGCTGGAGCCATCTGTTATTATGGAGCAAATGATACCCTCCGAAAGTGACCAAGCTGACTCAAGCACCTAGACAGTGAAATTAGTACCTTTTGTAATCCTCTTTTTGCATAACTCATGTTAAGTTTTGCTTATTCTTTTTCTTTCCTTTATTACTCAGTCCTCCCAGAAAGTCTCCCTCAATATATTTTGCTCAAGGCTAAGAATCAGGTAAGACCTGTTGTTTGTTATCATCAGAGATAACGGATTTGGTAGTTTTTTTTCTATTATTCAATAGAGTCTCACCTGAATTCCACCCAGCATTCAAGATAATTCAAAATATCATTGTTACTTATATCATAAATGTGACAAACTTTGATAAAACAAATTCTTTTACAATTTCCTAAAAAAAACATGAGGAGAAAAATGTATCTTCCAGAACAAAATGACTCTTAATGAACCCTGCAGGGAGTTGCTTATATATGTAATACTTTTGATCTGTGACTATCTTAATTTGTATGTGCTTATACTTTTATTTCTGCTTCAGGATTTTGCACCAGTTTAACCTCTGGAAAGGGATATATTTTTTTTTCTGTTCAAAAAAGAACATGTTTGGTGACCAGAGGGTTTAGCTGTATAAAAAGTGGGCAGTGAGACCCAAAAAGATGGGCTGATTATGAAAGCCTCTCTGTATTTTTTTCTGGTTCTTGATACATCGGTCCTTTTATTGATGAAGAGACACTGAGACTCAAAAAATGAAAAGTTAGTCACAAGCACCACTTACGGCTTAAAAAAAAAAAAAAAAAAAGAAATCTGTTGATGGAATTCCAAATACTTGAATTATGAATGGCTTCCTGAATAAAAAATGACCTCTACAAGAGTGGGGAACATTCCCACTGAACTTAGGAGATACAGTCTTTGAATTGTGGTGTTTGTCTTGTCACAAGCTAGGCAAGTGCTATGAGTGCCCTGAACTAAGGGACTAGTAAATGCCATGTGAGCTGTGCCATACCCTTCTCACCATACCCTAAAGAACATGGTTTTTTTTTTTTTTTTCCCCTAGAAATGGTTGTAAATGACCGTTGGATTCCTAGACAAGCTGAGAGCCTATTTTATCTGTGGCATAACTGAGACCTTACAGGTTAATGGGAAAAAGTATAAGGAAAAGGATATAAAAGAAAAGGATAGAACTCAGAGGTTAGTGTTTTTAGTAGTGGTATAGTAATATTCCTAGATAGGGGTTAGAAAAATTATAAGGTGTGGTTGACCTATTCTATATCCCAAAA
This sequence comes from Mustela putorius furo, assembly GCF_011764305.1. Classification (NCBI taxonomy): domain Eukaryota; kingdom Metazoa; phylum Chordata; class Mammalia; order Carnivora; family Mustelidae; genus Mustela; species Mustela putorius. Next base: position 27,175,664 of record NW_025421987.1, read on the forward strand.
TTTATACGTGGATGGAAGTAAACTTTAAATAAGAGCCACTTTAAAGTGAAAAGAAAGATCACCAAAGAGCTTTCTTTAGCCTGAGTGTGGAGTATATGTGTTCCCTTGGTGATTTTAGTTTTCTTTGCACTTTTTCAGGCTTCTTGGGAGTACAGCAACCAAAATTCCCTATAATTTTCCTGGAATGGCTATACCAAAAATTTGAAAAGTTTACATACATATTATAGGGGATAAGACAGCAGACATTGATGTTTGTCTGCCTACCCTGAAATCCTACCACTTTGGAAGTAATTCTTATTGATTTAAACCTTTGCCTCGTGCAGTGGTCAGGAAGTTCAGTGATAGAAATCAACTCAAAGTAGGTTAAGGGTCAAAGAGAATTTAATGGCTCGGTTAATTATCAAGTCCAAAGGCTGAGCCAGTTTTAGGTTTGGTAACTATATGTCCTAGTTTGCCTGAACCGGTTCTGATTTGTACCTGTTATCCTGACTTATGTATTACAAGCAGTTCCTTTTACTCTCAAGTGTCCTGGTTGAGAACATAAAATATATAATACAAAACTTTAGGTCTAGAATTCAAAAGCAAGGAGTTCAAAGAATGTGTTAAGATTCCTTTTCTCCCCCGGTTTCCAGGGTCTTTGTCCTGTGTTCGACTCCATCCTAGAACTGGATTACAGGGCTGAACATGGGCCATTGGCATCCCCTTTCTCCTGCCCTGCAACCTCATTTTGGGGAAGGCCAGTTGAGTCTGGAATCTGTGGGGCTCAGTTCCTTTTGATACAGAGTAAAGCAGAGACAGAAAGAGCTGAGGACCAAAGAACTGGCATATCGTCCTTGGTCTTGTGCCCACAGGCATTATGTTCATGGAATATTGGGCCGGCCTGAGTCCCATGCCCCCTGTGATGTGGAGGGACGGGGGATGATTCCATTGGCAGGATATCCTGGGGTAGAGATTGGACAGTTACATTGATCATGTCTCTTACTCTGAATAAGCCTGTTAGATCCTTGTCTGAGCAGAGTTTGAATGGGGTGGGTAAGGAAAGCAAGAATTAATTATTTGGTGCTTTGGAAGTTGAAGAGCAAGTACAGGGACAATGGGAGCCAAACGGGGATTTAACTTAAAAAGAAAATGTCAGGAAAGGGAGACTCAGAGTACTGGTTCTCATGATATTACGTGGAGCTAATTTTCCATGTTTCTGATTTATTCTGTGTGATAACAATGCCCCGTAGCCTGTCTGCTTGTGGCAACACACGTAGTTTCTTTGAGGGAACAAACTATCCTGACCTTTAGATTTTCTTTCCTGGGTCTAAGCTGAGAATTTAGTGCTGCTTGTTTAACTGTTGGAGTTTTGGATTGCTTTTTCTCTTGCCCTTCCCATTTTTAAGTTTAGTTTATATATCCACCCCACCTTTTTTTGTTGTTACCAACCAAGGGAGATTGTTTTCAAACTCATTGCCTCATTCAAAAGAATTTGGCATTCTTTGCAAATGTTTGGGAAACCTGGACCCAAAGTGCCAAATGTGTCATATCCACCTGACAGCCACTGGAGTTCTCTGGCTCTGTGGAGCCCCCTTAATATATCTCCTTGGGACCTCTAGTCTCTGACTCCTTGATGAGGTCCAAGACAGAGATACCAGGATTAAGTTCCATTCCTGGGACAAGCGTGGGGGATGGGGAAAGTTACTGAGAGAGGAAATGGTTTCCTACTTGGATTTTTCAAACACTGCTGAGTACATTATGACAATTTTGGAAGATATTTAAAAAGTATATTTTTCAAAAAAGCAAAATTCACAATTCCCTGCCCTATCAAAGATGGCTATTTTTCTGTGTTTTCTTATGCTCTTTGAATACATTAGAATTTAAATAACTTTAATTACAGTAGATAAAATTTTATATTGATTTCACTTAAATTACCCAGTAATGCAGTTTTTAAAAATAATTGATTGCATAATATAATTTACTAAATTCTATTGGATTTCCAGCTTATTTTGATTTTTAATATTACAGTGACACATAATAAACTGGTATATATATATCTTTTCCTTTTTAATTATTTCCTTAAGGTAAACTCTAAGGATTAGGATCAACATCATCAACATTTGTTTACATTCCTTATATATATTATTATTATGCCTTGAAAACATTGCACTAATTTATAATGTCACCAACATTTGGAGTATCATAAACATTTTTTATATACTTGTTTACTTTGGTATTTTATTTTTCGGTTATTTGTGTTGTCCATTTATCAATTGAACTATTGTTATTTTTTCCTCATAAATTTGTAGGAATTCCTCTTACTATAGTTACTAGTCTTTTAATGATACATTTGATGAAAATATTTTCCTCTAGCTTGTCATTTTCCCCTCTTTTTAATATAATGAAATGTTCACGCCACAGTTGATTCAAAATATGCAAAAGATTTCTAGAGCATTTACCATGTTTTTGAGTTTCTATGTCCTCATACAGCCAGAATATTTTTCATTTTGTGTTAAGGAATACGTTAGGGACAATGCAGAAACTTCTAAAATGAATAGGGACATAAATATGCCAACCGAGGCCAAATGAATCATGTATGACAGACACATGACTTTTTTTTTTTTTAAGTGTGGTTTTTTTGTTTTGTTTTGTTTTAGATTATTTATTTATTTATTTATTTGACAAACAGAGATCACAAGTAGGCAGAGAGGCAGGCAGAGAGAGAGGAGGAAGCAGGCTCCCTGCTGAGCAGAGAGCCCGACACGGGGCTCTGTCCGAGGACCCTGAGATCATGACCTGAGCCGAAGGCAGAGGCTTTAACCCACTGAGCCACCCAGGAGCCCCAGACACTTGACTTCTTTAACTCTTCATTATATTGTACAACAGGCAAGTGGCCTTCCACGACAATGTTATTATTTCCTCTCAAATACATTTTCCGTCTCTGTGTTCATCTATTTTCTTAAAAATGAAACACTAAATCTTGGGAGAGAAGTTTTATCAGGAATTAATTATTAAAACACACATACAAAACTCAGATTCAAAGTAGTGGTACATATGCATCATCTATTATTTCATTTACATATGTGTAACCTATTATTTGTGTATTTGGGAAAAATATATATAAAAGCTGCTGAAAAACTGATTAAGTAAGGAAATCAGGAGGAAGGGAAAATAATCATAGGAGCAAAGAAGGTAGGCCCCAAGAAACATGTCAGATGGTCTTGTATTTTTGCAAGGAGTCAGTTTTAGATTAGACCAGAAGCTTCCTGACACCCAGCATAAATAGGGAAACATGATCAAACAAGTCATGTATCTCTTAATAATTAAAGAAACCAATAAACCTATCTTGGCCAAAACATAGCTATTCTGATACTACTTGAAATCGGCATTACATTTTCTGTCTACCTGGGTATATTACCAAAATGGAGGGCATACTATTTTGAGTGACAAAAAGGCCATTGCATTTGGAAATGCAGTATGTTCACACCTATGCCGCTTTGCTAAGTGCACATAATAAACAGTCATGTGTAATGTTCAGTGTTGCTCCAGTTATACAATGCTCTGTGTATACGAAGACATGCACTGAACCATAGGAAACTTCAGTATCACCAGTGGGTCACTAGAGGCAGTGTTTTGTCTTTTAAAAGAGTATTAAAGTGGTTTTCCTTAATTTTGGCTATTGGAATTAGTTTTCTATTTTGTTTGTTTGCTTTGGTAGGGGGCTTGCTTTTTTTTTTTAACCCTTTAAATTAACTTCGTTGATAATTTGTGCAAAATAAAACTGTAAATTAGATGTTTTAACAAATGAACACACCTGTGAAACCATTATTCTAGAGAAGATTAATCACTTTTTCATCACCCTATACCACTCCCTTGTATTCCTCCCCAATTAAATCCTCTGCCAGTGCCAACCTCAAGTAACTACTGATCTGTTTTCTATTACCGGGCATTAGTCTTGCATGTTCTAGAATGCCATAAATGTTATCATGTCCTCTTTTGAGCCTGGCTGCTTTCAGTCACCATATTTTTGAGATTTATTCATGCTGTATCAATGGTTTGCTTCTTTTTATTATGGTGGTATTCAGGTTTTTTTTTTTTTTATAAATAACATTTTGTTTTGAAAACTAGGATTAAAACTGATAGAAATATTCTTTTTTTTAAAGGGTTTTTTATTTTAGAAAGAGAGAGAGAGAGTGAGAGAAAGAGAGAAAGGAAAAGAGAGAGCATGAGCCAGAGCAGCAGAGGGAGAGGGAGAGAGAAATCTCCAGCAGACTCTGTGCTGAGCACAGAGCCAGAAACCGACTCAGTCCCAGGACCCCGGGATCATGACCTGAGCCAAAACCAAGAGTCAGTTACTTAACTGACTGCAGCACCCAAGCGTCCCCAAAACTGATATAAATATTCTTATATAAGTCTCTGTGTTTTCTTTTCTCCTGAAATATCTAGTAATGGAATTTCTGAAGCATAGAATAAATGTATATTTAACATTATAAAAAACCAGTAAACAGTTTTCTGAAGTGGTTGTGCCACTTTATAGACCCCAGAGCAATATATGAACTTGGAAATTAGTTTTTAAAGTCCTTATTTATGAAGCATTTCAAAAGTAGAAAGAAGATATAAATCTTTTTTGCAAGGTACTGCTCATGTTTCTGTAAAGTCCCATTGCTTATCAGGTTATTTTAACAAAGAAGAAAAAGTAAAAGCAAAGCAGAGTGGTATGATTGAAGGCTGTTATCGTTTACACACTACATTTCCCAGATAACTGTAGTCCAATCCTTATCTTCTTCCAGTACAGCTCTTGTTACACGTGGAAGTATGACATTGATAATTTGCTGAACTTTGGTAGAAGCTGCTATGCAACCATGTTGTAACAACTGAGACCTTCTGGACCTTTGCAATAACAAAAAAAGAAGACTGGTTCTTACAGTACTTACCAAGCAGTGGCAGATTAGGGAAGCATTCTGGACTGGGAGCTGTGGTCCCAACTACAAGCTATGTGACTCAAGGCAATACGTGCCTCTCAGGGCAGAAGGCTGAGGCTCAACCTTCTAAAAGGTATGGGCAGGACTAAGCGAACTCTAAATTCCCCACCAGTTCTAAAATTTTGTGACTCTACATAAAGGCTGAAATTATTTTTAAATTAACTTAAAAATATTTTCCCACCTAGGTACTACATGAGTATATTTTTCTTAAAAAAAAGGAAATAAAGTAGAGCAAAGTGCCCTTTGACTAATGTCTACCAAAACCAGGCCCCTCTTCTCTTCCTTCTGCATCTCCTTACAGTTAACCACTGTAATAAGTTTGGTGTAAACCTTCCAGATTTGGGAAAACACATATACATAAAATTATTTACCCACAGAAATTCACTGTCTCAGGCTTCTTTTTCCTTTTTTTTTTTTTTTTTTAATATATAAATGGTTTATGGAACTAATTCGGTAGTCCCCAAGACCACCCCAAAATTCAGTTTTTCACTAGGAGCACTCATTGGATTCAGCATAAAATTGTATTCATCACTGTGATATATTATAGCGGAGCACTATACAGAAAATTAGCAAAGAAAATAGTCACATGGGCTGAAATCAGGAGGATATCTGGCATAAGTTTCTGAAAGATCTCTTCCAGTGCAATCACATGGGATGTGCTTAATTCCTCCACAATGAATTGGGATAACACTTGTGAAATGTTGTTTATCAGGGCCTATTAGAGACTCAGTGCCCAGGGTTTTTACTGGGAGCTTGTCACAAAGGCACCCTCTGGTTGGCATATCCCCAATTCCAGACTCCCAGAAAACAAGCAGGTGTTCATCATAAACCACACTGGTTGTACAGTTTAGGTTCAATGCACCATTCTTTTTTTTTTACTTTAAGATTTTATTTATTTATTTGTTTGTTTGTTTATTTATTTGACACAGAGAGAGAGAGAGAGATCAGAAGTAGGCAGAGAGGCAAGTGGTGGGGGGCGGGGAAACAGACTCCCTGGAGAGCAGAGCCTGATATGGGGCTCCATCACAGGACCCTGAGATCATGACCTGAGCTGAAGGCAGAGGCTTAACACACTGAGCCACTCAGGCACCCCTCAATGCATCATTCTTATCAAAGAATACTGGGACTGCTCCTGAAATCCAGTTTCCTAGTTCCTAGACACTAGCCATAGGCCAACTGTGCAAGCAGTTCTTTCTAAGGATAGCAGTTTCAGTTTGTAAGTTAACTCTTTCAGTAGCATAACTTTCTGAAACTTTCTCTTTTCATTTAATAAAATGTTTTTAAGATCTCACTGTATATGTATGTTTCTTTTTATTGCTATACAGTCTTTTCCCTGAAAATAACACAGTAGGGAATATCTGTATTTTCACATGCAAGGGTTTCTCTGGTACCCTAGAAATAGAATTGCTGGGTCATATAGTGTTGGCTATTTTAGATGTTGATAAATGTTATCATACCACTCTTTAAATAGTTTGTATCAATTTATGCCCCCACAACAAATTGAGAATGTTTATGTTTCTATACCCTTTTCTATAAAGTGTTATGAAACTTCTTTTGATGAAACTAATATGTGAAAATTGGCATCTCATTGTTTTACTTTGCACCTTTATAATAGTGGGTTTTTATTGAAATGACTTTTTTAAAATGCCCTTTTTAATTAGGCACTTATATGGAGAGACTAAAAAGCAAGATCATTGGCATAAATGTTAGATTAGAGATGTGAGAGCCTCTCAGGACCCAAACTATGATCTGACAGGCACGATTTCTATAACCTGACATCTGGGTTTCTTAAAAGAGCTGAAAAACAAAACAAAACAAAACACAACCAACAACAAACTTACCCTTAGTCAGATGAAAAACTGACAGATCTCCCTGCAGGTCTTGTGGCATTAGTCTTTCAAATGAAGCTCTGACAGAATATACAGATGTAACTCAGCAGTGGTCTCCAGGAGACATAAATGAAGAAAAGCAGTACAGGTAAAATCCTGTACTGCTAGAGAGCTGGGAACTCACCAGTGATGGCTGCTCCTTGTTTCTGGAAGCTTATCCTATAGAATAGTGGGGAACTTAGTATTCTTTCATTCAATAATATATATTGAGTATCTAGGAGGTGTCAGCCTCGAGGTATATAAAATCTAGGAAGAACGGCCTACTGGGAAGCAATTTCTCTAAATAGGGGTTGGCTATAGAACACCATGGTAAGGACAAACTTTTTAGGGTCTCAATGGATTTGCAGCTGGTAGAATAGACTAAAGTATTTTCCTTAGCTAGTGCTAAGAATGATTCCCTCAAAGTTACAGAATCATTCTTTTCTCCTTCAATACCTCTGCATGGAGTGGTGCTTCATTTGCTTATACAATCAGATCTTTATGTTTGGCCAGTGGAAGGGAGGCTGACCTGACCAGCTCGTTCCCATTTGGTCGTCATGAGTCTCTTCTTCTGTTTGGAGTTCTCTTTATTAAGCAACCAGCTGATTCTCAGGAAGGGACATAACTTCTCTTTTGAAATTCTCAACCAAGCAGGAACTTATATCCTTTCTTTTTCCCCCTCAGGGTAGCAGAGATGATTGATACTTTCAAAATGATTTCTATGGGGGCGCCTTGGTGGCTCAGTGGGTTAAAGCTTCTGCCTTTGGCTCAGGTCATGATCTAAGGGTCCTGGGATCAAGCCCTGCATCCGGCTCTTTGCTCAGCAGGGAGCCTGCTTCCCTTCCTCTCTCTCTGCCTGCCTCTCTGCCTACTTGTGATCTCTGTCAAATAAATAAATAAAATATTTAAAAAATGATTTATATGAACTACTCAAGGACAACATGATGAAAAACAGGTTTTATCCATCTTGCTACAAGGCTTATAGTCTTTGTCCCATTTCCTGGCCAGTCAGAGAATCTACCTTTTTCATTCTTGGGATCTTCCCCTTATAATTGAAGAGTTCTAGCCACACAGACTTTCAGGGAGAAAGAGAAAGTGGTACATGAGTTGACTGTCACTCTCAAAACCACGGGTTCAAATCTGACCTGTCTTTGGAAGTCCATGAACAAGGAAAGTAACCTTCGAACTAGTGCCTCCATTCTCCCCTTGCTACAGGTGGGTCAAAGGTATTTCCTTACATTGCTTCACCTTTCTTCACGTATCCAATATTTCAGATTTAAGACTATTCTTGGTATTTTTTAAGACCAGATTCATCTTCATATAGGACAGCTGGCCAGGTGAGCATGGTGTTCAGTTTTCTCTGACTTAGAACCTTTCTAAACTCTGCACCAAAAAAGGGGGTGAGATGTTTTCTAAGAGCATTTTAAATGTATAATTACTTATAGAATCCCTAGAACAATCTTCTTAATGATTTGATTAATGCCTATTCCAATAAATGTGAATGTAAGTGTTGAAAACATGATCATTACATGATAACTTAGCCTTTTTGGCTTCACTAATGTAAGGCAGCAGTAACTAAAATCAGTGTCTACACATACAGTGGGAGAATTCATGTTCTTGGTAAACGTGGTAACTAGTTCAATTCAAGTTATCCCTCCCTGGCTAGTTATCACCTGCATTTATTGGGAGCCTAAGTATAGAGAACTGTATCATCCTGAACTGTGGGTACACTACAGAAACAGTAATAACTTTTTCATTGACTCAACAGTTACTCACTGAGTGCCTCTTACTCGCTCAGGCAATCAATGCCAGATGCTGGGAAGGATAGAGAGAAGATAATCACAGCTTTCAAGTTGGGTGGGGGCGAGGATGGTGCTGAACAATATACTAAAAGATAAAATTATAAGTAAGGATACAGAATAGTCACTTGAGATTTCATAAGGACCAAGAGTCTAATTGTCAAATGTTTGGTACAAAAAGTCAGGGTTATAATGTAAACTTCATGTTCTTCAATAAGACCAGAAAAAGATACCATTTACACTCCCTCCCCACACAAAGCCTCAGTCATACCAAAAGTTGGCATTATTTATACAGCTAAATATTTGCATAATCTACCATTCAGTAATCCATGTATTAGCATGAAACAAGAAATACTCTTGTATAAGAGACAAACTAAAGGATGCTTATGGAGGCTCACAGCAGAAACTGGAAGCAATCCAAATACACTTCGATAGAACAGATTTTAAAAATTTGTGGCACACTCTTCCAAAGGAGTATTTCTCAGCAATGAAAATAAATGAATTCCAGCTATGTGTACCATCATGGATATCTTATTAACATAATACTGAGTGCAAAAATTTTCCAGAAAACCACAGTAAAACTGACAACACATACCATATATATGGTATGTGTTGTCAGTATACACACACACACACACACACACACACACACATATGTATATATATGATTAAACTACATAGAAAATTTAAAAACAAACAAGGCAATGTTAAAATTCAGGAGAGAGGCACAAGGACCACCTTGGGGAGAAGCACACAGGAAGCATAGTTTATTGGTAATGTTTTAATACTTGGGTTAGGTAATGAGTTCCAGCTGTTCATTTTGTTCTTATTTTTGAAAACACAATTGTTCTATAGGATAGGATCAGGAAGAGGAAAGTTTACTGAAGTGTTGTGGACAATTCAGTATTAAGCTAAAACAAATAAATGAACAGGATATGGTTTTAGTTATTAAGTTTTACATATATATATATGTGTATATATATATATATATATATAGTTATATATATATATATAGTTTTAGTTATTAAGGTGTTTATAACCTAAAGGGGCAATTTGACACACTCAACTGATAATTTTGTGTGCTTCTCTAAACCTGCTCTATGACATATAAGTAAACCCAAATGTCCTTGATTTCATGCTTAGTCACACTGTAAGCCTGCACCCGGGATAGGAGGAGATGAAATCTTTCATAAAGTTCATCATTAAAAATTTTTAAAAGTATAATTCTGGAGAGTTGGGTAAATGCTTTAATGTTACCTAGATGTCCTTCTTGCCTCATGTCACCAGAGTCTCTGATCTGGCTTCCAAACGATGTTTTTTTTTTTACTCTCTTATTTCTCACTTCTTGCCTTGTGCAGCTCCTACTGTTGCTTTGACAGGAAGGAATCATCACTACTCCATCTCTCAAGTTTCCACAGTGGTAACTGGGAATATGTTTTAACATTAAAAAAGACTTCTAATTGTTTAGGGATGAAGCATGAAGGAATTACAACATAAAGAAACTCAAGCTGCTTTCAAAGTCCAAATGCACCAACCCCTCCACAAGACCACGCTATGGGTGCCTCTTTTCCTAGCTTCTAGCTGGTCCCAGTGCAACAAGGATCCATGTATTTCTCCTCAATGTCAGGACTCAAGTGAATGCCCCTTTAGGGGCTCTCCCTGGGAGCCTAAAGAGAGGAAATTGTTTCCCCTTATTCCAGGCTAAGTTTCAGCTCTTTTCTCCCGCCCCAGGGTCTAGCCTCCTTTTAGGAAAATTTGACAGTGGTATACACACTTCCTTCAGGGAATATTTTACCTCCGTTCACATGTGTGGTTTTACCCAATCTCAAACCATCTCAAGGACTTTAGAATATTATTACTGGGGGCGCCTGGGTGGCTCAGTGGCTTAAGCCTCTGCCTTCCTCTCAGATCGTGATTTTAGTCCCGGAATGGAGCCCCGCATATGGCTCTCTGCTCAGTGGAAAGCTTGCTTCTCCCTCTCTGCCTGCTGCTCTGCTTACTTGTGATCTCTCTCTCTGTCAAATAAATAAATCAAATCTTAAAAAAAATATTATTACTGGACAGCTGGGCATTTCCCCAAATCTGGATTACTCAGTTCTAAATAACAAGTAATGAAGAACAGCCTTTGGGGAATTCAGGAACTTTTTTCATTCCTTTATTCCTCTGCTCCTCAATCTCTGCAAGCAATTGCTCAAAGAGCAATTCACGCAGGGTAGGAAAATACAATTCAGAGGCAAAAAGCATTCTAAAGTCACATATTTCACTTTCAAACGGAATTTTTCAGACTTCTACCTGCAAAAAGATCATACTATTTATAGTACTAAAGGAATGTAACTTCCACCCTGAATTCACCTTACACCATGTCCTTCAGGAATATCTGGTGAACAACTGGGGACCACGTGAGTTCGACTTGCCTTTTGCTTCATCTCCGCCAAGTAAGGCACAAGTTGCTTGCAACTTTTAAAAGAGCACTCCCTCATCCCTAGATTTCAACACTTCCCTCCGCAAAAAGTCTGAACCAGAGCACTTAACTACACAAAAACGCGTATTTAAAACGAATGCTTTAGGTAAGAGAGAAGGAAAGAGTATATAGGGCAACGCTGCCTTATCGCCCAAAGAGGCTTCCGGAATTCTTAGTAGCCTTAATTTTCCAGTTCCTTCCTTTGACACCCTCGCAGGTTTGTTCTGGCTGGTAAACGCTATTAGAAACTCCTTGTTCACAAACTGATTCATCCCTATTCCCGGCACAGTACTCGAAGCGTAGGCGCCGAATAATGAATGAATGAGTTTGTGGAAAGAAGGCGGGGATAAAAGATTGGCTTTTTTCGAGACAGAACTAGGAGAATTATAGTGGTCGCAAAAAAAAAAAAAAAAAAAAATCCCAAACTTGGACAAATGCCCACTTCCGACGGGCTCTCAGAGTCCAGAGCAGCAAACCACGCCCCACCCACGAGCGACACAAGGGAAACTCAAGCTTTCAGGAAAACCGGAAGTGCCTGGTCACGCGTTGCGCATGCGTGCTTCCGTTCGGCAACCACTGCCATACTCCGTCATCCAGTGAGAAAGCAGAGACTCCGGCCCACGCAGGCCGTAGAACAGTCAGCCCCCACCCTTGCCTCTGCCGCTGCGCATGCGTTATAGGTTGGCCTCTCGCTGAGAGGCGGAGCGAAAGGACAGTTTTTTTTCTTTCTTGTTCCCGCCCCTCTTCTTCCCCCACCTGCCACGTACTGGGCCCGAGATCTCGCTAGGCTTGGTGCGTCCGTGCGATTGGCCGGGGCCCGCGCGAGCCTGCTAGCGAGGTGCGGCAGCGCCGGCGGAGGGCACCGGAGTGGGCCGTGACCGCAGCCTCTCCACAACGCCCTAGAGCCGGGCGTCGGCCTCGCACCGGTCGGGTCAGCGGAGATCCGCGGGGAGGCGGCCGCGGCAGCCTCGGCAGGCGGGTATGGCCGTTGGGGACGGGGGTGCGGCCGCTCTCCCGACGAGGCGGGCCGGGAGACGAGGAAGCGCTGGCAGGGCCTCGCTCGAACCGGCGGGTACCGGGCGGGGGGGTAGGGGCGGAGGGGGCCGTGGGAAGGGTCTGGGGCCCGGGAGGGGCGTCGGGTGGGGGGAGGGGAAGCTGTGGAGGGGGAGGGGATGGGAATCCCGCTGGCCACGGTGGCAGGGAGGCGGGCCTCGGGGGTCCAGGGATTGTTTGGGCCAGCAAGTGCTCTCGCTCCGAGTCCGCCTGGTTCCATGGGGTTGGACTGCCAGATGGAGAGGAGAGGGGAGGTACTTTGTGAGGCCTGGGGTGGTCGAGCACTTAACCCCCCAGAGGAGCTTGTAAGGGTGAGGAGGTTGAAGAATAGCGCCTGTTGGAATAAGTTTATTGGGGTCACCCGAGAGGAACCTTGTTCCTTAGCTGTGTCAGGGCTTAATCAAGCGCCAACTGGAGGCCCAACCCAGTTTTATAGTGATGATGATAGCGAACTTTTAAGTTTCCTACTAACTGTGCTAAGTATTTTAGATGCATGATAATCATCACAAAGGTTCTTTAAACTTAGATATTCTTACTTTGCGTATGATGAAAGTGAGGCTTGGAGAGGTACTTGCCTAAGGTCACCGGGCTTGTAGAAATCTTTACTATCTTAGTGGTCAGGCAGGATTTGTGGCTCCTCGGATTCTTTGGAACAATCAAGGGTTGATTTTGCTTGAATATCTTAAAATTGCTACGCTGTGGAGGTGCCTAAGCAGGCCCCTCTGAATTTGAGCCGGATTCTACCCACAGGGAAAGTGGAACTGGAGGTTTGGCCACTGATCTTGGATTCTGGTTCAGGAGGCAGGATTTTTATGTCCCTTTGGTCAGGTCAGTTTATTCCCAAGTGCTAAAAACAGGGTTCCTGTTGGAGGGTTTGGGAAATTAGTGGCTGTGTCATTTCTGGACTTCAGAGGGAGCCGGGTATGGACAAGATGGGAGAAGAAAATGCTGTAAGGATCTCACCAGCAGTCCTGGCAGCTAGTTGTTCATACCAGTCTCTACCTGGTGACTGGAGTTAGAGAAAAAGGGGACCTGAATTCTGTTACATAAGAAAATTGAGAATGGGATGTTCCCAGAAAGGAAAGATTTTTTGATGTCCTTAGTTTTGTGATGATGATATGCATGTCTTGAGGAGATGGCTGCACAAACTGGCTTATGAAAGAAGCCCTGGTTCCTGGCCACAGGGAGTTTACAGTGCATGGGAAGCACCAAGGAATAAATGAATTTGCAGGCAGATGTGGCAAATATAAAGTAAAACAGACTAATGTTGTCAGATCCATTGAATTGCATTGAACAACCCTCCCCCCATCAAAAGGATGTACTATTCATTACATCAGATGTTGAAAGTTCTCTTAATTAGTATGTTTGTTGGGGGAGTCACTTCTAGTTACATAAAAGAGGTACAGTGTGTGAAGGGCTGCCTTAAGAACTGACCCTAACAGTATAACTTTTCTTCTCCCTGTCCCTTATCAGAACTTTATTATTTCTCATTCATCTTTGGTTTGGGCAACAAAAACAAGTCTTTAAATACCTGCTATATGTCAGGCACTATTCTAGGTGCTTTTAAGAGTAGATAATGATACCTTGCTGAAGCTAAGCTGTGATCCTTAGCTATGTTATTGCTGGTTTACATATCCTATGGATAGGAGGAAGTAACATAACTTTGATTTACTGAAGTTCTTTATTTCTTTCAGACTGTAAGGTAAACAAGGTGGAGTCTTTACCATTTTATTGAAGAGATTATACTTTAGAGCTTAGCACATAGTAGGTATTAAGTAAATGTTTCCTGAGTGAAGAGGGTAGTTTGGCTAACAGGTGTAGAGGTTCTTTCAGTTAATCACAGTGTTTATGAGAAGTCCATTGCGAGCATTGACAGATAGTTATTCTGTTTTACATAAGGCAAGCTTAACATCCATATGTAGGAATACAATCCGCTCTGTTCTGAACTGACCTAAGAGCGTTAGATTCAGTACTTAATGCCTCATTTTAAAATATATTATTAATATAAGCTCTAAAATAGGACAGTACAAATATATATATATATATATATATATATGAAGAGTAAGAAAAAAACAAGGAGGAGGACAAATCGTGAAGAGTATTTAACGGTAGGCTAAATAACATTAGGGTTTCATCCTGCTGAAAAAGTGAAAGTCTGAGGATATAGGCCTTCAAGTCTGACTTTGGGTCCTCACTAAATGGCAGAATTTTTAAAAATCTGTTACAACAATTGGGAAGTTTATTTCCAAGCTGTCAGTATGTGATTGTGGGTCAGTGCATTATGGAAAAAGAGTGTTTCTAAGATAAAAAGGAAAGAAAAATATTATTAATAAATGTAATCTCTTCAGAATATGGCAAGGAGGACTAGAGACATTCATTTAAGGAATACTTGGAAGTACATAAATAGGGAATCTAATCATACACGCCACTAAGGTTTGGGGAGGGGTGAGTTACAGAATATTAAGAGACAATAGTGCACGGTCTTATTAGAAAGTTCTGGAGGATGTCACTCATTTGCCTTTTCTCCTTAAGTTCCCCAAATAGGAAAACTAGAAAAAATACTAGTGGTCTTTTTTACTTTAGAGAGAAAAATTTGAGACTCTGTTTTAGTGTTCACACATGCTTTTCAGGGTTATCATTTAGTTATAGGTTAATACTGTGGAAGCCAGTATTTATTTGTCCTTCATGTAACAAAATTCAGTGACAACCATTACTAGGCACTGTTCTAGACTCAGGAATCCAATGAACAAAACCATTTACTTCTTTATTTTTTAGTAGGAAAGACAATGCAAAGTTAATAAATTCATAATGCCTGGTGGTGATAAGTGATTTGAAGAAAATTATAGCAGGGTAAGAAAGTGAAAGAAGATCCATTTTAGTTTAGCTTTAGGTAGTCAGGACAAATCTCTAAGAAGTGACCATTTGATCAGAGATCTGAATCATATGGGAATTGTGAAAACGACTTATGACAAAGGGAACAGCAAGTGCAAAGCCTTACATTGAGGATTTACTTAAAATATGGGTGCCGCAATGAAATCAGGGAGAAAATTAGGAAATGAGGTTAAATAACTTGGCTAGGGGCCAGAGGCCAGATCATGACCTTGTAGTCCTGTCCTTTACTAGAAGTGAGCTGTGACTCTATTGGGAGATTTTAAGCAGAGGTATGTTAGATTTTATTTAACAGGATTACTCTGATGTTGAGGATAGATTAAAATAGGCAAAGGTAAAAAGCAGGCAGACCACATAGGAGTCTTTTGCAGTAATGCATGCAAGAAATGCTAGTGGCTTGGATCAAGTTGGTAGCAGTAGAGATACTGAAGGGATTGGAATGTAGAGATTTTAAAAGTGGTGGCAACCATATTTTTGGCTATTTCATGGACTTTTTGAAAAAAAATTGTGAACAGCTAGAAGGAAGAAATTGTTACTGAGATAGAGAATATTACAGGAGAAGCAGATTTTGGGGGGAAGATCAGGAATTTGTTTTTAGATATCTTAAGTTAGAAATCTAAATGGTAATGTGAGATAAGCAGGTATGTGGGTGAATGCTAAAAATTGTTTTTAGGCACAAAATAAACTTATCTCCAGACCATTTTAACCTGGAATACTGGAACAGTAAACCTCTTTTGAAGGCCAGAGTTTCTTAAAAGATTCTAATAGTAGATTTCCTTTTCAACTTTTTAAGATAAGTTTTTGTAGCTATTTAATCATCAAAACCATTTTATCAGTCTTTCCCTAGAATTGTATACCTACAACATCCTGGAGTCCACCATGAATGGACAGTTGGACCTAAGTGGGAAGCTAATCATCAAAGCTCAACTTGGGGAAGATATTCGACGAATTCCCATTCATAATGAAGATATTACTTATGATGAATTAGTGCTAATGATGCAGCGAGTTTTCAGAGGAAAACTCTTGAGTAATGATGAAGTTACAATTAAGTATAAAGATGAAGGTAAGATTAAAAGTCTGCGTATTACTTATGATTTTTTTGCCTATCTTTTGTTGAACTATCTCAATAAAAATTTTGTTCCCTTCTGTAGTAATTGAGTACCCATTTAATTTAATTGGATGTTCATGTAGTTAATTATAATTCTTTAATAAGTTAAATAGCTATGTGATTTATTATTAGACGTGGGGCTTTAAATGATAGAACTTTCATGTATATTTTTATAAGCATTTTTTTTTCTCTTTTGCTCATGCAATTCTGGCTTCCTTTTTTGCTTTTAAAACCACACTTTCACTCATCAGTAGGTACTGAATGAAAAAGATTTTCGTGGCCAACTAAGTGAGAAAGCTGGTTGAAACAGAAATGTGTTTCTTTACTGCAGCAATCTTTAGAATGTGTAATATGCTGGTGTACATTGTCAGTTTATAGTATGCAGTGTCCTAGATTAATTTGACCACAAAACAGTTTGTACAGCAGTGGGTTTTACATGACAGATGTTGCATCAAACACAACAGATCTTTATTTCATTTTTTTATACCTGTCTTCTTTATAAACATCTTTGCTGAAAAATTGTGCTCAGGTGGTTACTAGCTTCTTTCTTACCATTGAATTTAATTTCAGTCTGTTTCCCCTTGTTTTCAGTACTTGGCATTGCTACCTATACCATCTTTTTTTTTTTTTTTCCCTTTAAAGATTTTTATTTATTTATTTGACAGAGAGAGCAAGGAGAGAGGCAGGCAGGTCGGGGGGTGGGGTGGGGGGGGGAAGCAGGCTCCCTGCTGTGCAGAGAGCCTGATGCGGGGCTCCATCCCAGGACCCTGACTGAGATCAGGACCTGAGCCAAAGGCAGACGCTTAATCCACTGAGCCACCTAGGCACCCACCTATACCATCTTTTTAAAAATACTCATATTCCTAAACATCTCTGCCACTGCTGTCCTAGTTTTCTTATCACTGACAACTGTTTTTCTGTGTCTTAAAGTAATGCCAGCTGATGATAAGAGAAATCTCAAAATTTCAGTGGTTTAATATTCAGTGAATCATTTAGAGACCCAGGTTGACAGAAACTCTGTTGTGTTCAACACATGGCTTATAAGTTCACCTTGAGCATTAACATCCAGCAGGCAGATGGAGGAAGACAGAGTGTAGGGGATTAGGTGGGGGGATTGTAGTCTCTAGGCCTTAAGGTAATGTATGTCATTTCTCCTCACATCACATTGGCCAGACCCCAGTCATGTGGCTCTGCTGAGATCTCAGTGGCTAGGGGTATGTCCCTGGTTGGTCCACTTTCCAACAACCTACACTGTGGAAGGAGAGTATAAATCACTGATGATCAGCTAAGCTGGCCATTTAACTACAGGTGTAATTCTTTTTTTTAATAAAGTATGATCTAATATTACCCAAACCTAATTTTGAGAGTTATCTGTTTTAAAGGACAGTAAAGGAGACAGTTTCTTCCTGTTCTCTTCCCTAGTATAATCTCATCTATTAACAATACATTGATTTTCATTTCTAACTTGAAAATGTGTGCCTTAATTTACTTCATACTTGGTATAACTTAAACTGACCTCATTATTTATCTGGCTTTCTCTTAACTCCCTTATTTTTGTTTAGGGCAGGGGTTGCCAAACTTTTCTTTAAAAGATCAGATAAAATCTTAGCATTGTGGGTCATTTAAGGCCAGTATTTCACCTATTTAAAACCTTTTAAAAAATGTAAAAACCATGCTCAGTTCACAGTCCTATAAATAAGAATTTTGACCATCGGTCTCAATTTGTGGACCCCTTTCTTAGAGTATCCTCACTGTTGAAAGAATATTCTCTACATCCAGTTACCACATTGAATTGCTTTTTCAGAGTGTTTCTAAGTGTTTTAAATTGTACAGATTTGTATTCCAGAAACTGTTGGGTACTAGGGTGGAGGACTGGCTTAGGTAAAGTTTTTGCTATCATGTATATTCTATTTCTGTTGTGAGTTTCAGAAAATAAGGTAGTTAGAGAAGGTTTCCTTTTACATATATGCTTTATTAAAAATATGTTTAGAATCCCTGAAGTTGAACATGAGATAACGTTATAAGAAATGGGTCTGGTTATAAAGATCTAAAAACAATGATAAAATTCTCAGTTACGCCATTTGTTGCCACCTTTGTTTAAAGTAAATCTGTAATCAGTGTTAAAATTGGTGTAGCAGAGCATCCTTGGAGCAGCCTCCCAGGACAGAACCGACCTCCTCAAGCCCCCAGCCTACCTATGTCTGTGAAGACACCTGGCACAGGACCCTGATTAGCTCCTTGCCTGTGGCTGCTTTTCTGTTCTTGTTCTCTCTAGAGAACATTTTCCTCCAAGCCCTTTGAAATCTTTTGAGACAGATAGCTGATTATAATACTCTTTTTTTTTTTAAAGATTTTATTTCCTTGAGAGAGAGAGAGAGAGAGCACATGAGAGAGAGAAGCAGAATCCCTGCTGAGCAGGGAGCCCAATGTGGGACTCAATTCCAGACTCCAGGATCATGACCTGAGCTGAAGGCAGTTACTTAACCAACTGAGCCACCCAGGCGCCCATTGAGATCTAGGAGATTACAGAATCTTGTGTATAACATGAATATTTTTTTCTAGGGAGAGTTCATAGTTTTCATCTTAGTATCAAAATGGTCAGTGATCCTTTTAGTTACTATTATAATAGCTTTCCCTCCCTTTATATTAGTGGTGTTTTCTTGTATTTAGGATTAAAATTTGAACCTTGAGAATCTGTATTTCTTTAACTTTTGGTAAATATATTTAAATTTTTTGGAACAGAAAGATTTTAGTCTAAACCAGTAATCTGTTATTTTGCTACCATGAATATCCTGGTGACTTGTAAAAGATGACTTAATATATTAATCTTTATGTTTTGGCTCTTATGGGGATATGATAAATAACTTTGCTATAAAAGTAGTAAGCAAAATTGATATGGTATTCTTTTGAACAAGTGCATCTTACCTAGATCATTTAGTGTTTATTTAAAGTTTTTATGGTAGATTCTCATTATGTTCTGTAATCTTCATTTAGATTCTAATTTAATGTATACCTTGGTTTATACTGACACAAATCTGAAACTTTTTTTAAATTCCAGATGGAGATCTTATAACAATTTTTGATAGTTCTGACCTTTCTTTTGCAATTCAATGTAGTAGAATACTGAAACTGACATTATTTGGTAAGTGGTAAACCTTCTAATAAATTTACTGTATTGTCCATTGTATTTTTATTGAAGTCTTTTTAGCTTTTCTCCTTTTGTTTTTATTTTTTTTTAAAGATTTTATTTATTTGAGAGAGAGAGAGAGTTAGCACAAGTGGATGGGAGGGCCAGAAGGATTGGGAGAAGCAGACTGCAATGAGTAGGGATCCTGATACAGGATACTCTGGACTCAGGGATCATGACTTGAGCTGAAGGCAGACACTTAACTGGCTGAGCCATGCAAGCACCCAGATTTACTCCTTTTAAAGACTCAGAATTAAGTGATAACTTTTTCAGTTATATCTGAAATTTTGAATTATTAGGCCTAACTATATATTTGACGATTATTAGAAGATTTGAAGAGTAATAGAAAGTAGGCATGTTTAGTCTACGGCCATACCACCCTGAACGCGCCCGATCTCGTCTGATCTCGGAAGCTAAGCAGGGTCGGGCCTGGTTAGTACTTGGATGGGAGAAAGTAGGCATGTTTAAATTCTCCCTTCTGCTCAGTACCATATGTAGCAGCGGATGCCACTTATAGAAGTATTTACAGGTTTGAAAATAATACAGGGTTAAAACTATCTTTATTAAGTTTTAGTTTTATTAAGTTTATTCATTTTATTATTAAGTTCTTAGTATAGATAATTACCTTTTATAACATGCTTTTACTTCTCAGGACGTAACGTATAGGCCTCATACTGTAGACATTATTTTTTCAGGAGTACTTAGAGTAAATTATAAGTAGTTTTGATAAAAATGAATATAAGATTAATTATAATCTTAAGATTTTGTTTTCTTATTGACATTAACAAATTTGTGAGGTGTAACTTTTTTTTTTTTTAAAGATTTTATTTATTTATTTGACAGAGATCACAAGTAGGCAGAGAGGCAGGCAAAGAGAGAGAAAGGAGGGAGCAGGCTCCCTGCCGAGCAGAGAGCCTGATGTGGGGCTCGATCCCAGGACCCTGGGATCATGACCCGAGCCGAAGGCAGAGGCTTTAACGCACTGAGCAACCCAGGTGCCCCTGAGGCGTAACTCTTAAGGGGATAAAATATTGAAATGATTACAGAGTTAAAGTGGTAGTATGATTATGTGAAAAATAAAATCTAGGCTTTTTTTCTTGGATGTTTTGTTTAAATTTTTAAAAAGTTACGTGGCACTGAACCTTATAGTTCCATGGAACATGATGTTGGCCAGTTGGTTTAATTTGTATTTATTTCATCTCCATCTAAGAAGGCTGAATGTGATTCAGATTTTAAAATGCTAATAAAAAAATTAAAACTGCGTAAAAAATTTTTTTAGATAAAAGGTATCATTTTACAATATTGAGTCTGAGGTAGTTAACCACTGTTGCCTGGCTATCAGGAAGGTTTGATAAACTGAAAACCTTCCTTCCAGAAATACTGAGGACATGCTAGATCAAGTATTACAAATGTGTTTTTTGAAGTGTATACTTGACTTGATTCAGAGAGTTAAGAGAAATGTCCAGGGACCAAAAGATAGATGGAATTAAAAACCAGGACCAGAAGGACCCAAGATCTGAGACTTGGTGCACTTTTGGTCGTGATGGTCAAGGTTTTATTCTGCATAATCTAAGGACTAATGATTTGGTGTTTACATGGTAGAGACCTTGGGTCCTAGACCCTGAGTGAACTATACTCTAAAAGTTGTAAAAGAAAAATACCTCTTCATTAATACAGAAAAGTCAAGGAATTGATACCAGAAACTCTCATACCCTGGCACTGTTGGGTTTGTGAAGTCTCCCTTAAGGATTTCTAACTGTGTTCCCTAAGTCCTGGGTTTAAGTTTAAACTATCTGCATAGTTTGAGAACTTGCAAGCCCATATACTACCATTAAAAAAAACAAAATAAAAAACAAAACCAAAACAAAAACAGTAAGAAGCAAAGGCAGAAGTCTCTTAAAAGGAGTATGTTCTCAATCCAAGTCACAGGCTTCTGGACAGGATCCTGTTGATAAATATAAGAGTTCAAGTAAGACATGTGAAACAGTCCATGTAAGCAAGAAACAATGGCCACAGCTAGTAGTAGGAGGAGACTAAGAACTTTAGTTAATAGAAATGTTCATATATAAAATATGCACTAAAAGTTGAGATGTAAAAGAATAAAGAAGTGTAAGAACAAGGCACTATGTAAAAGGAATAAACAGATTTTATTTTATGTTTTTTTTTAAGATGATTTATTTATTTATTTGACAGTGAGAGATCACAAGTAGGCAGAGAGGCAGTCAGAGAGAGAGGAGGAAGCAAGCTCCCTGCTGAGCAGAGAGCCCAATGTGGGGCTCGATCCCAGGACCCTGAGATCATGACCTGAGCCGAAGGCAGAGGCTTTCACCCACTGAGCCACCCAGGTGCCCCAATAAACAGATTTTAAAAACAAATCAAGGTAACTTTTGGAAATGAAGAAAATAATCATTAAAATTAAATACAAAGTGGGGAGGTAGAACAACAGAGATTAGTCACAGTTGAAGAGAGAATTAGTGAACTGAAAGGTAGTCTAAAAAAATTACAGAATCAAGCACAAAAACAGAGATGAGGAATATGAGAGAATTTGAGAATGAGAAAGTTCAGCCTTTTCCCATTAAGACTTTAAAGAAGGAGAAATGGGGAGTGGAAATATTTCAGGAGGTAATGGCTAAAGAAATTTTTAGAACTATATAAAAGAAGTAAACTATCAGATTCAGGAGGCTCAGTGAGTCCTGAGCAGGATAAGTAAAAAGAAAACTCCACTGGACATACTATCACAAAAGTGGGCAATATGTTAGGCAAAAAGATCTTAAAAAGTAGCCTGAGAGAATAAGACTGATCACCTACCAAGCAATTAGACTGTTGGTAGACATCTTCATAGTAATAATTGGAGCTAGAGATAGTAAAGTAACATTTTCAGACTGCTAAGAAAAAAAATAACTGGAAAAGTAGTTGTCTGTAGTCTGGTAAGCTCGAGGAATAAAGGAAGATAAAAACATTTTCTGGGCTCCTGGGTGGTTGAGTTGGTTAAACGACTGACTTGATTTTGGCTCAGGTCAGGAGATCCAGCCTTACATTGGGCTCTTTACTGGGTGTAGAGTCTGCTTAAGATTCTCTCTCTCCCTTCCCTCCCCCCATACTCAGGTGCTCTCTCTCAAAAAAATAAAAATAAAAATTTCAAGAAATTTTAAATAAATGCTGAGAGTTTGCTACTCGTGGGCCCTGTTAAAAGAATTTTTTAAAAATAGTTTTTCAGCAAGAGGGAAACTGAGTCCAGAAGAATGGTGAAACATGCAAGATAGTGTGAGCACATAAACTCATTAACATAAATTTAAATGGGCACTGATTATAAAAAGAAAATTAATAGTTTTAGGAATATAAAAACAAGATGGGACAAAAATGCTGATTATATGCAAGACAGGAGGGGATGATAGGAATTAAAATATTTTAAAATTGTTTGGGAAGTAGATACTAATTAGATTTTTAAAAATTGAAGTATACATGTCTGAAATGTAAGCGTGATTCAAGAAAGACTAGAAATAACCAGTAGGGGGAAAAGGAGGAAAGAATACCTGGTTGGTTCACTAGATGATGAGAAAAATAAGCAGAGAGAAAACTTGATAAGTAGAAAGCATGAAATACTAACAATACATATAAATGGACAAAATGTGCATGTCAAAAGATAGCCTCTGCCTGGAGTTAAACAAAATTTAGTTACATGCTGATTATAACTGGGTGATTGACATCAAAGAGGGCATGTGATATGAACCCTGGGTATTATATGCAATTGATCAGTTACTGAACACTACATCTGAAACTAATGATGCACTATATGTTGGCTAATTTAATTTTAGTTAAAAAAAAACACAGTATAATATTATGCAAAGTTTGAAAGCAGAGGGCTAAAAAATACACTAGACAAACTCAAGGCTAGTGGGTAATAATAATAATAGAATGGACTCTAAGTGAAAAATTCATTAGTAATAGTCACTTATAATGATAAAAAGTACAATTCACTGGGAATATATAACAATTCTGAACACTAACACAGCATAGCTTTAGATTTTTCCCTAGGGAAAAATAAATTCACAATCATGGGAGAGCTTTTATGCTCTTTTCTTAGAAACCGGTAAGGCTCCAAATTAGTCAGGATACAGAAAATTCAAGTAAATCAAATACAGGCTTGGTCTTACGCATCTAGCGATCAGGGAGTGTAATTTTTTTTTTTAGTACATGTGAGCATTTATAAAAGCTGATCATGTAGTGGTTTTTCCAACAAATTTCAATAAATATCAGAGAGGAGATATTTATTCTCTGATTATATTCTAGAGATTATATTCTTTGGCCTCATTAGAAATCACTGGACAAAAATAACACAAATTATGGGACTTTTTAAGATAAAAATAGGCTTTTAAGTAACAAGTCAAAGAAGAAATTATTATTGGAATTAGAAGTAATTAGTTATTTTAGAGTGTGCAAAGGTAAACTTGAAGGGATATTTGTAGCATTCAATACAAGAAGGACAAATAAGTTGGAAGAAATAATAAAGAGCAGAAGTGAGCTAGAAGTTGGGGAATTGATAGGATCAATAATTTTGAGAGGATACAAGGTAGCAAACCTCTTTTAAGATTAAAGTTAAGAAGAAAGAAGGCACAAATAAACAATATGAGGGATGAAAAGGGGCACACTGCAGATTGCAGTGAGGGAGAATGAACACCATGAACAATGGGATGTTCAGTAAAAGTATTTGGAAAGGATTTTTCATAGCTTGGGTTTATGTTAGATGATTTTGGATAAGGTTCAAGGAAGTGCAACTTGCCCTAGATTGTATGTTCTTGGGAGGTGGGGATGGTCCTATGATTGGGTATCTTACTAAGTCTTATGCGGAATTAATTGAGAGTAAAGCTTCAATTGGTAAAACAACAGCAGTCACTCACTTTAGCCAGGGGAATGTTGGTCATTTTTGTGGTTTGGTCACTGCTCTTGTTTTGTCTGAGTTCTCATGTGATTATGCAGGGACTCTGTTGTCTTCATCTATCACAGTCACAGAGTGATCTTTTCTGACTTGTTGGTATTCTTTGAAATTGTTC
This sequence comes from Mustela putorius furo, assembly GCF_011764305.1. Classification (NCBI taxonomy): domain Eukaryota; kingdom Metazoa; phylum Chordata; class Mammalia; order Carnivora; family Mustelidae; genus Mustela; species Mustela putorius. Next base: position 27,200,041 of record NW_025421987.1, read on the forward strand.
ATGTTCACCAAGAGAACACTGCAGCTTACTTGTGAGTGCCAGCCAGGCCAGCTTCTGGCAGCACTTAGGGCTGTCTTACAGGACTAGGCCAGTTCCTGCTTGTCAAGAGTGCTTTTCTCCCTTTTAGATATTAGAGAAAACCCAGTAGTACCCTAAAAAGCAAGTAATTGATGTAGGTAGGAGATTGTATTGAACTTCCTCATAATTATATAGAGAGTACATAAAATAGGGTTGTGTTCAGAAAGCTTACATTGATGGTTTGATGTTTGCAGCTTACCTAATGAAGAATCCTGGAACTTTTATTTTCAAATGGATTTCCTTTTTTAATTTGTTGCCTTGGGAATTTGTATATATGTATACTGGCAATGCATAAAGCCTGTTAGTTAAGTTTAATTTTGGACTCCTGTCTTGAAGCTTGCACTTAGAGCCTAGGGTCTTACCTTTTTTTTTTTTTTTTCTTAAAGTAACCTTAGTGGTGATAGTCTTTGTTGCTGGATAAAGGATTTCTTTTTCTTTTTTAAAAGATTTTATTTATTTATTTGACAGAAATCATAAGTAGGCAGAGAGGCAGGCAGAGAAGGGGGAAGCAATCTCCCCGATGAGCAGAGAGCCTGATGCGGGGCTCGATCCTAGGACCCTAAGATCATGACCTGGGCCAAAGACAGAGGCTTTACCCACTGAGTTACCCAAGTGCCCCTGGATGAAGGGTTTCTTTTATTTTATTCCTTTTTTAAATTTTTAAGTCAGCTGAAAGTCATTTCAACCAACTGAGGTAATGTTGCCTTCATTTAAAAAAAAAAAAAACAACCGGGGCGCCTGGGTGGCTCAGTGGGTTAAGTGTCTGCCTTCGGCTCAGGTCATGATCCCAGGGTTCTGGGATCGAGCCCCGCATTGGGCTCCCTGCTCAGCAGGAAGCTTGCTTCTCCCTTTCCCACACCCCGTGCTTGTGTTCCCTCCCTCGCTGTGTCTCTTTCTATCAAATAAATAAATAAAATCTTAAAAAAAAAAAACGATTATTAAATAATTTCTGACTTTTTGTGGTTTATATACTGCTTTAGAAGTAATTACTTTGAAGGACATTGGTGATTTGGATTCATGAAGTCTGCATTTTTTTTTAAATAGGTTACTTTTTAGGTCAGTTATTTTAGGTGCTATTTTTTTCCTTTTTTTAGGTCAAAAATAGGCAAGAGGGATGACAGTTCTATCAGTCATGTTGCATCTTTTAACATATATGTATAGAATAAGGTGTTTAGGTGTTTATAATATTACTTCAAGAATACAGAAGAGTAGTGTGGGAGAAAAATGAGCTTTTGAAGGTACATAATTTCTGCTAAAAATATATTAAAAATATATTAAAAACTTAAATTAGTTTATTGTAGTTTATCCTAATAGAACTTTTTTTTTTTTTTTAAAGATTTTTTATTTTTATTTATTTGACAGAGAGAGATCACAAGTAGGCAGAGAGGCAGGCAGAGAGAGAGAGAGAGGAGGAAGCAGGCTCCCTGCCGAGCAGAGAGCCTGATGCGGGACTCGATCCCAGGACCCTGAGATCATGACCTGAGCCGAAGGCAGCGGCTTAACCCACTGAGCCACCCAGGCGCCCAATAGAACTTTTTTTTTAACCAGTGTGATCATGGACCATAGATGTGCATCAACAAAGACTGATGAATATTTATTTTTTCCAAAAAGTAAATTATCAATAATAAAAAAATCCTTAAAAAGAGTTATCATTTAAATGACATCATTAGGTATCTTGTTTTTGTTTTCACTTTTTAAAGAAAGTACATTTATTTTTCCTTATTGCTTTAATTGTGTTGATAGATTATTTAAGAACATTGCCCAATTTTAAGCAAATTAATCTTTTGTTCCAGTTAATGGCCAACCAAGACCCCTTGAATCGAGTCAAGTAAAATATCTTCGTCGAGAGCTGATAGAACTGCGAAATAAAGTGAATCGCTTGTTGGATAGCTTGGAACCACCTGGAGAACCTGGACCTTCCACCAGTATTCCTGAAAATGGTAGACTGTGAATCCCTTTTATTCTCCTTATGTCTTTTTTTAAAAAATTGGCTTATTTTGATTCTAATAAAGTTTATAGTATTATGTAAGTTTCAGGTGTACAATATAGTGATTCAACAATTCCATACATCATCCAGTGCTCATCATGACAAGGACACTCCTTAATCTCCAACAACTGTTTAACCCATCTCCCTTTAGGTAACCATCAGTTTTCTATAGTTAAGAATCTTTGTTTCTTTTTTTTTCCTTTGCTCATTTGTGTTCTTTCTTAAATTCTGTGTATGAGTGAAATCATATGGTATTTATCTTTCTTTGACTTTTTCTGCCTAACATTATTCTCAATAAACTCACATTTTGTTTGCAGATTTTTTTTTTTTTTTTTTTTTTTACTTTTTAAGTAGGAGTAGGTTGGCACCCCTGATGTTACCTTTTCTTATTCTTACCTCTGTGTTAGTATTCAAACCTGCGGTTCTTTAGGATTACTAGGAGATTTTATTTTGCAAATTTTGGGATCTCATCATAGACCTACTAGAGGGCAGGGCCCAGGAATCCCATTTTTAAAGTGCTATCCGGTTGATTTCTTATAGCTAGTCTTAAACCCCTGGATTGATCTCTGTCAAATAAATTAAAAAATCTTTAAAAAAAAACCCAACAACCCTGGGTTTATGAATAGGTCAGTTTTCAAACACCTTTGACTCTTGAACTGTTTTCATTGTAATAATCAATGTGTCTTAGGAATTGCAGTTATTTCATGAGTTTTATGGGGCATATGAAGTAGTTTTATTTATTTATTTTTTTGAAGTAGTTTTAAGTAAATAATTTAAGATCACTACGTTCAAATGGTATATTGTAAAGTTTATCTTTTTTTTTTTTTTAAATATTTTGTTTACTTAACAGACAGAGATCACATGTAGGCAGAGAGAAGGGGGGAAGCAGGCTCCCTGCTGAGCAGAGAGCCCGATGCGATGCCGATGCCGGGCTTGATCCCAAGACTCTGAGATCATGACCTGAGCCAAAGGCAGAGACTTAACCCACTGAGCCACCCAGGTACCCCTATAAAGTTTATCTTAAATGTAATTTCTAATCATATGCAAAGATAAACTTTTTTCCCCCCATTTTACAGACATGTACTGTTTATATTAAAGCAAGATTTATTGACAAATTTGGAACTGACAATGTTTTTGGACCAAATATATTTAACAGTATAGACTGGAGTTTATGTATTAGGACTTGAAAGTAGATTAAAAAAAAAACTGCTTTCTTCAACTTTTTAAATTAATTTATTTTTTAAAAAAGATTTATTTATTTGACAGAGAAAGAGACAGTGGAGAGAAGGAATACAAGTAGAGGGGAGTGGGAGAGGGAGAAGCAGACTTTGCTGAGCAGGGAGCCCGACACCGGGCTCAATCTCAGGACCCTGGGATCATGACTAAGGGTAGACGCTTAATGACTGAGCCACCCAGGCGCATCCCCCACCCCCCTTTCTAAAATATTTTATTTGTCAGAGAGAGAGTGCACACACAAGCAGAGGGGGACAGACAGAGAGAGAAGCAGGCTCCCCACTGAGCAAGGCTCCTGACTCAAACCCATGACCTGAGCTGAAGGCAGATGCTTAACTGAGCCACCCAGGCATCCCAAGCTTTTTTCAATTTTTAATATTCTTAGATGTTGCACTTAAAAATCTCAAGTGTTTTTGTCTTTTTTAAATTTTTGTGTCTGCATTTAAATTATATGCTTAAAATCATCTGTATTATGAAATAGTGATTTTTTAATAGAGTCTGGATGACTGTATATAAGGGGCTTAATAGAAGATGATTTTGTGGGAAAGTAGCATTTTATAATCCCTTGCAGCCATTAGATTCGTAGAGATTATATTTTTGGCTCCATTTAAATTTTGGAGTTTTCTTAGTTTAGGTATATTGTAAATAAAGCTTCATTTTCTATAATTTTATTCTTCCTCTCTCCCTCCAGCTATGTGAAGTTTTACTAATAGTAGATTCTCAATAAATTTTTAGTGATTAGTAATTTCTCCTTCTACCTCTGTATTTCAGAACATATTGGAGATGTGCTGGAATTCTAGAATAAAACCTATGTGGCCTTTTTAATCATGAAACTTTTTATATTTTAGATTAAAGCATATGGCCTGACAGAAAGCTCCAACTTTAGGTCAAGAATCTGAAGGAAACTTTTGACCATTTTGTCAGAAGAATTCATAGTTGCTGACACAACAGCATTTGCGGATAATTTCAGGGGATTTAAGCATCTGTAGAATGTTATGAAACTTAGATAAAAATTCCATTGTAGCCAGTACTGTGCAGAAATTACCTGTAGTAGCCTGTGTTCTGCTATAAGGGATAGAATTATAAGCTTTTAGGTTTGGTGAAGCAACCTTTCTGTTCTCACATATTTCTTACCAATATATTTACTACTTCTCTTTATTAACCCTTTATTTTCATATGTTTTATTATTAACTTTTCACCTATGTTAATGTAAAAGATATTAAAACTGGTTTCCTCTCAGCATTTTGTAAATTATACCACATAGAGTTTCTGTGTCTGGCCTCCTTTCTTGTCAGGGTATCCTGTTGTAGTTATCTAATGAGTGAGTAATACATTCTGTGCTTTAATTTTACAGATGGTTGTCATTTATTTTTTGTTTCCTCTTCTGTGCTTAGGAAGATCATTTACCTTTTGACCATCTACTGCCTTCTTTGAAGCTTCTAAGCTTTTAGAACATATCCTGACTTAACAATCAGGAAAATAGTGTTGAATAAACCAGAAAAATCCTACTCCAGAAACTGCAAGTCTGGTCTAGAAAATATTGTTGCCAGTCAGTTGTCGGTATTCTTTAGAACAATGTGGCTTGCCCTTACCCAGAAACATGTGGTTCTTCAATGGTCTTCCTCCCATGTTCTTCAGTGGTTTACCTCTGCAGGTTTTTGGATACTTGCTTCCTCTCTGAGGATTATGATGTAGGCTGCCTTGGATACTGGATTGACCTATTGCAGTAGCTATAGCAGCAAATGGGCTAGTCGGAGCTACTAGTAGGTTAGTGTGCCTCTAGTATTGTGTTTCCTGATGGATTTAATTTGTAGTAAGTGGAAGGGTACACAGGTAGTGGAAGGTAGTAGTGTGAGAGGGGATAGCTTACAGATTGGTGTGATATGCTTTTGGCATGTAGCCTTGGAATTAGGAATTAGGAAGAAAATTGGTGAGGAAGATGAATAACTTATTTTAAAGGAGTACTTACTAGAAGTTTTCTTCCAGCAGTGGAAGAAATATTAGTGTAACCAGTGAAATGATAGGAATGAATATGAGCTACAAGCCCATGTGTGCTTATATTCTACTTGGTACTTAACAGTTTTTCACAAGATAAATTTTGTCTTGATCATAGAGATAATAACTGATGTTCATACTTCCGTGATAACAGAAGAAAATTGATAATTACTGAGTAAATGGTTAGCAGTATCCCTCTTTGTTTACTTATTTTATTTTTGATACCTTTTTAAAAAACTTTTTGTTACCTTTTTGGTTTCAGGTTCCTATCTATATATTGTGGGTTTACTTGAATCCCTTACCTTTCACAATGTAGTTGTACAGATGCATGTTGAGTACTTTAGTATCCGTAGAAGAAAAGCATGGTTTTAAATTTATCATGCTCATGTTTAAATTATTTTTCTATTTAAAAAACATAATTCATTATGGAAAGATACGCAAAAGTAGACACAGTACTCTAATAAATCTTGAGAACCCACCCCCAACTTCAGTAATTATCAATCCATAGTATCCGTCATCTAGACTCCCATACATTTCCACCCCTATTATTTTGAGCAAATCTCAGACATACCATTTCAACTGTAAAGTGTTTTAAGGAGACGTAGCAAATTAAAAGGATGTGTTTAATGTATTGATGGGCTTGAGGTTTCCATGTAATTAATAATGAATAGACAAGTAGAAATAAGACATAAGAGTTCATTTCATAACTTCATTTAAGCTTCTTTATCCTTTTGCAAATTTAAGCATTAGTGTTCAGTATATATCTGATTGTAGGATATATGTAGGTCATGGGCTCCAAAAGAAGGGGCAAAATGTTTTTCTCTGTTATGGAGCTTGTATTTTTTTTTTCCTCACCTAATAATTCTTAGGGGAGGAGATAAAATTTTTTTGAAAAAACTAGTTTTTAAAATTTCTTTTTGATCCTTCTTTCTGATTTTAAAAATCAAGTATGAAGAGGAAAGTAAAATGAACAATTATGCTATATTCAGAGATACTTTTGAACATTTCGGACTGTATGCACATATATTTTTCCCTATTTTGTATTTTTTTTTAGGCTTCACTAAGTATAGATTAAATGGAAATAAGTTTTTGTTTATTCCTCTCATAGATACTGTGGATGGTAGGGATGAAAAGCCTGCTGCTTCTGATTCTTCTGGAAAACAGTCTACTCAGGTTATGGCAGCAAGTATGTCAGCTTTTGATCCTTTAAAAAACCAAGATGAAATCAACAAAAATGTCATGTCAGCGTTTGGCTTAACAGATGATCAAGTTTCAGGTAAGTTAGTTCCTCCTTCCCATCCTTCATTCCCTCTCGTTCCTTCCATCTCCTTTCCTTCTGTAATAGGGTAATAGCTACAGTGATGTGCGTATATCTTAAAGGTTCAGTTCAATAAATTTCTACTTTTGTATATACCTATATAAAACACCAAGTAAGATCAAGATCTAGATGATTTCCAGCACCTGGAAAGCTTTCTTAAAGTAGAACCCTACCCTTAAAAGAATAACCCCTGTTGGTTGTAGGTAAATTTTATCAAAAGTGGAATTCAGAAAGTTTATAATTTTTTTTAAAAATCTGAACCATTTCATAATCTTATTTCAGATTTGTTGTAGGATTTAAATTGTATTTCATGTCTTCTCTCTTTGGATATTAAACTAGAGAAATTTAAATTTAAATGTAGATTTTGGTTAAAGTGCTTTTGTGTGGAAACTGCTCTTATATGAGTGGTTTTAACCTTAAAACAGTACCTATACTATGATTGCTTCTTTTTATTTTTGGCTATAATTTCTTTAGTATGTTTTCTGCTTTCTCTCTCTTTAGATTCTGATTACACATACAGCTCTGTAATTTTCATTTGAATCTTTGTATAGTTTATTTTTTTTGAGATTCCTTACCTTTGCATTAAGACTATATCCCTTTAACTCCTGCATTTTTAATTCTTTAAAAATATTTATAATTAAAAAAATAAAAATATAATAGCTGCTCAGTGTTTGTCTGCTTTATCCAGTATCTGGGCCTTTTCGGAGTGCACTTTCTTTTGCCTGTCTTTTTACTCTGAGTATGGGTCACGTTTTCCTGTTTCTTTGCATATCTGATAATTTTTTATTGAAAACTAGACATGATGGTTAATATGTTTTAGTGACTGATTTTTTGTTACTGTCACTCTGGCAAGGAGTTAACTCGTTTGGATTCAAACTACTCATTCTTTGTCCCCATGGAATCTAGCAGCTAACATCTCTGCTCAGCCCTTTTAACTCTTGGTGCTGCTTTTTTCCCTGAGGCCTCTTATGTGTCCACCTCTGAATTTTGTGGCCTGCTGAGGATTTTAGGCAGAGCTTATATGTAATTTGTAGGTCTCATTCCTTTGGTGGCACTGTTTTTTTTTTTTTTAAAGATTTTATTTATTTATTTGACAGAGAGAAATCACAAGTAGATGGAGAGGCAGGCAGAGAGAGAGAGGGAGGAGGAAGCAGGCTCCCTGCCGAGCAGAGAGCCCGATGCGGGACTCGATCCCAGGACCCTGAGATCATGACCTGAGCCGAAGGCAGTGGCTTAACCCACTGAGCCACGCAGGCGCCCCTGGTGGCACTTTTAATCCAGGGATTTTTCCCCTCAAATTTCTAGCTAGTTGGCCAGCCATGAAGTTGACACTCTGGCTTTCTACTGTTGTGGCTCCAGAGGTCAGAGCTTACAATTCTTAGTCACTGTAATTCCACTGGGGGTAAACATTTCTGGTTTCTGCTGACATTTGGTTGACTTCCAGTGATTTCAAATAGTTGTTTTCTTCTGTTTTGTCTAGGGCTTTTGTTGTTACCTCTGACCATTTACTTTGCCATTATTAGTAATTGGAAATATAGGATTCAATCTATAAATTTTATTTTTCTTTGAGACTTTTATGTGACTATTCACTAAAGGGAATTATGTGAAATTCTGGAAAGACAAAATGTGTATATGATGTATGTTCTTTGTGAATGAAGACATCACACAAGTGATGCATCTGAAAAACACTTTTTAGAGCAACTGAAATTTGAGTTAATGGTATGGCTTCTTAATACTTAAGACTTCAAGAAATGGTGGGTAAAGGAGTCAATAGTTACATATATATATATAAAGTCAGGCTTAAAATTTTGATTAGAATATAGTATATGCCATACCAGAATAACATGATTAATATGATTGACATTATTTGAAGGACATTTTTCTAGTAGCCATGGATGTTGAAGTAAGAAAAACTGTGCACATAGAAAATGCCAGGATGCTTTCTGATTATTCACGTCTGCTGTTGCACAAAGCTTGACTGCCGTAGTGAATGAGGACATGGGAAGGAGGAATAGAATATTCTAAAGATAGGATGGGCAGCATTAACTAATAGGTTACATACAAGAGAGAAAAGAGGGATCAAAATAACGTACTGTTTTAGGTCAGTAATGCAGTGTCTTTTGTAGGAGACTAGATGTGTGTATGTACATTATGTAAATATCAGTAACATGTGTGCTTGGCCATTTTACTCTGGTAACCCATCAGTTTCTCTTGCATTACCAGTTTTTTCGCCTAGTTCAGTTCTCATCAGTACCTGGACTACCATTGGCCAGCTACACAATTGCCTAATACAGTGCTAAATTCTGGGATCCACCAGTGCAGAGGATAGAGGTTTACTCTCAGGGAACTTAGCTAGTAATAACAAGTCCCTATGGGGAACTTACTAAATGGTCATCACTTTCATAAGCTCTTAGGCTATAATCACTGTCATAAATATTTGCTATAAGCGCTTGTTAGCTCCTGATCCTTAATGAAGTAGAAGTGGGTTATTTCTTTGTACAGATGAGGAAACTGAGGCACAGAAAGAGATAGTGTGTCTAGAATCTGAGAGCTAGTAAGTGGCAACACTGGCATTTGAACCTAGGCAGTCTGGCTCCATAGTCGGAGCTTTTAACCACTCTTCTGTATTAGCCAATAGAGAGAACTTACAGGAATAAACATTATCTGTAGTTGTCTTTGGAGTGTCGTCGTTGTCACAGGATTGGAGCTCTAGCTAACTTTTTCCATTTACTTCTTTGTTCATTACTTTAGAAGAATTTGAGTGACTCCAGGAATTTGAGAGGTAGTCTTTGAAAGGCAGACAAAAAGAATCAGAAAGGAGCTTGGCCCAAAGAGCTTGTATAACCTAAGGGAAAGATGGGAATTATTCACAGATACAAAGTAGAAGTTGTAAGGGTCATAATAAAAGTATACTTTATGGAAGTTCACAAGTGGAAAAAAGTATTCATGGGTTAAAAAGGCTTACTGGAGTAAGTACTTGCGATTTAAAGAACATCGAATTTAGAAAACATGAAAATGGGAGTGTAGGGAACAGTGATACATGGAGGGAGAAAAAAATATACTGTGGGAGTAGGGAATAGGTTAGTTTCAGCTGAAGGAGGCTTATAGGAGGAGGAATTGTGAGATATAATGTTTGGACCTTTGAATACTAAACTGGAGGGTTGAACTTGATTATGGGCAATGGAGACCCACTGAAGAATGAAATACTTTTGGTTGATCTACAAAATAAATTAGATGGCATGAGGTAGAGGATAGTGGTATTGCAGAGATGAGTTTTGATTTTTGCAGGGGGAGTTCAGGACTTAGGAATATAATACTCTTCATTTTAGAGGGAAGGGTTTCCAGTTGTAGTTTTGGATTCTTAAAAGAGAGTGGAGCAAAGGAAAAAGCGAAGTATACACACATACACTGTAAAAAGCGGCACTTGTGGTTATGCTTATTCTCTAGTACTTTACATTTTTAGTATCTTTCAAGCAAACTTATTAATTGAGCTTGCTGTGGAAAGGTCTTGTATTAGAAACTAAACTGGCTTGTCATGACCGTTTAGGGCCACCCAGTGCTCCTGCAGAAGACCGTTCAGGAACACCCGACAGCATTGCTTCCTCCTCCTCTGCAGCTCACCCGCCAGGAGTTCAGCCACAGCAGCCCCCGTATACAGGAGCTCAGACACAAGCAGGTCAGAATGAAGGTAAAATAGAAATAAGAGCACCTCTTTGGGGAGGTAAATGTGCAGAGATGTTTTTGGCAGCCTTGTCGGTGATGGTAAAGAGCTTACATAAGTATTCGTGCTATGAATATGATTGTAAAAATTTTTGATTTACTGATATGGAATGCTTTTGGGTTAAAAGTCAGTATGCTTCTGATTTTTGAAAAGAAAAAAAACCCCGAAAAAGTGCTTATGTGAATATAAATACATGGCAGAAGATCAGGAAGGAGTCATACCAGTCACCAGTCAGTGGACCAGGGGGCCACAGGTGACCCACTGACGTGGCATTTCATTTTGCCTAATACTTAAGGTGCTGTTTTATTTCTTTATTCCTTCCCTTCTTGCATGTTTATTATTTTTATAATTGGAAAGATTTTGAAAATAGAGGTAGAGCAGAACTTAAATGTAGTTCTTTTGTAAGATAAATAGCCCTTTAAATTTTTGTGCAATTAGCAATATGACTTTTGTGGAAAAAAAAAAGCAGTGTATTTTAAATCAAACTTGTTTTTTCTAAATGATGTGTCCTTGGATGAGCAATTCAGTCTCTCTGGGTTTTAATGTTCTCTCACTGTCAATTAGCAAAATTAGACAAAACTAGTGGTACTAAAAGACTGTCTCTAGTGCCGATTGAAATATAGTTGAAAGCTCACTATTTAAATAGGTAAAAGGCTCATTTCATTACCATGGTGGAAGGGGATTGAGAGGCCACAAGCTCAGTATAGCAGGCACTGAAGTTTAAAACTATATACATTCTTCTACTTTAAAACAAACACCAGGTGGTGCTTTAACTTTTATAAAGGGACCAAGTGGTGGTATGGTGTTTTTTTAGCATCAGAAATAAGTGACTGAGTTTATCAATCATATTTAAAAAAAAAATTTATAGTCTAAAATGAACGAGCACTTCCGTAATAGAGTCCTAATCATTCTGTGGCTGTATTTTAGAGTCGTCCTGCTGGATGAATTCTAGGCTTAGGGTCTAGCAGGTGGCAGTTTGCTGGTAAGTGGGAGGAATGTCTTACTGCTTCAGCCTCTTCTCAACCAAGTTGATAGTTTTCATTTTGTATTAAGGTGAAACTGCCCAAACCGGAATAAATGGAACTGAAGCAGATGTAGGCTGAAGTGGAGGCAAAGCAGAGTTTGGATATGATGGGACTTAAGTTGTTACTTAAATTCCATAAAAGGGGGCTTGGAATTATAAATATTTTTTCTAAGAACTTTAATCTTAATATGTCCTCACTTCAGGTGAACTGACATCATTTCTTCTTTTTTTTTTTTTAATCCCATCTTAAGCGGTATATACTATTGCAGAATGACAGTTGGAAGGATAATTGTACCAAATAATGTTTGCTTATTCACTTATAAAGGAATGAGATTTAATGCTCTCTCTTAATGTCTCACATTATTTTATTGTGTTTATCTTAATTAAAAATTATTTTCAAATAGGTAAAAATTTTAAAATATAAGAGGTTGAACAGTGAAATTTAAATATTGTCTATCCCACCTCTGATCTCTAGCAACCAGGTTCCTTTTTCCGGAAGCATCAAGTTAACACTGTTTGCTATGCACTAAATTCCTTTAGGATGGCATTAACTGTGTGCCTTGCTGAAACTGTTTTTTGTTTTTTGTTTTTTGTTTGTTTTTTTTTTTTAGTTTAACACACACTATAAAAATTGTACAGTTATTAGTAGGTGATGTCGGTCAGTAGCTTTCGGGAGGTGAATCTGTAGAGCAGTGTTGTCCAGAAGAAATACAGTGGAAGTCATAAGTACTTTTTTTTATTTATCACATTTAAGAAAGTTTTTAAAAAGCTAAAACTAATGTTAATTATACATTTTACTTAATGCAGTATCTGGTGTATCAACATGTCATTATTAAGAAGCTTTTAATTTTTTTTGAAGTTTAAATTAATGTTTTACATCCTATTTTTTTACTGCACATTGGAAATCTAGGGTGTGACACTACTTAGAAACACTTCAAAAACCCATACAGGATGTTTAGTTAAGACTAGCTGCATTTTGGTGCTTAATGGCCATATGTGGCTGCTGCCTGTTGTATTGGATAGCACAGCTCTAGGTTAAGATGTCAGTTACTTACAGGATAAATTATATACTATTTTAATGAATACTTTTTGACATATGCTATATAGTGAGTCCCTGACGTCATCACCAGTTAGATCAGCTACTGGTTAGAATTTGAATAGAATATTTACCAAAAATCTATTACTAATAATAGGTTAACATAACAATCTCTTAGAATAGAATACGAAATAATCTAAAAACATCTGAATTGTTTTACTTAAATACCATAAAAGGAATCTTGGAATTGTAACCCCCCGCCCCGCCCAAGGATTTAAATCTTAATATGTTTGATTAAAAAGATTAACAGAATGTTGAGCATCATGAAAAGAAACAAAGCGGACATTATTATCCTTTTTCATGTAAAGCAGGTACCTCTGTTACTGGAAAACTATGTGCAGTTGAGTAGTTGCCAAAAACATGGAAGTAAGTGTTGAGGACACAGAGAAGAGCATTAAAAAAATCATCAGAGACCAGGAGGTATTGCTGTTTGACAAACCAAAAAGGTGAAAAGGATATAATTAAAATATGTAAAATCCTGTGACAAGATAATATGACCTGAAGAGTCTTTTAAAATCACGTTTATTACATAAATTTTGAAACCTAAACAGAAGTGGAACTAAAATAATGAACTTGTGCATCCATCATGCAGCCTCAACACTCACCAATGTCTGGGATTTCTTTTTTCATCTATCCTTCTTGCCCTGCCCTCCTTTTTTAACTTGCTGGGGTATTTTAAATCCAGTCCTCCACCTTATTTCACTCACCTGTTTCAGTATGCATGTGTACTGATAACCCTTTCTTTTAACATAACAACTGTGCTATTACATATAACAAAATTAAGTGATTCTTAATCATTACTACTATTAATCATACAGACTACTATGTAATGATAGTAATGAATTTCCTTAATTGTCTCATAATTACCTATTACAGCGATGGCTTGTTCACATCAGGAATATAACTAGATTTACACTTTTCATTTGAGTATGTGTCTTTTGTTTTTCAGGAGCTGTCACCGCTACATGTTTCCAAAGTTAAAAACTATGTATTTTAATAATCTGTTGCTATGTAACAATTTATCCCAAAACAGATGCTTCAAATTACAAACATTTATTTATTATCTCATGAAGTTTGAAAGAGTCAGGGATCTGGGAACAGCTTGGTTTGTCTCCGAGTCTCCTGAGATTGTAGTCCTCCGAAGCTTACTCTGAGCTAGAGGATGCACTTACTTCTAAGACGACTCTTTCACATAGTCGTCAGGAGGCTTCGTTCCTTACAGGGACCTCTCCTAGGCTGCTTAGGTGACCTCATGCCACAGTGCTTTCCACCAGAGAGTGGAAATGAATGAGCAAGAGAGAGTTAGGGTAGCTGTCTTTTATGACCTGCCCTCAGAAATGTCATGATTTCTATAATATTCTGTTAATGTGCAGGTCAGCCCTATTGAGTACAAGGAGGAGATTACACAGGGCAGTGAATGCTCATATGTTTATGGCTTATTCTTTGCTCTTTTTGTATTCTGAAGTTAATCTTGCATTTCTAAAAATGAAAAGGATACATGGGCAGGAGTCTTGTGCGAGTGCTCTGATGGGCAGGGGCTAATCCCAGAGGCTGGTACCACTCTGCGTAACAAAATGCAGTTCCAGGAGTTTCACAAAGATTCTCTGCTTCACCCTAGTCTCTTTCTTCCCTTAGGTAGTAGTTTTTATTATGTTTACTTTATTCTAGTGATTCTTCCTAAAAATATAATTCATAAAACATACATATACACATACACACACACACACACACGTATATATTACTCAAAACACAACTTACTCTAAACTATGTCTCTACCTTGCTTTTTCACTTAATAATCTATCCCTTAGCTCTCTTCTCTTTTCCTTAGCTCGCTTCTTATGAGTATGTGAAGTTATTCCTCTGTTTTTACAACTAAACAGACTTTTTTTTTGTAATCTTATTGATTTATTTTTTTCAGTGTTCCAAGATTCATTGTTTATGCACCACACCCAGTGTTCCATGCAATACATGCCCTCCTTAATACCCACCACCAGGCTCACCCAACCTATCCCCCCTCCCCTCCAAAACCCTCAATTTGTTTCTCAGAGTCCATAGTCTCTCATGGTTCGTCTCCCCTTCCGATTCCCCCTGCTCACTTCTCATCTCTTTCTCCCAGTGTCCTCAGTAAACACAGACTTCTTAATTACACTTTTAGCATATTGTGACAATGTCTGTTTTGGACTTGAATGACGTAAATAAAAGGAACTTTGTGTAGAGATAGTAATAAACCTGAAACCTTTAACCCCAGAGGTGGAATTTTCGTAATGGGTTTATAGGAGCTTAGGAAAAAAATAGAATATGTGCTTGCTTTAAGAATAGTTAGTATTACCTGTCAGTTTTTATTGAGGAAAACAATTAGGCTGTAAAATCACTAATGACAACAGCCTATTACATGGAGCCTTAATCTCAGCTTTTTTGATGATACTTAAGCTAATATTTATATTAAATGAGATAATGTATACAGAACTTCCTTTGAACTAAAGCTGTAGAGTTTTGCCTGCATTCCAGTGAGGGTTCATATTAGCTGCATTGACCCCAGGTAAATTGCTTAATTTTTCTATACCTACAATAGGGATTGCTAGTAAGGTTTACTACCCCCACCGCCATGTACTTATTACCTGTTCTGTTCTTTCCTCTTTTTGTACTGTAGATGTAATCATTTTGGTTTCTCAGAATTAGAACCTATTATCATACTGTTGTATATATTTTTCCCTTTTGATTATATTTCTGTACCAGATTCTGATTACTTTTGTTCTGAAATTTAGTTATGAACTACAATCTAGCATTAAAGTGGTATCTTCCAAGGTAGTTAACTCCTGTGCTACCTTTTGTGCTCTCTGTAGGTCTTAAACCATTAGGAAAGCATTTAAGAAACTTCTGTCAGTTTTTTTATTGTTGTATTTGGGAAAAGAATAGTTAAGTGTGTGTGTATATATATATATACATATATATATATATTTAAGTAGATTTATTATATATATATTTATACATACATACATATATATATATATATTTAAGTAGATTTTATTTCTATCATAAAAAGCAGAAAACTGCTTGCTAGGAACAAAGCTGGCTGTAAATACGGGCATATCTCATTCAGTGCCGCAGTACATAGGGCTGAGTGGGGAGCCCAGTAGAGTGAGCTCTGTCCCTTGATTTCAGGCTGTGAGTGCTAGCTGCCTGTGGTACTTCAGTTTGAGTGGTGGCACTAAGATAATGGGACTTTTTCACTTGTCCCTTTCTGCCAGAAATAGGCTATTTATGCATAATCTTTTAATTAACAGCAGGTAGTTTGAATATTTATGAAAGAATTAGCCAGTGTATAATTGAAGATTTAAATATTAGCTATTAGAATGCAAGTTTTATTTCTAGTCTAGGTATTAGATCTAGCTGAATCCACTGTCAGGACAAGAATAAAGTAGTAGAGATGAGAAAGATGTGGACCAATAAATCCTTGGTTGTTTAGAAAGCACGCAAGTGGTAACAGTGTCCAAAGGTTTTTGTGTAGGAACTGTGATCACCTGACCCCCAAATAGGACTCTCATTTTCCAGTATACATCCCCAGTCTTAAACAGGTCTGCCATGCTCAAAAAGTGTACAGTGAGGGAACATTCAGACTTTATCAGATTTCACATGATGGGCGAGGCTGTTCAGATGATGGAAAAGCACACTGTTGTCAGATGCTACAGGTGTCTTTGAGGTCGGCCATGAAAGATGTCTCATAGTTCCTTGTTACCAGAGTCTGTTCATATTGTAACAAAGGTTAAAACCTTTAGAATAAATACAGTGTTTAGGGAGAGATGTAGGAGCTATCAGTTGTATTTGTTCCTTTCCTCAGATTTTTATTTCTTGATTTTTGACTTGATTGATTTTTACAGAACATAAGCAGTACCTGTCTGTTGGCAGTGAGGTTTGAAAGCTTTTGTTTCTCTGGAATTTTTGAGTGACCACGCTGCTGCTGCCGAGTTCCCTGCAGTCGGTCCACAGCACAGCAGCTGCGTCTGTTCAGTTGTTTGTTCTTTGTTTTGCAGCGCTTCAGTGGGAACAGACACATCCTTGGGTCTTGTTGCTGAGTGTATTTATGTGTTTGGGTAGGGAGAGAATTAAATGTGCTTTAAAAATATTTCTCTCTGCCAAGTGAAACCTACTTCTTTCCCTTGTCTTGTCTTTTTTAGGTCCGATGTACCAGCAGTACCCGCAGCAGGCCGGCTACGGGGCCCAGCCCCCGCAGGCGCCGCCTCAGCCACCGCAGCAGTACGGGATTCAGTATTCAGGTGAGTGCGGTTCAGAGGGAGGTGACTCATTCGATGTGAGCTGTTTCTGTACTCATTACACTTTGATCCTTTCCTCTTAACTCCTTGATTTGTAGTACTTACATTGTCATAGGAGGTGTTAAGTATTTCTTTGTGGGTGGAAATACATTTGTTTATTTTTAAAGTTTTGTATTAATATTTGTTAGCATTTCAGTCAACAGTCACAGTAGATGATTTTTTAATAACTTACAGTTTGAAAATATTTGTAGCACAAGCTATCTTATACTGATATGATCTACTTACCTCTTGGGTGACTCAGAACAGCAAAAATTTAAGATTTTTTCAACCATTGTATGTCACATGTAATTCTATTGTATTGTAAAAATATTAACATTTTCCTCATACATGAAAAGGCAATCTTAATAAATAAGAACTAAATTATGCTACTTAGGTTTTTAAATCTCCAGGAGTATGTGGGAATACAAAAATAGGCCAAAAAAATAAACTTGTGTCAAATGTAATCCGGGCATCTAAGAATATTGAATGTAGGCATTCTGGGTATTTTCTTATACCTTCTGTCCACTGAAGATTATCTAGATTTAAGTATGAAATCTCTAGTGTAGCTTTGACTGTACTCATTATAAATCAGATCACTTGATACTTGTTGTATCAGAGAGGGAGTTCATGTTTAACTCATGTTTTACAGCCAAAGATTTAAGTATCAAAAGTTCATATAATTAAAAATAATTTATCTAAGTTGAATCTTGCCTAAAATTCTGTCTTTCAGAGTTTTATAGTTCAACAAGAGTAGGAATTAGCAAACTATAGTCATGGACCAAATATGGCATGTCACCAGTTTTTGTGAATTCAGTTTTATTGGAACACATCTACACCTGTTCATTTCTGTGCTGTCTGTTGCTCTGTCGTGGCAGAGCTGAGTAGTTGCAGCTGAGACTGTGTGGCCCACAAAACTTAGAATATTTACTCTCAGGCTGTCCAAAAAAAGTGTCATGACCTCTGCACAAGTCCATAAAATTCCATCTTTAATTGAAGTTTGGACATATTTTAGCGCATGTAGCAGTTTTCATATGGATTGTATTTGCTATAGAATGATTTAACCTATACCTGTTAGTTTTTAATTATATAAAATAGTTGGGATGAATTTAAGCTTGGATTATATTAGGATTATTTTAGGTTTGCAGTCCTTTAAAGTCAGAGTGTTATAAATTATAAAATTTGTAGAAATAATAGATATTAGAGCTGAAAAGACCTAGTCATCATTCTAATCCAGGGGATTTCAACTCCCTCTGTGCTTCAGAATCACCTGGAGAGCTTTTTTTGAAAGTTCAAGGTGCCTAGGCGCTACTCCCAGGCATTTTGTTTCAATTGGTTAGGAATGGGACTCGGGCTTTGATATTTTAAAAGCATTGTAGGTCATTCTAAAGTGTAGGCAGGGTTGAAAACTTAGTACTTGTCTAGCCCACTCATTTTAAAAACGAGGCAGTTGTAACGGGTTCAGAAAGGTTGTGACACATGAAGGACATGCAGCCATTCAGTGGGGGAGCTCAGAGTCGGTGTATTTGACTTTGCTCTTAATTAATATCATTCTGCATTGTCCAGCCTAGGGCAGTGGTAGCAGACTTACCTGCCATAAAAGGCTACATAGTAAGTATTTTAGACTTTGTGGATCATCTGGTCCCTTGTCCTACACTATTCATTAATTTTTTTAAAAAAATCACATAATTTCCATTTCTTGAGATTTTTGTTGTTCTTCAAAGTTGTTTTTCAAGGGAGAGGGTGGGGCTGTACACATAATAGAAGCACTGCCACATTATGATCAAAGAGTAGTAGGTTGCTAATGAAATGGCATTAGGCCCGTAGGAGTTATTCCCTCTGTTGAGAAATAATTAAGGATTTGGTTGTTCCCAGCCTCAGTTAAAAAGCCAGTCTGGATTTTAGCTGCCAGGATGAAATGGCAGCAGTATTTTGCTCAGAGTCTTAATTTGTATAGACATTTTCAGTGTAAAAGCTGAGTTGTTTTGTTTCTTCAAAAACTTACAGTTAAAAAAATGAAGCAAATAAATTTTATGTAGAGGATAGGAGAAGTTGTATGACATTCAAGTTTTATCATGAATTGACTTCAGTATTTGGATGCTACCGTAAGTAAAATGCCTTAGATGCTTGATTTACTTATTAAAAGTTAAGCTTGTTCTTAATGATTTTAGTCAGCGTCTTCACTCGAGTAAAATTTAGTTTTCAAATCATCATCTTTGTATTTCTGATCCCATTAGTCCTATTAACTTGAATTTGATTGGGAGATGTGGAAATAGTCAACTAAATACTCTGCTTGGAGAGACTGTAAGTGGTGGTGGTAACATTGGACCATTTTTGACACTGTTGGTTTGGCAGTTTCCCTCTGCTTTTCCAGTTTTACTCATGGACTATGTCAGAAAGGTTTCTTTCATGAGTAAATTTTGAACCCAGGTTCAAGGTGAGTTCAGAATATACTCAAATTCATTCAATCCTTTTTTTTTAATTTAAATGCAGGGTTGTACATATTTTAATTATTTTCTTATGTATCTGGTATTTAATGCTGACAGGATTCCAGTCATTGGAGAGGTTTCATTGCAAGTAGCTGCAGGTGTGTTTCATGGTAGAGATAAAAGATTTTAGTGAAGCAGACTTGTTCTTAAAAAAAATAAAAAAAAAAATCCTAGTAAATAATGCATATAGATGTTGATATTGTGGGGCAATATCATGTGCTTTTTATGTGTTATGCTGTTACTACTAAGTCAGAATTCTGAGTTATAAAGGCAAAACATCAGATACCAAATCTAAAAGAATTTAAGGATTGTGAAAGTGGGTACATAATGTTCATTCTTAAATGGCTTGGTTTTTATAGAGTGAGTGAACCTAAAAGCATCTCATTAGCACAATAAGATGTATTTGTAGCATCATTGCTTCATTTAAAAATATTCATTGTCTCAATGTTTTTTTTACTTGGTACAGCTGTTAAGTAGGCCTCCCCTCTACACCAGGTTAATGACTAGCTTTACATTAATTCCTGCATTTATCATTTGAGCATCTATTCTACACTAGGAATTATGGTAGAACAGGTATTTGCTCTTAGGGATTATGTAGTCTAGAAACATTTGTAATGAAGAAATATATAGTGGTTTCAATTTAGATTAGAGGGTTTAAAAATTGTTTAGAAATAACCTTTTTTTGATACTACTTGGTTTTGAAGTAATATTATATGATGGACTATATATTACCCTACTTGTTCTATGAAGACTTAGGAATGAGTTTAAATTTCTCATCTTTTTTGGTCCATAACAGTAAGACTAATTCTCTGGAAAACCTTTCACCAAAAGAAAAATAAGATCTATATGTACTTTATTTTGCCTTTTCAGCAGGCTATAGTCAGCAGACTGGACCCCAACAACCTCAGCAGTTCCAGGGATATGGCCAGCAACCAGCTTCCCAGGCACCGGCTCCTGCCTTTGCTGGCCAACCTCAGCAGCTGCCTGCTCAACCAGCACAGCAGTACCAGGCGAGCAGTTACCCTTCACAAACGTACACTACCCAAACTTCTCAGCCTACCAATTACACTGTGGCCCCTGCCTCACAACCTGGAATGGCTCCAAGCCAACCCGGGGCCTATCAACCGAGACCAGGTTTTACTCCACCTCCTGGAAGTACTATGACTCCACCTCCCAGTGGGCCTAACCCTTATGCACGCACCCGCCCACCCTTTGGTCAGGGCTATACCCAACCTGGACCTGGTTATCGATAGAGAGGCTCAGCTACATGGATGACTGTAGCTGCTAGCTATTTGCCTCCCAAAAGACTCCAATACTACTATTTTAATTTGTATTGAAGTTCAGAAATTTAAAAAGCAGAGCATTTTTTATGGTATCATTGTTGCTGTTAATTGAAAGTATAATTTGCTGGAATACAAAAAGACCAAAATGAAAAGTTTTTTTCTTCCCTTGCTTAAAAGTGTAGCAGCTGCCTAGTTATTTTGGAACACTACTCTGATGTGTGTAAAATGATTGACTTTCTAGCTTGCCTTGTCTGGAGGATATTAAAACGCTAGGTTGAAGTTTAGCCATCTTAACTTGGCTTTTTATTAACATGATGTACTAAAATAGACCCCTTTGAGACGACAACTAGGTATTATGTATAAAATGTAACATTAATAGGTTAATAAAGATAATTGAATCCAATAGTGGTCTTGGATATGTTAATGACTAAATTCCACGAGAAAAAAGAAGAAGTAGAAATTCTTTTTGCTGTTTGGTCTCAGAATGAAGTATAGGCATTTTAACTTAAAAGAGTTTTCTGTTCTAAGAAATTTTGTCCTGCCTTTGAAAGAAATGCATTTAATAATCATTGGTTTGAAACAATGAAACTTCTTTGAAATAGATTTCAGAGGGAGACAAATTAACATTACATATAAACACAACACTTACGAGGGGGCTTTGCGTAGATCCTGAATAACTGTGAGATGTTCCTTATAGAGATGAATCATTCAGAAATGAAGAACTCAGTCTTAAAAAAACTACATCTCTTTATTGCAGAGTTTATACTTGCTTGAAAAATACAAAATGTAGCATTGATAAACTTGAAGCATGTTGAAGGGTAAGCAGAGGAAAGGTCCTTTCAGAAAGAGGGCAACAATGCAGCATTCCCATGTCCCTCCCCAAATGAAGGACTTTTTTTTTTTTTTAATTTTCATTACAGGTTGAGTTAGACAAAATTACGAAAACATTCTCCGATACATTCATTCCTAGAGGTCTAAAAACAGGAGTACCTGTAAAATGTAGGGGTATTTGTGCTCAAACTTCACATTCAGTCTCTACGTATAGCTTCATTAGAATTCTATTAACAGTATGAAGACAAATCCCTGGTTAAAGGGTAGTTTGACAAAGTACATTCAGACATTGTAGCATATTTATGGGTAGAGAAAGAACCAAGTGTATATTTTGAAATTGAACAGATCAGGTATTCTCTTCGGTTTGCAGCTGAAATCAAATATAATGATTCAAGCAGGCTTTTTAGTAATTTGCACAGATTTAAAGAAATGTATATTGGCATGAATGGTTAACTATTGAAATGCTTCAGAAAAGCTATTTAGCTATTGCTAAAAATTTAAAGTTTAAATAAACATGAATATTAGGACCTTTATTCCCCCAGATGCAAATGCTCAAGATAATTTGATCTAATAAGTTAAACCAAGTTGAGATTTATGGCATTAACTCACCAGTAAGAATACACTTGAATAAAAGGAAATATTTTTTTAAAAAGTATATTAGTTTTTGATGTTAAATTTGTTATAAAAGTATCTCAAAACATCATTACAACAGAGTGATAAATAATATACAAATGATCTCTTAAAATACCATGAGTAGGGAGCCAGCTTCCCTAAAAATGTTATTCTGTTAATGTCAATATCTTGTTTTCTTAAAATGATTTTGTAAAACCTGATAAATATTCTCAGCAATATTTCTAATAAACATCTACTATTGCTATTAAACTTTAATACATAGTAAACATAACAGCTTTAAATGAATGTGACAAATACTGTTTCCAATTATTTTTTTCCCGTGATAAAACAGAAGGCACTTTTGATTCTGATTGTAGCATTTACCATTTTCCAGGAATTGTGGTCCCACATTCATACCACTGGACATAATTGATTTGGGTGTGACCACCTATTTCTCCAAATTGGACAGGTTCCTGACGAACTGCTCTGAAATAGCCTAAGAAGGAAAATAATTTATTTTAATAGCTGCTATATTTTTGCCCACACCACTCACAGATGGAAGGGTGTCCTTGTATGACTGAATGTTACTGTAGGTAAAGTGAAGTATTTTAGAAAATGGAGAATACCAAACAGAGAGCCTGGTGTCTCCCTGAGGTTTTACTGGCTAGCTAAACATGAGGGGTGCCTGAAACTCCTCTGACCTGTGCCTTAACGAGGTGGAATGAGCTGGTTGGTAGCATCTGGGAGACAAAGCTGAAAAGGGGCAGGAGTCAGGGTCGGGAGCTGGTTTGTGTTTTGAGTGTGATTGAGCACGTTCGGTATCTACACTGTATGGACTAGTCATGGTCTATGAAGAACTGACCAAGTAAAGGGCTAGTTACTACAATGGCAGGAATGCTAAATTTCTGATAATTAAACTTAGGTGAAATCTTCCTTCAAGGACTCTACAATAAATGATTTAAATTTTTGCTACAGATGTAAAATGTTTTGGCAGTGTACACAATTACAGTATATTTTATATCCAATGCCTGAGTGGCAGCACTTTCAACTTCCTGTTAATTGGGTTCACAGATATAAACACCAATCATAATAAAAGGGGACTTAAGTGCTCTGTAACAAAACATGTTGCTGAAAAGACTAGTCAAATAATGCAGAAACCTCTCAGTGATTGCTGAGTAACATGGACATTTAATTTATGCTCTCCTGCCCTGCCTGGCTAAGGATTAAATTTTCAGTATTTTTTAAATCCTCATGGAGCAGCTTAGTGCTAATATGTCTTTAGCAAGTTACAGTGGTTATTCATTACTCACCAGAATTGTTTGACTTTAATTATATTTATGTGGCAAATAATAAGGGAATTAAAAAATGGCTGTGTGCTCTGTGTACGTATAAGGTAATACAGGAGTGATTTAAGGTTGGGAAACACTACTCTTCTATAGCTGTTTTTGCAAAGTGAAGTTTTCTTGAAATGGAATGTCTGTAGAGGTCTGTGGAATTTCTCTAACTCTAAGGAATCAAGTCTTAAGGACTGGTAGGAAAGTTGAGAAACTTCCATTAAGGTCTTACATGAAGTTGGTTTTTTTTTTTTTTCCTAGTCAGATAATTAGACCAGTAGTACTGTAGAATTATTTTTAAAGTGATTGTTTTCCTTAGCTTGAATTCTTTCTGTGTTAATTTGAAAAATCCCCTTGCTTAGGAGGAGGCTCAGAAAACATACCTTCTTTGGTGGGTAACTGGTCAGAACTGAGTTGCTGTCCTGTGCGTCCATCTAAAAACGAGTCCACAAACTGGCAGTGGTCTTCTCCATGGCCTCTCTGATCGCCTATGTTATAAAATTTTCCTAAGGAGCGAGAAATTTTAAAGGATCATGAAGTGTTACTATCTTTGAGAGAGGATAATTCTGAAATATTCTAGTTTTTTCTGATAGTCTTTTCTATTTTTACTTTCCCCCCCCTTCACCCTAGTTCAGCCCACCAGTGTCTCTTGACTGAACACTGGAAGTCTTCAGCTGCCACCACTGCTTTTACTCCTTTCTCTCTGTCTTACTCCCTTATCCCTCCACTCCTCCCAAAGATCAGACATCTTTTTAAAATGCAGCTCAGATGTTACTCTTTATAAATCCCCCCCTGCACACTCCTAGTATATTCAAAAGAAATCCCCAAATCCTTACCTGGTGTTAAAGTCCCACAGGACTTTAACTTTAACACAGGCACACCTGTCTGCCTGGCTGCCCCTCTTCTTCCGAAGCCTCAGCCACACCAGTGGCCCTGGCCAGGCATGTTCCAGCAGGGCCATTGCTTTTTCTCCTCTCTACCTCTAGTCCTTCATCCCTAGAGTTTTGCTGGGGTGGTTCCTTCTCATCATTTTCTACTTAGCATAAACCTTAGCTTTTCAGAGAGGCCATTCTAACTAAAGAAGCTTCCACTCAAAACATTTTCTTTCACCCTTTTAAATTTTTCTTCAGAGCACTGCATGCAATTTTTATTTACATATCTGTGGTCTATCCCTACTAAATTAGAAGCTGTGTACCACTTCGTCCTTAGCACCTAGAAAACCTCTGAACAAAGTAGCTATTTGCTGAATGACTGACCAAATGTCTACCTTTCCATGTTGTCACCAGCCTTATTTAAATTTTTTATTCTTTTTTTAAAAAAATTTTTTATTGTGTGAATACAGAAGAGAAAATTATCACCACTGAGTCTGGACCAAGGAGTTATCACCCTCTTTGTCAGGTGTTTTGATCTTGTCTCTGGCAGACTTAAATCTTAAGTATGCCCTATTCCTTCCATGATGACTATTACATACACTCATTTTATTATCAGTGGGCTCTCTGTGCCTGGTGGCTGTGACACAGTGAGCTTCAGTGTGGCAAGTGCCTTCACATGCAAGTTTGCCCAGACGATTTTCATTTTCACACTGCATTTTCATTATTTACATTCTAATCTCATGCCTCTAATCCCAGGCTGAATATTCCAGTAACATGTTGCTCAAAATTTTAGAACAGTTTCTATCACACCTTGGTGTGGGGAGCCATCCGTAGGAAAGGCCAGGTTACAGAATGCTGTGAAGCATTCCCTGAAGGCTTGAAACAGAGCCGGTAGCCTTGCTTACCTGTGAGGGAGTCACTCAGATAAATCTTGTAGCGGAGAGAGTTGCACAGCTGCACCCCTACAAACTTCTTATACCACGTCCGTTTGACATACTGTTTGCCCTTACATTCTGAGTAAGAGTCTGAGTTAAAGGGTCTTTCAGTCCAGATGGCATCTCTTCCTGCTGCATAAGGAAAACACATGCCTTGAGTTTAGCATTTAGGTGCTGAAGAGCTAAATATTTTTAGCTAAAAAATACTAAATATTTTTTAAAAAGTCATTTGCAAAGTTCATTGTCAGCCTGCTGATAACCTGGTTTTCTCCAATGCTAAATATTGGACCCAAAATAATGTATTGAGTTTAAACATATAAACTCCCACCGAAGTTCCTGTCAGTAGTGAGATAAGCAGTATGTTTAGGTTTCAAGTAACCTGTGCAGGGCTACATGTGGACAGCATTCCCTTAGGGGCAAATTTAGGTTGTTGTGTTTTGTTTTGTTTTTGGGAGGGGGGGTTGTTTGTTTTTGGTAGCATAGTATATAATTTAAACAGATGCTTTAATGTGACTTGTCATTAAAAGTGGAAATGAGGAGGTTTTATCTTGACTTGCATAACTGAAATTTCAAGCTGCCCTGGCACATGAATGAAAGCAAGTTTCAAAATACACGACTTGTTCCCCACAAACGTTACAGGTTCTCAGTGTGAGGGAGTGTTCTAGGTTAGCATTCCCACCTGACTGATAGTTTAAGACAAAGTGGACTAAAATGCCGCCATGCTTGTTTAGTTGAATCAGTTTAGAAAAACATGTAGTTACGTTCACACGGAGACAGGTACTTACCAGAAACTGGCTCGCTCACTCTTGGGTCCGCTGAAGAGAAATAGCAAACATAAGAGTCAGCCATTACATTAGGTAAGTAAGTCCCAGTGTGCCAGCAGCATCGTGAAGAAGTTGGATGCTGACAGTTAAGTCTGACTTGAAAAATGGTACACTCTTGCTAAAGACTAAAGTGTGTTTTGTTTTAGAGTTATTTTCCATTGAACAGTCTCCTGCCAGGTACTCAGCTGTATCTTTTGCAATCTTTGTTGCTCTTCAAGCTCTCACTCCATTTTAAAGCTTCCTCTTTCAGATTCAGACAGAAACTATTGATGGTAAAGTCACCGGAATGCCATGAAGTGCAGTTGGTGTAAAAATGACACTACTAATGCTATGAGTACAGATGTATCTTTTAAAGAAATTGGAGTATAGAAGGTCAGAAATTTTCACAGCTGTTGATCAAAAAACCATCAAATGAATTCCTGGATGTACTATGACTATGTCTGATATTTTGATTCTGGCCATTGATTCTAAGCATACAGAGGGAGTATTCACTAGTTTTTTGATACATTTTTTATCTTTTAAACTGGTATGTCTTTTTTTTTTCTGACATCAAAATAAGTGAGAAAAGATGTATGTAATGTCTCCTTACGGCTCTTTTTTATCAATCTGCTTTCTCAAAATTAAACACTTTATACACTGTTCATTTAGCTATGTTTCAGAGAAGCTCCTTAGGCAAAACACTGTGGCCTGGTAATATCCTGGATGGGCTTTACTGTTGATGTGATTACCTGATTCAGTGCTGAATGCCACCGTGTTGCTGGGGGGGCCTTCTCCAAGTGGGTTTTTGGGTTTCACCTGGAATTCATAGCTGTGTAGGAGAGAAATTTTTTTTTAAAAAATTATAATACATTCTTCAGGGGTAGGAAACAATCTTTCTTTGTTATATTGAAATCCTTGATTCTATTTTGAAATCATGAGGCGGTGAGTACACATATATTTGAGAAGCAGCATGGGGAAATAAACTCTACTTATCAAACACCCTGTCTGATGTTTTGTAAAAGGATTAAGTTAATAAAAAAAAATTGGTGTTTTTAAAAAGACAGCTAGCTAGTAGAAACAACTAGGCAAGTTGGTAAGGAACACAAAGGGAAGAGGTATATGGTGAATCCAGGCTCATTCCAGCAACCAGGAGTCTCTCCTTCAAATGTTTTTGCGACTGCGCTACTTAATGGAAAGGTTGGCTTTTATTTCTTCTTATCCCAACACTGGACATGGCCTCAGACTTAGGCAATGTTTCACCTTGTGGGGCTTGAACTATGTATGTCAGAATCTCATATGATAGAGGGGCATTTGAGAAAGTTTGTTTAAAACACAGATTTCTTGCTTCATCTTGGCTGCAGAATCAATTTTTTGAGGGGGTCTAAGTAGGAATTTGTAAAAAGTTCCCAAGGTGTGAATCCTATACCCATGGACATTTGAGACCTACTGGACGAAGCTTGTGAAAGTATTTCTATGCAAGGATTTCCCGTTTCTGTCTCCTGGAACTCCGGTGTTCTGTGGATCATAGGAAGCCATACCTCCAGAAGAGGGAAATGGTAATATGACCATGAAAGAGCATGGACACAAGTACTGACTTTTCTTCCTATACAAATCAGATTCATATAGGCTAGGCCTTAACTCTTTACATTAAAAAACAAAACACAAAATTTACCTAGATGCCCTGGTGTTCTAAGTATGTTTGATCCTAGGAATTATGCATTAACTTGCTATGCGATATTTAACATACTGCATTCATAGAATAGTTAGAACAAATCCTTTTAAGAAATTAAAGCAGTCAAGCTGTTTGCTGTTTGCCTGAAACTAAGCATTCTTTCCAAAAGCAGACTTAGCAGGAAAATAATTTTGAGTCTAAAACCAACTTGAGTCAGCTGATAGCATTTTGAATCTCAAATTTGTATAAGACTTTTGGGAGATGATTCCTATTTTGGAGAAGTTTGTAATTGAATTAGAATGCAGAACACACAAAAGATGGAAATACATTTTATAAATGAGTGAAAAACAGAAGGATTTCAGCACTACTTGATACAGAAGATACTAAGTGGAGAAGTAACAGAACTTTCTGGAGCTCCAGGAAATCAGATTCTTGACTACTGAGGCACTGCATTATAATACAGCTAAAATCTATAAGATGACAGATTCTAGCATTACAACAGCAGCAACCGCTTTTTGAGTGTTATATATCAAAACACATTAATTGTACATATATAAAGTAACAACATACAAACACTACAAGATCAGTGTTACCCTATTTTTCAGTTAAGAACAATGAGATTCTTTTTTTTTTTTTTTAAAGATTTTATTTATTTACTTGAGAGAGAGACAGTGAGAGAGAGCATGAACAAGGAGAAGGTCAGAGAGAGAAGCAGACTCCCCATGGAGCTGGGAGTCTGATGCGGGACTCGATCCCGGGACTCCAGGATCATGACCTGAGCCGAAGGCAGTCGTCCAACCAACTGAGCCACCCAGGCATCCCAGAACAATGAGATTCTTAATCATTGTGCTATTACCATCTGCTTTTACAAATTGCAATGAGGATTAAAACTTCCAGGGTTTTTAGTGAGAGACTACATATCAAAGCATTTTATAAACTTAATCAACTGATACAAGGTACCATTATCATTTGCAATAAGAATGCCAATATAAAACCATCCATGTCACTCATTTAAATAAATGGCATGTATATAAGATGTTGCTTGAGCATGGAACATTTTTTAAAGATTGAATTCTTGCTCAGAGGCCTGAAGACCTTAAAACACACACACACACACACACACCCCTATTATGGTGAATGGAAACTGGAAAAAAAGAAATAACGAGCATCTGGACCTTGATTTAAGTGGGCAATGCATTCCACATTCCAAGCCATTGCCAAAAACCCTGTGCTTTGGCCAAGTCTGCTTGCCGGAACCATCTCCATGTCTTTTTATTTCACAGTTATTTACACTGCAGTTCCATTTGTAGCATGCCGCAGATGTTCATAAGCTACTTTCTCTGTTTCTTGCCAACACTTTATGATACTTAACAAGTTTTGAAGAAATCATTTAAAATTAATTAACAGGAGAACTTAAGAGGCATATATTTTTGGGTGTTCAAACCCTATACGAAGAAAATATTTGAAGTGGCAAAATCTTTCTCAGCACATTCTATCACGAAATTTATGACACTCTAGGTCTAAGAGTAATGTTTCAGAAGATACTGATTTCACGTAGGGAATGAGCATGCTATTAAAAATTTTCATAAAAGACATTGTTTTTGAAAGAATAAAACATTTAATAGTTTAGAAGATCAAGTTAAAATGTTACAAATACAAGGACAAAAACTCAGATGAAAAGTGAGCAAAAATAAGGAAATCTGATTTTTCTAGGGATTGTAACACCTAACTAGTAGATTCCAGAAGAGAGAGGAGGTGAAAAGGGTGCACAATTATCCTAGAAAGTAAATAATTTCTCAGAGCTTAGAGACATGGGCTTCCAGATTTAAAAGCTCTATACTCTCAGCAAAAGTTAAAAAAAGAAAAGAGACTAACCAAAGCAGACAAGTTGAAAAATTTTAGATCACTGGGCTAGAGACAAGATCTTAAATGTTTCTGAGAAGAAAATAGGTCCCATTCAAAGGATCCAGACTCAGAATAGCATTTGACCTCTTAGCAATGGAAGTCAGAAAACTATGTAACAGAGGCACCCTGGGTGGCACAGTCAGGTAAGCATCTGACTCTTGATTTCAGCTCAGGTCATGATCTCAGGGTTGTGAGATCAAGCCCCATGTTAGGCTTTGCTGTCAGTGTGGAATCTTCCTGTTCCTCTCCCTCTGCTCCTCCCTTTGCTTTCCCCTCTCTATCTCTAAAATAAAGAAAATACTTAAAACAATGGAACAATGCCTTCAAAAGTCTTCTCTTCATTCTAAAGTCTGTCCACTTAAACAACGCCATCAGTAAAAGAAAGGCTATTTCCAGACATAGAAGAACTCAAAAACATCCTCTTCCATAATCATCTACACTAAAGATCTATTTCTCAAGGAATGCCACAAAGGAAGGGAGTAAAAGACGACAAAGGATATAAATGAAAAGGATGTAGGAGATGGGGACAAAAGGATGGTGAGGGATTCTAGGAGATATGGAACGAAGAAATGAAGTATTTTGCATTTTTGAGAAATGGTCAGTCTAGAAATACGGATTTAATTAACAGAAGAAATAGTGCAAGCAATTGAACATGGAGGAGAGCTGACTAAGATGGGGAAATAGGTTCCTGAGCTCCTCTCCTCCCACAGGCACATCATATGTACAGCTGCACACGGAGGAGTTCTCTCTGAAAGATCCAGAAACTAGCCCAGCAGCTCATACACCCCGGGTAAATGAAAGAACACCCACATTGAAATGGGTAGGAAAGGCTGAGACACACTCTTGCCATAAACCCTGCTGCTGGCATAGTGTCCTCTAATTGGCAGCAAATCCCCAACTCCTAGCTTCTCCATGAGGAGCATAGGGTATGGACATCACATCTAATACCCCAACTTTTAAGACTCCCACCTGAGGGATGAAGCCCATAAACACCTACTTCTAAAAGCCAATAGGGCTTCCAGTCACAAGTCCCTCGGACCTGTAGCCAAGAAGCAGTTCTTAACCACCTAACCTCCCAGGGCTCAGCACAGAGGGAATAGGCAAAACCACCCTATACCAGTATTCCCCAAGAGGTTTATTTTCATACTTTAAAAACCTATCTGATGAACATAGGGAAGGGAAGGAAAAATAAGATAAAAACCACAAAAGACTCTTAACTAGAGGGAACAAACTGAAGGTTCCCGGAGGAGAGAGGGGTGAGGGGATGGGGTAATTGGGTGATAGTTGGACATTAAGAGTGCACTTGAGGGACGTCTGGGAGGCTCAGTTGGTTAAGCCACTGCCTTCGGCTTAGGTCACGATCCCAGGGTCCTGGGATCGAGTCCTGCTTCAGGCTCCTTGCTCAGCAGGGAGCCTGCTTCTCTCTCTGCCTCTGCCTGCCACTCTCCCTGCTTGTGCTCTCTCTCTCTCTCTCTGTCCCTGGCAAATAAATAAAATCTTTTTTTTAAAAAAAGGGCACTTGATGTAATGAGCCCTGGGGGTAATATGCCACTGATGAATCACTAAATTCTACTTCTGAAACTAATAATACACTTTATGTTAACTAAGTTGTATTTAAAAAGTTTAAAAAAAAAAAACCCTGCTATCTGAGGGTGAAGCTTTCAACTATAGTACGTATGTATTGGCTGGCTGCAATCCTAACCAGAAGCTGGGAAACTGTTGGCACTTTCTTTGTCCCCTCCCTCCAGCCTGCTGCAACAGTACAGCTAAGTCAACAGCATCTCCCTGGAAGGAGTGTACAAATATCTGGCACCTTAGCTTTTGTAGCTGCTATTCAAGGGATGTCCCCACTTGCTTGGCTCTGTGAACTGATTGTGTTTGCATTCTTAAGTCCCATAATACTGTAGCACACAAAGCATTTTTTTTTTTTTTAAACAGTTACAGGAGCTCTCCTGCTGGCTATATCCTGGGCCCAGCACAGAGGGAACAGGCAAAAATGCCCATCTTCCAGGGTCTCTCTGGTGGGGGATTAAGTACATAGTATCCTAGCTGCAGAGGGTCTAGTTTATAATTAGGCTGCGTCCAGGTGCTGATTACAAGTCTCTCCTTTGGGACGCTGATGGATTTGGGAGCACCCTCAGGTATGGAGCCACTAATAACAAAGCAGGTGTTTTGGACAAGCTCAGAGGTTTGAGGGACAGCTAGGACCTTGGGGTGGACTGATTCAAGAGATTCATTTCCTACACAGGACCATTCTGTCAAGACTGGGAGAGGTGGCTGTTTTAGCTAATGTGCAGAAATGAACAAAGAAGGAAATTGAAGAAACAGAAGACTATGCTTCACACAAAACAAGGAAAATCTACAGGAACAGATCTCAATGGAATAGATAGTGATTTACCTGCGAATTAAAAGTAATAGTTGTAAAGATGCTTACCAAGGTCAAAAGGCAAATTCCTGAACAAAGCAAGAATTTCAGTGAAGAGAGACTATTTAAAAAGTACCAAACAGGGGCACCTGGGTGGCTCAGTGGGCTAAGCCTCTGCCTTCGGCCCAGGTCATGATCCCAGGGTCCTGGGATCAAGCCCCCCATCGGGCTTCCTACTCTGTGGGGAGCCTGCTTCTCCCTCTCTCTCTCTCTGCCTGCTACTCCCCCTGCTTGTGCTCTCTCTCTCTCTGTCAAATAAATAAATAAAATCTTAAAAAAAAAGTAAAATAAAAAGTACCAAACAAATCACTTAGCTAAAGATACAATAACTGAACTGAAAAATCCATTAGAGGAAGTTCAAGAGCAGACTAGATGACCTGTACCAAAGGGTCAGCAAACCTGAAGACAGGCTAGAGGAATTCATCCAATCCGAGGAGCCAAAAGATAAAAAAGTGAAAATAGCTAAGAGACATACCAGACACCATCAAGCAGACCAAGATACGCATTATAGGGCCCTGTCCAAGAAGGAGGATCAAGAGAGAAAGGGGCAGAAAGCTAATGTAAAGAAATACTGGCTAAAATCTTCCTTAACCTGGAGAAAGAAACAGACATCCATTGCCAAGAAGTCCAAGGAGTTCCATTTGGAGAATTGAAAGAGTCTATTTTTGTGTGTGGTGTAAGGAAATGGTCCAATTTCATTTTTCTGCATGTGGCTGTCCAATTTTCCCAGCACCATTTATTGAAGAGGCTGTCTTTTTTCCATTGGACATTCTTTCCTGCTTTGTCGAAGATTAGTTGACCATAGAGTTGAGAGTCTATTTCTGGGCTCTCTATTCTGTTCCATTGATCTATGGGTCTGTTTTTGTGCCAGTACCATGCTGTCTTGATGATGACAGCTTTGTAATAGAGCTTGAAGTCCGGGATTGTGATGCCACCAACGTTGGCTTTCTTTTTCAATATCCCTTTAGCTATTCGAGGTCTTTTCTGGTTCCATATAAATTTTAGAATTATTTGTTCCATTTCTTTGAAAAAGATGGATGGTACTTTGATAGGAATTGCATTAAATGTGTAGATTGCTTTAGGTAGCATCGACATTTTCACAATATTTATTCTTCCAATCCAGGAGCATGGAACATTTTTCCATTTCTTTGTGTCTTCCTCAATTTCTTTCATGAGTACTTTATAGTTTTCTGAGTATAGATTCTGTGTCTCTTTGGTTAGGTTTATTCCTAGGTATCTTATGGTTTTGGGTGCAATTGTAAATGGGATTGACTCCTTAATTTCCCTTTCTTCTGTCTTGCTGTTGGTGTAGAGAAATGCAACTGATTTCTGTGCATTGATTTTATATCCTGACACTTTACTGAATTCCTGTATAAGTTCTAGCAGTTTTGGAGTGGAGTCTTTTGGGTTTTCCACATATAGTATCATATCATCTGCGAAGAGTGATAATTTGACTTCTTCTTTGCCGATTTGGATGCCTTTAATTTCCTTTTGTTGTCTGATTGCTGAGGCTAGGACCTCTAGTACTATGTTGAATAGCAATGGTGATAATGGACATCCCTGCCGTGTTCCTGGCCTTAGTGGAAAAGCTTTCAGTTTTTCTCCATTGAGAATGATATTTGCGGTGGGTTTTTCATAGATGGCTTTGATGATATTGAGGTATGTGCCCTCTATCCCTACACTTTGAAGAGTTTTGATCAGGAAGGGATGCTGTACTTTGTCAAATGCTTTTTCAGCATCTATTGAGAGTATCATATGGAGAATTGAAATATATCCACACTGAGACATGCTATAATTAAACTGCCAAAAGTTCAAGACAAGGAGAGAATCTAAAAGAAGCAAGAGGAAAGCACCTTGTTTCATACAGAGGAAGTTCCATAATATTATCAGCAGATTTTTCAGCAGAAACATTCAGGCCAGAAGAGAGTGGATCTGACATATTCAATATGTTGAAGTTAAAACTAACTAACAAAAAACTACCCAGCAAAATTGTCCTTCAGAATTGAAGGAGAGGGAGAGTTTCCCAAACAAAAGTTGCAAATTCATCCCCACTACACTGACCTTACAAGAAAGGTTAGAGAGTCCTGGCTGAAATAGAGGATGCCCATTAGTCACAAGAAAACATAGAAAAGTATAAAACTCACCAGTAAAGATAAATACATAGTTATATTCAGAACATTCTAATGTAATCATAGTCGGGCAAATAACTTACAACTCTAATGTGAAGGTTAAAAGAGGAGAGTATTAAAAATAATGATGTAACAATTTGTTAAGGATTACAATGTAAAAAAAGTAAGTTGTGATAGCAAAAGCAATGTGGAGGGGAGAGTGTAAAGGTGTAGAGCTTTTGTATGCGTTTGAAGTTAAATTGTTACTAGCTTAAAATAGACTGTCATAAATGGTCTGTGTAAGCCTCACGTTAACAACAGCAGTTTCCCATGGTAGATACATAGAAGATTAAGAGAAAGCAATCAAGTAAACCTCTACAGGCAATCATCAAATCACTAGGAAAGAGCACAAAAGAGGAAATAAAGAACAAAAGAATTATAACCGAAAACAATGAACAAAATAGCCACAGTAAGTCCAAACCTACCAATAATTACTTCAAATGTCAATAGACAAAATTCTCCAATCCAAGTACAGAGAGTGGCTCAAAGAAAAAAAAAACAAACAAACAAACAAACAAAAAAAAACAAGAACCAAGTAAATAAGAGTAAATAAGAGACTCACTTCAGCTATAACGATACATATAGACTGAAAGTGAAGGGGGTGGAAAAAGATATACCATTCAGATAGAGAGCAAAGAAAGTGGGGTACCATTCAGACAAAATCATAGTGAAACATTGGACTTAAAATGACACCTTGGACTAGAAAGATCTAACAGACATTTACAGAACATTCCATTGGAATACATATTCTTAAGCACACATGTAACATTCTTCAGGATGGATCATATTTTAGGCCACAAATGAAGTATTGAAAAACTAAAGAAAACTGAAATCATATCAATGTTTTTTTCTAATCATGGTCAGAAACTAGAAATCACTTAGATGAAGAAAACTGGAAAAGTCACAAATATGTGGAGTTTAAACAATATGCTCCTGAACAACCAATGGATCCAAGAAGAAATCAAAAGAGTAGTCAAAAATATCTTGAGTCAAATGAAAATGGAAATACAACATATGCAAACTACAAGATACAGCAAAAGCAATTAAAAAGGGGAAATATGGGACGCCTGGGTGGCTCAGTTGGTTAAGCAGCTGCCTTCGGCTCAGGTCATGATCCCAGCGTCCTGGGATCGAGTCCCACATCGGGCTCCTTGCTTGGCAGGGAGCCTGCTTCTCCCTCTGCCTCTAGCCTGCCACTCTGTCTGCCTGTGTTTGCGCTCTGTATCTCTCTCTCTAACAAATAAATAAAAAAAAAATCTTTAAAAAAAAAAAGGGGAAATATATAATGATGAATACCTACATTAAGACACCAAATAAACAACCTAACTTTACAGCTCAAAGAACTACAAAAAGAACAAAGTAAGCCCAAAGTTGGCAGAAGAGAGGAAATAACAAAGATCAGAATAGAAATAAATGAAATAGAGACCAGAAAAACAATAAAAAAGATCAATGAAACTAAGAGCTGGTTTTTTAAAAGATAAACAAAATTGATGAAACTTCAGTTAAGAAAAAAGAAGACTAAATAAAATCTGAAATGAGAGAGAAGACATTACAACTGATTCCCCCCAAATAAGAGGCTACTATAACAGATTATACTGTAACAAATTGTGTAATTTAGAAAAAAAATGGATACATTCCTAGAAACAAAAAACTTACCAAGACTGAACGATAAACAGATAACCTGAACAGAACATGAACAAGTGGGATTCAGTCCAGGGATACAAAGATGGTTAAACCACCACAAATCAGTCAATGTGATGTATACCATTCAATAAGGTGAGGGATAATCCATATAAAGTCAGTAGATGTAGAAAAGCATTAGATGAAAATCAACACACTTTCACGACAAAAACTCTCAAAAAAGTGGTATGGAGGGAACACATCTCAACATAATTAAGACCATAAATGACAAGCCCATAGCTAACATCAGACCCAAGAGTGAAATGCTGAAACCTTTCCCTCTCAGTCAGGAACAAGACCAGGATGCCGCTTCTTGCCACTTTCATTTGACATAATACTGGAAATCCTAGCCAGAGCAATTGGGGGTGGGGGCGGTGGGAAGCAAGTACTGGCATCCAAATCAGAAAGGAAGAAGTACAACTATCTCTATTTGTGGATGACGTGGTTTTATATATAGAAAACCCTAAAGATTCTACCAAAATACTGTTAGAATAAACAAATTTGGTCAAGTTGCAGGATACACAATCAGTATACAAAAATAAGTTGTGTTTTCATATACCGACAATGAACTTTCAAAAAGAGAAATGAAGAAGACAATCCCATTTCTAATAGCATCAAAAAGAATAAAATACTTAGGAGTATATTTATCTAAGAAGGTAAAAGATTTGTACACTGAAAACCGTAAGAAAAAAGAAAGGAACTGAGGAAAACATAAATTCACGGAAAGACATCCCATGTTAATGGATTAGAAGAATTAATGTTAAAATTTCCCTACTAGCCAAAGCATTCTATAGATTCAATGCAATTGCTATCAAAATTCAATGGCATTTTTCACAAAAATACAACAATGAATCCTGTAGTTTGTATGGAATCACAGAAGACCCAGAATGGCCCAGGTCATTTTGAGGAAGAATGGAGCTGATGGCCTCATGGTCCTGGATTCCCAGCTATATTACAAAGCTTTAGTCATCAAAAATAGTATGGTATTGGTATAAAAAACAGATACGTAAATCAATGGAACATAATAGAGAACACAGAAATAAGCTCACCCCTACACAGTGAATTTATGACAAAGGAGACAAGAATATACAATTGGGGAAAAAGATAGTCTGTCTTTTCAAATAACTGGTGTTGGGAAAACTGGACAGCTACATGCAAGGGAATGAAACTGGACCACTATTTTATACCATACACAAAATTAACTCAAAATGGATTAAACACTTGACTCTAAGATCTGCAACCAGAAAACCTATGGAAGAAAACCTAGGGGGTAATCTCCTTGACATCAGACTTGGCAATGATTTTTTTTTTTTAATTTGATACCAAAAGTAAAGGCAACAGAAGCTAAGAGAAATGAGACTACATAAAACTAAGAGCCTTCTGCACAGCAAAGGAAACCATCAACATAAAGAAAAGGCAACCTATAGAATGGGAGAAAATATTTATAAAACATGTATGTGATAAGGGGCTAATAAACAAAATATAAAGGGAACATATACAACTCAATAACAGAAAAATAACTGAATTAAAAACTTGGTGAAGGTTAAAATAGAACTGCCCTATGACCCAGCAATTGCACTATTGGGTATTTACCCTAAAGATACAAACGTAGTGATCCAAAGGGGCACGTGCACCCGAATGTTTATAGCAGCAATGTCCACAATAGCCAAACTATGGAAAGAACCTAGATGTCCATCAACAGATGAATGGATCAAGAAGATGTGGTATATATACACAATGGAATACTATGCAGCCATCAAAAGAAATGAAATCTTGCCATTTGCGACAACATGGGTGGAACTAGAGCGTATCATGCTTAGCGAAATAAGTCAAGCAGAGAAAGACAACTATCATATGATCTCCCTGAT
The DNA here is from genome assembly GCF_011764305.1 of Mustela putorius furo. Lineage (NCBI taxonomy): Eukaryota > Metazoa > Chordata > Mammalia > Carnivora > Mustelidae > Mustela > Mustela putorius. Next base: position 27,237,677 of record NW_025421987.1, read on the forward strand.
ATGAGGAAGTGGTGATGCAACATGGGGGCTTAAGTGGGTAGGAGAAGAATCAATGAAACAAGATGGGATTGGGAGGGAGACAAATCATAAGTGACTCTTAATCTTACAAAACAAACTGAGGGTTGCTGGGGGGGTGGGGGTTTGGGAGAAGGGGGGTGGGGTTATGGACATTGGGGAGGGTATGTGCTTTGGTGAGCGCTGTGAAGTATGTAAACCTGGCGATTCACAGACCTGTTCCCCTGGGGATAAAAATACATGTTTATATATATATATATATATAAAAAAAACTTGGCGAAGGACCTAAATAGGCAATTTTTTCTGAAGAAATACAGATGGCCAACCGGTATGAAAAAGTGCTCAACATTACTAGCTGTCCGGGAGATGCAAATCAAAAGCACAGTGAATTATCATCTCACACCTGTTAGGATGTCTAGTAACAAAAAGACAAATGGTAAAGAACACGTGCTGGTGAGGATGTGGAGTAATGGGAACCCTTGCATGGTATCCCTGATATGTTGAATCTCAAAAAAAGTCAGACTCACAGAAAGAGTAGGAAAGTGGTTGCCAGGGATTGGGGGAAACAAATCTTGGCAAAGGGTACAAATTTTCAGTTACAAGATGTGTAAGATCTGAGGATCTAATGTAGAATACGGTAACTATCATTGATAACACTGTATTGTATGATTGAAATGTGCTAAGACTAGACTTTAAATGTTGTCACCCTCAACCTCTAAATAGGTTAATATACAAGGTGATGGTTGTGTTAGTTAACCTGATTGTGGGGGGAGGAAATAATTTCATAATGTATATCAAATCATCAAATTGTATGTACTTAAAATACCTTACAGTTTGGTCAATTTTCCCATAATAAAGCTGAAAAAAAAAAAGAAAATTGTTGCTTCTGCGGAGTAGAATTTAGGAAGAGTAATGAAGAGCTTTGTAGCATTTGACTTTTAAAACCATATACATATATTTCAGATAAAAATGAAAATTTAATTTGTGGCACCTTGGTGGCTCAGTCAATTAAGCGTCTGACTCTGATTCAGGGATGTGAGGTCAGGCTCTGCACTAAGCATGGAGTCTGCTTAAGATTCTCACTCTCCCTCTCTCCCTGCCCTTCTCCTCTCTTACACTCACTCTGTCTCTAAAAAAAAAAAAGAATTTTAAAAAGCCATTTATAAGGCCTGTGTCATCAAAACCAGTATCTAAATGGAGTACAGTCCAGATGATGACTGTAGTCAAGCCTCTATCTCTCCAAGGACAAGCCAAGTGAGTAACAAACACCACTGGCAGAATGCCATGCCAGGTTCTGCCCCGGTGGGAATATCCAAACAAAACCAGTCTTCCTGAGCCTCCCTCTCAGAAGGCAGCAAGGTGCTGTGGCTAAGGTCCTGGGCTGTGGAACCACAAAGACTTGGGTTCACAGCTCACTGATATGTGACTTTAAGGTACGTTCCTTAAACTCTGTGAATCTCAATTTTTTCCTACATAAAAAGGAGGATAATGTTATTTAAGGGTATAAAAGCACCTTTTGAGTTTTTTTGTGAAGAAATAACATATATAAAAGCAAGGTGTCTGGTACATATTAAGTGATTATAAATATTCTCTAGTATAATTTTTTTTAAAGATTTTATTTATTTAACAGAGAGAGATCACAAGTAGATGGAGAGGCAGGCAGAGAGAGAGAGAGAGAGAGAGAGAGAAGCAGGCTCCCTGCTGAGCAGAGAGCCCGATGCGGGACTCGATCCCAGGACCCTGAGATCATGACCTGATCCGAAGGCAGCGGCTTAACCCACTGAGCCACCCAGGCGCCCTCTAGTATAATTTTTAAAGGTGATTTTATTATCAGGGAACTTGACAAATACTGCCATAGAATTCTCAAGGCAGAACTCTTCTTTATGTACATACTCTCGTTTGAGATTGTGAAGTTTACAATAAGGGTATAGCTATGGGGTTATTGGGAAGAATAAAAATTCAGCAGATGAATCTTTCTGCCTGCCATCAAAATATCTCCATATTTTGGCTGGCTAAGAGGCTGAGAAAAAACAATAATGAAAAGTTTTAGGAGTTCAATAAAGAGTCTAGAAAGTGCTAAAACATTATTCCAGAGGAGTGGGTAATAGAGGGTAGCATTCAAGAACAACTGCGAAAATCAACCTAAGATTTAAATACCAACTCATAGAAAAGTGAAAAACTAGGGTGTCAAACAGTAGGATCTATAGTTTATGGGCAAAACTGTCAGAGATGGGGATACTCCAAACTGTAGGATCTAATCTGAGCTAACCTTCGAGTTTGGTTAGGATAGACCATTTTTTCTGTCATTTGCTGCCTTCCCTGCCTTTGTTTCTATAAAACCTTCCCTCTAATTTGCTTATAATAGAGCTAAACTATAGTTTTCATTATTTGTGAACTTTTTACTTATATATTCCCATTGATTTAAAAAGTTGATTTCCACTATAGCAAAAGTCTCAAAGTTCAAGCAACCTGCCTTTTTTATATAAAAAAGCCACCCTGTACCTGCTTATTGGTCTGAGTGGTTTGGTTAGCTAATTTTACCCCGAGGTAGCCTTGAAATATTTGAGCCCTTGTCAGGTAAGGCTTCAGTCAGGGAGAAATAAATGGAAAAGTGGAATATGAAAAAATGAGTGACAGGCACTCCAATAAGGAATGAGAAATCCAATCAATCAGTTCTCCAGGCACTTCTGGACACCTGACTCATGTAGACCTTGTATTGACCTGGGAATACAGATAAGGAGCAAAAGGGCAGAGCTGCAAGGACATTTTTTAGAGGACAAAATAAGTTCTGATCAGGGACAGAGGGCAGAGGGGCAAGGCATCAGCAGCCATCAGGTATCATCAATCAGCTGCCCAGTATGTCCTCAGGGACATTCCTGTATCTCCCATTTCTATAGGAACAAGAAATTCCAGATCTGGGCTGCACTCCAAGTCTATAGTGTTACAGTACATTTTTGGCACACCCCCCCCCACTAAGGAATTCTAAGTGAAAAGTAATGAAAATAATATATTTATGTGAATGAATAATTGCTCTCTTTATAGACTAGTGAAGTTCCATGCTCTTAGCTCTACTTCTGCCAGGAGAAAATTTGCAAAACTAAGCAATCCCCTAAATTTCTTTCTTTCTTAATGATGAAGCAATTGTCCTGCTACCCACACCTACAAGGAAACTCAGTAAAGTGCCTAATGCTCTGTTAGTTTATTTTATTCTTTTCTATAAAACCCATGAGAAAAGATGTAGAAAATTAATACGGAATCTGCAGAGGCCAGAATTTCACAAAAATATTGTGAATAAGAGCATAATGGCTATTCCACATGCCTGCTTTGTTCAGCCAGAGTTAGAGTTTATGAGAAGTTGCTGCCTCTATTCAGTTTACTTTTAGCGCCAAGATTTTATTAAATCAAACAACACAAGCGGTCGCCCCAAACTGTCTTTGCTTGTCAGCTATAGGAAACTTCAGTATGTTTTAGTTTTAGAGGAAGAACTGTTCCCCAGAAACCTCCCAGGCTACAGAGGACAGAAGCACATGAATATGTTAAGTGAAATTGATTTATATCTTAATCACCAGACAGAATACATTTTCCATAGGAAATTGCTGGGCCACATGTATATCTGGCACACACAACGGATTTTTTAGCTTTTTAGTCAAGTTAGGATAGAAGGGCTCATGAGAAGAGATTATGGGCTGTTTTTTTTTTTTTTTTCTATATAGCGATTGTGTGTGTCCATCTATATTGTCCAACCTGTTCATCAGGAAGAACCTAGCTTATCAATGGATTGTCCAAATGTGTGCTAGAAACAGTTTGCCTGAAAACCAATTAAGGACCACAGATATAAACTCAAAGAAAAATGGTTCATCAGGATAATTATGCTTGTTGTAAGACTTAACCTAGATTTGGGGTTTATTTTCAGTTCCAGTTTCCCACTGATTCTGTGATGTCTTTGGATATGATAAGACTGCATCATTTTAGAAGCAAGAGAGACTTTGAGATCAATTAGTTACTTCATCCTTCTGGTCCCCTTAAGCAGGGGTACAAGACTTATTGTTGGACAGATACTTGATCAGTCCTTCTGTTCACAGAACTAAAAATAATCATAGTGGTCTTTGCACACCAGGTGGTTGGCTACAGATAGGAGAGGCTCTTCTTTGTATTTTTCTTTTTCTTTCAGCCCCGCAAAAGCCACACGTTGAGGTTTCATGGGGCAAATAAATGGAAAATAAACATTGGGGAGTGGGCTATTTGGGTACTGATTCAGCATATTGATATTTTCTTAGTATTTTAGGGCTAGGGGGTGAGAGAGGAGTCCTGCAAAGAAAGAGAAGGAGATGTGGCACCGCAGTGCACCTCTGTCAGCTCATCTCTCCTGCTGCACCTGACTAAAACAGCTATGACTCCACCCCATGGCCCCTCTTCCCATGCAAAGTTATGACCAAAGCCCACAGGAGCTGCAAGCATTTCTTGGCTAGTCTGGGGAAGTCCCTCCTGTGTCCCCTTTGGAACTGCAACCAGGTGCCCCAGAACAGCCAGGGAGCTCCACTCTCTAACAGAGACATCTTGCACCAGGTATGCAGCCCTCCAGACTCTCCTGCAGCAAGATAGCCACTGGCTGGTCCCTCCCTGTGGGTATCTTTTGAGCTCCCTTTCCAGGGTATATTAAAGGGTGGGCCAGTAATTATCACCTTATTTTAGATCTCACGTTTTTCAGTCGAGACAAATGATGGAAAATGATAGTGAAATAAATTATAGGCTTCAGAAATCTCAAATTAAATGACAATTCAACTTCACTTTATTCTTCCTTAGCTCATTATTTTGATTAATAGGGGTTTCAACGCATAATATTTCAGCTGAAAACAGTTTTTTGCCTATTAAATAAACACATTAATTTCTAGCCTACCTTGAAGATAGCACAGAATGCATTCCCACTCGCTGGGGACTGGGATCTGCTGAACTACTTGGTCACCACAAAGTTCCACAAACTGTAGACTAAACAGTTTTCATCAGAGCACCTTTATATCCATGTGTATCATATCTGTCACCAGTGAGGAAATGTTTTCAAACTGCTAATATACAACCTTTAAATCATGATCCATCAGGGACTATTAGCACAGTCCTAGTCAGATCATTGCTATGAATATTGAAAGTCCTTTTTTTCTTTTTAAATAATATGAATGGATTTCATTCAATCATATAAAACTCTAAAAATAATGTAAAATAAGGCAAATAGAAACACTGAGTCGCCCCACATTTATGGCATCTGGCAAAACTTGGCATGGGATTCTGATTTCAGGGATTCCAAAACTTAATATTATTTTTTTTCTTAGAGACAAGTCCAGGAAGAGCCTCCTTTGGGCTTTGCTTGTCTTGAGATTTGGGTAGTTGTAGGAGTCCCTGCTTAGAAGGTCCATCAGGCCTTTATCAGGACAGGAGTAACAAGCAAGACACATACCTTAGGGTGGGGTGAAAGGGGCAAGGCTATAAACTCCAGAAACAATTAGCATAAGTCCTACAACAACTATTACCAGAAGCTAGACATACACTCCAGGACTCATTAGTCCTGTAATTCCAGAATGAAATACAGCTTAGCCCAGAGGTACTTTTCTCTCCTATGTGCCTCTTTGGCCAATTAGGCAAGATGCCAAAACGGCACTCTTGCAAGACATTAACTAAAAGTTTTTGTTCGATTAATTCTACCAAATGTTACTCATTATAAGTTGCTTTAGTATCAAAAGTGATTATTCCATCTAAATCAAAATCATAACAATACTAAAATGAAACTTGTAGCAAGCCATTCCCAGTTATCATCTTTCTGGGTGTCCCCATCTATTGACCAAGTTTCCTCATCTAGCACAGAAGGCCCTCCATAGCCTCACCTGCACCTCTTGGTGCTTTTACTGCCTCCGTCTACTTTTCACCCCTTTCACTGGTGAAAGTAGCTGACTCTTCATGCACACAACCATGCCATTCCACCTCTGCATGGACATAAACTATTCTCTCTGGTATTTCTTTTCCCTCCTACAGTTACCCAGCTAACTCCTTCCTATACATTCTTCAAGCCTCAGCCCAGTTGTCACCTACTCCAGGAAGTCTTCCTAACTTCTCCAGACTTTGTAAAGTGCCACCCACTCTGGACTTCCCTTGCAACTTGTATATATTTTTACCAGAATTCTCACCACTTTGTATAGAATAATCAGTTACTAATTATCGGTTACTACCCCACTTCCTCAAGCTTCTCAAGGGCGGGCACCACATTTATTCATGTTTGTAGTCACAACACCAACCACACTGTTGGCACTTGACAAATGTTAGCTGAATGGAAACATAAATCTTTTATAAACAAGTCAGGCTTAAAAATGTCACTGAAAAAATTATTTTCTACTTCTGATCATGACTAATAGGTAAACTCTGAGAAGATTTGAGGATTGCCTAATTCAGAAAAGGAACACAATGAACATTTAGAAATTAGATGCTTTTCAAAATGGTTTTCAATGTATTAAATGTAATAAAAAGCAAGAAACTGTAAAACATCTACATTCTGTAAGCCCAAATCCACCTATTAAAAAGGCCAAATTAAATAACTTCTTTTTTGCTCTTTTCTTAAAATAATTATGTTAAAAATAGTTTCTCTCTCTCTGTTAATTTCCCTAAGGAAACAGAACCAAGATCATCAAATGGGCTTTTACTAAAATACATGCTTATTTTGGCTAACTTATAGCCTTTAAAAAATTAGCAGTTGTAAAATTTTCCATATTACAGCTTAAAATAGAGAACGTTAAAGAAAAAAATGCTTGCGGAAAGTATTATATTTGCAGTATAAGACTACACTTTATACACAGCAAACCTTCTAGAATGAACCAGATTCTTCTCTTTTTCCTGAAAACATTAAAAGAGGTTCTTTGTTATCAGAACTAAAAAGGCTCTTTTGTGTGTCATATTCAATACCTGATTCAATTTAATCAACTGATGACAATGAGAGATATAAGTAAAATTTATAAGAAATTTCTAATGCTAGTGTTCCAATCTTTGCCTCTGCTGATTTTTTAAATGCCAAGAAACTTTATCAAGCTATGAAATATTCAATCTGGGAAAACTTCTGATTGTGTCTTTCTGAAAAGTGATCTGGTTTGCTTGGCTTACTATAACTTAAGATGTGAGAATGTTTTCATTTTAACTGAATGCATAGATAGCTTATCAAACAGTGTTCTGGAGTTTGATAAAGGAAACTGATTTTCCAGAGAGTGATATTTAGTCCCAAAATGAGTAGTACATTGTCTTTATTAAGTAAATTCTTGGCTGTATCATTCGAGAACCTCCTTGGACAGCAAATTTGATGATTTATCCATGTAAAACAAAACAACACAAAACAAAAAAAAACCCCTTCTCTATTACATATCTAGAAGTGCGTAAGGCCCTTATTTTTCTTGCAATACAATGAGCTGATAGAATATTGGGTATTTTATATTTCAAAAGAAATGACAAAAACCACACAATAATATAAACAACCTGGTATGAATGTGTAATAGGAGATGCCAAGAAAAGTTGTTTACTGTATTGTTAATATTATATATTTCTGTTTTCAAAAATTGATTCTCATTTGTTTGTGATAAAAAGATCCCAAAAGCAAAGGACTGCTATGCCTGGGAATGGTCTGTAGTTATTTGAAGCATTATCTATCACAAACTTTCATCTATATCTGTTACATAGTTTTTCTTTCCTTGCTCTCCGCTTGTCAACATGGCAGCCAAATTCTTGTTTTCAAATTGAATTTACAACATACACACTCTAGTTGTGTCTGGTCTACAAAACTTTCCTTCTCTGAATTTTGGTACTTAATTATCAACATTTGGTATTAACGATCTTCTATTTTTCAATGTTCTCACCTAGCGTGCTAACTTACAAGACCACCTCGTCAGCTCTTGTGTCCCCACCAATAACTTGCGTATTTGCAAAACATGATTTAGAGGTATATACTGCTATGCACAGTAAGCCAAAGAATGAAATGCAAACTAGACTGTCCCTTAAGACAAAGACAGATGATGTCGTTTCATTCCTTTGTTAGGACTTTCGCACTCTCACAATTCACCTATAATAGCACAGGTGGCTTACCTTGTATCTGGTTTTAGATTTTCTACCGTGGAGAAGGTTTGATTTGTAATTTGAACAGACTCGTTCTTCCCACTGAATGACCCATTTTCTCGGGATATAACTTCATATTCTGAAAAGTGAAAAAGCCAACAAATACTTGTCTTTACATCCTGGCTGATTTCATTATTCTTAAGGCAAACAGCATCATAAAGTCACTCTCATAAAAGTGAGCAATTTAGCCTGCAGTCCTTGAGGCGTACTGATTTTACACATTAGCAATTCCCAGATGGGGATGGTCAGTGGATGATGAAGGTCCCAAAGCATTTTGGGAGTTGCTCATTGGCCATTTCTGCTTTCCCTTTACTGGAACATGAAAACCTGCTAACTATGAAGACTGATAACACTCCCGTGGTAGCTTTGAACTGGTTGCCAATGATGTTGCTAGGCAAATCAGTTGGTCTGCTCTTGTTGGAATGCTCAGTATGAGGAAAGCACTGTATGAGAAGTGGTACTTGAGTAGAAGCCATGTTTTCTTCTGTATGGAGCTTTATTATATAGCTGGGGAAAAGGCCACTGCATTCATAGTGCTGTTACCAAAAAACTTTGGGTTTAAAAATCATGCAGAAAATAACAGTTAACCAAATAATGAATGGCAGTTTATTATTTTGAACTACAGAATTATGGGATTTTTGTACCTACTGCTTATGTAAGTTATAAAAATTTTATACCTATTGCTTACATATGCTTTCTGGATAATTATCCTTTTAAAAAAATTATGACCTTTAAGTTTGCATAGAGATCTCCATAAATCTCACTTAGAGGCATGTTTCTATGAACTTGCAGGACTAATCAAGAGAAAGACTTTCAGATTAAGAACATAATTGATAAAGTTGTTAGTTGGTTTTCCCTGCCCTCAGTTGGGATTTAGTTTAATGTATGTGACAAGATCATGCAGATCTTGTCAAAACTCAAAAAACTTTAAACAAGTTTTTAAACTTGTTTAAAAACTCAAAAAACAAAAAACAACAACAAACCCCACTCCAAATACACAAGTCAGCCATCAGGGGAAGTGGGAAGGCTGTGAAGGAGGTGGCGGGTCACTAGGGATTTCTGCTATTAGCACTGAGACCAAAGATGGGAGATGGAGACTGGAAATAAAACGAACATTATGAAAGACTCGGGAAGACATAATCAATTTCAATTTGGGAAGGAGTTTTAATGGTATATTTTAAAAATCAAAAAAGGAGGATAGCTCTTTCTAATAATTTCGTATGACCATCCTTCCAAAAATTCACAAAATTAAACCAGAAGACAATGGCCATTGTACTGGACACATTAACAGAGCTACCAAAGGACTAATAGCTAGGATTTGGTATTCCTTTCTCAGACTCTTCTATTCCCAATCCATCTCTCAGCTGGCTCTTTGTTCTTACAGAGGGTGGAAAGGGAGGGAAGGGTAGGGCCCTGAATTCAAATATATCCATTTTATATCTTTTTCTCTTTTTTTTTTTTTTTTTTTTCTCAGCTGTGAAGCAATATTTACTAGAAAAAGATGGGAGTAATCAAAATGTAAGTAAAATTGATCTTTTTTTAAAAAATGGAAACTGCTCGTTGGATACACGTTTAGATGTGTTTCTGATACAAAGGACCCAAAACACTCATGACTTTTCTATTAAAGGGCATGGGGCAGGCTAGTTAGTTCCCTCCTGGAAAAAAAAAAAAGGGAGATGCTATGACTCAATGAAAAGAAACAGACCAAGTCACTTGCCTTGATCTCAGTCTGTTTTTTCATCTATAAAATGTCAATAAGATCTCTTCATAGTATTGTTTGTGGGGATTAAATTAGGAATATATGCAAAGTGCTTAATAGTATTTTGCATGTTTTTTTTCAACAGATGGTACCTATTATTGCTATTGCTTTTATTATCCCTGAGCTGTGTTTTGATACAAAAACCTGAAAGATACAAAAGTTGGAAAGATGCCAATTGGAAAGATTCAAGTGCTTCTTAGTCACCCAAAGAAAAAATTATATCACACTCCAGTTGACTATGCATGAAAGCAACCACTTTCAAAAAACATCTTAGGCTTAGGATACTTCTCATTGACTGTGTAATATTCTTTTTAAGATTACCCCAGGCTCTTAGTACTAGAAACTCTTACCACATATCTTCTCTAATTTTCTTTTGACTCATTTTGTTTTAAAAGATTTTATTTATTTACTTGACAGAGATAGAGATAGAGATAGAGAGAGAGAGAGAGAGAATACAAACAAGGGGAGTGGCAGGCCGAGGGAAGGGAGAAGTAGCCTCTCTGATGTGAGGCTTGATTCCAGAACCTTGAGATCATGACCTGAGCCAAAGGCAGATGCTTAATTGACTGAGCCACCCAGGCACTCCTATTTTGACTCATTTTTAAATGCTTATTTAATACTATTTTTATCCTGAAAGATCCAAGTTTTCAAAATGGATATAGAATTTACCTTCATAAAAATACATTTAGAATTTCTCTCAGAATTCTGGCTTTTGAATGTATTTTCTTGGGTTTTGTAATGAAGGTTTACAAAATCTTCATTTGCAATGCTTTAAAGCAATCATAACTTTTTTGTAAGTCCACCAACACCATAAAAATGGAATATTAACGTTTAGAATGAATATCTATAGCCATATTCTGAGTATATTTCAGAAGGCAAAGATAACCACTTAGTATGTGTCCATATTTCTTACTTTAAAATATGGAAAAAATTAAAATATGGGATTTATAAATTCCTTAACAGTAAAGATATAAAGTATCTATAAAAAACTAGCACTGAATAATTGGTATTTTATCCCCTCAGAGGGTATTAATGCCCTATTAAGAGAAAATTTACTTAACAGAAAAAATCCCATTTATTATAAAGATTGGAAAATAAGAGTCTGGCCATGAAAACAGAGCATGAAAATAATAATGGTGACACTGTTTTTACCAGTCCTACTAATGCTGCTACTGACAAACATTAATTTAACAGCTTCTGACTCTGGCACACATTTACATTGTTTAATTTTATCCTCATCGGGGGTGCATGATGGCTCAGTTGGTTAGGCATCCAACTCCTGGTTTTGGCTCAGGTCATGATCTTAGGGTTGTGTGATTGAGCCCCCAATTGGGCTTCATACTCAGCAAAGAGTCCGCTTGAGATTCTTCCCTACCGCTCACCCACCCCCCTACACTCTCCCTCCCTTCTGCTCCTCCCCCAGCTCAAGCTCTCTCCCTAAAATAAATAAACAAACAAACAAACAAATAAATAAATAAATAGATAGATAAATAAATAAATAAAACCTTTAAAAAAGATTCTTTCTCTCCTTCTGCCCTTTCCTCCTCCCTCTCTAAAAAATTATCCTCATAAGTAGATAACAGTGGGAAATATTATTGTTATTACAAATAAGGAAACTAAAGCAAAGAGGTTAATTGCATACTCAATTTGCATATATAGAGCACAGCCTGTCTGGGACTTAAATCCATGTTGCTATGCTCTTGGCATATCACAAAGCACCACGTCATAACTAACTTAAAGGACCCAGGCTATGACCAATTTCTTAGGTGTATCTATTTTTACCTTAATGTAGAAGGGACATGTAGAAGCAACCAAATTTGGATGTATTTATTAGAGGTAATACATTCCTGTCAATTAAAAGACAGATTACTGACAGAAGCCAACTCAGGGAATAAAGAATATGTTTCACTCTCTTTTTGCAATCGTTCTCAATCCTTTCTTATGAAACAATTTCCAGTGATTTGAGAGAATTAACCTCTGCATTACATGATCTGCTGGTTTCTAAAAGATTACATTTGAAATCAAGTGGTATTTAATAAAATAATAAAACACTAAAAATAAACAGTGCAAAAAAGTAGAATAGACTGTTAGGATATATGGTCCAACATTTAAATATACACTAGGTTATGATTAAATATGGACTTATTTCCATCTAGAAAATATTGCAGCTAAAGAGATATAGTCCATTTCCATGAAAATTGTTATCAAGTCCAGTATCTTATGAAGGATCTTAAGCAGCCCATTAACATTTAGTAACAATGTTACAAATGTAATTGGTTAGATAGAGAAAGTACACCCTATTCATTATTTTTTGGAGATTACAAGTTTCTACAATGAAAAAAAAGTTACATGATGAACCAGAAAGGAAAATCCTTTTGCTCTTAAAAAGTTAAATCAGATATTGAGACACCAAAGGGAATATGTATTAGATGTATTGGATTATTAGATATATTAACAAATTCCACCTTGAAGTCCCACATCTTTAAGACTAATGAAATTTTATGGTTTCTATGGTTCTATAATAACTAAGTTTCAGTCTGTCATGAGAAATCCTTATTAGTATACTACATGAATTGGGAATTTTGACTTTTTGATCCATGAGATAGTCAATACTCAAGAGATTGTTTTTTAGATATTGGGATGGTAGCGCCTACTGGCATAGTCCCAAGTGAAGAAGCAGGACTAGGCAAATCCCCAGGAAATATGAGCAATGGCTGATTCTTTCTCAAAACAAAGGCAAGGCCTTCATGAAAAATGAAATTCACAAAATATGGTTAAATAAAAAAAGCCCAGTTAAGCAAAATAGGCTGTTTCAGCAAAAGTTTCCCAGACCAAACAGTTTTGTCTGAGGAGAAATAACTGCTGTTTTCTTCTTTATTCACAGAAAGCTTGTCAGATGCTGAATCTCCCACTCCCCACTTGCCCTATGTACTTTCCTTTCTCCATCCTGACAGCCTCTCAGTGGGGCCCTCTAGACCCTGTCTACCTGTCCAAGCATAGTAGGACATGGACGGCAGGAGCTCTGTATAATCCCCCTATTGGGTATATTCCTCTAGCTGATTCAGCCTCTTCATCTTTTCTCTCTCCTCTCTAGTTTGACTAACCTGTTCACTATGAAGAAATAAATTCCCATATAATAAATTCAAATAATGACTCCCTTCTTATTTTTCACAGTCACTTTTAGAGGGATTAGGTGAGTGATAGCAGAACTAAAATTTTCTGAGGTGAGCGGAAAAATGACCAGGATTAGAATTCTAAAAAAAATTTCTCCTAAAATAACTGAATAACTTTCAACCCACTGGAAAATTCTAGGTCAATCTAGGAATTAGTTTTGTGAAATGCAAACTGGTGTAAATATCATCAGCACTGCCAACTTCTATGTCCTTTGTTGTTTTCTTGATAATGGAAAGATCAGATCTATCTTTATACCATGAAAAAGAGTTCTGAGGGGAGATGGAAGGAATACAACCTAAAGAGATTAAATGAACAGAAAGCCCATAATGAGGACATAGATGATCTTTTTCCATCATATGACATTTCTGGCAATACAGCTCTGCTACAACTCACTACACCTGAGATATACCTTATAGGACATAGTTTGACCCAGGTACCACATTCACATATCAATGCTTCCCACCAAAGTATCTTACCAGTGACGGTATCATTTAGTGGCTTATCCCAGTCCAGGATGACAAATGAGGGACACCCTTCCACAGTGACCACAGTGAGGTTGGTAGGTGGGTTCTGCGGTGGGCTGGTGGCATTCCCTTCAGTAGCATCCTCTTTGGGGAACCGTTTGACAGAATCAGTGATGGAGCAGGGCCTGTTTTCAGGTTTTTGGATGTATCGCACATGAGGACCTAAGAGAGAAAGGACTCTGAGATTTAGCCTTGTTTGAGCGTGTACAGAAGGTGGAGGTAAACTCAAATCTATTTATCTGTATGAAGACATTCGGTCTCACATTATAAACAGATAGATGAAGGCAGTGCTGTGCATTGTTCAAACTTGTGAAAATTTAGAATTCCTGTCTCTGAGAAACATGATTTAGATGTTGTAGCTGGTTTAATTTTCTAAATAAGTTTATCTTATGCTAATATCCAAAAGTAATTTGGTCCCCCTGAGCATGTTTTAAATTGCATAATTTATGGGGCAGTGGAAAGAGTACTTGAGAGGGTGTTGCTTTAGAAGTGGTGAATAATTAGCCCTACACTAAACAGAGTTCTGGTCTAACCTAGTAAACCTTAAAAGCCAGACTCAAAAGGGTCAAGTGGTTTCAAGTAATTTAAATATGTCCAGGATGAAATTCAAGAATACTTTAGATTTAAAAAAAAAAAAAATCCAGCACACCAACGTGAAATAACAGGAAAATAATACCCATAATGAGGAGAAAAATAAACCGTGGAAATCAATCTAGAACTTGCATGGATGTTAGTCGTCAAACAAGGACAATAAAAACATTATTGTCACTATAATGTATGCGATAAAAAAAGAGATATAAACAAGACTGAAATCAAATTTCTAGAGGTGAAAACTAAAATGTATAAGATGGAAAACACATAGGATGATAGTAGTATAGAGATGATATTGCAGAAAAAGTTTAGTGACCTTGAAGACATAGCAATAAAAACTACCCAAAATAAAAGTGGAGAGAAAAAAGAATTAAAAATAATGAACAGAGCATCATTGAGTTGTGGCACAATTTCAGGCAGTATAATATACACATAATTTTAGTATCTGAGTAGAAAAGAGGCAGAAAAAATATTCAAAGAAATAATGGTGAAAAATGTCCAAATTTGATAAAACCTCTAAACCCACAAATCCAAAAAAGTTCAAAGAAACCTAAGCACAACAATCATGAAGAAACTATACTAATATAATTAAGTTTCACAAAACCAATGGTAAAAAGAGAAAAATTTTTAAAGGAGGCATAAAAGACAGATCATATATAGAATAACAAAGATAAGGATTATGGCAGATCTCTCAGTGGAAAGAATGAGAGTGAGAGGACAGTAAAGCAACGTCTCTAAACACTGGGGAAAAAACCTTATCATCTATAATTCTATAACTAGTGGAAATATCCTTTTTTAAGAAAAGTGAAATAGGATATAGTGAGAGGACATAGTGAGAAGGTGGTCATCTTCAATCAAGGAGAGAGGGCTCAAAAGAACTCAAATCTAATGATACCTTCAAAATTCAACAGAATTCAAAACCAACAGACAGACCCACACTAAAAGATAGATTAAAGGACATTCAGGGAGAAGGACAATGATACCAGATGGAAATATAAATCCACACAAAGGGATAAAGAGCATGAGAATAGTAACTATATATGTAGGTAGGTACAATAATTTTATTATTTCTTTCTAAAAGATAATTTACCATTTAAGCATAAAAAATAACAATTTAGTGTGATATATTAACATGTGAAAGTAAAATGTATAACAATGATAGGCCAGGAGGAGAGAATATTTGCCATACTAAGGTAAAGTTCTTTCACTATTTGGGAAGTTGTAGAAGTAAGAATACGCAATAGGGAAGACAGTCTCTTCAATAAATGGTGCTGGGCAAACTAGACAGCTACATGCAAAAGAATGAACCTGGACCACTTGTTTATACCATACACAAAAAATAAACTCAAAGTCAATTAAAAATTTAAAATTGAGATATGAAACCACAAAACTCCTGGAAGAAAACATAGGCAGTAATTTCTTTGACATCGGCCTTAGCAACATTTTTCTAGATCTATTTCCTCAGGCAAGTTAAACAAAAACAAAGACAATCAGGACTACATCAAAGTAAAAAGCTTTCACACACCAAAAGAAATTATCAACAAAACAAAAAGGCAACCTACTGAAAGAGAGAAGATACTTGAAAATGATATATCTGATAAGGGTTTAATATTCAAAATATGTAAAGAATTTATACACCTTGACACCAAAACCCACAAATGCTCCAATTAAAAAATGGACACATGACATATTTTTGCAAAGGAAGACATTCAAGTGGCCAACAGACACATGAAAAGATGTTCAACAACACTAATCATCAGGGAAATACAAATCTAAACTATAATGAGATATCACCCTACACCTGTCAGAATAGCTAGAGTCAAAAAAACAAGAAATACTAAGTGTTGGAGAATATGGAGAAAACAGTTGTGTCCTACTGGTGGGACTATAGATTTGTGCAGCCACTGTGGAAAACAGTATGAAGTGCCTCAAAAAATGAAAAACAGAAATACCATATGATCCAGTAATTCTACTACTAGGTATTTACCCAAGGAAGATGAAAGCACTAATTTGAAAAGATATATGCAACCCTGTGTTTATTGCAACATTATTTACAATAGCTAAGATATGGGGATAACCCCAGTGTCCATTGACAAATGAATGGATAAAGAAAAATGGTACATATATATAATGGAATATTGCTCAGCCATAAAAAAGAATGAGACTGTCGTTTGTAACAACATAGATAGACCTAGAGGATATTATGCTAAGTGAAGTAAGTCAGACTGAGAAAGACAACTACTGTATTTTACTTATATGTATAATCTAGAAAAAAAATCCACACAAGTGAACAAACAAAAAGCAGAAACAAATCCATAAACACAGAAAACAAACTTATGGTCGCCAGAGGGTAGGAGGATAGGCAAAAATGGATGAAGGGGAATGGGAGATACAGGCCTCCAGTATGGAATGAATACAGACTAGGGATAAAAAGTCCAGCATTGGGAATAGAGTCAATACTATTATAATAATATATGGTGACAACAGTAACTACAATCGTAGTGAACATAGCATAATGTATAGAAAAGTTGAATCACTATGTCGGCCCACCTGAAACTAAGGTAACATTGTGTGTCAACTACACTTCAGCTGAAGAAAAAATCTAAAGGAAGGCTGGAAAAGAGGAAAAAGGGAACATGAAAGGTACTGAGTTTTACAAGGTTTCAGGACATAAGATCATTATATAAAAATTAATTTTTCTACATATTAGCAATGAATAATTATAAATTTAAATAAAAATACTATTTTTATGGTTTTATGTACACTGAAAACGAAAAAACACTGGTGAGAATAATTGAAGACTTAAATAAATTGTAAAATATACCATTGTTCATAGGTAGGAAGACTTAACCATGGTATGGCTGTCAATTTTTCCCAACTGACCCATGCAACTCTAATATAATAAAATTCTAATAAAAATATAACCAGGTTACTTTTAAGACATTGAAAAGCTGATTCTAAAATTCAGACGTAGATATAGAGTACCCAGAATCATCAATACAATACCAATACCACAATAATACAAACATGGTGGTATTGATGTAAAGGCAGATAAATAGATCAATGGAACAGACCAGGGAGCTAAAACATTTCTTCATATATGTAGACAATTCATTTTTGACAAAGGCAGAAATGAAATTCAGTGGAAAAAGTAGTTTTTTTCAGCAAATGATGCTGGAACAATTTTACATCCTCAAGCAAGGTAACTGATTTGTTTCACATCTTGTATCATATACAAAATTTTACACAGTATGGATTGTAGACCTAAATGTAAAAGTAAAGAATATCTAAAAAACAGCAGAGAAACTTCTAAAGGGAAACAAAGGGTCTTTGTGACCTCTGGTTGGTCAATGGTTTCTTAAATATAACACCAAAAATACAGTGTATAAAAAAACCAAATTAATAAACAGATTCATTAAAATTAAAAAACAGAAGTCACATACTAGGAGAAAAAAATCTGCAAAGCATGTATCTGAAAAAGTTCTTCTACCAAAAAAATACAAAGAATCTTAGGTAGCCTGGGTGGCTCAGTCAATTAAACATTAAATTCTTGATTTTCACATAGGTCATGATCTAGGGGTCTTGGGATCAGGCCCTGCATTGGGCTCTGCACTCAGTGAGAAGTCTACTTGAGGATTCTCTTCTTCTCCCTCTGACCCTCCCCCCGCTGATGCATGCACTCTTCCACTCTCTCCTCTCTTTAAAATAAATAAACCTTTTAAAACTCTGAAACTCAACAATAAGAAAATAAGCAGTACCATAAAAAATGGACAAAAAAAGGGCATCTGTGTGGCTCAGTGGGTTAAAGCCTCTGCCTTTGGCTCAGGTCATGATCTCAGTGTCCTGGGATCAAGCCTCACATCAGGCTCTCTGCTCAGCAGGGATTCTGCTTCCTCTTCTCTCTCTGCCTGCTTCTCTGCCTACTTGTGATCTCTGTCTGTCAAATAAATAAAATATTTTTAAAAAAATGGACAAAAGGGGCGCCTGGGTGGCTCAGTGGATTAAGCCGCTGCCTTCAGCTCAGGTCATGATCTCACAGTCCTGGGATCGAGCCCCGCATCGGGCTCTCTGCTCAGCAGGGAGTCTGCTTCTCTCTCTCTCTCTCCGCCTGCCTCTCTGTCTACTTGTGATCTCTCTCTGTCAAATAAATAAATAAAATCTTAAAAAAAAATGGACAAAAAATTTGAACAGGCACACCAAAATAGGTGGCTCAGCATCCTTAGTCATTAGAGGTATGCAAAGTAAAATCATAATCAGATACCACTACACACCTGTTAAAATGACTGAAATTCAAAATACCACATAAGTGTTGGTAAAGATGTGGAGGAACTGGAAGTCTCATACACTGCTGACAGAAAGGTTAACAGCACAACTACCGTGGAAAAAATCTATAGTTTCTTAAAATGTTATAGTCTAGCCACTGCTCTTGTAGGCATTCATCCAAAAGGAATGAAGGCATATACCTATACAAACACTCACACACAGCAGCTTTACTGGCAATGTAAAAAAATTAGAAAAAGCCCAAATGTCATAAACAGGTTTAATAAATACTTATATATCCATAAAGCAGAATATCAGTCAGCAATAAAAGAAATGAACTATTGATACATGTTGCAACATGGATGAATCTTAAAATAATTATGCTGAAAGAAACCAGACCAAAAAAAGTTCCTACTATATTTTTTCATGTACATAAAAATCCACACAATGCATACATATTTATAATAAAGCATATCTGTGTTTTTCTAGGAACTAGAGATTTGGTGGAGGAATGAAATGGAAGAATTGTAAAAGTACATGATTACACTCTTGGAGTGTCATATATTGTGATGATAGATTCATGGGTGTATATGTATGTTAAGATTTATCAAATTCTACACTTCAGAAAAAATATTACAAAAGAAAATACTGGGCTCTATATCATTGCTCTCTTACTATGGTTGATTTGATACTGTTCAAAAATATTTTCTGTGTTTGGGGCGCCTGGGTGGCTCAGTGGGTTAAAGCCTCTGCCTTCGGCTCAGGTCATGATCTCAGCGTCCTGGGATCGAGTCCCGCATCGGGCTCTCTGCTCAGCGGGGAGCCTGCTTCCTCCTCTCTCTCTGCCTGCCTCTCTGCCTACTTGTGATCTCTCTCTGTCAAATAAATAAATAAAATCTTAAAAAAAAAAAAAAATATTTTCTGTGTTCATGGAAGGAGTATACTTCTCCAGTTTTCGATTTGAGGTTGGCTATGTGACTTTGGCCAATGGATAGTGTCAGGTTTAAAACAAGGGGGAACTTGAAATGCTGTTGTGCTTTTGAACTCACCACCCTTGACTTTGTATTGTCACCAAAATGGCTCCTTCTGAGTCACTATTGGTCCTTGATCCTCAGGACCAGAATGAAAAAATGTGGAGTATAGCTACGCCCAAGCCACAGGAGGCCCAGCTGAACCTGCTGCTAGAAGCAGAACCACCCAGTCAAGCACAGCTGAGATCAGCTGACCCTCAGGTGACTTGGAGACACATGAGAAATAAATCCTTATTAGACTATGCTACTAAGATTTTGCAGTTATTCCACAGCAAAAGCTAACTGATAGTTGCACCAAAGACAGCTTTGTCAAAATTGAGACTTTGGAGCCGATCGTACATACCTTTGAATCTGGGCTTCCCAAGAGGATCAGTTTCTCTTGTTGGACTTGAGCTAAAGTCAGTTATATTAACTGTGAACAGAAGATAAGAAATTATTTTAGCAAAATATAAAAAATTTCTTAATAAAAGAGTATTAAGAACTCTAAATATTTAATATGCCTCCTGGTCAATTGCTTGTGATCTTGATTTCCTTTATTATAATTATACATACTATCCACAA
This sequence comes from Mustela putorius furo, assembly GCF_011764305.1. Lineage (NCBI taxonomy): Eukaryota > Metazoa > Chordata > Mammalia > Carnivora > Mustelidae > Mustela > Mustela putorius. The sequence goes on from NW_025421987.1 coordinate 27,257,728, forward strand.
TAAATGGCCTTTAATTGTGTCCTGCTGCAGGTGTTCTGAGTATACTAAAAAATGATTTAAAGATTAAAGTAGGCAATACTCAGTAACAAATCAATATATGTATGACTTATTTTTTAATTAGGTTCCATTCCCAAAGTGAGGCTTGAACTCATGACCCTGAGATTAGGGCAGTGATCAGCTGAGATCAGGCAGTAGAGCATGAGTGGCATCCTCTACTGACTGAGCCAGGCACCCCAAGATATGTCAATAATAATGACATCTGATTTAGTGAGAAGCACTGAGTAATCTAGATCTTTTCAGGAAGATGTCTCTAAAAAACTTGGGTACTTTCTTCTCTATGAAGGGAAGGACCATATTCTATCTCAAAGCTTTAAACATGAATATAATTTCAAAATTTAAAAAGACTCATATTGACCATAAAATTGAACAAAGCAGATAATCCCGAACTGAGACACAATTCCCCCTAACTTGAAATCTTTCAGTACTTCATAGCTAAGCATCCAGTGTGAAGTGAATGACATACTAACCAAGATCTTCTCCTGATGCAGGAGCTGTTGGTTGCTTTTCATCTGTCTCTGTTCTCTCTGAAGGGGCTTCCGTAGGACCGAGTGTGGCCCTCAAGGGTGGAGATGTTACTCGGCCCGATAAAATGATTCCTATAATGTGGAGCCAAAGTAGTCAGGCTTTATAGGAGCACTGCCAAGTTCTCATTTATTCTATAAATATTTTTCAGCACTTAAGTGTAAGTTAAGAGAAAACAAAACCAGTGTCTTTGATTGAAATAGATGTGTGAGCCAAATATACTGAAGCATTATAGATATGGTGGAAAAAACTGGATAAAGTCACAGAGAAAGAAAACAGACAGAGTAATAATGTCTATGGAAAAAGATGCAGGGTCGGTGGGGGGAGGGCAGGAATGCCTTCACAGAAGTTGTGCCAATAAAGAAGTGAGATAATCAGCAGGGAGGTACGAGAGCTATATTCTAGGCAGAGGTTGCAGGAAGAACCAAGCCAGAGAAGCACAAAACTACCTGGTGGGTTTAATTTAAAGGGGTGAGAGCTGAGATACCTTGGGGTGCCATGAGAGCTGACTGTGGAAGGACAGGAAAGGTCAGATCGTGAAGGGCCTTCCATACCACAGATTTGGACATTGTTTTTAGGGAACAAGGACCCACTGAACGATTTTTACTAGGAAAATAATGAGATGAGAAGGGGATGAATGGTCAGGTTGCAAGTCTGGTGGCCAAGAGGGAAGTCAAAAGATGAAAGTAGTTGTTGAAGGCAAAGGCAGAACAGGTGAACTACATATGGAGCAGTGGGATTAGGTGGAAGATGTTTTACAGGAAAGCTCTCAAGGAGATGGAATGGCTTGACCTGGAGAGTAACTGGCAGGCATGGATCGGGCTGGAGAAGAAGGAAAAAGATGCTTACTATAACATCTGTTCTGTTGACTTCTACAATATATTCCTGCCCTGCTGCACAAGGTAGAGCTGCTAATGTTTTATCCCTCGGTCTCTCCCCTAGTACCATAATACTGGTACTATGGGAGGCTGGTGAACAGGGGGGGGGCTTTCAGTAAAAGGTATAGGATTTCATTTTAGGAGATAATGATAAAGAGATGACAGGACCTCACATTTTCCATTACCCCTACTAGGTTGGCAATGTTGAAAGGCCTGAGTGAGCTTCTGTCTCACAACCTTTAAAAAGGAAAAGTGAATTGGGGGAAAGCAGAAGGGGAGACAAACCATGAGAGATGTGGACCCTGAGGAAAAAAACTGAGGGTTTTTGAGGGGAGGAGAATGGTGGGTTGGGTGAGCCTGGTGGTGGGTGTTAAGGAGGGCACATATTCCATGGAGCACTGGGTGTGGTGCATAAACAATGAATCTTGGAACACTGAAAAAATTATATTATAAAAAGAAGCGAACTGGCCTAGGGGTACAGGGATGGTTTCTGGGACCTCACCCATCCAGAATCAGGGCAGAAGCCCAAGGTCCACTGGACTTCCCAGTGTCCGGTTTTGGAGGCCAACACAAGCACGTGTCCCATGCTCCAAAGACTAGTCTGTTGCCTAACCTAGCCTGCCAAGAAGGGCTTGTGGTTGCCCAGGAAAATGAACATCACAGAGAGAGAAGGTATATGACCAACATACCTGTACTTCCTGGCTTGCCAGTGACATTATTTGGTGGTAAAGGTTTTCTTCGTGGGGGCACAGGTCTAGGTGGCAAGTGAGGGCGGCGAGTGCCTGGGACTGCGGCTACGAGATTATATTCCAGATAAAGCTGGTATAAAGATTTGCTCCATAGACATGTCAGGTTTTAAAAAATAACATTTGGTAAGTAGCAATTGGACGACAGAGAAGAGATTCCACAGAAAAGTGTCTATGAGTAATATATTCTGATATTCATCTAAATCAATTTTGGTAATATACCTAGGAACAATGAAGTCCATTAACATGTGGAAAAATATCCTCTAATTATAGTCTGTTTGCCTTTTGAAACTCAACAGATGTAGAGAATTTAACATTTTTAGTTTCTCTGTAGGCACAATAGTATTTCTGAGTTTCATTGTCTCCCATTGCCTTTGATTTTCAGACTACAATTTCTAAAGTCATTTTAGCTTTAAATTGTTAAAGGATATAATTTCTCCTTTAGTGGATGCTTCATCCCACCACCAAAATCTATTATATCATTATAACTGAAAAAATGCTTTCCAAAAGATTACAACAAAGCAGCCTTGACAGCAGAAGCAATAAACCTATGCCTGTGGAGAGCAGGGTCAATATGGACAGTTGTGCATTGCACAGGGGCCCTTGGCAAGGGATACATGAGCTGGAGCTGAAGTTTAATATGCACTCTGCTCATCCATCTGTGAGCCCTGGTGCAAGCCTGCACACTCAGAGGAAGGGCACATTGTACCAAAGAGTCTGCCTAAAGAGCAGAGGGAAGAGGTACCTTTTAATACGATGCACAAGTCATCTTTTCATACTTTGCCCAAAGGCTGGCAAGGCTACACGTGTCTAGAATAATCCACCTTAACCCAAATTTTAAGTCTTGTATTACAGCTTAAAAATTCACCTCTTTCTTTGCATGATATATATTGGCTAAAAATCTTGAAGCAAAAGTGGCAACCTAGGAAAATGGCTTGTGACTTTAAGTACTCCTTGGGAGACTAGCGAGGGTACATTTGGGCATGTGCAGGGGAGTGAGTGGGATAACAGAGTATGGATCTGTAGCCCAGGTGTTAGTACACCAGAGTAGGTTTTCATAGCAACCTTGTAAATGGCATAGAATTCTTAATGCAAACCTTTCCAAGTCACCAGCTTCATCATTTTGGCCTATTATATAGAACACAGTCTTAAATTAGGAACATAAATCCCATAAGACAAAAGGATATTGTAGTAAATTACACAAGAACAAAACTTGAACATGGTGAGAGCTAGAACCCAAAGTGACTCTTCAGCACTTGTCCATTGTGACCCTTTAGAACATTATACAAAGTGATTCTTGAATTAGTACCCCATCAGAAGCTCTTGTAAATATTTGATGTGTGCTTAGAGCACTTTCATTTTCCCAAAGATAATATTTTATATTTTTAATTTTTTTGGGGGGGGGAGAGATTGAGAGTGAGTATGCACAGGGTGGAGGAGGGGCTGAGAGAGAGAGAGAATCTTAAGCAGACTCCACACCTGACACCCGACGCAGGGCTCCATCTCACAACCATGAGATCATGACCTGAGTCAAAATCAAGAGTCGGATGCTTAACCAACTGAACCACCCAGGTGCCCAAAATGGTACCTTTGGGTACTTCTAGAGAAACATTCTAAAAAATATATTTTATTTTAGAATGTTTCTCTAGGAGTACTGCTGGCATGGTTCTTTGAGAGCTGTATGGATGCTGTTTTTGCTACAATTTTTGACACTGCAGTTTCTGCCCAAGTAGCAGAGAAGAGCAAAGTAAGGGAGTCAGTATTTTATTCCTTACCTGGTTTTTTGGTGGAGTGTGTAGAGTCCATGGACACATTTTTACCAGCACCTGATGGCTTTGGGGCTTGCTTGACCCCTATGAGCAGAAGGAATGAAAGGAAGTGAGTAAACAGCAAAAATGTGTTAAGTGTTTTTTCACAGAAGTTTGGTAATCAGTGATAATGTGCATTCAAAGCAGAACAGTGGCACTGGTGTTTTTGTGCCCAGACATTTTAATTGGCTTCTCCTGTCTGCATAGAGAAAATACTCAGAGCACTATATTCATTAGCTGTAATAATTTTTCGGAAGAGTTAGTGTTTAATTATGGATCATGGTATTGTCTTAATTTTCCATGATGCCCACACTGTACTGCCTTCCTGGGTGGTATGGTCTTACCAGGCAGACTTTGTATTCAGTGACTGGCCATTTTTTGTCAATATTCATGAGTACATTCTGCGGTTTTAAAAAAAGTTTTCCTCCACCCCCCTAAAGCCTCTTAAAATTCCAATGTGTTTGGATTTATCCTTGGTAAGTTGACTTTAAAAATATTCCTGGAGAAGCCTTGGCTATCACTCTGGTTAGGCCACATACTGGACTTGTAACTTTGAGACTTATAAATTAGTCCTGGGCAGGCAGAGAGCTCCAAATTGCTATTGGAAGAAATTGATCTGAAAAGTGTTTTGTGTGAAATTTTATCTCCTATGTCTCTCAAATATAATCTGGTGGTTATTAGTCATTGACCTGAACACCCATGCCAAGAGTTTGAATATCTATCCTAAAGAGAGGGGGAGCCAATTTAGGTTTTGTCTTATTTTTTTTGAATTATTATGTTTTTACCTTATAAAATAATCTTCCCCAATGTCGCTGACAGTCATCATTAAGAAAGAACAGAAACAGACATTATCCATGCAAACAGACAAGGATCTGTGGACTCCGGGAAACAAATGGAGGGTTTTAGAGGGGTGCGGTGGGTGGATTGGTTCACCTGGGATGGGTATTAAGGAGGGTATGTATTTCATGGAGCACTGGGTGTTATGTGCAAACAATGAATCATGGAACACTAATGAAGTACTGTATGGTGACTAACAGAAGATAATAATAAAAAAATTCTCTATACTCTGAGGATCCGACTGTAATTCACATACTTAAAAAATCAGAATACTAGTATTCTAGTATATTATTATTAGTATACTATTAGTATACTAGTCCATAAATGAACAAGGACAACCAAAATCACCACCTTGTTTTGAGTATTCACTGTGTTCTAGGGACTATGTAGAGACTTTACACACTCAATCTCATTTACTGTGCAGGCAGATATATTAAAACAATATTGATTAAAATACAGGAGAAACTTTGCCAAAAATCAGGTATTAGCACATTAAGTGATGAAATTAATTATTATAAATCAACATTTTAATTAATGTAGAAATAGCATTACAATTATTAACATTATCATTATTATTAATACTATAATAATTATAATAAGCATTAATTTATAAACCCCGGTACGGCAATCTCATACCCTCTGCTGCTTGGTTAGAAGAGTATATATAAAATCATGGTGAATGTTTGTAGGGAGCCATGAATTAAGTGTTGCTTATTTGTAGTAGGGAGAATGTTTTTGAGGTCAATGGTTATTTTGTGGCTAATCCCACAGGCATGGCAAAAACAAATGGCTCATTAGTCTTCTTCCTGTACCCACTCTCAGTGTAATGTGTTCATTTGGGTGTTTTTGTTGGAAAAGGACTCATTTGTTCATGGCATAGAGGAATGGAAAGTACTTCCACTGTGGGATAACCTGGTTTGGTGAACCTGATTTACCACTACTCTTTGAGATTAAAAAATGTATTGTGTGTTCCAGAAGGCTAGTAGATTGTGTGTGCCTGTAGTCATTCTTCTTCACAACACTTTCCCAAATCTTTCTAACTGCAAAACAAAAACAAAGCATTTTGGCTCAAAGCACCTTCCATATTCAGTGCCTTATTTGATCCATAAAACCCTTCTGTGTGGGATATATACCATCCAGATCCTACAGACGAAGAAACCCAAGGCAGGGGAGGATTAAGCAACTCAAAGCTAGGAAGTATTGGGACTGACAGGCATGCGCCTAGCAAAGCCTAGCTCTTAACCACTAAGTGGCATAACACAGTGTACTGTCAGCTTCTTGCTTCTGTCATTCCTCACAAAGAGGCTAAGGGACATTAGCTTTAGAGTCCTATCTTCTGCCTTTTGGGTGGTTTGAGGCATCACCACTGTAAATGGCCCTGGATGGCAAGCATGTGTCATCCGAGCATGCCACTAAGACGTGGGACTCAGAGAATAGCAGATTCTGTCAGTGGACAGTTCTGAGAGTGGACAGGTCCTCTGAGCCACAGGTGCTCGTCAATTGGAGATACAGGAGAGAATCCAAAACTCTGCAGGCCTACTTTATGAGTAAGACCAAAGATACAATTTCCCTGGCTTTTTTTCTAATTAAGAGAAAAATCAGCAGAAACCACCTATTGTGTCAGCTTCTCTATAGGTAGAGACAGAGGCATCTTACTATTAAATATAAGTACCCAAATCAATCATCAGCTAACCTGGACTTTCTTCAGCCTTCAGAAACAGATAGAAGTTGTCAGGGTAGAAAAATGTTGTTAAGAGCCTTGCGAAAGGCAGTCATGGGGCTGAGGGACAGGGCATTGAACTGGGCACAGGGGGATGAACTCCGGTTCTGGCCATGCCTACATCTTACTGTGGTTTGCATGTCAGCCAGGCAGCAATATGAGCACCAGGGCCCACACTCCAGTGAACTTCTTTTGCTCTGAATCAGAGAGCAAGTGAAGGCCAAAGGTAGCAGAGAGGCGGCAGGAAGGCAAAGGAGGAAGCCAGGAAGAGAGATACTATGGAGAAAGAATTCTCAGGAATTGGCACTTAATCAGCCAGTCTGGCCCAGGCTGTGACCTGAATTCTTTTTCCCTCTGGCAGGATTAATCAACATATTTTCATAAGGGCAAAACTAGCTCTGGAAGTACCAAATGCAGCTTTAGCATGAGTCCCCATTTGCCATATGGGAGTTCTCCAAAAATCTCTGGATTTACTTAGCAGTTTATTGTCAAAAATGAAGTTATGATTTTTAACCATGGTAACAAAAACATTGCACACAAACACAGTAAACTGAAAATTCATTTCCAAATGTATTAGACACTGTTTCCTGTGACCAAAAAAGGGTGGTCTTTATGCATGATTGGTCTCTGTGCCTTTGTCTCCAAATCTCAGCACCTTGCTCAAAAGCCAGGAGTGATGAGCCAGCAGACTGGAAGGGTTAGCCACAGCCCAGAAAAACACATTCCTCATCTCGGAGGAGTCTGGTTTCTGGTTGTCAAGCACACTATATGGGGGCAGTCAAGTGTGGATTCCTCATTAGGAGGCAGAGAGAGGAGTCTCAGGCTCAAGTATGTAACATATCTGCTAAACCACATGTGTCAAGTTGGTTTCCAGACTATATTTTGCCTGACACATAATGGACCTTCAACAGAGGACCTGTATAGCTCAGCAACTTCCTTCCATAGGGAGAAAGTTGGAGAATAGAAGTTAGCCTACTCTGTGCTGGACAGAGAGCAAACATTTTCAGCTTTGCGGACCATATTGTCTCCGTCACAATTATTTCACTCTACCATTATATTGTGAAAGCAGGCTATGTTTCAACAAAACTTTATTCATGAAAATAGGCCATTAAGCCAGATTTGGCCTGTGGGACTATAGTCTGTGTGACCTCCTGGTCCAGGGCATGCTTGTTGCATCTCTGCAGTGTAGATCTGAAGTTGGCTGTAATTTTTAGAACACATCAGTGAAGCTGAAACACGTCTCTGGAAAACCTGTAAAAGCAGAATGCTGGAAAATGACCCACCTATAACCTCAACCTCTGTAGGGTACTTTCAGACTTTGAGGTGGAGGCATATTTATAAATGTAGCTAAGAAATGCATATAAAGCAAAGCAAATATCTGTAATGATGTCATGAAATAAGAAACCTGGCTCAAGACGGTTTATGAAATCATCTTTGGGTTTATGAAATCATTGCAAGATTTTTATAGAGGCCTAAATAATCAAATGTCCATAGTTTTAAGACCTATGAAATCTTGGGTTTATGAAATCATTGCAAGATTTTTATAGAGGCCTAAATAATCAAAGGTCCATAGTTTTAAGACCTAAGGGCACAATCTTACATGGCCTAAAACCATGAGGAATATGTCCTATACATCCTAAACACTGCCTTTATCAACTGATTTTTCTTTTTAATGTAAAATATCTGGGCTGAAAATTTCAGCAAGAAAAACTACAGGAAAACGTATGTGAGATGGATGAATAATAAAGATAAATATTCTGGGCAAGATGTCACATTTGATTAGAAATCAGTTGACACAGAAATTAAGTCTCATTAAGATTTGATAGAAACTATATGTGAGTGTGGATGAGATAGTGGCCTGGATCTGAGGAGAAAATGAACTAAAAAAAAAACAAAAACAAAAACAAAAAAACCCTGCATTTTTAGTAAACAAGCCAGAAAAAAATTATGCAGAATCAAAGTAAGGTGGACTCATGTAATTCATTAATCTGGAGAGAATAGATTTTAAGACACTCTTCTCATGAATTTTTAAAAACCTTATTCCCTAAGCAAATAGTCTAAGAGCTATTAAATTTTCCATTCATTATATCCTACATGTAAACTATGATTTCCAATTTTGGTATCATTTACTTCTTTTTTTGCCTTATTACATTGGGTTAATACTCCACTACTCTTTTCATTACATGTCATCTATGATTTCCAATTTTTATACCATTTACTTCCTTTTTTACCTTATTGCATTGGGTAAATACTCCACTACTCTTTTCAGCATAGCTGGTTAAGTAGGAATCCTTGTGCTCTTGATGTGAGGAGAAAAACATTCAGACAATTAAGTATGATGTTATTTTCAGGTTTTTCAGATATGTCCTTTATCACAGTGAGGAAAATGCCTTCTAGTCTTCGTTTTCTGTGAGTTTCCATTATAAAAGGATTTTGTCTAATTTTTTTTTTAATTTATTGAGGCAGTGGTATGATTTTTCTCCTTTTCTCTGTTAATGTGATGAATTATATAAATTTGTTTGGCTGTTGAGCCAACCTTGCATTCTTAAGGCAAATATCATTTGGTTGTTATGTGATATTGTAGTAGATGTAGAAATGCATCACCTTGACATGGTGAGGCTCTCTCAGCTAAGGCTGATTCTGAAGGAACTGAAAGAGGATGCTGTCTGCAGACTTCATTCCCTGCAGATGGGCAGCATTCCCCAAATGGGAATTCTATCAGATGATAGAACATATGCAATGCATTTTGGTTGGGGATGGAAGTAGAGCAAGGAAAGCAGAAACTGAGCTCAGCTTTGTCTTCCTGTGCTCACCAACCCATTTCTACTAGTGAACAACTAATTAAAATGAAGAAACTCTGTTAAGAGGCCATCCTTCCACAGTTTAACTAGATGAATTAATACTACAAAGTTCATTTCATCTACAAAAAAGGGTAATAGATGTCAGTCTGTGTTACAAGGGGCTCTGGAAAAAAATGTTTGTATTGCAAATAGACTTATAATAATGCCTTTTTATTTCTTCTGGAAAACAATTAGCCTTTTCATAGTGAGAACCAATGCTTGATTACACTAAAAGTTAATAACTTTCAAGTTTGACCATAGCTACCTGTTCTTTCATTTGCTTTGTTGACACAAATGCTTTCTTCTATTTTCCCTTAGTCAAACTCCAGGGAAGTGTTTTGACTATTAACAAGGTGGTTCGTTTAGACCCAGATTGTTTATGTCAAACTGAGAAACTATGCATTGCTTAATCCCACAGTTGGGAATAATAATAATAAAAAGAACAGCTGAGCACAAATAGATATTGGAATGCTTTCTTGCTTTTCATGAGTCAGGGATTTATAGTAATTGCCTCATTAATTAGTTTGAAGAAAAGTGTATTCCTAGAACTTCACACACTGTAAGAACCTATAGAAAAAAAACTTTAAAACAAATCTACATCAAAATCAAAAGCTTCTGCACAGCAAAGGAAACAGTCAAGAAAACAAAGAGGCAACCCACGGAATGGGAGAAGATATTTGAAAATGACAGTACAGAAAAAAGGTTGATATCCAGGATCTATAAAGAACTCCTCAAACTCAACACACAAAAAACAGACAATCATATCAAAAAATGGGCAGAAGGTATGAACAGACACTTCTCCAATGAAGACATACAAATGGCTATCAGACACATGAAAAAATGTTCATCATCACTAGCCCTCAGGGAGATTCAAATTAAAACCACATTGAGACATCACCTTACACCAGTTAGAATGGCCAAAATTAGCAAGACAGGAAACAACATGTGTTGGAGGGGATGTGGAGAAAGGGGAACCCTTTTCCACTGTTGGTGGGAATGCAAGTTGGTGCAGCCTCTTTGGAGAACAGTGTGGAGATTCCTTAAGAAATTAAAAATAGAACTTCCCTATGACCCTGCAATTGCACTACTGGGTATTTACCCCAAAGATACAGATGGAGTGAAAAGAAGGGCCATCTGTACCCCAATGTTTATAGCAACAATGGCCATGGTTGCCAAACTGTGGAAAGAACCAAGATGCCCTTCAACGGACGAATGGATAAGGAAGATGTGGTCCATATACACTACAGAGTATTATGCCTCCATCAGAAGGGATGAATACCCAACTTTTGTAACAATATGGACGGGACTGGAAGAGATTATGCTGAGTGAAATAAGTCAAGCAGAGTCAATTACCATATGGTTTCACTTATTTGTGGAGCATAACAAATAGCATGGAGGACATGGGGAGATAGAGAGGAGAAGGGAGTTGGGGGAAATTGGAAGGGGAGGTGAACCATGAGAGACTACAGACTCTGAAAAACAATCTGAGGGGTTTTAAGTGGTGGGGGGGTGGGAGTTTTGGGGAATCAGGTGGTGAGTATTAGAGAGGGCACAGATTGCATGGAGCACTGGGTGTGGTACAAAAAACAATGAATAAAAAATAATAAACAAACAAACAAATAAATAAATAAATAAAATCAAAATGATTTTTAGACCAAATATCTTCAGGTATTATTCATATCTCACTCTCAATAGGGAACCATCATGGATTTATTTATATATGTATTAAAAATTCTTATTAACATGCTTTTTTCATAAGCACGCACATGATTTGTACTGTTAAAAAAATATTGCAAGTGCGTGGGTGGCTCAGTTGGTTGTGTTGAACTCTTAATTTCGGCTCAAGACATGGTTTCAGGATTGTGAGATCGAGACCCATATGGGGCTCCGCATTGGGCATGGTGCCTGCTTAAGATTCTCTCTCTCTCCCTCTGTCCTACTTCTTCCCCACCTTAAAGAAAGAAAAAGAAAGAAAGAAAGAAAGAAAGAAAGAAAGAAAGAAAGAAAGAAAGAAAAGAAAAGAAATGATGCAATCCCTTATTAAGGCATCTAATAACTACCATTTATCCACTTAGTGAGTTAGGTGTTTGAACTTTAATCAGATAACTGTCTTAGTTATCTGCATGACTCCTATTTCCAGAGATCTGGTTGGATTAGGGCAATGTCATTTAATTCCCAAATTAAGCTGAATGTTTTGGTAATGTTACTATGCCTGTAGCCAGTATGATTAGCTGTTAGTTGCTCTTGTTAGACTATCATGTTCCACACTGCCAACAGTTGCAGGTCTTATAAAAAAAATTGTAATGGTACTGGTGAAACTACCAACAAAAAACAAAGTGATTATAGTCTTGAAGTTTGAGCCTATATATGGAAAGTGTTTCTGAAATTAGAGAAAACAGTTATTTTGATATTTTTATCCAATAATATATATTATACATATTAATCAGGATCTTTTCAAGAATCAAGACTATACATGGTAGCTGATTTTATGGACTGAGTTTAGAAAAGAAAAATTCTTTTTCTATGTTTTCAGACACTGGAAATTTTGATTTTAGAATGAGTTACAATTTCCAATTCCAGTTACATTAAGAACTTCCAAAACTGGTGAAAAAGAAATTTGAAGTGTGAATTCAATAAAAATACAAATTTTGAATGAACATTTTTATAGTTTGGAGAGGATCATAAAGAAGTAAATTTGTGATCATTACCTGTTCCCATTCCATTCCCTTTGGGTGTCTTACTGGGTTTGAGTCTACTAGGTCTTGTAGTTGTCTTATTCAGAACTACAATAAAGTGGGAAATAAATAGGTCAGAAATTTTCTTGTTAAAACCTTGCAATCAAGGCAAAAAGAAGTTCCCAGAGAATTGGAAGTCATTTAACATGGCAACAGAAAAATGATCGCTTACTAAAAACTATTGTTTAAAATATAAAAACCACAATTCTGGTTTAAAAATCATAGACTTGAATGTGGGAAGAGTGACCTGATTTTTTACTCTGAGGTTATCACTGGCTTGAAGAACTAACTGGTAAGGGAATTTATAGGTCTAAATGGGAAATCCCTCAGTTAATTTCTAAGCACTAGATACATTTCAAAACAGAACTGAAGAAAGATCAGGACTACATATATACCCAATGAAAACCCAATGAAAACTTGAAGCATCTTTACATGCCAAGGCCTTAATTCATGACTCATAAGTTGGTGGGTCTTTTGCAGGGGTCTCTACATAAAGGTGTTCCCTCTTAATCTGGTACAAGTTCACTGTTGAACACGGAGTATGTTGAAATCATTTTAATTTCTCTTCCACTTTAGGGAGAGCCAGAACATTGCCAGTGCTTTAAGAGGTCACTTGTCATATCCTCTGGAAGACTCTTTAAGGAAAAGCACAAAGTATATTGTGGTTGGGAGAGCAAGCTCTGGAGCCAGAATTGCTTGCCTTCAAATCTACTTCCTACCTCTTCTCATGCTTTGGCTTCCTCAACTGTACCCCACAAGACACTTGGCAAGCCCTTAGTCAATGTTAGCCATTGTTGTTATGGTTTCATTATTGTGTATAAACTTTTACTATAGCCAGCCACACATCAAGCTCATGGTGCTCATGGTACAGAGGGCACATGGAGATGTATTTGTTTATAAAAGATGTCTGTGCCTTATTACCTTTGGGTCTTGGAAGATTACAGCCAACCCACCCCACAGAACACACACACACACACAACCACACAGAATCCGCAGAAACCGAAGGATAAAATGATTTCTTTTCCCATATGCCCAGAGAGATGTAGACGAAGAACATTAATTTATAAGCCAGCTTCATTATTTAGAACTTTAAGTTGCCTTAGAATTGCAGCAACAGAATGTCAGTGTCTTTGGTACATCTTGTGCTTTAGCACAGGAACAATTTACATGAATCAGATCAGCCTCTCCAAGTTAACTTCTCCTTAACAAGCTCCAGTGACAGAGATCCTAGAACTTTTGGAGAATTCAATAAATGTAAATTATTTTCCAATGATTATCATTTTTACTGTATATTACTTATAAAATATGTGTCTATGTGTGCATATACACATGCATATGTATATGTCTGAAGGAATCAAGGAAATATGTTCTCCCAGAACAAGCATCTTTTATACTAGAATAGACCATCTCTTCTTAAATATTATTTGAGAGCTAGTAATATCTGAATAGCTAACTCTAATTCTTTTCCTATAATTGCCATGGAAAACTGAAGGAGTATGTGTGAGATTTACACACAGATGCTATTCTAAAAATACTTCTCTATTGATAAATTTCCATGGGAGTCTTTATATCTGGTCATCCTTAAAAACCTTAGTCACACTTTATCATTACCATAGAATCATTATTACCTCTCCACAAGGATCTGAATTTCTGCACATTCTTTATTGCCATTTAGAGAGATATATCCCTCCGTTGGTGTGTGCTACTATTTCGACACATTTTATACCTTCTCAGGTGTGCTGATTATTTAGGTCATCGGAAAGAGAAACAACTTACTGGGTCTGATGTGTGTTTTGTCCGGTATTCTGGGCCTCACAGGAGTAGTATACAATCTGTGTGGTGCTGAAACAGAGGAAAGGCTTTGTATTTAATCACCAACTTTCCATTAAATGGGGAGTTAGCATCCTAGGGACTAGCAACTCATACACTTTGCATGGAAGTAGAAAGGATGTTTTGAAACCTGCAATTATGCACTACAGCATTGCTGCTAAAGGGAAAATAAAGCAAGCATACATATTCATGACTGGAAATAAAGGCACAAAGTGAGCTAAGTCATTTGTATTGTGTGTCAAGGATTAGTCTTCATTTAGTCCATCTTTCTCAAAGGTATTTTATTTTACGCAATGGTTGTTAACATCGTAAACATATAAGCCAACTAGCCATCCATCCATCCATCCATCCATCCATCCATCCACATCTCTCAATTAGGAAGTCACAGTGGAACATTATTTTGCCCAAGAAGACAGGTAATCTCAAAAATTAAAAAAGTATTTTTAGGTAGGTTAAAAGAATAGGGATGGTGGTCTCTATCAAACTGTCCTAGCTCATAACCCTGAAATGAATACTCAGAGTCCTATCCATTAAAGCTTTAGGAATGGGAGACAATGATCTTTGTTGTTCTGCCTATCAAGAGAGGATGAGCAAGGAGCAAGAAACTGGGGCAAGTCCTGGAAGCAACACACCACCTTCTCATTTCCTGGTCCTGTTGTTCAGGGCCTGCAATGGTGAGGACTCCTAAGGAAGACTTGCTGAATAAATTTTAAAAATGAACGACCATTGTAGCAGGCAAACTCATGAGAAACTAAGCTGAAATCCTTTTACTTCCCAAGGTTTTAAAGTGTACTTTCATCCTGGAATTCCCCCCTCTTCCCTTCCCTCCTCTCCTCGCCCTCGACATACCACACTGCCTCCTTAACACCACCCTCCTGGTAATGCTTTAGCTAAGACTGGAAAAAATGTTTCTTGCAAACTATGTAAGTAGATTACATCGTTTTGATGATTTTGTTCACATCTTAAGTGGGTATTTATATAATCATAAATCAGCAATGCCTTTCCTACCAACTTAAAAAAATACACCTGTGAAATAGATTATAATGCAGCTCATTTATAAGCTTCCAGTGTGAAGACGGATGAGCAGAATTTTGCCATATTTCAAGCCAAAAACAGCAGACACATACTGAAGTTCCTTGTAGGTTTATCGTGGGCCTTTCAAAGTGTTGCAGCTAGAGTGAGTAGAGGCACTGATGTTATAAAAAAATTAATTCTCATCACACCCTCAAATGGTGTCATGATGATTTGCAAATGTTTTTCTTCAAAATTCTCTTTGATAGTGGTAGGCTTACCTGAGAATTGAATCTATTTCAGTTTTTCATCTTAATTTCTTCAATGTTAAAATGTTTTAGCTCAAAGAAATACAAGGATCATGATTCTTATTAGTCTTCTTCTTGGACAAATACTAATTTTTAAACTTTAGGCAGGAAAGGTATATAAAGCAGAACACAGAAACAATCAGGACTACACTTGGTGGTTCAAAGTCCTAGGATCAGAATTTTTGCTTTATTTTTTTCCCCACAATCTTTACTCAAATCTAGACAGACTTTTTCAGACCAGTGCTGGAATATAACTTCAGTTTAGACTGTGAGTTACTCATAGAGTTTATCACTAAATAACACATGGCCTTGAGAAAACTGCTCTAGGGTTTTAATTTTAAACTGAAAGAAAAAAAGGAAAAGAAAAGGAGCTTTGTGAACATACATCCACATAGTTTTTAATGACTAATAATTTTAAAGGATGCTTTTGTGCCTAGTTTTATAAAAATCTATTTAAGAAGAGCACTAAGAAATACTATATGAGGATGAATACCCAACTTTTGTATCAACATGGATGGGACTGGAAGAGATTATGCTGAGTGAAATAAGTCAAGCAGAGAGAGTCAATTATCATATGGTTTCACTTATTTCTGGAGCATAACAAATAACATGGAGGACATAGGGAGATGGAGAGGAGAAGGGAGTTGGGGGAAATTGGAAGGGGAGATGAACATGAGAAAACTATGGACTCTGAAAAACAATCTGAGGGTTTTGAAGGGGCAGGGGTGTGAGGTTGGGGGAGCCAGGTGGAGGGTATTATGGAGGACATGTATTGCATGGAGCACTGGGTATGGTGTATAAGCAATGAATTCTGTTACACTGAAAAGAAATTAAATAAAAAAAAAAGGATGCTTTTGTACCTAGTTTTATAAAAATCTATTTAAGAAGAGCATTAAGAAATACTATATGAAGTTAATATCAAAACTAAACAAATAGGATTATAGGAGAAATACCTTGAAGGTGTCGTGTTCTGCCCAGCACAGAGAGAGGGTAAGGAAGACATAACTTTCCCTGGGGTGGGAGAGGACAGGGACAAGGGAGTGGAAATAAGTAAAATAAACAGGGTACCCAAAATATCTCTAGTCAAGTGAGTTTCTATTACAGTTTGAGAAAGGCAAGGAAGAGCATGAGTATTTCAGGGTTTTGGTTACCGCGTGCTGCAGGGAATTGTCTCAGCAGGCAAAGGAGCAAGGGTGTCACAGAGAAATGCGGTTGGAGATTCTACTAGCAGGCTCATGCTGTCGGTTTTTGACACAAAGTTTTTTTGGAGGCCCTGGGTCTCATCGTGGAGGTTGGGAGATCAAAGAGCCACACAGGTGTTGGTCCATGCATGGGGAGAGTGTAAAGACCATGAGCAACCATTTCACCCCCCAGCACATTTCTCAAAATGCCATGTGCTGTCTTATGCCTCTAATGCATGATGTTAAAAATACAATATGATAAAACAGTTGATTGACTACCTCTTCCACAGAGCTCAGGCACACTTTCATAGGTTTTATGAGGGTGACCCTAGTGATGCACAGCATGGCTTTGTGAAAGTGGGCCCTGATGATAAAGCGGGACTATGGGGCTGGACCAGATGGTGAATGCTATTCCCGTCCTTATGATAGGTTCTTTCCTAGGGTGTTCTTTGTCGCCTCATATCAGAGAAGGCCTGGTGAGTTCACTTTAAAAGATTCTTGGTCCATTGTGTATATATGCCACATCTTCTTGATCCATTCATCTGTTGATGGACATCTAGGTTCTTTCCATAGTTTGGCTATTGTGGACATTGCTGCTATAAACATTTGGGTGCACGTGCCCCTTTGGATCACTACGTTTGCATCTTTAGGGTAAATACCCAATAGTGCAATTGCTGGGTCATAGGGCAGTTCTATTTTCAACATTTTGAGGAACCTCCATGCTGTTTTCCAGAGAGGTTGCACCAGCTTGCATTCCCACCAACAGTGTAGGAGGGTTCCCCTTTCTCCGCATCCTCGCTAGCATCTGTCATTTCCTGAGTTGTTGATTTTAGCCATTCTGACTGGTGTGAGGTGATATCTCATTGTGGTTTTGATTTGTATTTCCTTGATGCCGAGTGATATGGAGCACTTTTTCATGTGTCTGTTGGCCATCTGAATGTCTTCTTTGCAGAAATGTCTGTTCATGTCCTCTGCCCATTTCTTGATTGGATTATTTGTTCTTTGGGTGTTGAGTTTGCTAAGTTCTTTATAGATTCTGGACACTAGTCCTTTATCTGATATGTCATTTGCAAATATCTTCTCCCATTCTGTCAGTTGTCTTTTGATTTTGTTAACTGTTTCCTTTGCTGTGCAAAAGCTTTTGATCTTGATGAAATCCCAATAGTTCATTTTTGCCCTTGCTTCCCTTGCCTTTGGCGTTGTTCCTAGGAAGATGTTGCTGCGGCTGAGGTCGTGGTATATATACACAATGGAATACTATGCAGCCATCAAAAGAAATGAAATCTTGCCATTTGCGACAACATGGATGGAACTAGAGCGTATCATGCTTAGTGAAATAAATCAAGCAGAGAAAGACAACTATCATATGATCTCCCTGATATGAGGAAGTGGTGATGCGACATGGCGGCTTAAGTGGGTAGGAGAAGAATCAATGAAACAAGATGGGATTGGGAGGGAGACAAACCATAAGTGACTCTTAATCTCACAAAACAAACTGAGGGTTGCTGGGGGGAGGGGGTTTGGGAGAAGGGGGTGGGATTATGGACATTGGGCAGGGTATGTGCTTTGGTGAGTGCTGTGAAGTGTGTAAACCTGGTGATTCACAGACCTGTACCCCTGGGGATAAAAATATATATTTATAAAAAATAAAAAATTTAGAAAGAAAAAAAAGATTCTTGGTCCAAGCCTTGAAAAGTAGGAACCCTAAGGTGGCACAATTTAGGCTCAAGCTAATGATCCTCAGAACATACAGGACCTTGTATAAATATGTTAGGACATTTCATATAATGATATCAGATCCTGGATATACACCCCTTCAGCCATGAAATTCCTATGTGGTAGAACCATGTTCTAGAAATAATTTGATAAAAATTCCACATACACTAGTAATGGTGATACAGTACTGACATTCCCATTGAAGTTTAAAAAAAAAAAAACAAAGCAAGGAAAAAATAGGACTTTAATCTTTTATTCTCAATTCTGAAATCTATAAAGCTTTAAAAAGCTGTAACCTTTCTTCATCTGGCAACATAACCTGAACTGAATAGTCTTTTTTATGTTGCTTATTATAAATGTTTACATATTTTGCTACAAAAACAATGTATTTCATTATAAGAATCCAACTACCTTCTATAAAGTAAGACATTAATTGCTTCTATTAAGCAAAAACATAAAAATAAGCCTACAAAAGTGAGGATGTGTTATGGATGCGACATGATTGACCATCTGTTGTTAATACTGGAACTGGTCATGAGGACGTGGGAGGGCTGTCATTATGTTAGGTTTCTTCTGTGTGGATGCATAAATAAATAGAAAGTTAATAAATAGGAGGGTAATAAGGTAAGTAATAAATGTTTAAAACATAATAAAAATGAAACCAAACTAGTAAAAGAAGATTGAGAACATTTATAAGAACTATGCTATGCCATAAAGTGTTCTAGTCATCTTTATTTAGAATATGTACTGCTCTACTTATTATAAAATATCTTAAAATCAGATTTTTTAATAATTTTTCTTACTTCAAATTTCTTATACCAAATATTCTCCACTAATTATAACTGACAATAAATAAAATCAATGTGTTTTCCAAGTTCTTAAACAAAAGTTTACTTTTGTCTTTTGGGCAACCTGCCATATGAAAGATGTAGAGGTGAACAAAAGGGATCATTTAGAACAGAAAGAAAAAAAAATCCAAAATACCAGACATCCACAGCTGGTTATAACCTAAGTAGGATAGAAAAATATATAAAGAATAGACTCCTGAGAACATGGAGATAGAACTTTGTGTAGGCAAGTTCGTTTCCCAAGAAGTAGAAAGGAAGAAATAAAAGGAAATAGCCCCCAAACCTTCCTTTGATATTTAAATATAAGTTGTCTTAAAAAACCGATTCTTCTCCTTACTAGTTTCCTTCCTCAGGCTACAGTATCAATGTGCTTATGTAATAGAGGAGATGGGCCAGAGGGAGGCAGAGAGAGAGCACAGGAAGGATGGGGAGAAGGAGAAGAATGGGGAATTAAAAAAGCTAATATGGATTCTTATTTATCAGATGTGGAAAATGAAACAAATGAAGATTAAACAAACTAAAAAAGCATGGTGGGAGGAGGCTTTCATTCTTAGTTCTCAGTATCACATGGTCAACCCTACATTCAAAAGCAACGTTCTAACTAAATAAACTATCTTTCCTACATTCAAGCGGTGTACATATAAATATTCTTATTCAGCTGATATTCTGCACCTATATTAATTCACTGTGATGAAAACAGACATTCTGAAAAGAAAATTTCTTTCCTCATTAAAAATGAAAATAAATAGTTTACTATACAGAAGTGGGGATATAGCATTACCCTGAGTTGTCACCAATTCAGTTGTTAGTGGAATCTTAGTTGTGAAGAATTTCTGAGTGGAGTGGTCGGTCTCTTCTGGGGAAAAACACAGTAAGATTGGTGGCTTTCAGTAATTATCATCATGAACATATCAAAAAACCCCACATTTCTTTCTGCCCCAGTGGAAATTACATTTATAAGTATGCCTTGTCATCACAAAATTTCAAGGTTAAAGGTATATTTTAATAATTCATTTATTATATATGCTATCTTCTTGCCCTATTCTTTTAATGATTATTGTAAGGATTTCCAAAAACTTTAAGTTCGCAATTACTGTTTCATGATCCTGGACTTGGTCATTCCAAACTGTGCCTCGCAACTGTTTTTATATATTACTGTCTTCATGCCTCCCATGTCATAAACTCCATAAGTTATTTATGTGAAAAGAAATACATGGTATGAAAACAGGTGCATTTATACTGTATAAGAATAAATAGTCTTCTATTTATGTGATGTGAGAGTCAAAGTTTATTGACATTTTTCTGGCAAAATAAGAAAACTAAGTGTGGCACTACTTCTACTTCCATATTTTCTTGAAGTCATCACAGCATCATATAGACACAGAAATTACTTTGCCACTTTACCACACCTTGTGTCCAAGAAAGTACTTGGGGCATAGAATACACTGTTGTCTTTTTTTTCCTGCCCTGGTTTATAATATGGATTCTGCTCGTAACAGATATACTTGTGACTATTGGCAGGCGATGGCTCTTGCTTCAATAAACCAAGGTACACTAAAATAAATAGGGTGTAGAAGCTACATAACAAATCTAGCAATGGTTCTTGAAAAGTACTTTTGACTTTGCGGTCATGTATGATGTTCACTTTGTGGATATGGCTAGAATAGATGAATATTTGAGAATTAGGGTGTGTTTGCTCAGTTTTAAATTTGTTCCTTTAAAAGGGATTTCACTTTGAAATATGATCAGTAACTTCATTTCAGTACACACACACACAGGACAGATTTATTTTAAAAGGGATGAAGGGAGGAAAATAAGACCACAGATTTAAATAAACACAGCCATGTTAGATGTATTGTGGACAGGGCAAAGGAATCAACAAACACAAGCTGGGAATTCTTGTTTTCTGATTCATTTTCAATCTAGGGTCAGGCAAACCGGGGTTTTCCATGCTGTGAAAGTTTGGTACTGAACTGAAAGCATGGCTCACTCACGCCCACTAACCTTCCAGAGGCACCATCCTTATTTCTCCAGGAGAGTCACATGCTCATCATATTAGCCTGAACACCATTCTCTGAAATGCCTCTCTCCCATCTGTCTTTAACCCGAAAGAACCCTTCACATGTTTAACTTCAACTCTCACTCCAGCTTGAAAATCTGGTGTAAAT
This sequence comes from Mustela putorius furo, assembly GCF_011764305.1. Classification (NCBI taxonomy): domain Eukaryota; kingdom Metazoa; phylum Chordata; class Mammalia; order Carnivora; family Mustelidae; genus Mustela; species Mustela putorius. Next base: position 27,278,936 of record NW_025421987.1, read on the forward strand.
GTTGCCTCCTCCCCTGATGCACCCAGTATTTGGCTTCTTTAACATGTTGCTCATTTCTCTACCACACTCATTTGTATAGCATTGAGGTGAATCCCAGGAGCTCTGGTGACTGAGTATCCAGGTTCCAATTCAGCTCTGACATTAGCTGTGTGACTTAGCCCAATTTTTAATTCTCTTTATGCCTCAATTCTCTAATCTATAAAATGGGGCAAGTAATAGAATCTATCTCAGCATTGTGGGATTTAAATGAAAACATTACACATAGTGCACTGGGGGACAATGAAAAAGCACTATTATCACTAATCCTGTTTCTTCATATTAGATGCTGAGCTCTCCAGAGAAAGGACTCCCCCTTAAAAACAGTTTCTTTTTTGGAACTCCCATTGTTTAACATTTCACTCAACACCCATAAAATACTCAATAAATTGAGAATGAAATTTTTCTTCCCAAAGGTGGTTTCAAATATGGGAAAAAAGCAACAAAAAGTATTGCACTGATACACTTTGGGAACATTCCTCTCTTTGAACAGCTAAAGTTTTGTTGAGATATTTTAAAATATTCTCATTTTCAATTGAAAACCAGCATAAATATTAGAAGGACAAATATATGGTTAATGTAAAAGAATCAAGTGAATGGATTTTTTTATAATGGTAAAAAAAGAGACCCTCTATTGTTTAGAATCATTGATATACACAATGTACACATAGCTACTTCAAAAGCAATCCCTGAAAGATAGGTCCTTATTGGGCTGAAATATGAAAACTAAATTTACCCAGAGTAGTCTGCAGTTCCTCTTCACCAGTACTTGGTGAAATCATGGGTATAAAAGGGCTGCCTCGTGTCTCTAAAGGAGCTGCAAAAGAAAAGCATGAGTGTTGTCAATCTGTAGATGCAAAAGCCAGCACCAGACCAGAATATTACATGAGATTCCTTCATTTGACACAGATAAAGGAAAACATGAAATGGGTCATGAAGAAGAAAGTTAGATGTACACAGAACCTTCAGGAAAATGACTGTGGAATATAAGAATAATGGTCCTCAACTGTTTTTTATTTTTTTTTCTCCCTCCCACCAGGACAGATAAGAAATAACATTCTTGGGCTTGACACACTTCATGACCATCCCTGGTTAAGATGGGGTATAAGTTAGAAACAGTCCTTGTCTGTCAACCACAAGTCTCTTTCTCCCTCACATTCAAGAGAACATACATGGTTACAAAAGTGAGTGAAAATATTCATTATTGCAGTGGTCATCTGAAGTCTCCTCAAGTTTATTTTTAAAAGTAAACCATTGGAAAAGTTTAGTATTTTGATCAACATTAAAAATAATTACTTGTCAGAACCTTTCCTAACTTGTCATGTGCTAGTGTGTTGTAGCACTATAGCTGAGAACCATTAAACATGCAGAAAATGTTAACTAGATGGGCATGAGCATGTGGACTCATTCTGAACATGGAAGTAAATGAAGTAGATACAAATGAACTCAGTAAGAAGTGGTCTTAAGTTGGTCTTCAGAACAGTGAAGTTGGTCTTTAGAACAGTGAAGACATTGCTATTGTATTTTGCAAAGAGCAAGAGTAATGAGAATGAGATGATGAGGTGGATTGAGAAGAGATGATGATTCAATATGACAAATTGAGAAAGACCTGCAATTGGACCATAGCAAAGAAAACAATTAGAGGTGGTTTGTAGAGGAAAACCATTACCTATTGTTGTCTCTGGTAGGTCAAGTCTAAAGGTAACGGGTTGCAGAACTAGGCCAAAAGCAAATCAAGGAAATATATTTATGAAAATTACTACTTGGTAAAGTAAACATCACTTCTGTATTTATGCTTCTTTTTTAAAATTTTTTTATTTTTTTATAAACATATATTTTTATCCCCAGGGGTACGGGTCTGTGAATCACCAGGTTTACACACTTCACAGCACTCACCAAAGCACATACCCTGCCCAATGTCCATAATCCCACCCCCTTCTCCCAAACCCCCTCCCCCCAGCAACCCTCAGTTTGTTTTGTGAGATTAAGAGTCACTTATGGTTTGTCTCCCTCCCCATTCCATCTTGTTTCATTGATTCTTCTTCTACCCACTTAAGCCGCCATGTTGCATCACCACTTCCTCATATCAGGGAGATCATATGAAATCTTGCCATTTGCGACAACATGGATGGAACTAGAGTGTATCATGTATTTATGCTTCTATTTGAACATTTAAACTTTCTCGAAGAATCATAATAAATATAAGAAAATTCTACATATTAGATGACACTTAGGAAAATTCAGCTAAAACTTCAAAGGTCTCAGAGAGCACAGCCAGAGAGGGAGTGGGAACCACAAGGTGAAGCCACGAACGGGAGCCATGAGCCAGAGACATGAGCCAGGCTGTCCAGGCACCCATGGAACTCACAGCATGCCGGGGGTGGGACTGGCCTGGCCAAGCGTGCTGGTGCCACAACCGCAGGCAGGCGCCACTCATGCCTGGGCCACCGTGCTCTTGGGCTCTGCTTTGGGGTGCACCTTGCCTGGATTGTGGTCGATATATTCAGCTATACATCCCCTCAACCACCTCTCACCAAAATGACTAGGAGGAGGAACACCCAACAGAGGAAAAACTCAGAGACTGTGCCCTCTGCCAGAGAACTATTGGATATGGACATAAACAGTATGTCAGAAAGGTGTTGCAATTATCCAAGCAATGGCTAGGTTGGAGAAGACCGTTAGTGACAACATAGAATCTCTAAGGGCGGAAGTGAGAGCCAGTCTGGCAGAAGTTAAAAATGCTATCAATGAGATCCAATCTAATCTAATCTAAATACTCTATCAGCTTGGTAACTGAGGCAGAAGATCAAATTAGTGATCTAGAAGACAAACTGATAGAAAAGAAGGATCAGGAGGAGGCTTGGAACAAACAGTGTAGAAGCCATGAGAACAGAATTAGGGAAATAAATGACATTTCAATGTCAGGATTATTGGGATACCTGAGGGGATGGAGAAAGAGAGAAGACTAGAAGATATAGTTGGACAAATTCTGGATGAAAATTTCCTTAATCTGAGGAATGGAACAAGTTTTAGTGTCCTAGAGGCAGAATGGACACCCCCTAAGATCAACAAGTCTAGAAAGACAACCAGACACTTAATTGTGAAATTCATGAATCATAATTTCAGACAGGAGGTCTTAAGGGCAGCTAGGGGGAAGAGATTCCTTATGTACAGAGGAAGTACCATCAGAATAACATCAGACCTGTCCACAGAAACCTGGCAAGCCAGAAAGGGCTGGCAAGACATATTCAGGACACTAAATGAGAAGAATATGCAGCCAAGAATATACTTCATCTAGCAAGGCTGACATTCAGAATGGATGGAGAGATAAAGAATTTCCAAGACCAGCAAGGTTTAAAAGAGTATGTGACCACCAAGCCAGCACTACAAGAAATGTTAAGGGAAGTTCTATAAAAGAAGGAAGAACCCAAGAGTGACACAGAACAGGAATCTAAAGAGACAATCTATAGAAACAAGGACTTCACAGGCAACATGATTTTAATAAAAACATATCATTCAATAATCATTCTCAATGTGAACAGCCTAAATGCTCCCATAAAATGGCACGGGGTTGCAGATTGGATAAAATGAGGGGACCTGTCCATATGCTGTCTACAATTTGGAACCTAAAGATACACTCAGACTGAAAATGAAAGGATGGAGAACCATCTTTCATGCCAATGGGCCCAAAAGAAAGCTGGGGTAGTCATTCTCATTATCAGATAAATTAGATTTTAAGCTAAAGACTGTAGTAAGAGATAAAGAAGGACACTACATCATTCTTAAAGGATCTATCCACCAAGAAGATCTAACAATTGTAAATATTTATGCCCCCAACATGGGAGCAGCCAACTACATAAGCCAACTGTTACTCAAAATAAAGAGTCATATTGATATGAATACATTAATTGTAGGGGATCTTAACATGCCACTCTCAATAACAGACAGATCATCCAAGCAGAAAATCAATGAAGAAATAAAAGCATTGAATGACACATTGGACCAGATGGATCTCATAGATATATACAGAACATTCCACCCTAAAATAACAGAATATTCATTCTTCTGGAGCACATATGGAACTGTCTCCAGAATAGACCATATACTGGGCCACAAATCAGAGCTCAACTGATACCAAAAGACTGAGATTATTCCCTGCATGTTCTCAGACCACAATGCTTCGAAACTGGAACTCAACTAAAAGAAAAAGTTTGGAAGGAATTCAAATACTTAGAAGCTAAAGACCATCCTGCTCAAGAATGTTAAGATCAACTAGGAAATCAAAGAAGAACTTAAACAATTCATGAAAACCAATGAGAATGAAAACACATTGGTCCAAAACCTATGCAGTATGGCAAAGGCATTCCTAAGGGGGAAATACATAGCCATCCAAGTCTCACTCAAAAAAATTGAAAAATCCCAAATACACCAACTCTCTTTACACCTTAAAGAACTGGAAAATCAATAACAAATTAAGCCATCCCCATGCACAAGAAGAGAAATAATCAAGATTAGAGCAGAGATCAATGAGTCAGAAACTAGAGATACAGTAGAACACATCAACAAAACTAGAAGCTGGTTCTTTCAAAGAATCAATAAAATCAATAAACCACTGGCCAAACTAATCCAAAAGAAAAGAGAGAGGACCCAAATTAATAAAATTATGAGAGAAAGGGGAAAGATCACTACTAACACCAAGGAAATAGAAACAATCATCAGAAATTATTATCAATAGTTATATGCCAATAAGTTAAGCAACCTGGAAGAAACGGATGCATTTCTGGAAACCTATAAACTTCTAAGACTGAAACAGGAAGAAACTGACAACCTGAATAGACCAATATCTAGTAACAAGATTGAAACAGTGATCAAAAACCTCCCCCAAAAAACAAGAGCTCAGGACCTGATGGATTCCCTGGGGAGTTCTACCAAACATTCAAAGAAGAAATAATACCTATTCTCCTGAAGCTGTTTCAAAAAATGGAAACAGGGGCACTGGGTGGCTCAGTGCGTTAAAGCCTCTGCCTTCAGCTCAGGTCATGATCCCAGGGTCCTGGGATCGAGCCCTGCATCAGGCTCTCTGCTCAGTGGGGAGCCTGCATCCCCTCTCTTTCTCTCTGCCTGCCTCTCTGCCTATTTGTGATCTCTGTCTGTCAAATAAATAAATAAAATCTTAAAAAAAAAGAAACAGAAGGAAAACTTCTGGACTCGTTTTAGGAAGACAGCATTACCCTGATCCCCAAACTAGGCAAAGACCCTCATCAAAAAGGAGAAATTCAGACCAATATCCCTGATGAATATGGATGCCAAGATTCTCAACAAGATCCTTGCTCATAGGATCCAACAGTACATTAAAAAGATAATCCCACCATGACCAGGTGGGATTTATCTCTGGGATTCAAGGGTGGTTCAACATTCACAAATCAATCAATGTGATAGAAAAAATCAATAAGAGAATACAGAAGAAACACATGGTTCTCTGAATTAGTGCAGAAAAGCATTTGACAAAATACTGCATCCTTTCTTGATTAAAACTCTTCAAAGTATAGGGATAGAGGTAACATTCCTCAATTTCATAAAATCTATCTATGAAGAACACACAGTGAATATCATTCTCAATGGGGAAAAGCTGACAGCCTTCTCTTTGAGATCAGAAACACAACAAGGATGCCCACTCTCACCACTGTTGTTCCACATAGTACTAGAAGTTCTAGAAACATCAATCAGCCAACAAAAAGAAATCAAATTGGCAAAGAAGTTGTTAAACTCTCTCTTTGTGGATGACATGATACTTTATATGGAAAACTCAAAAGACTCCACCCCAAACTACTAGAACTCATATAGCAATTCAGTAATGTGGCAGGATACAAAATTAATGTACAGAAATCAGTTGCTTTCTTATACACTAACAAGGAAAATACAGAAATAGAAATTAGAGAATCGATTCCATTAACTATAGCACCAAGAACCATAAGATACCTTGGAATAAACCTAACCAAAGAGGTAAAGGATCTGTACTTGAGAAACTACAGAACACTCACGAAAGAAATGAAGAAGACACAAAAAGATGGAAAAGCATTCCATACTCATGGACTGGAAGAATAAGCAGTGTTAAAATGTCTATGCTTCCCAGAGCAATCTATACTTCCAATGCCATCTGGATCAAAATTCCACCAACATTTTTCAAAGTGCTGGAACAAACAATCCCAAAATTTATATGGAAGCAGGAAAGACCCCGAATTGCTAAGAAAATTTTGAAAAAGAAAAACAAAACTGGGAGCATCATGTTGCCTGATTTCAAGCTTTACTACAAAGCTGTGATCACCAAGACAGCATGGCACTGGCACAAAAACAGACACATAGGCCAGTGGAACAGAGTAGAGTCCAGACATGGACCCACAACTCTATGGTCAAATCTTCTTCAACAAAGCAGGAAAAAATATCCAGTGGAAAAAAGCCAGTCTCTTCAATAAATGGTGCTGGGAAAATTGGACAGCTCTGTGTAGAAGAATGAAACTTGACCATCTCTTACACCGTACACGAAGATAAAATTGATAAAATACCTCAATGTGAGGTCTGAATCTCTCAAAATCCTAGAGGAGAACATAGGAAGTAACTTCTTTGACATCGTCCATAGCAACTTCTTTCAAGACATTCTCCAAAGGCAAAGGAAACAAAAGCAAAAATGAACTTTTGGGACTTCATAAAGATCAAAACTTTGCACAGCACAGGAAATAGTCAACAGAATAAAGAGGCAACCCATGGAATGGGAGAAGATATTTGCAAATGACACTACAGACAAAGGGCTGATATCCAAATCTATAAAGAATTCCTCAAACTCAACACTCAGAAAACAGATAATCGTGTCAAAAAATGGGCAGAAGACATGAACAGACACTTCTCCAAAGAAGACATATAAATGGCTAATGGACACATGAAAAAATGTTCATCATCATTAGCCATCAGGGATATTCAAATCAAAACCATGTTGAGATACCACTTCACACCAGTTAGAATGGCCAAATTAACAAGATGGTAAACAAGTGTTGGAAGGGATGTGGAGAAAGGGGAACCCTCTTACACCGTTGGTGGGAATGCAAGTTGGTACAGCCACTTTGGAAAACAAATTCCTTAAGAAATTAAAAATAGAACTATCCTATGACCCTGCAATTGTGCTACTTGGTATTTACCCCAAAGATACAGATGTAGTGAAAAGAAGGGCCCTCTGTACCCCAATGTTCACAGCAGCAATGGCCACAATTGCCAAACTGTGGAAAGAGCCAAGATGTCCTTCAACAGAGGAGTAGATAAAGAAGATATGGTCCATACATACAATGGAGTATTATGCCTCCATCAGAAAGGATGAGTATCCAACTTTTGTATTAACATGGACAGTACTGGAGGAGATTATGCTCAGCAAAAAAAGATAAGCAGAGAGAGTCAATTATCATATGGTTTCACTTACTTGTGGAGCATAAGGAATAAAATGATAATGAAAATGAAAAAATTCATGCAGTTTATAAGATTAAATCTTCACAAAAAGAAAATATACATTCTATATCCATAATTTTCTCTAAACTTCTTCCATATCACAATGATTAAAAATGTATTTATCTCAAGAACATTTTTCAAAAAACATACTTCCTAACTGGGAAAAGAGAATAATTTATTTACCAGGTTCGCTCTGAGAGACTTCAGGGTCTGGTTTAGGGGGAAGGAGCACATCTCTTGGAACTGAAAGAAAAAAGATTATCAAACACTGTACTTTAAATGCCACATCTGGAGTGAAACCCAACCCACGGATAGAGTATCCTGGAAAACATGAATAAAGCAAAGGTATTTTCACAATGGCTAAAAAGTAAAGCCAAGAAGATGACTGTTTTATTCAAAATGAAAAAAGTCACTGTTAAAGGTGGTTCTGAGGACAATTAAATAAATTTGGTTCCAGTTCTTTATGAATCCTCTCTTGGGAGGGGGGCAGGGAAGAGGAAATAAGTAATGGCATTAAACACAAGAAGGTGACTCAAGTCAGTAAAGCATGTGACTCTCAATCACAGGGTTGTAGGCTCAAGATCCATATTGGGTTTACAGATTACTTGAAAAATCAAGTCTTAAAAAAAAAAGAAGGAAAAAGTTAGTTTTTGCTTGAGGTGGTTAGTTACCATTTGATATTCATACTAAAAGTCCACTGAGAGGAAAAGAAAATGTATTATCCTAGATAAAGTACATGTAAATGGCCTATAAATCAAGAAAGACAGCATGGGGAGTTAGAGAGAAGGGAGTTAGGGGAAATTGGAAGGGGAAGTGAATCATGAGAGACTATGGACTCTGAAAAACAGTCTGAGGGGTTTGAAGTGGCGGGGGGTGGGTGGGAGGTTGGGGTACCAGGTGGTGGGTATTATTGAGGGCATGGAGCACTGGGTGGGATGAAAAAATAATGAATACTGTTATGCTGAAAATAAATAAATTTAATTAAAAAAAAAAAACAAAGACAGCAAGAAAGGCAAATTCTTGAATATGTAAGCAGAGAACAAAACTTTACTCTAAAAGGTACTCATAGTTATTCTGGGGGAGGAAATGGAGCAAGAGGAATCTACCCATCATTAGAAGCTACCACATGTAAAGTTTATGAAAGTGCTTGTAACATAGTAAATGCTAGATCAATGTTGCCATTTTTGTCATTCTTAGTGATGTGGCTTCCAGTACCTTACATTTCAGGGCCTCCTGACAGATAAGAGTATGACAACTAGGGACAAAAATGTCAGCTGAAAGAGACCTACTTATAGTAGGTCCCTGATACCCAGTACATTTTTAGAATTTTGGTAAAACAAAACAGTAGGCTGAAAATCTGATGCCTTAGGAAATCTGAGGAAAATACCAGGGTAAGTTGCCTATTATTAGCACCAGTTTTCTATGACAAAGTCTCCTTCCAAGAACAAGGTAAAGTGTTTCCTTGGCTCAGTTTCCCCATAAAGAGGTCTTTATCAGTCCAAATCACTTGCTGAAAGGTTTTCCTACTTCAGTGAAGTTGTGACAAGTACCAGAATCTCTTTGGTAGACATTGTAATTTTCTTGCATCTTAAATGATGCTGGGGAAAAATTGGGGTTCATGCTAGAATTCTACTTCAGAAAAACACAAGGAAAGATTTGCACCATGAGGTAACCAAACACACTGTACCCACTAGTGTAGAGTGTAGTTTATAAAGAACTGACATTCTCTTTGTACTGCTTTTGGAGATCATATTTAACTTGCATTTCACAAGTATTCTTAGTCTAGGCCTCTAAGTCCCATTGAAGTTATAATTGTGGAATGTGGTACAGAGAGTAGGATCTTGATTCAATTAGAACTTTTATGAGCTAAAAGTTGTACAGAAACTTGAGAATTTGAATTTTTTAAAAAGATTTTATTTATTTATTTGAGAGAGAGAGACAAAGTGAGGGAGCATGAGAGGGGAGGTCAGAGGGAGAAGCAGACTCCCCATGGAGCTGGGAGCCTGATGTGGGACTCGATCCTGGGACTCCAGGATCATGACCTGATTTGAAGGCAGAGGCTTAACCCACTGAGCCACCCAGACACCCCGAAAATTTGAATTAAAAAAAAACAACTTCAAAAAGATGAGTGGTCCACAAAAATTAGAGAAAACTTACCACAATAGTGAACATTTGACCTTTGCTAGGTAGTGTTTTTGGGGATTCAAAGGGTAAAATATGGGAAATTCCCAGTTGTAAATCAAACTAAATGTTTATCTGGAAGGTGAAAGACTTTGATTTGTCTGTGTGAAGATCATGGCCATACAAAGCAGCCTGTGGTTTTTAAATACCCTAAAAGGCTACAGTTCTTAGCTATACAGACAGGAGCTGGATTAAGGAGAGGCAGAGAAAAAAATGTGCTACCAATAAATCCTCTGTACTGTAAATACATTACTTGCTGCCTGCTTTCGTTTACTGTGGAATGTAGGCCAGGGTAATGTGGATTCCTGCTGCTGCAATTGGCACTTTTTAACCATGAAGTGATGATTTAATAAACTGTCACTGCAGACTTTCTAAAGCAGGTGAAATCAGTGGAAAGGAAAGAAAGAGAAATATCACAGGAAAGGGATATGAATCATCCTCTTACTCGGTCAACAGCAGCTCCAAGAAGTGAAACTTTTTTGCTTTTTTCCTGTGTAGCATTCCTTCAGATATTAAATTGAACGAAAGCATGATTTCTAAAAGCTAAATCTTCCATGTGGGGAGAAATTTTGTGTATTAATAATGACAATTTATATGAGAAGGTAGTTTTGATTTCCTTATAAGAATATTTTTATAATAACTATGTATAATTAATATATAATACTGGTATTATATATCTCATACTCAATCATATTAGCCAACTTACCGTTTATATTCACCAATTATATTACTCTCCTTTTTAATAAAGTGCACCAATCCAAAGAAAAATTCAACTAAGACATTTATGAATGGAAATGTCTAATCTGGACAAATGTAAATGAATGAACATGAATGTTTTGCTAGAATAGATGAGAGAAATTAATCTGTTATTCTCTGATAAGGATGGTGGAATATGAAGTTCTCTTTTTAAAAATATTTTATTTATTTGAGAGAGAAAGACAGAGTGAGAGAACAAGCTGGGGAGAGGGGCAGAGAGAGAGGAAGAAGCAGAATCCCTCTTGAGCAGGGAGCCTAACATGGGGCTCAATCCCAGGACCCTGGGATCGTGACCTGGGCAGAAGGCAGACACTTAACTGACTGAGCCACCCAGGCACCCTGGAATATGTTTTCAATGAGATTTACTTCCACAGTTATCTACAAAGAGACTGATGGTCTTGGAAAAGTAATACACATGGGCTGTACACCATTTTAATCTCTGAATTCTCTGGTCTTTATTCTAACCTTGTACCTTTAGGTACCGTCTAGCAGGAAGCATGTCTCCATCTGTGTGGAGACCACTCTCTGCACTTTAGCTGTGCCATTGGGCCACCCCTTCTTCCAGAGCCTTTACCTTCCATTATTTCTATTACATGTTTCTCCATTAGTCCGTACCTATGATTTCCTCTCTCTTTGCCTATAAAACAGTCCAAATGCTCCAACATCCTAAAAATAATAATCATTTCCTTGATATGCCTTCCCTTTCAAACCACCCTTCCCTTGCTCTCATTCCTATAATCAAAAAACTTCATCTGCCTTTGCTTCTGGTCTCTCAATTGTATCTTCATCTGCTGTGGTCTGGCTTCCTCTTCAATGACCTCCTGCAACAGGAGGTCCACAGTGCTTTATCCATAGCTCTCAAGTCCAAAGGCTCCAAAAACAGCCTTTTTCTTCACTAAATAGGTCAAAAAACCTGACTAGACCTGACTAAGGCGATTAACACTTTTTACTCATCTGGTGTGGTACAACTATTCATTCCTCCTACTGCTGACATAGTAATATATTTGGTGTATGTTCTGTTTTGCCTTTCTAAAACCTAAAACTGCTGGATTTTAATAGGCCCACAGGTTTTGGATATGGGTTTCTGGATCTGCACTGCCAAGTCCAGAATCTCCTCTGATTCCTTTCAAACTGTCATTGTGGACCACGCTTCCCTGCCTTACCTCCAGAAGCCCTTCTTCCTGATACTCTTCTATATTTCTGGTAGCAACTTCTGCTGGCTTCTCATCCCCTATCCATTTCCTAAATATAACTGTGTCCCCCAAGTCTTTGATCTCTAACTTCTCAGTCTATACTTTCTTTTGGGTGATGTCATTCACACACAAAATTTAATAACCTGCTTGATGTAGACAAGTGACTCCCACACCTATAACCCTTATTTTCAGTTTAGAAATCTCTAAATACATTTTGACCACCAGTTGGACATTCCCACTTTGAAGTCCTCCTGGCCCTCCAAACCCAGTATGCACAAACACAAGTGCTTATTCGCCACTGTGTTCTCTGCCTTAGGTAGTGGCATCGTCACCTACTACTTGCCCAAGCTAGAAGCAACAGTATCATCCTCTCCATAGCAAGACTCCTTGCCTACATCCAAGTGATTCTATTTCTAAAGGCATTTCAGCATTCTTCCTTCATTTCCTAACAGTGAAAATGCTTAAGTGTCCCTGTGAACTGGAATTTACCAGAAAGTAGTCACATATAACATTTGTGAGGATTGCATAACTTGCCAAAATTTGTCTGGTTCACTTCCAATGACTGAGGTATATCCAGATACCAGTGGGACATAAGAGTCACCATGAGGCCGAGAGCTCTTTGTTTAGAAATATATCTACAAAGAAAGCATAGCTCTGTTGAGCCAGGTATCAGGGTAAGTCCTTGCTCTGAATTTGAAATCATTCCCGAGGCAGATCTTAAGAAAATCCAGTTCTGTGTTGGTTCTGGACATGGCATGTGGGCTCAATTTGTCTAGATTCTTCATTAAATGGTATAGAGAGAATTCAACTGAGTGGCTGCAAGACATTTTTTAAAAGCCTAAGTGGATGAGACTTGTGCTACATCTAGGAATCTATAGAATGGAAGATCTGTGTGGCCAGTCCTAGACTGACTTAATGGATACAGATCGAAAAATTCAAGTTTGTTACTTCTGATACTTCTCAGATTAAATTTTGAGATAAACCTTGTGATAAAATATAACTGTCTTGATTTCAGCATTACATTTGACATTTTTAGACTTTTACAGAGCATCTATTTCTCTAGGATGCCAGTACATATTAAACCTATGTGTAAGTTCTCCTCTGCTTTCTGATATAGAACCTATAGGAGCTGGTAAACAAGGTCTTGGGTTCATTAGGAGGCAAACCTGCATCTAGATATGACCCAGAAACTGAACCCAAGAGAACCTAGTCTGTTTGAACACTCGTGAGAAAAACCAAAGGTTATTCTTATAGACACCACACCCCTGGAACAGCAGGGGAGCCCCTGATGAATAAATGGTGGGATGAGAACCAGGTTTAGAGATGGGACCCTAAATGAACATGCGGAACTGGAGAGTCAACAGAATAAGCCCAATGGAGGCACCACGGGGTAGTTTGTGCCAGTATTCAAGTGCTCAAACTTAAGGTTCAAATTTCTGTGAAAAAATAAGGTGAAATTAAGACAAATATTGGATATTTAAAAAGAAAAATATTTAATAATTAGATAGAGTTTAGTATTCAATATGGTTTAAGGATATTAAGTCACATTAGAACAGTATTACTCTAACAAAAGGGAAAAGCACACAAAACACTCAAACCTACTATGGTGATCATCAATGACTCAATTTCTGGGACATTTTTTCCCCTGCAAATGAAAATGAGAAGTTGACCTTTTGCAAGTGGGAAGATCAACTTTTTTCTTGTTGCTGTTTATAATACTGGCTCTTGCATTTAGTGGTGCAAATTGACATTCTAGACTTCAGAGCAAAGGAGCCTCTCTCTGGCCTACTGCCACCTGCAACAACCAGACTATCTTACAATAGCAGTGGTAACCCCGCTTGCAAGTCTGGAAAACATTTACAGCAAGTGAATTCAGCCTTGCTTCCAAAATGCCATCATTTCATGCTGCAGCTTAGAAATCCTTTGGTTCTAGGAATGTTCTGTAGGCTTGTAGGAGCATGTAGAAATTTATAATAATTGGACCATTAAAAAGAAAGAAAAAATTATAGCCTTTTCCAGATACCTTAGATAAAAATTGGCTTTGTTTGGTGAGAGAACTGTTCCTCTTACAGTGGCTTCCTAAAGTCACTGAGGATCTAGAACATTGGTGGCAAAGCTCAGGAAATATCTGGGTCCTTGTAGTTCCCACACCAACTACTCCCACCAATATAAAATTATTCTCCCTATAAATGGACAAAAGTCCTTCTCAGATGATAGGCAAGAGACAGATTTGTAGCTAAACAAATTTTTTATGTATGTGAAATTTCTTATTTCTCAACCTAAGTTGTTGCTACATGAACTGATAAAGTAGAAATTGACCGAGAAAACCCCTCAGTGCTAGGTAGTGTAAAATTATGGAATCAAAGATAATGGATAAACATCACTTTCTCTGTTTGCAAAACATTTTATCACTTTTTTATGGGAAAAAACCCTGAAATTATTTTATCTTATTTTGGTGAACCATTTGAACATAGTATAGTTAACATTGGTAGGTTTATTTTTATAAGACAGAAAATATGAGAAGTTTAGTTATAAAGAAAATGTCTACCCTTGGCATAATTCTCTGACATTTGATTGAATCAGTAACTTATTATACAAGCAAATAGATAACCTATGGAACCTCTGAGATGGTCATATCATGGGTGATTCAACATGGTGTCAGAACATGAGTGAAATATTGCCCTTACACCTATCAGCTCTCAGGTGTCATGCAGCAGAGTGTGACAGGGGAATGAATTTGGTTTAAACATGAAATAAATCATTTACCAGGCAGAGTATATGATACTTCTGGACTTGGTGATGCTTTTGGCTTTGAAGTAATAGGCTGGGACACCTCGTGAGCTGAAAGAGAGAACTTAGATCATGAGTCATTTTGTTTCAGCATCTCCCAGTCCTGACTTAAAAAGAAAAGTACTGAAATGGGAACTAGATAGAAAAATAAACTTTAAGCTCTGAACATTTCTCAGAATTCCAGATGCTTTTAGAAAAATGATGTCTGAGAAACCACAAAATATGACTAAGCATAAGGGTAAGATGGAGGATTTATTTTTTAAATCTTTTCAGAAGAGATAATTATTTTATTTTTATTTTTTTTAAGCAATAACAAATTAATGCAGATGTGTTCTTTCTCTCTGGATGTTTGCTTGACTCCTCAAACCCAGTCTCATGTCTTTCTATGAAGATGAACTTAGTCAAGTCAGAGTAGAAGGCAATGAAGCATGCATAAAACAAGCTTAAAGTCAGTTCAGGCAACAGCAGAAAGGGAAGCAGGAGGGGCCAGAGTAGGCAGGCTTACATTCTACACCCCCTAAAATTCTGAGGCCCCACATAAATCCTTAAATGAGCAAGTTCATAAACTAAAATGGTCTTCCCACAACTGTTTCTTTGGAGTAATGAGTTGTTAATATAACAGATACCAGGAAAAAAAAGTCTAATTTATTTATAGCTCATTTTACAATTTCAAAAGTGGTTTTAGAAGAACTATGCTCTTTGATCCTTACCATAATGAGGGAAGAAAGGAATTATGAGCTCCACTTTAATGGTTTGGGTTAGTGACAGTCTGCCTGAGGTTACACAGTAATTAAGTATAGAGATGAGACTGGAGCTAAGTGCTAAGGTCTAGACATGAGCACTAGTTCCAAAGAGTTGGGATTTCTGGATCCAAGCACTGAGGTCACATTTTAACTTGTTTCTTATCTTTTAGGTGAATAAACCTGTCCTAACCCAAAGGGTGGCTGGGAGAATTAAATATGCAATGTCAAAATGATGTGAAAACTATAGGACTATAATAATTTTTTTTCCACTTCTACAAGACTTTTATAAATTTGACACTGATTTTTACAAGTTTGACAAATTTGACATCTGAGTATATTTTGATATTGTTTGCCCACATTGCTCATATTGTTTGCCTCATGCAAGCCAGAAGCACCCAGAGTTTTGATGGTTATAAGATTTCTAGGTATAAAATTAATTGGGTTGTTGACTATTACCTATGAACATAGGAATCTAAAAATCAAGCCTTTATTCAATGGCAAAAATACTCTTGATGATTTGTACCAAACTTTTTATTCCACTTTGACCTTAAATGCCAAATACAGATTTAAATCTTGCCATCTAAGCATAAACAGGAAGAAAGGTGGTATGCCCGATTGTGAAATATCATTCTGAGAAAAGTAGTGGATGGACACACTGTGTTGCACTTGAATTTGTATTCACTACTGTCATGGAGCCCTTTAAAGTAAAATAGTAATAAATTGCATTTGGTATTATCTGATGCACATGACATTCTCCCACCCAAATGGCCTTTTGAAATTATAAGAGCTAACCAAGGTAAGGGAGAAGGTACTAAGATTTGAATATTTATACAAAACATCCTTAAAAGACTATAAAGAGGAACCCTCTTACATTGTTGGTGGGAATGCAAGTTGGTGCAGCCTCTTTGGGGAACAGTGTGGAGATTCCTCAAGAAATTAAAAATAGAACTTCCCTATGACCCTGCAATTGCACTACTGGGTATTTACCCCAAAGATACAGATGGAGTGAAAAGAAGGGCCATCTGTACCCCAATGTTTATAGCAGCAATGGCCACGGTCGCCAAACTGTGGAAAGAACCAAGATGCCCTTCAATGGACGAATGGATAAGGAAGATGTGGTCCATATACACTATGGAGTCTTATGCCTCCATCAGAAGGGACGAATGCCCAACTTTTGTAGCAACATGGATGGGACTGGAAGAGATTATGCTGAGTGAAATAAGTCAAGCAGAGAGAGTCAATTATCATATGGTTTCACTTATTTGTGGAGCATAACAAATAGGATGGAGGACATGGGGAGATAGAGAGAAGGGAGTTGGGGGAAATTGGAAGGGAAGGTGAACCATGAGAGACTATGGACTCTGAAAAACAATCTGAGGGTTTTGAAGGAGCGGGCAGTGGGAGGTCAGGGTACCAGCTGGTGGGTATTATAGAGGGCATGGATTGCATGGAGCACTGGCTGTGGTGCAAAAACAATGAATACTGTTATGCTGAAAATAAATTTAAAAAATTAAAAAAAAAAGACTATGAAGACCTTCTGTATTGCTAGGATAAATTGAGTAAGCTCATTCCCCTAGGCAAGGGGATTTCTAATTTCACCCACTTTTAAGAAGAATAATTAGAATTTATTTTCTTTCTCATGATTCATTTTCCAAATCTTTCTTTTGCATTAAGTAGCACTGACAAAGCAAAAAGTTTGTGGGTTGCAGCTACTTTCTGTGGGAGATACTGATGGGCTGAGAGGTGCCTCAACTGGGACAGAATCAGAGGCTCTCTTGTTAGAGGCAGGCGGCCACACCAAATTTCAGGGTGAGAGAGTAGAATGCCTTGAGCACATGAATCTATCCATTCTGGTTACATAACTTGTTGAACAAAGTTAACCAAAGTCTAAATCAAAATTAAACAAATTTGAACTTTAGAATATACTATAATAATAGGAAATTAAAGATCCTGATTTATAAGTATTTTTATAAGTACAGAATATATAGCTGAAAAAGAAAATGATGAACGTCTTGTTACCTCATATCTCCTTTACTTTTAAAAATTCTACTAAAAAAAAAAAAATTCTACTAACCAGTAATTTATATTTCCAATGTCTTAATTCTCACCACTTCTTACTTTTCATTTCTAATCTTCCAACATTCAACAAGTTTTCATGCTTTCTTTCTTCTCTTGATTTCTCCTTTCTCTGCTACTTCTATTTATGCCTTACATTTAAATAAAAAGCTGGGAGACTTTATCTGTTGTGTTTTTAAAATCAGATTTTAATTTTATATACTAGTTTTCCTGTTTTTATTCCTATTCTATTCATTAATCATTACTTACTCTCTAATCACTGTTTTTCAAACTGTTTTCTTATGGATTAATATTTCAAGTGTATTTACTGTTATTTTAACGTTGTTATTTTTCCAGGGGATATTTGCCTTGGTACCTTTTACCAAGGTACCAGGCGGCAGGCGGCCACACCAAATTTCACATATGGTTTCACTTATTTGTGGAGCATAACAAATAGCATGGAGGACATGTTATTTGTCATGGGGAGGACATGAAGGGGCGGGGAGTACCTATATTATTTTCATAGCAAAACTTTAATAATTAAATAAAACAGATTTAAAAATATGTTAAAACAGATTTAAAATCATTAGCTAGATGTAGAACATAGAAAGTCTTTTAAGGAATTTTCCTTTAAAGAAAAAAGTGACAGACAAAATTTCTCTCAGAATCAGATATTAAAGATTATGCCCAAATCTACAGTTTTTTCTTTCAGTAGGAATACTGAGATATGATTAAAGGATTAGTGTTAGGAATTCAGAACTGTTAACTTGCTTGAGCATAATTTTGATGTTGCCACCATTTTTCTTTCCCCAGACTGTGAGTGGTAGAGAAAATTCCTTTTCTTCCAAACTGGGGAGGTATACCCCTAATACTTTTTGGAAGTAGACCATGTATAAATGATATTTTTAAGTTTATGCAATAGGGCTAGCCTGTAAATTCCTTGACCTTAGAAAGATACAATTTTGTCTCACATCCCCAGTGTCTGGCACGTTCAGCATGCAATAAATATTTGTTGAGTGGCTACCTGATGAGATGAATTAATTGCTTAAACATTGAGGGGTGATATTATTTGAAATTAGAGAAAAGAGGAGATCAATGACAACAAACAAGGCATGACCAAGCACATGCTTGGCATATGTACCAATGCTAGAGATGTTTGGAAGAACTGAATGCATCATACTTATTAATAAATGGACTGCAGAGGCTGGATAAGGAAGAGGAGTAAAAATTAGATATAAAATAACAAGAACCTGCCAGAGATGTAAATGAAAAATTGAAAGGAGGAAAAGATGATAAACTTGTTTTGAGGTATGTCAAGATCACCTAAGTCCCCAATAGAGATCCTCCAAGGCAGTTGGAGAAACTGGATAGGATCTTGGTTAAGAAGTTGGGTTAGATTGATCATTCAAATAAGAGCCTCTTAGAAAAAATGCAAAATAGTTTATAATGACTCTTGTTTGGAGCCTTACCAAAATTTTTACAGCAAAAGCACCAAAGAAATATTATATAAACATTGTATTATAGGAGAGAATATATAGACATATAAAACAAATTTTCATGATTTGTTTTATATATCTATATATAAATAAATAAAATCTACTGAAAGTTAAAAATAAATAAATAAATACTGCTAAATAAAATCTACTGAAAGTTAAAAAAAAAAAAGTGATTGGCAGGAGGAGGCACATTCAAGGACCATGGAGGGGACAGGTGTTCTCAAGCTCAGAGAGGCAACGGGAATAGGCAGTCTACTCTTTTAAGAAATTCCATTCTTCTCCAGCTCCCTCTTCAAATAATGTAACCATAGGGAAGCTTTCTGGAATAAGCTATTCCAATAACATACTTAATGAAGTTCAAAAATAAAGAAAATTATTTTTTAGGTTTCAAAGGAAGATTCATTTTACAAGAGTTAAGAACTCTTGTAAACCATAATTCAGCAGAATAATTCCACTAATATCAAATTGTTCAGGTCAGAATATAAAATATCTATTTACCTGGGTGGGTTTGTGGGATTCTTGGATGTGGAGATGTTTTTGGTTTGGGAGGAGCATGCGGTGCTTGCTTGGGAGCTAAAAAAAAATATATAGGTTTAGAAGTCTTGAGCGCTTCAAGAATTACAGCATCTAAGCCTCTAGGATCTCAAAGATGAAGACCTAGACACACAGCAATTAATGCAATTAAAGCTCCCAAAGAACCACAAAATACAGGAATATAAATATATTATTATAAGGGAAAGCAAAACAGTAAAGTACATTATATGATGTCCAAGATACTCAGCTGACAAATGAAACTGTTGGAATTTCAGAAATATCTACTTCAAATACCTTTCAATAGGTTAAAAATAAATTTTATGGTAACAAGAATTCATCTTTATTATAAGTTTACACCATTTTACCAGAATAGCCCAGTATATTTAAGTGCAGATAAAGATAATTTCTTCTAAAAACAAAGGTAGTGAGTTATATTCCAAATACACCTAGAAAACAAATGCATTTTAATAGCAGTGCTAATGAAAAAATTTCATTAAACAAAACACAGTTCTCATTGGTCAGACTGGGGAAGAAAAACTGAAAAGAAATGAAAGGATACATTCCTGAGAAAGTTATTCCTTTCTTAGACAATTCCTAAAGTAGTTCTAGGACATTCACTGTAACAACCAATTGTATCTTTATTAAGAAAACTTGAAGTATATTCTGCTGGAGGAAATGAAAAATCAAACATGGGGTTGTAGTTTGTGGAAACACCTCATTGGGATTGTCTCAAGAGTGATTAATATAAATAGCTTAGGAGAAACAAAATGTTTTTTCAAGGTCACCAAGTTTCAGGCACCTTAAAGAAAGCTTGCTGAAAATAAGAGTTTTTAGATACTAGAAATTTCTAAAAAGTCTGCATGCAATGGTTTCCATGAGATCTTCAGTGGTATTGCCTGTGGAGAAATGAACACCAAGATATGCAGGAGATTGTACTGGTCTAGGAGCCTGAAGATTTAGAGCTCCCTTTGCTAATCACTCAGTCTATAGTTTCACATTCCCCATCAAAATAACAGGACTCTTATAAGAGCTCTTCCAGTCTTGAAATTCTGATTCTAGAGTTTCTTTCAATCTTTGATTTTCTTCAGTCTCAACTTCCTTGCTAACGTTCCTGATGGGCTCTTTGCTTCTCCCAGGGTATGAGGTAGGTATCACTAAGAGTACTCCCAATTAAACATTTCAATTGTATCCATTAATACAGCTATTTAAGAAACTTTGGAAAAGGTAGAGGTAACTGGTACAGATGTAGTTAATGCAGTTAGTGTGAAATTTCAATAAAAATTATAACTGTAAAGTTTAATAGGCAAAATTTAATAAGATATTTTAAAGGACAATGTATAAAATTAAGATTAATATCTCCTTTGGAAATAGACCCATGTGAAATTGTTTAATGATAATCAAAACACAAGTTTGGGCTTATTTTCAATAAACTATCAGTCCAAGAAAGCCTATAGGTATTGAGAGGATTTTTACTTGTAAGAAGCAGCACATTTAGTTATTCATGTTGGTGATTTGTTGTCTCATCTTTTAAATTCCACCATCAAATAACTTGCTTTTATGACTTGCCAATTAGATGGTTTGACTTAGTTTCTTTTATTTACATGCAGAAAGGCCAAACTGCTGCAGGAAGAGGACTAGAAAGAAATAGAAGACCTGAGTAATAATAAAGTGATTGGCCAGTTGTACCCCTTTATGTGTTTTTCACAGTGAAATATGTTTCTGGAGGTTTCTGTTAATCTCAAACACAACGTAGGTACCTTAAGATATTCTGTACATGACCACAGAACTTGTAAAAGTTCTAGTCAAGATGATGAAGTATTTAAAATTAGGATATATATTTATGTTTAAAAATGGAATATAAATGTTCTTCCCCAGAAACATTACTATGTCCTGTTGAAACACTTGCAGAGTAGCAGAGAATGGTTTTTTGGACATATCCTGAAGAATATTCACAATACTGCCATGTGAATGGCTATAGCTTATGGGTAGGAGAAGTCGGGCATCAAAAAAATAGGATCGCCCATCAAAGAATGTGAGCACAGTAATTAACTTGGGCTTTCTGATGTCTATAGTGCCCATATTGTCTTTCCATTCTTATAAATTCTGCAAACACTCACCTTCTACATGAAATACAAAATAATATTTACCTGGCTCGGTGGAAGGCTCATCAGGGCTGGGTAGGATTATGGTTTGGGAAGGCAGAGGAGATGTCTCTATGGTAATTGAAGGAAAGTACCTGGGGCTATGATAGTGCTTCACAAATTTTGAGTACAGGTAGATGACAGAAAGGATGGTAACAATTAAAAACAAAGAAAGAAAATTGTAACTCTGCAGCAAAATAGCATTCCTAATTCTTCATAATACATTTAGTTTAAAAAATGCTGAGATGCTAGATTCCAAAATTCTCTCAAAGTAAGCAATATTCCTTACTTTTTAAATCCTCACTTCAAACTAATACCTCCTCAACCATCCTAGAAAGACGTATTTAGTAGTAATCTTAAAGGGAAAACTTCTTTGCAATACCCATCTTTTGTCAGTTATCCAGGTTGCACACAGATATCTTGTTGTAAATCTTTATGACTTATGGAAAGACACTGTATTGTTGAGTTTCTGGCAAAGAGTAATGCTACATTTTTTAATATTAAATGCTGGAAGAAAAATTTTGCAAAAAAAAAAAAAAAGAAAAAGGAAATGTCTTGGGAAGTTGATTAGTTGATTTATGTTTAAAACTTCTCCTGTGTTGGTGAAATAATAAAAAATTAATTTCATCACACACAAAAAAAGGGAAAACCAAAGTATTAAAAAATGTTAAAGCATGAGTCAGTGAAGAAGCATTGGATTTCACTTAAAATTAGAGCAAAAAAAAAAAAGTCAAAGATGTAAATTAATGTCATGGAATGAGTGTTAATGGAAAATATGTTGCTAGGGCAGAAAGTATCAAATGGATCACCATACAAAAAGAAAACAGAAATATTCAACACAATACAAGCTGGCAGAATGTTTAATGTTAGGAAAAAGATGCTTTAGGCTCAACAGTTTCACTGACTTAAGTACAGAAAGAGACCAACATCTAGAAACAAAACAGAAGAGACTTTTTGGACAATGGTTATGAATAGAAGCACCTAGAAAGAAAATTAACTGCCATGAAAAAGAATGATGTTGCAACATGAATTCACAAAGAAAGAGAAACTGAGGTTGTCAGGTGATGGTGGTGATGAGGACAAAAGCTGCTGAGGTGTGTCATTACCTAGTGTGGTCTCAGGTGGTTCAGACACATTTGTAATAGATTCCACAACTGTATCAAAACAAAGGAGAACAATTTTAGAAAACTTCAAGATGCTAAACTATAGTCGACTCTTTCCTTCTTGGATATCAGCACACCTCATTCTCTTAGGAATCTGCATTATATTTTTACAGCTAGGACAATGGATTTAGAGAAGAAAAGAGAGAGAACCAAAGGGGAAATCCTATTCTGTCATACTAATTTTCCAACTAATATTAATGTTTTAATTGTCATTAACTGGCTGTCAAAAGCTATTATGCCTCAATATTTTGATACCACAGAGAAGCCAGAATTTCTGTATTCAGAGATCACTTATCATTGTAGTTTGAAGACTCCAAGGACTTTGGAAGCTACTGCTCTTCAAATGAATTCAACTGTAGAACAAGTACCACAGCTTGAACTTCCATGTTCCATGGGCATAACAGATGCTAATTAAAACTTTGTTGAATAAATGAATCAAAGCATGAAAATTTTTACCACCTCCAGTCTTTGGTTCCTCTGGACTGAGTGGTGCTTTGGCAGAGGGATACAGATAATCTGTTACAGTTGGTGCTACAGAATAAACAGGGAATGGCTGGTTAGTGATGGGCAGGACATTACACACTGTCATAGAACACTGTATTTAATTTGAAAACAGAGGTTAGTTATCTTAAGTTAATATGTTCATGAGAATACATAACACTCAGGTAGATTAAGAAGATGACTGCAATTTAAGAGGGCAGAGATGAAGGCAGAAAATCAAGGCAGTGTTCAGTGTGGGCACATACACACACACCAAAACAGGCAGTGTCTTCAGCAATTTCTACCTGGAGCAAAGCAGGTAATGTCGCTTCCTTACATATTTTGATTAAGGATTCTAGTAAGAAAAAGACAAAGAGTGAGTCCTTGAAAAGCATAGAGATGAATCCTAAATAGAATATAAACATGAAAACTAAGATGTGCATATTCATATTTAAAGAATGATTAGAATATTAAAAAATTAAATCTTACATTCAGAGTGAAAGGGAGTTAAGGAAATTGTGAAACTTGCATAGAAATACAGCAGGCACTTGCACAATGTGCTGTATGTAACATGCGGCTTTTAAGATTCACTGGATGAGCCCAGACAAGATGTAAGGAGCTATGAAATGAGGACATCCAAAGATGACTTCTGCAATGAGATGGAAAAGCACATATATTTGGCTTCTCATTGGGAAACATTTTTACCTAGAGCTTCCTTTGATGGCTCAGTGCTTAATGTAATCAATTCCAGGACTTCAGAAACTAGCAAAGAACACAAAATGATACAACTGATCAAGGAGGGTTATTGCCAGCATTGAATGAATGCATGCAAACTAAATATTTAGAAAAGTGTCTTGCACTTATAGATGCTCACTGTTGGCTGTTATGATAATAACAATATTATTAATAATACTAAGGGAAGCTCCAATAACTGAATTAAAGTCACAATTTTCTAAGTGTTGATTGTTAACAATCATACCTTGTACTGTTCATGAGCCCCCAAATGCCATTTAACTAGTTACAGGATGCACAAAGGAGATGAAAAGAAATTATAATCCTATACTAGATAAAAGTAAGATCTTATGTTTCAAAATATATGTCAGGGGTAGCAACCTCATTGCTAGCTTAAAATGTTTGTTTTTAATTTTGAAAGGCAATGTTTTATAGGTTGGTTTTGTTATCTTTACTGAAGTGAGCACTTACACTTTCCTTGATGGCTGCAACTGAACTAGCATTCTTTTCACAAAGCAGAACAAAAATTTAATTTATTCCTAAAGAGGAAGTTTGTAATCTTAGTGAAAAATAAGAAGAATAAAATCAGTTCTTCTGAGTAGTTTACTGACTACTTAATCACATACTTGATTATTCTTTATGTGATACAGAGTAAATACAATAAAATGAAGATAAGTATATTCAGCAGTTGAATAGCAATTATTATAAATAAATTACTAAGTTAATACCAATAGGTAGTCATGAAAAGAGCATGTACAATATATGGAGGTGTTAAATGTATTATTTGCTTTTTTATATTTGGAAATCAACACTTGGAATACGTCCCTTGAAGCTTACAATGTACCCAGACAGATAAAACAGTCTAATTACCAGGTTGGCTCTGTGTCATTTCTAGGCTTGGTGATGTCACTGGTTTCAAAATAAGAGTTTGCAGTTCAGTGGGAGCTGAAAGAAGAGCATCTAAGTTGTCAAAGTAAGTATGGATATTTCACAGATTTTAGATAAAGGTAGCAATGAACTGAAATGCATAGATCTTCAAAATCATAGGGTTATGGAGAGCCATGTGGAGTATACATTATTTAAAGCAGAAATTGAAAAACTATGGTCCTCCTAATCCAGCCCTTTGCCTGACCTGTGAGCTAAGAATGAATTTTGTGTTTTACAATGATGCAAAAAAAATTAAGAGTAATATCTTATGACATGTGAAAATGATATAAAATCCAAGTAACGCTTTATTGGAACACAACCACACCCACAAACTAATATGATTCAAGGTATATTTATATATCACTTACATATTGGTTTTGGTTGCCTTCACTTGAAATACTACATTAGAATCAAGTAGTTGTGACAGACACTGAATGGCCTACAAAGTATAAAAGATTTACAATCTGACATCGTTACATAAAAATTTGAAAATAAAATGGGTTCTTACTATTATATCTGAATCTGAATTCCCACAAGGGCTTTCTAAGAGCTTCCTATCACTGATTTTATGATACTGAGATTACCAAAATGTTTAGTACCATCTAGGAGTGCTTTGTTCTGTGTTTTAATTTGAACCCCGCCTTGGGTAACGTCAATAGGTATTGAGTTTTTATTTTGTTATTCCTACCCTTCCATCTACTAATGCAAAAAAAAAAAAAAAAGTTATTTTAAAGCCCAACTCTTATCAGTCCACACAGAACTCTGACTTAAGTATTTTCTCTCTCTATTTTTACCACTCAATTAAACAAATTGCTTTTGTGTAAGCAAATTGCCTTATATCTAAAAAAACAACAGAAACCCTTTGGAAACAAGGTTTCCTCACAATTATACTGTTTTCTTTTCAAGAAGTAAAACATGTTCTTACTTTTGATCTCTACCTCTGTTCCTCACCTCACCTCACTCCACTCAACTGTTAATATGGTGCCAGGAACACAGAAGGCAAGGAAATTTTTGTTTACTAAGCCAAAGGAGTATTGCTAATTTTTAAAAAGATAAATGAAATGGTAGGAGAACAGAATGAGATGCATCTTTTGTTGGAGACAATCTTTATGCAGGGCACATGATGATTTTGGCTACCCCAGATCTTCCGTAAGCATGAAACTTCTGGTTAACGTGCAATTGTAATGATGACAATCAATATTTGTATCTCTTTTCTCTTAGAAGGCATAGAGCTGGGAAGTGAAAGTTAACAAGTTGAAAGTTGTCAATCCTGGGATCCAGCTGCAATAAGCTGGAAGCACTCAAACTAGAAATTGTTGACTTTCTTGGTTTCAACTGTGAAACTTTGGGAAGTTTAAAGTTTGGGAGGAGAATGAATTTTTCCCTCATGTTTTTGAAACTAAAGGAAGAAAATCTTGGGTTGCTACTGTGTTTCTAGGTCTAGAAACCTTCAAAAGTATGGTACATAGGCCTATGTTTTCTAAAACATATTATCTTGAGTTTATTACCTAAGTTTGAAAATTTTTACTTTACTAATCTAATTTGCTTCGTATCACTACTGAGGGTATTTTGAGACCCAAAATAATATAAAAATTATTAATTAA
The DNA here is from genome assembly GCF_011764305.1 of Mustela putorius furo. NCBI lineage: Eukaryota > Metazoa > Chordata > Mammalia > Carnivora > Mustelidae > Mustela > Mustela putorius. Next base: position 27,305,258 of record NW_025421987.1, read on the forward strand.
GGAATAGGAATAGCTACTGATATAATTAGATACTCAGAGATTCCTACTTAGTAAAGATTAAGAACCAATACTAAACTGTGGTGGAAGATATAGAATAACAAAATTCACCCATGGTGAGGAAAGCCTGTAACTTATATTTACTAGGATTAGCACTTCTAGGAAGCATTTCTTTTTGCGGGGGGGATAATTTAAGAGGAGAAATCATCTTTTAAAATAGGAAGGGAATAGTGAAAGTGTCTCAAAAATCTCATAGAAAGTAAGTTGCTCGGAAAATATTCATGATCTTTAATTATCATCATTTTGTATCCCCGGACCAGGTAATGAAATTTTAAAGGGGGTTTCATGGCAGATAGATTTCCTCACATGGGGTATGTTCTATGGTGAGTGCTATGAAGTATGTAAACCTGGCAATTCACAGACTTGTACCCCTGGGCTAATAATATATTATTTGTTAATTAAAAAATAAAAAATTAAAAATAACAGGTAACACTTGAATTAAGAATCTTGACTACCAAGAAGGTAAGTATGAAACAGAACAACAGCAGTCTAAGGAAGCAGGAGCAACCCTAGCCATGATAATGATGGAGTAGGTTTTTAATGAGTAAAAAAGCTTATAATGCAGTCACAAAAATCATTACCTAACATTGTTTCTGGAGTCTCATAACTATGAATAACAGGCTCAAAACTTGTAGCAGGAACTAACCAAATGTGACAACATGAACATGAGAAAGTTTAAACACACATAGAAAATCTTAATTTTTTTTTCAAAACATTAGTTTCAAATGACAAACATTAACTTTTGAATTGACAGAAGCAGTTTCTTTTTGAGGATTTGGTCATACTAGTTGGGGACTATTCGTCCTAGAAGACAGTCACAAACTTTAAATTCTGCATGAGGTTTTTCTAGGAGTTTGATTTTCTGATTCTAACCAATATGAAAACTTGCTTTGGAAATGCTGTTTAGGCAATAGATATGAAAATATGCAGGAAAGTAACTTGTTGCAGTTTTTGAAAGCTGAAAAAGATACTTATGCTTATATAATCATGACCACAATAAATAGATCATGTTTTTAAGAGCAGATATAGCAATAAATAACTATGATTGATTATGCCAATTTTGCTATTAACACATCTTTAAAGAGATGAAAAATTTCAGTCAAGAATTAGTTGCTAACCATAACTCATTCTTTGACTTTTAGGGAACATGAAGACTATTACTTCCCATCAGAGACATTTCCTTGAGACCCCACTGAGACGGACTGCTAGGGTTCACCCCTCAAACCATGACATAACATATTTACCCTGTTTGGTCTGAGTTGCCTCAGGGCTTGATGTGGTTTTAGGCCTGGGACGTGGACGACGGGTTCGTTGTGCTGGTTTAGGAGCTGAAGAATGAAACTTCAGATTACTCCAGTGAAGACAGTTTTGGAAGTAAGAGCAAAATTTTCTAAAATACATTATATTGCCTTGAAGTTCAAGGCATATATATTTCAAGGTTGAAATATTTTCTCTTATTTTGTTAACTATTGTTTTAAGCACTTGAGAGACAAATCTCACACACAGAGTCAAGTCAAGGAGTGAGCAATCTCATAAATGTCTAGATTTAAAAATAGATAAGGACTCTAGCCACACTGTAGGTAGTAGGGTTGTAGGTTCATACCAAGAAATAGAACTTTCCCAAAGAATCTCTAATACCATGTGAGCTGTCATGATTTGTTTGGTCAGGAGAAGATACAGACATGACCGACTTTGAAACTCAGGTTTAAATTTGAACCCAGTTTAGACAAGAGTACATGATACAAGTTCAAGATTACATGGTTGACAGATATTCCCAGGTCCATGCATAACTGTCAAAAACAATAGAAGACTTATTTTAAGAGTTTTAAAAGCCCTTAAGAAGAAAAAAAAAATAAAGTTGAAGGACAGCAGATGAAAAGACAGTTTTATAAAGCTGGTGACAAAGTGATTATGATTATGATAGAGTGGGTTGATGATGAGCAGGAAAGAACTGTTGAAGAATGCAGAATATCATTACCTAATGTAGTTTCTGGAGCCTTTGTCCTAAGAGTGATGGGTTCAAGGGCTGTAGGAGGAACTAGTAAAAAAAATAATAAACCAAAGATATTTTAAAAATTCATTTGAAGACTAACTGCAAAAGTCAAATTTTAAGCTTCAGGTCTGACAGAAAAGGAGCACTCTGAAGATCTGACCACACTCTGGCAAAGCACCCATTAATCTCACAAGATAGGTACAGCATTGTACTTCGCTAAATAACACTGTGATCATTAAGAAGTTTTCCTAGAAGTGTTGATTATCTGATTATTTTTAATATGTAAAATTTTGCTAAACAAACTTTTTTACACATTTATATATATTTATACTTTTCTAACTTTTACACATTTATATATATTTATACTTTTCTAACTTTACTGGAAAAAGTATATCAGTCTACTTGTGGAGACAAATGCTTATTATTTAAATAATCATGGATATAATAATGAATTTATTTATTTGAGAGCATGAGGATCAGTACATAAAACAGTGTGATCATCAATGTTTCTAAGTAGTCTTTGACTCAAGAAAAGTTAAAAAACTGTTTCCTTTGCTGTACAAAAGCTTTTGATCTTGATGAAATCCCAATAGTTCATTTTTGGCCTTGCTTCCCTTAACTGTTAAACCCTCTTAGCAAAGAAGAAAGAAGCATCTTACTCTATAATGAAAGCCTATCATCTAAACTTTCAAGACTTAGGCACAATTATAATTTTGATAATTAACTAAAAACATCATTTTTGGAAAAAACAGATCCATCTGTATAATCACACAAATCCTAATACAATAAAAAGTAATGTGATTAAAGAATATGGTATTTCTGCAATCAATGAAGGACAAGCAGGGCATATAAGGGATAGGTGGAAATTCATGTTTGAAACAAAGCTCAAAGTAGTCAGTCCTGTTTTAGCACATACATATGATCGCATGAAACAACAATGAACAAGTTACATGGAAGTTTGGTGCCTTGAAAATAGAATATTCACATATTCTATTAAGAAAATAGAATTTTCTTAAGTTTAACTTAAACACAACTTGATGTAGAGTTTAGCATAATTTCAAGATGAAGACTGCAATGGAAGACAACAGAGGGTGTTAAAATGGTTTTAGGATGCAGTAGGACCCATGGCTACAGTGGTATGACAATGAGCAGGAAAAGCACTATTTGAGGAACACATATTCTCATTACCCACGATTTCTGGAGCTTTAGTTCTAAGAGGGCCAGGTTCAAGATCTGTAGTAGGAGCTAATGAAAAGCAATGAAATAAACATTTGTGAAAAGTCAGCAAATTGATTCTAACTAGCATAACACTGCTTCAATAAATGTATAGCAATTAAATTTTCTTCTGAAATTAAGTACTTAAAGATTTGGTCACCCTATAACCGAGTAGATATTTTTTTTTAGGAAATAGTGATAGCCTACATAACCTGGTAAGCCTCTCAAAGTCAATACAATATTCTCTTAGTTGTTTAAGTACCTAATTCCGACTATTGCCCTAGGAAACTTGTTTAAACATTTTACCAGATATATACTAATAAAAGTGTTCTGGCAATTGTTGGCTTTTTTGTGGAAGCTTTAAGGAGATAGAACGTCTAAATAAGATGGTTACAGCAAATGGTTTTATGTTTGAAAGGAGGCAAGAAAAGAACAAAGCAAAGTGAACTATGTTCATCTTGTTGAGAAGTTGTAAGTAGAAATAGTCTTAGAACTCACATGATGCAAAGGTATTCAGCTAATTAGGATAAGGAACAACCACTCAGTGTGTGGTGCCAACTAGAGCAGCTCTCTGCTCTACACAAAAAAATGTTGTACCCTATATATGTGGAATAGGTTGCAGGAAAGACCACTAATACTTCTAGGTTCAGATCCAAACTTCTGAGTCATACCTTCAAGAACTTTCTTCAACTGCTCTTACGGGCCCTTCTAAACTCACTGCTATCATTACCACTTAGAAGCCAGAACTTCCCTTATTCCAGGAGACCTGTATCCTCTAGCTAGGCTCAATACCTGCTTTCTTTCCTTTTTAAATTTATTTTAGTTAATTAATTAATTTATTTATTTTCAGCATAACAGTATTCATTGTTTTTGCACCACACCCAGTGCTCCATGCAATCTGTGCCCTCTCTAATACCCACTACCTGGTTCCCCCAACCTCCTACCCCTCGCCGCTTCAAACCCCTCAGATTGTTTTTCAGAGTCCATAGTCTCTCATGGTTCACCTCCCCTTCAATTCTAAGATTTCCCACTTTCTTCCTAACTCCTTATTCCTGTCCTTCACAAACGTCTCTCTCTTTAAATGCATAGATGTTCATAAAACCTGCAAAAAGTAATCTTGATTGGCACAGACACATTGCCTTGGTTCAATCTTTGAGTGTTTCCTATTGGGGCAGGTTTTGACTTTGGGTATACTACAGACTGAGAAGTAAAAAGAAGCCATCTACATCTGTGATATCCTCACAGCTGTTGATGTAGCTCTAGGAGGAAATGAAAGGCACTTAATGTTTCTTGAAATAAAAATGATTGGTTCTATTTAAGACATTTTGTCTTCTAGAGAAGTATGGAATAAAATAAGAGTAAATAAAATATATACTAAAACTGAAGATCTTTATGCACAAAATACAAGGAATCCAGTTCCCTCCCAAACATCCAGATGTCTCCCAAACAATGTTTTCCTTTGTTAAGTCAATGGTGGGATCAGTGTAGATCAACTAGTGCCTTCACCAATACTGGGATCACAAGGGCTATCTCTTCTCCCTCCGGCATCAATCCTAGACTCCCAAGAGCTTCTAAGACTACTCCTTTAACCAGAAACCCACAATTACCCAGTTTTTTTTTAGGTGCTTCAGAAGTTGGTGTAGTTTTATGTTTGGGACGTGGACGACGGGTCCGTTTTGATGTTTTAGGAGCTGAAGAAAGAAAACCTTTGGTTACTACAGAGTCCATAGTTTGGAAGCTAAAGGTAGCATGACACATGAATCCAGATTTTCTAAACTTACTACATTAGTAAATCTGTCTTTTCAACCTTTCAATTTGAAACTTTCACCCTTTGTAGTATACATTCTTTTATAAAGGCAATTTCATTGAGAATGAGTCATACAGAATTAAGTTATTAATTCAAGAAGTGAAATAGTGTTCGTAGTTCTCTTCTATTGAACAAAAGAGTTAAGTCCTGCTGCAGAAATATTATGGGGCAGCCATGGTCAGATACAAACTCTGTGATAGTTTACTAAGATAAGGCCATATAATTAACTAAAATGTTTATCAAAGGACAGATATTAGAGAGTTTTAAAAAAGGTAGGACTGCAGATGCACAAAGAAACTTCCTGATACTGTAACAGTCAGTAGAGTCAAAAGAACTGCTTTTTAAACCCAGCTTTAATAAAACATGGTTAAAATGCACATGAGATGACTGAGCAATTTTAGATGGTTATTTGTATAACAGAAGACCCGAGTTAGGTTTATGCATGGCTCTCTTAAAAACAAGGGGCAACTTGTTTTAAGAGTCAGTGTCCTCAAAACTTTTAGGATGAAGAATTTTATGGAGTGACAACAGAGGACAATGTAGTCCTTATGAAGCAAAAGAACATGTAGCTATGAAGTTGATGGAGTGAGTCTGAGAATCAGCACTTACTGAGGAGCATGTGTTATTACCTTGTGTTGTTACCCATGTTTCAGTTCTCAACACAACCGGTTCAAGGTCTGCAGTAGGAACTGACCAAAAGTATTAAAAATAAACAAAATGATTGCTTAAAATGTTAAAAAACCTGAAAACATTTCAAAATTTATCTTAATCATATACTTTCTGGAACTATGTAGCAACTTCTTTATTTATTTTTTTCAGCGTAACAGTATTCATTGTTTTTGCACCACACCCAGTGCTCCATGCAATCCGTGCCCCCTCTAATACCAACCTCCCACCTTCAAAACCCTCAGATTGTTTTTCTGAGTCCATAGTCTCTCATGGTTCACCTCCCCTTCCAAGTTCCCTCAACTCCCTTCTAAAAACTATTCAACTAAAAAAAAGTAGACCTCTGATTTCCTAAAATTTGGCCATACCTAAGTGGGGTAACGATTTTCTTATTCCTCCTTTGATGATCTGATTCTAACTAATAAATCAAAATGGGATGTGTGTGTATTGCTAACAACTTTGGGAGGAAAGTGGAGCTACAGCATGATGAATTGAACAGGTTATCCCTTCATTCTAAGCAAAGAAATATGCTTTCATGTGCAACAAAGAGCTTACTGATGTCCACTTGATCAAATCTCAATTACTCCATCAGATGCCCAAGAATCTCCACTGTGAGAATCCATAGACCAATGAAGATTCAGAAGGATTTGACTATCTCTCTCTAGTCAGACATCTTTTCTACTAGTACTAATGTTAGACTTTCTCCTTTGGTTGGTCTCACTTATACTCACTCTTTCTGATTTTATTACTACCTTTTTTTAAAAAAAGATTTTATGTATTTATTTGACAGAGGGAGGGGGAGAGAGGGAATACAAGCAGGGGGAGTGGGAGAGGGAGAAGCACGTTCCCTTTGAGCAAGGAGCCGGACACAGGGCTCAAACCCAGCACTCTGGGATTATGACCTGAGCCCAAGGCATACACTTAATGATTTAGCCACTCAGGCACTCCATATTCCTACCTTTCTACTTATACATGTACTACGGTGGTTTCAAGGCACCATTTAAGTTTCTTTTTTTTTTTTTAAGATTTTATTTATTTATTTGACAGACAGAGATCACAAGTAGGCAGAGAGAGAGGAGGAAACAGGCTCCCCACTGAGCAGAGAGCCCGATGCGGGGCTCAATCCCAGGACCTGGGATTATGACCCGAGCCGAAGGCAGAGACTTTAACCCACTGAGCCACCCAGGCGCCCCACCATTTAAGTTTCTTAATCTAACTTTTGAGATGTACATATTTATGTACCTAGTACATTTTGTTGATAGCAGTGAGAAATAAATCTTGATCTTGTCTTTGCATACATGATTTCTAGAGCCATCTTCTATCTTATTTATGAAGGCTTTTGTTCTCAACTTATTGCATGTCTGAGGATTAAAGCATGTCTCCCACACCTAATTTATACCCCCAAATTTGCTGATATTACCCAGGGATACTAAAGATATTAGTTGTTAATTTGAACTCAATATGCCCAATTTTTCTAAAGTTTTATTTTCAGTATATAAATGGAAATTAATTAAATGCACAGTGACAGAGAAGACTTCACTCTAGAAGAATGAAGCATTCAGTTGCTCCACAGATTTTCCCCTGCTGTGTTCCTTTTGCCATCTCTACAGTGGGAACTGCTGTTTAACACAAGTTATATCTTTACTTTTATGGGGCCTATTTGTTACTTCCACACATTGGGATTACTCTTGAGCCCCTGCTGGGTTAGGCTACTGCAACTCTAAACCAGGAACACTTGTTTACCTGGTTTGGACTCAGATGCTTCAAGAGTTGGTGGGGTTTTTGGTCTGGGACGTGGACGACGTGTCTGTTGTGATGTTTTGGAGGCTGAAGGAAGAAATTCTAGGGTTATCACACAACTACATTACCTCTGTTCTGGAAGCAATGAGAGGTGAAAATATGGTTCTAGATTTTCTACAACTTTTAGACATGTGTCCTTCTAGTTTGAGATTTTTGTAATGTATACTCTGTATATAATTCTTGTACTATAGAAGTTTCTTTGAAGAAAAAAAATCCCTTTTAAATTCAAGAAATAAATATTAGTAATTATAATCAAAGTGTCATAGAGCAGGTTGATTGGGCAACAGAAAGGTTAAGAACCACTGCTAAATTTTAATGTATTATGAAGGATGGTCATATTAAACCCGAGATTTAGAATTCAATTTTCCTATCTTTCCACACTTTCTATGTAACTACTAAAACAAAAACACGTCATTACCTAAATATCAACAAAACAATATCACACAAATAGAAAAAAATTTGGAAACAAAATGTGAAATAAATGGATCTTCCTGGCCCCATGATTGCTATTTCTTGGCTTTATCTGTCTAGAGAAGAGGTAGGAAGCTACAGTATGTTTGAGAACCATTTTTTAACCAACACTGCTTAGATAAAACAAAAATAATGTGAAAAAATTTCAAATAGGTTACTTGGCAAATAAATGTTCTGAAGTACATTCATGTATGACTGGTTCTCTTTAAAATGACAGGTAAACTTAATAGTTTTCATAATTTTAAGAATATAAATGAATGTCCAAGAAGAATGACATATGGTCACATAAAGCAAAATGAAACTCAGGGTTTGACAAAAGCAGAGTAAGTCTTGTTGAAAAGATAATATATTATTACCTAATGTTGTTTCTGGGGTCTCGGGTCTAAGAGTGACAGGTTCAAGAACTGTAGCAGGAACTGCCGCCAAAATACAGTAAACCAAAGAAATTTTAAAACACATGAAAAGTAAGAACATTCACATCTAAACAAATCTACTTGTATCAATCTTTCTACAAAAACAAAGAAAAAAAATTAACCTCCTAAATGAAGGAAAGAGTAGATGGTGTTCTTTGAAGATTTGGCCAAACTATAGTCTTGGTCTTAGGTTTAGCCTTTGAACTATCTTGATTGTCTTAAAGAAGTCAGCATAAGATTCTCCTAGGTTTTAGCTAATGGATTCTGATAACTCTGCACTAGAAAATATTTTTATTCATTGACCTAACATACACTTGGGAAAGAAGTTGTTTTTTAAAAAAATCTGAGCTCAATCTGTATTTCTATGGAAGCTGAACATGTATACTTACTATGTTTAAGTAAACATGGATACAATAAACAGTTTTTAAGTTTGAAACAGATATAAAATTTAATCATTGAAGTGGACTATGTTGATCTTTCTCAGAACTCATCTATGGAAAGAGTCAGAACTCTTTCCAAACCACGGCACATAAGAGAGCAGAATAAAGATGGTCATTCGGTCTGAAATACTCAGTAGAGCATCTGTTTGGCTAAAGACCAGATAAAGCAGAAATCAAAGACCACTGAGGTCTCTGTATCAAATCTAAGCTCCTGAATCAGGTCCTCAAAATCCTCTTTCAGTAGGCTCTCTGGACTCTTCCAAATGCAACATCATCAATAAACTTGTTTTGGCCATCTGGAAGTAAGACAGTCTGTTTCAGGCTGGACTGTCATTGTGGCTAACCCCCTACCACCTTACATGTGTAGCCCTTCTGCCATGGTTCACTCTTCCCTCCATTCACTGAAATCCTGTACTAAGCCCAAGGTCCAAGTCTAATCGACTTTGATCTTTTCCTTTGCAAGGTCAGTATTTAATGTATCATGCAAACATGTACCCAACTCTACTGTTTTAGAAAATCTCCCACAGCTGGCATATCACCCACAATTGCCAATATTGGTCCAGAAATATGCAAGGGACTTATGATTTTTTTGTTTATTTGAACAGAATGTATTGGCTCTGATAAAGAAGATTTATCATTAAAATTTGAATGGAAGTTGATGGCAAGAAATATACTAGATGCATATCAGAGAAGACTCTCACATAGAGTAAGATATTGTAACACCAAATATATCGCACCCAGCCACATTCTCTGACACCTGGGCAAAGCAGACATTACTGACCATGTCATGACCTCACACTTTGAGCCACTAATAGGTTGGCACTGTTTGGGGTTCTCATGGGGATAGACTACTTGGGTTCACCCTTAAACTAAGGAATCACACATTTATCAGATTCAGTCTGAGGTACTTGAGGGCTTGGTGTTGTTTTGGGTCTGGGGCATGGACTACGGGGTCTTTGTGTTGTTTTAGTAGCTGAAGAGAGAAAAGCTTTGTGTTACTCTAGGTGTTAAGGTTCTGGATTCTGAGGAGAGGTTTTTCCAAGAGCTGTCAGATTTTCAAAAGTTACAGGAAATTTTCCGTTATTTAATGTTTTTAATCTTTTTATGCCAATGTGTCTTCTTTTTATCATTGGTGGTACTTTGAGGCAAATTCATGTGTCTGGTTGAGTTGTTTGTTCAAGGCATGAAGATTAACACTTGTAATTAAACACACAGAATTTCCTCATTGGGGAAAAAATGAGAAGGAAGGCTCAACTCTGGTGCAAGGGAGGGGCATTTAGGGTCACACTGAGGAAAAGGCTTATAATTTAAAATTTTGGATTTAGGTAATTTCCTATATGTCAAATTAGTAATAAAACATCTCATTACTTAAAGCACCAACAAAGAAACAAACATACCATGTAAATAGTTTTTTAAAGACTTAGCAACCTAAATGTACAAAGGACCCTAGGAATGGCTATTACCTCTGATCTAGATAAGAAAAAGATCCGAATTTGTTTTAAACTTGGCTTTAACAGAGAGCACTGTTCAACAAAGCACGAGATAACATGACAATGCAAATGTACCAGCGAAAGCAATGTTTTGAATTAAGCTAAGATCAGCTCTCATAAAAACAATAGGAAATTTGTTTTTAAGAGGCTTCAGGATTTGTCAGATGAAGTAACTGAATGGCAACAGAAGATGATGGTGGCTGTCTCATGAGAGAGGGAAAGCCAGGAGATGGAGACTGAATGGAATATACAATGAGCAACAAAGGTATTTGGTGAATGACACAGAATCATTACCTAATGTTGTCCCAGGTGTCTCAGTTCTAAGAGTAACAGGTTCAAGGTCTGTCACAGGAACTGAAGTAATAAAATAAGCAAAAGAAGTTTTTAAAAAATTTATAAAGGGTTATGAAATTTACTTCAAGATATATTTTGTCAGTGTAACATTTCATCTAGAACTACTACTTTATTTCTAGATAAAGGGGACTGTGACTGTGTCTCCCCAAATTACTATGTTGAAGACTTAACTCCCAAATGTGACTGTGTTTGGAGATAGGGGAGATAGGGGCTTTGAAGAGGCAATTAAGATTAGATGGGGCTGTAAGAGTAGGTCCCTAATCCAGTATGACTGATGACCTTATAAGAATAGAGGCACACACAAGGAAGGCTCACACACAGAGAAAAGGCCATGTGAGGACACAGCAAAATGAGACCATCTACAAGCCAAGGAGAAAGGCCTCAGGAGACATTAAAACTGCTGAAGCCATCATCTTAAATTTCCAGCCTCCAAAGCTGTGAGAAATCAATTTCTATTGTTTGAGCCACCCGGTCTATGATGTTATGGCAGCCTTAATAAGCTAATACAAAGGGAAACCAACTGTTTGGTCCAGAATTGGCTAAACTATAGTTGAGGACTTCTTCATCTTATGAGAAGTCTTGTTATTACTTGTAGTCTCTGTTAAGCAGAGGGAAACAGTTAAGAGTAAACAGTTACCTCTGTTGAAACAGTTCAGCTAGTTCATGATTGATTATTTGAATCTACATGGTGGACTCTAGGACATTTTTAGGCTTTTACTTAAATACATCCCTAATCATCTTGAAAATCAAGTAAAATACTAACTTGCACTTTCGTGGGTGCTGAATAAAGAAGATATCTATTATGTTTATCACATTATGGTTGCAGAAAAAGTTCCTAAAGATCCCAGCAGCCATTACACAAATAACCAAAAATGGGTATGATGACCTTGCTGATAACTAAGCTTTGGAAATATCTTGTGACCTGTGTCCAAAGGAAGGTACTCAAGAGGACTGGGCAAGGACCCACTCACAGTCTGTGGCATTCAGTAAAGCACCCATACACTATCAGTACCAGAAAAACATCATCCAGTGTGGAAAGAAAAGGATTCTGAAGCTCATAAGAACAATATTGGACTCCTGAATGGAACATTCAAGCCTCCTTCAATTTTCTGTGGTATTAACCAATAAGAGCTTTTGATGGACACTTCAAATAAGCAGATCCTCTGCCCCTCTGGTTTCCTCTATATATATCCTATTTTTTTTCTTGTCTTCGTTCATTCTCACCTGTCCACTTGTACAAATTCTGATGTGACATCAAGACTTAAACTCCTTCCCTGATCTACCAAGCTCCAAAATGATGCTTTACTTCCTTAAGACCTTATATGATGAGTCTAACATTTAATGTTGAAATACCCCCAAAATCTTCAATTTGCAAATACACCCTGCCTTAGCAACCTCTTCGACCTCAGCCACAGCAACTTCTTCCTAGAAACATTGCCAAAGGCAAGGGAATCAAGGGCAAAAATGAACTATTGGGACTTCAAGATCAAACGCTTTTGCACAGCAAAAGAAACAGTCAACAAAACCAAAAGACAACTGACAGGATGGGAGAAGATATTAGCAAATGACATATCAGATAAAGGGCTAGTATCCAAAATCTATAAAGAACTTATCAAACTCAACACCCAAAGAACAAATAATCCAATCAAGAAATGGGCAGAAGACATGAACAGACATTTCTCCAAAGCAGACACCCAGATGACCAAGAGACACATGAAAAAGTACTCCACATCACTCAGCATCAGGGAAATACAAATCAAAACCACAATGAGATACCACCTCACACCAGTCAGAATGGCTAAAATTAACAAGTCAGGAAATGACAGATGCTGGCGAGGATGCAGAGAAAGGGAAACCCTCCTCCACTGTTGGTGGGAATGCAAGCTGGTGCAGCCACTCTGGAAAACAGCATGGAGGTTCTTCAAAAAGTTGAAAATAGAGCTACCCTATGACCTAGCAATTGCACTACTGGGTATTTACCCTAAAGATACAAATGTAGTGGTCTGAAAGGGCACATGCACCCCAATGTTTATAGCAGCAATGTCCACAGTAGCCAAACTATGGAAAGAGCCTAGATGTCCATCAACAGATGAATGGATAAAGAAGAGGTGGTATATATATATATACAATGGAATACCATGCGGCCATCAAAAACCTGAAATCTTGTCATTTGCAATGACGTGGATGGAACTAGAAGATTTTATACTTAGCGAAATAAATTAATCAGAGAAAGACAATTATCATATCATCTCACTGATATGAAGAATTAGGGAAAAAAGACAGAGAATCATAAGAGAAGGGAGGGAAAAATGAAATGAGATGAAACCAGAGAGGGAGACAAACCATAAGAGACTCTTAATCTCAGGAAACAAATTGAGGGTTGCTGGAGGGGAGGCGGGTGGGAGGGATGGGGTGGCTGGGTGATGGACACTGGGAAGGGTATGCGCTATGGTGAGACCTGTGAATTGTGTAAGACTGATGAATCACAGACCTGTACCCCTGAAACAAATAATACATTATGAGTTAATTAAAAAAAAAAACACCCTGCCTTATTTTCCTTCTGTAGGCTTTTTATGCAGAAAAATTTTCTGTGTTCAACTAGCCTGAAGATGAAACAAAACATGTTTCCTACTACTCTGAGGTAGAGGAAATATTATGTATCTTCCAAAGATGTACTTTCTGCCAGCCCTGAAGGGAAAAGGACTCTTCATGATTCCCTTGCTAGAGGGTATGTGGGTTTACACTTTCAGCCAGTAACAGTCTCGCAGGATCCTGAAACCAAGGACAGAGCTTTCATCTGGTGTAGTCCTAGGTTCATCTGGATTTAGAGGTGTTTTAAGTTTGGTTTGTGAATGGAGTGCCCATTGGGATGTTTTTGGAAGTGGAAAAAGATAACCTTCAGTTATTTTAAGGTTTATGGTTCTGCAAATTATGAGGTTTAGAAATTTCTTTGTTTTCTATAGCTTGAGAGATTTTTCTTAAGTTTCATAAAATATATGTTTCCAGTGTGAAAATTTGCCCCTAATATGCTACTGTATCTTCTTCTGTTATTGATACTTTGGGGGGCAAAATTGACATAAAAGCAAAGTTATTATTTCAGAGAGTCAAGATTGGTATTTTTTATCGTTTTTTTTTTAAGATTTCATTTTTAAAGTCATCTCTACACCCAATGAGAGCTCAAAACTGTGACCCCAAGATCAAGAGTCACACACTGCACTGAGTGAGGCAGGCAGGCACCCCCTTATCATATTCTCCTAGAGTCCCCCAACTGCATTAAAAAGTTAAGAATCATTTCTAAACTATGGCTGAGAGTAAGGGGTAGTCAGAGTCACCCTAAGGATGCAGCTTACTATGTAAACTTAACTATCCTTGACCACATTATCTGTTAGACAATTTATTAGCTGAAGGAAGAAAATTTAGGGTTAATATAATGTTGATGGTTCCATAAACTCTGAATAAGATGATATGGCTAAGCTTTCTAAAATCTGTCAGTCTGAGTGGAGAAAGCTTTGTTACTTTGGTTTGATATTTCCTCCTTTGATATATTAATAGGTTTCCTTTTAAAATTGAGAGTTTGTCAAAGACTAAGTTACAATAAAATTTTGTTTAGAAGTGAAGATGAGGAGCCATCATTTCTTTGAAAGTTGTCCCCAATCCAAAACTGGTTACAAATTGCCCCTAAAATATGATGATGAGAGAGAAGTTCAAAGCACATTAGAGTATTCACTTCTAATTATAATTTAGAATTCCTAAGCCTGGGCAAATTTTCCACCTGGTAAACTCACTAGATTAAGCATACAAAATGAGCTGAAACACCATGAAGTAAAAAGTTAGGGAGAACTTCAAATACAGAAAGTAAGATGCCTAAAGAAAATTCATGGTATCATAATCGATAATGCATTGGTGGCCTAAGGAAAGGATATATGGAGAACCATATTCGGACCTTAGCTCTAACCAACAGCATTGTTTAAACAGACTGAGACTGACATGATGCAGTCTCAAGCTAGGATGTGGGCAGATAGTGGTCTTTACTGAGTCCATACACATTTCTGTTAGAAAGGCTTTTATATTGTAAGCTGAATACTGTAATGGGATGATAACAAATTATGACAACATCATCGATATCGCACCACAGAGAACTTTGACAGTGAACAAGAAAAAGCACTTGCTAAAGGACATAAAGGATCATTACCTCAATATGTCCCAGGAGTAATGGGTTCAGAGTCTGTAGCAAGTAATGATCAAAAGTAATTGAAAAAAGAAATGTTAAACCCATGAGAAAAGTCTTCACACTCTCTTAAAAATGAACTTTACCTGTGTGCCACTGTTTTTATAGCCAAAAGGCAAAAATTTTAAAGTTCTGAAGTAAGGGTACAAAGATATTTGTTCTTATGAAATGGTTATAACCTTAGTATCTCCACATGTCTCCAAGCCTTTCTTGTTTTTATATTATCTGATAACACAACGAAAAATCCTGCTTAGAAAAATCTTTAGGCATCTCTCTAGTAACATTATGATTAAAAATTATGAGAATTGAATGTGAAAGTATAATTTATTGGGAAAAAAAGGCCCTAGATCATGATGGAGGAAATAGTTGATATTTTTAAGCAGATACTATAATGAATAACCGGAACAGATGATGCTTTTTTTTTTTTTTTTTTTTTTTGAGAGTCCACTTTGGAAAAAGACCAAGACTTCTGTCCAACTGAAGTCATATAAAAGAACAAGATACGGAGGGTCATTCAGTATGCAAAACTTGTCAGTGCATTTCTCTGTTATCAGGGCAGAAAAGACCTGACAGGAGGATAGGAGAGTAGGCTGTAAATCCTATCATTGAAATCAATCATTCAAAGTCTTCTTCATGGACCCATCTAAAAGTAGCATTATTGACCAAAATTTTTGAGCATCTGCTAAGTGAACATTGTCTTTTCCTCTTCTCCCAATCAGGTTGCCCTTCTAATTCCTCCTCTTCTGCTATCATCCACACATCTGGTACCACCCCACCTCTGATTATATTATTCCTGTCTATCACTACAACCGATCCACAAGCTGTATAAATTTCAAGGTCCTCATTATGCATACCAGCATAATCTTTCACTTCTCTAACAATTAACTGCATGCCTGACAGCTGGTAAAACTCAATAAATATGTTGCTTCTGCCCATATTCCTTTATATCTATTTATGAACAGTTTCTACATGAGAAATTTCCTTCCTCAACAAAGTCATTTGTTATTTCTATTTTTCACAGATGCTAATGTAGCACTTAATAAAATGTGTGACTAAGTGAACTAAATATGCTAGTCATATACTTAACTAAGTAAGCTTTTGATAAACCAGAATCAAAGAGAAAATATAATTTTTCAGAGAAAGCAAATACAAAGTTACCAAGAAGACACCAAGAAGCACAAGAAAATCACAGAGACTTAACCAGAGCTCTTGTTACTCAGGCCTTCACACTGAAGGGTCCCAGGAGCTATTAGCTGGCGAGTTAAACTGTCACCCCAAAATCATATCCCACAGGGTTCCACAGGCATTAGGAGCCACATATTTACCTAGTTTGCTCTGAGATGTAGCTGGGCTCGGTGTGGATTTATGTTTGGGACGTGGACGACGTGTCCTTGGTCGTTGTGAAGTTTTTGGAGCTGAAGAAAGGAAACTGGTTAATGTTGTCTTATAACTCCAGATACTCAAGAACGGATGATACATGGGTCTAGGTTTTCTAAAGTTTCGCTAAAGTTTTGCTAGATTTTCTAAGACTTAATAAATTTGCCTCTTTGGTTTGGGAATTTTGTCATCTATATGCAAGAAAATTTGGGGGGACTGGTCCACTGACAGTTCTTTTGGCAAAGAATATATAACATTATTCTAACAATCCAAAAAGCTTATTATTATTGGTGTCAGATTTTCAAAAAGGATTCTGACCCCAGAAACATAACATGTCTGAATCAGAGAGGGACACAGGCTTACCTGTTTTGGGGAGATTGTACTTAGAAATTATTTGGCTTAGACATACCTCCCATTAAACATTAGAATAAGTACATTTCATTTCTTAAAATCATTGGTAGACAATAAAAATGCCCTGCCTATCTTAACACAACCTTCTGTCAATGTCTACAGAACTAAAATTGATGTTATAGAGCAGCCACTCCTAATTGTATTTGAAATTTAGCTTTACCACAGAACACTGAGCAGAATCGGAGGCTCTGTAAAGCACTAAGAAACTGAATAACGTGGAAAATAGATGCTCTATTCCAGCTGCGTACAGGCTTAACCAAGTAACTAACCAAGTAACTTACTTTAAACATCTTCAATATTCAAAGTGAAGAATATAGTTGAGTGACAAGAGAGGGCGATGAGGAAAACCTTAGAAAAAGAGAACCCCTTGACCAAGATAGTAGCAGAACGGACTAGATAATGGACAGAAAATGCACTTGCTTTAAGACATAAAAAATCATTACCCAACGTTGTCATGGGAGTCTCAATTCTCAGAGTTACAGGTTCAAGGTCTGTGGCAGGAACTGACCAAAAGCAATAAACAACAGAAATTTAAGAACTGTACAAAAAGAAGGAAAATTATCTTGAAAATGAATCTTCTTTACTCTGTAATGATGAAAAAGCATTTCTGAACACCGTAAAAATAGTATTTGGTCTTAATTACTGGCTGTACTCTGCTATCCATTTATCTCACAAAATAGGCATACCTTTTATATTTTGCATCACTATGAGGCCTTTTTCTGTATTTAATTATCTGATTCCAACTACATTGGAAACTTGGTTCCAAAAACATCACTGTTGTCTAATATTTAAATTACTATTAAAAGCTGTAAAAGCAGGGGAGCTTGGGAGCCTGCAGGGTGCGGGGAGCCTGCTTCCCTCTCTCTCTCTCTCTGCCTGTCTCTCTGCCTCCTTGTGATCTCTGTCTGTGAAATAAATAAATAAAATCTTAAAAAAATAATTAAAAAAAAAACTGCAAAAGCTTCTGTTAGTATTTGGAAGGCTTTCACCACCACTGGTATTTGTTTTGAGGAACTGCGATGGTTAGGAGAATCTTTAAAAGTGTTCTCAATTAGCCTGTTTATTGGAGATGTGGGACAGTTATGCAAAAGATAAACTTGGGGCTTTTCTCCATAATAAATGGGGTATTATTTTTTACTATTTCTCCTTTATTTATTTATTTATTTGAAATGAATAATTAAGTGGGCAACAGAGATAATTAAGAAAAAAGTTTGAAGAGTAATAATTCAACTTTTTGTTTAGGATTCCTAGAATTCTATAATATTCTGAAATGAATGAATTATGCATAGATATGAAATCCTGATTTGTAACTCCTTGGATTTAAACTGGTATCTCTATTTTTCATTAAGTCCAAAAGACTAAATGTAACATTAAAGATCTTATCATGAAGACACTGTAAACATTTGTATGGAGATTTTCTTTTGCTAAGACATAACAGCAGAGTTGGTTGAAGCCACATCTGACAACATCTTCTAAATTAATGGAAAACATGGCGTACAGGAGAGGTGGAGAAAGTGAGCACAACAGGATGTAAGAATATTCAAAACTGTTTGCCTTCAGACAAAAAAGGAAATCCTTGTTTTGCTTGGGAAATCAGCGTCTCAAGATGAATTTGTGGGCAGAAGTGTCCAGGTGCATTTGAACAGTACAGGATCAAAGAGGAAAGGACTTTCGCAAGAAAGGGACAGTTGGGTATTGTCTCCAGCCCCAACCAGCTTTTTAACTGCTCCTCTCCCATAACGGTAAATTGCAGACACATAAAAGCAGAAATCTCCAAGATTTCCTGGATGGCAGGATGGCTGTGTTCTCAGCCCCTGCAATCCTTGACAGCGTCCATTGCTGCAAGCAATCTAAATGCCTCTGAAGGTGATCAAAGGAAGAATGACATTCAGGGGTTATAAAGTGAGCAGCAGAAGTAAGAATGCCTTTTGATGTTGAAAAGTTCCCTGTTAAAAATAACAAACAATGTTTTGGAAATGAATGAAAAAATGATCAATGAGCATCATATACATAAGAGGATACAGTTAATGACAGATGAGAAGGGCAAACTCAAAGAGACATCAACCAAGAAGGAAGACCTCATTACCTATGGTTGGGGAGGGAGCTTCAGTCTCCAATGTAACAGGCTCAAAGACTGCATCATAAAAAATAAACAGATAGAAGTAAGAAAAATAAAGAAGCCCAAACTTTCTGGTGCTTACTGATGTTTAATTCATAAGATACAGAACGTGATTTATTCTAAAGTTGATATAAATTGCTTTCTTTATAAGCTTATTAATTATAAGAGATACTCTCTTACTAAATCAGAATTTTGTACTAATTGGAACCTTAGGAGAAATTTTCAGTTGCAAAGCAGTTGAATTTTTAGAACTATTATATAAATATCTTCTTACTTCATAGGAAATCACTTAGGTAATTGTTGCTATTTAAAATGCCATTAAGGTATTTTAGAGGAAGCCAATCTCTGATTATTGCCTACAAAGCATAAACACTGTGCCAGCCTTTCGAGTCTTATCTATTGGTGAATGCTAAAATCACTTTCAAATATGTTCCAGATATAGAAAAATCAGGCTTTTATTCATTACATACCCAAATTCAGAAAACAAAATCTAAAAATGCTAAGAAAGTGGAAACTGTCAGACTATCAGATGTGAAACCGACTAACTTTCTACATATTGGTTTGTTCATTTAACAATTAACGTGGTTACTTTGAAAAGGTAATGAACAAAATCATACTTGGGTTTCTATGCTTCATACAGTATGGCAAATTATAAAAGTTTTCAACAACATTCCCAAAGAAAAAGCTTTTTAAACTAAAGCACAGGAAATTATGTTTACCGGGTTTAGTTGGTGGCATATCTGGTTGTGCTGGGGTTTGGGGTTTAGGAAGTAATTGCTTTGGTGGTTTTGAATCTGAAGGAAAAAAGTTCCTGTAATTAGTGTCATAGCAGAGCTGTGAATGTCAAGATTAGTGTTACTTACACACCATTTTCCTAGTTACAGATCAAGGCAGTGAAAGTAGTGATTACCAGGCTGGATTTGAAGTGCATCTGGTCTACGTGTGGTTTTAGGTCTTTTGGATGGTTTTGATGCTAAAGAGAAAGGTTTAAAAATTAGCAATAATTGTCATGGTCGTAACTGTCATAATTAAAGACATATAGGCTTGAGCAAAGATCCTGTATAAATTCACTGGATATACAACAAAATTAATTTATGGGGTATGGAAAGGATGGGAAATATGTCCATTTCTCCTAATTTTTCAGAAAGGAAAAATCTTTAGGAAATGCTCAAAATGTACCTTTGAGCAAAGAAATGAGAATGATGATAAGACTTTTTTCTACATAAGTAATTTCAGAGATGACAAGTACAATAGTTTTATTTCTTAACACTAAGGTTTTTCAGCATAAAAATAGTAAGTGGAAATTTGAAACTTGCTTAGTAGGAGACCTAGAAAATAATCCATAAATACTCTAAATGATACAGAATTTCACATGGCTACAGATTTCTGGAATTTTCCAAAGTAAAGCAGGTTTACTGTGAATGCTGAGAGATTTTCATGAAAGAGTAATAGTCAAATAGCATTAGTACCCCAAACAATAAAACAAGTTTGGGACTACTAATGTTCTCAAGTTACAAAGACCACATTATTTTCCTATTAGACCCTGGAAAAAGAACGGTGTTTATGCCTCTCATTATCAAAATATACTCAAAAACATTCTTCAAAGAAACAGAAAGCTGAAGAAGCCATTATTTCATGCAGCTTTTTAAGAGGGAAAAGATCTTACAAGTTGAATGAGTAAAGCAATGAAATGATAATCATGGCACTGGAATAAAATTTCACCGTTTGCCAAGTCCAGGATGAGCACAGAAGTCCCTGTGTGAGAAAGAGGAAAAGGTTTTCTCAACAGGACATGGAAGGACAAAGGGTTTGTGCAGAACCAGGAAGCTGCATCCAAGACCACAGACTTTCCTTAAAGAAGAACACAGGTAGGATTCTTCTAGAAGTCTCCTATCTTCAGGCTCTTCAGACCCAGATAGGAAATGTAAGGAAAAGCATGGAATGAAATTATGATGGTGTGGTGAAACTGCAGTCATGCCTGGGTGGACAGTTGGAAAAGCAAAAGTGACATTCCGTGAAAGCAAGTGGAGGTCAGTAGAATTACCGATTGTGGGCACCAAAGGCTCCGGGGGTACTGTAGCAGGTTCCAGAACTATGGAGGCAAAAAGCAAGAACACTAATTATATCAAGCAGCAGCATCTTGAGGAAGGAAATATTACTCCTCATTCTTAAGCCCTATTTTTTTCTGAACGTGATTTTCCCTTCTACTTTTCCGCTTCACCCCCTTCCTCCTGCTTTCCCACACCCCATCTGCCATAAAGACGCATCCTAAGTGAGACTTTTAGGGTGCCCTACTTTAATAATCCACTTGTGGGCCAGCCTATTGCTGTGGGTACCTAATAGTTACAAATAAAAAATAACAGTATATCATAAACATAGGAAGGATAGATGCTTAAATATAAAAATCAACTATACGGTTTCTTAAAGCCCAGCTACTTGGGTAGTAGGAAGCTATCATATCAGAAGCTATCATATTCCATTTTCTATGCTTACTGGAACCCTGAACGTTACATTTACCAGGTTTGGACTTGGGCACATCTGGACTAGGTGTGGTTTTAGGACGGGGGCGACGACCTGGTCGTTTGGTCTTTGGTGGAGCTGAAGAAAGAAAATTAGCTAGTTAATACAAGAGCAGTAGCTCTAAAAACTGATAATACTAAATATATCTTAAAAGCATATTTAAGTTCTTTGATTTTTGTGGGTATGTATCCTTCTGTTTTGTGAATTTCTATCACCATTTACCCAGTTAAATGAGGTCTTTAACATATACATATATACATGTACATATGCATATGTATACATATACATATATAAAACATATATATATGTATATGTTAAAGATCTCCTTATTCTTCCATTTTGAGATGGAAAACTCAAAACTTTGTAAAGCTTAGAGAAGACAGTCTCCTGAAAGTTTTGAAGGTGTATGTTTAACAAGAACATGAGAAAGACACCTTTAAGGAGCCACTAGGGATACAAGATTTGGCCCAAGATTCAAAAGAAATTTTTAATTTAGCATTAAAAACTTTACAAGTTAACAGCATGTATAAAAAGGTTTTGAATTCAGAAATTATTTCAAGGAATGCTTTCTAAAAATGAGATACAGTTTATAAAACTAAAGAATTTTTTTTCTCTGCAAGTAAGAACAAAGAACACAGATACACAAAGGGATATCAATAGATGAATCTGTTAATGTAAGCCTGTTACTAAAGATACCAACAGACAGGAAAAGAGGAAACAAAGCTCACTTGCTCCAATAACTGCATTATCTAATGTTGAAGGTTTTGTTTCCAGAGTTCCAGGTGCTAGGAGTGCATGAAAACCATCAGGAAGGAATCAAAATCAAAGGAAAAATGATAAAACCTTTAGATATGAAAAATCCTTGATTTCTAATTACCAAGTTGAGTGATTATATATAAACAGTGAAACTTTAATCCATGTGAGATAGTCCTTTTTTATTCAAATAGATTCCTGTGTTTTTAGACAAAATGAAAAAAAAAAGTAGTCTTGTCAGTTAAGTTTGGCAGAAGAAATGGAAAAAAACAAACGAAGGCATGGTTCTCAGGAAGACATGAATGCCCTAAAGTGACCAACAGCTTGTGTTATGAAGGAAAATATGCGTAATTGGCCAGGATGGCACCAGCAGAACACATTTCTTGCTCTTCTGAAGAAAAAGCTATAAATATTGGGGTTAGTTTTTCTATTTCCCTTAATGAATTGCCCAGTGACACATCAGGATATTTAGATCTGGAAAGATCCTACGACTTTTCAAGAAAATCTGTGAATGTCAGAGTTTTGAAAATAAGAGAAACACTTCTGAATGTGAAAACACAAAAATGTCTACAAAAAGAGGGAAGCCACGGTCCTCCACTGGAAACAACTAGGTTAAAACAAGCTTGGGACACAGTGCTCAAATATAAGGAGGATGACAGAGCATGTGTTCAATCAAAATCAGCACGGCTTCTAGAGCCTCTGCTTAGTTAAGCAAAAACAAAGAGTTTATCATCTGACCACATGGCTGAAATGAAGATCTGAAGGACAAATTTTTAAAAAGCCCAAGGTAAGGACAAAATTGAACATAAAGGGTCCTAAGGAAGAGGTTTCTTCTTCACTCATCAAAGGAAATTTCATTAATAAGAGTTGACTGTGTTGACTGTAATTGGTGGTTGACTAGAGTTGACTGTGATAGTGGTAGAGTCTGAGGTTCTGGGGCTGCAATAAAATAATTATTATCAAAGCCGATGCTAAAGATCACCATTTAAAGACAGAAAAATTAAATGTCCTTTACTCTCAAAGCTGTTCTCTCACTGGTGAAAAATCGGGTTCTATGGTTTATTACACTAAAGATCATTCCACATCCTTTCCACAAACCACAATAAAAGTAAAAATTGAGAATTCTGGTTTTTGTTGATTTTCAGCTATTTTCTCCACTACCTAATATTCTGAAGATTTTTCCTAGTGCCTGAGGAGATACAGCTTTAAAGCAAGGTCAGGGTAGCCTCTCCAAAGCTGGCCAGAGTGTCCCATCACCTGCCAATTTGTTTTTAATTAGGATGGTCAGATTTGTCCAAGGAAGTAGGAAGAGGAAAAAGATCTAACAGACCTATAGCCAGGTCTGAGATCTGTTAGTTTTGGGTGATTTTTCAGCCTGGCTGGATCTGATATTCTTAAAAAAAAAAAAAAAAAAAAAAAAGGAATTGAATATATGGTCTAAAAAGGTAAAAAGGGCCTTGATGGTTCATATAGTTCCTCATATTTACTAGTATTTATTACTGGTGAGCAAATTGGTTTACATATGAAATTTATTTCATTCTGGTTAGCAAATCAAAGAAGTCAAAAAGTAATCTCAGATTTCATCAAACACTGAACAAATTAAATAACAATATCATTTAAATATTCTGAAAGATAACAATCCTTCCAATGTTTTTCAAATTGGCAGTAAGTAAATGATACTTTGTGCTGAATATAGTTTGGTTACAATATCTATGCTTTTAAAAAGATTATCCAAGGGGTGCCTGGGTGGCTCAGTGGGTTAAAGCCTCTGCCTTTGGCTCAGGTCATGATCCCAGGGGCCTGGGATCAAGCCCCACATCGGGCTCTCTGCTCAGTGGGGAACCTGCTTTCCTTCCTCTCTCTCTGCCTTCCTCTCTGCCTACTTGTGATCTCTGTCTGTCAAATAAATAAAATCTTAAAAAAAAAAAAGAGTATTTGGCCTTAAAAAAAATTATCCAATAGATTTCTTATTCTATAGAACAAAAAGAATTCTTTTCTTTCAAGAAGAAAATAAAAAAGGAACTCAATCTCCAAGACAGAAAAAAGTGAAGATTCTTTGTCATTTTTTTCTTACAGAAAAAGTAATTAACATGGCACCCACCAACCAGCTTAAAAGAAATTACATCATTTTGTCAGTTATATTTTTTAGACTACATTTATCAGGATGATGTTTCTGGACTAGGGGCTGTGGAAGGATTTGGAGAAGTAGATAGAGACTCTTCAGTATCTAAAATATAGAACATATAGCAAAATATTTTGCAGGTAGAGAATTTTCATTTATTCTGAAAGCAATGTATAGATACAAGGTGTTATAAAAGGTGACATTGTTCATTAGCATGTCTGTAACCAAAAAAAAAAAAAAATTTTTTTTTTCATTTATCAAGAACTTAGCCAGAAATAGATAAAAACAGATAAACTGCAAAGCCGAAGTGATATATCAGACTAAAGTACACATAGCTAGGCAAAAATTGTGTTTCTGTGTGTTTCTGTGTGTGTGTGTGTGTGTGAGAGAAAGAGAGAGAAAAAGAGAGAGAGAGTGGGAGGAGTCTGGGTGTCTCAGATTCTACAGGAGATAGGCTAAGTAAGTAGTACATTAATGCATTAAATATAGTAACTATCAAAAAAGTCCATATCTGAAAATGGGAAACAAAAATTCTTTTTGAAATTTTGAGGATGTAATTCATGTCTTAATTTCTACCAAGTTGCCTTCTTAACTGTGAAAAAGTAAAATTTGCTACTTGTAGCATCTTTTAGAATTTACAAAGATTAAAGAATGTGGTCTTATGAATTTTATAAACAAAAATCTGTATTTTTGAGTTCCTCACTGAAATGGAAACCAAATAGGTATGGAGGCCCTCAATTAAGCATCTAATTCACCTGTACCTAGAAATACTAATGTCAGGGTTTATTAAAAGCAAGTACATCTTCTGACAAGATTTCCTCTAATTAACAATTTTAAGGTATTATGGGCAAAGGAATAAAAATGTTAAGTGGCATGCAAATAACTATACCACTCACCTCAACACAAAAGAAAAATACACCTGGCTCCCAGATTTGTGACTAACAATGAGAAAAATTTATACTTCTATCCCCTGTGTCAGAGAACTGTGTAAAAAAAAAAAAAAAAACCTATAATTGGAGGTCTCTCTCTCTTTCTCTCTCTCTCTCTTTCCAGTCTGTTAAAAGCCTGAAGAGCCAAATGTCACCACCATCTTAAAGATTAACTGTGAAGGAAGCATTTCTCGCTGGACGAGGCAGACAAGTTGGGACATGGTACATGGTGGGATTTTCAAGAAAGCGGTGGATTATGCTTATAAAACAAGCCAAACCCAATGTGGGTTTTTACTCATTAGTGTAACCACAAAGGAAAACCAAAGGAAAAGCAAGCAATTTGCAGGGAAAGTGAGATGGAAAAATAGCAGCATGTGAGGAGAGGGCTGGGGAAGGCAATGAATCACTCAAATAAAAAAGGTTTTGGTGGTTTATTTGCTCTCCTGAACCTTGGCTAGTGACAGAAATCTTCCACAGAGCTATAATGGTGGCCTGCCCTCAAGTAAAAATAAATACATTTTAAAAAGCTAGAACCCAAGCACCGTTTTGCAGAGATCCATTACTTTGTGTTGGCTCAGACCACTGGTGGTCAACTTAAGTGGATGCATATGTAGGTGCAGATTCCGAAGTCCTAATACTTGATATGAGGGGGGAAAGCATGGCTTTTCTTAGGTGATCAGAAGGTAGAATCAGAAGGTAGATCAGAGGAATATAAAACTCATTGGCTTCCAAATAATTTGCCACATGTTAAAAGAAAACGTCGAATCAAAGAAGTCTCTTTGCTCGAAGAGCTTAGAATAAGAACTCATCCTCTCCCCTTACTTGTATGAGTGAATTTCTTATAAATCTTTCTTTAGAAACCAATGAAATTACTAATGTAATTAAACTCTTAAGAACATCCGAAGGCTTTTTTTGTCTTTTCAAATTTTTATCTTGTAATAACAGAAATACTTAGATTGGAGAGACATTTATTTAAATTTGGTGGTCTAAACACACGGTAATATTTTTCAATCTGCTAGATAATAACCTTCTCTCCAAAGTACAGCATAATAGCTATGACCTAATTCCAAAGCCCTCTAAGCATGATTTTTAAACAAATGTACATTAAGCCCTTCTCTCATATAGCTGTCGAAGTTCTTTGATTTAAACTGTTAGAGCTCTTGAGTTTCATTAGCTATACTTTCTTCTCCAAATAAGCCCTCTGGGTAAGAGTGAAACTTCATTCCATTTCTCTGACTTGGAAACCTCACCCATGGTCACAGCATCAACTACATTCCTTTTGCCTAATCCCTAATTTCCTCTAGTCTGACACCTACACCTGTAAATCTCACTGCCTCTTTAAAGGGAGTCTTGAGAATTCTTTTTTCTGAGCAGTTACATTTTTCTTCCTTGCCCATTTCACTGCAAAAAAATAAATCATGTCCATTTATGTAGAAAATTGTTTGTTTTAATGATACTTTGTGAACACCCATTAGTGAAAAATCCATAGAATGTGACAGTGAGAAAAACCCTGAAGATAAGTTTAAAATTTGGAGGAAAATGATTTGCATTGACAGACTTCCTGAGTATAAGGGGATTCCTAGAAGTCAAGGCTTAAATGGCTGTATAGACTCTGAATAAACAGAAAAAAAAAAAAAAAGAAAGAAAGAAAAAAAAAAGAAAACTTGGTCATTCAGTATGTCCTTCCATCTAAAGGCAGGGGAATATCTCTGTTATTAATTACACAAATGCAATAATCTTGCCCTGCAAAAGAGCCTTCTTCTCTTCAGCAAAACACCATTATTACGCCTGAGAAATAAACAAAAGTCAGTATTCAGAAATCAGCTTCATTTCAGAAAGTAAATCAGGGAGCATTGGGAAAATCCCATCCTTTCCAATCTTGCAGCTGGAGAATGAGAAGTCTTAAAACAAGGGCAGAGTTTTTAGGGGATGGAAACACTTCCCCCCTTTCAGGCTGAAAAGCTACTGTTCAGTGTGATCAGAATTCCAGTCCACTCTGGTATTGGAAATTATTTCGTAGTCCTAGACAAGGGAGTCCTCAATCACCCCCATCACTCTATTTCTGTATTTTCTCTGTGATGGTTATGAACAGAATGGTCCACTCAAAAGCTCAGGGCAACACTATGATAATATCAGAGGGGCTGGTTATAATGAGATCATTGCATTTCATTTTTGCACTTTCCGTGGAAAAATTGTATCAAATAACAAAATACAAATCAGAAGTTCTTACTCCAAAGAGTGACATGAAATAATTTTTTAATCCTACTTTTGAAATTTCAAAAAAAAAAAAAAAGGTTTGGGTAATTACCAGGTTTGGTGGATGTCTCTTCTGGGGTGAGAGGAATTTTAGGTTTCAAAGAAATAAATGGTGTTTTACTAGGAGCTGGAAAAGTAAAGAAAATAATTGACAAATCATTATTTAAGCATTTCAGTGTCTAAAACATCAAAAGGAAAACCTATACTTTAAGGGAAATGAACCCATCATCTTAGACGTTTTTTGGAAATATTCCATTGAAAGAATATTTCACAGACAAGTATTTAACAGGAAACAGTCATAAATTTGCATCTGATTCAGAAAAAGCATTTCAAGAGTATATTTGAACAGAAACAGTATTGTTACAAATAGCCACAATAACTACACAAAGAAAATTATTCTAATCCATTGTTTAAAAAAAATCAGTATAATAATTTTGTACCCTTACTTCATATTTCTCAGCCATATTCAAGACTTTAGGCATGTTTTAATATGAATAATCATTGATAGGTCAAATGCCATGGTCTATAGTACAAAGAAATTCTACTAACATCATAAGAGAGTACTATTCCTCCAAAGAAGTCTGAATTTGAACTTGAGGGCCTCCCTAAAAAAAAAAAAAAAAAAAAAAATGGAGGACTGTGTCTAAGACTACACTTCACATACAATGGCGGATGGAAGAAGAGAAGGCAGCAGTGGTTTGCCAGCTTTCCAAGGTACAGGATAATAGATGGATGCTGAATTCACATGTGCTGGCTATGAGACCAACTATTGAAAATCACAAAAGCCACCAAGCTGTTATACTTTATGAGATTCTCAGTAGTGTTAAAATGACCTAATTAGAACAGAGACTGAGACATTACACAAAAGCTAAGGCATTGAATTTTCATGTCAAAATGAAGTAACCCATCTACCAAGGACATATTATTACCCAGTGTTGTCTGTGTAGATTCAGGGATTTTAGGAATTTTAGGTGTAACTGTTCCAGGACTTGTGGTTCTTTCTGGTGATGGAAAGGAAAAAAAAAAAATTAAGATTCCTAGAGGCAATAAAAAGATATCATCCCAAGAAGAACCGAATGACCCTTTTGAAATCCTGCCATATTTAGCTGTCAGTGTTTACAAATACAGTGAGTACAAGTTTTGGGAAAGAATTTATAAGTTCAGTCATAGTAGTAAATGCTATAAAAAACTGTATTTATTCTACCATGGAATAGGCAAAAACTTGATTTGTTGAGCATAATTCTGAGTGTGTTATCTGACAATGAAAAATATTACCTCCAGGGAAGCTAGCTGTACCATGCAAATTCTGTGCCATAATGTATGCTTATGTTGTTCCCTCCACCTTCAAATTTGTCTGAACCCTACACATATTTTGAGACTTACATCCTCAACTCTTTCTTTTTTCTGAGCTTCCACACAAGTATTATAGCCCCATAAGCAGATTGTATAGTTTCATGTTGATTCTCACTCTTTATGCTGTATGATCTCTCTAAGAGGATAAGCAATTGGACAGTCATGGTCTCTCCTGTGAGCCACAGCCCCAGTTCAAAGCTGAAAATACTGCTGGCACACAAAACAAGAACTGTCAGCCTAATAAACACCTAAATATACATACATACCAAGGAAAAAAATTTCACTATAAATCTTACTTTCTAACACAGTGACATTAGTACCTGCTTCTGGGTTTATACCAAAATTCACATGTAAGAACATCACTGAAATAATTTTAAATTATGTAGTATTGAAAATTGATTTCTGTTATTTTGATTTATTCATCTTCACTTAATTTCAAATTTCGTAAAGACCCATAGACATTTAATCTATAGAATCACATAACCTCTTTTTATGATAAGGAGATGGACATTCTCTATTTGGAATTAAATATCCTGAGAGGTTAAAGAGGCAGTTATTTACCAGGTTTGGTTCTTGGTGTTTTGGGCCTGACGCGTCGTTTAGGTGTAGAAGGGATAGACGTAGTTTGCTGGGCAGCTGAAACAAGATTTAATATACCTTTGATAAATAATATTTTGCAGGGATCAATCAGGGTATAACTGTAAATTCGTAAACTTCTTGAATAAAAGAACTACTTTTTATTTCTTTGTATCTCCAGAATGCCCAGCACTATGCTTTATACACAGTAGGGGCTCAATAAATGTGGTGTTTTGGGGCCAAGATGAATTAACTGTCCATATAAAAACCAAAGGTACATTGTTGAGCTAAATGTACTGGGAAGTGGGCACTCTTAAGGGATTTAAGAACACAAGGTAGAATTAAGAACTCAAAAGATAACTTACTGAACAATAGAGGAGAAGCACAAACATTTGGGATTTAGAGAATGGAAGTTCAGAACTGCTTTAATTCTGTAGCTCATGACTAACCTCAGCAAGAGTTAATGAACTTCATTATTCAAATAATTTTCTATAATAGCATATAGACTGTGTTACTACTCTTACCCATCTTTCCTCATTGCAGAACCTACATGGTGCTCTTTATATTTAAACTACGTTGAGAAAAATACTCTGACCAGGTGGTATTGATTTGGGCTACATAGAAGAAATATATTATAAAATAATTATCATCTGTAATTCCATTGCAACTTTCTGATAAGCAAAGTGTAAAGGAATACAGAAAGAAAATAATTCTTTAAATACATGGACACCAAGATTATGGAAATCCTTTGAGAATTATCACAAGGCAGTCCTACAGATAACCCAGTTTTTGGAAGAATTTCATGACAGAGAATGAAAGGGAATGTTTACTATGAAAATACTCTGGAAATCCAACAAAACTGATTCTTTTCTTGATACTTTATCTGTTCTTTCAAAGTACACAACCATAAAAATGTCATTAGTTACCAGGTGTTGTAGGTGGCATTTCAGGACTTGTGAAGATTTCCAATTTTTGAGGAACAAATGGTGTTTCACTTGGAGCTGAAAATACAAACACCCCACCCACCAAGTAATTCCCGTTAAAATGAGTTTTTTTCGGAGTTTAACATGCTTTTAGATGGTCTTGCAAAGCACATGCTACACGTACATGACTAAGAATGAAAAATGCATATAGTCTTGAAAGCTGGTGGATGAAATAATGATTTAAAGAAGAGAAAAGATCAGAATGACCATTTTTCAGTGGCAGACCCCGGGCAGGGTCAATGCAAGGAAGAGAGGTGATACAGGCCACAAACACATGAATGAGATGGAATGATATGGATGATGAAGAGGTCCATGCAATTTTCAAAGCTTTTCATTCCTTTAAGGATGGGAAAAAAAAAATGATCTATTATAGTTCGAGAGAGAGAAAGAATGCCCCAAATGCAACATAAGATGCCTGCATTACAAGAAAAAAAATACATTCAGAAGTAAAAATGAAATAAATGATTAGATGTGATGGGATGAAATGGTCATTTGGAAGAATGGCATTCACATGGATTTTCTTTTGATGGAATACAAAGTAGGATTTTTCTGTTAAAAACATTACCCAGTGTTGCCCTTGGCTGTTCAAGAGTTCTAGAAGTTTTAGGTGGGACAGAATCCAGAAATGGATCACTTGTTGCTGTTGGAATAAATGTCAACATTTATAAAAGCAGAAGGCCCCAAGAATAAAATACAAATTCATGAGTAATGAATTATGCCTCATATGGGAAAAAGTATCAAAAACAGTTGAAAGAGAGTGGACCAACATTTTTAAACTAGTGATTCATTAGGAGCGGAAGAGAAACTCACTTTTAAAAAGCATACATACTTTAAATAAAAACCATGATAAAAGCAATGTTGCATATATTTAACTTGTTTTCAACTGGTTTTTCTGATTTCTCACTTTTGTTTCTGAACTACTAGCTGAATTCACTCAGCATTCTATTTCATTTTTCCCCCTTATTTTCTGCTGCTATTCAAAATTATTTACCTTTATCATGGCACAAAAAATGCTATCATGAGGCTAAATATACAAAACAAATCAGATATATAGCTATGTCTAGCAGAGACCAGTCCTATTTACTCCGAATCTCTCACAGTACCTAGTTTAGTAGATGCTTAATGAACACTTGCTAGAAGGAACTGTTAGATTGAGTTAAATTCATTTGTAGAAGGATCAGTAAAGGAATGTCAAAGATTAGACCCAACTGGACTTCCACAGACAAATGAATGACATGATGGCTCTAGAACAGGATTTCTCACCTCAGCACCATAGCTCTTTAGGACTGGATAATTCCTTGTTGGGGGTGGGGGGTTGTGTAGGGAGGCTGTCCTGTATATTTGCAGGAGTTTGGCAGTATCCCTGGTCTCCCTCCACTAGGTGTCAGTACCACCTTCCCCAGTTGTGACGATGAACAATATCTTTGGCTGTTGCCAAATGCCTAGAGAAGTCTTCCGCATTTGAGAATCACTGCTCTACAGAAAACTCTCTAAGAATCTGAAACTTTTTTGGAATGATATTGATAATAGAGCAATAGGGCCATTTCATGACTTTGGCTCAGTAGCAACCAAATCTATCTGCATCTCCCACACGGGGCAGAGCTTATTACTGATGGTGATAAAGAGATAATGGCTCAACAGAGAAATGGGTGGGATACATCGCCCAGACCTAGACTGCCACATTCCCCTGCAGAGCTCCGAAGAGAGTGCTTCCTCCCTCTGCAAAATTAAAGCGGGAACTAGGTATAGTGCTGTCAGAATGGTCTGGCATCCAAAGAAAGCCCTGAGAAGCTGGATATACCTGTGTGGGATTCTGACATTTCAGGCTCATCTGATGTCGCAGGGCTTGAGAAAACATCATAAGTGGCTTTTAAAAAGAAAAGGTAAAACAAAAGAGAAGATGTTAATTTTGATGAATTTTAAAAGATTTCATGACATAATTTAATGCTGGTTACAAGGGAGTCTCATGTAGACGCGAGTGAGTTTTAGCTCTGGGCTACATGTCTTGTCACTAATGCATAATCACTGAGACTTGCCTCCAGTCTTCCTCACCGGCTCCCACCCCAGCCCCGAACTAAAGGCTTTTCCCCAGTGAACCTGGACAGTGGTCTCAAGGGTGATGTGTGCATTGTGCTATGTATTTATAATGAAGTGGTACCAGCTCTAAATCAAAGAGCTTCAAGGAGTATAAACATATATGAGCCAGAAGCAATTTGAGGAGAGATTTCCAAAGAAGGAAAAAGCGGTCACATTAAAGCTTTTTGCATTGAGTCTACTGCTTGGTCTTTCTACCTAGTGAAAGTTACCATCATGGAATCTTATGTTGGGACCACACTTTTCAATTTGCATAGCAGTTTCTCACCGATAGGCTTATTTAACCCTCTCAACATCCCTGAGAAACAGATGAGGTAGGCATCATCCTCACTTTCTAGTTAATGGGGTGTTTCTCCATTTCCTAGACAACAAAGTTGACATTCACAGTGGTGAAGACATTTGCAGGTGGTCCCACACTGGGACTGTCAAGCTCAGCATATTTTCCATCCCATTAACAGGGCCAGAAAGAGCCGAGTTAAGACCTGGCCTTTTCCTCGTGCACCACACCTCTTGCCTCTTTACCTAGAATTTCTTTCTATATTTCTTGTAGTCCTTTTACACTCTAGGTGCATTTCAGGATCAAGTTCACACACTACGTAAAATAAAGCGAGCAGGGTGACCTTAAAAATAACAGTTGATTCTAACAAAGGGATACACTTCATGTCCATGTAAGCACAGAATCTGTAATCAAGAACAGCATCAAAATAAAAATGCTCTCTTTTCTGCACAAAGAGCTGTCACTAAGAGAATGAGAGGTGTACACAAAGCATTAATTGTTATGAGGTAGATGTTACTTTCCTTCCCCATTCAGAACGGCGATATGGAAACTCACAGGAAAATTTACTCAGTAGTTAACTTGTAGTTCAGTGACATTGTAGTGATTTTGAACCAGTGCTAGTAGAAGGTTTAAGAATGATAATATCACACTGTGGGACACACTCTAAGACAGAGAGGCCATCCATACTGCACCACACACGAAAGAAGCAGGAAACAGATTTCATTTTGTGAAGGGGAATCTACTCCTTTGCAAAATCTTCAAAAAATGGAAAGAACATTATGAGTCATGCAAACGTTCTAAGAAAAGTTCTATTACATTGTGATGCAAGGTTTTCTTGTGTTTAGCTACAATTTTAAAGGGTCAGATAAGAACAAATGACTTTTTTTTTTTTGAAGATTTATTTATTTGACAGAAAGAGGGCATGAGTGGGGGGTGGTACAGAGGGAGAGGGAGAAGCAGGCTCCCCCGCACTCCAGAATCGTGACCTGAGCCAAAGGCAGCTGCTTAACTGGCTGAGTCACCCAGGCACCCCAAGAATGACTGACCTTTTAAAGGATAAAAAGTGCTGGCAGTTGTTGAGGCTTGCTTTCAGCCAATTTCAAGTCATGGATCTAGCATAGTCAGCTCTATCTGATTCTAAACAAGTTTGGAAAACTTTACCAACTTGTATTTCAACTTCTAATACCAGAAATTATGACTAAATAATTTGACTTTTATTTATATTGCTGCTTACTTTTGAAAAAGGCAACTGTCTATTACATGAAGTCCACATTTCCCCTATTATCTGGTAACACTGAACCAGCTTTCTTTGATTCTGTACTTTTTGTCCCAAGAGGTATTTATTTGCCCTCTTTCTACTTTCATTCTGGAGGTTCCAAGCCAGGCAGCCATCTTCCCTCATGTTATTCCTAGAAGGTGTATAGTAGAGAAAGAAACCCTCTTTCCAGCATCCAATGGCCATTGTGGCTCATGTTGGGAACTTCCCAAATGTCAGGGACCTCTAACTTCCAAACATTTTTTCAAATATACTTAAGACGAAAATAACACATCTGCCAGGAGGCTTGGTGCCTGCTATTTCCATTTCTGGAGTTCCTGAGAGTTGAGTAAGTAAAGAACAAGAGAGCTAACTATTCACAGACACCGCTTGCTAGTAGTTTTATGCTCTTTGGTTAGCTTTGAGAGACATACTATCATCTCGCTTGGCTCATGGGATGAACATGTTCTTATGACTTTGGAGTATAGATGTTTGAGGAAAGAACAGTGTCAGAAATGGAGTTCCCTAAAAATCAACAGTTCTTGATTTTGTTACAAAATTCGTATACGGTCTGCGTTGGTGGTATAGTGATGGGCATAGCTGCCTTCCAAAATTACTATACATGTATTTCTGTACCAGAATAAAATGTATGAAATGGTTAGACATCCCTGGCTTTTTACAATGCTACTCTAGCTATGAAAGTGATAGATAGATAAGAGTTCAAAGTAAACCTTTCTATTTGTTGGACACTCTACATGCTATGATGCATTAGGCAAACACCTTCTATCACCAATGTTTACTTCAGGGGATGAAATGCTCCTATGTGACATTAAGCAGATTCTCTCATCTTGCATTCACAGAACAGAAATTGGACCAAAAGTTGCAGAACCAATCTAATGCAAGTAAAATAGGTAGTTCAATTCAAAGGTTAGAAAGAGAAATTATTATTATTTTTTAAAGATTTTATTTATATATTTGACAGACAGAGATCATAAGGAGGCAGAGAGGCAGGCGGGGGTGGGGGGAAAGCAGGCTCCCCGCTGAGCATCGGGCTCTCTGCTCAGCGGGGCTCAATCCCAGGACTCTGGGATCATGACCTGAGCTGCAGGCAGAGGCTTTAACCCACTGAACCACCCAGGTGCCCCGAAAAAAAGCAATTATTAACTTTCTTTAAAAAGAAAAAGTAATGGCTAATAACCAAATTTTACTTTTGTATTTTTGCGAAAAAGCAGTGGTATAAAATAAGGCATAGTACCATTTTCTTATTTGCTCACAACTTTCTAAAACCACACTGCTAGATTATGTGTTGTTGGTTGCTTTAGTTTTTAAAAACCGATTAGATGCAAATTCTATCATAAAAATGCTCTGGTATTGCTCTGGAAACATGATGGCACACAGATAAGGCATTTCCAATTACCAAGAATTTATCAATGTATTTTATTCAAATTCCATGAATATTGGTAACTATGTGAAGACTTTCCTTTTTAAACAAATTCTTAGATGAAAGATCTCATTAGGACAGGGATTACTTCAGTCATGCTCATTAGGCACCCCAAGGTTTATTTTGCCCAAGAGTCTAGTATATGGTAGAGATTCAATAAAATTAAAAGAAATAATCATTCTATTAATTAACAGAATTAATAGAGTTGACCTGCAAGATGGCCATTATAGTGAACAAATAACAGTGGGTTTGACAGTTGGGTAGTTTATGTTCTTGGTGGGGACAAATGAAAATAAATGAATAGGCCCCTTTAATTATCTTATGATACACATCATGCACACACAGATCTCTTCCTCTACTACACAATTAATTACCTGCCATATGCTTATGTGGCCATCTCCTGCCATGGAAATAGAATCTAAGAACATATATGAAGGAGCAATGGGAAATACTATAGTACTATCAATAAACAGCCAGACGAGAAAAGCATTTAGGAACACCACACACAGAGTTCTCAGGACCATTGAAATAAATAAATAATGCTTTCCTCAGTTCGTGGAAAAATAAAATACCTCTCTGGTTGGCCTTGAAATTTGTGAAAACAGTGCCTACAAGAAAATGTTCCTGAAGCAAAACCAAACACTGATGCTGTAAATCTCAAAGTAAATCTGTAAACCATCTGCTGCCCTTGAATCCCATTTTCTGACTCTCAGAGCATCAACACCACCACTCATCCCTACTTTCCTCCCTCTCTAGGGCTTCATCTAGCTGGGTGGGCCAGATCCCGTGCTCATCATCACCTCACAGAGAGGCAGTAGGGTCCAAATGCAGAGAGTTCCATCTCTTTTCAACCACTCTGAGCAAACCACCTGTGGCCACAACATTCCAACCATTATACCACTCCTAGGGGGTGCTGGTCATTCAGCTTTCAGGTCTTTAAATGATTTTGAGAGCTGAAGTGCATATTGTAATTTACTGAAGTTCTACAAAGTACAGAAAATAATTAGTGGATTCCCAAAGTGGATTCAAATGTAGAGACTGAGGCTGACTGTTTCCAGTTTGGACTCTCTTGTCAAGGGCGAGCCTCTAAAGAGAACTGTTTGTTGTTCAAGGGGAAGAAATTGTGTCAGAAGAAGGAGTCATCTTAGCACTCATTCAAAGTACATTTGGAGGGAAAAATCATTTAGTCTGGATATGCTGGGGAAAGAACAGGCAGGAGAATTTCCTGAGGATGAAAGTAAACATGTCAACTCATCTTGGGTTATAAAAAGAAACCATTTTCTTAGTTTGAATTGGGCTTTAAATCTCTCCTGGGACTAAGTCTTTTTAAGGGGATGATCAAGGAAGTTAAAGAGGCTTAACACTGATGACATTATGAAGCCAGAAACGAAAAGCTGATTTCCACCCTCCCCCTCCAATGATATAAAGGTCGTTAGAAATCATGCATGTGCCCCAGCTGTGGGATGATATAGACACAGCATTTATGCTGCTTCTCCCATCTCTGATGCCCATGGAAAAACACAACTAGTTGGACATGCATCATTTTACTCCCTGAGTCTAGAAAGAGTCTCAGAGTTTATAGAATGATTCAGGCTGTGACTCTAACACAACAGTGTGGCTATGTGATACTTTCTTGCCATGGGAATAGGACATCGGACCATTCCATGAGAAGCAGGGCCTCTTTATATAACAATGCACATATCCTTTCCATTCCTCATAAAAAAACATTCAAACAAGTGAAATAAAGACTCAAGAATCATTATATGTGAGCTTAGAGTCTTTTTATTTTCTTTCTTCCTTCTTCTTCCTTCATTCATTTCTTTTTGGTACTTTGTTATTATTGTATTATTATTACTATTGGATGTCTGCAGCAATTCAGGAAGGTTGGCATGGACAGTGTGGTGGGAAGAGGATGCATTCGTTCCAAGAGTCCATTGTATTAAGGAAAACATTATAGGGCATCTCTCATGTAGTGTGAATCTGTGAATTCGATTTAGTGATTTACACACTATTTCTTTTTAAACATTAGTTCTAAGACATAACAATCCAATGAAAAATGTATATATGGAAACTGAGGCTCTAAGAGGTTAAATCACTTGTCTATAGTCACATAACCGCTAGACAGTTGAGTCAGTTATTAATCCAGCTTTGTCTCACTCTGTAGTTCAAAGATTAGTGATCACATTTGCAATAAGATTGAACTTCAGAAACTGGCCAACCTTTCCCACAGACCACTTAATGTTTCTTAAAATTCTAGAAGGCACCTGGACCTAATAACATTTAATTAACTCTGTTGGGAAGCTGTTCAACAAAAAATTTCAAAGCAAACTGTATGACATTGTTTCACTCTTAACTTGGAATGCTTTGTTAAAGAGAAGCTTGGGAAAGAAATGAATGAGGATCTTGTTTTGCTCCTCTACCCATTCAGGGATAAGCCTCTCACTTAACAACCTTAAAAGAAAATGATAGCTCCCTTTACTTCCATGGACTTGGGAGGATCAATGTGATGGTATACATACAACCCTTTGAATCTCTTAATAGAAAACAAATACTAATTTGTCCAAATACAAGACTATATTATTCCAGTGAAGAGATAAACCCAACAAGTATATGCACATGCAAGCAAATGCATAATTCTTTGTGATGAGTGGAAGCTACTGAGAGCTTCTCTAGAACTCACTCTAGAGTAACACAGAAATCAAAGTCAACTGGTCACTTACCAATAGAACTTAAGACTATTCTATTGCATCATCAGAAAAATGTACTTTTCTGAACCATTGTAACAAGCACTTCAGTATTTCTAAAATGTAGCCAACTTCCTTTTAACATAGAACTTATTTTAAGAAGTATATATTCCAGGGACACCTGGGTGGCTCATTTGGTTAAGTGTCTAACTCTTCTTTTTGGTTCAGGTCATGATCTCAGGATTGAGGGATCCTCACTCATCACAGAATCTGCTTATTCCTCCTCTTCTGTTCCTCCCCCATTCATGCACAATCTCTCTCTCTCTCTCTCTCTCAAATAAACAAAATCTTTTAAAAAATCTTTAAAGAAGTATATATTGTGGTGTATAATTATAAAGCAGTTTTTAAAATCATCTCCTTTCTAAACTTTAAGATAAATTGGATTTGCCAAGGGAATTAAAAAAAATCAATCAATACTACTTAAACATACTCTAGAGAGGGCTTAATACAAAATAGAATTCCAAATAATGAGATCACAAAATGCAGGACTAATGAAAGATTAGGGCAAATAAGCTGAACATGGGGAAGAG
Organism: Mustela putorius furo; assembly: GCF_011764305.1. Taxonomy (NCBI): domain Eukaryota; kingdom Metazoa; phylum Chordata; class Mammalia; order Carnivora; family Mustelidae; genus Mustela; species Mustela putorius. The sequence continues at coordinate 27,343,932 of NW_025421987.1, forward strand.
TATGTTTGATGACTACACTTCTCAGATTTTCTGGGATACTCTAAATGCCAAATACCCTGTCCTACTCTTTCTTTCATCAACTATTGAAATGATCTAGGGATTTCAATAATCAGCGTGCAAGTTAGAATTTCCATACAGCTTTTTATATCCAAAAGTAACATTGACATCTTTTTGAAAGCATGCATTCTGATGATTTGATACAAAATATGAACTAAATGTGGAAAACACAAATCAAGCAAGCGCTGAAGCAAAAGGAGTTTTATAAGAGGTGTTGATAAATCACACTTAATGGCTGATAAAGAGAAAAGCAGTTCCTGGCATCCAGGAGCTGACCTGGCATGCACAGCTAGGCTGCGGTGTTCTGCTGAGCATCAACAGTTGGTATGGATACCAACTTCACACAAAACCACGTGGCGACCAAGACGGATCAAGATGAAATCCATACCACTCTGTGATTGTGTTGAACACAAATGCATGAACACAAAAATTTCTGTCCCCACATTCTGGTTAATATGAATTTACCAAGCACAACTTTGCTACACTCTATTCTTCACTTCTAGTTAAGGATTAAGATATTCAGTTATAGAATTACTCCCACTTTTTGGCAGCAGCCATTCCAGAGTCATTCCTTCCACATCCTATACAATAAGTCCTTTCTAGCACCCTCTTACCAAGAGATCCCACTATTTCTCATGTTCTGCATTCCCTATTGTTGCAATGAGTAAAACACCTAATTTTGTTCAAAAACATGTGTGATTCTAGAGGTCTTTGGCCAGTGGGAATTGATACAGTAAGAATAGGTGCACTGTATCCCAACAGAGAAAGCTAAAAGTTTTCATTTTGTTCGTTCATACCAGCTACAATATATCATTTCTTCAAAGGATACAACTAAGAATGGGACCAATGGTTTTATGGACCAGCCTTCCAATACTATCTCTACTTCTCTTCTTAATTTCAAAAATAATCGCATTAGGAAACTATGGTGAGTAACAGAAAGTAAAGTAATTATATACACTGAAACGAAATAGGAAATAGAAACTTAGTACATGTGTAAATTCACACAAAATCAATCACAAGAAACAGGAAAGGCTGCACTGAATGGAAGGATGGTATGAATACATCAATATATCCAATCACAATATTAAATTTCAATTTAATTCAAATTAAAATAAGTTTTAATTTGAAATTTAACATGAAAGAAGATGTCACAGAACCTTTATATAAGAGATAGAGGCATTGTGGGCATTAGTAGAAACAAGAGCTACCTAATCACCTACTTTGAGAAACTAATCTTATACTGACCGGAAGACTCTCACACTATAATTGACCACATTTGGTGATTCTTGCCTACACTGTGTGAAATAGTATTGACTAGTGATAAGGTAGTGCTTCTCAAACTTTACTGATCATACCAATTACCTGGAAATCTTGTTAAAAAAGCAGATCCTGATTCAAAAGATTTGGAGTAGACCCCAAGATTCTGCCTTTTTAACAAAGTCCCAGGGATGCCAATGTTTCTGGTCTAAGGATCATACTAAGTAGCAGAAGGATAAAATTTAAATGTTGTGAGGGAAGGCCAGGAAGTTTCTAGAGCCAATGTTCATGCCTGAAATCATTACCTACTGAACTGCTACAGCTCATGACAAGCCTCAACACTTCATCCAAAAGGGGGTTGGCAGTCAATATTTGCAAGCTCTCTGGCAGCCCAAGGTTGCTCTGGCCGTAGAGAGGTAACTGGATAGTGCAAGTGCTTCCTGCAGCATTAGCCACTATTCATACTCTGTCAGAGCAAGACCAGAATATTCCTTTTCTGGAATCGAAGGCAAAAGGAACCTTTCCTTTATTAAGATCTTTAATCTCCTCAATCTTTGTCTCTTTGGAGCCTTACAATCCTCACTTCCCAACATATCTCCTCACTACCCAAAGCTTGGTTCGATTCAGGTTTTATATATAGTTCATGTCCTAGGCATCAACACTTCATAAATGGTTTCCTTGAGGAGATTTTGGTCAGTTCACTCTTGAATAATTATAGACACCAAAAAACCTAGGAAGGGAAAAATCTCAAGGGTTAGGGTAAGGGTTAACTGACCCTATGCCCTCAATGTTAATAACCCAAAAGCTGAGAGATGAAATGAACTAAGAGTTCATCTAGTTTACTTTGCTTTGTGAGCTATAATCAGCTCACAATAATGTGAAACATTATGCTGATAATACTAATTCAGACCCATGATATGCTATTTTTGATACTGTTCTCAATGTCATAAAAGATGTCTCTAGAATATCCATGAGCCAATTCACAGTTCATCTTCTAGCCACACTTCCAATTATCTATCCAGACACCAAAATACAGATTTTTAAAACAAAGATAAAACTATTATGTGTTTGCATCGAGAAAAACATGACATTGTTCCAAGTATCAAGAATGGATTATAGCTTTACCATTTACTACAAGTATTTTGATAATCAACTAGGGGATCTATAAAAATAAATACAAGAGCAGTTATTCAATTGTTGGTCCAATCTATTATTTAACAAAGAATAAAATTACCAGTTCGAGGTGAGAGAAGTTTGGAATCTTCTGATGTTTTACTTGTAGGCACAATCCATGGCTTTCCACTTGAAGCTACAGCAAAAAGAAATGGAATTCACTGAGGTTTCTTTGTTTTTGTTTTGTCTTGTTTTGTTTGGAGAAGAGAAAGGGACAGAAATAGGTTGTTGGTGTGGTTAAGTGGCTACCAGAAGCTTGCAATAAAGACAAGTGCTAATCCAATCCAAATTTATTTTATATCAAGAAATCAATATGCATCTATCCAGAGATCATTTGATGAGTGATCAGAAAGAGACCAGATTTGGGGGGTGCCTGGGTGGCGCAGTCGGTTAAGCACCCAACTCCTGGTTTTGGCGGGTCCTGAGATCCCGCTCTTCCTCAAGCTTCCCCACTCAGTGCCTCCTGTTTGAGTTTCCTTCTCCCTCTTCCCCCCCATCCACCCTCCCCCCACCCTGTGCGCCTGCAAATCACACAGGCACTCTCTCTTTCACTGAAATAAATCTTTAAAAAAAGAGAGAGAGACCAGAGTTCAGTGTCACACTTTCAGCATTTTTTCAGGATAAACCCCAAACCGGTATAAAATTAACATATTGATGATTGTTACTGTATTTGTAGAAAATGTAATGAGACAAACAGACTTTTTTTTCTGTTTGTTTTTAAATCAACCCCTTGTTTGGCTGAGTTAATTAAGCCATCACTACCCCTATCTTAATGCCAGCTTTAAAGTGCTGCTATTACCCAGAGTGCCCTCAGGCTTCTCAAAGGGGAAGGGTGTGTTTGACTGAGGAAATTCTGGAAGCCTTTTCGGAGCTGCAATGAAACACATAACAAATGTTATAACCTGAGGTACAAGTAAGAGAAAAGAGATTTTTCAAAATCTCAAGCTCGCAAAAACAGAAAAACAAACACAAAAAAGCAAATTACTCATTGTTAGTAGTATTTCTTACTCTTGTGGTTTTGATGCTGGATACTATAGTAGTGCTTCTATTTCTATTTTTTATAATCAAGCTACTAAATTGGAGGAATTTGTGTTCTTCTTTTCACCCTAACTACTGTCTTAATTTCTTTAGTCCTGCGTATGTGTGCTCTTACATATATTTCATCTTAACTCAAATCATATATTTCATTTTAACTCAAATCAAGCAGCAAACACATCTAAACTAAAAAAAAGTCCATCGAATAAAAAGAATCAAATAGAATATCAGAATGTGACCACCAAAAAGAAAAAACACCACAAATTATTTGTCATATAGATTCTGTAGGATCCTAAATTGTAAAATATAATGGTTAAAGGCTTGATGTTGGGGATCTTATTGTTCTAGAAACCATGTGTCCCTTCTTTCTTATGAGGAGATAAATTTGAATGAATATGCCTAAGGATTTCTTTAAAGCATGAATAAAACTTCCAAGGCAATAACAAGCTGCAATGTTGAGTAATTTTTACCTAGAGTGCTCAGGGGCAATTCAAACCTAGGTATTAGAATAGTTTGCAGGATTTCCGGCGTCCTTTCGCTGAGAACTAAAATAAAGAAGAATCCAGTCAGCAACTCCTTGAGGCAGGATTTGACATTGTGGCTCTCACACTTAATCATGGGAAGATACTCATAACACAGTGTGCACAAGGCAACTGATGCCTTTCATGGAAATAGCTGGCTCCCCCAGGAAAAGCTTCACATAGCTATTAAAATGTGAAGGTATAGTTTCAGAGGGCATGACGTGGCATGGGAGATCAACATCACAAGTACACAACAAAAGACATGTTGCTCCTTTTCAGCAGAAGACAACAAAGCAAGACTCTCTTGGGCCAGGAAGCAGCTAACTTGCATGACATGAAATTCTTATTAAAAAGCAGGACACTTTGGGGGATTCTCCTCAAGTTTAGTGCACAGAAGCCTCAGGAAGCCTATTGAAGCAGAAAGCACAGACACAGTCAAGACTTCCAGGTTTCCCCAACCCCTCTAAGATTTGTGGGTTAAAAGGCTGGCATTCCTGTTTTTTTCTATACATCCCAAGAGACCGGTAAAAGGTGTGTGTAGTCGGCATCTAGCATCCCAAGCTGCCTAGAATATCAGTCACCAGGATCAAGGCATGTTGTTGACGCTAACAGAATTGGCCCAAGAAATGGATGAATAACAACTGCCAATAAAGGGGGGAAATAAAAGGAATGGGGGAACTAAGGCATTGGTGTTACTTTTTGTTTTTATGAGTGTTGGGAGTTAAGAAAGAAAAATGTTAAAATTACCTAGTGTTTTTTCTGAAAAGTCTAGTGCACTAGACACAGTGGGTTTTGTGGTCTTTGGCATTGACTCAGGTGTCACTGGAAGGTAAAAAAGACAACTTTACAAATTCAGATAAAATAATGAAGCAACCAAAGATCATAAGGTGCTTTTGTTGCCCTTTAGAATTAGTAACTGACACAGAAATTGACCAATTCTTTTCAAGTTAATTAAGGACTCCCTGGCTTGCCCCAGATGCCTGAGCTGACACTTCTTCCAACACTGCCTTGCTGAGTTTGGTCCACTTTCCCTGTGTTCCAAAAAGCGCAATGAGCTGACCTTGGTGAAAGCACTTATTAATCATAATTTTTTTCCTTGCCTGTCTTTTTCTTTCTTATTATCTCCAGGGCTCAGCACAATGTCTGGGGTATAGTCAGCAAGCATATGACAAATATTAAATGAATTAATAAATGGGCAAATTAAAGAATGACCCAAGGCAGAAAGGTTTATTGAGAACTATTACATTAAAGATTTCTCTCTTCCAAACGGCAGTCAGCATGCAAAGCTTGGAACTGGATTATAATTACGGTAAGGAATCAAATGCTCAGCCGCGAGACACAAAATAAACACAACACTGAATAATCAGGTATAGTGTTTGCCTAAGTGTTTCTGAATAGGAAAATTCTGAAGAAGGTTTGGCTGAGAATGAAAAAATCTGTAGACGCTCCCGTCAGATGCTGTGCCGAGGGAGGAAAGTATAATGGGAAAAATGGGTTGGATCTTTGGGGCAGAAAAGAACTTGGAGTCCTCTACTGGGTCATTCCTATGTTTTTCTTGGTGCCGACAAATTATATTGAAATTGGAAAAATTACCTAGGAATTCTGTTTGAATAGAATATTCTAGCACCTTAGATAGTTTGTACCTTTGTCCTAACACCCATGAAGGTGGGGGATGGAAGGTCCATCTTCCATGTAGGTAGGAGCTGAGACTTCTTACTCTGTCAGGGAAACAGTCCTACTTGGATAGGTTTCTTGAGATCAAGTTGTTCTATTTCCCCACCAATCTTTATCTTTTCTGAACCAGTTATGAATCCAAGAGTTTAGTGCAAAGTAAATAATCACCGATATTTCAATTTACGGCAGTTTTGTGGATTAAAAAATTCACTTCAGATTGAACATGTTTTGCTAAATGTGGATTTGGGGAAATTCTGGACAGATGTTTGTTTTACTAGGCCCTGGGTGAGGTGGTACTGCTTTGGCAAAAACTTTGTGGTTCAGAGAGTATCACGTCCCCAGTGGGCCATACTTACGCAGTTCATTCAAAGAAGAAATGCCGAATGTTTGTTAGTAAAGGCTGATAAACTATGGGGAAAATGTATCCCACATTTATTCTTTAAAGGATTTTCACTGAACTATTATATATTTCTTTATAGTAGGATTATTAACCTTCTATAGATTAATCTTCCATAGAACAATTAATCTAATTGTCCTAAATGATTCTAGGGCACTTTCATAGTTATCATGCTAATGGGTTTCAAAGGAATTATGGCATTTTGATAAACTGACCACTTGTGAGAGAAATGAAAAATGAGCTCACATCTTCATAAGAAAGGAAAGCACATGAACCATAGTATTACATTCTAGTATAAAAATATCCTAAACATTGAGGGGACAACTTTACTTAATGTGAAAAATACAGCTTCCATATTATATATTGGGTCATATGATTCCATAGTTCCTTCCACATCAGCTGTTTTTCCAAATGTGAAATTAAGAATCTACAATCTCTTATTGTTTGTGCTTATGATGAAAATTAATCTCCTAGTGGTCCTTCACCAGAAAAAAGTATAAACTCATCAACCATTTATCATTTTTCAAAATATTTATTCCCTCGAAGTTAACAACATAGGGATCTCATTACCTGTTATGGCCCGTGCTGGGATTTTTTCTACATCTGGTGTTTTAGATTCAGCAGGTAATGCCAACGTTTCATTCTTAGCTAAGAAGTCAGAGAACAATCAATCACCTCACTTCTTCATAACACAGTGCCCAAATAGAATTCACTCAAAACATCAAGTAAGAGATTATTTCAAAAAATCAATTTTGCTCTTAATTCTTCCCACCAGGCAGTCAACAAATTTATTATGCATTTCCACCAGGGATTCTTCGGAATTCCGTCTCATGAACTCTAGGTACTTCTTTAAGATTTAAATTGGCATTGGGATGAAGAAAAAAAATCACAACATAAAGACAATTATCAAGTCATCCCTTTCACAATGATAATAGAAGCAAATCAGTTTTCAGTCTGTATTATGGAAGTCTACAATAGATTTTTCCATAGAGCTGATTATTTTCGGGAGTGTTTTAAGATGCTAGACACAGGTGTCGCAGGTGTTACTGTGTTTGCCATGTCTAACGGTCACGGGTGTATTTTAAATTCATGTGTACATGAGGTTGCACAGCATGTTTGCCCAACAGAAATGTTAAATACATTGTTCAAATTAATTGAGCAGGGCATAAAGAGAAGGGACTCTGAAATAACTAAAAAATAAGTCCAGTAGAAATTTTGGTGATTTCCATTCTTAAAATATCTAAATTTAATCAACATTTTTTTTTTCTGTTGTAGTCACAGCTTTTGTTTAGAACCATCATGATTGTTAGCATAGGAAAAAAAATTCAGATTACAGATTTTTATGAACATTGGTCCTGTTATTTTCAAGGTGTACCATGGGAAGTGTTTTCTTGTTTGTTTTGCTTTGTTTTTTAAGTGTGAGATTATGAGGTTTTTCTTTAGTGTTCTCCCTCAGGGTCCTCTTCTCTCTTAAGACATCTTTGTTAATCCTTCCTGTGTAACAGCCTACATTCTCAGTTATTTCCTTGGCTGACTAGGACTATTATTTATTTTGACCTACAAATCCTATATATTTTTTTATTAGTGATTTTTGTGTTACTAATCTGACCTTTTTTTGAATCCTCTTTTATTTCTTACTTGTTATTTTTTTGAATTTTTATTTGTTATTTATTTTCAAGTTTTTAGTTAGTTTTCAATTAGTTAACATATAGTGTAGTATGAGTTCCAGGTGTACAGTTTAGAGATTCAACACTTACTTATTATTTTTTTTAATTTTTTTTTATTGTGATGTTAGTCACCATGCAGTACATCATTAGTTTTTGATGTAATGTTCCAGGATTCATTGTTTGCATTTAACACCCAGTGCTCCATGCAATACATGCCCTCCTTAATACCCATCACTGAGCTATGCCATTCCCTTACACCCCTCCCTTCTAAACTCTCCAATAGAATATTACTTAGCCATCAGAAAGGATGAATACCCAACTTTTTGCACCAACTTGGATGGGATTGGAAGAGATTATGCTAAGTGAAATAAGTCAAGCAGAGAAAGTCAGTTATCTTATGGCTTCAGTTATTTGTGGAACATAAGGAATAGCAGGGAAGGTATTAGCAGATCCTATACTTTCAAACAAATGCTCTTAATTACTTAATTACTTTGCTTAATTACTTTGCCCTCAGCCAGCAATCACATTGGGCTGTTAATGGATGAGGGGGTGGGAGGTAAGCTACCTTCCCAAGAGACATTTGTATTCTTTACACGTCACTAATTCCTTACAAAGGCATACTATATTTCTAAATACATTATTTCAGATGTCAGAGAAATTGGTAGGTGAGGAAGATATTTGCATGAGAGAACTTTCATGTCTCTTACCAACCCATGAATATTCACCTACACTTTCTATAGACCACTAGAGTTCTGGCAAGAGCGGAGTAAAATGCCACAAGAATATGGTCTAAATCCCAGGAAATTCCCTTTCCTCTCTGATTCTTCTGTACCTTTTTTCAACACAGTTGTTTCCTTTCATTTTTGGCAGGCTAAGTCTTGTCTTTGGCAAACACTTTGTATGCCCCAGGGAGGGGTGTGTGTAATACTAGCTTTCTTGTTTACTTCTCTCATTATTCACACCATGTGTTCTTAGAACAAAAGCTATTAATTTCTTGATGTCCCATGATGGGACCTGCTGGAATGAGGAAATTATTTTTAGGATTTACCCCCTCAAAAAATAGTACTTTTCTGAATTGCAGTGTTAAATAACTTCAGGTAAGTTGACTTCTCCCGTGCTGGTATAAAGAACTATTTAACAGTATCTCTTTCCATTAAAAACAATAAACAACATGGGGGCTTAAGTGGGTAGGAGAAGAATCAATGAAACAAGATGGGATTGGGAGGGAGACAAACCATAAGTGACTCTTAATCTCACAAAACAAACTGAGGGTTGCGGGGGTGGGGGGGGTGGGGGGGGTGGAGGGGTGTTGGGAGAAGGGGGTGGGATTATGGACATTGGGGAGGGTATGTGCTTTGGTGAGTGCTGTGAAGTGCGTAAACCTGGTGATTCACATTTTTATCCCACAGTACCCCTGGGGATAAAATATATGTTTATAAAAAATTTAAAAAAAACCAATAAACTTAAAATGTAATTTTTAAATACAGTCTGTCACGGTGGCACATTTGATGGATTTGCTGGGCATTTTCAAAGATACTAGCTATTAAGCTCTTCGATGCATAAGAAATTTGTCATGTGTTAAATTTAAGATGGTGTTTCCACAGAAAAACAAGTCAAAAAAGATATTTTTTGTTTGCATACAATTTTTCTTTATTGAAATCACACTCAATCCTGAAAGTGTTTAGTGAATCATATCAGAAAGATAAAAGGAAAAACTAAATAAAGCAAATGCACTGTTTTATTCCCTAAAGGAAACAGAAAGACTGAATGGGTATTAAGGTAGTGCTTGGAACTTAGCAAAACCCCAAAAGTTTAGGAAATCCCACGCAAGACTAAAGAACACAACATGCTCCAGTTCAAAACTGACAGTGGTGGTCTGGGTAAAACTGCTCATTTTCAACCTCCTTCACAAATTCTGTATTTTGTAGTTTTGCTGGATGGATAAGGGGTCACATCAGCAAGAGACTGGTCAGTTCCTTTTTTGCCCCCTCCTTCCAAACAAGACTTTCCCAGGGGCAGGGCAGGGCAAGGCATATAGGCTCCGGGCAGGGAACAGGGGAGCACAAGAACACTAAGCACTGGATTCCGAACATAAGTTCAGTGAGGAAAGTTAATTTGGAAGGTTCCCAGATTTTAGCACAGCATTTAGATATTGCAGGATTTGGTGACAGTTTTATACTTAAAAAAAAAAAAGGTGATCAAGTCTGATGTACAAATTAAAGAAATGATTAAAGTCACTCATCTACATTCTCAGAGGTAACTCACTCTGGGACTAATAATTTGTAGTTATGCCAGAGAGTAACATTTGGTCATTATGTGTTGACTGAATGTAGTCACACAGGGGTCCGGGGGTCTATTTCTGCACCCCCCACACAAGGTGGACATTCATTTATGGAAGTATGAAAATTCTTCTCTAGTGCCTGATTCAGAGAAAATATTCTGCATTTTTTAGTCTAGTTCAATGTCTACCACATCATGCCATCTCCTTCCGTATTTATCAATAGCTCAAGACCATCTCCCAAGACTATGGAAGGGTGGTTCTTAAATTATGGTTCCCAGGCAAGTGGCTTCAGTATCTCCTGGCTGCTAGTTTGAAAGGCAAATTCTCGGGTCCTGCCCCTCATCTACTGAACCAGGACCTCTGCAGGTGGGTCCCGCAGTCTGGGCTCAGAAGCCCATCAGGCTTATGTTCCATCAAGCTTGAGATGCTATGATATACATTACGAGGATCCTGACTAATTTGATATTCAATGCAGCAACTAATTTACCCCAGTGAGCACCGCAATTATTCCCTGGGCTCCCATTAAAGGGTTTTGTTGGGTTTGATTCCCAATAAATCATTGTGTTTTTATTTATTTTTTTAAAAGATTTATTTATTTGACAGAGATCACAAGTAGGCAGACAGGCAGGCAGAGAGAGAGGGAGAGGCAGAATCCCTACAGAGCAGAGAGCCCGATGCAGGGCTAGATCCCAGATCCCTGAGATCACAACCTGAGCTGAAGGCAGAGGCTTAACTCACTGAGCCACCCAGGCACCCCTCTTGTGTTTTCAAAAACACCGAAATTTTATCAAGCTCTTTGTACAAGTGAGAGGCAGTATCAGTCTCAAGTAATTAATAATTCAAACACACCTGAACTCTACATTAGCTCTCATTGAAAACATCTCATGACCCTTTGACAGTACAGTATAACAATTTTCTAACAATCACTCTATCTGAAAACTTTACCTAGATAAATATATGGATTTTGGATAATTTGATAAATGTTCACTTTAAAAAAAATATAAACATACATTATATAATATATATTAATATATACAATATATAATAACTATTTACCTATAGAATGTGATTTATATAAATTTTTCCAGCACTCCAATCTCTCTGCCCCTCCCTGCTTTTTTTTATCATGATAAAATACACATAACATAGAACATATGATCTTAATTAACCTTTTCAGGTGTATACTTCAGTAATATTAAATACATTCATAATGTTGTGCAACTATCACCACTGTCCATCTCCAAAACTCTTCTTATAAAAGTGAAACTGTATCATTAAACACTAACTTCCCATTTCCCTCTTCCCTCCAGTTCCTAGCAACCACCATTATATTTCTGTCTATAAATTTGACTGCTCCAGGTACCTCGTGTAAGTGAAATTATACAGTGTTTGTCTTTTTGTGACTGGCTTATTTCACTTAGCATACTGTCCTCATGGTTCATCCGTCCTGTAGCATGTGTCAGAATTTCCTTCCTTCTTATAGCTGAATAATATTGCATTGCATATATACCCACATTTTGCTTACCCATTCATTCTTTTCAATCTGAGGGTTTTGAAGAAGGGGGGCGGGAGGTTGGGGTACCAGGTGGTGGGTATTATAGAGGGCACGGATTGCATGGAGCACTGGGTGTGGTACAAAAAACAATGAATACCGTTATGCTAAAAATAAATTTTAAAAAATTTAAAAAAAATTTTTTTAAATTCTTAAAACTCTTACTTAAATTCTGGTTAACATACTGTATAGTTTAGTTTCAGGTTTAAAATATAGTGATTCAACACTTGCATACATCACCCAGAGCTAGTCACAAGTGTGCTGCTTTATCCCTATCACCCACTTAACATCCCCCCACCGACCTGGTAACCCATTGGTTTGTTCTCTATAGTTAAGAGTCTGTTTCCTGATTTGCCTCTCTATCTCTCCTTTCCCCCTCTTTGCTCAATTGTGTTATTTCTTAAATTCCACATAAGTGAAATCATATGGTATTTGTCTTTCTCTGAGTTAGTTTACTTAGCATAATACCTCTAGCTCCATCCATGTCGTTTCAAATGACAAGATTGCATTCTTTTTTTGTGGTGAAGTAATACTCCATTGTGTATAGAGATCACATCTTTACCTGTTCATCAGCTGATGGACACTTGGGCTGTTTCCATAAATTGGTGATTGTAGATAATACTGCTATAAACATCAGGGTGCCTACCCCTTCATTTGTTGATGGACACATGAGTTGCTTCGATGCTTTAGCTATTGTGAATAATGCTAGTGTGAACATAGATGTCCAAATACCTCTTTGATAACTTTTCCCAGTTCTTTTGGTTTTATACCCAGAAGTGGAATTGCTGGATTGTGTGGTGATTCTATGTCTGATTTTTTGCAATAGCAGCTGTACCATTTTTTATTCCCATCAACAATGCACATGCCTGTCCCTTACCATTTACTTTGAAATGCCCCATAGCTCATTTGCTAGATTCCTTGGGTACTCTAGGATCATCAGTGCTAGTACTTAGTCACCACCAAGTTCAAAACTGGAACATTGCTGCTTACCTAACTGTGTCTTGATTGCATCGGAAATCTCAAGCATTATGGATGTAGGAAGTTTAACAGTGGTTTCATTAAGGCCTGGAATAATAAGATGGACTGCAAGGAAATATAATAGGGTAAGAGAAAGTAAGTGCATCATGACATAAAATAAAGCTCAGAGCACCAGGTAAAATAAATAAATAAATAAATAAATAAATAAATAATAAAAATAAAGCTTTGCACTTATATGGCATCATCAATTTTAACTCAAACCTAAAAAAATATGACTGTACTTTAAACAGATTTTTTTAAACGTTCAGAACTGAACTACAAAATCCTCCAGCTTTTAATCCATAGACTCAAAAATAGTAAAATGGCTGTTTAACATATACAGTGAACAAAATGCCATTATTAATAATAACTTTTAAAAGAGCAGTTTGATGCAGTAAGGACTCCCTCCTAACAACAACAACACGATGGGGCAAGTAAGATGGGTGCCATCATTCCCACTAAACGTGGGCTAGAGTTGTTTCTCTAACACACACTTGGCTCCTAGCCAGGCATGGACACAAGCCAGAATCCTCAATATCAAAAGGAAATGAACCAATATCAATTTAATAGATCTGCTAACAATGTAAAATTCCATAAGTGCCCTATTAACCAAAAGTAGCCTGACATGCTTACTCTAAGTACAGATACCAAGATACACTCACCCAGTATTGTTCCTCCAAAGGAAGTCTTATCTGGGGATTTAGTTGAAGCCCTGTGAGTAACATTCTGAATCACTGTGGAAATACAAAAGGTAACAGTATGATAAAAAAAAAAAAAATAGGAAGCAGTAAATAGCTGTAATGTGAAGACATCTGCACTGGGAAGCCCTAATATAACTTTTTATTTAATATAAATTAACTCTTTGGACTGCTACACAGTCAATGAAAGGACTGGACGCCACATCTCACCTCACACCTATGACTTCAAGTAATGAAAGGTTATTATTCTAGCATAAAGTGCTCCGTTTAAATGAGATGAATATTTCCTTCCTCATCTCCATTCTCTGATGCCTTCCCAAGTTAAAGAAATAGCACAAAATGAGGCAATTCATATAGTAAATCTTAAAAAGTAAAAATGTATATTATCAAAGCAAGGAATCTCAATTAGTCCATTACTGACACTGCTTTGAGAATACACTTGAGACTATGTTTTCTTAAAATGTGTAATTACTTTAAGTGTCCAATTTCTTCTACCAAGGAACTTTCTGGAAATAATAGAGTCATTTTAATAATTTAAAAAACCGAAAGTCAAAACAAAAACAACTGGATAGCGAAATAAAATGGACATAATTCTTGAAAACTGTAGGTCTTTACTCTCCCCAAAAGGAGCACTAAATTATAATTTTTATTTCACTAATTCAAATATCCTGTTAATGATTTTCTTCACGTATGCCAACTTAACCCTGAACAAAGCCACACATTTTCAGATGGATTTTAAAATTTAATACTTATTGTGATTGCTTTGTACCAAAATTTTACTTTGGTAAAACACAACCAATGTGACTTGCCAAGACTTGGCCTATTGGTACAAGAGCCAAAATTATCTACTAACTTCTAATTTGCTAGAAGATACTTACTTCTTCACACTTTTGCTTTAAAATGATTGAAGAAATTGAGGGGGAAAAGTGCTATATTTAATTATCTCAGTGAAAAAGTGTATGAAAAATAGTTCTAAACTGTTAACTGTATTAGAATTGAAACAAACAAACAAAAAAGTAGGTCAAAACATGCATCCAGAACAGACTCATACAAATTACCTTGTTTGATGACTGTTATTGGAATTAGCTTCCTTGGGACATATGCTGGCTGAAGAGAGAAGACAGTGAACTTTTTAGTTAGTGTTAACTTAAAAAAAAAAAAAAGATACAAGAACTGGAAATAGCCCTGTGTTATCTACAGTTGCTGGAAAGATCTTTAATGCATATATCTACCTGTATTCTATTGGATTCATTTGGTTTTCCCTACAGATGTCCAAAGGCTTGAAAGAAGCGGTCTCGGCAGAACTCCCATTATTTTAGTTGACCTGGAAACTGCAGTGGAAGGAGCTAAGCCTTGCAAATAGACTACCAGGTGATTTCTCACTTCATTTGAGATGTGACTCAAATTATCTTTACATTTCTTCTCAAAAAGATGCCAAGCTACAGATTATCTTTTAAAACTGATTCATGTCTATGATGTGAGTATGCTCAGCCACGGCTGCTGTTGCTACAGATGACCCGACTTCCATGAACTCCTGAGACCAAGGATCACCTTGCCCTAGAAGGCAGAGCTGGGACTCAGATCCAGACATTTCTACCCCCAAATCCCATACTCTAAACCATTCTGCACATATTTATGCACAAAGGACCTCAACCTAGAAAGGCATCCCAGGACGCTGTGCCTGCTCTCCTCTCCCAAACTGCCTCAGACATCCCACAGGAAGTTTTGATGTCGTGGAGTGGATGAACTAGAGACAGGTTTAGCGTTAACTTGAAAGCAGAGGCATCACTGGACAGAACTGTGAGCCAAGGACAAGACAGCTAAGGGAAAGACATGGGAACAAAATAAGGGAAGCAAATATATAAGGAAGAATTAGATGGAGTTAAAGAGGGGAGCATGACATTGATTTGTTGATGCTTGAATTAACCTGTATATATGATAAAGAGACTTCATGTACCAGACCTGTTAATAATCCAGGACATGCTGGGTGAGATACTTAACCACATAGGTGTTCAGAGTCGTGAGCAAGAGACTTAACATGCTCCCATTTTAGTGAATAATGTGCCTGTAATAAGGGCCACAATACCAAGCTTACTGTGAGATATTTTTCTTCTTGTATTAAGGTCCTTATGGTTAAAACCCACAAAAAATAGAAGTTTACTATTATCAGATTTTTCAAACTATTTATAGCTCTTTAGACTCAGTGCCATAGACTGAATGCTTATATCCCCTCCACCCCAAATTTATATGTTAAAACTTAACTCCCAACTGTGATAGTATTTATGAGTAGGGCTTTTGAGGAAATGATTAAGTCCTGATGGGTCCACCCTCTGAATGAGATCAGTGCTCTTATAAAAGAAGCCCCAGAGAAGTCCCTCTACCTTTCTACCCCGTGAGGTCACAGCGAGAAGATGGCTGTCTGTGAACCAGGAAGCAAGCTCTCACCAGATACCAAATCTGCCAGCGCCTTAATCCTGAACTCCCCAGGCTCCATAACTGTGACAAATAAATGTCTGTTGTTTAAGCCACCCAGTTTATAGTATTTTGTTACAGCGGCCTTAATGGACTAACACACCAGTATTTTCCTCTATAACAATCTAGCCCAATCTAATCTGATCCTAAACTAAGAAAATAATAAAAGATAAACACCCTTACATATAAATTATCACCACTGTGCAAAACAACTACATCATCCAAAAGCAGGGCTTTTATTAAATAAACCATGTTTCAAATTTTACATCTATTTACCAAAGTGAAAAATGTGCATAATATAAATAAATACAAAGATTATAATTATATCCACATCATAACCTGATTTTATAACAAGTATGTATACACAAATTATCAGAAAGAGATAGATCATAGGATTTTTCTGGCAGTGGTTATTTTTTATAAACAGATTAATTTTGTATACTTTCCTGTATTTCCTGATTCTTTATAAGCATGAATTACATTTTGATTAAGAAAAGATATTTTGGTCAACAGTATACAGTTACTACACATGCTTGTATACTGCATAGCTTATGTGCTATTGGTAAATAGGAGGATACATAGTATAATTTATACACAATTCTTCCTAGGCAAAGGAGAAGGGAATAGCAGAAGTAGTAGAACCTTCAATGGAAGAGGAAAAACATTCTTAGCTTGGATGTCACCCTTGCTGCAGGATCTCTTGTAGCTCTATCATAAGAAAGTTAAACAGGAGCCCCTGTACACAGGATCTTTTCCCAGAGGGGCTCTGCCTCACCTTGCTTTCACCTGTCCTGCTCTAGAGAGAAAGGGTTGCCAGCATGTGGCCTTTGAGAATCATTTGAGGATTTCATTTTATTTATTTTTTTATTTATATATTTTTTAAGATTTTATTTATTTATTTGAGAGAGAGAGATAGAGAGAGAAAGAGAGAGAGCACAAACAGAGGGAGGGTCAGAGGGAGAAGCATACTTCTTGCCAAGCAGGGAGCCCAAAGCTGAACCAAATTCTGGGACTCCAGGATCATGACCTGAGCCCAAAGCAGTCACTTAACAAACTGAGCCACCCAGCCACCCTCATTTGAGAATTGATAAATGCCAGCTGTGCCAACCTCCAGCCACATGGGAGCTGCTTACAGGAAGAACCACATTGCCTTTCCAGGTACTAAGAACCATTTTTGTTAGAGCTGTTGCTACAGTTCCAAAGATTTTTGAATGGCTTGTTCTCCATCCTTATGAGTCCTGCTATTTAGTGCACATTTTGCAGAATGGTAAGTTTTTCAGACACATCTCTTTAGCAGAAACACCTACAAGTTGCTGTGTTGATTGCTTTGGAATTTCATTATTTCAATTTTTAGTTCCTTTGCTGTGATGATTTGTTTTTAAACAATTTTTGACAAAGACAAATGGAAAATAGCCCATTCTTCACATGAACAGCATGAAGTTTCTCTTTGAACTCTAACTTGAGGATCTACCAATGTTCTATTAAGATGATGACAAGACTATATGTACAGTATGTGCTGCCAAAAAACGAGGAAATAATTTAGCTGCAGGGTCCAATTCTTCTTAGACCTATAATTATGCTCTTGCATAATCTGCAATCCAAAAATGCATCAGGACTGGACTCTTGAGCAAGTAGCTGCCTCTCTGTAAGTAGGGTTTTTAGGAGCATCAGGAAAATACTCCTGCCTAAAATGTCTATGCTGAAGGCTCTAAATTGCCAATGAGAAGTTGGCACTATGCATCCTTTCCCTGTGTCTTCTTATAAAAGTGTAAGGGAACATGTGCTACTGGGATCCACTGAGAAAGGAAATACTGTGATAATTTCCAAGTTACAGCGTTTAGCCAACTGCAACACAATTTTAATCAAACTATTTCATGTACAGTGTTCAAAACGGTGCAGTAACCCTTCCTCGCCATCCTAGTTTTGCTCTTATGCCTTGTCCCTGCCGGCTCTCTTTTCTGTGCAGATTTTGCTGACTCCCATTCCTGTTGCAAGCCTTCACCACCATTTCCTTCCACAGCCCTTGTCCTCGCTTCACGGAGTCAGTATTTTCTGTGTGTTTACTGTATGCCAGGAAGTAAGCATTATTTACCTCCTGCCTTAGAAGAAATGTGGCATTTTATTTTCCTGATTTTTAAGATAGCCTGTCCCTGAAGAACAGGTTGCACTATATCCTGAGCTGGGGAACTAGTTAAGGGAATTCACTTCTACCACGGACAATGTGGCTGAGTAGCCAGTGGGGAAATTCTACGGGGAGAGGATGCTTTTATGGTAAACAGCAATGAACTGAAGACCGAGTCAGCGGAGTTTAGTCCTGGTTAGGGAAAGCCTGTGCTTACCTAGAAATAACCAGAACGGTAGTAACCATACGGGATGGGGGACTTCCTATTCACTCTGCATTATACTAACTTTCTTCTCATACTATCTTGAAAATTAGCTTTAATATATGTAGTGTTAACACTATTCATGTAGGCTCTTCTTCACAGTCTTGTCTATTTGATATTTTTGTGGTGTCAGAATATTCACTACAGATTTATTTTCAGGTCCTAAGATAAAAAAGCTGGGGCCATTTGGGGCATGGCAAGGGTTGCTCAAAATCAGACTTCAATGGTTTAAGAGCCAAACCACATGAGAAGAACTTGGGCCTGTTACACTGTGGTTTTAATTCATTTTTAGGATGTTCTAATGAAAATTATGAAACATATTGATTTAATCTAATGTCCTACTTGCAAAAGTCTTCATATTTCTGGTCATTTAGGGAAGAGTCAGAATACACCTTTGATAATATTACTGGCCTAGATATAAATTTTTCAAGTTTCTGCTTAAGACAACAATTGCTAAGAACAGAAGGACACCAGATATATTAATTGTACACATTAAGGTATGGGTGGGGACCACATGGCATTGCTCCCTATTCACCCCACTCATCTGGTAACTGTTACACTTTAAAAATTGACACCACTTCTCTTTTTGCCAATAATAGGCATGCCTTTAAAAAGATGGGTGGATCTCTGATGGAAAAAAATGGAAGGGTGAAAACAGATGTCATATATTATGGGAACACTTTTTCTAAGGAGACTGGAATTAAATAATTAAACTTTTATTTTAAAATTTCTGTTAAATGCTAAGTACTTCAAAAACAGATTGTTTAGGGGTACCTGGGTGGTTCAGTTGGTTGAACACCCGCCTTCCGCTCAGGTCATGATCCCAGGGTCCTGGGATTGAGCCCCACATTGGGCTCCCTGCTTAGTGGGGAGACTGTTTCTCCCTCTTCCTCTGCTGCTCCCTCTTGCTCATGCTCTCTTACTCTTTCTCAAATAAATAAATAAATAAAATCTTTTAAAAAATGATTGTTTAGCTAGTGAACTGATAAGATAAATACGTTTTTAAAAAATATAGACATAACGTATTAAAATTAGGTCCTTTCAGCCATTGTTCTAGATTGAATCATTTTATATATATATATGATATTACATTATGTACTGATTATATAAATATAAAATAAAACCTAATAGTAAACATTAGGTTTCACCTCCATAAAGAGTGTTCTAGAGTCTCATGAGTGAAACAGCAAAATTACGATAAATGTGTTTTTTCTTTCACAAGATCACGGATCTCAAGTAATACAATTTATATAGAAAGAATCACTGTTTTGTTTATGCACCTTGTCCCTATTTTTCTGAGGTATAGGTAGGTAGGGATGATACTTAAAGTGCTCGACATGTGGTAGAACAAAGGCACCAACCAATCAGAAGAGACCTCTGCTACACTTCCCAGCACAAGCGCACCGCCGCTTGCCACTAGAACACATGGTTAGATACAAGAATTACTTATTTAATGTGACCAGATGCTTAAGATCAGACTTCTTTAACATCTGCATTTTTAACATAAATAGCTATCATCTAAAAATAGATAGCCTAAAGTTCAAATAGTTTATACCTTTTCAAATATCTCTGTTTAGAAGATGCTAAGGTGTTTTTTTTTTTTTTAAAGATTTTATTTATTTATTTGACAGAGATCACAAGTAAGCAGAGAGGCAGGCGGGTGGACTGGGGGGGTGGGGGAGAGGCAGGCTCCCTGCTGAACAGAGAGCCAATGCAGGGCTCAATCCCACAACCCAGGGATCATGACCTGAGTGGAAGACAGAGGCTTTAACCCACTGAGCCACCCAGGTGCCCCAGAAGATGCTAAGTTTTTGTTGCATGGAAATTTTAGGTGTAAGCATGTACAGGTGAATGAAAACATTTCTCAATGTATCTTTTGCTTAAAACTTTAAAAGTAACTTTATTTCATAGCTCTTAAAATATTGCTTTTAAAAGCAATCTCAGAGATGTCTGTCTGAATATTTGGATTGATATTGACTTTATTTGGATTAAAATATACCTCTAAAATATCAAACCTGTTTTCAGAATCAATTCTAAGTGGCCATGTAAGATGCTCAAGGCTATCTCAACTGGTTCCTTTCCAACTTCCTGTGTTCCAGAGCTACCCAAGAGCACAGATGGCTTTTCAGAAGGTGACAATGAAGAAAGTCTCACAGAGAAGACTTAAAATAGCTTTTCAATGAATTTGGGCTTTCCTCTGGAAATAGCTAAGAGTTGCAAACCACAGCTTGTCACAGCTGGCTGGAGTTGGGGAGTACTCTGCCTCATAGCTTGAAGGGATAAAATATCTGGCTTTGGGTCATAGATGCAGAAAGTTTCCTCCTGGACCTTCTAATCATGGCTATTTGTGATATGAAAAAGAAATTAAGTTCCTTGGGAGTAAACATCAAGCATCTTTCCCAATTTTGCTGAGTAACTCTCACTAGATGAAATATTCTGCCACAAGATGTTATTGGAATATGATTGCTGATAAAAAGGAATGAAAGAAATGACATCATTGAGTCACATGTAAGACAAAGCAGGCCAGCCAAGAGGGTGGGAGATAAGATATGTCTCCTAGGTAACCGTTTACAACACGACTGAGGATTGTTCTAGAAGAGAAAAAAAAGCAAATCTATTCCCTGTGATTGGATTTAAGACAGACAAAGCCAAAGTGACCTTAATAAGGAATGACACAAGTCAATACTTAGTACTGGCCAAATGATTGTTCACAAAAAAAAAACTTCGGAGCTTAACCAATCTATAGCCTTACTAACTGCAAGACAGCAAAATAAAACTCATATAGAGTTTAATTATCATAAAATCAAACCACTTATAAAACTAAAATCAAAATAAGGAAATATTTGTCTGCTCTCTGGATAGGCAAGAGCTTTCCAAAGTATAATGCAATTGAAAATATGACAATGGAAAAGACAAATAATTTGATTAAACAAATTATAAGACTTGCCTTTTTCAAAAATTCCCATAAACAAAATTGGTAACAAATGTGAGAATAATGTTCCTAGTTGATATCACAGAGTTGATGTTCTTTAATTGATAGCCTTTAAACTATACAATAAAACATTTGAGACTCCTAATAAAGAAATTTTAGAACTAAACTATTCAATAAAACCCATAAGACTCCCAAAAGGTCATTAAATGGAAAATACAAATGGCTAATAAGCAAGTGAAGAAAGTAGTGCTATTTTAGAAATCTGAGAAATAGACATTTTAAAAACCATTTTACTATTACATTCGCTGAAAATTTAGTGATGGAAATATAGAACATTGATAATCGGGGCACTATAGCAAGATAACTCTAATACATTGGTAGCAAGATTCTGAAGTGGCACAACCTTTCCAGAAAGAAATTTGATCATATATAATAGGAAGTTTTCAAAATGTTAATGCCTCCTCTACCTGCTTAGGACATAATGGCCTTCCCATTATAATTCGGCATGTGACTTAAAATGCAAACATCTCTGTGAGGATTGTAACAATGGTTTACATTTATAACAGGTAGTACATACCTGGTGTGGTGCTTCCCGAGAAGAGATTTGGACAAGTGGGGGAAAAGAGGGAACAAGGGACTGAGTTTCTGTAGTGAGGGGAGGGGGCTCTAGACCGAGGGGATTGTCAAGCACATAAGATGTGCAGGTATTTACTGAACTCAAGAGAGGCTAGGCACAGTAAAAATAACTTAAGCCAGTTGCTTCACTGTTTTGGAAAGATTGGCTTTTTTAAGTAGGAAGTGAGAGAATAGAGAGAAGAGGACCGAGGCCAGAAATGAATAATACCGAGGTAAACAGAGCGAGGCCAGAAATGAATAATACCGAGGTAAACAGAGCATGTCCACGTTCACTCTGGCAACGTGTTATTCTAAAAAACAACCCACTGCCCAGAAGATAATGAATATAACCTCAAAACACCTGGGCTATGGAAATACCTGGGTAACTACATCTACATTGAATACCAGTATTTTAGACCTTTAAACATATTAGATTATCTGGTCTCCTACTTCCACCTCCGTTTTCGGAAAAGAAGCAAATGCTGAAAGCATTACAGACTTTACAGGAAGCCCCCCGAGCCCTTCAGTTAATCCCGATTCAGCACTTCCTAACAGACCCACTGATTTCCTGATAAAAACAAAATAAAACAACAACAATAAAAGGAGAGGGGGGGTTGGGAGAAGGGAGTGGGGTTATGGACATTGGGGAGGGTATGTGCTTTGGTGAGTGCTGTGAAGTGTGTAAACCTGGCAATTCACAGATCTGTACCCCTGGGGATAAAAATATATGTTTATAAAAAATAAAAAATTAAAAAAAAATAAATAAAATTAGCCAAGGAAAAATAAATAAATAAATAAATAGATGAATAAATAAAAAGTTTCTCTTGAAAAAAAACCAAAACAAACAAACAAACAAAAAATAACCATTCCTGAGAATAATCTGGTACCTACCACTGTGTGGACTTGGTCATAGGTGCTTTGGATCTTCCCATTTACTTTTTTACCTGACAAAAAACAAGGGGAAAATAACATTATTTTCATTCTTTGTGCTCCTAAATTAATTCCTCCTATTCACTATGAAGAACTGGAACTCCTCTTCTAAGTCCAGCAAGTTCATCGTATTTTTTGTTTGCTCTCATTTCAAACACTGAGTCCAAAGCAGTTTGAATGAAGGGATCACAGGAAGAGAGCCAAGGTACCCCGAAGTCTTTTTATGTTCACTTCTATTGGCCCTGCTTTCAATTCTGAACACCTGCACACATTACTGCTGTTTTCACTCAGTTGGTGCTCATAGATCTGAGACTGAATTAAAATACTACAATGGCCAAAAAACTGTTATCAATGG
Organism: Mustela putorius furo; assembly: GCF_011764305.1. Classification (NCBI taxonomy): domain Eukaryota; kingdom Metazoa; phylum Chordata; class Mammalia; order Carnivora; family Mustelidae; genus Mustela; species Mustela putorius. The sequence goes on from NW_025421987.1 coordinate 27,366,949, forward strand.
AAGCATCAAACATCAGCTTATCTTTGATTATTTGTTTAAAAAAATTCATTAACATAAAAGATTCTGAAATACCAATACTCAAATTCTGTTCACTTTTGTATTTTTTTAAGTACTAGAGGATGGCAACTAACTCATCTCATACTTAAGAATAAAATAATTAAAAATTCAGTACTTAGGAAAAAAAAAGGGGGGGTAAAAATGACAGCTCACTGAAGCAGTTCCAGGTACTTACTGCCAACAACAGTCTTGTGATTGAAAATCTTACTCCAAATTCCACCTTCTCCATTGTCTTTCACTCCGAATTCATAAACTGTGTTGGGTTTTAGATTTTCCACGATTGTTTCGGTGGCGGGACAGAGTTGGAAAACCCATTTTTTTTCCTTATCTTTTTCTCTATAGCGAATTGTATAGTATCTGTTGAATAACCAAAATACGACACTTGAAATTCACAGGGATGCTATTTCAACTTTCTTTTTCTTTTTTTTTTAGAGAGATTTTATTTATTTATTAGAGAGAGAGAGAGAGATCACAAGTAGGTGGAGAGGCAGGCAGAGAGAGGAGGGGAGGCAGGCTCCCTGCTGAGCAGAGAGCCTGATGCAGGGCTCAATCCCAGGACCCTGAGATCATGATCTGAGCTGAAGGCAGAGGCTTAACCCACTGAGCTACCCAGGCACCCCGCTCTTTCAAGTTTCTTAATACATCACAGACTCCCATCTATTTCAAGGACTGTGTTTAATACTGACTTCTGTTTTTATTTATTTTTTAGAAATTACAGAGAACATGAAAAAAATTGCTCAGTGTGTACTTGTTTTTAATTTCTAATTCCAAGTTGGAGAGCATGCAGCAGTGTACTTACAGATAGAATTCAGAACTGTCAGTTGTTATTTACTACTTTGCAAAAGGAAAGTTGGAAAATGCTGGATGTTCATTTTTTTTCCAATTATGCATTATGTATAGACATAATTTTCCAAGTGTGTCATACTGTATTCTTTCAGCTATATGAGGTTAAGCCTAGAACTGTATGGGTTTATGCCACAGAATGTCCATCAAAGTAGTATCATTCAATTTTGTGAAAGGGGAACCTAAAACTCTAAGATGCATCAAGGATGGCCCTTTAAGGGTAAAATTTTCTTATCATCATAAAAATAGAATCAGGAACAAAGCCAAGCTAAGGGTACAATGAAAAAAAAATGCAAATTTAAGATCATGGTCACGTATATGCTTAGGGCTTCAAAATATTCAGTCATACCTATGGTAAAGTAATGAAAATCCTCACCACTTTTTTTGCACTTTTATCACACGTGAGGTTTTATATATAGTATCTCATTTAAATGTCCTAAAGTCATCTTAAGTGGTAGAAGTTATTAATCCCATCTTACAAATGTGAAAATAGAGATTCAGAAAGATCACTTAATTTGCCCATAGTTACCCACCTAGTGACTTTAACCAGTGGCAGAACCAGAATACAAACACTCCTCGACTCTGCTCTAAACAGCCTCACAAAGAGGGCAGCAGATCAAGACAGGAGATTTTCTGCACACGGTAACAAGAATGAATGAGCTAGAGCTATGTGTATCAATATCAACAGATTTTACAAATAAAATAATGAATGAAAATAGCAAATTACAAGATGATACATATAGTCTCATATGACTTACACAAATACTGAAACGCTCACAAAAAAAAAAAAAACAAACCCAAACAAACAAACAAAAACTATGCTACCATGTGTGATTCCTGGCAGTGTAAAAGGACAACAAATATTGCAAGGATCCAACATTTGTATTAGAGCTTTAGTTCCCAGTGAGATAAGTGAGATTAGAAGTGGAGCCAACAGGTAGATTTCATCTGCTTCTTACTTGTAAATAAACGTTTTCAGTACATAAAATTATACCTGTAGAGTATGATGTGGAAACATAGGTGTTTGATGTACTATTTTAGGTTCTTCTATTTTAAATTCTCTCTCAAAAATTTAGTACCTCTCCCCCACTCCCCACTGTAGCATAAGTTAATGGGCAAAGGTTCAGGCTAGTTGCTTTTATTTAAAGCCTTAAGAAGTCACTCATACACTGGTGCTAAAAAACATTTACTGTGCTGACTCTTAATTGTCGATATTACACAAACACAATTGCCCAGAATCTCTGAAAACAAAGGCCAGGACAGGCTACATAATTTATGAGGCTCACTCCAAAATGAAAACATGGGACCCCTTGTTCAAAAATGATTAAGGATTTCAAGACAAAGACAGTAGAGCATTAAACCAAGCATGTGCCCTTTTAAGTAGGGGACCCTGTGCAAATGCACACATTGAACGTCTGTGAAGTCAGGAGGGGCCATATTGTTTAACAAATACAGCGAAGGGGTCATTTTCTATGTTTCTGTACATTTGTACCTTGAACGTATTTGTATATTCAGCCTATTTTCCTACTCGTTACAACCTACTGAAATGCTTAGAGTTGTTCATTATCTTCCTTCCAGTAAAACTACTGTCAGGGCTCCAGTCCCTGATTTCAAAGGAGCAAAAGCCAGAATGAGTGAAGGAGACTGTTCAGCCAAAATATAAACTGCTACTGGGAACAAACAGTATAGAATAGTAATCCCCTGTGGCCTGTGAGTTGAAACATCAACACAGAAGTATGAAACATTTATTGACAAGTATACTGCTTGGAATTTTTTACTGTTTTTTTTTCTTGCCTTGGATATTACATGATGTTAGAGAAGTGCAGAGAAGCTGCAATCAGACCAGATGGGCTACAGCAATTATGCAATTCTACTTTGGATAATTGTCTCAACAGATTTTACAAATAAAATAATGAATGAAAATTTCTCATGTAATGGGGGAGGCATAGCTAACATAATGACCAAAGGCCAGATTCCAGGGTTACCTATAGCCTGATTTTACATCAGCTTTCTAGGAATGAAATGGTATAAAAAAGCTTTACAAACTTAACCACATGTTAAAAAAAAAATCCATCCTGCAAATTTTTTTACCTGGCTCACAAAGCATTTGAAATACCCTCTCTGATACCAAGTTTGTCAGGCAAAATAAACATACAGACAGCTAACCTTTCTCTTCTGCTTCAGAGAGGTTATCTTTGTTAACAGCGATTTAATTGATAACTGTATAATACAGGCAAGTTCTAAGTGTTAAAAGAGTCAGTAAGACTATTTGGTGTAAAGTAATGAGTTACATTTCCTTGATTTTAAAGCTAGATTTAGGCCTTATGATAATAAACAAAGCTGAAACCTAGTATACAGAAGGTACTCCATAAATATTTGTGGAATGAATAGAACAGACACTTAGGTGCTCATGGGGTCATTCTAAAATTAGAATATAATTACTCTAAATGGCCAATAACTCCATCACCAAAAAACACTGATCTAAGCAACCAAGTTTACAGTGATCTTTTTCAATGTGTCATTGTGTAAGATTTCACTTACCAAACTCAACATTCCTCGACAATCAGAGCAACCTGAAGGAAAGTACAATAAATGTCTACACTGAACATTTGCAGAGGGCTTAAGATTTTAAAATGTGTTTCAGTTTATTCATACAATAAACTCTGAAGGGAGAATAAGAATTATTATAGGAGAAAAAGAGAGATGATAAGTGTCTAAGTTCTGGTAATCAATGGCAGTGCCAGGCAAATGGCTGTTTTCTGACTCCTAAGCTAATACCTTTACTATCGCACTATCTTTCTAGTATGGTGCTTGGCAAAAGGAGATGGAAAAAAAGATAGGTAAAATGACCCGGAAAGGAAAAGGACAATCCTAATTCCTTTTAACATTATGTAAGTTTTATTATTTCATTGTGTATTTACCGTAACATAGAGTCACAGACTTCCCATTATTGTCTAAAGACACTGAAGATTAAACGCTGATCCTGCCCTTTTCTGTTGATGATTAAATTTGGACACAAGTGCAACAATCTAGTAAAGATACAGGTAGCAGTCAGTGAAGGTTATCAGATCAGACCTCTGGAAAGCCTGCCTCTAGCAACTTGGACTTTAAGAACAAAAACATCTCACGTCCTAAGTGGTAAGGAACTGTTGGAGGTAGTGTTCTGTTCAAGTACCATTATCTCTGCTTATGTCCCTGATAGTATGAATATTGACAATAATGGTTATTGTAGCTAAATAAAATCCATAGCCCCTCGACATGTGGAGAAGGCAAGTAGTGGCTTGGTTTGGACATTTATCAGCTGCAAACCAGTAGCCTGCTCTCATGGGAGTCTTTGCCCACTTATTCATCACTTTTCTCCCTCAAAAGGAGATTAGACAATCTTTGAGGTCCTTTTTGTTCCTAAAAGATGTCTTTAGCTGCATATTAGGCATCTTATTCCAATAAAACACAGAGACAGAACACAGGATAGAAACCCCATAAACAAAATTTATGAAATAACTGGGAGTGACTTACCAAGAGCAAAAATTGAGTAATGTGAAGATAATTTTAGTCATTTCACAAACTAGCCTGGCTTGATACACGTGCTTGGCTATCATTTGCACTTTCTATGCTTTTTTTCAGCAATGTTTTTGTTTCTCTGTAATTAACTACCATTATATTTCGTAAAACACCTATTCTGCACTTTTTTTTTTCTCTCTTCGTATTAAAGGACACTTACTGACATCCCCTTTGTCAATATTTTTGCTTCTTGCCTTACGGAGACTGTGATTATTGATATAAATTCTGCCCTCACACTATTCTTCTCAAAGTGTCTCTCCCCATCACTCCCTCCCTGCCACCCTACTCCCTCTGATTCCAGAGTTCTCCCTCTGCCAACACATAAGCATCTTGGTAATTTTATACCATTTCCTTATTCCATTCGCTCACTCTCTGTGCTAAACAACTCTTTAAATATTTTTTACTCTAACAAAAAATAAAACAAATATTCCCTTTCTATCCCTGCTTTCTTTCAACACAAAATCTGGACTGAAAACCAAGCAGTCCAGATTTAAAACTAATGGTAGGAGCATGACTCCTATATTCTTGGAGATAGACAGTTTGAGAGATTCTATGATTTCTTTCACTAGGCAGTGGGGAGCTGGTGGATATTCTTCAGCTGGTGAATGAAGTTGAGCAGTGACAAAGGAGGCTAGACTTACCAGCCATGGAAGAATTAGAGGAAAATTGGAGGGAGGCATCTCAATGCTGTAGTCCAGATAGGAGAGAACAAAGGAATGAATCATGGAAGAAACAAAAGGAAAATAGATCAAAGTTATATCTTTACAAAAGAACTGATGAGACTAGATTCCTTATGGGATATGGATGTTAAGAAAATTGTAAATACAAATGAAAACTGAATTTCTAAACTTGGAGGAAATTAAAGTAATGAAAAGGAGTTCTTTTGGTATTATAGAAGATATGAATCTAGTTGGAGTCTGAGGTACTAACCACCATTATTTGGCTCCTCTAATGGAGAGAATTCCATCAACTAAAAATATGGTTTTAGAAACTTAGGAAATAAGTCAAGGTCAGATGTCAGCACTGGAAGTCATTTACACCTTGTCACTCCCACCACTCTCAGGACAAAAGCAACATTAGCACTTCTGGTGACCTTGTAGAAGTGCAGAATCTCTGGCTCTTCCTCAGAATCTGCATTGCAAAGGTCTTTTACATGATTTGTGTGCACAAAGATTGAGAAGCACTGTTCTACTTGGAAGTGATAGTTAAAGACAGCACAGATGAGATAAGGGAGAAACAAAGATGAGAGATCCAAGGATAAAACTCTATTCCATTTGCAGAGGTAGGATAACAAATTAGCACAAGAGAGGAGGAAAAGGCTAAGAGGATAATCTAAATAAAAACATCAAAAAGGAGTGCCTGGTTGGTTCAGTAGGTTAAGTGTCTGACTCAATATCAGCTCAAGTTTGGGCTCCACACTGGGCTCCACACTGGGCATGGAGCCTACTTAAATATATATACATATGTCAAAAGAGGAAGATTGCTACCAATTCCACAGAGAGGTTTAAAAGGTAAGAACTGAGAAAACTCTTCTGGATTTAGCAATTAATTTATCATTTGTGGCCACAAAGAGATATTTCAGTGGGGTGTTGGTAAGGGAAGGGAAGCCACTGAAAGGGAATAAAGACTATGGGGGTGGGGTATGGAAACTGGGAACAAGAGAGCAGACCAGTCTGAGAAGTTCTGGAATTACGAGACTGAAAAATTGCTTGGAAGAGAAAATAAGATCAACAGATATTGTTTTGGGGTAGGGAAATCTTGAACATGTTTGAAAGCAGGAGGCAGGACCCCAGTGGCAGTGAGGGCGCCATTGTGAGAGTACAGATTTACAAAGCATGGATGGGATGGGGTGATGATCACTGCCTAAGGTCAGAAGTGGGTTCCTTGGAAAGAAGAGAAGGCAGAGGGATCTGGGGTGAAGAAAGAATGAGCTGATGGTGGATAATCTTAATTTCCTTGGCACTGCAGAAGCCAAGATGGACCGGTGAAGGCAAGAAGCCAGGAAAAGTAGCCTGGATGTGATTCCCAGGAACCAGGATAAGGTGACAAGGGTCTGAATTAGAATCACTGGCATGGACATGGAGAAATAGAAGACATTGATGTGAGTGCTTCCCAAAGAGAGAACCCAGAAAACCTAGGGGATCATTAGCTATAGGAGAGGACAAATAAAAAATGAATCAAGTTTCAAGTTAGAATGAATGGAAGATTAATGTAGTTTGGAAAGTACTAAGAAAGGATAACCAGGCGTTGGGACCAATCAAATGAAAATGTACAGACATAAAAATATTCGTTTCTTAAAAACTAGGGGGTGGGGGAACAAAGAGAAAGGCAAGGGCCTGCTCTGGACCAGCTGAAAAGTGGGGCCTAAAAAATGTGAAAATGATTTTTAACAAATCAGAAAGCTTTAATAAGTTGGCAAACTGTGAATACTAAGGCAATCTTGAACACTTTAACAAGCTGGAAACATGGAAAGGAAAAAATAAGCTATTAATGAGGAAATAAATTCTGGTTAAAAACATGTTTTAGTTTTCACTTGGGCCAATTTGGAAAGCTTTCTTTGGACCTTAGATATATTGAGGACAAATGTGTACATTCTTCCATTTGCAGTCTATTAAGAATAAAAACTATAATTAAGCACATCTACTTTCCAATGCAAATCCAGAAAAGGATTTAAGAAATTGGATACCAGTATGGACCCTGTACAAACAGGAATAGAGCCACGCGTCATGATGGATACGTGATACTCTATTAATACTCCCAAACTTAAAACAAAATGAAGTGCAGCAGTTTACATAGGACTTGGATACAGAAAGCCCAAAATCAACGTATAAAGAAAATTATTTCCAATAAATTATTTGTATTGCATAGTATATATGGGGTTTTATGAATCAATGGGAAGTGATTGTTTTTTTGCTGATTGTTTTGTTTTGTTTTTAGAATCAGAGCTTTTACATCGGTTGCCAATATAGAATCCATTGGATTACAATGATATCAATTGCTGTTTCTGTAGCAAGCCAAGGGCGTTCAAATTCCAATGATTTTTTTAAAAAGGTACTCCTGAAGAAAAACTTCAGCGTCTTAATCTTCCAGTTTTCAAGAAGTGATCATTCCCTATAGCTACTATTCCTTATTCTAACCTACTGGTTTAGTTGAAATTCTAAAACAAACCAAAAAAACAACCTACCATCATGTAGGGGTAGACATCTCCAAATCTGCTTCTAATTACATTGATTTAGACTCCTGGTGGATTTATTTGGGTGTTTATAATGTGAACAGTAGTTCCAGAACTTTTAAATAAGGGCTACTATTTTTTTTTTTTTCTGAGATTCCAGCAAGACTTTAAATGTCAGTTCTTTATTAACAGTATTAACTAGGAAGAAGGGAACCATGTGTAAATGAAATCCACAAGTACACCAAGTGCTTTTTTTTCAGGCATCACCACTGAATTCTTCCCTTTTACTTATGTCCTAAGAGTCTACTATTTCTGTCAAGGGTACCTTGCTTGTCCCACTCATTCAGGTTTGAAAATCTATAAGCATCTCGATATACTATTATTGAAGCTTTTAAGAAAACTTTATTCTAAGTAGAATTATGATTTTGACTAGTGTGATTTGATGGAGCAAAGCCAGGGTATGTGAGCAAGGGGGTGAGGGAGAGGTGCATGCCTAGTTTGAGTAACTTGGGTCTTCTAATCAACGGCCTTGTTAATATCCTAGCTTTACCAGATCATCTGCTCCTCTCCTTCTCCCTATTATCTCCCTATGCTACCAAACTACGACAACATCTCTCAATTAGAATAAGTGTCAGATAAGTGCTTTCATGAAGGGGTAGGACCAAGTGAAATTGAAGGAAAAGTTTGAGGATGGGAAGAAATCCTGTCCAAAGCTTTCTCTATGAATTTGTACATCACCAAGCTTCATGAATTTATCAAGCAAATTAGTATTAAAATCAGCTGCATTTTGCTGCAAGAGCACCAAATTTCCTTTCTTCCTTCCCACTCCCCTTTGGTCTTTTCAAATTAGAGACTAAAGAAAATGAAAAGGAATAAGAAAGCAATCCATAAATGTTTTCTCAGTCCTGGCATTCTGGACCAATCCAGTGAAGCTGGAATTATCACAAAACAACATGTTCTTTTAAGAGTTCATTTTCCAAACAAAATAAGTTATGGACTTAGTGGTGGGTGATAAAGGAACAGTTCAGATACTTTGAAACATCTCAAGCTTATTTTTCCAAAAAAAAAAAAAAATTGGTTTTGGCAATATCTTCTACATGGCTTTTTCCAATAATTTCTTCCTTCAGAACTATGAACATGTGAAGGAAAATCCATTACTGTTCTTAGTCTAGATTTCCTAATCAAAGTCATATGAAAGGTACTCCTGAGAACTTACAAACATTTTTAAAGAAGGTCCTTCTTTCTAATTCAATTTAGACAAAAATAAAATACCACACAAGAGAGATCAAGACAAAAAAATGTATGAGAAAGTGCTCAGTATTGTCAGTACAAGAGAAGTGTCTATTAAAACTCCCACAAGACGCTGCTATGCTAGAACAGTGAAAATGCAAAATACTCATAGTATGGAATGCTGGTGAGGATGGGGAACAGTCTGAACTCCCATAATGCCTATGGGAGTGTAAATGGAAGTCAGGCAAAAAGACAAAATTAAGTATACATTTGCCCTGTGAAGCAGTGATTCCACTCCTAGATATTTATCTAAGAGACATTAAAAGCTATATCCACAATATCTTATACAAAAACGCTTATAAAGTCTAAATTCACAATAACCCCCCCAAAAGACATAATTAGGTATCCACTGACAAGAGAGTAGATAATAAATGCTGGAATATTCACATAATGGAATACTACTCAAGAATTAAAAAAAGGAATTAACTATTAATATCTGCAATGTCATAAATAGAAACTCAATGCAAACACATGGACACATAAAAACTAACATACTGTATGATTCTATTTACATGTAATTATAGATTAGGCAGCCTAATCTACAGGGATGGAACCCAAATCAATGGTTGCTTCTCGAAGAAGGCTCTGTCTGGAGGGATGACAGTGTTCTTTTTCCTGTTGGAGCACAAGATACATAATTATGCATCTTTTTTTGTAACTGATCAAGCTGGGCATTGTACTGGATTTCAATTATACCTCAATAATATATTTTTTATTTAGAAAGGAAATAAAACTTTAACAATTTAAAAATCACCTTGAGTCTTTTTAAAATTGAAAAAAAAATGAAATGCCTTGGTTAAAGCTTGAGAATTTGAAATGCTTGTCAGATGCAGTTATGAATTCTAAAAATAACATAAGGGCACCTGGGTGGCTCAGTGGGTTAAGCCTCTGCCTTCGGCTCAGGTTCAAGTCATGATCTCAGGGTCCTGGGATGGAGCCCTGCATCAGGCTCTCTGCTCAGCAGGGAGCCTGCTTCCCCCTCTCTCTGCCTGCCTCTCTGCCTACTTGTGATCTCTGTCTGTCAAATAAATAAATAAACCTTAAAATAAGTAAAGATAACATAGTAAATATTTATTATAAAAAACCACTTTATTTCCCAGCTTCAGCAGGTTGTACACTGCCTAGCATATAGACCGTGCCGAATATATGCCCTGGGTGGATGAATGGCCATCATTTAAAAATATACTTAGATTTTTCCTTTTTTGTCCTGCAAACCTGTACTTTTCCTCTGTCTGCATCTCATCCTTTGTGTATCTTTCCAGGTTTCTAAACCAGTGATTCTCAAACTTCTGGGCTTCAGAACCTTCCAGAGGGCTTGTGAAGCCACAGATTCTTGGGCCTCACCTTCAGAGTTTCTCCTGCATTAGATCTGGGGAGGCTTTGAGAAACGAACCCAACTGACTTTGATGCTGCTTGGTTTGGGGCCACCCTTTGAGGATTACTGCTTCTAGCACTTCTTCAACTGTCACATCAAAGTTCCATTCCTTTCCAACCAAAGGTCAGCGTTTCTTACTTTTAACCACCTTCTTAACAGCCTCGGGCCTCCTCCTCTGAGATTTTATTACTCTTCTCACAGGTTCTTCCCAGTTGCTATTGGGCTCATTCTCTCCTGTACTTTCTTCTTTGGGAAGAAAAAATGCTTGCATGTGTTTTCTGTTCAGGTAGGTGATGAGTCCTTCAAGGGTGGGGACGCTCACTTAGTATCTTCCTTCCTCTCATACCCAGAACAAGCTATAGAGCTAATCAGTGATCAATATGTGCTGATATATCTGATCCGTAGACATTCTTCCAAAGCATGTACAGATCCTACTAAAAGCAAGAGCGAATATTCAGGTAAAATAAATCCTTTGTTAGGATGAATTACCTGTCATTGGGACAGTGACTTGGCAACGTCCAGTCGTGGTGTGGGTTAATGAGGAAACCCCAGGACAGGAATACGGAGCTTGGTGTCAGAGTGCCAACCACCAGCTGGAGAGGTTTGCGAGAGCGTGATTTACCTAGGGAGGTAACATGCAGGTTAACTTTGGTAACACAGTAGATTTTTATGATTGGGGTAGAAGGCACAATAATGATTTAAGAAGATGATAAAGAGCATGAAAGCATCAAGTTCTTTTCTTCTGATGGAGTACACAAATATTATCAATGTTTTGCCCATAAATTTAAGCAGAAACCAAACAAAATATCATTTTGAAATTTATGTGCATATGTTTATGCATATATATGTATGTGTATATGGGTAGTATATGCATATAAATTATAGGCAATCATACCTAGGTTTTTTTTTTTTTAGATTTTATTTATTTATTTGACAAAGAGAGAGATCTCAAGTAGACAGAGAGGCAGGCAGAGAGAGAGGGGGAAGCAGGCTCCCTCCTGAGCAGAGAGCCTGATGGGGGGGCTCGATCCCAAGACTCTGGGATCATGACCTGAGCTGAAGGCAGAGGCTTAACTCACTGAGCCACCCAGGTGCCCCTGGGTTTTATTTTCTTATGGGTTAGGGATAGCTATGAAAGTTGTGGCTATTACCAATGAAATAAATAATGCGAATGCGTTGCTCACTTCATTTCTTTTACAGATACAAGAAAAGCATGTTTGTTCTCCCCCTCTTCCCAAGACTATGAATAGTGTGAAAGGACATCAAAGATGAGAAAAGAAAGCGTAACATCTGGCTTGTAGGTTATATTCTATTTTAAAACTAGTTTAGAAGTGTAAAATCTCTTATCATACTATTATAATAAGCCACCCCCTTTTCTTGCAGTGAGTGTCTAAATAGAAAATGCATATACATTCTTTTTCTTACATTCCTAATACTGTCGGAAGAGTAGGGATGACATAGGAAGAACATTTGTTTAGATGGGACGAATCAGATTTGGGCAATACCAAGTGATGATAACAAACCACTTTAGATTCTTTTCCAGTATATTGGGGGGGAGCAGTATTTGCATTTTAAAAAATATTTGGAACTTCAGGAGTGGGATCAGTGAAAAAGAACAATGAAGATCCTTTGCCATGGAAACCAACATTGGCTTATAAAAAAAAGTCTGTACATAACATAAAAGTGCAATAAGATATCAAATAAAACTATGCAGAACATAAAACCTTCTTTTTATTTCCACTGGATTCTGTCTTTCATTTCATGAGACCATGCCTCTTGTATTTGCTGTAAGAACTTGTGTTATTTTTATCTAATGTGATAGGAACTAATGGGTAGGAAGGTACCTCTTGTATGAGCTTAGTGGAAGTTACCTGAACCCAATGTCCTTTAAAATTGTGCCATCCTTGATGCTTCTGGTAGATTTAAGTTCTTTGAGTTGTTATTCTGGTGGAAAAACCTTCTCATCCCAGAACATATAAGCCTAATGGTGGCCAGCTGTTTCATGGTAACACAGCTGAATTTTTAAAATTAACATATAATGTATTATATGTTTCAGGGATACAGGTCTGTGATTCATTAGTCTTACACAATTCACAGCACTCACCATAACACAACTGAATTTTTAAAAAGCTATCTAAAATAACTGTCAAGGATAGGTGTTCACTTGTTTGTAAATGTGTTTTTATCTTTTTCCATAAAATTTTCCAGCTCCACCTGCAATGCTACCTTGTATGATCATGATTCCAAGAACACAAGTCTGACTCCCCGAAAAGGTAGAATAGAACCTGGTGAGGCTAAGGGATTTATGTAGTTTGACAAAGGCCTGAAGGGATTTTGATATTCCTTTTTCCACTCCTGAGTTAGTTTTCACTAAGTGATACAACTATCTCATTTTACAATTGAAAAATACGGCCCAGAGAAGTTTCAAGGTCACACCAAGAGCAAGGTCAAGACTTCAATTTCTCTCTTCTGAACTATAATCTAGTTTTTTTCCTTTCTTATCTTTCTTTCTTTTTTTTTTTTAATTAGATCATTGACATACTCATGATATATGAAGATTATGCCATTTAGAGACAAAATATACATTTTCCTTTCTCCAAGGGAACGGCATGGCCATAAAACAATTATTTCACTAAACTTGGATCTTAACATAAACGTGATTAAAATTTATGTGGCAAATGCAGATATAAATTGAATTGAAGTTAATGCATTAGGCATTGTATCATTCTCAAAAGCAGATTACAAAAAAATTACATCCGTTGCCTGAGAGGAAAGGTGGGGCATTATATCCTGATCAAGATGAAATAATTTCCTGAGCTGGTCATCACAAAGGGAAAAATAATTTCAAGTCCAGTGTCCTAGAAGTTCCCAAATGAAGTTACAAAGCGTGACTAAGGTGTAATCCCTCTTTTGATGTCCCTTACACATTTCTTTATGTTTGTCTTGAGAAACAGCTTGATGAGAACATGAAGCCAGAATCCCATGGACCCATACTAATACTTCCTGACTTTATTAAATATTCTGAAATAAAGTTTCATTAGAAGTTATAAGGAGTCACTGAAATTTCCCTCCTGCTTTGGAAGAATTTGGGAGGCCAGGAAAAGGAATTGGTATTTTTCAAAATGCTTACTGCATCCCTAAAAAGAAGCAAAAATGAACGGAAGGAGGGGAGGGGACCGTGGCAACAAATTTCTGGTAACAGGCTTGGCTAATGCCTCCAGAAGACACAATTCACAGCTGCGAAGGGCCTGTTTGCTACATGTATCTGAAGATCTGTGCACTCCCCCAACCCATTTCATTGCTCTAGAAACACAGAACAAACAGGAGAGATCCCTTTTGCTTGACATCTAGTATACTACAAAAGATAAACATGGTTATGAAATACTAAGACCAGTTCACATTAGTAAATGCCAAAGAAAAGCGAAATATTTTTATCAATAATCTACAGTCAGGGAGATGTGAGATTGGACGGTAAAGGCATACTCCCATCTTTTTTAGGTTCTGACCGCAATGGCCTACTTATTTGATCTGCGAAGAAATTTTAATAGTGAAACTGGGACAGTGTAAGATTTTAATCTTTCTTTAGTCATGTAGAAAATGTTTCTACTCATTTATTCGTAGGTTATTTACTTTCCTATTTCCAGTCTCCCTCTCCCTGGGAGTCTCCGCATTGTGTTGCTATTCTAGGAAATTGGTCCTTGCTCTCATGTTGGACTAAATAGAAGAGGGTCCAAAGGAAGAAAGAGGAGGAATAAAGTAGAACCCATGTTCCAACCCATTTAGCATGCTTTTAAAATGTGAACAGTCTCCTTCAACAAAGGCTAGACATCAGATTTTGCCCTTAAAAGCTGGAAAACACCAGACAAGGCCCAAGTTGACACACTGTGAAGTAGATTCAGGCTAACAGGAGTTAACTCTAAGTGAGCACATACTATGGGGCAGGCCCTATCCTGCAAGGCCACACATGCATGAACTCATTTATCCCTCACGACAACCCTGGTGTGCAGGAGAAAGGAGGCACTGAGAAGTTTAGTAATTTGTCTAAATTCCTCAGGTTTGTATGTAGTGGTGCTGGGATAAGATCCCAAGCAGTCTCTACAACCAGATCATGGTACTTGCAAGCTAGGTTATCTGCTGGGGCCTGTTGTGTTACATGTTCTAATCTACATTCCTAACTCATCCCCAAGGAATTGGTTTCCATGGGTAGAAATGACAAAGCATGGTTTAAAGTTAATAAAATCTGAAAAATGAACAAAATATACCTGAGCAGGACTTCTTCTGACTCGGAGGGGGAGCAGGCCGCACAACGATCAGATATTTAGGCTCCGCATCTGGAAATAATAACATTATGTATCAGTAAAATTCTCTGAGAGGGAGCAATGAATGTTCACGACAGCAAACCCATGTCCTGACTCAATGTTCCCCGGCCTTAATCATTGTAACCATCTCACCCATGGATGAGAGGACCCAGGAATGTGTGAAGTTAATACTCCCTGAGACAATTCAGTCCATTAAGATTTTGAAATGAAAATTAAATCCAGATTTTCAAAACCAAATGGATGGGAGTCGGGGAGAGGTCTTGAATCTTGCTATACATAGATTTTTGTGCCACATTTTCATCAAGCCTTCCCACTGCAAAGAGATTTTTTAAAAATCTGATCATACCCATTTTGTCATCCTACTCTTCACAGAAGCCATCCTGATGCTTCAAAAGCAGGGAAGGAAAATCATACTTGCCTAAGACCCATGAGATGCAACAGGACCTCAACTGCCTTATGATCTGAAACTGCTCACTTCCACAGTAATATGAATATTCATAATGTCCTCTTTATTTTCATCCTCTTTGCATAATCTCTCAGCCTGTTAGCATATTCAGCCAATCATTTTTGTGAACAATATTTAACAAAGTCACAATTTCAGGTGGTATACTCTTCATCTACAATATGTCAATGGAAAATAAAAGAGAATCTCTTTTAAAAAATATTTGGACTGATGATTTGCAGATCTATATCCCTGAACAAATAATACATTATATGCTGATTAAAAAGTAAATACATGTGTATTTACATGGGAAAAAATTATTTAGGCTTTGGCGCTCCTGGGTGGCTCATTCGGTGAAGCATCTGCCTTCGACTCAGGTCATGATCTCAGGATCCTGGGATCAAGTCCCACTTCAGGCTCTCTGCTCAGTGGGGTGTCTGTTTCTCTCTCTCTCTCCCTCTGCCTCTCCACTCCTTTTGTGCTCTCTCTCTTGCTCATGCTCTCTCAAATAAATAAATGAAAACTTTAAAAAATATTTAGGCTTTGGGGACGCCTCAGTGGTGCTGTTGGTTAAGCATCAACTCCTGATTTTGGCTCAAGTCATAATCTCAGGGTCATGGGATTCTGCAGCTCTGCCCTCAGAATGGAGCCAGCTTGAGATTCTCTCTCCCTTGTCCTATTCCTTCCACTTTGTGTGCTCTCTATGTAAAAATAAATTGGTAAGATCTTTTTAAAAAAAATTTAGGTTTTAAATAAAATGATGTTTAAACCATCGATATGCACTAAATCAGGGGCTAATAATTTTTCAAATCATCTTCTTTTTTGAATTGGTATTTCTGAGATGGTTGATTTAAATATACATAAATAAGACAAATGTAATTGGGCATACTGAATAGCATTTCATAAGCACTTCTACTGAACTGGTTGGTGACTATTATCTACAATAATTCTCTAGTAACTTTGGATTCTGAAGTTCATTCTGCATCGTATCTCATTTGGATGCTGTAGTCAACAAGAGTTCTCCCTTGCTCACTCAGACAGAACTTATTTACATCTTTGTTTTGTTTTCATTCTGGATTTAAATGTCTCCCCTCTATGAGTCTGGAACAGAGGCCTTCCCTGCCCAAGGCTTTACAGAGCTGACCTCATCTTCAGCTGGACACAACCTGGCAGTTCAAGCCCTTTCAATGACTTGTGCCTTTGTCTTTTACTGGACACCCCACACAGCCTTATTTGCGATAACCTGCTACATTAACTATACCGCATAAAGGAAACCAGGTAACCTCTCCAACAGACCTCAGAGCTTTGTCTCCTTTCTTATGATTGCCTCATGAACACAATATGGTTAAAGGAATGTTCATTATGTTTCAGAGTCTCGTGTTTGAAGGCATAGCTTCCTTAGTGGGGCTTAGACAAGGAAGATTGAACCTAAATCAAAGGTCCCTAGTAGGAATATAATACATTCCCTGATTGTATTTGGGATCTAAAGTAATATAAGTATTAAGAATGTACCACATAGTCAGTACTTTCTTCATGGAGGGCACTTACGAAACACTTTACATTTGTGACTAATTACTCCTCATGGCAATCCTACTTGATACACACCACTATGGCACATTTGTGGAGGAGGTCACTGAGGCAGGGTCAGCTTCATGGGCAGTCAACATGCCCTGTCACACAGGCCCCATGTTCAGAAGCATCCCATGCTTGGTTTAATGCCCTGCTGTCAGTGTGCTGAAATTCTTAATAGTTTTTATCTTTGCATCTGAGTTTGGTAAGGGCAGTGAAGGGCCAATAAAGCCTGTGTGGGAGCAGAGGAGCCAGAGCAATAGATAGGCTGCAGTTTCTTTCCCACCCATAGTGGTTGAGATGCCCTCTCAGCACAGCATTCCCAGGGACCCAGGACACATGGGGGTTCAGCAAGACTCCAAGGTCAAACAGAGCAAGCATACTGCATCTCTGGCTGAGGAAGAGGGCATGGAGGGGACCTGTGTGGACACACTCACTGTTCAAGCAAACCAAAAGTCGCTTCCATGCAGAAGGCAATGGCCTTGTAACCCAAACAACCAAGCAATCCTATAGCATCCCCTATTGTTCCTGTTAGTTCTCTGTATTTGCCAACCACTTATGCCGAAAAGGACTATCTCAAAGAAAAAGGGAAGCTGGACCAACCCCCAGTTCCCGTGCCTTTCCCTTCTTTGTCACTCATAAGTAAGCCAAAGGCAGAGTTACAGAATGTCCACATGTCAAGGAGTGAAGGACAGAGAGTTAGTGTTTTGCATTTCCATTCTTTGGGTAAGGAGATACACATGCACGTATCAATGACAAATTACAAATTGTGTGATCTGTGATTCTGCTTTGGTGTTGAAGGCCCATCTTGGCCTTTAAAACTGGCCTTGCATGATGTAAAGAGAAATGGCAAAATTTAGGTTAATGATTTAAAATTTTAATTTACTTAATGCCATTGGATAGCAAATAAAATAACACCATCACAAGCTGGGAACCTGTGGAAGAAAGGAAATATTTTAGGATCTTTAATGATAATTTTCTCCTGCTTTTTGAAATTTGGCTGTGCAAATCATATGCTGTCTTGAATTTACTTCTAGAAACCAAAACGAAATCTCTGTTTTTCTTAAGTTACCCTCACTGTGGCAGGGTCTCTTAGCTTTTCACTTCCTTCCTTGATGCACATTAATTCAATTCTGCCTCAGCAGCTTAAAAAATAAGCCTGAAATACTAGAAAAGTAACATGCGTGGAAGCCAGAGATTGTGCCATGATCCAAGACATATGTTTATAAGAGCAATTTAAAAGTAATTTTTGTTATGATCAGTCATTTTGCATAAAGCCTAGGCTGTGACAGCCAGATACAAATTAGAACAGATGTCGGGAACAGGGGGCAGACAGGAGGCCTCTCACTACTCATTAGAAACTCCCAACATTCATATATTTCAGCAGTCTTTGTGCTCGATTTGGAATGCAAACATGGAAAAATAAAACAACTAAAAACCAAAATATCTATTTCAGTTCTGTACTCTGAAACTCTTTGCAAATCTGTAGTAGCCTGGAAATACATACACTGTAGCTTGGTCAGCCATTCTATTCACACATGCCAAAACACACTCGTTCTTCATTTAGAAAATGTATATAATTAAAATGTCCACTTCAGCAAATTTGTGTAGAATACAGTTAAGCCTATACTGTGTTGCAGACTGATTACATCTAATTCTCTTAATATTTCAAATGCCCTGAGGTGAAGGATTGTGACAGCTTACTGTTTAAGGAAATCTACTACTGAAATTCTTTATAAAGTGCTAGAGTTTTTGGTAATGCAAATAATTCTTCAATAATCACTCTGTTTGATAAATTCCAATTTTCACATTTTTATTAGAGGACCTCCACCTTGCAAACCACACTGCTCTAGAATGAAGTCATAGCGAGCTTCATTTCTGCAGTGCAAATTTCCACAAAATAAAAATTTTTAAAAATTTTTTATTTTTTATAAACATATATTTTTATCCCCAGGGGTACATGTCTGTGAATCGCCAGGTTTACACACTTCACAGCACTCACCAAAGCACATACCCTCCCCAATGTCCATAACCTCACCCCCCTTCTCCCAACCTCCCTCCCCCCAGCAACCCTCAGTTTGTTTTGTGAGATTAAGAGTCACTTCTGGCTTGTCTCCCTCCCAATCCCATCTTGTTTCATTGATTCTTCTCCTACCCACTTAAGCCCCCATGTTGCATCACCACTTCCTCATATCAGGGAGATCATATGATAGTTGTCTTTCTCTGCTTGACTTATTTCGCTAAGCATGATACGCTCTAGTTCCATCCACGTCGTCGCAAATGGCAAGATTTCATTTCTTTTGATGGCTGCATAGTATTCCATTGTGTATATATACCACCTCTTCTTGATCCATTCATTTGTTGATGGACATCTTCCCATAGTTTGGCTATTGTGGACATTGCTGCTATAAACATTCGGGTGCACGTGCCCCTTTGGATCACCACATTTGTATCTTTAGGGTAAATACCCAGTAGTGCAATTGCTGGCTCAAATAGCCAAAGGGATATTGAAAAAGAAAGCCAAAGTTGGTGGCATCACAATTCCGGACTTCAAGCTCTATTACAAAGCTGTCATCATCAAGACAGCATGGTACTGGCACAAAAACGGACACATAGATCAATGGAACAGAATAGAGAGCCCAGAAATAGACCCTCAACTCTATGGTCAACTAATTTTAGACAAAGCAGGAAAGGATGTCCAATGGAAAAAAGACAGCCTCTTCAATAAATGGTGTTGGGAAAATTGGACAGCCACATGCAGAAAAATGAAATTGGACCATTTCCTTACACCACACACTAAAATAGACTCAAAATGGATGAAGGACCTCAATGTGAGAAAGGAATCCATCAAAATCCTTGAGGAGAACACAGGCAGCAACCTCTTCGACCTCTGCCGCAGCAACATCTTCCTAGGAACATCGCCAAAGGCAAGGGAAGCAAGGGCAAAAATGAACTATTGGGATTTCATTAAGATCAAAAGCTTTTCACAGCAAAGGAAACAGGTAACAAAATCAAAAGTCAACTGACAGAATGGGAGAAGATATTTGCAAACGACATATCAGATAAAGGACTAGTGTCCAGAATCTATAAAGAACTTAGCAAACTCAACACCCAAAGAACAAATAATCCAATCAAGAAATGGGCAGAGGACATGAACAGACATTTCTGCAAAGAAGACATCCAGATGGCCAACAGACACATGAAAAAGTGCTCCATATCACTCAGCATCAGGGAAATACAAATCAAAACCACAATGAGATACCACCTTACACCAGTCAGAATGGCTAAAATCAACAAGTCAGGAAATGACAGATGCTGGCGAGGATGCGGAGAAAGGGGAACCCTCCTACACTGTTGGTGGGAATGCAAGCTGGTGCAGCCACTCTGGAAAACAGCATGGAGGTTCCTCAAAATGTTGAAAATAGAACTGCCCTATGCCCAGCAATTGCACTACTGGGTATTTACCCTAAAGACACAAACGTAGTGATCCAAAGGGGCACGTGCACCCGAATGTTTATAGCAGCAATGTCCACAATAGCCAAACTATGGAAAGAACCTAGATGTCCATCAACAGATGAATGGATCAAGAAGAGGTGGTATATATACACAATGGAATACTATGCAGCCATCAAAAGAAATGAAATCTTGCCATTTGCGACGACGTGGATGGAACTAGAACGTATCATGCTTAGCGAAATAAGTCAAGCAGAGAAAGACAACTATCATATGATCTTCCTGATATGAGGAAGTGGTGATGCAACATGGGGGCTTAAGTGGGTAGGAGAAGAATCAATGAAACAAGATGGGATTGGGAGGGAGACAAACCATAAGTGAATCTTAATATCACAAAACAAACTGAGGGTTGCTGGGGGGAGGGGGGTTGGGAGAAGGGGGGTGAGGTTATGGACATTGGGGAGGGTATGTGCTTTGGTGAGTGCTGTGAAGTGTGTAAACCTGGCGATTCACAGACATGTACCCCTGAGGATAAAAATATATGTTTATAAAAACATAAAAAATTAATTAAAAAAAAAACCACAATGAGATATCACCTCACACCAGACAGAATGGCTAAAATCAACAAGTCAGGAAATGACAGATGCTGGTGAGGATGCGGAGGAAGGGGAACCCTCCTACACTGTTGGTGGGAATGCAAGCTGGTGCAACCACTCTGGAAAACAGCATGGAGGTTCCTCAAAATGTTGAAAATAGAACTCCACAAAATAAAATTTAATAAGCCAGGATGCTCCTACAGGAAATCATGTAAGGGTCTTGAACAAAAATAATAATTTACCCTTGCCATCTTTTTAACAAGTTGGTTTCATATCAAACTAAATTTCTCAACACAAAAGCATATACTCTAGAGCCTGGAATTACATCTTGCTTGCTAGTTGCTTATATAAGGTGAGTGCTTAATGTATGCACATCTGTTTCCTCACCTGCAAAATGGGGGGGGGGGAATCACAGTACCTACCTGCAAAGGGTCTTAGTGATGATTAACCTGTAACAGTGCCTAAGACACAGAAAGAGCTTAGTTAATGATGGCTATTATCATGACAATAAAGATGGGGATTCCTTGAAAGCAGAAATTTGTGTCTTCAGAGGCCCTGGGGACTTATAAAAAGGAAGGAAAATGTTCAAAGCCTTTTTTTTTTTTTTAAGCAATTATCACAGGGTCCAAAATGCAAAACTTTCACAAAAATAAAATTAAACACCATACAGACAAAGATCCTCTGTCCTGACCAGACTAAGTAGCTCTTATGAGCTCTTTCAGGCTTTTTTGTGTTCATCTCTCTGTGGTCCAATTTTATCAAGCGTTTTAGTAAAATGATTTAGCCAGAAACCCCTATCTTCCACACCTGATCACATACCTGATCACAAGTGAGGATCCTTAACCTCCACCACCCCTTGATCACCCTGGCCTGCCTTCAGCAAGAATCTTGCCAGGTTAGTTTAGCCAGATTCCCCCACCCCTTATCCTCATGTTTCTTCTTAGTCATTTTCCATCCATGTATTCCCACCTGCTTCTTGGCTATAAATTCCCACTTTTCCTTGTTGCATTCAGAGTTAAGCTCAGTTTCTCTCCCACACTGCAAGATCCCATTGTTGTGGTCCCTATGCCCACTGCAATAGTCCCTACCTTTAAACAAAGTCTTCCCAGCTATCTTTAACAAATGCCACTGAATAAATTCTTCCTTCATAATACTCACATCAATCCAAAAAATCCTAGAAAATTTACTGGTATGCAGAATCTGGCAGCACATAATACAATAATATATTATGGCCAAATGTAGGTTTATTCCAGAAATGTATCATACAAAGAAAAAAAAAATAAGCCTATTTCAACAGGTACTAAAAGTCATTTCACAACATTCAACACTAATTCTTATGTGATAAATAAGGAATGAATGGACACTTTTGTTAATATGATAAAATAGATCTTGGGACATCTGACCCAACTTTCTGTAATGCAGAGCACCCTACACATACGTTCCTGTTGAGAAGCTCTTCCTGGCTTTATCAGAACATTCAACTATCATTTTTATTTCCTTTTTATTGCTTTATTTTTAAAAATGTTATCCTAGGATTCGATTTTATAACCTGCTTCAGCTTTCGTATTGAGTACTTGAGCCCACAGATTATTAGGGAAACAAACACGAGTAATATAACCAACTACATCACGTGTTCTTTGGGAGACTAAAATGAGATGGTGGGTTTGAAGCGTTATTGGAATATTTACACATGAGACCAGCTTACCAGAATTGCAAGTTGGAACAAACTTGCTCACAAAGACCTAGATTTAAGTTTCTATGTCCATTTCCCTCTTTGAGGTACCTCCTTGCTTTACTGAGTACGGCTTATTTATTATTCAAGCTTATTTTCACTTGTTCTCAGGATCACAAAAGTCGCCATTTGCAAGTTACTGTGAGTGGATTCATGGTAACACAGTGCTTCTGCTCACGTCGCATTCTATTTCAATGACATAAAGCAAAGCACATATGCTCTACTAAATGCATACAGGACAACATGCAGGCTTTCCTCTGGTAGGAGAGGGCCCAGGCAGTGAACAGTTAACACGGTGGTGCTTTAAAGGTCTGGGTCAGGGAAGGTGAACATCATCTCAGATATCCTTCAAGGGTTCAGGGAAGGGATTCAAGATGAAATTGAATTTTTGAGTTGACTCTGAATCTCTTTTTTTTTTTTTTAAAGATTTTATTTATTTGACAGAGAGAGAACATAAGTAGGCAGAGAGGTAGGCAGAGAGAAAGGGTGGGGGGGAGCAGCCTCCCTGTGGAGCAGAGAGCCTGTTGTGGGGCTTGATACCAGGACCCTGGAATCATGACCTGAACTGAAGGCAGAGGCTTTTACCCACTGAGCCACCCAGGCGCCCCTGACTCCGAGTCTTTTAAAGACTGTCCCTGAACACCTTTGTCAGTAACTAGATTTTTGATGTTAAAAAAAAAAAAAAAAATCATTGAATAGGTAGAATTATCCCTCCTGTGATTTGGAGATCTGAAAAGAACAGTGATGCTTGATCTTTGGTTCACCTCCAGAGAGGGGAAGAGACGGCTGCCTCTGGGTCCCAATGGAAGAGGCTGAAATCTCTTGCTCTCTGGAGGTAACTGGGGCTGTAGAAAGGCTTCTGAGATGTAGAAAGTGGGCCGCAGAAACCCAGCAAGGAGAACAGTGGGCACTGAGCTAAAGCCCTGTTCACACGAGGGGCTTCCTCTGAACAGCTGTGCTGGCCCTCGCTGGGATTTTGGCCACTAGGCACCTAATCAGAGGGTGGAAGAACAGAAAACAGGGATCTTGGGGCAGGCAGGGGGAGAATGGAGTCCCGGGCTCTTTCATGATGTGCAGAAGTTGGATGGGCTTCCAAATGAACTCCACCAGCTTTTCAGGGGTTGCAAGACTGGTCTGGGGGAAGGGAGGGAGGAAAGAATAGAATCCAAAGGGAAGAAATCTGATTTCCTTCTAATCTAGCAAGTGAGACTTTACGAGTTTTAATTTGATTTGGAGACATAAAAGCAACATAGTATTATCTGAGTCCCAAATGATAACAATATTATAAATAAAGCTGTTTTATAAGAAATGGCATATTAAACATTCAGAGCACCCTATTTCAATGGCTCTAAGACATACTGTCCCCTAGCTTTTAACATTTCTCAAATGCATTCTATGATTGGTGGTATCTTACATCGTTCAGGGGCAGTTGTGACTTTGTTGTCCTTACCGAGACCTTTCCTAGGAAGGTCAAGAAATTGACAGTTTCAAGAAGAAGGTCAGTGATTTGGAAGAAAACTCAGTAGAGAAGGGTTGCAAAGCTTCTGCATCACTAGCATTCTTGCTGGCCTAGTGAGTGGTGTGGTGTGGGGTGGTGTGGTGTGGAAAAACAAGGCTATTTAAAATCAGAATCAAAAGGTGAAACAGAAGGTTCAGACTCTCAAGGTCAAGATATTTAACAGTTACTGAACTTTTTTGTTGTTTATTTTACTTTAAAATTTTTTAAAGTGATATTTTCCTTGCTTAAGGTCCCAGCCCTAGTCTAGCCATAAGAAAAACATCAGATAAAACTAAACTGAAGGACATTCTACAAAATATCTAACCAGAACCTTTCACCAAAAATAAAGAAAGTCGAGAAAACAAGACACTGTCCACCAGAGTCAAAGGAAACATGACAAAATGTAACACGGTATCCCACATGAAATCAGGATGAGAAAAGGGATCTTAAGTAAAAACTAAGGAAATCAAAGTACAGACCTCAGTTAATAACATATCAATATTGGTTCATTAGTTGTGACAAATGCACAATATTAACATGTCAAGAATAGAATTTAAAGGTCAAGTATGTAGGAATTGTACTATATGAGCAACTTTTCTGTAAATCTAAAGCTAAGGCAAAGACTTAATTAAAAAAATAAAATCATATCTCTTTATAAAAAATAGATAATATTATCATATTATGTATCATTATGTATCAGTGATACCAAGGAAGTTGTTTCGATAAATACAAAATAAAGGCTGAAGGGATGCATTAATCAAGAGCTTTATTGTTTTTTACTTTTATATGAAAGAGTGGTGTGATTTACAGCTTAAGTTGATAAAGTTTGATAAAGTAAGGTAACTTTTTTTTTTAGTAAGGTAACTATTTTTAAGAGATGTCAATGTGGCACCTCATAAGACTACTAATAAATTAAGAATAAAATCACTGACAAAACCTAAAACAGGACAAAACTATGGCCAGGGAAGTAACCATGCATAAATATTATCAATCCTCCTTTGCATCTGCAAGTGTCCACATGCCACACTTGGCTGTAATCTGTCCCGAAAGAGCATACTCCAAATTAAGTACACCCTTTAGCTTTCAGCATTTGGCAGGCAGCTCCTATGCCTTATATCATCAACACTAACACTGAGTCATGTCTGTTTGAAAAATCCCCTTGAAAATCCTCTTTGTGTTTGAAGCCCAGGCAGAGGGTTCCATTTACCCACCAGTCAGTACTGAAGGAAAAAAATAAAAATAAAAGACTCCAGAGTGTGGCCATGGAAGGGAGAAGCCAACAGAGCTCCAGCCAGGGCCCTCCACTCTGTAGTCCTACCTCACTGCCTTTGCCTAATCCTGCAGACACTGTCCCTCACCCTCTGGTCCATGAAGGGGAGTCTCACTGAGAAAGAGAGAGGTGTTAATATGGTGGGGAGTTGGGATGTTTCAAGTAAATGCTACTTGTCTACTCATTTCTTGAAAGGCCCCTCGTTGCTCCTTCAAGATTTCAGTGGAGTAACCAACCTTACTCCCTACCTGTTCCACCCATTCTCATCTTCCAGTGATAAAATAATAATAATAACCACCACCCATGGATACCACTCCATCAACTCCATTTCGGCAATGAGGTATAAAGGATTCATATTTGAACTGCAGTCCACTTCTATTCTGAAGCCACATCACTGGAAAACGAGAAGCTCACGTACAGTTGATGCATCCCTCCTGGGGGTAGTATCAACAAAAGAACTCACCACAAAACACCATCAGCAAGGGACCCTAGAGTAATGGCATATTAAAAAACTAAAACAGCAGCAGTTGATAGACTTGACCCACTCAGGAATACCACTGATATCCTTTCAAAAAATTCCATACCCCTTTCAGAAAAACACTGATGGGACATTTTTCTAGAAAATTGAGGCAAAAACGATATCTACTTCAGTACATGCAAACTTGTGGTTTTGCAAAGCTTCATGACACCCAGAAGTTCAAACAGAAGACAGTAGTTATAAGTCACATCAGGAGTGCACGGAATTTACTAATTTATTTATGAATAGAAAAGTTTACTAACTTCTAACAATTCGCTTAGATTACTAGCACTTTGCCCTTAGTTGCACATAAAAATGAAAGTCTATAGAATTATGAATCATCACAAATTAATAAAAATCCTCTGACTTTCAGAGTGTTTCTAAGTCCCTGTGGATGATGTGGTAGGCTGAGCCTGACATCGATTCTGGCCCAGACTCAGTTCATGTTTTGTTCATTTCTGTACTTTTAAACCTAGAAACAGTAATTACACAACAAATGTTTTCTGAAATAATGAATCTGTTCTTCCATGCCTTTATCGCCAGGGATGAGAATGAAGATGGAGGAACTGAGGCTTTTCAAGAAGAAAGGAAAAAATAATTGGAGGTTTGGGATATAGCAAAAGCAAATTGTCTTTTTTTTTTTTTTAAGCTTGTGAGCTGTAATTGCTGAATTACTGTTTGATAAGCCTATCTGTAGAAATATTTTCTTTGAAGTTTTTGTTTAAAATTAATGTGTGGTTTGTATGTAAGAATTATCCCTCTTTCACCAGAAAAGTTTAAAGCAAATTTTTAAAGCACATCCTACACTGTTCAGTAATTATTTCCTTTACAAAATCAGTTAAATACTGGACCAATCCTCACTTTGACAGGACGTTCTGCTATGGCCCCCAGTGGGGGCTCAGAGGTCTGGCTACTCTCAGCCTTTGAGAGGAGGCTCCCAGGTCCTGCCCACCCCCCCACCCCCCTGGTAGGGGGAGAATGGTAAGGGCTGAACGATACTCCAGTATAGTTAATGCAAAAATGAACAAGAAGAGCCTCCACTAGAACATTCTAGAATGTTCTGTCAAAGATTTGTTCTGAAGAGAGCGGACAGCTTCTATTGGGATGTTTACTATAGGTGGTATTCAGACTTGTTTGAAATTGATGGCAGTGAGGAAAAGCAGCCTCCCCACCCCCACCCCCCAGTGAGTAGTGCATTGAGCATGGTGGGAAAGGAGAATGGAGCTGCGGTTGGAAGACAGGATGTGGGCAAGGAAGGGGTGGATGGAAGGGGTTGGAGGGGGAATGAGGGCTTTTCCTAAACACAATAATATGTATTCCCAGAATCTCTGCTACAGTCCTGCACTCTTCACAGCTTGCTCAGAACTGTCTTGTAGGAAAAATGCATCCTTTTTCCAGAATAACATTTCAGAGGCACATTCCATGGAGGAGACATTGCTGGAAGCTTTTTCTGAGAATTTTAATTTCAGTGAGAATCTGGGAGACCGTGTGTAGAAAACACATGTCAGCCAGCGCCAGCAACATTCTCTGCAGGCCCAATCAATGCAAATAATAATCATCATCAAAAGACGAAACCCCTGTTTTTATAAGTGGGGGTAAAGTGACATCAAGGGCCAAGTATGAAACATTTTCCTTTTTCCACTTGGCACGGTATATATGGGCTATTTATTGTTGCACCTGTGGGTGAAAGCAGACTCTCCCTTGTCCCGCCTGACTGCTTGGAACCCTCTCCCATCAGTGTCAGCAGCAGGATCGAGGCCCAGTACTTCTGACCTCACCCCCCAAGCCTGAAAAGTCAATCTCCCCTTCCCACGGGTCTGCCATCCCAACCCATGAACTCAACAGTATTGAAGTCTGTGAACCGAGACAGCCTGTGTATCTGAACGGGGGTAGGAGAGGGGTTTGCACCTGCTTAAGAACCCCAGGAATGCCTGAGTCAGTGCAAGCTTGTGTGAGGACTGCTGCAGCCAGGTCCTGCTGGACATCACCAAGGGGCTGCGTACACCAAAACCTCCCTGCATTCACCCCCTACCCCCCAGTCCCTCCTGAAGGCAAAGGGCAGCAGCAATCACCGAGTCTGGGTGGGGAGGTCTAGCAGCGGGAGCAGGAGGGGACCAGGCTTTGAAACAAACCATAGTCGGGGCTGGGAGATCAGCACATAGGAGCCCAGGCGCTTGGCCCCGAGTACGTATGCCCCTGTCTCATCTGACCTTATTGAGAAAACAGCAGCAGCAACAGCAAAGCATTCAACTTCAAAAGCAGGGCCCTTCTGAGTGCATGGGTCACAGGCCCACGAAGTCAGCCTTAACCTGACCCTTCCCTCCCCAATCCCCTCATACTGAGCATAACTGTGAGGTACCAGGTCGCTCTTAATTTCCTGCGGTCCTGGCAGACGGTCTGGAGCATCGCATCCAGCCACTGTCCCAAGATAACCCGGCCTTACTCTCCAGCTCTGACAAATTCTCTCCCGGACACTGGAAACAAATATTTAATCAACGATTTCTCTTACCCACTTGCCCCCACAGCCAGGCCACATCATTTTCTAGTTTAGCAGACCTGTTAGACATTAAAATTGTTGACTTTATTGCCTGTGGTTTTTTTTCCTTGCCTGTGTTTTGTATGTGCACCCCACAGAGAAATTTAATGTAGGGTGTTGTCTGTGAACTGGTCTAAGGTTTGGCCAAGGCTTGCTTTTGAAGGGGAGCCTGTAACACGCGCACACATTTTCCAGGGAGTTTATCACTCCATTATTATCTCTACAGGAAGTACTAAAAAAAAAAAAAAAATCAGGACTTCATTTGGATAGTTTTCTCTCAAACAATAAAAGCTAGGTCACATGAGCTATCAGGTAAAAAGTCAGTCCTCCAACCAGCAGGGTTTTTTCTTTCTTTTTAAATGCTGTAGTCGACACGACCGTGTAGGGAGACGGGGTCAAGAATAATCGTCACAAGAGGAGTCTTTACATTGGATTCAAAGGACACAGTATTCCAGTGCCATGGGGAAGATATGATGGCACAGTGGTCAAATCAAAGCACAGCCTCTGGAACCTGCCTGCCACTTAGATTTCTCAACTTCTCTGGTATTTGCTCTCTTCATTGGGAAGATGAGGGTTATAATAACTCATGGTCCCCAGGGTAGCTGTGAGGATGTAACCTCTGTGAAGCCCTTTGCCAGGCAACATTATAGGTGCCCCACAACATTAAATCATGGGTAAACAGTCTGGTAAGAATGTTTACACCAGCACTTGGTGAGCAACCTCTGCACGCCAGGCTTCTGAATGGAATTCATCAGAGCCAGACCTGTAGCAAACCTCTTCTAGATTTTGTTCCTCTTTTCTCATTGAGGAATGACCCCAGTTGCAGGAGAAAAGACGAGGCTACCAGCTTGGAATCAGATGGTGAAAGACTTGGGGTCCATGCTAAGAATCGAAGGCCTTCTCTCAAGTGTATATTAAGCATTAATTTTTAACTAAACTGGGACACTTGAGAGAAAGGGGAGGAGTATTAATTGTGTCAGAACAGAAGGTATAAGCTGTAACTGTGCCTGAGAAATAGGGTGAAGCCAATGCATTAACCCAGTTGGTTACTTTATTTTTGGTTTTTCTCCCAGAGATGACTGCTCTGGACAAACAGAGATGTTTTATTTTGTTGACTGGAAGACTCTCCAGCAAACCTCCAATCAAACTCTGTAGTCAACTCCTATACCCAGACATCTGTTGACCCTGATTGTAGAGTACGTGGGGGAAGGTAAGACTCAGCTCTGGCCCCAAGGAATTCACTATGTAGCTGGTCAGACAGGACACAAATGAACACAGAACAAAACAAACAAAAACAGGGTACAATCCAAAACAGAACATAATGAAACGTTTGGCCTTTATCACATAACACTTGGAGTATGATCCTTAAGTGCCAGGCATTAAATGCCCAGGGAAAGGAAAAGGTGTAAGGAAATAAGTGGGCCATTAGGAGACTGGGATTTGATTGTCTTCCTTAACTGTGAGATGGATTCCTAAAAGTAAAAGAAATTTTGCAGTCTACATGTTATCTTGCATATCTTTTCCCACAAAACCCTCCAATTTATCTGTCTACTAGCAGCTGTCTTTCCATTTAAGGGATCTTAACAGCAAGCCTCTTGCAAAAAATCTGGAATAGGGTTTACTTTTGTTTTGGTCTATGAACAAAGGGCCATAAGCTATGTTGGGGAACCCTTTTAGATATAATTAGGAGTGATTTTTTTTTTTAAGGTAGATTTTTGTCTCAGTGAGTTGTGAAATATATATGAAAAAAGATTGTCATGCTTTATATTTAAATATTATAAACTTCTTTTATTTCTAAGAAAAGATAAACTTGGAGACAGTTTATTATTTGGTGGGGTCAGGAAGACCATGAAAACATTATAGTTGAATCCAATAGAAAAAATAGAACTTTGAAAAGATCTTATCTGTGTCAAAACACAGTGAAATGGTCATCTATTATGAAACCAGGCCTTTCTGGTGTCAACTCATGGCGAATTGCTTAATAATGGCATAATATTTATTAAGAAATTGATACCCGCTAGGCCAATTTCTTTAAAAATCTCTTTTGAAGCTTACTTAAGCTCTGCTAAATTTTGCACCTCAGAAGAAAATCAAGTGATTGTGAGATTTCTATTTTTTAAATGAAAATTTTGGATTAATCTTGAAGATTCAAGGCCAAATACTTTCCAAGTGGGAAAACAATTTCCAGAGAAAGAATAAAGCAGGAATTAAGATGACATTCTGAAGACAGTTCTAAACAAAAGAGGAAAAACCATCTTAAATGTGACCTACCACTGTTTTAGACTTCCTGGGTCTCTCCTTTGCCTCTCTGCCATTCATTCTTTCATTCATTGTGACAACACTGGAGGTAAAAATGGGTGTCCTTGGCTGCTAAGGGTTTTCTATCTGGATGGGATGTAGGAGCACACAAGATCCATAAAGGTAAAACAAACAGCCATTTATTAAGAATGATGGTAAAAGAAAATACTCAGCCTCTAGGATATACATAGAAAGGGACATAAATATTACTGCCTTGGCCAGAAATGGTCAAGTGGAGAGCAGAGGAAGTAGGGCTTAACAGATGGGCAGCTCATAACAAACAGAGATGGTGGTGGTGGTGGAATGGGTTGGGTAGAACAAGTTTTAAGGACACAGTAGGTGGTTTACATATTTTAGCTCATTTAACTTATTTAACTTAATTCCTTAGATAGCTGATGGCTCCTTCCAGAACATATGGTCTTTTTTCCCCTACTTATTTGTTTGAAAGACATTATAGAAACAACATATCAGGGGTTTATGGACTGTCTATTCTAGAAGAACAGATAAAGTTCCCAAAGTTTCAGAGGTAGCAGAGTGTTTCAGAGCTCAGTTTCTAGAACCAGACTTCTTGGGTTCAAACCTTGGACCTGCCACTTACTAGCTGCGTAATGAACTTTAGAAAGGTAACTTAAAACTCTTAGAGATCCGTTTCCTTGTGTGTACAAGTGAACTAAGAAGACTCACTATCCCAGTATAATCAGCATTCCCACTGTGCATTTGGGGACTGTCCTATATTCATTGCTGGCTGCTATCTTGTGGTTTCCCCTCACACCCTCTTGCTGAAGATCATTAATCCTCAAGTATTCTGCCAAGGGAGAGAGAGACTGAACTGGTTGCTATGGCTGGCACTTCATCTTTTCCTGCTATTCGTTTATCCTGCTCCTCTTTCATGGTTCGTCAACTTAATTAATTCCCTCTATAATTCTTCAGTTATTTTCAACTTCAACTTCCAGCTATTTTTCTTCAGTGAATCTACCACCACCTTTCTTGTAACACTTCTAATAAAAGTTCAATCTTTTTTGTCATTAAGAGGATATATTTGCTCTTCGGTGTAATAAATGGCGATCTCCATTACCTTACATTTCACCCTACTTCCATAACAATGAGTACAGCAGGGTTAGACTTTTCTATGACAAACTACCAAAAAAAAAAAAAAATCATTGAAACTCTAAAGTTTGCAATGCTGAAAGAAAAAAAATGTACATTTCCTCTCGTTTTCTACACAAAAATAAAAACTACGGGTAGAATGTCAAGGGGGTAGAACAATTGTAAAATTTGTGTGGAACCACAGAAGACCCCAAATAACTAAACCAATCCTGAGAAAGAAGAACAAAGCTAGAGGTATCATGCATCCTTATTTGAAACTACATTACAAAGCTATATTAAGCAAACAGTATGATATTAGCATAAACGCACAGACATAAATCAGTGGAACAAAATCACAGCCCAAAAATAAACCCACACATACATGTTAACTTATGATAAAGGAGTCAAGAATACACAATGAGGAAGAGATAGTCTTTTCAATAAGTGGTATTGGGAA
Organism: Mustela putorius furo; assembly: GCF_011764305.1. Lineage (NCBI taxonomy): Eukaryota > Metazoa > Chordata > Mammalia > Carnivora > Mustelidae > Mustela > Mustela putorius. The sequence goes on from NW_025421987.1 coordinate 27,399,020, forward strand.
AACTGGACAACCACATGCAAAAAGAATGAAACTTGGCCACTATCTCACAAAAATTAACTCAAGTGGATTAAAGACTTGGACATAAGCCCTGAAACTATAAAACTCCTAGAAGTAATTATAGGCAATAAGCTCTCTGATCTTTGTCTTGGCAATGAAATTTTGGATTTGATGCCAAAAACAAAGGTAACAAAAGTAAAAAAAAAAAAAAAAAAAAAAAATGGACTACCTCAACCTAAAAACAAAGGAAACCATCAACAAAATGAAAGGGCAACCTATTAAATTGCGAGGAAATATTTGTAAGTCAAGCATCTGATAAGGGGTTCGTAACTAAAACATATAAATAACTCATAATGCAGCAGCAAAAACCAACAACCCAATTAAAAATGGGCAGAGGACTTGAATGGGTATTTTTCCAAAAAAAGATAAACAGAAGACCAACAGACACATGAATAGATGTTCAACATCTCTAATCATCAGAGAAATGCAAATTCAATGAGGTACCACCTCACACCAGTTAGAATGGCTAGCATCAAAAAGGCAAGAAATAACAAGTGTTGGTGAGGTTGTGGAGAAAAAGGAACCCTAGTGCACCGTTGGTGGGAATGTAAATTGGTGCAGTCACTGGAAAAATAGGACGCAGTTTCCTCAAAACATTAAAAATAAAACCACCCTATGATCCAGCAATTCCACTTCTGGGTATTCATCTGAAGAAAATGAAAAGACTAACTCAAAAAAAATCTATGCATCCCCATTCTCACTGCAGCATTCCTTACAACAGCTAAAACATGGCAACAATCGAAGTGTCCAACTGTGGATGGATGCACACACACTCTCTCATAAGATATTCAGCCATAAAAAATAATGAAATTTTGCTGTTTCCAACAACGTGGATGGACCTTGAGGGCATTATGTGAAGTGAAGTAAGACACACAGAAAAGCAAATACCATATGATTACATTTACATGTTTAGATGGATCTAAAACAAAACCAAAACCAAGCTCATAGATAAAGAGGACAGATTGGTGGTGGCTGGGGGAACAAAGGGCGACCAAGTGAGTGAAAAGGGTCAAAAGAAACTTCCAGTTATGAAATAAACAAGTCATGAGGATACAATGTACAGCATGGTGACTATAGTTAATAATAATGTACTGCATATCTGAAAGTTGTTGAGATCTTAAAAATTCTCATAAGAAAAAATACTTTTGTAACTATGTATGGTGAGAGATGGTAACTAGACCTCTTGTGATAATTTCACAGTATATACAATACCAAATCATTAGTTTCACCCCTGAAACTAATGTCAATAACATCTAAATTAAAAAACAATCTTGTAGGGGATATTTGTAATCTACAAGAATATAAATTATATTCTAGACATATACTGTATATTGTTCTAGATCATTATAAATAACTTTATTCAAATTTTTACAATTGATTTTCCCCATGAAATAAAAGACAGGGAAAAATTTCAGAACAAGAAACTGTGATAATTAAATTGTGACCTAAACTCGCTGAGATAAAATTACCATCAGTTTAGAACTGAAACAGTGTCGTGCTTTTATTTTTATCTATAGTTAGTAGAATAGGTCAAAATTCTTACCATGCTTTTGCTAAAAATTGCTCCAGTAGATTAAGACAGTGGAAAAGTGAAATTTAGAGACGACAAATCCTTTCAGCTGTATCTTTTCAGGATTCATCTCATTCTCTTTTGGAGGCCACAGTTATGGAATTCTAAGAGTCAAGTGAAGACGATTCCGCAAAAGACGCAAGACAGGAAATTCCCCTTAATGTTTAAAAGACGATCATGACTACAGGACAGAAGTGTGTATATGGAGGGTACTGTGTCTAGTCTTAAAATTTTGCTGCTGCTTTAGTTTCTTAATCTATGTTGGGAGTTGTCCCTTCTAAGGAAACATTAATTAGGTACAATAAAGAGATGAGTTTGGTTACTTCTTTTTTGTTCCTGACAGATTTGCTAAAACAACATACTTCTACAATTTTCTTAATTGTCCACCCCCCCCCAAATAAAACAAAACAGAAAACAAAACCACAAGACCAGCACTTTGACCAAGGTTTTCAATCTAGCACTCAATCTTAGAGCAGACCAGAACTTTAGTGGTAACTGAGCCCATTTTTGTTATTAGAAATTGAGACAAAGCTCAGAAAGTTTAGATAAATCATCTAAGACCACTCAGCATGTTATAAAAGCAACTGACAAAATTTACAAAACCTACTACTCTGTACCAGGGTTTATATTTTCTACCTTGTAAAATTTATTCATAATCTTTACAACACTCCTGAAAGATTATTCTGTATTTTATATGAAAAAAATGAACCTGAGAGAAGTTACATGACTTACCCCAAACCGCCATTAATTGTATGGAATTTGAACCCAGGTCTGTCGGGCTTGAAAGCTCCTAATACTCCTTCCCCACATCCTGCTGTGTCTCTGGGTAGAGGTGGATCTTTCCCAGAATGCACACATTAGCGTTCTAGGCCAGGCTCCTTCCAGCATAGACCATTTACAGAGCAGTTAGTACAGTGTCCTCCTCCTAGCTGCCTCAGAAATCACTCCAAGGAACCAGCAGCAAAATGGTGACTTGGGAGAGAGGCTGAGAAACCCATGGCTGCGGGCAAGGAGCTTGCCCTATTAGAGCAGCGAGTGTCAGAGTTAGCATTTGTGAGAACAGCACAAGAAATTTGCCCTCTTAAATCCCTTTGCGTCCTAACACCTGGTTGGAAGACTAATTCTTTAGTCAGAATTTGTGGGAGTGATAACTATATGATTTACTTTCAATTCAAGCTTTTCTTGCAGTAAGGATACTAAAAATAACTCCTTTACTTGCACTACATAATTGATGGAATACAACGCTTTCCTGCCCAGGTGATGCTGATTAAAGTTGCTTTCGATGTCAAGTGAACATCATAAAGTGTGAGTCTATAAAGATTCAATGTCAAAAAATTCTCATGTTTTACTTTATTGGACATTTGCAAAATGTCCAACAGCTGAACTTAAAAGTGACAAAGGAATGCCAGGATGTGTAAACCAGAAATGAGAACATTCACAGTATGGGTTTAAAAAAAGGATATAGGAACCTAGATCTACTAAATATGAATCATATTTTATCCCATTATTGCTGTTAATAGTTATTCATAGTCACCTGAGATAATAGTACTTATTCTACTGCTCCAATTAATCTACTAAAATTTTAGAAGATTTTGCTGAAGTAATTTTTTTTTTTTTTTGCAGTAGTTCTCTATGAATCCCATTTTCCAAAATAGCAAGATGGAATATTTTGTTTTTCAGGTTTATATGTAAGACCAGTATGTAACTTTTGAAAATGCCTTTTTCAATAGATAGACCAATATGAAAATAACTACAGGAATACTTAGAAGTGATTATTCAGGAAGAGAAGTTTAATCCACCAGTCACTAAATGCTAACTTCAATATTTCTGAATAATCGAACACCTTCTCATTTCAATGGTGGAATCTTTTAAACACATCAAACAAGTCAAAAGTGTCATAGTGTGACAATATTATTTGGAAAATTAAAATAAGTTACTCTGTCTGGGTCTAGTTCAGTACAACTGAACAGCTACTATCTTACTACAGAAGAAAGCAGGAGAGGCTTTAAGTGATTTTTTTTTTTTTTCACAAACTAATGATTCTTTGCTATTGTAGAACAGCTTGTACTCAAGGGATTTCAACTCATCACTTGATAATCATGAATTCACTAATGCGTCCTCAGCACATCTGTGAAAAATAGACTTTATTGCTATTTTACAGATGAGCAGAATTGAGAATGATCATACAGTAAACTGGCGGCAGAAAGAATCAAGACACAAATTTCAAGCAACAGTTTGTGGAACTCAGAATAATGGTTCCTCAAAGATGGCCCAAATCCTAATTCCCAGAACCTGTAAATATGTTTGGCACCATGACAAAGGAGAATTAAGGTTGCAGATATAAACAAGGTCTTTAATTAGCTCATCTTAAAATAGGGAGACATCCTGTATTATCCAGCTGGGCCTAATATAGTCAGTCACAAGGATCTTTTAAAGTAGAAGAGGGAGGCAGAAGATGAATTCAGAGCAATGTGGAATGAGAAACACTTGACTCATTGTTGTTGGCTTGAAGGTGGAAGGGGAATGTGGCAGCTTCTAGAAGCTGCAAAAAGCAAGGAAACAGATTTTTCCCTCAGAGCCTCCAAGAGAGTATGCAGCCCTGCCCACACCTTGATTTTAGCCCAGAAAGAGCCAGGTAGGGCCTCTGACAAGCAGAGCCGTAAGATAATAAATTTGTGATGTTTAAGCCACCAAATTCATGGTAATTTGTGATAGCAGCTATCAAAAACTAATAGTTGCTTAATCAATTAGGAGTAATTAATACAAACAGCCATTTAAAAAACTATAAAGAATAAACTCAAGCAACGAAAGAATAACATTTAACTTGGAAATGCAAGTCCATTTTGAAGTAATAAAAGTAGAAGCACACAGATTCTTTGGCATAAAGAAAGATGGAAAAGGAAAGAGGTGAGAGGAAATTTTTTTTTTTCCTCTTCCACTGGAATACCAGAAGAGAGAGGAAACTATAAAAAGAACACATTTATCTAAAGGATGAGGTAAGAGTTTTTAAAAGACTACTTGGAATAGCCTTCCAGGAGAAGTTTTGGAATCTTTGTCCCTAGAGATTTTTAAGATACAGAGTGATGGATTTTATCTACCCTGGATCGCTTAGATATATACTCGCCTGATGACAAGGGCTGAGACGAGACATACTTTCCTGGCCTCTTCTGGCGAAAATATTCTACACACACTTGAGTCCATTCAATTCAATACCACAATTATTTACTGCCTCTCTACTCAATCTAAATCATCCTATTATGAATAACCAAAGAATAACATAAACCCTGACTTCAAGAAATCCATAGTTTCATAGTGAACCAAGGTAAACAGCCAACCCTATGCAGGCTAGACAATGAGAAGAATCACAAGGGTTGGGTACATGATATATTGATTGAACCTCATTAGATATATAAAAATCAATGTACTCTTATTGATCATAAAACAATATTGTAAGTCTCCACCAGAGACCATCAGAACACCAATTTATTACAATGAGAATTTATCCCAACCTTCCTAAAATTCTGTAAGGAATTTTAAAAATGTTTAAAATTTTAAAGTTTTAAAATTTTAAACATGTTTAAAAATAAACTCTTTATTATAGAATTTCAGCTAAAAAAGGCAGAATGATAGAATTAGTGTATCTATTATTGTATCTAAAATGGATCTAGAAGATATCTAGAATATTAAAAATTACCATTTTAGAAGCCTGATATAAAAGAATGGATTTGTACAATAATCAGCAATACATGCAAAAACTACTAAGTGATAATTTGATGGTGAATTTTATTGTGGAGGGATCCAACTGAGACCACCTAAATACACTGAACAGTCTTATCATCACTGACTATGACACCCGTGATTTAAGTGTCTCTTTTCGTGAGTTGTTAGGAAATACACAGTGCCATCTATGAAGTATTTTTTCTCCCAAAAAGCTGGATCCAAATTTAACACAGCTTCCAAATCTACATATTTTTTCCATGGGTGATACAGAATGTAGAGGAACCAGTTAAAAACTACAGAATGGAAGAAACCAGTTAAATGCAGAACATGGACCAGGATGTATGAGCCAAGTGCTCCATCAAATCAGTGACATTTTCGAGGAGAAGAGAGAGAGGATTGTCATAGGACAAAAGAGACTTAAAAGACATAACAACAAAAGGTAACATGGAGACCTTGTTTGGATCCTGATCCAAAAAAGAAACAACTCGAAGAAGGCATTTTTAAGATCAGCAGGGAAATTTAAATATGGGTTAGGTATCAAATGATATTGTAGGATTATTATTATAACGCGATAAAGGCACAACATTACTCAAAATATCTCTCATCTGTTAGAGAAGTATACTGAAGGGTTCACAGACTTAAACATACAGTGTCCAGTTATGCTTTAAAATCCTGTAATAAGAAAACTGTGTGTATGAAGGAAACATGGACCAGGATCTGTATTAAAGCTGCATGAGGAAACATGAGGACCCTTGTAATATTTCCTCTCCTTGGATGTCTGAACTTTCCATAATAAAAAAAAAAAAACTTAAAGGACAACAACTGTAAGTAAATAAAGTGTAGTGGGTCCATCTGATTAACTCTCATCATTGAGCTACTGAAAGGCTGGCATATTTATATCGGAAATTTTCTTTCTTTTTCTATGCGTATTATTCACTAGCAATCGGACTTCTCTACCCCTTACTGAACACTTTCCCCCTCTCATGGAAAGAGAGTTTACAACTGAGCAAATTCTCAATCGAAAGAACCAAGGGGAGAAACTATCTTAAATATTACTTCTGTTGCTCAATAAATAAAGGAGCTGTGGACTCAGTTCTGTTAGCATGTGGGCTATAGCTTCCGGGCACTTTTTGTAGTAAAGGGTGAACGTGGTGGGGGAGTACTTGCAAAATTTCAAATTCTTTCATTTACATGGTCAGGGTTAGTGTTGTAACATTGGTGAGAAATGCATAATTCTCAAAAAATTTTTTGGCAACAAACTGTAATGTGTTTGTTTTAAAACAATGATCATAGGTAAAAATCTAGTCTACACATTTAAGTAACAATGTCACTCTCCTGTCTAATTTTAGAGTACAACAGGCTTCTCTATGAGGACGAAAGGGCTGCAGGACAAACTACATTTCTCTTTGACATTCCCTGCGTATACACATGAATGCCAGATCTGATCTACGATAGTCCAAGTGACAGGGTTAAACACGGCAACTTCATGGAAAGGCCCTGCAGCAATAATCCTAGCAATGGAGCAACATACAAGTATCATCTGATACCATTCAGAAAGCCTTTGAAGGCATTCATAATAGATGATCCCCTTTTAAAAAATGTTATCCTTTTTAAAAAATGTTAGATGTTGGGGCCCCTGGGTAGCTCAGTGGGTTAAAGCCTCTGCTTTGGGCTCAGGTCATGATGACCCTGGGATCAAGCCCCACATTGGGCTCTCTGATCAGCAGGGAGCCTGCTTCCTCCTCTCTCTCTGCCTGCCTCTCTGCCTAGTAGTGATCTCTGTCTGTCAAATAAATAAAATCTTTAAAAAAAAAGTTAAATGATAACATTAACATTAAAAGATGTTAAATTTTTTTAAAAAGTTAGAAAAGGATAAATGTTATCCTTTTTTAAAAAACATTATTTTTTTTGCAAATAATTTTTCTCAACAAGGCTTAACGATGCTTACATCCTCATATTACATTGCTAATGGGATTAAAACCATTTCCAAAGAAATGTAAAATGCTATCATGCCTGCAAAAGCTTTTACTTTTTTCAATCTTCTTAAATTTAAAAAAAATGTAATATATTTTCTTTTCTTTTTTAAAGGTACCTTCTCATGAAGAGATGCCCGGAAAACTATGGTGGTTATTTTTCACCAGAAGAATGTAAAGACAAAAGAGGGAGGAAAAGTAACCCAGATAAACAGGCTATGTTACAGAGATGTAAACCAGGCATTTTAGCTTCTTTTCCTTACGAAACTTAAGGTCTCTGGTCAGGGATTGTAGTTATAATGGCAATGAAGATTATTATTTCTGCAGCACACGCCAAGTTCTCATTCTGTATTTTTTCCACTAAGAGGCACTATGCTATGTAGGTTACAACAATTATGTAGATGATTTGTAACTCTGGCATTTGGTTTGGCTGAGATGTAGAAGAAAGGGCGTTTGCCTTCAAGATTTATAGTTCACGTGGTACCCATTACCTGTGACCTCTCTTCTTCCCACGCCTGAAACCCAAACATCTTACCGACCACAGCCTCTGTGAATTTCCCTTCTGCTGGAAGAGGGAAGTACTGGTTTGGTGACAAGTTGCTGCCATATCCCAAGAGAAAACCTTCTAATTTTACATTTGGATTTGGACGTAGGAACTTCAAGAGGATGGAGTCGCTCGTGGTATTGATGTGGACTTTCAGGCTTGGCCTTTTACCTAAAAATGGGAACACATAACACAGGGCTGTTATTTTACCACTTTAGTATCCCAGGGCAAGTTTGGGCAAAGGTTAATTGCTAGAGGCATTGTTACTGGAAACCATGCTCTCTACTTAGCTACTGAATATTCCAACACATCTACCCAAACTGCTAAAACATGGGTAATTCTGAGATCCAAAAAAACCAAACTAAGTAACACAGAAAGCAGTCTAGAACACAAAGTAAAATCTTAGGATTTAATATTTGGTAATTTATTATTGAGCAGGTAGATGACATTTAAGGCTACTTTGGGTATCCATGATAGTCAAAACCTTCATTGGATACATATCATCTAGGAAAGTTCAAAGGATCTGAAATTTCATATCAGTAAATTTAACTACTGCACTTTGAAACCCCCCAGCCTCACCAGTGCTGCCCTCCAGCTGTATCCCCACAAGAGAGTGATTTACACAGAGAGTTGGAAACAAAGGGACACAGGTGGAGGGGGTCAGTTTAAGGAGATTAGGGAGTTCTGAGAGAAGATAAACGTAAGAGAAAGAGCTTTAGGTCTCTTTTGGTGCCCACAGGGTCAATGAGACAACTACATGGAAATGATCCCCAGGAGGTTGAATAATCAAGTGTGATGCTCAGTAACAGAACACCGATCCATCTGGATGTCATCAGTTTCTTAACAATCATTGGATGAACTTCCCCAGAGAGATTGTGCAGAATGAGGAAAGAAAACTTAATTAAATTTCCAAGGCTCTTTTTTCTTTTTAAACTATGTAGGCAACAAGGACAGATTATCACACTAACCAGAAGTCTTGACCAAGTGGTGAGTAAACAACATTGTCTTTTGTCTTTGGGACCAGAAGGAGCAGAGTTCAAATACCAGCTCTCCAACTTAATTACCAGTGGCGCCTCTGGCTACTCACTGGACATACTTGGCCCTGAATTTCTTGATTTGTAAATTATGAATACTGGTCCACTTTGATGGGTTGTTTACAAAGATTAGTGCAAATGGCACTATCTTAAAGCTGGCACATAGTAATTGCTCAATAATTGGATACTTAATTAAGCCACAGACAGAAATCCAAAACAGCTTTGTAAGATTTTTTTGTAAATTTGTATTTAACTAATTTGGTAAAAAAAACCCAATCTGAACCATATGAGGCCACCAAGTCTTTCTCAAATCTCACTGAATAATATGTGTAACTATTCACATATTTAATTGTAGGAATATTAACATGTTTAATTAAGGGGTGCTGGCCAAGCCCCCACTGAAGAGGTCCAGACAACCCAGTACATTTCTAAAATCCAAGGATTTTCTGGATTCTGAAACATGTCTGGCCCCAAAGTTTTAGATACAAATTATAGACCTCAATTATTTTCTTTCTTTATTCTACAGAGATTTAATATTTTTAGAACATTTTTCCCATTAGAAAGATTGCATTTATTAATTTAGTAATCCACATTTGATTTCTCATGATTCATTTTATTTATATCAATTATATTCATAAGATTTATACTTCATTAATACCAGTTAGTACCTCTGAACAGCATGGCTTCCCAAAGTCATCACACTAAATTTATACTATTCCAGTCAAAATTAGCCTTGTCTGCCTCAATATAGCTACATAAAGGATTCCAATAGGCCTTTGAAAAAATACAGCTAGCCCCTTCTTGGATACCAAGTTTTAGAAACTACTGTCTTACCTCAGCAGCCAGTACTACTATTTCCAGGTATGTCCATAGTTCTTTATACTTCCAAGTATTTGATGAAATTTTCATAAAGTTCAAGATTCTCAAAGTGTTATTCCCACATTTCTGGCAAAATTGAAGCCCAGAGATACTGGGTGTTTTATCCAAATGTAAGGAAGATTCATCTAGTTTAGTTCACCCAGTGCAAATCTCTCATAGTATAATGAAATTGAGGGCCCTTTGTTCTCTGTCACTCTGCAAGTTAAGTGCAAGATCAAAACTGGATCTCAGTTTGCACCAACTGCACTTCCTGCTCTATTTTTATTGAGAATGTCATCATTACCCAATAGAGTAAGGAGAGGCCAACCTTGAAACCATAATGCTCAAATGATGCTAACTGCTAATGTTTTGTCCTAATTTCATTAGATTTTGAAGAGAGGATTTATTCTTCAGCTATAATATAGATTTTGTCCAAGCCAATTTTTCCCTCCTTAGTTATGTGCCTAGAGTCACTAGGCACTAGTGTAGTGACCCTAGAGTCACTACACTACTTTAGAAGATTGTTAGGTCCCACAGTAAATTAAAACACAGCTGGTCTGTTACCCACCCCTTGTTGGGAAGCAGAGAATAAGGAATATTAGTGCACTTAGGCTATACTCCTGTTTGACTAAGAGCCAAGAGTCACAGCGTCATCACTTTAGACCTTTGCTCATAGGATTTGGCCTGATGTACCACATTACTCTTCCACTTGGAAAGTGGAAAGGATGGCAGCACCAAGTGAGGAGAAGGAAGGTTGTAAACAGAATTACTGACCAACGAAAGTGGAAGTGTTCTCATTTCCTCCACATGGGAATTTTCATGACTCTAATCTTTGTCCTCTTCACTAATGATTTATGTCAGCAAATACGTCAACATCATGTAACTTTTTGAGTGAATTGGCATTTAACTACCTACTTTCTCCAAAATTCCAATTCACACTACTCTCTGGAGCTAAACTTTTAAAAGTCCTCAAAAAGAGAGAGAGGTACACACAAACAAATCTTACCTTAAAGCAGCATCACAAACTTAATATTTTGAGACTATCATCCCAGTTGCTTTTTTGAAGCTGGAAATTCAAGCCCCTTCATTTTCCTGACACATTACTTCTTCCTTTATTACTTCTCAACATATCTTATTTCTTTTTCGCCAGTATAATCTTCTCACATTCGGCAATGCACTTTCACCTATGCTCACATTGTCACCCAATATAGATTCCCTCTATCTTCTGTCTGTCTTCTCTACACCCCTTCACCTACTCAGTAATTATACCACTGGTCTTTTTGGTGCTCAGCAAAAAGGTAAAGCAATTTTTGCCCTTTCAATCTCATTAAGTTTGTCAAGCATTCCTTCAAATGAATGTTTGGATTAGTATTCAATTTTATACTACTGGACAATTTCCCCTGATATTTTAGGGTATATCTCCATGCATCCTATAATAATTTTTAATCTTGGATAAGTTACTCTTCATTCTGAGTAATTCCAGTTTAATGGTTTAGAACACTATTCATGTGATGACAGTTACCTTTCAATGTTAGTATGAAAACCTCTGGTGAATGACATAGGTAGAGTTAATAGAAAAATAATATAATATAATATAAGCTTAACTAGGAAAACATTTATAGGTAAAATGGCAGATATATTGTCCAGAAAAGCCCCAGAGTACAGAGTAATAAGAATACTAGAAAAATATTTTACTGTATCTTATGAGAAATAAAGCCTACACCAATCAAGAGTGAGACTAAATAAAGAATGTGAAAATTTCAGGAAACCACCACCATTATGGCTGAAAAAAGATTGCACATTGATCAAGTAGAACCTTGGATCTAGGATAGTTATTTCTAATCCTCTTCTTCCGACATCCCAGGGTATCTCTAAACAGTTCAAGGGGCTGTTGTGAAATAACAAAAGAAAAGAAAAAGTCTTTCAAAATCCAATTAGAATTAATTTTCTTTTAATTTTTAAAAATAAATACAAGCCCTGTCGCATTAAAATGACATGTCTGTGTTTTAATAAAATTGTATAGTTGACCCTTGAACAATATGGAGATTAGGGACACTAACCCACCACACAGACAAAAATCTTCATATAGTTTTGACTCCCCCAAATTTAACTACTAATAGCCTACTATTAACTAGAAGCTTTACTGATAACATAAATAGTCAATTAACACATATTTTGTACGTGGTATGTATTCTATATTTGTATTCTTACAATAAAGTTAGAGAAAAAAATGTTAAAGAAAATCATAAGGAAGAGAAAATACATATATAGTACTGAATTTATATATTAAAAAAAACTGTGTGTAGTGGACCAAGTGTAGTTCAAACCCATATTGCTCAAGGGTCAACTGTACTTGTAAAAATTGGCAGTTGGCTGCCGGGTCACAGTTTACCAACTCCTACTCAACATCAGTAGTTTTCAGGGAAATGCAAGTTAAAATTACAGTAAGATACCACACACCCAAGAATGGATAATTAAAAGGCTGTCCATAACAAGTGTTAGGCAGGATTTGAAATAACTGGAGTCCTCATAAATTTTTAATGTGAATGTTAAGTGGTATAACCATTTGTGAAAACTGTTGGACAACTACCAAATAACCTATCAGTTTTATTCCTAGGTATTTTTGAGAAAACATGGAAAATAATGCTATGCTAAGCCTTGTATGCAGATATTCAAAGCACCACTGAACTGTACCTAGCCCAAATGTCCATCAGTAGTTAAAGGGATAAACACATTATGGCTTACCCATACAATGGGATAGGACTCAGCAACAAAACAGAACAAATTACTATGTAATTCACCATGGGTGAATCTCTTGTCTGGCATGATATCATGTCACTGTAGCATGGGCAGGACCTTTCTCATCACAAAGTAGCAAGCCTTTCTCAGAGATGAAAGACTTTCCTCTGATTGAAGGTCATTCAATCCTCTTGCCATTATAGCAACTAGTGAAATAGTTTTAATGGTGCCTAATATTATTATTTACATTCAGCAAATGGTACATATATAAAATCAGCAGTCCTTTTTAGCCATGATTATCTTCCTAGAACTGACAAGTCTCAAAGTTTCAAATATATTACATATTCTTCTTACATAATGGATTGCAGGTGGAAAACATTCCAATGTCTTTATGGTCACATCTTCAGTTTACATATTAAGCAGAGAAGTCACTGTCTGACAATGCATTTAAAAATTTCCAAAAGCCATATTTGATGGCATAAATTATATTTAATTAAACTGTAATGTTAAGTTATACAAAACATAATTTTAACATAAGACTTGACAATAATTTAACGTATGCTTTAATTTTTAGAGAGTCAAAAAGAGATCGTATAACAGGCGTGGTACTCAAAGGACTCCCTTTCCTGGTACTATGATCCAAGGAAATGTGTTGAAGGGGAAAAATATCCATATGGAGTCTCATTAATTTTCCTGTGGCAACCACAGTATGAAGGGAGTGGCCAAAGTCAATTATACAAGAACCTTCAGTTGTTTCTGATCTTTGAATAGAAACGTGTTATCTGTAGTCTATAGCATGGATTTTCTTACCAAAAACAGTAACAAACTGAAAGCCAGTGATATGAGTGGAAACTTCCCATAGCAAAAAAGGATGACAGTTTTAAATATTTTAAGGAGAATAAAGATTAAATGTTTCCATCAATTAAGTACAATTAGACACTATAAAAACTACTTCCCTAGTGCTGTAATAGCAAGATGCTTGTAGAGCTTTCCATTAGAAGAGAGTCTATGTAAAGTGGTTATGAAGATAAAGAAAGGCATGACCCTTTCTGCAGTGACATGATGGCATGCCAGACAAGATAGGTAGAAGGCATTAAATTTGCCTTGTCCTGGTTGTGTATATGCAGAAATATAGTTAAATGTACTCACAAAATAATTCCTATAAAGTCCTTTTAAGGGGCACCTGGGTGGCTCAGTGGGTTAAGTAAGCCTCTGCCTTCGGCTCAGGTCATGAGCTACTGTGCAGTAAACACGTGGCAGTTCTACAACACATCTTCCAGAAATAGGGATGCCACTGACAGTTGCTTGAGTCGTGCATTGCAGAACTCTAAATGGCATCATTCAAACAATCTTCTATTTATGGCCCTATACATTAACCACGCTTGCAAAGACCATGCAGAAATAGTTGCTACTTACAAAAATGGGTGATTTGATAAGGGTAACTGTCTTGAAATTCTCTGAATTCTTCCTATAGGCCTCAGACTGCTCCTGCCCAACCTTCTTACCTCAGGCCTTTGATTTATATCTTCCCTGCCCTCTGATTCTGCTGACACCGGTAATAAGGGATATGGGTGGCAAGGATGCCTTATGTAAAGAGGATAGGAGCTCAGTCACAAACATTTTGGACATTGTGGTTTATAATGTACAAATGAAATTGCGTCCTTCAATATATACAATTCGGGAGATGAATCAGAAATCTAAATAAGAACTACAGATTAAAAGAGATTTGGGGCATTCAGGAGATGGTGAGTTAGTAACACCCAGCTTTAGAGATGAACAGCAGGCATCCCTACTTGTGTTTTATTAACTCAAGTCTAAAAGCACAAGGGGAAGATCCCGATGAAAATAGTTTAGATATATATAAAATGAGACTTTTATAAAACTACAGAAAAAAATGCATTTTTTAAAAAGCACAGAAAAAACTGGGTAGAAGTCCCATAAGGCACATGAACAGCTGCCGGAGTGTGGGAATGGGGCCTTTAAAAAAAACTCTGAACTAGACACATACACACTTGATGTGAGCCCAAAGCTCAACCTACAAAGATTCGTGATCTCTGCTCTAGTGCAAGCAGAATAGCGTGTTCTCTCTCCAGTGCCTTGTGGCGAGTTTGCTATTGGAAGACATGTTCCTGCATGTAACATGTACATTCAGAGTTTAGGAAATAAAAAGTCCTGGTTCACCGGAAGAGCTCCCTTTATAAAGCCACACCCAAACTATTGCCATTGAGCCATAACTCCCAGGTGTTGACTAGTTAACTTTATTAGGGTATTATGGTCACCAAATACCTGGAGAATGTTTACTATTGAATTTAGAAAAAAATGACATTTTGCTAGAAATCTGAGAGGGAAAATGTTTTCTTCCTAAGAGCACTTTATTTCTGTTTTCCTAGCTGCTTGTATAAGTGAGTTCCATTTCAGCTAAAACAACCACAGTTTCCACCTTGGTCAGAATTCCCAGTGCCCTGATTCCTCAGGCCAATACTTCACCGTCTGGTGACTTTGGATGACTGAATGAGACAGACTGAACCTGCCAACGTTGACATTTCAGCGCCACTTGGCAGGACTAATAATTTTACCAAAGGAGCAATAACTTCATTACCTACCTTGTAATCCAACCAACAGCCAAGCAGGAAAATTACTTTTCATAGACTACCTTCTAAATCAACAGCCTTTCACTCTTAGGGAAAAATCTCATCCTGAGCTATACGCTGTTGTCACTTGCATACACACCATCTATCTAATTATCCTAAAATTACTCTTTAAACTCTAGAGCATGTTGAGGGTGGGGGGCAACCATATGCAGCAAATAATCACATATTTGCTATAAGGAAAGGGAGGCAGTGGCATGGTTTAACTTCAACAAAATCTAAATAAATTCTGCATTTGCCTTGGGAAGTATGTATATCCATTCATCTGCTTTTCACTTTATTCCTTCACTACCAGGCACTAGGCATTAGTGATACCAATTCAAATATGACTGTCACAGCACAAAGATTAAGCAGTCTGGTAAGTTAGGCAGATGGGTAAGTCAATGATTTCAGTGCAACATCATTCCTACAATTATTACCATGTGGCTACAACAGAGGAACTCAATCTGATGGCAGACGGATAAAGGATGTACAAGGAAAGTGTCCCCTTAGCTTTGTTAAACTAGTGACAAAAATTGTTTTCATTACATGAAAAATGCCAAATGCAAGTAGGGAAGTAGATCTCAAAGTCTACTTTATAATACTTTACCTACCGCTTTAGATAATTCATATAATCTTATTATTTTTAATACATATAAAATAAAAAGAAATCAAACATGCTAAAAGACTTAATAAAACTCATTTCTCTTCTTTTTTGCTCTGTTCTGATCTTTCATGAAATCTCTGGAGTTGATCAGCTTAATTCTCTTGCTATGTAAAGTAAGGAGTGATAACAATTGGTATTCTGGATGGAAGGAAGGATAGGTTCCAGACCAGGATTCTTCAAAGAACCCCCCCCCACCGCCCCCCAATTAGAGCATCTGCATCAGCTGGGAACTTGCTAGAAGTATACATTCTCAGACTCCACTCCAGACTTCTTGAATCAGAAACTTTGGGATGGAGGTAGCAATCTGTATTTTAGCAAATTGGGTAATTCCGACACATACTCAGATTTGGGAACCATAACTCTTTGAAAATAAATAAAATTCATGGGCCCAATTTCTTTTGAAAGAGATTTACAGATACACAGTATCAGAGAAAAAAAAGACCTCAGCTGCCAAGCTATTAAATTTCCTACCATGAGAATTATACATATTTTTTGATCTGTGAACAAACTATTAGAATTTTCTAGAATTATAAATTCTGGAGACTTGTAAGGTAAAATATTTAATAATATTTGGAAAATTTCTCTGGCTTCTAACATCAGTTATAGGGCTTTATATGTGTTTGACCAATCTATTTAAAGATTTAGAAGTACGATGAGCTAACATTATAAAAATTTGGGGGCACCTGGGTGGCTCAGTGGGTTAAAGCCTCTGCCTTCAGCTCAGGTCATGATCCCAGGATCCTGGGATCAAGCCCACATCGGGCTTTCTGCTCAGTGGGGAGCCTGCTTCCCCCTCTCTCTCTACCTGCCTCTCTGCCTACTTGTGATCTCTGTCTGTCAAATGAATAAAAAAAAAACTTAAAAAAAAATTCAAACAGAGAAATGTTGCAAGAATCATGCAATACACATCCATAGAGCCACCATCCAGAGACAATGATGTAAATCTTAATCTATCTCTTTCATCATATTTATCTACCTCTCTATCCATCCATCAATCCATCTTATTTTTAAATGGATTTCAAAATAAATTATATTTCAGTATTCTTCACTCCTCAAATTCAGTAGGTATGTCATTAACTAGAATTCAGTACATTTTTGAGATAAAATTTATATACAAGAAAATACATAAATCTTAACTCTACATGGCTGATTTTTCCACCTGCCATATATTTATGCAACCCAAACCTAGACAAGATTTAGAATATTACCTTCACCTAGAAAGTCTCCTTATTCCTCTACTGGTCTATTTCCACCCCATGCTTCCACCCCAGAACAAAACAACTTTTGTTCTGATTTTTACAAAGCCATAGATTAATTTTACCTGTTATAGACTTCAGTGAGATGGAATCCTATGATATGTACTCTTAAGTAAGGCTTCTTGCACTCAATTCAAGTGACTTCTTGCATCATAATATTTTGGAGATTTGTAAGTTTTATTGCATGTATCAGTAGTGGTTTTGCTGTTATTTTCACTGAGCACTATCCAGATAATTATTAAAGTCAACATTTTAAAATATTCCTGTGTCTTCAGAGTATCAACCTCTCTTGATTTACTGTTTTTTAAAATGTTGATTATACTGTAATAAAATTTTCACTGAGAACAAAGGAAAATTATATATATATTTTTTTTCCAAATATTTATTTACCTTATACTATTTGCCAGAAAGATAAAACTATACTCTATTATTTATAATAGCTGCTTAATTTTTAAGACTTAAATTATTAACAGTAAATGCAGATAAAACTATATAATGATTTCATCTTCACCAGAATGCTGAATACTAGTTACTGATACACAGTATCTTGGATATCTTTCCCTCTCACTCCCAGCTAATGAAATGCCAGGCACCTTTTTAATTTTTTTTCAAGATTTTATTTATTAATTTGACATAGAAAAAGATAGTGAGAGAGGGAATACAAGCAGGGGGAATGGGAGAGGGAGAAGCAGGCTTCCCACTGAGCAGGGAGCCTGACGTGGGCCTTGATCCCAGGACCCTGTGATCATGACCTGAGCCAAAAGCAGACGGTTAATGTCTGAGCCACTGAGGTGCTCCCACCAGTCACCTTTTGACAACAAAGTGTAATATTGACTTTCCTATGTCTAAGAGTATTATTCACCGATACAAAAGTGGTTAAGTTTAAACATGTGCCATTTAAAAAATTGCTTGTCCTAACAATCTCAAAATGATCTAGTACCAAAAAATAAATAAACGGTCATTTGTATTATTTTCCCTCCACTGGTCAATTTTCCAAAAGGACCGATACTCCTTTTTTTTTTTTTCTTACTCTCAATAACTTCAGTACTAACATACATTAAGTTCCACTAAGTAGAAATCAAGTTTAATCAAAGTACTACTTTATAGGACAAAGCGGAAAATGTACAACTTCCACCCGCACTGTAGGAAATCCTCCACATACAAGATCACATATTTCCATTGTGAAACATTGTCTCACGGAGTATATCAGAAATACTCTTGATAAAAATGAAGTTTCCTGTCTCCTAAAAAACTGTCTAAGCACTAATAAAACTTTCTTAAATAAATCTTGCTTTTACTGCAAAGTCTTGTAAATAAAAACAAGAGATGTAGCTAGAATAAACGGTTTCATTTGCCATCATTGTTTAGACGTTTGAAATCTTCATGAATTTTAGTTTGTTCAGTTAATAAATACCCAATGCTGATGATATACAACTGCTTATTTTGAGATTTCACAGTTTCAAAAGCCTTCCATATACTAGAAGACAGTGGCTAAACCATCAGGACAGTTTGATCAGGTAGCTTCATGAACACGGGAGGGTGGGTCATGAGACTTCTGAGTCTCTGGGAAGAGCCACTTCCTAACGACCCCAAAGTAAGTCATTCCATTCTAATAGAGGGGTTCTGACATCAACTTTGCCTTTCACTGTGTTTGACCTGGGTTGTTAATTAATTAATCTAATTAATTCTCTAATTAATTAGAGAATCCCAAATCCATTTTCAATCTTATGTTCAAGGATATCTCTAATACTTCATCCAGACAAAATAATATCTTCCTATTAAAATGCAGAAAATAAAACAGAAAATGAATTTTATTTATAGAAACACTATGCTAATAATTTCCAGATAATATTTATTTTTTATATAACTCCCCAAATTTAACAAATATGAAAAAAGAAAATAGTTTCACAGACATATAGAAAGAATGTATGTGACTGTCACAAATATTATTAAGTTTGTGAGGTATATATAATTATGCCCCATAATATTCACCTATTGTAAATAATTTTTAAAAATTCAGTAATTTTTGGAAAATTTTAGAATTTATTAAGTCTACCACAATCCAATTGGGGAACATTCCCACCACTCTAAAACTTTCTCCTGTATCCATCTGTAGTCAACAGGCATACCCTTAACTCCCACTCTTAGCTCCAAGCAACCACTGGTCTGCTTTCTGCTTTTCTTGTAATTTAATATAAATGGATTTATACAAAATATAGTCTTTGTGTCTGACTTTTATCAGGTGGTACGGTGTTTATGAGATTCATTCAGCCATGGTGCATCATTAGTTCATTCCTTTTGATTGCTCGATAACATTTCATTTTGTGGGTCACATTTTGTTTATCCATTTCCTCAGTTGATGAATAGTTGGATTACTTCCAGTTTGGGGTTATTATGAATAATGCTGCTATTACGAATAATGCTACAAGTATTTGCGTGGACATATGTTTTCATTTATCTTGGATAAATACCTAGGTGTAAAATAGCTGGGTAGTATGGTAACTTTATGTTTAAATTTTTAATAAATTGGCAAAATTTTCCATTTTTGTAATATTTTAAGATTATAAATATTACTCTTGCCTGAGGCCAACATCAAGTTGTGAACATCCAGAAAATGAACTATATTGTTTTTCACTATCACTAAATATATGTTACATAATATTTTCTATAATAAAATCAATAAATTCTGAGATTTCTATCTGTGGTCATTAATGAAATGAGACCACTTAACTTGTTACAATAATTATTTAACATATAGCAACTTTAATTTATCCCAAATGCAAGACATGAGCTTGCAAAATAGTAAGATAGTTACTGACATTCATAGCAATGACT
Source organism: Mustela putorius furo (assembly GCF_011764305.1). NCBI lineage: Eukaryota > Metazoa > Chordata > Mammalia > Carnivora > Mustelidae > Mustela > Mustela putorius. The sequence goes on from NW_025421987.1 coordinate 27,418,900, forward strand.
ACGATACAGGATAAATTACCAAGTTGTCTTCTGTCTCTAGACATTTCCACTTTAAGAATTTCTTAGCCAATACCAATTATGCAAATATTTGTCAAACAGAGAATTAACCAATTTTGGAGAGACTGACTTTAGTCAGTTATCAACTGACTTTAGTTAGTTATCAACTGACTTTAGTTAGTTATCAACTCTGGCCTTGTGAACCAAATGACTTAGCTATTTATCTACATAGTCAGAAGAACCTATATAGTACAAACTATGGTAACTGGGGATGTATTATTATTTTGATAATATTTGTCATTGTCTCTTTTCCAATGAATTAAAATTTGTACAGAACTAAAACATTTTGAATTTCTAAAATGTTTTTCAGTATTAATAAAATATGCCTTATTGTTAACTCTTCTGGTAGATTGTGATTCATGTAGCATTTTCTAGGTGAGAAAAAGCAAACCAACTTGCCTTGAAATCATGGCCTTCCAGTCTGACATTATTAAAATATCCCAGCCTGCATGGTGGATGGGACTCAAGTTCAAGTCTAGGCACTTAAAATAGGATTCCGTAATATTTATCAAATGTTAATAAAATTTAACTGAATGCACTATTTGGGGTAAAATCTTGACCTAAAATTGTAGAAATAAAAAGAAAGTCTTCCTCATAACTCTTTTATGTGACTTTTTTTTTCTTTTTCCTTCATTTAGAGCTTCAGAGATGTGATGAATTGCTCCCACTCCATTCCAAATTCTAAACTGGGAGATGAAGAAGTGAGATTGTCCTTTGAGTATTGCAAGTACTATGCACAGGAGATTGTCCTGTAGACACTGAAAATGGGAATAGGTCAATTCCCACTGGTTACACCATTTCCTAGCATGGGGTGAATCCATTTGGTTTTAAGTAGAGGAAAAGAGGCCAGGAGACAGAATCAAGAACCAAAGTAAGTTGAAGTTGAGATAGTAAACTGTGAGGTAACAGCAGCTCTGAAGCTGATAAAAAAGAAAAAAATACCTGACAAGGTAGCTTATTGGTACCAGGAAATAGACAAAAGGGATACTAGTGTTGCACTGCAGAGGCGCCCAGCCCTTCTAGAGATCCCCAACTCCTACGACTCCAGGAAGTGACATAGGTAAAGGGTGGCTAGAAGTTAGTCAAAGTTTCTATGTACATCTGGGGTGAGGACAGAGGGCAGAAACAGTAACTGGTGCCTTTAGAGATACTAAAGAAGGTCAGTGCAGCTGGGGAGTATTAGGACAAGAGGCACACGGTGACAATTCAAAGGACAAAAGAGGACCTATAGGCCACATTAAAAGATCTGTCATTGTTTTAAAAGCAGTTCTAAAGTATTTTCCTCCACTAAGCTACACACACACAAGCACATACCCAGTTTGAGGAATGAATAATAATACAAAATTTAAATCTTAGACACTTCTAAAATACATCCACATGGTAGAAATCTTGTCTCACATGCCCTTAGCAACAAGCAACTCAAGTAAAATGCTCAGAGCAAAATTTGTTTTAAGTAGGAAAAAATATACTATTTTTAAATGAAAGAAATCAAAGATATTTTACACATAGATTACAGTTTAACTGGACTGCCATTAATACAGGTCCCTCCCGCAAACATCAGATATGTTATTAAAATCATTTGTTATTGTGACCAACTCAGCCAGATTTATTTGCGAGACAAGGAAATAAAAGCTTACCTCTCTTAAAAAAGCAAACAAAAAAGGCAATTGTTATTAATTCTATTCTTTAGCCAAAAGCTAAATGAAAACAAAGCAACTGGCTCTAATTGACTCTGTTGGCAGGAACAGCCCGAGAAGTATGCCTGAGAAGAATTACAACTTACTATAATTCTGTGTTTCCCAAATTATTCCTTTATTGCACTCTATCCCAGGCTGGTAGCACATTTCCTATTCTGCTGCTCTCATATTTTCATCTCCTTCCCAACTACTGCAGTAATAATCCCTGCATGAATTTTTAATTTAAAAATTATACAGATGATACACATTTATTCCAGTTAACAAAATTAAAGAGTTGCAAAAGAGATAAAATTTGTTTTAAAAACTTTGTTTAAAAATTTGTTTTAAAAACTTTTATTTTTAAAAATTTTAAAATTTGTTTTAAAAACTACCCATTATCCAATACACAGTGATGACTTCGGTAAAGATTTTTAGTATCTCCTTCCAGATACGTTTTCCCTGGGTATGACAAATATGACAACTTACAAAGATAAGATTATATTTTGAGTGATGTTTTATAACCTGCACTTTCCTTAACATAAATATACTTCTGTATACTCCTTTTTACCGACCACATTACTTTTAATTATTTATAGGAATCTTCCTTTGATAATAGATAAACATGCCATTTCAGCTCTGTGAGTTAGTAGAATTTATTATTTCAATAATTTCACAATTAGCTTTATTTTGGCAAAATTTGTTATTCATTTTAGAGATGAGGACTTGATCTTATAAAGTTTGTATAACTAGTTTGTGCCTATTTGTTTCTAATCACATTTGAGATCTGTCATATTTAATCCATTGACAATTAGATAAACTCATTGTATTGTTTGTGAGATTACTGCTAACATTTTCAGGCTATGGGGATGATGATATTTTTATGTCCTGGAGATTCTCTGTCTCCTCCTATGAAGAGTGGTATTTTAGGAAGAGAGGACTGTTAGTGGGAAGACAGAGGGTTTGGAGTCAGAATACCTTTGTTCAAGTCCCAAGTTAAACCCGCAATTGCCCTAGTTATTTAAATAGTTAATGGCTGAATGCCACATTCTTCCCTATAAAATAGTATTAATCCTACACAGCTACTGTCTCAGAGTTGTTGGTAAGATTAGTGAAAATTCTTTAAGAAAACAAGTACGACTGTACAACTCAGTGATAGTTGTTACTGATGTGACCTGATTCTTGTTTTCCTTTCAATTTGGCTCTACTTTGGATTTTTGAAGTTCTTTGCATTTCAACCAAATATTCATTCTGTAAATAAAGACATAACTGATTCTAAACTACACAAGGACATGGTCACTGGTACAGAGAGAATAGTTAACAAACATTTTTTTGAATGAACAAACACATACAATACATTTCTTAAATGAGTAATATTGTGTTTGATAGGAATCATTGCTAATATACAAATGAGCCTCCTCAAAGAAGATGCATTATAGTGGAGGATATGAACTTGCAAGAGTTATTACTCACACTCAATTACTCAATACACTCAATATACTCAATAAATTCTACATAGAGGAACAAGCCTCAAGTTGAGATAAGTCAGAGGAATGATGACTGATTAGAAAGGGAAGGGTCAAGAATGGCATTATAGGAAAAATGACAAGTGAGTCGAGTCTTGAATGTCAAGAAGGTCTTGTCCAGAAAACAGGAGGAAGAGAATGTCAAACCGATAAAAATTAAAGTGGTGTGTTTATATGCTGATGTCTGTGACAATCTGTTCCCCAAGACACTGGATATGGTCTGTGCTACCAAAACCTCTTGTTTAAAACAGTCTTTCCATCCACCTTCTAATTTAAAATTAATAGAAGATCATAAACATCTGATGCCATTTCATATCATTTCTACATGGAAATCTTTCTTCTGAGTGGGGAGTTATTTTTAAGGGTTCGAAACATCAAAAAATATATTCGCTCAAGTTCTGTGGTGTCCATCCTATTCCAGGCATCTCGTACTAGTCATCCAGGGTCACCTGATGTCCAGTTTTATGAAGCTGGGACAGCATGGCCAGAGGTCATGATGCTAAACCAAGCATGCTAAATTCCACCCCCATTAAAGATGAAGAGATGCACCTCAGTCCTCTCTAATGAGCAATGGTGGATTAACTCTTCCCATTTACCTTGATAACCACTAATCATTTATGAGCAGCTAAAAATCTGTTATTTCACACAGTAGCATTAGAACAATTTCAGTGGTTTCAGTGATTCTAGAAAGGTCTTGAGACAAGTCTAATACAGATTGGAGAATTCCCTGTTTCAGACATTTAAGTTACCATTCTCCATAATTTCTCTATAACATTTAACACCTTTGACCTCCTCAATGCATGTGCTTTCACATTTGCATCCAAATGTACACACACCCAGCCACCCATACCCATAACCACCCATGCACCCACCTTGGTTTCACTGTGTGACACAATGGTATTCTCAATCTGATTTTTCTACCACTTCTCCATCTCTCTCCTTTACTTTTCTTCCTTTTCTAACCCTCATAACTTGGAAATTCATTAGATTGAATATTTTGCTCCTTCAGACAACTCCTCTGCACCCAAGTCTTCAATAAGACAACCGTTAACTACTATGTAACTTAGCTTACTCCGAGATCTGCTACTCTACTTCTGAATGCTCACTCAGTTTTAGTCCTCCAGACTTCCTGGACTACTGATATGGTCATTGAGGACACCAAAACCCAACTGCCGGAAGCTTCAAAAACTAATTTGCTTCTCTGCTTTCCCTACTCCCCTTCTTCTGCCATAGTCTCAGGCACCTGCATCACGTTTTTCTCATTCTTCAAATATAGTTCTCCCAGACCCCCACGTAGGGTGGCCTCATCAGGATTTTCAGAGTTAGCCTGAAAACACCATCCAATATTACCCATTTTTTGTGATTACCAAACTCACCACCTCTCCCATCTATCCTTCCTAATATTTCCAGGTAAATAATCATGCAATCCTGCTTTGTTATGCTACCCCTTCACCCCCTCTACCACTAGCACCAGAAACAGTAGACGACTCCTGAATGCGTGCAGCATAGAAGTTAAATAAAACTATCATCATAAATGGGAAAGAAGAGCGACTTTGACAAAATAACATCCCAGGCACAAGCTGAATAGTATGCATGCAAAGATGAGTAAGACATTTTCCATCTTGCACTTCAGAAATGAAGGATTTTTCAGTAATGAGGGATACTGATCTCTAAGTGCTAACACTAAAGGACGTTAAAAGCTATGCCCAGAGTGTTACATTTGCAAAGGAAGAAAAGAGTTTTCTGAGGCATGAAGGAAGACACTTTCAGAAACATATCTTAGAGAAAGTAATACTACTTTTTTTTGCCCTTGAGGAGATTACCAGACAGTTGGAGAGACTATTGCTGTACAAAGCAATGTTTGCCATGTATTAAATTTACAGGAAATAGAGATTACTCTCCAGGGAAAGGTCCATGAGGAAGGGGGGACTTCAACCAAGCCTCAAAAATAAAAGTCAAATGAAGAGTAGAATCTAGAAGAGCATTTCAGGTTGGAAATGACAGAAACAGAAACCCTTATTAAACTACAAACCCTGCCTATAGTTACAAATAGGCCAATTTGGTTGAAAGAGAAGTATGATGTTCACAGTTCCTTGGAATCTTGGAACTGGAAGGGGCTTTAAAGCAACTGTGTCAATTCCCTTGCTCACTCACAATGACACTAGACAGATACAGCAGAGCCAGGCTGTGGATTAGTTCTTAGGATGAGCTGAGAATCTTTCTCACTGCTAAACTCTAGTTCATCTAAAAAAGGCCCAGAAACAGTGATCCAAGGCACTGCATTTCTGGTTTTCATCACAAGAGTTTCCTCTCAAACACAGTATTGAGATATCCAGGGGATATTTGCCTTTTAGAAACATTGTGGGGGTCATTTCAAAGACTTATTGCTATTTTCTATTGTGACATATTTAACCAAACCTTGGAACCAGCAATACAAACAGGAAGCATTAACTTCAAGCCAAAAAGGCAACAACTCTGATTTTTTGGCAAAATTATAAAAAGGCTGAAGAGAGCTGGGAATCATGAAATGTTGGAATTACCCTTTGGATAGAATTTCACTGGCTAGCTGTTGGTCACGGAATCACTTCGAATCAATTTAAGTATCATTTTCATTTACATGTTCTTCCTAAATTCCCTCTGTTATATTTATTTTTAGAATGGACATTCCTTAGGAACCTCTTTTCATTCCTTTTTCCTTTCCTCTGTCCTTCACTGTTATAATTTAAATATGAATTATGCAACAAAATAAATGAAGCAGCAATAAACTGGCTATGGTAAGGAATTATGGTAGAAGTTTTAGCTGCTCTCTTCAAAGAAGTAAGAGACAACACAAAACCACAGATCCACAAGCCTTTATATTACATGTAATCTTAGTAAATAATCTGTACCAGATAATCTTTTTTTTAAAAGATTATTTATTTGACAGAAAGAGAGAGAGCCAGAGAACACAAGTGGAGGAAACAGCAGAAGGAGCAGGAGAAGCAGACTCCCCAGTGAGCAGGGAGCCTGATGTGGGCTCAGGATCCTGGGATCATGACCTGAGCTGAAGGCTGCTGCTTAATGGACTGAGCCACCCAGGTACCCTGCATGCAATAATCTTAGTATGAACATTTTAATCCGTTTAGGGGGCCAAAAAACATTAGTTGTCTGTGTTACTGCTCAAGGCACAGTGAACTCTCTTCTTCCACACTTCTGGGCCCCAATTAAAGTGCCAGATAAATTGTCATAAAAATCCACATGACCCAACAGCACACATGGAAATGCCTATCAGCACCTCTCAATGTTATCAGAAATGGCACATTTCCACAAAGCCCAGGGCAAAAGTAAAATAAATGTGTTTTTCATTCCTTCCATTTTTTTAAAACGTTGGTTTTATTTTTTATGGAATTGTATAGCGTGTCTGACAAGTGACTGGGCAGAGAAACCAGGACATGTCTCCTTTATAAACTCAGTAAAGTTTCTCCATAAGTCCGCAGCAATAAACAGGTGTCATCAGGCAGAGAGTGGTGGCAGTTTTGATGTGGAGAATCCATGCTGCATAGTTCTAGCTCAAAGAGTTTGCTGTCTGCCCAGGCAAACAACAGATTTAGCCCAAGAAAGAAACAAGGCTCCAGCTCTGAAAAAAGGCCAAGAAGTACACTCATTGCATGTCAGACAACTGTCACAATGGCATCATCTGAGCAGGGTGGGGCAAAGCACTGGCCCTAGAGACTCTCTTTCCTTGAAGATGATGAGTGGACTTTTTAAAAAATGAAGATAAACTTTACTATCATGAGTGACTGTGATGATCCAGTTCTCCTTTGTAACATGTTCACTGTGTGACCTCACCTCCACCCTTCCTATAAATAATATTAGATTTCCATTACATTTATCAACTTCCTGGGGGCCATATTTGGTCAGATGCTTGATCTATTTCTTTCTTCATAAAATGTTAAGTTACACTTTTCTGCTTGAATCCTCCATTATTTTCATAATTTCTCAATACTTTCCTTTTCACAAATGTTTTCTAATTAGAATTATACAAAAATAATAAGTAATACTGCTGATAATACTTCACACATGGGATCTTTTGCATCTATTGTCATACCTATATGGTAGATTTTTAAACATTATATAATTCATTCATTCATTCATTCATTCAACAAATGTATTAAAGATCTAGAATATGCCTAAATCTCTTCTATGAGCTGAGAATATGGCCATGAACAAAACAAACAAAAAGCCATGTTTTCATTGAGCTTACATTCTAGTGAGAAGAGATAAATCATAAATAAGATATATGTATGTCAGATGATGGGACAAATACTACTGCTGTTTCTTGGTAATCCAATTCCCTTCTGATTCTGGGCACATGAAAGGAGTGTATGTTTCCATTTCATTGAAATTAATCATAATCATGTGCTTAATTCTCACCGCGGGCTTGTGGGCAACAGGGACATCCACACCAACATATTAGACTCTTGGTGTTCTAACCTCTAAATCTGTTTTTCCCCTTCTATAGGGAAGCAAATAACCAGAAGGAACCTGGGTCCTCAAAGACTACGAAGAACAGAGGTCCCTGATCATAATCAGTAGCTATGTACTTGACCAACAGGTATGTTTTATTATTTTAAAGTCCTTGAGATTTGGGGGATGTTTGTTGTTGAGGCATCACCTAGACTATGCTGACTAATACAGATGGTGATAAATGCTGTGGAAGATAGTAATGCAGGGAAGCACATAGAATGTTTTAAGGTGGAGAAGAGTAACAATCTCAGAGGACAAAGAAGTTTTTCCTTTAGAAGTTTTTCCTCTTCTTTCCTGAAGAAAGGGAGGTGGCAAGTCATTCAGAAATCTGGGGGAAGAACATTACTAGTTTGAGGAACTCTAAGTGTTAAGGCCCAGAGAAAGGGACATGTGTGGCTATTGTGGCTGTAGGAAGATGAGCAGACAGAAAAGAGTAAAAGGTGAAGGCAGAGATAAGTGATGTAGATATATAGGCCCTTCTAGGGAGAATTTGAGTGCTTACTCTGAGACAGTAAGCTATTGGAGGTTTTTCAACAGAGGAATGATAAGATTTGATTCCTATTTTAAAAGGATGAGTGTTTTGTTGAGAATATTCTAAGAGGTGAAAGCAGAGAGTTTAGTTAGAACATTATTCCAGCAATCTGAATGGGAGATCCAATGGTAGCTTAAATCTGGATGAGAGAAAATGTGAGAAAGAAAAATAGAGACATACAAATTCTTCATAAATTTCAAACGTAGAGCTAAAAGTATCTGCTGATGAACCAAATGTGAAATTTATGAGGGGGAAAAAAAAGGAGTTACAAATGTCTCAAGTTTTTTTATACCTAAGTGAAAACATGAAGTTGTCTTAAATGGAGTTGAGAAAGACTTTAGGACAGAAGGCATTTAGGAGCTTAATTTTGGACAGGCTAAAACCTAGGTGTCTATGAGAAAGTCAAGCATATTTACTCAGTTGGGACTTAAATAAATCAGTCTAAAGTTGACAGTGTGGTCAGGGCTGGAAACAAAAATTTTCAACTAGTTAGTATATAGATGATATTTAAAGACATTCAGCTATGAAATCACCAAGGGAGGGAGAAGAGACAGAAAAGAGAAGTTATCCAAGGACTCACTCCTGAGACACTCCAGTTTAAGAGATTGGTGAGATGAGGAGGAATCAGCCAAAGAGACTGTGGAGCAGCCAGTGAGAAAAAAGAAAACCAGATAAGAAGAAACTAAACCCCCAAACTGTTAAGTTACTTGCCAAGGGAGAACCAAGCCTTCACTGTGATCCTGGGCCCCATTGTTCACAGCTCAGTTCATAGTGCACGGAGACTGTGCTAGAAATCAGCATAACTGCACAATATTTTTTGTGGAATATCTTGCAAATAATAGTCCAAACATGAAAACATGTGATTGGTGCTACAAACAATAAATTGCCTAAGAAATGAAACAGAAGACAAAGACAAGATTATAGAGAGAGAAAGAGACAAAGCAACAATTGGAATAAGCATTTTCTTTGTAGCTTCACTCAATCAAAAAGAATGGAATTTGAGCATAATCATGTGCTTAATTCTCACCGGAAGGACAAGCAATACAATATTTTTATCCAGGGTAATTCTGTCATAGGACAAATACCCTCTGATGTACTATATCAGAAAACTAATGAAAGGAGCATGCATACCTATAGTTTTAAAACAAGATTATAGTATAAAAGTGTTACAAAATTTCTCTAACACACTGAAATTTTTTAAAGATTTATTTATTTATTTTTAGAGAGAAAGAATGTTAGCAGGGGAATGGGCAGTGGGAAAGAATCTCAAGCAAACTCCCTGCTGAGTGGGGTGCCCCAGGTGTCTCAAAGCAATTTTTTTAAAAGAGAGGGTAAGGGAGCAAGGGAGCAAAGGGATAGGGAGATAGAATATTAAGCAGGCTCCACATCCTGCATGGAGCTTGATGCAGTGCTCTATCTCACAACCCTGAGATCATGACTTTAGCTGAAATCAAGAGTTGGACACATTATCAACTGAGACACCCAGGTGTCCCTAGCATACTTAATTTCTGATTTACACTTAGAATGTAGCATATTACAAAAAAAATCACTCCTATCCTATAATAACCAGAAAAGAACCCCAAACAATCTTCAAATTTTCAGGTTTTCTTAAACTAATCAAAACCTTGAGGTTGCAGGGAAGTTTGAAGTCCAAGAAAAACACAAGCGCAGCTCAAGAGAGATGCTACTGGATGTCACTGAAACTAGTAAGAAGAATTTGATTGAAAAAAATTTCTTTGATTTTAATTTTTTTATTTGAGGGGCGAAAGGGAGAAAGAGAGAATCTCAAGCAGACTCCATACTGAGGGCAGAACCAGAGTCAGGGCTTGATCTCATGACCCTGAGATCATGACTGGAGCTGAAATCAAGAGTCAGATGTTTAATTGACTAAGCCACCCAGGTGCCCCATTTGAAAATTTTAAGGAATTCCTAAAGGCCAAGTGTGGACTATCATGAGAATATAAAAACCCTGGAGCCACAGACATGAGCATTTGCACCCACTTGCTGGCTCTTCCTCAGGAATCTCATTGTTGCTTACAAGAAATATTATAAGCTGCAAGAGAGTCCTAAGCAAGCCTCTTTTTGTAGAGCAAGCACCAGAGAAACAATAGCCGCTGTAAGAAAGTCATAAAACAGCACCCAGATCCTTCTCTCTTATCTTTCCTATGGAACACAAGCCTAACCTCATAGGGAACATGACAACCTTAATGCCCTACAGCATAGGTGAAGAGCCACTGGAGCTGGTAGAAGGGAACAGGAAAATATGCTTTATCCCTGGAAGAAGGAGAAAAATACCTTCTAGGTCCAGACGATTAGAGACATCCACTGGAAGTGAGGCAGGACCACTGAGAAGATGCCCCTCTTAAGACCAAGGGAAGTATACTTTTCTAAGACTGAGTCTGCATCAGAACAGAGAGAACCCGATTGGGCCCCCTAGCAACAAGCTAAGATGAATTGAGTAACAAAGGACAGCATTTTAATGCTAAGGAAACATCAAAAACAGGAGGAGAAACCTTCCCTGAGTTGTAGGCTCAAAGGGAAGACATTAAGAAATACCCTCTCATACATTAATTCTGATTTTACAAGGGCGGCTAGAGGAATATGAAAACTGTGGTACACTGGAATAACCATGGCAACCACAAAAATACAAGCCCAGCACAACTAATTAAATGGTTGTTCAACCTAAGAGCCTAGCAAAAGAAAATGCATACTAATTTTCCAACATAAAATATATTTTCCTCAAGCATTGTATATTAACAGATGGTAACTATACTTATAGTGAGCATAACATATAAACATGCTGAGTCATTATGTTGTAGACTGAAGCATTGTGTGTAAATTATACTCAAAATTTAAAAAACCTATTTTTCTTAGTCTATATTTTTCTAAAAGATTTTAAATTTAAAACAATAAAATTATAAGATATACAAAGAAGCAAGGAAAAAAAAAAAACACTGACATGATACAAAGCAATCTGCAGACCCAGACTTCAATATCCATGATGTTGGAATTAGCAGACAGAAAAGTATAACCATGACAAATATGCTTAAGACTCTAATGGAAAAGGTGGACAGTAAGTATGATCAGATGATAATTTCAGAAGAAAGCAGAAAAGGATAAGAATAAATCATACTGAAATGTCAGAAATGAAAAGCATGCTAATAGAGAAGCAAAAAAGAGTGTCATTTTTAAAAAGTGGAGCATCCAAGAAGGATGATATGAACCAGCTCAACATGCAAGTGATTAGAAACTCAGAAGAAGAAAGAATTGAATGGAAGAAATATTTGAAGAGAGAAATGATGAAATTTTTGTAAATCCATGATGGGGGGACCCTGTTTCAAACACTGAAACACTCTACCCATTGAATATACCTCATACCAACTGCCCATCATTACACTTGAATTTCCAATTTTGAATCACAGAGTCAATCTTATCTTAGAAAAAGAAGATACTTGTGTCACTAACAAATTGTAGATGAAGAAGGCATGGTTCCTCCCGGGGCTCAGCTATAATTCACATATTATGAAATGGTATTTTACTATAGAATGGGGTGATGTTGGCAACAACAAACACTATTTAAAGTCATAGAAAGAAGAGAAATGGTAGCATGAGAGGAATATTTGGATGTAACAGTAGGCCTAGTTACCAGAGTGAGCATAAAATGTGACATGTGGGAGAAAACAGCCTAATTCACAATTAGTGGTATGGCAAGATCCAAATATCATTGCCCCTATTATAATGCAAATGGTCAAAGTCTCATTGCAAAATTTAGGTTTTACAAACTCAGAGCTTTTTGTTCACAATATTCTCAAATCAGCATTAAAATTACCATCAATATAGTTTTAATCATACATGGAACATAAGTAATAGCACAGAGGACCATAGAGGAAAGGAGGGAAAACTGAATGGGAAGAAATCAGAGAGAGAAAGATAAACCATCAGAGACTCTGGACTCTGGGGAACAAACTGAGGGTTACAGAAAGGAGTGGGGTGGACAGATGGGATAACCAGGTGATAGGTATTAAGGAGGGCACATGTTGTGATGAGCCCTGGATGTTATATGCAACTAATGAATTGTTGAACACTACATCAAAAACTAATGATGTACTATATATTGGCTAATTGAACATAAAAAAATACCATCAATAAATCTGTTCAACCTCTAGAATTACTAATTCAAGAATCCCAGACTCTAACTGCAATTTATTCTCCTTGCATATTAAGCTACTTCCACTATAGTCTTTCTTAGATATCATTGGAAGACCACCTTCTTGGGCTCTTACTTTTCTCCAAACTAGGATCCTCTTCTGTGGTGCATTAGATACCCATCCCAGCAATAATATTCTTGTCACACTCCAAAGAGCTTTAGGCCACATTTCCCCCCCCCCCCGAAATATTCTTCTGGTGATAACTTTACCCTGGATGAACCTAATAATCTGCTTTTATGGCCCTTATCAATGTGTAGCAAATCCACTAGACAACATTACACAAGAGGGTAGAATGTATCACTATACATTCATGGTCACTAATTTCAAGTGGGATCTTATTCCTCTGGCCAGAGGAATAAGATATTTTTCCATCCTCCCTGACAACTTTGTCAAACATTCAGCCCTTTACTCCAACTTGTCTCCTCACTGAGCACATCATCTCTTCACAGGAATATTAAAACCATTGGACAGAAACAATCTCAAATTCCCACTTCTAAATCTACATACCTGTCTACATCAGCATCCATCATCCTTCTTTTCTGGCATAATGGGAATCATCTTTTCCCTTATCTAAATGTAATTTTAAAAAAAAAATAAAGGTAATTTTTCCACTTATACTCTGCATGTTTTCCATTCTCCCTTTATTCAGAGAAATTGCACAAACCTACTTCTTTCAACTTGATCTTTACATTTGACAGATAAAATATGCAAACTCTCATCTTAAAAACAACAGCAAATTATGGGGTGCCTGAGTGGCTCAGTGGGTTAAGCATCTGACTTTGCCTCAAGTCATGATCTCAGGGTCCTTGGATCAAGACCCATGTTGGACTCCAGCCCTGTGTTGTATTTCATGCTCAATGGGGAGTCTGCTTGTCCCTCTGCACTTCCCCTTACTCATTCTCTCTCTCAAATAAATAAATCTTAAAAAAAAAAGATAGCGAGTTATGGTTTCCTATTCCCTGTGTAAGGAGCTCAGCACTTATTCTAACAGTAAGTAACAATCTGGTCAGACTGAAAAATCAACACCCCTTTTAGTATATGTAAGAGAGGAGAAGACACTAGGCAAACCACTATCCCCAAGACTGGAGAGAGAGACAAGTGGAAACAGAAACTCTTGGCTTGCCTAAGCAGAGTCTCATGATCAGGAACTTCTGTAGTAACCAATGTTGTGATTGACAAATTGCTGAAGGCTCTGTGTAGACAACTCTGAGAGTTAAAAAGTCCAATCGTAGCCCCCCCCCCCAACCAAAAACTTTATGGGATTTACCTCCAGATGTTCAATCAACCAGGTTTTAATTGGAAATGTCAAAGAAAAATCTCTTCCACCTTCAGGCAAAAGGAGGGGAAAAGGAACCATTTTAAAATACAGCAGAGCATTCTGTACTTCTTAATAAGGCCTGTCTGCAGGGGAAAGTAGTTAGCTAGAGCCTAACAAGCTGGGCGTATCATCAGAGCCTAACCAATCTGGAGAAGACAAATACCCAACTCCAGCCCACACTAGCCATCCTGTCCCTCCTGAAGGGAGAGAAAAGTATTGAGAACAACTTTTGAAGCTCATAGTCTAGAGCCATAGGCTCACTACAAGATTATAGTCCTAATCACGAGATTATAAAATGCTGCTTCTCCCTCCACACTTCACCACTGCAGGCCTATTTACACCAGTTTCTTTTGTCTGGTGTTTCATATTCTATTGGGAAAAAATTACATAGAATATTAAAAGGAAAACCCCACACACAATTAGAAGAGACAGACAGCATCAGAACCAGACTGGGTAGGGATGTTGAAATTATCAGAATGGGAATTTAAAACAACTATAATTCATATACCAATGGATCTAATGCATAAGGTAGACAGCATGCAAGAACAGATGGGCAATGTAGAGACTTGGAAGTCCTGAGGGAGAACCACAGAAAAATGCTAGTGAAAAGAAAACACTAATGGATTTTTAAAAAGATAACAGAAATAAAGAATAATTCTGACTTATTAGTGGGCCTATTTATAGACTGGCCATAGCTGAAAAAAGAATCTCTGAGCCAGAGAGTATAGTAATAGAAACCTCCCAAACTGAAAAGCAAAATGATTAGACAAAAAATATTAAACAGAACAGAATATCCAAGGATGTTGGGACAGTTAAAAGGTGTGACATATACATGGTGGGAAGAAAGAGAAAAAGGAACAGAAGAAATATTTGAAACAATAATGACTTAGAATTTCCCTCTAATTAATGTCAGACAGCAAATCAAAGATCCAGGAAGTTCAGAGACTATCAATCAGGATAAATGTCAACAAACAAACCCATATTTAAACATATTATTTCAAATTAGAGAGAAATCAAAGATTAAAAAAAATCAAAGATAACCAAAAAATTCCTAAAAAAAAAAAATCCCAAAGAATAAAACAGCTTACCTATAGAAGAACGAAGAGAATAATCACATCCGACTTCTTAGAAACCATGCCACCAAGAAGAGAATAGGTAAAATATTTAAAGTGTTGAGGAAAAAAGAAAAAGATAGCTCATCAACCTAGAATTCTATGGCCTACAAAATTATTTTTAAAAGGGAAATAAAAGGCAAATAAAGACAGTAATATAGGTCAGAAACTTGGATCTACATAAAGAAAGGAAGGACATTAAAGAAGAAATAAGTGAAGGTAAAATAAAAATTTTTATTTTTCTTATTTTTAACACATCTAACAGATAATATTTTGTTCAAAATAATAGCAACAATATATTCCATCATATATATATCATATATGCCTCTGTGTGTGTGTGTGTGTGTGTGTGTGTGTTGCATATATATGTTTATATAAGTGAAATGAATGACATAAATGATTCAAGGGATGAGAGGGAGGGATTAAGATTGTTTGGTTATTTTAAGGTACTCATGAAGTGAGCACCAGGAAGTGATATTGTATTATTTGAAAGTGGACTTAGGTCAGTTATAAATTTATATTGTTAATTCTAGGGCAACCACTAAAATAAAGATATAAATGATATTCTAAGAAAGGAGAGAAGGGGCGCCTGGGTGGCTCAGTGGGTTAAGCTGCTGCCTTTGGCTCGGGTCATGATCTTGGGGTCCTGGGATCCAGCCCTGCATCAGGTTCTCTGCTCAGGAGGGAGCCTGCTTTCCTCTTCCTCTGCCTGCCTCTCTGCCTACTTGTAATCTCTGTCTGTCAAATAAATAAAAATAAAATCTTTTTTTTTAATAAAAATAAAATCTTTAAAAAAAAAAGAAAGGAGAGAAGATAAAATTATATAAATGCTCAATTAAAATGACAAAAGGCAGAGAAAGAGTAGAAGACAAAAATAGTAAAACAGCAAGAGAAACATGTAAAAAAAGTAACACCTATGGTAGAAAAAAACCCAACTATATCAATAGTCACTTTGAATATCAATAGTCTAAATGAGCTAATTTAAAGATACACTGTCACAGTGGATCAAAAAACCAGACCCAACTATCTGTTGTCTACAAGAAATATAAAGGCATATATAGATTAGAAGTAAATAGAGAAAGCTATACCACGCTAACACTAATCAAAAGAAAGTAAAGTAGTAATATTAATTTCAGACTAGAGTAGACATCAAAGAAAGGGAAGGTATTAGTAAGAAATAAGGACATTATAATGATAATGGTGTCAGTTCTCCAAGAAAACATAACAATCCTTACTATATATGTGCCTAGCCACAGAGCTTCAAATTATGTGAGGCAAAAACCAATAGTATGGCAAGGAGAAACAGGTGAATCCAATATCATGGTTAGAGACTTCAACATGCCTTTACTAGAAATGAAGAGATCCAAAAGGCAGAAAAATCAGTGAGGACAATAGTTGAACTGAACAACTCCATGAATCAACTGGATATAATTGACTTAAATATATTAGTGCATATACATTATTCTCAAGCACATTGAACATTCAACAAGATAGGCCACATTCTAGATTATAAAAATGCCTTAACAAATTTAAAGGAATAGAAATATACAAAGTCTTCTCTTAGACCACAATGGAACTGAACTTGAAATCAATAAAAGAAAGATTAATCAAAAGTCCCAAAATACATGGAGATTAAACCATACACTTTTAAATAACATATGAGACAAAGAAGAAATCTCATGAGAAATTGAAAAATATTTTTAACTAACTGTAAATGAAAACATAATTTATCAAACTTTGTGGTATGCAGCAAATGTGGTGCTTGTAGAAAAATTTATAGTATTGTCTGTATGTATTAGAAGAGAAAAAAAGATTTAAAATCAATAGTCTAAATTTTCACTTTGGTAAACTAGGAAGAGAAGAGAAAATTAAATCATTAAAGCTAAAGTAAAAAGAAGAAAAGAAATAATAAGAATTATAGCAGAAATCAATGAAATTGAGAAGAGGAAATCAATAGTGAAAATCAACAAAACTAAAACCTGGTTTTTTTAAAAGATCAAAAAGTTGATAAACTGATAGCCAAACTAATTAAGAAAAAAAGAGAAAGATACATAAATAATATCAGAAATGAAAGAGGAGATATCACTACAGATCTTATGGACATTAATATGATAATCAAGGAATACTGTGAACAACTCTATACCCACAAATTTCATAACCTAGATGAATTAGGCCAATTCTCTGAAAGACACAATTTGCCAGAAATCATACAAAAAGAAATAATCTGGATAGTCCTATGTCTCTGGTTTCTACCTCATTGATCTCAGCTCTAATCTTGATTATTTCCCTTCTTATGTGCGGAGTTGGTTTGATTTGTTGTTGATTCTCCAGTTCTTTAAGTTGTAGAGACAGCTGGTGTGTTCTGGATTTTTCAAATTTTTTGAGGGAGGCTTAGATGGCTATGTATTTCCCCCTTAGGACTGCCTTTGCTGTATCCCATAGGTTTTGGACCAAAGTGTCTTCATTCTCATTAGTTTCCATGAACTGTTTCAGTTCTTCTTTGATCTCCTGGTTGATCCAAGCATTCTTAAGCAAGGTGGTCTTTAGCTTCCAGGTGTTTGATTTCCTTCCAAACTTTTCCTTGCGGTTGAGCTCAAGTTTCAAAGCATTGTGATCTGAGAATGTGCGGGGAATAATCTCAGTCTTTTGGTATCAGTTGAGTCCTGATTTGTGACCCAGTATGTGGTCTATTCTGGAGAAGGTTCCATGTGCACTTGAGAAGAATGAGTATTCTGTCGTTTTAGGGTAGAATGTTCTGTATATATCTATGAGGTCCATCTGGTCCAATGTGTCATTCAATGCTCTTGTTTCTTTATTGATTTTCTGCTTCGGTGATCTATTTCTGAGAGAGGTGTGTTAAGATCTCCTACTATTAATGTATTCATATCAATATGACTCTTTATCTTGCTTAAAAGTTTTCTTATATAGGGGCACCTGGGTGGCTCAGTGGGTTAAAGCCTCTGCCTTCGGCTCAGGTCATGATCCCAGGGTCCTGGGATCGAGCCCCACATCGGGCTCTCTGCTAAGCGGGAAGCCTGCTTCCTCCTCTCTCTCTCTGCTTACTTGTGATTTCTGTCTGTCAAATAAATAAATAAAATCTTTAAAAAAAAAGTTTTCTTATATAATTGGCTGCTCCCATATTGGGGGAATAGATATTTACAATTGTTAGATCATCTTGGTGGATAGTCCCTTTAAGAATGATGTAGTGCCCTTCTGTATCTCTGACTACAGTCTTTAGTTTAAAATCTAATTTGTCTGATATGAGAATCGCTACCCTAGCCTTCTTTTGAGGCCCATTGGCATGAAAGATGCTTCTCTATTCCTTCACTTTCAGTCTGGGTGTATCTTTAGGTTCAAAATGGGTCTCTTGTAGACAAGAAATGGATGGGTCCCAGAGATACAGTAGAACATATCAATGAAACTAGAAGCTGGTTTTTTGAAAGAATCAATAAGATCAATAAACTATTGGCCACACTAATCCAAAAGAAAAGAGAGAAAGCCCAAATTAATAAAATTATGAATGAAAAGGGAGAGATCACAACTAACACCAAGGAAGTAGAAACAATCATCAGAAGTTATTATCAACAGTTATATGCCAATAAGCTAAGTAACCTAGATGAAGTGGATGCATTCCTGGAAAACTATAAACTCCCAAAATTGAACCAGGAAGAAATCGACAAACTGAATAGACCGATATCTAGTAACGAGATTGAAGCAGTGATCAAAAACCTCCCCCCAAAAAAGAGCCAGGACCTGATGGATTCCCTGGGGAATTCTACCAAACTTTCAAAGAAGAAATAACACCTATTCTCCCGGAGCTGTTTCAAAAAAGTGAAGCAGAAAGAAAATTTCCAGACTCTATCTATGAAGCCAGCATTACCTTGATCCTCAAATCAGGCAAAGACCCTACCAAAAAGGAGAATTTCAGACCAATATTACTGATGAATATGGATGCTAAGATTCTCAACAAGATCCTAGCAAACAGGATCCAACAGAACATTAAAAAGATTATCCACCATGACCAGGTAGGATTCATTCCTGGGCTACAAGGATGGTTCAACATTCACAAATCAATCAGTGTGATAGAACAAATTAATAAGAAAAGAGAGAAGAACCACATGGTCCTCTCAATTGAGGCAGAAAAAGCATTTGACAAAGTCCAGCATCCATTCCTGATTAAAACGCTTCAAAGTATAGGGATAGAGGGAACATTCCTGAACTTCATAAAATCTATCTGTGAAAGACCCACAGCAAATATCATCCTCGATGGGAAAAAGCTTGCAGCCTTCCCGTTGAGATCAGGAACACGACAAGGATGCCCACTCTCACCACTCTTGTTCAACATAGTATTATAAGTCCTAGCAACAGTAATCAGACAACAAAGAGAAATAAAAGGTATCCAAATTGGCAATGAAGAGGTCAAACTCTCTCTCTTCGCAGATGACATGATTCTTTATATGGAAAACCCAAAAGACTCCACCCCCAAACTATTAGAACTCATACAACAATTCAGCAACGCGGCAGGATACAAAGTCAATGTACAGAAATCAGTGGCTTTCTTATACACTAACAATGAAAATACAGAAAGGGAAATTAGAGAATTGATTCCATTTACTATAGCACCGGGAACCATAAGATACCTGGGAATAAACCTAGCCAAAGAGGTAAAGGATCTGTACTCGAGGAACTACAGAACACTCATGAAAGAAATTGAAGAAGACACAAAAAGATGGAAGACCATTTCATGCTCTTGGATCAGAAGAATAAACATTGTTAAAATCTCTATACTGCCTAGAGCAGTCTATACTTTTAATGCCATTCCAATCAAAATTCCAGCGGTATTTTTCAAAGAGCTGGAGCAAATAATCCAAAAATTTGAATGGAAACAGAAGAGACCCCAAATCGCTAAGGAAATGTTGAAAAACAAAAATAAAATGGGGCATCACGCTGATTTCAAGCTTTACTACAAAGCTGTGATCACCAAGACAGCATGGTACTGGCATAAAAACAGACATCATAAAAACAGACCAATGGAACAGAGTAGAGAGCCCAGATATGGACCCTCAATTCTATGGTCAAATAATCTTCGACAAAACAGGAAAAAGTATACAGTGGAAAAAAGACAGTCTCTTCAATAAATAGTGCTGGGAAAACTGGACTGCTATATGTAGAAGAATGAAACTCGCCCATTCTCTTACACCGTACACAAAAATAAACTCAAAATGGATAAAAGACCTCAACGTGAGACAGGAATCCATCAGAATCCTAGAGGAGAACATAGGCAGTAACCTCTTCAATATCAGCCACAGGAACTACTTTCAAGATATGTCTCCAAAGACAAGGGAAACAAAAGCAAAAATGGTCAAATAATCTTCAATAAAACAGGAAAAAATATACAGTGGTAAAAAGACAGTCTCTTTAATAAATGGTGCTGGGAAAACTGGACAGCTATATGTAGAAGAATGAAACTTGACCACTCTCTTACACCATACACAAAGATAAACTCAAAATGGATAAAAGACCTCAATGTGAGACAGGAATCCATCAGAGTCCTAGAGGAGAAAATAGGCAGTAATCTCTTCGATATCAGCCAGAGCAACTTCTTTCAAGATACGTCTCCAAAGTCAAAGGAAACAAAAGCAAAAATGAACTTTTGGGACTTCATCAAAATCAAAGCTTCTGCACAGCAAAGGAAACAGTCAAGAAAACAAAGAGGCAACCCACGGAATGGGAGAAGATATTTGCAAATGACAGTACAGACAAAAAGCTGATATCCAGGATCTATAAAGAACTGGATAGTCCTATGTCTATTAAAGACATTAAATAAAAAATATTATAAAATAAAAAATAAATTAAATAAAAAATAATAAAGACATTTAATCAGTAATTAATAGCAAATTAATAACCTTGCAAAACAGAAAGCACCAGGACCAAATGGACTCAATGTTACTAAACATTTAAGGAAGAAATTATGCCAGTTCTCTACAATCCTTTTTGGAAAATAGAAGCAGAGGAAATGTTTCCTGACTTACTCTATAAGGCCAGTATGATCCCAATACCAAAACAAGAAATGGCATACAAGGAAAGAAAGTTTCAGACCATTATCTTTCATGAACATGGATGTAAAAATCCTCAATAAAATATTAGCAAATCAGATCTACAATGCATAAAAATATCATATACCATGACAAAGTGGATTTATTCCAAATGTACAAGGCCAGCTCAATATTTGAAAATCAGTTAATATAATTCAACATATCAACAGACTGAAAAGGAAAATCATATGATCATATTAATAGATACAGAAAAAGCATTTGACAAAATCCAACACTCATTCATGATTAAAAAAAAACCTCAATAAACCTGGAACACAGTGAACTTCTTCAACTTCATTAAAATTAGCTACCAAAAAAACTATAGCTCACACCACTTGAATCTTTTTCATTAAGACCAGGTATAAGGTAAGAATGCCCTCCTTACCACTCCTTTTCAATATCATACTGGAAGTCCTAAGCTAATGCAATGACAAGAAAGGTTGGGGGATAAAATATAGGTGTCTTTGTTCACAGATGATATGAAGCCAAAAGAATGAACAAATAAACTCCTAGAACTAATAAGCAATGATAGCACACACAATTATAGCATAGAAGTTTAATACATAAAAATCAATTATTTTCTCATATAACAGCAATGAATAAGTGAAATTTGAAGTTAAAAACACAATCCATTGGCACCCCACAAAAATGAAATACTTAGGTGTAATTTTAACAAAATATGTATAACATGTATTTGAGGAAAACTACACAACTCTAATGAACAAAATTAAAGAACTAAATATATGGAGAGATATTCCACACTCATGCACAGGAGTAGTCAATATTGTCAAGATGTGAATTCTTCTCAACTTGATTTACAGATTCAATGAAACTCCATTCAAAATCCCAGGAAGTTATTTTTTGATTATGAACAAACTGGTTGTAAAGTTATATGGAAAAGCTAATGACCCAGAATTTTCAACTAAAGATTGAATAAGAGCAAGTTTGGAGGTCTGATGCTTCCTGACTTTCAGACTTACAGCGAAGCTACAGTAATCAATACAACAAAGAGTGGACAAATAGATCAGTCAACCTACAGAATAGAGAACCCAGAAATAGATCCACATACATAATGTCAACTTATCTTTGGCAAAGAAGCAAAAGCAATGCAATGGAGCAAGGATGGTCTTTTCAGCAAATGTAGACATTACATCCATCACAAAATTTAACTCAAAATGAATCACAGATCTAAATGTAAAACACAAAATAATAAAACTAGAAGACAACATAGGAGAAAACCTAGACGATCTTGGATAAGGTGATGACTTTTTAGATTCAACACCAAAGGCACAATACATCAAAGGAAAGTGATAAGCTACACTTTATTAAAATAAGAAACACTGGTCAGTCAAAGGAGTAAAATGACAAATCATAGACTGGAAGAAAATATTTGCAACCCAGTAAGAAGATACACAGGTGGCAAATACACATATGAAAGATGCCCTGCATCATAAGTTATCAGGAAAATGTAAATTAAAACAACAATGAAGTCCTACTACATACCTATCAGAATGGCAAAAATCCAGAACACTGACACCAAATGCTGGCAAGAAACAAAAGGTATTCTCATACCTTGCTGGTGGGAATGCAAAATGGTAGAACCACCTTCAAAGACAGTTTGGTGGTTTCTTAACACCAATGATAACATACTCTTATCATTTGATCCAGCAATCCAGCTCCTTAGCATTTACCCAAAGGAGCTGAAAACTTATTTCCATACAAAAACCTGTATATGGATATTTATAGCAGCTTTATTCATAATCGCCAACTTGTGACTAAGATGTGTTTAGGTAGGCGAATGGATAAATTATGTTTTATCTAGATAAAGAATAGTAATGCTAATAAGAAATGAACTATTGAGCACTGAAAAGAGATGGACAAACTTTAAATGCATATTACTACATGGAAGAAGCCAGTCCAAGAAGGCTAAGGAGACCATAGAGAGTTCAGTGGTTGCCGAGTTTGGGTAGCTGGAGGGATGACTAGGTAGAGCACAGAGGATTTGTAGGACAGTGAAAATGCTCTGTATGATACTATAATGACAGATACATGTCATTATACACTTGTCTAAACCCATCCCATGTATAAGACAAAGAATGAACTGTAATGTAAACTATGGAATTAGGGTGATTATGATGTGTCAATGCAGGTTCATCAATTGTAACAAAGGTATCACTCTGGTGGGGGATATTGATAACAGGGGAGACTATTTATGTATAGGTGCAGGAGATATATGGGAATCTCTGTACTTTCAGTTTTGCTGTGAATTGCTTTTAAAAAAAAAAAGTCATTAAAAAATGGTGACAAAACTTTGTCTTCAGCTGACCTGTTATTATCTTTCAGTTCCTGCTCCCTCCCCTCTTATTCATAACCAAACTTCTCAACTTTGTCTTTACTTCCTCTATTTCCCCACCATTCAGCTCAATATGATGTAGTTTCTGTGTCAGTTACACAGATGAAAATGGTCCCCCCAAGGTCAGCGGTGACTGCATTTTTTAGATCATTAGATTCCATAGACACTTACCCTGCCCCTTACTTGACCTTTTGGCAGCATCAGATACCATTGACCACACTCCTTCAAACGTTCTCCTACTTCTCTGACTGCTCCCTTGTATGTCTGTAAACTCAGACTCCTCCAACTAGAGGCCTTTGTACCTCACTCTGAAGAATTTTCATGGTGATTTTATTTAATTCTATTATTTCAACTGTCATTTACACACTGGTGATTCCTGAATTATAACTCTAGTCCAGACCTTGTCACTGAATTCTAGTTTTATATGAAACTCCCTACTCAATACTGTTCACCAAGAAGTCTCAAAAAGACCTCAGACTCAACATGTCTAAGAATGAACTCAGGTTCTTTAGCCCTATAACTACCCTTTTCTAGTATTTCTTTTCCCAAGGAATGACCATTACCTTTTAGTGATGCTGATCAGTTATTTAAAATATAATAATGCATTTAATTCTCATTACAGCTCTATAATATAGCTACAATGTTATCTCCACCTCTAAGATGAGAAAGGGTAGTTAAGAGTCACCTTAAGATCATACCATTAGTAAGTGGCAGACAATATTTGAACATAGACAGGGTGAGGGTACACATTCTCAACCATTACCTTTTTTTGTGTTTACTGTAGGTATAGACTAGAAACTTAGGAGTCATTTTTGATGCTTTCTTTTCTCTCCAAGTATCTGTTTTCAAATCTGTGTATTTTCATCTTCTCACAAAGTCATTCCTTTTTATTCATCATAACTAAATCATTGCATATATCCAAACTACTTCAGCTGCTAAAACAGACTCCATACTCCAAAGAGAGAGGTTGTCTTAAAACATAATTCTGCTTATATTACTTGGACAGGGAACACTTCAGTTTCCATTACTCTTGAGATGATGACCAACAACTGTAATATAGTTGTCCACCCAATGTGTGATTTAGCCTTTGCCCCTCTCTCTCTCTAGCTTCATCTGTCAGCACTCTGCAGTAACTAGCTGTTTCCTCTTCACACTGACCGGCTTTTGTTTCCTCAAACTTACTTGCTCCATCCACAACATTTTTATTTCCTCCAGCTACCTGCTCAGAGCCAGCCCTTCTCCTGAGGAGGCTCTGAGCTTCACTCCTCTCCTTACCTGGATAACTCTTATCTATCTTTCAGACCTGACTTAAGAGTTCCTTCCTTATGGAACCTTCCCTGACAACCCAGCCTAGACTTGTTTTCGCTTCAAGAAAAACGTTCATCTCTATTTGTATTATTCATTCAGTTTATTATTATATAATTAACATCTTTTTACCAATCAGAATATCATTTCAGTTACATGAAAGCATAACTATCTTACTTTTGTTCACTTTAGTAACCCCAATGCCTGGGTACTGACACACAATAAGCATTCAATAACTTAGAAATTTCAGTTAGTTAGATATCATCTCCGAAGCTTTCTGGACAGAGGTTTCTCTATCTTCTTTTATTTTCTTTCCTTTTCCTTTGTCTTTTCTTTTCTTTTCTCTTTTATTTCCCTTTTCTTTCCTTTTCCTTTTTCTCTTCTCTTTTCTTCTTTTCTTTCCTCTTTCTCTCTTTCCTCTTGATTTATTTATCAATAAATAAATAACTAAAATTATTTATTTTTTAAGTTTTAAGTTTAATAAGTAAAATAAGTTTAAATAAACTTACTTATTTTTTAAGTTTTAAATAAAAAACCTATTTATTTTTTAAGATTTTATTTATTTGACAGACAGAGATCACAAGTAGGCAGGCAGAGGGCGGGAGGGAAGCAGATTCCCCGCTGAGCAGAGAGTCCGATGCAGGACTCGATCCCAGGACACTGAGATCATGACCTGAGCCGAAGGCAGAGGCTTAACCCACTGAGCCACCCAGGCACCCCTCTTCTTGATTTATTTTTCATGAGGAAGAACTTTGAGACACTTAAATCATTTTAAAAGGATAACCATTTGCAGCAAGCTTCCACATCATCAGTCCGAGAGGGGGATAAACTTCTACAGACAAAAATTTAGCCCCCCTCTATCTCTAGTTTCAAAACAGTTACCCTAACTCTGATTTCTGCCAACCTTTCCTCATGCACTTGTTGTGTCAGCATGTCTTTTTTAAAGCTCTGGGTGGTTAACTATCACACTGAAGGAGATCTGAGGATCTCATTTCTATTAAGGTGGAAAGATTGATAAAGAATTAAGGGGTTTCTTAAGTTCTAATTGTGTAAGTGAAATGATCAGAGATACTCTGGGGGTGGAGGATTCTTGCTGGTCATTTGCACCTTCTTTCCCATGCCTACCTCCTCTTCTACACATAGCCAACACTTTTCAGTATGAAAATAAAGCCAAACCTCAGACATCTGAACTAGCAGAATCATGAGTGTAAGGTAAATCTACCCTAGGGTCTATGATAAACAGACAAACTCAAGAATTTGAAAGGCTTTTTTTTTTTAATAATACTAAAGGTTACTCAGGTATAGGAAAGTTACTTTAACAGACCTAGTTCTTTCCTTGACTAGCAGTGTTATCATGGTTGAAACTGGGAAACATGTTCCTACACTCATTTAAATTCCTACTAATCTCTCCTGCTTCAAGGTCTAAGAAGTATTCAGAAACTTCAATGGATGTTGTGACAGAATTCTGGGTAGTTCAAACCATCAAGTGCTCTAACTTCTGAAATACAATTCTAAAATATTAGCAAATGTCTTTCAAAATGGCCAAGTATTGCTGGACCAGAGTACATTCTAGTAAAGACATAAAAACATGGAAAGACTTTACCCTAAATGAAATAAAGCAAAAGAGCAGAAGTGTATTCAGTTTATTACCAGAACAATGAGAAAGCCCTTTTTTTGAGTTTAAGACTGAATTTCTATGTTATTTGTTAAAAAAAAAAAAAGTCTATTGAATAATTTCTGTGTGCCAAGCCTTATTCTGGGTGTTCTGCAGAATGGAATCATGGTGTGCTAGTGATGGAAGCACCTTAAGGATCTAAGAGGTGAAGCCAGCAGAAGCTCACATCAGTGACATGACTCTGCCAAGACATCACAGGAGGGAAACAAAGTCCCTATCCTCAATGTGCTCAATTTTGTATTCTAAATTATCTTTACAGAAGATAAATGGTAAATGCTACCATTATTGTAGAGGTGTCTGAAATGCATGAATGCATGCGTCTGTCATGTCTCTCAGTTAAGAGAGGACTTCACCCAAGGCCAAAGATGGGCCAAAAAATGTCCATAAACCAAGTCTAGTTTTGAGACTAGCTTAGTATTCCTTCTAATTTAATCCTAAAAGAGCTACATCAAAAAAGTAGGATCAACTTTACAAGCCTGAGAATGCTTCTGTTCTCCAACCTTAAGTGGTCACATTGGACTCACAACACTAATTTTTTCCATTGTGCACAGCTGTTATCACAAATGGAGAACCATGACTTCATGTGTGGACTATGAGTACAGACAGGAGATCTGCTATCAATAAACTCAGTATCTCTAACTTCATCATCTAGAAAACCAGGCAAGACTTTTTTTATCCAACAGCATAGCTTTTGCAAACTTCTCTCTAGTGAAGTGAAGCAAGTAAGACAACATTATCTCTTAATTTCATGCTTTAAAGCACAAACTGCGTTCCATGGACCAAATCCAGCATGCCATCTGTTTTGTGAAAACAGCAGAATTGAGTGTGAGAAATACTATATGGCTTACAAAGCCAAAGTGTTTACTATCTGGTCTTACCCTGAGAAGTTCACTGATCCTTGCTCTAAAGTGACACAATTAAATAACAACAAAAATGAAGGCAGATTCTTCATTATCATAAAGCTGGATTACAAATGAAAAGTTGGTAATTTGTTAATACAGTTCCTTAGTTAAATGTATAAAACTATAATACAGATTAAACAATAAGAATTTTGTGAATGGAAAAACTCAAATAAACATTTCTTAATCCATCATGCACAGAATAGATTGGTCTGAGAATGTTGTTATTCTTTCAAGACACAAACTATTATTTTATATATCATGTTTGATGACTTTGTGTTCATGATTACCTTCCTATAAAACCACATGCTGTGTTTTTAAAGATTACTCAGGTATGGGAAAGTTACTTAACAGACCTAGTCTGTTCTTGACTAGCAGTGTTATTGCTGTTAAACCTAGGAACCATGTTCCTACACCCCAATTTTCTTATCTGTGAAAGGAAGAAGGGCTGAACTGTATACCTTCTGGGGTTTTGGGCTCTGAACTCTATGACCAGTAGGGGAAAAACTTTTTTGATTCCCATCAATTCCAAGAGACAGATTAAATTATCGTGGTATTGAAATTTTGTTAAACCAAATACTGAGATTAATGCTGTCTCAGCTATGTTGGGCTGCTTCACCTCTTGGAGCACCGATATGACAAAGGACAATTGATCCAGTGAATATGCAATAAAAATAATCATTCTAATTTTATGGTGATATAGTCAAGTCTTTGCAATTTTCTAAATCCAATCATTGCAAAAATGGTTTAATAAAGTAGAATGATTATGACTAAGTTGACATTTAAATTTTATTTATACTAGTCTAGGAATACAAATGTCTCAATGAAGTTTTCAGTGTAGCCTAGTATTCATAAATATGTACAATCACATACATGAAAAAAAAAAAACTGTAGTCATTCAGGTTATTAGCCATACAATGAATGAAGTTGGAAAGGGGCCAAGTATCAGGTGGTTGAGATTAGTATCAAAACAGGGCTATGTTGTGGTGGAAGATACAGGCAAAGGGTGCCATCGATGAGCTCAGGGAGTTCTAATAGGACAATGTGACCATATCTGACCCAGATTCTTCATATGATAGAAGATATTTCCAGTCTGTATTCTATTTGTAAAATATACAGCTTTGAATCACAGAATTCCATTTTAAAAAAATCCTGAATGATCCATTTCAGGATCTTGAATTTGCTTCTCTAAAAGAAATATAGATTATCCTTTGTTAGTTTTTCCTGCAGACTTGGGCTTCATGCATAATTCCCTTTGGGATTTGCTGAGCTTTTTAAAACTCACAGGAGTCATCTATTTATTTGCACTTCACCAGCAGAGTCACTGGAGCCTCATGTTATACAGATACAGCGTTTGACACAAAGGGCGGGGAGAGAGACACATAGCCTTAGTGATGCAAACCATGAAGCAAGAAGGTCACAGACTAGAGTGAGAGCCAAGCCGCCCACACAGGCAGCCGCGATGAGCCACAGAGGCAATTCCCAGTCTTACTTATAGAGTGCACCACCCTGAATTTTAGAGATAGAAAGGAGTTTTGAGACTGTAGAACATATTCTTCATTTCTTTTAAAAACTGAGATAACTGAGGCCAAGTGAGGTTAGGAGACTAATGTAGGGCTCTAGAGCTAACAAGTGGCACTGCCAGAACGGAAACCCTCCTGATTACCAGTCAACCCCATAGCACACTCTCCATGCTGCCCCATACAGAGAGAACAGAGCCGAGTACCAAAGAGATGGGTGCACTCAATAAACATGGCCAGCAGCAGATCCTTGACTCTGGATTTTACTACAAACTTAAGAAAAAAAAATTCTCCAGAAATCACAATATATAACAAAAGCTGTACTCAGAATAGCAACTTGTCCTAAGAATGTGCATTTACAAAGAAAGGCAGAGAATCTCTAGGATCTTCAAATCTCAAGGCATAGCTTAAAACAGACAGAAAAGCAGATCTGTGTCATCAAAAAGAAAAAAAAAATTCTTTTTTGAAAAAGAAGAATGGATTTTGCTGGAATAGACTCAGGGTGGAGTAGGAAGTGTCTGTGTTTAAGGGTGTTAACTCATTTTGTAAACCATTTGCCAAAAGTCCAAGGAAATCCCCAATAATCTCAACAAAGGAAATATTTTTTAGCCTCTGGAGCTCTTTAAGTATATGTTTTAAAAAAGGCAAAGTGCACTCTTGACTGTGCCCAATCTCTGATAGTGCTTAGGCTATAGAAGGTAATTAATAAGTATTTGTTGAATGAATTCTTATTGATTTGAAGCAGAAACTAGGCTCCTTATTCCATAACAATGCTCAGTGTCAAAATCAGGAGCATCAATCTGGCTTTAACATGGGTTGGTTTTTGCTTCTGTCAAAAATGGCATGTTTAGGGACGCCTGGGTGGCTCAGTTGGTTGGACGACTGCCTTCGGCTCAGGTCATGATCCCGGAGTCCCGGGATCGAGTCCCGCATCGGGCTCCCAGCTCCATGGGGAGTCTGCTTCTTCCTCTGACCTTCTCCTCGCTCATGCTCTCTCTCT
Organism: Mustela putorius furo; assembly: GCF_011764305.1. Lineage (NCBI taxonomy): Eukaryota > Metazoa > Chordata > Mammalia > Carnivora > Mustelidae > Mustela > Mustela putorius. The sequence goes on from NW_025421987.1 coordinate 27,448,679, forward strand.
CACTGCCTCTCTCTCAAATGAATAAATAAAATCTTTAAAAAAAAATGGCATGTTTAGTTGGACATCTGGGGAAGTAGTTGTAGTTCCTTCCAAAGTGAACCCACTAAAATATATATGTCCAAGCACATGGAGCCTAACTCAGTTATCCACTTGCAGAGTAGTGTCACATTTAGAGATATATGGACACTGATTGGCAGGTCTTACAACGCCTCTCTCAAGTGTTGAAAAGAACCAAAGCACTTGGAGTCCAGCAACTTTTATTAAATTTACTTGTTCTCACTCACTTTAGAGGAAGTGCCCAGACTTTCACATGACTAGACTTCTCTCATCTGTGCCATCAGATACTGCTACTCTCTTGTCTCCCTCTCCTCAGGGCTGAGGGTTCCTGCACCCTTAGCTTGTTATCCTGCCCTCCTAGAGCAGGGCCTTTCAGCAGTTTGTGCTGAAAGCTTTCCTCTGTGCTTGTAGCATTGCTCCCCCTCCGTAGGGAGTGGGGGAGGTGGACAAACACAAGTGGGCAAAGGAGACTGGGAGGGCTGTGAAGTCCCTCCTGTTATTAATACTCCATCTCAGTATCCAAAAAAAGACTGGGAGGTGGCCCTTCCAGGTGTTCATGTCACATGCTCCACACCAGGTGTTTTTCTTTTGAATGCTAATTTTAAAAAGTGGGTTACTCCAAGGAGTTCATCAAGCAAAGAGACCTTAAAGCTGCTTTCTTGGTGATTATAACTGCTTCAAGAAATTTTGGTGGTTGATGATACCATTTTGCGGGTTAAATATACAGCCATCTCCCAACATGCCTGGCAAGTTCCCCACAAACACTGTAGTACAGTGAGGACTTTCTACAATGAAGGTATTACTCAGTGCCCTTTCCAAGACACATTGAACATGTAAACAGAATAGGTTGCCTCTTATCTGACACGATTTGAAAGACATAAGGAGGACTCTCATGCTTTAACAAACTCTTCCCTTCAAATCCTACTTGGTGGAAATCTTCCCATTAGAGAATATAGATCCTCTTGCATTATTGCTTTATTCGTACAAACATCTTTAGAAAAAAAGTCAAATGTTTCAGAGAACTAAGACATTTCGCTTAGTTAGCCATTAAGAGCTTACTTGAATGAAAATACGAGATTATTTTCAAGGAGTAGGCTAGCAGAGATGGGGCAGTGACTAGAGAAATTTTATAGATGGGCAGTCTGGAGCTGAAAGTATTGCCAAGAGAAGGCAAGTCTGGAGTGGGGCAATAGAAGTCTTTAGGTATTAAGTTCAGGAGAGAAGAACACCAAGAATGTGGGTGGGTTCCAAAGGCATATTGATGCCTACCACCCATTCTGGATTTTCCCCCCTTAAAGCTGCCTTATAGGGGATTGTATCACACAATAAAAATGGAAATAACTGACAAGTACAGAGCTTTATATATGGTAAAAATTTAGCAGATGTTAATGGAAATTGAATTTAAAGCATCTGCTTATCAACGTGTTTGTCTGTCTTCATCCTGACAAAACCACAGGTTTTTGTTTTTGTTTTTTTTTTTTTTTTTACATGAGTGGATCAAGAATCAGGTCATTAAAAATAGATCTTTTAAATGGAAATTAAAACAGAAAAGAGGTGTGAGGGTTCTTGCCAGTCAAATCAGCTAGCACTTTGTCAGGAAGGAATCATAGAAATGTGGGCTGAGAAGGGTGTGCCTTCCAAAAAAGAGGTAGAAGGGAGGGCAACTCGGAATGGAATGTCATCCCCTTAAGCACCAGATTCCCACAGAAACATTTCTGCGAGTCGGTAATTTCACCTCAATAGCTCAGTGCATCCCTGTAGTTAGAGTTTCCTTGATTAAATAGAGCTAGCATAGCTATTCAAACAATATCTGTACTATATTTTAGAAAATGAAGCAAAATCAAATGTTTGTGTGAAAAAAATCTATCTGTACTGAAAGGAATCCACAAATAAACTGCAAATATGTATAAAACACCTTTGAGATGCAAAAACCACTCTTTGGGCCAAGAAGACACATGATGGCTGACCACTCAGTTTAAAAAGGATCCCACAAGGCAGCTGCAAATGTGCATAAGAGCAATCAGGTTCCAACAAGTGTTCGCCCACCTTAAAGATATCAAACAATGGAGTTATTCTTTTTGCCAGTCAAGGCTCTTTGACATGATGTTATCTTCATATGTTAATGCATATTTTTAAATTCCATTAGGTTCTACATTTTCCTAACCTGTTTATAGTGTTTGAGGCCCAGTGAGATATCAAAGTACTAAGATTTCCTTTTTCTTCCTCATAAATGCTAGATTTCTTAGACCTTGGCTGGAGAAAACACTCATGCTCAACCATAATGACAACATCGCCATGTCCACTCACTGAAACAATATACATGATCCACCCTGTGGGACAGGAATAGAGAATATGGTCAATCAACCTTTACCATTAGCAGACTCTGTAAAGTTTTCCTACTCACGTACTTTATTTGTAACCCCAAAATCAATACCTGCAGCACTTTTGTGGTCATTTTTGGACATGCATAGAGAGACAAAAAAAGGTGAGCTACCTGATGTGCGTATTTCCAGCTGAGGCTGAACAGGGCACCACTGCTTCCTTGTTTCAGCTCTCAGACTGTAAACAAGCGTCCTTTACACAGTCTGTTTAGTGCTATGTTTTTTCCATATTTGTATTTTTTGTTGCTGATTTCGTTGATTGAAATGGCCCCCAAGTGTAGAGCTGAGGTGTTGTCCTGTGGCCTTACAGAGTATAAAATATTTATATCAGATAGGTTCTGTTCAGGCATGAGCTGTAGTGCCCTTGGCTTGAGTTTAATGCTAATGAAGCAACAACATATATCAGATTCATTGTTTTTAAATAGAAACATACGAAAACAAGGTTAAATATTGATTGGCTGACAAAAATGTGATCAGAGAGTCTCAGGAAACTAACCCTGTATTTCGTCTAAAAGGAATAGCTCAATGTTTGCTAATAAAGTGTCTGCAGCAACTTTATAGAACATAACTACTGTGAGTAATGAGAATTAACTATATTGTGGTCCATGGTTTATGGTGAGAAAAAATAAGATTCAGAGAAACTAAATCATTTCCTTTAATGTCACCCACCCAGTTAGAAGTAGGTAAAGACTAAAATTGAGCTGGTTTATTTCCAAGTCCAATGATCATTTTTCTGCCTAATACCCCCTTTCTACAATCTCACCTTAATTATGGATCTAGAGAAGGCTTTCCTTTACACATTGCATGGGATGGCCAGATTTACTCAGACTAAAGGACTCTCTTTCAAAATGCGTCTTTTTTAAAATATGAAAGGGGCGCCTGGGTGACTCAGTTAGTTAAGCATCCAACTCTTGACTTCCACTCAGGTCATGATCTCAGGGTCATGAAATCAAGGCTTATGTTGGGCTCTGTGTTCAATGCAGAGTTTACTTGAAATTCCTTCCTCCTCTTTCCCCTCCCCCTCTGCTTCTCTCCTTGCTCACACTCTCTCTGTCTCTCTAAAATGAATAAATACATACAGTCTAAAAAAATATGAAAAACAGCTGAAATTGAATTTTGAAGCTGAAAGGGACAAAGACTACATGACACTTCAACTTAGGTGGTGCAATTTTAACGTCTGAGTTATGATGATTCATGAATAAAAGATATAGGGAGGGAGAGAGATAAGATTAGACTTCATTGAATGTTCCCTCTGTACCAGACAAATATAGCCAATTCCAATATTTTACCTTATCTAATAAGAAATTTATTTGCCTACTATCTTTTAGAAAAGATGGTAGTTTCTAAGAAAATTGATCTCATATAATAATTAGATATATTAAAAACAATATAGAGAACTTCTTAAAGAATATGGTTATAATCATGTTATCTTAGAAAAAACGGAGAGATACTGAGAAAGTACAAATGTTTCATTTGAATGTAGATAAAAGCCTGTAATCATTGGAAGTTTCTTCCCTCTTTTGTTATATTGTAATAATATGGTAAAGCAAGATGACAAAATGAAACCTAAAAGCATTACACGAGTCCAAGGAACAGTCACTGAGTACTGAATGCCACTGCTGCCCTGGAAGAGAAGAGCCAGTGAGGATGAAAGGTCCTTCACTTTCCAGGACAGAGTGCGGAAAAGATCTTAAGACAGTGATCTCCAGTCACAGTTGTGACTCTTCCCATGGCACACTGCCTGTTTGGATGATGGTTTCAGATTTTACTCAATTTTTTGGACTTCCTTACTTTTTTCTTTGCCACAACATCCCTCACAACTCGAGTCTGCTTCAAAAGCCTGAATGTTTTGCTTAATTAGGTGTGTTCATCAACAGTGGATAAAGGAGTGGTAGGAAATGAGCTGTTTTTACTGCTAAAACAGCCCTTCCTTGGCAACTCTCATAAGATGCTCGGGGAAGGTCAAGTCTGTGGTGCTTTGAACCTGCATGAAAGCAAGAGACCACATGGAGCCTTGTGATTCCTTGAATGATGATACACAATGGTAAAAAAGACTTGGGATCTAGACTGGAATTTGGTCTGGAAAGAGGAACTAAGCAGGAAGACTTTTTATCCCTTGTGACCTATATCATCCAAGAGACCCAGATATTGACTGGCCAAGGAACAGGCCAACTGGCTGGAAACTGCTTACCCAATTTTATGTTTTGTTACTTGTGTTGTTAATAAGGTCTTAGTAACTGGTGATAAGTGTCTCATTTTTTTTGTAATCATTTTATAAACAATGGTATTATTTTTGAAGGGAGCTAATGAAGTCAGCTTAAAGCACTAATCACATTCATTAATGAAGTCATACTAGAGGTCAGATATAGGTAGAGCATTTATTATATTGTAGTATCCTGTTTAGCTCATTTATTTCTTTTGCTAGGATATAAACTTCATAGGAACTGTAACCATTGTTCTTCTTTATATCTTTATCCTTCCCAACATTAGTTAGGTGCTTATAAAGTCTTTTTCTATAAGAGACAAGAAATTTCGCAAATGCCTACCCTGGAGATCTAATTAATGAAGAATGTTATGGCATAAACTTTAGCATGAGGTCAAAGCCAAGGCCAAAGGTTAAAGAGATAAGAGCCTGGCCGGATCCAGGTTTGTCCCCGGAGCCCCATTTGTTCCTCAGGGGAATTCAGGGATGTAGGTCAGCTACAGGGTGGATCTTGATCTGGTTCTCTTTAAGCTCTCTTGGGCACAGGTCAACTTTCCTAAATGATAGCATGTCCAATACAGACTCACCCTTGGCCTTGGGCCAGTCCTGAAATGGCCTCTGGAATGAAAGTCAAGGCCATCTATTAAGTCCTCAGAAGACATGGTCTTTAAACTGCTCTAACCTATCAAATATATTCTGTGATTACTTTAGAAGGTTATTTGTTTACATATTGTTTTCAAATGTAATAACATGTTTTCAGTCACTCTTTGGTGAGCATTTATGCCCAGGTTTTTTGGTAATGGATCTAAAAATTATTTTCCAAAATTTATTTCCACTTATCTTTTGCCTATCAAAGCCATATGCCAATAAATAAAATGATCTGTATTTCTCATTCTATTTTTAACTCCACTTAAATCATCGTTTGAATTACAATAAAAAAGTCACTCTCTGTATTATCTATTATTACATAATAAATTAACCCAAAGCTTAGATACTTAAACAACAATAAGCATTTATTATCCATACAGTTGCTATGGATTAGGAAGAAACTTGGGAACAGGTTGGCTAGGTAGTTACAATTCAGAACCTCTATGAGATGCATTCAAGATATTGACCCGAGCTATAGTCATCTGAAGCCTTCACTGGGGTTGGAGGATGCACTTCCAAAATGGTTCTTTCATATGGCTAGCAAGTTAGTGCTGGCTATGAGGAGGAAGAAGTCTCAGTTTCTCACCATGTAGCCCTCCCCGCAAGACTTCTTCAGACTGGGTGATCCAAGATCAAGAGCAAGGTGTGAACTGCATTGTCTTTTATTACCTAGCCTCAGAAGTCACACATCTTCATTTCACTTCTTCTGTATGCTAATGGAGCACAGGCCTGTCATGTTTCAGTATGTGAGGGAACTCTAAAAAGGCATGAATACCAGGAGAGGAGGACATTTGAGGATTATTTGAATACTATATTTCTACATTTAATTTTTTTGCACCACAACAAAACTAACAGCATAAAACAAACTGTGTCTTCACATTTTAGTTGTGAAGTTTGAGATTTTTCACAAACCATCTCAAAGCCCTTTCTATGTGTTCTATGCACATAGTGGTAATCCTTCTAGCCACTTACTTGATACATCCTAATTCTAACTCAGTAAAAGGAAACTGTTTAGACATATAGCTCTTAACTTTATTGGCTTCTAGACATCTTTGAGAATCTCAACACCTCAGGGCCAATACCCTCCAAAATGTACACATAAGTAAACTACTTTACATACAATTGCAAGAGTTTTATGGACTCCCAGAGCTAAGAAAAGAAACTCTAACCTACACAGTGTTTTCAGCTGGCTGCCAAATATGAATATCATAGCTAATGCTCAATAATGGGTTTATGTCCAGTATTAGCCAAGGGGCTGGCCAACAGTCTATGTAAGTAAAAATAACAAATAACTTTTATGCAAAATATCAAGTTCATCTTAATTTCACAGTTGCTCTTTTTCTTGATTGACCTGGAAAACTGTTTATACTTCATTAGGATTTCTTGAGTTTGGGTTACACTTAACAGATGCTTCAGGCTAATATTAAGCATTAACTTTAACATATATATACGCAAGCAAATGATTCTCACTAATACCTCAAAATGTCACCAAAAACCTTGCAGCCCCAGTTTTAAACATTACTCACTACCAAACAAGTATACATTAATGGCGAATGCAGCTCAGAGTTCCAGCCAGGTATGGAAAAAAAGGTTGTTTCTAGGAATATTCTAGGAATAAGGGCAGACATAAGTTCATCACAAGAATCAGTGGTGAACTTACTGTCTCAAGCTAATTTTTTTATGCAGACATGTCTCTTCTACTGAACAATAAAAACCATGGGTTCTCCAAGTTTATAGAGCTACAATAAGCTAGCTAAGTTCCTCTTAATCACTTTCTTTGAAGCCGTGTCTCAGGACTTGGTGCTGATTATATAAAAAGATCAGTCTTATTTCTCTAGACACAGTTAATCTCACCAGACTCAACAGTGATAGTTGCTAAACATGCAGATGACCAACCTACTATATCAGAATCTGGTATGAGTGTAGTAAGGGGTAGAAGAGAGGCGATGGGGAAGGTGGGGCTCTAAATACTTAATAGATTCACGAAGTCAGTGGTTTGCAAAAATGTGGTTCCAGCAGCACCTGGAAACTTGTGAAAAATGCAGATTCTCCAGGCTACCTCCTCTCTGACCCACTGAGTCAGAAACTCTGGGGATGGTGCCCAACACTCTGAAGTTTAATAAACCCTCCAGATGCTTCTGATACTCACTCAAGCTTGAAGACCACTACTCTTAGTGGTTCCTTGCTCTTCAATAGTCTGAGAATTATATCTCCATTTATTATCAATAAATCAAAATTCATAGGTTTATTTTCCTATTCCCATCTTCCACAACCAGAGCTTGTGGATGGATATAGGATGCAAGTACCATAAAGGAGGAAAGTAGGTGGGAGAGAGACTTTGGTTTCAAAGCAGACAAATGGAGGTAATGTTCTTCCCCTTAAAAAAGGGGGGGGTGAGGGGGGACAAATGTTCTCACAAAATAAGAAAGTGCCTAGAAAGAAATATCCCTAAAAAGATCTTGACTTTGTTAATGCTTATCCTTTAATGCCTTTTAAATCATTTGATAATATAATTTACAGGAAGTTTATTTAGTGTTAACGCCTGTGGTCCCTTTGTGGCCTATGAAACTCCAGCCATGAAAAGGAATGTTTGAAATGGATGTTTCTGGGATACCACAAAAACCTTACAGATGACATGTGAGCATGGTTTATGATGATTTTGGAAAACACTACAGTAAATACTTGTTGTCTTAATTTTCTGACATAAGTGAAAACAGATGCTTAGAATGAATGGCCTATTAAGAACAAGTGTTATATAATGTAATTCAGCTGAGAAATTTAGGGCATTATAAAATTAAATTGTGTTCTTTGTAAAAAGCTGTGAAAGGCACCTGAAAGTACTTGAAAAAGCACTGACACGTTGCTGAAAAATTGTGAAAGTGAGATTTCTTGCCAAGAGTATGTGGAGAAGGGATTTTGACTAACCGGGAGTATGAAGTATCGTTATTTCCTTAAGTGACTTAAGGATATTTTTAATTAGTCTTTCTGGAAATTGAGTTTAATATCAATATTTAAAATTTGAGTTACTGTCTTCCAAAACAGGGTAATAAAAATACTCACTTGCTCTAGTGAAAGACTGTTTATAAAGATTTTTCAACTAGATTGTGCCATATAAGAGCAAAACCCTAAACTACAGTAATACTAGTATGTTAATCAATCAAAACCCAGTGGTTCCCCACACTAAGTTTAACCCATTTCTAGGTCTTTCATCTGTTTCACATTTATTGGTTTTTGGTTAGCATCTCAAGGAGAACCAGCACAATAATGCAGCATAGCACACATGTGTGTAAGCACACACACCCGAATCTGGAAACCTAATTTTACATACATATTTTTTCACTAGTCATTATTACTGCAGGTCATGGTTGAAAAGGTCTAGAAGCCAATAGATGATATAAAGTTTCTGTGGCAGAGATACTGGAGTTCTTCCAGCACAAGGGTTAGAACTTGAAACAGACAAGAAGGCAGAAAAGAAGAGGCTGGGAAGAAAGAAAGATTTGGAAGGCATCTGTTGAGTACAGCAAAACAAAGGGGAGCTGGAGAAGCAGAGATCAAAGTGGGAGCTGGCACATTGAAATGGTATTAAATGCCTGCAACTCTGATCCGGTTGCCAGTTTGAGGATTCATTTCTCAGGGACATTTGATACAGAAACTCAGTTTCAAGGAAATGTTGGCTACCAGTGAAATGAAGAGAAACATAGCATTTGAACTTAAGATCTATATCAACAAGCCCCTGGAAAACAGCAAAGTTCTCTGCAAGTTCTTCAAAACATCAAACTCCAACAACGACAATGGAACAAAAATCCGGGAATAAAGAGAAAAGTGACCTTACAAAATATCACTGTAGTATCTGGCTTTCATCCTGCCATAGTTGAAGAGATGTAGTAACTTGGGCCATCTTCAAAACCATTTAAGAATGAACTATGGTGTTAATATACAGTTATGGTTTGTCCAATCTGATAGGCACAGAGCTTATCAGCTGAATGTAAATTTGTGCTTTCTGCAAGCTTGCTGATGTCAAGATAAATGAGTGGGAAGCCATATTTTCAGTCAAGTGGAACATTTAGCATGACACACAAACACCCACCATTCCCTCGAAAAAATTATGAAGTGTGCATTGTCTTCCAAAGGGATGATTCTTTCTCTATCTGAACAGATTAAAAGTCAACTGTAAAGTGAAAATGAGGGTCTAAATGGCCTGCAGAAAACGTTGGGCTTGGAAGTCCGGAGAATGTTCTGAGGAATCCTTTGGCATTAAGAGAGGAAGAAATAAGAAAGGAGGGAAGTAGGAGAAGAAGGGAGAGAGAAGGAGGGTGAAAAGAAAGGAAGATTAGGAACAAAAAAGAGGGAAGGGAAAAAAATCTCATAATGTGACTGATCAGACCAGCACAGTACCTGAGAGTTGGCTAGACAGAGGGTAGCAGGCATCCGGGGGAATTTCAAGTTATGCAGAACTGCATCCCAAGGATATGTGGGGGTAAAACTGACCATGGACCACAACTTGTGCTCCCAAATCTTTCACAATAAAAGGTAAATCTGCTCTGAGCAGGGCCTTCCACAACCTTCAGTGAGTTGGACAAAGTAATAGGAGCAGGACGCTGATGGCAAGAATTATGCTTTAAAAATCCACAGTGCTGGGGCGCCTGGGTGGCTCAGTGGGTTGAGCCTCTGCCTTTGGCTCTGGTCATGATCTCAGAGTCCTGGGATCCAGCCCTGAGTCAGGCTCTCTGCTTGGCAGGGAGTCTGCTTTCCCCCAATCTCTCTCTGCCTGCCTCTCTGCCTATTTGTGATCTCTCTGTGTGTCAAATAAATAAATAAATAAAATTCAAAAATAAATCCACAGTGTTGTGGTTCCTCTCCTCAGGCCCTGTGTCACTGTGAGGCTGACCCACTACAAGCCCAGCAGTGGTGCACTCTGGCAGCTCAGCATCCTTTCAGGAAGGTGCACGTGAACAGAGCTTCCAGGCGGTCTTCCTCTAGCTGCCACAGCTAGAGGATTATCCCCTCTCCTTCTTCTTCTTCTTTTTTTTTTGGAAAGCGAGAACACAAGCAGGGGGAGTGTCAGGCAGAGGGAGCAGAGGGAGAAGCAGGCTCTCCACTGAGCAGAGAACCTGATGTGGGGCTAAATCCCAGGACCCAGGGATCATGACTTGAGTCGAAGGCAGACACTTAACTGACTGAGCCCCCCAGGTGTCCCCTCACATCCCCTCTCAGTTAGGTTAAGAAAGGTCCTACCAAAAATGAAACCAAAGTCACTCACCATTATTTATTAGTGGAAGCTAAAAATAGAACTGTTGTGTTTATTATACCCTTTTCTCAGAGAAGCAAATCTGACTTCAGCAGGGTCAGACCATTTGCCCAGACTTGCATTTCCCCCTGCACTTCGCCCACTAGCCCCTGTTGCTATTTTCCAGTATTTGCCACTTCAATTCATGGTGAAACTCCAGACTAAACCTCAATGGAAGAACACGGCCAGCATCATTTTACTTCTAATTCTGGTTAAAACATGAGTAATTAGGGAATTGTTCTGTGGCAAGAGGATCAGTGGTGTGTTTGAAGAGGATGAGCCAGTCGGGGACGGAGGGACTGTTCTTCAGATCATCTGATACCTTGTCCTACACTGACTACCTAGAGACACTTGAACTCCATCTGGGAAAATGAAAGGAGAAGAAAACTTTGTCCTGTATCCCCTGCTGGCGTATCTGTAACAGGACTGAATTCCAGAGTTCTCTGCCAGCATGACATTGGCAGCTGCCCCAGACTCCTCCTTCAATGACAGAATCTGCTGCTCTCTGAAAAGGAAGGCCTGTTAGGGCTCGCATGCACACGTGTGCACAGTGGACTCTCAGCAGGGCGCTTGGGAAACCAGAACGTTTTCTTATCAGTTAACAGAATGGAAAAATCAAAGAATGGCATTAAAGGAGAAAGGAAATCTGCGACTCTATTTGGGCATCTTGTCGGAAACAAAATACCCCAAGCTTGGTTAGAAAGAGTGTGTTCTCCCCTCAGAGAGGAGAGACCCTTTGTTTTATTAGAAAGAAATGGAATACATTTCAAAGATGTTTCAGATTATGAGCCATCCTATGTGCTCGCAAAGTATCCTTAACATAAAATAGAAAGAAGATGAGCTGGAATACATACGGTAAATGGGCCCAATTAAAGGAACCATTCCCGAAGGTGATTCAGAGAAGTTGGACTAACAGGGAAATTCATTGAACCTTTGTTTAACTCCTGCATTTTTCATTAACTAGGATCATGGAGTGCTTTTTTTGTTTTTCTTAATAAATTACATTAATTCATTTATATATCTATCTTTATGTATTTAATATTTATATATTTAAATATATATTTATTATTATAGCTTAAAGCTAGTACATGACAACACAATGGAATAGCACAACTCTAACACATTTTTGCTAAATAAGGATAAAGAATTAAGACACCAACAGTTTCATCTAAAAGAAAATTACTTTTCTGTGGCCAAATAGTTTTCAGTACAACTTTCTCAAACTCCTTGAAGGCAGGAACTGTCTTACTTATCTTTGTAATCCTAATATTGATTTTTAAAAATGTCAGTTGAATAACAGAAAGAATAAATTTAAGTCCAGTCCTGAAAAACACAATCCACCATAGTTTCTCAGATCTAGTTTCTGAGATTTTATGAAACTAGAGATTAGCACTTACTTTCTAACACCAAAAACAAATGTTAATCTCAGTTTGAAACATTTCCTTGTTCTATGTAGTCTGAGAAGGGAGTCTCAAGAAATTTTCCAAATAAGGCTTTAAAATTCTAGAACAAAGCAGCAAAAAAATAAAAATCATCTGTGAATTGATGCAAAACTTAAATAGCAAAATGCTTTTCTTCTAACTTTTAAATTTTACTCTGTGAAATATTTATCAAGCACTTAACACACATAAATTTTCCAAAACTGTAGCTCAGTAGTTCTCAACTCTGGTCATTGGAACCACCTGAAGAATTTTATTTATTCATTTATTTATTTGTTTGTTTGAAGAGAGAGAGCACAAGCAGGAGGAGCAGCAGACAGAGGGAAAAGCAGGCTCCCTGCTATGCAAAGAGCCTGATGCGGAACTCGATCCCAGGACCTTGAGATCATGACCTGAGGTGAAGGCAGATGCTTAACTGACTCAGTCACCTCATTTTAAAAACTCTCCCACCCCAGGCCAATCAAATCATAAATGAGTAGGGAAGCACAGCAGCTCTGATACTTTTGAAAACATTCAGTTACTCTAATGTACAGTGAGGGTTACAACTATCAGGATAGATGTTACAGTATTTGCACTAAGAAGCAAAACTTACTTTTTTTTTTTTTTTTGGAGAGAGAGAGAGGGCATGAGTGGGGAGAGGAGCAGAAGGAGAGAAGCAGTGGGAGAGAATCTCAAGCAGAATCCACGCTGAGTGTAGAGCTGGACATGGGGCTTAATCTCACAACCCTGAGAGCATGACCCGAGCTGAAATCAAGAGTTAGCTGCTTAACTGACTGAGCCACCCAGGATCCCCAAGAGCTAAACTTACTTTAAAAGAAAACACTGAATGGTTATATCATCAGTGAAGTTTGAACTAAACCTCAACTTTATGTAAAATTAATTTCTAATCTGAGCAGCAGATGCTTGATGTGGGTGGACTTGGTTTGGTTTTCTAATGTATAGACTTTAGGTGTATAGTCTGTGACTGGAGAACAATAATGAACCTCCTATGAAAGCATCACATCTTCTACCTCCTTTTCAGAATTCCACAGGGAGGAACATTAGCTGACTGCATAGCTTGCTATACCAAGAGAGCCTAAAAACCTCAGGCTAGCTTTAAGGTTCCCAATTTTCTACCAAAATACTGGGAATACAAGTCAGTGTTTTTTTTTTTTTTTTTAGATCAAGGAAACTTACAATACAACCTAGAATTCTCACTGTGGAAGGTTCTTGGTGGGGACCCCAAGCTAACTTGAGTGGTAGACTGAGCCCTGATTCAGTCTTCCTGTCCGCAGAACTTCAACAAAGTAGACTAAGACCATGAAGTTTACCCTTCTTACCATGCACCTCCTGGACCTTTAGGACAATCCCAACACAACAAGAAACCATGGGCTAGAGAAAAACACACACACAGGATACTCTAGCACTAAACATTCTAGAAAACATGTTAATCATATATCCTGTGTACAACCCAATTTCTGTTTTGATTCCTAGAGCATTTGGAAGAATTGTTTTATAAATAGCAAAAGGGATCTGAAAGAAGCTCCTTTAGTTCATCCAGTTGTCTTTGTCACATCCACTAATACAAGAATACTTTCTTCTGCCAAACACAAATTTAATTTGACCTTATAACAACTCCTCCATTTACTGGAGAAACCACCCACTGATATTTCAGAAGCATATTTTATGGGGACTGTGTCATCAACTCAATAGGGGCTACTTTCTTAATATTTATATATTTTGTTAAAGAAAATTTTTGCTTTGTCTTATGTTTTTGTTTTCTGTTTCAGAGATAGTGGCATCTAAGTCTTAAAAGCAGAGCTCCTATTTGGGGAGAATTTACTTTGCATATCCCTCTACATGGGACTGACCACAGATGTGGTCATTTGATATGCCACAGAGGAAATCAGCAGAGGAATTTAGGCATTGACTGGATTCTTGCATACAGAAAATTGTGTCACAAATATTTACCTTAAGTCTTTGCACTTATCATATTTATCTTTATTCTCAGCAATTTCCTAGAATTTATCTCAACCATGGAGGGAGACAAATTGGCAATGGGTCTAATGAGCATCTGCCACTAAAGGCTGGATTCTATGGGAAATTGATGGGTGCTAATGCTCAAACCAGTATATTCTCTGGAATTAGATTTCCTATATTGATAGTTGCACTGTATCACTGTATCACTTACTAGCTATATGACCCCATTGACCATTTTGTGGTGGGTAGACTCTAAGACAACTACCAATAATCCCTGTCTCCTGGTAGTCATTCTCTGGGGTAATCACCTTATATGACAGGAAATGAATTTTTTCTAACCAATAGAATATGGAAAAGGTGATAGGCTTTCACTTCCATGATTAGGCTAAGATTATAATTTTCATCTTGCCAGCAGACTCATCTGGGCTTGTATACTTTGATGAAGCAAGCAGCCATAACAGAAAGGCCCACGTGGCAAAGACCCAAAGTGACCTCTGGTCAACAGCGAGCCCTGGCCAACTCTCTGTTCAGCCTGTGAAACACATCCAAGGAGAGGCCCCAGCTAAGCCAGACTCAGTCTTCTCAAAGCAACTGTGAGATAATAAATGTGGGTTGTTTTAAACTGATGAGTTTGTGGTAATTTGTTATGCATCGGTAGATAACTAACAAACTCTTTAGGCTTAGTTTCTCATCTGTGGAATGAGAGAAATAATAACATATCTTTAATAAGCATGAGGACAAAATGAGATGATTTATCTAAACACTTAGCATTAAACACCAAGCCTGCTATAGAGTAATATGATTATCATCTTCTTTGTATTTATTAAACAGTTTTTTTTTTAAATTTATTTATTTGAGAGAAGGAGAGTACATGAGTGGAGAAGGGATAAAGGAAGAGAGGGGATACAGAATCCCCACTGAGTATGGAGCCCATCATAGGACTCCATCTCCAGACACTGAGATCATTGCCTGAGCTGAAATCAAGAATTGGAAGTTTTACTAACTGAGCCACCCAGTGCCCCTCTTATCATATTTTTATTTTTATAAAGATCTTATTTATTTATTTATTTGACAGAGAAATCACAAGTAGGCAGAGGGGCAGACAGAAAGAGAAGGGGAAGCAGGCTCACCACTAAGCAGAGAGCCCGATGCGGGGCTTGATCCCAGGACCCTGGGATCATGACCTGAGCCGAAGGCAGAGGCTTTAACCCACTGAGCCACCCAGGCGCCCCTTACCATATTTTTAAAATGTCATTCTAACAGATGTATGTATTGAAACCATTGCTTTTCTATTCTTAGCATGTTCTTTCTTTAGCTAATACTATTTATTTTTTTACTTTTATTTTACTATTCTATTATCGCTCACTTTAGATTATCCTATTTATATTTTAATTTTATATTTATTCTTAGATCACTTTAAGTTCATCTATTTCAACATTCTTTTATACCTACTTTTATAATGACAATCAGGAAACAAGCAAAAGGAAAATCTTTCTGAGGATAGTCACCCAGATAGAATGGTGGGTGACATTTCCTGAACGACTCTCTCTTTATTAGACACCTTAATTTTGCCTTAGACAAACTTTCTGTCAACTCACATTAACCTACAAAAACATTTTAGCTGTCTTTTCTGTGATACAGTACAGATAAATTCTTTTATTCTTGATTGTTCGCTGGACCCCATTACCTTGAAAGAGGGAGAGAAGCTAAAATTCCTTACTGTTCGGTGTCTCATAGTTGGATATAGCAGTCTGCAAAGCTGAATGAAACCAGTGAATGTGTAATGAACACAGGGAATTTTATTTTCAAACACTGGATTCTAAACATGACAGTCTCAGCATAAAAACAAATTTAATCAATTTTTACATTCTATAGCAAGTTCTGGATTTTATTCAGTTTTACTTAGTAGATGCTTAGTAAACACCATTTGAATAGACAAATCAATAAAACTGCCATGAAACTTTAGAGCTGTCAAAGACGCTAAAATAATTCTCCCATGATTTTCAAACTTTTTTTGTTTCCTTTTAGCAGGGGAGTCATTTTTTCCAATGCACTCTTCTCCAGTGACACCAGCGCATAAATACATACCACTTATTAAAAGCAGAGTTCTACCCATTAGGCTTCTTTTGCACTCCACACCATTCCTTGCCCCCCCCACCCCGCCCCCGCAACATCCTTGCCCTGAGATTAAAGAGATCTTCTCCAGCCCCTCTCAAGGGGGGGAAATGGACTGGGCCCCTTGAGCAACACATGAAATTTTGTCAGAGTGAGATTGGGAGGAATCCATGGAGAGTGAGAACCAGACCCCAGGCACGTGTCTGGGAAGGTTTATAGGGCAAGACACAGGAGTCCTCCTCTCCAAAGACAAGCTTCTATTCCCTCTTTGTAACTAATCCTGGGGAGTCAGGGCAGAAAGAGACAAGGAAGACACAGTTGCATCCTGTGTGGACTTCCCAGTCCTGGCTTCTTCTCTGAGTACTTTAACACCCAGCTGAGCACAGGCACCTGGGGGGTGACCTGGCATCTGGCCACACAGCTGTGTCTGTCAGGAAGGCCTCTAGCCTCTCAGCCATCCTCTTCCTTGCCCCAACTTCTATTCGTCTTCCAGGCCTCTACTAAGTACTTGATCCTCTCCTAATTCTTGATCCCTCCAGGCTGGATTGGGTTTTTCTGGCTGTTCTCAAAACTCTTTGTGCTTCACCCAAACTGGAGGATAATCTCACTCTATTATAATTATTTCTTTACATCCCTGTCTCCTCCATTAACTGGTCAGCTTCTTGAAGACAGGTGCCAAGCTGTGTCTTCCTAGCCTCAGTGCTCTGCATATACATGGAATATAGTAATATAATTCATAACAATTCATAATAATTCATAATATAATTCATAAAAATTCATAATTATTATGAATAAATTAGCTTATCTTCCCATAAAGCAGGAAACTGATATTACACAGAAGGTAAGGGTATAGCCTCTGGCCACTTGCTGACTGTGTGACTGCAAATCACTTAAACACTCTGAACACAATTTTATGCTCTGTAAAATAAGAATGGTAGAATACCTGCTTATAGGGACCTTGGAGAGTTTAGATTTTCCACATTAAAGATATTTAGCCCTAAATGACCACAGGCAATCTGAGCCCCCAAAATGTTGGTAAGAACTATTGTTATTATTACCATCTGCTCCTGGTTTTGGTCCTGGGAATCTGTGATTTCTACCCTGTCAGGTAAGAACCTGAGGCAAAGAGCCAGCTGCCTCTTCGCTCTGCCACATGCCAAGAGTCACACCCAAGACTTGCCTTAGGCCTTCAGGCTATCTGATTACACTTGTATCTTGGATGTTCCCCTGTGATTTTCCTCACACGTGCCTCAGGATTGATAGCATTAGCTAGAAATAGTAGCCTTGCCTTCTTGCTGATTACTATCTTCCACACAGAGGAGTTTCTGCAAAGAGGTATGTCAAGCCCCTCATGTCCCACCATGAGCTTTTGTTGGCTCCCTTCACTACATATTGTTCTCTGTGGTTTTTATCTTAGCCTGGTATGCAATAGGGGAAGAAAAATTCTGTGGTGCCAAGAATAAAGATTCCAAGAGGTAGCTGGAGCACAGGGGCTTTCAAAAGTTTAAACAATGCGGTGATTCTTCTCAGGGCCTGTACATCGTTGTGGCTTAATTCTCTTCCTGAAAAACAAGTACAATGGGATCTCTCCAGGAAGCTCTGTGAGGCCTTACGAAGCCCCAGGGAAAGCTGATCCTGAGGCAAAGGTGCAGCTTCCATAGAAAAGAACACTGTTTGGTCTTGGCAATCAAACATTGGCTGATGATGGTGAGGCTAGCGCCCAGGAGAGGTCTTCTCTCATTGTCTGTAGAGCGACCCTTAACTCCCTTGCCCCACCTTTCTGCCAAGAACATGATGCCTGAATGTATTGCCCTTCAAGAGATTTGTCGGTTTGGACACAAGATCACAAATTATAGTGCACATATTTTAAAATATTGATTCATTTTTCTATGACCCAATTAACATTATATCTCATCTCATTTAATTCTAAAACACTATGAGATAGTTATCATTATTCCCCTTTTACAGATGAGAAAAATGAAGTTTAGCAAAGGTAAATCATTTACCAAAACACATACTCATTAAGTGGTAGCGAGGAAAAGAAATCCATTAGTAATAGTCTCTAACTTTAAGCTTTTGAAAAGTAAGAAAGACACTTCCAAAATCTTATTTTCTATAACAAAGTATGTGGCTAGGTAAGCAAATAAGCAAAGACAGGGACAAATAAAATCTTATTTAACAAATAATTTTTCTTATTTTATATATATATGGCTATTCTTAAAAAATTTTAGGAAAAAATGTTTTCCTTAAAAATATATATATATAGCTATTTGTAAGAAAAATATATGTCTCTCAACTATATATGACAACTAAACAGATATATAGTTACAATAATTTGTGTATGTATGTGTATAGGACATGTTCTTGGGGAAATGTGAAATTAAGGTAATGGTTATGATATTTGCAAGAAAAATTGTATTCACGAGAAGGGTAGCATCCACACATATACTGCACAATGTAACTAGTAGTTTGGGGTAGAGAAGTCTGTTCACCAGGTGGGGAAAAAGGCAAGACATGCAATTCTGACTTGAATCCTGTCCTGGTTCTGCCATCAGTGAGAGGAAAGTTACTAAGCTTCCTGCCTTTGGGTGTCTTCATTTACAAAATAAACAGTTAAGCTAGGGCATTGGCTCCCAAATAGTGGCCTGTGATGAAATTTTCATTAGTTGATGGTGAAAGAGAAAAATAAAAACAATAGACTTACTTGTATAAATTCATTTATTTTATAAATATGTTAAAATGCCTTGTTGTGATGAACAATGGGGATTTTGTATCCTCTTTGAACATCCTCAAACAATTCAACTATGTCCTCTGTAATGGAGCCCTGATAGTGAAAGTATATCTGTCTTTTTAGCAGTTCATAAATCAAAAGGTCTGGCAACCACTCAATTAACCCTTAATGTCCTGTCCAGCTTCAAAATTCTAGCTTCTTCTTAAATCACAGATGATAGAAAACTAACTCTAAAGTGGAAAGGAAAAAGAAGAGAAATGCTTTTTATTCCCCTCCTCCCCCCATTCTTGTTTAGCTCATCATTTCCCCAAATGTGTTCTGTGAAAGATGAACAAAATATTATAGCTATTATATATTATATTATAATTATATTATTATAATTATTATATTATAGCTATTTCACTAGGAAATGGATTGAGTTTGAGAAACAATGGGTTAAAAATATTGGGCAGGTTTTTTTACTGAGTGATTCTCAGACCTTGTGAAATTCTCACATCTGTTGGGACTCCCCAGAAGACAACAAAGCACGAACACTCCTTAAGTCATTGGTGGAGAGCAGATGCCTGCCCAACTTCTTTGGAGGACAGTACACCTATTCTTAGGACATAGTTTGAGAAAGGTGACTTCAGCTAAAAGAAAGTTCCTTAGTAGTTTCCATAATAGAGAAAAAACATAGCACCAGAGACAAGAAAATTGCCAATTATTTTATAATATAACTATTTTAATTTGACAGGGCTTTTTAACAATTACCAAAGCCATGGATATTTCTTAAAATTACAAAAGAAACCTGGATGAGAATTCTTCAAATTAAAGTGCATGAACCAGACAAAGTTTTGTGGCCATTCTGGGCAACTTTTCTATTTTTTTTTCAACCACAACAAATAAAGGAAAACTGTGTCAAGAGATTTGTATCCACTGATTGCAACATGACAATTAAAACATTTGGAATTTGCAGAAGTCTGTAGTAACAAAAGTATGGCTCTACTCCCTACACAGTGAACATTAGGTAAAATAAAACCATCTGTAGGTATTGAGCCTGAGAAAACCCAACTGCTCTCCAATGATGTGTCCTTGTTAAATATTTCAGGAAGAGGAACAATTAATTCTAAATGCTTGTGCCTCCTAATTGATTTACTTAAACACTTTCACTATGATCAAGAAACAAAATTCTTAATAGAAGAAAAAGATCTAATAGTATATGTTTTTACTATTTATTTATTTATTTCTACATAATTATCTGATCAGCATTAAGAAGGTTTACTCAGCCCTTTTTATTGCTTTTTACATCACCAAGTGAAATAGCAACTAGATAAGGCCTCCAGCCCTCACATTCTGGATTCAAGTTACACTTGCCACACTGAGGAGAGAAGAGTTTTCACTTGAGACAGGATGATTTTGGAACAAACTATCCAAAGGGAGGACCCAAGAAGAATCTTTTGGATAATCTGACACTAACAGCTTTCCTGTCTGATTCTGTGCACACCAGGTTTTTGACAAGCCTGTGGCTCTGCATTACCTCTGATATTTTCCATCATAACTGTGTATTAAGTTCAGCCTGTTTTTCATAACCCTGCTGACTACGACAGTCTGCAGCCATAAAAAGCCTTCCCTGACCTGCAGTTGGCTTAGAAAATGCCTCTGCAGATGAACAAAAGAGTACATGCAATGTTTATGTTCAGAGACAGAAGAGAGGCAAGCTCTTATGGCAGTACTGATAGGCGCAAAAGACTTTTAGGGTCTAAATTTAGAAAGGTTAATTTTCTTTTGATGGCATTTGTAAACAAAATACCAACACTAAAATGAGAGCAATTTAGCCAGGAAAAGGGGGAGTGTCCCATCCAGCAGATCAAACCCTCTTCCAAACTCCCCTGGAGAGAAGTGTCTACACATTAGCACATGATCGTACTTTACCCCCAAGTTAACAAGTACATGTGAGGTTTACACCATCCAAAGTTTCAGAATCCGCTCCCTTTATACCTAAAGCCAGTATTGTTTTAATCTCTGAGAAGGGGAATAAAACACCAAACAACACTTTTTAATAGACTACCATACCCATCTACCAAGACTCAATATACAAATACTATAGTTTCAATCTACAGCATTCAAGCCACTGTAAACCTGTTAAACCTAAGAAGTTGGTCTTCATCTTTGCATTAAAGAGATTCAACTGAAAAGTAAATAACAGAGGGGGTAAATAAAAGGTAAAAGTTAAAGCAACTACTTAACACATCTGAACTTTGACTCTCCACAGAAGAACTATATCCCCCCCCCAAACCTGGTAAAGCAGATCACACTTAATTTTGACATTTAAAAACGAGTATCTCTCAAAAATTATTTTTAAAACACAAAACAGCAGAGCTACTTGCCTTTTGGCAATTTCTGTGCATTTCCCAGGGCTAGTGCAATACTTCCACAGAAAAGCAGACACCCCAAGCTGGACAGCATGTTGCATTTGCCACCTCACACGGGGAGTGATGCTGGTGGGTGTCCCGCAACCCTGGAGCCGCATTTAAGTGGACTGTCTCCCAATGACAGAGGCGGGCGGCTGCAGTTAGCTCTGCTGTGGGCTTACTCACAGGGGGTGGAGACAAAATGACATCACACCCTTTCCCACACACACCAAAAAAAAAAAAAAAAAAAAAGGCACAACAGCAAAAACATACCATCACATTTCTCTCTGCTAGGTTGTCACTGTCTGTTCTCTCTGTGATATAAACATTGAAATTTTGGTCAATCTACATATGTGAAAGAAAAAGTACTTAGGCAGTTCTTAACCATTTGATGAACTACTTTTAAAAATCTAGAAAGGCATACCCCAAACCACTGGAACAGAATAAAGCCTTATTAAGAAGGAAACTGTTTTTAATTATCTAGTAAAACAATCCAATTCTTCTTTTAAACGGGAGTAAACTTGTAAAAGTACACTTTGAACCATTCCGAAGTTCCAATATCACGAGAAATTTTTAAGAGTAAGTCATTGGTTAGATAGCAGTTCGTTATACATAACACACGTATGTATATAAGTGTATACACACACACACAGATACATAGGTCCATCTATTCTAGAGATCTGGATGTAGAAATGGAGAAATCGCTATTGCTAATCGATCCCTAGCTCTGGGCCAGCCTCTGGAATAGTGTTCTCATCTATATGATTGCACTGTAATCTTCACAGTGGCTATAAAGGAGACACAGTGTTATTCCCATTTTACCAGTGAGAAAAACTGAGGTTCAGAGAGGTTAAGTCTCCAGACCACACCGGGGAATTCTAATGGCTGATCATTTTGGGGGGCTCTGGAGCAGAACTGACTGCAGTTTAAATCTGGATGCTCTGTGCCTTTGAGCAAATTTCTCCATCTATATCTCATCAATATTGTGTAAATTCAAGGGCTTGTTCCTTGTGAGGCACTGACCTGATCAATTCACACATATTAACCCATTTCTTCCCCCAAAAGGACCTAACAGGCAGGCATTGTCATCATCCGCATTTTCCAGACAGAGAAATGGGGCACAAAGAGGTTAAGTGAAAGGCTTGAGGTTATAGTGCGTGTCAGCAACTGAGCTGGCGTTCTAATCTGGCAATTTAACTCCAGAGCCTCCACTTGTAACTGCCAAACTTTCCATTCTAAACCAGAGATGATAGTATCAATTTCATAAATTTGCTAGCAGGAAGGACTTTTAGACAGTACTTACCATAGCACCTGGTATACGAAAAGCTTATTATAAAGGACAGCCACTGAAAACTACAATAATGACAGTAACAAAGCCCCCAGTTAAGGAGAACTATGATTCTAACTGGACTTTTCAGTCTTTAAGTCCGCACAGTTCCTCTCTCCCTCACCCTCAATCTAGGCACGTCACAGGAACAAATGGGTTAATAGTGTACTCAAAATGCCACCCAAACATTTATATTGACTCTGAAAATAGCTCATTTCATGGGTTTGCTGTAGCTGAACCCAAACACTAAGTGGGAAGTGGGAAGTGGAATAATGCTGGTCAAATAAAATTCTACTCAAAAATGTTACCAAAAGAAAAATTGAAGAGACAGCCCCATCTTCCAAAAAAAGCGTGAGAAGGCACATTGTTAAAGTCATTTGGAGCCAGCCAGGTCTAAGCTCTCACCATAGGAATGCTCTGGCACCGGCTACGGAAGGGATTGGGTTATTTAACAGGTCTTTTTCATCTCTAATTTTTCACTTGGATAGGCAGCTCTCGCAAACCCAAGTTTGGACATTCATCCAGCTGGTACGGAGGTCTTGGCTTCAATATGCCAGGGCCATCAACTTAAGCCAGTGAGGCCACTGTGCTAGCAGGAAACGACAGGTTTTCTGAGAGGGGGGGGAAAAAAAACCCAGCAGAAATTCTGAAAAGAAGGCCAGTTCCCCCAACTGTGAGGGGCTGGTCCCAGAGTTAGGTAATGGAATTCAAGAGTCAGCCTCTACTTGGCCCTCAGGCTAAGTCCGATAGTTAGCAACCAGTACTTGCAGCTTGGAACTGACTGGGGGGCTAATTAAATAGAGGGCAATCTCCAACTGTTTTGTCCAGGGGGGGTGGGGGGTGGGGGGGGGATTACCTTAGCTTGTAAGACAAGGAGCATTCAGTGCAGATGTTAAGGCATTAGAGTTCTCCTCAGACCAGGGAGGAGGAACATCCTCAAGAAATAGACCCTGTCAAAGGAGGTTATCCACTTTTTGCAGAGAACAGGAAATTTGTGGTCGTGTCAGAGTCCCCACATAAAGAGGAGGTACAAATGTTCCAGAAGCACTCTTAAGAATGCTGACATTAAGCCTTGGTTCAAATGTCTCTGCAGGCACTTGTGTCTGTATTTATCCATAAATATAAAAATGTGATGCTCCATGGGGCGCCTGGGTGGCTCAGTGGGTTAAACATCTGCCATTCGCTCAGGTCAGGATCCCAGGGTCCTGGAAACGAGCCTGGCATAGGGCTCCAGCCGCGCATAGGGCTCCCTGCTCAGCAGGGAGCCTGCTTCTCCCTCTGCCCCCTGCTTGTGCTTGCTCTCTCTCTCTTTCTCAAACAAATAAATAAAATCTTGGGGGGGGGGAGTGTGGGACACCTCGGTGGCTCAATCAGTTAAGTATCTGCCTTCGGCTTGGGTCAGGATCCCAGGGTCCTGGGATCAAGTCCTGAGCTTGGGCTCCTTGCTTACTGGGAAGCCTGCTTCTCCCTCTTCTTCTGTCTGGCGCTCCCCCTGAATGTGCTCCCACTCTCTGACAAGTAAATTTTAAAAAGTAAATCAAAGCAAAACAAAAAACCGTGAAGTTCCATGACAATATTGAATTGTCACCAATATTCACAGACTAACAATATTTACAACACCGAGTAAAGAGTAAAGACCGAGTAAACACTGATGTCAAATAGGATTTCTGGATGATGATGATGTATCAGTGTGAGTTCATCAGTTGTGACAACTGTAACCAATTTGTAACAAACTCTGGTGTGGGATGTTCATAATGAGGAGGGCAAAGTGTATATGGTGTATCTCTGCATGTGCAGGGGTAGGTATGTGAGAAATCTTTCCACATTCCACTCAATTTTGCTGTGATTCTAAACTGCTCTACAAAAATAAAATCTATTCCCTAAAACAAATATCTCTGTTGGGAGGACATTCAGAAATAACTCCTGGAAAAACACATAAAATATATTTGTATTTTCTCTGTGTTCTGTGAAGGGATAATCCATGCTTGTTTGTCATGGTAGCCGGTGCCTAGATAATAAGGATGCAGTATGATGAGTAAGTGTCAAATGAAACAATCCATCAATTCCTCCAAATAGTCTAAAGGGATTAAGCTAGGGAAAGCCAAACCATGCCCTGGAATGCACAGTTGTTGGGGGACAATTCTCCAAGGGACCCTCATGTTTCTGTGTATATTATAAGCAAAAGTATTGATTTTCTGTGCTCTAGACTATCTTTTCAAAGACGTTTATATAGGAAACAGCCTTGGAAGATAGAAGTTTTTTAACTGTCCCTCAGAATTAAAGGTAACGTTTCCTTCTGGGGCAAAGGGAACATATGCTCATATCCTACTATCAAAGAGTCAAGTTCCCTAAACTCAGGGTTTCTGCCGTCTGCGTAAGAATCACCCAAACTTCTTTGCATTGCCCTGAGGGAATCTAAGCTCCTAGAATGGGAACAAATGCTAATAATCTGGCTAATGCTGTTGTTGTGAGTGAATTAACTGTCCTTTGTCTTTGACCCTGGAGTCTTGTGTCTCCTGCCAGCATTAAGTGAACTGTGCATTCTAGCGTGAACATAGGGTAAATTCCCAATCCTTCACATTTCTTGACAATAGGATTGGTGCACTCCAAAATATCTTTTTAGATAGACTTTGGTATAATGCCATCATCAACATTCAAGTCCACCATAAGAATCAACAATGAAACTTTTTCTGCTGTGCATAGTAAGAGTATTGTTAGACATTGCTTAATAAATCATAAAGTAGCCTCTATTAAAACTCTGGGGGGGGGGAAAGTCTGTTCTCTATGTTAAAAAAATAAAAGACTAATATTTTTCCTGAGCAACTGTATTTATTTTGTGACATTGTAACCAGGTTTTCTTTCTGTGTTGGCTGATAGTAAACCAGAGCCAAACGTGTCCCCCACCCATACTAAGTGTATAGGTTCTTGTGGTGTGCATGTTTTGGCATCATTCCTGGCTTTGTTTTTCATCCCACCCTTATTTAATGCTTATTTTCCTTGGAGTTTTAATTTATATGGTTTCACAAGTTGCTTTCATTGTTGTTTTGGAACCAAGTGAAGGATACACAAACTCTACACACAGGAGTTGTATCAAAAGTATATGTCAAAATATGTGAAGTGAGAATCTGGGAACTTGTTCTCTGCTTTCCTTTTTACACAACAGTAAACCCTGATGGAATTCTGATCCCACAATCATATGGCATCACCTCTTTATATATATTTTCTCTTTGCAAAGTAGACAAAAGACAGGATGAAATCCAGAACACTACGCTAAACACATGTCAGATTTTTCAGTCATTTCACATTTGGACTTTGAAGCATTCAATATTAATTCCATTGTTTCAAATGATCCTCCCACTAAAACTCATAAATCTTTCTAATCTTGGATGTAAAGTTGATGCAGTCATTTTACCAATCAGTTCACAGTTTGTAGTCTCTCCTTCTTTAGGTGCTATGGTAGCACATTTTAAAAGGCTTATATATCTACAATTCATAATATGCAAAGATATGCTGGGGTTTTCTATGGGATGATAATAAAAATAATTTTTGTTATGATGCATATTTGAAAGAGGTACCTCAATGTTCCATATTTTAAGCTCAAATGTTGTTTCTGTAATTACTATACTGAATGAGACCCATGATTCAATTGTAGAAGTATCCTGCTCCAATGGGGATACATTTGACCTGGGCAAGAAGTTCTCTTCCATGATGCTCTTTATAGCACAGGGAAGTACTGCTCCTTAAATGCCTAAGTGTGTAGGTCATTTTTCATTCTGTCTAAAGGCATCTAGACCACCAGATTTTTGGCTTCACAACCTTGAGGTAATAAGTAATGTGTATTTATAAAAGAATATAAAGAATCCTTTCTACTAAGCTGAGCTATAAATTTTGCTTTCCTTGTTCTGTCTAAATTCTATTTTTTTAAATTATTAAAGTTTAGTGGACATATTAGTTTCAGGTACACAACATAAGAATTTGCCAGTTCTATACATTATTCAAGGCTTACCATGGTAAGTGTAGTCAGCATCCATCACTGTACAATGTTATTACGATATCACTGGCTATATTCCCTCTGCCATACTCTCCATCTCCATGACTTATTTATTTTATAACTGGAAGTTTGTACTTCTTCATGGCCTTCACCTATTTCACTCATCCCTCCACCCACCTCCCCTCTAGCAACCCTTAATTTCTTCTCTGTTTTTAAGAGTCTGCTTTTTTGGTTTGTTTTTTAGATTCCACATATTAAAGAAATCTTAAGTTATTTGTCTTTATTTCACTTGACATGATACCCTCTAGGTCTATTCATGTCACAAATAGCAAGATCTTATTCTTTTTATGGTTGAGTAATACTCCATTGTGTATATATACATCTTTTCTTATCCATTCAACTATTGGTGAACATTTGGGTTGCTTCCACATCTTAGTAATTGTAAATAATGCTGCAATAAACATAGAGGTGCATAATTCCTTTCTAGTGTTTTTATTTGGCGGGGGGAAAACACCCAGTGGTATAATTACTGGATCATATGAAATTTTTATTTTTAATTTTTTGCGGAACCTCCATACTATTTTCCTCATTTGTTGCATCCATTTACATTCTCTCCAACAATACACAAAGATTCTCTTTTCTCTACATCTTCACTGACATGTTTTGCTTTCTTGTCTTTTTGATAATGGTCAAATTTGATAATGGCCACAACCAGAGTAGGTATTTCAAATCAGAGGGATGTGTCAGAAATGGGTCCTGAAAGTTAGAGTACAGCATCAGGGAGTCCAAGAGAGCATGGGGAATGTGAGGAGGCAGCAGCAGATAAAACAAGTCAGAGGATGGTGGATATGTTTTAAAGCCTGGGGTGGAATAGTCATGATCATAATCTCTTAAGCAATAGATCCTAGATCTTTTTAGTTTATTATTTAATGGAAGGGACACTTCTCTAGACACTTCCCAGCTCTGTTTGCATTCGTTTGGGGTGTGACAACCAGGCTGCAAGCAGAAGACATCCAATGCTTTGTTATATTGTAAACCTGAGGTTGAGGATTACATCATGTAATAATGTCTCCAATGAGAGAATAAAAAGAAATAAAGAAATAAAAAGGAACTTCATGAAGCAAATCTGAAGGCACTTCTCCCTAGCAGTATAGACATTTGTGAGCCCTTCTGGCTATAGCTACCCACTGAAATAAAGTACAGAACAATAATCTGAAGGAAAAAACACATTTCAAATCCAATTAGAAAAATAAATAATGACACGGAAAGAAAGAGGTAGTAAATGAGGCTAATGGAGAATAATAAATTGTTCTTAGAAAGTGACAGCTTCTAATAGTTGAATAATTTGAGTATTGAAAGTAACAATCACTGATGAGGACAAAAGTACACAAAATTTTAATTTGTGATGTTCTGTGTTTTGACTTTGTGACACTCTAATTTTCTAAGCTCTATCTCTATTCCAGTTTAAAAACAATTGTATTTGAAGTTAAGGAAAAAAATAATAATTTTTGTAATAATTGTAATGTAATAATTAAATACTTTAAGGATATTGAAAAATCAAGGTTGAGAAATACATCATGTAATAATGTCTTTAATGAGGGAATAAACAGAAATAAGAAAAGGAAAAGAAAATATTTTCTTGCTCTGTACTTTTGCTGTTTAGTACAGTGGCCATTAGCCATACATGGCTATTAAATTTAAATTAATTAAAGCTAAAAATCCAGTTTCTCAATCATTCCACCTTCATTTCAAATGCTCAGTCATATGTGGCTACTGTTATTGTATCAGACAGCTCAGATATGGAAGATTTCCATCATTGCAGTTCTGTAGTACAACATTGATCTTGACCATGTCCGCTAGCATTGACTTGTCATTTAATTAATGAATGAAAGACTGAATGGATGAATCACTCTCTTTTGATTCTTTGTCTCTCTTTTCAAAATAAATACAATATGTTTTTATTATTCTTCATTATTAAGCTTCAACTAATATAGGAAGTTCTCAAACTGCGAAAGTAACAAAGGACAAAGGGAAAAAAAAAAAAAAACAGAAGGTAACAAAAGACAAAGGAATTTCTTCTACAAATTTCCAGCTCCTAAGGTGCTCAGGGAACAATCACTGAGAGAATGTGATCTTGAGTTTCTGGCAGGATATACCGAAGTGGTCCAGCCATTGTTGATTGCCAACCCCACAACCATTCTTTGTACCTTCTTTCTTTCTGACAACACTTGCCTCCTATCAGGGAAGATATCTTGGAAGGCCCATGTGAATAACTTCTGGCCCAGAGAGAGAGAGAGAGAGCATGTGTGCAAGTGGGGGGAGGGGCAGAGGGGAGAGAATCTTCAAACAGATTCCCAGTGGAGTGGGGAGCCAGACTTGGAGCTCAATCCCATGACTCTGAGATCATGACCTGAGTAGAAACCAAGCGTCGGATCCTCACCTGACTGCACCATCCAGACACCCTAGTTCTGGCCCATAAATTTAAGTGGATTTTGCCAAAGGACTTGTAGCAAAGATTTATTTCTCTGATTAAAAGAAACTTACAAGAAGATGACTCCTTCTTACTCCCTTTTCCTGCTTTATTAATAATGTTAGCACTACTACATTAATTATTTAACTAATTATCATTAAATGAGAAAAGAATGCTTAGAGATATGGCAGCCAACTTATGAGCTAACATAAGAGAAGAACCTAGAAAAGCATAAAAAAACTCACCTTTGGCCCTTATGCTGTTGACCTTAAGACCAAACCTGGATTGTTCTGTCTATGGAACATTCATAACATATACTGGTTACAGAGAGGTTATACAGTAAATAAACAACAGTGTATTTATTTAAGCCAAGCCTGGCCAGATAATTTGATATTTGCACCTCTTTGTGCTTAAATTTATTCTACAAATAGGCATAACAGTCTCTACCTTATAGGGTTATTGTGATGAGTAAATGGTTTAATATATGTAAAATGCTTAGAACAGTGCCTGTCCCAGGGCAAGCTCTCACTTGCTATAGGCTGCTGGTACTTTGGTTGTTGTTGTTTTTATTATTGTAACTAAAATTATACTCAATGAAGAGTAGTCCATGATGTAGACCTGCTCTTCAGCAAAGACATCAATTCAGAAGGTATGAAGTGAATACAAAAAATTTAACAAACTTCTCTGAAATTTCCTTTTCAGAGCATTTAATTTGCTGTCATAGACTGGGGCACTAAATTAAACTATCATTCAAATAGTCACATTTTCAAAAGTTGTATTTTCAACAGAATCTTATGTGTTAGGCCCCCTCTAAGCTTAGTTTCACTCCCCTAAATCCAGTATCTTGAAAATGCTTAAATAGTTCAAAATAGCAAGTCCATGTCTAAAATAACCTTAAAAAGGGTCAAATGTGTGTGGGTATACTATTCCTCAAACCAAGCCCTTCCCTACTATATTTTATTACATTTTTATTTTTTCCCAATAGTTTCATTAAAGTATAATTGACATAAAATAAACTGCACATAATTATACATTTTGATGAATTTTGACATGTTTTCACCTGGAAAACCCTCACCCCAATCAAGATAATGAACATACCCATTACATCCAAAAGAATTCTTGTGCTTCTTTTCAATCTCACCCTCTTTCCTCTCCACACCTCCCACCCCATTCCTCACACCCACATATTGGCTTTCTATAACAATAATTTAGATTGAAGTTTTGAGGGTTTCACATAAATTGAATCATACATTATATACTCTATTTTTGACTGGATTCTTTCCTCCAGCATAACTATAATGAGAGTCAACCATGTTGTAACCTACATCAGTTGTTCATCCCTTCTTATTGCTGAGTAAGATTCCCTGCATAGATATACCACAATTTACTTATCCATTTACCAGCTGATGGATATTGGGCTGTGGCCAGTTTTGACTACTACAGATAAGGTTACAAGGAATAATTGCAAATATGTATTTGTAAGGATGCATGATTTCATTTCTCTTGGATAAATACCTAGGAGTGGAATAGGTAGAAAATATGATAGGTTTCATTTAAAATTTTTTTTAAAAAACTGCCAAACTCTTCCAAAGTGGATGTATAATTTTACATTCACACCAAGGGTGTATGTTCCAGTTTCCCACATCCATGTAGACACATACATGTCAAACTTTTTAATTTTGGCCATTCTAATAGGTAAATAGTAGTACCTCATTTTGATTTTAAGTTTTATTTCCCTAATGATAAATGGTGCTATAGATAGATATTTTCATGTGCTTATTTGTCATCTGTTTGACTTTGTTAGGGGCGGGGGAGTTGTATCCAAAACCTTTAGCCCACTTATTTGTGGCAGGGATTGATTGTTTTCTTATTACCAAGTTTGGGGAATTCTTGTAAGTCCTTTATCAGATACAAGTTTTGTAAATATTTTCTCCCTAACTGTAGTTTCACTTTTCATTCTCTCATTGGTGTCTTTCGTAGCGCAAAAGTCTTTGATTTGTACAATGTTCTGTTAAGAATTATGTTATTGGTGTCATAGCTAAAAATCCTTTGTCAAATCAAAAGTCATGAAGATTTCATAGTGTTAGGTTTTACATTTTAATCTATGATCCATTTTGAGTTGAGTTTTTGCATATGATGAATGATATGGATTCACATTTTTTTTTGCATACAAACATCCAATTATTCTAGTGCCATTTGTTGAAAAGACAATTTTCTACTGAATCGACCTTACACCTTATCAAATCATTTGTCCATATTTACATAGGTTGCTTCTGAAGTCTCTTTTCTGTTCCACTGCTCTATCTGTCCAATTTTAATGCCAATAAAACATTATATTGAATACTTCAGCTTATAAGTCTTAAAATCAAGTAGTATTACTTTGTCTGTGAAACCCTCTGGACCTGAAGTTTTCTCTGTAGGAAGGTTTTAGGTTTGGGGGATATTTTTTGTTTGTTTGCTTTACTAAAAATTCACTTCCTTTAATAGACACAGAAACATTCAGATTATCTATTTCTTCTTGAATGAGTTTTGTTAGTTTGCATCTTTCAAGGAATTTGAACTTTTGCTTAAGTGGCCAAATGTGTTGACATATCATCCTTTTAATATCTGTAGAGTCTATAGTGATGTTGCCTCTCATTCCTGGTACTGATCTATGTCTTCTCTGTCCTACTCAAACAAGATTTAATATATCTGATTTTCATTTTCATTCACTTAAAAATTTTCTATTAAATTTTTGTTTCTTCTTTGCTCATGGGCTATTTAGAAGTATGTTATTTTGTTTCCAATATTCAGGGGATTTTTCTAGGAGTCTTTCTGTTTTTAATTCTAATTTAATTCTATTATAGTTGAGAAATATACCTTAAATTACTTGAATCCTCTTCTATTTATTGAGAATTGTTTTATGGTCTAGAATATGGCCTATCTTTGTGCCCTTGAAAAGAATACATATTCTGATATTGTTCAGTGGAATACACAATAACTAGAATTTCTGTTGTAATTGAAGTAGGAAACTAACAGGAAAGTATTGGCCAGAATAAGATTATCAAAGCAGAATTTAGCATCTGTTTAATTGGAATGATGATGATGATAGTGATGATAGTGATGGTGATTTTGACAAATCGCAGCTATTGTTTATTAAATGTTCAACACTTTTTTTCTAAAATTTTTCTTCCCAGTTTATTTCTAAAAGAGCTAGTCTCCTTCACATTACCACTTGCAAAACTCATTCACTAATGAACAAACAAAAAACCCAAAACAACAACCAAAAAACCCCCAAAGCCTGATCTACTTATTCTTCTAGCATTCCCTTGGGAGTGCTCAATTTTTTAATTATTTCCCAACCCATGCATTTTTTTTACACTGTCTCATCCTCATTAACAACTCTGTGAAAGTTTGAGGTGGAGAAAGCATCTCCAGCAACTTAAGAGACTTTCTCAAGAAGCAGAGTGAGTCAGTGGTGTAACTCGGGGGTTCACGAACTTTACTGTGTATCATAATCAGAGGTATTAAAACATAAAATTTCTTCTCTCATTCAGTATCTTATGTCTGAAGTTATATTTCAGAGAATTATTTTGGCTGATGGAAAAAATGTGAGAATCCCTTAGAGGGGTAACATTATGAGATAGCATATTACCAGCCATTAAACCTTAAAGCTCATGAAGACATTCAGGACAGATTGGAAGATAGAGAAAGGAAGGACTAGGTTCTTGAGAGGAATGGGAAGAAGTTGGAAAAGTAGGCGGGAAGGGAAAATCAGAATCATTCCAAGTATCTGAGTGGAATCCAGGCCTACATGAATCCAAAGGACATCAAAATGTGAAGAGGACCTTGCTTTCCCACCCCTTTCTCTTTTAAATCCATCTATACATTGAACCATCCATTCCTTCTAGCTTGTTTTTAGTTCCACATCTTCTTCAGGCATCAACCACAAGAACTTAAGGAATGATGGAATAGCTGCGAGGAACCACTGAGGCATCCCTAACTTATCTTCAATTCAAGAGCACCTGTGGACCAAGACAAACGTTCTGAAGTTCAGCTTTCAGGGTCCCACCTGATATAGTGAAATCAGTTGTTCTCAGGCCATAGGCTATCTATTTGTCACCAAGCAGAAACTCAGGTCTAGTGAAGGAAAAGAATAGAAAAACTCAGAAAATTCCTTCTCAATTAATATCCCAGGCCAATACTGAGAACATCTTTTCCCTGACCTCTCTTCACTAAAGTGAAAGAAAACAGCCTTCCTTGAAATTACATGATTCACTACAAACATCTGACATTAATTCCAAGAACAAGGGCTTAAAATACAGAGACACAGAGAAAGCAACAGGGAGGGTCTGATAGAGAGTCAATGGGGTGAGATGTGGCAACTTCTTACTCTATGTATCACCAGCTGTCGCAGCTCGAACATAAAATTCGTGCCCTTTGACTTGTGAAATGTCTCATTCCCAGCACCAGTGCTTAGGCAGGGCATTAAATTGTGTCAAAGAATGCCAATCACATGAGATGATGCTGAAAGGGCTCTGAGTTATTCCCAGAAGGCCAGAATTTCTTATTCCAAATGACCCAGCCCATTCGCCAGCACAAGATGTGCTGTATTGACCAACCCCTTCAAATCAATCTGGTCCCCAATCTAAGAGCTTGGGTACCATTACCAGACTCCAACTCTCAAAAGATTTTCTCTGTTATCCAGACTGTCATTTTTAGGCATATAAAGAATAGAATTCTCCAAAAGACATTGAAAAGATAAGGGGATTTTATAAACACTCTATGACCATAAATTTGATAACCTAGATGAAATGGACAAATTCTTTGAAAGACACAATTGGCCAAACTCATGCAAAAAGAAACAAACAATCTGAACAAGTCTATCTCTATTAAAGAAACTGAATCAATAATTAATAACCTTCCAAAAGGGAAAGCACAAGGCCCAGAAAGATTCATAGGTGAATTTTCCAAACATTTAAAGAAGAAATTATACCAGTTCTCTACAATGTTTTGCAGAGAATAGAAGCAAAGGGAGTATTTCCTAACTCATCCTGTGAAGCCAGCAAGACAAAGATGTTACATGAGAAGAAAGTTATAAGCCAGTATCTCTCATGAATTTAGATGCAAAAATCCTCAACAAAATAGTAGCAAATCGGGTGCCTGGGTGGCTCAGTGGGTTAAGCCTCTGCCTTCAGCTCAGGTCATGATCTTAGGGTCCTGGGATCGAGTCCCACATTGGGCTCTCTGCTCACTGGAGAGCCTGCTTCTCCCCGCTCTCTCCCTGCCTGCTTCTCTGCCTACTTGTGATCTCTCTCTGTCAACTAAATAAATAAAATCTTTAAAAAGATTTAAAAAATAGTGGCAAATCAAATTCAACAATGTGTAAAAGGAACTACACACCACAACAAAGTGGGATTTATCCCAAGTATTCAAGGCTGGCTCAATATTTGGAAATCAATAAATGTAAACCATCACATCAATAGACTAAAGGAAAAAAATCACATGATCATATCAATAAATGCAGAAAAAGCATTTGACAAAATCCCCAAACCATTCATGATCTAAAATTCACAGTAAATTGAGAACAGAGAGGAACTACCTTAAATCCATTTTTTTAAAAAAGTCTATAAAAAAATCTGCAGTTCACATCATACTTCATGGTGAAAAACTTGAAGCTTTCCCATTCCGCAGGCCATCTTACCATTCTGTTTCAACAACATATTGGAAGAACTAGCTTATACAACAAAACTCAAAAAGGAAATAAAAGATATACAGATTGGGAAGGAAAAAGCCAAACTGTATTTGTTTACAGATGACTTGATTTTCTATGTAGAAAATCTGAAAGAATCACCCCAAAATTCCTGGACCTAATTGGCAGTTATAATAAGTTTGTGTGATACCAGGTTAAAGTATAAAGAAGATGTTGTTCATATATACAATGGAATATTACTCAGCCATCAAAAAGGATAAATACCCACCATTTGCATCAACATGGATGAAACTGGAGGGGCTTATGCTAAGTGAAATAACTCAAGTAGAGAAAGACCATTATCATATGGTTTTACTCATATGTGGAACATAAGGAATAGCACAGAGGACCACAGGGAGATGGAGGGAAAATGGAACGGGAAGATATCAGAGAGGGAGACAAACCATGAGAGATTCTAAATTTCTAGAATCTAGAATCAGCTCAGGTCATGATCCCAGGGTCCTGGGGTGGAGCCCCACATCAGGCTCCCTGCTCAGTGGGGAGTCTACTTCTCCTCACCCCCACCCACGTTCTCTCTCTCTCTCTCTCTCTCTCAAATAAATTAATAAAATCTTTAAAAAAATCACCAACCAGTCTTGGTGGCCACATCAATCAAGGCACAATTGTTACATTGTCCTAGGTTTAGATGAAAATGATAAACTTCATGGGGCACCTGGTGGCTCAGTGGGTTAAAGCCTCTGCTTTCGGCTTAGGTCATGGTCTCAGGATCCTGGGATCGAGCCTGGCATCGGGCTCTCTGCTCAGCAGGGAGCCTGCTTCCTCTCTCTCTCTCTCTCTCTGCCTGTGTTTCTGCCTACTTGTGATCTCTGTCTGTCAAATAAATAAATAAAATGTTAAACATTTTAACAAAAAATGGTTTTTTGTTAAAAAAAAAAAAGAAAGAAAATGATAAGCTTCAGACACTACCCTGAGGGGTGGTGCCTAAGAAGGCCTCCTTCAGAACTGAGGGGTTGATAGTGGCCGTTCTGAGAAAGCCCAGCACCAAATCCACTGCAGACATTCATAATCATCTTTGTTATATTGCATCCCCCACAATACAATCACTGGGAAATGGGATTCAGTGATCCCCAACTTCCAACCGTCACATGGAAAAGGAGCAAAGAGAAGGGAGAGGCACTGTCTTCTTTTATAGTCACCTCTGTGTGTGTGGGCGGGGGGCGGCTGTATGGGTATAAATGTGTGTGTGTGTGTGTGTGTGTAAGTGTGTGGGTCTGAGTGTATAGGGGAGGGGCGTATGAATGTATATGAGGGTGCTAGTGTGTGTGTGTGCAGCCTCCCTTCATTCTTGCTTCACTGTTGCTAGTTTCTAAATTGTTGCCAGTTTTCTCCTTCTACTAAAAAATCCAACAAAAATTCCCTAAACCCCACAGCCTTAGTCTGTTGTTTCCTCCCCCTGATTTAGTCTTGTTGTCTGTTCCAATCACTAGTGCTTAGTGCCTGCTCTTTATTTTCAGTTTATCTTTCCAGTTTAAGTATTTGTCATTTGCTTTTGTATATTTATTTGCATAATGGATATGTGATATGCTTAAGTAACAAATTATGACTTTTAGAGTAATACAGAATAACTTTCTTGAGATTATTTTTGTCCCATTCTACTTCATGGATGAAAGAACTGATGGATCTGAAAAGGAAAAGATGTTTAATGTGGAATCAGCCCAGTGATGATCATAAAACATATAATTAGGATGAGAGTTAGACCACTGTCTGGTGGAGAGCCCTGGCCTCCATCTCAATCTACTGGAAAACATAAAATTTAGTTTAGGGATTTGTTTAAATGTAAATTTACTTAGGAGGGGGAGTTGTTATGCTGTTTTTACTCCATGTGAGTGAACTACTAATATTTTATTCACAACCCATTTTGATAGAAAGGAAAAGCAAAAAATTATAAGGATGACATCTTGGAAACCCCAGGGGAGGGCAGCCTCAAGTTAAGAAATGGCTTGGGAAATAGAAGCAGACAGAGGTAATGATAGTACATATAATTAACTACACTATTTTGCTTGTAGCTGTTTTTTTTTAAGATTTTATTTATTTATTTGACAGACAGAGATCACAAGTAGGCAGAGAGGCAGGCAGAGAGAGAGAGAGAGGAGGAAGCAGACTCCCTGCTGAGCAGAGAGCCTGATGTGGGACTCAATCCCGGGACCCCGAGATCATGACCTGAGCCAAAGGCAGCGGCTTAACCCACTGAGCCACCCCGGTGCCCCACTTGTAGCTGGTCTTAAACATAAACACAGTAACATGTCATTTGCCAAATCAAGACTTATTTATTTATTTATTTATTCATTTATTGAGAGAGCACACATGTACAAGTAGAGGCAGGGGTGAGGGGCAGAGGGAGAGTGAGAGAGAGGATCTTAAGCAGGCTCCATGCTCAGTGCAGAGCCTGATAAGGAGCTCGATATCACAACACTGAGATCATGACCTGAGCCAAAGTCAAGAGTTGTATGCTTAACTGACTGAGCCACCCACATGCCCCAGGACGTATGCATTTTAGTGCAACATTCCAACTTGGTGATCAGGAAATCACAATCCAGCTGAAAAATGAGAATTCCAAAACATATATCCCATGGACCACAAGTGTCAGGAGAAAATGTGCTTCCCTTCTCTATCCCCAAAGCATGAAACCTGAGGCATCTTAAACTCAGCATGATTACAGAGCACATGACTCTCTTCTCATAAAACATCTTGGAAGAAACTGGGGCTATACTTTTGGCTCTAAGTTGTAAATGAAGCAGGAAATGTTAAAATATTCTGGACGCCTTCACAAAGGCTCTCAGTCTAATACTGAATAAGAAACTCTTTTGGAAAAGATGAGGGATTAACAGGTGTGGGTTTTAAGTGTATGTGTTCTCCTTAGCTGACTCTTGGAATTGTCCCCATGGTTCTGTCTTTGAGCGACAGAAGGATGAAGCCCTAGGCAGGCTGATGCACAGATACAAAGATACTTATGTTGTCAGGAGCAAAAAGGAAAACGTGAGTCATAAAGAAAAGAAGGATTAAGTGTTTTAACAAGTTTTTTGCTTTTCCTGTAATTCTTATTAGGAAAAAAAGAGCAGCTTTTCCTTTCTTAATGCAATAAATATTGTTTTTTCAGTTTGGAGATAAAAAAACACGTTTATATATACAAAGCTAAGTGATTTTTTTTTCCCAATTTAACTTCTTCTGTTTCATTAAGGTCAAATAACATGCCTCCTTAGAGATGAATTGCTACATCTCCAAACTTTAAAAACTTAGAGTACTTAAGTTTACACAACTAAGTCTTATAATATTTCTATGTCTTTAGGGGCAAGGGCATGCTTCTGTTAAACACTAGTTATAATGGTTCTATACTATTGAAAAATATAGCTGTTTAAAAGAAAAAATCTCACCTTAGTTTCCCTTAAGTTTACCAAATTTACTGAATTTTATCCAAAGTATTACATTATCAGCAAAGTATGTGGCAGGTGGTGAGAGAAAAGAAGCAAAAAAAAAAAAAATCTCATAACAACTCTTATCCATCTTCCAGCTTAATGTACTTCACACTTATTGTTTTTACTGGAAGATAGACAGTGGGGCTTAAACCAATGGTCATTAATGCATACCTCAAGGAACTTGTCTCTGTTACTTCATTGGATTTTCAAAATATGGATGATAAGGTTGGTGGATATGATGTCAAGCCCACACAAAAGGAATTAAACTATCATATATGAAACGAAGGCTTTTTTTTTTTTTTTAAGATTTTATTTATTTGACACAAGTAGGCAGAGGCAGGCAGAGAGAGAGAGGAGGAAGCAGGCTCCCTGCTGAGCAGAGAGCCTGATGCGGGACTCGATCCCAGGACCCTGAGATCATGACCTGAGCCAAAGGCAGCGGCTTAACCCACTGAGCAACCCAGGCGCCCCGACGAAGGCTTTTTTTAATCTTCAAGCTCATCTCCTAGTTTGCTAGAGAATAAACCATGTATTCTGAAATCATTCAGTCCTGAGGTTTCCCCCACTTAGGGGTCTTCATAGTTTTAAGTTATCAGGATAATGATGTCTCTCTGGTGGTGACTAATGATAGGAGTGGCGACCTCTTCTGTATGAACACATTGAGTATCTCTGTGACTTGTACATTTTGTCAGATTTGAAGTCTGGCCAACAAGAGATAAACTTAACCTAAACAGAATTGTTATTAAAGAAGTGGAGCTGGAATCACGTTTTCCTGAAATAAAGTTGAAACTTCAAGTTTTGAAGGGGAAACGGGGGAATTTTAATTTTAATTTAATTTAATTTAATTTAATTTTAAAGAGCGACTCAATAATGATGAAGAATATTATCATGTTATATGAATTATATAAATTGTATTCGCTATTTTAATGACTGAAGCCCCTCCTCCCTCTCCCATGGAACTGTAGCTCTTTGTGAGCAGAAACTGTCTTCTCATCTTTGTTATCCCCACTACCTACCATGGTACCTATAGACTGGATACCTTTGATAACTACAATTAATACATTTATGAGAATAACTGGACTTAAGGGCAGAATGTAACAAAGGAGAGTTTGAGGATGAGCATTTGTCTACATTCCCAAGACTTCCCAGGAAAGAGGACACTCATCAAGGCAACCATTCCAGATCTTTGTCAAGAAATGCTAAATACCTAGTATATTATAGAGGTTAAAAAAGAAAAAAAGAGCTATCTAATAATTACAGACTACAAAATGTCATGAGCTTCCTGGGAGCCACATCCCATCACAGTTGTTTAATAGAGGTGTCATAACCAATTAGAGGTGATGTTATAAATGTATTCAGTGAACATTGGACTTTTGGTTTCCTCCAAATCAAGATTTAATTCTTGATCCCTAAAACAGAGTTAGCTTCGTCATTTGTCCACAACAGCTTAGTGAGTACATCCCATAATGATGGTCAGCATCTTTGCTCTGGCTCTATAGTCACAGTTGAGAAAGCTTTTAGGTGGTTTTGTTTTCTAAGATAATTTTCCTTGTAGAAGAAAACAAGTGTTCTAAGACAACTTAGCTTGATTATAAGATCAGGCACATCTAAAATAAACTATAGATTGACTTGATGGTCACTAATTAGTCTTTTGTAGATTTAGTTAACAGTACATGAATTTTATGAGAATGTAATAATGTCCAGCAACCAGACCAAGATTGTCAAGACATACCAGTCAAAATGTTGGGAGCTGGGTCTTCTTATTGACCTCCTTGCCTCCAGTCTTGTTCTGCCTGACTCATTTTCTTCTCTCATGTAAAAATGACCATTCTCAAACATCAAACTAAACACACAACCACACTCGTCTCTGTAAAACCCTTTAATGGCATCCAATTGCCTTCAAAAGGAAGTCAAAATGATTCTGAATGATTTCCCTTTAAGTACCTCTTGGCCCCAATCCCTCATACTCCCTCCTTTGCTCTATGTTCAGACAGTTAAACAATTTACAGTCTCCAATTGTGACATGTCACTCTCATCACTCAGATCAGTGATTCTCCACAGGGAGTAATATTATCCTCAGGGAACAATTAACAATGTCAGGAGACATTTTTATTTATCACAGGTCACGAAATGCTACTGGCATCTAGTGGGTAGAGGCCAGAGATGCTGTGAAACATCCTAGGATGCAAAGAATAATCACACATATCAAAGAATTAACCAGCCCAAAATGTCTATGGTACTTTCATTGAGAAACTCTGCTCTAGATTAATGAATGATAGCAAACTATGTGCAACAAACCTTGAGAGAAGTCCCTTTAAAACAGTGTGTCTGAAAAAAGGTTGGTAAACTATGGCCCATCGTCCAAATATGGCCCACTGCCGGTTTTGGAAATAAATTGTATTGGCTTACAGCCATGTGTATTTGTTTATGCACTGCCATCTTGTCTCTGGTGCTCTTACAGCAGAAATGAGCAGTTGTGGCAGAGACCACATGGCCTGCAAACTAAAAATATTTTTCTATCTAGCTCTTTACAGAAAAATTTGTAAACTCCTACTCTAAAGCACCTCTACCATTCCATTCTTAAGATTGCAGCAAACATAGTATACAATTATGACTTGTATATAGGAAGGAAAATACATTTTTTTCAACAGGCATACTATTTTTGCTTTAGAAGAAAACAGGCACAGGATAACAACTGAATGTCCAACTAGTTTTCTGAGAGAAGCATTTCCTGTGAACTAATAATGAGCTTTGCTGGCAAGATATCATTAAAAAGAGAAGTTTAGGGCTTGTGGGAGTAGGTGGGGGTGGGAGAGGTGAAGTAGGGTAAGAAAAGCTTAGTCATCAGATCTCACTATTTCCTCCCTAGAAATCTTTCCACTCAGTATAATCTGAACACAGACTAACATGCCTTTGAGGCTTCTTCTCAGCTTCAGACACTTGCTAAAATTTACAAGGAGAGATGGTTAGGGGCAGAGATGTATGTGGCCATTATGAGGAAAAGAGCTAATCGAACAAGCTTTTGGCAACCTCACTCCAACTCCTCAAAGGCGGGAGAACTTGCTTTGTTGTTGAATCTTCCTCTAACTTTAGCAGATTGCAAATAAAATGAGAAGCAGGTCAAAGACACAAAAGGTACATGACATCGCTAGGGTTTCCCTATGTGGTTATTGTTGACACAGGTAACAATTAAAAACACAGGTGTATTTCAGATGCACAAAATGCCAGTTTAATGCATATGCTCTTTTTTATAATAAACATCAATTTATTGTATTTATAGTGAGGGAAACTGATTCCTTATAACTACTGTGTGGCCACATGCATGTACATGCCACAAATTGCTTCTTACTTCACAAGGTATTTATTGTGAGGGAATCTTCCCTAACTGGAAGGAGAGGGAAATGAGTTTTTAGGGTTCCTCAAGTGAGATATATTTTCCCTGGGGGCAGACTGGGGAGGGTGCTACTCCTGTCATTGGGACATACACAAATCAGGCAAACCAAAATCAGAATCTTCCCAGATAACTCCAAAAAAAAAAAAAAAAAGTGCAAGCAGTTTGAGAGCTAAGGTTTATAAAATAACAAAGAGATTTCCGTAAGGCCAAATGCCTACATCAGCAATATGATATACAAGGCAAATGTAAAACCAAATAGTGCCTTTGTGAAAATTACTTTTTAAAAGTGCTGTTTGTGAGGGATATAGTTCTAAAAACATGAGATGGAGTCTTGGAGCAACAAGAAGACTGGGAAACTGAACCTGAGATTCCTATGAAGACTGAGATCCTAAAAGAGAGTTTTCCTAGGGAAAAAAAAAAAAGAAACAAAACTTTAAACTGCATCAAGTAATTATAAAAAACCTAAATATACTATAACCATGAAAGAAATTCAATTATTAGTTGAAAATCTTCTTCACCATATTTAAAAAAAAAAAAAAAGACAAAGATTTTTTAAGGTGAATTCTATGAACTTTCAAAATACAAATCATCTCAAGCTCTTCTCGAGAAGAGAAAAAGAGGAACATTCCACAATGTGATTTGAGCAAATACAATTTTAATGCCAAAACTAGTAAAGGATAGCTTTAAAAAAGAATGTCACAGGCAAATTTCACTCAGAAATAAAGATGCAAAAATTACAAACAAAATCTTAACAAACCATATCCAGTAGTTTAAAAAAATACATATAATATCATGACTGAATTGAGATTATCATGGAAATCAAGGGTGGTTTAACAGAAAATCTATAGATGTTCTTTACCATATTAACAGATTATTGGAGAAGAACAATATGATCTCAACTTCCAGGAAAAAAAATACTTGATAAAATTCAATACAAATTCATAACAAAAGATTTTGTGTGTTTGTTTTTAAGCATTTTTTTCCCAAACAGTATGGAGAGTCTCAAAGTAGACAGACATGAACATAGAAATTTTAAATATTTTGTTACCTTGAAGATCACTAAGAAAGGAGGAAACTAGTTAATAAATAGTGCTGACTGACATGATTCTCCCTCAGGAAAAGAAAATAAAACTAAACCTCTCATATCTTACCATACACAAAAATTAAATCAATTTTAGATGGATTAAGGACATCAAATAGGCGGCAAAATCTTAAGATGTTTGATTTGGGAGAACATACCTTCAGGGTAGAGGAGGTAATCTTAACAAATAGAGCACTAGCCTTGGAAAAAAAAGTTAACAAATTCATCATTGTTAAAATTAAGAACGCTTTGGGGCACCTGGATGGCTCGGAGGGTTGGGCTCTGCCTTCAGATTCGGTCATGATCTCGAGGTCCTAGGATCGAGCCCCGCGTCGGGCTCTCTGCTTGGCAGGGAGCCTGCTTCTCCCTTTCTCTGCCTACCTGTGATTTCTGTCAAATAGATAAATAAAATCTTCAAAAAAAAAAATCAAGAACCCTTTATTCATCAAAAGATAGCATAAGCAAAGTAAAAAGACAAGTCACATACTAGAAGGACTTTAACTGTAGCACATACAACTGACAAAAAGCCAAGTAACTCTATAAAATCTGTCACATGTCAGGAAAAGACAAGCAACCTATTAGAAAAACGGATATCAGTCTTGAACAGCTATTTCACAAAGAGAAAGTAGAAATGGGCTCTTTATTTATCACAAATGCCTAACCTCTTTGGCATTTTAATTTGCATTTCTTGGTTACTAATAAGATGTCGTTTTATGGCCCTTAGATTAGCAAAAATTACAAAGCCTGGAATAAAAGTACTGGCAAGGACATGGATCAAAAGGAATTTACATATGTGCTGAGATGTGGAAACTGAGCAGTCACTTGGGAAAACAACTGGGCATTATCTTCTCATTGTGAAAATTATCATACATTGTGACCTAGCAATTCAGCATCCGTCCCCAAAACCAAATGTGAGAATGTTCATGGTAGCAAAATCATAATTTTGAAAAGAAAAAGAAACAATCTAAAAATTCTTCAACAGGAAATAGACACATTTTGTATAGCCTCACAAAGCCATATAATGCAACCAGTGTATATGAGTGAATGATAATTATATGGAACACCAAGGAATTAGAAAATTGAGTGACAAAAGCACATTGAAAAATATTATATTGAGAATGGTAGCATTTTAATAAAACTAAAACAACAAAACTCAACACAGTATTCTTAAGGGTTACATACATATAAAAACTGCCAAAAAAAAAAAAAAGGAAGGATGAGATCGATAAACATAAACTTCAGGATAATAATTACCACATATTGGAGGCAAAAGAGAACAGTATGGTAATGTTCCATTCTCAGTTTCACTG
This sequence comes from Mustela putorius furo, assembly GCF_011764305.1. Lineage (NCBI taxonomy): Eukaryota > Metazoa > Chordata > Mammalia > Carnivora > Mustelidae > Mustela > Mustela putorius. Next base: position 27,492,627 of record NW_025421987.1, read on the forward strand.
TAAATCCATAAATGTTCATGATATTTCTTCAGAACTTACATATGTAACCTACTGTTTCGTATGTAAAAATATAACGTAATAAATATTTTAATGTAAGCACCATTCATATAGAGCAAGTTCAGAAAGTGAAGTATGGAAACTTAGGTCTAGCAGAAAAACATGTATTAATCAATTAATCAAGGTTAATCGATTAAGGATAAGATTGCTTCCACCAATAGTGATAGCAAACCACCTTGCCTGACATACTGATCAGGGAATACCTGGTCTAAAGATACCTGGTCTTGGGCCAGTAAGATTAAGGTACTTCCTTAAATACTTACACAAATCACTAAGATAATGTGTCTGAAACAAGTTGAGATCATGTTACAAATCTGGGTAGAAATGAAAAAAAAAAGCAAGTCATGAAGAGCAAATATTTTCTAGTCTCTCTAGTCAAAATAGGAGTGAATGAGAACGTGGATAACTATGTTGGGCCCATCTGCCTGTCCTCACAGGGAAAAGGAGGTTCAAGCCTTCATAGGAAAGGGGTCAGATTGGAGAAACTGTGTTACCAAGTCATGTCTGCACGAAGATGCCAAGCTTCTCCTTTACTCAGATCCCCTGTTCATCAAGAAACGTTTGGACTGAAATTTCATTTTCTTTTTCCAAGTAGTTTTTCCTCTCATGTTCTATCAAGTGAGTCATTGAATTATGAGGCTAGTTCAGTGTTTTCTATTATATATGTGTATCTGGATGTGTGTTTAAATCTCTTCTCTCTCTCTCTCTCTCTCTCTCTCTCTCACACACACACACACACACACACACACACACACATTTTCTGGTAGCAAAAGCTACTTCTGTGTGGGTCTGGGCATCATGAGTCAGTTATCTCTGAACATCAACACCCTGTTCCAAGCTGAGGATACTATACAAAAAAAAAAAAAAACAAAAAACTTGCAACAACACCTTCTAGAAAGCAACTGAAGGACTGCAGATGATCCAAGATAATGCCTAAAATTCCCTGAAAGTGGCTGCAAATAGGAAGTCAGGTTGGGCATCAAATGCCTATTTGACTAAGAGGGAAGGGTTCTAAGCAACTACCACCTACACAAGCACACTCTAGCTGATATGGAGTCTGCTTTCAAATGAATAATTAGAATAGGCAGTTTCTCCCTTCTGCTTTCCCATGGAAACAGATTTGTGTTGGGATAATCTGGAGGCAGGGGTGGCTTCAGCTATAAGATCAGCCCTAATTCTTATCAAGTTCTGTGTGCTGTTGTCATGCTGTTGTGACCTTTCTTAGGACACCCACTCTGCTGTCATAGGATCAACCTCGTTTATGGACTGAACCACCAAATCTGTGGATCTCAAAGATGAGGTCCTGATATGGCTCATCTTCTCATTTCAGAAATTTAGTCATCGGTAACAGACAACACTGCTTGAAAGAGCATTAGAAAAAACACATGAAACAATAGTGCAATATAAAATACAGCTATTTGCTTTTGCTGATTGCTGGACGTTGTGGTTACCAGCAGTTGATTTTAGAACACAGAGAGTTTTAAAAGTACACCAGAAGAATTACTTTAGAATAGAGAAAACAGGGCAGCTCATTCACTCAGATGATGGAAGGAATGACTTTTGTACTGCCTTTAAAATTGATACTTGTATGTTTCATTCCCAACAAAATGCATATAACTATTTATAAAGGGGGAGTGAATGGAACTATTTATAAAGGGGGAATGAATGGCTCATTTGCCAAATGAGCAAATAGAGGCAAATAAAAGCAATAAATTCTGCAGCTAGAATTTGGTGTGTCAATTTTTAGGGCAGCATAAAATATTGTTGAGACTGAGTAAACATGGTAAAGCTTTCCTCACACTTCACTGAAGAAACCTAAAGGCCCAGAATAATGAACTAGAAGCCTAGCCTTCGCCAGAAGCACTCTGTAACATGCTCAGAACTTTCTAGGTTTGCATTTTATCTTAAAAACCCATTTTTGGGGGTGCCTGGGTGGCTCAGTGGGTTAAAGCCTCTGCCTTCAGCTCGGGTCGTGTTCCTAGGGTCCTAGGATCGAGCCCCGCATCAGGCAATCTGCTCTGTGGGGAACCTGAGTCCTCCTCTCTGTCTGCCTGCATCTCTGCCTACTTGTGATCTCTCTATCTGTCAAATAAATAAATAAAATCTTAAAAAAAAAAACACACCATTTTTTTTTTCCTATTTGGTCTGCAGTATATCCACAGGAAAGCAGAAAGGAAGGATTCACTGATTTTACCTCTATGTGTGGTTTACAAAATCTTTAGGAATGTAAAAATCCAACACCTCACCACCTCCTCTATATCTTAGAATGAGAAAAATGTGCCATGCTCATTGGGGGGTTTATATACTCCCAGGCAGGGGATAGGAGCTTAATCAATTAGCACAATACACAAATATGAAAAGAGAAAGAATAAAGTGTAACCACATTTAACAGGGAAGAAAATCACTCTAACTTTAACTTGTAGATGTTTTATGCAACTAATTGAAGTCTTCCTCCAGATGCTGCCACATTAAGGACAGAAATAACAGTGTCACATGACTTCATGGAAAAATAGCTCTCTGTCTTTAACTATCAGAGATCCAACATTCGGCTTTCAAAGAAGAATATTCTTCCTGAATACTTGGGGATCAGTGTCACAGAAACAAAAGAAAGAAGACCTCAGGACAATGATATAGGATGAAATAAAAGAAATATTCCATTTTAAAATATACTAGAGTGAGAAATATAAGCTATGAAAACTTTTCCCTTAAAAAAAAAATCAGAAATAGGGGTGCCTGGGTGGCTCAGTCCATTAAGCATCTGCCTTTGGATCAGGACATGATCCAGGGTCCTGGGATCAAGTCCCACGTCCTGCTCCTTGCTCACCAGGGGGTCTGCTTCTCCCTCTGCCTGCTGCTCTCCACTGCTTGTGCTCTCTCTCTGGGTCAAATAAATAAATATTTAAAATCTTTTTAAAAAATTAGAAATATCAGGTATTAGGCAATGGATACAGAACCGACTGGGTCCCTAAATCTTAGTAATGTCTAGATTTATTGAACTGGGAAATCAAGTAGATATTGTGCTTAGATATCAAGCATAATAGCTAAAACAATGACAAACTTTCATCAAAAGCCTGGACTGTCCCATTCTACTTGATTTTACAGACACACACACACACACACACACACACACACACAAAAGCTGAGAATACGACTGCAGTTTGTATAAGCACCGACCATTGATGACATGGTGGTGTAATAACTTTGTAGTAATTAGAGATGGCTTGGCCCTACTGAGGAGCTCTTCACAAACTTTCACCTGGATTTTCAAAGTATTTGAATAGAAACAAACAAACCAATCTCGGTTTCTCAGAGACTAACTACTCATATCACCTTTCTTTCTTTCCACAATAGTCTACTTTGAACATTTCCTACCCTTTAGCAGCTCCTTCGATATTCTAAAAAAGATGGCTGAAATTCAAAGCAAACCATTTTGCCTTCACCTGCCAGTTTGATAAGGCAAGGAAACTGAAACACTACAAACTTATTTTACAGTAGTTATATATAAATGAATTTTAATTATCCACACGCATGGTTTACTACATCATTCATTACACCACTATTTTTTTCTGATCATTACACTTACAATTCATGATGTTTATACTATTTGATCCCCAGCAGAAAGCAAAGATTATTGACTGTTCTTTCCTTGCCTAGACCAGGAAATGCAGCTAACTCCAGTTTCTGTGTCAGGGTAAAGCCACGGGATTTAGAGCAGCATAATGAAGGCTTCATGATTTCCAGCCTCCCTAGAGTAAAGGATGATTTGCTCCAAGTCAGTGCAGATCTGGGACTGCCATGTTCCCTTCAGCATAGTACAGCAAGAAAAGTACTGCTCTGGGAGTCAGAGACCCAGGTTCTGGTCCTTTCTCTGCCAGTCTCACATCCCGGAAAAAGTTGTATAACCTCAGAGAGTCTCATGCCTCTCTGAGTCTTGCTTTGGACTCTAGCTAACATCTCTTCTAAATTCAACCTTCTTTCAGGCTTCCCTCCTCTAGCTCTATGATTTCACTGACTAAAACTTGGAAAAGTTCAAGATTCATTGTTTGGAGATTTAATGGTTTTTGCAACCTCTGCCAAGCTGGGAATCACCTCCAGCTGTTACTCCAGCTTTGGCCCTCTAGGGAGACAGTTGGAATGTTTTTTAATAAACAGGGCTAGCCCTTGGCTAAGCAGCAAATAGGTGCAATCTTTGTTTTATACTCCTCCCAACTTCCTTTATGGAATACCCTTCACGCCAGACAGTTCTCTTGTATCCCAGAGAACTCAGCCCTCAGCAGTCAACAAAGCCACAGGCAGACGATGGCTGACAGGTATTAAGTTTGGATTCCAGAAACTGTGTTGGAATAGAAGGTGCTTAGACAATAAAAAAGACCTTAAGGCATCCCCCACATCTGTCCCTCTCTTAGTCAACCCCATGTCTTCCAGTTACTCAGACTCAAGTTCTTTTATACCCTTCATCAGATCCATGGTAAATCCTGTCAGCTTAACCTTGATGTATATCCAAAATCCAACTACACTTCACCAGCCTTTTTATTATTGCTCTGGTTTAAATATTTTAGGGATAGTATATAGAAGGAAATAAAATAATATACAAAGAGAAACAGGCTACACTTAATGGGGTAATCAGTAGACAGTAGAAAGAACATTTTTTTGTGTGAAAGAATGCCATATAGAGGTATATTTTATTGATATAACTTTACAGCTTATACTGAAGGGATCATACTTCTGATCTAGCTTTGGTAAGAGTCTCCTGAACAGTCTCCCAGTTTCTGCCCATGCCCTGCAAGAGCCCATTCCCCCAGAACAGCCAGAATAATCCTATTAAAAGGTAAATAAGATCATACTCAAACCCTGCATTCCCATGGCTTCCCAGCTCTCTAGGATTCAAAGCCAACAATCTCAGTATGGGATTCCCGGACCCTATCACCCCACTGACCTCACTCCCTCTCACCTTTGTTTGCTATGGCCCCAGCTCCCTTACCATTTTTTAGATACACCAAGCATGCTGCTTAGGACCTTCATTCTTCTTGTCACCCTACCCTGCTTGGAAATCCATCCCCCCAATGCCCCACAAGAACTCCTTCCTCTGTATCTTCAAGCCTCTGTTCTAATATGCCTTGTAGAGGCTTTCACAGACCATCTTGTATTAAAGACTTTGTGTATACACACACACACACACACACACACACACACACATTCTCTCTATCTTCTTGTTCTTTTTTATATGTTATTCTATTTATCACCACCTTTATCATATATATTTGATTATTATCTTTTACTTTTCCTTCTCCCTGCCTTACACCAGAGCAGAACTGGGTCCTGTTTACTGTTGGACTTCTGCTGCAGTTACAGTGCCTGCCATATCCTGAGCCCTCAGATATTTGTAAGATAAATGGGCTGAGGGATGAATGAATCCCTCTCCACTGCGGGAACATACATGTTGGTCCTTTCAGCTACTCTTTACAACACACCTACTACTATATTCTAAGAAGGTCACAACTAAATGACATCCAGCCTGGGGAGACCAACTGGCTTCACTGCCTTCTTACAATAAAGCACAATATTGCTCAAAATCTTTCCTCCTTACATCATTATTTGTTTGTCCAAATACATAAAAGTACCTTGACTTTTATGTTACTAGGATCAATCTTTCAGTCTGTCTATCAAAATAGTTTCTTAGAATAAGCTCTGAGAAGGGGAGTATTTCAAGTGTTCAAACTCTGATTTTAATTATCAGAGGCCCTAAATGCCAAAGGATAGATAAACTAGTTTGTGTGTCTCTACCAGGAGTAGGCACTGGGCTAAGGGCTTGATTAATGTTATCTCAATAAAGCTATGGAATTTACATAAATGTTCACATGAAGGTGACACAGAATCAATTACATAAATTAAGAAGCTGAAGCTGGAGCAGTTAAAATTTTTAGCCAAGGTTTAAGTGGAAGAATTGAGATTCTGACTCAGATCTGAATCTAAAATCTATTCTCTTTCAGTACCAGAGACAAAACATTCACACCATTCGTGGGAAAAATCGTTCTTTCTTCTTCTCCTCACTCACCAGCCCACAGTTAACGATATTCTTTGGCTAAGGACTATTTGAGGGTTCACTCTAGAGAGTGTTCTAGTGTGATTCCCAAACACAAACACTACAGTCTCTGAAACCAAGGCTCTCTGACATGCTAATTTATCACTTTTTTCAAGGAAATGCACTTCAGCTTAGGAAAAATATTCAAATACAGATAAACACATAGCTACATATTTAATTCCATACAAGTTTTAAAACTATTATTCCAGACTAGTTTTCTAAGATAATAAAAGAGAACTGATTTCCAAATAATGTGTAGTTCCCTCCAGTTCCTTCTCTCTGTAGACATTCCAGAAGCCAGCCTTTCACTTGGGCACTACTTACACTGAGCTGGAAACTGGGCATACAACAGTGAACAGTAAGCACTCTACTGCTCCTGTGAAACTTACTGGTGGTGGGTAGACAACTATGCAATCGAGTGTCTGGTTACTTTCGGTTAAATGCTATTAATAAGTACAGGGTTGGGTAATTATAGAACTAATAATCCCTTCTGTGGTGGTCATGTACAGCTTCCTGGGAAGGTCATGTCTGAGCTGAGAACTGAAGAATGAAGCAGCATCTCTTGGGTAGAAGAATTGGGAAGTAGTGACTGGGGTCAGTTTTACAGCAGAGGGAACAGAATGGGACAAAGCTGTGAACTGGGAAGGAGCTTGACCACTTCAGGAATCAAAAAGAGAGACAGTGTGACTGGGGGCTGGATTTGAGGAGTAAAAAGAGAAAACTGTAATGAGATGAGCTTCTAACATGGGGAGAGAAAGACCAGGTCCAGGAAAGACTGTGAAGCATTCTGGGATGGACCCTCAAAATAATGCAAATCTGTTTTAGGCAGGAATGATACATTCAGACTTGCATTTTAAATAGGTCACTCTGGATATAGTGTGGAGAATGACTTAGTGGGATGGAGGCTCATCAAGTATAGGGGGGAGGCTGACCCATGTAAGTAGGTCAGTGAGGAAGTAAAAGCCAGAAAAACTATGAGCTGTAAAGAATTTGTGGAAAAGTCAATGTGTTTGAGGTATGTTTATATGGTAGTATTAACAGAAATTTGTGATGGGTTGGATATAAAGGATAGGAGAGAGGGAGGTGTCAAAAATCACTCGTTTTCTGGTAGGTGCAGTTGGGTAGATGGTGATATTCTATCTGGGGAAGGAAATACAGCAGGAAGGTGTTTGGGGAAGGTGGGTGAAGAGAATGAATTCAGTATTAGATTTGAACTCTGAGTTGTCTATAAGACTACCAGGGGGATGCTGAGTGAGTGGTTGGCTATTTGAGGCCTAGGGCTTAGATGAGCTATCTGAACTTGACATTTAAGTGTAGAAATAGTTGCAGTCACTTAGAGAGAGAATATGGAGTGTTCAGGCGATGGAGTCATGACAAACTAAAACATTTAAAGGTCAGGTAGAAAAGGAATGGACTAGCAAGGAAACATAACAGAATTTCTCTCACATGATGCCTTCCTATTACAACTCCCCTTGGAAATGCCAGTGAGGTTATTTACATGGCACCACTCAAGTAGGGCATATCCAGGAAGTCAGAGTAGACAATGTTTTCAACACTTCTCTGATAGAATCAAGACAGGTCTTTGTGAATTGGCCAAAATAAAAAATTGTTTATGTACCCACCCACAATTACATAAGGCATTGAGTTTGTTTTGATTCTTATCCCTTCCAAAAACATGTTTTTATTTTTTAATGATTCAACCCCAACTTTACTATTTCTACCCTTTTTATCCTATTGGAGTCTTGGCTAATTGGTATAACTTGGCAAAGTCATTAAGCCTTTTAATAATAGTTTGTCTCAAATGAAACAATACAGATAATTTCCCTAATCTCATTCTCCTCCTTTTCTTCCCAGAAGGAACACCTATTCAAAATTTTTTTTCTCTTCTCCTATTGAACATTCATGTCGTTTACATGTTTTTGCTATTGCACAGAGCTGCAGTCATTATTTCCAAGCACTTCTTCTTATGTACATGTACTATGGTTTATCTAGAGTATGGACATTTAAGTTCCAATCACTGGTCAAAGGATACATATATCTTTGAGTTTACTAGTTACTTGTTTTTAAGATTTTATTTATTTATTTGATAGACAGAGATCATAAGTAGAGAGGCAGGAAGAGAGCGGGGGTGGGGGGTTGGAGGATCCTGGGATCGTGACCTGAGCCGAAGGTAGAGGCTTTAACCCACTGAGCCACCCAGGAGCCCTGAGTTTACTAGTTATTGTTAAGTCTCCCATCCAAAAGACCACCAGCAGTGTTGGAATTCCCATGTCTCCATATTACCACCAACACTCAAAGTGTCACATTTTTCATTTTTACTCCTCTGAGGGGCATAAAATTGTTTCATTATAAGCAAGCATTATTTCATATTTACTTGGTTTCTCTTACATTGCTAGATTTCTAAAAATACATATTTTTAGGGACACCTGGGTGGCTTAGTCAGTTAAGTGTTATTGATTTCAGTTCAGGTCATAATCTCGATCATGAGACTAGGCCCACATCAGGCTCCACGATGGGCAGGGAGACTGCTTAAGATTCTCCCTTGCTTTCCCTCTGCTCAACTTCTGTCATAAGCATGCATTCTCTCTCTCTTTAAAAAAAAATATATATATATTATATATTTATATAAATATATATTTTATATTTATATTTTTATAAATATAGAAATATATATTTTTATATTTATTTTATTTTTTTAATTTTTTATTTTTTATAAACATATAATATATTTTTATCTCCAGGGGTACAGGTCTGTGAATCGCCAGGTTTACACACTTCACAGCACTCACCATAGTATTTTTATTTTTATTTATATATTATTTAATTAAATATACTAATTAATTAATTAATTAGTGATACATATTTAAATATATTTATATATGTATATATACATATATATGTATGTATGTATATGTATCATTATAATACTAGTGGTTTATCCTAATTTCAATCATTTGCATAGTTCCCCCCAAAAAGTTCTTACATGCTTTAAGTAGGATTGGGGCACATTCTTTAATTAAGTTCTCCAGATTACCCCCACATGTTTCTACCTCCCACTTTGATTTTAATAACATAGAAATATTTATTCTTTTTTGTTTAATTATGAGCACTTGGTGCCTCCCATAGACTCCACCAGGATTGAGTACACAGAGAAACCACAAACCCTACTCTCAGTGAAAGCTCTGTCTAGAGGTGAGGAAGAAGGATCTAACAAATAAGCCACAGAACTTCAATAGAATAGAAATTGTGGGATAGAACAAGCATAGGATGGCAAAGATTATCTGCCAAAGAGCACCACTCAGACCAGGGAGAGAAAAGACTTGGGAATGAGATTATATCTGAGCTAGGATTTGAAGGATGAACCAGAATGCACCAGAATGGTGAGAAAAGCATCCCTGGTTTTGTAAAAAGGCAAACAGAGAGTTTGGCAAGTTCAAGGAATGGAAGGTAATTTGAAATGCCAAGAGGCAAAGGTAAGGATGGAGTGGCAAAAACAAACAAACAAAAATGAAACAAAGAGCAAAAACAAAACAAAACAATACAAAACTCCAATGAAACCAAAACCTAAAAGAAAGTCTAAATGCAATCTAAATGTAGGTCACATAAAGCTTTTTGCTATGCTAAGGATTTTGAACTTTGCCTTTACAGGTGATAGGAAGCCTTCAGAGAGAATTTTGCAAAAAAATGTTAAGATTCAGTTTTTCCCCTCAGTAAGATCCCTTTGGGTTTTCGTGGTTAGGGGTGGACAAGTGTGAAGGCAAGGAGGTCAATGAGTTTTGGGGGGCTGGGTGGAAAAGGATGGTCCTTCAGTCTAATAGCAGTAGAGATAGGGAAGAAAGCAATTAAACAGGTAAAAAAAATGTTCAAAAGAATATGAGAATGAATAAAAAATGAACCTTGGATCTGAGGAGTTTTTCATGGTATCCAGCAAAATGGGGAATAGAAGAGGAAGAGGCTTGGGGACACAGTGTCAGGGTAGAGAGAGATGATGATAACTTCAGTTTTTTGTTCATTAAGTTTAAGGCTCACATGGAACAGCCAAGTGGAGGAATTCAAGGGGCTTCTGAAATAAGATCCTGGAATCTAGGACAAAGATCTTAGCTTGAGATGTGTGTGGGAATTTTCAACTTACAAACAGAAAGTAAAGTCATGGCAGTAGATCAGATTGCTCAGAAATACTGTGAGATTTGTAAGAATAGAAAGGATGGACAGAACTCCAGGAAACAGGATGTAGAGATTAGCCAAAGAGAAACTAAAAAGGAGACCTAAAAAGGCTGGTCAGAAAAATAGGAGAAAATGCCACCAAAGAAGTCAAAGTTTTAAATAGGAAAGAGTGACCAGCATCAAATGGTCATGAGATCACTTAGACAAGATCAATGAAAAACACTGGGTAAATTTAGACAAAATGTAATCATTGGTGATCTTAGAAAGATCAATGAAGTCACCAGCATATGCATTATCCCTAAAATAAAATATCGATATCCCTATAAAATATGGATATTTTAAGAGTATCTATGCCACAAAAAAGGCTAATTGTTCTCTTTAAAGCATCTGTGTTCAGCCTATAGGCTCAACTTGTTAAGCTAAAAAAAGGAATGGATTAATTAGGTGACAGGTCAGGTCCCCTCAGCTCTCATAGGCTATTAAACAACTCTAAAACATCCTGTACTTCTCCCTGGCACACTCTTCCTGGGAGTAGCCTACACCAACACTAATCTGTCCTTTCCATCTTCTTGACTTTCGCTTTGTGGAAACTATGGGTCAAAGGCCCCTTATATAAGGACTGCCTTTCTCAGGTGTGCACTCATCTTTTGACTTTAGTCCCTAACTTGATAGTGAGGACACCAGTGAACACAACTGAACATTGTACACATTATTGAACAGGCAGAATTGTGTATTGTGGGTAGGAATTGTGCACTTACTAATTCTGGGAATTCAGGGTTTTTGAGGGCAAGTATACTTAATAATCTTGAGAAGCTAAGTCTTAAATGCTACTCAGAAAACAATAATCACTCAAACCATTTATTTTGGGGGTGCATGGGCAGTGCAGTCAGTTAAGCAATCAACTCTTGGTTTCAGCTGAGGTCATGATCTCAAGGTTATGAGATGGGAGCTATGGCTCAGGGTCTGAGCTCAGCATGGAGTCTGCTTTGGATTCTCTCTCCCCCTCCCACTCGTGTTCATTCTCTCTCTCTCTCTCTCTCTAGAATAAATAAACAAATCTTTTTTAAAAAACATTTATTTTGGATAAATGGAGGAAATGTGACTTAAAATACTACATGGGACCTCAGCAACAATAGATCTAAATGAAAATTCCTTACAACTAAGTGACTGCAATGCTGCCAGTGCCGTGCCAGCAGCCTCACCCCCAATACCTGGCACCACAGCTTTTTCTGAAGATAATAAGCACTGAAATTCAAGGCTTCAGTTGCTTCCTGGTTTCAATGTCCACCATATCAAGGTAGGTGATGGGCTCTACTCACATAATGATAGACTCAAAGGCTCGAACTTTTTCTTAACACAACACTTTATAGGAGTCATTGAATTTGGGACATCTGTTGCTCACCTTAGTCCTGTTTCACTCTTATCCTGAGACTGAAATGCTCTTCTGCCTTTGAGAAGATGACACTCAAACTCCCAGAGCTCTTAAGAACACTTCTTAGGTTCCTCAACTCATTCTGGAAGCATGTTATGCTAAACATTCACAAACAATAAAAATCCAACAGTGACCATGATCTCTACATGTGTGAGTTTGTTTTTGCCAAAGCCAAAACATTTAAAAAATCTAACCTAATTTTCTGATTCAATAGTTAAAAGAACTTCAAAATAAATAACCTCGTGTATGTTTACCCACTTTAGTACTAGCTAATGTCAGATTGAATCATGATATTGAAATGCTATTTTATATTCTTTTATGTGTGGAATTTTAGAAGCAAGTATCATTTGTATCCATCTGTCCAATTTTCATGTCACTTCTACCAAGTTTCTTTTATTCTATATTATTTTTCTTCCTCAAAGTTCAAGTCATTCTCTTAATTTTATTTCTCTCGAAACAAAATAATCATTAAGCTTAATTTTTCCAGCACAGCATATCTGGCACCTTATTTCTTTATAGTTTTTTGCCAAGACCTAAAATCACAAATTCTCTCTGTATGCTTTTCCAAATATTTAAAAATACATTTCTGCTGACATTTTAAAGTAATATTTATACCACCGAATTGAGTTTAAGTAAACAGTCCATTACTGGCATAGTCACCATACTGTAATGTTCTTTAAGGTGTACCACACAGAAGCATTTATGTCAATGACACTCCCCAAAGGAAAATGAAATCAAATACTTGCTGCCAACATAAACATGTAAAGGTCTTATTTTCTTTATTAGATCAGGGTCAAATAAGTGGACCCAAAAGAGTTAGGATCAGGGAACATATGTGGGTCAAATTTGTCATTCCCTGAAAGTTTGTGTTGAATTGAATTCAAATATCTAAAAATACTTTGAAAAAAAAGAAATACTACTTCCTGCTTTTAAGTAAGAAAGGCAACTTAGGATAATAAGGCTTCTTGGATAGTTCAGTTATTTTTCAAAAGAACCCTGAAACTCTAAGGAGTGTTTGTTTAGTGAAGCAAGGTTGGCCCAATGCTACTACGATCGCCATAGCACATTTTCGTTTTTAAGTATTAATGCGCAAGCCAACCTTGGGCCTCACGGATATGTTTGTGGCTCTCCTTGTAATAAAACAAGAGTAAAAGAAGGAGATATTTGTAGGTGATCTGAGAAGAAATGGCACATTTGAATGAAAAGAAGGAAATGGGAGTACGAGTCAAGATGGCGGAGAAGTAGCAGGCTGAGACTACTTCAGCTAGCAGGAGATCAGCTAGATAGCTTATCTAAAGATTGCAAACACCTGCAAATCCATCAGCAGATTGAAGAGAAGAAGAACAGCAATTCTGGAAAAAGAAAAACAACCACTTTCTGAAAGGTAGGACCGGCGGAGAAGTGAATCCAAAGCGATGGGAAGATAGACCCTGGGGGGAGGGGCCAGCTCCCGGCAAGCGGCAGAGCAACGGAGCACAAAATCAGGACTTTTAAAAGTCTGTTCCGCTGAGGGACATCACTCCAGAGGCTAAACCGGGGTGAAACCCACGCGGGGTCAGCGTGGCCTCAGGTCCTGCAGGGTCACAGAAGGATCGGGGGTGTCTGAGTGTCGCAGAGCTTGCAGGTATTGGAACGAGAAAGCTGGCTACAGAGACAGAGCCAGCAGTAGGCTCAGAGCTCGGGGTTACCTTGAACCATCCGCAGGCTCGGTGAGCTCGGAGTGCGGCCGGAGGCCAGGCAGACAGGAGTAACTGGGCGCTGTTCACTGAGGGTGCACTGAGGAGTGGGGCCCCGGGCTCTCGGCTCCTCTGGGCTGGAGACCAGGAGGCCGCCATTTGTATTCCTGTCCCTCTGGAACTCTATGGAAAGCTTTCAGGGAACAAAAGCTCCTGAAAGCAAACCCGAGAGGATTACTCAGCCTGGCAGCTGGTAAGGGCGGTGCAATTCTGCCTAGGGCAAAGACACTTGAGAATCACTACACCAGGCCTCTCCCCCAGAATATCAACAAGAAATCCAGCCAAGACCAAGTTCACCTACGAAGGAGTGCACTTTCAATACAAAGGAGAGCAGCAGAATTTCAGAGGAGGAGAAAGCAAAGCACGGAACTCATGGCTTTCTCCCTGTGATTTTTTTAGTCTTGCAGTTAATTTAATTTTTTTCTTTTTCATTTTTTTCTCTTCTTCTGCGAAAATTTTTTTAACTTTTACCCTTTTCTTTTTTAACGTTTTTTAACTAGTTTATCTAATATATATATTTTCTTTTTTATATTTTTCTTTGTTTTCTTTTTTAAAATTCTTTTCTTTTCTTTTCTTTTTTTTCCTTTCTTTTTGAATCTCTTTTTATCCCCTTTCTCCCCCCTCACGATTTGGGATCTCTTCTGATTTGGTTAAAGCATATTTTCCTGGGGTTGTTGCCACCCTTTTAGTATTTTACTTGCTCCTTCATATACTCTTATCTGGACAAAATGACAAGGCGGAAAAATTCACCACAAAAAAAAAGAACAAGAGGCAGTACTGAAGGCTAGGGACCTAAACAATACAGACATTGGTAATATGTCGGATCTAGAGTTCAGAATGACAATTCTCAAGGTTCTAGCCGGGCTTGAAAAAGGCATGGAAGATATTAGAGAAACACTCTCGGGAGATATAAAAGTCCTTTCTGGAAATATAAAAGACTAAAAATCTAACCAAATTGAAATCAAAAAAGCTATTAATAAGGTGCAATCAAAAATGGAGGCTCTCTCTGCTAGGATAAATGAGGCAGAAAAAAGAATTAGTGATATAGAAGACCAAATGACAGAGAATAAAGAAGCTGAGCAAAAGAGGGACAAACAGCTACTGGACCATGAGGGGATAATTCGAGAGATAAGTGACACCATAAGACGAAACAACATTAGAATAATTGGGATTCCAGAAGAAGAAGAAAGAGAGAGGGGAGCAGAAGGTATACTGGAGAGAATTATTGGGGAGAATTTCCCCAATATGGCAAATGGAACGAGCATCAAAATTCAGGAGGTTCAGAGAATGCCCCTCAAAATCAATAAGAATAGGCCCACACCCCGTCACCTAATAGTAAAATTTACAAGTCTTAGTGACAAAGATAAAATCCTGAAAGCAGCCCGGGAAAAGAAGTCTGTAACATACAATGGTAAAAATATTAGATTGGCAGCTGACTTATCCACAGAGACCTGGCAGGCCAGAAAGAGCTGGCATGATATTTTCAGAGCACTAAACGAGAAAAACATGCAGCCAAGAATACTATATCCAACTAGGCTATCATTGAAAATAGAAGGAGAGATTAAAATCTTCCAGGACAAACAAAAACTGAAAGAATTTGCAAACACCAAACCAGCTCTACAGGAAATATTGAAAGGGGTCCTCTAATCAAAGAGAGAGCCTACAAGTGGTAGATCAGTAAGGAACAGAGACAATATAGAGTAACAGTCACCTTACAGGCAATACACTGGCACTAAATTCATATCTCTCAATAGTTACCCTGAATGTTAATGGGCTAAATGCACCAGTCAAAAGACACAGTGTATCAGAATGGATAAAAAAACAAAACCCATCTATATGTTGCCTTCAAGAAACTCATTTTAAGCCCGAAGACACCTCCAGATTTAAAGTGATGGGGTGGAAAAGAATTTACCATGCTACTGGACATCAGAAGAAAGCAGGAATGGCAATCCTTATATCAGATCAATTAGATTTTAAGCCAAAGACTATAATAAGAGATGAGGAAGGACACTATATCATACTCAAAGGGTCTGTCCAACAAGAAGATCTAACAATTTTAAATATCTATGCCCCCAACGTGGGAGCAGCCAACTATATAAACCAATTAATAACAAAATCAAAGAAACACATCAACAATAATACAATAATAGTAGGGGACTTTAACACTCCCCTCACTGAAATGGACAGATCATCCAAGCAAAAGATCAACAAGGAAATAAAGGCCTTAAATGACACAGTGGACCAGATGGACATCACAGATATATTCAGAACATTTCATCCCAAAGCAACAGAATACACATTCTTCTCTAGTGCACATGGAACATTCTCCAGAATAGATCACATCCTCGGTCCTAAATCAGGACTCAACCGGTTTCAAAAGATTGGGACCATTTCCTGCATTTTTTCAGACCACAATGCTCTGAAACTAGAACTCAACCACAAGAGGAAGTTTGGAAAGAACCCAAATACATGGAGACTAAACAGCATCCTTCTAAAGAATGAATGGGTCAACCGGGAAATTAAAGAAGAATTGAAAAAAATCATGGAAACAAATGATAATGAAAACACAATGGTTCAAAATCTGTGGGACACAACAAAGGCAGTCCTGAGAGGAAAATATATAGCGGTACAAGCCTTTCTCAAGAAACAAAAAAGGTCTCAGGTACACAACCTAACCCTACACCTAAAGGAGCTGGAGAAAGAACAAGAAAGAAACCCTAAGCTCAGCAGGAGAAGAGAAATCATAAAGATCAGAGCAGAAATCAATGAAATAGAAACCAAAAAAAATAATAGAGCAAATCAACGAAACTAGGAGCTGGTTCTTTGAAAGAATTAATAAAATTGATAAACCCCTGGCCAGACTTATCAAAAAGAAAAGAGAAAGAACCCAAATAAATAAAATCATGAATGAAAGAGGAGAGATCACAACTAACACCAAAGAAATACAAACTATTATAAGAACATATTATGAGCAACTCTACGCCAACAAATTGGACAATCTGGAAGAAATGGATGCATTCGTAGAAACATATAAACTACCAAAAGTGAACCAGGAGGAAATAGAAAGCCTGAACAGACCCATAACCAGTAAGGAGATTGAAACAGATTAAAAATCTCCAAACAGGGACCCCGGGTGGCTCAGTGGGTTAAGCCTCTGCCTTCACTCAGGTCATGATCTCAGGGTCCTGGGATCAAGCACCACATCAGGCTCTCTGCTCAGCAGGGAGCCTGCTTCCCCCTTCTCTCTATGCCTGTCTCTCTGCCTATCTATGATCTCTATCTGTCAAATAAATAAATAAAATATTTTTTAAAAATCTCCAAACAAACAAAAGCCCAGGGCCAGATGGCTTCCCAGGGGAATTCTACCAAACATTTAAAGAAGAACTAATTCCTATTCTCCTGAAACTGTTCCAAAAAATAGAAATGGAAGGAAAACTTCCAAACTCATTTTATGAGACCAGCATCACCTTGATCCCAAAACCAGACAAGGTTCCCATCAAAAAAGAGAGCTATAGACCAATATCCTTGATGAACACAGATGCGAAAGTTCTCACCAAAATACTAGCCAATAGGATTCAACAGTACATTAAAAGGATTATTCACCACGACCAAGTGGGATTTATTCCAGGGCTGCAAGGTTGGTTCAACATCCGCAAATCAATTAATGTGATACAACACATCAATAAAAGAAAGAACAAGAACCATATGATACTCTCAATAGATGCTGAAAAAGCATTTGACAAAGTACAGCATCCCTTCCTGATCAAAACTCTTCAAAGTGTAGGGATAGAGGGCACATACCTCAATATAATCAAAGCCATCTATGAAAAAACCATCACAAATATCATTCTCAATGGAGAAAAACTGAAAGCTTTTCCACTAAGGTCAGGAACACGGCAGGGATGTCCATTATCACCATTGCTATTCAACATAGTACTAGAGGTCCTAGCCTCAGCAATCAGAAAACAAAAGAAAATTAAAGGCATCCAAATCGGCAAAGAATAAGTCAAATTATCACTCTTTGCAGATGATATGATACTATATGTGGAGAACCCAAAAGACTCCACTCCAAAACTGCTAGAACTTGTACAGGAATTCAGTAAAGTGTCAGGATATAAAATCAATGCACAGAAATCAGTTGCATTTCTTTACACCAACAGCAAGACAGAAGAAAGAGAAATTAAGGAGTCAATCCCATTTACAATTGCACCCCAAACCATAAGATAACTAGGAATAAACCTAACCAAAGAGGCAAAGAATCTATACTCAGAAAACTATAAAGTACTCATGAAAGAAATTGAGGAAGACACAACGAAATGGAAAAATGTTCCATGCTCCTGGATTGGAAGAATAAATATTGTGAAAATGCCTATGCTACCTAAAGCAATCTACACATTTAATGCAATTCCTATCAAAGTACCATCCATCTTTTTCAAAGAAATGGAACAAATAATTCTAAAATTTATATGGAACCAGAAAAGACCTAGAATAGCCAAAGGGATATTGAAAAAGAAAGCCAACGTTGGTGGCATCACAATTCCGTACTTCAAGCTCTATTACAAAGCTGTCATCATCAAGACAGCATGGTACTGGCATAAAACAGACACATAGATCAATGGAACAGAATAGAGAGCCCAGAAATTGACCCTCAACTCTATGGTCAACTAATCTTCGACAAAGCAGGAAAGAATGTCCAATGGAAAAAAGACAGCCTCTTCAATAAATGGTGTTGGGAGAATTGGACAGCCACAAGCGGAAAAATGAAATTGGACCATTTCCTTACACCACGTACGAAAATAGACTCAAAATGGATGAAGGACCTCAATGTGAGAAAGGAATCCTTCAAAATCCTTGAGGAGAACACAGGCAGCCACCTCTTCGACCTCAGCTGCAGCAACATCTTCCTAGGAACATTGCCAAAGGCAAGGGAAGCAAGAGAAAAAATGAACTATTGGGATTTCATCAAGATCAAAAGCTTTTGCACAGCAAAGGAAACAGTTAATAAAATAAAAAGACAACTGACAGAATGGGAGAAGATATTTGCAAACGACATATCAGATAAAGGACTAGTGTCCAAAATCTATAAAGAACTTAGCAAACTCAACACCCAAAGAAGAAATAATCCAATCAAGAAATGGGCAGAGGACATGAACAGACATTTCTGCAAAGAAGACATCCAGATAGCCAACAGACACATGAAAAAGTGCTCCATATCACTCGGCATGAGGGAAATACAAATCAAAACCACAATGAGATATCATCTCACACCAGTCAGAATGGCTAAAATCAACAAGTCAGGAAATGGCAGATGCTGGCGAGGATGCGGAGAAAGGGGAACCCTCCTACACTGTTGGTGGGAATGTAAGCTGGTGCAAACACTCTGGAAAACAGCATGGAGGTTCCTCAAAATGTTGAAAATAGAACTGCCCTATGACCCAGCAATTGCACTACTGGGTATTTACCCTAAAGATTCAAATGTAGTGATCCGAAGGGGCACGTGCACCCGAATGTTTATAGCAGCAATGTCCACAATAGCCAAACTATGGAAAGAACCTAGATGTCCATCAACAGATGAATGGATCAAGAAGATGTGGTATATATACACAATGGAATACTATGCAGCCATCAAAAGAAATGAAATCTTGCCATTTGCGACAACATGGGTGGAACTAGAGCGTATCATGGTTAGCGAAATAAGTCAAGCAGAGAAAGACAACTATCATATGATCTCCCTGATACGAGGAAGTGGTGATGCAACATGGGGGCTTAAGTGGATAGAAGAAGAATCAATGAAACAAGATGTGATTGGGACGGAGACAAATCATAAGTGGCTCTTAATCTCACAAAACAAACTGAGGGTTGCTGGGGGGAGGGGGGTTGGGAGAAGGGGGGTGCGGTTATGGACATTGGTGGGGGGGTATGTGCTTTGGTGAGTGCTGTGAAGTGTGTAAACCTGGCAATTCACAGACCTGTACCCCTGGGGATAAAAATATATGTTTATAAAAAATAAAAATTTTTTTAAAAATTTAAAAAAAAAGAAAAGAGGGTAATGAATTTATTGAACTTTTACAATGTAACAAACATTGTGCATGGTCTAACTTAACTCCTAAAAGAACTCTGTATTTAAATATCACTGTTCTTTTATTACGGAAAATGAAACAAGGTCAGAGAATTTAAGTAACTTGCCCAAGACTGCAGAGCCTGTAAGGAGTGAATCTTCTTATAATCCCAGTCTTCCTGGTTTAGAGCCCAAACTTCTTCTAATATTCTGGGGGCCAAAGAGGCCATGGATCCAAGGAAGCCACACCACAGAAGAATGTCATAAAGACCCTGTCTGTTGTGTGCCCATGTCTATAGCAGTGTATTCACAGCAGCCAAAATGTGGAAGCAACCCATAAGTCTATCAACAGATAAATGGAGAAACAAAATGTGGTAAATACATAAAATTCAATATTATTCAGCCTTAAAAAGGAAGGCAATTCTGACACATGCTACAACATGGATGAAATCTGAAGACGTTATATTAAGTAAGATGAGTCGGCCACAAAAAGGCAAATAAATACTGTATGATTACACTTACATGCAGTATCTAGAGGAGTGAAACTAATAGAAACAGAGAGTAGAATAGAATGGTGGTCACCAGAAGATGAGGGAGGGGGAAATGGGGGTTCTTTATTGAGTATAGTGCTTCAATGTTACAAGATGAAAGAGTCCTGGAGATTAGCTGCACAATAATATGAATGTACTGAGCACTACTCAGTAGTACACTTAAAATGGTTATGATAGTAAATTTTATGCTATATATTCTCACCACACTCTTAAAACAAACAAACAAAAACTACCTGCATGAGTTGTGTTTCCCCCACCTTTACCAACCCTTTCACTTTCTTTTCTGCCCAGTATTATGATCTTTTGCTGGTAGGAATTTGGGTCAATGAGATGCAACTCCCACACAGATGCTATTTTACAAACTGTTCAAAGGGGGAAAAAATCCAAAAAATAAGCCTTCATTCCTCTGACAAACTTAATACCCATCTATTTAAATGATATGAATTCTTTAATACACTTATACAGTCTGTCAGAAACAGGTGTCCATATGAATTGACATTTTAAGGTCATATCCAAAGTTTGTATCTAGTTCAACTTCTAGCCAGGGCAAATCAAAGGGGAAGAGAGAAAGAGGCCACTAGTATTTCATGGACTCCTAGAGCACCCACTATGTCAGGCCCATTTGTAAGCACTTCATGAATGTAAGCCCATTACTCCTCTCAATAACCCTGGGGAGTGCTATTATGATCTTTATTTAGGAGCTGAGTGAATCAGAACACAGAACATTTAAGAAACTTGTCTGAATCACACAGCCTGTAAATGGCAGAGCCAAAATTTGAACAAAAATGGCCTGGCTGCAAAGTTTATGCTACTGGGCTTGTCGCTTATATTTTCCATGGTTTCCTAGATTTGCGCACACCCACACGCACACAAACTTTTTAAAAGTTTAATTGCCATTGCTTTCTTTCAAACATGCCAGTGTTGCTCACTGATGTTATATATAACCTCTTGCAGAGGTAAAATCAAAAATGTAAATGTGAGCCTTAAGTAATGGGCTCTCTCTGGACCTCTCTGCCTCTACTAGATTCAGCTTCTATCTACATCAGGATATTCTCAGTCCTAGTTCAAACCTAATCTCTTTATGACCATTTCACTCCTGACTTTCCCTAGAAACTGTCCATAGAGTTTTTCTGACTTCATTTCTCCCTCTTGGGCCCAGCTGTCAGATTCAGTTTCCTAACAGTTGATATAAAGGCATTCTCTGTCGTTGAACACTACATCAAGAACTAATGATGGCTAACTGGACATAATAATAAAAAATAAACAAATAAATGCAGATTTTTTTTTAATTTAAAAAGTGAAAAAAAAAGACAACCAACAGAATGGGAGAAGATATTTGCAAATGTCTTGTCAGATAAAGGGCTAGTACCCAAATCTATAAAGAACTTATCAAACTCAATACCCAAAGAACAAATAATCCAACCAGGAAATGGGCAGAAGACATGAACAGGCATTTCTCCAAAGAGGACATACAAATGGGCAACAGACACATGAAAAAATGCTCAACATCACTCGCCTTCAGGGAAATACAAATAAACAGATTTATAAATCAACAGGAAATACAAACCAACAGATGTTGGCAAGGATGTGAAGAAAGGGGAACTCTCCTACGCTGTTGGTGGGAATGCAAGCTGGTGCATCCACTCTTGAAAACAGTATGAAGGTTCCTCAAAAAGTTGAAAATAGAGTTACCCTACTACCCAGCAACTGTACTACTGGGTATTTACCCCAAAGATACATATGTAGCCGAAGGGGCATGTGCACCCCAATGTTTATAGCAGCAATGTCCACAATACCCAAACTATGGAAAGAGTCCAATTGTCCATCGACAGATGAATGGATAAAGATGTGGTGTATACATACAATATACATATATATATTCAGCCATCAAAGAAATGAAATCTTGCCATTGCAACAATGTGGATGGAACTAGGGAGTATTGTGCTAAGTGAAATATGTCAATCAGAGAAACACAGTTATCATATGATTTCACTTATATGTGGAATTTGACAAACAAAAAGAAGAGTATAGAGGAAGGGAGAGAAAATAAAACAAGACAAAAATTAGAGAGAGTGGGGCACCTGGGTGGCTCAGTGGGTTAAAGCCGCTGCCTTCGGCTCAGGTCATGGTCCCAGGGTCCTGGGATCGAGCCCCGCATCGGGCTTCCTGCTCGGCAGGGAGCCTGCTTCCTTCTCTCTCTCTATCTGCCTGCCTCTATGCCTACTTATAATCTGTCTGTCAAACAAATAAATAAAATTAAAAAAAAATTAGAGAGAGAGATACACCATAAGAGACTCTTAATCATAGGAAAAAAACAGATGGTTGCTGGAGGGGAAGCACATGGGGAATGGGGTAACTGGGTGATAGACATTAAGGAGGGCATGTGATGTAATGAGCACTGAGTATTATATAAAACTGATCAGGGTGACTGGGTGGCTCAGTGGGTTAAAGCCTCTGCCTTTGGCTTGGGTCGGGATCCCAGAGTGCTGAAATCGAGCCCTCCATCGGGCTCTCTGCTCAGCAGGGAGCCTGCTTCCTCCTCTCTTTCTGCCTGCTTCTCTGACTACTTGTGATCTCTGTCTGTCAAATAAATAAATAAAATCTAAAAAAAGACTGATCAATCACTGACCTCTACCTCTGAAACTAATAACATATCATATGTTAATTAAGTTAATTTAAATAAAAATGTATTTTTAAGAAAAGAATTAAAGGCCTGTGACACAGAATTTTTCTAATTTTGAAAGCCAGAAACCACCAGCATCAGTTCTTGAAAGGCTTCTTTTTGGAGACTTCCACTTGTTCAGAGTAACTGAGAAAAATTAATCACTCTAGATGTCACATAGGTGAATACACATACGAAAATTCAACAAATTATATAACCTTACAATTTGTGTACATAACTATCTAAAAGTTAGACATTGATTTTTTTTTTTTTCAGGTAGGCTCCACACTAAGCATGGAGCCCGATGTAGGACCTGAACTCACAACACCAAGATCAACACCTAAGCTGAGATCCAGAGTTAGACGCTTAACTGATTGAGCCACCCAAGCACCCCCAGACAGTGATTTTAAAAAGAGAATTAGTGACCCTTGTTTATAATAGCAAAAGAAAAAAATTCAGAAAAAGCCTCAATGTCCAATAACAAAGGATTGGTCACATAAAATATATGATATAGCTCTATGATGAAAATACTCTGCAGCTAATTAAAGATCTTGTTGTTGTTAATGCTTTGATACTTGGGAAGCTTTTTCATGTTGTAACATGAGATAACCCAAATGATAGAATTATATAATCATCTTGATTTGTTTATATAAAAAAAGTAATAGAAAAAAAGAAAAATATATCAAAAGATTAATAGTGTTAAACTCTAAAAAAAAGAAAAAGAAAAACAAAGGCTTTCTCCATTTCTAATTTGCCTTTTAGGACCCCCATTCTTTCCAAGCCTACATACATGGGCCTCACTTCCAGAGCCTCTCATTTTCCAGCGTTCATCTCTCATTGGCATGTTGACTGACCCATTATCTTTTTTCAGGCCAACCTCTTGTTTCTCTCACACCAAGATCTAAATCTACACAGCATAGCAAGGGGTAGCTTACTTCACACCTGCTGTCCATGATTTCATCCTCATGTCCCCCCCCCAAAAAGAAACTTTTGCTACTACAGGAGTTAAAGCAGAGGTAGGCAAGCTTTTCCTGTAAAGGGCCAGGTAGTATATATTCCAGACTTTGTGTCCTACCTGGTCTCTGTCCCAACTACTCAATGCTGCCATAGAGAAAACATCAATATATGAACAAATGAATGGGTGGAGCTTTGTTCCAGTAACACTTTATCTACAAAAACGGGCAAGGGGTTAGATTTGGCCCATGGGCCTTAATTTGTTTCTCGATAAATTATTTTTTTAAAGATTTTATTTATTTATTTGAGAGAAAGAGAGAGAGATTGTGTGTGTGTATATGTGTGTGTGTGAGAGAGAGAGAGTGGGGGAAGGGGCATAGGAAGAGGGAGAGGGACCAGCAGATACCTCCATGAGCATGGAGCTCAAAGTGGGCTCAGCACAGGGCCCTGAGTTCATGACCTGAGCTGAAGTCAGACACTTACCTGACTGAGCCACCCAGGTACCCCTGCTTCTCCCTCAGTTAAAACACTAGAAACTTTTGTGATGTTTTACAGCTTTATCATAGTTTCTGTGAAACCAGAGCCCCTCCTTACTGTTTCTTAGACTATACTTCATTAACACTTCCCTTCATAAAAGGTAAAATTAAACTAAAATAAAACAAAGTAAAACAAGAAATGTGATCCCTCACAGCATTTGGCATATTGCTATAGGCATAAAAACTCATCACAAACATGACAATTCTTCACTGCTAAAATCTGATAAACATTTGCGAACATGTATACTGCCTCAACCAGACACGTTTTTATTTCCACAAAGAATTCTCACAAAATGTTCATGAAGGATCTCCAGACCATGTTTTGCCAAGTAAAATTTTGAGACAGCAAAACGAAGCTTTGTGTAGATAGGTCACCAAGTGAGTGCATGATGAGCATAAAGTACTAAGGCTTCAGGAAGCAAAGGTGTGCAAATACCAACCTCAGAGAAAGTTTTCACAGTGGGGGGCATTCTTGACTGCTCTACTTTGTCCTCCCAAGACTCTGAGGTTCTTATTCATTGTCTCGTTTTTTCATTTGCTTGATAAATGTTTTGGAGGGTTTCCTATGGGCCAGACATGTTGCTAGGCACTGGGAATACATGCAAAGACAAAGATAGAAAGGTGACAGAATAAGAAAGAATAAAGAAAGAGTATCTGCCTGGAAGAACTTAGAGTACGGTGTCTGCCGTCCTATAGAACTTCCTGTGATGATAGAAATGTTCTTTATTTTGCACTGCCCAATATGGTAGCTTTATTTTGCACTGCCCAATATGGTAGCTACTAGCTGTCTATGATGCTTGAGTACTTGAAATGTAGCTGGTGGGACTAAGAAATAATTTATAATTTCATTTAATTTAAATAATTAGGCTAGTGGTTAATGTATGGACAGTGTGGGTCTAGTGGAAAAAAACACTTGAATCAAATAAATGTAACATTACCACTGTGCTAGGTGCTAAGAAACAGTAGATCCTGAGTGCTCTGAAAACTAATAGGAGGATTTGACTAATTCAGGAAGGTTAGGAAGAACTTTAAGGAAGTAACAAGAGAGTAGGGTATGACAGAAGGCAATTTAGGCACTGAGAATAAAAAGGAAAGGATATTATATAGTAGTGTGGGAGAAGCAGAGGCTGTTAGGGGAAACTGGGACCAGACCTTATGGGGGCATTACAGGTCACATAAGGGATTTTGGTGTTTAGCCTATAGACTGGGTTATTAGCAATCAGAGGTTGAGGGTTTCAGAGTGTGTGAAATGATTGCCTTGGCATCTTTGAAAATCTCCTTCCAGATGCAGTGTACAGAATACACCAAAGAATGCAAGAGAAAGAGCTGAGAGATCAGTAGACTGTCTACTGCAATAGTCCAGATGGCTAGTGTGAGTATGTGGCTTGAATCCAGGTGGATTTGTAGGATACATAGAAAGCAAAATTGACATATGCTGGAAAAAAATTTTTATATGAGGAATAAGATCTTGGAACTGGGTGACAGTCCAACTTACACATCCTGGCAGATGGAGATGCCACTGATTAAAAAGAAAGTATGGTGGGAGGAATAATTCTAGGGGGAATGTTGTTAAGTTTGATTTAATCAGAGACATCCAAATAGTCCGTTGAAAAGGCAGCAACTCAGAGGAGAGGTAAGGGTTGAAAATAGAAACTGATGGGCCATTAGTGAATAGTGTTTTAGTACTTCTGTCCCCATGATAATGTCATGTATTTCTGGCAAGCTGCCACAGTGCTTGTTAATTAATCCAGAAAAGGCAATATGTGCAAATTGAATACATCCAGTGTAATGCAATGATTACAGCAGCAGTATAAATGGTAGGAAGTAGTCAAGTGGGGAAAAATGCTGGAGGGGTTCATTTATTACAACCTCATAAGAATGTAAAACTATCTAAAGAGATGGGGAATAGGGAGTGAGAAATTCACACACAGTGAATGCTCCATACAATTACAAAGGAACATAATAGAAGGATTCAATTCAAATAGAGCTCTCAGAGAACCCAACTAAACTAGAAGAGAACACTGTAGCTCGGACATAACTGATAAAAACAGATGTATGGGAAATAGGGACAAGAGTGAGTGCACATAATTAACAAATGGTGGTGGGCATTTTAAAATATATTTGTTCAGTTTCTGCTGAGGGGTGATAATTATACTTGAATACAGGTAAATTGTATATTTAATCAAAAATAAATCACAATATAATTGACAATACAAATTGAAAAGTTGGTCGAGTCTTTCATGTTCTTCCTATACACTGTTGCCATCTTAGAAGCACGTCACCTCTTATACTGGTAAAAAGAAGACTCATCAATTTTAAACAATCTGCTCTCAGTTAACCATATGGACAATTATATTTGTCTTCCTACTACTCCATTAGCTGAGATCAGTTTCTTCCATTTAAAGTCCTCCTATTGGACTATAGGCTAGTGGAGAAATACATTCTAGAAAATGGTTATAATCGTTCCAATCAGCAGTTTTATAACTTACCCTGAAAATCACAGCACTAAAAACACAATTCTCCCTTTGCCTCCAAATAATAAAACCTGTATTGAATGTAGCTACAATTCTTGGAAATGTGTTCAGACTGTTTCAGAACATAAAAGGAATGGAGTCTAAATCTAATCAGAATATAAACAAATATCCAGGTATTTCAAGCGAAAGCATTGTATATTTTCATGCTACCAATACCTGTCTAGTTCCATCCTCCCCACTCTTCCTACCCAGAGTCAGATGCTAAAAGGAGTGTGGCGTACACCCCTTCCAATCCAAGTTTTATGCTACATCTATTAATATAAAAACAATATATAGTGTTACTTAGGGCTTAATATATGTAAATGCTATTCTATAATATGAATCATTCCAAAACTTGTTTTTTCATCCACCTTTGATTTTAAGATTTCTCTATGTTGATATGTACAGCTCTAATTTGTTTTAATTGCTATTAATTTTCTAATATATTAAAAATTATACTTTATTCATTCCTCTCTTATTTAGTATTAAATATCTTCCAGTTTTCACTATTATAAAAATATCACAATGAAGATATTTTGCATATTTTCCTTTATGCATGAGCAAGAGGTTCTAGATCAACCTAGATTATTCTAGATCTAGGTTAAGAGAGTCTTAAGCTATTATTTTACTAGACACTAGCAAATGTCTCAAAAAGTGATGGGAACTATCAACACTCTTAGCAGCAGTGGTCGAGATCTTTTTTACACACATCTGACTTTTTTGCCAAATAGGGTATGAACTATTATCTCATTTTAATCTTTTTCCCTAATACTAGTTTCCCTGATTACTATATTGATAGCTAAGTTAACCATCCTTTTTATGTCTATTGTCTGTTTGGCTTATCTCTTCTTTGAACTGCTGGTTCATATCTTTTGTCCACTTTTATACTCCCTTGTCATTTTCTCCATAGTTCTTTACATACCATATGGGTCTGTCCATAAGGTGACCCGGATATAAGGCTATCTCCCACTGTTCCTAATGAAAACATACAAAAAGTTTTGTACAAATTTAATATAAAAATATTTATGCATAAAGATAAAATCATGAAATGTCATGTCACATTTCATATTAATGCCATTTCAAATGCATATTTTAATCATACATTACATAATAAAATATTTTAAAATATTGTTTCTCCTTTACATTTCTTAAACAATTTAATGCAAATTTCTAATAAGTATGTCCAGCATCAGGGTTTGTCATCTTTGAGCCACTTTTTAACATCATTTACACTTTTCTCAAGCAGATATCTTCACTTCTATTCAGATAAATTTTGAAACTGTGTTTAATACACTCAGAAGACTTGTTCCAAGCTACCAAATACCATTTTTTATTCATGATCTTCACAATATGACCATGGACAATATTGTTTCTTTTGCTGGTTATCTGCCATTTCTACATTCAGATCCACTCCCTTTCCTACTCCAGCCTAGTTTCTGCCCTGGAAAGCTGACTTATGTGGACCAGATACCCCAGTGCCTTGATCTCAGGCTTCCTGCTAGGGTCAGCTTCTGAAAGTCTAACAGGAGATGAGAGGAAGGACAGAGACTGCGGTTGGGGTATTTATTCTCTGGCTCTTTCTCTTAAACATCAGCCCAGTTTGGTTGCATCACTGAACAGAAGGTGGTTGCTCCTCTCAAGGTTCCCTTCTCCTCATGATTTTCTTCTTCTATGTCCAAAAACATGTCCTTTCCCTTACTTTGCAGACCTAGAAGGGGGCAGAGTTCTGGGCCTGCTAGTCTTGGTTCTTCCACTTTTCCTTAACACCTCTCTCATTTCCCACCACATTTTATAATTAGTCTTTTGATTAATAAATCATCCTTGAATTGTCCTAACTTTAAAATGCCACCAGTTTCCCAATGAGAAACTGACCGATCTCGGTATTTTAAAAATTTATTTTTTAAAGATTATTTATTTATTTATTTATTTGACAGACAGATCACAAATAGGCAGAAAGGCAGGCAGAGAGAGAGAGGAGGAGGAGGCAGGCTCCCCGCCGAGCAGAGAGCCCGATGCGGGGCTCAATCCCAGGACCCTGGAATCATGACCTGAGCCGAAGGCAGAGGCTATAACCCACTGAGCCACCCAGGTGCCCCTAAAATAATCTTTAGAAGGCTTTTTCCTATAAGACTAGCCCTTGCAATTTCTGGTCATTTCCCAGGAATATATAATCTATATTAAACTTTATATCATTTCACTTGTTTATTTTGTTGTTTTAACCAATTCTAACCTGAGTCTTCTACAAAATGCAAAAGTATCACTGAATGGGTGGTTTTAAGCTGTTCATATATTTCAGATAAACTCTGTTTCTGCATAGCCATTTTTGAGAAATAAACATGGCATTAGATGTCATCATTTATTTGTATTTATTTTATTCATTATCCATTATTCCAGATCCTAACCTTCTTCATGTTGCAAATCTCTTCTTTTCATCTATCACTTGACTTTTAAATTTCTTTGTGTTGTGTTTTAATTTAGACAAGTTCATCTTTTATTTCATAACTTTTGGTATTATCTTTTCTTTCAAAAATTCTTCTTTACCCCAAGTTCACAAAGATATTCTTTGTTTACTTCTTTTTTAAAAAAGTTTTTATGTTTACTTCTGAATGTTCTAAAGTTTCTTTTTTACATTCTGATATGCAATATGACTTAGAGATCTACTTTTCTATTTTACATATGGAGAGCCAATTGGCATACCCATTTATTCAATAATGATTTCCCCAATGATTTGAATACCACCTCTATTACAAGGGTTTGATATATGCTTGGATCTTCTCTCAGCTCTGTCTTCTGCTCCATTGTACATTCCTGCACCAATTCTATACCACGATTCTATAATGAATCATGGTATCTAGCAGAATAGATGTACCAATTTATGTCCTTGCTCAAGATTCTTGATTATTTTTGGCCTTAGTACTGCTAAAACAGGTGACTTCTCCATAGAACAAAATATGAACAGTATCCCTTGGAGTTGACCACTATCCTTCCATATGAATTTTAGAATCTGTCTCATTACATGAAAAATCCTGCTGGAATTGTGAATGAGATTGCATTAATTTTGTAACTACTTTGAGAGAGGAAAACAATTCTTTTCCTTCAAATTTTCCCAAATATTCTATAGTTGAGTGCTGGGAGAGGCACTTTCCTGATCAGCTTCAGTTTGGAAGACATCTCTTCCAAAAGATGACATTTAGAGAGGTTATCATTGGTCCAGCAGAGTAGAAAATACTAAAGTCATTGGTCATTTATTGGTCCACTCACTCAGCACATTTTGTGCCAGGGGTGTGCATATTTTTTGTCCCCGGAAATACAAAGATTTTTCTCTTGACTTCAGATATCCCATAGGAACACATGCATGTGTTATGTACAAAAACAAATTGTATCACATTTCCTCAGATTTACAATAAGAAGTAAAACAAACAAGGACCAAATTGCTTCAGTAGCTTAATTATGATCCTTATCCTTCCTATAAACTGGCTTTGGAAAGAATACCTAATTTATTTGAAATTGTTCACATTTTCCATAACTTGATGCAACAGCTTTTAGTGTGATTCTCTACAGCTGTAATGAATGAAGTCTCTAAATTTGACTATTAGATAGAACTAGAAAAGGAAACTTATTGTACTTATGTGTTTTTTTTAATCTGATTGCATGAAGAAAATACAATATTTAGTTGCTATTTTTAATATATTGATGTCTCTAAAAATTACACATTTAAAAATATTCAAAGATTCCACATTTAATCAGAGTCAAAATATCTCAGAGGAATTATTATTTGCTATTAAGCTTCATGATATTTTTCAACTATGTAGAACAAATACATTAAAACATTTTAAATATGTTACATTAAATACATTTAAATACATTAGAAAGGTTAAGCACAAACAAGCTATCTTCTTTGGACTTATATAAATTCACAGAAGGATCCCAAATTATAAAGAACAGCAACAAATTAGAAATTTAAATCAGAGTGAAATATTCTTAGCACCTCAGTCTTTAACAATCTCGAGCCATCAACTGCATACTTTATTAATATATCTTTAAGAATCTAATTGGTTCCTTCGATTATTTAGTAATGCCAACAGTCATGGAAAGTACACACTATCTGAAACTCTGTTGCCATTCATAACATGTAACAGAGTAATAAATAATTTAAAATCTACCCTGTGTGTCTCTCTTTATTAAATTAAGTGGTGGTTTATTGAAACTAAATCGATTAATATGCATTTAGCTGAATTCTCTCTACTTGTACTTATTCTCTGATCCTTAAATGAGTTAAGATAATTGGTAGCCCTTTTCCCCATACATGTTTGGATCAATGTATTATGTGTTCAAAACTATGTTTGGAAAAATTCTGATCAAGCTTATCTCCATGCAGCAGATTTATCCACCATAATATATAGTGTGTTCTAGACTTATCACAGAAGCATCAAATGAATTCAAAGAGCAAAGAACAAAAGAAGGGGTAAGAAGTTGCAACTTTTACAAAATCTGAAATCTAAAATCCCATCTCAAAATTTAGGACTATGAAGATATTTAGTCCAAGTCTTATCAGCTTCTTATAATTTTTCCCACGTCTAGTGTTCATTTAGGGAACTTTATTTTGTTTGTTTGTTTCAAAGACAACAGATGGGAGTAATCACAGCTGAAACTCTCACCCCTCCTCCTCTGATGCTGGCCCAGTCCTTCCCAAGGGCACATCTGCGCTTGGGATGGGATCTTTTCATAGTTTTCTCAAGAGCATGTGACTAATACATTTCATGTGTTTAATTAAAAGCTTTTTTGTATGCACCATGTACAGTGAGGACCCCATGTGTTTCTGAGATCATGTGTCTAACTCTAACCCTGTGAACCTTTAATGTCTCACTCTGAAATCAAATTCATTAAATCAGAATGAGTGGATGGTTAGAAATGAAATGAATAGTTATAAATTAAGAATGTGTCCTAGAACATTATCATTGGCAGATCTCAATCAATCAATGTATAAACCTCCCCACCTAGAATTGTCATCCTTTAGAACAGGAAGGTCCCCAGGCAACATCAAGTCCAATCTCCTCACTGTACAGATAAGGAAACCAAAGCACAAAGAGATGATGTGATACACCCAAGATTATACAGCTTATTGATAACTACTGACCCAGTACTAGAACTCAGGTCTCCTAACTTGTGTCTAGGGTCCTTTTCATTATACCTTAAACATGTGGCTGAAATTTTAGAGCCAGAGTTAAGAAAAGCAATTTGTGTCCCTACCATTATTAGGTACTGTACAGTCCCTGAGGTTACAAAGACAAGTAATTTAAGAACCCTGCTCTCTTGGGGTTTATACTCCAGGGAGACAAAGATAACAAATAAATAACTACCCATGCATTAACTACTGAAGAAACATTAGCAAAAGGCTGAAAAGCCCCAAGGACAAAGCAACTTCTTACCTAGGAATCAATATTTTGTTAGATCTTGAAGGGTGAGTAGGAACTTGCCAGCAAAGAAGGGTGTTCTAAGCAGAGAATCAGCAAAGGAGGTCAAAAGAGTCTTAAAAGATCCATTGTGTTCTTAGAATTGAACTACACAGAAAGGAATAGTACAAGATGAGGTTGACAAGATCGATTGAGTCAAAGATGAGAAGTTTCAATTAAGTAATTTTAGCCACTTAAATGTAATACACTTTCAAATCACATAGATGGTATTTCTGAACAATCATTTTGAAAACCGGCATTGATTAAATGCTCAACTATTTTTAAGACAGAGTGGAAAGAGTAAAGTCAGAGATATAAGTTGGAAATTATTGCTACTCATTCCAAGAAAGAAAAGATAATGACCAAATAGAAGAGCTTTATTTTATTTTGAAACTTAAATGAATTGGAAGATTTACATAGAGTTTATAAATAGAATAGAGGAAAGAAAAGACTGGATGAAACACTACAGTTTCTGACTTGGAAAGCTCGTGATATCATTCACCAAGACCAAAATTAAAAAGGTGTTAACTCTGGGGCACCTGGGTGACTCAGTGGGTTGGGCCGCTGCCTTCGGCTCAGGTTATGATCTCAGGGTCCTGGGATTGAGTCCCACATCGGAGCCTGCTTCCCTCTCTCTCTCTCTCTGCCAGCCTCTCTACCTACCTGTGATCTCTCTCTGTCAAATAAATAAATAAAATCTTTAAAAAAAAAAAAGTGTTAACTCTGAGAGGAAGAGAATGAGTACTTCATTTAACAACTCTGCCAGTAGGGCATAAAAATCTAGAAAAAGCTTACTTGATCTTATGAAGGAAATTTAGAGGTATTCTGTGCAGTGTGAAGTACTCAGTCTTTTATGATTAATAACAGTAGTTCTCTGACTCAGTGATTACAACTGGGACCATAGAAATGAAAGCAATATTAGTTTAAATAAGCATCTACTCACAGTTGACTATACCCGCAAATATAATTATAACTAACAGATTTTTTTTAAGTAGCTCTTTCCTGTTTGTCTAAGTACAATCTCTTATACCAGTAGTGTCTAAATGAAAATATTATCATTAATTAAGATACTGGGGTTCATTTTTAAGTGGCCTTTACCAAATTCCTAGTACAAAAATTGTACCTCATTGCAAGGAAATGTAAAGAAAAATAAGACACAATTCCAAAGAATTACACTTTGGAGAGTGAAGAATAGCACACATGCTTCCAAATGCAGAAACCCTAAGAGTAGTGAGGAGTAAGGGAAGAGCTCTTAGGAAGAAGATACTTTTGCTGACTCATGAAGCAGGAAGAATTACTGTTGACAATAACAAATGAGAAAAGGCATTCAAGCCTAGTCAATCTGGGAAAATAGTATGAAAATCTGCATGGATGAGGAAAAGAATTAAAATAGTCAAGGAATATCACAACTGACTGGTATGATTCTAACTTAGAGTATCTGAGAGTAAATGGTTTGAGTTCTAGCTGGAATAATAAATTGAAGTCACTTTCAAAAGGTGACTCAAAGTGCTCGCTTCGGCAGCACATATACTAAAAGGTGACTCAAAGGTCACCTCGCTTTCAAAATGAAATGAGGTCTAGATATGGCAGAGACAACAGAACTTTGGGAGACATAGAGAAGTATAACAGGACATAGCACAGGCTCTGATGTGGAAACCCCTGCTTCCTAGATGACTGGGCTGCATTATTCATATTCCAAAAATTGGCCTAAATTTCAACTTCCCACAAGACTTTTTTTCATTCCCATGCTTTTTTTCATTCCCACGCCTTAGTTTTAATGTGAGCCTGTCCCCCACCTCACCAAATTAGAAATATTACAGAACCTTGCTTAATGTACAAAATACATGGATTTCTCAAAGAGTCTTCTATCCAAAATGAAGTTAGTAATGATTATTAAAATAATGATAATAATAAAATTAGTAACAATAGCTGGTATTTGGAGCATTCTCTTTTTACCAAGAGCATGCTAATTTTGTTGTTAGTTTGTCCCTAGATCATCCTTTCAGGAGGGTATATTGTCATACTAGCTTTACCATAGAGAAAAGTTTAGATCTTTCTACTATTGAGTAGCTTGAGAGTGAGGTAACCAGTATTAAAGCCCAGCACTGCTGGACATAAAAGCTCTGCTCTTTCTCTTATCCCACACTTGGTAGCCACTCCTCTACAATCTAAGAACAATTTTTGAGACATTCTCCTTCCCAAAGTCTCTTTTTTTATAGCCCTCTGTAGTCCAAGGTAGTTGTAATTTATAAAGACACATAAGTGGAACTATATTGCATCTTTTAACGTGAAGTCCCTAAAAGGAATGGGTGAAATAAAGGAAGAGGCAAGGACATTTGGGATTGTTACTTCTCAAGGACTACCCCAGTAAAAGAACGCAGTTGTCCTCGAAGGATTCAGGAATAAATTCCCTCTGAGTCAGTGAATTTAGCTATAAGACAGATGCTCTAACAGAGCCATTCTAAACCAATGATTCATTGACCTTGGAAATCTGGCTAGTTAGATATCTAATAAAAACAACCCCCTTCAGGAGTTGAGGGAAATTGGAAGGGGAGATGAACCATGAGAGACTATGGACTCTGAAAAACAACCTGAGGGTTTTGAAGGGCCGGGGGGCGGGGGGAACCAGGTGGTGGGTATTAGGGAGGGCACATATGGCATGGAACACTGGGTGTGGTGCAAAAACAATGAATACTGTTACGCTGAAAAGAAATTAAAAAAAAAAAAGAACAACAGATTTGTTTTAGACATGCTCACTTTGAGAGGCTTATCAGATATCCAAATGAAGATGTCAAATAGGTATTTGTATATATAAGTAAAGGTCATGAGAGAAATCACAGTTGTATATATAATATTTAATGTAGGTGTGTTTAAGGACACAGAGCTAGATGAGATCAGTTTGAGAGTGAGTAGAGAACACAGAAGTAATTAAATGAAAATTCCATGTACACATTAGAGTGAAAAACACAAAATACACAGAACATTACTGTAAATTACTGTAAATTATGTAAAATGCACATTTAAAAAGTAGAATAAAACAAAAAAATTACTTAAAAAAAAAAAACCCTTCAGTTTAATAAATGAAAAACTTAATCCACACCCAAGTGCAGAATACAGGGAACTCAGAGCAATTTCAAATTACTTTTTCCAAACAGGGGAGATTTGTTCTTTTTCCAGAATGAGTAAAAGAATATTAAATAACATAAAGAAAGGAAGTCCCTTAGGAATACAGGACACACACATAAAATGATTTACTGTAAGAAAACGAAGATATTTTTTAGAAATTATCAACTTTGTATTTTTTAATAAAATTGAAAGAAAGCAGAGCTTTTGAAACATAAGTCAAGAAATAAGCTTCAAGTAGAATAAACTAGAATAAAGGCTAAGCTTTAAATTAAGAAGGAATTGAATATTATAAGAAAAGAATGTATCAAAGGGAAAATCTTGTATTCTCATTACCAATTCACTTGCCAAAAACAATTATAAAAGCTGAGTCAGACACATTTTTTAAAAGTTTGAAAGCATCAGTGAAGGCATTAGAGATCAACCAAGACAATCAGGAGTTGAGGGGCAAAGTCTCACAGAAAAGAGGGGCAGATTGAGATGAACCCACTTCGATGACTAGCTGTTCACAGAGGCGCTGGTAATTTGGACCATTATTTTTAAACACAAGTGGTAGACTGTGGCTTACAGCAGTTTTATCAGGCTGGAGAGACACAGACCAAAGGGGACAAAACATAACAGGGAGAAAGGAACAACAGGATAACCCACAATGCAGCAGCAATTTGCCCTTAAGGAATTTCCAACTCCTAAGTCTTTCCAATGAAGAGTGAGACTTGAAATCCCAAACCAAAAAACCCTAACTGAGACGCCAAAGTGTAAAGCCAAGACTCCAGGAGTCTGTCAGTGCTAGAGAGACAGAAGTTGGAATTCATGACCCACCCACGGGGAGACCACAGTAAACATCCCAGGATTCAGTTAAGATATTAAAAGGAAGAAAGTCATATTTTTAAAAATTCCCTGCAATAATTAAAATATCAATAATAAAAATCCAATATGCAAGAGATTAGTTAGGCAAAATAAAATTTAGATCCCTATAGGCCAAAACTTCTGGGTTATTGCTTTAGATGTTTTTAAATATTAACCTTGAAAAGTGAGAATAAATGAATAATGCACTCAAAAATTAGATAGATAGAAATAAAGCAATGAAGTTATTTTTAAAAAGTCGAATTGACAGATATAACTGACAAACAACTAAAAATATTAGTTCTTGACTACTGCATGGACCCTTGCTGACTATGTCATCCTAGATGGCACTTTCTATAGCCACTCCCTGTCTAAAAAACCCAGCCCTCCTTGGTCCAGGGGTATTTCAGGCAATAAGGATCTTTCACACAGGGTAAACAAGTCTTGCCCCTATATCACCTCTTCCTGAATATGGAGGAAAAGTTCTTTTGGGACTGATCCCCAAGGAGTTTTTTCAGTTCTTTCATCCCAAAACTGGGGTAACAGGACCTTAATGTCCTTGCAACTGGGCTTATCTTATATCTCTTCACTTTAAAAGTGCCATTACCTTTTTGATGTCTAGATGAACAAGACTGCCATGACACTGGAGTTTTACTTACCAGAACAGCAACATAGAGTGTACAATGAGGTGAAGAATTGCCTGGACTATCATATCTCTGTGCTGAACATGGTACATCAAAAGGAGCAAGGATACATGATATACTGGGTGGAGAAGCATGTGGTGCAGACCATGTCTACACAGCAGGAAAAGGAGACAATTGCCAAGTGCATTGCAGAGCCAAAGGTGCTTAAAAAGAAAGCTCAAGCACAGCTAGTTCTGTAAATGCATCTATCCCAGTGGAGACAGTTAAAAGTAATTGACTAAGGAAACTAGTAGTTGATAAAATCTTTCTGTATTGTTGTCTACTGAAGTTACAGTTAACCTTTCCTAAAAATGAAAAGTTTGTTTCATATAGTGAGAAAATTGAAACAATTTATTGGCCAATGAGATGTTTATCCTTCTTGTTCTGTATTTTTAAAAATTTTTATTGTGTTATGTTAGTCAGCATAAAATACATCATTCGTTTTTGATGCAGTGTTCCAAGATTCATTGCTCTGTATTTTGAGTTGTTCCTTGATCACTTTTGAATGAGCAGTTTGCTTTATTAAAATTTTTTGTTTGATTAAAAAAAACAAGTTAAAAATTAGTTCTTTTCCCTATTAAGAATGGTTTGCTATATATGGTCTTATTTGTGGAGGTACATTTCTTCTATACCTTTTATAAGTTTTTATCATAAAAGGATGTTGAATTTTATCAAATGCTTTTTCTGCATCTATTGAGATCATATAATTTTTATTCTTTACACTGTTAATGTGGTATTTCACAGTTACTAATCTGTATATGTTGAACTTCTTTGTACCTAAGGATAGATCTCACTTGATCATACTGTATGATCTTTTTAATATGCTATTGAATTTGATTTGTTGGTATTTTTTTCAGAATTTTTGCATCTATGTTCACAGAGATACATTGGTCTGAAATTTTGTTTTCTTGTAGTGTCCTTGCCTGGCTTTGGTATCAGAGTATTGCTGGCCTCATAAAATGAGTTTGGAGGTGTTCCCTCTTCAATTTTTGGAAGAGTTTGAAAATTAGCATTAATTCTTCAAATGTTTGTAAAATTCAGCTGTGAAGCCATCTGGTCTGGGGCTTTTCTTTGTTGGAGAGTTTTCAATTACTGATTCAATCTCTTTACCCATTATTGGCCTGTTCCGATTTTTCTATTTCTACTTCTTCAGGATGCAGAAGGAATTTATCTATTTCTTCTATGTTGTTCAATTTCTTGGTATATAATTGTTCATGGTAGTGGCTTACAATATTCTGTATTTCTGTGGTGTCAGTTGTAATGTCTCCTATTTCAGTTATAATCTTATCTATTTGAGTCCTCTCTTTTTATCTTGGTAACTCTACTTAGAATTTTATCAAATTTATTTTTTAAAAAAACCAACCCTGAGATGCCTGGGTAGTTTAGTTTGTTAAACATTGGCTTTCCACAAATGTCATGATCCCAGGGTCCTGGAATTGAGTCCCATATTGGGCTCCTTGCTCAGGAGAAAGCCTGCTTCTCCCTCTGCCTTCTGTTCCCCCTGCTTGTGTTCTCTTTTTCTCTCTCTCTCTCTCTGGAAAATAAATAAATAAAATCTTTTAAAAATTAAAAAAATAGCATAAACATTTATGCTATTAAGTTTGAAAATTTAGATGAAATGACAGATTCCCAGAAAACAAAAAGATAACTTACTGATACTGACCCAATAATAGAATCTCTGAATTATTAACCTCCTTTAATTTGTGTATCTAATTTGTCATTTTAAACCTCTCTATTCCTCTCCCAAAATTTCCAGACCCAGATAGATTTATTAATAAATTTACCAACAATTTAAAAGAAATAACATTTATTTTATGCAAACACTTCCAAAGAACAGAAAAAGAAGAAATGCTTCCCCTCTTTCTGTGAAGTCAGTATAACCTTGATATAGTCCAATTTTGCTCAAAGGCACGGATGCAAAAAACTCTAAATGAAATTTTAGCTAACTAATATAGAAAAAGTATAGCATATCATGACTAAATTGGGTATTCCATAAATTAAAAGTTGACTTAATAGTCAAAAGTCAAATCATTAATCATTAGTAGTAAATCATTAGAAATCATTAGTAGAAAAATCATTAGTAATCATTAGTAGAAAAAAGGAGAAAACATAATTGATTATCTCAATAGACACAAAAGAGCATTTGATAAAATTCTATATACAACTTTTAGCAAACAAGACATAGAACTTCTTCGAAGATATCTAGTGAAGAAAAAAATCACAGTAGATGGCATATCCAGAATGGTGTAACACCAAAAGCTTTCTCCCTGAGATCAATGTTCCTCTCTCTTTACTCTCTAACTATGCACTGGAAGCTCTACCTAGTACGATAGGCAATAAAAAGAAGAGGTTTGATATTCAGAAAAGGAAGAAATAAAGCAGTCATTATTTGCTTATGATCTGCTTATAGAATATACAAGAGAATCTAAAAAAATTATTAGAATAAGTGAGTTTAGCAAGATTGCTAGATTAGCAAGATTTATTACAAGATAAATATAACAAAAATCAATTGCATTTCTATACCAACAAAAAACAAAATGAAATAGAGATAACATTTATAATAATATCAAAAATATTAGATCTCTATGAGTAAATTCAATAAAAGATGTAAAAAGTTGACCATATTTAACTAAAAACAAAACAAAACAAAAACCATATAAAGGGTATGACATTTCTTAGAAAACTCAATAGTATAAAGATGTCAGTTCTCTCCCAAACTGGCCTATAGAGTAGTCAATAAAATCCAAACCAAAACCCAACAGAGGGGCGCTTGGGTGGCTCAGTCGTTAAGCGTCTGCCTTCAGCTCAGGTCATGATCCCAGAGTCCTGGGATCGAGCCCCACCATCAGGCTACCTACTCAGGAAGGCACC
Source organism: Mustela putorius furo (assembly GCF_011764305.1). Classification (NCBI taxonomy): domain Eukaryota; kingdom Metazoa; phylum Chordata; class Mammalia; order Carnivora; family Mustelidae; genus Mustela; species Mustela putorius. Next base: position 27,532,345 of record NW_025421987.1, read on the forward strand.
TGCTTCTCCCTCTTCCAGTCCCCCTGCTTGTGTCCCCCCCATCATCAAATAAATAAATAAATAATCTTAAAAAAAAACAAAAAACAGAATTTTCTGTGTGTGTATAATTGGACAAGCTGATTCTAAAATTTATGTAGAAATACAAAGGCTCTTAAAATTAAGTAGGAAAAACTTACAAATACTATACATATTAATGAATCTATAAATTAAAATCATATGGACTCAACACAAAAATATGCAAATAGGTGAGAATAAAGAGCTCAAAGACAAACCCAAGTGTCTATATACCTAATTATGATATGATAATTTATGATAAAAGTGGTACTCTAGAGAAGTGAATAAAGTAATCACTTTAATGTATTATTCTAGGCAATTGGATAAGAGGAAAAAATATTAAGCCTGAACCTTACCTCACATCATACAAATACACAAAATGATTGCCAACTAGATTGTAAATCAAAATATAAAAGACAATGCAATAAAACTTGTAAAGTTACTCTGTCACAGTAGCTTAAGTAGCTATAACCAGCTATTTAAATTAATTAAAATTAAATAAAACTTAAAATTCAGTTCCTTAATCACACTAGCCACATTGCAAGTGCTCAACAGCATTTAAAAATAGTATTTGACAGTGCAGATACAGAACATTGTCATCATTGTAAAAAGTTCTATTGGACAGTGCTGCTCTAGAATATAATAATATCTTTATTACCTCAGCATTGAAAGGGAATTTATTTTTTAATTTATTATTTTTTTGAGAGAAAAAGAAAGCATGTGAGCACAAGGGAGGAGGGGGAGAGGGAGGGAAAGAATCTTAAGCAGGCTTCTCACCTAGCTCAGAGCCCCACCTGGGGCTCAGTCTCACAACCTTGAGATCAAGACTTGAGCCAAAAGTCAAGAGTTGGAGCCAGCCAGGTTCCCCTGGAAAGACTATTTAAACAGAACTTACACATGTACATAAACATACATAGACACACATACACACACAAAGAAACTAATCATAAAGGGAAGAACTGATCAACAGCCTACATTAAATGTAAAGTTCTATTCATCAAAGGACACCACTAGGAGAATGAAAAAGCAAGCTGCAGATGGGAGCAGTCATTTGTAATACATATCATAAATGGAGGGTTTATATTCAGATTATACAATGAACTCACAAAAACCAATAAAGAGACAACCTAATAGTAAAACAAACAGACAATCCAATAGTAAAATCAACAAGAAATTGAAAGGTGCTTCAAAAAGAAAATATCCAAATGGCCTACTTTTCAATAGCTGAGGAAATGAAAATTAAAAACATAATGAGTTACGCTATATATCCAACAGGATGGCTAAAACTAAAGAGAAAGAAAATACCAAGTATTGGTGTGAAGAAGGAATGATGGGAAAGGAACACTCATATATTGCTGGTGAGACTGTAAGTTGAAATAATAACTTTGGAAAATTGTTTGGCAGCATCATATAAAGCTGTTTATTTAAATCCATTTATATCCCATAACCAGCACTTTCCGTCTTCATTATGAACCTAACAGAAATGCATGCACAAGTACATCAAAATAGGTACAAGAATATTTAAAGCAGCAACATTAGTCATGGTAGCCCAAACTATAAACCAAACGAATGATCAATCAGAAGCAACATGAATAAATAAATCATGGTGTATTCATATAATAGAATAACACACACTAGTTGTTGTTGGGGTTTTTTGTTTGTTTGTTTGTTTGTTTGATTGATTGATTGATTTTAGAGCAGGCAAGACCAGAGGGTTACAGGTCAGGATAGTAGTTTCTTTGAGGGGAGGGAGGAAGTATGTGAGTGGGAACATGAAAGAGGCTTCTGGGATGCTGGCAGTCTTCTACTTGTTGAACTTGGTGTTTATGTGGGTATTTGTTTAGTGATATAAATGCAGTATGTATGTTTCCAACACTTTCATATATGTGTGTTACACTATAATTTTAAGGTTAAAATGTTTGTTTTGCTCTTTAAAATAAACCTTTAGGGATATAATATTTTAAGGAAATGTTCCTGTGAAATAGTGCATTAGTGACTCAAGCTTTTATAAAAATAAAATGAGAAAACCTAAGGAATAAAAGTTGCTCTAATTGAAGTGACCATGGACAGTTTAGTACAACTGCTTAGTCTCTCTCTTTCCTTTATATACCACTCCCATCCCCAAAATTTGGGGCAAATCTAAAGAGTCCTAATCTCCCTTGGAATGCAGTTAAAAATGTACAATCTTCTATTTTTACAAATATTTGCTATCTTAGTATTGGGGGCATAGAACGCAGAGCAATGAACAAAGCAGTCTTTGCCCTTATGAACCTCATATTTTTACATGACACTGAAATGTGAAAAATGGCTAGCTTAGCACATTTTCTTAACTTTTGAATTTAAAGAATTAAAGGCAAATTGGGCCCATGAAAGAAATATTGGCAGAACATTTGCTTTATCTGATGCTTTCCAAAGAGCATTTATACGTGTTTCTTTTTAAGTATGTCTCTATTCATTCTGTAATATTTGAGGGCCAACCATATGCTCCTCGCTGAATAAAGCCTTGAGGATATACCAGAGAAAATAACATGTGAATGTTCCTTGACCTCAGAGAGTTTATAGTCTAGAGGGTATGATAGCCATTAAGCAAAGCACACAATCCCTAATTAAATTTAAATAAAGAACCAGGGTTAGATACCATGCTGCTTCTGACCAACTGATGACTATACTTGATCTGATATTAAACAATATCAAGTTAAATACTTGAATCTATGTAACACCTGGATAAAGTCAATCAATTCTAATATATTCCCATCTGTCAAACAGTTTTACGTACACCAGCTTTTAAAAATCCTGATAGATTGGGCACACACAACATAAGTCAGCCTATGGTGGGACCAAAACATCAATGATTCTTAAAAATTCCTCATGTGATTCCAGTGTGCCACCAAGGATGAGAATCTCTAATTTAGGGATGAATTTACATGTTTTAAACTTCTTTTATATTAACTTATAAACCTATTTTCCATCATATTTAATATTTTAGGGCCATAAATCATATATCCTCTTAGTCACAGAAAGTATTTATGCTTAATTACCAAATGCAAAATTTCAGAATAAGCACATATCCTAAGATAAATAGCTGAAAGGTAAAACTAGCCATTTCAGATAATCTCATGAAAACAGGAAATGGTTTATTTTTCGTTTATTTCAGCTATTGTTTAACTCCATGCTTCAAACTTCAACTTCACATAATTATATGTGAAGCTAAACAAGAATCACACGTTTCTGATGCACCCGTTTTGCTTTGGAGAATTGTATCAGTGAGGGTAACTGTCACACTCTCCTATGGTAATAGCTTAATGTCACCATCCAAAAGCTAAATATTGGGCTACATAAAATATTACACTGATCCTCTATAGTCCTCTTTATAAGACTTAGCTGATATGTATATGGAGAAAGGATAAATGTTATGGTTTAAAAAAAACCACTCCAAGTACTACGGAAAAATGTAAAAAGTCTTATTATTACCAGGTAGACAAAGGAACGGACATAAAAGGAAACTAGTGCCTTTCCAAAGTTTTCCTCAGTTATTTTCCTCTTTGACTGTAAGGCTGTCTGAGGCTGTGATGTTTGGAGATCAGCTTGTTGGCCTTCAAGGCCAAGGGCAAGCTGTCTGGTTCCAAGTACACTGAGCTCCAATTACGATGCCTTAAGGATTTCTTTTGGGAGATAAAACAAAGTCCTGCCATTTTGCTCCCAAGTTACTAAGATTTATCTAGATTCAGAACTTTTCCTAAAGCCGTTCTTGCAATGGTGTATTTACATTAAGAACTCAGAAGTAAAATCTTCAAAAAGCCTCCCTTATCCCCATGTAATCGCTCAAAAATAAAACCACAAGGAATAAGTCTGTGGTAGCAATGAGTTCTCTGCAAAGGAAAAGATATACAAAGGGATTCCTTAAGAATCCATGAAAAATAAGTCTATTTTCTAATTAGGGAGTGATTTTACGACATTTAGAAAGAAATAAACCAAAAACACATCATTCTTTGAAACTGTTTTGACTACCTATTTCTAAGTAAAGAAACTGCAGAACCAGGAAAATGGACTGAGCAAATCCTGTAGCATCTCCTCTTTGTCAAGCCCTATTCTAGAACCAGAGGTTGCAACAGAATACAAGAGAAGAAAGAACTTGGAGCAAAGTAGATGAAAGAAGACATAAATGACATAAATGACCCTATGAGGAAAGTAGCATGCAGTCTTGCATCACCAGGTTCCTTTGCCTTCTGCCCTTCTCAGAGCTCATGGATTTTCACCTGGAGACATGTTCTCCTCCTCCTCCCCAGTGGTGCTTAGCCTTGAAAGCTCTGTAGTTTAAATTTCAATTTCATTCAGCTCTTTAAACACCATCAAGTTTTCTTCCTCAGGGACTAACTGGAAAAATGTTTTGTGATTGCCTTGTGTATTATAAATCAGTTGCAAAAAAAAAAAAAAAAGGAAACCAACTCTACCTAATTGAAGCAGAAAAAATAATACCAAAGGATGTTGACATCTCACATTTACTGAGGATCGTGGAAAATCAAGCTCCATATAGGTAGGAACAAAGAAAAGCTTTGCAGCCATAGCCACCAGCCAGAGTTGTGGCACAGACTACCCCCAGTGAGGACCTGCAGCCTCTCCCCAGCCACCTCCCCTTGGGACCCCATTCCCAAGACACTCCTGCTGCTGCTGCCCTCAGGAAGCCTCTTTCTATCTATGACTCCATCTTTGCCAGAAGAACTCCAGGGGGAACATTCCTGGCCACTATTTCCAGTTGACCTACTTTTATAGGAACCAGAGAAACAATTTCTGAGAATTTTCTGTTTCTATGGTGATAAGGAATTTTCTGCTTCTATTGTAGGCAATGGGCTCTCCTTTCCATCAGTACATTTGTAGCGGGGAAATTTCAACATATAGGAAAGGAGGTAAAATGCTGGAGAGCAGAAAAAACCAAAATGACTAACAGGCACTCTTCCACAAATTTCTCAGGGAATTCTTTCAGGGAATGTGTCCTATGCATATTCTCTTCTCCCAATACTCTAAGAAAAACTGGATTTTTTTTTAATTTTTTTAAAAGATTTTATTTATTTATTTAACAGACAGAGATCACAAGTAGGCAGAGAGGTAGGCAGAGAGAGAGGAGGAAACAGGCTCCCCGCTGAGCAGAGAGCCCGATGCGGGGCTCGATCCCAGGACCCTGGGATCATGACCTGAGCTGAAGGCAGAGGCTTAACCCACTGAGCCACACAGGCGCCCCGAGAAACTGGATTTTTTTAAAAATTTAATTGTGTGTATGTGTGTGAGTGTGTGTGTGTTCCAAAATTCATTGTTTATGCCCCTCACCCAGTGCTTCATGCAGGAAAAACTGGATTTTGGTCATTTATAAGTAAATAGCATGTCTAATTTCAAATGGAAGTCCAAAATTCTGTTACCCGAACACCAATCTCTGGAAGTCCTCCACCAAGGCTGAACCAACTGAATATTTTTGTGGGTGATCTTTCCCATATGACTCTATCCATTATGACCTGCCTCCACTTCATGTTCAACTGCTTTCATTACTTTGAAATCTAGCTCAGAGAGAAGCTACACTAGTTTTCACTGCTCTATGAGACACCATTATCTTCTTCTTTTCTTCCTTCGCTGTTTCAAGATCCACGTATAATGTACAAATCTCTGGCCAATTTCCTTTTCTGTGACAGCTCTTTCTGAGTTGCCATGATTTTACATTTAAGTAGATTTATCAAATAGAGAAAGGCCACATAAAATAAAGGCCACCACTTTATCAAGTAAGCAGCAATGGCCTCGGGTCCTGGGATCAAGCCCCACATCAGGCTCTCTCCTTGGGGAAGCCTGCTACCCCGCTCCCTCTGCCTGATTCTCTGAGTACTTGTGATTTCTCTTTCTCTGTCGAATAAATAAATAAAATCTTTAAAAAATATAAAGTACAAATTCATACTCAGTTTAGTACTTATTCTGATAATGATATTAAAGTATCTGATCAAAAGAAATCCTAAAGCTCTAATTAGTATCATTTATACAAAAATCTAGAGTCATTTATCAGTATCTTTTTCTAAAGCAAAACATCAAAGCTAGGTTTCTGTGGTAAAAAGACATACTCCAATTATATAACTCACCTTGGCATCTTATTTAATGAAATGATGAGACAATGAGAACAGGGTGATAGAGTGGTGAGTGTAATTCATTAACTAGACATTTTTTACAGCTAGAAGGAACCTAGATGTCCTTTACTCCAGAGGTTTCAATCTCGCAGCTGGTTTTGCACTTGTGTTTTCTTTGGTCTGCATTGTTTTGATTTAGTTCATTGCCAATATTAAACAATAGTACACTTCATATAAAAGATTCAGACTTTCATTTCTTATTAAAAATTTGGAATGTCTGGTCCAATTGCTCACATTAATATGGGACAAGTGTCTTCCAATATGCCAAAGTTATTCACTTAAATTTATTTTGCAACTTATAAGTTTGAGATTATTGACACGTTCTCATCCATCACTGCTCCATTCCTGGTACAGATGAGTATTCTAAACAAAACGCTAAAAAACAAACCAACCAAGAAACCACTACCGAAAAGAATCCTGTTCTTGATTTCATCAGGGCATGAACTCTAGCTGATAAAACAGAGTATTGTTCAGTAGCACTTCTAAATCTCACTGTGACGTACTTTATTTCTGAAGCTCGAGGAGAGAATCTTCTTTTACTTAACGTTGCAGGATTACAGAGACAGAACCAGGCAGGTGAGGAGAGTGTACTAAGAGTCAAATTGGATACAACCCTTAAATTTTCATTATAGACCAAAACCAGTAATTTTTATAGTGGCATGTGCTTACTGTATATTGCATTAAACAAAAGATATATATTTTCTTTATTCATTGATCAGTGGGCACTTAGGTTATTTCCATATCTTCTTTAACATATAATTGACATACAATATTATATCAGTTTCAGGTGTATTAGATAGATAGATAGATAGATAGATAAAATTATATATTATACCCGACAAGTCTATAATTACTCAATGTTCACCACAGTAAGTGTAGTTACTACTGTTGTTTCCATATCTTCACTATTATGATAATGCCACAATGAACATGGAAGTATAGATATCTCTTTGACATACTAATTTTGTTTCCTTCAGATATATACCCAGATGTAGGATTGTTCTTCTGTATTTAATTTTTTAAGGAACTATTATACTGTTTTCCACAGTGTCTGCACCAATTTAAATTTCCTCAAACAGAGAACAAGAACTCCCTTTTCTCTACATCCTCACCAAGATTTGTTCTCGTTTGGGGTCTTTTTTTAACAGGTTTGAGGTGATATCTCACTGTGGGTTTGATTTGCATTTCCCTGATCATTAATGATATTGAGCACCTTTTCCTTTACCTGTTGCCCATTTGCATGTCTTTGGGAATTGTCTGTTTAAGTCCTTTAAAAATCTGTTTTAATTATTTTAATTTATTTAAACATTTTATGTGGATTTTTTTGTCACTGTGTTTTGAGTTCCTGATATATTCATGATACATTTTGGATATTAACCTCTTTTTTTTAAAGATTTTATTTATTTATTTGTCAGAGATATAGAAAGAGAAAGAGAGAGGGCACAAGCAGGGACAGTGGCAGGCAGAGAGAGAAGGAGAAGCAAGCTCCCCACTGAGCAAGGAGCCCAGTGCGGGACTCCATCCCAAGACTCCAGGATCATGGCAGCTGAAGGCAGACACATAACTGACTGAGCCACCTAAGCGTTCTTGGATATTAACCTCTTATCAGATGTAGGACTTGCAAATATTTTCTCCCATTCCATAGATTGTCCCTTAGCTGATTTTTTTTTCTTTTGTAGTGCAGAAACCTTTTTTTTTTATTTATTTTTTTAATTTATTTTCAGCGTAACAGTATTGGTTGTTTTCCACCACACCCGGTGCTCCATGTAATCCGTGCCCTCTCCAGTACCCACCACCTGGTTCCCCCAACCTCCCACCCCTGGCCACTTCAAAACCCTCAGATTGTTTTTCATAGTCCACAGTCTCTCATGGTTCACCTCCCCTGCCAATTTCCCTCAATTCCCTTCTCCTCTCTAAGTCCCCTTGTCCTCCATGCTATTTGTTATGCTCCACAAATATGTGAAACCATATGATAATTGACTCTCTCTGCTTGACTTATTTCACTCAGCATAATCTCTTCAAGTCCCATCCATGTTGATACAAAAGTTGGGTATTTATCCTTTCTGATGGAGGCATAATACTCCATAGTGTATATGGACCACATCTTCCTTATCCACTGGATAAGGAAGATGCAGAAACCTTTTACTTTAACATAGCCCCACTTATTGATTTTTGCTTTTGTATTTTTGGTCATATATATGTATATATATATAAAATCATGAAACCAAGGAGTTTTCTCCTTGGAGTTTTATGGTTTCAAGTCTTATATTTAAGACTTTGATCCAGTTTGAGTTGATTTTGTGAGTGGTGTAAGATAGGGATCCAGGTTCATTCTTCTGCATGTAGCTGTGCAGTTTTCCCAACACCATTTATTGAAGAAGCTATCTTTCCCCCATTGTGTTCTTAGCATCCTTGTCAAAGATTGCTTGAACATATATGTGGATTTATATCTGGACTTTCTATTCCTCCTCACTAATCATTGTACCTGTTTTTATGCCAGTGCCATACTGTTTTGATCACAATAGCATTGTAATATAGTTTGAAATCAGGAATGATTTCATTCCTGAAATCAGGATGCCCCCAGATTTGTTCTTCCTCTAGATTGTTTTGGCAATTCCAAATCTTCATGTTGTACAATTTAAATATATACAATTTTACTTGTAAATTATATCTTAATAAATTAAGGGGGAGCAATAATTTCCTTGAAAATGAGCATAAAATGCTAGGAACAAACCCTGTGCATTTCCCCTAGACAAAAATGTATAGAAATGTATATGTTTGTTACTTTATTGTAAGAAGGCCAAGACTAAGGAGAATAAAATCAAGTCATTTGCCATTTGACATAAGAAATTTCTTAATTTTCCCACCTACCCAAGGTGATAAAGCTATTATAAATTCCTTAATAGCCCAGTCTGATATGTCAAATTCATAATCTCAAGCAATTGCCAGGAAGCAGCATGTTAGAGCTCAAAATAACTTCAGAAAAACACTCCCTATGAATGTTTATCTAATAGCAAGTAACTTGTATAAAAGTTTATGAAACCTTAAGAAACCTCCTTTTTAGAAACTTCTAAATTGTTCATCTAAATTTTTACTTCTTTAATTATTTGTTTAATTATACTTGTTTAATTTCATGGAGATACATATCTGAGACTACCACTATAGAAATAAAGAATAAAGAAGCAATATTTTCTATACAAAGATAAAAAAGTTTATAATAAAAGTGGGTTCTTAGGCTTAAACAAAACATAAGTTTGCCTTAATGGTATTTCCTCAATAAACAAAATCTATTCTGGAACATGGAATAATCTAAACAAGTCTTTTTTTTTTTTTTTTTTTAGTTTATTTATTTATTTATTTGACACAGAGTAGGCAGAGAGGCAGGCAGAGAGGGGGAAGCAGGCTCCCTGCTGAGCAGAGAGCTGGATGTTGGGCTCAATCCCAGGACCCTGAGATCATGACCTGAGCCAAAGGCAGAGACTTAACCCACTGAGCCACCCAGGCGCCCCTAAACTAGTCTTTTACACAACTATAGAGAGACTAAAAACAAACATTTAACAACAAAGCCTATAGAAATAATTACCATCTATGGTTAACACAGGAGCTACTGTGGGAATATCAAGACTGTTTCCCCACAAGACATCATTTGTAAAAGTAAGTACAGTCTATAAAAGCATGGGTTCTTCTGAAAGCTTTCTGGTTAGTTGTCTGTTATCTAGCTCTTCAAACCAGTAGTCCACAGATAACCAGCCTTACAATGTATCACCCTGAGAGGTGGTTAAGAGAGGTTCTATTATGGTCAAACTTCTTGAGTCAGTTGCAGCAATCTATAATCCAGTGACAGATGTCTCTGAACAGAAACCCAGACCAAAGCTTCGAGAGCTGTAGTGCAATAAAGAATAAAGTAAAAATAAATAAATAATACAAAACAAAACAAACAAAAAAGAAAAAAGTCACAGGCGTACCCTAAAACAAACAAAAAAATAAACAAACAAAACACTCTTAATGAAATCTGGAACCAGTACAGTTTATTAAGACATGACCATGGGGTGCCTGGGTGGCTCAGTGGGTTAAAGCCTCTGCCTTCGGCTCAGGTCATGATCCCAGGGTCCTGGGATCAAGCCCCACATAGGGCTCTCTGCTCAGCAGGGAACCTGCTTCCTCCTCTCTGTCTGCCTCTCCACCTACTTGTGATCTCTGTCTGTTAAATAAATAAAATTAAAAAAAAAAAAAAAAAGACGTGGCCATGAAAAGAGATCCCAGGTAACATCTAGGACTTAGCATTTATAAGCAAATCTGAAGGTGACAAAAGTCATGTTGCAGTTGTGGCCCAAAAGCTAAATACCATTTTGTAGTCAAGGACCTTTCTAATACCATAAACCACAGGACATCAGAGCAGAGGGGTGTGCATTCCTTAGAATGTAGTCATAATTGGGACTCAAGAGCTCTTAGACATCAGGGAAGGCATCCTTATGCCAGCCCATGATTGCCTTTAATGGAGCAAAAACTCCATAGGAAACACTTGCCTTAAGAAGTCCAGTGTTTCTTGCACTGTCTCTGAACTGAATGTTTTTTGGTTTTTTGTTTGTTTGGGGTTTTGTTTTTTGTTTTGTTTTTAAATTAGGTAGTCAGTAACCAAGGCAGTAATCTGAGAAGATGATGCAGTTTCAGGTTTAGAGCTCTCCTGTCATCAGACCACCTGATATTCATTGAAGTAAGAGCATTCTTGCTTTCTTATGGTCATCAGATCATTACTTAAAAATGGCACCACAGATGGACTTCTGAAAGCTAAGAAAAATTCACTCATAACCCAAGTTGTCAATGGAAAATGCCCTACAATAGAATAACAGGGGCAGCTATTGACAGTTATTTACAATTAGCCTTCTCATGGCATAAATGCCTAGAATGCCAAAACCTAAAGGTGAACCAGTTCTTTACTAAGAACATTTCACTATTTCCCTAAATGACTTCTGAAATCGACCTTCACCCTCCACACTAGGTTAGGAACTCCATTTATACTCTCCCCTCATTCCTAGCACTGCTATCTGTAATCACATCTATTACTACAGGTCATAACTTCATTAATAGCTATCTTCCACCTCTGTTGTAAGCATCTATGAGGGCAGGCCCTGACACATAGTTTGTGCATTGTAATTACTAACCAATAAACATATGCACATGTGAATAAATGAATCCCCATGAAGAAAGTAAAAACACATTATGATCTCACTGATGGATCTCACTGGAACAGTCTTATAAAGTCTACTGTGCACTTGTTAACTACTTTGTGAAGGGGCCTTAGAACTTCAGTCATAAAAGGTATAATTATCAGTTATGATATGTCATAGTAGCATATGCTTTTGTTTTAAACTCCTGGTTAATTATGGACGTTATTGTATCTTCTGGAGAATCCACAAGCAACTGAAAAGAAAATCCACAAGCAACCGAAAATTTGGCTCACCACCAATCCACCCACATTTTGCCCAAGGAAAGGAAAACAATTTGTTGTTTCTGAAGGATCCCAGTCTTCATCTCCTCTTTGCCTTTTTTTTTTTTTAATGTAAGTTCCATCTTTTCCTTTAATAGAGTACATCAATTTATCATTGTTTCTCTTATCAATAGAGTACTAAGAATCTGTCATATGTTGTTGAATTATATTCCAAAGTCTGTGGAGTTTCAAAGAGATTTAAAAACAATAGGTGATGGAGATTACAGACATTTGTCATGATGAGCACAGGGTGATATGAAGTGTTGGATCACTATACTGAACACCTGAAACTAATATAACACTGTATGTTAACTAATTGGAATTAAAATAAAAACTCTAAAAAAAAATAAAACAAAAGGTACATTTTAAAATATTTGTGAAGAAAAACCTATAATAGTTTTGGTTAAATGACATTCATCTAAGGAAAATTAGAAAAAGTAACTGAAGGCACAAAATATTTTTTTAAAGTCAATATATAACAGTTTGAGTTCCTGATCTCAAACTGAAACCAACTGTGGCTAACAAGAACAGAAAAACAATCATATTAGTGATATAAAATTCCAGTCACTGAGTAAATTTATTAGATGTTTGATAAACACTAACTATACACATACACACTAATTAAAAGACTCTTCACAGAATTATAAACGCACTGTTCTATCCCAAAAAAAAGCATAATTGGGGCACCTGGGTGGCTCAGTGGGTTAAAGCCTCTGCCTTCGGCTCAGGTCATGATTCCAGAGTCCTGAGATCGAGCCCCGCATAGGGCTCTCTGCTCAGCGGGGAGCCTGCTTCTTCCTCTCTCTCTGCCTGCCTCTCTGCCAACTTGTGATCTCTGTTTGTCAAAAAATAAATAAATAAAATGAATAATTGTTTACACTCTAGGGGCATTTAATTTATGGATGTAATATTTTTTTTTTTAATAAAGCTTAGTATGTTTTGTTACCATGGAAATTTTTAGCAGCATCACCACCTAAGCCAACCTCTACAATGTTGATGTCTTAATTCTACTTGAGATTTAATAGAAATATATAACTGAAAACACAATAGGCTCACATCCAGTTTTTGCCTCAGCAAAGACAGTTTCCCTTCTTCTATTCTTCAGTAGAAATTGAGGCATAGAGAGTTTAAATAGCATGTCTATGTTATACAACTAGTTCATTGCAAATTCAAGCTCCTGACTCATAATATAGGGCTCTCTATTTACTACCATAGCCCAAAACTACAAAATAAAGCACTATATTGTCACACACTATCAAATTCCACCAAGAATTCAGGTTTTGGAGGGTTCAGGTTAAAGAGCCTCAGTCTTGTTCAGTATTTTGTGTATTTAACACTGATTCACTATACTTGGAAGAAGGAGCTGAGATTATTCCCAATTTCCACAAAGAATAAATATATTTTGCCTTGTTTAAAGATATACTTATGTAAAATACAGACACTTGTTAAGATCCTCTTTGGTTTCACTCACATGTAAAACTAACCCATTTTTAAATCCAGTACAGATGAGGATATGATTTCCACATTAAAGAGCCAATAGAGATTTTCAAATAAAATTCTCCCACAATTCACACCAGCAACTGTGTAGTTAACATCTCTTCTCACTTTGTGTATTTACATGACCATTTTCTCTACTTCCTACTGAAAAATGTCCAAGAACTTATTTACAGACTGTTTAAGTTAGATGAATTTAAACAAAGGTTAATCAGTCTCAATTGTTTAAAAGTGGGTCACAGATTTTGTTTCCCCTTAAATTAAAATGCCTCGTGGCTGTTGATGTGAGAATACAGAAAGGTCACCAGCTTCTTCCTTTGCCTCTGAAAATAAACAAGACACTGGGGAAATCTTTTGACCAATTAATTTTTAGAAAAAAATATTTATTATGTCTAGGATAATAAATGTTAAGAATCCTTCCCACATGCCATTTTCCCCTAAATCATTGCATAGTCATAGAACTCCATGGAAAACACTGCTAAGAATAGGTGTAACATCCTTATAGGTGCCAGCTCTGTGTTGTACACAAGGTGGAGGCTGCCAAAGCCAATAACATGAGCCTAACTGGGGGTTTAATCACCTCTTTGTTAACAAAGGGCTTCCTGAGAGGTTTTACTATAATTTTCATTGCCAATATAAAGTATTTTCTTCAACTTAGGAATTACATATTGTAGGATCACCTCTGTCACCCTTAAACCTAGCACAAAATTTCCACTATACCATTGGGATGCTATACTATTTATAAAATGTTTTAAAATTCTGAATTAGCTTGGTACTTCAACTTTCCAATTCAGTTCTCCTAATTCAAGGACTGATAGAAGCATCCCACTTACACTTTTTTCCTTTTTCACAAAAACAAACATAACAAAGAAAACTTGGAGATACAAGATTTATAGATTTTGATAAGCAGTGATATTTCATGTACTGCAAGTAATTAGGAAGAAATTCAGCATTTTTCCTATGGTCAAAGAAAGTTAATATAATAAGGACCAGTGTGCATATGCACATATTAGGACACTCTGAGTACATACACACATTTGAAGATAGTGAGGCTCCTGTCTCACAGAAAACATTCTCCATTCTAATATTTGGTGCTACTGTGTCTGGGCCACACACTGTGCTAAGCATTGAAGAAAGGGTAAAGAAGAGTCTAATTTTCTGGGGCCAATTTAAGCTAGATACTAAACCAACAGCCATGATATAATGTAACTAATAGAATATGAGGTGGGAAGTGGGATTAGTTTTGGGAATGAGGTGTGAAGAGGATAAGGTGGAGGAGAAAACAGGGTGAAGTAGGGATGCTTCCAAATTTTGTAGGAGGCTGTAGAGATTCGAGATAGATAAATTACATTGTAAAGTACCTAATTAGAGAAACAGTAGGATCACAGGACAAGGTAATTAAAGGTGTAACCCTATTTGGGAGGAAGTACAAGGGATGAGACAAATGCCGTCACTCATGCATGCAAAAATACACATTTGTTTTCCATTTTTCTAAAGGAAAAAAGCCAGCTCATAAAAACTGTTTTCAGAATTATCTACTTACCTTGTGAAACAATACCATATTTCATTTTTTTACAACAATGTATAAAATAAATTGTAGGGAGGTCTACCATTGGCCCAAGAAATGGATCTCCTCTACCTCATCCCACCAACTAGTTTACACACATTAGACGTGTACCTAAATTGTACTCACAGCAAGGCTGAGGATCTCAAGTCCCTAGATTTTGACAGCACAACCACCAAGCAACACCTGGCTTAAGGGCAAATAAGAATTTGTTTCCAAGGCTATCAATAAGGAAGCTGAGGTTAGAAACGATAATAAGCTTCAGGAACTACTGTTTGTCTCCCAACTAGTACTCTAACTAGTGGGGAACTAACCTACTTTGTGATGCCTTGCCCTTTAAGAATAGCATGGGTGCTAACACTAAACTTCCCTTTCTAGTCCTTGTATTCTTCCAATAAAAAATTCATCTTTTTTCCTTATACATTCATCTTTTATTCTTTTGATTCTTTAATACATCATAGTAATCAACAGATTTTTAAAATTTTGTTTATAAAAGTTACATTTTTTCCCCTTTTTAATGTAAATTCCAGTTAAATGACGTACAGGGTAATACTGGTTTCAGGAGTAGAATTTAGTGATTCATCACTTTTATAACACCCAATGTTCATCACAAGTCCCCTCCTTAATGCCCATCTCCCATTTAACCCATTCCCCCATCTACCTCCCCTCCAGCAAACCTCAGTTTGTTCTCTATATTTAAAAGTCTATTTTATGGTATACCTGTTTCTTTTTCTCCTTCATGTTCATCTGGGAGTTTTGTTTCTTAAATTCCACATATGAGTGAAATCATACATATTTATCTTTATCTGACTGGCTTATTTCACTTCACATAATACACTCTAGCTCCATTCACAACATTGCAAAGGACAAGATTTTGTTCTTTTTCATGGCTGAGTAATATTCTATTGTACACACACACACACACACACACACACTCATGTATCTACCACATCTTTATCCATTCATCAGGCAATAAACAAGTAGTAAATAAATACTCTTTGAGACAGTATTTTTGTATCCTTTGGGTAAATACCTAGTAGTGCAATGATTATATCATAGGTAGCTCTATTCTTAACTTTTTGAGACACCTCTATACTATTTTCCACAGTGGTTGCCCCAATTTGCATTCTCACCGACAGTGTAAGAGAGTTCCCCTTTCTCAACATCCTCACCAAATCTATTGCTTCCTGTATTGTTAATTTTAGCCATTCTGACAGATGTGTGTTGCTCTCAGTGTAGTTTTGATTTGTATTTCCTTGATAATGAGTGATGCTGAACATCTTTTCATGTGTCTGTTGGTAGTTGGATGTCTTTTTTGGAAAAATGTCTGTGTCTTCTTTCATTTCTTATTTGTTTTTTGGGTGTTGAGTTTCATAAGTTCTTTTCATAAGTTTCATAAGTTTCATAAGTCCTTTATCAGATATGTCATTTGCAAATATCTTTTCCCATTTCAAAGGTTGCCTTTTAGACTTGATTGTTTCCTTCATTGTACAGGTTTTTACCTTGATGAAGTCTCAATAATTCATTTTTGTTTTTGTTTCCTTTGCTTCCAGAGACATACCTAGTAAGAAGTTGCTATGGCTGATTCAAAGAAGTTGCTACTGTGTTCTCCTCTAGGATTTTTTTCTAGGATTTTGATGGTCTCCTAACTCACATTTAGATTTTTCACCCATTTTGAACTTCTTTTTGTTTATGATGTAAGAAAGTGGTACAATGTCATTCTTCTGCATTTTGCTGTCCAGTCTCCTAATAACATTTGTTGAAGAGACATCTTTTTTCCATGGGATAGTCTTCCCTGCTTTCTTGAAGATTATTTGGCCATATAGTTGTGGGTCCATTTCTGGGTTTTCTATTCTGTTCCATTGATCTATGTGTCTGTATTGATGCCAGTACCATACTGTCTCGATCACCACAGTTTTGTAATATATCTTGAAGTACAGATTGTGATGCCTCCAGCATTGCTTTTCTTTTGCAAGATTGCTTTGGCTATTTGGGATCTTTTGTGGTTCCATAGAGATTCTAGGGTTGCTTGTTTTAGCCTTGTGAAAAATGCTGGTGGTATTTTGATAGGGATTTATATAGATTGTTTTGGGTAATATAGACATTTTAACGATATTTATTCTCGATCCATGAGTATGAAATGTTTTTCCATTTCTTCATGTCATCTTCAATTTTTTTCGTAAGTGTTTAGTAGTTTCACAGTATAAATCTTCTACATCTTTGGTTAGGTTTAATGCTAAGTAACTTAAGGTTTTTGATGCAATTGTCAATAGGATCAATTCCTTGATTTCTCTTTCTGCTTCTTCCTTACTATTGTATAGAAATGCAACAGATTTCCATACATTGATCTTATATAATGCAAATTTGCTGAATTCACTCTTTGGTTCTAATAGTTATTTGGTGGAGTCTTTCAGATTTTCTACATAGAGTATCATGTCTATGAATAGCGAAATTTTGACTTTTTTGTCGATTTGGACACCTATTATTTGTTGGTTATTGTGTGATTGTTGAAGCTAAGACTAAGTCTTCGCATACTACGTTAAATGGTAATGATGAGAGCAGACATCCTCATCCTATCTTGTTCCTGACCATAGAGGAAAAGCTCTCAGTTTTTCCACATTGAGGATGATATTAGCTGTGGGTGTTTCATATGTGGTCTTTATTATGTTGAAGTATGTTCCCTCTATCCCTAGTTTGTGGAGGGTTTTTATTGAGAATGGATGCTGTACTTTGTCAAATGCTTTTTCTACATCTATTGAGAGGATCATATGGTCTTATCCTTTCTTTTATTAATGTGGTATATCACATTGAGTGACCTGTGACTATTGAACCACACTTGCAACCCAGAAATAAATCCTACTTGACCGTGGCAAATGATTCTTTTAATGTACTGTTGGGTTCAATTTGCTAGTATCTTGAGAAATTTTGCATCCATATTCATCAGAGATATTGGCTTGTAATTTTCTTTTTTGGTAGGGTCTTTGTTTGATTTTGGAATCAGGGTAATGTTGGTATTGTAGAATGGATTTTCTATTTCTGTTTCTATTTTCTATTTCTATTTCTATTTTTGGAACAGTTTGAGAAGAATAGGTATAAACTCTTCTTTAAATGTCTGGTAAAATTCCCCTTAGAAGCCATTTGGCCTTGGACTTCATTTATTGGGAGATTTTTGTTTACCAATTCAACTTTATTTTGCTGTTTATTGGTCTGTTCAAGTTTTCTATTTCTTCTTGTTTTAGTTTTGGTATTTATATGCTTTTAGGGATTTATCTATTTCTTCCAGATTGCCCAGTTTGTTAGCATATAATTTTTCATAATATTCTCTTACAGTTTGTATTTCTGTGGTATTGATTGTGATCCCTCCTCTCTCATTCATGATTTTATTTATTTGGGTTCTTTCTCTTTTATGATATGTCTGGCTAAGGGTTTATCAATTTTATTAATTATTTCAAAGAACAATCTCCTGGTTTCATTGATCTGTTCTACTGGGGTTTTTTTTGTTTCTGTATTATTCATTTCTGTTCTAATCTTTATTATTTCCCTTCTTCTGCTGCTTTGAGGCTTCATTTGTCGCTCTTTTTCTAGCTCCTTTACGTGTAAGGTTAGGTTGTGTGTTTGAAACTTTTCTTGCTTCTTGATGTAGCCCTGTATTACTATATACTTCCCTCTTGGACTGCCTTTGCTGCATCCCAAAGACATCCCAAAGATTGTCATGTTTTCATTATCATTTGCTTCCATGTACTTTTTAATTTCTTCTTTAATTTCTTGGTTAACCCCTTCTTTCTTTCGTAGGATGTTCTTTCATCTCCATGTATTTGTGTATTCAATTTTTTTTCTTGTAGTTGACTTCAAGTTTCAAGTCTTGTGACTGGAAAATGTGCATAACATGACCTCAATCTTTTTGTAATTGTTGAGGCCTGATTTGTGAACTAGTGTGTGATCTCTTCTGGAGAATCTTCCATGTGCACTTGAAAAGAATTAATATTCTTCTGCTTTAAGATAAATGTTCTAAATATATCTGTTATATCTCTCTGATGCATGTGTCACTCAAAACCATTGTTCCCTTGCTGATTTTCTGCTTATACTATCTGTTCATTGCTGTAAGTGGGGTGTTAAAGTCCACTACTATTATTTTATTATTATCAATCAGTTCCTTTGAGTTTGTTATTAATTCTTTTATATGTTTGTGTGCTCTCAAGTTTGGAGCGTGGAGCACAAATATAATTGTTAAATCTTCTTGATGGATAGACCCCTTTATTATGATATAATGCCCTTCTTCATCCCTTGTTATAGTCTTTGGTTTAAAATCTAGTTTATCTGATATAAATATGGATACTCCAGCTTTCTTTGGACATCCATTAACATGATGGATGGTTCTCCATCCCCTCAGTTTCCATCTTCAGGTGTCTTTAGGACTAAAATAAGTCTCTTGTGGACAGGATATAGATGGATATTGTGTTTTTATCCATTCTGATACCCTATGTCTTTTGATTAGAGAATTAATCTATTTAAATTCAGAGTGATTATTGTTAGATATAAATTTAGTGCCATTGTTACTATCTGCTAAGTCATTGTCTGGAGATTTAATCTGATTCTTTTCGGTCTTTGTCATTTTGGAGCTTTCTTTCCCACTCAAAGAGTCCTGTTTAATATGTCTTGAGGGCTGGTTTAGTGGTCACCTACTCCTTTAGTTTTGTTTGTCTGGGAAACTCTTTACCTCTTCTTCTATTCTGAATGATAGTCTTTCTAGGTAGAGTATTCTCAGCTGCATATTTTTTCCATTCAGCATATTAAAATATATCATATCAATGCCTTCTTGCCTGCCAAGTTTCTATGAAGATATCTGCTTCAAACCTGATTTGTCTTTTCTTGTAAGTTAGGAATTTCGTTTTTCTTGCTGCTTTTAAGATTTTTTTCTTTATCTCTGTATTTTGTAAATGTAGCTATGGTATGTCTTGGTGTTGGCCTGCTTTTGTTGATTTTCGATGGGAGTTCTCTGTACCTTCTGGATTTGGATGCCTATTTCCTTCCCCAGATTAGGGAATTTTTCAGCTAGAATTTCTTCAAATAAAACTTATGCTCTCTTTTCCCCTCTCTTCTACTTCTGGGACTGCAATGATAGGAATGTAATTATACTTCTGGGAGTCACTGAGTTCCCTAAGCCTACATTCATGATCGAATATTTTTCTTTCCCTCTTCTTTTCAGCTCTATTACTTCCCAAAATTTTATCATCTATATCATTTTCCCAGCTAGTACCCTTATGATTATTGCCTTAAATTCTGGATCAGGCATAGTACTTAGATTCCTGGCTCTAACCTTTTCTTATTATTTCTTTTGAGATGAATTTCTCTGTTTTGGGATTTTGTCTAGGTCTCAGTCTTCTGTGTGTTAGTTAAGAAAGCCTGTTATGTTTTATGCTCCTGAGAGTAATGGCTATATTAAGAAGAGGTCATATATTATCCAGGGCTTGACATTTCAGGAGGTGTCTCTGGTATATGCTGTGTGCACTCTGCTTCTGTGTTTTGGCTGCTCTTACACTCAGGTCAGTCCTCTGCAGTTTCTCCTCGCCTGTGGGGAGAGTTTGGACTTTAACTGAGTGCAGCAAGTTTTAACTAGGTGTGCTCTGGTTGGCTTGTTAAAAGAGACCTGATGCTATTTCCACTAGAGCTGAAGCTTTGTAGAACTCTATGATCAGTAGTGGTGCATGAAAGCTGTGTGTATGTGTGTGTGTGTGTGTGTGTGTGTGTGTATGCATGTGTGTATGCTGGTCTTCTGGGGAGGGGTCTACTGCACTCGTTCTCAGATACACTGGCCAAGAAAAGCAGCACTTGCAGAGCTCAGAGGGGGCAGAGCTTGGTGTAAGTGGTTTTTGCTGCCACTGTTAGCACTTGCTGACACTGAAGTTAATTTATGCTGAGGGGCTAGGGAGGAAAATGATACCTGCTAGCTTCCTTGTCCCTGGAGAGGCAATGCCACCTCTCTCAGATATGCTCCAAGAAGTGGTTATCATCTTTCCCAGTGCATCCCAGGGGATACCCAGATCATGCCAACTGCCCCTGAGCTATCTACCCTCCTTCTCTACAGGTGTACTGCAGTGCCCAATGAGCTCCACACCTATCACATCACAGACCTCCAAAACCCCAGTCTTTGAGCCCCGTGGTTATAAAAACTCACAAAAATCAGCCCCTCTTTATTTTCCCAGTCAATGGCTTTGTGGAAGTGCTTTCCTTGTTTGATCCCCTAAGTGCTCCTCTCTCTCACACTTCTCTCTCATCACCACAGCATTGTGACCTGCTTCTTATACAAATCATGTCTCCACACCTCCTACCTTCCAAAATGTGGATTCTTCTCTCCCTCTAGTTATGCAGTTTGTTCTTTCAGTCCTCAGATTGACATCTTGGGTATTCAGAATGATTTGCTATTTATCTAGCTGAGTTTAAGGGACCAGAAAAGCATAGGGTCCTCCTACTACTATGCTATCTTAGTTTCTCCTCTGTAAAAGTTGTAATGGTTATGGTGATTGCAGAGGGATATGCTTTCTTGTTGCTTTGATTTTTTTTTCCCCCACGGGGAATAAAGGACATAGAGGAAAAAGTCTACTTGTCCAGTTAAGTGTTAAATTATGTTTATTTTAACTTTAACCAAGTCATAATTAACAAATGAGTCATCTAATAAAAATATTAGGCCACATATAGAGAAGGGAGAGACAGAATAAAAAGCTTTATCCTTGACTAAGCTCTTCCTTTTGTAAATAACCACAAACATCTCTTCAAATAAGCATAGCAAGATCCACCCCACTCAAGCAGCTGCTTTCTGAACTGTGCAGCTGTGCTGTCATCTGGGCTATTGGAAATTCTCAAAACTGTGATATTATAACCTATGAAAAGTTAATTCAAGCACTAGAGAAACTCCTCTGATTTCCGTCATGAGGAAAAAGTACCTGGCATTTGTATTTGTTTTTCAAAGATAAAACCTTTCCAGTGTTGTTTCAGATCATTAAAAGGTTTTAGCTATGAGTCTCCTAAACTTTCTGTTACTTAAGTAAGCAGATCACAGGTCAGCACATTTTCAAATACCTGTGTAGGTGTTACTTAGAGCTACATGGAGAATAGGAGACAAGTGGCATTATGGAACACTATGCATCACATAATCATTTCTTTTAAGTCCAAGTCCTTGACCAAGAGAATCTTCGATCTCTCAGGACCATAAGCATATAACCAGAACCTTTGTTCAGCAGTTCACTCCTGCACAAACCAGAATATATGAGGAGACAAGAATATAAATATTCAAAAACCAGCCTCAAAAAGAGGTATGGAAAATTCTTAAACATTTTTAAATCTTAAAACAAATATCTTGGCTCTGCTCATTTGGAACCAAGTGCTCTGTGCATCAGCTGTGAGTAAAGAACAATGGCACATCCACAATGGCACTTGGAGAGTGGAGCCTTTTCTAATTTCTTCCTTTTCAAGGACTGAACAGTTATATATTATTTTTTTTAAATAAACAAACTCTAGGACTGGTGTTATAAAAATTTATCTAAGAAAAGTGAGTAACTCAGCATCACTGTTTATTTTCAGTTAGGACTAAAGGTTTATGTAATGAGACTGGTTGAAAGCACATTAGATTCTCTCCTATGTGATACACTCAGAACCATTAGTTAACTGTTTTAAGTAAACGTTGGTTAATGTGGACAATCAAAAATCGGTTAGTACTTCAGATATTTTTAAGGGATTTTATTTATTTATTTGAGAGAGAGAGATACGAGGAATTTGAGAGGCAGGGTAGGGGGTCATGGGAGGAAAGGAGGGGGAAAATGAAACAAGATGGGACTGGGGAGGGAGACAAACCATAAGAGACTCTTAATCTTAGGAAACAAACTGAGGGCTTGTTTGGGGGAAGGTAGAGGGATAAGGTGGCTGGGCAATGGACACTGGGTAGGATATATGCTATGGTGAGTGCTATGAACTGTATAAGACTGATGATTCACAGACCTGTATCTCTGAAAAAAATAATATATTACATGTTAATTAAAAAATGATGACTAAAATTTGCTTTAAGATACTCCAAAAGAAAAACACTGGCAGAGCAGAGATGGAATATAATTAGGAATGGTTGATAACTCTAGGTGAAGGATATTTAAGTTAATGATAATACTTTACATGTGCGTATTATTAAAATTTTCCAAAATAAAATTTACAAAAAAGAGAAACAAGAACAACTTAGAAAATATTTATTTTAAGATCCCAATGGCTACATATCATTTAGGGATTTAAACATAATTTTTAATCAAAAGTTCAACTCTGCTTTCTGAAATCCCAACTATACATTAGGAAGTTAACCACAATTAAAAATTATGAGAATTTCAGTAGATGTTCATACACATCATCTTCTACTTGACTTCAAAGATTTTCCCAGATGATCCTGGTGATATCTATGACTGAATGGGAAATCTCAGGAAACTCTGAAGCTACAAAATAAACTCTTATTGGAGTGGGAAGTATATAAACTATAGGATTCTAGTAAAGAAAATGGTTTAGAAAAACAGGAAGTGAGTTTTTTTTATTATTAACCAACTAGGATCAGTAACATTTTATAGCAGAAAAAGGAAACTTGCTCAAATAATAAAGTCTTCTGAAAACAGGTTAATAAATGTTATTAAACAACTCTCTTGTGCAAAGTAGGATTTTGTGAGGTAAAGTATGTGTATAATAGAATTCCTACTGTGAAATCAAGTTAGAGACCTAAGGGACAGGAAGATTTAACTATACAAAGCAGTAAAGTGCCCAAATATACACTAGGGATGATAATAAGTTTATTATGTGCTTGAGTAGTAGGGGCTATTCCATCCTTCAGAATGGTCCTTACCCTATCTTCTGATTTTAAGCAAGGTTCTTCAGGAAAACTAGTCATTCCACATAGACTCGTGGT
This sequence comes from Mustela putorius furo, assembly GCF_011764305.1. Classification (NCBI taxonomy): domain Eukaryota; kingdom Metazoa; phylum Chordata; class Mammalia; order Carnivora; family Mustelidae; genus Mustela; species Mustela putorius. The sequence goes on from NW_025421987.1 coordinate 27,556,032, forward strand.
AAGAATTTACCTTCAGGAAAATTAGAAAATAAAGTCGTTTGTAAAATAACAAAGAAGGCACATGCAGTTACCTTATAATCATGACTTATGATTATAAGGTAATCATGAATGTAAATGAACAACCAAGGACTACCAGATCTTTATGTATGAGGAGAACCAACATTATACAAGACAAATATTCCTTCCTCCCCAAAAATAAATAAATAAATAACAAGGACCTTGGCGGAAACAAATAGCAAGGCATAGAAGAAAAAATTTTAAGAGACAAAGAAAATGTATAACTTACTTAGAGTTAGAAATTACATCCCCAATGTTAAAACAGAAAACAATGAAAAACAAATAGAGAATAAGAAAGAGCTTTTTTTAATGGCCAAATAAAATAAATGTTTAATAGGATGACTGGAAAATAAATTTAGTAATCTCCCAGAGTAAGAAGACAGACGTGGATTATATTAAAAATAAGAAAAATGGAGAACTGATCCAAAAAATTCAATTAACAGAAACCTCAAAGAGTAAAAAGAAAATGGCAAGAAACATTTATCAAAGGAAATAATTTCAGGGTATAAGAATGAATCCTCAGATTGAAAGATCCACCAACTCTACATTGAAATTATTTCCAAAAAATATAAAAATATATACTTTAGTTACACCACACCATTATGAAATTTTATGCCAAGGATAAAGAGTAAATCCTAAACACAAAGAATAAGAATTAGATTGGTACCAGCCATCCCATCAGCAACATCACAGAACACTGGCAAACTAAGTGTATTAATGACCCAAAATAATGATCTCACCATATTGAACCCATTGCCTTATAACTTTATTATTTCCTCTCATCTGACTCTGAGTTCAGCCATATGACTTGCTTTGACCAGTGAGTGTCAGTAAAAGAGATATGAAAAGGAACATGTGTATTTCCAGTCTTTCTTCCAGTCTTTCTCTGGGATCCCTGCCACTATTCTGAGAACATATTTAGGCTAACCTACTGGGAGGATAAGAGGGCAACCTGGAAAACAGCTGAGTCATTCTACATGAAGTCAACCTAGACAAGCCTACAGCTAGCCAATTTCCAAATATATGTGATCCCAGTTAAAATCAGCAGCTGCAAAACTGCTCTCAGCTGACCAAAGACTCATCTGGGACCCTAAGGGTACCCAGACAACTCAAGAGAATTGGGAACAACAATAAATGGTTGGATTTGTTTAAGCTACTACATTTAGGATACCTTGCTATGCATCATGATTATGGCTTTAGATAACAGATAGAAAATAAAAGATCAAAGCCCTCAAAACCCTGAGGGAAAGTTTGAAACCTCAAAGCCAGTACTTAACCAAACCATCAAACAAGAGTGAAAGATAAAAACCCTTAAAGCCCCCACCAAAAAATAAAAACCAACAAAAAACTTAAACTAATGAATTCGGTAATGTTGCAAGATACAAAAATAGTATACAGAAACTAGTTTCTGTACACTAACTAGTTTCTATACACTAATAATGAACTATTAGAAAGAGTAATTAAGAAAGAATTCTACTTATAATTGCATCAAAAAGAAAAAAAAATACCTAAGAATAAATTTAACCAAGGAGTTAAAAGATCTGTATTTTGAAAACTATAATACACTGATGAAAGAAATTGAAGACAAATAAATGGAAAAATATTGTGCTTATGGATTGGAAAAATTGATATTGTTAAAATGTCCTTACAATCCAAAGCAGTCTACAAATTCAATGTAATCTCTATCAAAATAACAACCGTGTGTTTCACATAACTAGAACAAATAATTCTAAAACATGTATGGAACCACAAAAGACCTTGAATAGCCAAAACAATCCTGAGAAAAAAGAATAAAGCTGGAGATATCACAATACACATTTCAAGATACACTACAAAATGTTATGGTACTGGCACAAAAACAGACACATAGATCAACAGAACAGGATAGAGAGCCCAGAAATAAACCTACAATTATATGGCCAATTAATCTATAACAAAGGAGGCAAGAATATACAATGAGAAAAGACAGTCTTTTCAATAAATAGTGTTGGAAAAACTGAACAGCTATGTGCGAAAGAATGAAACTGTAGCACTTTCTCAGAACACCATACACAAAAATAAATTCAAAATGGATTAAAAACTTAAATGTGAGACCTGAAACCATAAAATACCTAGGAGAAAATATTGGCGGTAAGCTCTTAGACAATGGCCTTTGCAATAGGTTTTTGGATCTATCTCCTCAGGTAAAGACAATAAAAGTAAAAACATACATATAGGAATACATCCAACTAAAATGTTTTTTTGCACAGTGAAGGAAACATCAACACAATGGAAAGGCAACATACTGAATGGGAGAAAATATTTGCAAATCATCTATCTGATAAGAGGTTGAGATCCAAAATATTTAAAGAATGTATACAACTCAATAGCAAAAACAACAACAACAAAAAGACAAAAACAAAACAAAGCAAAACAAAACAAACAAAAAAAAACAACCCCAAACAATCCAATTTAAAAATGGACCAAAGATCTTAATAGTCATTCTCCCAAAGAAGACATACAGATGGCCAACAGGTCCATGAAAAAAGACTCAGCATCATTAAGTATCAGAGAAATGCAAACCAAAACCACAATAAGGTATCACCCCATATATGTTAGAGTTGCTATTATCAAAAAACCCAAGATATAAATATTGGCAAGGGTATGGAGAAAAGGGAACCATCATGCACTGTTGATGGGAATGTAAATTGGTGTAACCACTGTGGAAAACAATATGGAGTTTCCTCAAAAAGTTAAAAATGGAACTACCAAAAAATCTAGCAATTCCACTTCTAGGTATTTATCCAAAGAAAATGAAAACACTAATTCGAAAAGACACATCCATTCCTATGTTCACTGCAGCATTACTTGCAATAACCAAGATATGGAAACAATTTCAATGTCGATCAATAAATGAATGGATAGAATAGATGTGATATTGAGATAGACAGATAGATAAAGATATGTCTATCTCAATATCACACCTATATATATGGATAGATAGATAGATAGATAGATAGAAATGTGATATATATGTGTGTATGTATATATATATATATGTTTATATGTGTGTCTGTGTATATATATGCAATGAAATGTTACTCAACCATTGAAAAGAATGAAGTCTTGCCATTTGTGATAACATGGATGGACCTAGAGGGTATTATACAAAGAGAATAGGTTAGACAGAGACAAATACCATATGATTTCACTTATATGTGCAATCTAAAAAGCAGAAACAGATTAATAAATATGGAAAAAAACTGGTGGTTGCCACAGGGGAGGGGGATGGAGGGATGAGTGAAATAGGTGAAGGAGATTGAGAGGTACAATCTTCCAGGTATAAAATAAATAAGCCACAAGATAAAGTACAACATAGGAAATATAATCAATAATATTGTAACAATTTGTATTGTGAAAGATAGTTAACAAATAACAATGGAAAAGAATGGATAAATTGGACCTCATTAAAATTAGACAATTTTATTCTTCAGAAGACATTATCAAAAAAGTAAAGACAATCCACAAAAGAGAAAATCACATATCTGCTATCACATATCCATATCACAATCCACAATCACATATCCAGAATATATTTTCTCTAGAACATTTTTTAATTTCCTAAAACTCATCATTAAGACAACCCATTAAAAAAAATAGACAAAGAATCTGAATAGATATTTTTCCAAATATCTTAAAATATCCAAATAAGTTTAAAAAATTCTCAGTGTCACCAGTTATTATGGAAAGTCTCACACAATATTACTTTACACCCAGTAGGATGGCTATGACTGAAAAAAGGGAAAATAACAAGTATTAGTGAAGATGCAAAGAAATTGGAACCTTCATACATTGCTGGAGGGAATGTAAAATGATGCAGCTGTTTTGGAAAACAGCTACCATTTTTCCAAGTTTAAAAGTAGAGTTATTATGGACATTGGGGAGGGTATGTGCTTTGGTGAGTGCTGTGAAGTGTGTAAACCTGGTGATTCACAGACCTGTACCCCTGGGGATAAAAATATATGTTTATAAAAAATAAAAAATTTAAAAAAAAAAACATTTTTTAGCAAAAAAAAAAAAATAATAGAGTTATTATATTCTTAGCAATTCCATTCCTGGGTACATACCCAAAAGAAACTAGCATCTATGTACACACCAAAACTTGTACAAACATTGATAGGAACAATATTCATAATAGCCAAAAAAAAAAAAAGATTTCCATAAACTTATGAACATAACACTAAATGTGGTATTCCATCTATATGATGAAATATTATTTAGCCACAAAAAATGAATGATCCATGCTATAATACAGATGAACCTGTGACAGCATGGATAAAAGATAATGCTAAGTCAAAGAATCCAAATGCAAAAGCACACATATTGTATGATTCTATTTATGTGAAAAGTTCAAAAATAGACAAATCCAGGGCACCTGGGTGGCTCAGTGGGTTAAGCCTCTGCTTTTGGCTCAGGTCATGAACTGAGGGTCCTGGGATCTAGCCCCACCTGCACTGGGCTCTCTGTTCAGCAGGGAGCCTGCTTCCTCCTCCCTCTTGCCTGCCTCTCTGCCTACTTGTGATTTCTGTCTGTCAAACAAATAAATAAAATCTTGAAGAAAAAAAAAAAAAAAACCCAGGTCCTATGTTTAAAGAAAAAAAAAAAAAAAACAGACAAATCCAAGACAAAGTAGATTAATGGTTGCCAGGGTCTGAAGTAAAGAGCAATGTGGAATGACTACTAAAGGTATTTCTTTTTGGTGTGATAAAAGTATCACTAATCTCCCTCCCCCCAAAAAGGTTAAATTCTAAATATACAGAAAACAGAAATGGGAAATTATGTAAAACAATTGGTAATGTAAAAGAGGAGAGAATTCAAGATTTCTGTTTTTCAGTTCATTATGTAAGGAGCTTGGAAGTCACCACTCTATTCTAACAAGTACAAAGCAAAACAATTTAAAAAATCAACTACTCTTGATTCCACAAGAGAACTGAGGACACAAAACAAACTGCTCCCCCCCACCCAACTACAGAGATCAACAAATGAATTCAGAAAACCACAAATTACTGGAACAGACACAAGCTGAAATCTCTACAGGAACAATTACTGAGCTTAGAAAATCAGAACTATAATTGGTGAACTGCTGGAAGTTCAGAGTAGAAACATTTGAGAGTAAAAAAAGTTCCAGGAGGATCCAGTCACATGGTCATACTTTTATGAGTTTTAACTCTAGACATTGACCAGGTTCTTACAGTAAATATATACCAGAATACTCTGTTTTTCTTAACAAGGTCTGCCCTCCATGAAGAATTCCCATCAAAATCAACCAAAGCAGGCCAACATAAAGACATATTGTAACTTCATTAAACATATTACAAAATATAGTGACAAAGAAAAAGTCTTAAAAGTAGTTCTTAACTTACAAGGGAAAACCCCTAAGGCCAGCTGGATATTTCTCAACAGAAACTTGCCAAATCAGAAGGAAATGGCATGCTATCTATATTCAATATGCTGAATGTGAAATATCTGCATCCAAGAATATTCTATCCAACAAGGCTATCATTCAGAATAGAAGGTGAGATAAAATTTCCCACACAAAAATTAAAAGAGTTTCTGATCACAAAACAGCCCTGCAAGAAATATTAAAGGGGCTCTTTGAATGCAAAGGAGAGATCTAAAGTAACAAAGACAAGAAAGGACAAAGAAAAAAAATATTCAGAAACAATAAAATGGCAACAGATATATATCTATCAATAATTACTTTGAATGTAAATAAACCAATCAAAAGATATGCAGTGTCAGAATGGATTAAAAAATATACCCCCCCCCAAAATTTAAAAAGTAAGATTCTTCTATATGCTGCTCACAAGAGACTTATTTTAGACCTAAAGACATCTGCAGACTGAAAGTGAGGGGGTAGAGAAAGTTTATCATGCAAATGGATGTCAAAAGAAAGCCAGACTAGTAATACTTATATCAAACTTTAAAACAAAGACTTATATCAGACTTTAAAAGAAAGACTGTAATAAGAGACAAAGAAAGGCATTCTGTAATCATAAAGGAGACAATCCAACAAAAAGATATAACAATTATAAATATTTATACACATAAAGAGGGAGCACCCAAATAAATATTTTTAAAAATACTAACAAATATAAAGGAATTAGTTAATAATAACATCATAAAAGTAGGATTTTAATACCCCACTTACATCAATGGACAGATCATCTAAACAAAAAATAAACAAGGAAACAATGGTTTTTAATGACACACTGGACCAGATGGACTTAATAGATATATTCAGAACATTCCATCCTAAAACAGCAGGATACACATTCTTCCCAAGTGCACATGGGACATTCTCCAGAATAGATCACATATTAGGTCACAAAACAGGCCTCAACAAATACAAAAAGATTAAAATCATACCACGAACCTTGTCTGACAACAATGCTATGAAACTAGAAATCAACCACAAGAAAAAACATGGAAAGACCACAAATACATGGAGGTTAAACAACAACCCACTAAACAATGCATGGGTCAATGAGGAAATCCCCAGGAATTTTAAAAATACATGGAAACAAATGAAAATGAAAACACAAAGTTCAAAACCTTTGGGAGCAACAAAAGTGGTCCCAAGAGGGAAGAATATAGTAATACAGTCCTGCCTCAATTGGCAAGAAAAATCTCAAATATACAACCTAGCCATATTCCTGAAGGAGGTAGAAGAAGAGCAACAAATGAAGACTAAATCCAGAAGGAAGGAAATGATAAGATCAGAACAGAAATAAATGACATAGAAACTTAAAAACAATGGAACATCAATGGAAACAGCAAGTGGTTCATTGAAAAATAAAATAGAATTGATACACCTCTAGGGGCACCTGGGTGGCTTTGTAGGTTAAGTATCTGATTCTTGGTTTTGGCTCAGGTCATTATCCTACATTTGTGAGACTGAGCCCCACATTGGGCCTAATGATGGGCATGGAACATGCTTAAGATTCTCTCCTCTCCCTCAGACCCTCCCCACCCCTATCACTCTCCCTCTCTTAAAAATAAAATAAAATAAGAGATAAACCTCTAGCCAGACTTACCAAGAAGAGAAAGACCCAAATAAATAAAATCACAAAGGAGAAATAACAGCCAAAACCAAAATACAGTTATACGAGAATATTCTGGAAAACTACATGTCAACCAATTGGACAACCTGGAAGAAATGGATAAATTTACAGACACATATAAACCACCAAAACTGAAACAGGAATAAATAGAAAACTTAAATAGACTGATAACTAGCAAAAAAAAAAAAAAAAAAATGGCACCAGTAATCAAAAATTCCCAACAAACAAAAGTCCAGGGCCAGATGGGTTGTCAGGGGAATTCTACCAAACATTTAAAAAAGAGTTAATACCTATTCTTTTCAAATTATTCCAAAACACAGAAAAGGAAAGAAAACTTCCAAACTCACTCTTTGAGACCAGCATTACCCTGATACCAAAACCAGATAAAGACTACACTAAAAGAGAGAAATACAGGCCATATCCTTAATGAACATGGAAGCAACAATTCTCAATAAAATACTAGCAGACCAAATCCAACAATACATTTTAAAAAATCATTCACTATGATCAGGTGGGATTTATCCCCAGGTGATAAGCATGATTTAATATTCACTAATCAGTCAAGATTATATGCCACATTGATAAAAGATTATGAACCATATGATTATTTCAATAGATGCAGAAAAAACATTTGACAAAGTACAACATCAATTCATGATAAAAACCCTCAACAAAGTAGATTTACAAGGAACATACTTCAATCTCATAAAGGTCATATACAAAAAATTCACAGCTAATATCACCCTCAATGGGGAAAAACTGAGAGCTTTTCTCCTATGATCAAGAAAAAGACAGGGATGTCTACTCTCATCACTGTTATTTAACATAGTACTGGGAGTCCTAGACAGCTATCAGATAACACAAAGAAACAAAAGGCATCCAAATTGCCAAGGAAGACTCACACTTTCACTATTTGCAGACAACATGATACTCTATGTACAAAACCCAAAAGACTCCACCAAAAAATTGTTAGAACTGATACATGAATTCAACAAAGTCACAGGATATAAAATTGAAGTACAGGAATCTGTTGCATTTCTCTACACTGATAGGGAAGAAGTAGGAAGAAAGTTAAGGAATCAATCCCATTTACAACTGTACCCAAAACTATAAGATACCTAGGAATAAACTTAACCAAAGAGGTAAAAGATCTGTCCTCTGAAAACTATGCATTTATGAAAGAAATTGAAGAGGACAGAAAGAAATGGAAAGGCATTCCATGCTCATGGATCAGAAGAACAAGTATTGTGAAAATGTCTATGCTATCCAAGGCAATCTAACACAATCCCTATCAAAGCAACACCAGCATTTCTCACAAAGCTAGAACAAGCAACCCTAAAATTTGTATGGAACCACAAACGACCCTGAGTAGCTGAAGGAAACTTGAAAAAGAAAAGCAAAGCTGGAGGCATCATGATTCCAGACTTCAAGCTATATTACAAAGCTGTAGTCATCAAGACAATATGGTACTGATGCAAAAAAGGACACATAGATCAACAGAACAGAGTAGAAACTCAGAAATGGACCCACAACTATGTGATAACTAATCTTCAACAAAGCAGGAAAGAACAAAGCAGGAAAGAACAGGAAAAAGACAGTCTCTTCAACAAATGGTGCTGGGAAAACTGGACAACAACATTCAGAAGAATGAAACTGGACCACTTTCTTATACCATAAACAAAAACAAATAAAAAATGGATGAAAGACAGGAGAACACTGGTAGTAACCTTTTTGAGATCAGCTGTAGCAGCCTCCTTTTACATAAGTCTCCTGAGGCAAGGGAAACAGAAGTGAAAATAAAACTATTGGAACTTGATCAAAATAAAAAGCTTTCAGAGCAGGGCACCTGGGTGGCTCAGTGGGTTAAAGCCTCTGCCTTCGGCTGAGGTCATGATCCCAGAGTCCTGGGATTGAGCCCCACATCGGGCTCTCTGCTCCGCGGGGAGCCTGCTTTCTCCCCTCTCTCTCTGCCTGCCTCTCTGCCTGCTTGTGATCTCTGTCTGTTAAATAAAGAAAGAAAATCTTAAAAAAAAATTTCTTCAGAGAGAAAGAATATCATGTGTCAGAAATTCAGGTCCACATAAAAAAGGAAGAGCATCAGAGAACAAATAAATTAAAGTAAAATAAAAATTTTTATTTTTAATTGATCTAACAGATAATATTTCCCTAAATAATAGCAACAATATATTCAATCATGTACATTTATGTATATATTGTATGCATGCTTATGTCTGCTTATAAACAAGTGAAATGAATGACAGCAATGATACAAAGGATGGGAGGGAGGAATTAGGATTATTATATTTTTTTGTTATAAAATATACTATCCATGAAGCAACGAGTATCATTTGAGACACGGATTAATTGTAAATGTTTATTGCAAACTCTAGGGCAACTACTAAAAACAAGGAAGGGAGGAAGGGAAGAGAGAAAAAAGAAAAGATATGTAACTGATATACTAAGAAAGGAGAGAAAATGAAATTTTATTAAATGCTCAGTTAAAATGACAAAAGGCAGAAAATGGAGTAGAAGACAATAATGAGAGTAAAGGGAAAGAACAGTAATTCAAAGAGCTAGCTAATATGGGACATATTAATCCAAATATATATAATCAATTTGAACATCAAGGGCCTAAATAAACCAATTTTAAGATAGAGATTGTCACAGTGGGTTAAAAAACAAGACCCAATTATATATTGTCTACAAAAAAAGTCCTTTAAATATAAAGACACATACAGATGGGGATAATGACATTGAATCTAGGGAGAAAGAAATGCAATGGGGACCAACTTCTGGATATATCTATAATAAGATTATAATAGTATAGGCAATATTTGTTGATTATAAACTTTTAGAGATAAATACAAAACTTGAAAATGATTGTAGAGAAGAGATAGTCTCATTTTACAAAGAGGAGATCAAGAAATAATATAAAGAGTTAAAGGACAAGAAACAGATGCTTAGATGGGTTAAATTTTTTTTTTTAAAGATTTTATTTATTTGTCAGAGACAGAAGGAGAGAGAGCAAGGGAGCACAGGCAGACAGAGAGGCAGGCAGAAGCAGAGGGAGAAGCAGGCTCCCTGCCAAGCAAGAAGCCCGATGTGGGACTCAATCCCAGGACCCTGGGATCATGACCTGAGCCGAAGGCAGCTGCTTAACCAACTGAGCCACCCAGGCATCCCAGATCGGTTAAATATTTTAAAAGGAAGTAAAGTTACACATATAAATATCAGAACATCAAAAGAAGAGGAAGGGTAAAAAAAAAAAATCAAAAGATTTATTTTTTATATTGGGAGTCAACAGCCATGAAGTTTTTTGATCAGTTAATAAATACAAGTGTAAGTACATCATCTACAGTTTTCAAAGAGACCACTAGGAGAACAAAATACAGTTAAAGTGTATTTCCTCTGAGAATAGAAGTGCAGGTGGGAAAGGGAGAGGCAGAAAACTACTGTTCTCAGAAGTTTTCTATTGATATGATGCCACGTACTTGAATTAGTTTATTTAAAGGGGGTTAGTTAGGAACTTTACAACTCATTGGATTGGTGACAAAGGAAAAAGGAATGAAGGCTAACCTTGTGTGAGCCCAAATAATTGGGAAGGTGGGGACACCTGGGTGGTTTAGTCAGTTAAGCATCCGCCTTCTGTTAAGGTCATGATCCCAGGGTTCTGGAATCAAGTCCTACATCAGGCTCCTTGCTCCTTCCCACTGAGAAGCCTGCTTCTCCATTGCCTGTGCTCCCCCTACTTGTGCTCATTCTCTCTCTCCGACAAATAAATAAATAAAATCTTATAAAAATGTAAAAAAATAATAACATTTAGGAAACTTATCTCACAGGAAAAAAAACAACCAAAAAAACCCAAGACAGGAAATTGGTAACTGGTCTGAGGGAGGAAGATAAGGACACTAGGAAATGCAAAGTTAAGTAAGTGAAAATAATCTGAGGTAAAATATGATCTTGAAAGGCATAAATCTAAGAGGTGAACTGATATCGCAAAAGTTCGAGAACAACAACAACCTAAAGTTTTGAATCATCTCAGTTAAACTTAAAACACCTGTAGAGAAAGGGTAGCCAGGGGAAAACGAGAGAAAAATATCATTGTGTAATGGGGCCCAAAGAATGAGAACGTTCACCAAAATGTGTTCACAATTATAGACACAGACTTATCAATTATAATAAAAAGAGAAGAAATTGCAAAGTTGCCTGTGGCATTCACAGATAATACCCAAAATAGGCACATAGAAACTGAAAGCTGATCCATGGCTTTCCTCACTATTTATAATTGACTCTTTACTAACATAACTGAAAAAAAAAATATTGCTATTTATGATTTTAACTGCACAACACTTATAAAAAAAAATGTTCTGCCAACTCTATTCTATTCTAAATATTACTCATCCATTGTGACCTGCTCCAAAAACATATCTTTTGGGAGAAAGAATACATGCAATCACAAAAAGCTTAAAGCCAATTTTTCTTCAAACCCAGCAATGTAACCATTGGGAATTACATCAGACAGCATTGTTATGAAAACAATTTGGCAATATTCACATTTTGCTTATTTGTAAATGAAATTCACCTTGGATCTCCAGAGAGAAAGCATGCTATGACAAGTGTCATGGAGCTAGTATTGAAAGAATGCTTACTAGGGGAAAGATCTCAAGTTACAATCTAAAGGTTGAAAAAATATGCATTTGAAAAGGAAATCAATGGGCCTTGTGCATAAATTATAAACGCATATATTTTTGTTTCTCAATGATAGTATCAAAACCTCCCCCTTTGCTTCATCAGTCTAAGCTGCTTCAGTTTAAAACTCTACCATGCACATCCCCCTCCAGCTATTGTCTTCTCTCTTCTCTCTATAATGGTCACATATATTCAGAGATACTTAAAGTGGTCTTCACTTTCATACTTCCAACTTTTCCAATTTTTTTCCCATCACTCTGTCCAAGAAGCTCTTGCTAAAGTCAAGACTGTGATGTTTCAGTGCTCTCTCTATTTCATGTTACCCTACATTCGATATTGTGAATCAGTGCCTTCATTCTTGAAACACTTCCTTTCCCTTGTTTCCAAGATAGAGCTCTCTTTCTGTCCACCTTGCAGGAACATAATAATCTATCAGGTTTGTTTGTTTTGTTTTGTTTTTATAAGCTTATAAGCCCAGGTTTCAATTACCCACTTATTATTATATTTTTTATAAGCTTATAAGCCCAGGTTTCAATTATCCACCCATATGTACAAACAACTCCTCAACATTTATTCTTGAATGTCTGGGGCATCTCAATCAATCTCATAATACTTACCTCTGATCCTGATTTTCTTGGTTTCCTCTATCAATGAATAGACTCACAATCAAAATATGCAAGCCAACAAGACTTGAAATTGTCTTTGACACCTCCTATATTCAATTTGTCTTTGATTTTGTTCTCCACACATCTCTTGAATCCATATTAGTCTCTGTGTCCACTATCACCCACTAGTCCAGGCTGCCTATTATCTGAACTATGGCACCAGTATCCTAACAAGACTTTCCACGCTCACCTGAGACTCCTTCCCCACTATTTTTCCCTATTGCAGGCAAAGACACCTATAACAAACAATAATCTGATCTTGCACAAATCCTAATTCTACCAACCTCCTTCTTAAACACCTTCAATGTCTTCTCATTGTTCCTAGGCTACAGCTCAAAATCCTTAGCATGGTATACCAGCCTTTGCATACTCTGGTCCCTGTCTGTTCCTCAGGCTCACTTCCCACAACTCTCCTCTCTCACTAATTAAGCTCTGCCAACTGACATTCTAATTCTTCAAACAGTTCATGCTCCCCTCACTCCCACCCCACTTTAGTACCTTTGCAAATGTCTTCCCTTCCCCCAGTCCTGTTCACTCAGTTATCTACTGATTCTTCAGCTTTCCTCAACCACTACCTTTATAGAAAAGCATCTATTGGCTTCCAAAGCTGAGTTGGGTTCTTTTCCTATCTGCACTTATAGGCTGTCCCTTTCTTTCAGCATTCATCTCAGTTTGTAATTACACATTCAATCATGTAGTTCTTTTATGAATGCCATTCTTGCCCATTAGTCTGTGAGCTCTATGATGTCAGGAGCCACATCATTTTTGCTTGCCCTCCTATATCCAGATTCTAGCTATATAGTACTCAATAAATGAATGAATAAATGAATAAATAGCATATTTGTTTTAAAAAATAAGCATGTGGCTCATAAGTCAATTTCTCATGCCAGTTCATACCTAATTTTCCACAAATTTTTAGCTTCAATGTGTTATTTTTTTTTCTTATGTATCATGGCCATAAAGATGGTTCACAAAACTGAAATGTTATAGTCCTCGTGAATATATTATCTTAATTTCAGATCAACAGAGAATGGTAATGACATAAATACAGATTTTTCATACCTAATAATTTTAGATAATTCCAAAGAGATCCTAGACTAAGGGCCTGTTAATGCCCTTAGATAATGTCAAAGTGCTAGACCAAGCGCCTGTTTGTATGACATTCAGAGACATGGGTAATTTTAGTGGTCCTTGTTCTGGTGCTATTTCATAGAATTCAGATGAGTATTGGAGGTCAGATCTTTTTAGCCTGGGGTGGTAGGAGGGATAAAAACTTTTTCCCTCCTTCTAGATTCTCTCCATTGACCTCTCATGATGGTTCTTTGTTTTTACTATTTTGTTACTTAATGTTATTCTATCTTGGGTGAAAAGATAACTTGTGGGGTATCACCGATCCTTATGACTGAGTGGAATATAAGTGCCCCAAACTGACTTTCCCATGCCCATATTCCCACCAGGGGTGATAGGCAACAGTAATTGCTCAATGGGGCAGAGGAGCAAGTGGCTGAGAACCCAATATGGTGATGCAGGCAGGCAGGGAAGTGGCAGGAAGTGGGATCTCCCATGAATCAAAGCTCCAAGCCCCCAGTGCAGATTCCATTCTGCCATCAAACTTTACTTATAAAACACAAATTCAAAGATAAATTACTAAGAATTTAGGATGGTAATAACTGAGCATTAAACTCTGAGTTCAGAGTTTACCTTGGAGTATGGGTACTGTGCAACTGCCCTGGTCACACACCCATGAAGATGACCTTGCCCAGATGAGATAGTCAGTAGCCTAATTCAACATTATGAATTAGGTTGTAACACAAAGGGAGATTGTAGTACAGTGGACCCTCAAACAATCAAATATCACCGTCTGCAGCTGTATGCCCACTGGTGCTTCCCATCACAGGACGAGATTTGCGCCTTCTCCCACAAATGTGGTGAATCTCTGCTGAGTAGTCTAACTGTACTAACTTCATTTTGTATCCTTCAGATGGGTGTATCTCGTGTAATTTACCTAAAATTTCTTATTGCCTACTACTTCTCAAGTCCAACAGACATACAGGCAAGAACCCATTTATTTAAGAATTCATCTAGAGCATAAGCTCTTTCAGGGCAGGAATGATCATCTTCTGATCTACAGCAATTTACAATACTTTGGTAAGTTACTGCTTAGTAAGTGTTTCTTCAGTTAAAATAATAACCCTCTACTGCTCTTCAAGTTACTCTGTTTCTAAAATAAAAGTTAACTTTTTAAAAGTGGTTGTAGCTAAAATTGTCAAATTAATCCCTTTGGTGTGTGTACACACACAGTCTTAATTCCATACATTTGTTCTTACAGATTCAATGTGGCTTTCAGGACCAATCCAACAAATAAATAGATTGGAAATTCACACAAAGTTATTGTCTTAACCAAAAACTAATCTATTTCAAGGAAGCCCTAGTTAAAATGGAAAAAAACAAACAACAAAAAAACCTAAAACAAGATTTACAAGGAATCTTTAAATAATGTGGAGAAGAGATTGAATTTATGGTGTAAATAAAGGTAAAACCAAGAGGAAACAATATAGTACTTGCAAGGCTTCAAAATAAGAACATGTACTTACATGAAGTAACAAGATTGGAAGGAAACACTACCCAATAATATTAGTATTTAAATCTTTGTGTTTACGATTATGAGGAATTTGGAGCATTTTTTATTTATTTTGTGTATTTATTAAACTTTCTCTCCCACAGTGAGCATTTGCTCATTTTATAATCAGAAAAAAAAGTATGAAAAACAAATCTGAAAAATTAGCTTCAATTATTTAACCCATAGTTAAAATTACTTTTTAATAACAAGTTTTCCATATCAATATTATGGAACTCCAATATAGTAAAAAAAAAATTAGTGCAGAAAGGATTCCTTAGGCAATTTAAATCTTCATTACAGGCAGAAAATTCTTCATTCTTTGGAAGTGTTCCTCAAATGCCAATCAGAATCTCACTAATTTAAATCCAACCCCATTTAGTGTTGTAAAATAGACATGTGAGGTGGCCTTTTATCCCATGTCTCTGATTCATATTGCATTCATTATTTTTTTTATATTTTATTAATTTTATTTTGAGCTATAACATCCTTTTTACCCATTTATAACCCCTTGGAAAATACAGGTCTTACTGAGTCAATAACCAAAAAGAATAAAAAAATGTTTCAATACATATCCTATAGGTCACATTTGACCTTTACTCTCTCTACTTTAAACTGCCATTTCCATCACTGCTTTAGAAAAATCTGAGAAAAGATACAGAATTTTATCCAACCTTTGACCCAATGACAAATCGCTATAAGAGCATTTGATTGCATTCATTATTTAAGTAATTCTCAGTTAGGACTCAGTAACAAATAAATCCTGAAATCTCAGCAGCTTAACTACAGTGGTTTATTTTTCACTCATGTCAGTTTGTACACAACAGCTGGCCAAGCAGTGACTCAGAGGCCCAGGCCCCTCGATGTTGAAACTCCACCATCTTACATTTCTTCACTTCCAATTACATAGAAAAAAGGGTGAGAGAGACGGTGGAGACACTTGGTTCTTAACTGCCCTGGCCCAGAAAACATCTTTTTACATATATATGCCTGGAATAGTCACAAGGTTCCAACCTAAGTGGAGAAGAGACTAAGAGATGTTAATAAGTACAAGAATATTTGGTTATTGTCTCTCACAATATTTTATTTTAAAATTTCAAGTAACTTTAAAGAAGGATTTAAGATTTATCACAATGGGATGAAGGTTAAGAAAGGTTATAAAACACTATATTAGCAGAAGCTAACTTTTTTCAAAAGATTAATGAACTTGAAAACATTCTAAGAGGATATGACAAGACAAATCATTGATATGAAGTGGGGTTGAGGATGAGATTAAATAGAGCTGAAACAATACCCTAATATATCCTGGAACTTTACTCACCACCCTTTGATTTCCAGAGCTTCTACATTGAGGCAGGCAAATGGGGCTTTTAAAATGTCCCAGAACTAGAAAGCTGCCATAACTTAGTGGAAGACTTGATTTGATTTATGCTGCTTACAATAAAATTTCAAAGAGATACATGCCAATGGTTCTTAAATGTCATATAAACACAACTTCATGTAAACATCAGCCTGGAACTCTACCACCTTACACAAAGCTAGTAGATATTCAGCAGAGCAAAACAGCAAAGGACTATCCTCAAGTCTTCACAACTGAGGATAACTTTGCTCATTTTTCTACTTATTTAGTAAAGTACTCATTTATTGTTTCTACTTTCAGACAGCAACATATGCTCTCCATGGTTTTGCACATCAATTTAGACTTCTCAAGAACACTATACATTTAAGGGAAAGACTATTTTTCATTGATGTACAACGTGCCTAGAGTGTGCTTTGTATACTCTTCTGTTGTTTATAAATGTGATGATTCACTTATAAATATAGTTACTAAAATAAATGGGAGAAACACTTGAAATGTGATTCTACTAATATATGTGCATGAGATAATTTTTTAAATGTGGCCTCATGTTAACACTTGGATTTAGTATGTTAGCACCAAAAAGTACAATTAGTTGGTTCCATATCATATTTTACAATAAATGGCCAAGACAGCTTTAAGGTTAAACCAATGCTCTGAAATTTGTGTAGGATAATCCTTGTTCCTCCACTTTAACAATAAGGAAGGAAGGATGGAAAGAAAAGAAAACATCTGTTTTGAAGTATTTAAAAAATATTTTGTACTCTCTTTAGATCATGGATATTCAATTTTATTTATTATTCTCAATGGTTTTATACCATATAGATGCCATATAGATGGCAAGCAATTCTTATTTGTTATTAAATGGACAATATGAAATCAGTTGTTTTATTCATTAAGGGATAGAACTTCTGATTAAATAATTTGTTTGTCTCTTACTACCTTACCGGCTTCTTCTCTGAAAAAGAATGAATCATCAGTTTATCAAGAAATCTCTAGGAAAGTTCACAAGTTCAAATAGCATTTAAACCCAAAATGCTCAAAGATGTAAAGTCACTTCAGCAAATGTTTTAACAATCTTATCTTGGTTCAGAGTGACTCCTAAATTATCATATGAATGAATAAATGAATGAATGAATGAGTGACTTGATACCTCATTTCAACTCCCTTATCTGGGACAGATGGCTAACACAAATTAGACTTCCATTCAGGGAAATTAAATGGACTTGATTTGCTAAGAGCCTTGCTTCTGTTGTTTCTTCTAGTAGAATATGACAGACAGTAAGATTTGCTACTAAAAACAACTTCAGAGACTTTTGACTCCGCCATTTCCCCAGCACTAGCAGTCCTGCAGGTCTTGTTCTACTCTTCCAGAACAAGTGAATGTGCCACTCAGAACAGTCTTTACACTGCTGAACTTTTCATACATGTGTGGCAGAATTAAGAGCTTCTCTGACATCCAAAAAGCAGAGGGGTCTTGGGCCATTTACATTATCATTATATTTTAAGTATCTGTTTACTAGTCTGTCTCCTGTGTTAAACAGTAAGCAACGTAAGAGAGTTCCTGCTAAGTTTCACTGTGTTGTGTTTCCAGTATATATCTCAACACTGGCAAATGTTCAATTCAGTTAAAAAAAAAAAAAAAAGATGTTCATGGAACACTAAACTTCAACTAAATCAATATATTCAGGAGCGATGGGGCAGATTCTAATTTGTATAATTAGGTTATTTGGAGACTTTCTTCCTTCTTTTCAAATTCTTTCCAAATGCCAATAATCCAACAAAAGGACCTCCTAGTATCCTTGGCATTAGCTAATGAAAAATAGAAAAGAAGATTAGCTCAAATAAACCATTGCCATGAATTCTAACTGCCTGAAGAAAACTAAAAGGAACTTAAAAGGCTTAGAAATTTTATGTAAATTATTTTCCTTTAAAAAAAAAAACTGCTAATACTAGTGACAAGCTTCAACAATTCTTTGATGCTAAAATCCCACTCATATTTGCAAACCAAATTTAGTTTTTGGATTGCAGTCCTCTCTCTCATTGCTCTCTTATTTCCCTTTCCTGTCACCAACTTTCCAAGATGGATCAAGATTTCTGTTTTGAAGTTTATTGTGTAAAAAGCTAAGTTTAGGGACTCCTGGGTGGCTCAGTTGGTTAAGACGCCTGCCTTTGGCTCAGGTCATGACCCCAGGGTCCAGGGAATAAGTCCCACATCGGGCTCCTTGCTCCACAGGGAGGCTGCTTCTCTCTCTGCCTCTGCCTGGCACTCTGCCTGCTTGTGTGCTCTGTCTCTCTGACAAATAAGTAAATAAAAATCTTAAAAAAAAAAAAAAAAAAAGCTAAGTCTAGGGATCTAGGAGCATAAAAAAGCAAAGAAAGATAACAAAAAGAAACAAAACAAAGCAAAAAACCACCTGACACAGTCTGTCACTCAAAACAGGAAAGAAAAACTGAAGTCCATTAATCTATTCACTTTAAACATGTCCTTTAGTCAGGTTTCCACATATTTCGTACACATGTAATACATAATGCTATAAGATGTGAAATAAGATTAACAGACAGGATAGGAATTTTAAAAGAAAACAATTGTCCATAAGATATTTGACTGAAAATAAGGGGCATCACCTAGTAAGAAGTTATTGGAATAGCAATGCCAATCTGGACTAGACTCTAAAACAGTGGTTACTGAATGCCACCCTGCATGAAAATCACCTGAAGAGCTTGCTAAACCATACAGTAAAATACAGATTATAATTTAGAAAGTCTGGGATAGGACCTAGAAATTACATTTTTTTAAAGATTTTATTAATTTATTTGACAGACAGAGATCACAAGTAGGCCTAGAGGTAGGCAGAGAGAGAGGAGGAAGCAGACTCTCTGCGGAGCAGAGAACCAAATGCGGGGCTTGATCCTAGGACCCTGGGATCATGATCTGAGCTGAAGGCAGAGGCTTTAAACCACTGAGCCACCCAGGCGCCCCAGAAACTACATTTCTAATAGATTTTCGTGTTGTTGATCCACAGACCACTCTGAGGAGCACTGCTCCAGACTACTGAGCTAAAAATAACAAAGCCAAATACTATTTTCACTAAGATTCAAAAATTATAACAAAGCCTAGTTGTAAGAAATAAGATAACAAAATTTCTAAGATAATGGTGGTGTCATTGACCTTCACAGAAATTGGAAAACAAAAACAAAACTGATGGGATGAATGCGAGATGAATTTTGTTTTTTTAAATGATGGTTTGGAAATGGTACCAGGATATCTATGAGCACATGACCTGTGGAAGGGCAAATAGATGGCTGTCCAGAGTGTTTAAGTGGAATTCACATTTGAAGATCGAGATCTGCAAGTCTCATTAGCTCAGGAACTAATCCTAAGAGAAATAAAGGGAAACAAACAGAACAATGCATAGAACCTCAAAAAATTTCTATTTCATGGGTTAGGAGAATTAAAGACACCTAAAAAAAAAAAAAAAAAGAAGGATTGGTTACAACGATTATGAGGGAAGAAGTGGAACCAGCAGGTGAGTGTCATAGGCATTGAAAGAAAGGAAAGTTTCATTTACTAATAAGTGATCTATGCGGAACACTTCAACGAGAATGAGGAGGATGAAAACCAAAGAGAGATGCTCCAGGATTTGGCTCCATAGTCAATGATAAACTTCTCAAAGCATTTATCTGTAGCATGGGGCAGAAGCCAAACTGCAAGAGGTCAAGAATAAAATGGGAAAAGAAAAAGTGAGGTAGTTAGTGTGAATAAAACAGGTGAATTGCATTAAACTTTAATTAAACTTTTTTACAGAACTAGGATTTGGTAACATCTATGATGTACAGTTTCCTTCTTTTCTTTTTAAATTTCTGAAGAGCCTTGTATAGGTTGTGGAAGACCAGAAAAAGGGTCCCTCAAAAGATAATCTACATTCTAATCCCTGAAACCCATGAATGTGACCGTATACAGACAAAAAAGCAGGGAGGGTCTTTACAGATATGATTAACTTCAGGATCTTGAGATGGAAAAAATAGCCTATACTATCCAGTTGTCCCCTAAATGCAATCACAAGTATTCTCTATTCAAAAAAAAAAATTTAGTATGGTTGGCACACAATGTTACATTAGTTTCAGGTGTATGACACAGTGATTCAATGTCTCTGTCCATTATGCTTTGTTCACCAAAAGTATGACCTTGTCATCATACAACCTATTACAATATCATTGATTATATTCCCTTTGCTATGCCTTTTATTGCCATCACTTACTCATTCCATAACCGGAAGCCTGTATCTCCCACTCTCCTTTACCCATTTTGCCCATCCCTCACCCTCCTTTTCTCTGGTAACCTATAGTTTGTTCTCTACAATTATAGGCATGATTCAGCTTTTTGTTTATTTGGTTTTTTTAGATTCCTCATTTGATTGAAATGACATGGTATCTGTATTCCTCAGTCTGAATTATCTCTCTTAGCATAATACCCTTTGAGTCCATCTACGTTGTCACAAATGGCAAGTACTCATCCTTTTTTATGGCTGTACAACATTCCATTATAGATACACACCACATCTCTTTATTGCTTCATCTACCAATGGACACATAAGTTGATTCCATATTGGCTGTTGTAAATTATGTTGCAATAAACATGGTGCATATATCTTTTCAAATTAGTGTTTTTATTTTCTTTAGGTAACTACCCAGCAATGGAATTATTTTTTTTTAAAGATTTTATTTATTTATTTGACAGAGAGAGAGATCACAAATAGGCAGAGAGACAGACAGAGAGAGAGATGAGCAGAAGCAGGCTCCCTGCTGAGCAGAGAGCCCAATGCGGGACTCGATCCCAGGCCCCTGGGATCATGACCTGAGCCAGAGGTAGAGGCTTAACCCACTGAGCCACCCAGGCGCCCCTGGAATTATTATTTTATGTGGTATTTATATTTTTAATTTTTTAAGGAAATTCTATACTGTTTTAAATCCCAGAAATTCTTATAAAAGGGAATTAGAAGGAAGCTTCACACATTCAGCATAACAAAGCATCATGACACTGGAAACAAGAGGCTATATTCCTGGCTTTGAAGATGGAGAAGAGGACACACAAGGATCCAAGAAATGCTCCTCTGGGTGCTGGAAAAGGCAAGGAAACATATACTTCCCCTGAACCTCCAGATGGAATAGGGCCCTGGTAACACCTTGATTTTAGTGCAGTAAACCTGATTTCAGGTTTACTCAGAACCTTTACTGAAGGTTCTGAGCCTTCAGTACTGTAAGAGAAGAAATTTGTTTTTCTTTAAGCTACCAAGTTGTTATAACTTGTTATAGCAGTCATAGGAAACTAATCCATAGGTCAATTCATAATCTTGTCTTGGCAATAAATTTAGTTATTGTCACGTACTCTAAAACAAAAAAAATTCTAAGTGATTATGAGATATTTCTCAGTTGAAGGTCATAATATTTTGTTACTCTTCTCACATCAAATTTTCTGTGTTATAAGGTCTTGGAGGACATCATTTAAATAATTTGAAAAATTACTAAGAAAATATGAATTTGAACTGTTAAAATGTAAATTTTTTAAAGTATGATTTGGTCAACTTATCATAGTGGTTTATCCAACTAGCAACTAAAAGCACATGCCAGAAAGTACAGTCATCAGTATTTCATAACACAGATGCTAAGATGAAAATCCAAATTTCCCAGCAATCATGAAAAAAATTTTAGCAGGAAAAAATGAAATTTGAGCATAGCAAAGAAATTCCCGAAAATCAATATTATATGGAAACTGGGAGCTTTGTTTAAAAAAATATTTTGTTTTTAAAATGACTCTTTTCAAATTGACATAGAGCACCTCAACAAAAAAACAAACAAGCCAAATAAAAGTGGGCAAAGTACTTAAAGAGACATCTCTCCCAGAGTTTACTAACAGCCAATAAGCACAGAAAAGGTGATTGATAGCACTACCCAGTAAGGAAATGTAAATCAAAAGCTATAATGAAATATCACTTCATATGCATTAAGATAGCTATTTGTGGAAGGAAAGGAAAGGAAAAGAAAGGGAGGGGAAGGGGAAAGAGTTGGCAAGATATGAGGAAATCAAAACAATTGTGTATTGCTAGTTGAAATATAAAAAATGGTACAGCTCCTATGTAAAACAGTTATGTTGGTTCCTCAAAAAAATTAAACTTACAATCTAGCAATTCTACTTCTGAATATAACTCAAAGCAATTGAAAGCAAGATGTCTTAGTCAGCTCAGGTTGCCATCATAAAATGTCATAGATGGTATGGCTTAAGCAAAAGAAATCTTTTTTCTCATAATTTGGAGCCTGGAAATCCCAGATCAAGGTCCAGTGGGATTGAGCTTCCAGTGAGAACTCTCTTCCTGTTGCAAATGGTGACCTTCTTGCTGCCTCACATAACAGGGTGAGGGCTTTCTTCCTCTTTTTACAAAACCACAGCTCTAATGGATTAGGGCCTCCCCTTTATGACCTCACTTAGCCTTATTTACTTCCTAAAGATACAGTTTCCAAATATTACCACTTTTTGGATTTGGGCTTCAACATATGAATTTGGGGGGACATAATTCAGTCCATAGCACAACGACTAAATTAGTACACCCATGTTCAAAGTGCATTATTCACAAAGCCAAAATAAGAAATAGCACAAATATCTATGGACAGATGAATGAATAAACGAAATGTAGCATATGCATTCTATTGAATTTTATTCAACCTGAAAAATGAATGAAATTCTTATACAGGCTACATCATGCATGACAACATGATGCTAAGTGAAGTAAATCAGACCCCAAAAGACAAATATTATGATTCCACTTATATGAGGTACCTAGAGTAGTGAAATTTGTAGACACAGAAAGTAGAATTATGGTTACTAGGATCTGAGGAGATAAGTAATAGGGAGCCATTGTTTAATGGGTTCAGGGTTTCAATTTAAGGTGGTAAAAAAGTTCTGGAAATGGATGGTGGTAATGGTTGCACAGCATTGTGAATGTACTTAATGCCACTGAAAGAACCACTTAAAAATAGCTGAAATAGTAAATTTTATGTATGTCTTACCCTAATTTTAAAAAAATGACTTATAGTAATGTTAGATTTAGAGCTGACTCACCAAACATCTCTAATGTTGTTCTGCCAAGGAGAATTTCAGACATAATGGATCATATGACAAAACAGTAACACAAATATGAAAATATTCCCATTTAGATGATGAAAAAAGGTTGAGTCTTTTTTAACATTCAAAATTTTTTTGTTTTGGGGGTATAGCTCAGGGGTAGAGCATTTGACTGCAAAATTTTTTTGTTTTTTGTTTTCATTTTTTAAAAAATTCTAGTTAGTTAATATACAGTGCAATATTGGTTTCAGGAGTAGAAATCATGACTCGTCTCTTACACACAACACCCAGTGCTTATCATAAGTGCCCTCTTTAATACCTATCACCAATCTATCCCATCCCCCACCCACTTACCTCTATCAACCCTCAGTTTGTTCTCTATTATTAAGAGTCTCTTATGGTTTGTTCCCTCTTCTTCCCCCTTTCCTACATGTTTTCCTTTGTTGTTTCTTAAATTCCACATATGAGTGAAATGATACAGTATTTGTCTTTCTCTGACTGACTTATTTTACTAGAATAATACACTCTAACTCCATCCATGATTTTGCAAATAACAAGATTCCATTCTTTTTAATGGCTGAGTAATATTCCAGTGTGTGCGTTTGGTGGGGGGGTATATGTATGTGTGAACACTCTTCTTTATTCATTCATCAGTCAATGGACACTTGGGCTCTTTCCATAATTTGACTCTTGTTGATAATGCTGCTATAAAATATAAGAGTGCATGTACTACTTTGAATCAGTATTTTTGTGTACTATGGATAAATACCTAGCAGTACAATTGCTTGGTCATATGGTAGTTCTATTTTAACTTTTTGGGGAAACTCCATACTGTTTTTCAGAGTGGCTGCGCCAGTTTGCATTCCCACCAACCATGCAGAATGGTTTCCCTTTCTCCACATTCTCACCAACATCTACTGTTTTGTGTTGTTAATTTTAGCTATTCTGACAGGTGTGAGGTGATATGTCATCGTGGTTTTGATTTATATTTCCCTGATGATGAATGATGTTCAGCATCTTCTCATGTGTCTGTTAGCCATCTCTATGCCTTCTTTGGAAAAATGTCTATTCATGCCTTCTGCTAATTTCTTAACTGGATTATTTGTTTTTGGGTGTTGAGTAAGCTTTTTTTAGATTCTGGACATTAACCCTTTATCAAATATGTCACTCACAAATATCTTCTCCATTCCTTAAACTGCCTTTTAGTTTTCTTGATCGTTTTCTTTGTGTGCAGAAGTTTTTATCATTTTTTTAAAAATATTTTATTTATTCATTTGTCAGAGAGAGAGAGCGGCAAGCAGAAGGGGAAGCAGGCTTCCCCACTGAGCAGGGAGCCCAATGCGGGACTTGATCCCAGAATCCTGGGATCATGACCTGAGCAGAAGGCAGACATTTAACCAACTAAGCCACTCAGATGTCCCTAGAAGTTTTTATTTAATGAAGTCCCAGTAGTTCATTTTTGCTTTTGTTTCCCTTGCTTCTAGAGACAGGTCCAATAAAAAAGCTGTTACTTACTATGCTCTTTTCTAGGGCTTTTTTTGTTTCCTGTCTCACATCTAAGTCTTTCATCCATTTTTATTTATTTTTATTTACTATGTAAGAAAGTGGTCCAGTTTCATTCTTCTGAATATTATTGTCCAGTTTTCCCAACATCATTTGTTAAAGAGAGTGTTTTTTCGACTGGATATTCTTTCCTGCTTTGTTGAAGATTAGTTATCACATAGTTGTGGGTCCATTTCTGAATTTTCTGCTCTGTTCTGTTGATCTATGTGCCTTTTTTTTTGCATCAGTACCATATTGTCTTGATGACTACAACTTTGTAATATAGCTTGAAGTCTGGAATCATGATGTCTTCAGCTTAGCTTTTCTTTTTCAAGATTCCTTCAGCTATTCAGGGTCGTTTGTGGTTCCATACAAATTTTAGGGTTGCTTGTTCTAGCTTTGTGAGAAATGCTGGTGTTGTTTTGGTAGGGATTGCGTTAAATGTATAGATTGTTTTGGGTGGCATGGACACTTAACAATACTTGTTTTTCTGATCCATGAGCATGGAATGTCTTTCCATTTCGTTCTGTCCTCTTCAATTTCTTTCATAAATGTTGTATAGTTTTCAGAGGACAGATCTTTTACCTCTTTGGTTAAGTTTATTCCTAGGTATCTTACAGTTTTGGGTACAGTTGTAAATGGGATTGATTCCTTAACTTTCTTCCTACTTCTTCCCTATTAGTGTAGAGAAATGCAACAGATTCCTGTACATCAATTTTATATCCTGTGACTTTTTTGAATTCATGTATCAGTTCTAGCAATTTTTTGGTAGAGTCTTTTGGGTTTTGTACATAGAGTATCATGTGGTCTGCAAATGGTGAAAGTTTGAGTTCTTCCTTGGCAATTTGGATGCCTTTTGTTTCTTTGTGTTGTCTGATGATTGTGTCTAGGACTCCCAGTACTATGTTAAATAATAGTGATAAGAGTAGACATCCCTGTCTTTTTCTTGACCATAGGAGAAAAGCTCTCAGTTTTTCCCCATTGAGGGTGGTATTAGCTGTGTTTTTCATATATGACCTTTATGATGTTAAGGCATGTTCCATCTATACCTAATTTGTTGAGGGTTTTTTTTTTTTTCATGAATCGATGTCATATTTTGTCAAATGCTTTTACTGCATCTACTGAAATGATCATAATATTCATATCCTTTCTGTTATTAATGTCATATATCATGTTGATTCACTTGTGAATATAGAACCACACTTGCAACCCAGAAATGAATCCCACTTGATTGTGATAAATTAATCTTTTAATGTACTGTTGGGTTCAATTTGCTAGTATCTTGTTGAGAATTTTTGCATCTAACTTCATCAGAGATTTTAGCCTATAATTCTCCCTTTTAGCAGGGTCTTTGGTTTTGGAATCAGGGTAATGCTGGCCTTATAGAATGAGTTTGGAGATTTTCCTTCCATTTCTATTTTTTGGAACAGTTTGAGAAGAATAGATCCTAACTTCTTAAATGTTTGGTAGAATTCCCCTGATAATCCATATGGCCCTGGACTTTTGTTTTTTGGGAGATATTTGGTTACTGATTCAATTTCTTTACTGGTAATTGGTCTGTCAAGTTTTCTATTTATTCCTGTTTCAGCTTTGGTAACTTGTATATTTCTAGGAATTTGTCTGCTTCTTCCAGATTGTCCAGTATATTGGCATATAATTTTTCATAATACTCTCTTATAATTGTTTGTATTTCTGTGGTGTTGGTTGTAAACTCTCCTCTTCCATTGCAATTTTATTTATCTGGATTCCTTCTCTTTTCTTTTTGATATGTCAAGCTATGGGTTTATCAATTTTATTAATTCTTTTAAGGAACCAGATATTAGTTTCATTTATCTGTTCTACTGGGTATTTTGTTTGTTTCTGTATCATTTATTTCTACTCCAATCTTTATTATTCCCCTTCTTCTGCTGGCGTTAGACTTTGTTTGCTGTTCTTTTTCTAGCTCCTTTAAGTAAAGGTTGTGTATTTGAGATTTTGCTTCTTCTTGAGGTAGCCATATTGCCCATCGATTTTGATGCGGTCCAGATAAGATTACACTGAACTAGTTCAGAGCTTCAAAATGTATATGTTCCTAACTGGCCCTTCTCTTACCTCTAAGCTACCGTTACTCCAGCACCTAATACAAAGTAATAGAAGAAATATTCTTTTGTGTTACAGGATGTTAAAATAGGAGTCTTACATCTGTTTTGACTGAGACCTCAGGGAAATAGGTAACTATTGTTGTCACACCCAAGCAATATTCAGGTTGTACAAGCCTTCTAAAAGAGATAACAAAGAACCAGTTTTGTAACCCTTGGCTTACCAAACATCTTCAGACTTTAGAAAAGAATGGGAAGCTAAATGGTGAGAAAACTGGCAAGAACTACTGGTGGGTTATGAACCTGCAAAAGTGTGTCTTTTGCTCTCCTCAAACATCTTGAGGGAGTCCTCAAGAAGACTTGGTATCTATCCCTTAAGTTTGGGAACACACAGTAGAGTCTCCAGATAAGTGTCAGACACCAGGCTAATATGGTGGAGCCGCTGCTCTGAAGACAGAGTAGTCATGATAGCTGCATTTGGGACAGTCTATGTCTCAGTCAGTTTGTGCTGTGATAACAAAATGCCATAAACTGGGTGGCTTCAACAACAAACGTGAACTTCTCACAGCTCTGGAGGCTGGGAAATCAAGACCAGGCCAGAATGACTCAGTTCT
Organism: Mustela putorius furo; assembly: GCF_011764305.1. Lineage (NCBI taxonomy): Eukaryota > Metazoa > Chordata > Mammalia > Carnivora > Mustelidae > Mustela > Mustela putorius. The sequence continues at coordinate 27,583,874 of NW_025421987.1, forward strand.
GGTGGGAGCCCTCTTTCTAGCTTGCAGATGACACGTTTTTGTCCTCACATGCTAAGAAGAAGAGGAAGCATGCTCTCTAGTGTTTCTTCTTATAAGGTAATTAGTTAAACCTTATTACCTCCCAAAGTCTCCACAATCACATTGAGTAAGTAGGGTTTCAACATGCAGATTTTGAGGGAACACAAACATTCAATCCATAATCATCTGTATTTCTGGTATTAGTGCTTCTCCTGGACAAGAGATGATGAGGTGTGAGAATCTGCCCAGGAGGGCTGCCTGGAGGAAGAAGGACCTCAGCACAAAAAAGCTAAAGTTGTACTACTAGAAGTTTAAAGACTAAAGGAGGAATTTTAAATAACTGGCTGGAGAAAATGTATTAGCTACTGAACTACAGATGAGGTATTGTTAGTGTTTGGTGGGGATGAGGTTCCTGAAGGCCCACAAAGCCCTCTGTAAGTGTTAGCTTTAAATATTCACCAAGGTGGGGGCGCCTGGGTGGCTCAGTGGGTTAAGCCTCTGCCTTCCAGCTTGGGTCATGATGTCAGAGTCATGGGATGGAGTCCTGCATGGAGCTCTCTGCTCATCAGGGAGCCCGCTTCCTCCTCCTCTCTGCCTGCCTCTCTGCCTACTTGTGATTTCGGTCTGTCAAATAAATAAATAATCTTTTAAAAATAAATAAATAAATAAATATTCACCAAGGTGATGGGTATTAAGGAGGACATGTGCTGTGATAAGCACTGGATATTATACACAACTAATGAATTGTTGAACACTACAACAAAAACTAATGATGTACCATATGTGGCTAACTGAACATAATAAAAAATGTGTATTTTTTTTAAATATTCAACAAGGCTATAACAAGCTAAGATCCTTATAAATTATGGCCAGTCAAGTACAATATTATCTCCTTCTTTTCCTTTCTCTGTATTCTAAACCCAGAAGTATCAGAAGCTAAGGCTAAAAAATAAAGACTAGGGAAAAGGACCTGGTGAAGAGGGGAAAAAAAAATCCCACCAGAAAAATCCCACCCCTCTCACTAAAGGCTGGAACTGAGGTAGGAGAGAAGTTTAACTTAGTTTTGACTATTTCATGATTCTTGATATTTTATTCACTGAAATGAGACTGATAGGAATAAATAGGAGTAGAAGATACTACTTGGGCACAAGATTTTAGCCAGAATGAGAAAACTATCTTCACAGAATGGAGTCGAATGAAGAATGACACATGAATAACAGCACTTCCGATTACACCTTAAATATTTTGCTCTTTCAACACACAAGTTAAATTTATAACCCTTGAGAAAGTTTAAACTAGAAACTTATTTTTATTCTTCACTTTTTTTTTTTAAGGCCAACTGCCTCTGTTTCTTTACTACCCACTTATTGCTTATGACCTTAAAACACATTTTCTATAGAAATTGCCAATACCAGGGCGTGCCTGGGTGGCAAGCCTCTGCTTTTGGCTCGGGTCGTGATCCCAGGATCCTGGGATCGAGCCCCATGTTGGGCTCTCTGCTCAGCAGGGAGCCTGCTTCCTCCTCCTCTCTCTGCCTGCCTCTCTGCCTACTTGTCATCTCTGTCTGTGAAATAAATAAATAAAATCTTTAAAAAAAAAAAAGAAATTTCCAATTCCAGTTTTGGTGGTAAATTATTTTTTAAATTCCATCATATAGTAAAATGTTTCAGAAAAATAAAATGCAGTGCAATGTTAGAAGAATGATAGATAATGACATAGTTGGATTTATTCCAAAAATGGCAGGAATGTTTTCCTATTTAGGGAATTATTGATATAATTCATTACAGATTTTAAGAAATCTTAGGAAATGAAAAAAATGAGTACCTTCTTGTGATAATAATCTCAGACTTTCCATGTCAACGTCTTATTTAATGACTGAACACAAAAGGTATCATCTTCAAAGTCAGAAACAACAACTTGGGAATCAATTAAGGATCGAGAATATAGAATAGAAAGCTTAAAAGAAAGATTCATATATAAACAAAAAAAATATGACCAGTGTCATTTAAAATCAGTGAGAAATGGACAGAGATGTCAATAAATGGCACTGAACATTGGCCAACTTTTCAGGGAAGAAAATAGAAGACTAAAACTATTTCAAATACTTTCCACAAGGATTTAAGATATAGATGTAAAAAATGATGAGAAGTGGCACTAGAAAGTATAAGTCAATATTATCTTGGGGCAAAGAAAACATAATTATAATACAAAGCTCAAAGCAACACACTGAGAAAGACATAATTGACTATAGATATGTTTCTATACAACAGAAGTTACCATAAACAAATGCCCACCTGGAGTCACTCCTATGAATGAGGCTCAGGGACAAGGTAAACTAGACTTATTCTCTATCACCAGGTAGAATGCAACCATTTCAGAGTCTCTAACTGCAGTAAAGGACTCGACATTCATCAGAATTCTATGTGTGGACCTGGCTAGGTGAATTGTTACTTGGCTCTACCACCCACCTATGATAAGGGACTAATGTCTGGGTTACACAACCATGAGAAGCTAGAGCTACCCATACCCCAATTATTTCCAAGACAATTAAGTAAACATAGTGTCATCTCATGGTGTAGCTGGGGTAGGGAAGTGATTCTTTGCCGTAGCTGCATGTTAAAATCACCTATAGGAAGCATAGAACCTACCTCAGAGATTCCAATTCAACTCAGGTGAAGTAAAGCCCAGGCTGCCTACCTTTTGTTTTTTGTTGTTGTTGTTAGTTTTCCAGTTACATAGTATTTCATCATAAAACCAAGGGGATGTGACTTATTACTCAGCAGCAAATCTGTAGCAAAGGAAGGCTTTAAAAAATAATAGAGGGAGACAAACCATAAGTGACTCTTAATCTCACAAAACAAACTGAGGGTTGCTGGGGGGAGGGGGTTTGGGAGAAGGGGGTGGGATTATGGACATTGGGGAGGGTATGTGCTTTGGTGAGTGCTGTGAAGTGTGTAAACCTGGTGATTCACAGACCTGTACCCCTGGGGATAAAAATAAATGTTTATAAAAAATAAAAAATTAAAAAAAAATAATAGTGATTTACTATCTCTTCAAAAAAATGCAGTCTTCTAACTAAAACAATCCTACTCAGTAATTCTGAAAGTAAAGAAACACCTTTCTTCAGAGCATATCTCATTTCTGGTTAATACTTCAAAAGTTCCATTTGGCGTTCTCTAGCACCCTAAAAACCTCTTTCACCTCAACCTCTTTGTATCCCCATACTTTGTAACTAACTTTTAAGATTGTAAATCTATTCTCTTTAATGAAAGTACATTGCAATGACTAATTAGCTAAAGAAGCTTTATACTTGTATTTTTGAAGACAGGACGAAAAGACTGACAAGATCAGACAGAGCACATGGCACACAGTCATGCTGGCACAATGAACACTTCAAAAAAAATTTTTTTTTCAAGTCAACAAGTTTGCCAGGTAAAACACAATAAACAAAAAAATAAAAATAAAAACTGCCAGGGAGGCAGGGCGATTTCAGCATGAATCCCTAGATATTTCACACATAAGCCCGAAAAACATCTTCACTGAGTAAATAAACCCTAGTCAAAGTATCTCCTTGGAGAGAAAAACATCCTTATTTTGGTGTTGTTTCTAATGACTTAGGAATGTGATTCCTACTTACCTGCAAAAGCTTCACCACAAATGCCTTGGGTTGCTGGGGTTTACATCCTACAGTGATTTATTTTTTGCAAAGTTATTTGACCTTTTAGTGTGTTTATCCTACTTAAACTAGATAGTTTGAACTAGATCTTAAAGACAAAGAATGTTCTTTTGTATTTTTTTCCATAATAATTGGAACCAATTAGCACTTAAATAATGGCTGAATAATAGTTGTTTAAAAATATTCCCCTTCACACTAAAACAAGAGCTCACAGGCCTGTGATTCCAGGTACACAATCCTTAGGTGAAAGAAATTTCCCCAAACCCTATTTGTCAGAAGACCTGACCTGTTAGGATACTCAGTTGGAGGAAAGGAGGCAGCAGGAAGCATAGAAAAAGCAGCTTGTTCGCTTTGGGAACATCAGAAGAAAAGCTCCCGTGGTTTCTACATTCTCCAACATTCTTCATGGCCATGAGGTGCTCCAAAAGGCATCAGAAACAGCAAACACCACGAAGGGAGAAGAACAGGTTGGGGTTATTGTAGCTGTATATTGATTTGTGACCAAATGGGCATCCTTTCTGGGAAACCCAGAAATGTTAGGGGGGGGGGGGTCTCTCCGTAAGGGTGTACAAAGGCAACTGGAGTAAAAAACAGGAACTTTGGCTTCCTGGTGTCTTTGTGACCCCATTTTTATCCTTAGGCTGCTGAAATATGGTCATATTAAGTTATTACCATATGAGAATGCCAGAGATGTGCCAACTGTGCTTTTTCCTGATGTTCCCAAGCCCTAAATCTGTTTTTATTATGCCAAACCCCTTCCTCAACAGCCCAAACCATATATGGGTAAGGGATGGGCTTGCAGAGTCAAGATTCAAACCTTACATTATATAACATATTCAAAACGCATGTATTTCCCCCTACACCATGCTACCATAGGTCAGACATACAAACAATTGATCAAGTAATACTTACTAGTGTTAAGAAAAAAGTATCCAACACAGAATTCTGGCAAAAGGAAGGCTATATATCCTTTCAATGTCATACTTGAACATGATCTCACAGACCCACCCAAAGATTATTAATTTCACTTGGGGAATGTACCTTTGTTTGACTTGCTATTTAATATTGATTCTACAAAGCTATGTAAAAACTTGTAGCTTTTTCCAGCTACAAGTAAGTAAGTTGCAAGTAAGTTCTGTTCAGTCAAAATTAAAAAAAAAAAAAAACCCTAAATAATATTACTTTATTGCCCTTCAGAGTATTGACCATTTCATCTCTAACTTAGCCAATTTATTTAGTTTGCCATCACCAACAAACTATAATATTCTATGTTCTTTAAAAGCCCTCTGTACCAATTTATTATCCTGCTGATTCCTGCACTAATGAGTTAAATAAATCTTTGACAAGGGCTCACCATGTACTTATGTAAATGTTATATTGAGTTTTTGAATCTTTTTCTTTAACACCACAACATGTTGCCAAGTTTCGACATGAGGAGTGATTTCATGCAGTAGGGCCAAGACAAAGGACAGGTTTGACAGATGAAATGCCGCTGAGGTGAACCTCAAGGAACAGACAGAATTTCACCGTGGCAGTGGGAAAGAAAGCAGATACAACTTCAAATATTTACACATTTACATGTAAAGCTGACAAAGTGGTTCTAACTTGGATCGCTTAAAAATACTTATTTTAGACCTATTTTATGTGATCTTCGTAATGAAATACTATGAAATAGGATCCATCAATGCATGCAAAGAACAATACATTATAGCCAAATAGAACTTATTCCAGAAAGTGATAGGATATTCAACAACTGAAAATCCATTGACATAATAAAGTGTATCAAGAAATCACAAAAGAAATACCACATGATATCAATAAATTTAGAAAAAGATACTCAGAAGAAGACCATCTCTAATAAAGACAGTAAGCAAAATGAAACTGCTTAAAACTAATAAAAGTTATTTATTAGATTTCAATAGCAGATACTGTAAACAATAAAAAAACTAAAATCATTGTCCTTCATACCAAGAACCAGACAGAGATGATCACTACTGTTCACTGTCTTGCAGATACTAACAAATGCTACACACATTTTAGAAAAATTAAATGCCATGTAATAATCATTGGAAAACAAGGTTAATCCCTTTGTTGATAAGGCTGCCTTTTAAATAAAAGAGAGAGAATTTATGTGACTTGGTTCGGTGGCTATGTATGAGATAACTTTTTTTTAATCAACAAATTTTCCCTATTTAGCAATAGTCAATGAGAAATGGAAAAGGGAATGTCTATTCTTAAAGACAACAAGAAAAAATACCTAGGAGTAAATTTAACAAAACTTTTATATGAACATCCATAGTACAAAAATTTTACATCTTATTGAAAGATACAAAATAAGATATGAAGAAATGGAAAGATGTATATTATGTACTTGGATTGGAAAAACAGTATCATAGAAATACAAATTTCTCCAAAATTAATATATAAATCTAATTTAATTGCAATTAAAAATGTACCAGAGAGTTAAATTATGTATTAAAGTTTTTATAGAATTTTAATTTCCCAAGGTCCTATCTTGTGTTTTGAGATTTTCACAGCCTCATTGATAACCTTCTTTTCCTACCAAATTTCCACCAAGGGAGGGGTATGCTATGGTCTCAAGTTTTCAGCTTTCTATCTCTTTGGTGGTTCATGTCCAACAGAATACTCTATTAGGCATTAAAATATGTTGAAGAAGGATCATTTTCTCTAATTTGATGGATGGAGGAAAGTGGGTGACAGAAAGAGATAATGTGAGAGGAGACTGGTTTCTACTCAGTGCTAGAGCTTACTTATTTTCTCTAAAGTATCTGAAGGCAATTTTACTCTTTACCATGATTACCACCCTCCTCGCTACATTGTAAATGTACACTCCTAGTGACATAAGCTAGACCTCATGTCTTGTGAACAGATAACCAGCCTAAAAGAGCATCTGCCCTTCCCTGACCCAGGAACTTCTTCACATCATACAGTTTTCCTCCCTCAGTTGACAGTGAAGAATATCTTGTTCAAATGCCTCTTTCTAATTCCTGTTTTTCTTCCCTTTGTCCACAGGTTTGCAGCATGACAAGAGTGTGGCAGCACCTCAGTTCACACAGTCTCCATAAAAACAGCCAAGGAGGAGAATGGATATTTGTAGATCAAGCTGCCTCCAGAGGTGCATAGAAGCTCTGTGAAGTCTGACACTAATTTCTTCATACCCAACTTTGACGCATTTTGCCCACCATTCCCAGAGACTCAGGACCTCCTGGAAAGTTTCCAGATGACCTCATGCACTTTTTTTGCTTAGCTAAAATACTGTTGTGTTACACTCTATTTCCTTTCATAAACACATTTTCCAAAACAAAATGAATAGAAAATATTAATATTTTATTTGAAGACTTCACCTTGTTAAAATTTCAATGTAAAGTTTTGTAGAAAGGTAGCCACCATTGATTTATCATAAACCTGTCATTCCAACTTCATAAATCACAAATATACTCCCCCAGACACCATTTTCTTTAAATAGCAGGGGTTTGTTGTTTGTTGTTTTTTTAATAAAAGAGCTATAGTAGCCTCAAGAATCTCTATCGAAAGTTAGCCTTTGGAAAATCAGCCGCCCATACAGAGGAGTTAGAAAAAAGTCAGACAGCTTAGTTTGCCTAATCAACAACGTTAAACCTTCATCCTCAATCTTACAACACTTTCAAACTCATTAAAAGAGGAATTGCTTCTGTTTGTCATCTACGAATAGCACCAGCTGATAACACAAAAGATAGAAATCTAAGCAAAGCATCCCTTTTGGGAATAAAACCACAGCTGCTGTCCAACAACAACACTATTTATCATATTTGATTACTAAAGCAAAACAAAATACAGTGTTTAAAGTGAGTCAACCAATAAACAATCATTACTTACCACTGAAGTACCATCAAGAAATATTTTCATCATAAATATCAGCTGATAAAGAAGACATTTTTATTCTCAACACAAAGCTGTTTCTCAATCAATAGATACTCAATTCATCCTTCAAATCCCACTCCTCCTTCAGCAATAATCGTTTATGAGTGTCTACTATGTGCTTAGTTCTAATTCTTCCTGAAGGATCTGTATTATAACTTTTCATATTCCAAAATGTACCTTTCACATCTGACAGCTCTACATAAAATGCAACTCTTTGTTATGTGAAGTAGTAGTTATATTCTCTCTCTTTTTTTGAGATTTTATCTGTTGATAACAGAGAGAGATAGTGAGAGAGGGAAAACAAGAACAGGGGCGCTTGAGAGGGAGAAGCAGGCTCTCTGCTGGGCAGGGACCCCAATGTGGGGCTCAATCCCTGGACCCTGGGATCATGACCTGAGCTGAAGGCAGATGCTTAACCAACTGAACCATCCAGGTGCCCCATAGTGGTTATATTCTTTAAGTTAATGGTCATATCTTAAAGCCAATCCCCTGAAGAGAAGTCATTTTAAACAAATATGAATTAGCTCCTGCAACACAGATTTCCTACAGCAATAACTGCCTCTTAGTCTTCTATTAAACCAATCCTGAGCTTAAGGCAAGGAAAAACCTCTGAAAATCTCTACCATTCCAAAACCAACTCTGAAGTCCCAGTGACTAAAATGGAATTTGAATAGTTAATTACATTCTATTAACCATGGCAATAACTTTATCAAAATATATGTGTTTGCCAGCGCAGGAAAGCAGGTTGCTTACCTGCTTCCTGACTTTGACTTGCTCTGCCAGAAAGGTTATTATAAAGGTTAGGACATTTCGAGATGACTCAGATGGTGCTGGGAACGTGTAGGTTCAGAATGGTTTCCTGCTTCTACTTGAAGCTTTGTGGAAAGCCATTAAATCTGTAGGAAATGACTGGGGTGAGATGAGTGTGGCTGAAATATGATTATCACTCACCTTGCCCCACAGTAGCATGTCAAGCCAGTTTCACTTCTGAGCTGCTTCACCAAATCCTTGAAATGTACTGAGAGCTTAATTCATTTATTTGAAGACAAACCTGACCCAAGCCAAGTTCTCAATGCCTTGAAGGCACAGGTTTTCACTGTGTAGTGTAACAAGAATCAATTGGATTGCCTCATTCTTGCTCCTCTGTAATCTTTGTGGGCCTGGGAGCCAGGAATGTGCTTGTTTATATGCTGCCCAGGTGTTTCTGAAGAAGTTGATGCTATTTTTAAAACACTGGTTTAGGATGAAAAAAAAAAAAATCTACTCCCTAATGGACAAGTAACAGAAACAACTGCTTTACACTGAAAGAGGTCAAATTGGTGTTCAAAGACTCCTAGAAGAAAAAGCTACCAGAACTAGATGATTGATGAAAGATAGATAATAGATACATAGATAGATGATGATAGATGATAGATAGATAGATAGATAGATAGATGATAGATAAATAGATAGAGATAGATGATGATGATAGATAGATAGATGATAGATAAAAGAACTGAAGTCTGGCTGACGCTGACGGCAGAATCAAATCCAATTTAAATCTAGACCAGGTTATGCCAATGTTTCTTTAAAAGTGATACCATCCACTCTACTCAGTTAAATCAGAGATAGGAAGACAGAGAGGAAGAGATGATCCTCCACAGGTCTTGTACAGAAAGAGATTGAAATGAGAATAAGATTATGAGAAGAATAAAGTAACCTGTGTTCCCCAGAAATAGGCAGCTGAAGTATCTCAAAGCAAAGACACGGAATCCCAAATGAGTGGGGCAAAGGCACAGCTGTGCATAATGCCAGCTGTGTCATTCCTCAGAGTTCAGCTGAGTCCTTCTTTTATTGGGAGAAAGTCCCATGCAGCAGGACATACCTGTTCTGTCAACCAAGGTAACAAGCTCTCACTCTGTAGCCCACCTTCACCTTCCCACTTATCTTCCCCTTGATTAGCTCCCTCTTGGAAAGACCTAGTGTAAGCCTGTGCCATTTTCCTGGATGGTAATTAACTAGAAATGTATTGAAATAGACACATGCATTAACTTCACTTTTGGGAATTCAATTTGAACCCCACACTGACTCCTAGGAAGTATCTTAGGGGAGAAGGAAAGACCGTCTTCACCCTTTCTTTTTAAAGTTTTTATTTTTTTTTTAATTTTATTTATTTGACACAGAGAGAGAGAGAGATTACAAGTAGGTAGAGAGGAAGGCAGAGGTGGAGGGGGAAGCAGGCTCCCTGCCCAGCAGAGAGCCCTCAGGGCTCAATCCCAGGAGCCTGAGATCATGACCTGAGCCAAAAGCAGGGGCCTAACCCACTGAGCCACCCAGGTGCCCCCATCTCCACCATTTCAATGGTCTGTCCAGGAATTCCCTTGGAGGCACACCAATACTGAGCCAGTCATTTGGGGATCCAGTCTGTTTTCTTCCTCAGTGGAGTTTCCAATCCAAAACGGTTTTTTGGGGATTTTGCTTGCTGGTTTTGTACAGAACGTGAACTGGATCCTGGCCAAAAACAACCAAGTGGCACTCAGAGACCTCGGAGGATTGGAGATTTATTTCATGCCAGCAGGCCCAGAGGAGAGTAATCTCTCAAGGTCTGAGCCCTGACCACAAAGGAAGTAGTTTATACACTTTTACTTCCATATCTGTGCCACTCTTGTGGCAGCAGCCAGTAGGGCTAGGGGAAAGCCTGCTATAGCCCTGGAGCGGGGACTGGGATTCCCCTGCTGGATTGGTCAGCCACCTTGGAACACAGATTTTCCTTATCAGTTTCTTTGTTTGATGCACTTATTGTAATACCTGCTCAGCAGGAAGCCTGCTTCCCCCTCTCTCTCTGCCTGCCTCTCTGCCTACGTGTGATCTCTGTCTGTCAAATAAATAAATAAAATCTTTAAATAAATAAATAAATAAATAAAAGTTGTTATTACTCATTGCTAACTGCACATACTTCCCAGAGAAGAATTCCCTCTGATATGTCTGAGAATAACATAGCATCAAACTAACAAGGAAGACTGATGATACACAGATATAGAAAGTGGCTCCAAACACCGTGCACATGAAGGGACGTGACAATGGGGAAAAATGAGTGAGCTATGCTGTCAGCAGTGTTAGCCCTGCTGTACAACCCAGAATATAATCAACATCATTCAACAACTGCTTGGAGGATATGTGGCCACACATCTCCAAAAATCACCACTCCCTACAACCACCACCAACAACAACCCAAACAAACAAATAAAACAAAAAGATTCCTTTCTTTCCTATGAGTCCTTCCCTGGCTCAGTTTCACCTTTGGAATAAAGCAGAGAATCTGGCTCTAGACAGTGGTCCAGGAAACAGGTCACACCTCTCTTGTCAGTTTCCAACCTCCTTCCAAGTCCCCACTGGGAATTGTTTTGCCCACATATTGGGGATTGGACCATACTGAGAATATCGTTGTTGAAAATTAACCTGCGTACTGATTCCCTGCAAGTCATTGCTCTCTATGTGAACTAGTTCCTATCTAGCCCCAGTATATCGCCAGCTGTTTGTACTTCCATTCAATAGATAAAATAGGGAGTTGAAGCAGGTCTCTGTCCAACTATCTGTCTCTCTACTTCTCTCTTTTTCCCCCTAAAACTAAAATGCTCACACTAGTTTTTCCAACAGTACATTTTATTAAGCAATAAAAACAAACTCTTAAATTGGTGAGAGATCACAAGAAATCCTAATAGCTAGGTTACTCAAATGGGGGATGCAGGTCCCATACCCTGTTGCACCTCCTCAATCTCCTTGGCATCTTAGAAATACTATTGGTTTAATATATTAAGATGCTTTCCTAAGTGTTAATGATGATAGATATGGGCTCAAATTGCAGGTTGAGAAATGAGAGGTTTGGAGATTTAAAAATAAAGAAGAATGATCTCAGATGTATTATGCAGCAAATATTTACTAAATTCCTGCTGTGTGTGAGGCCTTGTGATAAGAACTTGGGGTACAACAGAGAACCAAGCAAAGATAATGGATTGCTCAGGTAGTAAAGGTTTTATCCAAAGAACTCTAAATACAGGATACATACCCCCATTCCCAGCGTGGACTTTACCAAGGTAATCCTTCAGATTCTTGCTAGAACTATGGCTCTGAAGTGCCCACATACTCCCAGGCCTAGATCCACCATGACAGTGGTTTAAAGAAACTCTTCTCATACTGTAGAGCATCAATGACTGAGGGATCTTTGCAAGTTCCAAGAGTGACATCTTCAGTTTCAAATCAGTGTCATTCTGCAGTGGGGCTTTTACTACAGGAGTTTCATTTGTCAGGTTGCTATTTTCCTAATGACTTGCCTTACTGTTAAGAATAGTTATCTGGTTAGCATGTTACTATCTTTAGAGGAAAAATACAACATAAATGCCAAACTTCTGGTATGGTTATATCCTCAATGCTATATTCTAACTCTTCGAATTGCCATTCTTAGACTCTTTTGTTTTTCAGGAGCCTGGATTCTAGCCCTTGGTATTTAATCTGTCTCCAGAGCTGTGGGTGAGAGCATATTTTGCCATAAGACAGATCTGAATGCTCTAAGCTTCAGAATTCCTTGAGTTTCATGATCTCATGAGGGGCCGAATGGAATTGCATTCAGTTAAAGTGTTCTCTTGTGACATCTAACTTTCCCTCAGGATGGGTAGCACAGGCCCAGTCTAATACCAGTGGGATTCTGGGGTCCAGGCCTTTATCTTGGCCATGGGTACACAAAGTAACAAAGCACAAGGTAGTTCAAATCCCATCGAAGGAGATGGACCAAAACAAGTAAAGCATCACAAAAAATACTCTACGATTCCACTTATATGAGATACCTAGAGGTGTCACATTCATAAGTACAGAAAGTAGATAGGTGATTGCTATGGGCTAGGGGAAGAAGGGGGATTTGGAGTTGTTGTTTAATGGGCAACAAGTTTCAGTTCTGCAAGATTTAAAGAGTTCTATAGATTGTGTTGGTTGCACCACAATGTGAAAATACTTACCACTGTTGAGCAGTACACTTAAAAATGGTTAAGATGAAACTTGATGTCATATTTTTTTTGCCACAGTTTAAAAAGAGAACAGTACAGTTATGTGATAGATCAAAAATATTTTAGTGAGTACAAAATGGAAAGCAGAGCCTTCAACAGTCAGGTTTAGGGCAGACAATGGCTCAGAGCAAAGGCTGCAGTGAAGGAACAGAGCCCATGACTGTTTTTGAAATCAAAGTTTTATACTCAAAATATCCTTTTGTTGGAAGCTGATTGTGCAACACTGTCTGGCTGTCCTATTTTAGAGGCACCAGTCACAGTGGCCATATAATGCCTCCCAGACAGCACTAGAGCAGAGGCATAGACCTCAGAAATTCATGATCCCAAACCTGCAAATTCAGCTTCAGAGCACAGCAAAACTTTTCAAGTTGTACTTAATGTATTGTTTGTTTGGGTCTTACCCAACTGGGCAGAAGCCTCAGAAAGGAAAGCATTCTATCCTTGGTTAATGGCCTTCGGGAAGCAGAAAGAGGAGAGGAGAAAAGGATTAAAATGGCATGGCAAGAGAGAATCAGAGAAAAAGATTGAGTGTTATACTATATCATAAAAAGTTTATTGCTTGTTAGAGAGTCTCTGTAATGCTCACGATTTTGCCACTCAAAAATAATCTGGTCACTCCAAATTTAGAACAGGCAAGATTTTCAGGCTACAGCCCATTGTAACACCCTCTTGGAAGTGCCGGACTCAAATTGCCAACTCCCTAAAGGCTATTGCCACATAGATGTGCCCTCTGGACCTCAAGCTTAACATTTGTAAAACTGAAAAAACAGACCAGTCTTTTCTTCCTGAGTTCCCTTCCCAGTAATGGCACTAGCATCCTCACAGTCACCCAGGTTTGAACTGTTGGAGTCAAAGAAATTCTCCTTAACCCATACGATGTGTTTGCAAAAGCTCTTCAAGTGGGCTTCAGTGCAATTTGCCGTACCCATCTCCTCTCCCAGGCTCCTGCCATGGCCATAATCCAGCTCCTAACACTAATCTTTTATTTGGTGTGTTGCTAGTGTTTCCTAACTGGTCCCAGCTTATATTATTGCTTTTAACTCCAACTTTTAAAAATTTTTTTAATTTTAACTATAGTGTCGTTGACAGACAGTATTGTATTAGTTTCAAGTGTACAATATAGCAATTCAACAATTCTATATATTTCTCAATGCTCATCAGAATAAGTGTACTCTTAATCCCCTTCACATATTTCACCCAACCTGCCACCCACCTCCCCGCAGTAACCCTCTGTTTGTTGTGTGTATCTAAGAATCTGGTTTTTTGTTTGTTTTTGTTGGTCTGTTTTGTTTCTTAAATTCCACATATAAGTGAAATCATATAGTATTTATATTTCTCTCTGACTGGCTTATTTTTCTTGCATTATACTCTCTAGATACTTCCATGTTGTTGCAAATGACAGGATTTCATTCTTTTTAGGGTTGAGTAATATTCCATTTAACTCCAACGTTTACTTGCTTATATTCCCTCTTTAAATGCTTCAGTGGGTCCCCAATGTTCACAGACCAAAGGTTAAAATTATCCTCAATTTCAGGTTTCCACACAACCCTACCAAAATTCCTCCCTTATCTCCATCTTTCCACTACATCTCTTTAGATACTTATGCTGTGCCATACACAACTACCTACTATTATCCAAACATGCTAGGAAATTTTGCACATCAATGTTGCTCCCTCAACTAAAATATTCTTACTATCTTCTCCATCTTTTTCACTTACTGAAATTTTACCTTTATACAATTCAGTCCATATATCATCTCCATGACTTACCATAAGCTTTTCCATTGGAATAAATTATTTCTTATTCACACTCAACTGTTTTAAATACCCAATACTATGTACTGAATACCAAGCCATGTGTTGCATCTGTTTTAAACAAATTTTAGGGCACCTGGATGGCTCAGTTTGTTAAACATCTGTCTTTGCCTCAGGTCATGATCCCAGAGTCCTGGGTTAAACCACCATATCAGGCTGCCTACTGAGCAGGGAGCCTGCTTCTCTTTCTCCCTCTGCCTGCTGCCCCCCACCCCCACTGCTTGTGCTCTCTCTCTCTCTCTCATTCTGTCAAATAAATAAAATCTTTTAAAATGTTTTAATGAATTTTTTAATTTTTATTTATTTTTAAAATTTCTTTTCAGTGTTCCAGAATTCATTGTTTATGCACCACACTCAGTGCTCCATGCAATAGGTGCCCTCAATAACACCCACCACCAGGCTCACCCAACCTCCCACCCCCCCACCCCTCCAAAACCCTCAGATTGTTTTTCAGAATCCACGGTCTCTCATGGTTCATCTCCCCCTCCAATTTCCCCCAACTCCCTTCTCTCCATCTCCCCATGTCCTCCATGTTACTCCTTATGCTTCAAAAATAAGCAAAACCATATAATAATTGACTCTCTCTGCTTGACTTATTTCACTCAGCATAATCTCATCCATTCCCATCCATCTTGATACAAAGACCCCACCAAAAAGGAGAATTTCAGACCAATATCCCTGATGAATATGGATGCCAATATTCTCAACAAGATCTTCGCTAATATGATCCAATAGTACATTAAAAAGGTTATCCACCATGACCAGGTGGGATTCATCCCTGGGTTGCAAGGGTGGTTCAACATTTGCAAATCAATCAATGCGATAGAACAAATCAATAAGAGAAGAGAGAAGAACCACATGGTTTTCTCATTGATGCAGAGAAAGCATTTGACAAAATCCAGCATCCGTTCCTGATTGAAACACTTCAAAGTAGGGATAGAGGGACATTCCTCAACTTCATAAAATCTATCTATGAAAAACCCACAGCGAATATTATCCTCAATGGGAAAAAGCTGGCAGCTTTCCCTTTGAGATCAGGAACACGACAAGGATGCCCACTCTCACCACTCTTGTTCAACATAGTATTAGAAGTCCTAGCTACAACAATCAGACAACAAAGAGAAATAAAAAGTATTCAAATTGGCAATCAATGAAACAAGATGAGATTGGGAGGGAGACAAACCATAAGTGACTCTTAATCTTACAAAACAAACTGAGGGTTGCTGGGGGGAGGGTGGTTGGGAGAAGGGGGGTTGGGGTTATGGACATTGGGGAGGGTATGTGCTTTGGTGAGTGCTGTGAAGTGTGTAAACCTGGCGATTCACAGACCTGTACCCCTGGGGATAAAAATACATGTTTATAAAAAAATTTAAAAATTAAAAAAAAATGGCAATGAAGAAGTCAAACACTCTCTCTTCACAGATGACACGATACTTTATATGGAAAACCCAAAAGACTCCACCCCCAAACTATTAGAACTCATACGGCAATTCAGCAATGTGGCAGGATACAAAATCAATGTACAGATATCAGTTGCTTTCTTATACACTAACAATGAAAATACAGAAAGGTAAATTAGAGAAATAATTCCATTTACTACAGTCCCAAGAACCATAAGATACTTGGGAATAAGCCTAACCAAAGAGGTAAGGGATCTGTACTCAAAGAACTACAGAAAATTCATGAAAGACATTGAAGAAGACACATAAAATGGAAGACCATTCCATGCTCATGAATCGGAAGAATAAATATTGTTAATGTATTTTTTAATCCCAGTATAATTAATGTACAGTGTTATATTAGTTTCAGGTGTACAATGTAGTGATTCAACAATTCTATATATTAGTCAGTGCTCATCAAAGAAAGTATACCTTAATCCTCCACCTATTTCACCCATCCCCCCATCTATTTCTCCTCTGGTAACCACTACTTTGTTCTTTATATTTAAGAGTCTGGTTTTTTATTTGTCTCTTTTTTTAATTTTTTCATTTATTTTGTTTCTTAATTTCCTCATATGATTGAAATCATATGGTATTTATCTTTCTCTGACTAACTTATTTCACTTAGCATTATACCCTCTATATTCATCCATGTTGTTGTAAATGGCAATGTTTCATTATTTTTTATGGCTGAATAGTACTCCATATTACCTAGCTACACTACATCTTCTTTATCCATTGATCTATCAATGAATATTCAGGTTGTTTTCATATCTTGGTTATTGTAAATAATGCTTCAATAAACAGGGGTGCATATATCTTTTTGAAGTAGTGTTTTTGTTTCCTTTGGGTAAATATCAAATAGTGGAATTACTATTTGGTAATTATATTTTTATAATATAATTTGGTAATTATATTTTTAATTTTAACTTTTTATGCTATCAATTCTTGTATTAAGAAAAAAATTCAAATAAACAACATTACACCACAAGGAGCTAGAAAAAGAAACTTACCTAAAATTTAGTAGAGAAAGGAAATAACGAGGGAAAATCAGAAATAAATAAAATAGACACCAAAATAAACAATGACATAACATTAGGAGTAATGACTCATTTTTACAAAAAAAAAAAAGAGAGAGAGAGAGAGAGAGAGAGAAAGAAATGGTAAACAATACAACAAATACCAGAAATACATAGTGTGATAACAGATTACTATAAGTAATTATAAACAAACCAAATAAATTAGAAAAACCAAGGTAGCTCCTAAAAATGTACAAGTTTCCAAGATTTGGTCATGAATCTTGAATCCAAGAAATTGAAAATCTTCTTAGACCAAAAACAAGAACAGAAGTTTGAATTAAGAATCAAAAATCTCCCAAAACAGAAAAGGCACGGATCATTTTCTTAAAGACCTTACAGTGAGCTATAAAGAATATATACTCAAGTCTTTGTTATTCTTCCCTATAATCTCCCCAGCAAGATTATAAATTTATTGATAGTAGAAATTACATCTCATTAATCTCTTTTTTGGGTACAGAAATTTTATTTTTTATTTTTTTTAATTTAAAAACAAAATCTATATTTATTTTTATTTTTTATTAAGTTCAGTTAGTCAATATATAGTTAATCTCTTTAACCACCATTGTCTGATTTCATAATAGTGGTTTGAATTTGGTAGGTGCTCAGTAAAATTCAACTGATTAAATGATAAAAAGAAGTGAATGAATGAATGAGTGGAATAATTCATCTTTGCATGCCAATTTATTACACATTCTAACCTTTAAAAGCAATGAAACTTAAAGTATTTTCACTTGTATCATTCTCAACCTGAAGCTCAGTTACTTACTTACAAAGTTTTAAAATCCAGTGGATTTGCCAAGTTATATTTGAAATCAAACCACATAGGCATCCCAAAAATATCATATAGCTTCCTAAAAGATTCTTTTTATTCCTTTAACACCACTGCTAGTGCTTATTTGCCAGCTTTAGAATATTATATGCATCAATGTGGTATGGACACTTCCAAGAATAATGCAGAAAAAAATTACTCTCCTCCCTAGTGTTGAATTACATTTTAATTTGGGTTCTATGGAGATGCTGAATGTGCATGAATTAGCCAGAATCTACTGCTAATACATTCCATTTTTCTTTAGGTAGGCAACTATATAGCTTTGAGGAGAGACAGTGCTAGAAAAAAACTCTGCAAGATCCATTAGAGAATTCTATATCATTTGTCAACATATCCTTAACCAATATTCAAATGATAACAGGAAGAAAAATGCTGGAGCATCTTTGGTGGGTATGATAGATTACTGTTTGGAAGTAGTCTCAACTTCTCTCTGATCCAAATTTGGTCATGTGACTTATGCAGGCCAAGAGAATAATATCGCATGTAAAGTGACCAAAAGCCTAAAAAGCACATGCACAATTGGACTTATTCCCTTGCCCTTGCTCTGAGAAAAGCATTCAAAGATCACATTGATGGCCCAGGAAGAAGAAGCCCAAGGTAAAAGCTGCTCCAGCCAGACCACCACAATTGGGCCCAACCTGGAAAATAACAAGCATATAAGCTAAATAAATGCTATTTTTCTATATCACTTACATTTGTGGTTGTTTGCAGTGAGGCAATAATATACTGAGCTAATAACTCCCTCCCCTATATCCCTCCAATCTGGTGACAACCTTAATCCTCAGTGTTACTCACAGTCTCATGTCTAATGCTGGACACCTTTGATTTGTCCTCCAGATCTACTCTCTAGCCTACTTTCTACCCTGGGACACTGATCTGGATAAACTGTATCAACAGGTGCCCTTCTCTCGAATTCCAAATGGGATCAACCAGGGCAGCTAGTGGGGAAACACAAAAAGAGATTGGCTTGGAGGGAGGCGGTAAGAACAGGGTACCTATTTCCCCAACTACTTGCCTCACTGTGTCCCTTGACCAAGGTGTACTTCTCTCAGAAAGGCCTCTACATGACTCTTCCTGGGAGCAGTTCCTTCCCTTGTCTACTTAGGTCTAGGGCAGTAAAGTCCAATTGCCCCTAATCCCAGGGTAAAGCATCATCTCCTATGGTGTCCTATACCCCCAGAACATTCACTTTTAAAGATAGGCCCTGTGTAAAGAAATCTACCTGGAAATGTCCTAATTTGAGTGTTCTCTTTCCTGTTGGGGTCCTGACTGATTCAGAGCCCCCCATTCTAGACCCTCTTATTTTCTACCAAGCATCATTTTTCAAATGGCAGCTTATCCATTGGAACCATCACCAACTGCCCATTCTTTAATGTCCTGCTTTATTGACCCATCTAGTCCAACTTAACACCTCTGATCTTGGACAGGATCAATGAAAACAACTTTGAGTGCATACTGTTACCAGCCATGGAGATACAGAAGTCCTTACCTTTATCCTCTAGTGGGAGAGACAGACAAATCAAATTAAAATTAAATATGGCAAGGATATTGATATGGATATGCATACAAAGCTAATGAAGCCACAGAAGAAGGAATATTTAACACAGGACATTTCCCCCAAAATAGGAGCTATGCCAGTATGTTGACAGAATATAACAATGGTAAGAGAATAGCAGAATCAACTAATAGGTAATAGCAGGACAGTGTATTTCTAGCTGTGTATCTTTGACCAGAAGCATTCAGCTTTTATTGTTTTATGTCTCATAAAACAATTATTTTCATAAAGTATTCAAGCGATTTAAAATCTGATACAGGTCCTGGTGGTTGCAGTCAGTTGAGCAACTGTTGGTTTTGGCTGAGGTCATGATGTCAGGGTCATGAGATTGAACACCAAGTAGGGCTCTGCACTCAGTTTGGAGTCTGCTTGAGATTCTGTCTTCTCTCTTTGCCCCTCCCCCCTGCTCTCTCTCTCTCTCTCTCTCTCTTTCTCTCTCTCTCAAAAAGTAAATTCAATCAATCAATAAAAAATAAATATGAGGGCCAAAGAGGAATTTTCAAATGTGCAAAAAAACTGCTACTCATTCATTCTTACTGAAAAATATTACTTAAGAAGGGCATCTGGGTGGCTCAATGAGTTAAGCCTTTGCCTTCAGCTCAGGTCATGATCTCAGGATCCTGGGATCAAATCCTGCATCGGGCTCTCTGCTTGGCAGGGAGCTTGCTTCCTCCTCTCTCTCTGCCTGCCTCTCTACCTACTTGTAATTTCTCTCTGTCAAATAAATAAATAAAACCTTTTAAAAATATATTACTTAAGAGTGTCTACCAGAAAAATGGCTTAAAATTACCAAAATATTTAAGAAAGACAAAATGGTATATAGGAAATAGCAGACAGCAATGAAACTGGGGGAGGGGAATATTTCATTCTATATAAATGCTGAGATATTGTTATAATTCTAATAAAATTAAGAAAGGACTTCTAAAAAATATTTTTAAAAATCCAAACTAAAATTCCAAATGATTTCAACAAAACCTTCAATGAGTAGTGAGGAGTGATGGGGCAGGGCCTTCTTGTAGCTAAAGTTTGGCAGCATTCTACAAACTAGATGCCCTTACTCTGGACTTTGAATCAAGAGCTAGTGACACAGGGAAATAAGATCTACCGGGAACTTTCCCTGGTAGAGTGGCAATTGAAGTAAGATAGACTTTCTGGGGTAGGAGAAATAATAGTACTGGTTTTAATATCCAGTCAGCTCCTTTGGTGCTACTAATAGAGATCGCATGTTTAGAACTTGGCTCTTGTGATGGTGGAGCAATATTCTCACTGGGCCTCTTTCTGGGACATTATATTTGGGCATTGTTCTTGGCTGCTTAGCCTCCAAGCCTGCTTCTTTAATCCTCATTACAATTCTGGAAGATGTTGAATTTCTTTGTAAATTGGAATGTTAAATTGAAAGTAAAGACTGAAAAGTACCTAAACACAATTGTCAAAACATTCCTAAGTGAGGACCAAACCAAATGCAGAAATTTCCAAGCCAGCAGCTGAGAAATGATTCCTCTGCTTAAATTAACCTGAGTTAATTTCTACCCTTTGTAGTTGACACCTAACAGATACAACGACCTTAACCCCTGGCCAAAGTTGATTTGTCAGAGGATGGAAAACTCATTCCAATTTGTATGATTATGTAGTTTTGTGTAGCAACCTAATGGCCTAAAACAATAATTTATCTTTCAATGTTTAGTGGATTGCTGGACTCAGGTGGAAAGTGTCACTTGACATCTCTCATGCACTCACAATTACAGATCAGCTGGGCCTGTACTTATCTTATAAGGGCATTAGAGTAATCAGGAAAATGGCCCTCCAGGCATGTTTATATTGTAATCTCAGGAACCTGTGATTATGTTACCTTACATGGCAAAAGGGACTTTACAAATATGATTAAAACTATGGGCATACAGGGCAGCTGGGTGGCTCAGTTGGTTAAGCATCTGACCCTTGATCTCAGCTCAAGTCTTGATCTCAGGTTATGAGTTCAAGACCTGTGTTGCACTCTACACTGAGGGTAAATTCTACTTAGAAGAAGAAGAAGGAGAAGGAGAAGAAGAAGAAGAAGAAGAAGAAGAAGAAGAAGAAGAGAAGAGGAGGAGGAGGAGGAGGAGGAGGAGGAGGAGGAGGAGGAGGAGGAGAAGAAGAAGAAGAAGGAGAAGAAGAAGAAGAAGAAGCATGGACCTTCACATAAGGAAATATCCTGTATCATCCAAGTATGCTTAATGCAATCATATGAGTACTTCAAAATGGAGAAATGTTCCCAGCTCCAGAAAACCAAAAAGATGGCAGTGTGAGAAAGACTTAGTCTGTCATTGCTAGCCTAAAGATAGAGGAAGGGGTCATGAGCTTGGAAAAGGCAAGAAATGGATTCTCTTCTAGGGCCTCCAGAAAGGAATGCAGCCCTACTGACATTTATTTTAGCCTCTTGAAACCCATGTTGGAGTTATGAACAACAGAACTCCAAACTAATAAATTGGCATTGTTTAAGCCACAAAATGTGTGCCAGTTTGCCACAATAGCAATAAGAAACTATTACAGGCATGAATACCAGGAATTATGGCTCAGTGGGAGATCATCTTTGGACACCAGGTACCAAACCTGATCTGTAAGAGTCCTCTCTTAGGAATTTAGAATTAGAACTCAAAGATCATTCACTCTGTTAGAGGAAAGACATTAAACCCAGAAACTGGTAATAATAGCCCATTTTTCTAACATGCACTCTATAAAATCAGAATACACCATTTATAATTTTAAAAATAAACTAATGATAGCAATACTAATTGAAAAATGAAAGTTCTCACTTAACATTTTGCATTTCTTGTGTTGGACAAAGAGGCTTTCCTAATTTCTTAAACTGTCAGTCTATTTCCTTCAATAATAACATAATTTAACCCTAGAAAAGTCATGTTGCCTTAATAAATTCCTTGGGTAAGAAAGAAATGTATACATATGACTTGGTAAATATGAAATAATATTCAAATATACCTGGAACCAGAATGAGTGAAGCTGAATATCTTGAGAGGAGAGTTTAAGAAACTAAGAATTTCTGCATGTGAGTTACCTACCTCTATGGAAAGCAACTAATTTGTGCCAACAAATGGGAGTTAGCTAGTTCTACTAGTTCTGCTACTAACTACTAGAACTAGTTATCTCCAGTTATCTCTAGTTATCTAATCTATTAGCCAGATAATAGGTTAGTTACATCTATTAGTTAAATCTCTATTTAAACTAGAGATTAAATATTTAGGAGTATCTTGTACACATCTTTATGTGACTATATATCAAGTCTGATTATAGGACAATACAGTCAAAATTAGCTGAATTTTCAATAATATTCATTTGTTCTGCCTTCTTCAATTGTTCTGTTATTCCTACAAGCAAAAAATTGAAATCTAGAGCATTTCATTTATTCAAATAAGAGAATTGTCCTGTTTCTACTACCAGTTCTTCTTTCTACTCACCAGCATTTCCTTCCTCAGTAAATCTCTAATAAGATGCTTTGCCAAGTTTGTGCTAATGGAAAGCTACATTTTTAATCAGTTAGAACAAATATAATGTTTAACATAAAGATAGAAAAGAACTGACTTAGAATCTTCCTTTAATATCAGAAAAATTTTGGGAAATGAAGGAAACCCCTTGCTTTTAAATATGCATGTCTCTGTCCTTCCCATTTAGATAGGGGACAGATATAAAAGCACTGAGAAAATGTCAGAAAGTTCCTTTAATGAAACAGACCCAAGCTATTTTTATGGGCAATATTAAATTAACGAAACTTCTGGGTGATCCGAGGAGATAAAGGAGTTCAAACATTATGAATTCACCCACAGTAGTATTTATTACACTTATTACACAATTGAACTGGTTGATTTTTTAATCTTAATAAGAAAAACAAATATACCCCAAGAATTCTTCCACCTATATCATACTCTACTAATTTTATTATTCTAACAGCAAATGTTTTACAGATTGCTTTTCTACTTTACTCCTTTAAAAATATTCTATAGAGGGGGCTGTCTGGGTGGCTCAGTCAGTTAAGTGCCTGCCTTCAGCTCAGGTCATGATCCCAAGGTCCCAGTATGCAGCCCTGTCCAGCTCTCTGCTCACTGGGGAGTCTGCTTCTCCCTCTCCCTTGGCCTGCTGCGCCCCCTTGTGCTCTCCCTCTCTCTGTCAAATAAATAAATAAAATCTTTTAAAAACATTTAAAAAATATTCTATAGATAGCTGAAAAAACATCATCAGATTATTTCAAGAAATATTTCAGATTATTTCAAGAAATAATCTCTCTCTTATAACCCCTATGACCAATCACTAAAAAGAAAAGGGGAGATGGAGGGGGTACGAAATAAGTTGGTCCCTCTTGGTTTCTGTTTCAGTCAGTTGCATGAGAGGGTCTCATTCAAAAGAACTGGAAGTTTCAGAGGCAAGAAGCATGAACTACTCGCAGTCCCCAGCACAGCCAATTGCACACACTGAGTTGACTTCCACCCATGCCTTCTTCTCCATTCTCATTGTACTCTGGATTTAGGTCCTTGTTGTCTCTCTCTCTGAATGATTTTAAAAAGCTCTCAACTTTACCTTCCAGAACAGAGCCATCTTTCACATAGAGCTAAACACCTAAAATCTTGCCTTGAGGATTGGGTTAGTCAGATTTCGAAAACTCTTCCTTGCCGACCCCTAGACTGGTGTCTGTTGCCAACAGATCTACATACTATTAAAGACCCATATAATGTAGACTGAAGGTCTCCTGTCTTAATCCCCTATGTCATTTTCCTGTTCCTCCTTCTTCTCACCTCTAGCCTTACCCCACCACCACCTGAACCTGCTCTGCAGTTTCCACCTTTGCTTACCCTGTTTCCTCTACATAAATCACCTTTCTTATTCACCTCAATGCTTCCAAATTCTACCCTCTCCCTGAAGCTTTGGTCCCCCACTCCCAAGTCAGAAATAATCTCTCCCTTATCTGTGTACTGTGTTATTTCATTTTTATGTTTACCATATCCACCATCACAGGCTTCCTTGTAGTATGGTTATTTGTGCACATGAGAATAGGGATTATGCCTCACCCTTCAAACCACAGAACTTTGCTTCTATTAGCCTTGGTCAATAACCTTTTGCTGAATTGAACCTAAAAGAGAAAAAAAGAGGGTCAGGAGTAGGGGGAATAATATTCTATTTAAATGAAAGGTTATCATTCTTTTTTTTTTAAATAAACATATTATGTATTTCTATCGCCAGGGGTACAAGTCTGTGAATCACCAGGTTTACACACTTCACAGCACTCACCATACCACATACCCTCCCCAATGTCCATAACCCCACACCCCTCTCCCAAACCCCCTCCCCCGAGCAACCCTCAGTTTGTTCTGTGAACAAACAAAACAAATCCCATCTTGTTTCATTTATTCTTCTCCTACCCCGTAACCCCGCAACCATGTTGCATCTCCACTTCCTCATATCAGGGAGATCATATGATAGTTGTCTCTCTTCGATTGACTTATTTCGCTAAGCATGATACCCTCTAGTTCCATCCATGTCGGCGCAAATGGCAAGATTTCATTTCTTTTGATGGCCGCATAGTATTCCATTGTGTATATATACCACATCTTCTTGATCCATTCATCTGTTGATGGGCATCTAGGTTCTTTCCATAGTTTGGCTATTGTGGACATTGCTGCTATAAACATTCAGGTGCACGTGCCCCTTAGGATCACTACGTTTGTATCTTTAGGGTAAATACCCAGTAGTGCAATTGCTGGGTCATAGGGTAGTTCTATTTTCAACATTTTGAGAAACTTCCATCTGTTTTCCAGAGTGGTTGCACAACCTTGCATTCCTACCAACAGTGTAGGAGGGTTCCCTTTTCTCTGCATCCTCACCAGCATCTGTCATTTCCTGACTTATTAATTTCAGCCTATCTGACTGGTATGAGGTGATATCTCATTGTGGTTTTGATTTGTATTTCCCTGATGCCAAGTGATGTGGAGCACTTTTTCATGTATCTGTTGGCCATTTGGATGTCTTCTTTTCAGAAATGTCTGATCATGTCTTCTGCTTATTTCTTGATTGGATTATTTCTTCTTTGGGTGTTGAGTTTGCTAAGTTCTTTATAGATTTTGGACACTAGCCCTTTATCTGATATGTTGTTTGCAAATATCTTCTCCCATTCTGTCAGTTCTCTTTTAGTTTTGTTAACTGTTTCCTTTGCTGTGCAAAAGATTTTGATCTTGATGAAATCCCAATAGTTCATTTTTGCCCAAGCTTCCCTTGCCCTTGGCGATGTTCCTACGAAGAAGTTGCTGCGGCTGAGGTCGAAGAGGTTGCTGCCTGTGTTCTCCTCAAGGATTTTGATGGATTCCTTTCTCCCATTGAGGTCCTTCATCCATTTTGAGTCTATTCTCATGTGTGGTGTAAGGGAATGATCCAATTTTAATTTTCTGCTGTCTTGATGATGACAGCTTTGTAATAGAGCTTAAAGTCCAGAATTGTGATGCCACCAACTCTGGTTTTCTTTTTCAATATTCCTTTGGCTATTTGAGCATCTTTTCTGGTTCCATATACATTTTAGGATTATTTGTTCCCATTTCTTTAAAAAAAATGGATGGTATTTTGATGGGAATTGCATTAAATATGTAGATTGCTTTAGGTAGCATAGACATTTTCACAATATTTGTTCCTTCAATCCAGGATCATGGAACATTTTTCCATTTCTTTGTGTCTTCCTCAATTTCTTTCATGAGTACTTTATAGTTTTCTGAGTATAGATTCTGTGCCTCTCTGGTTAGCTTTATTCCTAGGTATCTTATAGTTTTGGGTGCAATTGTAAATGGAATTGACTCCTTGATCTCTTTCTTCTGTTTTGTTGTTGGTGTAAAGAAATGCAACTGATTTCTGTGCATTGATTTTATATCCTGACACTTATTTGAATTCCTGTACAAGTTCTAGCAGATTTGGAGTGGAGTCTTTTGGGTTTTCCACATATAGTATCATATCATCTGCAAAGAGTGGTATTTTGACTTCTTCTTTGCCCATTTGGATGCCTTTAATTTCCTTTTTTGTCTGATTGCTGAGGCTAGGACCTCTACTACTATGTTGAATAGCAGTGGTGATAATGGACATCCCTGCCGTGTTCCTGACCTTAGCGGAAAAGCTTTCAGTTTTTCTCCAATGAGAATGATATTTGTGGTGAGTTTTTCATAGATGGCTTTGATGATATTGAGGTACGTGTCCTCTATCCCTACACTTTGAAGAGCTTTGATCAGGAAGGGATGTTGTACTTTGTCAAATGCTTTTTCAGCATCTATTGAGAGTATCATATGGTTCTTGCTCTTTCTTTTATTAATGTGTTGTATCACATTGATTTGTGGATGTTGAAACAACCTTGCAGCCCTGGGATAATTCCACTTGATCGTGGTGAATAATCCTTTTAATGTACTGTTGAATCCTATTGGCTAGTATTTTGGTGAGAATTTTCACATCTGTGTTCATCAAGGATATTGGTCTGTAGCTTTCTTTTTTGATGGGATCCTTGTCTGGTTTTGGGATCAAGGTGATGCTGGTCTCATAAAATGAGTTTGGAAGTTCTCCTTCCATTTCTATTTTTTGGAACAGATTCAGGAAAATAGAAATTAGTTCTTCTTTAAATGATTGGTAAAATTCCCCTGGGAAGCCGTCTGATCCTGGGCTTTTGTTTGTTTGGAGATTTTTGATGACTGTTTCAATCTCCTTAAGGTTATGGGTCTGTTCAGGTTTTCTATTTCTTCCTGGTTCAGTTGTGGTAGTTTATATGTCTCTAGGAATGCACCCATTTCTTCTAAATTGTCAAATTTGTTGGCATAGAGTTGCTCATAGTATGTTCTTATAATTGTCTGTATTTCTTTGGTGTTAGTTGTGATCTCTCCTCTTTCATTCATGATTTTATTTATTTGGGTCCTTTCTCTTTTCTTTTTGATAAGTCTGGCCAGTGGTTTATCAATCTTATTCATTCTTTCAAAGAACCAGCTCCTAGTTTCATTGATTTGTTCTATTGGGTTTTTTTTTAATTTTTTTCTTTATTTTATTTATTTATTTATTTATTTTGTTTCTAGGTCTTTGATTTCTGCTCTGATCTTTATGATTTCCCTTCTCCTGCTGGGTTTAGGGTTTCTTTCTTGTTCTTTCTCTAGCTCCTTTTGGTTTAGGGTTAAGTTGTGTACCTGAGACCTTTCTTGTTTCTTGAGAAAGTCTTGTACCGCTATATATTTTCCTCTCAGGACTGCCTTTGTTGTGTCCCACAGATTTTGAACCATTGTGTTTTCATTATCATTTGTTTCCATTAATTTTTTCAATTCTTTTTTAATTTCCGGGTTGCCCCATTTATTCTTTAGAAGGATGATGTTTAATATTTGGGTTCTTTCCAAATTTCCTCTTGTAATTGATTTTTACCTTCAGATCTTTGTGGTCTGAAAATATGCAGGGAATGATCCCAATATTTTGATACTGGTTGAGACCTGATTTAGGACCCAGGATGTGATCTATTCTGGAGTATGTTCCATGTGCACTAGAGAAGAATGTGTATTCTGTTGCTTTGGGATGAAATGTTCTGAATATATCTGTGATGTCCATCTGGTCCAGTGTGTCATTTAAGACCTTTATTTCCTTGTTGATCTTTTGCTTGGATGATCTGTCCATTTCAGTGAGGGGAGTGTTAAAGTTCCCTACTATTATTGTATTATTGCTGATGCGTTTCCTTGATTTCGTTATTAATTGGTTTATAGAGGTGGCTGCTCCCACGTTAGGGGCATAGATATTTAAAATTGACAGACCCTTTGAGTATGATATAGTGTCCTTCTTCATCTCTTATTATAGTCTTTGGCTTAAAATCTAACTGATCTGATACAAGTATTGCCACTCCTGCTTTCTTCTGATGTCCATTAACATGGTAAATTGTTTTCCATGCCCTCACTTTAAATCTGGAGGTGTCTTTGGGTCTAAAATGAGTTTCTTGTAGGCAACATATAGATGGGCTTTGTTTTTTTAATTCATTCTGATACCCTGTGTCTTTTTTTTTTCTTTTTTTTTTTTTAATTTTTTATTTTTGATAAACATATATTTTTATCCCCAGGGGTACAGGTCTGTGAATCACCAGGTTTACACACTTCACAGCACTCACCAAATCACATACCCTCCCCAATGTCCATAATCCCAACCCCTTCTCCCAAACCCCCTGCCCCCGGCAACCCTCAGTTTGTTTTGTGAGATTAAGAGTCACTTATGGTTTGTCTCCCTCCCAATCCCATCTTGTTTCATTTATTCTTCTTCTACCCACTTAAGCCTCCATGTTGTATCACCACTTCCTCATATCAGGGAGATCATATGATAGTTGTCTTTCTCTGCTTGACTTATTTCGCTAAGCATGATACGCTCTAGTTCCATCCACGTTGTTGCAAATGGCAAGATTTCATTTCTTTTGATGGCTGCATAGTATTCCATTGTGTATATATACCACATCTTCTTGATCCATTCATCTGTTGATGGACATCTAGGTTCTTTCCATAGTTTGGCTATTGTGGACATTGCTGCTATAAACATTCGGGTGCATGTGCCCCTTTGGATCACTACATTTGTATCTTTAGGGTAAATACCCAATAGTGCAATTGCTGGGTCATAGGGCAGTTCTATTTTCAACATTTTGAGGAACCTCCATGCTGTTTTCCAGAGTGGCTGCACCAGCTTGCATTCCCACCAACAGTGTAGGAGGGTTCCCCTTTCTCTGCATCCTCGCCAGCATCTGTCATTTCCTGACTTGTTGATTTTAGCCATTCTGACTGGTGTGAGGTGATATCTCATTGTGGTTTTGATTTGTATTTCCCTGATGCCGAGTGATATGGAGCACTTTTTCATGTGTCTGTTCGCCATCTGGATGTCTTCTTTGCAGAAATGTCTGTTCATGTCCTCTGCCCATTTCTTGATTGGATTATTTATTCTTTGGGTGTTGAGTTTGCTAAGTTCTTTATAGATTCTGGACACTAGTCCTTTATCTGATATGTCGTTTGCAAATATCTTCTCCCATTCTGTCAGTTGTCTTTTGATTTTGTTAACTGTTTCCTTTGCTGTGCAAAAGCTTTTGATCTTGATGAAATCCCAGTAGTTCATTTTTTTCCCTTGCTTCCCTTGCCTTTTGCGTTGTTCCTAGGAAGATGTTGCTGCGGCAGAGGTCAAAGAGGTTGCTGCCCGTGTTCTCCTCAAGGATTTTGATGGATTCCTTTCGTACATTGAGGTCCTTCATCCATTTTGAGTCTATTTTTTTTGTGTGTGGTGTAAGGGAATGGTCCAATTTCATTTTTTCTGCATGTGGCTGTCCAATTTTCCCAGCACCATTTATTGAAAAGGCTGTCTTTTTTCCATTGGACATTCTTTCCTGCTTTGTCGAAGATTAGTTGACCATAGATTTGAGGGTCTATTTCTGGGCTCTCTATTCTGTTCCATTGATCTATGTGTCTGTTTTTGTGCCAGTACCATGCTGTCTTGATGATGACAGCTTTGTAATAGAGCCTGAAGTCCGGAATTGTGATGCCACCAACGTTGGCTTTCTTTTTCAATATCCCTTTGGCTATTCGAGGTCTTTTCTGGTTCCATATAAATTTTAGCATTATTTGTTCCATTTCTTTGAAAAAGATGGATGGTACTTTGATAGGAATTGCATTAAATGTGTAGATTGCTTTAGGTAGCATAGACATTTTCACAATATTTATTCTTCCAATCCAGGAGCATGGAACATTTTTCCATTTCTTTGTGTCTTCCTCAATTTCTTTCATGAGTACTTTATAGTTTTCTGAGTATAGATTCTGTGTCTCTTTGGTTAGGTTTATTCCTAGGTATCTTATGGTTTTGGATGCAATTGTAAATGGGATTGACTCCTTAATATCTCTTTCTTCTGTCTTGCTGTTGGTGTAGAGAAATGCAACTGATTTCTGTGCATTGATTTTATATCCTGACACTTTACTGAATTCCTGTATAAGTTCTAGCAGTTTTGGAGTAGAGTCTTTTGGGTTTTCCACATATAGTATCATATCATCTGCGAAGAGTGATAATTTGACTTCTTCTTTGCCGATTTGGATGCCTTTAATTTCCTTTTGTTGTCTGATTGCTGAGGCTAGGACCTCTAGTACGATGTTGAATAGCAGTGGTGATAATGGACATCCCTGCCGTGTTCCTGACCTTAGCGGAAAAGCTTTCAGTTTTTCTCCATTGAGAATGATATTTGCGGTGGGTTTTTCATAGATGGCTTTGATGATATTGAGGTATGTGCCCTCTATCCCTACACTTTGAAGAGTTTTGATCAGGAAGGGATGTTGTACTTTGTCAAATGCTTTTTCAGCATGTATTGAGAGTATCATATGGTTCTTGTTCTTTCTTTTATTGATGTGTTGTATCACATTGACTGATTTGAGGATGTTGAACCAACCTTGCAGCCCTGGAATAAATCCCACTTGGTCGTGGTGAATAATCCTTTTAATGTACTGTTGAATCCTATTGGCTAGTATTTTGTTGAGTATTTTCGCATCTGTGTTCATCAAGGATATCGGTCTATAGCTCTCTTTTTTGGTGGGATCCTTGTCTGGTTTTGGGATCAAGGTGATGCTGGCCTCATAAAATGAGTTTGGAAGTTTTCCTTCCATTTCTATTTTTTGGAACAGTTTCAGGAGAATAGGAATTAGTTCTTCTTTAAATGTTTGGTAGAATTCCCCCGGGAAGCCGTCTGGCCCTGGGCTTTTGTTTGTTTGGAGATTTTTAATGACTGTTTCAATCTCCTTACTGGTTATGGGTCTGTTCAGGCTTTCTATTTCTTCCTGGCTCAGTTGTGGTAGTTTATATGTTTCTAGGAATGCATCCATTTCTTCCAGATTGTCAAATTTATTGCCGTAGAGTTGCTCATAGTATGTTCTTATAATAGTTTGTATTTCTTTGGTGTTAGTTGTGATCTCTCCTCTTTCATTCATGATTTTATTTATTTGGGTCCTTTCTCTTTTCTTTTTGATAAGTCGGGCCAGGGGTTTATCAATTTTATTAATTCTTTCAAAGAACTAGCTCCTAGTTTCGTTGATTTGTTCTATTGTTTTTTTGGTTTCTATTTCATTGATTTCTGCTCTGATCTTTATGATTTCTCTTCTCCTGCTGGGCTTAGGGTTTCTTTCTTGTTCTTTCTCCAGCTCCTTTAGGTGTAGGGTTAGGTTGTGTACCTGAGACCTCTCTTGTTTCTTGAGAAAGGCTTGTAGCGCTATATATTTTCCTCTCAGGACTGCCTTTGTTGTGTCCCACAGATTTTGAACCGTTGTATTTTCATTATCATTTGTTTCCATGATTTTTTTCAATTCTTCTTTAATTTTCCGGTTGACCCATTCATTCTTTAGAAGGATGCTGTTTAGTCTCCATGTATTTGGGTTCTTTTCGAACTTCCTTTTGTGGTTGAGTTCTAGGTTTAGAGCATTGTGGTCTGAAAATATGCAGGGAATGATCCCAATCTTTTGATACCGGTTGAGTCCTGATTTAGGACCGAGGATGTGATCTATTCTGGAGAATGTTCCATGTGCACTAGAGAAGAATGTGTATTCTGTTGCTTTGGGATGAAATATTCTGAATATATCTGTGATGTCCATCTGGTCCAGTGTGTCATTTAAGGCCTTTATTTCCTTGCTGATCTTTTGCTTGGATGACCTGTCCATTTCAGTGAGGGGAGTGTTAAAGTCCCCTACTATTATTGTATTATTGTTGATGTGTTTCTTTGATTTTGTTATTAATTGGTTTATATAGTTGGCTGCTCCCACATTGGGGGCATAGATATTTAAAATTGTTAAATCTTCTTGTTGGACAGACCCTTTGAGTATGATATAGTGTCCTTCCTCATCTCTTATTATAGTCTTTGGCTTAAAATCTAATTGATCTGATATAAGGATTGCCACTCCTGCTTTCTTCTGATGTCCATTAGCATGGTAAATTCTTTTCCACCCCCTCACTTTAAATCTGGAGGTGTCTTCGGGCTTAAAATGTGTTTCTTGGAGGCAACATATAGATGGGTTTTGTTTTTTTATCCATTCTGATACCCTGTGTCTTTTGACAGGGGCATTTAGCCCATTAACATTCAGGGTAACTATTGAGAGATATGAATTTAGTGCCATTGTATTGCCTGTAAGGTGACTGTTACTGTATATGGTCTCTGTTCCTTTCTGATCTACCACTTGTAGGCTCTCTCTTTGATTAGAGGACCCCTTTCAATATTTCCTGTAGAGCTGGTTTGGTATTTGCAAATTCTTTCAGTTTTTGTTTGTCCTGGAAGCTTTTAATCTCTCCTTCTATTTTCAATGATAGCCTAGCTGGATATAGTATTCTTGGCTGCATGTTTTTCTCGTTTAGTGCTCTGAAAATATCATGCCAGCTCTTTCTGGCCTGCCAGGTCTCTGTGGATAAGTCAGCTGCCAATCTAATATTTTTACCATTGTATATTACAGACTTCTTTTCCCGGGCTGCTTTCAGGATTTTCTCTTTGTCATTGAGACTTGTAAATTTTACTATTAGGTGATGGGGTGTGGGCCTATTCTTATTGATTTTGAGGGGCATTCTCTGAACCTCCTGTATTTTGATGCTCGTTCCCTTTGCCATATTGGGGAAATTCTCCCCAATAATTCTCTCCAGTATACCTTCTGCTCCCCTCTCACTTTCTTCTTCTTCTGGAATCCCAATTATTCTAATGTTGTTTCGTCTTATGGTGTCACTTATCTCTCGAATTCTCCCCTCGTGGTCCAGTAGCTGTTTGTCCCTCTTTTGCTCAGCTTCTTTATTCTCTGTCATTTGGTCTTCTATATCACTAATTCTTTCTTCTGCCTCATTTATCCTAGCAGTTAGAGCCTCCATTTTTGATTGCACCTCATTAATAGCTTTTTTGATTTCACCTTGGTTAGATTTTAGTTCTTTTATTTCTCCAGAAAGGGCTTTTATATCTCTCGAGAGGGTTTCTCTAATATCTTCCATGCCTTTTTCGAGCCCGGCTAGAACCTTGAGAATTGTCATTCTGAACTCTAGATCTGACATATTACCGATGTCTGTATTGATTAGGTCCCTAGCCTTCGGTACTGCCTCTTGTTCTTTTTTTTGTGTTGAATTTTTACGTCTTGTCATTTTGTCCAGATAAGAGTAAATGAAGGGGCAAGTAAAATACTAAAAGGGTGGCAACAACCCCAGGAAAATATGCTTTAACCAAATTAGAGGAGATCCAAAATCGTGAGTGGGGAGAAAGGGGATAAAAAGAGGTTCAAAAAGGAAGAAAGAAAAAAAAAAACAAAAAGAAAAAAAAAGAAAAGAAAAGAAAAGAATTTTTTAAAAAAGAAAACACCTAAGAAAAATGTAAAAAAGAAAAAATATATATATTAGATAAACTAGTATAAAATCGTTAAAAAAGAAAAAGGTAACAGTTAAAAAAAATTTTACCCGAAGGCGAGAAAAAAAAAAAATGAAAAAGAAAAAATTAAATTAACTGCAAGACTAAAAAAAAATCACAGGAAAAAAGCCATGAGTTCCGTGCTTGGCTTTCTCCTCCTCTGGAATTCTGCTGCTCTCCTTGGTATTGAAACCGCACTCCTTGGTAGGTGAACTTGGTCTTGGCTGGATTTCTTGTTGATCTTCTGGGGGAGGGGCCTGTTGTAGTGATTCTCAAGTGTCTTTGCCCCAGGCGGAATTACACCGCCCTTACCCGGGGCCGGGGTGAGTAATCCGCTCGGGTTTGCTTTCGGGAGCTTTTGTTCCCTGAGCGCTTTCCGTAGAGTTCCAGAGGACGGGAATACAAATGGCGGCCTCCTGGTCTCCGGCCCGGAGGAGCCGAGAGCCCAGGGCCGCACTCCTCAGTGCGCGCTCAGAGAACCGCGCCCAGTTACTCCCGTCTGCCTGACCTCCGGCCGCGCTCCGAGCTCACCGAGCCTGTGACCGGTTCAAGGTAACACGGAGCTGTGAGCTTACTGTCGGCTCTGTCTCTGTAGCCGGCTTTCCCGTTCCAATACCCGCAAGCTCTGCGACACTCAGACACCCCCGTTCCTTCTGTGACCCTGCGGGACCTGAGGCCACGCTGACCCCGCGTGGGCTTCGCCCCGGTTTAGCCTCTGGAGCGATGTCCCTCAGCGGAACAGACTTTTAAAAGTCCTGATTTTGTGCGCGGTTGCTCCGCCGCTTGCCGGGAGCCGGCCCCTCCCCCCGGGGTCTATCTTCCCGTCGCTTTGGATTCACTTCTCCGCCGGTCCTACCTTTCAGAAAGTGGTTGTTTTTCTGTTTCCAGAATTGCTGTTTTTCTTCTCTTCGATCTGCCGATGGATTTTCAGGTGTTTGCAATCTTTAGATAAGCTATCTTGCTGATCTCCGGCTAGCTGAAGCAGTCTCAGCTTGCTACTTCTCCGCCATCTTGACTCGTCCAACCCTGTGTCTTTTGATTGAGGCATTTAGCCCATTAACATTCAGGGTAACTATTGAGAGATATGAATTTAGTGCCATTGTATTGCCTGTAAGGTGACTGTTACTGTATATTGTCTCTGTTCCTTTCTGATATACCACTTTAGGCTCTCTCTTTGTGTAGAGGACCCCTTTCAATATTTCCTGTAGAGCTAGTTTGGTGTTTGCAAATTCTTTCAGTTTCTGTTTGTCCTGGAAGGTTTTAATCTCTCCTTCTATTTTCTATGATAGCCTAGCTGGATATAGTATTTTGGGCTGCATGTTTTTCTCGTTTAGTGCTCTGAATAGATCATGCCAGCTCTTTCTGGCCTGCCAGCTCTCTGTGGATAAGTCTGCTGCCAATCTAATGTTTTTACCATTGTATGCTACAGACTTCTTTTCCCAGGCTGCTTTCAGAATTTTCTCTTTGTCACTAAGACTTGTAAATTTTACTATTAGGTGATGGGATGTAGTCCTATTATTATTGATTTTGAGGGGGTTCTCTGCACCTCCTGGATTTTGATGCTTGTTCCCTTTGCCATATTGGAGAAATTCTTTCAAATAATTCTCTCCAATATACCTTCTGCTCCCCTCTCTTCTTTTTCTTCTGGAATCCCAATTATTCTAATGTTGTTTCATCTTATGGTGTCACTTATCTCTTGAATTCTCCCCTCATGGTCCAGTAGCTGTTTGTCCCTCTTTTGCTCAGCTTTTTTATTCTCTGTCATTTGGTCTTCTATATAACTAATTCTTTCTTCTGCCTCATTTATCCTAGCAATGAGAGCCTCCATATTTTAATTGCACCTCATCCTAGCAGTGAGAGCCTAAAAATTTGATTGTACCTCATTAATAGCTTTTTTGATTTCAACTTGGTTAGATTTTAGTTCTTTTATTTCTCCAGAGAAGGCCTTTATATCTCCTGAGAGGGTTTCTCTAATATCTTCTATGCCTTTTTCGAGCCCGGCTAGAACCTTGAGAATTGTCATTCAGAACTCTTGATCTGACATATTACCAAAGTCTGTATTGATTAGGCCCCTAGCCTTTGGTACTGCCTCTTGTTCTTTTTGTGGTGAATTTTTTCACCCTGTCATTTTGTCCGGATAAGAGAATATGAAGGAGCAAGTAAAATACAAAAAGGGTTGCAAAGGCCCCAGGAAAATACGCTCTAACCAAATCAGAAAAGACCTCAAGTCGTGGGTGGGAGAAAGGGGATAAAAAGAGGTTCCGAAAAAAAAAAAGAAACAATTGAAAAAAGAAAACAAATAAAGAAAAAGTATAAAAAAGAAAAAATATATATATATTAGATAAACTGTTTAAAAACGTTAATAAAGAAAAGGGTAAAAGTTTAAAAAAATTTAGCAGAAGAAGAAAAAAAATTTTTTTTTAAGTTAAATTAATTGCAAGACTAAAGAATCATGGGAAGAAAGCCATGAGTTCCGTGCATTGCTTTCTCTTCCTCTGGAATTCTGCTGCTCTCCTTGGTATTGAACATGCACTCCTTGGTAGGTGAACTTGGTCCTGACTGGTTTTCTTATTGATCTTCTGGGGGAGGGGCCTGTCCTAGTGATTCTCAAGTGTCTTTGCTCCAGGCGGAATTACACCACCCTTACCAGGGGCTGGGCTGAGTAATCAGCTCGGGTTTGCTTTCAGGAGCTTTTGTTCCTTGAATGCTTTCTGTAGAGTTCCAGAGGATGGGAATGAAAATGGCGGCCTCCCAGTCTCCGGCCCAGAGGAACTGAGGGCTCAGGACCCTACTCCTCAGTGCACCTTCAGAGAATAGCGCCCAATCACTCCCATCTCCCTGGCCTCTGGCCACGCTCCTAGCTCACCCAGCCTATGACCGGTTCAAGGGAACTCAGAGCTGAGAGCTCACTCCTCAGCTCTATCTCTGTAGCTGGCTTCCCCGTTCTAATACCTGGGAGCTCTGCGACACTCAGACACCCCTGATCCTTCTGTGAGCCTGCGGGACCTGGGGCAACGCTGACCCCGTGTGGGCTTCACCCCGGTTTAGCCTCTGGAGTGATGTCCCTCAGTGGAACAGACTTTTAAAAGTCCTGATTTAGTGCTCCGTTGCTCCGCGGCTTGCCTGGAGCCGGCCCCTCCCCACGCAGTCCATCTTCCCATTGTTTTGGATTGAACCAGCAAGATTGAAGCAGTGATCAAAAATCTCCCAAAAAACAAGAGCCCAGGACCTGACAGATTCCCCAGGGAATTCTGCCAAACATTCAAAGAAGAAATAATACCTATTCTCCTAAAGCTGTTTCAAAAAATAGAAACAAAAGGAAAACTTCCAGACTCTTTTTATGAAGCCAGCATTACCCTGATCCCCAAACCAGACAAAGACACCACCAAAAAGGAGAAATTCAGACCAATATCCCTGAAGAGTATGGATGCCAAGATTCTCAACAAAATCCTAGCTAATAGGATTCAACAGTACATTGAAAAGATTATCTGCCATGACCAAGTGGGATTTATCCATGGAATGCAAGGGAGGTTCAAAATTCACAAATCAATCAATGTGATAGAAAAAATCAATAAGAAAAGAGAGAAGAACCACATGGTCATCTCAATTGATGCAAAAAAAGCATTTGGGAAGATAAAGAGCATCTGTTCCTGATTAAAATGATTCAAAGTATAGGATAGAGGGAACATTCCTCAACTTCATAAAATCTATGAAAACC
This sequence comes from Mustela putorius furo, assembly GCF_011764305.1. NCBI lineage: Eukaryota > Metazoa > Chordata > Mammalia > Carnivora > Mustelidae > Mustela > Mustela putorius. The sequence goes on from NW_025421987.1 coordinate 27,621,360, forward strand.
CCACAGTGAATATCATCTTCAATGGGGAAAAGCTGACAGCTTTTCTTTTGATATCAGGAACATGACAAGGATGCCCACTCTCACCACTCTTGTTCAACATAGTACTAGAAGTCCTAACAACAGCAATCAGACAACAAAATAAAGAAAAGAAATAAAAGGTATTCAATTGGCAAAGAAGAAGTCAAACACTCTTTCACAGATGACATGATACTTTATATAGAAAACCCAAAAGACTCCCTCCCCAAACTACTAGAACTCATACAGCAACTCAGTAATGTGGCAGGATACAAAATCAATGTACAGGAATCAGTTTCTTTCTTATACACTAACAATGAAAATACAGAAAGGGAAATTAGAGAATCAATTCCATTTACTATAGTGCCAAGAACCATAAGATACCTGGGAATAAACCTAACCAGAGGTAAAGGATCTGTACTCAAGGAACTACAGAATGCTCATGAAAGAAATTGAAGACACAAAGAGATGAAAGACCATTCCATGCTCATGGATCAGAAGAATAAACATTGTTAAAATGTCTATACTGCCTAGAGCAATCTATACTTTCAATGCAATCGCAATCAAAATTTCACCAGCATTTTTCAAAGAGCTAGAACAAAGAATCCTAAAATTTGTACAATTTTTATTTCAAAATCTTTGTTCTGTCCTCCTGGGACTTTTCCAAGTAAAAGCTGGAGGACTGGCTGGAAATGAGTCATGGATTTCACTTGTTTTATTTTTCACACACTGTTCAGGGCAGTGTGGACCAGAACTATTCATATGCATGCCATTAGCCACAGAAATCCTACCTGTGACTCACCATGTGACCATGCTGACAGTTTTTCACCATGTCCGTTCCAAGAATATCATGTAAGAAACTGATTCTGTTTACTGGCATCTCCCTGCCAGTGTCTGCTGTGAATCCAAGATATGCCAGCAGACAATACACATAGCTGCCAGAGGTAAAAAACACTGTGTGTTCTGCCCATGAGTGAATGGCTATATAACATAGTGGTGAAGGGAACAGGTTCTGGAAATAAATCCTGATGATACCCCCATACTAGCTGTATAATCTGGGGAAAATTACTAAACCTATCTGGGCTTCAGTTTCTTCACCTCCTCAAAGCAGATAATAATAGTAACTACCTTTCCCCCCCCCAACTGGTGGAAATATCTTAAATTTATTATTTAATTTATATATGGAAAATATAATAATTACTAGTCAGAGTTAGAATACTCAATAAATAACAGTTTTCCCTATTACTGTTATTATTTTAATTAATGAAAAGATGTATAAAAGAAGGCACAGCCGAAATCAACAATATAGAGAAGAAATAGATATTATAATTTTTACTTTCATTAGAAACATCTGCACACATAATCCTGAAATCCCAAACAAAAGTAACAAAATCCAGATCTGTATTCATCAGATTTATCTGGCAAAGTTTTCAAGTATCTTTATCAGTAAATGCTGATGTATGACTTTTCATCTCATGCCCCAAGAAGAGCTCTTTATTTATCTGGTGTTTTCTATTCTCCATCAAACCCTGGGTGGGCTAATTAATACAATATCAACTGTCATGCTGCCATTTTTTCCTCCTTCCACCAACAGTCTCTTCAGGGAGAATAAAGAGATGAGAGGGGATATGGAGGTTTGGAAACATCAGAGGTAAACATACACAGAAAATTGACACGCAAACCCAGGCTAAACTGTCATCTGACAACTACTTCCCTGATAGTTGTGCATTGGTTTTGGTGTACAATAAAATGAAGATGCAATGAAAGTCTATGTTTGTATCAGCACAGCATGAGAAGCAGTTATTTGAATTTCTAGAGTTGAATTTCTACAGCTCTTGAGACTATATCTTTATCCCCAAATGGTAAAATAATCAGCAGATTCCATAAAATAGTATTATAAGAAGTCATTTGATTTCTAGAAAAAAAAATCTTGGCTTTCCTACTGGTATTTGGAAGGCTGTTTTAGAAAAATTTTATTAGCCTGAAAAAGACAGTAAATGAGCATCCCAGCTGTTAGTCCATGAAATAAAGCAATGTGATGTCTTTCTTGTTGCTTTTTTTTTTCTGTTTCATTATATATACTTAAGTATCAAGGGCCAAATGGTCCTTCCCAAAATTCAATTTTTAAACTATATTAACTTTAAAGAGCTGTACTTGAGGGGAAAGTGGCAGTGTTTCTAAAGGGACAAGATGTACTAATATATCTTGTAGACTGTCTTTACATGTTTGACTCCCAGACCCATTATTTTTCCACTTCTGGTGTTCCTATCAGAAATATGTCTACCTTCTTAAGAAAACCATTTTTGAAAGTACAGTCAAGAAGATGCCTAATGGTTCTCTAAGTGTCTCACACTCATGTCATGGCTCTTCAAAGAAATGAACAGTAAAGTAGACTTGTTGGGGCCATACAATTAGACATAGTGGTAATATTCATGTGCCAAGGGTTAGAGATGTACAATCTTGAGTCAAGACAACACTTGAGAATACATAGCCCATATTTGATGCATTGTCAGGCCTTTATACCCCAGCAAGCCACAGGAACATGAAGAGTCAAAAAGTTGTGCTCAGGGCACCCGGGTGGCTCAGTGGGTTAAAGCCTCTGCCTTTGGCTCAGGTCATGATCTCCGGGTCCTGGGATCCAGCCCCACTTCAGGCTCTCTGTTCAGCAGGGAGCCTGCTTCCTCCCCTCTCTGTCCGCCTCTCTGCCTACTTGAGATCTCTGTCCGTCAAATAAATAAATAAAATCTTTAAAAAAAAAAAGTTGTGCTCAATAATTTTATTATTACCCAAACAAGTATTAAGTATATCTTATCTTCATAAATATAAAATCAGATGATACCAGAAGTATAAAGTTGTGTGCTGGGACATAGATTTCCTCCATGCTGCTCATATATGTCACTGCCTCATATTCTCTACACTGAATGCCACTGTGTTAGAGGAAACTGGATTTGAATCCAGTCCAGGTCCTTGAATGTGGTAAAAATTAAAGCTCATTAATTTCTGTTAATGTCTAACAATATGAAATGATCAATTTATTTTAATTGTCTGGGTGCTTGACTTTTTCTAGGAGAGAGAGATTAGAAAAGGTTGTGAGATCTAATAAAATCATGATGTGCTACTTGGGATTGTTTATGAACCAACCCTTCTCATAAACACAAGAATTATAGTCACATCAGACTCTACTTATATATTGCATAAAACAATTTAAAAAAACCTCAAAATTAGTGTCAGTTTCATGTCTGAATATTTTCTTAAAAACAAGCAGTTCACACACGGCTGTAATAGTGGCCAAGTGACTGTTATTTTGAGTTTTGTCAGCAAACACTTTGGAATAATCTGGTACCAGAATGTTTATCACAAATGACCTCATATCCTCTTCTCTATTTCTTGGAACAGGCCATGGGTGAGATACAGTGATGTACAGGGATGAGATACAGTATTAGCACATAGAACAGTCTGAGATTTCTTAATTTTGCTAAGCTCAATGATTGTTACCAGAAAAAGTGAGGAAGAGAATGTGGTGTTTAATTTCACCATCATCTTCTTGTTAAACATCAAAGCAATTCTGTATTAGAAATGCATGTTCTCTCATGAGCTAATGTCTTCTTCCTAAGATGTGGCAGTTGTTCTGCAAACATACCATGAAATGCTTTCCAAGGCATAATAGTAAAGATGTCTCAGTAACTCAACATCTTCAGACAATTTTAGCAGAAAAATAATTGGAAAAGTCAAGCCCCAGTATTGCCAGAATTTACACATGGACTTAAACCTTTGTTCTAATGTAAGAGCTACTTATTGAAGTTGTGGAATGAAAATGAAAAAAATTTCATATTATATGCATTGAATGGTGTACATGCACCTGAGGGTGAAAATTCTAAATACTGTGAAATGCAAACTTCCAAAATTTAAAAGAGGTATATTAAAAACTGCCTTGTTTGATTTACATGCTTTCATGTATGATAAGTTCATATAGCAGTTCAATATAAAACAGTATTAAGTAGTAATAGATATGAAATAAAATATATTTTTAAATATATTTTTCTTCAATTGCTAGGATTTATTTTACCCAAATTTTATTTGCACCTATTCTAAAACATTTCTAAAATGAAAAAAAATTCTTTTTGGAAAAAACATCTTCTAGCCTTTACTTAATACTCTGTAGATAAATAAATGAATGAATAAAATCTATACTTAAAAACCTAAAAAAATTAAAAAATCTAAAATTTTAAAATAAATAAAATCCTCATATTTGTTAAACTAGCTAAGACAGAAGATGTTGCAATAACCTATTAATGTCTCATAACTTTCCTCAGTCTTTCTCCAGAGGCTCTAGAGGAACATAAATTATGTTACAATCACAAAAAGTATATCAATTTATAATCCATGCCATCCTTCATGAAAAGAACCACATCCTTGAAAACTCACTTTAAGGTTACTGATAAAGAGTAAATTATAGAGAAACTTAAATGGGCTTGGAAATCATATTTCAGTTACAATTCTGCCAAAATTCCATGAAAAGACACTTAAAGATAGAGTACCTAAGATTCATCTTTCAGCATCCTTTTACTCAGTTATAAGAGGAAAAGGAGCATCTTGTGCATTTTAGACTTCTATGACTTGATATAAAAGAATCTTCCTCTAATTTAAATAGAAATACTCTTCAAGACAATCACATCTTCCATTTTAATATGCTTACAAATCACTCAAGGATTTTGTTAAAATGAAAATTCTTCTTCCTGCAGGTCTGGAAAAGGACCTAAGATCTTTCCTTTCTAATGATTTCCCAGGGGAAGGGGATGCTGCTGGTCCCAGCCACACTCTGATTGGCAAGATCCTAGAGGATATACAGTCACTGACAAACCATGAGCCTGGTGGTGGTTATTAAGGAGGGCACGTATTGCATGGAGCCCTGGGTGTGGTGCATAAACAATGAAGCTTGGAACACTGAAGAAATAAAATTAAGTTTTAGAAAAATAGTCTCTTAAAATCGCCAATACCTCTAGAAACTCTGATTTCAACTCAAGATCCTAGTTGCTTAAGTGAGGAATCTAAATACCATTATATGTATTTTATAAAACTGGCCACTTACATAAAGTGCCAAAAATACCCTAAGATCTTCATCAATCATTCTATTAAAAAAAAGATAACTTAAGCAAAGGACAGATTATATTCAGCTTCTTCTAACTGATAATATTTAGAGATTTCTACAGCACTCAGTAAATCACAGAAGAATCAAAATGAATGTTGTATATGTGTGTATTTTATGTAGCAGGGAGTTAGGGTCATATTTATCCCCTGGATGATATCATTGCCAGCTGGCAAAGCTTAAGAAATCCTGAACAATAGTGTTGCCAGCATTCTGCCCCCACAACCTGGCAGAATGGCAGACAACTTTATCAACAACCCAGTAGGGAGAACAGGCCCCAGCCTGGCCTCCATCACTGTAGTGCCAACTGTAGTCTGAATGTTTGGGCTTCATCAGTAACAGAAGCAGATAGGACCTAAAGATCTAGAGGGAGCAGATGTTACTTTTACTAACAAAACAATCAAAAACAATCTGTGATATTCAGAATGTACATGCACTTTTAAGGCAATGATAGCTCAAGCAATCAGTAATATAAATTCCTCATGATAATTTACTGAATATTATATTCAAAATAACAATAATATCATTAGTAAATGAAAATCATTTTGGGGACACCTAGGTGGTTCATTTGGTTAAGTGTCTGTTGATTTTGGCTCAGATCATGATCTTAGAGTTCGAGACCCATATCAGGCTCTGAGGAGGGGGTAGAGCCTACTTAAGATTCTCTCTCCCTCTCCCTTTGCCCATCCCCCTGCTTATGCATTCCCTCTCTCTCTCACTCAAAAAAAAAAAAAAAAAAAAAAAAAAAAAAAGAAAAGAAAGAAAGAAAGAAAGAAAAGGAAAAAAAAAAGAAAGGAAGGGGACGCCTGGGTGGCTCAGTTGGTTAAGCAGCTGCCTTCGGCTCAGGTCATGATCACAGTGTCCTGGGATCGAGTCCCACATCAGGCTCCTTGCTCAGCAGGGAGCCTGCTTCTCCCTCTGCCTCTGCCTGCCATTCTGTCTGTCTGTGCTCACTCTCTCCCCCTCTCTCTCTCTGATAAATAAATAAAATCTTTAAAAAAAAAAAAAAGAAAGGAAGAAAAGAAAAGTCACTTTTATTAAACAAATATGCCATTCAACTGTCTAGAAGGCAAACCATACCAAAAAGATCAGAACAATGAACAGAGCAGCGGATCAGGCAAAATATGTGAAATCCTTCTTTATCTGCACGGTTAGTCAAAGCTGAATAAGATGACACACAATAGAAAGAAAGTTGATGTGAATTTATTGCCTGTAAAGAAAGTTGATGTGAATTTATTGTTCCTTTACTATTTTTACTGAATGAGGTTATGCTAGTGGGTCAATATGGCCCTGCAACTTCTCTATTATTTACCCATCAATTTCCCAAAGACATTGGCTAGAGGTAACAAAAGGGGAATGAAATTAACAAAGAACTTCAAAGAGATAAGCAGCTCAGTCTTGGAAGTTTTGTTCTAGGGATAAAGCTGTTCCAGAGGCAAAGCTGCCCAGAAAGATGAACTAGCTGCACATAGGGACAATATAGTGATATTTAATAATGAGACTTAGCTAAAAAGTAGCTAAGGTACTCATTAGGGTGAAAATTATCAAAAAAAAAAAAAAAGGAAGAGAGAAAGAAGAAAGAAAGAAAGAAAGAAAGAAAGAAGATAAATAAATATAAAGAAACAGAGAGAGGAAGAGAGAGGAAGAGGGAGAGAAGAAGGAAGGAAGGAAGGAAGAGAAAGAAAACAGAACAAATGTTGGCAAGCGTGTGAAGAAATTGGAATCCAGATGCATTGCATTGCTACTGGAAATGTAAAAATGGTATAGTCACTGTGGAAACCAGCATGATTATTCCTCAAAAAGTTGAATATAGAAGTATCATATGATTGAGCAATTTCACTTCTGGGTATATATCCAAAAGAATTGAAAACAAGGACTCCATAGATACTTATATACCAATTTTCATAGCAGAATTATTCACAATAGCCAAAATATGGAAACAATCTAAATGTCCATCAACAGATAAATGGATAAAAAAAGTATAGGGGGTGTGGGTGTTTGTGTGTACACAACAGAATATTATCAACCCTTAAAAATGAATGAAATGCTAATATATATTACAACATGAATAAACCTTGCAAACATTATGCTAAGAGAAATAAGTCAGACACAAAAGGACAAATGTTGTATCATTCTACTTAAAGTGAGGTACCTAGAATAGGCAAATTTATGGAGACAAAAAGTAGAACAGAAGCACCAGGAGCTAGAGGAGGAGGGACAGGGACCTATTATTTAATGAGTATAGTGTTTCTATCTGGAATGGTGAAAAAGTTCTGAAAATGAATAGCAATGGTGGTTCCACAACAGTGTGAATGTATTTAATGTCACACTTAAAAATGGTTAAAATGGTAAATTTTTTATATATATTTCACTACAATAAAAAATAGGGGAAAAATCATCAAATACTTAACAAATCTGATTTAAAACTTTCCTCTTTTATTCTTCTCCATAAATTAGATGTGTACAATTGTCCAAAATTTTAAAAAGCTAAGAAAGTGGATCTTAAGAGAAAGTGGATCTTAAGCAATGGACACGTGTACTTGGAACCATTTCCTTTGTTTCCTCTTCTCTACTTGATGATTACCTGAACTAATACAAAGTATCACAAGTCAAGCTCTTACTCAGTAAGCTTACAGTATTAAGGGTTTGTCTTGATGTAAAGATTCAGGTAATCTGGGTCTCAGACAAAGCAGAAAGAAGTCTAGAACAAAAAGGGAGGTCCCCACGTCCTTTCCCCTTGTGATGAGCACATGTTCGTAGGCCCAGGGTGATGGATGAGGTCTCCAATGGAGCATTTATGGGGTTCTCTTACAGAGTAAGAGAGCATTTTGTTTATGACACATCTCTGCTTTATACCTGAGCTTTTATGTCTATTTTCAAGGACATCCATAGAAAGGATCCTCCTACAAGCATATATTTTTAGTGTATCTACTTGGAGGTCCAGAATCATTTTGTCTAGGATATTAGTTAGGGTTACCTGCCTTCTTCCCCCAACCCACATGGCACATTCCCTAGTAGTCAGAGGAAAAGTAGGTCATAGTCCAGATGCAATAACTCCTTCCTCCTCATTGACCAATTATTCTGACTGCACATGTGAACCAATATATGTGTACTTGTCTTTGAAAATAACCATTTAATGTACAAACATGGTCTGTTATTTCCATGGAAGTTTTCTACCCCTACAGCTTGATGTCTAGACCTCTGTATTAGGACGCTCCCTAAACAAGTGCATCAAAATATCACCTGGTGATAGTGATAAGATGATGGTGATGGTGATAAGGCAGAAAAGACCACTCAATTCCCATGGGTCTCTAAGTCCTCATATAGCTCAACAATCTAAAGGAAAGGCAAATTGTTTTCCCATCAGTCACATTTTAGGCCAAAAGAAACTGAAGAATCATTTCTTCAATGCCTCAGCAGAGTTCTCCAGGGTCTGCCTAGCTTACTCCATCTTTCCCATTATCTTTGGCTAACCTTTCACAGCAGAATTCTGGCTTTCCACCTCCTTGCTTGGAATCAGGATTCAGATATTTCTTGGCATCCCAGGTCAACCTTGTCTTTAACAAAACACAAATTGCTCTTTGCCTCAAGTCTTTGGTTAAGCCTTAGCTCCTTTTATTCAGGTCCAAATTCTCAAGGACTGAGGCTGGATCAGGAGGAGAAAGTAGATAAAACTCCCAAAGCCTCAGAACTGGTTGGGGCAGCAGCTGCCACCAACCTGACCACCATGAAAAGACTTGGCCATTTTATCATCGTTGCCCTCCATACAAGGTTTCCCCCTGCCCTGTTCCTCCTACCAGAGCAACTCCTTACAAATACAAACAAAAGGGCAGTAGCACGGAGATGCATAGACCCTGATATCTTAAAACCCCCCTCCAAGTTTCCTGATGGTGGTGGTGAGTCTGGACTCTACTATCAGTATCTAAAATTCTGAGATTAACAGTGGTGTCAAGGAGCCATGAGAATGGAGCCAAAGCTGGCACTTCAGGCATGAGTATATAATGTCCCTAATTAATCCCACCTGGCTTCATACATTATCTGAGCAGAAGTGCCTTTGGCATTTTTTGAATCACAGATTTAGATCTGGCTTCTGCTGGTAGCTACAAAGCCCTTTCTTCAGCACATGTAGCACTGCAAGCAGATGGAATAATTTGCTTCTTATAGATGTATGCCCCTGACAAGGGACATCTGCTGAGTGAAATGCAACCAGAAACATAACCATAAACCCCCCAAAAAATCCTTTTTATATATAGTGCCAAATGCAATTTTTAAACTCTTAGAAATCATGGTAGTTTACACATGAAAGGCACATCACAGCTTACAAAGTATTTTCGCCAATTTTACATTTGAAAGGAAAATAGGGAGTGAATGTCACAACAACTTTAAACTAACAACAACAGAAGAAGACATTAAGTCTGGCTGTATAGGCTTTTCAGAAACTCATAGTGCTAGATAATTCATTTGTGGGAAGAATATGATTTGGTTTCAGCTACAGAATATGTTTTCAAGTGCTACTATGTTGTGATCACACCATCCTTTATAATCTTAATATTTCATATTCAAAAGAAAGCAAAATGGGATTTTCACCTCATTTATATGCATCAGAGAAGTGCAAGAAAACATTTCCATGAAACTTACCATGACAGACAATTTGCTTGATTGCAACAATGTGTTTGATATGGGCTCTGGACACAAAGCAAAACCCAAATTTGGAAATGACAATTAGATGCTTTTGCCAAAGCCTACCAGTGGCTGGTGACCATGACCTGCCTGGTCCTGAGTGCTGGCGTTTTTAGTGCTGGTTTCCTGTGTATGTGTGTGCCCTGCAGGTGTTCTTTGAGTGACTGATTTAGGAGATATTTGGAATTTATGGCCAACTTTGCCCACAACTAGGCTAATATGTCAAATACTGTTGCATGCTGTTTGAATGTTGAGTGGTACCTAGTTTATTCTCCTCGAAATCAAATCACACACTAAGGATGCTATAAGATCTTGGCTACTATTAGTATGACTTCTTTATGAGCAAGAGGAAGAAATACCACCACATACAACATATCCCTCAGAGTCAGGGTGAAAAATGAATCATTCTTTGTCACCTCTTCAAAAAAAGAAGAGGAAAAAAAAATTTTTGAAAGAGGAAAGGAAAAATAGAGATTCCATCCTGTGTGGAGATAGCCCACAGAGATAGCCCACAGAGAGCCTATCTTTTTTGCTAAGAGTTTCATACTTCCTCTAGAGTTCCAGTGTAAGTCAAATCACTTTCCACACTATTTTCCAAAATTTTCAATGTTAATAAGAATTTTAAAACAAAACCAATCTAGGGGAGGAGCAAAATGGTGGAGGAGTAGGAGACCTAAGTATCTTTGGGTCCCAAGAGTTCAGCTAGGTAGTTTTCAAACCATTCCGAACACCTACAAACACAACAGGAGATCAAAGAGAAGAAGAGCAGCAGTTCTAGGAACAGAAAAGCAACCACTTTCTGGAAGGTAGGATGGGCAGAGACGTGAATCCGAAGTGACAAGAAGATAGACCACAGGGGAGGGGCAGGCTCCCGACGAGCAGTAGAGCAGCAGAGCATGAAATTGAAACTTTGAGAAGTCTGTTTCACTGAGGGAAGTCGCACCTGAAGCTAAGCGGGAGGTGGAGCACTTGTGGGGACAGTGTGGTCTCAGGATCCCTGGGGTCACAAAACACCAGGGGTGTCTGAGTGTGGCAGAATTCCTGGGTATTGGAGCAGGGAAGACAGCTGCAGAGACAGAGATGAAGAGGGGGCTTTCAGGTTCAGGTTATCTTAACTGTGATCCAAGACATAGTTGGGCCACTGCTCTTTGAGCTGGGACTCCATAAGTGGCAGATGTGGGGAGACCCCCTCCTTCCTCTTCCAGGAGGAGCATTGTGGGAGTGCACTGTAGGAATCTGCTGGGTTTGGAGGCTCCAAATGGGGGAGTACACAAGAGGTAGAAATGCTCAGTCACAAGCTGGATGAGCACGGAGTATGACTGGAAACCAGGGAAACGGGAGTGATTGAATGTTTTTCTCTGAGGGCACACTGAGGAGTGGGGCCCCAAGGTCTCAGCTTATCTGGGCCAGAGATTGGGAGGCCACCATTTTCATTCCTGTCCTCCAAAGCCATACAGAAAGTGTTCAGAGAACAAAAGCTACCAAGAGCAAAACCAAGCAGATTAGCCAGGCCCCCAGCAAGGGCAGTGCAATTTTGCCTCAGGTAAAGACCTTTGAGAATCACTGCAACAAGACCCTCCCCCAGAAGATTAGCAAGAACATCCAGCCAAGACCAAGTTGACTGATCAATGAGAACTGTGGAACTCCAGAGCTAGGGAAATACAATACATAGAATTGATGGCTTTTTCCCCATGATTCTATAGTCTTTCAAAGTTGAATTTTTTAAAGTTTATTTTTTTCTTTTTCTATTCTTTATTAATTTTTCCTTTTTCCTATTTTAACATTTTTTAACTGTTTTATCTTATCAATGTCTTTTTTAAAAATCTTTTTTACTTTACATTGCCATAGTCATATTCAGTCCCTTCATTGTATTTAAACTTATTTTTTGTATACATATAGGTTTCTCTTTCTTTAAAACTTTGGGATACAGCTTCTTCTAACAGATCAAAATATACCCTAAATCTAGCACATGGCTATGTTCTAGTCTCCAGCCTGGTCACATTCTTTCATTTTTTTCTTCTCCTTTCTTTTTTCAACCAACTTCCTGTCTTATCAATTCCTTTTTTAGAATCTTTTTTAATTTTCATTTTTACAATCATATTCCATTCCTCCATTGTGTTTACCTTTATTTTTGTACCTACATGTTTTTCTTTCTTTAAAATTTTGGGAGACAGTTTCTTCTAACAGACAAAGTACACCCAAAATCAATTGTGTGACTCTGTTCCATTCACCAGCTTAATTATTTTATTCCTCATTTCTTCTCCCAGTTTTGAGTCTCCTTCAATTTGGTTAGTGTATATATTTCTGGGGTCCTTGCTACCCTTTAATATTTGGTTCTCTCATTCATCTCTTCTCATCTGGATAAAATGATAAGGTGGAAAAACTCACCCCCCAAAAAAGAACAAGGGCCAGTACCAATGGCTAAGGACTTAATCAACATGGACATTAGTCAGATGTCAGAATGAGAGTTCAGATGACATTATCAAGGTGTTAGCTGGCCTTGAAAAAAGGATAGAAGATACTAGGGAATCCCTTTCTGGAGAAATAAAAGAACTGAAATCTAACCAAGTTGAAATCAAAAAAGCTATTAATGAGGTGCAATAGAAAATGGAGGTTTTTACTACTAGGATAAATGAGGCAGAATAGAGAATTAATGATATAGATGACCAAATGATAGAGAATAAAGAAACTGAGAAAAGTAGAAATAAACAACAACTGGACCACAAGGGGAGAATTCAAGAGATAAGGGATATCATAAGATGAAACAATATTAGAATAATTGGGATCCCAGAAGAAGGGGGCAGCTGTAGCAAATTATGCAGAGAACTTCTCTAATTTGGTGAAGGGAAGCAGCATCAAAATGCAGGAGGCACAGAGAACCTCCTTCAAAATCAGTAAAAATAGGTCCATACCCCGTCATCTAATAGTAAAACTTAAAAGTCTCAGTGACAAAGAGAAAATCCTAAAAGCAGCTCAGGACATGAGGTCTATAACATATAATAGTAGAAATATTGGGTTGACAGCAGACCTATTCACAGAGATCTGGCAGGCCAGAAAGGACTGTCATGATATATTCAGAGTACTAAATGAGAAAAATATGCAGGCAAGAATATTATATCCAGCTAGACTATCAGTAAAAATAGAAGGGAGATAAAAACTTTCAGGAAAAACAAAAACTAAGAGAATTTGCAAATGCCAGACATCCCTATAGGAAATATTGAAAGGGGTCCTCTAAGCAAAGAGAGAGCCTAAAAGTAACAGACCAGAGAGGAACAGAGACAATACACAGTAACAGTCACCTTATAGGCAGTACAATGGCAGTAAATTCATGTCTTTAATAGCTACCCTGAATGTGAATGGGCTAAATGCTCCAATCAAAAGATACAGGGTATCAGAATGGATTAAAAAAACAAGACCCATCAATATCCTGTCTGCAGAAAACTCATTTTAGACACAAAGACACCTCCAGATTTAAAGTCAGGAGGTGGAAAACAATTTACCATACTAATCAACATTAAAAGAAAGCTGGGGTGGCAATCCTTATATCAGAGAAATTAGATTTTAGCCAAAGACTATAATAAGACATGAGGAAGGGCATATCATACTTAAAGGGTCTGTCCAAAAAGAAGATCTAACAATTATCTATGCCCCATAGATAATAAATATCTATGCCCCTAATGTGGGAGCAGTCAATTATATAAACCAATTAATAACAAAATCAAAGAAACACATCAACAATAATAGTAGGAGACTTTAACAGCTCCCCCTCACTGAAATGGACTGATCATCTAAGTACAAGATCAAGAAGGAAATAAAGATTTCAAATGAAACACTTGACCAGATGGACATCATAGATATATATAGAACATACCTTTCCAAAGCAAATGAGTACACATTCTTCTCTAGTGCATCTGGAACATCCTCCAGAATAAATCACATCCTGGGTCAAAAATCAGGCCTCAACCAGTACCAAAGACTGGGATCATTCCCTGCATATTTTCAGACCATAATCTTTGAAACCAAAACTCAACCACAAGAGGAAAGTTTAAAAAAAAACCTCAAATACAGGATGCTAAAGAGCATCCTGCTAAAGAATGAATGGGTCAACCAGGAAATGAAAGAAGAATTTTTTTAAAATTCATGGAAACAAATGAAAATGAAAGCACAACAGTTCAAAAGCTTTGGGATGCAGCAAAGGCAGTCCTGAGAGGAAAGTATATAGCAATACAAGCCTTGCTCAAGAAACAAGAAAGGTCTCAAGTACACAACCTAACACTATAGCTAAAAAAAGCCAGAGAAAGAACAGGAAAAAAAAAAGCCTTATTATTTCTGCAAAAGAGAAATAATAAAGACCAGAACAGAAATCAATGAAATAAAAACCAAAAGCACAGTAGAACAAATCAACAAAACTAGGAGCTGGTTCTTTGAAAGAATTAATAAGATTGATAAACTCCTGGCCAGACTTATCCAAAAGAAAAAAGAAAGGACCCAAAATAATAAAATCATGAATGAAAGAAGAAAGATCACAAACAATACCAAAGAAATACAATTATAAGGACAAATTATGACCAACAAATTTGACAATCTGGCAGAAATGGATGCATTCCTAGAGACATATAAACACAAAACTGAACCAGGAAGAAATAGAAAGCCTGGACAGACCCTTAACCAGTAATGAGATTGAAGCAGTCATCAAAAACTTCCCAACAAACAAGAGTCCAAGGCCAGATGGCTTTCCAGGGGAACTCTACCAAATATATTTTTTTAAAGATTTTATTTATATATTTGACAGACAGAGATCACCAGTAGGCAGAGAGACAGGCAGAGAGAGAGAAGGGGAAGCAGGCTCCCTACTGAGCAGAGAGCCTGATGTGGGGCTCGATCCCAGGATCATGACCTGAACTGAAGGCAGAAGCTTTAACCCACTGAGCAACCCAGGCACCCCTCTACCAAATATTTAAAGAATTAAAAACTGTTCTCCTGAAACTGTTCCAAAAAATAGAAATGGAAGGAAAACTTCCAAACTCATTTTATAAGGCCAGCATTACCTTGATCTCAAAACCAAACAAAGACCCCATCAAAAAGGAGAATTTCAGACCAATATCCCTCATCAACATGGGTGCTAAAATCCTCACCAAAATACTAGCCAACAGGATCCAACAGTACATTAAAAGGATTATGTACCACAACCAAGTGGGATTTATTCCTGGGATGCAAGGGTGGTTCAACATTTGCAAATCAATCAATGTGATACAATACAGTAATGAAAGAAAGGACAAGAACCATAAGACACTCTCAATAGGTGCTGAAAAAAGCATTTGACAAAGTATAGCATCCTTTCTTGATCGATACTCTTCATGGTGTAGGGATAGAGGGTACATACTTCAATATCATCAAAGCTGTCTATGAAAAGCTCACAGAAAATTTCATTCTCAATGGGGAAGAACTGAGAGTTTTCCCCTAAGGTCAGGAACAAAGCAGGGCTGTCCACTGTCACCACTTCAACATAGTACTGCGAGTCCTAACCTCAGCAATCAGACAACAAAAAGAAATAAAAGGCATCTGAAATGGCAAAGAAGAAGTCAAACTATCACTCTTTGCAGATGATATGATACTTTATGTGGAAAACCCAAAAGACTCCACTCCAAAACTGCTAGAACTCATACAGGAATTCAGAAAAGTGTCAGGATATAAAATCAATGCACAGAAATCAGTTGCATTTCTATACACCAACAGCAAGGCAGAAGAAAGAGAAATTAAGGAGTCAAACCCATTTACAACTGCACCCAACACTGTAAGATACCTAGGAATAAACCTAACCAAAGAGGCAAAGAATCTGTACTCAGAAAACTATAGAGTACTCATGAAAGAAATTGAGGAAGACACAAAGATGGGAAAAAGTTCCATGCTCATGAATTGGAAGAACAAATATCATGAAAATGTCTATGCTACCTAAAGCAATCTACACATTTAATGCAATCCTTATCAAAATACCATCAATATTTTTCAAAGAAATGGAACCAATAATCCAAAGTTTTTATGGAACCAGAAAAGACCCTGCATAGCCAGAGGAATATTGAAAAAGAAAACCAAAGTTTGTGGCATCACAATTCCAGACTTCAAGCTGTATTACAAAGCTGTCATCATCAAGACAATATGGTACTGGCATAAAAACAGACACATAGATCAATGGAACAGAATAGAGAGCCCAGAAATGGACTCTCAACTCTAGGGTCAACCAATCTTTGACAAAGCAGGAAAGAATGTCCAATGAAAAAAATACAGTCTCTTCAACAAATGGTGTTGGGAAAATTGGACAGCCACATGCAGAAAAAATGAAATTGGACCATTTCTTTACACTGTACACAAAAGTTGACTCAAAATGGATGAAAGACCTCAATGTGAGACAGGAATCCATCAAAATCCTTGAGGAGAACAGAAGCAGCAACCTCTTTGACCTCAGCCACAGCAACTTCTTCCTAGAAACATCACCAAAGGCAAAATGAACTATTGGTACTTCATCAAGATCAAAAGCTTTGGCACAGCAAAGGAAACAGTCAACAAAACCAAAAGACAACTGACAGAATGAGAGAAGATATTTGCAAACGACATATCAGATAAGGGCTAGTATCCAAACTCAACACCTAAAGAACAAATAATCCAATCAAGAAATGGCATAAGACATGAACAGACATTTCTGCAAAGAAGACATCCAAATGGCCAACAGACACATGAAAAAGTGCTCCACATCACTCGGCATCAGGGAAATACAAATCAAAACCACAATGAGATACCACCTCACACCAGTCAGAGTGGCTTAAATTGACAAGTCAGGAAATGACAGATGCTGGCAAGGATACAGAGAAAGGGGAACGCTCCTGCACTGTTGGTGGAAAGGCAAGCTGGTGCAGCCACTCTGGAAAACAGCATGGAGGTTCCTCAAAAATTTGAAGATAGAGCTACCCTATGACTCAGGAATTGCACTACTGGGTATTTACCCTAAAGATAAAATGTAGTGATCTGAAGGGGCACATGCACCTGAATGTTTATAGCAGCAATGTCCACAATAGTCAAACTATGGAAAGAACCTAGATGTCCATCAACAGATGAATGGATAAAGAAGATGTGGTGTATATGTACAATGGAATATTATGCAGCCATGAAAAAAAATGAACTCTTGCCATTTGTAATGATGTGGATAGAATTAGAGGGTATTACATTGAGTGAAATAAGTAAATCAGAGAAAGACAATTGTCATATGATCTCTCTGATATGAGGAATTTGAGAGGCAAGGAGGGGGGTTGTGGGGGGAAGGCAGGGATAAATTAAACAAGTTGGGACTGGGGAGGGAGACAAACCATAAAAAAATCAATCTCAGGAAACAAACTGACGGCTGCTGGAGGGGAGGAGGATGAGTGGGATGGGGTGGCTCAGTATGGACATTGGGGAGGGTATGTGCTTTAAATTGTGTAAGACTGATGATTCACAGACATGTACCTCTGAAGCAAATAATACATTATATGTTAATTTAAAAAAATAAATTTTTAAGATATGCATGAATGTAAAATAAATAAATAAAACCAATCCATTACAGAAAAAGAAACCTTTCCCCCATTATAAAAATTATTATTTAAATGCTATACTAAGCTATCATCTCATCAATTTAGAAAATTTAATTACCTTTGGAAAACTATTGCCTTGAAGTACTTGACATTATACTTAATATGAATAAAGGATATGACAATTGGCTTTCACTGGAAAGAAGAAAGAATTAAGAAGCTAACTCTCTCCAAGAGAGAACAGTAGAATAAATAAGGAGACAAACAGTTAACTTACGACCAAACTTCAACATCAATTTTATAGGTGCCCTTTAAAGGGGTCAATGATGTGATAGGGTTCATGTGGGTTCAGGTATTCCTGCTGTGCTTAATTTCATCTTTGAAATAGTAGATTCATTCAGCATCTAAAAGCAAGTACTAGTGCCAGACACTTTTCTAGCTACCAGGAATAGAGCAGTTCACAAAATGAACAAGGTCTCTGACTTCATGGAGTCTTTAGTGTACTATAATTTAATGTAATTACAATAGAGCATTATGAATATATTGATATCCAAATGTATAAAGCAGTCATCTTGTATGCACCCACAACTCAAACACAGAGTACCCAGCTGTGATCCTCATTTTGGTCACCAACACTTCTTTCCTAAGAATCAAGCCAAAATAACAAAAGTTGCCTCTTTAGCCACAGAGTCAGACTTGAACCAGTTTCTGGACCTGTTTTGGCTTTTTCTCTTTGGTCTTATTTTGTATCAGACTATGTCTTCATTGTACCAATCCCCATTTCCCTACTTTGGAGAGCCATCCTCCTCCACTGAGAAAATGCCTCCAGCATCAGGCCAGTGGCAGGAGCACACCAGCTGCTTCTGATAGGCTCAGTGTCCTCAAAACCTTGCTTTCGTTCCCCATTTCATCACATGACTTCTTTGACTTGTATTTTCTTAAAAGGATGGTATTTGTTGTGATGAGTACACTAGGTGTTATATGTAAGTGATGAATCACTAAATTCTACTCCTGGGAACAATATTACATTATATGTTAACTAACTGGAATTAAAATAAAAATTTGAAACAAAAGAAGGTAAAAAAGAATAATAATGATGCAAACAATAACCTGGAAATCAAAGTGTTATCTTGCTTCCCCTATAACCTCCATTCAAAACAATTATACAGAATTCTCTGACTGTGGTCCAGCCTGGATCTTACTGCGACATGGACATCTATGGCCATCTTAGCTTCCTGGGAAAAGGCAATGTGAACCTGGATTTCTTTATTGGGCATGAAGTAATAGGAAAAGCAACACGTAGCATGAAGTGGCCAACTCAGTATGGTATAGTTGAAGACTGCCACTTGATGGAAAGGTCTATGGAACAAGTGTTCTTTAAATACGTAAAGCAGAATTTGAAAGTCATTGCTTTCTGCTGATTAAACCTCCACTAAATGCTCCCGAAAACAGAATATATTGTTAAAATAACATTCAAGCCCTACAAAACTTCAGGCTTATACAAAGCCATGCCGGCTGCTCTTGCATAGGCAGCATCCCGAGCATCAAAACAAGTAAGAAAATTGATAGTGACTGGTGTGGTGACCAGATAGTGAAGATGGTACCACTCCTGTCCTTCCTGGAACTGAGGGACCTGTGATCTGCAGCTGTGGAGGGCACATTCCAATCACAGGGCAAGTTATAACATATTTCATTCAGCAACTGCTGAGAGGCTGAGAAGTAGGAATTCCTCTAGAGCAATCCCTGGAAACAGCTATGGAAGTAAAGGAGGGCTGTAATTATGTCTGCCCTGATTTAGGAAAAGAATCAGCAAGTATGACACAGGAGAGCCAAGTGGATTAAACAGTCTACTGGAATCAAGGCAATCTCAAAGAAAGAATTTTCCACTGACGTTGGTTATGATGGATCCTTGGGACCTGCATTCTTTTTCATCCAGAATTTGCTAATCCCGACTTCACACAACCTACCCAAAAAGTACTGGATGAAGCAATTCAGAATTATCTGATTGGTATCAGGGTTCTCTCCACAATAATACTGATGTCCCTGAACTGGATGTGGAAGGACTTGGAGTGCACTTTCCTATTCTGAAGGGAAAAGGTGACCAACTAAAAGATAAATTTCAAAAAGTAGCCTCATGTACGATGCAGAGAATGCATTTAATACCACTCAACCATACACCTCAGAATAGTTAAAATGGCAAATTTGTGCAATGTTCATGGCTCCACAACCAAAGAAATAAATTTAAGAGAAAACTTTCAGGCAACCTCATGACACTTGCCGTTACCCATTTATGGGGATTTCAATATAATTAGGACAAGGGATTTCAGTAATTAGGAATTGCTACCATCCTCAACCAAAGGTTTACGTTTAAGTGCTTTTAGAAGTAAGAAGTTAGTGCATCAGATTAAGTCTAATTACTTGCATTCTTTTTCTTGCTAGAAGATTTCAAGCAAAGACAAGACTGCTAGACGAGTTTATTTTTTTTTTTAATTTTTTATTTTTTATAAACATATATTTTTATCCCCAGGGGTACAGGTCTGTGAATCACCAGGTTTACACACTTCACAGCACTCAACAAATCACATACCCTCCCCAATGTCCATAATCCCACCCCCTTCTCCCAAACCCCCTCCCGCCCGGCAACCCTCAGTTTGTTTTGTGAGATTAAGAGTCACTTATGGTTTGTCTCCCTCCCAATCCCATCTTGTTTCATTTATTCTTCTACCCACTTAAGCCTCCATGTTGCATCACCACTTCCTCATATCAGGGAGATCATATGATAGTTGTCTTTCTCTGCTTGACTTATTTCGCTAAGCATGATACGCTCTAGTTCCATCCATGTTGTTGCAAATGGCAAGATTTCATTTCTTTTGATGGCTGCATAGTATTCCATTGTGTATATATACCACATCTTCTTGATCCATTCATCTGTTGATGGACATCTAGGTTCTTTCCATAGTTTGGCTATTGTGGACATTGCTGCTATAAACATTCGGGTGCATGTGTCCCTTTGGATCACTACATTTGTATCTTTAGGGTAAATACCCAATAGTGCAATTGCTGGGTCATAGGGCAGTTCTATTTTCAACATTTTGAGGAACCTCCATGCTGTTTTCCAGAGTGGTTGCACCAGCTTGCATTCCCACCAACAGTGTAGGAGGGTTCCCCTTTCTCCGCATCCTCGCCAGCATCTGTCATTTCCTGACTTGTTGATTTTAGCCATTCTGACTGGTGTGAGGTGATATCTCATTGTGGTTTTGATTTGTATTTCCCTGATGCCGAGTGATATGGAGCACTTTTTCATGTGTCTGTTCGCCATCTGGATGTCTTCTTTGCAGAAATGTCTGTTCATGTCTTCTGCCCATTTCTTGATTGGATTATTTGTTCTTTGGGTATTGAGTTTGCTAAGTTCTTTATAGATTCTGGACACTAGTCCTTTATCTGATATGTCGTTTGCAAATATCTGCTCCCATTCTGTCAGTTGTCTTTTGATTTTGTTAACTGTTTCCTTTGCTGTGCAAAAGCTTTTGATCTTGATGAAATCCCAGTAGTTCATTTTTTCCCTTGCTTCCCTTGCCTTTTGCGTTGTTCCTAGGAAGATGTTGCTGCGGCAGAGGTCGAAGAGGTTGCTGCCCGTGTTCTCCTCAAGGATTTTGATGGATTCCTTTCGTACATTGAGGTCCTTCATCCATTTTGAGTCTATTTTTGTGTGTGGTGTAAGGAAATGGTCCAATTTCATTTTTCTGCATGTGGCTGTCCAATTTTCCCAGCACCATTTATTGAAAAGGCTGTCTTTTTTCCATTGGACATTCTTTCCTGCTTTGTCGAAGATTAGTTGACCTTAGATTTGAGGGTCTATTTCTGGGCTCTCTATTCTGTTCCATTGATCTATGTGTCTGTTTTTGTGCCAGTACCATGCTGTCTTGATGATGACAGCTTTGTAATAGAGCTTGAAGTCCGGAATTGTGATGCCACCAACGTTGGCTTTCTTTTTCAATATCCCTTTGGCTATTCGAGGTCTTTTCTGGTTCCATATAAATTTTAGAATTATTTGTTCCATTTCTTTGAAAAAGATGGATGGTACTTTGATAGGAATTGCATTAAATGTGTAGATTGCTTTAGGTAGCATAGACATTTTCACAATATTTATTCTTCCAATCCAGGAGCATGGAACATTTTTCCATTTCTTTGTGTCTTCCTCAATTTCTTTCATGAGTACTTTATAGTTTTCTGAGTATAGATTCTGTGTCTCTTTGGTTAGGTTTATTCCTAGGTATCTTATGGTTTTGGATGCAATTGTAAATGGGATTGACTCCTTAATATCTCTTTCTTCTGTCTTGCTGTTGGTGTAGAGAAATGCAACTGATTTCTGTGCATTGATTTTATATCCTGACACTTTACTGAATTCCTGTATAAGTTCTAGCAGTTTTGGAGTGGAGTCTTTTGGGTTTTCCACATATAGTATCATATCATCTGCGAAGAGTGATAATTTGACTTCTTCTTTGCCGATTTGGATGCCTTTAATTTCCTTTTGTTGTCTGATTGCTGAGGCTAGGACCTCTAGTACTATGTTGAATAGCAGTGGTGATAATGGACATCCCTGCCGTGTTCCTGACCTTAGCGGAAAAGCTTTCAGTTTTTCTCCATTGAGAATGATATTTGCGGTGGGTTTTTCATAGATGGCTTTGATGATATTGAGGTATGTGCCCTCTATCCCTACACTTTGAAGAGTTTTGATCAGGAAGGGATGTTGTACTTTGTCAAATGCTTTTTCAGCATCTATTGAGAGTATCATATGGTTCTTGTTCTTTCTTTTATTGATGTGTTGTATCACATTGACTGATTTGCGGATGTTGAACCAACCTTGCAGCCCTGGAATAAATCCCACCTGGTCGTGGTGAATAATCTTTTTAATGTACTGTTGAATCCTATTGGCTAGTATTTTGTTGAGTATTTTCGCATCTGTGTTCATCAAGGATATCGGTCTATAGCTCTCTTTTTTGGTGGGATCCTTGTCTGGTTTTGGGATCAAGGTGTGCTTGCCTCATAAAATGAGTTTGGAAGTTTTCCTTCCATTTCTATTTTTTGGAACAGTTTCAGGAGAATAGGAATTAGTTCTTCTTTAAATGTTTGGTAGAATTCCCCCGGGAAGCCGTCTGGCCCTGGGCTTTTGTTTGTTTGGAGATTTTTAATGACTGTTTCTATCTCCTTACTGGTTATGGGTCTGTTCAGGCTTTCTATTTCTTCCTGGTTCAGTTGTGGTAGTTTATATGTTTCTAGGAATGCATCCATTTCTTCCAGATTGTCAAATTTATTGCCGTAGAGTTGCTCATAGTATGTTCTTATAATAGTTTGTATTTCTTTGGTGTTAGTTGTGATCTCTCCTCTTTCATTCATGATTTTATTTATTTGGGTCCTTTCTCTTCTCTTTTTGATAAGTCGGGCCAGGGGTTTATCAATCTTATTAATTCTTTCAAAGAACCAGCTCCTAGTTTCGTTGATTTGTTCTATTGTTTTTTTGGTTTCTATTTCATTGATTTCTGCTCTGATCTTTATGATTTCTCTTCTCCTGCTGGGCTTAGGGTTTCTTTCTTGTTCTTTCTCCAGCTCCTTTAGGTGTAGGGTTAGGTTGTGTACCCGAGACCTTTCTTGTTTCTTGAGAAAGGCTTGTACCGCTATATATTTTCCTCTCAGGACTGCCTTTGTTGTGTCCCACAGATTTTGAACCGTTGTATTTTCATTATCATTTGTTTCCATGATTTTTTTCAATTCTTCTTTAATTTCCCGGTTGACCCATTCATTCTTTAGAAGGATACTGTTTAGTCTCCATGTATTTGGGTTCTTTCCAAACTTCCTTTTGTGGTTGAGTTCTAGCTTTAGAGCATTGTGGTCTGAAAATATGCAGGGAATGATCCCAATCTTTTGATACCGGTTGAGTCCTGATTTAGGACCGAGGATGTGATCTATTCTGGAGAATGTTCCATGTGCACTAGAGAAGAATGTGTATTCTGTTGCTTTGGGATGAAATATTCTGAATATATCTGTGATGTCCATCTGGTCCAGTGTGTCATTTAAGGCCTTTATTTCCTTGCTGATCTTTTGCTTGGATGACCTGTCCATTTTCAGTGAGGGGAGTGTTAAAGTCCCCTACTATCATTGTATTATTGTTGATGTGTTTCTTTGATTTTGTTATTAATTGGTTTATATAGTTGGCTGCTCCCACATTGGGGGCATAGATATTTAAAATTGTTAAATCTTCTTGTTGGACAGACCCTTTGAGTATGATATAGTGTCCTTCCTCATCTCTTATTATAGTCTTTGGCTTAAAATCTAATTGATCTGATATAAGGATTGCCACTCCTGCTTTCTTCTGATGTCCATTAGCATGGTAAATTCTTTTCCACCCCCTCACTTTAAATCTGGAGGGTGTCTTCGGGCTTAAAATGTGTGTTTCTTGGAGGCAACATATAGATGGGTTTTGTTTTTTTATCCATTCTGATACCCTGTGTCTTTTGACAGGGGCATTTAGCCCATTAACATTCAGGGTAACTATTGAGAGATATGAATTTAGTGCCATTGTATTGCCTGTAAGGTGACTGTTACTGTATATGGTCTCTGTTCCTTTCTGATCTACTACCACTTGTAGGCTCTCTCTTTGCTTAGAGGACCCCTTTCAATATTTCCTGTAGAGCTGGTTTGGTATTTGCAAATTCTTTCAGTTGTTGTTTGTCCTGGAAGCTTTTAATCTCTCCTTCTATTTTCAATGATAGCCTAGCTGGATATAGTATTCTTGGCTGCATGTTTTTCTCGTTTAGTGCTCTGAAAATATCATGCCAGCTCTTTCTGGCCTGCCAAGTCTCTGTGGATAAGTCAGCTGCCAATCTAATATTTTTACCATTGTATGTTACAGACTTCTTTTCCCGGGCTGCTTTCAGGATTTTCTCTTTGTCATTGAGACTTGTAAATTTTACTATTAGGTGACGGGGTGTGGTCCTATTCTTATTGATTTTGAGGGGCATTCTCTGAACCTCCTGAATTTTGATGCTCGTTCCCTTTGCCATATTGGGGAAATTCTCCCCAATAATTCTCTCCAGTATACCTTCTGCTCCCCTCTCACTTTCTTCTTCTTCTGGAATCCCAATTATTCTAATGTTGTTTCGTCTTATGGTGTCACTTATCTCTCGAATTCTCCCCTCGTGGTCCAGTAGCTGTTTGTCCCTCTTTTGCTCAGCTTCTTTATTCTCTGTCATTTGGTCTTCTATATCACTAATTCTTTCTTCTGCCTCATTTATCCTAGCAGTTAGAGCCTCCATTTTTGATTGCACCTCATTAATAGCTTTTTTTGATTTCACCTTGGTTAGATTTTAGTTCTTTTATTTCTCCAGAAAGGGCTTTTATATCTCTCGAGAGGGTTTCTCTAATATCTTCCATGCCTTTTTCGAGCCCGGCTAGAACCTTGAGAATTGTCATTCTGAACTCTAGATCTGACATATTACCGATGTCTGTATTGATTAGGTCCCTAGCCTTCGGTACTGCCTCTTGTTCTTTTTTTTGTGTTGAATTTTTACGTCTTGTCATTTTGTCCAGATAAGAGTAAATGAAGGGGCAAGTAAAATACTAAAAGGGTGGCAACAACCCCAGGAAAATATGCTTTAACCAAATTAGAGGAGATCCAAAATCGTGAGTGGTGAGTGGGGATAAAAAGGGGATAAAAAGAGGTTCAAAAAGGAAAAGAAAAAAAAAAAAAAAAAGAAAAAAAAAAAAAAAAAAAGAAAAAAAAAAAAAAAAAAAAAAGAAAAGAAAAGAAAAGAATTTTTTAAAAAAGAAAACACCTAAGAAAAATGTAAAAAAGAAAAAATATATATATTAGATAAACTAGTATAAAATCGTTAAAAAAGAAAAAGGTAACAGTTAAAAAAAAATTTTACCCGAAGGCGAGAAAAAAAAAAATGAAAAAGAAAAAATTAAATTAACTGCAAGACTAAAAAAAATCACAGGAAAAAAGCCATGAGTTCCGTGCTTGGCTTTCTCCTCCTCTGGAATTCTGCTGCTCTCCTTGGTATTGAAACCGCACTCCTTGGTAGGTGAACTTGGTCTTGGCTGGATTTCTTGTTGATCTTCTGGGGGAGGGGCCTGTTTTAGTGATTCTCAAGTGTCTTTGCCCCAGGCGGAATTACACCGCCCTTACCCGGGGCCGGGGTGAGTAATCCACTCGGGTTTGCTTTCAGGAGCTTTTGTTCCCTGAGCGCTTTCCGTAGAGTTCCAGAGGACGGGAATACAAATGGCGGCCTCCTGGTCTCCGGCCCGGAGGAGCCGAGAGCCCAGGGCCCCACTCCTCAGTGCGCGCTCAGAGAACCGCGCCCAGTTACTCCCGTCTGCCTGACCTCCGGCCGCGCTCCGAGCTCACCGAGCCTGCGACCGGTTCAAGGTAACACGGAGCTGCGAGCTTACTGTCGGCTCTGTCTCTGTAGCCGGCTTTCCCGTTCCAATACCCGCAAGCTCTGCGACACTCAGACACCCCCGATCCTTCTGTGACCCTGCGGGACCTGAGGCCACGCTGACCCCGCGTGGGCTTCGCCCCGGTTTAGCCTCTGGAGCGATGTCCCTCAGCGGAACAGACTTTTAAAAGTCCTGATTTTGTGCGCGGTTGCTCCGCCGCTTGCCGGGAGCCGGCCCCTCCCCCCCGGGGTCTATCTTCCCGTCGCTTTGGATTCACTTCCCTGCCGGTCCTACCTTTCAGAAAGTGGTTGTTTTTCTGTTTCCAGAATTGCTGTTCTTCTTCTCTTCGATCTGCCGATGGATTTTCAGGTGTTTGCAATCTTTAGATAAGCTATCTAGCTGATCTCCGGCTAGCTGAAGCAGTCTCAGCTTGCTACTTCTCCGCCATCTTGACTCCAAGTCCTGCTAGACGAGTTTAAAAGAAAAAAACAAAGGTGATGCTCCCAATACTCAGGTACTATTGCACCAGTTTCAGCAAGTCTAAGCAGGTCCCACCGACCCAACAGGTGCAAGACGGAAACAGGGAGCTCCCGCATGTGCACAGTGGTCTGCTTCTAAGGGAGATGTTATGACCTCTCTTACAATCTGTCTTGAGAGAAATGACTGGCAATGCTGAAGCTGAATCACATCTCCACTAGCTGATTTGGGATTGGTTTTAATGAAGCAGTTCCCTCTATTTTTTTTTCTTTCTTTTCTTTTTTTTTTTAAGATTTTATTTATTTATTTGACAGAGATCACAAGTAGGCAGAGAGGCAGGCAGAGAGAGAGAGAGGAGGAAGCAGGCTCCCTGCTCAGCAGACAGCCCCATGTGGGCCTCGATCCCAGGACCCTGGGATCATGACCCGAGCCGAAGGCAGAGGCTTTAACCCACTGAGGCACCCAGGTGCCCCTTCTTTTCTTTTCTTTTTTCTTTTTTTTTTTTGTGTGTGTGTGGTTTTTGGTGTCTGACTTCTTTCACTTAACATGATTTTTTCAAGGTTCATCCATGTGTAGCATATATCAATACTTCATTCCTTCACACAACCTGTCTTAGTTCAGGCTGCTATAACAAAACAACATAGACTGAGTGGTTTACACAACAAACATTTAGTTCTCATGGTGCTAGAGGCTGGAAAGTCTGATATCAAGGTGCTAGCAGATTTGTTCCTTAGCTTGTAGCTGGCCCCCTTCTCACTGTATCCTGAAATGGTGGAGAGAGGAAGCTCTAGTGTCTCTTCCTTTTCTTATAAGGGCATAATTCCATCATGGGGGCTCAAGACTTCATGACCTCATCTAAACTTAATTACTTCCCAAAGTTCCTACCTCCTCATATTAATATAGGACTTCTATATATGAATTTGGGCAGGAGACAAAATTCAGTCCATAACACAACACAATATTATTCCCTCATACGAATTTATTATATTTTATTTATTCATTCCTCAGCTGACTGGCATTTGGGTTGTTTCTGCTCTTTAGCTATTATGAATAATAATGCTATGAACACTTGTGTATATATTTTGTGTGGACACAGGATTTCAATTTTCTGGAGAATATACTTGGGATTGGAATCACTAGCTCATACAGTAATTGTTTTACCACCTGAGGACCTGTCAATCTAATTTCCCAAGTGGCTGCACCATTTTACAATCCTACCAGCAATATATGAGGGTTCCAATTTCTCCAAATCATCACTAACACTTTTATTGTCTGTCTTTTATTATAACCATCCATCCTAGTGGGTATGAAGTGGTATCTCATTGTGGCTTTGATTTGCCTTTCCTTAATGACTAATAATGTTGAGCATCTTTTTGTGTGTTTATTGGTCATTTGTATATCTATCTTCTTTGGAGAAATGTCTATTTGAATCTTTGCCCATTTTTAATTGGGTTATTTGTCTTTTGGTTATTGAGTGTAAGAGCTCTTTACATGTTCTGAATATAAATCCCTTATTAAATATATGATTTGTGAGTATCTTATCCCATTCTTTGGATTGTCTTTTTACTTTCTTGATAGCATCCTTAAAAGCACAAAAGGTTTTTTTTTATTTTGACTATAAATTGTTTTATTTATTTATTTTTTATTTATTTTCAACATAACAGTATTCATTATTTTTGCACCACACCCAGTGCTCCATGCAATCCGTGCCCTCTATAATACCCACCACCTGGTACTCCAATCTCCCACCCCCACCCCTTCAAAACCCTCAGATTGTTTTTCAGAGGCCATAGTGTCTCATGGTTCACCTCCCCTTCCAATTTCCCCCAACTCCCTTCTCCTCTCTAACTCCCCATGTCCTCCATGCTATTGGTTATGCTCAGCAAATAAGTGAAACCATATGATAACTGACTCTCTCTGCTTGACTTATTTCACTCAGCATAATCTCTATGTTTTCCTAACATGTAATGAATGGTTTCATAAAATTTTATAGCAGGTAGGAAAGTAATTCAGGAGAATATTACAAGAAGAACTTGAGAAACTAAATGATAATTAACTAAAAGTAAAAATATTTTTCATGGGCAGGAAATTAATTACACATAGTTAAAATATAAGAATAAAGTCTCTAATAAGTTTTTACTTCTTTTCATATGTGCAAATGCACATAAAACAGATTGCAAGAAGTTATTTTACAAACACAAGCCAGAGAAAAATGTTTTTTTCATTGTTTGCCTCAAAACCTAAGTGTTATTGAAGGTAAAATAGAATTGATAACTCAGGTTAATGGGCTGGTGTCCATAAATGATACACAGCTATATTTAAAAAGTTATTAGTCTAATATTCTAAACCATGGTTAATGATACTTTATTCATAAAAGTTGCTCTTGTAATAAAACTTTCTGGTTAATTTCTCCCCTCTCATTGGAATCTTTGGTAGTTAAAAAACAAAAAAAGTAAATTCAATACATGTCTGAAACTTTTCCAAGAGTTCATGCAGAGCCTACAAAGTTAACAGTTTATAAATTATCCTTACCTCTAGAAAGAAAACAGACGCAAGAAAATCAGAACCTCTATAGTGTTCACTCCTGCTAAAATACTTCTTCAATGTCCTTTGAGCTATTCATCTCCTTTTTTTCTTTTTTGAGTTGTAACTGAAATATGACATTCTATTAGTTTCAGGTATACAGCATAATGGTTTATTATTTGTATATATTGTGAAATTATCACCACAATAAGACTAGTTAACATCTATACCACACATAATTAAAAACTTTTTTCTTGTGATGAGAACATTTAAGATCTACTCTTAGTGACTCTGAAATATACAATATAGTAATTATAGTCACTATGCTGACCATTATACCTCCATGACTTATTTATCTTATAACTGGAAGTTTGTACCTTTTGACCACCTTCACCCATTTCACCCAACCTCCACTCCCCATCACTAATCTGTTCTCTGTATTCTATGAGCTCTGTTCTGGGTGTTTTTTTAGATTCACCTGTAAGTGAGATTATACAGTATTTGTTTTTCTGTGTCTGATCTATTTCTTTTAGCATAATGTCCTCAAGGCCCATTCATATGTTGCAAATGGCAAGATTTCATTCTTTTTTAGGACTGAATGTTTCATTGTGTGTATAGATACCACATCTTCTTTATCCATTCATCTATAGATGGACACTTAGGTTGCTACTATGTCTTAGCTATTGTCAATAATGCCGCAATGAACATGGGGGTGCACATATATTTTTGAATCAGTGTTTTCATTTCTTTCAGATAAATACCAAAAAGTGGAAATGCCCGATCATATGATATTCAATTTTTAATTTCTTGAGAAATCTCCATATTATTTTCCATGGTGATATATCAATTTACATTCCCATCAATAATGCACAAGGATTGCCTTTTCTCTACATCCTCACCAACACTTGGTTATTGCTTGTCATTTTGATAAAAGCCGTTCTAACAGGTGTGAGGTAATACCTCGTTGTGGCCTTACTTCACATTTCACTGACAATTAGTGATGTTGAGCACCTTTTCATGTATCAACTGGACATACGGACATTTTTTTTTTAATTTCTTTTCAGCATAACAGTATTCATTGTTTTTGCACCACACCCAGTGCTCCATGCAATACGTGCCCTCCCCAATACCCACCACCTGCTTCCTCCCACCTCCCACCCCCACCCCTTCAAAACCCTCAGGTTGTTTTTCAGGGTCCATAGTCTCTCATGGTTCACCACCCCTTCCAATTTCCCCCAACTCCCTTCTCCTCTCCATCTCCCCATGTCCTCCATGTTATTTGTTATGCTCCACAAATAAGTGAAACCATATGATAATTGAGTCTCTCTGCTTGACTTATTTCACTCAGCATAATCTCTTCCAATACCGTCCATGTTGCTACAAAAGTTGGACATTCATCCTTTCTGATAGAGGCATAATACTCCATAGTGTATATGGACCATATCTTCCTTATCCATTTGTCCATCGAAGGGCATCTTGGTTCTTTCCACAGTTTGGCGACCATGGCCACTGCTGCTATAAACATTGGGGTACAGATGGCCCTTCTTTTCACTACATCTGTATCTTTTGGGTAAATACCCAGTAGTGCAATTTCAGGGTCATAGGGAAGCTCTATTTTTAATTTCTTAAGGAATCTCCATACTGTTCTCCAAAGTGGCTGCACCAACTTGCATTCCCACCAACAGTGTAAGAGGGTTCCCCTTTCTCCACATCCTCTCCAACACATGTTGTTTCCTGTCTTGCTAATTTTACCCATTCTAACTGGTGTAAGGTGGTATCTCAATGTGGTTTTAATTTGAATCTCCCTGATGGCTAGTGATGATGAACATTTTTTCATGTGTCTGAGAGCCATTTGACATACGGACATCTTTGAAAAAAATGTCTATCCATATCCTCTGCCCATATTTTAATCACACTGGCTGTTTTTTGGTTTTTGCTATTAAATTCTTTATATATTTTGGATATTAACCCCTTATCATATATATGATTTGCATATATTTTCTCCCATTTGGTAGGTTGTCTTTTCATTTTGTTGATGGTTTTCTCTGCTCTCCAGAACCTCTCTGTTTTTTAGTGTAATATTAAACACCAAAATGGCACAAGTTATGGACAAATTTTTTATAATAATACTGTATCACCTATATGATATCATTTGTGTAATGCTAAAGTATCATTTGTATCACACCATTATTGCAAGAATATGAAATTTATCTTTCCTGAGAAAGATGCATTCAGATTTTGGTATACGTTAGTTCTCGATTTATTTCTATTTTTTTCTCAAGAAAAAGGCTGAAACATTAAACGAATCAAAATGTTAAGAACTTCATGTGAAGTCTTACATTAAACCTCAGCTCTAATAAACTAGAGCCACAACTCACACAATTTGTACACCCTCCATTCTCTAGCTGCTTCTGAAAAGAATGGAAATGCTTCTGAGTAACACCCTTTAGTGAGTGAGTTTTGATACTCTCATTGAGTCTCACCTTTCTACTCAGTGTCCTGATTCCATCAAGTTCACCACAGTTTTGTGGCTGGCAGTCCATGCCAGAAATTTATAGGACAATAAAAATCCCTATAGTGGCATGTCATCCTTCCATTTTAGAACAAAACCTCCTTCACCATCTTTAATGTATAGAGTTATGTTCACTTTGTTTATGGTTCTGGAAAGAATAAGGAAATGATAGATGATATGGCAAATTGGTGATCTGTTTCTATCCACCCATCAAGCAGTCATTAATTATGTGTTGTATGTCCAACATATAAACCTAAAACATGATTATTGTCCTTGTGGAGATCACAACATAGTTGGGAAGTCAAGATGCATACACAAAAACTTTTAGGTAGGAAGAAGCAGGCATCAGGAAAGACATGGTATGGATCTTGCTTGATCTATTGCATAGTACAGCCATGTTTTGGTTAACCTTGTTTGCTCCTGATATTAGCTACATTGATTCCAGGTCCTTCCTGATCCTAATTTTCAGGTAACTGAGGAAAAATCTTTTGTCCCTATTACTTCCAGAGCACAATATTCCACTACTAGGTTCTCTGAAAATCTGAGAGGTCATTACTCTATCTATGCACGTTATGCTAGAATGGACCACAGTCCTGCCTTGTGACCTCAGCTTTATGTAGATTTCACCCTGGCTCTGATTTAAGATCCAAATAAGGGTCCGAGAGGGTTAAACTCAAGACCAACCTGGGAAAACTACCCATGATGTACTCAAATCACCTCTTACCCCTGATGATGACCTATAGTTCTTAGGTTAATCTCATGTACTATATCAGGATTCTCTAGAGAAACTCAACCAATAAGGGGGTTATTATAAGGAATTGACCTATGATTATGGAGGCTAAGAAATCTCAAAATCTGCCAGAGACCCAGGAAAGCCAATGGTATAAATTCCAATCCAAGGGCAGGAGAAGACCATGACCCAGTTCAGCAAGCAGGCAGAATGATAAAAGGAGGATTT
This sequence comes from Mustela putorius furo, assembly GCF_011764305.1. Classification (NCBI taxonomy): domain Eukaryota; kingdom Metazoa; phylum Chordata; class Mammalia; order Carnivora; family Mustelidae; genus Mustela; species Mustela putorius. Next base: position 27,653,669 of record NW_025421987.1, read on the forward strand.
TCTCCTTCCTCAAACTCGGTATTCAGGCCCTCAGTGGATTGGATAATGATGTCCACCCACACTGGAGAGGGCAGTCTACCTTTCTGAGTACAGCAATTTAAATACTAATCTTATCCAGAACACTTACAGACACAACCAGAACCAATGTTTATTTGGGTTACCCTATGTTGCAGTCAAAACTGACACAAAAAATTAACCATTGCACACATACACACAAAATTAACCATCATATGTACCCTATTTTTCTTTCCTTCATAATGATTTCTCCCCAGTCTTTAATGCAAAGGACCCTATAGGAGCTGAGCCCATGATCTTTCCTCCAAACACATTTATTTTGACTGATAACTGAGATGTTTGAACTAGAATCCTCACTACAATATTTTTTTAGCTTAGGACCTGCCACAATCAGACTTCTCCTATCCATCCAACCTTACTCTCCTTTGTTATCTGCAGTGGGTGATAGTGTCTCCCCCAAAAGATATGTCTAAGTCCTAACCCCTATCAATATGATCTTTTTACGGAAATAACATCTTTACAAAGGATCTTTGGGTAAAATTATTCTGGATTTAAGGTGAGCCCTAAATCCAATTATTGGTGTCCTTGTGGAGAAGGGAGAGGGAAATTTAAGCCATGGAGACACAGTGAAGAAGACATGTGAAGACAGAGGCAGAAACTGGAGTAGTGCATATATGAGCCAAAGAACACCAAGGATTGCTGACAGACACCAGAAGCTAAGAGATGAGCATTGAATGGTTTCTCCCTCAAGACCTTCAGAAAGAACCAACTCTGCCAACACCTTGCTTTCAAACTTCTACCCTCCCTCCAAACTGTGAGAGAATATGTTTCTATTGTTTCAAGCCACCAAATTTATGGTAGTTTGTTACAGCAACCGTAGGGAATGAATATTCTAGCTAACAGTCTCCTCAAAGTTCCTGAAATATATTATTCTCTTTCCTACCTCCATACATCTGTTTAATTATTTTCCCACCCCAAAATGCCATTTCCTTCACCTTTTCATTTATCCTTCCTAGCCTTCAGAGCCTTTCTCAATCCTACCTAGTCCAAGCAACCTTCTCCAGCTGTTCTTACCCACTTATATTCTTAACTGTCTGTATTGATATATATTATATTCTGTCCTTCCCTACAAGTTAAGTTTCTGTGACTTGTTTTCCTAAAGAAAGCAAAACTTCCATGAGTACAGATTCCTATGCTGCACCCATATAACCTTAAACTAGCAAGCAATTGACAAAGATATATTCAATTACTCTGTATTAGTGTATAACCCAAGAGAATGGGGTTCACAGCTACAGCACCACTAATATTAAAAGCAAAATCTCAGTGATCTTACTATAGACTCACTCCCAGGCTGAATCTGCTGTACCCAATTCAAAGAGCATGATTGAGATTTCAGGTCATTCCCCTGAAGCACTACTCAAGTCTAAACTTCCACTCCAAAAACTGTTACTGTCACCCTATCTTGTTTTGTGAAATAAAAAGGGGAACTATGGAGGTTCCCACAGCAAGACTTTATAATTCCTATAGCATCACAGTAATTACTGATACTGAAGATTATTGGTGCATTTAAGTTGCAGAAGGCAGAGGCTGTTGAAGCTTTGTATCAAAGAAGTAGAAAATAAAATGAATGAACCTGACCTCAAGAAAAGCTTTAAATCCTCCTTCATGATCAAAGCATGAATGAAATACTTTCTTTGAGTAGAATGGTCTTGAATGGATATTTTCAAATTATCATTATATTTCTTCCTTCTTCAGTCCCAAACCATTTAGACAAATTTATCGTCTCTATAACTTCTCACCTTTGTATTTTCAGGACTCCCAAGTAGGAACCTATGACATTCCCTATAAAACACAGGGAACCTGAGGTCTTCAAGTGTGAAGCTAACCTTGCTCCAGGAAAGGACTTAGAAAGGAGTTATGGACCAGTTGTCAGAGATGCCATTAGGACAAGATGCACAGCAGATGTTTCTCCCTCTGGCCTATTCTGTTAATACAGTATGAGCTGTAATGTGACTAAGTAGGTGGGATTGGGAGGACACCATAGAGGACATATTATTGAGACATAAAATCTTCATGGAAGTTTTCCTCTCTGAGTCAGCCTTAGGCCACAACATTGCCTGCCTTCTGTGGTATAATGGAATCCATGTGGTCCATAAAATCTTCCAAGATCTACAAACCAAGCAGTCATTGCCTCTCCCAAATTATCCAAAAATCCAAAGGGGTGTTCCTGGGTGATACAACTCTTCAACTTACCACCAAAACTAGCTAAGCAAAGATTTCGCATCCACACTCCACAAGTCCCACAGAGAAGTCTTCACAATCCATCTGCCCCTCCCACTAACCCAGGTGTCAGTGTTTCTGCGAAGTGCAAGTGCTTCTTCTCTATTTTATGCTTGGTCAGGATAAGTTCCCAGGAAAACTGAGTCTCAAAATAGTTGAGTCTCAGCTCTCGTGTTTTCTCTTTCTCTATCTCTCCCTCCATCTTTTCCCTCTCCCTTCCTCTTCCTCTCCCCTTCATGCTCCCCCCCCCCTTTCCCTCTCTCTCTCTCACACACACACACACTTGAAGGGCCAGGTTTGGCTCATTATTTCCTTTCCCATAATTCACATTCCTTCAACAGGTTATCAAGCATCAAAAATGTCTTTCCCAAGACACTGAGGGAAAAAAGCACTGGCCTCTTTACATACAGATATGTATAACACACAGGGCCCTTTTGCTGAGTGTGTGGGTACACTACACACATGCACAGAGCTGCAAGGATGGCTGACTAGCACAAATCCCACCAACCACCATCTTGTTGGGTCTTCCAGGTCTTCATAGAAAATTCTATCTCAAAGACCACCAGCCTTTTCCTGAAATCTGGCCTCTACTGTTAACACTCGGGTGTCTGCAAATAATTTTTGTACATTCCAGAATAGTGGTTCTCAACCTGACTGCACATTAAAATCACCTGGAAAATTTTCTCAAAAAGGTCATGCCTGCCTACCCTAAAGATTCTGGTTTAATTAGCCAGGGACATACTTTCAGATCAGGGAATTAAATGTTCCCAGGTAGCTATGATGTATGACCCAGGTCAAGAGGACCTGAGTAGAAGGGAGCAGGTCAGTTCCAGTCTCATTTTACAAATGGTCCACAGCCTTTATGTAAATTCATAATTGCAAATAGACTTGAGAGGCAAGTGAGATGCTAACTACTCTCACCATAAGTATCTTAACCCTGCTTCTGCCCACCCATTACAACTACTTACTTCTCAATTATGGTCAAAAACAAATATAAAAAATATTTTTGTAAGCAACATTGTGTCTCCTTTCATTTACTGTCTCAGCAGGAAGATGTTAACCGTTAGCTTTGTAACAGGTAGTCAAGATAAAAAAATATACCATTAAGGGACGTTAGAATGTGTTCCTCATATAATCACATCTGTTATTCACTCATTGTTATTCAAATTCATATTCAAAGCAGGACAAAGAGTCATAGCTTTCCTATTTTGTGCAACTGTATGCTATTTTAATTAGCAGCAAGCACAGTTAATTATCTGAAAGGTCTTCTATTATTAGAAGCAAATAGTTTCTCCTAAAAATGCTAATAAATAACACCATTACATGACATATGGTCATAAACCTGCTCCAAGTGAGGACAAGTCCAGTTTATCAGATTTTCCTCTGTCTCATAAAGTTCTCCACTCTTTCAGAGCCTGAAATTTAATTGCAAAGAGAAACTATAAACGATGCTGCAGAGTACATGAGGAAGAATTAGCCATCATCTTTATTTATGAGTATTCTAAACAAAGAAGCTAGTAAATATGGATACAGTGAATGTCTCCCAGGCCACACCAACTGGAGGGTAAAAATAGGGTCACCATATGTTATAAACAGGATTTGTTGGGTTTGTTCTCCAACAACTCTGCCAAAACTCTGATCCCCTCAAATAAATCTCAAAGAATGCTGGGAACCTTCAGTGGGTACGAGAACTCTGGTTTGTATTTGCCATGAATAGCTGCCTTTTCTTCTGGCCTGCCCAAGCTCACAAATGTGACAGTGCCTATCTTGGAGGACCACAGGGTTGTGAGCTACACTATCACAACCTGCTAAAGATGTAGCACCTGTTCTAAGACTGCCACAGCCACACTGTGGAGGTATAGCCTTTACACCTCAAATGGATGCTCTCATACAGGCAATCACCTTCCCCTGGGACTTAAACATGACCCCATGGAATCTGAGCCAGGGAACAATATGGTTGAAAAGCATTTGCTTTATTTAAAATCATCCCTCTTACCCTTCCCCTCTGCTTTGGTCCATTCTCCGAGAATCAAGCAGGTGTCTTCATTTTCTCTTACCATATTTTTTTTAAGTTTTTTTTTTTTTAAGATTTTATTTATTTGACAGACAGACAGCGAGAGGGAATACAAGCAGGGAGAGTGGAAGAGGGAGAAGCAGGCCTCCCACTGAGGAATGAGCCCAACTCTGGGCTTGATCCCAGGACCCTGGAATCATGACCTGAGCCAAAGTCAGACACTTAATGACTGAGCCATCCAGGCACCCCTCTTACCACATTTTTTAGTGAAGATTCTCCAGTTTACCAATTCACTCCTCCTTACTCATAGTCCTCCATATGTATTCATTCACTCATTCATTCATTCATTCATTCACAGCCTATGCTAGACATCATTGAGGATTCAACAATGACCTGGACAGATACAGTCCTCTCCTCACAGACTGAGTGCTACAAGCAAGTTGTACGATAGGGAAGCCCAAGGCGCTGTACACACACAGAGGACAGGCACTTATTTGTGTCATCAAGGAAAGGTGCTCAGAGGAAAGAAATGACCTCAAAACACAAACTTAACAAAAGAGTAGGACCCAGGCAGCCAGGGCAGAGCAGGAACAAGAGGACAAAGAGAGGGTTGGATGATGAAAAGAGGAAGGGGCAACTCCGGGCATAAAGAACGTCATATACAAAGCCCCAGAGGTTAGGTAGAACATATCAAATTCCAAAAATAATCCCAGAAGACTCATTTCCACCAAAATTTTAACTTTCTTCTCCAACAACTTGTAACCACAAGGACTTGATCTCCTTCTTCTTTGAGAAAGTTTTAAATAAGGACAGGGTCTTAAGTCAGATGAAAACAGATTAATGGCAGAATACCTATTAAATTTAAATTTCAGATAAACAACAATAATTTTTGGTGTAAATATGCCTCAAATATCATATGGGATATACTTATACTAAAAAGTATTTGCTGTTTATCTGGAATTCAAATGTAACCGCATCTACTGTATTTTTATATGCTAAGTCTGGCAACTGTAAATCATGAAAATGACCACATTCACTGGAAAATCAATTGGAAAAATAAGAGATAAGATTACAAAAGCAGACATCAATGGTAAAAACATAAAAAATTTAACTCACAGAAAAAAGACTACAACAAGCCAAGCAAATTTCCTTGTCTGAGTTCTAAATAACTAAAACCCATGAGAAGGTTCTACCATAGCAATTAGAGGGTTTACTGCCAAAAGCACTTTATAAAGAGCAGGACTGCAGACAAAGTATCCCTAAAACTGAGACCCCAGCTCCCTAGTAACCACCAGCTCAGGTAATGAACTTGATACCAACAGGAGACCTGAAATCATTGAAAAACAGGGCCAGCCATCCCTAGATTCCTGTTCTCACAGAGCCAAGTGCTGACTGCATCAGGGTTCTTGAGAGCTCTGATGGTGGAAACACATCTAAGTGCCTGTGTGTTTATCTTCATATGTCTAACTATAATGTAGCCCACTGCTCACATTTCAGGTCCAGTCTCAATATATAGGCCTTACCTCTGTCTCAGCAGGAAATGGATGAAAATCAACATGTCCTCGGGGAGATAACAAGTTTATACCTGCAGAAAACAAACAAACAAAACAAATGCGGAATAGGGAGGGGAGAGGTTTTCTGCTTTCTTAGTCCTGATCTAAAGAACAGTAGTGTTTGATGAAGAAATTAAATAGAAAGGAGGGGAGTTATAAATAAAATTTAATGGAAAAATTTCTGGGTCTTTAATGCCTCTGTTAGACTGGTTTAGGTCTCTGTGTGTGTCTGTGAGAAAGAGAGAGAAAGAGACAGAGTTCAAGAGATTAATATGATGGACACAAAGAAAGATTAAAAACAAAATATTCTTATTCTGTTGCAATATCCATAAAATTGTTGACCTTAAGTGGGAATGTACTATATTTGAGGACAGAGAATAAAACCAATAAATTTCATAAAACTGTAGTGAATGCCAGATATTGAAAGTCTTACCAAAGCAGACATCTGCTTCCATCTCTAAGAGACAAAAGAGATATACTCTCTAAAAACAGTACACATATACATATACATGATAGATGTGCGTATGCATATCTAAAAAGACACAAAAACAAGAAGTTACAAAGTACAAATGCACAGCCCCTCTTTTCAAATCAAGATGCACCTTCCTGGTCTGTAATTCATTTATTCCTCATCCCCAGTCTTCTGCCCCAGACGCTTTAAATTCCACAAGGACCTGAAGGTCTCAGTTTGCACATTCAGTCCTAATCTGAAATTATGGTTTGGAATCCAGCTTTGATTGGTTCAAATGCCTGCAAGCCCCACTTCTCATTCCTTACCCCCTTCAATCCATCCTCTCCCCAAGAAACCTAAGTACACTCATCCCCAGGCTTCAGAGAGACAGCCTCTTCTTTCCAAAAGTAAACAGAGCTGTCGGGTGAGTCATGCCAGCTGATCTTCCCATCCAGTTCTTAGTATCACATTAAAATGAAAAACAGGGTTTGCTCGTAAGTTTCATATTCATAAACTTGAATATATATTGTAATGTTTTACATTTAAAAGGTTGGATTCTTTCTGGAGATAGACACAAAATATATTAAGAAAAAAGAAAGTTAAGCTTTGCTTGTATGAAATAATGTAAAATAGAGGTGGGCCATGTTAAAAATTATCTCAGATGGACATTCTAATGAACCAAAATTGCTATGTTTTCAAATAAAATAATCTAAAGCAATGTGAACATTGACTTAAAATAGGTAGTTATTCCCCATCCTTTTCTTTTTTTAAGAAATAGTTTTCTTATTTCAAAAATATTAATGGAAGTTTGGGAAACCAAAAGCACAAAGAAGAATATTTAAATTACCCATAATCCTACCCCTTAGCAGTAACCACCATTAAATAATATGTTGGTATTTAGCCTCCTAGTCTTTTGTTTTGTATTTACATGATGTTCCTATAAAATGAGATCATCCTGTGTTTGTTGTTTAGTAACAACTTTACCAATAAACATATATACAGGCAATATGTTCACATCATTAAAGATACTTCTAAAACACATAGATAATTTTTAAGCACTGTAAATATTTCATTGCTTAAGTAGCAATGCATTAAATTTGACAAATGGAAACACTTGTTATTTTGTGATGTGTCTTAATTTAGAGAGTTTGAGAGTTTAGCTGCTTCCCTCCCACTTTAGTTTTCTCTCTTGCTCATGTTCTCTCTCACTCTTCCCCTCCCCATCAGCAGTAATAAACTTAACATCCCCTTAACTAAACTTTTTGCACATCTAGTTATTTCCTTGACATAAATTCTTAGAAATGTAATTCCTGGATCAAAGGGAATTCTCTCTGATTTCTGAACAAATGTTTGTTTTTCTCCTGTTATGTCCCAGGATTAAGCAAGAGCCCCACATGGGTCTTTTCAATAATGCATGCAGTTTACAAGCATGGCTCTCATCGTGTGATTCACTTACAATTTCTAATTCCAACACCCCAAGTGAAAGATGTTCAGTATATTTAATTATTTTTTAAAGATCAGAATCATTGAAACTCTCTTATGCCGAAAACTCCAGCCATTTCTAGTTCATTAAACTATATCATAAAATTAAATCAATTCATAGGAGGAACTTTACATCATAAAGTTAAGGAGCTAATTCTGTCCCTAAGTAATATGGAAAACTATGTTATTCTTAACTCTAAAGTCAATGAACTGCAGGCACATACAACAACATGAGAGAATCTTATAGGCTTTATGTTGATCAGAAGCTAAACCAAAAAGAGTACATATTTATGATTCCATTTTTGCAAAGTTCAAGAATAAGTGGAACTAACAGGGATAGAAGTCAAAATGATGTTTACTTCTCAGGGTCAAGGAAAATGATATTGACTGGGAAGCCGCCCAGGGAGAGCCATCTTGAGTGTTGGAGATATTTTATCTACTGGTCTGGATGATGGTTACATAGGTATACATAAAAAAAAAAAACTACTAAAATTTACATGCAGGGCCTGGTGGCTCAGTCAGTTAAGAGTCTGACTCTTGATTTCAGCTCAGGTTATGATCTCAAAGCTGTGAGATCAGCCCTGCATCGGGTTCCATGCTAGATGTGGAGTCTGTTTGAGATTATCTCTCTCTCTTTCTGTCTCCCTTTGCCCCTCCCCCCACACAAACTCGTGCTCTCTCTCAAATAAATCTTCAACAGAAGAAAAAATTCAATTAAAAAGCTATTATTTACATATAAAAATTGAACAATACACTTAAAGTTTGTGGACTTTCAATTTACATACTTTATTCTTATATATTATAGCTTATTTTTTTTAACTCAAAAAAAAATCTAAGTTCAATATCAAAGATTTACATACTACAGATTATGTTTCCTAGGACTGATATGATAAAATACCACAAATGAGTGCCTTAAAACATCAGAAATTTATTATGTCACAGTTCTGGGTTCTACAAGTTTGAAACCAAGGTGTCAGCAGGGCCATGTCCCTATAAAATCTGTAGGGTAATCCTTTCCTTGCCTAGCCCTAGCCTCTGACAGTTTGCCAGCAATCTTCGACATTCCCTGGCTTATAGATGCATCTCTCTAATCCTCTATCTTCACATGGCCATGTGCTTATAAGAACACCAGTCATGTTGAATTATGGGCCCACCCTATTTACATATGACATCATCTAATTATATCTGCAGGCACCCTGTTTTCAAACAAGGTCACGTTCTCAGGTACTGGGGGGCTAGGACATCAACATATATTTTGGGAGGATGCAATTCAACCCATTAAATTTCACAGTATTGTTTTTAAGGTTTTATTTATTTATTTGAGAGAGAGAGAGAGAATGGGGGGGGCATAAGAAGGGGGAGGGTTAGAGGGAGAAGCAGACTCCCTGCCAAGCAGGGAGCCTGATGCAGGACTCAATCCCGGGACTCCAGGATCATGACCTGAGGCGAAGGCAGTCACTTAACCAACTGAACCACCCAGGCACCCCCACAATATTCTTTTTAAATTGTCTTTCAAAAGCTTGAATTCTGCACCAGGAACCAAAATGAAGAAAATGTTATCTGAAAGAGTTTCTATGAGAGTTGGCAGTGAACAGACTGCCTTTGCAAGGAGATTCCTCAGGAAAGCCTCAGTTAGGACTACAGGTTTGTTTTTAGTTTCCAGAGTATATATCAGAGGGAGGAAATATAATTACTTGTAAATAATTACTCAAAGGGAATTCAAGGATGTCAAGAGAGAGATGAGAATGAGTGCCAACGCAGTGTGGTACTTCTGACATTTCAAGATGTGTTATGCTCATTGTTTTCCTACATCAGCCAGCTGGCTGCCTCAAAGGAAGTTTTGGTGGGACAGAAAACAGAACCAAACAAAGCAAAATCCAGAAATGAGCCTCTCTGGATTTTGCGTTCTAGACTGAGGAGATTAGATGGGCAGACATAACACTTGGACAGCAATTTGAAAGCGAATCTCACCCCTGCCCCTTAGATGTGAGAAGGATTCTTTCAACCTTGGGATATAAGAAAAAGAGAAAGGGGGCCTACTTTCTGATTCCTAAGAGACCCAATGGGATTGGGAGTGTGGTGGTCAGAAGCCAGAGAAGGAATACTACAGCAGAAGAGACCATGGACAGACTCACAGATTTCTCTGCCCAAGGTAAGTTATAGCATCAACTGAGAGAGTTTCAGGGTCCTGGGGCCATGTAGAAAGTCAAGGGTGCTCTCTCTAGAGACCTATGAAAGCCAAGGACCCCATGGGCCCCTTACCCAACACACAGGGGAAAAAAGTGATTCATTAAATTGATAATGAGATCCAACATAGTTTATCCCCATTTATAAGACATTTAATATAAATAAATGCACAAGTCAGAAAAACATATCCCTTGTCAGATCATACACAGCAATTTTTGGTTCTCATATCACAGTCACCTAAAAAATCCAGCAAAAGGAGAAAATATTAAATACTCCAAGAGGGACAGGAACTAAAACTGGGTTTAAGCTGAAACCTGGAACCAATGATTTTGCCTTTTTAAAAATACTTTCTTTAAATACTTTTTAAAAATACTGTTCAGTTCACATCTAAAGAAGAAGGAAAAAAAAGTATTTGATACACTGTCCAGGATATAAGAGCACAAAGGAAACTCAGATCAACAATGACTGGTGAAGTCTTGTCCACAAAAATCAATATGGAAGAAGAAAGCAACAGATGGGAAGCAAGAAGAGATGCTGTGAGAAGCATTTCAATGACTAGCAAGGCATGTCTTGCTACTTCTCTTAAATCCATCTGCCAACATTAACCATGCATGATTCCTCAGCTGTAAAAAATAAATTCCACTAACAGAAAGACTTTTAGAAGAACACTGGTTTAAAGTAGACATGTTAGGGTGCCTGGGTGGCTCAGTGGGTTTAGCCTCTCCCTTTGGCTCTAGTCATGATCTCAGGGTCCTGGGATCGAGTCCCATGTTGGGCTATCTGCTCAGCGGGGAGCCTGCTTCCCCACTCTCTCTCTCTCTCTGCTTGCCTCTCTGCCTATTTGTGGTCTCTCTCTCTGTCAAATAAATAAAGTCTTTAAAAAAAAAAGAAATCAGACATGTTTATACATGCCTATATAAGATTATGCTGTCTCTAGCACATCAAACTGGACTGTATCCATTCAGTTTGCTCGTTATTAAGTAGTTCTACCTTCTCGTTATAGCACCACTGAATAGTTCTGCCTTCCACCTGACCTCATAGATGACCATGATTCCTGAGCCAAAATTTGGAAAATCTGATCTGACAGAGAAGTTTTTTTTCTGATTAATGACTTTAATATATATATATTATATATATATAATATATATATATTACATTATAATTTATAGGAATAATACATGTATTCCTATAAATGAAGAACAATTATGTCAGATTTAGTTAGAAATTTAATTAATGGTTTTTTGAAAAGTATAAGATTACATTAAATTGAGTCTCAGTTAGGAACCCCAGGACATATGGTCATCATACGAGGATAACTGAGCTTTGTAGAGGAGGGAGCAGCCATAGCCATCATCTGGAAACTGTCCCTTGCTTCTAGCAGCACAGAAGTTTGTCTCAGGAAAATTGATCACCATGTGAACACAGGGTCCAGCTCAGCATCCTGTGCCAAGGAAGACCTGACTATATCATCTGGTGATGATAATGAGAAAAGAAGGATTCCACAGGCTGAAGCAGAGCATTTACTGGGACCCAGTTCCCTTCGACTGCATTCAGATAACCCCAGATCTGCTGTCAGCAGCTCACTACGTGCTCCTTTCCACCCCTAAGTACAGTCGTGCTGTTCCGTGGAAGTCTGAGATTTCTTTCCAACAGACCTAATCACGAGACGGCCTTTTCTGCATGTTCGCCAGTTCTGTTAGTTACATCTTGTGCCTTGCTTCTCAAATTAATTCATCACCAAATGAACATTTTGGCCAGAGCAAAAAGAGTAAATATTTCCATTTCTAAAATAGTAGAAATCATCACAGAAAATAAACATTATTTCGATTCATTGATTACTCTCCACCATCTGCCAATCCATTTGACTTTTTTTTTTCTATTATTTAAATTCACTTACCAACATATAGTATTTGACTTTTCAAATAAATAAGCTGATTTCTTGGTTGAAGATAAAAGTATAACACTTCTTAAATCGTAAAAAACATAATTGAAATTTATCATTCTGGTGCTATCCAGGAGACCTGACAACGTCTGATAAAATATAGATGTGTAGATGGATGGATGAGGAACTTGAGTCACAAAGAGCTTAAGGCAGCAGATCTCAAACTTGAATGTACATCAGAATCATGTTAACATCAGGACCTGTTGACAAATGAAACTCAACTCTAGCATTAAAGATTATTTCAGAGGGTCTGGATGGGAGGGCCAGGAATCTGCTTGCAGGCGGATATAACCTACATATCTAACAGCCACTCCATGTGATTCCAATCTATCTAGAATGCACTATGAAAATATATGGAAATGATCCCCAGGGTCACACAGAAATGGCAGAGTCTCAGCTTGGACTTTGAGGACCATGCTGAGAGGCAAGGAAAGTGTCATGACCCGTGGGCCTGACTCTCCCTCCTCTGCCCTGTTTTTCACTGTCAAACTGCCCTCACATTTGCAATGATGCCATCTGGGTTAATGATTATATTGGAATTAAAATTTGAATGGCATGTTGCAAAATATTCCTCACCATTACATACCTCACCATTATTAGGTCCCCATAATAAACAATAGGTACATTTATTATCTTCATTTCACAAGAGATTAAAATGAGGCTCAAAATAGTTAATTTGTCTGAAATCACACAGCATGAAAAAAAGTACTACAGCCATATACAAACTCACAGTTTAGGCATATAACCTTACTACTTCCCTGAAGGGGCTAAGTGCAATGGATCAGCTTTTCCTATTTGAAATTTTGCCATCATCAAGTTCATCCAATTTCTCATCCAATTTCTCTTCCATCAGTCAGTGAGTTGTATTTATTTGGCACCCACTGTGTGCAGAAGACCAAATACAGGAATTAAAACAGAGGTCCACGATTGCTTTTACAGGAGTTCAGGGTAGTATTGGATCTTAGCATATTTTTCATTTGTATCACTGTGCTTTTTCACTTCTTCAGAAGCACATCTGGACTTCTATAAAGTGTTCACAGTGGGTTACAAGAAAATATTTTCCAAATTGCTTCCTGATTTGTATTCAGTTTTTAAAACCCAGCATGGTTTGGGTTGCTATTTAACTCATTCTAAAGCGGAACCAGGGATTCTCTTGAAAATAGAACTTTCACTTACAATTTAAACCCCATTGCAAAATTCAAAGCCTCTTCAACGGAGTGACCTCAAACTAGAGGAAAAAAATATTATGTACCCCTGAGGCACAAACACCCTCTCCAGAGCTAATCTTGCCACTATCACCCACCATCCCAGTACCAACCCTATCTATTCAGTATAAAAGAATTGGTGGGAGGGAGTAGGGATTTTCCAAAAGTCTGTGGAGAGTGTCTTGGCTTTTCCCATCCCTCCAAGAGAGGGAGGAGCAGTATGGCTAAAAGAGAATGTCTTATAATATGAGGATTTACCCAGCAGTCCTCACTCTGTGGACACTGTGCTGTCTCCCAAACATTTTAGGAAGTTCACAAGGTCAAAACTCATTTCACAAAATCCCAAGGCATTATTTGCCTTCTGAATGTTGGTATTTCCACTGATGATGCAAAAGTAAAAGAGTAAAACCACTAGAACCTTCACAGAAATCAAGATCGTGACACCAAACTTGCTAATAGTCGTGTATTCTTTACCTTCATACACTCACAGAAAGAAATGAAAAAAAGGGTTCACATAAGACTGTCCTTGATAAGTAGTAAAAATTATGAATTTTATTACATCTTGTTGCTTGACTATGTGTCTTTTTAATATTCTGCAAGAAAATGAATAGAAGTACAGTCACACACTTTAGCTTCTTACTCAAGTATATTATCTTCTGGAAAAATACTTATGTGATTGACTTGTGAGCTGAATTAGCTGCTTTTTTATGGAATACTGTATTAGTTTCCTCTTCCTGCTGTAACAAAATATCACAAACTTGGTGTCTTAAAACAACACAAATTTAATATCTCATATTTCCGGAAGTGAGTAGCCTGACACAGATCACCCCGGGCAAAAATTAAGGTGTCAACAGTAAGCAATTTCTAAAAGCTCGAGGTTGGGGGGGGATTTTTTTTTTTTTTTTTCATCTAGAATCCATCTGCATTCTTGGTTTGTAGCTTCTTCCTCTATTTTCAAAACTAGACAGATAGCATCTTCAAATCTCCTGCCACTTTCTGTACTTGTGATTACGCTGAGCCCACCCTGATAATTCAGGGCAATCTCCCTATCTCAGAATCTTTAACTGAATCATATTTTCGATGTCTCTTTTGCCATGTAAAGTAGTAGAGTCACAGGTTCCAGGGAACAGGACATCTTCGGGGGGCACATTATTCTTCTTTCTGTTGATATTTTTATTTAAAAGAATGAGTAACAAAAAATTAAAAATAAAAATAAAAGAATGAATAACAAACTATGATTATTCAGACTGGGGTATTTGGCAGGTATTTTCTTAAAATCAATAAAATAAGCCCACAACTTCTAGGAAAATAGCTCATGGTACTTGCTACCAAAGATAAAATACAAGTAAAAATTAGAATGTTGGAAAACTTGTGTCTACTAAAATGAACTTAATATTTTCTCAATATTTAAGAACTTTTCTAATAAGATTGGTTGTGTGATTTTGTTTTTTTACATTAAATAATGAAACATATCCACCTTTGGAAGAATTGGATAACTAAATAGTTAACTAAATAGTTACATAGGTAAGTAACTATTCAATGTACAAGAAGTATAATTGGATTTTAATACAGAGTATGAAAAGTTTGCTGGGTTTTTGTTTTTTTAATATTTATTTATTTATTTGAGAGAAAGACGGAGAGTATGGGCAAGGGAAGAGGCAGAGGGAAAGGGAGAAGCAGGCTCCCTACTGAGCAAGGAGCCTCATGGGGGACTCGATCCCAGGATTCTGGGATCATGACTTAAGCCAAAGGCCAAGATTCAACTGACTGAGCCACGCAGGCACCCTAAAAAGTTTGCTGATTTGATTTTAAATCCAACATTACAACCAACCTTTAAGAAACTACCACTTTCAAATTTTAGTGTAGTATTAAAGACTACTCACAATTACCCAAAGAGGCCATTAAACTACATCTCCAAAAATAAAAACAAAAGCTACATCTCCCTTTCCCACTGTGTATCTACATTATGCCAGGTTTTCTTTGCATGTCTCAGTTTTAAAAAATCACAACAAATTAAATACAGAATAAGATTTTAGAATCCAGTTATCATCTATTAAGCCAGGCATTAAAGATATTTCCAAAAATTAAAAAATAAGGCTACTCTGCTTCTTATTGACATTTGCTTGTTTGAGAAAACACTTATTTTCCACTAAAAATAACTGATTACGTTGATGTGCAATGGGTTTGTTATTGTTATTTTTTTCAGTTTCCCAGTTTTAATTTCTAGCATTTAATTATTATTTCTAGTATTTGATTTCTAGTATGTAACTACTGATAGCTATAAGTCACATAAATAAAAGACATTCAGATTCCTGAGAGAGAGAGAGAGAGGATGAATGAAGGGAGGGAGAAAGGGAGCAGAGGGATAAAGGGGAGAGAGACAAACTAGCAGACTCCAGGCTGAATGCTGAGCCCCAGGCAAGCTCCATTTCACGACTCTGAGACCCTGACCCAGAGACCATGGCTTGAGCTGAAATCAAGAGTGTGATATTCAACCAACTAAGCCACCCAGGCAGTCCAGTAACTTGCTGCTTAACGAGGTTTAACAAGGGTTTAAGTGGTTCACCTGAGCCCAAATAGTCTATTGTAAATATTACACTTCATTGTTTACATCTTGAAAATAACAGCCAGGCACTAGAGTGTCCTATGTTCTTAAATCATGCAGATTACATTATCTACTCTACAATAAATCTGGGTGTTTTAATATGAAATTCATGTTATTTCCCAGACATCGTAGTAACATTGATACTCCACCAGGAAATGACACATTTATCCTGAGGCTCAATATTCCTCCTGAGATGCTGGTATGGTATGAGAGAAAGAGCACCAGGGCATTTGATTTTGCTCTACCTATATCCGATGATAAAGTCTGTGAACTCAGGAAGATGTTATCCTCCACACATCCAACCTACATATGAGACTATGAAAAATGGAGTGGAGGGCTCAAAATAGAAAAAGGGACTAGCATACTGTAGGTAAAAAGAAAAAGAGAAAATATTTTTTCATTTGAATAATAGATATGCAGATTTTTTAAAGATTTATTTATTTATTTGAGAGAGAGAACAGGGGAGGGGCAGAGGGAGAGGGAGAGAGAATCCTCAAATGACTCCTTGCTGAGTGCAGAGCTTGATGTGGGGCTCAATCCCAGGACCCTGAAAACATGACCTGAGCCAAAATCAAGAGTCAGGTGCTTAACAGACTGAGCCATCCCGGTATCCCTAAATAATAGATATGCAGATGGACAGCATTTAAAAATTACTCCACTTCTTACTCTTATATAGAGAAAACAGAAGAAATAGTCATCCTTAGTAATAAAAAGCCCATTAAGTCAGTTCTATAAAAATGGTCATGAAAGTAAATAATGTTTTAAGCTCTAGGCTCTATTTCTTATTCCTTTGTCCAAGAACCCAGAGCCTTTGTCCTGTCATCTATTCTAACATCAGCGATACATGTTTCACATCTAAGTACTTGGAGGCTTAAATTTTTACATCATCTCAATCCTTATAGGCCCAAACTTATAAGGTTAATAGCAACAAAGCATTGTGTAGTGAGTTACATATAATTACAACAAGTATGAACTAACACACAGCATATGTCAGCAATATATCCTATACTGAGGCCAAATTTCCTAAAGGTCAATTCTCTGGGGATAGAATTATACCATACTACCGCATAATGCAACATTGCATACTTCTAGTTATGTGTCATCCCCCAAGACATGTGATGTTAATCTTCAGCATTTGATGAGTAAATTTCTGAAATGTATATAATTAATCCTCAGCATATTAAGTGTTAGAAACTTGGCCAATATAAACCTAAACCTATACTCAGCTCTAGCCAAAAATTTTTTGAAAGATTATTTTTATAGACTATTTTTAGACAAAAATAATCAAATAAACTAACGAGCCAGAATAGCAATGGTTTTTCTTCTTCTATCTTCAAAAGCAGGGAATGTTGTCACATGAACAGAGGTGGTATTTTGACTGTCATGCCAGCAGCACATTGTCTTGCATTCTCTTCTCCGCTATGCAGGTTGTAAGCCAGGGTCAGACTTAAAGTCAACCTGAGGCCTGAAGCAGGAGGCCAACCTTCCTTAAGTAGGAGGAAAGAAAATAATATGTGTAATCCCTGCTCCCAGCTGTTGACCAGCTACAGAGTCCAGGCCTGAATACCTTCATAGGGAGAGCTGGCGATCAGCCTGGCCAAGTCCCTGGTGCCATTGTCAATAATGGCCAAAGGCAGGCCTGCCACCAGGGAAGGCAGAGGAGGAATGGGGAGCAACAAGTTCAGTGCTGACTATGTTGTTCCTAGGCAGAAATGTGGAGAAGAAAAGTAGGTCTTCAGGGCATTCCTCCTCTCCTCCCATCCCTTCAATACCCCACCTTGCACTGCTGGAGACCAAGTACAATATCACTTTATTGAAAGACGATGGAGTAGCTAACATCCACCTCCATAGCAATATATTTCTTTGCTAGGTCTGTCACAGCAAAATATTACAAACTAAGCATTTAAACAACAGAAATTTATTTTCCCACGGTTCTGGAGGCTACAAGTCTGGGACCAACAATTTGGCAGAGTTGGTTCCTTCTGAAGACTATAAAGGAGATTCTACTCCACACCTCTCCCCTAGCTTCCAGTGGTTTACTGGTGATCTTTGGCGTTTCTTGGCCTATAGATGCATCATTCTGATCTCTGCCTTGATATTCACATAGCATCTTCCCTGTGTGTGTGTGTCTGTCCAAATTTTCTCCTCTTATGAGGTCACTTGCTATATTAGATTAAGGCTCCCCCTAATGATTTCATCTTATTTGGCCATTTGCAAACACTCTATTTCCAAATCACACATATTCAGGGACTGGGGATCAGGACTTCAACATCTTTTGGGAGGACATAATTCAACCACAAGCATGCAAGGTAGAAATATTTCTGGTAAAAAGCTGATTCAGACTCTCTGACTCAGTTTAGTGCTTAAGTGTTCCCTTCTCATGAAGTAGAGATTGTCTGAAAAGAGGAGGGAAGAGGGATTCAGAGCCTGCGTTTTTTAAAAAGCAGTCATCTATGTTCTGGAAATATGTAACCCAGTCACTGCCTGGGTTCTAATACCCAGGGTGAAGATTCTTGAGAACATGTTAAATTTAACTGGCTATATCAAAGAAGATGTTGCTACTTCGAGTCAAGAACACTTTACTTGCTTTGTTAAAATGGCAATTACCAGTCTGCCGGGATATATGTGACTTTGTGCCAGTCCGGGCCTTTTGCCCTCAGTTCTATTCTAAGCCTTTCTCTTCTCTGCATTCTATCTCAGGCTTTCTTCCCAGGATCCTGTGGAGCTGGACTCTGGCCACACCAGGCCAATGGGAAGTACTGAGAAACGACCAGTGCAAGAGAAAGGAAGAAGTCTCTCTTCCTCACATGACTTCCAGCAGCTGCCTCTCTTCCAGGACACAAGTTTCCTCTGGACGGGTCCAGCGTTTCTCTAGCTTCTTCCAGATGACTTGACCTCCTGAGCACACTGCTTCCCCCTTCTGTCCCTCCAGTCTAAGAGTGTTAGTGATTATTCTGGGTTGCCTCACAGACCGCTAATTGATACCAGTTTCCTTATCACTGCTTTAATTAATTGCCTGTATTAAATCCCCTCTCTTAGGGAGCCTGGCTGGCTCAGTGGTTTGAGCCTCTGTCTTCAGCTCAGGTCATGGTCTCAGAGTCCTGGGAGCAAGCCCTGCATCAGACTCTCTGCTCAGCAGGGAGCCAGCTTCCCCCTCTCCCTCTGCATGCTGCTCTGCCTACTGGTGATCTCTCTCTCTCTCTCTCTCTGTGTCTAATAAAAAAATAAAATCTTTAAAAAAATTTTTTTTAAATCTCCTCTGTTAGGATCTGAAAGCAATGACATCCCAGTAGCAATGAGCTGTCAATATGTCATCCTCCATTAGAATGAGTCAGAGATCCTTAGAGATATGGCTGATTTTAAGGGCACTGCAGGGAAAGAATAAGATGAGCCTGGAATATCTTTTAGGGACAGAATGTAAGAAAGTATTCAAAGAAAGGTGGGAACATGCCCAAAGGACACAGAAGCCAGCTTAAAGGGGCCGCCTCTGGCCAAAAAAGGGACAATTTTAACATCAAAATAATAACAGTAACATTATAATTTACTGAATAAATTATGGAACCAAGAATTTATACTGATACTGATTAAGTAAAGTTTGATGATAAACAGGATATTTACATAGTCCCAAAGCAAACTCCCTCCTCAAGTACTTAGTAGCTATAAAGGGGAAAAGATGAGTTTTATGGTAGAGAAATCTGACAGTCTTCTAAGAAAATAATCAAAGTAAACATGCTCAATATTAGGAAAGATAAAAAATGTGTGCCACATGATAAGATGCATGAAGGAGAACACAGCATTGCTTCTGTGTATTTCCACCAAACATGTGTAACCTGAATCTGATCATGAAGAAGCATCAGACAAAGCCAAACTGAAGGACACTTTACAAAATAAGTGGCCTTCAAAAGTGAGAGACGTGGTTCTTTCACAGTCTAAATAATTAATAAATAAATAAATAAATAAATCCCTCTGTTGAAAATGTAAAGCTGTTTGTTTTCCTGTTACACTTGATTGATAGCCTTGCCTTCTAAATAGTAAGCTCTCATGGACAGAGAGCTTCCTTATATTTTCTACAACATAAGCCCAACAGCATGCCTATAGTTAATATCAAGCAAATATTTGTTGATCTGACAACTGTAAGAACTCAGTAGTCCATGTTAGTAAATTACTAAACTCCCACAGGCAAAGCCAATTAGCCCAACTAAATAAGTTGGTCTCTAGGTCAATTGTCCATCCTAAGGGCTATGACCACATGCTGACTGCCTGGCTTCATTTCAACTACAGCTTAGGCTTACATTTGCATTGGTTATTAGGGTTTGACAGCATGCTTTTATTTAAACCTCACATTGTCTTTCTGCCTTCTCAGCAACCTGTGAGATAGGCACAGTGGGTATTTTACCTCTATCATATAGATGGGGACACAGGCTCTCAGACTTTTGAGTGAGTCAGCCCCAACCACCCAGTTAGGAACAAGCAGAGCAGAGATTTGAACTCAGCTTTCCTGATTCCATATCTTTCATACATATGTCTGAGCCTGGAAAGAAGTAGGAAAGCAGTGGGCCTGTGAGGTGACTCATCCAGCCAGTTGGTGCAAAAAGGATTTAAGCAGCTAAGGACGTCAACACTTTCGTCTTCAGATGTGAAGCGCCAAATGGCTAGATCATAATGTCTATCTCTTAAAACGAGCTACCTTCTTTTTTGATGCAGAATTTAACAGCATCTTAACTACACAGACTTGAAGACCCTTAAGATGGTAGAAGCAATAATACATTTATATACAACTGTACTGTAAAAACTTCTAGACATCAGAAAGGTGGGTCATGAAAACCTCATCAGTTCTTTTCAGAAATCTGAAAAGGCAACTTCTGATAAATATTCCATAAATTAGAAATAAATAAACAAAGAAATGCAAACATTAGGCTTGCTATTGAGGGGTGCTAGTTACGTAAATACAGTTTGGAAAAAAAAAAAAAAAACAGGAGCAGGTACAAATACTTTAAATTAGGTTCTGTCTCACATTTTCTTTGTTTTCCAAAATCCCCACAGTGAGCATCTTCTGTTTTCCCATTGGTGTGTTTCCAACATGAATTAGATTACTAAGTGAAAATCTGTTAAATTAATGAACTGATAAATCAATCAAAATAAGAATAATAAACCAAAATGTGGAATCAAATCTGTTGTATTAAAAATTTTACTTCACGGGCGCCTGGGTGGCTCAGTGGGTTAAGCCTCTGCCTTCGGCTCAGGTCATGATCTCAGGGTCCTGGGATCGAGTTCCGCATCGGGCTCTCTGCTCGGCAGGGAGCCTGCTTCCCTCTCTCTCTCTGCCTGCCTCTCCATCTACTTGTGATTTCTCTCTGTCAAATAAATAAATAAAATCTTTAAAAAAAAATTTTACTTCACATACTTTCCTTCATGTTTGCATTTGGAAACCAATACTAGTTTAGATTACCAGACATTCCAATAAGACATTAAAAAACAAAGTTGTAGAAGGTGTTGAGCTGGTATTTAGTACACACTTAATAACTTTACTTGAAAAACAAGGTTTTCAAAAAAGATTAGAGAAGGTAGTCTAGGAATATAGTCAAAGGGTAGAATTTAGAAAAAGAAAAATATAGTCCTGTTTAGCTAGAGTAAAGAATCTAAGCATTGACCTCACCCTTTCTCCTGCTCTCTTAAGTAAAATTAGGTCAGTTTTCAAGGATATGTAGGTCTGACATCAGACTTCCCTGATGTATAGTGCTGGCCCGGGCATGTTGCAAATCCTCTGGGATTAAAAATGGAGCCTGGGGGGATATAGTCCAAGAAAAATGACACCTCCACAAAATAACTTGTTCTCTATATACCATAGATATGTCGGGAAAAAAAAGACAAAAAAGTCATAGAATTTTTGGAAAGGATCTCAGATGCTACCAAATTCAACATCCCCCATCCCCATTCCCATTTACAAATAAGGACACCTATGAGGGCTAGAAATGGTAAGGGACTTGCCCAAGTAGCAGAACTAGGAATAGAACAATATTGTTGAAATTCCAATCTGGGACTCCTCCTGCTTCCCCATAGTTTCTGTAACTTAAATTTAAAACACAAATGAGGTGTAGAACAAGGGTTAGCAAACTTTTTCTGCAAAACACAATATAATAAATAATTAAAGCTTAGCAGGCCATATGGTTTCATATGGCCACAGCTACTCAGCTCTGCCATTGTAGCATGGAAGTGGCCATAAACAAAACATAAACAAATGAGTGTGCCTTGTTCTAATAAAACTTTATTTACAAAAACAGGCAAGAGTTTGGATTTGGTCTGTAGGCAGTAGTTTATGACCCCTGGTCTACATAAGATAGTAGTGAACATCCTCAAATTTCTGATTCACTGCCTTTTAGAGTCATTGTTCAGCATATGGTATGAATGAGTGTGGAATAAGAGTTGTTTTGATCCATATCCCCAAAATCAATTCTTCCCAATCAATGTCATAAGTTACTAAAATCATGTACTAATACACACACACTGAAAGAAAGGGTGCAAGGGTTGGGTGGAAGAGAAGAGAAAGTCTGATGATTAATCCACCACCTCTTTTTCCTCATAGCCATTTAATTGAGAGTTGAGATCAAATCAACTGGCCAAATTTCCTTTTTTTCTCGTATTTAGGGTTTAACTACCTACAAATCTCTGCTGCTCTCTGGTGGTAACATTTAGGCATTAGAAGACATTCCAGAAAAGTTGGGTAAGTGGAATTTAGAAATGGAATTCACAAAATACTTTGGGACATTTTAAGAACCAAGTAAAAGTGAGATAGAGTATTTTTAAATTTACTAGGCAGAATCATAATCAAATCCTTAAAATACTTCTACAAATGGTTTTCCTTGGTCATAAACCCTCATTTTTTTCTACTAGAACAAATACTAGTTTTTCTGACTCTTGAAAGTTCTGTGCTTTTTCTTTCTCTAAAGCAGAAGCATCATAATTTTTGAACCATAACTCAGAAGAAACTATTCTTTCAGAATTCCTGGATAGAACACAAAAAGGTACAGCAGAGAGTCAAAGGAGATTAAGTGTCTACCTGGCACTTGGCTGACAGCAAAGGAATTTTTAATGCAAATTACAATTCCAGGTGGTACATGTGTCTGAATGTCAGCAGATTTCACTTTATTTTAGTGCTATAAAGAATATTCTCTATTTTTAATGCCTTAATCACATCAGTGAAGCAGGAAATCCCAACTTCAGTTCTCCCATCACTGAAAACTGCCCTTTGGGGATGGATTGACATTTCATATCAGGCAACAAAGTCAGACCACTGTTTTCATTTCAGTAGGTTTGTGGCTCCTGGTGAATCATCCCGAACAAGGAAGAGGGATTCTAGAAATCAGGGATAAAGAAGTGTAGGAACAATGAGATAGCTTGAATATTCTATGAGAGTGGGATCATGCTTATCCTACCCACTGCAGATAATGCATCCCAGGCACAGCAACTAATACATTGTATATTACTGAGAATATATATTAGAAGTAGAGAAGAAGTAAATCACCAATCAGGTGATAATGGCAGGAAGTAGCATGGCTACTACTATGGAAGTTTTTTCCAAACTCATACTTCCATATCTCATTTCTCAGTAATATAGCATCACAGAACACTGGGCCTTTTAAGGCTTTTCTTACCCAAACATTCATTTGACAATTTTTGTTCACAATATTCCTACCAAACAGTGGTTGCCCAGCCTCTATTTGAATACATCCAGGGACAGGTAACTTGACATCCACAAAGACATTTTGTGGTTTGCATAGGCAAGGGGAGTTCCAGTGGTTGGTAAGGGTAGAAGAAGGAGATTCTAGAGCTGTGCTGTTGCGTGTGGTAGCCACCCAGCACATGTGACTATTGAGCATTTGAAATATGACAAGTTCAAGTTGAGGTGGGTTGTAATTTTGAGGACATTACCAAAAAAAAAGATGTAAAATATTCCATTCATTTTTCATAATCATTACATGATGAAATCATAATATTTTTTATACACTGAGTTAAATAAAAGATACTATTAAAATTAATGGGATGGGTTCTTTTTCCTTTTTAATGTGACTGCTAGAACATTTAAAAGGACATTTATAGTTCATTATATTTCTGTCACCTAGAGAACATATTTTTTCTTTCAATTTAGTAGAATTAAAGTGATGTCCTTAGGAGACCCTGATATGGAAACCCTGGTCTATTTTAGTATAGATATCTTTACAGATTGATTCCCATTTACTCTTTTTGTGTAAATATTTATATATTCATCTGAAAGAGAGAGAGAATACATGAGTGGGGGAGGGGCAGAGGGAAAGGGATCGAGACAGAGAAAAATTCTCAAGCCTACTCCTCTCTGAGCCCCAGACGGGCTCAATCCCAGGACACTGAGATCACGACCTGAGCTGAAGTCAACAGTCAGACACTCAACCAACTGAGCCACCCAGATCCCCCCCACTTTTACTCTTTTGTGTAAGAAACAAGTAACAGACACTTGTGAAATGGAAATAGTATTTTTCTCTCCACCTCCACAGAAAGCCCTAAACTCATTATGAGACTTTCATAATGACAGACTCCTGTTTTCCTGGAGACAGTATGAAGAACTGCGTCAGTAAATGAAGAATCTTCTAACATATAGAGAATGGTCAGCTTGACAGGACATTACCCCAGACAACAGGCAAAACTTACATTTTATATTATCTGAAGTCATTGCAGCTAACAAGAGGTCAGGAAAAAATGTTCTCAGAACATCTCCCTGATAACAAAACAATAAATCTTAACCAATTATTATAAAATGTACCGTTACTTGACCATATGACCATATGACTATAACCATATATATATATATATATATATATATATATATATATGGTTACCATAGGTACTTAGGTACTTTCAGTTTATAATACTTGTGATATATATATGTGTATATCCTTGTGATATATATATGTGATATATATATCACAAATATTAATTTATAAGCTGAAAGTATCTAAGTACCTACGGTATATAGGTCAAGCACAATCTTCAAGTAATGTGGTTATTCCATTCCTAAAAATTTATTTGAGTATTGTTTGACATCTTCTTATACTTTAAAATTTGAGCCTTTTTAAAATGGTTGGTTGGACAGTCTTGAGACAAGGGATAAAATATGAAATCATTTCACTTGCTCCTTTTACTCTGTTAAAATGTGTACAGGCTTTATAAGTGACTCCACTAGTTTTAGAGAGGAAGCACAGCTTCCTTACATACCCACACCCACACCCACATATACATACCCACACCCACACACACACACAGACTCAGAAACTAATGACCCAACATCAAGGATTTACTCTTTTCCAATATTCAGATTAAAGAGATTTGGGCTGGGATGAGAGGAGTCTGTATTGATTTGGGCAGGGTCATTTTGTCTCCTTTTTCATAAGCCCTGGAGGATTATCTGCTCCCAAGCTGTTGCTCAGCTATGAGCATTTGGAACAACAGAAATTGGCAACTGATGTGTCAGAACCGTCAACCATAAAAAATGGTTTTAGGCAATATTTGAATTGCCATGTGATCCTAACATAGAAAATAGCATAGGAAATACAAAAATGCATTTTCTGATGTTTATGGTTATTAAACATTGAGTTTAATAACAAAATGATTACAATTGTCTTTGGAGGTTTTTAAGATCAGAGAAAAAATCTTACCTATTTGAGAAGACTATTCCTTTTAAAGACAATGAAATAAATTCTCCAAGCTCCTTCCAGATACACAGATTTATGTCACTATCTCATGCAGCCCTTCAAGGAGTAAGAATTTCTCATCTTCAGATGCCTTTTCTTAGGCGTATTTCTCTCTGTCTTAGGGTGAAGAGTTTGACTGAACAACTGAGTTAAGCATTGTCCTAACAGTATAAGTTCTAGGCATTCCAGGAAATCTACTTTGATTTCCTAAAGAAAAAATAATCATTATTTTAAATGAGTGGGTGAAGAACAGCAGTTTCTCCTTGCCAAGTACACATCTCTTAAATGGACCATTTCTCTGACTGCTTGTAATAATCACAGTGGAAATAGAAGCTTTTCCTCATTCCATTCCATTAGAATTTGTCCCTATACTTACTGAACAATTCTAAAAAGCTTGAAACAATATATATATGGTTCTCAAACAAGGTAACCATCAGAATTACCTACAGGGCTTGTGAAAACACATAGTGCTTGATGCCATTCTCTTAGTTTCCAATCCAGCAAATTTGGGGTTGGGATCTGCAAATATGCATTTCTGACATGTTCCTGTGTGTTACTAATGCTGCTGGTTTAGAGACCAAACTTTGATGATCACTGACCTAGATAGAGATTATTCCAAAAAAGAAGCACAGAAATAAACATGAGCAAGAGCTGTTTTTTCAGAATTTGGATTGACTTTCCCCTCTGATAACCTTTTCAAACAACTTATTGAGGTCACTTGTCAAAATATTAAACCCAAGCATCAAAATATGGTTCAGAAATATGGTTTCTCCATGCTTGCTTAAATAAGTAACTTGCAAATGTGGAGCATAAATTTGACTTGAAACATAGCTTTTTTCCATGGTGATCATTCCTACCAGGGGAAGCCCTGGAAAAATTAACTATATTCCTCAAATTTTAATCAGCATAAAAAATTCTCACTTAATCATTCTGTTACTTTTTGTTTGTTCTCATAATATATACTTTAATTCTTAAATCTACTGTTTCAAGTAACTATAGTTTTTTTGAAACAGTATAAATGCACCTAGGATTTATAGTTAAAATCTGGCCCACCTTGAAAATCTTGTGATTTTCTAAATTATCTCAACCTTGAGGTAGTATTTCAAGATTTCCAGAGGCCTTAAAACACTTATATGACAAGATATTCAAGTTTTCACATTTTAGTTACTAAACATTTATACAAGCTACTACTTAATATTAAGATGACTAGTGTCACCAAATAAGGCTCTAATTAATGTTTAAGTAATCTTTCAAAATGGTATTTAGAACAAGTCTTTCACAACACTTGGCCTAGTTCTTCCTGCCAGAAGAATATAATCCCTCATCCTGCAGCTTTTCTATTGTCACAGAGCTCCAAGAAGATGAGATCAAATGGAATAAACTAAAGAGCCAGAGCCAATTCCTGGGGAGAATATACCTTGCCCTCCCTGAAAAGTTAGATGACATAACTCCTCACAGGAGTTGACCGGATGCCATCATGTATGTGAGAAAAACTTTCAGGGGCAGAGGAGTGAAAGAATGCCCTAAGAAACTCTGCTCAGCCACCTGCATCTTTAAAATGCACCTACTCAGCTTCTTCCTAAGTGAAGGTGAAATATTCCCAACTGTATCTCTCTTTAAAGTCTGACTCAAACATCATGTGAATTGAACATATTCAAAGCTGCAAATAAGGCATGGTTATAGATAAATATAACTAAGGCCAAAAAAAAATTGGGGAGAAAAATAGACCAATGAACTTTGTTGACAGCAAACTAAGCCTGAGCCAAAATAGTGATGTAGCTGTCATTAAAAATGAACACTTTCCAGGTAAAGAGATACCACTCTCATTTTACTCAACAGTGGACGGACTACTTCTGGAATGCTGTGGTAATTCTGCAGACTCCATCTGAGAAGAGTCATCAACATATAGGAGAGCCCTTAGAGGTGACCAGGCTGGTAAATGGTCTAAAGTGTATGTCTTTGGAGGAACCCATTTGAAGGAACTTAGAGGGAATGACTGGAGAAGAGGTGGGCATAGGAGGAGGGGCACAAGGACACATGAACGTTCTCTTGAAATATTTGAACAGCTGTCACAAGGGAGATAAATTGAATTTGTTCTTTTTCTCTGAAGATGGAAAGAATAGGAAATTATGGAAGTATCAGAATGGTGAAGAACACAGCTTTGAAATCAGACATTGAATATAAACCTAGGTTCCAGTCACTATTAGATGTGTAAACTTGGGCAAATGAGCCCTGTGAAAAGAAGGATATTAAAAGTAACTACTCTTAGGTAAGGATTAAATGGGGTAACAGAGACAAAGGACTCAGCACAATGCCTGATGAAGGTTCAAGCAATGTTCATTTTAATTAATAAATTAAACAGAGTTGCCTCAAAATGGAATGAGCTGCCTCTGGAAGAGGGTTTTAGCATGAACTAAATGACCATCTGCCAGGATGCTATGCTATGTCCTGCATTGGTTGGAGAAGAACTAGGTAAACTGTAAGGACATTCCAGTGCAAAAATTCTTTACTGTTGTTAACTGGCACTTAACTTATTCTTTCTTGTGCCCCCACAGCACTTTATTCACATACTTATCACAGGATTTATCAGTTTCTCATTGCTAATTAAGAACATGTCTGCCTCCCAGCTAGTCTGTGAGTTCCTCGACATCAGACTATGAATCATTCATTCATCTTTATGTCCTGTTCATCCTTCCCAGTACACTGCACAAAGCAAGCATTCAACTACTTGTTGAATGAAGTTACTCAGGGCTAGGCCTAACCTGGGCTCATGGTTGTTTCTCTAACAGTATAGCAATTCCTCCAGCATAGGGCTGAGTCAATATTTAGCCTAGAAAGTTTTAAAATTCTTGTGATTATGTTAAAATAAATAAATAAATAGTAGAATTCTTGTGATTATGCTGGAAACATTACTCAGTGGATCTCCATGTTCCTGTAGTATTCCAATTACACAGTATCAAGTATATTGTGAATTTCTGAAGTTTGGAAAAATTCTTGACTCCCAACCTATGAATTCCCCTCCTAAACTCATAGACTGTTTGAATCTTTTTATTATGATTATTTAAATTCAATTAGCTAATAAATAGTACATTCATTAATTTCAGATGTAAAGTTCAGTAATTCATCAGTATTGTATAATACCCAGTGCTCATCACATCACATGCTCTCCTTAATACTCATCATCCAATTACTTCACCCCCACTCACTTTCCCTCCAGCAACCTTGTTTGTTTCCTATAGAGTCTCTCATGGTTTTTCTCCCTGTTACTTCCCTCCCTTCCCCTAAGAGCCTCTGTGCTGTTTCTTATATTCCACATATGAGTGAAACCATATGATAATTATCCTTCTTTGACTGACTTATTTCACTCAGTGTAACACCCTCCAGTTCCATCCACATGGATGTAAATAGTAAATATTCATCATTTCAGAGGGCTAAGTAATATTCCATTACATATATATACCATATTTTCCTTATCCATTCACCTGTTCATGGACATCTGAGCTCTCTCCATAGTTTGGCTATTGTGAACACTATTACTATAATCTTGGGAGCAGACAATTATACAAACCAGTTAATTACCAAATTAAAGAAACACATTGGTAACAATACAATAATAGTAGGGGACTTTAACACCCAACTCACAGCAATAGATATATCATCTAAGTAGAATCAATAAGGAAATGAGAATGATATACTAGATCAGAGGCACTTCACAGATATATCCAGAGCATTCCATCCTAAAGCAACAGAACACATATTCTTCTTGAGTGCACATGGAAAGCTCTCCAGAACAGATCACATACTGGGTCACAAATCAGGTCTCAACTGGTACCAAAAGATTGAGATGACTCTCTGCACAATTTTTCAGACTACAGTGTTTTGAAACTTGAACTCAATCATAAGAGGAAATTTGGAAAGGAACTCAAATACTTGGAGGTTAAAGAGCATCCTACTAAAGAGTGAATGAATCAACCAGGAAATTAAAGAAAAATTTTTTTTAAAAATTCATGGAAACTAATGAAAATGAAAACACAATTGTTCAATGACTTTAGGATGCAACAAAGGTAGTTGTAAGAGGGAAGCACATTGCAATACAAGCCTCTCTCAAAAAATTAGGAAAGTCTCAAATACACAAGCTAACCTTATACCTAAAGAAGCTGGAGGGGAAAAAAAAACCAACAACAACAAATAGAGCCTAAATCAAGCAGGAGATGAGAAATAATAAAGATTAGAAGAGAAATCAATGAAATAGAAACCAAAAGAACATTAGAAGAGATCAACAAAACTAGAAGCTGGTTCTTTGAAAGAATTAATAAGATTGATAAACCCCTTTGGATAAGGATCCAAATTAATAAAATCTTTAGTGAAAGAGGAGAGATCACAACCAACACCAAGGAAATAGAAACAATTTTAAGAACATATTGTGAGCAACTATATGCCAACAAATTAGACAATCTGGAAGAGTTGGATACATTTCTGGAAACTATTATAAACTACCAAAACTGAACCAGGAAGAAATAGAAAACCTGAACAGACCCATTAGCAGCAAGGAAATTGAAGCAGTAATCAAAAATCTCCCAACAAATAAGAGCTCAGGGCCGGATGGTTTCCCAGGGAAATGCTATAAAACATTTAAAGAAGAACAAATACCTTTTCTTCTCATGCTCTTTCAAAAAGTAAAAATGGAAGAAAATTTCCAAACTCCTTCTATGAGCCCAGCATTACCTTGAACTCCGCTCTCAACAAAGTGACGAAGACCCCACCAAAAAGGAGAATTATAGATCAATATCCCTGATGAATATTAATGTCAAAATTCTCACTGAGACACTATCCAATTGGATCCAACACTATAGTAAAAGGATTATTCACCAGGACAAAGTGGAATTTATTCCTGGGCTGTAAGGGTGGTTCAACATTCGCCAGTCAAACAATGTGATATATCATATGAATAAAAGAAAGGACAAGAACCATATGATCCTCTCAATAGATTTAGAAAAATCATTTGAAAAGTACAGCATCCTTTCTTGATTTAAACTCTTCACAGTGTAGGGATAGAAGAAATATACCTCAATATCATAAAAGCCATCTATGAAAAGCCAACAGCAAATAACCATTCTTAATGAGGAAGAACAGAGAACTTTTCCCTTAAGATCAAGAACATGACAGGAATGCCCATTCTTATCACTGCTGTTCAACATAGTACTAGAGTCCTAGCCTAAGCAATCAGATAACAAAAAGAAATAAAAGACATTCAAATTGGCAATGAAGATGTCAAACTCGCTCTTCACAGATGACATGGTACTTTATATGGAAAACCCAAAAGATTCCACTGCAAAATTGCCATCCCACAATAAGGAATTCAGTAAAGTGGCAGGATATAAAATCAATGCACAGAAATCAGTTGCATTTCTACACACTAACAAGACAGAATAAAGGGAAATTATGGAATTTATAGCATTTACGATTGCACCCAAAACCATAAGATCCCTAGGAATAAACCTAACTAAACAGGTAAAGGAACTGTACTCTAAAAGCTACATAACACTTATGAAAGAAATTGAGGAAGCCACAAACAAATGGAAAAACATTCCATGCTCATGAATTAGAAGAATAAATATTGTTAAAATGTCTATGCTACCCAGAACAATATATGCATTCAATGCAATCCCTATCAAAATGCCATCAATATTTCTCATAGAAATGGAACAAATAATCCTAAAATTTGAATGGAACCAGAAAAGACCCTGAATAAATGGAAGAACATTGAAAAAGAAAAGCAAAGTTGGTGGTATCACAATGCTAGATTTCAAGCTGTATTAAAAAGCTGTAATCATCAAGACAGTATTGAACTGGCAGAAAAAAGCAGACATATAGATCAATGGAGCAGAATAGGGAACCCAGAAATGGACTCTCAACTTTATGGTCACCTAATCTTCAACAAAGTAGGAAAGAATATCCAACAGGAAAGGCACAGTCTCTAAAACAAATGGTGCTGTGAAAATTGGACAATCACATGTAGAAGAATGAAACTGGACCATTCTCTTATACCATACACAAAGATAAACTCAAAATGGTTGAAAGACCTAAATGTGAAAAAAGGATCCATTAAAATCCTAGAGGAGAACATACACAGCAACCTTCTTGACATTAGTCACAGCAACCTCTTGCTAGATATGTCTCTGAAGGCAAAGGAAACAAAAGCAAAAATGAACTATTGGGACTTCGTCAAGATAAAAAAAAACTTCTGCACAGCAAAGGAAACAGTTCACAGAACCAAAGGACAACTGACAGAATGGGAGAAGATATTTGTAAATGATATATCAGATAAAGGGCTAATATCCAAGATTTATAAAGAACTTATCAAACTCAGCACCCAAGAAACAAATTATCCAGTCAAGAAATGGGCGGAAGATATGAACAGACACTTCTCCAAATAAGACATACAAATGGCCAACAGACATATGAAAAAAATGTTCAACATTACTCATCTTCTGGGAAATAAAAATCAAAACCACAATGAGACACCACCTCACACAAGTCAGAATGGCTAAAATTAACAAGTTAGGAAACAACAAACGTTGACAAGGATTTGGACAAAGAGGAACAATTTCACACTGTTGGTGGGAATGCAAGCTTGAACAGACACTCTGGAAAACAGTATGGAGATTCCTCAAGAAGTTAAAAATAGAGCTACCTTATGACCTAGCAATTGCACTATTAGGCATTTACCCCAAATATACAAATTTAATGATCTGAAGGCTCTTTGAGTTCTTATACATATTCTACACAGTTGCTTTTTCACACCCATGGAAAATTTGTATGCACATCTTCCTTTTTCTGTACCAGAAGTTTCTAAAAGTGGCAATAGGTATAATACTGCAATCTAGCCATGGTATGTCAAAACTAACAACATCTGCTCATATACCAGAAAAGCATGTTTGCATAATTACCAACTCTAATTCTTCTAGTGCCTAAGCTTTTCCCTGGATAAAACTGAGACATCTTTCAGACTTATTAATCTTTAATATATTTGTCCAAGTACTTACCAAAATATTACTGTTCCTTTGGCCACTCAATAAAAACTTGATGAGTAACTAAATAGTATCCTGATGGCATGACACAGGTAATAGGACAGCTTCCAAATTTGCTGAAATTATAGCCATAGAATATCTTAGGCAATTAGAGCAAGTGTTTCAACTATCATTCATTGCAGAAGAAAAGTTTTAATGCTCTATACACTGAATAAAACCAGTTCTTAACCAAAACTCCCCAAACTAGCTGAAGATTCATTGCCATATCCTGTTAACTCACAGCATGTCATCATGTATCCTAAACATGCTGACAGTGGGTTGGTTTCAATACCACACACTCTGACTGCTCTGGAGTGTGCTGAAGGGGAAGTCTGAAAGCAAAGCCAGTCTTGGCAAAACCTCTTGTTCTTTCACATATTCCAAAGGCAAGAGACTTGGGAGCCCTCAACTCCCCAGTTCTGGCCATGACTGAGTCTGACTTTTACAAATGGCAGAACAACAACTTCCCTTCTGCTTCAAACAGTACGTGCAGCACCAAGAGCACAGAACCTGTTCAAACTGCAAAGACAAGAAAGCATATGTTTTCGATCAGAACTGATTTCCTCTCTAGTAATCTATGATTTCTTTATGATAATCTTAAGGACCACTCTTTTTCTATAAACTGTGTAGGATTTTTTTTTTGGTGAGGATAATTTAAAAAGCTTTTCATATGACAGTGTTCATCTACATCTCCATCTAACTTCCTAATACTTTATGTCATTTGTTATAATTCTTTGCCCTTTACATCCTTCTTGAGGAATCATCTACCCTTGCAATAGTATCTATATACAGTCTATTACATTTGGCCAGTGATGATTATAAGGAATTTTATATACTTTTCTGACAACTACTGAAAGCATAAGTCAGGAAATGTGAGACAAAATGGTAATCATCCTAAAACATACTGACTCTGTTGATGTCAATTATTTACCATTCCTGAGACGTGGTGAATCATTACTAGGCTTAATAGATCTGTGTTCCTGTTCCTTAGTGTAGTGAATTTAGGAGTTTGTGAGTTCAGAGTAGCTTTTGCAAAGTAAAAAAGACTTTCTTAGACAACACTGTTAAGAGAGTATCTTGAATGCAGAGTTCATTTGTCAGGGTCACTTGGATAAACTAATTTGACATTTGTAATGACCCAAAAAAGGCTTGCACAATTATGACATCTCGTAGAAAGTAATTGGGCCAAAATTAACAAGACAGTGAACAACGTGTGTTGGAAATGATGTGGAGAAAGGGGAACACTCTTACATTGTTGGTGGAAATGCAAGTTGGTGCAGCCACTTTGGAAAACAGTGTGGAGATTCCTTAAGAAATTAAAAATAGAGCTTCCCTGTTACCCTGTAATTGCACTACTGGGTATTTACCTCAAAGATACAGATGTAGTGAAAAGAAGGGCCATCTGTACCCCAGTGTTCATAACAGCAATGACCACAGTCACCAAATTGTGTAAAGAACCAAGATGCCCTTCAATGGACAAATGGATAAGGAAGATGTGGTCCATATATACTATGGAGTATTATGCCTCCATCAGAAAGGAAGAATACCCAACTTTTGTATCAACACAGACAAGACTAGAAGAGATTATGCTGAGTGAAATAAGTCAAGCAGAAAGAGTCAATTATCATATGGTTTCACTTATTTGTGGAGCATAAGGAGATGGAGAGGAGAAGGGAGTTGGGGAAAACTGGAGGGGGAGATGAACCATGAGAGACTGTGGACTCTGAAAAACAATATGAGGGTTTTGGAGGGGAATGGAATGGAGGGATGGGTGAACCCGGT
Source organism: Mustela putorius furo (assembly GCF_011764305.1). Lineage (NCBI taxonomy): Eukaryota > Metazoa > Chordata > Mammalia > Carnivora > Mustelidae > Mustela > Mustela putorius. The sequence goes on from NW_025421987.1 coordinate 27,687,977, forward strand.
GGTGGGTATTATGGAGGGCACACATTGCATGGAGCGCTGGGTGTGGTTCATAAACAATGAACTCTGGAACACTGAAAATAAATTATATAAATAAACAAATAAATAAAATAATTGGGAAATATCTGACATAAATGTTGCCCTAAAAAGCCAGCAGCATGAACAGAGTACAGGAACTGTAGGATATCTGAAGTTCAATTAAGAAACACCGATCCTTGTTTAAACTGAGCAAAGTTACAGTGCTCTGCTTACAGGTGCAAGAAAGTTTCAAACAGGAAGGAGAGACCACCCTGACAGAGATATGCTCTTTAAAGTCATCAGAATAATGTCAAGAATTTCCATAGACATTCACCAGGCAGTGAGAGATCTAGAATATAGTGAACCACAATGCCAGCACAAAGCTGACTTTGCAACAGTACTCATAAATGTCCATGAGTAAAGTGCAAGTCACTCCTGCAGTGATAAAACCACACAAAGTAAAGATAACTTTTGCATTATTTTTTCACAAGAACCTATATACCAAAAATGTTAAGATCACCAGCTGTTCTCTTTGTAAGAGATTATAAAGCTCCTACTGTTCACCTGGCTAAAACTAAGGATGTGCTTATACAGTACGGCTCCTGCAGATGGAAGGAATTATAAGAGGAATTAGTGCCACGGTGCACATACTAGTAAGGAAGTCTAACTATAGAAACTGGTAACAAATTCCTCAAGGTATTCTAGAAGGAACTCCAAACATAAAAAAGAATGAAAGAGTGCCAGCCCATGAGGATCAACAGCCCCCCACCCTTTATGTGGTCATTCAATTTTTTTTTCTAAGGGAGGGGGAGAAAAAAAGAAGATTTAAAGGAGAGCCTGGATGTCAACTATACATATCCAGTGGATCACACTGGTTATACTATCAACAAATAATAATGGTAAGTAGGATTGAGGGGAAATGAGCCATCCATAGTAGTATATATATATTTATATTTATATTTAGTAGTATATATATACATATAGTAGTGTGTATACACACTATTATATGGCCTCATTCCAATGAGTAACATTCTGGATTGTTCTTCTTGGGATCTTACAAAGTGGGGTGATGTTCAAGTAGAACAACAAACACAGGACACTGTGGTGAACACATGAATATTTCTTAGTCTGTGAGGAGTGTTCACAGTTAAGGAATGCTTCACTTAGAAATTATTTTGCTCCAGTCAATAATAGCCAGGAAACTTCTTAACAAAAAAGAGCAGGAAGAAAAAACTTACCCTGGGGCCAATAGATAGTATAGTTAGTTTAGAGCTGAATTCCTGGTTTAGGCTCAGGTCTTGATCTCAGGATTTTGAGATTGAGCTCTGCATTGGGATCCAAGCTGAGTAGAGTCTGCTTTAGATTTACTTATTTTTTTAGAAAGAGAGATAGCATGAGCAAGGGGTGGGGGAGAGGAAGAGGGAGAGAGAATCCTCAAGCAGATAAATCTTTTTAAAAATATATATCATACAGCTTATGAAAAAGTCAAGACTTGAGCTCATACCTTCTGAGTATGAATTCTCTGACCCTTTATCTACATTGTGCTCTCTGACCAGTGATGAAACAATTGAAAGGTTTAAGAGGGCTCAATTTAGAAGCAGCCATAGGCTATTTCAAAATATAGATGAAAGCAAGAGATATATTAAACCATAACTAGGCAACCTGTTCTAGTTCCTCAGTACAAAACTAGTTTTTAGGCTTCCTGTTGCTACTCTATTTCTACCATATTTTCCTCTCACAAAAGGCAGGTACTGCCAGGTCAGCATTACCTAATAGGAAAGGTTCTTTTGGCAGTTCTCAGAGGACAATTTCCAAAATGTCAAGAGACTTTCAACTTTAAAATCTGGGTTAGCATATGAGCATGAATATAAACTCCTGTTCCTTACCTCTGACATTTCATCTAATAAAGTTGGAACTGACTTCAGCACCATATGCCAGCAGTCACGGAGTTCTGCTCATAAATAATGTCCCATACTGAAAAGAATTGCACTCAGATTGACAAAGAAGCTTTTGTGGCTATCACAGAAGGCAAGAATTTCCAAAATAATCCTAATATCAAGCCTTTACATTTTCCCTATCATCAAACTATTAGTAGGTCTTTTTTCTAAAAACAGGCTTTTTCTGTCACTTCTGCTACTCCATAGGTTGCTGTGGAGTCTTTTACTCAGTGTCCATGAATACCTGTTTACACAAAAGCCTGAAATGGTAGAATGGTTTGCTGATGCCACTGACATTGCCATATTAAGAGCAGTACTTTGCTGGAAGTTTTTACATTTAAAAAAAAAATAACTGTCCAACTTATCTTTGTAAACTGATCAAATCATTGGTTTATTGTCTCATATCTGAAGCTGGGTGTGGATAGAGGAATCCTGAAGAAAAACTGGTGGAGAAATTTAAATTTCCACAGAGACTGAGCATGAATCACCTTTCAATAAAGGGTGTCCTTTATGGGAAATCATATGGTTATCCAAAGAGCTGCTGTTTCCAGCCTGTTCTGAAATTGTTCATATGAATGTAATATCCTTCAAATTACTGACCTGAAATTGATTTTGATATGAAAAGACTATAAATCACTGTAAATCATGTGAGGCCACTCACAATAGTCCGTGAAATACAAGTACATTTCTGGGTACATTGACCAAAGAAATATGATAAAAAAAAAAATGCAACATCCATTTGGAAAAATCATTCCAGGTGAAAAAACTGATTGCATAAGACTCCTACTCAAAAGAGCTTGAAACAAGCCTGATTCCATTTTGTAAAACCCAGGAAGAAGGTGAGATGATATTTTTGCTTTTTATGTACATTCTGTTTTTGTTTGTTTCTTTTTTGTTTGTTTTTTTACTTTTTATTATGACCATTTTAAAACATACTTACTTAAAGGTAGGGAAACAAGTACAATAAACCCCAGTGTGCAAGCACCAGTCATAACATTTGAGTTGCTAATCTTTTAACTTCTTTGCTTCTCAAATGAGGAATTCAAACTGAGAGAGGTAACCTAACAAACATCACAGTTATATTGTGGCTGATCCGTGGGTCCATGACTGAAAGTGAAGTCCTAACTATCCCTACTCCCAGAACAGTGTCTCCCTCCAACTTATAGCTCTTGCCATTTGTTATACATGGATTGGTCAGACACTTTCATTTCTAATAGAAGTCTATATTTATTCACAGACACACAGACACACACACACACACACCCCAGATCAGGAAATTTATCTGAACTGCCTCTATTGTATCTCTCCATCACCAAGAAAAGAGCCAGTATGGAATTTAAATGTACAGGAGCAAGATGGCAGAGGAGTAGGAGACTCAACATCATCAGGTCCCAGGAGCTCAGCTAGATAGTTATCAAACCATTCTGAACACCTACATACTCAACAGGAGATTGGAGAAGAGCAACAATTCTAGGAACAGAAAAGTGACCACTTTCTGGAAGGTAGGATGTGGGGAGAAATGAATCCAAGGTAACATACAGGAAGAAAGACCATGGGAGGAGGGGCTGGCTCCTGGCAATTGAGACAGCAGCAGAGGACAAAATCAGAACTTTTAGAAGTCTGCTCCCCGAGGGATGTCTCTCCTGAAGCTAAGCAGGGGAAGAAGCCTTAACAGGGACAGTGTGGTCTCAGGACCCGCAGGGTCACAGAAAAACTGGGGGTGCCTGAGCTCCCAGGGATTGGAGAGGAGAAGCTAACTGCAGAGACAGATCTGAGATGCACTCTCAGCTGGGGGTTACCTTAAACTGTGATCCAAGGTACAGTTGGGCCAATGCTCTTCAAGCAGGGGCCCTGCAGATGGCAGATCCAGGAGACCCAATCCTTCCTCCTGTGGGAGGAGTGGCACAGGAGCACACAGTAGGAATCTGCTGGGTTTGGAAACTCCAAGCAGGATTGTGTGACAGAGACATAAATGCTCAGTCACAGGCCAGGTGAGCACAGAGCACGGCCAGAGACCAGAGATGGGAGGGACTGACTGCTTTTCTCTGAGGACATACTGAAGAGTGGAGCCCTGAGGTCTCACCTCCTATGGGACTGAACATTGGGAGGCCGCCATCTTCATTCCCATCCTCCAAAGCTGTACAGAAAGCATTCAGGGAACAAAAGCTCCTGAGAGCAAACCCGAGCAGGTTAGTCTGGCCCTGGTAAGGGCAGTACAGTTCCACCTTGGGCAAAGACATTTGAGAATCAATGCAACAGTCCCCTCCCCCAGAAGATCAACAAGAATATCCAGCCAAGACCAAATTCATCAATCAATGAGAACTGCAAAACCTCAGAAATACAGAAATACAGATTATGGAATTCATGGCTTTTTTTCCCCCATGATTTGTCTTTCAAAGTTAAATTTCTTAAATTCTATTTTTTCTTATTCTATTTTTCTTATTCTACTTTTAAAAATGTGTCCTCTTTCTTATTTTAACCTTTTTAAACCATTTTATCTTATGAATACCTTTTTAAAAGTCTTTTTAAATTTTTATTCCTATACTATCCCTTTATTGTATTCAGCCTTATTTTTTGTATACATATAGGTTTTTCTTTCTTTAAAATTTTGGGATACAATTTCTTCTAATAGATCAAAATGTACCCTAAATCTAGCTTTCTTCTAGTTTCTGGCTTTCTTCTAGTTTCACATTCTTTCCTTTTTTTTTTTTTTTTTCTTTTTTCAACCAAGTACTTATCAATTCCTTTTTTAGAAGTTCTTTTAATTTTCATCTTTACAGTTAAATTCCATCCCTTCAGTGTGTTTGCCCTTATTTTTGTATACATACATATAAGTATTTCTTTCTTTAAAATTTTGGGAGGCATTTTCTTCTGACAGACAAAAATACAACCAAAACCAAGTGTTTGGCTCTGTTCTATTCACCAGTTTAATTTTTTTTCTTCATTTCTTCTCCCACTTTTGGGACTGTTCCAGTTTGCTTAGTGTTTATTTTTCTGGGGTCATTGCTTCCCTTTTGGTATTTGGTTCTCTAATTCATCTATTCTTATTTGGATAAAATGACAATGCAGAAAACCTCACCTCAAAAAAAAAAAAAAAAAAGCAGTACCAATGGCTAAGGACCTAATCAATACAGACATTAGAAAGATGTCAGAACTAAAGTTCAGAATGGTGATTATCAAGGTGCTAGCTGGGCTTGAAAAAAGTGGGAAGATATTAGAGAATCCCTTTCTGGAGAAATAAAAGAACAAAAATCTAACCAAGGTGAAATCAAAAAAGCTATTAATGAGGTGCAATAAAAAATGGAGGCTCTTACTGCTAGGATAAATGAGGCAGAAGACAGAATTAGTGATATAGAAGACCAAATGACAGAATAAAGAAGCGGAGAATAACTAAGATAAACAACTACTGGACCACAAGGGGAGAATTCGAGAGATAAGTGATATCATAAGATGAAACAATATTAGACTAATTGGGATCCCAGGAGAAGGGGGGGACAGAAGGTATACTGGAGCAAATTATGCAGAGAATTTCCCTAATTTGGTGAAGGGAACCAGCATCAAAATGCAGGAGGCACAAAGAACTTCCCTCAAAATCAATAAAAATAGGTCCACACCCTGTCATCTAATAGTAAAACTTAAAAGTCTCAGTGACAAAGAGAAAATCCTGAAAGCAGTTCAGGACATGAGATCTACAACATATAATAGTAGAAATATTAGGTTGACAGCAGATCTATCCACCTCTGTGGATATCATGCCAGAAAGGACTGGCATGATATATTCAGAGCACTAAATGAGAAAAATATGCAGCCAAGAATACTATATCCAGCTAGACTATCACTAAAAATAGAAGGGAGATAAAAAAACTTTCAGGAAAAACAAAAACTAAAAGAATTTGCAAATGCCAGACATCCCTACAGGAAATATTGAAAGGGGTCCTCTAAGCAAAGAGACAGCCTAAAAGTAAGAGACCAGAAAGGAACAGAGACAATACACAGTAACAGTCACCTTTAAGGCAATACAATGGCAATAAATTCATATCTTTCGATAGTTACCCTGAATGTAAATGGGATAAATATCCCAATCAAAAGACACAGGGTATCAGCATGGATTAAAAATAATAATAATAATAAGACCTATTGGTATGCTGTATGCAAGAAACTCATTTTAGACCTAAAGACACCTCCAGATTTAAAATCAGGAGGTGAAAACAATTTACCACACTAATGGACATCAAAAGAAAACTGAGGCAGCAATCCTTATATCAGAGAAATTCGATTTTAAACCAAAGACTATAATAAGAGATGAGGAAGGACACTATAACATACTTAAAGGTTTTGTCCAACAAGATCTAACAATTGTAGATATCTATGCCCTTAACATGGGAGCAGCCAACTATAAAAACCAATTAATAACAAAATCAAAGAACCACATCAACACTAATATAATAATAGTAGAGGACTTTAATATCCCCCTCACTGAAATGGAAATATCATCCAAGCAAAAGATCAGTAAGGAAATAAAAGCTTTAAAAGACACTCTTGACTAGATGGACATCACAGATAATTCAGAACATTTCATCCCAAAGCAACAGAATACACATTCTTCTCTAGGGTACATGAAGCATTCTCCAGAATAGATCACATCCTGGATCACAAATCAGGTCTCAACCAATATCAAAAGATTGGGATCATTCCCTGCATATTTCCAGACAACAATCCATTGAAAATAGAACTGAACCACAAGAAGAAAGTTGGAAAAAACTCATTTCTAATTTCTCTACACCAACAGCAACAGCAATTTACAATTGCACCCAAAACCATAAGATATCTGGGAATAAAACTAACCAAAGAGGCTAAGAATCTATACTCAGATGGAGGCAAAACCACATCCAATTAAAGAATGAATGGGTCAACTAGGAAACTGAAGATGAATTTAAAAGATTCATGGAAACAAATGAAAATGAAAGCACAACTGTTCAAAATCTTTGGAGCACAGCAAAGGTGGTCTTGAGAGGAAAGGGATCTCAATTATTCTTTGGGATATTTCTTCTGGGATCTCAATTATTCTTTCTCAAGAACCAATAAAGGTCTGAAGTACACAGTTTAACCCTATCTGTAACAGAGCTAAAGAAACAACAGCAAAGAAAGCTTAAATCCAGCAGAAGAGGAAATAATAAATATCAGAGCAGATATCAATGAAATAGAAACCAAAAGCACAGTAGAACAAATCAACAAATCTAGGAGCTGTTTAATGGAAAGAGTTGATAAGATTGATAAACCCTCTGGCCAAATTTATCAAAAAGAAAAGAAAAAGGACTCAAATTATTAAAATCATGAATAAAAGAGCAGAGATCACAACCAACACCAAAGAAATACAAACAATTACAAGAACATGTTATGAGCAATGTTACACCAGCAAATTTGACAATCTGGCAGAAATGGGTGCATTCCTAGAGACCTATAAACTACTGCAACTGAACCAGGAAGAAATAGAAAACCTGAACAGACCCATAACCAGTAAGGAGATTGAAGCAGTCATCAAAAATCTCCAACAAACAAGAGCCCAAGCCCAGATGACTTCCCAGGGGAATTCTACCAAACAGTTAAAGAAGAATTAATAACTAATCTCCTGAAACTGTTTCCAAAAAATAGAAATGGAAGTAAAACTTCCAAACTCGTTTTATGAGGCCAGCATTACCTTGATCCCAAACCAGACAAAGACCCCATAAAAAAGAGAATGACAGACCAATATCTTTGATGAACATGGATGCAAAAATTCTTACCAAAATACTAGCCAACAGAATCCAACAGTACATTAAAAGGATTATACACCACAACCAAGTGGGATTTATTCTTGGTTTGCAAGTTCAGTTCAACATTCACAAATCAATCAATGTGATACAATACAGTAATAAAAGAAAGGACAAGAACCATAAGATACTCTCAATAGAAGCTGAAAAAGCATTTGACAAAGTATAGCATCCTTTCTTGATCAAAACTCTTCACAGTGTAGGGATAAAGGATATATACTTCAATATCACCAAAACCATCTATGAAAAGCCCACAGCAAATATCTGGGAGAAAAAAGAGCTTTTCCCCTAAGGTCAGGAACAAAGCAGGGCTGTACACTATCAACACTGCTATTCAACGTGGTACTGGAAATCCTAGCCTCAGAAATCAGACAACAAAAAGAAATAAAAGGCATCTGAAATGGCAAAGAAAAAGTCAAACTATCACTCTTTGCAGATGATACAATACCTTATGTGGGAAACCCAAAAGACTCCACTCCAAAACTGTTAGAACTCATACAGGAATTCAGAAAAGTGTCAGGATATAAAATCAATGCACAGAAATCAGTTGCATTTCTATACACCAACAGCAACACAGAAGAAAGAGAAATTAAGGAGTCAAACCCATTTACAATTGCACCCAAAACTATAAGATACCTGGGAATAAACCTAACCAAAGAGGCTAAGAATCTATACTCAGAAAACTATAAAGTACTCATGAAAGAAATTGAGGAAGACACAAAGAAATGGGAAAACGTTCCATGCTCCTGGATTGGAAGAACAAATATTGTGAAAATGTCTATGCTACCTAAAGCAATCTACACATTTATTGCAATCCCTATCAAAATCCCATCCATTTTTTTCAAAGAAATGGAACAAATGATCCTAAAATTTATATGGAACCAGAAAAGACCTTGAATAACCAGAGAAATATTGAACAAGAAAACCAAAGTTGGTGGCATCACAATTCCGTACTTCAAGCTCTATTACAAAGCTGTCGTCATCAAGACAGCATGGTACTGGCATAAAACAGACACATAGACCAATGAAACAGAATAGAGAGCCCAGAAATAGACCCTCAACTCTAGGGTCAACTAATCTTCGACAAAGCAGGAAAGAATGTCCAATTGATAAAGACAGTCTTCAACAAATACTGTTGTGGAAAAATTGGAAAGCCACATGCAGAAGAATGAAATTGTACATTTCCTTATACTACATACAAAAATAGACTCAAAATGAAAGAAGGACATCAATGTGAGAAAGGAATCCATCAAAATCCTTGAGAAGAACACAGGCAGAACCTCTTCGATCTCAGCCACAGCAACATCTTCCTAGAAACATTACCAAAAGCAAGGGAAGCAAGGGTAAAAATAAACTATTGGAACTTCATCAAGATCAAAAGGTTTTGCACAACAAAGGAAACAGTCAACAAAATTAAAAGACAACTGAAAGAATGGGAGAAGATATTTGCAAATGACATATCAGATAAAGGGCTAGTATCCAAAATCTATAAAGAACTTATCAAACTCAACACCCAAAGAACAAATAATCCAATCAAGAAATGGGCAGAAGACATGAACAGACAGTTCTGCAAAGAAGACATCCAGATGGCCAACAGACACATGAAAAAGTGCTCCACATCACTTGGCATCAGGGAAATACAAATCAAAACCACAATGAGATATCACCTCACACCAGTCAGAATGGCTAAAATTAATAAGTCAGGAAATGACAGAAGCTGGCAAGGATGCAGAGAAAGGGTAACCCTCTTACATTGTTGGTGGGAATACAAGCTGGTGTAGCCACTCTGGAAAACAGAATGGGTAAAACAGTATGGAGGTTCCTCAAAAAGTTGAAAATAGAGCTACCCTACAACCTAGCAATTGAACTACTGGGTATTTATCCTAAGGATACAAATGTAGTGATCTGAATGGGCATGTCACCTGAATGTTTATAGCAGCACTGTCCAAAATAACCAAACTATGGAAAGTACCTAGAAATCCATCAGCAGAGGAATGGTTAAAGAAGATGATATATAGATATAGATAGATGATATAGATATAGATATATAGGTATAGATATATAAATACACACACACACACACACAGACACACACACACACACACACTGGAATAGTATGCAACCATCAAAAAGACCAGAATCTTGGGCACCTGGGTGGGTCAGTGGGTTAAGCTTCTACCTTTGGCTCAGGTCATGGTCTCAGGGTCCTGAAATGGAGCCCCACATCAGGCTCTCTGCTCAGCAGGGAGCCTGCTTCCCCCTCTCTCTCTCTGTCTGCCTCTCTGCCTACCTGTATTTTTTGTTTTGTTTTGTTTTGTTTTGTTTTTGTTTTTTGGGTTTTTTTTTTTTTTTTACTTGTGATCCCTCTCTCTCTCTGTCAAATAAATGAATAAAAATCCTAATTAAAAAAAAAAAACAGAATCTTGCCATTTGCAATGATGTGGCTGGAACAAGAGGGTATTACGTTAAGTGAAATTAAGTCAATCAGAGAAAGACAATTATCATATGATCTCTCTGATACGTGGAACTTGAGAGGCAGGGAATGGGGTGGTAGGGAACATAGGAGGGGAAAAATGGAACAATATGGGACTGGAGAGGGAGATAAACCTAAGAGACTCTTAATCCCAGGAAACAAATTGATGGTTGCTAGGATATGGGAGGGGAGGGATAGGGTGGCTGGGTAATGGACACTGGGGAGGGTATGGGCTATGGTGAGTGCTGTGAATTGTGGAAGGCTGATGATTCACAGACCTGTATCCCTGAAGCAAAGAAAGAAAGAAAGAGAGGAGTCAATATGAATGAAAAGTATAGAAGACTAAGGACATCCTGGTCTGAATGGTGAGAACACCCTTGCCAAATAAATTATCCAAAATGCCTATGTTCAGCAGCAGGAGTTAGTTCCAGTGACTTATAATAAAAGTTTCTTAACAGCTCTTTTTTTAAAAAATTGTTTATTTATTTGACAGAGATCACAAGTAGGCAGAGAGGCAGGCAGAGAGAGAGGGAGGAAGCAGGCTCCCCACTGAGCAGAGAGCCTATGTGGGACTTAATCCCAGGACCCTGGGATCACGACCCGAGCTGAAGGCAGAGGTGTAACCCACTGAGCCACCCAGGCACCCTTAACAGGGGTCTTAAATATCTTCTCCCAGATATGGCTGAAAATCTTTAACACAAATCAGAATACATTGTTCTGCTTTTTTGTTTGTTTTTTTGTTGTTGTTTGTTTTGTTTTTTAATTTTTAATTTTTTATAAACATATAATATATTTTCCCCCAGGGGTACAGGTCTGTGAATCACCAGGTTTACACACTTCACAACACTCACCATAGCACATACACTCGGCAATGTCCATAACCCCACCCCCCCTTCTCCCAACACTCCTCACCCCAGCAACCCTGTTTGTTTTGTAAGATTGAGAGTCACTTATGGTTTGTCTCCCTCCCAATCCTATCTTGTTTTATTTATTCTTCTCCTACCCCCTTAACCCCCATGTTGCATCTCCACTTCCTCATATCAGGGAGATCATATGATAGTGGTCTTTCTCCGCTTGACTTATTTCGCTAAGCATGATACCCTCTAGTTCCATCAGTGTTGTCGCAAATGGCAAGATTTCATTTCTTTTGATGGCTGCATAGTATTCCATTCATCTGTTGATGGACATCTAGGTTCTTTCCATAGTTTGGCTATTGTAGACATTGCTGCTATAAACATTTGGGTGCACGTGCCTCTTTGGGTCACTACGTTTGTATCTTTAGGATATTTACCCAGTAGTGCAATTGCTGGGTCATAGGGTAGTTCTATTTTCAAAATTTTGAGGAACCTTCATCTGTTTTCCAGAGTGGTTGCACCAGCTTGCATTCTCACCAACAGTGTAGGAGGGTTCCCCTTTCCCGCATCCTCACCAGCATCTGTCATTTCCTGACTTGTTAATTTTAGCCATTCTGACTGGTGTGAGGTGATATCTCATTGTGGTTTTGATTTGTATTTCCCTAATGCCGAGTGATGTGGAGCACTTTTTCATGTGTCTCTTGGCCATCTGGATGTCTGCTTTGGAGAAATGTCTGTTCATGTCTTCTGCCCATTTCTTGATTGGATTATTTGTTCTTTGGGTGTTGAGTTTGATAAGTTCTTTATAGATTTTGGACACTAGCCCTTTATCTGATATGTCATTTTCAAATATCTTCTCCCATTCTGTAAGTTGTCTTTTGGTTTTGTAAACTGTTTCCTTTGCTGTGCAAAAGTTTTTGATCTTAATAAAATCCCAAGAATTCATTTTTGCCCTTGCTTCCCTTGCCTTTGGCGATGTTCCTAGGAAGATGTTCCTGCATCTAAGATCAAAGAGGTTCTGCCTGTGTTCTCCTCAGGGATTTTGATGGATTGCTTTCTCACATTGAGGTCTTTCATCCATTTTGAGTCTATTTTTGTGTATGGTATAAGGAAATGTCCTGTTTCATTTTTCTGCATGTGGCTGTCCAATTTTCCAAATACCATTTGTTGAAGAGGTTGTCTTTTTTCCATTGGACATTCTTTCCTGCTTTGTTGAAGATTGGTTGGCCCTAGAGTTGAGGGTCTATATCTGGGCTCTCTATTCTATTCCATTGATCTATGTGTCTGTTTTTGTTCCAGTACCACACTGTCTTGATGATGACAGCTTTGTAATAGAGCTTGAAGTACGGAATTGTGATGCCACCAACTTTGGTTTTCTTTTTCAATATTCCTTTGGCTATTCGAGGTATTTTCTGGTTCCATATAAATTTTAGGATTGTTTGTTCCACTTATTTGAAAAAAAAAATGGATGGTATTTTGACAGGAATTGCATTAAATGTGTAGATTGCTTTAGGTAGCATAGACATTTTCACAATATTTGTTCTTCCAATCCAGGAGCATGGAACGTTTTCCCATTTCTTTGTGTCTTCCTCAATTTCTTTCATGAGTACTTTATAGTTTTCTGAGTAGAGATTCTTAGCCCCTTTGGTTAGCTTTATTCCTAGGTATCTTATAGTTTTGGGTGCAATTGTAAATGGGTTTGACTCCTTAACTTCTCTTTCTTTTGTCTTGCTGTTGGTGTAGAGAAATGCAACTGATTTCTGTGCATTGATTTTATATCCTGACACTTTACTGAATTCCTGTACAAGTTCTAGCAGTTTGGGAGTGGAGTCCTTTGGGTTTCCCACATAAAGTATCATATCATCTGTGAAGAGTGATAGTTTGACTTCTTCTTTGCCAATTTGGATGCCTGTAATTTCCTTTTGCTGTCTGATTGCTGAGGCTAGGACTTCTAGTACTATGTTGAATAGCAATGGTGATAATGGACATCCATGCTGTGTTCCTGACCTTAGCAGAAAAAGCTTTCAGTTTTTCTCCATTGAGAATGATATTTGCAGTGGGTTTTTCATAGATGGCTTTGATAATACTGAGGTACGTGTCCTCTATCCCTACACTTTCAGGAAGGGATGCTGTAGTTTGTCAAATGCTTTTCCAGCATCTATTGAGAATATCATATCATTCTTGTTCTTTCTTTTATTAATGTGTTGTATAACATTGATTGATGTGGATGTTGGACCAACCTTTCAGCCCTGGAATAATTCCCACTTGGTCGTGGTGAATAATCCTTTTAATGTACTGTTGAATCCTATTGGCTAGTATTTTGGTGAGAATTTTCGCATCTGTGTTCATCAAGGATATTGGTCTGTAGCTTTCTTTTTTGATGGGATCCTTGTCTGGTTTGGGGATCAAGGTGATGCTGGCCTCACAAAATGAGTTTGGAAGTTCTCCTTCCAATTTCTATTTTTTGGAACAGATTCAGGAGAATAGGAATAAGTTCTTCTTTAAATGATTGGTAGAATTCCCCCGGGAAGCTGTCTGGTCCTGGGCTTTTGTTTGTTTGGAGATTTTTGATGACTGTTTCAATCTCCTTACGGGTTATGGGTCTGTTCAGGTTTTCTATTTCTTCCTGGTTCAGTTGTGGTAGTTTATATGTCTCTAGGAATACATCCATTTCTTCCAGATTGTCAAATTTGTTGGCGTAGAGTTTCTCATAGTATGTTCTTATAATTGTCTGTATTTCTTTGGTGTTAGTTGTGATCTCTCCTCTTTCATTCATGATTTTATTTATTTGGGTCCTTTCTCTTTTCTTTTTGATAAGTCTGGCCAGGGATTTATCAATCTTATTCATTCTTTCAAAGAACCAGCTCCTAGTTTTATTGATTTGTTCTATTGGGGTTTTGTTGTTGTTGTTGTTGTTGTTGTTGTTTAAAAGAACCAGCTCCTAGTTTTATTGATTTGTTCTATTGGGGTTTTGTTGTTGTTGTTGTTGTTGTTGTTTCTATTTCATTGATTTCTGCTCTGATCTTTATGATTTCTCTTCTCCTGCTGGGTTTAGGGTTTCTTTCTTGTTCTTTCTCTAGATCCTTTAGGTTTAGGGTTAGGTTGTGTACCTGAGACCTTTCTTGTTTCTTGAGAAAGGCTTGTACCGCTATATATTTTCCTCTCAGGACTGCCTTTGTTGTGTCCCACAGATTTTGAACCATTGTGTTTTCATTATCATTTGTTTTCATGAATTTTTTCAATTCTTCTTTAATTTCCTGGTTGCCCCATTCATTCTTTAGAAGGATGATGTTTAGTATTTGGGTTCTTTCCAAATTTCCTCTTGTAATTGATTTCTACCTTAAGAGCATTGTGGTCTGAAAATATGCAGGGAATGATCCCAATCTTTTGATACTGGTTGAGACCTGATTTAGGACCCAGGATGTGATCTATTCTGGAGAATGTTCCATGTGCACTAGAGAAGATGTGTATTCTGTTGCTTTGGGATGAAATGTTCTGAATATATCTGTGATGTCCATCTGGTCCAGTGTGTCATTTAAGACCTTTATTTCCTTGTTGATCTTTTACTTGGATGATCTGTCCATTTCAGTGAGGGGAGTGTTAAAGTCCCCTACTATTATTGTACCATTGTTGATGTGTTTCTTTGATTTTGTTATTAATTGGTTTATATAGTTGGCTGCTCCCACGTTGGGGGCACAGATATTTAAAATTGTTAGATCTTCTTGTTGGACAGATCCTTTGAGTATGATATAGTGTCCTTCCTCATCTCTTATTATAGTCTTTGGCTTAAAATCTAATTGATCTAAGGATTGCCACTCCTGCTTTCTTCTGATTTCCATTAACATAGTAAATTGTTTTCCACGCCCTCACTTTAAATCTGGAGGTGTCTTTGGGTCTAAAATGAGTTTCTTGTAGGCAACATATAGATGGGTTTGTTTTTTTTATCCATTCTGATACCCTGTGTCTTTTGATTGGGGCATTTAGCCCATTAACATTCAGGGTAACTATCAAGAGATATGAATTTAGTGCCATTTTATTGCCTATAAGGTGACTGTTACTGTATATTGTCTCTGTTCCTTTCTGATATACTACTTTAGGCTCTCTCTTTGTGTAGAGGACCCCTTTCAATATTTCCTGTAAAGCTGGTTTGGTGTTTGAAAATTCTTTCAGTTTCTGTTTGTCCTGGAAGGTTTTAATCTCTCATTCTATTTTCTATGATAGCCTAGCTGGATATAGTATTCTTGGCTGCATGTTTTTCTCATTTAGTGCTCTGAATAGATATTGCCAGCTCTTTCTGGCCTGCCAGCTCTCTGTGGATAAGTCTGCCGCCAATCTAATGTTTTTACCGTTGTATGTTACAAACTTATTTTCCCAGGCTGCTTTCAGGATTTTCTCTTTGTCACTAAGACTTGTAAATTTTACTATTAGGTGATGGGGTGTGGACCTATTATTATTGATTTTGAGGGGGTTCTCTGCACTCCTGGATTTTGATGCTTATTCCCTTTGCCATATTGTGGAAATTCTCTCCAATAATTCTCTCCAGTATACCTTCTGCTCCCCTCTCTCTTTCTTCTTCTTCTGGAATCCCAATTATTCTAATGTTGTTTCGTCTTATGGTGTCACTTATCTCTTGAATTCTCCCCTCGTGGTCCAGTAGCTGTTTGTCCCTCTTTTGCTCAGCTTCTTTATCCTCTGTCATTTGGTCTTCTATATCACTAATTCTTTCTTCTGCCTCATTTATCCTAGAAATGAGAGCCTCCATTTTTTAATAGCACCTCATTAATAGCCTTTTTGATTTCAACTTTGTTAGATTTTAGTTTTTTATTTCTCCAAAAAGGGCTTTTATATATCCCGACAGGGTTTTTCTAATATCTTCCATGCCTTTTTCAAGCCCGGCTAGAAACTTGAGAATCGTCATTCTGAACTCTAGATCTGACATATCACCAATGTCTGTATTGATTAGGTCCCTAGCCTTCGGTACTGCCTCTTGTTCTTTTTTTTTTTTTTTTTTTTTTTTTGTGGTGAATTTTTCTGCCTAGTCATTTTGTCCAGATAAGAGTATATGAAGGAGCAAGTAAAAATACTAAAAGTGTGGCAAAGACCCCAGGAAAATATGATTTAACCAAATCAGAAGAGGTCCCAAATCGTGAGGGGGGAGAAAGGGGATAAAAAGAGGTTCAGAAAGAAAAGAAAAAAAAAGAAAACGAATAAAGAAAAAATATAAAAAAGAAAAAATATATATTTATATTAGATAAACTAGTTTAAAAACGAAAAGAAGAAAAGGGTAAAAGTTTAAAAAAAT
Source organism: Mustela putorius furo (assembly GCF_011764305.1). Classification (NCBI taxonomy): domain Eukaryota; kingdom Metazoa; phylum Chordata; class Mammalia; order Carnivora; family Mustelidae; genus Mustela; species Mustela putorius. The sequence goes on from NW_025421987.1 coordinate 27,704,367, forward strand.
TTAGCAGACGAAGAGAAAAAAAATTGAAAAAGAAAAAAAATTAACTGCAAGACTAAAGTATCATGGGGAGAAAGCCATGAGTTCCGTGCTTTGCTTTCTCCTCCTCTGGAATTCTGCTGCTCTCTTTGGTATTGAAACTGCACTCCTTTGTAGGTGAACTTGGTCCTGGCTGGATTTCTTGTTGATCTTCTGGGGGAGGGACCTGTTGTAGTGATTCCCAAGTGTCTTTTCTCCAGGCGGAATTGTACCACCCTTACCAAGGACTGGACTGAGTAATCCACTCTGGCTTGCTTTCAGGAGGTTTTGTTCCCTGAATGCTTTCCGTAGAGTTCTGGAGGATGGGAATAAAAATGGCGGCCTTCTGGTCTCCGGTCCAGAGGAGCTGAGAGCCTGGGGCCCCACTCCTCAGTGCACCCTCAGAGAACATCGCCCAATTACTCCCGTCTCCCTGGCCTCTGGCCGCGCTCCAAGCTCACCGAGCCTGCGACTGGTTCAAGGTATCCCCAAGCTGAGAGCTCCCTCCTCGGCTCTGTCTCTATAGCCGGCTTTCCCATTCTAAAATATTTATTTATTTGACAGACTGAGATCACAAGTAGGCAGAGAGGCAGGCAGAGAAAGGGAGGGAAGCAGGCTCTCCGCTGAGCAGAGAGCCCAATGCAAGGCTCAATCCCAGGACCCTGAGATCATGACCCCAGCCGAAGGCAGAGGCTTAACCCACTGAGCCACCCAGGCGCCCCGGCTTTCCCATTCCAATACCTGCAAGCTCTGCGACACTCAGACACCCCCAATCTTTCCGTGACCCTGCGGGACCTGAGGCCACGCTGACCCCGCGTGGGCTTCACCCCAGTTTGACCTCTGGAGCTATGTCCCTCAGTGGAACAGACTTTTAAAAGTCCTGATTTAGTACTCCCTTGCTCCGCTGCTTGCCAGGAGCCAGCCCCCCCCCCCCCGCAGTCTATCTTCCCGTCACTTTGGATTCACTTCTTCGCCAGTCCTTCCTTTCAGAAAGTGGTTGATTTTCTGTTTCTAGAATTGCTGTTCTTCTTCTCTTCGATCTCCCGTTGGATTTGTAGGTGTTTGTAATCTTTAGATAAGTTATCTAGCTGATCTCCTGCTACCTGAAGTAGTCTCAGCCTGTTACTTCTCCGCCATCCTGACTCCTCCCCCATTGTTCTGATTTTGGCTACATCTACTATTTTCTTTTTTTTTTTTTCTTTAAGATTTTATTTATTTATTTGACAGAGCGGGAGAGATCACAAGTTGGCAGAGAGGCAGAGAGAGAGAGAGTGGGAAGCAGTCTCCCTGCTGAACAGAGAGCCCGATGTGGGGCTCAATGCCAGGACCCTGAGACCATGGCCTGAGCTAAAGGCAGAGGTTTAATACACTGCGTCACCCAGGTGCCCCTATTTTCTTATTTTTAACACAGGACACCAGAAACTATGAAATCAAATAAAGGTAAAGCTATTTCATTATAATTAAGTTCCTAGGTCTTGTGTTACTCACCCCATTCTTTAAATCAAACCAAACTACCCATGCAACATTCAGCCAGCCACTGATAAAAGCAAATCATAGGCAATCCTAATCTGGAATCCCCTTGTTTTATTCCTACCTTGCTCTTGCTCCACTCTGTCTTTTGCTCCACTTCAGTCTCCCACCCTTCTCTTTACATTTGCACTCTATGAATGACTTTGTCTTAACCAATTTAGTATCTTTGTTGCTCCTCAAAGTATCACTTTGTTCTTTGGATTCACTTGACCCTAAGGTTCTCAATTCACTCTTCTTGCCATTTCTTTGGAACACAAATCCCTACAAAGAAGGATTTAGGACTATGTCATATGAGGTCAATGCTGCAGACAGGTTAGTGTGTGGTGATGCCATGTTTGTGGGCTGTTTAGTCATTATTCCCTCCCAAGGAAACTTGGCTACCATTGCTATTCGATGATGCTTTTTCACTTAGACCAACTGAGAGCTCATCTCATCCACAAACATGAAAAAAGAAATCATTTTTTCCTGCCTTTTATGACTTGCATGTAGCCGGGATACTTGGTGCCCCTCTCATGCTCATCTAAAAACCTAGGATGGTGTTTAAAATGGATTCTGACTTTTTTGTTAAAAAAAATTAATCTTGGGGCACCTGGGCAGCTCAGTGGGTTAAAGCCTCTGCCTTCGGCTCAGGTCATGATCCCGGGGTCCTGGGATCGAGCCCCGCAACGGGCTCTCTGCTCAACAGGGAGCCTGCTTCCTCCTCTGTCTCTGCCTGCCTCTCTGCCTACTTGTGATCATTTGTCTGTCAAATAAATAAATAAAATCTTTTAAAAAATTAATCTTGTTAATTTCTTTGCCAAGGAGTTCAAAATTAGTAGTTTTACTTCTCTTAAAATGTATGCAATTATATGTTACAGTGTTTAAGACAAAATTATCCAAAGTAATGTTTACATCTCTCTCCCATGTTCTACAATGCAACTCAACCCTTTAAAATTAAGACACACTAATCTATTAATTTTTAGTCATTTCTTATTCCTTTGACATCTACTGTTAAAGAGTAAATAATCCAGTAAAGAAATATATGGTCAAGGCTCTAAAAAAATACACTAACCCACTATAAGAAAGGCATGGATCTGGATGTTTGTATATATACATGTGAGTATGTGTGCCTTCACGGGTGCATAGATATGTATATACATGTTTTGGAAGTGGAAATTGACTAGTGTTGATTTATTCTCTCAAATTCCTAATCTCTGATGTTAAGGACATGAATTTGTAAACTGGTTCGTTTACATTTAGGAGCAAGGTATGTTGCCAAAGAGCAGAGCAAAATGAACTGGTCCACATGGGAACAACAGGAAACAAAACTCATGATCTTTGTCTTGGTAAAATTATGCTAATTAATTAATTAGGTTGGAACATAAATAGTTCATTAATCTTAGAAGAAAATCTTGTATCTTTCGAAAGTAACCTGTTAACTCACTATTCCTCACACTCAAACTCATCATCTAGCACTCTCATATCAGCAAAACCTCAGCAGCAGAGGGAGCCAAGGGAGAAATAGAAATTATTTCTAAAGTTGGACATATAATCCTTTATGCCATAAAATAAAATACAATCTAAGCATCCCCATTTCTATTTAAAAACCCCAAAATGTTTATGGTGCCCAGAACTTGAAATTTAAGAGTTATCTAATTTTTTTTCTTTTCCTTTACTCCATATCTAGGCATTCTTTAAATCTTGTCAACTTTTCCCATATAAAATTTCTTCAGTGCATTCATTTCTATAAAATCTTCCACATTCCTACCCTCATAATGTCATGCCTAAACTATGACAACCACCATTGAACTGGCCTCCTTATGTCCATTCCTTTTGTATTCTAATATTATATAGGCATACCTTGAAGATATTGTAGGTTTGGTTCCAGACCACCACAATACAGCAAATACCACAATAAAGTCAAATGAATTTCCCACTGCATATAAAATTTATGTTTACACTATACTATAGTCTCCTGAGTGTACAATAGCACTATGTCTAAAAAACAATGTGCATACCTTCATTTAAAAGTACTTCATTGTTATGAAATACTAACCATCGGGGTGTCTGGGAGGCTCAATTGTTTAAATGTCAGACTCTTGATCTCAGCTCAGGTCTTGATCTCATGATGGTGAGTTCAAGCCCCATACTGGGCTCCACACTGGGTGGGCATAGAGCCTACTTAAAAAAAAAAAAAAAAAGATTCTAACCATCATCTGAGCTTTCAATGAACCATAGTCTTTTTGCTGGTGGAGGTCTTGCCTCAATGTTGATGGCTGCTGACTGACCAGGATGGTAGTTACTGAAGGCTGTGGCAATTTCTTAGTATAAGACAACAATAAAGTTTGCCATATCAATTGACACTTCCTTTCACTTGACATTTAGAGGCCATGGCACAGTTATTAATTGGCCTAGATTCAATACAGTGTCTCAGGGAATAGGGAGGCTTGAGGAGAGGAAGAGTGATGGGGAAACTGCTGGTCATTAGAACAGTCAAAATTTGTCACTGAACTTCCCCATGTTATATGGGCATGGTTCATGATGCCCTGAAACAATTACAATACTAACATCAAAGATCACTTATCACAGACCACCATAACAAATATGACAATCATTAAAAAGCTTGAAATACTGCAGGAGTTACCAAAATGTGACACAGAGACATGAAATGAGCAAATGCTGTTGGAAAATGGTGCCACCCGAATTGCTCCAAGCAGGGTCATCATCAACCTTCGATTAGCAAAAAAATACATTATCTGCAAACCCCCATAAGTGAAGTACAATAATATGCCTGTAAATCACAGTGACAGGAAAGAAAAACAAAGTCCCCCAAGGTCTGCCATCAGGATGTTTCTTACCTCCAAAAGCTTCCTGTTGTCCATCAGAGTAAATTTACCATGGTCTGTCTGGTGTTCCCACACCTTACAGCCGCAGTACCTCCCACCCATCTAAATGTACCCCCTCACTGCTTCCCAGCCTGAACGCTCTACCCTGATAGGCCAGTCTCCTCTCATGCTGCAGCTACCCTCACCCTATCACCTGTAAAGTCTGCTAGAACCTAAATTCAACCCAGAACTAACCATCCTGGCTCAGCCTATTGACCCCACAATGAATCCTCTCTTCCTCTGACTCTCCTGAGCCATAGAAATAACCTGCTCCATCCAGTCATGTACTTGATTATATTCTCTGTGTTTGAGTTCTGTCTTCCCAACTAGATTCCAAGAGGAAGGATGCTTCATGCATCTTTGACTTTCCCACAACAAGGTGTTAAAAGTTTCAATAGAGACTTTTATTAAAAAGTATTTTCCTAAACATTACAGTAAAGCGATAAACTGGAACAACACCCAAAAGTTTATAACTCGGAATAAAAATTAAGAATATTTTTAAAGAATGCTAGTAAAAATTTACTTTTTAATAATAATCTTATACTCGAGTAAAAAGTGACCAAATATCATAAAACTAACTTGTACTAACTCATCTTTGGTTTTTAAAATAATAAATTAAAAGATATCCTGGCCAAATTCACTTAAGCCAAAGTCTTAGCAAAAGAGGTGAGTGGAAAGTCAAGCCTGGACATGCTCTCGTGCTGATGGCTGACAGCCCCTCCATGCCAGGCCAGCAGGAGGCCCGGTCTGGAGAACACCCTTGCAGTCAGTCCAAGAACCTGCTTTGCAGATACTATAAGCAGACTGGCCAAATGGAAAGAAGGTTCTATGACTTGATTGCCAAGAAAGCATGATAAGAAAAAAACTTGAAACCTCAATTAAATAAATAAATCTACAAATCTTTCTTAGGAAATATTCAGAAATTCAGAAAATACAATGGTATTCCTTCCATTAGTCATTCTGGCAATTATTAAAAACAGAAATAACCTAAAATAAATCACAATATGTGAATGGCTAACATAACTTTTGGTAGAGCGATCTCAGCACTCTCAAAGCAAAGTGGCCAAATAGGTCACCCAGACAAGTGAAGTGGGCTAGGTGGTGGGAAATCTCCTGATATTAAATATTTTGTCAACTAATTCAAATATTTGTTAATATTGCAAAGTCCAAACAGTTGGCCCACACACAGCCAGCTTGCTACCTCTGATCTACATGGTAGAATGTTTTTGATATGCTATTAAAGAATTTTTAATGAAAATGCTCTTTGCATAATAGTAGGTTAAAAGAGGAAAGAATACTAGCAGGAAAGACATCCAAATAATAGCTGTCTCTGGAAGGAAACTATGGATTATTTGTTTTCTTTACACTTTTCCATATTTTTCCAAATTTTCCTCAAATGAAGATTTATAACACTCCAAATTTTTTTAAGATTTTATTTATTTATTTGAGAGTGGGGACAGAGAGAGAATGCTCACAAAAGCAGGGGGAGGGAGAAGCAGTCTCCCCGCTGAGCAGGGGCTCAGTGTGAGCCTAATGCAATCTCCATCCCAGCTTGAGCCAAAGGCAGACGCCCAACTAACTGAGCCATCCAGGTGCCCCTATTACTCTGTATTTTTAAAAACTATCTTAAAGAAGGAAAAATACACTTTCTCAGCCCTTCCTTTGTGTCCAACATTAATGTCACAGCATTAATTGGGTGATGTCTCTAAAACTTGGCAACTCAGAAAACTTGGCATCTCGTTTATTATTCTTCAATCAGTCATGTTAAATTTTGGGTCTAAATTACTATGAAGTCCCACAATTTTGAATAGCATTAAGACTAATTTAACAGGGTCTCTGGGTGGCTCAGTGATTCAAAGCCTCTGCCTTCGGCTCAGGTCATGATCCCAGGGTCCTGGGATGGAGCCACGGATTGGGCTCTCTGCTCAGCAGGGAGCCTGCTTCCTCCTCTCTCTCTGCCTGCCTCTCTGCCTGCTTGTGATCTCTGTCTGTCAAATAAATAAATAAAATCTTTAAAAAAAAAAAAAGACTAATTTAACACTATGAACAGATTGCAAACATTGCTGAAGGCAGATACAAAAATAATGTATATAAAGCACTTGGCCCCAAACACACTCAGTAAATGGTAACTTTAAAAATAAGGTATTCATGGGGCACCTGGGTGGCTCAGTGGATTAAGCATCTGCCTTTGGCTCAGGTCAGGATCCCAAGGTCCTGGGATGGAGCCCCATATTGGGCTCCCTGCTCGGTAGGGAGTCTGCCTCTCCCTCTGTCCTTTCCTCTCACTTGTGTTCTCTCCATCTCTCTCAAATAAAATAAATAAAATCTTTTAAAAAGGGGCACCTGGGTGACTCAGTCATTAGTTGTTTGCCTTTGGCTCAGGTCATGATCCCAGGATCCTGGGATCGAGCCCCACATCAGGCTCCCTGCTGCCCGGGAAACCTGCTACTCTTTCTTCCACTCCCCCTGCTTGTGTTTCCTCTCTCACTGTGTCTCTGTCAAATAAATAAATAAAATATTTCTTTAAAATCTTTTGAAAAATAAGGTATTCATAATTAGTAGGGAATAGAGATGTCTCATTGCGAATGCAAACTGAAAATAAGCAACTGCATGGCTTTTTTGAGAGCAGCATTCAATAGGAACAAGCAACAACAGGCCTTCAAGAATAAAGGCAGGAAGAAGTTTGTAAAACAAATAAATACCAACAAATATAATGCCTATTAACATAAATGGATCAATCTTTTTAAAAAAGAGCTACAAGATGTATTAGGCAATTTGCTTTTTACACCATTGATTAGATGTTGATTTATGTTCATTTTTCAGTAAAATGCCCAGAGGTTATTACAATTATAAGGCAGAATTTTGTGTATATATGGGATCTTCCCAATCACATTTTAATGCATTTGGTAGGATTTTCATTTAGACTAATTTACAAAATAAAGAACTCTTAGACTAAATCAATGGCCTTCTGCAAATTTCAGAATTGACAATTCAGAATAGCTAAGTAACTCAATGACCAGCACCACAGGGTGCTACCTGGGAAACCAGGCACCCTTGATTTTCATTGTCATTTTCACACTAATGATCCTTGTCCTCACCTCCCAGCCTCAGTTAGGCTCTTCCAATGCCTGCTTGTGTAGCAGAGCCCAGGCAGCACCAAGGGAGAAATTCTTGTCTCTCAGGAGCCAATTTTTAAAAGATTTTACTTATTTATTTGACAGAGAGAGAGAGAGCACAAGTAGGCAGAGCGGCAGACAGAGGCAGAGGGAAAAACAGGCTCCCTTCTGAGCAGGGAGCCCAATGTGAGGCTCAATCCCAGAACTCGGGGATATGACCTGAGCCAAAGGCAGACATTCAACCGAATGAGCCACCCAGGTGCCCCTCTCAGGAGCCATTTAAATCCAGAAGCAGGAACAGGAAATTTCTTCACATTGCGGGCACCCTTGCTAGACTGTTCCTTTGTTCATTGACGTCTTTTTCTTTCATCTGCTATGGGCTCTTCTATCTTGGACCCTGATTTGGACCTCAGAGCTCCAATGATGGACTTCTGCATTTTGCAGCAACTTCTGGCTAACATTGACTTGACTTTAGAAATAACTGCCATTGGCTTGTCTGTCTTGATGCTAACCTCAGCCCATCCTAAGTTTGCAACCATTATCTGTGCCTTCGTTATTAGCCTTTATGGACCTTTTGCCACCTCCTCCCCACCACCATCACCACCATGTGTGTCTCAGATTCTGACCAGCATAGTTGAGTTCAAATCATGTCCCTGATCGCTGCCATCTTCTCCTTGCCCAAGTCCCCAACCCCTGGTTATCAGAATCCAGCAATAAACTATGATTTTAACTCCTTTGGGGAAGCCTAGGTCAAATATGGCCAGAACTTTATTTAAAGTGTTTATCATAGTCTACTTTTTCTTCTTCTCTTTTTCTTCCCTATTTAGCCAATGTTTATTAATTATTCCAGTGTTTATTTTCTATTCTGCACCCTTCTAAAACTCTCTGGAGAAAAGGCGTTTAGAGACTTGTAAGAACATCCCTGGGAATGAGTAAGATTAGACCCTGGATAATCCTCAGATAATCAGGCAACTTTTCATGAAGCAATTTTGCCCAAAGTTACATTTATGTTTCGATTAGTCAAATATAGAAGCTATTTTGCATGCTCTAAACCCAGATATATGAATAGGAGGAAACCTACCTATCTGTTAGAAAGGAATAAAATTTAACCATGGCTAAAGGAAAGTCGCCATCTTTTTCAATAATTCCAGAATCACATAGGACACCCAAACTAGTAGCAGACCAAAGAGAGGCATATGAAAGAGAACAATAACTTTACTTTAAAAAAAAAAACAAAAACACTAGGAAGATAAATTTGATGACAATACTGACAATGTAGACCTGCTGATTTTATTTAGTGTTCATCTTAAAAGTGACCAGTTTCAGGGCTAGGGGAAAAGATGTCATATTATTCATCTGCCACACCTCTACTAGCTACTTTAACAACAGATTGCACTGTCAGTCTCTGTTTCCAGCCACTCAGCCCAACATGCCCTCCCATCCACTTGGCACTGTGTAGGCCAGCCTCGGACACAAGTTCTCTGTGACGGTGATGAGTGTGGAGCAGACACTGAGCTCACATAGTAACCATGAGTACACACAGATCACTGTGGCCAGGGAAGAAGAGGATGCCATAGTTAGAAGCCATCAGCAACTCAAAACATGCAGAGGGTCAAGAAATCACATTAAGACGAGGTGGGGATGGAGACATTACATGTGCCCATCAACACAAAAGTACCTCCCACCTCACTGGTGGCTGAGATGGGAGTTAGGTTTTCAGACCTGGGTGGCTTGTGAGCTCTGTACATGGTCTAAATTTTGGCAAATGGATTAATACTGGAAAATCAGGTCTCATGACTACCTCTGTTGGCTAGAATTACAGCATTTTCCAGTCTCCTAGATAATAAAAAGAAACTTCAAATGGAGTTCTCAAGGTATTTTACTTCCTTTTCTGGTTCTGAGGAATAGTTTTATAACCTGGGAATGGCAATAGTATTGCCCCTTAAATCAATATAAAAGTTGAGAGGTTAAAAACATTGTGTTTCAAGAGCCCTTTGTGGCTCAGTTGGTTAAGAGTCCAACTGTTAATTTCGGCTCAGGTCATGATCTCAGGGTTATGAGATAGAGTCTCACGTCGGGCTCCATGCTGGGCATGGAACCTGCTTAAGATACTCTCTCTTTCCCTCTCCCTTTACCCCTCTCCCCCCAAAATACTGTGTTTCAATTCACATAAGTCTGCGATAAAAGATGGCCTCAACAATGAACATTTTAGGTAATAATTTTACCCAATCATCTGTTCTAAATTAAATAGCATTAGTGCCAAAATGTTTTTAATGCAATTAGAAGGAAACTCTGGAGTAACTGAATTGTAACATATTTATCTCTGCAGGTTGTCATGTAGCTCTCATCTTTTCCCGGTAAGTTCTGGAACAGACAGCAGGGATCTGGCTCTTGCTTGGTACACTGCTGAGCCATCCCAAGTGATGCTCACTGTGAGGTCCTGATGTAAATGTATAGATAAGGGCAGCACAATGTATCATAGGCCTGTGTCAGGAAGAAATGATTAAATACCATCAATCAATGTGGCTCCTACCTGGGCCCTGAAGAAATTCCGGCAAAGCCAGTGTGTTTATAACATGTCTCCTAACATTACTGGATTTCCATTTCTATTCTCTCCACCTTGCTTTAATAAAACTGAGAGAAATCATCTGATTTTATAGATCTTTCCAAAATATCAACTATGTATTTTTAAGTCAAAATTAATTTAAGATGATTCTCAAAGTAGAATAATGTTTAAACCTGTTCATTAATGGAAAGTCCATTTAAGCTTGCAGCTTTTCAATTCCAAGTTAAATGCTGATTTTTGAAACATCACTGGCAAATCTGAAAGTAAAATAAGAAAAAGTGAAGCAATGGAAAATTTTCCTGGCTCACAGTATTGAACAGAAGGTATTTCCAACCCTCAACATGTGTTTTAGAGCTTTCTTTTTGAGGAAGAGAGATCATTACACTACTGTCATGGAGAGCACTTCATAAGGAAAATAAATCTCTCTAGAAATAAGTTATCTTTACATTAACATTTTTAAGAGAAACAGGAACATCTTAAAGGTGCAGTTCCAACCCAACACTCTCTTCATGTGGATACTTTGAAGAATCTAACCTGGCTCTGCAAACAGGCCATTAAATCCATTTTCCCAACGGAGACTGCAATGTAAATTACTGATTGATTATTCATCTAAAATGAAATTATCACTAAATGGTAGAATGTGACCTAGATACTTATTTTATCTGAGGTATTCCAAATCCAAATAGCATAAAAAAAGGAAAAGAATCATTTTTTTATTTAGTTTCTATCATCAGGCTTCTCTTATGTATAGTAAGTAAGGTATTAAGACAGCAAAAAGCACAGAATTTTTGAGGAAATTTCACAGGAGTTTTCTCCATAAAAAGTTAAGTGGAAAAATGGTGCCCATGGTAAAATTTTTTAAAGGGTAGGGAAAGGGGCATCATAACTACTAATTTATAAGAATCATTTGGAGATTAAACTCATGTCTGTTTTTTCAAATAAGTACAATTTAATTTTTCCTCAAACTTCAAAAAATTTTGAATCTGTTTTATTTTCTGTGACTTCAGAGCAATAGCAATTTAAAATCTGAATCATGGATCATGAATCATGAATCACCTGGGTGGCTCAGTGTGTTAAGTTCTCTGCATTGGGCTCGGGTCATGGTCCCAGGGTCCTGGGATCGAGCCCCACATCCGGCTCTCTGCTCAGCAGGGAGCCTGCTTCCTCCTCTCTCTCTGCCTGCCTCTCTGCCTGCTTGTGATCTCTCTGTCAAATAAATAAATAAAATCTTAAAAAATAAAAAAAATAAAATCTGAATCATAAATGTGTTTCCTTCATTCATTATAGGGAATGAAATATTTAACTTTTGATGGTATCACATAAGCAGCAATATGACTCTAAGTATTTACAAATGATCTGACACTGAGCAAAACGAATACCTGCCCCTTTAGGAGCATGGAGCCAAATAGATGCTTCCAAGAACTTATATCATATATGGGAAATATGACCTGGAGGAATCTGGCATGAAGCTTTCCCACTTCAGGAGTTTTCCTTTGGAGCACAGAGACACCAGCCACTTTGCTAGGATTTAGTTATGAATTTTCCCCTATGGTGAACATGGGGAACCTGAGAGGAAATAACAAAATCAGTTGCTGCTATGTGCAGGATAAGCATGATTAATTAAATTAATTAAAATTAATTAATTAATTTTAAAGGCATAGCATCACTTTCAAAAGATATGATTACAAGAACATAAATAAAACTGGCAGGTTTAACCAACTTATCCCTCTCTCTGGTAGTGCTTTGTTGTGGTTGGTTGGTTTGAAGAAAGGCAAGAACTGAGTCACATCTTGCTCCCTAGTGCCTTTATTTTATTCTGCTCTGTGCAATAAAGAAATAAATAAGAAATCAGATCATTTTTTTAAAAACACCTGTATTTTAAGATTAAACAATGTTTTCTATATGCATTATGCTCCCAAATCTATCAATACAAAGTAAAGTCAAATTTTTATTCCTACAAACTTGTCTCTGCAAGCTCCCTGATCTTCACTCCCTCACCAACCACACACAAGAAGCTTGTATCTACTATGCTAGCACATTCCTTACTCTTTTTAAAAATTTTATATTTTTTCGGTGTTCCAAGATCCATTGTTTATGCACCACACCCAGTGCTCTATGCAATCTGTGCCCTCTCTAATACCCACCACCTGGTTCACCCAACCTCCCACCCCCCGCCCTTTCAAACCCCTCAGATTGTTTTTCAGAGTCCATAGTCTCTTGACACGCTTATGGTTACTTTAAAATCTCTATAAACCATTTCTTTCCAAACAGTTTGTAAACCCCTCCCAGGTCCACCTAATTTGTTCCCAAGATACAAATTAATCATTTGCTTGCTAGTCATAAAATAGGTACCTACATATACCCCACTATCTAAGCCAATTGAGTTAATATTTACTGTAGACAAACTATCTACAGTAGGCAAACCATTCTTTGGCTTCATGAATAACAAATTAGCAAGATATGACTCTAACATTAAAGAATTCAGTTTAGTGGAAAGTCAGTGACACAAATTTTAAAAATTATAAAAACATTAATGAATAATGGAATAAAAGCGTGTACATGGTACAGAAAAGGGTTTTCTGAGACTCATTCAAACACCCACTGCCAAAAATATGCATATTCTTCCCCAAATCTGCCGTGTGTGCAATATTGACAATAAGAGTTATTCATTTGGAAACATGAACTATATCCAGAAAGCCCACATACCATTTTGTTGTTACTTAGAAAATCATGATTCCTTGGGGCACCTGGGTGGCTCAGTTGGTTAAGCATCCAACTCTGATTTTCTGCTCAGGTCATGATCTCAGGGTCCTGGGATTGATCCCCAACATAGGGCTCTGCTCTCAGTGCAGAGCCTGGTTCAAATTCTTCCCTCTCTCCCTCTGCCCCTCCCTGCTCACATGCTATCTTTCTCTCAAATAAATAAATAAAATCTTTTTTAAAAATCATGATTCCTTAACAGCTATTATTATCTTAGCACAGATTTATTTGCACCAAAATAAGAAGGGAGAGGTTGGGGCAGAGGGGAAAGACACAGGGAACCAGGGTGGCTCAGTCAGTTGAGCTTTCATCTTTCAGTTTTAGCTCAGGTCAGGATCTCAGGGTCATGAGATTGAACCCTGCATTGGGATTCCCACTGGGTGAGAAATCGGCTTGAGATTCTCTCTCTCTCTCTTCCCTTCTGCCCCCCCACCCCACCCAAGCATGCCCTCTAAAATAAATAAATAAATAAATAAATAAATCTTTTTCTTTCTCTCTCTTTTTTTTTTTAAGATTTTATTATTTATTTGACAGAGAGAGATCACAAGTAGGCAGAGAGGCAGGCAGAGAGAGAGAGGAGGAAGCAGGCTCCCTGCTGAGCAGAGAGCCGGATGCGGGACTCGATCCCAAGACCCTGAGATCATGACCTGAGCCGAAGGCAGCGGCTTAACCCACTCTCTTTTCTTTTTTTAAGTGGGGGACACAAAACATGTGTGTATGTTGGTGAAAAGATAATTTAAAGTTTAGTTCATGGAACAGAGTCCAATAAGAACTAGCTCATTTGGGACATATACTGAAGGACCTAGAAAGCTGACCAGCATCACAAGGCCAAGAGCTAACAGTGACTAGGGCTTATCCTGAACAAAGCTTATTAAAAACAGAGTTATTACTCACTGTTTCTCCTAATTAGTAACTAAAACTAGGTCACTAATTAATCAGTTAACGGGCATTTTTATTAGACACATTTCTCCCTATTTGTGTTTTTATAATTCAGTCTTTGGAATCAAATTAAGACCACTTTCCTCTTTCCAAGATTGATTTAGAACTTCCTCATGCCCTGTTGCCAGAAAGTGAAGATGAAAATGTAGGAAAGAAAGAGACTGAAAATTGAGGTTTCTGATGCTGCTGCTTTTGGTGGTAGCTGATTTTCCTTCTGCCTTTCCCATGCAGGATTGATTTGGACTGCTAACACCATATTTATGTATTATCTGTTCTTTTTAGACAGGTCACAATTCCTTCTCTAGTTACAGAACAGCTGGTACTAGCTACATCCCCCAGCAATCTTTCTTTAACCAACTCCATTGGTTTTCTTTCCATCCCTACCTTAAGCAAATGAGGAAAAAAAACAAAAGCTTCTAGAGAGTCAGGTTGTTCAACTACATTATAATCACTCTATGGTAACCAAGAGGAGGGGGAGGGGGAGCTGCCAACCCATAATAATAACTAGATACTGGAGAAGAAAAAACAAAGAAGTAGGAATAAAATCAAGTAAACCCTATACTTGTTTTATTAAGTACTAAATGAGACTTTAGGGCACATAAATGTGAACAAACATCCTTAAACATTGCCATGGTAGAAATTGAGTCTTATTAATCAAACAAATTCCCCTTCATCCAGACCCATGAAAACAGTAATTGTGAATGTACACTCAGTTATGAAGGCTATATGTACAATACTCCAAAGCACTTTATCAATCCAAAAAGTGTGAATTATTTACCATATACTTTTAGTGCTAACTGCATTTTATTGTTTTCAAGTAAGGTGATATTTTTATTAAATACTCTATTACTAGGTTAATGAGTATGTTCCCAAAACTATACAACCCAAAGGAGAGTTAATTCCTTATACTTTTTAAGATTTTTTTAAAAGATTTTATTTATTTATTTGAGAGAGAGAGAGCATGAGAAGGGGGAGGGACAGAGGGAGAAGCAGACTCCCTGCCAAGCAGGGAGCCCCATCTGGGACTCGATTCCGGGACTCCAGGATCATGATCTGAGCTGAAGGCAGTCACTTAGCCACCTGAGCCACCCAGGCACCCAAGTCCTTATACTTTTAAATGAACATTCCATTAAATTGCCTCAGAGAAAGCTCTTTTAAAAAGAAGCTCTTTCAATGTCCTCTGCCCCGTTAGAGCAATAGCTCCTTTAGCCCTATGGATTGTCACCTTGGAAGCTGCATTCTCTGATCTTTCCCACTGTGGTTCAGCTATAGCAAGAGTAGGGCAAAGTCATTATCCCTGACATGTAGGAGTTCCCTTATTCTTCCATTTAATAGGTGTGAAGCAGACATTCATGTAGGGCTGAATGATTTGTGCTTACACAAAAAGGTCATATAAAAGGGAGAGCCAGAGACATGTCAGCATTCTCAAATTCCCACTTTACTGCTTAGCCTCTAGAAAACAACAATCTTCTTTAGCTCTTTTAATTTGTGCTTCTCCTATGTTCCAGGTGGTGACTTGCCCCAGACTCCTTTTATGCCCATCTAGAACTCTGCCAGCAAGCAGACATTCAAACTGTTGCAGTCTAGTGTTAATGTGTGATAAAGACAAATTTTCTTTTCATTTAACACAAATAAGTTTAGGAAAAAAGTTTGAAACACAAGAAGGTTAAACAGAAATCTTTGAAAGTTTCAGAAATAAAATTAAGCATTTAGTAGTGGCAAATATCATTAACATTTATAATGCTTTAAAGATAATTAATTATCAATTCCTTTCAAATGAGTCCAGTAGAATATGTCCAAGCAGTGGCTTGTGTCTACTCTGAACTCGTAGAAAATCCATTAAGTGAGTAGGGAATGAAAAGGAATACCGAGATACAGGAACGTTCATACCAACACACAACATACATACTTTGCAAACTAGCTGGATATCTTTTAGACTTTCAATAGTTTTACTATGCCATGAACTCAGAGATTTAGTTTTGGATATCTCCATAATGAGTGACATTGGCAATCATCAAGTTAAGAAAAAAAATACATGAATTAAGTATTTTATCTTATAGTCAGTCTAATCTGGTTAAATCTGATCAGAAAGAAATCAAAATGTTCAAGATTATTTTTGGCAAACATGAAGACATCTAACATAAAATAACTATATCAATAATAAGCTATTTGTATATGCAATTTGATATTAATAGTGAAGATTATTTGGCCCTCTCCTTGCACCCTCCAAAGCTACCCACTCGAAAATTTACTAGAGAGAAAGAGGAAAACTTCCATTTTCAATTAAGATTTATATAATATGTGGATGTTTCCTACCTATATAATTTTAAAAATTTTAATTGCAGTAAAAGTCCTGTCATGTTTCATGTAAGCAGGAATGAATTTAGACACAAACTATTACATAAGAAGAAGCAATGTAAATAAGCTAACCTATACTATGTGAGGTAGTTAGTGCTGCTTTCCCAATTAATATATCAGGAACTAGAAAAATCCAGGACTTGCCTAGGACAACATGAGATAGCAGAAGAAGAGCCAAGGAGCCCATTAGTTCGACTTAGTCCACCCACCAATCAGCAAACTATATTAACAGTGCTGTGACTTTGACCAATGCCCACTCCTCCCTGTCCATATGATTAAATTCATCTGCAGTCTAACAGGAACCCATTAAACACTATACATATGCATTGCCCTTGACAACCAAAAAAAAAAAAAAAAATAGGATACTGACATACTTAACAATAATGTGGTCTTGATTCACATGCTGAGGAAATTCAAAACTCTGGTAGAAAAAGTACAAGCCTAATTCTATACTATCGCAAAAATGTTGGTTTTCCTTCAGCAGTCTAACTGCCAAAAATACTTAATGTTTTTTATTTAAATGAGTGTCTGACTACAAACTTTATAAAACTAATTCAAAGGCTTTTCATTCCACAATATTCTAACAATAACAGACATACTACCAAATATTCACTTACTAACCCTGCCTTCTCCTGAAAGAGTCTTGCCTTATTTTCCTCCAGGGAAACCTGAACCACTGTTTCTGAGTCACACCTTCAGAGATTCAGAAGCAGACCCCAAATCCAGCCCCAATTCTCGGGTCATTATTTTCCTTGTAGAATACTTCCCAGAACTCATACCATTTTCAGTTTCTTTAAATAAAACTTTTGGTCTTTGTAGGTATAAAAATTGCCATATTTCTTACTATATTCTGAAATTTTAAGCTGGAAAAAAAATTGGTCTCCAAACTTAATTTTTTGAGTAGAAAATTCTTCTTCTTCCAACAGAGTTTAAAATCCAGGTTAATTATATGACAGAGGTAGCAAGGGATCTCCATCTTCTCTAGGCTTCTGATCAGTTTCAAAATAGAAGTTTTGGTTAAAGCTCTTCCCTGCCATGAAAAAACAAAAACAAAAAACAGAGAACAATTAATGGAAAAAGCAAGAATGCCCTGTAATGCACTTTTGTTACAATACACCACCAAACTATGTTCCTAAGATCACTAATACTTTCTATTTTCTTTCCTTGCAGGGAAGTTTTCCTGGGCTTTGCCAAGTTAAAAAACAAATAAGACAAACAAACAAAAACAGCAACAACAAAAAGAAACCCCACTCTGTGAAGACGCTGTCAAGCTTTTATGAATTCTAAATCAAGCCTACTTTTTCTTCGGATACTCGTAGATGCTGAGACTACGTGAAATTGAAAATGTCATATGGACGGCAGGCCTAACATTTTTGCAATGCTGTCTTCCCTCAGTGAACATCCCTCTTAAGGTTACAGTGTCTGCATGGGCTTTCTTCTGTTTCACAGGATCTTTTTGTTTAAATCTTCTTTGTTACATTGATTTTTTTTTTTTGTATATTTCTTTTTTTTTTTTCTTTTTCATTTCTATTTCCATGGCAGATAGTTACCATAAGGAACTGTAGCATGTAGTTAATCTGTGTGTCCCTAATTAGGCTCTCCTGAATCCTTTCTTTTGATGTCCTAGTCTAGATGAAATATGTTTTTAACTCAGGGAGCACATTCAAGGCTCTAAAGAGCTTAAAAATAGTCTTAGGCAACATCAATCATGTTCTTTCTATTGGATACCACTGAAATGGAGCAATAGGCCATCTGCTGGCTGGAGATTCAGGGAGGAGTAGAAGTCCTGGTCTTTAAAAGGCAGACTCCTGGGGCGCCTGGGTGGCTCAGTGGGTTGGGCCACTGCCTTCAGCTCAGGCCCTGATCTCAGGGTCCTGGGATCAAGTCCTGCATCGGGCTCTCTGCTCAGCAGGGAGCCTGCTTCCCTTCCTCTCTCTCTGCCTGCCTCTCTGCTTACTTGTGATCTCTCTGTCAAATAAATAAATAAAACCTAAAAAAAAAAAAAAAAAGGTAGACTCCCAGTAATATTGCTCTAACAGCATTCAGCAAGGTTGACAATGGGGCCAAGTCAGTGTTCAGAGATTTTTTTTTTTTTTGCATTTCTTTTTTATTTTATTTTTATTTATTTATTTTTAAAATTTTTTCAGATGTTTAGAGATTTTTAAAGGAGTCTCCAGCATGTACATGGAATTAATAAGCATCTTCTTCATGGAGATGCAACATGGGTGGTTTGCAGAGTAGGAAAAGAATAAATGAAACAAGATGGGATTGGGAGGGAGACAAACCATAAGAGACTCCTAATCTTGCAGAACAAACTGAGGGTTGCTGGGGGGTGGGGGGTCAGGAGAGGGTGGTGGGGTTATGGACATTGGTGAGGTGTGCTGTGATGAGTGCTATGAAGTGTGTAAACCTGGTGATTCACAGACCTGTACCCCTGGGGCTAAAAATACATTATATGTTTATTAAAAAATAAATAAATGAGCAACTTCTTCAGTTCCCTTAGGTTACAGTTAATCAGAACCATGAGTGAGGGGCTGCCTATTGGAACGAAGGGATTCAGAGCATAGGGGCAGGGGCTCCCATCAGAGCTCTGTGTGATCATGAGCTTTCATCAATTTCTTCTGTAAGTATGCATGAATTGCTCTGGTTTTTCTCTTCTAAAAGCCAGATGAGGATATCTGGCCTCGGTGGAACCCATACATAAGGAGGTACCTTTATGAGGGCAACAGGACCAAAAATCAAAGCCAAATTATATCTCACCCACTATACTCAACTAATGTCTATAATGGTCTCTTTACAAGATAGTTTATTTTTATAACCTAAGGCTGGTTATGGATCCTGGGGAACAAAGAAAAATAATTACAGACACTTGCCCAAAATGCACTCTGAGAAAAGCAAATGGAAAGAGATAGAGGGAAATGTAAGATGAACTTTATAAGGACAAAATATATACCTTAATGAGATTTGTGTAATTCAAAGCATACTGACAAGTGTCTACAAAGACAGAAATGGAAAGATACATCAAAATATGTGAGGATTTATGGCTGTTCAAATGCTTTTCTTAGAAACTGACTATGAAAAATACTGCATAGCATTAAATCACATGTGATATCTGTGGTAACAAGAGAGAAAATATGAACAGCCCAGGCATCTCTAGACCAGAACAGTGTCTTAGTTTTAAATCTTCTCTGCCATTTGCTATCATTATGGTCTTAAGTCCCTTCATCTCTCCGAGGCTTCCTCTCCCCATTTGTAAAATTAAATACAGGGGTGCCTAGGAGGCTTAGTAGGTTAAGCATCTGCCTTCAGCTCAGGTCATGATCCCCAAGTCCTGGGATCGAGCCCCACATTGGGCTCCCTGCTGAGCAGGGGGTCTGTTTCTCCCTCTGCCCTCCCCCACCCTCAGATGCACTCTCTCTCGCTGCCTCCTCCTTGTTCTCTCAAATAAATCAATAAAATCTTTTAAAAAATTTAAATACAAGACATTCAACTTAAAAAGCCATTATGAAGAATAAATGAAGTAATTCGTGTGGAAGCATATGAACTGTAAAGAGCTCAACAAACATCGGTTATCCCAGGAACCCACGTCATGTGGACAGGAATTATGTACTCACGCGGGTGCCCCTACTAGAAGGCACCCTGCAAGGAACCTGAGAAGAAGACTATATCAGATGCTTACATTTGATGTTCTCTCACGAAAGCTACAAACTCAGGATCACTGGCATACAGTTCTAGAATTCTCATTCTTTCTTGAATTTCCTTAGAAAAGAAAAAAAGACCATACATTGCATTAGAAAAACCTCAACAGCACTTTAGGAGTTCTAGCTTTCTGGCCTATCCAGGGGAGAGTTATAGGAAAGAATGGCCTTTTCAGAGAGATGGGGGTTTGGATATTGCTGGAATCACTCTTAAAAACCCAGAGATATATTCCTAAGGAAGGGAGGGAGGAGAGAGAAAGCATTTGCTAATAATGCAAAAAGAAGCCACTGGGTGGGAAATGAGTTACGGCTCAGAATTATATATCCCCTGCATACCACATCACCTGGAAGATACCATGAGGAAAGAAACTGATCATGAAATATTTTTTCATCCTTTCCTGAAGCCCATGTACATGCATACACACACATGTGTGCATGCACACACACACACACATACCAGCAGAGCAGCAACAGAAAAGCAGTTTCCTACCTCGCTGGAAAGCCCACTGGTCTCATACATTTGCTGGATTTCTTCCCTGCTCAGACCACCAATCATTTCTCCACCTGCAAAACTAGAGAAGGGGTGCTGAGGATAGGGTCCCTCATACTGCTCGGGTCCAGCCACATGGCTTTCATACACAGGATTGTACTTCACAGCATTTTCAATGGATGAGAGGCTGTCAGGTTGCCTGCTGGAACCACAAAAAGGAAAGGATGGTTGGTTCAGGTTCTTCAGACGCTCAACTACTTAGAAGACTATTTACCTGCGGTAAGATTTCTGTTGAGCAAGAAAAAGAGGTGAACTGGATACAAATGTAGGAATGTGACTATGAGAAATATCCAGATCAGGTGTTGTCATTATCATCTCCCCAACTACATGGCAAGGGCCCTAAGGAATTACTGTTTCACGTATCATCCATCTTTATTTGCCCCACAGTGTTTATTAATAAATATTAATGAGGAAATATGTCTGTCAACAGATAGCATATCATTAAATGAATACAGCTCCATCATTCCCTGAGTATGTAAATCAAAATCAGTATGTAACCATGTAACCACACAGAGAATTGGTAGAAAATAAATGTAGAGAGACCTTAGTGAAATTCAATTCAGAGCTACAAATATGTACTCAGCATTGATTATGTGCCTAGGGTTATCACAGATGCTGATGACATGAAGACTTTGGTGGAACTCTGTCCTGAATGAGATTATACTCTAATGCAAAGTGAGTCAGTAAAAAGTTTAAGAACAATGATGGAAGTATGTCCTCCTGGGTACTCTAGGCACCTAGGAGAGGTAACTTCTTAGCCATGCCAGAGGTCGAGGGAAGGTAACTTGAACCTGAAGCGTAACCCTTATAGACTCTAGAAACACAGAAGCAAAGTACAAGCAGGGATCTCAATCACATAACAACTAAAGGTCTCCTGAATCCCTAGCCTACTAAGTTGAGCAAGTTTTATTTCTCCTATTAATGAAGCTACTAAACAGAGAACCAGATTTCAGTTCTTGTCAGACTCTTAGTCAGATTTAAAATCTGGCTAATTATGGGGTGCCTGGGTGGCTCAGTCAATTGAGTCTCTGACTCTTGGTTTCAGCTTAGGTTATGATCTCATGGGTGGTGAGATCTAGCCCCATCATGGCCTCTGTGCTCAGTGGGGAGTCTCCTTGAGGATTCTCTCCCTCTGCTCCTCTACCCAGTCATGCATGTGCTTGCACACTCTCTCTCAAATAAACAAATACATCTTTTTTAAAAAATAATAAATACATTGAAGTCTGGCTAATTACCACTGGAATGAACTAAAAGGAACAAACTAACAAATGTGGTCCTCACACAAGGGCCTCACCTCATGTCCATCACCCTTCTAACCACTTCCTACCAGGAAAGAGGCATTTTGGCCACATTCAACAATGCCACTCCTTCAGTGTGCCTTGAGATTCATGGATTCCTGCAACTTTGCTCATGCTCATTCAATTAGCCACCCCCAGAGCAAATATCTACTCTTATTTCTGGCTAAATATCATAACTATCATTAAAACTTCTAAGACTCTCTTCCCAGGCAAAAGCAATTTATCCCTCATCTTATTCATACCAGCGCTTACGTTTGTTTCTAATCTAACACCCTTTCAGGCCAGGGACCATGTTTTTATTCAACTTTATAGCTCTCCTCCACCCAGATCATTATCCAATATTTGGCATATAAGAAGTACAAAATAAATGACTAAAAGGAACATTTTATTCCATTAGAGAGCAATTTATCTTATTTACCTGATGGGCCTCTCTGTTTCTCTCCTATCATAATGAGCCTGAAGAGTCCTGACAAAGAAGAAGACAAAAGCAGAAGAGACGAGGACAAGCCCAACCACCGAGGCAATGGTGACGCCTATGACCAAGGGCTCAGACACAAACTCCTCACAGTGCTCACCTCGGTACCACCAATTCTCACCCACCCGGCATCTGTAATGACAAGTGACAAAGTCCAAAAACAGAATCACTGTGTTGAAAACAACAATGGCAGAACCTTTGGCGGGACTGGGGAAAGGTAACAAAATAAAGGCTGACCAAGTGAAGCTTCAGTACAGAAGTGAACATAAAAGGGGTGCCTGGGTGGCTTAGTCAGTTAAGCATCTGCCTTCAGCTCAGGTCATGATCCCAGGGTCCTGGGATGGAACCTCACAGTGGGCCTTCTGCTCAGTGGGGAACCTGCTTCTCCCTCTCCCTGCCACTCTGCCTACTTGCGATCTCTCTCCAGAAATAAATAAATAAAATCTTTTAAAAATTTTTTTAAAAAGAAGTGAACATAATAGATTCAATGATCATACAATTTAAGGTTGTGAATAGTGCTTTGTACAGACCCAGTATGTCCTCCCTGACTATATGTAAATAACTAAATAAAAGATTGGGTAGATGTAAAGTGTTCTAATTAAATTCCTTACTTATACTTAACAAAAAACAGACCTAGAAAGGAAAGTGACTGAGATCACACAATTAGTCAGCAACAGCTCTGGGTCTAGAACCCAGGTCTCTAAACTCCTAGTGTTCTTTCACCATACTGCAGAGATGCCTGCAACACCCAGGCTCCAGACTTGTGCAAACGTGTCTTAAATTCTGAGAACAGCAAGGGCTCAGACACAAACTCCTCACAGTGCTCACCTCGGTGCTGGAACCACCATTATCTCTGAAAATAAAAAGACTATTTTTCCTTTGAGTTTTCTAGCTAAACTTTGTACTTTTTTGAACAGAAGAGTCTGGATCATTCCCACTTATATCCTCTGGGTCTGGCATCTATAATATTTGCACATCTTGACATCCATAAACTGTCTTCTTATTCATGTTTCTCTGCTCGTTCTCAGCATTCTCTCCTTTTACAACCATGTGACTAGTTGTTGTATGGTTCAGAGGCTGATTTGTTTAAGGAAAATGACCGGGGAGAATGGCTAGGCTACCCAAATCTGTTCATCTGTCTGCTGGAGTTTCTGTAGTTCTGCCTTATTAAAAAATGGACCTAAGTTACTTAAAATATATTTGTTAACAATTTCAAAGGCTTTAAATACTTGCTTTTCTTTATTTTCAAACATTCAGTAGGACCAAGAGAAAGCCACAGGCATTAAGAAAATATCCAAGTTGGGACACCTGGGTGGCTCAGTTGGTTGAGCCACTGCCTTCAGCTCAGGTCATGATCCCAGCATCCTGGGATCGAGTCCCACATCGTGCTCCTTGCTCAGTGGGAGCTTGCTTCTCCGTCTGCCTCTGCCTGCCACTCTGTTTGCCCATGCTCACTCTAACAAATAAATAAATAAAATCTTTAAAAAAAAAAAAAAAAGAAAGAAAATATCCAAGTAGACAATAAAATTTCACAGTGTAAAGTATTATCTTAGCCTAAACCTAATTTGAGTATAAATTGCCTTATCATCACCACTAAGAACCAACACAAAGGTCTCCAACTACTTCAAGTATTCTAATTAAGACACATTTAAATAATGTTTTTCTTACAGCATCTTAAAAGTATAAAAATAAAATAACCAACCGATCTGGGTATAATTGAGCCCTATTAATTGACCCACTCTCCACATGAGAACTAGAGGGCATCCATCTATTGCCTAGATAAAACTTCTATAATAAAATTGTTGTGATTATCCTAAAATCATAGGTGTAGACTCATCTTCTTCATCCAAGAAGTATCTATATGGAGGAAGTATCCATAACCTTGGGAAACCAAAATCTCTAACTACAACATACCGACAAATGGCCCCATGTCCAGGCATAATGTCACATTTTCCATCATTCAAGCAGAAGTCAGGCTGTAGATCACAGAGACTCTGACAAGGTAGTTCTTCCACACTTAGGTACCCAGGGAAGCATCTACACTCTGCTTCTCCACTCCAGGGGTTGACTACACACTCAGAAAATTCATTGCATGCCTGAAACTTGCAAAGGTTGGCTTGATCACCTAAAACATTAAAAAAAAAAACCCACTAGCGAATGAAACAAGAAAAGGCAAAACACAGGAATGAGTACATGAAGTCCCTCCAGTAACACTAACCCCCTCCAAAGTAACAAGGGACACCCCCCTTCCTGAAACATTAAAATACACCATCACCAATAATACCACAAAAAAATTCTGACTCATCCTTGGATTGATGAGCTGTTGTTAAATATCTCTAAAAATCCAGAGCCAAAGCATAAAACTCAGTGATCTGGGTAAGCTTTTTCATTGTTTATCAAGGGAGCAGGAGGACACTTTAAAACCTATGCCATGTAGTTGTCAATCTAAATTGAACACAGTTTTCATATACCATTCATCTGCACCAACCCTAACCTACCACAGGCTACCTCTATTCTATATGTGATGCTAAATGCCCTATCCCATAGTGAGAACATGGAACAGGAGACAAAGCCCAGACATTGATAGGAGCCTCAGGAGTGTGTATAACCCAATAAGAGCAGCTAAGAACATTTGAGATTTGTGGAAGCCAATGTTAGAAAAATATATCAGCCCTGGACGTCCTCGGGCCATTCTTAACAATATTTTGATTTCAGTACCTTTATTTTTCTTTGATTAGGTGAGAATAAAAATAAAAATTTTAAAAAATTAGGACAATAAGTGATCAAAAATCATGTAAGACATTGACCATGATGGGTCTTTCATCCCACTTGGTTTCATTATATGCTGTTCACTGGTGAATGGCAACCTGTGAATGGCAAACAGTGACAAGGATACAAAAGACAGATGAAATAGGTGGAAAAAATCCATAGGCTCATCTAGATGAAAAATGTGATGTTTAGCCTAAATAAATAAATAAATAAATAGCATAGCATAGTCTGTTTCCAGAAAATCTAATATGGTTTTAAGAATTGCTGATTTTCTTGCTATTCTGGAGATTAAAGATACTTGGCACAAAGGCTTTAAAGCAAAAAAAAAAAAAAAAAAAAAGAAAGAAAGAAAGAAAGTTTCTTGAATATGAGGATTTTAGCCAAGAAGTTAGTTTCACTAGATAATACTGGAGGAAAAGAGGGACCAGACCTTGTGGCTGTTGAACCAGGAAGCCACTGAAATATTTCAAGCAGGAAAGTGAAATAATCTGATGTTTTGGAAAGAGTACCCTGGCTGCTATCTGGGAGAAGGGATAGGGGAGAAGTAGTAGGGAAACTGGTTCAAATGTGGGCTGATGAATGATTGGCCTAGACTAGCAGCAGTGGAGAAAGAAGTACATAGATTTGAGATATATTTAGAATATTCAGAACCAACATAAGTTTGGGGGTAATAGAAACAGGTATCAGAATGACTTCCTAGGTTTCTGATTTAAGTAGCTCAATGGACATGACTTCCATTTCTCAAGATGGTGAAGCTGACTAAAGGATTAGACTTAGTTAAAAGAGGGAGAGATATGGAAAACAAGAGCTCATTCTTGGATATCTTAGGTTCAATATACATAGGATGATACATCTAAACTGAGATCATCAAATACATAGTTATATTTTGATTCTGGAGCTCAGAAGATAAGTCTGATTTGCAAATAAAAATTAAAAAGTAAAAAAATCTTTTTTGCAAAAAAAAAAAAAGAATTATTGACATTTATATAAGACTTACAACAATGGAAATGGATAAAATACCTTAGGAAAATAATATAGAAGGAAAGAAAGCCAAAAATCATTTGAGCTTGGCAACTTTAGAGATGCAGCCAGAGCAGATCCAGTGGATAAGTAAAAAAGAGAGTTAGCGCTAGACAGAATAGGTAGAAAAGGGAATGGGAGGTAAACAAGATAATGTGTGTGAACAACCTTTTAAAAAAGAGAATAAGCAAAACTAATGACCAAAAACTATACGTTGGCTAATTGAACATAATAAGAAGAAATTAAAATTTTAAAAAATAAAAATACATTTACTATTATATTTTCTAAAAAAAAATAAGAATGATATTGATGTCCTATGAAAAGATCATTTAATAATTACCAAGATGTGAATATTTTGCCTGACATAGTATCCTTTTCCCTTCAAGTAATAAATTCACCTTGACT
Source organism: Mustela putorius furo (assembly GCF_011764305.1). NCBI lineage: Eukaryota > Metazoa > Chordata > Mammalia > Carnivora > Mustelidae > Mustela > Mustela putorius. The sequence goes on from NW_025421987.1 coordinate 27,730,730, forward strand.
CAGTATAAAGGAAAATACACAAGAATAATCACTGGATTCACTTAGAAACCACAATAGTATTCAATACCATTACCTGATTCTACATCAAGGGAGAATTTATCAATAGCCAAGTTCATGGTCTGGTAGGCAGTGGTGCAAAAGTCTTCCAGAATCATGTATACAGCATTGTTGACATTAAGAGGGACAGACTTCATGAACTTCATTCGGCTGTTTACAACAATACTGCCATTTCTAAAGTTCAGGATTTCTAAATTCTGGAATCCTGTGAGATTTGACTGGAGATAGGGAACCAGCTACAATACAAGAAAAGTAGTCAGTTTACAAGGTTTTGCATTTTGTTCAAAATATACCAACCCCCACTCAAAAAAAAAGGATGAGCCCCTCCCCTACTTTTCCAAACTATATTCTATTTACATTATTTAAACTGTTCATCCGTAATAGTATAAATTTTGAGTTATTTGAGAGTGAGAGATTTTCCCAGTGCTATTTAGGAACCAATGGAACTGACAGTTTTAGACACCCAGAGAGTTTACTCTCTCTGTTTCACTAAAGAATCACAACAGTGTAAGTATCAAAAGTACGTACAAAATACTGGTCTTACAGTAACGTGAAAAAAAAAATTTTTAAGCTTGTTTCAGTTCCATAATTCATGGAATTCAATCTTCAGTATCTAAGTTTCTACATCACCCTTGTGCCATGTTGGTGTTTTCCATTTCTTAGTATCTAACTTATTGTTTTTCTACCTACCCTAGGCCATGACACTATTTGTAAATCAATGTTCACAGCAGACCACACTTTCATTGGATCTTATGTGTTTAGGGAAAAGAGAGTTAGTTCATACATGATTATTCACTAATGCCCAAGTTCCACTTCTAGTGCTTACCAGTTCCAAAAATCTTTGTTCCAGTGCTTTATACTCCAAAGAGTTTTTATTAAACAGATCTTCTGAAAACATCATGTTTGTCACTCGGAGGCTAAAGAAAACCAACAAAGCTCCTGCAGTCTGGGTATGACTCAAGTCACCTCCTTCCGTGGGCTGTGCCACAATAGCCCTCTCTGTGGAGTGGACATTTGTAGACATTTCCACATAACTACCAACCTTGCCATTTTCCTCTGGGATTAGCTCAGACTGATAGTAATCTGTGCCTATCCGGTCCAGTTCTAATGAAATATCCTGAACACCCATAATTACTTCATCCTCTAGCAGGGTGGAGCTGGTGGTTGGAGACAATTTGGTAGACTGTGTTATGGAAGATTTCAACCAGAGCTTGTCAGTAGTCTGTGGTGTACTTGCCAACGTGTCTCTGAACAATTTCCCTAAGGAAGAAGTTCTTGCCCAAACTACATCTGATTCTGGCAATACAGTCCCCAACTGTTGCATGTCTGGCTTCATTACTGAAATCTCATTATCAAACCATTCATGGTTGGATGACTCTGTAGTTTGTTCCACATCCTCCTTTAGAAACGGTAGATCTGGTTTATCAGTAGAAGCAGAGATTGCTATAGATGTCAGTAGGAGAGGTGCTTTGGTAACCGGGTAATAATCAATGTCAGGTACCTCTGATATTTGTTTGGAGAGAACTAGAGATGCAGACTGAGTTGTAGTTTCTGCAGAGATGGGCACAGTAGGCCCACCAATGAGTTCTTCCTCTGCAAATTTTGTGGATTTATCAAAATGCCCATATTTTAAATAGTCAATACTTTGTCCTGTAGAATCTATTTTGTCATCTAGAACTAATTTCTCATCTATAACCTCAGTTGGCAAAAGTGACTCCTGATCTTCAAGCCATGACTTAGACGGTGGTTCAGAACTCTTCTCTAATGAAGTCTCATTCCATGGCCAAGTAATCTGATCTACCATTTGCCCAGACCCTGAGCCTAAACCACTTTCAAATATAAACTCTTTTTCTATGGATGTGTCTGGCATCAAAGTGCTCACTTCTAATTGGCCTTTGTCTTTGGAGGCCAAAGAGTCCAAACCAGAAGATATAGTTACTTCTTTAGCAAGAAGATCTAAAGTAACAGAGGAAGTCAGATATGGTGAGGATGTCAAAGACACTCCAGAATCTTCCACAGATGGTATTGTTTCCTTTGGCACTGGCTGAGTGAATGGACTTGAAGGCAGTGGCTGAACAGAAAGAAAATCTTCTGACCCTTCAACTTTGATTAATCCTAAAAATAAAATCTTCCATTAATTAATCTACAGAGTTGCCAAAATGTATTCCCAGTTCTCCTAATAAAGCTGGCTACTTGTGTTTTTTCTCATTAAGTTAGGAGATTCAGTTGCTTATTTTTACTCCGATAAATTAGCAAGCAAGAAGATCTCATTATGTCTGTGTGATATGGTACAATCATCATGAATATAGCCCCCATCCCTGAGTATAACAAGATCTCAGCTATTGAACTGATTCATCTTCAAACACTTGATGTATTTACTCCATGGAAATGAAGAACTGCTGGTTACCATACTGACAACAAAGACTGAATCTAGTAAAAACTAAGGGAGAAAATCCCTTAGGAAATTTTGTCTTTCAATTCCCATTTCCCTTATTGTCCAGTCACTTCTAAATTCACCCAATGTTTAAAATCCTGGACTCATTATTTATATCTTTGTTCAACTTCTTCTTTCACTATATACTCCATTCATAAGTCACATTTTTCTTTTCCTCCACTACATTTAAATCACCCACTTGATTTTCATTTCTTAGTCTCTGCTGTAGCTACCCTAGTTCAGTTCTCCCTTACTAAAAGCTACTATAATAATCTTCTTTGATTTTATTCATTTACCTTACACTATTCAAGTAAAGTAGTTCTTTAATAGTAATCTAATTAAATTATGTATCCTTTAATAAGATGTTCAAAATATCTATTAATTGATAGCCATCCCAGCCCACCAAGTTCATTTCTTATTATTTACCTATTTGGAGTCTCCATTCCAACCAATTAAATCTGACCAGTCCCTCTCTCATATGACTTCCCCAAGCCATTTCCTCCTAATAGATGCTACTATGTTTTTCTATTAACCTTAGTCTCTTTCTCTCTTCAAAACCCTGTCATCTGATATAATAAAGTATAAAACTGTGAAAAGTAATTAGAATCCCTTACCATCTTCTAGTAGGTGAGATCCAGAAGTCCTTTCGTTAGAAACCACAGGCAAGCCAGTCTGAAACACTGCTGGGGTGACAGAATGAAGAGTCAAGCTGCTAACGTCTAAAACCTCTGGGGAAGAACTGAGGCCCACCTTCGAGGGAAAGGCTAATTTGGGTGTAGACACTAAATCACCCAAAGGGCTCTCTGACCAGAGTTCCCTGCCAGTGGTTGAGGGAGGACCAGAGCTGAAATCAAGTGGTGAAATACTGCTGGTGGTAGTTTCATCTGCTGAGGGCCATTCAGCTTGCAGGGTATTATCCTGGGGGGAAAAAAAGGCTAAATCATATCATAGATAAAAGAAACATATAAAAATGATTTCAAATATCACCTATGTATACACATTCCCAGATTTTCTAAGGACACAGAGACAATGTAATATTGTTGGGGAGGAGGGTGGGAACATGGCCTCTAGAATCAAACAGAGCTATCATCAAACCCTTATTCAACCCACATACTAGTTTAGAAATCTAGAAAAAAGACATGAACCTCTTGAATCACATCTGTAAATTGGGGAGAGATGAGATAATATATTCAAAAGATTCCAAAGTAAGTTTGTGGAAAAAATATTATTTCTCTGCTTTAGATGTCCCTTTTTCTGTCTTTTTAGCTTAAATACTCTACATAATTACTAATATCTATAATTTGATGTCAAAGACCTAAGCACATTTCCCACAGCAGGAAAGAACAGTTAGCAATTTTATTAATCATTCCAAAAGGTATTTAACTATGTAAGGTTTTTCATTTTGGTAAGAAATGTCACCACATCAAAATGTGATCTGTACCTCAAAAGAATGGCAATATCTATGAAATGGTATCCCACTTACAAAATACAACTTTCTCTTTCTAGTGACTTTTTATTAATATGGTAATAGAGTACTAATCTTACCTTAAAATTTAACTTGAGGAATAGAAAAGTAGACAGAAACACAATCCTCGAACATGCTAATTATGTAACCATATAAAGACAAATCTACACAAAAAAAGTTGAGTGGTGATACTAATAGGTAAAATGGCCATGGCATTTGGTGATAATTTTTATACTTCAATCTATGCTGAGTTATAAACAACAAAAAATAAAAAGTGCCATATGTAAAGAAGAAATTCATAAAATATTTCCTGGGTGAAAACTAAAAAAGGAAAATAGAAAAGAAGAATCATTCTTTATTCTAAATAGCATTAAAATAACATGAAAGCTTTTAAAAAACCCAATGTCCAAGCCTCACACCCCAGAGATCCTAACTTAATTGCTTGTGGATAGGACCCAGACGTGGTACTTTAAAAATACTCCCATAGAGGATACGGGCTGATCATGTTCTGCTGATAGTATTACAGGCTGGGTCTCTAAAATACTTCTTTAGTTGCTGAATTGTTATATTTTCTATCAGGTAGACCCTATAAGAAATTTCCTGGTGTTGGGTCCAAGACGTTGGCATAGGAAGATACTGAACACACTTCCTCCTATGGACACAACAAATCTACAATTACATATGGAATAATTTTCTCTGAAAAAATCCTAAAAAGTAGATGAACAGCATCTCCACAACAAAAAAGAGCCACACTGAGTTTGGTAGGAGAGGCAGAGATACGCTCTCACTAAAAACCCCACCCAAAGAGTTACAATCCACAATCAGAATGAAATCTTAAAAATATGGAACTTCCCCCCCAAGGAGCAAGGAGTTTACACCCCACATTAGGCACCCCAACTCTTGGGTCCTGCACCTAAGAGACCAGCCCCCAAAACATAAAACCATCAGGGATTATGTCCAGAACTGTAGGGAATGGAGAACCTGCCCTTAAGGATTCACTAACAGACCTGCTTGCCCCAGGACCCAGTGCAAAAGCAGCAATATGTTTGTTTGTTTGTTTGTTTGTTTCAGAGGGAACTTTTAATATTTTTTAAGTAAAATATAGTTAACAATGTTATATTAGTTTTAGTATAAAAAATAGTGATTCTACAATTCTATACATTATGCTATGTTTACCACAAATATAGCTACAATCTGTCACCATACAATACTATTAAGATATCATTGACCGTATTCCCTATACTGTGCATTCATCCTCATGACTTACTCATCCCATAGCTGGAAGACTTCCTTCTCTCTGATAACCACCTGTAGCCCTACCATCCTCTCTCTGATAACCACCAATTTGTTCTCTGTATTTATGAGTCTGTTTCTGTTTTTTTTTGTTTGTTATTTGTTCTTTTACATATGCGTATATGTGTGCATTTAGATTCCACATAAAGTGAAATCATATGGTAGTTGTCTTTCTCTGTATAACTTACTTCACTTAGCATAATACCTTCTAGGTCCAACCAAGTTATTGCAAATGGCAAGAGCTCATTCTTGTTATGGCTGAATAACATTCCATGGCATATACATACACATACCACATCTTATTTATTCATCTTTTGATGGACACTTAGATTGCTCCATATCTTGGCTATTGGAAATAATGCTTCTATAAACGTGGGGGTGAATTATCTTTTTGAATTAGTATTTTCATTTTCTTTGAGTAAATACCCAGTATTGGAATTACCGGATTTTATGGTATTAAAAGCAGAAGTTTGAAAAGTGCCTAGACCATATGTGAAGGAGACACACTAATCCTAAAGCAAATGTCAAAAAGAAAAGAACCTGTTAGGGCTTTCTCTAAAGACAGAAGCACTGGCAGGTACAATTTTTGCAATCCCACTGTACCTTACTAACACTGGTGCAGATAAGTGCCATTTTGGCAATCACCCTCCAACCTCCTAGCACATGTAGGACTCCCAACCCACATCACAGCACATCACAACCAGCCAGGCCATCACCACCCCACACCCCATGTCACAGTCAAGTCTTAGCCAGCCAAACAAGTGCCACATCCTCCCCAGCTCCCAACTCCTGCCAAAAATATATCACAGACAGGCTAGGCAAGAACCCCACCCAACCACTCCACCACAGCTCAGCCACACCACAGTCAGAGGATGCACACAGCCCCCACAGGGGAAACTCAGGTAGCCCCTGGTTCTAGTGGCCAGAAGGGGGCTGTGTTTCTGACCCCCATGGGTCATCCCCTACATAATACCACTACCCCAAGACTCCTACAACAGAGGTAGCTGTTTTGTCTAATACACAGAAACAAACACAGAATCAATTAAAATGAGGAGACAGAAAAATATGTTCCAAATGAAAGAATAAGACAAAACCTCAGAAAAAGACCTTAATGAAATGGAGATAAATAATCTACCTGATAAAGAGTCAAAATAACTTTCATAAAGATGCTTACCAAACTCAGGAGAAGAAGGGATGTGCACAGAAAGAACTTCAACAGAGAGAAAACATAAGAAAATACCAAACGTAAGTCAGAACTGAAAAATTCAATAACTACACTGAAAAGTACATTACAGGGGTTCAAAAGCAAATTGGAAGAAGCAGAAAAACAGATCAGCAAGCTAGAAAACAAAGCAATGGAACTCACCCAGACAGAGCAACAAAAAGAAAAAATAATTTTAACAAGCAAAAATCCCTTAAAGGACCTGTGGGGCAACATCAAATAGAATAATACACACATTATAGAGGCCCGAGAAAGAGAAGAGAGAGAAGAGGCAGAAAACTTATTTGAATAAATAATGGCTGAAAAATTTCCTATTCTAGGAAGGAAATAGACATCTAGGCTCAGGAAGCACAGAGAGTTCCAAAAAAAAATGAATTCAAAGAGCTCTACATCAAGACACACTATAACTAAAATATCAAAAGACAAAGATAAGGAAACACTCCTAAATCCAGCATAAGGAAAAAGAACTTACTACATGCAAGGGAAACCCATAAGGCTATCAGTAGATTTTTTTTTAGCAGCAACTCTGCAAGCCAGAAAGTGGTGGCATGAAATTCTCAAAATACTTTAGGGAAAGAATATTCACCCACAGTGAGATTATTATTCAGAACAGAGGTAGAATTCTCCAGCTAAGCAAAAGCTAAAGGAGTTCATCACCACTAAACAGGCCTTACAAGAAATATTAAAGAGACTTCTTTCAGCTGAAAAGAAATGATACTGATTAATGACAAGAAACCATGCAAAAGTAAAAATCTCATAGCAAAAGTTAAACATATTATAAAAGTAATGGAATAATCACTTATAAAGCTAGTAAAAAAGACAAAAGTAGTAAAATTAACTAAAACTATGCAGCCACTTTGGAGAACAGTGTGGAGATTCCTCAAGAAATTAAAAATAGAACTTCCCTATGACCCTGCAATTGCACTACTGGGTATTTACCCCAAAGATACAGATGGATTGAAAAGAAGGGCCATCTGTACCCCAATGTTTATAGCAGCAGTGGCCATGGTCGCCAAACTGTGGAAAGAACCAAGATGCCCTTCAACGGACAAATGGATAAGGAAGATGTGGTCCATGTACACTATGGAGTATTATGCCTCCATCAGAAAGGATGAATACCCAAGTTTGTAGCAACATGGATGGGACTGGAAGAGATTATGCTGAGTGAAATAAGTCAAGCAGAAAGAGTCAATTATCATATGGTTTCACTTATTTGTGGAGCATAACAAATAGCATGGAGGACATGGGGAGTTAGAGAGGAGAAGGGAGTTGGGGGAAACTGGAAGGGGAAGTGAACCATGAGAGACTGTGAACTCTGAAAAACAATCTGAGGGTTTTGAAGGGGTGGGGGGTGGGAGGTTGGGGGATCCAGGTGGTAGGTATTGGAGAGGGCACGGATTGCATGGAGCACTGGGTGTGGTACAAAAATAATGAATACTGTTACACTGAAATAATAAAAAATTAAAAAAAAAAAACTTTCAAGTAAATATTAAAAAAAAAAAGAAAGAAAGAAAATTATGTACTTGAACTATACTTTAGACCAAATGGACCTAACAAACATGGAGGACCAGATGGTTTCACTGATATTATACCAAACATTTAAAGAAAAACTAATGCTAGTCCTTCCCAAACTCTCCCCAAAAATCAAACTGGAATGAACACGCCCAAACTGATTTTACAAAGCCAGCATTACCCTGATAGCAAAACCAGACAAAGATACAAGAAAATAAAATGACAGACCAATATCCCTGATTAACATAATGTAAAAATTGCCCCCCAAAATTAGCAAACTGAATTCAAAGCTAATTGGAAGAATAATCCACCAGGATCAGGTGAGGACTTATCCCTTGGATAGAAGGACAATTCAAAACTTACAAATCAATAAATGTGATATGTCACATTAATGAAATGAAGAAAGGGGCACCTGGGTGGCTCAGTGGGTTAAGCCTCTGCCTTCAGCTCAGGTCATGATCTCAGGGTCCTGGGATGGAGCCCCACATCACTCTCTCTGCTCAGCAGGAAGCCTGCTTCCCCCTCCCTCTCTCTGCCTGCCTCTCTGCCTCCTTGTGATCTCTCTCTCTCTCTCTGTCAAAATTAAATTAAAATTAAATTAAAGAATAAAAAAATCATACAATCATCTCTATAGATACAGAAATTATTTGACAAAATTCAGAGTCCTTTCATGATAAAAATCCTCAACAAACTGGGTACAGAAGTAACATATCTCAACATAATAAAGGCCATGAATGACAAACCCACAGCAAATATCATAACCCAGTTTGAAAGGCTGAAGCTTTCTTATTAAGATGAAGAATAAGACAATTGTCTCACTCTTACATCTTATTTAATATAACATTAGAGGTCCCAGCAAGGGCAATTAGGCAAGGAAAATAAATAAAAGTTATTCAAATCAGAAAGGAAGAGGTAAAGTGGTCTATTCCAGAGGGCACGATCCTATGTATATAAAATACTAAATAAATTAAAAAAAAAAAAAACTGTTAGAATTGGAACACCTGGGTGGCTCAGTTGGTTAAGCATCTGACTCGGTTTCAGCTCAGGTCATAATCTCGGGGCTGTGAGACTGAGCCCCACAACAGGCTCTGTAGAGATCAAGCCCCACAGTGATCTCTGTACTCAGCAGGGAGTCTGCTTGAGATTCTCTCCCTCTCCCACTGCTCTTCCCCCAAATCATGCTCTCTCTCTAAAATAAATAATATTTTTTTTAAACTGCTAGAACTAATCAATGAATTAAGTAAAGTTACAGGATACAGTAGGATCAATGTACAGATACCAATTACAGGAGTCTGGTGGGTGCTCTCTAGTACCACAGCCTTTTGCACTCTGCATGCACTGCCGGACCGGGGTCTGACCAGTCACTCCCCACCCATGCCTTAGAAAGTTCTGCATGGGTGCTAGCCAGCAGTCTTTTGGACCAGCCAAGGGTCTGGACGCTCCCAGCCAGTGCCTGAAGGTTCTCAGCCCAGTCTCTAACTGGACTCCTCAGCAGCAGCAGCCACTGTGCCATTGAGCGAACCAGCAACATGGGCCTGGTCCCAGACAGCAGTCCTGGCAAAGGCACCACTGAAAGTGGACTCCCTAGATCAATATTGTTTATGGTATTGGCACGGTATTGACACGGAGGTGCAGAGACAAGTGGGCCCTTCAGGTGACCCCTGAGACAGTGGCTGGGGACACGCATAGCCTGTGAGAGGTTGTGTGGTTCAGCGGGGTTTGTGGAGGGGGAGTCTCTGTGTTCTGGACCACCCAGAGGGGAGCAGGCTGAGGCTTCTCTCTGAGATGGAGGTCTGGGTGCAGTCTGCTTTCCACTAAACCTTCTAAAGGCCACAAAAAGCCATCAAAAACAAAAACAAAAACCTCCAGAGAACAAAAGCCTGAAAAACCAGTCTCAACAGAGCCCAGCCCATTGATAGGAAGCAGGAGGACTCAACCCAAGCAAGACTGCCTGAAAACCCAAGCAAGACTGCCTGAAAAAACCCCAGAAAGCCAGCCAAAAGAATGAGGGGACAACCACCACAAGATCCCCATAAAACTATAAAACCCCAATATCAGGAGAAAACAATATATTAAGCTCCCAGTATTGCCCTAAAACCTGTATATTTCAGAGATACAGCTTTGTTTTTTTAATTCATTCTCACAATTCTTGCTTTTAATTTCTTTAACCTAACTACCATTACAATTAGAGGTTTAATAAAACATACTCCATAATAATGTTTTAACTTGAACTTTTTTCATACATATACCTGTGTTTTTATTTTTTTCTTTTTTTAAAAAAATACATATATATATATATATATATATGTGTGTGTGTGTGTGTGTGTGTGTGTGTGTGTGTATGTAAGCTTCAGAGTAATCCTTTTTCCCTATTCAATACTACGCTTATATATAAACTAGTTTTAATCTCCCTTTATCTCTGGAAAGTTGAGTCCTTTAAAAAAGATAACAAGATACATCCAGGAAGAACCAAAATAAACTTCCTTACCCACATCTAGGATTTATATCCACCCTCCCATCTTTTTCTTCTGACAGTGTTTCTGTGTATTTGTTTCTGTTCTGATATTATATAAATCTTATTCTTGGGATTCATTTTGACTGGGTTTTTTTTTCTTGTCAATTACTTTTGTCAGTCTTTTTGTTTGTCTATTTTTGTTTATATACCTTATAAATCTTACTTTGGGGGCTCATTCTGCCTGGGTTGTCTTTTTTTTTTTTTTTTCTGTCTTTCTCTTTGTCTATTTTTTTTTCTTTTTTCTTTCTTTTTGGTGGTGACTTCCAATTGCTCTTCTGAAGTGTTCCAGGGTGAACCTTCCCTGGATCATGGTTGATATATTCAGCAATAAATACCCTCAGCCATCTCTCACCAAAATGACTAGGAGGAGGAACACCCAACAGAATAAAAACTCAGAGACTGTGCCCTCTCCATTAGAACTATTGGATATAGACATAAACAGTATGTCAGAAAGGGAATTTAGGGTAACAGTTATCCAGGCAATAGCTAGGTTGGAGAAACCCATTAGTGACAACATAGAATCTCTAAGGGCAGCAGTGAGAGCCACCAGGGCGGAAGTTAAAAAAGCTATCAATGAGACTGAATCTAACCTAACTACTCTAAAAGCTAGGGTAACAGAGGCAGAAGATAGAATTAGTGATCTAGAGGACAAAATGATAGAGAAAAAGGATCAGAAGGCATAGAACAAACAGCTTAGAAGCCATGAAAACAGAATTAGGGAAATAAATGATGCCATGAAATATTCCAACGTCAGAATTATTGGGATCCTGAGGGGGTGGAAGAAGACAGAAGACTAGAAGATATAATTGAACAAATTCTGGGTGAAAATTTTCCCAATCTGGGGAATGGAACCACTGTTCATGTCCTAGAGGTAGAAAGAACACCCCCCTTCCCCAGATCAATGAGTCTAGAAAGACCTCGAGGCACTGAAACTGATGAATCATAATTTTAGACAGGAGGTTCTGAGGGCAGCTGGGGGAAGAGTTTCCTTATGTATAGAGAAAGGTCCATAAGAATAATGTCAGACCTGTCCACAGAAACCCGGCAAGCCAGAAAGGGCTGGCAAGACATATTTAGGTCACTAAATGAGAATAATATGCAGCCAAGAATACTTTATCCAGTAAGGTTGACATTCAAAATGGATGGAGAGATAAAGATCTTCCAAGACCAACAAGGTTTAAAAGAGTATGTGACCACCAAGCTGGCACTACAAAAAATATTAAGGGGTCTTCTATAAAAGAAGAAAGAACCCAAGAGTGACACAGAACAGAAATTTACAGAGACAATCTATAGAAACAGGAAACATGATGTTAATAAAAAACATCTTTCAATAATCACTCTCAATATGAACGGCCTAAACGCTCCCATAAAATGGCACAGGACTGCAGACTGAATAAAACAACATCCATATGCTCTCTATGAAAGACCCATTTGGAGCCTAAAGATACATCCAGACTGAAAGTGAAGGGATGGAGAACCATCCTTCCTGCCAATGGGCCTCAAAAGAAAACTGGGGTAGTGACTCTCATATCAGATAAATAAGATTTTAAACTAAAGACTGTAGCCAGAGATACAGAAGGACACCACCTCACTCTTAAGGGGTCTATCCACCAATAAGATCTAACAATTATAAATATTTATGCCCCCAACATGGGAAAGCCAACTACGTAAGCCAACTGTTAATCAAAATAAAGAGTCATATTGATATGAATACATTAATAGTAGGGGATCTTAACATACCACTCTTAGTAACAGACAGATCATCCAAGCAGAAAATCAATAAAGAAGCAAGAGCTTTGAATGACACATTGGACCAGATGGACCTAATAGATATATACAGAACACTTCACCCTAAAACAACAAAACATTCATTCTTCTCAAGCATGCATGGAACTTTCCCAGAGTAGACCATATACTGGGTCACAAATCTTGGCTCAATGATACCAAAAGATTGAGATTATTCCCTGCATATTCTCAGACCAAAATGCTTTGAAACTGGAGCTAAACCACAAGAAAAAGTTTGGAAGGAATTCAAACACTTGTAAGAGTGTTTGGAGATTCCTTAAGCCAAAGACCACACTGCTTAAGAATGTTTGGATCAACCAGGAAATCAAAAAAGAACTTAAACAATTCACTGAAACTAATAAGAATGAAGACACATTGGTGCAAAACCTGTAGGATACGGCAAAGGCAGTCTTAAGGGGGGGAAGTACATAGCCATTCAAGCCTCACTCAAAAAAAAATTGAAAAATCCAGAATACACCAGCTCTCTTTACACCTTAAAGAACTGGAAAATCAACAACAAATTAAGCTAATCCCACACACAAGAAGGGAAATAATCAAGATTAAAGCAGAGATCAAGGAGATAGAAACCAGAGATACAAAAGAACACATCAATGAAACCAGAAGGTGGTTTTTTGAAAGAATCAGTAAAATTGATAAACCAGTGGCCAAACTAATCAAAAGAAAAGAGAGGATCCAAATTAATAAAATTATGAATGAAAGGGGGAAATCACGAAGAACACAAAGGAAATAGAAACAATCACCAGAAATTATTATCGACAGCCATATGCCAATACGTTAAGCTTCCAAAACTGAATCAGGAATAAATTGACAACGTGAACAAGCCAATATCTAGTAAAAAGATTGAAGCAGTGATTAAAAAAAAAAAAAAGAAAGAAAAGAAAAAAAAACCTCCCCCAAAAAACAAGAGCCCAGGACCTGACAGATTCCCTGGGGAATTATACCAAACATTCAAAGAAGAAATAATACCTATTCTCCTGAAGCTATTTCAAAAAATAGAAACAGAAGGAAAACTTCTAGACTCTTTCTATGAAGCCAGCATTATCCTGACCTCCAAACCAGGCAAAGACCCCATCAAAAAGGAGAATTTCAATATTCCTGATGAATATGGATGCCAAGATTCTCAACAAGATACTAACTAATAGGATTCAACAGTACATTGAAAAGATTATCCACCATGACCAGGTGGAATTTACCCCTGGGATGCAAGGGTGGTTCAACATTTGCAAATCAACCAATGTGATAGGATGAATCAATAAGAGAAGAGAAAAGAACCACATGGTCCTCTCAACTGGTGCAGAAAAAGCATTTGACAAGATAAACAGTATCTGTTCCTGATTAAAATGTTTCAAACTATAGGGAAAGAGGGAACATTCCTCAACTTCATAAAATCCATCTATGAAAAACCCACAGTGAATACATCCTCAATGGGGAAAAGCTGACAGCCTTCCCTTTGAAATCAGGAATATGACAAGGATGTCCACTCTCACCACTCTTGTTCAACATAGTACTAGAAGTCCTAGCAATAGCAATCAGACAACAGAAAGAAATAAAAGGTATTCAACTGGCAAAGAAGTCAAAATCTCTCTCTTCAAAGATGACATGATACTTTATATGGAAAACCCAAAAGACTCCATACCCAAACTACTAGAACTCATTCAGCAATTCAGTAATGTGGCAGGATACAAAATCAATGTACAAAAATCAGTTGCTTTCTTATACACTAACAATGAAAATATGGAAAGGGAAATTAGAGAATCAATTCCATTTACTATAGCACCAAGAACCATAAGATACCTGGGAATAAACCTAACCAAAGAGGTAAAGGATCCATACTCAAGAAACTACAAAACACTCGTGAAAGAAATTGAAGACACAAAAAGATGGAAAAGCATTCCATGCTCATGAATTGGAAGAATAAACATTGTGAAAATGTCTATATGACCTAGAGCAATCTATACATTCAATGCCATCCTGATCAAAATTCCACTGGCATTTTTCAAAGAGCAGGAACAAAGAATCCAAAAATTTGTATGGAAACAGAAGAGACCCTGAATTGCTAAGGAAATGTTGAAAAAGAAAAACAAAACTGGGGGCATCACATTGCCTGATTTCAAGCCTTACTACAAAGCTATGATCACCAAGACAGCATGGTACTGGTACAAAAAAAGACACACAGACCAGTGAAACAGAGTAGAGAGCCTAGATATGGACCCACAACTCTCTGATCAATTAATTAATCTTCGACAAAGCAGGTAAAAATATCCAGTGGTAAAAAGACAGTCTCTTCAGTAAATGGTGCTGGGAAAATTTGACAGTTATGTATAGAAGAATGAAATTTGACCATTCTCTTACACCATACACAAAGATAAACTCGAAATGGAAAAAAGACCTCAACGTGTGGCAGGAATCTATCAAAATCCTAGAGAAGAATATAGGCAGTATTATTCGACATCAGCCACTGCATCTTCTTCCAAGACATATCTCCAAAGGCAAGGGAAACAAAAGCAAAAGTGAACTTTTGGGACTTCATCAAGATCAAAAGCTTCTGCAAAGCAAAGTTAACAGTCAATAGACAAAGAGGCAACCCAGAGAATGGGAGAAGTTATTCGCAAATGACACTACCAACAAAGGGCTGATATCCAAGATCTATACAGAACTCCTCAAACTCAACCCACACAAAACAGATAATCACATCAAAAAAATGGTCAGAAGACATGAACAGATGCTTCTCCAAAGAAGACATACAAATGGCTAACAGACACTTAGAAAAATTTTCATCATTATTAGCCATCAGAAAGATTCAAATCAAAACCACATTGGGATACCACATTACACCAGTTAGAATGGCCCAAAATTAACAGGACAAGAAATAACATGTGTTGGAGAGGATGTAGAGAAAGAGGAACCCTCTTACACTGTTGGTGGGAATGCAAGTTGGTACAGCCACTTTGGAAAACAGTGCGGAGATTCCTTAAAATTAAAAATAGCGCTACCCTATGACCCTGAAACTGCACTACTGGGTATCTACCCCAAAGATACAGATGTAGTGAAAAGTAGGGCCATCAGTACCCCTATGTTCATAGCAGCAATAGCCAAGGTCACCAAACTGTGGAAAGAGCCAATATGCCCTTCTACAGATGAATGGATAAGGAAGATATGGTCCATATACACTATGGAGTCTTATGCCTCCAGCAGAAAGGATGAATACCCAACTTTGTATCAACATTGATGGGACTGGAGGAGATTATACTGAGTGAAATAAGTCAAGCAGAGAAAGTCAATTATCACATGGTTTCACTTACTTGTGGAGCATAAAGAATAACATGGAGGATATTGGGAGTTGGAAAGGAGAAGTGAGTTGGGGGAAATCGGAGGAGGAGATGAACCATGGGAGACTGTGGACTCTGAGAAACAAACTGCAGGTTTTGGAGGGGAGGAGGGTGGGGGGTTGGGTGAGCCTGGTGGTGGGTATTGGGGAGTGCACGTATTGCATGGAGCACTGGGTGTGGTGCATGAACAATGAATCTTGAAACACTGGAAAAATAATTTGATTAAAAAAAATAAAAATTAAAAAAAATAAAAATGGGCAGAGGATTTGAATAGATATTTTTCCAAAAAGACCTACAAATGGCCGTAAGTATATAAAAAGATGTTCAAAGATGTTAATTGTCAGGGAAATGCAAATCAAAACCACAATGAGACATTACCTCACACCTGTCAAAATTGCTAATATCAAAAAGGCAAGAGATAATAGGTGTGGCAATGATATGGGAAAAAGAGAACCCTGTTCATATTGGTGGGAATATACAGCTATTATGATAAACAATAGAGAGTTTCCTCAAAAAATTAAAAATAAAACCACCATATGATAGAGTAATCTCATTTCTGGATACTTACACAAAGGAAATGAAATCAGTATATCAAAGAGATACCAACACCCCTTTGTTCACTCCAGCATTATTCACAATAGCCAAGATATGAAAACAACCTAAGTATCTATCAGAGGATGAATGGTAATAGAAGATGCGGTGCACACACACACACACACACATACACACAGAGGAATACTTTTCACCCATGAGGAAGAAGGAAATCCTGCTGTTTGTGACAACATGGATGGATCTTAAGGATATTATGCTAAGTGATATGAACTAGACAGAGAAAGACAAATACTGCCTGATGTGACTTATATGTGGAATCTAAAAAAGCGGAACTCTCATAAATAGAGACAAGAATAATGATTTCCATGGGTTGCGGGGGGTTGGGGAAGTGAGGAGATGTGGGTCCCAGGGTACAACATCCAGTTATAAGATGAATAAGTTCTGGAAATCTAATGTTAAACATGGTGACTATAATTAACAATGCTGTATTACATACTTGAAAATTGCTAAGAGAGATCTTAAATGTTTTCATTTAAATTGCTAAGAGAGATCTTAAATGTTTTCATTTCATCTCACCACAAAAAAAAAAGAAAAAGAAAAAGAAAAGGTAATTATGTGAGGTGATGAAGTGTTAACTAACCCTACCATGGTAATCATTTCCCAATAAGTGTACCAAATCATCATGTACACCTTAAACTTATATAATATTATATCACAGTAAACTTGGGAAGGAAAAAAAGAATGGTCCCAATGGAAAGAGCAAGAGTTCAGTTCCAGATAAATGAAAAGTCAACAAATTGAAGTCCAGAGTGGGAAAGGAAAACAAATTAAGAAAAATTACCAGCTTTTGTCTTGCCCAAAACTCAGGTTCTTAAAAGACTTTCCTTTGGTTTATAAATCTTATATTAGAAAAAGAGGTATGATATTGTAATTTATAAATATATATATCTGGTTTTAGTGTCTATAATTCCTGGCTCACAGATCCCAAAACCCTTGGAATTGCCTAAGTGTTGAGAGTTATTAAAGTGTCTTTTGTTATGTTAATGGAGTAACTTTTAGAGGGCACTTATGGATGGATACTTGTTGCCAATAAAGCCAACCATGTGATTAAGGGGTTGGAATTTCCAGTCCCACCCTGGGACCTCCATGGAGGCGAGAGGGGCTGGAGGTTGAATCAGTTACCAATGGCTGATGATTTAATTGATCATACTTCTCTAAGGAAGCCTCCATAAAAATCCAAGGATAGAGTCCAAAGAGCCTGGCTTAGTGAACACCTAGAGAAGCCTGAGAGCAGCATACCTGGTGAGGGCTTGCAAGCTCTGCACCCCTTACACATACCTTGTCCTATGCATCTCTTCTATCAGGCTGTTCTGAATTTTATCTTTTATAACAAATCAGTAATTTGGAAAATAAAATGTTTGAGTTCTGTGAGCCATCCTAGCAAATTAACCAAACTTGAGAAAGAGGTCATGGGAACCTGTGATTTATAGCTGGTTGGTCAAAAGCACAGGTAGCAATGTAGGCTTGCAACAACTGGTGTCTGAAGTGGAAGTGGACAGGGAGGTACAGTCTTACAGAACTGAACCTTTAACCTGTGGAATCTGATGCTATCTCTGAGGAGATATTGTCAGAATTGAATTGAATCCTTGAACACCCAGCTGGTGTCTGGAGAATTACATGGTGCTGTGTGGGAACACTCCCACCTCACATATTGAAAACTGACTCTCAGAACCATGTTAGAGGGGTGAGTGTGTGCAAATATGTGAATAAAACAGACATGTCACATTTTAGAATAGGAATCTTTTTTTTTTTAAGATTTTATTTATTTATTTGACAGAGAGCGATCACAAGTAGGCAGAGAGGCAGGCACAGAGAGAGGGGGAAGCAGGCTCCCTGCTGAGCGGAGAGCCCAATGCAGGGCTCAATCCCAGGACCCTGAGATCATGACCTGAGCTGAAGGCAGAGTCTTTAACCCACTGAGCCACCCAGGCACCCCTAGAATAGGAATCATGAATCATGTAGTTTAACCTTGCCTAATGAAGATAAGAAACTGAGTCTCATGGAAGTGAAATGCCCACAGTCACAGAAAATTGAGAAAAAAAATCAGAACTACACTCCTGAGTTTCTAGAGTTCTCAGTCCCAGTGCTTTGCCCACTATACCAGACTGTTCATTGAAAGATACGTATAAGTATATATCACCAGAAGGCGAAAGGATTCCCAGAGGAGAAACTAGAACAGCCTTGGCAGTCCATTCTTACTCAGGTTAGCCTATGTCCACAGGTCTGTAAGACCCAGGTAAACAGAGCAAAGAGAGAGAGGAAAGCCCATTTTCTAATATGTAAATATCTACTATGTTGAATATGGAGGTTGTATAGACTGAAAACATTTTTCCTTCCCGTTTCTTTTTCTAGTATCTAAAACCACAAATGCATTCAAGGAGAAGCAAGAAGGCCATTTGCTCAATGCCAAGTTTGTTCCACAAAAAATTAATTAGGATGATGACAATCATACCATACCAGGGAATTCACTCTAAAACCACATCTAGAGATGTGTTAAAACCATACATTCATCCAGCTGAGTCAGACATATTTACACCCTTTCAAATTCTACATGTGAATTTTTTCAAAATGCCAAGTGAAATGTTTAAGCACTTTAACCTGTGTTGAAAAAATTGAGTTTTATCAGACAGATCTTATGACTTGACACACGTTAGGAAAACAGCCCCATCCTTAATGAAAAAGAAATTCTCCAACAATATACACAATTTCAGTATATCTACAAATGAAATGCCTTTTCATTCCATGAAAATTAAAAGTAATACAGAATATCTCTAATAAAAGTCAAGTCATAAATAGGCCACATAAAAAGTGAAAGTAGGCAACTTGATTTTTTTTTTTTTTTTTTAATCAGAGAAAGACAGCACGAGTGGGAGGACAGGGCACAAAGGCAGAGGGAGAGACAGAATCTCAAATAGACTCCTCCACCCTGAGTGGGAGCCTGAGGTGGGGCTCCAATTTAAGACTCTGAGATTGTGAACCGAGATGAAACTAAGAGTCAGACGCTTAACTGACTGAACTACCACAACCTGACTTTTTAAATAAGGATGACCTTCTACTCCAAATAAGTGCCCTCTAAAAAATGGCATGGCAATGAAGCTTTGTCATACATTGCGAAAGGTATAACATCTATATGCCAGTAATAGCACTTCATTTATTTTTATGGGAATAGATGTTCCCATAGTAACAAATTCAACTCAAGAATTCTTTTAGTTTGGTGTAGCACATTAACTTACACTGGCCCAATTTCACTTCTGTGAATGCCAATTGAAAAGCCTGCTAGTGCTATAGAAAGCATACTGTGCAACATGCGATTTTCCAAGTTAGGATGCCAAAAGGTGTCAAATTCAATATCCCAACATTTTTACCTCAATTTCTAAAAATCAAATCTGTAAAAAAAATTTAACCTCCTTTCTATAAAAGAACAAAATCTTAACAGTTTGCCACCCAAAAAGAAGGAAAATCAATAGCCACACACTTCTAATTAATCATTCTTTTTCTTCATGTCTAATTATCGTCCATTAACAATCCCACTGTCTCCTCAAACTGTCACTGAACGCCCCCACAGTTAGCACTATTCAAAAAGCTGAGGGGTTGGCTTTTATGCAAATGGAGCCAAATTGCAGACACCACGTGAGCCCGTTTAGTCAGTGCTTATCTTCATTAAAGGACAAGGCCCTTTCAGCCAAACCTTAACTACTTTAACTACTGTAACAGGGAGACATCAGCCTAAGAATACCAGATCTTCCTGGTTTTCAAAAGAAGTTGGAAATCTACATTTTCTTGCAAAAATATCTTAATTGTTATATGTTAGCTTTTTAAAAAATTTGGCCCCAGGGGGGTGCTTGGATGGCTCAATCATTCAGTGTCTGCCTTTGGTTTAGGTCAAGAGCCCAGCTTCCTGGGATTGAGCCCTGCATCAGGCTCCCTGTGCAGCAGGAAGTCTGCTTCTTCCTCTCCCACTCCTTCTGCTTGTGCTCCTTCTCTTGCTGTCTGTCAAATAAATAAATTAAATCTTAAAAAAAAAAAAAATTGGCTCCAAAGTACATGCTTACAGCTGGATCCAGCTGGCTGGTTTCCAGCTTGCAACCTCTGGCTCATATAGAAATTCCTATCTTTACAACATCATTCTGTGGTTAGAGAAGCCTGAGACGAATAGGGTGAGGACTGAAGACTAGTGGTGCCATGTTTACAGCGAATCACCAACCTCTGCCACTGCATTCAGGATGGACTCCTACCACTGCATCACCTTACCTGTGGAAAAGTCTGTCTACCAGACTGGAAACTTCATGAGGGCAAACCCACACCTTTATTCATCTTAGTTTCCCCAGCATTTGGCATGTGAAAAGCACATGATAAATACTTTTGAAGGAATGAATAAGTGATTGAATAAATAAACACCAAATAATGTAATTTCTAGTGTCAATCCCCACTACCTTCTTTCTCCAATATGGAACTCTGTGAAAGGAGTATTTCTAATGACACCACATTTCAATACTGAGCTGCTCTATAATGAAGTATAAGAAATGGCTGCTTGTATTAATGGCTAAGTGAATTTGGGGTCGACTTTGCAAATGTTCATTGCAAGATTAAAGTCAAGAAACAGGTATTTCAAAAAGCGTCTATGAGACAGAAAAGTCTCAGGGGAATAGGAGTAGGGAATGTAGAAGGGAATCCCCCTACTCTATGTGGTAACAAAAGATTCACAAATGCTTTGTACCCAGGTCGTGTCTCGGGGTACTAGATGCCTCTCTATGGGTGAAGTGACAAGTGGAGGGGTTTGAAGGGGATAAAGGATCACCCAAGAGAGCTGGGTGGTAAAAACAAAAAGGAACATTCATTCCATGATGTTTCTGTGCAAATGGGAATGTTTTCAGTACAGATTAAAAGGAGTCCTGATTTTGAATCCCTGTCATTTGTCGGCTGGCTGCTATTTTTATTCTTTCTTTCTCCCATACACACGCTATTCTATATGCTTTGGAGTCTGACATTTTTCTTCAATACAATCTTCAGAACACAAATCTATACTCTATGTACCTATGTACATCGATTTATAGTCTTGGCTATAAAAACTACTTCTGAGTAACTTTTAGAGAACAACTCAGTAGGTACTTATAATTTAATTATTACCAAATAATCATAAACCATAAGTAAGGTTTATACCACATGTAGAGCTTGGCAATTAACCAGTGCAGACTTCATTTAATTACAGCAGAAGGCTTAAATTTTCTGAACCAATACTTCGGACTCTGGAGCTGACAACTGTGAATAATGTTCCAAGGATGATGTAAGAAAATATTTGAAATAGGAACAGCTCAGGAAATTCACGATGCCAAAGTAAGCAGGTGAATGTATAAAGAAGAGAAGTTTGAAGGCCTGATTCTAGGCATAAAACATAGAAACATACTTACCAGAATGGATGGTGGGGTTGACGGAAGACTTGAGCTTTGGGTGTTCCAAACTAGGTCTTCAGTTTCAGGAAGTAAAACTCCTCTCACTGAAGAAAGAACATTTTTAATTGAGGCAATATTGTATATGAGCTTCAGGGACAACTAAAAACCAGGCTGTTCCTTTTTAATAGTTTAGATCTTGGCACAACAGATAAGGGAGACTTGCTTAGAAAATGGTGGGTTTTTTCTTAATTTTTCTTTAAAGATTTTATTTATTTATTTCACACAGAGAGAGAGAGAGAGATCATAAATAGGCAGAGATACAGGCAGAAAGAGAGGGGGAAGCAGGCTCCCTCTTGAGCAAAGAGCCAGATGTGGGGCTCGATCCCAGGACCCTGAGATCATGACCTGAGCCGAAAGCAGAGGCTTAACCCACTCAACCACCCAGGTGCCCCATAAAGTGTTGTTATTTTATTCAGATATTTTACTTATACTGAGATAGGGAAACTGAAAGACTCCATAAAAATCTGCTTTTTCCTCTTTTTCCTGCTTCTGTTCTTACTAGGACCTGTACTCTCACTTTACACATGCCTCATGGAACAGTATATGTCCTCCTTGTAAGGGACAAGAAGTTAACGATTTTTTTAGAGTCTTCCAGCACAACAGATAACATCAAAGGAAGGGCCATGGGAGAATGACGTGACAAGGCCATCGTATGTGTATTCCAGACCACAAGCACCAAACATCTCAATGCCAAGACTTCCTGGCTCCCGGGAATAGGAGGCTTATGAAGGACATCTGGGACACTGTCCTTGTTCTAGCTGGTTCCCAGATGCCTGAGAGGACATGTACACCAGACTACAGTCCTCACTAAAAACCCCAGACCCCAAGTAAAGACATAACTGTCTCCCTTTCCAAGTTTCCCAGATACTGTGTTTGTATCTGCTCTCTCTATATATATCTTCAATAAACTCTGCTCTCTCCCTTCCTGCAGCTTGTGCTTGATGTTTATCCTGCATGTCACCAAGGACGCTCTTGGCTGTTACTGTGGGGCCCTCTCTGGGTCCTTGAACCTGGCCTGCCGGCATTAGTATTAACAAAATCTATCTGATTTATAAGACTCCAACATAAAATATTCTCATTATTACATTTAAGACGTTCCTATATTATTTCTTTTTCTTCCTTCAAGCATTATTTACTCTTTTCAAGATTCCTGTAAAGCAGATATTTTTAAGTTGGTTTTTTTTTTTGTCATTTTAATAAGGATGTTAAACTGAACTTCCAACTTATTTGCTTGATACTAAGAATTATAAAAAATTATTTCCTCGGGCGCGTGGGTGGTTCAGTTGGTTAAGTGGCTACCTTTGGCTCAGGTCATGATCCCAGGGTCCTGGGGTTGAGCCCTGCATCAGGCTCCCTGCTCCACAGAGAGCCTGCATCTTTCTCTCCCTCTGCTCTGCTTACTTGTGTTCTCTATCTCTCTGTCAAAGAAATAAATAAAATCTTTAAAAAAAAAAAAAAAAAGATTTCCTCTTTGACAGAAAGTATCTTTGAAAAATGGGTTAGGACACCAGAGAGTTTACCTCTATACCAATATTAAAGAGCAATAAAGGTAAGATAGCAGAATATATAACATAATTCAACAAAGGCTTACTGAATCCTTGCTAGTTACTACAGACTTTGATAAAGTTGAGACTATAAACATTAATAAAGTCAAGCTTCTCCTATGCAAGTATTCCCTATGTCAGAGAGATACATACAAATTATAAAATGATGTGAGTGGCATATATACAATGTATGGGATACAAAGAAGAAACTGATTTGCCTGAAGGGGAAAGGGAATCTATAAAAGCTAAAGAAAGAAAAATAAGGATTGCCACGATTTGATCTGGTGTATGCACTAAAAACAGAAGCAGAATCTCTCTTTATTCAGCTATAAAAGGGATCAATGAGAAGCAAAAACCCCTATTTGACTTAAGTATTTTCCAAAACTCTTTTTCAGTAGTGTATTCAGCTATCTTGTCCTTTATAGAAAATAAGTACCATGGATCAAGGATTATCTATCTTTAAGAAATGATGACCAGGTTACCTAGAAAGCAACAGCCATTCAGAATTCTGAGTTGGCATGACAATAGAAATAGATTTAGACACAAAATTTTGTGCAACTGAAACATACATCTAATGAAAGATCAATACACCTGAATTAGTTTCTCCTGTATATCCTAAAGTTTTGTTAAATTTGCTTAGAAATTCTCAATTGCTAAACTCCTTTTTAGGACACCTTGCAGAAGTTAGCTCTACAACCATAAAAAGAAGACCTTCCTAAGCTGTTTGTGGATTTAGTTTCCTAAACAATCTCACTTTTCCTGTTGCATACCTTAATCTCCATGCCATCCACCACTACCCTCGTTAATAACCTTAGTGTTAGTAACTTCTGCTCAGTTTAGTTTCCCATCTCCTTCAGGTCATGACCTCCCAGCTTCATTTTTTTCTCAGATCCCAATATCCAGATTTCTAGAACCTTCTGCCTACTTGCTGTCCCCTTAGGTAGCTCCCAGCTAGTCTATACCAGCTTTGCCAAAAGAACTTCAGCAATTTCAGATTATAACAAGCCTTCTTTCACTATTTTATCTGGCTGAGGTATTCCAACAAGATTCCACAACAAGAAAGAAGTATATGAGAAAGTAAGCCCAGGATATCTGCACTGCTCCAAAATACAAAGGTTCTTTCATGTTTTAGAACTGATAGCCCACTATCACTATCATCTACGAAGAAAGAGTTTCTCCACTTTAGGAGCCATTGGTTAAGCTTTCTGGCTCTTGGTTTCTGTTCAGGTCGTGATCTCAAGGTGGTAAGATAAAGCCCCATACTCAGTGGGGAGTCTGCTTCAGATTCTCTCTCGTCGTCTCCCTCTTCCTCTCCCCCAATTTATGCTCTCTTTAAAATAAATAAATAAATAGCTAGATGAATAAATAAATAAATAAATAAATAAATAAATAGTTTCTCCATTTCAAAGTCCTATATAGCCCATATGACATCCAGGCCACTTTGGGGCTCTGTTTCAGCACATTATCGTTTTAAGGAAACATCAGTCTCGCAGCCAAAATAATTGAAAAGCAATTTAAAGTTTTAGTGAAGCCCTCAAAAAAAATCTTCTTTAGGAAGTAAGGAATTATACATAGTAAAATTTCATTAAAGCTTTTCTCTCTCTTTCTCTCTCGTCTGTATTTGTGTTTGTTTATTTATACACACACACACAGGCCTAGGTGATAACTGCCTGAAAAGATACAGATTCTTTTCTCTTAAGAAAATGTGGGAATCAAAGAGACTATAAAAATGCATCATTGTTAGTATTGTCTCTCATTCATGGGTTTTCCTGTTTGGTAGCTGGTACATTTCCCATGCAATCATTTCAGTAAAATATACTCCATGAACATCTTAAAAGCTAAACGACCCATGAAAGAAGATGTCATAAAGAAATAAACATGAAGGAGTAGGTAATTTAATAGGACATCATGTCCCTGTTGAGTTAAACTGTTACAACACCAGTAACCGGACTCTTTTTTCTTTTTTTTAAAGATTTTATTTATTTATTTGACACAGAGAGAGAGAGAGAGACCACATGCAGACAGAGAGGCAGGCAGAGAGAGGGGGGAAACTGGCTCCCTGCTGAGCAGAGAGCCTGAGACAGGGCTTGAACCCAGCACCCTGAGATCATGACCTGAGCCAAAGGCAGAGGCTTAACCCACTGAGCCACCCAGGCACCCCAGTAACCAGATTCTTAGTAAACTTTAGTCTGAGATTAACTAGATCCCTTTTTAGCCTCTAAATCCCAAGTACTCAAACCCTCCTTGATGAACCCTTGATTTCAGATCATAACTGGATCTTTCCAGTTATCCAAATTCAAACTTAGGACTGAATTCTCCGGGATTCTGCCTATCAACCAGTATCAGTTCTTCTTTGACCAAGATCTTCCCTGAGCTTCTCTGAGCTGCTCTTTTGTCTCCTGCTCTCTGGTTTTTAAGTCTTAACACCAGTCAATTTGCCTGTGGAGAATTACTGTGTTGGTTGCCCCAGCAGCACTATAACCTGTTCCAATTCATGCTTGCAGATTCTACTTCTCTTTTTCTTATAAGCTGCTCCCATTTCCCTAAACTATTTCTAATAAAATACCATGTTGTTCCCTATTTCCCCCACTGTTTATGGCCTTTTGTCTACCAATACTCCTAAGAGCTCCTGATTGATCTATCCCAAATAGCTGCATGGCTAAAGCTCCATTCATACCAGGATGGCTCCTTTCTCATGCAATCTAGAGAATGCTCAGAACCACAGATATTTAAGGAAATGGGTTTTCACCAGAGTATACTGGAAAGGAAACTAAAGCTGTACAAGGACTTTTTGATGGTTATCAACTCACCGTTGATAAGCTGAAGGGAGTCAGGATCTGGATTCAAAGAGGAGTTCCCCATCAAAAAATTCTGATGCAGTGTCTCAGCAATATAATCTCTGAAGTTACTAATTGCATAAACAGCAGTGGGTTTATCATCCAGTTCCACAAGACCATGGTTTTCCACCTTGTTGGAATGAAGGCTAATCAGGTCCCAGGTGGTATTGCTGATAGCCTCACCATTGAAGGTAACTGCATAATGAACATCTATGCCACTATGGATGGAAAGAGAGGACAGATTAGGCCCTGCTAAGGAAGCACAAAGAAAGGAGCTTTGAAACCATGGAGTACAAACACTACACCTGATGGGGGGCTGGGGGAGGTTCAAAAAGCATGGATTCCACAACCATTCTCTGCAGACCCTGGACAACCTTTTGCCATCCCTTCCTGCTTCTGAGAGAACAGAGGTTCATAGCTCTCAACCCTTTATTATATGATGTAAACCTGTTCTTCTCCCTGCTTCTTTCCTCCTTCAGAGCCAACAGTTCCTCTCCACTAATAGCCAGCCTCCTTCTTTCCCTATTAGCATTTCTCTTCCCAGATTTAAAAAAACAAAACAAAATCTTCTAACTACATCCAACAAGGGGTAATCCTCTCATCTCTCTTTCTTATTGTTGTTGTATAGATTATGTACTCCACGATTAGAGGTGGGTCCTGAAGCAATGAAGAAGCTTAATTACTAAATTACTAAAACATAGTTATTGGGAAGGAAAATATGAAATACTTGGAAATAAAGCAAATTAATGACTTGTGATTTTTTTTAATATCATGCTAGAATGTTTTCTAATATGACAGTTATCTAAGTCTCTCAGGAGATGGAATTTTGTTTGATAGTCCAGACAATTTACAGTCCTGTAAAGTTTGAAACTAAACTGTAATAAAACTATTAAGAAGTTATCTGGGGTTTTTCTGGCCTGGTAGCAATGATGACTCCAAAGTTTATGATTTTACTACCCTAAACCTTTCCCAAATTGACCAAATAAATTTCTGTTTTTCAAATGCTCTATTAACTAGCTTTCATTTTTCCACTGGCTCCTTCACTAATGAGCTGAATAAAACCTTAGTGAGCTAACAAATAACTGTCTGAGACTGGGCTTTTTTACTATTTACCTTTCCATAAGCAAACAAAGAGATTTCTTAGAATAAAGGGTAGAGTAAAAATACATAAATTGTAGTTGACATGCCATTTGATATTTTCTTAAATAATCATTTTGGAGAAATGACACTAGACTGAAATTTTTAAGCCAATAAAAATACTCCTTCTAGTCTCTCAGATTTCTCTAACAACTAAAAGCTAACATTTTAACAGTGCTTACCATGTGACAGGTATTTCATATGCTTTATATCATTTAATATTCGTAATAACCCTGTGAAGGTTTTATTATCTTCAGATTATTATTAAAGAAACTGAGCTTTAAAGAAGTTACAAGACTTGCCTAAAATTTTAAAACTTGTAAGTGGTAGAGTCAAGATTCAAACACAGATCACCCTGACTCCAGCACCTGATTTCTGAACTACTATGCTACACTCTCAGCAGGTTTATTTAAACTATTACCCAAAAAATCCATTATGCTCAAAAGATTCATTATGCTTAAAAAATTCATTATGCTCAAAATATTCATCATTTGCTCTAGTCATCACCCTGGCTTCCCACCAGTCTGTGATGAGACACAGCCATCAGAAGTGGACCCAGCAAGTCACACCAAGATACTTCTGGAAGACAGAAGAACACTACTTTCCCAAAGATAAACACTCAAGAAAGACAGGCAATGGAAACGATTTGCTTCCTTCAGAGATTCTGTAGGAGTAAAATGACTCCCGAATCAAAGCATACAAATAATTTAAGTACTTCTCCCTTTGAACTTCCTTATACATCATTATATATAATCAAAGAATATACAGCTTCTGTGATTTTGTAAAAAGATTTTGTTTAAAGTGACTGTCTTTCAGTCTCTCCTTGAGTTTCCATCTCCAGTGTTCAGCATGGTACCTGGCACTGAGGGGCCCCCAGTACCTACTAAATAAATAGAAATCTAAACTCGTCTGAATATAAAAAGAAAACTACAGTCTAATTAAGGTATTCACAAATCTGAACAAAAAGTATCAACATAAGAATGAGCTCATTGAGTCTAGGAAAAGGGATTAGTCAATTAATTTATTTCACTATTTAGTAGAAATCTTCAGGCCAATGTATTGTGGCTTCCTTATAAAAAGAGATCTCTAGCCACAACAGGCTAGCACGTCTTGATGATACTGGCCATTAAAATCACCCAACTTCCAGGCACCTGGGTGACTTAGTTAAGCAGCTAAAGGTCTGCCTTTGGCTCAGGTCCTAATCCCAGGGTCCTGAAATGGAGCCTCTGCTCAGTGAGGAGCCTGCTTCTCTCTCAAATATGGGTAAATAAAATCTTTAAAAAAAAAAAAAATCACCCAACTTCTTTCCTCTTATTTCAAGCTTGCAAAGGAAACTTTTGCAAAGTCCCTACAGAAGTTTCTGTAGGGAAAGAATGCATAAGCCAGACAATGCAATAATTGGTCAGTTGGCAGATCTCTTGCCTTAAATAAATCAGTTGGCATCCCAGACAATGCATCATACCTTATGATTTAGTAAGCATGAATTGGTCTTAAGAGACCTGTCCTTCCTGAGAGTACAGGACCTGTCCTGAGCCTGCTTCCTGCAGATTCATACCCTGAACTATAGAGGACACCATGAAAGTGACATCCCTCCCCAGCCATACAAGTAGCCAGGCCTCTTTGATGTTTTTGGCCTAATCTGAGTAACTTCCACAAGGTTTTCCTCCTAGGTCTGATAAGCTACCACTTCTAATGGGGTGGTTTAGGGGGCTTTAAATATAGTAACTGAGTATTTTGACATCCTAATGCTCTACAAAGTGGTAAGACATCAGCTTGTTGTCTAGAACTTCTTTCAGTCTCTTAATTTTTCATGTCAGAATATATTGCTTCATGGGTAATTCCTGATCTTCTTTTGTAAAGATATAAATTCAGAAAAATATGCTAAAATAACCAAAATGATGGCCCTGAGGAAGAATAAAACAGTAAGAGAGACACCTACTGGTCAGAACTTGCCACACAGTATGTGTCCCAAGCCTCCAGCACAATGCTTGGCTCATAGTAGTTCAATTAATATTTGTGAAAATTTAAAAAAAAAAAATGGTCAATTTTATTCGCTAATGCAGGCAGATAAGGGAACTAAATTTGTGCCACTTAAATGACAGTATGATACTCCCTACTTAATCTGAAAAATTTTGTCTCTAAATACCAAAGTCTCTAAAGTTTTCACCCTAAAAAGCAAGCATTATCCTCATACATTTGTGACATCTGAGTAATCATTTTTTAAAAGATTTTATTTATTTATTTGAGAGAGGTAGAGAGAACAAGCAGAAGGAGGGGCAGAGAGAGAGGGAGAAACAGTGCTTGCTAAGCAGGGAGCCTGATGAGGGGCTGGATCCCAGGACCTTGAGATCATAACTTGAACTGAAGGCAGTAGCTTAACCAACTGACCCATCCAGGTGCCCAATGCATTATCATTTTAGAGATATTACTTCATAACCAGAACCCAATCCTGAAGAAGTGCATGTTCTTTCTAAACTCTGGATAGACCATGACTATATCTCCAGAAAGGTGAGCTTCTTGGGGTCTTTGCACAACCTATTTCATGCTAAGACAGAAAGCACTAATAAAGGAAAAAATGGAGAAAAATGTCTGTGCCACTTAGCACTTGATTTCATTCCCATGCTATGCAGAAAATTAGACAAGGAGAATCAGAGCTTCACTGAGACTCTACCATGTTCCTTTCATGACTTTTAAATATCACAGGGAGAAGATTAAGAGAAATGTTCCTGGATCAAGAAATCTGAGCAAATTAAGTAGTATGGGTTAGATTACTGGCCTTATCCTTTATTGACAAAATATAATCCACCTCCCAACATTTCCCTTAGACATATAAAAATAACACCTCTATTGTAGTCTACCTTGTTTAGCGAGGATAAATTCATTAAAGAAGATAAAATGCCTCAGAGATATGCTGCAATTCACCACCATGTTTTTGTCCTGGGAAGAGAACTCAAAGAAATGCTGAAGGCATCAGGAAACCATCTATCTTCGGAGCCAAGAATGTCCCTATGACCCAAAACAGACTGAGTTCTGGCATGGTAAATGTAGCAGAGAGACATCTCAGGATGAGGGACAGAATAAAAGAAAGTCAAGAGCCCAAGGAAGTACATAAGAAGCAGAATGCACATTGGAAGACAAAACATAATCTGATTAAAGAAAGCTGTCTGCTCTCCACACTCAGCACCTCCAAGTTAACCAGCCGCCACTGTATTACCATCTTTCATCTTCTAAACTAGACTAACCCAGCTGCTATATAAAAGAAAATTTCTCTTTCTGACAGCTATTTCCAGAAACATCAATCACGTGGAGGTGAAATTTATCCTTTCTCATTCTCTTGACTCAAATGCCCTGATTGGCTGTGTGACATATGCAGATTTTCAATGTAAGAAATAATAGTATCATTCTTCGTTTTACCAAAATAAAGATATTTCAGAGAAACTCGGGTATCCTATAAAATTTCTTCTTACAAAGCCTGGAGCTGAAGTTTTGAAGTATACCAGGCAGATGCATTACTGACTCACTTCAAATGGGTAATCTACTAACTTAAAATAATGTGTCCACCTGGAGAGGTACAAAGCAAATAGAAAATTCCATATGGATATAAATGCTTACAGAGAGGGAGAAAGAGAGTGGTTATATATTATATAAATAGACTATTTCTGTGCCACACATTTATTCATCCACAGTCCAGAATACAAGTATACCAAAATGTTAGGAATCAATTCCATCAACAGGGTAATAACTGACAATACTGAACAATTTTGTTAACCTAGGTTAATAATTCTCTCATAAAATCTAATATCTTCATATTGGTATCTGTGTCCCTATAGAGGACTTAGCACTCAGTCACTGGATATCATTCTTTTGGTCATAACATGACCAAAAACTCTCATAACCCTGACCAAAAGTCTCAGGGTTAAACATGAGAGTTTGGGTTGTTTTAATATTCTAATCATGCCAGGAAGGCAACAACTAAACAATCAGGCCTTTCGGTTGAGTACTGATCATCAACACATATACCTATAACATATACACACAAAACAGTTTACATACACTTAAAATACAGAAACCAAAATTCTGAGTACCTTGGTCAAAATATCTGAAACCTCCTAGTTATATAACTTATGGCAAATCAGTTTGTCGGTCTTGGGCAAAATATCCTCACTTCCAGAAGGAGAATGAATATTAATCCTCATTTTCACTACTCAAGGGGATATTAAGAAAATAAAATGAAAAAATAAGAAAGAACCAGTAATTTGACAGATCTCTGAAAGCACTTTTCATTAGATTCTGTGTTCCTAGAGGAAATAAACCGAGTTATTAATTTTTGTAGGTATAGGGTTTGTCCAATTAGTAGGCACTTAGTAAACACTTACTTAAATAACATAAATAAAAATGAGGAAGTCAGAAAGCTTTTTTCAAATAAAAAATATTACGATGAGGTAGTATTACTGTATGTCTAAACACATCCATAGTTTACACATAAATTTGCTTCATGAATTCTATTTAAACATATCAATCTTGTAAGAGAAAATGAATTTTAAATAAATTTGAATCCAAAAACAAAAACTGACAAGCAACCTCCAGAAAGGGTATTGACTATGTTTTTATATTATGCCTTTTCTAAGAAATTCCAGAGAGCAGCTGTTTTTGCAAATAAACTACAACAGAGATCAGCTCTCTCCCTCTCATATACCACTTAAAGTGACACTTGATTATATTATTGAATGACAGACATAGTACCTTGAGAGTGTTTACATTACTGGTGGGTTTTATTCCTGTTTTAAATTAAGTGTAACTCAAATACTTAACAGTCGACAGTCTATGACAGTCTATGACTACAGCCTTCGACCTAAATCCAGCCCAGGGTCTATGAGTTCACAGATTTTATATTTTTAAGTAGTTGAAAAAATAAAAACAAGAACAATATTTTGGACATGTGAAAATTACATGAAATTCAGATTTCAGTTTCCATAAATTTTTATTGGAATATAGACATGCTCATTCATTTTCAGTGTGTTATCTATATTTATATTCATCTGATGGCTGAGTTAAGTGGTTGCAACAGAGAAGAAATGGCCTAAAAAGCTTAAAATATTTACTAACTGACCCTTAAGTAAAAACGTTTGCCAACCCCCGATCTGTAAGGAGATGGATGCTAATTTTGAAAGTTATAAAAGAATTGAGCCATGCAATTCTTGGACCTAGGGCTACCGAATTTTCTAAACTATCTTTTCAATCAGTGGACTGTATGAAAAGTACCAAAAAGTACTCTACCTGCCATTTTCCTTGGGGGACCTGAAAATAAAAATTGAACATGTTAAGTAGAGTTTAAGACAGTTATAATTGTCACATCATTCATCAAAGTGCAAGTTCTTAATCTATTTCCTCTACAATGTTTCTTTAAATCAAAATGTTTGCATAGTATTAGATGTTGACAAACTGATGTACACTGAAAGTAGCAAACAAAAGGGGAGACAAGATTTTATTTTAAAACCGACAACTTACTATCTTTAAACTGACAATATTTACTATCTTTAAACCATTCATATAAGGTTTTCTCTTTGTAAATAATTTTTTTTTTTTTTCAGTAGATCCGCAGACAACTCCAGTTGCTGGTATTTAGCAAAATTAGGAAACACTTTTTTTTTTTGGTAGACAATGTGTCATGTAATTTAAAATAAAAGAAAATTGGATGTTATACAGAAAGATACTAAGGGACTCGGAAAGGTCAGGACTGAACACAGGGTATTGTATGGCCTTTAATATTTATTTATTTTATGTAGCAGACAATAGATCTTCCCATGTGCCAGAAAACTGTGCTAAGTGTTTTATAAAAATTAATTCATTCATTCATTGAATCGTCATTAAGATTATTAAGGACCATTAGAGTCCCCATTTTACAGGAAAGAAACTAAGGAACAAAGAAGCTACATAATTTACCCAGCATTTCAAAAGTATTTTTGGTAAATCAGAATTAATAGTAAATTCTCTTTTTTACATAAATGAAACTTTTAAAATGTGTAATTTATCTAAAATCATCCAGCCAGAAGTGCCAAAAGCAGGATTTCAACCCAGGGAAGTTGGCCATGTTGCCTTTTATGTGCTGCCAGATGAGAGAGGTCTTCAAGGGCTTCACATTCTTGGGTTCTCCTATGAGCTTTAGTCAAACTGGAGGCAGTATTCTATGAGAAGTGCTAAGGTTGAACTGGGGACAGGTCAGGGTATGAGAGTAGGTGGTGGGTCAATTTACCATGCTTGCCCTCTGCCCTGCACAGATAACTAGCTGAGTGTCTTTGGGTAAATTATTGAAATTCCCTGTGCTCTGGTGTCCTTATTGGAACAACAACAACAAACAAACAAAAAAAGAAGATACTAATAACTATCTCATAGCATGGTTGCTGGGAATAAATGAGTTATATAGATATGATCCTGGCATACTGTAACTACTATGTAAGTGCTTGCTAGTATTTCTGGTAAACCCCGAAGTTGTGATTAGAGAATATGCCAAAGGTAAGATGTAGGCCCAATGGAGATTATGCTTTGAAGTTACACGGTTCCCTTACTCATGCTCCCCTGAATGCAACAGCTGGGTCACAACTATTCTCCAAATGCTCCAAACCTTCCCAGTACTGAGTCTGGCATGGGGTTTAAGAGTAAGAGCTGTAAAGGCAGCAACCAGGTGTCAAAATCCCTCTCCCACCGCTAATTTACAAACTTTCTGACTTCAGGCTAATACTTCATCCTTTTAAACCTGTTTGCTCTCTGCAAAATGAGTATTAATAATAATATTTATTCTGATTAAGTTAGCTCAGGAATATAAAGTCCCTGATACAAAGCATTCACTCAGAAAACACTGACAAGTATTGTGCTGTTTTAAGCAGAGAAGAGATGTCTTAAAAAGAGGCCTCTGATTTACTTAGAACTGTTATGTTTGAAATGAAGACAAATGCATCCCCTCCAGAATGGCCTTACAGTAAGATGTCAAAGTCACCTCAGCAGAACACTGACAAGATTTAGTAGGAAGCCAAGATAATCTCTAATGTGACTTCAGGCTCCCCTCATTGCCAAGGAAAAGCAGCGTAACTTGTCAACGGCAAGCTGGAAACATGAATTCTGAAGTTCTTATCTGCCCAACAACAGATCTAGTAGGTCTCCTTGAATATATTCTTTTGCCTTTTTCTAATTCAGTTTCCTCTCCTGAAAAACTATCATTAAGAAAACACATTTACCAGAAATAGTATTGAATTACAACATTCATTTGTTTTTAGAGCATACATAATAAACACAAAAAGATATTACATTGAAATAAAGAGTGCTACTAAATATGCACATTTTTAGAATCTATTTACCTAAAGTCAAGTACACGAATGTCCTTATAGCCTGGTAACCCAGTAAATGCATTTTCAACCTGTTAAAAATAAAAATAAAGTTTATAGCTATGTAGAAATGTGGAAAAGCACATAGGAAATACCGTTTTTAAGAGTTGACTATAAAATGCACTGTTTATAACTAGTAGAAGCTTATATACATATACAGATACATCGTAGGCAGAAAGTTACATAAGAAAATTATAATAGCTTACCATTTTAGAAAATAGTTTTTAACACAACACTGTCATATTTTTCTTTTACATTTTTGTCTTTTAAAGTTTTAATGTATTTTAATATTAATTTTTTTCCAAATTATGAAAAGCAACTTCTTACTGGCAAAGCACTGCTTTTTCCCTTATGGGATAAAATGTAGAAAAAGAAACACATTAGTCTCAAGAACAACAACAAAAAAAAGCCTTAACAACATTTTTAAATGTAATTGTTTGGATTAGAAATCTGGCCACAGCATACACACTGACAAACAGTCATGTGTTCGTTTTCTGTGAGTGTGAAGTATCTGATGGCATCTGTTTCCTGTTCCTACCAGACAAGGGGAACTGCAAGCCAAGTCAACATTAGAAACTAGTCCACAAGCTAAAAGCTCAGCCCCCAGGAGAGAGGCCCTGTTGACCGGGTGTCATGAGGAAGGTTATGAAGCTTTGACCAGGTAATTCAACTGGCCAAAAGATCAATTTATGGGGCGCCGAGGTGGCTTAGTCATTAGTGTCTGCCTTCGGCTGGGGTCACGATCCTGGGGTCCTGGAATCAAACCCCACATCAGGCTACCTGCTTGGCAGGAAGCCTGCTTCTCCCTCTGTTACTCCCCCTGTTTGTATTCCCTCTTACTGTGTCTTTCTCTGTCAAATAAATAAATAAACTCTTTTGTTTTTTAAAAGATCAATTTATAAAACATCTACAGGAACCAGTTTTATCACTGAGCCTTTAAAATCCAGCCATGTAAATCAAGATGAGCTTAGTGACTGGAGAGAGGGAAAGAATGCTAACTGGACTACAAATCTAAAAATAGTCCGGTGATGCATAAAAACATATTTTAACAACATTGAACACTTAGCCCACACTTCAGAAGGTGACAGTCTCAGCAGATAAGTCACTACGGAGCCAACATCAGAATAAGGAAAGAAGTTGTTAGTGGACTGTCAAGCCATCTCTGGGAATCTGCTTTTAAAACCAAGTCTTAATATAATCGGGAAAGTGGGATTTAAAAAAAAAAAAAAAATGGCTCACTGAAGATCTCAATGTCTTAAGGATAAAGAATCCAAACCCAAGTAACTCTTTACTTATGATGATTTGCCTTGTTTTATTCTCTTAGAGGAAAGAGAGAAATGCCATAATTCTTGTAGGAAGAAAGTGGAGATGGAATCTTGCAGGACAGGAATCCAAAAATGAGTTTTTCTCAGCTGTTTCTTCTGGCAAAATAACTGCATACAAGCCTTGTTTTATAGAACTAATACTGCCCTGCCCACCAAGCATATAGGTTTTCATAAGATTAAAATGAATGTACCTGAAAGAATTCCATTAATTGCAAAATGTTAAACAACTGTCTGTTGTTATTATTATTGCTAGACCCATCTCATTTTGAGTTTTATCATCTCTTGAGTCTAACCACGTACAAGTATTCTAATTCATCACATCTAATTAGCTACTGTACAGCTGTCCAGTTGGAAGAATCATTCCACTTTATTAACATCAAGATTAATAATACATATTATTTATTAAATGACTTCTATGTGCCTGGTGCTTTATAATATTACTCCTCATCTTTGAAATGTCAAGAGATACAAGTTTTCCCAATTTCATATATGGGAAAATTGAGATAGATGTCAACTAACTTGCCCAGGGTCATATATTTGGTAAATAACTAAATCAGAATGTATTCAATCCAAATCTTTCTAACACCAAAGCCAATATTCTTCCCAATGAATTACATGCCTCTTCTTCCTCCATCTCATGATAAAAAAGTTATAGAATTGAGACCAGGACTGGGAAAACTGTGAAGCTCACTTTAACTTTTCACCTGAACTAAAATTAAGGTGATTCTATATGGTATAAAGGAAGGAACACTTGGAAAGGAAGGAGGAGACTTGATTTTCCTTTCTACTCTTAGAGGTTGAAATGACTATGAATAATTTACTTGGCCTCCTGGCCTCATTTGTATAGTGGAGAAGATCCTTACCCACATGGTTGCTGTGAGCTTACAGATTGAAAGCAACAGGTTAGACCATAGGCACTATTCAAGGACACTGTGTTAATACTGTGGCTATCATCAGCTATCAATGCTCCTAACCTTTCTTGCTTACTTTTCTCTTTCTGACATCATACATGGTGTTGTCCCAAGCTTATCTTACCCTTTTCATAAAGAAAAAAGTAATAGCTCCTGAACCACAATCCTCTCCAATCAGGCTTTCTTTTTCCCTGAATATCTTCCCATATTATTGCCTAGGAAATAATATTAAAGGAGCAGTCCCTATAACTGCAATCTGCAGGGAGAGAGTTAGAGGGACCCCCTTCAATCTGCATGAAACACAGAACCTTTCAGAGACAAAATCTCTAACTCAGCTGCTTTACACAGGAAGTGGCTGTTGGTATTCATTTCATTGTAAGTAAGGGGACAGGGCTGTAGAGACATGCCAAAGAAACCATTACGTGATAGACCCAGACCTTTCATGATCCCCAAATCACCTCAAGCCAAGAGCTATCTACCTCATAAAGTCTCTGCTGGAGATGTTTTTGAGACTGTTTCTTAGACTTCCTCTAAATACACAGTCATTTAGTGCAATTGTTTATCTAAACACTCAGGCTCACTAAGTTTCCTTAACTCTAAGAGCACAGAGAACCAGACAGCTAATCTAAGACATCTGATGCCAGGTGGCCACTGGCCTGGCTGACATTTCTTCTACAAACCATACAGCCTTGCAACTTGGCCACACAGATAGGAAAAATAATCCTCTGGCTTACAAGCCCTACGTCGGATGGCTGCAGTGATGCTGTTTGGCTGAGAGATGCACATTTCTTTTTCTCCTCTAGACATAGTGTCTAGGGAAGGAAATGAGTCCAATGTAATGGAATTGAAAAACTCAGGCGAGGAGAACCCCATCAAGAGGGAAGGAAAAGAAGTAAACAGGAAGGAATGCTGTGCCCTGTCACTGGACAGAAAGGGAAGATGGGCACTCAATGCCCTACTACACCAGAGCAAAGGTGCACAAGAAGTGGGCCAAGTACGGATCATTTTTGACTGAAAGAATCCTGACTTCAAGTCCCATGTAGAATTCTTCCAGAAATTAAAGTTGCAGGATAGTCTAAGGCATGATTCTTTAAAGAAAGACCTTTTTAAAAACACCTCCAACCGGAGAACAGAGATAGGAGGGAACTTTACATTTCACCAGATACTCTTTTGTCCTTTTGAACTCGGTACTGTGTACTACTTATGTGTTGACTGCCCCCAATTTTTTCAGTTTAGAAAAAGAATTTTAATTGGAAATTAAAACAAATTAAATGTAATGATCCTTCAAGAAAAACAATACAATGTGTGTAGTTCCTTAAACATACTAATTTCTCTAAATACTGTCAAGTCAAAACCATGCCATTGAACACATTCTTCTTTGGCTATGCAGCAGAAGTTTGGAAACAGTATTTATTTGTTAGCAGATGGTAAAGGTGTGTCAGATTTTGCTTCAATTAAATAAACTCATCTGCCTTTCTGTGACCTTTTTACAGAGTGTTCTGAAGAAATAGCTAAGTCGCAGCCCTCTGAAGCAAATAGAAAAGCTTAATTCCTTAACCTACCTTTAACCAGTCTTGTGACTATGGGAAATTTACAACCCCAGGAAAATGTCTTGTTAATTAGAAAGAGAGAGAGAAAGGAAGGAAGGAAGGAAGGAAGGAAGGAAGGAAGGAAGGAAGGAAGAAGGGAGGGAAAGAAAGAAGAGAAAAAAGAAAAGAAAAGAAGGAAAAACAAACCCAAAATCATCTACCTCTGAAATAAACTCTTCCACAAGGTGCTGGTGGTGGAAGTTGGAAGGATCCTGTAGTTCTTCCCTGTATTGCTCTCCCAGAAGGTGTATACTGAATTCTGCAATCTGCTCAGTTGCTGGTTTTGTGGATTCTTCTATCATATTCTCAATTTCATTGCTAATCTGGATTTTTAGAGAAAAAACAATAAATGTCGATGTTTACTCATGAAATCAACAAATATCTACTGATCAGTACATATCAGACACTGTGTCAAAAGAAACTTCTAATGATGACCTTTTATACAATATTTGACTTTGGAACTAATAGGATGGACTTTAAGACATAGGAAAACATTAAAATTGCCATGCATTTGTACATTCCTTTGAACACACAATGGCTACTTCAAGGAAAGACAGAAAACCTTCAAAGTTGACCATTTTCTATCACATTATCTGTGAGTTTAAAAAGAGTTGACTATGCTAATAGTATCATCTAAAAATAGCCTAGGAGTATTGTTCTCAAACTTTTTGGTCTTAGGACCCGTTTAGACTCTTAAAAATCATTCAAAACACAAAGAAATGTGGTTTTTGTGGATTTTATCCATAGATATTTATCAGACAAAAATTTGAAGGGGAAATTTTAAAAATATTTATTAATTCATTTAAAAAATAATACATTCCTCATGCTATAGAAAGGAAAAACATTTTGCAAAATAAAAATGAATGAGAAGAGTAACACTGTTTATATTTTTATAAGTTCTTTAATTTGGTTGGCTTAATAAGAAGACTGGATTTTCGTATCTGTTTCCACATTCCATCAGTTATAATACACTGCTTTAGTTGAAATACATGAAGAAAAGTATTAGGGAAGGGAGAATTACATTAACAACCTTTTCAGATAATTGTGGAGATTCTTTTTAGATAGTACACCAAATTCAACAAGTTGTGGTTTCTTAAAGATTAGTGACTACATGGAAGTTGAAACTGTATCAATAATCTTTTTGTACTCTGTAACATTAAAATCCAGGTCTTCTAGTGGCCAAAGCTCCAACAATTTGAACAAAATAAATAATGGATTATAATCCAAAGAATAAAATAAGTATCCATGGATTCATATTGATAGAAATACATGATTTAATAAATAAATGGGAAGCGACAACAGTGTCTTAAAGAAGAATTCCAATTAGTAAATGTAGAATGAGGGAAAGAAAATATCACTACTACAACACTAAGGTAAGAACTGCTATGTGGAAGATATACTTGAGCTAATCCACCCTCCATTGTGATACACAAGGGGTTGGAATGGAAGACTTGCTAGCCTAAGGGGTCCTGGCAAGACAATGGCAGAGTCAGGAAGAGACTACAGAGACTTTCTTTCAGTGTATCATTTTTTATCCTTGATATATCATATAATCAGAGACCTTCAAAATTTCAGACTGGGAAAGAACCTCAAAGATCCTACTATTCCTTTGGATGCCTGAATTCTCTCTAGAATATCCCTGACAAATGGTTACTCATCCTGTTTAAATGGCTCTGATGAGAGTCCTGATCTTCAAAGGCAGACCATTACATTTCAAAACAAAAACAAAACAAAACAAAACACAAGCTCTTGGGGCACCTGGGTGGCTCAGCCAATTAAGCATCTGTGTTGGTTCAGGTCGTGTCCTGGGATACTGGGATGGAGCCCCACATCAGGCTCCCTGCTCCAGTGGAGCATCTGCTGCTCCCTCTCCCTCTGCCTCTGCCCCCTCCTAGTGCCCTCTATCTCTATCTCTCTCTCTCTCTCAAATAAAGATATAAATCTAAAAACAAAACAAACAAACAAAAAAAGCTCTCATGTTTGGAAAGCTCTTCAATTTTTTTTCTTTCTTCTTTGCCCTTTACAACTTGGTTCCTGTTTTGCTTTTCCAGCCCGTCTCTCCCCCCCCCCCCCCCCCGCACCTTTCACTATCCTGTCCAGCCAAGCTAAATTCCTATTTGTAGACTGAGGAATGTGCTAATTCTCTCTGGCCTAAGTAGTACTCTTCCCTTTGTTTTGAGACCTCAGGCCAAGACCTTTCCCCTTTCTCTTCTACTGGTAACTTCTATTCAACCTCAACTCAGACCTCACCCGCACCAGAAAACTTCTCAGAAGAGCCCCTCAAAACTGACCCAATGCTCCTGATGTTCCCCTATTTCATTCTGCATTTACCCTATCATAGCACATAGCACAAGGTAATTATACTGTTTGTTTACTCATCAGTATGCCTCCTGAAAGAGTAACTGGCACATTATCAGGCACTCATATCTGGGGGCATTTTTATTAAGGTATAATTGACATATAACATACATTAGTTTCAGGTGTACAATGTGATGATTCAATATTCATATGTATTGCAAGATGAACACTACAGTAAACCCAGCTAACATCCATCACCATACACAGTTACAAACTTCTTTTTCTTGTGATGAGAATTTTCAAGATCCACTCTCCTAACTACTTTCAAATATGCAACACATACTATTAACTATAGTTACCATGATATACACTACATTCCCATGATTTATTCATTTCATAACTAGAAATTTATATCTTTTGACACATTTTACCCATTTCACCCTCTTCTACCCAAAATTCTTAATATTAAGTCCAAATATCTTTCCCTATAAGCTCCACCACTGATCTGTTCTGTTATCTAAGACATATATAAAAACTGTAGTCACAAGAGAGCCCTTCAAATGAGTAAAACCACCTATCAGAACTTCCCT
Source organism: Mustela putorius furo (assembly GCF_011764305.1). Classification (NCBI taxonomy): domain Eukaryota; kingdom Metazoa; phylum Chordata; class Mammalia; order Carnivora; family Mustelidae; genus Mustela; species Mustela putorius. Next base: position 27,772,035 of record NW_025421987.1, read on the forward strand.
GACTTCTCTAGATCTTCTCCTCCAGACATTTCTCAGGGTCTTGATACCTTCCTTAGAGTGTGGAATACACAAGTCAGGTCTGATCAATTAAAATATGATAGGATACCACCACCTCCCTTATAATAGATTCTGTATTTCTATAAATGCAACCCAAAATTACACTAGCTTTTACTAGTTTCACCCCAGTAACTGCATCCTACTACTGATTCATACAGAAACTAACATCAACACAAACTCTTAGTCTTATGGAATTTTATATAAAACTTTGCATTTTTGATATTGAGTTTTATCTTGCTAACTTTTATCTTGCTTAACAGAGACTCCATTTGCCATACAATTATAAAAGAAATATCCTTAGTAATCTTGCTGCTACAGAAGACCTTAAGTGATGAATAATTATTTTTTAAAAGTTTTTAAGGCATAGCTGGTTTATAAGAAAGTAAAGAAAATGCCAAGGGGTCTGGAAAAACAGGTTAGAAAAATCCAGAGACGTGAATGAGTATTGTGTGAATACATGGTATATCCCCTGATACTTTGTAATCTAGGCTTTAGTTTTATATACCACAAAGGGATAGGATAAAAAGTAAAAGGTGTGTACATGTTGAAAGGTCAGATCAAAGACCCCCAAATAATAGTGAAGATGATGGCTGCGTTTGTGGTGAGCATCGAATAAGGGCAGACTTGTCAAATCACTACTACGCCACAAACCTGAAACTAATGTAACGCTGTGTATCAACTATACTTCAATTTAAAAAAAAAAAAAGGCTCCCCATAAAGCAAGGATTCTGAAAACTCAACAGACAATTTGAATAACAAATCAAACTAAGCTGAAGGAAGAATTAGTAAACTGGTACCTGAAGAATTAGGAAACACATACCTGAATCTAATGCAGAGAGACAAAGAAATAGAAATATTAAAGAGTGGTTAACAAACATAAGGGGGAAAAGGAGGAGGCCAGAGTTTCTAGCACACAAGATAATAGCTAAGAATCTCTCCTATACCATTTGTGAAACTGCAGAATGCCAAATGCCATATAGTATACCAGTATATATATTTGTAGTATATATACTATAGTACATACTATAGTATACCTATGTAAAAGTATATATAAGTCATGTGTATGTGCACGAACGTGTGTGCACGCGCGCACATATGGTGGTATAATATATAGTATTTCACAAAAAAATGGGTATAGGAGTATAATTATTTATTTTGCCTTGGATTTGCTGTACTTCCTTAATGTAAAGCCTTACAAGTACTATAAATTCTAAGAAACGTTCAGCTGTTACGTCTTATGATTAAATGTATATAGACAAAGAGAGGAGACAGAGATAGATCTTAAAAGTAGACAAAGAAAACAGCCAGAGGGAAACTGATACACAAGTGAAAAACAACTGAACTGACAGTTCTCAGTAGCAACAACAAATTGTAGAATATAGTGAAATAAAAACATGACCAAAAAAAAAAATCCTCAGTCTAGAATTTAGTACAGATTTATAATTTGTTTCTAGAATAAGGAGATAATAAAGAAATTTTCAGATGATCAAAATCTCAAAATGAACAAATGAGAGACTCTTACTAAAGTAATATCAGGAGTATATATTTCCAAAAGAAAATTATCCTAACAGATAGATCTAAAGTGCAAAAAAGAATTTTAAGAAAATAAAATAATAAACTTCCAGTAAATGTAAAATAGATTTTATCCAAAACAAATATAACACAGTCCAAAAAAAAAAAAAAGAACAAATACAGGGACTCCAGGTGGCTCAGCCTGTTGAGCATCCAATGTTGAGCATCTGACCCTTGATTTCAGTTCAGGTCATGACATCAGGGTCTTGGGATCTGGCCCCCCATGGGGCTCTGAGATTGGTGCAGAGTCTGCTTGTCACTCCCCCTGAGTTCCTCCCGCTTCTCTCTCTCTCACTCAAATAAAGAAATAAAATCTTTTTTTTTTAATTTTTAAAAAGAACAAATATAATACAATCTAATTTGTGGGATTGAAAAGAAAGAATTAAAAGAGAGAAAGAAAGAAAAAAATATCAAAAAATAGAATATAAAGCAGTAGGGTGATTATTTGAATTACAATGTTCTAATATTCTTGCATTGCTTAAAATAAGGATGAAGATTTTGAAAAACTTAAATTTTGCTAGATTATACATTACAACTTATGGGGTAACTTCCAGGATAAATATTTTATATATATAATATAAATATTATAAATACTACACATAATAATATATATATTACATAACTTATAGGGAAACTACTAACAAAACAGAAATAAAGTATATCACTTCTATAACAGCAGATGGAAAATGTACTAGGGAAAAAACTGAACTGTAAGAGTGAAGCTTTAGGCTTCATCTTGAACTAGACATACAAGCAATCTAATTCTTGTTAGGGATCTATACTGTTTTGTTTTCTTACTCATTCTATAAGTTGGCTTCAAATAGTCTTCTCTTTTGGATATTAATATTCCAATTGATTGTATATAAGTCTTTTACTTCTATTACAGGGAATTCTATTTCATTCTATGAATATTTCCAGACCTAAACCCACAACTATTTTGCTTCAAGTTCAGAACCACAGGATCACTTTTTACTCATTCATTCATAAATATTTATTGAATGACAGTATTTCCCAGTGCCATCTACTCTGGAGAAAGTTTATAGAAGGTGAATGTATGGATTCCAGCATCCACTCATGGATCCCACATTACTACCACCCTTATAAGGTGACAGAGAAAGTGGTGGGGCAGAGTGGGGTGACTTAACTGCATTTCATATAAATTAAAATGTCTAACCTGGAAAGAAAAGGTACAAGGTAACTAAATTACACATTTCTAGTGAATGTGTTCAATCATAGTTTATACTACATTAAGTAATCTAAAATTATGAACCCCAAATTTTAATAATTCATGTTTAACAAAATTTCTAACAAAATATTTCCAGCTTCCTGGGCAGCCTTAGTACTTTTAAAAAAAACATTTCTCAGGGCACCTGGGTGGCTCAGTAGGTTAAAGCCTCTGCCTTTGGTTCAGGTTATGATCCCAGGGTCCTGGGATCGAGCCCTGCATCAGGCTCTCTGCTGAGCAGGGAGCCTGCTTCCTCCTCTCTCTCTCTCTGCCTATTTGTGATCTCTGTATATCAAATAAATAAATAAAATCTTTAAAAAAAAAAAAAGAAGAAAGAAAGAAAAGAAAAAGAGAAAAAATATTTTTAAAAAACTCTTTTTAAATGCATCATTATTAAGCACAGTATTTCTTGATTTTTCAGCTACATAAAATCTATACCCTTTTCCTCTGAAGAAGAGAAGACTAAGTCCTGATCTATTATGGGATAGAAGAACATAGGCAAAAACCCCATGGTAAATTATGTCACATAGCCCACAAGAGACAGTGAGTTTACCATGATGACAATTCTCCAGGTTCCAAGTCATTTCATTTACAACTTGAAGCTCTCTTGCAAAGCAGATTGATTTGGCTCTCCAAGGATTTTTAGATTCTTTTTAATACACTGGTTTTAGAATCCACAATATTTCCGTAAAGGAAACCACATGAAGTCTTGTGTAGTTTGGCAATGGAATATAAGTCTCCCTTAACCCCTGTTCTCCACGTCAGAAATGAAATAACAAAACACAGCATCACTCACACTCTCCTCAGGCCTCTCCTTGCTGCTCTCTGAGGTAACTTCAGAGGTAGTCACCTCTGGATATGGAGCACTGAGAACAGCACCTGAGTAGAAAAACAAAGTCAGTATATGAATTCAGAATCATATCAGGAAATACCAATCTGACTTCAAAACCATTTCTGTAAGTCATTTGCTTTTTCATCCTGGAAATTCAGTACATTCAAACCTTAAGACACATTTGCATAGAGTCTCCTAGAACAGAATATAACTCATTCATTCATTCAATGGCATTTAATGAGCTTAGAATATGTCAGCCACTAAGCAATTGCTAAGGATACAGACAAAATTTTTTTCCTTAAAGAGCTATCTATTAGAGGGGACAGATACTGAAAAAAGTTAATAGCACCTTGGTGAGTCCTGTGAAGTGTGTAAGCCTAATGATTCACATACCTATACCCCTGCGGCTAATAATAAATTATATGTTAATTTAAAAAAGAAAAAATACCACCAGACAGGAGAAGTGGGTGATGGTTGGGAGACTGGCTATGAATTGATAATTGTTGAAGCTGGCCTCGTTGTATAATTCTATTTTTTGCAATGTTTGAAATTTTTAAGAAACAAAATTTTTAAAAAAAAATTAAAAATGAAGAAAGCACCTACCAATTCATAGGAGATATAGAGATCAAAGGAACATGTTAAAGTACCCCACAGAATACAATCTGAAAAATCCTCATTCTGAGAAACTCTTTCAGGACAAATGACAAATGGTGGAGCTGTTGACATAGGTAGTGGTTACAGTGTTTGCCTTAAAGTAATTCTTTAGGTCATACATTTGTTTTAAGTAGCTTTCTGATTTTTATTAGACTTAATAATTAAATATCTTTAAGTACTCACAACATAGTGTCATAGAGTAAATGAAAACAGTTACTTCTTCTTGAGATTCTTGAACAACACATAAGGAAAGAGAAACCTAGTATTTTTTAAATGTGAGCTGAAATGTGTGCTTGCTTGCAAGATGATCTTAAGCCATAAATAATTTAAAAAGAAAAGTGAAGCCTGATGATTCACAGACCTGCACCCCTGGGGCAAATAATGCATTATACGTTAATTAAAAAAAACAACAACAACAAAGAACAGTGAATAAATGTACAAGAGCATACCTCCCAATGTTGAGGTATCACCAACAGGAAACGGAGATGATAATTCAGGGCTAAGGTTAAAAAAGACGTTTAAAGTTAATAAAGATGATAGAAATATGTGAATATATTTTGAATTCTGTTTTCCAAAAAAGGAATTCACTACATCTCCAAACCTGGTTCCCAAACCCAAGTAAGTACTTATTTAACAAAGTTTAAAAATTAACAAAGTTTAAAAATAATAGTCTTCATAATTCACTTATTTTACATTTATTGATTTTTGCTCAAGTAGAATCACCCTACATAAAGTACTCCCCTACTTACTATTCTATCAGCCTGTTTGATTTTTTCTCAGTTATTATCAGTATGTGAAATTATGTGTCGACTTATCTATCTACTTCTTTATTTCTGTCTCCAATCTCTTAATCATCTAGAATGGCATTGGCATGGTAGTCACTGGACATATGTGTTAATTTAAGTAAATTAAATAATTTAAATTTATTAAAGTAATTTATTTAAGTAATTTAAATAAAGTTCAAAATTCTGATCCTCCTTCACACTAGCCACATTTCAAGTGCTCCATAGTCACATGTGCCTAATGGCTCCCATATGGAACAGCATAGTAAAGAATATTTCCATCATCACAGAAAGTTCTATTCAACAGGACTGCTGTAAGAATATAAATTCTATGAGAATAGGAACCTTGCCTGCCATATTCTTATTCTACCTCCAGCCTAAACTAGTACCTGCCATTTAGTAGGCACTAAACAGATATTTTTAGAATGAAAGAATAAACAAATACTATTAGCCAAGGAGTGGACAAGACATCTGGCATACAGCTGTGGATAAACCCATGATCTATTAAAGTCGCAGTGTTACAGGAGATAGGCAATAAATAAATGATTACAAATGTAACAAGTAATGCAGGCAGGAGACTACTGTTGCTAAGGAAAAAAATATAAGCACAGATCTCATGTCATTGGAGAGATCATAGAAGTCATAATTTTTTTTATATAAAGAGAGTCAAGCTTAGAGAAATGACTTGCTGTAGGCCACAGAGCTAACAGGCTGCAAGTCACACAGCGATCCTTTAACCATGCTGCTTTGCAACTACAAGAGAAGATCAAAAGGTAATCTGAGCAGCACTAAGGTGGCTCAGTCATTTGTCTGCCTTCAGCTCAGGTCATGATCCCAGAGTACTGGGATCAAATCCTGGGACTAAGCCCGGAGTCAGTCTCCCAGCTCAGTGAGAGTGTGCTTCTCCCTCTCCCACTGCCCCTCCTGCTTAAATAAATAAATAAGCTTTTTTTTTTTTTAAGATAATCTGAGAAGTCCCTTCTAAAGGAAAGAAAGTGGATTTCTCCAAGTCCAAATTTCCACTTAATCCAAAAATATAAAATTTAAAGTGTAGTAATTTTAGGAAGTTTTATTTGTTTCAAAGTTTTATTTATTTAAGCAATCTCTACACCAAACGTGGGGCTCAAACTCATGACCCCAAAATGAAGATTCACATGCCCTCTGACTAAGCCAGCTAGAGGCCCCTTAAGAAGTACAAAACTTGAAAATTTGTGATATGTTCTAAGGGAAAAGGGATGTTCTGTTAACCTTTTACAAAGGAGTTCCTTGGTGATTCCATCTGTTGGATGGTGATTACATTACTATTTTTTAATTTATTTTTTATTTATTTTCAGCATAACAGTATTCATTATTTTTTCACTATGCCCAGTGCTCCATTCAATCCGTGCCCTCTATAATACCCACCACAAAACATATCTATTAAAAGTTGAAAACTACCTTCAGCTTTATACTAGTGAGCTTCCTAAGGTGATTCAATTATAGGCAAAAATATCTCCATCATAAGAAGCGCATAGGTGGCTCAGTCAGTTAAGTGTCTGCCTTCAGCTCAGGTCATGATCTCAGGGTCCTGGGATCCAGCCCTGCATTTCCCTCCCCTGCTCTCCGTTCATTCTCTCTCCCTCTCTCTTTCTCTCTGTGTCTCTCTCAAATGAATAAATAAAAATCTTTAAAAAAAAATGTCTCCACAACAGACTTGCCAATATGCCAATGAGTCCCATCTTCAGACAACTCTTTTAAATTGCCCTATTGCTCTCTAAATTATGTCATGGTGGTGGGACAGGAGATTACTCAAAGCCACCAGATAAACACAGCATAAATGCTGAAGCATCAATTTTACTTGAAGCATAGGCAGGTGAGGAATAAGTAAGAACTGATGTATAATTCAAAACATTTTTATATTAAAACAAATATTATTACATTGTGGAATTGAATATAAAGTTAAAATTAAAATTAAGATATTAAATATGGGGGCCTGGGTGGCTCAGTGGGTTAAGCCTCTGCCTTCGGCTCAGGTCATGGTCTCAGGGTTCTGGGATCGAGCCCTGCATCGGGCTCTCTGCTCGGCGGGGAGCCTGCTTCGCCCTCTCTCTCTGCCTGCCTCTCTGCCTACTTGTAATCTCTCTCTCTGTCAAATAAATGAATTAAAAAAAAAAACTAAAAAAAAGAAATTAAATATGATAATTCAAAGATATTTTATCATTAGAACTGGACTGGGGAAGTCAACTAGGATCATGTTCCCCAAACTCCCAGGCTTTGGTAAAAAAAAAATTGAGAAACTGGGGCACTTGGCTGGCTCAGTTGGTAGAACATGCAACTCTTGATCTCAGGGCTGTGAATTCCAACCCCACAGTGGGTATAGAAATTACTTTAAAAATTTAAAAATCTTTTAAAAAGAGAAAAGAAAGAAAATTTGAGAAATTGAGTTTCAAAAAATCTCATAAAGATTTTTCTTCTTTTAAAAAATACTATCTAGAAAGAATAACATATTAAACCCTTACAACAAAACTATCACTTTTTGTTATTTAGAAGCATTTGCAAGAAATTGTTTCTCAGTGAGCTGTCTGTCATCTAGAAAAACCCAAGAAATACGATATCTGGGTAAGTCATTATGATGAGGGATGAATGGAGAAAGGGCCTAGATGATGAGAAAGTATCAAGAGACTTCTCAGGTTGCAGGGAGTAGAGCTAAAATAAATAAGATTCAAATGCATTTGAGACAGATATTAACATAATTAGATCTGAAAAGAGTCTATCAGTTGTCCACAAGGCATAATGCCTTGCCAATACCTTCATTTAATAGAAGAAAAAATAAAGTCCAAATGAATAAAGCAATTTTTCCTGGATGACACAATGATTTGATATGGCCCAAGGCCTAAAATTCCTAACCATATCTAGTTACCTTTTCAACAATAACAATAGCAAGAAGGAGTACCACTAAATTTATCATGTGTCAAGCATTGTCTTAAGTGTTTCTTCTTGGTTAACTCATTTAATTCCAGCAACAATCTTAAAGGGAAAATACTATTATCCTCATTTATACATAAGAGGAAACTAATATTAGAAGAGGTTAAGAACTTGTTCAGAGTCACATGGCTAGACAATGGAGGAGCTATGATGTAAAACAGGCCCATCGGATTCCAGAAACCTCTCTCTCACTCATCTTAATTCCTCACAACATGGCCTTTACGTGAGCCATATTGACTAGAAGGGCAACCAACATGGTTTCACTTGGTTGTAATAATAATGGCCTACATAAACTTAAAAACCTAAAAGCCAAAGTATATAAGGGCCCAGAAAAAGAAAGGGAAACCCAGTAAAAGTTGGAGAGCTCTGGAGAGCAACCAGACATGAAGAGCAAAAAGGTCAAAGTAAGACAGAGGGGCCAAAGCATAACACAGTAACTGGAACAGGAAGTTGGGATGACATGGCAAAGTAACAAGACCTCAGCAGGTTTCAGTCAAATTATCCCCCACATCAAGATCACATTTGTTAAATAAGTCACAGGGATAAAGATAAATAACAGTAAATATAGTCAATAATATAACAATAACTTTGGTGACAGAAGGTAACCACACTTACGGTGGTAAGAATTTTATAATGTATAAAATTGTTGAATAACTATGTTATACACCTAAAACTAATATAATATTATATATCAACTATGCTTCAATTAAAAATAAAATTTTTTAATTTAAGAAGAGAATTACTGCAACTAAAAATAAGTAAAAAAGTTAAATTTCAGATACTTCTCTAAGGAAGTATTCACAACAGAGAAGTTTGTTTACTTCAGTAGAACTAGATTTCACTTACTAAATTCAGAATAACATTTTAACGATGGTAAGTAGGCAATGATCAGTAATTCAAATCTCTTGTCTAACAGTCCAATGCTTAATCCCTCATTTTCCCACTCTCCTTTCAAAAAACAGTGAAAAAAAAAAACACTTAACAAGAATCCTTTCAACATGTTCTCATTAGGTATGCCTCCTGCAGGGATCCCCTAAAATGTCACAACAGAACAAGGACACAAAGTTGCATTGAGTTTGGAGACAGAAATACTACTCCATTTCTAGGCCAAACCACAAATGTGAAATTGTTCAGCTAAGACCTTTAGCTTAATACCAGCAGCGAACAACCTTCTACTTTTCCTCAGCTCGTCCAGCACATTAATTTATTCCTCACGTCTACTACCTAATCCTATCAGAATTCAGGTGAGATGGTACCAAAAGATATCAGAGACACACTGAGCATAAGTTTAAAAACAAGCCAAGCATAATTTCCGATCTAGATTACTACTTCCCTTGACAATTTTCTTTACTTTGCTTTACTCTTGAATCTGTTAACTGTGATCAGCACAGGACAACAAAAGAACTCAAGGCACAGGGCCAGGAATCCTGGGTACTGGTCCCAGAAGTATCATTAACTTTGTTATGCCTTAGAAAAATATCTCAGTTCCTCTGGGCCACAAGAACTTAATCTCGAAAACAAGAATACTTCCCTACACTACCAATTTCCCAAAGGTATGATGGAAACTAAATAAAATATTATATATGCAGAAGCATTATAAAAATATGAGAGACTAAACAAATATAAGAGATAACAGAGAGTAATGGAATAGGGACACATGTCCCAAACCGAGTAGCACATCTGCTTAAAAAACACATTATTTGGCTTTGCGACAGACATCCTCAACGACAAAAGTAAGTTAATTGAGGTACCAAAAAAAAAAAAAAAAAAAAAAAGCCAAAGAACAGTCTTTACACCAAGAATATCACCAGAGACCTGCTAATAAACTTGAATAATCGAGCAGAAACTCAGTTATTCATTTAACAACATTTCAGTGAGCACATATCCCAGGTGGTGGTTTGTACTGGTTTTTGAGACTTCACAGTAAGTCCAGATGGTATGAGGTTAAGCATGGACTGGAGCTGAGTGGAGAGGCTTTCAAGACACCCAGCTATAACATACTGCAAATGCTGGAGAAGGGCCTTTTGTAAATAGGTAACATGAGAGAGACTTGAGTGTGTTCAAATGCTAATAAGGAGTTAGTAATGGGAGAAGCTGAAGACTTAAGAAAAACAGAAACACTGATAGGGAGATGTGTAAGAGGTAAAGTGGGATGTAAGGTCCTAAGTGAGCTGGAAAAAAAAAATTTTATTTTTTATAAACATATATTTTTATCCCCAGGGGTACAGGTCTGTGAATCGTCAGGTTTACACACTTCACAGCACTCACCAAAGCACATATCCTCCCCAATGTCCATAACCCCACCCCCCAGCAACCCTCAGTTTGTTTTGTGAGATTAAGAGTCACTTATGGTTTGTCTCCCTCCCAATCCCATCTTGTTTCATTTATTCTTCTCCTACCCACTTAAGCCCCATGTTGCATCACCACTTCCTCATATCAGGGAGATCATATGATAGTTGTCTTTCTCTGCTTGACTTATTTCACTAAGCATGATACGCTCTAGTTCCATCCATGTTGTCGCAAATGGCAAGATTTCATTTCTTTTGATGGCTGCATAGTATTCCATTGTGTATATGTACCACATCTTCTTTATCCATTCATCTGTTGATGGACATCTAGGTTCTTTCCATAGTTTGGCTATTGTGGACATTGCTGCTATAAACATTCGGGTGCACGTGCCCCTTGGATCACTACGTTTGTATCTTTAGGGTGAATACCCAGTAGTGCAATTGCTGGGTCATAAGGCAGTTCTATTTTCAACATTTTGAGGAACCTCCATACTGTTTTCCAGAGTGGTTGCACCAGTTTGCATTCCCACCAACAGTGTAGGAGGGTTCCCCTTTCTCCATATCCTCGCTAGCTTCTCTCATTTCCTGACTTGTTGATTTTAGCCATTCTGACTGGTGTGAGATGATATCTCATTGTGGTTTTGATTTGTATTTCCCTAATGCTGAGTGATATGGAGCACTTTTTCATGTGTCTGTTGGCCATCTGGATGTCTTCTTTGCAGAAATGTCTGTTCATGTCCTCTGCCCATTTCTTGATTGGATTAACTTAGCAAACTCAACACCCAAAGAACAAATAATCCAATCAAAAAAAAATTTTTTCTTAAGACACAGGGCAAATGATTATATGGGAAGCTTAAAGGGATAGAAAACAAGAGTATTTGGTCCAAATCATATGTCAGTAGGTGGGTCAGAGTTCATAAAGAAGCAGCAATTTAAATCAAAGAAAAAAAGTATGATAAGTGCAATAATAGCCCCTCAAAGACAGCCACATCCTACTCGCCAGAACCTGTGAATATGTTAAGTTACGTACATAGAGGAATTTAGGTTGCTAATCAGTTGGCCTTAAAATAGGCAATGTAACCAGGTTTATCTAGGTGGATCCAGCATAATCAGAAGGATCCTTAAATGTGGAAGAAAGGTGCAGAAGAGTGTCAGAGTGATGAAATGGGAGAAAGACTTGACCAGCCATTACTAGCTTTGGAGATGGAAGGGAGTCATGACCCAAGTAATGTGGGTAGTTTCTAGAAGCTGGAAAGGCAAGAAAACAGATTCTCCCCTATATCTTCCAGGAAGGAATGCAAACCTGGCAACAGCTTAGGACCCATGTCAGATTTCTGAATGACATAACTGTAGGGGAAATTTGTGTTGTTTACTATGAAGTCTGTGGTAATTTGCTAGAGCAGCAATAAAGCCCAACATGAGAATCTCAGAGAATACAATAGTAATCTCAAAAAAAAATCATAAAAATAAATTTGAATATAGAAAAATGATGGGCAAATTAAAGGTTTCAGTGGATCACTGTAATACTCAAGCGGGAGAAAGATGGGCTTAGTGAATTCTTAGGGAACTCCCAGGGTTTAGCTCCCACTGCTACCTAACCCGAGGTCACCCTTTTCAGCAACTACCACGGTTGGCAGTTCTCACCCCAGCCCAACCTGGTCTGCTTTAGTTACATGGGAAAGATGCTTTAGAGTTTAAAATTCTCAAAATTCACTTATATTTTCATATGTTATTTTTATACATAATTTTCTAAGAATAGCAAATAATATTTTGAGTCCCTTATTATACCTAGTACAGACAGTGCCTTACCAATATAAGTATATAATCCAGTCAGTCCTGCTATGATGCTTATTCATGAATTTGTTTGAATGTGATTAACACAGTAGGAGACAACTGACCATACAGCAAAATTTCTCCTTTTCCTATACATAATCTCACTGTGAGAAATACTAGGTAGCTACGGAAAAATGCACCCAGTTGAAGTGAGACCCACAGAAAGACACAAAACTACACATACTATACCTTAAGCCTCTTCCAGCTACCCAACTGGGTGTGTGGTAAGTGTGTGATAAGCCAACCCAACCCCATACAGTGTTATGACCGTCCTACTTAAGATAACCTACTTAAGATAACCCTCCTTCCACCACTTTATAATAACCCACAGGCTCTACACTTGCTAACATCCACCTCCCAAGTAAACCTCAGAGCTTCCTCCAGCTTTAATGCCATGAGAACAAGCTTCTTAACCATATAATAGGTGGAAAACATGCTATCATTTTCATTAGGTACTACCATGATGATTACTAGGACTGGTGGGACTCGCCAGAGTATTTAGTTCACTGCCTGTGTGTTTAATGGCAATCACAAGGAACTACCAAACTCTGTTTTTCAGGGGTGAAGAGTCAACACCCAAGAAACCACATGGCCCTATGTACCCCAATATCCATAGCAGCAATGGCTACAACTGCCAAACTGTGGAAAGAGCCAAGATGCCTGTCAACAAAAGAATGGATAAAGAAGATATGGCCCATATATACAATGGAATATTATGCCTCCATCAGAAAGGATGAATATCCAACTTTTGTATCAGCATGGACAGGACTGGAGGAGATTATGCTGAGTGAAATAAGTCAAGCAGAGAGAGTCAATTATCATATGGTTTCACTCTCTTGTGGAGCATAAGGAATAACATGGAGGACATTAGGAGAAGGAAAGGAAAAGTGAATTGGGGTAAATCAGAGGGGGAGATGAACCATGAGAGACTATGGGCTCTGAAAAACAATCTGAGGGTTTTGAAGGGGCAGGAGATGGGAGGTCGGGGTACCAGGGGGTGGGTATTATAGAGGGCACAGATTGCATGGAGCACTGGGTGTGGTGCAAAAATAATGAATATTGTTATGCTGAAAATAAATTAAAAATAAATTAAAAAAAAAAAAGAAAGAAACCACATGGCCCAACATCTAAGTGGGTGCTCAATCCCAGGCCCCACCAGAGACTCAGTGATAACATTAGCTCTATGAACAAGTGAGATCACACAGAATACCCTTCCCTCCTGTTTACTCAAGTTTGATTTGATACCCCACTAGCACCCACCTGTAAACCCCAACTACGCTTTTGCCTGGACTCTGCTGCCCAGTTTGGATCTCTAGACACTGACTCACCTAACTGGCTTTTCAGTATGTTTTCCTAATTTGAAGAAAAATTCTGGACTCTGACCAGGATTTTATGCCATAATAATGTTTTCTATAGAATTACCTACATACTGGCACAATCTTGATACTTTGAGTATGGATAGAATTGAAATCATTAATCCTTATACACTCAAAATCTCACATCTTCCATGAGCTGTTTTGTACCACTATTGCTCAGGAGGCAGAAATGACCTTAATCCTAAGACTAAAGGCTAATAGAGCTAAGAATCCTAATATTGGAGGATTCATCAAGGTTGTTTTATTCCTATACTTCAAGCTCATAATCATCATTTCTCTGTAAAGTGATCCATACCACCGACTACCATTTAATAAACTATCTGCCACAAAGGTGTACCATTTCGTAACATTTTTACTCTTAGACCACAGCCTCAACAAAAGTAGATCATTCCATATTCCGCTTCCAGAAATCTGTTTTCTCACCCAAGAGAAAGGAAAAAGTCTGCCTCCCGGCAAGGTCAGAAAATAAACAAGCACAGTGGCTGTGACGGAAGTCTTGAAAGGAAAGTGGCCTCAACATGCAGAAAAGCATTTGGGGTTAACCCACAGCCCTGGTCATTGCAGGAACTGGCAAGAAAATAGAAAAGGGCCATTAAATTTGGTGTGAATCTTGGAGTAGGCATGACATGTTTCTGTTGCCAAACATGAAATTAGGGGGGAAAAAGACACTCACCTGCTTACAGTTTCCTTGGTATATGTCAGTTTCTAAGGAAAACAAAAATAAAAATGACTCTATGAGTTCATGACAGTTATTAAGCAGTAAACAGAATTTATTGCATAGAAAACACTAATACCCTAACATTACGTTGTTAGTCTATAAATCTATGCTGTTATTTTCTACGGTTAGACAAATAGTTAAAGCAAGGTACTAACAATGCCAGGTTTGTTTTAGGACTATGGGAATGTCCTGGCACTCAGCCTCTGTTTATGTTTCCAAAAGTTCTTGTGCTTTTTCTTAATGGGCACAGATTAACAGACTTCACTTGTTAATCATTCCAAAAAGATCTACAAATTGGAGATTGGAGAATTCTACTTCAACCTTCCATGGACTTAGAATCAAAGTTTTTTTATGATCTAATACATTTATAGAAAATCTTAAACCAGAATAATATAAATACGTGGATAAAATAAATGCTAAATCTGTTTATCCAGAATTCAGACAAAAAGATATATTGTACCAATAATTGGATTATTCTTCTGGGGCATTCCAAAGCAAATTGTTCCTAAGTTTCCTCTAAATTAATGGTTTTATTCTGAGACCAACATAATAAAAAGAACACTAACTTAGAAGACCTAGTTTCAAGTCCCATTTTCTCTTGCTTCGTAACAGAGGCAAAACCCAAAATCCTTCAATTTCTCATCTATAAAATGGAAAGACTATTATTCCAAATAACTCTCATGATATTTATAAATAACCTATTGCTCTCCTTATACTACAAAATCTCCTAGAATAATCTCAGCCACTCTAAATGCTTTCAATTACCACCTTGGACCTGGTGACTCCTACAAGCTGTGTTTATAACCCAGACCACTCTCTTTGGCTTCATACCTAAATGTCAACCAATTCACATTTCACAGGTGGTTCAAAACAACATATTCAAAAGTGAACTCAATCTCCCACCTCATCTACAAAACTGCTTCTCTCCCCAAGTTCTTGTTCTTAGTCATCCAAACTATCAACAAGGAGGTTTCCAGGCCATTCCCTTAAACCTCTCCTACTCCCATCCAACCTATCAGAGTCCTGCTAATCTTTTTCCCTATTTGTATCCCTCATGCTTCCTGTATCTCGTGTCTAGCTAGGACTCAGTTCCTCAGGCATGGGGTAGTAAGGGTAGTAACTAGTCCCCCTGATCCCTCTACATCCTATGGTGTATAGAAACCATAATGACCTTTTTAAAATTCAAAACTGTCAAGTCAGCCTGTGACTCACCAACTTACAATCCCTCAATGATTTCCTATCGTCCACAGAGTTTTCTACTCTTCCAGTCTGATCTCCTATCACTTCTAATCTACCCTTCTGGTAGAGTGGCCCTCGTCATTCCCTACAAACATTTGGCTTATGCTGTCCCCTCTGCTTGAACTGTTTCTCCCAAACTTCTCCTCATTCAGCTAACTTGTACTTGTTATTTAAGACTCAATTCAGGTGATGTAACACCCACTTTGTTTGCATGTTTTATTACATAGTCATTGAAAGTATACTTCCAATGCATTCTAATCTTCCCTTCTGAAAAGTTCCACTTGTGAAAAATACCTTCCAATGTAACATCACATGCTCATGTATGGTAATACTAACTTTATATCCTATGTATTTGCTGCTCTATCAACTGGTCCTATAACCTGGGCACAGTTGAGATGGCAACAGTAATATAAGTGTAAATATGTGTGTGTATTTTTTTACTGAACAGTTACTCCATATTAGCAAATTTGCCAATATTCCATATGACCAAATTTAGCAGTTTGCAAAACTGGTAATTACTGAGAAGGGAGGCCGAATGGTAAACAGAAAAAATATAAACATTTTTAAAAAGAGAAGCAGGTCTGAATTTAAGCTCCAGCCCATCTGGTTTTGTATTCTAGAATAAGAAATAACTCTGATGCTTAATGTGCTTATCTATAAATTGAGGATATTAGTACCTCCTTGTAGGGTTGTTGTTTATTAAATATAATGTTTTAATGGGCTTAATATGTGGCCTGGTACATGGTATATACTAAGCAACTGGTAGCTATTCTCATAATTATTAATATTGAACATTTCAAAATGTGACAGAGGACTCTCTCTCTCAAGTAAATAAGTAAATAAAAATATATTTTTTTAAATGTGACAGAATTGAGGAGCCTGGGCAGCTCAGTCAGTTAAGTGTCTGTCTTTAGCTCATGATCCCTGGGGTCCTGAGATGGAGGCCTGCATCGGAGCCCCTGCTCAGCAAGGAGACTGCTCCACCCTCTTCCTCTGCCTCCTTCCCTGGCTTTTGCTCTCTCTCTCTCTCTCTTGCTTTTGCTCACTCTCAAATAAGTAAATAAAATCTTTTTTAAAAAAGTAAATAAATTAAAAAAATTTTTAATGTGACAGAAGAAAAAAATGTAACACCTTGACTTAAAATGTGAGGTACCATGATTAAAAGTTGAATGTATTTTAAAACCACAAAAACCTGCACAACGTTGAAATGTTTATAACCCTGCAAGATTTGTCTTGGGTCCACCCATATTTATCAGACCATATTTCTGTTCCCAATTTGCTTCTAGTTAATGAGATCATCCCAATGTAGGGCCAAATGTTGAAAGAATGTCTCTACTAAAAATAAAATTCTTAAAGTAAAAAGAATCAGATGATATATTGTATTACTTAAAGATGTTCTAATCCAACTTTACTAGACTCGAAATAAAAGCTCAGAGTTATCCAGTCAATAATTCTTTCTTCAGTCTCTCTAAGGTATATAATACTTAAATACTTAAATATAATATAATACTTAAATACTCAAATATTTAAGATAATATTTGTAAAAGTTTCTAATTATTTGCAACAAATAGGAAAAAGACATTGCAATCAGTGCTTATACACTTTTATTTCAACAAATATCTATCGCATAGTTATTTTATCACAGGAATGCAAAATGACAAATAATGACACAATCCTTGCTCTTCAGCTCATAGTCTAGTAGAAGAAATCACACATATAACTAATAATAATAAAATGCAAGTGGTACAACATTAAAGAATTATGGGAGCTCAAAGAATTATGGGAGTTAAATCTATGAGACTGGGGTTGATTCGTCATAAGGCAGGTTATATCTCAACTGAGGACAGGTAGGACTCAAACTGATGGACAAGGATAGATATAGGGCATATCAGCCTGAATGAGTGACTTACCACATATATCTAACCAGCTTCATTTTCTTATGAATACATGCATGCTATAGGAAAAGGGGACGGTGAGAGGCATCTGGGTTGCTCTGTCAGTTAAGTGTCTGTCTCTTGATTTTGGCTCAGATCATGATCTCAGGATCGTGAGATCAAGCCCAAGTGGTGTTCCACACTCAGTGAGAAGTCTGCTTGGGATTCCCTCCCTCTTCCTCTGCCCCTCCTCCCACTTGTGCTCTCTCTCTCTAAAATAAGTAAATCATTTTAAAAAGAGAGAGAGAAGAAGAGTGTTGGCAGGCAGGTTATTTGTCTATGTGCATGCTTATTTATCCTTTGCTAAGAATAAACTAAGTCTAAAAGAAGAAGAACAAGTAAGCAAGTTCACTAATTAGAATTATATTTACATTTAACATTTACTTAACAAACTACAACTTCTATCCTAACTAGGGTCATTGGTAGGTACTCCAAATTGATAGTGTGCAAAATTTTGTCAAGAATGCTAGACTCTTACAGATTTATATTCTTAGCCTAAACCATTGCTGAATATTATTTCCAAATATTTACATTTATAAACATAAGCCTGAGGCTCTTACTGGGTTAACAATGTTTGTTGTAACAGCCAGAGCTAGGGATATAAAGACTAGGCTATGCTCTATGACAGCTCACTCAAATAGCCTAGTTCAACAACAAAAAGTAAAGTAGGGATTTGGCATTTGCTCTTTCTACCTTCAGGCTTTAACTGTGTATAAGTGCTCCTACAATAGCCCAGCTATTCTTCCCTTGTTAGTACCCTTACCTTCATAATTAAACTTCTATGTTCCATGGACTGACTAAAATTTGTGCCCATGTCAAATATAGTTGTGGTTCCATCCTCACACAAATTCATCCAGTAATGATATTCCTCACGCCCAGGCAGTCGATCCCAAAATGTCCTGAAGGCTTCCCAAACAGCTTCCTGACATACTGGAAAACAGACAGAGAAGTACTTTATGGAAAATCAATGCACTTTGAGGTTCTCACAAAATCATGAATCTGTTTATTCAGATTCCCAAGACATTTGTCCATACTGTGCTTTCTGGAGGAGCACGGGAATGATTCTCAGTCAAAGCTCTTCTGTTGATACATGTCCAGTTTAAACTTTTCAGATATGAAGAGAATTTGAACTCCCCACTCCTCTCCCTTACAAATAGGCTCACATCAAATAGGCAGGGTATTTTTCCCATCTTTCAAAAAAAAATCCATGTTTCTGTTTTATAAAAGTGGAATAGATATGAGAATACTTCAATAGGTGGAAGAATAAATAAGATCCATATGATGGAATATTATTTTTTTTAAGATTTTATTTATTTATGAGAGAGAGAGAGGGAGAGAGAGTGAGCACAGGCAGACAGAATGGCAGGCAGAGGCAGAGGGAGAAGCAGGCTCCCTCCTGAGCAAGGAGCCCGATGTGGGACTCGATCCCAGGACGCTGATGGAATATTACTCAGTGACAAAAAGAAATGAGGCTCCAAGCAATGAAAAGACACAGTGAATTCTTAAAAGCATATTTCTAAGTAAAGCAAGCCAATCTGAAAAAGCTATATACTATATGATTCCAATGATATGATATTCTGGAAAAGGCAAAATTATGAAAATTGTGAAAAGATCAGTAGTTCCCAGGATTGTGGGGAGAGAGAGATAAAGACATGGAGCACAGTGATATTTTTTAGGGTAGGAAAACCACTCTGTAGGACACTGTAATAGTGGATATATGTCATTATACATTTCTCAAAACCCACCAACTGTACAACACAATCAGCATAAACTGCACATAAACTATGAGCTTCAGTTAAGAATGATGTGTCAAGGGCACCTGGGTGGCTCAGTTGGTTAAGCAACTACCTTCAGCTCAGGTCATGATCCTGGAGTCCTGGGATCAATTCTCACATCAAAGCCCCTTCTCAGCAGGGAGTCTGCTTTTTCTGCTGACCTCTCTCCTCTCATGCGTGCGCTCTTTCTCTCTCTCTCTCAAATAAATAAAAAGTCTTAAAAAAAAAAAAAAAAGAATGATGTGCAAGGGGCTCCTGGGTGGCTCAGTCAGTTAAGTGTCTGCCTTCTGCTCAGGTCATGATCCCAGTGTCCTGGGATGGAGCCTCCCATGAGGCTCCTTGGTTGGTGGGGAGCCTGTTCTCCCTCTCCTCCCTGCTTGTGTTCCCTCTCACTATCTCTGTCTCTCTCTCTTTCTCAAATAAATAAATAAAATCTTAAAAAAAAAAAAAAAGAAGATGAAGAATGGGTCTATATTGGCTCATCAATTGTAACAAATGTACTACACTAAATGTGTGTGTGGAAGAGTAACAGTATAAGTAACTCTCTGGACTTTCAGCTGAATTTTTCTGTAAATCTGAAACTTCTTTAAAAGTTAAAATATGGGGTGCCTTGGTGGTTCAGTGGGCTAAGCCTCTGCTTTCGGCTCAGGTCATGATCGAGCCCCAAATCGGGCTCTCTGCACAGTGGAGAACCTGCTTCCCCCTCTCTCTCTGCCTGCCTCTCTGCCAACTTGTGATTGCTGTTGAATCAAAAAACAAAAATCTTAAAAAAAAAAAAAAAGTTAAAGTCTATTAAAAAAAATCGGAGCAGAGAATAAACTGGTGATTGCCAGAGGGGTTGGGGATGAGGGGATGAATAAAATGGGTAAAGGGTAGTGAGATATACAGGGTTCCATTTATGGGATCAATAAGTCACAGGAATAAAAGGAACAGTATAAGGAACACAGCCAATGGTATTGTAATAGCATTGTATGGTAACAAATGGTAGTGACGCTTATAGTGAGCACAGCATAATACAGAAACTTGTCTAATCACTATGTTGTACACCTGAAACTAATGTAACATTGTACGTCAATTATACTATAAAGAAATTTTTTTAAAGATAAGAGAACTAAAAATATTAAAATGATCTTCCAGAGAAAGGTACTACTATATTAAAATAAAAAATAATTCAATCTATCTGCTAAATTATTCCAAAGGATCAAATCTGAAAGGATGCTAAACAGGTTGTCTGCACATTTTGTATAGAACTATCCTGCAGTCATTTCATTGGCTAAATGCCAGACACTGTGGACAACAGACAGACAGAGATGGGAGGGAAGAGGAACAGAGTGCTGAGGGAGAAAGATTGATGCAAATGCATAGAGATCAAGACCATTATTTTTCATTCCAAGAAAACTGAAGGCGTACCCAATAGCATATTAAGGTAAAGTCCCTGAACTCACAGAGTCAGAAAGTCTAACTGAATACTAGCACTAGCCGCACCGTGTACTAGCTTCATAACCAGGGGTAACTTACCTAGCCATTTAAGGCTTCAATGTACTCATCTCTCTTATTTAACTAGATGAATCATTACTGCCTTACCTATCTACCTTTGAGAGTTTTATAAAGTCCTTAGTGCTGCATGAATATTAGTGTTATCATCATAATGGATTCTGTTTGTCTCATATTTTTTTGATAGAAGAAGATAGTCTAAGCCAAAAAAAAAAAATTACACTTTAACAGAGAGGAAAATATATGAATATTTAAAGTTCCTCTAACAGTTGATTTTTTAGGGTTAAAATGAAACTTTGGTTGCAAACTTAGTTTTCTCTTTCAGTGAACTAACTGCAAACTGCATCCTTATAACTGCTCTTCAGAACTTCTGATATTACAGAATTCAGAAGAATCCAGCCATGGTTGACTGAGGAAGAGCTGACCACCTGTAGATTCAGAATTCTTCCTCGCTTCTTAAAAATTTCACATGAAAATTTAGTGCCCACTAGAAGACAATGCAAAGGTCAATGTCTCAATTGGCAAAATAAATAATTTTTTTGTTGTCACAAAAAATGAATGTCTATAAGGTCTAGTTATGAAAAAAATGATACAAAGAAATTATAAAAAATATTATAAGACTGAGTGTATATCTATAAAGAAAAATAAATCTCAATAATTTATTTATAATATACACAAAAAATAATTTGAAATATGAAAGCTAATATTACAAAGTTCCTAAAAGAAAACACAGAAGAATATGTATAACTTGACGACAGGCAAAGATTTCATAGATAGGACAGAGAAAGCAACAACTACAAAAGGAAAAAAAAAGAAATTAGAATTTATCAAAACAATTACTCATCAAATAAAATTAAAAATAGATAGGCAGGGGTGACTGGGTGGCTCGGTCATTAAGCATCTGCCTTCAGCTCAAGTCATGATCCCAGGGTCCTGGGAATGAGCCCTGATCAGCAGGAAGCCAGCTTTTCCCTCTCCTTCTGCTTGTGTCCCCTCTCTCGCTGTGTTTCTCTCCATCAAATAAACATACAAAATCTTTTAAAAAAAGAAATGGATAGGCAAGCCATACCTCTGGCAGAAAATATTCAAAATATATATATCTCCCACAGAACCAGTATTTAGGATATGTAAAGAATTTCTACAACTCTAATAAAAAGGCAAACAATCTAATTTTCAAAACATGTAAAAGACTGGAACAAACATTTTACAAAGGAAATATATGTATATGTGAAAAAGCGCTATCATTCACCTTCAGAAAAATGCAAAATAAGTCATCCACACATGAATCACTAACATTAAGATGGTAGTATCACTAAACTGATCTACAGATCTAAAGCGATCCTATCTGAACACAAGTTGACTTCTTTATAGAAATTGACAAGCTAATTCTAAAATTCATATAGAATTATAATAAACCTAGAATAACTAAAATAATTTTGAAAAAGAACAAATAGATAAACTGGACTTTATCAAAATCAAAAACTTTAGTGCATAGAAGACACCACCAAGAAAGTGAAAAGAGAAACCACAGAATAAGAAAAAATACTTTCAAATAATTTACCTGATAAGAAACCTGTATCTAGAATATATAAAGAATGGTTACAACTCAATAATTTTTTAAAAACTGAAAAAAGGGAAGGATTCAAAGATATTTTTCAAAAAAATATATTCAAATGACAAAAGCAAATAAAATAATGTTTAATGTTACTAATCATTAAAGAAATGCAAATCAAAACCAGGGAATACTATTTCACACATACTAAGATGGTGGTGATTTTTTTTTTTTAAAGGAAAATCATAGTGCTAGCAAAGATAGAAAAAATAAGAATCTCACACATCACCGTTAGGAAATTGAGATGATACAGCTACTTTAGATAAAGTATTACTGGCAGTTCCTCATACAGTTAAACATAAAGTTTAACTTTATGTTTAACTTTATGTTTATGTTTAACATATAACCCAGAAATTCTACTTGTAAGTATACACTTAAATAACTGAAAACACCCCAAATGCCCAACAACTGACAAATGGATAAATGAAATATGGTATAGCCATATAAGGAAATACTATTATTTGGCCATAAAAAAATAAACTAGTAATGTATGCTACAACATGAATGAAGTTGAAAACATTATGCAAAGTGAAAGAAGTCAGTCACAAAAGACCACACATTATATTATCACATTTATCTGACATATCCTTAATAGATAACTCTATAGAAATAAAAAGCAGATTTGTGGTTGCTTAGACCTCAGAAGAGGGACAGAGGAAATAAAGGGTTAGAGAGTAATGACTAAAGG
The DNA here is from genome assembly GCF_011764305.1 of Mustela putorius furo. Taxonomy (NCBI): domain Eukaryota; kingdom Metazoa; phylum Chordata; class Mammalia; order Carnivora; family Mustelidae; genus Mustela; species Mustela putorius. Next base: position 27,795,078 of record NW_025421987.1, read on the forward strand.
GTATGAGGTTTCTTTCTGAGGTGATGAAAGGTTCTTAAACTCAGTGTAATAATGGTTGCACATTTCTGTGAATATACTAGAAAACCATTGAATTCTTTACATTAAATGGATGAATTGTATGGTATGTGAATTATGTCTCAATAAAATTATAAAAGTAATTCTTTCCAGAAAAGTAATATATCCTTAATTTATCCAATGGCTTTCCATTTGTGAGCTATCTGACAAGAATGTCCAATTAACAAACATGAAATACAGAATTCAGAACATGTACATTTAAATAGAGGAGGAGAACTGGGTGAGGACAGGGTTGGGGGGTAGCCTAGAGCCCTCATGCAGCTTAGAGAGAGAGAAAACCCACATAGGACACTGCAGCCAGTAGAATGAAGAGTAAAATCAGCACATCCCAGGAAAAGAGGTACTAAGAAGGGCAAAACTTTACCAGAGACAATTGCCACACACTTTGCTATGGCCTAGAAGTAGACCTGTTCCGAAATGCCAACCTTGTCAAACAATTTTCATATCCTCTTTAGTGACTGTTGAAGATTTTTGAGAAAACAGGTGATCTACAAATGCCTCTCTTGTGGCAGAGAAAGCCTGCCCTGCAAACTGCTGGAGGAAGGCAAAATGTAATGGCAATACTCTGAAGAAAGAAATGTTTGCATTTAATCTGTCTTTAATCCTGTTAACTAGGACTCAGGCTGTGCATATTACTCAGTACGTAGGAATCCAGTATGGAACAAAGTCTTTCTTTAAGGTATTTTCCTCTCAAAATCATGGTGTCCAAAGCATATGGAACATTTTGGTACAATAAGGCAAGAAATAAAAGGCATATAAATTGGAAGATAAGAAGTAAAATTATCTTTATTTGCAAATAAAATAATAATCTACGTAGAAAACCTTAAGGAATACACAAAAACTACTAGAGCCAATAAGTGAATTTAGCAAGTTACACAATAAAAGGTCAATATACAAAAAGTGGTTGTATGCCTATATACTAGCAAGGAACAATCAGAAACTAAAATAACATTAACAATGGCATGAAAAAAGTAAACTAAATCTGATAAAAAGGATGTGTAAGACCAATACACTGAAAATTATAAAAAGTTGCCAGGAGAAATTGAAGAGGACCTAAATAAATGGAGGGATATATTACGTTCATAGATCATTATTGTTAAGATGACAATTCTTTCCAAATTGACTAACAGATTCACCTCAATTCCAATCAAAATTCCAGCAGCCCTTTTGTATAAGTTGGAAAGTTGATTCTAATATTTATATGAAAAACAAAGGACCTCACATCACCAAGCAAATCTGAAAGAAAAGAACAAAGTTGAAGAACTTTTCCTATTAAAGGCTTATTATAATCAAGACAGTATGGTATTGGCATAAAAATAGACAAAGAGATCAGTGGAAAAGAATGAAGACTATAGAGGTAGACCCACCATAGACAGAAGATTGATTTCCAACAAATGTGCAAAAGCAAGAAAGGATAAATTTTTTATGGCCTCATGTTTGTATTTATTTATGTATTTTTTGCATTTTGTTTTTTATTTTTCATTATGATCAGTTAGCCAACATATTGTATAAGTTTTTGTTGTAGTGTTCAATGATTCATTAGTTGCCTAAATCTCATCCCAACACTTGAGTAATTTTTTTTTAAGATTTTATTTATTTATTTAGAGAGAGCACATGAGCAGGGGGAGGGGCAGAGGGAAAGGGAGCGAGAGACTCTCAAGCAGACTCCATGCCCAGCATGGAGCTAGAGTGGGGCTCAATTCCATGAACCTGAAATCATGACCTGAGCTTAAATCAAAAGTCAGATGCTTACCTGAGCCACGCAGGTGCCCCAAGGATAATCTTTTTAAATAAGTGCTGCTGGAACAACTGTCTTTGCATATGCAAAATTTTAACTTTGATCAATATACACCATATATAAAAATTAACTCAAAGTAGATCATAGACCTAAATACAAAACCTAAAAATTATAAAATGTCTATAGGGAAAGATAGGAGAAAATACTTGTCACTTTGGGTTAAGCAAACTTAGATATAACACTGAAGGCAAGGATAATCCAAAAGAAAAAAAAAAAGATAAATTGAACTTCATCAAAATTTAAAATTTCTCTTTGTCAAGAGACATTATTAAGAAAAAAAAAAACACACATTGGGTGAAACTGTATGCAAAACATATAAAAACATATATCTGACAAAGAACTTGTATTTGGAATACATTAAGAACTCTTACAATTCTATAAGACAAATGACCCAATCATTTGGGTTGTCACCAAAAATGATACACAAATGGTGAATGAGTACATGAAAAAGGTGCTCAACATCATTAGCCATTAAAAAAATGAATATTAAAACCACAGTAAGAGATCACTTCATATTCACTAGAATGGTTACAGTTCAAAAAGACTGACTAGGGGCGCCTGGGTGGCTCAGTGGGTTAAAGTCTCTGCCTTTGGCTCAGGTCATGATCCGAGGGTCCGGGGATTGAGCCCCACATCAGGCTCTCTGCTGAGCGGGAGGCATGCTTCCTCCTCTCTCTCTCTGCCTGCCTCTCTGTCTACTTGTAATCTCTGTCTGTCAAATAAATAAATAAAATAAAAAAAAAAAAAAAAAAAAAAAAAAAAGACTGACTATACCGAGTATTGCAAGAATGTGAAAAACTGGAAATCTATTACATATTATGTGGTACAGCCACATTGGAAAACATTTTAGAAATGTCACAAAAAGCTAAACATATAAGGCCCAGCCATTCCACTCCTATTAACCAATAGAAAGAAAACATATGTTCACACAAAAACTTAAAAACAAATGTTCGTAACAGCTTTCTTTATAATCACCATTAGCTGAAAACAACTGAACTATCCCAAAATGTGATATATCCCTAAAATAGAAGACTACTCAACAATAAAAGGTAACAAACTACTGATACACAAAAAGAATCATAGATGAGTCTCAAAATAATTACACTGAGCCAGATTTAAAAAGTGTACATATTGTACATTCATATATAAAAGTGTGGAAAATGCTAACAATTCATAGTGATAAAAAAAAAAAAAACAGATTAGCGATTGCCTCAGTACCAGGATAAAGGGAAGTGCTAAGGGAGGGAGAGATTACAAAGGCAAATGAGAAAATATTTGGAGGTAACTGATAAATTCATTTTCTTAACTGCAAGATGATTTCAAGGGTAAATACATTTTTCAAAACTAATCAAATAGTATAATTCAAATACACAGCTCATAATCCTTCAATGTATACATTAATAAAGCTGTATTTTAAAACTGCAACTACACGTGGAATTTTTTAAATGTGAGGATACTACTAACTGCATTCAATTCCAAGCACCCTCAATGTCTGTTTAGTTTTACAAATCATTAGGTTAAATGCAGTTGCTTCTTGCTATGAAGAACTTTGTAACAAACTTGAAGATATTTTTCAAGTTTTCAATTTTACAAATCATTAGATTAAATGCAGTCACTTCTTGCTATGAAGAACTTTGTAACAAACTTGAAGATATTTTTCAAGTTTGTTACACCAACTAGCAACTGAAGCCAGACAGTCTATGAAGGAAAAATTGGGCAAACCATTAAATTGAATTAGCTTAGTTGGACATTGAATGATCTCTCCCTCTAAATTCCAAACATTTTGTTCTGAGTGCATAACCTCAATTATATCTACAAAATCTCTTTACAACCTATGCTGAAATATTCATTTTTCCTAATTTTCAAAAACACATTTATTCTTTACAAATGACAGTAACAACTGTAACAACATTGGTACCATCTTGATCTGCTTGTGCCAACGCTTTCAGCTCTGTGAGGTCCCTTTCCAATGATTCCATTCATAAGATCTGTATTTGAAAATCAATTATTTAGGAATGCTTTTCATTTTGTTGGCTTCTTTTTCAATAGTATCTCTTAAATTTAAAAACATAAGAAATTAAAAGATATAACCACAATTATTCTTTTTTTTTTTTTTTTGCTGATCTGTTCCTATTTTTCATTTTATTTCATTTAAATTCAATTAATTAACATATACTCTATTAATAGTTTCAGGGTAGAGTTCAGTGATTCATCAGTTGCATATAGCACCCAGCGCTCATTATATCAAGTGCCTTCCTTAATGCCCATCACCCAGTTATAACATCCCCCCACTCACCTCCCTTCCAGCAACCCTCACATTGTTTCCTATAGTTAAGAGTCTCTTATAGTTTGTCTCCTCTCTGATTTCATCTTTTATTTTTCCTGCCCTTCCCCTATGGTCCTCTGTTTTGTTTCTTAAATTCCACATATGAGTGAAATCATATAACTGTCTTTCTCTAACTTATTTCACTCCCTTAAGACTCTCTAGCTCCATCTACATTATTGTAAATAGTAAGATTTCATTTTTTTTTCTTTAATAATTTTTTTATTTTTTTATAAACATATATTTTTATCCCCAGGGGTACAGGTCTGTGAATCACCAGGTTTACACACTTCACAGCACTCACCAAAGCACATACCCTCCCCAATGTCCATAATCCCACCCCCTTCTCCCAAACCCCCTCCCCCCAGCAACCCTCAGTCTGTTTTGTGAGATTAAGAGTCACTTATGGTTTGTCTAAGATTTCATTTTTTGATGGCTGAGCAATATTCCAATGTGTGTGTGTGTGTGTGTGTGTGTGTGTGTGTGTATCACATCTTCTTTATCCATTCATCTGTCCATGGACATCTGGGCTCTTTCCATAGTTTGGCTATTGTGGACATTGCTACTATAACACTGGGGTGCAGGTGCCCCTTTGGATCACTATGTTTGTACCCTATACCTAGCAGTACAAATTCTGGGTCCTAGGTTATCTCTATTTAACTTTTTGAGGAACCTCCATACTCTTTTCCAGAGAGGCTGTACCAGCTTGCATTCCCACCAGCAGTGTAAGAGGGTTCCCCTTCTCCACATCCTTGCCAACATTTGTTGTTTCCTGACTTGATATAACCACATTTCTTTTTTTTTTTAAGTGGTTATATCAAGATTTTATTTATATATTTATTTATCTAGCTATCTATTAGAGACAGAGCGCACTAGCAGGTGGAGTGGCAGGCAGAGGGAGAAGCAGAGCCTGATGTGGGACTTGATCCCAGGATCCCAGGGTCATGGCCTGAGCTGAAGGCAGACACTTAACCAACTGAGCCACCCAGGCATCCCCATAACCACATTTCTTAAGTGGTTATTTACTCTTCACTATTTAACCAACAGCTATATAGATATTCTGATCTATTTATTTTAAAAGTAAAAATCCAGGTAGTAGAAATCATATTTTGTTAAGTTATAAACTGTCATTCTCACTCATCTTCAATCCTTTATTCTCTTTCCACCCTCTTTAGAATTTGCCACTTCTGGCACATACCCCATACACAAAGGCTCAGTCAATAGATTTCCATTAAAAAGGTAAAAGGAAAGCTTATTACTTAGTAATGTTTGATAGTACCAACATAAAATTAAGAAATATAAATACCTGCTTTTAAAAAAGGTGTTAATAGAGTGCCACTTTTTTTTTTTAATTTAGCACTGTGTTGATACTGTGGTTTTAAGCCTTTTTTTTTTTTTAAAGATCTTATTTATTTATTTGACAGAGAGAGATCACAAGTAGGCAGAGAGGCAGGCAGAGAGAGAGGAAGGGAAGCAGGCCCCCTGCTGAGCAGAGAGCCCGATGTGGGACTCGATCCCAGGACCCTGAGATCATGACCTGAGCCGAAGGCAGCGCGGCCTAACCCACTGAGCCACCCAGGCGCCCAATAGAGTGCCACTTTAATAAAAAAATTTAAATATATAAATATATGTAATATCTGGTATTAATTTTTTATTTTAAAAACAATTGCTTAGACAATATTATGCTAAGTGAAATAAGTCAGTCAGACAAAGATAAATACTGCATGGTTTCACTCATATGTGGAATTTAAGGAACAAAACAAATGAGCAAAGGTTAAAATAGAAAAAGGCCAACCAAGAAACAGACTCTTTTTTTTTTTTTTTAAGATTTCATCCACTTATCTGACAGAGAGAGAGATCACAAGTAGGCAGAGAGGCAGAGACAGAGAGAGGAGGAAAGCTGGCTCCACACCGAACAGAGAGCCTGATGCGGGGCTCGATCCCAGGACCCTGGCATCATGACCCAAGCCAAAGGCAGAGGCTTAACCCACTGAGCCACTCAGGCACCCCAAGAAACAGACTCTTGAGAGAACAAACTGAGGGCTGCTGGAGGGGAAGCGGGGGGGATGAGTTAAATATGTGTTGGCGATTAAGGACTGCACTTGTTCTGATGAGCACCAGGTGTGGTATATAAATGTTAAATCCCTCAACTTGTGTACTTGAAACTAATATTGCACTGTATTTGACTAACTGGAATTTAAATAAAAACTAAAAAATACTTTCTTTGAAAAAATATATAAAAATAAAAAGACTTAAAGTTTGGTGAGGGAGGAGAAGTGAAAGGACAAGAGAGAGGAAAGTAAAAAAGAAGATAAAGCAGCAGCTTAGACTGAAGATCCATATAGCCCAGGGCATGGAAAATGTGTGTTCAATAAACATTTGTTGAATAAATACATAAATGAGCAAGTCCGATTTCCCTGCTGTCTAATCATCTACCTCTACTTTAGTTTGCTAGCATCACACCCATCTTATGGCTTTTTATTGTCTCCTGAGCAGCAAAAAGTGTGAGATTCCCTCGAAACTCAGAGACATACTATGGTCAATTAAGCTATTTTGGTTAGTAAGTACAGAACTTATACACATAATAAAAAAGGATTTGATCAAGGATAATACTGTTTAGTTAAAAATAAAATCCTGGGTACAGTTAGTCAAGCATCCCATAGACTCTTTGTTTTGGCTCAGGTTGTGATCTCAGGGTCATGAGATAGAGCCTTGCATCAGGCTCCGGCTCAGTGTGGAGTCTATTTGAGACTATCTCTGCCTCTCCCTCTGCCAGTCCTCCCCGCAACCCCTCACCCCCACCTCTGCATGCTTGCTGTCTCTATCTCTAAATAAATAAATAAAATCTTAATAATAAATAAATAAAATCTTAATGATAAATGAATAAATAAATAAAATCCTAGTTAATTGCTTTCAGGTCCACTGTGAGAAGTGCCATCATTTTAGACATGATAAGGTTTATGTATACCAACCAGAGACTTATCATCATGAATCTGCAGAATGTCTGCACTATAAAATATAGAAATTTATTATATTTTCATGTATATAAAGTAACTAATTATCCAAATAGGTAAGTATGCCATGGACAATACATTTTGCGGGTATATTTAAACAAATTACTGAATGATGAAGGAAAAATAATTAAATTTTCCAATAACATAAACTGGTATTTTTGACATGCTTAAAAGGCTTTAGCCATTTCCACTCTTAAACTTTCCTCTGAATCTGTATAAATACTATACTTTGAGCAAGTCCCTTTCCCATAGCTAATACAAAGATAATATTTGGCTCAGTATGTCTAAATTATCACAGACTTTGAATTTTTACAAGATACGACACACATGTTAGAACTATGTTTGAATTGCATCATGAAGCCCCAAGGTTTAGATGCTCACTTACCTCGTACTTTAAAATATTTCACATGGTTTGCCACAACCTCGGTCACACTTTCACCCAGACAGGTTTTCACACCATGAGGAAACAGAATAGATCGCCTTCTTCTCAGCAACCACTGTTTCTCAGTTTCTCTGTGGTCCAGAGGTAGTTTCCTTTCAGTAGAAGGAGAAGTGTCTGTGGATTCTGAGTCAGTCAGGAAAAAAGAAACTGTACTCTTGGGTTCTTGGATATCTTCTAAAGACATGTAGGTTTGTGCTACAGAGTGAAAGCATAGACAAGTCTTCTGATAATGAACAAAGATACAGTATGAAAGGTAACAAATAAAAACCGACTTTTGTGCCGTATTTCAATTTTAAAGTCATGATCAGACTACAGACATGTATGCCTCAAGAGTGGAGGAGTGAGCGGTCAATTTCTTTTCCATCTAACTCCTACTCCTTTATTTCAAGATTCTTGGTTATTGAAATAACTATATATCCAATTGCAACACAAGAAATAAGAGGAAGTAAGTCCGAAGTAGAAATTACTAAAGAAAAAAAACAAAATTATTGGAGAGATTTTAAAAGTTTAAATGAAGCAATAACAAACACTAAAATAATAGCATTTGGTTCAACTTCTTACAACAGTTGTATCATATAATATTATTTTTAAAGAGATTATAATACAAATATAAGGAAAAAATATATAGATTTTTAAATACCTGTTAATGATGTAAGGTTTCCTTCTATCACGACAAATATCAAAATACCCAGAGAAATCTTCCCCAAATGAGGAAACATAATCATTTGGGCCAAAATCAAAGGAAATGAGAAGAAACCAAAATCCTTAACTTGAATACCCGAAAAGACTTGAAACTTTCAGTAACAAATTATTATAAGAAAAGTCTAACATTTAAGAGTTTATATTTGAGAAATGACAAACATTCCAAAACCATTATAAATTAGCTAAATAAAAACGGTGTCCTTTCAAAATACCTGTCACTTCTTTCCTGAAATAACCAGCACAGCTACGAAAGCGGAAGAGATAAGCTAATTAGAACAGATGGGGAGAGACAATTTCTTTATTCTAATCTACCCAGCTAAGCTCTTTACGGCTCTTTCTTTGCCTTTAACAAAGAGTCCACTTAAAAATACTCTTTCACGTATGATTCACAGTTTCACAATTTTTATGAATCTAGTGGTTGAACATGACAGATTCACAAATTCTCTGGGGTCTTCTAGGGTCTATGATTTGTTGTTTGTTTTTTTTTTTTTAAGATTCATTTATTTATTTATTTTGAGAGAGAGAGAGAGTGGGGGTGGGATGGAGGCAGAGGGAGAGAGAGTCCCGAGCAGAACTCCAAGCTGAATGCAGAGCTCAACTCCGGACTTGATCTCACCACCCTGAGCTCACAACCTGAGCCAAAACTAAGAGTCAGAAGTTCAACCAACTGCGACACTCAGGTGCCCCTAGGACTTATGATCTGTAAGCAAAAGATTTACAAGCCCAAACTGACTATACCTATCTACTTCAGAAATACAGAGCTAGGTACAAAACTAACTTTAGCTAGTTTTCCTGGAGCTATTTCTTTTTGGCATAATTACTATCATGTAAATTTTTCTCCTTCATAAAAAATTTGAAAATCAGGGATGCCTGGGTGGCTGAGTCAGTTGTGTCTGCCTTCAGCCCAGGTCATGATCATCGTGCTCCTTGTTCAGAAGATAGCCAGCTTCTCCCTCTGCCTGCTGCTCCCTTTGCTTGTGCTCTCTCTGACAAGTAAATAAAATCTATTTTTAAAAAAAAAGAAATTTGAAAATCTTTGGTTATAACCACTTAACGTCATCTTCTGTATTTATAAAATGGGATAGGAATAGTAAACCTAACCCATGATGGGTTATTGTGAGGATTAAGTTAGTAAATACACAGAAAATGCTTAGAATATTGCCTGATACATACTAAGCATACAATAAAAATGATAGCCACATGATAACTGTGTTAGCTAGTAAACATGAGGCCTGGTGTATTTATGTACATGAGGAACTCCTAGCCAAGAAAGGGTATCTTTAAGGGGGTGGGGTTATGGACATTGGGGAGGGTAGGTGCTTTGGTGAGTGCTGTGAAGTGTGTAAACCTGGCGATTCACAGACCTGTACCCCTGGGGATAAAAATATATGTTTATAAAAAATAAAAAATTAAAAAAAAAAAGAAAGGGTATCTTTTACCACAATAGGACCAGATAAAATTCTTTGTATTAGGACAGTTGTTTTTATCAAATAAACCTAGTAGAAAGCAATTAAATTCATCAAAGTCCCTGGGAAAGCTAGGATTTACTATCAAATAGCACTGGATTTACATCTTACATCATGTACCTCTAGTGAAGTTTTCTGGGGGCGGGGGGGAGGGGACTGTTTGGTAAAGATCTAAAGCACATTTCTCTTGAGAAACCTAAAGTAGTCCTGACCCCAATTTCTTCAGTCCCCAAAAGGGATGCACTCAGTTGTAAAAGAAGAGACCAGCTGGGTGGGTGTAGACCATACCAACATAAGGAAGCCTGATACCCACAAAAGCCTGTCTTTTATTGGCCTCTAGGCAAAGTTTCCAAATTTCTCTAAGGACAAGTTCAGTTACAAGGGACTCTATAGAAGGAAGGAAAAAACACATGTTTTCCAATACCATTTTATATACTTCTGGTCAAGCAGGCTTTCAAAGTATGCATGTCTACTCACAGTTCTCCCATATCAGGCATAGTTCAACAATTAGAGGTCATTTTCACAATTAAAAAAAAATATTGAATACAAATGATATTTTATATTTATTTTAGCCCAGTACATTTCTAAAGAAACACTAGTGATAAGAAAGAAAACTCAAGATAATTTGCTATGAAGAAAAGGCTTAAGCTTGGTGTTAAGCCAAAAGCAATTACAGCATAAGTGAATAACTTTATATGATTAAAAAGTAGGTGACACTGGAAGATGAGGACAGCACATAGACTGGAACCAGATTAGAAAGGGCTCTGTATGAGCCCTTTTTTCCCCCCATAACATAAAAAGAAAACAGGCTAATTATAAGAGGCACTAAACTTTTTCTAAGTCTTGCTTAGATAGGAGTCAAACAAACCAAAAAAAAAGCTCCTCCCTTTTTTTCCCATATTTTTTCCCATAACATAAAAAGAAAACAAGCTGATTATAAGAGGCATTAAACTTTTTCTAAGTCTTGCTTAGATAGGAGGCAAACAAACAAACAAAAAAAACTACTCCTTTTTTTTATCCCAAGAGTTGTAAATTAAAAATAGTATTATCTTCTCTAAAGACTTTCCCTGTCCAGTGACAACCCTCTTACTATCTTTCTACCACTTCTCACTCACACACACACACACACACAACTAGGATAAACTCTCTCCTGAGCTTCCAAGAAAGTCTATTACAGTTTTTACCAGGAATATTAAAACTATTCATATGTTCATTTCTCCCACTTGACTATAAATGACTCAAGAACAAAAGCTGGGGTTCATTTTTTTGTACCCAGCAAATTGCCTACTAATAGATACTCTAAAAATGTTTCCTGAATGAACAAATTAACTATATGCCTGTTAAAGAAGAAAGAAAAATTAATCTAAGCATCAGTTATATGATATGAACTGGAAATCATAAATTTGAAAATTTATTTCTAAGAATGGCTCATGTTTCTTAAGAAAAGAATATTACGCCTTGATTTAATGAATTGGAAACGTGTTTAATATAAAATGTTGATAATCAACGCATCATTTCCACATGAATTTAGGAAAATGAATTTTAAACAATCTTCAAAACATGATAAAGGACAGTGGTACCTTTGAAAAACATACAAACAAAAAGTTAAGAAGTCACAAGAAGATGTATTACACACTTGCTTTCCCAAAATTAGATGTATGAAATAATTAATAGTCTTTTTAAAAAGTCCCCTCCCATACACACACAAGTTGGGAATGAAAACATGTAATTATAACCATCTTTATAAGAAATCTCCAAAAGACAAATATCTTTAACAATATAAAGATGATGACAAGATTAACAAAAACTCAAAAACACTGAGGATTAACTGACAAATTCAAATACACATGATTTTGAAATAAAGTGTTCCAACTTTTAGCTTTATCTTAAATTGCCTTTGCTTCACTGCTTTATATACAGTTGACAATATAAATCCAAGAGATGCTTAAAACAGAAGATCAAAATAACTCTTAGAAAACGTGTTTCTTATCTGAGAAAATACAGTATCATTGTCCCCTCAAAATTTTCCTGATAACATCAAAAGCTTGTGAAGTCTTTAACCATGTAATACCACCATCATCACATGAATTCAAAACTGTTACCTGAACATTTAATAAAAACTTGAGCTCCATGGGGATCATAGATCTCTAAAAACTACAATTTAAAAATATAAAAGCAATTCTAGCAATCTGGCTTTTGCAGATGAATACTGGGTAAAGAGTTATAAAATTATATATTTAGTTCTAACAATTAATAAATAAGATTTTGAGGGTATTTTTAATTAAAGTTATGAGGACACCCATTTTATCTTCTACACTTACAGAAACTGTATACATACATTCTAAGGTATCAGAATAGGATAGAAGTCAATATTGATAAAGCTATACCTCAAATAAACTAATTGAGCTACATATGTAATTTTTATAAATCTGTTTTGGACAGTTAAAATTTTTTTGTTCCAAATTTCATTCTGAATGAATGAACTAAATTCTCAGATCCCCACATACGACATCAAAAGAAAAAGAAAACATATAACAATTTACAGCAGAGTAACGGTTCCATTCAGCAACTGAGAAAAAAAAGCTGCGCTTTGAAAGAATCAATTTTTATCATCTTCCTAACATTGTGTCTTCTTTTACACTATACAGAAGGGATGCCGTAAATGGCATTTTCTGAAGCCTTAATACTAAATTCTTCTTTAAAAAAATACACAGTATTCATACTGCATGCTTGAGCTGCAAAGAAGAGAATTACAATATAATGTGACTTGCCAACAAACTTGACAAGCACTGGGGCTGGCACCAGGGAGGACCTAACTCCCCTCAACTCCCAGTTATATGGAAGTACAGATCACATAGTTTTATTATCTACAAAAACATTCCCACATTTACATATGCTATTGCATAATCAGAAACATTTAATCAGAAAAATATCAAATATTTATGAAATTTTAATTTCTATCTAATAAGTTTATCTATACCAACCCATTTTCCACTGCATCTATGAGATCTCAACAATCTAATAATATATCTTATATATTTTAGATACTGTTCAATGACTTATAAAACTACCACAAGTTATTTTCTTCTCTGTGAGCTGACTAACACAAATGCTGATAAGCGGCTTTCCAGTAATCTTATAGAACATCTGTGTCATGTTTGTACAGATTAACTAGCTACTGCTGCCCTTCTGTTGCTGTAAATGAAGTTTCAAAATGAGCTCTCGAATATCTTCCCGCTTGGTCTTTATTACATGACGAGGAAACCATTTCTCCAAATGAATTGGAAGTTCAAAATTAACAATAGGATCCTAATGAAAGAAAAGAAAGAATGCAATCACTTTAGCAGTACAATTCAAATTTGTTTTTATTTCATTTTACAAGAAATGAGAAATTGCTAGCTTTTTAAAATAACGGCTTTACTGAGATATAATTCATATAATACATAATTCACCTAAACCTATGTATTACCATTCCTCCCCAACTATATGAAAAGTTCTAACTATATACTATAATCCTTATGTGCTAAAAGTGCATTCAGTACTAGTCAAAAATACTCTACTCCTATACCCATTTTCATGAACACCACACCAAAAAATGGGGCTGGCTGCCAGGACAACCAACAATGCAATTAGAGGGCTAGAACTTCCAGTCTCAACCCCCCCGCCTACAGATAGTGGAGAGGGGCTTCACAAATAATGTTGGTAATGACTGAAGTAATGAGTAAACAGTTTAAAAAGCAAACAGTGACTCCTTGCTTTTAAAATTTCTTCCTTAATACAGCTACTTATAGTATCACTGATGAGCTAGAAAGTTTAACACTCATGCTTATTTTTGTATTTATCTAGCTTATGGTTTTCTGAGCTTCTTGAGTATATGGGTCTTCCATTTTTTTTTTTTTAAGATTTTATTTATTTATTTGAGAGAGAGAATGAGTGCTTGCACAGAAGGAAAGTGAGGGGGAGAGTGAGAGGGAGAAGCAGACCTCCTACTGAGCAAGGAGCCTGTCGCAGGACTCAATCACAGGACCCTGAAACCATGACCTGAGCAAAAGGCAGACGCTTAACCGACTGAGCCACCCCGGTGCCCCAATATATGGGCCTTTTAGTTTTGAAATTTTTTCTTCACATTTTTGTCTGCCTTTCTCTCTCCCAACCTAATCCTTCTGGAACTCTAATTACATGTAAATTACATTTTTTGACCTGTATCACACTTGTCTTTTATATTCTGATCTCTATGTTTTTTTTTCTCTTTGAAATATAGTGGAATTCCTTCCATTGCCCTTTTTTTTTTAAAGTTCTAATCCTGTCTTCTGCTGCATCCAAGTCTACTACTAAACCCAACTAATAAGTTCGTTTTACTTTTTCTTCTAAGTTTTTATTTATATTCCCCTTAGCTAACATACAGTGTAATATTAGTTTCAAGTGCAGGATTTAGTGATTCACCACATATCTACAACACCCAATGCTTATCATAGAAATGCCAGTAAGTTCTTAATTTCAGATATATTATTCTGCATTTTCAGCTCTAGAATATCCACTTGATTTTTTAGTAGATTCCATCTCTATCCATTTTGTTCATCTTTGACTGTTTTCTCTAACATATTATTCAAACCATTTAAAAATTCTTCTCTGTTAAATAACTCCAATATCTGGATTATATGTGGTTTAATTATTTTCTTTCTTGATTAACTGTAATATTTTCTTGCTCACCCAGTAATTTGTGATTATATCCTACTAATTGTGAATAAAAAATTTATTTACATCTTTACATACCTTAAAAAAGCTCTCCACATATTGCAGTAAATATACTCCACAATCACTGCTATTATCTTGTTTAGGAACTTTAGGGCATAGGTCCACCATGTTTGTTTTGCTGAATTCACGATGAGTTTTTCGTTTAACTTCCCATTCTACCTCTAAATACCTTGAATCATCAAAAAGTAGAGTGATTCTAGTAGAAATCCCTTTACTATTACTATTCAACACAAAGAAAAACATTTGCTGCCAGATGTGTTGCCTCAAGTCAAAGTTCCAAATTTAACAGTACAAGTGTTTTAAGGCTTTAAGTGTTACTACTTAAAATTATCTGAGTTTCAGACTAAAATCTAGACTTTTTTCAACAACTCAACTTCATAACTCATATACATAAACTCATTTATATTATGAAGTAAACTGATAAATTATCTTAAAACTCTAGCTGGAAGCTATTTCCAGATCCTATAGTAAATTACAAAATTATACACATACACACACACACACGTGCACACACAAGTAATAAAAATATGAAAAAGTTCTTATTTTTTCTAAAATGATATTTTTGATAATCACTAATATCTGCAATGTTCCTTTGTAAAATTACACTTACTGTTCAGTTATGAATGCAAATTCTGAATTTTCTTTCAATATATACAAGTTAATATTTGAGAAATATTAATACTTGAATATTAACATACATGGGGATATATATGATTGATTATGTTTGTAGACTTCATCTAAATACGTAGTAAAATACAATTCATGGCATAGTCTTTTCAGTAATTCTTACAGTAACTTCAAAATTATTGAGATTTTAGGTAACAGAATGAGGGTAAAACTGTCATTACTTACTCTCGTAAATTCTGAACTGTGTTTTGTATAGAAGCAGCTTTCAAGGAATCTAGTATGAGAATGCATGGCCTATGAAAAGCAAAAAAAGAAATCAAGGTGTACATATCTGCATATGGAGTAAATTTAAATATCTGAAAAAACTATTATTACAGCATAGCATGTACCTACCTTTTACACATTTTCTTTGGTACTGATGGATTTGTCTCTGTACTCTGAAATAATAGGCATTTTTATGACTTTACAATTAAAACCAATTTCAATAAAATAATATGCAGTTACTCTTTAAAATGTTTGAAATACTCTGAAATTCAAATTTCAAGTAAGAGCTCTTTTCATCATCTAAAGTGAACCAACATCATTTTTTTCAGAAATTCACTGATTTATGTTCTTACACTGGTGAGAGTATCTTATATATACACTTTTACATGTGGCCTCAAGAAGTTATGGCACTTTAACATGGCCTAAAAACAACCTAGAATTCTAACTACTTCTATTTAGAGTCCCCATCTTAAGCAAAGATAAACAAGTTAATTTAATCTACCCTTATCTACATTTTCTAACTCAACATATGCTGTTGGTGGAGACAAATTTGAGAAACAACAGATCAAACTTCAAGCAGATTTCTTTAATGAAATCTTCTCAGTACCTTTATTATTCTAATGTAACCGTGAATCTTTAAGAGAGGACTAAGACATAGGATTTACCCAACTGACCTTATAATCCTTTTATCATAATCTGCATCTTAGAACAAGTGTTCCCAGGAACCTAATTTGGAAGGCTGTTTCTTTCTTCTACTTCTTTTTTTTAAGATTTTATTTATTTATTTGAGGGAGAGAAAGAGACTGTGGGGAGGTGAGGGAAAAAGGAAGGGCTTGATCCCAGCACCCTGGGATTGTGACCAGAGCTGAAGGTAGATGCTTAACCAACTAAGCCACCCAGCCACTCCTGGGAAGCCTGTTTCTATAAGCAAGAAGAAACTCCCCAATCATGTCACTGTTACAGCAGAAAAGGAAACTTCCTTTCTTCTGTCCACCCTATACCGGTAAGGGTAAAGAAATAAGCCTATGCCAGGATAGCAAGGCTACTGCTCTCTGTACCTACCAAAAAAAAAAAAAAAAAAATCACTAGGTGGTTACTTTGGTCAATTAAGACACCAAAACTAGACCATGCATGCCAGTTTGGAGGACTATAAAAGAAAAGTTAACAAAACACAAAAAGGTGGAGCCTAAACAACATATGACTAAACAACCAATGGGACAACAAAGCAATCAAAAATATACATGGAGACAAATGAAAATGAAAACAAAACAGTCCAAAATCTTTGGGATGCTACAAAAGCAGTTCTAAGAAGTTAGTTTATAGCAATATAGGCCTACCTCAAATAAACAAAATTTCAAATAAACAATCTAACTTTACACCTAAAGAAACTAGAAAAGAAAGAGCTAACAAAGCCCAAAGCTAGAAGGAAGGAAATAATAAAAATCAGGGTGGAAAGGTGGTGGGTATTAGAGAGGGTACAGATTGCATGGAGCACTGGGTGTCGTGCAAAAACAATGAATACTGTTATGCTGAAAATAAATAAATACATAAATTTAAAAATAAAAAAATAAAAACAAAACAAAACAAAATTCTTTCATCCTTTTAATAAAAAAAAGGAAATTAATTAAATTAAAACTAAAAAGAAAAACAACAGAAAAGATTAATGAAACCAAGAGCTGGGTCTTTGAAAATAGAAACATAATGATAAACCTTTACCCATAATCATCAAGAAAAAAGAAAGACAATTCAAATAAAATCAGAAATGAAAGATGAGACGTAACAACACCCAATAAATATGAAGGATTATGAAAACTTACATGCCAATAAATTGGAAAACCTACAAGAAATGAATAAATTCCCAGAAAGACACAATCTTCCGATACTGGATCAGAAAGAAATAGAAAATCTGAACAGACCAATTACTAGTAATGAAACTAAATCAGTAATCAAAAAACAATCAAAAAGTTGATGACCAGAGAGATTCATAGATGATTCTACTGGACATTTAAAAAAGAGTCAGGGAAACCAGGGTGGCTTGGTCAGTTAAACAATCAACTTTTGGTTTCAGCACAGCTTATGATCTCAGGATCATGAAATCAAGCCCCACATTGGGTTCTGCACTCAGTGTGGAGTCTGCTTATCCTTCTCTTTCTGCTCCTCTCCCTGCTTGCTCTCTTTCTCAAAAATAAATAAATAATTAAAAAAAAAATAAAGAAGAGTTAGTATCTACTCTCCTCAAACTATCCCCCAAAAATAGAAGGAAAGCTTCCAAACTCATTCTATGAGGCTAGCATTACTTTGATTCTGAAACCAAAGACACCACAAAAAAAGAAAACTACAAGCCAATATCTCTGATGAATACAGATGCAAAAATCATCAACAAAATACTAACAAACTGAATTTAACACTACATTAAAAAAATCATTCACCTCAATTAAGTGGAATTTATTCCAGGTATGCAAGGATGGTTCAGTATCCACAAATCAACCAAGGTAACACATCCCTCTAACAAATTAAAGGATAAAAACCATATGATCATCTTAATAGATGTGGAAAAAGCACTGGACAAAATTCAACATCCACTCATGGTGAACACTCTTTATGATGAACACTCTCAACAAAGTGGGCTTAGAGGGAACATAGCTCAACAACATCATAAAGTTCATGTATGATGGCCCATAGCTAACAACATACTTATGGGGAAACGCTAAAAGCTTCTCCTCTAAGACCAGGAACAAAGATGCTCATTCTCACCACTTTTATTCAACATAGTACTAGAAATCCAACAATCAGACAAGAAGAGAAATAAAAAGCAACCAAACTGGTAAGGTAAAAGTAAAACTGTCACTATATGCAGATGACACACTATATACAGAAAAACATTAAGACTGTACCAAAAAACTATTAGAATTCATAAATGAAAACAGTAAAGTTGCAGGATAAAAATTAAAATACAGAAATTGGTGCATTTCTATACACTAATATCAAAATAGCAGAAATAGGAACTAAGAAAACAACTCATTTATTATACCAAAACACTCACGCACAAAAATTTAGGAATAAACAACCTCACAGGTGAAAGATCTATACTCTAAAAATGTAAAATACTCATGAAAGATATTGAAGACAAATAAACAAGTGGAAAGACATAACATGTTCACAGATCTGGAGAATCAACGTTGTTAAAATGTCCATACCACACAAAGTACTCCTCAGATTCAATGCAATCCCTATCAAAATACCAATATTATTTTTCAAAGAACTAGTAAAAATAATCCTAAAATTTTTATGGAGCCACAAAAGATCCCAAATAATCAAAGCAATCTTGAGAAAGAAGAACAAAGTTGGAGGTACCTTAACCTCAGATTTCAAGCTATACTACAAAGATACAGTGATCAAAACAGTATAGTCCTGCCACAGAAGAGACACACAGATCAATGGAATAGGTTAGAGAGCCCAGGAATAAACCCACACCCACATGGTCAATTAATCTATAACAAAGAAGGCAAGAATATACAATGAACAAAAGATAGCCTCTTCAATTAAATGGTGTCAAGAAAACTGGACAGCTATGTGCAAAAGAATGAAACTGGATCACTTTCTTACACCATATACAAAATTCAATTCAAAATTAAAGACCTAAATGTGAGACCTGAAACCATAAACCTACTTCAAGAAAACACAGGCAGTACTCTTGGACATCAGCCTTAGCAACATTTTTCGAGATCTGTCTCCTTAGGCAAGGGAAACCAAAACAAAAAGATACTATTGGGACTACATCAAAACAAAAAGCTTTTGTACAGCAAAATAAACCATCAACAAAATGAAAAGGCAACCTAACGAATGTGAGAAGATATTTGCCAAAGACAGATCTGATAAGGGTTAATTTCCAAAATACATAGAGAGCTTATACAATTTAACACACACTAAAGTCCAATTAAAGATGGGCAAAGGATCTGAATAGACATAAGACCTACAGATGACCAACAAACACAAGAAAAAATTTCTACATCACTAATCATTAGGGAAATGTAAATGAAAAGCACAATGAAATACTACCTTACACCTGCCAGAAGGGACTAAATCAAAAAGACAAAAATAACAAGTGTTGGGGAGAATGTGAAGAAAAAGAAATCCGCATAAACTGTTAGTGAGAATGTAAATTGGTTTTCTACAGCCACTGTGAAAAACAATACAGTTTCCTCAAAAAATTAGAAAAAGAAATACCATACAATCCAATAATTCCACCACTTGGTGTTTATCCAAAGAAAGTGAAAACACGTATTTGAAAAGATATGTGCACCATAATGTTTATTGCAGTATTATTTACAATAGCCAAGATATGAAAGCAGTCCAAGTGCCCATCAACAGATGAATGGATAAAGAAGATGTACACACACACAGAGGAGTATTAGAAATAAAAAAGAATGAAAGTCTGTTATTGGCAATGATGTGGAGGGAGCTAGAGGCTATTACACTAAGTGAAATATGTCAGATTGAGAAAGACAAATACCATAAGATTTCACTCATATGTGAAATCTAAAAAAACAAATTAATAAACAAAAAGCAGAATCAGACCTATAAATACAGAGAACATAGAGAAATACAGAGGGGCGGAGCATCAGGGGATGGACAAAATGGGTGAAAGGGGAGTGGGAGAGTCAGGCTTCAGTAATGGAATAAATAATCATAGATATAAAAGTCACAGCATAAGGAATATGATCAGTGACACTGCAATAGCACTGTATAGTGAAGATGGTGGCTATACACCTGCAGTAAACGTAGCATAACATTTAAAATTGTCAAATCACTATGTTGTACATCTGAAACTAATGTAGTACTGTATGTCAAACTACACCCAAAAAAATAATTTTAAAATATATATATTTTTATATAACATATATAAATATATATTGAATATATATACATTTATATATATTTAGGTTTAGATTACTAATTACACTAGCTTAAAAAAATGCTAACATGATGAAGAATAAAAGTACATCTGAAGGTGCGTTTGGATGGCTTGGATGGTGGGAATCTGCTCTTGGCTCTGGTCATGACCTCCAGGTCCTGGGATCGAGCCCCACATCAAGCTCCTGGCTGGCTCAGTGTGGACCCTAATTCTCCCTCTCCCTCTCTCTGTCTCTCTCAAATGAATAAATTTAAAAAAAAAAAAAAACTTAAAAAAAATACTCTGAAAAGGAACCAACCAAAATGAACTAACAAATTACTGAATAAACAAATAAAAATAGTTAAAATAAGCTACACAAATGCAAGAAGAATGATAATTTCTCTTATTCTGTTTCCTATCCCCATAAAAATATATCAAAGAACCATAAAACAACACATTTATTATGGCCCAACAATATCCATCATATATAATACTACATGTGGAAAACCCAAAGACTCCAAAGACTCCACTCCAAAACTGCTAGAACTTGTACAGGAATTCAGTAAAGTGTCAGAATATAAAATCAGTGCACAGAAATCAGTTGCATTTCTTTACACCAACAACAAGACAGAAGAATGAGAAATTAAGGAGTCAATCCCATTTACAATTGCACTCAAAACCGTAAGATACCTAGGAATAAACCTAACCAAAAAGGCAAAGAATCTGTACTCAGAAAACTATAAAGTATTCATGAAAGAAATTGAGGAAGACACAAAGAAATGGAAAAATGTTCCATGCTCATGGATTGGAAGAACAAATATTGTGAAATGTCTATGCTACCTAAAGCAATCTACACATTTAATGCAATCCCTATCAAAATACTATCAACTTTTTTCAAAGGAATGGAACAAATAATCCTAAAATTTATATGGAAGCAGAAAAGACTTCAAATAGCCAGAGGAATATTGAAAAAGAAAGCCAGAGCTGGGGGCATCTCAATCCAGACTTCAAGCTCTATTACAAAGCTGTCATCATCAAGACAGCATGGTACTGGCACAAAAACAGACACACAGATCAATGGAACAGAATAGAGAACCAGAAATAGACCCTCAACTCTAGGGTCAACTAATCTTCGACAAAGCAGGAAAGAATGTCCAATGGAAAAAAGACAGTCTCTTCAACAAATAGTGTTGGGGAAATTGAACAGCCACATGCAGAAAAATGAAATTGGACCACTTCCTTACACCACACATGAAAATAGACTCAAAATGGATGAAAGACCTCAATGTGAGAAAGGAATCCATCAAAATCCTTGAGGAGAACACAGGCAGCAGCCTCTTCGACCTCAGCCATAGCAACTTCTTCCTAGGAACGTCACCAAAGGCAAGGGAAGCAAGGGCAAAAATGAACTATTGGGATTTCATCAAGATCAAAAGCTTTTGCACAGCAAAGGAAACAGTTAACAAAACCAGAAGACAACTGACAGATGGGAGAAGATATTTGCAAACGACATATCAGATAAAGGGCTAGTATCCAAAATCTATAAAGAGCTTAGCAAACTCAACACCCAAGAACAAATAATCTAATCAAAAATGGGCATAAGACATGAACAGACATTTCTGCAAAGACATCCAAATGGCCAACAGACACATGAAAAAATGCTCCACATCACTTGGCATCAGGGAAATACAAATCAAAACCACAATGAGATACCACCTCACACCAGTCAGAATGGCTAAAATTAACAAGTCAGGAAATGACAGATGCTGACGAGGATGCAGAGAAAGGGGAACCCTCCTACACTGTTGGTGTGAATGCAAGCTGGTGCAGCCACTCTGCAAAACAGTATATGGATTCCTCAAAAAGTTGAAAATAGAGCTACCCTATGACCCCAGCAATTGCACTACTGGGTATTTACCCTAAAGATACAAACGTAGTCATCCAAAGAGGCACGTTCACCCAAATGTTTATAACAGCAATGTCCACAACAGCCGAACTATGGAAAGAACCTAGATGTCCATCAACAGATGAATGGATAAAGAAGATGTGGTATATATATACAATGGAATACTAATCAGTCATTAATAGAAATGAAATCTTGCCATTTGCAATGACGTGGATGGAACTAGAGGGTACTATGCTTAGCGAAATAAGTCAATCAGAGAAAGACAACCATCATATGATCTCCCTGATATGAGAAAGTAGAGATGCAACATGGGGGATTTGGGGGGTAGGAAAAGAATAAATGAAACAAGATGGGATCGGGAGGGAGACAAACCATACAAGATTCTTAATCTCGCAGAACAAACTGAGAGTTGCTGGGGAGCGGGGGGCGGTTGGGAGAGGGTGATGGGGGTATGGACATTGTGGGGGGTATGTACTGTGCTGAGTGCTATGAAGTGTGTAAACCTGGCAATTCACAGACCTGTACCCCTGGGGTTAAAAATATATGTTTATAAAAAAAATTTTTTAATTTAAAAAAAATCAATATCCATCATAATCCATACCTCCACTATGCCCTATTTTATAGATAAAATTATTACATTCAAGGGTTTTCCCTCTTTTATACCTAAAAGAATATACTTACTTGGGAATCTTCTGTGCCCAAAGACAGTGTTGAAGCAGTATGTAGATCATTATCTGGTTAGAAATAATAAAGCAGTTATAAGTGTTTATTTATGTCTAATGCAAAATATTTAGATGTGGTTTGGGTCAGTATTAATGATAATGGCTATTAATAATTCTGCTTACTGTTTAGACTACAGCTATTAAAAACATAATTTTCATTTTTTTTCTCAAAAAAGTGAGCTTATTTGCATACTTAATTAAGATTTGTGTTGTAACATAAGAAAAATCATGGAAAAATTTTAAGAGATATTACCTAGTCAATTTACTAGTGTTAACAAGAATTGTTTTTCATTTGTTAAAAAAAAATGCAAGATTTCACCACTAAAAATATTAAAATAAATGAATTTAGTAAAGCTGCAGGACACAAAATTAATATACATAAATTTGTTGCAGTTCTATAAACTAATAACACATAGCAGAATGAGAAATTAAGAAAATAATTCCACATACATTTGTACCAAAAATAATAAAATACTCAAGAATAAATTTAACCGAGGAGGCAAAAGACCTAAACTGGTCTATGCCTGCAGATCCATAACATGAATTCTTAGTCATGTTAGCAAAATTACAAAATTACAAAATTACAAAAAGTGCTACAATAAAACTTGACATAACAGTATAAATTAAGAATTACATGAGGTTGGGCATCTATTTTGAAAATTTCGGATTTCTTATTCTTTCTTCTAATAAATGTCATGATAAAAAACTGTCATGAAGTATCTTTTAACTTTATATTGTTCATTATAATTATTTTGTTGTTGTCATTATTATTAAAAACACTACATTAAGTTTACCACCTGTTGTTTTGTTGTCATGTTGAGACTGCTGAACTTGGGAGTGCTCGGATAATGTTTGTGGAAAATCTTCATATATAGCTTCTTCTAACCATGGAAAGCAAATGACTGCAAGGTACCAGTGAGATCTGTTGAAAAGAAATACAATCTTAATAACACAAAATCCAAACAATGCAAAAGAATGTGCTCAGGACCTACAGCTGAGAAAGTGGGTATGACAATTTTCATACCAATTCTGAAAAAGCCCATTGTAATATTTGACACAATATGGAATACACATTCCAAAAGTAATTCAATAAGCAGAAAGACTACTTAGGGTAAAATCTGAGCTATTTCAAATTTATTTATTTCATCCAATCAGTGCTTCCTACTGAGAAACTGCTTTAATAAATAGACAGACTCACAACATCAACTTTTTTCTATTTGTGCTTGAAGAGTTGTTCTCTTAAATATTTTAAGATTCATCCCAAAACCTTTTGATCTTTTATGCAGAAAATCTTTTGAGTCCAAGAAAAACTCAATGTCTAAGTCATTATAGTCTTGTGAGTATCTGTCATTTTTTTTCCACTATATTTACAATATAGCCACTGTCAAATCAAAATTTAAGTTAAGTAACTCATAGTTCTAGCCATTTCTTTGGAAAAAATTAAAAATAATACCTGTAACTTACATACCCATAAGAAAAAATATTTTTTTTCTGTATGCTCCAATTTTGTTTTTAAATAATCTGAAATACTCACGACTCATTTACAGGCACAAAAATGTAATCTTTGTTAAAGATGTTTATGTGACGAGTCCATGTTCTTACTCTTTTATGTCTTCTCTGTGCCATTCTGAGAATATGAAAGATTTTTACATATAAAAAATTTAAACTTTAAGATACAGATTTCAAGAGTCATTTTCATACACTGAAAAAATGCTAGAGTCAGTTTACTTAACCATCCTCTTTAAGATACATAATATTTAAAACACATTAAGATATATAATATTCACCCCTTTTCATTAAGCCTAGTTTGTTCTTAATCCTAATCACATTTATAAATAATAATATAAAAAGAATAAAAGCAATTTATAAAATGTTTTATAGATTTCAAAAGTAGTTCGGCAACTAAAAATAGCTATACTTATTTATTCAATTTAGCTTCATGTGGACATGATAAGAATCTTAAGAGACTCATTTAAATGTTTTATATGTGATGAGGGAGGTATCAAAACTTAATGGAAGAGGAGGAATGAGGCATATATTCTTAGATTTTTTTAAAGACGACATTCATCTACTTCCATTTCATATATAAGGAAATTATAAGATAATGAGTTAAACATAGCCACCACTCATCCATCTTCCATTGTGTTTCTGCAATAAATATTAGTTTTCTATGAGCAATTAATAAAAATCACCCACACTACCTTTATGGAATTTATAAAGTAATGAGGGCAGAAAACAACTACAACAAATAACTAAAGTATAAATGTCATAAGGATTATAAAGAAATTATGTTACAGCATTTAGAAAAGCCATCTAGAAAAGAATCAGGACAGAGAAATACTTATCTTTTCTTTATCAGGAAAGCTAAGGAAGGATGATATCAAACCAAGTTTGAATATCAAAAAAAGTTTCAGGAAAGAGGTGGTATTTAACAGTGACATAAAAGAGATGGTATGTGACTTCTGGCTCAGTCCCTTCAAGAACCTCTTTTTTATGCACCGAATGAAACAAATCATTAAGTTCTTCTTTATTTATTTTTTTAAAGTTCCAAGTAATATAGGAATCAGACTTCTCTGACCCATCCCTATTCATCTGAATATCTAACCAAACTCAGAGGGATAAATATTAGGAAGGAGATGGAATCTAGAATGAGCTGAAAACAAGTGGCAGAAATTAGATACAATGTAATTAACTTTATAAAATAATCAGAAGTCCTATGTTTACAGCATTTTCTTATTTCAGAATGACCCAACCATTCCAGTGATTATAAACAATTATTTTCAACTAGTGCATAGCCTATTAATCTGTTTTTCCATTTGAAAATCTTAAAGATGGGGCACCTGGGTGGCTCAGTCAGTTAAGCATCTGACTTTGGGTCAGGTCATGATCTCGGGGTTCTAGGATTGAGCCCAGCTTCATGTCCAGCTCCTCACTCAACAGGCAGTCTGCTTGTCCCTCTGTCCCTCCCTCTGCTCGTGCTCTTTCTCTTTAATAAATGAATAAATTCTTTAAAAAAAAGAAAATCTTAAAGATAGAAAAATGGTTTTCTTTTTTTGTTATATTGGTGTTGGTTTCCTGACTATGCTAACCTTATTTGATCGGTAACTTATGAGACACTGCATGGGGCAAGGAGAACAGGACAGAATATGAGGAACATAATATAATCACTTATTCTCAGTTCCTAACTCTTTGGAAAATGAATATGTTCAATTAAATGTCTAACACTTCTCTTCCCATTCAGTAAGATACATTATTATTCTCTTGAGATCCTACTATGTACCAAGCACTGAGCAAAAGGCACTGAGGAAAGGGCAGATAATAAGACAGATGTAGTTCATGACCTCATGAAATTTTTTTTTTTTAAAGATTTTATTTTTTTATTTATTTGACAGAGAGAAATCACAAGTAGATGGAGAGGCAGGCAGAGAGAGAGAGGGAAGCAGGCTCTCCGCTGAGCAGAGAGCCCGATGCGGGACTCGATCCCAGGACTCTGAGATCATGACCTGAGCCGAAGGCAGCGGCTTAACCCACTGAGCCACCCAGGCGCCCCGACCTCATGAAATTTAATTTTAGGACAAGCAAACAAATGATTAGAGATCATGTTATGAAACAAAAAAGTGCTGGGAGAAAAAATTTCATCAGAAAATAGGAAAGAGCTTCACATATTTAAAAATTTAAAGGAAGCAGGTTGAGATGAATGAAGTAGGATAAGTGAGTGGAAAGAATATCATGAGATGTGTATAGGAGATGGACAGAAGCCAGATCTGTCAGCATCTCATAATCCATAGTAATGAGTTTGTGAATCATTTAGTCTGAGATTTCCTAACACTAGTAGTATGAGCATCTTATCAGGGATTTATTTACCATTAAGGTTTATATCCCTTTTGGGGGAAAAGGAGTAGCAAGACGGCAGAAGAGCAGGAGACCTAAATTTCATCTGGTCCCAGGAATTCAGCTACATAGTTGTCAAACCATTCTGAACACTTACAAATTCAATAGGAAACTGAAGAGAAGAATAATTCTATGGACAGAAAAGCTACTACTT
This sequence comes from Mustela putorius furo, assembly GCF_011764305.1. NCBI lineage: Eukaryota > Metazoa > Chordata > Mammalia > Carnivora > Mustelidae > Mustela > Mustela putorius. The sequence goes on from NW_025421987.1 coordinate 27,822,111, forward strand.
TCTGGAAGGTAGGACATGTGGAGAAGTGAACCCGAGGTGATATACCAGAAGACAGACCACTGAGGGAGGGGCCAGCTCCCAGCAAGCAGCAGAGCAGTGGAGCACAAAATCAAAACTTTTAGAAGTCTGCTCCAGTGACGGACATCGCTCCAGAAGCTAAGCAGGCGGTGGAGCCCTCGCTAGGACAGTGTGGCCTCAGGACACAGGACCCTTGGGGTTACAGTAAGACCAGGGGTGCCTGAGTGCCACAAGCTCCCAGGTAAGCAGGAAAGCCAGCTGCAAAGACAGAGCCAAGGAGTGGGCTCTCAGCTTGGGATTCCCACTAACCGTGATCTGAGGCATAGTGGTACCACTGCTCTTGGAGCAGGGAGCCCAAAAGTGGCAGATCTGGGGAGACCCCACCCTTCCTCTCCCAGGGGGAGGGGCATGGATTCACACTGCAATAATCTGCTGGGTTGGGAGACTCCAAACGAGGCCGTGTGCCACACACAGAAATTCCCGGTAACAGGCTGGGTGAGCTCACAGTGCAGCCAGAGATCAGGGAGACAGGAGTGATTGACTGCTTTTCTCTGAGGGTGCACTAAGAAGTAGGACCCCGAGCTCTCAGCAACTCCGGGTGGGAAACTGGGAAGCCACCATCTTCATTCTCATCCTGTATGGAAAGTGTTCAGAGAAGAAAAACTACCAAGAGCGAAACAGAACATACCACTTAGCCTGACCTGACTAGGGCAGTACTACTCCACCTCAGTAATCAAAATTACTGATCAATGAGAACAGCAAAACAACAGTGCTAGAAGAACGGAGCACATTAAATTCATGGCTGTTTCCCCATGATTACTTCGTCTTCTGAAGTTAAATTTTTAAAAATTTTCGTTATTTTTTTCTTCCTCTATTTTTTGTTAATTGTTCCTATTTCCTATTTTAAACTATTTTATAAATACCTTTTTAAAAATTCTTTTAAAATTTTCGTTGTTATAGTCATATTCTATCCCTTCATTCTTTTTAACTTTATTTTTTGTATGCATATAGGTTTTTCTTTCTTTAAAATTTTGGGATAGAGTTTCTTCTTAAAGACCAAAATAGACCCTAAATCTAGCTTACAGCTTTCTTTTAGTCTCCAGTCTGATCACATTCTTTTTTTTTTTTTCAACCAACTTCTTACTTACCAATTCCTTTTTTAAAATATTTTATAATATTTCAAGGAGGAAATAATGGTGGAAAAGTAGCAGGCTGAGACTACTTCAGATAGCAGGAGATCAGCTAGATAGCTTATCTAAAGATTGCAAACACCTACAAATCCAACGGCAGACTGAAGAGAAGAAGAACAGCAATTCTAGAAACAGAAAATCAACCACTTTCTGAAAGCATATTTTCCTGGGGTTGTTGCCACCCTTTTAGTATTTTACTTGCTCCTTCATATACTCTTATCTGGACAAAATGACAAGGCAGAAAAACTCACCACAAAAAAAAGAACAAGAGGCAGTACCGAAAGCTAGGGACCTAATCAGTACAGACATTGGTAATATGTCAGATCTAGAGTTCAGAATGACGATTCTCAAGGTTCTAGCCGGGCTCGAAAAAGGCATGGAAGATATTAGAGAAACCCTCTCGGGAGATATAAAAGCCCTTTCTGGAGAAATAAAAGAACTAAAATCTAACCAAGTTGAAATCAAAAAGCTATTAATGAGGTGCAATTAAAAACTGGAGGCTCTCACTGCTAGGATAAATGAGGCAGAAGAAAGAACTAGCGATATAGAAGACCAAATGACAGAGAATAAAGAAGCTGAACAAAAGAGGGACAAACAGCTACTGGACCATGAGGGGAGAATTCGAGAGATAAGTGACACCATAAGATGAAACATTAGAATAATTGGGATTCCAGAAGAAGAAAGAGAGAGGGGAGCAGAAGGTATACTGGAGAGAATTATTGGAGAGAATTTCCCCAATATGGCAGAGGGAACAAGCATCAAAATCCAGGAGGTGCAGAGAACGCCCCTCAAAATCAATAATAATAGGTTCACACCCCGTCACCTAATAGTAAAATTTATAAGTCTTAGTGACAATGAGAAAATCCTGAAAGCAGCCCGGGAAAAGAAGTCTGTAACATACAATGGTAAAAATATTTGATTGGCAGCTGACTTATCCAGAGACCTGGCAGGCCAGAAAGAGCAGGCATGATATTTTCAGAGCACTAAATGAGAAAAACATGCAGACAAGAATACTATGTCCAGCTAGGCTATCATTGAAAATAGAAGGAGAGATTAAAAGCTTCCAGGACAAACAAAAACTGAAAGAATTTGCAAACACCAAACCAGCTCTACAGGAAATATTGAAAGGGGTCCTCTAAGCAAAGAGAGAGCCTAAAAGTAGTTAATCAGAAAGGAACAGAGACAATATACAGCAACAGTCACCTTACAGGCAATACAATGGCACTAAATTCATATCTCTCAATAGTTACCCTGAATGTTAATGGGTTAAATCCCCCAATCAAAAGACACAGGGTATCAGAATGGATAAAAAAACAAAACCCATCTATATGTTGCCTACAAGAAACTCATTTTAAACCCAAAGACACCTCCAGATTTGAAGTAAGGGGGTGGAAAAGAATTTACCATGCTAATGGACATCAGAAGAAAGCGGGAGTGGCAATCCTTATATCAGATCAATTAGATTTTAAGGCAAAGACTATAATAAGAGATGAGGAAGGGCACTATATCATACTCAAAGGATCTGTCCAACAAGAAGATCTAACAATTTTAAATATCTATGCCCCAACGTGGGAGCAGCCAACTATATAAACCAATTAATAACAAAATCAAAGAAACACATCAATAATAATACAATAATAGTTGGGGACTTTAACACTCCCCTCACTGAAATGTACAGATCATCCAAGCAAAAGATCAACAATGACACATTGGACCAGATGGACATCACAGAATGTTTTAAGCAGCAATGTCTACAATAGCCAAACTATGGAAAGAATCTAGATGTCCATCAACAGATGAATGGATAAAGAAGATATGGTATATATACACAATGGAATACTATGCAGTCATCAAAAGAAATGAAATCTTGCCATTTGCGATGACATGGATGGAACTAGAGCGTATCATGCTTAGCGAAATAAGTCAAGTGGAGAAAGACAACTATCATATCATCTCCCTGATATGTGGAAGTGGAGATGCAACATGGGGGGCTAGGGAGGTAGGAGAAGAATAAATGTAACCAGATGGGATTGGGAGGGAGAAAAACCATAAGTGACTCTTAATCTCACAAGACAAACTGAGGGTTGCAGGGGGGAGGGGTTGCAAGGAGAAGGGGGTTGGGGTTATGGACATTGGGAAGGGTATGTGCTATGGTGAGTGCTGTGAAGTGTGTAAACCTGTTGATTCACATACCTGTACCCCTGGGGATAAAAATATATGTTCATAAAAAAAAATTAAAAATTAAAACTAAAAATATATATATATTTTTTTAACTTTTTTTTAACTTTCATCTTAACAGTCATATTCCATCACTTCATCATGTTTACCTACATATTTTTTTTTCTTTCTTTCTTTCTCTCAAATTTTGGGAGGCAGTTTCTTCTAACAGACAAAAATACACCCAAAACAGTGTGGCTCTGTTATATTCATCAGGCCAATCATATATTTTTTTCCCTTTCTTCTCCCACTGGATTCAGGTTTTCTCTGATATGGTTACTGTATTATTTTTTCTGGAGTCATTGTTACCATTTTAGCATTTTGTTCTCTCATTCATCTATTCTGCTCTAGACAAAATGACAAGGTGGAAAAACTCACCTCCAAAAGAGAACAAGAGGCAATACTGACTGATGAGGACCTAATCAATACGCATTAGTAAGATGTCAAAACTAAAGTTAGAAAATAATTATAAAAATGCCAGCTGAGCTTGAAAAAAGCATAGAAGATACTATCTCTTTCTGAAGAAATAAAATCCCAATCTGGAGAAATAAAATAACTAAAATCTAAACAAGTTGAAATCACAAAAGCTATTAATGAGGTACAATCAAAAATGGAGGCTCTGGCTGCTAGGATAATTGGGGCAGAAGAGAAAATTAGTGATATAGAAGACCAAATGATGGAGAATAAGGAAGCTGAGAAAAAGAGAGATAAACAACTACTGAACAAGGGGAGAATTCAAGAGATAAGTGATATCATACGACAAAACAATATTAGAATAATTGGGAACTAAGAAGAAGAAGAAAGAGAGAGGCAGAAGGTATATTGGAGCAAATTACAGGGGAGAACTTCCCTAGTTTGGGGAAGGAAATAAGCATCAAAATGCAGGAGGCATAGAGAACTTGCCCTCAAAATCAATAAAAGTAGGTCAACACCCCATCATTTAATAATAAAACTTACAAGTCCCAGTGACAAATAGAAAATCCTGAAAACAACTCAGGACAAGAGGTCTGTAACCTACAACGATAGAAATAGTAGACTGACAGGAGACCTACCCGCAGAGACCAGGCAGGCCAGAAAGGACTGGCATGATATATTCAGAGCACTAAACGTGAAAAATATGCAACCAGGAATATTATACCCATCCAGGCTGGCAATGAAAATAAAAGGACAGATAAAAAGCTTCCAGGACAAATGAAAACTAAAAGAATTTGCAAACACCAAACCAGCCCTACAGGAAATACTGAAAGGGGTCCTCTAAGCCAAGAAAGAGCCTAAAAGTAACAGACCAGAAATGAATATACAGACAATATACAGTAACAGTCACCTTACAGGCAATACAATGTCACTAAATTCACATCTTTCAATAGTTACTCTGAATGTAAATGCGCTAAATTCCCCAATGAAAAGACAGAGGGTATCAGCAAACATTTAAAAAAAAAAAAAAAGACCCACTGATATGCTGTCTGCAAGAAACTCATTTTAGAACCAAAGACACCTCCAGATTTAAAGTGAAGGGATGGAAGACAATTTACCATGCTAATAGGACATCAAAAGAAAGCTGGGGTAGCAATCCTTATATCAAACAAATTTGATTTTAAGCAAAAGACCATAATAAGAGATGAAGAAGGCCACTATATCATATTAAAGGGTCTGTCCAACAAGAAGATTAGACAATTTTAAAAATCTATGGCACTAACATGGGAGCAGCAAACTATATAAATCAATTAATAACAAAATCAAAGAAACACATCAACAATAATACAACAATAGGCGGGGACTATAACTCCTTACTGAAATGGACAGATTATCTAAGCAAAAGATGAACAAGGAAATAAAGGCTTTAAATGACACACTGGACCAGAGAGACATCACAGATAATTCAGAACATTCCATCTCAAAGCAACAGAATACACATTCTTCTCTAGTGCACATGGAACAATCTCCAAAATAGATCACCTTCTGGGTCACAAATCGGGTCTCAGCCAGTACCAAAAGACTGGGATCATTCCCAGCATATTTTCAGACTACAATGCTTTGAAACTAGAACTCAACCACAAGAGGAAAGTCAGAATGAACTCAAATACATGGAGGCTAAAGACCATCTTACTAAAAGAATGAATGGGTCAAACAGGAAATTAAAGAATTAAAAAAATATCTGGAAATAAATTAAAATGAAAACACACTGTATAAAATCTTTGAGACACAGCAAAGGTGTCCTGAGAGGAAAGTATATAGCAATACAAGCCATTCTCAAGAAACAAGAAAGGTCTCAAGTATACAACCTAACCCTACACCTAAATAAACTGGAGAAAGAACAATACAGAAAGCCTAAACCCAACAGGAGAAGAGAAATAATAAAGACCAGAGCAGAAATCAATGAAACAGAAACAAAAACAAAAACAACAACAACAAAAAAGTACCAGTAGAACAGATCAACACAACTAGGAGCTGGTCCTTGGAAGAATTTAAAGACTGATAAACTCCTGGCCAGACTTATCAAAAAGAAAAGAGAAAGGACCCACATTAACAAAATATGAATGAAAGAGGAGAGATCACAACGAACACCAAAGAAATACAAACAATTATAAGAACATATTATGAGCAACTATATACCAGCAAATAAGATAATCTGGAAGAAATGCGGGCATTCCTAGAGACATAGAAACTACCAAAACTCAACCAGGAAGAAACAGAAAACCTGAACAGACCCATAACCAGTAAGGAGACTGAATCAGTCATCAAAAATCTCCCAACAAACATGAGCCCAAGACCACATGGCTTCCCAGGGGAATTCTACCAAACATTTTAAGAATTAATATCTATTCTCTTGAAACTGTTCGAAAAAATAGAAATGGAAGGAAAATTTCCAAACTCATTTTATGGGACCAGAATTACCTTGATCCCAAAACCAGACAAAGTCCCCATAAAAAGGAAAATTACAGACCAATATCCCTTATCAACATGGATGCAAAAATTCTCACCAAAATAGTAGCGAACAGGATTCAACAGTACATTAAAAGGATTATGCACCATGGCCAAGTGGGATTTACTTCTGGGCTTCAAGGTTGGTTCAACATCCTCAAAACAATCAATGTGATACAATACATTAATAAAAGATATTTTATGATACTCTCAATAGATACTGAAAAAGCATTTGACAAAATACAGCATCCTTTCTTGATCAAAAATCTTCACAGTGTAGGGACAGAGGGTACGTACCTCAATATCATCAAAGCTATCTATGAAAAACACCACAGCAAATATCATTCTCAATGGAGGAAAAACAGAGCTTTTCCCCTAGGGTCAAACACAGCAGAGCTGTCCGCTCTCACCACTGCTATTCAACATAATACTAGAAGTCCTAGCCTCAGCAGTCAGACAACAAGAAGAAATAAAAGGCATCTGAGTCAGCAAAAAGGAAGTCAAACTCTCACTCCAGGTAGATATGATACTTTATGTGGAAAACCTGAAAGACTCCACTCCAAAACTGCTAGAACTCATACAGGAATTCAGTTAAGTGGCAGGATACAACATCAATGCACAGAAATCATTTGCATTTCTTACAACAACGGCAAGACAGAAGAAAGAGAAATTAAGGAGTCAATTCCATTTACAATTGCACCCAAAACCTTAAGATCCCCAGGAATAAATCTAACCAAAGAGGCAAAGAATCTGTACTCAGAAAACTATGGAGTACTCAGGAAAGAAATTGAGGAAGACACAAAGAAATGGAAAAATGTTCCACACTCATGATTCAGGACAAATATTATGAAAATGTCTATGCTACCTAGAGCAATCTACAGATTTAATGCAATCCCTATCAAAATACCATCAACTTTTTTCAAAGAAATGGAACAAATAAACTTAAAATTTATATGGAACCAGAAAAGACCTTGAATAGCCAGAGGAATGTTGAAAATTGGCAGCATCACAATTCCAGACTTCAAGCTCTATTACAAAGCTGTAATTATCAAGATAGTATGGTACTGGCACAAAAACAGACACATTGGTCAATGTAACAGAATAGAGAGTCCAGAAATAGACCCTCAACTCTAGGGTCAACTAATCTTCGACAAAGCAGTTAAGAATGTCCAATGGAAAAAAGATAGTCTCTTCAACAAATGGTGTTGGGAAAATGGGACAGTCACATGCAGAAGAATGAAACTGTACCATTTCCTTACACCACACACAAAAATAGACTCAAAATGGATGAAAGACCTCAATGTGAGACAGGAATCCTTCAAAATCCTTGAGGAAAACACAGGAAGCAACCTCTTCGACCTAAGCCACAGTAATTTTTTCCTAGAAACATCACCAAAGGCAGGAGAATCAAGGACAAAAGAACTACTGGAACTTCATCAAGATCAAAAGCTTTTGCACAACAAAGGAAACAGTCAATAAAACCAAAAGGCAACTGACAAAATGGAAGAAGATATTTGCAAATGACATATCAGACAAAGGGCTAGTGTCCAAAATTTATAAAGAACTTAGCAAACTCAACACCCAAAGAATAATCCAATCAAGAAATGGGTATAAGACATGAACAGACATTTCTGCAAAGACATCCAAATGGCCAACAGACACATGAGAAAATGTACAACATCACTCAGCATCAGGGAAATACAAATCAAAACCACAATGAGATACCACCTCACACCAGTCAGAATGGCTAAAATTAACCAGTCAGGAAATGACAGGTGTCAGTGAGGATGCAGAGAAAGGGTACCCTCTTACACTGTTGGTGGGAATACAAGCTGGTATAGCCACTCTGCAAAACAGCATGGAGATTCCTCAAAAAGTTGAAAATAGAGCTACTCTATGACCCAGCAACTGCAGTACTGGGTTTATACCCTAAAGATGTAAATGTTGTGATCTGAAGGGGCACATGCACCTGAATGTTCATGGCAATCCATAGTAGCCAAACTATGGAAAGACCCACAATAGTCCACAATATCTACAACAGCCAAACTATGGAAAGAGCCTAGATATCCAACATCATATGAATGGATAAAGAAGATGTGAGATAGATAGATAGATAGATACACACACAACACACACGCACACACACACAATGGAATACTATGCAGCCATCAAAAAATGAAATCTTGCTATTTGCAACAACATGGATGGAATTAGAGGGTATTATGCTAAGCAAAATAAGTCAGTCAGTGAAAGGCAATTATCATATGATCTCACTGATATGAGGAATTTGAGAAACAAGACAGAGAGGATAATAGGGGAAGGGAGGGAAAAATGAAAGATGAAACCAAAGAAAGAGACAAACCATTAAGAGACTCTTAATCTCAGGAAACAAACTGAGGGTTGCTGGAGGGGAAGAGAGTAGGAGGGATGGGGTGCTTGGGTAATGGACACTAGGGAGAGTATGTGCTATGGTGAGTGCAGTGCATTGTATAAGACTGATGAATCATAGACCTGTACCCCTGAAACAAACAATACATTATATGCTAATTTTTAAAAAAATTTTTTTAAAGGTTTGTATCCCTTATCACTTTGATTCTGGGCTTTTTAATTTTTTTACTGATTTATAGAAATTCTTTGTGTGAATACTAATAACATATATATCTGGCCAAGCATTAGTATGAATTTTTGTCTAGGAGAGAGATACAAACACACACAGGCATACACACACAGTTGATCCTTGAACAATGAGGAGTTTAGTGGCACCCACACTCCCAATGGAGTTGAAAATCCATGTATGTAACTTTTGACTCCCCAAAATGTTAACCACTAAGGGTCTCATGTTGATCAGAAGCCTTACCAATAACATAAAATCAATTAACACATATTTTGCATGTTATATGTATTTTATCATGTACTGTATTATATAATGTACTATTAAAATAATATAGTAAGTTAGAGAAAATAATAAATAAATAAGAAATAAATAAATAGATGGTATCTAAAAGAAGTTATCAAGAAAACCATAAGGAAAACACATTTACAGTATTTACAGTTAATACATATACTGTACCTATAAAAAAAATCTGCATATAAGGGCACCACATGTTTCAAACCCGTGTTGTTCCAGGGTCATCTGTGTGTGTGTGTGTGTGTATGTGTGTATAATATACTAAGTATAGTAATATCTAAGCTTAGTATCATATATATATATATATATCTTACTCTGGATATGCCACTTATGTGTCTTTGTTTTATATTCCTTTTATATATGATCAAACATATAATATCAAATTTTAATTTTTAAAAATTATCCTAAAATTTAAAACTACAACAGATCCTACCTGCTTTCATTTCATCAGTTTCTAGGTGGTTATGCCAAACACTGACTAGTAATTTTATAAAAAAATGTAAGATTAAAAGCATGGTACTAACCATGAATTTCTATATACATAAAACAGAACAGGAAGGCATCAAAAATGTTTAATATCAATGTATTTAATAAACTTTCCCCTTCCAAATATCCCTCCCCATTAATTTTGACTGTAAGCCAAATTATGTAAACATAGTATTTTGTATAATTTACAGTAGTTTAACTGAAGAATAGTATTTTGGTGACAGTTTGACCAGAAAATCAAAAGTCACTATATTTTAAGACAGATAAAAATGTAATTTAAGGGGGCGCCTGGGTGGCTCAGTGGTTTAAGCCTCTGCCTTCGGCTCAGGTCATGATCTCAGGGTCCTGAGATCGAGCCCCATATCAGGCTCTCTGCTCAGCGGGGAGCCTGCTTCCTCCTCTCTCTCTGCCTGCCTCTCTGCCTACTTGTGATCTCTCTCTATCAAATAAATAAATAAAATCTTTAAAAAAAAATGTAATGTAGGTGCGCCTGGGTGGCTCGGTGGGTTAAGCCTCTGCCTTCAGCTCAGGTCATGATCTCAGGGTCCTGGGATCGAGCCCTGCGTGGGGCTCTCTGCTCAGCAGGGAGCCCGCTTTGCCCTATCTCTCTGCCTGCCTCTCTGCCTACTTGTGATCTCTCTCTCTCTCTGTCAAATAAATAAATAAAATCTTTTTTTAAAAAATGTAATGTAGAGAATTGTCTATAGTGATGATAAAGAAAGTGCAAAGCCAAAAAGAGAGCAGAGAGGCAACAAGAGACTAGCATAGGAGGAAATTACTATACCCCTACACTAAAGGGCAAAGAGGAAGAAGCAGTAGCAACTCCACATAGGAGCTGGCATTCTTACAGATCTGTTCATTGAAAGACACAATCCACAGAGGAAATAGAGCCACTGCCAAATCACTACCTAAGGCAAAGAGGGTAACCTGACTTTTTCCCTCCTTGCCCTCCAACTTCCAGTGTCCCCACAGAACGTGCACTTGGAAATGCAGCCTGTAAGAGTCAGCCTCCTGTTTCAGGGAACAGAACAGTGGAAGGGTAAGAAGCATATCTTAGAGCAAAAAAACCTGCATAAGTGGTAATACTGCTCACTCCAGGAAATAATGTAACAAGTTTTTTCACTTAGAAACATCAAAATAGCATATTTTCCTCTTAAAACTTAAGTACATAGAAAGTATGACTTACGAAAGATTTGGATTGTCTTCTGTTAAATTATTTTCCTTTCTTGTCAAGCATTTATAGAAAAAGCTACTAAAAATGTGACTTCGTTCAACAAGTTCATCTGATGCCTTCTCCAATAAAAGATACCTGTAAAACAGCAACACCACAAAAGAAAGTTGTTTTTAGATTTCTACCTGGTCTTCTTCCAGTTATCTTATGTATTCCAGAAATCTTCGTTTTTATGACCAATTAGAGTCAAAGTCATCTTGCAATTTGCTCTGATTTCAGTATTTTGGGTTCGTTCATTACCTCATCTCCCATCAAGACTGCTTAAAGCAGAAATTGCCTGCTGATTCTTTTACTTGCTTAACATGTATTATCAAATTCCTAACATATACCAAGCACCATATGTACACTAACATATAAAATAAGTGGGGGGAAGTAGCTGTCACCATATAGCTTACAATAAATACAAAGGAGAGTATAGAAGGAAAGATTAATCAAATACTGAAACCATGACACTCCTATAATAAATCTAGAAAAATTTTAATTACTATGAGATATGCCTAACCTATAAATCCTTAGTCCATTTCTACTAAAAGAATTCTTCAATATAAGCTTATAATTCAATGATTTAGTGCTTAAACCCTTCATAATTAGAGAATTCTGCTATTCTTAATAGCTTATACAGGTTCAAAAATGACCTTGTAATCACTCTTTTTAAAAAGCACAAAAGACTAACACAACTTGAAATTTTTTAATGTGGTTATGGGAAGGCTTTGCTACATGGAAGGAGACAAAAAGGATGCTTCTGATGTGCTAGAAATGGTATCTTGATCTGAATGATGATTATGTGGGTGCATATATATGTGAACATTCATTCGTTGTACACTTATAATTTATGTACTTTACTACTTACAAGTAATTCATTAATTTAAAAAATAAATAGAAAGTTGTTTAAAAAATAAAGTTAGAATCCCCTCTGAAAGGAAGTCGATGAGAGAGACATACAGGCAATTCAGTGAAAAGGAAGTATAGAAAAGTACTACTGGAAATAAATTAGAAATAAAATTGTATTAGTTAATTCCAATAAAACATAAAAAAACTAAGAATATGATCCAGTTCACCTCACCAAATATAAGCTTGACACTATTATACGGACACAAAAATAAATAAGATGTAAGAGCATAAGGAGAAGGAGAATGATCATAATATCATCAACTAACTTTAAAATCAGGCAAAATATTTTAAGTACTACAAAAGATGTAAATGAAGTATTATGGGAGTTAGTAATATCTGTTTAGAAGATCAGGAGAAGTTTCAGGAAGGTATCACTTGAGAGAAACCTTGAAAGAGGAATAAAACTTTAAAAGATTGAGATAAAGAGGGAAGTGCTCAGAATCGGGACAAACAGTGCATTAAGGCAGAAGAGTGAACAAAAATGGGTTTTATTTAGTAAATTATTTATAATTCAATATTTTTGGACTATGTAATACATACAGGGTTATTAGTAAATGGCTAAAAAGATAGTGTCAAATTATTAAGGCTCTCGAATGCCAAAGTGTCTGAACTCATTTTGACAGGTAGTAAGAAATTAATATATATTTTTAATGGGAATTGCATTCATAGAATACCTTAAGAAGAATATTGCTGGTCATAATATACTTAATGGACAGGAAAACAGAGATAAAGGATACAAGGAAAAACATTAGAAAAACAGAAAAAGGGGCACTTGGGTGGCTCAGTCATTGAGCAGCTGCTTTTGGTTCAGGGCATGATCCCAGACTCCTAGGATCGGGCCCTGCATCTGCTTTGCCCTCTCCCTCTGCCTGCTTCTCCCCCTACTTGTGTGCATGCACGCTCTCTCGCGCCCTCTCTCTCTCTCTCTCTTCTTTGACAAATAAATAAAATAAAATAAAAGACAGAATAACAATCCAGGTAAGAGGTACTAGAAAATCATGACATGATGATAGAAGAAAAAGAATAAATGAATTTGAGAGACAGAATCTAATAAAATTGGAAAATGAAACAAGACAAAACCAGAGAGGGAGACAAACCATAAGAGACTCTTAATCTATGGAAACAAACGGGTTGCTGGAGGGGAAGAGGGTGGAAGGGATGGGGTGCCTGGATGATGAACACTGCGAAGGGTATGTGTTGTGGTGAGTGTTGTATATTGTGTAAAACTGATGAATCACAGACCTGGACCCCTAAAAGAAATAATACATTCTATGTTAATATAAAAAAAGAAGAAGAAAAATAAAGTTGGCAACTGAGTATATAGAGGGGGAAGGGAGAGTAAAGAGTAATTGATAATGGAGACTTCTGCTTCCAGCCAAGATGGAATAACAGAAGCCAGATTAACCCTCCTGGACGAAAGAAGCAATAAATAAATAAATAAATAATCAGACAAAATATATATGAATCAATAGTTCTCAGAACACTGGACACCAGGCAACAAAGAACAATGATTTTTGAGAAAGGGGAAATAAACACGGTGAGTTCCACTAATGCACCAGCTTAATATGTTGTCCAGCCTGTAGCATGGGACTGAGTAACCCAGGTGACAGACTACAAGTTGAGGAGACACTGAAAGATGGTAGAGACCAAGGCAGATAGAATTTGCAGATCAGAATACTGAAAAAGGAAAAGCTGTAGTTAAAGAAAATTCCAGACATCTGCAGAGAATCCTCCTTGAATATGCAGAATTTTCATCACCACATGCATGTAAGGAAAAGGCTAGGGAGAGAACTACCTGAAAAGATTAGAGGGAACAGTAGCTAGCCACAAAAATAGTGCCTGTTCTTTCCAAACAGACTGGAAAACCTCATTAATTCATGAGGCCCTGGTAGAAGATTATTTAACTAAGGCTAGTATTATTAGTTAAACAAGAGGGTTCAGGTAAGATGAAGCTTACCTTCCTATCTATTCCTTCAGCTTGGCTCTACAAAAAGTTGAAAATTATTTTTTAATGGAATAGTGGTATGGGTTTTTTAAATGACAGGTAACTCTTACAGTGCTTAAAGACACAAGAGATCACTACAGAATTGCTTCTTTTCCCTTCCCAAAGTGACCTGTAATTTTTAAAGTATTTCTTTCATCACAGAAATATAATGAAGAAATATAAATCTGAAGTAAACAAATGAACAAAAATGAAAATAAACAAAAAAATAGTAACTCTTCTGGAGTACATAGCATCTTCAAGAGATAAAGGAATGAAACTGAAGTCAACTATAGAAAATGCTGTAAGCAAAAATCTTTGAATTCTTGGCAGGTTACTTTTAGTTAGAGTTAAAAAAAAAACTTCAGTGATAGACATGTGGTTTAAGATTCAAATCAAAATTGATAAATGAGAAGATCATTCATCACTGTACTTACTTAAGGTAGAAATCAATGATTACATCATTAAGAAACTCTCCTTCTTCTAAGCACTCCAGATCTTCATTAGTTACTCCTAATCCCCCTTTTGTAGGTGGTGGAGGATATACAATTAACCTTAAAAAGTAAAACTAAAGTTTAAACATATTGTAGTGAAAATTCCAGTATATAACAGTATATAACAAAGAAATTTGTTATATAGAACACTAATAGGGCTATGTATTCAATAACTAAAGTGTATGGAGTAAAAATAACTGACAGTTATTTTCCTTCTTTATTTTCACAAGGTACTAATAGTACTTTCACTGTCTTTTCATTTCCAATCCCATGTGGGGCTAGTATCATATTCACCTAATCAATACCTTATATATCACAATCAGTTGTAATACCATCAAAGATATCTCTCTTCTGTACAATGTTTAACTTTCAACAAACTGATGTAATAAACAATAAAAGATTTTCCTAAGCTCCACTTTCCAGCTCTAATTTTGAATCCCCAAGATTAGTTCCTTTCCATTTAGAAGCCAACAGTCAAAAATTATGTTCTCCTACTGGTGGCTAGTCCACAGCAACAGCAGAGCAATAAAGAAATAACATGGGAGCAGAGAAGGCAGGTTTCCTATAACAAAGTGCTTACAATGTAAAACTAAAGAGAATATAAAGGAAACAAGTAATTATAACACAAGCAGAAAGAAGAAGAAAACAGAGAGCCACTAATTAGGCATCTTTTTTCTGATATCTTCTCTTAAATCTCAGAAACATGAGCAGTTCTGAGTTTCTAGGTATAATCTTGGAATATACATGATAGTCATCATTTGCATGAATATAGTCAACAATAAAAATATAATAATATGTGTATCTTAAACCAGAAATAATGTGTGCATCTTGACTTCAAAACGAAGTCACCTGTAATTGACTTAATCTTGGCAAGCAAAGCACCTAAATTATATAAAAATATGTGAAATTTTAAATGCTAATATAAAAGTTACTATTTTATGGGCTATTTTCTATTCTGTTCTTTCATTTGTTGTTGTTTTTTAAAGGAATCATACATAGGAAGAGAAATCACCCTCAAATGCAGAGACTCCCTATTCTGGCCACCATGACAAGACATATATAAGATGAAATATGAATAAAGTAGCAACTTATGAAAAGGAAGTTCTAATAAACTTCAAAGTACATTAAATTGAGTTACACCTCAGTTAAGCAACCCCACTTTTCCTACCATATATTCAGATATGGTATATCTGACTGGTATATGATAACTGATTTTATGACTATATAGTCATAAAAACCATATACTGCACTCTAGTATTTTCAACAAATATTTTAATCTTACCAAATTTGACATTATGGTTGCCATCTTACTGACATAAAACTAAACGAAATGGCACTGACTGTTTTCTCAATAAATTTTTTTAATTTTCTCAAAAAAAAATATTACTTCTATTACTATCAATGTAAAAGCAAAACTCAAAACATTTAAAAAGGTAAACTACTGTCAAATCAATATTATATAACTGAAACTATTGTAATATTGTTTGTCAGTTATACCCCAATTAAGAAGAAAAAGGTAAACTATTTAAAATCAGCAACATGAGTGAAAACTACAAATATGTCTACCTATTACAAACAGGTATGACACAGTACATACTTCTGAACAGGCCCAGTGTGCCTGACTTCTCGCCATTCTTCATCTGGATTAGATGTAATAGAAAGTGAGTAGCAACCACTACTTTGCTTCTGCAGGAAGGTGTAAGTAGGCTTGGCTGTATCTGTATTTGAAGGCTGACAAAAAATGGCAAAGAAAAGGTTTTCTTATAGATACATAAATACGCATTAACTCTCAAAGAATGAAGTCAAAACCTAGACTAATTTTTAAAAATATGACTAAAAGAAATCAGTATCAATGAGTTATATCTATACATTTAGAATTTCTCCAAAGATATTGTGAAATCAAGATAATACTTTTGATCAAAAGATACTATACATACAGGGTTACCTGGGTGGCTCAGTCGGTTAAGCATCCAACTCTTGATAAACTCACATCATGATCTCGGGGTTGTGAGAGTGAGCCCCTGTTGAGCTCCATGCTCAACAGGGAATCTACTTGAGATTCTTTCTCACCATATGCCCCTCCCCATATTCACATGCACCCCCTCTCTAATAAATAAGTATATCTTTAAAAAAAAATAAAGATATTGTCCATACAATGGTCAAAGGTTAACTTGAAGTGTTACTTATAGATATGGGCATTAGAATTAAAGAAAAATGTGAACACTTTTCAGTTCAAAATGAACAAAAGATATAATAGCTAGAACAAATAAAATTTAAGAGATAAAAAGTTCATATTTGCCATAGCAAACTCGAAAAAACTTTTCTCTCTAGAGGTATTTGGCAGAGATATACAAGCCTCTTCCAGATTCCCCTAATACTAACATCTTATATAACCACAGTTACAACCATCAAAACTAAGAAATTAACACATTATAAGCTAAATTGTAGACTTTATTCTGATATCACTAGTGTTTCTACCAGTATCTTTTTTCTGTATGAGAATCCTACAATTCCTGTTTTTCCCTTTCATGACCTTGATATTTTCAAGAGTATTGGTCAGTTATTTTATAACTGGGTTTGTCTGATTCTTCCCGTAAGTAGATTGAGGTTACACAATATTGGGAAGAATACCAGAGAAGTCATGTACCCTTCTCAGTGCATGATGTGACAGTATCTTATTCCTGGTGATGTCTGCCGCATTTCTCCACTGTAAAGTTACTTTATGATTAATAAATATTTTGGCTGAGAGAATTTAAGATTATGTACATATCCTTTTTCTCCTTAAGTTCTTACCATTAAATTTAGTATCTCTTGGTGGACCTTGCCTGCAACAACATTAACTATGGTGGCTTTCTATTTCTTATTCCTTTTACATCTATTAATTCAAATACTTTCCTAAGAAAAAATTATCAATTATCCACCATCAGTACTTATTTTTCACTCATTAGTTCAGGTATTTATTTGTATTAATACAGATTTATGGGTATTTATTACATTCTTTGGTAACAATCACATTATCATTATTGGTTTTATTGATCCAACTGTTCCTAGCTGTGGGGCGCCTGGCTGGCTCAGTTCGTGGTGCATGCCACTCTTGATCTCAGCATTGAGTGTGAGCCCCATGTTGGGAGTCAAGTTTACTTTAAAATTAAATTAAATTAAAAATGTTCTAGCTTTGGTATTGGGAGTTCTTTCAGGTTGGTTCCTGTGCTCTTCTGACCAAACACAGCATTTTCAGATCACTCTATTTTCAGTGAAAAAATTTTTACTGAACTCTGCCAATTATATAAATCATATGCTTACCTGAGATACTGATTTCCTCTTCATTTCTTCAGCAGCAACAGCAGGAAAAGAACAAGTTGAAGCACAATAATAATGAATAAAAGAACTGTCTTTTGAAGAGAGGTTCTGAAACAAAGGAAGTGCCTGAACCCAAGATAATGGATAAGAAAGCTCTAATTCTCCATTGGTTGTACTTATTTCTGTCATAATATCTTTCAATTTCAATTCTTCTCTTTGTGAAATAGGACTGTGTAGCTCAAGGAAAATGAATTCACTGGATTTTGCTATAAAAGAAATAAGAAACCAATTTTTATCAGTAGTGTTATTTTTCAAGGGGATTAAAATTAAAATAATTTAATCATTAATGACAGTATTTTGTATATTAGTTAATAACTCAGGCAAATTAAATCCCTAAATAGGCCATTAGTAACTGAGATTCAAGACTCACAAATTTTAAACTCTTCCTGCATTAAAAGGGAAACTCCACAATGGTATTGGTTGCTGTATCTATACTATCTGGCATTTAGTATTAGTAAACATTTATTAAGGAATTTATGAGTAAATGAATAAATAATAACTAAGCATTTAATTATTTTTCTCTAACATCCTCCATTTGTCAAATCTACCAATTAAAAAAGTATTCTGATCAAACACTTCCTTCAAAATCATTTTGTTTCATCAATCATTTCAACAATGGTCTCAGATGACATTCATTCCCCCATAATAATTATAAATGGCTAGTTTTATTTCCCCAACTTCTCTATTTAATCATAAATTTTCCCAATTAACTTGGAGTAGGACATCAAAATAAGCACAGTAGTCCTCCTTTATCCATGGTTTCATTTTCCACAGTTACAGTCACCCACGGTCAACCACCACAGTCCTGAAGCAGACGATCTTCCTTCTGGCCTATTGCCATCATGTCTGTGGTAGGCTCTCACTACATCAAAATGCCTAAGTCATTCACCTCATTTCAACTCATCACATAAGCATTTTATCTTCTCACACCATCACAAGAAGGGTAAGTACAGTATAATAAGGTATTTTGAGAAAGACCACATTCATTTAACTTTTTATTACAGTATATTGTTACAATTATTTTGTTATTGGTTATTATTAATCTCTTACTGTATCTAACTTATATATTAAATTTTCTCATAGGTACACATATAGAGGGAAATAACATAGTATGTATAGATTTCAGTACTATATGTCATTTCAGGCATCTATGGGGGAGTCTTGGAACATATCCTCTATGTATAAAGGAAGGGACTACTGTAATATTAAAGGTATAAAATTCAGTTCACTACTTACCACATTTTATATGCAAAGGAATACAGAGGGCAAGGTAGAAAGATCAAAGAGGCAAAAACAAACCTTACTAATTTGATTTATGCAATTCTAAGCTAGACTCTTCAGAAGTTGAAAACTAAGCAAAGTTGGGAGATATTTAAAATACATTCAAATACACAGTTTTGGGAGCATTCTCCCAAAAGTATTCAATCCAGTCTTAGAAAAATAATATATTTAAGTAAAGAGAGTTTTCTGAAAAACTCAAGAAAATATTGAAGATAAAAGACCTCTATATTTTATTTAACGTTGCCACTGATTACTGTCACAAGTTATTAGAAAACAAGGGCAAGAAACTCGTAAGAAAGACAGCCGAGGATGGCAACTGACTTAGGATAAGGCATCCCTTTTATTTTAAAAGATAATTTCTCTTGGTTGAGTAAAATTATCAGGAGAAATTATGTAGAATAAATAATTTTTCTTGCATAACATTAAGGGTTAAAATCTCTTTTAATTCAATGAACTTAATTTCAACTCAATGAAATAATCACATTCTATTAAATTACTTTAGAAGAAAACAACTTTATTTACAGGACTTCTCAGGTTATTCCAAAATTTACAAATTATGTCATACTCACATTGCTGGCTTAATATGGAGTTTTCTAGCTGGGTCTGAATCTCTTGAAGATAATTTGCAGAGACCCAGAGGAAAAGGATAGCATGACTCCTTTTACTGTGATCATCGTCCTTATTTTTCCATAACCCAAACCTCTTTAAATGTGTGGCATCCACTAGCAATGAAACCTCATTCAAGGATACTAAAACCAAAAGAAGATAACATTAGGAATACAACACTTACACACTTTATGACTCTTCTTGAAAACACGATGTTCTTCAAAAAGAATGATATGTGAAATTTTACAAAAGTATTATTTTCCAGTACAGAAAAAAGGCCAAGGGGCACCTGGGTTGCTCAGTGGGTTAAAGGCTCTGCCTTCGGCTCAAGTCATGAGCCCAGAGTCCTGGGATCAAGCCCTGCATTGAGCTCTCTGCTCAGTAGGGAGCCTGCTTCCTTCTCTCTCTGCCTGCCTCTCTGGCCTACTTGTGATCTGTCTGTCAAATAAATAAAATCTTTAAAAAAAAAAAAAAAGGCCAAGAAGAAGAAGAGGAGGAGGAGGAAGAAGAAGATGGGTGTGGTGCATAAACAATTAATTTTGGATCATTGAAAAAAAAATTAAATTAAATTAAATTTTTAAAAAAGAAGACAATGACAATGACAACTATCTGATCTATGCAGAAAAATAAGCATAATATAACTTAGAAAATTATGTATTTCTATTTTGGTCAATACCATCAACCAAGACCTCAAATGTTATCATAAGTCAATTTATTCCTCTGTTTCTTCTCCCCAAATATCTGCATTCCACTATATAGACTAGCTAATATCAAAAGACTCTCAAAGATATTATGAGCTTTTGAATGGTCTCAGATAGTATTTCTTATAAAATTCTTTCAGGTTTAAAAAAATAAATAACTAAACTAAAATTCTTCCAGGTTTTACTTCTCAAAATTTCTAGGTCTTCCTCCTAGTAAGCTAAAAGAAACTTCTATGAGGATTTTTTCTTAATTCAAATAAACATAGAAAAGTAGTATAAAGAAGTCCTGAAAGTCATCCGGTCCAACTTTAAGAAAACAAGCATCTGAACTAGTAGGAATACAAGTATCGTTTAAGTACAAACTCAAGATGAATACCTATTTGAAACAAACCTCTTACTATTCCTACCCGCACTGTATCCTAGCAAGTCAAAATCTAGTTCTCTACCTTTGACACCTGGATCACATCAGAGCCTGTTAGAAATGCAGAGTATCAGGCTGCACTCTAGATGTACTCAATCAGATTATCTGGCTTACCAAAAAAAACAAAACAAACAAACAAAACACAAAACACAAAAAACCCAGGTGATTCATATCACTCAATACTGAAGTTTGAAAAGCATTTTACAATAAGCATTCAAATACTTAACTAGTCATCTTTATGTTCTCACACCATTCTATTTTTTACCTTTTTCTTATAATCAACTGATCCACTTTAAACACCGTCTTTCTTTCTTTCATATTTCCTCCTTTTGCTTATTCCTTCCTTCCCTTATTCCATTTCTTCATGTCTTTTCCTGCTCCTTTTCTGTATTTCTATTTTTCCTCTGTGCTTGTTTGCATATTTGCCTGCCTACTTATACTATTTCACTACTCCTTTTAAAAACATTTTACATAACTTCTTTTCCTTTCAAACTCTGTTACTACCTCTTATTTATTGGCATTTTCTTGGATAATCCTTTTTAAAATTGCTTCTATCAATCAATCTATATCTATCCATCTATTTACGTTTTATATCTACTCCTCACATACCTGACTACTTTTCCTATCTAGCTGTCACCATTCATCAATCTTATTTTATCGTACTATTTTAGCTGAGTTCTTTTTAGATTTCTTTCCCCACTATCCACAATTGTACTTAATTTTCTTACTAGCTCCTTCTTTCAAACCCTTCTTTCCATCTCTTACTCCCACATTCTTTATTTCTTTTGTATTTACTCTTTCCTACAGACTTATCATTTTAAACTTCCTTTTTTCCTTACTTCCTTACTTTTGTCCCTTCCTTTTTCTTCCCTCTTTAATATTTTTTTCTATATCTTTTCTCAGCCCAATCTAATCACCACCCTTTTCTTTCTCTATTCTTTTTATTTTATTTTATTTTTTCAGTGTTCCAGAGTTCATTGTTTATGCACCACACCTAGTGCTCCATGCAATACGTGCCCTCCATAATACCCATGACCAGGCTCACCTAACCTCCCACCCCCCTCCCCTCCAAAACCCTGTTTGTTTCTCAGACTCCAGTCTTTCTCTATTCTTAACCTGCCTGTAACCTGCTTACCTTTCTTCTTACTTCCTTTTCATCCTTCATTCATCTTTCTCTCTACCTTCCTCTTTCCTTCTTTCATTCCTCCCTTTCTCCTTCCTCCTTCCATTTTTCCTTACTTGTGTTTTTAAATATTTTTCTATTCCTCGCTCTTTTGTTCCCTTTCTCTTTGCATTTATTTTGTCCAGTCTTTCCTACTGGCTTATGCCCTTTAAAGTCCAATCTGTCTCTCCCTATCACTATCTCTCTCTCTACCTAGCTACCCTACTTTATTTTACTGTCCTTTTTTTTTTTACACTGACTATGACTTTTCTCTTTTTTTCCAGCATTACTGGGATACAATTATATAACACTGTATAAGTTTAAGCTGTCTAATGTTAATATAATACACGTATTTACTGCAAAACAATTACCACTGAAGCATTGGCTTCCATCACTTCCATCACTACCATTTTTTTTCATGATGAGAACATGTAAGATGGACTATCTTAGCAATTTTCAAGTACATAATACAGTATTATTAACTGTAATCACCACTGTGTACATTATTGACCTTACACCCGGAAGTATATACTCCTTGTACAACATCTTCCCATTTCCTCCATGTCCCAGTCCCTGGTAACCTCCACATTAGTCTCTATTTCTGTGAGTCAGCTTTTTTAGATTCCACATATAAGCATATCATGCAGTATTTGTCTTTCTCCATCTGGCTTTTTTCAGTTACTCTAATGCCCTCAATGTCCTGCATGTTCTCACAAATGGGAAGATTTCATTCTTTCTCAAGACTAATATTCCATTGTATATATAAACCACACTTTTATCCACCGTCAACAAACAGGCGGTTTCCATATTTTGGCTACTGTGGGTAATGCAGGATGCATACATCTCTTCAAGATCCTGTTTGCATTTCTTTTGGATATATACCCAGAAGTAGGATTGCTGGATCATATAGCAGTTCTAATTTTAATTTCTTGAGGAACCTACAGAGCGTTTTCCATAGTAACTACAGCAGTTTACAGTATCACCAACAATGTACAAGGGTACGCCATTTCCCCAAATCCTTATCAACACTTGCTGAATTCTGATCATTCTGTTGATGGCCATTCTAACAGGTATGAGGGGCTATCTCATTGTGGTTTTCATTTGCATTTTTGTGATACTGAGCATTTTTTCATGTGCTTATTTGCCATTTGTATGTTTTCTTTGGAAAAAATGTGTATTCACATTCACATTTCTTCCTCTGCCTAATTTTTTTTTAAGTATGATCATTCTTTTTGGTTTTTTTTGTTGTTGTTGTTGTTTTGGGTTTTTTTTTGCCTTTTATTTTTTAAATTAATATATAATGTATTATTTGTTTCAGGGGTACAGGTCTGTGACTCATCAGTCTTACGCAACACACAGCGCTCACCACAACACAGACCCTCGCCAATGTCCCTCATCCAGGCACCCCATCCCTCCTACCCGCCCCCCTCCAGCAACCCTCAGTTTGTTTCCTGAGATTAATAGTCTCTTATGGTTTTTCTCCCTCTCTGATTAGTCTTTGTTACATTTTTCCCTCCCTTCCCCTATGATCTTTTGTCTAGTTTCTCAAATCCCTCATACCAGTAAGATCATATGATAATCGTCTTTCTCTGATTGACTTATTTCGCTTAACATAATACCCTCTAGTTCCATCCTTGTGATTGCAAATGGCAAGATTTCATTTTTTTTTGATGGCTTCCTCTCCCTGATTTTAATCAGACTTTTGCTTTTGAATTCTCAGAGTTCTTTATATATTTTGGATACTGGCCCTTTCTTAGATATGTGGTTTGCAAATATTTTCTCCCGTTCCCTAGGATGCTTTTTCATTTTGCTAATCCAAATGTACCAACCTTTTAGTATAAAAGCATAATTTTCTTTACAAAGACTGCTTGAGAAAGTTTCCCTTTTTAAAAAAGGAGATTTAACACCACCATTAAGGAAAATAGACCTCACTACCAAATTTTCCCCAACACTTGGTTTATTTTGTTACAGGACTATGGAAAAAACTGAAAGCAGGAGTTGCCTATCATTTTTCCTACCCACTATTAGGGATCTTAGTAAGAGAACCCTAATTTTATCTAGGAGGCAAGATATTCAGCTTTTAGAGACTCCATTTCCTAGCTTTCTTTGCAAGTAGATGTGTCATCATATGACTATATTCTACCTAAGAAAATGTAAGGTGGCATGCACATCCAAGAAGGCTCCTTAAAAAGGCAAGAGATAGGTGGTATGTGCGCTTTTTTACCATTTTCCCCTTCCTCCTGCTTTCTACCTAGAACACAAACATGATGACTGAAATATGAGCAGCCAGTTGTCCATGAAACAAACTTAAGGATGAAAGTCGTATGTCAGGAATGACACAGTAAAAAAACAAAAGTGACTGGGCCTCTGAAGACCAAAGAAACACTGTATCAGCCCTGTTCAGCCTATCTCTGGATTTCTTCTTCATGAAGGAAAATTAAGTTATTTTCTTTAAGTCACAGCCAAACATAATAGATAATATAAATATATAAATTAGTATTTCCCTGAGCTGCTGTAGGAAAAGAATAAGCATTTAGACTTCTACATTCCTTGTCTATTAAAACCTTTCATATGCATGTCTCGTTTTTAAAAGATTTTTATGGGGCGCCTTGGTGGTTCAGTCTGCTAAGGGTCTGACTTCGGCTCAGGTCATGATTTCAGAAGTCCTGAGATGGAGTCCCATGTTGGGTTCTGCACTCAGCAGGGAATCTGTTCTCTGGGAAACTCCCTCTCCCCCTGCCCTTTCCTCCCAATCATGCTCTGAAATAAGTCAGAGAAAGACAAATATCACATAACATCACTTACATGTAAAATTAAAAAAAACAAACAAACACAAGTTCATGGATACAGAGATCAGATTACTGGCTGCCAAAGGCAGGGTGTGGGTGGGCAAAATGGGTAATGGGGACAAAAGGTACAAACTTAACAGTTATAAATAAGTCATGGGGATGTAATATACAGCATGGTGACTACAGTTACTGTATTACAAATGTGAAAGTCACTAAGTGAGATCTTAAAAGTCATCAATCACAATAGGAAAAAAAACCTTTTGCAACTATGTATGGGGAGGATGTTAACTAGACAGATATTAGGGATCATTGTACAATATACACAAATAACAAAACATGTTGTACATCTGAAACCAGTATCATGTTACATGTTAATTATACCTCAATTAAAAAAAAAAAGGATATGGGAGGAGCGTTGTTACATAGATATTTAACTATAGATTACTATACTTTCTTCTAGGAATTATTATTTTCTTTTAAATCAGGTCTTTGTTTCTTCTAAATGTTATATTATTCCATAATAACTTATTAAAATATCCTAATTAGGAATATCAATTTGTTTATTCTGTGCCTTGTCTTATATATTCTTACTAATATAACTTCCTAATTATTAGATTATTGTAATATATAGCTGTGGATTCCATATGTGGCTCTGCGGGGAGTCCAATTAAAGTTACTTCAATCACATCTTCAGTCTTGGAACAGAAGCTTCCTCTCTTCCATAGTCAATCTGTAAAGTGCTATTTGTGTCTATTTTTCTTCCTCATTTTTTTCATAATTCAATCTCTACAGAGACTATTCTCTTTTGCTTCTTATTTGTTTTCTTGGTGTCATTATTATTCTGAAAGGATTTTAGTTGGGGAGAAAATAGAAAATGTTCTGAGTCTCTGTATATTGCAAGTATAGTTTCCAATCTATTGTGCCTTACTCAGATAAGAAATGGTATAAAAAAATTTCTCCTAACCCCTATGCAAAACCATTTTACATGTTTGTATGCAACATTATAAATTTTCCTTACAGTTCCTATTTTCATACATTTCATCACACCAAAATCTTCTTGCTATCAAAACTTTATTTCTGTTACTTTGAGTCTCTTAATATTACTGGTCATTAAAACAATAGTTATAAAATATATTCAAATAGTCTAATAAAATGTTTTAACTTCTTTTAAAGCTGATTAAAAAAAGTGTTAACACGGGGCGCCTGGGTGGCTCAGTGGATTAAGCCGCTGGCTTCGGCTCAGGTCGTGATCTCAGGGTCCTGGGATCAAGTTCTGCATCGGGCTCTCTGCTCAGCGGGGAGCCTGCTTCCCTCTCTCTCTCTCTGCCTGCCTCTCTGTCTACTGTGATCTCTCTCTGTCAAATAAATAAATAAAATCTTTAAAAAAAAAAAGTGTTAACTTGAAATATATTAATTGGGGAAGGTATGTGCTATGGTGAGAAATATATTAATTGGGGAGGGTATGTGCTATGGTGAGAAAAAAATTATAATAAAAGGAATCAAACTTGAAATACATTATTAACCTTAGTTTTACTTAATTTCTATACTGAAAAAATTATGGAAATCTGGCTACAGAAAGGTTTCAGAGTTTTTGCTATTTTATGTTCAAAATTACAGTGAAAAGAAATCATAAAGACAATGACAGCTTACCTTGAAATGGGATCTTAACATACTTTGTCGTGAACTAAAGGAAACATAAAAAAGCAAAAAATGAGTTACCGGTCAATATGTTACTATTCAAAATTTTTCAGGTTTTTTTGTTTTTTGTTTTTTGTTTTTTTCTTTTTCAAACCACAAGCATGTATTCAAAGTCTATACTAAAAGTGCTCAAGGGGTGCCTGGCTTGCTCAGTCCATAGAGCATGCAACTCTTAATCCTGGGGTTGTGAGTTCAAGCCCCACGTTAGGTGTACAAATAATTTTTTTTAGGTGTACAAATAAATTTAAATTTTATTTTAAAATATTCAAAAAAAAGTGTTTAAGCCTTTTTAAAAATAAGCCAAGAAAATATCTCACTGTAAAGACTTAGCTGGGGTTTTCTTGGTAAAGACCTAATTTTATTGAAGAACCCTGAGCATATAATTTAACTCTCAATATGTTCATTTATTAAAAACCAGTAAGACTTTACTTAATGTATCTTTTATAAATGTTTCCTGAATATTATGAAAGGTATAAGACAAAGTCCCAAGAAACTGCCAAGAGAACCCCAAGGTGTCAGTGACTTTGGTAAATAAACCACAAAACAGGGTTTGATTCTTGGCTTTGTTGACATTCCCAGCATTCATCTTTCCATGTTACAAATTCACTTCTGACTGAAAGTGCAGGACAGTTTTTGTTCTTTCTGGTCCTTCTGTGCCAGGACACTAATTTTCTCTAGGAATTTTTGTATATATCTGACCTTAAGTACTGCTTTTATAACAAACTTTCAAGGTCATGGAGCACCTAAAATCTTAAATGTTCCATCTAAAATAGGCTTTTAAATTCATTTTTCCAGTAATGTCAAAATGAATTCAAGGCTATTTATTTATTCTTCAGTTGGGTTTCTCTTCTGATCAATACATTTATGAAATTGTTTACCACATCAGGGGTATAGTCTGTGAGCACAAAACAAAATTAAAAATGGTCTTGGTACATGGCTACCTAAATTAACTACCAACAGAATTCCAAATAAGTAGCAAACAATGTCCAGTGAAACCATAGGATTATTGTGACTCATTTCTTTTTCCAATTTAAAAATTATTTCATATTGCAGTTTATTACATATAAAATTCATATTTCAGAGTCTAAGTCAGCTACTAAAGCAAAATTCAGCCAGAAGTCCATATGAATTAAAAGCTGAGTTTGGGATTCAAATCCTGTCTCTACCACTTATACACAAAGTAAGTAGGTAAATTTAGGTTAATTACTGAACCTAAATTCAATAAGCTCTTATCTAAAGCTGAAATCTTTCAAAAGGAACTATTATCATTAGACACTAACATCTGATTAAGTATATTATCTAATTTAGTCAAATGCACCTTATTATTCTGTAACTTTCACACAACTGCTATATATATTTGGTGTATATTTTCCCTTGCCAAATTCTGAACGTATTTACTAAATATTTAATCTCATAAAATATATCTCATCAAATGTAAATAATTAGTTATAGAAAATGAGTATAAGGAATTTTGCTTTTGAGATTTTATAGACAGTACTACAAATTTATGAACTAGAATAGTGTATCTATATATCTTGGCCTCTACTTTGTCATTATTTTCTCATTCTTCCACAGTAAGTATTCTTGTCCTATATCAAATCTTTCAGCAAGGATCTGATAATTATTTATATCTTTGTGTGATGACTAAACCAACATGTAACCTCTCCCAAAGGCAAAGCCCTATTCCCAGCAAAAACTTAATCCCCAGTTAGGAAGATAAGACAGATATTTTTGTAAGAGTAAGATAAACCCAGTTCTCTGAAATCATACCATACCTATTTTATAACTTCTTAAAAATGGCCAGTACAGTTCTCTGAACACAATGTTTACTTAATAAACAACTGCCCTACTATCAACAAAGCTGAGAAACAAAAAAATGAAGTGTTTACATCTATTGCAGCATTCTCTACACTAAAAAAAAAAAAAAATAGTAAAGGTCCAACTATAAAAAAATGAGCTCTAATTTATGTAAATAGCTTCCCAATATAGGTATTTTTTTTAGTTTAGCTAAAATGTAACTATCATGAGAGTGAGAACAGTATCTCCAGTTAATCTACAACGACACATTAGTAGAGACTCATTAAATATCTGGAAAATGACTGAGTTTAATTCTCTTACTTACTCCCCCACAAAAAAGTTCTTTCATTTCTCTGTTACAAAACATTATGAACTGTATCTGAAAAAGGAATATATAAGAAGTCTTTTGGATCCTTGAAAGTTTTAAGACTTTTACCTTTTTCTCTCCCCTTTTCATGTTATTTATTGTTTTTATATGTTAAATTTGCTTATGCTCTCTCCTTAGTAACATACTGTTTTAATATTTACAGAATTCCTCTAGGTCTTTCTTCGTATACACATATTTTACCTGTATATATTTGCTTTGATTTACTAAATCACTTTACTTTAATTAGACATTTAAGTTTTTATTTCAATTATAAGAATTGTTCCAACAAACATGAAACTAATTTTGAAAACCTACTTTATGACATTTATTGAATATCTGCACTCCCCTACTACTTCTAATAGTAAATATTGGGGCAACCGAAATGTTTCAACAGTCAGGAGTTATGGACAACCCAAGTACCCCAAAATAGATATATGAACTAACTTAATAATGGTAAGTTACAAAACAGCATATATGTCATATACTTCTGCTTTAAACATAATATGCATATCTAATATGAAGAATATGGAATGATATTGACAGCAGAGTTGATGTCAAATATTTCTGGATAAGCAAGATTATAGATATTCTTTAATTTTTTCTTAAAATAAAATAGTTTCTTTACTCAATTATAATTTTTTGTTTGGTCTTATTTTTTGCCCACAAGTCCACCTAAGTATGATATACAGTTAATAACATTAACTAATAAAAACCCACTGCTGAATATTTATGTTGGACTTTCTCCACTGACTACTCAATTATTATCATATATTTATATTGTTTAGCTTTTCACCATTACAAACAACTTAAAAGAAGAAAAAATGATTAAACTGAATCTAAAATAAAAACGTAAAATGGGAGGGGAAGGGAGAAACATTATAAAAAGTGAATGAAATTCCTTAAAAGAAAATAAAGTGTAAAACCATCCCAGGCATGCCCAAATCATTAATATCTAAAAGCTACTGATCAGAGAATATTAAACAAAATTGCTCTTGTGTTTTCAATCAAAGCAATTTTAACTATATTACAAGCTACCATTATTTGTAGATCCCAGATTTTGCTGTTTGTATACATGAATTAGGCCATCCTCCCACATAGTCACCAAGTAAACATCTACTTTATGTCTTAAATCATGTGCCTTCCCTGTGAAGTCTTCCGGGATTCCTCCAGACAGATATTCCCATATGCACCCTTCTTGTACATATTTCCATTTAACATTTTATCATAATGTAAATATCTATTTATGTGTCTGTCTCTTCAATTAGACTACAAATTCCATGAAAGGAGAGTGTATGTCTTACCATTTTATTTTTCTCGGCCCTATCCCTAACATACTGACATATTAATAAAACTTTTGGGAGAATACCTGAGTTATAATCTGACATAATCAATGCAATTCAACTAGCATTTCACATGCTTATTTAGGATTGAACCATTTATGGAAGGTGTAAAAGCAAATAAAAACATGGCTCTTCACCACAAGAAGCTTAAAGGCCAATGGAGAAGTTCAGGCAAAAATATAAACAATTATAAACCCACAGAATAAATCTTACAACAGATGTACAAACAAAGTACTCTAAGTATACAGTAAAGGAAGAAGTTAGTTCTGGCTAAAAGAGAGGAATCAGGAAAGGTTTCCTGGAAGAGGAAATATTTCAGATAAGCCTAAAAGGATGGTTAGAATTTTAACAGCAGAAATAGTAAGAAAATACAGAGACATGAGTAAAATACAGTCTAGGAATTACTCCTGGAGATCTTTAAAGAAATTTGGGAATTTGAAGAACTCAGTTTACAATTTAAAGCAGCAAAATGGGATTTCTTCTTTTTGCTCTCAACTATACCCTGAATAAAAATTGACTTTACCACCAAGTAAGTTTAAGAACTCAATGAGTATCAATACTGCATATTATCTTTTTCATACATGATCTTCATTAAAATAGCTGTGTCAAAGATATAATTTTAGGATGTTCCCTTATGATTTTAGGATTTCCTCCAGTTAAGGTCATGTCTCAAAGTAGGTATAATGACATATTCAAAGTGTCCCATATAAAATTAATCTCAATTCCATTTTCATTTGTATTTTTAAAAAAGACAATCTGTAAATGTCTTGTCCATAATCCAAAACTGAAAAAACAAAAATTAAATATACTTACTGTAACACAACCTTTAGAAGCTCCTTTTATTTTACCAATATAAACAGAAGTAAATATAAAATCCAGTTGCAGGTCCATCTCATTACTAGGTATAATACAGGAAATGTTTTCCATGACAGGATTATATGGACATAATTCAGATGAAGCCTAACAGGAATAAATTATAAAATGCATATAACCCTAAATATTACACAAATGCTGACAATGATTTTCAAAGTCAAATACTTCTTTAAATTGCTATTAATGAATTTGTGAAAGATTTTATACTGTACTTGTAAAGAAATCATTATCTATATTTTTTCTTAAAAAGCATATGATTTACCTTGAAAAAACTACTCCTAATAATTGAATCTTAAATTAATTACATAGGTCTAAGCTCTAGAAATATATCTTTCTCTGCATCAAAGCCATAATTTCAAACTTAATATTCCCTAATAGGTTTTATTCAATTTTAGCTCAACAGAAATATATTAAGATTTATATAGTACCTTAGTATGAAATGAGTTTCTAAATATATTATCTCTTTTAATCACAACACCCTGTGAGGTAGTTTGGGTTCTGGTTATTTTTTTTCCATTTCATAAGTAAAACTAATAGATGTTTCGATTGGTTAAGTGACTTGCAAAGGTCATGAAGTTGGTGTGAAGCAACATTAAGTCAAATCCAGGTTTCTACCTGCAGGTCAAGGGTTATTTCAACCATGTAAAATTGTTTCATACACCACGATGATGCTCTTAGGTAATGCACTTGAAGGCATGTAAGTGCCTAAGAACCATCTGTTATATCAAATACAGAGAAAAAAGAATTATATTGTTTAGCTTTATGTTCTTTATGTTATATTGTTTACTCTATGTTCTATGTCTGAAAATAACTAACCAGTTGCCCAAAACCTCAAAAATTATACCACTTCCACTCAAACAACTATAGAACTCTGCTTTTAAATTACAATACACTATTGGGAAGTATTAGCAGCAGCTGTTTCCTACAATCTCTTCTGAACTTTAAACTGCTTTCAAATGACTTTTTCAACTCCACATTTGGCTAGCCTTTGTGCACTATTCCCCTTTAACCCTAACATCACTAACGACCAAATAAATGACCACTACAGCAACTATGCACGTGTACTTACTCTTCTTCTACCTCTAGAAAATGTGATTAATCCTCATGTGAAACATGTAGCACCCATTATTCTTAACCCAGCTCACAATGCCATTTATCTGCCCAATAAAAAATCTTTATCATTATCTTTTATTGCTCACTCTAAAATTCTTCTTATCCCTTAAAGAACAGATAACAAATCAACTACAGGGACTCTAATCAGTCAGACTAATAACTGTGTGTGTGTTTTAAGTGATAAAATGAGAAGACAGGATAAAAAGAATTCCTTTTTGGGGCCTCAAATTTTGCAAAGACTAAACTAAGTGCTTCCTAAAAATGGCCAACCCATGTTTCTCATAACTTCATTTAAAACTGGAAACAAGGAAAGGTGTAGAGATGTTAAGGTATGCTGCCCTATAGGTCTTAGTAGGTCTTCACATTATTTTCTGCCTGGGTTGTAATCATATTCCATCAGTTCTACAAAAAGTGTTATTTTCTTACGATATGATCATTCATACTGCATTATGAATTTACATGCTGCCCAGGAAACTATAACTCATTGAGACATTTGAACTCATTATCAATAATGACATGGTTTTTATTACCAATACAACTAAGACATCAAGTAGGCTACTGGCCCAATCAAGCAAAAATGGTTACATTTTTACAAAATTTCCCAACACAGATGCTAAGCTGATCTCTATATAGAGCACCAAGGCAATAAAAACACCAGTGAAACAATAATCAGACCACCATATTTTTTTTTTTATAGAACTGACCCTATTCTTCATCACACCTTAGAGAATAACAGCTTCTGACATTATTAAAAAATAAACCAACAAAAGTTTTACCATAATTCTACACTGGTGGTCACTGATAATCATTTCTTTAAAATAGGATATTAAAAGGATGATAATAAGAATACTGACAATAAATGATTTGAACCTCACTTTAGAGCTAGACTTTCTAAAATACTACGTCAAAACACAACTGGCTGACATTAAGCCAACAAGGCACTTCCATTTGTTATCTTCTGTAAGAAGGAAAAGACAAAGGACTTACCAAACTGCTAGGTTTGTGACACTATTCTAAATGCTTTCATATGTTATTTCCTTTAATACTCCAAATAATTTTGTGAGGTAGATATTATCAACCTCATTTAACATATAAGTTAACTAAGACTTAAAGAAGTGACTTGCCCAAATGACAGAGGTGAGGTTTGCACACAGGTCTGTGATCTCCAGAAACCATGTTCTTTCCTCTACATAATCCTACCTTAATTGCATGTGAGGAAAAGGAATAAGTTCAGGTAGCCACACTACTGGAAGACCGGACAGATAAATATGGGAAACTGTTCAATTCTAGGAAATGTTTTGATAAAGTAGTTAAATGTCTAATCAGAATCATTTTTTAAAAAAAGAAAAAGTATGCAAGTCATAGAATATTTAGACTGAAAAAATATAAATGACCAAAAAAAATTCTTTCACTTCAATAAAATTACATATTTTCAAACCAATATGAAAATTATCTCAAATTTAAACTAGGAAATCTGTAATTTTTATTATAATATTCTGCTTGATGAAAGAAACAGTTGTTAGTCAGTAGTACATATTTCACTGCTAATTATGAGAAAGCAGAAATAAATTACCTGTACAGATTCACATGTAATCAATGGAAGTTCTGACAATGCTGATTCAGAAGTATTATTTTCATTAGTGATGACATGGTCTTGCTTAGGTTGTAATTTAAGAATTTCTGAACTTTTATGTTCAACAGGTCCTTCTTCATCACTGGAAACAACAACTAAAAAGAAACAATTGTTTTTTAAATGTGTCACAATAAACACACTTCAAAAAGAAAACTTTCTAATTCATGCAATATACCTTTAATAATCCCATTAAAATTTAATCATCTAAGTTGGTCCAACTTAGAAGCTGGACCACCATTCATTATCTGATTTATACTAGTTATATACAATATTTCCATATCAGTGCTATTGTTTAGCAGTTACCTGCAACCTTACTTTCTGGAGGATGAAGATACTTAAAAATGGATAAAGCCATGAGAAAGAACTTAGGGAAAAGTTCTGGCGAGAATAATAAAAATGTATTGTTCCAGCACTCTAAACTGTACTTAAAAAATTAAATTTAAGATTAAAATGTTAAAAAATAAATTGTACTTTAATGCTTGTTACATTAGTTGCTTCCAGGAGGAAGCAAAAAAAGGTTTTGTGTACCATGTGAGTATATCACATACTTGAACATTAATTAAATCAAAATTAATGATAATTATTATATAGCACCTAAACTCTGCACTTCAACTTCATCAACCAACAATAATAATGGCTCTTCTGGAATCCTTTTTAAAAACTACTGAGATGAGGGACTCCTGGGTGGCTCAGTTGACTCAGCGCCCAAGTATTGGTTTTGGCTCAGTTCATGATCTCCTGGGTCATGGTATTGAGCATCTCAGCACATGCCCAGAGGGGAGTCTGCTTGAAGAGTCTCTCCCTCTGCCCCTCCCCCAACATGTGTGTACGCGTGTGTAAGCATGCTCTCTCTAAAATCAATAAGCAAATCTTTAAAAAAAATTACTGAGATAAACTATAGTTCACAATTCTAAAAAAAACAAAAACAAAAACAAAAAAAAACCCTACTTCCAAGTAAACTGTATTGTTTACCTAAACCATTACAAAATTTATAAACAAAGTCCCAAAACCCCAAGTTTTCTTTTCCTCAAGTTAATATATTCCACAAGGATGTCATAAACAGCTAACACCTCAGCAAAATTTGAGAGGTAAAATAAAACAATTAAATAAAGCAGAGAAAATTTAAAAACATTATTATCCTACTGTTACTTACTTGGTTCAACTGATATCAGAGATTGGTTCCCCTCATTGTGTTCACTTAAAATGGGCTTTTCTATTGTATTCAACTCATCCTTCTCAAGCAGGGTAGAATTCCCCACAGTATCAGTGGAAAGAGAGCTCTCAAAAGTTTCAGTGGTTGAACAGTCAGAGGTACTTTTGGGAGCAGCACTCAAAGCCAACTCCTGACTATTAAGTAAGGATAGTTTAGCAATATCAGTTTCTACAGGTTCAGGTGTAATTTCTTCAAGCACTTTTGAGTCTTGATGATAGTTTTCACTTGGCTTCTCAAATTCAGCAGATGCTGCTGAGTCATTTTCTTGTATTTTCTGAACATAAATGCATACAGAAAATTAGCATTAGTCAGATTTGGCTAAAGAATTTTTGAAAGTTTAAATTCTTAAAGGAGAATATAAAAGTAAAAATATCATTTCTATAACAAAGGAATAGGAAACTACATAATTATACTATATTACTATTGCCAGGGTCTCCCAAGTAAAAAGACAGAATTTGGTCTGTCTGATCAGACATCCAAACATTTTTTTAAATGCTGTGATGTGGAAATTCCCATATTTACAAGTGGTTCAGATGGTCTCCCACAACCTAGTCAACTTTAGAATAAGAAAAATGTTTTTTACAGTTTTATTTTGTAAAAGTAATAAAGCTAAATGACATCATGTGACTTTATCAACAAATGCAAAAAAGTAAAAAGTTAAGAGGCTAACAATTTGAAAAAACTATCAAATCAATCACTGCCTTCACATCTCTATCACCATTTAAATCTAAACCTGTAATTCAAAGTTACTGAAAAGTCCTTAAAAGGCCTTGTGAATGAAAGGGAGTAAAAATATTCTCTTCTTTTACTTCTATTAACTGTTCACTAAGTTTTGAAAATAGTGTGTGTTAATAAGTATGGTAATTCTTCACTTTCAACGAATTCCCTAAATCCTAGGTAGAGTCTTAAAGAAGTTGGTAAGTAAATTACTACTAAAAGAAATCTGGTAATAATTTTACTCAGTGTGTGAAAAAGCAATTGCCTGGACAGTATGAATGGAGCATTAATAAAATCTGGTCAAAATAAGGGAAAATAAAAGAGAACAAGTCCACCAGATATCTACCAAAGAAGTGCTATCAGAGAAGAGTATTTTTAACTTTACTTGTTCATAACATCTGAAATTTGTTTCAATAGCTATATTACTAAAAAACATTTAAGTTATTTTTCAAAAATCAGAGAATCAAAAAAATAGGCAAAAAATAGAAAGAAATCTAAAGATAAAAATAGATTGTTATAAGAACATTATTTGGTCACAGTCAATTCATTTTTGTCATAGAATAAATTATTTCATATGATATATAAATACCTCTACTTACTATCTGTTCTGCTGACTCATACAAAGCAGAAGTAGAATTATGAGAACCAGGCAAATTACTTCTAAGCCTTTTCTTTCTCTTCCTGGAAGTCAGGGCAGGTTCCACTTTTGAATCAGAAAATGTATCATCTTTATTTCTGCTCCCATCTTCAAGATGATCACAACCTCTACTTCCACTACTGAGCTCTTAAAAAATAAAAGAAACAAAAATATAGCCAAACAGTAAGGAAAGAATCCCTTTTAAAAGAGCTCGGATAAACATCATCAAAATTGCTGTACAACTTCCAAAACTAATCTAAAAAAAAATTCACCATTACACTTTCATACTGACATGGATGAATGTAAAGAAATACCCTATTTTAAGTTGCCTACACAAAGTAAATGTTCATTGTACAATAAATACAAAGTGAGGAAAATATATATAAAAGGAGTATTCTTTAGTAACCAAAGCAAAACAAGCTATATTTTTCCTTTTCCTACAATTACATGTGATCGTAATACAAAAAGAGGGGGAAGTGACAGTAAAGTTTAGAAAATTCACAGTTTAAAACATCTTGATAATTCATTGTGATTTTAGTAATTAGTTGTCTTTTTAAAATTTAAATGTTATATACATGTATGTATTTTTTTAAGTGAAAAGAGACAGTACTTATGAGTATTAACCACTGCTCTTTTAAAAGGAGCCAAGGGGAAAAAAATAAAAATAAAAAAAATAAGTAAAAGGAGCCAAGAGACACCTGGGTGGCTCAGTAGGTTAAGCATCTGCCCCTTCAGCTCAGGTCATGACTTCGGATTGAGTAACATTGGGCTCCTTGCTCAGTAGCAAGCCTGCTTCTCCCTCAGCCTGCTGCTCCCTCTGCTTGTTCTTTCTCTCTCTCTCTCTCTCTCTCTGACAAATAAATAAAATCTTTAAAAATATGAATGAATGAATGAATGAAGGCAAAACATTTAACCTCAACAGCAGAATATAATGTGTGATCATTCACAAAGCTATCAATTTAATTCAGTTTCTTCTATTTAAAAGTCAAGATCTCATTTTAAGTATCCAATAAATCTACTCCCCTATAGATAAAGAAATGTTCCCTTCTGTAAATCAACAAAACATTATTTAAAACCTATGTCAATTATTACTAAAAATGCTTAGTATTTCAGTTATCAAATATATGTACTATACAAAAATACCTTCCAAAAGGTTCTACCTTACTAACTAAAGGTCCTCCTGAATTCTACTGCTTTCTGAATCTACATACTCAAAGTATATGTAAACAGAGTCCCAAGGCAGCTTCTTTGAATTTATAACTTATAATTCATGTAACACTTACTGGCCTGACCTTTCTGTTCACTCAAAATTCTTCAATACTACCCACCTTCTCTTCAAACTGTTCTTGCCCTTATTCTTGCTGCATAGACACCTAATAACTGACATTCACAGTATCTCTTGTCATTCTTTAAAAGGCAGGCATTGGTTAGGATTGAGAGCAAAATGCCAAGATGGTCAACAGTCTTCCAATTTCCAAAGAAAATACTCTTTGCTCTCTCCCCCAGAAAAATAAAATATCCTCCTAAACATAGTATTTTGAAAAGCACAATTGCTTTTGTTTGCGGGGCGGGGGAGTAAACTTTGTAAACTGGAAAGGGAGTCAAATACAATTTCTACATACAACTTCTCTATCAAACTACATTTTCTAAAAATAAATACTACAGCAAAAAGACTGAGGAAATGAAAGGGGCTTGAGAAAAACCCTATTATACAGGAGTTTTCGCTCAAACAGTTTCTTTGCTTTTCAAACATCAGCCAAGACTATCTCATGGAAAATAAGAATAAGTTAGATAGGGCTTGGCATTATAAAAATAGGATTCTACCTACATAATATATACAATTTAACTCACACATTTTACTATATGTAAAATTAAAGAAATGACAAATTCTTGTAAACTAAAGAATATTAAATATTTCC
Source organism: Mustela putorius furo (assembly GCF_011764305.1). Taxonomy (NCBI): domain Eukaryota; kingdom Metazoa; phylum Chordata; class Mammalia; order Carnivora; family Mustelidae; genus Mustela; species Mustela putorius. Next base: position 27,860,076 of record NW_025421987.1, read on the forward strand.
AATACGGGGTGCCTGGGTGGCTCAATCAGTACAGCATATGACTCTTGATCTTGGGATTGTGAGTTTGAGCCCCAAGTTAGCCTCTTAGTTAGAAATTACTTAAAAATAAAATCTTTAAAATACGTGGGGGGGGGGCACCTGGGTGGTTCAGTTGGTTGAGCAGCTGCCTTTGGCTCAGGTCATGATCCTGGACTTCCAGGATCGAGTCCCGCATCGGGCTCCTAGCTTCTTGGGGAGTCTGCTTCTCCCTCTGAGCTTCTCCTCTCTCATGCTCTCTCTCACTCATTCTCTCTCAAATAAATAAATCAAATCTTTAAAAAAAAAAATACTTGTGTGTGTATGTTTGTATAGTACCAATATATTATTTTCATAAAAGCAAATTCTATAAGGCAAACAGTATACTACGAAAGAATGGTACTCTTGGAGTTGAATTCAGAATTCCCATTAATTTATGGGCTTATGTTAAAAAACAGGTATGGGGTTTTTTTAACTGACGGTGCCTAAATGGCTCAGTCAGTTAAGTGTCCAAATCTTGATTCTGGCTCAGGGTCATGAGACTGAAACCCACATCAGGCACTAGGCATGCAGCCCACTTAAGATTCTCTTTCTCTCTTTCTCCCCCTATTTGTTCTCTCTCTCAAAAAAATTTTTTTGATAAAAAATAAATATTAAAAAAGACTCTCCTTCTCCTTTTTCTCTTCCCCCTTTTCCCTCTCTAAAAAACAAAACAAAACAAAAACTGGTATTGGACACAAATACCCATAAGATGGAAACAAGTTTCCATCTTATGGTGAGTGAGTTTCAATCAAGTTTCAATAGCTACTTTTCTTAAAAAAAACTTTATCTCTGAAGAGAATTTCAGGGGTACTAAGGAACTATAAAGTGTTTCTGGTTTTTTTTTTTTTTAATCATGCATTTTTTTCCCCCTGCTATGTCTAAAATTCCACTGTGACTTTGAAGTAATACTGAAAGGTAGAAATCAGAAGCTTTTTATTCAACTATTCCTATTCTATCCAGGAAATCAGTAAAATGTGAGGGTTTACCAATGGTGTCTAGAAAGTACGTGAATGGAGACCACTTGTCCAAATACTTTTTATTTGGTTATTAATGAGAATATTTTGGGGAAAAGTACAATTCATAAGAAAATAAATGTCTTTCATTATGTGTAGCTAGTGCTTAGTGACCAATTGAAAGATTACATCTACAGTTACAATGTTTTCTCTACATTGCCCTTGTAAGAGCTGAAGCCAGTTATTAGTCTAGTTTCTTTTTAAGATTTCCTCTTCTATGAAAAAAGGCTACTAGGGGCACCTGGGTGGCTCAGTGGGTTAAAGCCTCTGCCTTCAGCTCAGGTCATGATCCCAGGGTCCTGGATCGAGCCCTGCGTCAGGCTCTCTGCTCAGCAGGGAGTCTGCTTCCCCCACCCCCTGCCTGCCTCTCTGCCTACCTGTGATCTCTGTCTGTCAAATAAATAAATAAAATCTTTTTTTTTTTTAAAGGCTACTAAAAATTGTAAATAGCTGTGTTTCAAATAAAGTATAAAGAATTTTTGCATAGTGTCATTAAAAAAAAATCTTTTCTAGTGAATAATTTATAAAATCATTCAGAAAACAAAATATCTCAACTAGTTTCAAGTAATCAGTAATCCAAGAGACCCTTAAAGATGTTAGTTCCACATCTGACTAATGTAATAAACTGTTTTGGTGCGAATTTTTGTAAAATTATTTTAAAATCTTAAAAGAAAGACAAAAAGGAGAAAAGAGGTCAGTTCATTAACCCTACATGCAAGGAGGCCTAAAAAGAATTTTCAGAAGTCTGGGATGTATTTACCTTTAAATTTGCTAATAGTGGCTTGTATTGGCATCCTCCTAGAGTTGAGAGAAATTCTAATGAATAAAGAATGTATGTCATAGGAGGATAGACAGTGGGAAGCTAACAATAATAATCGAGTTAGCAGTGATATGAATTACCAGACATATCCATGTAAACAACACTTACAAATAGCTGAACTAACGTTCTAAGTGTATAGCTGTATATCCAGCCCCAACAATAACAACAAAAAGAAATAATATTCAAATTTAACTTATAGATTCAGTAAATAAATCTAGAAATATATACCATAGTGTACAAATAACAAATTTAGCAATTTTCTTTGTGTTGCTAAATGTACCTCCCTCTACTTTCACAAATCCTTAAAATGTAAGATTAAATAAAGTTAACCATAACTTAAAAATTATTAGAAATGCAAAAGATAAAAATTCAAATGAGAACAAATTTTCAAGGTTCACAAACCTTTAGGTTGAGCATCAGACATTACAAGAGAAATGCCATCGTCTCTTTGCTTTTCTTTAGGGTGTGAAGCCTGCTTTGCATAATTATTATCTACTGTCTTACTTGATTGGGAACCCCTGCAAAAGAAAATATTTATATTCATCTCTTCTATATCCAAATGAATTAAAAATCCAGTTGACTTATATTCAAGATAAAAATCCAGTTTTACAGGTAACATATACAGTCGCATATAGCGGCATATATAATCTGCACAGAAGAAAGAATATTGAACTAAGATTTGAGAAGTAACTTCTCTTCCCTATTTTACCATTAAATTTTCCCTATTCTTTTGTGGGGAAAAAAAATATATGGACACCACGGGATTGGGCACATGCAAAATGAGCAAAAGAATGATACAGGTATTAAATACATCAAAGAGGTTTAAAAAGTAAAAATTCCATGAAGAGAAGTACATGATAAGCACCTCTATATGTAATCAAAAAATAACCCAAAGGGAATTGTTTATATGTTTCAAGCATGGTTCACATATTAAAAATTAAGTACAAAATAAAGTTTGGAGTAATAAATTTTACCCTCAGAAGGAATAATTTATATTATTAGGTACCCATTAAATATATAAAATAGAAAGTTGTATGAAAAACAAGTTTTGATATAATGAACACAATATTACTATAAATGAAAACTTAATACAATATTAGTAAGAGATTTCAGCACCCTACTTTGAGCAATGGATAAATCATCCAGACCCAAAAAAAAAAAAAATCAAGAAAACGTTGGACTAAAACCATACATTAGACTAACTAGACTGAAAATGCATCTATAGAACATGCCATCCAATAACACCAAAATATATAATTCTTCTCAAATGTATACAGAACATTCATAATCATATTATTATGAATTATTAATCATATGATATACCACAAAAAAAGTCTTAGCAAGTTTAATAAGATTGAAATCATACCAACTATCTTTAAGCACAAAAAATATTAAACTAAAAATCAGTAACAGGAAAAATCTACAAATATATGTAGATTAAACAATATGCTCCTGAACAAGTTGTCAAAGAAAAAAGCAAAAAGGAGATCAAAAGATAACTTGAAGCAAATAAAAATTTAAGTACAACATTTCAAAGTTTACTGAATACTGCAAAAAACAATTCTAAGAAGGAAATCTGTAGTGATAAATGCCTAAATTAAGAAACAAAAACTCCAATAAACAACCTTCCTTTACACCTCATGAAACTAAAAAAAGAACTAAGGCCAAAGTTAGCAGAAAGAAGGAAATAAAGATCAGAGCAGAAATAAGAAAAACAATAGAAAAGATCAAAATTTCTTCTTTGGGTGGCTTAAGTGGTTAAGCATCCAACTGTTGGTTTTAGCTCAGGTCATGATTTCATGGGTCATAGGATCAAGTCCCACACTGGGCTCCATGCTCAGTGGGGAATCTGTCTGAGATTCTCTCCCTTGCCGCCTCCCCCCCTTGAGCATACACTCTCTCTCAAAAAATAAATCTTTAAAAATACATATAAAAAAAGAAGATCAACACAAGTAAAACCTAGTTTTTTGAAAAGATAAACAAAACTGCCACACATTCTAATTTCAAACTATATTACAAGGCTATAGTAATTAAAATAGTATGGTATGGCATGGCATATAAAGAGACTCACAGGTCAAAGAAACAGAATTGAGAGCCAGAAATAAATCCACACATACATGGTCAATTAATTTATGGCAAAGGAGACAAGAATATACAATAGGGAAAGGAGATTCTCTTTAATTAATAGCATTGAAAAAATAGTTACATGCAAAAGAATGAAACTGGACCCCCATCTTACACCATACATAAAAAAATGAATTAAAACATTAAAACTGCTGTACTTCTTGTTTTCACCAAAAAATAAAAATAAAGTTCTGTGTTGTCTAGGCTAATAAAAGGTTGGGAAATCAAAAAAAAAAAAAAAAAATACTGTAAGCCATCTAACTCCTAGAAGAAAACATGGGGGTAGGCTCATTAATATCAGTCTTGGCAATGATTTTTTGGAATTAATACCAAAACAAAGGTCATAAAAGCACAATGAACAAGTGAGACTACATCAAACTGAGTAAGGAACAGGCAAGGCTAGGTAGGAAGAGACAAGAAGGGAACTCATGTCCGGGCTCACAGAAATCCCAGATGTGGAGAAATGTTACAGATGAGATATTAACCAAGGAGAAGGGAACACATTCATTGTTCTAAACAGAGACAAAATAGGCTCATGATATTTACCAGTCCACCATTTTGGTTTAAATATAGACAAGATATTCTCATGAAACTTAGAAACCCACCATGTATTGACAAATTTACCAAGTTCCCTGGTTAGTTTTTTATAAAAGACTGGCCATAACAGCCCTCAGTGACAACCCACTCCAGATCCTTCTCCCTCTAGAGAGCTTTTTTCTTTCCTTTCTGTTCTCATCTTCACTTTATAAACCTTCACTTCACTCTTTTGTGTCCACAAGATTCATTCTTCTACTCTTTGATACAAGAACCTTGCAACCCTACAACAAAACCAAAAACTTCTGCTCAGCAAATGAACCCATCATCAAAATGAAAAGGCAATACATGGAATGGGAGAAAATATTTACAAACCATATATCTAATAAGGGGTTAATACCCAAAATATATAAAGGACTCCTACAACTCAATAGAAAACTTTCCATTAAAAAAACCAGGCAGAGGGGAGTGCCTGGGTAGCTCAGCTGGTTAAGCACTTGACTCTGGATCTCAGTTCAGGTCTTGATTTTGGGGTGCTGAGTTCAAGCCCCACTATAGGCTCTATGCTGGGCATGGAGCCTACTTTAAAAAAAAAAAAATGAGCAGAGGAACTGAATAGACATTTTTCCAAAGACATACACATGGCCAACTGGAACATGAAAAGGAGTGTAACATCATTAATCATCAGAGAAATGTAAATTAAAACCACAATGAGATATCACCTCATATCCATCAGAATGATTATCAAAAAAACAAAAACAACAACAACAAAAAAGTGGTAACACACATTGCAAGAATGTAGAGAAAACATAACCCCTGAGCACTCTTGATGGGAATGTGGGAATGTAAACTGGTGCAGATACTGTAGAAAATACTATGGAGTTCCTCAAAAATTCAAAAATAGAACAGCCATATGATCCAGCTATTCCACTTCTGGATATTTATGTTCAGAATCAAAATCATTATCTCAAAAAGATATATGCACCCCCTTGTTCAGTGCAGCACTACTGCAATAGCCAAGACATGGAAACAACCTAAGTGTCCACTGACAGATAAATGAATGTCGAAAATATGATACATACACACAGGAATATTACTCAGCCACAAAAAAAGAGAAGTCCTCCATTTGCAAGAACATGGATGGGACCTGAGGACATTATGCTAAGTGAAATAAGTCAGAAAGAGACAAATACTGTATGATCTCACTTATATGTGAGAACTTAAAAAAAAAAAAACAGGGAGTGGCCAACAGCCTGCAGATAAACATACCTAAGTCTTATGTAACTACTGCAATAAATCCTTCATCCATGACTCTCCATCTGTCAGAAAAACATAGTACAATAGTAGGAAACACAAAGAGAATAAAAAAAAACTACCAGACATGGATGGACGAGCTCAGAACCAGATCAACAAAACAACTCCTACATTTCAACTGCTACAATATTTAAACTGCTACATTTCAGGATACCTCTCAGGCAATTCCTTGCTCTTCCTCCTGCAAAAACAATGATCCTAGTCTCCCTTCTCCCTAGTCTCCTGGGTCCTCCTCACCCTGGTATGATGCCAACACCCAATGGGGGGACCCTCCCATGCCAATGATGGACCCTCATCCTCCTGGGATGATGCCAGTGTACCTGCTTCTGGAATGAGGCTACCTCTGGGAAGCCACATGCCCATGATGCCTGGGCCCTCCTATACATCCCATGATGGTGCCCACTTGGTCAGGAATGACTCAAACAGACAGATAAGGAGAGATGGGAACCTCTTTATATCTATTTTATGTTACTTGTTCTACTTCACCAGAAGATCATGGTATTGTGACTTTGGGTGTTTTCTAACAGCAAGACAAGAAAGACTTGCTCCCCCTTCCTATCAAAGAGAATAGTTTTTACAGGGGAGTTAGTAGGAGGAAAAAAAAAAGTAGTTTTCATTTGTATTGTGAAATGTGAAAATAAAATTGTCAACTCTTTTAGTTAAAAAAAAAAAAAAACACTTGGGGGCACCTGGGTGGCTCAGTGGGTTAAGCCTCTGCCTTCGGCTCAGGTCATGATCCCAGGGTCCTGGGATCGAGCCCTGCATCGGGCTCTCTGCTCTGCGGGGAGCCTGCTTCCTCCTCTCTCTCTGCCTGCTTCTCTGCCTACTTGTGATCTCTGTCAGATAAATAAAGAAAAAATCTTTAAAAAAAAAAAAACACTTAAATACAGTCACCAGATTGGTAATTGTAGAGGATGGGGAGGTTGGAGAGAAGTGGGTGCAAATGGATGAAGGTGGTAAGAAGGTACAAGTTTCTAATTGTAAGGCAAGTGCTAGAGTATAATGTACATGCAATATGGTGACTATAACAATAGGGCATGTACATTTGAATGTTGCTAAGACATTAGACCTTAGAAGTTCTCATTACAAGAAAAAAGTAACTATACAAGCTGATGTTAATTAGATTTACAATGTTAATTATTTCACAATACAGACATATATCAAATCGCTATGTTGTACACCTAAAGCTAATACAATGTTTTGTCAATGATATGTCAACAAAATTAATTTTTTAAAATAAATTGATAGAAACCATTGGAAAAACAATTTAGTACTAATTAAAATAGCCAAAAAATGAATGAAATATTTACACACAATACTTTCACTCACAGTAGTTTTTAATAAAACTCATGGCAGTAGAAAAATCTGTGAAATAAAAAACTATATAAAATTATTAACTATATCATTTTCTAATAATGAAATATATTATATAATAATTGCTGCATTTAAAAAAAATCAGGTACCAAGAATAAATCTAGTATCCCTGTACAGTAAACTATAAAACATACAAATGACCACAGGAGAATTGTGGAGTAGGAAGCACCTACCATCTTGCCACCTAGACAATGGCCACACTGGCAGAATATGTCTGATATAACTGTTTTGGTATTCCGGAGTTTATTGAAAGCTGCAACTACTAGTCAAGAGGATCAACAGTAAATTGCAGTTAATTTCAGTCAATCTGAGCTGCAAAGTTAGTAGCAGTGACCCAGTCACCTACCACTAGGAACAAAGCAAGCAGCAAAGCCCAAGTTCCTAAAATAGGCTGTACAGCTTACAATTACCAAGGTAAGCAAGAAGGACCTTATTCTCCAAATACCGAGAATCTGTATTCTCATTAACAATGGCGGTTTCTGCTCATGGATGAGGAGACATAGAGAAAGGCAGCCATTGTTGCAACAACCACCACCAATGTTACAACACATTTCCCATATAGCTAAGAGCACTTCCGGGAGACTTAAAGGGCTAGCACCTATTTTGTTTTATCTGTACCTCCTTTATTTTTCCCATTTTCTCCTTTTGGGAACCAAATTTTTAAGGATTACAGTATTATAAAATAATCACATATACAAAGGAATTCAAAAAGTCACAAAAATACTAGGGAAAGGCATAAACTCAGAAAAGACCTGGGAAGATTTTATGTTTACATATCAAGCTGATGTGTGGGAACAGAAATAATGAAAAACAGCAATTAAAAAAAAAGAAGGAAAAAAGGGAAGAAAAAAAACCAGCAAACCCTTGGGAAGGGGAAGAATCTGATTTCCTGACTTACTATATTATAAGATTCAACAAACAAACAAACAAACATACCACAAGGCATATAAACAAACAGGAAACCATGGGATGATTCAAAGAGAAAAAAAACAAAAAAACAAAAGAACATGTCCCTGGGGAAAAAAATCCAGAAAGCAGACTCAATAGACAAAGACATTATAACAACCATCTTAAAGCTTCTCAAAAAGCTAAAAGTCTTGTACAAAGTCAAAAAAGTGATCTATGAATAAATGGAAATATTAAAAGATGAAACATATTAATAAACCAAAAGGAAATTCTGGAACTAAAAAGTATAATAACTAAAATGAAAAACTCATGGGGCACCTGGCTGGGTCAGTTGGGAAAACATGCAACTCTTGATTTTGGGGTCATGAGTTCAAGCCCATGTTGGCTATAGAGATTACTTAAACTTTAAAATAAATAAATAAAATGAAAAATTCATTAAGAGACTCAAAAGCAGATTTGAGCAGGCAGAAGAAATAGTCCCTGGATTTAAGTAAAGGGAAAAGAAATAAAGATAACTTGAAGATATGATCATAGAAATTATCAAATCTGAGGGACAAAAAAAAATTGAGAAAAGTCAACAGAACCTAAGGGACCTGTGGGACACCAACAAGTAGACCAATATATGCAACACTGGTACCTCAGAGGGAGAAAAAATAAAGGAGCAGAGAAATTACTAAAATAAATAATCACCAAAAAATTTTCCAAATTTGATGAAAGACATGAATACAAACATCCAAGAAGTCCGAGGGACTACAAGCAGAATAAACTCAATGAGACCTGTACCAAGAAACATTAATGATCAAGTTGTCAGAAGATACAGGCAAAGGGAGAATCTTGAAGGTACCAAGAGAGAAGGAACTCCTCATATAACAGCGATACTCCATGCACTCTCTCATCAGTAACCATGGTGGCCAGAAAGCATGGGCATATTAAAGTACTGAAGGAGATAAGTGTCAACCAGAAATCCTGTATCTGGCAAAACTATCTTCTTCTTCTTCTTCCTTAAGTTATAAAGTTAGGTTGATGATTTGAGATATTTCTTCTTTTTTTAATGCAAGCATCTACAGCTATATATTTTTCCTTTGGCATTGCTTTTGCTGCATCCCATGTTTTTATTTTCATTCATTCCTAAGCATTTTTTAATTTCCTTGTGATTTATTCTTAGACCGACTGGTTGCTTTAGGTGTGTTTATTTCCACCAATTTTTGAGTCTTCCAGTTTTCCTTCCATTAATGATTTCTAACTTCATGCCATATAGTCAGAGAAGAATGGGAGAAAATATTTGAAAATCATATTTCTGGTAAGATATTAATATTTGGCATGTAGAGAGAACTACTAAAACTCAAAAGTAAAACATAACGTGATTCATTAAAGGGCAAAGGACTTGAATAGACATTTCTCCAAAGAAGATACATGAATGACCAATAAGCACATGAAAAGATGTTCAGCATCACCAATCATTACAAAGTCCATATCAAAACCACAATGAGATATCACACCACACCCATTAGGACAGCTATTACATAAAAAAGAGAAGAATGAGTTTTAACGAAGATGTGGAAAAACTGGGACCCTTTGCACTGCTAATGCAATGTAAAATGGTATGGCTGCTATAGAAAACAGCACAGTGTTTCCTAAAAAGATTACTATTAGAATTACCATATGATCCAAAAATTCCACGTTTGTGTAGATATGCAAAAGAACTGAAAGTAGAGGTAGAGACACCTGTACACCAATGTTTATAACAGTGTTAGTCACAATAGCCAAAAGGTGAAAGCAACCCAACCCTCCAAAGAAATTTATACCAGATTCCAGAAAAAAAAGGAATCAGAACTTCAATTAGGAAAATAACCTCTAGGCGGTTGTTCTGAATCTGATATCTCATATAAATCACCACAAATTAAAATACCACCTAGCTAACCTATTTCTATACTTGAGACTGAAGAGGTCTTTCCAAGGATAAACTAACATATTCTACACAATAAAATTTTAAATTTATAAACTACAGAAGATACTATGATCAAAGTAGAATTGATAAGTAGGAAACTTCAAGAGATTTTTACAACGTGTTATATAACAGAGTTAATAACTTTAATAAGTTCTTTAATAAGTTCTTACAAGTCAGTAAGAAACAGATGGAACACCCCAATACATACAAAGACTAAGCGAAAACTCACATAAATAGAAAATCCATCTTCACTAAAAATAAAAAATGACTGAAATGAAAGCAATTTCATATGAACAGTTATATTTATTTTTGCCAACAGGTTATCAAAAAAACTTTTCAATGATAACATTTAATTCTGGTTAGAATATTAAAAAATGACACTATAAGAATTTATAAAAAATTTTTATATGTTTATAAAAAATAAAAAATTTTTAAAAATTATAAATCAAGAGACAAAAGGAAATTAAAAGGAAAAAAAGAGAAGAGAAAAAAAGAATTTATAAAAAATTTTTTAAAAAGAGTTTATAAAAATAAATACACAAACTTACTGTGGCAATGCTAAACAAATAAAAAATGAAAAATATCTGAATGCCCATTCATAAGGGAGCATATATTTATAAAAGTAGATACATCTCTACGTATTGATTGGCAAACTACCAAATTACAAGAGAAAAGCAAATTTTCTCATTTACTCTCCAGCATTCCTAGACATTATCATGGTATTTTACAAATGAGGTAAAACTGAGGCATAGAGAAAGAAGTTAAGCAAATAGATTGAGATAAAATTCAACACCATACTATATACATTGTACAGGTATATCATTTACCACAGTGTAATATCATAATAAACAGGTAATAAATATTAGTTAAAAGTTTTTAAAAGAGTAATAGAAAGTTTAATAAATATATGTATTTTCAAATAATAAGTTGCTATCTAGAAAAAATAAACATGCTACTTCAAAGAGACCATTTTAATTCAGATTTCCTTTTCAGCCTTGGTGTTTTCTAACTATTCCTTTATTTTTGGCATAAAACACAGTATTTTTTTCCTGCATAAATTCCATTCAAGTTGTCATTATAGTCAACAATAACAGTTGTGAACACTAAAGATAGGCTAAGATTAAAATAAGATCTTTAGCCTTCACAAAACATTTTTCCTCAGGTTTCATCGAGGGCATAAGTGCTAAATTTTCAGAGAAAACTTCCTCATTTTCAGTCATAGCTCCCATTCTCCTACACACCAATTTTTAGTTGTTAATTGACACTATATCTTTGTAACGAAGAGTTGGCATATTTACTACATTCTTCACAATAATGGCAATAACAATAATGTGAGAATATCATGTCTCCTCAGAAGATCTAAATTCATATTTCTTCTTCCTGATTCTAAGATAGGCAGGCAGGGAGGAGGCTGGCTGCAAGAGTCCCATCCTTGAGCATACCCTGTGTTCATGCTATATTCAGTTTAAATCAGGCACATATACTAAAATCATGGTACAGCCATATTTGCAATTTATTTCCATGGTTTAAGGAATATAATACTCCTCCTTAAGCCAAACGGTAATACTAGGGTGGCTGTGACAACTGCCTTGGCAGCACTGGTAATAGTAACAGGGGTGGCAGTGATCTCGGAATCCCATACTGGTATCCTCACCATAGAGGACTTCAGGAGCATCAACTACAGCACCAGTAATGGTACTTTTGATAGTACCATCAATAAGAGAAACACAAAAATAATGACCACCATTTATTAATCACTTACTAAGTTTTTGGCATAATATTAAGAACTTTACATAGTTAGCTCTTTAAATCTGCACAATAATCTTATAAGATTTGTTACTACCCCTGTTTTAAAGATAAAATAAGTGACTTGCCCAAGGTAAATCAGCACATTTGCAATACTGCTAAGATCTGAATCCAGATGTCTGGCTCCAAATTCTATGCCTATTCTAAATGTAACAATCAAAAAACACTACCACCAAGAGAATGAATTTTCAGAGCCCACATCAAAAAAAAAAAATAATAATAAATAAATAAATAAATAAGACAAAAGCAACTTCAGATTTCCATTTCTCTTACTGGCTCAGTAAGCTACAGTTGTTAGTAGAATTCGGCTATCTCGAACAATTTTTTGAGGAATTCATTCAGCCATTCACTCAACAAATAGTTCCTGAGTACTAAGTGCCAATTCTAGAAACTTGACAGTTCTAGAATCTTGACATAAACATGGTGAATACAGTAAGATGGAGAGAGACAGACAAATGGATGGTCAGACTGATAGACGGCCAGATAGACAAATAGCACAGAGGTGGAAGAGGAACAGAAAACTGTCAGAGGAATAGATTTCAGTTATATCAAATAAATTAAAATACTGAAATAGGTAACTCAATTTTCATTAAAAATCTGCATCTATTTTCCCAAAACACAATTACAGTATATTGTACTTTTTTGAAACTGATTATTAGCCACAGACTGCTGGTTCCAACAGCCATCTCAAGCCACCTGGGGACAAAAGTCATACTAGCCACCAGAGCACATTTGCCTCACTTTTCACAATAACACATCTATGGGGGAAGAATAGAAGCTCATTAGAATAAATATTTATTTTAAGTAAAGTTATCACTAAACATACCTTTCAGTTAAAAAGGAGTTCTTGTGAGGATTTAGACTTTGACAAGATTCTAGGCTGTCATCAGATGATGAAGAAAGCTGCTCTGATTGCAAGTTGTCTGTATCACCCAAACTGGCCTCAGTTACAGATGAGGTCTTTATGTATTTTCTTCCTAACTCCGTTCCCAGGACATTCGTCAATATAACTCTGGGTATCCTGTCACACAAAATAACAAACACTGTACTGTACTGAAGTTTGCAGTAAAAAAAAAAAAAATGTATTCTAGGAAGTTGACTTTTCAAACATTTTCATCTTAGCACAAGCTATTAGAACTATATCACTCTAGAAATCAACCCATAAATACACTGTATGAACACATCTTTTTATATTTCTAGAACTACTTGTGTCTTACAAATTGACACAGATTAGCCTGCCACAATAATGGCTTCACTGTACTAATGGATGCTATTGGGGTGCTTAAAATTTTAACCAATTTTTCTCAAAAATTCTTTCTCTTTTCCAGTATTTATAAAAAAGAGACTACTACAAACAAATTCAAGAAATCTTTATTCTTCTCATTCAACAGAAAGTCCTTGATAAATTACATATTAGTAATTGGCAAATGAGAAATGCTAAATCTAACGGGAAAGAAATCATTCAGAATGCATCAATGGTAATGATAGATTCCATAAGTGAAACCGCACACATACCGGTGGTAATATATATGCTTTATTTAACAGCACCAAGGGAAGAGCCAATAAATCAAATGTCTAGAAAATTAAAGGATATTTTTTAAAGCTCCAAACTTTTTAAAATTGGTGGGGTTCACATCGAATGTACTATATCAAAGCCTGGTATCTTCTTAAACAGAAGAGGATAAATATAATCTTTTCTTGGTTAGCCAATAGTTATTATGTAACAACTGATACACTTCGCCACACCACAATTATGCCCTAAAGCAATTATTTCGCCCTGAACTGACCAACCCAAACCAAATTACTGGGATGTTTTTGTTCTTGTTACTGCATTTTTTTTTTTAAATTTTCTTATCTCCTCTTTGCCAGATATTCTCCTTGACTGTTATCAATATGTCACTTGCAGCACTTTACTGACCCTTTATGAGAAACAATAGAAAACACTTAGAAAGGGCCTGAGTATTTCTGTTTAAATGAAATGTGAGCTTCCCTGTACTCTGTCATATTTGCTGTAGTGCCTAGAGGTTTTTTCACTTATTTTTACGACATAGAAACATTATGTTCTTTTCACACTATGCTCCAGACAGGATGGAATTTCAGATCTTAGGAAAACTTTAAAATAATTTGAGTCTGCTCTTTATTTTAAACAGGTGGAACTCAAAGCTCAGAAAAGTTAAATGGCTGAAGGTATAACTCTTCCTAGTAGAAGAACCTGGACCTATTATCTTTTGGTTTCTTTATTTTATTCCATTACACGTATCCTTAATACTAAGTTGCCAAAGGATCCAGTTAACTGGGCTTTTCTATAGATACTGCAGGAAATCTTTGAAAGTATGCATTTCTAGCACAATCTCCACAAAAAAAGTACTGCAATGATTAAGTAGTATATGTGAAGTAAAAGCAAAGTGTAGTCATAAATACAACTCCCTAAACTAAGAGTTTGAGTGAAGAAAGAAGGGGAAGAAAATCTGTTATCTAGTACAAACACTAATTAGGAGGGAGGGAAGGCAGAGATAGTTTTCTACTTCTCATATGATTTAAATCTCTAAGGATACTAGTTATTACTGTCTGCTTTGTGTATTTGATGCCTGACAGAAACCTCCTTAAAATCCTCAATGTGATGTGGGAATGGAGGCAATATAGGAAAAGCAAGGAGTCTCAAGATTTTTTTCATCTCACCTCACACTAGAAATTGCTATAAAATAAATCACTAAAAAAACTTCAACTATAGTTTAATGAAAACTCATCTGTGTTTCTCAGTAGTTTAGGGAAAATACAGAAATATTAGCACAGATAATTTTACTCAGGTTAGAAGTCTTTCCAAATAAATACCTTAATGCAAATAAATTTTACTTATTTTTAGGATATGAGAGAATCTGATATATTGATAACTTATTTTAAGAATTGATAACATACTCTTTTTACAGTCCCCTATCACTACTGAATTCTAAAATATGGCTTATAATAAAAATAATCTAAAAACTGTAGTATTTCAGTAAATAGAAAATTCAGGGCACATAAGGAGATACATCAAAGAAATATCAGCTCTCAGCATCTCTGTTTAAATGCCTGACTGTAACATGTTTAAGTATGTTTTAAAATGCTGAGTCCCTAAAAAGAGCTCTCTCTCCAAAAAGGAGAGATGGAGTCCATAAAAGATTACTTTATACAAAGTGTTGAAAAGAATAATCAGCAACAAAAAGTACAAATATCAGCAAGCAAATGGCAAATTTTAAAGATCAGAATTCTCTTCTCAGTAATAAATGATCACCATATTCTTACACAGTTTATTTTGCCACTAGATTTAAAGAAAGCAAAAAGCAAAGAAAATATGAAAAAAAGAACTCTGGAGGATAAACAAGACCTTTAAGTTAAACAAACAGATTAAAGTCTTTCCTAAAAGAGAAAAATATCAAAATTTACCCAAAAGCCATCTGAAAAGATAATACACCAAGACTGCAGTAGAATCTGCATCTCTAAAGCACAAGCACCCTAGGGGGCCTTTTAAGCTATTAGAAGGTTTAAGGCACTATCTCAGCAGCAGTATATCTTTCAATAAGATAGCACTCTATTATAATGTAAACAAAATGTCACAAGAAAAAAATTAAAGATAAGTAGAATATTTAAAGGTCAATAATTTAGGTATCATTAAAAAATGTAATAAAATCTAATTCCTGTGTTACTTATGAAAAAAGTTAAATTTCAGAAGAGTAAAAAGCACTGAGGTACAGGAATTAAGACCAATGACTCTAGAGTCAGACAAAAACAGGTCCACGTTCTGATTTCAGCACATAATAATACACCTTAGTCAAGTTTTTACCATAATTTTTCCTCTTAGCATTGACATTCTCATCTCTAAAATTAAGAGAAAATCTATCTTACAAAGTTGTTAAGATGAAATGAAATATTAGATGTAAAGCAGTTAGTATGGCACACAGTAAGTATATAGTACAAGGAAACTCACTTTAATTTTCCTATTATTGAAGTCCTCCTAAAAAGTCATAAACTATTCTTTCAAATGGTGCTTAATTGTCCTAATTTATCATACTCTGCAATCTTGATGAAAACGTTAGAAAAGTATATAACTAAATAGTTAGCAATGCCTATAGCACACCAAGATTTTCATAACACACAGCCATAGCACAAACATCTTTCATCAACTATTTGCAACTCACGTAATTTGGGTATCTTGAAGAAACAGAACTCTGTGAGAGCCTTACAGAATACAAATCTATATACTGATGTCTAAGTTCATAATACCTAAAATATCTTTGATATAGAACTATATAAGTTAGGACTGCCATAGAAATTTCATGGCTAGTCAGAATTTCAAAAGATTCTTAATTTTCACAAGAAATATATAAAGGTATATACTTTATCTTTCATACTAAGTCAATATGGAAGAAAGGACTAAAAAATGGTCATTTCACAGTCTATCCAATTTTTTTCTTCAGTATGTAAGTAGTAACAGTAAGTAAAATAAAATTACATTTATTTAAGTTGATTTACTAATATTATGAAATCATATTTCAAAATATAATATGCTAAACCAAAGCAGAAACAAATTTTGTAATGCAGTGAGATGAAGCATAAAGTATACTGGCCTGAGAATTAATGCCATTTATTGATTGTTTCTCTGCATGGTTATTTTCTCTGATTCTTAATTTTTTAAGTTATAAATTGTGGAGTCCTTACCTGCGTAAGTAGCAAGATATGTAAGATTCAAATAATTTAATAAATGAGAAAAGTTGGTAAGAGCTATTAATATAAACATGTTAAAAGCAAATTTTTAAAGAGATGCAACCTTTTTTGAATGACAACATAATTATATCTGGTAAGAAAACTATAATATAGCAAGCAAAAAAATTATAATACTAATTTAGTTTTTCATTTTGTTGTCACTTAGATGAATACCTTTCAAAAACTGTATTATGTAACATTTTAATAAGGTTCTTATAAATCCACTCTTAGATGATACAATTCAAAATGTATTACGTTTCTTAAGCTATGTAGAGAAAACAATTTTAACTGCTGAATATTTCTTAAAAGTGATTCATAGATATTCTAAATTTGCTCTTTTCTTTTACTAAGCTAAATTTTAAATGAATAAATTATCACTCAACTAATACCAGCTTAAAGAAAACTTAAGGTGATAGGAATACTACAGTATCCAAAAAATCTTACCATCACAATATCTAAATTATGTATTCTCTTAAAACTTCAAACATGTAGATATAAGAGAAAAATTAATAAATATTATTAGGGATAGTCCAAGAACTGGAACCTAACTTTTCTTAATGGAATAGGGGTATATGTCCTGACATAAAAGGCAACATAACCATTTTAGATCCTAAAATACAAATAAAATTTCTAAAAAAAAATGTTATTTTGGTGTGACTGAATAATATTGGTTTACTTAATAGCTGAACTTTAAGATGAAATTAAAAACCAAAAAAAAACTTTCCTCTGTTTCATCTCTCTGAAATAATGAAATTCTAGCTAAGTAAACATGAAAATAAGACAAAAAGCATCACGTCAAGGTTAAGCAACAACTGAAGAAAAGAATAAGTCTCCTATTCCACACAGCAAGTCCTATACAGAAAATGTTACCCAAACCCATTACTCAAAACTGTTCTCCAGTTCTTATTTAAGCTTGTAATATCTCTTTTCCTGGTTGTCACCAAAATTACACAGCAAATAACTAGTTCTAATGGATGAAAATACATTTCTATCAAAGAGACAGATGTAACTCTGTTGAGAAGCAACCTCTCCCTTGAATTCAGCAAAAATTGATTGAGCATTTAGTTATGTGCCCAGCAATGTGCCAGGTATTAGTATTAGAGTAAAAATAATAAAATGTAGTTGCTGCCTTTATGAAGCTAATATCAGGGAGGAAGAGAAATTAAATATAATATAGTGTGATAAGTGCTATGATATATGACCAGGCTGCTTAACAAGACAAAAAAAAAATGGATTAAACACAAATTAGGGTGTGGAATCAAGGACACTGTCCCAAAAAGATGGCAAATGAGTTCAATGTTAAAGACTAAAAGATGTCAGTAAAAGGGAAAAGGAGAATTGTTTCCAAAATAAGAGAACAAACAGCATGAACTCAGAGGTATAAAACAGGACTATACATTCATTGAGCTACCACTAGTTCCCTAGAGATTAAAGCTCAGTTATCATAATATGGAGCAGACAGACACAAAGCTAGAGATAGGCAAAGGTGAGATCATTAAGGACCTTGTATGCTAAGCTAAGGAGTTTGAGCTTTATCCTGATGGCTATGTTGAGCCACAGATGGATAGATGTTAAACTAAGAACAGAAAGTAACATCTGCCTTTGAGAATGAGTAACTTAGCAACAATATAGAGAAATAATAATCAAGAACACCAAACACAGGAAGCCCAATACTATCATAGTAATAAAGGCACAAAATTATCAAGGCTTGACTGGGGCAGTGGCAATAAAAATGGAGAAGAGATCATTTCAAGATATATTTAGGAAGCAAACAACTACACATGAAAAATGACTAGCTATAAAGGATACGAAAGAAAAAAAATAAATAAAGGATAAGAAAGAAAGAGGTGTCATATACTCAGACAGGGGATACAGAAATAGGAATAAGTCTAAGAAGAAAGATAACACATTCATTCAAACTCCATATACTCCATATACAATTCCTTTAAAAAGTATGAAACAAAACTGGTCTTATTTTATAAATTAAACTGTACACATATCATTAAAAATCTGTGGGTAATATTTCAATATCACCTCCTTTCCATAAAAATGCATGTAAAATACAAGAAAGCTCACAAAGTCAAAAGTGGTAAAGACTCAGATTAATATTTAATAGGTATGCTAAAGATAAAGAAAATAAAAACTGAACTATTCTGTAAACTCTGTTAAGACATAAATAGATAAATATATATACCTTCATTTTCTCCATCTTTAGCATACCTTTCACATGTTATTTTATCTAGGTCCGTTATCTATCTATCTATCTATATATGTATCTTCATTTTATATCATAAATGAATCTCTAAAAACATGTATATGTGAATCAAATTATAAAGTAAGTTAAATGTACTAAAGATACTTGGCTTTAAAAATAATTTTATGTCAACTTACTTAATGAAGTGTAAAACTATCATTAATTTTGTAAAGTAGATTGTCAGCTTTAAGATTTGCTTTCAAGTGGGGTACACCTGTATATGCAGATCTTCTTAAAAATCATTCCCAACAATCTTAACAATTTTAAGATTATTGGACTTCTACTATTTTAAATGTGGTAGGTTGAACAAAATCAATACTGAACAACATACCTTTTAGATAAATTAAGGCTTTGGTGAAGAAGTTCTAATTTTTGACATGTCTCTAGGCTGTCAACAGATGTCGAAGGCAATGAGTCTGATTGCACCTTGTTGGCATCACATAAATTAGCATCGTTTCTAGGTAGGGTCTTTCTGAATTTTCGTCCTAAATCCGTCCATAGGACATTCGTCAACACAACTTTGAGTTGCCTGTTACACACATAAATAATTAATACATAAAGTACTAAACATTGTATAATACATGAAGTAATCACAAATTATACCAAAAGAAAACCTCCAAAAGTTCTCAATTTCAGTTCTTCAGTCAATTAACTAGAGTAATAAATAGGTAAAATATGTGCTTAACCATTCTCAAATATATATTAATAAGTCTATTTACTTTTACTGGACTTTTCTTCATAATTCTCTCTGGTATACTACAAGTGTGGCCACACACACATACATATAGCTGTTGGAATCCATGATAACCCATCTGCGCCTATTTATACTTTTAGTGAAACAACAATACACATACGCATAACTCACAAGAGGCAACCACTTCCTGCACTATAATTGTGTTTTTAGTATTTGTTGATTAGGAAAGCATTATTAAAAGTAAAGGTAAGAGGCACCTAGATGGCTCAGTCTGTTAAGCGTCTGACTCTTGATTTTGCCTCAGGTCATGGTCTCAGGGTTGTGGAATCAACCCCACATGGGGCTCCTCATTCAGTGAGAGTCTGTTTGAGATTCTGGCACTCTCCCTCTGCCCCTCACCCTGCTCTCATGCGCTCACACTCTCTCTCTAAAAATAAATGAAATCTCTAAAACTAAAGGTGAAATACTACATCGTCTATAGTCTTAAGTCTACATAGTCTTATGTCTTCATAGTCTTAAGATACAAGCTTAATTTTACCTTATTTCAACAAATAAGTCAATTTAAAACATTTGCTTTTACTGTACCTATACCCTTTTCAAAGGTATAACTGATAAATGCAAGGAGCTTCAGCTTTTTGCCTCATTACATTTTAGCCATTACTCCATTCAATATATCTTTTGCTGATAATAAGAGAATAGTTCTTGCAGTAGTGTGGACAGGCTACCAAATGGACTCAAAACAACATCAAATGAGAAATGTCTGAAAGCGGGCGTTGGGGTGGCTCAGTCGGTTGGGCATCTGCCTTCAGTTCAGGTCATGATCCCGGATCCTCAGATAGAGCCCCACATCAGGCTCCTGAGCAGGAAGACTGCTTCTCCCTTTCCCTCTGCCTGCCACTCCACCTGCTTGTGCTCTCTCTCTCTCTCTGTCAAATTAATAAAACCTTAAAAAAAAAAAAGAATGAAATGTCTAAGAGAATTGGAAATGTTTAATCATAAGAGTGTCTATTCTATTCCCCAGAACCCATTTTAGGCATTGTTTCTTTAACAAATGTAAGAATATTAAAAAACTGAAGTGCCTGACTGGCTCAGCTAGTGGGATATGCGACATGATCTTGGGGTTGTAAGTTTGAGGACCACTGAGTGTAGAGATTACTTAAAAATCATTAAAAATAACAATAATAATAATAATAATATTAAGAAACAAAGCAAAGTGCTCATATATTTTAAAGATAAAACAGATCTTGGGGTGCCTGGCTGGCTCAGTTGGTAAAGCATGTGATTCCCAACTTTGGGGTCATGAGTTCAAGTCCCACACTGGGCCTAGAGTTTACTTAAAAAAAATAAATAAAAGATAAACTAGGTTTCAAAGAGATCACTTGTTTGTAGCTGCCACTTTGGGCTATCTTCAGACCGTTTGGAAGACCAGTATAAGTTTTCAGGGAAACCTTCATAGAATGCACTGAGACTCCAAATACTTTGAGTTAAAAAAAATTGTTTTTTAATCTACAGGTTTTAGAATTATCATTAAATAATAAAGAGATGAGTGACATGTCTATGAATAAATACTAATAATTCATTCTTCATTCAACAAATACTTACCAAGTACCTTCTAGTCAAACAACTGTACAAGCAGAATCTAGAGATTCAGCAATAAACAAGATGGTTACAGTGCCTGCCTTCATGGAGCTTACATTCCAGAGAACAATTACCCAATTAATTACTTAATTACAAGTATGATAAATGATAAGAAGTTGAAGTATAGATACTATACTTATTCTGAATTAGGTCACAGGAGGTTTTACCTGGAATATGACCTTTGAGTTGAAGCTAGCCACTATCCAAAAGAAACAGGTAGAATGAGTGTCACTCATCTCTAAAGAGAAGTCCAAAAGGAGGACAAAATGCAAATGCGCTGATATGAGTAAAGCTAGTTGAAGAAAATCAGACTTACCTGGCTCAACTGCTCAGACTGAAGAGGAAACTGTACAAGACAGGGATGGACAGTGAGGCAAGACTGATGAACTATATCAATGATTTGAGATTTTATGTCAAGAACAATAGAAATTCACTAGTTTTAACAAGAGAATGATGGGCTCACAGCTTGCATTATTAAAAGATCACTCTGATCTCTTATTAAGAATGAAATGGAAGCACTAAGTTTAAGGGTTATAAAAATGAATTTAGAGGGGTAACAATGACTTTATCAGGGGCAGTTTAGTGGAATCGTAGGAGCAGAAACCAGAACACAATGGAATGAGTAAATGGAAAAGGAGGAAAGGGGAACAGCAAATGTAGGCAGTTGACATAAGACTGAAAGGGGGATACAGAACAAGAGCTGAGGACAAGCAAAGATGCGAGAAAAGTTTTCTTAGTCATTGGTTCATTAGTTAGTTAGCTTAAGACAAAAGACATCTGTGTAAATTTAAGTGCCTAGGGAAGATGTCAACAGAATAGGGGAGGCTGAAGATAAAAAGAGACAAATAATTAACACAGTAAATTTCTCAAGAAATGATATAAGAGCTAATATTTTTTTAACATGCACTATATACCATGCACTATGCTAACCATTTTATAATGAGTTACTTCATTTACACCTCACAATTACTCTATGGGGTACAATGGTAATTCTTCTGCAATTAAGACTAATATAGAATGATTAATAATTAAGCCCAAAGTAAAATGTAAATAGTGAAAGTGGGATCGAAAACCATACACTCTCAACTCTACTGCCAGCACTCCTAACTGCTCCACTATGACAGTTTACGATGGAAGAAGAGGCACCCCTTTCCTTCTTCCAGGAATTAAAAGGAACCAAGATCACCTTTTCAAAGTGATAGGAAAAGTAAAGGAACAAAGGCTTGGGAAGAGAAAGATTTCAAATCATCACTGTGGAGAGGGAAAACACAAGCTGATTAGAAAAACACAGTAGGATTATCTTGCAGTTTAGGCATCCAGTGAGATTAATAACCATGAATTTACAATGACACAAATATACTCTGTTTTGTGATATATTTTCCACAACTGCTCAGCCACCATAGTGTCAGCCCAATGCAAAAAAGATAATTAGCTTCACAGGTGATTATTAACTACAAAAGACAAAGGCACCTTTATAATAGTAAGATTCCAACAGCCACCACCTTAACCAATGATCAAATGTAGAATCACCAACAGATGGACAAGCAAACCTTATGTGTCCTCTGATATGATGCAATAAGCAAATGACATCAGCTATGAAGTATTCTTATCAAAAATCTAAGGTGAATCCAAACCATGAGGACAAACCTAAATGAATCATAAAAGTCTAGAATATAGCACATTATATAAGACAACTGCTTAAACTCTTCAAAAAAGTGTCAGGATTTTTAATAAAAAAGACAGACAGTGGTATTCTAAGATTAAGAGGCCAATGAGACTTAATAACCAAAATACACGATGCACAAACTTCAACTTGATCCTATATATTAAAAAGTAATAAAATAGGGGTGCCTGTGTGGCTCAGTTGGTTAAGCGTTCAACTCTTCATTTCAGCTCAGGTCATGATCTCAGGGTTGTGAGATTGAGCCCCACCTTGTGCTCCACACTGAGCATGGGATCTCCGTGCTGCTTAAGATTCTCTCTCTCCCTCTCCCTCTCCCTCTCCCCTTCCTCCCAGCCCTCTCTTTCCCTCTCTAAAAAAAAAGTAATAAATTTTTCGAAGTAATAAAAAAAAATTGTGGGGACATTTAGGGAATTCTGATTAATTCTACACTCTACATTAGATTACAAATGAAATTACTATTAAATTTCTTCATAATATATTGTGGTAATGTGTAAGAAAATGTCCTTGTTCTTAGGAAACACAGGTTGAAATGCTATGTCTGCTACTTCCAAATGGTTCTAGGAAAAATGTGTATTATATTTCTATCTCTACATGTGTATATGTGATATGCAATTACATACATATATGAAAAGGCTAAAAGAAGGCAAGTGTGGATAAAAGTTAAGAATTGGTGAATCTAGATGAGGGATTTATATGAGTGTTTATAACTCTTGACAAAATAATCCCATGTCTGGAATCCTATACTAAGAAAAATATGAAAAATGGGAAAAGTTTATGCACAGAGTATTCTTCATGGTATAATTTATAAAAGCAGTGAACTAAAATTAACATTCAATGCTCAGAAACAGCAGAATGGTTAAGTAAACCAGGATAAAGCCACTTTAGCAAATGATACTCATTAATCTTCTACTTTAAATTTTAAGGTAGCCAGCTATCTCTGTTTTTTTTTTCTACTTGTCTTCATTTGTTTTCTTTTTTTTTTTTTTAAGATTTATTTATGAGAGAAAGAGAGAGTGGGAGGAACAGAGGGTGAGGGAGGGAGGACCTCATGTGGACTCCTGCTGAGTGCAGAGCTCAAGGTAGGGCAAAGCCCCTCTGGGGAAAATATTTATTTTATGTTTGTATATTTGGTTTTGTTGTGATTGTAATTTGGCTGACTAGCAGCAGGCAAAGGGAGATGTAGGCTCCCCACTGAGAAAGGAGCCCAACAGGGGACTCAATCCCAGGACCCTGGGATCATGACCTGAGCTGAAGCAGACACTTAACTGACTGAGCGACCCAGGCATCCTTGCAAGTTAAAGGACAGAAAAGGAGTTGTAACTGCAAAGACACAAGAGAACTTCTGGGGTAGTTTTCTATTCTGTGTGGTGGTTACCAAAGTATATTTACCTTATAAAAAACTTTTAAATTACAATAAATAATTTATTGTTTACCTTTTATTTTTTTTTTGGTAGATGCATTACATTTTACAGTATAAATAAAGAATAGAGAACACCTAAACAGAGAACTCCATCTAACCCAACATTGTATATCACATTCCTGCTAAAGTACTTGCCTAGGCTTTTTTAAAGCACCCAGTTATCTATTTACGAAATACCCCTCTCTAAGCTGTCAACCATGATACTATTAATTTACAATTGACTTTTGAAGAACATGGGTTCGAATTGTGCAGGCCCACTTACATGAGGATTTTTTTGGATGAATATAGTACAGTACTGTAATTGTATTCTTCCTTTCCTTATGATTTTAGTAACACTACCTTTTCTCAAGGTTACTTTAAGAATACAGTACATAGGGGTGCCTGGGTGGCTCAGTGGGTTAAAGCCTCTGCTTTCGGCTCAGGTCATGATCCCAGCGTCCTGGGATGGAGCCCTGCACTGGGCTCTGCTCAGCAGGAAGCCTGCTTCCCCTCTTTCTCTCTCTCTGCCTGCCTCTCTGTCTGCTTGTGATCTGTCAAATAAATAAATAAAATCTTAAAAAAAAAAAAGAAAAGAATATAGTATATAATACATAGATCATACAAAATATATGTTAACTGTTTATGTTTTTGGTCAACAATTGGCTATGAGTAGTTCAATTTTGAAGTCCAAAGTTAAATGCAATGGAACACTACATCAAAAACTAGTGATGCACTGTATGGTGACTAACATAACATAATAAAAAAATTAAAAATGGAAATTAAATGCAGATTTTCGACTGAGCAAGGGAGTTGGCAG
This sequence comes from Mustela putorius furo, assembly GCF_011764305.1. Taxonomy (NCBI): domain Eukaryota; kingdom Metazoa; phylum Chordata; class Mammalia; order Carnivora; family Mustelidae; genus Mustela; species Mustela putorius. Next base: position 27,885,198 of record NW_025421987.1, read on the forward strand.
GACTAAACCCCACATTGCTCAAGGATCAAATCTAATTTCATTTACAGGGGGAAATAATCACTGATGTATGTACTCAGAGTCTAAAAAATATTACACCTAGAAATAAAAATAACTATAATTTTTCTAGAGTACTATTTATATATTTGAAAACCTCTAATTGTAGGAAAATAACATAACTACAGCAGGAATTTTTTTTTTTTTTTTTTTGGCCTATGAACAAAACACGTACACTAGGTTTTCTTAAAAAGTATAAATTTTGTGTTCGGGTGGCAGGGCAGAAGGGCCGCCTAGGTGGCTCAATCAGTTAAACATCTGATATCAGCTCAGGTCATGATCACAGGGTCCTAGGATGGAGCCCGTGTCCTCCCTTTCTCTCCACTCTTCCCCTCCACTCCTGCTCACTCACTCTCTCTCTCAAATAAATAAATAAAATCTTTTTAATTCAAAATTTTTAATTACAATTTTTAACAAAAGCAGTTTACTCAATAAATATATGAGTTAGCTATATAATTGGGCTAAAAAAAATTGAGAAATCAGAAAAAATAATCATTCTCCAAAACTTGGAGTCCTATTTTTTGGTTCTGGAAACTAGCCAGAATAAAAGCAGTGTTTTAGTTTCTCTTTTCATAATTTGAGAGCATTTCTTATCCTTCAAAAACAGTGGCTGAAGGAAATAAGAATATGCCACCCCAAAATATGTCACTTTGGCATAGGGACTGTTTTGAACTGAAGAAAACTGAGAAACAGCAAATGCCAAAAAATAAAAAATCTTTGCCCGTCCACCACTTGCCTAAACGCAGGCTTAGACTATTCATCACTAGCAATTCTTATGAGCTCAGAGATAGAATCTATATAACAAGCCTAAACCTTATTTTCCATTAGCTTCCTTCATATTTTTACTTTCCCACCATTTGCCTTTCTTGGAAGTCTTTAAACTTTTTTGTCTTCTCACTTTTCCAGAAATTTATTATTCATTGTTAGATGCTACATAAGCCCAAGTTGTAATTACCCCTTTGAGTTACTCATCACAGCATTTCTCCTTCATAGATGCACATTCCATGTGGTAGTAAACTCTATGTTTGTCTAATAAATCTGTATTTTGTTAGTCTAATTTGCAGGGCATCAGAGAACTGAGAAGGGTAGAGAAAAAGGCTTTTTCTCTACATGGACAAAATATTTGAATACTTCACAAGAAAAAGACATGAATGGCCAATATGTATATGCAAAGATGTTCAATATTATTTATCTTGTGTTTCTGATCTTTAAAAAAAAAGGTTCCTTTTAAATTCTTAATCTCACAAAACAAACTGACGGTTGTTGGGGGTGGGGGGGTTATGGACACTGGGGAGGGTATGTGCTATGGTGAGTGCTGTGAAGTGTGTAAACCTGGCAATTCACAGACCTGTACCCCGGGGGATAAAAATATATTATATGTTTATAAAAAAAATAAAAAATTTAAAGAAAAAGGTTTCTCTTTTAAAAAGGGGGACAAGGGGCGCCTGGGTGGCTCAGTGGGTTAAAGCCTCTGCCTTCAGCTCAGGTCATGATCTCAGGGTCCTGGAATCGAGCCCCGCATCGGGCTCTCTGCTCATCGGGGAGCCTGCCTCCCCCTCTCTCTCTGCCTGCCTCTCTGCCTACTTGTGATTTCTGTCTGTCAAATAAATAAATAAATAAAACCTTTAAAAAGGGGGACAAGAGCAAAAAATTTCTGTAGACATACTGGAGAAGGTAATAAGGCCAATAAGTACAAGAAAATATGCTCCATATTGTTATTCACCAAGCAAAAGCAATTAAAACCACAATAAAATACCACTGCACATCTATAACAAGGGAGAGTGTGGAGGAAGTAAATTTTTCCTACACTGCTGGTGGGAATATGAAATGCACCATCACTTTTAGAAAACAGTTTGACAGTTTCTTACAAAATTAAAAATGCACTTTCATTGATTCAGCTATCCAGCTCCTAGGTATTTATCCCAAAGATTGAAAAAATAACCACACAGGCATTTATAAATGAATATTCACAGCAGCTTTAGTAGGAAAAAACTGAAAACAATCCAAATGTCCACCAAGAGTTGAATGGATTTAAAAGGGCTAAAAACATGTCACCCCAAAATATGCCATGTTGGGATATAACTCTGAGCTAAAGCCACTTGAGAAATAGCAAGTGCAGGAAAGGCTCTCTGACCTTCCCCTTTCTAAAGGTGGTCCTAAAATTTCCCATGAGAAAGGTGCCTTTTCTATACCAGGAAGACATCCTTATCACTGCAGACTGGGAGGAGACACCAAAACAGATTTACACAAACAAAGCTACAAATAATGACCTTTATCTCCCATTAGTTTCCCCCATATACTTCTCACATTCCCACAATTTATGTGCCTAGAAACATAAACCCTTCTTTTGTCTTGTCACTACACAAATTTATTGTTCCTTGTTAAAAAGATATATGGGTTGGGATGCATGGGTGGCTCAGTTGGTGAAGCAACTGCCTTCAGCTCAGGTCATGATCCTGGAGTCCCAAGATCAGTCCTGCACTGGGCTCCCTACTCAGCAGGGAATCTGCATCTCCCTCTGACCCTCCCCGCCCACGCTCTCTCTTATTCTCTCTCAAATAAATAAATAAAAATCTTTAAAAATAAATAAAAATTTCTTAAAAAAAAATAAAAGATATACAGGTTGTCAATCCTAACCATGTCTTTAGGTCTTCATTTTTCCTAAGAGCTTCCAATGTGCACTTTCTAAAAGATCAAATAATATTTGTATGTTTTTTTCTTGTTGATCTGTCTTATCAGCTTAATTCAAAGGCCTAGCCAAAGAACCTAAGAGGGTAATATGAACAGTGAGGAAAAAAAAAAAAATAGACACTGGGGTATCTGGCTGGCTCAGTCAATAGAGCATGCCACTCTTGATCTCATGACTGTAAGTTCAAGCCACATACTGGGAGTAGAGGCTACTTAAAAATAAAATATTTTAAAAAACAAGAGACAAAAAAGAATATATATACTTTGTTTTCATAGATTTCCAACTCTAGAAAGCAAACCTACAAATCTACAGTGACAATAGATCAGTAAGTAGGATTAGAGGTGGGTGGGCTTGAGGGGTAAGTGGGAAAGGGTACATGGAAAGTCTCTGGGGAATTGGGTATGTTCACAGATTGTGGTGGTAATGGTAACACAGGTATAGAAATTTGTTAAAGTTCATCAAAACCAGGGTGCCCAGATGGTGCAGTCGATTAAGCATCTGATTCTTGGTTCCCAGCCAGGTCATTATCTTAGGGTTATGAGATAGAGCTCTGAATGGGGGTCCAGGCTCAGCCTGGAGTCTGCTTGGGATTCTCTCTCCCTCTTCCTCAGCCCTTCTGACACAACCCCCCCGCCCCAGGGAGTACATTCTCTCTCTAAATAAATAAATAAATAATAAATCTTGTTTCAAAATGTCATCAAAATACACACATGTGTGTACTTTATTAGATATAAAATGTACATCAATAAAGGGATTAAAAGACATTAAGAGGGATGCATAGGTGGCTTAGTCAGTTAAATGTCTGCCTTTGGCTCAAGTTATGATCTCAGGGTTCTGGGATCCAGCCTGGCATCAGGATCCCTGCTCAGCAGGGAGTCTGCTTCTCCCTCTCACTCTGCCTTCTCCCCACCTGCTCATACTCTGCCTCTGTCCCTCTCTCTCAAATAAATAAAATGTTTAACAAATAAAAAATAAAAGCCATTAAGAACAAACAAAAATATTTATATTGTCTTTAGAAAATGAATCTACCTATTTGGTTTTCCTCATCAAAGCCAAATTAAATGAATCAAATGAGTAAATTTTTATTAATTTATAGAAGTATACTTTGCTAAAATTTGGATTGAAAAACTCATTAGAGTAAGTTCAAGGGCTTTAAAGAATCATCATCACCACAGTATGCCTTTCCAGTGTATGAATTTGTTACCTGGCAATTGCCCAAGTGCCTTAGGAAGCACCTTTTAAAGGAGAAAAGTATTTAAGCTGATACTTTGAAATTAAAACACTGGTACTTAATATACACATAGGACTACACTGATTTGGACTTTGAGGAAACTACAACCAACTGAATAATTTTAATCCATAATCCAGATAGTTACCACAATAAATTGCATGTCTTTTCCATATTCCCCTTTCTTACTGTCTTAGTCCATTCCAGCTCCTTTAACAAAAATACCATAGACTGGGTGGCTTAACAAAAAACAAGTATTTCTCACAGCTCTGGAGGTTAGGGAGTCCAAGATCAAGGCACCAGCAGGTTCGATTTGTGGTAAAAGCTTCATGGTTCACAGGTGGCCATCTTCCCACTACATCTTCACATGGTAGAAGAGATGAGAGAACTGCCTGGGGTCTCCTATTCATGAGAGCTCCACCCTCATCACCAAATCACCTCCCAAAGGCCTCCCATTTCCTAACACCATTACACTAGTGGTAAGGATTAGGATTTTAACATAGACACAAACATTCAATCCATAACATATACCTAATTTCAGCAATACTTTAAGCTTCTTTATCACATATTAATGACAATTCTTTTTTCCCTGAGGCTGCTCTTAGTAAACAGTTCCATCTTATTTCAATTGCATCTAGCACCAGCTTCACAGACATGAAACCTGCACAGCATACATATGCCATGCTTGTTTTAAAGCTCTGCTGTTGCTATCTTGAAATTCTTAATAATTTTATGTTCATACCTGTATTTTGTAAGTGAAAGTCACAAAACAATAATGCATGCACATGAACAGAGAAAATATTCACCACAGGCATGTCCAATCTTTCCTAGCTACTCCATTCACATATAATATTTTAGATGTCCATGAGCAAAAAATTCTGTTCGATTCAACATATGTGGGAGTTCCATGACATTCAAAGTGAGAAAAAGGTAAGCAGAGGCACTAAAAGTCCTGAGGCCACATTTTTTTCATTCAGTCTAATAAATGGTTCTGAGAGGAAAAAAAAAAAAAGAAGAATGGCATCTAAGAAACACAAATGACTAAGGCGCCCTATTGTATCCTTTCTTACTTCGGTTAATTCCCTGTGTTAGCCAAACACTTACACTGAAAATGATGACACAGCAGGAAAAGAAATGATAGGGCAACTCTTAGTTCCTTTTTTACTTTCATTCATTCTTATACATTATTATGCCAAAAATAGAAAGTTTTGATAGGATGTAGATTTATCAAAAAGTGATAAAAAGCTGCTAAGTTTAGTTTTGTGCAATATTTCTACTCTTCTGATAAGAACAAAATATATATATATATTTATATAGATATTTTCACAGTTTATATCCATAAAAACTATGAAATATAAATTGTACAATTTCAGTAATTGTGCATACTGGTTCGATGCTCATATCCATATTTTAAAAAGAATTAAACAGTATAAAGGTGAACAGCAAGATTCATCGTAATAATTTAATATTTTTCTTTTTCTTTACTTAGAACAGCACAGATATAAATAAAATACACCATGGTAAGTTGAGAAAGAGACAATGAAAGAAAGAAAAATATTTTATAGTTTAGCACTATGATATAATGGGAAATATATATTTGGTCTTTTATTCTCTGGTAAATACATCAAGATGCAAAGGGAGGTAACATATCCAAAAAGGTCATGGAAGCTCCACACCCCCAGCCCAAACCCTGTCCTATAGAACTCTTCTGTTTGGCTGTTCTTGTATTGTGTCCTTTATAATAAACCTATAAATGTAAATAAAATGTCTTGAGTTTTGTGAGCCATTCTAATAAATTATCAAACCTGAAAAGGAAGTCATGGAAATGCCCAATTTATAGCCAGCCAGTGAGAAATACCAGGGACAACCTGAGACTTTCGCTGGCATATGAAATAAATGCAGTCTTGTGGGACTGAGCCCTTAAATTGTGAGATCTGATGCTAATTCACCACAGAGTGTCAGAACTGAATAGCACTACATCCAGCTATACCTGGAAAGTTGGAAAATGGTACTGGAAAAAACACATGCATTTTGGTGTAAGAAGTGTTGTGAGTAAAAACACTTCATAAGTACCTTTATTTAGTTGCATTTTTTCTTTTTTCTTTTTTTTTTTTTTTTTTTAAACAAGGGACCCTGCACTTCCATTTTGTCCAAGGTGCTACAAACTATAGCTGGTCTTACTTGCACAGTAACGTTAACAGAAGAAAGGAATCCAGACAGAACCACTGTTCCAGGCCCCACACCTTTTCAGATGACATCAAAATCAACACAACCATTGAGACAGATCTAAAATAATAAAATAATTCTAATGTGTCATATGTCTTATTAGGAATTATTAGAGATATGATTTAAATTGTCTTATTTAATGTGTTACGGTCCTAGACCTACTGTAATACTTGATAACAAACTCATAACGTTGGAGAATAGAGCAAACATCTGGCATAAAGATCACTTTAACCAAAGACAACTGAGAAGGAGCAGATAGGAGAAAACCTCTCTGAATTACGCTGATACCAAAACTAGACAAAGACATTGCAAAAAAAGAAAGGCCAAGATCTGTGATAAACACAGATACAAAAATGCTCAACAAAATATTAAAAAACGGTATTTGACAATGCACTAAAAGGATCATTCACTATTCAAGTAGAATTTATTCCAGGGATGATCGGAAGGTTCAATAATTGCAAACCCATCAATGTGACACATCACATTACTATGGTATCTCTCCCAATCGAATGGGAGCCCCCAAATGTGTGGCAACCCACATGGGTAGAAGCTGGTGGTACAGGCAGTGAAGGGATTCACCTGAGGCAAAACAAAGGCAAGAGATGTTTATTAAATACAAAACAAGGGAGCCACAAACAGGACAGCAAATCAGAGACTATCTGCAATGAGACAGTGAGAGAAGACTGTATTTAAAGGCAGAAAGTGGGGTGTGTGGGTGGCTCAATCAGTTGGGCATCTGCCTTTCACTCAGGTCATGATCCTGGAATCTTGGGATTAAGCCCCGCACTGGGTGGGGTGTGAGCTTCTCCCTCTGCCCTTCCTCACATTTGTACTCTCTTTCTCTTAGACTTTCTCTCTCTCAAACAGGTAAGAAAAAAAAATCTTAAAATATATATATATACATATATAAATAAAAAATAAATAAAGGTGGAATGTATGAGATATATGGAATTTTCCTCTTTTTGTTACCTGTGCCTGGTCAAGTGATGGGCCTGTCTACATTCAGCCAAGGGGTTGGGGGTCACGATGGGCCCCTTTGCCTTAATCAAGTTTCCATTGCTCAAGCCTGTTATCTAAAAGTATTATAAGCGGAAAACAAGTATTATAAGAGGAAAACAAAAACCATATGATCAGCTCAATAGGTGCAGAAAAAGCATCTGACAAATACAACACCTATTCAAAATAAAAACTCTCAACAAAATTGGTATAGAAAAAAACATACTTCAACATATTAAAGACCATATATAAAAAACCCACAGCTAACATCATATTCAATGGTGAAAAACTATTATTTTTTTCCTATAAAATTAGGAATACGATAAGAATGCCCACTCACACTGCTTTTATTTAACACAGTACTGCAAGTCCTAGCTGCAACAATCAGAGAAGAAATAAAAGGCATCCAAATTGGTACGGAAGAAGTTAAACTGTCATTACTTGAAGGTAATGAAATTATATATAGAAAACCCTAAAGACTCCATTAAAAAACTATTAGAATTGATAAATAAATTCAGTCAAGTTGCAGAATACAAAAATCAACACACAGAAATCTATTGTGTTTCTATACATTCATAACAAAGTAGCAAAAGAGAAATTGAGAAAACAATCCCATTTCTAATTACATCAAAATGAATTAAATACCTAGGAATAAACTCAACCAAGTAGGTGAAAGACCTCTACTTTGCAAACTGTAAGATACTGATGAAAGAAATTGATGACACAAACAAATGGAATGTTTGTGATGACACAAACAAATGGAAAGATACACCAGGCTCACGGATTGGAAGAATTAATATTGTTAAGTTGTCCATGCTACCCAAAGAAATCTGCAGATCCAATGCATACCTATCAAAAAACAATAATATTTTTCACAGAACTGGAACAAATAGTCCCAAAATTTATATAGAAGTACAAAAAATCTCTAATAGACAAACTGACTTTGAGAAAGAACACAGCTGGAGTATTACAATCTCAGATTTCAGAATATATTACACAAAGACACAATAATCAAAACAATATGGGCTGGCACAAAAACAGACACACAGATTCATGAAATAGCATATAGATCCTAGAAACATATCCATGCCTATATGTTCGATTAATCTAGACAAAGGAAACAAGAATACACAATGGGGAAAAAAGTCTTTGGACTAAATGGTTCTGAGGAAACTGGACATTTTCTTACACCACACACAAAAATTAACTCTAAGTGGATTAAAAATCTAAACGTGAGACCTGAAACCATAAAACACCTGCAAGAAAACATAGGCAATAATATTTTGGACATTGGTCTTAGCAGCCTATTTATGGATATGTCTCCTCAGGCAAGGAAAACAAAAGCAAAAATAAACAACTAGGACTATGCCAAAATACAAAGCTTTTGCACAACAAAGAAAACCATCTACAAAATAAAAAGGCAATCTACTTAATGCAAGAAGATATTTGCAAATGATATATCTGATAAGGAGTTAACATTGGGTTATATAACTCAACACACCAAAATATCCAATTTTAAAAAGAGCAAAGGGGGCACTTGGGTAGCTCAGTTGGTTAAGCATCTGACTTGGGCTCAGGTTATGATCTCAGGGTCCTGGGATCAAGCCCCATGGCAGGATCCCCACTCATCAGGGAGTCTCTTGTCCCTCTCCCTCTGCTCCTCCCCTTGCACATGTTCTCTTTCTCAAATAAATAATTTTTTTTCAAATGGGCAGAGGACCTAAAAAGCCTTTTCCCTAAGAAGCCATACAGGTGGCAAACATACGCAGAGATACTCAACATCACTAATCATTAGAGAAATGCATGGTAAGCCTGGGTGTCTCAATGGGTTAAGCCTCTGCCTTCGGCTCAGGTCATGATCTCCGGGTCCTGGGATCTAGCCCTGCATCGGGCTCTCTGCACAGCAGGGAGCCTGCTTCCCCCTCTCTCTCTGCCTGCCTTTCTGCCTACTTGTGATCTCTGTCTGTCAAATAAATAAATAAATAAATCTTTTGAAAAAATCATTAGAGAACTATGAATCAAAACCACAATGAAACCACCCCACACCAGTCAGAATGGCTAATAACAAAAAAACAAGTAATAAGTGTTGGTGAAGATGTAGAGAAAAGGGAACCCTTGTGCACTGTTCATAGGAATGGATATTATTGCAACCACTGCGAAAAACAGTATGGAGGGTCCTCAAAAAATTAAAAATAGAAATACCATATGATCCAGTAATTCTACCACTGGGTACTTCCCCAAAGAAAATGAATTTGAAAAGATATATGCACTCCTATGTTTATTGCAGCATTATTTACAAAACCCAAGATATGATAGCAATTTATGTATTCACCAATAGATGAATGGACAAAAAAGATGTGGGGTGTGTGTGTGTGTGTGTGTGTGTATGCAACAGAATATTACTCAGTCATAGAAGAATGAGATCTTGCTATGTGCAACAATATGGATTAACCTAGTGTATTATGCTACATGAAATAAGTCAAAGACAGACCAATACTATATGATTTCACCTACATACTGAATCTAAAAAACAAAATCAACAGACTCTAAAATACAAAGAACAAACTGGTGGCTGTCACAGGGGAGATGGGATGGGAGGAGGAGTGAAACAAATGAAGTGGTTTAAGAGGTACAAACTTCAGTTATAAAATAAGTAAGTCCAAAGAAGAAAATACGACCTAAACAGCACAGTAATATAATGATGTAATAACATTGTATGGTGACTACACTTATAGTGTGAACACTGGGAAAAAAATAATAAAGAAAAGCTCTCTACCATCCCCCTACTTGCCTAGAAACAGGGCATAATTTATTAAGGTATCTCCCTTTCCTGTACCAGGAAAGGCAGAATTCTTACTCACCAAGACACAATTCTAGATTCTGACCAGCCCAGAAACAGATACCAAGAACTATCCACATAACAAACCTTACCAAATAACCTTTATCTTCCATTTGTTTCCCCCATATATTTACTTCCCATTTTATTTTATGTATGGGCTTGCAGCCCCTAAAAGCCTAAACCCTTTTTACTTTGTCCTACTTTTAAAGATTTTATTTATGTATTTGCCAAAGACCGAGAGAGCACAAGCAGGGGGAACAGCAGGCAGAGGGAGAAGCAGACTCTACTGAGCAAGGAGTCCAATGCAGAACTCGATCCCAAGATCCTGGGATCATAACCTGAGCCAAAGGCAGACACTTAACCAACTGAGCCACCCAGGCGTCCCCCTACTGTTCTTTGTTAAGACACTATATAAATGTCAACTTCTGGGGTACCTGAGTGGCTCAGACCGTTAAGTGTCTGTCTTCATCTCAGGTCATGATCCTGGAGTCCTGGGATGAGTCCCGTACTTGGCTCCCTGCTTTGCTGAGAGCCTGCTTCTCCCATTCCCTCTGGCTGCTGCTCCCCCTGCTTGTGTTCTCTCTGCCAAATAAATAAAATCTTTAAAAAAATAAAAAATAAACCTCAAATTCTGACCTCCCCGCCCCATGATTTAATAATTGAGTTCTTCCACATGTATAGTGATGCATATGTTAATAAACTCTGTTTCTCTCCCATTTTTTTGTTTAAGATTTGATTCATTTATTTGTCAGAGAGAGAATACATAAGCACAAGCAGGGGGAGCAGCAGGCAGAGGGAGAAGCAGGCTCACCATAGAGCAGGGAGCCCAGTGTGGGACTCAATCCCAGGATGCTGAGATCATGACTTAAACCAAAGTCAGATGCTTAATGAGCCAACCAGGTATCCTTGTTCCCCCCCACCATTAATCTGTCTTTTCTCAGTTTATTTACAGGCCTAGCCACTGAATCTAAATTGCTACAGAAATTTTTTCCTCCCCTAAACTTCATACACGATTTACTGAATTGCGTGTCTCCACTGATCTATAGGAACATAATTCTTGTTAACCAAACTGTGGTTAAAGCTGTCAATTTTGCCCCAGACCTATGAATTTTGACCTCCTCTCAGCCTGAGCCAGCATACAACCACCCCCCAGAATAGAACTGACCTCAAGCTAAAACATTTTTTTATCTATTATACCATCCCAATGGTTGCTCATTTCTACTTCCCCAAATCCAGTATTTCAAGCCTTGTTTACTTCTCCCTAAAAAAGAAAAGGCTTGGGGCACCTGGGTGGCTCAGTGGGTTAAAGCCTCTGTCTTCAGCTCAGGTCATGATCCCAGGATCCAGGGATTGAGCCCCGCATTGGGCTCTCTGCTTGGCAGGGAGCCTGCTTTCCCCTCTCTCTCTGCCTGCCTCTCTGCACTTGTGATCTTTGTCTGTCAAATAAATAAATAAAAATCTTAAAAAATAATAAAAAATAAAAAATAAATCAAAGGGCATATTCAATTTAAAATAATTCAATGAATTTTTATTTAGTAATTTTTAATAATTTAATTATTTAATTATTAAATGAAGGTTTTATTTACAAATAAAAAATTTTATTTATTTTTATTTTATTTTCTATTGTTTTATTGTTTATCACTCTGAGATACATTATAATCAAATTCATGAAAGACAGAGACTCTTGAAAGCAGCAAAAAAAAAGTGATTTGTCACATATGAGAAATGTTCAAAAAGATAGGAAAATTTCTCATCAAAAATTCTGGAGGCTAGAAGGCTGTGAACTGACATATTCAAAGTTCTAAAAGAAAAAAACCCCACCAACCAACAATCTTATATTAAGTAAAACTGTGCTTCAAGAGTAGAGAGATATTAAGACATGCCCAAACAAAAGCTGCTAGTTGGTTACCTAAGGACTGCCTTGCAAGAAATGCTCAAGGAAATCCTGTAAGAAGAAACAAAAAGCTACAGAGTAACTCAATACCATATGAGGAAATAAAAATCTCAGTAAAAGTAAATATATGAGCAACTGTCTAACTTTGGTTTGAAATGACACTTTTTGCTTTCCATATGATTTAAATGACTAATATATTTTTAAAAAAATGAGTCTAAATGCTACTATTATTCCAATTTTGGTTTATAACTGCAAATTTTGTTCCTTACATAATATAAAGGAAAATGCATTTAAAATAATTATTAGTTTCTGTTTTTGAGGATACATAAAGATGTCATTTTTTGAAATCAAAAATTAAAAGAGGAGATAAAACTTTAAGAAATTTTTTACATGTTTTACATGTTAGTTTTTACATATTATTCAAGTGAAACAAATAGATTCAAACTAGAGTACTACAAATTTATAATGCTAAATGTAGTGCTCATGGTAACCACAAAGAAAATAGCTATACAAGAGGAATTAAGAAGGGAATTTAAGGTGGGAGCAGGTCCCAGGAGTTCAGCTAGATAGTTATCAAACCATTCTGAACACCTACAAACTCAACAGGAGATAAGAAGAGAAAAAGATCAGCAAATCTAGGAACATAAAATCCACCACTTTCCAGAAAGTACAACATGCAGAGCAGTGAATCTGAAGCGATGGGAAGATAGGCCTGGGGGATAGGGGGGTGGTGGCCTCCTGGCAAGTAAGAGAGCAGCGGAGCACAAAATCAAAACATTTAGAAGTCAGCTCCACTGAGGAACATTGCTGAGGCTAAACAGGAGGTGGAGCCCTCATGGGGACAGTATGGTCTCAGGACCCACGGGATCACAGAAAGACAGGGGGGTATCTGAGTGTGGCAGAGATCCCAAGTATTGGAACAAGGAAGCTGGCTACAGAGACGCAGCCAAGGAGTGCACTCTCAGCTCAGGGTTACCTTAAACCATGACCCAAGTCACAGTCATGCCACTGCTCTTCAAGCAGGGACCCAACAAGTGGCAGATTCGGAAAGACCCCCTCCTTCCTCCTTCGGGAGGAACATCAGGGACTGCACCACAGGAATCTGCTGGGTTTGAGACTCCAAACAGGGCTGTGAGCCACAGATAAAAACAGAGGGCTACAAGCTTGGAGAGCACAGAGTGCGGCAGCAGACCAGGGAGATGGGACGAATTGACTGCTTTTCTCTGAGGGCGCATTGAGGAGTAGGGCCCTGTGGTCTCAGCACATCCAGGCCAGAGAGTGGGAGGCCATGATTTTCATTCCCATTCTCCAAAGCGGTACAGAAAGTATTCAGGGAAAAAAGCTACCAGGAGCAAAACCAAACAGATTAGCCTGGCCCCCAGCAAGGGTGGGGCAATTCCACCTCAAGGAAAGATCTTTGAGAATCACTGCAACAGGCCCCTTCCCGAGAAGATTAGCAACACCATCCAGCCAAGACCAAGTTGACTGATCAATGAGAACTGTGGAACTCCTGAAGAGGAAAATACAATACATAGAATTCATGGCTTTTTTTCCATGATTCTATAGTCTGTCAAAGTTAAATTTTTTAAAGTTTACTTTTTTCTTATTCTATTTCTTATCAATTTTTCCTCTTTCCTATTTTAACATTTTTACTATTATATAGTATCAATACCTTTTAAAAAATCTTTTTTTATTTTGCATTGTCATAGTCATATTCTGTCCACTGCATTTAAACTTATTTTTTGTATACATACAGGTTTTTCTTTAAAATTTCAGGATACAGTTTCTTCTAATAGATCAAAATGTACTCTAAATCTAGCACATGGCTGTACTCTATTCGCCAGCCTGGTCACATTGTTTCCTTCTTTTCTTCCCCTTTCTTTTTGTCAACCAAATTCTTGCCTTATGAACTCCTTTTTTAGAAACTTTTTTTTAAATTTACATCTTTATTCATACCCCAAACCTTCATTGTGTTTACCTTTATTTTATATATATATATTTTTTTAAAGATTTTATTTATTTGACAGAGAGAGATTACAAGTAGGCAGAGAGGCAGGCAGAGAGAGAGGAGGAAGCAGGCTCCCTGCTGAGCAGAGAGCCTGATGTGGGGCTCCATCCCAGGACCCTGAGATCATGACCTGAGCCGAAGGCAGTGGCTTTACCTGCTGAGCCACCCAGGCGCCCCTATTTTTTTTTTTTCTTTAAAATTTTGGGAGGCAGTTTCTTCTAACAGACAAAAATACACCCAAAACCAAGTGTGTGGCTCTGTTCTATTCACCAGTTTAATTTTTTTTTTTCCTCATTTCTTCTCCCAGTTTCGAGTCTCTTCCAATCTGGTTATAACAGAGAATTTCTGTAATTTGACAAAGGGAACAAGCATCAAAATCCAGGACGCACAGAGAACACCTCTCAAAATCAGTAAGAATAGATCCATACCCCATCTTCTAATAGTAGAACTTAAAAGTCTCATGTCAAAGAGAAAATCCTGAAAGCAGCAGAACATGAGGTCTGTAACATACAATGGCAGAAATATTAGATTGGCAGCAGACCTATCCACAGAGACCTGACAGGGCAGAAAGGACTGGCATGATATATTCAGAGCACTAAATAAGAAAAATATACAGCCAAGAATACTATATCCAGCTACACTGTCTCTGAAAATAGAAAGAGAGATAAAAAGCTTGCAGGAAAAACAAAAACTAAAAGAATTTGCAAACACCAAACCATTCCTACAGGAAATATTGAAAGGGGTCCTCTACACAAAGAAAGAGCCTAAAAGTAACAAACCAGAAATGAACGGAGACAATATACAATAACAGTCACCTTACAGGCAATAGAATGGCACTAAATTCATATCTTTCTTTTTTTTAATATTTTATTAACTTATTTGACAGAGAGAGAGATCACAAGCAGGCAGAGAGACAGGCAGAGAGAGGGGAGGAAGTAGGCTCCCTGCTGAGCAGAGAGCCTGATGCAGGGCTCAATCCCAGGATCCTGGGATCATGACCTGAGCTGAAGGCAGAGGCTTAACCCACTGAGCCACCCAGGGATCCCTGAATTCATATCTTTCAATAGCTACCCTGAATGTAAATGGGCTAAATGTCCCAATCAAAAGACACACGGTATCAGGATGGATTAAAAAATATATATATCCATTGATATGGTGTCTGCAAGAAACTCATTTTAGACCCAAAGACACCTCCAGGTTTAAAGTGAGGAGGTAGAAAGCAATTTACCATGCTAGTGGACATCAAAAGAAACCTGGGGTGGCAATCCTTATATCAGACAAATTAGATTTTAAGCCAAAGACTATAATAAGAGATGAAGGACACTATATCCTATTTAAAGGGTCTGTCCAACAAGATCTAACAATTTTAAACATCTATGCCCCTAACATGGGAGCAGCCAATTTTATAAACCAATTAATAACAAAATCAAAGAAACACATCAACAGTAATAGCAGGAGACTTTAACACCCCCCTCAATGAAATGGACAAATCATCTAAGCAAAAGATCAACAAGGAAATAAAGGTTTAAATGACACACTGTACCAGATGGACATCATATATACCGAACATTCCATCCCAAAGAAATATAATACACATTATTCTCTAGGGCACATGGGACAATCTCCAAAATAGGTCACATCCTGGGTCACAAATCAGGTCTCAACCAGTACCAAAAGACTGGGATCATTCCTTGCATATTTCCATACCACAATACTTTGAACCTAGCATTCAACCACAAGAAGAAACTTGGAAAGAGCTCAAATACATGGAGGCTGGGTGCCTGGGTGGTTCAGTGGGTTAAGCCGCTGCCTTCGGCTCAGGTCATGATCTTGGGGTCCTGGGATCGAGTCCCGCGTCAGGCTCTCTGCTCGGCAGGGAGCCTGCTTCTCTCTCTCTCTCTCTCTCTCTCTGCCTGCCTCTCTGTCTACTTGTGATCTGTCAAATATAAATAAATAAATCTTTAAAAAAAAATACATGGAGGCTAAAGCACATCCTACTGAAAAATGAATGGGTCAAGCAGGAAATTAAATAATAATTGAAAAATTCATGAAAACAAATGAAAATGAAAACACAACTCTTCAAAATCATTGGGATGCAGCAAAGGTGGTCCTGAGAGGAAAGTTAATAGCAATACAAGCCTTTCTCAAGAAACAAGAAAGGTCTCAAGTATACAACCTAACCCTATACCTAAAGGATCTGGAGAAAAAACAGCAAAGGAAGCCTAAACCCAGCAGGAGAAGAGAGATAATAAAGACCAGAGAAGAAATCAATGAAATAGAAACCAAAAGCACAGTGAGAACAAATCAATGAAACTAAGAGCTGGTTTGCTGAAAGAATTAATAAGACTGATAAACCCCTGGCCAGACTTATCAAAAAGAGAAAGGACCCAAATTAATAAAATCATGAATGAAAGAGAAGAGATCACAACCACCACGAAAGAAAGAAAATTACAAGAACATATTATGAGCAACTATACGCCAGCAAATTTGATAATCTGGAAGAAATGGAGGTATTCCTAGAGACATATAAACTACCAAAAGTAAACCAGGAAAAAATAGAAAACCTGAACAGACCCATAACCAGTAAGGAGATTGAAGCAGTGATCAAAAATCTCCAAACAAACAGCTCCCCGGGGGAATTCCGCCAAGAATTAAAAGAAGAGTTAATACCTATTCTCCTGAAACTTTCCAAAAAATAGAACTTCCGTACTCCTTTTATGAGGCCAGCAATACCTTGATCCCTAAACTAGACAAAGACCCCATCAAAAAGGAGAATTACAGACCAATATCCTTGATGAACAGACGCAAAAATTCTCACCAAAATACTAGCCAATAGGACCCAACAGTACATTAAAAGGATTATTCATCATGACTAAGTGGGATTTATTCCTGGGCTGCAAGGTTGGTTCAACATCTGCAAATCAATGTGATACAATACATTACTAAAAGAACAAGAACAATATGATACTCTCAATAGACGCTGAAAAAGCATTTGACAAAGTACGGCATCCTTTCCTGATCAAAACTCTTCACGGGGCGCCTGGGTGGCTCAGTGGGTTAAAGCCTCTGCCTTCAGCTCAGGCCATGATCCCAGGGTCCTGGGATTGAGCACAACATCAGGCTCTCTGCTCAGCGGGGAGCCTGCTCCCTCCTCTCTCTCTGCCTGCCTCTCTGCCTACTTGTAATCTCTCTCTGTCAAATAAATAAATAAAATCTTTTAAAAAAAAGAAAAAAAACTCTTCAAGGTGTAAGGATAGAAAATACATTCCTCGATATCATCAAAGCGATCTATGAAAAACCCCTAGAGAGTATCTCAATGGGGAAAAACTGAGAGCTTTGCCCCTAAGGTCAGGAACATGGCAGGCCTATCCACTATTACCACTGCTATTCAACATAGTACTACAAGTCCTAGCCTCAGCAATCAGACAACAAAAAGAAATTAAAGGCATCCAAATCAGTAAAGAAGTCAAACTATCACTCTTTGCAGATGATATGATACTTTCTGTGGAAAACTCAAAAGACTCCACTTCAAAACAGCTAGAACTCATACAGGAATCCAGTAAAGTGTCAGGATATAAAAATCAATGCACATAAATCAGCTGCATTTCTATACACTGAAAGCAAGACAAAAGAAAGAGTAATTAAGGAGTCGATCCCATTTACAACTGCACCCAAAACCATAAGATACCTAAGAATAAAACTTACCAAAGATGTTTTCTGTACTCAGAAAACTATAAAATACTCATGAAAGAAATTGAGGAAGACACAAAGAAATGGGAAAATATTCCATGCTCATGGATTGGAAGAATAAATAATGTGAAAGTCTATGCTACCTAAAGCAATCTACACGTTTAACATAATCCCTATCAAAATACCACCAATTTTTTCAAGGAAATGGAACAACTAATCCAAAGTTTTTTTTTTTTTTTTAATATTTTTTATTTATTTATTTGACAGAGAGAAATCACAAGTAGATGGAGAGGCAGGCAGAGAGAGGGAAGCAGGCTCTCTGCCGAGCAGAGAGCCCGATGCGGGACTCGATCCCAGGACTCTGAGATCATGACCCGAGCCGAAGGCAGCGGCCCAACCCACTGAGCCATCCAGGCGCCCTAATCCAAAGTTTTTTATGGAACCAAAAAAGATCCCAAATGGCCAGAGGAATGTTGGGAAAAAAAAAAAAACAAAGTTGGTGGCATCACAATTCCAGATTTCAAACTCCATTACAAGGCTGTCATCATCAAGACTCTATGGTACTGGCACAAAAACAGACACACAGGTCAATGGAACAGAGTAAAGAGCCTATAAATAGACCCTCAACTCCAGGGTCAAATAATCTTCAGCAAATCAAGAAAGAATGTTCAATGGAAAAAAATAATCTCTTCAACAAATGGTGTTGGGAAAATTTGACAGCCATATGCAGAAGAATGAAACGGGACCATTTCCTTACACAACATGCATAAATAGACTCAAAATGGATGAAAGACCTCAATGTGAAACAGGAATCCTTCAAAATCCTTGAGGAGAACACAGGCAGCAACCTCTTCATTCTAAGCTACAGCAACTTAATCCTAGATGTTGCCAACAGCAAGGGAAGCAAAGGCAAGAATGAACCATTGAGACTTCATCAAGACAAAAGCTTTTGCATAGCAAAGGAAACAGTCAACAAAACCAAAAGACACCTGAAGAATGGGAGAAGATATTCACAAATGACATATCAGATAAAGGGCTAGTATCCAAAATCTATAAAGAACTTAGCAAACTCAACACCCAAAGAACAAATAATCCAATCAAGAAATGGGCAGAAGACTGAACAGACATTTCTGCAAAGAAGACATCCAAATGGCCAACAGACACATGAAAAAGTGTTCAACATTACTGGGCATCAGGGAAATACACATCAAAACCACAGTGAGATACCGCCTCACACCAGTCAGAATGGCTAAAATTAACAAGTTGTTAGCGAGGATGCAGAGAAAGGGGAACACTCCTACACTGTTGGTGGGGATGCAGGCTGGTGCAGCCACTTTGGAAAACAGTATGGAGGGTCCTTAAAAAGTTGAACATAGAGCTACCCTATGACCCAGCAATCGCACAACTGGGTAGTACATATGTAGTAATCCGAAGGGGCTCACGCAACCAAATGTTTACAGCAGCAATGTCCACAACAGCCAAACTATGGAAACAACCTAGACGTCCATCAACAGACTGGATAAAGAAGTAGTATATATAGACAATGGAATACTATGCAGCCAACAAAAGAAATGAAATCTTGCCATTTGCAATGACATGGATGGAACTAGAGGGTATTATGCTGAGTGAAATAAGTCAATCAGAGAAAGACAATTATCATATGATCTCGCTGATATGAGGAATTTGAGAGGCAGGGTGGGGGACTGTGAGGGGTAGGGAAGGAAAAAATGAAACAAGATGGTATGGGAGGGAGACAAACCATAAGAGACTCTTAATCTCACAAAACAAACTGAGGTTTGCCAGGGGCTGGGGTGATATGGATAGGGTGGCTGCATGACGAACATTGGGGAGGGTATGTGCTATGGTGGGTGCTATGAATTGTGTAAGCCTGATGATTCACAGACCTGTACCCCTGAGGCAAATAATACATTATGTGTTAATTTAAAAAGTAAAAATAAATTTAAATTTTTTTTTAAAGAAAAGAATTTAAGCATCTCCCTATTAAAAAAATCAACAAAACAAAAGAGAAAAATGCAAGAAAGTTGGGACAAATAAAAAAACCTATAAGACATGGAAAACAAAGAGCAAAATAACAGAAATAAGTCACACCTTATCAATACTTACTTTAAATGTAAATGGATTAAACTCCCCAATCTAAAGATAGTGGTAGAATAATTTTTTTTAAAGTGATTCAAGTATATACTGTCCACACAAGTGTCACATTAGATCCAAAGTCATAAATAGTTTAAAAGTGAAAGGATGGAAAAAGATATTCCATGCAAATACTACCAAAAGAGAGGAAGGCTATCAGACAAAATATACTTTAAATCAAAAAGCATTATAAGAGAAAAGAAAGTAATTCTGTATTAATACAAGGTATAATACAGCTAGATGAAATATCCATTATAAACATTTACACACCTAATAATAGACCATTAAAATATATAAAGCATGAATTAACAGAAGACAAAAATAGACAGTTCTACAGTAATAGCTGGGAGACTTCGATGCCCCATTCTCAATAATGGATAATACAATCTGACAGAAGACAACAAATTTGAGGATTTAAAAGACATAATAAACCTACTTGATCTAATGGACACACACAAAACAATCTGAACAGGAACAACAGGAGAATACATACATAGGACATTCTTCAAGACAGACCATATTCTAGGAACAAATTAAGTCTCAACAGATTTAGAAATATGAAAACTCACAAATCTGTGGAAATTAAACAATACACTCTTAAATAGCCAATGCTTCAAAGAAGAAATCACAAAAGAAGTTAGAAAATACTTAAGAGATGAATGAAAACAAAACAACATACAAAAGAAATCTGCAAAACAGGGGTGCCTGGGTGGCTCAGTTGGTTAAGCATCTGCCTTTGGCTCAGGTCATGATCCTAGGGGTCCTGGGATCAAGCCCTGCATCCAGTTTCTTGCTCAGCAGGGAGCCTGCCTCTCCCTCTGCCACTCCCCCTGCTTGTGCTCTCTCACTCTCTCTTTGTCAAATAAATAAATAAAATCTGAGTGAAATAAGTCAAGCAGAGAAAGTCAATTATCATATGGTTTCACTTATTTGTGGAGCATAACAAATAACATAGAGAACATGGGGAGATGGAGAGAAGGGAGTTGAGGGAAATTGGAAGGGGAGATGAACCATGAGAGACTATGGACTCTGAAAAACAACCTGAGGGTTTTGAAGGGGTGGGGGGTGGGAAGTTGGGAGAACCAGGTGGTGGGTATTAGGGAGGGCATGTATTGCATGGAGCACTGGGTGTGGTGCAAAAACAATGAATACTGTTACGCTGAAAAGAAATTTTTAAAAAATTCACAAAACACAACAAAAGCACTAGTAATATGAGGTATTTTTTAGCTATAAATGCTTACCTTATAAAAAATAAAGACCTCAAATCAACTACCAAATTTTACAATTTAAGGAACTAGAAGAAGAAAAAAATAAATTCAAAGCTAACAGAAAAAAGAAATCATAAAGAGCAGAGCAAATGACATACAGAAGAAAACAGAAAAGATTAATGAAACCAGTAGTTGGTTCTTTAAAAAAATCAACAAACATGGCAAACTTTAGCAATATGAGTGAAGAAAAAGAGCAAGATTATGCAAATTACTAAAATCAAAAATTAAAGTGGGGACATTGCTAATGATTCCACAAAAATACAAAGGATTATTATTGAGTACTATGAACTGTATGTCAACAAATTGGATAATGTAGACGAAATGTACAAATACCTAAAAATAGAAAACCTAGACTGAATCACAAAGAAAAAGAAAATCTGACTTGACCTAAAATTAGTAAGAAGATTGAATCAGTAACCAAAAACCTCCCAACAAAGAAAAGCCCTACCCCTGATGGTTTCACTGGTAAATTCCAAAATTTTATGAGTAAGGGCAATCATTCTAAACTTTTCCCAAAAATGGAAGCTAAAAGAACAATTCTAACTTATTCTATGAGGACAGCATTACCCTGATACTGAAGCTAGACAAAGACACCACAAGGAAAGAAAACTAAAGACCTTACGAACATTGACTCAAAATTCCTCAAAAAATAATAACAAACCAAAGTCAGTAGCAAATTAAAAACATTTTACACCATGGCCAAGTGGGATTTACTCCTATAATGCAAGAATGGTTCAACATACAGAAATTTATCAATATAAAGACCACAGTAAGAGAATGAATAGAAAAAAGACATATGATCATCCCAACTAATATAAAAAATTTTGGCAAAGTTCAGTATCTTTTCATGATGAAAACACTCAACCAGGGCTGGGAGGAGACTACTTCAACATAATAAAGACCATACATGAAAAATCCAAGCAAACATCATACTTAGTGGTGAAAGACTAAAATCTTTTCCTGTAAGATCAGGAACAAGAAAATGATTCCCATTTTTGCTATTTCTACTCAACACAGTACATAGCCAATGAGACCAAAAAAGAAAGAATAAAGGCACCAAAACTGAAAAGGATTAAGTAAAAAGACTTCTATTTTTTCTTCTATTTTTTCACTCCTTTTTAGAGATGGTATCATCTTATTCATAGAAAACCCGAAGAATTCCACAAAAAGACTGTTACATAAATGAACCAAATAAGGTGGCAGGATACAAACTCAACACAAAAATCAGCTGCATACCTATACATTTAACAATGAAAAATCTGAAAGGAAATGTAAACAATTCCATTTATAATAGCATCAAAAAGAAGAGGCTTTAGGAATTAACTTAACCAAGGAGGCAAAAGACACATAAAATGAAAACTACAAAACACGGCTAGAAGAAATTAAAGACATGAATAAATGTAATCACATTACATGCTCATGAATAGGAAAGCTAAATGTTAAGATGTAAATACTACTCAAAGCAATCTATAGGTTTAATGCAACTGTATCAAAAAATTTAAAAAAAAAAAAAAACCTATCCCAAAACTCTTATGGAACTTTAGGGACTCCATAGCCAAAACAATCTTGAAAAAGAAGAACAAAGCTGGAGAACTTACACTTCTTTATTTCAAAACTTAATATAAAGCTACAGTAATCAAAACAGTGTGGTATTGGCATAAGAAACATATAGATCAATAGAACAGAATAGAGAACTGAGAAATAAACTCTATATAGCAAATGTTTTTAATTTTTTTTAAACAGGCTCCACACCTATCATGGAGCCCAATGTGGGGCTTGAACTCACAACACTGAGATCAAGACCTGAGCTGAAATCAAGAGTCAAATGTTTAACTGACTGAGCCATACAGGTATCCCTATATAGTAAATGTTTTTTAGCAAGAGTGCTAAGACCATTCAATGGGGGAAAGGACAGCATTTTCAAAAATGGTGCTGGGAAAACTGGATATAAACATGCCAAAGAATGAAGTTGGACTTCTACTCAACTCCATATACAAATAACAACACAAAATGGATTAAAGAACTAAATGCAAGAGCTAAAATTATAAAACTCATAAAGGAAACATATGGGAAAATCTTCATGACCATAGCAATGAATTTGGCACTGATTTCTTGAATATAACATCAAAAGCACAGGAAACACAAAACAAACTACTTTATGAAGATTAAGGATTTTAAGCATCTCAAGAAACTATGAACAAAAGTAGGAAGGCAACCCACAAAATGGGATAAAATATTTGTAAGTCATGTATTTGATAAGGCATTAATATTCTGAATATAGAGACAATTAAAACTCAACAGCAACAAAAAACCTGCCCAAGTCATCAAAAACTGGAATAAACATTTCTCCAAAGAAGATATACAAATGCTTAATAAGCACAAGGAAAGATATTTAACATCACTAATTATTTGGGACACACAAATCAAAAACACAACCACCTATTACTTCACACCATTAGGATGGCTATTATGAAAAAATTAAAAGTGTTGATGAAGATGCAGAAAAAGTGGAACCCCTGCATACAACTAGTGGCAATGTAAAATGGTGCATCTGCTATGGAAAAGAGCACAGTGAATGAAAAATAAAAAACAAAAAACAGAATTACCACAAGATCCAGCAATCCTACTTTGGGGTATCTATCCCAGTTTCAAAGAACTGAAAACAGAGTTTTGACAATATATTTGTATACCCCCATTCACAGTGGCATTATTCACAATAGTAAAAATGTGGAAGCAACATAAGTGTCCACTGACAGATGAATGGCTAAGCAAAACTGTGGTGTGTGTGTGTGTGTGTGTGTGTGTGTGTGTAGAGAGAGAGAGAAAGAAAGGGCATACACACACACAATATAATGTTAACCAGCTTTAAAAGGAAATAAATTCTGACATGTTGCAACATAAATAAACTTGGGGATATTATGCCAAGTAAAATAAGCTAACCACAAATAAATAATCAATGATTCCACTTACATGAGGCACTTTAAAGTACTCAAATCCATATGAAGTAGAATGGCAGTTGCTAGTGGCTGAAGGATAAGGGAGAAATTGGTAGTCACCATTTAATGGGTATACAGTTTAAGTAGTACAAGATGAAGAGTTGTAGAGATGGATGGCATTGATGTTAGTACAACATTATAAGTGTATTTAAAACCACTAAACTATAAGAAAATAATTAAAAAAGCAAGCTATGAATGGCATATTAAAAATTAATAATAAATAAACATGAGAAAATATTTAATTTAAAAAAAATAAATAAAACCACTAAACTGGGTGGCTCAGTGGGTTAAGCCATTGCCTTCGGCTCAGGTAATGATCTCAGGGTCCTGGGATCGAGCCCCGCATTGGGCTCTCTGCTTGGCAGGGGGCCTGCTTCCTCCTCTTTCTCTGCCTACTTGTGATCTCTGTCTGTCAAATAAATAAATAAAATCCTTAAAAATAATTTTTTAAAAAACCACTAAACTACACATTTAAAAATGGTTAAGATGGGGGGTGTCTGGGTGATACAGTCACTTAAGTAACCAACTGTTGGTTTCACCTCAGAGTTGTAAGTTGAGCACCCTTTGCTCAGCAGGGAACCTGCTTCTCCCTCTGCCTGCTGCTTCCCCTGCTTGTGTACTCACTGACTCTCTGATAGGTAAATGAATAGATAGATAGACAGATAGATGGATAGATAGATATCTTTTTGAAAAATAATAGTAAGATGAGCCCCGCATCAGGCTCCATTTTGAGCACAGATCTGCTTAAGACTCTCTCCCTCTGTTCCTCCCCACCATGTGCTCTTTCTTTTTCTCTCTGTCTCTCAAATAAATAATTCTTTTTATTAATGGTTAAGATGGTAAATTTTGTGTTTTGTGAATTTTACAATAAGAAAAGCAGTATCTGGGTGCCTGGGTGGCTCAGTGGGTTAAGCCGTTGCCTTCGGCTCAGGTAATGATCTCAGGGTCCTGGGATCGAGTCCCGCATCGGGCTCTCTGCTCAGCAGGGAGCCTGCTTCCTTCTCTCTCTCTCTCTCTGCCTGCCTCTCAGTCAAATAAATAAAATAAAATAAAAATAAAATAAAATAAAATAAAATAAAATTTCTCTCTGTCAAATAAATAAATAAAATCTTTAAAAAAAAAGATTTAAAAAAAATTTAAAAAAGCAGTATCTGTCAAAAATTATAAAAACTTATACTTAAAATTGACACATATTTTCTAGTAAATGATATACCAATAAAGTTTATCTTTAAAAAAACAAACAAACAAAAAGAACAAATAGAAAACCAGAATAGTTCTATAATCAGAAGCTGCTCACACACAAAAAAAGGCAACACAAAATAATGAGGAAGGACTGAATTTTTAAGAAGCAATAAAGAATGAGAAAAAGGAAACTGACAGATTGCCAGTTTTTTTCCTCAAGAAAAGAAATCACTGGTCCCAAAAGAAGCTCAATTCCTCTCGCACATTCAAATTGTTTTTTGGGGGTTGAATTGTGCCCCAGAAAAAAAGACAGTCTAAACTCCTAACCCCAGTATCTAAGAATGTTACTTTACTTGGAAATATTGTCTTTACAGAGGTAATGAAGTTAAAATGACATCAACAAGTTAGGCCATAATACATTATGATTGGAGTTCTTATAAAACCTACAAAGTAGGGATGCCTGGATGGCTCGGTCAGTTAATCGCCTGCCTTTGGCTCAGGTCAAGATCCCAGGGTCCTGGGATTGAGTCCCTCAGTACGCTCCTTGCTCAGCAAAGAGCCTGCAGCTCCCTTTGCCTGCCACTCTTCCTGCTTCAACTCTCGTACACACTCTCTCACACTCTCTCTCTCTCTCTCTCTGGCAAATAAATAAATAAATAAAATCTTCAAAACAAACAAACAAAAAAAAAAACACTGGAAATTGAACACAGAAACAGAAATACATAAAGGAAAGACAACATGAAGACACCCGGAGAGAATATGTAAACAAAAAAGATTGCAGTGATGCATCCAAAACACAAGGAATGCCTGAAGAAGAGAGGAGAGAGACAAGAACAGGTTCTCCCTGATGCCTTCACTAGATCAGTGCTCTGTGCTCACTTCAGCAGCACATACACAAGACCAATGCTCTAACCCCTGAGCTATGGAGCCTCCGAGATGGCTTTAGAGGAAGCATGGCCCTACTGACATTTTCACATGAATTGTGAGTGGATTAAACAATCTAGTCAAAAGGCAGAGACTGCCAGAATAGATGAAAAGTCAAGATCTGCCACGTTGTTTCCCTTAAAAATTCTTATGTTAAAATCCTAAACCCCCAAAGTGATAGTATTGGAGGGGGCCCTTTCAGAAGTGATTAGATCATGAGAGTGGAATCCTATAAATAGCACTCTTATAAAGGAGGCCTAAGAGAGACCCTTTCCACCCTTTAAGGATACAATGAAAAGATGGCTATTTGCACAAAGCAAGAAGCCCTCATATACAATGAAGCTTCTAGGGCTTTGATAGTGATCTTCCCTGCCACTAGAACTATGAAAAATAAATATTTGTTGTTTGTAAGCCTCCCAGTCTATGGTACTTTGTTATATAGCAGCTCAAATTGCCAGGACAAGATCCAACTAAATGCTCTCAATGAGACAATTTGGATTGAAAGAAATAGGTTCAAAGTGAAAAGGTGAAAAAAGGTATACCATGCAAACACCAATCTTAAGACAAATGCAGTATATCAATATCAGACACAATAGACCTTAAAACAAACAAAAATAGAGATAATGTGGGACATTTCATTGATAAAAGGGTTAATTCATCAGAAAGATACACCAATTACAAATATCCATACACTTAATAACAGGACAACAAAATACATTAAACAAAAACTCATAAAACAAAAGAGAGAAATTCAACAGTAATGGTTCGATACTTCAAAACACTTGACAATTTTTAGAAATACTAGAATGAACATCATCGAGGATAACAGGAGCTTTGAATAACAGTATCAACTAATTCAACCTAACAGACCGCTACAGAACACTCCACCAAACAGGAAGAGAATACACATTCTTCTCAAATACACAAAATATTCTGCAAAAAGACTCAAGACCATATGTGATGCCATAAAATAAAGCTCAATAAATTCACAAGAAAGGTGGGCCGCCTGAGTAACTCAGTTGGTTAGGTGTCTATCTTCGGCTTAAGTCATGATCCTGGAGTCCCGGTATCAAGTCCCATGTCAAGCTCCCTGTTCAGCAGGGAGTCTGCTTCTCCCTCTGTGCCTCCCCCTGCTCATACTCTCTCTCTCTCTCTCGCTAATAAATAAATGAAATCTTTTTTTAAAATTTGCAAGAAAGGAAATCATACAAAATGTTCTCAGACCCCAATGAAATTCAATTAAAAACTAACAACAGACAAGTCAGTCACGGTAACATACTATAGAGCTCAGTGACTATAGTTAATAACACTGTATTGTATATTTGAAAATGTCTAAGAGAGTGGGAGTAAATCTCAAAAGTTCTCATCACAAGGAAAAAAGAAATGTTAAACTGTGCACACAGAAGGACCAACTAGACTTACTGTGGTGATCATTTCTCAATATATACAAATACTGGATCATTACATTGTATACCTGAAAATAATATAATGTTGTGTCAATTATATCTCAATAAAAAATTAACAGAAGAAAATCTTTGAAATTTAAAAATATGCCAAAATTAAATTATATACACTTTCATAACAAATAGGTCCAAAAAATCTTACCTATCAGAAAATACTTTCAAGATTAATGAAAAGAACATCACAACATACCAAAATTTATGAGATATAACTAGCTAATATGTAATATAGCTCAGGGGAAATTCAAAACTATAAACGTCTATGTTAGAAAAGGAGACAAATCTCAAATCAATAAACTTACCATACACCTTAAAATTTAGAAAAAGTACAAACTATTTCCAAAATAAGAACAAGGGAAAAAAAGATTATAGTAGAAATAAATAAAATAAAATACAAAAAACCAATAAGAAGAATTGATGAAATCAAAAGTTGGTTCACTGAAAAGATCAACAGCACTAACAAATCTTTAGAAAGACTGAACAGAAAAAGAGAAGACGCAAATTAGTAAATCAGTAATGGAAAAGAGATCATTAACTATATTACAGTAATTAAAAAGATTATGAGAGAATATTTTGAATGAGCATATGTCAATAAATTAGACAACTTATAAACGCACAAATTCCTAGAAAGGCACAGCTACCAAAACTGACATTAAAAAAAAGAATATCTTAATAGAGCTACAACAAATAAAAATTTATAGTTGTAATGTGAAAACTTCATACAAACACACACACATGCAAAATGCTAATGACCAGATGGCTCATTGGTGCATTTGATCAAACAGTCAAAGAAAAACTGGCTCAGACAAAAGAGATTGTGACTATTCATCTCAGGGCTGTGGGTTCAAGCCCCACGTTGGGTGTAGAGATTACTTAAAAATACAATCTTAGGGACACCTGGGTGGCTCGGTCAGTTGAGTATCTGCCTTCAGCCCAAGTCATCATCCTGGAGTCCTAGGATAGAGTCCCACATCCAGCTCCTTGCTCAGCAGGGAGCCTGCTTCTCCCTCTGCCTGCTGCTCCCCCTGCTTGTGTTCGCTCGCGCTCTCTCTCTCTCTGACAAATAAGTAAAACTGTTAATAAAAAAATAAAATTAAAAAAATACAATCTTAAAAACAAAACATTTAAAGAAAAATTAATATTGACCCTCCAAAAATTCTTCCAGAGAAACAAAAGGAAGAGAGAACACTTCCAACTCATTCTTTAAGGTCTGTATTAACCTGATTCCAAAGCCAGACAGAGAGAACTTAAGAAAACAGCAGTTAGGGGCAGCTGGGTGGCTTAGTGGGTTAGGCCTCTGCCTCCAGCTCAGGTCATGATCTCAGGGTCCTAAGATCGAACCCTGCATACGGCTCTCTGCTCAGCAGGGAGCCTGCTTCCCTCTCTCTCTGCCTTCCTCCCTGCCTACTTGTGATCTCTCTCTCTGTGTCAAATAAATAAATAAAATCTTAAAAAAAAAAAAGAAAACAGCAGTTAAATTTCTCTTCTTAATGCAAATGTAAACATATTCAACAAAATCCTAACAAACTGAATCCAGCAACATATAAATTGGATAATAAATTAGGATCAAGTGGGATTTGTCCCAAGAATCAAAGTTAGTTTAAGATTTTAAAATAAAGTTATGTTATTATTTTATTAATACATTGTGTCAATAAAGGATACAAATTATGTAATATGAATGCAGAAAAGGCATTTGACAAAATCCAACACACATTCATGATAAAAAGCCTCCAACAAATTAGTAATAGAAAGGAACTTCCTCATCATGAAAATGGATAGGTATTAGTCTATCTGGGTTACTATAACAAAATATTATAAAGTGGGTGGCTTATAAACAACATTCATTTCTCATGGCTCTGGAGGCTAAGTTCAAGATTAGGGTGCTAGCCAGCATGGTCAGGCTCTGGTAAAAGCCCTCTTCTAGACTGCAGATTGCTAACTTCTCACTGTGTCCTCACATGATGGAAGAAACTAGGAAGCTCTGTGAGGTCTCTTATTTAGGCAGGAATCCCATTCATGAGTGCTCCACCCTCATGAGTTAAACAACCTCCTAAGGACCCCATCTCCAAATTCCATCACACTGGGCATTAGAATATCTTTTTTTTTTTATTGTTTTATGTTATCACCATACAGTACATCATTAGTTTTTGATGTAGTGTTCCATGATTCCTTGTTTGTGTGTAACACCCAGTGCTTCATGCAATCCATGCCCTCCTTAATACCTACCATCAGGCTCATCCATCCCCCCACCCCCCTCCCTTCTAAAACCCTCTGTTTGTTTCCCAGGGTCCATAGTCTCTCATGATTCATTTCCCACTCCGATTTCTCCCCCTTTGTTTTTCCCTTCTCCTAATGTCTTCCATGCTATTCCTTATGTTCCACAAATATGTGAAACCATATGATAACTGACTTTCTCTGTTTGACTTATTTCACTTAACATAATCTCCTCCAGTCCCATCCATGTTGATCCAATAGCTGGGAATGTCAACATAAACATTTTGAGGGGACACAGACATTCAAACGACAGCAAAGCATCTAAGAAAAATCTGGCTGACATGATACTAATGGTAAATAATGGTAATGATAATGGTAAAATATTAACTTTTTGCTCTGAGAGTGGGGGAAAAAAGAAAGATGTCCATTCTCACCACTTCTATTCCACATTGTACTAGATGTTCTAGCCAGGACAATTAAGCAAAGAAAGAATATTAAAGGCCTCCAATTGGAAATAAAGAAGTAAAACTGTCTTTATGAACAAAACTCCAAGCAATCTACAAAACACTTCTAGAATTAGTAAGACACAGTCACAGCATATTATAATAAATCAGTTCCTATAGACTAACAATGAACAGTGTGAAAATAAAATTTAAAAAAAATTCTAGTCACAACAGCATCAAGAAGAAAATAAATAACCAAACACTGTAGAAAGAAATTAAAAAGGATCTAAATAAATGGGAAGATATTCATGTCCATGAATCAGAGGACTTTTAAATATTAAGTCAAATATGGCCAAAATCCCCAAATTAGTCTACAGATTCAACACATCCTCTATCAAAATTCTTGTTGGCTTTTTTGTTAAAATTGGCAATCTGATTCTAAAATTCAACAAGAAATACAAGGAACCCAAAACAACCAAAACAATCTTGAAAAATGTAATAAAGTTGGAAGTCTCTCACTTCCCGATTTCCAAACTCAATGCCAAGTTGTAGTAATCGAGACATAGTGGTACTGGCATAAGAACAGATACATAGGTCAATGGAATATAATTCCAAATCCAGCAATAAATCTTTATATTTATAGTCAATTGATTTTCAACAAAAGTACCCAAAAAATTGGTACCCATTCAACCAATGGTACTGGGACAACTGCATATTCACAAACAAAAATATAAATTTGGATGCCTATCTCATATCATATCCAAAAACTAACTCCAAATGGATAAAAGACCTAAATCTAATAGGTAGAATCTTAAAACTCTTAGAAGAAAACCCAAGATTAAATCACTATAACCTCAGATTAGGAAACAGTTTCCTAAGACAACAAAAGCACAGCAACAAAAGAAAAATATATAAGTGAGAGTTTTTTTAAATGAAAAAATTTCTGTGCTTCAAAAGACACTATCAACATCAAGAAAGTGAAACACTGAGTGGGAGAAAATGTTTGCAAATCATATATCTGATAAAGACTTGTAGGGACCCCTGGGTGGCTCAGTCGGTTAAGCAGCTGCCTTGGGCTCAGGACCGTGATCCCAAGGTCCTCAGATTGAATCCCGCATCAGGCTCCTTGCTCAGTGGAAAGACTGCTTCTCCCTCTGCCTCTGCCTGCCACTCTGCCTGCGTGCTCTCTCTCTCTCTCTGACAAATAAATAAATAAAATCTTAAAAAAAAAAAGACCTGTATACAGACTATAAAAATAATTCTTACAACTCAACAAAAATGGAAACAGCACAATTTTAAAATGGTAAAGGATCTAAATAGACTACTCTCCAAAAAAGATAAAAAATGACCAACAACCACATAAAAAAAATAACATCATTAGGAAATACAAATCAAAACTACAATGAGGTACCATTTCACACCCACAGGGACATCTATGGAAGGAAGGAAGGGAGAGAGAAAGGGAGAGAATTAACTATTGGTAAGGATATGGAATCACCAATATGTTTTTCATTTCCTACAGACAATTAACTTGAAAAGGGAGAATAAGACTAAGTACCTCAGAAAGTCCTCTGACATAAATTTAAGAACTCCAAGACTAATGTCTTCTAATTCATGTGATCTCCCAGTAACTGTAATTTTTACTTTACTACTCATTTTTTCATTCATTCCCTATTCTAAATAAGAAAATTCAACGCTTTTGCACAATAACAGCTTTTTAATCATTAACAGACGTACAATCATAAAGTGCTCTAAATTTCCTTTAACTGTAATACAATCCCCCAAATATTTAATTCTAGTATAACCATAATTCACTAACAATATGACTAGTCCCAGAATTGCTAAGTTGAGCATCCTTCTTACTGCAGACCACAAATGATGAATCAAGCATTATAATCAGTCTATATTTAACTCTTGTTTTATCAGCTAAAGTTTATCAAGATGTTCCAAATGCACAAAAACAAGGAGTTAAAATGACATAGAATCACAGAAAGTCCAAGCTTGAAGAGAAACAGAATTGAATCTTGAATTCAGTCTTTGTATTTCAAAAGAATGGTAACTGAGACCCAAAGAGGTTAGATGAATCACCCATGGTCACACTATTTATACACAATATAAGTCCATCTTATGTCATACACACATTATCTTACCTTTCTGGTGATGTTTTAGAAGTGACAGGACGTCCACGGACACCTTTTCTACTTTTATGGTCTAGAGATAGGACCTTATTTCTTAGGCTTCTTTTCCACTGGGGGGGAAAAAATGGAATTTAATACTAAGTATGACAATATAACAATTACAAGTCACTTAAATTTCCTTTTATTTAGAAATTCAAGATAAACAGCCAAATAGGGCGCAAAAGAAAAAAAGTGCAATCCACAAAACCCCCTGGCTCTTTTGCTAGTACAGAAATATAAGTCCACCAAAAAAATAGGAGGATATTTTAAAATGTCAAGGTAAGTTTAGTTAGGAAATGCAACATTTTGAGGCTCCAAAGCTTACATAATCATATGATTTTATAAGACAAAAGGAAATAAAAATTATTATATACCAAGTTAAATGGGGTCTGTGATTTTGAAGTTGCATTTATAACAACTGGAAGGGATTACAACTGGTTCCCTATGAATTGCTAAACGGAAAATTTTAGGAAAGAGTCACACATTTTACTAAGAGGGTTTAGATTTAATCTGACTAGACCCAAAAATTAAAATTATTTAATACAAAAGAATATGAATCTAGACAAGTAAATTATTTATCTTCTCTGCATTTGTTTCCTTCTCTCCATTAGTTCCCTTACCATTAAAATGGACATAATAGTCGCTATCTCACAAGGACAGAAGATAATACATATGTATTAAGTTTAAAACACTGTTTTCCTTAAAGAGATTTGTACACCTGTGCTTATAGCAGCACTATTCACAAAAGTTAAAAGGTAGAAGTGATTCAAGTATCCCATCAGTAAAAAAAAAAAAAAAAAAAAAACAATGAAATATTGTTCAGTCTTTTTTTTATTCAGTCTTAAAAAGTTAACTTTCACACATGCCACAACATGGATAACCCTTGATGACTGTCGGAGAACAAAAAATATATATATTGGTCTCTGCCCCATTTCCTGGCATAGAGCTCCTAAAACCCTTACAATTTCCTGGATTGTTATAATATTCTTTTGTTATAATATTTGATCCTTGATCCCCATTCCTAACATAGGCCTCCTGAAACCCTTGTAATTTCTTGGGTGATAGGAGTGTCTTTTGTACTAAAGAGGTTGTTCAGGGCACCTGGGTGGCTCAGTGGGCTGGGGCCTCTGCCTTAGGCTCAGGCCATGTTCCCGGGTCCTGGGATCGAGCCCCCAGTCGGACCCTCTGCTCAGCGGGGACCTGCTTCCTCCTCCCTCTCTCTCTGCCTGCCTCTCTGCCTACTTGTGATCTGTCAAATAAATAAATAAAATAAAATAAAATGAAATAAAAGAGGTTATTCTGGGTGGGCTCCTGGAAGGCTCCTGGATGAGGGTTGGTCACCAAAAAGACTAAGCCATAATTAGAAATTTGGAATTTTTAGCCTCACCCTCCATTCTCTAGAGAGGGGGAAAGAGCTGAAAACAGACTTGGTAAGTTATACCCACATGAGGAAGCTTCCATAAAAATCCCAACAGTATGGGGTTCAGAGTAATTTCAGGTTGGTGAACACATCCACATACCACACCCGTGAACTGCACAAGGACAGAGGCTTCTGCACTGGAGACCCTCCCAGACCTCATCCTGTGTTATCTCTTCATCTAGCTGTTCAATTGTATTCTTTACTATATTCTTTAATAAACTGATAAATGTAAGTATTTTCCTGAGTTCTCCCAGCATCTCTAGCATAAAGTAATCAAACCTGAATGGGTAGCTGGGAGAACCTCAGATTTATAGCCACTCGATCACAAGCACAGGTGACAGGTGGACTTCTGGCTGGCATCTGAAGTAGGATGGAAGCATTCTTCCTGGACCAAGCCCTTAACTTGTGGGGTCTGACACTACTTTCAAGCAGTGTCATAACTGAATTAAATTATAGAATACCCAGCTGGTGTCACAGAGCATTGCTTGGTAGGGGAAAATCCACACATAACTGGTGTCAAAAGTATTGTAAATATGATAGTAGTGTAAGAGTAAATCAGACAACAAAAATATTATTCCCACCAAAGAGGGGGCAAAAAAGAATGAGAGTTTTCAACTATTACAAAAATAAGATGAACTCAGAGAGGCAAACTAGAGATAACTTTAATAGGAGGGAGATTTATTAAAATGTCATTAACTCTAAATTCTTGAATCCTACCATAACCAAGGGTAACCTGAAGTATATCCACAGATGTTAGCAAATGAAAATAAAATTCACTTAGACTTTGATCATTTGTTTCTTATAGTTAATATCACATTAAAATATTTGCATATTTTCTCTTTTTAAAAAATTAGTTAAGAATTGTAGGCTGGGTTAATAATTTGTATTTTTCACAGTTATGATTTTTCTTTTAGTCTATGAACCTATTATATGCTCTCTCTGAAAAATAAAAAATCAGATAACAAATAATTCTCCTACAAACTTATTTTGAATGGGAATTTATTTCCATACATAATCTGAAAGCTACCTGACCACAAATAGGAAAGTTAAGATAGCATGAATTTTATTTTAAATATAAAAAAGGCTTTTAGAAAGAGAAAAAAAAAACTTTGTTCACAGACAGGATCAAAGCATTCAGTAACATAAACTTATCCCTCTCATTCTAACAAGGACACCAAAATAAAATATTATGCTAATGAAAATAAAATGGCCAAAAAATAAAATAAAATAAAATGGCCCACAATAACTACTAGAATTTCTCTGGGACAAAATCAACTCCACATGCATTCTAAGTGGTGTGGGACTCACAATCTCAACAGAGTGCTTCCTTAGATACTAAAAAGGGACCAAAGTTGTATCTTGAGGAAAATGCTGACTTTGTTTACAACTACTTACCCCTGTCACAGCTTATTGTAATAAAAATGTATGACGACTTTCCAACCAATTGAGATTATTGGTCTGGATTTAACTTTATATCAGAATTTCAACTCTATTGACTCTTCTTCCAGTTTCCAAAGTAAACAATATGTAATGAAAACACATAAAAAAAAATAAACTGAAATTATTTGCTAACCAGTATCTATTGAGCCACTGGATGAATTATGGGGGAAGGTCTGGAGAATCCTGTATACTCTTCAATGACGTTTTCCCCAAACAACCTACATGACTACAGGAAAATATATAACCAGGAAATTAACAATGAGACAATTTGTGACTTTATTAAGATTTCACCTGTTTTATATGCAAACATTTGTGTATGTGTGCATTTTTAGTTCAGTGCTATTTTATCATATGTGCACATCTGTGTAACCACAACCAAAGTCAAGATATAGAATAGTTAAGCTACACATATCCTTTCTGCTACCATTTTATAAACACAGCTTGCCACCCTCCCTTCCATTAACTCCTAGCCTCTAAAGGCCCTGAGAGTTTTCCTAGCAAATCAGACATTTCAGTAAGAAAATGAATGCAATATTCTCTATTCCATTAACTAGAAGTGAACAATTCCCCATTCATTCTATAATATAAGTACTGCATTGATAATGAATCCACAGAATGGCAGTACCAGAAGAAAAAAACCTAAAAACCAACATCTCCAATAAACATAAACAAAAACACTCAACAAAAAAAATAGCAGATCAAACCAAGTAATACATGAAAAGAATAATACAATACAGGCAGTTAAGATTTATTCTAGGGCAGAAAGGTGGTTTAATATTCAAAGATGAATCCAAAGCAAAAAAAAAAAAAAGACCCACTATACACTGAACACAATATGAAATGTCAAGGGATACAGATATGCCATTCTAACACAGATGAAAAGAAAGATAGAGTAGTTATACTGTCCAGAAAAGGAAAAATTATCAATGTAGAGGGATAAAGAGAAATACTACATAATGTTAAAAGGGGTCAATTCTCCAAGAAGACATAACAATCTTTAATATCTATGTGCTCAACAATAGAGCACCAAAATATATAAGGCAAAAATTGATAAAAATACAAAGACAAATAAAAGAATCAACAATTATAACTGAAGACTTTAATACCACTCCATCAGAAACAGATCCAGCAGGCAGAAAGCAGGAAATAGTAAGGACAGAGTAAAACTGAACAACACCATCAATCAACTGTATCCAATTAACATTTATGAATACTTGTAGTGTATAAACAATGAATTTTGGAACACACACACAAAAAAACTTAATTTAATTTAAAAATTGACTCAATAAATTATACTGAGTGCCTACTACATGCTAGGCACTTGGTTTCCAAATTTAAAAAATTAAGAGAATAGGGGCGCCTGGGTAGCTCACTGGGTTAAAGCCTCTGCCTTCGGCTCAGGTCATGATTTCAGGGTCCTGGGATCGAGCCCCGCATCGGGCTCTCTGCTCAGCAGAGAGCCTGCTCCCTCCTCTCCCTCTGCCTGCTTCTCTGCCTACTTGTGATCTCTGTCAAATAAATAAATAAAATCTTTTTAAAAAAATTAAGAGAATATACATTCTTCTCAAGCTTGTACACTAAGAGGGGAATTTATTGCATTGGATATATCTATTTTAAAAGAAGAGACAATTTGGGGAGCCTGGGTAGCTCAGTCGACTACACAGCTGCCCTCAGCTCAGGTCATGATCCCAGGGTCCTAGGGTCAAGTCCCACATTGTGCTCTCTACTCAGTGGGGAGTCTGCTTCTCCCTCTGCCCTGCCCCCCCTTCATATGTACTCTCTCTTGCTCTCTCTCAAATAAATAATAAAATAAAATCTTATGGTGGGAATGCAAGCTGGTACAGCCGCTCTGAAAAACAGTATGGAAGTTCCTCAAAAAGTTGAACATAGAGTACCTTATGACTCAGTAATTGCACTATTGGGTATTTACCCTAAAGATAAAAATGTAGTGATCTGAAGGGGCACGTGTACCCCAATGTTGATAGCAACAATGTCCACAATAGCCAAACTATGGAAAGAACCTAGATGTTCATCAACAGATGAATGGATAAAGAAAATGTGGAATATATATACAATGGAATACTATGCAGCCATCAAAAGAAAAGAAATCTTGCCATTTGCAATACATGGATGGAACTAGGGGGTATTGTGCTGAGCGAAATAAGTCAATCAGAGGAAGACAATTATCATATGATCTCCCTAGTATGAGGAATTTGAGAAGCAGGGCGGGGACTTGTGGGAGGTAGGGGAAAAAAATGAAATAAGATGGGATCGGGAGGGAGACAAACCATAAGAGATTCTTAATCTCACAAAACAAACTGAGGGTTTTGGCAGGGGTAGGGAGAGGGTTGTTGGATTATGGACGTTGGGGGTATGTGATATGGTGAGTGCTATGAGATGTGTAAGCATGACAATTCACAGGGGCAAATAATACATTATATACTAATAAAAATAATTAATAAAAAAAACTTTAAGAAAATTAAAAACAGGGGCACCTGGGTGACTCAGTGGGTTAAAGCCTCTGCCTTCGGCTCAGGTCATGATCCCAGGGTCCTGGGATTGAGCCCCACATTGGGCTTTCTGCTCAGCAGGGAGCCTGCTTCCCTTCCTTTCTCTCTGACTGCCTCTCTGCCTACTTGTGATCTCTGTCTGTCAAATAAATAAATAAATAATCTTAAAAAAAAAAAAAGAAAATTAAAAACAGAAAAATAAAATCTTAAAAAAATAATAATTTTTTTTTTTTTTTAGAGAGAGAGATCACAAGTAGGCAGAGAAGCAGGCAGAGAGAGGGGGAAGCAGGCTCACTGCTGAGCAGAGAGCCCAATGCGGGGCTCGATCCCAGGACCCTGAGACCATGACCTGAACTGAAGGCAGAGGCTTAACCAACTGAGCCACCCAGGCACCCCAAAAATAAAATAATTTTTAAAAAGAGACAATTCTAAAATAAATAAGCTAAACTTCTAGCTTTGGAAAGTAAAAAACAAAGAGCAAATTAACTCCAAAGTAGCAGATAAAATGAAAAATAAAACAGAAATTGATGAAATTGAAAACAAGAAATCAATAGAGGAAAACTTTCAAAACCAAAAGTTGCTTCTTAAAAAAACCAATAAAACTGACAAAACTCAACCCAGGTTAACGAAGGAAAAAAAAAAACACTAATTACTAATATGAGAAATGAAAGAGAGGTAATCACTACTAATCCCATGCATACTATATAAAAATAATAAAGAAATGCTATAAACAATTCTACTCACATATATGATAACCCAGATGAAATGAACCAATACCTTGAAGACAAAATCTACCAAAACTTACACAATGAGAATTACCTAATCTGAACAGGCTCATATCTATTAAAGAAATTGAATCAATATTTAACACCATCTAAAACAGAAAGCACTGGACCCAGACTGGCTCACTGGTTAAGTCTACTAAACATTTAAAGAAACCACTTACACCAATTCTCAACAACTTCTTCCAGAAAACAGAAGCAGAGGAACATTTCCAAAGTCGTTCTATAAAGACAGCATTATCTTAACATCAAAACCAGAAAAATATAAGATAGTGAAACCATACAATCTCTCTTAGAAATACAGATGCAGAAATCTCAAAAGTATCAAATCCAACAATGGGCAAAAATAATTATACATCATGAACAAGTAGGATTTATTTCAAATATGTGATGCTGGATAATGGATTGGAAAATTCATTGATGTCAACAAGCTAAATAAGAAAAATCCAACGATCATATCAATAGATACAGAAAAAAGCATATGACAAACTCTAAAAGCCATTTATGATTTTTTTAAAGAGAATTCCAGCAAAGGAGCAATAGAGGGGAATATTCTCAATCTAATAAAGAACATCTACAGTAAACCTACAGAAAATATACTTAATGGTGAGAAACCAGATGCTTCCACATCAAAAACAAAGCGAGGATGTATCCTTTCAACACTCCTCTTCAGCTTCATACTGGAAGTCCAAGATAATGCTTTAAGATAAGTAAAGGAAATAAAAATACAGATTGGGAGAAAAAAATAAAACTTTTATTTAAGGTGACATAACTGTCTATGTAGAAAATCCCAAAGAATCAATTTTTTTAAAAAAATCAACTCCTTCAACAAATAAGCCATTATAGCCATGGTGCAGGAAACAAGATATTTTTACAAAAGTCAATTACTTTCTTCTTTTAAATTAACATTGCAATCTAAAGTTAAAAACAATACTATTGGGATGCCGGGGTGGCTTATTCATTGCACGTCTGCCTTCGGCTCAGGTCATGATCCCACAGTCCTGGAATCAAGCCCCACATTGGGCTCCCTGCTCAGCGGGAAGCCTGCTTTCCCTCTCCCACTCCCCCTGCTTGTGTTCCTGCTCTTGCTGTCTCTCTCTCTGTCAAATAAATAAATAAAATCTTTTAAAAAAAATCTACATTAGCACAAAAAATATATATATATGTGCAAATCAAAAAAAAAACCACACACATAAAATCTATACAACAAAAAACACAAAACTGTATTAAAAGGTATCAAAGATCTAAATAGGGGGTGTCTGGGTGGCTCAGAAAGTTAAGCCTCTGCCTTCAGCTCAGGTCATGGTCTCAGGGTCCTGGGATCGAGCCCCACATCAGGCTCTCTGCTCAGTGGGGAGCCTGCTTCCTCCTCTCTCTCTGCCTGCCTCTCTGCCTACTTAGGATCTCTGTCAAATAAATAAAATCTTTTAAAAAATCTAAATAGACATTTCATGTACATGGATAGGAAGACTCAATATTCCAATGCTGTCTTCCCAACTTGATCTATAAAGTCAACACAAATCAATAACCCAGAAAGTTAGTTTGTGGATGTTGACAAAATGATTCTAAATTTTAAACAGAAAGACAAAGACCCAGAATAGCCAATACAATGTTGAAGAAAAACAAACTCAGGAAACTGAGTCCCAACATCAAGACTTATTACAAAGCTACAAAACGATAAACAAATAGATCAATGGAACAGAATAAAGCACTAAGAAATAGATCCACATAATGAAATCAACTGATCTATGACATGGGAACAATGGCAATTTAATACAGAAAGGCTATTATTTTCAACAAATGGTGCTAATATCTATGTAGAAACAAATAGAGACATAACTCTTACACCTTTCACAAAAATTAATGCAAAATGGGCCAACAGATCTAAATTTAAAATGCAAAACTATAAAATTCCTAAAAGCAACACCAGCAAAAACCTAGGTGACCTTGGGTTAGGCAAGTACTTCTTAAATATAATACCTAAACAACCATCCAAGAAGAAAAAAAAAATGACAATTTGGGCTTCACTGAAATTAAAACTTCTATTTTACAAAAGTCCATTCAGGGAATGAAAAGATAACACAAAAACTAGGAAAAAAAAATTTACAGAACACATATCTGATAAAAAGACCAGTATCCAAAATATACAATAGACTCCTAAAATTCAAAAATAAGAGAACAATCCAATTTTAAGAAGAGCCAAAGATCAAGGGGTGCCTGGGTGGCTCAGTCAGTTGGGCGACTGCCTTCATCTCAGGTCATGATCTCAGGGTCCTGGGATCAAGTCCCGCATCGGGCTTCTCACTCAATGGGGAGTCTGCTTCTCCCTCTCTCTCTGCCTGCTGCTCTGCCTACTTGTGGTCTCTCTCTGTCTTTCTAATAAATAAATAAAATCTTTAAGGAAAAAAAAAAAAAGAAGAGCCAAAGATCTGAAGGCACACCTCACCAAAGAAGATACACAGCTTCCAAATATGCATATGAAAAGAAACTCAAGAAAACATGTCATCACAAACTGCAAGTTAAAACAAGATACCACTATATATGTATTAGGATTGCCAAAACACAAAACACTGACAATACCAAATGTCAACTAGAATGTGGAGCATCAGAAAATCCCATTAGATGCAGGTGGGAATGCAATATGGTACAACCATTTTGGAAGACAGTTTAGCAATTCCTGACAAAACTAAATACACACTTAACATACAATCCAACAACTGCAATCCTTGGTATTTAGTGAAACAATTCAGAAACATGTCCACACAAAAACTTGCACATAAATGTTTACTGTGTCTTTATTCATAATTGCCAAAACTTGAAAGCAACCAAGATATCTTTCAACAGGTGATGGTAAACAAACTGTGCTACATCCACTTAATGGAAATTATTCAGCACTAAAAACAAGGAACAGTGGGATAGGCTGCGCATGTGTGGAGGCAAGGGACATATGGAAACTACTTTCTACTCAATTTGCTGCAAACCTAAAGCTCTAAGAAATAGTCTTATAAAAAATTTTTTATTTTTTTAAAGATTTATTTATTTTTGTGAGGGAAATAGAGAGAAAGCATGGGTAGGTGGAAAGACAGAGGGAGAGGGAGAAAAGAAGCAGACTTCCTGCTGAGCGAGGAGCCTGATGTGATGAGCTTAATCTCAGAACCTTGAGATCATGACCTAAGCCAAAAACAAGCTGGATGCTTAACTCAGTCACCAAGGTGCCCCCCATAAATTCTTTTTTTTAAAGAAACGAGCTATCAAGCCACAAAAAAAGACATTAATGAAGGTAAAATCATATTGCTAAGTGGAAGAAGACAATCTAAAAGGGCTGTATGATTCCATGTGACATTATAGAAAAAGTGAAACTGAACATTATTAAAAAGATCAGTGGAGCACAAAAGATTTTTTTTTAAGATTTTTTTAAAGATTTTATTTATTTATTTCTCAGAAAGAGAGAGAGAAAGCACACAAGCAGGCAGAGAGGCAGGCAGAGGCAGAGAGAGAGGCAGGCTCCCTGCTGAGCAAGGAGCCCGATGCAGGACTCGATCCCAGGACCCTGGAATCATGACCTGAGCCGAAGGCAGCGGCTCAACCCACTGAGCCACCC
This sequence comes from Mustela putorius furo, assembly GCF_011764305.1. Taxonomy (NCBI): domain Eukaryota; kingdom Metazoa; phylum Chordata; class Mammalia; order Carnivora; family Mustelidae; genus Mustela; species Mustela putorius. The sequence goes on from NW_025421987.1 coordinate 27,927,390, forward strand.
AGGCGCCCCTCAAAAGATTTTTTTAACAGTGAAATTATTCTGTATCAGATTGTAATGGCAGATACATGCCATTATACACTGTCTAAACACACAATATACTAGATAAAATGTGAACCCTAATGTAAACTATGGACTTCAACCAACAATAATCTACCAGGGATAGTTTCAGTTCAAAATGACATTGTAGGGGGACCTGGGATGCTCAGCTGGGTAAGCATCTGCCTTCGGCTCAGGTCACGATCCCAGGGTCTGGGGATCAAGCCCCACATTGGGCTCCTTGCTCAGTGGAGAGTCTGTTTCTCCCTCTCCCTCTGCTGTTCCTCCTGCTTATTCTCGCTCTCCCACTCAAATAAATAAATTAAATTAAATTTAAAAATTTTAATGACAATGTACAAGGAGCCTGAAATCACTTCCTCCCACAGACATACCATCTATATTTACATATGGAACAACTCCCTCTGAAAAAACCCAGAAACTAGCTGAACAACTCCTCTAAATATTACAGGATTGGGAAAAAGCATTGAAACATGCAGGAGAAGCTGAGATAATCTAACCATAAACACCACCCCTGGCAAAATGGAACACAACCAGGAGAGAATTGAGAACTCCTAGCTTCGCCTAAGGTACAAAGGATTTGGACCCTACAACTGGCACCCTAACTGGGATTGAGCACCGTACTTGGCTCCCTGCTCAGTGGGGAGTCTGCTTCTTCCTTTCCCACTGCTCCTCCCTACCACTCATGCTCTCTCTGCCTCTCACACTCACTCTCAAATAAACATATAAAATCTTTTAAAGGAAAGAAAATTACGGACCAATATTCCTGATAAAAATAGATACAAAATTCCTCAATAAAATATTAGCAAATCCAATTCAACCATACAAAAGAATCATACACCATGATCAAATAGGATTTATTCTAGGGATGCAAGGAAGGTTCAGCATCCACCAATCAGTGAAGGTGATACACCCCATTAACAAAATAAAAGTAAAACACATCATCTCAACAGATGCAGAAAAAGCATCTGACAAAATTCAACACCCATTCTTTAATAAAAACTCTCAATGAAGTAAACTCTCAATGAGAGTTTAATAAAAACTCTCAATGAATGTACCTAAATATAATAAAGGTCATATATCATAGTGCACAGTGCTTATCATACTCAATCGTGAAAAGCTGAAAGTTTTTCCTCTAAAATCAGGAAGAAGACAAGGATTCCAACTCTACCCACTTTAACAGAATACTAACCAAATCTTGCAATTAGGCAAAAAATAAATAAATAAAAGACAACCAAATCAAAAGGAAGTAAAATTGTCTCTATTCACAGGTGACATGATATTATATATAGAAAAGCTTAAAGATGCCACCAAAAATCTTGAACTTAGGATGGACCGTGAGGGCCTAATGCTAACTGAAATAAGTCAGACCGAAAACAAACAAACGAACAAATACTGTATGAGTTCACTCACAGGAGGAATCTAAGGGAAAAAAAAAAACACCAAACTTATAAAAAGAACAAATTTGTAGTTACCAGAGTTGGAGAGTGGGCAAAGTGAGTGAAAGGGGTCAAAAAGTACAAACATTAAGTTACAAGATAAATAAGTCCCAGGAATGTAATATACAGCATGGTGATTTACTTAACAATATTGATTATTTACCTGAAAGTTGCTAAGAGATGTTAAAAGTCTCATCAAGAGAAAACTATTACTGAGGTACCTGGGTGGCTCAGTGGGTTAAAGCCTCTGCCTTCAGCCCAGGTCATGATGTCAGGGTCCTGGGATCGAGCCCCACATTGGGCTCTCTGCTCGGTGGGAAGCCTGCTTCCCCCTTTCTCTCTGCCTGCCTCTCTGCCTACCTATGATCTCTCTCTCTCTGTCAAATAAATAAATAAAATCTTTAAGAAATATATAAGAAAACTATTACTATGTGTTAACAGATATTAGCTAATCATTCTGCAATATAAACATATATCAAATTATTATATTGTATACCTAAAGCTAATACAATGTTATAGGTCAATTATATCCAAGAAATAATAATATCTTATCAGTACTGGCTTATCAACTGTAACAAATATACCACATTGATGCAAAGATATTAATAAAGGAAAGTATGTGGGAGTAATAGGGGAAGGGGAATTGAGGGGCATATGGGTATTGCTGGTACTACCCCTTCAATTTTTCTGTAAAGCTAAAATTACTCTAAAAATAAAATCCATTAACTAAAAAAATTAACAAACTGACTATATCAAGTGCTAAGAAAAATACAGAGCACCCAGAACTCTCCACACATTGCTGGTGAGAATGCAAAATGGTACAAACTCTCTGAAAAACGGTTTGTCAATTAATATACACTTATCATATGACCCAGGAATCCCACTCTTAAATATTTACCCAGAGAAACTAAAATTTATGCTCACAAAAAAAAAAAAAAAAATGCAAACACTTATAGGAACTTTATTCCTAATGCCCAAAATCTGGAAACAACCCATATGTCCCTTAATGATACACACAAAACATGAATGAATTTCAATGACATTATGCTAAATAAAAAGTCATTCTCAAAACATTATACACTAGGATTCCATTTTATGTGACATTCTGGAAAATGTAGAGGTATAGCTACAGAAAACAACATTACCAAGGGTTAAAAGTGGGAACAGAGTATAATTACAAAAGAGACAGCACCAGGGGATTTTCTGGAGTAATGGGACAGCATAATATCTTCATTGTCATGATACTTATATGAATCTATAAAGATCCTGTAATTCAGAACTGTACACTAAGGAAAAAAACACAAACACACACACACACCCTTTTATTATGGTGATGGCTGCAAAAGCATATACATTTGTCAAAGTTCAAAGAAGAATTAAAATGGATTAATTTAATTGCAAAAAATTAACTCTCAATAAAATTTATTTTAAAAGAGCAAAAAAACTGAACACACACTTCCCAAAAAAGATATATTATAGCCAATCAACATATGAAAATGTCTTAATACCATTAGTCATCAGGAAAATGCAAATTAAAACTAAGCCCAAAAGTCCATCAACAGAAGAATTAAATAAACAAACTGTGTTATAGCCACAAAATGAAATACTACTTAGTAATAAAAAGGAACAAACTACTGATAGATGCAAAACAGGGATGGATTTCAACATTTTACTGAGCAAAAGAAGCAAAATACGAAAGAGTATTGTATGAACATATATACAAATTATTATTTATGTAGGCAGATGCATTTTTTTTCTTCAAAGAGATGAAAAAAACTATTAATGGTGGTTGCCATTAGGAAAAAGGAACAGAGAAAGAGTATTTATTTATTTCACCGATACCTTTCTATACACCCCAAATATTCTAACCTTAAGCAATTTTTTCCTTTTTATCTCAACACAAGTCATCTTTTTTTTTTTTAAAGATTTTATTTATTTATTTGACAGAGATCACAAGTAGTCAGAGAACCAGGCAGAGAGAGAGAGGAGGAAGCAGGTTCCCTGCTGAGCAGAGAGCTTGATGCAGGGCTTAATCCCAGAACCCTGGGATCATGACCTGAGCTGAAGGCAGAGGCTTTAACCCACTGAGCCACCCAGGCACCCCAGCATAAGTCATCTTATCTCATTTATTATTTCTGTTTTTTGTGCCTTGTATAAGAAACAAATGTATTATGACAGTCAAATTTTTAAATAATGTTAAAGCAACTACTATTAATGACAAATCTTTCCTCTGAGAACGAGTTAGAATAAATGGTTAATTTTTCTCGTCTGTACATAAAAACATATTCAACATGACTTAAAATTTGCTATCCTAAAATGCTAATGTTATGAACTGAATTGTGCTTCTCCTGCCAATTTCATATATTAAAGTCCTCACTGTCAATATAACTATATGTGGAAATGGGGCCTTTACAAAGTTAATTAAGTTTAAATGAGGTCGTAAAGGTAGGGACTTAATCCAACAGGACTGGCATCCTTATAAGAAGAGAAGTACCAGAAATGTGAGTATATAGAAAAAAAGGTCATAGGAAGAAACATCAAGAAAATGACCATCTATAAACCAAAGAGAAAAGGCTTACAGAAACCAGCCCTACTGGCACCTTAATCGTGGACTTCAGCCTCCAGAACTATTGGAAAATAAATTTCTGATTTTTAGCCACCCAGTCTGTGATACTTTCTTATGTTAGCCTAGCAGATTAATACAGGCTCAAATGGACAAACTGGAAAATCTGAGAAAAATTCTATTTTTAAAAAATGACCATGAGGGGAGGAGTCAAGATCACAGAGAAGTAGCAGGCTGATATTATATCAGGTAGCAGGAGATCACCTAGATAGTTTATCAAACCATTCCAAACACATACAATTCTAACAGGAGATCAAAGAGGAGAAGAGCAGCAATTCTAGAAACAGAAAATAGACCACTTTCTGAAAGGCAGGACCTGCGGAGAAGTGAATCCAAAGCAATGGGAAGAAAGACCGCGGGGTGACAGGCCAGCTCCCAGAAAGCGGCAGAGCAGTGGAGCACAAAATCAGAACTTTTTTGTTTTTTTTCATTTATTTAACAGAGAGAGAGAGTTCACAAGTAGGCGGAGAGGCAAACATGGAGAGAGGGGGAGAAAGCAGGCTCCCTGATGAGCAGAGAGCCCGATGCGGGGCTTGATCCCAGGACCCTGAGATCATGACCTGAGCCAAAGGTAGAGGGTTAACGCACTGAGCCACCCAGATGCCCCCAAAATCAGAACTTTTAAAAGTCGGCTCCACTGAAGGACATTGCTCCAAAGGCTAAGCTGGGGTGAAGCCCATGCACAGACAGCGTGGTCTCGGGTCCCACGGGGTCACAGAAGGATTGGGGGTGTGTGAGTGTCACAGAGCTCACAGGTATTAGAGAAGGGAAGCTGGCTACAGAGACAGAGCTGAGGAGAGAGCACTCAACTCAGGGTTACCTTAAACTGTGATCCGTGGCACACAATAAAACCCTTAAATGACACACTGGACCAGATGGACATCACAGATATATACAGAACATTCCATCCCAAAGCAACAGAATATACATTCTTCTCTAGTTCACATGGAACATTCTCCAGAATAGATCATATCCTGGGTCACAAATCAGGTCTCAACCATTATCAAAAGATTGGGATCATTCCCTGCATATTTCAGACCACAATGCTCTGAAGCTAGAACTCAATCACAAGAGGAAATTTGGGAAGAACCCAAACACATGAAGACTAAACAGCATCCTTCTAAAGAATCAATGGGTCAACCAGGAAATTAAAGAAGAATTGAAAACATTCATGGAAACAAATGATAATGAAAACATAATGGTTCAAAATCTGTGGGACACAACAAAGGCAGTCCTGAGAGGAAAATATATAGCAATACAAGCCTTTCTCAAGAAACAAGAAAGGTCTCAAATACACAACCTAACCCTACACCTAAAGGAGTTGTAGAAAGAACAACAAAGAAACCTAAACCCAGCAGGAGAAGAGAAATAATAAAGATCAGAGCAGAAACCAAAAAAACAACAACAAATCAAGGAAACTAGGAGCTGGTTCTTTAAAGAATTAATAAGATTAATAAATCCCTGGCCAAACTTATCAAAAAGAAAAGAGAAAGGACCCAAATAAATAAAATCATGAATGAAAGAGGAGAGATCACAACCAACACCAAAGAAACACAAACAATTATAAGAACATATTATGAGCAACTCTATGCCAGAAAATTTGACAATCTGGAAGACACGGATGCATTCCTAGAGAAACAGAAATTACTAAAACTCAACCAGGAAGAAAAAGAAAACCTGAACAGACCCATAACCAGTAACGTGGTTGAAGCATTCACCAAAAATATCTAAACAAACAAGAGACCAGGGACAGTTGGCTTCCAGGGGAATTTTACCAAACATTTACAGAAGAATTAATTCCTCTTTTCCTGAAACTGTTCCAAAAAATAGAAATAGAAGGAAAAGTTCCAAACTCATTTTATGAGGCCAGCATTACCTTGATCCCAAAACCAGACAAGGATCCCATCAAAAAAGAGAATTACAGACCAATATCCTTGATGAACATATATGTGAAAATTCTCACCAAAATACTAGCAATAGGATCCAACAGTACATTCAAAGGATTATTGACCACGACCAAGTAAGATTTATTCCAGGGCTGTAAGGTTGGTTCAACATCCGTAAATCAATCAATGTGATACAATACATTAATAAAAGAAAGAACAAGAACCATATGATACTCTCAATACATGCTGAAAAAGCATTTGACAAACCACAGCATCCTTTCCTGATCAAAACTCTTCAAAGTGTAGGGATAGAGGGTACATACCTCAATATCATCAAAGCCATCTATGAAGAACCCACAGCGAATATCATTCTCAATGGAGAAAAACTGAGAGCTTTTCCACTAAGGTCAGGAACACGGCAGGGATGTCCATTATCACCACTGCTATTCAACATAGTACTAGAAGTCCTAGCCTCAGCAATCAGACAACAAAAGGAAATTAGAGGCATCCAAATTGGCAAAGAAGAAGTCAAACTATCACTCTTTGCAGATGATATGATACTGTATGTGGAAAACCCAAAAGACTCCACTCCAACTCTGCTAGAACTTGTACAGGAATTCAGTTAAGTTTCAGGATATAAAATCAATGCACAGAAATCAGCTGCATTTCTTTACACCAACAACAAGACAGGAGAAATAGAAAGGAGTCAATCCCATTTACAATAGCACCCAAAACCATAAGATACCTAGGAATAAACCTAACTGAAGAGGCAAAGAATCTATACTCAGAAAACTATAAAGTACTCCTGAAAGAAATTGAGGAAGACACAAATAAATGGGAAAATGTTCCATGCTCATGGATTGGAAGAACAAATATTGTGAAAATGTCTATGCTACCTAAAGCAATCTACACGTTTAATGCAATCCCTGTCAAAATCCCATCCATTTTTTTTCAAAGAAATGGAACAAATAATCCTAAAATTCATTTGGAACCAGAAAAGATATCAAATAGCCAGAGGAATATTGAAAAGGAAAGCCAAAGTTGGTAGCATCACAATTCCAGACTTCAAGCTCTATTATAAAGCTGTCATCATCAAGGTAGTATGGTACTGGCACAAAAAGAGACATACAGATCAATGGAACAGAATAGAGAGCCCAGAAATTGACTCTTAGCTCTATGGTCAACTAATATTCAACAAAGCAGGAAAAATGTCCAATGGAAAAAAAGTCTCTTCAACAAATGGTGTTGGGAAAATTGGACAGCCACATGCAAAAAAATGAATCTGGACCATTTCCTTACACCACACATGAAAACAGACTCAAAATGGATGAAGGACCTCAATGTGAGAAAAGAATCCATCAAAATCCTTAAGGAAAACACAGGCAGCAACCTCTTTGACCTCCCTCAGCCGCAGTAACTTCTTTCTAGGAACATCGCCAAAGGCAAGGGAAACAAGGGCAAAAATGAACTATTGGGATTTCATCAAGATCAAAAGCTTTTGCACAGCAAAGGTCAACAAAGCCAAAAGACAACTGACATAATGGGAGAAGATATTTGCAAATGACATATCAGGTAAAGGGCTAGTATCCAAAATCTATAAAGAATTTGGCAAATTCAACACCCAAAGAACAAATAATCCAATCAAGAAATGGGCAGAGGACATGAACAGACATTTCTGCAAAGAAGACATCCAGATGGCCAACAGACACATGAAAAAGTGCTCCACATCACTCAGCATCAGGGAAATACAAATGAAAACCACAATGAGATACCACCTCACACCAGTCAGAGTGGCTAAAATTAACAAGTCAGGAAATGACAGATGCTGGCGAGGATGCGGAGAAAAGGAAACCCTCCTCCACTCTTGGTGGGAATGCAAGCTGGTGCAGCCACTCTGGAAAACAGCATGGAAGTTCCTCAAAAAGTTGAACATAGAGCTACCCTATGACTCAGCAATTGCACTACTGGGTATTTACCTTAAAGATAAAAATGTAGCGATCCGAAGGGGCACATGCACCTGAATGTTTATAGCAGTGATGTCCACAATAGCCAAACTATGGAAAGAACCTAGATGTCCATCAACAGACGAATGGATAAAGAAGATGTGGTATATATACAATGGAATACTATGCAGCCATCAAAAGAAATGAAATCTTACCATTTGTGACAACATGGATGGAACTAGAGGGTATTATACTTAACAAAATAAGTCAATCAGAGAAAGACAATTTTCTTTTCTCTTTTTTTTTTAATTTATTTATTTGACAGACAGAAATCACAAGTAGGCAGAGAGGCAGGCAGAGAGAGAGGGGGAAGCAGGCTCCCCGCTGAGCAGAGAGCCCAACGTGGGGCTCAACCCTAGGACCCCAGGATCATGACCTGAGCCGAAGGCAGAGGCTTTAACCCACTGAGCCACTCAGGCGCCCCAGAGAAAGACAATTTTCATATGAGCTCCCTGATATGAGGAGGTTGAGAGGCAACGTGGGGGGTTTGAGGGGTAGGAAAAGAATAAATGAAACAAGATGGGATTGGGAGGGAGACAAACCATAAGAGATTCTTAATCTCACAAAACAAACTGAGGGTTGCCGGTGGGAGGGGGATAGGGAGAAGGTGGTGGGGTTATGGACATTGGGGAAGGTATGTGCTATGAAGTGTGTAAACCTGGTGATACACAGACCTATACCCCCGGGGCTAATAATACATTATATGTTAATAAAAAAAAAATTTTTTTAATGACCATGAGTTGTACCAGCACAAGGAAAAATATTTAAAATGTGCCATCTTGGGGGCACCTGGGTGGCTCAGTCAGTTAAGCATCTGTCTTTGGCTTAGGTAATGATTCCAGTGTCCTGGTATCGAGACCCGCTTCCGGCTCCCAGCTCAACAGGACGCCTACTTCATCCTCTCCCTGTGTCTGCCCCATCCCCTGCCTGTGCACCCTGTCCCTCTCTCTCTTTTTCTCTCTCTCTCAAACAAATGAAATCTTTAGGAAAAAAAAAAGTGCCATCTTAAGCCTTATTCATGAAAGTTCCATAATAATGCTTAATAGCAATAAAATCAAAGTCCAGATTTATAATTAGAGTACCTTTTTAAAGTATAGTTCCACCACATTTTAAGATATATCCTCTCAAATTTACAAAACAAGAGCAAAAGAGCAAATGATTCCAATAAGCTTAATATTCTCATAAATTTAAAATATCTTTTCCAATAATGAGATTTAAATTTCAAGAAAATAATCATACAAAGTAAGGTATACTTAAACTAAAGAAGACCCTAATCACAAAGCATCACTTCAACAAATACCAGAAATAAACAAATTAAAAACTACAAATAATATAAGAAAACCCCAGCAAGAATATATAAGAAAACGAAAATTCAGTTTTATTAAAATATTTTAAACACACCAAACAACACTATGTACTTAAAAGAAATTAGTTTTTATTTACCCCCTGCAAAGGGAGATCCCAGTGTTCTGAGCTTCTTAATTTGGACAGTGGTGACTGAACATGAACATCTTCTGGTTTCGCATTTAACATCTGTGTTATCTGAAATCAGAATGAGAAAATAATTGATTTAACTGAAATATAAATAAGAATTGAATCATGTTAATCGAACTAACAGGACCATTATATTAACCCACCTTAATATTCTGCTATTAGTGTTTTGGGTTTTTTATTTGTTTGTCTGTTTTTAAATTTTTTATTTTTTATAAACATATTATATTTTTATCCCCAGGTCTGTGAATCACCAGGTTTACACACTTCACAGCACTCACCAAAGCACATACACCCCCGCAATGTCCATAACCCCACCCCCCTTCTCCCAACCCCCCTACCTCCAGCAACACTCAGTTTGTTTTGTGAGATTAAGAGTCATTTATGGTTTGTCTCCCTCCCAATCCCATCTTGTTTCATTTATTCTTCTCCTACCCCCTCAAGCCCCCATGTTGCATCACCACTTCCTCATATCAGGGAGAATAAGTCAAGCGGGTTTTTTGTTTTTTTAAATAAGCACTACACCTAACGTGAGGCTTGAACTCATGACCCCCAAATCAAGAGTCGTATGATCTAATGGCTGAGCCAACCACATGCCCCATTTGGCAATTAGTTTTATTATTTTTGTTTTGCAATTAGTTTTAAAGAGTTTTAAATTCAGTGCTTAATTTACAGACAGCTAAATATAATTTTATTTTAAAAACCTCTTATTCAGATGTCTGGGTGGCTTGGTCGGTTAAGCATCTGCCTTCGGCTCAGGTCATGATCCCCTGGTGCTGGGCTCCCTGCTCAGTGGGGAGTGTGGTTCTCCCTCTACCCCTCCCCCTGCTTGTTCTCTCTCTCTCTCTCTCTCTCTCTCTTGCGTACACGCACGTGTGCACAAAAATAAGTAAATAAATCTTTAAGAATAAATAAATAAAAATTTAAAACCTCTCATTCAGTATTAAGGTAGATAAATTAAGTATCCCAATAGCCCCCTAACCATCTCTTACCCATAGTCTCTACCTCTTCTCATCTTTCAAATGCTATCCCCATAGTTCTCTAATATGCAAATCTAATGATCATTACATTTAACAAACAACAATGGCACCTGCTACTTACAGATAAAACTCTTTAACAATCTGCGATCTTTAATATCACCCACATATCACCAACTCTACATCCCAACCACACCATTTACTCAACTTCCTTCAAACATGCATTATTTTATATATTTAGACCTTTGTATGTACTGCTTCCTTTGTATGTATGTATGAATTCCCCTTCCCTCTATTTTTCCCTTATTAAATACTTCAGATTCAGCTCAAAATTATTCTTCTATCCACACAACTGTCACTCCTACACCAAAGCATTCCTTTCTCTAGGTAATAGTACTTGGTACATTTCTATTATGTTACTTATATTATATGTATCAAACTATATTATAAATATTTGTCTACATGTCCCTCTTCTCCAGGCTGTGGAGGTCTTTAAAAGAGAGTGCTCTGGGTGCCAGGATGACTCAGTCAGTTAAGCATCTGCGTTCAGCTCAGTTTGTGATCTCGGGGTCCTGGGATTGAGTCCCATAACCAGGTTCCTGCTCAACTTAACGTCTTGCTTCTCCCCCTGCTTCTGCTCCTCCCCACTGCCCATGGGTACTCTCTCTCTCACACTCTTGTTCTCTCTCAAATAAATATTTTTTTTTAATTAAAAATAGGGGTGCTACGGTGGCTCAGTCATTACGTGGCCGCCTTCAGCCCAGGTCATGATCCCAGGATTCTGGGATCAAGCCCCACATCGGGCTCCCTGCTTAGTGGGAAGCCTGCTTCTCCCTCTCCCACTTCCCCTTCTTGTGTTCCCTCTCTCACTCTCTCCCTCTGCAAATAAATAAAATCTTTTTTAAAAAAATTTTTTTAAATAAAATAAAGAGAGTACCCTGACCTAGTAGACTTTATATCTCCAAAGTGTATGGCTCATGATGTGCTGAATAAACAAATGAATGTATGGACTGTAACCACAAGTTTGAAATCATTTGTTTAGAACTTAAATAACTTAAATTTCACATTAAAGTTATAAACAATAGTTAAGTATCAAATTCAGCCTACAAAATATAATATATAATAAATACCACATCAACTATAATCAGTAACAATCCATAAAATAATTTCAGTGAGAGTAGAGCATAAGTCAAGAGGACAAAATAAATTTGAAGAAAGGATATCCCAACCCTTATTTCACTAGCACCTATGAATTGATCCTCTTAGGTACTAATAACTTAATTATCTATATCTAATCTGTATAAAAAGGTACCTGTTTTTAATTCTTCATCTGCAAAAGACAGTATTATCTCTAAATTATTTCCTTTATATTCTTAATTAGGGAACAACAATTGCTTCCTCAAAGGTAAGGGCTTCAGGCTGTTCACACCCATGGATTCTTTGTGAGCAGGTTAGTTAGCCTACATTGGATTTTATAGCATACTCTGTTTTCCAGAAATAGCCACACCAATATTCCACACCCCACATGCTCTTCTTCCGATGTGCTACTGACAGTCCTCTAACATCAGGTACAGTCTACATTCCTCCCCCTTGAATCTGGGCAGGACTGTGATGTCCAAGGCTAAATCATTAAAGGCAATACTTGTATTTTTTTAGCCTGGTCTCACATGCTTGTGTATTCTCCCTTCCTCTTTTTTTTTTCCCCCTCTTTCTCTTAGTATACATATCCCAGGAGAACTGAACCAATGAGTAAAAAAATCCTGGACATCCTTAAGCCTCTATAGTGGAGAGATTTAAAAAGACACAGATATACACCAAGATGCTGATTCTTCTCAGAACAGGTATAAAGATAAGTGAGTGAGCGAACCTTTACAAGCCCTGGCCTCCAAGCCAACCTAGCTAACTCCCAAGTAAAACAAAGAAAAGTTCTCTCCAATTGAACCCTTCCCAGACTGATGATTCCTGAGCAAAGTAAGTTCAAGCCACTAAGTTCGGGAGGTCATTTGTTACATGGCCCTAGTAATAACCTAAAAATTTACTCAGTTCAAACTTGAAGGATGGGGCACCTGGGTGGCTCAGTCAGTTATGTGTCTGACTTCAACTTAGCTCATGATTTCAGGGTCTTGGGATCCAGCCCTATAAGGTTCCCAACTCAGTAGCAAGTCTTTTTCTTCCCTGGATTGCTCTGCCCCTCTCCCCTACCCAGGTCCATTAGCTTACTCTATCTCTCACTCTCAAAAAAATATTTTTGTAAGAAGAGCTAAAAAAAAAAAAACCTTGAAGGACAGCAACTAAGATTTGGAAAAAGGAAGAGCTGGTTATGCATGTTGAGTATTCTGTAAAATCAGTTTCTTATAAAATATTCCTTATGTCTGGGGCACCTGGGTGACTCAGTTGGTAAGCAGCTACCTTCGGTTTAGGTCATGATCCCGGGGTCCTGGGATCAAGCCCTGCATCATCAGGCTCTCTGCTCAGCGGGAAGCCTGCTTCTCTTCCTCTCCCATTCTCTTGCTTGTGTTCCCTCTCTCACTCTCTCTCTCTGTTTCAAATAAATAAAATCTTTAAAAAAACATTTTCCTTATGTCTTCCATGGAAGATTTTATATTACCTTTTCACAATAATTTATGTTCAATCACTTTACCTATGAATGGATTAGATTCAGTATCAATGAATGAATTATTTACCCTAGTAAATACTGATACATACTTCCATTAGGATGGACACAAAACATAATCTATCCTATTTTCAAAAAAGGTAGTTCTCTATTCCTCCAAAGTATAGACATATGAAATCTGGATGTTTATTAATACTCTATATACTAATATCAGAAGCTTTGAAAATCGAAGTATAAAAATAAATAAATAATAAATAATGAAAATCCAAGTATATATAAAAATTATGAACAGAGATATATATTCTATATTACTTTTAATATAGAAAAACCAGAAACAATAATAAATGAATAATTAAACAAATTTATGGCAAAACTAAACCAAATCAGATACTATTCAATTGTTATTAAATAACATGTTCCAGAAGATTAATAATATTAAGGAATTATTTTGGGGGCACCTGGCTGGCTCAGTCAGAAAAGCATGCAACTCCTGGAGCACTGGGTGTGGTGCAAAAACAATGAATTCTGTTATGCTGAAAAGAAATTAAAAATAAATAAATAAAAATAAAAGCATGCAACTCTTGATCTCAGGGTCATGAGTCTGAGCCCCACATTGGGTGTAGAGATCACTAAAAATATATATATATATAAATTAAAATTTAGAAAAAAAGAAATTATTTTGAATATAAGTATAAAAGAAAAACATATAGAGAATGATCTTTCTTTCATAAGACAAAATAAAATACCCATGAGTAGAAATAAAATATGAAAGGTTATATACAAAAATATTTAACAGTAATTATCTCTAGTGAGTTAAGAGGTGATTTTTATTTTCATGTTCTCTTAGTTTCCAAATTTTTTTTAATAAGAATACAATGCAATTATTAAAGGCAAGGGAAAAATATTAATACTTAAAGCTCCAGAAAAACCTCACCTATAGCTTCCTGATTAATAAATTACAGATTTAAATCTCTCACTCTAATACTGTATATGAATATAGAAGCAGATTTCACGTACAACTAACTACTGTCAATATTTTCTACACTCACTTTTTTCTTAATGATTAATTTAAAAAAAATAATGGAAGCCTTTTTGCAACAATCTCATCTATTCTTAGACAAATTTTAATCATGGTCTCAGCTGTGCTGTGTACAATCAACAAAGATTCTAAGCTATTCATGATTCTGCAAAGCCTATAATTCCATTTACAAAAATCCAAATGGAGTCCTAATACTCTCAAGTATTTTCAATAGTCTTCTAATACTTTAAAAAGTCAAACTGAATTTTTTAAGGCAAAAATGGGTTCTAAATCCCCCTTCAAGTTATATTTAAATACATTATCAGAACTCTAATAACTTCCCAAAAAAAGCTCAAGAACATTTGTTTTATTTATTAATGTTCAAATGTAATACTAAACAAGCCCTTCAGCAGATCAAGTCACACAGCTACTTTTAGGTACACTTTATACATAATTCATTATAGTATAGCCTTCAAAAGAGAATGCTATCAAAAGCAGATAATCCAGGGGGGAAAAAATATACTGGAATCCACTGACAAACATATGCTCTTTAATTTGTTTAGACTGAAATGACCTCTGCCATGTTTTTAACAGAGAACTTCAAAAGTTTAATCTATTACTTGTTCAAATACTACATCAGTACGAAGCTATTACTTAAGGAAAATTGGGAGTCTGCCAAAAGGTATAACCAGGACTTACCAAAGAATAAAAGTCTTAATTTTCAATATTCAGAATAGAGTAGCAACTTCCCATGTATAAATCCAAAAACTGTGGATCTCCACAAAGTATTCACACTCTTACTTCACATTTATCAAGAGATCAGTCTTCAATTAATGTGAATTCAGCTATCAAAAGGCCAGAAATAATTTAGTAGATAATTATGTTCCAGAGATTTAGCTACAAGGATAATGACTACAGCGCTGTTCCGTTTTTTGTTTTTTTTTTTTTTTTAATTAAAAGCAACTCAAGTGGCACCTGGCTGGCTCAGTCACTAGGGCATGTGACTCCTGATCTCAGGGTCATGAGTTTAGTCCCATATTGGACATAGAGTTTACTCAAAACAAGCAAACAAACAAAAAACCTCAAAACAATGATAGGATATTAGTCAAATTAACTGTGATATACCCATATAACTGAATACAATGTAGTCATTAAAAATGTTTGCCATGGTTTCCCTGATACTTATGTCTAGTATAGTGTCAAATACATGTTAAATATTCAGTAAGTATCTACCCAGAAATGCTTTAAATTAGATTTCAGAAAATGATGTTCACAATATGTAGCTAAGTAGAAAAAGCAAATTATAAAACAGTACTCTGTGATTTTCTATTTTTTAATATTTAAATATGTGTTTATTACAGATGGGGCACCTGGGTGGCTCAGTGGAAAAGCATCTGTCTTCGGCCCAGGTCATGATCCCAGAGTCCTTGGATCGAGTCCCACATCAGGCTCCCTGCTCAGTGGGAAGACTGCTTCTCCCTCTCCCACTCCCCCTGCTTGTGTTCCCTCTCTGCTGTGTGTGTGTGTGTGTCTCTCTCTAATAAATGAAATCTTTAAAAAAAATAAATAAATATGTGTTTATTACAGATGGATATACAGAGAGAAAAACTAGAAAGATATACATCCAAGCATTAATTTTGGTTCCATCTGAGTGGTCTCCTTTTCCCTTAACTCAATTTCCTAATTTATCTCCAACAAACTGCTTTTGCTTTAGAAATATTTTTGAAATACTTTAAACACAAAATGTATTGGGGTCTTGGCCCTATACCCATCAAAGCTCTAATCCTTTCAGTAATTTATATCCATAGCTACTTTGATAGAAAAAACAATAATATAAATCACTAATAAAAATTTAGTATGCTAATTTTTAAGAAATTCCACATTTTTTTAAGATTTTATTTATTTACTTAACAGAGAGAGAGAGATCACAAGTAGGCAGAGAGGCAGGCAGAGAGAGGAGGAAGCAGGCCCCCTGATGAGCAGAGAGCCAGTTGTGGGGCTTGATCCCAGGACCTTGAGATCATGACCTGAGCCAAAGGCAGAGGCTCAACCCACTGAGCCACTCAGGCGCCCCAGAAATTCTACATTTTTAAATGCAATAGTATAACTTCATGTGCAGATTATAGTTGAACAAATAAGTAAATATATGATAGATAATAAGAGAAAAAAAGTTAAAATAAAAAAGGGGAAAAGGCTAGAATAAACTCTGTGGTGCTGGATTAGAATCCAAAGTCTCGGTACTGGGGCACCTGGGTAGTTCAGTTGGTTAGGTGTGTACCTTCAGCTCATCATTTTTATCCCAGGGTTCTGGGATTGAGTCCCACATTAGGCTCCATGCTCAGCCAGGAGCCTGCTTCTCCATCTCCCTCTGTCTGCTGCTCTGCCTACCTATCTATGTTCATTCTCTCTCTGTCAAACAAACAAATAAAATCTTAAAAAAAAAAATTATCAGGGGATGCCTAGGTGGCTCAGTCAGTTGGGCCACTGCCTTTGGCTCGGGATCAATTCCCGCAAGGGGCTCCTTGCTCCACAGGGAGACTGCTTCTCTCTCTGCCTCTGCGAGCCACTGTGCCTGCCACTCTGCCTGCTTATGCGTGTACGCTCTTGCTCTCTCTCTCTCTCTCTGACAAATAAATAAATAAAATCTTTTTAAAAAATTATCAGTACTAAACTCATGGTTTTTCATAGATGTAAGATAAATACAGAAATACAGAGATATGTGTATCTGTATGGATTAGTATACAAAAATTTTTCTAGTCTTCTCTAGTGAGAGCCTAGAAACAATGACACCTCACAAGCAATGAGTACACCTAGTACCCAGACCTGGATTTCTAAATACTATTCTTCAATGAAAGAACCAGGGCTCCCTGAAATGTATCATGGAGTACCAGAAAATAGTGCAAAAAAAATAAAAGGGCGGGGGGGAGCACGTTAAAAGGGCACAGGATCCAAACTGAAAGATCTTCCAATACCTACGCTAAACATTTTGTTTCAATCAGAAAAGCCAATAATGCTATAATAAATTATAACCCATAGAATAAATACCCTTGAGTCCATATTAATAAAAATAGGTAATTGAATAAATAAATAAGAAGAAAAGAGGGGCAGATCTCCGTTACAGGTGAACTTCAATTAATAAATGCAGAGGGAATAAGGGAAATAGAAAATCACTAACAATATCATATACACAACTTTTGCAGGGCAGATCCACTGCTACATGGTAAAATAGTGGGTGAAAGTTTAAGAAACAGTATATCTGCACAGATTCAAAGTATCTCTCCCAAGATATCTATTTATTACAAAGTAAAGGAGTAACTTTACAACAGAATGACCAGATAGTAGCCATCTTAAGCAGGTAGTCAAGAATGACATCACCAGTAATAAGACCTATCATTATTGTATACTGTGTACTCCTGACAGGATATAGTAAGAAGGGCATATCATGTGATATCCTTTCTAAAAATCCATAACTTTAATCTAATCCAAAGAAACCTGGCTGGCTCAGTTGGAAGAGCATTAGACTCTTGATCTTGGGGTTGTGAGTTCAAGCCCCACATTGGATATAGAAATCACTTTTTAAGAAGGAAAAAGGAGTGCCTGGGTGGCTCAATGGGTTAAGCCTCTGCCTTCAGCCCAGGTCATGATCTCAGGGTCCTGGGATTGAGCCCACATTGGGCTCTCTGCTCAGCGGGGAGCCTGCTTCCCCCCTCTCCCTCTCTGCTGCTCTGCCTACTTGTGATCTCTCTCCCTCTGTCAAATAAATAGATAAAAATCTTTTTTAAAAAAAGAAAAGAAAAAGAAAAAAGGGAGACCAGAGACAAACCCAAAGAATATTTCTTTTCTGATTGAAACAAAATGTTTAGTGTAGACAAACCGAAGAATATTCAACAAAATACTGACAAAATCATAGTACTCTAAAAATGTCATGATCATTAAAAAACAAAGACTGAAGAACTGTCATAGAATTAAGGAAATCAAGGAGATATGATGCCTAATGCAAAGTGCAATCCTGGAATCGAAAAACAGTATTAGTTTAAAAAAAAAAAAAACCTGAAGAAATCCAAATAATGTCTGTAGCTTAAAGTACTGTACCAAAGTTAATTTCTTAAATTTTGGTCATTATACTGTGGTTATATAGATATTAACACTAGGGGAAACTGAGTGAAGGGTAGATGTGAATGCTATACTATTTCTGTAAATTTTCTATAAATCTAAAGTTATTTGAAAATAAAAAGTTAGGGGCGCCTGGGTGGCTCAGTGGGTTAAAGCCACTGCCTTCGGCTCAGGTCATGATCCCAGCGTCCTGGGATGAAGCCCTAGGTCGGGCTTCCTGCTCAGCGGGGAGCCTGCTTTCTCCTCTCTTTCTGCCTGCCTCTCTGCCTACTTGTGATCTCTGCCTGTCAAATAAATAAATAAAATCTTTAAAAAAAAAAAAAAAGAAAGAAAAGAAAAAGTTAAAAAAAAATACTGTCATACATCGAAAAACAAGAAAGAGAAATATATTATGAATATCTAATGGTGGACTTTCAACTGCATGAAGCAGCAACTGAAAACAGAGCATTTCACTTCATTAGAGGTATTAAACACAAAAGAAGAAGTAGTCAACAGAGGTATTTAAAACTGGGTATGACAGCAATGTAGGAATTTATTTTTACTCCCCCTCACTTACAGCACTTAAGCCAAATCCAGAATTTTGAAAGAAATCATACCCAGAAATGTGAAATAAGCCAAGGTAGAAGAGTACCTAAAGACATGCTCTGTTTAGTCTTGTCTGTATGCTCTTGATTCCCTCCCACAGCCCTCATTATGATTTCTTCACTTTAATCCATGAAATATGCCAAATTAAAGTTCTCTGTGCCAAATTAAAAGTCCTCCATGCATAATCTGGAATGCTTCAGAAAAAAGTGTCTAATGAATTATGAGGTATATCAGGGAACTACGGTGTTTAAATCACAAAATTCTAGGGAAAAAAGATAATCTTTCTAAAAAGAAACTAAATTTTTGAAACACTTCCAACATAAGTAGAAAATTCACTTTGCTTCTTTTGTTACTATTCGCATACACGGAAGGAAGGAAGGAAGGAAGGAAGGAAGGGGGAGAAAGAGAGAGAAAGAAAGAAAGGAGGGAGGGAGGGAGGGGAAGGGGAAGAGAAGGGAAGGGAGAAAGAAAAGAAGGGAAGGAAGAAATTTTAATAGGTATTTCAATCAGTAATTTTCAGCACATGACTTGAACACTTTCCTCTATCTACAGTAAAAAAATGAATGAATGTGAGGTATGCTAATATGTCCAGTTATCAAAGAAATACAGAAATGCTTTATACATTTATGTTTTATACAAAATCTAAAACAAGGCCTAGAAATTATACTGACACATCTTACAATGATTTAAACAAGGCAGATCCCAGAAAGTGTTTTTCTTTGTTAACCTTTTAATTAATTAGGATATACCATTCCCTGCAAAACACTAATTAGTTAAGGTTTTATAACATTTTCTTTAAGTTTTTATTAAAAAGACAAATAAAATACTTTCACTATTGGTAACTCTAAAGATAATGTATAGATTAAAAGCAAAACTAATGCATACCTTATGTAACTCAGAAGATGAAGACTTTTTCCTTTTTCCTTCTGTGACAATTTCTACAAAGACATGGTAAAAATTATCATTTAACATCTAAATGAAATAAACAATGTGATAAAACAAATCCTTTCATAGCCATCCTTTGTTTTAAAGTAACTTGTTAGAGTTAGAATTTACATTTATACATTTTACAGAACCTAACAGACTAAACATAAAGGTCAAAAAATAATCAGAAGAATAGCAAATTCTCACAAAATGCCTTCATTAAATAATATATGTATGATGACAATAGAAAAAAGAAGAAAATGCTCTAAGAACTAAATAAGATATTCCCTAGCAAAAGTCCAATAGGTGTTTAATAAATGCTGGTTGAACCATATGATCAGATAAACATTTGTAATAGGGGAGGTTGCAGGTAGGAAGGGTTAAACAAAAGGTAAGAGGTATGTTTAGAATATTCTACAAAAAGACTTCCAGTTCTACTACATACCTAGGCATCTCGGCTACTAGGAAGAGTTTAACTGTCTCCTCAGCAACATTTTTTAAACTTCCTGTGGATTTTTCCTTTATGATTCTTTCATTCAATCAGCAAATATTTACTGAATGTCTATTATGTGCCTGGCATGTTTGGCAGTAGGGATAGTGTAATAAGCAAATTAAACACAGTCTAAGCTTTTTAGGAACTTATAATTTACTGGAATATATCACAGATTCCATAATAAAAATTAACAGTACAAATCCATCCATATCTGGTCACTTACTTAAAAAAAGATATCACTACAATTAGGTAAGAAAGAGATGATCTTTACAGTAAGTAATGCTGAAGCAATCTGATAACCAAAAGGGAAAATAAATAAAACTTGACCTCTAGGGACGCCTGGGTGGCTCAATTGGTTAAGCAGCTGCCTTCCGCTCAGGTCATGATCCCAGCGTCCTGGGATCGAGTCCCACATCGGGCTTCTTGCTCAGGAGGGAGCCTGCTTCTCCCTCTGCCTCTGCCTTCCATTCTGTCTGCCTGTGCTCGCTCTCCCCCCCCCCCTCTGATAAATAAATAAAATCTTTAAAAAAAAAAAAAAAAACTTGACCTCTACCTCACACTATAAACAAAAGTTCATTTTAAAGGGATCATAGATTTAAATGCCAAAGATAAAAGAAATAAAGCTTCTAAAACAAAAAGGGGGGAATAACTTCATGATCTTAGGGTAGGCAAAAATTTCTCAAACAAGACACAATTAGCATTAGCCATAAAGGAAAAGATTAATAAACTTAACTTCATTAAAACTCATCAAACCTCATCATTAAGAGAGTAAGAAGGCAAGCCACAGACTGGAAGATTATTATTTATAATACATTTATCCACATACAGTATGGTGACAGTTAATAATACTATATAATACATACATCTGTCAAAGGACCCAAACAAAAATTATAAAGAACTACAAAGCAAAGGCAAGACAACAAATCTTCAAGATGGGCAAAAGCCTTGAAATGAGAGTACGTGAGGAGAGAAAGAATACTGACTAGAACAGGATACAAATAAGCCTTCTGAGATGCTGGAAATGTTCTATGTCTTGATTTAGGTGACTGTTACACAGTATTTTTATACAAGTACAAAAAGTCACCAAACTATACTAAAGATATGTGTACCACGCTGTACTACTTCAACTTAAAGACAAAACAAAAAAAGCTTTAAAAACTACAATTACAACAAATGGACTATACTTTATTCAAAAATCTATACAGCTGCAATAATTTCTCTAAGTTCATAATACATAGCAGCAAGATAATATAATAATATATAATTATATATTTTATTAATTGTTATAATATGTGTTGTATATACAATAATTAATATAATATTAATATTGCATATAATTATATTAATTGTAATTTATAGATTAATACTCCCAAACTGACTCATGAGTTAAAAATGCATCTATCAAAAAAAAAATGCATCTATCCTGTTTTACAGCATGTTTCCTTATGTCCTTTAAAATTAATATTCTTGTGACTTCCCACAATTTTAGGGGTTTTTATAATTGAGCTATACCATCTTATACTACATTGGTTTGGGGGCATTTAAAGAAACATATGATATGCCTCTTGGGATTATCTGGTATAGTATGGTACTCAAAAGTTAACAATTTTAAAGTTTGACAACCTAAATTTCTATCCTGGCTTACTTATGACTTTTGAGACTCTAAAACAAAGGAGAACATCCAACTTTTCAATAAAGATTAAAGTGAGCTAGCCTATATCATTTAGCATATGTCTGGCATATAGTAGTACAAAATGAATGGTAATGATTACTTTAACAGTTTATATTGAAATATTACTCTTTAAGAGACCTCAGTGTGTTGGTATTAGCACACAGGAAAATCTAATTATTCTCTTTCTAAATAAATGAGTCAAACAATTGAAAAATGTGACTTTTTCCTAAGTAGATTGTGGAAGCACTCACTCACTCATTTACTCCACAAGCATTTAGTTAAGATAATGATGGTTACCATTGCCGCCACTAGGCTAAGTATGCAAATAGTCTTTATGAAAGCCTTCTTAGATCAGTAACAGTATTATCACCATTTTACAGATGAAAAATTTATGTCTGAAGAATCCAAGTAACTTTCCCAAAGTCATCATGTTGATTCATTACTGGTCTAATACCAGAGGTAGACCAGAGGTAGCTATCTTTTTTTTTTTTTTAAGATTTTATTTATTTCTTTGACAGAGAGACACACAGCGAGAGAGGGAACACAAGCAGGAGGAGTGGGAAAGGGAGAAGCAGGCTCTCCGCTGAGCAGGGAGACTGATGCGGGGCTTCATCCCAAGAGTGTGGGATCATGACCTGAGCCCAAGGCAGACGCTTAGCTGACTGAGCCACCCAGGCACCCCCAGAGGTAGCTTTCTTAACCAGTACACTCCAGGCATGTTGGATGCTTTGGGGATATAAGATTAATAAGACAGTCCCTGTGTCAGAGTTAACAGAGTAACAGCAGAAGTTAAAACAATTTAGGAAGCTAAAATATATGATAGAAACTAGTATAAATATCATGTAAGAGGTGCTAAGACCCATGTAAGTTCAGAAATAGATATGATTTGTTTTAAGTTTGAGCTAATTAGGATATAGTTCTTGGAAAGACATAACTGAACTGAGCTTTGAAGATTTAGATAATGAGCAAATTTTAGATAGGCAGAAATGGATGAAAGAACAGTACATTCCAGGTGCACGCAAGAGGTGAGTTATCATTATTAGGAAATACAAAGTAGGATAAAGCAGCTCATATTAGCCTTCCAAATTATTAAAGACTCCTATTAGAGTTACCCATCTCAAAGGCAGTTTTAAGACAACAACATAACAAAGCTCCAATCTGGATCTTTGAAGCTACAAATCCTACCCATAACCCATTCCCTGAGTTACCATGTCTCTCTTATCTACTTTTGAATTCTCTGTCTTCTATCATGAGACCTGGGAATCACATTCACCACCCTAGATGTCAGTACCCACAGCCTATTGTCTTGCTGGTCTCTCATGTTTTATGTATTCAGTTCTACCCGTCATCCACATTCTTCTCCATCTAAATTTTGCCCACTAAATTCCTTTCCAGAATCAGTATAACATTCTTAAATTCTGAATCTTTTCCTGTAGCATTTCCTCCACCTTAGTTTACCTGAATCCTAGATTTTTACTGCTATACTAATTTTTTTAAAGTTCTCTCAAGATTCTTCTCACACTTATAAAATCAGAATTATGGATTAACAATTTATTCCTCCTCCCACCACCACTTCCAATTAATATTTTATCTTTATTCCAATAATTCTCCTTTAAAATTCCCCTAAGTTGATTATATTACCTTAACTATATTTGTGATTCCCATGTACTGACCAATATCCTCTCCAACATTCCCAGAATTCTGATATTTAATTCATAGTTTTCTTCTCTATCTCTAAAATTTACCATCATTATGAAGCTCTAAAACTTCCATAAATCAACTCCCTCAAAACAAGAGACACTTTAATTTACTCCACAAACTTCTACATATCCTCATTTCAGCAACATATATTTGTGAATGGATTTAAGGAATATCGTTATACTTCTCAAGTACTCAGAAGTGAACTTCATTCTACAACCCATAGTTCTTTGACCTTTCATTTCCTCACTCACAGTGAACCCATCTTTTGCCCCATGTCTTGTCCTACCCTTTAACCTTAATTAAAACTAAATTCATTTTTTTTCCAAATTCTTGCTGCTAGATTCCATAGCACTGCTGAAGAAAGTCACATAATAGTAACTGCAACTACTACTACTACTAGCAGTAAGTGTAAGTTTTGTACTAGCAGTAGTAGTAGTACTACAAAACTTACACTTATTAGTAGTAGTAGTACTACCAAACTTACACTTGTTTCAGTGACTTTCAAAATTACTTAACAATTTCTTTATTATTTCTTTATTCATGCCTAATTGACCACCTAGTCCATTTTGAGCTACCAATACCACTTGACAGTCCTTTTTCCAAAGATTATTTTTCCTTACTTTGCATAGAAGCATGACTCTAATAGCCTTAACTTCTCAAAATTCTATGTATTTTTATCCATCTTCCCTTTCTGCACATCTCAAGAAGCTATCTTTCTTTTTTTTTCTTTTTAATTAAATTAAATTTTATTTTATTTCAGTGTTCCAAAATTCATTGTTCATGCACCACACCCAGTGCTCCATGCAATATGTGCCCTCCTTAATACCCACCACCAGGATCACCCAATCCCCCACCCTCACCCTCCAAAACCCTCAGTTTGTTTCTCAGAGTCCACAGTCTCTCATGGTTTGTCTCCCGCTCTGAAAGGAATCTCCATACTGTATACTGTTTTTCAAAGTGGCTACACCAACTTGCATTCCCACCAACAGTATAAGAGGTTTCCCCTTTCTCCACATCCTCTCCAACATTTGTTGTTTCCTTTCTTGTTGGAGAAATTTTTCAAAAATTAAAGAATGTAGAAGATTTCTCTCATGTGTCCAGCATAGCAAATCTATGGACTATAATCACAAAACAAGGTGTGAGGGACAAAGAAATCACTATGTGTGGATGTAATATATATATATATATATAATATATATATATAATATATACACACACATATAATATAATGTATATTATAATATAATTTAATATATATTATATATACACACATGTATATATAATGCATAATCTCACTATACACACACACGATCTACATTTTTATTTTTCCTCTTATGAAATACAAGTACAACTTTTAAAGAATTTTTTTTTAAAAAACTAAAAAAAAAGCTATCTTTCTATTCCAATCTCCCCGTTTCTTCTGAAACCTCACCCCATCAGTTACCTCCTACTTACTATCTTTCTCTCTCTACTCACACCTTTCCCACTCCCTGCCAACTTGATTTAAGTCTCTAGAGTCTAATGAAAAAAAATTCCTTTCTACCTTATTTCCTACTCCAACTTGTTTCAGAAATTTTTTTTACATCCTATTTTCCTTGTTTCATTCAGCCTCTTAAGATCTGGCTTTTGTCCCTACTACAACCAGTGGTCAAAGTGACCCCCTAATTGCCAAAGTCGGGACCCTCACACTATTTTACCTCTAATCTACATTGCTTTTCACGCTCCTGCCTTGCTTCCCAAACCTCTCTTTCCTGATTTGCCTATCTGCCTACCAATGTCTTTTCCTCCCTACTTTGAAGACTTTTCTCAATCTATATCATCTGTGTGTAAATCTATTCATTCCCATGGCTTCAGATAACATCTACACAAATAATGTAGTTTTTAATCATGATTAATTACAAATTCTGATATTGAACTTCAATCATGGCTCATTACACTTACAATGCAAAATATGTAGACATCGCCTGAGCCTACTGAAAAAAGCTGTATCAGCATGTGACACTCAGATCCTCAAGATGACACTGGACAGAGGGAAGAGTTTCAAAATCAAGCACGTTTGAACAGTGCCTGCTCAGTTACTCTCCTGAAGAGGCACAATGTACAACAGCAAAAAGCTCTAAAACTCCTGCAATAAATAAAATTTTCTTATAACTATAGTTCTCAATCATATTTGTCCAGAGAAACTTAATTTTCCCAAGTAAGACTACCTAATGTCCTGTGGCAGTAAAAGAAGATAAAATTACATATTTTGTAATTAGAAAGACCAGATTTTGAATCTTAGCTGTTTCTTACTTGCTATTGATAATGGCTATTTACCCTCCCTAAAATCCAGTTTTCTCCTCTGTAAATCAGAAATAATAACCGCCTTATGAGGCTTCTGAAAGAACTAAAGTTTGTAAAATTCTCAGTACATTGCCTGCTACTGAAGTACTCAAAAAAAAATATGTATCCTTAACTTAAATGAGAGCACCTGTGCTAGCAAGATGGCAGAGGAGTAGAAGACCTAAATTTCATATGGTCCCAGGTATTCAGCTAGATAGTTATCAAACCATTCTGAACACCTATGAACTCAACAGGAGATCAAAGAAAAGAATAGCAGCAACTCTATGAACAGAAAAGCAACGACTTTCTGGAAGGTGGGACATGCAGAGAAGTGAATCTGAGGCAATACACTGAAAGATAGACTGCAGGGTGGGAGAAAGCCTCCATCAGCCAGCTACCAGCCAAGCGATAGAGCAGCAGCACAAAAATCAGAACTTTTAGAAGTCTGCTCTGGGGAGGGAGGTTGCTCCAGTGGCTAAGCAGGGGTAGAATCCTTCCTGGGACAGTGTGGTTTCAGGACCCTCGGGTCAAAGAAAGACTGAGGGTGCCTGAGTGTGGCAGAGCTCCCATGTATTGAAGTGGGGAAGCTGACTGTAGTGAGCCAAGGAGTGAGTTCTCAGCTCAGGGTTGCCATAATCCGTGATCTGCAGCACAGTTCAGCCCAACAAGTGGCAGATCCAGGAAGACTCTGCTTCTTCCCCTGGGAGGAGTGGCATGAAGCACAGCACAGAAATCTGCTGGGTCTGAAGACTCCAAATGGGGTCATGTGCCAGAAATAGAAATGCTCTGTCACAATCCAGGTGAGCACAGAGTGTGGTCGGAGACCAAAGAAGCAGGAGTGATTAACTGCTTTTCTCTAGGGTGCACTAAGGATTGGAGTGCAACCTCTCAGCTCCTCGGGGACTAGAGATTGGGAGGCTGCCATTTTCATTCTTGCCCTCTAAAGCTGCATGAAAAGCCTTCAGGGAACAAAAGCTATCAAGAGCAAACCCAAAGTACTTAGCCTTGTCCCTGGCCATGGTGGTGCAATTCCTCCTGGACCAAAGACATTGGAGAATCACTGCAACAGGCCCCTCCCCAAGACAATCAGCAAGAACATCAAGCCAAGACCAAGTTTACTGATTAATGAGAACTGCAAAACTCTAGCACTAAGAGACTACAGTACATAGAATTCATGGCTTTTTTCCCATGATTCTTTAGTCTTTCAAAGTTAATTTTTAAATTTTATTTTTTATTTTCTATTTCATTTTTCTTTGAGCTTTTCTTCTTTTTCAATGAGCTTATCAATTCCAATTTTAAAATATTTTTTAATTTTCATTTTTAAAGTCATATTCTACCCCTTCATTGTATTTAACCTTATTTTTTGTGTAAATATAAGTTTTTCTTTCTTTAAAATTTTGGGATGCAGTTGCTTTTAACAGGCCAAATTATACCCTAAATCTAGTATATGACTTTGTTCTATTCACCCATCTGATTACATTCTCTCCTTTTTATTTTTTTCAATTTTTTTCAATTTTTTCAATTTTCCTTCTTTCTTTTTTCAACCAACTTAATCTTATTGATTCATTTTTTTAAATCTTTTTTAATTTTCATTTTTACAATCATAACCCATCCCTTCATTGTATTTACCCTGATTTGGGGTATTTTTAAGTTTTTCTTTCTTTAAAATTTTAAGAGGTAGTTTCTTCTAGCACACCAAAATTCAACCAAAATCTAGTGTGTGGCTCTGTTCTTTCCAACAGCCTGATTATATTCCTTTTTTTTTCTTTCCCTCCAGTTTTGGGGTCTTCTGATTTGTTTAGTGTATATTTTTCTGGGGTCATTGTTTCCCTTTTAGCATTTTGTTCTCTCATTCATCTATTTTTCTCTGGACAAAATGACAAAATGGAAAAACTCACTTCAGGGAAAAAAAAAAAAAAGCAAGAGGCAGTACCAACTGCCAGTGACCTAATTGACATGGACATTAGTAAACTATCAGAATTAGAGTTCAGAACGACAATTATAAAGATACTAGCTGGGCTTAAAAAAAAGCACAGAAGATACTAGAGAATCCTTCTCTGGAGAAATAAAACCTAACCAAGTTGAAATCAAAAAAGCTATCAATGAAATGCAACCAAAAAGGTAGGCTCTAACTGCTAAGATAAGTAAGGCAGAAAAGAGCATCAGTGATATAGAAGACCAAATAATGGAGAATAAAGAAGCTCAGACAAAGAGAGATAAATAATTACTGGGTCACTATGGGAGAAGTCAAGAGAGAAATGATACCATAAAGCAAAACAGTATTAGAATAATCAGGATCCCAGAAGAAGAACAATGAGACAGAAGGACAGAAGATATATTAGAGCAAATTATAGTAGAGAACTTCCCTAATGTCAGGAAGAAAATAGGAATCAAATTCCAGGAGACACACAGAACCCCCCTCAAAATCAGTAACAGGTCAACACCCAAATCTAATAGTAAAATTTTAAAATCTCAGAGACAAAGAGAAAATTCCGAAAGCAACTCAAGAAAAGAGGTCTGTACCCTATAACAGTAGAAACATTAACTTGGCAGCAGACCTATCCACAGAAAACTGGCAGGCCAGAAAGGACTGGCATGATATATTCAGGGCACTAAACGAGAAAAATATGCACCCAAGAATACTATATCCAGCTAGGCTGTCATTAAAAATAGAAGGAGAGATAAAAAACTTCCAGAACAAACAAAAACTAAGAGTTTGCAATCAACAAACCAGCCCTACAAGAAATCTTAAAAGGAGTCCTCTAAACAAAGAGAGAGCCTAAAAGTAGCATAGATCAGAAAGAAACAGAGACATTAACA
This sequence comes from Mustela putorius furo, assembly GCF_011764305.1. Lineage (NCBI taxonomy): Eukaryota > Metazoa > Chordata > Mammalia > Carnivora > Mustelidae > Mustela > Mustela putorius. The sequence goes on from NW_025421987.1 coordinate 27,956,125, forward strand.
GTCACCTTACAGGCAATACAATGGCACTAAATTCATATTTTTCAATAGTTACCTGAATGTGAATGGGCTAAATGCCCCAATCAAAAGACACAGGGTATCAGAATGGATAAAAAAAACAAGATCCATCGATATGCTATCTGCAGGAAACTCCTTTTAGACCCAAAGACACCTCCAGATTTAAAGTGAGGGGGTAGAAAACAACTTCCCATGCTAATGGACAAAGAAGAAAACTGATGAGGCAATCTTTATATCAGACGAATTAGAATTTAAACCAAAGACTATAATAAGAGATGAGAAGGACACTATATCATACTTAAAGGGTCTATCCAAAAAGATCTAACAATTTTATATATCTATGCCCCTAACATGGGAGCAGCCAATTATATAACCCAATAAACAACAAAATCAAAACAACACATCAACAATCATACAATAACAGTAGTGGACTTTAACATCCCCCTCACTTTTGAAAGGGACAGATCATCTAACCAAAAGATCAATAAGGAAATAAGGGCTTTAAATGACACACTGAACCAGATGGATTTCACAGATATATTCAGAACATTCCATCCCAAAGCAATAGAATACACATTCTTCTCTAATGCACATGGAACATTCTCCAGACAGATCACACCCTGGGTCAAAAATCAGTCTCAATCAGTACCAAAATATTGGGATCATTTCCTGCATATTTTCAGACCACAATGCTTTGAAACTAGGATTCAACCACAAGATGAAAGTTGGAAAGTTCAAAAACGTGGAAGCTAGACCATCTTACTAAAGAATAAATGGGTCAAATACGAAATTAAAGAAGAATTTATAAAAATTCATGGAAACATACGAAAATGAAAACACAACTGTTCAAAATCATTGGGATGCAGCAAAGGCAGTCCTAAGAGGAAAGTATATAGCAGTACACGCCTTTCTCAAGAAACAAAAAAAGGTCTCAAGTACACAATTTAATCCTACACCTAAAGGAGATGGAGAAAGAATAGCATATAAAGCCTAAACCCAGCACAAGAAGGGAAATAATAAAGATCAGAGCAGAAATCAATGAAATAGAAACCAAAAGAACAGTAGAACAGTTCAACAAAACTAAGAGCTGATTCCTTCAAGGAATTAATAAGATTGATAAACTCCTGACCAGACTTATCAAAAACAATAGAGAAAGGTCCTAAATTAATAAAATCACAAGTGAAAGAGGAAAGATCACAACTAATACCAAAGAACTACAATTATAAGAACATATTATGAGCAACTATATGTCAACAAATCAGACAATCTGGCAGAAATGGATGCATTACTATAGACACATAAGCCACCAAAACTGAACCAGGAATAAACAGAAAACTTTAACAGGCCCATAACCCATAAGGAGATTGAAGTGTCATCAAAAAATCTCCCAACAAACAAGACCCCAGAGCCAGACAATTTCTCAGGGAAATTCTACCAAACATTTAAAGAATTATTACCTATTCTTCTGAAACTGTTCCCAAAAAATAGGAATGGAAGGAAAACTTCCAAACTCATTTCATGAGGCCAGCATTACCTTGATCCCAAAACCAGACAAAGTCCCCATCAAAAAGGAGAATTACAGAGAAATACCCCTCATCAACATGGATGCTAAAATCCTCACCACAATACTAGCCTTTTAATATACTAGCAGTATATTAAAAGGATTATTCACCATAATCAAGTAGGATTTATTCCTGGACTGCAAGCTTAGTTCGACATCTGCAAATCAATCAATATGATACACAACATTAATAAAGGAAAGAAAAAGAACTATATGATACTCTCAATAGATGAGCATTTGACAAAGTTAACCATGCTTTCTTAATTAACTCTTCAAAGTATAGGGATAGAGGGTACATACCTCGATATCATAAAAGCCAACTATGAAAAACCCGCAGCAAATATCATTCTCAATGGGGAAAAACTGAGAGCTTTTCCCCTAAGGTCAGGAATACAGCAGGAATGTCCACTCTGACCACAGCTTTTCAATATAGTACTATAAGTCCTACCTCAGCAAAAAGACAACAAGAAATAAAAGGCATCCGAATCAGCAAAGAAGAAGTCAAACTCTCACTCTTTGCAGATGATATGATATTTTATGTGGAAAACCCAGAAGATTCCATCCCAAAACTTCTAAAATTCATACAGGAATTCAGTAAAGTCGCAGGGTACAAAATCAATGCACAGAAATCAGTGCATTTCTATACACCAACAGTAAGACAGAAGAAAGATAAATTAAGGAGTCGATTCCATTTATAATTGCACCCAGAACCATAAGATACCTAGGAATAAATCTAGCCAAAGAGGCAAAGAATCTGTACTCAGAAAACTATAAAGTACTCATGGAAGAAATTGAGGAAGACACAAAGAAATGGAAAAACGTTCCATGCTCATGAATTGGGAGAACAAATATTGTGAAAATGTCTATGCTACCTAAAGCAATCTACACATTTAACGTAATCCCTATCAAAATACCATCAACTTTTTTCATAGAAATGGAACAAATAATCCTAAAATTTGTATGGAACCAAAAAAGACCTCAAATTGCCAGAGGAATGTTGAAAAGAAAAACAAAACTGGTGGCATCACAATTCCAGACTTCAAGCTCTATTACAAAGCTGTCATTATCAAGACAGTATGGTACTGGCACAAAAACAGACACATAGATCAGTGGAACAGAACAGAGAACCCAGAAATGGACCCTCACAGCTATGGTCAACTAATCTTCAACAAAGCAGGAAAGAATGTCCAATGGAAAAAAGACAGTCTCTTCAACAAATGGTATTGGGAAAATTGGACAGCCACATGCAGAAGAATGAAAAGGGACCACTTCCTTACACCACACACAAAGATAGACTCAAAATGGATGAAAGATCTCAATGTGAGACAGGAATCCTTCAAAATCCTTGAGAACACAGGCAGCAACCTCAGCTGTAGCAACTTCTTCCTAGAAACATTGCCAAAGGCAAGGGAAGCAAGGACAAAAATGAACTACTGGGACTTCATCAAGATCAAAAGCTTTTGCACAGCAAAGGAAACAGTCAACAAAACCAAAAGACAGCTGACAGAATAGGAGAAGATATTTGTTAATGACAGATAAAGGGCTAGTATCCAAAATCTATAAAGAACTTAGCAAATTCAACATGTAAAGAACAAATAATACAACCAGGAAATGGGCAAAAGGCATAAACAGACATTTCTGCAAAGAAGACATCCAGATGGCCAACAGACACATGAAAAAGTGCTCCACATCACTCCGCAACAGGGAAATACAATCAAAACCACAATGGGGGCGCCTGGATGGCTCAGTCGTTAAGCGTCTGCCTTCAGCTCAGGTCACGATCCCAGGATCCTGGGATCCAGCCCCACATCAGGCTCCCTGCTCCAAGGGAGAGCCTGTTTCTTCCTCTCCCACTCCCCTGCCTGTGTTCACTCTCTCTCTGTCAAATAAATAAATAAAATCCTAAAAAAAAAAAAAAAAAAAAAAAAGGAAAGGAGAAAGAAACCACAATGAGATACTACCTCACACCAGTCAGAATGGCTAAAACTATCAAGTCAGGAAACAACAGACCTTGGCGAGAATGCGGAGAGAGGGGAACCCTCCTACAGTATTGGGGGGAATGCAACCTGGTGCAGCCACATTGGAAAACAGTATGGAGGTTCCTCAAAAAGTTGAAAAAAGAGCTACCCCATGACCCAACAATTGCACTACTGGGTATTTACCCCAAGGATACAAATATAGTGATCTGAATGGGCACCTGCACCCCTGTTTATAGCAACAATGTCCACATTTGGCAAACTATGGAAAGACACCAGATGTCCATCGATAGTTGATGGATAAAGAATACGTGGTACACACAAACACACAAACAGGAATATTACACAGCCATCAAGAAAATGAAATCTTGCCATTTGCAATGTGGACAGATAGAAGAGTATTATGCTAAGCAAAATAAATCAGTCAGAGAAAGACAATTATCATATGATCCGGCTGACAGTGGAATTTGAGAAAGAAGGCAGAGGATCATGGGAGAAGAGAAGAAAAAATGAAATGGGACCAAACCAGAGAAGGAGACAAACCATAAGAGACTTTCAGTCTCAGGAAACAAACTGAGGGTTATGGAGTGGAAGGCAGGGGTGGTGGGATAGGTGGCTGGGTGATGGATCTTAGGGAGGGTATGTAAGCACTATGAATTGTGTAAGACTGGTGAATCACAAACCTGTACCCTTGAAGCAAATAATACATTACAGGTTAATAAAAATAATTTAAAAATAAAAAAAAAGAGGGGTCCCTGGGTGGATCCATGGTTAAGTGTCTTCCTTCAGCTCAGGTCATGATCCCAGGGTCCTGAGATCAAGCCCCATATTGGTCTCCTACAGAGCAGGGAGCCTGCTTCTTCCTCTCCCACTCTTCCTGCTTGTGTTCCCTCTCTCACTATGTCTCTCTCTGTCAAATAAATACATAAACCTTTAAAAAATAAATAAATAAAAAATAAAAATAAAAAAGAATGTAAAATTTCACCAAAAAACTAAAAGAGTCTACACAGATTTTCAAGGATGTTGCCTGAAGCAATAAATTGAAAACCTGAAATTCACTTGAACTATCCTGTTTAATTCAAAATTTCATCTGAAAATTGTTATCTATGACTTTACTATACTTTTATTGTTGTTAAAAGTTTCTAATGGCCATTCTCACTTGAGTGACCCACATATTTAATTGTTTTATTCAGCTGTTAGTAGACCAGTCTCTGGTGCCAGATTTTTTAACCTGTGTCCCATTTAGTTTACTGATTTTGATATGCAGTGAACTTGGAAGTAAGGTATTCATGCTTATTGGGGTTACAAATAATTCTAAAATACAGATTCAATATATTCTGAAAAAAAGTATGAGAAGCTTCTCATGGGTGAACTTTAGCAATAGATTTTGTAATTTCACCTCTCAGTGTTCAGAGGTGTTTTGTGCTTAATTCCTGATTCCATGGCCACATTCCAGAAAAGTAAGGTAATCAGAGATTTTGTAATTCTTTTACTTATGACATTTTTCCTTTAATTTAAAAATATTTACCAATTAATGGGAATGCAAGCTTGTGCAACCACTCTGGAAAATAGCATGGAGGTTCCTCAAAAAGTTGAAAATAGAGCTACCCTAGGACCCAGCAATTGCACTACTGGGTATTTACCCTAAAGATACAAATGTAGTGATCCAAAGGGGCACGTGCACCCCAATATTTATAGCAGTGATGTCCAAAATAGCCAAACTATGGAAAGAACCTAGATGTCCATCAACAGATAAATGGATAAAGAAGAGGTGGTATATATATACAATGGAATACTATGCAGCCATCAAAAGAAATGAAATCTTGCCATTTGCGATGACCTGGATGGAACTAGAGGATATTATGCTTAGAGAAGTAAGTCAATCAGAGAAAGACAACTATCATATGATCTCCCTGATAGGAGGAAGTGGAGATGCAACGTGGGGGGCTTTGGGGGGTAAGAAAAGAATAAATGAAATAAGATGGGATTGGGAGGGAGACAAACCATAAGAGACTCTTAATCTCACAAAACAAACTGAGGGTTGCCAGGAGGAGAAGGGTAGGGAGAGGGTGACTGGGTTATAAACATTGGGGAGGGTATGTGCTATGCTGAGTGCTGTGAAGTGTGTAAACCTGGCGATTCACAGACCTGTACACCTGGGGCTAATAATACATTATGTGTTTATAAAAAAAATTTTTTAATTATTTTAAAAAATTTACCAATTCATTTAAAAACAATAAACTCATTGCATGCTAGCATGACTAAGGTTTTTTATGAAAAATAACTATTTTTTAAAAAATACTGAGGAGATGGGGTGCCTGGGTGGCTCAGTCGGTTTAGTGTCTGCCTTCAGCTCAGGTCATGATCTCAGGGTCCTGGGATCCAGCCCCCCAACAGGCTTCCTGCTCAGCAGGGAGCCTGCTTCTCCCTCTCCCTCTGTCCCTCCCTTTTGCTTGTGCTCTCTCACTCTCCCTCTCTCTCAGTCTCTGACATAAATAAATAAAATCTTAAAAATTAAAAATATAGGGATGCCTGGGTGGCTCAGTTGGTTGGACGACTGCCTTCGGCTCAGGTCATGATCCCGGAGTTCCGGGATCGAATCCCGCATCGGGCTCCCAGCTGCATGGGGAGTCTGCTTCTCCCTCTGACCTTCTCCTCACTCATGCTCTCTCTCACTGTCTCTCTCTCTCTCAAATAAATAAATAAAATTTTTTAAAAAATTAAAAATATATATTAAAAAATAAAAATACTGAGAAGAATGGCATTATTTTACCTACTAGCAAATCTCTTTAATTAATGTTTGACTTAATAAAAGACAACTGTTTTGGGACACCTGGGTGGCTCAGTCAGTTAAGCATCTACCTTCAGCTCACATCAGGATCCCAGGGTGTTGGGATGGAGTCCAGCATTGGGCTCCTTGCTCAGCAGGGAGCCTGCTTCCCCCCTGCCTGCCACTCTCCCTGTTTGTGTTCTCGCTCTCTCTCTCTCTCTGTCTCCTCGACAAATAAATAAATAAAACCTTTTAAAAAAAGACAACTGGTTTCCCTATCTGCTTCTGCATTCAATTTGTCATGATATACGTCATGCAGACTCTGGAAAACTCTACTGTACATATGCAGGAGAATAAGAGGAAAAGGCAAACAACGTCTTAGAATTATTGTAAAAGTTTTGACCTCACAGACTCAGTAGGGTCTCAGGAAACCCAGAGGCCTCTAGACCACACCTTAACAACAACTGCCTAAAGCAGACACAGATGCTGGAAGCCATCCCACTCTTATGGTTATCAGTTACATGAGTCCATAAATTCTTATTTTGTGTGTAGCTTAAACCGGCTGGAACTGGGTTTCTGCTACTTGCAACTAAAAGAGTTCTGAGCAAAACACTATACAACCCTTCACAGTTCTTCCTTATTCAGAAGAACATTTAGGGAAACCTAGTGCAGTCTCACAGAGGAAACTTAACACGTTTTTTCTTTCTACTGCTATCCACCTTCTGCTTCTAACTTAGAAGTCTTCCTGTTTTACTAATCAAATTCCCCTCTTTGGGTGTTATGAAATCCTGATGACCATAAATGTCACTTCTAGTCATGAGGTCAAGTTAGCAAACACTCCTAATGCAATGGCAAATATATGCCCATAAATGTCACACAGAACATAGAATCCCTTCAAATCAACTGATCATTAGTTTTACTTGATAATTTATGTGAAAATTAAGTATACACTACTTAGAGTCATTCTTAAAAACTAATATTCATCTCTTAAAACCAGATGAATACAGAAGAACAGCTAGGTAATATTAGATTTGAGAATGGGTTTAATACAATAGCAATTACTTTTGAGAAAGGACAGTTCCAAAAGGAAAGTCAACAGGGGGAAAAAGTCTCCAGAGGGATAGCTAACATACATATTAACGTCTTTTAAGAAATAACAGCTTCGTTTTCAAAATTTTACTTTCCACAACCACTTGCTTCAAATTAACTGTAATAAATAACTCTAAGTGTAACAAGGGAAAGGAGATGTGATTTGCTGAAGGAACAGGTTAATATCTCACTGTTCCACCCCCCCCCAAATGTATTACACCAAGATGAAAAAGGTCTTTTGAAAAAAGTCTGTGCAACTTAAACTGAGGAATACAGCCCATAAAGTTCTATTAGAGAGCACACAAAAGACACCAGATAAACAACGTGCATCTTCCCAACCTGTAAATTTTACATTAAGGTCTTAGAGGACAAAAAAAAATGTATATTAAAACAAACACTGATCTACTGGAGGCCTCTATTTATATATACACGTAACACACATACTTTCAAAGACAAAGAATATCCCTAGAACACACACAGCCACACACACATAGGATAACAACGGTTGCTTATGAAAAGGGATTCAGATTTTTAATTGCTTTTTCCAATGTCCCATAAATCCTGTCTACCTCTCCTTTGCAAATAAGGCAGAAAAATGCTTGAGATACACTCCCACAAGGGACCCCTAATAAATTTGGGATTGTTAAGACTGACTCTGCAAACGGTACCGTAAGAAAGGAGAAAATAAAACGAAATCATTGATTCATTGGGTGTTTGTGTACTAGACTTAAAGCTTACTAAAGATAGAGACCTCCCCCTCTCCTCCTCTGGTTCGTCTACAGGACTTAACGCGAGGAACTGAGGTACTCTTAGTGGATGAGATCTTTGACAAAAACTTGTCACTGGGAGGAGCTCCACTCCATGTCTTCTAACTCCACTTTTGTGTTTCCAAGATGTAGTACCCCAAGCCGAAGAGAGTCGTTTAAACCGTATAACAATTTCAAAAATAAAAGTATGCTGAGACTTTGACTTTTTAATCACTTCTGAAAGAAGCAGCAAGAGGCTGGAAAAGAAAAAGGTTACTAAGAGGGTCTGCTGAGAAGAACGAAACCCCGTAGCAGCAATTATCTGAGGGATGAAGGATCAATTAGCAAGCCCCGCCTTTCCCTCTTTGCAGCCGCTTCTCCCTGCCCCGAGATTAGGCGGCGAGAAAGAGGCAAAGTGGAGAATCGAAGGAAAAGAGAAAAAGTGGGGTCAGGCGCTGGAAGTGAAACTGGTACCTGGATGGAATTAAAGGAAGGCGTGGCAGGACAGCGGCAAGCTACCCGGGAAGATCCCTGGGCCGAGGAGACCCAAGCACGGCGTTCGCGGGAAGAAGGAAAAACTGGAAGGGGCCCCGGGTGGAAAGCGACCAAGGCTTCGATGACAGCTTGGACTTGGCCTTCAACTCGCAGGGGCGGGGGCAACCCGGGAGTCTTCTGTTGTGCGCGCCCCACCGCTCCTGCCTTCCCCTCCCCTCCCTGCGCGAGCCGGAGCCCGAGCCCCACGGATCTGGGCCGCAGCACCCGTCGCCGCCTGTGCCTCCCACTTGCCCGAGGTGGAAGAGAATATGCTCAGCCCTCCTCTGACCCTTTCTCACCGGATGAAGATCGACGTCGCCCGGCCTTCCCCTTGTCCATCTTCGCCTCCTCCTGCTGGAGTCGCAGTTGCAGTCGCTGTCACCTCAAGACCCCTCAGGCTGGGGGAGGGAGGGGGAGGGGAGAAGAAAGGGGGGGGGAAGCCAGGAAAGTACGAACAGCGCTTGCGCAAGAGACGTCGCCGGCCCTCAGACCGGAAATCAGCCGCCCCTCCCACCTCACCCGGAAATCACTTCCTGGGACTTGTTTTCTCTGCGGCTTGCCACCGCGAGTACGTTTTTTGAGCAGTCTCTCTTAATATCTTTGCACTTATGGGAAAGTGAGGCTGCGTGCGTGGTTTTAGCCCGAGATCGTTAGAGGCTTTGTTTACTTTGAAGACCGGCTAGACCGAAAATTGAAAGAGGGGATTAGAAATTCCTGTAATTTAGTGGATCTCGCGAGGTCATGCAGAAAATTTAGAATAAAACGTTATTCCTTTAATTAAATTAAAATGTTATCCTTTTTGCAGTATCTCTTTACTCACGATCTCTCAGATATTTGTCCTCAAGGAGCGTCCCCAAGCTCAGTAAAGTCCCCTGTTGGTCTAGCTATTGGTTTAGCATGTGGAGTAGAAGTGTATTTGGTCAGCTGAGGAAAACATGTCATAGTAACGATCTCTTTAAATTCAAATTCGTCATTTTTTTTTTTCTTAATTTATCTGACAGACAGAGACATAGAGAGGGAACACAAGCTGGAGGAGTGAGACAGTGAGAAGCAGGCTCCCTGCTGAGCAAGAAGCCCGATGTGGAGCTCGATCCCAGCACCCTGGGATTATGACCTGAGCCGAAGGCAGACGCCTAACACCCAGGCGCCCAAAATTCATTTTTAAAGGCCCAGAAAAAAAGAAAAACTAGACCCCAATTTTTTAAAACATGAAATGCTGAGGTGATAAAAGTGGATGGGTTTAAACTGAAATTCGTTCAGCTTTTATTACAGTACTAAGGGAACTAGCCCAGTCCTCAATGAACTCAGTCTAGTATATTTAGACTGATTTACTTTTTTTTTTCAGGTCTTTCAAAGGGCCCATCAGTTTTGAAAACTGTCCTATTTTGTTGCCCACGATGTATACACTTTATTTTTAAATGTGGAAGCTGTAATCACAGTAAGTTAAACAAAATTCAGCAGAGCGGTTTAATCAAAGGCAAAGTGATATTGGAATGTTCCAAGCCAGAAGGGATCCTGGGGCTACATGAGCTTAACATCCTATCCCCTCCCCTCGATTCATCAAGGCCATAAAAGGGACTTGCCTAACTCACCACTAGAGCCCAGTCTTGTTCTTCTTGAGTCAAAGCCTCTTAATCACTCTGGGATCTGTGCTGAGGTATACTTAAGCCTCCAGATGCAAAAGCCTGTTTGAGCTCAGGGAAGTGTTTCCCTGGGAAGGAATAGTTGAAAGGCAGGAATATTTCAGGGCTTAATGAGATTAACATTCACTACAAAGGTTTCATTTAGAGACCCTATTTTATTTCTGTTTAACAAATCAGAACACTGCTTACAGAAGAATATCTCAATTTTAAGTTTCCTTACAAGTCAACTTTTTTTTTTTTAAGATTTGTCTTATTTTTATTTTTAAATAATCTCTGTAACGAACCTGGGGCTGGAATTTACAACCCTGAGATCAAGTCTCATGTTCCACTAACTGAGCCAGCCAGGTGCCTCAAAAATCAAACTTTTTAAATTGAGCAATTTAATTCCAGATTCAAACCAGCTTAATTCATTTGCCAATATTGTAGGAAACAAATTAACTGCAAAAGATGGAAATAGAGCTGAGACATGGGAACATAATACAGGAAAGTATAAGTAGGTCTTATCCACTTCTAGCAGCTTCCATAAAACTAAGTGGTTTTAAAGTTTAGCAGTAAGAAGTTAACTTACAAGAAATGAAATTATAAGAAATTAAATAATTCAGCTTGCAAATATATTCTTTAAATTTGTTGAACCAAATATACTATTTCTGCTACTTTAGAAAGCCAGTTTGTTTCTTTGAATTGGAACTTGTTTTGAATAACATCTAAAGATAGATGAACTTGAAGCTCAAGAATTTCAAATTTGCTTTTTTTTTTAAGAATTTATTTATTTATTTGACCGAGAGAGAGAGATCACAAGCAGGCAGAGAGTGGCAGAGAGAGAGGAAAGGAAGCAGGCTACCTGCCTAGCAAAGAGCCTGATGTGGGGCTCGATCCCAAGACCCTGGGATCTTGACCTGAGCCGAAGGCAGAGGCTTTAACCCACTGAGCCACCCAGGCGCCCCTCAAATTTGCTTTTTAACCAGTATTTTTACTGTTACAGTATTCATCTCTGCCTTATAGTTAACTACATTGCAAATAACTAAAGGACTAAAAGTTCACTTTTTGCTTTTGAGTGAGTCACTTAACAACCTCATTTTATCTTTTATGAAAGACTAGTTAAGTGATATTTTATAGTGTTTTACGATGCTCCAGTGAAAGTTTCCTCATTTTAAATAAAAATAAGACCCCCCCAAAATGATTGTCTTAGTATGTTTGGGAATTAGGTCATTTCTGTTTTGTACGTTGAGCTTACACTGTATAGAGCCTTTCAAATTAAAATCATTTGAGAGTGCCTGGTTGACTCAATGGATTAAGCCTCTGCCTTCCTGCTCAGGTCATGGTCTCAGGGTCCTGGGATGGAGTCCACATCCAGCTCTCTGCTCAGCGGGGAGCCTGCTTCCCCCTCCCCCTCTGCCTGCCTCTCTGCCTACTTGTGATCTCTCTCCGTGTGCCAAATAAATAAATAAATAAATCTTTAAAATCATTTGAGATTAGAAATTCTTCAGCCCTGGGGCGCCTGGATGGCTCAGTGGGTTAAAGCCTCTGCCTTCCGCTCAGGTCATGACCCCAGAGTCCTGGGATAGAGCCCCGCATAGCATGGGGCTCTCTGCTCGGCAGGGAGCCTGCTTCCTCCTCTCTCTCTGCCTGCCTCTCTGCCTACTTGTGATCTCTGTCTGTCAAATAAATAAATAAAATCTTTGAAGAAAAAAAAAAAAAAACAAGAAATTCTTCAGCCCTGTATTTTATAAGAGAGAATGGACAGGTTTTATCTCAATAGGTATGGTTCTTTAAGCGTTAAAAGTGAATTAAATTAGGTATTCATTGTATTTTTGTTCTAAACAGTGGGTATAGTGGGTACCGTTTTAATAGTTTCAAGACAAAGTGGCAGTGTGAAATTGATCAGCCCTTTATTTTATCCCTTGATTAACAATTTATTTGAAGAGAACTTAATAAAATTGGCAAAAGGCCCTTTCTCATCTCATGTGAATTAACTTTAAGTACAATATGAATGTAAAGAGGTGGGGTTTTTTTTAAGATTTATTTATTTATTTATTTATTTATTTATTTGAAAGAGAGAGACGGAATAGCAGGCAAGGTGGAGGAAAGGGAGAAGACTCCCCACTGAACAAGGAGTCTAACCTGGGGCTCCATCCTAACCTGAACTGAAGACAGACAGTTAACTGAGCCACCCAAGAACCCCTGTAATGGGTGTAGTTTGCCATGGTGAACATCTTGACTTCCTGTTTTAAAAACTAAACAATCTGGAACTTATCGTGGGCTCCAGGAAAGCCTAGATTTTGCAGAGATGTATGGAGTACTTTATTGTGTTGCTATTCACTTCATTTTCATTAGTAATTGATTCTTTTCTTTAGAATACTGAGAATTCTGTGAAGGAAATTTTTATTCCACATATAAATGAAGTGAGCTGTGAATCATGAAAAGACACATATAGGTTGTTTAGTTTTAAAGATATCTTCCTTTATAAGATAATCTGCCATTGTTAACTGCCCTGCAATGAAATAGCCTGTTTCCAGAATTTATGAAAACTTGCAATAATTCTAGGTATTCCAATAATTCTAGGTATAGTATACCAATAATTCTAGGTATTCAAGCAGCAGATGGATAATCTTTTGTCCAAAAATCTGTAAAAGGAATCTATGCACAACCCTTTAATTGAAGATCCCTAAATTTGGCGCTGGGGCTGAACCCAAGACATCTTGTGCATATACCACTAATTCCTTTGAAGTGGTCTATCTTAAAATGTAATGTTTACTCAGCGTTTCTGTGCCTTAATACATTTAGTTCTAAAAAAAAAAATTTCATGTTATGTTACTATTTTGTAAAACTGAGGCTTTAGGGTAGTCTCATCTTCTTTAGCCTTTAACTTTTGGTACCCACTTACCTCTAAATAACCAAATCAAGAAACATAGGCTCTAGGATGGACAAAGTCAGTAAATTCAAAAATCTAATGTTCAGAATTACTTGGGAGCATATTTTTCACACTACCTCCAGGTCCCACCTCAAAACTTTTAAATCAGAATCTCCTAGAATTGGAGCCTAACAATCTGTATGTTTAAAATTTTTCCCAGGAATACATATCAAGTAATTTTTTAACTACAAAACTGAACTACTAAACTATAATTTCCAGGACTGTTCACTTAGGAGATAAAACCATAAATAAATGCAAAGCAGTGATTACTATAGAAGTCCAGAATGGTTACTTTTGGAGAGGGATAAGCGTTTGAAGGAAATTTAGGGGTGGTTGGCATTGTCCACAGTGATTAGAGGATGTTTCTCTTTATGATTGTCCACTAAACTTTTTTTTTTTAACTCTCCTAGAAAATTCTGTTGCATACTCAAATTTGGGAAACCCAAGATTTGGTGACATCTGAGTTTTTCTTCTTTCTATCTTGAATATTTTGTTTTTTATATGTCTTTGCCTCAGGATTAAATTTGCCTCAGCAGATAAAATACAGCTATGTTAGTCTTTCCTAGGGAGAGGTAGGTAGGGAGAAAGAATACTAAGAGGATGGGATTTAGTTTGCTTTTTTTGAAACTTCTACATAATATCATTTCATTAGCTTTATCATTTTGTACTATTTTCTATAATTTACTAAATGGAGTGATAAACAGGCATAATTTCAGTAAAAAAAAACTTCATAATTGCATTCTGTGTTGAGAAAATAATAATGTTGCTTTCGTACCAAAATAGTCATTCTTTTCTTAAAATGTGTTTTAAAGGATTCTTTGTTTTATTTTTCCAAATAAATAAACAAATAAAATTATATTCATTTAAAAAGTATTTAGATACTTTTAGCATCCTTTATTCTATGCTTCCTAATAGCATAGGATATACAAAAGTCCTTAGGTATACCAAAGGACTATAATTACTATAATAAGATATTACTGTGTAATCAGGTGTTAGACCCTAACTTCTCAGATTTAAATTTATATTTTCTTCTCTCTCTCTTTCTCTCACTCTCTTTTTGGTGCTGAAACCCAGGAACAAAGTAAAATTATATTTTCATAAAAGCTTATTGTTTACCTGTGAAAAATGTAAAATATTGTTAAGCAAAACCATTTTATGATCCTAAATAGGAAAGGAGCTCCTTAAAAATCAAGCTAATTAAAATTATTTGCATCTGTGATTCGGTTGCCCCACTCTCTTGTCAAGTTCACAGAAATTAGAATGGTTTGGGGGCGCCTGGGTGGCTCAGTGGGTTAAGCCGCTGCCTTCGGCTCAGGTCATGATCTCAGGGTTCTGGGATCGAGTCCCACATCGGGCTCTCTGCTCAGCAGGGAGCCTACTTCCTCCTCTCTCTCTCTCTGCCTGCCTCTATGCCTACTTGTGATCTCTCTGTGTCAAATAAATAAAACATGGAACATTCTCCAGAATAGATCACATCCTCGGTCCTAAATCAGGACTCAACCGGTATCAAAAGATTGGGATCATTCCCTGCATATTTTCAGACCACAATGCTCTAAAGCTAGAACTCAACCACAAAAGGAAGTTTGGAACGAACCCAAATACATGGAGACTAAACAGTATCCTTCTAAAGAATGAATGGGTCAACCGGGAAATTAAAGAAGAATTGAAAAAAATCATGGAAACAAATGATAATGAAAATACAATGGTTCAAAATCTGTGGGACACAACAAAGGCAGTCCTGAGAGGAAAATATATAGCGGTACAAGCCTTTCTCAAGAAACAAGAAAGGTCTCAGGTACACAACCTAACCCTACACCTAAAGGAGCTGGAGAAAGAACAAGAAAGAAACCCTAAGCCCAGCAGGAGAAGAGAAATCATAAAGATCAGAGCAGAAATCAATGAAATAGAAACCAAAAAAACAATAGAACAAATCAACGAAACTAGGAGCTGGTTCTTTGAAAGAATTAATAAAATTGATAAACCCCTGGCCCGACTTATCAAAAAGAAGAGAGAAAGGACCCAAATAAATAAAATCATGAATGAAAGAGGAGAGATCACAACTAACACCAAAGAAATACAAACTATTATAAGAACATACTATGAGCAACTCTACGCCAATAAATTTGACAATCTGGAGAAATGGATGCATTCCTAGAAACATATAAACTACCACAACTGAACCAGGAAGAAATAGAAAGCCTGAACAGACCCATAACCAGTAAGGAGATTGAAACAGTCATTAAAAATCTCCAAACAAACAAAAGCCCAGGGCCAGACGGCTTCCCGGGGGAATTCTACCAAACATTTAAAGAAGAACTAATTCCTATTCTCCTGAAACTGTTCCAAAAAATAGAAATGGAAGGAAAACTTCCAAACTCATTTTATGAGGCCAGCATCACCTTGATCCCAAAACCAGACAAGGATCCCACCAAAAAAGAGAGCTATAGACCGATATCCTTGATGAACACAGATGCGAAAATACTCAACAAAATACTAGCCAATAGGATTCAACAGTACATTAAAAAGATTATTCACCACGACCAAGTGGGATTTATTCCAGGGCTGCAAGGTTGGTTCAACATCCGCAAATCAGTCAATGTGATACAACACATCAATAAAAGAAAGAACAAGAACCATATGATACTCTCAATAGATGCTGAAAAAGCATTTGACAAAGTACAACATCCCTTCCTGATCAAAACTCTTCAAAGTGTAGGGATAGAGGGCACATACCTCAATATCATCAAAGCCATCTATGAAAAACCCACCGCAAATATCATTCTCAATGGAGAAAAACTGAAAGCTTTTCCGCTAAGGTCAGGAACACGGCAGGGATGTCCATTATCACCACTGCTATTCAACATCGTACTAGAGGTCCTAGCCTCAGCAATCAGACAACAAAAGGAAATTAAAGGCATCCAAATCGGCAAAGAAGAAGTCAAAGTATCACTCTTCGCAGATGATATGATACTATATGTGGAAAACCCAAAAGACTCCACTCCAAAACTGCTAGAACTTATACAGGAATTCAGTAAAGTGTCAGGATATAAAATCAATGCACAGAAATCAGTTGCATTTCTCTACACCAACAGCAAGACAGAAGAAAGAGAAATTAAGGAGTCAATCCCATTTACAATTGCATCCAAAACCATAAGATACCTAGGAATAAACCTAACCAAAGAGACACAGAATCTATACTCAGAAAACTATAAAGTACTCATGAAAGAAATTGAGGAAGACACAAAGAAATGGAAAAATGTTCCATGCTCCTGGATTGGAAGAATAAATATTGTGAAAATGTCTATGCTACCTAAAGCAATCTACACATTTAATGCAATTCCTATCAAAGTACCATCCATCTTTTTCAAAGAAATGGAACAAATAATTCTAAAATTTATATGGAACCAGAAAAGACCTCGAATAGCCAAAGGGATATTGAAAAAGAAAGCCAACGTTGGTGGCATCACAATTCCGGACTTCAAGCTCTACTACAAAGCTGTCATCATCAAGACAGCATGGTACTGGCACAAAAACAGACACATAGATCAATGGAACAGAATAGAGAGCCCAGAAATAGACCCTCAAATCTATGGTCAACTAATCTTCGACAAAGCAGGAAAGAATGTCCAATGGAAAAAAGACAGCCTTTTCAATAAATGGTGCTGGGAAAATTGGACAGCCACATGCAGAAAAATGAAATTGGACCATTTCCTTACACCACACACAAAAATAGACTCAAAATGGATGAAGGACCTCAATGTACGAAAGGAATCCATCAAAATCCTTGAGGAGAACACGGGCAGCAACCTCTTCGACCTCTGCCGCAGCAACATCTTCCTAGGAACAACACAAAAGGCAACGGAAGCAAGGGAAAAAATGAACTACTGGGATTTCATCAAGATCAAAAGCTTTTGCACAGCAAAGGAAACAGTTAACAAAATCAAAAGACAACTGACAGAATGGGAGAAGATATTTGCAAACGACATATCAGATAAAGGACTAGTGTCCAGAATCTATAAAGAACTTAGCAAACTCAACACCCAAAGAACAAATAATCCAATCAAGAAATGGGCAGAAGACATGAACAGACATTTCTGCAAAGAAGACATCCAGATGGCGAACAGACACATGAAAAAGTGCTCCATATCACTCGGCATCAGGGAAATACAAATCAAAACCACAATGAGATATCACCTCACACCAGTCAGAATGGCTAAAATCAACAAGTCAGGAAATGACAGATGCTGGCGAGGATGCGGAGAAAGGGGAACCCTCCTACACTGTTGGTGGGAATGCAAGCTGGTGCAGCCACTCTGGAAAACAGCATGGAGGTTCCTCAAAATGTTGAAAATAGAACTGCCCTATGACCCAGCAATTGCACTATTGGGTATTTACCCTAAAGATACAAATGTAGTGATCCAAAGGGACACATGCACCCGAATGTTTATAGCAGCAATGTCCACAATAGCCAAACTATGGAAAGAACCTAGATGTCCATCAACAGATGAATGGATCAAGAAGATGTGGTATATATACACAATGGAATACTATGCAGCCATCAAAAGAAATGAAATCTTGCCATTTCCAACAACATGGATGGAACTAGAGCGTATCATGCTTAGCGAAATAAGTCAAGCAGAGAAAGACAACTATCATATGATCTCCCTGATATGAGGAAGTGGTGATGCAACATGGAGGCTTAAGTGTGTAGAAGAAGAATAAATGAAACAAGATGGGATTGGGAGGGAGACAAACCATAAGTGACTCTTAATCTCACAAAACAAACTGAGGGTTGCCGGGGGGAGGGGTTTTGGGAGAAGGGGGTGGGATTATGGACATTGGGGAGGGTATGTGCTTTGGTGAGTGCTGTGAAGTGTGTAAACCTGGTGATTCACAGACCTGTACCCCTGGGGATAAAAATATATGTTTATAAAAAATAAAAAAAAAACAAAAAAACAAACAAACAAAAAAAACAACTTCAAATATTTAAAAAAAAAAAAAAAAGAATGGTCTAGGGGCTGGGGCAAAGGGGAAATGAGGAGTTATCCCTTAATGGTTACCAGGTTAGAATTTTGCAGTATGAAAAATGTTCTATGGGTGGGTAGCAGTAATGGTTGCACAATAATGTGAATGTACTTAATGCCACTGAACTGTACAACTAAAAATGGTTAAAATGGTAAATTTTAGTATATTATACCACAAATTTTTAAATAAACAAGACCAATAGCCGTCCCTAGAACAAAAAGTAACAGCTATGTCAACCACCTAATCCAAGTTACTAGAAGAACCTAATTTACAATTCACACTAATGATTATATTCTATTCTCTATTATTCCATTCGATATAAAATGACTAGGCCATGTGATATAATACACTAAGTGTGTAACAAATGCCTTCACTAAATTTTTGGTGGATAAATGAAATAAACAGCTAAATATTATGCATTTATAAGATCACTGGTAAAAATGAATCTTCTCTGGGGCTCCCAGAGCTGCCTGAATTACTTTGAGCATGTTGTTTTACCTTTGAAAGCCTCACTTCTCTGTAAAATAAACACATTAACTAAGAATATCAATAACATGCTTCGCAGCTCTAAAAATCTTATTCCAAAAACTAAGCTGCCTTATTCCAATCCATTCTTTCAAAAACTAAAAAGTTTGATTTCTCTCCTTTATTTTAATGGACCATCTTGATTTGTAAAAGAGAAAACATACAGATGCATAGGATATTCTCTAAAAATGATTACTCAATTGACATTTATGAACTTTAAAATTATACAAGAAACCTCTAATTTTTTAAAAGCTTTGTATGTGTCTTTCTCCTGTATATACAGCTAGAGAACTTTTCTTCTTTACTTTCTTATGCCCTTAGCAAAAATCATAAAATTCTAACAATACTTAAGTGACTAAAATTCAGGTATTATTCCAAGAACTAGAGATAAGAGTAGCGAACAAAACAAAGTCTTTGTCCCTGCTCTCGTGGAACTTACATTCTAATGCAGGAAGGAGAGGTGGGAACAGAAAATAATTTTATGTCAGCTGGTAGGTATTAAGTGCTTAAGAGAGAGAGAGGCAGCAGAGAAAAGAAAGAACTAAAGAAAAAAGAGAAGGAAAGAGAGAGAGAGAAAGAAAGAGAATCATAGGGGAATGAAGAATTGGAGAGGTTTGCCCTTTCAGATAGAATGCTCAGATCTCTGATCAGATATTAAGTGGTCAGAAACTTGAAGGAAATAAAGCCTGATAGATCTCTAGGAGAAGAGTGTTCCAAGCTGTAGGCATAGCAAGGGGGAATGCCCTTAAATAGGAGCTTGCTTCACAGGTGGAAGGGGAAAAGGTCAGATGTGGCTAGAGTGAAATAAATAAGAGCATGGTGGGAAACGCACCTGAGAAAGAGCTAAGAACCAGATCATGCAGCTGGATGAGTAAGCAAGTAAGAAAACAAGGAAATGACATTGAGTAGCTAAGGACCATGTGGGACCTTATAGGTGGTGATAAGGACCTAGGCCTTTTTTTTTTTTTGCTTATTTATTTAGAGAGAGAGAAAGCACAAAGAGGGGGAGCTGCAGGCAGAGAGAAAAGCAGGCTACCCACTGAACAAGGAGCCCTTGATATGGAGTTTGATCCCAGGACCCTGGGATCATGACCTGAGCTGAAGGCAACCACTTAACCAACCGTCTGAGCCACCCAGGCATCCCAGGATCTAGGCTTTTATTCAGAGAGGGGAAACCATTGAGAATTTTGAACAGGGTGTGAGATCCAGTTTAGAGGCTTTGAAAAGATCATTCTAGCTTCTATGTGGAAAACAGACTGCAGGGTGATAAAAGCTTATGGCAAGAGATTGCATAGAAGACTTGATAATGAAGGTAAGAGTTGTGGGTGACTTGGACTAGGGTGGTAGAGGTGGAGGATGAAAATGATTCACTGACAGATATATTTCAAAAAGCAGAACTTAAAGATTAACTGATTGATTGGGTTGAATATAAAAGAGAAGGAAAGTTTGCAACATGAGTAACTGAAAGAATAAAGTTGCCATTTACTAAGGTAGTAACGACTAGAGAGAGAATAGATTGAAGAGGGTGGTTGGACATGTTAATCTTGAGATGGCTATTTGACATCTAAGTAAATATATCGAGTAGACAGTTGGATATGAATTTAGGGGAGAGTTACAGGTTAGACTATATCAACCAAGCAAAATATGCTAAAATAGATTCTAAAGAATTGTATCCCTTTTCGTTCTGCAAGATACTGTCTACTTTGCTCCTGGTCACCCCATCCCCACCTGTCCTTTATATATCTGTGTGCAATTCGGTTTTCCTAGTTTGCAAACTCTTGTTTTTTTACCCCTGAGAATTGTCTCTCAAACAACTAAGTACGCACTTAACAAAAGTGGAAAATAATTTAATGTTGTACTATATGCTATTAGAAAACACTGATTTTATTTTACTCTCTGATTAAAAGAACAGTTAAATCACTAGCTAACAAGACTCTTTGTCTAGTTCATTGAGTTTTAAATATACTTTATCTTTCTCTTTATTTCAGTATAGAAAAAGGTGGTTTTCAGCACAGCACATGAATAAACAGGGTATTTTTAAAGTTTGTTTATTTATTTAAGTAATCTCTACCCCCAACATGCGACACGACCCTGAGATCAAAAGTTGCATGCTCTTCTGACCCAACAAAGCAGACACCCGTAAGCACTATTTTAGATCTGAGAGACTATTGCTTTTCTGTGTAAACCTGGTCTTCCATGTCAAATTATAAAATAGACCTTCCTTTTCAGAGAGCAATTTGGCAATCAATGTCTGGTAAAGTGAGGGATGCTGATATAACCTAGAAATTCTCCTTTCAAGTATTTTGCTTAAGGAAATTCTTAATATGTGTACAAAACTATAGCTACAAAAATGTCCATCACAGCTTTGTTTATAATACTGGAAAATTAGAGTAACCTAAATGTTCTTCAACAAGAAAATAGTTAAACTATGGTATATTCAAACAATGGAATACCATACACAGATAAAAAGAGCGACCTAGAACTACATTTTTTAATATGGATAAGTATCACAATGTTAAAGTACATAGGGAAGGCTAAAAAGAATTATATATATGGTTTTTTATTTCATCTCAAAAAGGAATATCATCCTGTTTAATTTCACAGAACCTTTCATGTGTAAGGCACTGTGAAAGATGGTTTTTACCTATATTAGTTAATTTCTCACAACAGCCTTGTGAAACAAATGATGTTATACATATTTTGCATGTATTTATTTAAAAAAAAATCAATGATCTATGTGCCAGAGGGTGTTCTAAGTATTGAAGACATAGTAGTTAAATGAAATTTCTGTTCTACTAGAACTTTTGCTAGTGAGGGAAGTCATATGATTTACAAATACGGAAGCAAAGGATGCCTGGGTGCCTCAGTCAGTTTAGTGTATGTTTCTTGATTTCAGCTCAGGTCATGGTTTCAGGGTCATGAGACAAGGCTTCGCACTGGGCCTGGAGCTTCCTTAAGATTCTCTCTCTACCTTCCCCACTCCCCTCCCTCCCAATAAATAAAATAAAATGGTTTTTAAAAAATTTTTAACAAAAATATGCAAGCAATTATGTATTAAGTGGTGATGTGGTCTACAAAGAAAAATAAAGCAGAGTAGCAGGATAGAGAGTAATAAGGATCATTATTTTAGATAGCATAGATAAACTAAAATTCAGAAGCTGAAGAAACTCATAGAAGGTAAACAACCTGCTGAAAGTCACTCAATCTCAGAATCTGGAGCTAGGATTTAAACCTAAATCAATCTAATCCCAGAGGCTTCTCCTTTTATTTTTTTTAAAGGTTGTATTTATTTATTTGACAGAGAGACACAGCGAGAGAGGGAACACAAGCAGGGGGATTGGGAGAGGGAGAAGCAGGCTTCCCATTGACCAGGGAGCCTGATGAGGGGCTCGATCCCAGGATCCCAGGATCATGACCTGAACCGAAGGCAGCTGCTTAACAGCGAGCCACCCAGGTGCCCCGAGGCTTCTCCTTTTAAAGGATGGTTAGGTCTATCTATCATTTATACTTTGGAAAAAGACATTAATTATACAATAGTACCTGAGGTCAGCCACACTAGTAGCAAAAAAAGTTTTTAGTGGAACAGGAAAGAATAGAGAAAAGTCTAGATAAGCTGGGTACTTTGGACAACTAAACACTTACATAAAGTGCCAGTTACATATAGGAATCAGAAAATAATGGCACATGGGTGGCTCAGTTGGTTCAGTGATGGCCTTCTGCTCAGGTCATGATCCCAACGTCCTGGGATCAAGTTCCCTGTCGGGCTCCCCCTGTTCTGCAGAGAGCCTGCTTCTCCCTTTCCCTCTGCCTGCCAATCCCCCTGCTTGTGCTCTTTCTGTCAAATAAATAAATAAAATCTTAAAAGAAAAAGGAGTCAGAGAATAAGATTCAGAAAGTGAGAAAAAAGTCAAGAAAATAAAGCAAGCAAACACCATCTTAATTTTGCCTTAAGCCTTAATTTTGCCATCTAGAGTGGCACTAAAAATCATTTTCAGGGCTACTTACTGGAAGCGCATAATGGATTCTCCGTGTCTGTACTAAGAAATTAAGCAGAGAATGTATTCATGTACTTGTTAAGACCCTGAATTTTAGAGTCAAGACAACCTCATACCCAGTAATTTATTTTAATTAATAATTTAATTAATTTAATTAATAATCTTCAGGGCAAGCCACTTAACCTATCAATGTCTTTTCTTTTCCCTTTAAGCTCTGTCCACGATAACTGCCTAAATTAACTTTTTAGTCACAGTTTCTTTTTTCTCCTCAGACATCAAAATAAACATATCCTCTATCATAAGATAAATCGATCATAACCTGTACTGTTTCACATTTCACTCCCATTGCCATCCCCTGACATTTATTTAACAGCAAAATTTATTAAATGCTTACTGTCGAAGTAAACTAAGACCAACCAGAGGAGAAAAGCAAAACCCATTTATTCTGCGCTCACTGTAGCAACAGAGTCAGCCACCATCACTTACAGTTTGGCGAAGACTCAAAGGCAGGCAGAAAAATGGGAAAGCTTTATAGTAGAAAGTAGGGAAGGCTGTTGGGATGTCCTGAGGCCATTGACTGGGGAAACTGCGGGTGGGCTAACTAGAAGCAGAATATCTCCTGTGATTGTTTAGAGATGCACATTTGGCTCTCCTCTGGTGGGTCCTGAGTTGGAAGTGGGGATAAAAATTAGGAACCTTTTCAGTCCCTAGTTAAGTCCTGGTCATTTGGGGCCAGTTATAACAGAGGTTATTGTTTAGCTTCTCAGATTGTCACTAGAGGTAGTGGTCTGACTTTCCTACAACTCTGACTCCTAGCAGGCTGGCTTTCTGGGCTGTTTATTAGGGTTGGCTTCCTGGGCAAGATGCTATGGTTGTTGGTCTGTTCTGTCATTATGTATGGTCTGGCCATTGTCCCTTACTTTACTGTGTCTTACTACTTTGTATCATTTACAGTTATTTTGAGTTAAAGTCTTTAGTGTAAGGTAAAAAGGTAATGTCTTGGTGAAGTGCTTAATTTTAGCATGATTTCCCACAAGAATAATTTAACAAGCTGAAAATTTTATTTTTTTTGCTGCTGACATATTATTGATTTTCACTTTCAGTGGTTACCAGTGACTCAGGAGCTGAGCTTCCAAAAGTTGATTGAACAATCTGACTTACTAGAAGAACTTAAATATGACTTCAATGAAAAAGCTGAATTGAGACACACTGAGACACAAAGGCCTTTTGTCTTTAACTATTATAAAAATGTCCTTGAGAGGAATAGCAAGCGCTACCAAGCCCTTGGCCATTTGCTTGCACAATATATTTATGAGCTTCTGGAGAAAGTGTGCAAATTACAAAAAGTGTATATCCCAACAGAGGCTGATAAGGAGCCAAGAAGCTTCTTTTTCATGAGTGAGAGAGCATTAACAAGTCATCATTCTGTGCTTCTTGTCCTTCTTCAAGACCATGGGGCCTTTAGAGCTGGTCAGTGGAGTCAGCAAGCAATAATACATCATGGTCTCCAACATGGAAGTCAGATACCATGTATTCAGATGGCGTTGCAGGCACATTATGATGTAATTGTGCTAAACCCCAATGACAATTTTGTGGACCTAAAGATGGAGAATGAGTGGAAAGGTCTTTTAACACAAAATATGGGGTCCTCTTCCCTAAAAATCGTTCAGGCAGAGAATTTTTTCTCTCTCCAGCAACCCCTCCAGTGTATCCCTAAAAGATGCAGCAACACCCCTGAAGAACACGTGGCTTACATTTGGGATTACTTCATCTCAAAGACCGAAGGAAAGGATGTTGCCTTCATTGTACATGGTTATGGAGGCTTGGTTTTTATGGACTTACTTGTTCGTAGAAAGTGGGAAGTGATGAACAAAGTATATGCTGTTGCACTCATTGACTCTGAACATCATGTAGGACATCAGCTGGGAAGTGATGTACAGTTATTAGCCTGGATAAAGCACCATTGTCGTGAATGGGTGACAAGTCCCAAGCCTTTGGATAAACCTGCAACTACTGTTTTAAGAAAGGAGTTTCCTATGGTTTCTGCTGGTACAGAAAAACACAACCTAGCCCCTTCCTCTAGCCTCCAGTCTATTTTTAAATACTTTAAAAAAGCTTTGAAAGCCAAAACAACTATTAATTATTCTCGAGTACCAATAGTAACAAGAAGCTGCACAAAAAGAAAGCAAAGTGCTTAAGTTGCTTTTTGTCATCTAAGATTTTTTTTTTGTCTTACTGAAATGTTGCTAATGTAGATGCTAGAAGAAAAAGAATACTTTACAGTATTATGTTATGAAACCAATATACTCAGTGTTATATTCTGGCTTGAGGTTTGATTTGTTACTTTCTTTGAAAAGTGAATATGTTCTCTTTCATAGCCTATTGATGAACAGTCAGTACCAAAATTAATATTTTAGAGTATTATTCAAGTTAGAGGATCTTTTGAAAATATCTCTTATGATTTAATAGACTATAGTTGATATAGATTAAATACTAAGTCTTTGATTTCTATGTTGTTAATGCTATATTAAAACTATAAATGAACATAAAAATTATCATAAACTCTTTCTTTTATATCTTTGTGTTCTTTTCCTTAAATTTATTAGTCTTCTGTTCAAATGAATTAAAGGTATTTACTCACACTTTCAGCTAATATTTGAGTCTCCACTGTGTCCCTGTCAATTGTAGCTGTTCAGGACACCAGCAAATAAGGCCAGCATTGCATTTACATTTATGGAGTTTACAATGAACAACAAATTGCAAGTGTGACGAGTGCTCAGAAAATATAAGGTGCCATGGAATATCTAGTATGAAAGCTGACAGCCTTGGGGGCCAGGGAATGCCTCCCTGAGAAAATGATGCTTAGTTTAAATGATGCTTAGAAATTAGGTGAGAAAACAAATTCATAGGCAAGGGAACAGCATATGCAAAAGACTTGATGTGGGAGAAAGAAGTCCAGTTCAGTTGAAGTTTAAAAATTATGGGTGAGTAGTGTTAAAGAAAAAAATTCATGACATTTGTTAAAGACATAAGGAAGACTTTATTCAGGAAGGATTATTGCAGTGGGGTTTTGCAGTAAGGGAGAGAGATCAGGCTCAACTTCTGATTCAACAAGGATAATTGAGGGGGGTAAACCTTATAGCCAAAGTGTAGGGTGAGGGTCAGTGAGTGGAAAATTAGCTAAGAGGAAACATCAGGCATAAGAGAGATTCTTAATAGACTGACTCAACATAATTCTTACTGAAGGCAAGCCAGGATGATAACATCCTAGAGGATGAGGAATTTTACCAGATCCTGAGGATGATCAGATGCCAAAGATGGGAGATTTTCACTAACTGACAGCAGAATGCTTGCTAAGCCTGGATTAAGTGATGACGACAGCAAAAAAAACTGGACTAGTGGACCAAGGATGGAGTCCAACACTGGAGCCTAGTTGAGAAGAGGGCTTATGGGAGCCAGGCTCAGATCTGGTCAAGGAGAAAAGTTTTGTCTGTAGTTGGAAACTTAAGTTAGAGAAATAAACAGAGGCAGTTTGCTCAAGGCTGCAAGGTCCTTTGGTTATGATTTTCAACTTTATTCTCATAACAATAGAAAACATTGGATGATTTTAAACAGAAGTATATTCTCAGCTTAACATATTATAAAGAATATCCTGATTGCACTTCAGGGAATAGATTAGAGGAAGGACAAGCTTGGAGGCTGGGAGACCAAATTAAATTTTGGTAGTAGTCTGAGAAATACTTGATACTAATACTTAACTTCTAATACTATATAGTTAACACTAATACTTAAATAATAGTATTTAATTACATAATACTTAGGCTATATGCTAATACTTTTATTTCTGTGAATAAAATTTTGTGGTTGGAGGTCAAAAATAAGAAGAAGGAAATAATAAGGATTATTCCCAGATTTTTGACTTAAGCAACTAGATGTATAGAAATGCCATTTGATGAAATAGTGACTATTAGTGAAAATTTATTTTGACTGTTCCAGAAGTTCTGAAAAGAGAAAAAGGAGGAGTTTACAAATTTAGCTCTGCCCATAGATGAGTAAGAGAGAACACATAGCAGACATTGCATTTGAAAAATTAACTCTGCCACAGGGTGTCTGAATGGTTCAGCCACTTAAGTTTCTGACTCTTAATTTTTGTCTAAGGCCATGATCATGGAGTCTTGGAATTGAGCCCTGCATTGGGCTTGCGCAGTAGGTGTGAAGCCCTCTTGAGATTCTCTCTCCCCCCCACCCCCTCCCTCCTACCCTCCTCCCACTTGTGTGTGTATGCATGTGTGAGCGCACACTCAAAAAAAAAAAAAGAATAATTAACTCTGCTGTATATAATAGGACGTACATGTTTTTCTGATAGAGTTATTTCTAGTGTCTTCTAGTGTTTCTATTCACATTGTTTTTTAACCTGGCATATATTCTAATTCCTGTTATATACTGAATATTTGTGTACCTCTTAAATTTATATGTTGAATTCCTAATCCTCAGTATAATAGGAGGTGGGGTCTTTGGAAGGTGATTCAGTCATGAGAGTGGATCCTCATGAATGGGATTAGTGCTCCTATGAAGGATATGCCAGAGAATTGCCTTCTACCATGTGAGAACACAGCAAGAAGACAGCCTTCTGTGAATCAGGAGGCAGCCTTTATCAGACACTGAATCTGCCAGTGCCTTTCTCTTAGACTACCCAGCCTCTAGAAATGTGAGAAATAAACATTTGTTTAAGCCTTCCAGTCTGTGATACTCTGTTATAGCATCCCAGACAAAGAAAAATCTTTATAATCAAAGACTTATTTCATATTTCTCTTCTTTCTCTACCATTTCTTAAATGGCATAATAGAAAAAAATCCCACTGAAATATAAAACCAGGATATGCAGGTTTTAAACGAACCTCAACCTTGGACAAATCAATTATTCTTTCCCAGCCTTTACTTTACAATTTATAAATGAAGTAAGCTTTGAAGTCCCCTTCAACATAGTCTATCTGGAGTGCATTTAAAACAGTTAATGTAAAAAGCACCCAAAAAAAGTTTTTTAGAAGTTGCCATAAAAGCTCTTCTGTCTTGCACTTAACTAACTTGAAGCTGATATTTCTCATAACTCCCAATTTGCTATTTAATCTGGTAGTCGGGTATATTATTATCCATAGCTCCATAACAGATTACCCCCAAAAGTTGGTGGCTTAAAATAACAATAATTTATTATTTCAGTTTCTGTTGTCCAGAAATTCGGGAAGAGTTTTGTGGGGTAATTTTAGCTTGGGATCTCTCAGGAGAGTACAGTCAAGCTTGAGCAGCTATTTGGCAGAAGCCCTTGATTCTTCACCATGTAGACCTCTTCTATAGACTGCTTCTGCTGAAGAAAAAAATATTCTGCAATTTGTTAGAATGGTAAGGAAGACTTAATTTGAAACTGTTGTCATTAGGGAAGAGGGATTGAACTCAACTCTGAATATAAGCAAAGATAGGGTGTCAGTGATGGAAAACTACTAAGAGGAGACACTAGGGTAGGAAGATTATTGCTAAAGGCAAGCCAGGGCTTTAGACATCAAGAGTGGGGAATAAGGAACTTGATTAGCTGTCAAGAGTTGTCTAGAACACTGAAAAGAAATTTTTAAAAAAAATTTTAAAAGAGTTGATTTAGCAGGATTCTTGCTAAGACTAGTTCTGCAGCCTCAAAGAAGACCAAGATTAAGGACTAGCCCAGAAGAGGGCTCAGAGGAGCCTAACTAAAGTTTAGTGAAGAAGAGAGACTTTGTCACTTGTATGTCTTCAGGACATGGCAACTCTTCCAGGGGGAATCATCCAGGTGAAGGAGCAAGCAGGAAATGCACTGCATTTTTATGACCTGCTCTCTGAGTTGCATACTGGTCCACTTTTTTTTTTTATTAGTTAGAAATGAGTCACTAATCCAAGGGAAGGGGGATTAGGCTCCACCTCTTAAAGACAGTGCCAAAGAATTTCACGACTTATTTTAGACCACTACATGATAAATGATGCCAACTAAAATTAATGGTGTAACAACTCAACTCAATTGTTGGTTATTGTTTTTTTATTTTATTTTTTATTTCTTTTCAGTGTTCCAGAACTCATTGTTTATGCATCACACCCAGTGCTCGATGTAATACGTGCCCTCCATAACACCCACCACCAGGCTCACCCATCCCCCCAACCCATTCCCTTCCAAAATTCTCAGTTTGTTTCTCAGAGTCCACAGTCTCTTGTTGTTCTTCTCCCCCTCCAATTTCCCCCAACTCAAAATTCTCAGTTTGTTTCTCAGAGTCCACAGTCTCTTGTTGTTCTTCTCCCCCTCCAATTTCCCCCAACTCACTTCTCTCCATCTCCCCATGTCCTCCGTGTTATTCCGTATGCTCCACAAATAAGCAAAACTATATGATTATTGACTCTCTCTGTTTGACTTATTTCACTCAGCATAATCTCTTCCAGTCCCGTCCATATTGATACAAAAGATGGGTATTCATCCTTTCTGATGGAGGCATAATATTCCATTGTATATATGAGTCATATCTTCTTTATCCATTCTTCCTTTGAAGGGCATCTTGGTTCTTTCCACAGTTTGGCGACTGTGGCCATTGCTGCTATGAACATTGGGGTACAGATGTCCCTTCTTTTCACTACATCTGTATCTTTGGGGTAAATACCCAGTAGTGCAATCTCAGCGTCATAAGGTAGCTCTATTTTTAATTTCTTAAGGAATCTCCACACTGTTTTCCAAAGTGGCTGTACCAACTTGCATTCCCACCAACAGTGTAAGAGGGTTCCCCTTTCTCCACATCCTGTCCACACTTGTTCTTTCTTGTCTTGTTAATTCTGGCCATTCTAATTGGTGTCAGGTGGTAGGTATCTCAATGAGGTTTTGATTTGAATCTCCCTGATGGCTACTGATGATGAACATTTTTTTCACGTGTCTGTTAGCCATTTTTATGTCTTCTTTGAAGAAATGTCTGTTCCTATCATCTGCCCATTTTTTGACCTGATTATTTGTTTTGTGTGGGCTGAGTTTGAGGAGTTCTTTATAGATCTTGGATATCAGTCATTTGTCTGTACTGTCATTTGTGAATATTTTCTCCCATTCCAACAAAACAAATTTTGTTGACTGTTTCCTTTGTTGTGCAGAAGCTTTTGATCTTGATGAAGTTCCAAAAGTTCATTTTTGCTTTTGTTTCCTTTGCCTTTGGAGACATATCTTGAAAGAAGTTGTTGTGGCTTATGTCACAGTAACCTCTTATGTCAAAGAGGTTATTGCCTGTGTTCTCCTCTAGGATTTTGATAGATTCCTGCCTCACATTGGGGTCTTTTATCCATTTTGAGTTTATATTTGTGTATGGTTTAAGAGAATGGTTCAGTTTCATTCTTCTACACAGAGGTGTCCAATTTTCCCAGCACCATTTATTGAAGAGACTGGCTTTTTTCCACTGGATATTTTTTCCGGCTTTGTTGAAGATTATTTGACCACAAAGTTGTGTGTACACACCTGGGCTCTCTACTCTGTTCCACTGGTCTATGTGTCTGTTTTTGTGCCAGTACCATGCTGTCTTGGTGATCACAGCTTTGTAGTAAAGCTTGAAATCAGGCAACGTGATGCCCCCAGTTTTGTTTTGCTTTTTCAACATTTTCTTAACAAGTTGGGGTCTCTTCTGGTTTCATACAAATTTTAGGGTTGTTTGCTCCAGCTCTTTGAAAAATGCTGTGGAATTTTGATCGGAACGGCATTGAAAGTATAGATTGCTCTAGGTAGCATACCAGTTGTTGGTTATAAGATTATCTCTGCTCTAAGAGCATGTTTATCTCATCATTCAATTTTTTTCTTGTTTTATTTATTTGTTTTTACAAAAGCATGTGCATTCAAAAGCCCTTAGCGGGGGGGGGGGCGGGGGGGGAGAATCTTAAACAGGTTCCACACCCAGTGCTGACCCCAATGCAGGGTTTGATAACACGACCCTGAGATCAGGACCGGAGACGAAATCAAGAGTTGTTCACTTAACCAACTAAGTCACCCAGGTGCCCCTTTCTCTTGCTTTAAGAAACAGCTTTGTGGGGACGCCTGGGTGGCTCAGTTGGTTAAGCAGCTGCCTTTGGCTCGGGTCATGATCCCAGCGTCCTGGGATCGAGTCCCACATCGGGCTCCTTGCTCAGCAGGGAGCCTGCTTCTCCCTCTGCCTCTGCCTGCCATTCTGTCTGCCTGTGCTTGCTCTCTCCCCCTCTGTCTCTCTGATAAATAAATAAAATCTTTAAAAAAAAAAAAAGAAAGAAACAGCTTTGTGTATTTAGAAATTGCTTTCTCTTTTTCTGCAAAACATCAGCATTTTGCCACAAACAAATGCTTGTTTTAATAATAAAGTTTAAGCTTTCTCCTCTCAGGGGTTGACCTAATCTGTTCCTGTGCTCTGGCTTTTGATGTCTCTTTTTGCAACTTGAAGCAAAAACAAAACAAAACCAAAAACAAAAAAACAGAAAACCAAACCCAGGCTCTTGGCTATAAACTGCAGACCAGAGATGTGTCCTGAAAGAGAAAAGACTGGTATGAGAGGTCTTTAGGAAAACCTTAAGATCTTGTGATATCACCATATGATTTATTTTCCTTGTGGAAAATAGAGGTAATGGGCTATTATCATTGTCCATAAGCAAAGTGCTTCAGGATTTGGGTGTCACTTTTCGATACCAAACTAAGCATATCTTAACAAAAAGGAGAACAAAAGGATGCCTGGGTGGCTCATTCGTTAAGCATCTGCCTTCAACTCAGGTCATGATCCTGGGGTCCTAGGATCAACCCCCGCATCAGGCTCCCTGCTGGGTGGGAAGCCTGCTTCTCTCTCTCCCACTCTTCCTGCTTCTGTTCCCTCTCTCGCTGTGTCTCTCTCTGTCAAATACATAAATAAAATCTTTTTTAAAAAATCGAATTAGGGGGCGCCTGGTTGGCTCAGTGGGTTAAGCCTCTGCCTTTGGCTCAGGTCATGATCTCAGGGTCCTGGGATCGAGCGCCCCACAACGGGCTCTCTGCTCAGCAGGGAGCTTGCCCCCCCCCACCCCGCTGCCTCTCTGCCTACTTGTGATCTCTGTCTGTCAAATAAATAAGTAAAGTCTTTAAAAAAAAAAAAGGAGAACATATTGTTTGCTAAGGGAAGACTCCTTATTAAAACGAAAACAAATTTCTTACTTGCTTGTCAATGTTTCTTCGAACAAAGTAGTGCTCTAATGTTAGAGTACATTAGGATAACCTGGAGATCTTTTTAAGGCAAAGGATTGATGGGCCTCACTGTCAAAGTTTCTCATTCAGTAAAATTGGTAGGCAGGGCATGAAAATTTTGCCTAACTAGTTTCCAAGTGATGCTGATGCTGATCCTGCTGCTCCAGGAACCATACTTTGCAAACTGGTGTTAGAAAAACTAGGTAGGGGGTGCCTGTGTGGCTCATTCAGTTAATCATCTGCCTTTGGCTCAGGTCATGATCCCAGATTTCTGGAATCGAGCCTCACATCCTGCTTCCTGCTTAGTCTGCTTCTGCCTCTACCTCTCCACTCAGCTCGTGTTCTCTCTCTGGTGCTCTCTCTCTCTCAATTAAAAAAAAAAAAAAAAACAACTTTGAAAAATGAAAAGACTAGGTAATAAATTGCCAGAGAGATAATAGTTAAATTTATCTCATGTGAGGTGAAAGTTATGATGGATTATCATCTAGCCTAGTTTTCTCCCCTAAGGAAAGCAACAAAAGGGGTTTGTTCATTGAGTTCATTGAGTCGTTGTTTATGATCCATGTGAACTGACACACGTGTTTTTCCCTCCTGTAGTAAAGGTTGCTTCTCACTCTTCAAGACAAGTCCTTCCAGTTGTCTTCCAATAACATAAAAACAAATACAAATTAAAGTAAGAGATTTAGGGGCGCGTGGGTGGCTCAGTGGGTTAAAGCCTCTGCCTTCGGCTTGGGTCATGATCCCAGGGTCCTGGGATTGAGCCCTGCATCAGGCTTTCTGCTCAGAGGGGAGCCTGATTCCTCCCTCTCTCTCTCTCTCTGCCTGCTTCTCTGCCTACTTGTGATCTCAGTCTGTCAATAAAATAAAATAAAAATCTTTAAAAAAATAAGAGATTTAAATGTTTCCGGAAATGGAAACTCAAAAGTAAGTTGCCATATCTACAAACTGACTTCTATCCCCACCTACCTCTTTTTTTCCTGTTATAAAGGAAGTAGAATTTTCTCCTCCTATCCAAGACCAATTCCTTCCAATTGTCCTCTGAATACCATCTCTTTCAGTCTTCTCAGGAAGTTCACTCTTCTCACTATCTTTTATTTATATAGAGCTTACCATTAGGCAAATAAATAACGGGACAATTACCTTGCTAAAAATCCTATTGGTTGGTCAAGTCTCTCCCAACGTAACAATAATAATAACTAACAAAAATTCCTGGATGCCACACCTAGGAACTGAACCTATTGTATATTGCCCCTGACAAATTTCATTAAAACATTTACACTTGCTAACTCCATTTTCTCATAATCCACTCATTCCTTAACCACTCTCATCTGGCTTCAGTTTCCAAACCTCACAATATGGTCCCAATGCAATGGACCCTTCTCAGTCTGTGTTACATGATGTATAGACAGAATTTGACCTAGTTGGTCCAATTGAAACCTCTTGGGTCACTATTCTTTGAAACACTCTTCCCTCAGCTTCTGTCATGTTTTGATTATTTTACCGCTGTATCTCTAGCTGCTCATTTTCAGTCTCCTTTGCTGACTCTTCCTCTTTACCCAGACACTGGGTAATCTTTTCCACCCACATGGTTTCACAGACACTGGTTTCAGAGTCTCTTTCGTAGCTCTCAAATCTTTAGGTTTGGTTCATTCCCTTTCTCCTTAACTCTAGACCCATGCATCCAACTGCCACATATTGTAAAGGAGACATCATCTGACTTTGAAGGGAGCTCAGTCATCATGTCTAAAATTGCTCTCACTGGGGCACCTGGATGGCTCAGTGGGTTAAAGCCTCTGCCTTTGGGTCAGGTCATGACCCCGGGGTCCTGGGCATCCCGCTCTCTGCTCGGCGGGGAGCCTGCTTCCCTTCCTCTCTCTTTGCCTGCCTCTCTGCCTACTTGTGATCTCTGTCTGTTAAATAAATAAATAAAATCTTTAAAAAAAATAAAATTGCTCTCACCAGCTCGTCCCTCATCCTGTCTACTCTTTTCCCCCATTCCCCACACTACTAATCACTGTCTGTCCCAATGCTCAAAGTAGAATATTGACTTCTTCTACCCCAAATACCAGTCACCAAATTCTATCATTTTTACTTCTTACACATCTTCCAAATCTGTCACTCTGTCAGTAGTGTCCCCTGACATACAAAGTTTTTAATTTTGTACAAAATGTCTGTTTTCTTCTGTTGCTTGTGCTTTTGGGGTCACATACAAGAAATCATTCCCAAATCCAATGTCATGTAATTCTCCTCTATGTTTCCTTCTAAGAGTTTTATAGTTTTGACTTTTATGTTGAAGATTTTGATCCATTTTGAGTTAATTTTTATATGGTTTTAGGTTAAGGGTCCAACTTTGTTCAGTACCATTCCTTGAAAAAGACTGTCCTTTCCCCCAGGGAATGATGTTGGCCCTAATGATTTAATAGTGACAACTAAATTACAACACTTGAAAATGTACTACCTAAACAAATCACCTGCAGACTGGATTTTGCCCCAAAGGCCACTAATTTGCAGTGTGTGACTTAATTTTATTTTCACATTAAATTTAACAAGTGAGCTAAGGGGAGTGAGAGATACTTCGTGTCCCGTATCATGTCCTAAACATTGTGTCAGGTGCTGTTGATAAACTGCTCACAAAGTTTCATACGTTTAAGTCTTGCATCAAGCAAGTTGAGTGAGACTTTTGAAAACATCATTTTATTTTAGCACTGCGTGAGTAAATGCTGATAAATACGTGTACCAAGTAGAGAGTAAGTTAAGAGAAGAGGAACAGAAACTTTTAAAATAATGGTGTAACCCAGTTAAGCCATTTACAAGAACACAACAGTCGAGATGGTCCCTAGCTAGCACCCGCCCCAGAGCAGCAGCCAGCATTCTCCACAACAGCACCGCTTTTCCGGCTGGAAAGCTTTCCCCTAGTGGCCTGACGTCATAGGCAAGCGCCGGAGAGAGTGGGCGGGATTTCCGGCACGGCTGACGTGCAAGGTACGGAAACTAAACCGACGTGCGTTGATGCGGGAGGTGCGGTTTCTGGCATAGCGCTTCACGGCGGGCTGCTGCGTCGTGTGTGCGTCCCTGCGGTTGACACCAGTGGGAGCCACTGTCTCCGCACTCCTGGTATGGGCATGTTTCTTGACATCTTAATTGTGTGTGTTGAGGTGGGAGGACGCGGAAACCTTTCTAAAATGGGCTTAGTGGAGCACGTGCGCTAAGGAGGCTCACAGATGAGGGGAAGCCCAGTGGTTTTTAAACTATAAGTAGCACAGTCCCTGGAACAGAGCAGTGTTTACCAAAAATGATATCCTTGTTTGTTTTAAAAATTGAGTTTTCATTTTTATGATATCCTAAAAAAATCTTTACCGGTTACAAAGACAAAACTCCAAAGAAGGGTTTTTGAAATCAGTATTTCTCATATTGGGGTGAGGACTCCCCGTTAAATATCATATCTCAGGGAGTCTAAATTGTTTTTTCTTTCTTTACTTTTTTTTTTTAAAGGATTTTTTATTTATTTGACAGATCACAAGTAGGCAGAGAGGCAGGCAGAGAGAGAGAGGAGGAAGCAGGCTCCCCGCTGAGCAGAGAGCCGGATGTGGGGCTGGATCCCAGGACCCTGGGATCATGACCTGAGCGGAAGGCAGAGGCTTTAACCCGCTGAGCCACCCAGGCACCCCTCTTTCTTTATTTAAAAAACAAAACAAAACAAAACTTTTAAGATTTTATTTATTTCAGAGAGATTGAGAGCGAGTGGGAGCATGAGACCGGGGAGGGCCAGAGGGAGACGCTGACTCCCCCCTGAGCAGGGGTCCTGATGTGGGACTGGCTCCTGGGACCTGGGATTGTGACCTGAGCCCAAGACAGACACTTAACCCACTGAGACACCCAGGTGCACTAAACTGTTGTTTTCTTTCAAAGGTGTCTGAAGATGGGGCACCCGGCTGGGTAAGTCGGAAGAGCCTGCGTCTCTTGATCTTGGGGACTTGAGTTTGAGCCCACTTTGGGTGTAGAAATTACTTAAAAAGCAAAACAGTAACAAACTTTAAGAGAATTTTTTAAAGTAAGCTTTATACCCACTATGGGGCTTGCACTCAGGACACCCTCTCCTTCAGATCAAGAATCATTGTGCTCTCCCAACTGAGCTAGCCAGCTGTCTCCCCCAAACTTTTTTCTTTTCTTTTTTTTTTAAGGTGTCTGAACATATTTTAAATGTGAAAAGCATTGGTCCAGGATATTTATTCGAAAAATACTTGAGTGATTTCCTGTGAGCCATAAACTGCTGAGCACTGGGTTCAGTGTTAATCTAAATAGTCTGTCCTGATAGAGTTTACCATTAGTCAGGCAAATAAGTAACCTGGCAGTTACAAAGAGTGTTACAAATACTGTGGTCGAGAGGTAGAGGGTGCTATAAGAACTAGTAGGAGGAATACTTGATGCAAGTATCAAGTGCATTGATTAGATTTGCACCAGCTCCCAATGGCTTAGAGATGAGACAGAGCAAATCAGGAGGCTAGCAGATGCAATTAAGATAATGGGATTCAAAAGAAATTAATGGATTCAAGATTATTTAGAAAGTAAAGTGGTTGTAATTCAAATAGATTAGATGTGGTGGGTGTCAGAGAGGGTGGTAATAAAACGACCCTCAGTTTCTGGCTTCAGCAAATGGATGAATGGCAGTGTCCCTCCCTGAAACCATGTAGTAGGTAAAGCAGATTGGGAAGGGAAGGGAGAGCAATTATGTTAATATGTTGCATTGGAAGTATTTCTTCTGATGCATGGTGGTGAAACCACAAAGATAGATCAGACCTCACATGGAGAATTTTAGAATGGGGGAAAAATGGGGGTGGAGGCTAACGACAGAATTCAGAGGCACATCTGCTTTTAAAGGAGGGGAAGACATGTGAGCATCAGGGTATAGCTTATAGAACCACTCTAAGAAGCATGCCGAGTTAAATAAAGCAGAGGGAAGAAGGAATATTTCAAGTATTTCAGTTGAATTTTGTAAAAAGTTGATTTCCTTTTTTTTTTTTTCCTTCAAATCCTGTACTAGTTTCACATTTTAAAACATCTTCATTGTTTTGTGGATGTCCAGACCTTTAGGATAAAATTGTGGAGCTTATATATATTTGCCCTAATTTTGGACATTTTGTTTGATAGTAACATTATGTGCTGCAAAATAAACTCTGAACTGGAGAAAAGAGGTCTATTTTCTTGTTTTTAAAGATTTATTTATCTGGGAGACAGTGTGAGTGGGGGTGGGGATTTGGGGGGGGACTGACTCCCTACTGAGCAGGGAACCTCATATGGGGCTCAGTCCCAAGATCCATGAGATCATGTTCTCAGCTAAAGGGAGCAATTTAACCCACTAAGGCACCCAGGCACCCCTATTTTTTTTATTTGTTTTTAAATCAGTAAATCTTTGTCCATTTCTGTTTTGAAAACATGAGAGCATTGATACAGCAGGTCCTATTGATACAGCAGGTCCGTACCCTATAACTTTTCTGCCCTTTGTCTTACTGTCTTCATGTGTTGCTTATGTTAAGGAGCTTGTGTTTGGGTCTCTATCTGGACTTAGAGTAGAATGGAGAAGAAATAGTATCATGATCTCAACCCTATCAGCAGAACATTACTTTGTTATCCAGTAATGTTGATATTCTGGGCCCCTAGGTAAGAATCTAAAAAGGATCTTTCTTCAAGATATTCTTTTTCCTAAAGAAATAATGAAATTTATGTAAAAAATAAGAACCCAGGGACACCTTGGTGGCTCAGTGGGTTAAAGCCTCTGCCTTCGGCTCAGATCATGATCCCAGGGTGGAGCCCCACATCAGGCTCTCTGCTCAGCAGCTGCCTCTCTACCTACTTGTGATCTGTCAAATAAATAAATAAAATCTTTAAAAAAATAAAATAACCCAAATAAGTTGTAAACTTTTTGCCTGATGTTTGATCACAGGCTTTATGCCACAGGAGTCTAGGAAAAATTAATGGTACAGGAAATAAAGTTGTCCTCACTTTGTGTTAAAAAAATCAATTGCTCCGGGCACCTGCGTGGCTCAGTGGGTTAAAGCCTCTGCCTTCAGCTCAGGTCATGATCTCAGAGTCCTGGGATCAAGCCCCTCATCGGGCTCTCTCATCGGGCTCTCTGCTCAGCAGGGAGTCTGCTTCCCCTCTCTCTTTCTCTGCCTGCCTCTCTGCCTACTTGTGATCTCTGCCTGTCAAATAAATAAGTAAAATCTTTTTTTAAAAAGTCATTTGCTTTTGGTATCTCAAATTTATACTTGCATAATTAGTTGACAGGTTTAAAAAATTTAAAAATGTTTGTCTAACTTTATTACATTTTGCTTCTCCTATAGGGGTCTTACATGCCTATTTTCCTCAAAATGAGTGGTAGTATCACCTTAAGATCTTGTGCCAGATATTTGGTGCCATTTACCATTCCTAGGAAGAGAAGCGTTTTATGTTCAGCCATTCTACAGAGATACATGTCTTCCAAAATACCAGGAGTGTCCTATCCTAAAACGGAGAGTACATCACCTCCTGAACAGCTGGGACTGGATGGGTGGAAAATTACAATGAAGTCTAGTGTGCAAGAAGATGTTTCACCAGTCTCAAGTAGCAAGGATGAAGATCCTCTAGCTGCCATCAGGGAGTTAATTGATATGTGGCGATTGCTTGGCAAAGAAGTACCAGAACACATCAGTGAAGAAGAACTCAAAACTACTATGGAATGTGTTTCTAAATCGTCAAAAAAAAAATACTTAAAATATTTATATATTAAGGAAAAAAAGAAAAAAGCCAATCAAATAAAAAAGGAAATGAAAGCAGCAACAAGGGAAAAAGCAATAAGAGAGCAATTGCTAGAAACCACTAAGGAAGATAAAGAGCAAAACTTTCTATTTCTACGACTTTGGGATAGGAATATGGACATTGCCATGGGCTGGAAAGGTGCTCAGGCCATGCAGTTTGGGCAACCTTTGGTTTTTGACATGGATTATGATAACTACATGAAACCAAAAGAACTCCAAAATACTGTTTCCCAACTTCTAGAAAGTGAAGGATGTAACAGAAGGGATGTTGATCCTTTCCATCTTTATTTCTGCAATCTTAAAATAGATGGTGCTTATCATAAAGAGTTAGTTAAACGTTACAGAGAAAAATGGGACAAATTGCTTTTAACAGCAACAGAAAAGTCTCATGTAGATTTATTCCCAAAGGATAGTCTTATATATTTAACTGCAGATTCTCCTAATGTTATGACTACTTTCAAGCATGATAAAATTTATATAGTGGGATCTTTTGTTGATAAGGCTATGCAGACAGGCATGTCACTTGCCAAGGCAAAACGGCTGAAGCTGGCAACAGAGCGCCTTCCATTAGATAGATATTTACAGTGGGATACTGGTACCAAAAATCTCACCTTAGATCAAATGATGCGTATTTTGTTATGTCTGAAAAACACTGGTAGTTGGGAAGAGGCTCTGAAGTTTGTTCCTAGAAGAAAATACAGTGGTTGTTTGGAAATTTCTCAGCATTCTCAAGAGCTTGTCAACAGATTGAAGAAGTCAAAGACCTTTAATTCATCTCCAAAAGGCTCTCTAAATACACACACACAGAAAAGGTGGCTTAAATGAGAAAATTTGATAACTTAAATAAATGATCACAATATATGTAAATCAAACTATGATACTGTATGCCTAAACTTATACTGTAATGAATGTCAATTATTTCTCAATAAAACTGGAAGAAAAAAAGGAGTGGAAAATGGAGTGAAAATACAATTCTACTGGTCTGTTTCTTCCTGAATGGAATTCACTTGTTCTTTTCTTTTAAAGGTTGTCCTTCCAAACTAACTGAAGTGTTTTTCCCCAATTAATTAAATTTCTGCAAAACTTTGGAAATATATTTTACTATAAAAATAAACTTAATAATCTTAGTAAAAAGAATTGTCCAAGTTTGTTGAGCCCAGTAAAAGAATTGTACCATTGCTGCAGCTTTTCTGTGAGTATTTCTGAGTCTAAGACTCCGTTTCCTTTTTTAGATTTTATTTATTTGAAAGAGAAAAAGAGACTGCATGAATAGGGGCTGGGCGTAGAGGAAGAAGGACAAGCAGACTCCTTGCTCAGCAGGGAGCCCGATGAGGGACTCCCATTCTGGGACCCCAGGAATGTGACCTGAGCCAAAGGCAGATGTTTCACCAATTGAGACCCAGGTACTCCTTTTTTTTTTTTTTAAAGATATATTTACTTAGAGCAGGGGGTAAGGGAATGAGAATCCTCAAACTGACTCCCCGCTGAGGGCAGAGCCCGCTGATGCAGGCTCATTCTCAGGACCCCAAGATCATGACCTGAGCAGAAATTGAGAGTCAGCCACTTAACTGACCGAGCCACTCAGGCGCTCCATTTTCCTTAATTGTTCTTTTAGCAATGTCAACAACTACCTTTTTATCAAAAATTGTTACAGAAGAGATTTTAAACTTTAGGTGCTGGTTCAAAGTGACATTTGGTGCAGTTCTGGGCATGTCATAGGCACTGAAGTTTGTTTAACTGAATCTTGGTTAAACAAAAGGTTAAGACATCCCTTGACATGTCATATTATGAGAAATGGGCTTGGGGAGATGGAATTCATTCCATGTCCTCTTTGGAAGAAAAAGGAGGTTTACTTGATGACTTACATATAGCACTTCCCTATGGCAGTATAGAGAACTTTCCTTTCCTCCCTTCTCCCCCCAAGATTTTTATTTATTTGAGACAGAGAATAAGCTGGGGGGTGGACAGGGAAGCAGAGGCACAGCTGACCCCTTGCTGAGCAGGAAGCTGAATCAAGGACTCTATCCCAGGACCCTGAGATCATGACCAGAGCTGAAGTCAGACACTTAACTGACTGAGCCACCTCGGTGCCTCAGCTTTCCTCTTATAGGAAAAACTTCCTTTTCTCCAGCTGTTGATTTGAGTGGAATCTGCCATATTTTTACAGACCTTGTCCTGGCCACAGCTGATTATCCTTAAGGAGATAGATACCTCACTCAAACTTAGAGATGGGCATCTGACTTTAAGATAGGTCAGTCACAAATAATTCTAGGATTTTTGGATTTGAAAACTAAACCTGCGTCACTGTGATGATGGACATCGACAGACAGAAAGCTCTGGAATTGATGGTGGCATTCCTTTTTATGAAGGAAGACAGGCTATATAGGAGGAAGTGAAACTTACATGTAAAAGTAAGACCAACTTTGGCGCTGTTTAAATCCCTGCTTCCGGTTATTCTTGAGGTCCAGCTATAGATTTGCCTTTAGCATTCATTGGTTGTTTAAACTTCAAGCAACACCCTGGTAATTCCTCTAATAAATTCCCCTTTTTTGCCCAAGCCAGTATTTGGGTTTCTGCCGCTTGCTACCTAATAAGTCCTATTATACTTGAGAACATGTGTACTTCTTTCCTACGAAAAGAAGTTTAGGAAATGTTCATTATAGACTACCTGCACTGTTAACTTTTTTGAAAACACAGGAAATAAAGATGGATAGCCAACTACTTCTACCTAGTTTCTGAACTGGAAATTAACATGAGAGATGCAATCCAATACATTTCTTAAAGCAGGATTTAATCTTTTACTGAATACTACTAACTACCTACTCTACCAAGCAATATACAGTTTACATGAATTATTTAAACAACTATTATACTTTTATTATGATGTATTATACTAAACTATTATAGTACTTATAACTTAGATGCCTAATAGTACCTTTTTTACAGATAAGGAAAATTTACTCAAAACTCAACCTTTAAGTGTAGTCTCAGAATTCAAAGGATTTGTCTGACTTTAAAGCCCTGGCTTTCAATGTATAAATTATGCTCTCTATAATAAGGCAAGTATGAAGTGCAATGGAAAAGCAATGGATGCCTAACCTAAACTCGGGTGCGATCAGGAAGGGCCTTGACAAAGTGATGTGTAAACTTAGAATTGGTAAGTATGATATGAATGAATTTCAACCTTTGACTGAACTAAGTGGCAAGGTGCTAATACTTGAGCCATTTGCAATACAATGAAGATAAAACAGCATAGTACTTAAGAACAGGGTTTAGGATTGCCTGGCATGACTGGCACATAGAGTGAGGAAAACAAGGCTTCTAGGCCACCTTACTGATCTCCCAAGTCCTAGCCCTACTCCCTGGGTTCCAGCTCCACCATAGGCTCTGATGCCTAAATTGCTTAATCGCTTGAAATTTCAGTTTTCCTCCTCTGTGAAAAGGAGATTAGAAGTGGTTCTTGACTCATAGAAAACAATAGGGAGTCTGGCACATAAATGCTAAGTAAATATTAACTAGTTAGCTGATTTGGACTATGTTCAAAATGTGTGTTTTTTTTTTTTTTTTTTAAGATTTTATTCTACAGAGATAGCAAGAGAGAGAGCTTAGGCAGGGGGAGCAGCAGGCAGAGGGAGAAGCAGGCTCCCCACTGAGTGAGGACCCTGATGAGGGGCTGGATCCCAGGAACCCCAGATCATGACCTAAGCTGAAGGCACATGTTTAACTGACTGAGCCACCCAAGCGTCCCTTCTTAAGACTAATTTCTGTTAACACTCACCTTTTAATATAGGACAAACCCAGAAACTCCAGGCCCCTAGGCAAGGAATTGACCTCATATGGCAAGAGAGTAGTATAAATATAGGGAGAAAGTGAAGATGAGTCTAGAAAGTTGGGCTAAGGCCCAATATAACACTGGGACCTCATTCTGCAAACCCTAGGGATTCACTAAAGTTTTCTAGGGTGGAAATGCCTCTAATCTTAACTAAATGAAGTAACTTCTCTCTTTAAAAGGACTTCATTTATTTATTTGTCAGAGCGAGCGAGCACACAAGCAGGGGAAGTAGGAGAAGAAGGTTCCCCACTGAGCAAGGAGCTGGGTGTGCGATTTGCTTTAAGACCCTAGGATCATGACCTCAGCGACTGAGCCAACCAGTTTAACTTGATAGAACAATTACGACCTACCTAAAAAGTAGACTTAACCATTTGGCTACATGACTTTAGACAAATTACTCTCTTTGGCCTCAATTCTCATAGCTAATTAAAAAAGAGGATGATTCTGCATTGGACTGTTGCTGGGATTAAGCAAGATAACCTAAGAGGGCGCACCATAAATGTTGTGTTTTGAGGTGTTTTGTTTTGTTTCGTAAGTTTTATATATGTAAACCCTCTCTACACCCAACATGGAGCTGGCACTCAGGACCCCGAGATCAGCCCTACGCTCCTCTAAGCCAGCCAGGAGCCCTCACAGCCCTTTTTTTTTTTTTTTTTTTTTTTTTTTTTTTTTTTTTCAAGAAAACACAGGAGATCCAGAAAGACCAGAATGAATAAGCCGGCTCGCTTTAGCTGTAGTCACACCCTGGTCTACAGAAACCTTACAAGATTCCATCAACGTTTGCAGTGTGGTGCCCCCATATCTCCCCCACTTCTCTGGACCATAAATCCTAAGTAAGCTCTAGCTCTAACCAGTCCCCCATAAACACGCAGTCCAACCCTCCCCGCTCTTCGTTCAAAAGCGACTCGCAGATTATGTCACATCCACTTCCGTTTCCAAAATGGCCTCTTTCCACTTTCCAAGGCCGCTCTACGCTGCTGCCTCGTTGGCTAGCTCCGAAACTCCATGGTTGCTGGGCGGGGCCGTGACGTCCTTGGCGTGGCTGCAGGGGAGGCCGCGGCGGGGAAAATGGCGGACGGGAAGGCGGGAGAGGAGAAGCCTGAGAAACCGCAGCGAGCTGGAGCCGCCGGAGGTGAACACAACCCCAGCGTTGCGGGCTGCGTGGGATACTCTGGGCCTTTCTTTGAGGTCCCCGGGGTGGGGGGTGTAGGAAGGGGGCGAGAATGGGCGGATCTGGCGCTCACCCGGCCAGGTGCTGGGCCCAGACGAGACCCGGGCACGCCCGACGCGGCCCTTTGAGATCCGGGCCCACATCGCCTCCTTGCCGGGGGAGAGCCGGCCACTGTCCGTCACCTGCTGGCCCCACCGGAGGCCCTGCTTCCGAGGAGAAGGCATATGGGTACCAGAAAGGGGGACGGAACTCGGGGTGGGACCGGGAGCGGCAGCGCAGGAGCCGCTACCGCCACACCGGAGACGCACAGCCCACAAAACACACGCGCACATACACAGTGGGAGTCACCGAGCAGTGGCTGCAGGAACTGGGCGCAGGCCGAGTTTCCGACGGTGCTGGCTTCTCAGTTATACCTGGGAGTTACTGGGCTTCTCCCTTTTCGCCGAGGAGGTGGACCTCGGCCTTTTATTTTCAAGCTGAATGCTGACCCTGTAACGGCCCGAGTCGAGATGGAGGAAAAGAATGCCTTTGCCCGCCCTCCTGTTTAAACTGCGGGGTCTAGGGTTAGGGTTTGACTGCCTTTAAAGTGCCTGCTTTTTCTGAGTTAGGCTATTGCTAGCTAACCTCATGACAGATATTTAGGTGGCTTACTAGGCTAGTGTGACTTTTCCTGCATTTTGTTAGATGCGAACTCAGGTTACAGCTATCTCCATTCTGTATCCTCCACCCCCGTACATTTGGGCCTTGTGCGTGAGGGGAAAGAAGCATCTCTCCAGCCCCCCCACCCCCCGCCTTGTAGGAACAAGGCGAGTCACTTAACACGTGCGAGGTGATCATAATATCTTTTTAGAACGTTTTAAGTATTACTCTC
The DNA here is from genome assembly GCF_011764305.1 of Mustela putorius furo. Lineage (NCBI taxonomy): Eukaryota > Metazoa > Chordata > Mammalia > Carnivora > Mustelidae > Mustela > Mustela putorius. The sequence continues at coordinate 28,000,796 of NW_025421987.1, forward strand.
TATTCTGACTCCTTCAAATCTTACACCTGAAATTATTTAGTTTGAGAAAATATCGAAGATTAATAGCATATGAAGGCAGTTATTAGGACGTTACTAACATGACGTTTAATGTGAATTGCCTTGGGAACAAAAACAGAAAAACGTAACGTTCAGTTACTTAATTAAACAGCAATTTAAACCGTATAGTACTATCTCATTAGGGTTGGGTTCCTCCCCCCCAAAATCATCTGAGGTATTATTGAGTAAAATGATAAAAAACTAATAGTGTGAGGAAAACCAAAGATCTGTAACCTAAGGAAAGAATCTTAACTGTCTTTCAGACTATCTTTTAACTTTGTAGAATAGCTTTTTAAGTGTCTTGAGAGTATTGAAGATGTGTTTAATGTGTTACCAAAATGTACCTTAAGTGTCAGCATAACTGGACTGTGTAATTTATCCATCACCCTTTCAGTTAGGGGTAGTTGACTCTAGTGTGACTGTTGATGTTTCTATTGTAGCATGTTTTTGTATGCGGGGTGGTAGTATAAAGTTAACTTGGATGATATCAAAAATTACGGTATCCTTTGTGGTGATTTAAAATAAGTAGTCCTTTCATAACTTTGTCGTAATGTGCCTTCAATGTGCCTGCCTTAACAAGAAGATAGTGCTGTTGCATATAAATCGATTTTGAATGTCAGATAAAAACATGTAATACTGTGGATTTGCTGAATTGCTAATTTTGTGGCAAGTTGGCACTATTTTGAAACACTCTCAAGTTTGTCTTACTGAGCTGATTTTTAGCTCCTGTTGAACAGTCCAGTAAGTTGGGAGTGTAACTTTTTGTAAGTAGTTATGAATGAATTTATGTCAGTAAGAGAAGCTATGTACTTGAACTTGTTCTCACCTTAAAGAGGAGGATAATGCTAAAGATAAGGCTTTGGGCAGATTTTTATTCTTTCTTCAGCTACATTTTTGTGGCTCATTGAAACAGAGATCTTAGAAAACTGTCCATATCAAAATCATGACCATCTTGTGCTATTTTAAGCTGAGAACTACTTTAATGAAAGTGACATTATCCCAGCCACTAAGAGGGTCTTGAATATGTTCTCATTTAAGCTGAATACAAATGGATTATGAAGGATAGATCCTTATGGACTTAAACTTTCTTATTAGGTACTTTTTTTTTTTTTTTAAGTAAGGTAACTTTGTCCTCCAAGGGCCACCTTTCCTCTCCTGCTACTCAGTGGAATAGAAAAAAAAAATGCTAGTACCATGTATCATTTGATTTCACATTAACTACACACTTTGTTAGCTCAGAGTGAATGCAAACTAGATAAAAATCCCTTTTATTAAAATATTCCTTGATGAAGAATCTAGTACATTTATATAATTTTATGCATGTTTTGCTATAAATTGTGATTCTCTTATTTTTAGAAAACTGATCACGTATTTACTCATTCTTTAAAATATAAGCCATGTTGCTAAGAATTTTCACATTGCTAATCCATGGTCATGTAAAAATTTTATTTTCCGTGGTCCAAAATACAAAGATCCCATTAAATAAAATAATTCCCATTAAATGAAAACAACAGTTCTTGATTAAAAGCCCCCAATGCTAAAGTGTAGTACATGTTGTATTTAAAGAAAAACACTTTAGGGGCTCCTGGGTGGCTTAGTAGTTAAGTGTCTGCCTTTGGCCCAGGTCATGATCCCAGGGTTCTGAGATGGAGCCCCACATCAGGCTCCCTGCTTGGGGGGAAGCCTGCTTCTCCCTCTCCCACCCCCCGCTGCTTGTGTTCCCTCTCTCGCTGTCTCTCTCTCTGTCAAATAGATAAATAAAGTCTTTAAAAAAAATAAAAACACTCTAATGTACCTAGAAATTAAGGCTCATATTTAGTGACTTATTTCAAAGTTCACATTAGGTTGAAATAACTTTCTGATGAGCTCTATATAGACTTGTAGAATCTGTAATAACAGTCACATTGATGATAACGTAGATTTTTCCATTTTCATTGCTTACTCCATTTGCTTTATTTCCTAAGTATTTTGTGTATTTTATTACATAATTGTTAGAGGATGATTACCTAAAGATAAAATAAAAGCTCCAATCCATCTGACACATTGAGCCATTTTAGGTTAAGTAATGAGTACTAATAGTACACCCACCTTCTTTCTTCACTCCTTTTCCCCTCATCTCTTCTCTGAAGTGTGGATATTTTCAAAGCTATTATGTATTTACAGTGGCTTAAAAAAAAAAAGAAAACCCCAACAAACTTCTTTAGAGTTGAACATAGCTAGTTATTTACTATGTCCAAAAATAATTTGCTGGATCTGCAATCAGTCATGTTTATTTATTTATTATTATTATTATTTTTAAGATTTTATTCATTTATCAGAGAGAAAGAGCGCACAAGCAGAAGAGGCAGGCAGAGGGAGAAGCAGACTCCCCACTGAGCAAGGAGCCCCATGCAAGATTCAATTCCAGGACCTAGGATCATGATCTGAGCCTCAGGGAGACACTTAACTGAATGAGCCACCCAGGCATCCCTGGAATTAGTCATGTTTAGAAATAAGCTGTTAGACATAGTATGTTCTATTTCCAGAATGGACCTGAGATGTGGGTGGTCTTAATAGATTGCCTCTTAAGGTGACAAGAAAGCGGTGTGAATAAAATTGAATTGCTTCCAGTTGATTACTTAATTAGTGGTAGTTTTCCCAAATCCCCTGTTCATGCTGCCTTTTCTACAGCAGTGTCTATAGAAATTTTCTCTTTAGCATCGTGTGATTGGGCAGATAGTATTGTGTTCCATATATTATCACATACTAACTCAGCCAGTTGTCACTCTTAATGGTATTAATATTATAATGAGATTAATGTTCTTCATTTTGTTTATTATTTATGCTTTAGTTTTTCTAGATTCTTTGTTCCAGAATTATTTTCTGGGTAAAAGGAGACCTAGAATTAAGAAAAGATAGGTGGTTGTTTTTTTTTTTTTTTAAAGAACTGGAAATCTTGATTAATTATGTGTAGCTCTTAGGTCACAGTTCAGAGAACAGAGTATATTGCTGTCAAGACTGAATGTTCTTTATGCCATTTGTTTTGATGTTTTTCACAGTTTGTGTTTGCCCAAAACTTGTTCCTTAGTGTATAGATTGTTTCTTTATGTAAATGCAGTGCATTTTCTATATGTTTTTATGTGTTCCCATATATAGAGACTGCATTTTCAATTTTAGTCAGTCACAAAGAAATAGTTATCATTGTTTAGGTTCTACAGTAAAACTCATACTTGATTAAAACTGTAAATATAATGCAGAATAAAATTTAAAATAATGCTTTTAGTTCTATACTTAGGCTTTGAAAACACTAATGTTGTCATAATACAGTCTTTTTTTTTTTAAGAAATTCTAAATTAACTTTTTTAAAGATTTTATTTGTTTATTTGAGAGAGAGACCATGGGGGGTCAGAGGGAGAGGGAGAAGCAGACTCCCCACTGAGCGGGGAGCCCAGTGCGACTAGATCCCAGGACCCTGAGATCTTGACCTGAGCTTAAGGCAAACACTTAACCTACTGAGCCTTCCTGGTGCCCCTAGAAATTCTAAATTGATTTCTGTATTTCAGCTATTAAATATTGATCTTACATCCTTCAAGTGCTTTTGTAATTGCATATTTAAATAAGTAAATGGCACTTCCAGCAACTATTCCAGTGCTGTCTTTGTCTCCTAAGGAAATCCCAAAACATCTAATCCTTCTTAATTCCTCCCCTACATTTTATTACAGCTTTCACCCCCTTCCAAAGGGAATAAAGAGTTCTGTTATCTTTCCTCTAAACAAAATTAGATGTTCTGTTCAAAGTGCTTATTAATCTAGAGACCTCATGATTTCAAAATTATATAGATTGAGAGCTCTCATTTCTGGATATTTTAATCTGTTACTTGTCCATCTATTTGTGTTTGATTTTGCACTTTTCCCCCCATTCTAGTTGTTTGTCCTGTTAACTGTTGTCAGGGCTATTGCTTAGAGCATCTTCTCTTCATAAATAAACTGTTTAGCAGAAAACATTCTATAGGGCGAATTGGGGAAAGAAAATAAAATTTTTAGTCAACCATATTTCTGTGTTACCATTCAGTATGTTCTTAAATAGCTTTCTAGTGTAAAAGACCAAAGATACTCAAGATGCTAACTTACTTTGTCGCTGATTAATACAAATACAAGCAAAATCACTGAAAACCATCTTGTATTCCAAATTTACATATGGCTTTATTTGAAATTTTAATGAGCTCATCTTTCTTTCTTGAGAAAAAGTAGAAAAACTGATTGTTAAAATAGGTGATAATTAAGGTTTCAGAGTAAAATTAAATCACATAAAAGGGAATGACTTGATGTCTTCCTTCAGTTTCCTTTTCAACTCTAAAAATTGTGTGAGAGGTACGTGAGGAGCACATCACTCAAGAAACTTACTCCAGGCTGTATTAACATTGTAGTTCTGGTAATAAGCCATTCATAACTAGGTATTCTGTATAACTAGTAGTACATAATTGAAGAATGTCAGAATTTATTAATCAAATGTATTGTTCTGTGATGTGACCAGTTACTCACAACCTAGTTTGTGTAGAAGAACTTACAGACCTTAATTTCTGAAAAGCAAAATCCCACAAATGATTAATTATATAACTTTTATAATAGTGTTTAGTTGAAGGGTCTTAGATTTTGTGAACTCTGTGTTTATAATTTTAAATTGCTCTGTATTTTATGCTAGTTAATTCATGGGAGCCTCTTCTACTGCCACACAATCTCAGTTCCTGCTGTATACTCTAACAAACAGTGGAAGAGACTGTTGGGTCAGTAGGTGACAACTGCAGAGGTATCTTCCTTATAACGATGATTTTTGAGGTTGCTGCTCCCATCAATCTGCTCAGTAAAAATAGCTCATCTTGGTAAGTTGTTTCGACTTCACCAGGACCTGAAGAAGAAGCAGAAAAACCTGTGAAAACTAAGACTGTTTCTTCCAGTAATGGAGGGGAAAGTTCCAGTCGCAGCGCTGAGAAGCGATCAGCTGAAGAAGAAGCTGCAGACCTCCCAACAAAACCTACAAAGATCTCCAAGTTTGGATTTGCCATAGGTAGTCAGACGACAAAGAAAGCCTCAGCCATATCCATCAAACTTGGATCAAGTGTGAGTTGTTATTTTACCTGTATGATGTTCAAAATGGGACTTAAAAATTTGTTTCAGGAACTTGCTTATAGGGGATTATGGAAAATTGAGTCTAAAAAGGTACGTTAGTGCGTGAACTTACATGTAAGTATTTAAGAAGTTACTAGCTCTGCATTCAAGAATGATGTGGCTATATTATAACTCCAGAAAACTTTTTTTAAAAAGGTTTGGAATAGGAGAAGGAGTAACTATATAAGCAATATATGATTTATAAAGTAACAGCTTAGAATTTTTCCAAATTGAGCAAAAACTCTGAAAAATATTTTCAGAAAGAATTTATTTTTCTTATCTTTCAATTCTGGTAATATTAAAAATAATATCTGTAGAAATCAGTACTAGTGAGGTGTTACTTAATAAGAACATCCTATTACTTTGGAGCTACAAATGGACATTGAGCCATGTTGTCCTATTAGGATCAACTTTTGAGTCTTTGTTTTAAATATAAAACTTGAATTATTAATAATTTTTAACCAAGGAGTATCTGGAAAGTTTTGAAATGCTAGATTGAAACATGAAGTTTCTAGATTTGACTATTTCTGACCTACAAAAGTGACAATTTCATATGTTCCAACCACATAGATCTTTAAGAAAAAATGCTTAGTGTATTATTGTTAGCTTTAGAAAATAGTTACATTCTTGTATAAGGAAAATAATCCTGAAATTATTAAGATTATTGCTTTTGAATTGTTTATTCATATCTGTTCTGTGAAAATTAATGTTCATTTACCAGATGCATATAGCTTTATTTGTGTGTTTGATGTTTCATTCAGAGACCTTAAGGATATAATGTGGATCAGGTTTCCGCCAGAGTCCGTGTGTTTGAGTTACACTTCTGATTTTAAAAGAGCTACCATTTCTCAGAACTCCTACTCCCACCCTATGTTGTTTTGCCTTTATTTTCTTCCTTTCTTTAAAAAATGGATTCTGGACAAAAGATATGCAGCTTTTAAGTTCATTACTTCATGACTTTTCTTCCTATTTGAGTGATTCTTTCTGTTCAGTTTTTTTTTTTTAATGAAGTTGCATAGACCAACTGCATAAATATTTGCAGGATTTTTTTGGTAGCCATTAAACATGTATTCTCATACACACCTTCATATGGATGTTACTTTTGATAACAGGTTTTTCTGTGGTCAGCACACCCCTAAATTAGATATCCAAATCCCTACTTTTTCTAAATCATTAACATGATTTAGTAATTGTTGATCATTTTAGATAGGAGGATTTTGTTGATAAAACCTATTCAGTAAACCTTTTAAATCTTTGGAAAACAAAAACCTGTTTTTATCAGGTAAACTTTATTATAAACAGGGTCATCTTGGGGAAGTGAGTTTTAAGATAGGAAAAATAGTTGAAACTATTGCTTTTGATTTTATGATATGAAAAGGCAGTTGATCAACAGGCACTTACTTGTGTCATCTGTTGTATGTACATCAAACACCTGATGTATTTAAAAGAGTAAAGGATATTTCTAGAGGCTCTATGCATAATCTCCAAGTTAACATTTTTATTCCTTCAAAAGCAAACATTTATAAAAAAAGCATTTGTGTTCTAGAAGAAAGAGTGCTTCATTTTGTTTCAGTAGATCAGAGAAGTTTTCACTGATGAGGTGATGTTTGAGTTAGGTTTAACTGTAGACAGGAGGCAAAGGGCATCTCAGATAAAAAGAGTTTTGTGCAAAAGCAGTTTAGATGTGAAGCCATTCAGGAAGTTGTAGTTGGAAAGTGGTATCCAAATGTAGGGGTAGAAAGCCCCCCAAATAAGACCACAGAATGGAATCATAAAGGACTTACATAATATAGTTTTGTTTTATTTAAGTTCTAGCAGAGCTATGGGAACAACACATTTTCATTTTAGAGATAATCATTCTGGTAGCATTATAGAGGATTAGAGGGAGGAAACACAGAAGGTGGGGAGATGGTATTTCTAACAGTAGTTGAGACAAGTAATGCTAAGGGGCCTTAAGTGTCAGTAGTTGATGGGAATGCAGAGGGAGATGCGGGAGGGAATGCGGATAGAGATTTAAGCAACAAGACTTCACAATTGAATGCAAGTTGAGGAAAATGTTTTCTGGCTTAGGTACTTAGAACATTGTGAAACTAAAGTACCCATTGGGGCTCTAAGTGGAGCTATCCAGGAGGCGTGTTGCATCCTTTTTGGGGCAGACATAGGATTTGGAAGTTAAAACTATGGGAGTGAATGGAGTTGACTAGCAAAGTACAGAGAAGGAAAGGAAAAATCCCTAAGGATAGAATCTGGGGTGCCTGTCATTTAAGGGGGGATCAGGAGGAAACAAAGAGGGATCAAAAGATCAGAGAATTAGAATAGCCTCTAAAAAGCATTGTGAAAGAAGTCAAGGTAGGAGTGTTTAAAAAAGTAGCTGGTGATTAGAGTCAAAAGTGGTGCACTGGTTATTGGTGACCCTGTAGAACCAAGGTCACCCAATTCTAGGTGAGAAGCCGTGGGGCAATGAGAGGAAACCAGATTGCAGTAGTTTGAAGATAAAATGGATGATGAGAGGATGAAGATAATGTGGACAACTGAACTCAGAAACTTAGGTTAGATTGAAGAGAACCACGTTTATAGGCTATAGGGCAGAAAGCTAACCAGTAGAGAGATGAGTCTTGGTGTCTTTTATGTTCTCAAGGCACACTGCAGTTCATTTTTTGTTACTGTGGTAAAACACTACTAATCATTTTCTTTTACCTTTTCCAGATACCCCTTAGCTAAATGATACTCTTTATCCTGACTAGAAAATGTTTTACAGGATGAAAATAAATGGACACATAATTAATAGAGATAAAGCTACCCATTGATAACCAGATTTTTAAAAACAAAAAATGGATTTCTTTGAAGTTTTTTCTGAGTTCTTTACTATAGGTTTCTATGAAAACATAAAATCAAGTCTTTTAAAATAAGTTATTTGTATCTTTAAGCATGCCTGTAAAAACATTACATGATACGTTTTTTAACATTATGTGATACTTCTTAATGTGTTTTTTCTTCAGAAGCCTAAAGAAACTGTTCCAACACTTGCTCCAAAAACCCTTTCAGTAGCAGCAGCTTTTAATGAAGATGAAGATGTAAGTCAACAACTAGTTTTATTTTACTTTAACCAGTTCTTCAAGGAAGATGTTAGTGGCTAATTATAGGTTGTATTAATGGTACTAGTGAATTTTCTTTGTAATTCTGAATAGTTGTGTGTGTGATGTCTACAAAATCTGCATATTTCTATTGATTTTATTTTGTTGTAGGATTATTTAAAATACTGCCTTTGGGAGCAGTCAAGTTAAGAATCAAATCAACAAGGGCTTCTGGGTGGTTCAGTTGGTTAAGTGTCTGACTCTTGATCTTGGCTCAGGTCTTGATCTTAAATTCATGAGTTTGAGCCACACACTGGGCGTGGAGCCTACTTCAAAAAAGAAAAAAAAAGAAATAAACAAATGCTTATTATGAACAATAGTGGTACACATATGTGCTAGGACATATGTAGGGTCCAAAACCAGAAATTAATGCTGCTGTCTTTAATAATTCTGTAGTTGGAGTCTTCAGTGGTGAAATCATGCATGCATTCAGCTTTGAAAAGGCAGCTGTAATGCTTTCTCTGGTATCCCCAAGAAGAATAACTAATAGTGCAGGTGATTCTGCTAGAAGTCTGTTCAATAAGCAGGTGTTCCAGAGTGAGCATGAGTTGCTCATCTGCTGTTCCCTTAGGCAGTCCTAGTTTCCTTATGCCTCTCACAGTGTCCCTCTCTTATGCTTATCAATAACATATGATGTGGAATGTTAAGCATCATTTTGACTGATTCTTCTCTTTGATTTCTGACTTTAGAAACTAATCCCCACTTAAAATGTGACCCCATTGTATAACAGTTAAGTATTAACAGGGTACATGAGCAATTGCTCCCAAAAGCAGTATGGTTAAGAATTAATACATTCTGAGGAGCATATTGTAGACTGAAGTGATTGGGAAGAATATATAGAGAAGAAATAGGAGTTGCATACCAAAACATTAGGCAGCGTTGTGACAAACCTAGGACTACTTTTATAAGTTAAGAGTTTTAAGAGCAGTAAATACATGGCAGCTGCATTTGACTGGACTGGAGATTTCTGTGGAGAAGTTTGGGCAAGGATGACTATGGAATGATTGGAGCCCAAATCAGGTAAAGGATTACTGTAGTTATCAATGTGTTCTTTGGACTTACTCATTTTACACATTGGAGTGATTTCTGTACTTAGGCACAGTGAGATTATAAAGATAAATCAGACATGTTCCTCTAGGAATTCAGACTAGCGGGGCATAAAATAGTACAAAATAAAAATCAAAAGTATCTGAAGACATAAAGTGGTATGGAAATTCAGGGAAGGAAGAGAATCTGAGTAACTAGATGCCACAGCATGGAAAGACCATGACTACTAGACTGGCAATGGGAAGACGTGGATTCTTTTCCTGTCTTGTCTAGTTACTAACCAGTAGAAAACCTATGAATAAGTCACTTCACCTTTGGGAGCCTTAGTTTTTCAGCTATAAAATGAAGACTCAGTTTAAATCATGTATTTTTAAACTACTACTCAGAGTTCTGGGATTCTGTGGAAATGTCTCAGGAGCTCCTGTGGTGTTAAGTGATCCCTAACAAGCATGACTCTAGTCTACTGCCCTCTTTTTCACTCGTAGCTATTTAATCTGTTTTATACTTAGGGACCCAAATAAGATTTTATTGAGGAAAAGAGTATTTCACCCCCTCAAAAAAAGTTTGAAAAATACAAATTTAATAGTATTTAATGTTTTCTGTCATCTCTAATATTCTTAAGAGACTAGGTAGCTCTTTTTTGGTATGTATAGAATGTATGAGGGAAGGACATTATAGGAAGAAGGGAACAGCATATGCAAAAGACGGGAGGCTGGAAAAGCTCCTGCATCATAGTACTAGTTTTGAACACCGCACAGTTTGGACATCTTTTCCCGTAACTTTATCTTCCCTATATTCCTGTGAATCATGTAATGTAGTTATTCCCATTCTGCAAATGGAGAAATTAACAAATTGATGGTGAAGGATATAAACTTTAACTTGTCTCTTAGATAAAAGAATGTGTGCTTGGTTTTTCCTTTTTCTGCAGATCACAGTTAAGTAACCATACTAATATATATTAGTATGTTGGACAATGAGGGCATCCATTTAATTAATTTTGAAATTTAAAAATATATTTTTAGTTGTGGTCTCCTTAGTCTCCTTTAGTTTGGACAATTCTTGGGTCTTTCTGTTTTATGGCATTAACGTTTTTGAAAAGTTCAGGGCAGTTATTTTGTAAAATGTCCTTTGAAAAAGAAAGGATACATGAAAATACATAATTTTTTAAACACTCCCATGAGTGTTAGCATCCATTGATTATTCCTGGCAGAATCTGTTATTATGAATGTTTGCCAAATTATGATTTTTCTCATTGTTTTACCTCTTTCACATTTATTGTCTCTTCCTGTAAGGAAGAGCTTTCCCTTATATATGTATGTGTAGGTTTGTGGATTCTTTATTCTATAGGTAGTAATGCCCAAATTGTCTCACATTTGACCAGGAGAAGCTCCTTTAGTCTAGATCTTAAGGATACTCTTTTTAAAAAGAATATTTAGGGGTTCCTGGCTGGCTCAGTTGGTAGACCATGCATGTAATTCTTGATCTCAGGGTCATGAGTTAAAGCCCCATGTCAGTCGTGGTGCCTACTTAAAAAGAAGCTCACCAGTAAAATTTATACATAAAAATAGACCTAAAATGAATTTAACTTATGTATCTTTTTAACATCTTTAGAAGTATGGAAAGAATGACCTTTAAAGATACTTTTTAGTAAAAGAGACATTTTTAGAAGGAGCAATACCGGGACGCCTGGGTGGCTCAGTTGGTTAAGCAGCTGCCTTCGGCTCGGGTCATGATCCCAGCGTCCTGGGATCGAGTCCCACATCGGGCTCCTTGCTCAGCGGGGAGCCTGCTTCTCCCTCTGCCTCTGCCTGCCATTCTGTCTGCCTGTGCTTGCTCTCTCCCTCTGATAAATAAAATCTTAAAAAAAAAAAAAAAAAAGAAGGAGCAATACCATAAAGTTGTTAAGAATCTTTGCTTGGAACACTTTCTTTTCTTTCTTTTTTTTTTTTTTTTTTTTTTTTTTTTTTAATTTATTTGACAGACAGGGATAGAGGGAACACAAGTAGGAGGAGTATGAGAGGAAGAAGCAGGCTTCCTGCTGAGCTGGGAGCCAGATGGGGGATGGGGGAAGGTGGCGGAAGGTGGCGGCTCCATCTCAGGACCCCAAGATCATGACTTGGGCCACCCTGGTGCCCCAAGAATCTTTGCTTTGGCATCCAGCTGTGTTGCTATTAGCTTTTTAACTTTGGACAAATTACCCTTGTTTATCTCATTTTAATTTTAAAAATGCAAATGATGATAATTATCCTTACCTAGTAGGATTATTAGGGGGTTTTTTTGTTTTTCTTTTAAAGATCTGTTAGAGAGTGCAAATGAGCTGGCACATGCATGAGTCAGGGGAGGGGCAGAGGAAGAGAATCCCCAAGCCAACTACACCCCCAGCCCCCAGTGAGGAACCCAACTCAGGGCTTGATTCCACCACCCTGAGATCAAGACCCAAACTGAAACCAGGAGTCTGATGGATGCTCAGTGAGCTGAGCCACCCAGTGCCCTGAGGATTGTTAAGGGTTTAAAAGAGAGCATATTAAAGCACTTAGCAAAATGTATACCACACAGTAAACAAGTGGTTTGAGTTCTAGGAGGTCTATTTATGCAGAGTCAGCACACTTGAAGATCTGTGTTTCTTTTTAAAATGTAGTTAAGGTAAATACTTTTCTCCTTTTACCAAAATTTATAGTATGGAAAATGCTAGAAGACTTCAATACAAAATTCAGTATTATTAGTTATCAAGTGAATTTAATAAACCTGTAATGTATCATCTTTTTTTTTCCTCCTCCAGAGTGAGCCAGAGGAAATGCCTCCAGAAGCAAAGATGAGGATGAAGAATATTGGAAGGTATATATTTGTTTATAAAAATTGTTAAGAATGATCTTTTAAAATGAACTTTAGTGTTTAGGCTTTTCTTGCATAGTTGGACAAAGTAGTTTTGTTTTGTGAGCTATCAGTGATCTTATTTTCTGTCCTGGAAAGGGAAATTGAATACCTTATTGAAAAACAATAATTCTAAGGATATTTCTTTTCAAATACATATAATCTTTATTTTCTTCAGACATATGTGAGAAATGTTTCTGATCTAAAATTTAAGATTTTTCAGTATTAAAAAAAAGGCTTTCACTCATTCACCTGTCATATTATTCTCTACATTTAATCTTGATGGTACATGCCCTTTTTTCCTTTTGTAATGAAGGTGCCAAATACCAAAATAAGACAAGTGTTTTGATTTTTAATTTTCCGCCATGGTTCTTTTGTCATGGAAATAACATTAATATCAAGTTAACATAATGCCTATTTTCTTTGTATACATAAATAGGTAACTTAGAGGCTAGTCAGAAAGTTTGGATTTAAAGCAACTCATAGTTTGTCCCCATTTCTGCCAAATTATAAACTCATAGACAACCAGGTCCATATGCAAGCATCCATTTCAGACATGGGGTCTAGGATTCAAATAGGAACAGTCCCAGTGACTGTCTACGTACTTTCCTTTCATACTGGAACCTAAAGTAAGAAATACATCTGACTGTAACCCAGTTTGTTTGTTTATATATTTGAAAACATATCAAAGAGGTAAAATTGAAACAAATCTATTACAGACAGTGAACCTTTTTATGTGTTATTAATATGTCTTCATGTTTTTCTTCTATTTCATTTTTTATAAATGCTGATGGCAAGCCATCAGTTGATTTCATGACCCTGTTAAAGGGTTTCAAGCAACAGTTTTAAAAACTGTTGTGGTTGCCACCCTTAGCTATATGTCAGAATCACCTTAAATGTTAAACAAGTTGGTCTCCTCAGACCTACTGAATCTGAAATTTTAGGACTGGGTCTTACAGAAAGGATATTAAAAAAAAAAATCTTTAGGGGCTTTTGATACTCAGCCTCTGTTCATAATAGGTACTAAACAAATATGTTTTGAATGAAGTAAAAACATGACCCGAAAGGCTTTATGTAACTTTTAAATAAATTTCATATCTTTTAACACAGGGATACACCAACATCAGCAGGACCAAACTCCTTCAATAAAGGAAAGCATGGTTTTTCTGATAACCAGAAGCTCTGGGAACGAAATATAAAATCTCATCTTGGAAATGTCCATGACCAAGACAATTAAATGATGTGTTGAAATTGGGGTGTGGGGGTGGGTGTAAAGTTAAAAGGAACAGTTTCCTTTTTTAAAGAATGGTATAAGACTATCTTTGGAGCCGCCTTTTTTTTTTTTTTTTTAAAGATTGAGTGGTACACTAATAAATGAGAGTTTGAAATTAGAGGTAATTTATGTTTTATATACAGATTTCAAGACATTTGCTAATTTTGTAGTTTCATGTGATTAGTTTCCAAAGGTTACAGATAATAAAAAATCAGAAATGGTACCTTTCTAAGAATTGCATATTTTTTTAGACACAACTATTAGCACATTAAGAGGAACGCAAAAAGTTATCGTCTATTAACCTGCAAGCAATTACTCTTAACTCCCTTATTAACCTAAAGTGTCTGGCTCCCAGGAACAGCCTTATAGAGAGGGAGTATTGTATTGGGAAGAAAATGTTACTGACCTATGACTGAAAAAAGTACGTTAGATAAAATTAAAATACGGCTTTTTTCCCCCCTAATGGGCATTTGTTTTGTTTCAAGTCATTGTAAACTAGATATTGCATTGCTATCAGTTGGTACAGATGCTTAGCTCTTCAAAAAAATTTTTTTAATTTTATGTAAATTGTTGAGTATTGGAAATAGCCCACTTCACTTTAATGGGTCTTGTCTACCTTAGTCTTCAAAGACCATTTGCTACCAAAGTAAATCAGTATTTTGAATGTGCTTCTCTTGGTTTTTGTTACTAGCTAGTTCCTGTAAGCATTTCCACCAGATCTTGAGGCAAATCGTAAGGAAGCTGTTTCTTTTAAAATACAAACCACCACCAAAAATTTAAATGTACATAATACTTAAATATTTGGCTGTTTTTATTTTTAAAAGGTAGAACCACCAAAAAACAACATTGTATGAAGATGAAAATGAGAAAGATGCACTTGCTATAACTTCGTTTAAGCTTAATTTAAGTTACTAACTTGTGAAAGCAAATTTGATTTGAACCTAATGCAAGAATTATTTTAGTACAGTAATATGGTTTATTTGAAGTGTATACATATTAACCAGTGGCCTCTCAAAAGCACATTTTAGGTACCGAAGAAAGAAAATGCATCTTTAAACATATCTTATGGATTCGTTGACACATATATGTTGTTAGACCTATGTATTCTAGGGTTTTTTTTTAAAATTCTTGTATAAATTATTTTTTAATGTGACCGTTAAATACATCTTTAAAAGCTTCGTCACAAATAAAAGAAACAGTATAATGATTTCTTTGAATACTCCTGCAGTGCTTAATTTGGAGGCAGCTTCAGACTATTTTATTGGTGGTAACTACTTGCTGAGCTCTTTTAATAGGTAATAACTCCGGAGAAGCAGCCTGTATATATATATTCCTAACATTTTGTTCATTTGCATTTAAGTTTAGAGTAAGCCCCAAGTAAAACAATGGAAATGTATATAGAACTATTAGTTCTTACATGATTTAATTATATCAAGATACATGAATTTAACTTGCTTTAATGTAGGCAAACTTTCCACTTTTGTCCATTTTACTGCTTATGTTAAAATAACATCCCTCTCCTACTTACTCTTTTCTTGACTCAAGTGAAATATTAACCTAAGGTCAAGATGGGAGAGAAACGACTGAGATGAATGTCTTTACTAAAATACCAATAAATTTGTCAAACTCAATAGTGTTCTTATTTTCTATTCCATGTAATTGTTGCTGGGTTTTTTGTTTTTTTTTTTTGTTTTTGTTTTTTAATAAAAAAGAAGAGTCAGATGTTATGATTGTTGCTCTTGCCCAGATTGTTGGCCAAAGTAATGAGAAATTTAAAATTATTATTATTGGTGTCTACCTAACTTAGCACATAGTTCTATAGCATTATAGTATCTGGGGTTGGAAAAGACTTAATCCACATCCTCCCTCTCCTTCACTGCCAAAGTGTTTCTGTCCTGTGCTGTAGAAAATCCTGCCAAGGCATATCTTTGAAAATCCTTAAAGTATTAGGTTAGAAGGTAGTGTCTACCATCCATTGGCTCCATTTCATGTGTTCGAAATAATTTATATGGCTGCTGCCCAGTAGGTCAGGTCCTAGTAAATAACAAATTGAGCTACATTTTAGAATTAAGACTCATTCCAGTTTCAATAATTACAAATGAAGGCTGTGGGTTTTCAAATGTTTTTCTTAGATCTCGTAATCAAGGTTAGCTTCACTTAGTGTGGAGGGAAGTTACTTTCCTGGTCATGTGAAGGTACTTCTTTGAATTTTAAACTTCATTCAGACTTAGAAAATATTGTGAAAGTATTACAAGGTATTTTCATGTTCTCCAAATGTTATTCTTAAGTAACTATAGGACAATTGTCACAATCAGGGAATTAACATTATTATAATACTTTGCTGTATTACTTTGTATTTTGTCCTGCAGACTTTTTTCACATTTCACCATTTGCTCCATTACTGTCTTTGTAGTCAAAGATCCACTTCATTATCCCACATGGTGTAGTTGTTACCTGTCTCTCTTTAGTCCTTTAATCTGGAACACTTCAGTGTTTGTCTTTCATGACGTTAGATTTTTTTAAAACGATAGGGCAATTATTGTAAAAGATCCTCAGTTGGGGGTTTGCCTGCTATTTCCTCATGATTAAATTCAGTTTATAAATTTTTGGCAAGAATAGCACAGAACTGATGTGTCCCCAGAGTAGCAGCAAGTGCATGATTTAATTTGTTCTATTGCTAGTAATGTTAATAATGATCACTTGCTTAAGGTGTTGTCTGCCAGATTTCTCCACTGTCAAATTACTGTTTTCTTTGTAATTAGTAAGTATCTTGGGAAATTCTTGGGACCCTGTTTCTCATACTATTGGCCACTAATAGGGCAGGTATTCATTTTTTTTCCTGAAACAGTTGTTAGGATAGTATTTGCCAAGTGATGGTTTGCTATTCCCAACATTTCTTCTGCTTTTAGTAGTTGAAATTCTGCTATGAGAAAGCCCCCTCTTCATTTTTTATTTATTTTACTGATAATAGGCCTGTGTATCCTTATATTATTCTTTAGGTTACATTATTTATTTTGTAGTAAAGAATGTCTCAGGCTTGCCCATACAAACCCCTTCCATGTCTTTTTGATGTCTCTGTCCTTTTAATACTTCCTTCATTTCTGGCACCAAAATATACACTGCACCTATCTTGGATTTTCTCTTTTCCAGCCCTGGAATTAGTGATTTCTCTAAGCATCCATGGTTCCTTCTAGAAACAGTGGTGTTTAGAAATCAAAGTCAGTACTAGATGTGCTCATTGATACTGAGGTACCATTGTTTCTAGCCTGCTTAACAGAGCTAGAAAGTATCTGTAATGTACACATCTATATTTATTTCTAGATCAATATGTATGTGTGTATATGTATGTATATATTATATGTACATGTATTTCCATTAATTCATATTGCTATTTCCCCTACCAGACCCAACACCAGAATTCATTCTAGTCTTCCTGTATTTGAAACTTACCCAATACCAAGAAATCCACTGTAATATGTTTACTTTTATTTGCCAATTTCTAGAATACACATAAAGTACTTTAATAATTACTAACCATACATTTACCAATGAAAAAACAGCCTACCAACCTGTGCAGTATTTGTGTATAGTTCCTTTTTTTTAGTCTTAAAGTTCATAATCAAAATACTGTTTTACAAAGTAATGTGGCTTCTTTTCTGTTACCCTTTCAGTATGGTTATGCTACTCATTTGTAATGAAATTAGTTAACTTGTTTTTGTTTGTATTTCATAATGAATGCTGCCCATTCTGTGCTAATTTTCATGGGTTTTTTTTGTATGTAAAATACTAAAATAGTTCTAAAAGTTGGAACTATACAAAAAGTGTGTAGTTTCTTTCTTCCTATCTTTCCTAGCTCTTTCTCTTTCTCCTAGCCTTTCTATCCTGTTTGCACCTATCCCCTATAGGTAATCTGTTTCTAGTTTCTGTTTTATCCTTCCTATGTCTCTTTTGAATAAATAGATGAGTGGTTACTCCCCCCCCCCCCTTTTTTTTCTTACATGATACATAGCATGTTATAGTTAACTCTTTTATATTTTGGTGGTTTTTTCCTACTTTACAGTAAACCCTGGAAAATACACCAGTTCATGGAGGTTTCATTCCAAAAACATTTTTAACAGCTGTGTAGTGTGAATATACTATAGTTTATGCAATTACTCTTCTATGTATGGGCATTTAGGTCATTTCCATTATTTTGCCATTGCAATGCTATAATTGAATAACCTTGTACATGTGTATTTTCATACTGTTGCAAGGTATCTTCCTTCAGGTAAATTCCCAGAAATAGGATTTCTGAATCAAAATATAAGTGTATATGTACTTCTGTTAGATTTTGCCAAATTCTCCTCTGAAAGGGTTGTACCAAGTTTGTTTTCCCACTAGAAAAAGAGTGTGCCTCATTTCACAGCTATGCCAACAGGATGTTTAGGTCATCCTTTAAAATTTTTGCCAAATCAGATAGGTAAAACATGGTATTTCGGATTAGTTTTGATTTGCATCTCAAGCTATGAATGAGGTATGGTATCCTCTATATTTAAGGGCCAAGGGCCATCTGAATATCTTAATGAATAGTCTGTTGATGTCCATTTCCATTTTACTATGGGTTTTGGTCCTTTCTCAAATTTTAAGAATTCCTTATATACTAACTCTTTATCTTTGATATGTTACAGTTTTCCCAATTAATTGTCTTTTGGCTTTTATTTCAGTGTTTTTTTGTTTTTTGTTTTTTTTGTGTGTGTGTTTTTGCAGTGCAGAAAGCTTTCATTTTTTATGTAGTAAACCCATTAATTTTTTATTTTATGTTAATATTTAGAAAGCCTTTCTCTATACTGATATTACAGAGGAATTTACCCATGTTTTTCTTGTGTTTTTGTATTGTTTCATTTTTTTAAAAAAAATTAAGTAAGTCGCTACTAATTTGAAGTATATTCTTGTGCATTTGCGAGATCAGGATCTAACTTTAGTTAACTGATATCTTTGTGATAATAAGCCATCATAATCAAGAATATTTTGCCTTTGTATCTTTCTGGGGTGTTTTTTTTCTCATATAGGTTTGACATACTGTAAGCTTAGTCCTCAATACTTTATTGTTATTGGAATGAAGTTTTCTCTGTCACTGTGTGCTGGTTGTTTTAGGATATGAAGGCAATTTCTGTATGTTAATTCTGTCTTGCTATCTTACTGAATGCTTTTATTGAGTTTTATCATTGTTTCTCTAGGATTTCTCAGGTATATCATCATTCCACCTGCAAATAGAATTGGGTTTACTTCTTTACCAATTTTTGTGCCTCTAATTAAATTTTCTTGCCTAACTATATTCCTTAATACTGCTAGTACAGTGTTGAATAAGAGAAATAACAGGCACTCTTGCCTTGTTCTTGTTCTCAGTAAAAATGTCTCCAGTGTTTTGCCGTTAAATAAGATGCTGGCTTTAGGGCTAAACATATTTTAGCATGTTAAAAATATCCATCAGTTCCTATTTTCTGAAGTGCTTTTTATCAGGTATGGGTGTTGGATTTTGTCAAAGGCCTTTTCAGGATTATATCAACAAGGGAAAACTAATACAGACGGTCCCCACCTTACCAATGGTTTGACTTCTAATTTTTCAGCTTCATGATGGTGCACAGTGATAACACGTTTGGGGCACCTGTCTAGTGGCTCAGTCAGAAGAGCATGTGACTCATCACAGGGTCATGAGTCTGAGACCCATGTTGGGTGTAGAGATTATATTAAGAAATGTGTATATTATATATATTACACACACACGCACGCACACACACACATTCAATAGAAACCATACTTTGAATTTTGAATTTTTTTATCTTTTCCTGGGCTGGCAGTATGCAGCAAGCTACCTGTCAGCCATTAGTTAAAGAGTAAACAATACACTTAAAACTATTCTGTACACACACAACCATTCTTTTTTTTTTTTTTTTTTAAGATTTTATTTATTTATTTGACAGAGATCACAAGTAGGCAGAGCAGCAGGCAGAGAGAGAGGGAGAAGCAGGCTCCCTGCTGAGCAGAGAGCCTGATGTGGGGCTCAATCCCAGGACACTAGGACCATGACCTGAGCCGAAGGCAGAGGCTCAACCCTCCGAGCCACCCAGGTGCCCAACCATTCTGTTTTTTTGCTTTCAGTGTAGTATTCAATAAATTACATAAGATATTAGACACTTCATATACAGTAGATTCTGTGTTAGATGGTTTTGCCCAACTGTGGGCTAATGTAGGAGTTGTGAGCACCTCTAAGTTAGGCCAAGCTAAGCTCTGGTGTTTAGTAGGTTAGGTGTATTAAATGCATTTTTGACTTAACTTTATTTCCAACTCTAGTGGATTTATGGGAATATAACACCATCCCCAGTCAAGGAAGATCTGCATAAAGATTACTGTGAGAACTTTCAGGTGTAGCAGAAGTAGCAACTGCTGGGACCATCTACCACCTAGGGCATAGGGAGTAAGTGAACAAAGGAAAGATCTAACATTTTAGAGGAGGGACTCAGAGGCCAAATTTCAGATCTTTGAGGAGGAGGTGTGGCTGCTGCTGGGAGGAGCAGCATACCAAGGTGCCCACCATCAACAGTGAAGACAAATTTTGGGAATCCCTGATTCAACTGCATGACGAATCCCTGGTAATACGTACCCTTCCACCCCCACAGGAATCATTGTTGGCTAGTACTAATTGTTGCTTTTTGTTTGTATTTATTTATCTATTTATTTACTTCTTTTCATTGTCCTATTCTTTTCAAATTTCCTACATTGATCCTACATTACCTGAATCATTGGAGAAAGGGGTGGGAGTAGAGGCATCCCTAAATAAGGTGAATTAGGTTTGCTGTCATTCTAGCATGTCTGAATTAGATATGTGAGAACTTTTCTTTTTAAAAAAATATTTGTCAGAGCACAAGCTTAGGGGAGTGGCAGCCAGAGGGAGAAGTAGGCTCCCCACTGAGCAAGGAGTCCAACATGGGACTTGATTCCAGGACCCTGGGATCACAACCTGAGCCAAACCCACTGAGCAGCCCAGGTGCCTCTATGTGAGAACTTGCTTAGACCAAAAGCTTTGACCCACATCACATCACAGTAGATAACCACTTAATTATTGTACATGGACACAGAAATAATTCATAGCTGTGTACATTTTTTTATGTAGTCCAAGAGTGGTGTTACCCCAAATCTTTTTTTTCCTGAAGGTAAATCCTCTCGGAGTACTTTATCTGCAGTATCCATTGAATTCACATTGCTTAATATTAAAAAAAAAAAAAAAATAAGAACTGTTGTGTACTATGTAAAATACAGAGGATAACCACTATAACTTTACTGCAGGAAAAGTTACCTGAACTTTGCGCCTCTCACTAATTGGTATATCATCCAAATGCACCACAAGTCGCATTTCACTGGGAGCTATTAGTACTGTCCTGATTTCATGCTGGTCAAACACCTGGAGTTGGTTTATTTCTGCTTCTTGCTTTCAGAATTCCATAACTAAATCATAGTTGAGTTTAGGATAGATCAATAGAACTGTGAATTTACCCACATAACCATGCCTCAATAAAAAACTTCATATATATATATATATATATATATATATATGCATGCATATTGAGAGTGAAAAGGTGTATCTGTGGGGACAGAATGTATGGGAACTCTACTTTTCTGCTCAAATTTGCTATGAACCTAAAACTGCTCTTTTGAAAAAGTTTATTAAAAAAAAAAATCCAAGACGTGAGCAGTGGTTTAACTCAGTCACAAAGTGTCTCTCCACCATAAATATAATACTCAGTTGGATATAAAACCCCCAGAATATTCTAACACTACTGTTTTGCTCTGTATGAATATTAACTGTGTATAAACATTCATACATATATAACTATATAAGCAAATTTCTCAAGACAGGATTTCAGTATAGTTATACTCTCAGAGGATCACTTGGAGGGGAAAAAAGTCACTTTTCCCAACTTTTAAACATTTTTTCTCAGGGTACTTGGGTGACTTACTCTGTTAAGCGTCTGCCTTTGGCCCAAGTCATCCTGGGGTCCTGAGATTGAGCCCCACGTTAGGCTCCCTGCTCAGTGGGGAGTCTGCTTCTCCCTCTCCCTCTGCCCCTGCTTGTGCTCTGTCAAATAAATATTTTTTAAGAAAGCACTATTAAAAAAAAATTCTCATTCTATTCCATTTAATACTATAGCAGGCATTGGCTATGTGTTGCCCTAAGGAAGAAAATTAGAATCATCGCTTTTACCAGAGACGTTACACTCTCTGATAGGAGTAATTTAAGACAAAGCAGCTGCCAAGCACTTGGTTGGCTCAGTTGGGCAACTGCCTTCATCTCAGGTCAAGACGCCAGAGTCCCAGGATCGAGCCCTACATCAGTCTCCGTGCTCAGTGGGGAGTCTGCTTCTCCCTTTCCCTCCACCTCCTCCCCCTGCTCATTTTCTTCCCTTCTCAAAGAAAGAAATAAAATCTTTTCTTTTTATCTTTTCTACTTTCTTTGTTGTCCCATTGGTGGTTGAGTAACATATTGTTTAGCCTTCATGTGTATATGTTTTTTCTAGCTTTTCTCTTATAATTGATTTCTAGTTTCATACAGTTGTGGTCAGAAAATTACTTGATACTATTTCAGTCTTAAATTTATTGAGTCTTGTTTTATGGCCTAACATGTGATTTGTTCTGAAGAATATCCCATGTGCACCTGAAAAGAATACTGAAATACTGAAAATGATTGGAAAGAGGATCAACTTGTAGGATAGATGAGTTGTGCAACGAAACCACTGAAAATTGTAAAAACAAATATAAAAGCAACCATTTAAAGTATCTTGAAATGGCTAAGCACCAAATGAAAGACATGTGTTCGAGAAAAATCATTTAAGAAAGGCAACACCACCTCATGAACAGAGACAACAGTGGTCAGAGCCTCAGTATTCTCAGCTCACTTTGCCCCAGGTAGAACCTTTGTTTCACGATGGAAGACAGGAAACGCCACCTCTCAACCACACATAACCAGCCTTAGCTCAGAAACAGACAGCTGGGGGCAGAGTAAGGAAGACTGATGTCTTGATCCTCCCAGATAAATAGCCCTCTGACTGGGAGCCAGTGGGAGATCAGAGTGGTGTCTCCACCTCACTGAGAGATGGTTGGGGAAGGAGAGGTTTTGTTTGAAACACCACAGACTTTTACATACAATTCATTTATGGCAAGACCCAGAATTCACACAGACCCCACAAGTGAAGAGCTCAGTCCCACAGGACTACTGCAGCTGCTTCAGATGCCAGCTGCAAGTCTTGGATTTCCCTAAACCACCCACTCTTCTGCCTGACTGACTACAAAGTTGGGAGCTTCTATGGAGCTTCTCCTTTGATAATTTAGTAGAACAAATCACAGAACTCACTTAAAGTGTTATACTTACAATTACAGTTTTATTATAAAGGATACAACCCAGGAAAAGCCATGTGGAAGAGACCTATAGGACAAGGTCTGGAAGGCAGGAGCACAAGACCTTCTATCCCTGTGGTTGGGGTGTGACACCCACCTAGTACAGCTCTATGTTCAGCAACAAGGAACTCTCACAAGTCTCTAGGTTTTGTGGGCATGATTAATTAATGAATTAGGAGCTGGAGAACCCTCCCCTCTGGAGATTGTGGGGTGGAGCTAAAATTCTAACTCTCTAATCACATGGTTGGTTTTTCTGGCAATAAGCCTTCATTCTGAAGCTATCTGCCTCACCATGTTAATTTCAGATTTTCACTCTGAGATGGAAAAAAAGGATGCCAACTATCACACCAACTAAACATTGTACTGGAGGTCTTATAGAAAGCAATAAGGCAAGCTAGAATTGGAGAAATAGAACTTATTTCCAAATAACATAATTGGGTACGGAGAAAGTAAAAACTAAATAAGGGAATTTAGAAAGGTTGTTGGATAAAAGGTCTTACTTCCTATGTCAGAAAATTTTAAACATTTCACCTTTTAGAATGTTTTGCTGGAGCTTTTTGTGGACAGATTTTGCCCATTGCATAAAAATGTATCTAATATATTTACACAAACTAAAACATTGACTTACATAAGTGAAGAAATGTGTTCGTGGAGTGAAAATTCAGTTAAAAAAAGATACCAATTCTCTCCAAATGGATCTAGAAGTTTGATGCAATTCCAGTGAAAATGCCAACAGGATTTTACTGTAGAAATTGGTAAATTCTACAATTGGTAAATTCATTATAGAATTTATAGTTAAAGAATATGCAAGACAATCTGAAATAAGAACAAAGTAGGAGGGTTTACTCTATCAGATATTAAAATTACTATAAACCTACAGTATTAAGATAGTAGTAGTAGTCGCAAGTACTATAAGGATTTAGTATTGTTGCAACTTGGTATTGCAAGGAATTTGTGCAAGTGTACAGAAATAAGCAAAAAAGCAGAATAGATTCCAAAAAGAAATCTACATATGTATGTACCTTTCGTTTATAAAATGGCATGGCTGAACAATGGAAAAAATCAGAGTACCCAGAAAATTGTGTGCACAATTGGGAAATCTACACCATAAAAAAGCTTATAAACTGGACCGCATTAAAATTAAAGACTTAACATTCATCAACCGGTACCATTAATAGAATGAAAAGACAAGCTCTAAAATAGAGGAGATGGTAATTGCAAAACAGCTTGTTTTCAGAAAGAAGTAGAAAATAGGTAAGATATTCAATTGCCTCATAAAAAGGCTACTAAATGGCCAAGAAATAAATGAAAAGGAGTTCAGCTTTACTAGTCATCTGGGAAATGTAAATTAAAACTACATGGGAAACTAAGCATACTCCTCTCAGAATGGATAAAGTAAGTACTAAGCATGCAGAGCAGCCACAACTGGTGAGAGTACATTGGTATAACTTCTTTGGGAAATATTTTGGTTCACAAATCCAAGTAACTCAAATTCTACTGTTAAGTTATGTATCCAAAAGAAATGCATGCCCATGTATATACCAAGAGGATAAAAATCTTTCATTCCTCAGGATAACCCCAAACTGAACATGACTCAAATATCCATCAATGGTAGAATAGTGAAGTTGTGGTATATACACATACTTTTTTTTGGAGAGCACACAGAATAGACACAGTAAGAGTTTAAAATGAACAGAACACACCCAAACAGCAAGATAAGATGAATGGAAAAGGGAAGCAGGAAAATGAAGAACTAATTGGAAATACTAAGATAAGAAATACAATTTTAAAATGAAGAAGAGATAATTGAGTAAGAACAGTTACAGATTAGATTGAGGAACTCCAAGAAGGTTATCAGGAAGTGAGAAAAAGATGGGGAAAATGAAAGAGGTATTGAGGGTAGAAATAAAACTTACAAAAATATAAAGTAACCAGAAGGGAAAATATTTAAAGAGATGCTATTTGGTTTCCAGACTTTGGAAGAGGTCAAACTACATGAAATTAACTCTCCACTTGATAAAATGTTAACAAACTCCTTTGAAAGTCATAATACTAAGTTTGTAAGAAAGGAAATGTCCCAGAGTCCCCAGATAAGAGGAAAGAGAGTTGAACTTGTAGTAGTAGTCCAGTGATGGGCAGTCTCAGAGGGGGGCTTGTGATAGCTAGAAGGCAATACCATCAGCATTTAGGTCTACAGAAATTGGAAAAAGAAATTAAACACAATACTGAGATCCATCGGAGCTCCTGGCTGGCTCAGCTGGTAGAGCACATGACTCTTGATTTCAGGGTTGTGAGTTCAAGCCCCAAGTTGGGCAGGGAGCCTACTTAAAAAGTAAACAAAACAAAACAATGGGACCACTGAAGAGCTACATCTTCAGTGAAAGAACAGTCAGGAAAAAAACTCAGTTCACCAGTCCAGGCAGATATGGGTATTTGTCCATCCCAGCCTGGGCTGTCAGTGGGCAAAAACCTCCCTTGAAGATTCAGAATAGCCAGGGGCGCCTGGGTGGCTCAGTGGGTTAAGCCTCTGCCTTCAGCTCAGGTCATGATCTCAGGGTCCTGGAATCGAGCCCCAGATCAGGCTCTCTGCTCAGCAGGGAGCCTGCTTCCTCCTCTCTCTATGCTTGACTCTCTGCCTGCTTATGTTCTCTGTCAAATAAATAAATAAAATCTTAAAAAAAAAAAAAGATTTAGAATAGCCAGCTTGCTCCCAAACTGGCCTGAAGTTCAAATTTATAGGTGCTGGTCCAGGAAACCATAGTCGGAGAATTAATATAAAAATAGTACCTAACCATGAACACTCTTGAGCAACCTAGCAGAAGCAAATTCAAAAATGATCTGGAAAAGGGACGCCTGGGTGGCTCAGCTGGTTAAGCAGCTGCCTTCGGCTCAGGTCATGGTCCCAGCGTCCTGGTATCCAGTCCCACACCGGGCTCCTTGCTCAGCAGGAAGCCTGCTTCTCCCTCTGCCTCTGCCTGCCATTCTGTCTGCCTGTGCTTGCTTGCTCTCCCTCTCTCTCTCTGACAAATAAATAAAATCTTTAAAAAAAAAAAAAAATGATCTGGAAGGACTCATTCTTCAACCCATGAGGGTTGCACAGGCTTCCCAAAGATGAGGCCCTATTGGAGGTAAGTTCATACTCCAAAATCCCCTAAGACTCCTTGAGGAAAAACTCAGTAAGCAGTCATATTTAAACTTCAGAACATCAAGTAATACATTATAAGCATGGTATATTTAAACTGATTAAATACGTTAGTTAGGAGTGCTTGGGTGGCTCAGTCATTAAGCATCTGCCTTCAGCTCAGGTCATGATGCCAGGGGCCCGGGATCAAGTCCTGCATCGGGCTCCCTGCTTGGTGGGGAGTCTGCTTCCGCCTCTCCCTCTCCCTGCTATTCTGCCTGCTTGTGCTCTCTCTCTGTCAAAAAAATAAGTAAATCTTTTTTAAAAATGTTACTTATGCATCTTTGCTCCACAAGCTTCTACAAACTCTAATCGATCAATATATAGGATCAAGAGGAAGCAAAGGCTTTTATTATGTATGTTCGAAGCATTAGATGTAAAACTGTTTAGGAATTTCCAAGAGATTACAGGTTTGACAAGAAGAATCATGAGCAGGAAATATCATGCATGCACAGAGAGTTTGCATCAATGCATCAAAAAAGACAAAACAACTTTTGGATTAGCTTTAAGTTCAGCAGTTTAGGCAACCTTGTGAAATTCTGTATATAGCCACTGTTAATAAAACAGATTAAAACCCATGTCAGAGAATTAATTCATTGCTATCAATTTATACATTTCAGTGACTAACAGCTATGACTCAAACTGCTTGGCAGCAGGAGTCTTAAGTACATTTAACCAGGGGTCCCCACACAATTATCGGAGAGTCACCTGACAACAAAGCAATGCATGTTTTTAAGAAAGAATTGTAAATGAAATACAGAAGCTTCCCCCATCGCAACATAAAACTGAATTTTTGCAACCTTAACACTTGTTTCTACACGGACTTATGCTACACATTTTGTGAAAAGTCACGTCCAACATGGGGCTTGAACTCACTACCTCAAGACCAAGAGTCACGTGCTCTACCAACTGAGCCTACCGGTAACCCTGTAACTCTACACATTTAGTAAATCACACTACTTCCAATTTTGTGGGAAAATTTTGTTTATGAGTAAGAAGTTTTAATATTATGTTTTTACCCAATGGTTATTTTTTAATGTATTCAATTCCCCTTGCCTTTTTTTTTTTTTTTTTTTTTTTTTTTTAAAGATTTTATTTATTTATTTTCACAGGCAGACTGGAAGGCAGAGTGCTCCCTTTGGAGCAAAAACTCGATCCCAGGACGCTGGGATAACCTAATAACCACTAAGGCGTCCCTCAATTCCCCTTGCCTTTATGGACTGATTTATGACAGCAACTGAGTTATGAAGAGAAAAGTGACAAGGTCAACTCCAAAGCTTATGCTTTTAAACAAGATTCAACATCTTTTATTTACAATTTTGGATATACATTAATGATCTTATACAATTAACTAAATCTAGTAACAATGGTGAAGATGGAACATAAAAGACACAATTCCAAATTTTAGTTAGGTTGAAATACATTTTCACTAACTGAAAGGTATGATAAACAAGCAGCCATTATAAAGTTATAGACTGTATGTCAATTCACTTAAAATTGAAAGTCAGCCACACACACAGCTATAGGAACAATGGGAAATTTGCAAATGCAAATATTACATATGCAGGTATAATGCATGCATGGCATCACATTTAGTCTTTATCTTTTCAGCCATTTTTTAAAGTAAACTGGAATAAATATCTTAATAATATATGTACATCAAGGCACATTCTTTTCTTGTGCTTTAGGAATGATTTACTTGTGATTTTGCTTATATCTTCATTTTTTATACCTTATATTAGCTTCTAATACCTAAAGTAAAAAGTTTAATTTTAACAATTATAGTTTGAGTGGTAGTTTCCTACAGGAGAGAAATGTGGCATCTCCCCAAGGTTATTTTGAAGGTCAGAAAACTGGATAGCTTCTAGAAGTGGGAATTTAAAAATCAAACACACAAATTAATAATTCTCACATAACTTTTAAAAATAATTTCAAAAATTTGGTGGACCATAATCAATTAACTTCTTTATATAGTATACTAAAATGAGGGCTGACTTGAAGACTTTTCAATATTCTGAAGTTACTTGACAATTATACAGTATCCACACAGGACCACTGTAGAGGTCCGTATTGCTATCCTATTTCTAAATTGCAGTTTTTCAACAAAATTGAACGATTAAACATGATACAAAAGCTGCAAACATACCAAATCTAGTTTTAATTTGTTCATTCTTCAGCAAAAGAATGAGTTTTTTTTCATTCATTGTCCCATGTTATCAAGGAGAAATTTCCCACCAACAATGTTTAATAACAGTGTCCTTTGCTCATGGTCAATTTACTTGCCTTGAAGAGATAGTATATAGTAAGGCTTTAATAGGCATTTCATGCATTTTAATGGCATTTTAAAAAATCAGCTATTTACTTAAGGGTTCCCCATCTAGGTTAAGTATACTGTGCAAACTTGATTACAACATGTAACTCATTAAGTGCTTTAAAATAGAATAAATCCCTGACTTATAAGGGGTTAAAATAAATAGTAAGTCAAGAATCACAGATTTGAAGCATTTTAAAAATGTAATATACTTACGCATCCTACTAAAATGCTTTATATTAGAATTTTTTTGAACCTATAAACAGGGCAAATGAAATCACAGAACCTCTCTATTTTGAGAATAAAAGAGAAGAAGATCTGACTAGTGCAGCCTTTTAAACTCAAAGTATATAATAATGTCAAAATGCAAGTGAAACTATACAGTTTTTAATTTAGTCCAGTCCTTTATAAACATTAATTCATAAAAAGTACACCATGATAAACCATTACCATCAAGTAAATTTGCTTTCAATTCCTTTACAATAAATGGATTTTTCAATAGAACCCATTAGCCAGACAAACCGTTCAGAAATTCAAACATCACCAAACAGCCCAGAGCCTTGACCTACAAACTTTGGGCAGACAGTCACACACTGCAGTGTGAACAGATGTTCTGTGAGTTCAGTACACATGGGATGTCACTTCTTTGATCTCCATCGCTACAGTCACTCTGCTTCCGAAATGTGTGCCACCTCTACTTCAACAGTTTGAATAGCTTCTGCCACTTCTGAGAGCTTCTGTCCTTGCTGTTGCGCCAAAACATAATTAACCACTTGCATAATGCTTTGGTCAGAGAGCGTAGATACTGATGGACACTCTTCCGTAGCCGCAACAGCTTCCAGTGCTTCCATGGTCTCTCCCGTCACCACCACTGTCTCCAGTTCTTGAGGACCACTGCTTTCTTGTTCCTGCATGTCTGCTGTTAAGATACTAACAGCATGCTCCACTTGAGTTCCTTGGTTATGAAACTGAAGGGTATCTTTCTCCAGCATAATTTTGCAAGGCACATAATCTCTGTGGAATTTAGTCATATGTTTACGGAGTGTTCGAGCATCTATGTAGGCTTCACTACATACGGGGCAGACATAGGGCCGTTCACCAGTATGTGTTCTGACATGGCGTTTTAGAGATCGGGCATCAGCCCAGGCTACTCCACATGTTAAGCATTCAAATGGCTTGACTCCTATTAAAAAAGAGTGAGGGAGACAGAGAGAAGTGTGTGTGTGTGTGTATAAGGTACAAGTAACAAAACATATTTAAGTTCCCTGATAAATAATGCTTTTAAGTCCAATAGCCCTTTTCTATCTGGATTACGGCAGTCTTTACTCAGGATCTAATGGTGTACCTTAGAATGAACAAGATTCTGCTATCTAATCTCTCCACGGGTGTTCCCAGAAGTAGAAGTTACTGAGAGACAACTTCTGATTTTCCATGCACAGACTCATTTAACCTTCCCTGTGATCCTATAATATTAGGATAAGGTAACAGAAGGTTCCAATAGTCCAGTTCAGCATAAAAATGTTGACCTAGGGGCGCCTGGCTGGCTCAGTGGGTTAAAGCCTCTTTAGGGTCCTGGGATTGAGCCCCGCGTCGGGCTCTTTGCTCAGCGGGGAGCCTGCCTCTGTTCCTACTTGTGATCTCTGTCAAGTAGATAAATAAAATCTTAAAAAAAAAATGTTGACCTAGAATATTAAGCTCACTAAAGAAGGAACCTACCTATGTACATAATAACTAGGCACCCAGGTTTAGGATCACCTCAATCACTTGAGTAAGTATCACATAATATGGGGATTCAACTCTTATCAAAGGAAGATGAGGTAACAGGCAAGAAGGTTGGTATAAAGGTTGGTATAGAGAGACTATTAGATGTGCTTTTCATTCTACTTATATATATACATAATATTAAGTACAGTTACCTTCGTGGTTGTTCATGTGTCTCCTATACTCTCTTAACTGAGTGAATTTTCTTCCACATTGTTCACACACCCGTTCTAGGTTCTGCTTTGCTCTTCCTTTTTTCCCATGCGTAGCTTTCTTTACATGCCTTCTAAATAATGCTTTCTCATAAAATTCTTTGCCACATATATTACACCTATAATGGGGGTAAAAAAAAAAAAAAAAAGAATTTTTTTTCCCAAAGCACAAGCATCCAAAAGAATTAATCCAAGTACATATACCATCTCAAGTAAGTTCAGATCCTGCTCAAATTTACTACCTGTAAGGCTCAGTGACAGAATGAGACTTCACATGAGAATACCAATCTTTCTTCCAACTATAGCACTTATCACAAAACTGGCACTGGAATGGCTTCACACCAAGATGTTTGTTCATGTGCTGACGAAGATCTCTAGCTTCAAAGAAACTTTTTTCACATCTGTAATAATAAAGTTCAACCAATCAGATCACTTTATTCTTTTTTTTAAAACAAATTTCCAAGACTCAGTATACTAATGGGTTTCTAGAACTCTACAAAATGATGCCAATTTAAAACACAAGAATTTGTTACTATTCCAATCTTGCAATAAGGTTTCAGGGCTTTAAGTTCTTTTAGCTCTGGAGTACTGGAAACATTTTAATTTTTTAAAAATTTTTATTTAAATTCTAGTTAGTTAACATAGAGTGTAATACTAGTTTCAGGTGTACAATATAGTGATTCAACACTTCCATACAACACCCGTGCTCTACAGAAGTGCACTCCTTCATCTCCATCACCTGTTTGATCCAATCCCCTACCCACCTCCCCTCCAGTAACCATCAGTTTGTTCTCTACAGTTCAGAGTCTGTTTCCTGGTTTGTCTCCCTCTCTCTCTTTTTTCCCTTTGCTGGTTTATTTCTAGTACTAGAAACATTTTAGAAGAACCACGCAAAGCTCTCAAAGGCTATAAGACATTGATTTTCTTTCTCCACCTAAAATCTCCGCTTTTACCCTCTCCCTTTCTCTGTTCATGTATTAGGAGTAGGCCACAGTGTTGACCACAGATAAAATGAAGCAACTGCCTCAGGCCTAAGTCAATCAGAGGACGGGCATTCCCTTGGCCATAATTCCTGATTAGGGATAATCAAATGACTTAACCAGATCTGATGGGTGTGGATCTCAGCACCTATATATAGGAATTACCAAAAAAGCAGCTTGGTGATTTAGGAGTTGAGAGGATTTGAGCTGAAACCATTGCGACTGCCTTGTCCAGAAAGCCTTGGAGACATCAAGTGTTGATGAGCATGAATCTCGTTTACCTTAAACCATTTGGACTCCTAAACTTTACCTTTCTTTCAAGCCAGTTTACATTGGGTTTTCATTCACTTGCAACTAAAAATCTATTGATAATAAAATCTTTGTTTTATAATAAGACTGATCAAAGTGATATCAGCAAATATCCAGAATCAGCAGCCCCACAAGCCCACTATTCCACAAAAGCAGTAGACAAAACTGGCCTAAACTATGAGAATCAATTTTACTGGAACTCTGGAAACTGAATAAAACTGTAAAGCAACCAGGCAAACATATAATAGTAAAATAAATCGTTAGATGTTGGTAAGAGGGCTTTGTAGGGAAGGAGAAGTCTGCTGAAAACATTTAAGAGCAAATGTATTTGCCTCTGCCGCACAGGGCAAGTGTGGTTGGTTCAAACACTATACAAACCAAGGGCTTGGGAGAAAAGGCTAGGGAATGAAATGGTGGTGCATTAGGGGCTTTGAAAAACTCTTACATACTCCCAAGAATTGAGAAGTCCATGTACTTGCCCAGGGCAACACATATTTAGAGAAAACCTGAGAAGGCATGTACTTGCCCAGGGCAACACATATTTAGAGAAAACCTGAGAGGGCCCTAGGCTCTCATCTCTGGCTGACTGCACAAACAGGAAGAGAAGGCCAAGACAGAGTCGTACAGCCTGGCTGAATGTGAAGGCATTCTGGAGTAAGACAGTGGTGATGTCTAATTGCACAATGTACTAAATGTACTAAAAGTCAGTGAATTGTACACTTTAAAATGATGAATTTTATGTTAAGTGAGTTTTATCTTGATTATAAAAGAGATTTCAGGAGACTTTGGAAAATAAAAAGAGGGAGAAAAGAGAATCTGAGATGTATAGCTGACAAAATTATAAGACATTTAAAATGTGTATCATAATGGTTTATGTATCCATTGTGAAAGGATTCCTCCTATTTAATTAATTCACATATCTATCACATCAGATATATATGTGTGTGTGTGTGTGTGTAAGTTCTACTCCTTTAGCAAATCTCAATTATATAATAGTGTTATCAACTAGAGTGACTTCAAGTATCTTTTTTTGGGAACCTTCAAATATATTTACTAAGAACACAAGGAAACTGATCAGTTTACTAATATTAAATACTTACTGAGTACAATGATAACCTCGAACCTCAGGCTTTGGCTGGTGTTTCTTTAGGTGCTTGCTGAGTCCAGAGCCCCTGTGAAAAGACTTTCCACAAACTGAGCAGAGGTACTTGGACTCACCTATAAAAAATAAAAAACACAACATAAATCAAACAATCAAGTGTTCTTCCAATAGAACAATTTACATCCTACTTTGGAAGTTATTTTATCAAGGGGACACAAAAGCTATTACATTTGGCAGTCATCTACTCAGAAGAACAACAAACAAGGTCAAAATCTCTATTTCCTCTCAACTACAGTACTAGCAAGGTTACTACTACACAAAGAATGTCATGTGCCGGGCAGCCTGGGTGGCTCAGTGGGTTAAAGCCTCTGCCTTCGGCTCGGATCATGATCCCAGGTTCCTGGGATCAAGCCCCACGTCAAACTCTATGCTCTGCAGGGAGCCTGCTTCCTCCTCTCTCTCTGCCTGCTTCTCTGCCTACTTGTGATCTTTCTCTGTCAAATAAATAAAATCTTAAAAAAAAATTAAAAAAAAAAAAAGAATGTCATTTACCTGTATAATCATCTGGAGTAGTAATATAGAGCTGAATGCAAATTCTAGAGCCACTATACCCTTCTCTCAGAGAGAGAGAGAGAGGGAGACGCAGAGGGAGAAGCAGACTCCCCACTGAGCAGGGAGCCCAAAGCAGGACTTGATCCCAGGACCCTGAGGATCACAATCAGAGCCAAAGGCAGATGCCTGAGCTACACAGGTGTCCCATCAACTTTTTAAAATCATGACCATTTCTTTAAGTGCCTGGATCTAAATTATGCATAAATTTTTAAAAAGATTTTATTTATTTACTTGACAGAAAGAGAGAGAGATCACAAATAGGCAGAGAGGTAGACAGGGGTTGGGGGGAAGCAGGCTCCCCGCTGAGCAGAGAGCCATATGCGGGGCTCGATCCTAGGACCCCGAGATCATGACCTGAGCTGAAGGCAGAGGCTTAACCCACTGAGCCACCAGGCGCCCCTAAATTATGCATAATTTAATACTCAGTACACTTTTTTCTATACTGAGGAAAACAATGAATATTTTTATCCCAGTAAGACAGCTCTAAAACTAGATTTAAGAAAACCTTTAGCCTTACTTTCATTAATAAAAAACTGCATACATAGAGCCATTAGTATATTGATATAATTTCGAAAATAATTATA
The DNA here is from genome assembly GCF_011764305.1 of Mustela putorius furo. NCBI lineage: Eukaryota > Metazoa > Chordata > Mammalia > Carnivora > Mustelidae > Mustela > Mustela putorius. Next base: position 28,034,803 of record NW_025421987.1, read on the forward strand.
GCATAATCAGTGTAATAGTAACTTAAGAGTATATAATGTGTAACTGTCAATTATTTGTCAATACAAATTTCTTATTACCTGTGTGAATACTCATATGTTCTTGAAGACTCCGTTTGGTAACAAATGACTTAACACACAGTTCACACTGGAACTGCTTTTGTGATTGATGGAGACTCTGGTGTAATTTTAGACCATGCTTATAGATGAAAGTCTTTCCACAGACCTGAGACAGCACAGGTGTTTAAACCGGTAAAACAGAAAAGAGAAGTCAGGGCTGTTTCTGAAGAATGAGGAGAGAGAAAGTGTATGCCATTTTAAAGAAAAAAACTTATGAACAAAATGACAAACTGAAAGTTGAAACAAATGTCAAGGATATTAGCAGACTGATCATCTTCTGACTCAGTACTTAACAAATATTGCTACTTTTATTACAGCCAGGTGATCCTTGGAGGAGCTCAAAGCAGTACAAAAGACCCTCACAATATCTTTGTGTGACTAGTAAACAGTATACCTTACCTATTAAAAGAGACATGAGAACTTAATCAAGAAAATACACTAATTTCTTGCTACACCGACTAGAATAGTGCTTCTCGAATTCTGTGATGAAGAACGAGGTTTTTTTTTCCTTTCTTCAATCCATTTTTTGTTAAATATGATAAAAATGTCACAATAATTATTGTCAATTGCTATGACAATTTCTAGATGTCTACTCTCAATTTCTGTACTTATCTTCCATGGACCACACATTTTGAGTAGTTCTACATGAAAAGACCAGAGACCCAGTTAATACTTACTTTCAAGTCTATGAATAACATGATGCTTAGGACATGGCTTCTAAAGAAATGAGGGGGCGGGGGAGTGGGACAGTGAGTGACACTATACATAAAACACAGCTGACTATGTGTTGATAACTACTAAAGCTGGATAAAGGGTACATGAGGGTCTATTCTATTCTCTTATAATAAAAAGCTAAAAAAAAAAAAAAAAGAGAGAGGATCATTAAAAATTTCACTGGGGAAAAAATGGATCATGCTTATATACAAGGCTATAGGGCCTATTAGAAAATTTTCACTGTTTCAAATAGCCCTAAACTGGCTAATCACAGGATTCTTTGCTTAGAAGTTTTATTTGGGCATTTAATAGTCTCAGTCCTCAGCTCTAAAAAGCACACAGCTTAGGCAGGATTTTTGCTAAGGAGATTTGTTTAAACCATGGGTTCCTTTTCAGTCCAGACTGGTCCTGTTGAAGGTTAAAGGGATGAACGGGATGATGAATTTGTTATTCTCACCCAGTACATCTTCTGAATCTTAGTGAGTTGCATGTGTATCCTAGTAGATTAATTTCAAATTACAACAAATTAAATAGCAAATGAAAGAACACAATTGGGAAACACCCTTAATTCAGGCAACTGAAAAAGTCCTAGAATTCTCTGTGATATTTTGCAGGAATAAGGGTGACTCCAGAATAAGTCAGTATTATCATCAGTTAAGTGCAAATCTTCTTTATATAATAAATTAAACTTCATGGCCTTACCTGGCACGCATGTGGCTTTACACCTGTATGCTTTAACATGTGTATTCGAAGAGAATATAATTTAGGTAATGTCCTTCCACATATGGAACATATAAATTCTCGTTTGGTTCTCCCCTTCTCAGACGATGTTCCCGATGTCTCATTAGAAGTAGAATTGGAAGAGGATGAAGTGGGTGCATCTTTTCTGGTATGTCGAATAAGATGTGCTCGCAAGGAAGCACTGTACTGAAACTGTTTTTTACACAACTACAAGAAAAGTAAATTCCATCTAAATGTAATTCTGTAACAATGTTAAACTTGACTATTTCAATTTCCATTTTGTTATAATTATACAAATCAATAAACACATACCCTAAATAAAAAACAATATGCTAAGTATCAGATACAAAGATGAAAGGGGTCAAGACCTAGCCCCTACTCTGGAGGTCTATAATCTAACCACAGAGGGAGTCAAGGAAGCAATAAAGAAAGGCATCAAATGAGGAGACCAGGTCTGTCTAGAAGGAATGGTAGGACAGAGAGAGATAGTACTTAGTACTCATTTGAGTAGTAAATATTTATATGGAGGAAAACTAGGGGTTAGAGAAAGGAGAAAGATAAAACTGTAATGACCCTTAAAATTCTTTTGGTCTACTACTTTTCTGCCTTTTTTCTTTTTCTTTTTTTTTTTAACTCTCTTATGATGCTTATTTTGGTAACTCTAAGAAACATGAATAATGGATGAGGGCTCTCTCCCTTCACCCCTCCACTCTACACCTATGCAGATGCTTCTTATTATCTTACTTTTTTTGACCAGTTTTCGTGTTCACATTTTTTCAATGATGTAGTTATTACTACAGCTAGGTCATATAGTACACTATGATTCTCTTTCCTTTTTTTTTCTGTTTTGCTTATTTCTCTTTATATTTTCTGCTAATTCATCATCAAACCCTTCCCTCAGTTAATCTACTAAGAGCAGACTGAAAGACATCACCCTAAGAAAGGGATTTCTGTCAAGGCATTTTGTCCTGTTTCAACCTGGACTGGTTGTTTCCTATGCTTGGACTCTGTAGAATTGGACCCCATGTTTCCCAGTTCCCAGGTCTTGTTCATTTTAATGGAACACCTCTGCCAATAAGCTTCTTGACAAAAGGCGTTTGGGAGGTAAAACTTTTGACACCTTGCATGTCTAAAAATGTTCTTATTCTACCATCACAAATAACTGATAATCCGGCTATTGATTTTAAGGTGGAAATCACTTCCCTTTAGAATTTTAAAGACATTATGCTTTTCTTTGTCTTGTAGTTTCCATTATTGCTGCTGAAAAGCCTGAAGTCATTCTGACCTTTATCCTTTCTATGGGTCTTTTTCTGTATCATTATTTATAAGATTTTTTTCTTTATCTCTTGATTTGAAGATTTTGTAATTTATCTTGACATACATTTACTTTCATCCATGGTTGTGGGAATTCAACATGCCCCTTTTCACAAGGAAACTTAAGTTCTGATATTTTTCCTTAATGCACCAATGATTTCCTTCTCCCCATCTTCTGTTTGTTATTATTTGGATATTAGACATCCTACACCAATTGTCTAAATTTCTTTACTCTCATTTTCTAGCTTGTTTTTTGCATCATTTTCTGAGACATTTAGTCTATTTTCCAATTTTTCTGAGACTTTTATATTTGTGGATCCCCCAAAGTTGCTCCTTTTTCTTGAAATATTTTTATTTAAATATCTTTTTTTTTTTTTTAAAGATTTTGTTTATTTATTTGACAGACAGAGATCACAAGTAGGCAGAGAGGCAGGCAGAAAGAGAGGAGGAAGCAGCCTCCCTGCTGAGCAAAGAGCCTGATGCAGGGCTCGATCCCAGGACTCTGGGATCATGACCTGAGCTGAAGGTAAGGCTTAACCCACTGAGCCACCCAGGCACCCCTTTCTTGAAATATTTATTATAATGATGATGCCTGACATCTACTGACACTTGACTGGAATTTCTGTGTAAGTCGGGTGGGTGCGGGGGAAGCTGTCAACCACAGGCTTTGCTCAGCACTACCCTCCAGGTCTTTTGTTACTGGGCTTCAGATTTCTCATCTCTGAGAAACCTGTTTTGGGGCTAAGAATCTGCTGCTAATATTCTGGGACTTTGGTAGGTTAAGAGAACTTGAAAATTTCAACATTCATTAAGTTTGTTTTAGAGATAGTGTATTCACCCTCAGAGCAGTTATGGTTTTCTCTCTCCCAGAAAGTAGAAGACCGCTCTTTGGCTGAGGGAGCAATGGTGATTAAGCTGCTTCTTGAAAAGTTTCTAACAACCAGACTCACTTCTACTTTCAAAGTAGCTAGTAACACTAATTCCTGAGGCATTTGGTACTTCTATAATACAATTTGGACAGATTCTTAAGCTTTCCCCACTGAAAGCCTGGGAATGAGACCTTTCAAATCTGCTATATCAATTGTTCCCTCTATTTATCAGGGGCCAGCGTGTAGTTGTTAAGGTTTCCTCTTCTGTTCTCTTTACCCTTCTATGAGCTTATATTTTTAAATTTTTAAAGTTTATTTATTTTTTAAGTAATCTCTACCCTTAATGTGGGGCTCGAACCAATGACCTTCTGAGATCAAGAGTCACATGCTCTACTGACTGAGACTGCCAGGTGCCCCTGAGCTTATAATTTTTTAAAATGATAATCTCAGTCCTGTCTTACTAGGGTAGTATTAGGAAGAAGCAAAGATACATCACTGTTTTTTGTGCTTTTTTTTCACGATGGGGGGAAATCAAAGAAATAACATACAAATCAGAAGATAACTCTTACATAGCAATATAAAGTAGACAGTGTTCTGAGTGTCTCTCAGTGTTTACTGAGAGAACACAAGTAGTAGAATAACAATGAATCAGTGAACTGCATTCTGTTTATCACGAAGTTAGAGCTATCTTCAATTAGCTTTCCAGTTACTTACCGGACATTTGTAATCTCTAGCTCTTTCATGCTTCAGTGTGTGCATTATAAGGGCATATCGTCTCTGAAAAACCATTCCACATTCCCCACATTTATGGGATGCTGCTTCTTCAGTATTCTCTTTAGTATCCCTTTTTGGCTGTTTCATCTTTTTCCCTCTTTGAACTAATTTCTGGGCTACCTAATTAAGAGACAAAAAACACAATCTAAGTAAATATATTCATTTTTTAAAAAAAGATTTTATTTATTTACTTGAAAGAGAGAGAGAGCGCACACACATGCAAGCAAGAGACAGGACGAGCAGGGGAGAGGGGCAGAGGCAGAGGGAGAAGCAGAATCCCTGCTGAGCAGGAAGCCTGACGCAGGACTCAATCCCAGGACGCCAGGTGCATGACCTGAGCCGAAGGAAGACCCTTAACCAACTGAGCCACCCAGGCATCCCAATTCATTTTAATTTTTAAAGTCAAGAATCATGTTATAATATTTCAAATTAATATTATCTTATTAACATTGGTATTTATTTGGTATTAATATTGGTATTGCTTTCCTACACCTACTGCACTTCCTTCCAAAATAATTCTCATGACAGGTATTAAGTTTATGAACAGAATGCTTTTTGACTTAAAGCGAAAACCACAAAGGTAACCTCTTCATTATACCTGCTGAACTGCTGACTTCGGAATGGCCTTCCGTTTTTGCAGCTTTTTCTCCATTCCTTTGTGTAGTCGGATATACCCCCCTTCATTAACAGAACGCTGCCGAAGCCTGCTTCTGTAAGTTTCATCATCAGGGCCCAGGTCTGTCTTTGTTGTCAGTGCGATTAGATTTTCTTGCTCTTTTAAAGACTGGCCAAGGTTCTGCATTGATTCTGGAATGTCTTCAGCACAGATATCTTCAGTTGATGTGTCATTTCCCATACCATTGTTTTCTGGAGAGCTACTGATTACATTCTCTTTTGAAAGTTTGGGATGAATATTAGAAAGTGTGCTATCTTTGCTGTTTAAAGTTTCTCGTTCTGTGTCATCAATTTTTGTTGCTAAATCCACAGACTCCATTTCAGGATGGGAACCAGTTACACAGCCTGCTGGTGACAGAGTGGCTTGAGCCTCTGAAGAAACCTGGCGTTCAGGGTGTTGTCCTGGCTCTCCATTCTGCTCAGCTTCAGGCAATTCTCCATTCACCAACAATACAATTTCACAGTCCCCAAGTTCAGTAGATAATGTTGTGGTTCCCTCACTGCTAGCCACAGGAGGTGCAGTATTTCCATTGGGTTCTGGTAAGTCCTGGGTAGATGCAACCGTTTGGACCTCACCCTTCTTATACACTGTTAGTTGCTTCTCTTCCATTAGTTTATGTACACTTTCACAGATTTCTAAAACTTCCGACATGAAAAGATGGCGTGCTAAGATGGCTACATCGGCCATGCTACAGAAGTCAAAACTTAGCACAGAAGTATAGGCAAATTCCAATAAAGGAAGGAAGCTTGCCTTACAAAAACCTACATGGAACAAAAAAAAAAAAAAGGAGGGGGGTACAAAAAAGTTAAATAACCACTAAAACACTTTAGAAAAACAATTAATACATGATTATGACAATATAAAATAAAATACAAATGCAAAAAGGCAAATATGACCATTTATTCTGCAATTAAACACTCTGGACTTGTTTTGTGTTCTGGTTGTTTAATAAGCCTTGACTAACTCACTTCTATGAGCCGAGTCTCTCAATACCTAAAATAGAAAATAATATCAGACTTACTACCTCAAAGAGTTGTTGTAAGGCAGTCATTTTCAAACTGTACTCCTTAGAACCCCGGGGGTTCCTCAAATTCCCCTCAAGAAACAGCTGCTGGAGAATGGAGGGTAAAAAAAGAGAGGGAGGCAGGTGAGTAGGCAGGGTTCAACCAACCTGTCCCCTAACCTCACTTCTGTAAGTATAACTGCATATTTTAATAATATAAGTCTATATAAAAATATGATCGTGAACAAAGGGCTGTACTAACTGAAAATTTAAGAACAAGATCTAACATAGGGGTCCGCACAATTTTCCTGTAAAGAATCAGATTAATAATTACTGTAGGCCATAAGGTGTCTGTTTTAACTACTTAACTCTGCCACTGTAGCTGAAAAGAGTGGCCAAAGATATTACACACACAAATGAGCATGGCTGTATTCCAATACAACTTTATTTACAAAAAGGGAGGGAAGGGAGTCTTTCCCCTTTGGGCTACAGTTTGCCTATTCCTGGTCTAAGGAAGGAAATAATTACACACAGGAGTTATGACATTCTTATTTTATGTGAGAAGATAAACATAGTTTATTTCTAAGTTCTCAATACTTCACCTTCAAAAGCCATTAATATTCATGATTCAAAAATTGGAAGATAAAAGAGTATTAAGTCCAACTCCATCTCCACAATCAGTATGATTAAGAATCTGTACAGCTTTCAGAGCTTCTTTATACAGTTAAGCAAATAATCTTATTCCCCCTTCTTACAGTTGGTAGCATATTACATACACTGTCCTATGCCTTGCTTTTCTGGTATTACAGTTTATCTTAGAGATCTTTTACCAAAATAAAGAGGGAGAGCAACCTTTTAAAAACTCACATTTGCTCTATTTTTCAGTTTTGACTGAAGGTACATAAAATGTAGTCCATAAATGATGGACAAAGAAGGGAAGCCTTAAACTGTGAGGTATATTAATAGTCCCACTGCAAACTGAAGGCACTACACATGGACATCATCATTACGGCTAATTCAGTCATCCTAGGTAAGTTGGTAATTAAATAGGCTGAAGCCATGTTACTTTTGTTACAAAATATGACCAAGTTAATTAAGCTTGAGGTAAGTGTTTCTTTCGAAAAACAAACAAAAGCCACAAACAGAATAACATATTTTGGACTTCTACTTAGCACCTATTTAATTTCTTTAAGTTTGAAGTCATAAGAAAAAATTTCCCACAAAAGAATTAACCCTGTTCCAAGTAACACTTTAAATATGTAAAACAATTTTTTCCAAAGGCACAGTCATGTTCACTATACAACATAAAAACCCACAAGTTTTAAGTCACTCATAATTCTGCCAAGAGAAATGGCAAATAATTTCAGTATTTTTTAACTCCAGCCTTTTCACATACACATATATAGATTCTGCAAAACATTTTAATCAAAATGGACAACTTTGCAAAAAAAAGAGAAAGTTCCAGAGATCCATTACACAACAAAGTGAACAGAGTTAATACTTGAAAGTCATTAAGAGGATAAACTTTATAATGTGTGTTTACCAAAATTAAAAACAAAAAAAAGAAAAAAATGGACACAACAGTTGGTTATAGATAGTGTTAGAGAACATCATGAAAAAGATGTGCTCTCCAGCTGACCTGTGACCTGGACTCTAAGGCAAAGGCTCCTCACCCCTCCCCATCCTTGGAATGAGGGTGCCATTTGCCTTTCCTGCTCCCTGAGGCTGCTCTAAGGACATAGCTGTGAGACAGTGATGTGATATTGAAAACATCTATACTAATGTGATAGGATCTAGTTAAGGCATCTTTCTAATCTTTTAAGTTTGGTTTTGGGGAGGTTCAGAGTTCCACTCATCTTGCTGCCGCCCAAGACGAGCCTCATATATAAGTGCCCTTTGCTTGTTAAAACTGCCACCTACCAGCTTGGAATGGCCTGCCTGTTTCTTTGGTACAGGGGCCAATTTCAGATTATACCAGGGAAGCTCATGGGAGGGTTACGAACCAAAAGAAAGAAAAATTATGACAGGGATGGACTTCCACATCCAGCAATATGGCCAACTAAGGTACCCTAATTTGACCTACTTACTTTTAAAAAAGTGAGAGAGAGAGAAATATTTAAAGTATTACTTTAAATATACTTGGTACTCCAACACTGAGTGAAGGAAGTAAGAAATCCTTCCTGATTAGTCATGACTACAAACCAAGCTTAATTTGGTGGGATTTTTTGTTGAATGTATAGCAGTTTCATAGTCAAAAAATCCTCAGGCTCAGAATTTAAAGCAATCCCAGACCGGTAATGCCCTCAGCATTTTAAGAATCCAATGTTTTCTCTGTAGAAAACACTTCAACCCAGAACTCAAAACATTTCCCACAAAGTTTTAAAGAATATGAATTCATTGTGCACAGATCAAAACAAACAAACAAACACACAGCAAGGCACTATGAACAAGAGCTAGTGGAAACAAACAGCATGAATCAAATCCGCAAAGATTTTAAGTATTGCTATAATCAAATACAGAAAGTTAAGAGTGGCATATCACCAGTAAAGAGCAAAAGGTCATAAAAAGCAGCGCCCCAAAAGAGACATCTGAAAAAGAAGTAAATGGAAAAGAGGGATGCCTGGCTGGCTCAGTCAGTAGAGCATATGACTCTTAATCTCGGGTTTGTGAGTTCAAAGCCCCATGTTGGGCACAGAATTCACTTAAATAAAAATAAAAATTTAAAAAAATGGAGAAGAGACTGGAATAAAAACTCAATAAATGAATTTAACAGCAAATGAAATACAGCTAAATAATGGGTCAATTAAAATTTTCCAGGATAATCTACACAGAGATAAATACAGAAGAGAAACTAAAGGTCACAGAATATAAAGTGAGAAATGTCTATCCAATTGGAATTTCAAAAGGCAGAAGAGAGAAAATGAGGCAGAAACAAGTTTTTTTTTTAAGTTTTTTTTTTTTTTTTTTTTTTTTAGATTTTATTTATTTATTTAACACAGAGAGAGATCTCAAGTAGGCAGAGAGGTAGGCAGAGAGAGAGAGAGAGAGGGAAGCATGCTCCCTGCCGAGCAGAGAGCCGATGCGGGGCTCGATCCCAGGACCCTGAGACCATGACCGGAGTCGAAGGCAGAGGCTTTAATCCACTGAGCCACCCAGGCGCCTCCAGAAACAAGTTTTGAAGGCATACTGGCTGAGACTTTTTCTCAACTGATTAAGGATAATCTCAATTTCTGGGTTCAGGAAGTTCAACCATTTTTATGCAGGACAGTTGAAAGGCAAAGATCCTCATGCTAGATTAAGAACAAAATCCAGAAATATGATGTTTATTTATTTATTTGACAGAGATCACAAGCAGGCAGAGAGAGAGGAAGGGAAGCAGGCTCCCTGCTGAGCAGAGAGCCAAATGCGGGGGTCGATCCCAGGACCCTGGGATCATGACCTGAGCCGAATGATGTTTAAAGAGAAATGTAAAACATAAAGATACAAAAAGGCTGAAAATAAAAGATGGAAGACATGCTAGGGAAATAGTAATGAAAATATTGTTCACGTATCTAAAAAATATTTACTAAAGTAGTCAAAATAGAAAAATAAAAAAATGTTTATAACAGGAGCCAACATTAGAATGTAGAGGTAAAAATCACCAACAAAGATAAAAGAGGATCACTACCTAATCATAAAAAGATATTTTATCCTAAATCAGTAACTCGAAATTTATATGCAACTTATATGCAAACAAACATGCCTCAAGATACACAAAACAGGTGGCACCTGGGTGGCTCAGTGGGTTAAAGCCTCTGCCCTCAGCTCAGGTCATGATCCCATGGTCCTGGGATTGAGCCCTGCATCAGGCTCTCTTCTCTGCAGGAAGCCTACTTCCCCTCCTCTCTCTGCCTACTTGTGATCTCTCTGTCTGTCAAATAAATAAAATCTTAAAAAAAAAAAAAAAAAGATACACAAAACAGAAATTGAGGAAACTCAGTAATAGGCAAATTATTCACATTAATTAATATTCTAAAGCACCTCTGTCAATAACTGATAGATCAAGCACACAAAATAATCAGTAAAGAATTAACAAGCCACAATATATTGAATGTTGGTTCCAAATGAAAAGACTCACATTCTACTCATGTAAATTGAAGCTTATAAAAATAGACCATATGTAGGGTTAAAAGCAAAAAATCTACAGTACTAAAGGGAAACTTACAGCCTTGATGCTTACAACAGAAAGTCAGGAAGGCTGGGAGCTAATGAGTGAAAAGCATTATACTTAACAGTCAAAAAAAAATAGTAACGGGGCTCCTGTCTGGCTAAGTCAGCAGAGCATGTGACTCTTGATCTTATGGTTCTAAGTGTGAGTCCCACACTGGGTGTACAGTTTACTTTAAAAACTAAAGACAGTGACACTCAAATACAGTAAAAGGCAGATTAATGAAGGGAAATCAGTAAAAGAAAATAAAAGTTGTTCCCTTATTTTTTTAAACAATTTTTTATTTTTTAAGGATTTTATTTACTTATTTTAGAGGGAGAAGGAGCACATGCAAGCAGGTGAGGGGCAAAAGGGGACAGAGAGGGACAAGCAAACTCTGAACTGAGCATGAAGCCCAACTTGGGGGTTGCTCTCATGACTTGAGATCATGACCTGAGCCAAAATCAAGAGGCCACTGCTTAACTTGACTGAGCCACCCAGGTGACCCAACAGCTATTCTTTGAACGGTGTGTCAAGAAGAATTAGTCAGAACTTGGTAAGAGGCAAAAAAAGATTACCAGGTACTAAGAGCAGTGTTGAAGATGCACCACTGATTTAATGCTATTGACTAGACTATTTTACACCTCTGTAAAAAGTAACTTACAGAAAAATGATAAAAACGCAAATGAGGGGATGGCTCAATAGGTTGATGTTCAGCTTTTGGTTTTGGTCAGGTCATTATCTCAGGGTTGTGAGACGGAGCCCTGCATTAGGCTCCAAGCTTAGCAGGGAGTCTGGTTGAGATTTTCCATCTCCCTCTCCCTCTGTCCTCCCCTCCTCCAATTTTTCGCCTGCTCGCTCTCTCTCAAAATAAATAAATCTTAAAGAAAGAAACAAAGTTTGAGTAACTCTCTAACCATTAAATATGCCAGACAAGTAGTTAAAAATCTTCCCTCCAACTCCAGCAAAAGCCCAGGCAATTTTAGCCACCATTCTACCAAACATTCAAGAAAAAATAATGCTAATCCACAGTATATTTCAGAGTATCTAAAAATTGGAGGGAGCATACATTTTATAAGACTAGACCAACTCAGAGTGCCTGGGTGGCTCAGTCGTTGGGCAGCTGCCTTCAGCTCCACTCATGAAGCCAAGGTCCTGGGATCGAGTCTCACATTGGGCTTCCTGCATGGCAGGAAGTCTGCTTCTCCCTCTGACCCTCCCTGCTCTTATGCTCTCTTGTTCATTCTCTCTCAAATAAAATTATTAAAATCTTAAAAAAAAAAAAAAAGACTAGAGCAACTCAGATATCAAAATATGAAACTGTGAGAAAGAAGAATTACTTGTGAATATACGTGCAAGTATTCTAGAGGACATTAGCAAACCAAACAGCAATTTATACAAAAGCTGGTAATAATATGACCGACCCGGATTTATTTCAAGAACAAAAAAACTGGCTTAACAGAAAATCCATGTAATTTCCTACATTAACAGAAGGGTAAGAATACAGGCAGTTTCAATAAATACAGAAAAAATACGTGGTAAGTCAATACTGCTGGAGGAGGTCATCAAAAAGATTTGACTTCCAGCTGACCCTCGAGCTGGATGGACCCAGACAAGTGGAGGACTCCACCACTCCCCTGTTTCTGAAATGTGTTTCACTTGCCTTCTCTGTTCCCAGAAGTTGCCCCCAAAATACATCTTTGAGATAGAAACTTGGTATTGAGGCCCTCTGGGCTGGGTACCTGACTGAACCCACTTAAGGCCTCCTGAGTACATGACAGAACACTGTTAAGGCCTCTATATAAACTTCTAAGATTCTGCACAGAGATCTACTCATCCTGCAGCTGCCCCAGACAATCCTCATAAGTACTGGCTCCCTGTGCAGATTATACCTGGGAACCTCCTCAGAGAATTACAAACCAGCACCCATTTTAGAGGGAATATCCTTAATGTTAAAACGGTAAAGGGTTATCTATTTAAAACATTTACCAAGTCATATACTTTGTGGTAAAAAAGCACCTTCTTTAGAAATGGAAATGAGATAAGTAAACCCCCTATCATTTCTATTCAATTGGGTTTTTTGAGGTCCTGGACAGCACTTTAAAGCAAGAAAAAAGTTTTCAAAATACAAAACCTGGAAAGGTAGAAACAAAACCAACACTATTGGCAGATAATTTATTTCTTTATATGGAAAATTCCGAAGAATCTATAGGTAAATGACTGAATGACTAAGAGAATTTAGCAGAATTAAGAGAATTTAGCAGTATTACTATATACAAAATATACAACCAAAATAAATCTGAAATTATATAATTTTAAGAAAGAAATACAATAGTTTCAAAACATATAAAGTATCTTGGAGTAATCCTACAAAAGGTGTTTGAGATTGTTAGGGATAACTCTAAAACTTTATTAATTCAATGTAATCTCTATCAAAATACACTATTCGGTGTATAAACTGACAAGCTGCTTTTAGTTTTTATGGAGCAAAGGGTTATGAAACGAAGACCCACCTGAATAATAAATGTGGGAGACTCCCCTTACTATTGTAAAGGTAACGTAATTAAGACAAGTGAAAATAGCGTATGGAAAGACAACCGATAGACTAGAAGAAAGCCTAGAATCAGCACCAAACTCCTGGGACTGTTTTGTTAAGAGAATCTGAATGGTGAACTGACAAGGAGGATGGCGTCTTCACTAGAGGGCTCTGAGAGAAGCGATGATTAAAACGGGAAAAAAATGAAATCAAACACCTATTTCACACCAACAAAAATAAACTGCAAACAGATTAAAACTTAAATATGAAAGAAAAACTATGAAAATTTTAAGAAGAAAATCTATGAACATGTCTTTATGACAGTACAGAAAAATTTTTTACAAGCATAAGCAAAGGAAAACACAAATTAATTCAACTACATTAATTGGGTAATTTAAAAAGATGTACATTTTATCTTTTTATACTGTACATGTTTTATATTCCTTGCCTAATATTAAACAAAATAAAAACCATCTATTTTGCCTATTGAATTACATTATATTTGCTGCACAATATATAAAAATAAGCATCTAGGATGAAAAACAAATGAGGTATTTCATTGGAATTTTACGATGCTGTATTGCAGTTAATTGGGGCAAACACTTCATTTGCTAAGCTGCTGAGAAACTGAAAAAGAACACTTCATATACCTCTCTTCCTGCTTAAGATGCATAAAAGACAGGGGAAAAAAATCCCAAAGCTAACTTTTTTCAAAAGACTACATCTGTGATGAGTTTTATTATTCAGATGGCCCAGTATAAGACATTTTCTCCTAAGTCATCGAACCCAGAAAAAGGAAAATATCGCTAATCTAAAATGTAATGCAATTCTATGATCCATGAAAAGCTTTGCTCACCATTGTATCCCCAGAGCCTAGGCTGGTTCCTCACACACAGCAGATGCTTAATAAGTATTTTTTTTTAAATAATTAAACATAGTTACAGAAAAGAAAAAAATACACATTATTTGTCTTCCCAGAATAAGTGATTTTTAAAAGCATGAGTAGGGGTGCCTGGCTGGCTCTGTGGATATAGCATGCAACCCTTAGTCTTGGGGTCATAAGTTTGAGCTCCATATTGGGTGTGAAGTCTACTTTAAATATATATTTAATGTATATATATATATATATTTAAATATAAAAAAATATATATATACATGTATGTATATGTGTATGTATGTATGTATATATATATATATATATATGGTAAGAAAGGACCAGTGGGTTAACTAAGTTAAGTATTTATATACCTGGATAAAGTCACTTTTTTGTTTTGGAAAAGGAAAATAATATTTTACACAGTGATGTCAGTAATTCAGTAATCAGGAGTTACAGTAAGTTAATATTATGAAAAAATGTATAAATAAGGTTACCTATTTTAATTCTTCCTAAATTTTCATTTGTTGACTCCTAAGCCAATATATAAGTTCTAGTGGGCCAAAAGAAAGTCAAATTATTCATTTACAATAACAATAAAAGCAAAGAAAAAAGCCACACCTAGAATTTTGATTAATGTATATTAACAGCTTGATTATTCAAACTAATGAATTCTAATAATCTTTAAAAATGAGAAAAAACAGACTTACAAAGGTGCTCTACTATTACATGTTCCACAACATAAGATACAGGAGGTTAATTCTTTTAACAGTCAATTTTTAAATAACATATTCACTTAGTGTAATGTAACACTGATGCAGTTATGGATCTCTCTCAAACTGTTTTTAGCTATGTTAATCTCAGAAATTTTTCTACTGCTACATTTGTCTCACCAAAGAGGTAGTGATAGAAAATGACAGCCTTTTCTATAACCCTACCTTGGAAACTTTGCTAAAAATAAAGACTTTTTAAATTCAGCTTAGTGTACTACTATAGGTGGGCTTCTCCCACTGCAGCATAAATCCTGAGTTTCTAAGACACACACACACCCACCCACACACCTTCTTCCAGTAGGTACTTACACACACACACACACACGCCCCTTCTTCCAGTAGGTACTTACACACACACACACACACACACACACCCCACTTCTTCCAGTAGGTACTTATAAACAAAAGCAAGAGTATTAGAAAATTCTTACCAGAAAGATCCACCACTGCCTCATGACTGGAAACAGCTCCTTTCTCAATAAAAAGATCTCGAAAATATTCACTATTAGCTGACAAAACAGATTTATGAGCTTTGTACTCTTCTCCCTCAATTAACAAAGTAACATCACAGAACTGGTTGGAGAGTCTCTGTTCGTTGAGCTGTTTTAAGACAGCCTGACAATGTTTTGGAGAAGAACGTTTCACCACTCCTTTGGTGTCAACCTATCAAAGTAAGTTTAAGACCAAGAGTTGTATTATATATCATTTGTATCTCTACCTTTAACAGAATTTAAAACATGACATGTTATTCACTTTTAAAGACTCCATTAATTAATATGAAGAAAAGAGTGAGATGTTCTTTATTATCTATATATTTAAATAAAAATTAAATATTTATTCTCTATATATTCAAATATCTATATATTTAAAAATATTTATTATCTATATATTTAAATAGGTCATTCTCACTATTTTCTGCTGTGTTCATTCTACTTGACCCAGTGGAAACCTGCATCTCACTTCTTGCTGCCTTTTCTTACCAGTCAGAAACTTCATGATGTATAAAGTAATTGCAGGTAAAAAAGAAAGGCCTAGCCAGTTTAATTTTACCTTGTTTCACGACCTAGAGACTGCTTCCAGAAATGTATTCTGTCTACCTGTACCAATATACCATTTAAAAAGACAGGAAGAATGATTAACAACAAACCAAGGAACTTCTGAAGAGAAGAAACAACAGGAATATTTGATTAATGAAAAAGCAGTATTAGCATACTTTTAGTGTATGTAACAAGAGAGTGCATTACCCGAGACATTAAGTGCATTACTTAAATTTCCAACCTCAGTGCCATAGGTCAAGCCATTTCAGTAGTTTAAGAAAAAAATTTACCAAGACTATAAATACTAATATATTACAGATGTTAAAGGTAGATGGAAATTTCCACTTACAAAAACAAGTTCATGTTTCGATACTGGCTTCTTTTTTGCAGGCTTGGAGGCTGTAGTTGGAGGTGAAGTAAAATTGCTCAGATCATCTTCTGATTCATTACTTTCTTCTCCAGATTCAAGATCTAGTCCCAATTCTTCCAGCATTTCTGAAGTATCTGATATTGGACGGGAGCGATCTAGTTTCTCCTGGCATTTGCTACACTGTTTAATGTAATCTTTCACTTGCTTTAATATACCTATAATAAATATAAGAATAAAAAGTCAAATTTAATGCTGTTCTCATTTGAAAATTGAAAATTATTTATTGTCAGTTAATCTGTGTACTGATATATGTTTGAGTGCATACGTCCAGACACACACATGTCCCATAAAGTATGTAAAAGTGATTTTTTTAGGACATAAAGTACATTTTTTTCATAGATGTAAGGTTATAAATGATGGTTTGTTTCTATGCTTATTTTTGTTTATTCCTAGTTATTCACTTCCCCACTGTAAAAGATGATTACGTAACAGTGCCCATTTCCATGTGCAACTCATTCATGCTAAAGAACTACATGAAAATGCCAATATAACCTTCATGAACAGTAATATAATGTGGTTACCTCTCCACCCTACTAACATCAGGCCTGACCATGCAATTTGCTTTGGTCAATGGAATATGGATAAATATAATGTGTGCCACATCTCAGAAGCTTTAAAAGGCACAGTTTCCCTCCAGGGCTCTGATCTTTGTCTCCTCTCTCAAATGACGGCATTTTCCAGATAAATGCCATCCTTTAGAGCCCAAATTGACAGAGCCTGAAAAAGACAGGTGGAGTCAACTGCAACCTGAACTACAACCACAACTTGTGAGGAAAGTATAAAATTAATCTCATTTTTGAAAGCTATGAGATTTTAGGGCTGTATGAAAAAACAGCATAAACAATCTAACAAAAGTTAGATTGTATACAGACCACTCACAAAACCCTATTCTGAATTTCAACTTCTAGCTCAGCATGTTGGGGTAGGGGTAAGGAGCAGGGAGGAACACCACTTGTAAAATAAGACCAATTAATTTCCATCCTACAAATGAGAAAATGAAGCTCTAGGAGGTTAAGAAACGTGTCCAAAGTCAAATGCTAAACTAAATTGCACAACCAGGCCTCCAAAATCCCTATGATTTTCAGTATATTATGCTAATTTACATAGGAAGACATTTGTCCATCACTATGACAGAAAATTCTCTTCCTCACAATCCCAAGTAAAACGTAAATGAAAGGCTCATTAATAAGCTAAAATGATATAGACAGTGAATTCCTGAAAAGAAGTTCAAGATGTCAAATTGACATCTTGGTTCCTTGTACTTTCAACCTTCAGATAATATTCAAGCAATATTTCTCAAATTGTATTATGTCCCAGGGCACCTGGATGGCTCAGTTAGTTACGTGGCTGCCTTTGGGTCAGGTCATGATCTCAGCATCCTGGAATTGAGCCCCATATCGGGCTCCCTACTTGGCAGGGAGTCTGCTTCTCCCTCCCGCTCTCCCTGCTTATGAGAGCTCAATCTCTGTCAAATAAATAAATAAAATCTTAAAAAAAAAAAAAAGTCCCATACTTACTTAAAAATATACACTGGACTAATAAATTCAGAAAATTATACTCTCATTTTACATGCACATAATAGGTATTATCATATTCAAACCTCGGAGAGTTCTATAGTGAAAAATATGTTTAATAAGAATTTGCTGGGGCGCCTGGGTGGCTCAGTGGGTTAAGCCGCTGCCTTCGGCTCAGGTCATGATCTCAGGGTCCTGGGATCGAGTCCCGCATCGGGCTCTCTGCTCAGCGGGGAGCCTGCTTCCCCCTCTCTCTCTGCCTGCCTCTCTGCCTACTTGTGATCTCTCTCTGTCAAATAAATAAATAAAATCTTTAAAAAAAAAAAAAAAGAATTTGCCAAATGTATTCGTTTAAAGACCCCCTTCCCCCAACCCAAAACATAACAGGAAATAATGGGGTAGGGTTAAATAAAACTTCCATAAAAAGTGAATTTGCATGTGCACATTTGCATGAGGACAATATACATTCCAACGTCTGAAAATGCTTAAGTCTATACTAGTATGAGGTATGTAGCGAGCAGATTAAAAAAAGTGATGAAAAGTCTAGAGGGATATATATATATTTTACATACAATTAAGAGTAAATGGAGGAGCGCCTGGGTGGCTCAGTGGGTTAAAGCCTCTGCCTTCATCTCAGGTCATGATTCTAGGGTCCTAGGATTGAACCCCACATGGAGCTCTCTGCTCATCAAGGAGCCTGCTTCCCCCTCTCTCTCTGCCCGCTGCTCTGCCTACTTATGATCTCTCTGTCAAATAAATAAATAAAATATAAAAAAAAAAGAATAGAAGACATGTAAGAGAATATATCTATTTTTTAAGATTTTATTTATTTGTGGGGCGCCTGGGTGGCTCAGTGGGTTAAGCCGCTGCCTTCGGCTCAGGTCATGATCTCAGGGTCCTGGGATCGAGTCCCACATCGGGCTCTCTGCTCGGCAGGGAGCCTGCTGCCTTCTCTCTCTCTCTGCCTGCCTCTCAGTGTACTTGTAATTTCTCTCTGTCAAATAAATAAATAAAATCTTTAAAAAAAAAAAAAAAAAAAAAAAGATTTTATTTATTTGTGAGAGAGAGAAAGAGAGACCGCATGTACCCACGTACAGGCCATGGGGCTGAGGGGGAGGAAAAGGGACAAGCAGACTCAGCATTGAGCAAGAAGCCTGATGTAGGGCTCGATCCCAAAAATCTGAGCTTGTGACATGAGCCAAAATCAAGAGTTGGAAACTTAACTGACTGAGCCACCTAAGCTTCCTGAGAATATGTATTTCAAAGTAAAAAACAAAAAACGTGGAAATTTCCATGTTCACAATGAACAAAGAAGGCATTTTTTTCCCTAATTAATTTTGTCTGTATTTCCAAACATTTTATGATTCTACACAGTTCAATATATTCTGTATACAGCATAAGTCTGATTACACTATAAACTGGTTGAGTTCAAATGGTATCGGAGAAACTACAAATGAAGCATTTGAAAAGGATGAAAATAATAAAATCTGCAGGAAAAAATTATTAATTATGATAGTCTAACAATTGTCGAAAGGGACCCGGTATGTTTCAAATCCTTTCATCTGAGTGTTAGTGTTTTGATGGGATCATCTTTTTTTTTTTTTTTTTTAAGATTTTATTTATTTATTTGACAGAGAGAGATCATAAGTAGGCAGAGAGGCAGGCAGAGAGAGAGAGAGGGAAGCAGGCTCCCTGCCGAGCAGAGAGCCCGATGCGGGACTCGATCCCAGGACCCTGAGATCACGACCTGAGCCGAAGGCAGAGGCTTAACCCACTGAGCCACCCAGGCGCCCATTGATGGGATCATCTTAAAGTTATCTTTACAGATTCTGAAACCTGACCTCTTTAGTTAATCCAGAATTGATTAAGCTGAAAGACTGACTCAGGTTAACCACTAAAAGGCATCAAGGTATAAATGTAGTTAATTTACTACATTACTGCAAAGGGTTGAAACTACTTATGCAACAAAATCTGAATCCACTAACTAGCTCTGTGACCATGGCCAAGTTGCTAAACCTCTCTATGCCTTTGTGTCATCAGCTGTAAAATGGGATAACAATAAGGTGCTGCTGTGATTGTTAATATTTATAAAACTCTTTGAACAATATATGACACATAGTTACTATATAAGTATTTGTTAAATACAGTAATAATCACTGATCAACCTCTATGGTACTAAAAAACAAAACAAAAAACAAAACAAAAACCGAAAACCCACATAAAACACCAAGTTACCATTAAAAGATTCTTCACTGACCACAGAATAAAAACAAAACAAAACAAAACAAAAACAAAACAAAACAAAACAAAAAAACCACACCAAAAAAACAAAGATGAAAGACCTTAGTGGGTAGTTGTCTAATAAAACAACTTGAGAAACAGTTTCTTTAGAGCAGGTTTCTCAACCTCAGCAGTGTTGACATTTTGGGCCAAGATCATTCTTGTTGGTTGTGGGGAGGGGTGCAAAGGTCTGTGCTGTCCATTCTTACTCTAGAAAGTTTAGAAGCATTCCTGACCTCTCCTCAACTACATGTCAACAGCAACACCTCAACCACCACCACCATCACCCCCACTTATGACAACCAAAATTGTCTCCAGACACAGCCAGACGTCCCCTGAGAGGCAAAATCGTCCCTGGGTTGAGAACCAATGCATTAGAGATCTATTTGCCTGAACAATCTGCTCCTGTTAGCTGTTCAAGAACCTCCTTCCCTGTCAGTTTTGGATACAGTGACCACCCCCAGTTCGGGGGCTCCCACTTCTAGCTCCATACGTTTTAGTTCTTCCTTCTTTGTTTTCTTCAAAAAGGTTACAATGGCTAGTTATACCTAATATTTACAAAGACCCAGTTTTGGGTGGGTTTTCTAGAGATTACAACCTCCTCTTCTAGGCTAAATAACAGTGGAATCCATTTATCCCATAGTTTAAACAAAAATAATGCTTTTGGAAGCATTTCACTGTAAATTCCCTACCCATCCGCATCTGACTGAGGCAAGGGAGAGAATCATTTATTTTGAAACTGCACCACATAATTCAATACAGGATAAAATAAGAGGATGTGTTTGCGGCGGGGGGGGGTGGGAGGGGGGCAAGAATATTTATTAACATTTTACATCCCAAAATGTGCTGTATGTAAATGTCAGGCACTCTCCTTCTCTCTCAAGTTTTTCAACTATGCTCAAAGGAGGAAAATTGCTACAAACCTGCCTGAGCACTAGAATATAACTTATGATGGCAGCATTCCGAAAAAGCAAAATATATAATGAATCTCAGTAAACTGTCCTTGATACAACTTCTGGGGGAATGACTCTGGATAGTTCTTTTTTTGGCACCTACATTGATCAAATCTTAAGCTTTCAGATAAACAGATACAACTATGGCTCTGGAATATGTATATTTTGAGTGGAAACAAGTAAACAACCCAAGTGTTCATGTATTAAATATCAAAATGAAGAGCTATTAAAAAAAACTTTTTAAAATGAAAATCTAATAATGGGAGGCAAACTTCTCTGATGCTTATTATGAATTCTTATTATTTTTTTCTTTTTTAAAAGTAAATTATGCCCAATGTGTGGTCTGAACTCATGATCCTGCGATCAAGAGTCCAATGCTCTATGGACTGAACCAGGTAGGTTCTCTAAATTCTTATTTTAAAGGAAGAAATACTAAAATAATAAGTAACGAGATCATCAAATAACGAAAACTCATTAATGTTAAAAT
Organism: Mustela putorius furo; assembly: GCF_011764305.1. Taxonomy (NCBI): domain Eukaryota; kingdom Metazoa; phylum Chordata; class Mammalia; order Carnivora; family Mustelidae; genus Mustela; species Mustela putorius. The sequence goes on from NW_025421987.1 coordinate 28,056,081, forward strand.
AGCATTTTATGAAAAATCACTATTTTCCCAAACAAAACAAAATTAGTAAGAAAAGGGGTACTACTTTACATTTTTGAAAATCTTCTTAATGTGTGGCTCAACAGAAGACAGATCATCATATTTGCTTCTGCATTCAATTTAATACCATATATCATATGTCATGGAGCCTCTGGAAAACTCCACTGTATACCTGGGAGACAATGAGTAAAAAAGGCAAATAATGCCTTAGAATTATCATTAAAATAATTGACTTTGTGGATCCTCTGAAAGGATCTCAGGGCCTCCCTTGCCAGGGGTTTAGTACCATAAGTACTGTACTTCAAGAATAGCTACCTAGTTGCTTAAGGACTTTTAATTTTACAAATGTATACAAATAACAAATGTATCTCTTTCATTTTTCAATTAAACGTAAACATGGTCTCAGTTTTTTTGCCTAAGACACTGCACACCAAAAACCAAACAACCGCTGCCGCCCCACCAAACTTCATTCGCTATCATTCAAAGATAACAAATTCAGGGAAGGGCATTTTTTTTTAAAAGATTTTATTTATTTAAGAGAGAGAGAGAGTGGGCGACAGAGAACAAGCACAGGGAGCTGCAGAGGAAGAGAGAGAAGCAGGGAGCCAGATGCTGGACTCCATCCTAGGACCCCAAGATCATGACCTGATTGAAAGGCATATGCTTAATGGACTAAGCCACCCAGAGGTCCTGGGAAGTAAAATTATTAATACTAAACTCTTACAGCACCATATTAACAGTGGTTAAGAGTGTGAAATTACAAAGGTAACTGCAGGACCTCTGACATATAACCTCCTGGTGCTTTCAGTTTTCTCACCTGTAAAATAGAGCTATAAATGTTTCCACCTTACAAGGTTTTATCAAGAGTAAATGAGTGAAAAACAAACTAAGAGCGCAGAGCTACACCTGATATAAAAATCTGATCAAGCTTACTTTAAGCTGTAATTGTCATTTTTAAAAAAAATATTTTATTTACTTATTTGACAAAGCGAGTGAGATCACAAGTAGGCAGAGAGGCAGGCAGAGAGGTGGGGAAGCAGGCTTCCCGCGGAGCAGAGAGCCCGACGTGGGGCTCGATCCCAGGACCCTGAGATCATGACCCGAGCCGAAGGCAGAGGCTCAACCCACTGCGCCACCCAGGTGCCCCTATAACTGTCATTTTTAACATGTCATAAAGTATTTAAAAAAATTTTTTTTTCAAGTGGTTTCTACAATCCAAGGTGGGGCTTGAATTTACCACCCAGAGATTAAGAATCAGATGCTTCTTGGACTGAACTAGTCAGGCACCCCAAGATGTCATAAAAGTATCAAACCTGAAACATTTGCTCAAGAAAACCAGGTCTGACCACACCAGCCCTAACAAAATGCAATTACTCCGTATTCACCCTTCAAAATTTTTTCCCTTTAGAGGAGTTTCATTCAAATATTGGTTTAAAATAGAAAATAAATGACGGGAAAACACTTAAGAAGACAAGAGCTGGACCGTTTTTGAAAACACGAAAGAACTCTAAGGAACAAAAAGAAGGACCACCCATTAGTTTCTTACTAATGATGACATTGTTCATTGATGACAACGCTCATTAACCGAAAAGAACTTAGGAAAGTACTGAGTAGTCCAGATTCTTTGCTCACAGATAAGGAACCAAGACTCCTAACTTCTCCTGAGCCACAAGGAGAGTGAGAGGCTGAATCCTTCCAGACTTAACCGCTCATCAGGGCCTGCCAATCTTTCACGGATTCCAACTGAACAGTGTCCACGTGAATGAATGCAAATCAACGTTGTGGGCAGTGAGAGAGGTAGAGACCCCTGCCTGGTTCCCAAGGAGTCCAGATAAACTTGAGCGCAGTTGTTTCCTGACTATTACAAACGCAGTAACCGTATCTCTTCTGGGTATACACAGTGCCTCGGAGTTTCCAAAGAGCTTTTCACAGTATCAGAGGGCAGCACACGAAAACATTCAGAATGCAGGCTGGTATCCGTGACATTGACTCCCCGCCTCCTAACCGAAGCTGCAGACGGCTGTTCCCACACAGTCCCCTCCGACCCCTCTGCGCACAACTGCCTGACTGCTTATTTACGCCGCAGTAGCGCGGTTTGAGGAATACGCGCAGGCAGGTCCAGAGAACCTCAAAACCGCAGGCCGAACCCCAGCGGAAACGGCTGGGGCAAACAGCCCTGGCTTGGGGCGGACCGACCCTCCCCCAGACCATCAGCACTACAGGGTTTCAGGAGGCGCGACGCACCGCTCCGCAGCGCCGCCGACCCCGCGGTCGGGAAGCCTCCCGGGAGGGCGGGAGCCACCGCCTCCAGCGCAGCCGAAGGAGGCGGGCCCGCCGCCGCCGCCCGCACCGCCCGGCCCCTCCGGGCGGCTGGCCCGGCCCCCGGGGAAGCCCCCTTCGCCCCACCCCGGGCCAGGGCCCGCCCCCAGCTTCCCAGGCCTCCTTCCTGTGGGAAGTACGGCTCCTTTCGCGTCCCCCACCCTCTCGGCTCCGCCTGGCAGCCGCTCCGCCGGCGAGCGCAGGTTGGCCCGGCGAGGGGCGTCTGGGACCCCCAAACTCGCTCGTGCACGCAGAGGCCCGCCTCTGCCAGCGGGCCTGGCCTGGGCAACAGGCCGCCGCCCGCCCCCTCGCCACGGGCGAGGTCCTACCTCGCCACCAGTAAGTCTTGGACAAGTCGTGCCAGGTCTGATGCCGGGTGTGGTGAGTGCCGCCGGGGCCCAGGTGCGCCGCCTCGATGAGCCCCCGGCGCCGCTCCGGCTGCAGCACCACCTCCAGCTCCGCGAAGGTCTTGCGGTGCCGCTGCCGCCGCTGGTAGTACAAAGTCCCACCGCGCACCACGTAGCAGGCAGCTGCCTTGCGGATTTTACGCTTGACATTGCCCTCGGTGCCCGGCGCATACGGCTCACGCTCGTTTGTCAGGTAGCGAAGAATGGCCCGGTAGCTTTCCTCGCTTGACATCGCTGACGGCGGCTCCCTGAGGGCGCCTGTCAGTGGTGGGGGAGGAAGACGGGGCACTAGCTCCGGGCGGATGCAACAGCGGCGGTGGCACTGTAGGGAGGAACGGCTGTATCAGTGGTGAGTGCTCTTCGACGGCGCCCGCAGCGCGAAGGGAGAACGGACGAATTGGTAACCAGGGGGAACTGCACTTCTCCAGCGCGCGGGATCCGCAGGCGACTGACAAAATGGCTGCTGCACCACCGGAAGTGACGTGATCAAGGGCAGTGGGTGCGGGGACTGAGTCCTGATTGGAGCGCACTGGCTTTCTGGCTTGAAGAAGCCGACCGAGTGACGTGAGGACTGCGGGCGGACATTTTGGAAGCGGGTAGGCCCTTCCTGGGAGACTAAAGTCGCTTCGAGCAGACATCTTAAGTCCTGGCAGTTTCCCCTTTTATTTTTCCCCTCTTTCCCATGCTCTGAGCACGTGTAGGAGTTGGTGGGCTGTTGTTATCTTGTCCGAGGTACTCCGAGATATAGACGAGTCTGTTTTTGCCCCGCCTACCTTCTGAGATCCCCGGACAACAGGAAAGCATCAGATTTTGAGGCTTTTATTGAAATGTAAGCCTATGGACGCCAAGACCAAAGACAGCCCATTCACATGTAAAGGAGTTATCAGTTAACGTTTAAAATCCAAGTCCCTTAATGATAGGACTTCCTGTAATTTCTAAACTTAAACTGTTGGCTCCAAATCACGCATGGAATAGTCGGGATTTTTCTGGAATAATCGTACATAGGGACAGTTTTCTATATAGGAAGATAACAATGTTGGCAAAGAGTGGGGAGGCGTAGCTAGCACTCTTCCAGCTTCATTCGCACATATTTTTACATAAATTTAGGGGGAAATTCTCAGTTTTATACCTAGTACTTACTGAATGCACAAAAGGCTGAGGCGACTTGAATTGCATTTTCCAGTGTGCATTGTGAGTCCTGTTTCACACTTTTAGCGGGTAGCCCAGAGTGATGGCCGCTGTCACCCTCCATGTGTTTAATCTGCAGCTCAGACAAGACCACAGATCTATGACATCCTGCTTGACACGGGGCAGGTACTGACAGTGCTTTATTGGCGCCTGAGAACTCCTGGCCAACCCGTCCTCCTCAGGTTGGAGTCTGCAGTCCTTGGGTGAGGCTCTTTTGTGGAGAGAGGTTAGGGGCAGACAACAGGTGAATGCACTGGGCTCAAAATACAGGATGGCACCCAGTCTCTTTAGTACTTGTGGGCGGGGGGTTGCAGGAATTAGCAGATGGCTTAGATACTTGAGGAGCATCCTTGAGTGACTCAGGCTGTAGATAAGTAAGCTCCAAGTCACACAGAACGACCAGATATGGAATTTATTTAGGGTCACTCAATCCATAGAGACAGCGCTGTAAGGAAGAATTAGAAGGTGGAGATGCGCCCCTACCCTCCTTGGGGTGGGGCATCCAAAGCGGATATTCAAATCAGTGCTTCGAAAACTGTGTGCTGCGTCAGCCCCATCACTTTTCAGCTGTGAAATCGACCCCCTTTAAATTTAAAACATATTTAAATAAAAATTTTTAACAAATCGTGTAAGTGAATAGAAAAAACTTAAATCCCCTTACACCCAATTCAGGTTTTGCCAAACAAAACCAAACCTGTAAAAGCATTGTGAATCCCACCATACTTGGATTCGCCTCTGTGCCTTTGCGCCAATATGAAGAAAAAGATTTTTACAGGTGGTCTAATTGGTCTAAAAGCTAAACTTGCCATACTCCCAGCAGTTATTCAGTGTTTATTTCTAGCTCCTCAGCAGGCTACCCAGTAATCAAAGGTAATCAGAATTGGCAGTTTCATTGTATTAGATGTGAAGCAGTTCTTTAAAAAGAACTTTGTGTCCAAACTTTAGAACTCTGTAACTCTAAATTCAAGTTGGGTATTTTGATTGGCTAAGCTTTCCTTGTTAATAGCTAAATAATGATTTATTTTTCCCTGTAATTTCATAAAGAAAACACTACCACAATAAAAACAATCTTCTCCCCAAGCAAAAGCTTACGTTTCTAAACCAGAGCCAGTGTATCTTGCACATTTTTTTAGGATTGATTTTACACATATTTTTAGTATTCAAGTCCCCCAAAAGGATATTTATTCCCAGCACCTAGTACAATGCTTGAATTTAATATCACCTACACAGAACAATCATTTAGTTCCATCGCCTTGGATAGAATGTGTGTGTGGAGAGGGGGGGATGTGATTTTTACCTTTACCTAAGTATTGTGTGTGAAACCAGGTTTCTCAAATGAGGATGAGGCTTATTCATTGTATATAGTCCTAACTTGGCAGCATGGGACACAAGATGATCTACCTTATATGAAGTGGAAGCATCTTTTTTTTAAGACTTTCTATTTATTTTAGAGACACAGAGTGCATGCAAACAGCAAACAGGGAGAGGCAGAAGCAGACTCCCTGCTAAGTAGGGAGCCCAACGCAGGGCTTAGTCCCTTGAACTGCAGGCACCCCAGAGCAAGCCTACTTTTTTCTTTTTTAAAGATTTGTCAGAGGACAAGGAGAGGGAGAAGTAGGCTATCTGCTGAGGAGCAAGGAGACCTATGTGGGACTCCATCCTAGAACCCTGGGATCACAACAAACCAAAGGCAGACACTGAACCAAATGAGCCACCCAGGCATCCCAGCGCAGGCCTATTTTTTTTTTTTCCAAGATTTTACAGAGATCACAAGTAGGCAGAAAGGCAGAGAGGAAGGGAAGCAGGCCCCCTGCTGAGCAGACACACAGAGTGCCTGATGCAGGGCTCAATCCCAGGTGAAGACCGAGGCTTTAACCCATTGAGCCAGAGGCACCCCCACAGGCCTATTCTTAACTCAAATTTACTCTTCTTTATCACATTTTACACACAAGTATTTCTTAAACATCAGGTTACCATTTTTCTTTTTGCATTTTTTAAAATTTTATTTATTTATTTGACAGAGATCACAAGTAGGCAGAGCAGCAGGCAGAGAGAGAGGGAAACAGGCCCCCTGCTGAGCAGAGAGCCCGATGTGGGGCTAGATCCCAGGACTCTGGGATCATGACCTGAGCCGAAGGCAGAGGCTTAACCCACTGAGCCACCCAGGCGCCCCTTCTTTTTGCATTTTTAACTATGGTTCTAATTCCCAGCTCAACAAACGATCTTGGAAAGTTGTTAAGGTTATTCTACTCACATGCTAATGAAATTGTACTCTTTCTTCATTTAAGCTTATTTTCTGGAATCAAGAGATTAATAGTACAGTTGAAGTTTTAACCACTTCTACCTCAGCTATCAACTAATGGTAAGAGATGAAATACCAGTGAACAAAAGGCAAGCCCAATACAAAAGTGTCTACCATGGAAAGGGGTACTCAATAAGAAAATAATCAAAAAGATTAGTTCGGCTATTTAAATGTAGGCCCAATACATGCCCTTTTCAGAGTAAAAAAAAACCCACAATATAGTTATAGTCAGATGTTTATTTAAAAATCTGATCCACCAACTCAGCGTTTTCCACCAACTCGGGGTGCAGAAACCTTCACAGGCTTCACGATCTTTTGCTTAGGTGCTGCCTTCGTGGGAGCCTGTAAAAAAGATAACATGTTATGTGGCATTATTCCATGCAACTTTTTTTTTTTAAAATATTTTACTTATTTATTTATTTAACAGAGAGGGAGAGAGATCACAAGCAGGGGGGGGGGCGGGGGAAGCAGGTTCCCTGCTGAGCAGAAAGCCGGATGGGGTGCTCAATTCCAGGACCCTGGGATCATGACCCGAGCCTAAGGCATAGCCTCACCCACTTAGCCACCCAGGTGCCCTCCATGCAACTTTTTAAAATCACCTTTCTCATGTCCAGATTCTCTATGTATTCTAGATTTCCCTTATTTAACTACATTCCCAATATTCTTAAAAGTCACCCTCCTCCTTCAAGCAGTGAGTCTCAATTATATGGTTTTGCTTACTTGTGGAGCATAAGGAGTAACAGAGGACATGGGGAGACAGAGAGAACTGAGGTGGGGGAAACTGGAGGGGGAAATGAACCATGAGACACTGTGGACTCTGAGAAACAAACTGAGGGTTTTGGAGGGGAGGTGGGTGGGGGGGGGTTTTGGGGGAGCCTGGTGGTTGGGTATTATGGAGGGCACATATTGCATGGAGCACTGGCTGTATGCATAAACAATGAATTCTAAACACTGAATTAAAAAAAAAAGTCACCCTCCTGAGAAGTCAAATGTCCACTTCTACGTATGTAAACAGGGGAAAAAAAAAGAGATCATCACAGACTGGAGGGAATAAGTGAGGAGATATGTGTGTGGGACCCTGAACTGTGTCCTCAGAACAGAAAAAGGACATTCTTAGTCACCTGAGACCAATGGCTGTGAAAATTTTACTATGGTTATCTAAATTGATAACATGGAGAAAAGCTGGGCCAACCCTGTACTGTTACTGAAAACTTTAAAAACAAAAGCCACCTTTATTTTCCCCTTCCCTAATTTTTGTCTGGAAAAGGACCTCTGAAATCTTCCACCCCAGTTATGGGGGTGCCTGGGTGACTCAGTGGGTTAAAGCCTCTGCCTTTGGCTCAGGTCATGATCCCAGGGTCTTGGGATCGAGCCCCACATCTGGCTCTCTGTTCCACAGGGAACCTGCTTCCTCCTCTCTCTCTCTGCCTACTTGTGATCTCTGTTAAATAAATAAATAAAAATATTAAAAAAAGAAAAAAAGAAACAGGTTATAAACATCGTTTTCACTGAAGCCCTGTGCTGAATTCCTTAAAAACTTGAAGCTTTTAGGGGAGCCTGGGTGGCTCAGTGGGTTAAAGCCTCTGCCTTCGGCTCAGGTCATGATCCCAGGGTCCTGGGATTGAGCCCCGCATCGGGCTCTTTGCTCAGCAGGGAGCCTGCTTCCTCCCCTCTCTCTCTGCCTGCCTCTCTGTCTACTTGTAATCTCTGTCTGTCAAATAAAATAAATTAAAAAAAAAAATCTTAAAAAAAAAAAAACTTGAAGCTTTTATTAATCAGAATTTGAATTAAAAATAAATTTTCTTGTTACTTATTACTTATTTTTTAAAGTAATCTCTATACCAACATAGGGCTTGAGTTCACGATCCCAAGGTCAAGGGTCACATGCTACATGTGAGCTAGCCAGGGCCACTCCTGTTACTTTAAGAAATCCAAGACAATCTCATAATTACCTTAGCAGCAGCCATTGCTGTCTTTTTAGATGCTTGCTTAGCCTTTTTTGCTTCCTTGGCAGCCCTGTGGAGTTAAAAATAACTTAAGGTAATGTGTTTTACTCCCTAGGAGTAGAGTTTATTAGTAAGGGGCTAGAGTGTTTTGGGAAGGAATTATCATATTCCTTCCCCATCTGCAATTATTTGTAGGATAAATCTCAAGAGTTTGTCAATAAATGTCATTAACCACCAAGTCACCTTAACAGAGATTAGCAATTGTGCAGTAGCTTTAATTGCATAAAAAATTTCAACAAGTCATTAAGTATATACTATATTATAAACTTCTGCATTATTAAACTTTGATATTTATGACTGGCAATCTCTATATAGATGCAAGTATCAAAACACAAAATAACATAAATTAAGATTCATATGTCTACAAATCTGAACATAACCTTAATCCATCCCAACAGCTGAAATCCTCGTAATGAAGGCTTCCTCACCTGATGGCCTGTTCTCGTTGTGCCTTCCTAACTTCAGGTTTCTGATTCCTCTTGGCCATTATGTCAGCAAGAGATGCACCAGTGATGGCCCTCTGGAATTTGACTGCACGGCGGGTTCTTTTCTTTTGAATTTCTTCCTACAAAACAAAAAAAAAATGGAGTGTACTTATGAACCTTGCTTCATGAACATGGGGGAAACAAAATCTTAAGATTTGTATTTATCTTAGTGAGCTTAAGCTACTACAACAAAATACCATACTGAGAACCTGATAAACAACTTTTTTTTTTCTTTTTTTTAAAGGTAAGAACACTATTTCCATTCCTGAGGGCAAGCATCCTAAAGGTCTGCCCTCTTAGTATCATCACTCTGGGAGTTAGATTTCACCGTATGAATTTAAAGGGTATACATTCAGAGCATAGCAACAAAAATAATTCATGCAATCATTTGAAAATAAATATATAAAGAATATATATAAAAGGGGCGCCTGGGTGGCTCAGTGGGTTAAGCTGCTGCTTTCTGCTCAGGTCATGATCTCAGGATCCTAGGATCAAGTCCCGCATCAGGAAATCTCTGCTCAGCAGGGAGCCTGCTTCCTTCCCTCTCTTTGCCTACCTGTGATCTCTCTCTGTCAAATAAATAAATAAAATCTTAAAAAAAAAAAAAAGAAGAAGAAGAAGAAAAAGAATATATATAAAATACTACAACAGGCAGATAAACTTTCCAATTATAATTAGTTAAATAATCTCTGACAAATCCTGGCCATTTTTTACTACGTTAAAAAGACAAAAGTAAAACTCTGATGAAGTTAACTGGATGGTACTTCAAAAGTTTTTTTTTCTTTTTCTTCAAGATTTATTTATTTAGGAGAAAGAGGGGGGAGCATGTGTGTGCGAGTGAAGAGGGGCAGAAGGGGAGGGATAGGGTGCTTGGGTGGTTCAGTGGGTTAAGCCGCTGCCTTCGGCTCAGGTCATGATCTCAGGGTCCTGGGATCGAGTCCTGCATAGGGCTCTCTGCTCTGAGGAAGCCTGCTTCCCTCTCTCTCTCTGCCTGCCTCTTTGTCTACTTGTGATCTCTGTCAAATAAACAAATAAAAATCTTGAAAAAAAAAAAAAAAGAAGGGGAGGGATAAAGAATCCCAAGCAGAGTCTGCACTTGGAGCCCAGTCGGGCTCAATTCCACAACCATGAGACCATGACCGAAGCAGGAAGCAGGAGTCAAGACAATTTACCAACTGAGTCACTCAGGTGAGCCACTTCAAAAGTGATTCCAGTAAGACTGTTTATGGTAAACAATTTATTTCCGGAAAAAGAAAAAGAAACTATCAAACCTCAACTCACCTATTTTATTTTTACCCGAAGGACTGTCACTAGAAGAAAATCAACTGGAAAATGACTTATTACAAGAAACCTACCAAGTATGGGATGTCCAGGAATCAAGACAGTAAAATTCCAACTTTTGCAAATAAGATATGTAACATTAACCATCTTAAAGCATTTGTAGGTGTGTAACTCAGCAGCTTTAAGTACATTCACAATGTTGTGTGTAACTACCACCACTGTCCATTTCTGTAACTTTATCATTCCGAACTCTACATCCATTAAATAGCCCTCCACCATTCCTCCCTTCCTCTGCCCGACCTCTGGTAACCTCTACTTTGTCTTTATGAATTTGCCACTGTGGATACCCCATAAAGGTGGAATCATGTTACTTGTTCTTCTGTATCTGGCTTATTTCATTTAGCACAATGTCTTAAAGGTTAATCCATACTGGCTAGTTACCAGCTTTTTAAGGCCGAGTAATACTCCATCATATGTATGTAACATTTTGTTATCCATTCACCTGCTTATGGGCCATTTCCATCTTTTGGCTATTGTGAGTAACAGTGCTATGAACATTGGCATAGAAATGATCTGTATTAAGTTCCCGCTTAACAGTTTTCTTGGGTATATTTCTAGAAGTGGGGTTGCTGGATATAGTTCCATTTAACTTTTTGAGAAACTGAAATTATCTGCACAGTGCTTGTACCATCTCACATTCAGCAATGCACAAAAGTTCTATTTTTCCCACATCCTCAGCAACACTGGTAATCCCCCCACCCCTTTACTGGATAAGGACTGTCCTAATGGATGTGTCAAATCTATTTTTAAGTTAGAAATGTTTTCTTCCTCTGAACTCCCACAATATCTGTGCTTTCACCCAGGAGGTGTTCACTAAAATATCCCGAGCCTCCTGAATACTAACCCCACTGCCGTGGCGGTTTTTTTTCCTCAAAAATCTCCAACAAGCTAAAGAGCACTTCAAAATACATTCAGTCTTGAGAACAAACTAATATGCTACAAGATTCCACTGAAGTCCATTAGGACTAATCCTACAAACATATTCAAAACCGAGTTGCCATACTATTTAATTTCTACCCACTGGAACCCCTTAATTACCTCCACGGTGCCTTATAACTCAAGTGTGCATAAATGACATTTATCGGACTCTGGCAAGGGGATGCTTTCAAATTTCAATCCAACATTCCTGTGAGCCTGTGATGTATAAGGAGACTTTTTATCACTCGTGCTTTACAGCGTTAAGGGCGCTTTCCCAGAATGTCTCATTTACGACAATTTCACAGAGCAGCAACTGATGCTTAGTTTAAACTTCAGAGCCCCCAAGATCGAACTGCACTGTACTTACCGATTGTCCCTTTTTGTGCTTTCTTCTGTAGAGGACAGTCCAGTTTATCTGTCGAGGATTCCTCTTGGAAAGGAATGCGGACTCGCATTTTGCGTTAAGAAACTGGAAAACCTGTAGAAAAGGAGTTCAAAGAAGTCACCTCCTCAGGTGAAGGCAACGCAGGAGGCTGAGCTTGGAACTCTCAATACTCTAGTTCTGTCCCCTCATTTGTCCCACAGAGACCAACAGGCCTGGGTCACACAACCTGGGGTGGCACCGCGAAGGCTCTGGGGTTTGTCCTGTCTTACAGGGAAAGCGGGAAACCGAAGCTCACACCGCAGGAGAGGGCGGGGTATCAAATTCCAGGAGGCACCTAGCTCCCGTGCCTACCGGCATTAAGAGGATGTGGTCCCCCTAAAATAGCCACATACTTCGGTTGCCCACTTCCCGGACATCTGAGTTACCCAAACTCCATTTCCGACCTCACCCTAGATCAAACCTCAAGAATGGCTCACTTAAGAGGCTTCTGATCCTAACAACCACTGCCCACACGGTCCCGGAAACAAGCCTTTCAGGGACCGAGAACGACGCGGTAAATGAACACGCTCAGACCGAATTAGACCGGTCTCTCCTCTTAAGAGCACAAGCTGCGTTTGAGCGACGTGGCCTTTCACCTTCCCGTCGGTCCTGGCGTAGCGCCTGCCATGTCCGGGGTAAATCTTGTACCCACTGAAACTGCACAGCTCGACCCTGTAACAAAAAGCGAAAGCCCATTAGGGAGAGTGTCTACGGCAAGGAGAAGCGAAACCCAGAACGCGGGAGAGGAGCTATGCCCGAGGATGGAAGCGGATTGGGGTCCCAAGCTCTTGCTCACTTCATAGCTGCAGCAGCCACGAAGAAGGAAAGATGGTGAAAAGAAAGAGAGGATCATGGGAAGAAGCCTTATAAGGCAGTAGGGCAATCTCCTCCCCCAAGTCCCTTCGCTAACCCCGGCGCTCAGTGATGACGTCTATCACCGCCGCCTCTTTCCTCTGGAAGCCGTGCCTGTTCTCGGAGCGAGAGGAAGGTAGACGGTCACTTAGGCTGGTGGTGGTTTTCTGAGTCATTCTGTCTCCCACGGCCAAGTGTCCTAGAGCTATCGTCCTGCAGCACGGAATGTGAACTCCATAGTTTAGTGATCTGCAGACAATACCCACAGGTAAACTTAAAGTCACATTTTGCCTTCCATGTTGGCCCATTTCCACAACCAACACAATTAAATTTTATCGTTTCACTTTTGGAAAATAGTAATGACATCTGAACTGTCTCCCACGCCTTGCTAATCGAATTGTACATGACGGCGCCTTGCATTAATTATGATTAGCATTCATTGAATTCTCTTTCTGTGCCAGGAATTATGCCAAATAATTTTCATTAGTTTATTCAGGTTACAAAACCCCTATTAAGTAACCGCTGAAGCACTGCAAAATGACAGCTGCCTGTCTGGGAAAAGGTAGATTTCAACTTCTGCGAACTGCAGTCCAGGGACTGGTGGATGGTTGCACAGGGAAGGGCAAAGCTTTTGTCTGGAGACCTGGAAAAGGGAGCTCTGGCCAAGCCCACAGGGAGGGCCAGTGCTTCTATTGCTTGAGCCCTTAAGTGACGCTAGAAACAAGCGTGTTGGGAAGTGGCAAGAGACAATTCTTGAATTGTGTGTTGGGAGTATTTGACTAGGAAACCAAATATAAGGATTGACTGATGCTGCCTATATAAGCTGCTTACTCTAAAAAGGTAGTTAAAAAGGTTTGAAAAGTCCAATAACGTGGCCGACTGATATTAAGAAAGCTGTAGAGTTATGTTGGACCAGTCTCAAGAATAAGTTAATGGCCACCTGGCTGGTTCAGTCAGTGGAGCGTGTGACTCTTGATCTTGGGATTGTGAGTTTGATCTCCACCTTGGGTGAAAAATAAAATTTAAAAAATGAATTAATAGAGATCAGCATGGAATTGAAAAGAGAAGAGGAGGAATTTGACAGTCTGACCAGCTCTGACCAGCTTTTCAGAATACCTAGTATACTTGGAAGACATTCTCCAAATAGACTGTAGGCAGATGGATGCCTCAGGCTTCCATGGCTTGATGAACTTAGTCACCTGACATTCATATAGTTCTCTTGGTTTTAAATCACCGCTGATTAATGTTTGATCACTAAAGAAAAAGAAAGAGAGAGAGAAGAAAACCACCTGGCTTCTACAAGCTCCAAGCCCAGCTGGATATGAGTAGAGGATGGAGCCCAGATGTACAAGCAGGAATTGGTCCACAGAACCCCAGAATTTATAGTACCTTCCCAAGCATTTTAGGAAGATTTTATTTTACTGGTCTTCAAAATTCAGTTTGGTCTGAGTAGCTCTGTGGAGGAAAAGCAGAAAACTAGATCTTAGGGATTTTAGTTCGTTCTTTTACTCTTTCTTGGAGGGCATTCTTGGGTTGGCAACACAGGGTTCTTTGTAACACATTGTGTTTATCACACCCTAAATTGTGCTCAAATACTCTTAGAATAGGAAGAGGGTATACAAAAGCCCCTAAAAGTATTTTATATCGTATAAGACAGCTTCCAACAGCATCCATAAATTTTTGGTTACTTTATCCTTACATTCTCTTTTATTATTTTATTTTTAAAAAGATTTTATTTATTTATTTGACAGAAAGATCACAAGTAGGCAGAGAGGCAGACAGAGAGAGATGGGGACACAGGCTCCCCACTGAGCAGAGAGCCCAGTGTGGGGCTCTATCCCGGTGCGAGGCTCAATCCCAGGACCCCTAGATCATGACCTGAGCCAAAGACAGAGGCTTAACCCACTGAGCCATCCAGGAGCCCCTTCTTTTATTTTTTTATTTGGAGCCTAACGCAGGCCTTGAACTTAAAACCCTGAGATCAAGACCTGAGCTGAGACCAAGAGTTGGGCACTTAAGCAGTTGAGCCACTCAGGCACCCCACCTTACATTCTCTTTTATAGGCAAAAGGCTCAGCTGTCCTTTCTTCTCATTTATTTCCTTATGGAACAATACTAAACCAAAGTTGGCCTTCTTCTCCACCTCTTAAAGTTCCTGAGAAAAGATCATTCTTCTGTTCATTGCTTCTTCACCTCTTACATATGCTTACTTGCTGTATTAGTTTTCTGTGGTCACTATAACAAATTAACCACAAACTTGGTAATTTAGAAGTTCAGAAATACATTCTTTTGGTTCTGCAGGCCAGAAGTCTAACATGAATAACATTGGGCTGAAATCAACATATCCTTGCTCCAGACTCTGGAAGCTTAGGGACAGAACATGTTCCTTGCTCTTATGTTTCCACTCAGATAAACTGTCTTGAATTCCTATCCCAGAGAAACGCTGAGATCATAAATGCTTGTTGTTTTAAACCATTATGTTTAGGAGTTGACATAGCAATGGATAGTTAATAGAGGAGATAAGGAAATTGTGAAGATGGGAACTTAGTGAATAATGATATCATTTGTCTAAAGGACAGATAAAAGAAAGGAGCATGTTTGTGGGGGTAAAGGGTCGATTTTTCAAAGTCAGAGCTCAAGATGCCTATAGTACATTAAGGTGGAGCTGTGTTTTAGGAAGTTAAACAAATTCAAAGGAGTGTTTGTAATATGATATATTTTAAGAGTAATGGACATACAGGTGATAGAATGTGTGGTGATATCACCTAGTATTACAGGCTGCCTTCTTTGGAAGCATTTCTTGAGACTGTGTTTAGGATGTAAGATGTTTAGTAGGGATCTAGTCCTGTGAAAGGAGAGGGGAGAAAGCAATATGTGGCAGAAGTTAAATAAATTACTGGCCCAACCAAACCTCAGTCAACCCCAGCGGGAGCTCTGGAACAGTTACTGCCTGAGTATTCCATGTTTGACGAAATAATCAACTTTGTTTATACTCCCACGTTGTCACCAGATGTGTGTTGCCCCAGAGAGATCATGACCCAAGTAAGGTGTTCTTAGTAGCTGAGCCAGATCCTACTGATAGGTGGGGATACCAGTGACAATGATCAATGTCTACTGTTTGACAGCAAGCCCTTGCTTGTAGAGGGATCTGGACATTGCATCTCTGTGTCTACCACCCCCACAAAGAGTGACTAGAGTGAATCAGCAAAAAAGAATCTAGAAATACAGTATTTAAGGGATAGGGGAATGGAGGGAGAATCATCTGAAGAAGGATGAACAGATGAGGTTAAAGGAGATAGAGTCCATGACAGTCATTTCAGAGAAGCCTATGGAAGTTTCAACAGTGCTAAAAGCCTCATAAAGTTCCAGTAAGACAGTAACAGGAATGTAAACATGAATGCCTTTGGAACGACTCAGCCCCATTTTTAGTGTTTCCCCCCATAGCATTCTCTTCACAGGTGTGGGAGGGATATACCTTTTTAGAATCTGGAGCAATACTGAACCAAAGTAGAATCTACCACCATAGTTCCTGGAAGGCTGGTCAATCCGAAGATTCTCAGGCATTGACTTCAGGGAAGGCTCTGAAATGAATGCCTAGTAACTAGATTAGAAAATTAGTAGGTTTAAAAACCATATGGCATTAAAAACTATGAAGCTTTCTTTAAAATTATGAAGCATTAATGGGGTGCATACCTGGTTCAGTTGGTAGAACAGACAACTCTTGATATTGGGATCATGGATTTGAGCCCTACGTTGGGTATAGAGATTACTTAAAAAATAAAATTATGAAGTATTATTAAAATAAAAATTATGAAGTAACTTTAAAATCTAAATCTAATCAAGTCTTCATATATCTAGCTACTAATTCTATGATATACAGGGGACAGGAACTTGTGAAACAATTCCACAGGGATGCAATTGGCATCTGCAGGATGACTTAAATTCTTCAACAATATGTGAATTGAAAGGAAAAAGAGAGATTAGAGCCTATGGACAGGATTACCTGCACAAATAATTTTCAGGACCCAGTGAAAATGAAAGTTGGACCCCCTTTTTCAAATAGAAGGATACAGATATAAAATATTAAGCTATTTCCTTTCTTCAGTAATCTATCTCGATGTTTTATGCTCTTTTCTCATTTGCTGTTTAATGTCATGCTTCCTCAGGCAAGGACATTCTCTAGAGTAGTGTAGCCCCTCATAGGTGCCCAGGGACCTGCCTTGTGACTTGATGCATGTACTGGAACACATGAGGTCCAGCCAGCTCTTTGGTTGCCCTTACTGTGAGATCTGGACCAACATGTTATGTGCTGCAACGCAGGGCTGGGGTGGCACTGTCAAGGTGGCCATCTCCTTATACTGTGTTCCTGCCTAACTCACAGTGAACGGGCAATCCCCTGGGATGTGTTGTGTACCTGGGTCCTGGATGGGGGTGGGCATCAAGCTGCTTGCTGAATGAAGGCCATTAGGCTTGCTTTGGTGAGTGTGGTGCTGGGAGTCAGTGTGAAAGTGAGGAAGCAGCAGGAAGTGAACCTGCCTGTGAGCTGAGGCTCCAAACCCCAGGCATATGCCCTATTATTCCCATTGTACTTCGCTAAAGAACACAAATTCAAAGATACAATTACCACTATCCAAGACAGCAAATGCAGGGCATTAAACCCCAGGTGTGGGATGCCCCGTTCAGTTGCATTGGTTGCACAACTTGAAGTTGGTTCTACCTATGGATTAAAATAAATTTTATTTAATTTATTTTTTATTTATTGTTTTTAAAAATTTTATTCATTTATTTGAGAGAGAGAAGGAGAGAGTTCAAGAGGAGATAGGGTCAGAAGGAGAAGCAGACTCCCTGCTGAGCAGGGATCCTGATGTGGGATCAATCCCTGGTCTGGGATTATGACCTGAGCTGAAGGCAGCTGCCCAATGGACTGAGCCACTCAGGCGCCCTGAGAAATTTTTAAGAAGTATTTTATTTATTCATTCATGAGAAAGAGAGATAGAGGGGCAAAGGGAGAAGCAGGCTCCCTGCTCTATCCCAGGATTCTGGGATCATGATTTGAGCTGAAGGCAGACACTTAACCAACTGAGCCACCCAGGTGCCCAGATTAAAAGAAATTTAAGAACTTCTCCAACCAATTGCAATGTATGGGTCTTATTTGAGGCCTGATTTGAACAAACATGCTGGACAGACCGTGGGGGTAATTTGAATATTGATTTGGATTTTTGATGATATTAAAATGTACTGTTAGTTCTTTAGGTATTCTAATTTTACTGTGATCATGTTCAGTTTTAAAAAGTGTTCTTATATTTTCAGGTACATACTAAATATTTACAGATGAAATAGCATGATGTTTGAGATTTGTCTTAAAATAAGAGAGCAGGGGTGCCTGGGTGGCTTGGTGAGTTAAGCCTCTGCCTTTGGCTCAGGTCATGATCTCAGGGTACTGGGATCAAGCCCTGCATCACATCGCATAGAGCTCTCTGCTCAATGGGGAGCCTGCTTCCCCTTCTCTCTTTGCCTGCCTCTCTGCCTACTTGTGATCTCTGTCACAGAAATAAAATCTTAAAAAAAAAATGAGAGAGTAGCCACTGGGTAAGGGCATGGATGAAAAAATGACCAAGACTGGATAGGAGTTGAAGCTGGTATTGGGTAGCAGAGTTCTTAAAACAGTTTCTACATTGTTATGTATTCTTTTATTATTTATTATTATTTTTTATTTCTTATTTATTTTTTAAGATTTTATTTATTTACCAGAGAGAGCGCACAAGCAGCAGAACTTCAGGCAGAGGGAGAAGCAGGCTCCCCACTGAGCAGGGAGCCCAAGATCTTGACCAGAGCTGAGGGCAGCCCAGCCCCTTAACTGAACCACCCAGGCCCCTGACTCTTTTAAATACTTTCTGTAATAAAAAGTTTCAAAGAATTATAATGTGCTTTGGGATAGAAAGATTTAAGTCCCACAATTCAATCCTGGAAAATAGGAAGGGTAAGCACCGTTTGTATTATCCTGTAATTTAATTTTTTTTTTTAATTAAAAAATACTTTAGGGGAACCTGCTGGCTCAGTTTGGAAGAGCTCATGACTGTTGATCTCAGGGTCATGACCTTGAGCCCCACATTGGCTATAGAGATTATGTAAATAAATAAAACTTCAAAAATACAGGGGTACCTGGTTGGCTCAGTCATGTAAGTGTCTGTCTTCAGCTCGAGTCATGATCTCAGGGTCCTGGGATCGAGCTCCACAGTGGGTTCTCTGCTCAATAGGGAGTCTGCTTCTCCTTCTCCCTACAGCTCTGCCTGCCTGTGCTCTCACTCTCTCTCTGTCAAGTAAATAAATACAACCTTAAAAACAAAACAAAACTTTAAAGATAAGGGGCATCTGGGTGGTTCAGTCAGTTAAGCATCTGACTTTTGGCTTCCACTTAGGTCATGATCTCATGGGATTAAGCCCATAGTTGGGCTCCAAACTCAGTGGAAATGCACCTAAGATTCTCTCCCTCTCTGTCTGCTCCCCCCTGCCTCCTGTGTACCCTCTCTATCAAAAGATAAATCTTTAAAAAAAAAAACCTAAATACTTTATACAAGAACAGCAGCTATATACATAATAAATACAGGAAAACATAGGAAACAATAGAGTGTCCCATCAGTAAGTAAGCACATAAACAAACTATAATATATATTTATACAATGGACTACTACACAGAAATAAAATGGAATGAACTTTTGATTTACACATCAACATATGAGTACCAAAAACATTATGCTTAGTAGAAGTAGCCTTACCAAAAAAAAAATTCTTACTGTATGATTTTATATATATTGAGTTCTACACTGTGCAAAACTAAATTTTGATGGGAAAAAAATCACAACAGTGGTTGCTTCTGAGTGAGAAGAGGATTGAGTGGGAAGTATAGAAGCGAACTTTCTGTGTAATGTTCTATATTTGTATAGATTTTTGGGTTAACTACACAGTTTGTCAAAACTCAGAGAGTGTTTAGCGTGCCTAAGTGGCTCAGTTGGTCTCAGGTCATGATATCAGGGTGATGGGATCAAGCCCTCCTGCTCCTCTCCCCCTACCACCACCCTGTATCAGCGCCCCCCTCAGCACCAGAGTCTGCTTGTCCCTCTCCCTCTGCTCTTCTCCCTACTCAAATAAATAAATAAAATCCTAAAAACAAAAACAAAAACAAAAAACACTTCAAGAAATATTTATTAAGATTTGAGCATTTCACTGTATGTAGCTGTTACTTTAAAAGAAAGGAAACTAGGTACATATTGAGTACTAAATACTGGCTTAAGTAAATAGAGGGGAGTGTACTGAAATGTCAAAAAACAAACTGGATGAAGGGATACATAAATGGATAGATATGTTGTAAAACAAACATGATAAAATGTTGATAAAAGAATCAAAGTAGTGGGGCGCCTGGGTGGCTCAGTGGGTTAAGCTGCTGCCTTCCACTCGGGTCATGATCTCAGGGTCTTAGGATCCAGCCCCACATTGGGCCCTCTGCTCAGCAGGGAACCTGCTTCCTCTTCTCTCTCTGCCTGCCTCTGCCTACTTGTGATCTCTCTCTGTCAAATAAATAAATAAAATCTTAAAAAAAAAAAAAGAATCAAAGTAGTGAGTTTGAGTGCTCACTATGGAATTCTTTCAGATTTTCTATATATTGGAAATTTTTCATAATAAGATGTTGGAAAATAATTAAAGGGAGCCCTCTTCAGGAAGAAACTGGTATTACCAATTGGCTCAAAAATGCAAGAGTAGTGGTGTTTGTATAGTTCAGTATGTATGTAGTAACTGATTACTATTTTCATATATTCTGTTTTTTAAAAATATTTTATTTATTTATTTGATACATAGACCATGAGAGGAAACACAAGCAGGGGGAGTGAGAGAGAGGGAAATGCAGGCCTCCCACTGATCAGGGAGCAGGATGTGGGGCTCAATGAGGGACTCAATTCCAGGACCTTGGGATCATGACCTGAGCCCATGGAAGATGCTTAACAATTGAGCCACTCAGGCACCACTAATTCTTTTGGTTCTTACTCATGTACTCAAGCTATTTTCTTTGGCTGGAAATCTTTCCTCTTTTTCTTTTCTTTTTTTTTTTTTTTTAAAGATTTTATTTATTTATTTGACAGAGAGAGATCACAAATAGGCAGAGAGGCAGGCAGAGAGAGAGGGGAGGAAGCAGGCTCCCTGCTGAGCAGAGAGCCCGATGTGGGACTCGATCCTAGGACCCTGAGATCATGACCCGAGCCGAAGGCAGCGGCTCAACCCACTGGGCCACCCAGATGCCCCTTTCCTCTCTTTCACTGGCTAACTTCCTACTCAGATTGTAGTTCATCTAAAACAGAGATCTGCAAATAGTAAATATTTTAGGCTTTATGGTCTAATAGGCAAGATTGAGGACATTATGTAGGTATATAATGAGAAAAAAATGTTCACAGTATTTTCTTTGATGAAATTTAAATATAACCACAGTATTGAGTATGAGTTTTTATAAAACAGGTCTACTAAAGAGAAAAATGAAATTCTTTTTGGGAGAGGTGGAGGATGGACATTTCTCTCTCTTTTTAAAAGATTTTATTTATTTGAGAGAGAGTGTGTGTATGAGTGGGAGGAGGGGCAAAGGGAGAGAGAGAAGCTGACTCTTCGCCCAGCAAGGAGCCCGATTTGGGACTCAATCCCAGGACCTGGAGATCATGACCTGAGGTGAAGGTAGCCACCCAAGTGACTAAGCCACCCAGGTGCCCCTAAGACATTTCTCTGAATTAGGGTCCAAAGTTTTTCCCTACCACCAGAATCAATTTCTAGTGATTGTTTGCTTATCCTGACCTGTAATGATGTTTTACATATTTCATCTTTGAAAAATATGTTTTCACCCAGATAAATACTGCTAAATATTGATATCAGTCCATATGATAATTGAGCATGTCAATCTTCTAGAAGACAGTTATAGAATTAGATTATTCTTTGGAAATTTTCCTTTTAGCATGATTAATAATTATTTCCAATTGAAAGTTAAATGAAAGCTCAGTTACACAGTTAAATGGGTCTCGAAATATGTAAGTTTCCTTTGTATTTGCTTGGAGGTCTTTCAATACTGCTAAAAATGTAGTTTGAGCTTGAAAGTATAACCATTGCAAATTTGTATGAGAATGGAGATCTTGCTTTTTGTTTTAATTTATAAAACTTGTTTAAACTTGTTATTTTTTTGTCAAAATGACTTTACTATAGAATTTTGCATCTAAGTGCTGTGTTTTACAATTTTAGGTTGAGTTCATTAAGAAGCATCATTAAATGATCAACATTTGCAAATTAGCAAAATGAATTTTTTTTTAAGATTTTATTTATTTGACAGAGAGAAAGAGTGTATAAGCAGGGGGAGCAACAGAGGCAGAGAGAGAAGCAGGCTCTCCACTGAGCAGAGAGCCCAGTGAAGGATGTCATCCCAGGAACCCAGGATCATGACCTAAGCTGATGGCAGGCACTTAACAGAAGGAGCCACCCAGTTGCCCGAAAAATGAATTTTAAAGCCTTTCTCTCAGTGTTTCATAATAGTGGTTGGGGGGAGGTTCTTTTCATTTAGAACAATTTCAGTCTTCACCCTAAGCTTAAAAAAAAAAATCCTATAGGGGTGCCTGGGTGGCTTATTCCGTTGAGCATCCCACTCTTGATTTCAGCTCAGCTCATGATCTCAGGGTTGTGGCATTGTGCCCTCCACTGGGCTCTGTGCTTAGCAGGGATTCTGCTTGAGATTCTCCCCCTTTCTGTCTGGGGCTCTCCCCCAGCTTGTACTCATGTCCTCTCAAATGAGTAAATAAATAAATTATTTTTTAAAGATTTTATTTATTTATTCATTTGACAGAGAGATGGAGAGAGAGCACAAGTAGGCAGAGCTGCAAGCAGAAGGAGAGGGAGAAGCAAGCTCCCTGCTGAGCAGGGAGCCAGATGGGGGGCTCTATCGCAGGACCCTGAGACCATGACCTGAGCCGAAGGCAGAGGCTTAACCCACTGAGCCACCCAGACGCCCCTAAATAAATAAATCTTAAAAAAAAAATCACAATAAAAAGTTATCAAATGCTGTGTGGTAGGGCAAGTCAGATATTCAGTTGCTAATTCTGACAAGAATTCATAGACTGATAGCAAATGAAGTCCATGAGAACAAATGTAGTTTACTGTTAGCACTACTGGTTCAATAACACATGGTAAATTCAAATGTTTTCCACAAAGTACCTGTTGACTGATAGTACAATGATGTTGCAACCATAGTCTATAACACCGTACCTTTTCACAGGTGTTTTATTAAGTCTGTTAAGCTGATCCTTTTCCTACTTACTTAAGTTGAAACACATCATAGCTAATTTCACTTCAGGTATAATCAGTTAATGTTTTCTCAACTTCTTTATGAATATCCTCACCTGTTTCATGCAGCCTATTCTTAGAGGCTATTCATCAGTCATTTCAGACGTTGACTTTCTGAACAAACAGGCACAAATCAGTTGTATCAGTAACATTTATTAAGAGCCGTGGAAAACATTCAAAATAATTTTCCTTCATTTATTAAGAGCCGTGGAAAACATTCAAAATAATTTTCCTTCACTAAATAATTTAAATTGACTATCAGTGCTGTTCCCAGAGCTTTAACACCTAAAGCAGCTGTTCTTACCTAAAGGCTAATGGTCTTAAACCAGTTTATTTTTTCTGGATACATTTTATAAAAAAATGTATTTATTTGACAGAGAGAGATCACAAGTAGGCAGAGAGGCTGGCAGACAGAGAGAGAGAGAGGGAAGCAGGCTCCTGCTGAGCAGAGAGCCTGATGTGGGACTTGATCCCAGGACCCTGAGATCATGACCTGAGCGGAAGGCAGAGGCTTCACCCACTGGGCCACCCCAGCACCCTCTGGATACATTGCTTAAGCAACTGCAGCTTTCTTTCTTCTTTTCTTCTTTGAAAAAATTTTACTATGATGAGATATCTGTTAAATTTTTCTAACTTTTCTGATTGATTGCTGTGATTTGGGACTATTGTGATGGCTGGTTAGTATGGTAAGGTAGACATATATTGTATTCTTTAAGCACAGATAATGGTTATGGCATAATAACATAATGCTTTGCAATCTAATTTGATAAAATAATCACATTTCACTGTATCTTGAAGATGGAATGTCTTTTTTTTTTTTTTTTTAAGATTTTATTTATTTATTTAAGAGAGAGACAGTGAGAGAGAGCATGAGCGAGGAGAAGGTCAGAGGGAGAAGCAGACTCTCCATGGAGCTGGGAGCCTGATGTGGGACTCGTCCCGGAACTCCAGGATCATGACCTGAGCCGAAGGCAGTCGTCCAACCAACTGAGCCATCCAGGCGTCCCGAAGATGGAATGTCTTAAGTCTACTTTTTTCTTTTTTTCTTTTGCTTGACAGGTATATGTTGGTAATAAAAAAAAATGTCACAGTGTGGTGATATGCATGCACTTGAAATGGTGTCAAGTAAAAATATATTTTGGTGATTTGTAGTATGTAGCAGCAGTCTGAAGTGATAAGAATGACACATGGTGTCAATTATGAATATTCTGTTGTTCTGTAAATGCAGCCATAGACAGTAGGTAAATAAGTACGGCTGTATTCCAAAACTATTTTATTTATGGGTACTGAAATTTGAGTTGCGTATAATTTTATGTGTCATAAATTGTTACTATTCTTTTGTTTTTTTTCCAGCCACATAAAATGTAAAAGCTGTAATCAGCTGTAGACTGTACAAAAGCAGGAGGTAGGGTTCAGCTTATAGGGCATAGTTACCCAACTGCCTGTGGAGAATAGCTACATAAAGTAGCCTTTTGAGTTTATTTTACTTGAAGGGATGAAAAGGAGTTTGTGATTTTCTTCATAACATTCTCTGTTCTCTAGTTTTCTCTCCTCCTTTTTTTTTTTTTTTAATTTTGAGTAAGCTCCATGCCCAGTGGAATTTTAATTCACAACCCTGACATTAAGAGTCACATGCTCTACTGACTGAGCCAGCCAGGCACCCGTTGGGAGTTTATATTTTAGTTTAAAGAGATTGTTATTCATATTCTTTCTGTATTATAGACTTTTTATTGTGGTTAAGTATGAAAATCCTAGTGATTTCAAAATTTTAAAAGTATAATTTCAGAAGAGAAAAAGCTGACAGATATATATCAGTATGCTTTATATTTTTATGCTTGATATTATTCTTTCAATTGGAAAACAAGAAAAAGTAAAAAAATATTTAAAGGGTATGAGATGGCCAAAATTAAATCACAGAGAAATTTTCAAAGCATTTTTTTTTAAAGATTTTATTTATTTATTTGACAAAGAGGGAGATCACAAATAGGCAGAGAGGCAAGCAGAGAGAGGGGGAAGCAGGCTCCCTGCTGAGCAGAGAACCAAATTGTGGGGCTCAATTCCAGGACCCTGAGATCATGACCTGAACTGAAGGCACAGGCTTAACCCACTGAACCACTCAGTTGCCCCTCAAAGCATATTTTTTGAAATTTTGTATAGTATATAATCATTTTTTTAAAAAGATTTTATTTATTTATTTGACAGAGATCACAAGTAGACAGAGAGGCAGGCAGAGAGAGAGAGAGGAAGAAGCAGGCTCCCTGCCCAGCAGAGAGCCCGATGTGGAGCTCGATCCCAGGACCCTGGGATCATGACCTGAGCCGAAGGCAGCGGCTTAACCCACTGAGCCACCCAGGCGCCCCTCATTTTTGTTTTAAAAAAATATGAGAGGCAAGGATCTAGATATATTCCCACCAATAAGAGATTGAAAAGAAACACACCAACATGTTAACAGTGACTTCTCTCAGTAGGAGGGTTATGGAAACTTTATTTTTTGCTTGCCTGTTTTCTAACATTTTTACAATAACATATTTTTAAGAATAAACAGATACATGCTACATTATTTCAAAATAGTGTATTTTGAAGGGCAAAGAGGACGTCTCGAGATATTTAGACTCCTTTGGATATTATTTTTTTTAATTAAATTTGTTACATTCTGTGCATAAGCAACTGTGTAGCAAAGCTATTCTAATCATTACTGTAGATGGATCACTTATACCAGCCACGCGGTTATATGCCATCTCTCAGAGGCACATAATTCACCTAAACTCTGAATTTTCTTTCTCTTCAGAGAAGTCTATTCCAAATGGACAAATTTTTCATATCTCTATATGATGTCAACAGAGCCCCAAATGAGGTGGACCATCCTATATAATTATAGAATAAAAACTTCAGTATTGAGGAGCCTGGGTGACTCGTTCAGCTAAGCATCCAACTCCTGATCTCAACTCAGGTCTTGATCTCAGTGTTGTGAATTCAAGCCCCATGTTGGGCTCTATGCCTCCCCACGCCCCCAAAAAAGATTTCAGTATTTAAAAGCTACTTGGGGGGCGCCTGGGTGGCTCAGTGGGTTAGAGCCGCTGCCTTCGGCTCGGGTCATGATCTCAGGGTCCTGGGATCGAGCCCCACATCGGGCTCTCTGCTCAGCGGGGAGCCTGCTTCCTCCTCTCTCTCTGCCTGCCTCTCTGCCTACTTGTGATCTCTGTCTGTCAAATAAATAAATAAAATCTTAAAAGCTACTTGGAAGTTGATTATTCCTCTTCCCCTCCCCTCACCCACTCACCCGTATTACAGGTTCTCCAGAGAAAGAGAACTAATAGTATGTACACACACATATATATAGGAAGAGATTTATTGTAAGGAATTGGCTCACATGATTATGGAACCTGCCAAGTTCAAAACTAGCAGGGTGGGCTGTTGGAAACCCAGCAAGGAGTTAATGTTGCAGTTAAATCCAAAGGCTGTCTGCCACAGAATTCCATGCTATTTGGCAGAGGTCGGTCTTTTGTTCTCTTCATATCTTCAGATGTTGGGATGAGGCCACCCCACATATGGAGGGCATTCTGCTTTACTCAGAGTCTATGAATTTAAATGTAAATCTTACCCAAAAAATACTCTCATAGAAACATCCAAAATAATGTTTGATCACATATCTGGGTACTGTGGCCTAGCCAACTTGACATAAAATTAACTGTCATACCCTCTAATTTAAAAAAAAAAATGAATCAAGGGGCACCTGGGTGGCTTAGTTGGTTGGGGGACCAACTCCTGATTTTAGCTCAGGTCATGACCTCGGGGTCGTGGGACTGAACCCTGCATGGAGCCCCCTATCGGGTTCCAGGTTCTGCACTCAGTGGGGAGTCTGCTTGAGTCTGCACTCAGTGGGGAGTCTCTTTCTCCCTCTCCTTCTGCCCCTCACCCGCTCTTGTGCTCACTCTCTCTCAAATTAATTAATTAAAAAAAAAGTGAATCAAGTTGGGGGTGGGGAGTAATACTACCACTCATAAATGAACTTTTTGAGATTTAAGCAGTTTTCCAAGTACAAAGGAAAGAGAAATTCTTATTTACACATTCACTTAATTTTTAACTGGAAATATGATGAATCCCTTTTATAGGTTTAATTCCTTTTGGAAACACTTCAAAAGACATGATGAATAAAATAAAAATGTCAAGGATTCCTTTATTACTCTTTTTTTTTTTTTCTTTTGACAGAGAGAGATCACAAGTAGGCAGAGAGGCAGGCAGAGAGAGAGAGAGAGAGAGAGAGAGAGGAGGAAGCAGGCTCCCTGCCGAGCAGAGAGCCCGATGCGGGACTCGATCCTAGGACCCTGAGATCATGACCTGAGCCGAAGGCAGTGGCTTAACCCACTGAGCCACCCAGGCACCCCCTTTTATTACTCTTTTATTTTTTTTTTTTAAAGATTTTATTTATTTATTTGACAGAGAGAGAGATCACAAGTAGGGAGAGAGAGGAGGAAGCAAGCTCTCTGCCGAGCAGAGAGCCCGATGCGGGGCTCGATCCCAGGACCCTGGGATCAGGGCCTGAGCCAAAGGCAGAGGCTTTAAGCCACTGAGCCACCCAGGCGCCCCTTATTACTCTTTTAAACCAAAGACAACTTTTACCCAGTTAATTATGAAAAGGCACCTGAAAAATATCTCATAGAGGCTTTATTCTGGAAATTTGTTTATACTTCCACTTTTTCTTTTCCACAGGTATTAGCTGATGTATTACACCAGGAAAAAATAAAAATTTTAGAATCTCATCTTGAGTTGGCTAGGTCCTTTATATTCATTATTTTGGCCCTTGCATTTATTTATAATTAATTTATCTATTTATTGATAATTGATACTTGAAGACTGTTCTGTCCACCAAAGAAATCTTATTGCTTTAGAGAATGGTAAGCTAGCAGTTTATATCCAGTGGGCATGGTGGAGAAAGTCATTCACTGGTTCCCCATCCCGTTTTGTTTCCTCTATCTGGAAGAGCTTCCTATTTGTTCACCCCTAATCTCTGGATAGAGCCTAAATGGAACCTTTTTGTAGTAATAAGGAAGAGCAACCAGCTTCTCTGTCCAAATATTATTGTAGAATTTTGTTACTGAAATTCTTTAACTTCAGTTCTAACCTTCTTTTTTGATTTCCAGACCACTTCAATAATCTGAATAAATTGCAGCTTTTCTTCCAGACAGGTGAACAGACAAAACATATGAAACTATTAGTGTATAACTTTTTGCACTGTTCGGGTTTTGTTATCATGTGTGTGTAATGCCTATTAAATAATAATAAATAATAACGAGGAGAGTTAGTGCTCATTTAGGATTTCTAGATAACCCATGGATAAATATATCATAGTGGCAGTCTTTCCTTCCATGTCATAGGTCACAGATAAGGGAGTAGGACCATAAGAATCTACCAATGAATATTAACCAAAGAAGAAAGGCACCTAAACTTTCATATAAAGATTTTTTTATTGTAAAAATTAGCACATTTCAAAAACCTTTACAATGTCAAAATTCTTTATATTGAGACAGAAACTAAAAGGACCCCATGAAAGAAAACTTTTTTTTTTTTTTTTTTTTTTTTTTTTTGCTCCTTTTCCTGCTTATATTCTTGCTAGGATCTGAAATCCTGCCCTACACATTGCTTAAAGTAGCAATAATTGTATGTCCTCCTTGTAAATGTCAAGGAGTTAATGATTTTTTTTTGGCATCTTCCAGCACAATAGGTAATATCTAAGCAGTGACAAGTCGGGGTCATCATGAATATTTTCCAAGACCACTGACTCCAGACACCTTGACACCTAGATCCCTGGCTCCAGGCTGTAAGTGATTTATGGAGGACACCTGAGTATTTGCCCTAGTTTTTTTTTTTTTTTTTTTAAGATTTTATTTATTTATTTGACAGACAGAGATCACAAGTAGGCAGAGAGGCAGGCAGAGAGAGAGAGAGAGAGGGAAGCAGGCTTCCCGCGGAGCAGGGAGCCTGATGCGGGGCTCGATCCCAGGACCCTGAGATCATGACCCCAGCCGAAGGCAGCAGCCCAAACCACTGAGCCACCCAGGCGCCCCTTGCCCTTGTTTTGACCAGTTCCTAGATGCCTGACAGGACATGTATACCTCACCACCATCTTCAGTAAAAACCCAGACCCCAAGCAAAGACGAGATGCATTTTCCTTTTCCTTTCTGAGTCTCCCAGATGCTCCATCTGTATCTGCTCTCTCTATATCTTCAGTAAACTCTGCTTTCACTTCCTCTCAGCTCAATTTGATTTCTTTCCTGCATGAAGCCAAGGATCCTGTTGGCTGGTCCTGTGGGAACCCCTCTGGGTCCTTAGACCTGGCCAGTCTGCATCATTAAGAGCTTTGCCATTTTAAAACTTTGAAACTTCAAAGTTATTATTACATTTACTTTTTAAAAATATAAGCTTTTATCCTAATTAGAAGACCTGTGTTTTGTCAAGATACATTGCACTATCCACAAATGTTTTAGTTTCCCATCTCTTTGTGTTATCTAAACTTGTTATCTAAACTTTAAAACTTCGAAGTTATTATTACATTTACTTTTTAAAAATATAAGCTTTCATCCTAATTAGAAGACCTCCTGTGTTTTATCAAGATACATTGCACTATCCACAAATGTTTTAGTTTCCCATCTCTTTGTGTTATCTAAACTGAAACTGCTGTTAAAGGTTACCATCCACTATTAGAACAGTCTCCTTCCTGCCACTGTTCTACTCTTCAGTTCCTCCTTGTTATATGAGCCTTTTAACCTTTTTAAACACAAGTTTCATTCTGTCAACCCCTCATTCAAAAACACCAAGTGAAAAGTAGTGGAACGAAAGGTGAGAGGTAGGATGAGGACAGATAGATTATGCTAGCGCTCAAAAGTTGAATTACAAGAGAAAAGTATTTGAGGAAAAGATTAACATGATAAAAGGTGTTTTACTTATCTCTCTGCCTGTAGCCCTGGGCAGAGGCTTTAGAGCTGCAGGATACAAGTCAGGGCAATCCGCTGTTGCAGAGATCTGGTATGCCTTGCTGATAGAAAGGAAAAGTATTATGGAGCCTAGGCCTGACACCCCCCACCCCGCGCCCGCCCACCAAATGCTACTTTGTTGAGAGGTTCATAGTGTTGGTTAGTAGAATCCTATTGAACTTGCAAAGTTCAATATATATACACAAGATGAGACAGTTTAGTTACAGTGTAGCAATTTGATTTTAGATGTACATGCTGTATCTTAAGCACAAGAGTTTCTGAAGTGTGATTTTAAAGGGTTGCTCGTTCACTTAGGATGTGGGACTGTGCCCAGGAACATCTGGCCACTCTTTTATGGATCCACAGCTATACTTAGTTGATCCCATAAAGGGAATACTTCCCTCTGGATTCTAGGTCAGATTAACCAGACAAAATTCTGGTTCTGCTGTTGCTATAAACGTGCAGGAACCTGTGCTCCTTTTGGTGCCCTCTGAGCTTCCAGGATCCCTTGCCCAGGTCATTATCCTTTCTCCCTCCCTGAGCTAGAGACGCCCTTCAATCCTTACCAGGTATTCCAGCAAACAAAGTTGGAGGCGGTATTCAAACCTGCTTTGTTCTTACACCTGTGATATAAGATTGTGTTTCCTAAATAAGGGGTCTCTTGGTTAGATGAGAAAGATTTCTAGTCTTAATTACCTCTTCAGAACTAGGAAATTTGTCTTGAGAATAAAACTGGGAAATCGAGTGAGAAAAAGTTAAGTTGGGTGTGAGTCAGAGACAGACAAATACCAGATGATTTCACTTATAGGTGGAATTTAAGAAACCAAACAGATGAACATGGGGAAGGGAAAAAAGAGGGAGGCAAAATCGTAAGAGACTCTTAACTACAGAAAACAGGTTTGATGGAGGGGAGGTGGGCAAGGGAATGGGTTAAATAGGTGATGGGTAGTAAGGTGGGCACTTGTGATGAGCATTGGATGTTACATGTAAGTGATGAATCACTAAATTCTACACCTGAAACTCAGTTTTTTTAAAAATACATTTATTTATTTTTTAGAGTGACAGCAGGAGGGAGGAGCAGAGGGAAAGAGAATCTCCAACAGACTTCCCATTGAGCGTGGAGGCCAATGCAGGGTTGGATCCTGAGTCACCACAATCCCAAGATCATGACCTGAACCCAAATCAAGAGTCCCTCAGCAGACTGAGCCGCCCAGGCATCCCTATACCTGAAACTCATTTTGCCATATGTGTTAACTAATTGAAATTTAAATAAACACTTGAAATAAAAAAAAAAAAAGCGTTAAGGGTGGGTGTAGTCACAGAGATCAGAGGAGATCCCAGAAAGGAGGGAAAGTTCACAGGATCAAGAGCCTAGAAATCTAAAAGTGTTAGTGGATTTTACCAAACACAGATTGTCAGAGATTTGGTACACTGCTGTTTCAGAAAGAGGGGAGTTCAGAATAAAGGTTGCAAGAGGGAATGGAGGCATGTGTAATAGAGATTGGAAGTTCCCTTTGTACATTCTGTCCGGCTATTAGGTTAGTCTCTCATTTCCTATGAGAGCACCTTCATTACCACCTGACTCTACCTTGCAGCCCATGCTAATGTCTTTTCATCTACCTCTGAACTGTATAATAATCTGATACTGCATATCTCCCCATCTACTAAGCCCTAGCTCAGTTTCACATCCTCCTTCAAGTCTTCTTTGAAGATTGTTTACATTTCTTTCTCCATTCGCTAAGATCTTGTGTTAATAGTTAAAATCATACTAGTTAGCAGGTAATAGTTAAAGCAAAAGTGTGAGCCTACTCCCCTCGAGTTAGGCAGTGTAATTCTTGAGTTTGGAGAATATACTGTAAAATTCTTTCGTATATTCCCTGCAAAAGTTCCAGGTTCATACTTAATTAGATATACCCTCAGGTCTAAAGTTCTGTTAAGTATTCAAGAACCACTTAAAAATACTGCACAAAACCTTCTATCCGGGAATGCTTTAAATTTTCAAGTGAAATATATCCATTTTGACTATCTCAACAAGATTGCCCAAGTCATTCCTATAGCAGAGGAGAAAACTTTGAATTGATTCAGAATTGTCAAAAGGGGCAGCCGCCATAGAGGCTTGTAGCCGAGAGCGCTGAAATCCGATCTGCATTAAATAGCGACATTATAATAATCTCAAAGGTAAAAGTGTTAAATTTCACAAACGTCTAGAAAAGGGAGGGGAAAGATCATCTAACAATAGTTGGCTTATCTGTCAGATCAGGGTTCCTAAACACACTGCGGTTCAGATTCTAAACCTGAGTTTCACATCATTAGACGCCAGCAACCAATTGGGCCGTCTGGTTGCCGTGCATCCTGGGAGCTGTAGTTTCCGGCTCCCTCCTCCAGACTCCAAACTCCACCGAGCAGCTGGAGGACGGTTGCTTGGTATTATTAGCAAGCGGGAAGTATGGCGGTGGCGCGCGTCGACGCGGCTTTGCCTCCTGGAGAAGGTAAGGCGACACCCCCTCCCCTTGAATCCCAAAGTTTACACCATGGAACTAAATTAAATAGTTACCTGGTCGAGAGAAGAAGCCTGGGTTTGGGGGTGCAGTTCTGTACCAGTTCTTTAGACGCGGGGCTGTGGGCGTCGTGAAGCCGCGCTGCCCTCTGGGAGTTGGAGTTCCGGGGTGCTGCCTAGCTCTGCAGCTTTGAGGAGAGGGCCGAGCTGGGAACTACATCCCCAGGGTCCTTCGCGCGGCCGGGCGCTTTAGCTCCCGCGCTTCTGAGGCTGCCTGGATGGTGGGTTTCGGGCTGCGGTGACCTTTTTTGGATTTTTACTTTGAATTCAGGATGCCCAAGTAAAAATTCCCGGATCTCCATATGTCGCTTTACGCGTCTCCCTTATCCTCTGTCTTCTTATCCCGTTCAGGAAACCCTCTTTCAAACATAGCTCTTAGACCGACGTTAAATCCTTTTTTGGAAGTGTTCCTTGGCAGTGATAAAATTGAGGGTGACCG
The DNA here is from genome assembly GCF_011764305.1 of Mustela putorius furo. Classification (NCBI taxonomy): domain Eukaryota; kingdom Metazoa; phylum Chordata; class Mammalia; order Carnivora; family Mustelidae; genus Mustela; species Mustela putorius. Next base: position 28,088,669 of record NW_025421987.1, read on the forward strand.
AGAGCCCACAGATATCCACACTTTGTTCTGCAGACCAGGTCCTGGGATCCGGTTTGGTCGCTCCCCAGCGGAGCGTGAGGTGTGGGTGCTTCTGTGGCCGGGAGTCGCCGGGCACGAGCGAGCTCCTTTGTTTTGGTTACAGCTCCGAGGCTCCGCAGCAGCCTTCTGTCTGGATCGGGGGCCGGGCTGAGGGTTAAGGCCTCTCTTAACAGTTTAGACCGGGGGTCATTATCTGGGGGCCGTGATTTCTTGTTGGGGGTGAAGAGCATCGATGGTTCTAAGAGGTCTGTCGACCCCGTGGAATTGTGTGCAAAAACTACATTTTCCTTGGACAGTACACAGCTTTCACCAAATTCTCAGGGTCTCCCCATGACCGTCCCCAAATGCTGGAATCCATTAGACAATGAAAACACGTTGAAACCTTTCAGGAGAGCAGTCTCGCACAATTATTTCCCACAGTAATCTTAATCTGTGTATAAATTTGAAATTGGCAGTTTCTGTGGCCCCACCCCTTTTTGATATCGGCTTCTCTTAAACTCCACCTCCTCAGCCCACCAAGGGAAACTGACTGACAATAATAGCAAGTAAACCTTTTTTTTTTTTTTAAGATTTTATTTATTTGACAGAGAGATCACAAGTAGGCAGAGAGGCAGGCAGAGAGAGGAGGAAGCAGGCTCCCCGCTGAGCAGAGAGCCCGAAGGGGAGGGGGGCCTCCATCCGGGACCCTGAGATCATGACCCAAGCTGAAGGCAGAGGCTTTAACCCACTGAGCCACTCAGGCGCCCGGAATAGCAGTAAACATTTACAGAGCACTTTTTTTTTTTTTTTTAAACATGATCTCATTCTTTCTGTAGAACAACATTATAAGACAGATACTATTATCACCCGCATCTTGTAGAGTGGAAAAGTGAGCCCCAAAGCGAACAATAACTTGCCCAGGATACCACAGCGCTTCATCGGGGAGCCAACGTCTGTGAAACTAAATTACTTAATTGATTGCTGTATGCCAGGAGCGGGGCTAAGTTTTATTCATGTGGTTTCTGTTTTCATCCCCACCTCAATTTAATTAATTAGGTGTATTGTTCCCATTTTGTAGATAAATTAACTATACATTGATTTTAAAAATAGTTTAGGCACTTTAGGATATACTAGTAGTTAGGTTGCAAGCAGGTTGATCTCTATCAAAGGATTAGTTCCATTTAAAAAAGACAAACGTTACATAGCCACAAAATATGGAATAGTTCTTATTTATTTGCTTATTTGTTTGTTTATTGAGAGAGAGAGTAGACACTTGTGCTGGCTATGGGGGGGGTGTTGGGGGAAGGGTTAGAGAGAAAGAGAGAGAATCTTAATGGTGGAGCTGACTGGGGGTTCCATCCCACCACCCTTAATTTATGATCTGAGCCAAAATCAAGATTTGGTGCTTGACCGACTGAACCCCCAGGCCCCAATAGTTAATATTTAAATGCGAAGAATTCCAGAGTAGTATTATATCATTAAAAACTTGAACAGAATATCACAAATTTCTGGGTATAATTTGATGTTTCTGAGGGAAAGTGAACATTTTCAATCTGTGGTCATTTAGAACTTGATTGCCTTAGTTTTTAAATCTTGATATTTATTATGTTCTAGTGTTTTCTAACTCTAAATTTAGAGATTTTATGAATATTATTCCATTCCTATGCTCAGCTATTGTGTTTTCTAACAATTTCTCTTCTATTTTCAAGGATCAGTGGTCAACTGGTCAGGACAGGGACTACAGAAATTAAGTCCAAACTTACCTTGTGAAGCTGATATTCATACTTTGATTCTGGATAAAAATCAGATTATTAAATTGGAAAATCTTGAGAAATGCCGACGATTAATACAGGTAGGTATTGCCATCTGAGGAAATAGTTACACGTGTTTATTATTCTACAAAACAACAAAATACCTAACAAAAAGTAACTCTGCAGTCCTAGAAAGCAGTAAATGTTACCATAAATTTTTACATGACAATTTTCCTTGAAGATGAACACATATGTGCCACATTTAAAATAGACTAGGAAAAGAAGTGTTAGAAAAACAAAACATTTTGTGTTGGCAAAACATTGTGTTGTTAGATAACCTTTTACATCATGGTGGAGGTGAAGAGTTCATTCATTCATTCTGTCAGCAAATGTCTATTGGGCTCCTCCCATATATTGGGCCCTACTCAAGTAGTTGCTCTGTTAAAAATGTTTTGAACAGTTGGAGAGGGTCTGATTGCTCAGCTTTATGTGTATTTTCCATTGCTTAGGAACAACTTAGAACACCAACAATAACAAATAGTTACACTATGGAGTATTTAGACAAAATATGTGAGAAGTTCAATATGAGTTTGTATATTTGGGAATGTTTGGTCATATAAACCAATCTTTTAAAAAAGTGAAAGTAATATGCATATTTTATTTCTAAGATAATGATATGTTTTTGTTCTACAGTTATCAGTGGCTAATAACCGGCTGGTGCGAATGATGGGTGTGGCCAAACTGACCCAACTCCGGGTGTTAAATTTGCCTCATAATAGCATTGGATACGTGGAAGGGCTGAAGGACCTAGTACATTTGGAATGGCTGAATTTGGCAGGAAATAATCTGAAGGTGAATTGTTTCTTTTTTTCATAGTTGCATTTTCTTTTTTTAATTTATAAAAATATTTACTGTAAAAATAAATATTCACTGTAAAAAAATTCAACCAGTATAGAAATAAATAGAATAAGAAGTGAAAGTATCTACTTCCATTTCCCAGGGATAATTTTAGTTAACATAAACTGAAAAAATAATTATTTTGAAACAAATATGCAGTATAATATCTTTTGTGCACAAAGAATCTATATTATACTTAGAAAAGTTGTCAAATAGTAGAATGAAATGTAGGGGTACTATAGCATGCTGAGTTAAGCTCTAAGTAAATGTTTAATGGTATAGTAGAGAACATACTGTCTTAACAGTCAAGAGATCTGGATTCTAACCCTGCTTCCATCACTTAGTAACTCCGTATTTTTGTGTAATAAATATCTCCATGTCTTATCTTTTGATATGTTAGATAAGGGGACTCAGTTAAATGATATTAATAGCTCACTTGTTAATATATGCTAGGTGCTGTTCTAGGCACTTTACACTAAATCATTCAGTGTCATGGCAGCCTATGAAGTAGATATAGTCGTTACGATTATTATGTAAATGCAGACTGAAATACTGAGAAGTAAAGTAACTTTCTTAAGGTCACATGGCCAGGAAGTTGCAGAGCCAGCATTTGAATCCGTGTAGTTTGACTTCCCTCTTACCTTGTAAACTCTATACTACACCAGCTGTCATGGGTTATCACTAAGGTTTTTTCAAGCTGTAAATATCTGGGATGATATGATCCTCTCCTCTCAGAGGGATAATGAAGGTAGAAGCTTGGTATATAACAACTTATCAAATTCTCTTATTACTACTTCTTCCTTTTGCTAAACTCTGCTCATATCCTTCCAATAATAAACAGAGGAGACAGGAGATTCAGCTATGAGGAACTAGGGAAGAATTTGATTTTTTGGTTTTGTGTTCATGAACTAGTGTGATGTTTTTCTTGTGATAGGCCATGGAGCAAATGAGTAGCTGCGCAGCTCTACAACACCTTGATTTATCAGACAATAACATACCCCAGATAGGTGATCTATCTAAATTGGTATCACTGAAGGTAAGTGTATCATTTCTGACATTTTCATATCATTTCTGACATTTTATCCTAAATACTAAAAGAAAGTGATCTGATTGGTCTAAAATTGGCCTACTCTGTATGAAGAACAGATTGTATACATTTTGATAAAATTTCTGTTAGAGCACTAGGAATTAACTATGCAATCCTTTATTTTTAGTTTCTTTAATTAATTAATTTATTTTTATAATTGATTTATTTTAACTAAAACTGGTTAATGTAGTTAAGGTTAATTCTTATTTGTCATCCTATGAACATAAAGAAATCCCCTTTATGGGGCGCCTGGGTGGCTCAGTGGGTTAAGCCGCTGCCTTCAGCTCAGGTCATGATCTCAGGGTCCTGGGATCGAGCCCCGCATCGGGCTCTCTGCTTAGTGGGGAGCCTGCTTCCCCATCGCTCTCTCTGCCTGCCTCTCTGCCTACCTGTGATCTGTCTGTCAAATAAATAAATAAAATCTTTAAAAAAAAAAAAAAAGAAATCCCCTTTATGCCTAATCAGCCAATACTAATAGCTTTAGCTATATAATATGTAACATTTTGGTAAGATTGGGAATAATCATTTGAGTCTGAATTTGAGTCTTTTTTTTGACACTTGAGAATCCTGTTTTTTGAGTAATAGGTATTACTACATTATTGAAAGTAACTTCAATTTAAAAAGTTAAAACTGTAGCATATAGTACTTTTTATGGAGAGGAATTTGTCATGTAGTCAAAATAAGTAACAGTTGCAATTACAGTTTCAATCACATACAGACTTCTTCCATATTTTTGGATCATTGGATATTATTAGCATCAGATAAACTCATTAAACCTTAGAAGCAGTATTATTAGAGCAACTTTGCCCACATTTTTAGCATAAATCATTTTTAGCAACAATTACTCTAAACAATCTGGTGTGTCCAGATACAGAAAATTTGGATGAACTAAGGATCTTTTTTTCTGGAATGATTATTTTATCAGAATCCTGGGTTTCAAAGCCTTCAGTTATTCTTCATTGTTGTTGACTTAATTTGACTCAGCTTCATCTGCAAGTAGCATATTGTTCCTTAAGTTTTTAGTTTTCAAGAGAATGCAGTTATAAATTACAAGTTGTGGGTACCTCTTTATCTTGGAAAATTTGCTTTATATCTTTATTTTTTTTAAGCTTTTATTTATTTGACAGAAAGAAAGAGAGCACAAATAGGGGAAGCAGCAGGCAGAGGGAGAGGGAGAAGCCCGCTTCCTGCTGAGCAGGGAGCCTGATGTGGGGCTTGATCCCAGGACCCTGGAATCATGACCTGAGCCAAAGGCAGATGCTTCATTGACTGAGCCACCTGGTACCCCTATATGTGATTGTTTTAATGAATGTTTTCTTTCACTTTCCTCACCCTTTATTTTGGTTGATTACTTTTTTTTTTTTAAGAGAAACAGCCTGTGAGGAAGAGGGGTAGAGGGAGAGAGAGAGAGAGACTCTTAAGCAGGCTCCACACCCAGTGCAGAGCCTGTCATGGGGCTTGATCTCGTGACCCTAAGTTCATGACCTGAGCCAAATCAAGAGTCAGACAGTTTACCATTTGAGCTACCCAAGTGCCCCTTGATTTTTTTTTTTAAGATTTTATTTTATTTTTTTAAAGATTTTATTTATTTATTTGACATACAGAGATTACAAGTAGGCAGAGAGAGAGGTGGAGGCAGGCTCCCTGCTGAGCAGAGAGCCTGATGCGGAGCTCGATCCCAGGACCCTGGGATCATGACCTGAGCTGAAGGCAGAGGCTTAACCCACTGAGCCACCCAGGTGCCCCTTAATATTTTATTTTTAAGTAATCTCCACCCAACATGGGGCTAGAATTCAGTCCTGAAATCAAGAGTCACATGTTGTACTGACTGAGTCAGCCAAGCACCCCTATTTTGACTTTTTTTTTTTTTTTTAATTTTAGTAATTTATTTGACAGAGACACAGCGAGAGAGGGAACATAAGCTGGGGGAGTGGGAGAGAGAGAAGCAGGCTTCTGCTGAGTAGGGAGGCGATGCAGGGCTCGATCCAGGACCCTGGGATCAGGTCCTGAGCCAAAGACAGACGCCCAATGACTGAGCCACCCAGGCACCTCTATTTTGACTTTTTTAAAAAAGATATTTATTTATTTGTCAGAGAGAGAGAGAACACAAGCAGGAGTAATAGCAGAGGGAGAGCGAGAACCAGGCTCCCTGCTGAGCAGAGAGTCCAATGTGGGACTCAATCCCGGGACCCTGGGATCATGACCTGAGCCCAAGCCAGACACTTAACCAACTGAGCCACCCAGGCAACTGCTATTTTGATGTTTTAAAAGGAAATGAACAGTATGTTGGAAATTGCCCAAGTTTTAATAATTTAAATCTCAAAAAATGCTTGTTACCACACCAAGCATGTGTTTTTGGACAAATCTTTAAACTTTCTTGAGCTTAGAATGTGGACATGAAAAGAGAGAGTTAGATCAGAATACCACCTAGGACCCTTGTAGCATTAATAGTCTTTGCTTGTAAGTGAAGAAAAGTATAATAAAATAGGTTCCTTTATTTTTATCTGCATCATTTAGTTATGTCAAAGTAGATAAACAGTAATCTTTTAATTTGTAATTCATCCTGTTTTTACTTTCAAGACCCTGCTTTTACATGGAAACATCATCACCTCTCTTAGAATGGCACCTGCTTATCTACCCAGAAGTCTTGCTATACTTTCCTTGGCAGAAAATGAAATTCGGGACTTAAATGAGGTAAAATTTGAGGGTATTCTGTGGGATCCAGGAAGCTGCAAAGTACGGAAGAAACTCAGGAGAAAGTTGTGAGCTCACTTGTAAACTCAGCATCTTGGAAGACAGTGCCAAAAAGATGAAACACTTGACTCAAAATGATTGTTATTTTTTCTTTTTACTTTTTCCTAATGTCAGTGGGTCATTAAGGCTCAATTTCCTTTGTAATGCTGCAGCTTTTACTCCATTTGGAACTGATTTGTGGTAGAGTTATATCTACATTAAAAGGATCAGAAAGGGATACTGTGCACCTTTCTCTGGCTGCTATTGTGTTTTCAAAATAGGATTTTTTTCTGTTAGGAAATAGTGCTGGGACTTTGTAAGGTATTTTGTGCTGCAACGACAGATGGCCATGTTGATGGAATTTTGGAAGTCGGTGGATAATGTTAAGAGTGTTATGTGTTGCCTTTCAGAACAAGAGGGAAATTGTTACATTTTCAAACTGCCAAAGATGTGTACTCAAAGCAAGCCCTGTGCTTCATACTAAATAGTCCATTTCATTCAACAAAGATATCCTTTATTCCAGATCTCTTTCTTGGCATCCTTAACTGAATTGGAACAGTTATCCATCATGAACAATCCTTGTGTGATGGCAACACCATCCATTCCAGGATTTGACTATCGGCCATACATTGTCAGCTGGTGCTTAAACCTCAGAGTCCTAGATGGATACGTGATTTCTCAGAAGGAAAGGTGAATATGACCTCTTTGATGTCACATTTATCATGGAAAAGAAAAGACCATTTCTAGCTTACTACAGATTACTAAACTATTTTTTAAAATGTGCATGTAGGGGGCACCTGGGTGGCTCTGTGGGTTAAAGCCTCTGTCTTCGGCTCAGGTCATGATCCCAGGGTCCTGGGATCAAGCCCCGCATCGGGCTCTCTGCTCAGCAGGGAGCCTGCTTCTTCCTTTATCTCTGCCTGCCTCTCTGCCTACTTGTGATCTTTCTCTGTCTGTCAAACAAATAAATAAAATCTTAAAAAAAAATGTGCATTTAGAAATTAAGATCGGGGCGCCTGGGTGGCTCAGTGGGTTAAGCTGCTGCCTTCGGCTCAGGTCATGATCTCAGGGTCCTGGGATCGAGTCCCGCATCGGGCTCTCTGCTCAGCAGGGAGCCTGCTTCCTCCTCTCTCTCTATCTGCCTCTCCATCTACTTGTGAGCTCTCTCTGTCAAATAAATAAAATCTTTAAAAAAAAAAAAAGAAATTAAGATCGTTAATGCAATCATATAGCAAACTATATGCTTGTCATTTAGGATTTTCTGTCCTTTCTAAGAAAGGAAAAGAAATACCAGTCTGAGAGGTTCGGTCCAGTGAGTTTAACTTAATGCCCAACATACAACAATTTGATTTCTGAGAGTTCTTTTGTTAATTGGTTGTTTCTGGGGCTTAGAGCATTTTCTACAGAAATTATATTATGCTGGAGTGGAGGGGGTGGGAGGGGTGGGGTGGCAGGGTGATGGACATTGGGGAGGGTATGTGCTATGGTAAGTGCTGTGAATTGTGTTTAAGACTGATGAATCACAGACCTGTACCCCGGAAACAAATAACATATTGTATGTTAATTAAAAAACTCATATTATGGATGCTGTCTAGGGTCTTAGATCAATCCCACAAAAGCTTCTAATCCATCTTATATATAAGGGCAGTATTAGTAATAGGACTTGGGGTGTCTCAGTTGTTAGCTGGTTAAGCATCTGACTCTTGGTTTTTGGATCAGGTCATGATCTCAGGGTTGTGGGTTCAGGCCCCGTGTTGGGTTCTGCACTGAGCATGGAGCCTGCTTGAGATTCTCTCCCTCTCCTTCTGCTCCTGCCCCCTGTTTGCATACATGCATGCGTGCCCTCTCTCTTTCTGTCAAACAATAAATAAAATATTTAGAGATGCCTGGGTGGCTCAGTCAGTTAATTGTCCCATTCTCGGTTTAGTAGCCTTGTGTGTATGTATCCTATAGGACATGTACAAGCATGTTCACAGTAGCCTTACTCGTAATAGCTGCAGACATTTTGGAGCTATTTGGTACATTTGGGAAACAATCCAAATGTCATTCTGTAGAAGAATGAGTAAATACTTATATTCAAACTAAGGAACCTAGATTGTTGTTGATGACATAGTAGAGAAAAATGCTGCTGCAGTTGATGTCTGAGACAACTGTAGTCTACACAGTGCTTCTATGTTTTTGTTTTTGTTTTAAAGATTTTATTTATTTATTTGATAGAGATCACAAGCTGGCAGAGAGGCAGGCAGAGAGAGAGGAGGAAACAGGCTCCCCGCTGAGCAGAGAGCCTGATGCACGACTTGATCACAGGACCCTGGGCTCATGACCTGAGCCGAAGGCAGAGGCTTTAACCCACTGAGCCACCCAGGCGCCCTCCAGAGTTGTTTTAAAACACAGAATCACTGGGGCGCCTGGGTGGCTCAGTGGGTTAAGCCGCTGCCTTCAGCTCAGGTCATGATCCCAAGGTCCTGGGATCGAGTCCCACATTGGGTTCTCTGCTCAGCGGGGCGCCTGCTTCCCTCTCTCTGTCTGCTTCTCTGCTTACTTGTGATCTCTGTCTGTCAAATAAATAAATAAATAAATAATCTGGGAAAAAATTAAATAAAACAACACTGGAAGTATTCTAAGGGGAGAGCTCTTGTTATTAAAATTCACCTCCTGAGCAGTGTTCAGAACATTTTCCCGGTCAACCTTGGAAATTCCTGAAGGATAGAAAGGAATTTCCAGTTTTTTGTTTTCTACCCAGCCTGTTGTTTGCAGGGAACATCCAGATTAAACATTTTCTTCATTATGACTAAGCCAGCCAGGCACCATGAAAAGTATCTTGGGTGCTTTGATGACTTCAGGTAGCCAGATTTTGAGTATGTGTGTCACTGGAAAGATAATTTGAGCACTCACCCTGTTGGTACTATGGCTGAGTGCTATCTCAGATAGAGGCATACCTGTGGAAAGACCACACCTTCTGTAGCACCTCAGTATTTGGAGTTCTTTCTGAATTTGTTTCCATCTCTATTTCCAGGACTTAGGCCCAAGTTCTCTATTGTTTAGTTGGAGATGAGAATTTAGGGAGCAGAACTTGGAAGATGTTTCTTTTATGAAAGGATTTAAAAATACATACAGAAGTGGAGAGAGTACCATAATGAACACCTAAATACCCACCATGCCACTTCAACAATTACCAACTTAGCCAGTCTTGTTTCATGGATCCCCACATTTTTGGTTGGCTTTATTTATTTATTTATTTATATGTATCTTTTAGATTTATTTATTTGAGAGAGAGTGCAAGAGAGAACACGAGTAGAGGGGAGAGGCAGAGTGAAAGGGAGAAGGACACCTGCTGAGCAAGGAACCCGACATGGGTCTCAGCCCTCTATCCGAGGACACTGAGATCATGACTTGAGCCAAAGGCAGTTCTTAACCAGCTGAACCACCCAGGTGGCCCTGTTGGAGTTTTTTTTGTTTTGTTTTTAAAGATTTTATTTATTTATTTGAGAGAGAGAGACAGTGAGAGAGAGCATGAGCGAGGAGAAGGTCAGAGGGAGAAGCAGACTCCCCATGGAGCTGGGAGCCCAATGCGGGACTCGATCCCGGGACTCCAGGATCATGACCTGAGCCGAAGGCAGTCATCCAACCAACTGAGCCAGCCAGGCGTCCCTTTGTTGGAGTATTTTTAAAGCAAATACCAGGTATCATTTCTTCTAATACTCCTTTTTTTTTTTTTTAAAGATTTTATTTATTTATTTGACAGAGAGAGATCACAAACAGGCAGAGAGGCAGGCAGAGAGAGAGGAGGAAGCAGGCTCCCTGCTGAGCAGAGAGCCCGATGCGGGGCTCGATCCCAGGACCCTGGGATCATGACCTGAGCCGAAGGCAGCGGCTTAACCCACTGAGCCACCCAGGCACCCCACTCCTTTTTTTTTTTTTTTTTTTTAAGATTTTATTTATTTATTTGACAGGAATCACAAGTAGGCAGAGAGGCAGGAAGAGAGAGAGGGGAAGCAGGCTTCCCCCTGAGCAGAGTCCTACTTGGGGCTCCATCCCAGGACCCTGAGATCGTGACCTGAGCCGAAGGCTGAGACTTATCCCCCTGAGCCACCCAGGCGCCCCATAATACTCTTTTTTTTTTAAATGAGAAAGCAGATTATTTTATTCTAGTTTTTAAAACTCAAACCTTTAAAAAAGATTTTATTTATTTTAGTGAGAGATAGTGAGTGTGGGCAGGGGGTGGCGCAGGAGTGGGAGAGAGTCTCAAACCTTAGAGCCTAATGTAGGGCCTGAACTGATGAACCTGAGATCATGACCTGCCCTAAAATCAAGTCAGATGCTTGACTGATTGAGCCACTCAGGTGCCATAAAAACAGATCGTTTTAAATTTTCTCTCCTAATAGTTGTTGCTTATGTATGTTATGTAAATTTTTCCTTCAATTTCAAGAGAAGAATCATATTCCAGTGGTTTGAAATTAATGTTAGAGCTGAATGAATTTTAATTTTTTCTTTGAATATCAATGATGTCTTAATGGGAAAGGAGATTGTTTCATCCTAGGAGACTATTTTATGGATTAATAAACTTGTGTAATGTTATGTTTATTGATGAATGATAAGCAAAACCAGAGAAACAGATGTTACAGTAGTTGATGCTCTGCAGATTGTGATTTTCCTCACACACTTAAAACTGAATATTCAAGTCAGAACTTTGTTTCTCTTCTTATTTTCACTTTTCTTTCCTTCGCAACTACAAATGATCTATAACTTGGAAATTTTGCTTGCTGGCTAACATTAAAGTTGGTGATTATCCTTTACTCGCATGGACCTTTTTTGGGAACATTTTCAACAAGCCATTTGCTTGGTAGGAGAACTTACAGAAATTTAGAGCAGATATACACATTCTGAGTGATTTTTTTTTTCTTTTTCTTTTTTTAAGAGAGCAACAAAGCCAGTGAGTGCAGGTAGAGGGAGGTGCACAGGGAGAGGGAGAGAGCAGGCTCCATGCCCAGTGCATAGCCTGACTCAGGGTTTGATCCCATGACCCTGAGTTGAAATCAAGGGTTGGATGCTTAACTGAGCCACCCAGGTGCCCTGATCTTTATTTAATACATAGACTCATTCGTGGAAGAAATACTTTGAATTACTTTTATTAGGTAGAATAAAATTTTTATCTTTAGACTAAGATTAGGATTCAGTGAGTTCAGTTAATCAGTTAGGCATACCTCATATCTCGTTGTTAGAAAACAGCTTTTCCTTTCTTGTAATAATGGCAAATCATAGAAAACTAATCTCATTTTATTTTATTTGCACCATGACTCTTTTGCATGATTTAGCCAGTTATCAAAGGCCAGTTTCATTTCAGTCTATAATAGAACGTGGGTGGCTTGACTGTTTGTATGATATGGATACCTTAATATCAAGGTCCAAGTAAATGGTTGTAGATTGAAAGTGATTTTGAGACTATTTAATGCCAAGTTAATGCTATAACAATAAACCATACCAAAATGATCCAACCTCAACTTTAGGTTGAGGGGTAGATTTAAGAATGGTGAAAGTGAATGGGTGCCTGGGTGGCTCAGTGGGTTAAGCCTCTGCCTTCAGCTCAGGTCATGATCTCAGGGTCTTGGGCTAGAGCCCCGCATCAGGCTCTCTGCTCAGCAGGGAGCCTGCTTCCTCACCTCCTGCCTCCTGCTCTGCTGACTTGTGATCTCTCTCTCTCTGTCAAATAAATAAATAAAATCCTTTAAAAATTTTTTTAAAAAATGATGAAATTGAAGCAATGGTATGTTAATTAAAAAAATTAAAATATATGTGTAAAAGTAAACAGTAGTATAATGACCTCCCATGAATCCATCATCCAACTTCAACAGTTGACAGCTCACGGCCAACCTTGTCGTCTGTACCTTTATCCATTCCCTGTTCTCCTATATTATTTTCAAGCAAATCTCAAAATACATGTAATTTCAACTGTGAATATTTCAGCATATATCTCTAAAAGATGAAGGCTCTGGGGGTGCCTGGGTGGCTCAGATGGTTAAGCTTCTGCTTTCGGCTCAAGTCATGATACCGGGGTCCCAGGATTGAGTCCTAGGGAGCATTGGGCTCCCTGCTCAGATGGGAGCCTGCTTCTCCCTCTCCCTCTGCTGCTCCCCCTGCATGTGTGCGCTCTCTCTCTCTTTGTCAAATAAATAAATAAAATATTGGGGCTCCTGGGTGGCTCAGTGGGTTAAAGCCTCTGCCTTTGGCTCAGGTCATGATCCCAGGGTCCTGGGATTGAGCCCTGCATTGGGCTGTCTGCTGTGCAGGGAGCCTGCTTCCCCCCTAAAAAAACAAAAAATCTAAAAATAAATAAATAGATAAATAAATAAATGAAGGATAAAGGCTCTTAATGAAATAACTACAATACTATTATCATATCTCAAAAATTTCACAATTCCTTAGTAACTTCAGGTATTATTAGTGCAGTGCTTATGTTTCTAAAAGTCCTCATAAATGCAGTTTTTAAATGGTTTTTTTGGAAACAGGATCCAAATAAGGCTCCCCATTGGATTTGGTTGATATTCTTTTAAATTTCTTGCTTTTTTAGTGACTTAAAACTTTAATTTGTTACTGAATGCTCCATGGGTTGGCCATGCATATTCGGTGGTTCTCATGTGCTTGTGGTACGATCACACAGAGCTTGGCTGGGTGTCCAAGATGATGCTTTTAAATCTCTGTTAATTTATAGGTTTCTTCTTTTTCATTTTCTTTGCTTTCTTTTCTCTTTTTTGGTTGTTGTTGAAAAAAATGAGATTATATGTCCTGTAGAGTTTCCCACTATACCTATTTTGCTGACTAAATCCCTGTGTCCCTTCTTATATTTCCTGTAGATTGGTAGGAGGATGTGGAGGTTTCATCAGATTTAGGCTTTTTAGTGGAGAGGACCACTTTTGGGTCCTGTCAAGACACACACACACACACACACACACACACAACACACAATGTTTGGTTGTCCTTCATGTTATTAGTAGCTATTAATGATCAATGCCTAAAACTATTAATTCATTCACTGAGAGCTTCAAAATGGTGAGATTTTATTTTTTAAATTTTTAAATTTTTTAACTTAATTTTATTTTTTCAGTGTTCCAAGAGAAATGGTGAGATTTTAATCCATTCATTTTATTAGCTGGAATACCTCTATTTGGTCCTTCCTGGTATATAGATTGTATAGGAAAGATAGAATTATTGATATTGAATTCTTTTTATTTAACCAGTTTTTAAAAGTAATGAGTTTGATGGTTCACTAGCGTCCTCTAGCTGTGACCAATTAGCTTTTTTTTTTTTTTTTACTGTCATTATGAATTAATGGATTTAAATGTAATTGATATATTTACGTACTTTAGTTTGATGGTGAATAGAGGGAATACTCATTGCTTCTTTGAAAATAATTTAAAGATATTTGGAGCTGTGAGTGCAACTCTAGGGAAGTGCCCCTAAGCGAGAACAGAGGTTTAAAACATTAGAAGAGCAAAGGGAATGAATCAGAAGGAAAGGTTAAGGAAAAAAATAAAACAAACTTAACTGAATTTTATTTATGAACATCATCCAGTGATGCTTTAAGTTAAGAAGGAAAATCATTGTTGCTTCAAAATGTATCTATGCTGGTTCATTGTTTGTTCCCCACCTCCAGTTTGAAAGCTGAATGGCTCTACAGTCAAGGCAAGGGGAGAGCATACCGGCCAGGCCAGCATATCCAGCTTGTGCAGTATCTGGCTACCATCTGTCCTCTAACTTCCACACTGGGTCTTCAAACTGCAGAGGATGCCAAACTAGAGAAGATTCTGAGCAAACAGAGGTAAGCCCCTTTATTTGTAGCACCTGATAATTCACAAGTGGAAATATCTCTCAGTCTTTCCTGCATGGTTAGTAGGACTGGGGCAAGTGCTGTGACCCACATTTCTGGGCACTCAGGCCCCTTGTCACTGCAGCAGTCCTGCAGGGGAACTAAACTGTGCAGTGCTGTCCAGCCTGCTCTACAGCAGGTGCATTGTTAGTCATTTCCTGAGTGGGGAGAGCCGAGCAGTGTGGAGACTGGGGTTTTTTAAAAATATATTTGTCCTTTAACGTAGGTGTTTCATATGGGTTCTTTAATAGTAACATTAAGAAGTGAAGCTAGAAGTGTGAACTAGTCACTTTATCAGAGAGCCTGCCTTTGAGTGTTTGTGCATGTGTGTGCCTATGAGGCTGTCTATGTGATTGTGATTTAACCTTTCTATCCAGTGCTTTCAAACTTGACTTTGTAATTTGGTGGTGATAAAAGATACCTACTTTGAAAACTTAAATCTCTACCGCTTTGACAGGATTATGTAAGAAGCAGGAAAACTTTCTTTTTGTGGTTTGTGTTAAGTCACATCAGATGTTACTAATTTTTAGGTTTCACCAGAGACAATTGATGAACCAAAGCCAAAGTGAAGAGCTAGCCTCTCTTGCTCCTGTTGATACAAAAGCACCCCTTGTACCTGAGCATTCAAGCCCTGTTCAAGATGGCCAGATAGTCGAGGAAAGCGGTATGAAATTGATCGATCTGTGGTCCTTTTTCTCCAAGTTGTTCCATCTGTTCAGTACCATAAAAGGGAAATAAATACACATTTTCATAATTTTTTGTTTACTTAAGTGAACATTTAGGTCTTATATTTTATGTATGTATCTATACAGACACACATGTAAAATTACTATATTTTAAAGTGTTAATTTTTATTAGTTTTGTCACAATAATAATTTTTTTTGAGATTAAAAAAAAAATTTAATATATAATGTATATTATCCCCAGGGGTACAGGTCTGTGAATCGCTGGGTTTACATACTTCATAGCACATACCTTCCCCAATGCCCATAACTCTACCACTCTCTCCTTCCCATCCCCCCACCCCCGCAACCCTCAGTTTGTTTTGTGAGATTAAGATTCTCTTATGGTTTGTCTCCCTCCTGATCCCATCTTGTTTCATTTATTCTTTTCCTACCTCCCAGACTCCCCACATTGTCTCTTCCTCATATCAGGGAGATCATATGATAATTGTTTTTCTCTGATTGACTTATTTCACTAAGCATAATACCCTGTAGTTCCATTCACATCATCACAAATGGCAAGATTTCATTTCTTTTGATGGCTTCATAGTATTCCATTGTATATATATTACCACATCTTCTTTATCCATTCATCTGTTGATGGACATCTAGGTTCTTTCCATAGTTTGGCTATTGCGGACATTGTTGCTATAAACATTGGGGTGCATGTGCCCCTTCGGATCACTACATTTGCATCTTTAGAGTAAATACTTAGTAGTGCAATTGCTGGGTCCTAGGGTAGCTCCATTCTCAACTTTTTGAGGAACCACCATGCTGTTTTCCAGAGTGGCTGCACCAGCTTGCATTCCCACCAACAGTGTAGGAGGGTTCCCCTTTCTCTGCATCCTCGCCAGCATCTGTCATTTCCTGACTTGTTAATTTAGCCATTCTAACGGGTGTGAGGTAGTATCTTATTGTGGTTTTGATTTGTATTTCCCTGATGCCGAGTGATGTGGAGCACTTTTTCATGTGTCTTGGCCATTTGGATGTCTTCTTTGCAGAAATGTCTGTTCATGTCCTCTGCCCATTTCTTGATTGGATTATTTGTTCTTTGGGTGTTGAGTTTGATAAACTCTTTATAGATTTTTGGATACTAGCCCTTTATCTGATATGTCATTTGCAAGTATCTTCTCCCATTCTGTCATCTGTCTTTTGCTTTTGTTAACTGTTTTCCTTTGCAGGGCAAAAGCTTCTGATCTTGACAAAGTCCCAATAGTTCATTTTTGCCCTTGCTTCCCTTGCCTTTGGCGATGTTCCTAGAAAGAAGTTACTGCAGCTGAGTTCCAAGAGGCTGCTGCCTGTGTTCTCCTCAAGGATTTTGATGGATTCCTTTCTCATGTTAAGGTCCTTCATCCATTTTGAGTCTATTTTCGTGTGTGGTGTAAGGAAATGGTCCAGTTTCATTTTTCTGCTTGTGGCTGTCCAATTTTGCGAACATCATTTGTTGAAGAGACTGTCTTTTTTCCATTGGACATTCTTTCCTGCTTTGTCAAAGATTAGTTGACCATAGAGGTGAGGGTCTATTTCTAGGCTCTCTGTTCTGTTCCATCGATCTATGTGTCTGTTTTTGTGCCAGTACCATAGTGTCTTGATGATGACTCCTTTGTAAGAGAGCTTGAAGT
The DNA here is from genome assembly GCF_011764305.1 of Mustela putorius furo. NCBI lineage: Eukaryota > Metazoa > Chordata > Mammalia > Carnivora > Mustelidae > Mustela > Mustela putorius. The sequence continues at coordinate 28,105,363 of NW_025421987.1, forward strand.
CTGGAATTGTGTTGCCCCCAACTTTGGCTTTCTTTTTCAATATTCCTCTAGTTATTTGAGGTCTTTTCTGGTTCCATACAAATTTTAGGAAATTTGTTCCATTTCTTGGAAAAAAATGGATGGGATTTTGATAGGGATTGCATTAAATGCGTAGATTGCTTTAGGTAGCATAGACCTTTTCACAATATTTGTTCTTCCAATCCAGGAGCATGGAACATTTTTCCGTTTCTTTGTGTCTTCCTCAATTTCTTTCATGAGTACTTTATAGTTTTCTGAGTACAGATTCTTTGCCTCTTTGGTTAGGTTTATTCTTACGTATATTATGGTTTTAGGTGTACTTGTCAATGGGATTGACTCCTTAATTTCCTTTTCTTCTGTCTTGTTGGGGTGAAGAAATGCAACTGAGTTCTGTGCATTGATTTTATATCCTGACACTTTACTGAATTCCTGTACAAGTTCTAGCAGATTTAGAGTGGAGTCTTTTTGGTTTTCCACATAGAGTATCATATCATCTGCAGAGCGTGATAGTTTGACTTCTTTGCTGATTTGGATGCCTTTTATTTCTTTTTGTTGTCTGATTGCTGAGGCTAGGACTTCTAGTACTATGTTGAATAGCAGTGGTGATAATGGACATCCCTGCTGTGTTCCTGACCTTAGCGGAAAAGCTCTCAGTTTTTCTCCATTGAGAATTATATTCATGGTGGGTTTTTCGTAGATGGCTTTGATGATATTGAGGTATGTACCCTCTATCCCTACACTTTGAAGAGTTTTGATCAGGAAAGGATGGCTGTACTTTGTCAAATGCCTTTTCAAGAAAATCACACTGGGAAGACGAGGTAAAGGAAAGAAAATGGGGAGGAGCATCCAGGAGCCGCCAGTACTGCCTCAGGATGGAGGGCCACTCCTCAGGGGATCACCCACGCTCACCCACAGCCCAGGACCAAAGCATTCCATAGGCCTGACCTGCCCCCAACCCCCAATAATAATTATTTTTTTAAGTTTTTAATTTTAATTCCAATATAGTTAATATACAGAGTTATATTAGTTTCAGATGTACAATACAGTGATTAAACAATTCCATGCATTGCTCAATGTCCATCTTGGTAAGTGCCCTTCTTAATTCCATCACCTATTTCACTCATCCCTCCATCTACCTCTCCTATGGTAACCTTCAGTTTGTTTTCTGTGGCTCAGTCTGTTTCTTGGTTTTTCTCTTTCTCTTTTTTCCTTTGCTCATCTGTTTTTTTTTATTAAATTCCACCTATGAGTGGTATATGGTATTTGTCTTTCTCTGACTAACTTATTTCACTAGCAGTGTACTCTCTAGATCCATCCGTGTTGTTGCAGATGGCAAAATTTCATTCCTTATAATGGTTGAATATTAATCCATTGTGTGTGTGTATATAAATATTTCACATCTTCTTTATCCATTTTTCTATTGATGGACACTTGGGCTGCTTCCATAATTTGGCAATTGTAAATAATGCTGCAGTAAACAGAGGGGTGCATGTATCCTTTTGAATTAGTGTTTTTGTATTTTTTTGGTAAATATCTAGTAGTGCGATTACTGGATCATAGGGTAGTTCTGTTTTTAACTTTTTGAGAAACCTCCATCCTGTATTCCACAGTGGCTGCACCAGTTTGCATCCCTGCCAACGGTGCACAGGGGTTCCTTTTTCACTACATCCTTGCCATCAGTTGTTATTTCTTGTGTTTCTGATTTTAGCCATTCTGACAGTTGGGAGGTGATATCTCATTGTAGTTTTGATTTGCATTTGAAAGATGTTGAGCATCTTTCCATGCATCTGTTGGCCATCTGTGTTGTCTTCTTTGGAGAAATGTCTGTTCATGTCTTCTGATTTTTTTTTTATTTTTATTTTTTTTATTTGACAGACAGATCACAAGTAAGCAGAGAGGCAGGCAGAGAGAGAGGGGAGAAAGCAGGCGCCCTGCCGAGCAGAGAGCCCAATGTGGGGCTCGATCCCAGGACCCTGGGATCATGACCCGAGCCAATGGCAGAGGCTTTAACCCACTGTCTTCTGATTTTTGATCGGATTATTTGTTTTTTGGGTGTTGAGTTATATCAATTCTTTAAATGTTTGGATACTAACCCTTTATTAGATATGTCATTTGCGAGTATCTTCTCCTATGCCTTTCCATTTTGTTGATTGTTTCCTTCACTGTGCTTTATTTCTAATGTTTAAAAAATATTCAGAGAGTTGCTGCCTTTTTTTATTGACTTGATACTTTGAAATTCTAATGATTATTGCAAGAATTTGTTTTCTTAAAAGTCTTTGGTTTGGAGGTGCCTGGGTGGCTCAGTGGGTTAAGCCTCTGCCTTTGGCTCAGGTCTTGGTCTTAGGGTCCTGGGATTGAGCCCCGCATCGGGCTCCCGGAGCCTGCTTCCCCTCTCTCTTTGCCTGCCTCTCTGCCTACTTGTGATCTCTCTCTCACTCTGTCAAATAAATAAGTAAAGATCTTTAAAAAAGAAAAAAAAAAAGAATTGATATAATTAAAAACAAAAGTCTTTTATTGATGTTTTAGGCATATTGGAGGAAATCCCCAAAGCATTTTATCATATTGTACTATATTTCAGGGGTTAGATTTCATTACAAAGATACAACTAAAAATCTTTTTAAATATTTAGTGGTTTCAATGATACTTTGTTGATTCTTCTAGAACCCGTCATCCAAGTCAATTCTTGGGTTGGGATTAAGAGTAACGATGATCAATTATATGCTGTTAAGAATAACTTTCCAACCTCTGTACACACTACAAGATATTCTCGAAATGATCTGCACTTGGAAGACATACAGACAGATGAGGACAAGTTAAACTGTAGTCTTCTCTCTTCAGAGTCCACTTTTATGCCAGTTGCTTCAGGACTCTCTCCAGTATCACCTACAGTTGAGCTGAGGCTACAGGGCATTAACTTGGGCCTAGAAGATGATGGTATTGCAGAGGAATCTGTGAAAGGGCTGGAAAACCAGGACTTTAATAAGGAAGAGGAAAAGGCGTTTTGGACTACAAATGAGAATTCTGTTCAAATGAAGGAAAGTGTCATCCCTACAGAGGTAAATGAGAAAGATGGGCTCTTACCATGTCTGGAGCCAACAGTAACTAGTGCTGTCTTGAAGGATGACGCCCATGGTCTTACATCTTTTCCTGAGTCAGTTGGACACAGTGTTTTCCATACACAGCCAGGCAGCGGAGAATCTGTAGCTTCAGAGAAACTTCCCTGTGGGGTTTTAACCCAGAGATCTGTTGCTTTGGGACAAGATAAAGTTGCCCTTCAGAAATTAAATGAAGCAGCCACGAAACTTCAGGCCTATTGGCGGGGCTTTTATGTCAGGAACTACAACCCCCAAGCTAAAGATGTGCGTCATGAAATTCGGCTGCGCAGAATGCAGGAACACATTGTTTGCTTAACTGATGAAATAAGGAGGTAAGTCAAAAGTTCTTGTTTAGGTGCTGTATTGTTGATTTGGGAGTGTCAGAGTCTTAGAGTTGATTCAGAACACTGAGCCATTGCTGTCATGGTCAGGACACTTCATACCCTGTTGCCGTTCTTGGTTTCCTTGTCTCCTATAACATACTGAAAGCATCTTGAGGACAGGAACTGCCGTATGTATCTCCATTGTTAGCATGGCTGTTGGTACATTGATGCAGTGTAGCAATAAATGTTGAACAATGGCTTGTCTTATAGGTATTTATAAACCTAAACATAGAGAGGTACAGAAAATGAAGAAAAATGGAATAAGCATAAGAATGAGAAGATGAGAAAGTCTACATGGAGCCCAGTAGATGATACAGAATTAAAGAAAGGAGTGGGGACTTAAAAGGGACTAAAAGTCTGGGACAATGGTAGGAATTATTCCTCACTTCTGTGGCTGACATTACTGACTGCCAACCAGGAAAATTAGGAGTTCATATATTTATTTTGAGTATTAGTTTTGCAGCAAGCAATATTTATTAATATTATCAAGTGGAAGGGGAGGAAGCAGTAAAAGAGACTGGGAAGGGGCAGCCAGTGTTCTAGGAAGACAGGGTGTGCGTCACAACTTTGATAGGGAAATGTTTTAGCAGAGAAGAGAGGTACCATAGGGAGAACAGAGGATTATATGTTTAATTTAGAAGCTGGAGGCTATTAGTGACTATACTGGGGGACCCTGGGACTATTCTCAGGTTTGATGATTTGCTAAATGGACTCACAAAACTTGGGGAAGCTATTCTGTTAATGACTATGGTGTGTTCAAATGAAAGGATACAGATTAAAGTCAGCAAAGAAAAAAGGTGCATAGGACAGAGTCTAGGAGAGCAGGTACAAGCTTCTTGTCTTCTTCTAGTGGAGTTGTATAGATAGGGCTGAGTCTCTTGGCATTGATGTGTGACAACACATACAAAATATTGCCAAGCAGGGAAACTCACTGAAGCCCTGACTACAGGGTTTTTATTGGGTGTCAGTCTTGTAGGCATTGAGTGCCTATGTGACTAACCTTAACTACTTACACCTTAGCTCCTACCCAAGGTCAGACTGATACCATGTCTCTATCAGGACTGTAGGTGAACAAAACAGATAATCATTCACCTGAAAGCACACTGTTAGCATAACTATCTGGTTTGGCCCCAAACCCCATATATATACAGATACTCTTATCAAGCAGGATATTCCAAGGACTTGGACATTATCTCCCCACCAGTCCTTTCTTTGGAATGTGGGGTTAGAACACCCCAAGTCTGCTGAGTTAACCCTTTCTTGCCTAGTGAATTTCCTAAAAGCAGCTTCAGTATGTAGTGGAATCAGGCAGTTTGGAACGGGTTGAATTGTGAATGAGAGGTAAAGAGTGAGTGTAGCCAGTTCCTTTATGGGGGATCCCATTTGAGGTATGTTGCTGGAATAGAATCTGGAGTTAAGGAAAATTCTTCTTTAAAGATGGGAGATATAGAGCATGTTTATGTGTTGATAGAATGATTTTAAAAAGAGGGGAAATCTGAAAGAAAGGAGAAATGCAAGGTTGAAGTTCTTAAGAAGGTGAAAGAAGGGATCCAGAGCACAAGGAGAGGGAGTGGCCTGAGGTAGGAGCAGGAGCAGAAGCAGGTAAGATAGTAGGTTTGATGGGATGGGAGGGAAGCAGAAGTTCTTTTTTTTTAAGATAGCGCTTTTTAAAAATTTAATTTCAGTGTAGCAGAATTCATTGTCTGTGCACCACACCCAGTGCTCCATGCAATATGTGCCCTCCATAATACCCCCAACCTCCTACCCCCCACCTCTTCTTAACCCTCAGGTTGTTTTTCAGAGTCCATAGTCTCTCATGGTTCATCTCCCCCTCCAATTTCCCTCAATTCCCTTCTCCTCTCCATCTCCCCATGTCCTCAATGTTATTTCTTATGCTCCACAAATAAGTGAAACCATATAATAATTGATCTCTCTGCTTGACTTATTTCACTCAGCATAATCTCTTCCAGTCCTGTCCATGTTGATGCAAAAGTTGGGTATTCATCCTTTCTGATGGAGGCATAATACTCCATAGTGTATATGGACCACATCTTCCTTATCCATTCGTCCGTTGAAGGGCATCTTGGTTCTTTCCACAGTTTGGCGACCATGGCCATTGCTGCTATGAACATTGGGGTACTTCTTTTCACTACATCTGTATCTTTGGGGTAAATACCCAGTAATGGGAAGCAGAAGTTCTGTTTTATGAATGCTTCTCTTTTTTCAGTGATACAGAAGACATGGTCAACATTTGAAAATAAGAGGGTTGAGGTTGTAGAAGGTTTAAGAAAAGAGATGTGAAGTGTGAGGTATTCATCTTAAAAGTGAACTTAAGGGAAAATGGAGGATTATTACTGTGAGGAAAAACTTAAAATGCAAAACAATAGGTGAGGCTGTATGAGTTTCATTAACAATTTTCAGGTGTTCTAGGGGCGCCTGGGTGGCTCAGTGGGTTAAGCCGCTGCCTTCGGCTCAGGTCATGATCTCAGAGTCCTGGGATCGAGTCCCGCATCGGGCTCTCTGCTCAGCGGAGAGCCTGCTTCCCTCTCTCTCTCTCTCTGGCTGCCTCTCCATCTACTTGTGATTTCTCTCTGTCAAATTAATAAATAAAATCTTTAAAAAAAAAACAACAACAATTTTCAGGTGTTCTATTCTGACTTAGGCATGGTCTGCCAGGAATGTTTTTTTCCCAGGTGAATATAGTAGAAGAGAGAGGGAAGGGCAAAGGAGCCCGAAGATATTTGGGAGGGAATCATTATAACAGTGGATCTTGGAATTTACAGAAGGTAAAAGGAGAGACAGGAGGAGGCAGGGATCATTAGTTTGGAGGTCTGGATGAAGGTTGGATGTCTAGATTGTTGCATGGGGGGCGGTACAAGAGCCAGTGAACTGGGAAGATGGGGTTAGTGGTTTGTGTGGGTGCTTGAAATCATTTTTGAAAATGGTGTAGTCAAAAATGATTGGGTCTAGGGTGTCTGGGTGGCTCAGTGGGTTAAAGCCTCTGCTTTCAGCTCAGGTCATGATCCCAGGGTTCTGGGATTGAGCCCCACATCTGGCTCTCTGCTCAGCATACCTGCTTCCCTCCTCTCTCTCCCTACCTATTTCTCTGTCTGCTTGTGAGCGCTCTCTGTCAAATAAATAAATAAAATCTTAAAAAAAAAGAAAAAACTTTAAATAAAAACAAAATGGTTGGGTCTAGAGAGAGACTTTGAGGATGAATGATGTAGGGTGGATTACTGTTAGAGAGGGCATCCATGTGAATACTGAGATCTCTAGAAATGATGATAGGTATGAAGTGGAAAGAGACTGGTGCTGAGATTTCAGTGATTGCAGGCAGATTCTGGGAGGCTAGTACTTGAAAAAGAGTAGAGAAATTTAGCCAGATGGCAGGAGTTCTTCAAGCAGGAAGGCAAAAGAACAGTTGTTGACAGTAGAAGCAATCTTCTGACCCTGATGTTTGAATGAAAAAAATAGCTTCCACTTTTTTTTTTTCTCCCCAGTAGGCTCCATGCTCAACATGGGGCTTGAGCCCTGAGATCAAGAGTCACATGCTTTACCAACCAAGCTAGCCAGGTGTCCCAGAATAGCTTCCACTTGAGAGGGCTACAGAGTCATCTGCAGTAGGTCTGATTTGGTCAAAGAAGATTTCACAATAGAGGTTGAGACAATAAGGGAGTTTGCCAGTTATAAATCTGAGGTCTCAGATGGCACAGGAGAAGAGCTTGGGGGTCTGGAGAAACTTGGGAATTGGGTCAGAAGTAGAACAAAATGGTGGTGACATTGTGGACGATAACAGAGAACTAATGGAGCCTTAGGTTGGTGACATGCCTAAGTATGGAGAGGGCAGCAATGAGCCCAGATGAATATTTAATGAATAAGGGGAAGTGATGGATGGGGAGGTCCTTTGATGATAGCAAGGAATATGTCAGGGACCTGGGCAAATGGGGACTGAAGTTTGATGGGATTAGTCCTATTAGTCTCTTAGAAGATGGCTTGTCAACTGTGATTCTAATCCTCTGATGTTTTGTAGCCTTTGAACAGCTGCTCTTTTCTGTCTCTTGTGCCTTTGGTGTTTTTGGCTGGGAAATAAAGGCCCAATAAAGAGCCATTTAATATTTTATTTTATTTTTCATCATTAGCAATACTTTGTAGAACCAACATAATCTGAGTTTCATTTACATCCATTTAGCTTCTACATTGAGTCATAGTTTAAAGTTTCAGCTTAGATATTCTAAAAGCGGGAAGGGCAGTTATTAGACTATTAATACAGTACATGTGTCTATTATTGTAACAATAGGCGCAAGTCAAAGCACCTTCTTTGTGTCAGTAATGGATTTTGAATTATTGTAGATTAAGAAAAGAAAGAGATGAAGAACGTATTAAAAAATTTGTACAAGAAGAGGCTGTCAGATTCCTTTGGAACCAGGTAAACCCATTCCTGCTGATTTACCTAATGTGTGAACCAAGAAAAATTCTAGATTTATTGAGATAATCATAGAGTAGTCAGGCATATTGAGAAGTTTCTCGAAGTTAAGGATGTAATATGTGTTCTTTGCCACTAACTGAATAAGAACAGTGAATTTTGTTAGATTTTATTTAAAGAAAAATATTGTGATAATTTTGACGGGAAAGATAAAGAACTATAAAGATGAAGGAAAGTGACTAAATCGAGGGATGTTATAACTTTCCAAGAGGCAGAAAATACTCAATTAAAAGTTTTCTCTAGCCATCTATCTTGTTTTACCTCTTTGGAATATTTGAATGAAAGGTGACTAAGATAGTATATGATAGCTCTGATATGCATGTCCTAAAACGTGCACATGACTTCTTGAGAGTTTAAATCTTCTAATAACATACTTCAGGGACTGTTCAGACAATCAATTTTACTTTTATTTTATCTCATCAAACATTTCCTTGATAATTTCTTAGAAATATTTTTATAAAAGAACTTGCTATAATAGGATTTTATCCATAAGATTAAGAAATAGTTATTGATTTCTAAGGTTTTATAATTACTAATATTAGGGGAGTAATTAAATTATAGAATAACAATACCATAGAACATTATGGAACAATTAAAAAGAATAAGGTAGCAGTATGGACTGATGTAAAAAGTTCTCCAGAATAACATTGTTCAGTGAAAAACAGCAAGTTGCAGAACTTAAGGTTCTGCTTGATATTAAAAACTTTGTGTATATTTGAAAACATAGTAAAAGGTCTAGAAGGACATGTATCAAACTGCTGTCAGTGATTTCCTGGGAGGGTGGTCAAAGAGAAACTAAAAGATTCTATATATTGCTTTCTTCTTGCAGATTTAATTGTAAAATTTTGAGATTTTGATTGTACGTTAAAAATGTAAAGGCTATATTATCAAGAACTCAGGATCTTTTGGATATTTTAGAGTTGTATATGCTATATTGTAAGATAATATTTAAAAATTCTATCCTAAATGGATATCTACATTGAAATATTTATTTTAGAGAATCTACTTACCCTGGGCTCTAACATGTCTTACTCAATAGACTTCAGTTTCTATTGAGTACATTATTGACCCCTTAGTCAAGGCTATTGTGCTTCTGTTTGTTTTTCTAGTAGTAGCAAGAGAATTGCTTTGGCTCATCCTGATTCTCCTGGTGAGGACCTTTTGTTACCAAGAACATGTACCACTTGCACCAGCCTGGTTTAGGCTGGGATTGCTGTGGAAAGGATAAGGGGAGTCAGGCCGTTTCTAACTCCAGTTCTGCCATCTGCCATTTACCAACTTCATGAGTGTTGGGGGGAAAAGCTCAAAGAACATTGTAAAACAGGCATGATTTTTGTTTTATAATAAAATTATATCCTTTGGTTTACAGGTAAGGTCTCTACAAGCTTGGCAACAGATGGTGGATCAGCGTCTAAGTTCTTGGCATACTGATGTTCCTCCTGTATCAAGTACTCTTGTGCCCTCTAAACATCCATTATTCACCCAAAGTCAGGAGCCCTCTTCTGATCAAAATTCTGATTGGTTCATTGCTCCTGAGGAGGCTCCTCAAGAGAAATCTTTACCAGAATTTCCAGACTCTGGTTTTCATTCTTCCCTAACAGACCAAGTTCACTGTTTGCAGGATTCTCTGGATTTTGAGAAAAGTTCCACAGAAGGCAGTGAAAGTTCCATAATGGGGAATTCCATTGACACAGTCAAATATAGCAAAGAGTCAGATACAGGGGATGTCACTGATGAACACAGTGAATGGAATAAGGAAAGCTTAAACAATGAGCAGGATAATAGTCTACTTGAGCAGTATTTAACTTCAGTTCAACAGCTAGAAGATGCTGATGAGAGGACAAATTTTGATGAAGGGACAGGAGATAGTAAGCTTGACATACCTTCTTCCCCTGAAAAGTTAGATGCCTTGTCTGATGGTGCTTCTGTAGATGATACTCATGGCATATCTCCTACTTTGCAAGATGAAATCAGCCAGGCACCAGAAAATTGTAAATTAAATGCTGAAGTTCAAGGGCAACAGTCAGACTGTGATTCTAAATTTCAGGTATTGCATGTTGGTATTACAGTGTAGCATGTGTGGTTGCTTGGGAGGAGAAAGCTTCTTAAGAATTTCAGTTGTCTTTTTTTTTTTTTTGTGAAGGGGAATATCACCCCATTTTTCTTACTATTTATATATAATTTGTATTCTTATCTCATGTTTTTCATATTTTAGAGACTGGGCTGAATCTTCATTTTGATTTTATTAGCTATTAGCTGTAATCTGTCAAACAATATTTATGTTGAAAGCTATATGCACTTTATTTCATAATAACTGAATTGCATCAACAGTGTTCTTGTTTTTTAATGTACTCATTTCCTTTCAAAAAATAAACTAGAATATCTTTCAAGAAAATTGAATAGTTTACCTTAAAGATATATATAAGAGAAGTTAGATTTTTCTGTATGTGAGGAAATTGATTATGCAGTAAGGAATGCAACTTGTTAAAGTGAGTGTAGATGACAAGTATAAGGACTGTGAACTATAGAAATTTTTCCAGCCTCCTTGGAATAAGAACATATATTTTTAAGCCTTTTGTCCTCCCTTATGAATCAAGAAAAGCCTTCTTATGAGCAAATAGGGAGAAAAGGTAAGATTATAAGGTTTTTCAGAGGAAATGAATATAATTGACTCATGGAAAACTTTAATGCCATCTGTCAGTTTTAACATATGAAGTAAAGTGTTCCATCTGGAATTAAAATCAAGCTTATTTAAAGAGGCATGACTAGAATATCTCTTAGATGTGGAGAAAGCAGATGCTAGGCTCCATTTGCTTGGAATAATGTCACAGCAGACATTATCTTTTCATTCAGTGCTTTTTTACCCTACAGATAAGCATTTATGTGCCAACTTCCTTGCCAGAAATTAGCATATGTTCATCTTCTCTGACCCTGCATTATATTTGCTTATGTATTTCAGCAGAAGGTCCATGGCCATTTACTTCATTTTTTGACCTCCGCTTCACAATGAAGAACATTTAAAATAATATTAATGGTAGAATATGACTTTTTAAAAGGTCTATTTTCTATCCAAATCTCTGGAAAAGTGCCACATTTGGAAGGCAATTTAGTGGTGGTTAAAAAAATATAAACTTCACTTATTTCTTGTTAAGAAGAATATATATCTGTAACTTCAGGAAGAAATGATAATATTGTGTTGAATGTTATTGATGGGTGCATTTGCAAATCAAGGAAGCTTAATATATTAATCTTTGAGAATGTTGTAGTATCATTGAACAGCATATATCTGATTTCCCCTAATCTTTGGACATACAACTATTTAAAACTATGGCAATACTTAAGTGTTCTAAATTTAGGTGCTAAATATCTATTCATTTTTCTGTTACAGTCACTAGATCCCTTTCTTCGAAGTTATATAAAATAAAAACTTATGATCCTTCAAGAATAAAGTTGGGGATTACATGTTATACTTTGTTGATAGCTAGAAACTTTTCTCCGGTATGGGTAAGATGTATTTTTCTTGGTTTATAAATATGTAGCACTCAGGTTGAGAAGACTTAGATTTCATTCTCAGAAATTCAGAGTCTCTTGAAAAGGAAATATTTTCTGTCTCTTATAAATGAAACAGCCGTCTTACATTCAAAATTTTCCATACTGAAGCATGTGTAATGTTGAATGCACATTAAATAAAAATAGAATTTTTTACTTTTTGAATAATGCTAATTATCTTTTATGGGTGATTTTGAATTTCTTCTTAAATATACCCTATTTTTCTATTTTACAGTTAAGTGCCTCATTTGCTGCCCATAGTTAGAAAAAACAACTTGCACTGCACTAAATACCAAAGTGCTGATTTATGGTACATTAATTTCTCATAAAAGTCCCTAAAATGTTGTGGTTCAGTATTGCCTAAGTAGGTTTCTGCTGATATCTTCTCCCTCTTTTTCTAAGAAATGGCACAGTACAACTAAATTCATTGAATATTAGTGTTTGTCGGCAAGATTTCCTTTTTTTACCTTTGCTTTGTTTTTCTAGCCAATAAATAATATTAGTATGCTTTTATTTTAAAATTGACAGTTTATAGTAATGGTTAATGTTCTGCTCGTCATTAGATTTAACTTTACTAGTGTTTTGAAGTGGAAGAATATTCAGTTGCTCCCTACTCAACTGTATAGATTATTTTGAATGTAGATAGAATGAAAATAATGTAAATTAGAATGCAGGAAAATTGTGGCAGAGACAATATATTTTAATAAGTTTACAGTGTAATATAAAATAACTTATGTAATTAAGTAAGATATTTGGTGTTATGTCATGGGCTATTCATTGGTCTGGCTAAAGAGAGAATGAATCTAGTAAAGTTTGGGAAGTTGAGCTTTAACATGGTCTTTGTGTTTTTTCTTATAGGAGAGGATTAGTTTAGCTGTGTTATTTTAGTTCGTATCAGTTTTCTTTATATATAGAAAATTCAATATATCGAGATATTCCTCCAGAAGCACAGCATCTTACCATGTGAAAATTGGAAGGAATCTTAGCAATTATCTATTCTAATCTCTTTGTTTTAAGGATGAAAAAGTATAGAGAATTAAGTGACTTGCTGATGTTATAGCTAGTTAGTAGTAATAAACTGTGAAAACTTAAAAAGTTATTGTATTCCAAAATTTATTATTACACACTATTAATTATACATTTAGTGAGTCAGTAGGAAAATCTTTGTGTATTTTTCATTCTCTTTGAAAGAGGAAAAAAAAAACTGACAGAGCTAGAATCCTACCACTTGAATGAAAATTGCTTGTAGATAATGACTAAGTTGTTCAGAAGTCTGAGTAAATTTTCTCTGAGAAATGTGATATCATTAAGATCATTTTTTAAAGATTTTATTTATTTATTTGAGAGACAGAGTGAGAATGAGAGAGAGAGAGCATAAGAGGGGAGAGGTCAGCGGGAGAAGCAGACTCCCTGCTGAGCAGGGAGTCTGATGTGGGGACTCTGTCTATCCTGGGACTCCAGGATCACGACCAACTGAGCCACCTAGGCGCCCATTAAAATGGTTTTTAAAGAGAACTTCTAGAGATTAAAAATGTAAAAGTATAATTGCATCTGGAATCCATTTATTTCATAACAAGAAGTATAACAGGTTGCTGAGATATCTAAGATTTTCTAGTGAAATCCTGAGTTTGTTTAGATTTCTTCTTCAGTTTTACAGAACAACAGATGACAGAGTTTTAACTCTCTTGTTGTGCAGAAATGTCCAATCATGACGGTTGATATAAACACCATATAGTTTGGTTCTATAAGCTTAATTATGAAAGGCCTCGTAATATGCATGTTTTAGGAAAATATTTAGCCACACACTGGTTTGCATATATGCAGATAACTTTATTCTTGAATAATGTGGGTGCCATTCTTGAGTGTGGAAAGTGTGGACTTTTATTTTTGTTTTGGGTTATTTTAGATATGTAAACTCTGTAATAGTATTTTCCTGTTATCTACTTAATGCAAGTCTAGTTACACTTTTTGTAAGTATTTTCAGATATAACATGAGCTTAAGATACTATACTATCTCCTTGTTACTTTTTTTGGTGCAGATTCTTAGATTTGGATTTATAACAATATAAACTATAAAACTTTTTTTTTTCTGGAGTGAAGATGGCATATAGAACACGAGTCTGATCAGTTTCCCATTCATAAAACAAAAGACTTCATTTTTAATGTATATTTTTATTTTGCCATATATCTTATTAATGACACTTATTATATTGTAATGTTTTAACTTTTAAATATATGATCCCTTTATTAATAAAGTAAAACAGAAAGGGTCTGTAAGGAACACTTAAATATTTTTAGTGATATTGCTTACACTGATCAAACCTACAGTGCCATATTAAAATTAAAAGTCAAGTAAACAAAACATGACCTTAGAGTGAAACAGATAATTGTCTTTTTAAAATGAGGTGCTTTTTATTTGTGAATGAGTGGAAATCATATTACATTTTAATTCCTAAATTGATTTTAGTAGATAGCAGGAATCTCTGTGTAGTGGCTTTGTTCATTTTCTAATTAAATTTCTTTGAGTATTTTATAATAATTTTAATATTAACAAAAAGAGTTTAAAAGTAAATTTATTTTTGGGCTATTTTTAGATTTCTCTTTAATTTTGTGTTAGAAATAGATGATTTAAAGTGGTTATGGTCTGTTTATGAAAGCTAAATATTTTGTATTATATTTAATTTGTATTTAATTTGTATTTGAGTCTAATTCTAAATAAAAAGTTTGTACATTTGTTTGAGTGATTAGTCTGTTTATTATAGTGGTTAGTAGTGATAGTTGTTACTCATTGTGTTTGCAATTAGTGGGTAATTAAAATTCAGAACAAATTGCAGATAGAATTCGAAGGAAGTTCCAGAGTATTGTTATATAAATGAGTTTACAATAAAATAGTCCTAGCCTTATGATAATAGATATGAAATGAAAGAAATGGTAATTTAGTAGTTTTATCTTGTATAGATTTTATTACTTCCAGGTGATGGGTAGAGAAGAGCAGATATCCCTCACAGAGCGCAGAGGACACTGTCAGGTACTGTTGAAACTGGGTGCTGAAAGTTAGGGAGTGAATGAGTAAATAGAGCACAAGCCTTCTAGTTTGGCCCAGTTAGGATCTATAGTTTGTTGGTGTTATGGACCAAATTGTATCCCCCACTAAAATTTATAAGTTGAAGTCCTCCCAGTGTGACTGTGTTTGGAGATAAGTACGTCAAGGAGGTAATTAGGGTTAAGAAAGGTCATAAAGAAGGGGTCTTAATCCAATAGGACTGGTATACCCCAGTAAGAAGAGGAAGAGATACAAGATATTCTTTGTGCATGCCTAGAGGAAATGCCACTTGAGGACACAGTGAGAAGGCAGCCATCTGCAAGGTAGGAAGAGAGAGCTCAACAAAGCAAACCTGCTGAGATCCAGATCTTGGACTTCCAGTCCCTAAAGAGGAGAAAATAAATTTGTATTGTTTAAGCCGCTTAATCAATGGTATTTTGTTATGGCAGCCTGAGCAGACTACTACAGTTGCTTAATCAAAATATTGATAAGGGCAGGGAATCCCAAATTATTTATATACCTTAAAAAATATTTATTGAGGGGCGCCTGGGTGACTCAGTGGGTTAAAGCCTCTGCCTTCAGCTCAGGTCATGATCCCAGGTCCTGGGATTGAGCCCCACATCAAGCTCTGCTTGGCTTCCTCCTCTCTCTTTGCCTGCCTCTCTGCCTGTTTGTGATCTTTGCCTGTCAAACAAATAAATAAAAAAATAAAATCTTTAAAAAATATATTTATTGAGATATAAATGGCATACAGTTAACTTCATGTATTTAAAGTGGACAATTTGAGAGGTGTCTCTTGACCTCAGGGTTGTGAGTTCAAGCTCCACATTGGGCATGAAGCCTACTTAAAAAAATAAAGTGGACAATTTGATAAATTTTGACTCATATACCTGCCCATAAAACAATCACAGTAATCAAGATAATGAACATATTTATCACCCTTGAAAGATTCTTCATTTCCTTAATGGTTATGGTCTGTTTTTCATAACCCCTCTTATTTTGTATGGTTTCTTTTACTCAGCATAATTATTTGGGATTCATCTGATATTTCATTCCTTTTTTTTGCCGAGTGGTATTCCATTATATATATTTGCTGCAATTTTTTTCAAATTAAAAAAAATTTTTTTAGCTTTATTGAGAAGTGTTGACATACTGTGTAAGTATAAAGTATATAATATGATTCTTTGATATATGTATATACTATAAAATGTTTGCCACAATAACGTTATTTAACATATCCATCACCTTATCTAGTTTTATAATTGTATGTGTTCAGAACTTTTAAAATCTACTCTCTTAGCAACTTTCAAATTTTATGGTATCAGGTCTTATGTCTAAGTCTAATCCATTTCAAGTTAATTTTTGTGAGTGGTATAATTTGGAGATCCAGTTTCATCCTTCAGCATATGAATATCAAGTTTTCCTAGTACCATTTATTGAAGATAATTTCCTTTCCCTATTGGGTATTCTTTGCTCTCTTGTCAAATATTAGATGACCATATATGCATGGGTTTATTTCTGAACTCTTGACTCTGTTCTATTGGTCTATGTGTTTGTTTTTATGCCAGTATCATACTGTTTTGGTTACTGTAGCTTTATAATACAGTTTTGAAATCAGGAAATATGCCTCCCACTTTGTTGTTATTTTTCAGCTTTGGTTATTTGGGTCTATTGTGGTTCTATATGAATCTTAGAAATGTTTTTATATTTCTGTAAAAAAAATGCCATCAGAATCTTGATAGGGATTGCATTGAATTTATAGATGGCTCTGGGTAGTACAGAGCTTTTAAATATTAATTCTTCAAATCCATGAACACAAGATTCCTTTCCATTTGTGTCTTCCTCAATTTCTTTCATTAATGACTTAGTTTTTGGTGTAAAGACCTTTTGCCTCCTTGGTTAAATTATTCTTAAATATTTTACTTTCTTTTTTAAAAAAGATTTTATTTATTCATTTGACAGAGAGAGAGACAGCAAGAGAGGGAACACAAGCAAGAGGAGTGGGAGAGGAAGAAGCAGGCTTCCTGCAGAGCTGGGAGCCCTCGATTCCAGGACCCTGGAGTCATGACCTGAGCCAAAATCAAGAGTCAGACACTCAACAAATTGAACCACCCAGTTGCCTCATCTTTTCTTGTATTGTAAAAAATTTCGTAGAATTAAAAACTGCCTTATTGGGGCGCCTGGGTGGCTCAGTGGATTAAAGCGTCTGCCTTCGGCTCAGGCCATGGTCCCAGGGTCCTGGGATCGAGCCCTGCATCGGGCTCTCTGCTCCGCGGGGAGCCTGCTTCCTCCTCTCTCTGCCTGCCTCTCTATCTCTGTGATCTATCTCTGTCAAATAAATAAATAAAATCTTTAAAAACAAAACAACAAAACTGCCTTATTTTTTTTAGTCCCAAGACTGGCTGTATCCCCACTCATTTTTTCCAGGTGCTCCACTAGATCTGCTGTACACATCTAAGATTTCCCCCAATAGTTTCACAAGTCTGACCATCTATCAGTTATCACTCCCTCCCTGCCATACCTCTTTTGCTCCTTTATTCTGCTCCTTATAGATCCTTCTGCTCTGATCCTCCTTTTTTTAAAAAAAATTTTAAATTAAAATTTTATTTATTTAATTTATAAAGACTATTTATTTATTTGACAGAGAAAGAGACAGCGAGAAAGGGAATAAAAGCAGAGGGAATGGGAGAGGAGAAGCAGGCTTCCTGCAGAGTGGGGAGCCCTACTCGGGACTCAATCCCAAAACCCTGGGGTCATGACGTGAGCCAAAGGCAGACGCCTAAAAACTGAGCCACCAAAGTGCCCCTAAATTTAAAAACTTTTTAAAGATTTTATTTATTATTTGAGAGAGAGGGGGATCACAGGTAGAGGGGGAGGAGCAGAGTGAGAAGGAGAAGCAGACTCTCCACTGAGCAGGGAGCCCAATGCAGGGCTCAATCCCAGTACCCTGGGATCACCACCCCAGCCAAAGACAGATGCTCAATTGACTGAACCACCCAGCTGCCCCTAAGTTAAATTTTTAAAATTTGAAAATAGTTGACAGAATTCTGCCAACTGTTTGCTGCATCCCAAAAGTTTTGGTATTTTGTCTTTATTTTAATTTGTCTCAAAATATTTTTTATATCCCTTTAATTTCGTATTCATTGGATGTTCAGAAATGTGTTTAATTTCCATGTATTTGTGAATTTTCCAGTTTCCCCTCGTTACTGTTTTCTAATTTCATTTTATTGTGGTTGGAAAAGATAATTGATATAATTTCTACCTTCTTTTCATTTGTTGAGACTTGTTTTGTGACCTAATATGATCTATCCTAGAAAATGTTCCAGGTGCCCTTGAGAAGAATGTGTTCTGCTGCTGTTGGATGGAATGTTCTATATGTGTCTGTTAGATCCATTTGGTCTGTAGCATTGTTCAAATCTGCTGTTCCCTTATTGATTCTCTGTCTGGATACTTTATCAATCGTTGAGAATGGAATATTAAAGTCTCCAAATATTACTGCTCTGTATTTCTCTTTTTAGTTCTGGTAGTATTTGCTTTATATATTTATATAGTATATCTGATATTTATCTAAATAATATCTAATATTTGTATCTAATTATTTACAACTGTTAGATCTTTTTGATGAATTGACCTCTTTATCATCACATACTGAGCTTTAAAACCATTAGAATAGTGCACAAAGACTGAAGTTTTACTATATGAAAATTTTACCCCCCAAATTTCAAGTAGGATGTCAGGGCAATCTTAGGATGGAGTGTGGATTACGACAACTGAATCTAGGTATTGACATAAATCCACTGAAGAGGCGTAAGAAAAAGGGAGATGACCTAAGTGATTTTGGAAAACTTTTGAGTGGATAGTTCCATTTGGGCTGCTATAACAGAATTCTAGGGACGGAGTGGCTTATAAACAGCATAAATTATTTCTCACAGTTCTGGGACTGAGAAGTCCAAAATCAAGGTACCAGTAGGTTTGGTGTCTGGTAAGGGTAATTTTCTGATTCACAGATGGCCGTTTTCTTAGTGTGTCCTCGAATGGTGGAAGCAGTGAAGGAACTCTCAGGTGTCTTAAGCAAAATAAAGGAACACACAAAGAAAGTCCCACACAAGGCAAAAAGCCCAGCACAAGCTGTGAGTACTCTTTCATTTCTTGGTAAGGCATGTTCTAGGCTAAGGCGGTATGTATGAAGGACTGCTTGCTTGAAACTGCCTTTCTCAGCAAGAGGCAATTAAGGTTAAATGAGGTCATAAGGGTAGGGCACTAATCCAATGAGACTGATATCCTTATAAGAGGAGGGGGGAATAGAGAAACAAGATGGGAGTGAAGCTGGAAGTGTTTTGGAGGACATGCTACCTAACCTTCCCTGTGGCTGACTATGTTCTGGATTGCCAGTCAGGCCAGGTGGTTTAAGGACTATGTCATACAGCACAAGGGGGTGTTGTGGCCCCCTGAGAAGGAGGACCAGCATGGAGAGCTGGAAGCATTCAAAGACAGGATATGAAGTAGCAGGAAAAGAAGCTCCTTTGCACTGCCCAGCAGAACTCCTGAGGCCTCCAGGTACTTGAGTTCTAGACCTGTGTACACACACACACACACACACACACACACACACAGTTCCTTAAAAAAAAAAAAAAAAGAAGGAAACAAAAGGTATATATCTCCAAGGCAATAAGAAAGCTCTTACAAGGAACTGAATCAGCTCGCACCTTGCTCTGGGACTTCTAACTTTCAGAACTGTGAGAAAATAAATTTCTGTTGTTTAAGCCCCCCCAGTCTACGGCATTTTATTATAGCAGCCTGAACAGACTCATACAGGCACCAAATTCCTCTTCCTTCTAGTCTCCTATCCTTGGCAACATCTTCTCATGGTTCATGGTGTTTTGGGAATAGAGTGTTTGATACCTAACCTGACAGCAGTCACTTATTTTGAACAATGGTTTAAGGGGGTTGGGGGCCCAAATTTTAGTCACTTGTTCAGAGGGTTCAGAAGCAAAGTAACTGAATCAGGAACTGACATGGGCTCAGGAGTGCTTGTGCCCCAAGTTTCTGCCATTAGAGATGGAGCCAGGTTGCTGGTAAGTACCCACCAAATTAACTACATCAGAAACTGGCTTAATTTGCTTTTTTGCTTATCTAACTCTCAGACCCATGCGTTGTTAGAGAAATAAAATTGAGTAAATTAGCATCAAAACTTTTTTGCAGATAGGTCAGAAAGGAACAGTTCCTTTGGTTTTGTATCATGACATACAAAACTTATGTCCTCATTTTTATCCAGCTTTCAAAGTCTGATTATCATAAATGTAGTATTCAGAAATTCCTTATGCCGTGTCATAACCTGAGGTAAGAAATTTAATGGAAGAGATTTGGGACACTGTGCTAGGGGACTTTTGTTATTTCATTTATTCCTAAGTGCAGATACTGTTGCCCCTTACAGTTGAGGAATTGAGCCCAGAGAAGTTACATCATTTGCCTAGGCTGGCACTGCTAGTATGAGGTAGAGCTGTGTGTCAGCCCCAGTCAGGCTAAGATCCAAATTGCGAATTTTTTGTATGATAGTATTTTTCACTGGGTGTGTGGTGACTTTGCAGAGCTATTTGAAGTGATACGCAGTTATCTAGTAGTGATAGGCAGGCCTCCCTGGTCCTGGTCACTCTTTTTTGTGGCCAAAATGACTGTATATAGGTAAGATGACTCAAATGCTTCAGGATTATGAGTGCCTGTGGGAGAAAGGGTTTATCAGGTCACTAATGTGATCCCAAACCATGACTTAGAAGTCAGCACTTCCTGTTTAAGTATTTGCAGCTTACCAGGCAGCCAAACTATAAAAGATAGGTGATGGGGTGTCTGGGAGATAGGACTGAGAGCACAAATTTATCATATGTGGATCATCTTCTAGCAGAGGCAACGGAAGTCACCTTTTATGAACAGGCCTTGGAAGGCTTTCTTCAGGAAGGAGAATGAAATGGTTACTCCAGAAGAGCAGCCGTTTTGTAGAAACTGCTTTTCTTCCATCCGTCGGGTCACCCATGCATGTAGTTCTCCCACGAAAACATCTGAATAAGCCCGTAGAGTCCATTGTGGTCAGTAAATGTAAAAATAATTAATGTTGGTTGCAATTTGTATTAATTCTTCTTCAACCTTGAGATAATAGTCTGGGGCAGGTCTGTTTTTAGAGTCTGTGTTTTGTTGGGATAAATTCCATTAACCCCACTGTGCACTGAAGAACACAGAGCAGCCCGCAATCCCTTCCGGCTTCCTGAGCAGGTCCTTTATCTGTCTTCCAAGGTCTCCTCTCAGTTTCTGAATTTCACATAGCTATAGACGTTCTACCGCTTAGAAGAACGTCCAAAATAGGATGACCCAGATTTGGGGGATGGGAGAACGTGTGCAGGCACTTTTGTCAGAAGACCTATGTTATGTACAGGGAGAATAAGAGGAACGAGGCTGTTTTAAGAGCAAATAGAGTAAGCCGACTAATTCCAAGCCGGGAAAGACTGAAAGACTTGCCGTTCCAGAGCTCGTGCGTGGCCAATCGTGTTTTTTTTTCTGGCAGAAGAAACAATACATTCCGCCACTGACAGGGAAGACGGCCCAAGTACGGGCTTCTCCAGTATGGTCACTTCGGCTGACAAGAAAAAAAGCCTTGAAACAGACCGTCCCTGGGGAACCCTCAGGTTCGAAGGCGAGAGAAGCCCGTCCCGAGCTGGCTAGAGCTCGGGCCACAGGGCTGCAGCTGTATGACGCCCTGCCGCGCAGAAGCAAAGCGGCCCTTTGCGCGAACAGCGCCCACTACGCTTGCCTCGCCTCGTGGCTCAGCGTTCCGCGCACGGCGCCCGCGGCTGTCAATCAGCATCCTCGGCCCGCCTCTCCTGGAGTTCAACCAATTGTAGCCGGGGGTCGGGGGTGAGGAGACGTAGCGGGGCCAGGAAGCAGGGGCCAGGCCATCTGGAGCAGCCTCCCCAGATCCCGCGTTCCGAATGCCTAGCGGCCAGAGAGAGCACAGCGGACCGCAGGGCTCGGCGGTGAGTGCGGGACTCCGGCTTGTGCGCAGGCGCCGGGCTGGGTCCCTGCCGCTCGAGGGACCCAATGCCTGGCGCCTCGCGGGCGCCTCTAGTCTGAGAAGCCCCTTTCTCCGCACGCGCCGACCCCTGAGTACCGGCCTGGTGCAGAGGAGCTGCAGACTCGGGGGTCACGGCTGGGGGTTCTGGAGCGAGAAAGGGAAAGCTTCCGTCCTCGGCGGGGGCAGAATTGGAGCCTCCGGCTGCCGTAGCTTCGGACCTGAGTTGCCCGAGCCGCTGCGGCTCCCGCAGGAGGGGGCGGGGCTGACGCGAGCATCTCCGTGCTCAGTTTTCCGGACCTGCTGCAACGCGGGCAGGTGCAGCAGCTGAAGACCTCTTCCTAACCCGGTGCGGGGCACTTTGCGACGCCTGCCGCCTCCGCCCCATTGTCCCGTCTCACTGCTGCCCCGGGGCCCAGCAGCCACTTGCCTGGCGATGCTCTCACACTTTGGACTCTTCTGGCATTATTGAGCTGACGCTTTGGGACATCAGATTCAGGTCCTATGGGGAGAGAAGCGTGTGACTTTGCAAGGTGTGGTGTGGAAACCCGCGCCTGTCACCCGTCTCCGCTTGATTAAAGGCCACTAGGGTGGTGGTAAGTGGCATTCTCAGTCAGGATTTATACAAATTTCGTGTGTAATTGTCTGTGAAATTTTCCTCTCTTTTCATTATTCACTCTAAAGGAGGATTGCTGCCAGTTTCCTAAAGATGAAGAACTACACTGCTCAGTGGCCCTTCCCCTTCCTCAGTGTGGTTATCATTTGGAACATCAGGGTGTGCTTGAAGCTGGCGGGACTCCCAGACTCTAATCATTAATTGTCTGATTCCATGCAGTGGAGGTAGCAGCACGCTCCAAGTTGTTTGGGTTCTGCTTTCCTCTGCCGGTACTTCGTCTCTTCTCTCCACAGTCTCTGGCCTGATAAAGTGCTGTTATTTGTTACTGAGAAGGGAAACGAAGGAATAGATCACTGAAGTGAGGTTGGCTGTCCCTGTTATCTCGGAATCGGATGGTCCTGAGGGGACAGTGTAAGTTACAATTCAGAGATCATTTTGGAAAGGCCTGACCCGCTGATAGAAATAACACCTCTGGCCACCTCATACTGGCGGTTCCCCTGTTTGGCAGTATACTAGAGTAGTCATTTGGAGACCTTTTTTTAAAAAACCTGTTTCTTAGGCCCTGGTCCTACAGATTCCGATTCAGTTAGTTGAGTCTGGTCTAAGCATTGGCATGGTTAAAAGCTTACAGGATGATATTAATGTGCATACGAGTTTAAAGAACACAGCCTATCAATGTGCTTTATTTTTTTCTTACAGCACTTACTACTCTGTGACTTACTTAACTGATTTCTTCTAGTCTCCTCTCCAACTGCTCCCCTCCCCCATGAAAACATGGGGTGCTGCTTTGGAAGAAGGGCAGGGGAAGGCCTGGGTGGTGAGTCAGCACTTTGGGTGTGTGAGGTGGGGATAAATGAAAGAGAAATGGAATCAGGGGAAACAAGTCCTGCAGACTTCTGCTGTGCTTCCTCTTTGTCAAGGGTTGACCTTACTTGGTGACCAGTCATTGTCATCTTCATGGATATGGCTCCAGTTCTTTCTCTGGATCCTGGCCTGTTAAGTTTCAGGGTCTTACCCAGCACCCTGTGAAATATAGGTGCTCTTTGTACTTATTGAAGTATGGTTAACATACAATATTATATCAGTTTCAGGTGCTCACCATAGTGGTTTGACATTTATATACATTATGAAACGATCACCACAAGCAATGTAGTTATTGTCTGTCATCATATGGAATTATTACCATATTATTCACTGTGTTCTCTATATTACATTTGCATCCCCATGACTTATTTATTTGGTAACTGGAAGTTTGTACCTCTTAATCCTCCTCATCTATTTTGCACCCCACCACGTCCCTCCCCTCTGGCAACCATTGTTTTTTTCTCTGTGTTTATGAGTTATACAGCTGCAATTTGGAAAGTTTGATATATACATTTTTTAGAGGGGAGGGGGCAGACGGAGAGAGAGAGAGAGAGAGAGAGAGAAAGGAAGAATCTCGATCTCAACCCTGAGATCATGACCTGAGCTGAAATCAAGAGTTGGATGTTTAACTCACTGAATCACGCAGGTGCCCCTGACCTAGAAATATTTAAGTTCGAGTATATTCCATGTAGATCTGTGATTTGTCTTCTGTGTAGGGGGTCCACGTATTTTGAAGTAAAATTCTATATACTTTGTCTGACAAGTACAATTATATTTATGTGGGTAGCAGTTCAGGGTATATAGAATGGGGACTGTCCCAGAAACTGGATGTGTAGTTATCCTATAATAACTTATCTTTGTGAAATGGTTGTCTAATTCCCTAGGGGACGGGTTTGCTGCCTAATTTTCTTTTTAGTACTGAACTATCTCATTGATGTTACTGACAGTTTTAATTCCAAGTGATGTAAACAGTCACTCTGTAATTCTCTTATGAGATGGGGTAGGAAGTCACATACGTAGTGGCAGTCTAGGGTTTTTGTGACAGGCCATTAAGAAGTTAGATTGGCTGGAAGTAGTCTTAATCACCTTTGGCAGAAGAGACCCAATAGACCATGCATTTTACTTTTTGCTTGTCCTTCAAACATAAATATGAGGCATGACTAAGTGATGGACTGATACATTAGGAGGATTTGAAAACAAGACCACTCAAATTTAAATTCCTCCTGAATTAATCATAACTTTTGGATCTGTCTAGATACCTCTTACTTTCTATAGTGGTAGGATGGGTTGTTGAAGTACATAATTATTCCAGTCTAAGAAAAGTAACATATGGAGGTTTTATCTTTGATTTATATTTTTTCAGTTATTTTGCTAATTATAAAATTTGACCTTCAGCTCAGATCTGGGAGTAACTTGCCATGTTTAAGTTTATATATCTATCTATATCTATCTATCTATATTTATCTATAAATAGCCAGTTACTATTTTTTATTAGTAGTAAAGGAAATGTTTCTCCTACTTTGTTATACTGAAATCTCTGTGCATCGCGGGATAAAACTGTACTCTTGATTTCAAATGTTTTCCTTAATTTTGGTATCTTTAACCTGGATATCATGTGTGTAATCTTGTTGCAGCAGGAAGAATGGTATAAAAGTGAGGAAACATCAACCGGTGCTTTGAATGTGGCAAGAAAAGAATCAGCGCTGTCATGATTGTTTGAATTCAGGACTTTACACTGAAAGGAAAGTTAGATGTAAGCTCTAATCTCTTCTTGGGAACTGGAAATTTTTTTTAAAAAGGTAAATAACATTCAGTAATAAATTTTTATTTTTGGCTGGTCTAGGAAACTTTTCCTTAGAGTCATTCTGTCTAGCACTTTTGTTTTTATTCAATGTTAAGGCAGTTTGAGATACTGAATGATATTGTCCTGCTGTCTTTTTAGATAACTTTCTTGATGTAATGCGTAGGTTTTTTATTTGTAGGAAAACAGTAGAGAACGATTAGAGATTTCTTCTTTCACTTTGAAATTTTTCATTTTATTATTTATTTATTTTGTAATAGATTTTCTTTATTTATTTAACAGAGAGAGGGATCACAAGTAGGCAGAGAGGCAGGCAGAGAAAGAGGGAAGCAGGCTCCCCACTGAGCAGAGAGCCTGATGTGGGGCTCGATCCCAGGACCCTGAGATCATGACCTGAGCCGAAGGCAGATGCTTAATACACTGAGCCACCCAGGTGCCCCGAAATTTTTCATTTTAAATTCAGTTGTTTTTCTGTATTTGGTTTAATGCTGTATTTCTTCTTATGGCTTGTTGTTAATTA
Organism: Mustela putorius furo; assembly: GCF_011764305.1. Classification (NCBI taxonomy): domain Eukaryota; kingdom Metazoa; phylum Chordata; class Mammalia; order Carnivora; family Mustelidae; genus Mustela; species Mustela putorius. The sequence continues at coordinate 28,130,792 of NW_025421987.1, forward strand.
TTACTTTTAGAAACCTGCTTTTTTTTCTATTTGTACTATTTTTACTTCTATTTCCTGGTGAAAACTTAGGACACAAAGATAAAGATAAAGGAGAAAAAAAACTGTGCAGAGGTAACAACTATGAACATTTTCATATATGTCTTTTCAGAGAGAGGTCTACGTGTCCCTTAGACCACATCTACTTAGATATACAGATGGGTCTAGAAGTCAGGTCTTGCATGCCCCTCCAGTAACAACTTTCAGTAGAAGTCCTTGGCCATGAGGGGTTTCTTGCACATTTGCTTTGCTACTTATGTCCCTGTGGTCCCCGTAGTTCTGGAGTCTGCTGCCCTTGCCATCCTTCTGCACCCCTGACCGCAGCTGCACTGCTGCCTCCTGGCTCTGAATAACACTAACCTTCTCAAAGCTGCTGGTTTTTCTGTAGTACACAGACAGTGCTTACTGTGGTGCTGCTGAATCTCCGTGGAGTATTGTCTTTGGTCTTCTCCCTCTCTGGGCATGAGGGAAGCCTATGATATTTATGGCCAACTCCTGTTCTTCTACAGAAGAGCAGTTGGGCCCTGATGACAGAGTCATTTCTTCTGGTTCATAGTTATTTCTTTCTAGGATTTATAGGCACTTTGGGGTGAGTGGGTGCTTGGGTGTTAGGGGTGGGGTTTAGGGGTCATCAAATGGGGTCTTGCACAGTGCTTGGTATCCCTGTATAGGGAGCCTGCAGAGGGATAAATATTCGTAATTTAGGAGAGGAAATACCTTTTGTCTGATATAAGTGTAAGCTTTTCCGTGGGAGTTTCTGGCACTTAGTACAGTGTGTGCTGCAGAGTAGGCTTCCATAATTTTTTGTTCTGTGGATTGTTGCATCAATATATATCATGTAACGGGGAGGTACTGTCAGTGAATCCAAGAAATATGATACATTGTTTTTACTAAGTTGCTTTTTCTCTGATGCATGGTTTCTGTGTTTTTTTTTCTTTTGTTGTTTTGTTTTTAAGATTTTATCTATTTGACAGAGAGAAAGAGACAGACAGAGAGCACAAATAGGGGGAGCAACAGAGGGAGAAGGAGAAGCAGGCTCACCACTGAGCAGGAATCCCCAACACAAGGTTCAGTCCCAGGACCCTGGGATCAAGATCTGAGCTGAAGGCAGTCACTTAACTGACTGAGCCACCCAGTTGTCCCTTTTTTGTTTGTTTGTTTTTATAAGATTTTATTTATCTGAGAGAGAGAGCTCGCTGGGGGAAGGGGCAGAGGGAGAGGAAGAGGGTCAAGCGGACTCCATGTTCATCACAGAGCCCTGCTCTGGGGCTCAATCTCACAATCCCGAGATCACCACCTGAGCTGAAGCCAAGAGTTGAAGCTTAACCAACTGAGCCACCCAGTTGCCCTGGTTTCTGGTTTTTTTTTTTTTTTTTTTAAATTTTAAATTTTAAATTTTTTAGATATTTATTTATTTGAGAGAGAGAGAGAGAAGATAGAGACAGAGAGCTGTGGAGGGGGGAACAGAGGGAGAGGGAGAAGCAGATTCTACCCTAAGGGTGGAGTCTGATGTGGGACTCGATCTCATGACCCTGAGATCACGACCTGAACTGAAATCATGAGTCGGACGCTCAATGGACTGAGCCACCCAGGTGCCCCTCTGTTTTTTTTTTTTTTTTTTTTTAAATCATGATTGGTATAGTCTAGTTGGAGGAACAGGAAGTACATACAAATACAGAGGAGTGAAAATGCTGAGATGTGAAGTGAGAAGAAAGTGCTGTGGGACTTCTGAGGATGGAGATCAAGTTAGAATAGCTCAGTTCTATCTCCTTTATGAGGCAGAGATGAGGAGGAGTTGTGGTCCTTGTGGCATGGGAATGGACTGGCCAGGTGGAGTGAAAGAGAGAGGGAGTAGGGCGGCTTGCCAGGTCCAGTACAACGTTGCGATGCAGTTGAGGTAGTCAGAGATCCTCTGTGCCATAGTTATGCACCCTTTCACCATGACTTCTCCACCTTGCCCTCTATGGAGAGCCTAGCTAGAAACAAAATACTAGTATTTTTTTCTGTTTATACCAAAATAAAAACTGGGGAGAGCATTTTGAATTCATTATGCGAGAACAGGTAGGAGTGGCAGGCTCTGAAGTCCTCTGCCTCTAGCAGTTATGATGAGGGAGCTGGGTCTCCTCTTAATTGTCAGGCTTAGCTTTTCTTTCCTCTATCTTCAGGGTTAGTGTCTTCCCTCCTGGGCCCTGTTAATCTGCTGAGGGAACATCCTCCCTCAGGAGCTGGACATCTGAAGGGTATTTCACGTCTTCTGCTGTGCAGGGGGACAGCACTCCTTGTTTTCTAGAGGGGGTGGGGATAGTTTGCACAGTCTCACAGAACTCCTCATAAAATCAGCAGGTTTCCTTTTAATGCTCGTCAAATATGATCACTTTAGGGGTGTTATGTAACTTGAGCTATAAGGGAAGGGGAATGATTTTATCTACTTAGACCTCTAGAAATTTAACAGTGACTTTAATTTTCTAATCCCTAAAGGTTTGAAGACATTCTTCTTTGCCTTCTTCAAAGTTAAAACCTAAAATTTGCAGGACAAATATCACTGTATTTGTATGGAACTCTGGGATTGGGTTTGAGCAAATTGAATGCGCAACAGATCTTACTGTGCTGTGGCTCTTTGCTTTCCCCTCATGACTTTGGGCCTTTGAGAGGGTTCAGGAAGAGGAAGTGTGGCACCTTTCCTCTTACCACACACTTGGCTGTTGGAGTTGGTGATCTGTATTCTCATCTTCCCTGTTTGAAGGACTCCTCTGAAGAAAAGTGTGCTTCTTAAGTCAACCCTAGCCTCTCCTCCATACAAAGAGCTCTTAATGATACTAGCGGAAAACAAATTCAACTAAAAGCTCGTCTGCAGATCAGAAGAACGAAGACATGGAGTTTTGAGGAGTGAAGGTAGCATGGCGTCGGCCATGGGTGATCAAGACACAGACAGACAATGTGGCTCAATTTCTTCAAACTACGGCTTTTCTGCTGTCTGCTTGCTGTGCTGATGGTGGTGGTGCTGGTCGTCAATGTTACTCAGGTAGAGGTGAGTACTTTTTATGAGTACTTCATAAGCTCCTTTATAAGTAAAAGAACCAAATCTAAGGATTTGGGGCTAACTAGCCTAGGAAATGCTGGTCATCAGAAAACTTATCCTGGTCATAGCTCTTGTTTTCATTTATTCAGTAAGTGTTGGAGTACCTTCAGTGGTTATATACTGTGCTGGTCACAGAGGGTACAGTGGTGAAGTTGACAGATATGATTTCTTTGCTTATAGAGCTCATATTCTAAATGTGCATAGGAGAAAATAATAATCATAGTCGTATAGTAATAATAAGTGATTATTAGGAATTGTGAAGAATACAGTCAAGAAAGGAAAGCAGACTACTCTATAGTTGTTAGGGGGTTGAAAGAGGGTTTTTTCAAGGAGGGGACCTTTTATTTTATTTATTTATTTATAAAATTTATCTACTTGACAGAGATCACAAGTAGGCAGAGAGGCTGGAGAAAGCAGGCTCCCTGCTGAGCAGAGAGCCCGATGCGGGGTTCATCCCCAGGACCCTGGGCTCATGACCTGAGCCAAAGGCAGAGGCTCTAACTCACTGAACCACCATGGTGCCCCAAGGAGGAGACCTTTTAGCTGACTGCTGGCCAAAAACTGAAGGAAAACTCAGAGGAGGGAGTTGATGAATCTGTCCTAGAGACTACAGAATGGACACAAGGGCAGGACTGTGTCCTACTGACCCCTTCCAGTGCCTGGCACTAGGAATGAACTTAGTATGCCCCTCTCCCCCGCTTTGCCACTCATAAGTCACTGAAATTTATGGAGTGATTCTAGATAAAATGATGCTGCTCTTTTACTTTTTTTGGCCTGTGAAGCTTCTCAGGTTGCATGTCCATCTTAATTACAGTGTTTCTCTGCTTATTGGCTTTTGCTATAGGTGGAATGTCTGTGCCCCCAAGCATTCTGGCTCTCTGAGAGCTCTGATTACTGTTGTCTTTCATGCTTTCAGGTTTTTCCTTCAGCCTCCATAGTTTTCCTCATGCACTTTGGCCCTCCAGTACTCTGCTGAGTACCCGAGAGGGACCCTCTGCAGATCCCCTGAGTTCTCTCTGCATCTCTCCTCCTGCCACTTTGTCTTTTGGATTCACTTTGGTCTTTTAAGACTTGGCCACATCCCTTCAACTTGAGTAGTTGACCAGGCTCTACCCAGGATCCCCTCCCGATGCTGCAGCCTGGAAATGCTTTCAAGGCTGTAAGCAAAGAATCACCCATGTTTTCCATCTTTCAGGCATCATTGTCCTTTGTTGTCTAATGTTCAGGGTCTGGAAAATCATTGCTGCTTATATATACATATATATATATATATTTATTTTTTAAAGTTGTTTCAGATGGAAGGGTAAATCTCACTGTTTCATTATCTTGGCTAGAAGTGGAAGTCTGAGGGCTTTGAATTTGAGGGTAAAGTGATCATTGAGAAGCTGCAGAGGAGAAGGATTAATGGACCAAGGAGAGGAGATAATGTGATCTAGAGCACAAATGGAGCATAAAACTTTATGTAGGTTGAGAGACATCATATATTGTGGGTGTTCTTGTTATCATTTTAATATTGATTACGTAGAAGTTGCTGTGCTCCTTCCTCTGACCTACAAAGGAAAAATATCATGATGGTTGGCAACGTAGATGCATTTGCTGCTGGAGGGAAGGATCTTGAAGCAGTTCTTGCCTGTAGAGGAGGTGGAGTTTGGAAGGCAGGGTACTCGTTGGAGGCTTGTGTGCAGGGGCTAGGAAGAACAGAGTTGGGAGATGGAGCTGAGCCTGCAGGATGATAGACGGGCAGTAACTTTCAAGACCAGGGGTGTGCATCGCACTCTTCTTCATTGGTTTTGTGAGTGTGTGTGTGTGTATGTATGTGTATGTATGTGTGTGTTACCACATTAAATAGTGTGGGTATACAAATAGAAAAAAGAAACTTGTGTGGGTCTAGGTTGAGTGAGGAGGCAGGAAAAGGGAGAAAGAGAGACTTGAGAGGGTAGGCCAGAGTCCCACATCATTGATGTTATTGCAGGAAGGATTGTGAGAAAATTCCCCTAGTACTCCTGCTTTAGTTCTTGAGAACTTGCGAGCTGAAAGCCAACTAAGAGCTCTAATTATCTGCACCAAGACTTTCTCAGCAATAAGGGAGAAGGGAGATAGAGGGCAGTGATAAACAATTAAGACAATTCTGACATTGACAATAACAAATAGTTCTTTTGATAGAGTGCAGTAAAACATTTTCCCTGTCTAAAGAGGTCATCTTGTCCAAGTTGAGAATATTGCCATGACTTTTGAACTGTTCAATTTATTACTGTGATGAAAATTGGTAAAGAAGATTAGGGTAGGGGATGGAGAGCAGGAAATGCTCTGAAGCTTGGCAGTCTGCCATCCCTTAATCTCCTTTCCATCTTATGCTTCTGATCCTAATGATGCTTTTCTTGTGATTAGAGTATCCAATCATTTCCTGAAAGGTACAGACTCAGTTTTTTTTTTTTTTAAAGATTTTATTTATTTATTTGACAGAGAGAAATCACAAGTAGATGGAGAGGGAGGCAGAGAGAGAGAGAGGGAAGCAGGCTCCCTGCTGAGCAGAGAGCCCGATGCGGGACCCGATCCCAGGACCCTGAGATCATGACCTGAGCCGAAGGCAGCGGCTTAAACCACTGAGCCACCCAGGCACCCCCAGACTCAGTTTTAATTAAAAATATCACATAATATGAGAAGGAGGTGTATGTAGCAGTATCCAGCAAAAGTTGTAGAAGGGATCATTAGTATCTCTCTGAGAAGCTCTCATTGAGCACGTCCTGTTTTTTCCCCACTTATTCACTGATATTTTAAATATATATATTTTTCTGATTGTAAAGATAGTACCAGTCTGTTAGGGATTTGGCTACAAGTAAAGAAAGCTGATTCTGGCTGACTTTAATATTATTAAATGAGTAATATTAATAAATATTAATAAATATTACTCATTTATAGTAGAGTCAGGAGGTAGTTGGGCACAGCTGAGGCTCTGTTTTTCTGTAAGTCTCTGGAGTCTCTGTAAGTTCTTTGTAAGTCTCTTAGCTCTACCCTCCTTCCTTTGTGTTAGCTTTTATGCATGGCATCCTCTTTCATGGTTGGATTTTAGGATGCTGTCATAGCAATAGGTGCTTGTGTCCTTGTTCGTCAGCTTAAGAGATAGTTTGTTCTCTCATAACTCTCTGAAGAGATTACTTGCATTTTTCCATTTGCAGCTAAAATTCAGATAGCTGTTACTAGAACACTGGCATGGTCTGGGTTTGACTGCATGCATCCACCAGAAACTTGCAGCAACCTCTCCGGGATTTTCATAGGCCAGGATTGGCTTTAACCCACTGAGCCATCCATGCACCCTGAGACTATGTTATATTAATTTCAAATGAACAATACAGTGATTCATCAATTTTATATATTATTCATTGCTCATCCCAATATATGTACTCTTAATCCCCTTCACCTATTTTATCCATCCCCCTACCAGCTTCCTTCTGGCTATCACCAGTTTGTCCTTTATATTTAAAAGTCTGTTTTTTTCATTTGTCTTTTTCTTTCTTTCTTTGTTTTTTTCTTGTATATCACATATGAGTGAAATCATATGGTATTATGTCTTTGTCTAACTTCACTTAGCATTATACTCTCTAGGTCCATACATGTTGTTGCAAATGGCAAGATTATGGCTGAGTGATATTCCATTGTATGTATATATACACCACATCTTCTTTGTCCATTCTTCTGTGGATGGACACTTGGACTGCTTCCATATCTTGGCTATTGTAAATAATGCTGCAGTAAATAGAGGGGGACATATATCTTTTTGAATTAGTGTTTTTATTTTCTTTAGGTAAGTATCCATTATGTAGTTACTAGATCATTTGGTAATTCTATTTTTAAATTTTTAAAAAAATATCCTATTTTATTTATTTGTCAAAGAGAGAGAGAGAGCACAAGCAAGCAGAGCGGCAGGCAGAGGGAGAAGCAGGCTCCCTGCTGAGCAGGGAGCGGGATGCGGAACTTGATCCCAGAACCCTGGGATCATGATCTGAGCTGAAGGCAGGCGCTTAACTGACCGAGCCACCCAGGCATCCAGTACTTCTGTTTTTAACTTTTTGAGGAAACCTCCGTACTGTTTTCCACAGTGGCTGCACAAGTTTGCATTCCTACTAACAGTGCATGAGGTTCCTTCTTCTCCACATCTTTGCCTTCTGTTGTTGTTTCTTACGTTGTTGATTTTAGCCATTCTAACAGGTTTGAGGAGATAACTCATTGTGGTTTTGATTTGCATTTCCCTGATGACAAGAGATGTTGAGCATCTTTTCACGTGTCTCCTGGCCAGCAGGATGTCTTTGGAAAATGTCTGTTCATGTCTTCTGGCCATTTTAAATTGGATTGTTTGCTTTTATTTTATTATTATTATTATTTTTGGTGTTGAGTTATATAAGTTCTTTATGTATTTTGGATAGTAATTCTTTATGGATATGTCATTTGCAAATATCTTCTCCCATTGCGTAGGTTGTCTTTTTGTTTTATTGATTATTTCCTTTGCTATGAAGAATTGTTTTATTTTAACGTAGTCCTAATAATTTATCATTGCTTTTTTTTCCCTTGCCTGAGGAAATATATCTAGAAGAATGCTGCTATGGCCAGTGTCAGAGAAATTACTGTCTGTGCTCTCTTCTAGGATTTTTTTTTTTTTTTAAAGATTTTATTAATTTATTTGACAGAGAGAAAGATCACAAGTAGGCGGAGAGTCAGGCAGAGAGAGAGAGAGAGAAGCAGGCTCCCGCTGAGCAAAGAGCCCGATGCGGGGCTCGATCCCAGGACCCTGAGATCATGACCTGAGCCGAAGGCAGCGGCTTAATCCACTGAGCCACCCAGGCGCCCCTCTCTTCTAGGATTTTTTATGGTTTCAGGTTTCCTATTTAGGTCTTTAATCCATTTTGAGTTTGTTTTTCTGTATGGTGTAAGAACATGATCCATTTTAATTCTTTTACATGTAACTGTCCAGTTTTCCCAATACCATTTGTTAAATAGACTGTCTTTTTCCCATTGCGCATTCTTGGCTTTTTTGTCAAAGATTAATTGACCAAATGATCGTGAGTTTATTTCTGGGCTCTTTATTCTGTTCTGTTGATCTATGTGTCTGTTTTTGTGCTAGTACCATACTGTTCTCCTTACTACAGTTTGTAGTATATCTTGAAATCTGGGATTCTGATAGCTCCAGTTTTTTTTTTTTTTTTTTTTTTTTTGACGGAGAAGGGAAAGAGAATGAGCGGGTCAGGTTGGGTGCAGAGAGAGGGAGAGAAGCAAATTCCCCACTGAGCAGGGAGCTCGATGTCACGGGGCTCCATCCCAGGACCCTAGGGTCATGACCTGAGACAAAGGCAGATGCCTAACTGACTAAGTCACTCAGGTGTCCCGTGATACCTCTAGTCTTGTTCTTTTTCAAGACTGCTTTGGCTATTTGGAATCTTTTATGCTTCCATACAATTTTAGGATTATTTGTTATAGTTTTGTCAAAAATGCTATTGGTATTTCATAAGGATTACAGTAAATTTGTGGATTGCTTTGGGTAGTATGGACATTTTAACAGTATTAGTTCTCCCAGTCCATGAGCATGGAATATCTTTCCATGTGTTTATGTCATCTTTAATTTTTTTTATCGTGTTTTGTAGTTTTCAAATTACAGGTCTTTCACCTCCTTGGATAAGTTTATTCCTAAATATTTTATTGTTTTTGGTGCAATTGTAAATGGGATTGTTTTCTTAATTTCCCTTTTTTTGCTGCTTTATTGTTAGTATATAGACATCCAAAGGATTTCTGTATATTGATTTTGTATCCTGAAATTGGTTGATCTTGAATAGCTGGGATGGCTACCCAAGGAACAAGAGTAAGAGTAGGAAAGGAAGAGAGGAAAAGGGTAGGAAGGAGAAGGGGGTATGTCAGGAGCATGCATGGTTTGGTCCTTAATGGTTTGTTATATCCTTACAACAACTGAAAAAGAAAAGGAGGATGGAATGTTTCCTTTTAAAAAATTTTTTTTAAAGATGTTATTTATTTATTTGACAGAGAGAGAGAGAGTGAGAAAGAGACAGCGAGAGAGGGAACACAAGCAGGGGAAGTGGGAGAGGGAGAAACAGGCTTCCAGCCAAGCAGGGATCCAGATGCAGGGCTCCATCCCAGGAGGCTGGGATCATGACATGAGCTGAAGGCAGACACCCAACGACTGAGCCGCCCAAGCGCCCTGGATGTAGTATTTCCCAATAGGCAATCAGTAGATAAGGGAAAATTTTCTTTTCTTTCTTTTTATTGAGATAGATGACATATAACATGTAGGTTTAAGGTATGCAGTGTGTTGATAGGCTATTTATATATTGCAATATGATTATCACCATAGGATTTTATAATATCAGATCTTATAACATAGTCTTTAATCTATTTTGAGTGGTATAAGAAAGGGTCTAGTCATTTGTCTGCTCATTGTCCAGTTTTTCCAACACCATTTATTGAAGAGACTATGCTTTTGAGTACTATGCCATTGAGTATTTGTGTCTCCCTTATCAAATATTAGTTGATTCTAGGGGTGCCTGGCTGGCTTACTTGTTCTTGATCTTGGGGTCATGAGTTTCAGCCCCACATTGGGCATAGTAATTGCTTAAAAAAATTAGGTGATTGTGTATGTGGGGCTTTATTTTGGGGTCTTAATTCTATTCTGTATTTGTGCCAGTACTGTACTGTTTTGATTACTATAATTTTGTAGTGTAGTTTGAAAACAAGAAGTATGATACCTTTAGTTTTGTTCTTGTTTCTTAGGATTGCTCTGGTTATTCTGGGTCTTTTACAAATTTTGTTTTCCCTGTTTTTTTTTTTTTTTTTAATTAAAAATGTCACTGGAATTTTGATAGGGATTACTTTATAAATGTCTGTTAGGTCCATTTGATATAATGCATGTATGGTCCAAATCCAGTAGTTCCTTGTTGATTTTCTGTCTGGATGATCTGTCCATTGCTGACAGTGGAGTATTGAAGTCCCCTACTATTCTTTTATTGTTGTCTATTTCTCCCTTCAGTTCTGTTAGTATTTAATATATATGTTAATATATTTAGGTGTTCTGTTGTTGGGTTGGTATATATTTATGATTGTTACATCCTCTTGATGAATTGACCTCTTTATCATTCTATAATGACCTTTTTTGTCACTTGTTACTGTTCTTGGCTTAAAGTTTATTTTGTTTCATATAAACATAACCAACCTCTCTTTCTTTTGGTTTTTACTTGTTTGGGATATCTTTTGTCATCTCTTTGCTTTCAGCCTGTGTGTGTCCTTAAATCTGAAGTTACCTTTAGTCCACCTATTTTTTTTTTGGGGGGGGTCCTTTAAAAAAAAATCCATTCAGCTATTATTTGCCTTTTTCTTGGTGAATTCAATCCACTTATATTTAGAGTTATTTGTTGATATATAAGGACTTAGTAATGCCATCTTATTAATTGCTTTCTGATTGTTTTATATTTTCATAGTTTCTTTTTCCCTCCGTTTATGCCTTTTATAAAGTGGTGTTTTTCTGTAGTGGTATGCTCTGTTTTTCCTTTCTTTCTCTTTTGAATCTGTTCTGTTTTTGCATTGTGGTTACCATGGGATTTATATAAAATATCTTATAGATAAAGCTGTCCCTTTTAACCCTATAACAACTTAACTTCAGTAGCATACAAAGCTCTATCTACCCTTTTACTGATGTGGGACTTGATCCCAGGGTCCTGGGATCATGACCTGAGATGCAGATGCTCAATGAAGGCAGATGCCCAACTGACTGAGCCACTCAGGCATCCCTACAATTACAGTTTTCTAAATCTAACTGTATGTTTCTCTTTACTGTTCTGTAGAATACTTTCATATATTCTCATGTCACCAATTAGTTTCTTCATTCATTCAGTTTGAAGAACTCTTTTCAGCATTTTTGCAAGGCAGATCTAGTGGTGATACACGTTCTCAGCTTTTGTTTGTCTGAGACAGTCTTCATTTCTCCTTCATATTTGAAGCTAAATTTGCCAGACTCAGTGTTTTTGGTCGACACTTTCTTTTAACACTGAATATGTCATTTCACTTTTCCTGGCACCGAGTTCTGCTGAAAAACTTGCTGATAGCCAAATGTGTGTTCCTTTCAGATTACAGTCTTTTTTCTGGCTGCTTTTAGGATTCTCTGTGTTTGTTTTTGACAATGTTATTATATTTTGTCTTGAAGAAGGTTTTTCTGCATTGAGATAATTGGGTGATCTATTAGCTTTGTGAACTTGGTCATCCAGCTGTATCCCCAGGTTTGGAAAGTTGACAGCTTTTATCTTTTTATTTTTTAATATTTATTTTTTTATTTTTTGGGAAGATTTTATTTATTTATTTGACAGACGGAGATCACAAGTAGGTAGAGAGGCAGGCAGAGGAGGAAGCAGGCTCCCTGCTGAACGGAGAGCCCAATGTGGGGCTCCATCCCAGGTCCCCAGGATCATGAACTGAGCGAAGGCAGAGGCTTTGACCCACTGAACCACCCAGGCGCTCCCTGTCTTGTCTTTTTAAATAAACTTTCTGGCTCTCTGTTCTTTCTCAAATCCTGATTATTCTAATAGTTGTACATTTAATGTTATCCTGTAGATCATATAGGCATTCTGTGTTCTTTTTCATTCTCTTTTTCTTGTTCATTTCTGATCAGGTTATTTCAGAGTTTTTGTTTTCCAGCTCACTTATTATGTCTTCCATTTGATCTCCTCTACATAGAGATGCTCTCTATGGCATTTTTCATTGCATTCATTGCATTTCTGTTTACCTCTTTTTTATGATTTCTCTCTGTAGATTTCTCATTTTGCTGATGTACTTGGTTGAATTGTTGAGTTTCCTTAACCAGCTATTTTGAATTCTTTATCAGGTAGCTTGTTAAATTCTGTGCCTTTGAGTTAGGTTATTGGAAGATTATTGTTATCTTTTGGTGATGATGTGTTTCCTGGATTTTTCATGTTCTTTTAGGTTTGCATTGCTCTTTTGGAGGCAGATACTACCTCAAATCTTTGCTAGTTACCTTCAAATGGGGTAGACTGTTCGTCCTGTAGTATCTGGGGTTTACTTCTCCTTATGTGGCTATGTCTTCACCACATTTTCGCTTCTTCATGTGACACAATTCTTAAGCTCTTATCTCTTCTCTGAGTCTTATAAACCACCAGGCTAGCTGTTGTTAACTTCTTTTGTTTTCTAGAAAGTGGCACTATAACTCAAGTTTCTGGTTTCTTCTTTGCTGATAGATATTAGTCTGTTTTTCTGATAGCACTCATTTATCAGACTTACACTTGCCACCTTACCTGGGAAGTGTATGCCAGGAGCTGTTGCAGAGTCAGAGAAGGTGTGAGTTTAGTACTCAGGGTGTTGGGCTGCTCGTGGGCTCGGTGGGGAGATTGTCAGGTGAGGTTCTCCCATAGGCTTATGGACCACCTTCCTGCTAAAGTTTTGAGCACAGTCAGCAGGAACTGCATCCCTTCAATGCCCTTTGATATTCTCATTTGCCTTTTTCCTGATCTTCTCCCTCCCACCAGTCATGGAGGTCCAGCCTCAGTACTCTGGGTGCTGCCAGAGAGTAATGGGTTTCCCCACTGGCATCTCACTCAACAGGGATGGCTGGGCATTAACTCCCACTCTCCTTTTCCTGCTTGGGAGAGGGTGCTGTGAGAGTTCATCTGCACTGTGTTGTGTTGGGGAGGGATTGCACCAGCAGAGTTTCTGATTACCACTCCATGACACCACCAGGAGCATGCTGGAATCTCCTGCTCTAGGGAAAGCTGGATTTCCATCCATTCTTTTTTATTCATTGGGATCTGAAGATTTTTCCTGACTGTGGCCATAAGGGGTTGGGGTAGGTTCACTGGCTCTTCTGCAGCCTATGCTGAGTCTGTCTGCCTATTACCGGATGCACATGTGGGTGAGGCGCCTCAGTCCCTTGGCATCTGGTGCTGTTCCCCACAACTCCCACAAAGGCCCCTTTGTTTGTGGACAGATGCCTGTTGAGTTGTTGAAAGGGGAACAGAAAAGGAATGTCTTAGGCTGTTACATGCTGATGTCAATTCTGGTAAGACAAAATTTTCAGTCATTTTTGTTCCCTCTATTACTTTTTTTTTTTTTAAGGATTTTATTTATTTGAGAGAGAGAGAGAGAGCGTGCGCACGACCAGGGTGGGGGCAGAGGGAGAAGCAGACTCCCTGCTAAGCAGGGAGCCCCATGCGGGGGATATTTCCTGGGATTCCAGGATCATGACCTGAGCCGAAGGCAGATGCTTAATCAACTGAGCCATGCAGGCACCCCAAAAGACTATTTTAAAAAAGATCTTTTGTTTTTAAGTGATCTCTACACCTGACATGGGGCTCAAACTCACAACCCTGATATCAAGAGTTGCATGCTCTATACCAGCTGAACCAGCCAGATGCCCCAAAGAATTTTTTAGAAAAGTTTTACGTTTAAAGTGAAATTTTGGGGTACATGACTGGCTCAGTGGGTTAAAGCCTCTGCCTTTGGCTCAGGTCAAGATCCCAGGGTCCTGGGATCGAGCCCTGCGTTGGGCTCTCTGCTTGGTGGGGAGCCTGCTTCCCCCTTCTCTCTGCCTGCCTCTCTACCTACTTGTGATCTCTCTCTGTCAAATAAATAAATAATCTTTAAAAAAAAAAAAAAGTGCTCCATATCACTCGGCATCAGGGAAATACAAATCAAAACCACAATGAGGTATCACCTCACACCAGTTAGAATGGCTAAATAAACAAGTCAGGAAATGACAGATGTTGGCGAGGATGCGGAGAAAGGGGAACCCTCCTACACTGTTGGTGGGAATACAAGCTGGTGCAGCCACTCTGGAAAACAGCATGGAGGTTCCTCAAAATGTTGAAAATAGAACTGCCCTATGACCCAGCAATTGCACTATTGGGTATTTACCCTAAAGATACAAACGTAGTGATCCAAAGGGGCACATGCACCCGAATGTTTATAGCAGCAATGTCCACAATAGCCAAACTATGGAAAGAACCTAGATGTCCATCAACAGATGAATGGATCAAGAAGATGTGGTATATATACACAATGGAATACTATGCAGCCATCAAAAAAAATGAAATCTTGCCATTTGCGACAACATGGATGGAACTAGAGCGTATCATGCTTAGCGAAATAAGTCAAGCAGTGAAAGACAACTATCATATGATCTCCCTGATATGAGGAAGTGGTGATGCAACATGGGGGCTTAAGTGGGTAGGAGAAGAATCAATGAAACAAGATGGGATTGGGAGGGAGACAAACCATAAGTGACTCTTAATCTCACAAAACAAACTGAGGGTTGCTGGGGGGAGGGGGTTTGGGAGAAGGGGGTGGGATTATGGACATTGGGGAGGGTATGTGCTTTGGTGAGTGCTGTGAAGTGTGTAAACCTGGTGATTCACAGACCTGTACCCCTGGGGATAAAAATATATGTTTATAAAAAATAAAAAATTAAAAAAAAAATTAAAAAATAAAGCAAAATTCTTTTTTATTATTAAGATTTTTAGTTTAATTCCAATGTAGTTAACATACAGTGTTATATTAGTTTCAGGTGTACAATATAGTGACTCAGCAATTCTATACATAATTACTCAGCTCATCATCATAAATGTACTCTCTTATCCCTTTCAGGTGTTTCACCCATCACCACCACTTTTCTTCTGATATGCTTTATTTATTATTATTATTTTTTAAGATTTTTATTTATTTATTTGACAGACAGAGATCACAAGTAGGCAGAGAGGCAGGCAGAGAGAGAGGAAGGGAAGCAGGCTTCCCGCTGAGCAGAGAGCCCGATGCGGAGCTCGATCCCAGGACTCCGGGACCATGACCAGAGCGGAAGGCAGAGGCCCCAACCCACTGAGCCACCCAGGTGCCCCTGATATGCTTTATTTTAAACAAGTACCTTCATTAAAGTTTTTTTTTTTTCAGCAAGAACTTAAAGCATATTTCAGAAGACATGGTTATAAAAGATGTATATAAAACATTTCATCCAAGAAAAATAGGATAAAAATTTTCTTCAAGTACACACAGAAGAATACCCTGGTAAAATCATAAAAACAGACATAACAAATATTAAAATTTATGGAAATTGAAATCATACCAAGTATATTTTTCAACCACAGTGGTACAAAACTAAAGATCAACAATAAAATAAAGCTGAAAAATCTACACTATAAATATTAAATATTTAATATGCAAATATTAAGCACTATACTACCGCAATTGACCTAATAAGATAGCAATTAGCAAAGCAAAATTTACCTCAAAACAAAAGGAAAAGACAATATTCCAAAACCTATGGGATGAAGCAAAAGCAGATGTTAGAGTGAAATTTATGCTATAAGTGTTTGTATTAAGAAAAAAATTTGAGGGGCACCTGGGTGGCTCAGTCAGTTAAGTGTTTGACTCTGGCTCAGGTCATGATCCCAGTGTCCTGGGATTGAGCCCCATGTCAGGTTCCCTGCTCAGGGGGCAGTCTGCTTCTCCCTCTGCCCCTCCCCCCAACTTGTGCACTGTGTTTCCCAAATAAAGGAATTTTAAAAAAATATTTTATTTATTTGTTTGGCAAACAGAGATCACAAGTAGGCAGAGAGGCAGGCAGAGAGAGAGAGGGAGAAGCAGGCTCCCCACTGAGCTGAGAGCCCAAACAGAGGGCTTGATCCCAGGACCCTGAGATCGTGACTTGAGCTGAAAGCAGAGGCTTAACCCCGTGAGCCACCCAGGAGCCCCTCAAATAAATAAAATCTTAAACCAAAAAAAAAGGGATGCCTGGGTGGCTCTGTCAGTTAAGTGTCTACCTTCAGCTCAGGTCATGATCCCAGTGTCCTGGGATCAAGCCCCATGTGGGGCTCTCTGCTCAGTGGGAGCCTGCTTTTCCCCCTCCCTCTGCTGCTCCCCCTGCTTGTATGCTCTCTATTTCTCTGTCAAATAAATAAATAAATAAGAGCATAAAAATTAAAAAAAAAGTTGAAATAAACAACTTTACACCTCAAGGAACTAGAAAAAGAAGAAACTTACCTAATGTTTAGTAGAGAAGGAAACAAAAAATATAAGAAACAAATAAATAGAGACAAGAATAAATAATAACAAAATATTGAAAATAATGATCTGTTTAAAAAAAATATATATTGGCAATGGTTTGATTACATTAAGAAGAAACAGAAGACTCAAAAACCAAAATGAGAAATGGAAGAGAAAACAATACAACAGATACCCACAGAAACACATTGTGTGGTAACAGATTACTATAAACAATTATATACTAAAATATCAGATAACTTAGGAAAAAACTCAGATAAATCCTAAAAACCCAGAATTCACCAAGATTGAATCATGAATCTTGGATCCAAGAGATAGAAAATCTTCTTGGACCAATAATAAGAATGAAGATTGAATTAGGAATCAAAAATCTCCCAGCATAGAAAAGCCTAAGACCTCCTGGTTTCATTGGTGAATTCTACTAAACATTAAAATACATAATAAATGACAGTCTTTATCCAAATGTTACCAATAGGGGGCTCAGTCGTTAAGCTTCTGCCTTCAGCTCAGGTCATGGTCCTAGGGTCCTGGCATTGAGCCCCACATCGGGCTCCCTGCTCAGTGGGAAGCCTGCTTCTCCCTCTTCCACTCCCCCTGCTTGTGTTCCCTCCCTCGCTGTGTCTCTCTCTGTCAAATAAATAAATGAAATCTTTAAAAAAAAAATGTTACCAATAATAGAATAGAGGGAACACATTCAAAATCATTTCATGAGGCCCGTATTACCCTGGTACCAAGCAAAGAAAAACAATACAAGAACCAGGGTATTTGGGTGACTCAGTCGGTTTAGTGACTGACTCTTGATCTCAGCTCAGGTCTTGATCTCAGGATCCTGCGTTCAGGCCTCACAGTGGGCTCAGTGCTGGGCATGGAGCCTGCTTAAAAAACAACAACAACAACAAACAATACAAGAACAAAAAAATCTACTTTTTCCAATAAAGAATTGCTACTCAGACTGAATTTTCTGTTGATATCTATTTGCATCTACCTCCACGCCCTCATTCTCAATCTGCAGGTGTCTTTAGGTCTAAAATGAATCTTTCGTAGGCTTAAAGCAAAATTGACAGGAAATGTTTTGTGCTGATCTCAGCCTTTGAATTACCACTCTTGTTGCTGGACTGGCTCTTGAGGTTCTTACTATGACTGCAAGCAGGAAACCTTGAAAAACAACAAGTTTTATTATTCATAGGTTCTGGAGGGAATACATCACACCTGGGGCAACACAGTGAGGTCATAGGTAGAGAAAGAGATAAAGAGTGTGGACCTGGGGTTCTGCTATTTTGGGGGGAATCTAAGGACAGGGGCCTGGGGTTTCACGGGTTCACTCTTTATTGGTGAATTTAAAACATAAAAGTGGAATTTAGAACACAGGAAATGGTCACTTATCTAAATCTACCAAGATCTCTAAAGCAAAGGAGCCTGTTGGGGGAGGTGGTGACCTGGCTCTTTGTGTAGTCTTGTGGCTGGCATTGTGTTTTTCTGTGATAGGGGTCTTAGAAGTGGCTACCTCTTTGAAGTGCATGCCTTAGCAATCAAAACTGAGGTCAAAATTCAGGCACTTGGATTATGGGGGGGGGGAGCCCAACAAAAACAAAAGCAACTACCAGGGCTTACACTGTAGTAGGAAGATTACAGAGATTTCCCATATACTCTTGGTCCCTTTACATCTTAGCCTCTCCCATCATTATTATTCGCCAGAATGGTACATTTTCTTTTTTTAACATTTTATATATCTATTTGACAGGGAGAGAAAGCAAGTGAGCACAACTAGGGGGAGCAGTGGGCACTGGTAGAGGGAGAAGCCGGCTCCCTGCTGAGCAAGACCACGGAATCATGACCTGAGCCCAAGGCAGGTGCTTAACGACTAAGCCAGCTAGGCACCCCTGGAATGGTACATTTTTTTAACCAAGGAAAAACCTACCTTGACCTACCATAATCATCCAAGGGCCATAGTGCACCACCCTAGGGTTCTCTGTTGGTATTGCATATTCTATAGGTTTAGACAAATGTATAATGACATCTGTCATTATAGAAATGACAGATATAATTATACATTTAGTAATTCATTATAATTATATAATTATATATATAATAATTCATTATAGTAATCATACGGAGTATTTTTTCTCCTTAAAAATCCTCTCTGCTTTGTCTGGCATTTCCTTTTTTCTTTTTTTTTTTTGGTAGGGTTTTTAAATTTCATTTTATTATATTTAAATTCAAGTAATTAGCATACCGTGTATTTTTAGTTTCAGAGGTAGAGTTCAGTGATTCATCAGTTGCATGTAACACCTAGTACTCATTACATCAACTTAATGCCCATCACCCAATTACACCAAACCCCTACCCACCTCCTCTCCAGCAACTCTCAGTTTGTTTCCTTAAGAGTCTCTCATGGTTTGTCTCCCTCTCTGATTTCATCTTTATTTTCCCCTCCTTTCTCTTTGATTCTATGTTTTGTTTCTTAAATTACACATATGAGTGAAATCATATAATTGTCTTTCTCTGATTAACTTCTTTCATCTAGCATAATACCCTTTAGTTCTTCTATCCACATTGTTGCAAATTTTAAGATTTCATTTTTTATGGCTAAGTAATATTCCATTATACATGCATACCACATCTTCCTTATCTGTTTATCTGTTGATGGGAATTTCTATAGACTAGCTTTTGTGGACATTGTTACTATAAATGTTGGGGTGCAGATGCCTCTTTGGATCACTGTTTGTAGGCTTTGGATAAATACCTATTAGTGCAATTGCTGACTTATAAGGTGTTTCTATTTTCATCTTTTTGAGGAATATCCAGATGGTTTTCCAGAGTGGCTGCACCAGCTTGCATTCCCAACAGCGTAGGAGGGTTCCCCTTTCTCCACATCCTGCCAATGTCTGGTTCATTTTAGCCATTCTGGCTGGTGTGAGGTGGTATCTCACTGTGTTTTTGATTTGTATTTCCCTGATGCCTAGTGATGTGGAGCACTTTTTCATGTGTTGGCCATTTGGATGTCTTCTTTGGAGAAGTGACTGTACATGTCTTCTGCCCATTTCTTGATTGTATTGTTTATTCTTTGGTGTTGAGTTTGGTAAGTTTTTTAAAGATTCTGGATACTAGTCCTTTATCTGAAGATGTGCACATATCTTCTCTCATTTGGTAGGTTGTCTTATGGATTTGTCAACTATTTCCTTTGCTGTGCAACAAAGCTTTTTATCTTGATGAAGTCCCAATAGTTCATGTTTGCTTTTGTTTTCCTCGCCTCCAGAGACATATCTAGCAAGAAGCTGCGGTGGCTGAGGTCAGAGAGGTTGCTTCTTGTGTTCTCCTCTAGGATTTTGATGGATTCCTATCTTACATTTAGATCTTTCATCCATTTTGAGGTTATTTTAGTGTATGGCATAAGAGAATGGTCCAGTTTTGTTCTTCTACATGTAGTTGTCCAGTTTTCCCAACACCATCTGTTGAAGATACCATCTTTTAAAAAAATGTTTTTAAAGATTTATTTATTTGACACAGAGAGAGAGAACATGAGAGAGCACAGCAGAGGGAGCAGCAGAAGGAGAGAGAGAAGCCGACTCCCTGCTGAGCAGGGAGCCTGATGTGGGGTTTGATCCCAGGACCCTGGGACCATGACCTGAGCTAAAAGCCTACGCTTAACTGACTGAACCACCCAGGTTCCCCGAGACCATCTTTTTTCCACTGGCTATTCTTTCTTGCTTTGTTGAAATTAGTTGAGCATGGAGTTGAGAGTCCATATTTGGATTCTCTGTTCTTGGCATTTCTTTTCCATTCTTTCTCGGAATTTCCACCTCCTTGCATTGCCCATCTGTTCTTTCATGTAGTCTGCTTTTTTCCTTTGAGGTCTTAGCATATAAATCATAGTTGTTTTAAATTACTGGTCTCATTATTCCTACAACTCTGTCATATCTGAGTCTGCTTCTGATTTTTTTTTTAAATGATTTTATTTATTTGTTTGACAGAGATCACAAGTAGGCAGAGAGGCAGGCAGTGGGGTTGGGGGGAAGCATGCTCCCTGCTCAGCAGAAAGCCCAATTTGGGGCCCAATCCCAGGACCCTGAGATCATGACCTGAGCCGAAGGCAGAGGCTTAACCCACTGAGCCACCCACTTGCCCCTGGTTCTGATGTTTGATTTGTGTTTTCAAGCTATGTTTTTTTTGTTTTTTAGTATGTCTTAAAGTTTTTTGTTGAAAGCTGAATGTGATGTACTGAGTAAAAGGAGCTCTGATAAATAAGCTTTTAGTTGTGAGATGGTGAGGTGTGGGAGAAGTGAAGTGTTTTATAGTCCTATGAGTAGGTCTCAGTCCTTTGGTGAGCCTTTGGTACTGGACTATGAATTTCAGAAGTTCTTCTCAGGGGCGCCTGGGTGGCTCAGCTATTAAATGTCTGCCTTCAGCTCAGGTCATGATCCCAGGGTTCTGGGATCAAGCCCTGAATTGGGGTCCCTGCTCAGTGGGAAGCCTGCTTCTCCCTCTTCCAATCCCCTTGCTTGTGTTCCCTCTTTTGCTCTCTCTGTCAAGTAAATAAATAAAATCTTTAGGAAAAAAAAAGTTCTTCTCAGTCTTCACCCTATACAACTCGAGTTGGATAGATGGTTAGAATGGGCTGGACCTGGGTATGTCCCTTACCCCAGTTTGGTTAGGTGCTGATGAAACCCAAAGAGATTAGGCTTTGGTAAAATAGTTTCTCTTAAGGGCAGACCTTGTCAAAAACAGAATGTTCTGTTGTATTTCCAAATGATTCCTTTTCTTCTTCTTCTGCTGGAACCATGAGGGTTTTTTTCCCCGCTGATACTGACTGTGGGAACCTGATTGAGCTCCTGGAGGTAAAATTCATAGAAGTGTGGAGATCTTCCTGTGACTTTATTCCTCATCTTGATTTCACTGTGTTACAAAAAGGTAGCTCTGTAAAAGTAGTGAACTCTGATTTTTGAAGCAATGTCATCCCAAGTAGTTTTATTAAAGTTAAACTGAAGCAGAGGTGCATTTGATTGATATAAGGAAATTTATTATAGCTGTCTGTGGTTTCTGTTTTTGTGTTTTTTTTTTTTTCTCTTCAGTACTTGGACCATGAGACTGTTTCAGCCACATTCATCGACAGTAGTGGACAGTTTGTTTCCTCCCAGGTGACAGGAGTTAACCGGAATCCTTACTGTGGCTATGAGCATCAGACTCTGTCTAGCCGGGAGCGCATGGAGGAGGACTCCTTGCTGGCTGCCCTACAATGGCAGGTGCCTGATGTGGGTCCGGTCCCCTTTCTGAAGAGCACTGACCCTTCTTCCAGCTACTTTGTTATCTTGAACTCTGCAGCCTTCTTCAAGGTGGGAAGCCAGCTAGAAGTGCTGGTTCACGTACAGGATTTTCAAAGAAAGCCCAAGAAATATGGTGGAGATTACCTGCAGGCCAGAATCCACTCACCTAAGTTGCAGGCAGGGGCTGTGGGCAGAGTGGTAGACTACCAGAATGGGTTTTACAAAGTCTTTTTCACTTTGCTGTGGCCGGGCAAGGTTAAAGTGTCCATATCTCTTGTCCACCCTACTGAAGGGATCAGAGTTCTTCAGCACCTACAGGAAGAGAAACCACACAGGGTCTATTTCAAGAGTCTCTTCCGTTCAGGAAGAATTTCTGAAACCACGGAGTGCAATGTGTGTCTTCCTGGGAATCTGCCCCTGTGTAACTTTACAGATCTCTACACTGGAGAACCCTGGTTCTGCTTCAAACCAAAGAAGCTCCCATGCAGTAGTAGAATTAACCATTTCAAAGGTGGATACCTGAAGGGCCTTCTAACTGCTACAGAGAATGCTTTCTTCCAGAGGTACGTGCTCCTTGTTCTAGGGGCTAATTTAAGGGTCCTTTCCCACTGTTTTTGTCCCAGTTAGGAGACTTTCTTGTTTTGGTTATTTCCTTCATATATTTCTCTGAACATGGCCCAGTTTGGGAAAGGTAGTAAATAAGAAAATATTTGTATTTTGTGAATAGTTTTTATTTATTTAGTTTATTTAGGTTCTTTTTATTTTTTAATTTGTTAATTGTGTGTGTGTGTGTGTGTGTGTGTGTTTTAAGTCACAGGTGTGCAACTTTACTTCATTAGTTAAATCCCTTATGATAAATAACAGAATTAAGTCAGAACTAAATATATATACATGTATATTTACTTCAAAGAAAAATGGAAAAAGGAAAACCTCAAAACCAAAGTGTATTGCCCTATTAAGAATATCTAATGTACATCAAAGAATTGGAAAACAGGCATTTTTACCAAAGTACAATGTCACTAGGACATATGGATTGTAATTATAAAACCAAGTTTGGAAACACAAAGGGACCACTGGCAGGGACACAGAACAATGAGCAGGTGCTGTGGGAGTAATAGCTTCTTTTTATTTTTAAGTAATCTTTGCACCCAACGTGGGGCTTGAACCCCTGAGATCAAGTTGCATGCTCCACTGACTCAGTGACTAAGCCAGCCAGGTGCCTCCTTGTGAATAGTTTTTAAAAAGTGAAACTAAGAGCTTATTCCAGTTCAAATTAAAGGCTTTTTTACCCTCCTATCTGTGTTTTACTTCAGAACTACATAGCACATCTAGAGCTGTCTAAGAAAAATAACTTATTCACAGAACAGATAAAAAAATCATCCAAGAACTAGAGGTCTTATAGTCAGGATAGTGGTTTAGCTTCATGTCTAATAAAATAAAAAAAGAAGTTCAATTGGCATATTATCAGTTGTTAAAATCATATAAAAAAGACTATGGGGGTGCCTGGGTGGCTCAGTTGTTAAACATCTGCCTTTGGCTCAGGTCATGATCCTGGGGTCCTGGGATCGAGCCCCGCATTGGGCTCCCTGCTCCACAGGAAGCCTGCTTCTCCCTCTCCCACTCCCCCTGCTTGTGTTCCCTTTCTCACTGTGTATCTCTCTATCAAATAAGTAAATAAAATCTTAAAAAAAAAAGAAAATAGACTGAATATGATAACATTGCTGGGTTGATTTAATGATAAGAATGGGAAGCTGGGAATATCATAGCCAACTCTATTTTTAAAATTAATAGTTGAAATTTTTGTTTTACTGTGTACAAATTTGTTTTTGAACAAAATTATAAAACTTTTTCAGTATAATGATCAATATATGGAATAGTGTGCAGATTAGAATGTATGTGGGATCAGTTCAAATTAAGATGTTTTCTTCAACATCCCATGTAGTTCTGAAGTAAAATAGCATACCTAAGGAAAAAAAGTTAGAAAGCGTATGGCCAAAATGTCCCATTATTTGAAAGAATGTAGAAATGTCTTTTATTTTTTAATGAAATACATAATTTAAAAAAATATTCCCTGGCAGAGGGGTAGTTTTGTTGAGCACATCTAGGCAACCCTAAAAAGTTTTATGTTTTATGTCCTCTCTTTCCTCAGTGGGGGAGAAGTGCCTACCATAAGGTATATAAGGCTACAGGAGCTTCTACAATAAAGGCCTTTGATTTTTCACTTCTGGAGTCAGCTTTTGGTCTGACCAGTTTTTGTTTTTGTTTTTTTTAAAGATTTTATTTATTTATTTGAGAGAGAGATCACAAGTAGGCAGAGAGACAGGCAGAGAGAGGGAAGCAGGCTACCCTCTGAGCAGAGCCATCATTACCTGAGTCTTGGGAAGGCAGAGGCTTAACCCACTGAGCCACCCAGGTACCCTGGTCTGACCAGTTTTAAATACTTTATTTGGTGGATCCATGCCATGCTGTTGGAAGGCCAGCAGAGGGAGCACTACTCAATGTATTTCCCGCTACTTCAGTGTAGAGAAAAAACTCTGCACACAATGACTTTAGCTTTAGTTTATCTTGGGTTTGATGTCAGAGAAGCTCTTTATCAGTGACGGTCAGGAGATTATTTCAGTTCTGTGTACTTTTTGCCAGTGTGTGAACACTGCTCAGTTACTCCCCTTTTAGAGTTGTGTTGTCAGTCCACTTAGTGGCTTAGCAAAACAGAGGAAGTATAGCTTGTAATTTATTGAAATTTCATGTGGAAAAAGGCTAGAAAATTTGTAAAATTTAAGAATATTCCTGACACCAAATCCTACCATTAAAAACCAGAAAACACCTATGAGTCATGAAGGATGAAATAATGTATGTCCCTGTCCTTACTTGCATATCCTGGATAAGTCTAGCTGATGGCTCTTTGTAGGAGAATCACTTTGTGGTAGAATCATTAGGAAATTCTAGTTCCTCGAAGTTTTCTGGGAAAATAGTGTTGAGGTGGCATTTTTGGAAACTAAACATTTGATAGTACTGATGCTGATTTTATTTTTTGCATTGTTTTCTCTGTTTTGTACCAGCTAAATGAGGAGAAAAAGCAAAAGATTGAAACTGATCTTTTGAGGTGTTCTTGGGTGTACTGTTTTGAGTGCATGGCCTGAATATGTTAGACTGATAACCATTTTTACCTTTTTTGCTTGGTGGCTTGTAACACTGCTTAATTCAGAAAGGATTAAGAAGCTTTGGTTCTCTAAATTACAACTGGACAATTAAAGTGCTCTCATCTTTGGTTCTTCACTCCTAAGGGGAAAAAGTGTTGGTTTTAGAAAGAACAATACTTTGCTTAAATGATCTTATTAGTATAAAGGAAGGCCTTTTGAAAGAATGAGCTTCTCATGTGAAAAGCTTCCCATATATTTCCAGCATAATTTAATCTTTTTCTTTCTAAGTTTGTGTTTAAAAAAACCCTTTTGAGTCATTAGAAACACTACAGGAATAATAAGAATGACCATCCACCTGTTTGTTACTTAGATTTACAGTTGTTACTATTTTGCTACATTTGCTTTCTCTTGCTTTCTCTCTGTAGGCGGATGTCTGTGTAATTCCCCCCACCCCTATCCCCTACCTCCCACCATTTGAGAGTAAGTTACAGACATCATGGTGTTGCACCTCTCAGTATGAGTCTCCTAGCACATGCACTCTCCAGTATGTAACCAGAGCAGAGTTACCACACTTAGGGCATTTATCACTGATACAATACTGATATCTAATACGTAGTGCTTACTCACGTTTCTCTGGTTGTTCCAGTAATGTCCTTTATGGCTGTCTTTTTTATTTTATAACAATGTATCTATTTATTTTAGAGAGAGAGAGAGAATGAGCATGAAGCAGATGAAGAGGGAAAGACAATCTTAAACCGAGTCCACTAAGCCGAGTCCACATTCACACAGGGCTCAATCCCACCACCCTGAGATCACAACTTGAGTGAAAACCAAAAGTTGCGTGCTCAAGTGCCTGTGTCACCCAGGTGCCCCTTTTTATTTCTCAAAAGGATTTACTTATTTATTTTTGTTTAATTAATCTATGTTTTTGTTTTTTACTTTTGGTGGCGCAGTGGGTTTAAGCGCGTAGGACTCTTGGTTTCTGCTCAGGTCCTTATCTCAGAGTCTTGAGACCAAGCTGGGTGTCATGTTCCATGCTCAGCGTGGTGTATGCTTAAGACTCTCTCCCTCTCTCTACGCACTCCCGCCCCCCACTCTCTTTCTGTCTCTCTCTCAAAGAAATAAATCTTAAAAAGAAAAAAAGAGACTTATTTTAACTACTCTAACCTGTGATCATACATAGTGTGTTTAGTTATCTCTTTAATCTCTTTTAATTTGGAAGAGGTCTCTAGCTTGTTTTTTTGCAATATTGAGAATTTGGGTTGGGCTCTGCTGTCAGCAGTCTGTTTGTCCCTCTCCTTCCCCCTCTCTGCTGCTCATACTTTCTCTCTCTGTCTCTCAAATAAATAACAATATCTTTTTAAAAAGTTTAAAAAATAATTTTGATGTCATTGTTTTGTAGGTTGGCCCTTAGTTTGGATTTGCTCCTTTATTGTTTCTCCGTGACCAAATTGATATTAAACATTTTTACAAGAAAATTACAAGGGGGAAATTTTCTTCTTTTCTTTACCTCAAGGCTTTCTTATGAAAGTGGTCTATTTATGCTATTTTAGAAGTCATGTCTTCTCTTAAATGCCACTTATTTAAGCCATTTTCTAGTTAGTGCTCGATACAGTTTAGCCTGAAAACCACAGGCATGGGGGGCTCCAATCACCCACAGACTCTGTCCGAAATCTGCTCTAATTTCTGACTCCCTAAAAGCTAAATTACTGATATCTGACTGTTGACCGGAACCCTTACAGTTGATTAACACATATTTCATATGCTACATATGTTATGTACTGCATTCTTACAGTAAAGTAAGCTAGAGAAAAAATAATAAGGGACATTTACAGTACTATACTGTATTTATTGGAAGAAATCCACTTATAAATGGACCTGCGCAGTTCAAACCCATGTTGTTTAAGGGCCAACTGTACTGCCCTTCTTTGTTTATTTATTTCTCTCCCCCATTAGAATGTCAGTTCCATGAAGGAGGAGATGCTGTGTGTTTTGTGTACTGTTTTATCCCTGACATCTAGGACAGTGCCAGGCACATGGTAGAAGCTTAAGAGTTATTACTCTTTATTTTTTCTAGGTTTATTTATTTATTTGAGGGAGAGGGGAAGAGAGAGAAAGCACATGCAGTAGGAGGGGCAGAGAGAGAGGGAGGGAGCATCTTAAGCAGGCTTTGTGCTGAGCAGGAAGCCTGACTTGGGGCTCAGTCTCATGATCCTGAGATCATGACCTGAGCCAAAACCAAGAGCCAGATGCTTAACTGACTGAGCAACCCAGGCACCCCAAGAATTATTTATTTTATTTTATTTAAAAAAATACTTTAATTCCAGGGATCCTGGGTGGCTCAGTTGATTAGGCGTCTGCTTTTGGCTTAGGTTGTGATCTCAGGGTCCTGGAATCAAGCCCTGCATCAGGCTCCCTGCTCAGCTGGGCGCCTGCCTCTCTGTCTCCTTCTGCCTGCTCTCCCTGCTTGTTCTCTCTTTCCTTCTCTGTCAAATAAATAAATAAAATTAAAAAGAAATTAGAAAGTTAGCATTTTATTTTATTTGTTTTTGGTCTAAGCATAGGAGGTAATTATTGTGACCCAGTTTCTGGCATAGTTATAGCAAGTTTTCAGTACTTTCCCCCTGGACTCGACTCTCCCCCACTTTCTCACACAGCCCTCCATCAAATATTTTCCAAGCCTGGACTCTAGTCCAGGGCCTGTGCTAAGTGCTGAAGACAAAAGGTGAGTGAGACATAGTCTGTGTCTTTGAGGAGTGTATGTCTTGGAAAGAGACACTCCAGAGTCATAGTAATGATGAACAGAGTATGGCAAGCACGTATCTGGGGACAGGTGTCTTCAGTAGGGACTTGTCTCTGTTCTGGGCAAGGCCTAAGGAATCTGACATGCAACTTAATTCTACAAGGATTTGTAGCCTGAAAATTAGATAGTGACATTCTCATCAGTGTGAGCCATTTTCTGAGTCCAAGGGGAATAAGTAATTCGGACCAGAATTTGTCATTTTGGAGCTTATACTGTCACTGGTAAGCAGTGAAAAATTAAAAACCTATTTAATTTTTATTCACTTTATATATCTATATAACCTGCTTATTATAAGAGACATAGTTTATGAATTGTGCTGATTAACATTTATAAGGATATTTCATCTTAGGGTTCTGTGAAATCATACCTGTTTTTTTATTTGCAAATGAAGATACACATATATTAGAAAATAAATGTTCTTGAATCTAAGCTTGTACTGTTTTATTCCTTCTAAAGTGGTGTCAATATCAAAATGCCAATCAACGCCAGTGGACCTGATTGGGTGACTGTGATTCCCAGGAGAATAAAAGGTAAAAAGGAATGAGCATGATGATTTGTTGTTTTTCTTACTAAATGGGTGAGGCTCTCTGGTTTCACTAATGTTATAAAAACTTTTTTCCTCCTTTTAATATGCCGTGGACATTAAATTAGTATGCCATGGATATACTTCTGGGCACAATTGAAAATACTGAAAGAGCTTTTTGATTAAAATAAATCAGACCTTATGTGTATGATCTTGGGCTTTGCTATTTATACTCCTGTAAAAGTCATCTTCTTCCTCCTTTCCCCTCTCTGATTGGCTCCTCAGGAGCCTTCAGTGCTACACTGTCCAATATGGTAGCTACTTTGCTATTTAAGTTAATGAAATAACTAAATACAAAAATAAAATAAAGTCTAAAATTTAGTTTTTACGTCACACATCTTCAGGAGCCATGTGTAGTTAGTGGCTGCCATGTTGAATGCATTTTATTTTATTTATTTATTTTTCTAAAGATTTTATCTATTTGTTTGACAGAGACAGTGAGGGAGGGAACAGATGCAGGGGGAACAGCAGAGGGAGAGGGAGAAGCAGGCTTCCCGTGCAGCAGGGAGCCTGATGTGGGGCTTGATCCCAGGACCCTGGGATCATGACCTGTGTGGAAGGCAAATGCTTAACAACTGAGCCACCCAGGCGCCCCGTGGACAGCATTTTTGATAAAATGTACCCATTATTGCAGAATTTCTGTCAAATATCAGTGCACTAGAGATACTCAAGAATGTGTATAAAACTGTCAGGAATTTTTGAAATCAGAAGCATCGGGTTAGTTAATGGCAGTTTTCTCAAAGTGTGATCTCTGTGTTAGCAACATTGACATTCATGCGGACTTGCTAGAACTGCAGATACTCAGGTCTTATCTCAGGCTACTGAATCAGAAACTCTGGGGTATAGGGCCCAGGAATCTGTGTTTTAACCTTCTAGGTGATTTTGATTCATTGGTATGGGATATTAAAAGTAAGACAATGAAATTCTGGAGTAAATGTGTGTGTATATATATATATATATATATATATATTTTTTTTTTTTTTTTTTTTTTTTTTTTTTTTTGCAGAGTAGATGTAAATAGCTATGGTGACTTTTAGGAAGAAAGGATGAATATTATTAAGGAAGCTTATGCAGATGGTAGGCTTAGTCCTTTTAGCTGCTGAAAGCATGTATGTATAGTCCCCCATACACAGATATTGCAAACACTGATGCCGCAGGGCCAGAGTATATAATACATGTGAATCTAGTCATATATGAAACATCATCAGTGGAAATACTTTTATTTGCCTGGGCCTCCCCCTCCGTATTATCCCCCACAGTCCTGCGCCCCTCACACTTGTGTCCGACACCTCAGGAGGCCCCGTCCCACTACCACATCTACCCTTCTCTGCCACAGTCTCAACCTTCTGCCTAGCCTGCCTTGTCCCTGGGTGTCTAATGGGATAGTCAATGACTGGAGCTTTGGATGGTTTATCTGCATCTGACAGGTCTTGGTGTTCAGCCAAGAAGTGGTTGTAGGTTTGTGATGTACTGTTCTGTTTAGAGAGAAGACAGATTTAGTAACCAGTGAGACTTTTGATGGATTTTTATTTTTATTTATTTATTTTTGAGATTTTATTTATTTACTACAGAGGGAGAATGAGTGTGGGAAAGGGCAGAGGGAGAGAGACAAGTAAACTCCTTTTTGAGCAGGGAGCCCTTTGCTGGGCTGGGTCCCATGCCCCTGAGATCATGACCTGAGCTGAAGTCAATCACTTGATGGATTTTTTTTTTCCCCCCCCAGAAGGGAAATCTTTTTTTTTTTTTTTTGAAGATTTTATTTATTTGTCAGAGAGAGGGAGAGAGCACAAGCAGGGAGAGCAACATACAAAGGGAGAAGCAGGCTCCCTGCTGAACAGGGAGCCCAGTGTGGGACTCAATCCCAGGATACTGCTATCATGACTGGAGCTGAAGGCAGATGTTAAACTGATTGAGCTACGTAGGCATCCCATCCCCTTGATGGATTTTTAGAGTAGGAAAGGAACCATAAATCAATAGGAGCATAATAGCCTGGCTTTGAGAAGACCATCTCAGAGCTGTAACAGAATTGGAGAGAAAAGAGAAGGGCAATTGCTTTATATAATTAGACCCAGTTTAGGAGAACTTCACTGCAGTTCACACTTGTTACCAGCAGGGTGCACTCATGGGCTAGCATCCTTCTCTTCCTCCCTCTTTTTTTTTTTTTTTAAAGATTTTATTTATTTATTTGACAGAGAACACAAGTAGGCAGAGAGGCAGCAGAGAGAGAGAGAGAGAGAGAGAGAAGCAGGCTCTACACTGAGCAGAGAGCTCAATGCGGGGCTCGATGCGGGGCTCGATGCGGGGCTCGATGCGGGGCTCGATCCCAGGATCCTGGGATCATGACCTGGGCCGAAGGCAGAGGCTTTAACCCGCTGAGCCACCCAGGCACCCCTCTTCCTCTCTCTTTATCTTCCTCCCTTCTTCCTTCCTTCCTCTTTTTTTTTTTTTTAAACACTGTTTTTTTGGTTTTTAGATCATTTTAAACTTACATATGAGTTACAGAAATAGTACAAAGTTCCTGTACAGCCTACACCCAGCTTCCCCTTATGCTAACATCTTATATAACCACATAATACTTTCAAAACTAAGATTTTAACATAAGTATAATATTATTAACTACACTGTAGGGTTTGTTTAGATTTCATTATTTCCACTCATGTCCTTTTTCTGTTCCAGAATCCAGTGCAGGATCCCACATTGCATTTAGTCACCGTGTTTCCTTAGTCTTCCCTCTATGACATTATCTTAGGTGACTCTTAACTTTGAAGAACATTGGTCAGATATTCTTTAGAATGTTTCTAGCTTTGGATTTGTCTAATGTCTAATGTTTTCTAATGATTGGAGTGAGACCATGCATTTTTGGAAGAACAGAACAGAAATGCTGTGTCCTTTTAGGAGAGGACATGATATTGATAGGTATTGTTAACGATGTTACCTTTGATCATTAGGTTCACATGGTGTCTGTCAGGGTTCTCTCTTCTTTATATTTATTCTTTATTCTGGAGAGATGCTTTGAGATGGTGGAAGGCTGAATAATGGCCCCAAAGATATCCAGATCTTAGTCTTTCAAATTTGTGAATGTTGCTGTCTATGGATGGTAAAGGAAACTTTGCATGTGTGATTAAGTTAAGGGTCTAGAAATGGGGAGAGATTATCTGGATAATCTGAGTGTCCCCTAAGTGCAACCACAAGTATCCTTTTAAGAGGGAGGCAGAGGGAGATTTCATACAGAAGCAGAAGGCTGTGTGACAACGGAAGCAGGGAGAGACTTGAAGATGCCCAGCTGCTGGCTTAACATGTGGAGAAAGGGGCCATGAGTCAGAAAACACAGCCCTCGAAGAGGCAATGAGACAGATTGCTCCCTGGCTCCTCCTGAGAGAGCATGGCCTTACTGAGACCTTGGTTTTGGCCCAGTTATATGGAATTTGGACTTCTGGCTCCCAAAATGGAAAGAGAATCAATTTGTGTTGTTTTAAGCCACTAAATATGTGGTAACTTGCTATAGTAGCCACAGGAAACTACTCTCCAGATGTCTCTATATTAAAACAGGATGTAAATGCCTGTTTCTGCTTACACTTTCACCCACTAATTTTTACATTCATTAGTAGATCTTGCCAGTAGCAATTATTTCTGTAGTATGTAATCCTCATTTTTTAATCTCTCATTCCTAAGACAGTTATTAATTGGAATTTTTCCGTAAGAAAGAGTTTTCCCCTTTTTCTTGTTTGTTTAATTATGGCATTACAGGCTTATGACTCATGATTATTTATTTCATTCTTTTTTTTTTTTTTAAGATTTTATTTATTTATTTGACGGATAGAAATCGCAAGTAGGCAGAGCAGCAGGCAGAGAGAGAGAAGAGGAAGCAGGCTCCCTGATGAGTGGAGAGCCCGATGCAGGGCTCGATCCCAGGACCCTGGGATCATGACCTGAGCTGAAGGCAGAGGCTTTAGCCCACTGAGCCACCCAGGCGCCCCTATTTATTTCATTCTTTAGGTTATTACTTAATTCAATTGTTATTTGTTTTGTTGCTCTAATTGCTCCGGTTTTGGCAATTGGGAACTTCTTCCATTAGGCTCCTGTGCCCCTTTGACATGCTGTCATTCCCTGCTCCCACCCCCCCCCCCCACCCCCGGTGTAAGCACTTCCTTATTTTCTGGCCCCACAATATATTTCAGACCCATCTTGTATTTTCTTGCCCTGTCTTTCTACTTTTATTATTTTACTTATGAATCCTGTTTTTTGAAGGCTTTTATTCCTTACCAGCTCTTTAAATGTATTAGTTAACTTATTTTCCTACAAGTTAAAATTATTCTAAGAAGCATATTTAGTCTGTTGAATTGTTCAAGATTACCTGTTTACCCCCAAGCGTAGGTATAATTCTAGTCAAATTAAGGAACCATAGGGACAAGATCTGGTTTCTGACAGGCTTTCCCAGTGTCAGAATTGCTGTTGACTTTTCATTAACACCTATCCTATGGTCCCTAGACCATCATAGCCTAATAAAAGCCTTCATGGCTTCTAACCTCACCAACTAAACTAGAGCTCATTTTTGGGGGAGCTTACTGGGAGTTTGGGATAAAACTAGATCAAATAGCAATAGAATAAACACTCACATCTTTGTAGCCCTTTGCTATTTTATCTTTTGAGGGGTATCTTACACACAATAGAATGCATGGATTGTAAATATATAGTACAATGGAAATTTGCATTTATATATGTCTTTGTAACTGTGGTAGTTCACTTCTAAGATGACTCCCAGGGACCCATGTTCGTATATAATTCTTTTTCTCTCGAGTGTGGAAAGGACCTGCAGATATGATGGGATATCACTCCAATGATTTGATTATGTAACAAAGTTGACTTTAAAAAAATATGCTACCCTAGGTAAACCTGACCTAATTGGATAAGCCCTGAACAGGAACCAGGTTCTTCTTGAAGAGAGTTGAAATG
Organism: Mustela putorius furo; assembly: GCF_011764305.1. Classification (NCBI taxonomy): domain Eukaryota; kingdom Metazoa; phylum Chordata; class Mammalia; order Carnivora; family Mustelidae; genus Mustela; species Mustela putorius. Next base: position 28,163,700 of record NW_025421987.1, read on the forward strand.
TGAGAAGGCTTCCATGTAAGGGAGATACTTTGTTACTGGGTCTAAAGGTGGAGGAGACCATGTGGCCACAAAGGTAGGCAGGTTCTAGGAACTGAAGGGCATTCCCTGATTGATGATCACCAAGGAAACAAGAAACTCAGTCTTAGAACCACAAGGAACTGAATCTGGCCAACAATTATTTTTTTATTTTTTATTTTTTTAATTAACACATAATGTATTATTTATTTCAGGGGTACAGGTCTGTGAATCATCAGTCTTACACAATTAAGAGCACTCACTGTAGCACATACCCTTCCCAGTGTCGATCACCCAGACACCCTATCCCTCCCTTCTACCCCAGCAACCCTCAGTTTGTTTCCTGAGATTAAGGGTCTCTTACAGTTTGTTTCCCTCCCCAGTCCTATCTTGTTTCTTTTTCCTTCCTTACCCCCCACAACCCCCTCACCCTGTGTCTTACAATCCTCATATCAGAAAGCTCGCATGATAATTGTATTTCTCTGATTGACTTAATTCACTTAATGTAATAATACCCTCTAGTTCCATCCACGGCGTTGCAAATAGCAAGCTTTTGTTTTATTTGATGGCTGAATATATTCCATTATATGTGTGTGTATGTGTGTGTGTACACATACTGCATCTTCTGTATCTGTTCATCTGTTGATGGACATCTAGGTTCTTTCCATAGTTTTGGCCAAAAATTTGAATGAGCCTGGAAGCAGATTTCTCTCATCTTCGGAAAGGTGCACAGCCCTGCTGACAGCTTGATTTCACCCTGTGAGACTCTGAGAATCCTGCTGTGCCTTGCCTTGGACTCTTGACAGAACTCTTGATAATAAATGTCCCTTGTTTTTGAGCTGCTTAAGTTTGTGGTGGTTTGTTACACAGCAATAGAAAATGAATTAAGTGTAACTACCACCCACATGAAGATACAGAATGTTTAAGTACATATAGAATATTTCCAACATTCCAGTGTTCTCTGTATTTAGAAATGATTGAGACTACTAATACTACTATAGTATTAGACTTTAATGACAGCCCTTCAAAACAACTAGTAATTTAACCATTTTGTAGATAATGAGACCAAGTTCCAGAGACTCATTCAGTTTGACACCTACAGGGGACTAAGTAGATGAGAGTTTAAGTGATTTCTGGGGTCTCACATTGGGGAGGTGGAGCCAAACATAAACCAGAGCCTCTGACTCAGGTCTGGCCCCTTTTCTGTGTCTCTTAACCCTGCTTGGGAGGTATGGTGGAGGACATCTTGCTGTTTGGGTTTGTCTGCAGTAGTGGAATCCATCAACTCTCTAAAATCTATGCATCCAAATGATGGAGTGAATGATGAAACACTGTTGGATGTTGGTGAAAACCAGACTGGTGCTGTAATGGATGACACGTCACTCTGTTGTTGATGTGGTAGCGTAGCAAATTGGACAAAACTATTTTGAAGACAAGCGCTTTCAGTTGTTGGAAAAAATACTTCCTACAGAATACATTTTATTTGGCTAATTTAGAAAATCAAAGGGCTCATATCCTCCATATAAAATCTAACTGATACCATTTGCGGGTAGGAAGCCCACTCCCACAACTGTATCTGTAGTATAATGTATGTCTTTGTAAACAGTATGGCCCTGACCACTAGCTGTCCCTACAACTCTTTGAGAAACTTTGGCAAGTCACTCTGTGACATACTTTCTTCGCCTTTAAAAGATATTTAGACTAAAAAAAAAAAAGATATTTAGACTAGCTATTATTTGAAGTCCTTTTCAACATTCTTTAAGTATGTAGGTATTTCTACCTATACCTATTTATAGCTTTCCTCTGTAAAATGCTTAGCTTTTGGAAGACTAAAGTATAAAGAAAAAAAATTAAATTCCCAGGATTTCCTAGGGGGACTCAAGGGTAAATTCACACTCAAGCTCCAGTAATGACTGTGTAGCCAGGACCTTCTCACAGTCCCAGCACTTGACAGGGTATCCCTAAACAGCTCCACACACGCCGTCCTCATTTCTTGTCTCCTTGAGATGACACCCTAGTGTTCCTGTGCCCACTGTGTTCCCTAATGCAAGGAATTGTTTGATTCTTTTTCTTCTCTGTCTTGTCTTGTTTTTCCTTTCATGAACTGTACATTCTCCTTTGGCCTACTTTTTCCTTTTCTTTGTTCTGTAGGTAATACCATGCCGAAAAATTAAGGGACTTGTGCATAACATGTACTTACACACACCTCCCACCCTTAATTCACACTGTATCTCTCACCCAGCTCTTTCTAGATAGTTTAGGGAATTTTTTTTCCCTCTGCATTTTCTCTCTCATTTTGTCTCATTTGTGGCCCAAATAGCCCTCGTTTTAAAAGGCTAATGAATGACATGGGATGACACCCTTTGGAGGAAAATATAAGCTACAGGTTTTTTTTTTTTTTTTTTTAAGATTTTATTCATTAATTTGACAGACAGAGATCACCAGCAGGCAGAGAGAGGGGGGGAAGCAGGCTCCTCACCAAGCAGCGAGCCCAGTGCGGGGCTCAATCCCATGACCCTGGGATCATGACCCGAGCCAAAGGCAGAGGCTTTAACCCACTGAGCCACCCAGGCGCCCCCAAGCTTTGATTTTTAAAAAGAAGCCAATACTGTTTAGAGAAGCAGGGACCTTACCTGCAAGTAATCGAAACTATTCCTTCTGATTTTGCATAAAGATCTTCTCTGTCTTTATAATGACCTCCAGGAAAACTTCTTCCTTCATTGTTAGTATTTACGATAACTGTAAAATTAAGTAATAAGTAATTTTTGTTTTAAAATTACTTTAAAAAATATTTTATTTATTTATTTGTCAGAGATTGAGAGAGAGCACACAAGCAAGGGGAGCAGCAGGCATAGGGAGAAGCAGACTCCCTGCTGAGCAAGGAGCCTGATGTGGGACTCCATCCCAGGACCCTGGGACCATGACCTGAGCCGAAGGCAGATGCTTAACCAACTGAGCCACCCAGGCATCCCAAAATTACTTTTATTCCACATGCATAGTACATTAGGGTTATATATTCAATTTTAGAGACTTTCATATTTTATGTGAAAATTCTGAGATCCAAGAAATGCTGACTTTGAAACAACTTAAGACTCGTTAAAGTCTTATTAAAATAGGAAAGGTGTTGGGATGCCTGGGTGGCTCAGTGGATTAAGCATCTGCCTTCAGCTCATGTTATGATCTCAGGGTCCTGGAATCGAGCCTCACATCAGGCTCCCTGCTCAGCAGAGTATGCTTTTCCCTTTCTTTCTCCTTCTGCTTCTCTCCTCTGCTCCTGCTTTTCCTCAAATGAATAAATAAAATCTTAAAAAAAAAAAAAAAGGAAATGTGTTTGTTTCAGCTGACCATAAGAGGGCAATGCAGGTTCATGTATTTTACTTTAAAAATATGCTCTGTTATCTAGTGCTGCATGTGTAAAGAATCAGTGGCAGGTTCAGTAATTGATTTGCTTTGCTTGACTTAACTCTGGTAATAAATATTTGAATGGAAATGGTAATTGTTTCCTGTGTGATATATGCTTTTCTTTATAACATGTATTTGACATAGAATAGCCAAGTCTCCTAAATTAACCATGGTAAAAATGGTAACTTCAAAATCACTCTTAATTCCCAGTCTAGTAAATGTTTTCTTTGGGGCCCAGGTGTCTTCTCTAGAGCTCTCTGCCTTTGTAAGCTTGACGTGCTGATGTAATGAGGGAGCTTTAGGCAGGTTGTGCTAACATAGGAAAGCCACACTTGGTGACATGGGGAGAAATTGTTTTTGAATAAGCCAGATAAATATTTACCCGCCCTAGTTTTCCTTTGACAATCACATTCTCCAAGTAAAGTTTTTATTTTCCTCCCTCCCTCTCTCTCTCTCTTTCTTTCTTTCTTGTAAAGTTTTAAAAAAAAAATGCTGTTTACCTTTCTGCTTAGGCCCTGAACCTCCAAAGAATTAGCAGCTGCCTAAGTTAAAAGATGAAATTTGCACTGTCTATCAAATAGGGCATCTTCTTTGAAGAGAATAAAACCAAAATGATTTTGTGTAATATGAATAATATCAATATGATAAACTGAAAATGGGCACAAATACGGGACTCATAGTTAAATTGCTGAGTCGTATAAACATTTGGATTTCAAATTGTGGTTTAACAGGTGAGACTGCAGAATTACTGGATTATGATAAGGTTGGAGACTTGGGGTGTGTAAGGAAGTGATGTCAAGTAATTGGTGGTTTTTGAAGACTGTAGATTCGAATAAGTGTTGGAAATGAATACGTGTACAGCTTCAGGAAGAAAGCCAAACAGAAAATGGCTGCCATCTACAACCATATTCTTTTGAGGGGTGATGTTGCACGTGGGCTCTGGGGCTCACCAGCCTGGATCAGGTCTTGGCTTTGCCACTTATGAGCTTTGGGTCTAGGTCAAGCCACTTAGCTGTTTTGAAAGGTAGGGGTAACAATAGCACCTACCTCTTAAAGGTTTATCATGAGCATCGAATGAGATAATATCTTTAATTGCAGAGTAAACTCACAAGAAATATTTGCCATCCCAGTCTGTCTATTTTGAAGCATGTAAAGTGTGTTGTTTCTGCAAAAGCATTTTCCGAGGGAGGTGTTAGGGCAGAAGGATTTGACTCTCCCTCTGAAACGTGTGCTGGCACTTGTGTCATCATGTGTAGTGAGTACACTTGTGTCATCATGTGTAGTGAGTATAAAATGGCTGCTCCATTTTATCTTATTTTACAAAGATTTTATTATTTGTCAGAGACGGGGGAGAGAGAGAGCGCACGCGCGCACAAGCCGGGGGAGCAGCAGGCAGAGGGAGAAGCAGGCTTCCCACGGAGCAGGGAGTCTGATGTGGGACTTGATCCCAGGACCCCAGATCATGACCTGAGCTAAAGGCAGACAATAAAGCGACTGAGCCACCCAGGCACCCCTGCTGCTGCATGTTAAATACTGTTCATTGTGCAAAAAGACCTTCTGAGCCTTCTGTGTTCTGGGGAATAATTCCTTAGAGTGTGTACATTTGGTTTGTTCTCTGTATTGAGTGGTGGTTTTCTGAATTCATATTTGATTATAGGACCCATAGGTTAAAACTTCCCTTTTAATAGGCTGAGCAAGAGACTGATCTAGCTATACAAATATAAAATATAAATTTAAGATGTGACTTACCTCATAGGCTTTTGTATGAGAAACTTAGTCTGGGATAATACTGGACAGTATTTATATCTACACATTTCCATGATATTTGCCTGCTTTTATTTTTGGCTTTGATAGAAACATGCATAATCAGAGAGGAATGCTCAAGGTCCCCTTTTCCCCTTCTGTCCACCAAAACCCTCACACACAGTTCAGATCTTCCTATTTTTGTGCGAAGGAGAACCTTTTGTAGCAAGGGGAAAGTCTGGGATTTCTCTGAATTGTGATGACAGTAAATCTTACCCATATACAAGCAGGCTAACAAATATAGGGGCATAATTTTGTTTCTTGGGGCATTTTCCATGTAGAGTTTGTTGGAGGAGACTTTCAGAATATCTTATTTTTTTCCTTTTTCTTTTCAGAAACTAACAATCTAGAAATATCACAAGGCTCAGGAACTTTTCCTTCTGGATATTATTACAAAGACCAGTGGAGGCCCAGAAAGTTTAAGATGCGCCAGTTTAATGACCCTGACAACATCACAGAATGCTTACAAAGAAAAGTGGTGTACTTATTTGGAGATTCAACAATCAGGCAATGGTTTGAATACCTTACTACGTTTGTTCCAGGTTGGTACTTAACATTTTATTTTACAGCTCTTTTCCACTTACACAGAATCAGCTTGCTTCACTCCAGTGCCTGAGGAAGGGCACCAGCCAAGGAAGTAGTTATTTCTCTGTAGGACTAAAGAGGTATCCTAACCCTGAAGAGCTGTGTGATGGTTTCTGATCCATGGTGGAGTTGACGCATTGATGGAAGCACTGGGTCCTTGGTGAAGTTTCAGACCACTGATTAGCTGTGTGATCTTGGACATGTTATTGACTAAATGAAGGACTTCTCCATCCTTCATTTCTTCACACACGCAATGAGGCAGTGGGACGGTGTTACCTTACAGCAGACCTTTACTTTTGCTGTTCTGGGCTCTACAACAGAAGTGGACATTTCCAATCATTTCTCTCCTAGTTGTTTGGTCAGACTCCAAGTTTGTAATAGATTTCACCGGAAGGAAGCAGACAAACTTACTGTGGTCCATTTTAATGCATCCATTCAGCAAAACCTTCCCAGTGTCGTCCGTTGGGCATACCATTGGTATGATTCTGAGATGAGCGGGCTCCTACTGAGGGAGTCTTGATCAGTCCCAGCATTCTTAGCGTCCTGATTTCACTGCTGGGCTCTGGGGGTGCTATCCAGACTCAGAATAAAGCCCCACTCACTGGAGAGCCATCCTTTATTCAAGAGCCTTTTCCTCCTCGTGGAAGGTGTGTGGATGGGACTAGGAGGGATGAGTCCCGGGTAACAGCACTAAAGACCCTGCTTACAATTTAGAGAGCTGACAAGTAATTCTGTGGTAACTATTTTTGAGGGCTGTGTATGGCAGGGCTTTCCACCAACCACAGTACCCTAGTTTTGTTGTGAGTTGTTGTTGGTATTTTTTTCATCTTTTTTTTTTTTTTTTTTTAACATCAACGTAGTTTCAGACTTAATTTTTAGAAGGAAAGGAAGAAGTAGATATGATCCCCAAAGTAGAAAGTTAATTCCAGTTTTCGTTTTGCTTGTTTTTTTGAAATAAGCATAGCCGAATTTAGTCAATAAAACATGAATTAAAAACGAGAAAAAGAGATATAATTTGTATGGCATAATGCTAAATATGTTTTGATGCTGGCTAGGCAGATTCCTCCAAGAATCTGTAGTTGTTTGTTTCTTAAGTTCTAATGACGTAGCTCATTATTTTCTTTCATCGGAGTGATCACATTGAGTGTCTTGTTTTCCACTATATCCTTTGCAGACAGATTTTCACCTGATAAAGCCTCGTGTCAGTGCTTGATCTTAATCAAAAGAAAAATTGGTAGCTTGAGTTCATTCAACTTAAGTGGGGCCAAATGCTAAGTAGTAATGAATCAGATAGGAAAATCTAAAAGAGGAGCCTGAGACTGTAGGAGAGAAAAGTGACACCTTTAACCTGTAAGAAGAATGTACGCCAATTATAGTGTGATGTTACTTCTTCAGAATTGACAGTGTACCTCTTGAGATCAAGGACTGTTGACTTACCCATCTGATCCTTGCTGGTTCATGGCACTGAGTAGGTGCTCAGAAGTGCTGATTGACTTGGGTTGCCAGAAGTTACTTAGTCTGTTCTCTGAAAGGCACTTGTAGGAGCATTTAAGTATATGAGACAGGTCCTCTTCCCTTATGGGGCTTATGTTAAGTGATGAATTGTATAGACAGAGCTTTTTAGGGTTAACCAAAGAGAAATAATCACTGATTCCTGGGACCTTCAGAAGATCTCAGAGGAGATAAACTCTGAAACACCACTTAGACAATTGGGAGGAAGAAGGGAATTCTAACTTGTACAGCTGTCTTTGTTATTCTTGTGACAGAGATAGACATTCTCTAAGGTATTATTATGATTTTCCATCCATAGGGTGAAATAGAAAGTCAAAAGAAACAGGGTTGCTCCTTTCTTTCATGTATTGCAAAAAGAGGTATTTGGTTACTATTATATGTTCTTAAAAAAGCAGAAGTTAGAGCCCTTGTCCTAGAAGAAACAGTATTTGTCCATTAGAAGAATAATGTGTAAATGCCAAGTTGATTTTTAAGATATTCAACAGTAGGTGCAAACAGGAAGATACCTTGGCCTAATGGTTAGAGGTAAAGAGGTTATTTTGCTTCTGAGGTGTACAGACAGGTATCACTGATAGTTTAAATAATAAATATGTTAGACTAAAGGTCTATTGAGGCCAGTGAAATAATTATTCCCCTTACACTTGTACCGTTTCGTTATGCTTTCTTTTAAGAAAAAGTTCTTTTAAGCTGCAAAGTATAGAATGAACATAATATATGTGCTTGGTTTTATGAATTTGAGTTTTATGAATTTGAGTTTTCTTTGTTTCAGATTTAGTGGAGTTTAACTTGGGTAGTCCCAAGAATGTGGGTCCTTTCCTCGCGGTGGACCAGAAGCACAACATCCTGCTCAAATATCGCTGCCATGGTCCACCCATCCGTTTTACAACTGTCTTTAGCAATGAGCTCCATTATGTGGCCAATGAGCTGAATGGCATCGTGGGGGGGAAGAACACCGTGGTTGCCATAGCTATATGGTCTCATTTCAGCACCTTCCCCTTGGAAGTGTACATCCGGCGGCTCAGGAATATCCGTCGAGCCGTGGTCCAGCTCCTGGATCGAAGCCCTAAGACCGTTGTAGTCATTCGAACAGCCAATGCCCAAGAGCTGGGGCCCGAGGTGAGCCTTTTCAACAGTGACTGGTACAATTTTCAGCTGGACACCATCCTCCGGAAGATGTTCTCAGGGGTTGGAGTGTATCTCGTTGATGCCTGGGAGATGACCTTGGCTCATTATTTACCCCACAAGCTACATCCAGATGAAGTTATTGTGAAGAACCAACTGGACATGTTCTTGTCCTTTGTGTGCCCCGTGGAGACCTAGCCCGCCCTGGAGGGGACTGGAGGAATCATATTACCTGTGTTATAGGAAGTTTATGGCTGGCCCCATGGAGAGATAACTGCTAGTGACATGTACAAAATTTCAAAAGGAACTGGACTTTATATGAGACTTCTAAGGAGCTTAGAAAATGCAGGTTGCATTTATATCTACCTACAGGATTTTTTCCCAATCTTTACATAGCCATTGGAGAATCATTATTAACAACATCTACGCACTGTATTCCTCTTGTAACCAAAGATGCTAATGAGTGTATTTGAATTAGCCTCTCTTAAGAGGAGAGAGTACTGTGCTAAAAACTGTGAGACATATTCTGACCTAAATGGTTGGTAGTGAAGTTTTTGTAGCTTATCTGGTAAAGGAGAATGAGCTTATCTGTATGAACAGCACAGTTGATCCATCTTTGGTGGGATGAACTAATGAGGCTTCTGGTCAGTGCCTCCTGTAACACACTGAAGACTGCTGTGTCTTGGGAGTTTCTCTTGATGATCCACCTTTTCTGAGTTGCTTTTCAGACTGGAATCCTTGCTCAGATGTTTCTAGTGAGAATATTTATAATATTCTGCATTTATCTAGAAAAGAAGCAAAAGGAAAGTATGAAAACAGTACAAAAAATCTGTGTGTCCAATTGATACTTGCACTGGGGGGTTGTTACTTATTTCAGCTGAATTTTACATGATGAATACTTTAAAATCATCACTTTTGGAACTGGAAGGGGCAATCTATAAATGGAAATTTATTTTTGTGTTTTGAAGTTTGAGGGTTTTAAGAACTGCATTTTATGTAAAGATTGTTTATTATAAAGTTGTAGAAGTTACTTGCATCAATTTCAAGTGTTTCTTTTTTGGTTGTTATTCTGAATTGCATACCAACATTAGAAATTAAAATCTAATTAGAATCTAAAGTTCAATATTGAGATCTAGAACAGGTTTTATTGATTTGAATGTAAGGTACACACATTCTCTCATGCTTGGAAGTAAAAAGCTGCTATTTCTACTGCTATCTTAAAATAATTGAGTTATTGACTTTACTTGACTGTCTTTACCTTATTAATTTAGATGAGTTTAGGTTAACTTGGGGCCTTTTAGTAAGTATAAGTACTCTTTTCCGAGCCACAATAGGTTACAATCTAGTTTTAGTTATCCATAAAGGGACAGATGAAGAGACTGGGGAAGCTTTAGAGATGAAGACAGTTGCTTAAAGCATGAAAAAGAATACACTCTTAGGAGAGTGGGCCAAAGAATTTGGAGTTTTAACTTAGAACAGAGAGTGTAAGATCTTCCTTCTTAGCCTTGAGGACCACCTTCAGTTTATAAAATATATATATGGGGCAAGGAGATTTTAAATTATTTTCTGAGTCTAAAGAGGACCAACAAGTAGTTAAAAATATTAAGAAAGCTTAATTTTAATGGTCTTGAAGCTTTAGAGTGTCTGAGAATCACCTGGAATATTTGATAAAAATACAGACTTAGGGCTCCTGCTTCTGGCAATTGTGGAATCAACCTTTGTTTCAGTTGTCCAGTGATTGATGCAATAGTAGTATTCTATACTTTGATAAAAACCAACTAAGGGAAGAAGGAAGATAGAACTAAGGAAATAATATAGCTTGTCTATTATTTCAAGAGCTTATTCCTTAACATTTAATTATGATCATGATCTAGTAGCCTAGGTGATATTAGGTACCTTTTATAGATGAGGAACTCATTTGGATTTGAACCAAGGTATGTGAGAAGTACATAGCCCTTTTCAACTACAACTTGTTGGACTTTATAAAGAGAGATTCTCTTTTTCACAAAAGAACTTTTTGAGCATTTTCTCAAAGATTGCTGGAGGAGGCCGAGGCTTCATCATCTTTGGAGAATTATGGTTTCCACTGCCTCTCCAGGGCTTTGACATAATGCTTTTATTTTTTTTTTTTAAGATTTTATTTGTTTATTATTAGAGAGACAAAACAAGTGGGAGGAGGGGCAGTGGTAGAAGCAGACTCCCCACTGAGCAGGGAGCCCGATGTGGGACTTGATTCCAGGACCCTGGGATCATCATCTGAGCTGAAGGCAGAAGCTCAACCAACTGAGGCCACCCAGGTGCCCTGGAGTGATGCTTCTTGTTTGTGCAGATGATTTCTTGTGAGATCTCATCCAGTTTCTGTTACTTTTTGATATAGTTATATAAGGCCCTAAAGATTTGATGATACAATTTCTTGAAGTATTCTAATTGACTTTGTCTCTTTACTAATTTACCTGCCTTCAAGAGGAAGGTAAATTTTCCTTTCCAGAGAGAGGTGTGTGAGCTGGGGGAGGAGCAGAGAGAGGGAGAGAAAATCTTAAGCAGGCTCCACACCTAGCATAGAACCTGATGTGGGGCTTGATCTTACAACCCTGAGATCATGACCTGAGCCAAAATTAAGAAGACAGATGCTTATGGGTGCTTAGGTGGCTCAATTGGTTAAGTGTTTGACTCTTCCTGGGAGAGAGTCCTGCTTTGAGCCCACACTCAGTGGGGAGATTGCTTGAGATTCTCTGTCCTCTCCCTCTATTCCCGGCCCCAACCACCACTCAGGTTCAGTCTCTCCTTCTCAAAAACGAATAAATCTTTAAAAAAAAAAAAATAAGATGCTTTAACTGACTGAGCCACCTGGGTATGCCTCTAACTTGTCTTTATATTCTCTGGCCTTAAAAAGGATTTTATTTCTTATTTAAAGAAAGTGCAAGTGAGGGGAGAGGGAGAGAGAGAATCTCAAGCAGATTCCATGCTGAGCGTGGACCCCAACTCAGGGTTTGATCTCACAACCATCAGATCATGACCTGAGCCAAAATCAAGAGTCCCATGCTTAACCAACTGAGCCACCCATATGTCCCTCCAAAAATGTGTTTAAGTGTGGAGTTTGGAGTAATATTTTAATTTCTTCTGAAAAGTTTAATTTAGGCCAGTAACACATAGTTGTGAATATTAGCATTCCAGCCAAATAATATAATATGTTATATATATTTTCCTTTATAAATATAAAGGGCATCGTTATTTGAGAACTGTAAAACCTAGACAAAAATCTCTAGATAGAATCCATAATTCTATCATCTGAATGTGATAGGCATAGCATTCTGATATATTTTCTTCCAGGTTTTTTTTAAAACCACATAGCTAAAATCACAGGTAATATGTAATTTGTATCTTTTTTAAAAATTTAACATACAAATATTTTCTAGTTAGTCTTCATAACTGAATTATAAAAGTCTGCCCAACAGTTTAGCTAATGCTGTTACTATTTAATGAAGTTGATCATTATGGTTGGACATTTAGGTTTATAATAAAATATTAAGCACTGGTTTATATACAGTTTCATTAGGTTAAATCATGGACTTTTATTTTGGAATGACAGCATTAATTTCATTTAGTGGATCTCCTCATATTCTAGAGCTCAGATGATTGATTTGATGCTCCTTGTGAAAGGGATAATCCATAATAAGGCCCTTCTATGCACATTATATTTTCTAGAAGTTTTCTTACTAAGAGTAACCTTTCATTAGCAGTACAAAACAGACCTTTGGTGTTCCACTATGATCCATTTTACCATTATGAACAACCATCATTTTTTCAAACTTTTAAAACAAATTTTATTTATTTATGAAGGAGAGAGAGTGTGTGCATAAGAAGGGGGGAATGGCAGTCAGTGGGAGAAACAGGCTCCCTGCTGAGCAAGGAGCCCAAAATAGGACTCCATCCTAGGACCCTGGGATCATGACCTGAGCCGGAGGCAGCCACTTGACATTGATTGACATTACCTGGCTTCAGGTATTATGTTTCAGATTGATACATTGGGGTGTAACAAGAATATTTGGTAAGCCTTTACATATTCATATTATATGCCAGAGATGAGTCTTTTCTGGGCCCTATTAAAGGAAAAAGCAATTACTGGGAGAAGCACCAGGAAATTACCAACCCCCCAAGGATGCTCAGCATTATCTGGGTATATTCAGTTTATTAGCATTAGCTAGTTACTTATGTTAGAAATTCCACTTTAAGTGCATTCATTCTCTTGTGTTAATTATTTTCTTCAGGGTTTATGTCTACAGTGTGGTCTCAGTGCCTTATAAAGCCTGACTTCTCAGTTGTAATAACTAGATAGGATTTTGAAGGTGTTCTTTTTCTCTTTGAAAGTAAGACTGCAGTTCCTGAGAATTGGGAGCACCTAGGAATGGGGGGACGACTGGGAAGTGGTGGGAGATAAGAGGGTTGCTGAAGGCAGAACTTTATAGGATACAGAAGGCAGAAGGGCACAAAATGCACTTCACCAAGTACAGTCTAACCTATCTCTTGAAAGTGCATTTACATTTTAACCTATATTTTATTTTTTAAGATTTTATTTTGAGAGAGAGAGAAGGAGCAGGGGAGGGGGCAGAGGGAGAGGGAGAAGGACTCCCCACTCAGCCGGGAGCTAGATCTCTCTCCATCCATCCCAGGACCCTAGCTAGGGTCATGACCTGAGCTGAAGGCAGAGGCTTAACTGACTGAGCCACCCAGTTGCCCCACATTTTAACTTTTTTAAAAAGTGTGAATTTAAGTATCATATTTTGATTTATTTTTTAAAATATTTTATTCATTTGAGAAAGAGAGAGCACAAGTGGAGAGAGGGACAGTGGGGGAGGGAGAGGGGAAAAGAATCTCTCAAGCCCACTCCACACTGAGCAGGGAGCCCCATACAGGGTTGGATCTCTCACAACACTAAGGTCAGAACCTGAGCTACTCCGAGGGCCCTCATACTCGCTTTAATAATATTCTCCATTGAATGAGAGGAAGTCAGGAAGAAGGATTTCCTGCTAGTTTTAAGGATTTTTTGGTCTTTAGCTCTAGATGTCCATTCCTATTGGCGACTCACACATGTCTGGTCTAATTATAAAGGTGCATTTTAACACTGCGGGGGGTGCGGGGGGGGGTGGCTGGGGAAGCAATACAGGGATTACAGTTGTAATTGTCCCAGAAGGAAAAGGAGTCACAGTGAAACCAAATGTCATAGCCAAAATCCTTTAAATGTTACGCAATAGTTCATTCTCTGTTTAAATTCACCCCACTCTACCCGCTGCCCCTGCCCCTGCCCCAGTGAAAATAACGCGATCCTGTTAAAGAACCATTGCATTCGTTATGTCTCAGATTATCCTTTGTCACTGAAGGCACATGACTACTGAAGGCGATACTACTTTTTGATTGCCATGCTTTGAAAAGCTGTGTTGTAGGAAGTATCAAGATCCCTCCTCCCCCCCCCCCGCCGTCCCCCCCAAGACCTACAGGAAAAAAGCTAAATAAGAAGAGGTGAATCAAATGAGGGAGCAACGCCAACGCCCGGTGTGGATTCATTGAGATTTTAGAAAGGCATCCCTAGGAAAAATGTTTTGTTTTTGTATTTTCCTTTGATTCCTCTGCGGGATTCCAGTCCAGGTCTTGGAACCGGCCCTCGAGGGGAATGTCCGGGACTCGGGTTGGTACCTTTTTGGCTTGGGAATTTCCAGTATGCAGAAAAAAAAATCCACAAACCTAGTCGTCCTGGCCCCCTCCCCGCCTCCTCCGCCCCTCCTCCGTGCCCACGCAACCCCTTTCGAGCAGCCGTTTGATTGTATTCTGTATTTTAGAAAATAGGTCCTTAGCTTCCCCCGCCCCCATGCGCTCTAGAGTGCTGAACAGAAAGCGGACGCTATAAAGGGGGACGGGGAGAGGGGCTGGCCCCTTATTGCCACGAGGTCAGACGCCGAGTTTTAGAGAAAGAGGCTGCTTAACTGCTGCTGCTTATCATGTAACCTCAAAAGGAAACTGATCATCTCTCTCATGCTCTCACGTACTTGGGTTTATTATCGCTGATTACAGCTGGAAACAATTGATTTGCCTTTACGTATTTCTATGACTTGGCTCTTCAAACACTAAGGTATATTTTTATTATTTGATATTTAGTATGAAAAAGTCTCTTAAATGCTAAGCTCCCCCCCCCCATATTCATTCTTGACTTTGAAATCACTTTCTGATCATATTTGTTTGGGGGCAAAATATTGGGGGGCAGTGTTTTAGGGGGGAAATAATCTGGGATATTTCTCTAGCTTGGTAATAGCCGTGAGTCTCATCTGTTTGCCTTGAAGGGTCAGGAAGAACTAAAATGTTGATGGAGAAGGTGGAGAGGATGCCTGATGGAAATACCATAAATCTGATACAATAATTTATCTTTAGTCTGTGATGTAAAACTGTGATACCCCAAGGCAGAAATCTGCTGGGTTTGAGTGTGGATTCAGAGGTGTAGTTTCTCTCTCACTCATTTAATGCCCTCATTGATTCTTATGTTACCCCTGTAAAATTAAAGACAAGTATTACAAGACAATTTTATGAGTGAGGGAAATCTTGAAATTTGATGACCTGGCTGGACCCCCAGATTTATGACAATTTCTATAAGGTATTTGAAGGAATTCTTTGCGAATAAAAATACATTTCTAGGTAGGGTGCATTAGAGATTCTCTTCACAAGGATCAGTAGATTTGTAAACTGGCTGTCAAGGGGTGGGTGTGTCCTAAAGAGGGTGACATTGACTATATACATTTTAAGCACTTGGTGCTTATATATTCCACCACTTTAAATCTACCATCTAAAGAAATACAGTATCTGGGCAGGTGAAATACTTTTTGCCTTAGATAGTAGGTTGTTTAGACAGTAAAAGGAGAGAAACATTTGCAAGTCTTATTCATTACCCTCAGTAATCTCTGATAGAGGAGTAGATCAATGAAACAGATCATCTATAAACTTGAAGAGAATCCTGAAGTCTTTTTATCTGGCTGTATGATCTCTATTTTGCTTACATTAAAGATACAGTGGGGCAGGGTACAAGGTGAAGAGCCCTGGGGCCACAGAAGTGTCAGTCTGGGATGAGTAACACAAGAAATCAGTGCGTAACACCTGTAATGTTAAATGTTTGGCGCATCCTTTCTAGCATGGAGGTGGTGACCATGGTCAGCATAATTTAGTTGCCCAGATGCAGACTTTTCCTTACTGAGGAAAGGATGCAAACCTTTCTCCTTCTACGTTAGCCTGGAAGAAGTCCTGCTCTCAGAAAATCAAAGAAACCCTCTCAGAAGTTAAAGAGCCGCTAATGAGGGAATGAAATCTTCCCCAAAAAACCGTTTCCTTTTGGCTTATAGCTGACTGATCTGGTGGCTTCTTGATTTCTCCCCGCCACCCCTCACAGGTTAACAGGAAGATCTGGAGGCTGAACTTGGCTTGATGCTGAACGCCTGAGGGTGAGAAAGGCAGATAATTCTAACCCAGTGGGGTGTAGATGTTACCTTGACCTTGGCTGATGGGCCAAGGGCTGATGGGATGTTTTCTAAAATTTCTAAGATTCTTGGATCTCTTAAATCAATTTTTGAGGTTGCCTCAAAGTTACTGTGAATTTTACTTAAAGGCATTGTACTGTGATTTCTTGTGAACTAAGATATTTTGGTGGTTTAGCATGCTTTTAACCAATTTGAATTTCCACTATTTTCTGAGAGGAGAACGCACGAATACGTCTGAGAGGGGAATTCAGCTCTCTGCTGACTGGCAGTTTCAGAGTTATGTAATCTTTAACGGGTTCCCAGAGAGCATCACGCCCCCTATGGTTTTGGTGAAGCCTCTCATTCAAGCGAGCATTATGTGGTTTCTGATTAAAGCACTTCCTGTTCCTTTAATTTGGGACTGTGAGGTAAAACACTTTCCTTACAAATTTAGTAGATAAACGTATTTTACTGTTCCTTTGGGGGAGTTACCAGTAGTGAATTAACATTTATTAAGCACTTCTTTTGGGAGTTGACCAGCAAGATCTCATTTAACCTTCATAGTAGCATCTGAGATAGACATAAGGCTACTTTTATAGGTGATTGAACAAATAGTTCAAGATCCCCTAGGTGGTAAGGGGCAGAAGTTGGAGTTGAATCTGAAGGGGTCGTCTCTGTAGCTAGTACCCTTGCCACCAGACCACTGGGGTATTAGCAGAGTACTATGAGGAGAGGTCGGCCACTTTCAAGGGCTCTGATTTCCCCAGGGTCCTTCCCTTTCTCTTGCTCACACCTGGCTACCCCCACTTCCTGTTCAGATTCAATTGATAAAGTTTAGATTGATTACCACATAAGCTTTCATATTTTAAGAAGACCATAGGAACATCTTTCCTACCTACAAGAGTAAAGCTGTCTGGTGGAACTGATGAAAGTGGCTGGGCTAGTGGGTTCAAAGAGGCATTTTTGGACACAAAGCTTGGGATTATAAAGAAAGGGAATTCCACCCTACGTTACCCTTGCTCCTCACAGGACATTTCCTCCTGTGGTAGAAACCCAAGGCTTGAAAGAGCACTGCTAGTCAAAACTGGTGAAGGGCCCACTGCTACTGCTTCTGAAGAGGAACTGTGGGCCCCTCACCCATTCACCTGCTCTCTACCATCCCTGCTAATGCAGAGTGAGTTAAGTACCTGAATTACCTTATTTCAGAGGTAGCTCCCCAGGATAGAAATTTGCATGCTTTGTATCTGTTGATTCTTTAACAATTTCATACGATCTTTTTCTAGTTTGTATTTCCTATAGGCTCTATAGTATGAGTGGAATAATTCGTCTACTTGGTTAAAAAATAGAATGCTCTGATGAGCTAAGGAAGAATTTTGAGAGCTGTCCTTTAAAGCAGTTCTTCTCAAACTCTAATATGCATGAGAATTATCTGGAGATCTTGTTGAACTACAGATTCTGTGTCAGTAGGTCTAAGGCAGAGCTTAACATTTTGCATATTTCATAAGTTCTCATGTGATAATAGGCTGGTCCAAGGTCCATATTTGGAGTCACAAAGTTTTAAGGCTCTTTAAATTCTAATTTAATAAGAGCAGTTTTGGGAGTTGACCAGCAAGATCTCATTTAACCTTCATAGTAGCATCTGAGATAGACATAATAAGGCTACTTTTATAGGTGATTGAACAAATAGTTCAAGATCCCCTAGGTGGTAAGGGGCAGAAGTTAATAAGAGCAGTTATGGAGTTTTTCTTTAAAATCTGTATATGTCACTTTTACATGTATCATGTAGAAAAGTAAATTTTGCCATAGTTATGTTAAACAAGGGTAATGCTACATTATTTACATGATACAAAATATCCGAATTAAAATTTTCAAAATCTTGTCAGTCACCTGAATATTTTATCTATACAATCACAACTTCCAGATGTTTGAAGACACTGAGAACGAATTTTTCACCTTTCATTCAGAAGTTTAGTACTGTGCTTAACCTTTTGATATTGGCATAAGACTTTTTGACACATTTTAGTGTTGGTTAGTATGTGTGTGTCCCTAGTCCTGTGATTATTTCAGTCAAATTTGCTATTTGTCATGGGACCCATTTTTTAGAGTGGCTAATGCAGTAAATCATGCCTTCTTGAAAAGGGTGATATTATCCCCAAGAGGGCAAAATTGGTTCTTGGGAGAGGAAAATATCTTAAATATTACAGTAGTTTGTGGCCTTGTAAAGGACTCTAATAGTACATAAACAGATACAGAGTTTATCTGTGGTTTTAAACTTTCGTTGGGGACATTTAGGGAAGAAATATCTGAGAAGTCTCCTTATGCAGTGTGATAATGAAAACAAGGTTGGACACACAACTGTAAATGCTTGTTCAGTTGTTTTTCTGGCTTGTTCTCTCTTTGTGTCTTTCTTTGTGTCTGCCTCATTGCTCCAGCTTTTTAAAGTATCTGCTTCCAGAAAAGGGATGATTTCTGCTGTTTTTTCCCCCATATTTCTTTACTTCAGGAGTATTTTCTTCTATTATATCCTTAAGTGTTTTTAATATTCTAATTGAGATATTTAATATTTAATTGTGATAAAATATATGGGACATAAAATTTACCGTCTTAACTATTTTTCAGTGTAGAGTATGGGGGCATTAAGTACATTAGCATTGTTGTACAACCATTACTACTGTTCATCTTCAGAAATTTTTCATCTTCTCCAACTGAAAATCCACCTCTACTGAACGATAACTCCCGGTTCCCCCCACCTCTCTCAGACCTTGGCAACCACCATTCTACTTTCTGTCTCTATGAAGTTGGTGATTCTAAGTGCTTCATGTAGGTGGAATCATACAGTATTTGTCCTTTTGTGACTGGTTTATTTTACTTAGCATAACGTCTTCAAAGCTTATCCATGTTATAGCATGTGTCAAAAATTCCTTCTTTTATAAGACTGAATAATATTGCGTTGTATGTATATACTCCATTTTGTTTGTCCATTAATCCCTCAGTGGCCAGTTGGCTTGCTTCTATCTTCTGGCTCTTGTGAACAGTGTTGCTGTGAACATGGGTAAATAAGAATCTGTTTGAGTTCCTGCTTCCAGTTCTTTTGGGTGACACCTAGAAGTGGAATTGCTAGATCATACAGTAATTCTGTGTTTAATATTTGGAGGACCTGCTATACTGTTTTCTATAGCCCCATGATGATGGCTTTACTTCATTCTGTGCAGCTTGCTAGAGTGCAGTGAGAAAATGTACCATGAATAGATGTCAGAAAATGATAGGAAATTCAGAAAAAAAAAAAATCTGCAGAATGATTCAGTACTGCAACTATTAAAACAAATCAGCCTCACCCTTGCCTGTCTACATATTACAATGTACACACATACAAACAAATGCATGGTTGGGAATAACTCCCATGAGAATCACCGAGGTAATGCACTTAGATTCCATATGGGTCAGATCCTTTTGAAAATGTGTGCCCCTTGCTATGGATTCCCACATTTAAAAGAAACCTAAAGAGGCTTGTGGGACGTTCAAGGATAGAACTGCCAAGGTGATCCACAGATGCGAAAGAAGATGCACTGAACCAAAAACACCTTGAGGATGGGAATTGTGTGACTTCAGATTTTTACTCTCCTCTTCCTCTTGTCCCCCTCCTCCCTCCCTTTTGCGGTGTAAGCACATGGTCACTCCATGAGTTTTGGTTGAACGGAGAATGGGGGGAAAATGGAAATCACCCAGAATGGAAAAAAAAAAAGTGAATTTTAAATTATTTTCTAATCTGTGAAAAACTATTTTGAAGACCATAAGAACCTTCCATTTCATACCTTTGCAAAGGGTAAAGGAGGTGGTTTTAATGAGGGAAGACAAGGGTTGGAGGAAACCTTAAATGATCACTGGGCAAGACTGCTGAATTTACCCTTGGCCTCTCTAGTAACATGACAGATGGACTAGAACTATCTGATACGTCATGGACCTTCCCAGTCCCGCTACCCTTTGGCGAAGCTTCAGATCTTTTAAACAGGCAACGAAAACAGTTTAGTTTATCTGTGGCATTGTACACCATCCAGCATTAAGATAAGAAAGGGGTCCTTCAAAACAACACTAATGTCAAATCCAGGGATGATGCCAGCTTTCAGCCAGACAAAGTGTTTGTAGCAAATAGGAAGAGAAATGTATGGTGATAATAATGTTGAAGGACATGCTCCTTCCATCTTATACCTCACTTATGTTTGTCAATTATCCAGATTTCATGGTTGTTCATTTTGGGAGGCCTCTTTTATTTTTTTATTTTTATTTATTATTTATTTATTTATTTTTAAAAAGTTTTAAAAAAATTTTCAGCATAATAGTATTCATTATTTTTGCACCACACCCAGTGCTCCATGCAATCCGTGCCCTCTCTAATACCCACCACTTGGTTCCCCCAACCTCCCACTCCCCTGCCACTTCAAACCCCTCAGATTGTTTTTCAGAGTCCATAGCCTCTCATGGTTCACCTCCCCTTCCAATTTCCCTCAACTCCCTTCTCCTCTCTATCTCCCTATGTTCTCCATGCTATTTGTTATGCTCCACAAATAAGTGAAACCATATGATAATTGACTCTCTCTGCTTGACTTATTTCACTCAGCATAATCTCCTCCAGTCCCATCCATGTTGCTACAAAAGTTGGGTATTCATCCTTTCTGATGGAGGCATAATACTCTATAGTGTATATGGACCACATCTTCCTTATCCATTTGTCCGTTGAAGGGCATCTTGGTTCTTTCCACAGTTTGGCGACTGTGGCCATTGCTGCTATAAACATTGGGGTAAGATGGCCCTTCTTTTCACTACATCTGTATCTTTGGGGTAAATACCCAGAAGTGCAGTTGCAGGGTCATAGGGAAGTTCTATTTTTAATTTCTTGAGGAATCTCCACTCTGTTCTCCAAAGAGGCTGCACCAACTTGCGTTCCCACCAACTGTGTAAGAGGGAGGCCTCTTTTAAAATACAAATAGCCTTTGGGAAAGATTTCTATTTATGTCTCAGGGTGAATTAATTCTGAAATGACTTCTTCAAATTTTACTGGAAGAGAAGGGCATGGAGACTGCTCTGATCAGACTGAAGATATGGGGCGAGAGGCAGTGGTAGGAGCAGCACAGAGAGAGTAGAATATGGAGGTTAAAATCAAACTCGATTCCTCCCTACTCTCCTTCACCTGGCTTCCATATTTCTGTTCATGGGGCTGCCACTCTATCAGTCTTTCAGGTGTTGGAGTTACTTCGGACTCTCTCCTATCTTTCTGTGTTCAGTCTGTTGCCAGTCCCATAGAGCATATATCTGAAATATTTCTCTCAAGAATTCCCCACTTTCTAGTCCCATAGATACCACTCTCCTTCCATCCTTTAGGACCAGTCACTACTGTGGACTGTCTGTCCTGATTACCTACATTCAGCTGCTGCTTTGTGCTTCCTAAAGTATGGCTTTAGGAAGCCTAAATACTTCCTAAAGTATGCTTTTTCCAGTTTAAAAGTCCTGAATGGGTCCCCATGATTTATGACATGAACTCTGACATTTTCAGTGGCATCAAGACTCTGTAGTCAAATCCAAATCTGACTCCATGATTCTTTTCTATATTCTCTTCAAGTTTGGCTTATGGTCCAAAGAGGCCAGAATGCTTAACAAGCAAGATTTTTTTTTTTTTTAAGATTTTATTTATTTATTTGACAGGCAGAGATCACAAGTAGGCAGAGAGGGAGGCAGGGAGGTGGGGGAAGCAGGCTCCCTGCTGAGCAGAGAGCCCGATGGGGGGCTCGATCCCAGGACCCTGGAATCCTGACCTGAGCCGAAGGCAGAGGCTCTAACCCACTGAGCCACCTGGGTGCTCCTTAACAAACATGTATTAATGGAGCCTTGAAAAATGGATAATTATAACTATCATTGTTGAATGTATACTGTGTGCTGGGAGTGGTGCTACGCATACCATGTACACTACCTCACTTAACCTACATACTGACTGCATTCACTGCATTCAGTGAATGTTTCCATTTTATGGATGAGAAAATGGAGTCTTAGAGAAGTTAATTAAACCTACATGATTGTTAAGTGAATGGAGCTGGGATATGAACCCAGGTTTGCTTGACTTCAAAATCCCATGCTTTTCAGCAAGAGATGAAGAAAATAGGACAGTAATTCTAGCTTGGATGAAAGTTAGGGACAAGAGGGGCATCCCTGGGTGGCTCAGTTGGTTAATTGTCCAACTCTTTTTTTTTTTTTTTTTAAAGACTTTATTTATTTATTTGACAGAGAGAAATCACAAGTAGGTAGAGAGGCAGGCAGAGAGAAAGAGAGGAGGAAGCAGGCTCCCTGCTGAGCAGAGAGCCCGATGCGGGACTCGATCCCAGGACCCTGAGATCATGACCCGAGCCGAAGGCAGCGGCTTAACCACTGAGCCACCCAGGCGCCCATTTTGTCCAACTCTTGATTTAGGCTCAGGTCATGATCTCAGAGCTGTGATTCTGAGCCCTCTGTGCCCCTGCCCCGCTACCTCACCCCAACCCCACCCGAAAAGTTAGGGACAAGAATTAGTGTGCTATTTTCCAGGACCACTCATAAGTACTGCGTGTTGAGTAGTAAATGGGAGTAAGATGGGATAGTACATCAGTTTGTTAGGGCTGCCTTAGCACAATCCCACAGACACACATAAACTGGGACATTAGTATCTAAATCAAACTGCAAAGTTCACACAAGATAATGTACAATATATGTAAACTGTTTGACACATCCTAGACACTTAATATGTTTTAGTTCCTTTTCTGCTCCCATAATCATTATGACCACTGAGAAAATCTCCACCTATTTATGTGTGTATGGTTGGGAGGACCACGGGGGTAGATTACCCATTGGACAAAAACCTGTCTAGTTATAACTTGTATCTCTATAGCATTTTCCCTCCAGTGCCCTTTCACATTTATGCAGACTGGTTAGGAAGGAGCCCAGTGTATTAAAAAAGAAAAAAAAAGTCATAATTGTACGGGGCGCCTGGCTGGCTCAGCTGGGAGGACATGAGGCTCGATTTTGGGATTGTGAGTTTGAGCCCCACATTGGGTATAGAGATTATTTAAAAATAAGTAAACTTAAAGAATCATAGTAGTAGAATTTGTAAGTCAGAAAACTATTACATAATAAACAACTACTAAAGATGTACTATATTGGCCATGAGGTTCTCCTGTTAACATCTTTCATTTTTCTCTATTTCTAACAAGCATGTTCAAATTTTATCTCTTAATCTCATTCTGGATTTTACAGACTTTCCCTCCTGCCCTGCAGAGTGCCCTGTTCCCATCAGCCTGTACTTCCCTTTACAGTTTAAAAGTTCCATAAAATTCTAGCAAACAGGGGCACCTGGGTGGCTCAGTCATTAAGCATTTGCCTTCGGCTCAGGTTCTGATCCCAGGGTCCTGGGATTGAATCCTGCGTTGGGCTCCCTGCTCAGCGGGAAGCCTGCTTCTCCTTCTCCCACTCCCCCTGCTTGTGTTCCCTCTCTCACTGTGTTTCTCTCTGTCAAATAAATAAAATCTTAAAAAAAAATTCTAGTAAACAGGGTCTGGGAGACCACAACAACGAACATTCCTGCAATAAAGGGTAGAGGATAGGTAGAGACCAATCATCTTTTAGTTGCATGTGTTCTGTTCACTTTAACTCTCAGAATGCCTGACCAGTGATACTCAACCGTTTACTTTCCCAGCACACCTAAGAGATATGGCATGCTCCCATCAGTAAGGTGCTCTCTGGCCACTACTGTCTTCAAACCGGGGTCATGTGGTTCTCGAAAACGCTTCCTCAGTGTTTCTGAATAGTCCTGTAAGGAGTTCCCCGTCTGTTTGAGAACTATTGCTTTAAATTACTTTACCCCATAATTCTAGTGCCATTTGTATCACTCATATTACCGGAAAAAGAGAAGCTAGATTTAACAACAATCTTCACCTGTATGAAATACAAACGATTCATATTTTTCTTTCCTTACAATTCCTTAGAGAAAAGAAGGAGGGTGGACTTGGTTTAAATGCCTATACTACCTGTAGCTGTATTTCATGAGACACCATAGCACAAGTAGTCATCCTGGTGAAAATAATAAAGAAAAGTGATAAACGTATGTTTGTGTGGACTGTTGGTGCCCACATAGGTATAAGGACACAGGAATCTTTAAGTACAGGTATGATGAGTAAAAGGAAAAGAGACTGATAGAAACCAATGACACCACAAATAACCTGCCATGAAAATTAAAGGAAAAGAAAAGTAGGTGTAACAGATTATCTGATAAGAGCAACCAGATTGCTGAAATGCCTGGATTTTTAAAGAAAGTCACATTTACTTTCTCATAAATAAATACTGTTGCAGAGAAGGGATTAGGTGCTCTTGACTTGGGGAAAGTACAATTTAAGGGAAAATACAAATGGAAACAAAACTAACTTTTTAGGATGTATTTTTTAAGATTCTCAAGTATATGTGTCTATGTATTCATTTATCCAAAGGTATTTGTTAAAGAACAAAATTTTAAGAAGAGATAAGAAGACAATAGTCAGCAATCTATTATCAAATTAAATTCTGTTGATCATAAAATTAATCTAATTATAGGTTAACTAAAAGTAAATATTTTTTGAGCAGCTACAATAATCTGGGCCTTGTTCCAGAGTACAAACAAAAAGACAGTTTATGCCCTCATGGAGCTTATGTTCTCCTGGGAAAAGACAGACAAAACCAAATAGCTATAGAAATACGAAGCCAGGTGGTAATAATATGCTATGAAGATAAACCAAGCAAGGCAAAGGGAGAAAGCCAGAGGTGCTACTTTAGCTAGAGAGGTCTTAGAAAACCCAAAGCTGGCAGAAAAGCAGTTTGAGAACTGAAAGTTTTTGTTCTCTGTGTTTTTTGAACTCTAAGAAAGCTCCCCCACTCCCATAGATTCAACTCTGACCTGTATAGAGTCCAGTTTCCTATCTCCTGCTCTGACCTTTCCTCTGAGTTCTAATTCCATGTTGCCAAGTGTATAATCAAGGGGTCTAAAACCAAACTTTCCATATTCTCCCTTTGCTCCTCCACTGAAACTAAAAGATTATCTTCATTTTTTTTTCTATAAATCTCTAGAAGACCTTAAGATTTGACTCTTTCAGCACCTTTATTCCACTGTAGAAAAGACCTGATACTTTCTTGTCCAAAATGCTTCCATTTATCCCACGGGTCCTCATTCTCATTACCGTCACATTTAAGAGCAGCTGGAGGGGTGCCTGGGTGGCACAGTGAGTTTGTCTTCTGACTCCTGGTTTCGGCTCATTAGCTCAGGTCCTGATCTCAGGGTTGTGAGATTGAGCCCCTCATTCGGTGCTACGCTCAGCGTGGTCTGCTTGAGATTCCCTCCCTGTCTCCCTCTCCCTCTGCTGCCCCCACCCCCTGCTCATGCTCTTTCTCTCTCAAATAAATAAATAAATCTTAAAAAAAAAAAAAAAAGAAAAAGAAGCAGCTGGAAGTTTGTTTAGGAAAGCTGTGATATCGATGTTTTTCCCTGTTCAACCACAATTGGACCCCATGACCTCCCATATCATAACTAAAGTTCTATGCCTGGTTTTCGGAACCTATAAAATCCAGCTACATCAAACCTATTCGTTATGGACTGAATTGTGGCTCCCCTCCCATTAATATGTTGAAACCCTAACTGCTAGTATCTCAGAATGTGACTGTATTTGGATATGGGGCTTTTATAGAGGTAATTAAGTTAAAATGAGACCATGAGGATGTACTCTAATCCAATCGGACTGGTGTTCCTATTAGAAGAGGAAGTGACACCAGGGAAGAGTATCTACAGAAAAGGCCATATGTGGGGACATCTGGGTCACTCAGTTGGTTAAGCATCTGCCTTTGGCTCAGGTCATGATCTCAGGGTCCGGGGATCGAGGACTGCATCAGTCTCCTTGCTCAGCAGACAGTCTATTTCTCCCTCTGCCTGCTGCTCCCCCTGCTTGTGCTCTCTCTGTCAGATAAATAAATAAAATATATAAAAAAAGAAAAGAAAAGAAAAAAAAAGAAAAGGCCATACACGGTTCTGGTGAGAAAGATTTCAGGAGACACCAACCCTGCTGCCACTTTAACCTTGGACTTGCAGCCTCCAGAACCTTGAGAAAATAAAACTTTGTTGTTTAAGCCTCCCAGACAGTTAACTGAAGCTCAGAGATTAAGCGACAATTTCGCACAGCTGGTAAGTGCCAGAGCGGAGTCTGCAGGTTTCAAAGTCATGACATTACAGTGCCTCTAAGAACTGTTGCTTAAAGTAGGGTTTGGCAGACTTTTTCTGTAATTTGCCCAATTGTAAATATTTTAGATTTTATGGATTAAGAGACAAAAGGCAAGATATTATGTGGGCACCTATATAACCTTTAAAATGTAGCTATTTAAAAATGTCCCATTCAATAAAATGGGTACTAAGTAACAGGTGTTTGGTTGGCTGCTTATAAGGGATACATGGATTGAGAGCTTGTGGTGGGATAGAGGAGATTGACTCATAAATGGGTAATTTCAATTTGAGAGTTCTGATGGAAGTCTTTTGGGGAACACAGAATAGGGGCTGTTAAGTCAGACTGAGTGCGAGTGAAGGTGGGGAGGAGGAGTGTCAGGGAAGGCTCCAGGGGTGGCGTATGGGAGGTGAGGAAGGGGAAAAGCAGAAGTGAAGTCTCAGAGCTGTGGGAAACTCTGTTGAGTTTGGTATTATTGCAGCTAATGAGGAAGGTGGATCTTGTGAGGAAGGCAGGGCTTGGACATTTGCCATTTTAAGAAAACTGAACTTGAAGCCCAAGATGGATGGCTTCAATGGATCTATTGAAGGATCCATAAATAAGGTAGGGGAATTCTTTGATTTAGTCACAGCTAGGGTTTGCTCATTGCAGTCTGGGGGTAGATTTTAAGTGGGCAAGGTTGATGGGTAATCGTTTGGCTCAGGTAAGAGATGAACGGCTATCTTGGACAGT
Organism: Mustela putorius furo; assembly: GCF_011764305.1. Lineage (NCBI taxonomy): Eukaryota > Metazoa > Chordata > Mammalia > Carnivora > Mustelidae > Mustela > Mustela putorius. The sequence continues at coordinate 28,190,617 of NW_025421987.1, forward strand.
TTAAATAGAAATGGAGAGGAGAGGAAGGTTCCAGAACCAGGTGTTCAACAATTATTAATACAATCTGGAACTTTACTTTGAATCATAATGATACTGCCTACATTCTATCAATAAAATAAAAAAAAATATGTTTACTTATCTACTTTAAAAACTGAATTTCCTAAACCAGAAAAAAATTGATGACTGAAATAGCTAAAGCAATCTTGAGAAAGAAGAACAAAACTGGAGGTTATCACAATCCTAGATTTCAAGATAGACTACAAAGCTATAGTAATCAAAACAGTATGGTACTGGCACAAAAACAGACACGAAGATCAATTAAATAGCGTAGAGAGCCCAGGAATACACTCAGGCTTATATGGTCAGTTGATCTATGACAAAGGAAGCCAGAATATGTAATGGGAAAAGACAGTCTTTCAGTAAATGGTGTGTGTTGGGAAAACTGGACAACTACATGCAAAAGAATGAAATTGGACTACTTTCTCACACCATACAAAAATCTCAAAATAGATTAAAGACCTACATGTGAGATCTAAAACCATAAAACTCCCAAAAGAAAACATAGGTAGTAATCTCTTAAACATAGGCCATAGAAAGATTTTTATGGATATATCTCCTCAGGCAAGGGAAACAGAAACAAAAATAAATGGTTGGGACTACATTAAAATAAAAAGCTTTCACACACCAAAGAAAACCGTCAACAAAACAAAAATGCATGCTAGCGAATAGAAGATATTTGCAAATTGTATATCCCATAAGGAGTTAATATCCAAAATATATAAAGAAATACAAAAAATCTAATTAAAACTGAAAATACAAAAATCCAATTAAAAAAATGGGCAGAGGACCTGAATAGACATTTTTCCAAAGAAGACATACAGATGATGAGGAGACATAATAAACAGATGCTCAGCATCACTGATCATCAGGGATAAGCACATGAAAACCAAAATAGGGTATCACCTCAGCCCAGGCAGAATGACCAGTATCAAAAAGACAAGAAATAACAAATGTTAGTGAGGATGTGGAGAAAAGGAAACCCTCATGCACTGTTAGTAGGGATGTAAATTAGTGCAGTCACTGTGGAAAACAGTATGGAGTTTTCCTTAAAATATTAAAAATATGAATACCATATGATGCAGTAATTGCACTATTGGGTATTTACCTAAAGAAAGTGAAAACACTAATTGAAAAAGATATACACACCCCTTTGTTTATTGCAACATTATTCACAATAGCCAACAAATTGAAGCAGACCAAGTGTCCATCTATGGATGAATAGATAAAGAGGATATGGGGTGTGAGTGTGTGTGTGTGTAATGGAATACTACTCAGCCACAAAAAAAGAATGAAAACTTGCCATTTGCAACGACATGGATAGAACTAGAGGATATTCTAAGTGGAATAAGTTAGAAAAAGACAAATATCATATGATTTCACTTATATGTGGAATCTAAAAAACAAAACAAATGAACAAACAAAAAACCAGACTCATAAATACAGAGAACAAACTAGTGGTTGCCAGATAGGAGGTGAGTTGGGCAAAATAGATAAAGGGAATTAAGAGGTACAAGTTTCCAGCTATAAAATAAGACACAGATGAAAAGTACCGCAATGAGAATACAGTCAATAATATTAAATCACTAATGTATGGTGACAGTGACTATACTTATCGTGGAGAGCACTGTGTAATGTAAAGAACTGCTGGATCAGTATTGTACATCTGAAACTAATGTAACAGTGTATGTCAATTATGCTTCAGTAGTAAATGTAAAAGAGTAAAAAAATTGATCAGTATTGTTTTACATTTTTGCAAGTCTCTTAATATCTGGTTTTAGAGAATTTAATTTGTTGTAATATATTGTTTTGGTTGAAATCTATGAAGAAAATCTAGTTTCATACAGATGTGTAATTGGAAAAGGAAGAAATGTTTTAATAGTTTTCAGATAAATGTGGCTGTTTTTAATATTATACCAAATGGTAGTTCATCAAAGGTTAAATGCAATATGGAATCTGAAACCATAACAGTGAACTTTTTTTATACTTTTAATACATTAATATCCTCTGGTCTCTCCCCCTCCTGGAATGGGGTCTTTACCCATGTGTGATTTTGTAACATCCTGCATTTCTTCATTTGGAAAATACTTGGAAAATATTGAGTTATGTAAATTTTCCAAATATTACATTTCACTATATAATATTTAAAAAATTACATTTGTTAATAAATGTCACCACTGACCTCATGAAAAACATTCTCAAATACTGGGAAGGTATGCGGGATCCCGGCTGGCTCAGTCGGTGGAGCATACAACAGATCTCCGGGTTGTAAATTCAAGCTCCACATTGGGTGTAGAGATTCCTTAAAAAAATAAAATCTTAGGGGTGCCTGGGTGGCTCAGAGGGTCAGGGTCCTGGGATGGAGCCTCACATCGGGCTCTCTGCTCAGCGGGGAGGCTGCTTCCCTCTCTCTCTCTCTGCCTCTCTGCCTACTTGTGATCTCTGTCTGTCAAAAATAAATAAATAAATAAATAAAATAAAATCTAAAAAAAAAAAAAGAAATCTTAAAGGGGTACCCGGGTTGGTCAGTCCATTAAGTGTCTGCCTTCAGCTCAGGTCATGATCTCTTGTCCTGGGATGGAACGCCAGGTCAGGCTCCCTGCTCAGTGGAGAGTTTGCTCCCTCTGCCCCAACTCTTGTTCATGCTCTCTTTCTCAATTAATGAAATCTTAAAAATAAAGAAATAAATAAATACTGGAAAGGTATCAAGCTCAAGGTATCAGGCAGGAAGTTTGCAAATTAGAATTTTCATCTTATCTGATAACAAATACTGTCAGTTGTCTCTTGACATGACAGGCTTACTTAGTTCATTAAAAAAACAAATAACTGACAAACATCCAAGTCAGAATAACCACAATTTGTCAAGTAAACTGGTGTTCATGAAAAATCGTTACTAGTTCAACTCACAACTCAAATAGGATTGGAGTAAAACAAATGGCAGTGTGTTATCGTTTAATCCATTCTAATGGACCAGGTGCTTTTCCAGACAATGATCACAGAATACTAAAAATATGTATATTTCAAGGGTCAATGTTTAATAAAATTAATAACTGTTGCTGTTTCCTCTAGGATTTTTTAAAAAAAAGATTATATTTATTTATTTGACAGAGATTACAAGTAGGCAGAGAGGCAGGAAGAGAGACAGGAGAGCCCCATGTGGGGCTCGATTCCAGGATCCTGGGATCATGACCTGAGCCAAAAGCAGAGGCTTTAACCCACTGAACCACCCAGGTGCCCCTCCTCTAGGATTTTCTTAAGTGACACTTTTTTTTCCTTTTGTTTTCTGCTAGTGGGTGGTGGGGATGAATCCAATGACTGCGATTTCATTTTGTTGGCATGGACCTGATTTGTTGTAAGGCTCCACGGTTTACCCACCACTGCTTTTGTACCATCAGTGCAAATGTCAATAGAATTGTAACAGGGTAGTAGATGAAATTCCAGAAAATTATTGTACATTTTGAATGTCTCAATACCTCTTATGTTTGTTTTCACGCATTCATTTAAGAGATCTTTGGTGATTAGCCAGTGAGAATACCTGATGAATACAACTAAAATATCAAGTCCCGATAGTCTGTAGATCTATCTGTTCCTAAGACAAAAGTGCAGTACTGCAGACAAGATCAGCTTTCATGTTTGCAGTCACATCTTAATTTGCTATATTTTTGGAAAGGGCAGGGCCATTATTTCTTTTGCTATTTTTTTTCATCTAGAAGGAATTCAGCAAAATAAATTCTCTCAGGCTTTATTAATCTCTAGCCTATGATGTTCACTTCTTTAGCCAATGCAGTATAGTAACTTAACCAGAAGATATTTTACTGGCTTTTTCATCTCCAGTTTGAAAGGCTGCACCAAATAATTTCTGGCTTTTGAAAATGTTATTACATCTACATCAAAACAATGAATACCTTTATTTGAAACTTTGAATGATTGACCTCAAAATGGTGTTACAACTTAACTGGCACCATACTATTCAGAAATGTTCTAACGTAGAAGATACAATAAAGTAAATCGTTAACATCTATAAAGCCAAGGGAAAGGTAGCCATCATCATATTTTTACTTCTTATTTATAGTTTTTTTCAGTTGCTTTGGAGCAGATTTCTCTTTCCATGAATCCAGGATCTCACCGATATGCCATTTTCATCTTTTTTCGTATCTTTATATGTAGATGGAGTAGCTGAGCCTTGAGGAAATGAGTCTTATGGTCTCCATTTAAAGCAAAAGGTCAGGCTCTAGAGTCAGACAGATGAGGATTTTAAACTCTTCACCCAGTGATGAGCAGTGTGACCTTGGGGAAATTTGTAAGGCTTCAATTTTTTTTTTTTTAAGATTATATTTATTTACTTGACAGACAGAGATCACAAGTAGGCAGAGAGGCAGGCAGAGAGAGAGAGGGGGAAGCGAGGGGAGCCCGATGTGGGGCTCGATCCCAGGACCCTGGTACCATGACCCGAGTCGAGGGCAGAGGCCCCAACCCACTAAGCCACTCAGGCACCCCAAGCCTTCATTTCTTAAATATAGTTTCTGTATTCAGGAATCTGGAAGTGGCTTTGGGGGAATTCTGGCTCAAGGTTGTTCCTAAGACTATAGTAAAAATGTTGGTCAGTGCAGACATCTGAAAGCCTGACATGGTAGAGGGTCTGCTTTCAGAACAATTCTCTCACATTGCTGTCCAGTTGGTGCTGGCCGTTGGCCTTAGTGGACTTTTCCAGAGAGTCCTTATATCATGGAAGCTCTCTCTCTGAGAGTGCAATGTTCTATCATATTTGATTAGAACAATGGTAGTGTCTTATCATTCAACCTCACGGACCAAATTGAGTTTATATTTCAATGTGTAATTGAAGCAAAGTCTATTTAGTTTTGCTTTTTGTAGTGATGTTAAGAAACAAGAATTCTTGACTGTATGTGCGCGGGCTTCTGGGCATTGGGGCTTGTGGTCTTCTCAAACAGTATGATTGCTTTGACATTTCATAGAAAATGTTGAATGTTTATTCTGAAACATTAGTCTTTCACTGACCATATTTATTTGTGGGTTCTCTAGAGGCTATGCTTTTGAGCTTGGATTTTTATATACTAAGTAAAACAAGGAATAATTTTAGGGGAAGAATTAATTTTGTAAAAAATATTTGGGCATGAATTTGAAGAGACATGTAAGGACTTTACTATACATAAAATGTTAGTGGGGGGAAAAATACCCAAATAGACTTTATTGTGAAAATCCAACATCTCCTTTGGAGCATCCTTTAAGTGATTTTGGTTCCTGAAGAACTCCAATTACTGGAGTCTTGTATTTCCTGCAGAGATAAAGGAGTTGTTTCCTTTTTATTTTGTAAAAGTTACTGAAATCCAAAAACTGAGAGAAGGGAAAGACAGCAAGAAGTTTGGGGGGCAACACAATACTATTGTGAAAGTAGTAAATATTTACTTTGGAACTCAGCAGGGTCTTTTAATACTGAGTAATAATTCAAGCTCGTTGTCTTCCTGTCTCCCTCCTGGAACCCTAATATTTTGTTTGTGCTGATTTATTTGTGATCTGAAGCTGGCATCCCAATCATCTGGCCCCCAATCACATCCTGACAGGGGAACCTCTCATTGCTGCCCACATCCAACATGTCCAGACCTGTGGATTGTCTTAACAATGCTGTCCAGCCCCTTCTTTCCATTTACTTTCCTCTTCCTCGTTGCCTCTGTGCCAGGGGCAGGTCAGTTCTTTCCTGGACTATTGCAGTGATTCCTAATGGTCTCTGGGCTACTCCGTTTTACCCCATCTAAGCTGCTTGCAGGTTAATTTTGCCTGCCTCAAATTCTTTCATGTTCACTCAGTGTTTATTAAGGACCCACCATCGCAGCCTGCCACTGGAGGTGCTCCACCCAAAGGCACAAAGTTACTTATTACATTTATGTTATTGTCTTTCCTTTGACTATCCTAGAAGTAAGCTTCCTAATATTTTTGCCCATGCTGTTCCTTCTTCCTGTTAATGCTTTTGGTTGAAGTCCCACCCCATTCTTTAGGGAATGCCACCTCCTTTTGCAAAGATTTTCCTCATGACCTCTTTCCTCCACCACCTTTTTTGTCTTACTTTTTTGGACATTGGTTGGACTTTGTAACCCTCATCATGTTTATTCATAATTGGTTTCTTTTAATATAGCATGTGTGTGCTTACCTTATCATTTCTACAAGATTATAGTGTACCTGAAAGGAGGAATATAATCTTTCATCTTTTTTTTCCCTGCAAACTCCTAGCCATGGTTTTAACAAGATTTAGGGCTTCAATAAAGAATTGTGTAAATCCATTAAAAAGTACTTTAGAGGGGCCACTTAAGAGGTGCCTCAGTCCTTTGGGTGTCTGCCTTTGGCTGGGATCCCTGGATGGAGCCCCGGTGCGGGGAGTCGGCCTCTCTCTCTCTCTTCCTTCCCCCACTTGGGCTCCCTCTCCTTTGCTCACTCTCAAATAAAATCTTTAAAAAAGTACTTAAGAAAGATCGAAATTCCTGTTTATCAGATAAAATGTAAAATTATGCAGAAAGAAAAAAATTTATGTATATGAATACAGGCATTTACATGTATGTAGTCATCATTTTGCTACATGGCTTTGTTCAACTTCTTAACTATACAGGGGTGTAGGGCACTGTTTTTTTTTTTTTTTTTATTCCCGGGCTGTGCCATAAAATATTTAGTTGTCAGATTATAATTTGAGGACAGAAAAATGGCTTCAACATCTTTCTCAGTTCGCCGTCCCTGCCGAAAGGCACGTTGGCAAACGCTAAGTTAAGAGGACTAAGCCGCTCTGAGGCTCTGGAGAAGACAGGCCCTTAGGAACTTTCCAGAGACGCCTTAAACGGAGCTGGCGGGAAGCTCGCCCCGCCTGGGCGGGCGGAGGGGTGCGCAACGCGCAGCTTCCAGGACTTCCCACAGCCCGGGAACCGGGCCGACCTGTTCCCATCGCCGCCTTCCCGCCTCCCCTTCTCCCTCCGCAGGCCCAGAGCCCCACGCCGCGCGCCTTCTGCCTCCGCGCCGGGCCCGGCTTCTCCCGGCGGGCGGCGGGGCCGGGGGTCGCGGCGCGGGAGGCGCGGCGCGGGAGTGGGGAGGCCGCGCACGGTCGGGGTTTCCAGGTGAAGGGGGTAGACAGCCGGCCCGTCGGGGCGGAGCCGGGCGGGCGGGGCGAGGGCGGAGGGCACATTGCCTCATCCTGTACATTTTACTGGAAACGGGACGCATCCGGAGGAGGGGCGGGGAGGCGGCCCCGACGCGGCCAATGACCCAGCCGGGCTCGAGGGAGGCAAGCGAGGCGGCGGTCCCGGTTCTCCGCCCCCCGGAGGCCGGTTAAATAGCCCGGCAGCCCCGGGCCGCGCCCGTGTCCGCGCCGTCCTCCCGCCGCTCGGTGCTCGAGTCTGCCGGAGCCATAGCAGGGAGGCGGTCCCGCGCAGCGAGCCGGTGGCGCAGGAGTCTGGGTCCCCGAGCGCCCAGCCCGGGAGCATGATCGTGGACAAGCTGCTGGACGACAGCCGCGGCGGAGAGGGGTTGCTGGACACGGCCGGCGACGGTGGCCTCATGACCAGCCCGCTGAACCTGGCCTATTTCTACGGCGCGTCGCCGCCGGCCGCGGCCCCGGGCGCCTGCGACGCCGTCTGCTCGTCGTCGGGGCCCTCAGCTCCCGGCTCGCCCGGCTCCGACTCCTCCGACTTCTCCTCCGCCTCGTCCGTGTCCTCCTGCGGGGCCGTGGAGTCCCGGCCGAGAGGCGGCGCGCGTGCGGAGCGACTGCAAGGTACCCCCCGGCCCGGGCCGGGGCAGTCCCGGCACCCCCGGCACCCCCGGCACCCGTGTCTCCCCGGGCTCTTGGCGGTCCACGCGCTGGGAGGGGAAGGTCCGCGCCGCCCAGGTGCGAAGCACCTCGGCCAGACCTTAGGTCTCGTCGGTGACTGCCTTAGCGGCAGTGTATCATCACACTGGCCGTCATTTATTAGGCGGTTACTAGACTTGTTCTGTGCCAGGCGTTTGATATAGTTCGATGCCCTTTGACCATCCGTAAAATCCGGGCGCCATCCAGTTGGCCTGCTAGCTCAAAGGGCCTCTGAGAGCAGAGCTCTGACTTCTGGCGGTGGGGAGGAATCAACAGTAGATTTTATTCCACTCTTTTTCTTTAAAAAAAAAAAAAAAAGTGCTTTATTAAGCCATAATTCATGTACGTGTGGCGAGTTTTTGGTTTTGATGTAGGTATAACTTTTTCTTGTGGCCACCAGTGAGGTTGGAGTACTGTGTTTAAGGTCAACTTATTTTTTCCTAAGTATTTGTGGAAATTTTAAGTAAAAGGACTTTATGTTAAAGGAAAGAAACGGATATGAAGATGTAAGATGAAACTGGACTGAAAACCAGCTCAGTTTATGTTGTTAGTTTGTGATGTTTTTGCGTTTTAGGAAGTCTACCTCAGATTTCTGGTCTTGTTTTTAATCTATGAGTTTTAGAATGGTTAAATCAAATCTTAAAGAAAGGCATAATGTTTTCCTTACTGTTATGAATTGGTTAGTTTCTTTTCTTAATAAGCCCAGTTGCATAATTCGAGGGAAAACAAGATGGCACTGTGGGTAGACTAAAGAACCTCTAGATAATCTCACATATTGGAAAGTCTAATAAGCATGGTTTTAAAGAACATTCTCATTTAGGTGTTCCCTCCTGAACACCTGAACAACTGAAACAGCCACTTCTGTTTCAGTTGTCTTTTATTTTAAAGAATGATTTTTCATTTTCACTGAAAAAGCGAATTTGTTTTTTAATGTTTATTTGACAGACAGAGATCACCACAAGTAGGTAGAGAGGCAGGCAGAGAGAGAGGAGGAAGCAGGCTCCCTGGTAAGCAGAGCTGGGCTCCATCCCAGGACCTTGGGATCATGATCTCAGCCGAGGGCAGAGGCTTAACCCACTCCCAGGACCCTGGGATCATGATCTGAGCTGAAGTAAGAGGCTTAACCCACTGAGCCACCCAGATGCCCCTGAAAAAGTGAATTTTATAAGGTGTTCCCTGTATGTTAAATGTGTAGCTGATGCAAAAACGTGTGTGTGTGTGTGTGTGTGTGTGTGTGTGTATTAGAACCTTTTCTCTCACATTTGGTCTTCATCTGGCCGAAACTATTTTGCTAGTTCTTTGGTTTACCACTTAGACGTAGGGGATTTCTGAAACTGAATTTTTCTCCCTGTGACATTGAATTAACTGCTATCAATCCAGAGAAATGCTATATTAGATTCTGGCAAGATTTTCCTCAATTTAAACATAAAATTAACTGGTCATTTAATTTCCTCTGTCATAGAATTGTTTCCTTTCGTATGCTTATGGTATATTTCTATCTCTATATGTTCAAATTAGGCATTGTTTCTTGTCCCATCTTACTTTTTTTTCCACTCCCAGCTGAGTGGCTCAATTATTCATTTCCTGACTTTCTGTGTGTTTACTTTGTATTCGGCTCATCCCAAGAGGTTGTGACATAGTAGTGGTCAGAAGTGGAATGCTGTAATCATAGACGACATTTTAAAGTGTATTTTAAAATTTAAATTGAAATGACATTATTTCCTTTCTACTTAGAAGGCCGTGGTGAGCAGTTCCAAAAACCATTGTTGAGGGGAAATCCTGTGTGTGTACGTTGAAATGTGTTTCAGCTTAGTGAATTTAAGCAGCTTTCTTGGCATAGCTGAACACAGGGAAATAGTAAAAAACAAATCTAAGACGTTGTTGATTGTTAGGCTCTGGCACTTTTAGACCTTTGGAGGAAGTTTGTTTTTACTCTTTCTTAGGTGAATGGAATTAATAGACTTTAAATTTCTGTGTGGACATAAAGCCTTTGTTTTGAAAAAGCTAAAATCCATCATTTATTGCTTGCTCCTTCAAGGTTTTAAGAAGTCAAGAAAAATTGCAGATTTATGAGAGGGTGGCAAAATCTGTGACTGTGTCTTTTGGATGGATAGGGCTGAAAGACGAAAAGGCTTATCTTTTGGCTCTGGGGGCCCCTGAACCCACAGTTTTATGAACTTTATAGGGTGCCTGATGAAGAAAGATATAAGGAAATGAAGAACCCTTAAGTAGGGCTAGGGGGTGACATGCAAGGCCTTTGACCAGAGGGAGTCAGAAAGGCTTTGCAGTCTCGGTTGGGGACTTCATACATTACACAGCTGTGCTTTTGAGATTATCAAGATTTGTACCTGTAAAGAGATTTAACTGGAATATGTTTTGTTTTCTTTTGAACAGTTGAACCCCATATGGGGGTTGGAAGGCAGCAGAGAGGACCCTTTCAAGGCGTTCGTGTGAAGAACTCAGTGAAGGAACTCCTGCTGCATATCCGAAGTCATAAACAGAAGGCTTCTGGCCAAGCCGTGGATGATTTGAAGGTAGCGCCTAGTTTTTGCTTTGGGTCAGGGCAGGGAGGATATTTTGTCAGGTTAGTTATTATTCTCTGCTGACCTAGGTCCAGTAGGTCTTTGTAGACCACACCACAACGTCATAGGATAGAGGACATATTGGTCTCTGTCTGCTGTATTCCTGTCACTTAGCCTGGTACTAGGCACACAAAGGAAATTTAAGGAGTGAATGAATAAAATGAAGGCAAGTTGGAGGCAAGGAATCAGGGGTTCAGTTGAAGTGGAAGAGCTGGACTACAAAGGGAAAACTCAAATGGCCATATTGATTTCGTCTTGACCTAGTTGAACTAAGATGAAAGTGCACCTGGGGAAAGTTGCAAGATAGAATAAAAATTAAGACAGAAAATAAATACTGCTGGGGTAACTATCAAAGATTTATGGCAAGCTGTAAAGACTGGTAGAGATAAATCTGTTTGACTGATGCTCATTAGGTAGGAAACCATTTGATATGTACTAAATTGGGAACTTTTTTTCCTTATAGACACAAAGTGTGAACAGAGAGCAATTCACAGGTGAGAAATCCTTTTATTCATATCATGGGGGCTTTAGAGTGAAATGATATAGTGTGATTATGGGTAAAATTTAGAGAATAAAGTCATCACAGATTCCATACTGCTTTCTTGGGTATAGAATTGAAGAACGTAGTACCATTTAGTGGAAAAAGGAAAGGACCTGATTCGCTGTCTGATGGACCAGCTTGCAAAAGGCCAGCTTTATTACATACCCAGTTTTTGGTAAGCATCTCACTATTTTCCTCCAAATACTCTTTGGAAATCTTTTCTGGAATAGTTTTGAAAGAGAGAGTGCTACTTACTCTTCTCTTCTTCTCCAGACACCACCTCAGACACCAACACCTGCAGAGAGCATGGAAGATGTTCATCACAGTGAATCCAAGCAGGACAGCAGTGCCGATCTGCTTCAGAACATAATCAACATTAAGAACGAATGCAGCCCGGTTTCCCTAAATACTGTCCAAGTTAGCTGGATGAGCCCTGGGGTGGTCCCGCAGGGCTCCCCCCGGGAACAGTGTCAGGACTTCCACAGAGGGCAGATCTTCTCTCCGCCTCAGAAGTACCAGCCCTTCCAAGTGGGCAGCTCCCTACACCTGGTGGATCAGGCGGCCCTGTACCAGTATTCGCCCCAGAGCCAGAACTTGCAGCCGCCACCACCACAGCACTACACTCATGCCCCAGCTCTGGAATACAGTCCTTATCCTGGAGCTTCCCAATCCCCCAGCTATGAACCAAACCTCTTTGATGGTCAAGAACCACAGTTCTGCCCAGATCAAAGTTTTGCATCCCTTCTAAATAGTCGGGAATCTGAGAATATTGCTGTTCCCATTCAGAATTCCCCCAGCGTTCAGCAACAAAATGACGGCCACCTGCAAAACTTCAGCATGATGCCACCCAGTGCCTGTGAGGCCATGCCAAGCCATGATGCAGGCTCTGCCCCTTTAAGCACCTCACTGCCATTCCCCAACATCATCGGAAATCCAGTGAGCACCACACAGTTAGGGAAGTCATTTTTTCAGTGGCAAGTAGAGCAGGAAGAAAGCAAATTGGCAAATATCTCCCAAGACCAGTTTCTTTCCAAGGATGCAGACGGTGACACGTGAGTATCCTTTTCTATACCTAACTTGGCTAACCACACTTGTTAGATGTAGTGGGCACAGGATTTCTCTGGGATACACCAAGCTAGACCTTAGTAAGGGCCTAACCAGGATGACCCGACTAGTGTAGGTAGAAATTACTATTCGATGACAGCCAGTATTTCCAGAGTTTTTCATATTTTTAGTCTGATCAGGTTGCCTGTTCTAAATTAATAAAAATGTATCTTCTTTGAATAGTTGGTTTTTCAAGACCAGCATAGATTGTGTCTGTAGAGCAAAAACATCATGATTAGTTGGTCAATGATCCAACTGTGAGTTGACTTGTAAATTGAATCTTCATCTATCTTGACATCTTTGTGGTTATGGGCAAGTTATTTAACCTCTCTATGCCTGAGTTTCTTGACATGTAAAATGAAAAGACCTCCCTTGTAGGGTTTTTAGGAATATTAAAAATAATAGATTTAAAGTGATCAGCATGCCAAATAAGAATTTGGCATTCTTATTATTTCTGGTAGCTTAATGCATCCTGTTGCAACACAAATGTATTATTAGCCTAGCAGAAAAGACAAATTATTGTCTGTAATATTTCATTTGAGTGCACCAGCATATCAAGAAAGAGGCTAAAGGAGAATTTTTTTTTTTTTTTTTTTAAAGATGAACTTAGTGAAGTCACAGGTAATTTACCTCTTTTTCTCCTTGTTTCCCAGGTTCCTCCATATTGCTGTTGCCCAGGGGAGAAGGGCACTTTCCTATGTCCTCGCAAGAAAAATGAATGCACTTCACATGTTGGATATTAAAGAGCACAATGGACAGGTGAGGATCTTGTCAGAGTGAACTGGCAGGGATGTGGCCGTGGGCAAGAGGACGATGACCAGTTTCATATTTATGTGTAGATCATTTTAGAGCCCCAGATCAAGAGAGTTCAGTTAATATTAACTTTTAGTTGTTGACTCTTTGCCACCATCAACCTTGGAGTTATTAACATTAACTTTGTCGTTATTTGACCAAAGACTAACTGGGTATAATAAAGCCACACCCTAAGCTTATTTTCGTTTCCTTGTGTTACAGTATCTATTGTCATTAATAGGATTTCTTTTCTTTATGTGGGGTTTTCCCCTCAGTCTTAGTTTATGTTCATATTCCTTGTCAGGGTAGTGTTACATATTTAAACAAAATCTTTCTTCCTTCTGAATGTCCACAGAGTGCCTTTCAGGTGGCAGTGGCTGCCAATCAGCATCTCATCGTGCAGGATCTGGTGAATCTCGGGGCCCAGGTGAACACCACCGACTGCTGGGGAAGAACCCCTCTGCATGTCTGTGCTGAGAAAGGTCACTCCCAGGTGCTCCAGGTACGAGGCGGTGAGCTAGCTTCTGCTGTCACAGGGCCAAAGAGATAGGGCTTGGATTTTAGAAGTCAGGTGTAGGTTGCCTGTTGCAATAATCTATTTTGAGTTGACTCACTCATTTCTTGGGAATACTAGTTAATACATATTTATGTAACTTGTCTTTTGCTAACACATCTCTCTTTTTAAATTGTGCAGGCAATTCAGAAGGGAGCAGCAAAGAGCAATCAGTTTTTGGATCTTGAGGCGACTAACTATGATGGTAAGCAACGGAAATCTTATTGGGTGAAAAACCATTTAGAGAGCAGGACTCATCAGTTCTAAGGGTATTAAGTTTTAGACCAAGAAGGAAGGGAAGTAATTAAAGCTAAAATAGTCTGTAGGTAAAGTTACTACTAAGCCCCAATGGAGGGAATATTCAGGTTGCCTTACTAGCTCTTGGGGAGCCCATCTGTAGGTCGTGTTAGAGACCATCCTCAAGGTCTGTCCTTGTGAGACAACTGAAATGCCTGATGGAAGCTTGACCCCTGCTTTATGATACTCTGTTAGGCCTGACGCCTCTCCACTGTGCGGTTGTGGCCCACAATGCTGTGGTGCATGAACTCCAGAGAAATCAACAGCCCCATTTGCCCGAAGTTCAGGAGCTTCTACTGAAGAACAAGAGTTTGGTTGACACCATTAAATGTCTGATTCAGATGGGAGCAGCAGTGGAAGCTAAGGTAACTTCTCAGAAGAGTTTGGAGATGGGGTAGGGAAGAAAAGTGTTTATAGCAGAAGACCTCGTTCCCAAGTATTACCAAAAACTTTTTTTCTTATTTTTAAATTAATGGAGTGAGTGGCAATGGTAATTAAGAAGCTTAGATTTTAAAATCATTGGCTTTCTTAATTTGGTTTTAATCTGTGCATTATTATTCAAAAGATCATTGAGCTGTGAAATAAACTAGTCTGGATTGAAGAGAAGATACTTGAAATTGATATTGTCTTTTTGGCTTCCATTTTCATGTACTAATAATAAGAGTAGTGCTTTTTTGTAAGTGTTGTTCCATCACTGTGGGATCTGGACTTAAGCTATTTTTTAAACTGGAAGATAATCTTATTCTCTTTATATTTGAGTTTTATTTACTGAGTATCTCTTATGTACAAGGTACTGAGTTGGGAACTCTGAGGGAGAAAATGCTTAAATCATAAGGTACTTCAGATCTTGGGAAGCAGAAGAGGTGAGAGATGGAGCTAATTATATGTCTACAGGGTGACCACCAAGTCTGGAAACACAGGCAAATACATAATGTTTTATTGTCTTGTATTACTATACATAGTAAAATAGGCTTGTCTATGTCTCTACATTTTGTGGCCACCCTGTATATATACAGCAGACATATATAGAGCAGACCGTGATAGGAGGTATATAGGAAATTGGTGGGGAATTCAGGAGGAATAAGAGTTGATTTAGTCTGGGATGAAGGAAGTCTTTGTGGATGGTGTATGTTCACGGTGAGTCTCCAAGAGTGAGTCATATGTTGTGAGCCTGGGTGAGAAGTGTATCCAACAGTGGTGTCTGCATGTTCATTGTTTCCCCTTCTTGCCTTGTTAAGGATCGTAAAAGTGGTCGCACAGCCTTGCATTTGGCAGCGGAAGAAGCAAATCTGGAACTCATTCGCCTTTTTTTGGAGCTGCCCAGTTGCCTGTCTTTTGTGAATGCAAAGGTACTTCTAGAAGGCTTCAGTAACTGCATGAGACTTCGAATGACCTTATTTATACCTTCTTCAGGCTTTTGAACTGCTTTCATGAAAACCTCCCTTTTTGAAAGGTGCCATTTTGTCTCCTGCAGGCTTATAACGGAAACACTGCCCTCCATGTTGCTGCCAGCCTTCAGTATCGGGTGACACAGTTGGATGCAGTCCGACTCTTGATGAGGAAGGGAGCAGACCCAAGTACTCGGAACCTGGAGAACGAACAGCCAGTGCATTTGGTTCCTGACGGCCCTGTGGGAGAGCAGGTGAGGCTACAGAAGGGACAGAAAATAGTTTCAGGCACTCAGTCTGAAACATAAAGGGAGATGAGATGTAGGGCCGAGGCCAGTGGGGGCTGTTTAGGGAGGCTCCCTTCAGTGTCTGGGTCTTATGGTGTCTTTGTAGCAACTGTGGAGTCAATTGCTTTGTTTCTAAAGGAAGAGTAAGAAATTGGAAGGTTATCCCTGGGCCCAAAATGGTCAAAGGTCAGACAGTCTTTTCTTTTTTCCATCACACAAAGTTGGGTTTAGAGTAAAGTCAGAATGGTTTGAGGTTTGAAAGCCAATGAAAGGGGAAGTGCCAGAGTTCCTGCAGACATCAAGGAAAAAGAGCCTTAAGTTTACAAGTGATGGGTCTTCAGATTGTGGGTGTTATCTGAGTCCGTCTCTGTAGAGTGTACAGGATAGTCCCAGGAATGTAGTGAGTGCTCAGTAAACATTCCCTGTTTCAGTTTTTTCTGTCTACTGATACTAAATAGGAAATGGCAGGTTGGTTATGTAATTTAGTACCTAGACATCCTTGAAACAAAGTTACGCTTTACTCATGATATGGCTATATATTATCTTTGGAGATTGAATAGCTTCACATGATTCAAATTTTCTTGATAACAAGAACTGAGTCTTTTCAGAATGTAAGATATTTTTTGATGGAAATCATTCCTTGAGGTAAACGAAGCTGATTGTGACTATGGCCATGACAGACTTAGAGAATCAGAGAATATATGGAAAGCAGTTTAGCCTTTTCTCGGATTCACGGCCCTTAATATGACCATCATGTCGCAGGAACCTCTATTTGTAGAGCTCTTTGCAACTTAATGTGAATCTTTTGATAATTTGTAAAGAGTTTTCATGTTTCAAAACTTTGCAGTGTAAAGGCTCAGCTGAGAACATGGAGTCCGAAAGGCTGCACAGATAGGATTCTCATTGAATAGTAGATGGCAGAGGCCTGAGTCCAGTGTTAGCTTCTTCACTATTTGTGGTGTGCGATCATACAGTGGTGTTGTCAGGGATTATGGAGTACGGAGAGCCGCTTGACTCTTCCCTGTTCTCTTCTTGCTCTGCTTTCTGCTTTTGTATTTTTCTGTGTGTTGAGAGGAGAGTTTTTTCCTTTGCTTCTGTGGTCAGACTCCGGTCACTGTGTCTCCCTTCCTAGTGGCTATCAGTGCCCTTGCCCTAATTGTCTTTCTTCTGATTTTTTGCTTTTACTTTGCTCTGGGCCGGGAGAAAGATAATAAAATTTGTCAGACTGGGGTATAAAATAAATCACTAGATTCTGAATGAACCAAGGCACTCTCTTGTGATCCATACACTTATGCACAGATGCTTTATCTATTTCTTTTTAAAGATTTTATTTATTTACTTAGTGCACAAGTGCACACACAGGAGGGGGTGGGAGGAGTAAAGGGGAGGGGGAGCAAGAGAATCCGAAACTCTATTTGGGGCTTGATCTCACGACCCTTAGATCATGACCTGAGCTGAAATCGAGTCAGGTGCTTAACTGACTGAGCCACCCAATTGGATATCATGTCAGATGTTCTTACTTGAAGAGTATTACAGATTAACTTGTGTGTGTATGAAGTGGATTCTGTGGTGTTAGTTGAAACTGACTTCAAGATAGGTGATGGGGCACCTGGGTGGCTCAGTGGGTTAAGCCTCTGCCTTCGGCTCAGGTCATGATCTCAGAGTCCTGGGATCGAGTCCCACATCGGGCTCTCTGCTCAGCAGAGCCTGCTTCCACCTCTCTCTCTCTGCCTGCCTCTCCGTCTACTTGTGATCTCTCTGTCAAATAAATAAATAAAATCTTAAAAAAAAAGATAGGTGAGGTACTGTAATATACCGTAATTACTGCCTTACATTAAATGTGCTCAGAGAAAGAGTAGGGATTAGGAAAGGATTATATAGGTCTTATTTAAGCTACTGGAAATTTTCATCTGTAGATAATTTTTAATGGAGATGCTTTACTTTCTTGCACTCCAGAATTATAGGAGATCTGTAATAGGCTTCAAACCTAATGAGTTATAGTAGCGTTTTTTAAGTTACTTTAAAATCTTGAAATGTATTGTTACTTTCTTCATATATTTACTTACAAGTTGACAGGAGTGTTTAGGGTATATAAAAAAGGAATAAAACTCTGAAGGAAATACGGTACTTTGACCATTAAATGTAAATCTCACAAATCCTAATTATTTTTCTTCCAGATCCGACGTATCCTGAAGGGAAAGTCCATTCAGCAAAGAGCTCCTCCATATTAGCTCCATTGGCTTGGAGCCTGGTCGGCAACACTCACTGTCAGTTAGGCAGTCCTAATGTATCTGTACATAGACCATTTGCCCTGTATTGGCAAATGTAAGTTGTTTCTATGAAACAAACATATTTAGTTCACTATTATATAGTGGGTTATATTAAAGGAAAAGAGGAAAACTATCTAATTTCTCTGGCAGATTTTAATATTTCATACCCAGGTATCTGGGATTTACACATCTGAATTTAATCTTGAATGGTAAAATCGACTTCAATTAACAGTAGCTTTTGGGTAGGACAAGGCTTTGATTTGCGACATAAGGCATTGCTCATGTAGCTATTGCCAATTTAAAAGCAGGTAAACTGTAAACATTTTTTAAAGAAAAATGAAAGCATTTGAAAGGAAAAAAATAAATCTGGATGTAGTCTTGAGGCTTCATTTGGCCGGATGAAGTACCTGATGGTTGTTACTGTTGTTGGAAGCTGTCTAGGTGTTGGACTAGGTGAAATGTACCATGGTTAAAGTTTTATTTTTGCAAATTGTATATAATTGTTTTTGTCTTTTAAAGTATTTGTACATATTTGGTCATTGACATGGCCACATTTGAAATGTAAATTGATAAAATAGAAAAGAACAAGTGAATTGTCACTATTTAAAAAAATTATACACATTCAAAAGAGCTGTGTAATCACCCATCTGCCATCTCTGGAGGTGGAACCGATGGAGAGTTGTTCCCCAGTAGCTGACATTTCTTTTTGAATTATAAATATGCTTTTACTCGTGCATGGAGATGAGACCTGTAATTTGTAAGAAACTGCGTGCTCTTAAAGAGAATACCTTTTTGTAGCTTACTTTCTAGAATCTATAGTTTACTTGTTGGAATTTTGTTTTAACCTTTATAGGAACATCAAAAAGTCAGTACTGAAATATGTCTTACTGGTTTTCTGTTGTCAAAGAATGGTAACACACCATGATGTTTTATATTACCATTTTGAAAAAAATGCCTTATTTTATTTAGTAGCCTTGATTCTATTAATATTATTTTGCTTACTTCTGGGATACCCCAAGGAATGTAGTTGGCTTTGATTGCACACTAATTCATTGTAATAAATTTGATTCATTAAAAACCTTTAAAAAAAAAAAACAACTGACTGATGACTCATTTTTGTAGTTAAGTCTTTTTAAAAAACTTGACCTTTGGATTGATTGCACTGTTTGACGTAGTATGTCTTGCGGACAGAAGCTAGTTATAGTTATTCGGTATCTGTAAATACAGCTGTGATGTAAACTCATGGAAAAATAATGCCTGGTTTTAAATAAACATTAATTCAATAATACTCTTCATTTTAAGGATGTGCATTTCTTTTCCTAGTCTGTTACTTATATTTCTCTAGGTTGAAAAAGTGCTACTCATTACTAATCTAAATACCTTTAAATTAGTTAATATATTTTAATTTGGATTTAAAAAAATTTTTTAAAAAGATTATTTATTTATTTATTTGACAGAGAGAGAGAGAGAGAGAGATCACAAGTAGGCAGAGAGGCAGGCGGGGCGGGGGGTGGGAGAAGCCGGTTCCCCCCTGAGCAGAGAGTCTTACATGGGCCTCAATCCCAGGACCCTGAGACCATTACCTGAGGGGAAGGCAGAGGCTTAACCTACTGAGCCACATAGGCGCCCCTGGATTTTTTCTGAGAACACGATACCTAGAGGTATATAAAGTTTAACATAAAACAATTCTTTGCCAAGTTCATAGAGGTTTATTAGGTTCTGAGAATGTCATGAAGCCTTAAGAGATGCTGTTGACCATTTAGAAGTTTATGTGCCAGAAAAGCTAATTCTTTGTGTTTGTGATTTTATTTTTCATACCTTATTTTGTGGGACCCATGAGCATAGGAAAAACAGTTTGAAAATTACCAGGATCATTCTGAGAGCTGTCAGCCTGGGAAGAGCAGTGAACGATGTCCTCCTCATTCCCAACATGCCATTTTGATGTGTGAGAACAAACACACCCACATCTGTCAGTGTCAGTCAGTCACTGCACATGCATTTTGTTCTTAAATCTTCTTTTGAGAATCTGGTAGAAGGTATGAATCCTTTTCCTGGGAAAAGGTACCTATGCATATATAAGCAAATTCTGCATACAATATCTTTCATTGCATTGCAATGCAACCTGATAACCAGAACAGTAGAAATGGTACACCCCTGTGAAACATAGGTATACAGTGAGCTTTGTTCTAAATGAGTTCCAAATGAGTATCACAAGTTCTGCCATAATTAATTAGACCAGTGATTAGCAAGCATATGATCTGCATGTGTGGGTGTGTATATAAAGCGGTATAATGGACAAAGACATAAAAAGATGTATATGTCGGAAACAAGGCATGTACTTTATTAGGTAACGTAAAAAGGGGGAAGAAATATAAGGATTCAGAAGAAGACTATCTTATCTGAGAGTAGAGAACTAGGGAGACTTCAAAGTAGAGCATTTGAGCTGTATCTTCAGAAGAGTTGATTTGGACATTCCTGGGGGTGGGGGTTGGTGAAAGGGACAGAAACAGAAAATGATGTGAACCAAGACAGTAGTATTTGGGGGGAACCACCGGTGATTCAGTGTAGTTTCGTTAGCATGTGGATGGCCAGTTAGTTTCTTCTTGGGTTCTACCCCTGACTGGTCGCGTTCTCATGAATGGCATGTTGAGAAACATCCTCAAGCAACCTAGGGGCTTGGCAGGAGAGGATGCTGCAGAGGTATGTAGGGTGGCTCTTGGCTGGATATTATTTTAAAGAATGAGCCTCACCGAAACCAAGACTACATGCTCTCTACCGCAAGCTCAGTGACTGCTACAGTGCCTGCCCCAGAAAAGGAACTCATAAAATAATTGGTTAAATGAGGGAGTGAATGTATGCCAATGCTGGCTGGGATCACTGATTCTGAGCAGAAGTAATGTTTTGAGCCAGAGTTATATTATTAAGTAATAATGAACTAATAACTGTTAGAGTTTTGAACTTAACCATATAATGTAATAATCTCATGGTGACATCAATGATATATTAATGAAAATGGGCATAGTTATTCTGTATTTTTATTTATTTACTTATTACTTTTTAATGACTTTATTTATTTATTGAATAGAGAGAGAGAGATCACAAGTAGACGGAGAGGCAGGCAGAGAGAGAGAGGTGGAAGCAGGCTCCCTGCTGAGCAGAGAGCCCGATGTGGGGCTCGATCCCACGACCCTGAGATCATGACCTGAGCTGAAGGCAGAGACCTAATCCACAGAGCCCCCCAGGCACCCCTATTTATTTATTTATTAAGAGGATTTATTTATTTTAGAGAGAGAGTGAGTGAGCAGGGGAAGGGGCAGAGGAAGAGATAGACTCCTGAAACAGACTCCTCACTGAGAGTGGAGCTGGACCCTGGGACCCCAAGATCATGACCTGAGCCAAAACCAAGCGTTGGCTGCTCAACTGACTGAACCATCCAGGTGCCCCTATTGACTTATTTATTTTTTAAAATTTCCTTATTTATTTGAGAGAGAGAGAGCATGTAGTGGGGGTGTGGGGAAGGGGCAGACGGAGAGGGAGAGAGAATTTCAAGCAGATGCCAGCCTCGGTGGGGAGCATGATGCGGGGCCTGATCCCACAGCCCCCAGACCCCAGCCTGAACTGAAATCAAGAGTTAGATGTTTAACCCACTGAGCCATCCAGGTGGCTAGTGGTACTTAAAAAAAAAAAAAAAAAATCAGGTGGTTCCTTTTTCAGAAGACTAACTCTAGTACTGTAGTTTGATATTTCACTAAGGAGTCCCATCAAGTGTCAGAGACCAAATCTTCCAATTCTATTTGTTAATCAAATCACTAACATTTGGGGCGCCTGGGTGGCTCAGTGGGCTAAAGACTCTGCCTTCGGCTCAGGTCATGATCCCAGGGTCCTGGGATCGACCCCGCATCGGGCTCTCTGCTTAGCAGGGAGCCTGCTTCCTCCTCTCTCTCTCTCTGCCTGCCTCTCTGCCTACTTGTGATCTCTGTCTGTCAAATAAACAAATAAAATCTTTAAAAAAAAAATCACTAACATTTATCCTTTTTATGTTTTTACTTAATCAGGAGAGGAAAATTTCTTCAAACTCCTCTAACTTTTAATAAATGTCAACTCCTTAAACTCAGTACCCTGACATCCATTTCCTGATAACATTTGTTCTGTGTTGAAAGTGATCTTAAGGAAAAATCAGCTTCAGCCACTGATGAAGTTCTTAATGGTTCCTCTGAGATCAGGCCTGGATACAAGGTTTTGGATTAGTTATAACGAGACTGCTAGGTTTTTGTTTTTTTCTGGTAGTTCCCTGGATTTGGTCTTGAGAGGAGGGACCCTGTTGTCAGATCTAATAGAGTGGCACAGTATCTGATGCATTGTGGTCAATAAATACTTCTTGAATTGATTTTACTTTTATAGTTCTCTTTTAAATTTATATTTTCTAAGCATATTTTATACTTCCATGTATAACTACTTTATCACTCACATGGAATTTACAATTTTTGGTGCGGAAATACATTCATACTTCTTTACACCAACTCTGCTTTTAGTCTATTTTCTGGTCCCCACTGGAGTCTGCATTGACCTAGTAACACTGCGTACGTGGATGGCACATTTCTGGGTGAAGTATGACTGGAGATTGCTCTCAAAGCATGTCCAGTTTTCTTAGATGTATTCTTTGTCCTCAGTCCCATGCTCCCTGTTCCTTTGGCCTATCAGCCCAACTGGGTTTTGGAATGAGACAGAGTTGGACAACTAGTCCAGCGGCTGAATGTGCTAGGTTCAAGGTTTTGGTCTTCAGTAGACATCAGCATCTTTTGTGAAGCTTATTAGATGTGCAAGTGACTTGACCCCACATCAGACTTTCTGTGTCAGAATTTCCAGGGTTTTCCAAGCTCCTGGCAGGTATATATGAAGATGATTTTAGTGCAGTTTTAATCTAAGTTATTTAGGAAATGCAGACCTTGGAGAGTATGTGTGGCTGGACTGTGGCTGTATGGTGGTAACAGAATGAGTTGCTGGGATACCCAGGGGACCATGGTAGCAAACTGAAGAATGCCTGCTACGTGCCAGGCACGATGGATCCCATGTTATAGAAACCGGCTTTGAAAGAGAGATCAGGAATCAACAAATCTGGGTTTTTGTTTTGTTTTGTTTTTTATTTTCAGAAAACACTTTCGAAGGTCATTTTGGATTTTAATCCTCAGGTATATTAGTTTCCTAGGGCTGTGTAACAAATGACCACAAACCTGGGGGCTTACAGCAGGAGAAACTTATTCTCTCAGGTTGTGGAGGCCAGAATTCTGAAATGAAGCTGTCAGCACGACCATGCTTCCTCCAAAGGCTTGAGAGCAGAATCCTTCCATGTCTGTTCAGTTTCTGGCAGCTCCAGGCAGTCGTTCCTTGGCGGATGGTGTGTCACTCCCATCTCGGCCTCGATCTACATGGCTTTCTCCTCTACTCCATATCTCTTTTCTGTTTGCCTCTAAAAGCACACATATCATTGGATTGAGGGCCCACTGGAGCCTCCAGGATGACCTCATCTTGGTATTCTTAACTGCATGTGCAAAGATCTTTTTCCCAAATGAGGTAAGGTTCACAGGTTCTGAGGATTTGGACATGGACATGTCTTCTTGGGGGCTACCACTGAACCCCCTACACTAGGGAAAGAGGCTTTACAATCTTTTCTTCCACTATTATTCTTTTCACGCAATGGTTAAGAAGAACACTTCTTTTTGAGCAATCCTATAGTCTTGTCTTCAGAAACTATGAGGAATTTTTTTTTTTTAAGATTTTTTTTAGTTATTTGACAGACAGAGATCACAGGTAGGCAGAGAGGCAGGCAGAGAGAGAGAAAGGGAAACAGGTTCCCCGCTGAGCAGAGAGCCCAATGTGGCGCTCGATCCCAGGACCTTGGGATCACGACCTGAGCCGAAGGCAGAGGCTTTAACCCACTGAGCCACCCAGGTGCCCCATGAGGATTTTT
The DNA here is from genome assembly GCF_011764305.1 of Mustela putorius furo. Lineage (NCBI taxonomy): Eukaryota > Metazoa > Chordata > Mammalia > Carnivora > Mustelidae > Mustela > Mustela putorius. The sequence goes on from NW_025421987.1 coordinate 28,214,296, forward strand.
TTTTAATACATAATTCATTTAAGATATATCATTTCCATTTCATTTATTAGCTCTAATAACTGGCATTGACTAGGAGATTCATTTAACATTGATAAGTTTTAGTAGAAACAATAAAATAATTATTGGATATAATTTAAAAATTATAATTTTAAAAAGAACTTTAATTCTTTGAAACTTAATACAAAGCTTCTTTGATTATCATCGGTCATTCTATTCTCTGGTACGCATGTGAACAAACTTGTTACTCTTCACATTCCCTAAAAAGCAACATGATCATAAATTACATGCCTTCATTTTTGACCATCTGACCTTGTAATGATATAATCAGGGTAAGTACTTCCTGGAAAACCCAGGTATTTTAAAGTGAAAGATCAACTCCAGGAACTCCATGGTTTCAGACAATAAATACTAAACCACTTTGCCAAAATCCATTAAAATATAATGTTTTAGGTCTAGAATATAATGTTTTTTCAAGTGGCGGGATTCTGGCTATTTATCTGAAAATAGAGATTTCAATAGCTCTGGGTACTTGATACCTGAATCCAGTATGTGTTTCCTGTTGGGACAGCTTAATACCTTTGGGTTTGATAATAGGGACAAATTTAAGATTATGAAATAATACTGGATTTCTTAGCTTCGTTGATTTGGTGCATAAGTTTGAAATCACTCTTTTATTTTCTCAACTCATGGTATCTTAATGCCATGGCCTTTTCTCTGTATTTGCAGCCAAATGTCCCTCGGGCAGGCCTTCAGTCGTAAGTGCTTGTGTAAGAGTATGGGCTCCCTCCTAAAGCCTCAGGTGTCTCTCATGGAAACCTCAGGTGTTGGCTGCTGTGGAAGTGACCCACTCCTGTCTTTCACAGGCTTAGGGTTTGAGCTGGAGCTTTTATTTGTCTTAGTGAGACAGTGAGAGCCTTCCCATGGAGGGCCTTTCTGAAATGACTCCTAATGCTTTTTTTTTTTTTTTTTTTAAACCTAGGATATTACTTTCATGCATTTTTAAAAGCCTTTCTCTTTTTGCCCCAAGACATATTCCTTCAAAAATTACATTAAGAATTTCAAGAAATTCTCCTTTTCAGGCTCCTGCAGATACAGAAGAATTGTTCATCTTCAGGATAGCAATTTTGCAGAAAACTAAAAATAAATCCCTTGGGAAAAGAAGAAAGCATTTGAGTCTTTTAGGTGCTTGTACCCAGAAGATTCCCAGATAATTTTTTAAAAAGATAAAATTTTGGACTCCACTTGTGTAAAACTTTAAAAATAATATACTACAGTGTCATGTCTAAGAGAAAAGTAAATAAATGAGAAGCTTCTAGGGACTTACAAAATTATTTTTTATATAGACCAATAAAAGCTACATATTAATACACAGCTTTTCCCAAATGGACCTTCTGTCCAGTTTTCTCACGTGATGCAGTAAACAGAGAAAAAGTTTCTATGGGCAGAAATTTAACTTACACGGGTTATTAATTTTTTATGCATCCGGATCATACAGACTAATGAGGAGCAAACTTCATTGAAAGTTCAGATTGATAGGTTCCTTTTTAAGACATTTTATTTCCAAGGCTATATAAATGAGTCAGTTTTATTTCTTCCCTCAGCTGAAGTTGTTTTATCAAGTCTGTTATCAAAACAAACTTTTTGTTGAATTAATCTTTTCTTTCTATTTTCCCTGCCACCACATAAGTCTAGGTTTTTATGACTTATTCCTTGATTACCACAATAGGCTTTAAAAAAACCATTTTATTATGGAAACATTCAAACATGCAGAAGTAGGCAAGAAAGTATATTGAACACCTGTGTTCAATATATCAGGAAGCTTCATCAGTTATAATCACTTTATTATTTTTGTTTCTTCCCCCTTATTTTTCTCTTGAAGATGTAAAAGCCTATCCCACTCATTGTGGAATATCAGTATGTATTTCTAAAAGATAAGCAATTTGTGTCTCCCATAGTTTTCTAGTTATTCTTTCTCTAATCTTATTTTTCTCACCAATCCAACAATTTCTAACTATTTGGCATACTCAAAGGCTCAGTATTGCTTACTGAATCAAATGCAAATTCTTGTCCTGATCTATAAAAGCCATCTTTTCAGTTTTGCCCATCTGTCTGATAGCCCATTATTCCCAAACAGGCTGTCAGGTGGGTCTCCTCACTCTGCCAAAGCCCTGTTTATTCCTGTCTCTGGTCATGCTCTTGTTTACCCAAATTCTCAGCATCCTAGAAAGCTCTGCTTGGGTGCCTCCTTTATAAAACTTTTCCCTCATAATGACTTCTTTCTGCCCTGAGCACTTGTTTTTTTTTTTTTTTTTTTTAAAGATTTTATTTATTTATTTGAGAGTGAGAGAGAGAATGACAGAGAGGAGAGAGCCAGAGAGAGCACGAGCACGAGAAAGGGGAGGGTCTGAGGGAGAAGCAGACTCCCTGCCCAGCACGGAGCCTGATGTGGGGCTTGATTCTCGGACTCCAGGGTCATGACCTGATCTGAAGACAGTTGCTTAACCAATTGAGCCGCCCAGGTGCCCTGAAAACTTGGTTTTAAACACAGTTCCTTTAACTTTAATTTAAAAAAAAAATGGTATCCCAGTCTTAACTACTGTAATCCGGGAAGTAGGCTCTGAATCACTGACTAGCAGCATTTGTTTTTAAAGACTTTAAAATGTTTGGGTGAATGGTAACTCTAGGGATATAAAGGTCAGTGGTACTGGGAAAAAATCTAGCATCACTATGGTAGGCAGAATTCTAAGATGGTTTCATGGTGTCTGCCCCTGATGTTATTCCTGTGATTACATTATGTTACATGACAAAAGTTATTTTCTGGATGTGATTAAGGTTACTAATCAGTTGACCTTAAGATAGGGAGACTATCCAGGTGCATCTGATCTAATCTCATGAGCTCTTTAAAAGAAGAGAGCTTTCTGTGATTGGTCACAGAAGGGAAGGTAAGAGATTTGAAGCCTGAGAAGGATCACCTCTACAATTACTGGCTTTGAAGAGGAAGCAAGGGGGCTGTGAGCTGAGGAATGCAGGCAGTTTCCAGATAGCCAGAAAGAAAATAGGATATCAGTCCTACCTGTCCAAGGAACTGAATCCTGCCAATAGGCTATATAAGCTTGGAAGCAAATTTTTGTCCAGAATCTTCAGATAAGATTCCTGCTCAGCTGACTCCTGGAGTTTGGCCTTGGGGTGAACCATGCAGAGATTATCACCAGGACCACTCAGCTTTCTGATCTGCCAAACCGTGAGATAATAAATGGATGGTGTTTTAAGCTGCTAAGTTTGTGGTAATTTGCTATGCAGCCATAGAAAACAATACAATAGATAACACAGGCTTTGAGCTTGTAGTAAGTTTTAAGCATATTCTGCTATTCTTCTCCATGCCCCCAGTTTTATTGAGATATAACTGACATACAGCACTGTGTGTAAATTTAAGTTACACTGCATAATGACTTGACATGTATGCATTGTGAAATGGTTGCCACAAGAAATTTAGTTAACATCCATCACCTCATATAGTTAAAAAAAGTTTGCGTTTTTCCTCGTGATGAGAATTCTTAGTATCTGCTCTCTCAGTAACTTTCAGATACACCAGACAGCAATGTTAACTATAGTCACCATGTACAATGCATTCCCAGGATTTATCTTATAAGTGCACGTTTGTACCTTTGACCACCTTCACCCAATTTCCCCACCTCCCACTTCCTTCCTCTGGTAACCACAAGAGTGTTCTTTTTTCCTATGAATTTTTTGTTTGTTTGTTTTTTGAGAATGCTTGTGTCATCCTTGTGCAGGGGTCATGCTAATGTTCTCTGTTTCATTGTACTGCTGAAGTGAGCATCCTGCTACCTTATTAAGGCTCCAAATCAGGGCACCTGGGTGGCTCAGTCAGTTGGGTGTCTGCCTTTGGCTCAGGTCAGGATCCTGGGGTCCTGGGATCAAGCTCATGTTAAGGTCCCTGCTTGGCGGGGTGTCTGCTTCTCCTTCTTCCTCTGCCTCTCCCTGCTGGCTTGGACTATCTCTCTCTCGCTCACTCACTCTTAAGTAAATAAAATCTTTTTTTTTTTTTAAGATTTTATTTATTCATTTGACAGAGAGAGATCACAAGTAGGCAGAGAGGCAGGCAGAGAAAGAGGGAAGCAGGCTCCCCCCTGAGCAGAGAGCCCAATGCAGGGCTCAATCCCAGGACCCTGAGATCATGACCTGAGCCAAAGGCAGAGACTTAACCCACTGAGCCACCCAGGTGCTCCACCCCCCCACCCTTTTTTAAAGCTCCAAATCGGGAAGGGAGGTTTTCCAGTAGCTGGAGGCACTCAGCACGTAAGATCATTGCACAGACTAACAGTGCCCTTAGTTTACGATGCTTTGCTTTTGTCCATCAATTTCTGACTACAGACAGGAAAATTTCAAAGAAAGAAAGCTCTAGATTTCCTTTTGCCTGTGTTTTCAAAAAAGTCTTTAAGAGGGTCCTTGAGCACGGGAAGGTAATGAGGGCATCTTATCAGACCAGCATTAGCACTGGATCATTATGCAGTCAGATTAACCATTACCTCTGGTATGAGATCTGGGCAGATTTTGAAGAGAATGTACCCCAAATCTCTGCAGCCAGCCAAGATTTCAGATGGTAGAATTTGCTGAAAAGGTAAGGGGTGCCTGGGTGGCTCAGTCAGTTAAGCGACTGCCTTTGCATCTTGTCATGATCCCAGGGTCCTCGGATGGAACCCCACATCAGCCTCCCTGATCAGTGGGGAGCCTGCTTCTTCCTCTCCCTCTGCCTTCTTGTGCTCTTTCACTCTCTTTCTGTCAAATAGGTAAATAAAATGTTTAAAAAGAATAAATGCAGGCACTTTAGGAACTGGTCAACAAATCATTAATGAGGCTACCGAGGAATAGGAGAAATGAAGTTACAAATTCTTCTGCAGCTCAGAATCAGAGAGGATGGGCAGGGTTGGGTTAATGGGCAGCTCTTTCTCCAGCCATGCATGTAGAACACAAATGAATGGTTAGATATTTATTTGGGGTGCCTGGGCATGATTCATAAAGAACTTGTTCCTTATAAAATTTACTGCTGAATGACTCATTGTAGGATGATGATGAAGATAAGTCTTCTAATTTAAAGAGTTAGGCAACCATCCTTTTAAAAATGGACTTTGTGAGGTATAGTTTACATACAATAACTGTATACTTTTTAAGTGTATAGTTCCTACGTGCATACACCCATATAACCACCACCACAGTCAAGATACAGCACGTTTTCATCTACCAGACGGTTCCCTTGTACACACCCCTTTGTCAATCCTCTCTACTCACAGCTCTAGGCAACCATTGATCTGATTTCTATCACTATAAACTTGTTTTGTCTCTCCAGCACATCATATAAAAGGAACCACACAGAATGTAGTCTTTTGTATTTAGCTTCTTTTGGCCAGCTTGATGTGAGAACCATGAGATTTGTCTACATAGTTGCATTTACTAGTAGTTATATTTTTATTGCTGGGTAGTATTTTATTGTGTTAATAGCACAATTTGTTAGTCACTCACCTACTGGTGGACATTTGGGTTGTTCCAGTTTTTGACTATTATGAGTAAAATTGCTATGAATAGTCTTAGTGTGGACATATGGTTTTGTTTCATTTTGGTAAATGGAGTAGGAGTAGCTGGATCCAGATGATAAGTGTATGTTTAACTTTAAAAGAAACTGTCTAACTGTTTTCCAAAGTGGTTGTACCATTTTTTCACTTTCATTGGCAATGCAGAGGAGACCCATCTACTGTCTATCTTCCCCAATACTTGATATTGTCAATTTTTTAAAGAGTTAATGTTTTTTCTTTTTAAAAGAGTTACTTATTTGAGAGGAGAGAGACAGAAAGAAAGGGAGAGAATCTCAAGCAGACTCCCTGCTGAGCATGGGGCCTGAAATTGAGGTACAAATAGATTAAATAGTTTTATTGGTTTGTCCTATCTGCTAAAGGGTAGATATAGAAAGTATATAGAAAGTCCTTATCAATTTCCATTATAAAAATATACACAGCATAAAGGGTCTTAGAGAGAAACACAAAATTTATTAATGTGTACATGAGGAGGGGAGTTTGTGAGGACGTTTGTGAGCACGTGTTAGTATGCAAGAGCGTACTGTGAGAACTCCTACCTCAGGGTCTTCCCAAATGCGGTGTTCTCCCTTGACCACTCCTCTTCACTTTTAGTGAACCTAACTTATCCATAGGGTTTAGTTTTTTGTGGGGGGTAGAGGGGCAGAGGGTGAGAATCTTTTTTTTTTTTTTTTTAAATATAGGGTCTTTTAAAAAATGATTTTATTTATATATTTTGAGAGCAAGAGAGCGAGAGAGTGAGAGAGTGAGAGAGAGCACGATTGTGCAGGGGGAGGGGCAGAGGCAGAGACAGAGAGACAATTGCAAGCAGACTCCACGTTGTGGGTGGAACCCAATGCAGGGATCCATCTCATGACCCTGGGATCGTGATCTGGAATGAAATCAAGTGGGCCCTCAACTGACTGAGCCACCAAGGCGCCCCAGGGTTTAGTTTTAATGTCACTGCTTCAGGGAAGCTTATTGTGTGCTTTCATATTATGTTGCTCTTTATTTTTTTCTATCACAATTGTAACCGAATTTACAAATATTTACTTAATGAATATCTTTCCCACTGTACTGCAGGCTCCATGGGGCCCATTTTTCACCATGTATCCAACATATAACAGTTTCTGGCATAGGGTATGTGCTATTTGTTGAATATGTGTATTCGTTGAATGAGTAAACAAATGAATGAATGAATATCCAAGACTAAGTAGGTTTCCTTTCTCAGATTGCTATTCTGAGAAATTCATTATTTTTGGTGTATGGGTCTATGAGTTTTTACAAAAGCAAAAAGGTAACTACCACAATAGTCAAGATATAGAACAATTTTGTCTGTTCCCTGTGCCCCTAACCCCTTGTAATCAAATTCTACCCTCCACTTTGACCTCTGGCAATTACTGAGAAATGCTTATTTCACATAATCCTAGGCTCTTCTTTTCCTTCATGCCTTGTGTGTATTTCAGCTGTAGCTGAAATATCAGTAGCACTCATATATTTTATCAGAGAAATGAAATTTAGACTGTTGTCTCACATGGAATTTATGCTCTGCATGGAATCATTTCAGTAAATAACTTGACTACTTGTAAGAATAAAAAGAGAGACACTAGGTCAACTGGGTTTTTGTCCATAGCCTTTTTTTTTTAAAATTCTCATAGTAATTCTTAACATCTGCACACACCTCTATTTTACTACTCTGGTTTAATTCAGCCTTCATGATCTTGTCTAGATCATTGAGTTGTCCTTAGGTCATTGCATTGTCCTCCACACCAATTCTGTGACTCTGATACCTCTTTGCTTATACTTCATCTCTATATTTCACCCAGGGTGAATTTAGCATGACTGTAAGATTTAAAGCTCTTCAGTGGGACCCTCTGGAGCTTCAGGACCCAGGCATGCTATTCAGAGCTCTTTACAAGGCTCCTCTTACTTCTTCAGGGTTATCCCTAGGTCTTTTTCCTTGAACCCTGTGATATTCTGGATGTCCCAAATTATTTGACATTTTATAAATATGCCATACATTTTGTCTTTATAAAAGTTTTTTGTTCATGCTGCCCTGAGAGACTTTCTTTACCTTATCTGTTCAGTGAGCACCTACGAACTACTGAAGACTATACAGGCTATCTCTTGCCTTTCAAAGACCATTTGACTATTCCCTCTTTTGTCCCCATCATTGCCTGTCCACCCACCTGCCTAACACCCCTAGTTCCTTATTGCACACCTTTGTGCACATATTTGTCTCCACTTACTAGAAACACAGGTCTTTGAGGTCAAGCCTGTTGCTTATTCACCTTTGACTCCTCCATGCCTAGCACAGTGCCTGCCATATAGTAGGTGCTCAGTAAACATTTGCTGAATGCATCAGTGAAAACGGTTGTTACTATATTATTACTTTATCACTTTGATAATATATAAAAACCTGTTTTACATTTATCTTTTTTTTGATGTTTTGGAAAATTTTATCAACTACTCTCCTTTTCATGAGAAGCTGATGATCCTATTTTGGGTAGTCACTTGAAGTTCTCACTAACCTTTCATCAGTCACTATTCATCTATATCTATGTGACCTGGTTAGTTGGCATTAGTTCAATTGGGCTTACCCAGGGTTGTCTGCTTGCGTATAGAAACTTGACTTGCAACTGTGGAAGTAAAAAAGGGAAAATCAGGGGATGTCGAAAGTGAACATGAATTTCCCATTAGTGGCTAACTCACTTTGAACTTCCTCTCCACTGAGGCTCAGAGTAAAGTCAAAGCTATCATTATGTGCTCAGGTTTGGACAAGTTACGGGTTCCCACTGTTAGTCAGCTATTTATCAGTTGTGTCCATTGTCCTATTAACTTTATGGTCTTTCACCCCAGGGATCTAAGTCCTAAGGTGTTTGGGTCCAATGTATTTGCCATTAAAGTGGAGATAGAGACCTTCTTTTTGAAAATGAAGACATTAAATCCTCTAAAAATATTCTGTTCAACCCATCACATCATATCACTGTAAAAAAAACCAAAATGTAGGATGGAATTTTTATTAATAAAGCAATCATATTTGTGATCAGTCAGCTCTTTGTCAGGACTGAGGGAAGGTGGGAGAAGGAGAAAATAGTTTGTCTTCATCTCCTTATGACCAGGATTAGGGTCCATTGGAAATCTGCCTTCTCCCAGTTGAATGCCTGCAAGTATGATCTTGAGCTCTCTGGAAAGGAAACTGTTATCTCTTAGGACAGTTATATATTTGAGGAAGGATCTAAATTATAAAGAAATTTTCAGATTTTCATATTACTAATTAAGGCTGCAGTGATATTTCTCTCAAATTCACATTTTCAATAGGATCAATAAGGAAGCTTGTTAAAACAGACATCCCTGGTTTCTATTCCTGGATATTCTGGTCCAGTAGGCTTGGGATGGACCCTGGGAAGGTGTATTTTTTTTTTAAAGATTTTATTTATTTATTTGAGGGAGAGGGAGTGTGAGAGGGAGTATGAGAGAGGGGTGAGGGGCAGAGGGAGAAGCAGAATTCCTGCTGAGCAGGGAACCCAATACAGGCCTCAATCCCCAGACTCTGGGATCATGGCCTGAGCTGAAGGCAGTCATTTAACTGAATGAGCCACCTAGGTGCTCCAAGAAGTATATTTTTAACCATCTCTCTGTGTGATTCTGATGAACAAAGAAGGAAAATTCTCTCTCTCTCTCTCTTTTTTTTTTTTTTTTTTTGGATTGTTGGAGCAGAACTGTACAATGGGATCATTCTGGAAGGAGTCCTTGGCATCCTGAGTTTGTTGACAGACCAAGGCACCTCCATAATAACAGGTTAAAAAAAACTGGCAACATGTGTCCCAAATCTCATCTATTTTTGATGTCTGGATGTCCATTTGATCTTGTGGAAAGCACCCATGAGCCAAAAGCATAGGCGGCACCCAAGAAGGAGTCCACTGAGGGAAAGTATAAGGAGTGGGCTGGAAAACATACTATTAAATTTTTCTGGGATGAAGATTCCACTGAACTGAGTTTGTGGAGCACCACAGATGCAGCAGAGAGAAAATTGGGCTTGTATCATTGTGCCTTCAGGCTATGACTTCCATCCGGGTTATAAGAATAGTGCCGACCTAAAGTTTGGACATGTTTGATGCATGGCTTTACACATGAGATTGGAGGCAGAGCAGAAATAATAGATGGAGAGCTGCCCGAAGGGGTGGGCAGATACATGAAATGCTGTCTGTTAACCTACTTTCTGCTATGAGTTGAATTCCTGAAGGTTGGTTTAGTTCTCCAGGTTTGGTGCAGGGCTCCAAAAGGTAGGCATGGTCTCCATGTCTGTAGCATCTTTCTGCTGTATGAGCTCTGGAATTAGGGGTGTCTAGTGCAAGGGTGGAGAAGTGGTGGTAGCTGAGGCTTTTCACTGAAGTTTTATTGAATAATAAATGACTTATGTAATATGGCTGAGAAACATGAAGTTTTCAGAGAGACCTTTAAAGCAACCATTGCCCAGGCACTGTTTTGACCTTGGAGCTTTGATGGTCAAGGCAGCACACCCAAGCCCCAAGGAAGACTATAGAAATGCCTCAGCACATTTTAGAAACCAGAGTGTTATCTGTAGCAAGGATGGGGAATAGCTGTGGTTTGTTTTTGAAGAAAAGATTTCCTGAAAGGAAAAGAACAATTTTGTGTCCTTTCTGGGGCTGAGGGAATTAGTGGACATTGCACTGTTTTTAAAAAGTGAGGCATAATTACTTTTAGGTTTGGAAAGTTAAGTCAGGGATTTATGGAATACAAGAAGGAAGGAACCTTAGGCGTATTGTGTTCAAGCTCCTGGAAATCATGTTCATCCTTCTCTTTCAAGTGCTTATCTGGTTTTAGTTTGCTAGACCAGGATAATCCAGTGCTACTTTCCCCTAATACATCACTGAACTTCAAATGTAAATGGGTGGGTGAAGACCTCTGGCCTGCCCCTTGTCTCTCTAGAATACAGTACCCCATTACCTGCTAGTGCCATGCCTAAAACGTTTTACTCCATGTTCTTGGTTAAGGAGTCACTTGGGTAGAACATAGTCCCACAGTCTCTCTTGTCTGCTCAATAGCGTTGGCGTTGGAGCTATTCACAGTAGAATGAGCATGTCCTGATTGTTTGACTTGTGCCATCCAATCTGTCAAGCCTTTGTGTTCTCCCTTATAAAATGTTATCACCCATAACTTGCATGGATTGAATAATATGTATGTAAAGCGTCTGGTGTACAATAGACCCAATAAATTGTATTGTTTTCCTTGGGTGGATAACATTTTTAGAACAGCATTACAATTACTCTCTGTAACTGACTGCACTCTCCCAAGGTAGGACAGACACGAGGGTAGATTTAACAGGCGACACTGAGAAGAAAAACAAATCTAATTTGGAGGAGTAGGTAAAGCTGAGCCTGTCAAAAGCAAACAACCTGAGGCATTTCTCTTCATAGATCGATTCCTACCTGTCTGTACTTTGGCAAAAGCATGTGTGGGCAAATATGTTATTTGACACTGTCCTAAAAAGGCTGCGCTTCAAAGACAATGCTCGTGTCCCTGGCAAACACTCTGTAAAGGTTAGGTTCCTTTAAAACATGCAGACACAAATTTTCATGTTTCTTGCAAATTAAGTTTTAGTATGTATGTTTTACTTGCTTTGTTTCTTTTGCACCACTCTGTGGGAAGCTATTATTGTCTCTGAAGCATTCATCTTGATTCTAACTTTCACCCTTTGGCTTCTGCCCCAATGTTTTCCACAACATGGCCAGTGTCTCCTTTACCCACTCCAACCCCCCAACCTCCCACCCTATGTACACTTTATTGGAAGGGTATCCAGAATGGGCAGCTTTTCACTATTGTAGAATCAATGAGATTTACATAAACCCTTTTATTTTATAAACTGATTTATTTTACAAACTGATTTAAAGCATGGCATGCTTTACTCCTCCTAAGAACCCTGTGTGGTAGGTTACCTCAATTCTGATAATGAAGAAATTGGGGTAGAGAGAGGTGGTAAAGCAAATCGTGTCAGTCATGACATAGTTCATCATATCTTTTATTAATCCTCTGAGTTAACTATCATACGGTATCATCTTCTTTGCAGAGAAAAATCTTTTATTGACCGGTAAGTCCTATAATTTGCATTTTATAAGTTCTGGTTCTAGGCATTGTTTTAATTAGGACAGTCCTTTTATAAAGTCTACCATATTGTTCTGTATATGTCTATATTAGGATAGTCAGAAAAGGGAAATCGTCTTAGTAAGAAACTTCAGAAACTGCTGAGTATCAAAAAAAGTAGAAGGAAATACATTATTTAATACAGAAAAGAGAACATTTGAGTTACTAAAACAAAACATGATTTGAATAATTATGAGTCTATGATCCACATGAGTCTACGGTCTTGCCAGTGAGATTCCCTGAAGGCTATTCTAAAACCTTGCTGAGCAACCAGTGGAACAAAATTGTTGAAGAAACAAAGGCTATTCTGCCAGTTCCCTGTTGTGGTTGTGAGATAGATTTTATATAATAAACTTCTATTTAAAGTATGGACTGTAGCTGATTTTATTCTGCAGCTGATTTCTTTAATTCTAAAGGAAGAACTCTGAACACCGTTGACCCTTAGGGAGCTATAGTTTTAGTCATATAAATTAGTTCAATGTCACACCATTCTTGAAAGATTAGTAAATATTTTTCCTTTTTTGTCATGGGAGAAGCCCATATATGAATAATAATAATAATAATAAATATGGTGCTTTAGAAAGTTATTTTCTTCTCCCCATAGTATTTGTTACAACTGAAATTTATATTTTAGATTAGTAGAATTGGCCTAGGGAGGTAGCAGAGGAAAAGGCAGGCCCTGTGGTGCTTCATGGTTATTCCACAAGTGAAATCATTCCTCTGGTTTTGGTTGGTGACTGAATAGCAGACCCTTTTATCTGAAGAGTAAGAGGCTATGGTTGCCAATGGAGAGATATGAAAATTCTGGCCCCCAATGTATTATATTTCTACTCTTTGTTTTCATATCTCTGATGTATGTGTACCTTCCCACACAGACTTGCACATGCTTTATACATACCCATTATTGACTTTAAAGTAATATGACTTTCTTTTTTGACAAACATGCCTGGATTTGTATATCCAAATGCAGTTCATCCCCTTCAAAATAAAAGTGTTTTTCTCATTATTGCCATTTTTAAGATTTTGGGATTTCACTATTTTGAAGCCTTTTGTTTTTTAATACCTTCAAGGTGTTAACTTTTGCTTCTTAGAGTGGAGTTTATTTTGGAAAGAGCGGAGAGTCATTTGGTGAGGTAGATGACCATGCCAAGCAACACAGACTGTGGTAAAACATCAGCTGAGAATATGAGCAATCCTGCCTGAGCAATCCAATTTCTGGTTGTTCTAATTTTTTTTTTTTAATAAAGAGCTTTTTATGAAGAAGAATGAGTTTTCTGATCTCAAAGCCTCCTTTTTGCAGAGTCAAAATATCAAGGATCTGCCTGATTGAACTCAACCTAGCCTTACAGACTTGATTTCCCATGACACTGCCATTAACTGTGGCCATGTGAACTACATGACCTTCCCTCAGTACTCACCAGCTCTGTACCTTTGCCTATGTTGTTCTTTATGAAGGAGGCTTTTCTCCCTATTCTCATTGATTTCTATTTACTACTCCTTCATTTCACAAAAGTTTTAATTTGGCCATCATCGGTCCTGCTTACTTCTTACTTATCTTTAAGGATCTATAGAATGATAGTTCCCATATCTTCTCAATGGGGAATTAATCTCTGAGTTTCCCTAGTACTGTGTTGCCTTCTGTTTTGTCGTATAGCTATTAGATTCTAAGCTTTTTGTTTAAGTGCCTTCAGTTTTGTAGGACTAACATCTAGCCCAGTTTTTTTTTCCTGTTAAATTGGAGTCATAATAACAGATCTATTTTCTTCTTTCTTCTTACTGACTCTCTGCAATTCGTTTGTATTCACTTATTTAAAAATAACTTACAGATCAACATCTGTGCAAGCAATGAGCGTATAAAAATTAATATGATATGTTGCTCCTGTGGTATTCATAATTTACTAGAGGAGCTAGTAACCTAATGAAGTTATTACGAATTAATGGGTCAAGCGCTGTTTTAGAAATAAATACAGGGTTAAGCTGTGACTCAGAGGAGAGAGTAATCAATTCTGCAGTTGGGTGCTTGGGAGCAGCTCCATTGACCAGAAGACACTAGCTCTGGTTCTCTAAGGACAAATAGGTGTCACCAAGTAGACAAAGATCAAGAGGGCATTCCAGAGAGGGAAAGATATATAAAGGCATCAATATGTAAGAAAGTATTGTATCTTTAGTCAACTGCAACAATTTGAAATCTGGATGGTAAGAAATGTGATGAGAGAGAAGCAAAGGGCAGATTTTAGAGAGCCCTGTGTGCTCTGCAAAAGATCCTGGACTTTGTGTGGTTGAAATGGAACCACCACCAACTACCTGTAATTAAATCACAGGTAATGGGATTGGGTTGTAATTTAGAAAGGTCTGGAGCAGTGGGGATTGATGGAAAGATCAAATGCAATAATACATGCTCCAGAATAAAATATGATGCATCTCACAAAGATGAGGACTTATCAAATGATAGAATCTGTAATATAACATAGTTTACATATTACCTGAAAGAAAATGTATCAGCAATGTCTGTCAGATGAAGACCTATGTTTTCTCCAATGGATCCAGAAAAAGTATGTGACTTTAATAGAAAGATTTAAAGAAATGAAAATTCAAACTAACTTGATTATTTTTGGTTCAGAACCTATGGGATACAGCAAAGGCAGTCCTAAGGAGGAAATACATAGCCATCCAAGCCTCCCTCAAAAAACTGAAAAATCCAGAACACACCAGCTCTCTTTACACCGTAAAGAACTGGAGAATCAACAACAAATTAAGCCAACCCTGCACACAAGAAGGGAAATAATCAAGATTAGAACAGAGATCAATGATATAGAAACTAGAGACACAGTAGAACACATCAACGAAACTGTTTTCTGTTAAATCTTAAATCCACGCCCAGTGAACATGAAACACCACCGTGAAAACTGGACTTGGTGGACATGGTGGCAGTGAGATGGAAAGGAGTGGGAGAAAGCCCCAGACGAAGGGGGTAATATTAGTGCAGGACTTTCACCGATCCACGCCCTATACTCTGCAACTGTCTTTAGCAGAGAGTGTGCCTTTGCTCCCCAGAACCCTATGAAAAGAGGGCAGCCTTTCTTCTCCCCAGGGGCATTCAAGGAAAGCACTGTCTGAAGTCTTCCTCTCTCATTTTCCTTCTAGGCCAGAGGGCCAACCACCATGGCTTCAAAACAGTGTTGCTTTGCTAATTTCCCACAAAAAGTAAGATGTGGAGGAGCCTAGGTGTGTTGCTTGCATATGGCAACATTATAAGCAAGAACTTGCCATTTCCTCTTGGCTGCATGCACATATTGCCCCAGGAAAATTGGCCCAGGAAAACCCTAGGACTGACCACACCTTTGGATAATATGGGTTCATCAGGTGGTCAAGAGAGAAGGATACAAACAAAAGGCAGAGATCTAAAACAGAATTTTGTGTGGCTTGTACTTACAAGAGTTTAAGAACTGGAATGGTGGGAAGTGAGATTGGAGTAAGAGGCAAGAGCTGGATCTTGGAGGGTCTTGAATTCTGCTCAAAGGAGCTGATATGTAGGAGAGAGAGACCCCCAGAAATAAGTCAATTACAGGAGAACCAGGATTCCGTTGTAATTTAGAAGGACCTGAGGCTGTGTGGAGGGTGGGTTGTCATCCACAGCAAGCCTAGGGAGGGTAAGATTTGAATTTCCTGTTTGTCCAGTAAGAACATATGACACCTTGTAAGGGTGTTTACATTATACTGCTCTTTGGGTCCAGGAAAACAACTCAGGGATTTCACTGGTAGCAAGATGTCAGGTCTTCATTACCCTGTCATCTTTTACTACATATGAGCCTTCTTCATACCAACCTCTCAGCTCTAGCCTGAGAATCATTCATTCTTATCCCAGATGGGAGGAGGAGCTGAGAACTGGAGGTTCCAGGGGGCTCCATTAATCACCAAGGAGAGGCAGCCAGCTATAAAACCCACACCCCATACTGAACCAAGTGTGAGTTGGGTACTTTTAAAAGGGTGGCTGAACCCCAAAAAACACCTCACTCTAATTTTGCCCTCCCTACCCTTAGGTTAAAATGAGTCAAGCCAGGGAGTACTCACACAGTGTTGGGGCAATCTGGTTCTTTACAAAGAAGGAGGCTTCATGGTCATTATTAGGGAGAAAGGAAGTTTTCCTGGGGGTTCAGGAATTTTCTGATTTTTCTATTTTTTTCCTACTTAGATGACTCCATTCTTTAGCTTTCACTCTAATTTAGTTCTCCCCATAATAAATTTTGGCCTTCAGGAAACCTGTCACTGGGCTGAGCACTTAATAGATCCTCGAAATTTGCCAATGAACTTAGTTTATTTATTATATATTTTTTAACTTGTTTTAAAAAGCTAAGTCAGAATGAGGAAGCAAGATTTAGATGTAGTAGCTTTATTGGTTACTGGAAGTAGAACAACAATCTACATTGCTGTTGTCACTGACTCTCTGGGCCAAAAGGCACCTTAAAGTCTCTGAGGCTCTAGCTTGATTCCACCCTAGGACGCCAAGCGGCAGTTACCCAGCTTGTGAGTAGGTGGGGTGTGGGGATCTCCTTGCTTTCTCAGGCAGCTCTCCTGACAGAACTGAACCGTGTTTCACATAATGGTCACCCACTACTCATAGTCCCATTTTCCTACACGGAATAAATTTTACCCTTTTTTCATAAGAGGAAAGGGAGACAATCTAGGCTACCATGACAAACACGGCAGCCTTTGCCTCTGGCGAATGCTAGGAGCAGTGCCATTTGTTCGGCAATAATCACTCCACGGTTCAGTTTTTTGCCCTTTGCAAATAGTGTTCTGCTTCTTTCCTGTCCTCCTTTCTCTCCCCTTTAGCCCACTTTTCCAATATGTAAAATATTTAAAATCTGATCTTTACCAGCAGTAGCATAAATTCTAGGTTCTTAGCCCATTCCCAATACAGAGCCCCATACACAATCCTACCTTGAGGTTTGCAATATGGACTGAGCGTCCATGAATTGAACTTTGGTGTAATTTTTTCCCTCCTTGGTGAGACGTTGTAGCTTTGCTGAGAAGGATCTGATGGAGGGGCAATATCCAGACCTCCTGAATATCCTGACACCATGGCATTTCCAAAATCTTCTAAAGTCACTTTTCAGACCTTCAGGATTCCGTCTCCTTGCTCTAAGATGACTGTCCAAACTGTCTTAAAATATCAGGCTGGTCACAGTTCAAGATGCAGTTTTGAATGATTGCCTCTCTTTGGGACCTTTCTCCCTGTCTAAAACAAGTAAGTGGGTGGGTGGACGTCTGTAGCAAAATATGGGAGGAAAAGATGGGCCAGGTGGATGGAATTGTTTCTCAGCGTGGTTGGTTCTCACAGCTTTTTAAGGTTGTTTTGTTTCTACACTTCTAGCCCTCTTTTGACCAACTCCTTCCCCACCTCTTCACCCTAAACCCCCAGAAACCACAACAACAGTCAAATAATTAAACACATGAAACAAATAAAACTGCCTCTGTGTGACTATGCCTCTCTGGTCACGCCAACTCTGTGAGAGATGCTTCCCAGTAAACAGAAACAGGCAGAATTTCTCGAGAGAGTCAGACACACAACGGACTCTGCACCCTCAAGGCAGAAGGGGGAGGAAAGGCCAAAGCTTCTGGAAGGGTTTGGGCCTGTTGGTACTTGGAAACTGGGGGGAAGGTAGGGCAAAGGCACTCCCAAGAATCCTGGCAGACTCCAAGGGGAGGGAAAACCTGTGTTTGCAACCATCAGGCTGAGAAGTGACAGGTTAAAAAGGAGATATAGGGTCTAGGATTTTTATTTTCCCTTCCAGTTTTATTGTGATATAATTGATATATAACCTCAGATTGGCTGAAGATGTGCAATATAATGATTTGATATACATATGTATTGTAAATGATTACTGCACTAGGTTTAACATCTATCACCTTGAATTTTTTGTTGTTGTTGTGAAGGGAACTTTTAGGGTCTAGTCTCTTGGTAACTTTCAGAAATGTAATACAGTGTTGCTAACCATAGTCACCCTACTGTACATTATCTCCTCAAAACTCATTTATCTTATAACTAGAAATTTGTGCCTTTTTGACCTCTTTCACCCATTTCCCCTACCTATATGACTTACCTGTGGCAAACAGCAACCTCTTCTCTATTTCTGTGAGGTTTTTTTTTTTTTTATTCCACATGTATGTGAGATCCTACAGCATTTGTCTTTCTCAGTCTGACTTATTTAACTTAGCATAATGCCCTCAGGATTTATTCATGTTGTAGCAAATGGCTGGATTTTTTCCTCCCCCCCCTCTTCTTTAGGATTTTCTTCTTTTTAGTGGTTGAATAATATTCCTCTGTGTGTGTGTGTGTGTGTGTGTGTGTGTGTGTGTGTGTTGAATTTTGAGTTTTTTAAAACTAAAGAATGGGTGACCTCAGAGTGTCTGCACATGCTAAGGGGAGGGGAGTGGGTGAAGATATAGGAGAGGGAGGAATAATGGATGAAACATGGTTCTTTCAAAATGCAGAAGGGGTGGGGTCCAGAGTGTGGGTTGAAACAATTGGAGAAGAGAGAAGAGACTCTGCTGTCATTGTAAGGGTGGGGAGGATAATGGAACTGCTGGAGTGGATGCAGATAAAAGTTTAGGCAAGAACATGAGTGGGAATGTGGGATGTTTCCCTGATGGTCTCTAATTCACTGTGACATGGAAGAGAGGTTGGTGGCAGGATTTCTTAGTAAGCTATTCCCCTCTGAGGGCTCTGGAACCATTGAGCTAGAGTGACAGCTGGATTTGAGCACAACCTCATTTCTCACTCCCCTCACTCTCCAAAAACATGGAATAAATAGTGTGTGTGTGTGTGTGCACGCATGTGCATGCGTGTGCATGTATGTGTGTGTTCACACACACTTGGGCACCATGTGCACTGTGTCTGGAGGGAACTGAGTGGGAGGCAGCATGAGGGATACTTTATCTTTCTGTGTGGCTCTCTACATGCCTCATCATCCCTAACCTCCACCTCACCTTCTTCCCCTGCTTTCTTCAGGACCATTCTGTCTTCCATCTCTTCATTGTTTTTTCTTTCCTTCCATTGCAGAATATCTGCCTTCAACTGGCCACCACAGATGATTTCATTAAGTATCTGTTCATATTTTTTGTTATGAATGCTGAAAGTCTGATAGTTCATCAATATCATGAATTCTTTTCCTTCCACAAGGCTTTCTGGTTGATAACAGTGTGTGGGAGGCCATGATGCACTGTTAGACATGGTTCTTCCCTTCTAAAAAACAGCGGCCCAAATTATACAGCAAGTGGAAACAGAACCAATTTTTAGAGATGGTGATCTTTCATATTCATCTTACTGTTTTTGTTTTCACTTTTCAAATATTAAGCCTGGGAAAGATGTGCTGAAGACCCTAAAAGAAAGGCTGAAAATATAATATGCAACAGTTACCAAAGGGAAGCTCAAAATTAGCTTTCTTAATGAAGCCACAGGTTTCGTTCAGTAAGTTTAACATCCTGCTTGAATCAGGAAGCCTTTGGACTCAAGTCCGCAGCTGACAACATGACTCACCTACTAGAGAAATTGAGAACATTAAAGGAATTTTTAAATTGTGGTAAGGTATACATAATATAAACCTTGTCATCTTTACCACTTTTAGGAGTAATGTTCAGTACTATTAAATATATTCACATCGTTGTGCAAGCAATCTCTAGAACTTTTTCATCTTGCAAAAGTGAAACTCTATATCGATTAACCAAAAATTCCCCATTTTCCCTTCCTCTAGCCCCTGGCAACCACCATTCTCCTTTACTTCTCTATGAATTTGACTATTCTAGGTACCCCGTATAAGTGGAATCATACAATATTTGTCTTTTTGTGGCTGGCTTATCTCACTTTATGTAATGTTCTCAAGGTTCATTTGTGTTGTAACATATGTCAGAATTCCCTTCCTTTGTAAGGTTGCCTAATATTTCATTGTATGTGTATACCACATTTTGTTCATCCATTAATCCACTGATGGACACTTGGGTTGCTTCTATCTTTGGCTATTGTGAATAATGTTGCTGTGAACATGCATGTATAAGCACCTGTTTGAGTCTCTACTTTCAATTCAATTTGAATTTGGGTATATACCTAGAAGTGGAATTGCTGGATCATATGATAACTCTATTTTTAATTCTTTGAGATCCTGCTATTATTGTTTTCCATAGAGACTGCAGCGTTTTACATGCCTACCAAGAGTGCTCAAGGATTTCAATTTCTCCACATCCACACAAACATTTGTTATTTTTAAAAAGATATTTATTTATTTGAGAGAGAGGGAGAGAGAAAGCACAAGTGTGGAAGAGGCAGAGGCAGAGGGAGAGGGAGAACCAGACTCCCTGATGAGCAGAAAACTGGACACAGGGCTTAATCGCAGGACCCTGGGATTATAACCTGAGCCAAAGGCAGATGTTTAACTGACTAAGCCACCCAGGCACCCCTTCTGTTTTTTTGTTAGTAGCTTACATAATGTATGTGAAGTGGTTTTGATCTGCATTTCCCTAATGATTAGTAATGTTGAATAATTTTTCATGTGTTTATGGACCATTTGTACATCTTCTTTGGAGAATTACTTATTTGAGTCCTATGTCCATTATTTAATCAGGTTTTTTGGTTATTGTTGAGATTAAGAACATTTTGAGATTTGTATGACATGTATCTAGAATGACATAGTAGAATCTATTGAAGTCCAAGAGTTTTATTTTTCTCCAGTGACTCTATCACAGTTCCTTTTGACAAACACAGTGAGCTCCTTGAGATAAATTCCACCACTAAGTGTGATTGTACCCAGTTTTAATTTTAACGTATGATAATTTGGATCAGCTTTTTAAAAAGATAAACCAGATGCTAATATCTCTTGACATAACCAATATGAAGGTATTCTTTATACTCTGTGCTGATGACATGGTCCTGCATGAATTTTTTAAAAAAATTATTTATTTATTTGACACACAGAGAGAGCACAATCAGGGAGAATGGGAGAGGGAGAAGTAGGCTCCCTGCTGAACAGGGAGCCTGATGTGGGGCTTAATCCTAGGATCCTGGGATCATGACCTGAGCCAAAGGCAGATGCTTACCAGACTGAGTCACCCAGGCACCCTGAATTGTTTGTTTTCATCAGGATAAAAAGCTCAGTGTCGAGTATGCCATTTTTATAATATGTTCCTGGGAAGTAGAGCTATATGGGTCTGTTGAATAGCTAAGCAGAGTTGTATTTCCAGGGTTCTAGGGTGGTCCAACACCACCCACCGGAACCAAGGAGCTTCAGTACTGTTGCAAATGAATGGCTCCAGAGGAGCCCTATTGAAGTTCATAAGTGGTAGGTCCAGATGATTGCAAGCTTCTCCCCTAAAAATCTTTCAGGCCAAGGATATCTCTTAAGTACCATAGGTACAGAAATTTAGGACTTTGCTGTACTTTTTTGTGCCTTGGAGACCGATTCAAACCTGCTTTTTTGAGAAAAGTCTTATGGGTGTTTTTAGCTCCCTCTCTTAAGGTCATACTACTGGACAAGAGCATGAATCAGACTTTCATTTTCTCAGTGTCTACACATCTGTAGTCTGAGCATGAGAATCTCCTTTCAGTCAGCCACAGAAAATAGGTAGGAAAATTATGAGTTCACCAGTAAACTAAGTTTTGGATTGTCTTAGGTAGAAACCTGTGAAAGCTCCAATGAGAGAAATGACATGTGAGAAGTACAGCCAAAACGGGATGTTAAGCATTCATCCTTTTAGTTTCTCTGATCAACTTGCTGGTATTGGGTTGAACTAACCCAAACTTGGTTCTGTGATATATGTTCTGATTCCACTTGGAAAATTCTGTGCCCAAACTAAGACCTAACAACATTCCTTCAAATTTTATTAAGGACCTCTATAAGAAATAGGACATATAGAACACTTTGTGTTTTTCTTTTCTTTTTTCTTCCTAAAAAAATGGATGAAACTGCAATTAACACTGTACTATTACTATGTATATAAAGTTATACCACCTAAGTCATTTTCAGAGGTGAAAAGACTTTTCCAAAAGTAGATTTACTTGCTTACTTTTTTTAAAAACAAGAATAAGGTTATGTATTTTACCAAATTTATGTATTCTATGGTTTTATTTGTTTTTGCCTTTGCTGCAGGAAGATAATTTTAAAACTCAATTCTCCTTTTTTTTTTTTTAAGATTTATTTATTTGTGAGAGAGAGATAGAGAATGAATGGAAGGGGCAGAGGAAGAGGGAGAGACAGCCTTGGGCAGACTCTGCGCTGAGCACAGAGCTTGACATGGAGTTTAGTCTCATGACCTTGAGATCTCCACCTGAACTGAAACCAAGAGCCCCATGCTTAGCCAAGTGAGCCACCCAGGGACCCCTCAATTATTCTTCCAGTCAGAATTTTTTTTAAAGATTTTATTAATTTATTTGATAGACAGAGATCAGAAGTAGGCAGAGAGGCAGGCAGAGAGAGAGGGGGAAACAGGATCCCTGCTGAGCAGAGAGCCCAATGCAGGGCTCGATCCCAGGACCCTGAAACCATGACCCGAGCCAAAGGCAGAGGCTTTAACCCACTGAGCCACCCAGGCACCCCTCAGTCAGAATATTTTATGTCAATATTTGCTGACTTGGCTTTTTTTTGGTTTGTGTATTCTTTTTTAACAACTTGATTGAGGTAAAATTCAGGTATAAATTAGTTATTTAAACTGTATAATCAATACTTTTTAGTAAATTTATAGAGTTCTGCAGCTATTATCACAATTCTATGCTAGAATATTTTCATCATCCCCAAAAGATCCCTTCTCCCACCCCAGGCAACCATTAATTTCTGCCTCTGTAGATGTGCCTATTTTCGATATTTCATGTAAATGGAATCCTACATTACTGGCCTTTGTGCCTGGCTTCTTTCACTGAGTGTAATGTTTTCAAGGTTCATCTATGTTGTAGCATTTATCAGTTTTTCATTTCTTTTTATTATTAAATAATGTTCTATTGTATAGATATACCACATTTTCTTTATCCATTTACCAGCTAATGGACACTTGGATTATTTTTAGGTTTTGGCTATTGACTAATGCTTCTATGAGCATTCATGAACTAGTCTTTGTTGTAGATATGTTTCTATTTATCTTGGGTAGATAACTAAGAGTAGAATTGCTGAGCTTATGGGTAATTTATGTTTAACTTTTTATAAACTGCCCAACTGTTTCTGAAGTAGTGGTACCATTTTACATTTCCATCAACAATGTATGTCCATTTCTTCATCAACACTTGCTATTATCTGCCTTTTGGATTATAGTCCTTTTTGTGGATGTGAGGTGGTTATGTCCTTGCAACTTTAATTTGAATTCCCCTAGTGACAAATGGTATCTCTTCATGTGTTTATTACATATCCATATATCTTTTTAGTGAAATGTTCATTCAAAACTTTTTTCTATTTTTAAATTTAGCTGCTCATTGTCTTATCATTGAATTGTGAGCATTCTTTATTTCATTTTATTAATATATAATGTATTATTTGCTTCAGAGTTACAGGTCTGTGAATCATCAGCCTTATATGATTCACAGCACTCACCATAGTACAATGTCCGTCACCTAGCCACCCTATCCACCCCCAACCCTAGCAATCCAGTTTGTTTCTTTAGACTAAAAGTCTCTTTTGGTTTGTCTCCCTCTTGATCCCATCTTGTTTCATTTTTTTCCCTCCTTTCCCTGAATTGACACCCTGCCCTGCCTCTTGAATTCCTGATATCAGAGAGATCATATGATATTGTCTTTTTCTGATTGACTTATTTCGCTTATCACAATACATTCTAGTTCTATTCATGTCATTGCAAATGGCAAGATTTCATTTCTTTTGATGGCTGCATAGTATTCCACCATATAGATCACATCTTCTCTATCCTTCATCTGTTGATGGTCATCTAGGTTGTTTCCATAATTTGGCTATTGTGGACATTGCTGCTATAAACATTTGGGTACACGTGCCCCTTCAGATCACTACATTTGTATCTTTAGGATAAATACCCAGTAGTACAATTGCTGGGTCAGAGGGTAGCTGTATTTTCAACTTTTTGAGGAACCCCCATACTGTTTTCCAGAGTGGCTACACCAGCTTGCATTCCCATCAACAGCGTAGGAGGGTTCCCCTTTCTCCACATCCATGCCAACACCTGTCATTTCCTGACTCGTTCCTTTTAGCCATCCTGACTGGTGTGAGGTTGTACCTCATTGGGGTTTTGATTTGTATTTTCCTGATGCTGAGTGATGTGGAACACTTTTTCATGTGTCTGTTGGCCATCTGGATGTCTTCTTTGCAGAAATGTCTGTTCATGTCCTCTGCCCATTTCTTGATTGGATTATTTGTTCTTTGGGTATTGAGTTTGCTAAGTTCTTTATAGATTTTGGATACTAGCCCTTTATCCTATATGTTGTTCCCAAATATCTTCTCCCATTCTGTATCTTTTGGTTTTGTTGACTTTTACCTTTGCTGTGCAAAGCTTTTGATCTTGATGAAGTCCCAATAGTTCATTTTTGTCCTTGCTTCCCTTGCCTTTGGCAATGTTTCTAGGAAGAAGTTGCTGTGGTTGAGTTCAAAGAGATTGCTGCCTGTGTTCTCTTCAAGTATTTTGATGGATTCCTGTCTCACATTGAGGTCTTTCATCCATTTTGAGTCTATCTTTGTGTGTGGTGTAAAGAAATGGTCCAGTTTCATTCTTCTGCATGTGGTTGTTCAATTTTTCCAACAACATTTTTGAAGAGACTTATTCCCATTGGACATTCTTTCCTGCTTTTTCAAAGATTAGTTGACCCTAGAGTTGAGGGGCCATTTCTGGGTTCTCTATTGTGTTCCATTGATCTATGTATCTGTTTTTGTGCCAGTACCATAGTGTCTTGATGATTAGAGCTTTGTAATAGAACTTGAAGTCTGGAATTGTGATGCTGCCAGTATTGGTTTTCTTTTCAACATTCCTTTGGCTATTTGAGGTCTTTTCTGGTTCCATATAAATTTTAGGATTATTTGCTCCATTTCTTTGAAAAAAATTGATGGTATTTTGGTAGGGATTACATTAAATGTGTAGATTGTTCTAGGTAGCATAGACATTTTCACAAATTTTGATCTTCCAATCCTTGAGCATGGAGTGTTTTTCCATTTCTTTGTGTCTTCCTCAATTTCTTTCCTGAGTACTTTATAGCTTTCTGAGTACAGATTCTTTGCCTCTTTGGTTAGGTTTATTGCTAGGTATCGCATGGTTTTGGATGCAATTGTAAATGGGATTGACACCTTAATTTCTCTTTCTTCTGTCTTGTTTTTATATAGAAATGCAACTATTTTCTGTGCATTGATTTTATATCCTGACACTTTACTGAATTCCTATATGAGTTCTGGAAGTTTTGGAGTGGAGTCTTTTGGGTTTTCCACATAAAGTATCATAACATCTGCAAAGAGTGAGAGTTTGACTTCTTCTTTGCCAATTTGGATACCTTTTATTTCTTTTTGTGGTTTAATTGCTGAGGGTAGGACTTCTAGTACTATATTGAATAGCAGTGGTGATAGTGGACAGCCCTGCTGTGTTCCTGACCTTAGGGGAAAAGCTGTCAGTTTTTCCCCATTGAGAATGATATTCACTGTGGGTTTTTCATAGATGGCTTTGATATATTGAAGTATGTACCCTTTATCCATACATTGTGAAAAGTTTTGATCAAGAAAGGATGCTGGGGCACCTGGGTGGCTCAGGTGGTTAAGTGGCTGCCTTTGGCTCAGGTCATGATCCCATGTTCCTGGGATCAAGTTCTGCATCATGCTTCCTGATCTGTGGAGAGCCTGCTTCTCCCTCTCCCTATGCCTGCCACTCTGCCTAGCTGTGCTCTCTATTTCTCTGACAAATAAATAAATAAAATCTTTAAAAAAAAAAAAGAATGGATGCTGTACTTTGTCAAATGCTTTTTCAGCACCTATTGAGAATATCATATGGGTCTTGTTCTTTCTTTTATTAATGTATAATATCACACTGATTGATTTATGGATGTTGAAACATCCTTGTAGCCCAGGAATAAATCCTACTTGGTCGTGGTGAATAATCCTTTAATGTACTGTGGTTCCTATTGGCTAGTATTTTGGTGAGAATTTTGTATTTGTGTTCATCAAGGATATTGGTCTCTAATTCTCCTTTTTGATGTGGTCTTTGTCTGATTTTTGGGATAAAGGGAATTCTGGCCTCATAAAATGAGTTTGGAAGTTTTCCTTCCATATTTTTTGAACAGTTTCAGCAGAATAGTTATTATTTAGTCTTTAAATATTTGGTAGAATTCCTCTGGGAAGTTGTCTGGCCCTGGGCTCTTGTTTGTTGGGAGATTATTGATGACTCCTTCAATCTCCTTACTGGTTGTGGGTCTGTTCAGGTTTTCTATTTCTTCCTGGTTCAGTTTTGGTAGTTTATATGAATGTAGGTATGCCTTCATTTCTTCAAGATTGTCAAATTTGCTGGTGTAAAGCTGCTCATAATATGTTCTTATAATTGTTTGTATTTCTTTGGTGTTGGTAGTGATTGCTCCTCTTTCATTCATGATTTTATTAATTTGGATCCTTTCTCTTATCTTTTGTAAATTTCTTTTCAGTGTTCCAGAATTCATTGTTTATGCACCACACCCAGTGCTCCATGCAACATATGCCCTCCACAATACCCACAACTAGGCTCACCCAGCCTCCTATTCCCCTCCCCTCTGATACCTTCAGTTAGTTCCTCAGAGTCCACAGTCTCTTATTGTTCATCTCCCCCTCCAATTTCCCCCAACTCCCTTCTTCTCTCCATCTCCCCATGCCTTTTCTTTTTGATAAGCCTGGCCAGGAGTTTATCAATCTTATTAATTTTTTCAAAGAACAAGCTCCTAGTTTCATTGATTTGTTCTATTGTTCTTTTGGTTTCTATTTCATTGATTTTTCTCTGGTCTTTATGATTTCTCTTCTCCTGCTGGGTATAGGCTTTCTTTGTTGTTCTTTCTCCAGCTACTTTAGGTGTAGGGTTAGGTTGTGTACTTGTGACTTTGTTTCTTGAGAAAGGCTTGTATTGCTATTTACTTTCCTCTTAGGACCACCTTTGCTGCATCCCAAAGATTTTGAACAGTTTTATTTTCATTTTCACTTGTTTCCATGACTTTTAAAAATTCTTCCTTAATTTCCTGGTTGACCCAGTGTCCATGTATTTGAGTTCTTTCTAACTTTCCTCTTGTGATGAGTTCTAGCTTTAAAGCATTGTGGTCTGAGAATATGCAGGGAATGATCCCAATCTCTTGGTACTGTTTGAGACCTGATTCGTGATCCAGGATGTGATCTATTCTGGAGAATGTTCCATGTGCACTAGAGAAGAATGTGTATTCTGTTGCTTTGGGATGAAATGTTCTGAATATATCTGTGATGTCCATCTGGTCCAGTATGTCATTTAAGGCCTTTATTTACTTGTTGATCTTTTGCTTAGATGATCTGTCCATTACAGTGAGAGGGATATTAAAGTTCTATACTATTATGGTATTATTGTCGATGTGTTTCTTTGATTTTGTTATTAATTGGTTTATATAGTCAGTTGCTTCTATGTTAGGGGCATGGATATTTAAAATTGTTATATCTTCTTGTTGGACAGACCCTTTAAGTATGATATAGTGTCCTTCCTCATCTCTTATTATTGTCTTTGGCTTAAAATCTAATTTGTCTGATATAAGGATTTTCTTCCCAGCTTTCTTTTGTTGTCCATAAGCATGGTTAATTGTTTTCCACTTTAAATCTGGAGGTGTCTTGGATCTAAAATGAGTTTCTTGTACATAGCATATCAATGGTTTTTTTTTTTTTAATCCATTCTGATACCCTGTGTCTTTTGATTGGGGCATTTAGCCCATTTACATTCAGGGTAACTATTAAAAGATATGAATTTAGTGCCATTTATTGCCTGTGTTGTTATATATATATATTACTGTATATTGTCTCTGTTCCTTTCTAGTCTCTTACTTTTAGGCTCTCTTTTTGCTTAGAGGACCCCTTTCAGTATTTTCTGTAGGTCTGGTTTGATGTTTGAAAATTCTCTTAATTTTTGTTTATCCTAGAAGCTTTTTATTTCTCCTTCTATTTCCAGTGACAGCTTAGCTGGATATAGTATTCTTGGCTACATATTTTTCTCATTTAGTGCCCTGAATGTATCATGCCAGTCCTTTCTGGCCTGCCAGTCTCTGTGAACGGGTCTGATGCCAATAACATTTCTACTATTTATGTTACGGACCTCTTGTCCTGAGCTGCTTTCAGGATTTTCTCTTTGTCACTGAGACTTGTGTGTTTTACTATTAGATGACAGGGTGTTGACCTATTTTGTTGATTTTTGAGGGGGGGTTCTCTGTGCCTCCTGGATTTGGATGTTCGTTCCCCTCACCAAATTAGGGAAATTCTCTGCTATAATTGCTCCCAAATACCTCTGCCCCTGTCTCTTTCCTTGTCTTCTGGGATCCCAATTATTCTAATATTATTTTATGTTACAGTATCACTTATCTTTTGAATCCTCTGCTCATGGTCCAGTAGTTATTTATCTCTCTTTTTGTCAGTTTCTTTATTCTCTATCATTTGGTCTTCTATATCACTATTTCTTTCTTCTGCTGCATTTATCTAGCATCAAGAGCCTCCATTTTTGATTGCACCTAATTTTTTAATTTCAACTTGGTTTGATTTAGTTCTTTTATTTTTCCAGAAAGGGATTTTTTTTCTCCAGGAAGGGGTTTTCTAGTATTTTCCATGCTTTTTTCAAGCCCAGCTAGCACCTTGATAATCATCATTCTGAACTCTATTTCTGACATATTACTAATGTCTGTATTGATTAGGTGCCCAGCTGTTGGTACTGCCTCTTGTTCTTTTTTTTTTTTTTTTTTTTGAGGTGAGTCTTTCCACCTTGTCATTTTATCCAGTAAAGAATAGATGAATGAGGGAACAAAATACTAAAAGGGTAACAACGACTTGTGAGAAATATACACTAACCATATCAGAAGAGACCTGAAACCAGGGAGAGAAGAAAGGAGAAAATAAAATCTATCTATCTATCTATCTATTATTATCTATATATCTAGATAGATAGATATGGGACTGGTGTATAGACTAGAGCCACACACTTGATTTTAGGTGTATTTTGGTCTGCTAGAAGAAACTTCCTCCCAAATTTTTAATGTGGGATTTTAAAGAAAGAAAAACTTATATATAGAGAGAAATAAGAGTAAACATGATGACAGGATGATATATGGTTGTAAAGATGAGACTTAGAAAAGATTCTAAAAGAAGAATTTATAAGATAATAGGCTGGTTGGAAAAAGAAGAAAGAATGTGATCAGGCTAGAGATTAGAACAAAGGCATATGTCATATTTTGGGTATATTTTGATCTGTTAGAAGAAACTGTATCCCAAAATTTAAAGAAAGAAAAACCTATATGTATATAAAAAATAAGGTTAAATACAATGAAGGGATAGAATATGATTATAACAATGAAAATTAAAAAAGATTTTTAAAAAAGGTATTAATAAAATAAAATAGTTAACAAAAAATTTAAAATAGGAAAGAGGAAAAATTTTAAAAAGTACACTAAGAAAAAATTAAATAAAAAAAATTAACTTTGGTAGACTAAAGAATCAAGGGAAAAGAGCCCTGAATTCTGTATGTTGCATTCCCCTAGCTCTGGAGTTCTGCAGTTCTCATTGATTAGTGAGCTTGGTCTTGGATGGATGTTCTTGCTGATCTTCTGTGGGTGGGTCCTGCTGCAGTGATTCTCAAATGTCTTTGCCTGAGGTGGAATTGCACTGCCTTTGCCAGGGGCCAGGCTAAGCAATCTCCTCAGTTTTGCTCTCAGTAGTTTTTGTTCCTGAACACTTTCTGTACAGCTTTAGAGGAGGAGAATGAAGATGGCAGCCTCTCAAACTCCAGCCCCCTAGGAGCTGAATGTTCAGGGCCCCACTCCTCAGCATACCCTCAAAGAAAAGCAGTCAATCCTGTTTCCCTGGTCTGTGGCCACACTCCATGCTCACCCAGGCTGTGACCAAGCATTTCTATATCTGGTGTATGGCCCCATTTGGAATCTCCAAATCTAGCAAACTCCTGCAGCACACTCCATTGCCGCTCCTCCTGGAGGAGAAAAGATGGGGGGGTCTCCCCAGATCTACCACTTGTGGGGTCGCTCCTCAAAGAGCAGTGTCCTGACTGTACCTCAGATCATGGTTTAAGGTAACCCCAGGCTGAGAGGTCACTCCTTGTATCCGTCTCTGTAGCTGGCTTCCCTGCTCTGATATGTGGGAGCTCTGCCATACTCAGACACCCCGGTCTTTTTGTAACCCCGAGGGTCCTGAGACCACACTATTCCTGTGAGTTTTCTACCTCCCCACCCCCACCCTGGCTTAGCCTCTAGAGTGATGTCCCTCAGTGGAGCAGATTTCTAAAAGTTCCAATTTTGTGCCCCACTACTTTACCATTAGCTGGGAGCCGGCACCTCCCCCCCATGGTCTATCTTCCCTTATATCTCCTTGGATTCACTTCTCTGCACAGCCTGCATTCCAGAAAGTGGTTGCTTTTCTGTTCCTAGAATTGCTGCTCTTCTTCTCTTCGATTTCCTGTTGAGTTTGTAGGTGTTCAGAATGATTCAATAACTAATGAGCTGAACTTTTGGGACCCAAGGACATTTAGCTCTCCTACTCTTCTGCATTCTTGCCCTTCTTCCCTGTGAGTGTTCTTTATATAATCTGGTTATAAGTCTTTTATCAGATATATATTTTTGGAAATATTGTCTCCTAGCGTGTGGCTTATCCTTTTATTTTCTTAATGGTGTCTTTTGAAGTGCAAAGCCTTTTAAGTTTTTATGAAGTCCAATTTACCAATATTTTGTTTTATGGATAGTGCTTTTGATATCATATCTAAGAAATCTTTGCTTAACCCAAGTTACAAGGATTTTCTCCTATGTTTTCTTCTAAAAGTTGTATAGTTTCACTTTTATTTTTTATTATTTTAGTTATTTTTAAGTAGGCTCCATGTCCAGTGTGGTGTTCAATGTGGGGCTCAAACTCACAACCGAGATTAAGACCTGAGCTGAGATCAAGAGTTGAACACTGAATTGATGGAAACACCCAAGTGCTCCAAAATTTGTGTAGTTTTAATTCTTACTTGTAGTAAAGGATGTTAGGTCTATGATTCATTTTGTCTATAAAATTTGTTAATTTTTGTGTATAGTTTGAAGTAAGGGTGTAAATTAATATTTTTCCTTGTGGGTATCCAGTTGTCTCAGCAGCATATGTTGAAAAGATGTTCTTGTAATTGTTGACTCTGCTTTTATTACATTTGTGCCTTTAAAGAAAATGTTGGGCACAAAGAATGTGTGAAAGAAGATGAAGAGATTCTTCTGTGTTGAAGTTTTAAACACTGACATTAGATAATCAACATCTGGTTGATGTTTTAAAGGATAACTTGAACTACAATTTTATTTCATTTCATTTCCTTCATCTCCCCCATTCCCTCCCTGACTCTCCACTGAACATCTGTTTCTCTTCTGTGAGAGGAAGTGAAAAATTGAGGTCAGGCATAAACACAACCTCTCTTTATTGTATTGTTCCCTTTTAAGTTAAAAAAAAAAAAAAGAAAAGAAAAAAGAAAACAAAACCCCACCCTGCTGGGGTCAGTTTAGCACTGAATTACCCTATATCTACAGATATGTGGCAGTTTTTGGAAGCTGGCTTTCCCCAGGAAGCAGAACTGCTCTAGTTCTCGGTGTTATGTAACAAATCCCGTGTGTCACTTTCAAGGATGCTAACAGGAGTCAAGACACACCATCCTTCTAATATCAAAGAACTTTTCTTTATATTTGCTTTATTGATGAGTTTTTCACAAGAAATACCTTTAGAGATACCACTGGAGTTGGGAGTCCTCCCCATCAGTTCCCACATGTATCTATGGTGCTGGCTAGAGGTAACTCCAAATAAAAACATGTTCAGTTGACTTCTGACTTCACTAATACAAGCTAGCAAGACCAGCATTACTGGGGAAGTCTATCCCTAAAAAAAGCACCATCCATTTTGCTATTTTAAGTCTTTGCAAAGAGCAGGATGATCTTGCTTTGTGGAAATTTAGAGTTCCTCTGTTCTTTGGTGCTGACCTAGCAGCTATAACTGGGGTACGTTTCTACTCTGGCTTTGCCAAAGATCCCTCACAATCAGGCTGTGGCATAATTATAATAATGATGACAATAATAATAATGCAGTAGTTAATATGTATACAGTACTTATGCACCACACACTTCTTCCTTGCCTTACATATATTAACTCATTTAACTGTGTTCTGGAGGCATACATTAAAGCTGTCATTGTTGGGGGAATAGCTGTAGAAGCTATTTTGTTAGTTTGGAATATGATGAATTACCTGCTAGAAGAAAAGGCTTGGGACAAGGCTTGAGGGATAAAGTTGAACCAAATGGTCCTTTTTTGGGTCCCATACATTTTTCAGCTTAGAACTCATTTGAGGGACACTGGGGTGGCTCAGTTGTTAAGTGTCTGCCTTCAGCTTAGGCCATGATCCCAGCATCCTGATGTCCACATCAGGCTCTCTGCTCAGTGGTGGGGGTTCCTGCTTCTCCTCTCCCTCTGTCTGCCATTCTGCCTACTTGTGCTCTCTCTCTGTCAAATAAATAAATAAAATCTTAAAAAAAAAAAAAAGAACTCATTTGAGGGAAAAGTAATGGGTAGGAAAAGTTGGTTTTTATCACCTTACTTTGGTTAGATATATTCTTTTGATATTCTTCCTCAAAAACTTCCAGAGTCCCCATCCACTTCCATCTCCAGGCCCCCACTTCAGTGGCCTGGCTCTGGGCCACTCTAGGGCTGTCTAGGGCTTGATCTTGGCAGGTTGGCTCCCCATTAGTGTTTTCCTGCTCTGTGTTTCAGTGTGGAAGCCATTTGCTGGGAAGGGGCCGTTTCAGCATCAAGGGGGAGGTCTTTTAAAATTCTAGACCACCGTTGATCAGAACCAGGAATTCCACTTACTTTAAGATTCAGTTAGTATACAAACATTCTGTCTATTTTTAAGCTTTTAGACAATTATTTACATTTTAGTACAAGATTCAAGAGCAAGTTTCTTGGGAGAAAAGAAAAAGAGAGGAGAGATTCTGGGCGGGTGGGGGGGAGCTAAAAGAAACAACAAGGAGGGCCACAGAAGGGAAGAAAAGTTAGAGAGCCTTTTGTACCTCAAATTTTTTCTGAGGACAGTAGGGTGTGGGTAGGTCCTTCATTGCTAGTCTCTAAGTCTCACCAGCACTGTAATAGTGGCCTTCTTCAAATGTGCACTCACCTTTGTTGCCTGACTCAGAGGAATGACTCAAATGGTGAGAATGTCCAGACACGTAAGAAAGGAGACAGGTTATTTCAGATGGGGGTGGGGAACTAGTTTTGGACAGGTAGTTCCTGGAGCCATCAGAGAAAATA
This sequence comes from Mustela putorius furo, assembly GCF_011764305.1. Lineage (NCBI taxonomy): Eukaryota > Metazoa > Chordata > Mammalia > Carnivora > Mustelidae > Mustela > Mustela putorius. The sequence goes on from NW_025421987.1 coordinate 28,247,516, forward strand.
TGCGCTAGGTGGCTCTCTCTATTACTGATACATTGATCCTGTTAAGTGGGGAGCATGACCAAGATGGCTCTAGTTTCCTCAGCTTGACCAAACTTGAAGCAGGTTTCTAACTGACAGTAGGTCACTGACCTTCTTGTCTTAGAACATTTATTTTAGAAAACTTATAGTTGCAAATTCTCTATTTGCCCATTTGAGATGTAAATCTTTCCCTGGCCTCTTGTCCTTTAATAACCCAGAACCATCTGTTTTAAGGACTTAGGAGCCATTCTTTGGAATGTTATCAGGTCTCCCAGTTTCTGTAGGAGGGTAGGAGCCTAAACTGGTAAGCGTCAATTAGCAAACACAGATGGCCTAATCACATTGATCAAACTTCCTTAACATCCTTAACAGTATTTTCTACTAGTTCATCTCAGCCCTTAAAAACCCTCCTGCTTTTTTGTTCCTAGGGAAGTTAAGCTCTCTCTCTCTCTTATTGCAATAGACTTGGATTATGTCTTCTTCCTTTCCTGTTAAACTCAGTTCTGTGTAATTTTTCTTTGACATACAGAAACTTACACAACATTTATTAAACTGACTCTCAGTATCTTTCTTACCAAGAAAACAGGATAACTCTATCATGGTTTGGACTCATTATTGAGGGTCTGACACGTAAAACATTTCATATGCTAATAATCACCTTCAATAAATCCAAAACCCAAACCAGAATGCATCTCATCTTTCTTTGCCATGAGATACTTTAGATAAGTATAGATACACGATGTCAAACACACATAGACACACACACAATTAGTAATAGCTATCACGTTTTGTAGGCCTATTATGTACTCTGTATATGTAGTACTTTATACACATTTCCCTTTTTGATCCTTATAGTATTTCTATGACTTAGGTATCATTATTTATCTCACAGATGAGGGAGCCAATGCTTAGAAGATGAAGTAACTACTTCAAATTCCTGTCAGAAGTGGGGTTTGAACCCAGTCAATCAGTATATGAATCATGATATCACATTTTTAATGATTGTCTTTCAAGGATTCACCGAGCTACCCTGTTAGGATTCTGGCCCAGGGGGAAACCTGTATTTCCAGGAGGAATTAAGGAAGAACTTCTGTCAAATTGTCTCTCTATCCTACCTCCCAGAAGTATTTTAGAAGATTATACTATTCCTTAGAGAACCTCATTAGTGAGCCCAACTCTCCTTTTCCCTTGTACATGTCACCTGTAATTTCTGCTTTGGGGCCTAGCTCAATCTCTTGAAGCCGACACTCTGATCTTCATTTCAGGGCCAACCTGACAAGGACAGTTGGTAATCTCTCCTGGTGCTTCTAACACATAGTATGCATTTCTTCAGTGGACCATGAAGATGGTAGCAACTTCTTCTCTGACTCACATATAGGAGGAGATGCCAACATTTTTTCTGTCATTCTGTCTACGCTTTACCTATTAGAAGCACTTGGGTGGTGAATACAACCCAACAATGCACTGCGATGTTCCTAGCTCAAAACCCATGACATCAGAGGCATAGCAGTAAACAGAGCATTAGAAAGCAGACAGCAATGGTTTCTACTTATTCCAAAATACAGCAATGCCAGAGAAATACATTTCTGTTAGAAAACCTGTCTTTCTAGCTCCCTCTCCTTCCCTGATGTGGAAGGAAAAAGACCTTTCCAGAACTGACTAACTTGAGTAACTTTTGTATCAGCATGCTTAAAAGTGTCACAAACGTTTTAGAAGCATCACACTACCTAGAAGAAGTATTTCTGGGCTCTGAGGGGGTCCTTGTTCTAAGGAGGTGACAAGTCTTATTTTTACTCGGGAGCCTGCCCTCTCTCCTGTGGAACTCATTCCATGAGCCTGTGGAAAGCACTCTATAGGTTATGTACCTCAGTCACTTGGATTCAGGGGAGCGATGGTGAGGTCACTAAAATGCCTCCAACTCGTCATCTTCTTCCCTGTGGGAGGGGCTCCCTCTCACTTGTCCTGTGACATATATAGCTCTAGTTTTGGAATTAACATAAAAATTTTACTTCTGTTTATCATGGTGTCACTTCTAGATATTTTTTAGTATTGATGAGATGTTTTGTAGAAATCCACATATACTGTCATAGATAAGGAAATTTTAAATGATTTAAAATAATAATTTTCAGGGCGCCTGGGTGGCTTAGTGGGTTAAAGTCTCTGCCTTTGGCTCAGGTCATGATCCCAGGGTTCTGGGATCGAGCCCCGCATTGGGCTCTCCACTCAGTGGGGAGCCTGCTTCCTCCTCTTTCTGCCTTCCTTTTTGCCTATTTGTGATCTCTGTCAAATTAAAAAAGAAAAATTTCCATAATTTATAAGCACTTGTGGAACATTTGGAAAGTACAGAAAAGAAAAAAAAATTACCTTGATGAGATGTTTTGTAGAAATCAACATATGCTGTCCTAGATAAGGAAAGGTTAAATGATTTTAAAATAATAATTTTCCCTAATAATAAGCACTTTGTGAGAAATTTGGAAAGTACAGAAAAGAAAAAAAAATACTCACAATTGCATCAACCCAGAACCAACCATTGCTAATAGGTTTTTTTTGTTGTTGTTTTTTTCTTTTTGGTCTTTTATTCTGTAGCTCTGTTGTTTTCAAGTGAAAAGATAGGACTCCTGCTCAAAAGGAACTTAAAACTTTAAGGGCAACACAAAGGAGAAAATAAGATGCAATAAAATTGAAAACCAGGTAACACATGGGATGATATGATGATGATAAAAGCAGCTCCAATCCTTCTATGAACATATCCACTCAATTTTGATTTTAAAATAAAATTCTAAGAATCCACATAGAGAGTCAATTCAGAAAAGTAAGTCAGTCTTTCTCTGAAGCTTCTAGCATACAAGCAACAGTTAATTAATGGCTACAAAATAGTAAGTGGGTGAGCATAATCAAAACAGCCAATGACTAACTTGGGGATTAGTTATAAGCCTAGCCTATCAAATCATCAAATTATGATTTGATATATACTATATTTTTGATAGGCTCATTGATTTCTTCAGGAATCTGTGATACATATACTGCCTGGAATCAGTCTTTTCCTGCCTTGTCTGCCACTCTCTGTGTATCCACAGGAAAGTCACTTCACCTCTTTACTGTTATTTTTTCACCTATAAAATAGGGAAATTAGGTTGCTGTGAGTACTAAATGAGAAAAATCCACCAAATGGAATTAATACAGCCCCTGGTGCATAATAAACTCTCATGAAATGCTAGGCATTATTAGTAGTGTAAGACAGTGGTTAAGAGAACAAGCTTTTATCAAACTGCCTTGCCACTCTTGTGGCTTTTTTCCTACTTGCTTGTAGGAGCAGATCACCAACAATGACCTCAATTGAATGAACCTTTTTGTTCCAAGAGTTTGAAAATGAACAGTTTTTGTCTTTGAATTGCTTTAAAATAATAATTTATTAATCAAGGTAGGCATTTTGCTAAGTGCTTCTGGGAAGTCCAGAGTTTTCTAATGAAGACTTTTCATCAATAAAGGCTCTTAGAGAGTAGCAGCTATTTACTATTGATGAAACCACATACATTTTCACCATTAAGATGGCAAACCCCCCAAAAGCAGTTTTTTCTCTTAGAAAATGTAATGTTGGGTATGTTTGGAGTCCGTTACAACTTGACTTTTTGCAGCCCTCAGAGCTGCCCCCAGGGTGGGAAGATGGAGAAAAGAAACAGACAGTATCTGAAATTATGTTACACTCTGTGACATTTATGGAAATGTCAAGAACTTTTTACCCAGTATTTAGTGTTGAGCATGAGATTAAGATGATTTGTTAAAATATACATCTTAAAAACTAATATTGTTTTTATATTCCATAATTAAATGATGCTTACTTCAGAAACTTAGAAAGTAGGAACAAGAAAAAAGAAAAAACAAATCTTAACATTTTAAGGCACTTCCTTCCAAGCTTTTATATAAATAGTTATATCTAAATATGTATTTATAGTTTTAATATGGATCTTCTGGTTTCTAAATTCCTAAAGAAGCAGTAACTTGACTTACTTGGGTTTGCTGGGCATTATTTGTTTTCAGAAGACCTTGCTATGACTGTTGGAGGAGCTTAGTGCTTCAAAATTACTGTTGGTTCCTCTTGAGTTCTTATGGGGTAGGATCTTGCTACCCAAAGTGTGATTTGGAACCAATAGCATCAGTATCACCTGGGAGCAGATTAAGAAATGAACAATTTTTGATCCCACTTCAGACCTAGTTAATCCCAGCTGCATTTTAATGTGATTTCTGGGTGACTTGTATGCACATTAAATTTTGAGGTACCCGGGAGGCTCAGTGGGCTAAATATCCAACTCTTGTTTTCAGATCACGTAGTGGTCTCAGGGTTGTAAGATTGAACCCTGCATCCAGCTCCTTGCTGGGTGTAGAGCTTGTTTAATATACTCTCTCTCCCTCTCCTTCTGCCCCTTCCTCCATCCCTCTCTAAAAAAATTGGGTAACATTACTATAGGAACAACTGGACAAAGTATTTTTTCTCTTAAAAGTCAGTTGTTGAAGGGTTAATTAGTCCCTATTCTCTGAACAACATCCTCTCCTACCAATCAGCACCTTCCTGAGTTCTTACTTCTATAAAAGTCCTGTTGGGACAAACCCCATTAGAGATCCTCCAAACAGCCTGCAGGAAAAAGTTTTGTTAGTTCCCCCAGCCAGCAGATGAAAGCCACAGAATGAATCTGGGACATACCAACACACCACTATAACTCCATAAATCTAAAGGCTGTATTGTTCAGCATTTTATTACTTTATTAAACACTTTTCCTGGGCTCACTGTTGAATAACCAGGAAATGGTGTTCAGCCAATCAAAACCCAGCCATAAAGTTGATCAATACTATCCTCATCAGCAGGGATCTATTGACTTGGAGAACTGAGGCTGACCTAAAGAACAACAAAACAACATATTTGGACATGGAGCAGCTTTTTAGATGGGAGTAAACATGTGCTTTTCTCATCCTCATATCCTTCATTTTCTGGAATAGGAACTTCCCTACAAAACAGGGTTATGGCAATTTCCCAATGAGCATGACTAATAATAATATTAACAGCCTATATTTGAGAGCATTTTATGATTCACAAAGTACTATAGCAGTGCTCCTCAAACTTTAATGTGCATATAAATTACCCAGAGATCTTGTTAAAATGAGGATACTAATTGAGTAGATCTGCAGTGGGGCCTGACTTGTCTTTTTAACAAATTCGCAGGTGGTGCTAATATTGCTGGTTCACAAACCCTATTTTGAGGAGTAGGTTCTTTTTTTTTTTTTTTTTTTTTTTTTTTTTTTTTTTTTTTTAAGATTCCATTTATTTATTTGACAGAGAGAGATCACAAGTAGGCAGAGAGGCAGACAGAGAGAGAGAAGAGGAAGCAGGCTCCCTGCAGAGCAGAGAGTCCGATGCCGGACTTGATCCCAGGACCCTGAGACCACGACCCGAGCCGAAGGCAGCGGCCCAACCCACTGAGCCACCCAGGCGCCCCGAGGAGTAGGTTCTTAACCATGATTTCTCTTGAGACTCACAGAAATTCTGTGAGGTAGGTAGAGCGGGCAATTTTTTCCCTTTCCCCATGAGAATATTGGCTCTAAGAGGGTAAAGGTTTGCTCATTGCTATACCCCAAGTACCAATAATAGTAAGCACTCAATAAATTTTTGTGGGATGAATGAGTGACTGCATCTTAATTTTATCGAGGAATTTAGGAAATGCTTTAACCAAATCACAGTTTAATAGAAGTGGCATTTGAACCCAAGAACCATCCTGTTCTCTTTATTTATGAGTCTGTTTCTGGTTTTGTTTGCTTGGTTGCTTGTTTGTTCATTGGTTTTGCTTATTAGATTTTACATATAAATGAAATCATATATTAAAAAAAAAGAAGCCAGTTAAATCAAAGTTTGGTTCCAACTAAATCTACTTTAGTGGGTTGACTTTCTTTCCCTCTTTTCTCCTCCTCCTCTTTCTACTTCTTTGGTAAAGGTAAATTTTTTGAAGAAATTTTTAAAATTGAAGTATAACACAGAAAAATGGCCCAAAGATAAGCATAGAATTGACTATCCTTTACAGTGGGAACATACTCCTAGAACCAGCTCTGTAGACACCTGTTTCATATCCACTCTCAGCCATTGCTCTCTCCTTCAGAGGAGATTAACCCTCAATATTAATTAATTATATTAACTTGATTAATATAGCAGTAACTTGTTCATTTTCACTTTACAGTATTCCATTGTTCATATTCCATGAATGTACCACAATTTATCATACGTTTCACTGTTGATGAGCATGAGGGTTGATTCCAGTTTTTGGCTAAGGAATTACTTATCCAAAAGTGCTACTTCACTTAAGTGCTACTGTGGACATCTTGTACATGATTTTTGGTGAACGTAAGTAAATTTTTCTTTGAAATATATACTAGACACGGAATATTTCTGAATATCTACAATATTCAGTTGTAGATATTGCTAGCCAAACATCTTTTCAAAGTGGTTGTATTAATTAATTCTTTTGTCTTTTAAAAAATTTGTAATGTTGATTAAATTCCTTAGGTAATCATTAATTTTTTTTAACCTTTTGCTGCATGAAGAGTTATGATGACTTTATTACTATGACTTGTGGATCAGGGTGGTGGATTGAGGACATATATTTGCTTTTCTTCCTTCAAACACCTCATAAGGGGCACCTGGGTGGTTCAGTGGGTTAAAAGCTCTGCCTTCAGCTCAGGTCATGATCCAAGGATCCTGGGATGGAGCCCACCATCGCATTGGGCTCTCTGCTCAGTGGGGAGCCTGCTACCAACCCGCCCCCACGCCCCCGCCGCCTGCTTCTCTGCCTGATTGTAATTTCTGTCTGTCAAATAAATAAGTATCTTAAAAAAAAAACCCTCATAAAATAACAATAAATAGGTTTTTTTGGAGAAAGGTATAAACCTAAAAAGATAAAGAAAATGAGAGAGGAAATAATATCAACACAATTTGGATAGTTAAGAAGGCTGAATCCTATACCAGCAGGTAGTTGAAAAGTAACCTGATTTACAACACAGAATCCCTAAAAGCTTGAGGAATTGGCACATAGGTACTCCTGGGAGAGGGAGGATAGTGCTAAAAAGGACAGTATTGATTTTAGTCTATCTAAAAAACAGTTAGATCTACCCCCATCTCCCAATCAACAGACTCAGAATTGTTTTCTGCTCCAACCTACCTGTAGGAAGTCTGAGGAAAATTATCACTGGAGAGTATAAAAGGGAAGGACCCTGTGCTAGGATTTGTCAGACACAGTTGAGGGTGGAAGTATGATGCTGGAAACATAGGGATTAAGCAAATTATATTCTGAATACTGACCCCCGCTCCCAACCTCCTGTAGCCTCTTTTACACTTAGCTCCCAAAATGTTGATGAGAAGGCAAATATCTTCCAGAAAGGAGACTGGAAGATTCTTCTCTAGGAATTTGACTAGACCAAGAAGAAAGAAGTAATGGTACTGATATTTGGAGAGGAGGCACTCCAAGGAAATGGTCCAGCTAGATCATCAGGTACTGTGAAGCCCACAGTATTCAAATGTTAGCCATGGGCTCAGAACTTCTTATTGGCTCTTTTAGGACCCCACTGAAATATGAGTAGGCAAGCAAAGCCTTGCTAGCTGAGATTAAGATTTCAGCATAAAACAGAGATCAAAACAAACATACAGGAAAAAAAAAAAAAAAGGAACCTGGAAGAATAGAAGATTTTTCAGGGGAAAGACTATTCAAAATAATCACCACTAATGTTCTCAGGGAGAGATAAGATTGGCATTACATTCATGAAATAAGAACAGGTTGCTTTAAAAAAGGACAACTGGGGGCCCTGGGCTGGCTCAGTCATTAAGCATCTGCCTTTGGCTCCGGTCATGATCCCAGGGTCCTGGGATCAAGTCCTGCATCGGGCTTCCTGTTCAGCGGGAAGCTTCCTTCTCCCTCTCCCACTCTACCTGCTTGTGTTCCCTCTTTCTCTGTCTCTCTCTCTCTGTCAAATAAATAAATAAAATTTTTAAAAAAATAAAAAAGGACAACTGGGGACACAGAAATTAAAAATATGGTTATAGAAATAAAAAGCTCATTGGGGGCACCTAGGTGGCTCAGTCAGTTAAGCATCTAACTCTTGATTTCCGCTCAGGTCATGATCTCAGGATCGTCAGATCCAGCCCCAGGTTGGGCTCTGCACTGGGTATAGAGCCTGCTTAAGATTTCTCTCCCTCTGCTTGCCCCCCACCCCATGTGTGTGCATACTCCCTCTCTCTCAAACAAAACAAAACAAAAAAAGCTCAACAGAACAGTGGAAATATAAAGCTGAGGAAATTTAAAAGTTGAGCTAAAAGGAAAAGAGATAGAAAAGAGAAGAGAAAATATAATAAGATCAGAATACCAGATCATGGGGGCTAATCCTTTATAATAGGAGTATAATAGGACTTCCAAAAGGAGAGGAAGAAAGGGGAAAATAGAAAAAGTTCATTATTCAAATCGTTAAAGAAATTTTTCTAGAACTTAAGTTTAGAGTTTTCAGGTTGAAAGGATCCATAGATTGCCTAGCAGGATGGATTAAAAATAGACTCATTCTAGGGCACATTATTTTGTTAACTTCACAATACTGGGGAAATCAAAACAGTCTACAAAGTTCCATAAATTAAAACAAGTCATATACCAAACATTACAAAATCAGTATGCTGAGGGATTTCTCAATAGAAATAACAGAGGCTAGAATATAATGGAACAGTACCTCCAAATTTTTGAGGAAAAATGATTTCGAATCTAGAATTCTATATTCAGCCAAATTCATAAACAAATGTGAGGCTATATATACAATGGAGTATTATGCCTCCAACCGAAAGAATGAATACGTAACTTTTTTTTTCATTTTTTATTTTTTATTAACATATATTTTTATCCCCAGGGGTACAGGTCTGTGAATCACCAGGTTTACACACTTCACAGCACTCACCAAAGCACATACCCTCCCCAATGTCCATAATCCCACCCCCTTCTCCCAAACCCCCTCCCCCCAGCAACCCTCTGTTTGTGAGATTAAGAGTCTCTTATGGTTTGTCTCCCTCCTGATCCCATCTTGTTTCATTTTTTCCTTCTCTACCCCCCACGTTGCCTCTCAAATTCTTCATTTCAGGGAGATCATATGATAATTGTCTTTCTCTGATTGACTTATTTCACTCAGCATAATATCCTCTAGTTCCATCCATGTCATTGCAAAGGTCAAGATTTCATTTCTTTTGATAGCTATATAGTATTCTATTGTTCATATATACTACATCTTCTTTATCCTTTCATCTGTTGATGGAAATCTAGATTCTTTCCATAGTTTGGCTATTGTGGACATTGCTGCTATAAACATTTGGATGCATGGGGCCCTTTGGATCACTACTTTAAATCTCATTTTTATTATTTACTTTTTTCTAAGTGTAATTTTTGGCTTAATTAACATGTTCCCTCCTACGGCTCCCTTTTTTTAGCTTCTGAAAGTTGATGCTTAGCACTTTAATTTTCAGTCTTTCTTCTTTTCTAATATAGGATTTTAGAACTACCAATTTCCCTCCAATTTCTGCTGTAGCTGATTTACGCAATTTTGTTTATGGTACTCTTATTATTAATCAGTTCTATGTTTTTTCTATTTTCCAACTTAATTTCTTTGATCCATGAGCAACTTAGTTTATTGATTTGCAAACATATGGGATTTTCTCATTGTCTTTCTAGATAGTGGTGTCAAGTTTAACAACATTGTGGTGTGGTAAGAGACTATTCTTTGAGTGAAAACAGTATTTTGGTATTTTTTGAAATGTGCTTTAAGAAGGAAGGCAGTGTGCTTGAAAATTGTGCTTCAAAAGAAAACAAGTTCTGCAGTTCGGAGTGAATTGTTCTCTCTCTCTCTCTCTATACACACACACACACACAAATATATATTTAACTTTTTAAAATATATATTTATCTTAAATCTTAATTATGCTATTTAGCTATCTGTAATTAAATTTTTTCTATGTCTTTGCTGATTTTTTGTATTCTTGATCTATCAAATACAGAGAAATTTGTTAAACTATCCCTATATGATATTGCCTTTATCTATTTCTCTTGCTACCTTTTGCCTTAAATACTTTGAGGTGTCAAATGTTGCATAAAAATTTAAGATTATTTTTTAAATTTAATTTTTTCAGTGTTCCAAAATTCATTGTTTATGCACCATACCCAGTGCTCCATGCAATATGTGCCCTCCTTAATACCCACCACCAGGCTCACCCACCCCCACTCCCTCCTCTCTAAAATCCTTAGTTTGTTTCTCAGAGTCCACAGTCTCTCATGGTTCATCTCCCCATCCGATTTCTCCCAATTCATTTTTCCTTTCCTTCTACTAATGTCCTCCATGTTATTTTTTTATGCTCCACAAGTAAGTGAAACCATATGATAATTGACTTTCTCTGCTTGATTTATTTTACTCAGCATAATCTCCTCCAGTTCCTTTCATATGAAATGTACCTTTTGCTATGAAGTGATTCTTTACTTAAAAGGTTTTATTTATTTTTTATTTTAGAAAGAAAGGGAATGAGTGTGCAAGTGGGGGAGGGACAGAGGGGCAGAGAGAGAGAATCTGAAGCAGACTCCGTGCTGAGTGTGGAGCCAGATTTGGGATTCGGTCCCTCAACGTGAGATCATGATCTGAGTGTCCGAACCAAGAGTTGGACACTTAACTGACAGAGCCACCCAGGTGTCCCTGAAATGACACTTAAAAAAAAAAAAAGATTTTATTTATTTATTTGACCCAAAGAGAGAGGTTGTGAGAGAGAGACCACAGGCAAGGGGAGCGGCAGGCAGGCAGGTAGAGGAAGAGGGAGAAGCAGGCTTCCCGCTGAGCAAGGAGCCCAATGTGGGGCTCGATTTCATGACTCTGGGATCAATGACCTGAGCCAAAGGCAGCTGCTTAACCAACAGCCACCCGAGCACTCTGAAATGACACTTTTTAATGTTAGTAAAGCTTTATACTGTAGAGTTTATTTCATTTGATATTTATATAGTTATGTAATTATATAATTAATAGTGCTATTTTGCTGATCCATGCCTGGCCGTTTTCACTGCTCATCTCCTTCTCCCCTCTCTGCTGCTCCCCCTTCCTGCTAGAAGTACTGTTGAACAATGGGAAGATGGCTTTGAGGACTAATGGTAACAGGAAATCCCTGACTCCTCCTACCCATGACATATCCAGAAGAATCAGAATATGTATCCAGAGCAGGGGTAAAATTGTCCCAGTGCAGTTGTATGACTGCACTGTCATACAGTGGATGACTGTTCCGCTATAGCATGGTACTGGTTCTTTATTTCTGTGCTGACATGTAAGGACTGGCCTGGAGGAATCATGGTAGCTCTACAGTACTGAGAATGATGTGATCTGCAGTTATCTCTGAAGTACCATTAGTCAAAGGGATCATATGCTGTTAGGGAGGTCTTGAAGAATAGACATTAAGAGGCCCAGTTCCAAGTAAAAAGCTACATGGAAATTAGATCTTGAGTATTCCTAACTGTGCTCCAGTGAGAAGATTACTCTTGTAAGGACTCTCCTCTCATTTCACCTCACAAGTACCTCATGAAGTTCTTCCTTGTTCCCCATTCTCTCCCCCCACCCCGTTCTTAAATAACACAAATCTACATTTCTGTTGGTGGTAGCATCTTGTATGAAAGGTAACTAGGACAGTTTAATAACATGGCTGCAATGCTGGGGACATTCCTCCCATCAGGAAGTGGGGTCTATGTCTTCTCCACCTTAATGTGGGTGGGTCTGTGACTGTTCTGACCAAGAGGGCACACTGGAAGTGATGCTGCGTGACTTCTGGGGCTGGGTCACAAAAGGCCATGTAGCTTCTTCCTTGTTTACTGGAATGATTGTCCTTTGAGCCCTGCACAATCACATAGGAATTCTAATTACCCCATGTAGCCAAGCTAGGGAGGCTACATGTAGGCACTGTGCTTGACAGCCCCAGCTGAGCTTGCCTTCACCCATCCCAGGCCAAGTACCAGACACATGATTAAAGAATCCATATTGAAAGTGCATTGTCTTGCACCTGTTATTTCAACCATACTTTCTGTGTCACCTCCTAGCTTTTGGAGTCATCATAGCTGAGGGTCCAGACAACCTTGAGCAGAGATAAGTCATCTCTATGTTTTCTGTTTAAATTCCTGACCACCAGAATGGGGGAACATAATAGCATGTTTGTTGTTTTATGCCACTCACTGTATTTTGGGATGGTCGGCCATGCCGACAGATGACCGAAACAATAGTACCTACACACGGCAGTTAAGAGCTCACTTGCCCCAGGCTATCATCATTTCTCTCTTTGTTCACAGCCACTTATCTGCAAAAATCAGGAAATCAGTATTATTTGGTTGGCTATGGAAATGTGTACACAGTACCCACTGCTCTCACTTTGACTAGAGCTTGGCTCAGGACCTTCGTGAACTAGCTACCAGGCTGAGCAGGATCAATCATTGTAAAGCATGAAATGTGTCTAGACTTTTCACTTGGAAAATGATTGCCCCGTGGATGGGCTCATCCATCACAACTAGATTTCCTCTTTGTGTGGCTAAATGTATCAGATGATAATCTGGGGAAACTTCTGTCCTTATCTTAATCCTGCTCTATTCATTTACCTCTGAAAAGCAAACAAAATAGCACTTCCAGGCTTCTTACCCTTGACATGGACTGTTTGTTTGAAAATATGTCTCTGACTCTTAATCTCGCAAAACAAACTGAGGGTTGCTAGGGGGATGGGAGGCTGGGGGATAGGGGGATGGGGAGGGGGTGAGGCGGATAGGGAGAGGGTGGTTGGGTTATGGACATTGGGGAGGGTATGTGCTATGGTGAATGCTGTGAAGTGTGTAAACCTGGCGATTCACAGACCTGTACCCCTGGGGCTAATATACATTATATGTTAATAAAAAAAAATGTGTCTCTGAGGCAGTCTGCATTTTCTTTTGAGGAGATCCTAGGAGAAAGGCAGCCTTATAGGCTGGCTAAATATCAGACTTGTCAGGTTTCAGATTGTGCCAATCTGATTAGCCTTTTCTTTTTCCATTGAAGTACTGGAAAGCACTGTAGTACTTTATTGAGGGTGATGAATGGTATCTATTTAATAAGAAGTTGAGCACTTTTAAAAAAATCTCATCGCTTTGTAAAACAGTACTTCATTTGTCATACCTTTTCTGGATGTGTTTCCTCTTCTTCATTGCCATAACACCCGGGTACTCAAATCCTTGACTAAACTTACTGTCCATATTTATGCTACTTATTTATTTATTTTAGTTAAAAAAATTTTTTTTTCCATAAAAGGCAAGAGATTTATTTGATCTGGAGAGAAACCAGAGTATTATTCTCTTTTATAGGCAAATAAAGTCAAGTATTCTGGTGTTGCTTTCTAAACTTGGACCATTTACAGAATTCTGAAGTGTTGTAAACATCCATAGAGGAAGTCTTAGAGAAAATTAACCAAGAGTTGGTGAGGAAAGGACCTTGACAGTAAAATGACTGACAGCACCCAGGTAATTCTATCTCTGGTGTGTCTCTTGGGGTTCTTTAGTCCCACCACTTTCTTAGACCACTACAAAACGTGGCTACTGCCTTTTGCATACAGACTTGGTTCCCTATCAGCTCCCTTCCATGTGGCAATCACATTGGTCTGTGGGGCCACAGGCTATGTCTTCTTTGTGATTGTGTCTCCATTGCCTAGCACAGTGCGTGCATAGTTGGTGTATAAATATATAATGATACTATGAAGGGAAGGTTTTCTTTCTGACGAATGGTAAAAACATTCAGATTTAAAAAAAAATTTGAGAGATTACTTACAAGTTTCTGAAGACCTTTCAAACTTTCAAACTTACAAATTTCTGAAGACCTTTCAAACTTTCTATGCTGGTTATTTACCCTCATGATCATGTGACTGACTGGGAACTGAGGCTGGCTGCTGCTGGCTAGCTTCATGAGAGAGTATGGAGTAATGTTTTTCTTCAGGTATTTGAGAACTATGGTATACACATTCAGTGCTTCAGGGGTACATTTATGTTCATATTAAATACACATTACTTTAATAGAAATATTTATTTTTTTTCAAGAAATTACCATTGAATTTTGGTCTTCAAGCCACTATTTTTTTTTTCTTTTTATAAAGCTGACAGATCTCTTCATGTAAATGGAGGTGAGGAGGTGGAATCCTATAAATTAGTAAATGAGCAATATTTAGTGAATCCAAGTGGCTTCCAGGGTCCTGAAGACACCTATGCACCAGGGAAGCCTTGCTGTCAGCGCCTGAAATCAAAACAGATTTCATAGTAGGGAGTCTGACCCAGACAGGGTGAGGGAAAGATTGCATGAAAATGGCATAGCTTGGTAATAAAACACTTAACTGAAAATATCTTCTCAACTGTTCTCTGACAGAAACATCAAATACAGATTATATCAGGAATACAGGTTATATCCTGTTAAACCCATAGTAAGTTGTAGATATTATAAGTCAAAAATGCATTTACTAAACCTCATATATTGAATATCATAGCTTCGCCTTGTCTACCTCAAACTTGCTCAGAACACTTACCTTAGCTTATAATTAGACAAAATAATTTTTTAACAGTTTTTAAAATATTTTATTTATTTATTTGACAGACAGAGACCACAAGTAGGCAGAGAGGCAGGCAGAGGGAGAGGTGGAAGCAGGCTCCCTGCTAGGCAGAGAGCCTGATGTGGGGCTTGACCCCAGGACCCTGGGATTACGACCTGAGCCAAAGGCAGAGGCTTTAACCCACTGAGCCACCCAGGTGCCCCTAGACAAAATAATTTAACACAAAATCTATTTCATGATAGAGTATGGAATAGCTCGTGTAATTTATTGAATATTGTACTGAAGGCAAGAAACAGAATGGTTATATGGGCATAGAATGGTTTTAAATATGCTGGTTATTTACCCTCATGATCATGTGACTGACTGGGAACTGAGGCTGGCTGCTGCTGGCTAGCTTCATGAGAGAGTATTTCATTACATATTGCTGCCCCGGGGAAAAGGCAGCCTGGGGTAAAGTTTCGGATAAACAGTAGTGCTCAGAGTACACTTTCCATCGAATGCATGTTGCTTTTGTATCATTGTGACACTGAAAAATTTTAAGTTGAACCATCTTAAGTCAGGAACCATCTGTATTGGAAAACACTAACTCGAGACACTAAGCAGTGATAGGAGGTTGGAAGAGACTCCTCAGTCTTCTGTCCTCCACCCTCCATGTGCACCATCCCCCACTATTATCCACAAAATAGCTGGAGAAATGCTTCTAAAAACAACTCAGTCAGATCATATCACCTCCCCACTCAAAATGACCCATGGCTCAGGGCTTTGCATAACATCCATGAAAGAAAGGTAAAAGTCTTCTGAATTCTGGTCAATTCACAAACTCATCTCAAACCACTCTTTCCCATGAACTTTCAGCTTCATTCATACTGGAAGTTTCCTTACTATTCCTGGAAAACTCCCATTCCCTACTCTTTTCCAGGCCTTTACACTTGTTGCTTCCTCTGTCATCAGCACTGCTCTCCAACATATCCATGGCTTGTCTCCTTCCTTACTTAGGTCTTTGCTTGAATATAATTTTTTCATTGTGTGCCTTGTGTGACTATCCAAGCACCATTTTCTATCATTCACCCCTGCTTGACAAATCTGTTAGGGGAACTTCTATCTACTCTCTACCCCACTGGAAAATGAGTTCCTTGACGCCAGAGATTTTGCCTGTTGTGAATACTGATGTATTCCTAGTGCCTAGAATGGCATCTGGTATATAGTTGGTATATAATAAATATTTGTGAGATGGATGACTGAATGAATGAACAAATGGGGCAATACAAAATAATACTGCCAAAGAAAGCCAGATAAATGGATTTATAAATGTTTATAAATGTTTCAATACGATTTTAATGATATGAATAATTGATTTATCCAAATTGAACTTTGCAGAAATAAAAAGGGAGAAGGGAGGAAGGGGGAACAGGGACAGTACAGAGTTGTGAACACAGAAAGTGGGGTAAAGTTTCGGATAAACAGTAGTGTGATTATTTGTCCACTCTACTAACACAGAAGATTCAATCAAGCCTGAGATAGTCAATATCTTTGGTGGAAATCCTGGGAAAGATTTTATGACTAATTTTAAGAGCTTCCCTGAACAACAATAAAGATGTGAAGCAGATTTTCAATGGACTTGGTAAGTGGGTAGTGAAGGATTTATTGACATGCTCAAGGTAGGAACTGAAAAGTAATTAAAAGTCCTAGAGAAACAGAGGAGAATGAAGAAGATCACAAGAAAACACTCAACTCCATGGGGCATTCGAGGAGTTTTCAGAGGAAATTAACTTACATGAAATTTTCACTTTTTGTGCTGATTCACCTAGCCCTGGAATCAGATGTGATGCTATTATAAAGAAAGAAAAAAAGACTAGAATTTAATGTGTGTGTATACTAACATTGGTAGTATAGATAGAGGAAGATGTATCACAATGGAAGTGGTTCTTTGTCTCATCCGTTCTTTCTGGCTGATAAGTATTTAAGAAGGACCTTGATTTTGACCAAAACCAAGCCATTAGAAGATGTGAAGTTGAAGCATCTCTTTCTAGTTTATTGTCACCTCTCCATTAGATGGAATAAAGAGGTTGGTCATGGGCTGTCAATTTTTTCCCTTCTTTCTTTCTTTTTTAAAATTTAATTTACTTATGAGAGAGAAAGAGAAAGATAGAATGAGTGAGCACAAGCAGGGGAGGCGGCAGACAGAGGGAAAAACAGCTTCCTGGCCAAGCAAGGAGCCCAATGAAGGACTCCATCCCAGGACCCTGGGATCATAACTTGAGCTGAAGGCAGCTGCTTAACCAACTGAGCCACGCAGGCATCCATGTCAATTTTTTTTTCTTGTCATATAACTGGTGATTCATTAGGATTTTCCAGTGAGAATTATATGAATGAATTTGTTTTCATGCACGTCAGGCTATGGAAAGACATCATGCGACCTGCAGCCTTGAGGTGGCCCTCTGAGAAGGTTTTAATGTTTCTGACTCACTTGTCTGTGCATTTTTTGCATAACTTTAGCATGGCAGGCCTGAAGTGGGAATGCCTGTGCACAACTGTATCATAGTGACAGTAGGGGTGAAGAGAAGGAGTATGAAGGCTGAGATGACACAAGATCACACAAGATTTGGTGAGCTCTGGGATATACAAGAACACTTTTTGGAAATTAACTTAAAGTTAAGGTAAAGGTAATTTTTTTTTTTTTTTTGTATTACTGAGATATACTTTTAGTCTCCCTTTTCTTTTCTGTTATATGGATTTGTTTTGGTGTGTAAGAGTAAGAACAATGAAATATAATGGGCTTATTTGGCTGGTTGATTCACACTGACTTGTGTTCCAACCTTGAGAAATCACCGAGGTTTTTTTTTTTTTTTTCAAGAGGAGGGCAGGAAATAGACAAATAGCTATGATGTCATTTGTGGTATAGGAAGCTACTACATTTAGGGCATCCTTGTGAATATTGAAATATGTTCTTGACATGGGTCCACTCTTCACTGTAGGATTTCTTAGCCTTTTTTTTTTTTTTTTTGCTTTGCATTTAATACCTTTGCAAATCCAAAAGATACATCCTTTTGTTAACCTACAAAAATTCTGTAGGGCACATAGTAAAGTAAAAATAATAATACAGGTTTGGGCTGTGAGGATAGCCACTGTGGAAAAATTGTGATCAAATCTCTAATTTCTTCCATTATCTAGGTCAGTAAGGAAAATAGTTTCCCCACTTTGTTTCCTCTTTGTTCCAAACTCAGTTTTTACATTTGTGGAGAGTTGCAGGTTTTATAATTGGAACATTAAGATTAGCTATTTTGACAATCATCATCTAAATTAAAATGGATGATATAAAAGGTTTGGATCAAGAACTACACAATGCAACTTAATGATTGAAGACTCAGTCTTGAAACCACTGGGATTGAAATTTCATGGTCTCGGTGGATGACTCATTGCTTCGCTGTGTCATGAGTTTCATTTTGAAATAAAATACACTGTGTGGTTTCATTTGAGGCTTTGTGTTGATGCAAAAAGGAAATGAGCCCATATTGGGAAGTTAGGTTGAAATACCTGTAATTAATGATGAAAAAAGTGTCAAGCTGTTGTCTGGTCATCCTTCCCCTCTCTGTTCTGGCATTACCAGGTTGTTCTCTAATCATCTGTCTGTCCCTCCAACTTGTCTGTGATCTCATAAAGGTTGGAACTGGGTCAAGCAAATAGAAGGTGCTCAATGAACAAGTGAACATTAGCTCTATGGAAGTGAAATCCTTAGCTCAAGTCTTACTGTGTGATAGTTGATGAAAAGACTCTATTCATCTTCAGTGCATTTATACCCTGGACTTAAGCACAGTATTGTTTGTAGGAGCTATTTTACAGTATTATTTTCACAATAATGTTCACATTCCCAAATTTGGATATTCCCTTGAAACCAATGGGGGGATGTGGGGTGATAAGTGTTGGAAGGGTAGTGGAAACAAAGCAGAATTAAAAATATAATAAGATTAATTATTTTTTTAAAAGATTTTATTTATTTATTTGACAGAGAGAGAGATCACAAGTAGGCAGAGAGGCAGGCAGAGGGAGAGGGGGGAAGTAGGCTCCCCGCTGAGCAGAGAGCCCGATGCAGTGCTCGATCCCAGGACCCTGAGGTCATGACCTGAGCTGAAGGCAGAGGCTTAACCCACTGAGTCACCCAGGTGCCCCAAGATTAATTATTTTGTTTTATTTTTTCAGTTGAAGGAAGATTAATTATTTTAAAGTTAATTTTAATTTATTTCAATTTACTTCCATATTTTCGGAAGATGTATGATGTTTCAGACTCTGTACCAGACTTGGTGTCTGTCTGATTTCAAGGAATTTACATTCTTGCTATGAGGAGGGAGGAAAAAAGTGAGTTCTTAGTAACAAAGAAACTAGAGAGGAAGAAA
Source organism: Mustela putorius furo (assembly GCF_011764305.1). Lineage (NCBI taxonomy): Eukaryota > Metazoa > Chordata > Mammalia > Carnivora > Mustelidae > Mustela > Mustela putorius. The sequence goes on from NW_025421987.1 coordinate 28,266,557, forward strand.
ACACCATGAATTGTGAGGTGGTACAATTTAGTCTTCAGATGCAAAATCTTTTAAGTCAATCCAGGACTGAGACTGGTTCTACTATTACTAGCTTTGAGGATTTGGAGAAGTATGTGCAAAATGGGAATGATAATAACAAAATACTATAAGGTTATTATGAGGATTAAATAATGTCATTCATATACATCATGCACCTAACACTGAGTACCAGGTCAATTAATGATTGGATGTGAGAATGGAAAGCGCTAGCTAAATAAATAGCTGTAGTAACTGAGTTCATTTTGAAGTTTCTGTTTTGAATCCATGTAATAAAACATAACATTTTCCTGAAGGTTGGCATTTGTTACTTATAGACCAATCAAAATTACGGTATAATTGATAGTCATTGAAAATATGTACTAGGGTCAAAACTTCCTTTTGAAAACTTTACTTAAGTAAATATCTTGAACATTGCCCTTAAAAGAACACAGATCAGGGTACAGAGAGTTGCTTCATTTATGACAACCAAAAAGACTATCTTCATTGTCTAAATTATAAACACACAGTCCAAGAGAAATATATGTACTTATTTAAATTTAATTTATTAATTAAATTAAATTAATTTATTTAACAGAGAGAGAGAGAGTGAGAGAGGGAACACAAACGGGGGGAGTGGGAGAGGGAGAAGAAGGCGTCCTGTTGAGCAGGGAGCTGGATGCAGGGCTCTATTCCAGGACCCTGGGATCATGACCTGAGCCAAAGGCAGATGTCTAATGATGGAACTACCCAGGCGCCCCATATGTACTTTTTAGACAATAACTTTGGAATCTGGAAAAAATGGTATAAAAGCTATAGAAAGTACCCGAAGAAATTGTTGAAGCTTGGTAGCTTTACAAAACTGAATTTCTATTTTCTGACCCACAGGAACACTTCCTTCCTTTTAGAATATAAACTCCAAATCTTTTTGGAGAGCCTCTTTTTCTCGGTCTTGTTTAGCCATTTGCCTTAGGTTTATTGAATTCCATGTGAATTCTCTATCTCCTGCAGGGTAATGCTGGTCTCTTTTTCTGCCTCATAAGAAGGTAACTTGTTTTTTTTCTTGCCAAGAACACTGTTCTAGATGCTGTCACTGCTCATGTCCCCTTGGTTTTACTCCATTCTTTTGGTCTTAATTTTTCTTCCATCTTTATTCTTTCCTCCTCTGCCCACAAATCTGGTCAGAACCTTTCCTTCCCTGAAATAACCCTCCTCTGACCCTGCTACTCGAGCAGACTAGTACTTAGCTCCCATTAACACCAAACTTTTCAGAGTACAAATTCTGCTTTCACTTCTTACTCACGCATTCATTTCTTAACCGCTTGTACTATGGTTCCATCTCTACCTTCCACCCCTCCATGAAACTACCTTTTGGAGGTCAAAATTTTCAAAAATTTTGGAGGTCAAAAATTTCACTTTTTGAAATTTTCTCCTGCTATGGCCTTTTTGATACCACAGTCTTCTGGTTCTTTCATCTTTCTGAGAACTTCTCTTCTACTTCCCTCACTAGTTACTTTCCCTCCTCCTCCTCCTGCCCTTTAAGGAAGATGTTTTTTTCTCCATATTCTTTGCCTTAGGCAACTAACTGTTCATCCACTCACACTGCTTTGACAAGAATTTCCTCAATCTCTTTGCTTTTCATTTCAAAGTTTCTTTCCTGATGATTCCCAAACCTAGCAATTTCCAATTGTTAGGATTTTCTTAGTTAATCAGCCAGAATTTCAAACTCAGCATATTTAAAACTAAGCTCACTAACTTACACTTAACAAAACTCCAAGCTCTATGACTGCCTTTATTTTTTTTTTTTATTAATGACACTACTACTAATGAATCATCCTTCAAAACCACAAGGAAATTTTTATTCTTACTTCTCACGTTCCGCGCTTGATAAATTAGATTCTATATGCTCTCTCTTCTGGAGTCAGATAAATCTGGGTTCAGATCATGGTTTTTGCTACTTACTACACTTTTGGCCTTGAAAAAATTACTTAAGTTTATGGAGTTTTGGTGTCCTTATCCATAATTTGGGGATGATAACATCCCCTACACGACTAATTGAGAGGATTGGATAAAAGCTGCACATTTTTATACTTAAAATAAATATATATTATACATATATAGTAAATAAATGTAACCCTATTCTTAAATAATAAATAAATAGTAACCCTATTCTTTTCCTTGATCCTGGTTATATCTGTTATATCCACTTTTCTTTTTTTAAAATGGACTAATACTTATCAAGGTACTTCATGTAGCTCCTGACATGTAGGTGTTATTCACATGTTTCTTTCTCCTTCCTTCCTTTTGTTATATTGCCTCCTTAGTTCAGACATGCATTGCTTCTGCTCTGGACAATTGATGTGGCTCCTACAGGGCCCTGGCTCCTGGCCTGGACATTGGGATTTACTCTGCATATTGCTGGCTGATGTCTTCTTGAGGCATGCTTTGGGTAGGCCACTTCCCTACTCATCAATCTTCACTGCTTCATTATTTCCCAGAAAATGAAATGACAAAACCTAGAGCTCATGTTATCTTCGGAGACATACGTGTCATGATTCTCCTACATAAGGCATCTGTTTTGGCCAAGTGGTATCATTCTTTCTTTCAGCACATCCTGATTTTTCTGTTCTCTTGCCTTTCTTCCTGGGTCTGGAATGATATTTAAATAGTCTCCATCTGCCAAATCCATTTCTAACATGATGTATGAGACTAGAAGTTTTTGAGACTGTGTCTAAGTAATACACCTATTTTTTGAAGTGGCTAGTCTAGTAGACCCTCAGTCCTTTTGGCTTAATTAAAATAATAAAACTTTTTTTGTTTGTGAAAGTGAAAATCTAAACAGAACCACCGTTTATGAGAGAACAAAGAAGAAAAAGGAGGAGGACGGGGAGGAGGGTAGGAGGAAAAAGAAAAGGAGTTCATTTAGGGAATGAAGTAATTATTTTTTGGTTGGGTCAGAAAAGTAGGGAATACAGAGAAGTATGAATCCCAAGAAGAGTAGCAATAACTAGGATTATGTGGACAGGGTGAGGGGACTTTGAAAGCTGTCTCTGTTCTAATTTCACTGGAATTCTTGGCATAGAATGATTAACATTCCAAGATAGAAGATATGGTGGCAAACTGCCCTGTGTTTGAAAAGAGAGGTAACACCCTGGAAAGAAGGAGATGTGTGGTAAAGAGAGGAAGTGACAATGTACTGGAAAGCTAGCTGGAAGTCACCACAGGAGCACCCCAAATCCCAGTGTGTCTCAAGCAGGCTGATGTGATCCTGATATCACTCCTCTCACTGGGTAAAGTTACTTGTCACTTCGACACAATCAGAGATAAAACAGTTTAAGCACATGGAAGGGTCCAAGTGCCAAGTACATAATGGTGCTCAAGAAAAGCCTGTTACTGATGAACTGCAGTTCGTGACAGAACTTCTGTATGGTGAGATCCAAGAGTAGGAAAGGTAAGCACCCTAAAAAAGGCCTAGGTGTGCCAGATTGTTCAGTAACATCAGGACATATAGGCTTGCCCTGGCTAAGATATGCTGAGTCATACTTTATACTTCCAGAGGCTGTTTCATAACTTTAAATCATAAGTGAGAACTTGATGTATTCCAAGAAGATCCTTGTGTAGTCAAATAAGTGCAATTTAAAAAAGTTCTTTGAGAGGCACCTTGGTGGCTCAGTCAGTGAGGCCACCAACCCTTGGTTTCAGCTCAGGTCATGGTCTTAGGGTCAAGTGATTGAGTCCCGGGTCGGATTCAGTGCTCAGTGTAGAGTCAGTGTGTCCTTCTCCTTCTCCTTCTGTCCTCCTCCCTGCCTAAAATAAATAAATAAAAATCTTTGAAAAAAAAATTAAAAAGTTCTTTAAGATGAAAAGCAACAGTTTATCCCTGACTAGGCCTTTCTTCTAGTTCAGACAGTTACATCTATGTAGTTGAAAAGTTCCATTTCATCATGAATTTGTTGAAAAAAGAATATTTAAAACATATTTTAAGACATAATATGGAATGTTAATTGTTGCATTGAAAACATTTGGAAAATTGGAAGAAATCTTTGAGGAAGTGTGCTTTTGGGGAATTCTGCAGAAATTGCTTGGGCATTCAGGGTTTGTGAGGGTTTCAGGCCATGACAATCACCCTTCCTATAGATTTGTGTGAATAGATTTGGACACATGCCAGTAACTCAGGAGAAATTTATTTACCCATCATTTATCTTCAAACATATCATCATAAACATAGCAAGCAAAGAATAAGGAAATGGCCAAATTAATAATACTGATGTTTTAATTCAGATAATTAACTTCATTCTCCCAAGTGGTTGTTTATGTTTTTAGAGCCATACAGATGGGTTATTTATTTATTTTTTTTAATTATTTTTTTATTTTTTATAAACATATATTTTTATCCCCAGGGGTACAGGTCTGTGAATCACCAGGTTTACACACTTCACAGCACTCACCAAAGCACATACCCTCCCCAATGTCCATAATCCCACCCCCTTCTCCCAAACCCCCTCCCCCCAGCAACCCTCAGTTTGTTTTGTGAGATTAAGCGTCACTTATGGTTTGTCTCCCTCCCAATCCCATCTTGTTTCATTGATTCTTCTCCTACCCACTTAGGCCCCCATGTTGCATCACCACTTCCTCATATCAGGGAGATCATATGATAGTTGTCTTTCTCTGCTTGACTTATTTCGCTAAGCATGATACGCTCTAGTTCCATCCATGTTGTTGCAAATGGCAAGATTTCATTTCTTTTGATGGCTGCATAATATTCCATTGTGTATATATACCACATCTTCTTGATCCATTCATCTGTTGATGGACATCTAGGTTCTTTCCATAGTTTGGCTATTGTGGACATTGCTGCTATAAACATTCGGGTGCACGTGCCCCTTTGGATCACTACATTTGTATCTTTAGGGTAAATACCCAATAGTGCAATTGCTGGGTCATAGGGCAGTTCTATTTTCAACATTTTGAGGAACCTCCATGCTGTTTTCCAGAGTGGCTGCACCAGCTTGCATTCCCACCAACAGTGTAGGAGGGTTCCCCTTTCTCTGCATCCTCTCCAGCATCTGTCATTTCCTGACTTGTTGATTTTAGCCATTCTGACAGGTGTGAGGTGATATCTCATTGTGGTTTTGATTTGTATTTCCCTGATGCCGAGTGATATGGAACACTTTTTCATGTGTCTGTTGGCCATCTGGATGTCTTCTTTGCAGAAATGTCTGTTCATGTCCTCTGCCCATTTCTTGATTGGATTATTTGTTCTTTGGGTGTTGAGTTTGCTAAGTTCTTTATAGATTCTGGACACTAGTCCTTTATCTGATATGTCGTTTGCAAATATCTTCTCCCATTCTGTCAGTTGTCTTTTGATTTTGTTAACTGTTTCCTTTGCTGTGCAAAAGCTTTTGATCTTGATGAAATCCCAATAGTTCATTTTTTCCCTTGCTTCCCTTGCCTTTTGCGTTCCTAGGAAGATGTTGCTGTAGCAGAGGTCGAAGAGGTTGCTGCCTGTGTTCTCCTCAAGGATTTTGATGGATTCCTTTCGCACATTGAGGTCCTTCATCCATTTTGAGTCTATTTTTGTGTGTGGGGTAAGGAAATGGTCCAATTTCATTTTTCTGCATGTGGCTGACCAGTTTTCCCAGCACCATTTATTGAAGAGGCTGTCTTTTTTCCATTGGACATTCTTTCCTGCTTTGTTGAAGATTAGTTGACCATAGAGTTGAGGGTCTATTTCTGGGCTCTCTATTCTGTTCCATTGATCTATGTGTCTGTTTTTGTGCCAGTACCATGCTGTCTTGATGATGACAGCTTTGTAATAGAGCTTGAAGTCCGGAATTGTGATGCCACCAACGTTGGCTTTCTTTTTCAATATCCCTTTGGCTATTCGAGGTGTTTTCTGGTTCCATATAAATTTTAGCATTATTTGTTCCATTTCTTTGAAAAAGATGGATGGTACTTTGATAGGAATTGCATTAAATGTGTAGATTGCTTTAGGTAGCATAGACATTTTCACAATATTTATTCTTCCAATCCAGGAGCATGGAACATTTTTCCATTTCCTTGTGTCTTCCTCAATTTCTTTCATGAGTACTTAATAGTTTTCTGAATATAGATTCTGTGTCTCTTTGGTTAGGTTTATTCCTAGGTATCTTATGGTTTTGGATGCAATTGTAAATGGGATTGACTCCTTAATTTCTCTTTCTTCTGTCTTGCTGTTGGTGTAGAGAAATGCAACTGATTTCTGTGCATTGATTTTATATCCTGACACTTTACTGAATTCCTGTATAAGTTCTAGCAGTTTTGGAGTGGAGTCTTTTGGGTTTTCCACATATAGTATCATATCATCTGCGAAGAGTGATAATTTCAATTCTTCTTTGCCGATTTGAATGCCTTTAATTTCCTTTTGTTGTCTGATTGCTGAGGCTAGGACCTCTAGTACGATGTTGAATAGCAGTGGTGATAATGGACATCCCTGCCGTGTTCCTGACCTTAGCGGAAAAGCTTTCAGTTTTTCTCCATTGAGAATGATATTTGCGGTGGGTTTTTCATAGATGGCTTTGATGATATTGAGGTATGTGCCCTCTATCCCTACACTTTGAAGAGTTTTGATCAGGAAGGGATGCTGTACATCCACAAATCAGTCAATGTGATACAACACATCAATAAAAGAAAGAACAAGAACCATATGATACTCTCAATAGATGCTGAAAAAGCATTTGACAAAGTACAGATGGGTTATTTGACATGCTTTCACTTGCTTTCCTGTTTCACTCTTGCACAGTAGTATATAGGCTTCACTCCCTGAAGGGGTTCTAAAATTGCTTTTCAGGAAAACTTGAAGCAAATTCTATTTAGCCTTTTTTGGCTGTTCTTTTCATCAAATTCTGATATTCTTCCTTAAAATTTGCATGATTGTTTTTTAAATAATTCTGCTAGCATCATGGTCTCAAATGGTTATTCCAGGATTTCTTGAACACAGGTCACAAAACTTTACTAAATCTCTAAAATACTAAGGAAATACCTTAAATTATCATGTGAGAACAGAATATGACAGCTCTCTGTTGATTCATTGCTCATTTGACAGGATATTGCAATCATGCATTCTACTATCAGCTTTGTGTGGGAAAACTTAGGAACCACTCCATAACTGTCACAGCTGTGGACAATTTCAAGTTTTTCTGAATTTCCCTCATTATCATCTGTATTTTCACTGGTTTCAAATTTACTCATCAAACTTCCTGTTTTTAACCACTGATCCATGCTCCCAGTTGAAAATACAATTTGAAACTATTCACTTGAGAAAGTTAAATGTAGTATAGCTTTATAACACAAAAAACCCCTCAGAATTTGGGGTTATTTTGTGTTATGGGAGAATTTGTTGTGTTTAGAGAAAGAGCTAAACATAGATATGTATTTGTAAAGGATGTTTTAATCTCATAATTGCAATGGTAATTTACTGATTTATGGGAATTGTGTGTGTGTATATGTACCAAAGGTTAGAAAAACCCCACTGATTCTTCATGGGACAGTCTCATTTAAAAACTGCATTGATTCTAAAGACTATGGACTTGCCTAGTGATCATGTAACCTGATAGACTACTACTGTTCTTTCCACTAGGTAGTGATACTATCTTAACCCATTCTCACCTTAGATATGTTTTCAGCTTTCCTTGTACTCAGGATATTTGCCACTTTGATTGTAGAAGAGGTTGTAACTTGACCAGCTTAGACCCGTCGAATACTCTTTTCTGTAATTAGGAAATTAGGACTGAAACTTTCTGGTTTAGTGTGGTTCCATTTTGTCGTAGTCAGAATGCTATGAGCACCCCAATCTCCTTTTAGGTGGATGTAATACTAACCTTCAGCTACTTTGGAAAAGAAGTGTTGGTCAATAATACCCATTAATACCCCCTGATATCTGGAGAACAATCTCCTCCTTTGAAAAATGAACATAGGACATTATGTATTTTCATGTTCTTGCATTTACTTTTTATACTTTTCCAACTCTTCTTTCAGGCTTTTAGCTGTCATTTCTTCTTGCTAATTTGGTGTCCTTACATGAAGAGAATAATCGTGGTTGTACCCAGTTTTTTTTTTTTTAAAGATTTTATTTATTTGACAGAGAGAGAGTGATCATAAATAGGCAGAGAGGCAGGCAGAGAGAGAGGGAGAAGCAGGCTCCCCACTGAGCAGAGAGCCCGATGTGCGGCTCGATCCCAGGACCCTGAGACCATGGCATGAGATGAAGGCAGAGGTTTAATCCACTGAGCCACCCAGGTGCCTCATGGGTCCATACTTTCTATACTGCCCCTTCTGAACTTTTAATTTTTATTTATTTATTTATTTATTCAAGTTAAATATATACAATTTTTAATTATCAATTTTACCTCAACAAAGCTTGCAGAAAGTGGTCGTTTTTCTGTTCATAGAGTTGTTGCTATTCTTTTCTTTGATCTCCAGTTAAGTTCATAGGTGTTCAGAATGGTTTGATAGCTCTCTAGCTGAATTACTGGGATCAGATGAAATTTAGGTCTCCTATGCCTCTGCCATCTTGGACTCTTAGCGGGATTACTCAATTAGTTGAAACTATTCATCTCTCCTTCTGAACTTTTTAATTGAAGGTGTATCACAAAGATATCTGATCACTGAGAACATATTGATTTCCCAATGTATCTTGTCAGAGATGTCATCTTTTTCCTTTAGCTCAGCTGTAATAATGTTGGAAACTTCCAAAGGGAACTTTGGCAAAAACTAAGGGAAGGGTACGGTGGGAGTGGGAGTGTGGGACGGTGAGAGAATATAGAAATCAATGAATCAATGAATTCACATGATACAGAGTTCTAATCTGTCTCTTATGTCCAGCCAATATCCACTGTGTCTAGGACAGCTTTGGAGCAGGTAGTCTCTGGTTCTTGGAACTAGTTTTAAAGCAGTCTGTATTGTGTATATGTGTTCAAATGAGTGCAAAATTAAAAAAGAAGACACTAAAAGTACAAGCTACAGGAAAAAAAAACCCAGGTAAATGGGACTTCATCAAAATTAAAACTCTCATGCTTCAAATGACACCATCAAGAAAACAAAAAGACAGCCAATGGAATGGGAGAACATATACGAAAGAGATACAAGCATGTGAAAAGATGCCCAATATCGTTAGTCATTAGGGACATGCAAATCAAACCCATGATGAGATACCACTTCTTATCCACTAGGATGGCTAAAATAGAATTAAAAACACCCCAGACAATAGCAACTACGTGTGCGCATGTGCATATACGTGTGTGCATATATATTTGTATTTTTTGCTGGGCTGTTTCTATTAATCTATGTAAACTGGGGCACATGGACCATGAGTTATATTTGGGTTTTGCTGTCACAGCACTTTATAGTTTACTATAACTTTTACCATGAATAATCATCTACCTCATTTAATCCTTGAAACTACATACGGGTGGTAGAGTAGTTCATTGTTTTCCTTAAAGATGAAGTTCAGGCTCCAAGATTGAAGGCATTTTCCCAAGTTATCCCATAAATGGCTAAGCTAGGATTTAAATTCAGATTCTTTTTACGAGATACCAGACTCCTTCTCAAATAACACTTCCTTATATTTCATTGCAATGTCTGGATCACTTTGAAATCATGCATTCATCATATGGGAGGATATCTGGCTGTAATATTTGTCACCCTATTGATTTCCAGGTTTATCTGGCTGCCTATTTTTTTTCTCACTGTTCTATGTGTGTTCCTCCTGGAGCTCCTGTACTTGTTGAAGACGACAACTTCCCCGACAGAGGAGGACCATTCTTCAATGATCCTCCTGGAGCTCCTGTACTTGTTGAAGAGGACAACTTCCCCGACAGAGGAGGACCATTCTTCAATGAAGGGTGTACCAGTAATTGTGCTCCCCTGCTAGAACATCCAAACAAGCTGTCAAGATCCATTCATAAAATGTAGTAGGATAACAAAGCCTCCAAGACTCCAGGCACATCCAAGTAAGTTTTTGCATATGACAGTCTTTTTTTCTTAAGAAAAAAAAATGGTGCATTAATCTATATTTCTTAATTTTTTAAAAAAGATTTTATTTATTTATTTGAGAGAGAGACAGGGAGCACAAGTGGGGGGAGAGACAGAAGGTGAAGCAGACTCCCCAATGAGTGGGGATCTGGGCTTGATCCCAGGACCCTGGGAAGATGACCTGAGCGGAAGGCAGCCACATAACCAACTATGCCTCATATTACTTCATTTTAAACTTCATAACCACCCAATGAACTGAGTAGACCATGTAATATATAAAATTATATTTGTAGTTGAAGAACATGATACTCAGAATAATCAGAAGTTTTATTTTAAGCCCCGCTCTTCACTTACTGTGGACAAATTATTCAACTTCTCTAATTTTTGTTAGAGGTCAACTGAAGGCTCCTATTAGATGATCTCAGAGGTGCCTTCTAAGCCTACTATTCTAGGATTCTATCTTTAGTGTATCTTTATTAGCAGTATACGTGTTGTGAGGTACATTTCCAGTCATGGTGAATGAGTTTTCGTTGGATGATCTGCACTTGTTTACTGAGTTATATCTTAACCTTAATACAGATTCTTTTTTCTTTTTTTAAAAAGTTTTAAAAGATTTTATTTATTTATTTGACATAGAGAGAACATAAGCAGAGGGAGTAGGAGAAGGAGAAGCAGGCTTCTTGCTGAGCAGGGAGCCGGATGTGAGGCTCCATCCCAGGATCCTGGGATCATGACCTGAGCTGAAGGCGGATGGTTAAGGACTGATCTACTCTGGCGCCCCCAACACAGATTCTTGAGTAGACTGGTCAAGGTCAGGAAGCAGGTATTAGCTTGGGACAGTGCCTACATAGCTGAACAATGTGGGAATTAAATTTATTTATTTCATTGACTTGGGTTTTAAACTATTAAGCTATTCACAGACTCCTTAGAATGTAATAATTTCATTTAACTGGACAACAAAATCCCAACACATTACAGTTAACCTTTTATGATAAATATTTTCTCTAGTACTTTTGTAATAAAGAATTTCTGCTATACCAACACTTTGCAACCTGGCTGTAAAAGAAATACCCTTAATTTCAGAAAGAGAGTATCCGAAGAGATTCTTCTCTTATTCCCCATTTGACATCTGCACTAGATATAATTTGTTTTCTCTTTTTTTTTTAAAAAAAAAGATAATGGATTTTATAGGATATCTTAAAAAATACTTCTTATATTTTCACATTTTCTTGGTACCAGAAAATGAAGTTAGTGAGCTAGATATTTTCAAAATGCTTCTAGCTCAAGAAATCTGTGACCTTTCCCTCAGTGATAATGAAAAGGTAAATTTAACCTCTTTCCAGGATATTGGTTTAGGAGACTTGGTGGGTGTAAATGTTACCTAACAGTTTTTAAGTTATCTGCATAATCTTTTGATAACCATCAACTAAGTTTCAGATTCTGTCAATATTTCCTTTGGAACCCAAGAGCCAGTGATCTTATGGAGCAGTTTCAGCACTTAAAAAGTGTTACCATCTCTTTGCCTTTTTTTTTTTTTCCCCTCTCTTCTGTTGAAACAGGCTATAAATATATTGGCACTGCTTTCTCTTCATTGACCTTGTGGGAAATTATTATCCTTCCATTTTCCCAAGAATTGAAAATGTATTTCCCTGAAAGGAGAGGGCTGAATGAAGCACAGAAAGTCAAAAGATACGGGAATATCTTCAACTTCAGGACAGCTTATTTTATCCATTTTCCTTTTGCTCTCTCTATAAAGGCCACCAAAATTCAAAAGTAATGGTTCTCCCACCAAGTGATAGTTCAGAGGTAAAGCCCATCAGGAGAGAGGAGTGTGAAGTTTCTTTGAAAAATATGAAGAACTAGTCAAATGTATCATACTAAATTTCCAACCCAGTCTTGCAGAGCCAGGAAGCTAACTTTAATTTCTACAAAGGCACTTCCAATAGAGGCTATTTATGAGATGGGTTTACAAATCAGCTGTGCTTAATTCTATATAAGAATTAATACCTATTTCATCAAAACATATTATGAAGTATTTATTTCAATTAGTCTGACTTCATTTATTTTATTTCATGAAATGTATAAATTTCTCTTTCCTGATAATAAGAAACAAAATTTAAAAACCCATATTAACTGTGATCACTAAGACAGCATGGTACTGGCATAAAAACAGACACATAGACCAGTGGAACAGAGTAGACAGCCCAGATATGGACCCTCAACTCTATGGTCAAATAATCTTTGACAAAACAGGAAAAAATATACAGTGGAACAAAGACAGTCTCTTCAATACATGGTGCTGGGAAAACTACAGCTATTTGTAGAAGAATGAAACTCAACCATTCTCTTACACCATACACAAAGATAAACTCAAAATGGATAAAAGAATTCAACGTGAGAGAGGAATCCATGGAATCCTAGAGGAGAATATAGGCAGTAACCTCTTTGATATCAGCCACAGCAACTTCTTTCAAGATATGTCTCCAAAGGCAAAGGAAACAAAGGCGAAAATGAACTTTTGGGACTTCATCAAGATCAAAAGCTTCTGCACAGCAAAGGAAACAGTCAACAAAACAAAGAGGCAACCCACAGAATGGGAGAAGATATTTGCAAATGACAGTACAGACAAAAAGTTGATATCCAGGATCTATAAAGAACTCCTCAAACTCAACACACACAAAACAGATGATCATATAAAAAAATGGGCAGAAGATATGAACAGACACTTCTCCAATGAAGACATACAAATGGCTATCAGACACATGAAAAAATGTTCATCATCACTAGCCATCAGGGAGATTCAAATTAAAACCACATTGAGATACCACCTTACACCAGTTAGAATGGCCAAAATTAGCAAGACAGGGACCAACATGTGTTGGAGGGGATGCAGAGAAAGGGGAACCCTCTTACACTGTTGGTGGGAATGCAAGTTGGTGCAGCCTCTTTGAAGAACAGTGTGGAGATTCCTCAAGAAATTAAAAATAGAGTTTCCCTATAACCCTGCAATTGCACTACGGGGTATTTACCCCAAAGATACAGATGTCATGAAAAGAAGGGCCATTTGTACCCCAATGTTTATAGCAGCAATGGCCACAGTCGCCAAACTGTGGAAAGAACCAAGATGCCCTTCAACAGACGAATGGATAAGGAAGATGTGGTCCATATACACTATGGAGTATTATGCCTCCATGAGAAAGGATGAATACCCATCTTTTGTATCAACATGGATGGGACTGGAAGAGATGATGCTGAGTGAAATAATTCAAGCAGAGAGAGTCAATTATCATATGGTTTCACTTATTTGTGGAGCATAACAAATAACATGGAGGACATGGGGAGTTAGAGAGGAGAAGGGAATTGAGGGAAATTGGAAGGGGAGGTGAACCATGAGAGACTATGGACTCTGAAAAACAATCTGAGGGTTTTGAAGTGGTGGGGGTGGGAGGTTGGGGGAACCAGGTAGTGGGTATTAGGGAGGGCATGTATTGAATGGAGCACTGGGTGTGGTGCAAAAACAATGAATACTATTATGCTGAAAAGAAATAAAAAAGAAACACTCATATTAAAAGGAAAGTTAAAGTAGCCTGGGTGGCTCAGTCAGTTAAGCTTCTAATTTTGGCTCAGGTCATGTTCTCTGAGTCCTGAGGTAGAGCCCTGCATTGGACTCTCCTGCTCAGCAGAGAGTCTGCTTCTCCCTCTCCCTCTGTTCCTCCCCTGCTCATGCTGATTCTTGCTCTATATCTCAAATAAGTAAAATCTTTAAAAAAAGTAAATTTAAATATATGAAGAAATGCATAGTTCTTCCAAAATCTTTTAGAGGGATTGTGAGCTACAAACTTTGGAACCATGACACAAGAATATGCTGCATTACGGCAATTGAGGTTGACCATTGTTTCACAATATCATGGGGATTTGGAATATTTTATAACCTAATTTTTCAAAAGATGATTTTCTCAGATCTGTTCCATTGCATACATTTTACTGAAGGTTCAAAATAGTTCTTCAAATTTGTAATATCTTCAAATATACTGTTACTATTTGGTATTTACTTCTTACCTGAATATGTGAATATATAAACATTCTGCTAAACACTTTCCACACATAATCCTATGTAATAATACCAGATCTCCTTCCCACCTTCAGTGTGGTATAAACTCTGTATGCCTAAGTTGTACACACACACACTCCCTCTCTCTCTCTGTCTCTCTCTCTCTCTCTATTTATATATATATAGTGAAATGATTGCCACAGTTAAGTTAATGAACATATCCATCACTTCATGTAGCTACCCTTTCCTTCCTTCCTTCCTTTTTTTTTTTAAGATATAGACATTCTTTGTGCTAAAATATGCAGTCGTATTTTAATATAAACTTAAGTTTTTTTAATATAATTTTTTGTTTTTTATAAACATATATTTTTATCCCCAGGGGTACAGGTCTGTGAATCACCAGGTTTACACACTTCACAGCACTAACCAAAGCACATACCCTCCCCAATGTCCATAATACCACCCCCTTCTCCCAAACCCCCTCCCCCCAGCAACCCTCAGTTTGTTTTGTGAGATTAAGAGTCACTTATAGTTTGTCTCCCTCCCAATCCCATCTTCTTTCATTTATTCTTCTCGTACCCACTTAAGCCCCCATGTTGCAACACCACTTCCTCATATCAGGGAGATCATATGATAGTTGTCTTTCTCCACCTGACTTATTTCGCTAAGCATGATACGCTGTAGTTCCATCCATGTTGTCGCAAATGGCAAGATTTCATTTCTTTTGATGGCTGCATAGTATTCCATTGTGTATATATACCACATATTCTTGATCCATTCATCTGTTGATGGACATCTAGGTTCTTTCCATAGTTTGGCTATTGTGGACATTGCTGCTATAAACATTCGAGTACACGTGCCCCTTTGGATCACTACGTTTGTATCTTTAGGGTAAATACCCAGTAGTGCAGTTGCTGGGTCATAGAGCAGTTCTATTTTCAATATTTTGAGGAACCTCCATGCTGTTTTCCAGAGAGGTTGCACCAGCTTGCATTCCCACCAACAGTGTAGGAGGGTTCCCCTTTCTCCGCATCCTTGCCAGCATCTGTCATTTCCTGACTTGTTGATTTTAGCCATTCTGACTGGTGTGAGGTGATATCGCATTGTGGTTTTGATTTGTATTTCCCTGATGCCGAGTGATATGGAGCACTTTTTCATGTGTCTGTTCGCCATCTGGATGTCTTCTTTGCAGAAATGTCTGTTCATGTCCTCTGCCCATTTCTTGATTGGATTATTTGTTCTTTGGGTGTTGAGTTTGCTAAGTTCTTTATAGATTCTGGACACTAGTCCTTTATCTGATATGTCGTTTGCAAATATCTTCTCCCATTCTGTCAGTTGTCTTTTGATTTTGTTAACTGTTTCCTTTGCTGTGCAAAAGCTTTTGATCTTGATGAAATCCCAATAGTTCATTTTTGCCCTTGCTTCCCTTGCCTTTTGCGTTGTTCCTAGGAAGATGTTGCTGCGGCAGAGGTCGAAGAGGTTGCTGCCTGTGTTCTCCTCAAGGATTTTGATGGATTCCTTTCGCACATTGAGGTCCTTCATCCATTTTGAGTCTATTTTCGTGTGAGGTGTAAGGAAATGGTCCAATTTCATTTTTCTGCATGTGGCTGTCCAATTTTCCCAGCACCATTTATTGAAGAGGCTGTCTTTTTTCCACTGGACATTCTTTCCTGCTTTGTCGAAGATTAGTTGACCATAGAGTTGAGGGTCTATTTCTGGGCTCTCTATTCTGTTCCATTGATCTATGTGTCTGTTTCTGTGCCAGTACCATGCTGTCTTGATGATGACAGCTTTGTAATAGAGCTTGAAGTCCGGGATTGTGATGCCACCAACGTTGGCTTTCTTTTTCAATATCCCTTTAGCTATTCGAGGTCTTTTCTGGTTCCATATAAATTTTAGCATTATTTGTTCCATTTCTTTGAAAAAGATGGATGGTACTTTGATAGGAATTGCATTAAATGTGTAGATTGCTTTAGGTAGCATAGACATTTTCACAATATTTATTCTCCAATCCAGGAACATGGAACATTTCCATTTCTTTGTGTCTTCCTCAATTTCTTTCATGAGTACTTTATAGTTTTCTGAGTATAGATTCTGTGTCTCTTTGGTTAGGTTTATTCCTAGGTATCTTATAGTTTTGGGTGCAATTGTAAATGGGATTGACTCCTTAATTTCCCTTTCTTCTGTCTTGCTGTTGGTGTAGAGAAATGCAACTGATTTCTGTGCATTGATTTTATATCCTGACACTTTACTGAATTCCTGTATAAGTTCTAGCAGTTTTGGAGTGGAGTCTTTTGGGTTTTCCACATATAGTATCATATCATCTGCGAAGAGTGATAATTTCAATTCTTCTTTGCCGATTTGAATGCCTTTAATTTCCTTTTGTTGTCTGATTGCTGAGGCTAGGACCTCTAGTACTATGTTGAATAGCAGTGGTGATAATGGACATCCCTGCCGTGTTCCTGACCTTAGCGGAAAAGCTTTCAGTTTTTCTCCATTGAGAATGATATTTGCGGTGGGTTTTTCATAGATGGCTTTGATGATATTGAGGTATGTGCCCTCTATCCCTACACTTTGAAGAGTTTTGATCAGGAAGGGATGCTGTACTTTGTCAAATGCTTTTTCAGCATCTATTGAGAGTATCATATGGTTCTTATTCTTTCTTTTATTGATGTGTTGTATCACATTGACTGATTTGCGGATGTTGAACCAACCTTGTAGCCCTGGAATAAATCCCACTTGGTCGTGGTGAATAATCTTTTTAATGTAGTGTTGAATCCTATTGGCTAGTATTTTGTTGAGTATTTTCGCATCTGTGTTCATCAAGGATATTGGTCTATAGCTCTCTTTTTTGGTGGGATCCTTGTCTGGTTTTGGGATCAAGGTGATGCTGGCCTCATAAAATGAGTTTGGAAGTTTTCCTTCCATTTCTATTTTTTGGAACAGTTTTAGGAGAATAGGAATTAGTTCTTCTTTAAATGTTTGGTAGAATTCCCCTGCGAAGCCGTCTGGCCCTGGGCTTTTGTTTGTTTGGAGATTTTTAATGAGTGTTTCAATCTCCTTACTGGTTATGGGTCTGTTCAGGCTTTCTATTTCTTCCTGGTTCAGTTGTGGTAGTTTATATGTTTCTAGGAATGCATCCATTTCTTCCAGATTGTCAAATTTATTGCCGTAGAGTTGCTCATAGTATGTTCTTATAATAGTTTGTATTTCTTTGGTGTTAGTTGTGATCTCTCCTCTTTCATTCATGATTTTATTTATTTGGGTCCTTTCTCTTTTCTTTTTGATAAGTCGGGCCAGGGGTTTATCAATTTTATTAATTCTTTCAAAGAACCAGCTCCTAGTTTCGTTGATTTGTTCTATTGTTTTTTTGGTTTCTATTTCATTGATTTCTGCTCTGATCTTTATGATTTCTCTTCTCCTGCTAGGCTTAGGGTTTCTTTCTTGTTCTTTCTCCAGCTCCTTTAGGTGTAGGGTTAGATTGTGTACCTGAGACCTTTCTTGTTTCTTGAGAAAGACTTGTACCGCTATATATTTTCCTCTCAGGACTGCCTTTGTTGTGTCCCACAGATTTTGAACCGTTGTATTATCATTATCATTTGTTTCCATGATTTTTTTCAATTCTTCTTTAATTTCCCGGTTGACCCATTCATTCTTTAGAAGGATGCTGTTTAGTCTCCATGTATTTGGGTTCTTTTCAAACTTCCTTTTGTGGTTGAGTTCTAGCTTTAGAGCATTGTGGTCTGAAAATATGCAGGGAATGATCCCAATCTTTTGATACTGGTTGAGTCCTGATTTAGGACCGAGGATGTGATCTATTCTGGAGAATGTTCCATGTGCACTAGAGAAGAATGTGTATTCTGTTGCTTTGGGATGAAATGTTCTGAATATATCTGTGATGTCCATCTGGTCCAGTGTGTCGTTTAAGGCCTTTAATTCCTTGCTGATCTTTTGCTTGGATGATCTGTCCATTTCAGTGAGGGGAGTGTTAAAGTCCCCTACTATTATTGTATTATTGTTGATGTGTTTCTTTGATTTTGTTATTAATTGGTTTATATAGTTGGCTGCTCCCACGTTGGGGGCATAGATATTTAAAATTGTTAAATCTTCTTGTTGGACAGAACCTTTGACTTTGAGTATGATATAGTGTCCTTCCTTATCTCTTATTATAGTCTTTGGCTTAAAATCTAATTGATCTGATATAAGGATTGCCACTCCTGCTTTCTTTGATGTCCATTAGCATGGTAAATTCTTTTCCACCCCCTCACTTTAAATCTGGAGGTGTCTTTGGGCTTAAAATGAGTTTCTTGGAGGCAACATATAGATGGGTTTTGTTTTTTTATCCATTCTGATACCCTGTGTCTTTTGACAGGGGCATTTAGCCCATTAACATTCAGGGTAACTATTGAGAGATATGAATTTAGTGCCATTGTTTTGCCTGTAAGGTGACTGTTACTCTATATGGTCTCTGTTCCTTTCTGATCTACCACTTGTAGGCTCTCTCTTTGCTTAGAGGACCCCTTTCAAGATTTCCTGTAGAGCTGGTTTGGTGTTTGCAAATTCTTTCAGTTGTTGTTTGTCCTGGAAGCTTTTAATCTCTCCTTCTATTTTCAATGATAGCCTAGCTGGATATAGTATTCTGGGCTGCATGTTTTTCTCATTTAGTGCTCTAAAAATATCATGCCAGCTCTTTCTGGCCTGCCAGGTCTCTGTGGATAAGTCAGCTGCCAATCTAATATTTTTACCATTGTATGTTACAGACTTCTTTTCCCGGGCTGCTTTCAGGATTTTCTCTTTGTCACTGAGACTTGTAAATTTTACTATTAGGGGACGGGGTGTGGGCCTATTCTTATTGATTTTGAGGGGCGTTCTCTGCACCTCCTGAATTTTGATGCTTGTTCCCTTTGCCATATTGGGGAAATTCTCCCCAATAATTCTCTCTAGTATACCTTCTGCTCCCCTCTCTCTTTCTTCTTCTTCTGGAATCCCAATTATTCTAATGTTGTTTCGTCTTATGGTGTCACTTATCTCTTGAATTCTCCCCTCGTGGTCCAGTAGCTGTTTGGCCCTCTTTTGCTCAGCTTCTTTATTCTCTGTCATTTGGTCTTCTATATCACTAATTCTTTCTTCTGCCTCATTTATCCTAGCAGTGAGAGCCTCCATTTTTGATTGCACCTCATTAAAAGCTTTTTTGATTTCAACTTGGTTAGATTTTAGTTCTTTTATTTCTCCAGAAAGGGCTTTTATATCTCTCGAGAGGGTTTCTCTAATATCTTCCATGCCTTTTTCGAGCCCGGCTAGAACCTTGAGAATTGTCATTCTGAACTCTAGATCTGACATATTACCAATGTCTGTATTGATTAGGTCCTTAGCCTTTGGTACTGCCTCTTGTTCTTTTTTTTGTGTTGAATTTTTCCGTCTTGTCATTTTGTCCTTTCAGAAAGTGGTTGTTTTTCTGTTTCCAGAATTGCTGTTCTTCTTCTCTTCGATCTCCGATGGATTTTCAGGTGTTTGCAATCTTTAGATAAGCTATCTAGCTGATCTCTGGCTAGCTGAAGTAGTCTCAGGCTGCTACTTCTCCGCCATCTTGACTCCCTCCTTAGGGATTCTTACAAGCCTCTGCTTGCTTCTCCTTTTGGCCAGAGGTAGTTGCAGAGCTTTCCTCTGGGCTCTCCTTCTCTTCTCTGACTCTAGGACCAGGTCTATGGGTTTAGATCCAAAAGGAAGATCCCTCCTCAGCCAGCGGAGCCAGGCAATCCGAACACCATTTTCACCCGCCAGCTATAAACTGCCACCCTCAGTACCCAGGGCATGAATGGTCACTGACAGGCATCCTTCAAAGCAGATGGGGGCGGGGTATCCCTGCGGACGGATGCATCTGCACCAAGCCGCACGTTTTCCCACTGAAGTCTGCTGCACCTGCCTGCCGGGCGCGCCGAACCGCCGGCAGAGGCGATGGCTAGCCCGGCGCCCTTAGTGGCCTCTATCAGCCACCAAATGGTGGCTCTGCAGACTCTGCAGCTGCTGCAGCAGGAGTGGGGCTCCCTTCCTTCCTTTTTTAAAGATTTTTTTAAAGTAATCTCTACACCCAACTGAGGCTTGAACTCACAACCCTGAGATCAAGAGTTGCATGCTCCACTGACTGAGCCAGGCAGGTGCCTTCTACTTTCCTTTCTTTCTTGTGGTGAGAATACTTAACATCTACCCTCTACCTTAGCAAATTTCAAGTATACAATACAGTATTATTAACTATATTGACATTGGTGTACATTAGATTTTCAGAACTTGTTCGTCATGTGTAACCAAAATGTACCTTTAAACCAACATCTTCCCATTTCCCCCTCCCCGAGCCCCTGGAAGCCACCACTATACTCTCTATTTTAAAAAAACTTGACTATTTTAGGTTCCACATATATATGAGAACATGAGGTATTTGTTTTTCTGTGTTTGGCTTATTTCACTTAGTATAATGTCCTCCAGGCTCACCTATGTTGTCATAAATGTCAGGATTTCCTTTTTTTTTTTTTTCCTGATTCTGAACAAATATTCCATTGTATATACACATGCCACTTTCACTTTTCTATTTATCTATCAATGGACATTTGTATTATTTCTATAACTTGGCTATTGTGAACAATGCTGCAATGAATGTGAAAGAATAGATATCTCTGAGATATTGATTTCCTTTCCATTGGATATATATACCTAGATAGGGATTGCTGGATCATGAGGGAGTTCTGTTTTTAATATTTTGAGGAACATCCTTACTGTTTTTCATAATGGCTCTACCAATTTACATTTTCACCAAAGTGTACAATGGCTCTCTTTTCTCCACATCCTCACCAACATTTATTATCTCCTATCTTTTTAGCAGGTGTGAAAATTCTCACCTGTTTTCACTATAAGTAAGCAAAAACATTGTAGTTTTAATTTGCATTTCCTTGGCGATTAGTGATATTGAAAAGTTTTCCATATACCTCTGGGCCATTTGTGTGTCTTCTTTTGAGAAAGAAATATACATATTAAGGTCCTTTGCCAATTTTTAAATCTTTTTTTTTCTATTGAGGTGTATGAATTCCTTATACATTTTGAATTTTAACTCCTTATCAGATATGTGGTTTGTAAATATTTTCTCCCATTCCATAGATTGCCTTTCACTTTGTTCATTGGTTCCTTTGCTGCGCAGAAGCTTTTCAGTTTGATGCAATCCCACATATCTTTTGCTTTTGTTGTTTGTGCTTTTTTATGTCATATCTAAAATATCATTGCCTAGAACAATGTCAAGAATTCTTTTCTTTATGTTTTCTTCTAATAGTTTTAAAATTTCAGGTCTTATGCTTAAGTCTAATAATCCATTTAGGTTGATTTTTGTAGATGGAATGAGATAAGAGTCCATTTTCTTTCTTCTGCATATGGATATTTTGTTTTCCCAATATAGTTTACCAAAGAGACCGTTCTTCCTCCATTGTGTACTCTGGACACCTTTTTAAAGATCTTTTGACCGTCCATAAGTGGATTTATTTCTGGGTTTTCTATTCTGTTCCTTTGGTGTATATCTATTTTTATGTCAGTACCATACTATTTTGGTTACTGTGATTTTGTAATATATTTGGAAATCAGAAAATGTGATGTCTTGAGCTTTCTCTTTTTGCTTAAGATGGCTTTGACTCTTCAGGGTCTTTGGTAGTTCCACATGAATTTTAGGTTGTTTTTCTACTTCGATAAAGAATGTTATTGGTATTTTGATAGGAATTGCATTGAATCTGGAGATCATTTTGGATAGAATGGACATATTAACAATTAACATATTAACAATATTATTCTATATGCATGAGATGTCTTTCCATTTGTGTCTCTTTAAATTTCCTTCACCACTGTTTTATAATTTTGAATGTATAAGATTCTCACCTTTTTGGTTGAGATTATTCCCAAGTATTTTGTTCTTTTTGTTGCTATTTTAATGAGGTTGCTTTTTCAATTTCTTTTTTTGGACTGCTGTTTGCTTACAGAAATATGACTGATTTTTGCCAATTGATTTTGTATACTATAACTTTACTGAATTGTTTATTAGTTCTATTTTTTGTTAAGCTTTTAGAGTTTTTTTCACATATGATCATGTCATCTGCAAATGGAGATACTTTTATTTTTTCTGTTCTGATTTGGATGCCTTATTTCTTTTGCTTGTCTAATTCCTCTGGCTAGGACTTCCACTACTATGTTGAAAAGAAATTGTGAGAGCAGGCATCCTTGCTGGTGCCAGATCTTAGAGGAAAAGCTTTTAGTATTTTCCTATTGATTATGATATTAGCTGTGGGCTTTTCATAGATGGCCCTTATCACATTGAGTTAAGTTCCTTTACTATTATTTTTTGAGAGTTTTGATCATGAGTGGGTGTTGAATTTTGTGAAATGCCTTTTCTGTGTCTATTGAAAGGATCATGTGTTTTTTTTTTTCTTTCATTTGGTTAATGTGGTATATCATGTTGATTTATTTGCATATGTTGAACCATCCTTGCTTCCCAGGATTAAATCCCACATAGTCATGATTTATGACCTGTTTAATGTGCTGTTGCATTTGGTTTGTTTGAATTTTATTGAAGATTTTTACATCTATGTTCATCAGGGATATTGGCCTTTGTCTTCTTTTCTTGCAGTATCTTTAACTGGTTTTGGTTTTAGGGTGATGCTAGCCTCACAAAATGAGTTTGGAAGTGTTCCCCCTTCTTACATTTTTGGGAAAGTGTTTAAGAAAGATTAGTAATAATTCTTTTTAAATATTTGGTAGAACTTAACCTATGAAATCATTTGGTCCTGGGCTTTTATTTGTTGAAAGATTTTTGATTACTGATCTAATCCCCTTATTTGTTATCAGTATGTTTAGGATTTAAATTTCTTTTTAATTCAGTTTTGGTAGGTTGTATGTTTCTAGGAATTTCACCATTTCATGTAGGTTATCTCCTTTTCTGGAGCATAAACATTCATAAGGCTCTCTTATGATCATTTTAATTTCTGAGGTATCCATTGTAATGTTTCCCATTTTCTGATTTTATTTATTTGAGTCTTCCTTTTTAAGATTTATTTATTTATTTATTATTTGTTTATTATAAGATACTTCATGATGATTTGATATATGCTTATTCTCTGAAAGGATTCCTTCCATATAATTAATGAACACTTGTGTTAAGAACAGTTATGCATTTGAAAGAGTAGTCTTCTATTCTAGACTTGTGGACTAGCTTTGGTGGGGGAAGACCTTCATCTATGAGTACCATCTGGATGACATCCTGTGGCTGGAGGTGCGAGGCATAGCAGTGTGGATTCTGGACAGTTCTATTAGCTGAGGTCACTGTCAGCAAAGACTGTGGAGTCCTTGGTGGGACAGGCTGTGTGTATCTATGGCAGCAGTGAGGACTGCTGTGATCCTCGGTGACTAGAGCTTCTGGGATTCTACTACTCTCCTTATCTCAATGGGGGAATTTGAGGCCCTCTTCCCCCAGGTTGGGGTTAGGGTGATATAGCTAAAATGTTTTCTTTGCTTTTGTATGCAGCTGTCATCAGTTTTTGTGGTCCACAAAAACTGTAACTTCTTCATTATACTCTGGAACTCTCCCAGAGCTAGTTTTATTTTGTTTTGTTTTTATGGGTAGTATTAAAATTGCTGTTTTTTTGGGGGGGGAATGAGTGATAGGTCCTTTTAATTTGACATCTTGCTGATGTCACCTTTAATAGCATCATAATAATTTTTTTCCTTTTTTAAAAATTTATTATGAACATATAATATATTTTTATCCCCAGGGGTACAGGTCTGTGAATTGCCAGGTTTACACACTTCATAGCACTCACCATAGCACATACCCTCCCCAATGTCCATAACCCCACCCCCCTTCTTTCAACCCCCCCTCCCTCCAGCAACCCTCAGTTTGTTTTGTGAGATTAAGAGTCACTTATGGTTTTTCTCCCTCCCAATCCCATTTTGCATCATAATCTTACTGAGACTGGAAATATTACTAATTACATTGAGAAAAGTGAGGCTCAGAAAAGTTGATAACTTAATAAGAATATACATAACAGAAAAGCAGTATTATGAGAATTTTTTTTCTAGTTTGACTTAAAGACTCCCATTCTTAACTACTTTTCTACACAACACCTCCATGATATTATTCCTGCCTAGCTTTCAATTGATAATATTTCCATTTGTATAATAATCGTCTGAGTATAGGATTATTATTTTTAGTGTCTTAAGTCTTAGGCTGAGTTCTAATGGTAGGCCACTCTGACTTTTTGAATAATGGTTATTGCACTTATTTGAGCCTGTTCAAATATTAGACACCCAAATGTTGGATGAAGTCCTGTTTCTCATCCATCTACCCAAAGTC
The DNA here is from genome assembly GCF_011764305.1 of Mustela putorius furo. Classification (NCBI taxonomy): domain Eukaryota; kingdom Metazoa; phylum Chordata; class Mammalia; order Carnivora; family Mustelidae; genus Mustela; species Mustela putorius. Next base: position 28,291,009 of record NW_025421987.1, read on the forward strand.
ATTTACACATGTAAACTATTTTGTGTAAGTAAAAATCCCACACCAAACCCAGAGAGTAGAATTTTTTCTTGGAGGGGGGAGTGAGCATTTATACTTAAGAGTAGTGATAAACTGATAAATATTAGTGGATCTTTAATAATATTAAATTTTCAAACTACCATTAAAGGGAATTAACTAAATGCCACGCACAGCTAGGATCTATGTTCTTAATTATAATACATTTCACTTCATTCCACTATTGGCAAAAATGTCATAAAGCTTAATAGAGCATCTGTTCCTATCAGCCTCTTTTGGGAAAGCAATGGATCCAAGCATTTTTTCCTAATTTCATTTAGCTAAATCACTAAGTAGGGTGATACTTGTGTTCTCATTAGATGTTTGACAGAGGAAATGATAGAAATTATATTTTAGATAACTAATTTTCTCAAAAAACTCTTAAAATAATATAAAAATGCCTATGACTTAGTGACTTGATCTTCTTGGTTAAATAGCAGTGGTGATTTATTTTGATATATATACTCACTTCATTGGTCATATATGTGCATTACTTTTAGATTAGCTTTGTAGGAGATACTGTGGTCCACTGCTCATATTCCCTACTCCAAGATGAAGGTGCCCATTCCCCCAGTTCTTTAAGTATTGGCTGCTGACAACTTTAACTCAAGTCCCTCACTGGAAATTGTCCTTTCCCAAGCTTATACTTTGTTTGGAAGATGCCTGTGTCCAATGTCTAGGTGACATGCAGAATGTCCTAGGTTCTCTTGACTCAATTTGGAACAACTCTGAAGGGTTATTCCATCCCCTGAACTCCCAGTGGCACTTTGTGGAACCCCTGTTTCCGTATCACAGTTCAATTTCTCCTTCTGTCTAATCCTTCTTTACTTTTTTACAGATATTCAGTCTGTAACTGGGGGGAAGAATAAAGTCTAGATGCAAATCTCTACTACAGTCTTTTCCTTAGGGAACATGGTTTACCATAGCTAAGATAAGAGTTTTAATTTTAGAATGATTGCTTCTTGTCACTCATTCAGCATTCTGGTATATCTCCCTCCTCCTGACAGTTGTATACAACAGGAAATCAAGCTTTTGGATAATTAGTGTAAGTATGATACAAGCAGGAAGGCAAGTTCATGAAAATTAAGAATAAAGAGATACTTGTATTTTTGACAGTCCTTCTCCTGCATTAGAATGGTTAGAACTTTTGACATAATGGTACATGACAGGAAAATTGAAGACATTCATCAATTAATATTTTGGTACTTACTATACACAAGGAATTGTGAAAAATAAAAAAAAAAAGACTCCTGCCTGCAGTAAAAGAAATAAAAAAAACTATAAAACAAAATAAGAAGAGGGCAGCATTAGTGTTTGTAATAAAGTGCTAGAAGTTCTGATTAGGAAGGAATTAACCATTTTCAGCTGGAGTAATCAGAGCAGATATTCTGAAAAATGTGATATTTAGAGGGTGTTGGAGAAGGGCTCAATATAGCCAAAGACAAGACCTTAGTTAACTCAGCATTTTAAATCAGTTAACTGACCTTTAGTAAGCCCTTGATTCTCTGATATTTTGTTAAATGTTGGAGGTACAGTATGAGTCAGTTTGAAGTTAATCAATTTTGCCAATGAACTAGGGTCACTTAGCATCTATATGGCTCCACATTCGCATTTTATTCCTTTTATAATCTGCAAGTTCAAATGATCATCTCAGTAATTTAAATTTTCAAGGTTTGAAAGGTGTGTTTACTGGTTTCTTATAACTCTGTATGGGATAAATTATGAGAAAATTTAACAGGGTCTCAAATGTGTTCACTTAAGTTGGTCAACCATCTACATCTAGCCCTAGACTTCCCATTTCCTCCTGCCTTGTTGATTCTAATGGTTTTACTCTGTTAATAAGTGATTTTGTTTGAATTTATGCTGAAGCAAAAGACCTAGTGGGGGTGGAACATGTCATAAATAAATAAAATGTCAATTGAAGTGGGAATCCAAGTAGGTAAATATAGACATTTGACCTATATTCCTTTAAAATTGAACTTGGACTTACCATTTCAAGATAGTGTTTCAGCAATCTAAATTGGAATCAGTTCTGCATTAATGCTTACTGAGAGTTCTCCCATTCCTGAAGAGAGCAGGAGGATTCCAGAGCAAAGAAACTAAATTGTGATCTTTGAGAATTTCCCCCAAGATTGTCTCTGGCCTTCTTATGTGTTTCTTAGAGTACCTCTGTATGCAAAGTAACCTAATGAGCCTGACCAAATTGGTGGATTTGCCATTTGTTTTGCTTTCGGGCCACAAATAGAAACCTCTGAATCTATTGGTGGATGCAAGTCAGTTGTGATTTGCCAGCTGAAGGAACACATCAAGAATGAACAACCAACGTAACTAATATACATGTTATTTTAGTTCTTTCTTTTTTTTCACCTAAGCTTTAATTGAGATGGTAGTTTTGGAAACCATGGCAGGAATAGGGGCAGGGGTGAGGGTTGCAGAGCAGAGAGAAACCTCTGATTGAAAATAAAGCTTCCTTTCATTGCTTAGTCTTTGGCATCCTGTGGCATTGGCTCCCATTCCTCATGATTTTATTCCAAGCAATAGAACCAGTCAGGCCTGCAGTGCTTTATCTCAAACATCACATCCTACTTTGACAAACAGTCAACAGATAATAGCCTTGTGGCTTCTCTGTTCTTTCCTGAAGCAGTATCTCTTTATCATTTGGTGATTGGAAATTAAAAAGAACCATTCCAAAGAATTATGGTACTTAAGTTCCATGTTTTAAAAGCTTTTATTTTGGGGTTCCTGGGTGAGTCAGTGAGTTAAGCCTCTGCCTTTGGCTTGGGTCATGATCTCAGGATCCTGGGATCTAGCCCGGCATTGGGCTGTCTGCTCAGTGGGGAGCCCGCTTCCCCCTTCTCTGTTTGCCTGCCTCTCTGCCTACTTGTGATCTCTCTCTCTGTCAAATAAAAAAATAAAATCTTTTTTAAAAAAAGCTTTGTTCTACTTGGCAATGAGAATGTTCTAAGAATTTCTGGACAATGACTTCCTTAGAAAATCCTTTAGATTTTAAACTTATTTAAACTTTCCATTAAAAGAATTTACACCAAATATTTACATTTTATAACTAAATAGATCCAATCATCAAAGCCAAAACTGTGATGCATAGTTTGTGTTTAAAAGATTAAGTCCCCTCTGGTAACAAGCTTTCTGAAAGGAAATATATCTGAAATGTTTCTAAATGTCTGGGGCTATTTTTTTTTAAGAGAAAGTTAAACATATATAATAATAGTAAAAATTAATTTTTATTTAGCTCATATTATGTACTGGATACAGTTCCATAGGCTTTACAAGCATTAACTCATTTAATCCTCTTTAACCCCCTTAGTTTGATATTGTCCTTATCTTTGAGCTTAGGAAACTAAGGCACAGACAAAGTAAGGACATTGCCTGAGGACCCACAGCTAGTAGGTTGAAAAGCCAATACTTGTTTTTAGAAAGGCTGCTTCCAGAATTATGCTACACTGCCTCTAGCAAGCTGCCATTTTATAGATGATGAAATTGAGTTCCAAAGAGATAAAATTACTTGCGGAGATCATATTCTACTAATCCGTAGAGCTGGGGTTTGACCTCAATTCCTTTGGTTTTCTTTCCAGTGCTTTTGTTTTTATTTTAAGTCAACCCATAGATAATACTTAAAGAAAATGGAATCATTCAGTCTTTTAAAAAAAATTTAGTTATTTGACACAGAGAGAGATCACAAGTAGGCAGAGAGGCAGGCAGAGGGAGAGGGGGAAGCAAGTTCCCTGCTGAGCAGAGAACCCAATGCAGGGCTTGATCCTAGGACCCTGAGACTATGCATGACCCTAGCTGAAGGCAGAGGCTTAACCCACTGAGCCATCCAGGTGCTCCAGAATCATTCAGTCTTAAGAACACTAAGAAGCAGCTTGAGGTTGTTTTTTTTTTTTTTTTAATTTGCTTGTTTTGTTTGTTTGTTTGTTTGTTTTGTTTTGTTTTGTTATCCCAGGCAAAGATGAAACCTGCAAAATATGGGCATTTACTTCCATATTTCCAAATATACAATCATATGTTCAGGACCAGTTTTTTTTCCTTTTCTTTTCTCCAGTCAAACTTTTTGATTTGGGTCTCTTTCATAGACAGAATGTTTGTCTTCCTCCACCCCCAAATTCATATGTTGAAGTCCTAACCCTCATTGTGATGGTATTTGATAGTGGGGCCTTTGAGAGATAATTAGTTTTAAAGTCTTAAAGGTGGGGCCCCTAAAATGGCATTAGTGTCTTTAAGAAGAAGAAGGGAGGCTGTAAGGGTATCTCTATCAATCTCTCTCTCCACTATGTAAAGACACATGAAGAAAGTAGACATTTATAAATGGGGAAGGAGGCTCTTACCAGAAACTGAGGCTACTGGCACTTTAATGTTAGGCTCTCCAGCCTCTAGAACTGTAAGAAATGAATATCTTTTATTTAAGCCACCTATTTTACGGTAGTTTGTTATAGCAGTCCAAGCTAAGACTGTCTTTGATCCATATATCTTTTTTTTTTTTTTTAAACTAATCTCAATACCCAGTGTGAGGATCAAATTCAGGACCCCTAGATCAAGAGTTGTATCCTCTACTTACTGAATCGTCTAGGTGCCTGTTCCATATACCTTTGATAAGTCTTTATTAACACCTCCTACCTCCACCATCTGCAAAGATGGCCAGGCCTGACACTGTGACTGCAAAAGTGAACAATTAAATATACCTGGAGTTCCACTGATGGAGAATCTCCTTAGCTGCTCAGATGTCTAGTGCTTGTGGGGCAGTTCTGAAGACAGTCCTAAGAAGCTCATTGTTGTAGAGCAATCTCATGTAACTTCAAGTTCAGTCTTGTGGTTTTTGTTGGCAATGGGGCTAGAATTGTACTACAGAAATCACCTAGAGGGGAACACCCACATCTACTCAAAATCACATCACATGTTGACTTTCTGATAATTAGGAAGATGATGTAATATGGATAGTAAACGAACAAAGTAGGACATCTAGTTGGAGTCATGATCATGAGAAGGAGTTCTTTTTGAATATTTTGAGTCTTTAAGGATTAAGTAAATTAGGGTATAACAAACCTTTAGTTTAGGACATAGTAGGTATACATATTTCTCTCCTCTGTCATTCCTTCCCTTCTCTGTACATTTAAAAATAATGATCACCTAAATTGAAAAACATACCAGCTGATTAATTATTAAGCAAATATATTTTAGGTACCCAATATGTGTGTGACATTACTGAGTTTCATGTAAGACACCAGAGATGTTGCACAATGGCCAGGTCTTTAAAAAACATGTTTTTATTATTATTTTTACTATGGTCAAATGTCCATAATATAAAAAAAATGGCCATTTAAAACTACCATATATAAAAATGTTTAACCATTTTAAAGTATACAATTCAGTGGCAGTAAGCATACTCATAATATTGTGCAAACATTACAATCATCCATCTTTAGACCTTTTTCTTCTTCTCAAACTGCAACTCAGTATCCATTACAATAACTTCCCATTCCTTCCTCCCTTCAGCCCCTGGTAGTCAACATTCTACTTTCTGTCTCTATGAATTTGACTATTCAAGGTTCATCACATAAGTGGAAATTTATAGCAGTTGGTCCTTTTATAACTATTTTTTTTTAAAACTTAACACAATGTCCTCAAGGTTTACCCATGTTGTAGCATATATCAGAATCTCCTTCCTTTTAAAGTCTGAATAATATGCTATTGTATGCCTATATCTTACTTTGTCCATTCATCTGCTGATGGATTTGTGGTTTTCACCTTTTGACTATAGTGAATAATGATGCTATGAATATAGATGTATAAGTATCTGAGTCCCTGCTTTCAATTCTTTGGGGTATATACACAGAGGGAATTGTTGGATCATAGGGTAATTTTAACTTTTTGAGGACCTGCCAAACTCATTTCTACAGTGGCTACATATACCACGTTACATTTCCACTAGAAATGCACAAGAGTTCTAGTTTCTGCATATCTTTGCCAATATCTGTTGTTTTCCATTAAAAAAATAATAGCCATCCTAATAGGTGTGAAGTGGTGTCTCATTATGATTGTGATTTATATTTCCCTAGTAACTAGTAATAGTGACATCTTTTCATGGGCTTATGGACCACTTCTATATTTTCTTTGGAGGAATGTCTATTCAAGTCTTTTGCCCATTTTTAAAAAATTAATTAATTTATTTTCAGAAAAACAGTATTCATTATTTTTCACCGCACCCAGTGCTCCATGCAATCTGTGCCCTCTATAATACCCACCACCTGGTACCCCAACCTCCCACCCACCCGCCACTTCAAACCCCTTAGATTTTTTTTCAGAGTCCATAGTCTCTCCTGATTCACCTCCCCTTCCAATTTACCCCAACTCCCTTCTCCTCTCTAACACCCCTTGTCCTCCATGATATTTGTTATGCTCCACAAATAAGTGAAACCATATGATAATTGACTCTCTCTGCTTGACTTATTTCACTCAGCATAATCTCTTCCAGTCCCGTCCATGTTGCTACAAAAGTTGGGTATTCATTCTTTCTGATGGAGGCATAATACTCCATAGTGTATACGGACCACATCTTCCTTATCCATTCGTCTGTTGAAGGGCATCTTGGTTCTTTCCACAGTTTGGCGACCGTGGCCATTGCTGCTATAAACATTGGGGTACAGATGGCCCTTCTTTTCACGACATCTGTATCTTTGGGGTAAATATCCAGGAGTGCAATTGCAGGGTCATAGGGAAACTCTATTTTTAATTTCTTGAGGAATCTCCACACTGTTCTCCAAAGAGGCTGCACCAACTTGCATTCCCACCAACAGTGTAAGAGGGTTCCCCTTTCTCCACATCCTCTCCAACACATGTTGTTTCCTATTTTGTTAATTTTTTTGGCCCATTTTTGAATTGAGTTGTTTATCTATTTATTGTTGAGTTGTAGGAATTTCAGTGTTCTGGATATTAATCTCTAATCATATAAATGACTTGTAAATATTTTCTCCCATTTTGTGGATTTTCTTTTTAATTTTCTTGACAGTGGTTTTTGATACACAGAAGTTTTAATTTTTATGAAGTCCATATTACATTTTCTTTTGTTACTTGTGCCTTTGGTGTCATATTCAAGAAGTTATTGCAAATCTAATGTCACTTAGATTTTCTTTTATGAATAAACATACATTTTTTTTTTTTGGTAAAGAAAAGCCTTAAAGGAAGTAGAGCATAATTGAAGTTAATGTATAATCTTTTCTAAATAAAAAGGATATATAAGAAATAGACAGTTGTTCAGAGAAGAGAGAGAATAATTAAAAACCTTAAATAAAATCTCAACTTCATACCAATTTACTTTCAGCAAAGAGGGACAAACTAGAAACACAGAAGACGTAGTGTTGCCCAAGGAAAAAAGAGCTCCAGAAGTAAGCTAAATACTTTTCGTGGCATCTTTTCATGGGCTTATAGACCACTTGTGTATTTTCTTTGGAGGAATGTCATAATGGAATCAAGTAACTATTGTGTAATCATTTCAAATAAATTATTTGCATTAACGTAGTACTTTGTATGTATTTACCTATTGCATATGTTTTTGTCTCCCAGATCCAATTAAACTTTCAAGAAAAGGAGAAATCTTGTTGTGAGGAGGTGGATTGGTGGTGGATAGGGATGAGCAGTTAAGCAATTTTTGTAAGCAAGAAGATCTGATTTTGCAATCTGGGAGACCCTTCACTTTTCACTGAAAATATATGTTTGTATAGTTTTGTTTCATTGATGAAAAGAAAATATTTGTGGCTGCCTGGGTGATTCAGTTCAGCTGAGGTCATGACTTTGGGGTCCTGGGATCAAGCACCACATCAAGCTCTGCATTGGGCTCTTACTCAGCAGGGGTCTGCTTCTCTCTCTCCCTCTGTGTTCACTCTGTCTGTCAAATAAATAAATAAAATCTTAAAAAAATAAAAAAGAAAGGAAAATATTTGTTATGACATTCCTGTGTCCTGAAGTTCCCTGGGCACTTGTACCTTCAGTTCATTTGTCTTGTTGTTAAGATAGAGAACTTGATTTTTGGTTTAGAAAGTAAGGATTTCCTGGGTGCCTGGGTGGCTCAGTGGGTTAAAGCCTCTGCCTTCAGCTCAGGTCATGATCTCAGGGTCCTGGGATTGAGCCCCGCATTGGGCTTTCTGCTCGGCAGTTAATCTGCTTCCTCCTCTCTCCCTCTCTGCTTGCCTCTCTGCCTACTTGTGATCTCTGTCTGTCAAATAAATTTAAAAAAAGAAAATAAGGATTTCCAACATCTAGATAGTATTTTTACAATGTCATGCTAATCACCTTATCAATTACTTTTAAGTCAGAGAATGTGCAATTAAATTCTACATAGTTCCTTGGAATGATCTAGGTCTGTTAAGAACTCCAAACTGAATTTTATTGCTGCCCTAATACCTAAAGCCTGACTCTCACTTTCTGTTTGATACATAATTTTTCGTTGGACTAGAATTCTAACACAATCCCTTTATCTTTATCTTTTGTTTCTTGGTAACTTTTTTTTTGTTTTTTCTTATAACTTGGATCCTCAGCTTTGGGAGAGGCCAGATCATGTAGGGTCTTGTCAAGATGTGTGGGCTGTATCTAGCATAGACTGGGAAACCATTGAGAAGAAAGGATCATTCTGCTTTTTTAGGAGGCTCACCCTGGTAGCATTATGGAAAAGGGACTGGAAACCATCAGCGGGGTGATAGTTTTATTTCCCCCTTCATCCTTTTGCATTCCAATTTCACTGGGGAAAAGAATCTTATATTAATTATCATAAGCCCATGAAGTAATAGGGAGAAAGGGGTTTGCAACACAGAAACACAACAAACACCCAAAGGCAAAAGTTCCTATTTGGTTCTACTGTTAAAACCTTGAGACTTCTTTAGTTATTAAACAGCCTGTCCCTCAAACACTAAACACACTGGTTCTCCATCCTTGCCACTTTACTCTTTATTTCTAGCAGGCAGGTTTCTTCACTTCCAGTTCTCTTGAAATGGGTCAGTGGCTGAGTCTTGGGATCAGGACAGGCAATTTATATTCTGAAATAGATGCTATATATTTCTTATTTCCCCTTAGAAGATTTCAAATATATGCAACATTAGAGATAATAGTTGTATGACCCCCCCACATTCCCATCACTCATATTCAAGTAATTAAGACTATTGTGCCATCTTTACTTTATTACTAAACCTATCCTTTGGTGAAGAATCTTAAAGCTATTTCTACTCTACATAATTCATCAGGCACCTCTTAATAATATAAACATTTTCTTTTGTAACCCAATTCCATTTTCACATTTAACGTTATTAACAAGAATTCCTTGGAACCACTTAATACCCAGCTTACATTCAGATGTACCCTATTGTCCTCAAAATGCCTTTTTACAGCCATATTATTGTACTAAGATCCAAATAAAATCAAAGATATTTTATAAACCTTTCATTATATTCTAGGCATTAGGCTTTTTCTGAAAACGGCCTGATCCTCACCATTTTCAGTTTGCATATGAGTGTTTTCAAGTACGCCACAATTTTTGAAGCCGTTCATATCCATGTCATTAAATAAATTACCACATGTGACAGGCTGAATAATGGCCCCAGTGATCACCGGGTCTTAATCTTTGGGACCTGTGCATGTTACCCAAAAGATACTTTGCAGATGTGATTAAGTTAGGGAACTCTCAATAAGGGGAGTATCCTGGATTATCAGGTGGGCACTAAATTCAGTCCAAAGTGTCCTTATAACAAGACAGAAGGGAATTTGGCACAGATGAGAAGGTTACATGATGAAAGCAGAAGAAAACAAAATCACAGAAAAGAAGATGCTACACTCTTGGCTTTGAAAATGGAAGGAGAGACTAAAAGACAAGAAATGCAGGTATCTACCAGTACCTGGAAGAGGCAAGGGAAAGCATCCTTCTCTAGAGCCTTTAGAGGAAATGTGGCTCTGCTCACACCTTGATTCTTTTTTTTAAAGATTATTTAAAAAATTTATTCACTTGACAGAGAGAGAGAGAAATAGATATCACAACACCTTGATTCTTTCTTAGAGAAATTGATTTTAGGCCTCTTGCCTCCAGAACTGTAAAAGAATAAATTTGTGTTGTTTTAAGGTACTGAGTGGATAGCATTTTGTTACAGTAGTCATAGAAATTGAATACACCATCATTCAAAGACATTTATTAAGAAGGAATTCCATTCTCTGTAGAAGACGAAATAACTCAGAGGCCAGAGTTATTGGAGAGGCAGTATGTACCACAGGGAAGAGTAATGAACTAGGAACTGGATTCTAGACCCCATTCTGCCAGACTTTGGGCCAAGCCACTTGACTTTCTGAGATTCGATTCCTACATATATAAAAATTCGGGGCACCTGGGCGGCTCAGTGGGTTAAGCCTCTGCCTTCAGCTCAAGTCATGATCTCAGGGTCCTGGCATGGAGCCCCGCATCTGGGCTCTCTGCTCAGCAGGGAGCCTGCTTCCCCCTATCTCTCTGCCTGCCTCTCTGCCTACTTGTGATCTCTCTCTCTGTCAAATAAATAAATAAAATCTTAAAAAAAAATTCCAGACATGGGTGGGATAAATTGTACTTGAGGGAACTTTACTCTCTCTACCATGTTATGTTCCATCATCAAATGAAATCAAGTAAGGCAGACGTGGCAATAGAATGATAAGGGCAGAGGAAAACCACGGTGGTCACTGAATTCCTGTGTTAGGCCTTGTGTTGAAAGGGATTTGGGGAAGGTAGAAAGGAAGAAACACTGCAAGGCATCCAAAGCCAGCTTTCTGCCTTATGTTGGTGTTTGTGCTGGCGTGGGCTGTGTTGAAGTGCTGTTGATGGGACTGCCTTGGGTTTGACTGAGAGCAGGGTACTGGGTGTTCTGCCTTTTCTTCCTTCAGTTACAGCATAGCCACAGCAGCTTGATCTCCAGATCAAAGGTGGAAGGGGCTTTAAATCTGGAGACTGAAGGTAATCTCTTTGAGTTTCTTCATCTTCTCTGAGATGAACTTGGGGCCTCTGGACCTCTTATGCAAGATCTTTCTTAAACCTGGGAGGGTTCTCTGACTGGGAGTAGCAACAATATGTACTAAGTGTTTAATGGGCTCTCTGCTGGCTTAAAAGCTTTATATATAAAATCAGTCGATCTTCACAGACATCTCTATGAAGTTGTTATCAGCATCGCTGTTGTGTTGGCAAAGAAACTAAGGTTTAGAGAGGATATGACTTTACCTAAGATGACACAGCTGGTAAGTGGCCAAGTCTGAAATTGGACCTAGGCCATCTGGAACCAAAGGCAATATATATAAGATGCTTTGCTCCAGTAATTCAAAATCACGTGAAAGGGCATGTAAGACTAATGCAAAGCATCCAGTAGTATCTTAGACTCTGAGGCTGTTTTCTTTAAGTTGTTGCATTTCCAAATTGACTTCTTAGACTAGAGAACAGTGGGAAACCTTTGTGCCTGGGCTTAGGAAATGGCCATAAAAGTGGTAGAGCCACTTCTCGTCCACTTGGAGTTCCTTTATAAGCACCTTAGAATTGGAAAAAATCTGAATTGGTACTGTACTGGTATGACATATACTTTAGTATTTACCTAAATACATGATTTTTTTCTATTGGATATATATATATATATATATATATATATATATATATATATATATGTACTTTTTTTTCAGTTAGATATATGTTTTCAATCCAAGAGTTATTTCATTGCTTTTTTCCCTTATGGACTCCCAATTTCTTAGAATACTGCTGAGTATATGAAATAAGTAAATACCCTTTATATTTAAAACTTTGATTGATCATTCAAAGAAGCATGGAAGAAAATAAACTTACTCCTTATCTTGAAGTGTAGATATGATGGTGACCTTAATGTAGTAATTCTGAGTTAGTATATAGAAAGTGCCCAAGCACAGGTGTTTTTATTGTTATTGAAAGAAAGGGTTTTCTTAAATAAGTTAGTGTTTCTTAAATGGAGTTTAATGTTTATTTTATTTATTTATTTATTTGAGAAAGTGCAGGAGCATGGGGGAGGGGCAGGGGGAGAGAGAGAATCTTAAGCAGGCTCCATACCCAGCACAGAACCCAACGTGGGGCTTGATCTCACCACCTGAAATCATGACCTGAGCCAAAATCAAGAGTCAGATGATTAAGCGACTGAGCCACCCTGAACCCCAAGTTTAGTGTTTCTTAAATAGAATCCATGTGTATATTCTGGCAAAAAGAAATTTATTTTGATAAGAAACTATTTTACTAATTATAGAGACTTTAGTTTCCTTTCCTTTTTTTTAAAATTTTATTTTATTTACTCAGTGTTCCAAGGTTCATTGTTTTTGCACCACACCCAGGGCTCCATGCAATATGTGCCCTCCTTAGTACTCTTTTTTCCACTGTATATTTTCTCTTGCTTTGCCGAAGATTAGTTTATCATAGAGTTGCGGATCCATATTTGGGCTCTCTACTCTGTTCTACTGGTCTCTGTGTCTGTTTTTGTGCCTGTACTATGCTGTCTTGGTGATCAGAGCTTTGTAGTAAAGCTTGAAATCATGCAATGTGATGCTCCTCTTTTGTTTTTCTTTTTCAATATTTCCTTAGCAATTTGAGGTCTCTTTTGGTTCCATCAAATTTTAGGATTGTTTGTTCCAGCACTTTGAAAATGACCTTGGAATTTTGATCGGGACATGCTCATGGACTGGAAGAATAAACTTTGTTAAAATGTCTATACTACCCAATGGCCTCAGTCACCAAACTGTGGAAAGAGCCAAGATGCCCAAAATAAAATAAAATGAAATAATATTAAAAAATGTCTGTACTGCCTAGAGCAATCTTTACTTTCAAGACTTTAGTTTCTAAAGTCAGTGTTCCTGAAACTGCAATCTCTGGGCATACCTTCTGTGGTCCTTGAGAATATTTTCCTTTAAAAAGGGTTAATATATTCCCTAAGGTTGAAGCTGATTTAGTTTTTGCTTGTTAGTCTTTTTATGAACCAACTGAGAATTAGTTGCAGACATAATGTCTCTTTACCACTAAATGCTTCAGTGTTTATTTCCTAAAACAACATTATCTCATGTAAGCCCTATAAAACTATTAAAATCAATGGATTTTATATATAATCATTTATATGATCACAATACAGTATAAAAGTAACATATCTTTTTCAATCTGCTCAAATTGTCTTACTAGTTAATGTCTTTTATAGTCAAAGAAGAAAAAAATGTTATTTTTCTGGTCTAGGATCCAGTTCAGAATAACATGTCGCATTTAGTCATTAGGTCTTTTTTGTTTCCTTTAATCTAGAATTGCTTGTCAATTTTCCTTTGCCTTTCATGGCCTTGATTTTTTTTTTTTTAATGAGAAGTTACTCGTTTTGTAAAAATGCCCTCAATTTGGGTTTATTCAATTTTTGTCTCTTTATGATTCAATCCAGGTTATACATTTTTAATAGGAATACCACAGATGTGTTTTTCTGTCCTCACCGCATCATATCAAGAAACAGATGATATCTATTTGGCTCAGTTCTGGTGATGGTGATATTGATCATGTAAAACTCTTACATAATATTCTGGATATGATTCCTTTGTTGGTTATGGGTTACAAATAATATTTATCACTCTGTGATTTTCCTTTTTACTCTGTCAATATTTATCATGAACAGAAGTTCTTCATTTCAAAGTTATCAATGTAATTTTATTTTATTTTTTAAATTTTTATTTATTTTTAAAATTTCTTATCGGTGTTCCAGAATTCATTGTTTTTTTTTTTAAAGGTTTTATTTATTTTTTCATTTATTTGTCAGAGAGATAGAGAGAAAGAGAGAGAGCGAGAGTGCATGCACAAGCAGGCAGAGTGGCAGGAAGATATGGAGAGAGAAGCAGGCTCCCCGCTGAGCAAGGACTCCGATGCTGGACTTGATCCCAGGACCCTGGGATCATGACCTAGGCCAAAGTCAGAGGCTTAACCCACTGAGCCACCCAGGCATCTCCAGAATTCATTGTTTATGCACCACACTCAGTGCTCCATGCAGTATGTGCCCTCCATAATACCCACATCCAGGCTCACCCAATTTTATTTCATTTTAATTAAAGTTTTTTGTGTCTGATTTAAGGAAACTTTCCCACTTCCTAAGGTCATAAGATACTATGTTATAGAAACTTTATTTTGCTTTTCACATTGAGATCTGCTGTCTCGCAGGAGTTGATTTTTCTGTATGGCATGATGTAGGGTTTATGTTTAAGTTTTTTCCCTATGACTATCCATTGTTCCAGCATTATTTAAAAAGAATATCCTTTAATAACTGCTCTGCAGGGCATTTTGGCCACAAATCAAGTGTTCATTAATGTCTGGGTCTGCTTCTAAACTTGGTATTCTATTCCATTGTTTCATTTGCCCATCTTTGGGCCAATATCTCATCAATTACTGAGATATTATGCTGTTTCAGCAATTACTTGCTCAATTCTTTTAATAATTACAGGACTATCCAGATCTTCTGGTTTTTAATTTATCTGTTTTGGTAAACATAAGTTCCTAGGAATTTGTATATCTCGTACAAATTAAAAAAATGTATGAGGTAGTTTATAATTTTGTCTAGGGATATTCTTAGTAACAATGATCCTTATTGATGCACTCTTTTTCTTCACTAATTTTGATTATGTGTTTTCTATTCCTTGAAAAGTCTTTCAAAGAGTTTGCAAACTTACTAATCATTTTACAACACAAATCCTTTTAATTAAAAATGTGTTTTTTATTTTGTCAATTTTTGCTCTTATCCTTACTGTTTCTATCATTATTTCTTTTCCTTTATTTTCCTTGGGCCTTATTTTGGTGCTTTTTTACTTTTTTGGGATGGTCATTGATTTTCACATTTTTTTTCTTATATACATTTAAGGCCATATATTTTTCATTTAAATATAGTTTTAAATATATATGATAGATTTTAATATGCCATATTTTCATTATCATCAGTTCAAAATATTTTCTAATTTCTATTACAACTTTTTTTCATTGATAAATATATTATTTAGAACTCTACTTTAAATTTCCAAGCATGTGGGACTTTCAGTCATCTGTTAGGTATTAACTCTAGCTTACTAGAACTGTGGTTGGAGAACAGTTTCTGTATAAAGTTAAATGTTGAAATATGTTAAGCCTTACTTAGTCACTTTTTATAAATGTCTGTTTATACTTACAGAGAACACTGCATAAAAAATTAATGTACTACATGCTAATTGACTGTAACTAAAAAGGAATGCATTCTGAAGTTGTTTGACTTCCTCTGTGTTCATTAAATTCTTTGTGTTGTATAGATCTTCAGTATCATTATTAATATTTTTGTATGCATTTTTTAATCTGTTTCTGAGAAAAGTAGGATAAAGCCTGTCAAGATTGTGGATTTGCCTACTTCCCCTTTTAATTTTGTCAAATTTTTGCCTTGAACTATTTTGATGTTATGTTATTAGTGGCATATGAATTTGTTATATTTGTTGTGAATTGAAAATTTTATCTTTATAAAGTGTTCTTTGCCTCTGGTTAGGCTTTTTGCTTTAGAGTTTATTTTAACTATGTATCACATCCTGTTAATATCCTGCTTGTATTTCCTTGGCTCTCATCATTTTTGTGTACACACAGAGTTGTGTAATTGTTTCCTATTGCAGTAACCTATGATTCTCTACCTCAGGACTTTCTCTGGTAAGCTTGGTGCATGTGTGTACTGACAAATGGGAACTGGAGGATTAGTACCTCAGCTTTATTTCCTCGTGGACAGAACAACTCTGAAGGATACTGTACATTTCTTAGAGGTACTCAGTGGTAGTGAGTCTCAGGTATCCACACTGGTAACATGATAGTGAATGCACCCAGTATTGTTTTCCCATTATTTATTTATTTATTTATTTATTTATTTATTTATTTATAAATCACTCTTCATCCTTTCCAATTCTCCTATTAGAGTTTCCTGGGATCACTTCCCAAATAAACTATGTGTTCTTAAATATTTGTCTTAGGTCTGTTTCAGAAGGAACCCAACCAAAGACAGTTTCAGTGTTTGCATGGCATTTTTCTTTCTTCTTTTTTTTTTTTTTTTAACTTTCAGCTTTTCTGTACCCTTTTATAGGTTTGTCCCTACTTAGTAGGATATAATGTTTTCTTTCTCTTTTATTTAACAATACGATCATTTGTTCTTAATTGAATTATTTAGTTCACTTCCCTGTAATTACAGGTATATTTAGGTTTAAATGTTAGTCTTGTTTCTATTTCTCCTTTTGTTTCATAATGCATTTTATTCTTCTTTCTTCACTTTTTAAAGGTTGGTTTAATGTTTTTCATTATTCCATTTTCCCCTCTATTAACTTGCTATTTGCCCAGTCTTATTATTTTGATAATTAGAGATTACCCTGTCCATCTTCAATTTATCACAAATCAACTTTACTAGTTGAAGCTATGACTCATTGTTCATAGCTGACACCCACAGTGGTGTGGGTTTCATTCCTAACAGCAGCTCATGTCAATTCATTCTTAGCTTTCATTACTCTCTTTTCATTTCGATAGTGCTGACCAATGATCTTGTAAGGACCTTAAAAGCGGGAGGGTTTAATGGTGAGAATGGTGGGGTTGGAGATCAAGGGAGATATCAAGGAGGTATCAAATAAACTATTTTTGGTTTTTGAGGTTTTGGTGACATCACCTTCTCCTCTGTCCTTTTAGAATACCTCCTCTTTAGAATTTCTCAGTCTTTTTTTTTTTTTTTTTTTTTGCCACTGACCTTCCTATAAGCTTCCTTCCATCTCAACCCTTCCACTTCTATCTCCTGCTGTGTCTTTCTCTAACCGTGTTAGTTTACTGGGTCTCCTCTTATAAAGTGTGCCACAAGCTTGGTGGCTTAAAATAAATTTGTTGTCTCACAGTTCTAGAGGCCAGAAGTCTAAACTCAAGGTGTCTGCAAGGCCATACTTCCTCCAAAGGCTCTAGGGAAGAATACTTCCTTGCCTCTTTTATTTTTTTTCCTTAAGTTTAATTTAATTTGTGTGTGTGTGTTCCAGCACCACACCCAGTGCTCCATGCAATATCTGCCCTCCTTGAGATGCACCATCAGGCTCACTCAACCTCTCACTTCCCTCCCCTCCAAAACTCTCAGTTTGTTTTTCAGAATCCACCGTCTTTCATGGTTTGTCTCTCCCTCTGATTTCCCCCAACCCACTTCTCCTCTCCATCTCCTAATGTCCTCCATGTTATTCCTTATGCTCCACTGCAATTGCACTACTGGGTATTTACCCCAAAGATACAGATGTAGTGAAAAGAAGGGCCATCTGTACCCCAATGTTTATAGCAGCAATGGCCACAGTCACCAAACTGTGGAAAGAACCAAGATGCCCTTCAACGGACGAATGGATAAGGAAAATGTGGTCCATATACACTATGGAGTATTATGCCTCCATCAGAAAGGATGAATACCCAACTTTTGTAGCAACATGGATGGAGGAGATTATGCTGAGTGAAATAAGTCAAGCAGAGAGAGTCAATTATCATATGATTTCCTTGCCTCTTTCTAATGTCTGATGGTTGCCAACCATCCTTGGCATTCCTTGGCTTGTAGATGTAACACTCCAATCTCTGCCTCTGTGTTTATATCATGCCCTTCTCTTTGTGTTTCTGCATCTTCACGTGGCATTCTACTCTCCTGTGTCTATGCATAAATTTCCCTCTTCTTCTAAGGACACCAGTCATTGGTTAGGACCTACCCTACTCCAGTATGATCTTAATTCGATTACATTGGGAAGGATTCTATTATCAAATAAGGTCACATTCTCAGGTTACAGGTAGACATGAGTTCTCGGGGGAACACTACCAAACCCAGTAAAAACTTGCCTTGTATAGCACAGTAAAAGTAGCCCTGGCCCAGAGGTTAAAAGTCACAGTTGCTCATTCTGCCTGTGCTACCAAGTTTATGGGTATGGATTTTGGAGTTCACAAACAGGGGCTCCAATCTCAGCATTGTCACTTAACCTCCCTGTCTCAGTATCTTCCTTTATTACCTGAGAATAATTATACCATCTTTTAGGTGGGGTAAATAAGATAATGATTTTCAATGCTTGGCATAGTGCTTAGTTCATTGTGGGTGCTTGACCAGTACTGCTCCCTCTTTGTTTCACCACAGGAAAATTAAGTGGGTTTATTTTCAGAATGCTTTAAACTTCAAAGTTCTGACAGCTTCTTTGAAACTATTTCTTCTGCCTTACCCATCGCTCTCATCCCTTTCCTCTTTAATGACTTGGGCTCTTCATTCTAGCATTTCTTTTTCCTCACCCAGTCTCCTCCCAGTGTTTTTCTTCCTATTTTTAGTCCTCGTGACTGTGATGACAGTCATCCTGTTTGCCCAGGAACATCCCAGTTTATCCCTGTTGTACCAATGTGATTATTGCTAATGTCCCCTCTTACTCTCAAAGTAACCTGGTTTGGGTGATGAGTTATATGGTCACCCTACTTAGGGTGCTTATAGCGCTTAGACCTGGCTCTATCATTGCATGATTCACGATGGTGTTTTATTTTCATTGTTTTGTAGGTCTGTCTCTTTGGCAGTAACTGGGAATGATTTTCCGTGTTTCCCCAAAGTCTAGCACATACCTGGAACAAGGGAGGTGCTCATCAATGTTTGTTGGACATGTGGTGTTCTTGAAACCTTGCTTCTTTCAGTCTGTGCATTGCAGGTGATCAATATATAATCTTTATTATTTTTAAAATTTATTTATGGAAAACTTACTTATTTTTAAAGTTTTTATTTTAATTCCCATTAGTTAACATAAAATATCACATTATTTTCAGAGTATAATATAGTGATTCATCAATATATGATATTTAAATGGAAGTAGATTTCTGCCTTTATGAAAGTGAGAAATGAAGCCCCCCCAAAATACGGTTCCTCTCTCTGCCTTCATTTATGATCATTAGCTCAGAGATCTCATTTTACCTACAGATCTGTGACTCATTTCTTCCTCTTGCCTCACCCCTACCTACTTTGATTCTTTGAAAACTGGAGTTATCCTTTTCAAGACTGCTGTGGGTGCTGTGGTGACCTGCTTTCCAGTTGCTGGGTGCTTTAAGCGAGTGTAGCTCCATGATTAAAATCTCTCCACCGCCCTGAGTTCCTGAGGCTTTCTCTGCTTTGTTGTCTGTTTTAGAAGCACTTTATCTGCCATCTTGTGTGTAGCTTGGATGCCACACCCTCTGTAGATTGCTTCATCGTGTGGTGTGGCTGTGTCTCTACAAGTAAAATTAAATGGCTAATCAAATCAATGATAGGTTCAATTCAGGCGTTAGAGTCACTTTTACCCTATTCTTCCCGTTGCTCTCAGTTCACTGCCTTAGCGCCCCACTCCTTTTTCTGTTTGTGGGTTGGGATCTTTTCCGGGCCTTGTCATTTAGTTCAAATGGTGGAAAACATTTCCCTTCTTGAGGAATTATGAAATTGAGTCCGCCTGCATGAAGCAAATGAATTCCTTTTCTTGTTGGTGGCTGAAAACCCTCACTTATTCAGCTTACAGCACACACCTCCTAAGAATGTACTAAACATTAAGTCATGATACTAGTAATTATTCTCTTTAAGAATTCTAGAAAGGTGGTGGAACATGCTGCTGAAACTGACTTTCATGAGGACCTGTTGTGAGGAGTGGAGTTGGTGCAGTTTCCTCCTGCAATGACCTTGGACCAACCCCTGCCTCCATTCTGCCAAGCCTTCCTCTCCTAGGCCTTCTCTCCCAAGAGCCAGGCCATTTCTGCCCAGCACAGGAATCCTCCAAGGCATCAACTTTGCTTAGGGACTCCCAGCCAACTTGGCTTTGACTTTTTTCTGACCTTCCTATTACCCAGCACTCTTTGTTTTCTTCTTTTCTTTCCCAACAGTCAGGCCTGCACCATAGCCTGAAGACTCTCCGCACTTAATGCTGGTTGCTTCTTCTTTTAATTCTTCGTGGGAATTTCTTCTAAGAAAACTCCTGCATGACTCATTTTGTCTTGGGATCTGTTTCTTGGAAGAGTTGAGCTGACACAAGTTCCTAAGCTAAGAGCATAGATGAAACATGTACAAATAAATCATTCCATTTGTCTCCAATGCTGAGTGGTAGGATTAAAGTACAAAAGGAACATGCTGTCTTTTATTTTTTTTTAAATTTTAATTCCAGTGTAGTTAATGTATGTGTTCTATTAGTTTCAGGTGTACAATGTGGTGATTTAACAATTCTAAACAATACTCAGTGCTCATGATGGTAAGTGTACTCATAAGCCCCTTCACCTATTTCACACATCCCCTCACTTGCCTCCTCTCTGGCAACCAGCAGTTTGTTCTCTATAGTAAAGAGTCTATTTTTTGGTTTGTCTCTTTTCCCCTGTGTTCATTTGTTTTAGTTCTTAAATTCCATATATGAGTGAAATCATATGGTATGTCTTTCTCTAACTGACTTATTTTACTTAACATTATAGGCTCTAGATCCATTCATGTTGTTGCAATGGCAAGATTTCATTCTTTTTATGATTGAGTAATATTCCATTGTATTTATAATACAATCTTAGATTAAAGAAAAAGATGCATATGTCCCATAGTATGTCAATTCCTTGAGGGCAGAGACCATGACCAATATAAATTTTTGCTCAGTTTTCAGAACACCTGTCATAAGGTGATAAAGAAAAACACTTATGAGGAGAATATAGTAGTAGAAGTAGTAGTAATAATAATTTGAAGGCCTTCCTATGCCAGACATTAGGTCCTTTCTACATATCTTTTTCTTATTCTCATAACAACCTCACAAAGAAGATAATGTTGTTACGTTCATTTTGCAGATGAGGAAAATGAAAGCAGAGAGGGTAAATAGATTACTCAGGGTCACCCTAGATCTAGTGAGTACTTGTAGCAGGGTTTGGATCTGATGCTCTGGATTTCCCTTCCTCTCATGCTTAGTCTTCGGGGAGATCTTTAAATTTAGGCCAGGCCTTAATCAGTCTGGGAGATTTGAGCAGTGTCACCTGCTAGGGGCTAGACACAGATTAGATCAGAATCTTGTCCATAGGTTATAAGTTCTAAGAATTCTATGTGGTATCTTTAGAAATGTCGGGGAAAGAAAACTGATGTATTTCTCCTTATTAGATTCTGTGGTCTAGAATTGCAGAGCAAGAAAGTATCAAAGAGACAAAAGACCTCATATTAGATGATTCTATTTATTTATTTAAAGATTTTATTTATTTGCCAGAGATAGAGAGAGAGAGTACACACAAGCAGGCAGAGAGGCAGGCAGAGAGGCAGGCAGAGGCAGCGAGAGAAGCAGGCTCCCCACCGAGCAAGGAGCCCGATGTGGGACTTGATCCCAGGACCTTGGAATCATGACCTGAGCCGAAGGCAGTGGCTTAACCAACTGAGCCACCCAGGCGTCCCTATTTATTTATTTATTTTTTTAAAGACTTTTATTTTTTTTATGTGACAGAGATCACAAGTAGGCAGAGAGGCAGGCAGGGGGTAGGGGGAAGCAGGCTCCCTGCTGAGCAGAAAGCCTGATATGGAGTTTGATCTCAGGACCCCGAGACCACGACCTGAGCCAAAGGCAGAGGCTTTAACCCACTGAACCACCCAGGTGCCCCAAGATGATTCTGTTTATTTAGCGTGTCCAGAATAGGCAACTCTGTAGCCAAAAAATAGATTAATGGTTTCCAGGGGCTGCTAATGGGTGCAGGGTTTCTTTTTTGGGTGATAAAAATATTCTGAAATTAGATAATAGTGATCGTCATAAACTCTTTGAATATATTAAAAACCACTGAATTGTGTATATACTTTAAATGGGTAAATTTTTATGATTTATATCAATAACAATTGTATATATATGTAGCACAGAAATGCTCCCAGACTCTTCAGAAACTCGAATTATTGAGTAAGATGAAGCTTCTCACATTACAAATGTTTAATGTTAAACTAAATTATGACTCATGGTTCTTATCTTGTCTTCTGAGAAGCTGAATAGATTTCTTAGTCTAAACTGTGTATATACAAGGCTCCCTGGGTGGCTCAGTCCATTAAGGCTCCGCCTTCAGTTCAGGTCATGATCCTGGGGTCCTGGGATCAAGCCCTGCACCAGGCTCCCTGCTCTCAGTGGGGAGTCTTTCTCCCTCTCCCTCTGTCCTTCCCCATACCCTCCCACTGCCATGCTCACTCTAAAATAAATAATAAAATCTTAAAAAAAATGTGTATATACAATCCACCCTTTTAGACTATTTTTTGATAAGATTTTATTTATTTGAGAGAGAGATCAGGAGTGGCAGGGAGTGGCAGAGCAAAACGTAACCAACTGAGCCACCCAGGTGCCCCTCGACTATTCTTTTTCTACATTTCAAAGCAATCTATTAGGATGTGGGTGTCTGAACCAAATGGCTAAATTCTCAGCTCTGGTCTTAGTCCTGGATCTAGTTGTCAGACTCTGATGGTACCCCAATGATTACAGCAAACGGGATGACCTAGAGAAGACCCCAGTTTTCATAGGTAGAGTTTGAGCAATTTCTGTCCCTCGGTGCCTGACAGGGACATCAATTAAGACATTCCTGAATGTCTATTTGGAACCCAGGAGCTGTAGTTGTGCTGACTGCTAACACTACACGCTCAGTTGGCTCCTATAGGTGCGGGAATGTCCTGTTCTTGGCAAAAGGCAGAGAAGCTTTGATCCACCCTGTAATTCCCTTGTGACACTAGGTGTGGGATGCTGCTGCAAGGCTGGACTCCAGACAATCTTTCCACCTATGTTCCCCCCTTAACTTGACAGCCAGTTGCTCTAAAATTCTGGAATGCATTGGTTGTATTATTTGTCTCAAATTTTTTTCTTTTCTCTTTTTTCTTTTCTTTTCTTTTCTTTCTTTCTTTCTTTTTCTTTCTTTTTTTTTTTTTTTTTTTAGCAGAAGATGAGGTTAATGACAGTGGATCCAGATGTGCCTGTGTGGGAAGGGAGTTTGAAAGGATCTTATAAATCATTATGTCGAACAGAGTTAGGGACAGGAGGTGATACAGGCAATTCATGGCAGAGTTGGAACTAATATGGGTCTTTAAATTCCTAGACTAAGATTCTTTCTACTTTACTTTGACCACTCATAAGTAACTATGTGGTGAGAGAAGTGGAAACCAAAAGAAATAGCACATAGATTGATTTATGAACTCAGAGTCTTTTGCTATGCTGTGTTACATGTGTAGCAACTCCCCAATCTGGCCCTTATATTTCTTTCTTCTACCTTTCTCTCTAGGGTATTTTCTAGATGTTTTGGGCATAAATTTCCAGACATTTTGGAGGTAGAACCCCATAATTCAATTCATTTTATCTCTAGTCTATCCACAAACATTTTACGAGCATGTTTCTAAGCATTGTGGTGGTATTTGGGAGGTAAAAGGTAAGGAAGACTACAGCCCATACTTGCGGTACTTGCACTCTAGAGGAGGAAACAAACATAAACATAAATATACAGGGAATGGTTTCATAGTTGATAAGCAGAAGTATATCTAAGATAGTGAGAAGAGAAGACAGAGTGAGTAACTTCAGGGTGTGAAGTGTCAAGGCAAGGATATGGGGGTAGGCTTTATAGAGGACATGACACCTAGGTTGGAATTTGAAGAACAACAATTAGAAAAATAAAACAACCCTTACATGTTTTATTTCATGCTTCTACTCAGGTACTAGTTAATAAAGTTAGCTTAACAAAATTGTATTGCAAATGTTTCTGGAAGAAACAGAGACAGTACAAGTTGGAACATAGGTTTCATATGGAATAGCTCACTAGGAATGTTTAGGACTTGGCTCAGAGTCTGTTTAAGTAACATACCACTATTGAGAAGGCTAATGGCAAGCACTGTTGTCCCTGTAGCCAGAAATAAGATGGGTATGCCTATAAAGATAGTAACAATATTATTAATATACCTGTTTTTAGCATTTATCATGTAATTCACTTTGAGTAAGTTACAAGCATCATGGTATTTCTCACAATAACCATATAAGATAGGTTCCAGTGGAAAAACAAGCTATATCTAAGCAGAGAGGTTAAATAATGTCAGAGACCTAGAAATAATTGAGCCAGAATTTGAGCTCAGGAGTGTCTAACTCCAGAGACTGAACTCTTGATGCCTACCTTGTGTCATGGTGAGAACAGATTTGGAATGTGAACCAGAATTCACCTGAATCCTTTAGATCTGCCTTCATAGAAGTGCTAGCTATGAGAACATGCGATGTACATGGGATTGAACTGCTCAATGAGTTACTTGCTGAATTCCTGCAAAGTTCTTAAGACTGTGCGAGGCCCCCTTTAAGGAAGGCAGAAAAATCTGAGCTTAAACCCTGGAGGATAGAAACTAGAGGATAGAAAATGAGGTCCTAAGAGAGTAAGTGCCTTGGTCAAGGTCACATCGCTGGAAAGCAAGGCCCAAAACTTGAACACAGGAGTTTTTTTTTTAAAGATTTTATTTTTAAGTAACCTCTACATCTATCATGGGGCTCAGACCCACAACTCCAAGATCAAGTTGCGTGTTCTACCAACTGAGCCAGTCAGGCACCCCACTAAACACAGTACTTTTAACATTGGAACCAGTGCTCTTTCTTCCACAATCCTTCTAGGCAGATTTTGGCATTCATACATAGAAGAGTTAGATCCTGTAGGACTAGAATCTGAACAAACATCTTACACAATTTTTAGGGTCAAGGTTTCATTGTATTTCTCTGTGACTTGGGATATCTTATTCCTAACGTCTACCGATGGTGCCAAATACAAGCTGTTTTGAGACTGTGAGCCAGAAGGACTTCCAAGTCCCTTTTGATGTGACTTCTTACCCTCTTTTCTATTATTCTTCAACTCTGACCCATGAGCTACTTGATATATATTTTTTTCTTTTCAGCGTAACAGTATTCATTGTTTTTGTACCACACCCAGTGCTCCATGCAATCCGTGCCTCTCTAATACCCACCACCTGGTTCCCCCAACCTCCCACCCCCCCGCCCCTTCAAAACCCTCAGATTGTTTTTCAGAGTCCATAGTCTCTCTTGGTTCACCTCCCCTTCCAATTCCCCTCTTTGAAAAACAGTGTGGAGATTCCTCAAGAAATTAAAAATAGAACTTCCCTATGACCCTGCAATTGCACTACTGGGTATTTACCCCAAAGATACAGATGTAGTGAAAAGAAGGGCCATCTGTACCCCAATGTTTATAGCAGCAATGGCCACGGTCGCCAAACTGTGGAAAGAACCAAGATGCCCTTTAATGGATGAATGGATAAGGAAGATGTGGTCCATATATACTATGTAGTATTATGCCTCCATCAGAAAGGATGAATACCCAACTTTTGATATTTTTTTTTTTTAAAAGAGAAAGATCTCCTCAGCTTACTTTTTGAATCATGCAGGTCCACATTCTTTCCTTATTTGAATAACAATAGACCTACAGAATGAGCTAAGCTAATTTTAATATAGGGCAGAGTTAAAAATCCCATGGTTGAAAGGTCTAAAATTGTATACATTTCCCAACTTCAGTGAGAAAAATTAATACCAGCTTTGGTCAGCAACAACAAAAATAAAGTTGAAAGCTAGAGGAGGAAGCCAAAAAAGGAGGCTGGACTTGTGTGATATTTTGGAAAGGGGTAGATCATTTGATTTATATGTTCAGAGCTGTGAAGGTTTTGTGCCTCATTTTATGTGGTCACACAGCTATTTCTTGGCGGGGGCGGGGGTAGCTGACACTTGTTTTAAGACCAACCAGTGATTGGAGGTGCTTCAGAAAGTGTTTCTGAAGAAAACTTTTCTTTACACCCAAAATTTTACCACTATGGTTTCATTCTTTTGAGTCTTAGGGATTTTTCAAGAGTTGTGTCTTAAAACATAGTTACCCTTCAAAGTAGTAGCATGTCTCAGTCTTGCTTAAAATCTCAATGACTGGCTAATAATTAATTTAACTTTTTCTTTTCTTTTCTTTTTTTGGTTAGACTATCGAGCGGGAACGGCTTTAGGTACCAATGAGCCCCATCCTCTCACTTTACAGATGAGGGAGTTGAGGTCCTCAGAGGTTAAATCATTTGCCTAAGATTAATTAGGAGAACAGCAATGAGAAATCAGAATCTCTTATGCCCATCCACTCTTCTGAAAGACAATTTTTTTTTACTTGTTGTACAAGAATACATGAATACGTGTGTGTGTGTGTGTGTACGTATACATATTTGTGTCTGTTTTCTCCATAAAAATGTATAGAATATCAGAGTATGAAGGCTAAAAAGATTAAAGTCCCCTTTCTCCTTTTCCATTCTTCTGTGTGAATACTGTTGGACTCCTTCCTATGCACATATGTACGTGGGTATATATATAAGAAAATAATGAAATCTGGTTTCTTAAATATTAACAGAGCTCACATTTCACATGTTCTGCCACTTGCTTCATTTTATTTTAGGAATTTGTATTTTTTCCTAAGTAATATATACATATTAAAAAATCCAAAGGATTGAAAAAAATGAAAATTGTTTCTCACCTGTTCTCTGTGTCTCAATCACTCGGTGTTCCCTGGAGGCAACCAACATTACCATTTCTTGTGTAGCTACCCAGAGAGATTCTTTGCTCATACGACCTTTAGTCCCCTTAAAAAACTCCCAAATTATAGCACGTTATATATATTTATTTGTATCTTACTTTTTAAAAAACTTAATATTTCTTGGAGATTATTGATTAGCAGATGAAATCTGCCTTTCTTTTAATGTTTATAGCAGTATTGTATGTAGTCTAGTTCTATAATACTGCATTTATGGATATATTACATATATTACATTATATAGCTTTCTCATAATTTATTTTGCTTGTCACCTACTGATTTAGTTTATTTTCAGTATGTCCCTATTTGAAAATGGTGACAATACATAACTTTGTATATATCGAATAACTTCCTGGCAGTGGCATTTCTGGGTCAAATGTGTGCATTTTAATCTAGACAGATACTACCAAATTGCCCTACATGGAAACTGTATCAATTTACCTCCCTTCAGCAATATATGAGAACAATTTATCTTCCCAAGACTGCATGTAGAAGTTTGCTACTACTATTCTTCGTCATGCCTTTTTGGTCTTCCACAGAATGGCTGCCCCATAATTTAAGTAATCCCTTATTGACAGACATTTAATTTATTTCCAATTTTTAGTGTTACAAACAATGCCATGCCAAAAATTCTTATAACAGTTTATGAGCATCTCTATAGGAAATTCCTAGAAGTGGAAACTCTGCTTCAAAGGATATACACATGTTCTATCTGATGGATGGTGCCAAATTTCTCCATGAATGGGCTGAAGCAAATCATGCCCTACCAATATATACCAGGGTATCAGTTTCCACACATTCTCACCAAAACTTCATTTAATTTTTTGCCATGTTGATAGTTGCAAATTAAAACAGGGATTATATTTTTATTTCTCTGATACTAGTAATGTTGAACATATTTTCATATACTTATGGCCTAACAAGGGTAGTTGTTAAGAGTAAAGTCTGGAGTAAGATTGCTTGGATGCAGAACCCATTGCTCTCACTTGATGTCTCTTTGTAAGTAACTAAACAAGGACAGGTTACTTCATCATTCTGTGCCTCAGAGGGATGTTGGGAGATGTTCTGAGAAATACAATAGGGATGTATTGAGAAAGGAATGTTCTGAGAAAATACAATAAAGTGCTTGTATCAACTGCCTACTGTATATTAGCTCTAATTATTATTTTTTTTAAAACTTTTTTTTTTAAAGATTTTATTTATTTATTTGACAGAGAAAGATCACAAGTAGGCAGAGAGGCAGGCAGAGAGAGAGAGAGAGGAGGAAGCAGGTTCCCCGCTGAGCAGAGAGCCTGATGCGGGACTCGATCCCAGGACCCTGAGATCATGACCTGAGCCGAAGGCAGCGGCCTAACCCACTGAGCCACCCAGGCGCCCAGCTCTAATTATTATTTTTACTATAATTATTTCTCTTTCCTCTTCTGAGAATTACCAATATGGTACCAAAGGTACCAAATTACCTCTGCCAATTTAAAAGAAATGGTTTGTCACTTGTTAATTCATATATGTTCTCTTATATTCTGGTTATTATGAAGTTTTTTCTTTGTGCGCCTGGAGGGCTCAGTGGGTTAAGCCTTTGCCTTTGGCTCATGTCATGATCTCAGGGTCCTGGGATTGAGCTCCGCATCGGGCTGTCTGCTTAGCAGGGAGACTTCCCTCTCTCTCTGACTGCCTCTCTGCCTACTTGTGATCTCTTTCTCTCTGTCAAAATAAATAAATAAAATCTTAAAAAAAATAATTTTTTATTTTGCTACCCATAATGGCAAGAATATCTCCTTTTTTGTAGCTTATTTTTATGATTTTTAAAAAATAATACAGAAGGTTTACATTTTTATGTGATTGCATCATCAGTCAATCTATTCTGTGGATTTTGGTTTTTTTGAAAGCCTTTAGCACTCCAATATTATAAATGTATCCTTCCATAATTCCTTCTAATTCTTTAAATTTCTTTTAAATGTTGAATTCCATATTATGGCTACACCATAATTTACTTGATTTTTTCATTTCATTTAATTTTGCTGGAGAAAAATGTATATATATATATATTTAAAATTTATTTTCAGTATAACAGTATTCATTATTTTTTGTACCACACCCAGTGCTCCATGCAATCTGTGCCCTCTCTAATACCCACCACCTGGTTCCCCACTTCCCACTCCCCCACCACTTCAAACCCCTCAGATTGTTTTTTAGAGTCCATAGTCTCTCATGGTTCACCTCCCCTTCCAATTTCCCCCAACTCCCTTCTCCTCTCTAACTCCCCATGTCCTCCATGCTTTTTGTTATGCTCTACAAATAATGTATATTTATTTATGTAGTATATGTTCTCCTGTCCAGGTATGTGGTGATTCATCTCCCTTTTCAGTTTCTTTTTTAAAATGCCTTTCATTTTTCTTCAGTTGGGTCTTACACATTTCTTTACCTTTACTCCTAAACCTTTTAGGTTTACTATGTGAAGAGAATCATTCTTTGGATATTTTTCAATTGGTTATGGTTCATGTGGCCGAAATGAATGGATTTTTCTGTATTGCTAGCTTATCCGGCATTTTTAGTGAATTTTCTAAGTTCTAATTGCTTATTAAGTGATTCTGCTGAATTTTCTAGGTATAACATATCATACAGAGATAAGAACAGTGTTTTAGTTTCTTTTCAATCTTATTTTTTTTTCATTTTTCTGAACATTTAGATGAATTGTGAATAGAAATTGTGATAATAATCATTCTTTTTGTTTCTCTCTCTTTCTCTCTGCATCCCTCTTTTCTTTCTTTCTTTTTTTTTCTGCCTTTCTAGGATCCTTCAGAAGTAGTAAGGTATGAAGAAACTTCTTTCTTATTGCTCCTGAGAAAGTAGAAGTTTTGGTGGAAGCTCAGAATTTGTGCCCTGAGGCTTTCCTTCATAGCATCTGTGCTACTAAGCCAAGTTACCTCCATTCCTTAGAAGACTTAGGTCCTCAAAACCTTATAGAGATAATTATTGGGATTCATGGCATCTCCACATCATAGAACAATACAGTTGATTTGTGCCCTCAGGCCAGTGGTTCTCAAACCTGATTCATTACCAGAATCAATTGTGAAGGATTATAAAGTCAAAGATCGTCTTGACTGAGCCAGAATCTCTAAAGACGATGCTTGGGACTTTTATAAATTGTCTCAGATAGTTACATTTGAGAACTATTATCTATACTTCCAGCAGATATGCTT
Organism: Mustela putorius furo; assembly: GCF_011764305.1. Lineage (NCBI taxonomy): Eukaryota > Metazoa > Chordata > Mammalia > Carnivora > Mustelidae > Mustela > Mustela putorius. Next base: position 28,320,835 of record NW_025421987.1, read on the forward strand.
AACATTTAAACAAACATATTTAAACATATATTTAATCTATATTCAATCTGGAATTCAGCAGTATCTATAATCTCTTCTAGAAAAAATCATACTATCAGCTTTGCTTATCTCTTTCCTCATCACCCCACTGTGTTGTGGTTATCTAAATTCTTTCCAGTTCGATGAAATTAATTTCATTTTTGAAAATTGAAATTTATTTCAGTTTTGAGAAAATGCAAGAGATAAACATGCTTTAATATTTTTCCAAACTGCGATCCCCATTATGCTGTTCATATGCTGAAAGAGATCAAGTCTATTTTGGGGTAAGCAGAGGTCAAGAAGAAAAGTATGCTTTCTTCCAAGAGATCCAAATAGCCTAAACACATGTCCTTTTTTTTTTTTTTTAAAGACTTTATTTATTTGGGAGAGAAAGTGAGTGAGAGAGAGAGGGAGAGAGAGAGAGAGAAGGAACGGGGGAGGGGCAGAAGAATAGGGAGAAGAACATGTCCCTTTTAAAAAAAAATTTTATTTATTTATTTGAGACAGAGAGTGGGTGAGCAAAAGAGGGAGAGAGAGTAAGAAAGAGAGAAAGAGAAGGACCACGGGGAGGGCCAGAGGCAGGGGGAGAAGCAGACTTCTCACTGAATAGGGATCCCCACTTGGAGCTCCATTCCTGGACTCAGGGATCACGACCTGAGCCAAAGGCAGACACTCAACAACTGAGCCACGCAGGCGCCCCCCTCAACACATGTCCTTAAGATATTTCTTATTGCTCTGTCTCACTTCAGCTGACAAGGCGATACATTTGTAGGACTTTTAAAAGCCAACTTCCTACCAGCATAACAGTAGTTTCAGAGTTAATAAGCAGCAGCAATAGCATGATGAGGGCCTTGTTATCTTGTAGAAGCTGTACTGTTTCAGGAAGGCAGTTTGGGGATTTCCTACCTAGCACACTTTAGAATCGTTAAGTGTCCCACCTTACCTGAAAGCTGTGCTCCTGTAGCTATATTGATGACAAGACTTTCTTAGGATCCTGAGGACAAGTGTTTGTCCTTTATTGCTACCATGCATTTATTTCACTGGCACATGTTGATTGTGTATTTCCTTTTGAAGTCTTTAAGAGTAAAATCTACAAAGGGTGCTGGGAACATCTGGTCTTGCAGATATTATATGTTCTCATTGGCTGAAAGACCATTTTGAACCACCTACTCAGTGTGGACAAATTTCATGATTAACAACATAAAATAGAGACGCTTTCTGCTTTCTTTCCAGCTTGTTGAGCTTGGGGAGTTCTTACTTGTTCCCAGCTATTCCTGTTCAAATCTGATTCACAAGGAGTTTTTAGTATTTGTATATTCACATCATGGTTTCAGAATGGCTGTTATAACTCCAAACTTTGTCCCAGGAAGTAAGGGGAAAATGTGTCACCAGCAAGCTCTTTTTGAATCAGAAAGCCAAACCTTTTCCAAAAGCCTGAGGAAGAATTTCCCTTATATCTTATTGCCCAGAATAGAGTCATATGACCACTTTTGTAGTGAGGGAGACTGGGAAAATATCTATAAGGAAGGAGGAATGGATCACCACAATTGGCTAAGTACATTATTGCTCTAAACAAGTAAGAATCAGAGTTTGATGGGAAAGAAATTAGCTTAGCCTGTTAGTTTATTTAGTGTACTTTACACACACACACACACACACACACACACACACAACGAGGTACGTGGTCTTGACGTTCATGAGAATCAAAGCTTTTCTCTGGAAGGCACCCTCTTGTAAGACTTCTTTGATGTGGCAAACATCATATTGGGGGAGGGGAAATTTCTTCCCTTTCCCAATCCACTCTACAAATCCCCATACAATGGAATGTTGAAATTCATGAATGAGGGGAAGATACAGAATCTGGTGGAGTTCAAGTGCCAGAAAAAAACCTGGAGGTGGCTTGAAGTAAAATGCTTCTATGTGGAACGTGGGTCATGAAACTTTTTTTTAAAGAGGATGCTGTGGTCTAATGGCTACAAATATTGAGCTAACCCAACCTGAAATGAATAAATGATTTCTTTTTATAAAAGTGGAACATTGAAACACCCTCATCCTACATTTATAATTTTATGTTTGGCTCTGTAAATGGTTAACTGAGTAGGAGCTACAGTGGAGAGGCAAGGATGTGACCCCAAGGTATAACCTCTCCTTTGGAAAAGAAACCTCTGGGTCTTTGGGTGGGAGTAGCAAAAAGTTCAGTGCTGTGAAAGCTGGGATATGTTTGGTTTGGTATTGTATCCTCTCTCTAGAGCAGTCTCAAACCCAAGAAGTAGAATAGGTGATAAGGACCCAGGTAGGTGTCTGAGGGAAAGGTAGAATGAAGAGCAGAGGTAACAGGGAAAATAAGACAGGCAACCTGAGTCCCAAATGATAAGCCACACCTGATGGGGTGGCAGAAGAATGAGGAAATAAAAAAACAGCATGTTGGGTGAGACCCACATATTTTTCTATCAACTAAACAAATGCTTTCCTTGGAGTGTAGGCTAGATGTGATCTAGCCTACCTTTTAACTTCAGGCTGGGGTTTCTCACCCTTCTTCCTCGTACATTTTCTCCTTCTTTACTTACTAAAAACTGCACATTTATACCTCACCAGCAATGTGCTCATTACTCTTATAGTCTCTGACCTTAACAAGTTTGCAATCACACAGTCAACAACCAAATGAGATGGTTTATATAAAATCAAGTGTTGTGGTATTATAAGGGAGGGAATTAGTCATATTGCTTATAGTTAGAGCTATGAGGAAGGTATGAAAAGAGAAAGTCGGAATAGCTGGTTCCTAAAACTCCTTCCATTTCTCAGCAATATATAATTTTGCTTGTTTCTGTCTTTCCTTTCCAAACTCCATAACCTTATTTACTTATTAAGGAAACACAAATGCAGCTTGCCATGTCTCAGACAACCATTTTTCCAACATTACAGATGCACATTCTTTTAATGCTCATAAAAACCCATTGGGAGCAGGCCCTATTATTATATTCATTTTACCTATTAGGAAACTGGTGCAGAAAAGTTGTTACTCTCCCAAAGTCACATAGCTAGTTAAGTAGCAAAGCTAAGATTTGAAACAAGAACTCTGCCTCCATAGCCCGTGGTCTTAATCATTTTTGGATGTTGCATTTTTGAATTTCAGTATTTGGTCACAAATAAAAAAATATTTGAGTGATGAATACTCAAATAAAAAAAAAAGATCTAACTTTGAGCTAATTTCCTGTTGGATGGGTAAATAGTTCACTTTCCTTTTTAAAATTTTTAATAATATCAAATTGATTCTAAGTTGTTTTTGAAATGAAGCTATAGAATTTTAACCTTTCACTATGCAGGAAATGACATGCAAGTACAGGGGGCAATGAGGAAATGATTTAGGTGTCCATTAGGGGTTCTTCCAAACTTCAGACTTTATGTCAGTGAAGCCAAAAGAAAAGAAGCTGTTCATGTAGGCTAATGTGGCCCCCAGATCTGCTGTTCTCTTGGCTTATTCTGCTTTTTCCCTCACTAAACAAGTACTGATGGATAGCATTTATACACCCACACTATGCCAGTTGAGATGGGGACATGTGGAAATACAGGCTTGGTTATCTGCAATTAGCGAGCTTAAAATTTAATCGAGGAGAACACACACACACACACACACACACACACACACACCACCTTTAAATAACCATCACAACCTAACAATATATAATCAAGCACCAAACAAGGAATTCAAGAAACTGAATTATCACTGGGTAGACTTAATGGGGAGACAACATATTGAGTTTACAAACCTCTACAAATTTTCTTGGTCTCCTGTGTTCCTAGGACTTTCACTTCTTCCATCTATCTATTCCAGCTTCAGCTACTGCTGCAAACATCTGACAAATTCTGTTGTCCATAAGGTTCTACCACCTGAAATTGGCCAGTTCCATGCATGGAGTCTCTGGCTTCTCCCACCACTTTGAGACTTCTATGAAATATTATTTCATGTTAACATAGCCTCTGGCTTCCTAAGCAACTCCCACAGGGTCCTTAAGTATGGGAGAGTTGGTTTTGGCCAAAGGATAAACAAGAGCTGGAAAGAGTTTGGGCAGAAAAGTACTCTTTCTGTTTCTTTAAGACTCATCTGAAATGTAGCATCCCTGATCAGCTTGTCTAGAGACATCCTGGGTAGCTGAACAGGTGACCTACCAAACGACTGACTGAGATTCTTCAAGCTTATTGTGAAGTAGAGGCCATTGTTGTTATGCTCACATTGATTGCCACATTTTCCTGCCTTACTCCTCTTTTCCTCCACTCTTACCCTGGGATTGCACCCCCTAAATAATCTTCACTTCAGTTTCTGTTTTCTAGAAACCTTGGAGCAAGACAGAAGAGAAGAAAATCTTTGTATAGGATATGCAAAGGAATGATCCAGGTTGAGAACATTTATGTTGGAAATAGCCAGGGTCACACATTAGAGGTCCATGCTGAGAGACACGTGAGTTCTTTGAAGGCTTTTGAGCAGAGGAGTGCCATGATGGAAATTGGGATTTAGGAAGGTGGATTAGGTTGAAATAGAAAATTGGAGTAGTAGAGGTGGAAAGAACTAGAAGCAGGAAGACTATTTATGATTTAAATGTGAGTATGAATGTAGGACCAAACTGTAGAAATTAAATAGTAGATAAGAAATCTTAGGATGGGTTTAACCATCTTGATATAATAGGAAGCAAGGTGATTCACTAAAAGTAAGTAAATGAAGTATAATTGCGGGGTTGAGGGGAGGAGAATGTGTGGGTTATCCTCCTGAACATCCATGGTTCAGAATGGATTGCTTTTTGCTGGGCTGGGCTGAATGGCTCTTGGTCTTTCTGCTATCAAGAAGCTTCTAGAACACCCACTAAATTTCTCATTTCATGATTTGTTTGTGTATACTAACAGATTTTCAAAAGACTGATCAGATATTTACATGGTCTAATTTGGATTTTGTTAATTCAGCTTGGTTAATTTTATAAATTAATTTAACAAATTAAAATTTGTTAAATTTTATTAACCAAACTACTATAGAAACTTTTATTTCCAGCACATTTTACTGAACAAACAGATGAACTCTGTGGTCATATAGCCATTGGCTTTTCTTGTGACCACAGAACACTAATGTAGTCATGACTTTTGTCTAGATTTTGCTCTTCATGAGAAGGCAGAAGTGGGCTGAGCAACCCACACTTTTATTCTGGATCTGAAATATGAAAGTGTGTGCTCAGTGAGTTTTATTTATTTATTTTTTAAATCTTCAGATGCATTTAAAAATATTTTTTAGTACTTTTTTTTTTTTTTTTTGAGTAGGCTCTAAGCCCAGCATGGAGCCCACATGGGGCTTAAACTCATGACCCTAAGATCAAGAGCTGAGTTGAGACCTAGAGTCTGAAGCTTTACTGACTGAACCACCCATGCATCCCTTGAGTACTTTTTGAGTTCTGTATACATTGGCCAGTTATTGAATACTTAGGTCTGTTTTGAAGTTCCCTGTGTCTGAGATTGTTTACTTGCCTAAAGGAGGGAATAATATTCCAGAACATTACTTGAGTATAGTCCATATGCTGAGATAGGCAGAGGTAAACTGTGAACCAGACGAAGTAATGTATCTAGACAGGTTCTGAGTTGAGAAAATGCAAATATTTCTTAAGTTAACAAACAAAATACCAGAAACATGAAATGGGCCCCTTTAAGAAAAAGAGGACTTATTGTGCATGATGTGGTTTCCAGGGACTTAGATTATTGTCTGGCTAGTGACTTAGGTTGGAGTCTATTTTTTAACCAGATAGCTAATCTTGCTGAGCTGGCACAGGTACCAAAGTGGGTCCTTTTTCAAGCAGTGGTATTCTCATAGAGATGCCCCATTTGTCTGTAGCATTGAAATGGTGATCCTGATGCTTATGATAGGAAATCATTTCCTCGTAACTGCTCTTGCAAAGATCATGCCTGACCCAGAGAAGAGTGTTTTAGCTGCTTTTTGGTGGTATTTATTGATAGTCAGCTGCTTGTCATTGGTAACTACCTGGTTTCAGTTTCACCACAGGAAGATGTGAGCCAAAAACAGCATTTAGAAATCAATCCAAGACCTGTGGGAGTCTGACCACTGTCATAGATGGAAGGCTGAACTGTGTTGGGGGTGTTTCAGAAATGGGGGAAACTTCAAAAGCAGAAGGGAGCATCACATTTTGAAGTGATGGAGGATGGGCCAAAGAGGTCAGTTAGGAAACGTAAAGAACAAGGAACATATGGAGAAAGACTGAATAAGACAGGCTTTTTTTTTTTTTTTTTTTTAAATTTCTGCACACAGGAGAAAATATATGCTAGGAGTTGGCCCTTTAACCATAAGAAGATGCCTGTGCCAGATGCTTTGAGGACTGCTTAAAAAATCACCTTGAGGTCTTTCCTCATATCACTTCTGTCTTTCCATATATCAATTTACCTCAGTCCCTTGGTTCTCACACCTTGCCTAGACCCACTGGGATTAAGCTTTGGTCTATCATAGTTCTTAGCTCGGTGACTTCATATGAAGCTGCCTGTAAAAGCTGTCTCCTGGCATCTTGAATCTCATTCATGGTTTAGAAGTTTCCTGTACCTGAGCTGCCCATGGCCTGGGACATAGGTGTCTCATACTTATTTATTGCCCCACTGGGCCTGTTGAGAAAGATTTCTATGAAAAAAACATAAAGATGAAACAAAAGAAAACTCACCTAATCAACAAGTCTATCCCCTCAAATCCCAAAAGATCTATGAGTGTGATGACCATGACCTTAAGGCAGGCCACCTGGATTTCCAAGGCAAACACCCACTGGAGCAGTTCCTGGGCTGCAGCCACTAGTGTCCCTTCAGCTCTAGGTGAACAAGTGCAGGTGAGCAAGCTGGCCTCAGCCTTGCTAGGGCCAGTTTTTAAGTAACCTGTTTATGCCTCTTAATTAATAGACATTTGGGAAGGATCTGAGGGTTGCCTTACAAAGTACTGTACTTTCTTTGGGTTCAAGGATTTGCTACTGTGTCTATTTTTAATATTAGAGAATGAGGACAAATGGGGTTTCCACCACTTGACAGATAATCAGCAGCCTTTTTGCCAAATCCAGTGGTATGTGTATAATTCTCCTCTAAACTCCTCTGTGGGAATCTGAGTCCCATACACCATCTTTTGTCTTTTACCTAGAAATGTTTCCTTAAACCCAGCCCTAGATACTCTTTTATTATCCTTCCATTCACTCTTTCTTTCCTGGAGAATAGGTATGTTTGTTTATTTATTTATTTATTTATTAGATATTAAAATCCCTAAATTTATTTATTTATTTGTTTTTATTTTAATTCCGCTTAGTTAACATATAGTGTTATATTAGTTTCAAGTGAACAATATAGTCTTTCTTTTTAATTTTAAAAAATTTATTTATTTATTTGAGAGAGGTGGGGGGGTAGAGGGAGGAAGAATCCTGAGGCAGATCCCCCACTGAGCACAGACCCTGGTGCAGGGCTGCCATGGGGCTTGATCCCAGGACCCCGAGATTATGACCTGAGCCAAAACCAAGAGTTGGTTGCTTAATGGATGGAGCTGCCCAGGAGCCCCTAGAGTATAGTCTTGCAACAATTCCATTTGTCACCCAGTGCTCATCAGGACACATACACTCCTTAATCCCCATCACCTATTTAACGTTCCCCCAGCAACTATTGAGAACAAGTTTATTTTGATTCCAACTTTCTGCAGATAACACGTGCCTCTCTTTGTCCAGCCCCAGATTTTCACCTGAGCTCGGAGACTCATTTTTAACTGTCTCCTTAGATATCTTCATCATTATGAAATCATTCAGAAATCATCACATCCCAGACCAAACTTATTTTATCATTTGAAACTTGCCCAATTTACTCCCACTTCTGTATCCTGGAATAGTTTCTTATCTTTCAATAATACACATTCATTACCTTATCCTATTTAATTTTCTTTTAAATAGTTAATTACCTGTTTTCTCTTCCTTTGATTTTCACTGCTGTTCTCCAAACCTCCCGTTCTTAAAGAATAGCTTCTTCTCCTCCTACTGCTAAGAGTATCCCCTCCAAACATCATTTCTAGTATGAAACCTTCTGTTGCTTTCCATAGTATACAAGACAAAGCAAAGCCTCCTAACCCTGTCTGCTCTAGTATCACCTTCAATGAACTTGATCTTTTATAGCAGGTTGGGGAAAAACTAGGTCCTTGTTGGCCTACAGAAAGGTAGGTTTGATAAGGAGGAGATGGAGCATGTTATAAAGACTCACCAATGTCAGTTTCTCAAAGTTCGTATTAAACTGGGTCACTTTTCCACCAAAGCTGAGTCTAAGAATTGAACTAGAGACCTTAGTTGAGTAGCTTGGTACAAACTTCAGATAAACTCTTGGTTTCTGTTGAGCTGATGCCAAATAAAATGTGAGAGTGGAAGACAGAAATGGGGTTATGCTAGAGCGAGCTGGATTTGAGTTAGACAAATGAAAGAAATTTGAGGAGATGCAGGACTGTGGGACCAAGGAAAGGTTATTTTTCTCACTCCTTTAACCAGCACTGAGAACTTTCCTGGCAGCTTATCTACCTTCCTTTCCTGATGTATTTATTCCATAGTAGTTATTCCTGCCTAACACATTTTGTATTTATTTGATCATTATATGTGTCCCCCAGCAAGAATGTAAGCTTCACAAGGTCAGGATATTTTGCTTGTTATGTTTACTGCTTTCTTCCCAGTTCTTAGAACCATAACTGGTGCAAAGTATGTGTTCAATATTTATAAATATGTATATACTTATAAATATTTGTTTAATAAATGGATAGACTTTTTGGTATAAAATCTTATTTATTTATTGAGCATTTCTACCCTTAGACGTTTTAAGTTTATTTCTCTTTAAAATAATTCTTTATGCTATTCACCTGCCTACAACTTTCTACCTTCTCTTCTAACTACCAAAATTCCATCCCCATTTTGGCTTCTAGTCAGTTGCATCACTGTAGGGAAATTTCTCTACCATCCCAGGTTATGTAATTTACCTGTCTCTTCATTTTCCAAACTTTTAGTGTTTGAAATTCTCATGTCTTTGGAATTCTCACAAACGCAGATGCTGGTATACCTTGCTGTTCAATGCTTCCCTCGGATTCTGGTTTCTGTTTTTCTGAACTTCATCTTCTCTTACTATCCATGTTATGTTATCCCCTAACAGGTGTTGGCTTCAGGTATGTGCATTTGCTCATTCATGTGTTATTGATTCATTCAATACATATTCCTCTAAGGTTTGTTGGGTGTTACACAATGGAGGCATAGAAATGAATTTGGCCTAGTCCAAGCTTTTAAAGAAATAATAATCTAATAGATTGTACTTACTTAGATTTTACACTTCTTGAAGATAAGAAGGTAAGATATTAAAATTTTTTTTGTGTGTGTCTCCATCACACCTCAAATAACATTAACTCTATGAACTCAATCAATAAGCCAAATTAAGAATGTACAACTTTAGCACTGACAGGAAATTTAGACTATTCTAATCCAAACACCTCCTTTTATAGGTAAGGACACGAAAAGAATGGTTCAATAACTTGCCTGTCACTTGGTTAACTAGTGACCGATCTGGGCTGAGAGAAACCAGGGTCAAAGTGAATAATTTGTCTCTCAGGTCGAACTGTGTAACTGTATCATTGTCAGGAAGATGGTAGAGAAAACAAGATTTATTTACATAAAAAATTGTGTTTAAAAAGTATCGATTGAAATTCTGAAGGGCTGATATCAATTAAAATGAAATATCCAATATGAAAGTACTTATTTGGTTAGAGCATACTAAGGATTCTCTAGGAATAAATACATCACACTAAATAGAAAATTCTTTATGACCAGCAGTATGTGACACAGCATCCTCTGGTAATAACCCAGCAATTACTACCAAGACCATTGTTTGAGGTATCTAGAAACATTCGGGCAAACTACTTTAGCAATTCCTGGCCACTCTTCACTGATACTCATCTTCTGCCTTATCCTCTTTGATCCTATTTGGTTAGTAGCTATTTTAGGAAGTGAAAAATTGGAGTCACAGGGACCCAGCTCTCTGCCCCCTTTGGGCCACAATGAGATCACCACAGTAGTACCCACAAGAATCTTGGTTTGCATTCTCAAGATTGTGGGAACTTCATTCTCAGAAGCTGAGCTCTCTCCATACATCTCTTAAGTCCAGGTGGTGTGCCAGTAGGTACATGAGAAGGGGAAGGATTTGGTGACAGGGTGTCTTCCAAAGTAGAATTTAAGAAAAGGGTTTGGAAGTAAATATCTCCATTGTAAACACTGATTTGAGTGCTGAGTGAATTATGGTACATTTCTGAATGCATTTAATTCTAGTAGAACTTCTTTAATGGGGTCTTGTATGGAGAAAACCATTGAAGGACTAAATATATTTGCAAATATAAATTTATATTTAAAGTGTTGCTGGAGCAGAATGTCCTTACATTAAAGAGTGGGATTAAAAAGTAATTATCTGACCACAGAGATCTAGGCATAGAGTATGAAAGAGAATCCTGCGGAGCCACTTGCAAACTAGAGGAATGTGTATTATTTTTACTTCTTTCCTATCACCATCACATAATGTGTGACATGTAAGGATTGACTACGAAGATGGAGCATTTACCAAAATCATTAGGAGGATTAATCTCATGTTGATCTAAGAAAGGATTATGTTCTTCCTCCCTTTATTCAGTTATTAGAAAATGGCTTAAAAATTTTGTCTTTAGAGATGTATGGTTGCTTTCCATGAACAATAACACACTAGGTCAGATTTGTTCTACTGATGTGAGAGGCTCCAGCTGTGGCAAAGACAGAAATATCTACCACCTGTGTTCACAAGCAGCTACACCAGATTTGAAGGTTAGAAGTCAGAGGACAAGGAGATACTGGGGCAAAGTGCTAGTGTGGAAACATAATTATATGTGGGTGTTCCTAGCTTGGCATGAGAACAAGCCTCCTGGGGCAAACTCCATCCTTTTGAAATGTACTATGTGCCAGACTATGTGGGTAGCTTTCTTTCCAGATGAGGAGAAACTAGCAGAACTTGGGCTCGGGTGAGTTGCTCATGGCCAAAGAGGCCAATGCACAACGCTGGGAGCTTTAGTGGTGTGGTGAGATGAGAAGGAGAAGTGGGTGCTTTGTACATTGAGCATCTCACCTCCCAGATCAGTGGGAGTCCTTGAACCTTGGCCCCCTTCAAATTAAATTCTGGCAATTTCACTTTGATCACTGGACCTATTATCTTTCCCTACTATAATCTTTTAAGGGTTCAATCAAATTATGTGAAACTGTAATTAGCAATTGCAAATTGTGTCTTTTCAGACTCAATTTGTCTTTGCTGGTGCTCAAAGACTATAGAAGCATTCTAGTTTTTAGTTCTTGGATGAGCCAGAACTGATGGTGATGCTATAGCTAAACTGAAAAAAAAAACCCCGGCATTTTATGGAAAATGTCTGTTTATCTTTCGCACATTATTAGAGTCAGTTGAATTGGGAGGCAAGATGGGGGCTATAACCATAACGCTACATACATATTGACTGAGGAAGAAGTGAGCCGGTGTCAAATTTTCCTGTCATGTTCTTATCCTTAAGATGCACAGTGAAGCAATAAATGCTGTGGGATCCATATTATAAAAACTAGTGTTCCATATCATATGCCAAGCATTCTGATGTGAAGCTAGGTCTCACCCGGATACAGTGTGGAGCAAAGAGAGGTGCCATCTAATGCTATATTGTCATTTATATTGTCATTCTTATTGTCATGAATACAGAGGTTTTTTTTTTTTTAATTTTTTATTTTTTATAAACATATATTTTTATCCCCAGGGGTACAGGTCTGTGAATCACCAGGTTTACACACTTCACAGCACTCACCAAAGCACATACCCTCCCCAATGTCCATAATCCACCCCCTTCTCCCAAATCCCCTCCCCCCAGCAACCCTCAGTTTGTTTTGTGAGATTAAGAGTCACTTATGGTTTGTCTCCCTCCCAATCCCATCTTGTTTCATTGATTCTTCTCCTACCCACTTAAGCCCCCATGTTGCATCACCACTTCCTCATATCAGGGAGATCATATGATAGTTGTCTTTCTCTGCTGGTTTTTGAATCCAAAAGTAAGACTGACTTGTTTGAATCTTGGATCGTGGGTCAAGCTGTATTTGCTATATTTTCTAAAGAGCAGGTTCAAGTCCCTGGATAGCTGTGATGAACAGATCCTTTGTTATACCAGGAAGGGGAATGATCCAGAATTTACCAAATTCAGAATTGCCTCTTTAGATCAGGGCCAATCCTTGAGTTAAGCTACAGAATCTCTAGTCTTTGAGTCCCAGCTTTGCTTTATTTCTCTGAGGTTGAGGGAATTTATAAAGTTGAAAAACAGACTATTAGCCCACAATAAATACCCCAGATAATACTCCTTGGCATGCCATTCATCATGAGGTTATCTTTTTCCCTAAGAAGGGAAAAGTTTTCCAAAGGCAGGCTGGAGAGAGATGTTATTTGGTAGAGTTCTCACAGGTGAAAGAAGGACTGGCTGTGAGCTGTCTTCGAGAAGAATGAATGCACTGTGCTATCTTCCCTGCTGCTTGCTTGTCCTTGCAGATACCTTGACTACGAACAATAGTTTCAATAAGGAAGACAGAATGAGTTCGGACAGGAAGGTTGGGAACTATGACAGGCAGGAGAAGAATGAAGCCAAACAGCATGGTGATGTGTCATCACCACTGGGTTTTACCTTGCTCTACATTCAGTTACTTATTTATTTTCAAAGTGCTAGGCACTTACTCAAGAAGCAGCCTATACATTCTGACTTTGAAGTAACAGATGAACTTTCAGCTGCCATGTATGAAAATATGCTTAGTTATTCTCTTCCCACACCATGAGATCATTAATACATCCATCCATTCAAGAGTCATTTATTGAGAGCTCACTACATGCATTATAGTCCTGCTGGTTACCAACCACTTGTTTCCTAGAAATTTTGTAGGAGGAAACGATTCGTCTTTTTTTTTTTTTTTTAATTTTCTTACTTTAAAATTTGTTTTGGTTTTATGACTCCTGCTAAAGGCTTCAAGACAGAAATCTCTGATGAATAAAAATGTGATTTTTATGATAAGTTTTACAGCTTTTTAGATCTGTATTTAAGTAGACTTACAAAGGCATTGCCTTATTCACTATTTGTGATATTGTTTTGTTATTGCACACCAATGACGTGTAAGAAGATACTGATGGATTCTACTTGTTATCCAGAAGTGAAGGTAATAGCCTTCTGTGCACTTATCCTCTTACATAAGTAGCAGCACTTATAGCAATTGAACCCTTATATGTCTTAGCATGGATTTTGTGCCTATTATTATTTATTGTGTAGTGCTACTGTAACACTTGCATAAAGTCACAGGCACAAATACAGGAAATGGGATAGAAGAAGGAGACTGTGGGTCAAAGAAGAAGCCTCGAAATAGGACAGAAAGTTACTGACAAAAACATAGAAGGAAGACACATTATTGGGTGAGACGTTGGAGGAAGAGAAAGAAAACTATGACCTTCAGTGAAGGGAATTATGAATGCTACCTTTCTGATGGGTACAATGAAAGGGATGTAGGTAATAAGGGCCTCCAGGGGAGGGGAAGAATGGCAAGCAAAAGTTGACCTGTGCCCTTTCAGTTCCTGGAGAGGAAAAAACATAAAAACCTGAATAATCAAAGCTAAGTAATAATCAAAACTAAGTCAGTATTAGTAAAAAGGAAAGACATTGATAGGGTGTGGGGCTTGGAGAGGGTTATCCTGGCCACCACCATGGCTTAGTGGAAAGAGTGTGTCAGTTACCTGGTGAAGATTTGGCTAACACAGATGTGGGAGGTGACTGAAGGTATAATTTGCAACGATGCCCCAGAAAACCTAGGAGGCTGAACACAGGAATATCCAGGTTTTGTGTGTCTGCTGGGTGAAGGAAGAGTGAATCTCTAGATGTAGCTAAGGAGAGTAGGCTTATGCACTAAAGTGAGCTATGAAGTTTTAATATCTATGTGGAGACCATCACTTAATGTCTGATTACTGTGATAATTTGGAATTCTAATTAAACAAATTAATTAAACTTTCCTAACAAAGCTTCCTGATAGGAGGATTTATCTTCTATTTCCCATCTTTCTCAAGTGCTGAGAAATGGAAATTTCCAACTGGCAACATTTCATAATTCTGATTACCTGGGGGAATTAGTACAACAAATACAGTGCTTTAGCCTATTCTCAAATCACACACCTCCCTTCCCCCTGGACATGTCAGTTTACTGATTTATGGCTAATGAAAGATCAGTTTCACAGAAGGCTGAGCCACAGCACAGCCTGTAGGTGAAAAATCTAATATGAGTTCTTTCAGTCTTCCTACTTTCAAATTCTCAAAGAGTCAGAAAAAAAAACCTCTGGGTTGAAAGAAACAATGAAATCTCAAGTGAAGCCTATAGCCATCTGAAAAAAACTCTGCTGTCCTTTCTTCAGAGGTTCATGCTGATAAATGTCTTGGGCACTCTCTTGACTGCTGGAGTCATGGTGCTGGAATGGTAATGATAACTCAGCCAATTAGTGCTTGTTTGAACACAATTTAATGAGAGCAGGTGCTGTGAAACTCAGAAGCTGAGGAATCCACAGGAAGACCAGTTTGTTGAGGAAGATGGATTCACTCTCAGGAATGTTTGGAGTGAGAGAAATACTATGCAGTAACTATGGAAGACAGAAAAGAAAGTCCATGAGCCCATTCTGAATGGCAGGAGAAGAGAAAAGCAAGGTGGGAAAATGAGAAAAAGAACCACCACTAAATTGAAAAGAAAACCTTCATATAACAAAACCTAGATGCTGAATGACCTTTATCATGGAAAGATACCATTTCGATGAAACATGAACTGAAAGAATTTTTTTCTGAGGGCTAATTTACATTTTTTTTCCTTTTCAGTTTTCAATGTATTTCAGAAGATGCATGGTTCTGCATGGTTAGCATCTTTGTCTCCCTGAAAAATAAAACCAGGTCAGCCTGACACACCTGGATGCAAGTAGTCATTCATGTGACCTTTGTGAGAGCCATGACTATTGCCAGGTCAAGCCTTATTAGGACAGGGGGCATTTGGGGGCTTACCCTGAGTTGGTGTTTTATGATTTAGTTAATGGAGGGATTTCCCTCCCAGGCTGAGCATGGCTGACCCTGAATTTGCTGCAGGGGAGCAGGACCTTCTGAGAGGTAATAAGGACATTTGTCTGATATTGACTAATGGTACTTGACTGGAGGACATTTGTGATGGGCAAAATAATAGCTTCTCAAAGATGTCCATCTCTTAATCTGGGAACTGTGAATTACATTAGTTTATATATAAAAAAGGGATCTTGACATGAGGAGGTTATTCTGGATTATCCAGGTGGGTCTAATCTAATCACATGTTTTTGAAGGTGAGAAACTATCCTAGCTGGGTCAGAGAGAGATGTGATAGACCAAGAGTCAAAGAGATGTACTGTGAGAAGGACTCATCCCACTGTTGCTGACTTTGAAGGCAGAAGAAGGAGGTTATTTACCAGAAAACGTGGGTGGCCTCTAGAAGCTGGAAGAGGCAAGGAAATGAATTCTCTCTTAGAGCCTCCAGAAAGGACCACAGTCTTATTGACAACGTGGTTTTTTCTTTTTTCTTTAAAAAATATTTTTTTTTGTTATGGAAATATAGTTAACATATCACATCATATTAGTTTCAGGGATACAACATGGTGATTCAACAATTCTATACATTACTCAGTTTTTTTTTTTTTTTTAAGATTCTATTTATTCACTTGACAGACAGAGATCACAAGTAGGTAGAGAGGCAGGCAGAGAGAGAGGAGGAAGCAGGCTCCCTGCTGAGCAGAGAGCCTGATGTGGGGCTCCATGTGGGGTTCGATCCCAGGACCCCATCATGAGCCAAAGGCAGAGGCTTTAACCTACTGAGCCACCCAGGCGCCCCTACATTACTCAGTTTTAAATCAATGTGATGCAGTTTGAACTTCTGACCTCTAGAACTATAAGATAATGCATTTGTTTTGTTTTAAGCCACTAAGTTTTTGGTAATTTATTTTAGCGGCAAAAGAAAACTGCTATAATGTTGTGCTATGCCAACACTAGGTCTTTATTGTCTATTGCTTGTTTGTTTTACGACTTCTGTCTAAATAATAAATAATGAAACTGTAATGTTAAACTAGCTCTGCAAGGAAAATCTTTAGCGTAGACTTGATTTTAAACACTGAATTAACTAAATAAGTTTTTCAGTAGATATATTAACACATTACTGACTGTGTTTACTCTTTTTATTCACAGATGCTTGTTGAGCCCCTATTATCAGCCAAGCATGTTATCAGGTTCTAGGATTAGAACCTGAATGAAGATAGATTCCATCTTGTCCTCAAGGAGAAGGTTATAAACTTGTTGGGGAAGACTGACTAAAACCAACAATTTTAATGTGTGGCGTGAACAAGTTTTCTTCTCTTCACGGTCCTTGCTACAGGTAATTAGAGTTCATCTTCCTCTGTTGACCCAAACCAGTTACCACTCCATCGTTTCCATCTTCCATAAATCTTTCCAAAGATATGGTCTATTGCCACTGCCATTTTCTTTTTATTAGTTCCTAAGGGGTTATGTGGTTTATCTCCTGTGTATATATCGACCTTGGTTTTCTCTTAGGAACCTGGTACAGCATGACCCTGCATGATACTTCTGGCAAAAGAAACCATAAAACAGCCCTTCCCTGTGCCCTGTGCTAAAGTAAGAGGAAGGAAATAAAACCAGTCAGCTTCCTGAATGTGAGCTAGGTGCACAGAGAACTTGCCAAATAATGTAGCATTTCTTTCTAGTTTTAAATTAGTTGGAACAAATGATGAACAGCAATTCTATAGAAAATAAAATAGTTTAGGCCATAGTTTTAAAAATTGTTATCCATTATTTTCTAGAATTGTAAATTCTAAGGGTGTGGACTGATTAGTTTCTCTTGGTGAAGACATATCTTCCCTCATCAGTGATCAACTTCCTAATTATGAGAGGTACATCAGCATAGGCAAGTGCCTGAACCAAGAATAACTAGATTGGTTCCCACTACCCTTTTTATTTGTTGGTTCTGCTAACAAAGGAATTGATATCAGTCAAAGAGAAAAATACATCTATTACCAAGCAAAAATGTTTGCAAGCTTTAAATCTGTAGAGTTCTCTGCCTATAAACATCTAGTCAAATATATATATATATATTTTAACTTTAATTTTTTATTTTTTATAAACATATATTTTTATCCCCAGGGGTACAGGTCTGTGAATCACCAGGTTTACACACTTCACAGCACTCACCAAAGCACATACCCTCCCCAATGTCCATAATCCCACCCCCTTCTCCCAAATCCCCTCCCCCCAGCAACCCTCAGTTTGTTTTGTGAGATTAAGAGTCACTTATGGTTTCTCCCCCTCCCATTCCCATCTTGTCAAATATTTTTGTCCAGAGGCATGGTCTTCAATCCCCTTTCTGTGTTGTTAGGTGATGGCCTTTTCCAAACATGGACCTGATTTATACAGATTAAATAGTGGTTGAATTGGCCAGAAAAAGACTGTGAGAAATGAATGTCCTGTAATGAACGTACGTAGCTTGTTTCTGTTGGTCCTTTCTTTTAATTTTTGACACAGTAAAGTTCTCGTGGCAAGTCTAGTATCTTTGACTATCTTTTGCCAGAAGAGGGCATTGACTTTTGGAGGGTAGCATGCGGAAGTGGCAGATGAATGACTGAAAGAGTCTATCAAGGTGATTCAGGGAGGTGATTTGTGACCATGTGATAAAATGTACAGATGTTAATTGTTCTTCCTCTTCTCACGCACGATTGACTTGCTGTCCTACCCAGCCTGTGTGTGCCTGCCGAGAGCACGTGACACATGTTACAAATAGGAGGAATGAGAGGGTGTAGTGTGAGAACAAAGGCACTGGGAGTGGGCGAGTGACAGATCAGGGGAAGAGCAACCAACAAGCCTGGGCAGAGAAAAGAAGCAATATTCAGGCTAGAAGGACAGACAACCACAGCCTGAGAATATCAAAAAGCCCCGAAGGCAAGGCCGTGACTCGGTATGGGATTTCCCTGTCTTCCATCTTGCACATGAAGAAATCACCTCACCTCTTCTGAAGATTCTAGTGTCTAACCTGGAATTCCATTTAGGAAGGAAAAAGCCAGAATTTCTTTTTCACCCTCTAAGTGATTTGTTCATGGCACGTTTTATACTGAAGCAACTCATCGGGTTTGGCATAGATTAAAAGGGTCACATAGGGAGACAGAATTCCTAGGATCCAGCCCTGGTGCACTAAAAATTTAGGTATCTAGTGGATGAAGAGTCTGCAAAGAATACTTAATAGGAGAGAACACTGTGGGATGAGGATTGGAGATAAATCAGGAAAGGGTGGCTTCATAAAAGAGGAGAGTTTTATGGATTGAATTGTGGGCTAACAGGGAAAATAGAATGATGTGTGTGGAGAGATGTACCTACTGGATTTGCAAACATGGAGCAGCTTTATTAGCATGATATGGAAGGAAGCCAGATTAGGATGGAATTCTCATTAATTAATTCTTGATGTCTGCACAAACTTTTTTGAGTACTTAGTATGAACTGGACATTATCTTGGGTGTTGGGGATTCAGTAGTGAAAAAATAGACATGATTGTTATTTTATGATGTATTGGGGGAAAGGGGAATAGAAGATAACAGTTTACAAAGGCAGAAATGATTTTGGAAAGTTGGAGGGAGAAAAAAGAAGGAATTTCATCTGAGGCATAGTAACTGACCAAAACGGAAACATTAAGAGAGAATTTGAGACAACAAAGGACCAGATCACAAAGGGCATTATAGACTACATGGGAGGGATTAAAATCTCCACCTGCAATGGGAGGACTTTAGAGAGGTTTTTGTATGGTTTTTGATTTTGTTTTAAAGAGTATGTAGAGGTGCAGAGACCACAAATGTAGACAGCTTCTTAAGATAAGGTACTAGATAGAGTAGTAACAAACACTTATTTAGTGCTTGCCAGGAGCCTGGCATTTTAAGTATTTTTGCCTGCCACTAATTTATTATTTATAATAACTTAATGATGTAGGAGCTATTATTAACCTTGCTCTTCTTACAGATTAGGGAACTGAGGCATGGAGACACGACCCAGAATAAAAGTAAAGTGTTTTGATTTATTTGCTTGCTTGTTTTTTTTTTTTTGACAGGATAAGGGTAGAGTTTCTATTTTATTTTTTAAATCAAAATATTTATATTTAATTAATGCATTTATTGAGGTATATGTCTTTGAACATAAATTATTTTATTTTATTTTTTAAAGGTTTTATTTATTTATATAAATTATTATAAAAAAGATCTAGAGAAGGAGAGAAACCATGAAAGACTCTGGACTCTAGGAAACAAACTGAGGGTTTCAGAAGGGGAGAACGGAGTAACGGTGTGATGGGTATTAAGGAGGGCATGTGTGGTGATCAGCACTGTGTATCATATGCAACTAATCATTGAACACTACATCAAAAACTAATGATGTATTATATGTTGGCTAATTGAACTTAATAAAACAAAACAAAAAACTAAAAAAAGGCTTAGAAAGTTTAATTATACTATTATTATTATTCATTTTTTAATTGAAGTATAGATAATACACAATGTTATATTAGTTCAGGGATACTACTAAGTTATTTGACAATTCTATACGTTAGGATATGTTGTATAGTTACCATTTGTCACCATACAATGTTATTATAATATTATTGACTGTAGTCTCCATGTTGTACTTTTCATCCCTGTGTGTGGGGAGATGGCAGAGAGAGAGAACGAGACAGAGACTCTCAAGCAGACTCCACACTGAGCACAGAACCTAACAGGGGGATCTATCACAACACCCTGGGATCGTGATCTGAGCCAAAATCAAGAGTCAGACACTTAATCAACTGAGCAACCCAGGTACCCCTGTATGGTTCTGTTTCTGTTTTTTTTGTTTGTTTTATTTTTTAGATCCCACATATAGGTGAAGCCATATGATAATTTGTTTTTCTCTGTCTTATTCCAGTTGGCATAATATCCTCTGAGTTCCTCCATGTTGTCACAAATGGTAAAATATTCTTTTTTATGGCTGAGTAATATTCCATTGTATATATCTATATATCTCCATATATATATATATATATATTCCATAATATATAATTTTTTTTGGGGGAGAATCAATATTTTAACTGAGTGTTGGATATTATTATTACAGTATCCAATATTACTATAATATTATTATTACAGTATCCAACTGAGTGTTGGATACAATATTATTACTGAGTGTTGGAATCTATAAACAGGGCACAAATCCATTTATTTAGGTCTTTTTTTTTTTTTTTTTTTGGTCTCCCAGTGGTATCTTGTAGTTTTATGTGAACAGATTTCACACGTATTTTGTTAAACTTACCTCCAAGTATCTCAAGGTTTTTGATTCTATTTGTACACTGTATTGTTTTTATAACTTCAGGTTCTCATTGTCCATTGTTAGGGTACAGAAACAGGACTTTTTTTTTTTAAAGATTTTATTTATTTATTTGACAGAGAGAGAGAGCACAAGCAGGGGGAGTAGCAGGCAGAAGGAGAAGCAGGCTCCCCACTGAGCAGGGAGCCTGATGCAGGGCTTGATTCTGGGACTCTGGGATCAAGACCCGAGCTGAAGGCAGATGCTTACCCACTGAGCCACACAGGTGACCCCCTTTTTTATAGTGAAAACTGTATTTTTACTGCCTTTTATATTCAACAGTGATTACTTAAACTTAAAAAAAAAAAGCCTTTATTAACTAAAGGTTACTGAAAAGACAAACCTCTCCAGCCCACTTCATATTCTCTTTCAACCATTTGGAACAATGTTCCAAACTGTAAACCTGTTCCTTTTTATCATTGGCAGTCATGTGCTTAATGAAGAGCTTTGGATATGATATACAAGCAGTCATAATTAATCTTTCCACTGAAGTTTGGTAATCATCTTGCTCCAAGATTTGTTTTCTTCACATTTTTTCAAAACTATCTGCAGTATCTGTATATTTATCTATCTGTCATCTATCTATCTCTATCTATTATCTATGTATCTATCTATCATCTATGTGTCTATCATCTATCACAGTATATCTATATCTATATATCTATATATATCACACCTTCTTTACCCATTCATCTGTTGATAGACATGTGGGTTGCCTTCATATCTTTGCTTCTGTAAATCATGCTGAAATAAACATATGGTTGCATATATCTTTTTCAGTTAGTATTTTCATTTTCTTTGGGTAAATACACAGTAGTAGAATTACTGAGTCATAGGGTATTCTGTTTTTAATTTTTTGAGGAATGTCTATATTATTTATCACAGTGGTTGCACTAATTTACATTCCTACCACCTGGACATGAGGGTTTCCTTTTCTCCACATCCTTGTCAACACTTGTTATTTCTTGTCTTTTTGTTGTTAGCCATTGTGACAGGCATGAGGTAATATCTCATTGTGGTTTTGATTTGCATTTTCCTGGTCATTAGTGATAATTGAGCATCTCTTCATGTCTAGTGGTCATCTGTATGTCTTCTTTGGAAAAATGTCTATTCAGGTCCTCTGCTTATCTTTAAGTTGGATTTTATCTTGTTTTGTTTTGAGTTGTATGAATTCTTTATATATTTTAGATATTAACCTCTTATTATATATATCATCACAAACATCTTCCATTCATTTGTTTTGTTGATGGTTTACTTCATGTGCAAAAGTATTTTATTTTGGTGTAGTCTCAATCATTTATTTTTGCTTTTGTTTTCCTCACCTGAGGAGACATATCTATAAATATGTTGCTAAAGCTGATGTTCCAGTGGTTACTGCCTATTTTTTTTAAATGAATTTTATGATTTCCTGTCTCACATTTAGGTCTCTAATCCATTTTGAGTTTCTTTTTGTTTATGGTGTGAGAAAGTAATCCGGTTCCATTCTTTGGCATGCAGATGTCCAGTTCCCCAACCTCATTTAATTGAGGATACTTTTTCCCATTGTATATTTTTGCCTCCTTTGTCATAGATGAATTGATTATATGATTGTGGACTTATTTCTTGGCTATCTTGTTTTATTGATTTATGTGTCTACTTTTTTGGTCACATAGTATGCTGTTTTGATTAGTATAATTTTATACTATATTGAATCTGGAATTGTGATGCTACAGCTTTGTTCTTCTTTCTCAAGGTTGCTTTGGCTATTTGGGGGCTTTGTGGTTCCTTAAAAAATTTAGAATTATTTGTTCTAGTTTTCTGAAAAATACTTTGGTGTTTTTTATAGGGATTTCTTTAAATCTATAGATTGCATTGAGTAACATGGACATTTTGACAATATTAATTCTTCTAATCCACAAACATGGTCTATTGTTCCATTTTTTGGTTCATCTTCAATTTCCTTTATCAAGGTTTACAGTTTATAGAGCACAAGTCTTTCACCTCTCTGGTTAAATTTATTCTTAGGTATTTTATTCTTTTTGGCACAGTTGTAAATGGGATGGTTTTCTTAGTTTCATCTGCTAGTTCATTATTAGTGTAAAGAAATGTGACAGACTTCTGTATGTTTATCTTGTATCCTGTGACTTTACTGAATTCATTTATCAGTTTTAGTAGTTTTTTGGTGAGTTATTTAGGGTTTTCTATATAGTGTCATGTCATCTGCAAGTAGTGAAAGTTCTACTTCTTCCTTACCAACTTGGATGTTTTTATTTCTTTTTTTCTTTATTAACTATTTTTATTAACACATAATATATTGTTTGCCCGAGGGGAATCGTCGGGCTTGACTTGAATCGTCAAGCTTATACAATTCACAACACTCACCATTCACATACCCTTGCCAATGTTCATAACTCAACCACCCTCTCCATACTTCCCCTCCCTCCAGCAACCCTTACTTTGTTTTGTGAGTCTCTTATGGTTTGTCTCCCTCCTAATCCCACCTTGTTTCATTTTTTCCTTCCCTACCTACCAAAACTCCCACTCTGCCTCTCAGCTTCCTCATATCAGAGAGATCATATGATAATTGTCTTTCTCTGATCGACTTATTTTGCTCAGCATAATACCTTCTAGTTCCATCTTCATTGTCGCAAATGGCAAGATTTCATTTCTTCTGATGGCTGCATAGTATTCCATTGTATATATATATACATATGTATATATATACACCACCTCTTCTTTATCCATTCATCTGTTGGTGAACATCTAGGTTCTTTCCATAGTTTGGCTATTGTGGACATTGCTGTTATAAACGTTTGGGTGCATGTGCCCTTTCGGATGACTACATTTGTATCTTTAGGGTAAATACCCAGTAGTGCAATTGCTGGGTCAGAGGGTAGCTCTATTTTCAACTTTTTGAGGAAGCTCCATGCTATTTTCCAGAGTGGCTGCACCAGCTTGCATTCCCATCAACAGCATAGGAGGGTTCCCCTTTCTCTGCATCCTTGCCAGCATCTGTCGTTTCCTGACGTGTTAATTTTAGCCATTCTGACTGGCGTGAAGTGGTATTTCATTGTGGTTTTGATTTGTATTTCCCTGATGCCGAGTGATGTGGAGCACTTTTTCATGTGTCTGTTGGCCATCTGGATATCTTCTTCACAGAAATGTCTGTTCATGTCCTCTGCCCATTTCTTGATTGGATTATTTGTTCTTTGGCTGCCAAGTTTGATAAGTTCTTTATAGATTTTTCATACTAACCCTTTATCTGATATGTCATTTGCAAATATCTTCTCCCATTCTGTCAGTTGTCTTTTGGTTTTGTTGACTGTTTCCTTTGCTGTGCAAAAAGCTTTTGATCTTGATGAAGTCCCAATAGTTCATTTTTGCCCTTGCTTCCCTTGCCTTTGGCAATGTTTCTAGGAAGAAGTTGCTGTGGCTGAGGTCCAAGTTTGCTGCCTGTGTTCTCCTCAAGGATTTTGATGGATTCCTGTCTCACATTGAGGTCTTTCATCAATTTTGAGTTTATTGTTTTGTGTGATGTAAGGAAATGGTCTAGTTTCAATCTTGTGCATGTAGTTGTCCAATTTTCCCAACACCATTTGTTGAAGAGACTGTCTTTTTTCCATTGGACATTCTTTCCTGTTTTGTTGAAGATTAGTTGACTGTAGATATGAGGGTCTATTTCTGGGCTCCTTATTTTATTCCATTGATCTATGTGTCTGTTTTTGTGCCAGTACCATACTGTCTTGATGATGACAGCTTTGTAAAAGTGCCTGAAGTCTGGAATTGTGATGCTGCCAACTTTGGCTTTCAACATTCCTCTGGCCATTTGGGGTCTTTTCTGGTTCCATACAAATTTTAGGATTATTTTTTTCAATTTCTTTGAAAAACATTGATGATATTTTGATAGGGATTGCATTAAATGTAGATTGCTTTAGGTAGCATAGACATTTTCACAATATTTGTTCATCCAATCCATAAGCATGGAACGTTTTTCCATTTCTTTATGTCTTCCTCAATCTCTGTCCTGAGTACTTTATAGTTTTCTGAGTACAGATTCTTTGCCTCTTTGGTTATATTTATTCCTAGGTATCTTATGGTTTTGGGTGCAATTGTAAAGGGGATCAACTCCTTAATTTCTCCTTCTTCTGTCTTGTTGTTGGTGTATAGAAATGCAACTGATTTCTGTGTGTTGATTTTATATCCTGACACTTTACTGAATTCCTGTTTGAGTTCTAGCAGTTTTGGAGTGGAGTCTTTTGGGTTTTCCACATAAAGTATCATGCCATCTGCAAAGAGTGAGAGTTTGACATCTTTGCTGATTCAGATGCCTTTTATTTCTTTTCATTGTCTGATTGCTGAGGGTAGGACTTCTAGTACTATGTTGAACAGCAGTGGTGATAGTGGACAGCCCTACTGTGGTTCTGACCTTAGGGGAAAAACTCTCAGTTTTTCCCAATTGAGAATGGTATTTGTTGTGGGTTTTTCATGGATGGCTTTGATAATATTGAAGAATGTATCCTCTATCTCTACACTTTGAAGAGTTTTGACCAAGAAAGCATTTTGTCAAATGCTTTTTCAGCATCTATTGAGAGTATCATATGATTCTTCTTTTATTAATGTATTGTGTCACATTGATTGGTTTGCAGATGTTGAACCAAACTTGCAGCCCTGGAATTAATCCCACTTGGTCATGGTGAATAATCCTTTTAATGTACTGCTAGATCCTATTGGTTAGTATTTTGGCGAGAATTTTTGCACCTGTGTTCTTCAAGGATATTGGTCTGAAATTCTCTTTTTTTGATGGGGTCTTTATCTAGTTTTGGGATCAAGATAATGCTGGCCTCATAAAATGAGTTTGGCAATTTTCCTTCTATTTCTGTCTTTTGGAACAGTTTCAGGAGACTAGGTATTAATTCTTCTTTAAATGTTTGGTAGAATTCCCCTGAAAGCCATCTTCTTCAATCTCCCTACTGGTTATGGGTCTGTTCATGTTTTCTATTTATTCCTGGTTCAGTTGTGGTAAATTATATGTCTCTAGGAATGCATCCATTTCTTCTAGATTTTCAAATTTGCTGACATATATTTGCTCATAATATATTCTTATAATTGTATTTCTTTGGTGTTGGTTGTGATCTCTCCCTTTTCATTCATGATTTTATTTATTTGGGTCATTTCTCTTTTCTTTTTGATAAGTCTGGCCAGGGGTTTATCAACCTTATTAATTCTTTCAAAGAATCAGCTCCTAGTTTCATTGATTTGTTCTACTGTTTTGTTGTTGTTGTTGTTTGCTTTTATTTCATTGATTTCTGCTCTGATCTTACTATTTCTCTTCTCCAGCTGGGTTTAGGCTTTCTTTTCTGTTCTTTCTCAAGCTCTTTTAGGTGTAGGGTTAGGTTGTGTACTTGAGACCTTTCCTGTTTCTTGAGAAAGGCTTGCATCACTATATACTTTCCTCTCAGGACTGCCTTTGCTGTGTCCCACAGGTTTTGAACAGTTGTTTTTTCATTATCATTTGTTTCCATCAATTTTCTAAATTCTTCTTTAATTTCCTGGTTGATCCATTCATTCTTTAGTATGATGCTCTTTAACCTCCATGTGTTTGAGTTCTTTCCAACTTTCCTCTTGTGATTGAGTTCTAGCTTTGGAGCACTGTGGTCTGAAAATATGCAGGGAGTGATCTCAATCTTTTGGTACCAGTTGAGATCTGATTTGTAATCCAGGATGTGATATATTCTGGAGAATGTTACATGTGCGCTGGAGAAGAATGTGTATTCTGTTGCTTTGGGATGGAATGTTCTGAATATGTCTGTGATGTCCATTTGGTCCAGTGTCATTTAAAGTCTTTATTACCTTGGTGATCTTTTGCTTGGATGATCTGTCCATTTCAGTGCAGGAGGGGAGTGTTAAAGTCCTCTACTATTATTGCATTATTGTCAATGTGTTTCTTTGATTTTGTTATTGATTGGTTTATGTAGTTGGCTGCTCCCATGTTAGGGGTGTAGGTATTTAAAATTGTTAGATCTTCTTGTTGGACGGACCCTTTGAATATGATATAGTGTCCTTCCTCATTTGTTATTATAGACTTTGGCTTAAAATCTAATTTGTCTGATATAAGGATTGCCTCTCCAGCTTTCTTCTGATGTACATTAGCATGGTAAATTGTTTTCCACCCCCTCACTTTAAATCTAGGGGTGACTTCGGGTCCAAAATTAGTTCTTGTAGACAGCATATTGATGAGTTTTGTCTTGTTTTTATCCATTGTGGTACCCTGTGCCTTTTGATTGGGTCATTTAGCCCGTTTTCATTCAGGGTAAGTATCAAAGATATGATAGTGCCATTGTATTGCCTGTAAGATGACTGTTACTGTATATTGTCTCTGTTCCTTTCTGTTCTGTTTTCTGTTCCTACTTTTAGGCTCTCCCTTTGCTTAGAGGACCCCTTTCAATTATTTCCTGTAGGGCTGGTTTGGTATTTGCAAATTCTTTTAATTTTTGTTTGTCCTGGAAGCTTTTTTTTTAAATTTTTAAATTTTTTTAAAAGATTTATTTATTTGTTTATTGGACAGAGAGATCACAAGTAGACAGAGAGGCAGGCAGAGAGAGAGAGAGAGAGAGAGAGGCAGACTCCCTGCTGAGCAGAGAGCCCGACGCAGGACTCGATCCCAGGACCCCGAGATCATGACCTGAGCGGAAGGCAGCGGCTTAACCCACTGAGCCACCCAGGCGCCCCATGTCCTGGAAGCTTTTTATTTCTCCTTCTATTTTCAGTGAAAGCCTAGCTGGATATAGTATTCTTGGCTGCATATTTTTCTCATTTAGTGCTCTGGATATTTTATGCCAGTTGTTTCTGGCTTGCCAGGTCTCTGTGGATATTTCTGCTGCCAGTCTAATATTTCTACTATTGTATGTTACAGACCTCTTGTCCCAAGTTGCTTTTAGGATTTTCTTTTTGTCACTAATGTGGAAAGCCACGCAGAAGCTTGAGATATGAGCCAAACCAGGCCCTGACTTGCACCTTCCTGACATTAAGGGGTTAAGCAACCTCAGCAATGGAAAGGTTGAGTAGTACTGAGAAAGGGTCTGTGCTATCAGTCTCATGATCTCCTACGTGGTGGCTACCCATTGGGGCTTATCAGGAACAGGACAATGCAGGCCTAAGTCTTAAATCCATGTCTGGACCTTGCTGTTCTTGCATGGGCCATAAAATGCACCTGGTGCCCTTCTTCAGTCCCTTCATCAATAGGGAACTTATCTATAAGTAAGCAACATGCTGGCAGCAGGATGTCTGCGTGTTTAACCTAAGGGAACTGGTAAACAAAAGCCTGGATAAACTGGTAAACAAGAGCCTGGAGAAACTATTTTTGGTATGTGGTTGGCAGTTAGTCTTCTGTAAGTGTTTCTGTTTTCTATATAATTGAGCACACTTCTTAATAAAGTTGGCACTGCTTGGACATCATCCACTGTGTCCCTCCTGTCCACATCTCTTTACATCTTGTCTTCATCTCACCATCCTCTTACCCTCTCGACCCTGGTCATGTTGTCGCACTGGCCACGACACACTAAGACTAGTAAGTTTTACTATTAGATGCTGTGGTGTGGACCTATTTTTATTGATTTCAAGATGGGTTCTCTGTGCCTCCTGGATTGATGCTTTTTCCCTTTGTCATATTAGGGAAATTCTCTATTATAAATTGCTCCAATATACCTTCTGCCCCCCCCTTCTCTTTCTTCTTCTTCTGGAATCCCAATTATTCTAATATTGTTTCATCTTATGGTATCAATTATCTCTCGAATTCTCCCCTCATGGTCCTGTAGTTGTTTGTCTCTCTTTTGCTCAGCTTCTTTATTCCCTGTCATTTGGTCTTCTATATCACTAATTCTCCCTTCTGTCTCATTTATTCTAGCAGTAAGAGCCTCTATTCTTGATTGTACCTTATTAATTCCCTTTTGGTTTCAGCTTGATTAGATTTTAGTTCTTTTATTTCTCCAGAAAGTAGTTTTATTTATTCAGACAGGGTTTATCTAATATCTTCCATGCCTTTTTTTGAGCCCAGCTAGCTCCTTGAGAATCTTCATTCTGAACTCTAGATCTGACATATTACCAACGTCTGTATTGATTAGGTCCCTAGCTGTTGGTACTGCCTCTTGTTCTTTTTTTTCCCCCCTGTGGTGAGTTTTTCCACCTTGTCATTTTATCCAGATAAGAATATATGAATGAGAGAATAAAATACTATAGCGGTGGCAAATACCCCAGAAATGTGTATGCTAACCAAATCAGAGGAGAACGCAAACCAGTGGGAGAATAAAGGGGTAAAAAGAAATTAAAAAAATTTTATATATATATATATATATATATATATATATATATGACTATATATATGACTGGTGAATAGAATAGAGGCACCCACTTGATTTTGGGTGTATTTTGGTTTCTTAGAAGAAACTACCTCTCAAAATTTTAAAGAAAGAAAAACTTATATATATATACAGAAATAAGGGTAAACACAATGAAGCGATAGAATATGACTGTAAAGATGAAAATTTAAAAAAATTCTAAAAAAAGAATTGATAAAATAATTTGGTTGGAGGAAGAAAGAATAAAATAAAAAGAGGAGAGAATGTGATCAGGCTGGAGACTTGAACAAAGCCCTGTGCTGGATTTAGGGTATATGTTGATCTATTAGAAGAAATTGTACCCCAAAATTTTTAGGAAAAAACCGCTATATGTATACAAAAAACAAGTTTAAATACAATGAAGGATAAAATATGACTATAAGAATGAAGGTTTAAAAAGTTTTTTTTTTTTTAAGAAAGTTGTTAAGATAAAGTAGTTAAAAAATGTTAAAAGAGGAAAGAGGAAAAGTTTAAAAAATTAGAATAAGAAAAAATGAAATTAAAAAAAAAATTAGTTAGCTTTGCAAGACTAAAGAATCATGGGGAGAAAGCCATGAATTCCATGCTTTGCTTTCCCTCCTCTGGAATTCCGCTCTTCTCCTTGATTGGTGAGCTTGGTATTGTCTTGATGTTCTTGCTGATCTTCTGGGGGGAGGGGCCTGTTGTAGTGATTCTCAGATGTCTTTGTCCAAGGTGGAATCACACCACCTTGCCAGGGGCTGGGCTAAGTAATCTGCTCACGTTCGCTCTCAGGAGCCTTTGTTCCCTCAGTGCTTTCCGTAGGGCTCTGGAGGATGGGAATGAATATGGCAGGCTCCCAATCTCCAGCCCAGAGGAGTCAAGAACTTGGGGCTCCACTCCTTAGTGTGCCGTCAGAGAAAAGGGGTCAATCACTTCCATCTTCTGGTCTCTGGCTCAGCTCTGAGCTCACCCAGCCTGTGACAGAGGCTGTCTCTGATGCAGAGACCTATTGGAGTCTCCAAATCCAACAGATTCCTGCCTCCAGAGTAGGAAGGTGAGTCTCCTTGATTCTACCACTTGTGGGGTCTCTGCTCAAAGAGCAGTGGCCTCACTGAGCTGCGGATCATGGCTTAAGGTAACCTCAAGCTGAGAGTTCACTCCTCAGCTCTGTCTCTGTAGTCAGCTTCCCTGCTCCAAAACATGGGAGCTCTGTCACACTCAGACACCCCCAATCTTTCAATGTCCCTGTGATCCTGAGTTCACACTGTCCCTGTGTGGGCTCCACCCCTGCTTAGTCTCTGGAGTGATATCCCTCAGTGGAGCAGACTTTAAAAGTTCTGATTTTGTGCTCACCTGCTCCATTGCTTGCTGGGAGCCAGCCCCTCCCCTGAGGCCTACCTTCCCTTCACCTTGGATTCACTTCTCCACACATCTTACCTTTCAGAAAGTGGTCAATTTTCTGTTCCTAGAATTTCTGCTCTTCTTCTCTTTGATCTCCTGTTGAGTTTGTAGGAGTTTGGAATGGTTTGATAACTATCTAGCTGAACTCCTATGGCCTGATGTCATTTCAGTCTGCTATTTCTCTGCCATCTTGCCTTTTCTCATATCCTGGATGTTTTTATTTCTTTTCCTTGTCTGATTGCTGGAGCAATCAGTGTTTTCCCACATTGAGTGTGGTGTTAGCTGTGGACTTTTCATGTAGCCCTTTGTTTTGTTGAAGTATGTTCTCTTTAAATCCATTTTAAAAAAAAATTTTATTTTTCATTTATCTATTTGACAGAGATCACAAGTAGGCAGAGAGGCAGGCAGAGAGAGAGGAAGGGAAGCAGGGTCCCCGCTGAGCAGAGAGCCCGACATGGGGCTGGATCCCAGCACCCCAGGATCATGACTTGAGCTGAAGGCAGAGGCCCCAACCCACTGAGCCACCCGGGCGCCCCCCTTAAACCCATTTTGATGAGAGTTCTTATCATAAATGGTTGTTGAATTTTATCAAATGCATTTTTTTGCATTTGGTTTTTATCCTGTTTTATTCTTTTTTGTTTAATAGAAATTCTATTTTAGTAAGAGGGAAAATAGGCATAAGTTCAGGTAGGTTTATTTTTTAACAGAGATATGAATTTTCTCCTTTAATAGTGTCAATTTTCTCAATGTTTTTCAGTTGAGGATGGAGTGGGAAGGGGCAAGGGTGGATATTTGTGTGCTGGTAAATGTTTAACAAATTTTCTATAAAAGCCTATCCTTTACAATCGGATCTATGATGCATCTGTAGTTATTTTTTTAGTATGATGTGAGGTAGTTAGCAAAATGCATTGTTTTACAAATGGAAATCCAATTAACTTAGTATTATTTATTCAAGTGATTAAACTTTCTCTATTAAACCACAGTGTTGCTTTTGTCAATCATCAGTTGATTTTATATCTGGGCCCTTTAATCTGTTTAATCGGTCAGTTGAAAACCTTTGTTTTTCATTAAGGTTTACAAACTTGGTGATGAAGGCTCAAATAAGACCTCTTGAACCTACTTTAATAAATACCAGGAATGTTACTGAGGTCAAGTGCAGATGTCTGCTATGATATATAAGATTGCCCCCAGTACCTTTGCCAAATACAGTGCGAAGTAGATAGAAACTAGTATGATGTACTGCCCAGATTCTCCTACAAGATGGGAAGTCTTATTTCTTTAGCTGCTGGAAGTACTGTCAACATTCAGCTTTTAGCTGCTAGTCCTTTTTTGGACTGCTGAAGAGAGGATATTCACCCAAAGTTACATGTCCTTGCTGAGGTAGCCCACATCAAATAACTCCTTATTGCCTTCTGGTATCTTGGAATGGAAGCTGAAGGATTCTGAAAGCACAAGTGCTATAGAATAATGGGATTTTTCTGTGTCTAGTGGTAGAAGCATTCTCCTTTTGGGAACTGAGACCTCTAAATTGCAGAGCCCTGATTTTCAATAATGAGAAGCTTCATTAACTGGAGAAAACTCTCCAGTTAATGAAGTACCACATCCTGGGGCACCCAGGTGGGTGCCCTGTCAGTTGGGTGTCTGCCTTTAACTTGGGTCATGATCCCTGAGTCCTGGGATCTAACCCTGCATTGGGCTCCCTGCTCAATGGGGAGACTGCTTCTCCCTCTCCCTCTGCTTGTGCTCAATCTCTCTCTGTCAAATAAATAAATAAAATCTTATAAAAAATAAAATACCACATTCTAATGGATGGCACTCATATTCTTGTGAGGTACTGTCACTGACCTGGCATTTTAGCTGATTTTGCTTGGGACAGTGTTATATAACAAGTAGATTGCACAGTCATATACCAATTCCTGCACCTCTTATTGTTATTGCCTTGACATGAGGTGATGTTGTAATATGGAATGATGAGACAGTGAGTCAAATGCTCTCAAAGGTAACCCCTACCTGGAATATTTGCACTATACTCTCAAAATGAATTGCTGCCTTTTCAAAGGTAGAAGGGATCTAATATAGTCAGCTTGCCACCACCTGCTTGGTTGGTTTTTGTTATTGTATAATAAACCTCCCCATAACTTAAACTAACAGTTTTTTGAAAGATTTTATTCATTTATTTGAATGAGAGAGAGAGAGAGAGAGAGAGAGAGAGAGAGAGAATGGGTGGTGGGGAGGATCAGAGGGAGAGGGAGAAGTGGAAGCAGATTCCTGGCTGAGCAGGGAGCCCAGTGTGGGGCTTGATTCCAGAACCCTGGGATCATAACCTGAGCTGAAGGCAGATGCTTAACTGACTGAGCCCCCAGGTGCCCTGAAAATAATAGTTTTTTAAAAATAATAAATACAGTAAAATAAATAAAAATAACGGTGACTTAAAATAACAGTTCTATTTTGCTAGTGACTTCTTAGTTGAGAAATTCAGGAAGGACTCAGCTGGCTAGTATGTCTCTCAACCACATGGCATCAGCTGGGGTTTCTGAGGCTAGAGGATTCACTTCTAAGGTGGTTTCTTCCTTATATGTCTGGGTCTTCATGTACTTTAACTTCTCTCTCTTTGTACATGTATTCTCATTTTTCAAGGCCTTTCTGGGTGGCTCAGTCTTCTCACAGCATGGTCATCTCAAGATGGAAGTCCACCTTCTTATTTGGCAGCAGACTCCTCTCAAAGAATAGTTCCAAGAGCATTCCAAAGGGTCCAGGTGGCAGTTGAAAGTCTTATTACAACTTAGCTTTGGAAGTCCCAGAATGTCTATATTTCTATTGGTCAATTAAGTCATTAAGGCTTAGCCTGGATTCAAAGGGAAGGAGGAATAGTTTCTACCTGTTGATAGGGGAAAGGCATGTGCACACAGGGAAAGAAGCAATGATGGCCATACTGAACACAAGCTACCACAGACAGTGTCATTGAAAGTGTGGTCTCATTGAAAGTGCAGCAACAGGTATTTGGGGCTGATCTCTGTTGTGGTGGGTAGAAGAGTTGGCAGTAGCTGTAGCTAGATAAGCTTTGGTAAGTGGGAGTCCATGCTTTTCATCCCATGCATAGCCTCCATTTCTGCTACCATGGCCATTTTGCACTTGCCCATTGCAAAGGGACCAAAGCAGAAGCTGATCAACTTGTCAAATTTGTCTACCTGTGCACCTTTTCTGTCATAGATTTTGTCTGGGGAATATTAGACTTTGAATCCATTTTCCTGTGTCCATATACATGCTCCCTATAGATTTTTTTGAGCCCCATCTTTTAATCTTCTTCCTTCCAGGACCTTGATGAGCTATGCTAAGCCATTCTCCACTGGCCACTCCTTTCTCCACCTCAAGCATATGACTATATGTACCATCAAAAGCTCTGCCTAGTGGGGATTTTCTCCCACCACTCTCTTTTAGGGTCCCCTTTCAATAGAGATGTTATTCAGTCACTGTCTACTTTGGCTTACACTCACATATTGAACCATCTCATCCATGGACGAAGCTTAGGCATTCTCACACTTTGGAAATGTGTTAGTCAGTGTTCTTTAGAGAAACAGAACCAACAGGATATGTATAGAGAGATTTATTATGAGGAATTTGATCATGCGATTATGGGATTTGACAACTGCAACATCAGCAGAACCAATGTTCATTTTGAATCAATGAATTCAAAAGCTAGCAATTGCCAAAGAAATAGGAAGAGAAGATGTTCCAGTTTGGAGAATTCTCTGATCCAGGGAAGGGTCAGTGTTTTGTTCTGTTCAAGGCCTTCAACTGATCGGATAATTTATATCAGGCAATCTACCTTTCTCAGTTTACCAATTTAAATGTTATTTTCATCCAAAAACACCCTCATAGAAACACTCAGAATAATGTTTGCCCAGTCAAGTTGATACATGTAATGAACCATCACAGTGAGCTAGTCCTAAAGTAATTGCTCTGTGGTCATATACATGAGCTGGTGCAATGGCTGTAGTTGACAGTGATATGCAGATCTAGGCTACCTACTCATGCAGCTTGCTGGAAACTTCTGGCCCTTCTCATTTCCATTATCAGATGTACCATTTGCATCTTATGATGGCTTGCTGCTGGGCCCACTGACCTTATGATTTTGTGGGTCTGATAGCTTATGATCAGCTGTTCTGTCTAGTTGTTCACTTGATGTCTCAGAAACGAGCTCTCCATCTCTACTGTGGTTCAGTAGAGAGCAGCAAGCTTATTGTTTGTAAGATAGATAATTCTCTGCTCTATGGGTTATGGCCTTGTTCTTTCACTGGTACTATCATAAACTTCACAAAGTATGTTTTACCCTTATTTAAATATCTGATAAGATAGTGCCTACATATGATTCAAGAGGCAGAACCATTTATACCAGAACCTGGGTCTGCTCTGCTGTTCTCTCCAACTTTGGGCCCCACAGGAAATGGGAGAAGTGATATCCCAGGTATGGAATAAGCTTTCTACAGAAATTGAAGAAGCCAGTAATATATTATACTTCTTGGTGGGAAGTACAAAATATAATAATCTATGCTTTACTTTGGAGGGAATGTGTAACATCCTCCTGTCCACCAAGCCTCTAATACTTTAGTTGATATAATGGGCCCCTGCATATTTATAGGATTTATCTTTCACCCTATAATGCTCTTGAGAGATGCCCAGGTAGTCCCAGCAAATGCATATGGTTGAATACCTACTGTTGTCAATCCTAAGTGAATGTGAACTGTTTCTGATTCCTTTTTCTGATGGTATTGAAAAATAATACATTTGACCATAGAGTTGAGGATCCATATCTGGGCTCTCTACTCTGTTCCACTGGTCTATATGCTTGTTTTTATGCCAGTACCATGCTGTCTTGGTGATCACAGCTTTGTAGTAAAGCTTGAAATCAGGTAACGTGATGCCCCCAGTTTTATTTTTGTTTTTCAACATTTCCTTAGCAATTCAGGGTCTCTTCTGATTCCATACAAATTTCTGGATTATTTGCTCCAGCTCTTTGAAAAGTACCGGTGGAATTTTGATCGGAATTACATTAAAAGTATAGATTGCTCTAGGCAGTATAGACATTTTAACAATGTTTATTCTTATGATCCAAGAGCATAAAATGGTCTTCCATCTTTTTGTGTCTTCTTCAATTTCTTTCATGAGTGTTCTGTAGTTCCTCGAGTACAGATCCTTTACCTCTTTGGTTAGGTTTATTCCCAGGTATCTTATGGTTCTTGGTGCTATGGTAAATGGAATTGATTCTCTAATTTCCCTTTCTGTATTTTCATTGTTAGTGTATAAGAAAGCCACTGATTTCTGTACTTTGACTTTGTATCCTGCCAAGTTACTGAATTGCTGTATGAGTTCTAGTAGTTTGAGGGTGGAGTCTTGGGTTTTCCATATAAAGAATCATGTCATCTGCGAAGAGAGAGAGTTTGACTTCTTCATTGCCAATTTGGATGGCTTTTATTTCTCTTTGTTGTCTGATTGCTGTAGCTAGGACTTCTAATACTATGTTGAACAAGAGTGGTGAGAGTGGGCATCCTTGTCATGTTCCTGATCTCAATGGGAAGGCTGCAAGCTTTTTCCCATTGAGGATGATATGGTCAAATAATCTTCAACAAAACAGGAAAAAATATAAAAAGTGGAAAAAAGACAGTCTCTTCAATAAATGGTGCCTTGGAAAACTGGACAGCTATATGTAGAAGAATGAAACTCGACCATTTTCTTACACCGTACACAAAGATAAACTCAAAATGGATAAAAGACCTCAATGTGAGACAGAAATCCATCAGAATCAGAGGAGAACATAGGCAGTAACCTCTTCGATATCAGCCACAGCAACTTCTTTCAAGATATGTCTCTAAAGGCAAAGGAAACAAAAGCGAAAATAAACGGTTGGGACTTCATCAAGATCAAAAGCTTCTGCACAGCAAAGGAAATAGTCAAAAAAAAAAAAAAGGCAACCCTCTTACACTGTTGGTGGGAATGCAAGTTGGTGAAGCCTCTTTGGAGAACAGTGTGGAGATTCCTCAAGAAATTAAAAAGAGAGCTTCCCTATAACCCTGCAATTGCACTACTGGGTATTTACCCGAAAGATACAGATGTAGTGAAAAGAAGGGCCATCTGTACCCCAATGTTTATAGCAGCAATGGCCACGGTTGCCAAACTGTGGAAAGAACCAAGATGCACTTCAACAGACGAATGGATAAGGAAGATGTGGTCCATATACACTATGGAGTTACGCCTCCGTCTGAAAGGATGAATACCCAACTTTTGTATCAACATGGATGAGTCTGGAAGAGACTTTGCTGAGTGAAATAATTCAAGCAGAGAGAGTCAATTATCATATGGTTTCACTTATTTGTGGAGCATAACAAATAGCATGGAGGACAAGGGGAATTAAGGAGGAGAAGGGAGTTGGGGGAAATTGGAAGGGGAGGTGAACCATGAGAGACTATGGACAGGACTATGTCCTGCCTCACAAATTTGAGGGGAGATGGAGAGAAGGGAATTGAGGAAAATTGGAAGGGGAGGTGAACCATGAGAGACTATGGACTCTGAAAACAATCTGAGGGTTTTGAAGGGGTGGGGGGTGGAAGGTTGGGGGAACCAGGTGGTGGGTATTAGAGAGGGCATGGATTGCATGGAGCACTGGGTGTGGTGCAAAAACAAGGAATACTGTTATGCTGAAAATTAAAAAAAAAAAGAAAGAAAAGAAAAGAGAAGAAAAGAAAAATAATACATTTGCTAGATTAATTGTCCCAATAATATCTATGGGATATTTCTTAATTTTGCTACTTATTATAAATGTCACTTCATACATGTCTGAATCTGATGGGAATCTCTGGTTTACAGACCTATTTGCTTATATTTGGATCAGGGCCACACATTTTTTATGCTTTGATACTTGGTAAGGAATGTTGCCCCACCGCATTTATATATGTATATATCTTAAATTTTTTGAAAATTTACCTTTCCAAAAACATTTTGAGGTTAATTTGTGATGTTCCATAGAAGAAAGCCATAGTGGAATTTTTGTTGGGATTCAACTAAATTTATAGATACTGCTGTTGAACTCATGACAGAGAATATGAATGCAAAAATGTGAAAATGATTAGAGGATGTTTGAGTCATAGATGCACTGGTAATTTTTGATAGAAACAAACAGGTAAAACCTCGTGTTTAAATAAATATCCTGAAATTCAGCAGCCAGATTTTTTTCTTCTGATGGGAAGTTTTCCTTGAGCCACAGAGTAAATTTCCATAAGTTCTGCTTTGGATCTTTCTGAATGTACTGTTTCTGAGTATTTATTTTTATATATTGTAATTTATTTTAATGGCCCAGAGAGATGCAGTAGGAGATCAAGGAACAAAATGTAGTGGACATTGTTATGAGTTGCTTAAATTCCTCTTTAGAAGCAAATTCTTATTAACTTCTGGAAGTGCTGTCAGAAAACAGCCCCCAGCTATCAGCCCACTCTGTGGGAAATGTCTCTGCTGATGGCTCACCTCTTCTTCCTCCCCAGGGAAGCTCACACTCAAATGTGAAGGCCTGGGAATGTAAATGTCCTCTTACCCCAGCGTGGGACAGTCTTGGCTTGAGACTTCCTCATGGTAGGCTGAGGTCTTCATGGAGACATTACTGTAGAATAAGATACACACAGAAGTAATGAGCACTGGGTATATATAAGACTGATGAATCATAGGCCTGAACTTCTGAAACCAATAATACAGCATACATTAATTGAATTTAAATAAAAAATTTTTTTTAGAAGAGTACATGGATAAGAGGATTGTCACAAAGTAGATATATCTAGTAGCTTTACCATTAACTCTAAACACATCTCATGTCCTCTCTTCAGCAATAGTTACTTCCTCTTCCTTAAAGTTAACCACTACTCTGATTTCCAAAGTCAAAAATAAAATTTGAAGTATGATTGTCATATGAAATACACAGATATTAAATGTAGAGTTCCATAAAATTTGACAAATGCATACACTTATTTAATCCACAACTCTATCAAAATAGAGAATGTTTTTGACATCCCAGGGTGATGACCATATCCCTTTTCAGTCCATCCTTATTCCCAGAAGCAACTACTAATTCTGGTTTCTATCAACATAAATTACTTTTGCATGTCTTAAAAGTTCATGTAATTAGAAGCATATAGGGTTTTTTTTTTTTTTTTTGGTGTGTGTATTTGACTTCCTTTCACTTAGCATAATGTCTTTGACTTTAATTCTTGCTATTGTATCAGTAGTTTATACCCTTTTGTGGCTGAGTGGCATGTCACTGTATGAATAGACCATAGTTTACATATTTTCCTTTTGATG
The DNA here is from genome assembly GCF_011764305.1 of Mustela putorius furo. Classification (NCBI taxonomy): domain Eukaryota; kingdom Metazoa; phylum Chordata; class Mammalia; order Carnivora; family Mustelidae; genus Mustela; species Mustela putorius. Next base: position 28,359,453 of record NW_025421987.1, read on the forward strand.
GACACCTGGGCTGTTTTTAGTTTTTGGTTAAAATAAATAGAACTGTTGTGAGTCTTGTATAAGTGTTTTTGTAAATGTAAGTTTTCATATCTTTTGGTAAATACCTATGAATAGAACTGATGAGTCACAGGGAGAATGTATGTTTAGCTTTTTTAAAAGCTGACAGTCTCCCATTTTACACAGGTATCTATAATATAGGAGAGTTCTGATTGTTCTATGTCCTTGCTAATGTTTGGATTTGTCAGTCTTTTTAATTTTATCCATTCTAGTGGGAGTGTAGTGGTAATCACAGTGGTTTTCTTTCTGCATTTTTCAAAAATTTAGAGAATAGTTGACATACAATATTAAATTAGTTTTAGATAGACAACATAGTGATTCAAAAAAATTCTATACATTATGAAATGCTTGCCAAGGTAGTTACCCTCTGTTACCACAGAATTTCATTGCAATATTGCTAACTATATTTCCTATGCTGTACTTTTTCATCCCTGTGACTTATTTATTTTATAACTGGAAGTTTGTACCTCTTAACTTTACCTATTTCACCCAATACTCTACCTCACTGCCTCTGAAAACAACCATTCTGTTCTCTGTTTATGACTCTGTTTCTCTCTTTTTGTTGTTGTTCATTTGTTTTATTTTTCAGATTTCACATATAAGTGAAATAATACAATATTTGTCTTTCTCTGTCTGGCTTATTTCACTTAGCATGGCACCTTCTATATCCATATAGGATGTCACAAATAGCAAGATCTCCTTATTTTCATGGCTGAGCTCAAAAAATATATTCTTATTTCTTTACAATAGATATACAAATATTTATCATCCTTATCCATTTATCTATTAATGGCCACCTGAGTTGCTTTCATATCTTTGCTACTGTAAATAATGCTGCAATCAACATGGGGCTGCTTATATCTGTTCCAATTACTATTTTTGTTTTCTTTGGGTAGATATATAAAAGTGGAATTATGGGTTCCATTATGGGTTATATGGTATTTATTTATTTATTTATTTATTTTTGACAGAGAGAGAGGGAGAGGGAGAGCACAAGTAGGCAGAGAGGCAAGAAGAGAGAGAGGGGGAAGCAGGCTCCCCGCCAAGCAGAGAGCCTGGTGCAGGGCTCCATTCCAGGACCCCGGGATCGTGACCTGAGCCGAAGGCAGAGGCTCTAACCCACTGAGCCAAACAGGCGCCCCTCTATTTTTAATTTTTGAGAAATTTTCATGCTGTCATACCAATTTACATTCCCACCAACAGTGCACAAGTGTTCCTATTTCTCCACATCATCACCAACACTTGTTATTTCTTGTCTCTTTGATACTAGCCATTATAACAGATGTGAAGTACTACTATCTCATTATAGTTTTAATTAGCATTTCTCCAGTGATAAGTGATGTTGAGCATCTTTTCATGTGTCTTTTGGCCATCTGTATGTCTTCTCTGGAAAAATGTTTATTCAAGTCCTTTGCCCATTTTTAAACTGGACTATTCATGTTTTTGGTTTTAAGTTGTATGAGTTATGTTTTATGTTTTGGGTATTAACCTTTTATCAGATATATAATTTGCAAATATCTTTTCTTATTCAGTTAGGTTGCCTGTTCATTTCATTGATCATCACCTTTGCTATACAAAAGATTTTTAGTTTGATGTAGTCTCAAAAGTTTATTTTTTGTTATGCTCCACAAATAAGTGAAACCATATGATAATTGACTCTCTCTGCTTGGTTTATTTCACTCAGCATAATCTCTTCCAGTCCCGTCCATGTTGCTACAAAAGTTGGGTATTCGTCCTTTCTGATGGAGGCATATTACTCCATAGTGTATATGGACCAATCTGAGGGGTTTGAAGTGGCGGGGGGGCGGTGGGAGGTTGGGGTACCAGGTGGTGGGTATTATAGAGGGCACGGATTGCATGGAGCACTGGGTGTGGTGAAAAAATAATGATACTGTTATGCTGAAAATAAATAAATGAAAAAAAAAAGAATAAATGTGTCTGAGCAGAAAAAAAAAAGTTTATTTTTGTTTCCCTGGCCTGGGAAACAGATTCAGAAAAATATTTCCAAGACTACTGCCCAAGTGAATAAATGTCTATGACTTCTTTAAGGTATTCTAGAGTTTCAGGTCTCACATTTATTTCTGGGCTCTCCATCCTGTTTTTTTTTTTTTTTTTAAGATTTTATTTATTTATTTGACAGAGATCACAAGTAGGCAGAGAAGCCGGCAGAGAGAGAGGGAAGCAGGCTCCCCGCTGAGTGGAGAGCTTGACTCAGGGCTGGATCCCAGGCCCGTGAGATCATGACCTGAGCCGAAGGCAGAGGCTTAACCCACTGAGCCACCCAGGCACCCCCTCCATCCTGTTTTATTGATCTATATGTCTATTTTTCTGCCCATACTATACTGACTTGATTATTATAGCTTTGCGGTATAGTTTGAATACTGGTATTAACTATGGTTTTTTTTTTTCCTTACTAGTTCTACTATGTTTAGTTCTAATTCTGTGAAAAATACCATTCGTATTTTTATAGGGATTGTGTTAAATCTATAGATTGCTTTGGGTTGTATGGACATTTTAACAATAGTAATTTTTTCAATCTATGACCAAGGTATATTTTTTCCATTTATTTGTGTCATTTACTTTTCTTTTCTTTTTTTAATGTTTTAAAAGATTTTATACATTTATTTGACAGAGCTAGAGAGCCCAAGCAGATGGAGCAGCAGAGGGAGAGGGAGGGCTAAGCAGGAATCCTACTGCAAGACTTGATCCCAGGATCCTAGGTTCATGACCTGAGCTGAAGGCAGATGCTTAATCATCTGAGCATCCAGGTGCCCCTATTTGTGTCATTTTCAATTTCTTTCATCAATGTCTTATAGCTTTCAAAGTACAGGTCTTTCACCTCCTTGGTTACATTTATTCCTAGGTATTTTATTCTTTTTTGGTGCAAATGCAAATGGGATCATTTTCTTAATTTCTTTTCCTCCTAGTTAGTTATTAGTGCATATAACAACAGATTTCTGTTATTGATTTTTTGTTCTGCTACTTTACTAAATTATTTGTTCTAATGATTTTTGGGTGGAGTATTTCTTTAGGGTTTTTGTATATAGTATGCCATCTGCAAATAGTGACAGTTTTACTTCTTCTTTACTGATTTTGATGACTTTTAGTTCTTTTCCTTGGCTGAATGCTGTGGCTAAGAAGTTATCGGTACTGTATTGAATAAAAGTGGTGAGAGTGGACATTCCTGTCATGTTCCCCATCTTAGAGCAAATGATTTCAGCTTTTCCCCATTGAGTGTTATCTGTGGTTTTTGTTTTGTTTTGTTTTTATATGGCATTTGCTATGTTGAAATATGTTCCCTCTAAACCCATTTTGTTGGAAGTTTTTATCATGAATAGATGTTGAATTTTGTTAAATGCTTTTTCTCCATCTACAGAGATGGGTCATACGATTTTTATCTTTTATTTTGTTAATGTGGTATACCACACTGATTGACTTACATATACTGAACTATTCTTGCATCTTTGGAATAAATCTCACTTGATCATGATGAATGAACTTTTAATGTATTTTTAAATTCAGTTTGCTAATATGCACTGAGGATTTTTACATCTATATTCATGAGGGATATTGGTCTGTAATTTTTTTATTTTGGTAGTGCCTTTGGTTTTGGTAACAAGGTAATGCAGAATGAATTTGGAAGCATTTCTTTCTTTTCTTCTTTTTGGAATAGTTTGAGAAAGATAGGTATTAACTATATATATTTTTAAGGATTTATTTATTTATTTATTTGACAGACAGAGATCACAAGTAGGCAGAGACGTAGGCAGAGAGAGAGAGGAGGAAGCAGGCTCCCTGCAGAGCAGAGACAACGACCCGAGCCGAAGTCAGAGGCTTTAAACCACTGAGCCAACCAGGTGCCCTGGTATTAACTCCTCTTTAAATATTTGGTAGAATTCACCTGTAAAGACATCTGGTCCTGGATATTTGTTTGAAGTTTTTAAATTACTAGTTCAATTTTGTTGCTAGTAATCAGCCTGTTCAGATTTTCTATTTTTTCCTGATTTAGTCCTGGAAGATTGTATGTTTTTAGGAGTTTATCCATTTCTCATAGGTTGTCAAATTAGTTGGCATATAATTTTTCATGGTAGTTCCTTATAAACACTTTATATTTCTGTAGTAACTTCTCTTTCATATCTGATTTTATTTTTTTGAGTACTTTTTCTTTTTTTCTTAATGAATCTGGTTAAATGTTTATCAATTTTGTTTACCTTTTCCAAAGAACAAACTCTTAGTTTCATTGACTTTTTTCTATTTTTTTTAAGTCTCTCATTTCGTTTATTTTCAATCTGATCTTTAGTATTTCCTTCCTCCTACTAATTTTGGGCTTTCTCTGTTCTTCTTTTTTTTTCTGTTCCTTCACATGTAAGGTTAGATTTTTATTTCGGATTTTTCTTGTTTTTTTGAGGTAGGCCTGTATCACTATAGATGCCCCTCAGACTACTTTTGCTATGTCCTAAAGATTTGAACAGTTGTGTTCCCATTTTTATTTGTTCATGTAAATTTGATTTCCTCTTTGATTTCTTCATTGACCCATTGGTAATCTAGTAGCATGGTTTTTAGCCTGAATGTTTTATTTTTTCCCATTTTTTTTTCTTGTAATTGATTTTTAGTTTCATACTGATGTGGTTGAAAAAGATGGTTGATATAATGATTTCAATATTAAATTTATTTAGACTTGTTTTGTGGTTTAATATATGATCTATTCTGGAAAATATTCCATGTGCACTGGAAAAGAATGTGTCTTCTAATGTTTTGGGGTGGAATGTTTTGTATATATATGTTAAATCCATCTGGTCTATTCTGTCATTCATAGTTGCTGTTTATTGATTTTCCATCTGGATATTCTGCCCATTTATGTGAGTGGGGAATTAAAGTCTCCACTATTATCAAATTACTGTGAATTTCTCCTTTATGTTTACTTATATTTCCTTTATTTCTTTAGGTGTTCGTAAATTGGATACATACTTAAAATTGTTACATGCTCTTGCTGGACTGATCCCTTTACATTATGTAATGTCCTTTTTTGTTTCTCATTACAGTCTTTTTTTAAGCCTTTTTTGTTTGATACAAGTATTACTACCCTGACTTCCTACCCCTCCCTCCCACTTCTATTTAGAGGGAATACCTTTGTTCATCCCTTCACTTTCAATCTGTATGTGTTTTTAGTTCTGAAGTGTCTCTTGTAGGCAGCATATACCTGGGTCATTTTTTAAAATGCATTCAGTTACCCAATGTCTTTTGATTTGAGCATTTAGTCTATTTACATTTAAAGTGATTATTGATAGGTATATACTAATTGCCATTTTATAAATTGTTTCTGGTTGTTTTTGTAGTTATTATCTATTTCTTCCTTCTCTTGCTCTTTTCTGTTGTGATTTGAAGATTTTTTTAAATGTTATGCTTGGATTCTTTTCAGTTTATTTTTTTGTGTATTTATTACAGGTAATTGGTTTGTGGTTACCATGAGGTTTATATACAACATTTTATTTACATAGAATTTTATATTAAATTGATAATTGTTTAAGTTCAAACATTCTTAAAAGTACTATATTACTCCCCTCTGCATATCTTGGATATATCATATTTTACATCTTTTTTATTTTATATATCCCTTAATTTTTTAGTTATGATTGATTTTACTATTTTTGTCTTTTAACCTGTACATTAGCTTTATAAATGATCTACTACTTTTACTGTATGTTCACTTTTACCAGTGAAATTTTTTCTTTTCATAGGTTTCTTTTAGTTACGGCTTTTTTTTTTCTCTACTTAAAGAAGTCTCTTTACCATTTCTTGTAATGATGGTTTAGCAATGATAAGCTCCTTTAACTTTTGTTTGTCTGAGAAATTCTTTATCTCTCCTTCATTTTTGAATAACTGCTGGGTAGAGTATTCTCGGTTGTAGCTTTTTTCCTTTAAGAGTTTTGAATATATATTGCACTGTGTTCTGTCTTGCAAAGTTTTTGCTGAAAAATCAGGTGATAGCCTTATGGGATTTCCTTTGTACTTAAATATTTGCCTTTTTCTTGCTGCTTTTAAGAACCTCTATCTTTAATTTTTGTTATTTTCTTTTTTTATTTAAAGTCAATTAGCCAACATATAGTACATTATTAGTTTTTTAAAATACCATATAATGTATTATTTGTTTCAGGGGTACAGGTCTGTGATTCATCAGTCTTACATAATTCACAGCATTTACTGTAACACATACCCTCCCCAGTGTCCATCACCCAGACACCGCATCCCTCCCACCCTCTCCCCTGGAGTAACCCTTGGTTTGCTTCCTCAGATTAAGAGTCTCTTATGATCTGTATCCCTCTCTGGTTTTGTCTTACTTCATTTTTCCCTCCCTTCCCCTATGATCTTCTGTCTTTTCCCCAAATTTCTCAAATCAGTGAGATTATATGATAATTGTCTTTCTCTGATTGGCTTATTTCTCTTAGCATAATAGCCTCTAGTTCCATCCACATTGTTGCAAATGACAAGATTTCTTTTTTTGATGGCTGCATAATATTCCATTGTATATCAATACCACATCTTCTTTATTCATTCATCTGCCATTGGACATCTAGGCTCTTTTCATAGTTTGGCTATCATGGACATTGCTGTTATAAACATTGGGGTGCATGTGACCTTTCAGATAACTACATTTGTATCTTTAGGGTAAATACCCAGTAGTGCAATTGCTGGGTCAGAGGGTAGCTCTATTTTAAACTTTTTGAGGAAGCTCCATACTTTTTTCCAGAGTGGCTGCACCAGCTTGCATTCCCACCAACAGTGTGGGAGGTTTCCCCTTTCTCCGCATCCTCATCAACACCTATCATATCCGGACTGGTTTCTTTTAGCTATTCTGACTGGTGTGAGGTGTATCTCACTGTGGTTTTGATTTGTATTTCCCTGATGCCAAGTGATGTGGCTTCTTCATGTGTGTGTTGGTTATTTGGACATCTTCTTTTAAAAAAATTCTGTCCATATCTGCTACCCATTTCTTGATTGGATTATTTGTTCTTTGGGTGTTGAGTCTGATAAGTTCTTTATAAATTTTTGGATACTATCCCTTTACCTGATGTGTTGTTTGCAAATATCTTCTCCCATTCTGTCAGTTGTCTTTTGGTTTTGTTGACTGTTTGCTTTGCTTTGCAAAAGCTTTTGATCTTGATGGAGTCCAAATAGTTCATTTTTGCCCTTGCTTCCCATGCCTTTGGTAATGTTTCTAGGAAGAAGTTGTTGTGGCTGAGTTCAAAGAGATTGCTGCTTGTGTTTTCTTCAAGAGTTTTTTTGGATTCTTGTCTCACATTGAGGTCTTTCATTCATTTTGAGTCTACTTTTGTGTGTGGTGTAAGGAAATGGTCCAGTTTCATTCTTCTACATGTGGCTATCCAGTTTCCTCAACACCATTTGTTGAAGAGACTGTCTTTTTTCCATTGCACATTCTTTCCCGTTTTGTCAAAGATTAGTTGACCCTAGAGTTGAGGGTCCATTTCTGGGCTCTTTATTCTGTTCCAATGAACTATGTGTCTGTTTTTTTGTCAGTACCATTCTGTCTTGATGATTACAGGTTTGTAATGGAGCTTGAAGTCTGGAATTGTGATACTGCCAACTTTGTTTTTCTTTTTCAACATTCCTCTGGGTTTTGGGGGTCTTTTCTGGTTCTATACAAATTTTAGGATTTTTTCCCATTTCTTTGAAAATAGTTGATGGTATTTTGATAGGGATTGCATTAAATGTGTAGATTGCTCTAGGTAGCATAGACATTTTCACAATATTTGTTCTTCCAATGCATGAGCATGGAAAGTTTTTCCATTTCTTTGTGTCCTTCTCAATTTCTTTCATGAGTGCTTTATAGTTACCTGAGTACAGATTCTTTGCCTCTTTGGTTATATTTATTTCTAGGTATCTTATGGTTTTGGGTGCAATTGTAAAGGGGATTGACTCCTTAATTTCTTCTTCTTCTGTCTTGTTGTTGGTGTATAGAAATGCAACTGGTTTCTGTGCAATTTTTTTTTTTTTTGTGTGTGTGTGTGCATTGATTTTATATCCTGACACTTTTCTAAATTCCTGTTTGAGTTCTAGCAGTTTTGGAGTGGAGTCTTTTGGGTTTTCCACATAAAGTATCGTATCATCTGCAAAGAGAGAGAGTTTGACTACATCATTAGTTTTTGATGTAATGTTCAATGATTCATTAGTTGTGTATAACACCCATTGCTCATAACATCACGTGCGCTCCTTAATGCCCATCACCCAGTTCCTCATTCTTCCACCAGCCTCTCTTTCTGCAACCCTCAGTTTTTTCTCAGAATTATGAATCTGTCATGATTTGTCTCCCATTATAATTTCTCTCCATTCAGTTTTCCCTCCCTTCCCCTATGATTCTGTGTTATTTCTTATATTCTACATACAAGTGAAACCATATGATAATTGTCATTCTTAAATTGACTTATTTCATTTAGCAATTATTATGTGTCTTTGTGTGGATCTCCTTAAATTCATCTTAACTGAGTCTCTGTGTGCTTTCTGGGCCTGGATGTTTTTTCCTTTCCCAGGTTGGAGAGTTTTCAGCTATTATTTCTTCAAATAAATTTTTTGCTTCTCTCTTTCTCTCTTCTCCTTCTGAAACCCCTACAATGCAAATACTATTATGCTTGATGAAGTTGCAGAAGTCTTTTGACTATCCTCATCTTTAAAATATCTCCTTTCTTTTCTGCATTTCAAAAGATTTTATTTATTTGAGAGAGAGAGAGAGAGAGAGAGAGAGAATGAGCTGGGTGGAGGACCAGAGGGAGAAGGAGAAGCAGACTCCCTGCTGAGGGGGAGCGTGACATGGTGCTTGATCTCAGGACCCTGAGGTCATGACCTATGCCAAAATCAGACACTTAACTGACTGAACCACCAAGGAGCCCCTAAAAAATCTCTTTTCTTTTTTGTGGTAGAGGTGGATTGCTTTCCACTATCCTGTCTTCCAGATCACTGATTTTTTTTCCTCTGCTTCCTTTACTGATGATTCCCTCTACTGTATTTTTCATTTCAGTTATTGTGTTCTTCAGATCTGAGTCTTTTTTGTATTTTCTATCCCCTTTGAAATTCTCACTGAGTTTAAACACTTTTCACTCAAGTTCAGTGAGTATCGTTATGACCATTATTTTAAACTCTTTATCAGGTAGATTGCTGTCTCCATTTCATTTAGCTTTTGTTCTCTGGTTTTGTCTCATTCTTTCATTTGGAACATAATCCTCTATCTTCTCATTTTGTCTGACTTGCTGTGTTTATTTCTATGTATTATGTCTTTTCACAACCAGGAGACTTTATGTCTCCTGGTTGTGAAACTAGTGGCCTTATATAGAAAGCATTTTGTGAAACCCAATAGCACAATCCTTCCTGGCAACCAGAATGAGGTGGTCCATGGTTATCTCTTTTGTGGGCTCCATACACCTTTCTTTTGTGGCTGGGCCATGACTACTGTGGGCATGCTGGTGGGTGGGAGTAGCTCTCAACCTGGTTTTCTGCAGTGACTAGCTGTGACTGCTGCAGTTGCACTGGTGGGCAATGGTTACAGCAGGCATGGCTGGCTGAGAGGCCTCATTGTATCTATTGTGGTCATGCTGATGGGTGGGGTTAGTTTTGTCCTTCCCTGGGGCAGGAGTCTCTTTGGAAGGGCATCAGTCCTGGCCAGGGCTACTCACTGAGTATGTTAGGGTGGCAGTTGCTTTCTGGGACTTGGGGGGGGGCACTGGTTCCTACTGAAGCTGCTCAGTGGGTGTGGTGGTGGGTTGGGAACTGCATTGGAGGGGGTTTGATTGGGGGGTGGTTAGGTGCAGTGAATCTGTAGGGGAGTGCTTAGATGGGGCAGGTAGTGTTAGCAAAGTAAATGTAGGGTGTCAGAACTGGTTCCTGCAGTGTCTGGAGAGCAAGGCTTAGGATGGCAAGAAAAATGGTGTCTGCCAGCACTTTCATTCCTAGAGAAAGCTCCTGTATATCCCCGCCCCTGTGGCACATGTCCTGAAATTAACCAATAAATCTTCACATATAACTCTACCCGTTTTTAAACTGATGCTTCTGTGTTGGGTCTTGGGCTGAGTTATATAGTATGCTGGTCCTTGAAACGAAGACTCACTTTCCTGCAGCTCTCTAACACTCCTGAAGTTAAGGGCTAATAATTTTCAAAGTCAGATGTTACAGAGTCTTGTCTTCCTGCTGCAGATATCCAGGGTCAGGATACCTGGTATGAGGCTTAATCCTCTTGCTCCTCTAACTGTGTGATACTGCTGCTGCATGTGGGTTGTCTCACTGGGAGTTCTGTTCCCAACTGTGTTTCTGTCCATTTTACCCTATTGATGTTGTCTTTCTTTGTGTCTAGCTGTGAAATATCTGTTCTGATAGTGTTCAGGTTATTTTTAGAGTGAGTTGCATTACATGTTGTTTTGCTTTGGTGTTTGTGTGTAGAGGAGGTGAGGTAAGGAGCCTCCTACTCTGCCATTTTCTTCTGATCTCCCCTGTTATTTCTATTTTAAACAATCAACAGACTTTTAAAGAGATTTAAAAATATATGTATGAATAATTTTTGAAAGATTTTACATATTTTTCAATATATTTACCCTTTGTGCTGTTTCTTTTTTTTTAATTGAAGTATAGTTGACACACAATGTTGTATTAATTTCAGGTGTACAATGTAGTGACTCAACAAGTCTTTACATTATGCTATTCTTGCCACAAGTGTAGCTCCTATCTGTCACCATATAATGCTATTACAATACCATTGACTATATTCCCCATGATGTACTTTTATCTCTGTGACTTATTAATTTCACAACTGGACACCCATATGTCCCACCCCCCTCCACCCATTTTGCCCATTTCCCCACCTTCCTACATTCTGGCAGTCACCAGTTTATTCTCTGTATTTATGGGTCTATTTCCCCTTTTTGTTTATTTTTTTTGTTTGTTTTGTTTTTTAGATTCAATATATAAGTGAAATCACAAAGTGTTTGTCTTTATTTGTCTGGCTTATTTCACTTAGCATTAATACCTTCTAGGTTCATCCATGTTGTTGCAAAAGGCAAGATATCACTGTTTTTTTATGGCTGAGTAATATTCCATTATATTGGAATGGCATATAAATATGTACCATATATATCATTGTGAAATACCACATCTTCTTCATCCATTCATCTATCAATGGACACTTGAATTGCTTCCATATTTTGGCTATTATAAATAGTACTGCAGTAAACATGGGGTGCATATGTCATTTTGGATTAGTGTTTTTATATTCTTTGGATAAATATACAGTAGCAGAATTACTGGATTTATGGTATTTCTATTTTTAATTTACTGAGGAAGCTCTATACTGTTTCTCATATAGCCCCACCAATTTATATTCACAGCAACAGTGCAAGGATTCCCCTTTTTCCACATCCTCACTTACACTTACTATTTCTTATCTTATTGATGCTAGCCATTCTAACAGATGTGAAGTAATATACTGATTTTGACTTGTATTTCCCTAATGATTAGTATTCCAGCCTGCTTGGTAACTCTATTTCCCAATGAATTACCTTGTGCCACCTGAACAATCCAGTACAATCCAGAACCTGGACCTGTATTAAAGTTCTCCCATTAAATCCCTGCCTCTCAGGAGTCATTGAAACCAACGAGGTTGCTTTGAGAAAATATTTATTTGTTCCTTCAGGGGGAAAGAGGATATTGAATATGAAACTTCCCATGCTACAGTGCTGCTACATTTGATTTTCCACTTGATAGCTATGTCAGCTCTTTGGGTAGGGTTATCTGCTGGCCTTTAAAAATGTAACTATCATATGAAAGAAAGTATTGACACTAATAGGAAACAACTTATAAAGAGGAAATGATGAAGAGAAAGAGGAAGCTGATGCGCACGAAAAAAGTGCTGTCAGCAGTTTCAACTGAGACTAGTCTAATTAATGTCTAAAGCTTTGAGGTTGTAAAGAATCCAAGAGAGAAAATCCCTTGTCCATTCTTGTTCCTGTTCCCCAGCAGGACAAAAAATTTGGGAGCATTACTTCATATTTTGTGGGTTAGATTAGAAGTTGTGAGGGGGTATCTCAGTTATCATTTACTGTAAGAGTGTTGAAAAAAATTTCTAAACACTGTTGCCTCTGAAACTGGGAGAGTTTTTAGGTTAAATAAAGTCTGACTGTTTCAGGGGATTACTCTAGCCACAAATTGAAGAATAAAAGCATAGATAAGGCATTTGTAGTAATTTTCTTCATGGAGCAGAGGGTAAGTGAATACCTGAATCATAAAGATCTTTCTATGGGAGAAAATCTTTTTTTTTTTGATATGCTCTTGTTAAAGTAAAAATAAAAATGACTAGTTTTCTTCTCTTTTATAAAATAATATATATTAACTGGCCAACCCAATAAGCAATGAAAACAAAGCAAAACAAAACAAAACAGATGAATCACAAAACACACTTTGATTATACCCCAAATAAAACTTCACGTTTAATAACAGTTTTAGCCAGGAAAAAACTTAAAGCCTGCATTTTACTCAAATATGAAGCTTCTGGGGTTAGAAGCATGGCTATTCATATTGAAATCCTTAGGGTCTTACACAATGTTTGGGATATAGTAAGTTTTTTAATGAATGTTTGAATAAACACATTGATGAATAAACTGGAAATAAGTCAAGCAGAGAGAGTTAATTATCATATGGTCTCTCTTATTTGTGGGACATAAGGAGTAACACAGAGGACCTGGGGAGACGGAGAAGAGAAGTGAGTTTGGGGAAATTGGAGGGGAGACAAACCATGAGAAACTGAACACTGAGAAACTAACTGAAGGTTTTGGAGGGGAGGGCGGTGGGAGGTTGGGTGAGCCTAGAGGTGGGTATTATGGAGGGCACATATTGCATGGAGCACTGGGTGTGGTGCTTAAACAATGAATTCTGGAACACTGAAAATAAATTAAAAATAAATAAGAAAAGAAAAAAAGAAACAGAAAGATCTACAACTGACTATTATATGACAGCATGTTGCCATATTACTGTAGAGAAGTGGAAAAAGTCCCATAGTCATCATGGCCAAGTGAATGCCTGATAATTTTGATTTTGGCAATGCCCAGTATTCATTATTCCCTGGCAGTTGCCACCAACCCTACACACCAGTGGGAAAAAGAATACAGAGTCTAACCCTAATCCTCACTTCCAGCTGTATCTGTCAGTATCCCTCATATGAACTCTCCCCTTTGGATAAACTGTTCTACTCATTATTCTCTGAATACCCCATACTTTCTTGCTTCTCCAAGCCTTTGTTTACATTGAACATGAAATGTATTTCTCTGCATATTTGCTTACAAAATCCTACCTATTCTTTCAAGTCTGTCTCAAACACCAAATATTTCAAGAAGATCCCCAATCATAGCCATTCTAAGTAAGACTGACTTAGACCACTGATTATATTTTTGGCCACATAACATTGATTATATACTCCCTTACGTTGTAGTTATTTTAGAGAGCAAAGAATCCATTGTAGGCATTATTTTTCCCCTTCATAAATCATTAGAATTTGGTGAATTGACTGATTAATTCAGCATTATGTACTAATTGATTAATCTTATCATTTGCCTTATAGGCATAATGAAGAAGGTAATGCTACTTTAAATGTTAAGAAGTTTAAAGTCTACTAAGGGAGACGGGATATATAAAAACAACTTCAAAAAACAATGTAAAATGTAAAAAAAAACCCCCATAGGATTATGGGATTGAAAGTGTTGATAACATACTTCTATATTTGGAGATAACAGGAAAACTTATTTAAGAAGGTGAATTTTAGGGTGCCTGGGTGGCTTAGTGGGCTAAAGCCTCTGCCTTTGGCTCAGTTCGTGATCCCAGGGTCCTGGGATCGAGCCCCACATTGGGCTCTCTGCTTGGTGAGGAGCCTGCTTCCCTTCCTCTCTCTCTGCCTGCCTCTCTGCCTACCTGTGATCTCTGTCAAATAAATAAAAATCTTAAAAAAAAGAAAGTGAATTTTGCCTGGTTTTGAAGAAAAGATGGGACTAAGGCATGGAATGGACATTTTAGAGAAAAGAAATGGTGTAAACTAACTGAGAACATAGGATAGGGAAGTAGTGATTTTTTGAAAACAGAAAGCATTTCAATTGGGTTTAGGCTTTATGTTTTTAGAAATAAAGGTAGAAAGTCTGTTTTTTATACACTAAGAAATTAAGACTTTTTGATAATCAAAGATATCTGCAAGAGGAGTTATTTGATCAGAGTTGTAATTCCAGGTTAGACTAACACAAATAGGACTATGCTTTGTAGAAAGGGAGAAATTGAAAGATGGGTGGATTTTCTAGTCTATGTAGAAGTAATGAGAGCTGGTTAGTGGCATTGGGAATGAAGATGAGAGGACTGTTTTAAATATAAGACTCAGATCTGATCAGACGAATGAAGCCATTGATTGTCAGGTTGCAATGGTGGCAGAGTCAAAGAGAGTAAGGAGGCTTTGATCCTGGGTATCTGGGTAGCTAAGTATGTTATAAATTAAACTGCAGAATACAAAAGGGAATACATTTGTAAATGAGTGTCTTAAATGTAATAATTGACGTAATTGGTGTGAGGTGTTTTATAGGGAAATTGAGGTGGAGATGTCTCTCATGTCAATTGGAAATGCTGAACCTACATGTAGCAGAGACAGGAGGGCTGCAGAGGGTCAGGAACCATATTTCTATAAGGTATAGTTCAAGGCATAATATTGATTGAGAATGTTATGGGAGTATAAGCAAGAACAGGCAAACCTCCAAAGGTATATCCTTGGGGTAAGCCTGCATTTAGGGGCCAAAAGCAGAAAAAAAGATAAAGTGGGCAGAGAAGAAGACTGGGTTGTAGATACAGGAGGAACACTGAAAAAGTGTTGTGTTATAAATGACAACAGAGGAGCAGACTTTCAAGAAATGATGATCTGTTGTGTTAAATATTCACAGAGTTGCAGAAGTGAAAGAGCATTTGGTTTGTTACTATATGATTAGATAATAAATACTGACAGTCTAGTTTCACACTTGACTGTAGTGTAATAAAGTAAAACGGGGCAAAAATCAGATTACCAGAAGTTGAGTGAGTTAGGAATGAGGGGAATGGAGGTTGAAAGAGTTTGAGGCTGAAGGGACGAACAACATTTCAGGAAAAAAAAGAAGGTTCCTTTACCTTTTTTGTTGTGGTAGTGGCAGTGGTTTTCTTTTGAGAATGAAGAGAATTTTGACAGGCTTAATTGAAAGTGAAGATATAAAAGAACCATTTGAACAAAACGCTTTTTAAGAGGTTGTCTCATAGAGAATATTTCTATGGCTATCCATCACCAAAACAAAACAAACCACCAAGGCAGCAGGTCTTTCAGCCTTAGAACACATAATCGTAGTACCTGAGCATATTATTTGTAAAAAGGCAAAATAGATGCTGAAATCACTCACTTTATAAGATTACAAAAGGTTTGTTTGATTGTTTGGTGTACTAATTTCTCAAGTATTTCTTTATAGGTCATTAAATGCTCAACAGTGTAAACAACTAAATACTATAACATTTCAATCTACTTCCAATTAAGTGTCACCAGAAATTAAGATAAAACAAACCTTTATTAAAGATGAAAAAGGGATATTTACATTTTGGGTTTAATATTATTTACTCTACCAGAAAGGAAGCTAAATCACTCTTCTGATCTGTTCAATATAAGATTCTTGGAAGCCTGAAGCCCATCAGAAAAGTCATGTGAACCACCTCATTGTGCTGAAATGTGGCAAGGAGATTACTTATCACTCTAGGAAGTTTTGAAAGCCTATCATTTCCAAGAAAATTAGTGATGTACCCAAAAGCTGCATTTTACTGCAGAAAGTGCTATCTGAAATAATAGAGAAATGAAATAATTAGGCCTACAATAATGTACAAATTTGTCCTGCCTCACAAATTTGAGGGGAGATGGAGAGAAGGGAGTTGAGGAAAATTGGAAGGGGAGGTGAACCATGAGAGACTATGGACTCTGAAAACAATCTGAGGGTTTTGAAGGGGTGGGGGGTGGAAGGTTGGGGGAACCAGGTGGTGGGTATTAGAGAGGGCACGGATTGCATGGAGCACTGGGTGTGGTGCAAAAACAATGAATACTGTTATGCTGAAAAGAAATTTAAAAAAAATTAAAATAAAAAAAAGCAAAGCCTAAAATGATCAAACTGTTCCCAAGTAACTTAAATGCATCCTAGAAGAAAGGCTGAATATTCAAAAAATGCCAAAATATGCTGCATTCTATGAAATAAAATGCATGTACAGCAATCCCTGAAGAATTACCTGGCATGAGAAGAATCAGGGAAATATGACTCATTATGAGAAGAAAAATAAAACCAGTTCATTACTGGCACAGATGTTAGAATTAGTAGGTAGGTATTTATACAATTATTAGAACTGTATTGTGTAGTTCAATAAAGTAAGGACACAGAAGTCATAAAAAGTCCCAGATCAACTTTTAGAGATGAAGAGTACAATGTATGAGATAATAAATACACTGGATGGGATTAATGGCAGATTAGACATTGCAGAAAAAATAATGAATTGAAGACATAGCAATAGAAGCAATTAAAAAATGAAACAAATGGTCAAAGGGAATAAAAAAATAAATGGAACATCCTGAGCTGTGAGACAGCTTCAAGCAGTATAATATAGATGTAACAAGAGTTCCTGAGAAAGGGAAATACAGAAAAGTATTTGAAGAGGGGATGGTTGACAGTTTTCCAAATTTATATTTGGAAAATTTCATTTTCTTTTTTTTTTTTAATTATAATTTTATTTTTTATAAACATATATTTTTATCCCCAGGGGTACAGGTCTGTGAATCACCAGGTTTACACACTTCACAGCACTCACCAAATCACATACCCTCCCCAATGTCCATAATCCCACCCCCTTCTCCCAAACCCCCTCCCCCCGGCAACCCTCAGTTTGTTTTGTGAGAATAAGAGTCACTTATGGTTTGTCTCCCTCCCAATCCCATCTTGTTTCATTTATTCTTCTTCTACCCACTTAAGCCTCCATGAAAATTATAAACACACAGATCCAAGAAATACAGAGAAGCTCAAACACAAACAGTTTGAAGACAACTACACCAAGGTACATCATTATCAAATTGGCAAATAAAATTGATAAAGAGAAAATCTTATACATACTAAAAGAAAGATATATATGTTATATATGGAGTAGCAATGATAATGATCATAACAGATCTTCACCAGAAACAATGCAATACAACAATGCAAACAACAAGGAGACAGTGCCTCAACTTCTTAAAGTACCAAAATGAAAATTGTCATCTGAAAGTATATACCTACTAAAAACATTTGAGAAATAAAGGTGAAATAAGGATTTATAGATAGATAAATGCTTAAAGAATTCATCATAAACAGAGCTTCCTAACAAGAAATGTTAAACTATTCAATCAGAAAGAGAAAGATAGCAAATGGAAATATGAATCTACACAAAGATATGAAGAATGTTGTATTTGGCAACTACATGAGTAAAATAAAACACATTTTTCTTATTTAAATATCTTAAAAGAAAATTAAATATTAAAAAGATAATGACAATGCAGTGTGAAGTTTTTAACATATTATGGTAAGCAGAATTCTAAGAATGGCTTCCCAGGATTCCATGTTCTAATTTTCAGCACCATTGCATATGATGATATCTCTATTGATATGTTATCTGCTATATGTTCTACTGTGTTATGTTTTACAGTACAGTTAACCTTGGGATAGATTATCCAGTTAGACCTAACTAATCATAGAAGTCCTTTAAAAAGCAGAGCCTTTTCTCTATCTGGTGCAAAAGGGGAAGGTAGAGAGATGAAAGCAAAGGTGTATCTGATGTTTTGGTGCTGGCTTTAAATGGAGGAGTTCATATACAAAGATCAGAAACTGGTCAAAAGTAGCTGGGTCTGACCACTTATCGACAATCAATAAGGAAATAGGAATCTCAAAGTTAAAAATAAAGGAGTTAGATTTTGTTAATAATAGGGAAGAGTTTGGAAGAAAAATCCCATGTTCCAGATAAGAACACAGTAGGTTGTTAGCTTGATTTCAGCCTGTGAGACTGCAAGCAGAAAACCCAGCCAAGTTATTCCAGACTTCTGATTTATGGAACTATGAAATAATAAGTGGGTCTTGTGTTATGCTTCTAAGTTTATGGTAATTTGTTATGCAGAAAACCAATTAGAAAACTAATATACACCTGGAGAAGTAAAATGTATGATAAAAATAGCAAGCTAAATGGGGAAAATGAAAGTACATTGTTGAAACATGTTATAGTTGATATTCTCAACAAAGGATATATGATACAATCATAAAAAATATTCAGTTAGTTCATAAAACGGTAGAAAATAAAAAAGGAAACAAAGATTATATGGGACAAATAGAAAAAAGCAGCAAGATGATAGGTTTAGATCTAACCATATCAATAGTCACATTAATTGTAAATGGACTGAACACCCCAATTAAAAGGTAGAAATTGTCACATTGGATAAAAAGGAAGATCTAACTATTTGCTAGCTACAAGAAATGCACTTTAAATATAAAGACATGAGAAGATTAAAAATAAAAGCTAGAAAAAAAGATACATTATGTTAACAGGCAAAAGAAAGCTGGAGTGGCTATATTAAAAACAGACCAAATCAATTTCAGAGCAAAGGTTATTATTTGGGATTAAGAAGTTTATCTCACAATAAATATGTCATTTTATCAGGAAGAAATAACATTCCTAAGTGTTCATGTTCTGAATAACAGAGGTTCTTAATGCATGAAACAAAAACTGGTAGAATTGCAAGAGAAAAATAGACAAATCCACAATTACAATGACATTTCAATATAATTCTTTCAATAATTCTCTCTCAATATAATTATCTCAATAGTTGATAAAACAAATAAACCAAAAACCAGTTAAGATAAATGACTTGAATAAAACAATCAATCAGCCTGACCTAATTGACATTTATACAATTCACTTAACAATAGCAGTTTATTTTCAAGTGCTGACATTTATTTTCAAGTGTGTATAGAACATTTGCAAAGATCATATTCTGGGCCATTAAAGTCTCAAAAATTTGAAAAGGTTAGAAGTTATACAAAGTATGTTGCTGGCCATGGTGAGATTAAATCAGTAACAGAAGGATCTTTGGAAAGTCATCAGTTATCTGGAAACCAAATAGCTTATTTCTAAATTACTTATGGGACAAAGAAGAAATCAAAAGGGAAATCAGAAAGTACTGTGAACTGAATGAAAGTGAAAGCACAACAGAAACATCTGTGATTTAAATGCTATTAAATCAGTAATTATAAGGAAATTTATAGCAGTAATCAAAGGGAAAAAACACATTAAGTTTGGGGGAAAACTGTCTTTATTCATAGACAACATGATCTTTCATGCAGAGAATCCAATGGAATATATAAAAGCTACATAATCTAATAAAATATTATACAGCATCAATACAGAAAAGTCAATTCTATATACTAGAAAACATAAGAGAAAGTCTTTTTGATCTTAGGTTAGGCAAAGATTTTTTGGATATGGCAACAAAAGTCCAATCTGTAAAAGAAAAAAATCACAAATTGGACTTACTCAAAATTAAAAATTTCTGCTTTTTACAAGAAAGAATGTCCAGTGGAAAAAAGACCATCTCTTCAACAAATGGTGTTGGGAAAATTGGATAGCTACATGCAGAAAAATGAAATTGGACCATTTCCTTACACCACACACAAAAATAGACTCCAAATGGATGAAAGACCTCAATGTGAGAAAGGAATCCATCAAAATCTTTGAGAAGACCAGCAACCTCTTTGGCTTCAGCCACAGCAACTTCTTCCTAGAAACATCACCAAAGGAAGGGGAAGCAAGGGCAAAAATGAACTATTGGGACTTCATCAAGATCAAAAGCTTTTTGCACAGCAAAGGAAACAGTCAACAAAACCAAAA
Organism: Mustela putorius furo; assembly: GCF_011764305.1. Taxonomy (NCBI): domain Eukaryota; kingdom Metazoa; phylum Chordata; class Mammalia; order Carnivora; family Mustelidae; genus Mustela; species Mustela putorius. The sequence goes on from NW_025421987.1 coordinate 28,379,487, forward strand.
GACAACTGACAGAATGGGAGAAGATATTTGCAAATGACATATCAGATAAAAGGCTAGTATGAAAAATCTATAAAGAACGTATCAGACTCAGCACCCAAAGAACAAATAATCCAATCAAGAAATGGGCAGAGGACATGAACAGATATTTCTGTGAAGAAGATATCCAGATGGCCAACAGACACATGAAAAAGTGCTCCACATCACTTGGCATCAGGGAAATACAAATCAAAACCGCAATGAGATACCACTTCATGCCAGTCAGAATGGCTATAATTAAGACGTCAGGAAACGACAGATGCTGGCGAGGATGTGGAGAAAGGGGAACCCTCCTACACTGTTGGTGGGAATGCAAGCTGGTGCAGCCACTCTGGAAAACAGTACAGAGCTTCCTCAAGAAGTTGAAAATAGAGCTACCCTCTGACCCAGCACTTGCACTATTGGGTATTTACCCTAAAGATACAAATGTAGTGATCTGAAGGGTCACATGGGTATTTACCCTAAAGATACAAATGTAGTGATCCGAAAGGGCACATGCACCCAAACGTTTATAGCAGCATGTCCACAATAGTGAAACCATGGAAAGAACCTAGATGTCCATCCACAGATGAATGGATAAAGAAGAGGTGGTATGTGTGTGATATATATATATATATATATATATATATATATATATATATATATATATATCACACACATATACACAATGGAATACTATGCAGCCATCAAAAGAAATGAAATCTTGACATTTGTAACAATGTGGATGGAACTAGGAAGTATTATGCTGAGTGAAATAAGTCAATCAGAGAGAGACAATTATCATATGATCCCCATGGTATGAGGAAGTTGAGAGACAAAGTGGGGGGGAGTTTGGGGGATAGGAGAGAAAAAAATGAAATAAGATGGGATCAGGAGGGAGACAAACCATATGAGACACTTAATGTAAGGAGGGGGTAAGGATGGGATGGTTGGGTTATGGATATTGGGGAAGGTATGTGCTATGGTGACTGCTGTGAAGTGTGTACACCTGGTGATTCACAGACCTGTACCCCTAGGGCTAATAATACATTATATGTTAATAAAAAATAAAAAATTTAAAAAAACCCCAAATCTTCTGTGTTTTTGAAAGACACTGTTAAGAGAATAGACATGCCACAGATTGGCATAAAATTTGCAAGTCATATCTGATAACAGTCATATTCAGAATATATAAAGAACTCCCAAAATCAAAAAATAAACATCCATAAACTGCAATAAAAATGAGAAAAAGATTTCAATAGACATCTTACCTAAGATTTATAGATGGCAAATAAGCATATGAAATTCAACATATTTATTATTCAAGAAGTTGAAATTAAAATGACAAGATTTCAAAATCTTAGAATGGCTAATGTTAAAATGATTGACGATAAGCAGTGTTGGTAAGGATGCGGAGGAACTAGAAGTCATACTGCTGCTGAGAATGTAACATGATACAACCTCTTCGGAAGACATTGGTAGCTTGAATAATGGCCCCTGAAAGATATTCATATCTTGGGGGCGCCTGGGTGGCTCAGTGGGTTAAGCCTCTGCCTTCGGCCCAGGTCATGATCCCAGGGTCCTGGGATCAAGCCCCACATCAGGCTCTCTCCTTGGCGGGGAGCCTGCTTCTCCCTGCCTCTCTGCCTACTTATGACCTCTCTGTCTCTCTCTGTCAAATAAACAAATAAAATCTTAAAAAAAAAAAAGATATTCATATCTTAATCCCTGAAACCTGTAAATATGTTTCTTTTCATGGTAAAGGGACTTTGAAGATGTGATTAAATGAAAGTTCTTGGAGATCCAGGAGATTTTCTTACATTATCCAGATGGGTACCTTACAAAGAGGTAGGCAGGGAGATCAGCGTTAGTAGGAGGTGTAATTACAGAAGCAGGAAGTTAGAGTATTCTGAGAAAAAAAAAATCATGAGCTATGGAATGCAGGCCGACTAGTGGGTAGAAAAGGAAAACAAATGGGTTTTCCCCTGTGCCTTTCAGAAAAAACAGCCTGGACACACCTCAACTTTAGACTTACTTTTGATCCCTAGAACTATAAGAGATAAATTTGTGTTATTTTAAGCCACTCAGGTTTTGATAGTTTGTTAAAGTAGCAATAGAAAGGGCAGATTCTTAAGACATTAAATATATATCTGCAATGTAACCTAGTCCTTCCACTCCTTGATATTTATGTAAGAGAAATGAAATCATATGCTCATCTGAATACTTGTATATGGATGTTTTTAGCAGCTTTATGTGTAATAGCCAAAACCTGAAACAAGTAAAGAGTAACAGGTGAATGGATAAACAAATCATGGCATATCTAGTCAATGGAACATGGAACAATGTAATAAAAAATAATAAATTATTGATAATTACGACATGGATGAATCTCAGAATAATTATGCTGAACAAAGAAGCCAGAAAAAGAGAGTACATACTGTAGAATTCCATTTTGTAAAATTCTAGAAAATGCAAACTCATCTACAGTGACAGATCAGTATTTGCTTGGGATGGTGAGGAGGGAGAGAACAGAGAGGAGTGAGAGGTAAGGCTTATAAAAGGTCATGAAGAAAGTTTTGGGGGTGATGGATATGTTTGCTATCTTGATTACAGTGATGACTTAATTATATCATTTATTTAATCATTACAACTTATCAAATTGTAAACTTAAGCATGTGTTCTTCGTTATATGGGAATTATACCTAAAACAACAATAGCAGCAATGAGGAAAGAGTATATACTTCAGAAGGTTGTGAAACTAAATGAGATGCTTTGGATATAATAGTGTAACTCTTGGAACATAGTAAGAACACAATCAATTTTAGCTATTATTATTATTTAGTTTAGAAGAGGTAGTGCTAGATTGGGAATTGCCAAGGATGTTTGAAAAGAAATATCATTTAATTTTTTCATAGTTGATAACTGGGTAAGAAAACGAGGAAGAGGTTTATTAAATATAACACTTAATTAAATAAAGTTCACAAAGGTTTGATGCATTCAGGGTGTGCCTTGATGTAGTATTTCTATTTTAGAGCAAGAGGTGTGAAATCTTTTCTTGTTCTTCGTGTATAAAGTTTGCTTACTAAGAGTGGCCAAAATTCTATCATATTCTTTTTTTTTTTTTTTTTTTTTTTTTTTTTTTTTTTTTTTTTTTATTTTTTATAAACATATATTTTTATCCCCAGGGGTACAGGTCTGTGAATCACCAGGTTTACACACTTCACAGCACTCACCAGATCACATACCCTCCCCAATGTCCATAATCCCACCCCCTTCTTTTTGGATGTAGAAACTTCTTAACAATATTTGTCACATCAAACTGAATTAATCATCATTTCATTTCTCTAATTCAGGAATCTGAAATTCATGACCAAGTACATTTTGTAAGTTAATTAACCTCAACTCAATTTTGGAGATTCCTTGCCTCAAGATACTTAGTGTGTCTCCTCTGATGCAAACGATTTAGGTAATGATAGACAGGAAGCAATGACTTATGAGAAGAACATGCCTGGGGAACTCCAGAAAGTATAGGGGGAAGTATCTAGGAGAGGTGAGGTTGGGCTGGGCTGAGGTTGACAGAGTACTTCTATTTCACATGATTTTCACATGTTCTTTCATGACTGTAGTACACATTTCACAAAACAATATGCATTTGTGTTTTCTTTTTAGTTCTTATTCTTGCTGGATTAGGATTAGGAGAATTCTTTCTTCCACATTGTGCCTACCCCTGAAGTTAATCTTTCTCTAAACATTGGCTCTGAATAACTTCATGTTGTTTGCATGGAAAAGCTTAACAGCCACAGCTGATTGCATATAGAGCTAGTTTTATAGAAAATTATTGTCTTGAAAGTATATTACTTAATCAAGTAAATTCCAAAGTACAATTGTTTGAAGAGGTCAAATCCACCATCTAAATGAACATAGGGCTGTAAATTTTTAGTGTTCACCAGGGTTGACTGGAAAAATTTTTACTGACAACATGTGGCTATGGTATAGATTTTAATTAAAAAATATTTTCTGATTATAAAGCCTGTATAAGAATAGGATACTTTTCAGATATATAACTAACATCTGAAAGATGCTAATTCCCAGTAATAATAAGGGAAATGAAAATTAAAAATCACAAAGAGATACTATTATGGCAAATTTTAATCTGATAAAATCAAGCATGAGTGAGGATATGGGGCAACAAGAACTTTTGTGTCCTGTGGCATCTATGTAAAGTAATGAAACCACTTTGAAAACACTGTTGTATTGCCAAGTAAAATTGACTTTGTAGGTACTTTATGACATGGAAATTTTAATCCTGTTTTCACAACCTAAGGAAAATCTTCTTGCACGTGCACACCCAGACATAACAATGAGGAACAAAACTTCCCAAACAGCCCAAATGTTCATCTCAAATAAAAGGGAGGAATAAATTGAAATGTTCATATAATGTAATACTATAGATCAGTGAAAGCAAATAAAATATAGCCATATGCAGCAACATGAGCAAGTCTCCAAGGTATAGAATTGAGGAAAGAAGGTGGTCATGGAAGAATGGAATATGTAAGTAGAAGCTGAATTCCTTTTTGGACAGGTTAAGCATGAAGTGCTTACCTACCACCCTTGTGGAAATATCTAGATTATGGGAAGAAATGTAAAGTGAAATTTAGTATTTAGGTAACATTTGGTGAAATGAAAGCTGAAGCCAGTGGTGAGAATAACATAGGAGAGAGGTGATGTGTTTGATACTGAACACTGCGATGAACTGAATTTTGTGAGTGGAGTGATGACATGGAAAAGAGGGTTAGAGATGTAGAAAAAAGAGAATGTAATGTCAGAAGTTAAGGAAAGAGTCAGGACTAGCTACATAATTTGCAGAGCTCAGTACAAAATGAATATGAGATACTGTTAACAAATTATTAAGAATTTTTAAATGAAGGTAGAAGAACCCTAAATTGAGCCAAATCTTTCTAAGTGTAAGACCTCATCTGATTGCTCTGATTGCATACCTATTAGGCTGATCCTGGGGAGAGTTTTGGGGACTAACAGTCAATAAGTTCAAATATATTGGGGGACTGAGAAAGAGAAATGAAGAAAAAAATATTCAAATTCTTTTTGCTCCTCTGATTTTGAAAGTACTACTCATTAAATAACATTTGGTAAAGTATAAAAATATCCATACTTTGATTTCCTTACTAGTAACCTTAACCTGGTAACTTAACATTTTGGTGTCCCCCCCCCACTCACTTTCTGAATAGACACACACATTAACATGCATATCAATACTTTAAATGATATGAGTTGGGATCATACTCTAATTTGATTACTCTAAAAAATTTAACATTATGAGAATTTTCCTAAACCCTTAAAGGTTTTAGAGAAAATGATTCTTAATAAAACAGATTATATGACTATAATTGGTGACCTTGAAGAGGCTGACCATGTTGGTCAGATACATGTAAGAGAGGAGTAAATGAAAGTTGAAATGGAGGCACAAGGCATACACCCTTTTCCAAGAAGTTGGGTGGTTATAAAATGATACAGGAAGGGTGGTACCTCATGGTAATAGAATGTTTTGGGGAGCCTTGTGTGAATGTGGGAGACCTGGTTGTAATTGTAAGTTGAGGAAGAATGCCAGAGAGGAAGAGATAGGTATGATGATCGATAAGAATACAGTCTTGGAGAGGTTGGGGGAGGGAATGAATACATAGCTAGCAGGAATGCCCATCTCTGAAAAAGGAGTCAAGAAGAAGATGGATTATACATGTTGAAAATTTGAAGGACAGAGAAGGAAAAGTGGTTAAATTCAGATCAGATAGAGCACTATTAAGAAAACAGAAGATGGGGAGGAGAGTAGACTTTGAGGTTAGTGATAACAATTTGATACAGCAAAAGTGATAGTGTCTCATGTAGAAATAAATTCCAAAATCATAAATATCAGTGAAGGCCCTACTGAGGCCAGGCCAGATGGTATGATTTTGGAGTGAAAACAAGTGACCCAAGTTCAAGATTTTCTTCAAGTAATGTTCAGCAACCTGATACATGAACAAAGAAAGTTAATGACAGAATTTGCTCAGAGTCAGGGCTTGCCAAGGTAAGAGTCATTGAAGAATGAAGGCATAAACAATTCTGGGTACTAAGGGGAATAATATTAAAATTGTTGAATTTGAGAACCAGGAGTGGATAAGAAGGCAAGTAAAGGAGGAAATAGAGGGATGAACATGCTGAAAGTGGGAAAAGGGTAACTGACCAGCCATTTCAGTAGATATGAAAGGGGAGGAAGGATAGGTTGTGGGCAAAGAAGGGAAATTGGGATTTAAGAATCTTGTGAGGGAGCAATTCTGCAGAATAACACATCCAAGGTAAGTGTGGGTGCTTCAGTGGAGGTGCAGAGGTGCAAGAGTGTGGGGGCTAGACTGGGGCAAGGGCCATATTTATGGATACTGAAGACATTGCCATGAGTGAGGCAGGAGAAGATGTAAGTCAAAGGATAAACTATCAAAAACAATACTGAGGGGTTCACAAGTTGCTAGAAAATAGCAACAAGGAGGGTCCTGGGGGGTCAGGGAAAGGTATTTCAAAAGGCCAGGCATTGCTGAGAGCAATGTTAGAATGATGGTTTGGGAATGGCTGACAGGAAGTAAGAGTATGTTTCTTCCTTAATCATAATAATTCTGAGGAATGGCAGGAGTAGATACTGCAGGAAAGTTTTGACCTGATGTCAGGTCAAAGTCAGGGGAGGAACAATCCAAGAGAAGAATTAGGGTGTATATGAGCTAGTTCATCATCAATTAGATTCCACAGGGGACAACACTGAGTGTTGGTTTGCAAATCTGGCTGGCTCTGGGAGCCCATCTCCATCTCCAATCTTCGTCTTTACAGCACCTCACTACATCACCATTAAATACCCTCTTCATTTAATATTCCTCAGTCTTCAGTCTCCCAATTTTTTTTTTTTTTTTTTTTTTTTTTTTGCCTTCCTGATAGGAAGAGCCCAGAACAACTCTAGCAAAATCTGCCATATAGGCTGAATGAGTTGGCCAGAATAACACAGTAAGCCAGTATTGAATCTGAGAAAGGAAAAGACAATAGTGCGGGACATTGGCAATGATGATAAGGAACTCAAATCTCAAGATTAGCTGACTAGAACTCTCAAGCCTTGTCTGTGTTTCTCCCTTTAAAGTATCTGTGCAGTATAGTCAAACTGGCAATAGTCAAACTGAAAGTAAGATTCCCTTAAACATTTTATAACACCTGTCTGCTGTCTTTGATGTTCATGGGAAACCAAGTCCTTTTAACTAAATCAAAAGCCAGAAAAAATAAAGTAAGGAGGATGAATTTTTGAATAGTTAATTTTTGCCTTGGATTTACCTTTAAGCACGTATATTATCCATCAATGTTTGAATTGAAGGCTGTGTCCCTCTTTATATTTGTCCTTTATTCTTTTATGCCAATGCTTTCGAGCATGGCCTCATAAAAATTTTCCAGCAATGCTATGCAGCCTAGGAACAAGAATAGAGAAATTAGATGCAGGAGTTTAACAAGGGTTGGGAATTAGTAACTTTTTCTATTTAAAAGAAGTTTAGATTTCTGCTTTGCATGCATTATAAAATATGAGCATCTTAAATTTATTAGGTTGTAAAGTCTATTTTATGTCACCAAATAAAATGTTTTCAAATGTGGAACCATTAAAAGAATATGTAAGTAAAAACAAATTGTGGAAATCTCAGGTAAATATGATTTGGCATAGGTGCTGAAGCAAAGTAAGATTACTTGATAGCTTCCCCAGTAAAAGAGTAAACCAGGGAGCCTCTCGCTCCATATACCAGATAAAAGTTAAACTGGTCAATGTATCAAATACAGTGATATCATATGTATTTTTTTACAATGCTGTCAGATAGGATCCATATAACTTTTTCAACAAAAGCAGATTTTGTTAATCGGTAAGTCAGCTATCAGCCATCAAGTGATTCTTGCTGGATTGTCATGTGATAGACATTGAGCTAGAAAAAGGCCCATTTTCATTCCTGGAGGAATTTATAATCTAAGAGGGACATGGACACACACAAATTAAAATCGAGAAAAAGGCACTCATTAGGGAACCCTAACACATTGGTTTTACTCACCGGGTTCTAAGAAATAGGGTCTTTGGGAAATTTCTGTTACATTTTTGATCATCTTTATTGGAGGCCTAGTTTTACTGAATATACTTTCCCATACCATTATTATTTGTTGTTAACTTTGGAGTTGACCATTTTTACCTTCACTTATATATGACACTTGGCATGGCAAGAAATCATGAAGTCATGGATTCTGAGAGGTTCCATAGATTCTGGAGGCAATGTAGGTCTAGAGAGTATGACACTGAAAATCCCACAGCTGACATGACTGGCCGGGGGCCTGATAGCTCTGCTAGTTAGCAGCAGAGGCAACACTGATGCAGGGATCCTCAGTAGCACCTCTGATGTTAGGCCCTTGACTGTGCCTCATGTGGGGATTGGGGTGCCATGCTTCTGAGACTGTAGAAAAGAGAGGGAAGAAAGGGTGATTAAAGTCCCCTCTTCTCTTAACTAGAGGGTGGACACTAGATGATGATGGGAGGAAGCATCTTAAAAAAAGATATGAAGAGGACTACATCTTTGATTTGGTTAAAATTTTAGGAAAGGAACCTAAATTAATGGAAATTGAGGGAGTTATCAAGATTTGGCATTGAAATAAACACTATCTGTTAAATATTAATAAAAAAGCTGCCAAAGTGTTGCTCTTCGGTATTTATTTTCTTTTAAGATTGTCAGTTTTGAAATGTATGTTCTGTATGTTAATTACTCATATGCTTAAAAATAGAGCTTAGCTTTATTGTGTCAAATAAGAAAAGCGGACTTATTTCCATTTCAGGTAAACTATACCGGAAGTTTGGTTAGTGCCATGAAAACCAAGAAGCCTGACAGGGAGACTGAGCAAAAATCTTCTCTTGTTTGATAAAACAAAAAAAGTGAGAGAAACCACTCAGGCCATAAACACATCAACTTCATCTTGTGACTTCTTGCCTTAAATGCAGGCACAGTACATGAGGGCATAAATAACCTCTTGAGTAATAATAGAAATATTAAAACAAGTAGCAATAATTTATTGGACATTTGCTATATACCAGATTTTTTATATCATTTGCTATATAAGCATTATCTTTTATCTTCACACTAACTTCCTTGTGAGGTAGATCTTGTCATGTCTTTTTACACACTTAGTAAATTAGACTCAGGGACCTTCAACGATTTGTTCAAGATCAAGTAGCTAATGGTTGAACTCCATGGACTACAAAGCCAGCTTACTTCTGTGTTGCTGTTAACATCTAAAATGTGAAGGAGTAACAGCAAAACTACTTTCAGATAGTTAATTGTTTCAAATTCTTAACATCTGCTTCTCCTGTTGGTAGTTAAAAGAATGTGCTGTCAACTATATCAGAGTCACTCTCAAGGAGTTTATACAGGGAGAGAATTATATGTCTTTTTCTTAAAGCATTCCTTTCTACCCAAAAGGTTTAGAAATAAGAAAAATCCTCGAAAGATTAAATAAAAATAATTAAGCATATATATTTGTAAGGTATCTAAGTATGGGATCATAGGTATCTAAAAATGTATAAGAAAACAAAACAACTCTTCTGAGCAGTCTCTTTAAAATGTAGATGTGACCTTCAAATTCTTTTTTTTTTTTAAGATTTTGTTTATTTATTTGACAGAGAGAACACAAGTAGGTAGAGAGGCAGGCAGAGAGGGGAAGGAAAGCAGGCTCCCTGCTGAGCAGAGAGCCCCGATGGGAGGTTTGATCCCAGGACCCTGGGGTCATGACCTGAGCTGAAGGCAGAGGCTTTAACCCACTGAGCCACCCAGGCTCCCCAACCTTCAAATTCTTAAGGTGGCTCTGGGTTGCTTTGCAAGAAGATGGGAACCTTCTGGCTGAAGGATGGCTGCTAGAGGAGAAGTTGTAGAAAGAAAGGGTTAATTTGTAGTGAGATTCATTAATTAACTCAATAAATATTTATTAACAGCTTACTAGCTGTCGGGCACTATTCCAGCTGCTCAAGGTAGAGTAGTGAGCATAATAGGCAAAAACCTCCACCTCATGAAACTTACATTTAGAGCAGTTGGTTAATTAATTTGCAAAGGAGAAAAACAAAAACAAAAACAAAAACAGCACAGGGTGAATTAATCTATTAGCACTAGAGGAACAGCTGGCCAGAAGAACCCAAATATTGTGGCCGGGTAGAGAAAAATAAAATGGAGTGTTTTTCCATTAGGGGCTAGGGACTTGGCAATGCAGGAAATGCTGATGAGTGTGTGGGGGGGGGGAGGCAGGGCACACATGGGAGGGAACCCTGCTTCAGGATCTTGAATCAGGAAGTAGGTGCTGGACCCCAGAGAAAAGCTGAAGAGAAGTTTCCAAGACAGGGTCTAACCAAGAGTGGTAGGTAAACATGGACCTGATAAGGAGAGCTGGCACTTCAAAATATCTAAGGATGGGGAAGAGAACACCCGAGCTCTGAGTGAGGAAATAGGAAGAATGTTGATCTCCCTAGGGAATGCCTGAGCACTTTTTGGCTGTGTGGCCGCTCTGTTCCTTGACTATTTGATAGGGATTGTCTTAGTGTGTCTTCAGCCAGGACATCATCTGCAGGTGGGTTTTCCTGCCTGCCCAATAGTCTGAAGGGTGGGGTTGGTGATATCCTCTCATGGTCATGAGGAGGGAGTTAGTGACTCACTTTCCCTCAACTGAAACCACACTGAGCCTCAGTGAAGGCTCACATTTTTTTTTTTTTTAAACTGGAGAGTTTAGGCAGTTTTCTCAAAGTTCTGTAAGTAAATCTGTGGGTGGGAGGAAGAAATTCGGTGTCTTGCCCATGATATATCTCCAGAGCTCACTTGCTTTCTTCCCTCCTCAGGGACAAAGGCTCTCAGCTTAGGTTTTGGGAACAAGGAGGACTGTCCCATAGGGACAACCCCTTTCTTAATGCCTTTCCCTTCTCCAGCATTTCTTTTCCTTTAAACCCTTCCTTGTTGGTATTTTTGACACACTCACACATATTTCCTAGGACGCTTATGATAATAAAAAAATCTGTAGTCTGTCTCCTCTTGTGGATTGCAATTTGTAAGGCTCAGGCATTATTGATTGTCAGTACTTAACATTGACTTTATATTTTTTATATTCCTTTAAATGAATAACTTTGGTAAATATTGCTAACATGGTGTTCCTTGATTCTGTGACCCTGAGTTACATTATAATGTGATCTCACACTGGCTGATGATAAATGATGTTTTCTTCCACTTGCTTCCCTTTAATTCTTAGATTTACTCCAACCCTTAGGAGCAGGGAGGAGATGAGAGTTGACTCAACAGATGACTCTACTATAGTAACTTTGTAATCTGATTATACTGTGAACATCCACTGCCCCTTCTCTGGGGAGTTCCTATTATGCACTTGAATCAGTCACCTGCTAGACATCAGGAGAAAGGATGGATGGAAAGGAATCAATGAAAAAGATTACATGGAAGAAAAAGCTTGGATCAATAATTGTGCTCTTAAATTTTGTGAGTGGTTTCCACGGAAGCTAACGTTGGTCAAAGATTAATGAGGAAGGTGACTGGGTAATCTGTGAGGCCACCATCTCTAGTAAAAGTCCTGTTTTGGTCTAGTTACATGCTGTTCATGTTCACTGGGCTCTCTCTGAAAAGATAACACAGGGAGTTATCTTTTCTTGCAAACCTACTGTGCGCTCAGTATTGTCAAATGCCATCTGTTTATTATTTCATCTAATTCTCAGAAGAGTCCAGTGATACAGGCATTATATTATCTCATTTTATGGTGAGGAAATAGATATTTAAAAACCACACCCAAGTCACACAGTCAGGATGTGACAGAACCAGGATTTAAATCAGCTCTGAGCAACTTTGATGACAGTGGTAGCACCACGAGAACTCTCTGAGTGTATTCCGAAAATAGAGTAATAGCAGGACTAGCAATTCCTTCTGGTTCTTGGACATCCCTCCAGTCATGTGGTGATATATGCCACTCTAATAGTTTTCCACTTACTTTAAAAGTAATGTTTTTATGCTCAAGGACACCTAGGGGAAGTATAGAAAAAGGAGGGTAGTTTCCTTTGCTTACTTTTTTTTTTTTTTTAATTTTCTTTTTGGTGGTTTTCTACCTTTATTTGAAAATCAGTAGATAGTTTTCATCCACATTTAACATCTGTAGATTTTTAAAAGTGGTGGCAGGTACACCAGTAACTAATGGATAGACCTTGTTTGGTGAATATTTGTCCTCATTATGTTTTCTGGGCAGCTGCACACAGATACGTATGGGACGTTCCTTAGTTCTTCAGCCCAGATAGCTTTGTAGAGCTTGGTGTCAGTGTGCACATCTGGAGGTACCATCTCCATCATGGCAAATTTCCAGATCTCTTTGAGTGTCCAAGGGGCACTCTTCTTGAAACCCACTCCATGGATGAGCTGGTGAATGTGGATGGTGTGTTCCCTGGTCATTGCTTCATTGATAACAGAATGACTCTTCTTCTCACACCCTTCTTTGTGGGAGCTATTTGGCTGGGCCCTCCAGTTGGAAAGGAAGGACTTCTTTCCTGATCTTAACACAGAGGTTAGAATTTGGTAGAACTGTATAATAAATTTCTGTCATACTTTCTCTCCTAATACTCAACTTAGGCCAGCCCTCTTTCTCCTGTTTTGAAATCAAACCTTTTAAAAAAATTAACATATAATATTTTATTTGTTTCAGGGGTACAGTCTGTGATTCATCAGTCTCAAACAATTCACAGCCCTCACCATAGCACATCCCCTCCCCAATGTCCATCACCGAGCCACCCATCCCCCCCAACCCCTTCCACTCCAACAACCCTGTTTGTTTCCCGAGATTAAGAGTCTCTTATGATTTGTCTCCCTCTCTGGTTTTGCCTCGTTTCACTTTTTCCTCTCTTTTCCCATGATTCTCTGCCTTGTTTTTCAAATTCCACATACCAGCGAGATCATATGATAATTGTCTTTCCCTGATCGACTTATTTTATTTAGCATAATACCCTCTAGTTTCATCCACATCATTGCTAATGGCAAGATTTCATATTTGATGGCTGCATAATATTCCATGGTATATAAACACCACATCTTTATCCGTTCATCTGCTGAATGGACATCAGGACTCTTTCCATAGTTTGACTATTGTGGACATTGATGCTATAAACATTGGGGGTGCTTGTGCCCCTTAGGATCACTACATTTGTAGCTTTGGGGTAAATACTCAGTAGTGCAATTGCTGGGTCATAGGGTAGCTCTATTTTCAACTTTTTGAGGAACCTCCATGCTGTTTTCCAGAACAGCCTGCATTGAAATTAAGTCTTTAAAATACTTTCAGCAAGATAATTAATAAAAAATGCCCTAGGAAAAACAAAAATACATAACAGCTGATAAAGAAAGCATGACAAATTAAAGAGGGAAGGATAGGTCAATAAATAATTGGGAGACTTGATTATTTAAAACAGATCCATTTATTGAAGAGGCTGTCTTTTTTCCATTGGACATTCTTTCCTGCTTTGTCGAAGATTAGTTGACCATAGAGTTGAGGGTCTATTTCTGGGCTCTCTATTCTGTTCCATTGATCTATGGGTCTGTTTTTGTGCCAGTACCATGCTGTCTTGATGATGACAGCTTTGTAATAGAGCTTGAAGTCCGCAATTGTGATGCCACCAACGTTGGCTTTCTTTTTCAATATCCCTTTGGCTATTCGAGGTGTTTTCTGGTTCCATATAACTTTTAGCATTATTTGTTCCATTTCTTTGAAAAAGATGGATGGTACTTTGATAGGAATTGCATTAAATGTGTAGATTGCTTTAGGTAGCATAGACATTTTCACAATATTTATTCTTCCAATCCAGGAGCATGGATGCATTTGATGCCTAACCTTGCAGTATACACAAAATTAAATGAGAAATATATTAAAAAATTAAATATAAAAATTTTAAACTATAAGAAGATATTGAAAGCATCAGTAAATTTCTACCTGCATTTTAGCTGACAAAAGTTTTTCTAAATATTAAAGCACTGAAAAAATTGCAAAGGAAAATTAGAGTTCACTATATACTAAATTTAAGATACAAACAATCAGAAAGTATTAAAGAGTAAATAACATATTGGGAAACTATAATAGACAAATATGATAGAGGAAGAACTGAAAAGTTAAAGATGCTACAACTTTTATGAGAGAAATGCTAAAGCAAGGTTTTTATTTCTTCTGATATAAATACATTTTAAGACATGGTTCATTTTTTTCATTTTGCTGAGATTTTTTTGGAGATAATTATCAACAAGCCTTATAATTTCAAGTTGTGTATCCATGATACTTCCGTCCCTATGGAAGTTCTCAATAAATGAGTTAAGCAGTTAAGCAGTTACAACCTGAGAATGAGGCACTGTGTCAATCTGTTCAAAAATTAACCAGGGGGGCATGGATCCTGAGCCTGGGGACATTAGCCAGCTGGATCTAAGTTAAGTCACTCAGCTGTCCTGGCATCCAGCCCACACTTCTTCATCAGTATTCATGGATATTATGAGAGACAGAATGCCTTATGGAATCTATATCCACGATATTTGTAGAGTTCTTTTGCTCTTTCACTAGTTGAATTTTCAAAAATAGAAATGAAGAGTCTAGATGTCTTGTTCTTAGTGCATATGTGACACCTTCTGGTGATCCATCATTTTACCTTTATAAGTTCACAAACTGTACATTTATTTATGTCTTTGATAATATTTTTATTATTTATCTAGAGTTTGTGGCTTCTAACTTCATTCATTTTTTGAAAGTGAGAAGTATAATTTACTTTTCTTCGGTTGTCTGGCATAGCTCCCTCCTTGTGTTACCTTAAAAATTCTTGAGGTTCTTCACAGAGGTTCTTTCCTTCCCATAGTTTCAAAAAAAGGGGGGGGTAGCATAGGTGAATTAGCAGTAAACTTAAAGAAATTTTTAAAAATCTTGTATGTTTTTGATTCAGTTGCTGTTTCCAAAGAAATGAATTAGTGTGTATGCGTTAGTGTGTGTTGTGGGGGAGAGGTTGGGAGAGGAAAGAAGGGCAGGGAGAGGGCCAGTGGCTTTCCTCTAGTCTACTTTGGGCATCTGGGGCCTCAGAGAGTGGTAGGGGAATGAAGCTCCAAGAATAGATCATATGGAATTAGAATTTTTCTGTGTTGAGTTTACTTGTCACTTTCCCCCTATAACTGATTATTATTGGGTTGAGTATGGACTTTTAATGGGGGAGTCTTAAAGAAGGTTAAAATAAAGAATCTGCTGCCTTCATAGAATTACATTCCTATATTGCAAATCCTAGAGCATTTGACCTCAAAACTACATTCAAACAGAAACGAATTAGACTAAATAGACAAAAATCTCAACAAATAAGAAAAATGGCTATTTCAGGCCACAAGGAAGATAAATAAAAGCTTAAATGCTTAATACCTTTGTTTTTGACAAAAATCATTACAAATGAGGATACCTTTGCCAAAAATCCAGGATGACATAAGGCTTAGTAACTAACAGGATGGCTTTTCCCCAAGTTAAAAATTTCCTCTTTAAGTGAGATATGAATAAAAAGGACCATGTAGTTTATACTTTTTGAAAAGTCACCACATGACTTTTTTTTTTTTTTTTTTTTTTAGTGGCAGCTAAATGCTATTTCATAAGCTTGACATTATAAGGATTCTTCTAAATTAAGCCCTGAGATTTGTTATTTCAGGCTTTCTGCTAAGTGAGCCCATGCCTTGTGACTTTACTTCTGCTCTGTTTACCAATATTGTGAGTCAGGGTTTGTGGTTGTGACAAAGTCAGCTCCACAGCAGTTTTATCTCCTCTGACTCAGGGAATACACCAGTAGACTGGAAGGGAACATGGAAGATCCAGTGGTTCTGAGACATGGTTTTTGCATGGTAATCACTGTCCTAATGAAGTTTAGAAACTATAGGCTGGATTATTCCTGACTTCTGCCTGAAAGAAGTTTCCTATTCATGAAATATTTCTTTTCTTGTATTTCAAGTTTTTATTTAAATTCTAGTTAGTTAACATATAGTGTAGTATTAGTTTCATGAAGTATTTCTTTCATGAAATGGTACACAGTCAGTACTTCACAGCAGAACTTAGGTATTACTGGCTTAACTGCTTTCTTTGGCTACAATCTTTAACCTACTCAGCATACTCTTATCAGATGAACCCTTCCAAATTATGATTCTGACTATCCAGTTGGAGATATCCCTCAGATTTTTCCTGATTGTATTTGCTTCCTATATAGAAAAAGGAAGAAAAAAGTCATATGCCTACTTTATAATTATTGAAAAATTTCTTTCTTTTAAAAAAATTAACATATAATATATTATTTGCCCCAGGGGTACAGGTCTGTGAATCATCAGGCTTACAGATTTCATAGCACTCACCATTGCACATACCCTCCCCAATGTCCATAATCCAGCCACCCTATCTCTACTCCCCCACCCCCCAGCAACCCTCAGTTTGTTTTGTGAGATTAAGAGTCTTTTATGGTTTGTTCCTGTCTTGATCCCATCTTATTTCATTTTTTTCCCTCCCTACCCCCCATAACCTCCCACTCTGCTTCTCAAATTCCTCATATCAGAGAGATCATATGATAATTGTCTTTCTCTGATTGACTTATTTTGCTTAGCATGATACCCTCTAGTTCCAACCACGTTGTTGCAAATGGCAAGATTTCATTTCTTTTGAAGACTGATAGTATTCTGTTGTATATATATACCACATCTTCTTTATCCATTCATCTATTGATGGACATCTAGTTTCTTTCCATAGTTTGGTTATTGTGGACGATGCTGCTATAAATATTTGGTTGCACAAGCCCCTTTGGATCACTACATTTGTATTTTTAGGGTAAATACCCAGTAATGTGATTGCTGAGTCATAGGGTAGCTCTATTTTCAACCTTTTGAGGAGACTCCATACTGTTTTCCAGAGTGGCTGCACCAACTTGCAGTCCCATCAACAGTGTAGGAGGGGTCTCCTTTCTCTGCATCTTTGCCAACATCTGTCATTTCCTGACTTGTTAATTTTAGCCATTCTGACTGGTGTGAGGTGATATCTCACTGTGGTTTTCATTTGCATTTCCCTGATGCCCAGTGATGTTGAATACTTTGTCATGTGTCTGTTGACCATTTGGATGTCTTCTTCATGGAAATGTCTGTTCATGTCTTCTGCCCATTCCTTGGTTGAATTATTTGTTCTTTGGGTGTTGAGTTTGTTAAGTTCTTTATATATTTTGGATACTAGCCCTTTATCTGATATGTCATTTGTGAATATGCTCTTCCATTCTGTTGGTTGTCTTTGGTTTTATTGACTGTTTCCTTTGCTGTGCAAAAGCTTTTTATCTAATAGTTCATTTTTGCCCTTGCTTCCCTCGATTTTGGTGATGTTTCTAGGAAAAAGTTGCTGTGGCTGAGGTCGAAGAGATTTCTGCTTGTGTTCTTCTCAAGGATTTTGATGGATTCCTTTGTGACATTGAGGTCTTTCATCCATTTTGTATGTGGTGTAAAGAAATTGTCCAGTTTCATTCTTCTGCATGTGGCTGTCCAGTTTTCCCAGCACCATTTGAAGAGACTGTCTTTTTTTCCATTGGACAATTTTTTCTGCTTTGTCAAAGATTAGTTGACCCTAGATATGAGGGTACATTTTGGGGCTCTCTATTCTGTTCCATTGACCTATGTGTCTGTTTTTGTGCCAGTACCATACTGTCTTGATGATAACAGCTTGAAGTCTGGAATTGTGATGCCAACTTTGACTTTCTTTTTCAACATTCTTCTGGCTATTGAGGGCCTTTTCTGGTTCCATACAAATTTTAAGATTATTTTTTCTTTTCTTTGAAAAAAGTTGATGGTATTTTGATAGGGATTGCATTAAATGTGTAGATTGCTCTAGGTCACATAGACATTTTCACAATATTTGTTTTTCCAGTGCATGAGCATGGAATATTTTTCCATTTCTTTGTGTCCTCCTCAATTTCTTTCATGAGTACTTTATAGTTATCTGAGTACAGATTCTTTGCCTCTTTGGTTAGATTTATTCCTAGTATCTTATGGTTTTGGTTGCAGTTGTAAATGGAATCAACTCCTTAATTTCTTCTTTTTCTGTCTTGTTGTTGGTGTATAGAGATGCAACTGACTTCTGTGCATTGATTTTATATCCTGACACTTTCCTGAAATCCTGTTTGAGTCCTAGCAGTTTCGGAGTGGAATCTTTTGGGCTTTCCATATAAAATATCATAACATCAGCAAAGAGTGAGAGTTTTACTTCTTCTTTGCCAGTTCGGATACCTTTTATTTCTTTTCATTGTCTGATTGCTGAGGAGTTTTAGTATTATGTTGAATAGCAGTGGTGATAGTGGACATCCCTTCCATGTTCCTGACCTTAGTGGAAAAGCTCTCAGTTTTTCCCCATTCAGAATGATATTAACCATGGGTTTTTCATAGATGGCTTTGATGATATAAGGAATGTACCCATTATCCCTACATTTTGAAGAGTTTTGATTAAGAAAGGATGATATACTTTGTCAAATGCTTTTTCAGCATCTATTGAGAGTATCATATGGTTCTTTTTCTTTCTTTTTTTAATTAATCACATTGATTGGTTTGTGGATGTTGAACCAACCTTGCAGCCCAAGAATAAATCCCACTTGGTTGTGGTGAATAATCCTTTTAATGTACTGTTGGATCCTATTGGCTAATATTTTGGTGAGAATTTTTGCACCTGTGTTCATCAAGGATATTGGTCTGTAATTCTCCTTTTTGACGGGGTGTTTCTCTTGTTTTGGGATCAAGGTAATGCTGGCCTCATAAAGTGACTTTGGAAGTTTTCCTTCCATTTCTATTTTTTGGAATAGTTTCAGGAGAATAGGTATTAATTCTTCTTTAAATGTTTGGTTGAATTTCCCCTGGGAAGTCATCTGGCCCTGGGCTCAAGTTTTTGGGAGATTTTTGATGACTGCATCAATCTTCCTACTGGTTAGTGGTCTGTTCAGGTTTTCTATTTCTTTGTGGTTCAGTTTATATGTCTCTAGGAATTTATCCATTGCTTCCAGATTGTCAAATTTGCTGGTGTATAGTTTCTCATAATATTTTCTTATAATTGTTTTTATTTCTTTGGTGTTGGTTGTGATCTCTCCCTTTTCATTCATGATTTTATTTATTTGGGTCCTTTCTCTTTTCTTTTTGGTAAGTCTGGCCAGAGGTTTATCAATCTTATTAATTCTTTCAAAGAACCAGCTCCTAGTTTTGTTGATTTGTCCTATTGTTCTGTTGGTTCTATTTCATTGATTTCTGCTCTGATCATTATGATTTCTCTTCCCCTGCTTGGTATAGGTTTTCTTTGCTCTTCCTTCTCCAGCTCCTTTAGTGTGGGATAAGCTTATGTATTTGAGACCTTTCTTATTTCTTGTGAAAGGCTTATATTGCTCTATACTTTTCTCTCAGGACCACCTTTGCTGTGTCCCAAGGATTTTGAACAATTGTGTTTTCATTTTCATTTCAATTCATTTGAATTCAATTTTCATTTCAATTGTGGTTTCATTTTCATTTGTTTCTATGAATTTTTAAAAATTTTCTTTAATTTCCTGGTTAACCCATTCATTCTTTAGTGGGATGTTCTTTAGCCTCCATGTATTTGAGTTCTTTCCAAGTTTCCTCTTGTGATTGAGTTCTAGTTTCAGAGCATTATGGTCTGAAAATATGTAGGGAATGATCCCAATCTTTTAGGTTTGTGACCTGATTTGTGACCCAGGATGTGATCTATTCTGGAGAATGGTCCATGTGCACTAGAGAAGAATGTGTATTCTGTTGTTTTGGGATGGAATGTTCTGAATATATTTGTAATGTCTGTTTGGTCCAGTATGTTATTTAAAGCCTTTATTTCCTTGTTGATCTTTTGCTTGGATGATCTGTGCATTTCAGTGAGGGGAGTGTTAACATTTCCTACTATTATTGCATTATCGTCGATGTGTTTCTTTGATTTTGTTATTAATTGGTTTATGTAGTTGGCTGCTCCCATGTTAGGGGTGTAGATATTGACAATTGTTAGATCTTCTCGTTGGACAGACCCTTTAAGTATGATATAGCATCCTTTCTCATCTCTTATTATAATCTTTGGCTTAAAATCTAATTTATCTGTTATAAGGATTGCCACCCCAGCTTTGTTTCAATGTCCATTAGCATGGTAAATTGTTTTCCACCCCCTCACTTTAAATCTGGAAGTGTCTTTGGGTCTATAGTGAGATTCTTGGAGACAACATATTGATGGGTCTAGATTTTTTTATCCATTCTGATACCTTGTGTCTTTTGATTGGGGCATTTAGCCCATTTATATTCAAGGTAACTACTGAAAGATATGAATATAGTACCCTTGTATTGCCTTTATTGCCTTGTATTGTATATTACTTTTAGGAACTTTCTTTGCTTAGAGGTCCCCTTTTATATTTCCTGTAGGGCTGACTTGGTGTTTGCAAATTCTTCTCATTTTTGTTTGTCCTGGAAGCTTATTATCTCTCTTTCTATCTTTAGTGACAGCCTAGCTGGATATAGTATCCTTGGCTGCTTAATTTTCTCACTTAGTGCTCTGAATATGTCATGCCAGTCCTTTCTGGCCTACCAGTTCTCTGTGGATAGGTCTGTTGCCAAAATATTTCTACTGTTTATGTTATGGACCTCTTGTCCCGAGCTGCTTTCAGGATTTTTCTTTATGTCACTGAGACTTCTAAGTTTTCCTACTAGGTGATGGGTTGTGGACCTATTTTTATTGATTTTGAGGGATTTCTCTGTGCTTCCTGGATTTTGATGCTTGTTCCCTTAATCAAATTAGGGAGTTCTTTGCTATAATTTGCTCCAATATATATTCTGCCCCCCCTCTCTTTCTTACTTCTTCTAGAATCCCAATTATTCTAATATTGTTTCATCTTATGGTATCACTTATCTCTCAAATTCTCCCCTCATGGTCCAGTAGTTGTTTGTCTCTCTTTTGCTCAGCTTCTTTATTCTCTGTCATTTAGTCTTCTATACCACTAACTCTCTCTTCTGTCTCATTTATCCTAGCAATAGGAGTTTTCATTTTTTATTGCACCTCATTAATAGCTATTGATTTCAACTTGGTTCGATTTCAGTTCTTTTATTTCTCCAGAGAGGGATTCTCTGATATCTTCTATGCTTTTTTCGAGCCCAGATAGCACCTTGATAACTATCATTCTGAACTCTAGTTCTGACACATTATTAACGTCTGTATTGATTTGGTCCCTAGCCATCAGTACTGCCTCTTGTTCTTTTTTTTTTTTTTTGTGGTGAGTTTTTCCACCTTGTCATTTTATCCAGGTAAGAATAGATGAATAAGAGAACAAAATACTAAAAGGTAGTAACAACCCCAGAAAAATATGCACTAACCAAATCAGAATAGACCTGAAAAAAAAGTGGGGAAATATTATATATTTATATTATATTATATTACATATAAAATTTATGTATAATTATATGTTACATATAATTATACATAAATATTATATATATTTTATATATATACACACATGAGTATATATATATATATCTATACACACACACACACACACACACACTGGTGTGTTTTATATATATATATATATATTTTCACTAGTATATATACTGGTGAATAAAACAGAGCGACACAGCTGATTTTGGGTATGTTTTGGTCTGTTAGAAGAAACTACCTCTTAAAATTTCAGAGAAAGAAATTTTAAGAGGTAGTTTCGGAGAAAGGGGAACCCTCCTCCACTGTTGGTGGGAATGCAAGCTGGTGCAGCCACTCTGGAAAACAGCATGGAGGTTCCTCAAAATGTTGAAAATAGAACTGCCCTATGACCCAGCAATTGCTCTACTGGGTATTTACCCTAAAGATACAAATGTAGTGATCCAAAGGGACACATGCACCCGAATGTTTATAGCAGCAATGTCCACAATAGCCAAACTATGGAAAGAACCTAGATGTCCATCAACAGATGAATGGATGAAGAAGATGTGGTATATATACACAATGGAATACTATGCAGCCATCAAAAGAAATGAAATCTTGCCATTTGCAACAACATGGATGGAACTAGAGCGTATCATGTTTAGCGAAATAAGTCAAGCAGAGAAAGACAACTATCATATGATCTCCCTGATATGAGGAAGTGGTGATGCAACATGGAGGCTTAAGTGGGTAGAAGAAGAATAAATGAAACAAGATGGGATTGGGAGGGAGACAAACCATAAGTGACTCTTAATCTCACAAAACAAACTGAGGGTTGCCGGGGGGAGGGGGTTTGGCAGAAGGGGGTGGGATTATGGACATTGGGGAGGGTATGTGATTTGGTGAGTGCTGTGAAGTGTGTAAACCTGGTGATTCACAGACCTGTACCCCTGGGGATAAAAATATATGTTTATAAAAAATAAAAAATTATAAAAAAATAAAAAAAAATTAAAAAAAAATAAATAAATTAAAAAAAAAATTTCAGAGAAAGAAAAACTTATATATATATATAAATAAGGGTAAAAACAATGAAGGGATGGAATATGACTGTAAAGATGAAAAAAAGGATTCTAAAATGGGAATTGATACAATAAGAACTTGGTTGATAAAAGGAAAAAAAGGTGGAAAGAATGTGATCAGGCTGGAGATTAGAACAAATCTATGTGTTAGTTTAGGGTATATTTTGATCTATTAGAAGAAATTGTATCTCAAAATTTTAAGGAAAAAAAATCCCTGTATGTATTTAAGAAATAAGGTTAAATAGAATGAACAGATAAAATATGACTATAACAATGAAAATTTTTTAAAAAATTAAAAGATTTTTTAAAAGAGTTAAAAAATATTAGAATAGGAAAGAGGAAAAATTAAAAAAATAGAAGAAGGAAAAATAAAATTAAAAAAATTTAACTTTGAAAGACTATAGGATCATGGGGAAAAAAGCCATGAATTTCATGTATTGCTTTCATCTAGCTCTGGAGTTCTGCCGTTCTAATTGGTTGGTTAACTTGGTCTTGGCTGGATATTCTTGCTGATCTTTTGGGGAGTGGCCTCCTGTAGTGATTTTCAAATGTCTTTGCTGGAGGCAAAATTGCACTGCCCTTGCCAGGGCTCAGGCTAAGCAATCTGCTCAGTTTTGCTCTCAGTAGCTTTTGTTCCCTGAATGCTTTCCATAGAGCTCTGGAGGACAGGAATGAAAATGGTGGCCTCCCAATCACTGGCCCTGTAGGAGCTGAGAACTCAGGGTCCCACTCATCAGTGTGCCCTCAGAGAAAAGTAGTCAATTCCTCCCATATCCCAGGTCTCTGGCTGTACTCTGCTTACATGACCTGTGACTGAGCATTTCTATCTCTGGCCCACGGCCCTGTTTGGAGTTTCCAAACCCAGCAGATTCCTGCCAAGCACTCCTGCACTACTCCACCCATAGGAGGAAAGAGTGGTTCTCCCTGGGTCTGTTGCTCGTGGGGTCCCTGCTCGAAAAGCAGTGGTCCAACTGTGCCTTGGATCACATTTTAAGGTAATCCTGAGCTGGGAGCCCACTGCTTGGCTCCGTCTCTGCAGCCAGCTTCCCAGCTCTGATGTCTGGCAGCTCTGCCACACTCAGGCACCCCTGGCCTTTTGTGTCCCTGTGGGTCCTGAGCCCACACTGTCCCCACCAGTGCTCCACCTCCACTTAGCCTCTGGAGTGATATCCCTCAGTGGAGCAGTTTTCCAGATGTTCTGATTTTCTGCTGCACTGCTTTCTCACTTGCCAGCAGCTAGCCCCTCCCCTTGTGGTCTATCTTTTCATGCTTCGGATTTACTTTCTGCACATCCTACCTTCCAAAGTTGTCGATTTTCTGTTCCTAGAATTGCTGCTCTTCTCTTCTACCTCCTGTTGCATTTATAGGTGTTTAGAATGGTTTGATAACTATCTAGCTGAACTCCTGTGACCTGATGATATCTTGGTCTGCTACTCCTCTGCCATCTTGCTCCTTCCTCTATCATTGAAAATTTTCTTGATTGGAAAAAGGTTTATAGATAAATATTATTTCTTTGTAAATGAAACATATAATAGTCTTGGGGTGAGAGATATCCAAGCATGTACTGAATTCATAAGGTAATTTCAGATTTCACTGAGTTGACATTTATTGAATTAATTTTAATGTATGTTGTAAATTTTGGCATAGATAGAACTTTCAGTATAATCCACAATGTGTGGACTCATAAGCAAAGCAAGAATGCATGTACCCCTATTGCTAAGTATACTTTATTTTCTTAAACATCCCATAATATTATCTTTTTTATCATGATATTATCTTGAAAGAGAACTATTTCCCTAAAAAGATTATAAAATCTATTCCATTGTGATATAGAGTACTAGTGTTCACCATGTGTTCTGTTTCTTTTCATTTCCTAGTCTCCTTTGCCATTATATTTGGGACTTCTGGCTAATTCTGGTCAGTGGACAATTAAGTAGAGGAGAAACATGTTTCTTTTGAGCTAGAGCAAACTGGGAGACCCCACATTGCAGATGATGCAGGCCTTGGATGGTAGCTTGGTTTCTGGGATATTGTGTGCAGGAGAGCATTTATGTATGTATGTATGTATGTATGTATGTATGTATTTGACAGATAGAGATCACAAGTCAGCGAGAGGCAGGCAGAGAGAGAGGAGGAAGCAGGCTCCCCGCTGAGCAGAGAGCCCCATGCAGGGCTCCATCCCAGGATCCTGGGATTATGACCTGATCTGAAGGCAGTGGCTTAATCCACTGAGCCACCCAGGCACCCCCAGGAGAGCATTCTTTAGACTAGCGCTGGATGTGGAACTTGATCAAGAGATAAACTTCATGATTTGAGAATTAACTAGTTACCCCATATAACCTAGCCTCTCCTAAATCATAGAAAGGTTAAACAGTAAGGACCAGGTGTTAGGAACTCTTACAACTGTATCGAAAGAAATGAAATATGAATTCCTTTCTCCTCCTCCAGTGGTTTTCTGTGCTGTGGAGAATGCTTTTGTTGACTTCCAGTTGAGATGTCCTGCTTTCCACTTGAAGTCCGGGTCCTGAGTGTTTTCTGAACTGAGACTGAAGATGACCAAACCCTTTAGCACTATATCTTTCCTGAGTGGCAGAGTCTTGGCTAATGATGGTCTCATGAGTAGAACTGGGGTTGCCTGGGTGGCTCAGTTGGTTAAGCATCTTCCTTCAGACCAGGTCATGATCCTAGGGTCCGGGGATTGGTCCCCTCAATTGGCTCCCTTGCTCAGCAGGGAGTCTGCTTCTTCCTCTCCCTCTGCCTGCTGCTCTCCCTGCTTGTGCTCTCTCTCTTTGTCAAATAAATAAATAAATAAATAAATAAATAAATAGATAAAATCTTAAAAAAAGTGAAGAATAGAATTGGTGCTAAGATCCTGCTTCTCCCCTTTCTACCCCACCTGCACCCTTTGAGTGCTTTCTACAAGGTGTCTCAAAATTTTGCCCCACTTTCTAGTCTTATCCCAACTTCCCCTTCAAATCTAGGTCTTATCCCAACTCTTCCAAACTGATTTACTTGGATTTGCTGGACATGTCTATTTTCCTCTGGATCTTATTCATATCAGATGAGATTGGGAACCTTCAGGTTGGTAGGGTTGCAGACTCTTTTAGTTATATCATTGTTTCTGTATAAAAGTCTTCCTTCCTTTTCATTATACCTATTCTTCAGGGTGAAGCCCAAAGTTTTACTTTGTTTTGAAAGCTCTGAGCTGCATTAAAATTTCTATAGATTCACAATCCTTATTTTTATTTCTAAAATCCAAAAAGCTCTGAAAACTGAAAGCTTTTAAATAACTCTTTTCGCAGCAAAATCTAGATGGGTCTGAAGATATTTGGAGACAAGTCTTGAACTGACTTGACTTTATTTACCTGTAGTTTTTATTACACACACACACACACACACACACACACACACACACACACACAATCATATTCTGTTTGATTTTGATGTGCTATCCTAGATCTTTTGGGAGTTATTATATAATTTATTGGGTTACCTGTGCAAAATCTGAAACATTTTGAGTTCAGAAACTCATCTGTATCCAGGGGTTTTTGTCAAGAGATAGTGGATCTGTTACTATCCTTATGGAGAAACCATTGGTTACTTCCATTTTCAAATTTTATGATCTATTTGAATGTGCTTTAATAAAAATAACTTCTAGCATAGGCTGGGATTTTTTTTTAAGATTTTATTTATTTGACAGACAGAGATCACAAGTAAGCAGAAAGGCAGGTAGAAAGAGAAGTAGGCTCTCGGCTGGGCAGAGAGCCCAACTTGGGGTTCTATCCCAGGACCCTGAGACCATGACCCGAGCCGAAAGCAGAGGCTTTAACCCACTGAGACACCCAGGCACCCAGGCTGGGATTTTTGATAACAAAAATATCCTTTTTTAGATTTTTTTTGGGGGGGGGGCAAATTTCCAAAAATGATAAATTCAGTTGCACAAAACTGTGTCATCTTTATTTTCTGTAAACTTAGTTTTTACTTCAAGCTCCGCATCTGCAGAAAACATCAGGTGAATTCAGTTACGTTAATGATTACTCAGTCATTTAATGCTTAAGGGAAATAGGCCTGAAATTCCTGCTCCAGTCACAGGCTTCACGAATTTGACTTCTCTTCATGCTTCTCTTATAGGCACATGGAGCTTTTGGATATTTCTCTGTGGTCTTTAGGGATCCATAGTCTTGAGTCCCTCTCTGCCTTCACTATTTTAACCCTGCTGTTGTCAGAACATATGTGGGATAAGTGTACTGAAGTCTGCACAAAGGTTGTTGTCTTCTTGATTTATGCATGTGAAACGAGGCCCCAGACCTAGTGGACTGATTATTCTTCCCTCCTTACTCTTAAAGGGTAGGAATGGAGTCAAGCAGTTGAAATGACCACATTTTCTCTGATTCTAGTAAGGTTATTAATCAAATTTATTTCCCTTTTCAGGTCACTAGGCAAACATTCTTCCAAACTTATCAGTTTTTTAAAAAAATATTTTATTTATTTATCAGAGAGAGAGAGAGAGAGAGAGCATAAGCAGGAGGAGTGGCAGGCAGAGGGAGAAGCAGGCTTCCCGCTGAGGAAGGGGCCCATTGTGAGACTCCATCCTAGGACCCTGGCATCATGACCTGAACCAAAGTCTGATGCTTAACCCAACTGAGCCACCCAGGCATCCCTAAACCTACTGGTTTTTGATATTTAAAAAGCCACATCTCACCGAGCTATTGTATATGGCATGGATTTACAAAAGTATACACTGAGGTTAAAAATACATATAACTAGATAAAAGGTGACTAGAATTCTTTGTGTCTGGCTGTGATTTGGCTCTGACTAGTGGGTAAAGGTAGTTGGGGGTGGGGTGGGTGGTGAGCACCAAGTCAGTGTGTGTGAAGTTCATTCTACTGCATGTGCACTCCTATTTAGCATCACTCAAATTCCAAACTGAAAAAGCTGCCTCCAATGCAAAAGTAGAAGTTTGATTTATCCTTGGATAAGTGGTTTTCTGAGTGGTTTCAGGAAGTGGCAGAGGAGGCTGTTAGAGAGAATTCTCACCCACCTCCTTCATGTCAGCCTTATCGCATCCATATTTAGTTCAGTCTTTTAAGTCTTTTACATATTGTGAATCTATGTGGGATTTAAGTAGAATGCTGCTAGTGAAAATAGTTTGAAAAATCCTTGTATCTAAATAGGATTATACAAAAGGTTTTTCAAACAGCCTGTTCTAGTGAGTAATGTTTCACCTGTAATCAAACACTGCTTAACCAGAACCAGCTTCCACTCTTAGCTGTGAACGAACGATTCAGCAATAGTCTTCTAAATCAGTGAAAGACTCTCCCAAGTTCTCATATCTGTGCCTGTTTGTTTCAGCTCTGGGAAGTTGAGTTCAAGAGACTTGTAATCCATTTCCTTTCAGTCCTTGCTCCCCACATAACCCCATAAGCTACTTGCTTATAGGGCTTTATCATTTTTACTGCTCTTTTTCCTCTTGAGAGAGACAGAGAGAATTAGACAAACAAACAAAAAAAGCCTTTCCCATGCTCAGTTGAGTATTCCCATTCCTGCTGACTGCAAACAGATATGATACATCTGGGTGTTTTGGCCAGTTACAGTGTAACTACTCATACCTTGGCTCACACACCCCACATTTGTCACCTGGAACCTTGTGCTAGCCTCCAAAGTGGCCCCTTTCCTTTACTGCTCCTTGATATTGCTCACTTCTAAAATGTCACTCAAGTGTTCTTTTTCTAAAATGTACCTCTAATCATCTTGCTCCTAAAAATGGAAAGATTTAAAAAGATTTTGTATTTTAATGGCTATCAGACACATGAAAAAATGTTCATCATCACTAGCCATCAGGGAGATTCAAATTAAAACCACACTGAGATACCACCTTACACCAGTTAGAATGGCCAAAATTAGCAAGACAGGAACATGTGTTGGAGGGGATGTGGAGAAAGGGGAACCCTCTTACACTGTTGGTAGGAATGCAAGTTGGTGTAGCCACTTTGGAGAACAGTGTGGAGATCCCTTAAGAAATTAAAAATAGAGGTTCCCTATGACCCTGCAATTGCATTCCTGGGTATTTACCCCAAAGGTACAGATGTAGTGAAAAGAAGGGCCATCTGTACCCCAATGTTTATAGCAGCAATGGCCACGGTCACCAAACTGTGGAAAGAACCAAGATGCCCTTCAACGGACGAATGGTTAAGGAAGATGTGGTCCATATACACTATGGAGTATTATGCCTCCATCAGAAAGGATGAATTCCCAACTTTTGTAGCAACATGGATGGGACTGGATGAGATTATGCTGAGTGAAAGAAGTCAAGCAGAGAGAGTCAATTATTATATGGTTTCACTTATTTGTGGATCAAATAGCATGGAGGACAAGGGAAGATGGGGAGGAGAAGAGAGTTGAGGGAAATTGGAAGGGGAGGTGAACCATGAGAGACTATGGACTCTGAAAAACAATCTGAGGGTTTTGAAGGGGCGGGGGGTGGGAGGTTGGGGGAACCAGGTTGTGGGTATTGGAGAGGACACAGATTGCATAGAGCACTGGGTGTAGTGCAAAAACAATGAATACTGTTGTGCTGAAAATAAATTAAAATAAATAAATAAATAAACACTTAATAAAAACACAAACAAACCACATTGAGTTACCACGTTATACCAGTTAGAATAGCCCAAACTAACAAGACAGGAAACAACATGTGTTGGAGAGGATGTGGAGAAAGGGGAACCCTCTTACACTGTTGGTGGGAATGCAAGTTGGTGCAGCCACTTTGCAAAACAGTGTGGAGATTACTTAAGAAATTAAAAATAGAGCTTCCTTATGACGCTGCAAATGCACTACTGGTATTTATTTCAAAGATACTGATGTAGTGAAAAGAAGGGCCATCTGTACCCCAGTGTTCATAGTAGCAATGGCCATGGTCACCAAACTGTGGAAAGAACGAAGATGCCCTTCAGCGGACGAATGGATAAGGAAGATATAATCCATATATCTATGGAGTATTATGCCTCCATCAGAAATGATGAATACCCAACTTTTGTATCAATATGGATAGGACTGGAAGAGATTATGCTGAGTGAAATAAGTCAAGCATCATATGGTTTCACTTACCTGTGGAGCATAAGGAATAACATGGGACATTGGGAGATGGAGAGAAGTAAGATGGGGGAAATTGGAGGGGGAGACAAACTCTGAGAAACTGTGGACTCTAAGGAAAAAACTGAGGGTTTTGGAGGGGAAGGGTAGGGGGGGTTGGGTGTGCCTGGTGGTGGATATTATGGAGGGCACGTATTGCATGGAGCACTGGGTGTGGTGCATAAACAATGAATTTTGGAACACTGAAAAGAAATAAAATAAAATGGAAAAAAAAGGTTAAAAAAAGATTTTGTATTTTGCATTTTTTAAAAGATTTTATTTGCACTCATACGAAAGAGAGAATGAACAAGTGAGGGGGAGGGAGAAGCAGATTCCCCGCTGAGCAGGAAGCACAATGCTCAGGATCATAACCTGAGTGGAAAGCAGTTGCTTAACTGACTGAGCCACCCAGGTACCCTGGCTTTGCATTTTTAGAAGATATTCAAATTCTTGGCCTTGGATCACAAGATCTTTAATGATTTCCAGCAGAATGCAGTGATTAACAATTATTCTGTGTCTCACATGCCAGCAGTATGATAGGTTCCTCACCATCATTTCAACTTTACAACTCTGGGTGGTAGTGGTTTTAACTTCACTCTAAAATGAGGAAAGCAGAGCTTAGAGAGATGACTTTTCCAACAGTTAAAGAATAACATGATTCCTTCTATCACTGGTCCTCCCTATGTACCCTGATGTACTCCAAACACTGCAGTCTTCCCTGAGACCAGCACTGAAATATTCACTGTCACCTGTCAGGTCTCTTTTCCTTACTCATGCCAGGTCCCCAGCCTGTAATGCGAAGAAATTTCATTCCCTGAGCAATCATTAATTAAGCCTCAAGATCCAGACCACCAGTTCCTTTCTCTGTTTCACTGTTTTGTCCCTTGAGGCACAACTAGATATACCTTTCCTTGTGAACCAGGAGCCCTCTATGGACAAGTCACATGGTTAGATGGTGAATCCAATGTATGAAAAGGGTCCTGTTCCTCATGCCTCACTCAGGGACTATTAATTCCATCAGCAGGTGATCATTTCAGTCAACTGAGGAAGAATAGAATATAGAGGAACTTTAGCTTGCTGTGGTATTCCCACTGTAGACCATCAAATACCTGCTGATACTGTCCTTCTATATTTTATTTCTTCTAGCTAATCAATTAATTAATTGAAAGCTTTTCTTTGAGTGAGAGAGCATGGGCATGAACAGGAGGAGGGGCAGAGGGAGAGGAGAAGCAGGATCCCAACTGAGCAGGGAGTCCAATTCAAGGCTTGATCTAAGGAATCTAAGACCTGAGTCTAAGGCAGATGTTTAACTGATTGAGCCAACTGGTGCCCCTATTTTTAATTTTTTTGAATTAATAAAAAAATTAAAATTTTATTTCTTAAAAAAAGTATTTTTACTGTATTGACAGCAATGTGCTCGCACAGGAAGTAGTTGATGTTTATATATTCAGACATCCAAGGAGACGTTTATTTTCTAGCTGTGTTTTTTTAATGAAAAAATTTTAATTGTGGTAAAATAAAAACACAAGATTTACTATCTTTATTTTTAAGTATACAGTTCAGTAGTGTTAAGCACTTTCACATTGTGCAATCTTCAGAACTTTTATGTCTTACAAAACCGAAACTCTCTATCCCTTAAATAACTCCCAATTCTCTGTCACCCATGCTGCGGTCTGATGATCACTATTCTACTTTCAGTTTCAATGAGTTTGACTACTCTAGGTACTTCATATAAATGGAATTCTACAGTGTATTCGTCTTTCTGTGCCTGACATAGTTCACTTAGCACTATGTCCTCAAGGTTTATTCATATTACAGCATATGTCAAAGTTTCCTTCCCTTTCAAGGCCGTATAATATACTCCATTGTTTGTGTATGTCACATTTAGATAATCCACTCTTCTGATAATGGACAGTTGGATTTCTTCTACCTTTTGGCTACTGTGAAAAATACTGCTATCAACATGGGAGTACAAATGTCTCTTTGTGATCCTACTTTCAGTTATTTTGGGTATATACCGTGAAATGGAACTTCTGGATTATATAGTAATTCTATTTCAGTTTTTTTGAGGAACTGCCATACTGTTTTCATAGTGGCTACACCATTTTACATTCTTTTTAAAAAAATTTTTATTTTTTTAAACATATAGTATATTTTTATCCCCAGAGGTACAGGTCTCTGAATCGCCAGGTTTACACACTTCACAGCACTCACCATAGCACATACCCTCCCCAATGTCCATAACCCCACTACCCTCTCTCAACCCCCCTCCCCTAGCAACCCTCAGCTTGTTTTGTGAGAATAAGAGTTAGTTATGATTTGTCTCCCTCCTGATCCCATCTTTTTTTTTTTTAAAGATTTTATTTATTTATTTGACAGAGAGAGATCACAAGTAGGCAGACAGGCAGGCAGAGAGAGAGAGAGGAGGAAGCAGGCTCCGTGCTGAACAGAGAGCCCGATGCGGGACTCGATCCCAGGACCCTGAGATCATGACCTGAGCCAAAGGCAGCGGCTTAACCCACTGAGCCACCCAGGTGCCCCTCCTGATCCCATCTTGTTTCATTTATTCTTTTCCTACCCTCCAAACCCCCCACATTGCATCTCCACTTCCTCATATCAGGGAGATCATATGATAGTTGCCTTTCTCCGATTGACTTATTTTGCTAAGCATGATACCCTTTAGTTCCAACCACGTCGTCGCAAATGGCAAGATTTCATTTCTTTTGATGGCTGCATAGTATTCCACTGTGTATATATACCACTTCTTCTTTATCCATTCATCTGTGGATGGACATCTAGGTTCTTTCCATAGTTTGGCTATTGTAGACATTGCTGCTATAAACATTTGGGTGCATGTGTCCCTTTGGATCACTACGTTTGTATCTTTAGGGTAAATACCTAGTAGTGCAATTGCTGGGTCATAGGGTAGTTCTATTTTCAACATTTTGAGGAACCTCCATGCTGTTTTCCAGAGTGGTTGCACCAGCTTGCATTTCCACCAACAGTGTAGGAGGGTTCCTTTTTCTCCGCATCCTCGCCAGCATCTGTCATTTCCTGACTTATTAATTTTAGCCTATCTGACTGGTGTGAGGTGATATCTCATTGTGGTTTTGATTTGTATTTCACTGATGCTAAGTGATGTGGAGCACTTTTTCATGTGTCTGTTGGCCATTTGGATGTCTTCTTTGCAGAAATGTCTGTTCATGTCTTCTGCCCATTTCTTGATTGGATTATTTGTTCTTTGGGTGTTGAGTTTGCTAAGCTCTTTATAGATTTTGGACACTAGCCCTTTATCTGATATGTCATTTGCAAATATCTTCTCCCATTCTGTCAGTTGTCTTTTGGTTTTGTTAACTGTTTCCTTTGCTGTGCAAAAGCTTTTGATCTTGATGAAATCCCAATAGTTCATTTTTGCCCTTACTTCCCTTGCCTTTGGTGATGTTCCTAGGAAGATGTTGCTGCAGCTGAGGTCGAAGAGGTTGTTGCCTGTATTCTCCTCAAGGATTTTGATGGATTCCTTTCTCACATTGAGGTCCTTCATCCATTTTGAGTCTATTTTCATGTGTGGTGTAAGGAAATGGTCCAATTTCATTTTTCTGCATGTGGCTGTCCAATTTTCCCAACACCATTTATTGAAGAGGCTGTCTTTTTTCCATTGGACATTCTTTCCTGCTTTGTCGAAGATTAGTTGATCCTAGAGTTGAGGGTCTATTTCTGGGCTCTCTATTCTGTTCCATTGATCTATGTGTCTGTTCTCATGCCAGTACCATGCTGTCTCGATGATGACAGCTTTGTAATAGACCCTGAAGTGTGGAATTGTGATGCCACCAACTTTGGCTTTCTTTTTCAATATTCCTTTGGCTATTTGGGGTCTTTCTGGTTTCATATAAATTTTAGGATTATTTGTTCAATTTATTTGAAAAAATTGGATGTTATTTTGATAGGAATTGCATTAAATGTGTAGATTGCTTTAGGTAGCATAGACATTTTCACAATATTTGTTCTTCCAATCCAGGAGCATGGAACATTTTTCCATTTCTTTGTGTCTTCCTCAATTTCTTTCATGAGTACTTTATAGTTTTCTGAGTATAGATTCTTAGCTTCTTTGGTTAAGTTTATTCCTAGGTATCTTATAGTTTTGGGTGCAATTGTAAATTGGATGGACTCCTTAATTTCTCTTTCTTCTGTCCTGTTGTTGGTGTAGAGAAATGTAACTGATTTCTGTGCATTCATTTTATATCCTGACACTTTACTGAATTCCTGTACAAGTTCTAGCAATTTTAGAGTGGAGTCTTTTAGGTTTTCCACATATAGTATCATATCATATATGAAGAGTGATAGTTTGACTTCTTTGCCCATTTGGATGCCTTTAATTTCCTTTTGTTGTCTGATTGTTGAGGCTAGGACTTTTAGTACTAGCAGTGGTGATAATGGACATCCCTGCCATGTTCCTGACCTTAGCGGAAAAGCTTTCAGTTTTTCTCCATTGAGAATGATATTTGCAGTGGGTTTTTCATAGATGGCTTTGATAGTATTGAGGTATGTGCCCTCTATCCCTACACTTTGAAGAGTTTTGATCAGGTAGGGATGTTGTACCTTGTCAAATGCTTTTTCAGCATCTATTGAAAGCATCATATGGTTCTTTTTCTTTCTTTTATTAATGTGTTGTATCACATTGATTGATTTGTGGATGTTGAACCAAACTTGCAGCCCTGGAATAAATCTCACTTGGTCGTAGTGAATAATCCTTTTAATGTACTGTTGGATCCTATTGGCTAGTATTTTGCTGAGAATTTTCGCATCTTGTTCATCAAGGATATTGGTCTGTAGTTCTCTTGGTCTGTCTGGTTTTGGGATCAAGGTGTTGCTGGCCTCATAAAATGAGTTTGGAACTTTTTCTTCCATTTCTATTTTTTGGAACAGTTTCAGGAGAATAGGAATTAGTTCTTCTTTAAATGTTTGGTAGAATTCCCCTGGGAAGCTGTCTGGCCCTGGGCTTTTGTTGTTTGGAAATTTTTGATGACTGTTTCAATCTCCTTACTGGTTATGGGTCTATTCAGGTTTTCTATTTCTTCCTGTTTCAGTTGTGGTAGTTTATATGTCTCTAGGAATGCATCCATTTTTTCCAGATTGTCAAATTTGTTGGCGTAGAGTTGCTGATAGTATGTTCTTATAATTGTCTGTATTACTTTGGTGTTAGTTGTGATCTCTCCTCTTTCATTCATGATTTTATTTATTTGGGTCCTTACTCTTTTTTTTTTGATAAGTCTGGCCAGGGGTTTATCAATCTTATTAATTCTTTCAAAGAACCAGCTCCCATTTTCATTGATTTGTTCTATTATTTTATTTATTTATTTATTTATTTTTGGTTTCTATTTCATTGATTTCTGCTCTGATCTTTATGATTTCTCTTATCCTCCTGGGTTTAGGGTTTCTTTCTTGTTTTGTTTTGTTTTCCAGCTCCTTTAGGTGTAGGGTTAGGTTGTGTACTTGAGACCTTTCTTGTTTCTTGAGAAAGGCTTGTACCGCTATATGTTTTCTTCTCAGGACTGCCTTTGCTGTGTCCCACAGATTTTGAACAGTTGTGTTTTCATTATCATTTGTTTCCATAAATTTTTTCAATTCTTCTTTGATTTCCTGGTTGACCCATTCATTCTTTAAAAGGATGCTGTTTAGTCTCCATGTATTTGGGTTCTTTCCAAATTTCCTCTTGTGATTGAGTTCTAGCTTCAGAGCCTTGTGGTCTGAAAATATTCAGGGAATCATCCCAATCTTTTGATACCAGTTGACCTGATTTATGACCCAGGATGTGATCTATTCTGGAGAATGTTCCATGTGCACTAGAGAAGAATGTGTATTCTGTTGCTTTGGGATGAAATGTTCTGAATATATCTGTGATGTCCATCTGGTCTAGTGTTTCATTTAAGGCCTTTATTTCCTTGTTGATCTTTTGCTTGGATGATCTGTCCATTTCAGTGAGGGGAGTGTTAAAGTCCACTACTATTATTGTATTATTTTTGATGTGTTTCTTTGATTTTGTTATTAATTGGTTTATATAGTTGGCTGCTCCCACGTTGGGGGCATAGATATTTAAAATTGTTAGATCTTCTTGTTCGACAGATCCTTTGAGTATGATATAGTGTCCTTCCTCATCTCTTATTATAGTCTTTGGCTTAAAATCTAATTGATCTTATATAAGGATTGCCACCCTTGCCTTCTTCTGATGTCCATTAGCATGGTAAATTGTTTTCCACCCCCTCACTTTAAATCTGGAGTTGTCTTCGGGTCTAACATGAGTTCCTTGTAGGCAACATATAGATGTTTTTTTTTTTTTAATCCATTCTGATATCCTGTGTCTTTTGATTGGGGCATTTAGCCCATTAACATTCAGGGTAACGATTGAGAGATATGAATTTAGTGCCATTGTATTGCCTGTAAGGTGACTGTTACAGTATATTGTCTCTGTTCCTTTCTGATATACTACTTTTAGGCTCTCTCTTTGCTTAGAAGACCCCTTTCAATATTTCCTGTAGAGCTGGTTTGGTGTTTGCAAATTCTTTCAGTTTTTATTTGTCCTGGAAGCTTTTTATCTCTCTTTCTAGTTTCAATGAAAGCCTAGCTGGATATAGTATTCTTGGCTGCATGTTTTTCTCATTTATTGCTCTGAAAATAACATGCCAGCTCTTTCTGGCCTGCCAGGTCTCTGTGGATAAGTCTGCTGTCAATCTAATATTTTTACCATTGCATGTTACAGACTTCTTTTCCCGGGCTGCTTTCAGGATTTTCTCTTTGTCACTGAGACTTGTAAATTTTACTATTAGGTGATGGGGTATGGACCTATTCTTGTTGATTTTGAGGGTGGTTCTCTGCACCTCCTGATTTTGATACTTGTTCCCTTTGCCATATTAGAGAAATTCTCTCCAATATACCTTCTTCTCCCCTTCTTCTTCTGGAATCCCAATTATTCTAATGTTGTTTCATCTTATGGCGTCACTTATCTCTCGAATTCTCCCCTCATGGTCCAGGAGCTGTTTGTCCCTCTTTTCCTCAGCTTCTTTATTCTCTGTCACTTGGTCTTCTATATCACTAATTCTTTCTTCTGCCTCATTTATCCTAGCAGTGAGAGCCTCCATTTTTGATTGCACCTCATTAATAGCATTTTTGATTTCAACTTGGTTAGATTTTAGTTCTTTATTTCTCCAGAAAGGGTTTTTATTTCTCCAGAAATAAAGTTCTTTTATTTCTCCAGAGAGTGTTTCTCTAATATCTTCCATGCCTTTTTCGAGCCTGGCTAGAACCTTGAGAATTGTCATTCTGAACTCTAGATCTGACATATTACCAATGTCTGTATTGACTAGGTTCCTAGCCTTCAGTAGTGCCTCTTGTTTTTTTTTTTTTTTTTTTTTTTTTGTGGTGAACTTTTCTGACTTGCCATTTTGTCCAGATAAGAGTATATGAAGGAGGGCACCTGGGTGGCTCAGTGGGTTAAGCCGCTGCCTTCAGCTCAGGTCATGGTCCCAGGGTCCTGGGATAGAGTCCCATATCTGGCTCTCTGCTCAGCAGGGAGCCTGCTTCCCTCTCTCTCTCTGCCTGCCTCTCTGTCTACTTATGATCTCTGTCTGTCAAATAAATAAAATCTTAAAAAAAAAAGATTATATGAAGGAGCAAGTAAAATACTAAAAGGGTGGCAAAGACCCAAGGAATATACGCTTTAACCAAATCAGAAGAGATCCCAAATCGTGGGGGGAGAAAGGGGATAAAAAGAGGTTCAGGAAAAAAAAAGAATCAAGAAAAGAAAACGAATAAAGAAAAATATAAAAAAGAAAAAATATATATTAGATAAACTAGTTAAAAAATGTTAAAAAAGAAAAGGGTAAAAGTTAAAAAAATTTAGCAGAAGAAGAAAAAAATAGAAAAGAAAATTAAATTAACTGCAAGACTAAAAAATCATGGGGAGAAAGCCATGAGTTCCATGCTTTGCTTTTTCCTCCTCTGGAATTCCATTGTTCTTTTTGGTATTGGACCTGCACTCCTTGGTAGGTGAACTTGGTCCTGACTGGATTTCTTGTTCATCTTCTGGGGGAGGGGCCTGTTGTAGTGATTCTCAAGTGTCTTTGCCCCAGGCGGAATTGTACCACCTTTACCAGGGGCTGGGCTGAGTAATCAGCTCAAGTTTGCTTTCAGGTGCTTTTGTTCCCTGAGCACTTTCCGTAGAGTTCCAGAGGACAGGAATGAAAATGGCGGCCTCCTGGTTTCCGGCCCAGAGGAGCTGAGAGATGGAGGTCCCACTCCTCATTGTGCCCTCAGCAATAGCGCCCAATAACTCCCCTCTCCCTGGCCTCCGGCCGCACTCTGAGCTCAGCCAGCCTGCAACCAGTTCAAGGTAAGCCCAGCTGAGAGGTCGCTCCTCGGCTCTGCCTCTGTAGCCGGCTTCCCCGTTCTAATACCTGCAAGCCTTGCGACACTCAGACACCCCCTTCTGTGACCCTGCGGGACCTGAGGCCAAGCTGACCCCACGTGGGCTTCACCCCGATTTAGCCTCTGGAGTGATGTCTGTCTGTGGAACAGACTTTTTTTTTTTTTTTTTAAAGATTTTATTTATTTATTTGACAGAGAGAGATCACAAGTAGGCAGACAGGCAGGCAGAGAGAGAGAGAGGAGGAAGCAGGCTCCCCGCCGAGCAGAGAGCCTGACGTGGGACTCGATCCCAGGACCCTGAGATCATCACCTGAGCCGAAGGCAGCGGCTCAACCCACTAAGCCACCCAGGCACCAGGAACAGACTTTTAAAAGTCCTGATTTAGTGCTCCGTTGCTCTGCCGATTGCCAGGAGCCGGCCCCTCCCCCCGGGGTCTATCTTCCCTTTGCTTTGGATTCACTTCTTCGCCAGTCCTACCTTTCAGAAAATGGTTGATTTTCTGTTTCTAGAATTGCTGTTTTTCTTCCCTTCGATCTCCTGTTTATTTGTAGGTGTTTGCAATCTTTAGATAAGCTATCTAGCTGATCTCCTGCTACATGATGGAGTCTCAGCCTGCTACTTCTCAGCCATCTTGACTCCTCCCACCATTTTACATTCTTACTAGCAGTGCACCAGGGTTCCAGTTACTCCATATCCTCTCCAACAGTTGTCATTTTGTTTTTGTCTGTTTTATTTATTTATTTTTTTAATATATAGTAGTCATCCTAATGGGTGTGCTATATGTGATTTTGAATCAGGAGAAACTCTCTCTAAAAGATTAGATACTTTGTACTATGGGCCTCTCTGACTCAAAGGTTACATATAATACAAGATTGACAATTATTATCCTCTGCTATTTTTATGAATAAAACCAATGTTCATTAAAAAAGGCATAGTTGAGTAGACAAAGAAAAGCTAAAATCTTTGTCCACGCTAGTAGTGTTTGTGTGAAACCAGAGAGTTTGGCCACAAAAACATAGCCCATAAACTAATACCCTCCTGAAAGTATCTTCCCCTAGGAGCAGTCTTTGTCTAGCAGGGACTAAGCCCTTAGGGTGATAACTTTGGGACTCTGATAAGGTATTAGCTGTTGTCAAACTCCCCAGCTAAGCCAAGAGTTTCTGGGGGACAGGGGTTGTTCATGTGAATTTGTATTCCCTTAGTGCCTGACATTGTGCAAGGCCTGTACTAATTAATAAAAAATATATATATGTTTGGTGTCTACTATATGCCAGTTGGCCATTTTGAGAGTTAGGGGTGATATGGTGGTGAATGAAATGGACAAAATCTCTGCCCTCATAGACCTTAGTATATAGTGTTGGGGACTACCTATAAATACATGGTATGTGTGTATATATATATACACACACATACATACATATACAATCTATATATTGTTTTCCAATATATATATCTATATTTCCACGGATTGAATGCCATGGGTGAAAAAAAATATATTATTATATATATATATTATATTTTATATTTATATATAAAATATATATTATATATTATATTATATATAATAAATACAATAATATTATATAATATAATATATTAATAATAATATAATAATATAATACATATATTATATTATATTTATAATTATAATTATTATATATAATATAATATAATATTATAATATATATTTTATATTATATAATATATATTATAATTATTTTATATATATATATATATTTATATATATATAATGCCATGGAAAAAATAAAGCAGGAGGAGAAACTGGGTGACTCAGTTGGTTAAGAGTCTGCCTTTGGGGAAGCCTGGGTGGCTCAGTGGGTTAAAGCCTCTGCCCTCATCTCAGATCATGATCCAAGGGTCCTGGAATCAAGCCCCGCATCTGGCTTTCTGTTCAGCAAGGAGCCTGCTTCTTTTCTTCTCTTTGCCTGCCTCTTTGCCTACTTGTACTCCCTGTCTATCAAAAAAAAAAAAAAAAAAAGTCTGCCTTTGGCTCAGGTCATGATCCTGGGGTTCTGGGATCGAGTCTTATATTAGGCTCCCTGTTCAGTGTGGAGTCTGCTTCTTCCTCTCCCGCTGCCACTGCTCATGCTTGCTTCTATTTCTCAAATAAAAAAAATTAAACAACAACAACAAAGTAGGAAATGGGAATAGTGAGTGGCAAGATGGGGGTAGGTACAGTTTTGAACTGGGTTCAGGAAAGGCTCACCAAGGCATGGCATTTGGCTACATACTCAATGGAAAAAAGGGAGTGAGGTATGCTGATTGCTTTCTAGGGGAAGTGTATTCTAGGTAGACAGTACATGGGCAGAAAGCCTGAGATGAGAGTGTGTTTGGTGTGTTGGAAAGAGCAAGAAGACCAGTGTGTCTAGAGCAGAGTGAGTCAGAGGTAGAAGGAGAAGGAGTCAGATACCTAATAGGGAGTCAGACTACACAGGTCTGGCTGCCATCTGCCATTAAGAGAACTTTGGATTGGGAAGACTTTGGTAGGATAAAGGTTTGGTTTTGAGCAGAAGAGAGACAAGATCTGACCTACATTTACATGGATCACTCTGGCTACTGTGTTGAGAATAGAATGGGGGTCAAGGGTGAAAGTAAACCCTCAAAAGGTATTTATTGGTTGATTGAAATGGAGTTTGTGTGTTTGGACTTGGGTGTTCTATGAAGGGAAGGCAGGATTGGCAGTTTCACAAAATAGACCACACAAAGTCAAAAGATGTCAGGCCTCAGCAAACTGTTTATGGATGACCCAGGTAAGGGGGCACGAGTCAGAGAGTACAACATGAAGTCTGTAAGAATGGCCTGGCACCTTCAGGATGGTGCCTGTTGTCTGCTTTGGGCTTTAGGCAGTCAATCTATTGCAGGTTCTGTGATCTGAGCAACATTTTGTGATTGGCAAAGGGACAATTGCCCACAGAGGAGCTCTATTTCTGAGTGAATGGGTCAGACCCACCTTTGATGAATTTCTGCAGATCTTAGGTCTGAGAAAATTTGAGCAAAATGTCAATGGGTTCTCAGTGGTGGCCATGGGTGGCAGACCACAGCTGGGTAGTTCCCACCAGAGAAGTTCTTTATTCCTTCATTAGTGTTAATGAAACTCACGCTGGTGAAGGGAAATCACGTGATGAGACCACAGCTAATTCACCAAAAGTGCTACTCACTTGAGCTGCAAAGCTGTCTGTAACCTTTAATCTTGGGCCTATGCCTCAAGGAAATAAACCCCAAAGCAACCATCAGAAAGGTAACTTGCAAGGGCGTCTTTTGAATTTAAAAGGGCATTTAACTGAGGGTCTTCCAAATGTTTGAGAAGAAAATTCTAGTTAAACAAATAGTCAAACACGGTATTTTAAGGAGGTAGAAAACTACAAAGAAGTAAAAGCTCTGTTTAGGTAAACAATGCACAACACAAAATAGAATATTCCTACAATTGTACCTGTACTCATCAAATGGATTTAGAGAAATGGAAACAGAGTTGGTGAATGAATTTAGAGAAATAAAAGGTATTTTTTAAGCTCATTGCATTCATTTATGGAAAGTGGTTAGATTATAAGCATAAGTATAAAAATAATAAAGTCTCCAGAAGCAATTGGGGATAGATATTGGATGTGCAGAATAAGGCTACTTGCCTTTTATCCTCTTATATTATTTAGATGTTTATTGCCATTCAATCCCATTCAGTCCCATCTTCATCCTTAAATATGGCCCATTCACTGCATGCTAAGACCAGGAAGAAGCAAGTGAAGGTGAGGGCCATTGATTGTTACTCTCAAAAGCCCACTAAAGTAGGTGGGAAATTTCTGGGTAGTCTGTGTACTTGGTCACTGATGAGTTGCTTGGGTCCAAAGATCATGTACAGCTTGGACTACTACTTGACTTTTATTTATATTATGGCAGTTGAAAGTAGTAGCAAATTTTATTAGCAAAGTTCCTCTTTTGAGTAGAAGACTTATTTATATATTATAAAAATACATGCTTTTGTTCTCTAAGGCATTCCATAAACTTGTTTGGAAAATGTTTTCTGTAATTTTAAAAATGTAGACAACCAGGGATGTCAGGATTTGTAATTAATTTTACTTTCTTCTTTAAATTTTTCTGTACCATTAAAAATTTTAAAAGCAATGAATATATTGTTTTCCTTACAGAAGGTAAATTTGTTCCATTTGAAAGGAAAAAAGAGTACCTATTTGGTAGTTTTATTTTCCTTAAACTGGTCCTTATAAAGATTACTAAATTGACTACACAACATTAAAAGTCTCTATGTGACAAACTGCTTCAACACCCACCATAAGCAATATTTAAAGACAGGTGACAAACTGATAGATACCATCAGTTGGTATCTCTAATACACACAGATATTTTATACATCACTAAGAAATGATGAGAAAAGTTCCAGAACTATAAGTAGACAATTTGAATGGCA
The DNA here is from genome assembly GCF_011764305.1 of Mustela putorius furo. Lineage (NCBI taxonomy): Eukaryota > Metazoa > Chordata > Mammalia > Carnivora > Mustelidae > Mustela > Mustela putorius. The sequence goes on from NW_025421987.1 coordinate 28,422,084, forward strand.
ATAGAATGGCAATAGCATGAAAGAAGTTAACCTTATTTGTGGTTAAATAAATATAAATTAGAAGACAAGCTATTGGTTTTCGTCTATTAACGTAGGGAAGATTAATTGCTAATATTTATTATTTGTTACAGTCAGAGACTGTAGGCATTCTCATACACACTAACAAGAATTAAAATTGGTACAAATTGAGAACAATATCTACTAAAGTTTTAAATGCGAATATCCTTTGACCCACACACTATACTTCTGATCAATTTCCTAGGGAGGTAACTGTAAAGTTTTATACAGGCTTAATGGTTAGATTGCTTGTTGTAGAACTGTTACATTTTACAGCAAGTAAAAAGGTATTGAGAATTACACAATCGAATGCCACAGCTCCAGATCTGAGGGAGAAGAGAACATGGGGGTGGGGGGAGATCTTGAACAAACACTCTAAGCCCAGAGTGTTGCCGTTCCTGCTCGGTGGGTTGCCTGCAGGACTGGGCTCAGGATTACCAGACCTTCTAATTTTTCAAGATAGGGCCCAAATTTGGATTTTTACATAACATTTTCCATATTTAAAAATGTGAGCCATTTAGTCAAAAGTTAAAAAAAAAAACTATATAGACTAACATGGTTTGGATACTAGACTTGGGCCAATCTGTTTCAACCCTTGATGTATATCTACCTACTTATACATTTTTACTTCTAATATTTGTGTAATGTACAGAAGGGCAAAAATAACATGTCATGTTTAAAAAGTAATTTTAAAAACCCCAATCATGTTACTCTTACCCTCCTTGAGAAAGACCATTACTGAAATCTGTGTGCTCCACTGCAATCACATTTGACTCACTTCGCTTCAGAGAATGTCACTGCTTTGAATTTAGTTTTAATTCCCTGTTTTTTCTAAAATATATTTTTAGCACCTATTTTTACAAACATTATGTTGCTTTTTTTTTTCCCTCTTTTGCCTGAAAAGCTCTTATCTCAGTCCATTTCTGCCTTGGCCCTGTGTAAAGCAAGCTCTGCTCTCTGGAGCCCCCAGGGAGGCAGAAGGGGAGAGAGGATGTCCAGATGCTTACCCTGCTGCCTTGGGGTGGCTCATAAGCCAAGTTGTCCTCCTCCATTTCTGGCCCTGGGAACACCTACTTCAAAGCTCTTAATATGAAAACTGAGATCAAAGCTATAACTCCCTGTCATTTTTTTTTCCCCACCTGCCATTTGGACTCTGATTTTCCTTAGGTAAAATGTTTATTTTTGAAAAACAAAAACCTACTTCTGTTTAGTGCTATTCACATCCATTTTGGTCTTGATTATTTGACCTGTTAGTTTCTAAGGACTGTTTCCTTGCCTTCCTTACCTCCCTGCCCGTGATGGTGTTTGGACAGGAGACCTGGTGTGGAGTGCTCATTGACCTGGGCATCTACTGAAGGTGCTCCCCCCTTCTGGGCAGCTCCTTGACAAGCTGGCTGGATATGTGACTGACTCATAGGTGTTGCTTCATAAATGGCTGCTGAGCAGATGGAAGGATGTTTATTGTTTGGGACTACAGTTCTGCCAATCTGCCCAAATTGGTGCATTAAGTATGTTCACAGAGGTATAAAAATAATAATAATATTCATAGTAATATCCCATGCAAGTGAGCATATACTCTGTAATAATCTCTTTCAATGTTTATGACAACCTTGTAAAGGAGGTCCTACATTACTCCCATTTTGCAGATGAGGAAATAGAGGCACAGAGAGGTAAAGCAATTGTATAAGGTCACAGAGCAGGCTGGATGCAGACATGGGATGCAAACTCAGTTCCTTTCGACTCCCCGGCCTGAACCTGTGACCACTGTGAGATGCAGTCTTCTTTCAGATCATTTGAATCCTTTTGGAATTAAAGGAACAGCCATGAGTTCTACTCCTACCCCCCAGGAGTAGCTTCCTTGGCTTCTCCAGTCAGAGACTCTTTTTGCTCTGAAACTCCTACCTGGGACACTTACTTGCCTCAAGTCTCTCTTCCTGGTACTTTTCATGGATACCTATCTGTTTTCTCTGTATTTTCAGCATTGCAAAGCAGAGGCCAACGCTTTAACTCTGGGAACATCAGTCATGCCCAGCAAAATGCTTCCCACTAGCAAGCCTGATAAAGGTTATTTCCTCCTTCCCCACCACCATGCCCCTTTTTCAGTGTTAGCTGCCATAGTACACTTGGTATATTACTAATTTATTGCCATGTAACAAACCACCCCCAAACTTAGTGTCTTATAATCATAGCCATTTTATTAGCTCATGATTTTGTGGTCAGCACTTTGGGCTGGTATGCTCTGGAGTTATTTTGCTGTTGGACGTATCTTGTATCTGCACCAGGGCTGTGTGCTCGAAGATGGTCTTTCTCACGATTGGAGCAGACTGTCATCTGGGTAGGCTCAGGGGACTCATCAGAGTTGCTCTTCTCCACTGGTCTTTTGTCCTCCAGTAGTCTAGACTGGACTTCTTCAGTCAGCAGTCTTGGGGTTGTGTTCCAAAGGAGCAAAAGAAGAAGCATTTAATTCTTCCCCATTTTATTGGATACGGAAATTCAAGAACAGTCCACATTCAGTGAGTGAGAAACTGTTCTACCTCTTATTTTTTAAAAACGCTCACCCCTTTCACTTGTTTCTCACTGCCTTCATTCCCTGTTTCTGGCAACTACCAATCTGCTCTCTCTAACTGTGAGCTTGGGGTTTTTTTGGTTTTGTTTTAATTTCACAAATAAGAGATATTATACAGTATTTATCTTTGTGTGTCTAATTTATGTCAATTAGCACAATGCCCTTAAAGTCCATCCATGTTGTCATAAATGGAAAGATGTCATTCTTTTTTATAGCTGAAAAATATTCCACTATATATATAAACCACATTTTATTTATCTGTTCATTCATTGATGGACACTTAGGATGTTTCTACATCTTAGCTATTGTAAATAATGCTGCAATGAACATGGAGGTGCATACCTATTTTTGAGTTTGGCAGCATGAATTTATATTCCCATTAACAGTGCCCTTTTCTCCACATCCTGTTAAACACTTACGTCTTGTCTTTTTTTTTTTTTTTTTTTTTTTAATTTTTTATAAACATATATTTTTATCCCCAGGGGTACAGGTCTGTGAATCACCAGGTTTACACACTTCACAGCACACACCAAATCACATACCCTCCCCAATGTCTATAATCCCACCCCCTTCTCCCAAACCCCCTCCCCCCGGCAACCCTCAGTTTGTTTTGTGAGATTAAGAGTCACTTATGGTTTGTCTCCCTCCCAATCCCATCTTGTTTCATTTATTCTTCTACCCACTTAAGCCTCCATGTTGTCTTTTTGACAATAGCCATTCTAACAGGTGTGAGGTGATAGCTTATGGTAGTTTTGAGTTGCATTTCCCCAATGATTGATGATGTTGAACATTTTTTCATATACTTGGTGGCCACTTGTAAGTCTTCTTTGGAAAAATATCTATTCAGATCTTCTGTTCATTTTTAAATTGGATATTTTTATGCTATTGAGTTGTATGAGTTCTTTATATAGTTTGGGTATTAGCCTGTCTTCAGATACATGGTTTAAAAATATTTCCTCCCATTCAGTAAGTTGCCTTTTTGATTTTAGATGATTTCCTTTGCTTGCAGAAGATTTTTTTTAATATAATTTTTTATTTTTTATAAACATATATTTTTATCTCCAGGGGTGCAGAAGATTTTTAATTTGATGCAGTCCCACTTGTTTATTTTTGTTTTTGTTGCTTTAGCTTTAGGTTTGAGATTAAACAATCATTGCCAAGACCAGTGTTAAGGAGTTTACCATCTATGTTTTCTTCTAGTTTTATGGTTTTAGGTCTTACATTCAAGTCTTTAATCCACTTTGAATTAATTTTTGTGTGCAGTGTAGGATAATGGCCAAGTTTCATTCTCTTGCATGTAGCTATCCAGTTTTCCCACCTTTTATTGAAGGGACTGTCCTTTTCCCATTGTGTATTCTTGGATCCACTGTTATAAATTAATTGGCCATATATATGTAAGCTTTTTTCTAATATTTCTATCCTATTCCATTGATCTATGTGTCAGTTTTATGTCAATACCATACCGTTTTAGTTACTGTAGCTTTGTAATATCATTTGAACTCAGGGCGTGTGATGCCTTCAGCTTTGTTCCTCTTTCTCAAGATTGCTTTGGCTATTCAGGTTATTTTGTGATTCCATACAAATTTTAGGATTATCTGTTCTATTTCTGTGAAAAATGCCATTGGTATTTTGATAAGGATTGCATTGAGTCTGTAGTTTTCTTTGAGCAGTATGAACATTTTAACAATATTGATTCTTCCAATCTATGAGCACAGAATATCCTTTTATTTATTTGTGTCTTCTTCAATTTCTTTTATTAATGTGTTATAGTTTTCTGTTGACATGGTTATAGTCTGTGGTCTAAATAGTTGTGTAGTCTAAACAGTTGTGTGAGTATGTGTATATTTAAGTTAGTACTCTTATAACTCAATGGGAATAATTGTTTTGATGATTTCCTGAGATCTGACTTTGAAAAGGAAGGTTAGCCATATTGCTAGGAGTTGGTCCTTTATGGGGGAAACTTGATAGTCTGATCAAGCTTATGGCATAAACCCAGGAGTCCCATATTGGTAGGTAAGTCTAGGGAACTCTAGGGAAGGCTTAGAGGGAAAAATGAAAGAGGGAGCTGATTGTGATACTTTGAATTCACCTGGATCCAAACTTGGAATCTTAGATTATTCTTAAACCCAAACTGTCTTTCCCACATTTATTCCCTTTTAAACTTGAGTGACGATTCTTTTTTGGTCTAAGTATGCTGTTCTTTAAGTATTTACACAAAAATATGCCTGCCTTAGGCAATTTTATACCTCTATTCTTTTTTTTTTTTTAAACATTTTACTTATTTGTCAGATTGAGAGAGAAGAGAGAGCCAGAGCGAGAGAGCATGAACCACGCAGGGGGAGCAGCAGGCAGAGGGAGAGGGAGAAGCAGACTGCCTGCTGAGCCAGGAGCCCAATGTGGGGTTAGATCCCAGGACTCTGGGATCATGTCCTGAGCTGAAGCAGACACTTAACAGACTGAGCCACCACGGGTCCCGATTATACCTCTATTCTTGTTGAGAAATTACTAATAGTCAAGAAAAATGTTTTGGTTGACAATGCTGTGGAATAGTTGAGAATTGCTGCGAAACATGGTACTGAGATCAGGAACAGATCAAAGGCAATTCAACTGAATTCTAAAATTTGAAATGTAATAGCTGAAAGTAATTTTTTCTGCTTTTTTTTTTTTAAGATTTTATTTATCCATTTGACAGATAGAGACCACAAGCAGGCAGAGGCAGGCAGAGAGAGAGGAGGAAGCAGGCTCCCTGCCAAGCAGAGAGCCCGATGCGGGGCCTGATCCCAAGACCCTGGGACCACGACCCGAGCCGAAAGCAGAAGCTTCAACCCACTGAGCCACCCAGGTGCCCCATTTTTTCTGCTTTTTGACAAAACCCATTTCTAGAGAAAAAATAGCTACTGACATAATGCTTGTAGGACTATTATTTGTGAGGCAAGTCATCTTGAAAAGCAGTGTTTTATTAAGCATTTAGATTAGTAAATACAAGTTTATCAAGGTTTCTCATTGGATTGGTAATAGAAAATATCAACAGGGTTTTATGTTTTCATTATTGTCCTCGCAGACACCTTTTAGGAAGCAAGTATGTTGAAGTTACTCTCCCATATGCCAAAACCCCCCCAAAACAGAACTATTCCTGTTGAAGACAATTTCAGTAACAGAAGGTTTTGGATGTTCCCTTCTTAGATACCTTTTATCATGAGGCATTAAAACATTTTTGGTAGAGATTAAATTAATGCAATGTCACAGTAACATGGATTGCAAAATCTCGATTTCTGGTATGGGTTGAATTGTGACCCCCCTATCCTCCCCAAATTCTTTTTTTTTTTTTTTAAGATTTTATTTATTTACTTGAGAGAGTGAGAAAGTGAGAGAAAGCACACAGGTTGGGGGAGGAGCAGAGAGGGAAGGAGAAGGAGGTGAGAATCTCAAGCAGACTCCATGCTGAGCCAGATGTGGGAATTGATCTCACAACTCTGAGATCATGACCTGAGTTGAAATAAAGAGTGGGATGCTCAACTGACTGAGCTATCCAGACACGCCCCATGCCCCCAATTTCTAATGCTGAGATCCTAATCTTCAGTACCTCAGAATGTGACCGTATTGGTTGAAATAAGGTTGTTGCAGGTATAATTATCTAAGATGAGGTCATACTGGACTAGAGTGGGCCTCTAATCCAATATGACTGGTATCCTTAGAAAATGAATGCCATGTGGAGAGATAGAGGTATGCATTGAGGAAAGAAGATATGAAGGCACAGGAAGGTACATTCTACAAGGCAAGGAACATCTGAGATAATTAGAAGCTGGGAGAGGGGCATGGGACAGATTCTCACTCACACCCTCAGAAGAAACCAGTACAGCTGACACCTTGATCTTAGACTTCTAGCTTATAGGACTGGGGGACAACAATTTTCTGTTTTTTACTCGCCTAGTTTGTGGTATTTTGTTATGCTATCCCTAGTGAACAAATATAGTTGAAAAGCTCTGTGGAAAAGAAATGCATTCTTTGAAAAGTGGGAGTGAGTAGAGGAGAGCATGGTTGTGGCAAAATGCTGACAGATCCCAAAATCTTGAAATAAAAAAAGATGAATTTTCATTCAAAAAGGATGTTCTTTTTGAGGACCCTGAGACCTTCTTGAATGTTTTCCCCCTTTATTTCTTTCTAGTGTTCTTCTTTACCTCCTCTCTCCCTCTTTTTCTTGGTGCCACACATGCTGCATTCAATAAAACACCTTGACTTTCTGCAGGGCCCGGGGCAGGGCTGGGCAGTGAGGTGTGCATGGCTCAGACCATAGGGTGCACAGTGCAGCAGGTGTGGGGAACAGTCCTGTCATCCAGTTCTCAAGCACAGTATGCTACGTGCTATAGTGGAATACAACTACATAGGGAACTTAGGCTGCTTTCTGGAGCGACACCTTAGCTGATTTTCGTTAATCACAGAGAGCTTCCTGGAGGAATTAACTCCTAGAGTTGTTGAGACGTAAAGGATGAAGGCAAAATAGGTGGGGGAAAATGCTCCACACAGAATGAACAGCATGTGAAGAAGTCTGGAGGTGAAATTCATAGCTGTGTCTTCATGTAAGTTAGGAAACAGGGAGAGATGAGTCTGCAGAGGTTGGTGGAAGTCAGCCCACAAAATCTTGGAAGCCATAATACGTTTTTTGACTTGCCAAAAAAATGTGTGGGAGGGGACTTATGTTGAAGAGAGCAGTCATATTTGTGCTCCCTCTCCTATTTCCATCTACTTAGAGATGCAACTTGAACATAAGCAGAAACATTCCCTTCCACTCTGAACATAGAAAGATGATATCAATATATTAAAACTGCATTATTTAATACATTTTCATGCTTGAAAACAAGAAAGAAAGGAAAATCTCTATAAGTCAGAAATTCAGAAGTTTGCCAAAAAAATTAGAGAAGAGGCAAAAGATAGAAACCCACAACAGCAAGAGGGGCTGAAGCCGTTAGGATTTTAAGGGGCCAGGATTGGGGGCTGGAGCCTTTTGACATGTAGGAACAGGGCTGACATCCCATCTGCCCAGGCCTGGGGCTGAGAGGGGCCACCTGCTTTCAGCAGAATCCTGGAGTTCCTCTGTCACAGAGGAATAGGGTTTAGAAATGTGATCCTCTGTGTGCCAGGGTCCAAGCTGTCCCTGATGCAGGACAGGGGATGAGGCCACTGAAAAAGGACAAACCTTCAGGAGACTGTCACAATGCAGGATGCATTTAGGAGAAACCTGTGAAAGAAGAGCTTAGAGAAGAAGAATCTGAGGAAGAGTAAAACCATGAAAGAGACAAAAAGCAGAATAATTGGGACAACTGATACTGATATGTGAGGGGTTAGAGATCTAATATAGAAACAAAAAAGGGACTTGAAAATATATATTTATATTATTATCCAGGAGCCAAATTAAGAAATACCAACTATACAAAACCCAAAGATTAACCTAGAGAAGTCTCTTCAGAAGAATGTAGTACTAAAAATATACAGAAGAGGAATATCAAAGAAAAGTTAAGGCATAGAATAGATTCAGAAGTTCCAATGTACTTTTATTAAAATACATAGGGCAAAATTTTGAACAATAATATATGAATAAGAATTTTACATGGGAAAAGACAGATATGAATCCTTATGTTGAAAAATTTCTCAAGAAGTACTAAAGAAGACTAAAAAAGTCTGTATCTAGATATTACATTTCAAAGTTTGGAAGGTTAGATATAATGAGAATACTATAAAATTGGCCAGAGAGATAATACTAAAAAATGTACATTATAGCAATATTAAATTTCTCATCAATGTTAGATGACATGAATATAAAAATCCCTGTTAAAAACCTTCTTTAAAAAATATTTTATTTATTTATTTGACAGACAGAGATCACAAGTAGGCAGAGAGGTAGGCAGAGAGAGAAGGGGAAGCAGGCTCCCTGCTGAGCAGAGAGCCTGATTCGGGGCTCCATCCCAAGACCCTGAGATCATGACCTGAGCCGAAGGCAGAGGCTTTAACCCACTGAGCCACCCAGATGCCCCTAAAAACCTTTTAATACAGAAATATTTCGTATTCCAAATTATGCATCAGGAATTAGAGTTAAAGATATTTCCAGATTATAAAGACGCTGGAATTTGTCTTTTGCTGGAAGAACTAAAGTGCATATATCCCAGCAAGAAAAAGGCTTCAATTGGAGGGTGAAGAAGTTGGTAAAACACACTGTTGAATTAAAATTTGTACTGACTTTGAAAACAACACTAGGGAAAACATGGGTAACAACATGGGATTAAGATTATATCAGATTATCACATGGTCAATGTGAGGAGGAAATATTGAAGAAATTAAAATCATGCTAATTTTCTTCTCTTTCTTCTCAGGAAGAAGATAGAGTGAATAAATATAGACTTTATTAGAAAAATATATTTAAGAAAATGTGACAAAAATAAAGGACAATTATTAAAGAATCGAAAGGGTAGAAATTAAATATATTACTGTCCTAAGACATTCAAGAAAAATAACATAACAAAGTAAATTAAGTTAATAGAATGCAGGAAAGGAGAAAGAATAGAAACAAAGTGAAGGCCTAGTAAAGAGAAAGTACAGAATAATTTGTTGGAAACATGCACCCATACAACAGTAATCACAATAATGTGGACATGTTAACTGGCCCTGGAAATGCAGGAAACTTTTCTTTCCTGTTTATCCTAAATCCTTGTGGTTAAATCTCACATGCACAGGCATTTTTTTGTGAATAGAATACAGAGTCTCTCAGACTGGATTTTTAAAAGTCCAGCTACATGCTGGTAAAAAAAGAGACTCAACTAAAAAAATTCCCGAAAGGTTGAAAATCCAGGGGTGAAAAAAGATATGTTTTTTACTCAATTTGGCTATAAATCTAAGGCTCCTCCTAAAAATAAAGTCTATTAAAATTATATTTAAAAGGAGGATAGATTTCGGGATGCCTGGGTGGCTCAGTTGGTTAAGCAGCTGCCTTCGGCTCAGGTCATGATCCCAGTGTCCTGGGATCGAGTCCCACGTCGGGCTCCTTGTTCCGCGACGGGGAGCCTGCTTCTCCCTCTGCCTCTGCCTGCCTCTCTGTCTGCCTGTGCTCGCTCTCTCTCCCTCTCTCTCTGACAAATAAATTAATCAATTAATTAAAAAAAAAAGAGGATAGATTTCATATTAAGTATTTCTCCCCCAAACCCCCAAATCTTACAAAGGGTCAGAAGGAAATGGATTTGATAGATACGGTGGTAGTTTCATGTGTGTATGCATATGCTCAAACTCATCAAATTGTATGCATTAAATATGTGCCATTTTTCCTATGTCATTTGTACCTCAATAAAGCTGTTAAAAGTAAAAAATCTAGTATAGGAATATTAGAATTATAGATAATAAAATTCAGGGCAAAACATTTTAAAGTGGACAAGTTGACATTTCATATTGATAAGAGGAAAAATCTGCTAAAAAGATATGACAGTCTTTAACTGTTGTGAACCTTAAATATGACCTTAAATTATAAACAAACAGAATCTGATAGAACTCTAGTTGGGAATTTAAAATTATAGTGGGAGATCAAAATGAGACTATACCTCAACAACAAGAAAAAAACAAAGAGCTCAATTAAAAAAAGGAGCTTTGTAAAATGAGTTTGGAAGTTTTCCTTCCATTTCTATTTTTTGGAACAGTTTCAGGAGAATAGGAATTAGTTCTTCTTTAAATGTTTGGTAGAATTCCCCCGGGAAGCCGTCTGGCCCTGGGCTTTTGTTTGTTTGGAGATTTTTAATGACTGTTTCAATCTCCTTACTGGTTATGGGTCTGTTCAGGCTTTCTATTTCTTCCTGGTTCAGTTGTGGTAGTTTATATGTTTCTAGGAATGCATCCATTTCTTCCAGATTGTCAAATTTATTGCCGTAGAGTTGCTCATAGTATGTTCTTATAATAGTTTGTATTTCTTTGGTGTTAGTTGTGATCTCTCCTCTTTCATTCATGATTTTATTTATTTGGGTCCTTTCTCTTTTCTTTTTGATAAGTCGGGCCAGGGGTTTATCAATTTTATTAATTCTTTCAAAGAACCAGCTCCTAGTTTCGTTGATTTGTTCTATTGTTTTTTTGGTTTCTATTTCATTGATTTCTGCTCTGATCTTTATGATTTCTCTTCTCCTGCTGGGCTTAGGGTTTCTTTCTTGTTCTTTCTCCAGCTCCTTTAGGTGTAGGGTTAGGTTGTGTACCTGAGACCTTTCTTGTTTCTTGAGAAAGGCTTGTACCGCTATATATTTTCCTCTCAGGACTGCCTTTGTTGTGTCCCACAGATTTTGAACCGTTGTGTTTTCATTATCATTTGTTTCCATGATTTTTTTTCAATTCTTCTTTAATTTCCCGGTTGACCCATTCATTCTTTAGAAGGATACTGTTTAGTCTCCATGTATTTGGGTTCTTTCCAAACTTCCTTTTGTGGTTGAGTTTCTAGCTTTAGAGCATTGTGGTCTGAAAATATGCAGGGAATGATCCCAATCTTTTGATACCGGTTGAGTCCTGATTTAGGACCGAGGATGTGATCTATTCTGGAGAATGTTCCATGTGCACTAGAGAAGAATGTGTATTCTGTTGCTTTGGGATGAAATATTCTGAATATATCTGTGATGTCCATCTGGTCCAGTGTGTCATTTAAGGCCTTTATATCCTTGCTGACCTTTTGCTTGGATGACCTGTCCATTTCAGTGAGGGGAGTGTTAAAGTCCCCTACTATCATTGTATTATTGTTGATGTGTTTCTTTGATTTTGTTATTAATTGGTTTATATAGTTGGCTGCTCCCACATTGGGGGCATAGATATTTAAAATTGTTAAATCTTCTTGTTGGACAGACCCTTTGAGTATGATATAGTGTCCTTCCTCATCTCTTATTATAGTCTTTGGCTTAAAATTTAATTGATCTGATATAAGGATTGCCACTCCTGCTTTCTTCTGATGTCCATTAGCATGGTAAATTCTTTTGAGGCCAGCATCACCTTGATCCCAAAACCAGACAAGGATCCCACCAAAAAAGAGAGCTATAGACCGATATCCTTGATGAACACAGATGCGAAAATACTCAACAAAATACTAGCCAATAGGATTCAACAGTACATTAAAAAGATTATTCACCACGACCAAGTGGGATTTATTCCAGGGCTGCAAGGTTGGTTCAACATCCGCAAATCAGTCAATGTGATACAACACATCAATAAAAGTAAGAACAAGAACCATATGATACTCTCAATAGATGCTGAAAAAGCATTTGACAAAGTACAACATCCCTTCCTGATCAAAACTCTTCAAAGTGTAGGGATAGAGGGCACATACCTCAATATCATCAAAGCCATCTATGAAAAACCCACCGCAAATATCATTCTCAATGGAGAAAAACTGAAAGCTTTTCCGCTAAGGTCAGGAACACGGCAGGGATGTCCATTATCACCACTGCTATTCAACATCGTACTAGAGGTCCTAGCCTCAGCAATCAGACAACAAAAAGAAATTAAAGGCATCCAAATCGGCAAAGAAGAAGTCAAATTATCACTCTTCGCAGATGATATGATACTATATGTGGAAAACCCAAAAGACTGCACTCCAAAACTGCTAGAACTTATACAGGAATTCAGTAAAGTGTCAGGATATAAAATCAATGCACAGAAATCAGTTGCATTTCTCTACACCAACAGCAAGACAGAAGAAAGAGATATTAAGGAGTCAATCCCATTTACAATTGCATCCAAAACCATAAGATACCTAGGAATAAACCTAACCAAAGAGACACAGAATCTATACTCAGAAAACTATAAAGTACTCATGAAAGAAATTGAGGATGACACAAAGAAATGGAAAAATGTTCCATGCTCCTGGATTGGAAGAATAAATATTGTGAAAATGTCTATGCTACCTAAAGCAATCTACACATTTAATGCAATTCCTATCAAAGTACCATCCATCTTTTTCAAAGAAATGGAACAAATAATTCTAAAATTTATATGGAACCAGAAAAGACCTCGAATAGCCAAAGGGATATTGAAAAAGAAAGCCAACGTTGGTGGCATCACAATTCCGGACTTCAGGCTCTATTACAAAGCTGTCATCATCAAGACAGCATGGTACTGGCACAAAAACAGACACATAGATCAATGGAACAGAATAGAGAGCCCAGAAATAGACCCTCAAATCTATGGTCAACTAATCTTCGACAAAGCAGGAAAGAATGTCCAATGAAAAAAAGACAGCCTTTTCAATAAATGGTGCTGGGAAAATTGGACAGCCACATGCAGAAAAATGAAATTGGACCATTTCCTTACACCACACACAAAAATAGACTCAAAATGGACGAAGGACCTCAATGTACGAAAGGAATCCATCAAAATCCTTGAGGGAGAACACGGGCAGCAACCTCTTCGACCTCTGCCGCAGCAACATCTTCCTAGGAACAACGCAAAAGGCAAGGGAAGCAAGGGCAAAAATGAACTATTGGGATTTCATCAAGATCAAAAGCTTTTGCACAGCAAAGGAAACAGTTAACAAAATCAAAAGACAACTGACAGAATGGGAGAAGATATTTGCAAACGACATATCAGATAAAGGACTAGTGTCCAGAATCTATAAAGAACTTAGCAAACTCAACACCCAAAGAACAAATAATCCAATCAAGAAATGGGCAGAAGACATGAACAGACATTTCTGCAAAGAAGACATCCAGATGGCCAACAGACACATGAAAAAGTGCTCCATATCACTCGGCATCAGGGAAATACAAATCAAAACCACAATGAGATATCACCTCACACCAGTCAGAATGGCTAAAATCAACAAGTCAGGGAAATGACAGATGCTGGCGAGGATGCGGAGAAAGGGGAACCCTCCTACACTGTTGGTGGGAATGCAAGCTGGTGCAGCCACTCTGGAAAACAGCATGGAGGTTCCTCAAAATGTTGAAAATAGAACTGCCCTATGACCCAGCAATTGCACTATTGGGTATTTTTACCCTAAAGATACAAATGTAGTGATCCAAAGGGACACATGCACCCGAATGTTTATAGCAGCAATGTCCACAATAGCCAAACTATGGAAAGAACCTAGATGTCCATCAACAGATGAATGGATCAAGAAGATGTGGTATATATACACAATGGAATACTATGCAGCCATCAAAAGAAATGAAATCTTGCCATTTGCAACAACATGGATGGAACTAGAGCGTATCATGCTTAGCGAAATAAGTCAAGCAGAGAAAGACAACTATCATATGATCTCCCTGATATGAGGAAGTGGTGATGCAACATGGAGGCTTAAGTGGGTAGAAGAATAAATGAAACAAGATGGGATTGGGAGGGAGACAAACCATAAGTGACTCTTAATCTCACAACAAACTGAGGGTTGCCGGGGGGAGGGGGTTTGGGAGAAGGGGGTGGGATTATGGACATTGGGGAGGGTATGTGATTTGGTGAGTGCTGTGAAGTGTGTAAACCTGGTGATTCACAGACCTGTACCCCTGGGGATAAAAATATATGTTTATAAAAAATAAAAAATTAAAAAAAAAAAAAAAAAAAAAAAAAAAAAAAAAGGAGCTTTGAATAGACATTTCTCCAGAAAATGTATATAAATTTCCAATAAGCACATGAAAAAATGCTCAGCACCACTAATCATTAGAGAAATGAAAATCAAAATCTCAGTGAGATACCATGCATTATGGTGGCTACTATCTAAACCCTAGAAACTTACAGATGCTGGTAAGACCATGGAAAAATTAGAAAACTTATGCACTGTTAGTGGGAATATATTCCACAATATTCCACAATAGCTGTGGAAACAGTATGGAAAATCCTCAAAAAATTAAAATTGATCTATCAGATGAGCAGGCAGTTCCACTTCCAGGGACATATAAAAGATTTGAAAGCCGAGACTTGAAGTAATATTTGTATATTCCTATTATTCTTGCTGCCAAAGGTGAAAGCAACCCAGATGTTTTTCTATGGATAAATGGATAAATAAAACATAACATAGACATAAAATGGAATATTAGTAAGTCCTAAAAAAGAAAAAAATTCTGAACATACTACAACATGGATAAAACTTGAGTATAATATGTGAAGTAAGCCAGTCACAGCAAGACAAATACTGTATGATTCCATTTTTTTGAAGTACCTAGAATAGTCAAACTCATAGAGACAGAAATTGGAAGGATAGCTGCCTGGTACTAGGGGGAGGAGGGAATCAGGGGTTATTATTTAATAAGTACAGAATTTCAGTTTTGCAAGATGAAAAAAGTTCTGTGGATAGAGGGTAGTAATGGGAGAGAACAACATGAGCCTATTTAATATCACTGACTGAACACTTAGAAATGATTAAAATGATACCCTTTTCATGTATTTTACCAAGTTAAAATTAAAAAAAAAAAAGAGACTACCTTTGATGTGCTTAGAGACTGGCTTAATGGAGTCAGAGAGGATGAAGAAAGACCAGTTAGAAAATTTTTCTGCAAATCAGGGAGGAGATAATGGTGACTTTAATTTGGGTAGTATAAGTGAGGTTGAAATCAAAGGGAGAGATTGAGATATAATGAGAAAGTAGGAACAGAAGTTTCAGTGATTGAGTAGATGTGGATGGAAAGGGAGACATAAGCCACTTTTGATCATTGGTTTCAGGTTTGGACAAATGGGTTGATGTTGGAGACATTTACTGAGATAGGATACCTGGGAAGAGGGGTGAGACTTGGGAGGCAAGATGGCGAGATTAGTTTTGACTTAGAGGAGTTTGAGATGTCTGTGAGACCCTTCAGGGACCAACTTTTTCTTCAACTGCTTCATAATCTATTTACTTCTACCACTAACAAAAATACTTGGCTTTCTTCTTTACACAAAGAAGTACAGTTTTGTTCACCTCAGGAGTGTTACCCTGAGTAGCTGAGTGCAGCAGAGACTTCAGTGGTAGATTCTGGATTACACAAATATGTGCTTGTATCAAATAGGATTTATTTCCCTAAGGTCAGAGAATGCCAAAAGCAAACAGATTGTATTTCCAATGGACTCTCAAATCCCAGCGGCAGAACTCTGACAGGAAACTTGCATAGGCACGAGGCCAGTTCATTTTGTTCTCACTCACCATAATGCAAACCTAGAATTGCACTGATGGTATTTAGATAAGATCCACAGTTGTCTCTGGGACCTGCCAACAGTTCTTTCATGCTCTGTTTTCCTTCCTGCACATAAAATGTTTTCGTTAAAGTAACATAATGGTTCTTGAAATGTGGCTTAAGTTTAGTGATGAACTGTGATCCTAATAGAGCCTTTCCAGGGCACAGCACTTAAAGTAGAATACTAGAGAACCAATCATGTTGATGTTATCCATTTGTTAGCAGGTACTCTGGAAGATGTTTTTCTTATACAAATACAAATATGATGGCAAAAGTGAGGGCCCAGCCTTCAGCTGAACCGGGTGAGATGTCGGCCAACTATGGGATCCTGGATGGGTAATTCAGTAGCCTGTGACCTCAGTTTCTTAACCTTTAATTAAAAAGCAGATAAAAACACCTAATTTGTAGAGTTGTTGTAAAGACTAAATGAGATATATACAAATGTGCTTATCATGGCACCTAACATGTAGCAGGTATTTAACAAATATTGATTTCTCTCCTCTGGTGAATTGTTTTATGATTAAATACTATATTTCCCTTGGCCATCCCAGTCTGAAGGTAAAACAGAGGACCACAGCATAGCACAGATTTTCCCACTACCTTAAGTGGGGCCCTCTAAACTCCTTTCAAAGAAATCGTCCCAAATTTGTGGAGTCTCCAGGACTATCTCACACATGCTAACAAATACAGTGTTCTTAGCCCACACCCAGTTTACCATGTTCTTCTCGGCTTTGGCTGTGCTGATCTTTTTCTCCTGGGACTGTTAACTGGTGAAGTAAACGCAAAAGGTGCCAAGAACCTTCTGGTGTCTTTGGGAAGATGTTGGGAAAACCCCTCCGGTCCCTGCCAGCTTCCATCTCCCATCATGGAGGATACACAGTGTACATTGCCAGTGTCACTCACACGGCCCATGTTACCATGATTCCTTCCTCAGCACACCAAAACCTCTTCATTTTCTCCCCTGATGTAGTGAGAATCTCTTTCTGTCTTCACATTAAGTATGATTCTTTTTCTTTGTATGTTTAACCCCCTTTTCCTTGGAGACTCCATTATGAGTCCATGGTGACTGAGCCAGAGGAAAATTTGACTAACTGAAATCATATTGAAAAACCGGCCCTCCTGTTTAACACTGAAGCTTTATTATCACACCAAGTTTCTGTGTGAGGACTTCTCTTCTATGAGGATGAATTATTTTACAAAAGTTATTTTAAGTCTTTCATGCACACCCCTGCCTTCTCCCACACCCCTTAGGCCCACCTCGCCAGTCTTGTAGATATTCTAGAGTGAATACTTATGCTCTAGTTGAGAATCTTGCTATGGTTTTACACACAGGAGGTTTTCAGACTTTTTCTCTGAGAAGGAAGAGGAAGACTAGAAGGAAGAAGAAAGCATTATGAAATGAGAGTGTTAAGTTAGAATGTGATAGGAGGGGTTGAATTTGCATGGTAGTTATAGAAAGGAAGGGACAGATGGAAGAGGCTTGACGAAAGAATAAACAGATATATAATTAGTGGCCGGACTGGAGGAAGAGTCCCTGATGGTTGTCATGGATAATTCCAAGTTTTCTGGAAATTTCTGGGAAATTTGACTTGCTTGCACAGTAAAAATTAAAATTCTAGATTCTTAATGGAAAACTTCAGAATCCTATACTTCCAGCCCCCTACGCTGCCTTAAAACAACAGACTCCTTTAAATTCCTCATTGTCTGCATTGGAGGCGCCCCTTCTTTGTTGTTCTCTAAGCATCAGGCTTGTGTGTCATTTGCCATAACTTGTCTCCTCCCCTCATATGTGATGGTGACATGGGCATGCTAGTTCTCATGAACCCTTTGGTAGTTGGACTCTCAGGGAAATTTTCTGGTTTTGGCAGTATTGCCTGTTCTCAGCAAGAGATGGAAGGAAGACCCCTGGGATTCCTGTGGGACTAAAGACAGGTATGTTCTCAGCATTCAAATTTGCTTTGAACGAACATTCTTCACACCCCTTCATCAGGGACAGCTTAAGTGGTGTTGGAAACCAAAAAGTTGATTGGATTCTCCCCCAATGTATTGTTTAGGCTCCAGCCTATTAAAAATGTTTTAAGAGGTGTATTTGGCACATTTCTGAAATAACTTGAAATTTTAAGTAAATGAACAGGAACAAGGAGAGTTTTGGTCAATTTTCTGAGAGAGTGTTTAGCAACCCTGTTGGCCCTTCTTCTTCATCAGTGTCCTCATGCTGGCTACTGCTTGGAACTCTTTGCAGGGGACCTCACTGGATTGGGCTTCAGAACTCCTGTGCCTAAGTTTTCCTTCCTTAGACCCAGTATCAGACTGTTATGTTCCTAGAGGTCTGAAAATAATTGGTGTTTTAAAATAAGTATAATGATAGGTAAATAGATATATGTGGTTTATTAAGTACCTGGCATTGTGCTTTTCACATGGTATCTCATTCAATCCTTATACCAATCTTAGGAGACAAGGGTTATTGTCCATTGAGAGGATTATAATATACATGTGAAGTAACAGGTTTTCAATTTCTTAATTCCCTAGAGTGATTTCTCATGAGGGTTTCAGGAATCAAGACAAGCTCTCAGAGGCTCTATCTCTGATAAAGTCTTCATCCCTGTGAGACTTTATTCTCTTAAACTTGCTTTTTAATGAAGTAAGCTCTTTGCAAAGGTCTCTTTAGCAGAGAGAAACCACATGTCCTAGTTCAAGTTGTTCTTTGAAATCTCACAATCTGTATATATTTTTTTCATAATATGGGGGCAGGTGAGTTGTTTATCTTAAAAAAAAGTTGAAACTTTTTTTTAAAACCCAAATCCTTACCACCTCTCAGTAAAAGTTATTTAATCATATGGGTTGGGTGAAAAAGAATGAAGCAGAAGTGTGGTCTGTAAAAATATTTGCCATCTTTGTCTTTTCAGTTTCCTGATTCTGGGTAACTCTGGTTGTTTGTCAGATTTCTCTGTACCCGCACAAGCACAGAGCCCCTCTTACTCACAGGGCCCCAGCAAAGTGGTGACATGGCTAAATATTGAAAGCAAGCACACCTGCAGTGATGTTAGCATGTTTTTTTTTTTTCCAGTCCTTTCTCTGCCTTTTACAAACAGTATAATAAAATGCAAATAAGATGAACTTTTCCTTTCTCCTCAATCAAGAAGGAATCTTCAGACACACTTTTGTATGATTTAAAGTAAATGTGATTTTCAGATATTCAGTCTCATAGTATTGGCATTTCCTGTTGTATCTTTAATCTTAGAACAGTGGCTTTTAGGGGTAGAGGGGAATGGTCTCTGGTTAAAGCTGTTTCAGATTAAGGACACTTGATGGTGAAGTGATGAGGGCACAGAAGGAAGAAATTTGGATAGGATGAGCACGATATCCTTCCTCTTCTCTCTAAAGCAGATAGGCTTCATGAGGAAGAAACCTGAAGGTAGATGTTTCTTTACTTACTTTTTCCCTTTGGTGGATTTTGGCAGCTCTTCTCTGTCAGACAATACTAAAGCCCCTTCCCCCCCTTTTTCTTCCCACCTAGTGAAAGGCAAAGAATGAGGTTTAAAGGAAATAGAACTATACTCTGTTCCTGGCTTGGTTGATCTGGGCAAGGTCCTTACCACTTAGGGCCCTCAAGGGATAGAGGGACTTATTCCTGCCACTATTCTGATAAGAGTTTGCAGAATGAATCGAAGTTTTCAAAGTACATTAATTGAATAATGAATTTTTAGGGAAAGTTTTTAACATATAAAGTATTATTTAAAAAGTTCAAGAGAAAGTTTTTTTTTTTTTAAACAAATATTAAAACTCAGTGCTGGTTATGTGGACTAGCCTGGATTTGAAAAATTCTCTTAAAATTCAATTATTTTTTTCCTCAGATTATAAAAATACTTAAGTGCAATGGAGAATAAGATCTTTTTCCTATCTCACCCTACCCCCATTGCACAGAGGTAGCAGAGAATAGCACCAAAATGGCAGTGATAAGCATGGTGGCTTGTTTGGGGTGTCAATAGGAAACTTGTAGTCTTACGCTCTCCACCCTATGATTACTCCATCAGGAAGCTCACTCTTATGTTTTTGCCTAGTCAGGCCTCCCTACCTCCTATCTTCTGGCTGGACTATGAGTTTTATGCCAGGTTGGAGTTTCACATCTCTTTGGATCATGTGAAAAGGAATCCCATGTAATTGACATTGAGCCTTTCTTCAGGTTCATTGAATTTATTGAGACCTGAGGGCTCCCTCATACAGAGGACTATCATGAGCAAATCTATTATGATCTCATCATTGTGTTTCATGGTCACAGCTCACTGCTCATCACTCATTTCCTAAATTGCATCTTTCCCTTTACCCAACAAAACAAACTGGCTTACCATGTGATCATTCCTACAGTAAAGTCTACTGTCAGCTCTTTGATATTTTCATAGTTTCTAATCAGCTTTTAAGTGTCTTAAATAAGTCCCTCTCAACTCTGAGTGGACAGTCAGACATCCCCAGATATTTGAGTAAAAAATAACATGAAATGAACACAGAGGAAGCAAGGACAATGTAGGAAATAAAATAGAAAAGACCAAAAATATTCTTAGATAAGAGAAGATAATAAATCCATGAACAAGAACAGGGTACACTAAAATGATTTTAAGAAAATAATAAGAGACTTATCTATAAAAATTATGACAACTAAAAGAAAAAATTAAAACAAAGGGTTTAATTGGTAGAAAACTTGAGTAAATGTCACAAACTGAGTTGTGTCCTCCTGCCAAATTTAAATGTTGAAGCCTCAGGATATGTCTGTATTTGAAGATATGGCTTTAAAGAGTAATTAAGTTAAATGAGGCTCTTAGGATGTGCTCTAATTCAATATGACCGGTGTCCATATGAGATGAGATTAGAACACAAACACCATGGTGTGTGTGTATAGAGTGACAGCTCTGCGAAGTGGCAACTACAGAGTTGCCATCTGCAAGCCAGAGAGAGAGGTCTCAGAGGAAACCAACCCCACAGAAACTTGACCTTGGACATCCAGGCTCCAGAATTTTGAGGATAAGTTTCCACTGTTTGAATCACACATTCTGTGGCATTTTGTTATGGCAGCCCCAGCAAGCTAATATAGTAAATTTCCCAGAAAAAAGAACAACAACAACAAAACCCAAATGAAGAATCCACATTAAGAAGATGGAAAGCAGGGGACAACAGAAGAGATTAGACAATTCAAGTGGTCAAGATCACAAAAAGATAAGAGACACATAGAACAAAAAAAAAAAGTATAGAAGAAATAATATAGGAAAATAAGACTAAAAAGTTCTGCCAAAGTTCGGTATTCACCCTTGCTGATTGCTGAGTAATATTCCATTGTATGAACCACATCTTCTTTACCCATTCATCTGTAGAAGGGCATCTTGGCTCTTTCTAAAGTTTGGCTATTGTGGACATTGCATCTCTGAACATTGGGGTACCTATGACCTTTCTTTTCACTATATCTGTACATCTGTATCTTTAGGGTAAATACCCAGTAGTACAATTGCCCAATTGTAGCGTAGCTCTATGATGGGACTGGAGGAGATTATGCTGAGTGAAATAAGTCAAACAGAGAAAGCAAATTATCATATGGTTTCACTTCTTGTGGAACATAAGGAGAAGGAAAGGAAAAGTGAATTGGAGAAATCAGAGGGGGAGATGAAACAAGAGAGACTGTGGACTCAGAGAAACAAATTGAGGATTTTAGAGAGGAGGGGAGTAGGGGACAGGTGGCCCTGGTGGTGGGTATTAAGGAGGGCATGCAGCGCATGCAGCACTGGATGTTGTACATAAACAATGAATCTTGGAACACTACATCAAAAACTAATAATGTATTTTATGGTGACTAACATAACACAATTAAAAAAAAAAGTTCTGCCAAGTGCCTGAAATAACAATGAAAACAAACTACATATCAAATCATGTCATTGTGAAATTTCAGAATCCTGGGAATAAAGAGAAGATCTTAAAATCTACCAGAGAATATACGAAAGAAAAAGAAAGGTCAAAAGTTAATCATATGTGCAATGAGACAGAAACCAGAATGATGTTGGATTTCTCAAGAAGAGAATGTGTATGTGAATAATGGCAGATATCTTAGGAAACTTCAAGGGACTTTTCTGCAGATGTAAGAATAACTTATTTTTTGTTAAGCACCATTGTGGCTTAGTAAATTGTGGCACATTATTAAGCACCATTGTGGCTTAGTAGATTGTGGCATATTCTGCATCAATGCTCAACAAATGTTAAAAGAAAATAAGAGGATGGGCAAAATTTGATGTGTGACAGCAGGCTTTATTGGCACCAAAGAATTATATCATTGTTTTGCTCAGAAGATATTTGGATAACTGGATTGTGTTTTTTTTTCTTTAAATTGAAGCATAATCAATATACTGTGTTACATTAGTTTCAGGTGTATAATATAATGATTCAAGAATTTAATAAATTTTTCAGTGTTCATCAAGATAAGTGTATTCTTACTTTCCTTTATTTATTTCTCACTCCATGCCTACTTCCTCTCTGGTAACCACCAGTTTGTTTTCAGTATTTGAGTCCATTTTTGTTTGTCTTTTTTTCTTTGTTCATCTGTTTTGTTTCTTAAATTCCACATATGAGGGTTATCTAGGTGACTCAGTGGGTAAAGCCTCTGCTTTCAGCTCAGGTCATGATTTCAGGGTCCTGGGATTGAGCCCCATGTCGGGCTCTCTGCTCAGCAGAGAGCCTCTTCTCCCTCTCTCTCTCTCTGCCTGCCTCTCTGCCTACTTGTAATCTCTGTCTGTCAAATAAATAAATAAAATCTAAAAAAAAATTTCCACATATGAGTGAAATCATATGGTATTTTTCTCTCTCTGACTTACTTCAATGCAACCCTTATTAATACCTTTTAGGTCCATCCATGTTGTTAATGAATGGCAAAATTCCATTTTTTTATGGCTGAGTAATATTACATCACACACACACATACACACAACTTTATCCATTCATTTATTGATGGGCACTTGGGTTGCTTCCATACCTTGTTTATTGTAAATAATGCTGCAGTAAACATAGGGGTGCATACATCTTTTCAAATTTGTGTTTTTTCTTCTTTGTGTAAATGTCCAGGAGTGAAATTTATGGATCCTATGGTATTTCTATTTTTCATTTTTGAGAAAACTTTTTTTCCATAGTGGCTATATGAGTATACATTCCCACCCTCCGAGCACAAAGATTCCTTTTTCTCCACATCTTCTCTAACACTTGTTATTTCTCATCTTTTTGATTTTAGACATTCTGACAGATGTGAGCTGATATCTCATTGTGGTCTTAATTTGCATTTCTCTGATGATGAATTATGCAGAACATCTTTTCATGGGCCTATTGACCATCTGTATATCTTCTTTGGAAAAATGTATATTCAGGCCTTCTGCACATTTTATATTGGATTTTTTTGGGGGGGTGGTTGTTGTACACATTATATATTTTGGATATTACCCCTACTCAGATATATGGTTTGCAAATATCTTCTCCAATTGCATAGGTTATTTTTTCATTTTGTGTGGTTTTCTTTGCTGTCCAAATCCTTTTTATTTTGGTGTAGTCCCAACAGTTTATTTTTGCTTTTGTTTCCCTTGCCTGGGAAACAGGCATATCTACAAAAATGTTTCTATGGTTGATGTCAAATAAATTACTACTTATGTTTTCTTCTAGAAGTTTTATGGTTTCAGGTCTCACATATAGATCTTTAATCCATTTTGAGTTTATTTTTGTGTATGGTTTAAGATAGTGGTCTAGTTTCATTCTTTTGCATGTAGCTGTCTACTTTTTCTAGCACCATTTGTTGAAGAGACTGTGTATTCTTGCTTCCTTTGCTGTAGATTGACCATGTAAATGTGGGTTTATTTCAGGACTTTCTATGTTCTATTAATCTGTGTCTATTTTTGTGCCAGTACCATACTATTTTGATTATTGCAGCTTTGTAATATATCTTGAAATCTGAGATTGTGATACCTCCAGCTTTGATATTCTTTTTCAAAATGCTTTGGCTATTTGGGGTCTTTGAAGTTTCCATAAAAATTTTAGGTTACTTGTTCTAGCTCTGTAAAAAATGCTGCTGACATTTTGATAGGAAATACATTAAATTTGTAGGTTGCTTTGGGTAGGATGGAAATTGCAACAGTATTTGTTTTCCCAGTCCATGACCATGGAATATATCTCCATTTCTTTGTATCATCATCAGTTTCTTTCATCAGTGTCTTATAGTTTCCAGAGTATGTCTTTTACCTACTTGGTTAAGTTTATGCCTAGGTATTTATTATTATATTATTTTATAACTATTATATAATTGTAAATGGCATTGTTTTCTTAATTTCTCTTTCTGCTACTGCATTATCAGTGTATAGAAATGCAATGGATTTCTGTAATTGATTTTGTATTCTGTGGCCTTACTGAATCATTTATCAGTTCTAGTAGTTTTTGGTGGTCTTTCTAGGTCAATATATATGTATCTTATTCATTTTTAAATAGATGTATCATCTTTCATATAACTGATATCCCATAATTTATTCAAGCATTTACTTATTGTTAGGTATTATATCAGGAGTTCCATAACATGTCCCTCAGGCCGCCTCTGGTTTCAGCCTCACTTGAAGTGGACGATTCCATGCAAATGCAGAAGCAGCCTAAGTTGATAGCATGTTGCTTCAAGTGTGTGCCCTGAGTTTCTTTGATATATATATTTTTTTCTTTCTGGAGCTTTGCTAATGGTCATGCTCCCATGTCCAACCTCAGTGGACAATTTTGTAAGTTATTCAGGTGGCAGAATCAAGGGCTTATTGCTCTCAGAGGTGATCAGATTCTACTCTTATGTTGGCTTTCAGTCTTCTTTTTCTCCCTGTTCCCTCATTTCTGTCTCTAGAATCACCTTCCAAATAAACTGGGGGCCCATAAGTCCTCTCAGATGACAAACACATAGATGATTTTTATTGTTATGAAAGAGTGCTCCTTGATTACTGGGTATTTACCTAAAGAATATGAAATGTAGGGGATGTATGCACCCCTACATTTATTGCAGTATTATTTACAATAGCCAAATTATGGAAGCAGCCAAAGTGTCCACCAATAGATGAATGGATAGAGAAGATGTGATAGGTGAATGGATAATAAAAATAATGGAACATTATTCAACCATAAAAAAGAATGAAATCCTACCATTTGCAATACACAGATGGTTCTAAAGATAAAAAAACTAAGCAAAATAAGCCAGTCAGAGAAAGACAAATACCACACTTCAATCATATGAGGAATTTAAGAAACAACAAATGAACAAAGGAAAGTAAAAAGAGACAAACAAAAAACCTAACTATTAACTACAGGGAACAAATAGGGTTTCCAGTGGGGAGGTGGGTGGAAGAATGGGTGAGATAGGTGAAGGAATTACTAGTACACTTATTTTGATAAGCACTGGGTAATATAGAATTGTTGAATATATTGTATACCTGAAGCTAGTACAACACTATGTTAACTACACTGGAATTAAACTTTAAAAATTAGCAAATTTCAATAATAATAATAATAATACAACCTAGTGCCTGCCCCCCCCCAAAAGAAAACAAAAACAAAACAAAGAAATCCATGCTGCTTGAAAATTTCCTTAAAAAAATTTATATATCAGTGTTTTTCCAAATTCAAAGCATCAGATTGCCAAAATGAAACCTATTGTCAGATTATATTTCTAAAGGCTTTAGCAGATCCCAGACCCATCAGCCATACTTGCATATATGCTAACCAGCAGGGGTATTATTACCCCATGAATTTTGCCACTCTAATGTGAACAGAATGATGTATCACATTGCTATATTTTTCCTTTTGGTGACATTAGATGAACATTTTTACATCTTTTCATGTTCTTAGGTTTTTTTTTTTTTTTTTAAATTTCAACCCCTGCAACAAAAATGAATTCCAGATAGATTAAAGCTATATTTGAGGAAACAATAAAAATATTCAAAAATAACTTAGACAAAAGTTTGTTTAGCCATATGTGAGGGAAGATATACATAAAAATGGACAGATTTGACCACATTAAAATTGTCTTTTAAATTTTTGGTTGAATAAATGATACTGAGAGAATTTTTATTTTTAAAGATTTTACTTATTTATTTGACAGAGAAAGAGAGTGCTCACAAGCAGGCGGAGAGGCAGGCAGAGAGAGAGGGGAAGCAGGCTCCCCGTTGAGCAGACAGCTTGATGTGGGGCTTGATCCTGGGACCCTGAGACCAGGGCCTGAGCCTAAGACAGGGCTCAACCCACTGAGCCACCCAGGTACCCCGATACTGAGAGAATTTTATAAAAAAAAACTGCCCACAAGTGTCAAAAGACAAAATATGGATTGGCAAAAATAGCCACGAAACTTTTAACAGATACTACCAATTGATAGGAGAAAGTCAAAGTACCTTAGAGAAAAATAGCCCAAGAATAAAAACAGGGGAAGCACCATGATATCTTCCCTGCTATTAGCAATGTCTTTACAAGTTATTGTTTTTATTTCAAGTTTTTATTTAAATTTTAGTTAACATATAGTGTAATATTAGTTTCAGGAGTAGAATTAAGTGATTCATCACTTACATATAACACCCAGGGCTCATCCCAAGTGCTCTCCTTAATATCCATCACTCATTTACTCCATCCCCATCACCCTCCCCTTGAATAACCCTCAGTTTGTTCTCTGTAGTTAAGATTCTTTTTTACGGTTTACTTCTCTCCTTTCAACCTTCAACCCAGTGTTCATCTTTTTCTTTTTTTTTGGGGGGGGGGTACCAATTTCTCATGTTTATTCAATTTAAAATCTTACTCTTTTTCTGAGATAGTGTTTCTACTTTTATGAAAAATTGATCTTTTTAGCTTTATGAAGATCTTTTCTTGTTTTGATTTTTTTTCATTTATTTATTTTCAGCATAACAGTATCATTATTTTTTCACCACACCCAGTGCTCCATGCAATCCGTGCCCTCTATAATACCCACCACCTGGTACCCCGACCTCCCACCCCCCCGCCACTTCAAACCCCTCAGATTGTTTTTCAGAGTCCATAGTCTGTCATGATTCACCTCCCCTTCCAATTTACCCCAACCCCTTTCTCTCTAACTCCCCATGTCCTCCATGCTTTTTGTTATGCTCCACAAATAAGTGAAACCATATGATAATTCACTCTCTCTGCTTGACTTATTTAACTCAGCATAATCTCTTCCAGTCCCATCCATGTTGCTACAAAAGTTGGGTATTCGTCCTTTCTGATGGAGGCATAATACTCCATAGTGTATATGGACCACATCTTCCTTATCCATTCATCCGTTGAAGGGCATCTTGGTTGTTTTGAATTTTTATTTAAATTCTAGTTAGTAAACAAATAGTGTAATACAGGTTTCAGGAGTGGAATTTCATGATTTATCACATACATATAATATCTAGTGCTCAGCACAAGTTAATCCCTCCTTAATCCCCATCACC
Source organism: Mustela putorius furo (assembly GCF_011764305.1). Lineage (NCBI taxonomy): Eukaryota > Metazoa > Chordata > Mammalia > Carnivora > Mustelidae > Mustela > Mustela putorius. Next base: position 28,449,326 of record NW_025421987.1, read on the forward strand.
CTTTTATCCCATTTCCCACCTACCTCCCCTCCAGCAACTCTCAGTTTTTTCTCTATAGTTCAGAGTCTCTTATGGTTTGCCTCCCTCTGTTTTTTCCCCTTCTATGGTCATCTGCTTTGTTTCTTAAATTCCACATTTGAGTGAAATCATATGGTATTTGTCTTTCTCTGACTGATTTGCTTTGTTTAGCATAATATACTCCAGCTCCATCCACATTGTTGCAAATGGCAAGATTTTATTATTTTGTATGGCTGATATATATATCAGCCATACAAAAGTGTGTGTGTGTGTGTGTGTGTGTGTGTGTGTATGTGTGTATCTCACAACTTCTGTATCCATTCATTAGTCAACGGACAACTGGGCTCTTTCCATAATTTGGCTACAGTAAATAATGCTGCTATAAATATTGGGGTTCCTGTGTGTCTTTCAATCAGTATTTTGTATCCTTTGGGTAAATACCTAATAGTGCAATTAGTGGGTTATAGAGTAGTTCTATTCTTAGCTTAAAAAAATGATTTTATTTATTTGAGAGAGAGAGAGTGCATATAGGAGCAGGGGAGAGGGGCAGAGGGAGAAGTAGAAATAGGCTCCCTGCTGAGCAGAGAGCCTGATGCAGGGCTTCATTCCAGGACCCTGGGATCATGACCTGAACCTAAGGCAGATGCTTAATGAACTGAGCCACCCATGCAACCTCCTCTGTGCTGTCTTCCAGAATTGCTGCACCATTTTGCATTTCCACCAATCGTGTGTGAAGGTTCCCCTTACTCTACATCTTCACCAACATCTATTGTTTCCTGTGTTGTTAATTTTAGACATTATGACAGGTGTGAAGTGATAGCTCATTGTAGTTTTGATTTGTATTCTCCTGATGATGAGTGATGTTGAGGATCTTTTCATATGTCTGTTTGCCATCTGGATGTCTTCTTTGGAAAAAGTCTATCCATATCTTTTGCCTACTTTTTAAGTGGATTATTTGTGTTTTGGATGTTGAGATTGTTAAGTTCTTTTTAGATTTGGGATATTAACCCTTTATCAGATATGTGATTTGCAGATATCTTCTCCCATTCTGTAGGTAGGTTTTGTTGATTATTTCCTTCACTGTACAGAAGTTTTTTTTTTTATCCTGATGAAGTCCTTATAGATCTTTTTGCTTTTTGCAGATGACATGATATATATGTAGAAAACCCCAGAGACTCCACCAAAAAACTCCACCAAAATATTGCGAGGACTGATACATGAATACTGTAAATTTGCAGGATACTAAATAAGTGTAGAGAAATCTGTTGCATTTATATACACCAATAATGAAGCAGCAGAAAGGGAAATCATGGAATTGATCCCATTTACAATTGCACCAGAAACCATAAGATACCTAGGAATAAACCTATCCAGAGAGGTAAAACATCTGTACTCTGAAAATTGAAGAACACTTATGAAAGAAATTGAAGAGTTCAAAAAGAAACGGAAAAATATTCCATGTTCATGGATTGGAAGAACAAATATTGTTAAAATGTCTATGTGACCCAAAGCAATCTACTCATTTAATGCAATCTCTATCAAAACACCACCAGCATTTTTCAGAGCTAGAAGAAACAATCCTAAAATTTGTGTGGATCCACAAAAGACCTTGAATAGCCAAAGCGATCTTGGTGAGGGACGGGGCGAAGGAAGGCTGGAGGCATTACAATTCCAGACTTCAAACTATATTACAGAGCTGTAGTCATCAAGATGGTATGGCACTGGCACAAAAATAGACATGTAAATCAATATAATAGAATAGAAAACCCAGAAATGAACCCACAGCTATATGGCCAACTAGTTTTCAACAGAGCAGGAAAGAAGATCCAATTTCCAAAGTCTGTTCAACAAGGTGCTGGGTAAACTGGATAGCAACATGCAAAAGCCAGACCGCAATAAATAAAAATAAATTAAAAATGGATGAAAGACCTAAACGTAAAGCAGGAAGCCATCAAAATCCTAAAGGAGAACATGGGCAGCAAACCTCTTTGACGTAAGTCGTAGCAACTTCTTAAAAGAGAGGTCTCTGGAGGCAAGGGACCCAAGTTATTTTTAACTTTACACACACATACACAGGTCTGCAAGCTCAGAACCAATCTTTTAAAGAGAATTTTCTCAGACAGAGCTCACTTTAGCTTGGGCAACACTTTGAAATTTGAAGTCCATACCTATGTAATACTATAGAAGGGAGAAATGATTTAACATTTTGTGTACCTACCACTGAGAATAATTTCCTTGTGTTAACTGGACTGCTATTCATATACCTAAATTCACTCAGCCTACATCATTCAATTGATTGCTCCCAATATATTGGATTAGGGAATTTCTAGACCTTATAAACCCACTTTATTGTGCATATAGTCTCCCCACCTGCCGAATAATACCAGCCACCAGGTAGAAATTCCAAGGTATCACCTTTCTGCACAATTTATTTCTTACCTTAAAATCATTAAAATTTTTAATTTATACAAATCATAAACTAGATATATTACAATACAGAGATGTCAGGTTGGTTAACATTTCTATTTCTTTTCTATTTAGTGCTCCATGGTGAAATAATATTTTTTTATTCTTGTTTGTACAGACTAAATACTAGGAATTATGGCTCTGCTCCCAAGTTGGTGAGGTATAGAGCCATAATTCTGCTTATACACAAATGAAGTGCTATTTGGTTTTTGAACATGAGTTCAATGGGGGAGATCTCATAAGATCTCAGATCCATGAGCTGTTATCATGCCAGAGGATCTGTCCACATAGACTGATTCTAGGATTAAGATTTTAATAGGCCAGGTATGTAAAAAAGTTGGGGCCCATTTTCTCTTTCCATTGATTAATCACTTTTTGCCTGCAAGTATATTTATTTGAAGTGTAACTAAAGAGGGGGAAAAAGCCTCCCGATCAAGAGCTACTGTGGTTGCTGTTAAATTCCAGATAGAAAAATGGGTAGTGACATTAGCTTGTGACAAGCGACTTGAGACTATGTTTTTAGAGCCCAAGATAAACAAAAGGCAGTTATAGTTAGCTAGATATTCAACAATTGGATTGATTTTATTGAATTTATTCCAAATTGCATAAACTCCTAGTTTTTTTTAAAATTTTTTATTTTTTATAATTATCCCCAGGGGTACAGGTCTGTGAATTGCCAGGTTTACACACTTCACAGCACTCACCAAAGCACATACCCTCCCCAATGTCCATAACCCCACCCCCTTCTCCCAACCCTCCCCCCCCCAGCAACCCTCAGTTTATTTTGTAAGATTAAGAGTCACTTATGGTTTGTCTACCTCCCAATCCCATCTTGTTTCATTGATTCTTCTCCTACCCACTTAAGCCCCCATGTTGCATCACCACTTCCTCATATCAGGGAGATCATATGATAGTTGTCTTTCTCTGTTTGACTTATTTCGCTAAGCATGATACGCTCTAGTTCCATCCATGTTGTCGCAAATGGCAAGATTTCATTTCTTTTGATGGCTGCATAGTATTCCATTGTGTATATATACCACATCTTCTTGATCCATTCATCTGTTGATGGACATCTAGGTTCTTTCCATAGTTTGGCTATTGTGGACATTGCTGCTATAAACATTTGGGTGCACGTGCCCCTTTGGATCACTACGTTTGTATCTTTAGGGTAAATGCCCAATAGTGGAATTGCTGGGTCATAGGGCAGTTCTATTTTCAACATTTTGAGGAACTTCCATGCTGTTTTCCAGAGTGGTTGCACCAGCTTGCATTCCCACCAACAGTGTAGGAGGGTTCCCCTTTCTCCGCATCCTCGCCAGCATCTGTCATTTCCTGACTTGTTGAATTTAAGGTGACATCTCATTGTGGTTTTGATTTGTATTTCCCTGATGCTGAGTGATATGGAGCACTTTGTCATGTGTCTGTTGGCCATCTGGATGTCTTCTTTGCAGAAATGTCTGTTCATGTCCTCTGCCCATTTCTTTATTGGATTATTTGTTCTTTGGGTGTTGAGTTTGCTAAGTTCTTTATAGATTTTGGACCCTAGTCCCTTATCTGATATGTCGATAAACTCCTAGTTTTGAGGATATTTTTCAGTAGTTTAGGTTCAAACTGAAATTCCTTAAAAAGAATTAATGCAAATTTAAAAAGAGAAATGAAATTTTTCTCTAGGTGTGTCTACATAATTTATTTCATATTCAGAGCATGAGGTTTTATTTATATTGCCCATGGCTGGTCATAGGAGTCATAGTTTACAGAGATTTAGTGCATTGTGTTGTTAATAGGTGATTACCTCTGAAGTCTAGAGGGGTATTTTTATGGTCCTTACATGAAAGACCACAGCACAGGTTTATCTGTGAGGCAGTTATGGGAGGGCTATAAAGTGATCTCAGTTGACTACTGTGCCTTCCATTGACGCCAAGAGCATTTCATAGTTCAGTGTTTGGTTTATTTTTAGAGTCTAAAGGTACAGTTGATAAGCTTGGGAGCATTAATCTCTGACTCACAGATTTATTGTTAACCCTTATCATTTGTTTTGAATAATAACTATGGGAAGGCAAAACTTTTCCCCTGTTCTGAGTGATCTTTTGACTTTGAAAAAGCGGTCATTAAATATTTCACTCACATGCTGTGAAATTAGAGGGCTTTAGTAATTAATTTAGAAAGAAAATGTGGAAAAAAAAAAGAAAATGTGGTTGGGGACAAGAGCAGGGGATGTGAAATCCTACAGTATAAGTGTAATTTACTATATTTATATATATTCTTTGATTCTTTGTGTATACATATATATATAAACCATATGAAGGCTATCTTTCAAAGTTATAATCTTAAGAAGGTATATATTAACTTCAATGGTGGAACCCTTGCTTAACAAATATTAGATTATGATTCAAAATGTCAAAGTTCCTAGTATTTGGCTTTCATTCTGTAAGGCAGTTTCTATCTTTCTGCATCCACATGTATCCTGTATCTTTTCAATCGGGGTTTGAAAGATTGTTCAGTAATAACTCAGCATGCCCACTCTTCCATCCCATTTCATTAAGTGAAGAATCAACTAAGATACTTGAGGAAGAGAACCATGGGGTGGGAATCCAAAGGGAGTTCCTATTTCTGGTCTTACAAAATGATTTGTATGACCTCAAGTAAGTCATTTAGCTTCTGAGCCAGATTAAAGAAGGAAATAATGTTGGCTCCTGGGAAATGCTTGAATTTCTTTGATGGTCACAGAGGAAATGTTCCATATAAAAATAGGTTACAATATTTGTCTTCTCAAGAATTTGATATGGCTAGTCTCTTGTGAAATAAATGGCTAGATACTCATCAGCTGAAAATGATCTCCCTGAGGTATTTACACTTTCTTTTGAAGTTTCACAGCCATTTCTAAGACACAAGATAATAAGATTTAACACCATTACCACTGAGAAAAGCTCTAGGCCTGGGAGAGGAAGGAAACCGCATAATGGGCTGGGCACCTTATTTTGCAGGGGTAAGGACAGGAAAATGTAATAGTTGTTACACTGTGGTTGTAATAGTTTCTCTATTTAAGAGAGTAGAGGCCTTAGGGTGTCATACCAATTACTAGTACATATCAGTTAATCCCTGATTAACCCAGCAGTGACTTCTGGTAACAAATAATGCTGACCACACAACATGGAAGGTTAGATAATTAGACTTACATAATAACTCTTTCATAAAGTCCATCAATTTGTATATCACTCAAAACTGACTGGTTTTTATCTTGGTAAAAGGTTATTTCAATATTATATATCCTAGGTTGTTTCCTTAATGTATCTTAGCTTTCTATGAGAGAAATTGTTTATATAGTATTTCTCATATTCCTCCTCCCCACATCCAAAAACTTTCTAAATAAATAAAGATGTGAGAAAGAAACAGAAATTATGTATGATAGAAATACAAAATTGCTCTTACTTATTGAGTGTTTATTGTGTGATAGTCTCTGTGAAACATTTTACTTGCATTATTTCATGTAAGCCACACAGTAAATATATGAAGTATTTACTATTGTTGTGTTCCTGGTCTGTAGGTGAAGAAATTGGCTTAGAGAGGTTAATTAACTTACACAACATTATGCACATGGGAAGTGGCAGAACAGGCTTGAAACTCAGCACATTAGAAACTTTGTATGGTTGTGGATCACATCTTTATTCAGTGAGCATCTACTAAGAACTATACAAACTAGTAGCTTATAAATAATGATTAAAGGACCAAGTCTATCATTTTGTTCTTACTGAGCCAGGTTTTCACAGGACCTTGATTCCCAAAGGTCTATAGGCATGGCTGACAGTGGCCAGACCTACAAATGTCTTGGCCCAAGGTGGGCTGAGCAAGCTAATGTAGGTAGCCATCAGATCATAGCTATCCCTTCTCACATTTTGGCTGGAGAAGTGCTGAAAAAATGTGGCCTGATCAGCTATGGCCTGGAACCTTCAGAGGGTGTGTGATGGTCATTTCTCTCTTGGAGCTCAGGCTACCCTTTGTTTTTGAGATGACTTCCTGGGAAGGTCTTCTGCTATTAACATTAGACACCTTCAAGAGCAAGTCACCCATTTATAATCTTAAGCCTGGATGTTGAAGATGATAGGAAAGAGTGTGTATTGTTTGGTATTCTAAATTATGCTCCCAAGAGCTCCTGAGAGGGCAGGTTCTGAACCTCTCTCCTGCCTCAACCCCTACAACAACTCTTCCTTCTATCTAGTGTCTGCTTTGGGATTGAGTGTGAGATTCCATATGCATAATCCATTTCCTGGTCAAAGTACATTTGTAGTCACTAGTGTGGTGTCGAGGCAGATACATTATTCCATCAGGGAAAGGAAACCGTCTCGGACCCAAGGAATGCATTTATTATTGCATCCTTTCAAGCATACTTAAAAGATTCACATGAAGGATACTTTTAATAAGATATGAAGATATGGCGCTTTTGTACCTGACAGATCTGAATCAATATTCCTGTTAACCTAAATCTAAGAAAGATTCAAAGATAAGAAATCTAGAATGATTTTTTAAAAATTCCTTTAGTGGAAAGGAAATCCTTTCTTAAATTGGTGTAAATGGAAAAAACTTTGGCTCTTATTCCGGAAACAGAATCATGTATGGAAAACCCCCAATTAAAAGGTCACTTTTAACTGAAACTGGAAGAAACAAGTTCAGAGTTTAAAACCAAAGAAAGAAGGATAAGCTAAAATTCTTTAAGCTGAAAAGAAATGTGATACTTTTATAAAGTGTTACCTTTGGGAAAGTTATGAAGTTATGAAGTCATTTTTTGTTTTTTCTTGATCCAAATTATTTGATAATACAGAAAGCAAAACTAAATATTTCTAAAGAACCTTGAGGACAATGATTCTAGCCTTACACAAAGGGAATCCTCTTTTCTTTTTGATGTTCCTTTAAGGGGACTTTTTATTGTTGAAGGAAATGTCTCATTAACATTTTACATAAAGTTCCCTTGAGAGTGGGTCTTAGTGGTGAGGATTCTGTCGTATTAATGTTGCCTGTGATCATTTTTTTCAGTAATTTATCCATAGGGATTATATCATATTTTGAGTTCACAGAATGCCTGGGCAGATGATTTGCATGTAGTTGAAAGGTAGTTGCATTCTTAGAGTTGTCTTAGTGACAAAAGGTAGCTTTCTGGGTTCTCTTCTGGTGAGAATGGAGTTTGGAGGTTTGCTTACCGGATGGAGTAGTCCTCCTATTAGACTTGTCTACTGGCACTTGCACCCTTACATCCTTTGTAAATTTTACCCAATAATGCTGCAGGTGGAAGCTGGGGAACTATGTTTCTTGGGCTCTTTTGGTAGCAGGGTTCTAGGATGGTGGAGCTCTGCCACTGAGATGCTTTCACATCAGGTTGCAAAAGTGGAAGAGGGGGCAAACATTTTTTTTTCCTTGTCCTCTGGCAGTGGCGGTGAGCTGATGAGTAGGCTTGCCAGATGTCCAGATGAACATGGTTTACATTTCACCCATGTTGGAGCTGTGAGGAGCTGAGAAGCTACTTCATGGATTTGGGGGGCATGACTCCTCTCTTTCTGTGGCCACAAACCTGAAACTTAAGCAGCAACTCCTGACTTTTGCTCCTCTTGTCTCGTCTTTCCAATAGTTTTATAGGCACCCATTTGAATTGAGTTATATTGAATCCATGTCTGGTTAAAATATAGATAGCATAGTTTCTGATTTCCTGGCTGAATCCTGACTAACATGGGGGATTTTTCTCAACATTTACATTTTTTTCCAGTGAAGAAAGCTTTTGTTTCTTGTTGCTGGAGTCCACTAAACTTTGGAAGAGAAATCTTTATATGGGCCCCATCTTTAGCAAGGCCATGAAATTTGGTTTCATTTTATGTTTTAAGGTCCATTCGGGGGGCTGCCTGGATGGCTCAGTGGGTTAATCCTCTGCCTTCAGCTCCAGTTGTGGTCCCAGGGTCCTGGGATCGGGCCCTACATCAGGCTCTCTGCTCAGCAGGGAGCCTGCTTCCTCCTCTCTCTCTGCCTACCTCTCTGCCTACTTGTGATCTCTGTTTGTCAAATAAATAAATAAAATCTTAAAAAATAAATAAATAAAAATAAAGGTCCCTTAGGGGTCAATGCAATTTTTTTATAATGATGACATATGGTTAATGAAATCTCTTTCTAGCTGAATTTATAAATCCAGCTTATACATGTATTTACTGTAAGGAATTAAGAAGGCTATATATACTATTGCAGGTATAAAACACATATTTAACAACTAAGAAAGAAAGTTTGTTATATCATTCGTGTAGTTCCCTTTTCAGTTGTGTGTTTATTGTAAACAATAAATAGGAAAAATCAAACATATCATCTGGTACCATCACTAATTAGTAATGACTTTCCGAACCTCACTCAATGATAACATCTTCCATTCTTATTTACAGCCTGTGGTTTCAGGGTAGAGAGTACAAGGTTGGCAGAGGTGAGAGTATCCTAGGACTTTGTTATGGTTGGCATGGGGAACTTGTCCAGAGGGGCCCTGGATTAGAAAATTTTTCCCACCCAAAGCCCCAACCTGCAATGAGGATTCTAGGAGTTTTTCACATCAGCCTCTTGACTTTGGCTCATGATGGGTCTCTCTTAAACTCTTTATAGATCCTGTTATTGCAGACAAAGAATGAATGCCAGCCTGGTCTTATTGCAGGTTGGGAAAGGGAGGGTCTTTTTTCTTCCTCCCAGAGGAAGTATGTATATAGGGAGTCATAGAGAATGGTCCCTAGAGTACAGCTGAGCAATTTTTAGTGCTGCATCTCAATTTCCAGGTAAGTTCCCAGGTGGCTGGAGAAAGAGGTGGAAGTAAGGTAACGCTGAGCACGATTATTGATGGGTGTGTAATTTACATAAGTTAGTGTCCATAAAAAAAGTGTCCCAGAGGAACACTGCATGAATGATACTACATATTTCTTTCAACTTGGAAAACTATGGATCGATAAGGAATGGTTGGATGTAGAAGGAAGACAATTTCATTAAGGGGCCAAAGACCCAAGTTCTGGCTCCTACTTCATCTCAGAGAGACCTGAGGAAGTTAATATTCCTCTGACTCTGGGGGTTCCATGAATCAAGTGATTTGGTGGCGGGGGGCTAAACAAATGACCTCTGAGGCTTAATCTGGTTTAAGATCTACAGTTCTGTGATGTCATAAACAAGGTCTGGTATTTCATTCCTTGTTTTGTTACCTTATACTAAGTGTATTAATGTATATATATATACATATACACACACACGTATATATATATATATATACACACACACACACACACACATACAGTGCTTGGAAGAAGGCCTGGCACATAAGAAGAGCCATATAAATTTTTGCTACATAAATAATCTCTTTGCTGATTTAGGCAAATCAAGAGATAAACTCTGCCTCATTTTCATATGACCCAAATGAGGTTTTGGCAATTTTCAGCCTTTTGGTTAAAGGCATGAGGTCAATGCCCTTATAAGAAGAGAAAAAAACACCAGCTCTCTCTGCCACCTGAGGATACAGGGGGAAGGAAGCCCTCTGCAATCCAGGAAAAAGTCCCTCACCAAAATCTGATCAGACCAGCACCCTGATGTAGAACTTCCCAGGCTCCAGAACTGTGAGAATAAATGTCTATTGTTTAAGTCACCCATTTATTGCAGGTTGGGAAAGGGAGGGTCATTTTTTGTTAGAGCAGCCTGAACAGCTGAGGTCACCTGGTAATTGATATATTTACTGTAGACTCCAAGGACTCCATGACCACGAAGCCTTCACCACTCTGGCAATCATTCTCCATCCCATCTGACTGGATTTCTTTTCCTCTATTTGATTAGATTTCTACCTCCACTGCCTTGCTTTCCAATTCGCTCATTAGCTAATAGAACAGGAATTTTGTCTTATCTGATTGCCAAGACCTCATACATTGCCTAACTCTTGAAGTTTCCTTCACTCTCAACTACTAGAGAATGGTCACATTTTCTGGAATCTCAATGGTGATGTCCCCCTGACTTCAGTACTCAACTGCCTCTTGCATTTCTGATGTCTCTGCCTGCTGGACTGGATCTACTTACTTTTTAGTGCTTATGGGACCATACTGAGCCATTTTCCTTTGCTCACTAACCAACTGTCTATAACTTAATCTCTCTTAATCTGCCCCATGTTTCTTCTTTATCACTTCCAGCCTTTATTTTTTATGGCCCAACACTCCTGGTTCCAAATGCTCAGTCTACAAGGAAACACAGGTAAACAAACTAAAACACAGAAAACACTCACCTGTTTCTATCATGACTATCTTAAGGGCCTTAATTTAAAAAAATTTTTTTCCAACACAGAAAAATATGCTATGAATTTTCAATAGGTGTGATATAATAATGATAATGGCAATGATAAATAGCCATGAGATAAATAGATGATCATGCATGGGTACTTTATTAGTCCCTGGTATTATGCTATTTTATGTACATTAACTTACTTAGTTTTTAGGTTTTATTACCCCAACTTACAACTGAGGAAACTGAGCCTTGGAGGAGTCCAAGGAGGCTCCCAAATTTCCTTACCTAATACCTGGTGGAACTGGCTTAGCATCTAGATCTAGCTTCAGGGCCACAGTTCTTTACTACTAGCCACATAGGCTCTGTTTCACGTCTAAAGACTTGATGCTGAAATTATGACATAGTCTTGCTTTGCTGTAACTGTTTAGTGCTAGAAAAAGCTTAACATAATATTGTCTAACATACCTGTTAACTCCAAGAATCTAAAATCCCAATATTCATTCAGACAATGTGAGCCAGCAGTAGCTAGCCTTTTGACATCCATAAAAAATAAAATATTTGACATGTGCACTTATTTGATAAAATCTAAAGTATATTGATATGCATCAAATTTTAATCTTTACAGTTCTTTGAACTGAAAATTTTTAAAAATATATGACATATGTCTCTGCTTTTACAACAGCATGAAGAAATTCTAAACTTTTTTTTGATGATTCAGAATCCCCACAGTGAACATCATCTACTGTGATATAGTGATATCTTTGTGACTTTTAATGCATGAGATCAGTGTATCCCCACACTAAATAGCCCCACACTATTATTTTTAAAGTTATGTCATCTACTTTGATCTATTTTTCGTTTCCACAGGTCTTATGGTCATTTGCACCTCTTGTTTTTAGTATGCTTGCCTTTTGCTATACCTTTCCAATTTGCTTTTAATCTACTAAAGATTGTAAAAGTAGTAATACTCATTTATTTAATCTGTAAGTAAAGTAAGAGTAAATGGGCTCATAAAGGTATTTCAATGTGGTTTTGATTTGAATCTCCCTGATTGCTAATGATGATGAACCTTTTTTCATGTGCCTGTTAAACATTTGTATGTCTTATTTGGAGAAGTGTCTGTTCATGTCTTCTGTCTATTTTTTTTCCTTTTGTCTATTTTTGGATGTGATTAGCTCTTTTGAGTGTATTGAGTTTGGTGAGTTCTTTATAGATCTTGGATATCAGTCCTTTGTAGTGTCAGTTGTGAATATCTTCTCCCATTCCATGGGTTGCCTCTTTGTTTTATTGACTGTTTCCTTTGCTGTGCAGAAGCTTTTGCTGTTGATGAAGTCCCAAAAGTTCATTTTCACTTTTGTTTCCTTTGCCTTTGGAGACATATCTTGAAGAAGTTGTTGTGGCTGATGTTGAAGAGGTTACTGTCTATATTCTCTTCTAGGATTTTGATAGATTCTTGCCTCATGTTAAAGTCTTTTATCCATTTTGAGTTTATCTTTTTTTTTTTAAATTTAATTTCCTTTAAGTGTAACAGATTTCATTGTTTATGCACCACACCCAGTGCTCCATGCAATACGTGCCCTCTATAATACCCACTACCAGGCTCCCCTAACCTCCCATCCCCCTCCCTTTCAAAACCCTCAGATTGTTTTTCAGAGTCCATATCTTTGTGTATGGTATAAGAGAATGGTCGAATTTTATTCTTATACATAGAGCTGTCCAATTTTCCTGGCACCATTTATTGAAGAGACTGTCTTTTTCCAATGAATATTTTTTCCTGATTTGTTGAAGATTATTTGACCACAGAGTTCAGGGTCCATATCTGGGCTCTCTACTCTGTTCCACTGGTCTATGTGTGTGTTTTTATGCCAGTACCATGCTGTCTTGGTGATCACTGCTTTGTATGAAAGCTTGAAATCAGGCAACGTGATGCCACAATTTTGTTTTCTTTTTCAACATTTCCTTAGCAATTCAGCATCTATTATGACTCCATACAAATTTTAGGATTGTTTGTTCCAGCTCTTTGAAAAATGCTGGTGGAATTTTGATTGGAATGGCATTGAAAGTATAGATGGGTCTAGTCAGTATAGACATTTTTTTTTTTTGGTAGGTGGCAGGTTTTTTTTTTTTTTTTTAAGGCTTTTAATAAAATTTTTTATTTTTTATAAACATATATTTTTGTCCCCAGGGGTACAGGTCTGTGAATCACCAGGTTTACATACTTCACAGCACTCACCAAAGCACATACCCTCCCCAATGTCCATAATCCCACATCCTTTTCCAAAACCCCCTCCCCCCAGCAACCCTCAGTTTGTTTTGTGAGATTAAGAGTCACTTATGGTTTGTCTCCCTCCCAATCCCATCTTGTTTCATTGATTCTTCTCCTACCCACTTAAGCCCCCATGTTGCATCACCACTTCCTCATATCAGGGAGATCATATGATAGTTGTCTTTCACTGCTTGACTTATTTCGCTAAGCATGATACGCTCTAGTTCCATCCATGTTGTCGCAAATGGCAAGATTTCATTTCTTTTGATGGCTGCATAGTATTCCATTGTGTATATATACCACATCTTCTTGATCCATTCATCTGTTGATGGACATCTAGGTTCTTTCCATAGTTTGGCTATTGTGGACATTGCTGCTATAAACATTCGAGTACACGTGCCCCTTTGGATCACTACGTTTGTATCTTTAGGGTAAATACCCAATAGTGCAGTTGCTGGGTCATAGAGCAGTTCTATTTTCAACATTTTGAGGAACCTCCATGTTGTTTTCCAGAGTGGCTGCACCAGCTTGCATTCCCACCAACAGTGTAGGAGGGTTCCCCTTTCTCCGCATCCTTGCCAGCATCTGTCATTTCCTGACTTGTTGATTTTAGCCATTCTGACTGATGTGAGGTGATATCGCATTGTGGTTTTGATTTGTATTTCCCTGATGCCGAGTGATATGGAGCACTTTTTCATGTGTCTGTTGGCCATCTGGATGTCTTCTTTGCAGAAATGTCTGCTCATGTCCTCTGCCCATTTCTTGATTGGATTATTTGTTCTTTGGGTGTTGAGTTTGCTAAGTTCTTTATAGATTCTGGACACTAGTCCTTTATCTGATATGTCGTTTGCAAATATCTTCTCCCATTCTGTCAGTTGTCTTTTGATTTTGTTAACTGTTTCCTTTGCTGTGCAAAAGCTTTTGATCTTGATGAAATCCCAATAGTTCATTTTTGCCCTTGCTTCCCTTGCCTTTTGCGTTGTTCCTAGGAAGATGTTGCTGTGGCAGAGGTCGAAGAGGTTGCTGCCTGTGTTCTCCTCAAGGATTTTGATGGATTCCTTTTGCACATTGAGGTCCTTCATCCATTTTGAGTCTATTTTTGTGTGTGGTGTAAGGAAATGGTCCAATTTCATTTTTCTGCATGTGGCTGTCCAATTTTCCCAGCACCATTTATTGAAGAGGCTGTCTTTTTTCCATTGGACATTCTTTCCTGCTTTGTCGAAGATTAGTTGACCATAGAGTTGAGGGTCTATTTCTGGGCTCTCTATTCTGTTCCATTGATCTATGGGTCTGTTTTTGTGCCAGTACCATGCTGTCTTGATGATGACAGCTTTGTAATAGAGCTTGAAGTCCGGAATTGTGATGCCACCAACGTTGGCTTTCTTTTTCAATATCCCTTTGGTTATTCGAGGTCTTTTCTGGTTCCATATAAATTTTAGCATTATTTGTTCCATTTCTTTGAAAAAGATGGATGGTACTTTGATAGGAATTGCATTAAATGTGTAGATTGCTTTAGGTAGCATAGACATTTTCACAATATTTATTCTTCCAATCCAGGAGCATGGAACATTTTTCCATTTCTTTGTGTCTTCCTCAATTTCTTTCATGAGTACTTTATAGTTTTCTGAGTATAGATTCTGTGTCTCTTTGGTTAGGTTTATTTCTAGGTATCTTATGGTTTGGGGTGCAATTGTAAATGGGATGGACTCCTTAATTTCTCTTTCTTCTGTCTTGCTGTTGGTGTAGAGAAATGCAACTGATTTCTGTGCATTGATTTTATATCCTGACATTTTACTGAATTCCTGTATAAGTTCTAGCAGTTTTGGAGTGGAGTCTTTTGGGTTTTCCACATATAGTATCATATCATCTGCGAAGAGTGATAATTTGACTTCTTCTTTGCCGATTTGGATGCCTTTAATTTCCTTTTGTTGTCTGATTGCTGAGGCTAGGACCTCTAGTACTATGTTGAATAGCAGTGGTGATAATGGACATCCCTGCCGTGTTTCTGACCTTAGCTGAAAAGCTTTCAGTTTTTCTCCATTGAGAATGATATTTGTGGTGGGGTTTTCAAAGATGGCTTTGATGATATTGAGGTATGTGCCCTCTATCCCTACATTTTGAAGAGTTTTGATCAGGAAGGGATGCTGTACTTTGTCAAATGCTTTTTCAGCATCTATTGAGAGTATCATATGGTTCTTATTCTTTCTTTTATTGATGTGTTGTATCACATTGACTGATTTGCGGATGTTGAACCAACCTTGTAGCCCTGGAATAAATCCCACTTGGTCGTGGTGAATAATCTTTTTAATGTAGTGTTGAATCCTATTGGCTAGTATTTTGTTGAGTATTTTCGCATCTGTGTTCATCAAGGATATTGGTCTATAGCTTTCTTTTTTGGTGGGATCCTTGTCTGGTTTTGGGATCAAGGTGATGCTGGCCTCATAAAATGAGTTTGGAAGTTTTCCTTCCATTTCTATTTTTTGGAACAGTTTTAGGAGAATAGGAATTAGTTCTTCTTTAAATGTTTGGTAGAATTCCCCCGGGAAGCCATCTGGCCCTGGGCTTTTGTTTGTTTGGAGATTTTTAATGACTGTTTCAATCTCCTTACTGGTTATGGGTCTGTTCAGGCTTTCTATTTCTTCCTGGTTCAGTTGTGGTAGTTTATATGTTTCTAGGAATGCATCCATTTCTTCCAGATTGTCAAATTTATTGCCGTAGAGTTGCTCATAGTATGTTCTTATAATAGTTTGTATTTCTTTGGTGTTAGTTGTGATCTCTCCTCTTTCATTCATGATTTTATTTATTTGGGTCCTTTCTCTTTTCTTTTTGATAAGTCAGGCCAGGGGTTTATCAATTTTATTAATTCTTTCAAAGAACCAGCTCCTACTTTCGTTGATTTGTTCTATTGTTTTTTTGGTTTCTATTTCATTGATTTCTGCTCTGATCTTTATGATTTCTCTTCTCCTGCTAGGCTTAGGGTTTCTTTCTTGTTCTTTCTCCAGCTCCTTTAGGTGTAGGGTTATATTGTGTACCTGAGACCTTTCTTGTTTCTTGAGAAAGGCTTGTACCGCTATATATTTTCCTCTCAGGACTGCCTTTGTTGTGTCCCACAGATTTTGAACCGTTGTATTTTCATTATCATTTGTTTCCATGATTTTTTTTCAATTCTTCTTTAATTTCCTGGTTGACCCATTCATTCTTTAGAAGGATACTGTTTAGTCTCCATGTATTTGGGTTCTTTTCAAACTTCCTTTTGTGGTTGAGTTCTAGCTTTAGAGCATTGTGGTCTGAAAATATGCAGGGAATGATCCCAATCTTTTGATACTGGTTGAGTCCTGATTTAGGACAGAGGATGTGATCTATTCTGGAGAATGTTCCATGTGCACTAGAGAAGAATGTGTATTCTGTTGCTTTGGGATGAAATGTTCTGAATATATCTGTGATGTCCATCTGGTCCAGTGTGTCATTTAAGGCCTTTATTTCCTTGCTGATCTTTTGCTTGGATGATCTGTCCATTTCAGTGAGGGGAGTGTTAAAGTCCCCTACTATTATTGTATTATTGTTGATGTGTTTCTTTGATTTTGTTATTAATTGGTGTATATAGTTGGCTGCTCCCATGTTGGGGGCATAGACATTTAAAATTGTTAAATCTTCTTGTTGGACAGACCCTTTGAGTATGATATAGTGTCCTTCCTCATCTCTTATTATAGTCTTTGGCTTAAAATCTAATTGATCTGATATAAGGATTGCCACTCCTGCTTTCTTTGATGTCCATTAGCATGGTAAATTCTTTTCCACCCCCTCACCTTAAATCTGGAGGTATCTTCGGGCTTAAAATGAGTTTCTTGGAGGCAACATATAGATGGGTTTTGTTTTTTTATCCATTCTGATACCCTGTGTCTTTTGACAGGGGCATTTAGCCCATTAACATTCAGGGTAACTATTGAGAGATATGAATTTAGTGCCATTGTATTGCCTGTAAGGTGACTGTTACTGTATATGGTCTCTGTTCCTTTCTGATCTACCACTTGTAGGCTCTCTCTTTGCTTAGAGGACCCCTTTCAAGATTTCCTGTAGAGCTGGTTTGGTGTTTGCAAATTCTTTCAGTTGTTGTTTGTCCTGGAAGCTTTTAATCTCTCCTTCTATTTTCAATGATAGCCTAGCTGGATATAGTATTCTGGGCTGCATGTTTTTCTCATTTAGTGCTCTGAAAATATCATGCCAGCTCTTTCTGGCCTGCCAGGTCTCTGTGGATAAGTCAGCTGCCAATCCAATATTTTTACCATTGTATGTTACAGACTTCTTTTCCCGGGCTGCTTTCAGGATTTTCTCTTTGTCACTGAGACTTGTAAATTTTACTATTAGGGGACGGGGTGTGGGCCTATTCTTATTGATTTTGAGGGGCGTTCTCTGCACCTCCTGAATTTTGATGCTCGTTCCCTTTGCCATATTGGGGAAATTCTCCCCAATAATTCTCTCCAGTATACCTTCTGCTCCCCTCTCTCTTTCTTCTTCTTCTGGAATCCCAATTATTCTAATGTTGTTTCGTCTTATGGTGTCACTTATCTCTCGAATTCTCCCCTCGTGGTCCAGTAGCTGTTTGTCCCTCTTTTGCTCAGCTTCTTTATTCTCTGTCATTTGGTCTTCTATATCACTAATTCTTTCTTCTGCCTCATTTATCCTAGCAGTGAGAGCCTCCATTTTTGATTGCACCTCATTAATATCTTTTTTGATTTCAACTTGGTTAGATTTTATTTCTTTTATTTCTCCAGAAAGGGCTTTTATATCTCTCAAGAGGGTTTCTCTAATATCTTCTATGCCTTTTTCGAGCCCGGCTCGAACCTTGAGAATTGTCATTCTGAACTCTAGATCTGACATATTACCAATGTCTGTATTGATTAGGTCCATAGCCTTCGGTACTGCCTCTTGTTCTTTTTTTTGTGTTGAATTTTTCCGTCTTGTCATTTTGTCCAGAGAAGAGTTTATGAAGGGGCAAGTAAAATACTAAAAGGGTGGCAACAGCCCCAGGAAAATATGCTTTAACCAAATTAGAAGAGATCCCAAATCGTGAGGGGGGAGAAAGGGGATAAAAAGAGGTTCAAAAAGGAAGAAAGAAAAAAAAAAAGAAAAAAGAAAAAAAAAGGAAAAGAATTTAAAAATAAGAAAACACCTAAGAAAAATATAAAAAGGAAAATATATATATATTAGATAAACTAGTAAAAAATCGTTAAAAAAGAAAAAGATAACAGTTAAAAAAAATTTTGCCCGAAGGTGAGAAAAAAAAAACCAAAAAATGAAAAAGAAAAATATTAAATTAAGTGCAAGACTAAAAAACATCACAGGGCCCGGAGGAGCCGAGAGCCCAGGGCCCCACTCCTCAGTGCGCCCTCAGAGAACAGCACACAGTTATCCCGTCTGCCTGACCTCCGGCCGTGCTCCGAGCTCACTGAGCCTGCGACCGGTTCAAGGTCACCACGAGCTGCGAGCTTACTGTCGGCTCTGTCTCTGTAGCCGGCTTTCCCGTTCCAATACCCGCAAGCTCTGCGACACTCAGACACCCCCGATCCTTCTGTGACCCTGCGGGACCTGAGGCCACGCTGACCCCATGTGGGCTTTGCCCCAGGTAGCCTCTGGAGCGATGTCCCTCAGCGGAACAGACTTTTAAAAGTCCTGATTTTGTGCGCCGTTGCTCCGCCGCTTGCCGGGAGCCGGCCCCTCCCCCCCGGGGTCTATCTTCCCGTCGCTTTGGATTCACTTCTCCTCCGGTCCTACCTTTCAGAAAGTGGTTGTTTTTCTGTTTCCAGAATTGCTTTTCTTCTTCTCTTTGATCTGCCGATGGATTTTCAGGTGTTTGCAATCTTTAGATAAGCTATCTAGCTGATCTCCGGCTAGCTGAAGTAGTCTCAGCCTGCTACTTCTCCGCCATCTTGATTCCTCCCCCCCAGTATAGACATTTTAATAATGTTTACTCTTTGATCCATGAGCATGGAATGGTCTTCCATCTTTTTGTGTCTTGTTCAATTTCTTTGAAGTACAGATCCTTTACTTCTTTGGTTAGGTTTATTCCCAGGTATCTTATGGTTCTTGGTGCTATAGTAAATGGAATCGATTCTCTAATTCCCCTTTCTATATTTTCATGGTGGATAACCTTTTTAATATACTGTTGGATCCTATTAGCTAGGATCTTGTTGAGAATCTTTAACATCCATATTAATCAGGAATATTGGTCTGAAATTCTCCTTTTTGGTGGGTCTTTGCCTGGTTTGGGGATCAGGGTAATGCTGGCTTCATAAGAAGAGTCTGAAAGTTTGCCTTCTGTTTTTTATTTTTTGAAACAGCTTTAGGAGAATAGGTATTATTTCTTCTTTGAATGTTTGGTAAAATTCCCCAGGGAATCATCAGGTCCTGGGCTCTTGTTTTTTTGGGAGGTTTTTGATCACTGATTCAATCTCGTTACTAGATATTGTTCTATTCAGGTTGTCAATTTCTTCCTGATTCAGTTTTGGAAGTTTATAGGTTTCCAGGAATGCATCCATTTCATCTAGGTTGCTTAACCTATTGGCATATAACTGTTGATAATAATTTCTGATGATTGTTTCTATTTTCTTGCTGTTGGTTGTCATCTCTCCCTTTTCATTCATAATTTTATTAATTTGGGTCCTTTTTCTTTTCTTTTGGATTAGTTTAGCCAATGGTTTATTGATCTTATTGATTCTTCCAAAAAACCAGCTTCTAGTTTTGTTGATGGGTGTGTAATTTACATAAGTTAGTGTCCATAAAAAAAAGTGTCCCAGAGGAACACTGCATGAATGATACTACATATTTCTTTCAACTTGGAAAACTATGGATCGATAAGGAATGGTTGGATGTAGAAGGAAGACAATTTCATTAAGGGGCCAAAGACCCAAGTTCTGGCTCCTACTTCATCTCAGAGAGACCTGAGGAAGTTAATATTCCTCTGACTCTGGGGGTTCCATGAATCAAGTGATTTGTTGATGTGTTCTAGTGTATCTCTAGTTTCTATCTCATTGATCTCTGCTCTAATCTTGATTATTTCCCTTCTTGTGTGTGGGGTTGGCTTAATTTGTTTCTGATTCTCCAGTTCTTTAAGGTGTAAAGAGAGCTGGTGTATTCTGGATTTTTCAGTTTTTTTTTGAGGGAGGCTTGGATGGCTATGTACTTCCCTCTTATGACTGCCTTTGTTGTATCCCATAGGTTTGGGACCAAAATGTCTTCATTCTTTTTGGTTTCCATGAAGTGTTTAAGTTTTTCTTTGATTTCCTGATTGATCCAAACATTCTTAATCAAGGTGGTCTTCAGTTTCAAAGTGTTTGAATTCCTTCCTAACTTTTTCCTGTGGTTGAGTTGCAGTTACAAAGCACTGTGGTCTGAGAATATGTAGGGAATAGTCTCAGTCTTTTGGTATTGGATGAGCCCTGATTTGTGACCCAGTGTGTGGTCTATTCTGGAGAAAGTTCCATGTGCACTCAAGAAGAATGAGTGCTTGCTAGTATTTTATTTACCATTATAGTCTAGTAAGAATCTTTTTCTGTGGTTTATTTATTTATTTATTTATTTATTTATTTATTTGACAGACAGAGATCACAAGTAGGCAGAGAGGCAGGCAGAGAGAGAGGAAGGAAAGCAGGCCTCTCACTGAGCAGAGCGTCCAGTGCAGACCCTATCCAAGGACCTTGAGACCATAACCTGAGCCAAGGGCAGAGGCTTTATCCCACTGAGTGACCCAGATGTCCCTTTCTCTCTCTCTCTTTTTAAACAAAAAAGGAATATATTACAAATAATTACTTGTAATTACTATAAGTATTTGCTTTCATATGGTATAATCAGCTCTATTTCATATTAAATTCTTTAAAGAATCTATGCATACTGAAATAACAATGTTTTCTGGAACTTAGCTAACATATGGGATACTTTTTGGAAACTAGCCTGTTGGGATTTTATTGGCACTTTTCACTTTCTAGAAGAGCAGATATTACATAGAATTCCTGATATTTAGCCTCCTGTATATAGTCATCATTTTGAGTAGATGTACTTCACTTACCCAACAAATATTTATTGAGCACTTAGTATATACCAGGGACTGTGTTACATTTTGAGGATGCCAAAATAATTAGATAGGAAATCTCTTATGAAGCTGTTAGATAATCTCTAGGCTTGAGATCAGCAAGTGTGTGGGGACACTAAGAGCTGTCGCATTCAGAAAGAGTTATAAAAAGCTAAAAAGAAATACACTTATTCAATATATCTGTATCAGGCAGGAAGCCCAGAGTTTTAAAAATATTTAATTTTTGTGTTTTATAATCATGGTAACATTCCAGATTAGAAACTTCTTTTTTTAAATTTTTTAAATTATTTTCAGCATAACAGTATTCATTGTTTTTTTTTGTTTGTTTGTTTTTTGTTTTTTATTTTATTTATTTTTTTTATTAATTTTTTATAAATATATATTTTTATCCCCAGGGGTACAGGTCTGTGAATCACCAGGTTTACACACTTCACAGCACTCACCAAAACACATACCCTCCCCAATGTCCATAATCCCACCCCCTTCTCCCAAACCCCCTCCCCCAAGCAACCCTCAGTTTGTTTTGTAAGATTAAGAGTCACTTATGGTTTGTCTCCCTCCCAATCCCATCTTGTTTCATTGATTCTTCTCCTACCCACTTAAGCCCCCATGTTGCATCACCACTTCCTCATATCAGGGAGATCATATGATAGTTGTCTTTCTCTGCTTGACTTATTTCGCTAAGCATGATACGCTCTAGTTCCATCCATGTTGTCGCAAATGGCAAGATTTCATTTCTTTTGATGGCTGCATAGTATTCCATTGTGTATATATACCACATCTTCTTGATCCATTCATCTGTTGTTGTACCACACCCAGTGCTCCATGCAATCCGTGCCCTCTATAATACCCACCACCTGGTACCCCGACCTCCCACTCCCCACCTCTTCAAAACCCTCAGATTGTTTTTCAGAGTCCATAGTCTCTCATGGTTCACCTCCCCTTTCAATTTCCCCCAACTCCCTTCTCCTCTCTATCTCCCCATGTCCTCCATGCTATTTGTTATGCTCCACAAATAAGTGAAACCCTATGATAATTGACTCTCTCTGATTGACTTATTTCACTCAGCATAATCTCTTCCAGTCCCGTCCATGTTGCTACAAAAGTTGGGTATTTGTCTTTTCTGACGGAGGCATTCTAATACATTAATTTTCTGTGAATTAATAGTAATTATGTATGTCTTTCATCTGTTGATTCCTATTTTGCTGTGTATCATTGATTCTATTCCTACCTACAATTTACCTGGTTCCCTGGATTCTCTTCTCTTAGCACTGCAATTCACTACTGATGACTTTTGTTGGGAATATCTATTTGGAATTGTCCAATAGAAAGATGATGTGAATCACCTGTGTAATTAAAAATTGTTAGTAACCTCCTTAAAAAAGTACAAAGAACTAGGTAAAATTAATTTAATACTACATTTTATTTAATCCACCATATCCAAATATTATTTCAACACATAATCAATAAAAATGTATTCATGGGATATTTTATATCCTTATTTTTCTGAGACCAAGTCTTTGAAATCTGTTGTGTAGATTACATTTATACTCCATCTCAGTTTGGACCAGTCGCATTTCAGGTACTCAGTAGCCACATTTGGCTAATTTCTTCCACATTGTACAGTGCAGAGCTAAATGCATCTTTTTTACTCTTATTCCTCGTGAAAAAATGGTGATTAATTGTCAAGCCTTAAAACTCCACCATCAACGATCTCCAAGTCATCTTTAGCCTCATTGGTTTTCAGATCTTATTCCTAGTGAAGTGAATCTGTTTGCTCTATCATGAAAATGACTCTCTTTTCTGCTTTACTTCTTTTCACACCTCCCATCCCTCATCTATCAACCCAGCAGCCTTAGTTGGTTCAATATTTCAACATACTTCCTCCATCAGGAAGCTTTATCAGATCTTGCTCTCTTGTGCAAAGGTTGATAATCTGGTTGCCAATTGATTTCTACATGTGGATTAGTACCTAGTTTGTTTCATTTCATGTGTGGACTTTCAACAACAATCATAGGATTCTTCTATACTTCTCTTCACAAGGAGTCAAAAGAGTGTTCATTAGTTGGCTGAACAAATTTTGGTATGCTAAATTTTATAGAAACATAAAGTAAGCTACTGAGCCCTATTTCTCATTTTCTGTGATTTCACTGTTATTCATTTATTTATCCACCAAATATTTTTTGAGCATTTATTAGGAAGTGAAGATTGGGCTAGGCAGGGACAATACAGTATTCCCAGTATATCATGCACACCCTTCAGTGTCAAAACCTACTCTTCTGTGACTTAGAATTTATTTTAGTCTGTAATCCCCTGCCTTTTATGCACAGAGCCATCAAGTGTTCATACTCTGAATCTGATAAATGTGTGAACTGAAATTTATAAAGGTTAAGTGATTTAGCTGGGATGTAGAGTTTATTAGTGGTGGAGCTTGGATTAGAACTCAGGTCTTATTTTTTCTCCAGTACATTATGCTTCTTCTGCATTATGATCACTGGAACAAGCAGACAAGTTTACAAATCTAGCTTTTATAATAAACAACAACTCTAACATGGTTGTATACTGGGAACAATTTTCCACTTGAAAAATTTCTTTAGTAACCATTTTTCCTTCTTTTTACTTGGCAGATTTTCAAAAGTGCTGCAATTTTCATGAACAAATCTTAACTTGCAGGTAGAGGAAGACAAGGTGTTCCTAAAGGTTAATTACATATTAATTTTTCCATAACTTTCTGCTTCTAAGATTCTGACTTAACAGTCAGTAAAACTGTAGGTGTGTTGTCACCAACATGAGGGTCTGCAAGGAAATTTGATTAATGTAGTTTCCAAGCATAAATTTCAGTTTAGCATAGAGCTAGACCTCAGATGATAAAAATCCAATTTCACAATATTGTCTTTTACTTTAAGCACAGAGTAAACAGTTTGTAATGTTGGCAGATGTAGGTAGTATATAGGATATTCTTTAATTAACAGTTGAGTCTTTATACACAGAGTTGACATTTCTTAAACAGAAGGTATATTTAACTTATTTCTGTTTTGAGTATTTTAAAGGGTTTTCATTGATTAGAGCACTATTATAAAATCTATCCCTCTGGTAGAATATTATCTACATAAAATGTGTTTATTACTTTATTTAAAATGATATATTTTAAAGTATAGTCTTTGTATTGCTGCAGCTGAATAACTTCAGGTGCTTATTGCTGTACTTGGCCTAGACTGGATTTGCATTTTTTAAAAATTGCCAACAGCCAATGGATTTGTATTTTTTACATTTCAGATAATTTTTGTGTACATGAAATTTTGGGAATTTCTGATTTGAATGCAGAGATGACTATAAGTTTAAAAACATTACTGTCTTCAGGACACCTACATTTTCCTTGCCAGGTGTTTTTCCATATTTTGTTACTAGAAGTAAGATCAACTATTATCCGTTAAGTTAATGGGTGTGACCAGGTATTCTGAAGATTCTGGCTGAACCATTTCTTCAGTTAAATAGATGTACTTGTTTAGTTTATTTGAATTTAAGTCAGTTAAGTAATCAGTTTTGGAATAGCTACCAGACTAAAGCTCTGTAGAGCGTGACCAAATGTATAACAGAGCTTAGCTTCTAGAAGGAAGCTTGTAATGCCTCCATCTCACAGTAGTCCTATTGTATTTACTATGCTCCTCTGTTGCTTTGTCTGCCTCTCTGCCTGGATGTGAATTCCATGGTGGTCAGGCACCAAATCATACTCATTTTTGTGTCCCTAACTCCTAGGACCATGCTTGGTATGTAATAGTCACCTATTATATGTCTATAGTTGAATTTTGACTGAACAAATAAGGCAAAAGGACATTTCCAGGAATGATCAAGGATAAAATGATCAAGTAGTTGAATTTGAAAGCCAAGGTGTGTTTAGAGACCATAGGTACCTTTAGGGAAATGTTCAAGGAAGGAAGTATAGGTGAGTTTCAATTTATGGTTATTATTTTAATTAAATGTAGTGAAAATATGCTCTATTAAATTTTATATGATACTTTCCCACATATTATTGTGTGAACATTTCCTAATACTATTAAAAATTCTCTAGGCAGCATTAATGATTATATAATATTTAATTGTTTGAATGTATTTATTTTCTACTAATCCCCTCAGGATTTGTCCCAGTATATATTTTTTTGGCTTATATAAAGAATGCTGCACTGAACATCACTTTGAACAAAGTTATTTTCTGTCTTTTGAGCTATATGGAGTCAAATAATGTTCACATATTTGGGGGACTATTTCGAGATATCAAATTACTTAAAAATGTCTACATATGAATTGAATATGAATAAATGAATATGACATTTTATTGTTTAAAGATTTTTATTTATTTATTTATTTGACAGACAGAGATCACAAGTAGGCAGAGAGAGAGGAGGAAGCAGGCTCCCTGCTGAGCTAAGAGTCCAATGCAGGGCTCAATCCCAAGGATTGAGGGATCATGACATGAGATAGAGGCAGAGGCTTTAACCCACTAAGCCACCCAGGTGCCCCTGAATATGGCATTTCTTAAATGAACTGCATGAAATTTAGCAATTTCTAATAGAAGTGACATTCTATACTGCAGTTGGTTTCCTAGGTTGTTGTCTGAATTTTATTTTTAGAATTGGCTAAACTATCACCTGAAATAAAAATCCCAATTTATTTTGTTTCAAATATTAAAACTTGGATTTGACTGCAGAATACAAGTTGTGTCTAGAGGCCTCATATTCCACATCCTTTGATACTTAAAACATCTATAAATCTTTACTTCCTCTGAGCCCCATTGGAGGAAAGGGAGAGAGCCTGTGGTTTGTGGGTGGAATTTCACAAGTTTGGGTGGTCCCAGTTCTATGGCAGCTTTTGAGGAGGGCCTGATAGTGGAGAGTGTATGCAAGGCTCTCTAGTGGCAGATGGGTAGGGTGGTAGTGTCTACAAAGGGGCCACTCATGTTGGTAACCACACATTCTAAATAATAAGGTGGATTACATTGGACATCGATTATTGTCCTGACATCCAGATTTATTCTGTAGCCATGGGGCACTGCTGAAAGTCTTTTCTCTTTGTATTTATATGTGATTCATAATAATTGAAAAGAAATTGAAAAGGAAAAAAATTTGACATGTGGATTCTGTTAATGATCTACCTGGATTGCCTTTGGTCTCTTTTACTACTATACACCACTCCCCTAGCTTTTCTGAGCTTTCTGTTCCTTTTTTTTTTTCTTCCCTTTGAACAGTTCTATTGAGAGATCTTTGACATATAAAAATCGTATATATTTAAGGTATACACCTTGGTGTTTCAATGTATGTATACATTGAAATACTATATTTGAGTTAATTAACATACTTATCACCTCTATGTAGTTAGCAGTGTGTATGTGTGTGTGTGTGTGTGTGTGTGTGTTTGTGTGTGTGTGTAAGACCACCTGCATCTGCCACTCTCTTCAGAGGACTGCCTTGGGGCTGTGGGAGCCACTTTGCACAGTCACAGGGTATCTGGAATACCTGGGAGTTCTCCTTCATGCTCTCAACTCCTTAGGCAGCTATTAGCTAATGACTGAATGGTGCCAGAATATGAAAGCTCAGCACTCTTGCCTTGAGTAGGAAAAATAAAGCGTAATTTGTGTTGGTTCATAAACTTGCCCCTATATAGAGAGGACAAGAAGAGACTGAAGAAAGGCATGCCATTCCTTGGTAGATGGCAAGTTTAATAAGCAAAGGAACTTAATGTGGTTTGTCTTGGGCAGCTGCACGGCAAGTTGATCTCTGAACCCACCCACTAGGATCTTAGAGATTTATATAACAGCTTTACCTGGGTTCAGTCACATATATAGTCCAGACAGTTTCCACAATGCTCTCTCAAGGCTGTGTTCTTGGAACAGCCCCCACAGTGGGAATGGTTTGCAGAGTGCATGGTCTAAGGACAGGGCAGGGAGGGTGAGGAGCTTCCATTGTCTGGTCTAGCTTGTGGGTCAAGCAGTGGTCAGTCTTTTCAGGAAGCTCAACAATTTGCACCTCAGAATTCCCCCCATAGGATCAGGTTGAAATTGCTTGTGAGAGACATTACCCGGAAGCCACACCTCACTTGGCCCCTTCCCTACCCTTAGCTACTACCCCAAACCCTCTACCAATGTCTGCTGGCAGTATTTCTTTAATAAATTATTACCATGTAAAAATCCTTGTTCCAGAATCTGTTTTGGGGGAAAACAACCTAAGATGCTCTCTCAAGTGTGTTCAGATTTTTATACTCTCTGCCTTTCTCTTAATAATTAAAGATGTCTTTACACAGTTGGAATCACACCACAGGCACACACAGCCATTTACTTTGATCCCATTCAGTATCTTTTCAACCATGTCTCTAGTTGCTACATAATCTTCCACTGGTGTCTGAGTCTAATATACATTTTTGAATTGTCAAATATTTATGCCATGGCTCTAACTTTATAAAAAGATGCTCTGATGAAAACTCAACTTTTCCTTATTGCAGTATCCTAGGATACACTTATAAAATGTGTCTGAACATTTTTATAACTCGAACTTTGCAAAAGTTTGACCAATTTAAAAAGACACTAGTTCACCACATGAGCTGAGTGGGTGGAAGCACAGAGGGAGAAGGGGATAAAGGGAGAGGGAGAGAAGCAGACTTCCTGCTGAGTACAAAGCCCAATGCAGGGCTCCATCTTGGGGGCCCTGAGATCATGACCTGAACTGAAATTAAGAGTCTGATGTTTAACTGACTAAACCACTCAGGCACCCATGAATGAGATCATTTTAAGCATTGTTCACATCTTAGGCTTTACCTGGTTGTAACCATGGCAGCAATAATCATACTGACAATCATTTATAAAGTACTTTCTGTTTGGCATTTTATTAGGTGCTTTGCCAAGATTAGTTTATTTAATCCTTTAAGCAATCTTATGAGGTGGTTATGATTATATGATGAGGGAACCAAAATTGAGAAATGTAAACATTTTGCAAGGATTTTATGGTTGGTAGGTGGCCAGTGTAGGACTTGAGGTAGGGCTCCAACTGCAAACCTGTGCTCTCCATTGATTCTCTGTTTCTTTGTTTAATCTGTATAACTTTTATTACTATGTTAAGCATTTATTCCATTTATTTGTAAATTATATTTCTTCTTGTATGAATTCTTGCCAATTCATTGATTGGAATATTGATGGCTTTTCTTGCCATTTTGTATGATCTTTTTACATACTATAGATGGGAACCCTCTGTGAATAATTGTTGGAAATATTGGTGTCTACTTTATTTTTAAATTGTATTTATTATAAATATCAAGTTCTTTTATCAAGTTTTTTTCTGCATGCAAATTTTTCAAATTAATCAAAACATCAAACACTATTCTAGCAAAAAGCTGATATGCTTTCTTATTTTTAGAATTTCAATGTTTAGATTTTTAAAATATTTAATATAAATTGATTATACATCATACATATATATAGTATGTATTTGGTATAGTAACTTTTGAAGGTAAAAGAATGAATTAATAAAGTACTGTATTGCTTTAGCAAATGAATATGGAAATTGGATGGGTTTTGTGTGAGGGAAGGAATTAACATGTATGCAGTGTGTGGTATGTGTTAACATTTTACATATGGACATGGGACCTGGTTAGACTTTTCTATTAACCCACTCTTGTTTTAATAGGAGCCTAAAGTAGGGTGTTTGCAATAAAAAAGAAAAAAAAAGAGAGCAGTCCAACAGGCTCAGATATCAATGTCTCTTCTTTTCTCTTCATGCCACCCATTGAATGTCTAACACTATATCAGATGGAGCATATTGAAGAATTTCCAATAATTTTGGGTTTTACATAGAAAACTTTTCTAGTAAAGTAATAGTTATATGAACAATTCAAGTAAAAGCAGGTTTTTGTTTTTGTTTTGACTAATTGTGGGTTTTTAGCATTGACCTTAGCTGAACAGGCTACTAATCATGATTGCTGAACTGGAGAAGTCATGTTGGCATCTGTTGTGGACTTAAGTATCTGTATGACTGGGAGTAAATTCTGCTCTTCTGCTCTTTAGCTGTCATTGATAGCTGTTTGTTCATCTTCTAGTTTCTGTGACTTATTCCAAAGGCAGTTCTTGTGGTGTTAGAAATAGGAGAACAGAGTACAACCCACAACTGGCCTCATTTAAAACTAGTCAAACTAGTTAGCCCAGTTACTTTTACAGTTTGGGTGACAATGTTTTATAATATTTGAGGAATATAAGGAAGCAGCAAATATAATAATGGCTGACATTTGAATATAAGCTTACTGTTTATACACAGTTTTGTAATATATTATTTAATTTTCATAATAGGTGAGATAGAATTATCTTGAACCTAGAACTTGAATACAAGCCTTACACGATGATGCAATTAGTAGCAAAGAGGCTTGGGGTTGTCTAATGATAAAGTTCAGATATAAATGGTTGTGTCATGAAAGAGATTCTTCAGCTTAATTTATGAAGGGAAATAAATAAACAAATGGATAAACAGGAGAGGGGCAAAAACTGAAAATATGTATCCGAAGAAGAAATTTTTCACAATGAAAACTCAATGTCTGAAGGAAATTTCAGCTTTTCTACTCTGGTTTGAATCTACTCTTTAGAATGATTTGTAAATATTTAAGCCTCATAGCCAGAAGTTAAATAATTGACATCATCAAATCATGTGAGAGATTTTTAAGTAGTGATTCTCCACTCTTCAAGGTTGACAATGATGACTTAAATTAATGTTTACTGAGACTTACTGTGCTGAGAGATTTACCTGAAAAACGTCGTAATAACCTGATGAAACAAGCCTATAACCCTTATTTTCAAACAAGGAAAAAGGAAGCACAGAGAGATTGAATAACAGCTAATATGTGGCAGAGCTGTGATTAGATATCAGCTCACCTGATGTCAAAGTTTGCATATTTAATGGTTATACTCTATTATAGGACAGATATTAGAGACATCCCAGCAGACCTGCCTGAACAAAAACATTGCAGTATATTTTAACCAGGTGAAGTGCTCAGTCAAATTTCACCCAGTAGTCACTGGTTATTTATGTTAGTGGCTCCTTTAAGAAGCAGCTTGGAAAACCTCTTTTTATGCATGCTATTGGGTCAAATTCTATTCTCCATTGGACCACTGAGAAAATAAAATGCCAGGTGCCTTCATGAGGCAGCCAACATGAGAAGTGGAAAGGAGGGCAGCCTACCAGTTGTAGCTCTATCATCTCAGCATATGGCTTTGCTGTATAGTTATGCCTCTTTTACAGATGAGAAACCTGAGGCTCAGAGACATTAATTTTTTTAAATTTATTTTTTATTTTCAGCATAACAGTATTCGTTATTTTTGCACCACACCCAGTGCTCCATGCAATCCATGCCCTCTATAATACCCACCACCTGGTACCCCAACCTCCCGCCCCCCGCTCCTTCAAAAACCCTCAGATTGTTTTTCAGAGTCCATAGTCTCTCATGGTTCACCTCCCCTTTCAATTTCCCCCAACTCCCTTCTCCTCTCTAACTCCCCATGTCCTCCATGCTATTTGTTATGCTCTACAAATAAGTGACCATATGATAATTGACTCTCTCTGCTTGACTTATTTCACTCAGCATAATCTCTTCCAGTCCCATCCATGTTGCTACAAAAGTTGGGTATTCATCCTTTCTGATGGAGGCATAATACTCCATAGCATATAGGGACCACATCTTCCTTATTCATTCGTCTGTTGAAGGGCATCTTGGTTCTTTCTACAGTTTGGCGACCGTGGCCATTGCTGCTATAAACATTGGGGTACAGATGGCCCTTCTTTTCACTATATCTGTATCTTTGGGGTAAATACCCAGTAGTGAAATGGCAGGGTCATAGGGAAGTTCTATTTTTAATTTCTTGAGGAATCTCCACACTGTTCTCCAAAAAGGCTGCACCAACTTGCATTCCCACCAACAGAATAAGAGGGTTACCCTTTCTCCACATCCTCTCCAACACATGTTGTTTCCTGTCTTGCTAATTTTGGCCATTCTAACTGGTGTAAGGTGATATCTCAATGTAGTTTTAATTTGAATCTCCCTGATGGCTAGTGATGATGAACATTTTTTCATGTGTCTGATAACCATTTGTATGTCTTTATTGGAGAAATGTCTGTCCATATCTTCTGCCCATTTTTTGATATGCTTGTCTGTTTTATGTGTGTTGAGTTTGAGGAGTTTATTATAGATCCTGGATATCAACCTTTTGTCTGTACTGTCATTTGCAAATATCTTCTCCCATTCTGTGGGTTGCCTCTTCGTTGTTTTGACTGTTTCCTTTGCTGTGCAGAAGCTTTTGATTTTGATGAAGTACCAAAAGTTCATCTTCGCTTTTGTTTCCT
This sequence comes from Mustela putorius furo, assembly GCF_011764305.1. Classification (NCBI taxonomy): domain Eukaryota; kingdom Metazoa; phylum Chordata; class Mammalia; order Carnivora; family Mustelidae; genus Mustela; species Mustela putorius. The sequence continues at coordinate 28,480,791 of NW_025421987.1, forward strand.
TTGCCTTTCGAGACATATCTTGAAAGAAGTTGCTGTGGCTGATATCAAAGAGATTACTGCCTATGTCCTCCTCTAGGATTCTGATGGATTCCTGTCTCACATTGAGGTCTTTTATCCATTTTGAGTTTATCTTTGTGTATGGTGTAAGAGAATGGTAATTTTTTATTTATTGTTTATTCTTATTCGATAGCAGGGAACAATGTTTTGGATTTGAAGAGGGTCTCCTTAAACATACATGGTGTGAAAAATAAAGGCCCGAAGACTCTCTCCTTTGGAAACCTACTCTGGAAACTCAGTAAACTCCAGATTATCAATCAATCTAGATAATTTCTTTTTTTTCTCTAAGTTTTTAATTCCAGTTAACATATATTGTTTTCTTAGTCTCAGATAAACAATATGGTGATTGAAGACTTCCATACATCACCCAGTGCTCTTCGCAGGTGCCCTCCTTAATTCCCATCACCCCCCTCACCTCCCCTCATAACCATATGTTCTCCATAGTGAAGAATCTGTTTCTTAATTTCTCTCTCTCTTTTTTCCACTTTGCTCATTTGTTTTGTTTTTTCAAATTCCATGTATGAGTGAAATCATATGGTATTTGTCTTTCTCTGACTGACTTATTTTGCTTAGCATTATATTCTCTAACTCCATGTCATTGCAAATGGCAAGATTTCATTCTTTTTTACAGCTGAATGATATTCCTCTCTCTCTCTCTGTGTATGGCATATCTTTTTTATATGTTCATCAATCTATGGACACTTAGAATTCTTCCATAATTTTGTTATTGTAAACAATGCTGCTATAAACATTGGGGTACATGTTTTCTTTGAGTTAGTGTTTTGTATATTTTGGGTAAATACCCAGTAGTGCAATGCTGGATCATAGGATAGATCTATTTTTAACTTTTTGAGGACCCTCTATACTGTTTTCCATAGTGGCTACACCAATTTGCATTCCCAGGAATAGTGCAAGAGGGTTCCTTTTTCTCTGCATCTTTGCCAGCACTTGTTTCTTGTTTTGTTGATTTTAGCCATTCTGTCAGGTGTCACATAATATCTTGTAGTTTTGATTTGAATTTCTCTGATGTTCAGTGATATAGAGTATTTCTTCATGTGAGTGTTGACCACCTGGAGTCTACTTTGGAGAAATGTCTGTTCATGTCTTCTGCTCGTCTTAATCAGATTATTTGTTTTTTGGTGTTGAGTTGTATTTTTTTAAATATATTTTAGATACCCTTTATTGGGTATATATATTTTATAAATATCTTCCTCCTTTTAGTAGGTTTCCTTTTAGTTTTGTTGATTGTTTCCTTTGCTGCACAGAGGTTTTTATTTTGTTGTAGCCACAATAGTTTATTTTTGCTTTTGTTTCCCTTGGGAAACATATCTAGACATGTTTAGATATATCTAGAAAAAAGTTGCTATGGCAGATGTTAAAGAGGTTACTGCTCAAGTTTTCTTCTAGGATTTTTATGGTTCAGGTCTCACATTTAGGTCTTTCATCCATTTTGAATTTATTTTTGGGCATGGTGTAAGGAATTGGTCCAGTTTTATTTTCTGCATATTGCTGTCCAGTTTTCCTAACACCATTTGTTGAAGAGACTGTTCTTTTCCCATTGGATATCATTTCTTTCTTTTTAAAAAAATTATGTAAAAAGTAGATATATTTTACACACACACAGAAAAATTAGAAACAGACAAATATTCTGTGTGCCATTCTCTGCATAGTGGAATTCATAGTGATTTTTTGGTATTATTTTCCAACTTTATTTCATATAACAGTGAAATTTTCTTTTTCATTTTTTTAAACTGATTTATTTATTTTCCTATCTTTAAATTGTTATGTTAGTCACCATACAGTTCAGTATTAGTTTTTGATGTAGTGTTCCGTGATTCACTGTTTGCATGTAACACCCAGTGCTCCATGCAATCTGTGCCCTCCTTAATACCTACACATCACCAAGCTCAGCCGTCCCCCAACCCTCCTCCCTTCTAAAACCCTCAGTGTGTTTCCCAGAGTCCATAGTCTCTCATGGTTCATCTCCCACTTCAATTTCTCCCCTTTATTTTTCCTTTCCCATAATGAGCTCAATTCTTTTACTTCTGTTCCATGAATAAGTGAAACCATATGATAATTGACTTTCTCTGCTTCACCTGTTTCTCTTAGCATAATCTCCTCCAGTCCCATCCATAATGATGCAAAAATTGGGTATCCATCCTTTCTGATGGCTGAGTACTATTCCGTTGTATATATGGACCACATCTTTATCCATTTATCTGTTGAAGGGTATCTCAGTTCTTTCCACAGTTTGGCTATTGTGGATATTGCTGCCATGAACGTTGGGGTACATGTGGCCCTTCTTTTCACTCCATCTTTATCTTTGGGGTAAATTCCCAGTAGAGCAATTTCAGGGTCATAGGGTAGTTCTATTTTTAATTTTTTGATGAGCCTCCACACTGTTTTCTAAAGTTGCTGCAACAATTTGCATTCCCATGAATAGTGTAAGAGGGTTCCCTTTCCTGCTTTGACCATATAGTTGTGGGTTCATTTCTGGGTTTTCTATTTTTTTTATTGATCTATGTGTCTGCTTTAGTGGCACATAGTCATCCACCATACTGTGGATGACTACAACTTTGTAATATAACTTGAAGTCTGGAACTATAATGCCTTCAGTTTTGCTTTTCCTTTTCAAGATTGTTTTGGCTATTTGGGGGTCTTTTGTGGTTCCATACAAGTTTTAGGATTGTTTGTTCTAGCTCTGAAAAATGCTGGTAATATTTTGATAGAGAGTGCTTTACATGAGTATATTGCTTTGGGTAGTACAGGCATTTTAGCAATATTTGTTCTTTCAATGTCTCTCCATTTCTTTCTGTTATCTTCAATTTCTTTCATCAGTGTTTTATTGTTTTCAGAATATAGGTCTTTCACCTCTTTGGATAGGTTTATTTCTAGGTATCTTACAGTTTGTAACATGATTGTAAATGGAACCAATTCCTTGATTTCTCTTTCTGCTTCTTCATTTTTAGTGTATAGAATTATAACAGATTTCTGTGCATTGATTTTGTATCCTGTGACTTTACTGAATTTCTTCATCAGTTCTAGCAGTTTTTAGTGGAGTCTATCAGGTTTTCTGTATGTAGTATTATGTTGTCTGCAAATAGTGAAAGTTTGACTTCTTCCTTGCTGGTTTGGATGCCTTTTATTCCTTTTTGTTATCTGATTGCTGTGGCTATGACTTCCAGTAATTTCATGAATAAAAATAGTGATAGTGGACATCCTTGCCTTTTTTCTAACCTTAGGGGAAAAGCCATCATTTTTTCCCCATTAAGGATGATGTTATCTGTGGGTTTTTCATACAAGGCCTGTATTATCCTTGAGGAATATTCCGTTTAAATGTACTTTGTTGAGGTTCTTTTATAATAAATGGATGCTGTATTTTGTCAAAGGCATTTTCTGCATCTACTGAAATGATCATATGGTTCTTATCCTTTCTCTTATTGATGTGCTGTATCATGTTGATTGATTTGTGAATATTGAACTACCCTTGCCAACCCAGGAATAAATCTCACTTAAGTATGATGAATGATTTTTTTTTTTTGATATATTATGGGGTCAGGTCTGCTATTATTTTGTTGAAGACTTTTGCAGCTATGTTCATCAGAGTTATTGACCTATAGTTCTCCTTTTTTTGTGGTATCTTTATCTGGTTTTGGTATCAGGGTATGCTGGCCTTGTAGAATGAATTTGGAAGCTTTCCTTCCTCTTCTACTTTTTGAACTAGTTTGAGAAGAATAGATATTAACTCTTTAAAGCTTTAGTAGAATTCTCCTGTGAAGATTTTTTTCTTGGGGATTTTTTTTTTTTTTTGAGTGAGTCATTTATTTCCATTTCAGTTTTGGTAGTTTATATGTTTCTAGAAATTTATCCATTTTTTCTAAGTTGTCCAATTTGTTGACATGTAATTTTTCATAATGTTCTCTTATAATTGTTTGTATTTCTGTAGTTTTGGTTATTTCTCCTCTCTCATTTGTGATTTTATTTATCTGAGTCCTTTCTCTTTTTTTTTTCTTGATGAGTCTGGCTAGAGGTTTATCAGTTTTATTGATTCTTTTCCAAAGAACCAGATCCTGGTTTCAGTGATCTGTTCTATTGTTTTTTTCTTAGTTTCTGTATCATTTATTTTTACTCTAACCTTTATTATTTCTTTCCTTATGCTGGCTTTAGGGTTTATTTGTTGTTTTTTCTAGCTCCTTTACATGTAAACTTGATTGTTTGAGATTTTTCTTGCTTCTTGAGGTAAGTCTATATTGCTAGGCACTTCCCTCTTATGACTGCTTTTGCTGTAGCCTAGAAGTTTTGGATTGTTGTTTTCATGTACTTTTTAATTTCTTCTTTTATTTCCTGGTTGACCCATTCATTGTTTAGCAGCTTGTTGTTTAACCTCCACGTATTTGTGGTCTTCCCAGTTTTTTCTTGTGGTTAATTTCTAATTTCATAGCATTGTGGTCATAAAAGATACATAATATGACTCTGATATTCTCAAAATCTTTGAAGCTTGTTTTGTGGGCTAAATTGTGATCTCTTATGGAGGATGTTTGTGTGCACTTGAAAAGAATGTGTATTCTGATGTTTTAGGTTAGAATGTTCTGAATATATTTGTTAAATCCATCTGTTCCAGTATGTCCTTCAAAGTCATTGTTTGCTTAGTGATTTTCTGTTTAGATGTTCTGTCCATTGGGATAAGTGGGGTATAAAATCCCCTGCTATGATTAGTTCCTTTATGTTTGTTATTAACTGTTTTATGTATTTGGGTACTCCTGTGTTGAGTGAATAAATATTTATAGTTGTTATAGCTTCTTGTTAGATTGTCCCCTTTATAATTATATAGTATCATTTTTGTCCTTTGTTATAGTCTTTGTTTTAAAGTCATTTTCTCTGATATATGTATTGCTGCTGTGGCTTTCTTTTGACACCCATTACGTGGGTTTCTCCATTCCCTTACTTTCAACCTGCAGGTGTCTCTAGGTAAAAAATGAGTCACTTGTAAGCACCAAATAGCTGGGTATATTTTTACCCATTCTTTCAACCTATGTCTTTGATTGGAATGTCCAGTCCATTTATATTCAAAGGAATTATTGATGATATGTGCTTATTGTCATTTTGTTGTTTTCTGGTTGTTTCTGAAGATTTTCTCTGATCCTTTCTTATCTTCCACTCTTTCATGTTTTGCTGATTTTCTTTATATATTTGGATTTTACTTTCTTTATTCTTTGCATATTTATTTTTGGTTTTTGTTATATGATTACTATTATATATATATATAAAGTCTTCTGCATATAGTAGCCTATAATAAGTTGATGGTCATTTAAGTTGTTTTTTTTTTTTTAAAGATTTATTTATTTATTTATTTATTTGACAGACAGAGGTCACAAGTAGGCAGAGAGGCAGGCAGAGAGAGAGAAGAGGAAGCAGGCTCCCTGCTGAGCAGAGAGCCTGAAGTTGGGCTCAATCCCAGGACCCTGGGACCATGACCTGAGCTGAAGGTAGAGACTTTAACCCACTGAGCCACCCAGGCACTGTGGTCATTTAAGTTTGAACCCATTCCATCTGAGTAATTTCTTTAAAGAGTAAAAAATTTTCCATATTTGGTTTGGTTCTAAAAATACCAGGCTCTAGAGGTACCTGGGTGGCTCAGTTGGGTAAGTGTCTGCTTTTGGTTCAGGTCATGATCTGGGGTCCTGGGATGGAGCTACACATCAGGCTTTCTGCTCAATGGGAGTCTGCTTCTCCCTCTCCTCCTGCTCCTTTCTTCCCCTGCTGGTGCTTTCTTTTTCTCTTTCTCTCTCAAATTAAAAAAAAAACAAACAAACCAGAGTCTAATAAGATGAGTCATTTCTCTGATAAGAAAATAAAAGTATTTTTTTCTTACAGTGATAACTTCCTTTTATTAATTTTTTTTTTCCTTTTCAGAGAATGTGTGTACTGTTAGTAGCTAAGAACACAGATCTGGGTGCTGATCAAGAATTTGAAGTAAGGCCTGAGAAATTACAGAACTGAGGTAAAATGTTTCCAGGAAACACTATAAAACCTATCATGATATTTTGTGGTATTTCAAGCACTTAGAGAAAGGTGAATCTGAGGTGAATATGAAAAAGGTGAAGGCTCAGCTTAGTTTGAGAAAAAGAGAAGTCTGAAAAGCAAAAATGTGAATTTTTATTTTCAGTGTAATTTAAGGATGACTTTTTGGTTTTGTTCAAAAGAGGAAAGATTAGTGAACTTGAGTTGGATGAAACCTCAATCTTTCATCATGATTCTTTAGGCTTTGTCATTTGGCTTCACTGACAATATCACCTACCATTCTCCCTTTACAGTGCCCTCATGGTATTGACCTTCATTTGTTTCCTGGTATACTTACTTTGACCTAAGGATATTTACATTTGCTATGTCCTCGGCCTGAAATGCCTTTCCTGCTGCTATTTCCTTGGCAGCCTCATTCTTACAATTCTGGTCTCAGCTCAAGCAGCATCTCCTTAGAAAGCCTTTGTTACCCTAAACAACCTTTGTATACTCTATACCTCTCCACCCTCCACCATCTTGTATGTTCATTCATGGCTCTTCTCTCCTGTGGGACACATGGAAGATGATAATTTCCTGACCCTTCTACAGTTGGGCAGGACTCTAGGACAAATTTTGGCCATTAGGATAGATGAAAGTGATGTGATGGTGTAATCTTATCAGCCTTGGTGCTCTCCACAAGTGAGAACAACATGGAACAGAGCCGCACTGATGTATGGTGTATAGGGACATGCATAAGGAAAAAAAATCCAACTTGTTGTCTTGGGATGCTAAGGTATTTGGAATTATTTGTTATTGTAATGTAACAACCTCCATCTGGCCTACAACATCACCATATTTATTTTTTTGTAGCATCCTTAAATGATCTTTTTATTATTATTCTGTCCCCTCTTCCAAACATTGCCAAGTACATTAGTAGTACATAATACACTAGAGAATTAACTTTCTATGTTGTCTGTGGATCCTCCTCAATCTTAATCAAGTCTTTCAGAAAAACCCTTAGATCCTCTGCTAACTGCTTTGGCCCAAATCTAGTAAACAGAACTTATCCATGAATGGCCCCTGCTGGGCTAGATTCCCACTATCTCAATCTCTCCCTACCCCAGCTCATTTCTTCTGATGGGAGGGAAGTATATAACTTATTCCAGGAAAACTATGGAATAAACAGGATCAGACAGAATGGATATTCTTTCATGTCTCGGACAAGGTTCTCCTCCAAACATGTGCAAGTGAAAGAATAAGGTGGCGTTTCCAGAGGCTACACAGAATCTATTCTCCCTGATCATTATGCTATTTAGTTAGGTAGAACTGATATCTTCATAGGCAAGGGGAATATGGTGACCTTTACTCTGCAGTTTACTAGCCCTGCCATGGATATGTTAATTCAGTGTAAAAAATCTTTGAGGAGTCCATAATCTCTCATGGTTAATTTCCCCCTCCAATTTACCCCAACTCCCTTCTCCTCTCCATCTCCCTATGTCCTCTGTGTTATTTCTTATGCTCTACAAATAAGTGAAACCATATGATAATTGTCTCTCTCTGCTTGACTTATTTCACTCAGCATAATCTCTTCTAGTCCCATCCATGTTGATACAAAAGTTGGGTATTCATCCTTTCTGATGGAGACATAATACTCCATAGATATATGGACCACATCTTCCTTAACCATTCTTCTATTGAAGGGCATCTTGGTTCTTTCCACAGTTTGGTGACCATGGCCATTGCTGCTATGAACATTGGGGTACAGATAGCCCTTCTTTTCACTACATCTGTATCTTTGGGGAAAATACCCAATAGTGCAATTGCAGGGTCATAGGGAAGCTCTATTTTTAATTTCTTAAGGAATCTCCACACTGTTTTCCAAAGTGGCTGCACCAACTTGCATTCCCACCAACAGTGTGAGAGGGTTCCCCCTTCTCCACATCCTCTCCAACACACGTTGTTTACTGTCTTGCTAATTTTGGCCATTCTAACTGGTGTAAGTGGTATCTCAATGTGGTTTTGATTTGAATCTCCTTGATGGCTAGTGATGATGAACATTTTTAGCCATTTGTATGTCTCCATTAGAGAAGTGTCTGTTCATGTCTTGTGCCCATTTCTTGACATGATTATCTGTTCTCTGTGTGTTGAGTTTGAGGAGTTCTCTATAGATCCTGGATATCAGCCCTTTTTCTGTAGTGTCATTTGCGAATATTTTCTCCCATTCCGTGGGTTGCCTCTTTGTTTTGTTGACTGTTTTCTTTGCTGTGCAGAAGCTTTTGATCTTGATAAAGTCCCCCAAATTCATTTTTGCTTTTGTTTCCTTTGCCTTTGGAGACATATCTTGAAAGAAGTTGCTGTGGCCGATGTCGAAGAAGTTACTGCCTATGTTCTCCTCTAGGATTCTGATGGATTCCTGCCTCATGTTGAGGTTTTTTATCCATTTCAAGTTTCTCTTTGTGTATGGTGTAAGAGAATGGTCAAGTTTCATTCTTCTACCCATAGCTGTCCAATTTTCCCAGCACCATTTATTGAAGAGACTGGCTTTTTGCCACTGGATATTTTTTTCCTGCTTTGTTGAAGATTATTTGACCATAGAATTGATGGTCCATATCTGGGCTCTCCACTCTATTCCACTGGTCTATGTGTCTGTTTTTATGCCAGTCCCATGCTGTCTTGGTGATCACTGCTTTGTAGTAAAGCTTGAAATCAGGCAACGTGATATTCCAGTTTTGTTTTTCTTTTTCAACATTTCCTTAGCAATCTGGGGTCTCTTCTGGTTCCATACAAATTTTAGGATTGTTTATTCCAGCTCTTTGAAAAATGCTGGTGGAATTTTGATTGGAATGACATTGAGAGTGTAGATTGCTCTAGGCAGTATAGACATTTCATCAATCTGAGGGTTTTGGAGGGGCGGAGGTGGGTGGCAGGTTTGGTGAGCCTGGTGGTGGGAATTATGGAGGGCACGTATTATATGGAGCACTGGATGTGGTACATAAACAATGAATTCTGGAACACTGAAAATAAATTAAAAAAATAAATAAAAATAAAATAAAAATAAAAATTAAAAAAAAATAAATAAAAATTAAAAAAAAAATCTTTAAAGAATGTCTCCATTTAGAAAATAAGGGGTTGTGGGTACCTGGGTGGCTCAGTGGGTTGAGGCCTCTGCCTTCGGTTCAGGGTCCTGGGATCAAGCCCCATATCGGGCTCTCTGCTCAGCAGGGAGCCTGCTTCCCTCCCTCTCTCTGCCTGCCTCTCTGCCTACTTGTGATCTCTCTGTCAAATAAATATAAAATATTTAAAAAAAAAAGAAAATTAAGGGGTTAAGTTGCTTAACAGTTTCCAAACTCTGTTCCCTGAGGTGCTTGCAGGAGTTGGCAAGAGAAACAGAGTGATTATTGTAGGTTGACTTTTGTCTGCTCTCTCCTCTCTTGCTCCCATTTCAATCAAAGCATCTCTGTTAAAAAGAAAAAAAAAAAAAGAAGTCCATTTTAGGGAGAGTCTATGTAGTTTTTCATCTGAAAGGGATTTAATACTTTTAAATAATTTTCAAAAACTTAGACTTATGCTCTTAATGTTTGGAAACTAGAATCTTATTATGTTCAAGGTACTGTCTGGGCACAGGGCACAGTGGAGCACATGAAAGTAAAGACCTCACCCCTGATCTCTTGATTTAGGAGAAGAAAGAGACTCTTGCACAAATAATAGCAGAGAATGAAAAGAGGTAGGAGAAGGAGGGAGGAGAAGAGAGTAGTAGGTGTGGACTGTCAATGAAAGTCACCATAGTATGCAAGCCGTGCTGTGACTGACCCTTTCCAGCCCCATCCCAGCAGCATGGTTGATGATGGGGTACCTTTTCCAGGTCTTGGTACAGGGCTTTTTTTTTTTTTTCTTCTAAAATGGCTTTAGTACCCTAGTTACCCAGTACTCAACTTCTGATTTCTCATTCATCCATGAGATTTTTTTTTTTTGTCTGATATATTCCATGCCCTTAGCAACTTTATTTCATATTAAAAATGTTGGTGACACATAGCTTGGCAATTTCTATTAGAAGCCAAACACTTTTAGAAAGACATAAATTCACTCCAGTGTCAAGAGCTTCAGAGATGAGAAATATTGACATCTGAGGAATATCAAGTTCATAGATTTCAGTGTCCCTGGCTGCCCTACTATCTTTGGTGACCTGGCTATGAAAGTGTTACTGTGTCTCATTTCAACAGAGTTGTCTGATTCTTCAAGGTTCAAATGCAGCCTCTGCCACTGTCTTTGGATTTTGGATTTGGGATTTTATTTTCTTCTCTTTACTTTAGTTTCTTCTGTGCACAAGAAGTTAAATATTATTATCTTTATTGGACTTTAATCTTTTTCTTATTTTTGGTCATGCATTTCTTTATTGAAATTTCTAATTTTTAACACATGCCATAATTTATATGCCTTAAAATCCAAACGCTACAGACATTCATAGTAAACTTTCTCACTTCCACTCCTGCCTTCTTTTTGCTCAGTTACCAGCCCCACCTTCCCCCATAGGTAACTATTTTTATTTATTTTTTTGAGTCTTCCAGAACTTCCTCCTACAAATGTGGTCAAATATAGATATTTTGTCCCCCTTCCTATTATACAATAGAAGCACATTGACACTTTCTGCACCCAAAAACTTATCTTTTCTGTAGATAGAATGTACCTTTATCCCTTTGAACATCTGGTTTGCATTCCATTTTATTGATAGTTTAATTTATTTAACTAGTCTCATAATGTTAGCTATATGTGCTGCTTCTTATCTTTTACTATTGTAATATTGTAGTAAGTTACATTGTGCATGTGTCATTTCTAATGTATACAAATGTATCTGAGAATAAATTCCTAGAAGTGGGATTGTTAGGTTTCAGGGAATATAGCCTTTGTAAATTTATAATTTTTTTTTCTTTTAAAAAAATTATCATGTTATGTTAGCCATGATAAAATACATCATTAGTTTTTGATGCAGAATTCCAAGATTCATTGTTTATGTACAATGCCCAGTGCTCTATGCAATATGTGCCCTCCTTAATACCCACCACCAGGGTCACCCACCTCCCACCTCCTCCCCTCCAAAGCCCTCAGTTTGTTCTTCAGAGTCCACAATTTCTCATGGTTCAAATCCCCCTCTGATTTCCCCCAATTGACTTTTTCTTTCTTTCTCCTAATGTCCTCTAAGTTATTCCTTATGTTCTGCAAGTCAGGGAAACCATATGATAATTGGCTTTCTCTGCTTGATTTATTTCACTCAGCATAATCCGCTCCCATCTCATCCATACAAAACTTGGGTATTCATCCATATATTCCATTGTATATATGAACAACATCTTCTATTTTTTTTTTTGTAAATTTGTAATTTGATAACTATTGTCAAATTGCCCTACATTGGCATTGCACAACTTGACCCTTCCCCTAGGATTGTATGAAAGTGCCTGTTTCCCCACAGCCTCACCATCAGAAAGCACTGTCAAACACTTGGATTTATGTCAATATAGTAAGTTAGATATGACATCTCAATGTAATCTTGATTTGCATTTCTCTTTTTATGATTCAGGATAATAATCCTTTAAATGTCCCAGAACTATTTTATTTTAAGGTTCTGTTATCAATCCTGAGATTTCTCATAGGTTTATGGCAAAACAACTCTTCCTGGTTTACCTATCCACAGCTTGTCAAGCCACATCCCCAAACTATGGATGCTTGGTGTTTTCTCTAGCCTTCTCTTTGATTTTATATTTGGAAACACTATTCTTCATCTTCCTCTGTTCATCTCACTTTAATTGAATATTATGCATGTCTTTGTATGAAATTGTTTTCCAATACTAATTCTCTTAGCCAAAGAACTTGCTGGTACATTCACCAGGATTATCTTATTACTACACAGTTCCCTATGGTCTTATTAACCATAACAAAACAAAATAAAATAAAACAAAACCAAGCAAGAACAACCAACTAAGGCCTTTCCCTTTTTTTGTTCAAATCCAAGAAGATTGGATATTCTTTGATTGAAGAAGGAGTGATCAGTATCATCAATGTGAGGAATTTTCCTACAGCTTCTGGGCTGATAAGACTATTTTTCACATAGATACTGTGTAGAGGCTTTTTTTTTTTTTTTGGCACCTGAATACAAATTCACAGTGAGAATGTAGAGAGACTTGGCAAAGAGAATTGATACGTAAGAGTCCTTGGCAAAAAATGAATGCATGCATAAAGAGATTGTGGGGTATGGTGCATCTGCCCTCTGTATCCTAATGTAGATCTGACTCTTAATTTTGTTGTCTTTAATGTATCTGGCTTAATTTGATACAAGACATTACACAACATTTATATTCTGTGGCTAAGGGCTTTCAGAGATTAAGCATAGCACCTTAGCTTTTTCCTACATAGTAAGCACACAGTCGCATCATTTGGTTAAGTTAATAACATAATGCAGATAATTATGACAGGATAGATGTGACTCAGGGCTGGCTTGATGAACATGTGAACTGAGCAATCACAAAGGGCCCCGTGTTCCATAGGAACTCGTGCTTTGTTGATGTTCTGCTGTCATCTTGATGAAATTCTTGAACAAGGGGGCTAGTCCTTCATTTTCATTCTGACTGAGCCCCACGAATTATATAGCTGGCCCTTCCTCATATAACTTGAGATTAGATTGCCTGGAGAATCAAGTCTGTTTATGGAGCAGAGTCCAGTGTTTCAGTGTTATTTGTGAGGCATCTGTGAATATATTTCCTTCCATTAATGTGACTAACACTTCTGTTTGTAATTTTAATTAGAAGTGACAACAGGAGAGGATTTATATTTGTTTTAATCTTTTATATCTTACTTTAAAAAGCAGACCAGATATAGCCATGAAAAGCAAATGGATGAGTGTAAGATCTTCCTCGTGCTCCTGTGCTCCAGACAATACCATTAGGATCTGTTTCAAAACTTTATTAACCATAGCCATTTCTTTTCCACATAGACATGGTAGGTCTCATTCCTACATATAAGTTTAGGAATAAAATCTTAATTCAGGTTACTTGCAAAGAAGATACCAAAAAGACTTGAAAATTCAAATATTCTTCTTAAGCCTAGAATTTTAACCATCATTTGTAAGTGTTTACAAAACAGTTCAATAGTAAAATAACTTTCCAAATTAAGATACTCAAGAGTTTAACCTGAAAGTATTATAGATAATAAGTTCATTTCCCTTCTTTGAATCTATAAATTTAACAAAAGTGAATAATCTGCATTCAAAGGGTAAAATTCAAAGGCAGCATGTGTTGTCCTGGGTTGGGATGAGAAAACAAGCATACTCTTTAGAAGCAAAAACATAGTTGGGCGAACCTCAGTGTGAGGGATGCTATTACACAAGCAGCTCATTGTGTCATGATTGGAAGTATGAGAACTTGTTTACTCAAGAGAACTCTCATCTCTGTTGGAGCCCTAGAGAAGGGAAGAACACATGTAAAGTCATTTTTGTTTCTACCTATGGACCTCCTGTTTCAGGTACAATGATTGTGCTACTGTATACAAATGACGGTGATTTATAGTACATTGCTCTGGTCTGCATGCTAGTTTGCTCCATAAGATTAAAAACTATAACCCCTAAAAGCAGGGAGATATTTCAATAGCTCAGTCTTCTAATCAGCGCTTCTAGCTCTGATGTAATATTTCCTTTGGAAACTCCTCAGGTAAATATTGCTGGAAATCCTAGAAAACTCTCTTTATAACAATGAACTGAAGGTGTAGGCCACTTGTCTTCATCTACAAAGGCAACATGGAAAGTATGGTTGAGGTATTGTCTTTAGAAGCTTATCTCTTTTATCCATTTAAATTATTTTGAATTTAATCCATTGTCAATTTGGTTAACTCACCTTCTTGAACTTTAATACATTTTGATTGGCAATACTTTTCTTGTCTTTTGTTATCTCAACAAGAGTTACTGCTTTTCAATTTCCTGTAATTTTTAGACACATCTAAGTAAGCAGTTGAATGAATTTGTTGACACAGTCTGATTCTACCATGCCTTGTTTATAATAATAATAAAGAATTTATTGCTTTAGCCTTACAGCTGGCTCAGTCCAACAGGAGCAGTTAATTTAATTTGAAGTGCCCTGAGTCTTTTTGTTATTGAAAATCTATTCTTGAATGAGATTACATTTGCTAGGTTATTTCAATGAGACTACTCTTGAGGAACTTGACCAAAGAATCACTGTCTTTCATCAATCTGAGTTAAAGTTGGAACAGCAGGTTGTTGGGGTAGTGGGAATCTTTCTAAGTATTATGAATTTAACAAGTTATTAAAAATCTAATGCATACTATTTGTGGATTTTGGGGTTTTTTTGGGTGAACATTAGGTCCTTTAGGTACATGTATTCATCTAACCTCCAAAACCCCTCCTACAGTATTATTATCAGAGAGGTGAGAACTTTCCTGAGCTCAGAATGTAATAGTGCTAAGTTGTGCCTCCAAAGGAGGTCTGGCTCCAAAATTCCAGGCTTTCAGTCACTTGTCACTTAAAATTCCTAATATGAAAACCAAATAATTTTTGTTGAGTCCTATGAGGGTACAATTATTCCCTTTAAGCTTTTTGGTAAGTAAATAATAACTATATCATAGGCCACTTAGGTTCCATGTAGTGCTATCTTTAGTGTTTTACTCGTTGGTTTCCTCTTTCTAAAAGGTAGACATTCTGTATATTTACATTATTGCTTTCAAGAGAAGTATACTTCTTGGTAATGACAATTTTCATGTATTACAAAGAACAAAATATGACCACCACTAATTGTACCAGAAGATCATTTCCACAGGTAGATATAGTGAGTTTAGGGGCAGTTATGCTATTCATAGCATCATCATCATCATCATCAATAATAATAAGAGCAGCTTTTATTGAGAATTTTCTCTTTACCCAGGCTTTACTCTAAGTGATTTATAAATATTGCATTTGATCCTCACAAAGCCTGTACAAAATAGATAATACTAATATTCCTGTTTCATAATGTGTGAAGTTGAGATTCAGAGATAAGTAAATTTGTCCAAGATAATGGAGAAAACTCATGTCCTCGAGTTGAGTATCCTGGACTCACACCTAACTCTGTATCCTACTAACTTCTAACTCTGTTTACTGTCTCTAGCCTTATGTTTTAGCATTATAAAAGTAATAAATTTTCTTTCTTTTTTTCTAGTAATAAATTTTCATAAAAGATAATTTGAAAAATATATAAATATATAAAATTACTGGGCAAAGGAAAATAGCCACATAGTTTCTACTAACCAAGCACAATCACTGATACATGTTGTGGCTTTATTTATATATTTAGTAAAGAACAGAATTCTTTTCCTTTTTCTTACTCTTTTAAAAATAAAGTTGTAATTGTACCATATGTAGAATGTTTAAAGATAGACTTTATTTTCTAGAACTGTTTTAGACTCACAGAAAAAATTTTGGAAGATAGCAGAAAGTTCCAATATACCCCATACTCAGTTTCCCCTACTACTAACATCTTACATTAGTGTGATGCATTTATTATAATTAATGAATCAATATTAATATATCATTATAATGCCTGTAGTTTATTCATACTTCCTTATTTTTTCTTTTGTTTTTAAAGATATTTATTTATTTATTTGAGAAAGAGAGGAAGAGAGAGTGTATGAGCAGGGGGAGGGGCAGAGTGAGAAAGAATCTCAAGCAGACTCCATGCTGAGCATGGAGCCTGATGTGGGGGTTTGATCTCATGATCCTGAGATCATGACCTGAGCCAAAACCAAGAGTCAGAGGCTTGACTGACTCAGCCACCCAGGCAACCTCCTTATTTTTTTCTAATATCCTTTTTCTGTCCAGGATCCCATCCAGGGCACCATATTACATTTAGTTGTTATGTTTTCTTAGTTTCCTCTTGGCTGCAACAGTTTCTCAGACTTTGTTTTTGATGGTCTTGGCAGTTGTGAGGATTACCAGTTAGGTATTTTGAAGAAGATCCTTCTATTGGAATTTACCTGGCTTTTTTCTTTTTTCTTTTTTCTTTGGGTAGACTGGCATTATAGGTTTTTGGGAGGCAAACCAGTGCCATTTTCATCATATCATATTCAGGGTACACACTATCAATGTTCTGCTGACCTTGATCACCTGGGCGAGGCAGTGTTTGCCAGATTTCTCTCCTTTAAAGTTAGTCTTTTCAATGAAACAAGATGGGATTGGGAGGGAGACAAACCATAAGTGACTCAATCTCACAAAACAAACTGAGGGTTGCTGGGGGGAGGGGGGTTGGGAGAAGGGGGGTGGGGTTATGGACATTGTGGGGGGTATGTGCTTTGGTGAGTGCTGTGAAGTGTGTAAATCTGGCGATTCACAGACCTGTACCCCTGGAGATAAAAATATATGTTTATAAAAAATAAAAAAATTAAATAAAAATAAAAGTTAGTCTTTTCCCCTCTTCCCATATCATAATCTTGAGAAGGAAGTCACTTTTGTACAGTCCATACTTAAGGATTGGAAACATATATAATTTTATTTATTTTTAAACATTATTATTATTTTCCATGTTGTACATTTTTCACAAACTTTTTTTATGCCTGCATACCATCCTGTGGCTTACTAAACTGCTTCTTTGCAGCTGGACAGTTAGGTTGTTCCTTTTGTTTCTTTTAGGAAAGAATCTTACAAGTAGGTTTACAGGTTAAAGATATAAACACATTGAAATTCTTGGTGCATTCAGTTCCATCAAGGAGTTGAAATAGTTTACTCTTCCATTAGCACTATATGAAAATGGATCTTTTGCTTGCCCCTCTGCCCATGGCTTATTATTATTTAACTTTTTGGTTAAGCTTTTGGCAAAATGGAATTTTACCATTATTTTAATTTGTATTGATTTTATGATGCTAAGGTGGACAATTTCCCTGTGTATTTCTCAACTAGACTTTCATCTTACTCACATGTATGAGTAGGATAATAATGTCTATAATATGTGAAAGAACTTTTTAAGATTAATTCACATATTTATAATATGTGAAAGAACTCAGACAGACAGAAACCAACTATCAACCATTTGTAAGAAAGCTTACAAAAAACACGTTCAGACCTTGATGTTTTGAGTTTTCACCAAGAATTTGCCAAATCTAAATGTTGACAATAACTTTAAGGTAGGAGGTTTCCAAGTACTAGGGCTTGGTATCACACCAACATTTTTCAATTTGGGGAAAGATGTGGTAGACTGAGGTGATTAAACAGATGACAATTATTAAATATAGGTTGTGAAATTGGTAGTTCATATAAAAATAGATCATCTGTGAAAGAATCTGTGTGATTAACAAAAACTAAAGTGTGGGACTTTCATAGCCTATGTCCCTCCTGTTTTATTCATGGGACACATTTCACTAACCCCACCACAAACTTTGTGGAGATAAAGGGAAAAAATGGCATGAATAGGTTTTCTCAAGAAAAGTAATCAGAGAAAATGGGAAGAACATTCCTCTGGGGTCTATATCCTGTAAGGGGTTGGGGTCTACTAGCGATGATCAGTATAATTAATGTAAACATTTTAAAGTGTGGTGTTTTGTCACAATGTTGATCTTATTGGTACACAAACTTTGGCATCAAAAAGACTCAGAAGGATAAATTAATCACACTTAGGCTGATATAGTTGCTGTGTGGAGAGGCCACAGAAATAGTAGCCAGTCCTTTTCAGGATGAAGCAACCATGTCTCAACTCAGGCTCTCAAGCAACCACAGACTGGGTGGCTTAAAAATGCAAGTTTAGTTCTCACAGTTCTGGAGGCTGTAAGTCTAACATTAGGGAGTAGGCAATTGTCATTCTGAGCCCTCTTTTAGCTTGTAGGTCCTTGTGGGCTCATATGATCTCTCTCTCTCTCTCTCTCTCTCTCTCTCTTTCTGTGTGTATCTAGAGGGAGAGAGGAAGTTCTCTGATGTCTTTTGTTATAAGGTATCTTATTTAACCCTGAATACCTCCCAGAGGCCCCATCTTTAAATACCATCACACTGGGAGTTAGGGCTTCAGTATATGAACTTTGAGGGGGACAACATTCAGCCTACCATCACCTGAGAGTTAATGTGGTGTACTTATGAATGTGGGTACACACCACACAAATACACATATTATGAACACAAAAGGAAAAATACACCATAGATAATTGGTGGCATATTAGTTACTTTGGTTTTATTTCCCATTTAGGCTAATATATCAGGTTTTTGGTTTTGTTTTGTTTTGTGGTTTGTTTGATTAAGTGCATTTACCAGTGCACATGAATGTTAGTAGTTAACTAAGTAGTCATTTATTTTCTCCTGTAACAAGAAACTCACTGGTAGATGGGTTGGTTCAACAGCTTGCGGGTGTTAGGGCCAAGGCCTTAATAGTTCTCCTGCCATTCTTTCATGGTTGCAAAGTGATAGCTGTAGCTACTTTTCCAGCTCTGCATCCACATTCTAAGCAGGACAAAGGAAAAATGGAAATAATAAGGCAGGACAAAATAAAAATGAAATAGCTAAATCTTTTAAGGACTTTTCTAGAAGCCCTAGTCCATGACTTCAGCTTACATTTTATTGACAAGGGCTATGTCACATGGCTACAATTATCTGAGGGGAAAACTGGGTAATGTAAATTTTATTTGGGGGCTTAGTATTGCCATCTAACATGTGGGTTCTGTTAATAAGCAAGAAAAGAAAAACAGATATGGGGTTAGAACCTAGCAGTATGTTCCATAATGACATCCCAAGGGCTAAAAGAAAATGGTGAATTAATAAACCTTCCACCAATGGATAGAGAGTCCTCTCACATAGCAAAATGGAAGCTTAAGAAATTCCTCCCCTAAAGGGATATTTAAATAGTATATCTCAAAAGGAAGCTTATTTAAGGGATTGAGGAAGATAGTATACTTTAGATGCTGGAGACATCAGAGGACAGCCACTAGTGTAGTTCAGTTGCAACCTAAGGAAATTTTGAGGTAGTTGGCAGATGTACTGCTTCAAGACTGCCTTTTGGCTCTCATGGTTATTCCTGCTTCCTACTTCCTGTGGTTGAAGCACACTGTTTTCTTTCATTCAGAGACATCTTGTTCTTGTCTGAGTCACTACACCGTGACTCATCTTGTTTTGGCTCCTTGTTGTGGGTTTCATGAGGTTATCCAAAGAGTTGCAGGGATGAGAAACACTGAACTGTTGAAGACTAAGAGTAGGGTGCTAAGAAATATGAACCATTTGTACTTCTTTCACACTCATTCTAAGCAAGTCAAAGTTTTGTTTAGTTTTCTCTCTCTCTTTTTTTTTTAACTCCATGAATGGCTGCTCCACTTTCTGTTATAAGAAAGTTGGAAAGGAAATCACCTGCTTCTTTAAAACACTAGGGTTCTAGATCACCATGGTTGTGGTGTTTGACATGAGTCATGAGGAGGGTGTAATAGAAGACAGCCTTACAAAGATGTACATTATAGTAATACATGTGAAGGTTGTGAGAGAGAATAGTAATTTCTGTAAGAATCAGAACTGGGATCAAAGATACAGGAAGTGGCTATTAACTGGATGCACAAGAGGTCAAAGAAAAATCAGAGGGATAAGTCAAAGTTGATTCAGGTTTCAGGACTCTGAGTCTAGAGTATGGAGTTGCCACAGGGACAAAGAGACTCAGAGTAGGATCTGTTTGGTGGTAATAGAGGGATGATGTGTTCTGTCTTTGTTCCCTCACACACACTTTATGAAGGAGGTAGAAGTGGAAGTTTGGCTGACTGAGACAAGGTCTAATATGGTTATTAAGTGCTTAGTTGCAAATCTTCCCACTTTGTGGCATTTGATTTGAATTTTGCATTCTGATCCATTGGACAATGTGCCTCAAACTCATTCTACGTTCCTCAATACCCATCTCTTCCCATTTCTCCCATACCCTTGAGCCTGAATTATCACATACTCCAGAACAAGGCAAACTAAGCTTGATGTTTTAAATACACTTTCCTTTATTATCTGTTTCATGTTTAAAGGGACATCTTTTATTTATTTATTCATGAGAGAGAGAGAGAGTGCATGGGGAGGGAGGAGGAGCTGAGGGGAAGAGAGAAGAACAGGCAGATTTCTCACAGAGTGCAGAGGCTGATAGGGAGCTGGATCCCAAGACACTGAGATAATGACCCGAGCTGAAACCAGGAATCAGAGGCTTAACTGACTGAGTCACCCAGGTGACCCTAAAGGAAAATCTATTTTGTGTTTGCCAAATTGCCACCCAACAATTTTCCTTACCAATCCAACAGTTTCCAACTGGCTTTGATCACCATGGATAAATTGCTTACATGACAACATACACACCTTATTCTGATGACAATTCTTTTTTTTTTTTTTTTCCTGATGACAATTCTTTAACATAAGCACTTTGCGGAGTGATTTCTATTAATAATTGCAGAACCATTCCTAAGTGATACAGGATATTTATGATATATGAAGATGTTTGACTCCTCTGATAAGCACCATACTTTGCTCTCTTTTGGTTCTGTATTTAAGTTGGTCCTAGGAGTTTCAAGAATGTATTTGAGGAAGGGAAACAGAATTGAAGTTGATTTCTTTACTTTTTTACTCTTATCTCATCTTCTGCTAGTTCTCTGCACATAGGTCATGGACTGGGGCAGAAGCTATATGCTTGGCACATGTAGTGTACTTAGATCATACAGTTGTGCACTTAGACTAAACAGAGGCTAATATTAATGTCAACTTACCCTATCCCATCATTTCTGCCAGATTAAAGCCAGCAGGAGTCTCTCTCTGAGGACCTTTAATCTCCCTATATGTAGTTTAGCTAACACGTGTTCATGTCTTGCTCAGGAGTACTATATATGTTTTTCAGTTGTATCTTGGTTCTATTTTATGTTCCTATCCTTGTTTATTTAAGTATATTTTAAATAATATTTTAAAGATCACATATCTCCCTATAAGCTTCCTTAAATGACTTTTGGAACACAAAGTATGTATATATGTATCCGTGAATCACAGTGGAAGTCCCAGAAGCTCCTGATTGTGAAGGGTATTCAATGTTAGTGATAGAAATCTTTTCTGTTGTTGGTGAAGAGATGGTTTCTTTCATATAATTTCTTAGATGTCACCCATCAGTGGCTACACATATTAGTCAGAAAACAACAAGAAACGAACTAACATTTGTTGAGTACCTTTTATGTTCTGGGAATTCTTCCAAGCTCTTTTCTTACTTAATCTTCATGACTCTGTATGTCCTGTTATAATCCTTATTTCACAGATGTGAAAAGTGAGACCCAGGCTTGTTAGTGGATTGTTCACATAAGGTCACACAGTCAGTTAGCAGGGAACTTGAGTTTGAGTCCAGGATGTTTGATTCTTGAGCCCACATGACTAAAGAGAATATGATAGTGTCTCATTATAACAGAAAGAGCACCAGTGATACTGGTCCTGACCCCTTTGTTCTCATAGAAACTCAGTTCCTAATAACATGTTCCAGAATTTTTATTGCTAACCAGGATTTTGTCACATGTGCTCACAAACTACTTCACTTTTAAAGGGTGCATCGCTGGGTAGTTTCATGTTCTCTAGCACTAATGGATCTTGGAATCCTTGGGAAGCCACTGCTATGGGATGGGGCAGGCTGTGACAAAGTGGGGAAAAGCCTTTTGTTCACAGTGCTGCTCTGTGGCCTCAAAGCTGTGCTCAAGTCTTACTGAGTTTTAAACCCCTTGTCAGTCTTCCTTCCAGTTTCCCTCCTCTGTCTAAGACTCAAACAGGTATTTAATTGGGGGTCAGCATAACCACCACCATTTTGGGCTTACACTCTCCCATCCTTTCCTTCATAAAGCTCATTATGCATGACTCTTTTTCAATGTGATTTCTTTCCTTAGTGGTTTATCAGGCACATGAGAAATGGGCTTCTATCAAACCATCTCTCGGCTTCCCAAACATAGTTGGATATGACTAAAACCCACAAGAGGCCCATCTTGGAACATTCCATGAGCCACCACTGGTTCCCACAAATCAAAGCCTTCCTTCTGTTTTACACACCCACAACTTCTGTGTTCTCCATCTAGTCCAAAATGGTGGTGAAAAAAATCAGGCTGCTTTTCTGTCTTGACCTACTCAAGCCAGGGTCTATGGGCTAAGACCCATCTCTCTTTGGGTTTCCTCTGACAGGGAGGTGAAGATCTGCTTTGTTCCCCTCCTTAACCTGGTAGTAAAGCCTTAATTAAGTACATGTGCTCGCTGAGACTTGAATCTTTTTCTTGGGGAAAGTAGGGTTTCCTTCATTCCCAAATCTTTCACTTGTCCAAAGAGGGTTCTTAGATTTCTTAACCACATTGTCATCTGTCCATTCTACAAAGTCATGAGTGATTGTTTTGTTGAGATTCAGACAATTTGCATTTTTTAAATAAAATCCAAAATGACCACTCTCTTTTTACCTCCATGTCACTGAGTAGTCCCACCAGGGGTGAGAATCTTATTCCTGCCTTCCTGGAAGCTGAGCAATGTCATAACCATTTCACTGTGAATACCCTTCATAATCCTTTGATGTAAGCGAGTCTCATCTACTTGCCATTTTGCTGCCTCCTTGCTTCTTTTTTCCTTTGACTATTTTATCCTTAGCAGAACTGAAAGTATTTTCTCCCTGCCTTTTGCTTTGTATTTATTTATTTATTTATTTATTTGTTTGTTTTTAATTAATTTTTTAAAAAGATTTTATTTATTTATTTGACAGA
Organism: Mustela putorius furo; assembly: GCF_011764305.1. NCBI lineage: Eukaryota > Metazoa > Chordata > Mammalia > Carnivora > Mustelidae > Mustela > Mustela putorius. The sequence continues at coordinate 28,503,564 of NW_025421987.1, forward strand.
GATCACAAGTAGGCAGAGAGGCAGGCAGAGAGAGAGAGAAGGAAGCAGGCTCCCCGCCGAGCAGAGAGCCCGATGCGGGGTTTGACCCGAGAACCCTGGGATCATGACCTGAGCCAAAGGTAGAGACCCTAACCCACTGAGCCACCCAGGCACCCCTTGCTTTGTATTTAGAAAGGTAACTTCCCATTTTGTTTCCCAACAACTTATATATGAATGTAAGTGGCATCTTTGGTCTTTAGTGCACTCAAATACCAAAGTCATGACATGCTTTTTTGTCCTCTTCTTTTTGCTCAATTTTTATTATACTCCAACACATTTTACCCTACACTAGATGCCCAGTACAATGTGGACTGCTATCTGTCTACAACATTCCTGGTTATTGACCAATCAGGGAATTCTTCAGGGGCAACTGAGAAGGTTTTGGTACTTTTCAGATTAACACAGCCATGTCTGCCAAGAATCTCATGCCAGTTTGAAGAAGCATACACTATTTTACTAATTCAATGCCTATAGAGGAGGGATTATAGGACTTGCTTTTCAGACTCTTTGGGAAGGAACTTGCAGTATTTTGCAATCATTGGCAGGTCATTAAACACTACACAGACCTTCCTGTGGATATATCTGGATACACCCTTCCCTTTGGGTTCGAATGGTCCCTGTAGGGTGTTTTCCATAACTTCTCACTTCCCTGTGATAACACAGACCCACACACATCTCTTGGTATTGCTTAAAAGTAACTTGGCAGTTGTTGAAGAGGAATTGACAAGCTATAATATTATGAATAATAATAAAATAAAATCTAATAATAGTTATATTTCAAAAGCATCGGCCATGTGCCACTCTATCGGAGACTTTCTGTACATTGTCTCACTTTATCATCATATAATAAGATAGGTATTTTCCACATTTTACATATGACAAAGCTCAGATTAAGTAACCTGTTCAAGGTTACCCAATTTCTAAACACCTCAACAGGTGTGGCTCTAAAGCTCATGTAATTTCCACTATGTTCACTTCTACTCATTGGAACTTGGTTAATGGAGATGTGCAGACAAACCACCTAGAAAGCCCAGGAATTAACAGTGGTGTTCCATTAAAATGCTCCCAAATCATAACCTGAATTTTAGTTAGGTGATGCTGCTGGGAAATAGCCATTTGTCTCAAAAAACCCAGCTTGAGCCTTCCACCAATTAGATGGGCCTTCTGAAAACTCAAACTGGGGGCTGATAGGATGAATCTACTGGACTGGGGACACTTTTTAAGGAGCTACCTTGAAACCTCTTGTCAACAGCTAGTTGGTCTTTCTTTTTCCTCCTCCTTCCTGAGTTTTCCTAATGAATGTAAATTTCATGAAGGAAAAGAACTTTGTTCACTGCTGCATAGCTAGACAAGACAGTGCCCATAGAGGACCCTAATAAATATTTGTTGAATGAATGAAGAAGTGGGTGAAAAAAATCTTTGCCAACCCTTTGCCAGAATGTCAGGAGCCAGCTACTTCTGACATTGCATCTGGTAATTCCCTAGATATTTGGATAATCTGGTGTTTATCTGTTTGTGGATTGGCCTAATCTTAACCATTGCTGTGTAACAGGAAAATCCTCCCTTTTTTAGACAGTTGGTGAGACCCCTAAAAAGGCAAAGAGACAAAGATACCTGCAGGGCTTGGGCAGGAGAGTGACAGGGTTAGCCTCCTGTACCTGTTTTCATCTCTATGACTTGAACTCTTCCTGATTCGTCTGTAAAGAGGGGACATTCATCATGTCTTGCTAGGAGATGATTCTCTATGAGAAGTACAGTGTCCTTGCAGTTAATCCTAAATTGCTAAGGATTCTGATTTTGTTTTCTCATTCTGTAAGAAGCAGACAATTCTTATTTCCTAAATTGAGTTTCCCCTACTAGAAACCAAAACAAAATGCCTTCCCCAAAAAATCAAACCCATCAACAGTAAAATATACATGCACTCATTAGACAGAAATCCTGATTTTCACAGGATTTCCTGTGGACGAACTGCTCCTCTGGCATTGAGAGAAAACAGATGCATTCCCCTATAACTTAAATGAAAAGTTTATTCATTTATAAATAAATAAATTTATTTATGATATAAACTTCAAATAGTCACAGGAAGGAGATGACAAATGAATTCTTCAGATGTTATGTATTTACCTTTCTATAGAAACTTATAAATATGCTGACTAGGCTTTTGATTTGCCAAGTTCTCTTTTACTATAAAGTTGGCTTTTAGAAGAATTTTATAAATGGATATAAGCAACAGATATACTTGAATCTCTTGGTATGAACAAATAGACCCTTCTGGAAGAAGGGCTTCTGATGAGTTCTCTCTGAGGCTGAGGCTGGGATACCCTCGTCCATGGAGCCAGGCTCCTACCCCTGTGTTGTAGACAAGGTCCCAATACTGGAACTGCTGGCTTTGCAGGTCAAACAATAAGTTTTCTTGGTTTCTTCCTGTAAGTGTGGTGCTGAAGATGGCTATTGAAAGGACAACATGAAACACAATTTTTAGGAAGAATGAATGGATGTTGGTGGCCCTACCTAGGGAAAGATTCACATAGCCCATTACTTGACCCATAGTAGAACAACAATGAATGTTTGTTGAATAAACAAAAGAATGAATACATGAGTTTGGGAACTGAGACCCTTGGAGCCACTGACACCACAAGCCTCTATAGGGATGCTAATTTCTTTTTAAAAATTATTTAAATTGTAGTTAGTTAACATACAGTGAAGTATTGGTTTCAGGTGTAAAATTCAATGATTCATTACTTACATGCAACATCTAGTGCTCATCACACGTGCCCTCTTCAATACCATTCACCCATCTAACACTTCCCTCATCGCCCTCTGTCCATCAACCCTCAGTTTGTTCTTTAAGAGTCTCTTATGGCTTATTTCCCTCTCTCCTTCCCCCTCCCTTCCCAGATGTTCATCTGTTTTGTTTATGAAATTCCACATGTGAGTGAAATCATGGTATTCGTCTTTCTCTGATTGACTTATTTTGCTAAGCATAATACATTCTAGCTCCATCCATGTCACTGCAAATGGCAAAATTTCTTTCTTTTTGAAGGTTAAGTAATTTTCCTGTGTGTGTGTGTGTGTGTGTGTGTGTGTGTGTGTGATATACGGTATCTTCTTTATAGCTTGGCTATTGTTGACTAATGCTGTTATAAGTATCAGGGTGCATGTACCCATTTGAATTAATATTCTTGTGTTCTTTAGGTAAATACCTAGTAGTGCAATTGGCTTGAACATAGGGTAGTTCTGTTTTTAGTATTTTGAAGAACATCTAAACTGTTCTTCAGAGTGGCTGCACAAATTTGTATTTCCTCGAACAGTGCAAGAGGGTTCCCTTTTATCTGAGGATGCTAGTTTCTTGCTCTCAATTTCATTATCATTTGGAAGGCATTTATTTGAGCAACTTAATGGTTGGGGGTGCAGAGGGAAGAACAATTACTTTGCTAACTGAATGAAGAGTTTTGAGGCAGTGTGTACATACCTGTGATGGGCAGCGTAACAACAGACACCTCAGGGATGCTGATTTTTCTAGCTTGTGAGTGAGTTTGTCTTTGCACTTGAATGAAGTGGGCTGACATGCCTAAGATATAGCAGTATGACTAGTTTCAGTTTATTGGTAAAGTGAATGTAGGAATAGAAATGCTTTAGTTTTTATGACATTCCATGGCTTTCAAAATTAACTATTTTTACATATTTAACATTTCTTTTATTCACACACTCGCTCCATCGTGCCTTTCTCTCTTTCATTGGGTTTGCTCTTCATACCGATACACAGAATAAATCAGGTTGTTCAATAATGGAAATAAGTTGTTTTTGTCTTTCTCTGCATGCACTGTGTGACCATGAATGTACTTCAAAAAGGGAAACATAAAGGGGAAATTAATCAGAATCTCTGTTTCCATGGCACTCATAAAGCATTGGCTTTCCATGGATTAAACAAACTTTAACTTAAATCTTCCCTTGAGAGATACCAGTTAAGGTCAGCCATGCAATTCCCCACTAGAAAGCAGACCTGGGTTACTGTTACCTGTTTAGGACCTTTATGAAATCATTTTGTCCATATATACATGGTATTGCTGGATGGCAGGTTTCTACAACTAGGAATGAAACCCATGCTCGTGATTTAAGGACTTCTGAAAGACCTCACTTCTGAATACCATTATATTGAGTATTTAGGCTTCAACATATGAATTTTGAGGTGACACAAATTTTCAATCCATAGTAGTATTCAAGAAATACTGGATAAACTGAATACTGAATGAACAAATGATAGCAAATTCAGAATTGGAAGGACACATAGAATCTTCTTTGTAATTCAAAACTTCCTTCTGCAGTGTTCCTGACAGCTGTTCTCTCAGTCTCCACTTACTGCGACAAGCAGATCACTACCTCTCAGTGAAATATTTTTGGTTATTTTTTTTAATTAATAGGCTTTCTAAAGATCAGTTCAGGGTCATAGAAAAATTAAACAGCCTTCCTCAAACATACACAGACACACAAATCCAGTCTCCCCTGCCATCAACAACACTCACCAGAGTGTGACACTTGTTAAAGTAGATGAGCCAACCAATGTTGACACATTATCAAAGTCCACAGTTTAAATTAAAGTTTACTCTTGATGTTGTACATCCAACATCAGTGAATTTGGACAGATGTATAAAAGCATGTATCTATCCTTACAGTATCAGACATAGTGATAACATTTCCCATCCTTCCTCCCCATTAATCCTGGCAACCCTTGACCTTTTTACTCTCTCTATAGATTCACCCTTTGACTGTCATATACTTGGAATCACACAGTAGGTAGTCTTTTCAGATTGGCTTAGGAACATGCATTTCAGGTTCCTCTATGTGTTTTCATGGCTTGTTTCTTTTTCTTTTCTTTTCTTTTTTTTTTTTTTTTTTTTTTTTTTTTTTTTTTTTTTTTTAGCACAGAATAACATTTTATTGTCTGGATATACCATAGCTCATTATCCATTCACCTAGTGAAGGACATCTTGGTTGTTTCCAAGTTTTGGCAATGATGAATAAAGCTGCTATAAATATTTGTGTGCAGGTTTTTGTGAGTCTGATGTAGTTTTTACTTGTTGTTTTCCCTTATGCTAAGTGGAAATCTGACCTCCTTTAACTTCTCTATAGCAGACATGTTTTCTAGTCCCTCTTTTGTACATAAAGATACACATTTGGCTATTTCCAGGGTTTTTCTATTTTAGACCATCAAACACCAGTTTCACCATTTTCTCATGTTGTAGGTTTTTCAGTCCCTTCAGTTTCCTGCTTACCCACCTCTAGATAACTGCTACTGTAGAAAACAAAGAGAACAGTGAGCAGATATGGCTAATCAACTTTAGAATACAGAGAGGGACCATATTTCTTCCTGTTCTGTACAAGATATCCTTTGATTTAATTTGTATTCACTCTTTTGGATATTGTTCCACTTAATTCAATTAAAAGCCTTGTGTTTATGTTACCAAACTTATTGTTGGGCATTCTTCTCCACACTGTACTTTTCCAGAGACTTTGAGGATTTAAATGCTAGACGTCCTCTGTATACCTACTAAGCTTCCTCTTGTTAATTGTGGTTCACTTTTCTAGCTTGTTAAGCATGTTTTGTTCTTTTGAATATTGTTTTTTAATCAAATATATTATCCATTGTTCCTTGTTCAAAATGTTGTTCTTATAATAAAGAATCATCTATTCATGACGGAGCTTTTAGAGAACACAGATGAGCTAAAAAAGGAGACAAAGGTATTCCTTAACAACATTTTAGTACATTTTTCTAGTCTTTTTTATACATATGTGTACATCCTGCATGTACACATATGCATTTATTGCCAAACTGTACAATATCATGATCATACCATGTACACTCAAAAAAGAAAAATGACTCTTAATCTCACAAAAGAAACTGAGGTTTGCTGGGGGGAGGGGGTTTGGGAGAAGGGGGTGGGATTATGGACATTGGGGAGGGTATGTGCTTTGGTGAGTGCTGTGAAGTGTGTAAACCTGGTGATTCACAGACCTGTGCCCCTGGGGATAAAAATATATGTTTATAAAAAATAAAAAATTATACAAATTTAAAAAAAAAAGAAAAATGATTTTCTTTTTTCCTCTGATCATTCAACATTGTTCCATATATATATATATATTTTAAAGATTTTATTTATCCATTTGACAGACAGAGATCACAAGTAGGCAGAGAGGCAGGCAGAGAAAGGAGGAAGCAGGCTCCCCACTGAGCAGAGAGCCCGATGTGGGGCTTGATCCCAGGACTCTGGGATCATGATCTGGGCCAAAGGCAGAGGCTTTAACCCACTGAGCCACCCAGATGCCCCTGTTCCATACATTTTTGAAAAATACAAAGTTCATAACATTGTGTGGGGTACTGGGAATACAGTTGAATCAAAGCAAATATACTGTGGCTTATTTAGTCTTCTATTATTTGACATTTGGGTTTTTTCCAAATGTTTTGCTTTAATTAGCACACATGTAGCTAAATCTTTGCAAATATCCATGACTATTTCCTGAGGAAGTAGAACTGTAAGTAAAAAAACAAATAAAATTGTCAAAGGTTCTGATATGTTTTAATAAATTGTCCTCTGGAAAGTTATGAAATAATTTCAGTACCATTTAGTTATATGAAAACTGGATATATGTCCCCACCCAGCAAATTATTGATAAAAACACAGAGCAAGAGGGGATCAACGACAAGGTTTTAGAGAAAACTAGTAAATCATTCTTCCCCAAATTATATGTTTGATAGTCAACATTCTGTGGGGACAGTTGTTCAATTGTATTATACCTTGTTAATATTTTTTTTAAAAATTTATCAACAATGAATACTATTATGCTGAAAAAAATATAAAAAGGAAAAAAATTATCAACTAGGGTTTCTTTTTCTCCTTCTTTATTCTCCTCCTCCTCCTCCTCTTCCTCCTTCTCCTTCTTCTTCTTCTTCTCCTTCTCTCCTTCTTCTCCTCCTTCTTCTTCTTCTTCTTTAGTTTTATTTGTTTATTTATTTGACAGAGAGAGAGAGAGAGAGAACACAGCAGGGAGAACAGCAGGCAGAGGGAGAAGCACACTCCCTGCTGAGTAGGGAGACTGATGCAGGACTCCATCCCAGATGCTAGGATCATGACCTGAGCTGAAGGCAGACACTTAATTGACTGAACCATGCAGGTTCACAACTAGGGTTTCATAAGAAATTTGGCTGGATGTTTTGTGAAAATCAGGATAGTCTATAGGCGCTTTGTTTCCAACAGTATAACAATTCTACAAAATGATAAAAATTTTATTAGTTCAGTGTGACATTCTTTGTAAATTATCTGGTTCCTACAACTTACTCCTTTCTTCAGCTGCACTGTTCAATGTTCTGTCAGAATGGAAATATTTTATGATCTATGCTGTCCAATAGGGTAGCCACATGCCATAGATACCTATGGAAAATTTTACAATATAGTGAGTGTGACTCAGGAACTGATTCTAATTTTTTTTTTATTTTGAAGAACTTAAATTTAAATAGATCTGACTAGTGGTTATCATATTGGATAGCACAACTTTACCATATCTGATGAATGACCCATTTAATAATTATTATATAATTTAACTGGAGTTTATATTAAGGTGAGAGACTCATGGTTCCTGGAATGCATTGGTTTTTCTTTCTTGCTGTGTTTATAAGTTACAATTTTTTCCCCCACTGCACCAAATCAAAATTCCTAAAGATTTCTGATAGTGATTTTATGTTACTGGTTCATACCAACAAGTTGTTTTTAGACTGGGATATAAGTGCATTGAGATTGAATAATCATTTCTTTTTGTTTTAAGATTTTATTTATTTGAGAGAATGAGAGAGAGAGAGAGAGAGAGAGAGAGAGGGAGCACAAGCAGGGGAGCAGCAGGGGGTGAGGGAGAAATAGGCTCCCACTGAGCAGGGAGCCTGACTCAGGGTTCCATTGCAGGACTCCAGTTTTGTGACCTGAGCCAAAGCCAGCTGCTTAATGAGCCCCTCAGTGCTCCTCAACCCCCTTTTTTAAAAAAGTCATTTCCTTTAACAAAATTTTTCTCTTCCTTATAATGTGAACATCATTTTCCTTGATGGAAAAAGATGTACGCAAAAAAAGTTGAGTAATTTTGTTTTTAAATTTTCCATCTTTGGCATTATTTCCATCTTTCCCAACAGTTAGCTTTCTCTTTACTTACTCTTCTTGAAGTTGACATAGCTTTCTGTTCTGCTGTCAAAAGTGTTCTTGTTTTCAAACCCAGATTATTCTGGCTATAGTATTTTTACTAGAATACTTGTAGCTATATACTACTGTTTTATGTCCATCTATTACCGTGAGCTTTTAATTTCCTCCCTAGTTTTTTGAAGCCCATTTTAAAATTTTGAGTTTAACAGAAACATGAGTAACATATAAATTCCTTAACTGCTGTTCCTTTTGCACCCCCTGGAAATCAGATTTGATTATATTTTAATTCAGTTCAACCCAGTCTGATGATGTTGACTGACCCTTAAGTGCCAGGCCCCGAGTTGGTGATGGAGATTCCTAGGTAAATTAGACTTGGACCTTCCCATCACAGGACTTATATTCTACTAGGAGAACCAAACTCCTGTACTACAAGCCACATGTCATGAGTTGTATGCGTATTAACAGTATTCGTAATGTCCTGGGAGAGTGTAGCAGGGGGACAGGGCTAATTCTGCTTGCAGTGCATGTAGAATGGGAAAGGAAGTCATAAAGAATCAGAGAGACCTATGAAACAAACGATGTTTGAGTTAGAATGAGTAAGAGTTGCAGAACAGGAAAGCTGGTTAACATGGTATTCATTCACGAGTGAACAACATGAGCAGAAGTCTGAATTGTTGATATGTTTCAGGCTTCCTAGCTAGTTTTGCAGCTGGACTGTGGAGTGCTTCTTGGGGGAATGAACAGAGATGAGGTTGAAGCTAAACAGTGGCTAAGTGGTGAGGGACTTTTTATGTTATGCTGAGGAATTTGAATAAACTTGAATGTTCTTGAACAAGAGAAGGGAAATAGATTATTCTTTTATTTTTTAAAAAAATTTTGATTCTAAAGGTATCTTATGGATTTTGGTGCTCCTGTAAATGGAATTGATTCTCTAATTTTTCTTTCTACAGTTACATTGTTAGTTTATAAGAGAGCAACTGATTTCTGTGCATTGGGGGGATGGGTGAGTCTGGGGATGGGTATTGAGAAGGGTACAGATTACATGGAGCACTGAGTGTTATATGTAAACAATGAATCATGGAAACTACATCAAAAACTAATGATGTACTGTATGGTGACTAACATAATAAAAATTTTTTTAAAAAGATTTACTTATTTTAGAGAGAGAGAGCGAGCATGAACAGGGGGAGGGGCCAAGGGAGAGAGATAGGGGAAGCAGACTCTCTGCTGAGTGGGGAGCTGCAGACTGGCTCAATCCCAAGACCCTGGGATCATGATCTCAGCGGAAACCAAGAGTCTGATGCTTAGGACACTTAAACAATTGAGCCACCCAGGCATACTTAGAGTCCTCTTTTAGAAAAACAATTAGTCTTGGGACAACTTGTGAAGGGGAAATAATTAGTCAAGAGGAAGATGAAAATACCAGCCTCAGAGGAGGGTTTCGTTAGCGTCGTTAAAGGGTTGGGTAGCTGATTTGCAGTGGGGGAAAGGAAGAGTCAGGAAAATGATTCAGAAGTTTCTCATATGTTTTGTTGTTCTTATTAGGGTCTACTTTTTCTCCTGAATCACTTTCCCTTCGGGATCTCTGCATCTGAGATCATGTCTGTCTTTTCTCTGAGCTTTTGGAAACTTGCTCCAATGGTAAATGAGTGTGTGCTAATTTTATCCAGTGTTCCAGTTTTCCTGTCCTAGGGATTCCAGGATATGCTCATCTTATTTTTTTAAACTTCTCTATTTTGGGATCATTTTGGACTTACAGAAGTGTTGCAGAGATAGTCCAATGACTTTCTATACACTGTTCACCCATATTCTTTTTCACATCTTACATAACCATAAAACAATGGTCAAAACTAAGAAATTAACCTTAGAACTAAGTTACTATTAACTGAATTACAGAATTTACTTGGATTTTACTGATTTTTCCTCTAATGTCTTTTTATCTATCCCAGGATCCAATCAAGGATCATACATTGCATTTAGTTATCACATTTCCATAGTATCTTCTAATCTGTGACAGTTTCTTAATCTTTCCTTATCTTTTATGACCCTGACACTTTTGGAAAATACTGGTCAGTTATTTCTGTAGAACTCCCTTCAACTTGAGTTTGTCTGATGTTTACTCATGACTAGATTGAGGCTATGCTTTATCGCAAAGGATACCACAGAAATGTTGTGCCCTTTCCAGTACTTCTGATCAAGATATCAATAAGTATTATGGGAGATGTTAACTTTGATCACTTAGCTAAGATGCTATCTTTCAGGATGCCCACTACAAAGTTAACATTTTCCTTCTTATTACTCAGTATTTTGTGGGAGATACTTTGAGAATATGCAAATATCCCATTTTTGCTTAAACTCTTACCAGTTTTAGCATCTTTCAGGTGCCTGACTGCAGCAGTTATTACTACGGTGTTCTAATGATCATTTCCTATTTATTGATTGAAATCTTTCTCTTTAAAAAAATAGGCTGATTTAAGCCAAACTTAAGGAGATAAAGGTATGCCTGAACCCCCCCCCCCAGTTTTATTGAAAATTTATTGACAAAGAGCATAACTAAGTTTAAGTTGTAAAACATGATGATTTGATATCCATATATATTGCAAAATAATTATCACAATAAGGTTAGTTAACACTTTGATCCCCTTACATAATTACCACTTTTAAAAAGGTATGTGGTGATAGTGTTCAAGACTTATTATTTTTATTTTCAAGTATATAATACAGCATTATTAACTATATTCACCATGCTATACCTTAGATCCCTAGAGTTTTTTCACTTTATAGGTGGAAATGTGTATCCTTTGGCTGACATCTCTCCATTTTCCTCTCCCCTTCTAGTCCCTGGAAGCCATCCATCTACTCTATTTCTAGGAGTTTGGCTTTTGTAGACTCCACATATAAGTGAGAAACTTCCATATCTGTCTTTCCATGTCTGACTTAGTTCTTTTAGCATAATCCATCCATGTTGTCACAAAAGGCAGAATTTCCTTTTATTATTTTACACAATGCTTCAGTGAACATGGACGTACAGATCTCTCTTCCAGATGGTGTTTTCGTTTCCTTTGGATACAGCCCCAGAAGTGGGACTACTGGACTACATGGTATTCCTATTTTTAATTTTTTCAGGAGCCTCCATATAACTTTCCATATTAACTGCACCAGTTCATATTCCTAACAGTGCACAAGGGTTTCTTTTTCCACATCTTCCCATGCTTGACTTTTGTCTTTTTGAAAATAACTGTTCAAGTAGGTGTGAGGTGATAACTCATGAAATGCTTTTGTAAGAAGAGTTGCCTCTTTTTCCCCATTTATGTATGTATTTATTCAATCATATATTTATATTAGGAGAGCTTCATGGATATTAATTTTATTATTGGGGTTATTAGCCTATATTATTGTTATTTAATTTGTCAATAAGCTTTTTTCCAATTATGGCCATTGAGTTCCCCTTTGGGCTCCTGTGCTTTTTTTCACATGGCTGCATCCTTTATATTTGAGTACTTCCTTATTTTTTTAGCACCACAAGGTGCTTTATGCTGTCTTCTATTTTTCCTGCCTTAGCCCTGGAATACCCAGCTTTCCAAGAAGTGCTCATAACTTTTTAACATGTTCCTGTCACACCTGCTTCATGAAACAGTTCTTCATTGTTGATTGGAATTGAATGAACAGTAACAGAATGACAGATAAAGGGTTCTCTTTTGTGCTTTCTCAAACTTTTGAGAGAGAAAAAAATTCTGTAAGACATGTTGAACACATTCAGGAAATATTTATCAATAGCCTAATCTATAATGGTTCTGGGTTAGGGATGAGAACATGTCCTCTGGCACCTGACAGTGTTCTCTAGGCAGTTTATTCCATGTTTTGATAAAAGAGGAGTTAGTAGAAAAGCTCTTCTTTAAGTAACCTGAGTTTTGCTTTGTCATTACTCATCTGTTCATAGAAAGCTCTGTTAACCTAAAATGTCTCCCAGCTTCCAAGGTGTTGAGGTATACTCAGGGGATGTCTTCTATGGTCACAAACAAGGTTAGTGAGTCATGTTCAGTTACTATGAGAAGGCCTCTGTTTGTTCCTTGACCTGTTGCTCCAGTGCCCTTCCTCTCTTGTGAGTCACTAGAAAAAAATAGTTTCTTTTTAAAATAATTTTTGGTTAACATGGCTCCAGTGCAGGCAGCTTTGCATTCAAGTCTTACAGAATTGTTAGTGAAAATGGTACTTTTGGTTGCTATTTATGGCACTCACCTAGCTATCCAGTTTTCTTTCTTAGGATCTAGTTGTGAGTCCCTCATGGGCTGGATCAGGCGACATCACCATGCATTTCTTAGAATCCACTATCTCTCCAGGTAAAGGAAGCTGTGTTCATGAATCAACATCTTCATGCCCACTGTCCTAATTTATAAGATGATATCTGGGAGGTGTCTTGGTGTCTTTTGCTAATAAACTTGGATGTGCTCCTTTAGTTCACCAGGCAGGTTTGTCCTTGCAGTGGTGTGTTGGGCTTGAGCTCAGCCTGGGACACAATGCATGATTATATTGAGCTGAAAACTCTGCCCTTATTATTCAAAACATTCTTACTATACTAAGACTACATGGGACAAGCACAATTCCCTCTTGTTATATCTACCCCTTAAGACTGAAACCAGCTCTTTTCCTGCTCAAAATTCTATATTCATTCCTTTATTTATTTAAAAATTTATTTAGGTTAAACACACTCAGGATTTACTTTTTACCATTCTTCATATGCTGTAGTTCATGTTTTCTCACATTTGGGTTCCTTTCCTCTGAAAATGCTCTGTCCTGTCGGACTTCCAAAAATGTGAGGTCAAAGAGACTATCTCGCTCAACTAGAGATTAGATTGGACTATCCCTTGATTTGTTTGACCTATTCTACATCTTGTGGTAACAAAGCACATGATTATCTAATATTGGATTTGTAGTTAAGCCATGTATCTACAAATCTGAGTTCAGAATTTATGTTATTATTTAATAATCAAAGATGTGATGAAAAAAACCAGACTGATTTTGATACATACTTATAAAAATAACAGAATTCCCTAATTCTATACAGTTATATTTCTAAAGATGTAAGACTTGAAGAGGAACAATAAAAACTAACAAAAAAATGGAAAGGGTATGAAATGTTAGTTATATAACATCTGGATATCCTATAAATTAAGTATGTTTTCTTGAATTTTTTTCTCAGCACATATTAAGAACAGCACAAATTTTTCTCAGCACAAGTTAAGTGTGTCTCTTGATTGAGCCCAACCAGGGTCAGAGAGCGATGGGTTCTGTTAATGCTGTTCATTTGGTCCAGTGCTCCTGGTCACAAAGCAGAATGAAGGGTAGTTTTCAGAGGCAACCAACATTTATCCAGCATCCTGTAGGAGAGGGTAACAAAACCAGGAAATGGGAGGGTGATAGTCTTCTACTTTGTATAGCCTGACTCTGAGAATTCAAGAATTAATTTGCGGTCATTAAAATAATATTTCATCCATACTAAATAAGATTATTCTTTGAGGTTTTTGCTCTTGAAGAGCAAAGGGGCAAGAGTTCTGCTTTGGAATCAGAAAACCTAGGTTTAAATTCCATACCTACTGTTTCCTTGATAATATTACTAATGTTCTTAATATTATAATTCTTTACCCAATAAGAGTGCCTGCTTCATTATTTGTGAAGAAGCTTCAATGATATGGTGCATGTAAGATCCTTAGAATGCAATGCTTCACATTAATAAGCATCCAGTAATGATAGCTACTGTTATTTTGAGTTATTGTTTGCTGAAATAATAACTAGTATTTTCTTTTTACATATTTGAAGAATGTTTACAACCTCATCTCACTTGTTTCTTGTGACATGTTGTCAAATAGGTAGGTAGAAATTATTTTTACAGTGTGACTTGACTTAGTTTATTTGTAGAGGAACAGAGACTAGAGCCCAGCCTTCAGACTCGAAATCCCTTAAAACTTCAAATGAAGCACAATACCAATGTAAACTCTGTCTGTGGGGAACAGACAGAAGAGCTAATGTCTAATAAAATTACTAATATTAGAATCTGACAAAGAAATAGAAACACAGAATGAATATAGATGGTGTTTTGGGGGCAATACCCTGAAGATTCTTGTCACTAAATGTGAAGGTGATTAATGAATTAAAAGACTTTCTTTGGCAGAAAGAAATTGCAAATAAAAGTAAATAGTTTTTAAACTACTTCAGGGATTGAGTAACTAGAACTAGGTTCTGGGTTCAAAGAAAAATAGTTATTTGCTTTCTGGACTAGTGAGTATTCTTAATTTAATGGACCTAAATTATAGAATGATGATAAGAAGTTACAGAAGTTCTAATTAATCATCCCATATTGGGTGTTTGGGCAGTGGAGTTACTTTATTCACAGTTTCTATCTCACTCAAGGATAACTTGGCTTGAAACAGGGGAACAAAACTTCCTTGGGGCAATAAGATGTAATTCAAAAGTTAATGTTTACTTGAAGGTTAGAGTGCTCTAAACCTTTCAATTTAAAGGTTACCCTCTTTTTTTTTTTCAAATCTTATTTTATTTTTTTCAGTGTTCCAAGATCCATTGTTTATGCACCACACCCCTTGCTCTATGCAATATGTGCCCTCCTAACTCCTCATCCCCTTCTCCCCTCCCCTCCAAAACCCTCAGTTTGTTTCTCAGAGTCCATAGTCTCTTGGTTTATCTCCCCCTCTGATTTCCCCCAGTTCACTTTTCCTTTCCTTCTCCTAATGTCCTCCAAGTTATTCCTTATGCTCCACAAGTAAGTGAAACCATATGATAATTGACTCTCTCTGACTTATTTCACTTGGTATAATCTCCTCCAGTCCAATCCATGTTGATATAAAAGTTGGGTCTTCATCCTTTCTGATGGAGGCGTAATATTTCATTGTATATATGGACCTTTTAAAAACTTCCCAGTGAAGGAAATTCAATAGTAGAGGCTAAGTAGTTTACCAACTAATTGTTGAAAAACAATTTCTCTGTATCTCCATCTTTTTTTTAATCAAATAGGAATGTTATTCTGACATAAAACCTGATGAAGTCTACAAAAAGAAAAGACAATTGATTTCATGCAAAAATACAAGAGATACAAAATGTATGCAACTAAGTTATAACTGAATATTCCAAATATAATGCAGAAGAATCAAGTAGGATTTAGTCTAGGGATGTGGAACAACAAAAAGTCATCCCAATAATAGATTATAGGAGGAAAAAATACTAACAGTGTACAAAATGAATTTGATTTAGTTCAATATCAACTGTTAAATGCTTGGTAAAGGAGGGATAGAAGAAACAGCCTTAGCAAAATAAACAGAAGAGAGTTTCATAGATCAATAATGAGAAATGTGTCATGAACCCAGAGTTTTGATTATTTGAATTTCATGAAGATTATTTTTGATTATTTGAATTTCAGTTTGAGAGAAAAGAGGAAATATGATAGAAATCAGTTTTAAAAATCATATTAGCTGCTTAAAACTTAAAGATACTCTTACTAATGTCTAGAGTAAGACAAAAATATTTCCATTATCAACACAATTTTGGAGATTCTGTTTAATATAATAAGCATGAAAATAAAACAATAAGTATGGATTTTAGGCAGGAACAAAAAAAAGTTCTCATTATTTTCAAATGATGTGATTTTACATAGAGAAAAGTTAAGAGACTACATTAAAAATATTAGAGGTAAAAAGCAGCTCAGTTCATTGGTGATTTCAAGATTTTGGCCAGATAATTCCTTGTTGTTGGAGCTATCTTGTTCGTGTCAGGGTTTTTAGCAGCATCACTGGTCTCTATCCACTAGATGCCACTGGAAGTCTACATCCTCACCTCCAAGCTGTGCCCACCAAAAATATCGCTGGACAAAATTGCCTAGAGGTGAGAACCACTGCAATAGATTAAAAAAAGAAAGGCGATTTTAAATGACACAGGAAAAAAAAAAGGGTATCTGTTTTCATCCTGATTTATACAAACCAACTATAAAGAATTATGAGAAAATTGGTAAAATATCAATAAATGGATATTTGATCATATTAAGAAATAATTTTCAAATTTGAATGTGTAATAATGGCATTATGATTTTATTTTTTTAAAGAATTTTTTAGTGATGTATATTGAGTGATGTTTATTGATATACTGTTGAAATGATATATCTTGTATTTGCTTACAAATACAGTTGAGGTGGGTAGGTGAATAAAAACTGAGCAGGTCTGGCTAATCTCTTTCTCTTTTACCTTTTTTCTTGAACATGTTAAGAGGACTAGGGCCTTCTGACGAGGTAGAGATTTCTCTTGACTTCTTGTGGTTTGTGCTAAACAGACAAGCAAGAGCTGCTCCCTTGCCTCCCTCAACAGCGCCTCACCACCTCCGTGCACAGGGAAAGGATCTAGAGGGTAGCCTGGAGTCTGTCTGCGTACCTGATCATCTCTTACTTAAGGGTGAGAAGGCTTTTCTTTTCATTTCCCCTCCCTCCCTTTGTTTTTTATGTCTCCTGGTTTAAGGCTGGATTTACCATTTAGTTTTTATCAAAACTAAAGGAGGGAAGGAGGAAACATTTCCCAAACTATTACTAAGAACCTTATAACTACTTCTTATTTTGTTGTTAATTGTTGTTTGGGTGATGCCTTGGCAGAGATCCCAGGCTAGACAAAGAGTAAATGGATTATGATACCAAAACCCCACCCTGAACTCTAACAATTTTCATAGTTACAGGCAAAGCAAACATATTTCTTTTGACCTACTATTGCTCTTCTGTGTCAGATGCCTAACACTGCCTTTTTTGTGGTAACACTTAGTGACAGCCCAGTACTGTTAGGAGACAAAATAACATAGTGACCAAGGCCAGTGTCAGGGGATATGCCAATAGGATATGTGCTAGGAAAGGCATTCTGAAGGCTTGCTTTTTGAGGCCTGTTCACCAAATTTTCCAAGCTACCGCTGTGCTTGAAGTCACCACTTTTAGAGTCAACTCCTTATGTAAATGCATATCTCTAGGAGCTTCTGATAAACTAGGAATGTGTTAGTTTGGAGAAAGTACACACCACACCAACGCTGTACATCCACAGAGTGCCCATGTACATATTAGTTTATCACACTAATTAATTTGAAAGTAAGGTCCTTAAGAAAGGAATTACAAAATTCCTGAACTTTCTATGGGGGCACCATGAGAAACCTCAAGGAAGCTAGGAAGGTAAGAAAAGTGTAAGGAAGAACATGTAAAGATGTTGAGGAAGGCATGACCTGGGTAGGGAGAATCCTTGCCAGACAAAGGACGGACGGTAAAAGCTAAGTCTAGGCCAATAGTATGCGTTAGAACTTTCTGCAGTGCTGAAAGTATTCTATATCTGCACTGTTCAGCAGTTATTAGTCATATGTCACTATTGACTATTGAGTGCTTGAAATGTGACTGGTGTGACTGAAGAAATGAATTTTGAATTTTATTTAATTTTACTAATATGAATTAAAATTTAGATAGCCATAGGTAGATAGCAGCTCCTGTATTGGGTAAGGCATGTCTAGATGAAGGATGGTGGGGTGGGGAAAAATCACAGAAAGCAATGTATGGGAGAACCAGAGACACATTTTGTATGGTATCAGTTTATATTTCTAGGAAATGATCAGTTTACAAATTACAAGTTATCTTATATTTGGCAAATTAACTTGTCTCATGAAATATCTGTGGAGATTAAATAGACTGACTATGGCAAGTCCTATTGATTAGATTTGCCATGTACTTCATAATCTCATTTTACTTACATGAACATAGCTGAATGAAGAAAACGAGACCATTGAGAATAATCAGAAAGGGGATTCTTTGCTTAATAGTTAAGAAAGGTTGTAATTGCTTATATAACTAAAAGTTTTATTATAAAATTTTCTTTAAAATTTTGATTGTTTCTCTTGGCTGCTGATGCCTTGATCAAGACATTTATAAGGGTGACAATCACTGAACCCCAACTAGGGTGGAGCCCAGGAGCATTCTTCCCATTGCCCTCACAAGTCCTGGCACACTTTGGGACAAGCAATCAACCCAACAAACAAACCCAGCAATCTCTCTTTTCATGATACTTGAACATATTGGTATAGAGATAGAATTTTCCTTCCTGGTATTACTAACATACTTAATGAAAGCAGTTTTTTGATTTTTTTTTTTTTTTTTTTTTAAATCAAGGCTAAGCTGTTCAGAAAGTATTAACTGGCACCAAAAATTTTGCCTAAATCACTCGGTGGCTGTTGGGGGCCATGAAACCAACATAAGAATGAAAATAATCTCTCCTTAAATAACAAACAAACAAAAACCTTTTATTTATTTTAGAGAGACTGAATGAATGGGAGGAGCAGAAAGAGAGAGAGAGAGAGAGATTGAGAGAGAGTCAATCTCAAGCTGACTCCATGCTGAGCATGGAGCCTGAGGGGTGCTTCATCCCAGGACCTTGAGATCATGACCTGGGCTGAAACCAAAAGTTGGATGTTAACTGACGGTGCCACCCAGGCACCGTGAAAATAATCTCTTTAAGACAGCCTAAGCCAGAACAATCTTTTGGTATTGTTCAGGAGATAGGATTCCCTTTGGAACTTTGAAATATCCTAATTAATGTGGTGATACCTAGCACATCATTCCTCTGCCAGTTGGTTACTCCAGAGAGAGAATTTTGTCAGCTCCCTGTTTCATGTCATGTGAAACCACTCTTCCCCAGATTTCTGTGTATTTCTGGAGTACTTATACTCCTGTGGTCACCCATGACTCTGAAATGCTGTTTCCTCTGATTTAATTGGCTTGGATCATGAATCATCTTGCCATCTTATAGCTGGTATTTCTGTTCTGTTCCATGTCAAACCAAACATGAAATTTATTCCTTCACTCACTTTTCACAGTTTCCTGCCATCACAAAACATGTGCATCAGAATTAAAGACTTTATTTATGTATAAATTATGACCTAGGACTCTCTGAAAATTTCCCTGAGGTCAGTGGAGGTGGAGGATGCTGTCTGGTGACATTTACCAGCTATCTTCATAAACTGTGCCATCACTCTTGTACTACCTTCCTAGATTCACCATGGATTTCTTGAGAAGTTCCATCTATTCTCAAACCCTAAGTCAGGTACTATGTCTAAAAAACAGTTTGATTTTTTTCTACCTCTTCTGACATTTTGTAAGTTCCTACCGGACTTGTTTAAAATTTTATTGAGCTGCTTCTTCAGGATATTTATGTGGTTAGAAGGACCCTAAATTAATCCAAGAGCCCTCCCTTCAAAAAGAGCTGTGTTTGGGGACCTGGGTGGTTCAGTTGACTAAGCATCTGCCTTTAACTCAGGTCATGATCTTAAGGTCCTAAGATGGAGTCCTATATTGGGCTCCCTGCTCAGTGGGAAGTCTGCTCCCCTCCCCCTCTGTTCATTCTCTCTCATAAATAAATAAACAAATAAATCTATCTTTTTTTTTTTAAGATTTTATTTATTTCTTTGACAGAGATAATAAGTAAGCAGAGAGGCTGGCAGAGAGAGAGAAGGGGAAGCAGGCTTCCTGCTGAGCAGAGAGCCTGATGTGGGGCTCATTCCCAGGACCCTGAGATCATGATCTGAGCTGAGGGCAGAGGCTTAAATCCACTGAGCCACTCGGGTGCTCCATAAATAAGAAAATCTTTTAAAAAATCTTAATTTAACTGCACAAGTAATTAAACATGGTTTTAATGGGAAAAAAGTAGCCTAGAAAATTGTTTTCAGAGTATGTAATTTCTTAGGGAGGACAGGTAGGGTTTGATGAATGAAGCCATTTGTTTAACTACCACATAAATCAATATGTAAAACATTTCCATCACTTCTGAAAGTCCCCTATGTCTCCTTTCAGATGATCACTACTCTGTAGGCAATCATTGTTCTGAGAAATGGATTGATTTTGTATCATGTAAATAAAATACATGTCTGCTTTATGTCTGATTTCTTTCATTCAAAATGTTCTAAAAATTCATCTATGTTGTTGAAGGCATCAATGCTTTGTTCTTTTTAATTGCTGGGTATGTTTTTTTGTCATATATTTCCATTTATCTAACACTTGTATTTTTTTTTGTCAGTGATCTTCAATTTTCTGCATACAGATCCTACACAAATTTTTAAAGAATTATACATGTTTCATTTTTATTTGTTGGAGCTGTTTTAAGAGGTATTTAAAAAAAAAAACTGTAGTGTTCAATTGTTGACTATTACCATTTAGAAATACTATTATTATTTGAATGTTGACTTTGTCTCCTGAGATCTTGTTAAATTTATGTATTACGTTTAGAATCCCCACACCACCTTGAAAAAAATTTCTTCAAATTTTCTAGCAATCATTTCATTTGCAAAAAAGAACAATTTTATTTTTCTGTTCTTAATTTTAATGTTTAATTTCTCTCCCTCTCCCCTTCTTTTATTTCCTTTCCTTTCTTTCCTTTTCTTTCTCCCTCCTCCCTTTCTTCCTTCCTTCCTTCTTCCTTCATTTTTTCTTTCTTTCTTTTTTCCTCTCTTTGTCTTTCCTCTCTTTCTTCCTTCTCTCTTCTCTCTCTCTCTCTCTTCTTTCCTTCCTTCCCATTGCTTGGGCTGGAACATGTAGTACAGTACCAAATAGGATGGAAGTCTTTGTCTTGTACCTGATCTCAGAGGATAAACCTTCAGTCTTTTCCACTGAGTATGATGTGGGATTTTTTAGATACTTCCTGTCAGATTGAGAAAGTTCTCCTCTATTCCTAGTTTGTTGAGAGTTTTTATCATGAAAGATATTTGAGTTTTGTAAAGCTTTTTCTACATTAATTGATGTAATCATGAGGCTTATGTGTGTTTCTATGTATGTGCATTTTAGTATGATGAATTACTTTGATTTTCAAATACTGAATCAACCTTACAGTTTTTAAAAAGATTTATTTACTTTTTTAGAGAGAAAAAGAAAAAGAGTGAGTGAGTGAGAGGAGGGGCAGGGCAAGAATTCTTTTTTTTTTTTTTTTTTTAAGATTTTATTTATTCATTTGACGGATAGAGACTACAAGTAGGCAGAGAGAGAGGAGGAAGCAGGCTCTCTGAGGAGCAGAGAGCAGGGCAAGAATTCTTAAACGGACTCCCTGCTAAGCATGGAGCTGATTTGGGGTTCAATCTCATGAGATCATGACTTGAGCCAAAACCAAGAGTCAGATGCTTAATTGATTGAGCAATCTAGGCTTCCCCAATGTTACCTTTTTAGAATGAACCCTACTTGGTAGCAGTCTGTTATTCTTTTTATCTATTGCCAGATTTAATTTGCTAATATTTTATTAATAATTTTGTGTTTATGTCCATTAGGTATATTGGTCTGTAATTTTCTTGTACTAACTTTTCCTGGTTTTGGTATGGAGGCAAGGCTGGTCTTGCAGAATCAGTTGGGAAGTATTTCTATTCTCTGGAAGATACTTGTAGAATTGATGTTATTTCTTCTTCAGATCTTTGGTAGAATTCACTAGTGAAATCACCTGGAGATTTACAGACTATGAGTTAAATTTCACTGATACGGAGTCATTCAAATTATGTATTCCAGGACAGGTGAGTTACAGTAGTTTGTGTTTTTTAAGAAATTGGTATATTTCATCTATTTTGTCCAACTTACATGCATGGGGTTTGTAGTATTCTCTTATTGTTGTTTTGGTGTCTGCAGAGTTTATAGTGACAGCCCTTATTTTATCTGTAGTATTGTTATCATGTATCTTTCCTCTTTTTCTTTATTAGCCTGGTTAAAGGTTTATTAATTTTATCATGGTTTTCAAAGAACCAATTTTGGTTTGGTTTATTTTCTATATTATTTTTCTGTTTATTATTTCATCAATTTCTGCTTTTTATTTTTCCATCCTTTTGCTTCCTTTGGGTATATTTGGGTATTATTTTTTCTAGTTTAAGGTAAACTTTTAAAATTTTTGATGTGAGAAATTTCTGTTTTCCTAATATGTTTTGAATGTTATCTATCTATCTATCTATTTATCTATCTATCTATATATATATATATATATATATATATATATCCCTCTATCCACTTCTTTGGCTGCATTCCACAAATTTTAACAAGTTGAATTTTAATTTTCATTCAGTTCATAAATATTTTCTAATTTCCCCTATAAATCCCTCTTTGATCCATAGATAATTTAGAGTTATATTGTTTAATTACCAGATATTTAAAGGTTTTCTAGTTATCTTCCTGTTATTGAATACCAGTTTAATCTCATGATCAGAGAACATATTTTGTATGGTTTCATTAAGGAAAGCCTTTTCAAGATTTATTTTGACCCAGGATATGGTCTGTCTTGGAATATGTTTCATCTATATTTGAACAGAATGTGTATTCTGTTATTTGGTGGAATTTTTTTTTTTTTTAGTATTTTTTTTTAAGATTTTATTTATTTATTTGACAGAGAGAGATCACAAGTAGGCAGAGAGGCAGGCAGAGAGAGAGGAGGAAGCAGGCTCCCTGCTGAGCAGAGAGCCGGATGTGGGACTCGATCCCAGGACCCTGAGATCATGACCTGAGCCGAAGGCAGTGGCTTAACCCACTGAGCCACCCAGGCACCCCTTTGGTGGAAATTTTAAAAGCTAATTAGTTCCAATTAGTTAACAGTATTGTTCTGTTCTTCTTTATCTTTGCTAATTTAAGCAATCTATTTGCTCTATTGATTACTGAATGAAAATGTTGACGTCTTCAACTATAATCAGAGACTTTTATTTTAATCTATCAATTTCTGTCTCATGTACTTTAAGGTTCTATTGTTAGATAATATACATTTAGGATTATTATGTCTTCTTGGTGAAGATTCTTTAATCATAGGTAATGTTTCACTTTATCCCTGGTAACTTTTCTTTGCTCTAGGCTTTCTTTTTTTCTGATATTAGTAGCCAGTCCTACCTTAAAAAAAAAATTAGTATCTGTATCTTGCATCTTTTCTATTCTTTTATGTTTAATTTACCTTTTATTATATTTGAAGTGGGATTATTGTAGCATATAATTGTGGGTGGTTTTGTTTTGTTTCCATGGTATATTCTGAAATCTATTTTTGACTTGGTATATTTAAAGCATTTACTTTTAAGGTAACTATATGTTTGAAATTATATATATATGTTTTAATATAATTTTTATTTTTATAAACATGTATTTTTATCCCCAGTGGTACAGGTCTGTGAATCACCAGGTTTACACACTTCACAGCACTCACCAAAGCACATACCCTCCCCAATGTCCATAATACCACCCCCTTCTCCCAAACCCCCTCCCCCCAGCAACCCTCAGTTTGTTTTGTGAGATTAAGAGTCACTTATGGTTTGTCTCCCTCCCAATCCCATCTTCCTTCATTTATTCTTCTCGTACCCACTTAAGCCCCCATGTTGCAACACCACTTCCTCATATCAGGGAGATCATATGATAGTTGTCCTATATATATATGTTTTAAACAGATAGGTTGGGGCACCTGGGTAGCTTAGTCAGTTAGCATCATGACTTGGCTCAGGTCATGATCTTGGGGTTGTGAGATTGAGCCCTGTCTTGGACTCCCCACTCAGTGAAGGAATTTCTGTATTTCTACTTTCCTGTCTTCTTTTGTAATATTTGAATATTTTTTTGGCATTCCCTTTTAACTATTGAGTTTTCAGCTATACCTCTGTGTGTGTGTATGTGTGTGTATATTTTAATGGTTGTTCTAGAGATTAGAATATATTTACTCTTAACTTTTCACAGTCCACTTAGAATAATATTTTATCACCTCACATGGAATGTAAACATTTTGCTACTCAGTGGATTCCTTACTGTTGAAATTTTCATATGTATTGTATCAACATACATTGAGACCCCATGGGACAATATTATCATTTTTGCTTTCATCCATCATGAATATTTAAAGAGCATGGCAGAAAAAGTCTCATATTTATCCAGATAGTTACCATTTCTGTTGACTTTCTTTTACTTCCATACTTTCAAGTTTCCCTTTGAGATCATTTCCCTTCTTTCTTCAGATCTTTCATTAGCATTTCTTCTATTTAAGTCTGCCGTTGACAAGTTTCTTTAGTTTTTAGTCATCTGATAATGTTTTGTTTTCATCTTCATTTCTGAAGGACATTTTCACTGGTTGTAGAATTCTGAGTTGACAGTTCTTTTATTTCAACACATTATGTCCTTTAGGCATGATGGTTTCTCATGAGAGATCTGTGGGCCTTTAAATTGTTGCCCCCCTCCACGTAATACACTGTTTTCCTCTAGCTGCTTTCAAGAAACCATTTTTAGATTTTAGATGTTTGATGATCATATGTCTGAGCATAAATTTTATTTAGTGTATCCTGTTCTGGGATTCACTGAGTTTGAATTATAAGTTTATGTCTTCTTTCAAATTTAGGATGTTTTTAATCATTATTTACTCAAGTATTTTTCTTTGCATCTTATTCTTTTCCCTCTCCTCTTGGAATTTAAATGGCATGAATGTTAGATCCCTTATTTTCCTCCATAGGCCCTGAAACTCTATTTATAATTTTAAATATTTTTTCACTTTTTGTTCAGGTATGGGTAATTTCTATTGATCTACAAGTTTATTAAGCTTTTTCTCTAACATCTCCCATTTTGTTATTGAACTCATCGAGTGAAAGTTTTATTTGGTTATTATATATTTTAGTTCTGAAATTTCCATTTTTTTTTACATATTCTGTTTCTATGCTATTATTTTCCATCTTTCTGTTTGTTTCCTAAATGCTTACCTTTATTTCTGATACATGGTTGCCATAGCTGCTTTATAGGTGTTATCTGATAGTTTCAACATCCATGTCATCTGGGGGTTAGCATTTGCCAATTACTGGTTCCTTTTCAAGATATTAAGATTTTCCTAGCATTTTGTATGTCACCAAATTATTTTGGAACATATTCTATTACATGGCTCGGTATTATTTAAAGCATATTGTTTTGTTTTGTTTTGTTTTCCCTTTAGCAGGCCATCAGCCTGTTTTGGTTCAGATCCTACTTGCCTTCTATAGACTATGGCTTAATGTCAGGTTAGTTTTCAAAGCCTGCATAGTGTTTTTCAGAGCCATCCTGTGTGAGTACCACCAGTGGCCATTCTGGGATCTAGTTTATGATCTACTTTATAGTTCAGTTCTCAAAACATTTTGTATACTATTTGGAGTTAGAGCCATGCATTCACAGCCTTAAAGTAGCCTAAAATTTCACACACAAGATTATGGAATCATTTTCTCTTGCTCCATCTTATCCTTAAAGTCCATGACCCTTTCTGGTTCCTAGTATCCATGCTTCTCCCCTATTCCTTTGGCAGGAAAGCTAGGGCTTTACTCTCCCCACTTTGTTGCACATTTCTTACAACTGCCTCTCCTCTGCCTCTGGGATTAAGCAGTGACTGGAAAGAGAGGGGAAAAGCAGGATTCTTTGCACATTCTTGGCTCCATTAAGGATCAGGCCATCTGGCTAAAGAGGATTCCCTTCCTCTGTCCAGACATTTCTGCCATTACCACCATCAGCACCACTGTGGGACTGGCTGGGTGTTGTGGTGATTTACACACTTAGTAATTTAATTGCCTGATAGAAAAACAAATCAACGTGCTTCAGAGGAAGATAATAGAGTCCAGAGTCTCTATAATATATCATTCACTATGTCTAGTATGTAATAACATAGCAGGCAATTAAATTACTGGATGATAAACTGAAATTTGATTTCAAGTTTGTCAGGTAGAAAATTAGTTTTCAGTTTGTTTGGGTGAGATGTCAGTTTGTCCTGTGTATAACAGCCTACACAGATTTGTGGAATGTATATATGCAAACATTGGGATGCTTAAAAATATTTGAAAAGAATATCCTATAGAAGATTAAAAATCATATTATATAAATGCCACGAGCGACTTTGATTACTGTTATTTGGAGCAGAGGGAAGACCCCTGAAGTCTGGAGTCCTTGTAATGTTCTTAATAAAAAAGCAGAAAAATCAGTTTTCCCCTGAAGCACAAAGCAACCATCTCCAAAATTAGTAATCTCATTATTTAATTTCAGAGCATTCTCAGAATGCTCAATGTGATACCTGAATTGCAGCCGGTATTTCCACAAGTGAACTTCCTTTAGAGTCATGAAGTTGATAATGTTACTCCCTTAATCGGTTCAAGTTCTGGGTAGAGGTAATAAGTCCATATTTAACAGTTATCAGGGCCAAATGCAGATCAAAAATTCCCTAAAAAAATAGAATTCAGCAGGAGGAAAGAAATGTTTAATTTTCAAACATCTTTTAAATTAGAATGTATATTTGTCAGTTAAATGAACTACGAGCACTTTGTGGTGAATCCTACAGCAATTTTTAAAACTATTTCTTATTGTAGTCATTTTCAAGCATTAGTGCCTAATGTTCACACTTTTCAGGATGTAGTAATGAACACTTCTGGATGAAAATCTTAGAGCCTTAAGGGTTTATGACTGAGAAACAATTTTAAAAACTCTCAAAATAGTGATTTTAATTTTGTTTTAAAGGTAAATGAATTGCTCTTTATTAAATGAGTTTAAGATCATTCACTTCTTTTTCATCTGATTTCCATGGTATTCTTGATTTTAATTAAACTGGGTCATTAGATCCAAACATTTCTAAAATATTTACTTTTCCTCATAGAATAGATGAACATTTCTTCTCAAATGATAATATTACTTAGATTTACAACTATGTATGGAAAATTTGGTTACAGATTCTATTGTCAGAATATTTACTGGTCATTAGATTTTTGGAAAAAAAACAGTTTATTACTGTTTTTTATATCTCAGGGACCTCATCACTTAAGTTCAATTTTAAATCTTTCATATAACACAAAGTTAACTGATTGGAAGCTTATGCTGTCTAAAATTCAGATTTTTAGAAACTCTCTTACAGTTAATAAATATTATGATAAGAATGGCTATGGCAAGCTAGCTTTAATCTTTAACTTATAAGCAACAATTGTGAGGATTCCTGCTGTTCTCTGGATGAAGTTTCCATTGCTTTTTTCCTGGTAGGAAAGGCAAGTTGATGATCTATACATTATTCTATGGTAATGCTCATTGTCCTTGAAGTCTTGGGTTCTGATAAAGTTTTGATTTTCTTGAAGTATCACTAGGTCAGTTTGTTCATTTCCTAAGTGCTGTTTAAGGGAATAATTAAAAACTTCTTGGTCATTTGACAAATTAATCAGTTACTTTCAGTTGGAGATACAGTTATGATGAAAATAATTCTGTGTGATGAGATGCAGAGTGACTGGGTGGCCCCAACTGACAGTCATTGTTGAAGACCTCTGAGAGGGGACATTAGAACTCAAATGTGAGTAACAAATGTGAGGTGGTATGTCAAAGAAAGAACTGGAGGAAGAGCATGGCAAGAACATGGCAACAGAAAACAGAAAGGCCCTGAGATAAAAAGAGGCTTCATGTGCTTGAAAAATAACAAGGAGACCAGTTGAAATGGGATGAGCAAAGGTGGGAGGAGTTTCAGATGAGTTTGGAGAGGTAGACAGGGCCAGATCATGCTTAGCCTTGCAGGACTTCTTTATTTATCAACATGGAAAAATGCCCAAGGTATGGTTGAGTAAAAGATTTTGTTTCAAACATCCTTAGTAGAAAGATCCCATTCATATAAAACTGTATATTTGTTTACAATTATGTCTATAGGCACAGAGATACTTTGAGATATATGCTCAGCAAAATGTTAACACTGGAATCTCTGGGTGCTGCACCTCAGGTGATATTCACCCTCCTTTTAATATTTTTTTGTATTGCTTCAGTTGCTTACAAAAAACCAGCAGGAACATGTCAAATATATATTCATGAAAAATGTACTATGGTCCTTTTTGATTCAGATTCAAAGTTAAAACAACATTGACATTATTGTGGCTTAGAAACTCATGCAAAGTAGAAAGAAGAGATTTATAAAAAAGATTTTATTGAATTTCATTAACAAATGTAATGATAAAATGACCTATACATTTTGGGGGTTTTCACTGATTATGGAAGATAGAAAAAAAAACTCAAAAAATCTAGAATGCACAGAATACAAATAATTAGTAAAAACTCCCTATTTATGTACTGTTAAAAATAAGACAGTGGGCCCAAAATGGAGTCATTTATGCTAAGCTAAGCCCCGTATCACCAAACCTAGGACTTCATTATAGTCTTGACCTCTCCCATAAATGGAATCTTAAACCAGTTAGTCAGAAACCATCTGGTCAGCACAAGTGAGATAATCTGCCTGATAGACCCTTGCCACCCTATAAAGGAAAGTGACTTTGCCACAACCAATCCATTTTTTGCAAGTGTCACTTCCTTATTCCCACTCCCTTCTGTCTATGAAAGTCTTCATTTTGTACAGCTCCTCAGAGCTCTTTTCTATGTGCTAGATGGAATGCTGTCCATTTCATTAATGGTTGACTAAAAGTCAATAAGGTCTTTAAAATGTCCTCAGTTGAATTTTGCTTTCCTCACCACACCAAAATAGTTGTCCACATAAACCCTGTAAAGTGCAAAATGAATGGTAAAACATTGAACATTAAAATAATAACTAAGGAAGGCAGTGGAAAAGTAAAAAGGATAATTAATATTCAAGCTACTCATAAATTCAATTACCCATTCTTTTAATACATATTTTTTATAAAGATTTTTATTTATTTATTTGACAGAGAGATCACAAGGAGGCAGAGAGGCATGCAGAGAGAGAGAGAGAGAGAGAAGGAAGCAGGCTCCCTGCTGAGCAGAGAGCCCAATGCGGGGCTTGATCCCAGGACCCTGAGACCATGACCTGAGCCGAAGGCAGTGGCTTAACCCACTGAGCCACCCAGGTGCCCCTTAATGCACATTTTTAATATAATTTATACTAAGTAAACAAGGGTTGTGTGCAAGAAGTCTAGTTGGATTTAATTTTCATAGGTGTAAGAATAAAGTGTGATCACAAAGGCAAGCTGCCTATTCAGAAGACAGGGCACAGAGATGACTGCCTTTATCATAGCATGGTCAGATTCAGCCAGAGTTTCACTATTCTACCAAAAAATAAATGGAAAATCCTCCTTGGATCTATAGTTCCTATTAAATTTTTTTTATTGTTTTCTTCATTGTTACTTCTTTTCACTTCTCCACATTTATCTTTTGTTCTCATTGTCATGTTTCTGTGGTATCCATGGAATTCTGGTACAGAGGATTCACTTGAACCAGTTTTGGATTTGGCATGTAACCAGTTCCATGGAAAACCACTAGGATATTGTTGTTATTCCAATGTTGGCCTACTTCCATAATCTGATGGAAATTTAATTTTTCCTGCCTATAAAAAGGTAGCTTGGATTTCATTCCATATACAGAGAATAGACTTTTCTGTCTCTATTCAATTAAGCAAATGCTTGTCTTTTGGCAAGGAAAGAAGAAAAGCATTAATCATTTCCAGTTCATCCATATCAGGATGTTTGTTCTGGAAAGACAAAGAATCAATTCTTGTAATTCTTATTATGACCTCCAGGTATTTTCTTTCACTGTGGATGATTCTAGAAAATCTCAGAAGAGGTTATTTGTAGATACATTCTGCTTAGAAGAATAGCACATAGCCAATAGCGTAAGAATGCGTTGGCAACGGTTGTAGATAACCTGCCATTTGCATTGGTCTATCATGACTAAAGGTTTCTAATTGTCATAACCATGTTTGATGGTGGTTTTTGAGGCTTCTGACTGCTTTTGTCCTCCTTTCCAGTCTTCAAAACTACCACATTGTTGTCAGGGTTGGATCTTTTTTCTGTCCATATTGAAATTCATCCTCCATTCCTTGACCTTAGTTCTGTTCCTCCATCCTATAGGACTGCAGCTCTTTGCTTACCTAGGTTTCACAGGTTTAGATTTGATTCTCAATTCTTGCCTCAGTAGCTGTTAGAGTTGGCTTGGCAACCATCACTAACCTAGTTCTCCTTAGACTCTTTCAGCAATAGCACAAGTAGAGCTGAGGTTGGCACCCAGACTACAATGGGGAGATCCAGGTAGAGGCTGGAGCAGACTATGTGTGGAAGAGGTGAAACTATAGAAAAACAGAATGAAAAAGCAGGAAAACCCATAAGTCAGTCTCTCTCTCTCTCTCTCTCTCTCTATATATATATATATATATATATATATAATCATAATTTTGTCTTCAATAGAAGACAAAGGCCATTCTTGTGAAGAGGTGGACTGGTTACTAGTGACTTTCTGTAAATATACATACTGTCTACCTTAGCATCAAGATAAGACAGAATTTTCCCACCAAATGCCATATGTGTTAGCTGAGTATGCCTTTTTCCTAACCAGTTCTGACTACTAGTTAAGAATCGTTAAAGGAATAACATGGAGGACATGGGGAGATGGAGAGGAGAAGGGAGTTTGGGGAAATTGGAGGGGGACATGAACCATGAAAGACTATGGACTCTGTAAGACAACCTGAGAGTTTTGAAGGGCTGGGGGGTAGGAAGTTTGATAAGCCTGGTGGTGGGTATTATGGAGGGTATGTATGGCATGGAACACTGGGTGTGGTGCATAAACAATGAATTCTGGTACACTGAAAAGAAATTACAAAAATAAAAAATTATATAAAAAAAGGATCTTTAAAGGGACTGCAGTATTTGAAATTACTTATTAGCATTTCTGATTTGCAGATTCTGTTTTCAGGAGATTAACTCACTTTTTAATTAAACTAGTTACCTTCTTGTTTGGCTTCATTATGTTCTGGAACTTCATTATGTTCTGGAACGAGGCATAATACTTGTTCAGACCAATGAAAAAAATAATGTTTCACTCGTATTTTCTAGTATGTTCATGTCTCTGTGTATGAGTGTACCTGGGTGTATTTTCAGATCATAGTCATCAATATATTTTTGGAACACTAGTTCTAAAAGATGGCTTCTGAACATGCTGATCTTATGAAATTTCCCTTCTTGAAGATCTGTAATACCTATTATCATATTGAAGACTCTAGAAAGTCCCAAAGTAAAGAGATATTTGAACTTTATGTGGCCCAGAATTTCTCCAATGTCATTTGACCATGAAGTCCTTTTTTCAGGTAATGATTAATAATATCTCAGTTCTGTAAAAATGTTAGGGAAATACTGAATTAGATGATTTTTTCTGAAGGATTTGGATGTCTATAACGGCTTAATGCACAGAGATATACAGAGGAATGTGAAAATGTAGGATGATAATAGTTTCAAAGTTTTTGCTGTCTTTTTAAGTTTGGCTGTAAGTCCATTTTAAGTCCATTCCATTTTTCAAAGCCTTGATCTGCTGAGGTACTTTTAGGCCATCAGAATATAAAAGTCTTTCTATGCAAGTAACAAATAACAAAGAGGCTTTCTAAGGTTTTTTTTTTTGTTGTTGTTGTTGTTTTTTTAACTTACATGGGAATGTGCCTTTTCCTGAAGTAAGTTACCTATCCAGTTCTATCAGGCAGATCAATAAAGTTACTTCTACCATGTCATACATGGTGAAGTTGGGACCAAAAATATACAGTTTTGTTTCTAGAAACATATGCTCATTTCAGGGAAAAAATAGAAATAAAAAATATTTCTCAGGTATCTAAGGATTCCAGTCTTTGGTGGTATTTGCAAAAGACAAAAAGAAGCATTTTATATGACAAATACTTTTGGTTCCTTAAATGACTCAGTGAATAGAAATTTGGGGCTATTTTGATTAAAGCTAAAATAAAAAAGTTGTAACTTTGATCTTTGCCTCATGGTGGAAAAAAGAGTAGAGGAGGGACAGGATTATTTATTAACTTCTGTAAAAGACACTATGGTTCAAACCTAAATTTAAATTAGGGCCACATATGATATATAATTAAGTGCTTACCTCTAGTATTACCAGGATATATTGACAGGAAATTAATTAACCCAAAGACCATATCTGATCCCCTTTACCCTCTTTTTCCCCTTCTTTTTTTTTTTTTTAACATAACTGATTTAAACAAAACAAAACAAAACAAAACAAAACAAAAACACAAGAAGCAACAAACACACACTGAAGAACTGGTCTGGGATGAAACTGAACTCTTTATTAAGGGCATTATATAAATAATTCTAGTTTGTCTGAAGTTAAAACCCCAGATATCTTCTCCAGGTTATGCTGTAAATGTATAGCTTTCTGACTCACTTAACAGAGAACATAACAGCAGTGATTTGGCATAGTCTGGATTAAATCAAATGGCACAGACTGATGATCTAGATAATACAAATACCCTCCCCCACCTTATTTGTCATTTCAGGCAAACATCTTGTTTGGAGATCAGCTATATGAGAATAACTGTTACCTTAAAATAATTTTCTTTTAGAACTTTTAGTGTAGAAATGTTTTAGCATACAGAAGTGTAGGACATAGTATAATGAGCTCCTATATATTAATCAGCCAAACAATTGTCAACAGTTTGCTAATCTTGGGATTTTCTTTCCATTCCTCCATTTTGCTCTTGGGTATTTCAAAGCAAATCTCAGAAATAATGTCATTTTGTGGCATGTATCTCTGACAAGTCTTTTATATTTCATAACAAGCATACCATTACTCAATCTGACAAATTAAAAAGCAATTCCTTCATTTCATCTAATACTGAGTCCAAATAAATATTCTTTATTATCCTCCTGATTTTTACCCTGATCTAGTGTTGGATTATCTCTAGGCTGCCCATGACTCATTTCTGTGAAGGAATGACTGGTCAAGAAAGGGGACAATGAAAACCATCTTTGCCCTTTTTTCTGTCCAAAGCAACAACTTAGTCCCTCATTTTCAAGTTTCCCTAATTCTGAATTTTGCTGCCACTGCTTAGGGCAGTGTTTCAATAGCCAAGAAGTGAGAGCAAAGCCAAACTCTTTTGGGAATAAGCCAGAGATGAAATTCTAGAGTACATTCTACCTAGAGTCTCCTTCCCAAACCCTTTGGGAGGCACTTGAGCAGGAAGTAGACTTAGCTATTGGTTAAGAAGCTGGATTTCCTTGTACAGAATGAAGTGTTTTCTTTTCATTAATATGATATGTCTGTTTATATTATTAAGCATTCTACGGTAACCTTAGCTGTAATGGGTCACTAGTTCCTGCCTTCAGTAAATCCTTAGTGCCAATTGTGTGTAAAGCATTGTGCTAGTCAATAAAATACAGATGTCAAACAAAAATCACTGTAGAGAAAATAAAGTGAAGTGAAAATTCAGAAGTGAATGATTTTTTTTTTTTTTGCTTGGATTGTTGACCAACAAAAAGAGTATTTGACTTGAACCTTAAACGACTTCTAGAATTTGAATAATTGGACAGGAAATTTGGGGTGGAAGAAAGAGAGCAGGCAAAGGGACAAAGGTAGGGAAACTGAAACATGTTTAATAATGAAATCAATGTGATGAATACGACACTCTTCAGGCCAAACATCATGAAATATTATGACTAGTTGTGCAGCTAGGTGCAGATATTATGTAATCTCCCAGCAAGTAGAGATTCCAGTAACTACTATCAGCCACTGCTGCCAGGAACTAATAATTAGGCAGTGTGTTCAGAATGTTAAGACAGTGATTGTTAATATGTGACCGACCAAGAGAACTGATACATGATAGAGGCCTCTGGTACAATGTAATATAATAATTAATCTTACTAGATAATATTTTACCTCCTAATCCAACCTACTGGTTGAGTCAATAGGCAAACACTCCTACTGCTCATTTGAGCCAAACTTGGCCACTTCAGGAGGTTTGAGAAGTTGAGGCTTCAAGTGACGCTTCTTTTGCTGTGGGGCTGGCTCTTTCTTAGATCTTTCAGGTGGCAACCTTGTATGATTTTATTTTTTCTTTCTTTCTAAAGACAAAATGTTAAAAACCATGTCATTAACATAGTTAACACATCACAATCTTCTTGACCCCAGCCCCAACTTGCAATCACCATTAGTTATGAGTTAATGAATAGACCCAAATGATGGTAACAAATGCTGATTTGGGTTTGATTTTCTGCATTTAGCGCTGAACTAAAATGTCCTGGATCAAACAATGACTTCATATCACATTGTCCAATGTCCTAGCCCAAGCCATTCACTTTATGGGGTCTGAGAAAAAGCCTTTTGTTTTATTCTTCAGCATCAGCTAAAAAGGTATTGTCAGGTAACATCATATGTTTATCATGTACAAAACACAGTGTCAGGGCTATCA
Organism: Mustela putorius furo; assembly: GCF_011764305.1. Lineage (NCBI taxonomy): Eukaryota > Metazoa > Chordata > Mammalia > Carnivora > Mustelidae > Mustela > Mustela putorius. The sequence goes on from NW_025421987.1 coordinate 28,537,945, forward strand.
TTCTTATCATGATTTACTGTCATAACATTACCTGATTTAATCTTCATAACAACTCTGTGTGGAGGTTAATACAATTATTTCCATTTCAGAGGTGAGAGAACTGGGGCTTTAAGATGAGTACTAATATATACTAGGTCACATAGCTAATAAGTGGTAGGGCTGGATTTTGAGCCCTACTAGTCTATTACAGCCATCCATCCATAGCCCCTGAGTGGAGATGGAGGCCTGTGCGTTGTAGCCCATTGTTTCCCTCTGTCTCTTAAATTTTCTCTGATGTCTTCCTGCTTCTTCACTTGTAATTTCTTATCCCAAGTTTTCTATCTCCTTGTTCCTTGTATATGATTAAAATTTTAAATTTTATTTTATTTTTTCAGTGTTCCAAGATTCATTGTTTATGCACCACACCCAGTGTTCCATGCAATACATGCAGTCCCCGATACCCACCACCAGGCTCACCTAAACCCCCACCCCCTCCCCTCCAAAACATCAGTTTGTTTCTCAGAGTCCATAGTCTCTCACGGTTTGTCTCCCCCTCCAATTTCCCCCAATTCACTTATCCTTTCCTTCTCCTAATATCCTCCATGTTATTCCTTATGCTCCACAAGTAAGTGAAACCATATGATAATTGACTCTCTCTCCTTGACTTATTTCACTCAGCATAATCTACTCTAGTTCTGTCCATGTTGATATAAAAGTTGGGTATTCATCTTTTCTGATGGAGGCATAATACTCCATTGTATATATGGACTGTATCTTCTTTAACCATTCGTCTATTGAATGGCATCTTGGCTCTTTCCACTGTTTGGTGACTGTGGCCATTGCTGCTATGAACATTGGGGTATAGGTGGTCCTTCTTTTCACTATATCTGTATCTTTGGGGTAAATACCAGGCAATACAATTGCACAGTCATAGGGCAGTTCTATTTTTAATTTCTTAAGGAATCTCCACACTGTTTTCCAAAGTGGCTGCACCAACTTGCATTCCCACTAACAGTGTAAGAGGGTTCCCCTTTCTCCACATCCTCCCCAACACTTGTTTACTGTCTTTTTTATTTTGGCCATTCTAATTGGAATAAGGTAGTATCTCAATGCGGTTTTGATTTGAATCTCCCTGATTGCTAATGATGATGAACATTTTTTCATGTGCCTGTTAGCCATTTGTATGTCTTCTCTGGAGAAGTGTCTGTTCATGTCTCCTGCCCATTTTTTGGTGTGATTATCTGTTTTGTGTGTATTGAGTTTGAGGAGTTCTTTATAGATCCTGGATATCAGCCCTTTGTTTGTAGTGTCATTTGCGAACATCTTCTCACATTCTGTGGGTTGCCTCTGTGTTTTGTTGACTGTTTCTTTTGCTGTGCAGAAGTTTTTGATTTTGATGAAGTCCCAAGAATTCATTTTCGCTTTTGTTTCCTTTGCCTTTGGAGACATATCTTGAAAGAAGTTTCTGTGGCTGATATCGAAGAGGTTACTGCCTATGTACTCCTCTAGGATTTTGATAGATTCCTACCTCACATTGAGGTCTTTTATAATTTTTAAAATTTATATATTAACTTAGTTCCTCGTTCACTCATTAATTTTACCTGTAGGGTGTCAGCCTTACCTGCTAGGAAATTTGAAGGGGAGCAAATAAGTGAATGAATGAATGAATATAGTACAATATATAGATGCTGGATTAGGGTTGCTCTGAGGGCACAAAGAAGGGGAAAAAAAATCAAAATTTGAGGCCTGGGAGATGCCATTTAAGTATGTCTTGAAGGAAGAAGAATTGGATAGATGAGGAAGTAGGAAGAGCTTTCCTGGCAGGCACACTAGCATTTTTATAGTCATTGAGTTGGAGCAAGAGTTAGACATTAGACACAGTTGAGCTCTTCTGGTCACAGGGGAAGGCTGAAGGGAATGCAGAGTGTTTCCCAAGAGAGTTGAGAGATGAGTTTAGAGAGAAAGGCAGGGGCCAGACCATAAAGCACTTGTGTGCTAAGTTAGAGTTTGAATGTTTGAAAGTTAAAGGAAATCATGGAAAAGTTTTAAGCAGGGGGAAATGCATAATTTTGTATTTTAAAAGTAGCATTCTTGCTGGAATCTTCATATAGTGAAGTGACCATTTCTTGGCCCAGAAATGGAGGATCGAAGTTTGCACAAGGATTGTATGTTACCTGTTTTGGGGGACTTCATATCCCTTCATCACCCTGGGATCATCCCTCGCAGAAGAGCTTGGTCTTCCATCCTGCTTCCTGATATCAGCAGTCCTGCTTAGCTGGGTGCAAGGCAACTTTTGTAAAATGGTCCTTAAAGTTGGGGTTTATTGTCATAACCACCCTAGGCTGCTTGTTAGACATGAGATGCTCAGGTTTCACACTTTCACAGTTCCCCTCAACTCTCCCAACCCATATTCTCGTGCTTCTCTAGGTTCAGGGTTACTGAGTCACCATGCCAATTTTTATGGAGGTTTTGTTTTGTTTTGCTCTGCTATTACTACTGAAGTCTGGGGGAGTTCATGTGAGCTGCTCTGTAGAAGGCAAATCCACTGAGGCAAGGCAGGGGGAGAGGGGTTGTGCTGCTGGGACTGAGGCCCCACAGGACATTCAAGGAGCCACACCCAACAATTAATTTGAGAGCCTTTAGCCAAGATAAAACCGCAGGTGACTATAGCAACAATGGTCAAACATTTTTTGCTCCTCTACTGTTTAGTTGGGTAATACTACCACCCCATACATTTTGAAATTGACACCTATAATTTTTTGTATGTTTAAGGAGTTGCAAATGTAATTTCTATTGTGTTGTACATAATGACATTTTACACTCTTTTAGTTATAACAGTCTATTTTAAGCTGGTAGTAACTTAACTTTTAATGCATACAAAAGCTCTGCATTTTATACTCCCCTCCCCACAGTTTATGTTTCTTCATTTTCCCTTGAGTCTCTGTGTTGGTTTTTGCACATAAGATAAACCAGCTACCCTTTCCAGTCCTGAGAGACTGGTTTTGTGTAAGAGATTAACCATGTCAGTTAGCCAGATCGCACTCCTGGTTGTCTCCCAAAACTTCATGATGGTCCCAGCTGCCATCTTTACTCTTAGTGGCTCCTAGCAGATGAAGGTGCACCAAGACTCATTACTGTACCAAAAGGAGGGGTTGCAGTCAGCACCTAGATGCAGACTGATTAGGAACCAAACCCTCAGGCAGCAGCTGGGAAGCTGCACTGAGCCTGAGTGTATAGCTGTTGGGGGTTAGGGTGCATATTTAAAACTGCTTTGTTTACTATAAAACTGTGGACTCATCAACAAAAGCCTTGTTGGCTCTCAGAGTAGAGGGTTTGGGGGCTGTTTCCTCAAGTGGCACCTGAAAAAGTTGGAGTGCTAGTTGTATGCACAAGTTTTTATTTAGGGACATACTTGTGACTTGGTTGTAGTTGTTGTTGTTTGAGTGAACAGGAGGAAGAAGGTAGGAAAAATGTCACCAGCCCTTCAAGACTCCAGTGAGGAATGCAGTCAGTACCTGGATGTGTGCTAATTAGAAGCTGGACCCTCAGGCTGCAGCTTGTGAGATATGCCATCAAACCCCTTCCTATGAAATACCTGGAGATGGGAACTTTAACCTGTTCCTTTTGCACTAGCCCTATGGTGAGCACTCACATGCCAAATAAGAATTGCTTCTTGCTTTGCTCTAGTCCTTTGGGAATCATGAACGTTTGGCTGTCAGAAATAGGCAAGTTGGAGGTCTGCTCCTGTGGTGGGTGTTGCAAAAGCTGGGGCACCTGACATATCTATGAGCACCTTCCAGAGAGATGCTAGTGACCTGGTTTTAATGTTGGAATGAACTGGAGGGAGAAGGCAGCACAAGTGGACATCAGGTACTCTGTGGAGGATCTGAGCCCACAGAAGCATGCTAACTAGAAGTCAAACCCTCAGGCAGCAGCTTGTAAATATGCAGCAAAACCCTTTCCAGGGAAAGTCTGGCAGTTGGGCATCTTTGCCTTACCTTTTGTGTTGAGCCTTGGGGGATGGGCATTATGAGTGCTTATGCCCTTTTGGTATAGTCCTGTGGGTCTTGTGGACTCAAGTCTTATGTGATTCAAATCATTCATCCGTCAGGGAAAAGCTGCAAGTTGGGGGCTCCCTCCCAATTGTAGGGCATGGTGCTGGGAAAGGGGTTAGGGCAAGTGTATATCTCAGCCTTTCCTACCTATTTCTAGGTTAGTGTTTTTTCATTCACTCCATTTATGAATGTTTCTGGATTTCTATTGGAAGGAATTATCTGATACATAGCTGTACATTTGGTGTGCTCATAGGAGGGAAGAAGTTTAGGAGCTTCCTATATCCCCATCTGGGTTTCTCCCTCTGTCTGTCAGTTTGTTAACTCCTTGAACTTATATTTCTATTCCATTCTTCCTTCCTAATTTTATCCTAAAATACTTTTTTATTTTTGAAAGTTTAATTACCTTATCACAATTTTTATCACAAAAATATATACTAGAACATAAATTATTTTTTAAAAAAATGTCTTGTGTCTATAAGACTTAACATTAAAAATTATTTTAATTTAAATTCAATTAATTAACATACAGTATATTATTAGTTTCAGAGATAGAGGTTGGTGATTCATCAGTCATATAAAACTCAGTGCTTATTACATTATATACCCTCTTTAATGTCCAGCACCAAAGTACCCCATCTCCTGACCCCCCTCCCCTTCAGCAACCCTCAGTTTGTTTCCTATGATTAAGAGTCTTATGGTTTTTCTCCCTCATGTTTTCATCTTCTATTTTTCCTTCTCTTCCTCTATAATCCTCCGTTTCTTAAATTCTGCATATGAGTGAGAGCATATGGTAATTTTCTTTCTCTGATTGACTTATTTTGCTTAGCATAATACCCTCTAGTTCCATCCATGTTGTTGCAAATGGCAAGATTTCATTTTTTGATGGCTGAGTAGTATGCCATTGTATATATATATATACCACATCTTTATCCATTCATTTGTTGATGGACATCTGGGCTCTTTCCATAGTTTGGTTATTGCGGACATTTTTTTCTATAAACATTGGGGTGCCAGTGCCCCTTTGGATCACACCATTTGTATCTTTGGGGTAAATCCCTAGTAGTGCAATTAGTGGGTTTTAGAGGAGCTCTGTTTCCAACTTTTTGGGACCCTCCATACTGTTTTACAGAGTGGCTGCACTGGCTTGCATTCCCACCAATAGTGTAAGAGTGTTCCCCTTTCTCTACATCCTTGCCATCATCTGTTGTTTCCTGACTTACTAATTTTAGTCATTCCTGACTGGTGTGAGGTGATATTTCATTGTGGTTTTGATTTGTATTTCCCTGATGCTGAGTGATGTTGAGTATTTTTTCATGTGTGTGTTGGCCATCTGTATGCCTTCTTTGGAGAAATGTCTATTCGTGAGTTCTGCCCATTTCTTGATTGGATTATTTGTTCTTTGGGCATTGAGTTTGATAAATTCTTTATAGATTTTGGATACTAGTCCTTTATCTGATAAGACATATGCAAATATCTTCTCCCATTATTTCAGTTGTCTTTCAGTTTTGTCAGCTGTTTCCTTTGCTATGCAAAAGCTTTTTATCTTGCTGAAATCCTAATAGTTCATTTTACCTTTGCTTACCTTGCCTTCAGAAATGTGTCTAGCAAGAAGTTGCTGCGGCCAAGGTCAGAGGTTTGCTGACTGTGTTCTCATCTAGGATTTTGATGGATTCTTACCTTACATTTAGGATTTTTATCCATTTTGAGTGTATTTTTGTGTATGGTGTAAGAAAATAGTCCATTTTCACTCTTCTGCATATGGATATCTGATTTTTCCGACACCCTTTGTTGAAGAGACTGTCTTTTTTCCATTGGACATTCTTTCCTGCTTTGTTGAAGATTAGTTGACCATAGAGTTGAGGGTCTATTTCTGGGTTATCTATTCTGTTCCATTGATCTATGTGCTTGTTTTTGTGCCAATACCACACAGTCCTGATGATGACAGCTTTGTAATAGAGCTTGAAATCTGGAATTGTGATGTCACCAGCTTTGGTTTTCTTTTTCAACATTCCTCTGGCTATTCAGGGTCTTTTCTGGTTCCATACAAATTTTAGGATTATTTGTTCCAGGTCTGTGAAAAAACTTTATGGTACTTTGATAGGGATTGCATTGCATGTATAGATTGCTCTAGGTAACATAGAAATTTTAACAATATTTGATCTTCCAATCCATGAGCGTGGAACATTTTTCCATTTCTTTGTGTCTACCTCAATTCCTTTCATGAGCATTCTATAGTTTTCTGAGTACAGATCCTTTACCTCTTTGGTTTGATTTATTCCTAGGTATCTTACGGTTCTGGGTGCAATCATAAATGGGATTGACTCCTTAATTTCTCTTTCTTCTGTCTCATTGTTACTGTATAAGAATGCAATTGATTTCTGTGCATTGATTTTATTTCCTGCCATTTGTTGAATTCTGTATGAGTTCTAGTAATTTTGGGATAGAGTCTTTTGTGTTTTCCATGTAAAGTATCATATCGTCTGCAAAGAGTGAGAGTTTGACTTCTTCTTTGCCAATTTGAATGCCTTTTATTTCTTTTTGTTGTTTAATTGCTGAGACCAGGACTTCTAGTACTATGTTGAATAGCAGTGGTAATAATGGACATGCCTGCCGTGTTTCTAACCTTAGGGGAAAAGCTCTCAGTTTTTCCCCATTGAGAATGATATTCACTGTGGGCTTTTTATAGATGGTTTTTATGATATTGAGGTATGTTCCCTCTATCCCTACACTGTGAAGAGTTTTAACCAAGAAAAGAAGCGGTACTTTGTCAAATGTTTTTTCTGCATCTATTGAGGGGATCGTATGGATATGGATATGGATATGATACACTATAATGTAGTGTATCATATTGACTGATTTGTAGATGTTGAACCACCATTACAGACCAGGAATAAATCCCACTTAGTCATTGTGAATAATATTTTTTTTTATATTTGAAAAGTTGTTTTTAATTTTTTATAACTTACATTAACAATTATTTATTTATTTATTTATTTATTTTTAATATAATTTTTTATTTTTTATAAACATATATTTTTATCCCCAGGGGTACAGGTCTGTGAATCACCAGGTTTACACACTTCACAGCACTCACCAAAACACATACCCTCCCCAATGTCCATAATACCACCCCTTCTCCCAAACCCCCTCCCCCCAGCAACCCTCAGTTTGTTTTGTGAGATTAAGAGTCACTTATGGTTTGTCTTCCTCCCAATCCCATCTTCTTTCATTTATTCTTCTCGTACCCACTTAAGCCCCCATGTTGCATCACCACTTCCTCATATCAGGGAGATCATATGATAGTTGTCTTTCTCCGCTTGACTTATTTCGCTAAGCATGATACGCTGTAGTTCCATCCATGTTGTCGCAAATGGCAAGATTTCATTTCTTTTGATGGCTGCATAGTATTCCATTGTGTATATATACCACATATTCTTGATCCATTCATCTGTTGATGGACATCTAGGTTCTTTCCATAGTTTGGCTATTGTGGACATTGCTGCTATAAACATACGAGTACACGTGCCCCTTTGGATCACTACGTTTGTATCTTTAGGGTAAATGCCCAATAGTGCAATTGCTGGGTCATAGGGCAGTTCTATTTTCAACATTTTGAGGAACCTCCATGCTGTTTTCCAGAGAGGTTGCACCAGCTTGCATTCCCACCAACAGTGTAGGAGGGTTCCCCTTTCTCTGCATCCTCGCCAGCATCTGTCATTTCCTGACTTGTTGATTTTAGCCATTCTGACTGGTGTGAGGTGATATCGCATTGTGGTTTTGATTTGTATTTCCCTGATGCCGAATGATATGGAGCACTTTTTCATGTGTCTGTTGGCCATCTGGATGTCTTCTTTGCAGAAATGTCTGTTCATGTCCTCTGCCCATTTCTTGATTGGATTATTTGTTCTTTGGGTGTTGAGTTTGCTAAGTTCTTTATAGATTCTGGACACTAGTCCTTTATCTGATATGTCGTTTGCAAATATCTTCTCCCATTCTGTCAGTTGTCTTTTGATTTTGTTAACTGTTTCCTTTGCTGTGCAAAAGCTTTTGATCTTGATGAAATCCCAATAGTTCATTTTTGCCCTTGCTTCCCTTGCCTTTTGCGTTGTTCCTAGGAAGATGTTGCTGCGGCTGAGGTCGAAGAGGTTGCTGCCTGTGTTCTCCTCAAGGATTTTGATGGATTCCTTTTGCACATTGAGGTCCTTCATCCATTTTGAGTCTATTTTTGTGTGTGGTGTAAGGAAATGGTCCAATTTCATTTTTCTGCATGTGGCTGTCCAATTTTCCCAGCACCATTTATTGAAGAGGCTGTCTTTTTTCCATTGGACATTCTTTCCTGCTTTGTCGAAGATTAGTTGACCATAGAGTTGAGAGTCTATTTCTGGGCTCTCTATTCTGTTCTATTGGTCTATGGGTCTGTTTTTGTGCCAGTACCATGCTGTCTTGATGATGACAGCTTTGTAATAGAGCTTGAAGTCCGGGATTGTGATGCCACCAACGTTGGCTTTCTTTTTCAATATCCCTTTAGCTATTCGAGGTCTTTTCTGGTTCCATATAAATTTTAGAATTATTTGTTCCATTTCTTTGAAAAAGATGGATGGTACTTTGATAGGAATTGCATTAAATGTGTAGATTGCTTTAGGTAGCATAGACATTTTCACAATATTTATTCTTCCAATCCAGGAGCATGAAACATTTTTCCATTTCTTTGTGTCTTCCTCAATTTCTTTCATGAGTACTTTATAGTTTTCTGAGTATAGATTCTGTGTCTCTTTGGTTAGGTTTATTCCTAGGTATCTTATGGTTTTGGGTGCAATTGTAAATGGGATTGACTCCTTAATTTCCCTTTCTCCTGTCTTGCTGTTGGTGTAGAGAAATGCAACTGATTTCTGTCCATTGATTTTATATCCTGACACTTTACTGAATTCCTGTATAAGTTCTAGCAGTTTTGGAGTGGAGTCTTTCGGGTTTTCCACATACAGTATCATATCATCTGCGAAGAGTGATAATTTGACTTCTTCTTTGCCGATTTGGATGCCTTTAATTTCCTTTTGTTGTCTGATTGCTGAGGCTAGGACCTCTAGTACTATGTTGAATAGCAGTGGTGATAATGGACATCCCTGCCGTGTTCCTGACCTTAGTGGAAAAGCTTTCAGTTTTTCTCCATTGAGAATGATATTTGCGGTGGGTTTTTCATAGATGGCTTTGATGATATTGAGGTATGTGCCCTCTATCCCTACACTTTGAAGAGTTTTGATCAGGAAGGGATGCTGTACTTTGTCAAATGCTTTTTCAGCATCTATTGAGAGTATCATATGGTTCTTGTTCTTACTTTTATTGATGTGTTGTATCACATTGACTGATTTGCGGATGTTGAACCAACCTTGCAGCCCTGGAATAAATCCCACTTGGTCGTGGTGAATAATCTTTTTAATGTAGTGTTGAATCCTATTGGCTAGTATTTTGTTGAGTATTTTCGCATCTGTGTTCATCAAGGATATTGGTCTATAGCTCTCTTTTTTGGTGGGATCCTTGTCTGGTTTGGGGATCAAGGTGATGCTGGCCTCATAAAATGAGTTTGGAAGTTTTCCTTCCATTTCTATTTTTTGGAACAGTTTTAGGAGAATAGGAATTAGTTCTTCTTTAAATGTTTGGTAGGATTCCCCCGGGAAGCCATCTGGCCCTGGGCTTTTGTTTGTTTGGAGATTTTTAATGACTGTTTCAATCTCCTTACTGGTTATGGGTCTGTTCAGGCTTTCTATTTCTTCCTGGTTCAGTTGTGGTAGTTTATGTGTTTCTAGGAATGCATCCATTTCTTCCCGATTGTCAAATTTATTGCCGTAGAGTTGCTCATAGTATGTTCTTATAATAGTTTGTATTTCTTTGGTGTTAGTTGTGATCTCTCCTCTTTCATTCATGATTTTATTTATTTGGGTCCTTTCTCTTTTCTTTTTGATAAGTCTGGCCAGGGGTTTATCAATTTTATTAATTCTTTCAAAGAACCAGCTCCTACTTTCGTTGATTTGTTCTATTGTTTTTTTGGTTTCTATTTCATTGATTTCTGCTCTGATCTTTATGATTTCTCTTCTCCTGCTAGGCTTAGGGTTTCTTTCTTGTTCTGTGAATAATATTTTTTAATGTACTGTTGGATCCTATTGGCTAATTTTTTTTAAGATTATTTGTTTATTTATTTGAATGAGAGAGAGGAGGAAGAATGGAGGGACAATTAGACTCCATTTGTATGTGGAGCCCAATGTGGGGTCCAGTCCCAAGACCCTGAGATCATGACCTGAGCTGAAATCAAGAGGTGAACACTTAAGAAATTGAGCTACCCATGTGCCTCATGTTTATAAGAATTAAATACAAGTAAGTAGTATACAAGGGACCAAAACAGAAATAATTTGAAATATAATCATTTAATATAAAAATGAAATCTTGTTAGTAATGAACCTCTCATAGAGTTGGGTAGCTGCTATTATTTCTTTCCCCAGTTCATGTGTCTATGTATGGGTGATTATGACCATATTCTAGAATTCATCATTCATTTCTGTTTTTCATTTTCATAAATGTAAGTGTTGGAAAATTTTGTTTATATTAAAAGATGGCAATAGCAGGAGTGCCATAGTGGCTGTCTGGAACAGTGGGAAATGAACACAGTTGACAATCATGGTACTTCTGTTTCTGGCATATAAATGACATGGGGTTAGACAAATCATTTGTTAGTTCTGGTTTCCTTATCTATAAATTAAGAGGGTGGCCTAGTGAAGTTTTAAGGCTCTTTATAACTCTGTCATTCCTTAATAATATGAAAAAAGGCAGATTAAGGGGCGCCTGGGTGGCTCAGTGGATTAAGCCGCTGCCTTCGGCTCAGGTCATGATCCCAGGGTCCTGGGATTGAGCCCCGCATCGGGCTCTCTGCTCAGCGGGGAGCCTGCTTCCTCTCTCTCTCTGCCTGCCTCTCTGCCTGCTTGTCATCTGGGAGACAAACCATAAGTGACTCTTAATCTCACAAAACAAACTGAGGGTTGCTGGGGGGAGGGGGTTTGGGAGATGGGGGTGGGATTATGGACATTGGGGAGGGTATGTGCTTTGGTGCGTGCTGTGAAGTGTGTAAACCTGGTGATTCACAGACCTGTACCCCTGGGGATAAAAATATATGTTTATAAAAAATAAAAAATTATAATAAAAAAATCTTAAAAAAAAAGGCAGATTTTTTTTATTAAATTTATTTATTTTCAGAAAAAACATTATTTTTTCACCACACCCAGTGCTCCATGCAATCTGTGCCCTCTATAATACCCACCACCTGGTACCCCAACCTCCCAAACCCCCGCCACTTCAAACCCCTCAGATTGGTTTTCAGAGTCCATAGTCTCTCATGATTCACCTCCCCTTCCAATTTACCCGAACTCCCTTCTCCTCTCTAACACCCCTTGTCCTCCATGATATTTGTTATGTTCCACAAATAAGTGAAGCCATATGATAATTGACTCTCTCTGCTTGACTTATTTCACTCAGCATAATCTCTTCCAGTCCTATCCATGTTGCTACAAAAGTTGGGTATTCATCCTTTCTGATGGAGGCATAATACTCCATAGAGTAAAAGGCAGATTAAAAGCACTTAGGCATTGTTAGGTGGGAGTATATGTATAAATATGTGTAAATAAGTGGGAGTGATGTAAATATGAAATGGATCTTGCTTCCAAAGTGATTACAATCAAACTAGGTACCAAATAACACTAATTAAATAGGGAATAAATCAAGATTATCTGTGGTTAATGTTAAGTGCTATGATAAGAGACAAGGGCAGTTATGTTAAAAATTTCAAGATGAGTCTATTCATGGCACTGAGCTCTGTAGGGATTTCAAGGAGAAGATGGTCTTTGAAGCGGACTTTGATGGTCTATGTGGTGGAAAAACATGAAAGAAGGCATAGAGGGGGTGGGGAAAGAAAGAAAGAAGGCACAGGGTAACCTCAGATCACAGAAGCATAGTCTGGTGATGGCAAGGTGACTGGGGTACATACTGTCTGCTGAAGGGAAGAGGGGATGAGGTAATAGGCCTAGTACACACAGATTACTGAGGTCTTTGAGAAGCAATTAGAGATAATTTACAATTAATTTTAGTTATTCATGGTAAATATGTTTTATAGAATCACCACAAACACTGACTTAGCAATACTGAACTGTTGCTCAAAGGGGAAATAAAATGTTAAGCTTCTGTGAGCCTCTGGTCACATTTTCTTCAGCTGATCAAAACACGTTTGTTTTTTTGTGAATTTGTGCTTTAAGACATTATATTTAATAAATATTGTTGATTTGTTAACACTGAATTCATGGCCAACAGCTCATCCTGAACAGGGATTATCTAACACATGTCTCTTCTTTATATGGCACATCATGGTGTTCTCAGGCTTAGGAACACTAGACAGCATTGGAGCTATGCCTGGGACCCATTTTAAACAACAAAGACATCATTAAACAACATGAACAGGGGCACCTGGGTGGCTCAGTGGGTTAAAGCCTCTGCCTTTGGCTCAGGTCATGATCTCAGAGTCCTGGGATCGTGGGATCGAGCCCCGCATCGGGCTCTCTGCTGAGCAGGGAGCCTGCTTCCTCCTCTCTCTCTGCCTGCCTCTCTGCCTGCCTCTCTGCCTACTTGTGATCTCTTTCTGTCAAATGAATAAATAAAATCTTTAAAAAAAAAACCAACATGAACATATGAAAAACACGACACCATATAGATTATTAAAAGGACACTTGTTCACAGTCTGAGAGCTAAAATAAGACATTGTCACCTTGTTCAAACTCAGCTGGGAACATAATCATGGATGACTCAAATTTTTGTTGTTCTCATCATGCCCATGAATGATCTTTAAAGTGCCTGAATATTGACTTTGGGGTTATAAATAAACTTTAGTCAGTAGGAAAATTCATAAATATTAAATCTGTCAGTGATGGCAATCAAATACATTTTGATGAGTAAACTGTAGTCAGACATTAATGAGATCTGAGCAGAGGAATGCCACAATAAGTAATACTTAGGGAACTCAGTTACTTGCTCATTCAATCATCAGACATTAATGGATCCTCACTGTGTGTTAAAGGTTGTGCAAGGTGCTTGAAATACAAATGAATAAATATAGTGCCTACCATCAAGGAACTTCTATCTAGACAGTCATAGTCTAAGGGAGAAGACTGAAGGGAAAAATGAGATAACCGGAAGTCTTCTTGCCAGAATCATTCTTGAGGTAATGAGGACTGGTTTTGTAAAGTAGCAGTGGCAGTGGGGAGGAAAGGCAAACATGAAAGGTTTTTATTTTTGCTTGAATAGTAGGGTGAGGGAGAATTTCCATGTATATTAAATTTTAGGTTGAAGAAAGGTTTATCAAATATATATGCTTATGTTCCTGTGAAAGATGTATTCCTCAAAGTAGGAGGTTTGTGGAGAGAAATATATCCCCCTTTTTCCTCAGGACTGTTATATGCTTCAGCCATCATTGTTATTAAGGATAGAGTAATGGAAACTACATTCTTTAAAATTAAGAATGAAATAAAATAAAAAGACTAGATTTACTCCTGAAGGCAGAGCACACAATGTTTCTGATTCCAGGGCCCTTGCTGATTTCTTTTGGACCAGTTCTGAAAAAATTTGGTAATGATATTCTCTTGACCTCAGGCATTCACATTGCCCATGCACAGAAACCATGGTCAGCAGTAAGAAACTTAACTTTTAACCTTCTCTTGGTATATGCATGGCTAATTTAATTATTTACTTTCTTTTTTCTGAAGTTTTTGAAAATAATTTCCCTTATCTTTAGAACAAGAAGTATGTCATGCTAATTTGTTGATTAATAACTTCCTCCCTATGATGCTAGGAAAAGACTTGAAAGTTCTTCTAGGTCTGCTACTATTGTGCTGACTGCCTATACCCCACCAAGCTTCTCCTCTTGCTGGGTGAGGTCATAGGCCAGATAGGTGCTAATTTTGCATCTAATAAATTCATCAAGTAATTATCCTCTCCCTGGGCATCAGGTGCTGTGGTAGGTCCTGAGAATGAGAAAGATGGACAAAGTTCTTATCTTAAAAAAGCTGACAATCGTCAAAGTCTAAGAGATTCCCCAGACATTAAAATACCACTTAATGTTTGACCCTACAGACAACTCCTCTAAATGTAGCATAAAGGATAGAGCAAGAAGATCCTGTATTCTTTTGAGAAATGTCTATTCAGGTTTTTTTCACTCCTCCCCCGCCCCACTTCTGGGTTTTTGTTTGTTTTGTTCTTGAGTTGTAAGAGTTCCTTATATACTTTCGATATTAACCCCTTATCAGATATATGGCTAGAAAAGATTTTCTCCCATCCCATAAGTCACTCTGTTGATGGCTTCTTTTGCTGTGCAGAAGCTTTTTAGTTTGATGTAGTCCCACTTGTTTATTTTTGCTTCAGTTGTGTGTGTGTTTTGTTTCATATTCATGAAATCATTGCTAAGACCAGTATCATGAAGTTTTCCTCTATTTCCTTCTAAGAGTTTTACACTTTTAAATCTATATTTAAGTTTTTTTAATTTAATTTAATTTTTTTAGTGTTCCAAGATTCATGTTTATGCACCACATTCAGTGCTCCATGCAATACGTGCCGTACTTAATACCCACCACCAGGTTCACCCCCCCAATCCCTCCCCTCCAAAACCCCGTTTGTTTCTCAGAGTCCACAGTCTCTCATGGTTCATCTCCCCCTTTGGCCTCCCCCAATTCACTTTTCCTTTTCTTCTCCCCATTTCTTCCATGTTATTCCTTATGCTCCACAAGAAGGTGAAAGTAAGTGATAATTGACTCTCTCTGCTTGACTTATTTCACTCAGCATAGTCTCCTCCAGTCCCATCCATGTTGATACAAAAGTTGAGGATTCATCCTTTCTGATAGAAACATAATACTCCATTGTATATATGGACCATATCTTTATACGTTTAAGTTTTTAATTTGTTCTGAGTTGATTTTTGTATATGATGTCATATTCGGGTCCAATTTCATTCTTTTACATATGGATATCCAGTTCTATTAACATCATTTAGTTGAAGATACTATTCTTTCCCTATTATGTATTCTTAGTACTCTTGTTGATGTTGCTATATGCTTGAATTTATTTCTGGGCTCTCCTCTCTTCCATAGGTCTATATATCTGTCTTTATGCCAGTACAATACTGTTTATAATATGGTTGCTGTAGTGTTGTAATATATTTTGAAATCAGGAAGTACGATGCCTCTAGCTTTGTTACCCTTTCTAAAGATTGTTATGGTTTGTTGTAGTCTTTTTTTGATTCCATGTGAATTTTATAATTTTTCTTCTTTTATCATAAAAAATGCCATTGGAATTTAATATAAATCAATACCACAATGATCTATCACCTTACATCTGTCAGGATGGCTATTGTCCAAAAAAACACAAAAAAACAAAGATGGGGTTGATTCTAAACGTGTAAAGAAATGGGAACCCTTGCACACTGTTAGTGGGAATGCAAAACAGAGCAGCTGCTATGGAAAACCATATGTGGTTGCCCAAAATTAAATATAGAAGTATGATATGATCCGGCAATACCAATTTGGGGTATTTATCCAAAATAATGGAAATCATCATTTCAAAGAGATGTTAGCACTCGCATTTTATTATAGCACTATTCACATTAGCCTGAATGTGCACTGATGGATGAATTGATGAAGAAAGCTGTGTATATATACACAATATAATATCACCTAGCCTTAAAATATAAGGAATTTCTGTAATATATGATAACATGGATAAACCTTGGAAACATCATGCTAAATAAAATAATCCAGCAACAGAAGGGCAAATATTGTATGAGTCTACTTAAATGAAGTATCTAAAGTAATGATATTCATGGAATCACAGTAAACTGGCGATTTCCATGGACTGGGGAGAGGGAGAAATGGAGAGCTACTCTTCAACAGGCATGAAGTTTCAGTTAAGCAAGATAAATAACATCAGCCTCAGCTCTAGCAACTTCTTACTAGACACATCACCACAAGCAAGGAAAACAAAAGCTAAAATGAGCTATTGGGACTTAATCAATTTAAAAACTTCTGCACAGTGAAGGAGACAATCAACAAAACTAAAAGGCAGCCTAGGAAATGGGAGAAGATATTTGCAAACAACATATCCAATAAAGGGTCAGTATCCATAATGTTCAAAGAACTTATCAAACTCAACAGCCAGGAAGACAAATAACCAGTTAAGAGCTGGCAGAAGACATGAATAGACACTTTTCCAAAGAAGACATCAAGATGCTTAACAGACACATAAAAAGATGTTCAACATCAGTCATCATCAGGGAAATGCAAATCAAAACCTTAATAAGATACCATCTTACACCTGTCACGATAGCTAAAATTAACAGCACAAGAAACAACAGGTGTTGGAGAAGATGCAGACAAAGGGGAATTCTCTTGCACTCTTGTTGGGAATGCAAACTGGCACAGCCACTCCAGAAAACAGTATGGAGGTTCCTCAAAAGTTAAAAATAGAACTACCCTATATCCGAGCAATTGCACTACTAGGTATTTATCCAAAGGATGCCTTCTCTTTTATTACCAGATATCATGATCTTTGTTTTAATAAATATATATGCTTATAAATGATTATTCTAGGAAGCCCACAATGTCGATGTGTTTGAGGCAGTATCTCTTGCTAGAAGTTTTAATCAAAGGATGCTTATTTAATTGGAGAGTTATATAAGTGCAATATTGTGAAAGTTGTTCAGAAATGATGATAAAAGGCTGTTTTAACCACATGCCTCTTCAGGGAATTGCTGAAAGCAATGTGAAATCATTCAGTCCCATGTGATGGGGCCTGTCTGCTACAGGAATGGGAAGGTTGCTGCCTATGGATGTGGTATGTGGAAGAAAGGGCCCAATCACTCTAATTATGAGTCTTTCTGGCCCCAGTTCCATTTTTCTAAGAGTAAAACACTAGAGTAATTTCCTTGACACTTGTAGGATTAGTTAAAATAGAAATTCCCTACTTTGTGAAATTGCAATAATAGCAATTTCTCTTAGGATTGTTAAATGTGTTAAATGAGATCATCTATGTAAAATAGATTGCAAATGTGTGTATATATATATTATTAGTTATTATTATTATTATGTACATCAGAAGTCATGTACTTCCCATCAGGGTCTGAAGAATTTGGTGGCCAAACCTTACTTATTTTAAAGGAATGGTCTTTTTTTTCTCCATTTTTTATTATGTTTTATCAGTCACCATACAGTATATCATTCTTTTTTGATGTAGTGTTCCATGAATCATTGTTTATGTATAACACCCAATTCTCCATGCAATATGTGCCCTCCTTAATACCCATCACTCAGCTAACTCATCCTCTCCCCACCCCCTGTCAAAGCCCTCAGTTTGTTTTTCAGAGTCCATAGTATTTCATGGTTTGTCTCCCCTTCTGATTCCCCGCCCCTCTTCATTTTCCCCTTCCTTTTTCTAATGTCCTCCATGCTATTCCTTATGTTCCACAAATAAGTGAAACCATATGATAAGTGACTTTCTCTGCTTGAGTCATTTCACTTAGCATAATATCCTCCAGTTTCATCCATGTTGATGCAAATTTGTGTATTCATCCTTTCTGCTGGCTGAATAATATTCTGTTGTATATATGGACCACATCTTCTTTAACCATTTGTCTATTGAAGTCATGTTGGCTCTTTCCACAGTTTGGCTATTGTGAGTACATATGGCCCTTTTTTTTTTTTTTTTCTTCACTACATCTGTATCTTTGGGGTAAATATCCAGCAGTGCAATTGCTGGGTCATAGGGTAGGTCTATTTTTAGCTTTTTGAAGAACCTCCATGCTGTTTTCCAAAGTGCCTGCACCAACTTTCATTCCCACCAACAGTGTAAGAAGGTTCTCTTTTCTCCACATCCTCTGCAACATTTATTGTTTCCTGCCTGTTAATTTTTGCTATTCCAACTGGTGTAAGGTGGTATTTCAATGTGGCTTTGATTTGAGTTTCCTGGATGGCTAATGATGATGAACATTTTTTCATGTGTTGGCTAGCCATTTGTATGTCTTCTCATGTCTGCTCATGTCTTCTGCCCATTTTTTGACATGATTATTTGTTCTTTGGGTATTGAGTTTGAGATGTTCTTTATAGACCTTGGATATTGGCCCTTTATCTGTAGTGTCATTTGCAAATATCTTCTCCCATTTCATGGGTTGCCTTTTTGTTTTATTGACCATTTCCTTTGCTGTGCAAAAGCTCTTGATCTTGATGAAGTCCCAAAAGTTCATTTTTGCTTTTGTTCCCCTTACCTTTGGAGATGTGTCTTAAAAGAAGTTGCTGTGGTCAATGCCAAAGAGGTTACTGCCTATGTTTTTCTCCAGGATTTTGATGGGTTCCTGTCTCACATCGAGGTCTTTCATTATTTTGAGTTTATCTTTGTGTATGATGTAAGAGAATGGTCAAGTTTCATTCTTCTGTATATAGCTAATTTTACCAGCACCATTTATTAAAGAAACTGTCTTTTTCTTTTTCTTTCTTTTTTTTTTTAAAGATTTTATTTATTAGGGTGCCTGCATGGTTCAGTGGGTTAAGCCTCTGCCTTCAGCTCAGGTCATGATCACAGGGTACTGGGATCAAGCCTCACATTGGGCTCTCCACTTTGTAGGAAGACTGCTTTCTCTCCCAACTCTGCCTGCCTCTCTGCCTACTTGTGATATCTCTCTATCAAATAAATGAAAAAAAATATTTATTTATTTATCTTTTTATTTATTTGACACAGAGAGACACAGTGAGAGAGGGAACACAAGCAGGGAGATTCCCCCAGCTTTCTTTATCTTTTTCAATATTTCCTTGATGATTTGTGGTCTTTTCTGACTCTATACAAATTTTATAATTGTTTGTTCCAGCACTTTGAAAAATGCTGGTGGAATTTTGATCAGGATGGCATTGAAAGTATAGATTGCTCTGGGAAGCATAGATATTTTGACAATGTTTATTCTTCTGATCCATGAGCATGAAATGTTTTTCCATCTTTTTGTGTCTTCTTCAATTTCTTTCATAAGTGTTATGTAGTTTTTAGAGTATAGATCCTTCACCTCTTTGGTTAGGTCTATTCCAAGTTATCTTATAGTTTCTGTTGCTACTGTAAATGGAATAGATACTCTAATTGCCCTTTCTACAGTTTCATGGTTAGTGTATAAGAAACAAACTGATTTCTATACATTGATTTTGTATCCTGCCACATTACTGAATTTCTATATGAGTTCCAGTAATTTAGGGGTGGAGTTTTTTGGGTTTTCCACATAAAGTATCATGTCATCTACAAAGAGAGTTTGACTTCTTCTTTGCCAATTTGAATATTATTATTATTTATTATTATTATTATTATTTTGTTTGATTGCTGTTGCTAGGACTTCTAGTACTATGTTGAATGATAGTGGCAAGAGTGAGTATCCTTCTCGAAATGGATAAAAGACCTCAATGTGAGACAGGAATCCATCAGAGTCCTAGAGGAGAACATGGGCAGTAACCTCTTCGATATTAGCCACAGCAACTTCTTTCGAGATATGTCTCCAAAGGCAAAGGAAACAAAAGTGAAAATGAACTTTTGGGACCTCATCAAGATCAAAAACTTCTGCACAGCAAGGGAAACAGTCAACAAAATAAAGAGGCAACCCACGGAATGTGAGAAGATATTTGCAAATGACAGTACAGACAAAAGGTTGATATCCAGGATCTATAAAGAACTCCTGAAACTCAACACACACAAAACAGACAATCATATAAAAAAATGGGCAGAAGATATGAAGAGACACTTCTCCAATGAAGACATACAAAGAGCTATCAGACACATGAAAAAATGTTCATCATCACTAGCCATCAGGGAGATTCAAATCAAAACCACATTGAGATACCACCTTACACCAGTTAGAATGGCCAAAATTAGCAAGACAGAAAACAACTGTTGGAGGGGATGTGGAGAAAGGGGAACCCTCTTATACTGTTGGTGGAAATGCAAGTTGGTGCAGCCACTTTGGAAAAGAGTGTGGAGATTCCTTAAGAAATTAAAAATAGAGTTTCCATATGACCCTGCCATTGCACTACGGGGTATTTACCCCAAAGATACAGATGTAGTGAAAAGAAGGGCCATCTGTACCCCAATGTTTATAGCAGCAATGGCCATAGTTGCCAAACTGTGGAAAGAACCAAGATGCCCTTCAAAGGACAAATGGATAAGGAAGATGTGGTCCATATACACTATGGAGTATTATGCCTCCATCAGAAAGGATGAATACCCAACTTTTGTAGCAACATGGACGGGAATGGAAGAGATGATGCTGAGTGAAATAAGTCAAGCAGAGAGTCAATTATCATATGGTTTCACTTATTCATGGAGCATAACAAATAACATGGAGGACAAGGGGAGATGGAAAGGAGAAGGGAGTTGAGGGAAATTGGAAGGTGAGGTGAACCATGAAAGACTATGGACACTGAAAAACAACCTGAGGTTTTGAAGGGGTGGGGGGTGGGAGCTTGGGGGAATCAGGTGGTGGGTATTACGGAAGGCACATATTGCATGGAGCACTGGGAATGGTGCAAAAACAATGAATACTATTATGCTGAAAAGAAATTTAAAAAAAGAAAAAAGAGTGGGTATCCTTGTTATGTTTCTTATCTTAAGGGAAGAGTTCTCAGCTTTTTCTCATTAAAAATTATATTCACTGTGAAATTTTCATAGATGGTTTTTATGAAATTAAGGAATGTTCCCTCTATCCTACACTCTGAAGAGTTTAATCAGGAAAAGAAGCTGTATTTTGTAAAATGCTTTTTCTGCATCAATTGATGCAGATGTAAATTCTTCTTTCTTCTCTTATTATGTGTTCTATCACATTGATTTGCAAATGTTGAACCACTCTTGCATCCCAGGGATAAATCCCACTTGGTTGTGATAGATAATCCTTTTAATGATCTCTTGGTCTTATTAACTAGGATCTTGTTGAGAATTTTGGCATCTATATTCATCAGGGATTTGGCCTGAATTCTCCTTTTTGCCTGGTTTTGCCTGATCTTTACCTGGTTTGGGGATGAAGGTAATGCTGGCCTTTTAGAATGAGTCCAGAAGTTTTCTTTCTGTTTCTATTTTTTGAAAGATCTTTAGGAGAATAGGTATTATTTCTTCTTTGAATGTTTTGGTAGAATTCCCCAGGGAACCCATCAGGTCCTGGACTCTTGTTTTTTTGGGAAGTTTTTGATCACTGCATCAGTCTCATTACTGGTTATTGGTCTATTCAGGTTTTTAGTTTCTTCCTTTTGCAGTCTTGGTAGTTTATAGGTTTCCAGTAAGATATCCATCTCTTCCAGGTTGCTTAATTTATTGGCATATAGTTGTTCATAGTAATTTCTGATAATTGTTTCTATTTCCTTGGTGTTAGTCATCTCTCTCCCTTTTTCATAATTTTATTAGTTTTGGTCCTTTCTCTTTTCTTTTGGAAAGTCTGGCCAGTGGTTTATTGATTTTATTAATTCTTTCAAAGAACCAGCTTCTAGTTTTGTTGTGTTCTACTGTATTTCTAGTTTCTAATTCATTGTCCTTTGCTCTAATCTTATTTCCCTTCTTGTGCATGGCTTAGGATAAATATTTTTTTCCTCCAGTTCTTTAAGGTGTAAATTTAGCTGGTGAATTCAGGATTTTTCTATTTTTTTGAGTGAGGCTTAGATAGCTATGTATTTCCCCCTTAGGATAACCTTTGCAATATCCCATAGGTTTTGGAATGATGTATTTTCACTCTCATTGGTTTCTATGAATTATTTAAGTTCTTCTTTGATTTTCTGGTTGGCCCAAACATTCTTAGTTTTTAACTTCCAAGTGTTTGAATTTATTCCAATTTTTTCTTGTCATTGAGTTCAAGTTTCAAAGCATTGTGATCTGAGAATATGCAGGGAATAATCTTAATCTTTTGGCATTGGTTAAGAGCCAATGGGGGCGCCTGGGTGGCTCAGTGGGTTGAGCCGCTGCCTTAGGCTTGGGTCGTGATCCCAGGGTCCTGGGATCGGGTCCCTCATCGGGCTCTCTGCTGAATGGAGAGCCTGCTTTCCTCTCTCTCTCTCTCTCTGTCTCTCTCTGCCTGCCTCTCTGTCTACTTGTGATCTCTCTCTGTCAAATAAATAAATAAAATCTTAAAAAAAAAAAGAGCTAATGTATGATCCGGTATGTGATTTTTTTTGGAGAAAGTTCCATGTGCGCTCAAGAAGAATGAGTAGTCTATTGTTCTTAGGGTGGAGTATTCTGTATTTATCAATGAGTCCATCTGGTCCAGTGTGTTATTCAAAGTTCCTGTTTCTTTGTTGATTTTCTGCTTAGATGAACTGTCTATTGCTGAGAGTGGAGTGTTGAGGTCTCCTAATATTAATGTATTATTATCAATGGGTCTCTTAATTTTGGTTAAGAGTTGTCTTGTGTAGTTGGCTGCTCCCATGTTCGGGGCAGAGATATTTACAATTGCTAGATCCTATTATTGGGTGGACCTTTTAAGAGTGATATACTGTCCTTCTCTATCTCTAACTACAGTCCTTAGCTCAAAATCTGATTTGTCTGATGTGAAAATTACTATCCCGGCTTTCTTTTGAGGTGCATTGGC
Source organism: Mustela putorius furo (assembly GCF_011764305.1). Lineage (NCBI taxonomy): Eukaryota > Metazoa > Chordata > Mammalia > Carnivora > Mustelidae > Mustela > Mustela putorius. Next base: position 28,560,640 of record NW_025421987.1, read on the forward strand.
ATGAAAGATGGTTCTCCTTTCCTTCACTTTAAGTCTGGATGTATCTTTGGGTTCAAATGAGTCTTTTGTAGACAGCATATGAATGGGTCCTGTCTTTTTATCCAAAGTTCAACCCTGTATCTTTTTATGGGAGCATTTACACCACTTCACATTGAGAGTGATTATTGAAAGATATGATTTTATTGTCATCATGTTGCCTGTGAAGTCCTTGTTTCTATAGATTGTCTCTGTATATTTCTGTTGTATATGACTTTGGGATCTTTGTACTTATATAGAATGCCCCTTTATATTTTTTGCAGGGCTGGCTTAGTGGTCATCCTTTCAGTTTCTGCTAGTTCTGGAATCTCTTTATCTCTCCATCCATTCTGAATGACAGATAGAGTATTCTTGGCTGCATGTTCTTCTCATTAAGTATCCTGAATATGTCTTTTCAGCCCTTTCTGGCTTGCCAGGTCTCTCTGAACAGGTTTGATGTTATTGTGATGTTCTTCCCTCTGTATATAAGGAATCCTTCTCCCAACTGCCCTTAAGATGGTTTCCTTGGTTCTAAGATTTGTGAGTTTTACTATTACATGCTGGAGAATTGATCTGTTCTCCTTAATCTTGGAAGGGGTCCTGTTTGCCTCTAGGACAGGAATGCTTGTTTAATTCCCCAGATTCGGGAAGTTCTCAGCTACAATTTGCTCAAATATATCTTCTAATCCTCTCATTCTCTCTATCCCCCTGAGGGATCCCAATAATTCTGACATTGGAACATTTGATGGGGTTGTTTTTTTCTCTAATTCTGTTTTCATGGATTTTAAGATATTTGTTCCAGGTCACTTCCTATTCCTTCCTTTCTATCAGTTTGTCTTCTAGATTACTACTTGTTCTTCTGGCTCATTTACCCTAGCTGTTAGAGTATCTAGTTTTGACTGCATCTCACTTAAATCTTTTTTTAGAGCATGAATGGGAATTTATTTATACTTCATGTAAAACAAAGTAGCCATATAATTAGACAGTAACTTGTAATTTCCAACATAAACATTTTAGGAACAGTAGTGTCAAAAGTGAGGCTAATTAGAGAGCTATTAGAGAAAATATGAAAAGTGGTAACAGATTGACAAGTTATACCAAACAGCAGGCTCTTTATAACTCCAAGCTGTTTTTAAATTCTATTTTTCTTTTTTTTTTCAATTTATTTATTTTCAGAAAAACAGTATTCATTATTTTTTCACCATACCCAGTGCTCCATGCAATCCGTGCCCTCTATAATACCCACCACCTGGTACCCCAACCTCCCACACTCCCTCCACTTCTAACCCCTCAGATTGTTTTTCAGAGTCCATAGTCTCTCATGATTCACCTCCCCTTCCAATTTACCCCAACTCCCTTCTCCTCTCTAACACCCCTTGTCCTCCATGATATTTGTTATGCTCCACAAATAAGTGAAACCATATAATAATTGACTCTCTCTGCTTGACTTATTTCACTCAGCATAATCTCTTCCAGTCCCATCCATGTTGCTACAAAAGTTGGGTATTCATCCTTTCTGATGAGGCATAATACTCCATAGTGTATATGGACCACATCTTCCTTATCCATTCGTCCGTTGAAGGGCATCTTGGTTCTTTCCATAGTTTGGTGACCGTGGCCATTGCTGCTATAAACATTGGGGTACAGATAGCCCTTCTTTTCATGGCATCTATATCTTTGGGGTAATTACCCAGGAGTGCAATTGCAGGGTCATAGGGAAGTTCTATTTTTAATTTCTTGAGGAATCTCCACACTGTTCTCCAAAGAGGCTGCACCAACTTGCATTCCCACCAACAGTGGTTAATAGTTTTTGTACAACTCATAAGAGGGAAGAGCTTCGCAACTTGATTTGCAGTTTAATTTCTGTAAATACAACTAAACCTTGCAGACATGATTGCAATGCTGCTTGCTGTAATAACTAAAAAGGTATTGTTAACTAGATTACTTTCCGTGTCATTTGAGATTCTAATATCTTTTGTGTTCCATCTTCCCAAAAGAGAGGATAAACCTATTATTTAACTATTTTTTTAAAATAAAGGGCCCTTTATTCAGCAGCCTATCAGGAGCTCTTGCCTTGTAGTCATTTATTCAAATAATGAAAAAGTCAAGAAATATTTGTGTGAAAGGGGAGAAGTGGTGAGTCACAGGTACTCACTTGAGCTGCTGTTGACATTGTGGACACTTGACCTCTAGTTTCATTAGCAAAGATGAAAATGATTTGCTGCCAACTATACAGACTTCTGGATTTCTTAGGAAAAAATAGTCCTTATTGGGAAAGGAGAGATGAATCACAATTTGTAATTGTTAATCTCTTCCCCAATGGCATTCTCCCATGAAAACAACTGCCAGGATCCATGAGGTAGTTGAGAGAAGTGAATGTGTGTAGAAGGGAGAAAGCCATATGTGATCATTGTTTTTTTTTAAAAACTGAGATAAGTGTTCATATATTCTGCTCATTTCTTGACTGGATTTTTTGTTTTCTAGGTCTTAAGTAAGGTAAGTTCTTTATAGATTTTGGATACTAGCCTTTTATCTGTTATGTTATCTGCAAATATCTTCTCCCATTCCATAAGTTTCCTTTTAGCTTTGTTGACTCTTTCCTTTTCTGTGCAAGTTTTTATTCTGATGACATACCAGTAATTCATTTTTGATTTAGTTTTCCTTGCTTTTGAAGACATGTTTAGCAAGAAGTTGCTGTGAACAATGTCAAAGAGGTTGCTACCTGTGTTTTTCTCTAGGATTTTGATGGATTGGTATCTCTCACATTTGGGTCTTTCATCCATTTTTGAGTTGATTTTGTGTATGGTGTAAGAGAATGGTCTAGTTTCATTTTTCTGCTGGTGGCTGTTCAATTTTCCCAGCATCATTTATTGAAGAGACTGTCTTTTTTCCATTGGATATTCTTTCCTGCTTTGTGAAAGATGAGTTGACCATAGAATTGAGAGTCCAATTCTGGGTTCTCTATTTGATGAACTTTTGAACACTACATCTGCATCTAATCATGTACTGTATGTTGACTAATTGAATTTAAATAAAAAAATAACTTAAGAAGGAATTAACTTCTGATGCATCTCACAACATGGATCATCCTTGAAAGCATGTTAAGTGAAAGGATATAAAAAGCCACATATTTATTATTCAATATATATTAAATGTCTAGAAAAGGCAAATCCATTGAGATGCAAAACAGATTAATGGTTGCCAGGGCTTGGTGAAGGATAAATGGGGACTGATGTTTAATGTGTATGTGGTTTCTCTGAAGAGTAATGAAAATATTCTGGAATTAGATAGGGGTGATGCTATCAGAACACTGTGAATCTTCTAGAAGTCACTGAATTTTACACTTAAAAATTTTTTTAAATGGTGAATGATGAAATGGTTGTATGATTTTTTTTATCTCATTTAAAAAAATTTTTAAAATTTAAATTCAATTTAGGTAACATATAGTGCATTATTAGTTTCAGGAGTAGAGGTTAGTGATTCATGTATATGTGTGTGTATATCTATCTATAGATATACACATCTTCTTTATCCATCATCTATTAACATGTAAGCTACTAGCACATTTATATCATTTTAAAATTTGGTTTACTTAGCTCTCATTTCTGCTCTTAGAGAATCCATGTTGCCATTAATAGTTTTCTCCAGCCTAGCTATTGTCTTCATAACAGTTACCCTGGAGTCTTTTTTTTTTTTTTAATATTTTATTTATTTATTTGACAGAGAGAGAGATTACAGGTAGACAGAGAGGGAGGCAGAGAGAGAGAGGGAAGCAGGCTCCCTGCTGAGCAGAGAGCCCAATGCAGGACTTGGTCCCAGGACCCTGAGATCATGACCTGAGCCAAAGGCAGTGGCTTAACCCACTGAGTCACCCAGGCACCCTGGAGTCTTTTTCTGATGTCTTGTTTATATCCATATCCATTAGGTCTGTGGGAGAGGCCATTGTCTCTGGTTCTTTTCTTTGTTGGGAGTTCCTTCTCCTAGTCATTCTATTGAGAGGTAGTTGAGGGAATGTATAAAGTTGAAAATATAACCACAGTCCAAGAAATGTGCACCCTGGGAAAGTTTGGAGTGATCAGAAGTCACCACCAAGAAAACCCAGCCAAAATGAAACCCAAGAATAAGATTTATAAAGTTAAAAAAAAAAGGGGTAGTGAGGAGAGGAGGGGATATAATCTCTTAATGTGGGGGAGATAGGGTGTTTCAGTTTTTTCTGGGTGTATTTTGTTCTTTTTGTTAGAGAACACTACTTCCCAGAGTTCCAGGGAGAGATAATAGAAAAAGAGAAAAAAGTACATGTATGAAACAGTAGAAGTTAAAAAGTTACTGTGGAATATGTTCTATTAAGCATCTAGTTGAAATGTCAAGTAGATTAAAAAAAAAAAAACTCAGAGAAGAAACATGAGAAAGAATAAAAAACTTGTATCTAAGAAGTACACAGGCCATGCAACAGCACCAGGAGTTCAGTGTTTCATTTTCCTCTAGTTTTGAGGTTTTACAGTTTTATGGGGACCCTTGGATTGTTGTCCTGTCGTTCTTCCAGCTTGTCTTCTCAGGGCGGGGCCTGCTGTGTTGCTTTCCTGCTTGGGCAGAATTGCCCTGCCCCCTATCAAGGGGCTGAGTTCTGTGGAAACCAGTTTTTTGGGCTTTTGTTCTCTGGCGACTTTTAGGGCCTTTTCAGAAGGTCGGGGCAAAGAAAATGTTTGCATCCAGACCTCCACCTCAGAGGAGAGAAGCCATAGTCTGCTCCTCTTTAAACTCTCCAGAACACACAGTCCCCCACTCTGTAAGCACTAATGAAAACTGCACACAGGTGATGCATGACCCCAGTGATCTTCTCAGCAGTCAACCCAGGCCCCCTCTTGTTTCTGTCCCCAATATGTTTCATATCTCCAATATGATGAACAATCCTGTTCTGGGTGGTTTTGGAAGACAATGGCCACTGTAGAGGCTCTGGTGATGGCCAGCCCTCCCAGGTCCACAGGTACTGGTCTGCACAAACAGCCACCTGGTCCTGGTGCTTGCTCCTAAGTCCCTGGATTCTGTTCAAGTACTCCTATCAGGGGCTTCCTGTCCCACCACTATCACTCTGAAAGCTATTGCTGGTCCCCAGATGCAGAATGCTTTTGCACTGGGGTATTATTTTACTTTCCAGTGGGTAGCTTCTGGTAGACACCTCCCCCTTCTGTTTATCCTCTGATATCTGTCTGTGCAATCACAACTCTGTGCTTTGTATCTTTTGACTGAAGATCCTCTGCCCCTATAGAGATCCACATGTATAACGCCCCTATAGAGATCCACATGTATAATCTTACATCTCAGGCTGATTTCTTGGGTGATTTCTTGGGTGTTTGGACTGCTTTGGTGGATAGCCAGCTAAATTCAGAGGACTGGTTGAACAGAGTTCCCCACTCCTCCCTCTCCCCAGCTTTTTTTTTTTTCTCTTAAAAACAATTTTGTTGAAGTATAATTGATAAACAAAAAAGTATGTAATTAGTGTATAAATTTGATCAGTTTGGATGTATGTATGGACCATGAAACCAAAGCCATTGATTCTTTGTTTTGATTGAGCCTCATGCCATTGATATAAGTCATTTGCTAAGCTAACATAAGGGTGCACCTGTGTTCAGTAGAGTAATGTGGGTGTCCTATACTTTTCATTCTTAATCATTAATGGGACAAAAACAATGTGGAGTGCAGTAATGTGAAATTTAATAGATCATATCCCATTTTCAAGAGATGTATTTTTCTTAACAAACTCCTTTCTAAGATATAAATAAACTGGGTCTCATTTTTTGACCCAGAGATGATAATCAAATTAGATAAAGCATGGGAATCTATTGATGCTGGAATTGGGCAGGAAGGGGAATCTTGTGCTTGGGACCATTGACCAACACTCTGTTGGAAGACATGACCTTGTGGATGCTTTTTTTTTTTTTCCCCCACTGGAGAAAGGCTTTTTAATAATTTCTGGATGTAAAGCTTAACACTTAAAATTATGCTTGCTCCCCCCACCCACCCCAATTCAACATGCAGGTATGTATTTTCATATATGCTGATCCCAGAGCAGACAATCTCTTTACAGTTTCTTAAGAGAGTATCCTTACCCTGTAACTTAAACAATTTCACAAACTGTATGTGATTCTAGTATAATACCATCATTCAAACAGTTCTTCAAGAATACAGCCACACAGGTCATGTCTGGAAGAGGTAGGAGGGTGTGGGTGTGTACTTTGCCAAGGGCAGGTGAATGGTTGATGTGTCACTGAAATTCCCCAGCAGACTGCCTATGGCTCTTTGGCTGTATAGAGGCTTGCCAGTGGCTGAGGAGAGATGTCAGAATGAGTTTGGAAGGCAGCAAATTAAAAATGATTTATATTTGTGGCCAGATTAGTCTTTTCTAGCATACCTTTTTCAGCTTATTCCACTTCAGACCATATCTCTCCTCTAAGTTTGGCTTCCCATTCTTGAGGGTGAAGTGAAAAGGGAAAGGAAGTGGAAGATGTAGGAAAAAGGAAGAACATTCTTATCTTTTCCTGATGGTAAGTAAATCAGACTTCTAGATCCCTTATTGCTACCATCTTTTTCATCTTTACAATGTGCATAAGCCTGTGACTTAAAAACTCATTCCTAGGAATGCTTAAGGCTTCTTGTAATTTTCTTTTTCAAGTTGGTCTTCTGTGTAGAGATGTCCCCCTCTCCTAATTGTTAATGGAAATAGTAGCCTTTCAAAAATTGACATTCTTGTCTCTTAGGTGGAGATAGCAAGCTACCTTTGGAGGAAATTTTACACTTACTTGGAAATTCACAAGTGATTTCCTTCAAACATATAAATATAGGAGTCTGATATTTTAAAGAAAGAGTCCTAAGGAGTCTATTGAACTTTGTAAAGGCAGTCTTTCACAGAATTTCCTTTGGTATGCAGTTCTTATAAGAAAACTAGTTGGGGGAACGCCTGGGTGGCTCAGTTGGTTAAGCAGCTGCCTTCGGCTCAGGTCATGATCCCAGCATCCTGGGATCGAGTCCCACATCAGGTTCCTTGCTCGGCAGGGAGCCTGCTTCTCCCTCTGCCTCTGCCTGCCATTCTGTCTGCCTGTGCTCGCTCTCCCCCCCTCTCCCCCATAAATAAATAAAATCTTTAAAAAAAAAGAAAACTAGTTGGGATTGAAGTGATAAATTAGAAAAAACAGATGTAACTATATTTGTATGTCAGACTCATGAAGTAGGTCAGGCCAGTTAACTTTTAAGAGGGTTATGAAAGTTTATCTCAGGGCACCTTAGTGATTGCTTAGAGGAAAATCAAGGAAATGTAACAGACAGCTTAAGCCAGGTTTCATATTGACAACGAAGTACAACTGATTAAGGGAACATACCTAGAGCATTTTTGTCCACTTTGAGAGAAGGATCAGCCTCTTACAGAAAAGGCATGCTTACTCACTCTTAGAGATGCAAAAAGAAGCATTTTCTGTCCTATCACCTATGATACGCATTTCCTCAGCCCTTTCTTCCTTTATGCATCCTCTTATCATTCTTTAGTGTGAATTCCATGTAAGTAGAGGTTTTTCTGTCTTGTTCATTGTCTAATCCCCAGTGCTTAGAACAGGCTCTGGCACCCAGTGAGCACTCAGCTTAGAGGCTCCATTCTCATACTTCACTGAGAATTTGGTTCACTTTCTTACATAACTTGCATGTTTATTGGTTCTCCAGACAGACTGACATTTCCCTAAGGGCTGGGATTGTTTCTAATTGTCCTTGAACTTTTACAGAATCTCAAAGCACAGTGGTTGGCATAATAGTGGATATTTAATAAATTCTTGTATAAATAAAACAAAGTGCATAGATCACTGTTCTGCAAATGAGTTGAGAACCAAAAGAAATCCCAAGAAAGACCAGAGGAGGGACAGTGGCTTAAAACTGGAGGAATCATTAAGAAGTCTCCTTCTAGGTCTTGGAGCTGGGGATAGGAATGGGTTGGTGAATTGGAGGAGCTGACAAAGCCAGATTGGCTGAAGGATGATGGTGTCGGGCCACAAAGGACCCAGACAGGTCATGATCAAGAAGGTGGCTAAAAGTGTCTCACCAGCTTCTGGTATCGTTTAACCAAAGACAAAATTCAGTACCAAATAACACAAATTCCCAGGGCTTGAATCATCCAGAGAGAGAATAAGGTAGTTTCAGAGCAGCTGAATCTCAGTGGTCAATGTAGAGAAGTGCTTTCCTTACTGTAGGGAATGAGGTTGTACTCAGAGGACCAAATCAGAATATAAGAGGAGCCCACTATCAAAGAGCACTAATTATTTTAATAAGCAACATTTGGAACAAGTGGAGGAACCCACCGAATCTAGAAGCCATATCTTCCCTGGGCAAGGGGTCTGCTTGCCCAGGGAAGATGTGGTCTAGCACCCAAAAGAAAGGATTGTTGTGATGAGAAGGAACCAGGACTGGGTACCAGGCTGAGCTGCCAGGTTGTTGCGGGTGGACACCTACATCTGAAAAAACAGTACATGCTTCATCTCTTAATTTTTACATTTTGAGTTTTTTTTTTTCCACATGGTTTCTCAGCAAAAATTCCTTTTACAAACACCCAGACTTACTGAATCTTTTTATAAGGGTGTGGTGCTAAGTGTCTGTAAGCTCAGGACTCTGGAGACAAACTGCTAAGTCTGTTTGTTAGCTTTGCCACTCGCTGGTCAGCATCCTTAAGCAAGTGCCTGACCTCCCTAGCTTCAGTGCCCTTGTGGTAAAGTCAGCTGTGAGAATTAAATGAGACAAGGTCTGTAAAGCTCTTCATGTAATATTTGAGGTCAATCAAAGTTAGCTATGTGTTTATTAATGTTACCAAGGTGAAAAGACAAGATGGCACTGTGATGTTACCCATCTCTAGTCTTCATATTTGAGAAGGAAGAAGAGGTCAATTCTGCTTTGGGCATATTGAGTTTAATGAGTCTGTGGAAATTTAGGTTAAGTTGTAGCTAAGGGTCTGGCATTCAGGAGAGGGACAAGGCTGAAGATTTGAATTTGTATGTGAAAATGCAGAGACGAAGAAGTGTCCGTTCGTCTTCTGCCCATTTTTTGACTTGATTATTTTTTTCGGGGGGGGGTGTTGATTTTGAGAAATTTGTTATAGATCTTGGATGCCAGCCCTTTATCTGTAATGTCATTTGCAAATATCTTCTCCTATTCTGTGGGTTGCCTCTTAGTTTTGTTGACCATTTCCTTTGCTATGTAGAAGCTTTTTATCTTGATAAATTTGCAAAAGTTCATTTTTGCTTTTGTGTATCTTGCCTTTGGAGATGTGTCATGATCCAGGAAGTAATCTGGGGGTTTCAGAGAGGAGGGGAGCCCAGTGATGGGTGTTAAGGAGGGAACGTATTGCATGGAGCACTGGGTGTTACACGCAAATAATGAATCATGGAACACTGCATCAAAAACTAATGGTGTACTGGGCACCTGGATGGCTCAGTGGGTTAAGCCACTGCCTTCCGCTCGGGTCATGATCTCAGGGTCCTGGGATCCAGTCCCGCATGCATTGGGCTGTCTGCTCAGCAGGGAACTTGCTTCCCTCTCTCTCTCTCTGCCTGCCTCTCTGTTTACTTGTGATCTCTGTCTATCAAATAAACAAATAAAATCTTAAAAAAAAATCCAAAAAACTCATGGTGTACTGTATGGTGACTAACATATCATAATAAAAAAATATGCAGAGATGGTCAGTAAAAGAGAATTTCAAAGAAGAATATTTAACAAGAAGAGGTGTTTAAAGTGAAATATCTCTAGGGTGTCTTCCTTCTATATTCAAGAATCAGCTAAAGAAAGTGATTGTAAATGGGATCAATAGGAGCCACTAGAGATGGATGAACACCAGGATAAGAGGAATGTTGAGGAAGTCAGAGGAGGGATGTTTGATTAGGAAGGCATGGTTAAGGAAGATAAGACAAGTGAGCCAGAACTGGAGGTGGGCATAGATTAAGCAATTATTATCTCACTGATTTCCTTGGTCTGGGCCAAGGCATGCAATGGAGCAGTGGTGGAAAAAGCCAGACTGCTGTTGATTGAGAAATTAAAGGGCGTATTTATGTATTTATGATACATGAAGGGAAAAATCAGATTTCAAAATCATATCTCTTATTTGATCTATTTTATTAAAAAATACAAGGAAGTTAAAGAAAGAGTCACACTGGTGATGGTCTTTAAAGCATAATTTCTTTGGTAATACCAGTTGCTGACCATGGGCAATGAAGTCCAAGCTCCCCTGGCCATGCTATTATTTTCATCACTGTGTTACTTCCGACAGCTTCTGACTTTCAGATCTTCAGCCTGATTTCCAATCTGCTCCCAATTCCAAGGCTGAATTCTGCTTCCTGTGCCTGATTTTCAGTGCTCTCCAAAGACTGAGCAATCACATAGCCCTGGTTCTTCCTGATGTTTTGTAACATAATCCACCTCAGCCTGACCCCGGGGTACAAATCCTGGCAGTAGCGTGTGCTTATGGAAGGGGCTGGAGCAAGTGTACCGTGCTTAGGAGTTGTGATAAGAGATATAGATATTTCTAAGAGAGTTTTGCTAATTAGAAAACTGAAGCTGTATCAAAAACTGGAGTCTTCTAGGGTTACCATAGGAAACATGTTCCCACAGAACCACTTCCCACTTTCTCATGCTGAGTCATGTCCTGGTTTCATTTTCTCAAGCCTGATAACAACTATTGTCAATGACACAAAAACATTTTATCATTGATTGGAGAATTTTATACACTTGAAAACTAGTTTTATTTTTAATCTCAGTTGTAAGAAGAGAAGCAATCCATGGGTTTTTGGGAATACATGTGTCCACTCACCTCTGTCCTTTACATAACCACCACTAGTCTCTGTGATTTGGGAAAATTCTAAATGTTTCTTTGCCTTAGTTTCATCATCTCTGAAAGGGAATTATGACACCAACCCTATGCATTTTTGGGGAGAAATTCATGTGGGAATGGTGCACAGGACTAGCACAGTTTATTGTTTTTTTGTAAGCTCTCCCCAACTCTATTATTTTATCCCTAGAAACACCTCATCTTTTTCCTGACTGAGAAGTACCATCCATGAGAAGGGAAACTGATAAGAAAATATAACCAATTAATTGAATTGTCATCTCTATCTCAAAATGTTCCTTCATTCCCAAACTTTCTCCTTTCCTCTATAATTCTGAGCTCAGCATGACTTCTTCTCTGGGTATATCATTTTTGAAATATGAACTAGTATTATTGTTTTCCCCTTTAGTACTTCTTTTCCCATGTTTGTCTCTTCCTTGACTCCATAATATCCCACATTCACTGTCTCAGAGAGAGAGAGAGAGAAAGCTTTGAGATTGTACCCTGGGAATTGGGACAAGACAGATACTTCAATAGAGGTAGTTTGAAGAGTGAGTAAAACTTCTCACTCTTTGCCTCCCCTCATTGCTAAGGATTCCTTGGGCTATCAGAATAAAGGTTGATGGGGAGAGATGCCGGGGTGGTGCAGTTGATTAGGCCTCTGACTCTTGGTTTTGGCTTGGGTTTTGATTTCAGGGTTGAGGTAGAGCCTGGTGTTCAGTTCAGAGTCTGCTTGAGATTATCTCTTCCTCTCCCTCTGCTCCTACTCCCCATGCTCACACACAGTTTCTCTCTAAAATAAATAAATCTTTAAGAAATTGAAAGAAATGCACGGGGAAAGACAGGAAAGATTGGGGGTTCCTGAGAAAGATTCTGTGTCCAGCTATGGGCCAAGACTGGGGTTTTGGAAACAGCCAGAGTGTGTAGGATCTGAGAGCAGAAAGGTCTATACCTCACCTTTCTTTAGAGCTCTGGGTAGGTGGTGAGATTGCAGAGAAAATGGCTCCACAGTATTATTCTACTTATTCTACTTAGATGGGACGTGGGAAGGCTCACAGAGTTTCTCACATAATATGTGGCAAAGGGAGTCATAGATGATGCCTTTTACAGGACAGAACTTCTCAAAAGCTCCCTTGTCAGTTGGATGCCAAAGTTTAGCCAATAAGAGGCATTGGTGGGACATTAAAGTGTGGTAGGAAAGGAGAAGCCAGAGCAGTCTCATTTTCCTCTCTCTTCCAGCAGAACCTATAGCTTCTCTTTTAAATGTGTCTGGTTCTAACTTCTTTTGGATGACCTCCCTCTGGGTACCACTGTCCATTTGTTCCAGTTTCTGACAGGTGGTCCAGTTCCTCAGCTCCAGTACTGTCACCTGACTCTCCAGCCAAATGTGTGAGAGAGGCCTACTCCTGTTGATTTCTGAGTTTCTTCATTGTACCCTGGGCTTTTTACCTTTTCCAGTTCTTCTGTAACCAGTTCTTCAAATAAAAGAAGATACCTGGTGTCAACTTTGTTCCTTGACTGGATGTTGAATAATACAACAGTCTTGTTCACCTTCCCACTGTTACCAAAACCAAGATCTCCTCTGAGATTGCTACCTCTCATGTAGTTGTTTCCATTTAGGATTGTTGTTTTCCTCTCATTGGTCCCAGAAGATGTTAGATATCCCTCTTGCTTCCTTTAAAAAAATTTTTTTTAAATGTTCTTTCCTTCTTTGTTTTTTTTAAAATTATTTTTATTAATCTATAATTTATTATTTGCCTCAGGGGTACAGGTCTGTGAATTATCAGGCTTACACACTTCACAGCACTCACCATAGCACATACCATCCCCATTCTACATAACCCAATCACACTCTCCACACCCCTTTCCCCCAGCAACCCTCAGTCTCTTTTGTAAGGTTAAGAGTCTCTTATGGTTTGTCTCCCTCCTGATCCCATTTTGTTTCATTTTTTCCTTCCCTACCTCACAAAGCCCCCACTCTGCCTCTCAAATTCCTCATATCAGGGAGATCATATGATAATTGTCTTTCTTTGATAGACTTATTTCACTCAGCATAATAACCTCTGGTTACACCCATATCGTTGCAAATGGCAAGATTTCATTTCTTTTGATGGCTGCATAGTATTCATATGTATATATACATACATATTCATAGTATATATATATATATACTATATATATACACAATTGAATACTATATATTCAATTGTATATATAGTATTCAATTGTGTATATATATAATATATATATAAATATTCAATTGTGTATATATAATATATTTAGTATATATATTATATATACATATATATGTATATATATATTATATATACAATTGTATATATACAATTAGTATATATATATTATATATATACAATTGAATATATAGTATTCAATTGGTATGTATATAGTATATATATATATGCATAGTATTCAATTGTGTATATATATACATATATATACTATGAATATGTATGTATATATACATATGAATACTATGCAGCCATCAAAAGAAATGAAATCTTGCCATATATATATATATAGATAGATAGATAGATATCTCATATCTTCTTTATCCATTCATCTGTTGATGGACATCTAGGTTCTTTCTATAGTGGCTATCGTGGACATTGCCACTATAAACATTCGGGTGCACGTGTCCCTTTGGATCACTACATTTGTATCTTTAGGGAAAACACCCAGTAGTATGATTGCTGGGTCATAGGGTAGCTCTATTTTCAACTTTTTGAGGAACCTCCATACTATTTTCCAGAGTGGCTGCACCAGCTTGCATTCCCATCAACAGTGTGGGAGGGTTCCTCTTTCTCTGCATCCTTCCCAACATCTGTCATGCCTGACTTGTTAATTTTAGCCATTCTGACTAGTGTGAGGTGGTATCTCACTGTGGTTTTGATTTGTATTTCCCTGATGTCGAGTGATGTGGAGAACTTCTTCATGTGTCTGTTGGCCATCTGGATGTCTTCTTGGTAGAAGTGTCTGTTCAAGTGTCTGTTCTTCTGCCCATTTCTTGATTGGATTATTTGTTTTTTGGGTGTTGAATTTAATAAGTTCTTCATAGATTTTGGATACTAGCCCTTTATCTGATATGTCATTTGCAAATATCTTCTCCAATTCTGTCAGTTGTCTTTTGGTTTTGTTGACTGTTTCCTTTGCTGTGCAAAAGCTTTAGATCTTGATGAAGTCCCAATAGTTCATTTTGCTCTTATTACCTTGCCTTTGGTGATGTTTCTAGGAAGAAGCTGCTGTGGTTGAGGTCGAAAAGGTTGCTGCCCATGTTCTCCTCAAGGATTTTGATGGATTCCTGTCTCACATTGAGGTCTTTCATCCATTTGGAGTCTATTTTTGTGTGTGGATAAGGAAATGGATGAGTTTCATTTTTCTGCATGTAACTGTTCAATTTTCCCAACCCCATTTGTTGAAGAGGCTGTCTTTTTTCCATTGGACATTCTTTCCTGCTTTGTCAAATTTTAGAGTTGAGAGTCTATTTCTGGACTCTCTATTCTGTTCCATTGATTTATATGTCTCTTTTTGTGCCAGTACCATACTGTCTTGATGATGACAGTATGTAATAGAGCTGGAAGTCTGGAATTGTAATGCCACCAACTCTGGCTTTCTTTTTCAACATTCCACTGGCTATTTGGGTTCTTTTCTGGTTCCATATAAATTTCAGGATTATCTGTACCATTTCTTTGAAAAAAAATTGATGGCATTTTAATAGGGATTACATTAATGTATAGATTGCTTTAGGTAGTATAGGCATTTTCACAATATTTGTTCTTCCAATCTATGAACATGGAACATTTTTGCATTTCTTTGTGTCTTCCTCAATTTCTTTCATAAGTACTTTATAGTTTTCTGAGTACAAACTCTTTGCCTCTTTGGTTAGGTTTATTCCTAAGTATCTTGTGGTTTTGGATGCAATTGTAAATGGGATTGAGTCCTTAATTTCTCTTTCTTCTGTCTTGCTGTTGGTGTATAGAAATGCAACTGATTTCTGTGCATTGGTTTTATATACTGACACTTTACTGATTTTCTGTATGAGTTCTAGCAGTTTTGGAGTTGAGTCTTTTCGGTTTTCCACCTGAAGTATCATACCATCTGCAAAGAGTGAGAGTTTGACTTCTTTGCTGATTCAGATGCATTTTATTTCTTTTTGTTGTCTTATTGCTGAGGGTAGGACTTCCAGTACTATGTTGAACAGCAGTGGTGTAGTGGACATTTCTGCCATGTTCCTGACCTTAGGGGAAAAGCTCTCAGCTTTCCCCCATTGAGACTGATATTTGCTGTGGGTTTTTCATAGATGGCTTTGATGATGTTGAGGTATGTACCCTCTATCCCTACACTTTGAAGAGTTTTTATTGAGAAAGGATGCTGTACTTTGTTAAATGCTTTTCCAGCATCTACTGAGAGTATCATATGGTTCTTGTTCTTTCTTTTATTAATGTATTCTATCACATTGATTGATTTGTGGATGTTGAACCAACCTTGCAGCCCAGGGATAAATCCCACTTGGTATATTGTGGTGAATAATCCTTTTAATGTACTGTTGGATCCTATTGGCTAGTATTTTGGTGAGAATTTTTGCATCTGTGTTCATCAAGGATATCGGTCTGTAGTTCTCCTTTTTCATACGGTTTTTGTCTGGCTTTGGGATCAAGGTAATGCTGGCCTCATAAAATGAGTTTGTCAGTTTTCTTTCCATTTCTATTTTTTGGAACAGTTTCAGGAGAATAGGTATTAATTCTTCTTTAAATGTTTGTGGAATTCCCCTCGGAAGCCGTTTGGACCTGGCTTCTTGTTTGTTGGGATATTTTTGATGACTCCTTCAATCTCCTTACTGATTATGGGTCTGTTCAGGTTTTCTACTTCTTCCTGGTTCGGTTTTGGTGTTTATATGTCTCTAGGAATGCATCCATTTCTTCCAGATTGTCCAATTTGCTGATGTATAGTTGCTCATACTATGTTCTTATAATTGTTTGTATTTCTTTGGTGTTGGTTGTAATCTCTCCTCTATCATTCATGATTTTATTTATTTGGGTCCTTTCTCTTTTCTTGTCTGGCCAGGGGTTTATCAATCTTAATTTTTTCAAAGATCCAGCTCCTAGTTTTGTTGATTTGTTCTACTGTGCTTTTGGTTTCTATGTCATTGATTTCTGCTCTGATCTTTTAAAATTTCTCCTCTCCTGCTGACTTTAGGCTTTCTTTGTTGTTTTTTCTCCAGCTTCTTTAGGTGTAGGGTTAGGTTGTATGCTTGAGACCTTTCCTGTTTATTGAGAAGGCTTGTATCACTAGGTACTTTCCTCTCAGTACTGCCTTTGCTGTGTCCCACAGACTTTCAAAACATTTGTGTTTTCATTTATTTTGTTTTCATGACTTTTTCAATTCTTCTTTAATTTTCTGGTTGATCCATTCATTCTTTAGTAGGATGCTCTTTAGCTTCCATGTATTTGAATTCTTTCCAACTTTCCTCTTGTGATTGAGTTCTGGCTTCAGAGCATTCTGGTCTGAAAATAAGCAGGGAATGACCCCAGTCTTTTGGTAACAGTTGAGAACTAATTTGTTACCCAGGATGTGATCTATTCTGGGGAATGTTCCATGTGCACTAGAGAAGAATGTGTATTCTGTTGCTTTGGGGTGGAATGTTCTAAATATATCTGTGATGTCCATCTGGTCCCGTGTGTCATTTAAGGCCTTTATTTCCTTGGTGATATTTTGCCTGGATGATCTGTCCATTTCAGTGAGAAGGGTATTAAAGTCCCCTACTGTTGTCATATTATTGTCAATGTGTTTCTCTGATTTTGTTATTAATTGGTTTATATAGTTTGTTAGGGGCATAGATATTTAAAATTGTTAGATCTTCTTGTTGGGCAGAGCCTTTAAATATTATATAGTGTCCTTCCTTATCTCTTATTAGGGTCTTTGGCTTAAAATCTAATTTATCTGGTATAAGGATTGCCACCCCAGCTTTCTTTTAATGTCCATTAGCATGGTAGATTGTTTTATACCTCCTCACTTTAAATCTGGAGGTGTCTTTGGGTCTAAAATGAGTTTCTCGTAGATGGCATATTGGTGGGTTTTGGGTTTTTTTTTTGTCCCTTCTGATACCTGTGTCTTTTGATTGGGGCATTTAGCACATTTACATTCAGGGTAACTATTGGAAGATATGAATTTAGTGCCATTGTATTGCCTGTAAGGTAACTGTACTGTATATTGTTTCTGTTCCTTTCCGGTCTACTACTTTTAGGCTCTCTCTTTGCTTAGAGGACCCCTTTCAATATTTACTGTAGGGCTCGTTTGGTGTTGCAAATTCTTTTAATGTTTGCTTTTCCTTCAATCTTTTTATCTCTCTTTCTATTTTCAATGGTAGCCTAGCTGGATATAGTATTCTTAGCTACATATTTTTCTCATTTAGTGCTCTGAATACATCATGCCAGTTCTTTCTGGCCTGCCAGGTCTCTGAGGATAAGTCTGCTGTCAATCTAATATTAACTACCATTGCATGTTATAGACTTCTTTTCCTGAGCTGCTTTCAGGATTTTTCTCTTTGTCACTAAGACTTGTAAGTTTAATTAGTAGATGATGGGGTGTGGACCTATTGTTATTGATTTTGAGGGGGGTTCTCTGTGCCTCCTGGATTTTGATTTTTGTTCCCTTGGCCATATTAGGGAAATTCTCTACTATAATTCACTCCAATATGCCTTCTTCTCCTCTCTCACTTTCTTCATTTTCTGGAATCCTAAGTATTCTATTATTGTTTCATCTTATGGTATCACTTATCTCTTGAATTCTCCCTTCATGGTCCAGTAGTTGTTTGGCTCTCTTTTGCTCCAGCTTTTTTATTCTCCATCATTTGGTATTTTATATCACCAATTCTCTCTTCTGCCTCATTTATCCTAGCAGTAAGAGCCTCCATTTTTTGTTGCACCTCATTAATAACTTTTTTTTCAACTCAGTTAGAATTTAGAACTTTTATTTCTCCAGAAAGGAATTTTATTTCTCCAGAATGGGTTTCTCTAATATCTTCCATGCTCTCTTCAAGCCCAGCTAGCACCTTGAGAATTGTCATTCTGAACTCTAGTTCTGACATATCACTAATGTCTGTATTGATTAGGTCCCTAGCTGTCAATACTGCCTCTTCTTCTTTTTTTTTTTTCATGATGAGTTTTTCCACCTTGTCATTTTATCCAGATAAGAATATATGAATGAGAGAATAAAATACTAAAAGGGTGGCAAAGACCCCAGAAAAATGTATTTTAACCAAATCATAAGAGGTCCAAAACTGGGGGGAAAAGAAAGGGGGAAAAATAAAAATAAAATAAAAAATTATATATATGTGTGTATATTTACATTTATATTTATATTTATATTATCTGATTGGTGAATAGAACAGAGCCACCCAGTTGATTATGGGTATATTTTGGTCTCTTAAGAGAAATTACCTTTTAAAATTTTAAGGAAAGAAAAACTTATATATATACAAAGAAAGGGTAAACAGATTAAGGGATGGAATATGACTATAAAGATAAAAACTAAAAAAATTTCTATAAAATGAATTGATAAGTTGGTTGGAAAAATAAAAAAGAAGAGGAGGGAATGTGCTCAGGCTATAGACTAGAACAAAGCCATGTGCTAGATTAGGGTATATTTTGCTCTATTAGAAGAAATTTTATCTCAAAATTTTTTAGAAAAAAAAAACCTATATGTATACAAAAAATAAGGTTAAATACAATGAAGGGATAAAATATACCTATAACACTGAAGTTTTAAAAAGATTTTTTTTTAGAAAGGATTGTTAAGATAAACCAGTTAAAAAATGCTAAAAGAGGAAAGAGGAAAAGTTAAAAATATAGCATAAGAAAAAATAGAAAATTAAAAAAAATTAACTTTGCAAGACTAAAAAAATCATTGGGAAAAAGCCATGAATTCTTTGTGTTGTTTTCCCCTACCTCTGGAGTTTGGCTCTTCTCCTTGATCGGAGAGCTTGGTCTTGGCTGGTTGTTCTTGCTGATCTTCTGCAGGAGGGCCCTGTTGCAGTGATTCTCAAATGTCCTTGTCCAAGGTGGAATTGCACTGCCCTTGCCATGGACCCCTCTAAGTAATCTGCTCAGGTTCACTGTTGGAGCTTTTGTCTTTTGTTCCCTGAACATTTTCCGTAGAGCTTTGGAGGATGGGAAAGAAAGTGGCAGCCTAACAGTCTCTGGCCTGGAGGGACCTGAGAGAGCTCAGGGCCCCACTCCTCACTGTGCCCTCAGAGAAAAGCAGTCAATCCCTCCCATCTCCCTGGTCTCTGGCCATGCTCTATGCTCATCCAGCCTGTGACCAAGCATTTCTGTCTCTGGCACAAGGCCCTGTCTGGAGTCTCCAAACCCAGCAGATTCCTGCTGTACTGCTCCTCCCAGAGCAGGAAGGTAAGTCTCCCCAGATTTGCCACTTGTGGGGTCCCTGCTTGAAAAACAGTGGTTCGACTGTGCCTTGGATCATGGTTTAAGGTAACCCTGATCTGAAAGCTCACTCTTTGGCTCCATCTCTGCAGCCAGCTTCCCTGCTCCAATACCTGGCAGCTCTGCCACACTCAGACACCCCCGATCTTTCTGTGACCCTGTAGGACCTGAGACCACACTGTCCTTGGAGGGCTCCAACCCTGCTTAGCCTCTGGAGTGATATCCCTCAGTGGAGCAAACTTCTAAAAGTTCTGCTTTTGTGCTCCACTGCTCCACCTCTTGCTGGGAGCTGGCCCCTCCCCCTGCTGTCTATCTTCCCATTGCTTTGGATTCACTTCTCCACACATCCTACCTTTCAGAAAGTGGTTAATTTTCTGTTCCAGAATTGCTGCTCTTCTTCTCTTCTACCTTCTATTGAGTTTGTAGGTTTTTGGAATGGTTTGATACCTATCTAGCTGAATCCTGGGATCTGATGTTGTTTCAGTCTGCTATTCCTCCACCATCTTGCCTCTCTCCCCTCCCCCTTGCTTCTTATTGCCATTGTCAGACCATTTGTTTTTCATTCTCTCTAAGCTTTTAAACCTTGACTCTCATGTATTATCCTACCATCCTTCATCTCCTGATCCTAAAGTCCTTCATTTCTGGATTATTTTAGCTACTGGCTTTTTCCTATTCTCTTCAATACTAGTCCTAACTTGGTGATTTCAACACATGTGTAAATAATCCCTCTAAGATTTTGCCTTTTCCACTTTTGGGACTCTTCTTCACTGATTGACATTGTCTTCTACTTTACCCTAACTATTCACTTCCTAGGTAATATCCTAGGCCTTATTGTTTCTGATAACTACAACTACTTTATAATCTTAATTTTATATATCCCACCTTCTGATCACCCCCTCTAGTGTCTTATATTTCTAGTTCACTACCTCTTTGGTACTCAAACTCCATCTATCCATTAATCCCAGCATGGATTTCAGTGTGATTCTTCTGCCTTTTCACTGTTTATTGCTCCCCATGCCTTTATTTTCCTTTTTATGTAAATTAAATTCTATGTTAATTAATTACTCACTCTTGTGCATACATCCCCAAATACCTGGAACCCCTCTCTTGCTTCATTATATTCATTTGTCAAAACTTCAACTCTGATTAAATCTGATTTTCTGTCTGCTCTGCACCTGAATCTAAGCAGGTGCATATACCTGAGCAAAATACAACCACTTGAGTCAGGACCATGACTATCAAGAGGCCCTTAATGCTGACTGAGAAACCAAATGTCTTTTATTGGTCATTCATTGCCTTCTATTCCAGATGATCATTTTATACCTCTGCTCTCCTCAAACCTTGTGGCAGCCATGGTCCCTTTGATCTGTCAAGAGCACCTGTAGGGCACAGGTGATGGTCCTTTTATTTGCTACACATTTGGGTTCATTGTGACATTTGTACCAATGTCAGGCTGTCCCCAGGATGTCTTCTAGCCAGTGGCTGAGTACAGTGGTATACTGGGATTAGACACTCCTGTCTGACTTGGGACTTTTCTTTGGGGAATCTTTATTAGGGATATGCCATTGGCACAGTTAAGACTTTTTTCAGAATTGTACTGCAGTTTGAGGGTCTTCTTACTCAATCCTTTTTTTCTCTCTTCTTTCATTGATAGAATATCTGCATTGCAGTTTGAAGTCTTCTTCCATTATTATTTACAAGTGTTTCTCTAATAACTCCCTTGCACATTTACTTCCATCTTATGTCTATTTCTTGGAGGATCAGAATTAGCCTTGAACATGTGATAGCCAATCTATTAGTAAATCCCTGTGCATGTATACCCCTTCAAACACCACCTTTACTGCTGTCATCAATTCATTTTTCATTATCCCTCCCCTGAATTTTTGTGATATCCTTTAGTTGGTCTCTTTCTTTCAGCTCTTGATTGCCTACAGTCTTTTCTCAATATAGCATACAAAGAGATTCTTTAAAAAGCAAGTGAGCAGTGGCATATAAGAAATAAGTTTCTAGTTTTAACCTAGCTCCTTAATGGGAGAACCCACTTGCATTATGCAACTCATTATCTAAAATGTGACCATTTAAACGGAAAGAACTATGGCCAGAAGTGGCCCTGTGTCTGTATTATTTAACATTTCAGTCAGTCACCTAAATGACATTATAAGGAACATATACATGAGCCTGCACAGGAAGCTTGTCTGGAAGGAAAGCAGTGACTAACATCTGAGAAAATAATCAGCTTGCTGTGACTGTGTCTGATTGGATCTTTTATTAAAGGCAACACAACAAACTTGGCAAGGATAGTACAACAACGATAGGATGGGAAAGTAGTGAACTAGTCGAGATCAAGACTTCACTCTGTCCTCTATTAAGTAAAGACATATTTATTAGATAAATTAATCTTCATAATAATTCTATGACATAGGTAATAGTATCCTTCCTACATTATAGATGAGGAACTGGACTTGGTCAAGAGGTCAAGACTTAACTCTACCATCTTCTAGGTAAATACATATTTGTAAGAAAAATTAATCTCCACAATAACTTTATGAAATAGGTAATAGCATCCTTCCCACTTCATAGATGAGGAGCTGAAGTTGGAGAGTTCAGCACTTTGACAAAGTTATAAGGTTATAAGTGACTGAGCCGGAACTGGAATCCAGGTCTGGTGTGCAGCTGAGCCTTCACTGCTGCTATTTACTGTTTCCTTTGTATACACAAGCTGCCCATGCAGCTTGACACTGAGGTTGGTGTCAGGTCCCGGAGAGCCAAAGACTTAAATTGTTAATTCCAAAACAGGTGACATGAAGAAAATTTTATTTGGAGAACAAAGACTATTATGTCCATTGAGTGTCTATTTTGTGCTTCTGGGTGCTAGGAATGGAGAAGTTCACAAAACACGGTCCCTGCATCAAAACACATAAACATGTGACTACTACTTCTACCACTAGGGAAATGATAGTTTTCCCTCTTGAGTCAACGTTTGCTATGAACACCTGGTCAACTGTCTTAAAATTAGTAACCTACAATAGGCCCCTCTTTGCCTAAGCCAATAAAGTGAATTTTTTCCTACCATAAGTGAGGTTTTCATGCATCAAAAGACTGTATAAGAATGTGAATAGGGACGCCTGGGTGGCACAGTGGGTTAGAGCCTCTGCCTTTGGCTCAGGTCATGATCCCAGGGTCCTGGGATCGAGTCCCGCATCGGGCTCTCTGCTCAGCAGGGAGCCTGCTTCTCCATCTCTCTCTGCCTGCCTTTGCCTACTTGTGATCTCTGTCTGTCAAATAAATAAATAAAAATCTTAAAAAAAAAAGAATGTGAATATTTATTTCCTTTAAAGGTTAATTTCCAAGTTTTCTGAGTGAACTCTATGGCTAATAAAAGTAAAAACAATAAAAAAAAAAAGACAACTCTGCCTTTAGCTAAATAAACATATATATATATATATGTATTTGTTAGATAAATAAATGTACATATGTTTACTATATATATGTGTATATTTAAATCTTGAACATATCACTTACATTTCCAGTTTTTCAATAATAAAGTAGGGATAAAAATGTCCTACCACTCCTATTTGCTAAAGTTTTGTCAAACTCAAACTGTGTTTGCTTTTTTTTTTCCTTAAGATTTATTTATTTATTTGAGAGAGAGAGAGCATAAGTGCGGGAAAGGGAAGAGGGAGAGAATCTTTCAAGCAGAGTCCTCACTGAGTACAGAGCCTGATGTGGGTCTCAATCCCATAGCCCATAAGATCATGACCTGAGCTAAAACCAAGATCTGGAAGCTCAACTGACTGAGCCACTCAGGTGTCCTTGCTTGTTTGGGTTTTAAAACAAAAACATGAAAAACATGCTTTCCAGAGACTATATCTTCAACTCTTCGTTGTAGATTTTGTTCAGGAGAAATAAAAATAATGTCTGTGTAGGGGAACCATAAGATTACGGTTTATTACCTCTGTTGGACATTAGCCAGTTTTGTATCTGATCCAGCAATCTAACAAATTGCAATAAGTCTAATTTTTAAAAAAGTCAGTCATGTCATTTTACTCAGCTTTACAATGTCTTAAAAATTCCCTACAACTTTGGCCTGCTTTGCTTTATTGCATAACTGATAGACTCTGCTTCAGCCACCCTGGACTCTTAGCTGATTTCTACCCAAGCCAAGCACATTTCTACTTTAGGGCCCTTGTGCTGGCTATTGCCTCTGCCTGGAATCCCCTTCTAGATGAATCCCTTAATTTCTTAAAGTTTTTGTTTAAATCTATCTTTGTTACAAGGCCCATTGTCCAATCCTATTTAAAATTGCAGTGCCCTCAACATTTTGATCACTTCCATACACTATTCTTTTTCTTTTTTTCCCTCCTGGAAATTTTCATCTCTTAACTTTTTACAAAATTTATTTTTCTGTTTATTATATGTCTAAATTGTACAAAAATTTCATGAGAGTGGGCTCTTGTGTCTTCAGTAAAAAGACATGTTCCATCATTTTTAAATGATGATGCCTAGAAGGAAAACATGAAGGTTGGCACACAGCACTGGAATCAAGTCTAATAACTGAGAAAAAAGGAAGATCCTAAGACATCTTGTGTTTAAAAGAATGTCCCCCGGGATGGGGAATTTTCACTTCTCAAATATGGGAGTGCTGTCAGTAGGAAAGTTATAAGCAACAGAACTTGGCATCTCTGGCCTTTGTCAAGGCCTGGAGTCGTTCCACATGTCTGCGGACCTCAGGTTAATGCATTCCAGCAGTGGACTTAACCTAAAACTTGCGACTGCACCATGCCTGGTAAGAGTAAAAGCTCCCATCTTCTAATGGTGGGGTGTGTGAACTCTTATTTTAACTTAATACCCTTGTGACTATTCTAAGCAAGAGCCATGATGAAAAAGAAAACTGGTTTAATTTATGTACAAAATCAAGGGTGCTAGTTCTCAGAGGAGATTCATGTCCTGTCAGGGCTTAAGAGTATGTTTCACAGTTACTCTCTTCCCAGAGGTTCTGGGGTCGGCTTCCCTGGGCGATTGAAGGATGCATGCAGGCCATCTACAGGGCCCCCAGTTTCTAGGCAGCCCTCTTCACATTTCCAGATTCTTGGATTTCAAAAAGCCAATAATTTTCAGGATGAAGTCAGTGCTGGGAAATTCATGGCTGATTTTCAGCACACAAATTTATTTCTATCTTGCTAAAAGCATTTTTTAGGAAAAATCTAGCATTTCAGAATTGATGACAGGAGTTATTCTGGCCACGTGGAGTATCCTCAGACCCTAATTCTGAGCCAGAAAGGCACACTGCTTTTCTGAGACTGCCCAGGATCTCTTTGTAGATTCTTGTTCGACTCCTTGCAATCTTCATCTCCAAATCCCCACCTTCTGCCAATTTCTCAGCTAATTGGCAAAGGTTATGTTTAACATTTTCTGCTCCACACTCATGCCATGTCTTTATTATCTGTTTGTTGTCTTTCTTCTCCACTTTGTTTTAAAGAAAAAAGAGTCATGGAGATATTTCTCAACTATAATCTGATTTGCAACGTTTTACTTTCTTTCATAAGATCTTAGAGGGGCTCATAATCCAATTTCCACATCTACAAATCTTTTCTCGTTGTTGGTATTTTTTTTAAATTTGCTCCACTTCCCCTCATTCAATTTCTTCTTCCCTGTTCCTATCTCCCTGGCACTTCCTTGGTGAGACATCTTTTCCTCACTTTCTCATCTTCTTTCTTGATTTGGGCTTCCTTTTCTCCTTAGCACCTCAGACTCCTAGAGGGTTGGAAGAGGCAGGTCTTTAGAGAACATCTGCTTCAGAAATCTCATTTTTTAAAATAATTTTTTATTTTTTTAAATAAACATATTTTTTATCCCCAGGGATACAGGTCTGTGAATTGCCAGGTTTACACACTTCACAGCACTCACCATAGCACATACCCTCCCCAATGTCCATAACCCCATCCCCCTTCTCCCCACCCCCCTCCCCCCAGCAACCCTCAGTTTGTTTTGTGAGATTAAGAGTCACTTATGGTTTGTCTCCCTCCCAATCCCATCTTGTTTCATTTATTCTTCTCCTACCCCCTTAACCCCCCATGTTGCATCTCCACTTCCTTATATCAGGGAGATCATATGATAGTTGTGTTTCTCCAGTTGACTTATTTCACTAAGCATGATACCCTCTAATTCTATCCACATCGTCGCAAATGGCAAGATTTCATTTCTTTTGATGGCTGCATAGTATTCCATTGTATATATATACCACATCTTCTTTATTCATTCATCTGTTGATAGACATCCAGGTTCTTTCCATAGTTTGGCTATTGTAGACATTGCTGCTATAAACATTCAGGTGTATGTGCCCCTTCAGATCACTACGTTTGTATCTTTAGGGTAAATACCCAGTAGTGCTATTGCTGGGTCATAGGGTAGTTCTATTTTCAACATTTTGAGGAACCTCCATGTTGTATCACCTCACACCAGTCAGAATGGCTAAAATTAACAAGTCAGGAAATGACAGATGCTGGCAAGGATGTGGAGAAAGGGGAACCCTCCTACATTGTTGGTGGGAATGCAAGCTGGTGCAACCACTCTAGAAATCTCATTTTTAAGGTGAAGATGCTTAAGCCCAGAAAGGCAGCATAATTTACCCAAAAGTTCATAGCAAGACAGAGGCAGGAATGAGTCACATCCTTGGATTCCAGGGGCTGTGCTCCTCAGTGCTGGGCTATTCCTTCTTTTGTTTCCCTCACAGAGCCTACTGATTGCCAGCTCAGGGCCACACTTAACCTATGGACAAGTTTTGTTGAACTGCATATAGGTTAAAAATTTTTAATATTAAAAAAATGGAGGATTTCAGATAAGATCTGGAGATAGACAGCAGAGAGATTAAGAAAGAGCCCGACTCACTGAAAGAGAGTATGCTGAGTGAAATAAGTCAAGCAGAGAGAGTCAATTATCATATGGTTTCACTTATTTGTGGAGCATAACAAATAACATGGAGGACATAGGGAGATGGAGAGGAGAAGGGAGTTGAGGGAAATTGGAAGGGGAGATGAACCATGAGAGACTCTGAAAAACAATCTGAGGGTTTTTAAGGAGTTGGGGTGGGAGGTTGGGGGAATCAGGTGGTGGGTATTAGAGAGGGCACGTATTGCATGGAGCACTGGGTGTGGTGTATAAACAATGAATTCTATTATGCTGAAAAGAAATTAAAAAAACAAAACAAAACAAAAAAAAAAACAAGAAAGAAAGCGCCTGACTCTTAGAGGTGAGAATCCCAGTTCAAATTGCAGTTAGACTTCTTACCACCTACTATGGCAAAGTTAAAGGTCAAATTACCCTTTATTTTCTTTATCTATAAAACAGGGTTAACGTAGTCCTTACCTTATTGTTAGACGAATAAATGGTGATTTATGTAAAGGACTTAAAATAGTGCCTTGTACTTAGCAAGTGCTATATGTGTCTCTTATGTACCTTTTATCGTCATGGTCATGCTGTGGTGTTTTCTATTCTCAACCAGGAGGTTATGCACCTCTGTGGACCTTCCTGGCTATACCCTCTGGCGTCTGAGGTCTCCAACAATACCCTTCAGGAACAGTGAAATTTTGAAAACTTACTCTTACCAGGAGGGAAAACTGTCTGAATTTTAAAAAGTATGAAATAGTATTAAGAAAGCGGAAATGTACTTGTGTCACTTCAGATATGCAGAATAACACCATGGTTGAGGAGGGATGCTGAGCTAGGCTGTAGGTATGAGAGCAGTGTGTTTCAAATTCCAGGTGTAGACTCTAATAGAAAGGGAAACCAATTCAGGAAGGTGTGTCTAGAATTTTAAAAAAGTGAAAAATAGGTATGTTCGGTTATGTTCTACATAAGGGAAAAATTATTTTGTGAAATCCTTTTCATTTGCATATTCATGTGTGTATTGGGATAGGATGTAAAATGCATTTCTTACTGTGAGTCCTCATTAAAAGTTAGCTACTATGCTAAGGAATCTTGTATTTTAATAATTAGATGGGAATAATTCTTTTTTTTGATAGGAATAATTCTGAGTAGGCATATTAATTGATTTAATAGAATATGTCCTCTAAATTCTTTTTTTCCTCTAAATTGTTTTTTAAAAGAAGGCTCTTCTTTTTGTTATTTATTTGCTTAACAAGTCATTTTATCAAAGGTTCAGGAAAATTCCAATACCAAAGACTTGCATAAAAGACTTGCTCTCTAGCAGATTTGCTGAGTTGATCTAATCATAACATATTCTCAACAGTAATCATATCTTTGTATAGTAAATGCTTTTTCTGGGTGTTGCCCACATACGTAAGGAAAGTTTTATGTCTTATATTGTTAGTATAGTGGAGAAGATTTACCTGCTACAGTTATTTATTCTACCATTAAGTGCAATTTCCTCATCCCATTTCAATCATGACTCGCGAAGGCCCTCCTTCTGCCTACCTGGCAACATATACTGTAAACATACTCTGTGCTGAACTTCCGTGATGTCCCGCATTCTTCTCAGGCCTTAAAGGCTGTCATTTAAATATACTATAGCTTGATTTCACTTTTTTTTTTTTAAGATTTTATTTATTCATTTGACAGAGAGAGATCACAAGTAGGCAGAAAGGCAGGCAGAGACAGGGGAGGGGGAAGCAGGCTCCCTGCTGAGCAGAGAGCCCCAGGTGGGACTCCATCCCAGGACCCTGAGATCATGACCTGAGCTGAAGGCAGAAGCTTTAATCCACTGGGCCACCCAGGCGCCCCTTGATTTCACTTTTATAAATGGAGGTAAGGTAAGGACACTCTGACGAAGTCTTCCAAGTGGACCATGAGGCTACTTTAAACTTCTACCTCCAAACTGAGTCCTGGAGGCACTCCCTCAGATAAAACAAATTAACTAACTCTTCCCAAAATGTATACTTATTTCAGATGCCTGTGCTGCTGTTTAGATATACATATTATAAAACACATAAAAATAAAAACAGAAAAGGATGAGATGAAATAAATCATACCTAAAATAACTTTTAAATGATAGAAGTAATTATCTTGCCAATAATAGTATTTTTGTCTTAAATATTTTTACTCTTTTTGAAACAATGTAAGATTGAGAATCTAAATCTTAGTTCCAAGACTTCATTTCAAAGATTTTATTTTAGTGTCACAATGTTGTAGATGAAAACGATGCCTCACCTTGATGTATGATACAAATGAGGAAGTATGTCATTAGTTGTTACAGTTTTATGTGATGCTCATTTTAAAATCTCTTATATCATCAGTTATGCTAAAGTTTTGTTGAAATTCATTTTGTAATATCCATCTTCTCGTGACAATCAGTCTTTTAAAATTCATTATAATAGATTCAATACCTACTGAAAAACTTCATTTGGAGGATTTTTATCTGGGATAAATAATTCTGTTCCCATGTTTTAGAATGTGTAGATAGGAAAGCTGTTGTAGGTGATACACAGTATTTATAGCAACACAGACCATAATGATGAATATATTTCTTAATATTCAGTTTCTTTTGAAAATAAGTCATTTCTTCACTTAGAACTGAAGTAACACATTTTTAAATTTATCAACAATGCTTATTTTAAAAACAGATCTCTTTAATGCCCATTCTGATGCTTTAGGTATGTTATTTTATTTTACTTTATATTTTCAGAGTTTCAAGATTCATTGTTTATGCACCACCTCCAGTGCTCCATGTAATATGTGCCCTGCTTAATACCCACCACCAGACTCACACAGTGCCCCCTCCGCTCCCCTCCAAAACCCTCAGTTTGTTTCTCAGAGTCCACAGTCTCTCATGGTTTGTCTTCCCCTCTGATTTCTCCCAATTCACTTCTCCTCTCCATCACCCCATGTCCTCTGTGTTATTCCTTATGCTCCACAAGTAAGTGAAACCATATGATAACTGACTCTCTCTGCTTGACTTATTTCACTCAGCATAATCTCCTCCAGTCCTGTCCCTGTTGATACAAAAGTTGGGTATTCATCCTTCTGATGGAGGCATAAGATATGATTCATAGGTATGTTGATTAATAATGTTAAGGAGGTGAATGTCACAGATTTCATGAAGTGGAAGAATGATAATTCTTCCACCAGGGAAATCTTGACAACTATGTTTTTTCTAACAGCAGTAGGAAATCAACCATGGTTGTTAACTTTTTAAAATGCAAACACTGCCTTTATTCACTGTATTGCTGTGTGGAAACTCACCATTGTCCGCTTTCCCACAGAACATTCTATAAGAAGCAGTCATGGTTTCTAGGTGAGGGCAAGTGGATAGTGTTTTCTGGGGTCATGAAACGGCACTTTTAATTTGAAGAGACAGATTTTGTTTACTTATTTATTAAAAAAAATTATCTACTAGGGTGATTTCTACTGATAGTCACATGCCATTAAAGAAAAGTTCAGCAAATTTGGATTGCTTTTCTTTTTGTAAAAGAAACATGGGTATCTCATCAGTAAATCTGGTATCGTTTCAGGGCTTTGCTATGGATAACCAGGAGAATTTTCTGAAGCATAAAAGTTTTTCATGGTTACTCCTCATCTCACTACAAAGTATTGTGGAGATCTTGTTTTTGTAAAGACAGTCACAACAATGATGTTTTGTAGTACTTTGTATACTTCTGTTTCATCTTCTTTGTTGTAATTGCTTGTTTTTGAATGATAGAGCACATAAATTTCATGTAATTTGTTCTACCCATAACTTAATCTGGCATTATTATTTTTATTACATTCAAAGCTTCTACTCCATCAATTAAGTATTTTCATATATATGATAGAGAAGAGAAGTAATCTACTAAGTAAAATAAGGCTTTGAATACACTTTTCCTTTGTTGTTTGCAAGAAAATTAGTGCTTCATATATGTCATTATTGGAAAAAAATCTAGGAAGTAAGCATTGACCTCTGAAAAACAGATACACTTTTACCCAATTGTATAGCCAACTTCCCACACTGGCTGGTACTTAGTTATTCAAATCTGCAATGTTCTTCCATCTTCCAAAAGCATTTTCTCACAAGAGAATATATTTTCATTTATAACCGTATTACTTACCAGGTATTTTTTTCAGCTGTTTTTACTCTATGAAGGACAATGTTTCCCAATGTATATGGTTTTACTTTAGTCTTTAAGTAAGATTTTTTCCTTTTTTTTTCTTTTCTTTTCCTTTCTCTCTCTCTCTCTTTCTTTCTTAGAGAATGAGAGTTCACATGGGTGCATGAGAGGGTAAGAAGGGGGCAGAGGGAGAAGGAGAGAGAGAATCTTAAACAGGCTAAACACCCAGCTTGGAGCTGGACAAGGGGCTTGATCCCATGGCTCTGAGATCATGACCTGAGCCAAAATCAGGAGTTGGATACTCAACCTATTGGGCCACCTGGATGCCCCTTAAGTAGGAAATTTAATACACATTACATATTTAGTGGATTATTATAAAAGCCTGGGTTAACTCTCACATGGTATTTTGAACTATTACTAAAAAGAATGCTGACATCTGTCTTCATGTTCTGCAGGATTAGTGTGTTTTCAAACCATCATTAACAAAGTACAGTTTCTACTTAGGGCAAGGTTAATATTTAAAGAAAGATTTATGATATATATATTTCATAGTCTTGATAATTTTATATTTGGGGCAAATTCTTGTTAGGTTAATTGCCATGGCTTTTATCTCCTAATAAAGCTGACAACTCACTTGAAATAAAAGTATAATGTCTAACATTGTCTTATTTCCTTACATTATTTGAAGCAACACATTTAAAACGTTTTCCTTAACTTTATAATGGAATTTTGCAAACATATAGAAAAATAGAGAGGAAAAATATAATCAAACTGACATACCTATTACCCAGTTTCAGTAATTATTACTGTATGGTGTATCTTGTTTCATCTATATACTCCTACTCACCCTCCCCTCAGACTGTTTTATTTTCTATTTATTTACTAATATTTTACCAGCTCTTTTATGATTTTCTTTTATTTTTTGCTCATTTGTGTTTCTTTTTATTGAATAAATTTAACATGTAACATTGTATAAATTTAAGGAGTCCAATGTGTTACTTTGATATATTTATATGTTGTAATGTGATTACTGTTGCAGTGATATTTATCCCATTACTCAATTATAGTACATATTGTCTATATTTATTATACTGTACATTAAATAGATTATTTACTACTCATGGCAAGTTTGTACGCTTAAAGTGTATTAATCTTACCTTTTCTCACATTTTATGTTCCAGTAATCACTATTTTACTATTCTTTTTTTTTAAATGGATTTGGCTTTTTTAGATTCCACATGTAAGTGATATCATATACTGCTTCTCTCTTTCTGACTTTTCTTACTTAGCATAATTTGCTCAAGATTCATCCATGTTGTCACAAAAGGTAGGAAATCTGCCTTTCTCATGGCTAAATAATATTCTACTGTGTGTGTGTGTGTGTGTGTGTGTGTATGTTTGGGCACATACTACATCTTCTTTACCCATTCATCCATTGATGGACATTAGTTGTTTGTATATCTTGGCTATTGTAATCTAATGCTGCAATTAACATGGGAGTGCACATAACTTTTCAAAATACTGTTTTCTTTTCCTTGGGGTATATACTCAGAAATGTAATTCCTGGATTGTGTGGTAGATCTATTTATAATATTTTGAGGAAACTTCATACTGTTTTCATAGTGATTAGACCAGTTTACATTTACAGCAACAGTGTATAGGGGTTCCCATATCATCAAAACCTCACCAGCACCTATTATCTCGTTCTGATGATAGCTGTTCTGATAGGTGTGAGGTGATCTTACTGTAGTTTTGATTTGCATTTCCCTGATGGGTAGTGATGCTGAACATCTTTTAATGTGCCCGTTGGCCATTTTGATGTCCTTTTACCTCAGAATGTTTTAATGACATATCTTTTTATTCATACTTCAGTAAGTACTTCTAAAAATGACTACAATACTAAAAGCATAAAAATTAACAATATATTTTAAATATTTAGTGTGCAAATTTCTGTGTTTCATAATTTTATTTTTAATTTTGAAGATTAATGAATTAAAAAGATATATTTTGAGAGCATACTCTACAATACTTTGGTTGAATGTAGGGAAAAAGAGAAAAGAAGAGTTTAAAGACAAAACTCAATTTTCTGGGTGAGTGGAGGTGTTGTTACAATGAAATAAAGAATGTAGAGGTGGTTAGAGTGAAAAAGGATCAGACATGTGGAAATGCTAAAATGCAAATGACAAGTTGACATTCGGACGAATGAATCTTGAACTCGAAAAGGGGGCATGGCTTAGAGACAAGTTTGGGAATAGATGTAGCATATATAATACTTAAAGCTGTGAAAATAAGAGACAAATTAAGGTGGGACTATAAAATAAAAAAAAATAGGAATGCTCAGAATGAGACTGGCTAATGGTAACTTCCTTAAGGAGAATGAAGAGAAGGGATCAGATATACTAGAAGAATTGAGGGTGTAGTACAGAAGAAACCCAGAATGAGAGGCTTCAAGAAAGCAGGAAGGGGTCAACAGTTTTGGATACCACTGAGTGGTTTTAAGCAACAAGGATAAAAAACAAACAAACAAACAAAAAACCCAAAACAACAACAACAACAAAAAACCCAAAACAAAAAACAAACAAAACAAAACAAAACAACAACAACAAAAGAATAAATGGGATGTGGCCATACTGGGTTCTTTCTCATTCCAAAGTGATAGAAATGAATGATGAACTCCCCGGGTCAAAAGTCCACACTTGCTGGAATATTTGTTCAGAAATGAGAAATGTTATATATATTTTCATACATGGATTGTGTCTGTTTAAGAAAATTATTAAACATTATTTTAATAAAAAAACAAACCAAAAAACAAAAAACAAAAAACCTCAACCAGTTTGAGACCCTGCTCCTCCATTTCCATGCTTTCTGCTGCTGAGAGAGTCACCTAACATGAGTCTCAATTTCATCTCCTATGAAATGTCTGTGGTTACAAAAGGTGGAGTTGAATGGTGGGGAAGGAAGGGCTGTGGTTTAGGAAGTGCCATGCATTTCCTCCAGCACTGTAAGATGGTTCAGTGTGGAGGCGAGTGTGCAACAGATGATCGCCTACCAACTCCGATCTGTGAGGGGTGAAGGTATGTATAATAGTTAACCTCATATGACAGAGGAAAGGATTTTCTGACTCTGTAGACTACCAAGCACTAGGTAAATAGAAGGTGTTATTTCTGTTTACTGACTATAAATGTGAAAGAGCATTTTTATTGTATGGTTGTAGTAGCAGTGCTGTAAGAAAATGCAAGACAGCATTGTCAAGGCTGACCCTGAATGTTGGTGTATCAGCACTCTAGCAGTTTAGAGGTCCCTGAAATTTTGAGATTTGCTTGCCTCCAGTGTAATTAAGTGATAGCCACTAAGAAATTTTGTCTCATCCTCAAACTGCAGAGCTATCTGGAAATTATATGTAATCTGAGATCCCTGTTTTGGTGGTCAAGTCAGGACCCTCTACACACATCTTCTTAGCATGATTCTCAAAACCCTTCCCTCCTTGTCCCCATCACTTAATGCTGTCAAGGGGAGATAAAGGAAAGAGGAGAAGGATCCACATTCTCCAGGCTCTTGCCATGGAGATGGTGTCGAGGCCCCAGCCTCTTGTTAAAGCCTCCTGCCGAGAGAAAACACGGGGTCTCAAGAAGTAATCCCATGCATTAAGAAAGCAACTCCAAAGGACCTCTACATCAAGAACTCAGTCAGATGTGCTTCTCAAGTGCAAGAACTTGACTCTGGGTCATCCCAGCGAACCTCACATGCAGTGCAAATGCACAATGGATGCTGTTA
The DNA here is from genome assembly GCF_011764305.1 of Mustela putorius furo. Taxonomy (NCBI): domain Eukaryota; kingdom Metazoa; phylum Chordata; class Mammalia; order Carnivora; family Mustelidae; genus Mustela; species Mustela putorius. The sequence goes on from NW_025421987.1 coordinate 28,594,773, forward strand.
AAATGGAAAAAGGACAGACTCAGCCATTTAGGTCGTGTGCATTCATGGGAGGCCAGGCCAGTTTTTGCCACTGGTTTATGGTGTCAGCTCAAACAGATGATTTTGTGGATGCTGTCAATCACCTTGTCCCCCAAATTACTGCCTTTTTTGAGATGATTACAATTCTGTCTTTGGAATTCTACTCTTTAATAAGCCATGTTCTCTGACAAAATCCACATGTGTCCAGGAGACCAAAATTGCTTCGTCAGATTCTTCTATCTTATTGAATTCGAATTCTTTGGATCTTCCTGAGAGCTGAGTTTAAGTAGGGATATTGACAAGAGAAAAAGTGGGAGTGATGGACAGAGGGACAAATGGTAGCTACCAAAAATCTAATTTTACATAACTTACACTTGTGCCTACAGCTGGTCTTAATTGATACTTTGACAAAGCAAGTATCCAAATAGAATGTTTATTCCCTCTCATTCTTCTTCTTTTTTTTTTCTTCATTACTTATACTTCAACGTGAATACATAGAGTGAGTCAAATACCATATACACTGGCAGTCACATATGCTTAATACGGTTATACCTAAATGCATAAAGAGGATGCAGGAATGTTTTTTGGTCTCACACTCCCAACTCCATGTGACCGAATGAAAAGCACACTAACATGAGCAAACATGAAGCTCCAGAACTTCAGGTGGGTGACATACTCAATTAACAACATCCAGGCAAAAAAATAAACATAAGCACTCCGGTATCAGGCATTAATGAATGTAATTTCTGGTTTCAGAGATTTTCATATTTTATTTTATAACACTGGATCAACATCCATTCACTTAGTAGGGTCTAGGTGAAGGATAGACAAAGAAGGCATCAATATACTATCTTTTTCATTTGCTCAATGTGCCCGCCAAATTAGATAGTATTTCTGAGCTTGGTCTGCCCCCTAGTGGCAACATGTAATAATGAGCACATTTGAAATCCACTTAAAAGCTTTGCTGTGGGAATCCTGCTATCATTTTTTCTTAAAACTGGAAGAAACTTTAGAGATGATCAACTTGGCAAACTTTACACCTGCTACCCCATTCTTACAGATGAGACTAAGATCCAGAAATTTTGGGTGATATGATCAAGTTTGAAGAGCTAATTGATGATAGAGTCACTAATGATAGAATCCAGGGTTTCAATTTCCAAGCTATTATGGCAATGTGATCAGAGAAAAACACATATGCAAATAGGTAAGAGTGTTGCTAAGGATAAGCTTAGATATGTAAATGTAATGGCTTTCACAATACTATGAGTCAAAAGCAACAAAACAATTTCTGCCCAATATCTAAGTATTTTAGTTCAACGTATATGGAGTAATCTGAGTCAAAATGACTGCTTCATTTTAGCTACTTAAACGGTGAATGTCTTTGATATTTTAAATTTTGAATCAGCTATTTAGAACCATCATGGCAATAATCATCAAACAGAGGTAATTCTAATGATTTAATCAGAACAACATTCAGTCATCCAATTCAATATTCAGCCCCAGATCTTGGGATAAGATATAAGTCCTTGTACTTAATTCCCAAATCTTTGATTCAATTGCATGTGGTGTAAAGTGAAGAAAAGCAGGCCTCAAGTTTTAGCAGACCTGGGTTAGAATTCTGGTTCATCAGTGTATTAATTTCTATTGCTGCTCTAATGTACTTCCACAAACCGAGTAGGTTAAAGCAGACAAATTAAATCTGTGTACAGATCTGTGTTACATCTCTGGAGGTTACAATTCCAATTCCAAAATGAGTCTTAGAGGGCAACAAGATGTCAGCAGAGCTCGTTCCTTCTACTGGCTCCAGGAGAGAATCCATTTCTTGCCTCGTCTATTTCTAGAGGTTGCTAGCATTCTTTGGCTCCTGACTATATCACTCCAGTCTCTGCTTCCAGGGTCATATCAACTTTCCTTCTTCTGCAATCAGATTTCTTTTTTTAAGGTTACATGTAATTGCTTCTAGACAGCTCAATAATTTAGGATAATCTTCCCATCTTGAGTTTCTTAGTTTAATCATACTTACAATATCCCTTTTGCCCAATATTCACAGGTTCTTCGCGTGAGGAATAGACATCTTTGGGGGCCATGATTTGGACAGCCACAGTCTCTTACCAGCTGTGTGAGCCGGGTCTAATCACCTTAACCTCCCACATAGAATTAGTTGTGGGGATTAGAATACAAGATAGATAAAAGGTATCTAGCAAGCTACATGATATTCAATAGATGCTCAATGATGTTTCCTGCCTGTTCCTCAGTTTTGTGGATAGATAAAAGTTCTAGCTGAGCACTATGCACATAAGAAAGGTGATTTACATTCAGTGTAGTGCCAGATGTGGTTTCTGGGAATGGAATTACCATGTGGTGAGTGAACCAGCCAGCAAAAATCCCTGAATTGTCGTGTATCTCAGTCTAGTGTTTCCCAAGCTATGGACTCCTCTCTCCAGCCTCCCAAATAACTCATCTTACATTCTGATTTTGGAGGCTTGGTTACTTCCTTTATCCCATTTCCCATCTCTTAGTTTGCATGTATAAAAAATTCACTGGTGGTAATCAAATTAATTTTCTTTAAAATAATTATATCCTCTGGCAATCAGTTACATAAGTCTGCCAGATGGCACATAAAGTGTGTGCTAAATGGAATGAGCATTATATTAAAGTTTACCCTGTTGTACTGTTTCTTCTCTGCCAAGGGCTTGGTCTACCTGGGAGAGAGAATTTAAAATTGTACCATTGCAATTTGCCTATGTATGCTTTGCTTTCCTCTTTTTATCATTCTTCTTCAACACGGACTTAGAGAGGATGGAAAATGTAGAACGCAGTTTCTTTGACTCAAGATGATTCCTTGACTATCATTCTGGAGGCCTTACTCTTGAAATCTCTCTGGGTGAGGCCAGGAATACAGGCTGTGACCTGGCTGTTAGAAAGATGAATGGGGTTTTCAGAAGTAGTCTTCTCAAGCACCACGAAGCTCACAATTTTTAAGTTTCATACCCTTCAAATGGGCTAACACTGTGTTTTTTTGATGGTAATATCTATCATTATGTAGGCTATTGCATGTATGGTTCCAGATATTTTGGTGACCCATCAGCTCCCTGAGGGCATTTCTCCATGGAAGAAACTAATATCTGGGGGGAAAAAATGAGGGAAGAAAGGCTGAAATGCATTGCTCTTAAAAAATTTTTCCCTCTGGGGACACCTGGGTGGCTCAGTGGGTTAAGCCTCTGCCTTCGGCTCAGGTCATGGTCCCAGGGTCTTGGGATCAAGCCCTGCATCAGGCTCTCTGCTCAGCAGGGAGCCTGCTTCCTTCTCTCTCTGCCTGCCTCTCTGCCTACTAGTGATCATTGTCTGTCAAATAAATAAATAAAATCTTAAAAAAATTTTTTTTTTCCCTCTGAATCAAACCATTATTTCTTATCCTAAACTACTCTGGACATTGTTTCATGTGACTGCTTTTATTTACCCTGATGATGGGCCTCTCTTTTTTCAGAGGGTTGCAAGATTTGCATTAAAAATTTCTTCCAGTGGCTCTGTGCCCAGCTGGTTGTATGACTATAGCCAAGTTGTTGAAAGTACCTCAGTCCTACACGTAGAATGAGAGATCTGGAACTAGGGGATCTGAGAAAATATGTTTGCTCAAATATTCTGGGATTCTATGTTTTAATGATTTTGTCAGTGGCAAAGGTAACTTCATGCTGGAAAAAAGAAAGTCATAATAAATATGGGGAAGGAGTAAGGGTTGGACAGGCAGGTGAAATGACCTGGAGAGAAAGGAGACAAGGGGACAGAACAGTTCATAGAGTCTCTACTGGAGATTCTGGCCCAGAACTAAGTTCCTAGGGCCATATCACCCGTCTTTCCCTTGTTGTGCTTTGTATTTCAGATTTATAACATCACCCTTAAGATTTTTCTCAGCTCAAAATTCTTTTTGAATTCTTTTACTCCCTATTACTACATTTCTGTTTGACTTTTCTGCAGGTTAGATCCAAGAGTCTACTCTGAGCCACACTTATGTGTTAGCACCGGCTTCTGTTTCTTCTGTCATTTCTTGGTGCTTTATGTTTTGTGTGCTTCTGTGCAGCAGAAATTCCTGCAAAGATCAAAATATTCTCAAGATAGAGTTTTAAATAGTAAATACTGGAAACCTAAGACCAATTTTATCAGTCATTGCTAAATCAGCATGTTCAGAATATGTAATTCTAGCCCTGGGCAGAACTTGTTCGTTTTCCATAGCTATATGGAAAGCCTGCCCAATGAAAAATAGGAGTGTTTTTCAGCCACAAAAGCCTGAACAGACAGATCTGCAATTATAGATCGGGGAAAAGCCTGCACAGATTACGTATTACAGGGAAGCCAGACTTGTAGTTGACTCTTTATCCACTGGGTGGAGGTAGAGGAGCACAGAAAATAAACATCTTGGGCTTTTAATTAAGGTTACTGTGTAGAAGCTGAAGGGGAAGCTGATCAGTCATTAGGTAAGACCCACAGGAAAAATTTATGGAAATCATACCTTCAAACACTAGTGGAAAACATTGGCTTGAGGCATAAAGCTGTTTGTAAGACCTTTGATTTTATGTGAAAATGACATTCCTCTATCATCATCAAATAGCAGTCCCTACCTTTGCCTGATTTTGGCATCTTTTTTAGCTTTTTTTACAGGTGGATCTACTAATGGGCTTCACATTCAGCCCATTCCAGCCCCAGGTCCGGAGGAAGTCCTTCCGGGAGCAGGAAGGATAGCAGTCGCATCTGTGCAGGTGCTTTTGATCAGCAGAGTTGAGGTCATATATTTGAAAGGGTTGGGGGGGGGGTCCAGCTTCTCAGGTGAAATAAATTGCTGCCTTTCCCCATGATTCGTATGGTGAAGAACTCATCAGGTAGGAAAAGGATTTAGATGCTGGTTCAGGCAACAAATCCCAATACTGGAATATGGACCAAGACTAACTTCAGGTGGTCAACCATAACTGGTAAGACCCTTAAGCGCTAACTAGTCCCTCTCAAATTTTTCCTTTCTTCCTTTTTTCTCCTCCTTCCTTCTCCCCCCTCCCCTTATCTTTCTATCTCTAATCTTCCTTCTCTCCTCTCTCTTCTCCTCTCCACCCTCCCTTTCTTCCATTCTCTTTTATTTCTCTTCTTCTTCTTTTTTTTTTTTTTTTAAAGATTTTATTTATTTATTTGACAGACAGAGATCACGAGTAGGCAGAGAAGCAGGCAGAGAGAAAGGGAAGCAGGCTCCCTGCAGAGCAGAAAGCCCAATGTGGGGCTTGATCCCAAGATCCTGGGATCATGACCTGAACCGAAGGCAGCGGCTTTAACCCATTGAGCCACCCAGAGCTCCTTTTTTCCTTTTCTTTACTGTTCTGAAGATCCTAAATCTGGAACTCAATCCAGCACTGGATTCTCTAACTCCGTTCTCTTTTTTATTTTACCTCACCTATGATTCTACTTGGTCCTTGTGTGGGGCTCGAGCTGGTGACGGAAGTCTTGGGAAGACCTCCCACCCCCACGCCACTTCAAACCCCTCAGATTGCTTTTCAGAGTCCATAGTCTCTCCATGTGTGTTTTAATATATTAAAATGTATTTAGTTATGTTGCCATTGAGCATAATTGCTCCAAGAAGATTTATCATGTTTATCCAATGCCTCTAAGTCCTTTTGGCCAAATCAACAGTTACCCTCACATCTGCATTTCCCAGTTAAGCTTAGGGAGGAGCAGTGGTAAAGATGGTAGGCTTTGGGGTCGGACTGAACTGGGTTTACTGCAGCTATTCCAGCTTACTAGTGTGTATGTGTAGGCACAACCAGACCTTCCCCCAACCTCATTTTTCCTATACGTAAATGGGCATCATTGTGCCCACATAAGATTAGTGTGAGGATTAAATAATAGAATGTGCACAAAAGGGTAGAACACGTATCGAGCACTTGGTGTAGTACCAGGTACACGGTAAACACACTTAATATACATTCTCTATCATTAATATGAACAAGCCATTAGGTACCACACTGAACCATCCATTTGTCCTCATTGACCTCATGTGAAGTTGGTCTGGTCTTTTCGATAACACCAAGTTAAAATATGGCTGCTTCTAATGCGATAGCAACCTAGAACATATCATAATTGCTGTAATATTGTCCTGTGTTTGTGTCTCCTTTGGTAAGGCAACCTACATGAAAAAAACTTTTTCAGTTTAGGGGAAAGGGTTGCGGGTAGGGTGAGGACAGGGTATATTTTTTACTCCCATACCTTAACTATTTGGGTCAGAAATGACTGGGTGATTTGGTAGTTGGCCACTAAGGTTTTGGTTTTTTTTTTTTTTTTTTAAAGATTTCATTTATTTATTTGACAGACAGAGATCGCAAGCAGGCAGAGAGGCAGGCAGAAAGAGAGAGAGGAGGAAGCAGGCTCCTCACGGAGGAGAGAGCCCAATGCGGGACTTGATCCTAGGACTCCGGGATCATGACCTGAGCAGAAGGCAGAGGCTTAACCAACTGAGCCACCCAGGTGTCCCTAGCTTTTAAGGAACCTGGCCATTTTGAGGAAGGCAGAAGAGTCATAGTTGGCTCTGGCTGTAGGACTAATTTTTTATTTTTATTTATTTTATTTTTTTAATTTAAATTCAATTAATTAACATATAATGTATTATTAGTTACAGAGATAGGGGTCAGTGATTCATCAGTCTTATATAATATCCAGTGATTACATCACATGCCCTCCCCAATGTCCATCACTAATTCCCCATTACCCTGCCCCACCCCACCCCTCCAGCAACCCTTGGTTTGTTTCCTGTGGTTAAGTCTCTTGCAGTTTGTCTCCCTCTCTGATTTCATTGTTTTATTTTTCCCTCCCTTCTGCCATGAACCTCTGTTTTGTTTCTTAAATTCCACATATGAGTGAGATCATATGGTAATTGTCTTTCTCTGATTGACTTATTTTGCTTAGCATAATACCCTCTAGTTCTATCCACGACATTGCAAATGGCAAGATTTCATTTTTGATGGCTGAGTAGTATTCCATTATATATAGATGAACCACGTCTATATCTGTTCATCTGTCAATGGACATCTGGGCTCTTTCCATAATTTGGTTATTGTAGACATTGTTGCTATAAACACTGGGGGGCAGATGCCCCTTTCTTCCTTTCACTCCATTTGTACCTTTGGAGTAAATCCATAGTAGTGCAATTGCTGGGTGGTAGGGTAGCTCTATCTTCAACTTTTGGGGAACCTCCATGCTGTTTTCCAGAGTGGCTGCACCAGCTGGTAACTCGTTTTTTAAATTTGGTTTCTGATCTCCTGCAATGACTGCATTCCCTTTATTATTCTTTGCTCTCAAACAAGGTGGAGGTGGAAGTCCTTTAGGATTCAGGGACTTGCTGATTCTTCATGCTGTTTGGCTTAAGAGATTTTGGAAGAGCTTCTGAGAAGTGGTCCTTTTCTTGTTTTATTTTAAAGATTTTATTTATTTATTTGACAGACAGAGATCACAAGTAGGCAGAGAGGCAGGGGGGAAGCAGGCTCCCTGGTGAGCAGAGAGCCTGATGCGGGGCTTGATCCCAGAACCCTGAAATCATGACCTGAGCCAAAGGCAGAGGCCTTACCCACTGAGCCACCCAGGAGCCCCAGAAGTGGTTATTTTTAAGTGGTCTCTTGAATGGAACTTAATAATATAGTGAAACTAGGGGAATGTGTTTTCATTCTGACCTGATTCCAGTTTGTGCAGTGGTGGGTAGAGACACTACCTACACCAAACACAGGTAGCACCTAGGTTCCTTCTAGGTTTAAGGCATTGCCTCAGATTCTCTGGGATATAAAGAAACTTAAAGTCCTGGCCTGGCTTGCAGGTGCTTTACACATGAGCAGGAGAAACAGCATGTACTCATGCAACGCTATACTTAATACAATCACTAATGTAAGCTTCCTTGGAACAAGGACTCTTAATCAAATAATTGATTCAACAAACACAAAGTACAAATGAGGTCCAAAGCAGTATGGTGTGGATTTTATTGAATAAGATAGGGCTCTTGCCATGGTCTCAAAGATCTCACAGTCTAGTTGGAAGGAAACACCTAAAGATGTTTGTGATGCAGTCTTGCAGAAAAGACAATAGCTCTGTCTGAGGGAGTCAGGGGAGGCTTACGTCTGATGCTTGGATGGCATCATGTCTTTGGAAAGGATGCGTTTCTTGCAAGCCGAATAGATTGAACAATTCTGGTAACACTGAAGATTGGCCTGGAAATAGAAAGGAAAAGATGAACACTAAAGCCATTTTCAATTTTAGAATTTAAAGGAAGGCTTGCAGATCTCTGTGACTCTCTGTGACATATGGGGTAATGAATTCAAGGAGAATAGAATTCCAAGGCATGGAACTCCTTTCGTGGATATGAAAAGAGAACAGAATGGTGCCCAACTAATGTTGACTCTAAGAGTAAGACAGCTTTAGAGTTGTCTTAGTTGTTAGTGAAAGTTGTTAGAGTTTTACTAATAGGTCTTTCTTCTCAGTATCCACTGGCAATACCTAGCGTGTTTAAATTTGTAAAAAGTATCCTTGGAAGAGTGATAAGAATATGTTAGTAAAAAAGTTAGATTAAACTAAAGGCATTTTGTAACATATATTGCCAGAGACCTAACTTGGGTTGGAGAATGCTGACTGAATGAGTGAAGTGAGAAAGTGAAGCATAATTAAGTAAAGCTCTTCTAGAAGTCCTTTGTGACAGAAATCATGATTTTCCTCCAAATTTCTTGGCTTTATTTTTTGAGAGTCTCTCATATCTGCAGCTTATCTTCAATCCTGCTTCTGTGGTATTGTTTGTTTTCTTTCTTCACCTTCTGGGCTCATAAGAGGTTACTGACTTTTCTCTCAGCTTCCAGCATCTCATCCTCCTACTCTTCTCACAGTGACTGACACGGTCATTCTAAAGAACATACTGAACCTTTGTTGAAACTCACATTAATTCTCTTTCTTCTCCACCATCTTCTCACTCTCTCAGAGGCCAATGTTCACACTTTTCACAGCTGATGTGGGCCCTTGATGGTTGCGCACATATTGATCTCCCCACATAAAGGGATACTTTTTAAGGACAGGGATAGTGTCTTATTCATTTCTGTATTTCCTGAGTCTAGCACCATATCTTTCTCATGTCAGGATCTCAATTAATACGGGTTTGTTATGGACTTGTGTTCCCACAAAATTCATGTCAAAAATCCAACTTCTAATGTGGCTGTATCTGGAAATAGGGCTTCTAAGGAGCTACCTAAGGTTAAATGATATCATATGGGTGGGGCCCCAATCTAATAGGACTAGTGTCCTTATAAGAACAGGAAAGTGGGGCACCTGGGTGGCTTAGTTGGTTAAGCATCTGACTTCAGCTCAGGTCATGATCCCAGGGTCCTGGGATCGAGCCCAATGTTGGGCTCCCTGCTCAGTAGGGAGTCTGCTTTTCTTGTCCCCCTGCCCCCTCTCCCCCTGATTATGCTCTTTCTTTCTCACTCTCTCTCTCAAATAAATAAAATCTTGAAAAAAAAAACCCCAAAAAACCAGGAAAGAGACACTGGAACTCTCTACATGCACAAACAGAGAAAAACCACATGAGGAAACAGCAGGACACTATTGTCTGCAAGCTAAGAAGAGTGGTCTCCTGAGAAACAACCCAATTGGCACCTTGATTATAGACTTCCAGCCTGGAGAGCTGTGTGAAACTAAATTTCTATTGTTTAAGCCACCAGGCTGTAGTATACCTATTAATATGGTAGCCTGAGACAGGGTTGGATTAGACATACATGGTGGGTTGTCCACTAGCTACTTTCCATGAAAGGTCAACATCAGTCCCTGTAGGATACTTGGTGTTGCTGATGACCTCCAAGTTTGTGTGACAAAAACAGAACAACAAGAAAGTACATCTTCAGCTATGGACTAGAAGGTGATTTCAGAGATTTATCCCCCAATAAGCCAAGAGAACATTCAGATATTTTAAAGAAATGTACTCCATAAGAGGAGCTTTATTTCTCTTGCCATCCTGCTTTTCCTACACAAACTGCTGGGAGGTGATGATGACCCAAGGGAAGTTGATGTTATTAGAGGAAAGAGCAAAAGAAGGATTGCTGGGAATCTGAGAATGTGTCTATATGTGTCAGGACTCATAGGGTTTTATTGAGTCATGAATCAAGCCTGTGGCATTCTGATTTTGATTTAAGATTATCCACCGGGGAGCAAATTTTGTTTGAACTTTGCTTAAACCTTCCTGAGCAAAGAGATCCTTCAGATATGTGCTGTGAACTTCCCCGTACAGCAGCACAGGACACTTGGGGGATGGATGTTTCACATAATTTACTGCGGGCTTCGGCTGGCCACACGCCACTGCTCCCCGCACGGCAGAGCAGTATTTAGAGAGGTGCTGTTGGCAATCTGGCCTTCTGTTTTCTGTTTAGTTGCTGCTCCATAGTTATTCTGGGAATTAAGATAGAAAATCAGAGTATTACAATTAAAAAAACAAAGGCAAGGATAAGGGGTTTTATTCAGCTGCCTCGCAATGAACCCCCCAAAAATGGGTGAGGATTATCCAAGCCAGGTCTTACTCTTGCAACCACCATAAGTTTATAACTTTTGCTATGTTTTCCCTCATTCAATTTATCTCACTGACTTGCTCCATTGTGCAAGCATGTTTGTGATGAGCTCTCCTCCACCCTTGTGTTTGGGATACAACTCTTCTTACTATGAGAACAAGCCTTCTTCAGGCTTGCATGATTTATAATTTTCACAAGCATTTCCCATCTTCTATCTTATTTGATTTACATTTTGTCTACATCAGGTTTTAAATGAATGAAAGATAGAAATTGTTTTATTCAGCTCACCTCCTAGTTCTACGCCTTCCAACACTCTTCTTATTTACTCAGCAATGATTCGTTCAATGGTTATGGTGGGTCTTAGAGAAATAAGAATTTTGGGCATCTTTCAGATAAAAAAATAACAAACATATTCCATAGAGAATTTTTTTTTTGTTTTTTTAATGAACTGTAGGGAACTCAGATAATTAAGGAAGCACATGGTTTAACCAACTGAGCCACCCAGGCGCCCAAAAGCACATGGTTTAATACTGGTCCTTTTGTTTCATGATTTTGTCATTTGTTGAATTTTTGCTTTGATTTCTGACTTGGATTGAGTTTCCTCTCTCTTAAAAAACTGAATGTTTTTTTTTTATTTTTATTTTTTAAAGATTTTATTTATTTATTTGTCAGAGAGAGAGTGAGCGAGAGCGAGTACAGGCAGACAGAGTGGAAGGCAGAGTCAGAGGGAGAAGCAGGCCCCCTGCAGAGCAAGGAGCCCGATGTGGGACTCGATCCCAGGACACTGGGATCATGACCTGAGCCGAAGGCAGCTGCTTAACCAACTGAGCCACCCAGGCGTCCCAAAAACTGAATGTTTTATGACTATATAGTTCAGGTGACACAAGGGTGTTTGATCTCTTGTCAATTAGAAATTCTCAGAAAAATAGTACCTATGCAATTATCTTGTATAATATATAATTGGGAAATTTGAATATAAATAAGAAATAGAATCTTTTTTATAGTCACTGAATTACAATAAACAGTGGTGATGTATCAGTTTTTATAATTGCATCTCAGTTTACTGCTTTTTGATTGAAGTTCAGCCTAATTGAAACCTATTTCATTAGGGTATGATTATATATCATAGCATGATAAACAGAGGACACAGGTGTCATGATTTAGTCCACCCCTGAAAGAGCAAAATAATTAATTTTTCCATAATTTTAGATATTACCCTCAAGAAAAGTATGGGAAAGAAAAGTATAATATGAGTTAGTTTACTACTATCTGTTAAAATGGGAGCTATATCCTAAACCTTATGACTGACACTGAAACCATGAAATAAAACAACTATGTTGGCGTATCAGCCATAAAATACATTTTGTTGCTTAGAATTGAGTTTAAAGGTGGGAACCGGTTCCCACTGGTGTGTGGGGAAGGGGTGAGGCACAGGGGGTGGGGTGGGGGTGGGGAAGTAGCCATGAATTAATTGAATTCTGTAAATCAATTAAAACTGTGATTAATATCATTAGTAAGAACAAGCCTATGATATTATCGCAATTTATGAGCACTTCTGCAATCCATATTTCTTGTTTCCATTAACAATGCTTACATGTTCTGATGGTTGCATAAAGAAATATTTGAAGAAAGGAAGTGAAAAAATGAGCCACTGCTTTTAGTACCGCTTGACCTTCCAGTTCAATTATACTTCAAGTTCAATAATACCAGAAAGAAGCTAAAAATAGTTGGGTAAGAGGCAACCCACAGGGTGTGTGGATCTCAAACCAACACAGAGGACGAGAAGGGAAAGAGTGCGTCTGGCAGACGACGGCCACCAGATGGCAGTGCATCTCAAGGAATGGGGAGAAGCCGGCTTCTCCGGACCGCGGCTGCCAGAAATCCAGCCTGAATACTAAAGAGATCTGAAAGTATTCAAATGTCTCAAATCTTGCAGAAAACCTTGGGAAAACAGCCTCTTGCCAGTCGCAAATGCTTGATCGCTGAGATTTAATCTTGGGTGGTTCGGAATAGAGCATTTATTTGATGGCAGATCTCTTGAAGGCAGGGCTGCCCGCCTCAGAAAGCAGCCACAGCCCTGCACGCGGTACCCTGGGGCCCATCCTGAGGGCCTCTCTTCTCTTCTTTTTAATCTGTGCTCGCGCCTGGGGTGATTGCACGACGCCAGTGGTTTCAGTCTCATCTACAACCTGGGGATGACCCACGGAATCTGCTGCTGCCTACTGAGCACCCCATTTTATTTTATTTTATTTTATTTTATTGTTAATTTTTATTATTTTTTAAATCTTTTTAAAAAACTTTATTTATTTGACAGAGATCACAAGTAGGCAGAGAGGCAGGCAGAGAGAAAGAGGAGGAAGCAGGCTCCCCCCGCCCCGCACCCCCAGCAGAGAGCCCGATGGGAGCTTGATCCCAGGACCCTGAGATCACGACCCCAGCCAAAGGCAAAGGCTTTAACCCACTGAGCCACCCCGGCGCCCTGAGCACCCCATTTTAGAAGTTTCATGGATATCCTTAATACCACTAGTCTGCAGCTTGACTCTAGTGCGAGGCCTCCCAGGGTCCCCTCCTTATGCAGTGATCAACCAGTCCCTAAAGCCAGCAATCTAGGAGTCTTTTTTTAAACCCTCTCTTCCTCCATTCAGTCTTAGGGCCTGTTGCTTCTCTCTACATCCACGTTTTTAGCACCCTGCCTACTTTTTTTGTACCTTGATCTTAGCCCGTGATCATGTATAGAACTTTTGGAAATAATCTCCGTGAATCCATTTTTTTTTTTTAAGATTTTATTTATTTATTTGTCAGAAAGAGAGAGAAAGCAGGCAAGCAGGCAGAGAGGCAGGCAGAGACAGAGAGAGAGGTAGGCTCCCTGCTGAGCAAGGAGCCCGATGCAGGACTCGATGCCAGGACCCTGGGATCATGACCTGAGCCAAAGGCAGAGGCTTAACCCACTGAGCCACCCAGGCGTCCCCTCGTGAATCCATTTTTACTGCCTTCTCATCCATTCTCTGCAGCCAGAGGGACCTTTGGAAATGCCAATCAGATGGTGACACTCCTGGCCTGACCCTGACCGCCTCTACTCTGCTCAGTCTGTGAGTCAGGCACACTGACTGGCTTTCATTTCTCATTACCATGGTTTGGAATGTTGTTCCTCTCCTTTTCCCCTAACTAGATCTGATCTTTCAAGCCTCACCTTAAACAAGATTAGCTTAGGAGGCCTTCCCTATCCCCGAAGACTAGGTCGGCCCTTCCTGTTAGAGTATTTGTCACTTTCCCTATCATACTTATAGTCACTTATTCATTGCTCTCTTTTAGCCCAGTAGTGCCCTGAAGAAAGACCCCATGACTGACTTGTCCATCACTGTATCTTCTGTGCCTGGCACAGTGCCTGGGATATAGTGTCATTTAATACCTATTTGTAGAATGGATGACTTCATAAATGGAAACATTTGTAAGAACTACATGAATGAGTTAATAGACATAATTTAATTTTTTTAAATGTTGGCCATTTTTATAGAGTTTTTGGGTGGCATAGGGATGTGAGTGGCATGTTTCCAGACTGAGGACACAGAGCATGGTTAGACAATTCTAACTGTATTTCTTCTGGAGTGTGTTATGGGTCCATGATCTTTCTACAGTGTTGGGGAAGTCTCACTAGCACCTAATATGGGGGGGTTGAGGGGCAGGGAGAGAGGGAGGAGACTCTTGAGGGTACATGTCTGGTTGGCCTTTGGTTTTACTTTATCGGGCTTCAAACAGTGGTGTCATAAGAGACTCTTAATCTCATGAAACAAACTGAGGGTTGCTGTGGGGTTGGGGGTGGGTAGGGAGAGGGTGGCTGAGTTATGGACATCGGGGAGGATATGTGCTATGATGAATGCTGTGAAATGTGTAAGACTGATGATTCAAAGACCTGTACCCCTGGGGCAAATAATACATTATATGTTAATTAAAAAAATAGTAATGCGATAAAGAAAGTACCTTTGCCTCTTTTTCCTATAGCAATTTAGAGCAGGAACATAGTTTATTTGCAAAGTCTAGAGTAGGGCTGTCCAATAAAACTTCCTGTGTTAATGGCCACATTTTAATCTCTGTATAGCCACTATGGTGGCCCCTACTCTTATGTGGCTTTTGAACACTTGAAATGTAGTAAATGCACATTAGAAACTCAATTTTTCATTCTGCTTAATTTAGATGAATTTATATTTATATTCAAATTTAAATTTCAACTAATTTGTATTTAAATGTTAATAGCTATCTGTGGCTAATGGCTCCTGTGTTGGACTGTAGTTTGTAGAACTAGACGACATGAGTTTTGCTGAGATGAGGGTGGCTGAGTGGGTCAGAGGGTTCGTCATGGAGGGCCTTGCGTTATAAAGAATCTGAGTAATGAATTTGGTATGCTTTTCTTTACACTGATACTCCCTTTCCAACAGGCATGTAGAATCCAATCATCCTGGAGAAGAAATGAGATGTGGATCTTTTCTTGAGAGGGAAAGTACTAGGGGCTGTCTTATAAGCCTGGCTTCCCCTCATTCCTAGCGTGTGTGGTCATCTACTTCAGTGTAGTGGCTTTCTTTGTCTATCACATAAAAAGATGCCTCAAACTTCCTCCAAAGTCACTTTCAGAAAGCGGTTGGTTGAAATATCGCCCTGCCTCCTGAGATACTAAATAGTAAGTCTTCAAAACAAAGGAGCAGCTATGATATTTCTGAAATTCCAGTGTGTCTTGTTAGTGTTGATATCGAACCATTTGATGCTTTTATGATATGTTTCATGACATCAAAGCACTTTACAAAATTGAATTCATGTTTCTACCACTTGTTCAAATTCAGGTATCGGTTAGAACAGTACTTACTACTTAATCTTTTTGTATAGAAAGTACATGAGAAGTACATCATCTTTTTTTGGTGCATGTTTACACAGTATACAGAAGAAATTCAAGCTTGTGTTTGTATGGCACACTAGGGTCAGTGGACAAGGCTGCACGTGGCTGGAGGGGGCTGGCCCAGGAGCCTTGAATGATGGAGGCTTTTTTTTTTTTTTTTAAAGATTTTATTTATTTGACAGAGATCACAAACAGGCAGAGAGGCAGGCGGAGAGAGAGCGGGAAGCAGGCTCCCTGCTGAGCAGAGAGCCCATTGTGGGGCTTGATCCGAGGACCCTGGGACCATGACCTGAGCTGAAAGCAGAGGCTTTAACCCACTGAGCCACCCAGATGCCCTGAATGATGGAGGCTTTGACCACCTCTGATAAGAGCTGAGGAAGTTGTTAATGCTGCGCAACTATAACACATTTGTTATATTGCTGTTGGGAAGTTCTGTTGACTTGATGCTCATGAGGTCCAGGGTGATGCTTCCTAAAATGTAGTGTGCATGTGAGTCAGTTAGACACTTCATTCAAATGCCGATTCTGATTCCGGTAGTTCTCAAGTGGGTCTGAGATCCTGCATTTCTAAAAAGCTCCCAAGTGATGCAAATGCTGCTCGTAGGCTGACTTCACTTCAAGTCATAAGGTGGAAGGACATAAATCTCACTTACACTTTGGTCAGTTTTGCTTTGAAAAGTCTTTTCCCATCGCTACAATAGTCTTAAATTCTGCTAATGGTGATATTGTGCTATCAGTCCCTGTAAGAGTGGATGGAAACATTGATTCAGACTCTTTCTTGGGGCTGGAAAAACAGCCCCAAGAAACTAATGGGGAGTGGGTGGCCATATGTTTACATTTTCATTAGGAACAGTCCTCGGATAAGAGCAGCAGGCTCTTACCAGGCAACCACAGCATTCATTAGTTCATGTGAAAGGCCACCTCTGATGAAGAGGTTGGAGGAGCTGTTGAAATAACTGTGGAATTAGGAGATCTGCCTTCTGGATCTAGCTCTTCCCCCACTGGCCAACTTACAATAGGAAGGGTGTTAATTATGTTTCTTGGAGCCTCAAATTTTCATCTTTTGAGCATGAGCCACACTGACTGTGGAAGGACAAACTCCCTTTCACTTTTCTTCTTCACATAGATATTTGCAGTGTCATGGACATGTTGATGGGCTGCGAGCTATTCGGTAATAACCAGTAAAGGAAGTTGATCTATGGGTCACAGAAGTGACTGCTGTATATAAAAAGGATAAATTTTAAAGTAATGGTAATACCAGGTGTGTGCTTCAGGGTTTTGTAGATCCACTTACTTAAATTTCAATCTGTTCATTCCTTGAGTGTAAGGACACTTGTCTTAGGGTCAAGCTCAGGGCAGGTACTTAACAAATTATTGATAATAGTGGTAACGGTGGTGGTAGAAAGCATTCTGTGATTATAGCCCAGAGCCAGGCACAATATATGTGCACAATAAATAGTAAATAGAATGAATGAGATCGGTAATGGCAACTAAGCCACTGCAAAAGGCTTTCTTTTTCAGAGGTGAGCTCTGTCAGCAGAGAAGCAGCTTTATCCCCACTATGATCTCACAGAATCCTGACAGCAACACGTACATCTTCAGACTTTTTCTGCTGCTCTGCCTCTCAACACTTTTGAGTTTTCTAAAATGGCTCCTTCAGATTTGTATACTGGTTATCAGTCTTTGTCCTCATAACCCCACCGTGGGACAGAGGAGCTTGGGTTATTTGGGATTGTCAAACTTTTCTTCAGCTCTCAGCAGGATTTATAAGATTATGACCTTAAGCCATAGCTTTCCAGTTAGTAACAATCTCTTTATTGCTTGTGTGGCAAAGCAAATGGGGAAAAAAAAAAATCAAGGGCCGTACATTTGCACAGATAAGTGTGAACATTTGAGTCAGCACACACTTAGGGACCTCTAAGCAAAGAGAAACAGGGAAGAAGGTGATCAGTGAGGCCTAAGTATGAACTGTCCAGAGTCTCTGTAATCTCAGATTTAAAAACAAGTCGTAGGTAATTTCCACAAAGAATTTCACTCTCTAGGCTCTGTCTCTTCCCATCTCTCGCCCCATAAATAAACAAGATGATTATTTTAGTAATTTATGTGTAATGAATTAAAATTTTCTTTGTTTTAGCAGCTAAAATGATGCTGCGGCTCTCCTTTTATGTCTGTGTCCGTGGTGGTAACACCTTATGTCATTTGACATTAGCAGGCTCTGGATTTGGAATAGTCACGGGATTCTAGTCAATAATTTATCATTCTCTCACAAATTTCTCAGATAATACAAAACCAACAAATCCAAGCTGGATTAGCTTTTGGCAGAGAGTTTTCTTTTAGAGATCATATTTATATAGCTCCTTCCCTTAAGGCATTCAGGCTGCTCATTCTTTTTTCCCTAAATAGTTTAATTGCAGTATCATTTCTTAAAACCTGCTCCTCCACCTGTCTTCCCTACCTCAGTTTACAGCCTTGTCCCAGCCAAGGTGATTGCACCATAAGTTCTAGGGTGGGGGGTTGCCGGTGTGTGTTTTTGTAAGAACCACAGGCCGTTCTGATGCCTACTCTGTCCTGACTTGAGAAGCCTGGTTCACACTGTCACTCCTCACAAGGTGGCCTGAGAAGAAACCTGGAAGAGTTCTTTCTTACTCCTTTTCCTTACCTCCTACATTAAACTCCTTTGCTCAGATTTCAAATGAAGTTCTCAAAAATTCTTTTTGCCTCTCTATTTCCACACCCATTGCCTTGAGTCAAGTCCTTCTGATTTTTTTCCCGGTCTTCTGGTCCACGGCAGTTGCCTATCCTCTGCTTCCTTCCTCACCCTTCCAGTCCAATCTCCAAACTGTGACCAGAGTAACCATGACACACATGTGGGATTATGTCCTTTATGGCACACTCCCTTCTGTGTCCTAAGTCTGTGGCTGTGGGCGTGACATATAGATGTTTCTCCATTGACTCTTCCTAGCCTTGCCAGTTTCACTTTGATGTCCCCTCATTTCTTCCTTTTGCTTGTATCCCAGGTTCTGATTACTCTAGACTTTAGATTTCTCAACTATACCAGGTTTTCTTATTTATCATGCATTTACATGTTCTCTTTGCTTCACTTATCTTTGTCTATTTTGCATGCTCCTAGTTGCTCTTCAAGATCCCTTTCACAGCTCATGCTCTTTGGGAATTTTTTTTTATCACTCCCTCCTATCCATCTTTCTCAGCATAATTGATTACCTCTCATTATCAAACCTTGTCATTCCTAATCGCTCCCCTCCCCACCATTAAAAAAATTGCCTCCTGCTGGGTATTTCTGGAGGATTCAGTAGGATTTGCAGGTCCACTCCTCTCTGAAGCCCAGTTCCCATTTGTCCTATAGTCAGTCAGTCTGTAGTCAGACTCATGGGAAGTCTTTGGCCTTATCGGCCAAGAGGAGGCTGGAAAGTTAGCTGATCAGAGACATCTAGGGGACTCAACTGGGCCAGGGAGCCCTTATTCTCCCTGGGCACAGGGCCCCAAGCATCTTAATTCTGCATTTCTTGGCATCTGCCTTTCTTGGCATCCTAGGTGCCATTCAGTTAACCCCAGGGCATAGAAAGGGGGACTGATGGGCCAGCTTTGCCCATGATTCACACCAGCTGAGAGGTACTAGAAACCTGAAGGCAGGAGGTGTGCTAAGGGGAAAGTTCCCATGAGCCACATCCTCCCTGCCCAGAGGCGGGCTCCCATGGATCACTCCAGCCTAAGATGACTGTAGGGCTCACTGTGGCCACAGATGGTGACCTGTGGGAAACACCATAGGTGGTCTGTGTATGTCTTGCCCTCAAATAAAGCAGCCATCTCCCTGAGGCCAGATCTTGCGAGCTCTTGGGCTGGGTATTTTGGGAACTTGGGGAAGGGGCAGGAACTCCATAGCTTGGTCAGGGCTAGTCAGGGATATTTCCAGATGGGGAGATACATGGAATCCTAGAGCCTTGATGATGCCACCAGAACAGAGACATAAAGCATGTCACTTGTACTTCCTGTGTCTCAGCATCCTGGATGGAGTGGAGTTGACATGAGGCTACAGAAAGAGGGAATCATGGGCTGGGCTGGCTCGTTATTCACACTGACCTAGGGGGCAGGAGGTGTGATGAAAAGCAAAGTGCCCATGAGCCAGCTCCTCTGAATCCATAGGCAGGCTCCCAGGGATCCTTCCTGGAGTCTGAACTCCTCAGGGCTTGTGGCAGACACAAGTGGGGACTGTGGCCACAGATGGGGACCTGTGGGAATCACCATGGCTGGTCTGTGTTTGTCTCATTTTCCCTTTCCATATGTAAAGCAGGAACTGCCACCTCTGTATTATAGAAGGAGGGAAAGTTCTTGCCCCAAAGCCACAAACAGGCCAGGCAATGGTCTGGGGAGGAAGGGGGTTGTAGACACTGCTGAAAAACTGTGCCTGGTGCTGAGACACCAGATTGGAACTGTATCCTCTGCCCGGGGCTTATTTGTGTGCCTCCTGCCCCATGTGCCTATGAGCTTCTTGAGGACAAGGACCATGTCTCTTTTAACTTTGTGTCCCCAGGTCCTAGTAATATTAGTTTTCCATTACCATAAACTTAATGGCTTAAAACAACACAAATCTATTATCTTCTAGTTCTGGAGATCGAAAGCCTGAAATGGCGCTAACTAGACTAAAATCAAAGTGTTGGCAGGGCTGAGTTCCTTTTTGGAAGCCTTAGGGAAGAAACCACATTCAAATCTTTTCTAGCTTCTAGAGGCTGCCCACATTCTTTGGCTCATGGTATTTTTCCATCTTCAAAGTCAGTGATGGCCGGGGTGGTGTTTCTTACATTGCATCAGTCTGACACTCTCTTCTACTTCCCTCTTCCATTTATAAGGATGCTTGTAATTTTCTTATCTGGTATTTCAAGATAACCTTTCTATCTCCGGGTCTGTGGATTTACAGCCTTAATTCCATCCGCTGCCTAAATTCCCCTTTGCCACTTAATAAAACATATTCATAGGTTCTACAAATTAGAATCTGGATGTGTGTGTGTGTGTGTGTGTGGCATTATTCTGCTGCTCATCATGCCAGTATAGAGTTGGGTTCATATTAGGAGATAAATAAAATTTGAAAGACAAATGGACAGGGTCTATGGTGAGTGTGGCCTGGCTTCTGTCAAAACAACTGGGAAAGCAATGGTAATTAGGGAGGTGCTGGTGGTTGTTGAGGGAGAAATGTCCTAGTAAGAGTGGAAGATTTTGGTTATGGGGACTGATAATTGATTTTTCTGTTAGGTCAATGTGGCAACCAACCCTAACATGACCCCCAGTCAATCTTACCTCTGATGTTCACATATTTGTGTAATATTCTCCCCTTGATTGTCAGCAGGACCTGTGACTTGCTTCTAGACAACAGGATATGGCAAAAATGATGGAATGTCACTCTCAGGACTAGGTTATTTATATGGCAAAGGTGACAGCATGGATTTTCTATGGTTATGTTACCTTATATGACTTCAGTCTTAGTAGATTGGAGTGGAGACTCTCCTTGTGGGTTTGATAAAGTTGGAGGCCATATCAAAGAAGCCTGTACTGCAGGAAGCCTCCAATAGCTAGCAAAGAGCCAGGGCCCTCAGTAATACAGCACAAAGGAAACGAATCATGTCAACAGCTTGAATGAATTTGGAAGTGGATTCTTCTCCAATTGAGCTTCCAGATGAGGATGTAGCCTAGCCAGCACCTTGACTGCAGCCTCGTAAACCCTGAGCACAGTTAAACTGTGCCCAGACTCCCAAGCTACAGAAACTATGAAATAGTATATGTATGTTATTTCAAGCTGTTGAACTTGTTTTAATTTGTATGAAGCACTAGAAATCTCTTGCAGCCAATATGGGAATGATGGAAGGGATGGAGATGGAGCTACTCTGCTCATGCCTATGAGGAAAGAGTTCCTACCTGCAAGTTTGCCTCTATTTTACAGCTGGAAAAATGAGGAAGAGAACATTGAAGTGCATTACTCTTTATCCAATGTTCAGTGACAAAGATAAAAAGAGAATTTATTATTTGGACTTCTACTGGGCTTCCTGCAGCCCTTCCTGTGGCCACAGCTTAGAATTGAAGTTCATAGCAGGGGATTTTTCTTCATTAATCCTCACAGCAGTGCTTGGAAAGAAGACTTCTTGAGGGTTTTTTGGGCTGCTGTCTTCTTTCAGACAGAGATCACAGTTGTCTAAAATCATGGTAAAGATTCAGGTAAATAGCTGGGCATGGAGGAAATGACACTCATACTTAGCAGTGAAGTTATAAAAATTGTATAGCAAGCTTATTGAATATACTGTTTAACACCTCTATCCTATGGCTATAAAGATGAATCAAAACTCAGCTTAGATTAAAAAAATTTTTAAGTTTGAAATGGGTATTTTAAATTCATCGCTAACAGTTAGGTGATAGATTTTTATACATGTAAATGACTTTAAAATCCTCTTGCCTAGCCACTGTCCTCATTTCACAGATGGGATTATTGAGTGCAAAAAGATTAAGCGGACTGTCTCACATTAACTGTCACACAGTTAATTCTTACTCGAATCTAGTTTCCAAGCTCAGAGTTTCGTATTGTCTTCGCATATAAACTCTGGACTCAGAATTTATGGAAGATAGTAACAGTCTGCTAAGTCCACACTCCTGCTTTAAACACCAAATATATCCAAAGCATTCCAGACACGAAATGATCTCCCTGTACATGAATTCTAAAGGAAGTAATGTGATTCTTTGGTGCCTCAGCTTCAATTTCAGTTGCTGTCTGTTGGCCTTGTGAATAATAATTACCCTTATCTTCTGTGGTTAGGTATTATGGTCTGAATTTTGGTGCTATTTTTCACAGGCCTATAGACTCTCTTGTTTTGGACTGAGAGACCAAGGACAAGGGGCTTGGGGTTATTCCATCTTTATTCTGGGGTGGGGGAACCAGGCAGGGATTTGGAGCAGAGCTCAAAGGGACACTTGCATGTGAATTGAGCACCGAGACTTTGACATGGGTGTCCTATAGGGCAGCTTGAAGAATGTGAATGTGGGGCCTGGAAGAAGAGCTACTACTGGGTTGCTTGCTACTGGCTCCGAGAGGGGCGGGGTGCGGTTCCTGCATAACCTCCTTCCAGAGCTGAACACAGAATCACAGAATGTGAGGGTTGGCAGATATTTTGAAAATTATCTTGTTCGAGCTCACATTTTAACAGATGACTAGACTCGGGCTTAGAAAGATGACTCGATTCAGAATATAGAGTTAGTTAGGGGCAGGCTTAAAAGTTGGAATCTCCTAAGTATTATAACTATTACTTGTTCATTTGTTTTATTTATTTAATATCTTTGCTACTACATTTTTTAGTCTACTGTACCCAGTAATTGACACAACACACACATACATCTTTGCTCCTCCAGCAAGTTACTGGAACTGGTGATAGTGTTGATAGCCAAGATCTAAATCCACAAAAATGTTTTGAATGCTTGTCATGGAGGTAGTGTAGTAGAGTAGAAAGATCACTGGATTTGGAGTTAGAAGACCAGAGCTAGGCTTCAGGTTCTCACATATTCATAAGTACAGGGTAATCAACTCTTCTGAGTCTCAGTGTCCTCATCTATAACGTGCAGGTAAAGAATTAAAGGTGAGAACAAGGGAGCGATGGCTTGGAAGTTGTCAAGGTGAGGCTGGGACAATGGGGTTCAGTGATCATGATATTTAGGAGTCTGACTCCCTTGAGAGCTGTGACTTTGTATACTTCTAAGTACTCTACAAATGTAGTTTTATTATGTACTGGGCCCTATGGTGAATGCAGGACCAGTATTGCCTGAGGCCTAGTCCTTGTCTCCAATAAAGTTATATTAAAGTGATAATCTCAGTGCATAACAGGGTAGCATATTACTGATTGGCCAATGAATGGTGACTATGGTGAGGTGACTATGAAATGGGCCAATGAGGGAGACTTCGCAAGGTTATGACTTGAGCTGGGTCATGAAGAAAATGTAACAGACAGGAACAGACCATCTTGGGTCAGTGGAACACATTGATCCAACATGGAGAAGCTCAAGGACAGGTGACTGAATGAGAAAGGACACACAGAAGTGATGTATTTACGAGAGTAGGATTAAGTCATGGTGGGTATGTATATCCAAGCCTTGCATTTCATTATGCAGGCAATAGGAAGCCACAGGTGGCTTTTGAGCAGGATTAACTCTTCCAAAGTGATGGTTTAGGAAAGTTCCTTTTGCAGGCCTGTTAATTGGTTTGTAGTAGGGATTACAGCAGAGAGAGTTGCTTATTCTTTCTCCTCCTCAGCACTTCAGGGGCATTTGTCCTATTGACCTTTTATAATGACACTTAGAAAAGGGTTGATATTATGCCAGGTTCCACTTGTAAATGATTTCTGAAATGCCTCTACCTCCTCTCCTGGCATGGGCTTATAAATCCCGTTCCTTACTAAACTGCACAAAACCACAAAGCTGATTGCCTTGTCTTAGTATTGAGCCAAATGACTTTTAATGACTAGCAATTACATTACAGAATGACTGACAACAAAAAGGTCATTTTTTTTTTCCAGGTTATAAGGAAAGGAGAGAGAATCTTGAAGCTTCATAAAGGGAAAGGAGAACTATTAAGGTCATTGCATCCATACCTGAAGAGCAGGATTTTTTTCCCTCCTCTGTGTGTTTACTGTGTTTCATATACTCTCATTTAACTGACTGAGCAGAGGTTATTTTACCTTTTCTAGTGGAAGATTTTTCAGTAGATTAGTTGTTTCACTTACCACTTACCACCACTGACATTCTACTTTTCAATCAGAATATTCACATAATAAAAAAATCTTGATAGTATTCTGGTGCCTGTTATATAAAAAGCATTATTTGAGTGAATATGAAAGGAATGTTTTCATATTAGATGTTACTGGCTTAAAAGCTATAATCAATAAGAATATATTATTTTTATTTTGAACTTTCTTTTTTCAAAAGCAGACTAGTCACCAATTCAGGATCAAACTGGGAGAAAAAGAATTAGAGTGCTTCTTGTCATTGAAGTGACACCAAACATAATGGGAAAAAAAGAATAATTCAGTGGGATTTAATTTTTATTCTCATGAAAAAATAGGGAAAGGTAGAGTGTTTCACCTGTATAATTAAAGAGACTTTTGTGTTGGTGAAAACTGCTCTGTGATTTATACAGTACCTCTCCTACTCCTTAGAAATCGTCAAGACCTTGGCTTAGATTTAAATAATAACACCCTCACAAAGATGGAGAACTTTTAAAATCAGGAAAACTCTTGAAATGCATTCAAATTCATGTATATCTCTTTTATTTTATATTAGTTTTACTTTTTCCTTCTTGCTAGTCCTTTTGTATTCATCAGTTTAGAAACCTAAGTGTGGGACACCTGGGTGGCTCAGTTGGTTAAGTGACTGCCTTTGGCTCATGTCATGATCCTGGAGTCCTGGGATTGAGTCCCGCCTAGGGCTCCCTACTCAGCTGGGGGTCTGCTTCTCCCTCTGATCCTCCCCCATCTCACGCTCTCTCTCTTTATCAAATAAATAAATAAAATATTAAAAAAAAAAAAAAGAAGCCTAAGTGTGTTAGTTGTCTCATCTAGGAATGAGGATAAGGTTACCAGTTCTCCTTTCAAAGATGTTCTTAGTAAAAAGTGGTTAAATAGAAATGAATACCTTATAATTTCAAAGGGTTGTGCATATTATTAGAGACAGAAATTATTTCATGTTAGTGTGCTCCTGATGAAATGCTTTGTCATCTGGATGACACATTTAAATGTTAAGAAATGAAGCCTAGGAGAGGAGAGGTTTTTATTACTTATTATTATGTTATTGTTATTTATTATTGTTTTCTGATGTTGTGTGACCTTCGGCAAGTCAGGTCACTGAACTTCTCTCACTCTGATCTACACTGGGACCTCTCATGAATATATGTACAGGTATAAACTCCTAATTCTGGTGTGCTTACCTCTAAAAATCCCAAATACCTCCTTCACAACATTCCTTTACCAATGAGAAATGAAAAAAACAAATTAAAAGATAATTTTATTGCAATATTTGTGCCATGATTTGGCATCTCAGATAGGCACCCCATACCCATACCCATCTCAGGCCTAGAGAGAGAGAAGCAGTAGTGTCACATCTCCATATGCTTGCATAGTTTTACTTAACTTGGCCTTGAGATTGGGGCTCTGAGTCCAACTGGCCACTGATGGTGCCATAGGCTGTCCATGTAATTAAAGACACTTGCACTCCTTGGGCAACTCCTCTCTGGCCATCTGTGGCCTTGGCTCTGGCTCCAGGTAGCAGGGTATGGTGGTGGCAGCAGGGGAATGAAGTTTCTGACCACTCCAGATCTGGTCAGAGGGAAACATGCAACTTGGGGGGTTTTCTACCATGAGCCTAATTTTCATCACGAAGTTGTTGTGAAGAGCTGTAGAGGAACAATGGGTTAAAATACTTTTAAACTATTCACTGCCATGAGAGTTAATTGAGGGTCTAATTTCAATGACAATGTTTTGATATTACTGTTTAGCTTTTATTTGATTTATAATGAAGCAGAAGTAACCTTCGTTACTCAGTGAAGGTTGACACTACCCTCCCTTGTTCCCCTAGCACTCCAGAAGATGACTTTGATATCCCCAAATAGGTAATTCCAGGTTAGTCTAGGCAGAAGCTCAGGGCATTATTTGACAATGGAGAGAATTAGAAAATGTATGAGAACTATACCCCACTATAACAAAAATTAGAGAAGAATCTTGGATTTTAAAGAGAAATGGTAAAATACACATTTTAGCAAAATGAAAAAATTAAACCTTGAGGAACCCTCGTTTGGAAAACTTTCTCTGAGCTTCATATTTCTCTTGCTTCACTTCTTAGCAAAAAAGAAAGAAGTGAATAGGCCATAAGCTGTTTCTGGGGAGCAAAGACAAGCATGAGTAGAGCTATACATATGTAGTATATCATTATATACATACATATATATTCTCAGATATATCTATATCATCTATCCCTTATCTCTATGTATCTATAAGTGGGAAGTTTTTAGAGGCATTCTGAGAGAATCAAAGTGACTTGATTCTTCTTAGTTTTGGTTTGGGGAGCAGAGACAGGAGCTGGTAAGGGAAGCCCCATAAATGCAGGGAACCAAATGGACTGAAAATAAACCAGAAGGGCTGCTATTTTGCCAAGGCAGAAATAAAACTTATTTTCATGTAAAATATTGGATTAAGTCAGGGGAACAAAAATCACTAGGACAACATTTTAAATTTCAAAACAAAGAAAAACCCAAACCGTACTCAAATTATTTCCTGTGATGGTACAAGTGGCGATATATATTAACGTTTATAGTGGTCTATTAGGTTCAGAATTTTCAGCTACTCTGTAGACTGTCACTGCTGAGAACCTATTGAAATATCTTTGTAACCTATACTGGAACATCTCTGCTAGCTCGTGGTTTTGTGTCTTATAAAAATAAGGCCATGGTGCTGACTGGCACGCTAGGGTGAGCTGTTGCTTGCCTTAACAATGTTGATAGAGACCAGAGTATAGGTACTTATGAAGCTGTTTGTAAAGACTTAAACTTTAACAGGAAAGATACTGCATTTGTCCCCATCAACTGGTTGCAGGTAATTGTTCTTTAGCATTCCCCTTGACCAACTGCCTATCCGCCAAAACTTTCATTTATTTATTTAAAATTTTTTTCATAAGGATAGAAGCATTTTTATTTTTTAATTTAAATTCAAATTCCCAACATACAGTACATCATTAGTTCTTGATACAATGTTCAATAATTCATTAGTTTCATAAAAAACTTTTATTTTTGACCCAAGCCAATCTCTCAAACTCTAAAACACATAAGAGGAGAAATAAGGTTAAGACCATGGGTTCCTGAAGCACTTGGGTGTCTTAGTCTGTTAAGTGTCTGCCTTCAGCTCAGGTGACGATCTCAGGGTCCTGGGATCCAGCCCCGCATGGAGCACCCTCATCAGGCTCACTGATCAGCAGGGAGTCTGCTTCTCCCTCTCTCTCTCTACCCCTCCCCACCCACTCATGCTCACTCTGTCTCTCATAAGTAAATACAAGCTTAAAATAAAAAGAAAACTGGGTTCAACAAGGTTTTACTTTATTGGGGCTTCCTTTATCTAAAAAAGTTTACAATCAGACAAATAGAAAGCAAGCAAAGCCAAAAGAGAGGTAAGAAGTGGATGTTACAAGGAACTAGCATCCAAACTTTCCACTCAGCCAAATTCAAGCTCTCTTCCAAGAATATTCTATTCAGCATTTTCTGGGTCGTCTTTCTGAGAACATTCGAGAACCTCCTGAATTTTTCCTTCTTTAAATTCTTATCGTTAAGAGTAATCTACCCCACTCCCTAGAACTATTTGAGTCACATCTTTTCTAAACTGTCTTATAGGTGTGATTTAGTAGTCCTACATGTCAGTGTGGAGTTATAAGCTTTGTGAAGAAAGGACATCTTATACTTCTTTTCTCTATTTGCACATTGTAGGCATATAGTAAATGCACTCGGATGCTGGTAAGCACTGCAGAACTAGAGGAAATCCTCAAAGGTAAGGATTCATATATTCTCAATGTATTTTACTAGGGTAAAATAGTAAATACATTTACTCGATGTATTTTACTAGAACATTTTATATATATTAAATATCATAGCACTGTGAAAATGAAGAAAACAACTTTCAGGTTCTAACAAAATCCCTGTCTTTTCAATCGCATTGCTGAACTCTATTTCCTCCTGCTATAAGTAGCAAGCATATTGTTGGGCTAAACGTGATTCTCCCATTTAAAAGCAACTGTTCTGAATCAAGGAAAACAAAATTAAATAAATTCTGAGAAGGGAATGAACAATAGTAACAGGCTCAACACCCTTTTGTTAGGGGATTAAAGCATTAATCATCCTATTATCTACTATTTTGAGCTTTGCCAAAGTAGCTAGAGGTCGATAAGCATTAGTTCCAATTAAAGAACTTTAGAAATTTCCCACTTGTATCACCCACTGTTTTGGACTGAAAGAAGATGGATGATGATAACATGGTCTCGATAGTCTAATTGTAGCTTCTTTCCATTTTTGCTAAGAAATTGTAGAAAAGGCCACTTTGGATTTAAAAATTAAGAGCTTCGTTGTCAGAAAGTATCACTAATGCATATAATTACTATTTTAGATTATCAAGAAGGTCTAAAGACAGACATTTCATTTTAATACTTGCTACTCAATTGCATTAGTGACATTTGCTAATAACCTAAGGAAGTTACCTATTACAGTAGTGAGTTTCAAGCTGTAAAGTTTAGCATTTTGACATGGGATGCCAACACTGTGTATAATGCACATAAAAAGAGCAAGAATCAATAAACATGTCAATTTAAAAATGTTAAAAACCTGAAATATTCCCCAATAACTCCATTAGGAGAGACATGACAGTAGCAGTTAATTCTTGACAGACTGCCCAATAGACTGGTTTGCAGAATTGCCACAATTCACATTTAAAAAGTTGGGAGAATACTGGCAGATTGAGTTGGCAGGTAAACTAATTTTGCAAAGTGGAAAACATGGATAGGTTAATTGCTAGAGCTTTAAGATACTTTTCTTTAGGGATATGCTTCTTCACCTGATGGATTGAGTAAAAAATAAAAATTTTTGTGTTCTTCCAGCCTTTAGAAAACTAACTCATAAGATTAAAAAATATTGGAGAGTTAATTTTTCAGACTTTGATATTTTTCAATTATCCCTCAAACATCCTTCCTGGATAGTGAGATGAAAGCTTAGTGTCTTATTACCAGATGTTAGGTTTATTTGTGCATACTATTAAAACACTTAGTGGCCTGTTGATTTTGTTATTTGGAGAAGGAAGAAAGATGACTGAGTTTAAAAGTTTTGGTCTGCTCCAGTATGGTGCTTTGGCTCACACAAAGTAGTCTCAAGCTTACCATAGAGATGAAACTATTTGTTGTACAGAGTGGAATTTTATGAGTACACATTTAAAACTATGTCTGATTTTTCTGATTATGAAAATCTGAATTGAAAAGGAAAAATAAATTACTGAAAATATCATTTGAAGAAAACTATTAGCATTCTACTTTTATTTTTCACTTTCTGTGCACAGAACTTTTCTGTACTTTATTCAGTTGTGGACATTTTTTTTAACCTTAACTTTATAACCTAAAAATGTCCCTATGTTAACTCAAATTATTAATGCATATGTGGGTTCTATTGAGTGGGGGAGTCTATAATTTACCTAGCCATTATGATACTCTTGAATATTTGAATAGTATTCACTTTTTCACTATTTAAATTAAACTGTAGTAGAAATCTTTTTAAGTTTGACTTTTTGGTATTTTGGGTTATTTTTTCTAGGGTTTATTCAATGGAGTAGAATTTTTAGTCAAAAGTATGATAATATAATGGGATGATAAAATGCAAATTTTAACTGAGGTAACAAGGCACAAGAAATAGTAAATTCCATAGGAGCTATCAGATAAGTTGCCAAATTTTAAGGAGATTATTAAGCCAGTTACATCTGTCTTAGTTATTTTATAACATCAAAAGTATAAAAGGGTCATGATTTGAATATTAGAGGGAATTTGGGGTACATAACAAGTTTTCTTTGCTGTGAGTCTCCCCACTTGCCCTCCAGAGAAATGAATGGGGTATATGCTTACACCTCACCTCGCCTCAGGTAATTCAGCAAAGCCCCTGTTGGTTTGAATGATGTCTGAGATCAGTTTTTGACTCACACTTGAGAGAACTACTAGCTGAGTGACTGGTTAAATGCTGTGATGAAGGCACAAAGGAGAAAGTGCCAAATGGGACAAATTGAGCTTCCAAAATTTGTCCAGGCAAGGATATGTGAAACTTTCTCATGGGTCACATGTTGTCAGTTACATGAGAGAAAGTCAACATGGCTTCATATTCGGTCCTGTCCAGCAAAGCTATTTGACATTGCAGCAGATTCCTGGAGGTTGAAAAGGTAAGTTCCAAGCCTTAAAAAAAAAAAATATATATATATATATATATATATACACACACACACACACACACACACACATATATATATATACATATATATATATATATACATACATATGCATATGGTTGCTATGGTTGAGGATACTGTTGGTCTCTGAAAGAGAAAGGAGAAAGAGAAAACAGACTTGGTAGCACAAGATAAAAAAAATTAAAAGTTTGGATGTGTTGAGTTTAAGGTACTGTGAGAATCCAGAGGTAAGTACCTAGCAAGCATTGGAATGCAAGTTTTGACTCAGAGAGGCCTTGATGAGACATGCGAGTATTGGATCAATCACATGTACAAGAATGTTGGAGGCTTGAGACAGATTAAAGAGGGTTTAGAGTAAGTTGCAAAGGGTGTCAAAGTCAGAATCCTGGCTAGTATCTGCCTGGAAGAGGATGAGAAAGGAAAACAAGATCTAAGGAGATCCAGGACTGAGCAATGTCACTGAAGCCAATGTGGGAGAGAATTCCAAAGAGTGCATGTTCAATACGGAGGTCAACAAGCAGGATTTTAAGATTCAGTTGTTTTTAGCAAATAGTGAGACACAAGTGGATTTTATCTGTATTTTATCTGATTTTATCTGGCTAGCCTCACTGTAATCTCACTATAATGATAGGGGCAGGGGCCTGACTGTAATGGGTTGAATGGTGGATAGGTGGAGAAAGGAGTCTTTGAGTGAAGACATTATTTCTAGGTTCTTCCTCTTCTACTACTTCTTCTTCTTCTTTTTTTAAGACAGCAGGAGAGAGAGAGATTGAGAGAGATGGAGGGAAAGGGAGAGAAGAAATCTTAAACAGGCTCCATACCCAGTGTGAGACCCATCATGCAGGACTTGATCTCACAACTTTGAGATCAAGGCCTGAGCCAAAATCAAGAATTGGACACTCAACCAACTGTGCCACCCAGGCGCCCCTCTAGATTCTTGATTGTAAAAGGAAGGGGAGATATATTTTAGTGAGAGAAAGACGTGGAAGATCAAGGGAAAATCTTGAACATGTGTGTAAGTTATGGGGAAGGTGTCAGTAGAGTGCAGAAACAAAATACAGGAGAGAGAGAAAGATTAACTAATGGTCAAGAGCCCAGAGAAGACAATGGGAGATTAGATTAAGAGTTTCCTGGTCCTCTGAATTAGAAACTGTTAAGCAGTCTAAGCTACATAAAGCAAGGAATGTTACACAACCCTTGAAAAGAATGAAATTGTTCTTTAGCATTGATATAGGGCAGTCTCCAACATTTCTTGTAAGTATAGAAAGCAAGAGAAATAGAAAGCATGGTGTATTCACTATGCTACCAGGACTATAATGAAAGACCGTGTAGATTGTATACTAATATGTGAATGATAATCCTTCTGGAATTGCGTATTGCATGGTCCTTTAGGTGAAACATTACCTTTGCCAGAGGACACTTTTCAAGGTTCTTTATATTCTTTTGTTCTGGTCAATATTCACAAGAGCCATTTTTTGATCATTTAACTTTTATTTATTCGAGGATATTCATCAATCAGGCTGATAGATCAGATTCTCTGCTCTGCTTGATAACTATGTTTTTAAACTGAACATTAATAAAGTGGCCTTCTGATGATAATTTGGTTCTTCATGTCACTTGTTCACAGGAAGAGAATGTGTTGGCATAATGATGTGAGTGTTTCTGACTAATGGTTGAGACTCTCCTAAGTGAGTAAATTGTCATTGTGGTTTATAATATCAGTCTGTGAGAACATGATTAATGAGAGCCCACCCCTCAGTGTCAGACCTACATTAGTATTCTAATAAAACCATGTATCTTGCCCTGTCCCTACAAGTTAAGACCAGTTCCTAGACTGTGGTGAATTCATTATGCTCAATTTTACTTGTGCAGGCCCATTGTAGACAGACATCTGGCCTTTTCCATTGATGTTGTTAAAGAAAAAACTTTTCTTGATACTTATTGAGGAAGCCGAAGAAGACTTTATTCAAGGGGAGACTATGTTGATAGGTTTAGGGAGCACCACAATGGAGTTTTGCAGTTGGGGAGAGAGATTGTGTTTAACTCTGAATATGGTGTAAGCAAGTGGGAATTTAGAGCCAAGGAACACAGTTGGGGTCAACAGATGGAAAATTACTAAGAGGAAAGATCAAGAATAAGGGGAGCTTTTTGCTAAACTGACCTACAGGATTCTTGCTAAAGGCAGGCCAGGGTAATCAGACATCACTTGGGGGTTGGTGTAGTATGAGGAATCTGATCAGATATTGAGGGTGATCACATACTGAGGATGGGCCATCTTGGTTAAACTGACTTAGTGGTATTCTTGCAGAGATAAACATATAAGACCAAAAGTTAGGGTTGAGTTGAAAAAGAGCTCAGACTAGCCTCAGTAGAGTTTGGTCAAGGAGAAAATCTTTGTCAATGCCTCTTTGTTATATGGGCCATTTTTTATTCAAATGCAGTGGCCTGATGGTTTAGTCTTTTCTGCAATGGAAGGGGAAGATTCGTGTGCATAGGGGCATGTGGGACAGTGGAAGGGTGTGAATATGTGGAATGGGTAAGAAAAGTGATTTGGAACCTGAAAAGTGTTGTTGAGCCTTCTTAAGGGTGCAGCCAGAGCCAGTTTTGCCCAGTTGGTTATGGTCTGTTCCAGTTTTTAAGATTCACATCCCAGGAATTCTTTCAGTTCTAGGCAAACCAGGACCTTTGGTTACTTTAGATTTAGCTCACACAGGAGATTGGAAAAAAATATATATATATATATATATATATATATTCTTATACATAAAAGAATCTATAGGATTCAGTAATTTCTTCTGGAGGGTTTCAGCAGCCAGGGAGTGGAGCCAAGAAGATGGGTATTTGGATTGATCTCATATCACTGGGAGGTTGTTGAAAAAAAATGATGAGTTGGGAATGTTGAGAGTTGAAATGATTTAGGTAGACAGGGGTTAGAGGTGAGGCCAGGTTGGTCACATGTCTGAGTGACACTGTGGATCTGCGTCTTCTGAGTCTAGTTTCCTGTTCTGTGCTTATAAAGGGAAGGGAGGCAACACTGACCGGAAGAGTAGCACACAGTCCTAATCAGGTCATCTTGTTTCTCAGTCAAAGTGTGGAATAATAAGGCCTGTGATCTGATAAGACAATTTAGGCAGGCAGGTGTTGGAAACCGTTAAGGAAGAAGAATACCAAATTAATGCTCTTCTCATATCCATCCTCCTTCAAGTTTCTGTACAATTATGGAATGTTAGAACTTGAAGGGACCTCACTATTCTGGCCCATTTTTCCCTTGGACATCTGGAAAGGTTGAAGTATTATTTTTATTACAGCTGAGTATGTAAAGATTCATTGACATGTTCTCTACAGTTGTGAGAGTGATTGAGGCAATCACTAAAGGGGCAGTTCAATTTGGTTAAAAAGAAAATGGAAACCAAGGTAACGCAAACTGTTAGCCAGTTTATTGCAGGTCTCTGAACAATATTGCTTCAATGTTTAACATATTGATCCACTATTAGGATAATATCATATTGTAAAAGAGTTATATTGATCCTACATACCATATAGACAGAGATTCATATCAGCCGTATGGCTACTGCTAAGTGAGTGATCAGTATTTTAAAGAACAAAGTTATTTCTCAATATTAAATAATCTTGTGATGGCAGAGTCTAAAATAACAGTCTGAGTTGTTGCTAACTTTATTTCAGAGGCAGTTATTAAGTGTTTACACTTGTGGGCTAATACTTAGATGCCTTGGGATAGAAATGAATAATTCTTTTGTCCTGAATGGGTTAGTCTAGTGCGGTAGGCAGAATATTCTCATTCCTCATCTCTCTCCCTTTCAAAGATGCCCACGTCCTAATCCTGGGAACTGGTGATTATGTTCTGTTACATGGCAAGGGGGAAGTAAGGTTGAAGATGGAATTAAGGTCACTAAGCAGCTGACTTTAAAATAGGGAGATTATCCTGGGTAGGCCCTATGTAATAACAAGTCTCCTTAAAAGGTGGAGGAAGGAGGCAGAAGTCAGTGTCAAAGTGATGCAGCATGAGAAAGCCATTGCTAGCTTTGGAGATGGAAGGGAGCCACTAACTGAAGAATGCAAGAAGGCTCTAGAAGCTTTCTAGAAAGGTCCAGGAAATTGATTTTCCCTAGAGCCTTCAAAAAGGAACACAGCCATACTGACACCTTGCTTTTAACCCAGTGGGACTCATTTTGAATTTCTGACTTCCAGGACTGTGAGATAATAGATTTATGCTGTTTCAAGCCACAAAGTTTGTGGTAATTTGTTATAGCAGCAATAGGAAATACAGCAAATAACAGAAGTGAAGGGGTATTGTGGAGAAAACGTGGAATGGTTGGCAATCTGGAAGGTGCCTACCCTATTCATACATGGCTCATATCCAGTTCCAGCCAATATTTCTTAAGGGGTCAAAGGCTGACAATTTTTTCTATTTTTCAAAATAAGATGAAAATACAGATTTGTATGTGAACTTCACTCTTTTTATTTAATTATTTGCAACCGATTCAAATAAAGCAGACTTGCACATGGACACAAATAGATGCATAAGGATGTTTATCACAGTATTGTTTGTAATAGCAAAGAAAAACTAAACATCAAATATGGATATAAATAAATAAATGTAAATATATATAAAAATACATATTTTAGTCATAATCAGTGAACTATATATTCTAAACATGTTAAGTAAAGATGTAAAGCAGAGATCTAAACATGATTCCACCTTTATTAATATAAAAATACAACCATAAAAATGTGTGTGTGTGTGTGTGTGTGTGTGTGTATATAGTGTAGGGCTACTTATATGTGTAAGTAAAGAGACAAATGTGATTAGGGATGGTAGCTGAATGGGTGCAAAAAGCCAGGGACAAAAGAGTCAACAGTAAAAGGGGATGTGCATGGGTTAACTAATGTTCATGGGCTATGAATGGAGTACTCAACTCAATTTTGACTGATAACTATGTAAGCCAAAGCAGAAAAAATTGTAGGTCTGCTTAGATCTGTGGGTTTCTGCTGGAGATACAAAGAGCCAGGATATAGTCCATCCCTTTCAAAAGTTTCATGGAGAATTGGGGCAGAAAGATGTATAAATGAGGTAGAATTTAAAAAAAAAAAAGCTGTTACAAAAAAGTGAACATTCATTTGCTTACTCAATTTCCATTCAAATATTTATTAAGTACTTGCTATGTTCCCAGCAGTTTAATGGCAGTGTGTCTGTGTAGTACAAGATTTGGCTCTAAGAGTGGCAAGAGCTGTGTTTATATTCCACCCAACCTCTGCCCTAAGAGTAGGTTCAATAGTGCCATGACAGTTAGCCTTTCTGAGTCTTGGATTCTTCCTTGGCATAATTGGCAATAATTCACTTTATGCTTTAATTCCATGTAAGGTTGTTGTGAGGAAATAAGGGGGAAAGCTCTTGAGAAGTGTGAAGCATTCCATAGATGGGAAACACTGCTACCAGGATTCATCTCTCTTTTTTGGTTTGGTTCACTCCCTACATCCACTTCTCTAACTTGCCACTGCCTCAACCTGATCCAGGTTCACATAGCTGGCACCCAAGTCACCGCCATGGGCAATCCACCTCCCTGCCCCATTTCCCTTTAATTTGGCTTGTGATTTAAACAAGAGAGATATTCCTAAAATACCTCCTTCATCACTAAATCATAAGCTCACAAGGGAAGGGATTTAGATGCCTTTCTCAATCGTGTGCACATTATAGGAATCCCACAAGGCTCACCTTGGAAATTTCCTCTTGTATCTGTTTCCGATATTTCCATTAAAGTTTTCTGAATTGCCTGCTGTGGTGAGGATGTGGTCATATTTTCCCTTTGTTCTAGACAATTCCTTTATCCATGTTTCACCAATTGAAACGGTCTTCTCCCCTGCAGGCAGTTACAAAGATTCATTTGTAGGAAAAACTTGCCTGGAATAGAAGTATTCATGCTGTGATGTTTCCTGGAAAAAAATTTATTCCTGATAATAGGCCTCAGAGTATCTGCCTAATTCCCACTGATACACATCTGCTCCATAAAGAGACATCTCTTTGGAATCAGTGGGAGTTTAGAGCAACTCATCGAGGAAATATGAAAATCAGGTTGGGGGCAACTTTTCACTTTGGAACCAAATACCTCTATCAGAATGATAGAACAACACATATGTTGGGATTTATTAGCTCTTATCGACAATTTAAAACCATAAACTTCTGATGAAACATTTACCTAAAAGTTATGAAGAGACTGTTCTGTTTCATAGTTGGAGTTGTGAATATTTTTGGTGTTAAAACAGTGCCTGGTAATAGGAGGATGTTAGCTGTAAACTGAAGCTGTTTCCTGGAGGGAACACATTTTGCAATAACTCCCATTCAACCAAAGTTCTCTGTAAACCAAGAAAGAGTTGAATTCCTCGCATTTACTTTTTATTGTTTGAAAATTGCTATTGCATTGCAAGTGTTATAGATGTTGGAGAAAGAAGAATGGGGCATTATTAGAAACCTCCCTGGAGCACAATTTAGTATTACTTGCAGGAGATGGAAGAAGTGGCTTCATACTGAAAAAAGCAATGTCTGAGAAATATTATCAGTAACATGCTACTAACTCTAAAGGCTGGACTGATTAGAATCAGTAGGAGTTTGGCTACATAAAAACAGCCTTATTAGAGCTTGTGGAATTAAGGGAAACAGGAAGTAGCTGTATTGGGAAGGTAGGTTGTACTGGGGTAAGGGGAACGCATTCCAAGGATCTCTTAAAGGGTGAAAAAAGCATTAGTAGGCCCCTTGCAGAGTTGTTACACATCAGTTTATTCTCCCAAAGGACTCAGTGTATTTTATGAAGTATGACTATGACCCATGGACTGCTGGGGTATTCTGCAGGTGGGAAAGATTATAAAGAAAATAAAATCACCAAAGTTTTAACTCACTTCCAGCTGGATAACATTGAAGGTGAAATTAAGACTTGAATCCAGATTCTTCTTGTTTTTCCCATGGACACTCTTTTATTGCTAAATGTGATACTTGAAATATTTTTGTTTGTTTGTTTTTGGAACCAATTGAGTGTTCACTTCACAGAACATTTTATAGTCCTGATGGCCTTTCTGTGTTTGTTCTGACAATATAAATTATTTTTATCTCCAAATAGTTTGAAGGAAAAAGGAATAAACCTCAGTGAGTAGGACAATGAAACATTATTTCATTTTTGAGATCATACCTTTTAGAATTTGGGTTAATTAAAATTTTTAAATTTAAATTAGTTTTTTAATTATAAAAAAGTAAACCATGCATTTAATAAAAAATTCAAATAGTGCATGATTAGTTTAAAATGGAAAGGAAAGATACCTTTTTCTCTAACTCCTATTCCCATGCCCCTGAGCTTAACTGTGAACTTTTTTATATGCTTCTTTTAATGTTCCTGTAAGATCATTTTACTGTGTGTAAGCAAGAATTACATAACATATATCTTATATACCTTTGATTATACAAATTGACCGATTATATGCATATTGGTTTTATACTTTGCATTTTATACTTACCAAATATCTTGATCATCTTCTTTCCAAATCAGTGCATTTAGATATTTCTTTTCTAACACGGGTATTTTATTCTATTTTGTGTTTTTATTGTAATTGTTTAAATAGTTCTCCATTGATAAACATTTAGGTTTTTACTCCTACCATGTGTGTGCATGCTAAAACAAGCAATGCTACAGTTGATCTCTTTATGTGTGTATTTGCACACTCAAGTGAGTTTAACTGGAAGAAAAATTCCTACTTGTAGGATTTCTTGGCCGAATGGAAAATGTGTGTATTACATTTTACCAGATTCTTCTAAATTGTCTTTACAGAGGATATATTGGGATCCATTCTCTAACAAAAGTGCAGAAATGAACTGCTCGTTAATCTCAGTGAAATCGTGTATTATCAAACTATTAGATAGTGAGAAATGGTATTTCATTGTTATATTTGTATAGCTTTAGTAAAGAGTAAGTTTAGGGATCTTTCTCTATGTTTGTTTCCATTTCGGTTCTTTTTCTCTGAAATACTAGTTCATGTCTTTGGACTAATATTCTAATAGACTGTTTAGTTATTTCTTATAGATTAAAGAAGTTATTCATCATTATCTCATATGTCTTTAAAATACTTTTCCTAGTTCTTTGCATTTTGACTTTGTGATGATTGTTTTTTGCAAACTGAATTTGAAAAGTTTATCTGTCAATTTAAGGGGTGGAATGGGCAGTGACTACGAATGGGTACAGGATTTCCTTTGAAAGTGATGAAAATGATCTGGAATTAGATAGTGATGAAGGTTATGAAATCTGGTGAATTATATATTTTAAAGGGGTAGATTTTATGTTATGTAAATTATATCTCAGTAACAACCATGGAAATCTGGGGGAAAATGGGTCATATATTGTGTGTTAACTTTTGTAGAAAAAAGAAGGGACAAACGTCTCAGTTTACTTTTGCAAAAAGCAATGCAAGAAGAATAAAACAGAAAACAATAAAATCAGTTATCTACAAAGGAGAGAAAAGGTTTATATGCCAATTTGGATCAAATTCTTCTTTCAGGGCTTCCAGTTTATTTGATGTTTAGAAAGGTTTTTCTCTCTCTGAGTTTTAAAAATATTCAGTCACATTTTGAGTTCTTTTACATTTTAACTCTTTTTACATTTAAATCTTTGATCTATCTAAACTATATTGGTAGTAAGGAATGAAGTAGAGAATTATTTTAATTCTCTTTGCAAATGGCCACTTTTTTGTCTGACTCACTTATTGAATAAATTATCATTTCCCTAATAATTTATCATTTCCATGTTTATTAAAAATAAAATTTCTATACATATTTAGCATTATTTTCATACTGTCTACTCTGTCCCTTTCATTTGCATGTATTTTTCTATGCTAGTGCCAAATAATTTCAATGACAGTTGCTTTAAAGCTTAACTATCTAGTGAGGCTAGTTACCCTTAATGACTCCTTTTTCATGGAGTATTCCTAACTAAACAGGTGTTTTTTTCACTTTTCATAATTAAGAGAAGAGATACTGAAAAGAAGTAGGATTACACTGATTCATAGATTAATTTGGGGAAGAATCAACACCTTTATAGTATCAGATTTTTATCTTAATCTTAGAAAGTTCTTGTGAAATACAATTTTAGTCTCTCCTTTTTCTGCTATTGTAAATGGTATATTTTCTTCAACTGCATTTTGAAATTTTCAGTGTATTTAAAAATTAGATTGGTCTGCAGTATTCTTTGTATATGATAGACTATTTATGCATATGAATACATATCAATCTATCAATCTGTCACCATTTTTTGGTACCTGTATTATTCTTTGTAATGAGCTTGAAAACTTGCCTCCTTCTTCATGCTTTGGAATCTTTAGCCTCAAAATTAGGTTTTTTGAAGTTTTCATAAAATTCACACCATCTGGACAATTCCATCCACACTTCAAATGTATTTGCATAGTATAGAACAATGTAGATGTATCACTTTGTAATTCAATTTCTTTTCTCATGTTTCTGCCTCATATTGTAAATTTTGTCTGTTCTTTATCTTGTTCAGGTTAATTACTTAAAAATTTTGTTTTTATTGGATTTTTGAAGGGATTAGCTCTTGAATATATTTCCTTGCCTAGTTTGTCCTTTTTCTATTTCACTTTTATTATTTTCTTCTTTTAATTTTCAAGGTTTTTTGTTTCTTTCCTAAATTCTGGATTAAATTACTAATTTAATTTATTTTTTAGAGAATGAAATAGAGAGAGCCTGAGTAGGGGAGGAGCAAAAGGAGAGGGACAAGGGAACTCCACACTGAGCCCAGAACCCAGTGTGGGGCTGGAGCTCATGAACTGAGGTCATAACTTGAGCCAAAATCAAGAGCTGGTTGCTTAACTGACCACCCAGGTGCCCTTTAAGTAATACATTTTAGAATACGGTTATTCTGTTAAAGTCTCACTGTAGCTGTGTTTTATAGGTTCTGATGAGTAGGGTGTATAAAACAGTTATTATTCGAGTGAGGCTACAATCTAAAATTTTGACTTAAGTTTTTTTGTTCAAGTGGTTGGATTTTTTTCTTTATTTCCTCTTATTTTGTATTATGTTTTGTTTTGTTCTGTTATGGACAACAAATAATTTCTGTACTACTTATACTTTGTGTAAGTTGTGGTTTTCTCTGTGGCTTAATATATAATTGGTTTTGGACATGTTCCATGCACCCTCAAAAAAAAGATGCTTTCTCTTTTTGGAAAATATAGAATTCAGTGAATCATTCATTCATTCACTCAGTAATTTATAAATACATATTTATTCATATTCAATATAAGTATTTATATGTGCCCAATTTCATTATACACAGAACGGATGGTAGAATGAATAAAACACAATAAATCTCTGTGTTTGTGGAGGTTTCATTCTAGTAAAGGAGACAGAGAATAATCAAGCAAATAAGTGCATATATATTTTCATTACTGACAAATTCTATAGAAAAAAAAAGTAAATTAGGTAAGAAGGTGTGGAATGGCTGAGGAGGTGGGAGAGCATCATGTGAGGGTCCTAAGCACATGCCTCCCTGGGTAGTGCCATTGGAGCAGGAGCTGACCGAAGTGAGTGAGGCAGAAATAAGGCATGAGGGAACAGCAAGCTGGCAGAGGAGTAAAACTGGTGATGATAAAACATACGTATTCGAGGAGAGCAGCACAAAGGTCTGTATGACCAGCATGGGGTGAGTGAAGGAGAAACATGGTAGCAGGTAGGTCAGAGAGACAGGCAGGAGCCATGATAATTAGTTTGGAAAGCTCTTAGAGATTTTTAAGCCAGAGGGATACACCATCTTATTTATGCTTTTAAAATGTCACTCTATTGCCTGCTTTATTATGATATTTAAATATTCTACGTATCTTTACTTATTATACTTTTAAAAAAAGATTTTATTTCTTTGACAGAGAGAGACACACAGAGAGAGGAAACAAAAGCAAGAGGAGTGAGCAGGGAGCCCCAACAGAGGGCTAGATCCCAGGACCCTGGGACCATGACCTGAGCTGAAGGCAGAACCCCAACGGCTGAGCCACCCAGGCACCCCTACTAATTAGACTTTTGTCTACTTAATTCGTCAAAGGCTCAGAGGGTTGGGGTAAAGACTCCTCCTGTTGTACTTCTTTCTGTTTATTTCTGCCTTATATGCCAGGCTTTTTTCCTGTGCTCTGATGCTGTTAGTTAGGGATAAAAGTCTCAAGCACACTGGATCTTCATTGTGGACTGTATTTTAATTATTTTACAGATCTCTTCCTTTTCCTCTATAACGAGTCTTTTCCTTGAGTTCACCCATATATGTGTTAGTACTGTAACGCTTGCTTCGCTTTCCCTGGCATTTGCTTGGTAGGCCTTTGCTTCACCCTTTTTCTAAAAAATTCTAGGTCTTATTTTTTTTTTTCTCTACATTTACTTTTGCCATATAGTCAAATAGTTGGATTTTAAAATCCCATCTATTTTTATCTTTTTCTAAATGATCTTTTTTGTGTGTGCGTGTATTTTTTTTCATTTTATCATTAGACTCATACTCTATGTTTAAGTGTTTGGTGGTTAGCCCTCTAAATTCACATTCTTTTTTTAAAGTTTAATTTAATTTTTTCAGTGTTCCAAGATTCATTGTTTATGCACCACACCCCGTGCTCCATGCAATATGTGACCTCCTTAATACCCACCACCAGGCTCACCCATCGCTCGACTCCCTTCCCCTCCAAAACCCTCAGTTTGTTTCTCAGAGTCCACAGTCTTTCATGGTTCTCTCCCCCTCTGATTTCTCCCAATTAGCTTTTCCTTTCCTTCTCCTAATATCCTCCTGTTATTCCTTATGCTCTACAAGCATTTGAAACCATATGATAATTGACTTTCTCTGCTTGCTTAAGTCAACTTCTTGACTTCACATGGTTTGTATTGAATAGTCACTCAGAAATTTGTAGAAGTTGACACACATATTTCTCAACCACATCCCCTCTTAACAATCTGCCTCCTTTAAGAATATTTACAATCTGAGTCATGTGCGTGGCTCAGTCGGTTAACCTTCTACCTTCCACTCAGGTTACGATCCTGGGTCCTGGGATCCAGTCCCTCATCCATATTGGGCTCCTTGCTCAGAGGGGATTCTGCTTCTCCCTCTGCCTGTGGCTTCCCCAGCATGGGCACTCTCTCTCTCTTTCAAAAATAAGTAAATAAAATCTTAAAAAAAGAATACTTACATTCTGTTCTATAATTCTATTCCCCT
The DNA here is from genome assembly GCF_011764305.1 of Mustela putorius furo. Classification (NCBI taxonomy): domain Eukaryota; kingdom Metazoa; phylum Chordata; class Mammalia; order Carnivora; family Mustelidae; genus Mustela; species Mustela putorius. The sequence continues at coordinate 28,637,490 of NW_025421987.1, forward strand.
CAGTTAGTTAGACATTTCCAGTTTCTACATTCAGAAAAAATTTCCTGAGCTTTTAATTTTAATTTTTTTAAACTCAAATAGTAAAAAAAAAAAAAATCAAGAAAACCTCAAATGTGTATTGTATTCTTGTGTTTCTTGTAAGGTCTATCTGTTGCTTTTATACTTATATAAAACTTGGCTACATATACCATTTTAGGATCAAGTTTATTTCCCATAGCAGTTTATAGACATTGTTGCACAGAATTGGGAGATGACTCTTCCTCTATTATATCTTCTTCATCAATATTAATGTAAGTATCATGATCCTCCATGTCTCTTCCTGATCTATCATCTTCTCTCTAATTATGTGCATCTTTTCATCTTCTTAATCCTGTTTTCTGGCTATATTTTTAAAACTGTCTAATTTTAGGTGCTTTTATTTTGTAAGCATTTTCTTTCTTTCTTTCTTTCTTTCTTTCTTTTTTCTTTCTTTTTTTTTTTTGGCTTCCATCTGTCAATTTTTATTATCTCCCCCTTTTTTCCCTTTTCTTTCTTTCTTTTTTTTTTTTGTTTGGTTGTTTTTTGTTTTGTTTTTCTTTAAGCTCTCTTTTCTCCCACAGTCCAGGTTAACTTTATTTGAAACTTACTTTCTTTGAAAATTTCTTTATTATTTGAGATGCTCTTCTGATGTTTAGTTTTTGTTTGTTTGTTTGTTTTTTTCCAAGATTTTATTTATTGGGACGTCTGGGTGGCTCAAGTCCAGCATTGGGCTACTTGCTCAGTGGGGAACCTGCTTCTCTTTCTGCCTCTGGCTGGCACTCTGCCTGATTGTGCTCTCTCTCTCTCTTTCTGACAAATAAGTAAATCAGTGGAATCTTTTTAAAAATTATTTATTTGAGAGAGAGAGAAACAGAGATAGTGAGAGAGAGCACAAGCCGGGGGAGGGACAGAGGGAGAAGGAGAAGCAGGCTCCCCACTGAGCAGGGGGAGCTCTGGGGCTCAATCCCAGGACCCTGGCATCATGATCTGAGCCAAAGACAGATGCTTAATGGACTGAGCCACATGGACACCCCTGATGTTTAGTTTTCAACTAATGTTTGCTTTTTATATTCTTTTCTAAATCCTCTGTAATACCTTAGTACAGACCTTGTGTTGGTTCTGTGGTTCATCTTTGAGGGAGAGGGCCTGGATATTGGCTGTCTGTTTGCCCAGTGATGGTGTGGGTGGGGGTGAGAGGAACATTCTGACCTTGGATTGCCGTCTCACATGCTTTCTTACAAAATCCTCTCTAACGTCTTCCCCTTGAGGCATGTCTCTCTCCTTAGTTTTTGTGTCTTTCTTCTTTAGGGGATCATCAGCAGATCCTTGTGGGTTGCAGGGGAGGCTGGAATGTCAGAAGTCCTTCATGGGCAGTCTAGCATGTATATAAGTCTGCAGATCCTGCTGCCACCAGTGCATGAACCATAGTCACTACTTACCATCTCTGCTATTCCCTCACACTCCTCTCCTCTGCTTCCTCACTTATGAGGCACTCTCATTGTTTTTGGCAGTTGTTCTTCCAAGTTTAAGGTTTGGATTCGTGCGTTCCTAGTTTCATTAGGGACAATATTTTCTTCACATTTTGTTGCTTTCAGTGTGCTTTGGAGAGGCCTGGTAAACAAAAAACCACTTACTCCTCTACCTTTAATTGGAAATCTCCATGCCAGTGGTTTATTTTATTTTTTAATTTTTTAATTTTTTGTTTATTTATTTATTTTTTTTCAGTCAAAAGAAATCTCATTACAAATTACTTTAAAGAATTCGCAGTGTCTCCGTTGTGTGAAGTAGTCATCAAAAAGACCCAAATCACTGAGAAGATCAGGAGTTTCTAGCTAGCGGTGGTGTTCATTCAAGCTCAAATTCCCAGAATATTTATTATTGAATCATTAACTCATACGATGGTGGGTTGGAATGTGTAAAAGCAAAGTTTGGGATCACAATGGCAAGTTTTAATTTAAGTCCAATTAGTTTCAACATTACTTAGGAAGGAATGAAAGCGTCATTGACATCTTTCCCAGGGAAGTCATTTGATTAGAACTCTGTTTAAGAAAGATGGATTGGAGAGAACAGAGAGAAAAGATTAACAGGGAAGAGACTGGTGAAGAGGCTACTATAGTCATACTTTTAGAATTTGCATCATGTTTTTCACTACTTCAGATTTACCAATCCTGAATTAAAGAATAAAAGAGGGATATATTACTTATATTTTGGTGAACTTTCTCATGTAAATGGTATTTTTCACAGTGCCTTTGCCTCCCATTACTAAAATACTGCAAGTTCTAATTTTTCATTGGCTATAAATATAACCAACTGAAATGTAGACTACAGACCAAGATGGCAACATAGGAACTCCTGATACACCTTTCTCCCATTGACTCACCAAATATGTAGTTGCACATGGAGAAATTCCCTCAGACAGAAATCCAGAAACAAATTGAGTGTCTCCTACACATTGGGAGACCAAGAAAATAATCACTTTGAAATGGGTCGCAGAAGCTAAGACATACTCTTGCCTTAAACGCCACCCTCAACACGATAGCACCATAAAGTTGGGAGAAAGCCCTCATCTCCCACATTCTCCATAGGGAATGAAGGGTTTGAGTCACACAGAAAGGGCCCCAATTTTTAAGGCTGTCACATGAGAGATAAGCCCCCCAAATCATTCAGCTCTGAACACCAGTGGGGCTTGTGTTTGAGTCCCACAGGACTATAGCAAACCAAGCCAGTTGTTAACAGGCATGCAAACAGTGTAGCCATCCTGTCAGGGCTCAGCGTAGAGGGAACAGACAAAAATGCCCACTGTATATTGTCAATATACCAACATGCCAATGTATATTGTGGATACCCAGTATAAAAAGATATAAATGTGATGCCCAAAACATAAAATGTAGGAAAGAGGAGAGTAGAAAACCAGAGCTTTTGCATGTATTTGAAGTTGTTATAGGCTTAAAATAAATTGTTATAACCATAAGAATGTTTTAAATAAGCCTCATGGTAATCACAAAACAAAAACCTATAGTAGATAAAATAATCAAAGCATACTACCACAGAAAATCATAAATCACTAAAGAAGAGAGAAGGAGAAAGAAAGCAAGAAAGGTACTACGAAGTATTAGGAAACAATAAAATAGCAATAGGCGATCCATCTCTGTCAATAGTTACTTTAAGTGTGAATGGGCTAAGTTCTTCAATCAAAGGATATACAGTGGATGAATGGATGAGAAGGCTCACTTCAGCTTTAAGGACACACAGACGGAGAGTGAAAGGTTAGAAAAAAAAAAATTCCATTCAAATGGAAGCCAAAAGAAGGCAGGAATGGCTATACTTAGACAAAATAGACTTCAAAACAAAGACTGTAACAAGAGACAAAGAAGGTCATTATATAATAACAAGGGGGCAATTCACAAGATGATGTAATATTTGTAAGTATTTATGTGCCCAACATTGGAGCACCTCAATATATAAGGCAAGTATTAACAGATCTGAGGGGAGAAATAGCAAAAGAACCACAGTAGGGGACTTTAGTACCCCACTCTCAACAATGGGTGGATTATCCAAACAGAAAATCAATAAGGAAACATTAAATTTAGGCTATACTTTAGACCAAATGGTCCTAACAAACACATATAGACATTTATCTTCCATTCAACAAGCGCATAATATGCATTTTCCTCATGCGTACATGGAACATTCTCCAGGAGAGATCGTATGTTAGGCCACAGAACAAGTCTTAATAAATGTAAGAAGGCTGAAATTATATCAAGTGTCTTCTCTGACCATAATGTTATTAAATCAGAAGTTTAACAAGAGGAAAACTGGAAAGTTTACAAATATGTGGTGATCAAACATCATAGTTCTGAAAGCCAGTGGATCAAAGTGGAAATCAATAAATATCTTCACACAAATGAACATGGAAATACAACATACCAAAATTTATAGTCTGCAATAACACAGTTCTAAGAGGGACATGGGACGCCTGGGTGGCTCAGTTGGTTAAGCAGCTGCCTTCGACTTACTTAGGTCATGATCCAAGCGTCCTGGGATAGAATCCCACATCAGGCTCCTTGCTTGGTGGGAGCCTGCTTCTCTCTCTGCCTCTGCCTACCACTCGGTCTGCCTGTGCTCACGCTCTCTCTCTCTCTAACAAATAAATAAATAAAATCTTAAAAAAAAAAAAAGAGGAACATTTATTGCAATAAAGAGCTACCTTAAGAGAAAAGAAAGATCTTAAATAAACAACCAAATATTATACCTTAGGCAACTAGGAAAGGAAGGAAGCCTAAAGCTTATAGAAGGGAGGAAATAACAAAGATGAGAGAGAAATAAATGATGGGAGTGAGATAAATACAGTGATAAATTTATAGTGATATATACCCACTTTGGAGTAGTCACTGTTAGATAATGTGAAGAAGAAATATGAAGTAGAATATTCTTTTACCCTTAAGAAGCTTACATTGTATGGTGTGGTAGGCAGCAAATGGGCCCCTAAAGATGGCCACATCCCAATCTGCTGAAGCCTGTGGATATGTAAACTTAAAAGGCAAAGGGATTTTCCAGATGTGATTAGGGTTAAGAATTTTGAGATGGAGAAATTAACCTGAATCAACAAGGTAGGTCCAATGTTATTATATAAGTTCTTAAAAGTGGTAAATCTTTCCTGGCTTTGGTCAGAGAAAGATATGATGATGGAAGAAGGGTCAGAGAGATTCTGACTTTGAAGATGGGGGTCAGGAATCATGAACCAAGGAATGCAAGTAGATTCTAGAAGATATAAAAAGCAAGAAAATGGATTTTCCCTTAGAGCTTCTAGAAGGAATGCCACCCTGCTCTCTTGATTTTAGCCTAATGAGACCCATGTTAGACTTCTGACCTGCAGAACTATTGGATAATAAATTTCTGTTGTTTAAGCCACTAAGTTTATGTTAATTTGTGATGGCAGGAATAAAACACCACACCTGTAGTGACAAAAAATCTAATGAGAATTGTGGCACAAAATACGGCACTTTCCATATTTTGTCAATTCCGTTTTCACAATTTGGAGCAAAATATGGGAAGTGCCATAGAGACATGACCAAAGCTCTTGAAGATTTGAGAACAAAATGGGGATTAAGAAGGACCTTAAGGAGGAGGTGACATCTGAACTGGGTTTTTGAGGTTACATAGAATTTCAAGAAATAGAGATAAGGAAGACAAATTCTAGGCAGAGGGAATGCAATTAATAAAGGCAAGTAAATGTGAAAATATGTACTATGTTAGGGGGAAAGGTGAATACACCAGTATTGTGGCACAGATGATTAGATTAATATTGCTAAGATAGTTCTTTTTATTCTTAGATATTTTTATTGAATCACAAATTTAAAAAAATTTAGAATGCAGTGATACAGGGAAGCTTAGATTAGAATTGGATAATGAAAGATTTTGAATTTTAGACAAAGTCTATTATTTTTATTTGACATATATTAAAATTAATATATGCATATATTAAAATTTGATGCATAAAAAATGTAGAGACTTGGTCAAAGTTTATTTCAAAAGGGAGAATTAATTGGAGAAGAAAGAGGAGAAAGATTAATTGGCAGGAAAATAGTTAAGTCACTGATGCTGTCTTGATGAGATAAAATAGCACAGATACCAGCAAATTTTTTCACTCATTTTCCATAGTATTTCTTTGGAAGAATATCACTCTATGGTCAAGTTTCCCTATCTTGTGGACTTTTGGACACATGGGAAATGGAAGAAAAATATGCTTTACATAATATTATATTTAACATAAGCAATTTAACTAAATAGAAACACTTTGCTTTAATGACTGGCAAATGAAACTGGTATATCCCTTTCCCCATACTGACATAGTTCTGATCTTCAGAACATGCCTGCTTTTCTTATTGAACTGGGAAGAGAATTCCTAAATTTTCCACTGTCCTTGGCTTGGTCTTAATCCCCTCAATCAGTAGAAATGGTTCTACTTCCACCATTGTGGGATCCATTATGTGTATCCCTAGATGCTGCCTGCCTCAATGGGCAACTCGTACTTCAAGGATCTTGAAAACTTGCCAGTTTGTCTTGCAGGAGTAGCAGTAATTTCGTTGAGTTTACTTTTATTCTCTAAGACTTTCTTCTTACCAATTCTCTCTTGATCTTTCTCTTATTATCTCCTGTTTTCCATGAAGTACATCTGTCCCCAACCATTCCCCAAACTCCATTCTTTAGGCCACTCTCAGAAGGAACAGCCTTTTGCTTTATTTTTATGGGGTGTCATTATAGATAGGAAACATTGTAGAGTGAGAAGATAGACTATTTAATTGGATCTGGATGAGAGGGAGTGAGAGGAATAAATGGAGGATAAAGACGGTTGAGATATGCCAGTCTGGGTGATTAATGTGATTAATTAATAGATATTAATGTGATTCATTAATAGATATGATTCATTAATAGATGTGATTCATTAATAGATAATATCTATTCATTAATAGATAATGAAAAGTAAGGTCGAACTTGACCATGTTGAACTTGAGGCTCCAAATGCTTCATTTAAGTATAGCTGTACAGCAGTCATTTAGAAATGGCAGGCTGGTCTGGCAGATATAAAGAGTCTGTGGTAAAATATGCTGGTGGATATACAGGAAGGATAATTCTAGAAGTAAAAATATATGAAGAGAGTGAATTTGAGAGGATACATGGAGAAGGAAAGAGGACCAAAGAAAAAGATGATGGACAGTAGTTTTCTTTGTTTATTATCATTGATAATCTTCCTTCTCTTTTATTGGTAAGAAGTCTACTTGACTCACTGAATGTGTTGTCCTGGCCAACTTTTACTAACTGGAAATCATTGTTTTCTCATTGGCCTGAGGTATGGGGAATTTGACAAACCTAATCTCTAGTGGTTATCTCATTCAGTGTCATTGTGCACTAGAATTAAAAGTCCCCAACCGAGCTGCATATCTCAAGCATGTATTCTGCTTCTATATCATGTCAAAGTTTCTCCAAATTAATCCAAAGAGGGAAAAATCCAAGTATTCTTTTTCCCTTCCGAGTCTATGGCAATGAGCAATAATAATAGTCTTTGAGAATTAAAAAAATGATCTGCACCCATATTGGTATGCTCTAGGAATACTTCAATGCTTCCAAATAGCTTTTGCTCAAATATATTTCTTTATAGAAATGGCTATCTCAGCAGCACCCATGTGAAAAACTTTTAATTTAGTTAAATTTATGCTAGAAGTTGTTGGAAATTGGAGTTTTGCAGGGGTTCCTCCCCTCCTCTCGTTATAATTCTCATGTGAATTTGTCCCCTGAGAAGTTATGCAGCTCTCCATCTGGCCATATTCATAAGCCATCCTTCTAGTAGAACTTTGATAAAATGCATCAGCTTCCTTGGAATTAGATTAGCATCTCAATGGGAGAGTTTTCCAGGCTTTTCCTGCTGATGGGAGATGAAAGCCTCATAAATAAAAATGCTGAAGAAGACAATTAGGCCTAAACATCTTTTCATTTGTTGTTACAGATTTCTCTTCTTCCATGGCTTGATATTAATGCCCTCTATTCCATTGTTGCCTACTCTAAACATTGTATAATAGTGCTGGAAAGTTAACTAGTACCCTTTAATCTAGCAGTTGCTTCTTCTAACTATTTGAGAAAACTTCTCAGTGACGGATGTGGGTTCTTTGTGCTTCATTATCAATTACCATCATTCTAGATAAGGTAATACATGATTTAGTTGATTTTCTCCTTGGAATTTCATGTTCTCAAATAATAATGATTGGCAGTGTATTTGGAATAAAACATCATAATGAAGTCTGCTTATGTTAGACTGGAAGTAGATACTCAAGTCTGTGTCTTTCTTTAACATAGGTTATTAATTTATAGATGACATTTAAGTGTGTAAGTCAATTCTGGGACACAAGATTTGAACTTAAGCTTCATTTGAGCTGAGCTGTAGCTGAATAAAGTTATGACATAAGACTTGACTTTATCACAATGATGTCATTTGTGATTATTCTACTTTTGTATTAAAATGATTTTGAGGCAAGTGGCCTTCTTGTTATTATTGCTATAATTGTGATAAAGTTATTGATCATAATAATTTATATTATTTAAGAATAAGGTGGTTAGGACCCATAAGATTTGAAGAAGTATTGTTGTCAGTGTTTCTGGAATCAAAGTTAAAGAGAGTCAGGGAGAAAAGGGAGTTATGTGCTATAAAAAACAGAATACTGATGGACATCATAAAGAAAGGTGGCTAGTTTGGGCTGGAATGTAGCTCTTACTAACTGGAAATCACTGGTACCTTGAAAAATATCTATGATTGAGGGATGAAGATGAAGACAGCTTAGTAATAATCAAAGTTAGGAAAGAGCTGTTGGAAAGCATGTGGAAATGGCACTAGAAATAATTTTGTGTCATTGAAGTGTATTCAAATTTCTCATCTTGGGATAATATGGAATTCTAAACTTTTTCTAAAAAGAATTTTAAATACGATATTTGTCTCATTGACATTCTTAAGACTGATATTGTCTCTTCCAAACTACTTTCTACTTTTCAATAACTCCCATTTATCTTCCACACACCTTGAAAACAATTTTAAACAAATTTGAACAGAAAATAGGTTATTATATTTTCTAAAGTACGGAGAAATTTATAATGCATTGCTTTTATATATGAGCACTTCCTAAAGTTGAACACTATTTCAGGGAAAAGCAATTACCTAAGAAGGTGGTTAAAATCTCAGGTCGTATTTGATCAACAATTTATTCCTGAATTATGCTGCCTAGTGGTAGAAAATCAAGAGTAAGTTTTCTTAAAATACTAGCTATGATTTTGGAAAACTGTCAGTCTCATCATGTTTTTATTATGGGAAAGGATCCTAACTGCAACAGAAATAAAATAATAGACAGAAGCCATATGGAACTTTATCTACTTGCTGCCAAGAAATTGTCATCTGTTTTAAAGACCAAAGACGTCCAAGACATATAAAGAAATGTAATCCTTTATATGCAAGGATGCATTTGATTGAGTGACATTGATCGGAAATATGGAACATAATGTTTGTTTTTAAGAAATTATTTAAATCTATTGATTGTGAATTAAATTATGACAAATGGATTTTTTGATCATAGGATTTTTTATTTACTTTTGGTTAGCTTTAGATTTCTATCCATAAGCACACTTGAAGTTGGCCCTTTATTGTTAACTTTTATAGGATTGTATGTCTGAGTGTGCTGGTGTGTCTATGTGTGTGGTTGGTACAGTTTTTTGTTTAAAACGGAAAAAGCAGTGATTTTATATTTTGTTAGATATTTAGAATGTATGAAATTAAGATTGAATAACTTGGTCCTAGTAACTTATAGTAGATTGAAATCACAGAATGAAACTGAAATATCAGAATTAAATAAATTTTGAGAGTCTTATTAAATTTAATATGCTAACTCCTGATATAAAAATAATAGACTGAGGAACAGAGGAACTAATGGGTCTTAGTTCCACATGGGATAGTATTATTCATAGTGTAATAAGGCCAGGAAGAAAGCAAGTCTGAGCAGGAGGGCTCAGTTCTGTGTCTGGTGCATCTTTTTGTTGAAAAATGGAGGCTGACAAAGTCATCAAGCAAACTCCGTTTTCCTCAGAAATAGAAGATCTGACCTAGTTCCTACATTTGTTTTATAATTTGTGGTAGTTGTGTTTTTGTTTTTACAGAAAACTACACTTGTCATATTTGTACAGCTATGGTTCAGGTTGGAGATTGCTGTGTAAAGGGAGTCTCTGGGTCTATGGAGAAGTGAGAGGGCTTCTTAGCAGAGAGAATATGGTAGGTTTTCAAAGAAACAGAACCAAACAACTGACAAATGTATAGTGGAGGAAAAAGAAACATAACTGTAATTTTGTAGGGTGACCTATATGTTTTGTGTGGGAACTTAAATTCCGTTATCCTCTGGCTGTGGCCATTTCTGCTGCTGTGGCCCGTTTGCTGTCACTCTGACTCTCATAGATCTTGGGGAACACTCATTTTGGTGGTGTTTTCTTCTCTCTAGTGGCCCTTGCTTTTCCTCCTAACTTCAAACACTTTAAGGATGGGCACTCTCCTCATTGTCTTACTGGTCTTTCTTTAGAGTCTAATAAAGTGCCTCACTCTTTGTGTTTTATAAACCCCCTTGTGTTTAAACTCTTTTACTTCATACACTATTTCAGTTTCTCACAGTCTCTCAGGGGTGTGTAGTTTGTGTTAACCTGATCAATACTGTATAATTTAGCACCCCTAATTATCTTTGCAGTATGCAGTTGAAGATGACCCCAAATGTGTAGACTAATTGGATGCTCTTTCACCTTAGGACAATTTCCCTCTCTGTCATGTTAGAACTTCCAGGAATGAATATGGGGTAGATTAGCTCTCCACAGTACCCTTGGGTTGACCTTCTCCTATACCTCTGAAAAACGACATACTGAAAGTAACCAAGTGATAGGTTTGCTCTGCTGATTTTTTTCCCAAGTCAAATTGTCCTTGTCTCTTTCTTCCCTAGTTAATGAATGTATGAATGAATGTGTGTGTTTATGTGGGTGACTCACACATCCTAATATAGAACTTTATAGATATGAATTTCAGTGAGGTTTTTTTTTCTTTTAAACACAAGGCCATATCAAAGAAAAAGAAACACTCTTTAGCTGTTGACTGGCTTTCAGCACTTATTATGTGAGAAGTGAAACATCACTAACTTAAAAGAAATTTTAAGATCAATGTGTTTGAGCTTTTCTGATTTTAAAATTCTTTACAGAAACTTGTCAAAAATATTATGTAATGGAAACAAGAAGGCTGAAACTTCTCAGAGCACTGGGAAAATTACTTTGTTTTCCCTGAGTGCAAAAAAAACAAAGGTAAAGAAAAAGAAAAACAGAGTCTTGTTCTGGAGAGACTCCTAGCTGGTCTAGGTGTACATGTTAGTTAAGTGCAGTTGTCGCTTTTTAGGGGCTACTATTCTGATTTACATGGAAACAAAGACTGGGCTACAACCATGTATGCACAAGGGCTGTGGTGAGCTAACGAGTGAGACAAAAGTGGTAAATGAACCAACCATTGGGGTAGTTCAGGCATAAAGGGACTTTCTGCTGAGGTGACCTGAAGTTGCCCTAATTCTTCCTTTGTTCCAGTTGTATAGATCCGGTCTCAGAAATGTAGTGGAAGGTTAACATGTCAGACTGTAACTTTATTCTGTCTGTGGGATAACCAAGATGTTTTGGAAAATCAATTTGCTCTCTCCAGGAGGATTCCACTGAACTACAGGAATAGTCTATTGGGGAAAAGTTCCTCTGAAGATGGACATGGTTTCATTTCTGTTTCATTAGCTCTTGCTGCAGAGAAGATGATGGATAAACTTAGTTATTTGCTGCTTTTCTTATTAAGGGTTTTATCCATTTCTTTTCAACTAAGAAGGATATTGGAACCTAAATGTGATTGCTGAGATTTGTCATTTTCAGTAGCTCAGGGATCTCCCTGAAATAAACTAAAGACATCTGCTTTCAACATTTGTCTATAAAACCACAAGTGAGAGGGAAATGTGTGAACTTCCAAACCCCAGAGACTGCTGCATTTAAGAAGAATTGTAACTATGAATGTAAAATATTTTCCTCCTGGTCACTGTTTATGTTGTGTGTGTGTGTATATGTGTGTGCGCACGCACGTGTGTGTGTGTGTGTGTGTGTGTGTGTGACTGTGTGTTTGCTCAGATGTATTTCATCTTCTCAAGACTTCTGAACTGAAGAATTTTGCATCAGAACTTTTGCTTCCTCTTTTGGATTAAGAGGTAGAATTGTGTAAGTGTTATAGAACAAGCTGCAAGTTGTATCAATGTGATCAAGTGAAATGAAACATTTAGCCAAATACCCTGTTAATACACACATTGTTTACAGAAATTAGGGTGTGTGTGTGTGTGTGTATATATATATGTGTGTGTATACATGCATATGTATATATATATAATATGAATATATAAATATTCTAACCTTAAAGCTATTTTAAGAAAAGTTGAACTTTTTCTCTTCATTGCCATTTTAAATCTGCCTTATAAAATTATGACTGTTTTTAGATATGACACATATTCAAAATGAAATAAAGTGAAATAAGATATAATTTAAAAGTACTCAGCCTTTCTTTTCCTTGTGCTAAACAGTGTCTGTGGTGGAATTTCTCCTGAAATGAGTCTGAGGAAACCTGTTCTGTGGGATGGAGGTGATGTGAATTAACCTGTTTTGGCCTTTGTTTCCTCTCTCACAAAATTAGAGCACTAGAGAAATAATCTCTGTGGTCTTTCCCCTGACTTTCCCTCCAGCTCTAAACACTTCGTTTTGCTTCTTTGTGCACTGCATATGCCACTACCTAACATTCCCTTGGGAACAATACTTTCAGCGTGTACCTCTGTTTTCAAACAGTATTTAAGAGAGAGAAAAGTCTGAGGCAGCAGATCCTGCATTTTCAAATTTTAAGGCTCAACTGAGAAGAGAAGAATTCATCCAGAGAAGGGTATAAATTCCACTTGACTGAATCTTAGCACCTTCGCCACACCTCCATTAGGGAAGGGGTTGACATTACAAAGATTTTCCCATCCCTAATGACTGTGGTTTAGAGTCTTGATTATACAATATTTTGACTTGCACTTCAAAGTTCCCTCAATGTCTCCATCTATGTCCATGGGTAGCTCTCTAAATACAGCAGCTGTGCCATCTGTTTCAAATATTATTTCAGCCCTCGCTGTTTTGGGATAAATTTCATAAAGTGTATTGCATACACACACATTTAATTGAACAAACGAGAAGCCTTTCCAGTTTAAAAAAGCTTCCTAAATGACAAGAAGTGTCCAATTTCCATTCAAATGGTTACTCCGGGGCTTTAAAATGTGTGAATTCATCTAACAGAGGCTGATGGTGTATTTTGAGGCAGATGGCTTGATTCTGCGAAGAAAAAAAATTAAGTGGATTTTACTATCAATCTTATTTTTTTTTGGCAAAAGACTGACATAATAAAGATGTGTGTATTACTGAGAGTGCTTTTTAATAATGATTCTACCTTATGTTTTCCCTCAAGAATATGGTTAACTGACTAGGAAAATCTATTTAGAGATTTTATGTTTATCCATAATGATCAGTTTAGGAGGAAAAAAAAAAAGAAGCCCAGTAACAAAATTGCTGAAATACAAAAGGAAAATAATGCTCTACAACTTTCTAAAGGAGTCCAAGAGGAAAGGAATTCTGAAGTTTATCTGGTATTTCCCCTGTTACGTAGTTGCAAAGTCAATATCTTGAAGTTCTGAGGGAAGGAAAAGGGATCTCACTTCAAATAAGAATGTCTTTAGGGGAATATCCAGAGTATAGATGTCATATCAAAGGCACCTTGTATAAATATACAAAATGACTAGCAGTTTTAAAGTTGAGTCATTGTAATGATCAGTCATTATTGCTGTGTACTTTCAGATTCAGACTCATGTTAGCATGTGTCAAAATTATGTCAAAAGTTCTATGCTCTAAAGATCCTTTCAAGTTTTGCCTGCTTTATGGAACATTCCCCCCAAAATTCACTCCATCCTTCTTCTATTTGTAGTTCATGGAATTGACTGAGTTCTTGGTTAACTCCTAAGTAGTAAAAACCAAACATGTGTCTCAGTCCTCCTAGAAATGATTGTTCAGCAGCCTTGGTTTAAGCCAATCAACCAACTGCTTCTTCTGGCACCAATTATTGGCTTAGGGATGAATATATGACTTAAGTTTTTTCCAGTCATTCTAAAAGAAAAAGTATTTGTTTGATAGCTTGGGAAAGGTGCTTTCTCTCTTGTAGTTGACATGGACAGGGAAGCATGTGGCCTTTATGGCTACTGATAACTTTCTGAAACATAAGGAGATCCAACCTAAGGATGAAGTGAACGATGCAGATAGCAGGATGAAAAGTGGAAAGAAACTACATCCTTGATGATGTAATTGAACCTTTGGGTCCTTACCCCTGAAGTTCACTATGCCTCTGGATTTGTCCTTATGTTAGCCAATCAATGCTCATGGTTAGAACAATTCTTATTGCTGCCAGTTGGAGTGAGGTTTTTTTTTTTTTTAACGTGTGTGTGTGTGTTTCTTTTGTTTACATGTAACAAATGCAAAATTAAAATGAATGAATTTTTACTTAAGGAATTTCACATGTTGTGATTCCTTTCACTGCCAATCACTTTAGTTCATCTGAACTCTGAGTCATAATTTTCAATTTTTTTTAAAGATTTTATTTATTTATTGATTTGTCAGAGAGAGAGAGAGAGTGAGCATAGGCAGACAGAGGCAGAGGGAGAAGCAGGCTCCCCACCGAGCAAGGAGCCCGATTCGGGACTTGATCCCAGGATGATGGGATCATGACCCGAGCCGAAGGCAGCCGCTTAGCCAACTGAGCCACCCAGGCGTCCCAATTTTCAAGATTTTTAAAAAAGAACTCTTGCTGGAGGATAAGATGAGACAGCTACTTAGAAAGATCATAGGCTTGTCTTATCCTATGAACACAACCAGATGACAAATCATTCTATATATCCAGAAATTGACCTGAAGACTGACAGAACAAACTCCACAACAAAAGGGGGAGAAGAGGCCACATTGAAGGAGGTAGGAAATGTGGAAACTTCATTTAGGGGAGAAATGGATTATAGGTGCTGCAGAGGGGACGGAGCCATGGTTATGGAGAAGGGTAAGAAAGAGAGAGGAGCACAGAAGGGAATACACAAGGAGAATAGGAGAATGCTTCCCCAAAACCATTGCTTGGAAAATGAGAGGGGCTGGATATTGTGAGTTCTTGCAGCCAATGGGGCTTATAGCCTGGAGTCTTAGAGGTCAGGGGGCTTGGCTGGAAGAGAGCCCAGATGGCACTGCCTTTCTCCTGGAGAGAAAGTAGGCAAACAACCAGGGGAAGATGGTATGGAAACTGTGAACTGAAGAATGCCTGGAGCACACAGTGTAAGATTATTAGCTCTTCTTGGAGCATGTCTCTGAGAAGTAGTGTTCACAGAGATGTTTCACCAGGAACAAAGGATTTGGTTGGCACCTTTTCCTTCTCCTGTCCTGAGCATAAACATAGACCTACCCATGAAAGCAGCACAGCACCAACACTTGGTGCCTTATTTTCTTATACCAAACTCCCTCCAAGCCTCCCTTCCATACTCTGACAAGACTGCCCTTCTCAGTCAAGGTTGCCTCAGTCCTTGTACAGTGGGACTCTCCCTCAGAAGACCAGCATAAACCCCTGCCTATACCATATCTCCTGATCAGAGAGTCCTTCAAGGCCTCAGTTCTGCTGGAGTTGGTATCAGGTATCATTTCACAAGCAGACCAGAGCACACCTAGTTAAAACTCACCATATTCAGGGGACGCCTGGGTGGCTCAGTTGGTTAAGCAGCTGCCTTCGGCTCAGGTCATGATCCCAGCGTCCTTGGGATCGAGTCCCGCATTGGGCTCCTTGCTCAGCAGGGAGCCTGCCTCTCCCTCTGCCTCTGCCTGCCATTCTGTCTGCCTGTGCTCGCTCTCTCCCACTCTCTCTCTGATAAATAAATAAAATCTTAAAAAAAAAAAACTCACCATATTCAGTTCAGGGACCAAACATTGCCCACAGCATTAAAGGAGAACCTCTGCAGATGACTAGCCTGAAGGATAGAGCAGACAAAGCACAGGAACAGAGTGCATACAGCACACACTGGAGACACTCCCAGGACAAGGCCCTGAAGATTACATGACCTCTTCTTCATAGGGTATTAATTTCAGAAGCAAGAGACATAGTTGGCTTTCCTAATACACAGAAGAAAGTAGATATTTAGAAAAAATGCCAAGATGGAGGAATTTATCCTAAATGAAAGAATAAGATAAAGCCACAGCCAAAGATCTAAGTGAAACAGATAAAGTAACATGCCTGATGGAGATTTTAAAGCTACATACATAAGGTACTCCCTGGACTTGAGAAAAGAATGGAAGACATCAGTGATACCCTTATCACAGAGTTAAAAAAGAATCAGAGATGAAGAATGCAATAAATAAGACTGGACACAGGCTTGATGCAATGAACAGCAGGCTGGACGAAGCAGAGGAATGAATTAGTGACCTAGGAGACAAAATAATGGAAAATAATGAAGCCAAGTTAAAGAGAAAAAAAAATTATGTAACATGAGAATAGACTTAGGGAGCTCAGTGACTCCATCAAACATAATAACATTCCTATTACTATGAGTCCCAGAAGAAAAAGAGAAAAGGGGACATAAAATTTATTTCAAGAAATAATAGCAGAAAACTTCTCTAATCTGGGGAAGGAAACAGACATCCAGATCCAGGAGGCACAGAGTACTTCCTTCAAAATCAACAAAGGCAGGCTAACACCATACATATTGTAATTAAATTTACAAAATATATTAATAAAGAAAAAAATCTTAAAAGCAGCAATATAAAAAGGAAGTACTTAATAAAGGAAAATCCATAAGGCTAGCTGAAGACTTCTCAATAGAAATGTGGCAAACCAGAAAAGAGTGGCTTAATACATTCAAAATGCTGAATGGGAAAAAAATCTGTAGCCAAGAAAACTCTGTCCAGCAAGGCCATCATTCAGAATAGAAGGAGAGATAAAGACATTTCTAGACAAAAAAACTAAAACAAAAACAAAAACCCAGAGTTTGTGACCAATAAATCAGTCCTGCAAGAAATATTAAGGGGGACTCTTTAATGAAAGGAGAGACCAAAAGTAACAAAGACAAGAAAATATCAGAGAAAATCTACAGAAACAATGATAAAACAAGTATTAAAGTGGTGATAAATACAAGACAATAATTACTTGGAATGAAAGTGGACTAAATATTCTAATCCAAAGACACAGGGTGTCATAATGGATAAAAAATAAGGCCCATCTATATGCTGCCTACAAGAGACTCTTTTTATTTTTTATTTATTTTTTATTTTAATTTAATTTTTTTTCAGTGTTCCAAAATTCATTGTTTATCTACCTCACCTTCTGCTCCATGTAATGTGTGCCCTCCATAATATCCACAACCAAGGTCAACCTCCCCAACCCCCCTCCAAAATGCTCAGTTTGTTTCTCAGAGTCCACAGTCTCTCATGGTTCATTTCCCCCTCCAATTTCCCCCAACTCACTTCTCCTTTCCATCTCCCCATGTCTTCCATGTTATTCCTTATGTTCCACAAGTAAGTGAAACCATATGATAATTGACTCTCTCTGCGTGACTTATTTACTCAGCAAAATCTCTTGCAGTCCTGTCCATGTTGATACAAAAGTTGAGTATTCATCCTTTCTGATGGAGGCACAATACTCCATAGTATATATGGACCATATCTTTATCCATACATCCGTTTAAGGGCATCTTGGTTCTTTCCACAGTTTGGCGACTGTGGCCATTGCTGCTATGAACATTGGGGTACAGATGGCCCTTCTTTTCACTACATCTTTATCTTTGGGGTAAATACCCAATAGTTCAATGACAGGATCATAGGGAAGCTCTATTTTTAATTTCTTAAGGAATCTCCACACTGTTTTCCAAAGTGGTTGCACCACTTTGTAACCATACATTAAAAGATTATCCACTATGACCAGGTGGGATTTATCCATGGGATGCAGGGGTGATTCAATATTTGAAAATCAATGTGAAAGAACAAATCAATAAGAGAGGAGAGAAAAACACTTTATGTTAACTAACTAAATATTTAAATAAATATTTAAATAAAAAAATTAAAAGAACATTTGCTTAATCTACAATTGTTATGTCAGTCCACATTTCTTTTAGTTGGGCTTCTTTGATCTCTACTTGAGTATGGACATACTTCAAAAATTCTCCCTCTGTAAACTTTGGTCCCCAGTTTCTTCAAGAAATTTATGTTAAGGCCATGCTTAGTGTCAGAGTAGCTGGACCTGCCTGGTTGTCATTTTCAGACATCATCAAGACATGAATAAGTTCAATCATATTTACGCCTAAACTATCACACCTAGAATAGTGCAGATCACTGGAATATGCCAATAGGTAAGATTAAAAATGTTAACTATTAAGACTTAAAATAGTTTTAATAGCCCTGTCTTAGAGTTCTTTCTCTAGATTTAAACATAATTCTGTCAGTAAAGCAAACTATGTATTTACTCCATGAGGCATTTCCAGTGATGTGGGTCTATAGAACAAAACCCATTAGGGCATACCTCAAGTGGAGTGAGTTTTGTTTTTCGATACTTATAGCTAAAAGCATCCCAATAGATATACACCTGAAGATGTGGCTTAGGGGGACGTCACACTAGGCTCAGTTGTATATGTTATTGAGACCATCTCCCTGTCATGAGTGGTGGGTCCTATCTTCCAGCTCTGAATCAGAAATTCTGGGGGTGAGACCCAGTAGCGTGCTTTAGTAAGCCCTCAGGTGACTATGTTTGAAGACCACTGAACTGAGCATATCAGGCAGATATATAATTTGCAAACTTTTGTGTTTCCTTAGGATTCTCAAATATAGAATAATGAAAGTTATCATAATAATAAAATGATTAAAAATGTAAAAGAACCCACTGAAGACATTTTTCATGATTATGACTTTTCATTCTGCCAAACAAGATCATTACTAATGAATTGTTTGAAATGACTGCTTATGGTAGAGAGTTATGCTGCTTGTGTGTGTATTTGAAACTTACCACCCAACCTGGAGACCTCATTGCCATTGGATGACATAGCAGAAGCATTTAAGTCAGGCGGAGGATATTAAGGAATTTCTCAGGGCAGGGTTGTCAGGCCCTTGGCCCCAGAGGATTTTAGTTATGTTACTTTTTATGATGTGGGTTTAGAAAAAGGAGAGTGGTTAACATAGGTTCTTTCAAAGGCAGACTATGTTTTTATCTCTCTCTTGGTTAATTCAGTGCTCAGCTGCCCTCTGGCCTGATCACAGTCTATAGTCCCCTGAGACTCAGTTGTTAAAGCCTAATTATGATTGCTTTGAACTTCCGTGAGACTCTGATGTCACAGGTCTCCTATTGGGTTTTTGATCACAGTTTTCTGTCTTACCTTGCCGCTTATGTGATTGCATATTGCTGCATTTCTGCTCACACACTGGGAGCCTCTCTCTTTCCGGTGCCTTCTGTTAGGTGATGATAAATGTTTTCTATCTAGCCTAAGAAGAATCATAACTTGCTGTTACTTACAGAGGTATCCTAATTTTACATTAGAGAAAGCTGAAGTATGGGTCTGGATTATAATTTACTTCATTCATTCATATGTTCCAAAATACTTAATTAGCACCTACCATGAGCCAGGCCCTGTTTAATATTAGCAAAAGCATAAATCGAGTAAAAGAATCATAACTCCTATACCAGTGCTATTGTCACCATCCTATTTATTAAAAGCCATTTGAATAAAGCAGATGAAATAAAAAATAAAATACAAATCATGAAGAAAGAAGGAAAAAAGAAAAATAAGAGAAAAGGTCACTTGGGAGCTAAGTGCCTTCTAGATGACTGACTAAGCACACAGATTTATCCCCAAAGTTCCAGTGGAATGAGTGAATAAATATAAAATTAAGAAAAACAATGAAATAGTACTAGGAAAGATGAAGGTTGACATTAGCAGAAGCAATAAATTTCTGGAAGATATAAAGCAGATGGGAATGGATTGATGGAGTAACCAGATAGAACTGATAACTGCAGCTAATACAAATGAAATAGAATGGTAATGGAGGAATAAGGGAGTTTTATTTTTGTTTTATTTGAACAGAACTTTGGCAAAACTCCAAGGTCATAATCATTAGGAGCTAGAGGCAGGAATCATCTATTGGATACTTAGTAGGAAGACCAGTGAAACTAGGACATTCCAAGCATCTGGAAAATGCATACACTCCCAGCTCTAGCAGACCTGGCACAAATATTTTGAGAACTAATAAAGGGGTGGATGGATTTTGTCATTGGGAGTAAGCAGGGATATTTATAGTGAGTACTGGAGCTAAGAGAGAGAAGTTGAGTGGTTCTCACATGTAATATCGGCTGACAGTAGGGGAAACCTTTCCATACCCTGACAATAAGCTCCTACCTTCCCTAACAGAGAGGTATCTCTGATGATGGATCCCAGCTCACTCATCATAGCCACAGCTTCTGTCCTTTGCAGTCAAATTCACTATCAAAGGAACTGTGACTTTCACATTGGCCATTTGTATCAGTTGTCCTAAACTGTCACATATAAATAGTTGAGTTTCCAGATATTTAAGGGAAAATGACAGGATAAAAATGAGTTACCAACTTTACAAATCAAAATGATTCTTGAAGAAATTGGATTACTGGAGAAATATAGAAAAGATTATTGAAACAATTTAATTAGTATCCTCAAAGAGATTTGAGGGGACACTATAATCATACAACTAGAATATATTGCTAAGAAAAAGTAAAGTATATGAGAGAATTTATAGAAATTAGAAAACCTCTACATGATTGTTGAAATAAATGTATTGAAGCAACTGATGATGTAGACTGTGAAGTTCTTAATTTACCCAAAGCTTCTTCATATATATATAGATAAGATCGGTCACTCTGGAACTAATTTTCATTCAGAAAAGTGTCACTTAAATGAAAACAGTTAACCTACTGCCCAGGTGAAAGGGGATAATATGAACTTCTTTGACTGACAAAAGCTGCCTTTAATCTTAAGGCTTTGGAAAGCTGAGTTGGTTACTGAAAGGAGATGGAGAATGGGGATAGGTAGAGACTGGACAGGTGTGCAAGGGTCAACATTAAAGTGAAAGTTTAACTTGGGGAGGGTTGCGTATGGGATATCATAGAGCCACAACAAGAAATACCTGTGAAACCAACTACCTTGACAGATTGGGTTATGGTACCAAATAATAATTAAGCTTGCATGTGAGCTGAAAGAGCTATATCCTTGCAGTTTATACCTAGGACATCAAAGAAATTTGTGCAAGAGACTGTAAAACTATAGTGATGGATAAGGTGTTATAATAGTTTTCAAAAGCATCTCTCTGGTCAGTGACAAAAGTGGTCATAGTATCAGACTCATCACATTCAAGTTTTATCAGCTCATTGACAAAAGAACTGGGGCAAACTCTTTGGAGTCCTGTAAAATTTAGGGAGGAGAAGGGCTATCTCAAGAAAGGGTTAGTTGTCAGCTAAAGGGCACTTGAAAAAATGTAAAATATGTGACTACATTCATACTCCCCAACTTCTGAAGTAAATCACACTAATTACCTAAAAATTTCAGTTAAAAAATTGAATAGTAGAATAGGTGTGGTTGAAAACCCAATTAGTTTTATGGAAGATAAAGCCAAGAAGTTTCCTCAAAATATAGTGTGAAAAGACTATATATATATATACTGTGAAACTTGGAAGGAAGGATGTCTTCCAGTGTATGAGGTACAAAAACTCATAAGGCATGCAAGGCATTCAGAAATCCCAGGAAAGCATCTATAAGGAGAGTAGAGGGATTAGAAGGAATGATATAATTAAAGTGATAATAGAAGAATACTTTTTTTCTGAGCTGAGAGAAGACATTATTGTTTCAATTAAAAAAAAAACAAAAAACAGAAAATAAGTGTAAGCAGGGATGTGGAGAAATTGGAACCCTTGTACATTTTTTATGGGAATGCACAATGGTGGAGCCACTGTCGAAAATGTCATGGCAATTCCTTAAAAACATAAACATAGAATTATCTTATGACTCAGTGATTTAACTTCTGGATGTATACTCTAAATCAATGAAAGAAAGGACAGGTACAGATATTTGTACACCCATGTTCATAGCAGCATTGTTCACAGTAACTAAAAGGTAGATACAGCTCATGTCCATTACTAGGTAAATGGATAAACAAAATGTGGCATATACATACATTAGAAAATTCTTCAGTCTCAAAAAGGAAGGAAGTTCCAACATATTCTACAACATAGATGTAACTTGAGGACATTATGTTAAGTGAGACAAGCCAATCAATAGAAGGACAAATATTGTATGATTCTGCTTATATGAGGTTTCTATTTTAGTCAAACAGAAAGTAGAATGGTGGTTCCCAAAGGTGGGAGAAGGAAGTATGTTGATTTGGTGTTTAATGGACATAGTGTTTCATTCAGGCAGGACAAAATGTTCGGAGAGGGATGGTGGTGATGGTTGCACAAGGAAATACAAGGGAGAGGCACAGTGAAAGGGTTAAGAAAGTAGGCCTGCATTTTAGTCCTGACACCACCACGTATCATCTCTATGTCCTTGGTCAAGTCAGGCACCTAATTTCTCTGTACCTCAGTTTTCTCATCTGTAAAATATGGATAATAATGAATACCTCATGGGATTATTTGAAGGACTTTATTATTGAGAACAATATGAAGAAATAGTACAACTCTGTGGTCTAATTTGGAAAAAAAATCTATTAAAATTTAAAATGTCTTTACTCTCTGACATAAGAGAGCCAGCCCAAATAGGCAGGTGACTTTCCAGCCTTTGGTCCCATTACACCAGTTAATATTCCACTGAATGACTCACATGGCTATAGGAGAGACAGGAAAGTCATAGGTCAAGGGATGTGAATACAGGAAGGGTAAAAGATTCGAGCCATTAATGTTATATAATATCACCAACCTACTTTTTTCATAGTTGTGATTTGGGGGAAAAATCATATAAATAAGACATACATGAGGATTTTTAGGACAATGGGCTTATTGATAACCATGTAGATGTTAGAATTGCGTAAGTACCACCAAGGTCACCCCAAAGGTGTCTGTAAAATACTATGTGCTTAAAAATGTTGGATGAAATAATAAACTATTATTCATTCACTCGATGAGAGCCTTTCTTGGCCAGAATGATCCTGTAAGAATGGGATGTTGGGATCCTCCTTCCAATTTGTTTGCTTATTTATTTTAAAGATTTTATTTATTTATTTATTTGAGAGAGAGACAGTGAGAGAAAGCATAAAATGGGAAAAGGTCAGAGGGAGAAGCAGAATCCCTGTGGAGCTGGGAGCCTGATGCAGGACTCAATCCTGGGACTCCAGGATCCCTGACCTGAGCCAAAGGCAGCCACCCATGCACCCCTTCCTCCCAGTTTATTGAGACAGTGGTCTATACAGCAGCTAAGGGAGGATGGTAAGAAGAGACAAAGTGTTAAAATATCTAAGGCAAATATATCTATATTTATATTTATATTTATTTCATCTATAGTGATATGATTTGCCTTAGATATTCTCCTATCCTCAGTTAGTGAAAAATAAGATGAATCCATAATGGTGAGCGGGATGTGCTTTTTCTGATTCTAGGTAGAGGTCTGGGAAGTTTATAAGTAGTGGAAAGTGTACTTGGTGGAATACTCTGGAAATTGGCTTTTTGCCCTAGGTCTGCCACTAATGAAGGATAGAATCTTGAACAAGTTCCTTAACTTGTCTGAGTGACAATTTTTTTATCATTAAAATTGGGCTGGAGGATTTCTAAGATTCTTTCCAACCCCAAGGATTTAAGAAGGAAATTTAAAAAAATGCAAATATGACAACAGTATAGATGGAAATTCATTGAAATGCATTTTGTAATATTAGAAGCAGCAGCTGATTTATAAGAAGCAATAACATGTTCTCTAAAATGATTAATTATAATTGAGCAGTTACTATTGATATAAGGATGGTTATATCTCATGAATAAAATTGTGAAGCTTATTCGAAACCAGTGTTTTTTTTTTTTACACAAAAAGTAACAGTAAGGTGTTTCAAATTAAAAAAAAAAATCAGAGCTGGATAAATTATGAATAGAAAAAACTAAAGATTATAAAGCTTACACTAGGTTATAAATTATTGACTTTGATCCAAAGTGACATACCAAATTAAGAAAATACAAAATATCATAGTGGCTTTCTCCTAAGATATATCCTTTCTAATTGACAAAACTTCCTGCATTGTATTACGGCAGAGCATAGTTACCATTTGTTCCACCAACTCAAAAGACTTTGGCTGTCTTCCAAACATCTCCACCTTCCTCTAAGAAGCAGTTATAAATCCATAATCCACTAATGTATATGAATATACATTATAGATTAGGTTTATATATACAAAATGATTCACTTCACCAGTTATATGTAGCAATATATCACATATTCTTTATTTACCAATTAATCACTTCAAGCTATAATATGTCCTTATTAGCAGAAAGTCTAGCATCTTCTATTGGAGTGCTTCTCCTTCCCAACTATCCCAAGTTGTTCAGGTGGCTTTCTCATTCCAAAGGCTATCAATTATATTTCCAAAGTAATTGTAAATTTCCACTGGTCCTCTACTTAGGAATTCTCATTACCATATGGTGTCCTCTATTGAAGATGGGTCTTAATCCAGTTTCATAGATGTTCATCACTTGATGATTTGTTTCCAGTCTAAGACCCTATATTGGCTTCCCTATGTACTTGGGTTCAATGTATAGAGTGCCTGATCAGGATTCTGAGTTCTGGAGTCATGTGAACTGGATTTGAATTTGCCTTTGCTTCTTTTTACTTGTGTGACTTAAGCCATCATCTAACTTTCTGAGTTTCAATTTCCTCATCTATAAAATAAAGATAATAATAGAATTTCTTATTGTCATGAACATTAAATGAGACAACATATAACAAGCAAAGTACCTGGTACCTACAAGATTTACAGAAAATGTATGTTCCTGTTATCATCATGAATACTACTAGTGGTAATATAGTAATCATTTCCAAAAGTGTGACAATATTGCAAGATTGCTGTGAGCTTAGTGTTTCCATTTTTTACCTCTTGGGAGAAACCTGGGATTCCTTTTATCTAGGATAAAAGTATAATAAGTAGATATTTGGTATACTTTGCATACCAAAGTAATTGACCTCCTGGGTGAATGTTTCTTTAAGAAAAATGGGCAGAAGTTATGAATAGGCAATTCATGGAAGAGTAACTTTGAATGGCCTGTATGTATAATCTCACTAGTCCCTAAGGAAATACAAATTGAGATAAAAATAAGATAACATTCTATAATCAAGAGATCTGCAAAAACAAATTTCTCATAACATCAACCTGTGGGGGTTTGGAACAATGGTGCCCTTCATGTGTTGTGGATGAGCATGTAAATCATTACAACCAACCACTTTGTTACACTGTCTTTAAGCAGCAGGGAATGGACAAATAAAATGTGATTTATTTATGAAATAGACCACTACACAGTATTAAAATGAATGAAGCTTGGGTCACCTGGGTGGCTCAGTGGGTTAAGCCTCTGCCTTTTGCTCAGGTCATGATCTCAGGGTCCTGGGATTGAGTCCTGCATTGGGCTCTCTGCTCAACAGGGAGCCTGCTTACTCCTCTCTCTCTCTGCCTGCCTCTGCCTACTTGTGATCTCTCTCTGTCAAATATATAAATAAAATGAATGAAGCTTGTGTGTGAACTGGATACATCTGAAAAATATAGTGTTGAGTAAAAAAGAAGTTGGTAAAGGATATATAAAATATACCATTTACATATACTTATTAAAACACAAATATGTACACAATCATATGTAACAGAAATATTAAAACATGTGGGCTAGAGATACCAACTTTAGGATGTTAGCTACTTCTGGGGAAGGAGAGAGATGGACAGGATAGACAAAGTGGTTATAGCTTTCTAGATAATTCTTTGTTTCCTTTAAAAATTTTTTTAATACAACATGGTGATGTAATAACATTTGTTACCTATGTATGATGGGTTCATAGATATCTATGAAATAATATTTTTTCCTTTCTATAAACATAAGTATTTAATCATATGACATAAAGATAAAGAAAATTAAAGGGAAAATAATAGCTCATTAACCTTTGGGATAATTAGAAAACATTTGGAGAAGAATAA
The DNA here is from genome assembly GCF_011764305.1 of Mustela putorius furo. NCBI lineage: Eukaryota > Metazoa > Chordata > Mammalia > Carnivora > Mustelidae > Mustela > Mustela putorius. Next base: position 28,663,341 of record NW_025421987.1, read on the forward strand.
AATTAGATTTCTACCTTATGTCATATACAAAAGAAAATTCCCTATGGATTAAATTTTATATGAAGAGAAAATTGACCAGAAGATGATGTAGGTGATTATTTGTCTGATCTTAGGTAGGGAATATTATCTCTAAGCATGTAGACAAAATAAATCTAGATAAAAGGAAAAAGTTAATAGATTTTCTGTAAAAAATTGAAATCTCTTCTATGTCCTCAAACAATAAACAATTTACATACATATGGTGAACTAAAGTGATATTTTTAACATGTAAAGAATTTGTAGAAGCAAACAATATAAAATCGTTAAGCTTTGTTTTTTTTTTTTTTTTTTTTTTTTAAAGATTTTATTTATTTATTTGACAGAAATCACAAGTAGACAGAGAGGCAGGCAGAGAGAGAGGGAAGCAGGCTCCCTGCTGAGCAGAGAGCCCGATGTGGGACTCGATCCCAGGACCCTGAGATCATGACCTGAGCCGAAGGCAGCGGCTTAACCCACTGAGCCACCCAGGCGCCCTCGTTAAGCTTTGTTAGTAGGACAAAATTTCACTGGAGGGACATTACTATAGTAAGGTACCTTCTCTTACTGGATCTGGTTACTGTGTTATGTTTTTTCTTGCTAATGCCACATGATGGGTCAGCGGTGCAGGAGTATAGAGAGGCCATACAATGGCTACACTTCATGTGTGCTCACAGCACACTTATTCTCAGTGATCTTGCTGCCTTGCCACATTCTGTGGTCCCCTCAGTGCAGACACTACATAGGTCAAGGTTGAGCCTGAAAAGGTGCTCTGAATTTCCCTGCATGCCCATCCCCCAGCAGTGGCTCACCTATACCTTAGAGGGTTTTTTTTTTTAATTATTATTATTTTTAAGATTTTATTTATTTATTTGACACAGAGATAGAGACAATGAGAGAGGGAACACAAGCAGGGGGAGTGAGAGAGGAAGAAGCAGGCTTCTCGCCAAGCAGGGAGACCCATGTGGAACTCAATCCCAGGACCCTGGTATCATGACCTGAGTCAAAGGCAGCCGCTTAACCACTTGAGCCAACCAGGTGGCCCTAGAGGGTTGTTTTTCGTGGCTTTCTCAGAATAGATACCACACACTACAGGTCTGTGCTCATAGTGGCACTTTGGTACTCCCTTTCATACCTGCCCACCCACCAGCCTTTGTTCATGTGTGTACCGGAGGACTGTTTTCTGCTTGCTAGGTGACTGAGGACCAGCTCTGGCCTGGATATTAATGAAATTTTCTGTGGATTTTTAATGGACCCAGAAATTTTATATTTCATGACTAAGAATTTAATATGAAATAATATTCTTTCTTTGACTTTTTATAATCATCCCCAGAGAGTATTTTCCATGCCTGTCATATAACATAAAGAAAGGACTTGACTCTATAAATCCTAAATAATTTTAACTTAGGACATTTTTAGAACTAAGATTTAAGATCTTATAATGAGAAAACATAAATGCTACTGGTAATCTTCACTTGAAGTTCTGCTTACTCATTTGTATTCTAATAATAAGCAGATATTGACTGCCGTTGATATCAACAATCAGGATTTATTGATCTGAGCTAAATACCATCTATAATAATGTCAAGGTCAGTATGTGCTCTAAAGACCATTGATCTTGTATGAAGCCTAAAATGTCATCAAATCTTCATTATTGCATTCCACATATTACTAAATTTTTAAAAATGTGTACTTTTTAGGAAGTATATAATTTATTCTAAAGAAGGATGTAAAGACTGTTTAGAACCTGTTGTAATTATGGACATGGAGACTAAACAGTAATATAGTTCAGTGGAACTTCACCAGTTCTTTCCCGAAAGCATTCATTAGCTCTTTTGTATTTTGGTGATTGAATTTTTATGTTGGGTATGGCTAGACCTAGGGTAGTGCCGTCATTAGTTCATCAAAAACTAACGATGTGGACATTGACGCTGTGAACATTGTGGTGCACGTGCTCCTTCTTTTCACTATGGCTGTATCTTTGAGGTAAATACCTAGTAGTACAATTGCTGGGTCCTAGGGTAGCTCTATTTTCAACTTTTTGAGGAACTTCCATATTGTTTTCCAGAGTGCCTGTACCAGCTCGCTTTCCCACCAACAGTGTAAGAGGGCTCCCTGTTCTCCACATTTTGCCAACACTTGTTGTTTCCTATCTTGTTAATTTTGACCATTCTATCTGGTGTGAGGTGGTATCTCATTGTGGTTTTGATTTGTATTTCCCTGGTGACTAGTGATGTTGAACATTTTTATCATGTGTCTTTTAGCCATTTGTATGTCTTCTTTGGAGAAGTGTCCATATCTTTTGCCCATTTCTTGACTGGAGTATTTTTTTTTTTTTGGGTGTTGAGTTTGATAAATTCTTTATAGATCTTAACTCTAAGAAACAAACTAGATTTGTTGGAAGGGAGACGGGTAGGGGGGTTGGGGTAATTGGGTGATGGGGATTAAGGAGGGCACTAGATGTAATGAACACTGAGTGTAGTATGCAACTGATGAATCACTAAATTCTATCCCTGAAACTAACAATACAATATATATTACCTAAATTGAATTTAAATACAAAATTTAAAAAATAAATTACATTCTCTGTTCTTCATGTTCTCATCTGGGAAGTAGGGGTGAAAATAATAGTTAACCTATAATATTAAGATATAAAAATCTTAGCACAATGCCTATGATATTGTAAGTGTTCTTATGTTTTAGCTTTCCCAGAATTCATAAGTACATTAGTACCTAGAATTTTAGTATTGGCTCTGCCAAAGCTTTTTGTGTTACAGCTCTGTACCATTGTACTGAAAACAGATAAGATTTCAGAATCCGGCAAACTGCATACAGTCACCTACCAGCTTTAGTTTCCTCGTCTATAAAATGGTGGCAATAATTTCTCTCCTATATTATTTTTGGAAGGATTAAATATGATTACATGTATAAAACACCTGTCAGGTAACTTAATTAATATTAATCCTCTAACTTCCCATACCACTTTTCTTACTCATTTAGTTCACAACAATTAATGACTTCTTATTAAGTTCTTACTGTTTTAGTCTTCAGGAATAAATCATTTCATTAAAAAGGCCCTACTCTCTTGAAGTTTTTGATAGGGATAAGCCTAGAACACAGAGTTTTGCATTGGGGATACACTATCAGAAGTGAGAAAGTCTGATTTCTTGCCAGTCTGCTACTAATTTAATGTTTAGTGTTGAGAAAATTACTTTTCTGTGCCTCATTAGTAAAGTGAGAAGGCTGGACAACATATTTCAGAGATCCTTTAAACTCTAAGGTTCTTTCAATCTAAAACTCATTACATCTAGTGCCCTCCCTTTGAGGGCCAGCTAGGTAGTACAACTGCCTTCCTATAAAGAGTGGTGGAGACCTTGCAATTTGGGAAGTTCATGCCTGAGGGAAGTATTCACATTAAAGTTGTTTTTTAAAAGCATTCAGCTCATCATATAGGCTGGATTCTGCAAACTTGGCCTAAGTACTCATCTTGATTTAGACAGGGCATTATACTTCAGCATGCTTCAGTTTTCCTATTTATAGTAGGGCCAACAAATGTGACTTTTAAGAAGAGCTTGAAGACTTTTCAGATAATCATCTAAATCTTTTTATTTAGGAATGGAATAATGACATTCTGCTCTTGAACATGAAAAGGAGTTGATTCTATAAAGTACAATAAACCAGAAGTGCTACAAATATTCAATTGTCTGCACTTGTTATTTTAATGTAAACTGAAATAATAGTAAATGTTGAACAATGATAGATCAGCCCTAGGCAAAGAACCAAAAAAATTCTGAGTACAAAGAATCAGCTTGTACCTGATAATTTGAGGTGGGAGGTGGAGTGTTCTGCATCTGCACTGCAAGCCACTGATAGTTGAAGAGCTCATTAATCACATCATCTATAGGAAATAATAAAGAATGAAGTATGTTACTTGTGTATAGAAATTATCATACTGAATTTATTAGAGAAAGGATATTCTTTGAAAGAAAAATTACTGCAAATGGCATGGATCATGAAAAGGCATCATAAAATAAAAGATCTTGCTTTTTATTAAAAGAGAAACTTTGTGCTGACAATTTTCCTGTACTTAGGATTTTTACTTGTACTTAGAATATTTACTTGCACACTTGCTTTGATTTAACTGAGAATTTTTGGTTAGGTTTCAACAAACCAAAGTGAATTGGAGAATGAGAATTTTAAATAAATTTCGGGTTTGCCAAATATGGGTTACTTAGAAGAAAAAGAAAGTTCACCTTGAAGACATCTACAAGCATGAAGCCTTCAAATGTTCCAAACAATTCTATTTGACATATGTTTGGATTTTTTAAGAATAATATTTTCCCCACTATAATGTTAAAACTTTAAGAGAGTAATGAAAACATGTTTAAATAGTTATATTTGATTCAGGGGACAGGAAGTGAATTGATTATTGATAAAAGCTTCAAAGTTGAGATATAATAATAAATATATTTGATTAATTTTAAAATGTACCTAAAACATTTTTAATTTTGGGAACTATGTATTTTGGTATAGTTTAGAGCATACTCATTATCACATCAGCAAGTAATTTTTTTGGTTTATTTCTTACAGCTTTATTGTGGTATAATTGACATGCAATAAACTGTATGTATTTAATATATCAAGTTTGATGAATTATGATAAGTATCTATATATCTTTCTATATATACTCATTATAATATCTCCATAATCAGTATAATGAGCATTATATTGCACCAAAAGCTTTTTTGTACCCCTTGGTTATCCCTCCTTCCCACTTTGCCTGAACCCCCCTCTCCTCCCCACTTTTCCTCAGGCACCACTTACTGCTTCACTGTCTAGAGTTTGAATTTTTTGGAATTTTATATAAGTGGAATCAATATATATGATGGGATCACATATACACATATGTATGATATATATGTATACTCTTTTTTGTCCAACTTTTCTTATCCAACATAATTATTTTGAGATTCATTCATGATTTTGCTCAGTTCAAAAGTCTGTATCTTTATACTGCTGAGTACTAATTCATTGTATGGATATGCCAAATTTATCCATTTGGCTCTTAATTTCCTTAAAGTTTTTAGCTATTATAAATAAGGCTGTTATGAACATACCTATATACTCAAGAACTGAAATGCTTAGGTTTAGTAAAGTATGTCAAGATCTATATGAAGGAAACTATAAACTCTGATGAAAGATATCAAAGAAGAACTAAATAAATGAAGAGATATTCTATGTTTATCACTAAGAAGACTTAATATTGTCTAGATGTCAGTTCATACCAACTTGATATATAGATTGAACATAATCCCATTCCCAATTCTGGTGAAATTTCTTTTTCTTGTGTGTGTATGTGTGTATCAACAAACTGATTGATCGATTGATTGATTGATTGAAATTCAATTAGCCAACATACAGTATATCATTAGTTTCTTTTTTTATTTCTTTTTTGTTCTTTTTTAATTTTTTATTTTTATTATTATGTTCACTAAGCATATAGCACATCATTAGCTTTTGATGTAGTGTTCAGTGATTTTTTAGTTGTGTATAATCCCCAGTGCTCATGACAAACTGATTCTTAAGTTTATAGGAAGGGGCAAAAGACACAAAATAGCCAAAACAATACTGAAGAAGAACAGGGCTGGAGGACTGACACTAGCTGACATTAAGACTTACTCTAAAGATACAGTAATCAAGACATTGTGGTATTATGAAAAGAATAAACAAATAGGTCAATGAAATAGAATAGAGAGCCCAGAAATAAACCCACATATAAATAAACCCAAATATAATCAACAAATTTTGACAAAGGAGCAAAGGCAATACAATGGAGTACAGATAGTCCCTTAATGGTGCTAAAACTATTGGACATTCACATGCACAAAAGTAAATCTAGACATGGACCTTACACCTTTCACAAAAAAATTGCTCAACATCAAGAACTAAATGTAAAACACAAAACTATAAAACTCCTAGAAGACAATAGGGGAAAACTTAGATGTCCTTTGTATGGTGGTGACTTTTTAGGTATAATACCAAAGCATAGTCCATGAAAAGAGAGAGAATAGATGGAAAGAAAAATATACACTTTTTATCACAGACTTTTTTTTTTCAAGATTTATTTATTTATTCTAGAGAGAGAAAAAGAGAGCATACATGTGGGGAGAGGGACTATGGAGGGAATGTCCAAGCAGACTCCCCATTGATCGGGGAGCCCCTCGTAGGGCTCCATCTCACAACACTGAAATCATGACCTGAGCTGAAACTAAGTTGGTAGCTCAACTGCCTAAGCTGCTCAGGCACCCCCAGATTCTGTTTTATTTCTTACCCTTCTAATAATCCTGTAATCCCTAACAACTCCTAAAAATCCCCATTAAAATAAGAAAAGACTATAGTATATACAAGTAAAAGGCACAATCTCAGTAGGTAGAAAGTAGAGGAGAAGGGATTTTGATTCCTGTTGGTCTGATGCGATGTCTTTTGCTTTTAGCACTACTTCAGTGTGCTTCCTTACCAAGTAGGAACAGGGACAGTGACTGGCTGAGGAGTTAGAAGTTTTGGCAGAACTAGGAGCGATAGATTAAGGGTAGTTATTGTAGCTATATCTCAAGAGCCTAAAGACCACTTCACAAAAAAGAATGCCAATCTTCAAAATTGAAAATGCTCAGCTTCTGTCAAACAAGAACTTTCTGACTCTTGTTTTCCTTTCCTTTTCCTGTGCCAATGTTAGAGGTGTCAGTTTCAGTCCAGTGAGGTAAGATGAGGAAGTAGAAGAGCAGGGTGAAGTTTCCAACTCAGCCTGTCCCTGAAGGGACCTCTGGTTAGAAAGAGGGAGAAGTTGGGGCACCTGGGTGGTTCAGTGGGTTAAACCTCTGCCTTCAGCTCAAGTCATGATGTGGGATCGAGCCCCACATCGGGCTCTCTGCTAAGCGGGGAGCTTGCCTCCCCCTGCCTCCCCCGCCTCTCTGCCTACTTGTGATCTCTGTCTGTCAAATAAATAAATAAATAAATAATCTTAAAAAAAGAAAAGAAAAGAAAAAGGGAGAAGCTTAAATAAGATGTTAGGCTTCAGTTATGTCAAAGAGGACTTTTTGGTGTCTAAAAGTTACTAGAAAAATGGTAGGTTTTAGCAAAGGTATCATCTAGGAGTGAAGAAGATCAAGTTGAGGGGTCAGTAGTGAAAACGTTAAATTTGTCCTATATTTTTTCTGAGTTTTGCTCTTTCAGTAAATTGCATTCATACTAACAGAATTGTTACAGAAATCTGAAAGATTAAAATACAACTTCAAAAGATTCAGATTCAATTTAGTTTAGTTAAGCATACAAATTATCTCATAATGAAGAAAAAAAATGCAAGATTTGAACCTCCTCCAGTTATAGAAGCCCCTGCTAATTTTTAATCCATACTCTTTTTTAAAATCATTTTTATTAACATATAATGTATTATTTGCCCCCGGGTTACAGGTTTGTGAATTATCAGGCTTACACATTTCACAGCACTCACCTTAGCCATTACCCTCCCCAATGTCTGTAACCCAGCCATCCTATCCCTCCCCCCACACCCCAGCAACCCTCAGTTTGTTTTGTGAAGTTAAGAGTCTCTTATGGTTTGTCTCCCTCTCGTTCCCATCTTGTTCCATTTTTTCCTTCCCTACCCCCCACAATCCCCTGCTCTGCCTCTTAAATTCCTCATATCAGAGAGCTCATATGATAACTGTCTTTCTCTGATTGACTTTTTTCACTCAGCATAATGCCCTCTGGTTCCAGCCACATCATTGCAAATTAGAAGATTTCATTTCTTTTGATATATATATATATATATATATATATATATATATATATACACACCCCACATCTTCTTTATCCATTCATCTGTCTAACCCATAGTTTTATGGCACATGTAACTTATTCCAAATATTTCTCTTTTTGTGGGAGATTCTTTGGCTGACTTCTATCTGTGAAATGGCCTTTATATTGGTTCCCTCTTGTCTGATTCTTGATTCTATGGAGAATTATGTAAATCTAATAACTGTTAAGAGTAAATTTAGAGAGTTGAGGTCAAATATGTCCCTCTTCTTGATAAAAGTGTGTTTGATAAAGAAGATGTGGTTTGTATACATATATATATACACCACATCTTTTTATCAAACATATAAATTTATATAAAAATTTAATATATAATTTATATTTAATTATTGAAATTTAACATATAAATTTATATTTATATATTTATCAAATATATATACACACATGTGTATATATAGATAATATATATAGATAATGGAATATTATGCAGCCATCAAAACCCCCCAAATCTTGCCATTTGCAATGACATAGTTGGAACCAGAGGGTGTTAAGCTAAGCAAAATAAGTCAATCAGAAAAAGACAAGTATCATATGATCTCACCGATATGAGGAATTTAAGAAACAAGACAGAGGATCACAGGGGAAGGGAGGGAAAAATGAAACAAAATGAAACCAGAGAGGGAGACAAACCACAAGAGACTCAATCTCAGGAAACAAACTGAGGGTTGCTGGAGGGAGGGGGTCCATGGAAGGGATGGGGTGGCTCAATGATGGACATTGTGGAGTGTATGTGCTATGGTGAGTGCTTTCAATTGTGTAAGACTGACGAATTACAAATCTGCACCCCTGAAATGAATAATACATTATATGTTAATTTTAAAAAAAGGAAAAAAATATATATCATAATGTCTTGACTTTTGTCCATGAATTGTTTCATAGCTAAAGGCTGGGTAACACATTACTTGCTTTTCTCTAAAACACCATTGTCCAACAGAATTTATGCCGTTACTGAAATGTTCCATATTTGTGCTTTCTGATATGGTCACCCCCTCTCACACATGGTTATGAAGCAGCAAAATATGGTTTGTGTGACAGAGGAACTAAGTATTTAATTTTCATTTAATTTTAAATTAAACTAAATTAAAGTTAAATGGCCATACATAACTAGTGGCTACCAAGTTGGATAGTAGAACTCTAGAAAATACATTTTAAAATTCAATAAACCTCTGGCTCCCACAAAACCCCTTGTAGATGTTTCATTTTATTGCACTTCTTCATTTCATTTTAAAGGATATTGCAGATAGGAAAGTTCTTTCTTTTTCTCAAAGGTAAACAGATAAGCAAGCTTCAGCTTAGGGAAGAAATGCTTTTGTAAAGCCTTCATATTTCAGGCTAAAGTGTCCATTTGTCTTCAGTAATATCTGGCTTTGAAATGTTGCTGCTGTTAGCACTAAATGAAGCTCAATTTACATGCTTCAGAGATGGTATTGATGAACATTAGCAGTGTGTGTGGTGCACACAGTCGTCAGCAGTCACATGCATTGAGGTCTGTGCTGAATAATTCTGCCTCAGGATCCCTGCAGATTCCTTGAGTATCCTTTTAAGACTACTATCTGTTTTAAGAGAGGAACAGATGCATCTTCCCATATAGAGTAATCAGCAAAGTTCAAGGGATGTAGGGCCAGATTATATTCATCTTTTTTTTCACAGAGTTGAGTATACTGGTGCTACTTAAACCAGTCTTCCCAGAAACTAGCTTCTCTCTCTGTTGTAAAATTGGTTTCTATTTTGGTTGTTTGGGTTCAGGAACTATTGAGTTGTCATGTGAGTGTATTTCTTTCATTTTTTATAGTCCTTTTTAATGCAGTACTTAAAGGTATGCTAGTATGTCTATCTTAAAACTTTATTTTCAGAAGTCTCTACCTTTATGAAAAAAGCTATTTTTCCTTCTCCTTTGAAAGCACGACAATGATTTTACATTAACATAAGTTCTTTGGCTCACATATTCCTTTCATAAGTAATATACACCTTATACCAAGGATAGATGTATGAGGAAAATGTCCATATATACACCCATAACCTATTACACATATTGCACCCTCTTCCAAAATACATAAATCAATTCTACCCAATAAGTAGAAGCAATAGCTTCCTTAGGGTGCACTGTATATTTATGTGCATGTGTACATATGTAATATGTGCTTACAGTCATAAATGACATAAAATTGGCCAAAATATATTAGATAACAGAGAACTGAACTTCACTAAAATACATTCAGTCTTAGTATATATTTTCTTAGAGGCCATATATTAAAATTCTCTATAAAATGCTAAAGTCACCCTGACAAGAGCTTGCTTTACTTCATCACTTGGACATGTCCACTGATAAGAACCTCAGTACTTCACCAGGTAGCCTGGTGACCAAAATGTCAATGGACAATATAAATGAAGGATACACTTTGCACTAAATAAAATTCCATTTAAGAAAATCTTTGCGACATAGATAAAATGGAGGATAGTATTCAATTTTTATAATAATTTTTATGTTTATACATGGATTCAGTATAGAATTTTTTTAAAATAATGAGTTGTTTTAGAGCATGCAAATATAAATCAACTTATAAAAATTCAGTTCACACTCAATCTTCCTTATCTATTCAGTGATTACATCAAAAGTTCTCTAATGGATGTTAATGAGAAAAAATGACTTCTTATTCTGTATTGCAACTTGAAACATAGAGTTTTCTGAAAGACACTCTTAATTAAAGCCTTGCAGATTTTGTCTGTATCAAAATCAATATTTTTAAAACTGTGCCAAAACTATTTATATGCATCGGTTTATGACTTTTTAATATCTTCTTTAAAATTCATAGATACTATTTATCTTAAAGATCTAGAAAATATGTGAATGAGAAAAATACATTTGATACAATCCTCTTAAATTATATATATATATATTTTTAAATAGTTCTTCCTGCCAGGAGGAAATTGTTGCACATGTTTATTTAAAAACGGTACTAAAAATTTATTTCACCAAGGTTAAAGAGTACAGGATCAATATACAGAATCAATTGTCTTTCTATATAGTGACAGTGAACAAACCAAAAATGAAATTAAGAAAACAATTCCATTTACAATAGCATCTGAAAGAAAAAAGTACTTAGAAAAAAAAGGGAATTGCATTTTGTTTGAAACATTAAGGAAGGAGACGCAGTCCCCTTTGAGAAGGATCTTAGTAGAGAAAATTACTGAAAACAGGCAATACAATATTAGTAAATATCATAATAAAATTCCATAATATGGCAAAAATGTTTCCTACTTATAGAGGAATTAGGAGGAGTAAATAGAGTGGATAAAAAGTCTTTTTCCTGATTGGAGGACATATGGTCATGTATACTGAGTATGACCCAGTTGATTTTCCTGGCATCCTATTCTGACCTGGGAAGGGAAAACCACAAAAAGGAACAAGTATGAGAACTGAAGAAGCTTCTACTATGTGCAGAAGCTTTTAGCTTTTCTGTAAATTCACAGTGTTAGACTAAAAAGTGAGAAACTGATAGTAAAAGGGGTACAACATTTTTCTTGAGGTTCAGTAAAGTAAATCAATTATTAAATTAAGTGATGATATAAACAAATGTACATTGAGAAAAATCTAATATTCTTATATCTTGCCACATATTGTTTCTTTTATTTTTCTATAGTATTTAATTTTTTTGTTATAATTTTAGAGACTAATGGATTTAGAGAAAAAGTAATGTAGACTGGATCATAGTTCTTGTCTTCCACACTTTTCTTTGCCTTGAAGCACCAAATCTTTACATAACCACTCATTTGTTCTCTGTATTTGTAGGTCTGGTTTGCTTTATTTTTTTCCTTTTAGATTCCAAATGTAAGTGATACCATGCAGTATTTGTCTTTTTCTTGACTTATTTCTTAGCACAATACCCTCTAGGTCAAGCCCTGATTATTTCCTTGTTTATGGCTGAGTAATATTCCATTATGTGTACACATGTAAAAATGTATGATATATCACATCTTCTTTATCCATTCATGTACTGATGGATATTTAGGTTGCTTCCATATCTTGTTTATTTTAAATAATGTTCCAATAAACATAGAGGTGCATATATTTTTTTGAATTAGTGTTTTAATTTTCTTTAGGTAAATACCCAGTAGTGGAACTATTAAATCATACAGTATTTCTCTTTTTTATTTTTTGAAGAACCTTCAAAATATTTGAATATGCACTTCACAAAATAGGTATACAAATGGCCAATAAGCATATAAAAGGATGCTGACCATAATTAGTTACCAGGACAATGTACATTAAAACCACAATGAGTTATAACAATATAGTTTCTGCAATGATAAAAGGATTTTTCGTATGTGTTGGCAAAGATATAGAGCATTTGAAAATCATACTCATTGCTTGTGGGATTATAAACATGTATTTATTTTTGAAAACATTTTGTCAGAATCTTGTAAAATGAAGCATACACTTAACAAATGACCTAGAAATTCCATTCCTAGGTATTTAACCAACAGAAAAGAAAATATTTCACAAGATCATGGCACATTGCATCATAATAACCCCAAACTGAAAATACCCAATGTCAATAGGTCAAAGGCTAAACAAACAATGGTATGTTCACACAACTGAATGGTATACTCCGTAGGAAGAACAAACTAATGACACAACAGTTCATTTTCACAACAAAATAAATGATCTCAAAAGGTCATGCCAGGTAAAAGAATTCAGGCATAAAGAGTATATACTGGATAATTCCATTTATATTGACTTTTAGAGTAACAGCAGATCAGTGTTTTCTTGTGCCAGAGTCTTGACCACCAAAGGTTAATAACAAATGGTTAGGGATGATGTAGGTATTCTATATCTTCATTGTGGCCATGGTGGTTACCTAAATGTATGCATTTGTCATAGTTCATTATCAAACAATTAAAATGGGTAAATTTTATCATAAATTGTACTTTAGTAAAGTTCATTAAAATAAGTTCAAATGTTTCATCTTGGACAACAAGAACCTAGAAAAACTTCACTTTGATTCCATAATTTGGATGAAATTATTAAACCATTGTTGGAATTGATTTTCTGCTTACTGCATATGAAAACATTAATATATAACTGGCATCATTTATATACAAAGTTGTATAGTTAGTGGAGCCAGCCCTATATCGGCCATCATTTCACATGTCATAGATTTACAAAAATAAGTAAAATTAATTTATAAGCATTATCTTTTGATCTTAACAAAAAGTTATGCCTGATAGAGTTGTATAGTTGTACATGTTAAACTACTGTCTTTGAACAATTTTTTCTCAAAATAACTATTAACTTTTGAAGTAAGTGCTGGTGATACTTTAGTAGATTCTGACAACTGGTTTTCAAGCAGTCAATGGAATCACTGTGGCTCCAAATGTAGATGGTAAACACTGAAAGCATATTACAAGTTACATGTGTATCATCAATTTTCTTGAGAAAGAGAACTTCGGTACCTACACTTAAAAATAAACATGGACTTATGCTTTTTTTTTTTTTTTAGCTCATTATTAATGAAATAGGTTATTGAAAAGCAAACAACAAGATAAATATGCAATAAAATTCCAACCTTCTGTGGTCACAGTGTTCAGACCTCTATAGAGCAGAACAGTTCAGCTTCTGTTTCCTGCACACATTTCATGTCCAGCCAGCCTGTAAATTCCCACTTTTCCCATGGACCCTGCTATATGGCAGTGTGGCAACTTCTTGCATTTCTCTAGGTCAAATCCACGGCCTGCTTGAATGGCGTGTCATGAACACATTCACATAAGGTGCTGCTCTCAGAAGACCCCACACTAGTTAAAAATCCTGCTTTTGCCCCCTTGAAATTCTTAATAATTTTATCTTTGAAACTGTTTTTGTAAGTGAGATCTGAGGGGATAAAGAAACATGTGCATGAGCAGAGGAGTGACAAATAACAAAATGAGATTAAAGGAAAAAAAAGCAACACATTTCTAAGCGGGGCAGAAAATTCTGATGTAGTTTTCTTGGCCCCTGCTTCCCCCTTTCCTGAATGAATACCTTGGAACAAAAGATCAGAAACCCCCCTGAGAGTTGCCTTAACAGTGCTCAATGAGCAGTAGGAAAAGCTTACTTTTCTGCACCTAAGGCATTACCACTTTTACTGAGAAGTAAGACCATAAAGATTGAATCTGAAAGGTGTTCTTATGACTCCTATCCCACTTCAGAGTCCACACATATTGAAATTCTCATGAAGGTTGCTGTTGTGATGGCTGCTTGGAAGTTATTTTGAGCAACAAAAGTTGACAGTTTGAATTTTGGTTTTTATGATGGAGTTACTTTAACATTCTGCACAGTCTTCCAGATGTCACCTACAGTCACTCATCTGTAGTCCCCAGGTCTCTCAGGTAGACCCTGGCCTTGCACTTCCTTTGACCTCTGTCCTGCCTTCCCTCTTCCCATCTGGGGTTCAGCCATTATCTCTAGCCCCACTTTATGTCCAGGGGTTCAAGACCAAGGGGTCCAAGTCTCAGTACGCTTTTTCTAACATCAGTTTGAAATCCCAAATAACTTTCCAAGTTTCCACCTTCTTCTGTACCTCAGTTTGGGTGCTGCTTCTAATTCCACTGAAGAATTGTGTCTTCTTGTTGTCACTTCATTCTGACTTTTTTCCTTAGTGTCTCTCTCCAGGGTTTACTTTTACTTCTCAGATTTTAATCAGGATCAAATAAAACAAAGCCAAATTTAGGTAAGGAGAGAATGTACTGTAATAGGAAGTAAAGGGACTAGTGTAGTAGGGAAAGTTATACTGAGAGAGAAAGCTTGGGCTAGAAGCCCTGTAAGTATCTCATTGGTTACTGAGAAAAAAAGCTTTGCTTTTACAGGGAGGAATAAACAAGGCTGAAAGAACCAGATTAGGGAGATTGGTTGCACGAGAATGGCTGTGAGTAGACAGTTGATCAGAGATGGTTCTGCCCTGAGATCTGTCTATTTACAGAAGTGGCCATTGGAAAGGGTTCTATCCATACTGGCTCAGGGTAAGGGTGGACCAAAAGTCAGCGGCTTGGAAGAAGGGACACACCACATTGACTTAACAAGCATTTTGTTCTGATTTATCAGTGGAGACCAGTCAACTAACGATTTATGAGGCAAAGCATGGGAATTTGCAGGGTATCTGGCTTTGTGATAGGTAGATAAGGGGGCATCTGCATGCCTCATTTAAGTCATAGGGAAGGGTGTCTCTTTGCAGTAAGACATTTTCTGAAACACTAAATGTGGAGGAAATTTTGAACTTTTGCTGTTTTCCAGGATCATAGTGTTCAAACAAGATTCAGCATTGTTATCAGTTATCCTCATTTCTCTTGTCCCTAGTCTCACTTCTTTTCAGAAATATACTTTCTGACTCCCTCATGTCTGTACTTTAGATTTACTGAGTTTGTCTTATTCTCTCTCAGCTCTTGTCTTGCATACTTTTTTTACTTTAAAAACTGTATTGCTATTAATTTTAAGAAATATTTTTAACTTATAAAAGCAAAAATCTAAAAAATATGGAAGTCTATAGTAAAAATGAAAATACCACTTTACTTCATATTTTTAAATACGTTTCCTTCTCCAAACCAAGTTCCATTTATATAACAATACAGAAGAGTAATTCTAAACTATTAACCATTACCTTATATTGTGGTATTGTTCTGTGATGTTAAACACTTTCATTAAGCAAAACAGACATTTGACTGGCTCTCTGAATTCATGGGTAACTCTAAATAAAGGCATATCTGTATACAAGAGCTCCTGTAAGGTTTAGGACTGCCTCCTTCCATCGTTAGGTTCTGATTTCCTTTCCATCGGCTTCATTTTATCAAAAAATGAAAAAGATGGTCACTAGCAGTCCAAAATTTCATTGGGCTTGAAGAAAAACTTTAGATATTTTTCTCCAATTCAATTCTGGACTTTGATCTCATTGTCCTCAACTGAGCTTTGTTTAGCTCCCTGAACCAGATATGCTAGTGTTCTGCTAGTTGTTTCTGCTTTAACTTTCTCTTCTTAAAAATCATCACTTTCTGAAAATCTTGTTGATTGGCTATTAGGTTTTCCAGAATAATCTTTTATATTTCTTATCAGAAAAGATGATATCTTATATCTCCTTTTCTTATTGTTTGATTTCAGGGAGATTTCCTCACTTTTATTCTCATCTTATTTAGGAATTCATAATTTGGATAGTGGCATTTTTTCTTTCCAAGAAATAGTACAACTTTCCATAACCTTCTTATTTGTGATTGTCTTATCTGCCTGAAGATATTAATGTTTATTAAGAAGAACATATTTACTTCATTCTTCTTTGTTCCCTGAATTAACTCTGTTTCTGTTTTCTTCAAGTCATTCTTTTCCTGTTGACTTATTTCTCTCTTTCTCCCTCTTTTTAATTTTTTTTATAAAGTAGGTTTTCTCTGAAAGCTTGGTAACTTTTGATTGTCTGTTCATATTTACAAATGAAACAATAAAAAAATGATACCATTCCACCATAGGAGGATTTGATTTTCCACTGGTGGTATCATTTCAGAAAACTGAATGGTGATCTGGCTGATAGGCTGAGAAACTACACATGCCAGTGTGTCTGTGGGGCTTTCCAGTTTCTTTAGAGGAGAACCTTTTGCCTGGGAACAAATGCCTGGGAGAGGTTTAGCTGGTCAATTTCATTCATTAGGTGTCAAGTCAACTTTTTCATATAGACACTTTCCATTTTTCTCCCAGTTTCTAGCCTCAATTCTTCCCATTGTCTTCCTAAGTACTTGACATTTCTGAGTGGGGAGTCTCGGGATTCTGCAGGGAAAGTGTGTTTTCTTTACCTGTGTGCTCTCTGTGAGCTCTCCAGGCTATGCTTCTTCTGTTCCCCTTCCTCAGTCTTGTACTCCTCATGTTCTAGAGGTTTCTTGAGATCTGTTCTCTATCAGTATTCCTCTCCTTACCCCATTCTCTCAATTGGTATTTACAACCTTTTGTTTCCTACACATTTGTTTATTGGGGTCTTGGGAAAAGGGAGATAATGGTGACCAGTCTTGAATCAAATGTGTCCTATTAATTCTAAGCATAAAATTTTGGATTCTTCCAAGTTTTGTCTATTAGCATCAAGAATCTACCTGGTGTAGCTGAAAGCCTGATTATCATGAGGCTCTTTCAATATATCCATTCAGGAATTCACAGCAAAAATTTGCAAATGAAATTTATTGTTTATTCATATTACTTAAATATATACATAAAAAGGTACAGTTTTATATATAACATTGAAATAATTTGACATCTTGTATGGACATCCCCTAAATTTACCACATTCTGGAGCCTGAGATGTTTGCTGCTCAGGTTCTCACTACAATGTTCTTGTTATGTAAGGGACAGTGTTCTGGGAATGAGTTGTTTTCAGCTGGGATCTCTGCAGTGCACCCTTTAAGTTAAGTAATTTGGACATATTATTCAACATCTTTTAACTTCACTTTCCTGGAGAGGTTGGACAAAATAAGGCATTTTTAAAGTCCTTTGATCACTAGAATTTCATATTTCTCTAATTCTAAATAAGATTGGATATTTAGCCAATATTCTGAAGACCAGTCAAATGTTGAGAACTGTACCAATGTTGGGCACATGGTAGTTGTTCAATAATTTTTCCTGAATGAAAAAATTGGAATTAGAACTTGTACTCACTCATTCAATCATTGAACGAGTGTTTACAGAGTACTTTCTAGAGCCAGGCACAACTCTTGTTTGGAGGTGAAGCAATGACTAGACAGAGCATGAGAGTGGGCCCTCATGCAGCATACATTCTACTGGAAAAAGACAGATTATAAGAAAGTAAGAAAATATGTATTCAAAATAATGGTAATATGTGCTATAAGGAAACTTAGTAAGGTAAGAAATTCTTGGCAGATGGTTGTGTTATTTGAGGTAGAGCTCTGGATAAAGGCATCTCTTATGAGGTGATATCTGAACTAAGACCTGAAGGAAGACAAAGAGCTGCTAAAAGTAGAGCTGAGAGGGAATGCTCTAGGGAGAGGAAACAGCGCAGAAATTTTTTAATGCTGAGACACTGAATGGAGCTGTCTGGAGTCTAGTGATGAAGGAGTAGTTGGAATGGAGTCAGAGTATGGAAATCTTCTAAACCACAATAAGGATTTTTAGATTTTACTCAAGGCTTAATGTGACTCATTAGAAGGTTTTTAAGGTGTACTAGGATATCAACCAATTTATACTAAAAGAAATTTTAACCTGTTTGCCGTATCAAGAATGGACTTGACTATTCTATTTATGTTACAATTTACTGTCTCCTGGTATTTCCCATTGCCTTTGTTTGCTTACTTTTCCTCCTTAGTACTTATCATCATCTGACATACTGTATATATTTACCTTTTGTTTATTGTGTACTGTTCTCACTGGAATGGAAGTTCTATAGGGATTTGGATTTTTGTCATTTTTTGTATCCCCAACTGATGGAAAACTCCCTATCACATGGTAAACTTTCAATAAATATTACCAAATTTTTGGGGGGGGTAGGGATAAAGCTTACATATATATATGTATGTATATACATATATATATATGTATATATATATATATATGGTGTTTTATGTATATATGGTATTTTATTTTTTATTTTATTTACTTATTATTTTTTAGGATTTTATCTATGTGTTTTCTGGGGGAGGGACGGGGGTGGGGAGAGAGAGAGATAATCCCAAGCAGACTTCCTGCTGACTACAGAACCCAACCTCGGGCTCATTCTCATGACCCTGAAGTCATGACCTGAGCCAAAACCAAAAGTAGGGTGCTTAACTGACTGAGCCACCCAGGCACCCCATGGGAGATATATATATATATATATAGGTAAAGGGGATATTTTAGT
The DNA here is from genome assembly GCF_011764305.1 of Mustela putorius furo. Lineage (NCBI taxonomy): Eukaryota > Metazoa > Chordata > Mammalia > Carnivora > Mustelidae > Mustela > Mustela putorius. The sequence goes on from NW_025421987.1 coordinate 28,682,075, forward strand.
TCAGAAAAGAGGGGGATAACCATGGGGGTAAATTCTTCAGCTGATGGTGGAACACAGAGAAGGTATTAAGTGGGAATAAAATAATTATTGTGAACAAGTGCTTTTTTAAAAAATTTTATTTATTTATTTGACAGAGAGAGATCACAAGTAGGCAGAGAGGCAGGCAGAGAGAGAGAGAGGGAAGCAGGCTCCCTGCTGAGCAGAGAGCCCGATGCGGGACTCGATCCCAGGACCCTGAGATCGTGACCTGAGCTGAAGGCAGCGGCTCAACCCACTGAGCCACCCAGGTGCCCCAACAAGTGCTGTTTTTGTGTGTCTCAGGAATCAAAGGTATTTAATTACATTATTTCTCAAGATATTTTCAATTTAAGTAGTTCCAATGTCAAAAGGGTGATTTATTTCCACATGCAAAATGAACTGGGGTAATTATGTGAATCTCAAGTATTATGGCTTACTGTCAAAATGGAGCTTTGCCTAGAATATTGGCTCTTTTTGGTACTTGCCTCATGACTCTATGCAAGCTTGTGTTAACTTATCTATTGAATGGGAACAATAATATTTATTACCTGGGATTGTTGTGGACATGAAGTGAGATAATGCCTGTATGGATTGATTTATTTATGTCTGTACCAAAAGATAAAATGGACATTTGCTGAAATATGTATGGTAATACCCAATTGGTTTTACTGCAACTGTTGTTTTATGCTCTTAATCAGTGTTGGCTAATAAATGCCTTGAAGGAAGAAATTACATTTTACCCATTTTGTAGCCTTAGTACCTAGCAGTTTACTTAGCTCAGGTCAGAGCTGGTGCTCAGTATATGTCTAAAAGAGAGGGGTGGGGGAGAAAAAACACAAAGTAACTTCTTATAAATTATAAAGCAAAACAATTAGGAATAAATGAATTCATCCTGACTTTGCAGTTCTGCCTTTGATACAATGGAATATGGGATGAGTTCCTTACAGAAAATCCCCTGGACACTGGAATTAAAAGAGATGGTGAGGAACACACATGTATAGCTATCTTTCATATCTGCCTGAAGTCACATAATTGGGTTTTAGCTTCTAATGTCTTTAACTGTTTCATTATTATTCATCCATGACCAAACAGGCAATTTATTATAATTTTACCTATAATCATGTTTTGATATCAGCATTTCATTTAAATCCTTAAGGTTTATTTAAAAAGGCTTTTGGGTTTGATTCCTACATGTTTTAGTCTTTTAACACATGTTCTAAATGAGCTCATTATATTCACAAGCAATCTTCAAACCCAGGCTTTAAGACTATCATGAAGTCCTAGGAAACATAACCACAAAAAGTACTTTTCATTGTCTCAACTTGTTGGAATCAGATCTGAAAAATATCTTAAGATTTTGGTCTAGATATTTGTGTGCTCATCTGTCTTATTTTGTCATTAACTCTTCTTTCTTGTACCCATTCTTCTATCTTCATGATTCTCCTGTTTGAAAAGTTGGGGTAGTTTAAGAATATAAAATGATAGCTTCCCCAGATATGCTTTCTTCAGTCTGTAGGAACAGGTCTTTAGATTCACTGTGTCCTGAACAGGGAGATACATGGACCTTTATTAACAAATTAGACTTTAATTAAATTAGTTTAGATTTAAGAGAAAGTTATCTTTTCATTTGATTGGAAACAATTGAAATTAATGAGATGAAATATTTAAGTTCAGTGTTTATTCTTTTGCCCATTGAAATGTTTCTACATCTAATAAATTCAGGTTTTTTAAAAAAAATCCATGTTCTCTAAGAAGCAGAAAAAGAACATTTACTGCCTTTTAGAGAGTATTGACATATCTATAAAAATTATTACAGAACTTAGTGGGGTTAAATCATGTATTAAAAGATGAAAATATAAATCCTGGATCTATATCAAATCCTGGTGTCAGATCACTGAGGTTCATTAGGTTGGAATTGGTTTTCAGAGAATATTATATACATGGGAGTGGCTATCTCTTTATGTATCAGATTTATGAGGCTGTGTAGTAATTGGCAAAATATATTGCTTAATTTCACTCCTGAGGATAAACCCTAAGTGAAAAACCTAAATCGCTTACTCAGTCTCCAAAAACCAATACAAGCAACAAATCCCTCAAATTCCAGAAATATTTCATATAACATTAATTTAAAATAGTGAAAAATGAAAATAACATCAATAGTCAAAATAGGGAAAGAGTTAGACAAAGTATTATGTAGTCACTAAGAGAATGTATAATGATATATTTGTAATAAACTAGGCGGAAGGCTTGTGTTGCAGTTTTCAATGTGAAAAGCAGTCATTTTTTTATTTATGGAGGAGCTGAACTAACTGAAGCATATGCAGAGAAAATAGACGAGAAGGAAATTCACCAACATTTATCAGCTATTACTCCTGGTGATTTAAATATTTTTCTTTATAACTTTTTATGTGGTTGATTTTTTCTACAATGGACAAGTGTTAACTTTTATCATCAAAAAAAGTTGAAATAAAGTTGTGTATAAACAGCTTAGTTTAGGGTTGATGATTCATCCTCTCACAGCAGTCACTTGTGATAGCCTCTTGATGTGGTGTCTTCCTGTCTGAAAGTATTTCTTGTGTTCTTTAAACCCTTTGATCCCATTCACTTTGAAAGCAGCATGACCTTGCAAGCCTGGGGTTTGCAGCTTTCTTAGATGAATGATCTTCAGACGTGATTTTTTTTTTAATCAGGTGAATTTTGTAAGATGCTATTTTCCCTTTGTATCTAGAAATATATTTGTGTTGAAAGTTTAACCACAAGCCAAGTATGGAGTAATTTGGTTTGGTGGTTACTAAGCTATTGATAAATTCTTACATTATTTTAGTTTCATTCTAAAAATTGCCTAATTCTCTTGGAAAAGTGAACTTAAATTTTTAAAAATATTTTAGTTATTATTTATTTGACAGAGAGATCACAAGTGGACAGAGAGGCAGGCAGAGAGAGAGGAGGAAGCAGGCTCCCTGCTAAGCAGAGAGCTGATGTGGGGTTTGATTCCAGGACCCTGAGATCATGACCTGAGCCAAAGGCAGAGGCTTAATCCACTGAGCCACCCCAGTGCCCCCTTTACTCTTATTTTTAAAATTAAGGTTTAATTTATATAAAATAAATTTTAAGTGTTTATTAAAATAAATGTTGGCATATATATATATATATATATATATACCCATGTCACCCCAAACAAGACATAGAACCCTTTCATCACCCCTGAAAATTTCCATGTGCCCACTTCTAGTCATTTCTTTCCTCTGTTTCCATGCCCATATGATTTAACTTCCTAATTTTTGTCACCATACATTAGTTTTACCTGTTCTTGAACTTCTACAAATGAACTAATTTCATGCCAAACACTATATTCACTGGATTTTTTTGCTTAACATTTATTTTTGAGACATATGTTGTTATTCCACTTACTGGTAGTTCATTCTTGTTAATTGCTGTATAATATTCTAATGCACGAATATGTCTCAATTTGGTTATCCATTCTCCTCTTGCAGAACATTTGGATTGTTTTCAAGTTTGCCTATTATGAATAAAGCTGCTGTGAGTATCCTTTCATAACTTCTTTTGATAGAAACATGATTCTATTTCTCTTGGGTAAATACCAGGCAGTGGAATTGCTGGATGCCATTGTTTTCAATTAATCAAAAGGCTTCTTTGTCTTCCAGTCTGTTTAGGAATTTAAGACCTAATTTACACAAAGAATGTTAAGCAAACAGAAATGGAAATACTAGTTTTCACACTAAGTTTCTTGAGGGAACAAGAGCAGTAGACAGAATTCTTATGTATGAAGTCTGTTTATAAAGTTATGGAATGAATTTTCCACATTACCTCTTCAGCATACAAAGCCTGGAAGATACAAGAGAGCAGTACTTTGAGGGAAAGCAAAGAAACAACAAACTATGACAGCGTAAACAGAAGTGGTCCTGTGCTACCCTAAATCTTCCAAAGTAATCTTTTTTTTCCCAAAGTAATCTTGCCTATCTCCCATTTCCAGGCCTTTTGACAAAACGTCCTCCTTCTCATCATCCATATGCCTCTCAGAGCACCACCATATCAGTCTACTTACTTATTCATGTATTTAACGAATACTTGCTGAACATTTGCTGTTTACCAGCAACTGTTCTGGGAGCTAGGGGAAACAAAACAGACAAAAATCCCTGCCCTTATATGGCTAAATACATCTGCATATATATGATCAAAATACATGTTTCATTTGCATTTTGTTTTTTCACCTAATGCATTAGAATCTTAATATATTTAAATACACTGGTCAGGGTCTTAGGGACCTGGGATCTAGTTCCACATTGGACTCTTTGCTCAGCAAGGAGCCTGCTTCCCCCTCTCTCTGCCTGCTGCTCTGCCTATTGTGTTCTCTCTCTCTCTCTGTCGAATAAATAAATAAAATCTTTAAAAAATAAGAAAAAAGTAAACTTTGAGAATTAAGATATCAGACAATTCAGCACAAGCAGTAGTATCTACGAAGTACCTCTAACTCAGCCACTGTTCAAGGACCTAGAAATTTAACTATGTGTAAAAGAAAGTATCTATCCTGATGAATTCACAGTCTAGGAAGGAGAATAGATGTGAAAAAATAGACATTGACAAATATTTTATACATACAAAATTCTTTAGAAATGTATTTCCAGGTGTGAACTGGATTACATTTTAGAATTGTGTATATAATAAAATAATCATTTTAGGTACAGACTATTGTGTGAAAAATATTGTCTGTCAAATCCTGTAGTTAGGCTGTGATAGACAGCCTTCAACATGGCCCCCAGGTGTATTCCTACCCTTGTGGTGATCCCTTCTCAATGAACTAGGTTTGTTCTCTGTGACCAATATCATATGACAGAGGTGAAGATAAGTCATTTCTAAGATTAGATTATAAAAGGCTGTGGTTTCTGTGTAGGGCATTTGCTCCTACCTACCTCTCTCTCATCAAACACTTTGGGAGAAGCCAGACAACCTGTGAAAATGTATACACAGGCAGCCATGGAGAGGTCTGTGGAGAGAAATGGAGTTCTGTGACTAATAGCTAGGAAGTAGTGCCTTGTAGAACCAGATGAGTTACCTTGAAGGTGCATCCTCCCCTCATCAGATCTTCAGAAGACAGTGTCTGTCTTCTTTACTATACCTCCTTGGAGATCTTGAGCCAGACCATCTAGCTAAACCACTTCTGAATTCCTAACCCACAGAAATTACAAAATAATTTCTTTGTTATTTTAAGCTGCTAAATATTGGGGTAATTTGTTATAAAGCAAAGATAACCAATATAGACGATCTTTCTAAAATGTAGAAGACATGAGTCCATGGGTTAGAGAATCATTCCCGTAAATTGATCCTGTCAACTTTTCAGTTTTACTAAAATACTAACTAGTTAATGACTAGAAAGATTTCTGAAAACTTTGTACAGTTTGGGGCACTTGGGTGGCTCATTAAGTTAAGCATCCAACTCTTGGCTTTGACTTAGGTTGTGATCTCATGGGTCCTGGGATTGAGTCCCATGGTGGGCTCCATGTGCTCAGTGGGGAGTCTGCCCCTGTTCCACTCTCTCTCTCTTCCATAAATAAATCTTAAAAAACTTAGTACAGTTTAATTTCCAATTTATATCCAGGGAACAGTTTATTTTCTCAAAAAATCTGGTCCTTTGAATAAAAACTTATGGTATATATTAATCTAGCTACCAAACTAAAACATGCAAAATCATAATTTAATAAAATTTAATTACTTCTCAAGTATGAAAGGTCAATTTTGTATTATTGAATTTGTTAATGAAAAAGCTAATGAAAATTAAAATGAATTCAAATTAATATTCACAAGTAATCTTCACTTTGAACTTCAAGATATATAATATAGTTCGAAGTCATTATAGCTTAGAGACCACAACTTAATTAAAAAAATTTGCAGGGGTGATTTAAGCTGAATTTTAAATTAAGGCAACAGAATATGAAATTTTTGAGTAATTGAGATTATTGCCCTGCCACTTTGCAATGACCAGCCTTTATTCCTTCTTAAATCTTTAGGTTTTAAAATTATACCACCAATGACAGATATTATTAAACTAGTCTGAACACATTTCTGTGTTAAGGAAACAGATCTTGGTGGCTGTCACTGGAAGAATGTTATATATCTTGAAGCATAAAAAGAGCCCCCTTTCCCTCTAGCTAAGCAGAAACTAAAGAGGATCCTGACCCTTGCTGAAGAATCCCTACCATGTCTTCCTCCTAGGGTTAGGATAGCTAAAGAAGAAGTTGTAAAGAGTTGAGTTGGCAATGAAATTATTTTTTATTTTTGACAGTCTGGAAGATTGGGGGATGGAAAGCTCTGAGATAATGTGAAGTTTGGTGCTATTACTTGTTTAGTTCCAGACTGGTAATTCTTTAATTTTGGCATGCATCTGAATCTCATGGAGGGCTTGTAAGAAGATGAATTGCTGAGTCTCATTCCCAGAGATGTGGGTTTAGTAATTGCAGTGTGTGGCATAGGAATTAGTTCCCTAGTGATTCTGTTGCTGCAGATCCAGGTATCACATTTCAAACCACTGATAGATTGCATTGTTTTTGTCTTTGAGAAGGCTGTTTGTGTTTGTAGGGTGGAGAGGTGGGACTTAAGCTACATTTATTGGACACTCTGGTAGTTCGGTAGAACCTTGAAAGTGAATTTTGGCCAATATGGGTACAATTTTAAATGTCACCTCCAGGTCCCACTGCTAACATGGGCGACCTGATCTTCCATATTCCTGTAACTCTTTTTTTCTTTAAGATTTTATTTATTTGACAGACAGAGATCATAAGTAGGCAGAGAAGCAGGCAGAGAGAGAGGAAGGAAAGCAGGCTCCCTGCTGAGCAGAGAGCCTGATGTGGGGCTCGATCCCAGGACCCTGGGATCATGACCTGAGCCAAAGGCAGAGGCTTTAACTCACTGAGCCACCCAGGCGCCCCATTCCTGTAACTCTTTTAGGCGGCTGAATGCAAAGGATTAAGTAGAGGCTTTTGAGAAAATCTTCCATGACATCTTCTGCTAATTATTCTCCTTTAAGAAGACTATGGGGTCTAAACTGCCCACTGTGCACTGTGTCATGTGACTACCAAAGTCATGAATTTGGATTGGGCAATAAAAGTGTCTCATCCTGTAGAAGTAGGTATATGAGGTCATCAGGTTAAGCATGTCCTGAAAGAATATGTAAGTGACATGAGCCAGTGGTTGAGATGTTCTAGCTTCTACTCTTGCTGCACTGATGCCTGTCCCTCCATCTGTACCTATGGCCTCATGGGATCTTCCCTATGATTAAGTGAGAGAGAGAGAAAAAAAAATATTAGTTTACAGATATGTCTGCATAATATGTTGACACAACTAAAGCACTAATGTCCTCTCAGCCCTGGGGGCAGAATTTTGAACACTTTGTTATACTTGCCTGTAAAGATGGATAGGCAGAAGAGATTACAGGGCAGATATTGAACAGTTTGGTTAGATGGTCAGAAACTTAGAAGCCACAAGCTTGGTGGTTTGGTGAGAAAAAGGTCTGGGGAAAGAGTATATGAATAGAACTGTTGGAATGAGACTGTTAATTTGTTTATTTGTTAATGGAACTGCTAAAGGGGACTGTTATGGTTAATTTTATGTGTCAAACTGATTGGATCAATCTGGTTGTTTATGAGAGGTTTCTGGAAGAGATTAACGTTTGAATTGGTAGACTGAGTCAAGTAGTTGCTCTCCCCATGTGGGTGGGCCTCATCTAATCCACTGGAGGCCTGAATAGAATAAAAGGTAGAGTAAGGGAAAAATCACTCTGTAGGCTTGAATGTTTTTCCGAAGGGGATTGAGCATTTTCTGCACTTGGACCATGACTCACAACCTGGTTATCTCTAAGCCCTCAGACTTAGACAGGAGCTGTATACCATCAACTTTCCTTGGTCTCCAGCTTGCAGAAAGCAGATGGTGGGACTTAGCTCTCATAATTGTGTGAGCCAATTCCTTATAATTCTCTTTTTCTTCCAATGAGAGGAACACACACACACACACACACATACACACACACACACACACACAGTTAGTTCTGTTTCTCTGGAGAATCCTGAGTACTACAGTGACATAGAGAATATTTATGTCATATGTGAATGAAACAAGAGGGAAACCTTGCAGGTAACTCTTACCTGGTAACAAGATGATCTATCCATGGATGTCAGTCAGCCTCTTCCATAGCTATCCTGTGCTTGTTTGTGGGCTAATGAACAAAATGGCTATGGCTCCAAAAACTTCCTTTAGGTACTTCTTAGGACTTCTATGACAAGTGGTAAGAGTTATTGGATGGCTATGATAACTTAATAGTCAAGGCCAAAAGATACTAATGTAAGCTTATCTCTGAATGCATGGTGCTGGATACTTAGGTATGTATATAAAACAAAAAGGATAGATTAGATGCTCCCTGAATTTAGTTTCACCCTGAAGACTATACATCTGTCTAAGCTCCAAGCAGAGGTTCTTTTACACTTGATTGCATTTCATTGTCACTGTATTGTGGTAACTCAGATGTTTGCCTTCTCTTCAAACTCTGTCTGCTTGTTTTCTTCAGTCTGACAATCAATCACCTAGTTCAAATGGGAATATCACATGGAAAAGTATAAGATAAACTACATGGGAAAGGTATTATGATGAATAAGGATCTTGAGTGTTAAAATTTGAAGTAGATTACATGGTAGGTAAATAGTAGTTGTACTATCTGATCATTTGGCTTAACTTGAATTGGTTCTGTTTGGTAACTGGTATCTTAACAGGCTGCTACTCAAATAGATTATTAATGGTTGATTGGCTCACTCACTTAAGTCATGTTTAGCTCTTTCTTGATGGTTCTGAGACCAACTCAAGAGTTCAAAGTAAAATCTTCTTTTTTATTACCTGGTTTTTAAGAGATTTCCCCAATATCTACCAAATAAAATCTCTTCAAGGTTAATATGACCTACAGGTACAAAAAGAAAAAAAAAACCCTCATATATGTAAGATGACTTGCCTCTGGACAATAACATATTCTTTTTTGGTGGATCCCACCTGACCTGTCCCAATTATATTGCCTTTTTCCTTTGAGCTCCTTTTTCTTTCAGAGCTTTTCTGTTTTCCTTCATCATCGATCCCAGTGTTTATGGAGCTGAGCTTCCTCATCACTTACTTTGTGTGTGGTGACAAAATCCAGGGAGTCCAAACATAGCCCAAAATATTCATGAAAATAATTGTTCCTAAAGTTAAATTTGTACTATGGTAGTTTGACCTGGACCAAAGGAAAATTACATTGTAAAAAGAGCCATAGAATGTTATAGTTGTAAGAGTTAAGGGGAGTCCAATTTAGTCTGATACTCTCATTTTGTAGAGAAGAAGATATGAGGCCCTAAGGATTGCTCAGTGCCTTATTAGGAAACAATTTCCAAACATTCTGATTTTGGTTCAGTGCAAATTCCCTAACATCATGCTGCTGTTCTGATATTTTTAGGCTATAAATATAGAGCTTGTAATTTTCAGATCCCAAATTTTATTCCGTATCCTTTCATATGTGCACCATATTTTATAGCATATGTGCACGATATTTTATAGCTTTTAAACAACTTAACTTGATAAGTAATACGCACACTTAAAAGGCAACGTATATTCTTTTCAAACCTTGTATCCTTGAGGCACCTGCATGGCTTAATCAGTTAAGCATCTGCCTTTGGCTCAGGTCATAACTATAGGGTCCTGGGATTGAGCTCCATGTAAGGGTCCCTTGCTTAGCAGGGAGCCTGATTCTTCCTCTCCTTCTGTCCCTACCACCTGCTTATGCTCTCTCTCTCTCTCATTCTCTCTTTTTATTCTCTTTCTTGTCTCTCTCTGTCAAATAAATAAATAACATCTTAAAAACAAAACACAAAAACCTTCCATTCTTTTTTAAGGAGAAGGTTTTACTACATTTCCCTTTCCCTGGACAACTCTTGTTAAGATTGTTCTAAGAGACCGAAACACTAGATATATATATTTAATTTTAGGTAGAAAAAGTCATTTTTATCTTTAGTTTCTTTACAGATTTTATTTTCTCCTATAAAATTTTTTTTAGGATACCTTAGCACTTTATATTATAGGTACTCAAACAAAGATGTTTTCTGGAAATGGTCCATTGTCAAATTTACTGCTTTAAATCATATGAGGGATGGTTGTTGGAACCATACATTGGATTGGTTTTCTTGTTTTTTGATATCTGAGGAAGCAACCCTACGAATAAATGGAGTTTGTCCTGCAGTCTATGGGCAGCTACGAATCACATTGGTTAACTAATGCTGAGGGTTTTCAGTAATGGATGAAGTTTCAAAAGTGTCTGGATTACTCTAGGGCTTTGTACAAAAGCCATATCTGGACATGCAAAGTGGAAAATTGAAATGATTTGTGTATCTTGATAATTCAAATAAATGTTCTCACATTTACCTCAATTATCTTGAATCTGCAAGAAAATGTGTTATGTTTGAATTAGGATGAAAACTGCCTCAGTGTTTTATCCCAATTTACACGTCCAGATATAGCTTTTGGGTAGTAATAATGGTGACGGCTTAGGTTATGTTGCAGGCACTATTAGGTGATTTTCATATATTATTTCTAACCCTCATACCAACTCCACAAACTAAGCACATCGTTATTCCCATTTTACCCGTGAGGAAACTAAGCATATAGAGGTTATGGGATTTATGAAGAGCTTGAAGTAGTAATTTTCTTTGAAGTAAATTGGCAGAGTGATGAAAGAAAGCAATACATGTTGTTAAATTTTGGGAAATGAATAAATGCTTACAACATTATTCATCAGTTTGAAAAGACAAGAAGCCCAAAATCTTTGTGCTATAGGACTCAGGTCTTTGCTCCTTTTGCATGGCCATAGTATGGTGGTGATGTTGGTCTCTGCCTTCCTTTCTTTGTGACTTTAGATCATTATTTCCATTCTTTGTGTTTTTTTTTTCCTTTTTAAAGTTTAATCTCATTTTCCAAATCTTTAAGTGCCTAAGTTGAAACTAAAAGGTTTTTAAAAAAAAAAAAAGAAAAAAAAGGTATTGTGTTCTGTATAAAAACAACATATGTCAAAATACCAAGTTACATCCTCCTTCTAAGGCAATAATTTGCACAACCAAGCTATATTTGAATGCATTAACTTGCTACAATTTTGACAGAGGCAGTCTGTGTGCGCAAATCCCTCGAATACTGATGGGATTGTGATTATGCCCTGAAAAGAGAAGAGTCTGAATACAGATTTTAGAGGACCAGAAAGTGTTTAATGTCTCATTGTTTGCATCGAGATTCTAAATCACATTCAAGTCGATGACTCTGATCTTCATATCAATGCACAAATGGAACAGAAGAGAAAAGCCAGGAAAGCTGTTTTCTGAGTGAAACACTGATTTTGTTCTCATGTTACCAGCAAGAGACCATTTGGGATATTTAAGCCTGAGGTTGAGTGCTCCGCATTTGTTAGAGCTCCTCAATGTTTGAAATGGGTTTTCCCTTTAGGGAGCCCATCCATTTGGACAAGTGCTACATCAGATCAAAAGACATGGGAAGAGGTATTTTGCACACAGATTGAATTTTTTTCTGGCAAAATAACATAGCTTTTTAGCACAACATTGTCTATTCTCTACTGAGTGTTCCTTTTTTTCTTTTCTTTTCTTTTTTTTTTTTAAATAGTTGGGAGTCTGTTTTCCAATAAGTGTCAGGCTTTTTTCATGTGGCAAATTGGCCAGCAGCCACCTGGAGATCATTTGAAAAGAAAGCTGGTGTTATGGGATTTAGTTTCTCAGCTCCAGTTGGTATTGTTTTCTAGTTTCTTAAATTCTGATCAGACTGTTCATTGTATTAAAAGTATTAGTCATCTGATTTTTGTATTACTTAATTTGAGAAATAAAAAGATGAATATAAACTTTTAAACTTTAGGTTATAATGATATTCTGTTAAAAATGTCTTGGAACTGCTATTAAGAAATCATGTCTTTAGTTTCTTTTTCTTTCTTTTTCTGTTTTTTTTTTTTTTTAAATCTCTTTCAATTGACAAAAAGGCAGTGTCCTTAGCATCTTAAGTCAATCAAGACCCTAAAATGGCTTAAAGCAAGATACAGTAAACCCAAACTGCTGTTTTAGCTATAACAAAATGTTAATCTAGCCATGGAAAGAAGTGGCAACATTTTATTTCTGAATGGTGATGCTGGTCCATTTTAGGGGAACATTGTTCAGCCTGGAACACAAATCCTGAGCCATGTTCCATACTAAATCAATACCAGGTAGTTGGACAAAGTTCCAGAAAGGGTGCCACTGTAGGGGAAGAGTAGGCAATGGAGAAAGCGAGAGAAGGGTTTTAGCTTCTTTCCTCCACTGTGCATTTAAGAAAATTCCTGGCATGACTGATCCAGTTTTCCCGTTTTCATTAGCAATAGCCGCAATCATGGCTAATCATCTCCTTCTAAAATGAAAAGAGTATTGGCCAAGGTGCAGTTGGAACCACTGCTGCTGTGTCCTCTGGGGATGTTACTGGAAACTTCACAAATTCTTGTTTCCAAACCACTGTCTTGATACAACATAATGGAAAATTGGAGCAATTATTCAGATAATATGTGCAAACAGTACATTTTCACCTTTGGTTTATTGAAGATACATCTTCATCTTCCTAGCCACAGTCTTGCCTGACTTGTAGTACTTCTTGCTAAACCCATTACCTTCTCTGAAATTCTATTTAATTTATGTTTGAATCCCTCTAAATCATGCCTTAAAAAGTACCTGGAATCCATTAGTTGCTGGATAGCTGTTCATTGTTTTTAAAGCTAACTATTTTCTTTGTAAATATGTTGCAGTATTGCACAGCAATTAGAATACTGTCTAGTGCCAGACTACCTAAATTCAAGCATTACTGCCTCCACCTGTTGGCTGTGTGCAAGTCATTCAATTCTGTGGGGTCTCATTTCTTCATCTGTGAGACGGGGATAATAGTATGACCAATCTCATAGGCTATTATTCCACTGATATATACCTATGTACCATTTATCCAAACACCTTGGTTGTTAAGTGGCTGCAGCCTTGGGCCCCTGGGAGACAGCCCCTTCTCCCCATGGCTTCAGTGCTGCTTTGCTCTTCCCTGACTCTGTAAGGGAGTGTTTGCTCAGCTGAGGGCTCCAGGATGCTGCCCCATATTGCAGGTCAGTGCCCATATTGTGCCTACTAATAAATGGTTTTAATATCATCCTCCTTATAGAGTCATTGTGAATTTTAAATTTGATATGTGGTGATATATTTAGAATAGTACCTGGTACCCATTTAAGTACTGTTCAAGTTGCTATTATAAATAGGTAAGTTTTACAAAGCAATGGCAGTATCTTCTATGTATTTTGCATATTTCCCTAAGCAGAGTACAATCTATTCATTCAATCTTTTTAAAAATTAAATTAAGTTCAGTTTAATTTAATTTTTAATTTAATATTTAATTTTATTGTGGTCAAAACACAACATGAGATCTGGTTTCTTGGTAAACATTTAAATGTATAATATATTATTAACTATAGGCATGATGTTGTACACCAGATCTCTAGAGTTTATTTAGCTTCCCTAACTGAAACTTTATACCCATTGAACAGCAACTCCCTATTTTTCTTCTCCAGCTCCTGGGTAACCACCTTTATACTCTGCGTTATAACTATTTTAGGTATCTCATATGAGTGGAGTCATTCAGTATTTGTCTTTCTGGAAATGGCTAATTTCACTTAGCATAATATGCTTAAAGTTCATCCAATTTGTCACATATTGCAAAACTTTCTTTTTCTTTCTTTCTTTTTTTTTTTTTAAAGATTTTATTTATTTATTTGACAGACAGATCACAAGCAGGCAGAGAGGCAGGCAGAGAGAGGAAGGAAGCAGGCTCCCCGTCAAGCAGAGAGCCCAATGTGGGACTGGATCCCAGAACCCTGAGATCATGACCTGAGCCCAAGGCAGAGGCTTTAAGCCACTGAGCCACCCAGGCACCCCCAGAACTTTCTTTATTGATCCTGAATAGTTTTTCATTGCATGTGAATACCACATTTTCTTTATCCATTCATTTGTTGATGGGCATGTAGGTTGTTGCCTCATCTTGACTATTGTGAATAGTGCTGCAATGAACATAGGCATACTAGTATCTCTTTGACATCCTGATTTTGATACTTTTGGATGAATACCAGAAGTGATATTGATGGATCATATGGTAATTCTATTTTTAATTTGTAAAGAAATGTTCTTACTATATCAGTAATGGTCGCACCATTTTACATTATGACTTATAGCATGTGAGGGGTCATATATCTTCACAATCTTGCCAACACTTGCTTTTTGATCATCCTGACAGGTGTGAAGCCGTATCCTATTGTGGTTTTGATTTATATTCCCCTGAAGATTAGTGTAGTTGACTGTCTTTTCATATACTTATTTGTTTTCTTTGGAGGAATGTCTATTCAAGGCCTTTGTTCATTAGAAAAATCAAGTTTTTAGGTTTTATTGTTGTTGTTTTGTTATTGAATTGTAAAAATTCCTTCTATATTTTTGGAAGTTAATCCTTTATCAGATATATGATCTGCAAATATTTTTTCCTATTTGATAGATTGCCTTCTCACCCTCGTAGGTTTTTGTTGGTTTGTTTGTCCTACTTGTCTATTTTTTTCTTTTGTTACCTGAACTTTTGTTGTCATATCCATGAAACCACTGTCAAGACCAAAGTCCTGAAGCTTTTTCCATTTTCTTCTAGGGGGTTTTATGATTTCAGGTCTTACTGAAATGTAATCCATTTGGAGTTAATTTTTATATGTGGTGTAAGATAAAAGTCCAATTTTATTCTTTCACATGTGAATATCCAGTTTTCCTAACACCATTTGTTGATGAGACTATCCTTTCTCCATTATCTATTTTTGGCACCCTTGTTGGAAAATCATTTAACTGTATATGCATGGATTTATTTTTGGACTCTCTATTCTGTTCCATTGGTTTATATGTCTATGTTTTAATTACTGTCGCTTTGTAATATATTTTGAAATCACAAAGTTTGATGACTCCAATTTTGTTCTTTCTTAAGGTTTTTTAGTTTTTCAGGGTCCTTTATGAATTCATATGAATTTTAGAATTGTCTTTTCCATTTTTGTAAAAAAATGTCATTTGGAATTTGATAGGAATTCCATCTCTAGATTGCTTTGGACAGTGTAGACATGTTATTTATTTTTTTTATTTTTTTTTTAAAGATTTTTTATTTATTTATTTGAGAGAGAGACAGTGAGAGAGATCATGAGCGAGGAGAAGGTCAGAGAGAGAAGCAGACTCCCAGTGGAGCTAAGAGCCCGATGTGGGACTCGATCCCAGGACTCCAGGATCATGACCTGAGCCAAAGGCAGTCATCTAACCAACTGAGCCACCCAGGCGTCCCAGTGTAGACATGTTAAAATGTCAACACTTAAAATGTTAACACTTAAAATGTTTAACATTATTAAGTCTTCTAATCCATGAACACATTTAATGTTTCCATTTATCTGTATCTTTAATTTTTCATCAATATTTTATAGTTTTCTTTCATCTCATCTTTCATGAATTAAATTTATTACTAAATATTTTCTTCTTTTTAATGCTATTGTAAATAGGATTGTTTCCTTAATTTTCTTTTCAGGTAGTTCCTGTTTTTCATCTGTAGTTTGTGTCCTCTAAATTTATTAAATCCATTTATTCCAAATATTTTTTATGAAGTTTTTAGGCTTTTCTACATCTAAGACCATGTCATCTATAAACAGACAGTTTTACTTCTTCCTTTCCAGTTTTGATGGCTTCTGTTTCTGTTTCTTGACTAATTGCTGTGGCTAAGACTTCAAGTACCATATTTAATAGAAATGGCAAGAGTGGACATCCTTGATTAGTTCCTGATCTTGGAGGAAAAGCTTTAAGTTTTCACTATTGAGTATAGAACTAACCATAACATTTCCATATATAGTGTTTGTTAGGTCAAGGGTAATTTTCTTCTTTCCTCAGTTTGTTGAGAGGTTTTATTACGAAAGGGCATTGAATTCTGTCAAACACTTTCTATATCTATTGAGAAAGGGCCATCTGATTTTTTTCCCTTCATTCTTTTAATATGGGATATCATATTAATTGATTTTCTTATGTAGAGCCATCCTTTGCAGGGATAAATCTCACCTGCTTATGGTGTATTATCTTTTAAACATGCTGTTGAATTCAGTTTGCTAGTATTTTATTGAGGATTTTTGCATCTATGTTCATCAGGGATATTGGTCTGTAGTTTTCTTGTGGTATCTGTCCTGTCTTTGTCTGGTTTTAGTAACAGGGTAAGGCTGGCTTCATAAAATGAATTTGAAAGTGTTTCCATCTCTTTAGCTTTTTTTTTTTTTTTTTTTTTTTTTAAGAGTTTGAGAAAGATGGGTATCAATTCTTCTTTAAATGTGTGATAGAATTCACCATTGAAACCATCTAGTCCTGGGCTTTTTCTTTGTTGGGAGTTTCTAAATTATTGATTCAGACTCCATTTTAGCTATAGATCTGTTCAGACTTTCACTTTCTTCATGATTCAGTGTTGTTAAATTGTAATGTCTGGGAATTTATCCATTTCTTTTATGTTATCCTATTTATCAGAGTAGTTTTTCATAGTCTCTTATGATCCTTTCTATTTCTGCGACATCTTTAATTTCTGATTTTACTTATTTAAATCCTCTCTTTTTTCTTAGTAAGTCCAACTTGTCAATTTTTTTTTATGTTTTCAAAAGGCTACCTCTTCATTTTGTCAAATTTTTCTTATTTTCTATTCTCTATTTCCTCTATTTCTGCTCAAGTCTTTATTATTATTTTCCTTCTGATAACTTTGGGCTTAGTTTGTTCTTCTATTTATGGTTCCTTGAGGTTAAAAGTTAAGTTGTTTTTTTGAGATCTTTCTTCTTATTTAATGTAGACACATCACTAAAGCTTCCCTCTTAGTATCACTTTTAATGCATTGCGTAAGTTTTGGTAAGTTATTTGTTTGTTTGTTTCCAGTTGTCTCAATATGTTTTCTAATTTCCCTTTTACTTCTTCTTTTACCCATTGGTTGTTTAAGATGTTGTTTAAGTTCCACACTTGTGTGAATTTTCCAGTTTTTCTTCTGCTATTGATTTAGTTTCATTCCATTGTGGTTGGAAAATATACTTGGTTTGATTTCTGTCTTAAATATGTTAAGATTAGTTTTGTGACCTAACATGTGATCTATCCTGGAGCATGTTCTGTGTGTGATTGAGAAGAATGATAATTCTGCTACTTGGTGAAATGTTCTGTACGTCGTTCATTCATTTATTCATTCTTTTATTCATTTGGTCAACAAACATGTGTCGAGTGAGTTGCAGACACTGTTCTAGATATTTGGAAGATGTCAGTGAAGAAAATAAATATATCTGTCTCATGGAACTCACTTTCTAGTTGGAGGAGATCTAAAATATGCAATAAACATGGAAAGTAAGTAATGCATAGTATTCTGGAAGTGATAAATGTGTTGACTCCTGACTCAACTACCAGAAAATCTGTTGATTAAGCAAAATAAAGTTTATTTGATCTACTGTAGTAAGGGAGACCACTGCCGTGACAGAGTTTTATTAGTGTCACAAGGATAACAGATCCTTAAAGGGTGTTTATCATGTTTGGGGCCTGGAATCAAGTGGTTTACGATGTATCTTTCAAAGTGGAAAATCCACTGGGATTGGAAAGAGTTTGTAACAGAATCAGTGGAAGGATTCTTGAAAAGTAAACTGTGGTTTGGTAAGTATGAACAGTCTATTGCCTGACAGGAAAGGTAATTGTCCAGATGAGTACTATCTGGTTTAGCTTGTTCGTATTTTCTGAAGCAAAGAGTGAAGCTACTATTAGATTAAAGTCTTATCTTCCGGGACAAAAATGTCCTGTGGCATGTTCATATTGGGGTTCAGGTCTCAGTTCTCATAGGTAAAGCTCTGTGAATGCAGATGGTCTTAATTCTCAAATGCTATGAAAGAAAGAAAACAGAACATCAGATAAAATAATTGGGATGCCAGGAAGGGGGCAAATTATAGCATTAATTTTGGTGGTTACCATTGGCCTTGCAGTGAAGGTGAGTTAGGAATAAAGGCTTGTAAATGGTGAGGGAGTTAGCTAAGTTGGATATCTGGTTTACTTATCTTCTTCATTATATTTCTCTAGATTTAGGATGGTTTGAAGTTTAATCTAAGCTGAGTTCTATATTTTATAGTGGTCAAAAAATCTTTGTCCTCACTTTTTGCCAACTATTTCTAATGGAAAATGTTTTGGGTTTAAATTTTCTGTAAATTCTCTCAGTATGCAGCTTTATTCCACTTAGAGAAAGCTGGTTTAAATTTAGGTAAATAATAAGTTCAAGGAAGGGTGAGGTATTTAATTTAAATATTTGTCATAAGATCACTTTTGAAATTCTTTTCTCCTTTCATCTGACTTAATTAACTGAGGTGTGCTTTGAATCTACAAAGGAGATTTTTTAAAAAAAATTTTCTAACCTGTCTTAATTTCTGTCCATTAGCAATGTCCATTAACATAACTGACCAATAACTTTTGGCTTTTTAAATAAAACACTATATTGTCCATTGTTTTCTTCACTTCCATAACTTTTTTAGACATTAGTTTCAACTTCTGCATTTTAAGAAATATTATTTCATGTTGTGGATAATTTTATTCTTTTTTTTTTTTTTAAAGATTTTATTTCTTTATTTGACAGAGAGAGAGAGAAAGCCAGTGAGAGAGGGAATACAAGCAGGGGAAGCTGGAGAGGGAGAAGCAGGCTTCCTGTGGAGCAGGGAACCCTATGTGGGGCTTGAGTCCAGGACTTTGGGATCATGACCTGAGCCAAAGGCAGATGCTTAATGACTGAGCCACCCAGGCGCCCCAGTAATTTTTATTCTTTTTCAATCTTACAGTCTTGGTGACCACTTAGCAGGAAGATTTGCATTGTCCCTCAACCGGTATCATGGGAAAATCGACCTTGAAATGGATCTATTTAATTTTATCCATAGTGAATATAAGCCAGGTGGATACTTTTTGTTATTCCCATAAGTCACGATATTCAGAAAGGAAATAATTGAGAATGAATTATTCTCATTTATAATTCAGCAAGAGATTTTTTTTTTTGAGATTTTCTTTCCTTTTCACAATGAAGAGTAGTTGTCATAACAAAGCTAAAAACCAAACACTGCAGTCCAGTGTTAGATTATCTTTGAGCCATAAATGGACTTTTCTTTATTGAATAGAATACTGAAACATAGATGCACTCTTTCTACTAGCCATATGTTATTAAGGCACACTATGTAACACTGGGATTCTGAATGAAAGAGACAACACAAAGGTTAAATCACATCAGATGTGGGCTGAAGAAAAGAGCCTATAGTTTCATTCTTCCTGTAGTTATAACTATATAAATTTATCCACATTCAGCAGAAAGAGAATCTTATTTGTCTCCAATAGAATAGGAGTTAAAATTAGAGTAGGTAGTGATCTACTGCTGAACACACAGTGGGTAGTCATTAAATATTTGTCGAGTGATTAATTGACCTCTGTTCTTACAGTCAGAGAAACAGATGAGTGATACATCCTTCTGATTTTGTCCTTGGCTCTGTTACACGAGTTAATGCCACTTAGTTTTCCATTACCACATACTTTCCACCCTCATGTATCCTTGTGAGCCTGGGCTTGAGATCAGAGGTGAAAAAAATTTCACTTTAAACATGGAAACTTGCATTTCAGACTTTTTCAATTCTCCTTAACTACTATTTTTCTATATTTTCTCTATTTTATTGATATTACTAACTCTTTAGATTTATACTTTTTATTGCCTAGTAAAATTTTTCCTAAATCTTTTCTTCCTTTTGCCACTTATATTTGTCTTAATTCTCTATACATAACTACCACTGATTGGAACCTTTCTAAGACCTACAGTAGTTCTACCATCACTTGGATTTTCCAGATAAGGAAGCTGGTGTAAAAGATGGAAAGGAGGTTGTCTAGGTTTGTAAACATAGCTATTATTTCTACAAATACTCTTTATGTTGGAAGACTTGACCTGAGTTGACACTGCTGATAGAATTGTCCGTATTCATTCATTTACTAACCACATTGTCTTCAAGCTTCTCACGGACAGTGATTCATTTCACCTGCATGGGGGACTTAGATATCACTGGAGAACTATTCTTTATTTCATTCCTCTTTGGTGGCTTAATCCAATTTCTCCTTTTTGATCAAGAGGCATATCTTCCGTTAGAAAACAAGTATCAATAAGCTTCAATATATTGAAAACAAATATCAATAATTTATCAATGATACTTGATAGACAAGTATCAATAATATCCTCAAGATTCGTACAACCCACAGCTAGTAGAAAACTCGGAATCCTTACTTAGTGACTACTAAGAAATTGTCTGAATTGAGTATTTTAGCAGCTAAGCTAGATGACTATGCTTGTAGCCAAAAATAAGAATAATCTAAATCTTACACATGCTTGTCATGGTATAATCTTTCTCTAAAGGATATGGCAACACAGACATCATCCCAGTCAATACCCATTAGTAAAATGATTGGGTAGAATCTGTGTCATGTTACTAGCTAATTCTGTATAAGCCTTCTGCAGCAAAGAGGCTCAAATAAGAGAATTCATCAGGGTTATCTAAGAAATAAAGACTGTGATTTGGTTGCTTGTGTATGCCACCAAAAAGGGAACAACTACAAAATTCAATATAATTCAAACTATTTGTTAGTTTTAAATAAAATTTATCATTTTACAAATTCCTTGACCAATTATTTCAGCAAGTAAATTGTTGCCATGCATCATGGAAAATAAGATTAATACTTTTACAAGTCACATTTCTCATATTTACTTGTACTCTATTTTTCCACTAATTTCCTTGTTCAACCTAATTTACCCTTGTGCCTGTGGGGCAAGTCTAATGTCCATTTCATTGAGAAGCCATTGTAAACTTCTCTTGACATTAAATTGCTTACAAAAATACAAATGCCGTGTATTCAAGTTTGGTATGGCTATAAGTTGAACCCTATAATTCTGCTAAACTTCTTATTAGGAATTTTACAGTAAGAAGTATTTACTAAAAAATAAACAAAATATATTTTCATGTCAGAGATAGATTTTATACTTACCATGGTTAAGAGACAATGAATAATAAATATGTGGGCAGAAATAACATTACTCATTTGCAGTTAAGATATCTAACCATTGTGAATTGTGTCTACCCTTATTGCAGATTGCTCCTCAAGATCCCTGAGTTTCAGGTCATCTGGGCCACGTGGGGCAAAATGATAAGTAAAAGTAGGTGAATTTGCCTTGACAAAAAATTCTTCCTTCTCTTGCTTTTGGTAGAGGTTCTGTTTTCATTACTCCTTTAAGCTCCTTCATTCAGTTCTTGTTTTTACACTTTAATGTGAATTAAGTTCTTATATGCCTTTTCTGGTGTGGTTTCATTTTGATTCTCTTCTCTGAAATGTGTTATTAGAGACTTTACAGTTCCAGGAAGCATAAGATTCTGATCTAGTTTCTGTTATGTAGACTGATATATTTAAGTATGCACTTCCAACTTTTTCTAAGTTCTTTAGAAGGAAAATAGCATTAGCTGCAGTCTCTCTCCTAAGATCCTCTTCTCATTCCAGATTACACTATGACTAGATGCATATTTATTTGTTTTAAATTAGAAGAATATAGCACTTTCCTGTAGATCATCACTGCAATAATTGTTTTTCTTATCCCTCTTCACATTTCTCCTTAAAATAAATAGGCTTTTCCATTTCTAAACTTGGTCTCCTTTTTGTTACATTTTCACAAATCTATTATTTTAAACATTCTTTCAGTGACACACCATAGTTTCTAAAGAAAAAATAGCCTGCGTAAACAGGTGAACTTAATTAATTTCTTGATGGTCAGCAGCACATTAGCAAATATTGATAAAACCCATAATAGTTTTATTTTAAAGGAAGGACATAATATATCAAAAATAAATATCAGTATAGATAAAAATAAAGATACCTTTGAACAATGACAAATTTAAGTTAGAAAAAAAAAGCACTGAGTCTTAAATGTTTTTCTGTCTTCTCAAATGATAATTAACATGGCATTATTAGTTATGAGGGCTCAGAAATTTGGAAAAAAAATGCTATTTCTTCTCAGTGCTTTAATTAGAAGAGGCAAATAAGATAAGCACTTCACTGAAATACAGTGAAGTTCTCTTCCTTCCGAAATGCTTCTGTGGTGGTGCCCACTTTGGTTTCTTCACAGCCTTTCAGGCTCCACCCTCAAGCATGGTTTTGTTTCTCTGATCATTAATATTGACATAAAACTGTCAATACACAAGATAACTTCTATAAATAGGATTAATGTATTGTCAAAAATTAAAGAAGATAAAATCCTACATACAGCGGCAGTCTTCAATTTACCTAGCCTTTCTCTGCTTCTTCTCTCTCCAGTTTTACACACACACACACACACACACACACACACACACACACACAGTGTGACACCAAGGAGACCCTGAGAATATGGTAAAGCTCTAATTTCATTGTAAACTGGGGAGGTGATAACCAGAGTTTAACCAAGAAGCAGGCTTTGGATAATTTGTAAAGGTTCCTGGAAGGGAAGGGGCACTACTTTCGTGCCATAGCTCTTAAGCAGATTTTTGAGAATGTGTTCATGCCATATCCATCCTCATTGCAGAGGTCTGCCTTGACTTATCTTGAGAACCACTGAAGTTCTGAAGCTCTGCTTATTTTGGGGGACTCAGTTTCCTTTGGGTTTTCTCCTTCCAACTTGCACGAACCCACCGTTCTATCCAATATTCCCAGTTTATATAGTATATTCCTCACACACTTTCTCTATGTAGTTGTCACACCCTTGATATTTACTCACTTTTCAATCTTCCGGTCTCTGCTCACCTAGCTTCTCTACTGGTGAACTCACTGGATCTTGCCACTTGTAGAATTCAGATGATTCACCCCATTTCCTCAAGTTGTTCAAACCCTAGATACCATGCCTCTCTTCCCAGATAAACCATATCCTAATTCCTTGCTTGGTAAGCATGTGGTAATAAGGAAAGAATTTATGAAGCTCCATTCTATCTATTCTACTTTGGCTGAGACTTTGCTATGACTCACCTTCCTTATCTTTTGACTGAGGGTGCAGTCACTGAACCATTCTTGCTGGGAGACTCATCTGGAATGTGTGTCCTTTTTCTGATTACTGGGACTTTCATATAACTCTTACATCATAGTTCCCTCCGACAGAGAATAGGTCTGTTATGCCTGATTTACTGAAGGCAGGATCGCTTTTTGTGCATCCATTTATAATCCTGGGCTTCTGGAAGATTGCCATTTCATGTTTTACACTAAAATCCTGCATCTTCCCCAAAGATCCTTTTAAGCCTGGGAGCCTCACTTCTGTCCTGGGGTAGAAGGTCAGCTCTTAACATCTAGCAACCTGTCCTGATGTCTATTGTCAATGAGGATTTTAGGGTATCACTACCACTTGGGTTCTCTCATTGCTGTTTTTCACCTGCCTCTTGGCATATTTTATACCCCTTAGAAATTGAAGGCTTGTTAATCACCCAGTTGTGCTTACAACTGCATGATTCCTTGGCCACTGTGTTTTGCCTTCCCAGACTCTGAAAGCTTATTTCCATGCCTGTCCAGTTCTGTAGGTTTTATGTCAGGTTCCACTACCATCATTTCTCACTTGACTGTCGTATTGTAAGTAAACAACTATACCATGCCAATTAGGCCTTAGAGATGAGAATATATGTCTTACTTCATATGCTGAGACACCATTCATATTTCATAGCAACTCAAATGTAGTGCTGATATAGAGACAATCTTTTTTTTTGAAATTTACCACAGAACAGAATCATTGAGAAAGCTCACTTTCCTCTTCCCTACTGCTGTCATTTTGTCCTCTTCCTAGTCCATATATCTATTCTTTCACCAAGTCACCACTCTCTGATAATGCCCATTGTCTGCGTATCAATAGCTACCATTCTTCACCAAAGTCAGAGATGTGTAGCTCCTTGGTAGGCAAAGGCTCGTACTATCTTTGGAATGAAATTTGATTCAGGAGGATCTTTAGCCTTCATTCCAAATGGGAGAACTAGACACTGGGTTTGCTCCCATATCTTGACAGTTGTAGCTGAATGGATAAAGATGAATGCATAAAGATGTGGTGTCCGTGTGTGTATGTGTATGCATGTATATGATGGACTATTATTTAGCCATAAAAAGATTTTGACATTTGTGACAATGTGGATGGACCTAGAGAGTATTATGTTAGATGAAATAAGTCAGATAGAAAAAGACAAAGACCATGCGATTTCACTTACATGTGGAATCTAAAAAACAAAACAAATGAATAAACAAACAAAAAACAGAGTCAAGCCTATAAATACGGAGAAAAAAACCAATAGTTGTCAAAGGGAAAGGAGATAGGAGATGAGCAAAAAGGGTGAAGGGGAATGAGAAATACAGGCTTCCCGTTATAGAATGAGAAAGTCATGAGAATAAAAGGTCCAGCATAGGGAATATAGTCAGTGGCATTATCATAGCGTTGTATGATGACAGGAGGCAGCTACATTTGTGGTGAGCACAGTACAACATGGAGACTCATCAGATCACTATACTGTACACCTGAAACCAATGTAACATTGTGCATCAACTATACTCAAAAAAAACAAACAAAAGAAAATGAAACATAAATAAAACAGGAGAATTGTTCATCTCTTCCTGAGCATTGTCTCAAACTATCTCGTTACTAAGCTGTTGTTCCTTAAAATTATGTCCATAGTCTTATATTTTTAGCTAAGTTGCTGCATAAGTTGGAGGAAAGATATCCCAAAAAAGAAAAGCTTTCTGGAGGAATATAGCAGTCTCCTATTCAAAATGCCCTGAGAATATGCTGGAAGAAGGGATTGGAATGTCAACCTACTGACTGCTTCCTTCTTTTGTACAAAAAATATTATTTTTCACAATTTCAAAAAATTAATAAAAATTACCTCATGTGCATGTATTATATTGACAGTCTGCAATGTGTTTCAATTAGCACAAATTATTATGTATAGATTATATATACATATATGATAATTATGTTTATTTACATTATTTATAATATCATAAGTAAATCTCAATATTACAGAAGGATAAAGATAGGAAACTTTGTAAAACCTAATATTATTGAAATCTGGTACCTGAAAATATAAAAATATATCTTAAATTGATATAGAAGCAAACATGTTAGAATTAATATGAAATTAGAAGCTTGATCTTCTGCTTACAATGACTATGCATATATTGCCACCATAATGGGTTCTAAGTCATGGTTGGATTTTATAAAACTGAGCATTTGTGGGACTCGTGTGTTGATGACACCTAGATATATCTGCGAATTATGTTTTATTATGAGTTGTTTCTATTCTCTGCCCCATTATACCTACTATCCATTATCTTCTAAAAGCACATTCAGGAAAATTCAATCTTAATTAATTTTTGTGTAAATTAAGTGACTGTTGAGGAAATACAAAATGAATTCACATATCATATATTTAGCATGATGAATTAAAGTTATAGAGTTTACTAATTTATCAATATATTAGAAGCTATAAAATTAATTTTCTAGAATTTTTCAATGTATTAATATATTAGGAGTTGTGAGATTAAAAATGTTTAATGGTGGCTGCAATTTGTCAAGTGTTTACTTACCATGTATTAGGTATTTTATCTGAATGATCTTGGTTCATACCAGAACCACACTATAAGGCAGACAATTATTTTATAGATGAAGAAACCAAGATTTAGAGAGAGTGAAGATCATAACTAGATCACTGAGATATGGAGGAAAGGACCTGGGACTTTGCCAGACTTGTATTTTAACATCATTTTTTCACATTACTTACATCATTACCTCAAACACTCCAGACAGAGAACCAAGGAATAAGGCTCATGGCCATTATTAACATTGAGGACATCTACACATCACCATTTCGGTATGGAAATATGCAAACAAAATCCAGTCCTGATTGAGTATTTGGTGAAGGTGAGTTATGATTCAATGCCAATATCAAGTAGGTGAAATGAGAGTGTTTGAAGCTATGTAAAGGTAAGGCAGAATAGCTCTTGACATTCTATACTAGATATTTATACAAGTTCAGCTCCAGATCGACATGTCAGCTGAGAATAGCACAGCTCATGTGGAGCTGCTCTGTTAGAAGCAGTAGGAACTATATATACCTCATCAGCCATTGGAAGCAAACAGAGTGGGAAGCACAAGAATGGGTCTGTCAGATGACCACACACCCCACCCCAGGGGAGTCTAAGATAAAGACCAGTAAATGGAGGAAACACAATGACTACTAATGTCTTCACCATTATCAAGGCCATTAAAGAGATGCAAAAAGCACAACAACTAACCACATTCATAAATAGTAAACTAGCCTTGGAGAAGGCAGTAAGAACTTGGTCTCATAAGTAACTAGATGTATGTTAATTTAATTTTATTGGAAGGAGAAGTAGACAAATATAAAACATTAATCACCATCTCAGGAGTGATTTATTTTGCGTTGATGCCTGCAGAGCGAGGGAAAGCTGTTTGCTTTTGGTAGTCTTCCAGCTCCTGCTTCCTTCTTGATCATCAAGGGGCTGCATTCATGCATCTTCCATATGTCAATAGTAGATTAGCCCTGATGTGGCCATCCTCTGCTTTTGTGTGTGCAGCCAGAATCCACTGACTTTCATGGGCAGATGGTGGTGATCTTGGTATTTGTGATAAAACTTTATCACAAACAGTATGATGCAAGGACTGTGCCAGATGCTTAAGTTATTATTTCTCCTCATTGCACATGAAGGTTCCCCTTTCTTACTTACTTTCCTCCTCTAGCTTTGATGAGATATAATCGACATGTAACATTACATAAGTTTAAGGTGTACAACATGGTGATTTGATATACATATAAATTGTGAGATGTTTACCACAATAAGGTTGGTTAATATATCCATCAGTCCACAGAGTTACTATTTTTTTTTGTTTGTTTGTTAAGAACTTTTAAAGTTCTATTTAAGATCTATTTTAAGATCCATTAGCAACTTTCAAGTATATAATATGGTATTGTTAACTATATTTACCATGTTGTATATTAGATCCCCAAAACCTAGTCATCTTATAACTGGAAGTTTGAACCTTTTGACCATCTTCACCCATCTCCCCATCCTCAACCCCCTCCTCCTGGCAACCACCAAATCCAACTTCTGTTTCTATGAACTTGATTTTGTATGTGTATGAGTGTGTGTGTTTTAGGTTCCACATATAAGTGAGAGCATATAGTAGCTGTCTTTGTCTTACTTTACATAATGCTCTCTAAGTTCACGCAGGCTGTTATAAATGGCAAGATTTTCTACTTTTTTATTATTCAATAATATTTCATTATATATATAATTATATATAATTCATTAAAAAAAATTTTTTTTAATTTATTTGACAGAGATCACAAGCAGGCAGAGAGGCAGGCATAGAGAGAGGGAAGCAGGCTCCCTGCCGAGCAGAGAGCCCAGGTGGGGCTCAATCCCAGGACCCTGGGACCATGGCCTGAGCCGAAAGCAGAGGCTTTAACCCACTGAGCCACCCAGGTGCCCCTATATAATTCATTTTTATTGTTGAACAATATTTCATTATACATGATTATATCTGTATCTATCTATCTCTAAAGTTCATCCACTGATGTACACTTAGATTGTTTTCATATCATGGCTATTATGAATAATGTTGCAATGAACATGGAGGTGCAGATTTATTTTTGAGATAATAATTTCATTTTCTTTGGATATAGACCTAGAAGTGGGATTTCTGGATCATATGGTAGTTCTATTTTTAATTTTTTGAGGAACCTCCATACTCTTTCCCATAGTGTCTACACCAATTTACATTTCCACCAAGA
This sequence comes from Mustela putorius furo, assembly GCF_011764305.1. Taxonomy (NCBI): domain Eukaryota; kingdom Metazoa; phylum Chordata; class Mammalia; order Carnivora; family Mustelidae; genus Mustela; species Mustela putorius. The sequence continues at coordinate 28,710,087 of NW_025421987.1, forward strand.
GAGCACAGGGGCTCCCCTTTCTTCACAACCTTGCCAGCACTTGTTCTCTCTGTCTTTTGATAATTGTCATTCTAACAGATGGGAAGTGATATCTCATTTTGATTTTGATTTGCATTTCTTTCTATAATTATTAGGGATGTTGAGCAAATTTTTCAGTACCTGTTGGCCATTTGTGTATCTTCTTTGGAGTAACATCTTCTCAAGTCCTTCGTGAATGGGTCTCTTTCTAAGAAAATGTGGCTTTCATAAGAAATACGACTTTCTAAATTTACTGACTAAAATAGATCAGTACATATGCTGTATTCCAGTTGAGGGAATCATGTTCCCATTAAGACTGATTGAGAAATTCATTTAATATATTGATAAAATATAACTTTCATAGCTTGATTTTTAGTCTACTTGAGTCTCTCTGTGTCAAGATTTTTAGAAATAAAAGAAAACTATAAAACTTAAAACTAACTCAAGCTACCCAGGAAATGACAAGTTTACCTTAGAAAGACCAGAATGTACAGAGAACCCACTAGCAAAATCTAATATACCAAACCTGAAACCAAGAAGAGGGCTGTGGAGAGAAGCCTAGAGCTCATAGAATGCTATTAGTTTGACTTTTTCTTTTACCTGAAAATATCTGACTGCAAAACTTAATCACAGGAAAAAAAAAAAGTTTTTACAAAAGGCTAAAATAAGGTAATTGACTATCTTTAGAATTGTTTTGTCATAATTTTCAAAATGACTAACTCCAAAACACAATTTCTTCTTGTAACCTTGCTGATGCTCATGTTTCTGATAGAAAGTTATAAATTACATGAATTCTATAATGCATATATTTAAGTTTGTACAAATGAGAAAGTGGTCTCTTTAAAATTTATCAGGAGAGGGGCACCTGGGTGTCTCAGTGGGTTAAAGCCTCTGCCTTTAGCTCAGGTCATGATCCCAGGGTTCTGGGATCAGGCCCTGCATCGGGCTCTCTCTGCTCAGCATGGAGCCTGCTTCCTCCTCTCTCTCTCTGCCTGCTTCTCTGCCTACTTGTGATCTCTGTCTGTCAAATAAATAAATAAAATCTTTAAAAAAATTTATCAGGAGATTTTAACATATGTAACTATTTTATTACTGCTCAAGATCTTGTTGCAACTTTTTTTTTTTAAGATTTTATTTATTTTTGACAGACAGAGATCACAAGTAGGCAGAGAGGCAGGCAGAGTGAGAGAAGAGAAAGCAGGCTCCCCAAAGAGCGGAGACCCAGATGTGAGGCTCAATCCCAGGACTCTGGGATCATGACCTGAGCTGAAGGCAGAGGCTTTAACCCACAGAGCCACCCAGGCGCCCCTTGTTGCAACTTTTGTTAGGCATGTCCTTGAGGGAATTTCCTCCTAAAAACTTCAGCGAAGATTATTCTTATTTTGGTGGGTTCTGTGCTTAGGAAGAGGCTAAAAGTGATTCTGGACTAAACAGAATTGTTAGATTAAGGATCAGAATGGAACCATATAATTTATATTGATGAATGTGGTATTTTGTATAGTTTATATAATAGCTCTGAAAAAATTTCAAAATTAATTCTAATCAAGGCTTAAGTAACAACCTTCATCAAAATAAGTAGTTAGTTCTCAAATATATGAACTTTTTTGAAGGACATTGCTTGCTGGGAACTATGTTTCAGCATGTTTGTTAAAAATTCACTGACTTAAAAAATCATTCAGTTTGGCAGGAGACCAAAAGCTAGGCACTGAACTGAGAGTATCTAATTTTAACTTTCAAACTTCCCTAGCCTAGAATTAACCATCTCTTGCTCAAGGATGGAGTCTATATCCTGGATTAATTTATATTACCCTGGAGACAAGTATTAGAAAGCAATATCTTTTGTGCTTATAGTTGCTAAACCACAGCCCAAATTAAAAGTAGTATTATCAGTGTGCAAAAAATGATGCAGGATAGGGAATTACTACATGAGGGTAAGCCTTATCTTCTATAAAAATAACATGAAACACTTTTTACTTCCCAGGTAAGGTTTATTCTTATTGAAAATAAGTGAGAAAAATATTGCTATTTCCAAAATAATGCTGGAAATTGAAACACTTTAATAATAATTTTTAAAATGTCTACCCATTAAAAAATTCTAAAGTGCTTTTTAAAGGACGATAGAGTTAGACTACCCTAAACCACACAATAGCATCAAGTAACACACACAAATGAGTATTTTTATGGATAAGCTAATGCCTGCTTTGCAGAAAAATCTAGAAATGCTTAGATTCTTCACTCAAATGTATTGGGTTTTGGGCGCCTGGGTGGCTCAGTGGGTTGAGCCGCTGCCTTCGGCTCAGGTCATGATCTCAGAGTCCTGGGATCGAGTCCCGCATCGGGCTCTCTGCTCGGCAGAGAGCCTGCTTCCCTCTCTCTCTCTGCCTGCCTTTCCATCTACTTGTGATTTCTCTGTCAAATAAATAAATAAAATCTTTAAAAAAAAAAATTAAAAAAAAAAAAAACAAATGTATTGGGTTTCTTAAGAAATGTGTTTCATATGACCTCTGGGAACCAGTGCTCTTGGTCACACTGTGGTCTTTGCTGGGATGCCCTGTTCAGCTCTGGTTTATCGTTGAGGAACTCCTGTGGGCTCTCAGGCCAAAATCATCATCAGGACTTTAATATTGTTTATGGTACCCATCATGTCTTAGAGGGATTTGCTGATGCTGATGATGCTGACACCTTGCACTTTCTCATGGAGATCCAACTTGGAGAGATAAGATTTATTTTTACTCCTCCTTTTAGGATACTTCATTCTAAGATTGGATTGAGAGCCTGAAGATGGGACTGAAGAGCAATTTGAGAAGATAATTACATTGCGCAGCATCACCTCCCTGTCCTTTTCTTAGTCCAGTAGCCTTGCTAGGCTAAACCAGCAAGGTCTGCTAAACCAAATTTGTGGGCTCAACTCTCTCTTTTCCAATGATCAGTTACTTTCTACCCCTAAAAGTGCTTCTGGGTGCCCTATGCAAATAATTCTTGACTGCTAAGGGCCACCGGTTATCCAGAGCAGACCTGCCCAATTCTATCGTGGGTAAAACTTACCCTGTACACTGTAAAGCCCTGACTTAGGGTTTCTGTTAATGAGCTCACTCTTTACTTGCCAGGGCTTTATGACATTGAGGTTATTTACTGTCTTTTCTGAGTTTTTCTCTCACCACGTAAGGATACAAGTTAGAAAAATTATAATAAAAATCATAACTCCCAAAATAGTAAATTGCTAACGTTTATTAAGTCCTACTAAATGCTACACATTGTTTGTTCTACATTGTGTTTTACATTGTTTATTCATTTAATCTCACAATAACCCTTTAAGATAGGTGCAATTATTTCTCTCATTTTACTGTGAGGACCCTAAGGATATAGAAGTTAAGTAACTTGCCAGAGATCATACTGACTGGATTCAGAGATTCAGTACCTGATGACTTACAAAGGAAATTTTGCCTTTGTTACATATTGTTGTCTATCCCCAATTTCAAAAACAATTAAAAGCAATTAAGGAGTATTTCTCTGACAATCAATGGTAAGCCCCAGCAAGGCAAGACCAACCTGTTGTCTCTCTCCATGCTATCTCTGACACCTAGTCTGTGCTTACAATACAATAGACAAATGAATGAATGATCTAAAAAACTCTATCATTGCTTTTTCTTACGTGACCTTTTTTTTTTTTTCCTTGTTTTGTTTTAACTTGAGCTATAGAATTGCTGAACAGTGTCTGGATTAGAGTCATTGAAAACTCCCTGTCAATAATTTACAGAACTCTTTGTTGCCTTTACTTGCTTACAGAAGAATTGGGGCTGGTTGGTTTGAGAGTGTCTTACAGGATATCCACAACAAGACTTCTCTGAGATGCGTAATGAAGATCATACTGAAATATGAAGTCCATATTTAGATGGGTGAGTCACTGCTTCTGTGAGGTCCTTTATTGTATACCATTTTATTAATTATTCCTCACAATAAAAAAAATTCAATAATAATCCCTGGTTCTATGTGCCAAAGCTGATAATATTGATAGACCAATGTAAGTTATATATAATGTATTCTATGCATTGACTTGCAAAACTATCAAATGCGTAAATACATAAATGGCAGCCATGTGGGTATGTGGCTCCTAAATCAAACCATGGCTGTGTGGTAGGGACTACATTTCATTTTGTTCTTTGAAGTTGCTGGAAGTTGATTTGATTGTTAATCCTATATTTTTCACATTGTCATGTATCTGTCTTCGGCTTCTTGGTTCTGAGATATTATGCCAACCATATTTATTAAAGGAAGAATCAAATAGCTTCATTTCACACATTGCTTTCTTTTAAACTCTTTTTATAGCATCCAAAATTTTAAAAACATCCATTCATAAATTATTCCTATAACTGGACCTTGATCAATTCTCTTAAACTTCATGTGCCCTCTTCTCCACTTGGAAATGAAAGGATACTATTGACCACTTTTCAGAGGAACCAGGAAAAAATGATTGAGCCTTCCTTATAGAGTACTTTAAAAATATATGATTGCTCTAGATATAGAGAAAACAAATTACAAATTAAAAAAAAATGTTTAAAAGCAGCAAGATGAAAAATCTGGAAGGCAAACAGGGACTTACTAATGCTGAATAAGGCAGAAGAACGTATTTTTGCCCATCAGTTTGACTAGTGTAAGTGGAGTCTATTTAGTTATAAAATTCTATTTAATCAGTGACAGAATCATTTCATTTTAGTGAGTGTCTAATTGTAGGGGAGCTCTGCAGAGCTATGTTGACCTCCTTCTGTTGTGCTCAGCTCAAGACCACCTTTAATGAAATGTGACAATGGAGCAGCTCCCTTGACTAAAACACTTTAATAAATAAATAAGTAGTTGGATGAGTTTGCCAGCTCGGGGGGAAAGGACAAATGGAGCTGTAAGTCCTATAAGAATAGTTTTATCATTTTAAAAACTTCTATGGATTACTTAAAATGTGCTTTTCTAATTACAATAGTTTATAATGTTTCATTTTGTTTAATAGCATTTGCTTTCATTGTGCCATTATCATAGCTAGCAAGTTGCTCTAGTATCTACCTTAGAGTATCTTTCTAGTAATGTGAAGGATAATTGAACCTATATGTGAATGTGTTTTCCGCTCCAGTCCCTAGACAGAGACTATACTAGTCAGAACCTGGAGAAGTTTCATTTGTAGCAAATTTATATTTCATAGTCCCTTAACTTACATTTCAGGCTTATTTACCAACAGTTTAATTTTGTACATTCACCCATTCTAATTGTTCTCTCTCAAAGTTTAATAATCACTTTCAGTTTTGGCAGGATAGCAATAGAGTGGTAAAATTTCCAATTTTTGCTCTTTTTGGGTAGATTCACAACATTGGTAGAGAAAATTCAAAAAGGTTTCAGTATTCTCATATGCCAAAATTTTAGGGAAACCTCTGTTATTACCTCACATCCTAGTCCTCCCTCTCTGATTTCAGAAGGCATAAACTGGGGGACCCTCACCCTCTTTCTTGCTTTGCATGGTCCCCTGGGCCTAATGACCACTTATCCTTTCCTAGGTTGATTTGAGAGTGAACAAAAATGTCATTCTAGCACGCGTCAAGCAGGGGCTCAGAACCAGTTATGTGAATGTTTTGTTTTTTCCTGTACTTTGTCTTTGCTCAGCTATTTTTTGATGTGTGCATAGGACAGTGTGGGAGTGTGTGGGAAGGAGAGCACATTTGTTGACTCTAGTAATACCATAATCACAAACAGGTAAATATCCTTCATTAATTCTCTGATAGGAAAATGGTGTTGTGGTACTGTGGAAAGAGTATGGGCTTTGCAATAAGAAATTTCTAGGTTTAAATCCCAGCTCTGAATTTATAGATAATTAGCTTTTATTTGCTTTCCAAAGGCATTAAACCCATCTGAATCTGTTTTATCGTCCACAAAATGGGAATAATCATACAAAGCTCATAGGGTTATTGTGAGTATTAAGTAAAGTATGGAATATTTTATTTTCAACAAATGTGTGTTCTCATCTACTCCTTGTACCCCACTGAGGTGGCTTAGCATAAACCACAGAACTGTGATAAACACTGGAAGCAGAACTATCAGAATATGTAAGAAAAGGAGGGTAAATCAGTTACACTAAACAAATGCCTAACTACATTTACTGTGACTAATTGTAGTATTCAGTGTTTAGATTCTTGATGGACAAGGTGACAAGATAAACACAGTAGGTTATCTTGATTGCCAGGATTTGAGAAAAGAAAATAAGACTCACCAACTTTTTTTCCGTACTAATGTTTTTAATATGAAATATTAATTACCTCTACTCTTATTCTCTATCTCAAATTTCATTAAAATTTTAATTAAAAGTTAATTACAAACTCAATGGAGAAGAGGGAACATCATCGAAGAATGGATGGATGTTTCTCTGCTACAGGTATGGCCACCTCTTTCTTAACACATAAAGGGACTCTTGTTAGGACACTCTTGTGAGGTTTGAACTGAAGATTACTTTATTATAGAAATGGTGAGAAAAGAAAAGCCAACTAAATGGAGCACCAGGAGATAAAGCTTATACATATTTTCTTTCAGTTCTGTGAATTCAGAAGGACGGGTTGGTGTTTTCCTGCCTCAGTTTCTTCATTTGGGTCTGCACCCATGCAGACCTTTTCCTACAGTTATGCAGCTGTTTCCTACTTGGTCTAATACCAATGCTCTGTCAACACAGCTCCTGCCCTCACAACACACAGGCATCCCTCTTCCCAAAACCCACTGCCTTCATTCATCAAGTCCTTCTCACTTGAAAGGAGTGTGAAGAATTTTGATTTTTTTTAAAGCACTCGCCCACAATTGGTACTACAAGAACTTTCAGTATAAAGGAAAGGTGTGATGTTTCTAAATTCCTGACAGATCACAAATCTTTGGGATTTGCCAATGAGAAATTGGAATACTCGGGAATTCTATGAATCATAAATGATCCTTAAAATATTTCCAACATTCTTCATTGTCTTTATGGGTATATAAGCAAATTATTACAAATACAAATGAAATAAGTTTAAATTTAGTAGCATTTGTAAAGCCCTGTAGCCTATATAGTACATATTCAAACATGGTAAACACTAGTGAAGAATACTGGATTGTATTCAAATATGGTAACATTCTGAATCGTAGCAAATTGACCATCCCTCACTACATAGCATCATGTGCCAAAATTGCCAACGTAAGGATTTATTTTACTTCCTAAACTTGCTATTTCTTAGGAGATTACTCATAAGATTTGTTTAAACTATACTATGAACATAGTCATATTAATATTTACTTTATTTGCAAGCATGACTCACTGTTAGTAGCTAACAAGGCTATGAAAACACATGTACAACATGGTTATAGCCATGAACAATACTGCTGGACTAGGTCAGGAACTCCACTCCTGTTCCTGTTTGGTTCTGAAAAATGTCAACCTCAACTTTTTTTTTTTTTTTTAGTCTTTATTAATTTTTTATTTTTTATAAACATATATTTTTATCCCCAGGGATACAGGTCTGTGAATCACCAGGTTTACACACTTCACGGCACTCACCAAAGCACATACCCTCCCCAATGTCCATAATCCCACCCCCTGCTCCCAAACCCCCTCCCCCCAGCAACCCTCAGTTTGTTTTGTGAGATTAAGAGTCACTTATGGTTTGTCTCCCTCCCAATCCCATCTTGTTTCATTTATTCTTCTCGTACCCACTTAAGCTCCCATGTTGCATCACCACTTCCTCATATCAGGGAGATCATATGATAGTTGTCTTTCTCTGCTTGACTTATTTCGCTAAGCATGGTACGCTCTAGTTCCATCCATGTTGTCACAAATGGCAAGATTTCATTTCTTTTGATGGCTGCATAGTATTCCATTGTGTATATATACCACATCTTCTTGATCCATTCATCTGTTGATGGACATCTAGGTTCTTTCCATAGTTTGGCTATTGTGGACATTGCTGCTATAAACATTCGGGTGCACGTGCCCCTTTGGATCACTACGTTTGTATCTTTAGGGTAAATACCCAATAGTGCAATTGCTGGGTCATAGGGCAGTTCTATTTTCAACATTTTGAGGAACCTCCATGCTGTTTTCCAGAGTGGCTGCACCAGCTTGCATTCCCACCAACAGTGTAGGAGGGTTCCCCTTTCTCCGCATCCTCGCCAGCATCTGTCATTTCCTGACTTGTTTATTTTAGCCATTCTGACTGGTGTGAGGTGATATCTCATTGTGGTTTTGACTTGCATTTCCCTGATGCCGAGTGATATGGAGCACTTTGATGATGCTGTCATCATCAAGACAGCATGGTACTGGCACAAAAACAGACACATAGATCAATGGAACAGAATAGAGAGCCGAGAAATAGACCCTCAACTCTATGGCCAACTAATCTTCGACAAAGCAGGAAAGAATGTCCAATGGAAAAAAGACAGCCTCTTCAATAAATGGTGCTGGGAAAATTGGACAGCCACATGCAGAAAAATGAAATTGGACCATTTCCTTACACCACACACAAAAATTGACTCAAAATGGATCAAGGACCTCAATGTGTGAAAGGAATCCATCAAAATCCTTGAGGAGAACACAGGCAGCAACCTCTTCGACCTCTGCCGCAGCAACACCTTCCTAGGAACAACGCAAAAGGCAAGGGAAGCAAGGGAAAAAATGAACTATTGGGATTTCATCAAGATCAAAAGCTTTTGCAAAGCAAAGGAAACAGTTAACAAAATCAAAAGACAACTGACAGAATGGGAGAAGATATTTGCAAACGACATATCAGATAAAGGACTAGTGTCCAGAATCTATAAAGAACTTAGCAAACTCAACACCCAAAGAACAAATAATCCAATCAAGAAATGGGCAGAGGACATGAACAGACATTTCTGCAAAGAAGACATCCAGATGGCCAAGAGACACATGAAAAAGTGCTCAACCTCAACTTTTAAGTCTCCTGTCACTGTTTCCTGCTCCTGCTTTCCACTTGATAAGTGGATTCTTTTAAACCAGTTGTGTTTCTACACTGCTTGTTACGTTTTGACTCTTTCAAGACAATTACCCTAATTTTTCCTGTTTTTTCTCCTGATTTCAAAGAAACTTCTGTTATCCCAGAAATGCTGGGAAGCAATTCCTTATGAAAACACTAAACAATAGCCCCTCCTTTTAGGACAGAGGTTCTCAATCTCAGTGATACTTTAAATTGCTTGGATGCTATTTTTAAAAACCTGCACATGGGACCCCAGGAAGTTAATAGGGTGTGTGTGTGTATAATATAATATATATATTATATTATATTAATTATATATATATTATATAATATATAATATATATATATATATATATATATATATAATAGAGGCTATTCTGTTGTGTAGCCAAGTTTGAGAACTTCTCCTTCAGGAACTACCCAAGGGTTATTCCCCATTCTATAATTCTATAAATCCACTCTTATAAGTATTTCTCATTATTTCATCATCGTAGGTGAATTTATCTTTGTATTTTCTGAAATCGTTTGTAAAATTCTTGAGGGAAGGTACATTTGCTTTTGGAAACTCATTTTTAATCAGCAATTTCAGAACCTAAGAGGTTGTGTCTTCCTAGATATTTTTAAAATGTGTTAGATAAAATTATGTCTAAAAAATAGTGTGTTGGTTTCAAAGACACACACTAACCTTCAGAAGTAAATGGATACAAGACAGATAAATTGAAACCATAGTATTTAGGAGGTTAATATATTAAATGTTAGTATCTTTATTATTAGAGTTCTGCAGTTACAGGTATTGAATTAGTCTTTTATTTTTTAGTTGTTATGCACACAACTATTAAAAAATAAAGTTATATAATAAACAGGGTTGTTGGAGGGGAGGGAGTTGGGGGATTAGGGTATCTGGGTGATGGATGTTAAGGAGGGCATGAGGGAATGAGCACTGGGTGTTATATGCAACCTATGAATCAGTGAACTCTACCTGTGAAACTAATAATTTACTATATGTTAATTAATTGAATTTAAATGAAAGAAAATACAATTTTTAAAAAGAATCATTTATCATGAAAATAAGAACTACCTACTCCAGTATTCCTCTCCAGAAGTATCCATTTCCAATTCTTTCAGCTGCTTGTCCCAGTTGTCATCTTAGCATTTCTAAATAATATGATTATTCTGTTATTTCTTGATGAATTATTTCCTGACATCTTCTATTTATTTTCTGCCGTGATAGCAAGGAGGTAGCCATCCACTCTACCCCATCATTTCCTCCATCCTTTCATTAAATTACATTATTATTTTTTAATCCTCTACTGGCTACTTTTCTAATTTTAATTTATGTATTTTCATCATTTTTCTTCTGTGTCAAATGTAAGCTGTATCTCTGACTTCACACTTTATAAGATGAGGAATTTAGCACCCAGGCCCTTCTTTTCTGTTCTCCCTCATTTTCCATCTTCTGTCATTTTTGCTTTTACAAAATTAAGGTTGATGAAAACATATTCCATTTTATAACATACATATTTTCTATTTTGCCTGTGGATTAAATTTTGAAAGCTAATACACATTTGCACATTATTTTGACTGTATGAGAACGGTAAATTGAAAAGCCCATCAGGCTCTTGTACATTGAAATGCCCTGCTCCCCTTTTTTCACTCTTTTCTTTTGTATCCTGTCATTTTAAAAATATTATTTACATTATATATTCTTTCTTGACCCCCTTTCTTGGAGACCATGATCCTTAAGCACAAACTGATTTTCCTGCTCTAACAATCTAGACTGGCTCTTGATTCAAAGCTAAAATCTAGGACATTTTCTCTTATATCTTGAAAGCATTGGTGTATCCCTTTCTGGCATTTAGTATTGATGGTAAGTCTTCTGCTTGTCACTTTCCTTCATGTAGAGGTAACGTTTAATCCCCTCCCCCAGAAGCATTTTGAATTTTCTATCTTTGGCACTGCAGAATGCCACTTTCCCAATGAAGTGTCTAGATATGGGTGTTTTTCCATTCGTTATGTTGAGCCCTTAGTCTAGTGCTTCAATCCTGAGATCATGTCCTTCAATTCTGAGCTATTTTCACTCATTTCCCCTTTGATGATCTTCTTATCTCTGTCCACTTTGGTTGTATCATCTGATCTCTAGTTGGTTAGCTATTGGACCTGATATAATCTTTATATCTTTCATATCTTCTCTCATTTTCTGTCTTTTTTAGGTTTTTTTGGTAATATAAGATTTTTATTTCTCAGTGATTTTTATCAACTTTTAGAAAGATGTTATCTTTTTTAATTTCAACAGATATTATTGGATTTCCCCCTCCTGCCACAATATGTCCATCTGCCATGTATCACCTTTATTTTCATATTTACTCATTCATTTCTGAGAATATTATTTCTGTTATTTTAATGTTTTCTTCTACTCTCTAAATTATATACAGTTCCTCTGGAATAACATTTTTCTGTTTGACATTAGTTTTGCATGGCAGACTTGCCTCAAAGATCTCATTACACTTTGCTGTCAATTCGTATTTTAAAATAAAACAATATAAGCCATATCAAAGTTCAGTTGGGGCTTTTGATAAGTTTACTTTAGAACAACTGGGAAGACATGTGACTGTTATAACTGTTTAAAAAAAAAAAAGTCAGATTTGACACTTTTGGTGCTTGATAAATCCTTTAGAGAAGGGACTTTTAATTTTTTTGGTCCAAGCAATAGATATCTTGGTGCCAGCTGATGATATAAAGAAGTGGGACCTTGCCTCTTAATTAGCATTCCTAGTTTTACTCCCAAGTCCTATCTTTGTCTTGACATTTAGAAACCCAACCTCCACCTCAGTTGTATCTCTTTCCACACTTACTTTTCTGAACAGCTTCTTCTTTCCCTTGCACCATCATTTTGTTGTAATACCTCCCCTTTGTGATTCCTTCCTTGTCGTGGACAGTCTGTACACTCAAATGTCCGTATGACTCTGGCAGGTAATTAAGTAAATGAAGAAGGCTGGCCCTTATGAAATAATAATGGAGCTTGTATGCCCTGGGATTATCACTACTCAGTTTCAGTTATTATGTTTTATTCCCTTTAGTTTAGTAAATTTTTCAGAGGCAAAAAGGATCAGCACATATGGTTGGCCTGTCATCTTGACTCAAATTTTAAAAGAAATTTACTATTTTTTTAAGCTACCTTAAATGAACACAGTTCTAGGTTAAACCGTGTCCTTGCCATGTCCAAGCAACCCCAAGCCATATCCTATTCTAAAAATATCAACGTGAGAGGCCCTGAATAATCTAAATGGCAATAATTCTTCTTTGATTTTATAGTACCGTGGCAGCATGCTTCATGTTTTTTTTTTTTTTTTTCCTCATTTGGACCCTAGGTATAAATTTAGGGCTGAATATTGAGGCATAACTCAGAGAAAATGATTGTGCATGGGTGTAGGTAAATGTGGTCCATTTCTATAGCTTTATGATTCTGTATCTTGATCCAAAGATAGGTTTGAGTTTAATATATAACCTATGAATCAGATGGATGGCATATTCTCAGATGGTCACTTTTAATATAATTTATCTTGCCAGGCCTTTAGGTAGTGCAACAAAATTTAATGATTATATTCTTAGATGAGATTTTGAGTGTCATGGTTTTCTGATGCTGATTGAAGGAAGAATTATTGAGAATTATTAGAATTATGTGATGATGGTAGGGTAGATAACATACTGGATGATGAAAAAAACATAAATGTAGTTTAAACTTGAAGGCTTCTAAAGGGATATTTGTAAAAGATGCAAAAGATTTATTTAATTTGTCACACCCACCTTGTTATATTGGCAAGTTTATCAGTTTTCAGAGTTAATGCCGAAGGATAGAAGAACATGTCAACCCAAAATATGATTCTAGGAGTGTGGGACACACTACTTCAAAATATTTTGCTTTCATATATTGATTATTTTTATTTGCAGAATCTTGAAAAACAGCACATGCAGAAAAAGGCTGTCTCTCAATCCCACTTATCTGTCTAAAGACAGATCCTCTAAAGGGAACTCAGTTAGTAAAAATCTCCTCCCATGGAGTTATATCATTCAGGGGGATTGACTCATTATAGGACAGGAGACTAGAAGTCACATCACATCCAGAGAAAATTTGTCACAAACTGTCACGCCTGTGCTTCTAAGGGATCATTTGTATTTATTAAAAAATATTTACTGTTCCCTCAGAGGGCTACATTCCCCACCCCCACCTTTCCCTATTAAGATGGTATGTAAGTCTGAATTCTAAGCCACCTCAAAGAGTTATTCATTCCCTCCCACCCCGGATATCTTCTATGTATACATAAAGTATACATGATAATAAACTTCTATTTGTTTCTCTTTTGTTAATCTGTCTTTGAGAACTTAGAAGGGTAGTAGGAAAATTATTTTTCCTCCCCTACAATGCCAAAGCATGACTTGATGGAAGGGACAGTCAAGTCCCAATAGTCTCTAAAGACTTTATCATACCTCCCCAAATAAACATGCAATCTATATTAAAACCATGTGCTTTTCTCACAAAGATAACTTTAAACATGTCATATAAAAACAGTGTGATTTCTTTTCTAAGTAGCTTCCAAGCAGGCCTGCAACTTTTGTCCCAAATCTGATTTCTACTCTTGAGTTCCTCCTATTTAGAAAATATCATAGTAATTAAAAATTAAAATTCTTAAGTCAGTTAAGTCTGGCTTGCTCAGATATTTAGAGCAAACAAGATTTTAGGTATTTGTATTACCCTAATAATTCAAAATGATATAGCCTGTCAGCTTCCCCATTGAGCAGGAGAATATCAAATTGAAGCTCAACAAACATGAAGTGCATGGTTTGCTCAACAAGAGATATAGATCTCTAAACAATTGAAAAGGTTGTAGTGTTCTAAACTTATTGCTGAGATGGGCAGTGGTGCACACCACAACCTGTCTTTTCCTTACCACTCACTGCTTAACTGGTTACTCATAACCCTGTCTCCAGATCAATATCCCAACATGTAAGAAAGTATTGGAATGTTGCAAAGTGAAGCAATTTAGAGGTAAGTTTAAACTGGTGAAATTGAAAAACAACTCAAATAATAAATCTCTAAGCCCAGTAATATCTTAGACTCCTAAGTAAAATGTTATAAAGAGACCCCATGTCCCTTTTAAGTTACAGACTAAGTAAATTTTTAGTTTCCTTGAAAAACAATCCAAGAGGGGAAGAATCCATCTAACATACTTCTCCTTTGGTTTGCTGATGTGTCTTAACTTGTTTAACTCATTTTACACAAGTCAAGACCTGAACTTCTACCAGTTTTTTTGGTGAAGGAAGCTTAGGGAGTCTACTTTACAAACTTAAATCCTGCAACTAAATACATTAGACTTATAGAAAGTTTTATGGAGTACTTTAAAGGCTTCTTTAGGACTAGACTGTAAAAGTGTATTTTATTGACTTAACTCTGCCCCAAATTGTCCTACATTAGAGAAGCAAGGAGAGAAAAGTTAATATGCAGGTGCCAAGGGACAAGTGTATCTTTTTTCTTTTTTTTAAAGATCTTCTTTATTTGTTTGAGAGAGAGAGAGAGAGAGAGAGAGAATAAGCAGGGAGAAGAGAGAGGGAGAAGCAAACTTTACTGCTGAGTGGATAGCCCTATGCAGGGCTCAATCCCAGTACCCCAGGATCATGACCAGAACCAAAGACAGAAGCTTAGCTGACTGAGACACCCAGGTACCCTGACAAGTGCACCTTTTAAAATCTGCTTGGATACTATGGGATGGCACATTCCCCAGTGTTCCACAATGTTTCCCATCTGGCGCTCCTTTCTTTGGTGCTCCTCCTGTGGAGAGGTGAATGTGTATGTTTGCTTCCTTGACTCTGTAAGAACTTGTGACTACAGAAGAGAAGTAGTGAAGCTAATTGAAAGAAATGGTATCTTCTGCTTAGTTCTCTTTTGGAAGGTAGCCCCTTAGAACACAGTCATCAAATTAGAGAAAACTTAAGTAACTCTGTTGAGAAGCCCACTGGAAAGGAACTGATAACCTAAATCTTCTGACTAGGCATACATGGAAGCTGCTGCTCTAGTCTCAGCTGAGCCCCATAGCACACCGTCACGTGGGGCAGCAGATGTGAGCCCAGTATACACTGCAGATGTATGAGCAAAATAAATGATTGCCACTGTACTTTTGAATTTTGGAGTGTTTAGTTAGGCAGTAAGAAATTACTGTATTGAAAGAAGACCCAGCTGTCACCTTAATTCCCTCCATTGTGACCTCAGTGTGTGCCTAACTGATTAAGTTCTTTTTTCCAGTTATCTCTTAAACTCAAGCAAAAGACCCAGCAGGCAAAGTGTCCATGTTGGGGACTGAAACTAATCACCCCTCAAGCAACAATGATTGCCCCATTACCAGCAAGACCTCCTGAGACTGACCTTGTGACAGTGATTAACCTGACATTCACTGCCCAGCCTGGTCCCACCAACATTTGTCCCACATTTTCCTTATATAAACCAGTTTTGGGGTCATTTAGTTCACTGTCTTCCCAATATTATCTTCACTGAAATAAATTCCTTTTTAATTTCAGCACCACTCACCTCTTTTTATCTGGATTTACTAGCATCGAGTGCCCCACCCGCACCAGGCCCTGGTCTCTTTGAGACCTCTGGGGCCTGGGTGCTCTTAGGTCTAGTGCCCCAGTTACAGTATCATGGAATCATACTTATCCTTGTGATGATTTAAATTCAGGAGTGTGTTCCTTTCCTCCATAACAGGAGTTGGTGTACTGTAGTCTCCAGGCTAAATTATGGCCCATAGCTAAGAATGGTTTCTCTATTTTAAAGTATTATTGAAAAGAAAAACTCCAAACAAACAAAATCAAAAAGAATATGTGACAAAGACTATATATGGCCTGCAAAGACTGAAATATTTATTATCTGACACTTTATAGAAAAAGTTTGCTGTTCTCTGCTCTAAGATAGCCCATCTTCTCTCAAGTACTCAGGATAAATTATCATGCAAACATGTTGATTTGCTAGTAAGATACAGTAGAGTATAATTCAACAAAATATATTTGGGGTGTTATATACATCAAAATCTTCAATTATTGAGCAGGAAGTTTTTGGAAAATATTTGGTTGAGATCTGTAAATAGACTTATTACCCCTTTTCCCTCTCCCTTCAAACACATACCTTCAGTACATCTGTAATTTCTTATCTGAGGCTGAAATCATGAATTTTAGGGGAAGGGTATTTATGTACATTTGTATTATTATTAAATTATATATTAGGATGGAACTAAAGGTTCTCATAGTTGCTCTTATACTGAGTGGATATTTTCATCATATCTCTAATTTCATATTCATCGACTGCTAATATCTAAATTTTTATCAGTGCACTATGAGGAATGAGAATAATATAGTATAACAGTATTTGGATTTAGGCAGGAAAATAATGGAAGTTGGGATTTTTGAATACTGCTTACTCTTCTCCATTGATATGGGTGTTGAGAGGTGAGGAGCTGTCTGAGGATAGTAGATGCGGCAGGAATCTCTCTTACCTGACATGTGAGGAAATGGATTAATACACATTGCATGTTTTGTGGATTTTTTTTTTTTTTACGTTTGATAAACCGACTCATTATGTTTGAAAGCTAGAGTCTTGAGTTGGTGAAATTTTTAATTAAAAATATCTTTGGCATTTTAACTATTATCACTTTGCCATTTGCAAAGGAAAAGTTTCAATGAAAAATCATGAATATCAAAGGAATGATTCTCCTAATTAGCATATCATTAAGTACTGACTCATTGTCCTTTACCAGGGGTCTTGGTGATTTTTAGAGCAAAGAGCATAATGCAGGTCTTACAAGGCTGCATTTAAGCCCTTGATAGGTTGGAAATTGCTGTGGAGCTTTAATTTTTGAAATATGTTTTCAGCACTAGGTAAAATTGATGGAATGGCATAAAGAAGCAAAACAAGTAACAACCTTTCAAAGAGATTCAACATAATTGTTACAAAGTAAAAAACCTTTTAGAACCCCCATACATTTCAGCAAGAATTGTGTTGTTTTCCATTATGGTTTTTATAGAGCTTCTGTAATATTGGTTCATAAAATGTGTGTCTGTAGAAATTATCTACGGAAGTTGGAGGGAGAAAAGACCTGCTAGGGCATCTATTTCATTTACAAGCCATCAATAACTAATGCAAGACACGATAATAATGCAACATTAAGGTTATTCATTTAAACACAGGAGTCAGGAAATGCAAAAAACAAGGATCTCATAATAACATCAAACACCCACAGTGCACAGATAAAATATTTTTGATTGCTAATTATACTGTTAAATGTTATACCTTAAAACGAAGCACATGAAATATGAACAAGTTAATGTTCCCTTGAGATACTTAACTTGCATTTCCTGGTTTTTATGTTTAAATTGGAAACTTTAAAAGTTTCATTGACATAAATTTTTGTTTTTCATTTCCTTTCATTTCCTTCTTATTTTTGAAGAACATGAAAAAAAAAAGTTGTTCATTGATTACTGATGTTGTTAACAGTGTTGAGTTACCCTCAGTCTCCATAGAGCTTTCTGAAGTGATTTTAAAATTGGACTGGTAAAATTAACCGGAGTGATGCTTACAGTCCTCAGGATGCGGTCTCCATGTCTCCGAGCCTGGACCCGGTATTGTGGTTTCACCCTTTCACTTTAAACATGGACCTGCCTTCTCTAAACAAATTGACTTTGTGCCACATTTGTAGAACTTGGGGCAGTGAAAATTTTGATTTGAGGAAGGCTTTTTCAGAGGATAGAGTCTCCTTTTCAAAAGATGACTCTTAACAAGAACAATTGAAAGGGAGAGGAGAGGTAAAGACTTACAGATAGAGCACAGCAGTAGGAAAAATATCTGGGTTGTGAGATTACACACCAAATATAAATTTAAATTGATGATAGCAAAAACATCAGTAGGGTAGAAAAGGAAGAACTCAGGAAGTGGATGACAACTTTTATTGATACTCTGCTGTTTAGGTTCAATAGTCCAAATGCCTGACATGGTAAACAACATTTTCCCCAATTCACTTCTAGCTTACCTCCGGTGGTAGGCAGAACCATGGACCCCCAAACATGTCCATGTCCGCCGCTCAGAACTTGTGACACTTTTATTTTACATAGCAAAAGAGTATTTGTAGTGTGGTTAAGTTAAGGATCTCAAGATGGGGAGATTATTTTTGGATAATCTGGGAGATATCCTGGGTCCTTACAAGGGACAGAAGGAGGCAGGATGGTGTCAGAGAAGGAGACTACAGTGAAAGCAGAGGTCTGAGTTATGCGATTGTCTTCTTTGATAAGGGAAGGTGACCCTAGGCCAAGGAATGAAAGTGGCCTCTAGAGGTCAGGAAAGCAAGGAAAGGATTCTCCCCAGAGGCTCCAGAAGGGAGGCAGCCCTACCAACACCTTGATTTTAGCCCCATGAGACCCATTTTGGACTTCTGGTCTCTAGGACTAGAGGATAATATGCTTATGTTGTTTTAAGCCACTAATTCTGTGGTAATTTGTTACAACAGCAATAAGGAAACTAATGTACCTCTACATACTCATAATGATAGTATCATATTACTTTGTCTCCAAGATACCATCTATTGTAAGACATAAAACCAATTTCATGAGACTTGGAGGTGGGTAAAAAATACAAATATTTGTTTTATCCATTAACAATAGATTATGGTAATGCAATTACACATTTTTATCTTTTTTAATATGACAGCCGAACTTGGAGCTTGAGTTTTCCTTACAGTCAGAATCAAATGATACTTTTGATTTTCTGCAGGCTGTTGGAAGTTGTGTAGTTTAATACTGGCACATTGCTCTTCATAACTCATGTTCACAAGTTCTTTAGAAATAGACATTGCCAGCTCAAGGTGTTTTGTTTGCATTTGCTTCTTGTTAATTCATAGTTCCATTTTTTTTTTCTTAATTGAATTACATGTTGTTAGAAGTTTAATAGCTTCTCTTAAAAACCTAGTAGAAGCATTTGTCAGGCAGATGTTGGCGCTCCAGTGATAGTCCTTCACTATGCATGAATCAGCCCTGCTCTGCTTCACTACCTTTAAAAGTCCTATGATTTATTCTGAAACACTGGCAATGTCTTCTGTCTCTAATTGCATTACCTGGATGCGACAGTCTTCTGTGTAGTCAAGCTGCCTTATAGCCCTTTTTGGAAGACATTTAAGTGACAATTAGAGATCCATATTTCAGTGAAAATTAAATTGCATATGATGCTACCAGTGAAAAGAACTCAAACGAGTTAATGAACAAACACCTTTTAGGCAGATAGTTTCCTCTATTCAGGATGAAAACAACTGGTTACAACTTACTCCTCTACCTTGTACCTGAAAAGACTGTTGTATATTGATTTTATGACCCATCTTGATTTTTAGAGACATCAAACTAGAAAAACCTGACCTTTGGGGATCCAGGAAATAGGATAATAATATGAAAAATAGCTAATACAGTACAGCCCGGATAGGGGAACAGGCTGAGAGATGATAAACAACTTCCCCAAGATCAGCAGGTGAGCAGAAGTAGCGTTTGCAATGGACCAGTGCTGGCTATCCCTCTAAAGCCTGAGCGTTGAACCACTGAACCTCGTTCCCCCCTCTTCTAGTCCTACAACCTGTACTGAACTTCTTGGTGATGTGTGAACATGCCCTTCTCATTCCAGCTTCTTTGTGGTTGGACATATGCTCTTCACTTCTCTGTCTGGCAACCTCTCTAAGCAGAATGGTAAAGGAAAGTGCTCTAGAATCCAGTGACCAAAGTCCTGGCCCCATCACTTACAAATAGACCTCTGTGGCCTCATTTCTAAAATTTCTAAATTTCTAAAATGCAGATCACTTACTTCATATGTTGTAGATTTGTAGCAAAGATTAAGTACAATGATACAGGCAAAGTGTTCAGCAATAGTGACAACCACATAAGAAATTATACCTAATGAGAAAAAGAAGAGAAAGAAAGTAGGAATGATACATATGTTACCTTCTCTCCAGCAACTTCTGTCACTTCTCACAAAGTATTTTTTCATACCCTTCAATTACAGAAAACAGATTTTGACCATCAAATTTTTGCATGCCCAGTCCTAGATTTACTATCATCAGAAGAATTAATGATGTTGCAAGAAATGTAAGGATGTTGTTTAGTGCAGGGGCAGGGGGAAGGGCTCCTACATGGTGTCAAAGAGAAAAAGAGCTGGACACTAGGTAAAACTGGTAAAAACAGTTTATTCAGTACTTTTACAATAGGGAAAAGAAGTTTCAGTATGGAATGATGTTCAATTTCTAATATATAACAAGGACAAGCAAGGATTTTATAGCCAAGGAGCAGAGTGAGTGGGTCAGTGTATTGAAAATTTCTAAGAGGAAACATTATGGGTAGATAGATTCTTGCTAAACCAATTTGCTGAAAGCAACATGATCAGACATCAAGTAGGGAATGAGGAACTTGTCCAGGTATTAAGTATGAGCAGATATTGAGGGTATAGGGCTAACTTAGCAGAATTATTGCTGAAAATGGGTTCGGCAGGGATGGATGTGGAAGGTTAAGATCAAGACCGAGTTGAGAAAAAGTCTCAGAAGAACCTAATTACAGTTTAGTCAGGGAGAGAGTCTGTCAGTGGGAATCAATGGCAAACTGTGAGGGAGAGCCCTCTTTTCCTCTCTACTATCTCTTTCCTTTACTGCTTTAGATACTGTAATTTATTTTAAGAGATTTCTCTACTTACTTGTGGAACATAAGGAATAAATGGAGGACATTAGGAGAAGGAAAGGAGAAGTGAATTGGGGGAAATCGGAGAGGGAGTCAAACTAGGAGAGACTATGAATGCTGAGAAACAAACTAAGGGTTTTAGAGGGAAGTGGAGTGGGAGATGAGTGAGTCTGATGGTGGGTATTAAGGAGGGCACATATTGCATGGAGCACTGGGTGTTATATACATAAACAATGAATCTGGGAACACTGCATCAAAAATTAATGTTGTATTTTATGGTGACTAAAATAACACAATAAAAAAAGATTTATTGATTTATTTTAGAGAAACAGAGAAAAAGAGAAAGAGATAGAAGTGGAGAGGGGCAAAGGAAGGGAAAGAGGAAGAGAATCTCAAGACTCGATGCTGAACGTGGAGCTGGAACATGGGTCGCGATCTCACAACCCTGAGATTGAGATCATGACTTGAGCCAAAATCAAGAGTCAGATGCTTAACTGACTGAGCCATCCAGGTGCCCCTAGATACTGTAATATTTAATGGCAGACTTTCATTGGGTAGACTTATATAGACTGTTTTTTTTTTTTTTTTTTGCAACTGAATGTTGCTTGGAGAAGGAGGGTTGACAGGAGAGAGACTCTCTAATCAATGTGTCACTTAGTCTTCTGCTGATACTCAAAAATAAGGTGGGTATTTCCACCAATTATCACTTGGAAGTGAGTAGGAGAACTCTGATAAGGTATTTGGAAGAATAGAGTCCCAACTTTTTAAAGCAGGGGTATTTGGCCTATGTTATGTAGGTCCCTTCTACCCTGTCCCAATTGCTATGTCTCTAGGTCTGGGGAAGTGCAAATACAGTAAGCCCATGTGAGTTCCTACTTCTTATAGTTAAATATATCTAGAGGATGACATTATCCATTACCTGTTCTGAATACTACCTCACTACATTTCCTTGATCTGAATGTGCATTGTATCTCAATGAAATTATAGCAGTTTCTTACTAAAGTATCTTTGTGCTCTGTTTTCATAGGGTAAGCTGTTCCCTTCATTAATCACCATGGCTTTTAAATTCTCACATTTACTGAGTCCAATACTTTCTCTGAGGCAATTGTAAAAACTTTTACTTATTCTAAAGATATGGTAAGCTAAATGATAATTTCCCTTTAGAAGCATTTTCTGCACATTAAGTTAATGGTGACAGATTACTTTCACCCTTGAGATAAATGCATGTGTGAATGCATACACACAAACTCCATAGACATGTATACATATAGATTCAGTGGGAACAGAGAAGAATGGTTTAATCCCACTTAACTAAAAGCTTTAATTTTGGAAGAAAATTGGAAATTAGAGACAAACTCAAAGAAGGGAAAAAATTAGAACTTGGGAGAAACTACAGTTTTCTCTATTCTTTGACCTTTGGCATATTATTTATCTAGTGGGTTTCAGTGAGTTTTAATATTTAGAAAAGGTCACTGTATTTGAATAATGTAGGCAGCAGGGGTCTAGAGAATTAGTATACTTAGACTAGGAAGCGTGATTTTTCCAGCCTAGTCTCATTTCTGCCCCGATTTGTTGTTTGACCTGAGGTGAGTCATTCTCTATTTTGTCTGTCAATGGTGATAATGAGATCTCTTCTTTCCTTTTATAAAATAGATGTTGTGAAGAATGCAATAATCTCCTAACTGGCCTTTTCCCCTTATATACTAGTTCCTGAAACTAACTTGGTACTACCTTCCTAAAATGCTGCTTTGTACCCCAGCCCCATGTTCAGATTTTCCTAGATCTTCCCCATGATATGATATCCAAGGTCTTCCCCATTTTAATCCCAAGCAATTGCTGATTTCCTTCAAAGTGCTAGACATTATACCATGTACATTTATTTATTTATTTTTCATTTTATTTTATTTCTTTTCAATGTTCCAGCATTCACTGTTTATGTACCACACCCCGTGCTCCATGCAATATGTGCCCTTCTTAATACCCACCACCAGGCTCACCCAACTCCCCACCTCAAAAAAACCCCCTCAGTTTGTTTCTCAGAGTCCACAGTCTCTGATTAAAAGTCAACTTTTAATCTTTACAACACCATGAACATAGCTATTTATGCTCTTACTTACCCTCTTAAACATAAAGAACATAAAATCTTTGAAAGTACAAGTATGAAAGCAGGTCTTTTGGATACTTGACTTTTGCTCCTTCCACATGCATATTCAAGCTGTTGCTACTTAGCACATACCTTTATGTGCATACAGATACACACACACTCTTTTATTTAGAACTTTGTACGTATATGCCCCACCTGATTTCAAAAAAGATACAAGGTGGGACAATAAGTTTGGAGTTGACAACACCTCCACTACAATAAAAATGAAGAAAAGCATGAATATGAAAAGGAAGAGGAAACAGGCATCTTATCTCTGGAATGTTTCCCTAAACTATTTACTGCTTGCACTGCCCACACTCAAAGTCTCTTGCATGGGCCATCATAATGGCCACCTGCATCACACTCTGCTGTTACCCCTACAGAATTCATCTTCCATATAGAGGGTAGAGTGATCACTTTAAAATACAAACCTGGGCATCTGTTTAAAATATTCTACTGGTTCCCTTTAGACTTAGGGCACAAGGTCACTCTCTACCATGACCTTCAGGGTGTAAGTGACCTACTGCATTCTCAGATCTCAATCCTTTACCTTCTCCCCTTCCTCATCTGCCTCGCTGTAGTCATTTGGGACCTTCTTAGAACAGTACATTTGGTCTAAGGTGTTTTGCTTCAGTTGTCACTCAGACCTGGCACATTCTAACAGTAAGTAGATCTTTGGGTGAGTAGCTGTTCGTCATTCAGGTCTCAGCATCTAGTTTGCTAGTTCCAGGTCCATATACGTAGACATAGTCATATTGCGCTTTTTTAAAAGGCTGCATGGTATTTATCACATGGATGCACTTTAATTTAGTTAAACCATTCCTGCTAATGTGCATTATGTTACTTCCCAGTCTTTCACAATTACAATAAAGAAAAAATACCTGCAGAATGAATGATCACATGTACGTATCAACACACCAAAAAGAGATTATTTATAGAAATAATTGCCTGCATTAGAATTACTAGATAAAAAGGTATGGGATTTTTTTTTTTTTTGATAGATTTTTGCCAAACCAGCATGTTTAGTTTTATTTATTTTTTTCAGCTTTATTGAGGTAAAATTATCAAAAATTGTATATATTTAAGGTGTACAATGTGACGTTTTGATGTTTGCACACATTGTGAAATAATCACCTCAATCAAATTAGTTAACACACCCATAACCTCACATAGTTGCCTTGTCTGTGTGTGTGTGTTAAAACACTCAAGATCCACTCTCATAGCAAATTTCAAGTATATAATACAAGATTATTAACTATAATCACTATGGTGTATATTAGATCCCCAGAATTTATTCATCTTAAAACTGAAAGTCCCTTTGACCAACATCTCCCCATTTTTCTCACCCTTCAGCCCGTTGGTAACCACTGTTTTACTCAGAGAGTTTAATTTGAAAGCACAACCCAGTGAAGGTGGTCATGACATGTAGCTTTATAAAGCTCTAACTTAATCCAAGGCTAGATCTTAGAAAGCCTTCGGGAATGGAGGTCTTAAATGATTTTCTTTGATGTATACTTTTCTCAGCAGGTCTTTAGATATGAATTTTTTTTCTGGATACAGCCTACTGTATTCTCTGTTGCTAACTATAGGATGAGCCACAGGCTTGTAGTACTGGAATAAAAATAGGAGTTGACCTCCTGCTGTGCACACTGAAAGCCTAAGCTATATTTTTTCCCAGATGGAGAGTACCAAGTTTCTCTGTGAGGATGAATCAGGGGGCCACTTTTACTGAATACCCATCTCCTGCTTTTTCTCCATGCTCAGAAAGGCTAGCACCAAGGTCACTGCCTCCAGAAATTTCCCCTGACCATACGACAAAATGCAATCTTTCCCTTTTCTTCACTCCATCTGTACATACTGACTGCACTCCTCAGTCCTTAAAAATGCTACACTTTATCATTTATTATTTATCTCTTTTATTTGTCCTTCTTCCCTCACTTGGGGTGTGTGGAGCTCAAGGGTAGAGATGTTGCAACACCTGTCTTGTTATTTCTAAATCTAATTTAGCAACTCATAGCTACTAATACAAACATAAGAATGATCGTGAGACTGGCTATCCTCTACAGCTGGTAGGATGTGGACTCTCCCCACTCTTTGAACTGGTCCCCCTTTGGCCAGAGATATTCCAGCTGGAGACTACTGATCCTGTGAACAAGAGCTGGTGTGGAATATTTTCCTTTCACATGAATTTCATACCAGTAAGAACCTGTGACCTTGGCTTCATTAGTGTTCTCTTACCAACTGAACCCATGACTAAACATTTTTAGGGCAAAATTTCCATGACAACTCATTGTTAAGCTGACTCTAAGAAGAAAACCAACTATAACCCCGGAGGGGGGAACAAAGCATCAAAAAGTTACCAGTGAGAGAAAATTGAGGTTATGTGGTCAGTCTGCATGCCATGGCAGCTACGATAGGCTTCCTCTGTAATGAGTTATGCAGTGACCCATATATATATATGGCCCATATATATAGATCTCAGAAGACTGCTGATATCAAATTTTCTAGATGCAGTTATTATTGATGTTTTCATGTCCCAGCATACTAACATTTGACAAGCCTGCACAATTTTGCAATTTTGCTGGAGCAAAGCTAAGTGTCTCAGTGGTGTGAAGAAGCTTTTGTTCTCATTTTTTCTGAATGCTTTGCATATTAGAGGCACTCGGTGTACTTGATTGACAGGTTATCTTCACAAGATAACTTAAAAGGCTTCAGGTACTCCTTTGTCCTGTTCCCAGGAAGAGAGCATTGACTGTGTCTAGTGTGCTTTGAAAATGAGGGATTGGGCACCTAGGTGTCATGTGTCACGATAGGACCAAAACCAGCTGTTTTTGCCTAAATGTTTACTTATTAAGTTTGCCTTTGAAGTTGATACCTGCGGACCAGCTACTCTTTGTTATGAAAAGAAAACCATCGTGTACGTGCTTAGTACAGATTTGACGTAGCCTCTTGTTTATGAACATCGGGATTATTTGAGTTCTCACTCTGTTGTTACTCAATATTTGACACGCAAGCTTTAGTAAAAGAGAGATAAAAAGTGAATGGTGCATAAATAATGAATCTTGGAACAATGAAAATAAAATAAAATTAAATTAAATTAAATTAAAAAATTAAAAGAAGAGGAGAAAAAAAGTGAATGGGGGATAAAAAGTGAATGTAAAAATAAGAAGTAATTATTCATGTAATTTAGGCTCCACATATCTTTTTGTTTATTTTAGCGTTTGAAGTTTAGATCTTTTGAAATCAATTTTAACAGAGTCAAACTTACAAACTAAAGTTAACACTGTAATAAATGTGTTGTACGTAAAGGCATTTTATTCCCCCTAGAGATTTGACTGCTTCTCTTAGCAGCTCTTAAACCAATAGTCCTTTTTAGGTGTAAAAGTATTATATATAATTTTTTTTTAAGCCTAAATATATTGTGGCATTTCATGGTCCATAATAACTCCAAAAACACTTTCTAGTGACCTTAATTTTAAGATCTTTACAAATGCTCTTTTTTTGTTGTGTAAGTATTTGGCACTTTTCTAAATTCTGTCTTTGAAGCCCATTATAAAATTTTTTTAACATTTAAATCTCTCTCTTCCACCACTCAACATTCATCCAATACACATATACTGAATGCTAGTCCTTCCTTGTGTAATATGAAAACATGCCTGCATTAAAGCAGTTTTTCCTTTGGTTGCAATAGCACCAGTGTTTAAGCATCAAATAAACACTTTTAGAAGGACTTCAGTATCTGTATGTTGGTACTTTTAATGGGATGCTGTGTGATGGTACAAAACCCATGTATTCTTTTATTTTTATTTTTATTTCTTTTTTAATTAATATATAATGTATTATTTGTTTCGGGGCTACAGGTCTAGTGATTCATCAGTCTCACACAACTCACAGCACTCACCACAACACCTACCCTCCCCCATGTCCATCACCCAGCCACTCTATGCTTCCCCCCATTCCCCAGCAGCCCTCAGTTTGTTTCCTGAGATTAAGAATCTCTTATGGTTTGTCTCCCTCCCTGTTTCCATCTTGCTTCTTTTTCCTCCCTTTCCCCCACAAACCTCTGCCTTGCCTCTCAAATCCTCATATCAGAGAGATCATATAATTGTCTTTCTCTGATTGACTTATTTAACTTAGCATAATACCTTCCAGTTCTATTCACATTGTTGCAAATGGCAAGATTTTGTGGGTTTTTTTTTTTTTTTTTTGATGGCTGCATAGTATCCAGTGTGTGTGTGTGTGTGTGTGTGTGTGTGTGTGTGTATCATATCTTATTTATCCATTCATTTGTAGATGGACATCTAGGTTCCTTCCATAGTTGACTGTTGTGGACATTGCTGCTATAAACACTCAGGTACATGTACCCCTTTGGTTCACTACATTTATATCTTTAGGGTAAATACCCAGTAGTGCAATTGCTGGGTTATAGGGTAGCTCCATTTTAAACTTTTTGAGGAACCTCTGTACTAAAACTCGAGTATTCTTAATCTAGAAATGTTGGCAACATTAGAGTTAATAAAGGCTAAGTCCGTAGTGAGGGGACTTTGATAAATCTCAACATGCTCAGTCCATCGAAGGTGTCGTAAGGAAGTACATACAACATGGCAGATCAGTAAAACCCTAACAGTGTAGAGGTGTTCAGTTGGTATCCCTGGCTTCCTGGGACAGTATAATAATATTTAATGATTGGGGTGCCTGGGTGGCTCAGTGGGTTAAAGCCTCTGCCTTCAGCTCGGGTCATGATCCCATGGTCCTGGGATTGAGCCCCGCAGCATGGGGTTCTCTGCTCAGCAGGGAACCTGCCTCCTGCCTCTCTCTCTCTGCCTGCCTTTCCGCCTACTTGTGGTCTCTGTCAAATAAATGAATAAAATCTTTAAAAAAAATTAATGATTAAGGGCAAGCTTTTTAAATTCCTCATCTTTACCTAAGCAAAGACCCAGAAGTTAAAAAATGTTGAGCTCATCATTCCTTCAGTTTGGATTGTGTGAAGGGGATGTGATGTCTTCCACCTATCTTGTTAAATGTCACACTTGAGTAGATTTTGATCAAGGTCCTCATAGTGATAAAAGTGGCTGTGGGTCAGTGATAAAGCAGAAACAATTAGCATTTTTATGCTTTTATTATAAGAAACACTAAGACACATACAAAATAAATAAAATAGTCTAATGAGCCCCTATGAGCCCATCTCCCAGCTTTAAAAAAAAATCATATTCAGCCTTTCTTGTTTTATCTTTGCTTCCACTCATTTCCTGACCTTACTCAATTATTATTATTATTTACAGAGGTTGTGTGTGTATGTGGTGGGGGAGGTATAACTTAAGGACATTGAAATGCACAAATCTTAACTGTGCAAATTTTACACATAAGTATACACTGTTCCTCCATCTGGATCATGATCAGCGGTGGGATTTATACTTATTACTGTGGATGTTATAAAGTCTGTACGTTCTCACATGGAAGAGAGGGAATGCTTCTCCTATTTACTCCCTGATGCTCAGGCCTGGTAGTTGGGTGTTATACATGGGCTTAAAAGACTTTAGACGGATGAGCTTTTGCTTCCAGGCTAATAGCTCTTGAACATTATTTTCAATTATAGACTCTGAAATACTCCCCCCTCCTGCCTCTTCAGGGTACAAGGAAGGTGAGATAGCTATCATGAATTAGAGGAGAGAGAAGGTGGAAGAATCTCCAAGTCCCATGTTAATCCTCAGTGTCTTTGCTTGGTTAAAAAAATGGAAAGAATTAAAGTCCAATGATTTATCTCAGGCTTCTACCTAAATGAAGTAGTACTTATTTTTTTTTCTTTCTTTCTTTCCTTTTTTTTTAATCCCCAATTATTCAATTTTGAGTTATAATAGCAGTTTTATTATACCTTTAGATTTCTATTACCTCTTAATGAATCAGGATGTTGACAAAATGTTAGTGTATCCAGGTATGTCTTAGCCATGGCTGTTGCACAGTGTGGTTGAGTGGAGGCTAGGACATAGTAGACTATTGTGCTGATCTGGGGACTGTAAGCAGCAGACAGCAGGACTTGAAAAGGTTCTCTTCTGCTTACATTTCCTCTTGCTAGCTTTGCTCAGTCCAACCAGTTCAAAATACAGATCACCACTGATAAATAAACCTTTAATTCTATGTATCAGAGATACTCACAATATTTTTCCCCTGTTGGCATTGAAGATCACAAACCAACAGGGAGATATTTTTCAAATTTGCAGGGCTTATCATAATCCTGCATAAAACTGCCTATATTCCTGTGTCACTCTTGAATAATCAAAATCCAGAGCTTCAGTAAGGGTGCTCCTCATTTACAAGGTTAATTCCTCTAATCATGATGTCTACACTCTTGCACACATTTCAGAATTGAGAATTTATTGCATAGGGCACAAACTCATTGGATATGCAGTGTAAATAGCCTTATTAAGAATGCAAGGAAAGGATATACATTACTGTTCTGTTGGGTCAGAAGGGTAAAAACAACAAGAAAATGAGGCATTTACCACTAAGTGTCCAACTGATTTATTTTACCGTGCCTTTTTCATTTTGAGCCTTTTGATGCACAGGCTGGCTGGGTACTCTGCCCTCACCTAGACATTCAGAGAAATTCTAAATTCTGGAGGGTATGGGAACTATCCCAAAGAAGAGCACACCAGGGACTATGTGCTAACTGGAGTTAGAATTGATACAATTTTTCAGGTCAGTGTGAGGTGCTTTTGTGCTCCCAGGTGTTTCTGGGAGGTGTTTCCAGGTGTTTTCCAGGTGTTTCTTAGGATTCAATAAACATATGATGGAGAATTTTCCCTGCCAGTGTAAACAAAACTCCATTGATACAGACCTAAGCTGTGACATAGCTCTAAATAGAAACCAGAGCCAAGACAGAGCAGGATATACTAACCCTTCAGCCATCTCCTATAGCAATTCCCTTCTCCTATATATGGTCTGTATTTCCAGTTTGACTCAGTGCTTTGAAAGAAGGAAGTTGTTGTCTGCTTCTTTTCGGCCTCGAGATAGCACCCAGTATAGTAGCATGCCAATGGGGAGAACTCTGTCAGCCAAGTGATTTTCTGTGACATGAGGTCACATTTTATAGAACAGAAAACACTATATCAAAGCTATACTATCCTCAGGGCCCTTCTTCCAAGGGCCACTTAGCTTAGTAGTATACACTTTTTTTAGTCTTGAAGTAACAGAATATTTTTATGAAGACATCAGTGTGTTTCAAACTAGTATCAGTTGTTACAGTATTTCTTTACCTAACAATGATAATGATTATAGATCAGTATTTATTACTATAGATTTTACTGTGTTGTAAATATTGTAGACTTGATTGGACTCATGAGAAAAGCATTTGGCTTTATGATGATACCCAAATAACAATTATACTGATTTTGTTTTATTTTATATTTTATTTTATGTTATGTTAGTCACCATATAGTACACCATTAGTTTTTGATGTAGTGTTCCAAGATTATATTTTATAATCTATACATTTCTCCAAACAAATAACGTATTGAGACTTACTCAACATTCTATTCTCCGGTTTGCAGGGAGAGGATGGAGTACCTCCCTTTCTTTTATCCAGCTCTCTGAGGTTCATTTTTTGGCTTACTTTGTATTCATGCTTATTGAAGGAGAAAGATGGTTTCTCAGTTTTCATTGTTCCAAATCCCTGCCTCATGGAAGCAGAAATTTTACTTACTTAAGAGCTTAAATTAAGTCAGATAGCCATGTGGACTCTCAATTGCAGAAACCAAAGAAAGATAGCTAACAGAAGACCGAGGGTTGTGTGGTGAAAGGAATAGCAATCTAAAATTTTGGAGGGTCAGGTGCACATCTTCCAGGGGTTTATAGAATAAAATCAATAAAAGTAAAATGTGTTAAATAAAAGTTGGATTTTCATCAGCATGTCACCTCTTTTTTCCATTGGAAACCAAGTCATGTGACCAACCCCATTTGGCTCTGTGGTGCTGAATAATGTTCTAAGCTTTTACTAATATGACCTGTCAGGGGCAGCTTCATCTAGATTCAATTCTGAATATATTTCTTAAATGTCTACATTGCTGGTGAAATAAAATTCCTCGTTCTTTGTCTCATTCAGCTCTTCTAAAGGAGGTCTGGGCTGGGAGTGAGAAAGGGTGGGCTCCATTCCTTGTCTGAATGCTAACCAGCTTGTGGTGACCTTGAGTATGTAGCTCCTTGGGGCCTTGGTTTTCTTGTTGTCAGATGAAAGAGTTGGGATACATAACTTAAGATTTTTTCTATCTTTAAAATTCTCTCCACATCTTAAAAAAAGTATTTTAATCCTTATTGATTATCTGATACTCATTAGTGATGATTGACTGTATTCTCACCTTGCAAATACTTGAACTGGGTCCAAGAACTGTATGTCTGTGTCTTAACTATAGAGAAGAAAACATGGTTATAAGAAGGGAGGTGGGTGAGGGGATGAGTTATGTAGGTAATGGGGAGTAAGGAGTGCACTTGTGATGAGCATGGGTGCTGTATGGAAATGATGAATCACTAAATTGTATACCTGAAACTAATATTGCACTGTATGTTAACTAACTGGAATTTATATAAAAACTAAAAAAAAGGAAAAAAAAAGAAATAGATGAGACAAATTAAGTCAGAGCCAGATCTAGAACAGGGAGACTGTTCATTGCCTTAAGAAAGGTCAGGTTCATGGGTATGAGAACAGGGCAATCATATAGGGTCCCCTGTTTAGGACTTGATGCAATGTGGTCATCTTGAAATTCTTAATAATGTTATCTTTAAATTTGTATTCTGTAGTCAAAAGGAAGGAACATACACAGAGATCTTGGATCCTCTGCCTCCTATCATCTCCTTATTTCCCCTGGCTGGGGGCCAAGTCACCCACTCCCTTGACTCCACCCAGTGACTTCTGTTGCCTTCTGTCCCCAGCATGGCTGAGGCATGGGTGTGGAGCAGACGCCTTGGGTATTTTCATTCCCAAGGGAGCAGAACATTAGATGCAAATAAAAATCACCATGATAGTTTGGGAGACTATAGAAGAACAGATAAAGTTTTCTCCTGCTTTTGAACAAGGGGCTCATATTTTCATTTTGCCCTGAGCCCTGCAAATTGTATGGCTGACCCTCACTCAGGCCTTCCTAAACATTTTCTTTGCAAGGATTAGAAATTAGCAAGAACATCACTTTTTCATAATAACATAATTTGTATATTGCATAATAACAAAAGTATATAATGTGTAGGTATAATATATATAATATAATGATGTTTATGGTGTTACTGTTATTCCAGATCTTATTTCTTATTTTTGTAGGTTCAGGAACTTGATTTTTTCTTTCTCTCTAAGTACTAGCTTCTGGAGGATTATTTTACATCTACCAAATTATGAGAGGCTCATGAACTAATTTATTTTGCATTGATATATTGTTGGAAATACTGATATTGGGGTATGAACACATTTTCTTCTCAGGAGAGATGTCTATTTGGGAAATCAGATGATTTTAAGAAAACCCAGACAAAAAGTGTATAGATAATCTTTAGAAATAGTACAAAATAATAGATTATTGTGCACCTTTTTTTTTTTTTTTTTAAACTGTAAGACTATACCAGTTGAGAAGGCTAGAGGCTCAAACCTGCCAATCAGGGCATCCTGTTCTATGGATTATGCTGGAGGCACAACTATACAGTATTAAATTCTCAACTCTTGTTTACCCAGACTTTATCTTTCAGAAAGCATTGGGTATTATGGAATCCAGTCCCATTGGAGGATCTTTAAGAATTGTATTTACCCAATATTTATAATGTCAGTATGTTTGTTTTATTTCTACAATGAGATGCTCAGCTCAAGCAAATAGTACAAATATTATCAGAATTAAGAGCTCAATACCAACTCTACCAAAATGAAAATTATTTGAAGATGTTTTTCAATATCCATGTGGATATGATGCGTAAGAGGTCTAATCTGCAAGTTCTGCAGAGTAAATTTTGAGAGTGACTCATCTTGAAATGGCATTAAGGTGTAGTCCTCCTCAAATTCTCATAGGTATTCACATGATAGAGGTTGAGAATTACTAAAATACACTCTTAAAGTTTCTAGTTAATGTATTTGCAGAACTCTGAGGATTTAACTGTGTTCTTGTTCAGACCTCTGACAAGAACTGAAACTGCTTTTTTGAGAAAAAAAAGCAGTTGGTCCTGCCTGATTCAATTGCTTTGCAGCTGGGCAGGAATACAGATAAATTATTCAATGTTTATAGAGAAAATAAAAATCTCGTCAACTACACAGCTAGTAGCTGTCATAAAGAAATGAGCCCATTAAAAAAAAATGTGTCTATTCCAGGCATTTATAAAAACCTCAGTTTTCAAATATATGTTACATATGCTATTCTTTAAGAGGCCACCCAAAATAAACAGCCATTGTTTTCTAAAATTTATAATCTCCCCTCTGTTTTTTCACTGGAAAACTCTGTAATCCAGCTCTTCAAAACATTGTCATTTTAGTAATTGATTCATTTGCTCATCCAACTAGTATTTGGTGATCTCCTACTGGGAGTTCTTTCAGACACTAGCTATAAACACAACAAAGGCTGAACCTGTGGATCACGATAGAGTGGTGTGGATACAGAATGTCAGATAATGACAAGAAGTATAACAAATATAGGAGATGTTAGGCTTATAATAATGTATTTATTAATATTATCCTGAAAACCAACATGAGGTTTCTGGAGCAGACAGATTTATCATTATTTATTTGTAGCAAATAATAATGTCCAGGTTCCCTTGTGCCACAGTTTCTTCCTTCCGGGCAATGCAGTGAAAGCCAGCTGTCACTCAACATATATGGGGTCTGTATTGTAGATGAGTACCCCCTGCTCACCTCCCATGAATCTGGACATTTATACAGGAGAGCGGGGCAGCTGTCTTTCCTTCCTTTTTGAGAGACTTTCCTTGGAAATGGGAAGGAACTTAGGTCCTTCTTTTGGAATGTGTCCATGGCCCTGGGTCTCATCTCTCCTTAAAATGTAAACACATACTTCAAGAGAGATAAAGCTCTCTGAAGTTCTCGTTATTTAGTCAGTCCTAAATTACCTTCTAAGGATTGTGTTTTAGCTTTCGTTCCAAGTTTCAGTAAAATGCTCTCGGAAGGCCCTAACTTTGCAGAAATCGGAGTATTTTTCTCCACAGCTGCAAGAAGGTTATGGGATAGAGTACTTGATGAGTTCCTCTAGATTCACTTGTCAGCTATGACCTCTCTGAGGAGGGGATCTAAGCTTCGATTTGAAGGGCATGAAGGAGCCAACGTTGAAAATCTGTGGAAAGGGAACATCTGGCACAATGATCTTAAGGTTAGAATGAACTTGGGATGTTTCAATAATGGACGGAAACCATTGTGGGTAGAATGTAATGAGGAAAAGGAAAAAGATAAAATCAGAGTAGTTCCTGGTTTCCCAGAATATGGAGGGGATTTGGATTTTATGCTAAGGGTAATGGGAAGCTAAGGAAGGATTTTTAATCAGCAAGGAAGCTACCTCAATAGTCTGGGTTTAAAAAACCCTAGCTGTAGTAATAGATGTAGCAGTTAGCAGTAGATACAGAGATGATTTCTTTATTATTCCCCCATTCAGTAAATGTACTGAGTGCCTACTGTGTGCTATGCAGATATGAGCAAGGTTCTGAGGACCTGGGCTTGAAAGCTTGACATGATCTCTGTCTTCCTGAAATTTCGGCTGCAGTGAGGGAGAGGAAAAGATTGTGTTTGGGTTTGTAGGAGTTGCTGTGGAAACAGAGGGGAGCAGCTAATGCAGGGTGGCACTGAGGCATGTAAAGGGAGTCTGAGTTAAGGTTGTATTCAGTTGTAGGTCACAAAAATTCAGTTAAAGTGTCTTATTTTATTTATCTTCTCTTTCATGTAAATGGAGTCTGGAGGCAAACGGTACTCCACGGCTGTTACGGTAACTGGAGGCCATTGAGGTCCAGACTTCCCCTGGTTTTCAGCATCCTCATCCTTAATGCATGGCCATTCTCCTCATATTTACAAAAACAGAGATTCCCCTATAGACATCACTTCTCAATTCTAGGAAGAAATAAAGGGAAAGGGTAAAGAGAAAAATATATATTGCAAAGGTTTGCCCATGTTTTCAGGAAGACAGTAACACTATGAAAAGCCCAATACTTAACTGCAGTTTATACAATATATTCTTTGCCTAGAACTACATCTCAAGCCCATCTTCTGATTCGTGGGACTGTGGAAAGCTAAAGTATTTTAAAACAGAAACATTACCCACTAAATTAATTTGTGTTCTATTAGAAAGGGAGATGGAGTGAATAGATATTAAGAAGGCAATTAAAAACAACTGGCACAATGATGATTTCTGTAGAAAGTGAGAGCTGAGACTTGGAAGAAAAGGGGAATTCTCAGGTCATTGAGAGACTTACAGGAAAGAAAAAAAAATACCTGTCACTTAATGTTTTTTCTCAACTCTTTTTTTTTTTTTATTAAGAGCAGTGATAAGAAATAGTACATAAAAGAATGTGTTCTTCATTTTTTACAAAGTTGCTATAGAAGACACTGTTCATATTTTAGTCAGTGTTCCTTTACAGATTCTTAAACTTCATTCCTCTTTCACTGTTTGATTCTTGTCCTTTGAGTTTTTCATAATAGCTTTATTATGTCTATTCCTCTTATATACAATATCCCTTAAATCAGTTTAGAAGTAGGTGGAAACCATCTATTGTAGCTATGGCTAAAAATAAACAAATGTAATAATATAGTGAGTTTCAAGAAAAAATGTGTTTGATCTTTGGAAGTTTTCTAAAGTAAATGTCTAGTATACTGGACCTTGTGGTCAGTCCTCATTAAACAACAACAACAAAAAAACAGACCCATGTGTATCACTGGCTAGAATATTACCCTTGTAATAAAGGAATTATACAAAATAAAATCAATTTAAAGCTATGCTAAACTATTAAATATATTAATTTTATTCTTTAATCTCAGATTACATGGAGTATTTGTTTCCTGACACTTCTTAATCTGTCTAGCCTATATTTCTTAAAACTTGAGGAAGGCACACCTCCTTTGAAAAGAAGGAAAATTGTTTAGGATGACTATCAGTAAACAACTCTTTAGAATTTTGATGTCTAAAGTAGCAATTATTGAACTGACTCTAAGTTTTTTAGTCCAGCAAAACACTTTCCTGATTTTAAGGTGAGAGTTCAAGTGTGGGTCCAAGTCAATACATTTTCACAAATAACCTTGCATGATCTTGTGGTTTGAATATGGACGTTCAGTAGTCCCATGCCTCAGAGAGGACAGGGGATACTGGATTAGGACCAGAAATCACTACCAAGATGGTATCAGGCATGGTTTGCATAAACCTGAAAACATTGATTGGACTTTGCATAAATTATTCTTGGGAACTTATTATATCTGTTTAAACTCATTTTCTAGATGACTGATTATATTTATAAAAACAATAGTTGTAATGTTTTCTCTCCTGTTTAATTTCAAATTTGATAATTTGGAGAGTCCTCCATTCAGTGTGAGCTCTGGTTCCTTTTTCCTCTTGATTATATATTGATTTGATGGAATGTGAGTATATGGAAACTTTGTTGCAATGTGGCTTTTGGCATTTATAGACCAGACATTGATGGGTGTGTTACCACCCTAAGGACATTTTACTTTTTATATTCAGATAATGAGTAACTATTTGCTTAGGGTCGAGTTGAGTATTAGTATTGGGCAAATACATGAATTCATTTAATTTTGTCTCTCTTTTACTATATATACTATTATTGTAATTACAGTATGTTTTGTCTCACATTTTGCATTTAAATTTGAAATTTAAAGCATCACAGAAAAGTTGTTTTCAAAAACTGAAGAGATGCTCAAAAATGTGTATATGTTTCTAAGGGGCCTGGGTGGCTTCAGTTGGTTAAGTGTCTGCCTTCAGCTCAGGTCATGATCCCAGATCCTGGAATAGAGCCCCACATTGGGCTTCTTGCTCAGTGGGAAGCCTGCTTCTCCCTCTCCTAGTCCTCATGCTTGTGCTCTTTCTGTCTCTCTCTCTCTCAAATAAATAAATAAAATCTTTAAAAAAAATTTATCTGTGCTATTAATGCAACAGATTGCTAGCTACTCTAGTATTTCATACACACACACACACACATACACCCAAACAAAAATCATTACATCATTCACTCAGTTTCTAAAGCCTGCTAGGCTCCTGATGGTATAAATGAAGTAACCTTTCAGCAACCTAACACTGGACTGCAGAAATGATGAAATCAGGAAGCCACTTAGAGTTTAATCCCCTCTCTATTAAGAATTCTTTTTGGAGAAACACAGGAGTTGCTGTTTGGCACCTACAAGTGCATAGGAAACCTGTTGAGTGTAAACTGGCCCAAGTACCAAGTCCTGAATGGATTCCTTGTTTGTGAAAGGCTTACTACACATACCTGTGTTCAGAAAGAGGGTAAAGGAGATGGGAAGAGAGATCAGATAAGAATATTGATATATTTCTCTTATATTTAAAAATGTAATACTATTCACCTTCCAAAGTATTTATTGGGCAAAATGGAAAAAAAAATTGGCCTAATAATTGGTTATATAAAGGTTAACAAATGTTTCAAAAATAATTTTTGAAGGATACCAGATCCTTAGAAAGAATTGTGTCTGTTTGCAAAATACTTTTTTGGTGTCCTTAATATACCCATCTATGTTCATTGTGGGGAAGAAATACATAGACTTTCAAATAACACAAAGTAGTTGGGACAGTTTGTTTTACATAAGCAGAGTATTTAACTGTGGGATGAAAGGATGGGAACTGGAGGCAAATCAGATTCTACTTCACCAAACCTGAGCATATGTAAAAGAAATCCTTTGCCCAGCAGAATTAGCCAATGGTCTATATTCCCTTGGAGTACATGGGCTCAATTCCATGCTGATTTAGGATTATTCATTTAAGTGTTTTGGTTTCTTCTGAAACTTTAATAAGGTAGATAAGAATAAACCATGTCCTTCATTTTGTTTAATATGATTCAGAGAGTTATTAAAGTAGCTTTTATACTTGGAAAAACAGTTAACACTCCAACATACATAGTTACTCTGACTGGAGTAGACCGTTTCCTTAGAAAGTCAGCTAACTTATACATTGATCTGACTTCACAATCTAAACTTGCTGAAAAAAATATTATTCTATCCTCTGTGTTTGAGATAAAGGTGGACAGGCAGTGAATGCGTGGGACAGAATCAGAACTCCAAAAGACACATTCAGTCAGGAATGATGAGTTGATTCTGAGAAGATAAACTTTATTGTGAATAAATAATTTTTTTTCACTTTGGGTGCAAATAAAAACCGAAAAAAAAAATCTGTAAAGTTATTAGGTTGGGGAGATGGGATTTAGCAGGAAAGGTAGAACATTAGCTTGCTGTATTAGTCAGGGTTCTACCAAGGAACAGGACCAATAACAAACCACTCTCTCCCTCTGCCTCTCCCTCTCCTCTGTATTTATCATCTCTACCATCTCATCTCTTTCTTTGTCATCTCTATCTCTATATGTACTCTCATGATTATATTTAATGTTGACTATGGGGAGAGGAATCAAATGCTTTTTTAAAAAAATGGTGATGGAGAAAAATTGATTAATATTACACCATTCATGAAGAAATTTCAGAGAGTGAATATTTTACATATGCATTGCATTTTCACCTATAACATATATTTCTGTAGGTCAAAGCTATAGATTTGAAAAACTAGATAACATTTTGTTCTTCATCTCTATTCTCTGTTTTGTTAGGATAATGCTACTGAATACCTTCCTGAATGTGTCAAAGAGTAATGTGTCAAAGAGTGATGTTATGACCTGTCTCCTTTAATGTGACTATAGTAAAACTAGTATCAAGATGGTAATTTGGACTTACTGTTTTCCTCTTCAAGATGTGGTACTTTATTATATGATAAAAATACATAAACTGTGAGTTTGGGCTTCGTGGTTAGTTAGCATAATGAATATATAAATGGGTGCATGGAATTCACTCTGTGACTCAAGA
Source organism: Mustela putorius furo (assembly GCF_011764305.1). Lineage (NCBI taxonomy): Eukaryota > Metazoa > Chordata > Mammalia > Carnivora > Mustelidae > Mustela > Mustela putorius. The sequence continues at coordinate 28,749,013 of NW_025421987.1, forward strand.
AAATGTCACTAACTCAGCAGTATTGCCTAAAAAGGAAAAGATCTTAGCAGGAAACTATCTCATTTTTTTTCTAATAAGAAAATACCATTGACTTTTTACTTTAGTCATGGTGGCAAATTGGTAGCTCAAAGTTGTAATCCAGTCCAAATATGGAAAAATTGTTTACAAATGGGAGGCAGCATATAAAAATCAAGTAGTTACAAATAAAATCCTTGATCTGTTCTTTTCTTGAAAATTTTGAATTTCCCACATTATTGAGTATTTATTCCTGGATGGCAACCACCTGAAAAAGTGTTAACCATTGTCCTTAGGCAAGACTTGTGCCTTCCAGTTGGTTCTTTCCTGCCACAAACTCAATGTACCCTATGCCCATTCACCAGGGGGTTTACATTGCTTATTTAAGTTACTTTTGAGCCTTTGTAGTCTTTGAAGTTTGTTTCCTCTTTTATAAAAGAGGTGGTACCCAACTTGACCAAAATGTCCAAGATGAATTACCATCCTGAAATGTGTACTGAAGCTACTGTGGTATTCTATGTTTCTGGCTTAGAAATTTCTTAGAAGTTTTGGTTTTAAAAGGATTGGGCCTGCCTTATTATGACAATAGAGATATGATTAGAACAATTTTTCCTACCATTATCCAGTTTGTGGCTTTCAATGAAGATTTGCTGGAAATACAAACCACAATTTCAGTGCTTTTATTGGCAAATAGGGCTGTATCGGTGAACTGATACAGTAATTGCACTTTTATAGCCTCAGCACTCCAAGTTACAATTATTTTAAATTTAATGCTTTTGACTAGGTGTTTCCAGAAATGAGAGTGCTTAAGTAATCCAAGAAACAAGGAAATGCCTTCTAAATGTAGGGATGATTTAAAAGCTTTCTTAAAGGTATTCAATATCAGATACCTAGTAAAGCTAGTTCCTGGAATTGATCATCTGTAAATAAATAACTAGCAAGAAATTATAGTACTATAAATACTGTAATCACCGTGAAATCCTCATTGAAATTATCTAGAATATATCAGTAAATCTTTCTGTAAGGGGAGTCTCTAGAAATACCTGAAAACAAAAACAAAAACAAAACAAAACAGAGGTTTTAAGTATCGTATGATATAAGAGCAATGATCTATCAGTGTTTCCACTGATGGTCTTAAAGTAATAAATTTAACATTCCTTTAATAACCTTTCCCCTTTTTTTGTGCAACAATGCCTACAATACAGTAAAACTTTAGCCTTATTGCTGCTTGCTAACTTATCAACTAACAATTTATCCTGATCAAGAAGTAAGGGTAATTTATTCCGGTTTTAGACTCTTGAGATTAGAAATATTTGGTTAAATTACTTGTTGAGCTGGGAAATCGATTGCACTTATGTATAAATCTTGTGTGGGCCCTCTTTCAAGTGGGGCTAAATCTGCTTTTATAAATTGTCTACAATACTATGTGGACTGAAATCTCATTAGGACATAGAGCCAATTTATTTGTTTATAGAGTACATGGGCTACAACTGATTTTGTAAGGACCTGAAGAACATAGCTCTCTTACAACTCAGCTCTGCAGTAAGAAGCCTGTTGGGGTGCATCTGTGAGATGCCCATGTGACGGCAGAAAAAGAAAATTGACTGGGGAGAATCTAGGACACCAAAAACTATTTTCTGGCTGCTAGATTAATTGGTTATATCAAACTAAAAAAAGTTACCAGTATATATTTTATGAGTTCCTTTATCTAACTGAGTTTGGGTCCATTTTATTTTATTTTATTTCTTATTTATTTTATTTTTTTTATTATGTTCAGTTAGCCAACATATAGTACATCATTAGTTTTTGTTGTAGTGTTCAACAGTTCATTAGTTGAGTAAAACACCCAGTGCTCACCACAACACGTGCCCTCCTTAATACCCATTTTAGAACAAACAGGAATTTGGGGCACCTGGATAGCTCAGTCAGTTAAGCGCCTGCCTTCACCTTGGTCTCACATCATGATCCCAGGGTCCTGAGATGGAGCGCCATGTAGGGCTGTCTGCTCGGGTTGGGGGAGCGTGATGCTCCCCCTGCTTGTGTGCTCTTGCTTGCGTGCTCTCTCCACTCTCTCTTTGTCAAATAAAATAAAATAAAATAAAATAAAAATAGTAATTCTGAAAGTGAGGCTAAACATTCACATGGTACAAACTTGATCAAGCATAGAGGTTAAGAGGTACAAAGTTCTTATGTTCATTTTATAATATAGTTCTTTAGTGTGAAAATTAGAAACTAAATAGAAAATTAGAGTAAAACTGGTCTTCTTTATTTAATTTTTCCTTTAATTTTGAAAGAAACATATTTCCCCACTTACAAGCTATAAGAGTAATACACATTTTCTGTAATCCTGTACTGCTCTTTTTTATTCATTCATTTATTCAAAACATGTCATTGAACACTATATGCATATTAGGCATTCTCCTGGTGCTAGGCAAGCATCAGGGAACAGGAGAACTCACAGGAGGGATTACATTCAGGTGAGTGTCTGGAGGGAGAAGACCCAGAAGTAAGTAAATTATTTAGTACACTAGAAAGTGGTAAGTGCTTTACAACTGGATGAGACTGAATCATCCAGGGAAGCAAATGTACATCTAGAGGTGAAGAGGGCAAAGACTGAGCCCTGGGGGCAGTTCTATCCCTGAGAGAGAACTTTGTGAGAAGCCTGGAAATTAACCTTTGCCCTTGTTCCTTACACAGGGGGCTGGTGATTGTCAATTTCACCTTTCTAGGTCTGACTCTAATAACAAAAAGACAAAGACTTGTCTTTGTGTTTCACAGTGGAAAGATCCTTAGGTTGAATGACAGAAATTATGTAACTCTCCTGTTAGCAAGATCCTAATGTACTGACTTATTATCATTATGTTTTAGTATAGCTCCATGCACAATGAGGGCTTTTCACTTTCATTTTCTAGCTGGAGCTATTCAGACACAGAGTTCAGTTATATGATTTTTTTTTAAGATTTTATTTATTTATTTGACAGACAGAGATCACAAGTAGGCAGAGAGGCAGGCAGAGAGAGAGGAAGGGAAGCAGGCTGCCCACTGAACAGAGAGCCCAATGCAGGTTCTATCCAGGACCCTGGGATCATGAGCTGATCCAGGACTCTGGGATCATGACCTAAGCCGAAGGCAGAGGCTTTAACCCACTGAGCCACCCAGGCACCCCTAGTTATATGATTTTTAAAGGAAGTTGGGAGTGAGCCATGTAGTGTGGGGAAAACTGTTACTGGCCAGGTGTCTTTGAGGTCTAAATTCAGCCTGCTTTAGGAACTGAAGGGCATTCATAGGTGGCCTTTCCTCTGATTACAAAACATTTAATAAACCCTTTTTTTTTTTTTTTTTGAACAGAATAACTACTCAGATTTCCACTTCTGGTGCTATCAAATACCAATGAATATTTTATATAGCTAAAATTATTCCTTAATACAAGCATATGCTTCAGGTACGACTAATCAAATATTCAGCCAAGTGATATAGCTTGTAAGACAAGAAATCCCATAATAAAGGGCTTGGAGTTTTCAGAAAACTGATAAAATTTTCTCTTAGAAGTTAGTGGAATGGATGACATTACTGTTCACTACATTTTTAATGGCAAAATAATAACAAATAATGTCAGTTACTTTATCTCAACTATTTCATCTTTTCCTTGCTGAAAGCCTATAATGGAATTACAGTCTTTTTAGCTAACCAACTTTTAGAGAATGTGGGTAGTGGTTTCAATATTTATGAAATGCTCATTTTTCTCATAGGATAGAGGCTACTGATTTTTTCTGTAAGTGACAGAATTTATTAATTGATGATTGAACCTGTTGAATTTTCATTTTAACTTTCAAAATGGTAAAGAACATGACAGACATGTATTCAAAGTAAAACCTGAAACATTGCTTGAAAACACCTAGCTCAAAAGCTTCATTATCGAATGAAACAGCCTCTGGAGGATGAAGAAAAGCTGCAGTTCCTGTCAACATAATTAGGAAGACCTACAAGGGATTTCCTGGAATCATTTTCTTATGTTTTTAATAAGAGTTCTTAACCAAAAAATAATATAGGAAATTTCTATTAGTGGTATTCAAAAAATTGGTAGATTCGTGTATCTCATATTTACTCATAGTAGAATGGTGTTTTAAGTTTATGGAGCTGACACTTCTCTGAAAAACCTGGATCTGTTCGGTCTATAAAGTGCCAACTCTCTCTCAACACTAAACAAGACATAAGAGGCTATGTGAATCGCCTCCAGTTATTATTTTTTTAGTAGTTAACATTAGCTTTAAGTTCACTTGCCATTTAGAGAGAGAATTTGGTTCAGGGAATGGACTAGAAATCTTCAAAGGCTGAACTCTTAGATTTTAATCTCAGTTCACAGTAGCCATAGGCAACTTGCCTCTGTAAGAAGCAATTGAGAATGTAAATGTTGTTAAAGTATCTTGAACCAGTTGAATACAATAAAATTTTATCAAGCTATATGCTAGGGTATTACTGATAATGCACTTTTTCCAGACAGGCATTATTATTAAACAGCTGGTGGAGTACTATAAATCTACACAATGGGCTTCGATCTGCCATCTGGTCATTCCTAAGCACAGGTGTGCGTAAGGTAAAGCTTTACTTTGGTCAAAATATCCTGAAACGTTTTCCATGGCACCTGAATCCCAGCTTCCCACTTTCCTTCCCAATGAGAAATCATAATGGTTGCTGGAGTGGAAGGCTTAGATGACGTCCTGCTGGGTCCAAGGTCTCCAAGGGCTGATGGGGCATGTTGTTTGGAGATCCCCAAATAAAAGCAGAGATTATGAAGTGGATTCAGTGTCTAACTCCTTTACAATTGGGTCCTGTTGGGTTTTTTGCATTGACAGCCTCTTAGTCATTATGATTCCAATCAAACCATTTTTCACAATGATATTCCATATCCCATTTTCATCACTACCTGAAATGTAGTATTGAAAGGGCCAGGCATCTTTCACAAGCATAACAGGACATTGATAACTGTGCAGACGGACTCCCAATCCAATCTCAGGCCTTGTTTCTTACTTTATAATCTTTTTTTTTTCTGGACCCGCAGGCTTTCCCTCATCAGGCTGACGATGGCTCGCTTCACACATACCACTCAAGACTTCTGTGCAGTATAAAATAGAAGATCAAAAGCAGGTAAGAGAAAAAGAATAAGGGAATGAAATGAAAACTGAAAGAGATGTAGCTGGAAGGAAACAAAGGTCTATAAAAGACGAGCTCAAGTTTCATGTTGGTGATGATTAGTCTTGCAAAATCTTCTGAGACCGAGGAAGCATTTGCTTGTTGAAAATCCAGGGTTTCCCCACCCCCCTCTATTTTTTTTTTTTTTAAAGGCTTTTCATAATGAGCAACTCTTCTCTCATTTGAAGGGTTGACTCTTTTCTGAAAAAGTTTGGTAAGGCCAGGCATTTGAACACTGAGTCACATGCACCAGAACCAGGCACATGGAGGACAGCTGACTCCACAGAACCAGGGATTTGGGTAAGTGCCCAGCACCAAAGCCACCTAAAGTGACAGCAAATGCTAACTTTTTAGTAAGCATGGAAAACTCATTTAAATTTAATACTTTTTTTTATGTCATAAGGCAATCTCCAGTAAAATTCTGGTGGTGTGATTCCAGCGATGGGTAAGGGTTGGGCTGGGGAATCTCTTTTTTTATTTTATTTTATTTTTTTAAAGATTTTACTTATTTATTTGACAGAGAGAGATCACAAGTAGGCAGAGGCAGGCAGAGAGAGAGGAGGAAGCAGGCTCCCTGCTGAGCAGAGAGCCCGATGTGGGACTCTATCCCAGGACCCTGAGATCATGACCTGAGCCGAAGGCAGAGGCTTAACCCACTGAGCCACCCAGGAGCCCCAAGGCTGGGGAATCTCTTAATATCACAAAAAGAAATGAAAAACATCTTTCCATATTTGAGTGCAGAAAGGTAGAGAGAAAATTTTATTTTGTGAACTAGAGTCTCATCCCAAAGATTTGGGTTGGATTTGGAAAAAGGACTTACTCTTTTGATAGCTTCTTCAATTTTGAAGTTAGAGCCTGAGGTCAAAATTTATACATGATTTCTTACACCTTTGTATTTGAGCCTGGATTTCCAAACACAATGCACTTCTAATCGGCTATGGCCCACGGGTTTTCTATTAATGAAATACCTTACCTCATTTCTTACCAGAAAATCTGCTTGAATATGGGGGCCACCATCTCTACTTACAAAGATGATATGATAATTGAAAATAATTATGGTTTTATTTTCTTTTAAATGGAAATAATTTTAATAATGAGTCTAGTGTTGTTAGAATTGCCATGGACTCTCACGTAACCTGGGAGGAAACATGGTGGTTCCCATTTCTTGGGTGACCTCTAATGCTCCTTCCATTCTAAGATTGCCTTCAGTAAAACTAGTTTTTTGATGTTGAGGAGAAGACCTTACTTCTTAGGTTCATGTGTTTGAAATAACAATCTTTCTGGTTCTCAGGAATATGGCATTATTTGTTTTGCTGCAGTAAACTGGCTTCTTACGATTCATCTTAGGGGCCAAAGAAAAACAATTCTAAACTTTCAGTTTAAATAACTTTAATAGCAACCGCAAAGGGGTTGAATTTAGTTAAAAACCTAATATTTCTTTTAATACATAATAGAATATTTCTTTATTATATCATTTTTCTGTCACTAGCTTTATCTTATGAGACACATATCAGAGGTATTTGAACATTGTTCCTAGTTATACATTTTTTAATGTACCTAAGTGATTTTTAAATTTTTCTTTACAGACTATTATACTTGGCTAAGTATAAAAATCTATAAATATGTTATATGTACTTTCATTTTAGAGGTTTTCAGCAATCTTCAAAATAAAATATAGTAATTGTTATTGTTAATAGCCACATAATATAATAACAAGATCATGCTAGATATTGCCAACAAATTCTGCATTCCCTTCAAGACATTTAAAGCCTTTTTCCCCTTTTTAAGAAGGCTTATGACAATGATCCAGAGGATAAACAACAACAAAAAAAATAATCAGACTTTTTGGCTAGAAAATCTTATTCAAAGGTAACTTTTGAACCATAAGCAGATGCTCAGACTATAATCTATTTAGTTATGACATCAAACAGTGAATTACTGAAGATTTATGTTTTTGTAGCTTTTTCAATAGCTTGGATAGCATTAAGACCCTTAATAGAGGATGATAATCTTTTGTATCATTTAAATACCTATTAGCAATGTTTGCTTGCAAGGAATTCAATTTTTTGGTCAATTTACCAAATTTGTGCTTTTTTTTTCCTTTTGTGTTTAAGCTGGAATGTAAACTGGGTCAAGACTATAAATTAAGCTTGATCTGGTTTGCTGTGTTGCGTTTTCATTACAAAACAGTGTAACTAGAAACCAGGCATAACAGCTTTACCAAGACATGGTAAACATTAGTCTGGGTTTCATAGATTCAGAGTCATTGCTGCATCACTAGGTATCTAAGTTGATTTTGAGTGGGGAATTACAGGAATTCCAAACTCTCAAGATTTCAATGATATGGTAAAGAAAGGTACATCTCAAAAAAGTAAATGGTTGATTTGACCAGTTCAATAATTTTTTCCAAATATTGAATGAACATCATGGTAAGTGTTTTATTACTAATGATCAACATCTCAGATTGGCTGAAAGAAATCTCCTATGAACATACTGTGTCCTGTCCCCCAGATTTACGTATGAATTATGTAGAGTCCTATACTAATTGTTTTGTTGTTCAAAACAGCCATAGAGGGACCTGGGTGGCTCAGTGGGTTAAGCCTCTGCCTTCAGCTCAGGTCATGATCTCAGGGTTCTGGGATCGAGCCCCGCATCGGGCTCTTTGCTTGGCAAAAAGCCTGCTTCCCCCTCTCTCTCTGATTGCCTCTCTGCCTACTTGTGATCTCACTCTCTCTCTCTCTCTCTCTGTAAAATAAATAAATAAAAAAATCTTAAAAAACAAAAAAACAGCCATAGAAATAGGTACATAAATGAGTGTAACTGTGTTCCAATAACATTTCATTTATAGACACTGAAATGTGAATTTCATATAATTTTCCCTTTTCATGACATGCTATTATTATTATTTTTTTTACTTTTTTCAACCATTAAAAAAATGTGAAAACTGCCTTTGCTAATGTTCCATACAAAAACAAGTGATGGGTAGCAATAGCCTACAAGCCATAGTTCACTGACCTCTAGTTTAAAGTGTTAGTTTTCTAGAACTCACAATAAGATATACTAGTACATGAAGAAATATAAAAAACAAAATTACCTGTCTAGATTTTTATTGATTTTTTAAGACATAACTAGAGCATTAGAAAATATTATAGTGCCAAACTTTGAAGAAAAATTAAAAAGCTGCTAAGCCTTAAGAATAGCAAAGTTAAAATTAGATTAAGATGACAGTTATTTCTATTGTTATATATGTGAAAGAACAGGATATTAAATACAAAAGGTATTTTTTAGTTTGTTAAAAGGTAGTTGAGGTTGAATGAAAATGTCAATGGCTTTGTTTGTAAAGTTCAGATTCTCTGTAAAATGAAGTTAACTTGAAATTGTCACTAAGACTATAGTTATTTAATATCTAACTTCATCATTAGAAAGAGTAAAAAAAAAAATGAAGACCATTTAGTGTCCTACAGCATTAGAAAATATTATAGTGCCAAACTTTGAAGAAAAATTAAAAAGCTGCTAAGCCTTAAGAATAGCAAAGTTAAAATTAGATTAAGATGACAGTTATTTCTATTGTTATATATGTGAAAGAACAGGATATTAAATACAAAAGTTATTTTTTAGTTTGTTAAAAGGTAGTTGAGGTTGAATGAAAATGTCAATGGCTTTGTTTGTAAAGTTCAGATTCTCTGTAAAATGAAGTTAACTTGAAATTGTCACTAAGACTATAGTTATTTAATATCTAACTTCATCATTAGAAAGAGTAAAAAAAAAAATGAAGACCATTTAGTGTCCTACATTAGAATGTAAAGTATATTTGCTCAAATATGTTTACCTAATAGATAACCAGAGCTCATATGACTACACTGTCTCTCAGTTGAACATACCATCATTAAACCACTGAATATAAACCTTCTGTAAATTACATGAATTGTACTTTCAAATTAAACCATTTTTTAGATAAGATATAATTTAAAATTGGAAAGAACTTACTGCTAACTTTCTATTTCAAATGTCATTTATCATAATTTGGATATAAGAAGTTAATTGAATAATGGAAAAATACTAATCTTTTAAGATTTAAAATCATTACCATAGAATATATACATTTAAAAACTTATGTGTATTTGTGTATAATGTGCATTTGTGCTCATATATTTGAATTCTCGCACTGCAATTCTATTTAAAAACTTATTTTGAATAAGCATTTCAATTTAAAGTAATATGTTTCTGATTTCTAAAAACTTCTTGCTTTGTCATTTCTATCATAGAAATGTGTGCCACCAATATTAATAGAATGAGGAGACTTAGCAAGGGATTGTATTAAGTTTGGTGTTTTTTAATTTATAAAACTTGAAAAAATTATTTGCAAGGCATAACAAGTGCTAACAACTTTTTCTTTAAGAAGTCAAGCAATTACTTAAAGCTAATATTCAGGGAACATAAAAAGTATGAACATTTTTTAAAAACCTGAATCAATTAACTAATTCAAGCAATTTTTAATCTAAAAGTTTTATATCCATATAGATGTAATCTTAGATCCCAATCTCATTTTCTTTTGTATTAAAATCAGATAAAAATCAACATAAATTACTTCTAGTGATGGGTGGGTTGATTTAAGGATTTTAATTTCATATTTTGTTGAAATTAAAAATTTGAATTTCATTGGTGATAGAATCATTAAAGAATAAAGAATTATCATGATCAGGACTATAAGTTAATATACTTGATTTTCTACATTTTGGTAGTGTGGTATTGTCCCTTGTATAACAAGGTAATAATACATTTAACAAGCATTTCTTGAGAATCTACAGTGGATTTGGCACTTTGCTAAATCCTAAATATTATAGTAAACATAATACTCTTGCTTTTTATGAGGCTTACAGGTTTATTAGGGGATAACAAAGATGCACATATAGTCAGCTGGGGTGATTTTGAACTCGGACTCCCACCAGACATGTAGCAGTGCCTGGAGATATTTTTGGCTGTCATGACTTGAGTGGGAGTTCTCCAGGTGTTTAGTGAAGCCAAGGATACTGTTACATCTGCTACATTGATGTTAGAACATGGTGTAACAGTTATCTAGACTAAGATGCCAATTGTGCTGACTTGGATAAACCCTGATCTCAGCGTAGCACATTTTTAGAATTGCTATTATAGAATGGTGCAGAGACCCTGGTGGAAAAAGAATAGGAAGTGATCAATTCTATGAGCAGGAAGTGTTGTCTGGACAAAGGAACATAAAGAATGAATCTTGGAACACTGGAAAAATAAAATCAAATTTAAAAAATAAAATAAAATGATAATATCTACTATCATTTTATTCAAATAAAGACTTATCCTCCCCCCCCCCCCAAAAAAGGAATATCTGAAAGAAGAGCTATGTGTGAATTGACTCTTGAAGGGCTGAATGGAGAGCTGTTCCTCATAAGAGCGTTAGAGTTGGGAAGAGGAACTTTCAGACTGAGGCAGCAAAATGAGCAAAGGAATGAATGTCTGAAACAACTTCTCATCTTTGGGAACATAAGTGGAGTGTGGGTAGAATGGGCATGGGAGTAGGGAGATTTGGGGTTGGGCAGGTAAGTAGCAATCTTACCTCAGGAAATTTTTATTTCTTTTGTTTTGTTCTTTTACATCATAGAATTGGGTGTCCCTCTGAAAGGTGTTGAGGATAATGAGGGGTTTCAATCAAGGACATGATATACTCAGGCAGTCTGTTTGTAGGATTCATCAGGTGTGGTGTCAAATGTCATGGTTATTTAAGGAAACACAAAATCCTACATCATTTGATCAGAGAAAAGCCACAGGAAGAAAAAGCCTTCCAGTAGGAAGAAAAGGATCCCTACTTCTTTTCCCGTAAATGTGTTTCTCGTTCTATACCTTTTACTTATTTGGTCCGAACTCTACCAAAGCAATAAAAACTCAACCTTACCTTGATTTCTGTGTTTTCATGAATGTGTTGTTTTTGATTGGTTGACTCTCACAGGCCTAAGCTGTCATGTTGAAGAATTAGGAAGCATTGTCCTTTCCTAGAGGTTCTGTTTTCAGATTTTTGTTATGGAACCATGACAAATTAAAAAAAATATATCTGCTTACCAATAAAAGAAGACAACTAGAAAGGAAATCTCAGCTATAGCAAAACCTTGTTCTTTTGTATCAGTGGTTCTCAACCCTGGATGCCCAGTAGAATCACTGAGGGGAGAGGGGTGCCTGTATGGCTCAGTCAGTTAAGCATCTGACTCTTGGTTTCCATTCAGGCTGTGATCTCAGGATCCAGGGATAGAGGACCATATTGGACTGTTTGTTAGGCTCTTTTTTGGGCTCCCTGCTCAGCGGGGAGTCTGCTTGAGGTTTCTTTCCCTCTCTTTCTGCCCCTTCCCCTGTTCATGTCTGTTCTCTCACCCTCTCCCTCTCTCTCTCAAATTAGTAAATAAATCTTTAAAAAAAAAACAAACAAAAAAGAGTCACTGAGGAGAGATATTTGGGTATCTGTATTTCTTTCAACTCCTTGGGTTAACTCAGGGAACTCGGCCTGAATACAAAATATTAACCTCACATTTTTACTATGGTTTTCAATGATTTCTTTTTAGTTTTTCTCCAGTAAGTGTATCTTCTTATTTCTATTAAAGATTAAATGAATTTTAATTATTGGGGGGTTACTAACTTTTAGAAGGTGGCTTTCTGATAGTGTTATAGGGCAAAGGGAAACTAGTCTATGATTTTGTATGTAAAACAGGTTGGGTGAGTCTCACTATCTAGAGAGATAACTAGAGATTTGAACATGGAGTTTCCTACAGTGATATTTATTATTTTCCAACAGTCTTATTTTGTGCTGCCTAGCTCTCTGATTGGTTGGTTGATGTGGCCAATAAGCATGGTGCAGTGAAAGCAAGGTTAGGAGTTCGATCTTCCTGTAACGCATTCTCTGTTCTTTAGCTATGGGTCATCCTAAACCTCATCCTAGGAAGCTGCCTTAAAATTGTGGGATTTCTTAGCTAACATGCTACAGGAGATTGTTTTGTGTTCCTGAGATTGTACCGACAGAACTCATCACTGTGAAAAGTAACTTAAAATGCCAGTCCTAATCCTTTGTTAAATCAACAAAATAGTCATTAATTACCTGCTCTGTGCAAGGGGATGACACTTTTTTTTTTTTTCATCTGTCAGGAAACAGAAAGGAAAAGAAGGTGCAGTTTTCATTCCCTATAGATTATTTATAACATCACACCAGTGAGCAAAGGAGAAAACACTACATTACAATTTGTCTTCTCTCCAGCTTCTTGAATATTTTCTTTTGCATTTCCTTTCTCTATCATTAAAGCATTCCCTTTGTGGAAAATATTTCTCTTAATTTCCTTCCTAACTTTTTTCCTTCAATTCACAAACTTCCTTAAGTAAATAGCTATTGCCTCTACTTCCTTAATATATACTTAAAACAAACATCCTCCTAAAATGCAAACAAATAAATAATCACAATCTGTAACCCTACTTGGAGTCCTTACTTATAGCATGGAAAATATAGTTTTTCTCAGCATTTTTCTATGGGTAACTCAGTCTGGGAATGTTATTTTCCTTTTGCTTGCTTCTTCTGTGAGGCTAATCAAAACATGTTTGTGGGTAGGGACATTTGCCCATGGGCTCTGTGGCGCCATGTTGCTGCCTTGTTCTAAATCAGTGGGTTTCAAACTTTCCAGTATGACTCATAGTCAGATATTTTACATTGTAATTTAATATACACTCACCCAAACACATATACATAGTATATATATATATATTTTACAAAAATATGCCATTTTACTCTATTTCATTCTATTCCATCCTATACTATCCCATCTTTTCCATTTCATGAAAAATGCTCTTCTTGACCTAGTAAACTAGCATCCTAGCATAATACTAATTTTTAAAAGGTTCTTCTAATCTAAACTCGTGATTTTCAATGGGGTCTGTGGGTTGTAGAATTCTCCTAAAAGTATCATAGTTGTATAGATACTTGGAAAACAAAGCTGTTTTTGTTGTTCAGTGAAGATTTGTATTTAATGAAGAGGGTTATTTTATATAGATTTTCAAATAGCACAAATAATGAGATTTCTTTGTGTTTCAAAGACTTAACTTCTATTCTCATTTATACTTTATTCTCTCTCTTTTTTTTTTTTTATTGAGTCATCCAATGAATGGACTAAACTAAACACTCATTGAAATTCATTTGAAGATTAATTCTGTATTGCTGGGTGACATCTTTTGTGTCAGTCTTTGGGTCAGAGACATTTTTGTCATAATGAGCCCCAGTCTTCAAACTGGTCTTGAATGAATATTTGCTACTATCGTGTGAAATAAACTCTCCTGAAGAAGTGGGATCTCCGTGTCTGAAGAATTTATGTTTAATTTTGCCAAAGACCCCAATATACTAGTTATGATACAACATTATCTGTAATCTCATCCACAATAATATGTCCTTCTTACCTCCTCCCTTCTGTTCACCCACTTCTCTCTCACTTATTGACTAAGACTCACGGTAAGGACCTTACCTACTCTGGCCCACAGTCATCTCTACAATTCACCTGGTGCTTCAGATCCCAGAGATTATTTTGATTTATGAGACAGAAGCTGAAATGTTGTAACTAGAGTTATATCTTATATTCCTAGCACTGGCTATTGCGGGGCTATGATTTTGTTAGAATTATGCTCATCTCAAAGCCACAAAGGCTCATGAGCTCTTTTCTTAAGAAGTGGTAATACCCTTCCCTTCAAAACTCCTCATTATCCAATGTCTTGACATCATTGACTTTGATCCTATAAATAAGTTAGGCTGATTTCTGCTTTTCTGTAATGCTAATGGCAAAGGGATGAAAAATTTTTCAAATGTTCTGTAAAGTAGTTATAATTATTTAGTCACTTAGACTGTGCAAGTCTTTATTTTATAGATAGTAAGAGAGTTCAAGACAAGTAAAGTGGGTTACTTAAGGTATCACAGACTAAGTTAGCTGTAGGTCACTGTATTTTGAGTTTTTATTATGATAAATGTAAAATATACAAAAGATCAAAATAATAGCTAAGCTTTAATGTTTTGCTACAGTGCCTACACACACACACACACACACACACACACTTTTTTGATAAGTCATTTTAAAACAGAAATATAGCTGCTACTTGAAAATCAGGATTAATGCTTAATTCTTTCCTTTTAATTACTGATTTTCAGATAAAGGATTTAATATACTGATCACCTCCATGAGTGGTCTTTTTAATTCATAAAATAGAAGCATTTAATATGGAGCTAACTGAAATGTTTATATACAAGGATTTAAATTTTAGATTCTCCCTGATTTCAACATTGATTCTTAACTAAAGCTTTTGTATATATGTACTACTTGATCTGACTGGCTAAAACTTTTGTGGATCCGACTTTATCATGGCCAAAAGTATTGTATTTTGTCCATGTAATTTTGTTGTTATCAAACATCTAATTTTGAGATATTAGAAATTATTACTTCAAGGAGGTGCTTTTAGTTTATTCTTTTGTACTATCTATAACAAGTGTGCATTACCTGGGAAAACCATTTAGCCACTTGGCATCAATTCCCACATCTAAAAATCAAAGGCAGCTCTGTTGCTTCAATGTATTCCTCAGAGTGATGTCATGAAGGTTAATATTACATTCCCCCAAACAGCTCAACAAATAATAAAAAAGAAATGAACATTAATGAGAACAGGGTTGAAAATGTATTTGAGGCAGAACAAAGTGCTATTACAAATTACCAGCAGCTTATTTTATTTTATTTTGTGACTATTGCTTCCTGAAAGCCTTGAGACCTTTGAGAAACAAACAAAAATGTAGATTCAAGGAGAAATAAATAAGAGTGTAAAACCAATAGCAGCTTATTTATTTTTAATATAATTTTAATTTACCAGAAGAAGAATAGAACTGTCCAAAAGTGGAATAATGCTTTCCCTTGATATGATTGGGATTAATCTGTGAGCCCCTTGCTGATTTTTATTTCTTATAAAATGATAAGAGAGACACGAGGGTGTTCTGGGTGCAACATTTGACACCCCCTCTGTTGTTGTGGAGAGGACAGGAAGGCAGTAGATCTCTAACATCTCCTGATATTGTAAGCCTAAATTCTGATAAGGGAGGTGATTTTAGAAATAAGGCCTTGAGGAACTTAATACAATTCTCTCCTCCAGTTCTTGAAACATCATGGTTTCTCTGGCTCTTGATAGCTGGAAGTCATCTTAGTCATCTTGTCATCAAACAGTTCACTGCCCACAAGAGGCCCAACACCACACAGACAATTAGTGATGGAGTGAGAACCAGAACCCAAGACATTATTGTATTTAATCAGAAGTATGCTAGTGTTTGCTACGTAAGTGTTACATTATACGAATTGATAGGCAATGTGGAAACAAAAATATTTCAGTGAGTCTCTACAAGGAGGTTGTGGGTAAACACAGACTATAATAAATGACGGTAAAACAACTTTTTCATAAGAAATCTTTCATTATCCCAAGGTCATAAAGATATTCTTCTAAATTAATTTCTAGAAGTTCTATTGATGTAATTACTGTGAAGCTAAAGTGTTTCCCCTCTGATTAAAAACTTTTTGAGGATAGAAACACATATTCAGAAATGTGTATTCTGTGTACTTTGTGAAGTCATATCAAATTGGAATTCGTCATCAGCAGATTCCACTATATAATCTTGGGGAGTAAAAGAAAGAAATGTTAATTAATTTAAATAGTATTTTCAGTCTTCCTATTATGCCAGTCAATAAATTGATTTATGACTGTGTAAATGTGAGGTAGACTACATCAAACTAGTACCCTTCAGTCAATCTTAGTTCCCTTGTAATTGTCTGAGTGTGAACATCTCAATATGGAGTATATGAACTTAATGTTTGATGATGTGAATTCTATGTTTAACGTGGCTTATGAAGCAAAACAACCACTTATTCTGTGTTTAGTGTGAGGTTTTTTTTCTGATGCTCTATATTGAGTAATTGAAAAATATATTCTGAGGTGTTTTAAGATTAACATTCAATTAGAGTTACAAATGACCAAATCTAGCTATTATTAAAGATTTTAAATTCAGATTATAGCTTTTTATCTATAAGTTCTAGTAGACTGTACAATTTTTAACAAGCCTTTGAGTAATATTTGATTTTATATGCAAAAGCTGTTAATTAACATACTAAAAAGGAAATAAGATATTAATAGTTTATCAGATAAAGTTTAGTATGTTTGTAAGAGTTAAGTTATCTGCTATAAAAAATCTAAAGTATTCAACTAATGCTCAAAGATAAAAAATAGGTTTTTAAATATGTTCTATTTTCTATTTTCTTAAGTATTTCAATAATATATATAATCTTCAAAGTATGTCAATTTTACATAAAAAGTCTAAATTATTTTTTTAGCAGCAATGTCTATAATAGCCAAACTATGGAAAAATCTAAATTATTTACTCAGTTACACATCTTAAATCAGAATAAAAGAACTAACTTTAAATAGGTCACACAATTACAAAGAATATCAACATGCATTAGTTCTTTTGACACAAAGAAATGGTACTCTAATTTTTGATTATCTTAAATACTTCTATGCCTACATATTCCTGGATTTAAGAGATACTAACCCACTTATAAAGCAATTATCTTCTAAGCTTACAGCAATTGCTTATTAGTCAGAGGCTTTGACTGGGACAATGGATAGATTCTTATTTGTAAGCATCATGCAACATAGTCTTATTTATTTTCTATACAAGGACTTAATAAATTAGAGAAAAGATTGGTCTCATTGTTGTTATAGTGCACATAACCCATCCAGACCATATAACCCACATTTCTAACATTCTCTAGATTCATGTTACCCATTACCCAGTTTTTCTCTCTGAAATGCCAATGGTACAGTTTTAATCTTTGATTACATTTTGCCTTTATTGACTCTTTAAGATATTTGAAAGAATTTATCCTGCTTTAGATATTTCTGATTTTTACAGAATCTTGTATTTTTTCATATTATTTTGGGCTGATAGGACAACAGAATTCTTATGGCTATAAAATGATACCAGAGCAGTGAGAATTCTATATTTCAAGAGTCTAAAGGAATGTAACAATTCAAATACAATACATAAACCTTTGCATTTAGTTATATTATCTCTTTGGTCTCTTTGTTTGTATCCTGAATTGGGGAAAGATCAGTTGTAAAATACATTTTCAGTGAATTGGAGAAATCTGAATATAGTATTGATATTAGATGCTATTATGAATTAATTGTAATTTTATTGAGTTTAGTAATGGTATTGTGGTTATATGGAAAAGGTCCTTTTATTCTTAGGAAATATATGTTGAAATACTAAAAACCAAATTGTCTAAAACTTAATACCAAATGATGCAAAAATCACCATTACCACAAGAATAGATGGATGGACTGATAAAGAAAATAAACCAAAAATATAAGAAAAATAGTATCTACAAAGTAATACATATTACCTTATATTTATTATCTCCCTTTCTAATGCATAAACTCAGATAGTAAGGACCATGTTTATTTTGTTCACCACTGGATCCACAATGCCCCAGGTCTGAAACTTAGAAATTGCTCTATTAAAAAAAAAAAAGAATAAATATGAGGAAGTGGTGATACAACATGGGGGCTTAAGTGGGTAGGAGAAGAATAAATGAAACAAGATGGGATTGGGAGGGAGACAAACTATAAGTGACTCTTAATCTCACAAAACAAACTGAGGGTTGCTGGGGGGAGGGGGTTTGGGAGAAGGGGGTGGGATTATGGACATTGGGGAGGGTATGTGCTTTGGTGAGTGCTGTGAAGTGTGTAAACCTGGTGATTCACAGACCTTTACCCCTGGGGATAAAAATATATGTTTATAAAAAATAAAAAATTATAAATAAAAAAAATTCAAAAAAATGAATAAATAAAATGAGTGAATTAATTAACAGAGGAATTTCAAATAGTGGGGGTACTAAAAAGGGTGCTCCTTTATTCTTAGGCAAGAACTGACCAGGGTATGAAGTTATCTTTCCATTATCATTATTGGTACCCATGCAAATACTTTCGATTTTTTGGAAGTTATGTTGGTATTCAGCCAGCATATGTCAGCATGGTGTCTCTTCTAATTGGCTGGTTCTTCTGTTGTGCCTTTTCATAAATATTTTGTATATTATCTCTATTAAGAAAGAAACATTTTCATTTAGCAATAATCATACTAACTGCTAATTATTTAGCTAATTACAGGGAAATGGGCATTTACAATAAATAGATAAATTATCATTTTATTATTAATCTGTTATCTTGGTACTTCATGAAAAATGAGGGGAAGTTAATATACTAACATATCTTCAAAGCTGCTTCAGTAGGATAAAATGTACACATACCTTGAAAATGAAACTGGTGAATTATTTTAAAAAAAGGCTTTTAGAGTGACCTAGTTCAATCCGTCAGTACCCCCCCCCAAACTAAGGTGTTAGAATAAATGTTTAAGCTGAACACTGTAGATCATTTAAATTCCATAGATTATTCAAGAAAACCCTCAGCAGAAAGACAAATGAGAGAAGTGGGCAAAGAGAAATAAATGAACAGTGTGTCAGAGAAGATTGGAGAGGGCTTTTCTCTTAGGAACAGCCTTGAGCATTCACGTTTTCTCATGGTATACATCAGCATCTTTAGTCATAAAATTTCTGAATATCTTCTTGATGGCTAAGCATATCTCCTTCTTTGAGGCATTTTTCTGAAAGTACATGGTACATTTTATTCTTTGTTTAGCAAGACAAGGACACTCTATGTTAGAGAGTGTGTATGTACGTAGTAATGGATATTTCTGATGAAAGTTTTTCCACTTTCCTTTTAGTATATCTATTGCCTTTAATGTCTAAGTGGAACATGGAAATAAAGAGCATAGAGTTTCAGTCTAGACACCCCATCAGAAAATATGTCTCTTCATTAAATAGTTGTGGTTTCCAGCACTTTAAAACTGATGATTGTGGAGGGTGAACTAATAATTTCTTTTTCTAGAGGCAAGACCATGTAACACTTTGAGACTTCACTGAGCAGGACAGTTGCCTACCTGTACAAATTCCATGCTTTTTTGCCCCAGTTCTTACCTGGGTCTTATTGGTTGCTTTAACTTAAACTTTGATCTCTGCTAAAATATACATATTTCTTTTCCTCTTTCCCGGGAGCCCTCTACACTATTTCCAGTCATTTAAATATAATGAACTGTTTTTGATCTTTTCTGAGGGGCAGGCTTGGGTGGGTGATACAGAAGCACCAGGACTGAGGTTATGCTCCCTGTAGAAACCAGCAAGCTTGTGCAGAGCAGGTGGCTAATAAATTCGGAGGAGGGCTGACAATGAGAGAATTAGGGCAATCACTGATGCGAAAGGCCCCTTTCATATTTTTAAAATCTGTATGATAAAATGATCAGCTTTAGTTTAGTGGAAAAAAAAATCCATCTTAGCATGATGATTAAACGTATGCAGAGCTGATGTTTGAATTTCCTATCTTTCTTCCCACCTACAACAGTATCATACAGATGGTCTATATATAGGGAATAAAATTAAGGAAGTAAGAAACTGATAAATGATTGAACCCATTTTTTTCTGTAAAAGTTACTTTTTGAGAATAGATAAAAGAACTTTGAACTTGTTCACTTTTTCTCAGGTCACAGGGGTACTATTTAATAAATTGCTTTTCTCAGACACTAAGGGCCACCTTTATTCATCTGAAAAGGTTAATGCAGTTGTTCAAAATGTCCAAGTTTTTCCCAGAGAATAATTTATGTACTAAAAATCTGCTTTATTTTGGAATGCCTATATAATGTAAAAAAAAAAAAAGTGAAGTACAAATTAAAAAGAGGTAGATCTGGCAGTTCATAACTAAAGTAATTTTTTCATTTATATGTATTATTTATATATCCCTACTACCCCATTTAAAATTTTAATACTCCCATTGTTCTACCCCAGAACTTCCTATCCTTCTTTTTGCTCTATTTTTTTTCATAGTGCTTATCACAAATATACTCTATATTTTACTTACAGATTTTCTTTTCTTCTGACTTCCTTACTAGAATGTAGATTCTAGGCAGACAAAAAGTTTTCAGCAGTCCCTCTCGCTGGATAGTACCAGGCATATGTAAACATTCAATAGTATTTAATAAATGAATGCAAGAATAATCTTTATTGATCAAATTTACTAAGTGATTGCCATTTTTCCCTTTGAGGAGAGTAGGTTTGTTTTCTAGAAGGAAATGCCATGTGATAGTTGAGGGTGGTTTCTAGAGTCATTGTGCATCGAATCTTGACTTTAATTCTGGTTATCTGTTTAACCTTGGGCAAGTTAGTTAACATATCTGTGCCTTAGTTTTCTATCCCCAGAGTAAGACAAATAAATTACCTATCTCATGGTTATATGACAGGTATAAAGTGCTTAAAAAAAAAAAACGTGTAGAGAAAGCTTGGGAATGCAAGCTGGTGCAGCCACTCTGGAAAACAGCATGGAAGTTCCTTAAAAAGTTGAAAATAGAGCTACCCTATGACCCAGAAATTGCACTACTGGGTATTTACCCTAAAGATACAAATGTAATGATCCGAAGGGGCACATGCACCCTGTTTATAGCAGCAATGTCCACAATAGCTAAACTATGGAAAGAACCTAGATGCCCATCAACAGATGAATGGATAAAGAAGAGGTAAGATACACACACACACACACACACACACACACACACACACAGGAATACTATGCAGCCATCAAAAGAAATGAAATCTTGTCATTTGCAATGACATGGATGGAAATAGAGGGTATTATGGAAATAGAGGGTATTATGCTGAATGAAATAAGTCAATCAGAGAAAGACAATTATCATATGATCTCCCTGATATAAGGAATTTGAAAGGCAGAGTGGGGGGGTTGGGAGATAATGCAGGAAAAAAAATGAAGGAAGATGGGATCGGAGGGAGACAAACCATGAGAGACTCTTAATCTCACAAAACAAACTGGGAGTTGCTGGGGGGAGGGGGTAATGGAGAGGGTGGTTGGGATATGGACATTGGGGAAAGTGTGTGATATGGTGAGTGCTGTGAAGTGTGTAAGCCTGAAGATTCACAGACCTGTATCCCTGGACCAAATAATACATTATTCGTTAATAAAATAATAAATTTTAAAAAAACACATTGTGGTACATGATCAGTTCTTAAAACTCACTAGTATTACCATTAAGCCAATCTGTGAAAACAATAATATCTTTATGGCCCTCATTGCCTAAGTGATATAGTCATGACAATTATGTAGATCTTACGAATATTTTGCCTTAATCATCAGAATTGTTTAGGTAAAGGCATATGTGATGTATATGTTATTAATATAATTTACTCTCTGAAGATTACAGAACATTTATTTTATTTATTTGACATACTCCAGTTAAACCAAACAGAATAGTGTAATCATTACAAAGGTCAAGCTTGGTTTTGAATTTTACTCTATCATTTTCTAGATCTGTGACCCTGAACAAGTCAATGAAAAACTTAAGGCTTCAGTTTCCACATCTGTAACATGGGTAAAAAAATAAATTTATGATGGTGGTTGAATACTAAATATAGCACAATGCCTGGCAAATAACAGATCTTGGTAAAAGGAAGGTCAAAATAAGACAATCAAATATGCAAAACTAGAGAGCGGTGCTTATGACAGAACCATATCAACTTACATAAAATTGAGAATTGAAAATGAAATTACATTCTTCTGACTCGTTCAATCTTAAGCAAATAAAACAGAATTTATATTTTAGAAGAAATTACCATTTTTAATTTTTTTTTTAATTTTTTTTTTTTTTTTTTTTTTTTTTGTCAGAGAGAGAGAGAGCACAGGCAGACAGAGTGGCAGACAGAGTCAGAAGGAGAAGCAGGCTCCCTGCGGAGCAAGGAGCCCGATGTGGGACTCGATCCCAGGACGCCGGGATCATGACCTGAGCCGAAGGCAGCTGCTTAACCAACTGAGCCACCCAGGCGTCCCAAGAAATTACCATTTTTAAAAAGAAAATTTAATATGAGAAACTTGGACATATTTGACAGCAAATAACTTGGCCCATGATTTTCTTTGAATTGCCACATATAAAACACAGAACCTTTTAGTGCCAGTTTAAGAGATGGGAGTGTCTCTTTTTATACCTTAGGATTAATACTCCTAAATTCCTTAAAATTCAGTGTTGTGGACCTAACTCTCCTCTCCCTCCTTTATCCCCATCCATTTAAATTTATGAAGATACAAAGCTAAGAAACTCATGCAAAAACCTTGTGCACAATTTCTCCATTTTTTTTTTTTTTTATCTAAGAACTTGTTATGAATGTTTTAGATTATTGGTTGTGTTAGGCAGTCCTGCATACCATTGTCAGCACTGAAGTTGGGGCACTGGTTGTTGCACTTAGCTATGGTAGAGAAGATGAGAGATACCTTTGCTCAAACAGAGTCTGCTGGAGCCATGATGGGACAGCAAACACAACACATCCCACCAGAATGGACAATGAAAATTGGGTTCTACTTTGTGATGCGAAGCTCAACTAAGCTTTTATAACCAGACCAGGACTGGAGTATGCATGTCTAGAATTATAGCTGCCTAGGAACTAGGGTGCTTGAGCAAACAGGACTTTATGCTTTAGTGAATGTAAAGAGTCTCAAAATTGTCCCAAATCCCAGGCAATTCCATTTCAGAAAGAACTTTAGGACCTGTGGCAAGATAACATTTCAAAGCTTGCCTCTGTGAGATGATGTTCCGGGTCTCTGTGTGCAGGGGAAATGATGAGATGAGATGGAGGGTGGGAAGTTTGCATGCTAATAGTTCATCATTTTGTTCTAAATTGCAGGTGGAATATAAAGAGCCTCTCCAAGTATTGATATGTGTTATAGGGATCAAAATGTGGATACCTACACAAGAGATGGGGATGTCCTTTAAGAATCTCCTGCTTGATGTACCTTAATATTAACACACAGATCAGTACAAACATCATGATAAATATAATGTCACCCAACTGCACAGAGCTGTTACTAGAACATGGACACCTTGGTGTTGAGCAGTCTAGCTCCAGAACATGTGGCTTTGCCAAAGAAGCACAGGCCCTGTCACTGTCTCTTTTTATTGGATGTACTTGAGAAAGTATCACTTGCATTTCAATATGTGGTGACTCTGAAACTAGTATTTCAGTGTGTTCTGTATGTCCACACTATGCTATGTTCTTTTTTATCCTCCCTGTTTTTTGAAAAAATTTTCTCTTATGTTCAATTAGCCAACATCATTAGTTTTTGATGTAGTGTTCAATGATTCATTGGTTGCATATAATGCTCAGTGCTCTTCACCACACATGTCCTCCTAATGCCCATCACCAGGTTACCCCGTCCCCCCACTCTCCTCTCTTTTGTAATGCTCAATTTGTTTCCCAGTGTCCAGAGTCTCTCATGGTTTGTCTCCCTCTTCATTTTCTTTCCATTCAGTTGTCCTTCCCTTTCTCTGTGGTCCTCTGTGCTATTCCTTGTGTTCCACATATGAGTAAAACCATACGATAATTGTCTTTCTCTGCCTGGCTTATTTCACTTAGCATAATCTCCTCCAGTTCCATCCCTGTCAGTGCAAATGGTGGGTATTCATTCTTTCTCATGGTTCCAGTGTATATATGAACCACATCTTCTTTATCTGTTCATGTGTTAAAGGGCATCTTGGCTCTTTCCACAGTTTGGCTATTGTGAACATTGCTGCTATGAATGTTGGGGTGCAGGTGCTGTATTGTTTATGCACTTACAGTTTCTAGTCTTGCAATCATCATCCTGATTTTTAAATGACAAATACAGAGAATGACTAGGGGGTGCTTGAATCCATATCTGGTGAAATAAAAATCAATGTATATTCTGTTGACTCAAACTTCTTTCTATCTCTATCTTTTTTTCATCAAAAAATATTTATGAAAGGTTTTAATCTTCACAACAGTGCTGCCACCACTATTGGTAGGCTGTTTCAAATAGCATAAGTTTCTCAACCATTTTTGGTATCCAGTTTAGATGTAGCAATAATTCCCACAGTTTTCATAATGAGGGACTTTTCTCCATTAAAAAAAATAATTTTCTTCCTCATAATGCCTGTATTATAAAAATCTAAGCAGATCTTTACCACATAAGAATTTGTTTATCCATTTCGGATGAAAATATCTATTAAAAATCTGTTAATTAATAGGATGCCTGGATGGCTCAGTTAGTTAAGGGTCAGACTCTTGATTTTGGTTCAGGTCATGATCTCTGGGTCATGAGATCAAGTCCTGTGCTGGGCTCTGTGCTGGGCATGAAGCCTGCTTAAGATTCTCTCCTAGTCTCTCTCTTCCCCTCCTCCTGCTTTCTGCTTGTACTCTTTCTCTCTCTCTAATTTAAAAAAAAAAAAAAAGCAAAAAGATTTATTAATTCATAAACTTAAAGAAAAATAACTGATAACTAATGATAAATAACAACAAAAATAATGCTGAATTTATTTAATAAGAGATGATATTTAGGTAGTGTGAACAGCAAATGTTACTAGAAAGACCTGGAGTTGAAATCTGGTTTCTCCATGTATTTTCCATGCCACTTAAACTTCCTGAGACTTATTTGTCTCTCTCTATATATATGGAATAATAAATGCAATCTCATCCAGCTATTATAAGGAATATGAATTGGAGACAATAGGCAAATGATCTGGCTCACAGTGTCTTCTTCATGCAAAGTGTCCAAATGGTAAATGTTATTTTTCTCCTATGAAAGAATATAAAAGCTAGAAAGTGTTTCAGAATAAAAATCACTCATCAATGAAAATTCTTGACTCTGTGAATCCTAAGGGATGGATCCACACCGCTCTATCTAATCTAGAAATGTCTATTTTTCTAGATCAGGAGACAACAGTATGAGTCTAGAGTCTCCAAAGCCTTGAGGGAATCCATGGGAGCGATCATGAGAAGGCATATGTGTACTATCTGAGAAGGGTAGGGTGTATACTAAGTTTGTGTGGGATGGATCTACTGCTCAAAACAAGCTGGTACCTTCCCTACTAGTATTCCAAAGTCTCCAAAAGAGCAAGGATTTCTTGTCTATTTGAAGTGCCTTGAGGAACTAGACAATGATGTTATAGATAAGGCCAAGAGAGCCCAGGATCTGGGTCAGCCATTTCTGTGAAATTTTAGTTTACTGAATGTCCTAGGGAATCAGAAGTAACCAGATATATGGCTGTTCTCCCAAAAGTCATGAGGCTGGTACCTGAATAGCATAGTTATAATGCTGAAGGAAGGAAGCCCCTGTTGAATATTTTTTCTGTCTATTTTTGAGAGTAAACTCATGCCTTCCTTTCCCACATCCTTACCAAAGTGACTTTGTTCACCATAAACTTGTTATACTAAAATGATGGTTCAAAAGCAAAATATATTTCCTTCCTTTTGTTAAAGACTTGATTAATCATCTAAGGGCAGATCTTTAAGGGAAGCTAAAATACCATCCCCCCCAACCCCAACCTTTTAAAATGCACTAAATTATTTGAGTAAACCATTTACAATTTTCTTTTCTTTTTGCTTTTTATACACAGACCAAAACCACCAACCAAATGATGATTTTTTTTTTTTTCAGTGCACAAATTGCACTGAAACTAAATTGGGTGCTTTTGGAAGATGTTTTAACTTTATCTAGCCAAAAAAAGGGCATGTGGGGGAAAAAAAAACACCAGACTGACTGGTGTTTAATTATCAAAGCCAGTTTATATTTGTTTGTTCAACACAAAATGACAATTTAAAAAATCACTTTCCATTACTTTCTCTTAAGAATTCAAGGTGCTCATTTATCTGTATAATCAGTCTTATATACTCACCAATGATGAGTCATTGATGGAAGGATGATGTCAGTTCACACATAGTATTTTTCTATTCTTCCTTTTGCTTTAGCCCGGTATTTCTGGGGAAAAAAAAAAAAAAAAAGCAAATGATACACACAACACTGATTTTGAGAAGCAGCACTAGTCTAGAATTCCTTTGTTGAGGGGAAATTTTTCCTGACATTGTTTAACTATTAATTGTATAGAGAATTCTTTGAGAATCAAGTATTGAGTGTTAAATCCCTCTTAATTATATTGGTATTTTAAAGTGCAAAATTGTCTCTACATTGATCAGTTTGTCTAGATATGTTGTTCTAATCTGTTAAATATTTGGTTTGAGTTCTTATTTATAATACATTTTCTTTTGCAAGCTTTATGACTTATATCTTAGTTCTTCCACTAGAACAGTCTGGATTTGTCACCCTTAGCAAACTGACACCAAAGAATGGGAGCAATTTACAAATATTGTCACCAAAATGTCTGCCTCGTTTCTGATAATTATTTCTCATAATCCTCAGACTTTAAATGAGCTTTGCCTGCATGGAGATAGCCTGCCAGTCTCTTATCCAACCGTGAGTTCAGATCAACCTCAGTCTTTCTAGCAAGAAGGAGTGAAAGCTGGTGATGTACACATGATAAGAACTCTTTTCTAGGTTTTGCAATGGAACGAATATGGTTGCTGTTGCTTCTAGCAATTGGAGTGCTTCTTGGGTCTGCTCAGTTTAATGGCTACAACTGTGATGCCAACCTCCACAGCAGATTTCCTGGTAAGTCTGAACCTAATCCTTTCTCTAATTGCAGCTGCAAAGAGTGATTATGTTTGAATAGTAAGGCCCTTAAATACATATGGAAAATGGAGGGAAGTGATATCCATCTACATTAAGTGGATATTAACAAGTGGCAAATGACAAAAGACATTTTTCTGGAGTTGTAATTTATATCCAGATTAACATACAAAGTGTTCATCATAGTTAATATTATTATAATGGCTGCTCACAAATGTGAGAAATATCGGTTATTGGGTGATAGAATTGGGAGAAGCTAATTTCATCAAAACTTGCTTAATTAATGCCCTTTTTATCCCCCTCATAAGTTAATCCAGACATTCAAAACAACCCTTATATGCTAACAGTTTTACTTAGGAATAATACTTAAGAAAATGATTGTGGGCGCCTGGGTGGCTCAGTGGGTTAAGCCGCTGCCTTCGGCTCAGGTCATGATCTCAGGGTCCTGGGATCAAGGCCCGCATTGGGCTCTCTGCTCAGTGGGGAGCCTGCTTCCCTCTCTCTCTCTCTGCCTGCCTCTCTGTCTACTTGTGATCTCTCTGTCAAATAAATAAATAAAATCTTTTAAAAAAAAAGGAAAATGATTGTGAGATATTGTGCATTACTCAAAAATATTATTTCAATGGTGTGTTGGTCATTTCCAAAGCACACAGACCAACTTGAGGATAATGGCCCAGCAACCATCAATGTTGTGGACAGACAGGAGATTTTGACCAGATTGATGGACATGTCCTACAGGTTCCTACAATCTGCACTCAGTGAGAAGTAATTCAGTGTTTCATTTAACTATTCATCATTTTATGTCAGCTAAAGTTATAGATTCACAGATAAACATTTACAAAATAAAGATTATATATTCTGGAATCATTTTTCCAAGTTTGCCATGCAAACTGAAATACTTCCGGTCATGTTTTACATTTTCTAAACCTGCCAGTACTCCTATGTTTGGAACATGCCGGAGCAACAACAGACTTGCATAGAGTAATCACTAGGTAGTTATGTTGTTGATGTGGGATTTCTAATTCACCTGAAATGAGGTAATCTGTATCTCCAGAATAAAGATCCAAGTATGTAGGAATGCATTCAAGAACCCAAGTGCTTGGCAGGTTAAGTACAACCTGGAGGTCAGGATGGGGAATGTCTAAAGGTAAGTCTAGCAAGGTGTTCTAAGGCAGGGATGTTAACGATTTTGAGTACCACAAAGGAGGGCTTTTAAAAATTATTTTTTGCTATGGAAAATTCAAATATATACAGAAGTAGACAGGAGTAAAACAAGCATTTGTACTGATCACCCAACTTCATCAATTATCAACACATACATTTTGCTTCATCTCTCTCTTCTTACCAACTCTCTCTCTGGAATAATTTAAAGTAAATTCATTATTCATGTTTCAGAAGTGTATCTTATGGAAAAGAACTTAAAATATTTATAATTCATGTATATGTCTAATAAAGTTAATGATAATTCCTTAATATATCATCTAATACTCAGCTAAGTTGCCTCTAATACATCCCCATGGTCCATTTATTGACATGTGTCTTTAGTCTATTTTAATTTATAGTAGTTTTATGTCCCTTGCTTTTCTAAAATGTTAAGAAATGTGGTCATTTGTTTTATGGAATTTTGGCTTAAATCTGGTTGATGTAGCTCTGGCATGTCATTTTACGTGCTCCTCTTTTCCCATACACCCTATAAACTAATTAGGGCTAGAAGTTTGAGTAAATTCAAGTTTGGTTATTTTGCCAAGAAGACTTTGTGAGTTATTCATGTGAAGTATTTTGTCTTTGATCTATAGGCAATGAAGACCCATTGTGTCCTTCTAAATATATTATTTGAAGGATCTGACCTGGTCACATTTTGTTTTAGAAAGCCAACTTTGGGAAAAGTGAAAGAATCAAGTTAGAAGAATCTAGAGGCAGAGAGAAATGTCATGAAGGCAGGTCTGTGGGAGCAGCAGAATGAGACAGCTCTTAGAGATATGTTGATGGTGGAATCGACAGAGCTTGAGAGCTGGTTCAGTTGGGGAGGTAAAAGAGAAGATGATGTTCATGTCTTAGACGATGTTTTGAATTCAGATAACTGGGTGGTGATATTGCCAACTAACACCAAAAGTATAGGACATTTGCATGTTTTAGAAAAAAGTTTGGGTTTGAAAATAATGAGTTTGAGGAGTTTCTAGAACTTCTAATGGCAGCCTCTATCGAGTAGTAGAAAAAAATGGACCTGGGTCTAAGGAGAGAGGTTGGAACCAAAGATAGCTATGTAGGAGCTGAATCCCTGTTGAGTAAGTAATGAGTGGGGAATAGGAAAATAAAAGGTAAGAAAATAGACTATTATTTTAGATAACATTGGTGATGAAGGAAAGAGGAGTAACCTGAGCCAGCAACTAAAATACGAAGAGAGGATTTGGGGATTAGAGAACTTGAGGCCATTTAGTATACACGAGTAAAGGGAAAGTATTCAGAGATTGGGAATAGCAATAGAGAAAGAACTGATGTGATGAGGAAAGAAAATATGGAAGAGAGCATAGATGCAGGTGGAGGAGTTAACCTGGGGAAATTGGTAATACTTTCTCTAGGAGAGAGGGAGAAATAAAAGACACAGAGAAGTTAAGGGGTGCTCATTGTGACATGGGAGGCAGAGGCAGAGACCCACTGGAGAGTGAGGGCCCAGGGGCCTGGTTGGAGCCAGAGAAAGTAGTCAAGCTGTCCCCTATTATGTGCAGAAAAGAAAGTTAAATGTAAAAAGATTGTTCAGCAAAGAGGATCTACCTGATCTTGTACTTAATACTTGTAAAGGTAAATAAAACATGTAAATGAGCCAGGAAGAGGCTAAGACAGGATAAGGAAGTATTTTTCATATAGAAAATTTAAAAATTATGTTAAAACACTCATTTATAATGGTGCCCACCAACCACCTGCATTAAAATCACCTGGGATAGTTGTTAAAAGTGTTTTACCCCAAATCTATTTACTTCACTGTTTTACACCAAAAATGTAGTGTCCAAATCTCTGATAGTGGTGTATTTTAAATCCTGAGGATGAGTCTAATGCATATTTATGGTTGGGAAAAACTGACACATTGTATACTATTATTTTCTTTAGCCCATTATTCCAACTAAAAACATAGTCATGTGTTAGGGGAATAAAATTAAAGACAAAATCTTCCCGCCATCCAAAAATGCTCTCTGCGAGGAGAGTAGAGACAAAATCACTTATCATCCAATAAGCATTAAACCAGAATGTGAGGCTTATCATAAACAATCCATCAGGAGAGTGCAAAGACAGAAAGAAACCTTACCCTTTTATGTAGCCAAGCAGATGCAACACATCACATATGTTTTCAAGATAAACAATAACTAGTCCTCCAATAAGAGGACTTGACAGCACCATTTGTTACATATAGTTCATTCTAAATATACCTGGTAATTGCGATGACCATCTGTGTTAGCATATTGGCTTTATCTAGAGGAAAAATAAACTCCTATCTTTACAAAAGGAAGTCCTTTTGTAATTTGGAGCCATGCTGCCTCGAAGGGAGGCTAACACCCACCCACCTACAGATATAGGGGGCGCTATTTTTCTTGATGTTTACATTTTCAAGAGATGGTTCCCTGATCCTTGAGAAACATTCCTGGGTCATAAAGCTGATAGCAGGCCTATCTAATCTTCAGAGGATTTATATACTTAGGATTACAAGTTTTCTAAGTACAAGTATTCAGAATTACAAGTTTTCTGATGTAAATGATTTAAGAAAAGGGAGGGAGAAGTTTCTTCCTTTATTTTAAACAGAGAGAAGGAAACCTCTTTTTTTTTTTTTTTTTTTTTTTAGATTTTTTAAAATTTATTTGACACATCACAAGTAGGCAGGGAGGCAGGCAGAGAGAGAGGGGGAAGCAGGCTCCGTGCTGAGCAGAGAACCTGATGTGGGCTCTGTCCTAGGACCCTGAGATCATGACCTGAGCCAAAGGCAGAGGCTTAACCCACTGAGCCACCCAGGTGCCCCTAAACCTCTCAATTTGTGTTTGTCCTTATACATGTTAAAACTTCTAGAATTGTTCAGCTTAGAGAACAAATATCCAGACTTTCTAAATGTACATGCACGGGCATGCACTCACATGTGTACACGTATTATGCACACACATATTATTGCAATGAAAAATCTATATTAAAGAAGTCTAAGATCTGGAGAATTCAGAAGTCCCAGGAGAGGCTTTAAGTTTATATGGGTATTATTTTCAAGTAAGCCTATTTTTGCAGGTCATTTGCAGAAGACTAGAATGAGCAAATAAAGCATAAAGGTTAATTGCTTACTCCCCTCTTGACTTGTGGCTTCTCTTTCACATCAGGATCACCCTTGATGTCATCAGGAATTCCACAAGCTGCTTAGATACTAAGCAATGGGGTAGAATGAGAATGAGTTTGGCAAAGGAGAGGGACTATCTAAATGCAAAGTAATGTTAATAATGATGAAAGTAATCATCTCACCCTATCTGACCTTTGCTGTTTCATGACATTAGAACTATTTTCTTTAATTTCCATGGCATTTATCCTTGGGCTAAGGGAACTGCCATGGTTTAATTCATTTTAAATTTAAAGGGACCCCATTTAATTTTAAAGGTAGTTAACTCTTGGCTATCCAAGCTGATAGTAGGGGACAGACTTATACCCCACTGACATTATGGTAACGCTCTTCCCAGAATAAAACTCAAATCAATCTAAAAGTTGACTTTTAGAGTACCACAGAATTATTTAGCTTAAATTAGATATATGGATAAATGCATTTGGCCTCTGTGACCGACAAATACATTTCTGGAACTACCCCACCTTTTGGAAGGTGGTAGCATATAAGGGTTAGCCTCTAAGAAGTCTTTAATAATAAAGGCACCATCGAGGAAAAATGGGGCTTATAGCACCAGAAACTGTGGCTCGGCGCTCTCTTATAGTGAACTAACCACTCATGGGAAACTGAATATATCAGTGTTACACAATTTGTCATTTTGATTTCTACTTAAAACAACACTAATAAGGAAGAAAACAATGGGTTCCATATTTTTTTTTAATTTATAATTTTTAATTTTTTTTTATAAACATGTATTTTTATCCCCAGGGGTACACGTCTGTGAATCACCAGATTTACACACTTCACAGCACTCACCAAAGCACATACCCTCCCCAATGTCCATAACCCCACCCCCCCTTCTCCCAACCCCCCTCCCCTCAGCAACCCTCAGTTTGTTTTGTGAGATTAAGAGTCACTTATGGTTTGTCTCCCTCCCAATCCCATCTTGTTTATATTGAGTGAAATGCACATTACTAATTCTTTCTTGTAGTCCTTATGACAAACCTATAAAATCTTTTAACATCATTTTACAATGGGGAAATTGAGGATTAGCATCGTTTAATATTGCAAAGCTAGAAATTGACAGAGATATAAAACTAAGACCCTTTCCATCAAATCATGATGCCTTAAAGTGAATACTAAGTTTAAAAGAATCAAAGTGGGAATTATCACATCAAACAATCTGAAAAATCACATAATAGGGAAAATTGTTTAGCCTTTTAAGTACTTGCTTGACTAAGGAAATCTTTTTTTCCAGTGATATTTATTAATATTTCAGTAAACATAAGTGTTTTACAGGAGATAAAATTAAGAATCACCAATTTAATTGAATTTATGAGTGGGTCAAGCAAAATGAACTCTCTAATCTTGTGTTAGGTTCTGCTTGACCATTGCATTATCCTGTGCCCGAAGTAAAAGTGGTTAATGGAATAATTATTCAAGGGAATATGTTTTGGACTTTCTGTGATAAGAAAGGCCTACTCTCCTGCCTTCCCATGTAGTAGTAGTGTTTTGGTCTCCAAGCTGTCCAGAGGATGCCTGCTTTCTGCCTTGCACCTGTGACTGCCATTACAAGACCACATGAAGCAGAAGAACTGATCTAGGCAGCGATTGCTGATCACTTCCTGATTAATCTAAGTGATAAAATGCAGTGGCAGGAAGAATAATTAGTCACAGGTTCAGTGGCTTAGTAATTCAGAGTCCATACCCTTCTTTATTTCAATAAAGAATTTCTTTATTGCATGAATTTTTCACTTCCTCTGCTTGTGCATGTAAAATCCATATGCTTTTTCCTGCCGGAAAGAGATGACCAATCTCTTCTGGTTCCAAAGAATGTAGAGCAGATAGTAATGAATGTAAGTCTGCAAAACTTGCCTCAGACTGCATATGAATTTCCTGCAGCACTAGAAACAACAGCTTGTATTTGCTAATGAGAAACAGATGTGAAAAACCAAGGTGGCAAGAAACCTGGTCCATGTAGAAAGGGAACTCGAATTCCTAATCTACCTTCAATTTTCCATCAGCTGCTGGTGTTTTGTGTGGATGAAATATCACCACCTCTTTGGGACTTCTTGCTCATTTAGCACCCAAATCTCAATATTGTATAAAATCTTGTTGAGAAGAAAATCAACTTAAAAAATGAGTTAAAACAATGAACATAGCATCTGTTCTCTAAGCAATTTTTAGTTTATATAATGCCAAATATTTCTTCCCTCATTTTACAGAGTCAGAAATGGAAGTGATATACAAATTACTCATAATCTGCTAAAATGGCACAAATTAGTTTTGGAATGTCTATTGCAGTTCAGGAAGTAAATTCTTTCCAGGTGAGATTTCTATGGCACTACAAAGCAGTGTACTCTTCAGTATAGTAAAGGCTCCTCCTGCTATATGTAATAGGCTTTGGCTCACACAATCAGTTTCAACCCAATGCTACTTCGAAGGGCTTGTAATCCAACCCATGAACAGAGGTGGAGTCATATTCACAGTGTCACCTGCATCTGCATCTGTGTCTGACCTGCACAGAGCCTCCATCTGCTCACAACAGATATCCACCCCCACCCCAGGTCTCCTTTGGTTTGGGGAGAGTGCCCAGAACATACTTGTCATTTGAGGTGCTCCACTGATTATTGAACTGATGTGGTTTTTGCAATGGGGAGAGGTGGGGAAAGAAGACTGATCCTATTCCCAGCTTTGTTTCACACACCGCCACCTGAGCACTAAGATAGATTCTTTTTGGACTCAGGCTCACAAAGTTTTTTTATGAGCCCTCTTTCACTGAGATTCAAAACCAGTTGGTTTCTCAGGCACAGAAAGGAGTCAGGATTCATCGCCTTCCCGCTTCCTCCTCCCCTTCTCTCTCCCTCTTCCCCCTCTTCCTACCTCTCATCCTTCCTCATCCAAACTTTTTCTTGTCAGCATGGAAATCGTACAAATAGGCATTTGGTGGGTGTGCTTAATCCTACCAGATAGAATCCACCCTAAGGGTTAGATTCTGCCCCACGTATATAGGTGTTACTAAGCAGTTCAAGTGACTAAAAGACTTGCAATATTGGTATCACCTAGGGGCTTGTGAGAAACACACAAATCAGCCCCCGCCCGCCGAGATCTCCTGAATCAGAATCTGCACTTTAATAGGATTCTCTGATAATACATATGCTCAGTAAATCATAAGAAGGTTTGAGGGTGCCTGGGTGGCTCAGTGGGTTAAGCCGCTGCCTTCGGCTCAGGTCATGATCTCAGGGTCCTGGGATTGAGTCCTGCATTGGGCTCTCTGCTTAGCAGGGATCTTGCTTCCCTCCCTCTCTCTCTCTGCCTGCCTCTCTGTCTACTTGTGATCTCTCTCTCTGTGTCAAATAAATAGATACAATCTTAAAAAAAAAAAAAAGAAAAAAATAACTGTTGGTTTGAGAATGGTGCTCATGATGTCTTCCTAAATTTGTGTTGCTACATAGCCATACTGTGTATGTCAAGTCCAGGTGGCTGTCAAGCACTTGCTCACTATTGGTGACAACAGGAATCAGCAAATCTATCACTGTTAAGGGAAAATAATTTAAAAAAATCATTATTAGAAATGAGGCAAGATAATTAGTTACCAAGACTAATGCATTTTAAAAGGTTAAATACCTAAACAAAAATAGAAAAAATCTATTAATTTCATATTCTTTAATGGGTTGAATTTTCTCAATTGGAAGTCAGAAAATATGTGACATTAAAGATATTGATGTCTGACTAAAACTCTGAAAACAGTAATCATCTCAGGCACTTGGCAGAGTACAGATAGGAAATATGAGTTCTGGATGAACAGTCAGGATGACACTGTATTAATTGCACACATATTTTCTTTGTGAATCTTGGAACTTATTATTAACCATTACAAACCAGGTATGCTGTTTGTGAAGGAATTGAACTAAGCATGGTTTTTTTTTTTAATATTTTATTTATTTATTTGATAGAGATCACAAGTAGGCAGAAGCAGGCAGAGAGAGAGAAAGGGGGAAGCAGGTTCCCTGCCCAGCAGAATGACCCATTCAGGGCTTGATTCCAGGATCCTGGGATCATGACCTGAGGCAAAGGCAGAGGCTTTAACCCACAGAGCCACCCTCGTGCCCTGACCTAAGCATGTTTTAATAGACATTTGATGCATATTTGTTAGGTACCTGGGGAAATCCAGAGCTTTCAATGAGATCATAATCTACTGGGAAAGCAAATATCCACTCCCAGACATAATGTAAGCAGGTCAGTAGCCTCACAGTTAAAGGAATGCATGATAGAGTCCTTCCCCTGAGAGATGAGGGAAAGTCTCATTAAGTGGACAACTTAGATATTATTTTTCTCTTCTCAGCTCATCTCTCTTCTTCAATGCCGTCATGAGTATTTCATCTATTATTATTGTTTATTAGTGATACATTGAGTATTTAGTGATTCTCAAATTTATGTTTTCTGTTCTTTGCTATACTCCAAATATTAGAATTATATTTCTGACTACCTGTTGAACATGTCTCCTCTTTTTCGTTCCTGTGTTCCTATCCCAGGGAATGACCTAGTCACCCACTAAAGCTAGAAATCTGAGTATCAGTTTGACATCTATCTCTCTCTTCATGCCATCATCTGATCAATTTCTCTTAAGTTAGTCCATTAGAATGACTT
The DNA here is from genome assembly GCF_011764305.1 of Mustela putorius furo. Taxonomy (NCBI): domain Eukaryota; kingdom Metazoa; phylum Chordata; class Mammalia; order Carnivora; family Mustelidae; genus Mustela; species Mustela putorius. Next base: position 28,784,867 of record NW_025421987.1, read on the forward strand.
CATTTCTATGGATGGGTGGTTGGATGCAATCTCCACACCAACATGGGACTCAAAGTCCTGATCCCAAGATCAAGAGTCACATGCTCCTCTGACTGAGCAGCCAGGTACCCAGGAACGGTTTCATTTCTTCTCAATGGTCCCTTCCAAACAGCTCTCTCTTATAGAGGCATGGTTGTATACAACATGTAAGTGAATCTCTGTCATGTCTTTATCAGGCTGCTCTATAATTACCTAATTTTTCTGCCTCCTCTAATCAAACATGAACATCATGAAGTAAAGTAGTGTTCTCAATGCCCTTATCTTCAGAGTCTAGCAAAGAGCCTTAATATGTATACAATAAGTAGTTTTAAAAAGTTCGTTTTTGACATGAAGTAGCATATAGTTTAGATCTTGAAAATAAATAGGAACAATAGGTTCTAGCTTGTATAAAACTGATGGAATTGATTTTATCTTAAAGATTTTTATTTATTTACTTATTTCAGACAGAGGGAGAGAGAGAGAGAGAGAGAGAGAGAGAGAGAGCATGAACAGGGAGAGGGGCAGAGGGAAAAGCAGATGCCCAGCTGAGCAGCAAATCCAACATGGGGCTTGATTCCAGGACCCTGGGATAATGACCTAAGCCAAAGGCAGATGCTTAACAGACTGTGCCACACTGGTTCACCACTGATTTTGTCTTAAACTCCTGTGCACCCTGTCTTTTTTTTTTTTTTTTTAATGCATTGACCCCAAAGTTACTGATTTCCATGTGAAGATTTTTCTATTTTCAGACAGTGAAAGAATATTTTTGAGCCACTGCTCTGTGGGGCTGAGTAATAGCCTACAGTTCAAATTTTTTTGAGGTGTCACCATGTTTGTATCAGAATATGTGTATGCAGATTATATGAGTAATGTATTGCTCGGTGCTCTTATTATGCTTGGTAATAATTAGAGAATGTTAGAATAAATATGCTGATGTTAATGAAAGTAAATGTAGATCTCAAAGTTAACAGTATTGAGATGAGATGAAGATCAGTCAGTCTATCAAAAGCTGGGGATCTTTAGTCTCATCTGGATGCCATTGGATTTAAGCTAGTTGAGTGTGGAATTGTTGAGGAAAAAGAAGAAAGTTAGATATACTTGTTAGATATATGAATGATATGTTGCAAATATATTGTCAGTAATTGTGTCTAAAGGGAAATTATAGTTAGGTGTTGTAGGAATTGAACTTTATTGGGAATGAAGAAACAGAATGAGGTTTTTATTCATATATATAGAATTAGATTCATCCCTTCTTTATACCCATTTATATGGTGATAATACTCTAAGAGCTCTAAGTTTGGACACTTTTTTTCTCTATGTGGTGAGATAGATGGTTGATAGTGTGACAGGATATTTAAAATTTGCATAATTTAAGAAAGTTGAGACAAACTCATGGCCCGATTGATTGGAGAGGGAAGTACAGAGCATTTCTTTATTTTTACCTTGATTTGATTTAATACTGTATTTTTTTTTATTCTTATGAAAAACTTCAGCCTGGTTAAAATATCATAGGTGGGGACTGGAGTAGTGCATTTGGTTGGGCATCTGACTCATGGTTTTGGCTGAAGTTATGACCTTGGGGTTGTGGAATGGAGTCCCACCTTAGACTCAGTCCTCAGTCTGCTTAACGACTCTATTCCCCTTTTCCTGTGCCTCTCCCCACTGTTCTCTCTCTCTCTCTCTCAAATAAGTAAACAACTCTTTAAAAATATCAGGGGCAAAATAGCTATTCTGTCAGTATAACCCCACATAAACTCTGTAAGCTGACCTATCATAAACATGCTTAGTATCTTTAAATACAAAACACTAGAAGTAAAAAAAATCTAAAGGTATTTATTCATTGATCTTGTTTTTAACTTGTACTCATTGAGTTGTTTAATACTCAAGTGTTGTTTAAAAGAATATAGCAATTCTGGCCGGAGATTGGACGATAAAAACGTTGAAGAAATTTAGTTGTCGAGAGCAACTGTTACTCACGAACTCTGAAAGAAAACTTCTCTTATTTTGGCAGAAATTGCCCTTTGGCAACTTAAAGTATCTTTTCTCCCACCTCAAAGCCTCACAAATGGAAAAGTTGTGCTGAATGGATGTCTTTAGTATCTACAACTAGGGGAAAATGTGTTTCTCAGAAGTGGTGGTGTAAAGTCTTTAGAAAACTAGGTTAGGATGGATTTGAACAGAGCTCTTTTCTTCTACTGCAAAAAGCCTTTAGCTTGTTATCGTATCTCCTAGTGGGATCAGCTTGTAGCAAATTCAGTTCCATTTCAGGCATTACAAGTCTTCAGTTAAACGCAGAAAACTGAAGAGAGCTCTACATCTGGACAGAGCAATCTTTGCCATTTTATTAAGCTATTCTAAGTATCCACTAATTCCTCTCAAACAAAGGTGACGACGCTGAAGTCTAAGTTGGTTTAAATTGAGGGGAATAATATTTCTCCTTTGTAACATATTAATGATATGTATTCACTTCGATGAATTTGTGATACTCTAAATAATGCAGTGGTACAATTCTCTATTCCACTGGACAGAAAGAGAATTCGTAGTAAATTCACTGGTAGTTAAGAATTTGATCTGACATTGAGGAAGACATTTTGTTACCTTACAGAGACCATTTTTTAAGAAACAGCTTCCTGTGATTTTGCCAGTGTGTTTGTCACTTGCCTCCTTTTCTGCTATTTCCTTCTTTGTATTTTAAATTCTACTGAAAACAGAACCATCCAGTTCTCTATATGTCAATATGTCAAGCCTGGACATATTTCACACTTATGTCGTTATTCACACTCCCCTTTGTGTTATAAAATTTCTACTCCTTTAAATCTCCAATTTACTGATGCTTCAAAACTCAGGTCACGGACATCTTCTCCAAGAGACTGTTCCTAACTAGATCATCTGGGTAGGGTTCATTCTTGGTACCACCCCAAAGCTCTCTGCCTAATCTTTCTGTCAAACTGGGCACCTTTTACAGACTATGATGTGCTGGAGAACAAGTACCACTACTTTGTAAATCCTCTTTGCAGTCTAGTGTTCCAATATTTCATGCAGCTAATTATTTAATTAAATATTCACATCAATGAATATTATAGCTTCCTCCTTTCTGGGACTTTCAGTTTATATAGAAGACAACTAGACAAATACATATATGATTCTAGGGCAATATGACAGCATAATGCAGTGGCATAATTTAGATTTGGGATCAGGGAAGTCTTTGGGGAAAGGACAAGAAATTTGAGACCTGAAGATTGAATAGGAGTTAAGCAGACAAAGACTTGGGGGGAGGAAGAACATCCTAAACAGAGAAAAGAGCACTGATCAAAGGACCTGTACGAATCTCTATTAGGCTTTTCAAAGTACTCACAGCAATTGAGGAATAATTTATATAAAATAATGTTACATATTTGTAGTGATTTTAAGGGTACAGCTTGCGATTTTGACAGGTATATGTAGTGGTGTAACTACTACTCAGATCAAGGCAAAGAACATTTTTATCATCCCACAAATTTTCCTTGATTCCCCTATTCCAGACAGTTCCACCCCTGGAGGTAACAGCTCTTCAGCTTTTCATCACTCAATGTGATGCTTTCAAAGAGCTAAAGAAAGTTCAGTGGGAATGGTAGAGCGATGTGAATGCAGAGGTAAGATGATGGCAGATCATGGAGCGTCTTGAGGACCTGCTTCAAGATTTGGAATTCTGGCACAAGTGAAATGGATAGGTTAAAGACCTGAGCAGAGCTGAAATGATTGCATTAATCTATTAATAGCTATACTAATTAGAGAAGGTTAAGTGTGGAAATAAAGGAATCAAGTAGGAAGCTAACATAATAGTCTAGGGTAAGAGATAATGGTGGCATGAGTCAATGAATAGCATGTAGATAGAGAATAATCAATAGATATAAGATCTTATTTGGAGTTTGTAGACCCTCAAACATTTATTAAAATGAACTCTATTATTTTAGTAAAGAGCATTATTAAAAGTTATGGTTGCATTTAAACAGCTAATGTCGTTGAAAGTTAATAGAGATATTTTCCCAATTTTAAGGAGTATGTATTATTTCCTATATACTTCATAATGAATTATACCTACAAAGGGAATATTGCTTGGAGTTTTCTTGGATAATTAGCCTAATATTTGCCTTTGGCCAAGAAATAGATTTTCCATCTTTCTCTTCATCTTTAACCATGAAAAATATTTTCTTTCTTTTTGTAATGAGTTTAAAATCACAGCCAGACAGAAATTTTCATTTTTACTTATTCACATTCTCAAAATATGACTCAGTTTTCCAGCAAAAACCAGTCTGGGGAATGAGTACTCCAAAGAAATACGCTGTTGAACACTTAACCCTTAGATTACCTTTGAGATATTTAAGCCAATAATGCTATGCCAAAAACTCTTGAGTGACATTTATGTATTACTTAGGTGAACATCATCTCATTTACTAAAAATACCTTTTAGTTTGCTTGTTTTTCCTTTTTTGAGCAAAGTAAGTTTACTTCCCCAAATAGCTTAGTCAGTTTTTGTTTTGTTTGTGTCCAGATTTTGAAAACCTGATGCTTTTTTTGGATACCTTAAGTGGTAAAATGGAGTGTTAGAAAGTGGTAAGGTTATTGTATTAATTTCCTAAGGCTTCCAAAACAGAATGCCACAAAAGGGTGACTTGAAACAAGAGTAATTTATTGTCTTGGGGTTCTAGAGGCTAGAAGTTGAAAATCCAGGTGTCTGCAGGGCCACGTTCCCTCTGACACTCTGGATAGAATCCTTCCTTGGCCCCTCCTAGCTTTTGGTGGTTTGCCAGCAAGCTTTGGCATTCTTTGGCTTATAGATGCATCCCTCCAATTCTGTGTCTTCACATGGCATCCTTCCAGTGTCCATCTCTTCACATGGCATTCCTTTTTTAAGGACACAAGTCATTTTGGATTAGAGACCCACCCTATCTCAGTGTGACTTCATCTAACCTAATTTTATCTGCAATGACTCATTTTGCAAGTAAGATCATGTTATGACAGACTGAGGGTTAGGACTATAGTGTATCTTTTTTATGATGGGGGGAGGGACATGATTCAACTTAAAACAGTTACCAAAAACAATAAATGTAAAAGCTTCTGGCACTGGGGAATTGCCTCCCAACCCACCTCTCCATTTGCTACATATATTTTCTTCATCATATGAAGAAATATAACTAGATAGAGATATGAAAAGCTTGTGTGTGTGCCTATGCTCACCTCTGTAGACCTAGAGTGGATCCCATCACTGATAACTCATGGTATAGTCATGGAAACTGTGATAATTGTGTTTTAAATTTCCACGCCTAGTTCATTCCTTTTATTTTGGCATAGTCATTGGCAAAATTTCTTAGAGCAAGTTATGCATTTTTTTTTCTTTGTAGTATCAGCACATTTGTTCTCATTCCTTTCTCTCTAGAGTAATTTAATACAGGCAAAATAAAATGGGATTCTGACGGACAGCTTTTGTTTCTCCATCCTGGGTAAGGTGGGTTACAAAACACCTAAACACTCAGCAATATGGCTCACAATGGATTTTAACTTCTCCTTCCTTACACTTGGAAAGATGCATCATTTGTAGTGAATCTCACTACTCTGGACAGGCTATCTGAATAATTCAGTTATTCTAGCTCTGAATTTTCTCTGTAACTTGATTTTTTTCCACTCGATTCTCTAATCATTCTGTAATACTCAACTGACATTTAATGCACATCCACTCTATACCAGACACAAAGCAACAGAGGTATTTTCTAACTCCTAAATTACTATATCTAAGACTATTCTTCCTGGCTACTTTTCTTAACTTTCACATTGGATTATGGTATATTCAACTATAGGAATCAGTTAAACAGACTGAAGGGATGCGTAAATACATTAGAGGAGGTTAAAGTTATTCTTCTACCCTGTACTGTGCTTTTGTGACTAATGTTTACTTTTTATATATTTTTATTTCAGCTGAAAGAGACATCAATGTCTACTGTGGGGTGCAAACCATTACAATGAAGATTAATTTTTGCACTGTACTTTTCTCGGGTTATTCTGAAACTGATCTGGCCCTGAATGGAAGGCATGGGGACTCCCACTGCAGGGGCTTCATCAACAACAACACCTTTCCTGCAGTCGTCATTTTCATCATCAATCTTAGCACCTTGGAGGGCTGTGGAAACAGCTTAGTGGTAAGAAGAGTGTGAAATTATGTGCTAGGTTTGGGGTCACGACAAAAGGTCTCCCCATTTCATGAAATAATCAGAAGCCCAATCTATCTTTCAAGAAAAAATTTCCAATAAAACTAAACAAATCATGTCCTTTGCCTGTTGAGGCTTCAGACATACAATTGTATTTCCCAGTAATGGTTCTGTTTGTTGTTGGTGAGAGTTGAGGGGTGTGAGATCAGCTGTGCTGTTCTAAACAACATTTTTGGTGTGAGTGACATTGTTGAAGATTTCCCTACATTTTATCATTAGCTATGCTTTTCATGCTTTTTTATGGAACTATTTTATACAAAAACCGTTTTTTTCTGGTGAGTTTGGCAATGAGTCTCTTGGCCCCTTGCTTCTAGGGACCTTATTCAGAAATAAAGATGAAATACAGAATGGGAAGCTCAGAATCGTCTAGGTCCATGTTTACCATGGGACGATCTACAGCAGTATTTAGTGGAAGAGGACTGTCAGCATTTTCAGTGGGATATTCTTCATTGTGTGGGACTGTCCTTTGAATTTCCAAATGTTTTTCATATCTAATCTTACTCATGAAATCCCAGTATATTGTTCAAAAAAAGAAATCTCTCTAGTCATTGTAAAAATCAAAATACTGCTTCAAATATTCCCACCCTGAATGAGAACCACTAGTCTATGCTATTCATTTATTTGTACTTGCACTGAACACCAATAAATAAATAAATAGATAGATAGAAAGAAAGAGAAGGAAAAGAAAAAGAAAAGAAACTGAGTGAGGAATTGATTTTCCCAGGAATTAAAATTAATCGAAGTATAAATATTGTGATTTGAGGGGTGTTACACTGAAATTCATTGAATATTATTTTTCATTTTGCTTGTTTAAATATAATCTTCTTGGTAAATCCTAGCACAGACAAAAAGGAGATACACTGAGCATGACCACTTAGCCCAGTGTATGAGGAGAAACTGGCTTTTCCTCTTCATAAATTATTGTTTGGGATTAAAGGGGAAGGCTTAATTTCTCTAAGGCAGGTTTTCTAAGACCTGATGGGAGAAGGGAGACAGGAAAGGGATTTCTTTGATCTCCTTCCTCATCTTCCCTCGGAGGCCAGTTAGAATATTGTGCCCATAACCATTTTCAAGCCCTCACCGTGAGTATTGTTGACTCTTTTTATTAAAAACATTTATTCATCTCTCTGAGTTGTGCACAGAGAGGTTATGAGATGGGCCCGAGAGAGAGTGACGCAGGCTGATTATTACATGTCTGTGTTTCCTTGTCGAGGGAAGAGCCCACATGGAAAGCCAAGGTCTCCCTCCTCCCACCATATCCTGGGGTCTCTCCTTCGGGCTGCTTTCTTCTCTGGATTTAAGTCTTGCCAAGCTGCCAAGAAAATAGTTCAGGAGAAATTCCAGGCAAATCATCTGGGGGTGTGTGTGTGTGTGTGTGTGTATGAACGTGCATGTGTGCACATTGGTACGCACATGTGCTATTTACCTTTTTTTAAAGCTGAATAACTTGGGTATAAAAATTACTACGTATGTGTGTGTGTGTTTTGTTTGTTTTGTTTTCACAGAATTGGTATGTTTAGTTAGCCAGTCAGGAAGGTGTGAGAGGAGGGGAAGATTTGCTTATTTTTTCATTTTTGCCCTGGATGTCCCAGCTTTGGAATCTGTTCCAATGATAATCCTACATTGGAAAAATTAAGTAGACTATTACATCACTGAATTAGAATTAAAAAAAAAAAGTTTTCATTTATAACGATTCTGGCTCTGTTCATGAATCAGCTTGATGATTGCCTTGGCTTTGTCCATGAACTTCTAAGTTCATGCATAAGGTTTATTCTATTGTTGAAAAGTAAGTATTAACAAGTTTCCATAATATCTGCTACAAGTATTCATGAGTGTCATACTGTCTTTGACATACTGGGAGAAGCTGTATTGCTCTACGATGTTACAAAAATCAAGAACATTATTGATTATTCCTAAAATGGTGTTTCTTACATTTTAGTGGGATTGAAGAATCCAATGAAAGCTAATCAGTCCCAGGAAAATATGCATATGGACAATATTTTAATATAACTTCTGGGAGTTCATGATCCCCCTGAAACCTATCTATGAATGATTGCCCTGGAAAGAGATGAGAGTCTCCATGTATGTACTACAGATGAAGGCCCACAGATTGACCCTCAGAAAATTTGTGACCTTACTTCATTTGTTCAGAATTCACTGTGTGATGTTGACCATGCAAAGGCAAATAAGACTAAGAGGACTCCCTACCCACGAAGGGTTCTGATTCGGTGAAGGGGACTTCCAGTTCATGCACCATAGCTGCTCCTGTGATGGAGATAGGGAGCTTTCCTAGGGAAGATGAGATCTAGGGGAGAAGCAGGATACATCATGGTGAAGTGGGGAAGAAGAAGGCAGAAGGAACATGTGCGGCTAGGGTGTTATTTTTATTACTACTATTTTTAAAGATTTTATTTATTTGTCAGAGAGAGAGAGCATAAACAGCTGTTGCAGGCAGAGGGAGAAGCAGACTTCCCACTGACAAAGAAGCCCACTGGGGAATTTGATCCTGGGACCATGGGATCATGACCTGAGCCCAAGGCAGATGCTCAACTGACTGCACCACCCAAGTGTTCCAGTGGCTGGGTCATTATTAGCCAAGAGTTTAAGTCTGGAGACATGAAACCAAAATGGTAAACAACATCAGATTAACAGGGATTTTTTAAGGCAGGCCACAGAATTTGGACCTTACTCATGAACATTTTCGAATTACTTGCTGTAGCCCTCTGAACATGTAATCTCTCTCCTTTCTTATTTGTGAAATATGAATAAAGTGTCTTTGGTGAATATGGAGTTTCGTTTAGTTAAAAGACATATATAATCACTTACAAATAGCATTTTGTGTATATAATCTCAAAACCATGGCATGTTGTAGTTGAAAAAGACCCTAGGAATGATCTGATCTAATGTTTTATTTTGCAAATGAAATACCTAGATTTACATATAGTTATTTAATCATTAAACTTGATCTACTGTTTTAATAGGTATCCACAATTCCAGGAGTCAGTGCTTATGGAAATGCAACTTCAGTCCAAATAGGAAATATTTCGGGATACATTGATACTCCAGACCCACCAACAATCATCAGCTATCTACCTGGGCTTCTCTACAAATTTAGTTGTAGTTACCCACTAGAGTACCTGGTTAATAATACCCAGCTTGCCTCGTAAGTTCACATTCTATCCTTGTTTTCACATTCTGTCTACCTATAGGACCTTGCCATGACCCATATCAACAGATCAAATATATCTATTTCTCCCCAAATTAAAACTGGTTCAAACTGGCCAGATGTCTGCCTGGGGGTTCTCCTCATGCCCTTCGGAATCATCCAAGCAGCTAAGAACTCTGGATGCTGATGCAGTTCCAGAGGACTGTCCTGTTTCCGGGGCGTAGAACAGTTACTGCATGTTGGGTCCTGCTTGGCTTCAGTCTCTGCCATAAGCTCTCACTGTTGGACTCTCCTGCCTCAGAATGTGGGACTGCACGCCCTTGCTGGAGTGTCAGCTGCACAGGTGCTTATGGCTCCCAAAGAGAGGTGATATCACTCAGAGCCAAAGGGCTTCAGAGGTGGATGGAGCTCATAGCCTTTTACTTATAGTCATGCATTCATTCATTTTTCCCAAAGCACATACTCCAAGACAAGGTTATGTTCACAATACTGCATAGCCCCCTGGATTTGTCAGATTTGTCACAACTTTGACAAAATGGGGTAATTGAGTGAAAACTTTCTCTCCTCAGATCTAGCGTTTGCTTTCACAAAGGTGTAGTGATTGTTTAATCTTAGTCATCAGGGAGTGTGGAGGCCACATTCTCTTTCATTTAAAAAAAATGATCACAGCTGGTTTTAGTGGCACAACAATGACAAATAACTTGGTGAAAAGCAAGACTTGGAAAAGCAAGAAAAGAAAGGCTTTGAGTCAAAAAGATACAGGTGTAGAGGGAAGTGAGTCATTAGGGTGTCAAAGACTTAATCTGCTCCCTTGTTCTTCCCTAGTAAACACATTCCCAAGCTGCAGTGCACCTGGAAAGTCATTCATTCATTCAATAAATATTTATTACACTTCTACCATGTGCCATGCAGTGTTCTAGCAGTGAACAAAGTAAAACAAAATCCCTGATCTCCTGAAACTTCTCTGGGGATTGATGAAAATGTGATTGTATCAGATTCAAGTTATATGGGAATGACATTTTTCTTTAAAAAGTCCCATATATGCAATGCAAAATGCAAAGATGCCTTTGTAAATGAAAAGATCATAAAGAACAGTCTGTCTTTATTTGGTCTCTCTGGCTTTTTGATTATTTATCTGTTCAGTGATTTAAATAGTGTACCTAGTCCAGGCCTAGTTAAAAGTATGTCACGCTTACTCAAGAGTTTGAGTGCCTTAAATCCAACATTAATGTATAACTGAAACTTCTAATTTAAAAACTCATCAGTGCTTTCCTTTCTCTAAATCTGTTTTAGGTCCTCAGCTGCTATTTCTGTGAGAGAGAACAATGGTACGTTTGTCAGCACTTTGAACCTGCTCCTTTATAATGTAAGTTGATGGGTGAAGGATGTTATGTTCCCTCTCACTGTTCTGAGGAGCCATTTATGCGGAAGGGTTTTATATCAAAATCTACAAAAGCCACATTAACCCTGTTTTACTTTGGTAACATTTATTCATCTTTACTAGAGTTTTTGTATAGCTTAGTGATAAAGGTATACTAAAAACTGCATTACTTTAAAAAGTTGATAAATGACTTCGATTTTATTTTGTAAATGTGATTTTACATAGTTACTCCAAGTGTCTATCTATATTTATATGTATGTATTTAATTTGTGTGCCTGTGTATGTAGCCGTGGTCAGGGTCAAGATTTTGAAAGTAGTATTATTATGATAAAAAGATAGGAAAAATCCAAATGATATTTTTCCTGGTGATGAATGTGTTAATATTTTCAGTGTGGGATTTGGCTGATGACAATTCTGTCACATTTGAAATAACTTGGGTTGACTACATAGTATTGTCTAAACTCTTGTCATGTAAATATAGACAGTGGCAGCAAAACGTGAAAAATACACTATGGATTTCTATTTATAACTCTAACATTAATCCCCCAAATGATATTTTCATGTTGATTAAAAATTTTTATTCATACATTTTAAATGCCTGATTTAAATATCAATTTTTCAATCTATCAACCAACATTTTTGTAAATTATGAATCTGATTTTTACATTATTATTCATGTCATCATGGCACTGAGTTATAATTCATGCAACTGATTTAAAAGTCAGTGCTTTATACTTTGAATATAATGAGCTATAAATATTGTAGTAGGACATTTTCCAAAGGCATTTAAAAAAATCATGTTTATAAGTTTGTAGTCTGACACCACCGAGTTCTAAACAACAAATTAAAATGTGTTGGAATGAAGATTGCCTTTCTGTCATTTCCCAACTTCCCTCTGCAAGGAGAAACTGCCAAGTTACTTGGTTCCACAATACTCAGCAAATATGTGCCAATATTCATTCCCAATATGGCCAGATATTTATTTTTGTTTTGAGCAATATTTTTTAAACTGGAAAATTCCTCTCTGTTGATTTATATGTGTAAGCTCCTTGGGGTAGAATTGAGGTGACTGGTTTGGATTCAGTATTACTTGTTATATTTAAGTGAAACAAAGATGAAACTTCCTGATCCTAAAAAAAGTAAAAAAATTTACCCAGATGGTGTTTAATGACACCATTATTTTTTGTGAAATTAAACTATTCTTTTACTAGTAAAGCAGAAAATAAAAATTTAGAAGTGTGGAATTTGGGGAGAGCTTTGCTGTGAGGGTCTTTTCTTTATCATTAGAAATAGTAATCTCCTGTTGCTAACTAGATATAATCCTTCAAAACTTTCTAGAATCTTAATGCTAAATTAAGATGCTAAATGAAAGCCTATAATTTGGTGATAACCTTAAGGTTTAAATTCTGTGGTAAAAAGGTAACCAATTGTTTGATATCAGACTATAAATAAAACAGATAGTGTCAAAACACATCCAACTTTTTTTTTTTTTTTTTTGATGTGTCATGCTTTTTATTTCATAAGACTCAACATCCTGAAAGCTCTGATGGGAACAGATTCTAAAAATGTAATTCAGGGAATGCCTGAGTGGCTCAGTTGGTTAAGCATCTGCTTTTGGCTCAGTGCATGATGCTACCTTGCTTCTCCCTCTTCCCATTCCCTACCTCCCCTCCCCACCCTGTACTCACTTGCTCTTGCTCTCTCTCAAATAAATAAAATCTTTTAAAAAATAGAATTCAGAAAACGGGATAAATGCATCTCATTTTTAACCAGTTTGCAATAAAGTTGCCATTAATGGTTGAATTAAAAAATTAAATTGAATTTTGAAAGTTATTTACTAAATAATTATATAATGAAATTTGACCATTTTTCCACAAAGTATTTTTTTAATTAACAGACAATTTTTAGAGCAGTTTTAGGTGTACAGAAAAACTGATCTGAAAATACAGAGATCTCACAGACCTCCTGTGCTTATGCACAATTTCCTCTATTACTTACACCTTGAATTTTGGGGTCTATTCATTACAATTGATGAGCTCATATTGATATATTAACTGAAGTCCATAGCTTATATTTGGTTTCACACTTCATGAATATTTTTGTAGATTTTGACAAATGCTGATGACTTGGATCCATCATTACTGTATCACACAGAAGAGTTCATGGCTCTAAACTACTTTTTTAACATGGCATGGATGAAATATTTTGTCATGATACAGGATATTACCAAACTAGTAATTTATGCAAGCTTCCAGCTTTAAAATAAATAAGTCACAAAGGTGAAAAGCAAAGTCTAGGGAATATAGTCAGTTGTATTGTAATAACAAGGACAAAAACCTAGTAATTTACACCAGAAAAAAATTGATTTCCTTTCACTAATTGACCCAAATCATACTTATTATTTGGAACACTAACATTTAGCTATCCATATGTAATTTCATTATAGCATTTCAAAACGAGTATTATTTTATAACCATTAGTGGCCATATCTTCCTATTTTACATGCAGAGTTTTTGATTTTTAACCCATAGCAATGGGTTATGAAAAGTTATGAAAGCATGAAGAGTTATATACCTACTATTCTCATTCTTTGGAAACGAGAAGTTGTGCCTAGTCTGGTTTCATGTAATTGTTTAAGTATTCTAGAAGTCAGTATATATACTTAGGAAAATTTTATTTATAAAAAAGATAACTTTTATTGACTACGCAATTTCCATATATGTGGATTATTTCAAGTTGAACTGTGGCCTTATTTATGTGTAATATTAATATATAGGTTTTCTCCACTGTGGAAATGGAAAGTGAAGATGACTTTGTGCCTAAATATTAGTGTCTTCTGAGAAAATACAGGAAGAGTAAATCTGAAATAGTACTACATTAACTATGAATGTTTCTTAATAGTCGAAGAAAAAATATAAAATAAATATAATTGACTTTAGGGACAATATTATACTAACAAGAATAAAAAAGCAACTATAAAAACAAAGGCGGAAAAAAATACCCTTAGAAGCAACTTTAGGAGGAAAAAATGTGATAATTCATTGGTTAAACCACAGCTGAGTCCCACCATTTGCAAATGACTTAGCAGTATGATATTTGTAAATAAGCAAACATTCTTCTGGCCCCTGCTAATGCCCTGTTGATGCAAGAATCAGATCTGTATACTTAATGAAGTGTGGAATACTTGGAGAAGTTTGCAAAGGGAGCTGGAAAATAAATAAAAATACTACCTATTAGAAATGGTTTGAGGAGCTATTATCATTTATCACAGAAATAGAGAAAATAAGTACAGCATATAATCCCTCATTTATATGATTTTATTTGGGAATGAAATGTTCCATACAAGTGCAACTTTTTCAAAAGTAAAGTGTCCAAACCATAATTTTAAAAATTTATATTTTCAAAAATTCAAAATCTGTTGCTTTCTTCCTGTCCTTCTTGGACAGAATATGCTCTGTATTTTGCCTTTGCTTGATGTCTTTGAAATTTCATAATGAACATTAACATTTTTCCTTTGCCGCAAAATATCATTCTCTTCAGGGTTACTAAATTTGGAGGAAACAATTTGCTTGCATGCTAAATGATTTGACAGCCTACATTTTTTGAAGTTCTTTTCTTTTCTTCTTGTTTTTTTTTTGCATCCTACAATTTTTGTCATTAAAACTGTCACTTCTTAATTTCTAACCTATTACTTTAATACTGTAAATTGGGGAATAATATAAATAAGCTCTTGAAATTTTTTATAAAATAATGGTAGAAAGGTAGAAGTGAAATCCTGAGACACCCTTCTCTAAGTAACTGCCAAGGAATTAGGTGAAGGAACTCCGTGGCATGCATTTTGGCAACTTACAGGACATGTTGGTCTCTTTTTAGGTTTTCAAAAACATTTTGGTATTTTCAAATTGCCAGATAAGTGATTTGGGGCAAATGACACATTATCAAGAGCATAAAGACCAAAACCCTAATGTGAAAGGGCTTAAACTAAAGTGGATGTAATTTAAAAAAACTGAGTATTATCCAGTAATGTAATTTAAATAAATTAAGTATTAAATTAAATAAACTCTATGTTGACAATTGATTATTAAACAAATTAAGTATTAACCACTGATTATCAACCATTGAATGCAATTTAAATACACAGAACATTAACTATTAGATATGATAAACTATGCAAACAAAAAGATTTATGCATGGAAATGAATTTGTTACTTGGATATGGCTTAAGAACAGTTCTACTGAGAAACTAAAGGATTAACTGGATCTTTTTGGGGTTGATTCTGTATATTTATGTTGATTCTCCCCCTTTTTATATGATATCATTGTTTTAAGTGGCAAATGTGCTGATTGAAAGACAATGACAGATTAATTGCTCATTTTTTTTCATCATTAGGATTCAACCTACAGCCAGCAGTTAATTATCCCAAATATAGGATTACCTTTGAAAACCAAAGTATTTGCAGCTGTACAAGCCACTAATCTGGATGGCAGGTATTTTCAAACTCTTTTCTTTTTTTCTGTTGGTTAAAACATTTTGACCACATAAAGCTTAATGAATCATAAAGTTAGCTCATTCATTTTTAATTTAAAAAATACTGTCATTGCCACACCATTTAGGAATGCTAATAAATAGAAATAATAAATTACAAAGATTAAGGGGTGACACTTATTTTGTGTCATCAATTGGAAAATAAGAAGTCTTCCCATAAAGAAGGAGGGAGAATTACTGGAAGAGGGAATGAGCAGATCTTCTGGGATACCACAATGTTCTAGTCTTTCATCTGAAAGACGATGAATCAGATGCAGTCATTTTGTGACTGCATGATTTGTGCACTTTTCTATGTGTATGTTACTATTCAATACAAATGTATTTAAAAAGAAAACAACACAAAGAACTCTCCCCATAATGATCTGGGCCAAAATTATATAATATGACCCTCAGAAACATCTCCATAAGAAACCCAAAGTCAATCGAGTTTCATATGATTGAGTTTCTTATGACCATGTTTTAGACAATCCAGAATGATCAAAATTGAAAGGGAATTCAAAAGCTGAAGATCCAATCCAATATTATTATAAAGATCCAATCACGTATTATTATATAAACTTGGCATCCTGAAGGGTATTCTCCAGTGTACTCTGGAAATTTAATTCTTCTTTACCTTCTCCCTTTCTTTCTTTGTATTGTTTTTCTTGGATATATATGATTCTTTAAAATTATCTTATCAAATGCAGGAATTAAAAAGAATTATTGGCATTTACTTCCCATAGACTAGTCATTTTAATAACACCAGAGTTGGAATGAAATAATGTATAAATCTAGGCACAGTATGGCCTGTGGAGGAAGGCTGTGTATTTGCCTCATGGTTTTCTTTTACCTAAAACAGTGTCTGTTATGGACTTCCACTGTCACCACCACTGATTCTGGCATAATTTTCAGTGTATAATTTATGTACCAAACTTCTTGCTGTATGTGGTATTATAATATCTTCTGTCATTTGTTAAAGATAGTAACTTCTGGAAACAAAAGGCTATTGTTCAGAGTGAACATAAAAGCATCTCTGTAGCTCACTTTTGGCTTCTGTTTCTCCGGACTTTGAACAGCTGTCTTGTACACAATTTTTTTGTGTGTATGTGTGATATTAGCCTTAAACCCACTTGATGTAGGATGGCAATTTGCTGGATATTTTTAAACACCTCAAGCTTAGGAGAATATTCTAAAACAAGAAACCTCTGAAATAACTAATGAGACTATATTTTTATCCTGTGGGGGAAAGATATTTGTCAATATTTACTTCCCTTGTGTTAGTAACTAATACCCAAAAGGAGATTCTGAATCATGATTATGTTTACCTCATTCTGTAGATGGAATGTCTTAATGGATTATTGCTACACAACACCATCAGGGAACCCAAATGATGATATTCGATATGATCTCTTCCTTAGGTAAGTCTTGTATTGATAACAAAGACCCATTGAAATGAAAACTCCAAGTTAGATAAACAAATTGTAGGGTACTTCCTTAGCTTTTAAATTTAAAGCTTTACATTGTAAGCTTTTAGTCCTTACAAAGCCAGAAGTATAAAAGTTGAGAAGAGTTTTCAAGACAAAATGCTGATAAAGCTACTACTGAATGAGAATTCCAAGTAAGTTAGGCCCATCACAGATATTTTATTCATGTTTAGGACATATGGGAATATTTCACTGTCTTAGAAAATGCATGGTTAGGATATTATTGGCAATCAAAGAAGGGCAGTAGAAAGTACTATTTATTTGCAGCTAGATAGTCTCGTCGTCCGTCAGAGAGAGTAAAATTAAAGTAATGATCTAGATAATTTAGACCCTAAAATGCTTTTCTTCATTTATCAGTATTTAATATGAAAGTATGATATAGCTTGCTACTCCTTTTTTATCAGAGCCAATAACTTCAACTTCATTCCCCAATAGACAATGATAGAGTGAATGTAATCTACATTTGGGGAGAGGGGACATTGATCATAAAAGCATTCAATCATCCAAGTTTCCTTTCAGCATTTTTATCTGACAGGAGAGCAGACTTGAGAGTCAAGCAATGGCTTCTAATCATGCTTATAAAATGCGGTTGGCTCAGATCACAGCTACTTATTGACACATGATGGGAATAATATGATGGGAAACCAAAAAAATATGCTTTGTTGGCTAATCAAGGTTAAGATGATGGTCAGAGGCTAGGTCAAACTGACACTCTTATATCCTATTGCTGGAAGTGTTAATTTGAGAAACATTTTTGGGAAAAAAAATGTTGGTATATATCAAAAACCTTAAAACATTCCATATTCTTTGATGTTACATCCACAAATTTGGAAGCATATTCAAAAATATTTATGATTTTCTGGTCTATACTTAAAATACTAAAACTTGGGGGGCAAACTGGATGTTCACCAATGAGGAAATGGCTAGGTGAATTAGGGAACACTAGTAATTTGGGAGCTTGCACAGCACTAAATTTTATAAAGTTATTTATAAAACAGAAAAAAAATTGATTCTATTTTATCTTCTACCTTTCTGTCTTCTTGGTATTTTTAATCCTTGGAAATATGTGATTCTTTAAAATTTAAGTGATCTGAAATGTGAAGTGAAAGAATCAGTGTATATAATTATATGTACAATGAACCCCATTTACATTATATATGATAGAAAAGACTGTAAGGAAATACATCAACAGGTTGACCTTGATTACTTATGCATGGTAGGATTATGAATCATTTTGTTTTGATATTTTTTTCTTACTTTCCAAAATTTCTATAGTGTTCACATGATGGTAATCTGGAATATGATCATCAGACTTCTAGTATGATTATGGTTTAGGGCTAATTCTCTTTAGTGTTCTTATTAGAACTACAGAGAGTGAAATGAATAACTAAATGAGTTTCTCAAATGTCCATGTCAATGAAAGTAAGTGAAAAAGAAAACTGAGAAATACCCAAATAATGTGTTCATGTTGATAAAAATAATTAAGATCAAGAGCAAATAGTGTGCGGGGGGGTGCGGTTTGCTGCAGGATGTAGTGTAGGGAGAGGTGGTAGGAGAAGTGGGGAAGAAAAATTAATGTTGAGGGAACCCAGGGGTGGCAAATTTCAGAAAGAGCCAGGAGAGATGCATACCCAGAAGGAGAGGGTACCAATCTGAGTGAGAGTTGCTAGGAACAGGGCTGAAAACCAATAAGCCAACAGCCCTGGAGAATGTGAAGAATGAAGGGATAGAGAATGACCAGAGCCTCAGAAGTGGGAGGTCTCAAAGTGCTGGGAATACACATTCTAAAAAGTGAAGGATTCACCTGGGAAGACAAAGGCCTTGGTGCAAGATGCGTATGAATAAAGCTGAGGAACATGGAATTGGTAGTAGAGCTCTTGAACATCTTTAGGTCCAGAGAGGCAGGGAAAATTCAACTATACAATTATGGCACATTCAATGGAAACTTTTCTGTCCTTGTAAAACAAAGGCGGGAGAACCTTGAGTTGAGGAAATCTTTGAGGAAGGTCATTACTGTTCCACATTGCCCAAAGAGTCCTCAGAAAAATGACAGGTCTAGGGAAATCCAACTCTTTCAAACGTGAATGGTAAGCAATGAAGATACTGCTTCTAGTTTTCCAATGTATTGCCTGAAAAATGTAAAAAAATAGCTGAGAAAAAAAATTTAAAGATAAATTAAACTCATTGGAAAAGTTTGCTATGAAACAGATAAGATTTGCAATTAAACATAGCAACATTAGGGGTGCCTGGGTGGCTCAGTGGGTTAAAGCCTCTGCCTTCGGCTCAGGTCATGGTCCCAGGGTCCTGGGATCGAGCCCCGCGTTGGGCTCTCTGCTCAGCGGGGAGCCTGCTTCCTCCTCTCTCTCTGCCTGCCTCTCTGTCTACTTGTGATCTCTGTCTGTCAAATAAATAAATAAAATCTTAAAAAAAAACATAGCAACATTAATTTTTTTATTAAAAAGTAACCATAGAACAATAGAAGCAAAATTAAACAAATGGGATTATATCAAGCTGAAATCTTCTGCACAGCAAAGGAAATCATCAAACAAATGAAAAGACAATCTTCTGAATAGAAGAATAGGAGAAAATACTTACAAAACATATATCTGATAAGGGGCTAATATCTAAAATATTTAAAGAGGGTGGCTGGATTATAGACATTGAGGACGGTATGTGTTATGGTGAGTGCTGTGAATTGTGTAAGACTGATGATTCACAGACATATACCCCTGAAGCAAATAATACATTGTATGTTAATAAAAGTAAACTAAACTAAACTAAACTAAACTAAAATATATAAAGGAACACCTGGCTGGCTCAGCTGGTTAAGTGTCTAGTTCTCTATTTCAGCTCAGGTCATGATCAGGTTATGAGATTGAACCCCACAAGGTTATGAGATTGAACTGTGCTCAGTCCAGAGTCTGCCTGAGATTCTCTCTCTTTATCTTCCCCTGCCTTCTCCTTTCAAGTAAATCTCTCTCCCTCTCTCTCTCTCTCTCTCTATATATATATATATATATATATATATAAAATCACTCCTATAACTCAACAGTAAAAAAACAATCTCATCAAAAAATGGGCAGAAGATATGAATAGATATAGAGATGGCCAACTGGTACCTGAAAAACTGTTCAATAATCAAGGAAATGCAAAACCCCGAATGTTATATATAAAATAAATATAAAAAGATGGAGATAGGGCTCAACAAGTTAGGAAATTTGAGACCTCATGAATGATATTGTGGTGAGTTCCCTGGGTTTTCTTTTTGTCTTATATACCCCAGACTTAGAGCTGCAGAAGTTAACTCAAATATCAGTGGGCACAGATATCAATGAATGAATGGATGAATGATGATAAAGCTTGCCCTCTCAAGCCAAAAGACTAGAAAAGGAGAGCTTAGTAAAACAGAAAACTTATATAATAATTGTACTACTCTAGTTTAACAACACAAAATAAAGTGTGACTTCATCCCCACCCAGGCCAACAAAGACTGAGTAGATGGCCAAATTTCCTTCCTTGGTCTGGCTGTAAGAAGGTATCCCAATCTCTCCTTATGGGATGATTTCAGAGAAGGCTGAGTGGGGATTCTGTACTTCTACTCTCACCTGGCAATAATGAAATACTCTTACATGCCCAATTAGGTTAATGTCAAAGGAGTCCCAGTGGAGAGTCAGATATTTACTATTACCCCACTGTAACAAGACCATAGTCCTTGGGGTGTTGGTGGAAGGCCACTAGCTAGTGGCCTTTTGACTTACCCCAGCTAGTCAGAGAAATATTATTGGGTGCCTAATGGGGAGTGGAAATTCCCACCCTACCCAGCATTAACAAGATCCCCACTCCTTGGTGGTCAAGAAAGGCCAAAAAGGAGTCTGGATTTCTACTCCTATTTGGCAGTAATGACACAGTGCCTCTCCTTCCCTGATGCAGTGTTGGCAAAGAAAGCCAGCTAAAATATAAGGTTTATATAAGATCCTGAGTCTCATAAAATACTGGTCCAAATGTCCTAGGTTTAGTAAAAATCACTTTCACAACAACAATCAGGAAGATCTCAAAATGAATGGAAAACAGACAAAAATAAATGTGACAGGGAGTTTAGAATGATCTAAAAAAGATTTTAAAAACAGTCATCATAAAAAGTTTGACAGACAATAGCAAACATGCTTATAACAAATGGAAAAATAGAAAGCCTTAGCAATGAAAGGGAAGTCTCTGAACAGAAATGGAAGACATAAAGAAGAAACAAATGGAAAATTTAGTACTTAAAAATATAATAAAAGTAAGAAAACTAAATATGCAATTATTCTAAAATCTCGCAATTTCATTCCTGGACATTTTTCTCAGTGATTATGAGCTTTATATGATATAAGGTTTATATAAGAGACTTACTCAAAAAAACATGTATGCAAATATTAATGACAACTTTATTTGCAATAGCCAAAAGCTGGAAAATAATGGATATTCTTCAATAGGTAAATAATTTAATGTGATATATTCATGGCATGAAATACTACTCCTAAATAAAAAAGAATGGATTATTGATACACATAACATAAATGTATCTCTAGATAATTACAGAGTAAAAAAATCAAGTCCCAAAAGATTACATATCGCATGATTCCATTTATATAACACTTCAAAAAGATGAAATTTTATGAAGAAGTTTATTCTAAAGTCTAAATGAATTTCTCTTAAAAAATCATAGTGATGGCGGGTGCCTGGGTAGTTCAGCCAACTGGTTAAGTGTTCAATTCTTGATTTTGGCTCAGGTCATGATCTCAGGGTAATGGGATCAAGCCCTGCTTTGGTCTCCACACTTAGCAGGAAGTCTACTTGAGATTCTCTCTCTTTCTCTTTCGCTCTGTCCCTTCCCCTACTTCTGTGCTCTTTCTCTCTAAAATAAATAAATCAATCTTTAAAAAAATCATAGTGATGGTGATAGAATAATAGAACTCACTTAGGAAAGGATAGGACAGTAAAAGGGAAAGCTATAAGAATGAGAAAAGGGAACTGGAAGAATTTAAGATAGAATAGGAAAAAAAGTGTGTTGTAGAAACATTTCTGTGAAACAGGAGGAATACACAATTAGGTGTTCTAGGGAGAATAGACACAGCAGAAAGCACAGTACGGGACAGAGAAAATAAAACTAGGATGCAAATAAAAAGAAACAAATATAAAAGATAAAGAGGATTACAGTAAAGATAGTAGAAATAAAAGATAGGCTGAAGGAATCCAACACATGTCTAAAATACATAATTGGAATGTCCCCCTCCCCACAAAGGATCCAACATAATACAATAGAACAAGTAATTAAAAATATAGTCCAGGAATACTTCGTGGGTATTAAGGAGGGCATATATTGCATGGAGCACTGGGTATGATGCATAAACAATGAATCTTGGAACACTGAAAAAAATAAAATTAAGATGTTAAAATTAAAAAATTAAAAAAATATATAGTCCAGAAATACTTTCCTAAATTGAAAGAAGACTTACACCAACATAAAGAAAGGATGCCCTGGATAAAATCAAAAGTCTCATCAAGTGGAAATGAGGAGAACTGTAAAAAGACATAATCATAAATATAATAAAAATGGGAGACTTTAATTCCCCTCTCTCAGGAAACTCAGATCTGGTAGCCAACAATTAAGTAAGGGTATAGAAGAGCTGAATGAAATAGTAAGTGAGCTATATATTAATAGCTGACAATGCTTAACAATATGAAAACAAAAATTCACCATTACTTAGAAGTTTAAAACAGATAACACTTGGAACAGAATTGGAAATATGAACCAAAATTTTGAAATAAATAAAATTCTTTGAAAAAAACAATCACAAGTTAATCAAATCAAGAAAAGGGATGAACAAATCCACAAAATATCCCAAAACATGGAAATAGCCTAACCACATATTATAGTTAAAAGCAGTTCTAAAATTATTAAAGGAATGTGATGTTATACAAAATTAGCCACATAGACAAAAATTAGAATAGTGAGTTGAGAAATAGATCCAAAACATTTGGGAATTTACGATATGATAGACTGATACCACAAATCAGTAGAATAAAAAGAAACTTTAAAAAATGGTGTTGAAAGTGCATAACCATGAGGAAAATATCATCCTGGATCTATAGTTCATTTAATGTACAATAATAAACTTTAAGTAGATTATTAATTTAAATATAAAAATACAGTTTTAAAAGTGGCAGAAGAAACCATATTAACGTAAATATTTTTAAAACTTTGGAGTAAGAATTATCCATCTTTGGTCCAAATACAGGCGTACCTTGGAGATACTGTGGGTTTGGTTCCAGACCACTCTGATAAAGCACATATTTCAATACAGCGAGTCAATTGAATTTTTTGATTTCCCAGTGCATATAAAGTTATGTTTAAATTATACTGTAATCTATTAAGTGTGCAATAACATCGTGCCTAAAAAACAATGTACAGACCTTCATTTAAATGTACTTTATTGCTGGGGTGCCTGGGTGGCTCAGTGGATTAAGCCACTGCCTTCAGCTCAGGTCATGATCTTAGGGTGTTGGGATCGAGCCCCGCATCAGGCTCTCTGCTTGGCAGGGAGCCTGCTTCCTCCTCTCTCTCTGCCTGCCTCTCTTCCTCTCTCTGTCAAATAAATAAATAAAATCTTTAAAAAAAAATTGCCACCTACCAACATGAAGTGGCTTGCCTTTAAAATGTACTTTATTGCTAAAAAAAAAAAAAAAAAGCTAACCATCCTCTGACCTTTCGGTGATTTGTCATTTATTTGCTGGTGGAATGTTTGCCTCAATATTGATGGCTGCTGATTATCCAGGGTGGTGGTTGTTGAAGGCTGGAGTTCCCGTGGCAATTTTTTAAAATAAGACAACAGTGAAGTTTGCCATATGGGTTGACTGTTCCTTTCACAAACAATTTCTCTGTAGTATGCAGTGCTCTTTGATTTTACCCACATTTTACCCACAGTAGAACTTCTTTAAAAACTGGAGTCAATCATCTCAAACCCTGCTGCTTTAACAACTGAGTTTATATAAAATTCTTTGTTGTCATTTCAATAATCTTCACAGCATCTTCACCAGGAGTAGATTCCATATTAAGAAACCAGGTTCTTTGCTCATTCGTAAGAAACATCTCATTTGTTGAGATCCCATTATCATGGGATTGCAGGGATTCAGTCACATTTTTCAGGCTCCACTTGTAATTCCTAGTTCTCTTGCTGTTTTTGCCACATCTGCAGTTACTTCCTCCATAGAAGTCTTGAACCTCTCCATGTCACCCATGAAGGTTGGAATCAACTTCTTCCAAAGTCCTGACATTTGATATTTTGACTTTCTTCATGGCATCTAGAATTGTGAATCCTTTCCTGGTTTTCAATTAACTTTGCCCAGACCCATCAAAGGAATCACTACCAATGGCCCCCGTAGCCTTACAAAATGTATTTCTTAAATAATAAGACTTGAAGTCAAAATTACTTCTTGATCTTTGAGCTGTAGAGTGGATATCGTGTGAACTTGCTGGGTAACTTGCTGCAGCTTCTATGTCAGCACTTGCTGCTTCACCCTCTACTTTGATGTTACGGAGATGGCTTCTTTATTTAAACCTCATGAACCAACCGCTGCAAGTTTCAAACTGTTCTTCTGTAGCTTCCTCATTGCTCTCAGCCTTCCTAGAATTGAAGAAATTTAGGACTTTGTTATGGAGTAGCTTTTTACTTTATCATTCGTGTGTTCACTGGAATATCTCTTTTAATTTCCTTCAAGAACTTTTCCCTTGCTTTTACAATTTGGCTTTTTGGTGCAGAAGGCCTAGCTTTCAGCCTGAAACAGCTTTCTACCTGCCTTCCTCACTAAGCTTAATTGTTTCTAGCTTTTGATCTAAAATGAGAGATGTGTGACTCTTCTTTTCACTTGAACAATTAGAGGCCACTGTAGGGCTATTAATGGCCCTATTTTCAATATTATTGCATCTCAGGGAATGGGGAGGCCTGAGGAGAGGGAAAGAGATGGGGGAACATGTGATCAGTGGAACAGTCAGAACACACGTTTATCACTTAACTTCACCGTCTTAGAGGGGCATAGTTTTTTGGGGGGATGGGCAAATTACAATAGTAACATTAAAGATCACTGATCACAGATCACTGTAACAAATATAATAATAATGAAAAAGTTTGACATATTGTGAGAATTACCAAAATGTGACATAGAGACAGAAAATGAGGAACTGCTGTTGGAAAAATGGTGCCACTAGACTTGCCCGAGGCAGGGTTGCCACCAACCTTCAATTCGTAAAAACCACAATCTCTGAAAGCACAATAAAGTAAAGCATAATGAAACAGGACATGACTTACTAAAAGCTATACAATACAATATTGAAATTTTAACATAAAACTAAACTTCCTATGTATGTATGAACAGATACATGCAGGCACACTTGAGAAATGTCCAAAACTGGGCAACAAGCAATTTTCAACTTATATAACAAACAATGAACTAGTATTCCTAGCACATAAAGAACTTGTAGGAAACAGAAAGAAAAGCCAACAACAAAAGAGAAATTTGGGCAAAGGACATAAACAGTTTTCAGATAAATACAGATGGCTCTAATGTATATGGAAAGATGTACTTAGTCATTCCCACTGACAAAAATGTAAATTAAAATTATTAGTGACAGTTTACTTTTCCTCCCCAACAGTGAACAACCATTTTTTTCCCATACACTTTGTTGTTCTCTGGGGGAAAGAAAGATTTTTTGCATATATTACTGGCAGAGTACAAAATGCAGTAATATTTACAAAAGGCAATGTGGCAAAATCTACTAAATGACATTGTACAGATAATTCTGCTTATGTTCAAAATAAGGCATTATAAGGCTATTCATTATTACTTCGTAAAAAGCAGAAGATTCAAGATGATGCAAAGTTCCATAAATAGGGACCTGATTAAGTAACGGTTGTCGCATGTGCGTGATGGAATACTGTATGGTACGCAAAAAGAATGAGGGGGCTTGCTAAATACTCATATGGAAAGATCCCTAAAATGTCCTGTTAAATTTTTTAAAAGACAAGGAACAAAGCAATGTAGTTTTTTTTTTTTTTTTTTTTTTTTTTTTTTTTTTTTTTTTTTTTTAAAGAAGGAGGAAACAATAAGAATTCATTGCTTCAGCTTCTGTATGTGTATACGCTGGGAAGATGCAGTAGCAAGTGAGGTCACCTCTGGCAGATTTGAATGTGGATATGGAATGGTGCGGACAAGGGCGATGATGAGAGGGAGACTTTTCACTACGTATGCTTTATACTGTTTGGATTTTTGAACCTTATGAAAGTATAATCCCTCTAAAATTTGATGGTACTATTATAGTCAGAAATTGATCTGTTTAAACTTTGCGATCTAGGTCACTCTTGTCATATTTGTTGAGTTAGCTTATGCTCTTATTAAATATCTGTAACATGGCATGATTTTGTTAGCTCTTAATACTGCAGAAATTAGTTTACCATTTCCAGCGGGCTGGTAATCTTTAGTAACATCCTGTTTTCACCTTCCCTAAAATGTAGCTGTGACAAAGATCCTCAGACCACCGTCATTGAAAATGGCAGAAGCCAGCAGGGCCGATTTTCCTTTGAAGTGTTCCGATTTGTGAAACACAAGAATCAGAAAATGTCTACCGTCTTCCTGCACTGTGTTACCAAGCTCTGCAGAGCTGATGACTGCCCCTTCCTTATGCCTGTATGTTTTTAGCAACTTTCTTCTAAATTATCAAATTGATCTAAGCTGAAGGGTTATCCAGTGTTAGGGACTAATTTCTGTATAGAAAGTGAATATGGGTCAAGCCAATAGTTTGAAGTAGAGTTTATTTATTTATTTATGCAGTAAAGATCTATTGGATGCCTACTATTGTACCAAGCATAATACTAGGAAAACAGACATGTTTGCATAAATTCTGAACTCATTTAGCTGATCTTTGAGGACCATGAGACTGTCATGGAAGAAGATAAGATAAAAATGTTATGGTCCAAAGACAGACACATGTATGGGTTGTTGTAAGAGGCAGTAATCACCACTGTGAGTAGAACAGGAGAGACTGGGAGGTTTGATGGAAGACATGAAACCCGGGGTATGACTCTGAAGATGGATGAACCCCAAAGAAACAAAATCAAGAGTGTGAGAGACACCCCGTCCCACAGGTTGACTGAATTCACAGACACATAAGACAGAGTAACCAGGGAACTACCAGAACTTCATGAAGTGATGGGACAGAGTAGAGGATGACTGGAAAACATAGGGAGGGGGCAGGGCTGACACTAGAAAGGTAGATTTGGGATGGGTGGCCCAGGAATCCCTTGGATTGCAAGTTAGAACTAGTAAAATAGGCATGGATCTGAATTGCATACAGCCATCATTAAAATATTGATCCATTTACTAGTGAATAAGAAAAGATAGCTATTGCTGACAGGTCCCTAAGGTCATATCAATATTAACCTGAGAAAAATGAAGCCACATTTTAAAATTGGAAATAGCTTTAATACATTTTTATTTATGCTCTAATTCATGCATTTCCTTCACAATGATTGATTACTTTAATCCTAACTAGCTGTATCAGATGGGGTTAAATGGTGAATCCACATTACCTTGACTCTATGCTGACCAACATTTCAGGAAAAGATTTATTAAAGGCTTGAGAGAAATAAAAGAAAAAAGTTTGATAAACACAGCTCTTTTTCAGGAGAACCATTGAGCTATGTGAATTAATGAGGCAAAGCACAATTATAACAGGAGGAAATAAGAAATGTGGCCCAAGCCAGAATGAGAAACACTGTAGCAATCATATGCAAAGTAATTAAATAAATGCACAGAAGTAAATGAATAAAATTAAACATGTGGTATCTCTTCCAAAAGAATCTGCTTTCCAAATGGCCATAAAGAACCAATTTTGTGCTGGTGTGGAATTTCATTTGTTTTCATTAACACCTCAGACTTGCGGCCACAGAGAAAGAAGAGATGCGGGGAGGAGGACCACTTGGAGCCCCCAGAGCACGTCTGGAAGCGCCGTCCTCTCTGCTGGTCCCATCATCACTCGGAGTGGTAGGAACGTTTCTCCTTTTGTGTGTAGTAATAGATTGTTCCAAAATGGCTTATTACTTGGCTTCGAAGGAGAACTCAAAGTGGTTTCTCAATAACACTAATTAACTGTGAAACAAGATAAACTGCTAAGCAACTTTAATTTCACAGTAGTTTCCTGTTTACTCAACTTTCACACAAAGGGCAATATTGTCTTTTACAATATTTCCCTTTATACACATGCACACACTACACACACACACACAAGTATACAAATATACCGTGCTGTACATGTTTCACTCGCCCTTTTCTCTGTCCTGCTCTCTCCCCTGAAGATGGGGCCTGTGTGAACTGCACCCATCCAGTGCTTTGCCATCCAGTGCTTGGCTGGGTTTGGCCAGTAGGTGGTGCTATCCGAAGATGAAAATGAAGTCCACAGAGTTCCTCCCCAACAACTCTCTCACCAGAACTGGAACCTTCCTATAGCCCTGGGAACTTGACTTACTTTCGTGAATTCCCTGTATCTTTAAAAGAGTCCTATTAAACTTTTCTTAAAATGCCCAGTGTGAGTACCATTTGTTTCTTGCCAGGATCCTGAATATTACATAGCCCTTCCAGCACACCCAACCACCGTCACGAATCTAACAGATACAACGGCTTACTTATCCGCACATCTTCTCATATATGCAAATATTTGTGCATGCATGTACATCCACACACACTCTCCAAAGGGATATTGTTTTCTATCAGTGTGAGCCCAGAGACATTCAGAATCAACTGGAGAAAACAGACATGCAGGGTAAACAACCCAAACTTAAGTCAGAAAAACTGATTCTAGCTCCGGCTGTGTCCAAACAAGCTATATGACGTGGGATTTTACGTCACCTCATTGGGAAAATATCTTAAAACAAGGGGTTTGAAGAAGCTGCTTTAAGATTCTTACCCTATAGATCTAAATTTGTCTTTAAAAAAGTAGAGTTCTGGTTTGGATTGTATTCTAATAATTTTTTCTCACTTTTATCTTAGCCATTAGGTTATTATCGTGTTTCAATGAGATTATCTTTACTTTTTTTCCCATGCCCTCTGTTCCACAGTGAAAAGAAAGTTTTGCCTGAAATAGGTAATTAAGCAAAAAATGATTTGGCCTAGAAAGTTTAGACAGTTGCTTAAATTATTCACTCCTCTGTGTTTGTTTAGACATACCATTATTTAAAAACAAGCTAATGGGTTTTTTAAAATAACGCAGAAATTTATTAAATATGAAATTTCAAACTTACTCTGCATTCCGAGGTTTGTTATGCGTTTTGAATGGTTTGAAAATGACTGGCTTGTGGTTTGTGAAAGGCCCAATTCTTATCTCTTGTCCAGCTGTCAGAAATAACTCATAGAATTACACTGCATGGAAACTCAACCCTCATTGCCAATAACTAGGAATCGTTTTGGGTAGACACAATAAAAATATTTTTATTTCTACGGACCATATCTAGCATCAGTTTTGTGTAAGAGAAAAAAACCCTTGAAAGGGGCATCTCTCTTCCCATGTTGAGTAGATGGCTTTTCCTCCTTATTAACCTGCTTGCTTCCTTCTTACATGCACCAAATCAAATTTAAATGGTACACATTTTAATTAATTTGTTAGCATAAGATCATTTTTACAAGGATCAACATTTTTAAGATCCCGAACTCTCAGTAAATATTAACCAAGTAGAAGTTTCTTTTCTTTCTTTTTTTTTTTAAGATTTTATTTATTTATTTGTCAGAGAGAGAGAAAGAAAGAGTGGCAGGCAGAGCAAGAAGTTGACTTCCTACTCTGAGCAGGGAACCTGATACAGGACTCCGGGATCATGACCTGAGCTGAATGCTGACACCTAACTGATTGAGCCACACAGACATCCCCCAAGTAGAAGTTTCTTATTCTACCATAGCCACCCAGTCATGCAAGTTTACAGGTTTTACCTATACCATAGTCACTTGCCCAAGTATCTTGGCTCAAACCTCAGGCAGCTCATGCCTCGATCACAATGTCACTGAAGTCATGCCTGAATATCTTCCTTTCCAATTTCAACCTATTTTCACCTCAAAGATAACATTCATTTTCCAGCACAGTAGTGTTGTTTTAGTAACCTCAGTCTCCTCACCGGCAAAGCCCCCAAAGAATCATGTTTAAAAGTTCTGGATGCCCTTCATTCCTCTCTTACTCTCTGTGGTTTTATTTGTTATAATTTTGATAAATAACTCTAGGATGGTGCTCATTTCTGGACAATCATGGTGACCTCATGGTGTAGAGGGCCATATATAACAATTTTTACTTTATGTTACTACAGTATCATAATTTAAAAATTATTATTTTGAATTCTACATACATATAGAACTCAGAAATCAAGCCATATCCTTTAATAGGAAAATCCTATGTAAACATAATGTCTAGCTTAATGACCAGGGCTACCTTCTGTTCTCAGTTTCACTTCATTTTTACCTTAGGTCAGCTAGAATTTATCTCTCCAGGTCCTGTGGCCAATTTTTTATAGACAAGTCCAATTTCAGGCTTGATTTGCTCTCTTCAAAGCTCTCTGGTACTTGGAATTTTTGCTCTGTTTACTCATTGAACCACTCCTTTCCCTTAGACATCTGACTTAGGTCAAGTTTAATAAGTTGTTAAAGCTCAGTACTTTTCTTTTCTTTTCTTTTCTTTTTTTTAAATATTTTATTTATTTATTTGACAGGCAGAGATCACAAGTAGGCAGAGAGGCAGGCAGAGACAGAGGAGGAAGCAGGCTCCCTGCTGAGCAGAGAGCCCGATGTGGGGCTCGATCCCAGGACCCTGGAATCATGACCTGAGCCGAAGGCAGAGGCTTAACCCACTGAGCCACCCAGGCGCCCCTTCTTTTGTTTTAATACAATCGAAGACATTCTGATCATTTTGCCCAACACTGTAAATCCTTTTGTTGATTGATTTAGGAAAAGATTCCTATCTTCAATATTTCAAATCCTCAAAATTCCTGAAGTGTTCTTATTTCACACCTCCACATGCTAAAACTATTCAGTAGGGAAATGCTTATCATGGCATATAATTCTAGAAATTCACAATTGCAAGTACTGGAAATCAATAGTACCTAATTGTTTTATTTACATAAATTCTGATGGGAGGAAGTCCTAGTCAACTATTCAATGCATATCATTGAATTTTATGGGGAGTTAATAATTCATACAAACTACCACATGGAACAAGCATTCTGTTCAGTACTGGGAATAGACTAGAGAACAGGCCACAGTCTTTGCTCTCAGGAATCTTAGTCTTCAAAGGTAGACATGGATTATTAACAAAAATAACATAATGGAGGATAAAGAGTTAGGAAATCCTCAAGGTCCCTCAGTCAGTTGCACTTCCAACTCTTGATTTCAGCTCTGGTCATGATCTCAGGGTTATGAGATCAAGCCCTGGCTCAGCTCTGTGCTTGCTGTGGAGAGAGGGCCAAGATACTCTCTCTTGGGCACCTGGGTGGATCAGTTTGTTGAGTTTTCAAACCTTGCTTTTGGCTCAGGTCATGATCTTAGGGTCCTGGGAATTGAGCCCCAAGTCAAACTCTGTACTCAGTGGGGAGTCTGCTTGATGATTCTCTCCCTCTCCCTCTGACCCCCCACCCCCCACTCTCTCTCAAGTAAAATAAATAAATCTTTAAGAAAACATTCTTTCTTTCCCTGTCTCTTGGCCTCTTTTGCCCTCATCTCAAATAAATAAATAAATAAATAAATAAATAATTTGGAAGCTCTGAATTTGAAATATGTGGTCCATTTTACCATATAGGTAGATAATCGAAGATTAAAGAAAATAGTTTGCTTGTGCTAAGAAAAGAAAAATATTTATTCTGTATATATCCTTGCACCAATGTTACTTGGTCCATTTATTTCTGCTACTTATATGAAAGAAAAGCAGAGAAAAAATGCTTATCAGGCGCTTCTGGGTTTCCAACAGCCATGATATTGCTGCTGTCACTTTCCTCCTCTGGGTCCTTAACTAGCTGCAAGCATTTTGAAGAGCCCACCAAGTTTAGTATTCCCATACATTCTAAATCCAGAAGGTGTCTTTTAGCATATATATATATATATGGTAAGACCAAGTGTGTGTAAGAGAAAAATAAACAAAAGTGTGTGGTGAAAAAAAAAAATCTCCTAGAAAATGTCTACCTTCCCTTTGGGGCTAAACCAAATTGTAAGATACTAGAAATGGAATGAAGCCAGAAACAGCAACTAGATAAAGTGATTCGCTCTATGTTTATCCACTATCAAATGCAGTTCCAAATGGTACTCAAATAGTACATGCTTTAATTTTAGCCCTCTGCTGCCATCAGAGGTAGGACGCTTGTACTTTTTCAGTCCTGGAACCTGTGGCTGGTTGGCTCATCCGACAGTTTGTCTCATGTAAAGATTTTGTCCATAGCCCCATCCTTGTGAGTGACACCTGGGGTAGTGTTCTGAAGGAAGTGTTGCTGCTAATGTGGGAGAGAAGGGGACTTTCTGACTTCTTTAATTAACTTCAGGATACAGAAAATAGCATGCGCAGCCAGTCTTAGCACTTTCACCTAATTTGGGACACATAGGAGAAGGAGCTATCTAGTCTTAAAAATAAATAAATAAATGAAAATAAATGTTATTTATAAACAAAGAATAACTTTGAAAAAGGAGTTTTAGAGCCTTACATATGCTCCTCCATGTTCCAGTGAGGCATTTTGTCTTGGAAATCTTTTGGGAGAATTGATGACAGTTCATTCATTCCATCCAATTCCATGAGAAACAAGTGTCTTTATAAAATAGTGTTGGTCAGAGGTTAGGATTTTCCTAAGGGTGTCCTATAATAAAAATTTGTGCTTTTTTCCCCCTCCTTTTTGTCCTACAGTGGTGCACTGCACCATTCTAAAGAATACTATAAATGAGCACTCCATTAATTTGGAGCGTTGTACTTCCGGCTCAAACTGCAGAATCATCATTTCCGCCAAGACTCATATATATGTCTTAAAAGAAATGGCATCAGATGGCTTCTAAATATCACGCCAGGTTCTCCCAATCAATCATTTCAAATACCAACCCTGGGGTTTCATAGCTTGAGATAGTCATCTTTATAACTAAAATTTTGTTCCATGCTTGGCTAGTCTATATTATTTTAGAAAAAAGATTCTGAAGCTGAGCTGTTATTTAAACATATGTTTACTTCATCATGGAGGCTGTGACAGATGGAAGTTTCTTCATCTGTAAAATGGGGGTAGCAATAATGTTAAAACCATATGGCTGTTATGAGGACAAAATGTGATGACACATGAAGCAGCACTTTGTAAACTGTATGGCATGACACACATGTTAATTGTAATAATATTTACACTCCCAAACAGTCAACGGCACACATTTTATGGTTCAGATAACGGACACCCACAGGCACATACACACCCACATATTTAAGACCAAAAATGATATCCACTCATTGTACAAGATCAGAGGTTAATGGCTATATGATTACCAAATGCATAACACAAGCTGGGATACCAGGTGAATGCGTTCACTGCATCCATTATGAGGTTTTCCAGGGACAAGTAAAAAATCACCAGCTTTAATCTTTTACTTAATAGATGTAAAAAATTGGGGCTGGCTCAGTGGGTTAAGCCACTGCCTTCGGCTCAGGTCATGATCTCAGGGTCCTGGGATCCAGCCCCCGCATCAGGCTCTCTGCTCAGCGGGGAGCCTGCTTCCTCCTCTCTCTTCCTGCCTCTCTGCCTACTTGTGATCTCTCTCTGTCAAATAAATAAATAAATTCTTTAAAAACAAACAAACAAAAACAGATGCAAAAAATCCTGCAACGCAAGATTAGGAGTCATGTTTTCCTTTCATTTAGTTACTAAGTGTGAATTTATCTTTTAGGAACTTAAAATGATGTTTTTGCAAATTATGATGGGCAAATTTGCAACACTTAAAATAGAGCAGCACTAAATAATGAATACTTCTCTAGAACACAATAACAAATGGCAGGTTATAGGGCTATAAAAAATGTAATAGCTGTTAACAATTACTGCCCCCACTAACCTGACTAGAGAGAGAATGACAAAGAAAGGTTGGCAGGAAAGAATATCATACAGTATATTTTGCGATTATATCTGTATGCCTAGGGAAACTGGCAGGGTGTGGGCTTATGGGAGAGACAGAAAAAAATCTCAGACACATGAAACAGAAAATGGGAAAGCAGAATGGTTTAGGAAGATTTTCATGATTCCCTCACCCATGGAGATTGTGGATGAAACACATATAGGTAAAAAGTAATCACAGAATTATAATAAACACAAGTAAATATTTAGAGATACAATATTGCTTTTCTTTTTCTTTTCTCTCTCAGATGAGACTCCAACCAACAATTCGCAGCTCGGTAAGCTAATGAACATATATTGAAAATAAAAGTACGATTTTTAAAAATTTTAAGTGTTTTTTGACTATCAGTTGCAACTAAATATGATGAGTTCTGATTTTACAAGTTTGTTATATTTTACATAACATCTAAACTCATATGAGACCTGGTGGTCAATTTTTATAGCATTTTACAGATGATTTTTTTTTTTTGGCAGCCCAGGGAATATCAGTCTTCTAAACTGCATAATCCTTTGGTTATTGGATTGAATTATAGTCAAATAGATTATAGCATTTATCATGTCATGCTGTTATTTCACAAGATACTAATGACAGATGTTTTGCAGGTATAAACTGGGATAAGGTGAGAGAAATCCAATATTGGACCTTTCCACTATGTGTATTTTCTTGCTTGCAGGTTCTCCAAGTGACCCTCCTTTCCAGCTGAACACCGTTACCAGTGCACTGATATCAGGAATGGTCATTCTGGGAGTCATGAGCTTTTCCCTTCTCTTGTGCTCACTGGCCCTTCTACACAGAAAGGCACCCACCAATTTAGTGTTGAATGGCATAAGAAACCCAGTCTTTGACTGACTGTAACAGGTCCCTCCTTTTGGGAAAAGGATTCACTGACCATACCATGGGTG
Source organism: Mustela putorius furo (assembly GCF_011764305.1). Lineage (NCBI taxonomy): Eukaryota > Metazoa > Chordata > Mammalia > Carnivora > Mustelidae > Mustela > Mustela putorius. Next base: position 28,819,766 of record NW_025421987.1, read on the forward strand.
ACTTGTCAGTGTTTCATCCAAATTGAATGCCAGCCAGCATTTGGTATTTATAGGTTTGATAGATTTCACAGTGTAGCTCATTAGCATGATGATAGTGAAAGAATTTTGATGCTATTGTTCTTGTCATTTATGTATGTGGTCAGCCCTATTTGTTTGGCACCAATTGGTATAATGACAATAAGCAAACAATATTCAGGACTTAGATCTTACAGGATCAGTCACATTTCATTTTATTTCAATTTTCTTTTGATTTTTGGTTGTTACAGAGATAAAGGTGGGCGTAGAAAAAAATACATTTGTTGCATTCCCCCCCACCCCCGTAAGTGTTAAAACCTGATGTAATAGCATTTAGAGTTGTATATGTGGTCCTAAAATGAAAGTCACTCTTTTGTTTTATTCCAGATAATTCCAGCTTGGGGATATGTTTTAATTGGACTGGCCAATTTGGACACTTGAGATTTAATTACTTATTCTATGACCTGTGTTTTTGGCTGATTTCCATGTCCGATGACATTCATTAAAAAACAAAACAAAACAAAACAACAAACTCTTGGGAAATGTATCTTAACCTGGACCATCTACTTGTGTAGCAAATAGTAAAAATAGTCATTAACCTCTGAAAGATACTAAGTGACCCTAGATCATTATTCATTTGTATAGGAATGACTGCGATCAGTTTTCTCCTGGTTCAAGTGAGAACATTAGCACATGTTGACTCTCCTCCCAGGTAAACCGCTCAGCTGCATTTGCAAAAGCACTACTATTTTCTAGTAGTGAGGCAACTGCAAAGGTCTTTCTTCTTTCAAGAGCCATTACATATGAGAACAAACCATAGTTGTGGGAGAGGACACTGTCCCCACACATACGTGTAGTGTTCCCATAGGGGTTTTTAACAACCTAGTTTCCCTTTTTTTCTGATGACAAAGAGGAAACAGGCTAAGTGTGTTTTGCAGAACGTTGTTGCTGTCTCTATGAAAAAATGTCCTTTTCCCACAAATTTTTGATGCTGGCTAAACAAAGAATCTGGAGGAGTCTAACTTGTTAGGGTGTCTTCTTGAAAGTATCATGTTCACCATGGAATAAACAGTATTTTCCTATATAGTAAGCTGCAAGAAGTATCTGGTCTTTTATCAGTTTTGCAAAAAGTTTTTAAAAGCCAAGTTTAAGCAGACTGTTCTTACAAAAAAAAAAAAATTATCCTTCCTTTTCTTCAGCCTATCTACACAACTGAATAGAACAATTCAGCGACAACCATCAAAATCTAGCACATGGCTACTAGATGTGTTATGTTACCTTTAACAACTGCTGTAGAGACTAATTTATATTCAACATTTGTGATCCATTATTCAGAACTTAATTTAGTATCCTATATGCAAATCGCTATGCAATTTTAAATTTGTTTCAAATGAAGTAGCTATGCTCTGAAGTTAATAATTAAATCAATCATCAAATGAAAAACACCTTTTCTCCAATTTGCCTGAACAGATTAGAAGAAAGTGTTTATATTATAATAATTAGCTATATGATTGCCTCAACTTTCTCTTTCAATGTTTAGATACAGTCAAAGTGAAATAGGTCCAGAAAGTCTTTGGATAATTTATTCAATATTAAAAAGTCTAACACTTAGAAAGCCAACTTCCTCTTCCCTGTGTTACTTCAAAATCCCTTTGAAGTGACCATTCTGAACTTTATCTGTATTAAGAATTTATTTTCTACTTTAAACGGAAAAATCCTACAGAAAAGAAAAAGTACGGACCATGTGTGCTACTTATGTGATCTTATATGCACATGGGTAATCAAAATAGTTTAGTAGATCTATTTCAGATACTTTAAGTGAATTGCCATTAATCTGAGGATTAAGTCCTGTGAATAGGACGTTATCATTGAAGCCAGTTGGTCAGTTTGATTTTGTGTTTTTGGGAACTGTTTCAGGTCAGTGACCTTTTACATTCTATATACCACTTTTTAAAATTGAATAATGGACACATCATTTTGTAAGCAACTTACATCTCAGATTTTTTTTTTTTTGCCTTCCTGTCACTATAAATGGGAGAATCAGAGCTATAATGAGACAAACCATGTTTGTTTTATATAGTTTTGTTCTTATCAACCTGCAGTTATGTGTAGTATTTAGTTGTGCTAAATATTTTGGTTACTATAGTGTGAAAGCCTTACAAAATATGTGCAAATGTTCCTTCAGTTTTAATACCTCAAACTGTTTTTGTTTTGTTTTGTTTTGTTTTGGCACTTCAGGGGTTAGTTAGGTCTGATGACATGTAAAAGATGATTGTTTAATAAAATAATTGTAAATGAATATCTTTAAAATAGTCATCTGTTTTTGTTTTTGTTTTTTTTTAAGGTATTTCTCCTTCCTAATCTCAACATTCTCTTCCTAGATTCACAAATGTTAAGAATGACTGAACTTAAAATAAGCTCCTTCATGCAACAGGGAAGGGCAGTGATCTCTGAAACTAGATGAAGCTTGTTCTCTCCATATTGAGCTTCCTGGTTACAGCTCTGTGTCAAGAGACCTATTCAGGAGATCAGTTGACGGTAAAGAAGTGTGCTTTACCTTGAGTTTGAGCACTAACACTGAACCTATAATTTTTAAAACTTTGAGGGGAAAATCAGAACTGGAAAGACAAGAAGCTCAGCCTCTGCCTAGAGTTTCACAGGCTCTCATGACAGGCCCCAGGGTCAGCCTATCATCTCTTGTTTTGAGAAGTGACAGAGTTGAGGAAAAAAACTTTTCCTGACTCAGGGAGAATCTAATCTTAAAGAAATGAGTAAACCTCTGGGTCTCCATGCGATGGCATGTAGGTTTGGGAGAATCACAGAAATGATGGTTCAGGAAGGGACATGGTCAGCTGTGGAAAATGTAAGGGAATAAATGTCTAGAAGTGAGAAAAGAGCAGGAGAAGAAGTTCATGGGAGACACTTATTTGTGAACACATATGAGGCATAATTTGAAGGATTTCCAGAGCACTTGGCAGGAATGAATTATAACAGGATGGAGAGCCTTCTATTATGACTGTGGAGGCTATTAGGCTAGCACGCTTTGGCTTTCATTCCATATTTATAAGGGAAAAAGCAAGTCGATCACAGATCAATTGCTTTTGAGAATGAGGTTCCTCAATTATTTATAAGTGGGGAGACATTTAATATAAAACAATTCAAATTTGCAATTTAGAAAAAAAAATGTAGTTGGGTAGTAAACAGAACAGATGCCAGGACTACCTGTTGTATTAATCAGGGTTCTCCAGGAAAAGAGAACTAATGGAATATATGTACTAGATATAAAGAGGTTTATTTTAAGGAATTAGTTTACATAATTATGGAGATTGACAAGTCACAAGATCTGCAGTCAGCAAGGCCCAGGAGGGCTGGTGGTGGAGTTCTAGCCTGGGTCCAAAGATCTGAGAACCAGGAGAGCTGATGGTGTATTTCCAGTCTGAAAGCTAGCAGGCTTAAGACCAAAAAAGAGCTATTATTTCCATTCAATTCCAAAGACAGGAATAAATCAGTGTCCCAGGTTGAAAAGCAGTCAGATGGAAATGATTCTCTCCTAGTCACAGGATGTTTAGCCCTTTTGTTCTAGCCAGACTTTCAAATGACTAAATGGGGCCCACCCACATTAAGTAGGGCAATCTGATTTGCTAATTTATTCAAATATTAGTGTCATCCAAAAACATGTCACAGACACACCCAGAATAAGGTTTGACCAAATGTCTGGTGACCTATGCTCTAGTCAAGTTGATATAAAATGGACATCACAGCTGGTTAACTGGCAAATCCACCATCTATTTGTCTGGCACTTTTGAAAACCAGAAGTCCTAATCAGTCCAGTAACAGTAAGAAAATGAATAAATAAAAATGTTACAAAATTTGGCAGTGTATGATTGCAATGATTGTGAAACACTTAATATCTAAATGTAGGGACTTATGAGCAGAGGGTCCTCTTTTATGTTAGCTAATAATATGGATCAAATAGAGAAAAGAGAGGGCCACGAGTAGGTGGGCAGCGATGAGCTCCAAAGTCATGCCAAAATATCCTGCAGCATCAGGAGACACAGGACAGAAAGAGGCTTGGCATCAAAGTACCAATGGGTCCCCATTCCACAGGGCTGGCCCTGGAGCATAGTGAGTGATGACATCAGCAGCGACAGTAGGCCAGAGCAATAAAGAACATAAGACAACAAAGCAGAGATATTGGGGGCAAATGCAGCAAAGGAAGTGCTGGAGGCTGAGAGAAGAGGCACCTTCTTAGTGGGAATGAGTTCACTAGTGGGAGACAAAAGAAGAATATCTGGTAGCTGTTACCCATATTTATCCTGGTGGTGGCCGATCTCCTCCAGAGGCTCTAAGGAAGTGGAAACTGGATAAATATGTCACATTTTCATGTTTGTGAGAATATCTTGCCTGATTGCTTATTGGCAAACAGCATCAGCCTCTGCAAATTTGAACACAGGAGAACTGAAAAATAACCTTAGTTAATGCCACTTTTTTGCTAAGATAGCAGGAAGAGAATTGGTTTGGGACCTTCTACTCACAGGTACTAGATACAAGATTTGGGAATCTCTGCTCAGTAAACTTCATTTGTAAAATGCTTTGTATTCTTGAAAAAGTGAAATCGAGAGCTCAGATTGTTATCTCTGTATAGTTTAAAGCTCCAGTTCCTTTTGCCTCAAGTATCTGGGTATTTTCTGTTTTACTTAAATTGCCAACATAATTACCTCAATTTTCCCCTACATTTTCCATGTTGAAAAGTGAAGTGCTATCATTATATGGAGGTTTAGTGAAAGTCAATGTGGCCCCAATTTTGAGGTTACTTTTCATCAAGAGTAGAACTCTTTAGCATTGCCCAAAGTGGAATCCATTACTGAGTAGTCCTGCTGGTTTGGCTAATCACCCAGCACCAGAAGATCCTGGGAGAGTTGTGGTTTGACAATTTCATGCAACTTTGCCTCAAAGTTATACAGGTCCTTAAGCTATTTCTCCTCTTGTATGTAGTTTGTAACTTTTTCTTTTTTTTGTAACAGTGAACAATTGACTAAAATGAAAAATTACTTGAGAGGAAATGTAGTACTTTTAAGAAATTATTTACCACTTGGGAATTGGAAATGATTTGCTTTTTAAAAGTTGTTGCTAGAATGAGGGGGGCAGAGAATAATGCAGAGATCCAGGGTTACCAGAGGATCTGACTTAAGCCTATGTCACCATTTACTCACGACCTTAGAATGTTAAATATATTGATTTCTGTACAAGGATCTTTATCACTGTATTACTTTGAATCAAAAAGTATTAGATGCCACTTATATGTTCCCAGATGCAGAATTTGTAGACATACTATTTTTGGGATATAAGAATATGTAGACACTGAAAATCAGTTATCAAAAACCTTTACCAAATAAGAATATGCTGGACTATGAAAAGAAAAAAGAACCCTGAACCATATATATAATATAAGCTCCCACAGAAAAAAGACAGGAAGGAAACTGATAGAAATGTTAACAATGGTCAGTAAGGGAAAAATAATTGTATGGCTCTCTAGGATGTTTCCTTTTTTTGAGAAACTATCCAAGTCATTTAAACAGAAAATAATTTTAGTTTTCTAATAATTTAGAAGTTGAAGAAAATGTTTTGTATATATTATTGAGATAATTGCCTCAATTTTAAACTTTATTTTATTTCATTTCAGTTACTGAGAAAATTATTTGTACCTATTTTAAAAAGCATACACCTGAAAGAAAAATCCCAAACCTTTCTGGGAGATAGAATGTAACATTTTTCTCAATTGTTAATTTTAATACTTTAGTCAATATGCAAATGGCCTGCAATGCTTCAGATTATACAACGGCCGATACCAGATACTAAGCGGATTTGGGGGAACTCTGGCTTCTATTGACAGCAATGAATGAGCTATCAGATTCACTGTTTTTCATTTGTGCATTTGTTTTTCCCACATCACTGACATTCGTTATGGTTAGCCGGGCTCGCACTGAAAATGGGTTTATGCTCTGGGAAATGGTTGAAAAGCATCATCATCTTCATTATATCAACAATGAAAATAATGTCTGTCCATGCTCTCTAGAGTTGATGGCTGGAATGTTTGAAAACGACACCCAGACATTTTCCCTCTCACCCTGAGGGGGAAAAAAAAATCCATGCCAGCATTATGTTTTTATTTTACAAATAATCTGTTTTCCCCTTGCCCTTTAGATCTGAGAAAAAGCTGCGTGTAATGAATGCTATTTGAACATAGAGGCAATTTCCAGAATGAGTATAATGCCACTGCCTGTCGATTCTTGAGAGAGCTGGCATATGAAAAAGATACAGAAATTCTCCAGATTACCTCCTCGGTTGAACACTACCCATATTCTAAAGTAAACAAATAACTATGTTCACTGTGTTTTCACCTCACCCTATCCCCCCCTTCAGAACAATGATAATTGCTTTGTTGGCGTTTTACATTTCTTCCATTACCTATTAAGTATTCCTGAGAATAAGTGGACAGAAATTCATTACAAATATAAGATCCGAATTCCTGCAGGTCTGAGAAAAAAGGCTGCGGCAGCTTTCTTCCGTTAACTTATTCATTCTTGGGGTTAAATTTTTTTCTCAACAATGGATCTTTCCTCAAATGGCAACCAGCGAAAGTAACTTTATGCATACCCAGAGGGGTTGAAATAATGCCTTAAAAACTGTGTGGTTTTTCCTAAATTGTCAACTGTACCGTTCAAAAGATATCACGTTTTGCCTCAGCTTAAAAATCAACATTTTTTCTCTCTTCAGATGGGATTAAGGGAATAACAGAGCCAAGGATAGCACATAAATGTGTATCTTTTGCTCTTCAGTCTAAATTACTTCTCCCAGTATCTAAACTCTGTGCTAACTCTAAATGGAAGGCAAGAAGTAAAGAATAATGTGCTGTCTTAAATGTAGATGGAAGATAAGATGTAGAGACTAAATTTTAAAAACCACACCAAGATATATTCATTCCACTCTCACATTTAAATAATGCTCACATTAAATAATTGTTCCAAAGGAACTGTCAAAATGAAACAGTCATAGCTTTCCTTCGCTGAGCTCTGACAACTATAAAAGTCTAATGCTCACAGTGAAACTATGAAAATTATTTTTTAAAAAAATCATCTGCAAAACATGAGCAAAAACTCACTTCTATCTGATTATTGGCAGAAAAAATGAGCAAGTTCAAAAATATGCATAAGGTGAAACTTTCCAGATGATATTGATTATCAAGGCTGACCCAAGGAATCTAAACCATGTAGGACAAAATTGAGTTTCAAGGACCTATGTGTAAATTGCAAAGGTATAATAAGCACTATTGTTTTTAACTTTTGTCTTAGTTGTCATCTATATCCGTGCTTTCTGTGTTCAGGGAAAATGTGGAACTTACTGTGAAATGCATAAGCTCTGCAAATCAGCACTTACAGGTTCCTGGGGACTTTAGAGTCAAGGAATTGAACACTTGCTTTTATTTTTTATTTTTTTAAATATTTTTTATCTGTGTATTTATTTTTTATTAACATATAATGTATTATTTGCTTCAGGGGTACAGGTCTGTGAATCTTTAGTCTTACACATTTCACAGCATTCACCATAGCACATACCCTCCCCAGTGTCTATCACCCAGCCACCCTATCCCTAGCCCCTGACTCCCAGCAACCCTCATTTTGTTTCTTGAGATTAAGAATCTCTCATTGTTTGTCTCCCTCCTGATCCCATCTTTTTTCATTTTTTTTCCCTCCATACCCACCATGACTCCCCACCCTGCCTCTCAAATTACTGATATCAGAGAGATCATATGATAATTGTCTTTCTCTGGTTGACTTATTTCACTTAGCTTAATACCCACTAGTTCCATCCTGGTCATTGCAAATGGAAAGATTCTAGGGTTTTTGATGGCTGCATAGTATTCCATCATATAAAATTTCTTTTTTCGTTCATCTGTTGATGGACATTGGTTATTGTGGACTTTGCTGCTATAAACATTTGGGTGCACATGCCCTTTTGGATCACTACATTTCTATTTTTAGAGTAAATAACCAGTAATGTGATAGCTGCGTCAGAGGGTTGCTCTATTTTCAAATTTTTGAGGATCTTTCATACTGTTTTCCAGAGTGGCTGCACCAGCTTGCATTCCCACCAACAGTGTAGGAGGGTTCCCCTTTCTCCACATCCTCACCAACATCTGTCGTTTCCTGACTTGTTAATATTAGCCATTCTGACTGGTGTGAGGTGGTATCTCACTGTGGTTTTGAATTGTATTTCCCTGATGCCGAATGATGTTGAGCACTTTTTCATGTGTCTGTTGTTCAGTTGGATGTCTTCTTTGCAGAAATATCTGTTCCTGTCTTCTGCCCATTTCTTGATTGGATTATTTGTCCTTTGGGTGATGAGTTTGATAAGTTCGTTATGGATTTTGTATACAAGCCCTTTATCTGATATGTCATTTGCAAATATCTTTTCCCATTCTGTTGGTTGTCTTTTGGTTTTGTTGACTGTTTCCTTTGCTGTGCAAAAGCTTTTGATCTTGATGAAGTTCCAGTAGTTCAATTTTGCTCTTGCTTTCCTTGCCTTTGTTGATGTTTCTAGGAATAAATTGTAGTGGTGGATTTCAAAGAGATTGCTGCCTGTGTTCTCCTCTAGGATTTTGATGAATTCCTGTCTCACATTGAGGTCTTTCATCCATTTCAAGTCTATTTTTGTGTGTGGTGTAAGGAAATGGTCCAGTTTCATTCTTCTTCATGTAACTGTCCAATTTTCCCAACACCATTTGTTGAAGACACTGTCTTTATTTCCCTTGAACATCTTTCCTGCTTTGTTGAAGATTAGTTGACCTTAGAGTTGAGGGTCAATTTCTGGGCTCTCTATTCTGTTCCATTGATCTATGTCTGTTTTTGTGCCAGTACCATACTGTCTTGATGATTACAGCTTTGTAATAGAGCTTGAAGCCTGGAATTGTGATGCCTCCCACTTTGGTTTTCTTTTTCAACATTCCTCTGGCTATTCAGAGTCTTTTCTGGGTCCATATAAATTTTAGGATTATTTGTTCCATTTCTCTGAAAAAAATTGATGGTATTTTGATAGGGATTGCATTAAATGTGTAGATTGCTTTAGGTAGCATAGATGTTTTCACAATATTTGTTCTTCCAATCCATGAGCATGGACTATTTATCCATTTCCTTTTGTCTTCCTTAATTTCTTTCATGAGTGCTTTATAGTTATCTGAGTACAGATTCTTTGCCTCTTTGGTTAGATTTATTCCTAGGTATCTTATGGTTTTGGGTGCAATTGTAAATGGGATTGGCTTGTTAATTTCTATTTCTTCTGTCTTGTTGTTGGTGTATAGAAATGCAACTGATTTCTATGCATTGATTTTATATCCTGACACCTTAACTAAATTCTTGTATAAGTTCTAGCAGTTTTGGAGTGGAGTCTTTTGGGTTTTCCACATAAAGTATCCTATCATCTGCAAAAAGTGAGAGTTAACCTTCTTCTTTGCTGATTCAAATGCTTTTTATTTCTTTTTGTTGTCTGATTGCTGAGGCTAGGACTTCTAATATGATGTTGAATAGCAGTGGTGACAGTGGACAGACCTGCCATGTTTCTGAGCTTAGCGGAAAAGTTCTCAGTTTTTACCCATTCAGAATAATATTCACTGTGGGTTTTTCATAGATGGCTTTTATGATATTGAAGTATGTACCTTCTATCCCTACACTGTAAAGAGTTTTGATCAAGAAAGGATGCTGTATCTTCTTCAAAGAAGACATACAAATGTCCAAGACACATGAAAAAATGTTCATCATTAGATATCAGAGAGAGTCAAATCAAAACCACATTGAGATACCACTTTACACCAGTCAGAATGGCCAAAATCAACAAGACAGTAAACAACAAGTATTGGAGAGGATGTGGAGAAAGGGGAACCCTCTTACACTGTTGGTGGGAAAGCAGGTTGGTGCAGCCACTTTGAAAAACAGTATGGAGATTCCTTAAGAAATTAAAAATAGAGCTACCCTATGGCCCTGCAATTGTACTACTGGGTATTTACCCCAAAGATACAGATGTAGAGAACAGAAGGGCCATCTGTACCCCAATGTTCATAGCAGCAATGGCCACAGTCACTAAACTATTCAAAGAGTCAAAATGCCCTTCAACAGATGAATGGATAAAGAAGATGTGTTCCCTATATACAATGAAGTATTATGCCTCCATCAGAAAGGATGAATACCCAACTTTTGTATCAACATGGACAGACAGGAGGAAATTATGCTGAGTGAAGTAAGTCAAGCAGAGAGAGTCAATTATCATAGGATTTCACTTACTTGTGGAGCATAAGGAATGACATGGAGGACATTGGGAAATGGAGAGGAGTGAGCTGGGGGAAATTGGAGGGAGAGACAAACCATGAGAGACTGTGGACTCTGAGAAACAAACTGATGGGTTTGGAGGGGAGGGGGAGGGGGGATTGGTTGAGCCTGGTGGTTGGTATTAAGGGGGGAAGGTATTACATGGAGCACTGGGTGTGGTGCATAAGCAATGAATTTTGGAACACTGAAAAAAAGTAAATTAAATCAAAAAAATCAAAAAGAAAGGATGCTGTACTTGTCAAATGCTTTTTCAGCATCTATTGAAAGTATCATACGGTTCTTGTTCTTCCTTTTATTAATGTATTTGTATCACATTGATTTGCGGATGTTGAACCAATCTTGCAGCCCTGGAATAAATCCCACTTGGTTGTTGTGAATAATTCTTTAAATGTACTGTTAGATCTCATTGGCTAGTATTCTGGTGAGAATTTTTGCATCTGTGTTCATCAAGGATATTGGTCTATAGTTTCTCTTTTTAAGGGGTCTTTGTCTTGTTTTGGGATCAAGGTAATGCTGGCCTCATAAAATGAGTTTAGCAGTTACCCTTCTATTTCTATTTTTTTGAATAGTTTCAGGAGAATAGGAATTAATTCTTCTTCAAATATTTGGTAGAATTCCCCTGGGAAGCCATCTGGCCCTGGGCTTTTGTTTGTTGAGAGATTTTTGATGACTGCTTCAATCTTTACTGGTTATGGTTCTGTTCAGGTTTTCTATTTCTTCCTGGTTCAGTTTTGGTAGTTTATAGGTCTCTAGGAATGCATCCATTTCTGCCAAATTGTCAAATTTGCTGGTGTATAGTTGCTTATAATATGTTCTTATAATTGTTTGTATTTCTTTGGTGTTGGTTGTGATCTCTCTCCTCTTTCATTCATGATTTTATTAATTTAGGCCCTTTTTTTTTTCTTTTGATAAGTCTGGCCAGGGTTTTATCAATCTTATTAATTTTTTCAAAGAACCAGCTCCTAGTTTTGTTAATTTTTTTCTACTGGTGTTTTTTGATTTCTATTTCATTTATTTCTGCTCAGATCTTTATTATTTCTCTTCTCCTGCTGGGTTTAGGCTTTTTTATTTTTTTCCCTGTTCTTTCTCCAGCTCCTTTAGGTGTGGGGTTAGGTTGTGTACTTGAGACCTTTCTTGTTTCTTGAGAAAGGCTTGTATCATTATACACTTTCCTCTGAGGATGGCCTTTGCTGTGTCCCACAGATTTTGAACAGTTGTGTTTTCATTATCATTTGTTTCCATGAATTTTTTTCAATTCTCCTTTAATTTCCTGGTTGACCCATTCGTTCTTTAGTAGGATGCTCTTTAGCCTCCATATATTTACGTTCTTCCCAACTTTCCTCTTGTGATTGAGTTCTAGTTTCAGAGCATTGTGGTATGAACATATGCAGGGAATGACCCCAATCTTTTGGTGCCAGTTGAGACCTGACTTGTGACCCAGGATGTGATCTATTCTGGAGAATGTTCTATGTGCACTAGAGAAGAATGTGTATTCTGTTGCTTTGGGATGGAATGTTCTAAATATTTGTGTGATGTCCATCTGGTCCAGTGTGTCATTTAAGGTCTTTATTTCCTTATTGATCTTTTGCTTGGATGATCTGTCCATTTCAGTGAAGGGGGTGTTAAAGTCCCCTAATATTTTTGTATTATTGTCAATGTGTTTCTTTGATATTGTTATTAATTGGTTTATATAGTTGGCTGCTCCCATGTTAGGGGAATAGATATTTAAAATTATTAGATCTTGTTGGACAGATCCTTTAAGTATGATGTAGTATCCTTCTTTATCTCTTATTATACTCTTTGGCTTAAAATCTAATTTATCTGGTATAAGGATTGCCACCCCAGCTTTCTTTTGATGTCCATTAGCATCGTAAATTGTTTTCCACCCCCCACCACCACTTTAAATCTGGAAGTGTCTTTGGGTCTAAAATGAGTTTCTTACAGAAAGCATATCAATGGGTCTTATTTTTTTTTAATCCATTAAAATACTCTGTGCCTTTTGATTGGGGCATTTAGCCCATTTATATTCAGGGTAACTCTTGAAAGATATTAATTTAGTGCCATTTTATTGCCTGTGAGGTGACTGTACTGTATATTGTCTCTGTTCCTTTCTGGTCTACTAGAGCAGAAGAGGCTCTCTCTTTGCTTAGAGGACGCTTTTCAATATTTCTTGTAGAGCTGGTTTGGTGTTTACAAATTCTTTTAATTTTTGTTTTTCCTAGAAGCTTTTTATCTCTCTTTCTATTTTCAATTATAGCCTAGCTGGATATAGTATTCTTGGCTGCATTTTTTTCTCACTTAGTGCTCTGAATATATCATGCCCTTCTTTCTGGCCTGCCAGGGCTCTGTGGATAAGTATGTTGCCAATCTAATATTTCTACCATTGTGTGTTATAGACTTCTTGTCCCTAGCTGCTTTCAGGATTTTCTCTTTGTCACTAAGACTTGTAAGTTTAACTAGTGCATGACAGGGTGTGGACCTATTTTTATTGATTTTGAGGGGGGTTCTCTGTGCCTCCTGGATATTGATGCATTTTTTCTTTGTCATATTAGGGAAATTCTCTATGATAATTCACTCCAATATACCTTCTTCCGCCCCACCTTCTTCTTCTGGAATCCCAATTATTCTAATCTTTTTTCATCTTATGGTATCATTTATCTCTCAAATTCTCCCCCCCACATGGTCTAGTAGTTGTTTGTCTCTCTTTTGCTCAGTTTCTTTATTCTCCCTCATTTGTTCTTCTATATTGCTAATTCTATCCTCTGTCTCATTTATCCTAGCAGTAAGAACCTCCATTTTTTTATTCTACCTCATTAATAGCTTTTTTGATTTCAGATTGGTTAGATTTTAGTTCTTTTATTTATCCAGAAAAGGGTTTTATTTTTCCAGACAGGGTTTTTCTAATATCTTGCATGCCTTTTTTGAGCCCAGCTAGCGCTTTGAGAATCATCATTCTGAACTCTAGATCCGACATATTACCAATGTCTGTTTTGATTAGGTCCCTAGCCTTTGGTACTGCCTCTTGTTCTTTTTTGTTTTGTGGTGAGATTTTCTGCCTTGTCATTTTATCCAGATAAGAATATATAAATGAGAGAATAAAATCCTAAAAGGGTGGTAAAGACCCCAGAAAAAGTATGCTAACCAAATCAGAAGAGACCCCATATCAGGGGGAGAAGAAAGGGGATAAAAAGAAATTTTTAAAAATTAATATAAATATATATTTATATATATATTTGATTGGAGATTAGAACAGAGCCACCCACTTGATTTTGGGTGTATTTTGGTCTCTTAGAAGAAACTATGTCCCAAAATTTTAAAGAAAGATAAAATAAATATATATATATATATATATATATATATATATATACAAAAAAAAAACAAGGTTAAGCACAATGAAGGGATGGAATATAACTGTAATTATGATGAAATTAAATTAAATTAAATTAGGTGAAATTAAAGTAGATGACATTTAAAAAAATATAAAAAAGGAATTGATAAGTTGGTTGGAAAAAGATAGAAAAAGAAAGTGAAGAGAATTTGCTCAGGCTGGAGACTAGAACAAAGCCCTGTTCTAGATTTAGGGTATATTTTGATCTATTAGAAATTGTATCCCAAATTTTTTTAGAAGAAAAAGCCCTATATGTGTACAAAAATAAAGTTAGATACAATGAAGGATAAAATATGACTATAATAATGAAGGATTAAAAAAGATTTTTAAGAAAAGTATTGTTAAGATAAACTAGTTAAAAAATTTAAAAGCAGAAAAGAGGAAAAGTTAAAAAAATAGAATAAGAAAAAAATAAAATTAAAAAATTTAATTAACTTTGAAAGACTAAAGTTTCATGGGGAAAAAACCATTAATTCCATGATTTGCTTTCCCCTCCTCTGGAATTCTGCTGTTCTCTTTGATCAGTGAGCTTGATCTTGGCTCATTGTTCTCTCAGTCTTCTGGGGGAGGGACCTGTTGTAGTGATTCTCAAATATCTTTGCCTGAGGTGGAATTGTGCCGCCCTTGCCAGGGGTTGGGCTAAGTAATTTGCTCGAGTTTGCTCTCAGGAGCTTTTGTTCCCTGAACACTTTCTGTAGAGCTCTGAAGCTTGGGAATGAAAATGGTGGCTTCCCAATATCCAGCTCAGAGGAGCCAAGAGCTTAAGGCCCCACTCCTCAGAAAAAAGCAGTCAATCACTCTTGTCTCCCTGGTCTCTGGCCATGCTCCAAGCTGACCCGGCCTGTGACTGAGCATTTCTGTCTCTGGCACATGACCCCATTTGGAGTCTCCAAACATAGCAAATTCCTGCTGCACAGCTCTTCCAGCAGAGGAAGGTGCTTCTCCCCGGATCTGCCACTTGTAGGGTCTCTGCTCGAAGAGCTGTGGTCCAACTGTGCCACGGATCACAGTTAAAGGTAACCCCAAGCTGAGCTCACTTCTCGACTCTGTCTCTGTAGTCAGCTTCCCACTCTGATACCTGCAAGCTCTGCTATACTCAGACACCCCTGATCATTCAGTGACCCTACGGGACCTGAGACCACACTGTCCCTGTGAGGTCTCCACCCCCACTTAGCCTCTGGAGCGATGTCCCTCAGTGGAGCAGATTTCTGAAAGTTCAGATTTTGTGCTCCATTGCTCCACTGCTTGCTGGGAGCCAGCCCCTCCCTTTGTGGTCTATCTTCCCATTGCTTTGGATTCACTTCTCCACATGTCCTATCTTTCAGAAAGTGGTCAATTTTCTGTTTCTAGAATTGTTGCTCTTCTTCTCTTTGATCTCCTGTTGGGTTTGTAGGTGTTTGGAATGGTTTGATAACTATCTAGCTGAACTCCTGCGACTTGATGTCTTCTCAGTCTGCTACTCCTCTGCCATCTTGACTCTCCCAGAATAAGTTTTAAGGCATAGATTTACATTTACTGCTTACTGCTTTTCCAAGTTAGTTTTCTCATCTGTAGAATGGGGATAATAATAATCTCCTCTGTATCTATGCTAAAGTGTTGCAAATAAAGTGAGGTAATAAATAGGATTCCAAAAACTGAAATGAAAAGCTTCAAACCCATATGCATATAATCAAGCCATAAACACCCCCTAGATAGCATAGCATCAAGGCAAAGGAGTACAGATATTGTTCCTTCTTTCCAAAAGTATCCCCCAGCTTCCTATTTGTATTTTCTTTGGCAGCCTTAGTGCTCTTGTTAGAATGAGATGAGGGAGAAGAGCAAACAATTTAACAAGTAAGAAATAAATGAACAAAAAGACCAAATTCACAAGGTTTGGCTCTTCTTCAGAAGCTTAAATTAAGCTCTAGATAGTACTTTAAATATATTATATATTATCAAGGTAATTTGTTGAAAAGAATATTTATCTGCCACTGAGACTCTGGAAATAAGAACTCGATTTATGAGCATCAGATTAGGGTCACTGAATGACATTTGAATGCCTGTGTATTGGTCAAAGTGCAGATGTTTCCTTGCTCTAAGCTGAGAAAATGCAGGTTATTTTAGATGCAGACTAGAGCCAAGGAAGACAACAATGGCAGTATTAAGGGTCTCTTCTCCATCATGGGTGATGATAGGGTCTTAAGTTTGTCTTGCTTCTTCTAAGACCTATTGTCATTGGATCTCTTGGCATTCTTTGGTCATCTGTGTGTCCATAGGATGCACTCTTTGCTGATACTTGTCACCTTTTTTGACTGGACATTAGTCCTAATACCCAACTGTGCTCCCTGAAAGTTTTCTACTTTTCTGACAACCTTCAGAGCGCTTTTCTCTACCACTATTCCTATCAACTGCCACCTGGGTCCTGTCCTGCAAGGATAATGAGCTGCAGAGCTCCTTGACAAAAACCCCAGTATTAGAAATTTCTTCTTTGGGTCTTCTCTATCACTTCTCCCCTTGAAGTTTTGTACTGGCTGAGATCATGTCTAAGTCTCCTGAGGCTTGATTTTGAATTTTAGATGGTTAGCAACCCCTGGGAGATCCCTTTTATGTGGATTTTTATTTATGCTTATTCTCAGCTTACTTCTCTTATTCTGTAGTCTGCTGATCAGTCTCAGAATCTCTTACAGCCTGGATCATGCAGGTCAAGACAGGGCATCTTTCGAAGAGAGAAACTTCCCTAGGCAGCAATTTCAGAGACCATTCAGGCCATTCAAATTATAACATTTCTAAGAAGGCAAGCAAAAATACTGCTAATTAAATGTTTAATTTTTATTATAACTAGCATATTAATTTTAAGTAGGTTTAATTTATAGTTTAGCATGATTTTATTTATGTGCAGCATGTATACTTTATAACACTGAGTGCCCTCTTGTTTAATCAATGTGTATAGGATATTTATGTTCATTTTATTGGACTCTGAGCATAATTTTACTATTAAATATATGGAAGAATTTTATGCTTGTTTTTATGACATCGTTGGATTAAGCTAGGCTTACTTTTATGCCAAGTCTCTTGTCAAGAACACAGCTCTCAATTTCAACATTGTTTCTATGGGAAAATACATAAATACATTGCCTTTCATGAACATCTGCTTGCCTATAATTTCAATAAAGCTAACTGAGCAAGACCCAGGTTTTTTTACTTCTACTGAAACATTTTCCCTCCCTGTGTTTCCCTCTCCTTCTTGGGATAATAATTCCCCTTGAGGTTATGTAGTTATGTTATATGGTGGCCAAGTCTTTTACTATGAATGAAGCACTCATTTCCTTGAGATGCAACAATTCTCAGGAAACCAAAGTTTTTAAAAAAACACACATATGTGTGTACCTACATGGAAGGTGTTGTATTACCACCAACAAAACCCTTAATTTGAAAAAAGATTTCAAATAAGTGTTTTTATTGTTAGTGCTTTAACTATTCTTCTATCAGGTATTTTGCTTCATAGCTTTGTTCAGAGATCTAGATTTTACTGGCCAGTGAGGCCTGAAAACCCTTTCCTTGTTATTTGGAACAAGATGGAGTCTGACAGATGTCATGTGGTGGTATTATGAGTAATCTGTGGTGGTCAGTAATAAAAGTAAAAGGTACCCAGTGTTTGAGGTAGCATTCAAAGTGGGAGGAATTAATGGTATGTTGGAAGGAATGTTGAGTAAAAAGGTGGGATGCTTACATATACTTTGCCAAATCATAGTCTCTCTAAATTTCCATTAGATTCCTTATCATTGTGCTTTAGCAATTTCCTGTAAGAAATGCAAAAACCACACCTCTTCTACTTCATATGTCAAACTACTTCATTATATTAACAAATTAAAAAAAGTAGTATAATTACATGTGGAAACATATGCATTGGTACTTTAAGATTTCCACACTTGAAGAGAGAATATCTGTTAAGCCTAACCATGTAGCCTTAGGTTAAACCAACAACAAATGTAATTTGATAATTTGCAATTCCCATCTTAAGACTTTATATA
This sequence comes from Mustela putorius furo, assembly GCF_011764305.1. NCBI lineage: Eukaryota > Metazoa > Chordata > Mammalia > Carnivora > Mustelidae > Mustela > Mustela putorius. Next base: position 28,837,558 of record NW_025421987.1, read on the forward strand.
ATAAAGTATACATACTAGAATAATAAGATCTCATAAACCCAAATACCTAATCATCTTTTGTTTGTTATTGAAAGCTTTTAATTTCATGCCAGTTGTTCTTTGTCATTATATATTGTAAGATGCAAATCCTCACAACCATCTTTTTATACTAATGAAAAGTCATATAAATTTAGAAAGTATTTAATTTCATCCATGCAATATGCATTTCAATCCAGAGTAAGCAAATATTTCACATGCACACAGTGAATCTTGTATAGTCCCATTTTTAGCTTGTCAAGTACTCTGATTTCAATCCTATTTGACCAATTTAAATTGCAATTTAAATGGTTAGATTCTACCATTAGATTTTAATTACCTTCAATTCTATCAGAGTGGGTTCCAACCTTTTGTAGCAAATTCATTTCCTGCTTAACCAAAGACACAATACACTTTAAATAGATAATCTCCCCCTGCCAGTGCTTTCTCTGGAAAGAGTTTTCACACAGACTGTTGTTTATTTCCTCTCTTACTATGGGAAAAAATTATGAACAAAATAAGTGACACACCTATACAAGGGAAGGACAAGATGAGGAACATGATAATATTTACTTTATGGAAAGAGATGCTCACCATTTCTTTAATATTTTGTGACTGCGTGGCTTTATCTTGTTAACTAGAGCCCCTAAACACTCATAATTATATGACTCTGCACCTTTAAGCCTTTCTTTGCATAGGTCTTTCAAATACAGCCTCTCTCTAGAGAATGTAATTGACTAATTAAATAAATTACATAGAGAAAAAGAAACCTTCATAGCAGCCTGTGATTTTAAGCATAGCATAGATAAAAATCATAGAGAATCCATCTGATCTGTACACATTTACACTTTTGTAAAAATACATTGTAGAAGATATAGCAATAGAAAGCCTCATTCTTATTCTTGATTTAAGTTATAACCAAGCATTTCTGGACAAGTCATTAATTGTTTCATGCCGCCAAGGGCCCACTTAGTGCTCTGAAGCAGTAACTTCTAAGTGGTCCCACTGGCCACAAAGATTTAAGTTGGGCTCCAGAAGAAACCCATAATAATTTATACAAGAGTGCTGAAAGGCAGGCATGTTGGAAATGACTTTGTGACTACAGATGGTGATGTTGGGAATGCAAATATTGTCATATGTGAGTCGGTGGTAAAAGGAAAATTATTTTCTTCACTCAAGTCTTGAGAATTTTTGATCTTGGTGGTGTCTGAGAGTAAAGGTGACTCTATCATGATGCTACAGCATCTTGGCAAACAAAGTTCCCCTTACTGGTACACCATTTGAATCCAAATCCAGTGTGGCAAGAGATTGCCAGGTTTCTTTAAATGGGATCTGTTGCCATTATAATAGAACCTGGCAGGCTCCTGGCTCATACTTTAAAAGAAAATACCATTTATCCTTGAGTCAAATAATGAATAACCTGAGAAAAAGTCAAGTTAAACTTTTAATAAGGTCTGGATTTTTTTTTTTTTTAAACATGCAGGTACAGTGTTTGTTTTCTAAGTTTGTTACTGACCAGTATTTTGACCTCTTTAGATTCAAACAAGTCTTGTCTTTGCCACTTGCTACCTATCTGATCTTGGACAAAGTTTTTAATATCCCCTATAGCTTGGTTTTCTAACCTGTGACATAAGGTGAGCACATACAGTTATTGTGAAGATTAAATGAGATCATTTAATATAAATTCTTAGCACAGGGCCTAACACCTAGTTTGTCCTCAACATGTTGCCAGTAATGATGATGGGGAGCTCTCAACTCAGAACTGAAGTCCTTGGCCAGTTTTCTCACTGTCCATTCTAGTAGTGGTCAGAGTCCTCAATTCAGCCTTCACAATAGCTCATATCTGTGTTTCATATTCAGTACTGTCCTTTTACCTTATATCAGGGTGTATTCAAATGAGAAAATGTCTGTGAGATAACTTTGTAAATTTTAACACACTGAAGAATTATTAGTTTAAAAACGTTATTAAAATTTACCAACACTCTAGCAATTAATTAATTGGTATCTTTGCCACTCCACATTCTAATCTGTTCTTAACAGAGGTACCTTTTAAAGTATATCTTTTTAGATTGCTCTCTTCTTCGGGTACTTTCCATGGCCCCTCAGCATGGTGGACAACAGTCTGTCAAAGTGGGTCATCATCTCTCTTTATAACTTTTTATCTATTATTTCCCCTCACATCCCACCAATACCCTGCTCTCCAGCACATCAGAAAAGATGTTCTCTTCTAAATTTGTTCTAATGTTGTCTCATTTAAGTAGTTAACTGTTTAATTGGATAAATACGGATTGCAAATTTTTTCTTATAGTTTCTTTTTGTACCAAATTGTCAATTTCCCTTTCCACTGTTTAAATTTCTGTTCTCCGAGCCTCTACTTAAAATTTTATTTTTTTCTGTTTATCCTTTCCAAAAAGGCTGGTAGGAATCTGTCTTGTAGGAATCAAGCTCTCCTTTCCCACTCTCCATTTCCCAGATTATATCCATATTCATTTTTCTTTCTATCTCATCTTGTCATTTATAATATAGTCTGATAAATCTGGAGGGTAAGGACTGGGTCACCATTTTCCCTCCAATTCTATAATGCTCAGTGGAACATCCTTCACAAGGAAGGTGCTAGATCAGAAGAAGAGATATTAAGTCTTTTTATTTATGGCTGTCTTTGTTAATAATGAGCTATGGTTTAAAAAAAAAATAGAGGAACCAAAGATAGAGCATTGGCTGGATTTGGGGGGAAAAAAAAGAAAAGAAAAAGCCCAAAACTCAGAGGGGACAGAGGTTGACTTTGATGTTCTCTTCTACTTCTTCTTCTCCTCCTCCTCCTCCTCCTTCTTCTTTTCTTATGTACTATTCTTAAACTATACCTTCTTTTGATATTTATTTTAACCAGAATTCACTAGGATAAAATGTTAAGTGAAGGTCATAGATGAAAGATGGAGAAAGAAACTGCTGAAAGTGTCACTGTGGACCCAAGTCTTTGTTCTGAAGTGTTTTTACTAAGACCTGTGAAAAATCCCCACTGTCAGATAGCAACAATAAAAAAGTACATCCATAGTTCCCTGAATTTTGTTTGCCATCTGATGACAACATGTATTAGCCTGATCTGGTCAATTTGGTATTCAGAATAAGGTGAAATTCATTACAGAATAAAATGGCATTTTATCAATGGCCATTTTCCTCATTTTCTGTATCACTTGTCTACCCTAATATTTTATGGTTCTCTTTAGCTCTAAATTGCCTTCTGGGTGAGATGCTTAAGATTGAAAAGCAAAGTTAGAAAATACTTTCTTGGCCTCTCCACTACCAAGGTTTAGGATTACCAGTGTTTACCACATCTATTAATAAGGTAACATTGCAAGGATACCTTCAGGCTTCTCCAATCTTCTTTCACTCTTCATGTAAATCACAGGAAACTACCATTAACTATGTGTAAAATGTAATGAGAGGGTTATTTGGGGGCTACAGTATTGACGGCTGTGGGCAAGATACAGTTATAAGTTTTGCCATACCTTTGATGGGGTAATTAACTGGATAAATAGCATCATCCCTTTACAGATTTTTAAATCCAGCCAGAGCCACCCATATTTCAAAAAAAAAAAAAAAAAAAAAGAGTGAAATTGCTCAGCAGCTACAGTTGCATCTTATCCAGCCCAGTGGTCAATGAAAACGAGTGATCTTCTACTGTGAGGAAGGCATGGTCTTCATCCCAACTGTTCTGAATACCATTTAAGCATAAGAATAGATAGACTAAAGGAAAAAGTAAATGTACTCATCCTCAAATTAGCAATTATGTTGGGCAAAAGAAGTAAGTTTGCTGTTGGCTCATTTCCTGACTGGCAAACTAAATCAGAGTGGAGAAAGCATTGCCTTATTTTTTACCATGTGTCAAAATGTTGTTTTGGGCTCCTTGGTTCCTCAAATGGCCCAAAATAATGGCTTTCATTCTTCTGACATCCCATGAGTTTTACTTTGCACCAGATCAGGGTGAGGGATGTATTGAGTGCTTTTGTTTCTGTGATCAACTCCTCTCCTTTCATTTAAAGGTGCATTAAACACGGTTTACAAGGATATTCAAATCACACAGGTTTTCCTTTTAAAGTTTTCCACTTCATAGAACAGAGCAACCATATCATAGCTACACTGCTATTTGTACTGAATTCACTGTTTCAGAAAGATATTGCCTTCTAAACTGCTGCTAGCTATAAAATGAATAAAATATCAATGCTGAGCTACAAGGTACACACCAGATGTAACCATGCTTTTCTGGAAACTATGCCCACCAACAGGAGCTACGTGAGAAATTGGCCCTGAGCATTTTCAGCCTCATAAACAGGACTCTAATTAGTACGCTGATACATACTTCAACAACTAGCAGACAGAGTAAGCAATCTGTGGTCTAATTTATACAATTCTTTTGACATTCTCTGGTAAAGAATGATAAGCCATACTGCTGATACCAGGGATTCATGAAAGCAATAATAACATTAACCCAACTCTATTTACAAAATAATTTAATTATACCTCAATCTTGAATATCTCTGTAAATGATGAATAGGAATAGCAGGGATAAATTCAACTTATGGATATTTATTTCATAAAAACTCTTGGCTTTTAGTTTTAGATTCCTTTACCTCTTATTCTCTTACTAAAACTCTTTGCTGAAAATGTAAATGTAGACCAATGTTGACTGTCACTGCCTTCTCCTAACCTTGCTGACATACTCTAGGTTTTTGCATATTCAGGAATAAACCCATTTTGGACCAGATACAACACGTTCGTTTTATGGAAGCTTACCTACCTTGACTCCGGTTCAAAGAGAAGGTATGAAGTTTGGAAAAACAGAAAGGTATGCATCTTTTGGTCAGAATTCATACAGAGAGGTCAGGAACAAAGTCTCAGCAACAGCTAATCAGACCTCATGGAGAACTGGAGCTCAGTAAAAATTCAAGCTGCTCTTGCTGTCTAACAACAATTCTAATGATGATTTAGTTCTCAACCTAATTTCTTTCTGTGATTTTTTTTTTCTCTACTTCTATTTCTGCTTTTAACTGAGATCAGGCTTTCCTCCAGGTTTTACTCATGGTTACTCCTGTCTCATGGCTCCTGTTTATTGCAGACTCTCTATGTGTCTTCTTCTGTGCTACTCTATCTTCTAATCTCTCTGTACTTTGTATTCAAGTTCCTCCGGAAAATGATCTAAGAAAGACAAATCATCATGGTCCTGCCCAGAGCATCTGCAATGAATAGATATTGAACTCTGGGCCGTACATCGTAGATTGTGTAAGCCTTTGCTTAGGGGTTCTTCAATCACAACAAACATGTTGGGGTGAAATGGTCCAAAACATGGTGACATAAGCATTGGAATCAAGCATCTTTGTGGAAAAGACACTCATTTCAATTGTGAGCATTGAATTGTAAGCAGACAATTCCAGGAAATTGATGAAAGAAATAGAATGTCTAAGAGGAGAAAGAGGAAAAAAAGGCAGGGAGAAAGTATGTAAAATGAATACTTGACACCCTTTTTAGGTTCCATTTGAAGTTGATAATTGTAAATACTACTTACTAAGAAGAGGTCTTTTTTAGTTCCTGAAGGAACTTTGATATTAAAGAGATTATCAACTAAATTGTCCACCAAAAATACATTATGTAGTTGTTAAAATTAGAGATTTGTTTGCATGAGATTGAGATAAACTTCAGCTCATTTGGTGGTCCTGCTACTTTAAAAGATGTCAGGAAGTCAGAATCCCTTAATTTAATAATTGTAAGGGAATAAAAGATCATCTTAACAAAACCTCTTATTTGACTGTTGAAGTTTAAGTCTAAGTGAATAGTCCAAGATCTCACAGCTAATCATTGTCTAGGTTCTGCATTACATTATAAGGGACACGTTCAGTGGTATAGGAAAACATTCCTCCAGATTCTGTGTTTTAGCTAGACCACTTCTGGATGCATCTAAGGGAATCCTAACAGTTTCAAATAATTACTCCATGACTTAAAACTGTCAATCAACAGGTCAAAGAAAGACCCCATATTTCATTTGAGTTCCTGACAAATGGCTGAAATAGCTATTTTTCTCCAGATTTAAAAATCCAAATTCATTTAATTTCCATTTGTTTATAAAACACTAAAGAAACTTTAAATTATTTTGCCATTTTTCATTTTTCAAAGATGTGATATTACTATTTATCATAGCATCCATACTACTCATAATCACTCTTTGTTTCTAGTTTATATCACAGGCCGCATTTGAAGCTTTACAAAAATACGTGTAAGGACTTAAGGCCGGGAATGAGCAGCATTGGGTGAAGATTTCACATCTTTTGATTATCCTTTATTATAGACATTGTTATTTATAGACTCCCAATTACAATCTTGTACTTTTAGTATAGGGAATATGTAACCCTAAGTCAGCCATTTAAAGCACAAGAAATTAAATCAATCAGAGAAACCCTGGGGTAAAAATTATGCTTATCTAGACACTTTCTAGGTGCCCAGCTTAAGTGATAGATGTCTTACTCCCTCAGGTTCATTCTTCCTCATCCCTATGGCAGCTCACCTTTCTATGAGATTCTTGGTCCTTGGGAAAACAAAGTCAGACTTTCTGCTTCATTTTTAGGGCATGTTCCTGGAATGAAGATAAAATCATTTTCCATATCACTTCCTAACACCCCAAGATGGGCAGAGGAGAATAGGGCTTTGAGGGTAGAAAAGCAATAGTGGAGTCTTGTTGCCAAGGAAAGAAAAACACATAAACCTGTTGGAAAATAAAACAAAAGCTTCTCACCCATCAAATGACCACTGTAGCCAGCAATAGATTTTGAAGTGCTTCAATGAGCCATACTAAGTTGGCAACAGTAAATTACGGGATCCAATGTATTGTTGGTATTCAGAGTCTCAGAACAATCCCCCAGTCTCAGCTTTGCTCCACTTATGCTCATATTTTCAGTAAGTTATGGACAGCAATCACCTAATATGTTTTGACTGTCAAACTTTTATGCAATTGGTAATGATCCTTCCAAATGGTTTCTGTGGCCAATGAAGCCTTCACTCATAAACCGTAGACTCAGGAAGGAAACAGGGAATGACCAAGGCATTTTGTGTTTGCATTTGTATTCATTTGTATACAGACACATAATTCCTAATGGTGCATCCGTTCATTCTCTAAATGTCACTGTTAAATGCTACAGAAATGCATATGGTTTTAAATAACACCAAGCATTAAAAAATAAAACTCTTGTCCTTGTCATATCTTGGAAGATGATTACACCAACTGTCTCTGGTTAAGAACAAAGACATGGGTTTAGAAAGTCCCAAACTTAGGCACTACCCTTATTCTTAACCTATGGCAAGAAGACTAGTATTCAGCAGCATTCATCAGCATGTAGTTCAGTAAAACAGTTCTAAGCAGAAAAGTTGAAGATGTGATAATGGTCGGGTGGACCCCAGTTATGGGGAATCTGGACGGCAGGAGCGTAAGGATTCACCATTGATCACTTGGATCATTGGTAAGAAGGAATTGCATATAAGCCAGGATTTGTGGACAGGAATCCAACTTTAGGAAGATGTAGCTTAGTGGGCAGGATTTTTCAAAGTGGCTGGGGGCTGTAGAGAGGCTTGGAATAGTGGTTAATGTAGTCATGACACCTGCAACAATAAGAGCTCGTATATTTAAAGCTCTTACTACATACCAGGTATTTTGCTACACACTCTTCCATGAAGTAGTTCATTTAATTATTACTATAATTCTGTAGCTCTTGTTATTCCCACTCTAAAAATTAAAAACTGAGGCTAGAGAAGGAAGTTGACCAAAGTCCCACTGCTTGTTTGCATTTTAATGTATTGTTTCAGATATTCCTTATTCCCTTGGATTCTTTTCCACCTTGCTCTTTAAGAGGCTGATAAGAGGCGGTGAGAGGAGATTGGAGAGAAAAAACAGGAAATTTAGGTCAAAGTATTTATTCTCCCAGGTCCCAAACCATAGGGTCATGTCAGGCTGTCCGTGCCTCTTGTCTCTCAAGAGTATTTAATACAGGAGCTCGTGATGGAGCGTGGTCTCTAGGCAACCTGAGATGCCCAGTTGTCATATTCCAGTAGGAATTCAGAGAGAGCTAAACAACAAAGGATGCAGAAACCCAGAAAGTGGGGCAAGAACTTAGATCTTCTTCGCCTGGGATCACAGGCCTGCAGATATACACTGCAGGTAGGATCAACTGGCTTCATCTTCAGGGTCGGGAGTGTATAAACACTCCAGCAAGGCTCAATGACAGTTATACTTCTTTTGACATTGTGAGAGTCTGCCTAACTCTTTACTCAGTAAAGGCCACTGGGAAAAAAAATTTTTTAATGTTAATTGTTCTTTTATTCAATTGCTATTAGGACTTCATGATATAGTGGGGCTTCCCTCAGGAACTTTGAAATGAGAAAAATCTGATAGCCTTACTTGTTCAAAGAGTAAAATTTTGATGTCAACAGAGCTGAGAAATGCACAAAATTGCCAAAGAGGCAGACTAGCTCCTAAGCCTGCAAGACTTGATGGTAACCCAGTAAGTATATTTATATATATATATTCACACTGACTTTCTTTCTTTCTTCTTCTTTTTTTTTAATGAGTGAATCTATCACAAGGGAGCACTAACAGCCTCCAGGACAAAGAAAATGGAGAGTTAGAGAGTTAAGTGGGTAAATGCAGGCATAATCTGGTGGGTGGACAAAGACCTGAGGCCAAAGAATTAGCTTCTCTCTGTCCTTTTATTAAGATATTGGCTTTTTATGGTTATCCAAGTTTTCAGCTATTTTCTCATTTAGGAAACTGGATTACAATTGGATTTTTCATGTATTTTGTCAGCCAAATTAAGAAATGGAATCAAGTAAATTTTATACTAAGATAGATAAATCTGTGGTCACTCTAGTTTCATTTACTGATTTTGTGAGTTAAGTTAATGTGAGTCTGCATCTGAGAGACAGATCATCCTCTGTGTGTTGACAAATAAGTCTTCACCCTCTTCAAAATTAAGGACCAGATATGTACCATGAGAAAGTCATTAAGCTGATCTCATCCTACAGAACATTTTGGGAGAACAAGATGGCTGATCACAGAGGACCCTTTCTCCTCTACAATAATCTGGAGTTTGGGTTATTTACTCATTTATTTCTAAAGTTGTTAATTTTCTCTGTATTAGATGTTCTGGGATCTTGTATGGTTAAGTTAAAACAGAAGGGACATCTCTTGATTCAATAAAAAAGTCTTCATTGAAAAGTTTCTGTTATGATTACAGTATCTACAATTCTGTAAGATCCCTTGCCTGCTCCCGTAGATTTGAATTTTCAGAACTTGCCAGGTTCCTGGCAGTACTCACCTGGAACTGGGAATTTGTTCCCACCTTACTCTTTGTCACAGCTGAGCATTAGCCCTGTCTTCTCCTATACTTGGATTAGAGTAGATCCACAGATACTTCTTTTCCAGGAGCAGAGGCCAGATAATATTTTAAGCATACTATCAACTATTACCCATACTACCCAACTATTACTGTTGTTATGTGGAAAAAAAAATTAAGATTTAATTATTTATTTTAGAGAAAGAGACCATGAGCAGTGGTGGGAGGAAAGAGAAGCAGACCCCTCTCCCCCCTCCCTATTGATCATGGAGCCCAACATGGGACTCCATCTCACAACAAGTTCATGAACTGAACTGAAATCAAGAGGGACACTCAACCCACTGAGCCACCCAGGCATCCCATTATGGGAAAAAAAAATTAAAAATAATCATTTCCCTTAGTTAATGAATCCATCCATTAATTCATCCATTTGTTCAATCACTGTTCTTTGAACAAGTGTTATATGCAGGCTCACCAGTCATTTCCCTTTACTGCTCTGCTCTAGAGAAAGAAGCCACATATTTAAAATTAAATGCAAGATATTCATACATTCCTTATGGGAACATTGGGGCATTAGGGGCTTTGTGGAGCAGGGGGTGTTGAGGCAAATCTTGAAGGACAGAATATGCTTTTACTGACAGAAACTCAAGGATTCAGAAAAAGTCAACTGGAATAAGGGTGAAGAGAAAAGAATGCTGTTGTTGACGTCCGAATTATTTTCTATCCCAGTTATTATACATGTGACCTTGGAAAAGCCAATTTATCCTTTTTATTTTTTATTTTTTTTAAAAGATTTTATTTATCTATTTGACAGACAGAAATCACAAGTAGGCAGAGAAGCATTCAGAGAGAGGAGAAAGCAGGCTCCCCATTGAGCAGAGAGCCCGATGCGGCGCTTGATCCCAGGACCCTGGAATCACAACCCAAGCCGAAGTGCGGCGCTTGATCCCAGGACCCTGGAATCACAACCCAAGCCGAAGGCAGAGGCTTTAACCCACTAAGCCACCTAGGCGCCCCCAATTTATCCTTTTTAAAGTTCCATTTTCCTCATGTGCAAAATGGGATAAAGATACCCACTTCTCAGGGTAATGGGGATTATGTAAAATAATATATGCTAAGGTTTCCTGTAAACTCAAGTGTTATGTGATCATTGGATTCTATTCACACACAAGCTAACAAAAAGAGAACACAGAGGAGTCATGCAGTGAGTTCGAGAAATTACAAGTGTTTTGGCCATGTATTTTATTTAGGTATGTATGTCCTTTCTTATTTGAGTAACCTTAGATAAGTGACTTATTCTTTTTTTTCCTCAATTACTCAGCTGAAAAATGGGAATGTTATTTTCCACTGTGATGACTAAAATTAGAGTATATCATAAAATGCAATGAACATTTGAAAGTGAAGAGTTTATATAAATAATCTCAACTGAGAACCTCTTTCAGCAAAGAAATCTCATTCTGAAGAGGTATTTTTAATGTGGTACTATTCTGCTTTTATTGGGAAAACAGGAAATATTTGACAAAGCTCTTGAAATGGTGGAAGACTAAGTAAATTCATTAAAATTTGATCTATATTGTGATTGTCTCCTTTTAAAAATTAATTATAGGCTTGTTTTTTAAAAATTATAATATTCTGGTACTAGATTTTGGTTAATTACCATCAGAGTGATTTGGGGACTTGGGCATCAATTTCATTTTAATAAACAGCATCAGTCTAATGTGAGAATGACTTTCATTTCAAAACTGAATTCCTAATGCAAATGTCTGAAAAAATCCTCTATAAAACCCAACAGCATACATGAGAGTTATGTCTTCATGATGTAAACACAGCCTAAAATTGCAATAAATATATAAACACAAGAATTGTGGAACAGTCATTTATAAATGATTGCATAATTCCTGAAGCTTCATCCCTTTGTTTTCCAAACTCTGCCTTTAAACTGTTTAATCTATTTCTCTGACAGTTGGGGGTGTTGTGACACCTACAGAAGAAGTATTTTCTTCAATGTTGCTATTATGAGCAACATCTTAGTATATAAAAAATGCCATGAGCAATGCTAATTTGAATGGCTTCTGAGCCAACATCAACATTGCTGACACCATGGTGTTATGTATACCAAACCTAATCACTCTCATAATATGATGCCTCAGTAAATCTGTGAATATTAACATACAGTCGCATCAACTTAGCACTGCCTCATGCTGCAGTATGTTGGCACAGAAACACTCTGGTTAAGGAGCAGAGCGGTTCAAGCATAAATACATAGAATGTATTTGTGAGGTATTTATAATTTGTAAAGTGACTGTCTATCAGTCATAAGCTCCACTAATAAGATGACACTCTTTCTCAGCCTTAACCTATCCCAGAGACTTTGTAAGTGCTATTTCAAAGTCAGATATGCCCATTTTGAGAGAGGCAATTTATCTTCTTTATGACATGATATACTTATTTTAGAAAATATTATCAATCCAGTTTCAAATTTACAGAACAAATGAACTAGCTGATAATGACTTCCTTTCTAGAATGATTACTTTCATGCAAAAGTAAATACCTGTAGGAACCAAGCTTCCTTTGGAGACAGGTATGAAATAAGACTGATTCATGTGTGTTGGGAAGCATAAAGACATTTACACCGGCAGTCTTCCAACCAGGGTGGTGTCAGTAAATGGCATGTAGTATACCCACCTAGAATTCCTACGTATCTAAAATAATTCATCTTTCTTGTTTTGCTCAAGCTGCTAATGGTTAAAAAAGACACACTTATACTAGTATAGAGACAGATGATTGCCATAACACAAAAGATAACTAAGTCACAATTGTGGTGCAGGCAAAAGATTTGCTAATAGTTTTCTGGTCCTTGGATCAAAAGGGCAACCGAATAAAAACCAACAGAGCACATGTTTCTCTAGTCAACCTTCTTAAAGAATCAAATGGGATGGAGTCCACTAAGTGTATTTTGGGAACAGAACTATCTTTTAAGGGATTTTTCTTTTATGTCTTATAATTGTCAGCTTTTACTAGTAAACCCATACTCTTTGATAGTAAAACATAGGTAGTTCAGGATTTGTCTTCTGTTTTTGGATAACCAGAGTGCTATTTTTGTCACTGAAGATTTGGTAATGAGTAATTTTTGGAGCAAAGGCTTGAAATGAAATTAACTTGAACTTTGCTGGCTTATTTAAAAACCACATGTACAATGCTTTATTAGGGATTGTTCTTCTGAACAAAATGTATGGTGCAGTGAGCAGAAAGGAGTCTCCAAAGGTTCAATGTGGGTTATGTGGACAAAAAGGCAACAGGGACACCTGGGAGCTTCTTTTCCTTCTTCTAGTGGGAAGGGCTGCCTCTGGACTTAGTTTTCCATGGGACTAGTGGCTTCTTTACTTTGACAGCATCCAATAGGCCAGGAGGTTTCCAAGTGTTGGATAGCTAGCTTTCTCAGACAACTTCTGTAAACAACTTCCATACAAATCCTAACTCCTGGCACAAAACAATGGTGTATTCCCATTCTGACAAGGCTACTTTCTCATTCTTAACCTACAAGAGGGGAGATGGTCCTCCATAAGAGAGCAATTCCACATTGTAACATGGGTTCGATTAAAGAATGTGCCCTTATGCTGGGCACAACAATTAGCAGCCTTGAAGGAATCCTTTTAGCATGCCATAATGCATTTGGTTAAGTCCCTAGGTGGTGTTATTTACACAACACTTGCATCAGGATCCATAGATTCCCAGAACATTCAATTGTGCTATAAAAGATACAACCACCACCATATTATATTGGTTGCTGATTAAGCAACTTTGGTGATTAAATACTGGGGGAGGGGGGACCACACACTTTACTATAGTAACTTATAATCAGGTAACCTTATAATCAGGCCAGTAGTAAGGAACTCTCAAATGGAGACAAAGACTAGGGATGGAGAGGGCTTTCTCATATGCCCAGCAAGCCCCCTGCAGTCACAAACCACCTATGATTCCAGCTTTAGTAGCTAATAGAATGAGGGACAGATTAAAGGGGAGAAGAAGACATTCGTAGTGATCGGCAACAGAAAAGATTGGCTCAACAGTGCACAAGAACTCTTTAGCACTCAGTGTGGTGCTTTTTATCATTATGGCAAAGGACGGATTTCAGATTCTGGTAGTTTGTCATTTTAAAAAACATGCTCTGGGGCAAAATTCTCTTCTAAAATACAGGCATGAGTACCACTGACATTCTCTTGCAATATGTTCCCTCCAGTTAGGAAGTTCTTCTGAAGTAATGGGCAGTCTAATCCAGTTAGAGAGAAGAAAAAAACTACAGTATGATGTACGCAGTAATAGGCCAATGCATCTTTGTTTTATTTGCAACTTAGAATTCAAGGACTGTAAGAGTTGAGTCCTTTTCTCTGTAGGTCATTACTGCCACTCTTACTGCTTGAATAATTACATTAATGATGACTCATCTCCTTTATGGGATGATTGTAAAGTTGGAGCAAACCAGGAGACACAATTCAAAGATCTGTCGATTTCAACAGTATATAAATAATTTTACATACAATAGACTCCGTATATTGTACCTTTTTTTCCTCCTTACTCCATGTTTTTCTGTTTATAAAGGAAAAAGTAAAATAATGGGAAGAGTGAATACTGAATCAAATTTGACCATTGAAAAATTAAATCGCTCAAATTAGAGCTGCATGTGGGTGGCTCAATTAAGTGTCAGCCTTTGTTTGGCTAAGGTCATGATCCCAGGGTCCTGGGACTGAGCCCCTCAGTGGGCTCCCTGCTCAGTGGGAGGCTGCTTCTCCCTTCTCCTCTCTCCCTGCTTGTTTTCCCTCTCATTCTCTCTCTTAAAATCTTTAAAAAAAAAATAAATCGCTCGAAGTATAGAATAAAGATGAAAATGTTTGAGGCTTTTTCTTATATATTTGGTGAAATTGTGCAAATAGAGAGGGAATTCCTGCCTGATTGAAAGGGTATGGGTTATACTGGAGGATTTACAATCATCTGAAATTGCTTTGTAGACATTTAACATAGTTCAGACTAAAGCATCTACCTTTATCTCTCATAAACAATAAATGCTAAATGGTCTCAAGTCCAAATTGGTCTTTTTCACAATCCAAATTCACTGATATATTTAATTACCAAAGCTTAATTTTGTGTTGGCGGGAGAAAGAAGAGGAAGATGAAGCTCTTCAGGACAAAAATCCATCTGTTACCAATAATAGCCTTTGTATTTAAAAAGCAGTTGGTGGTAACATGACTTTCCCTTCTCTGTCCTATTTTTGTATTTCAGTCCTTTGGGAAGTAGGGCATTTTAAAAATTGACAGACTATCAAAAAAGGATACAGTGAAAATTAACATTGCATGGACTTTTTCAGGAAACAAAGGAAATATGTAATTTGTTCAAAGTAGAGCCTCCAAATCTTGAGCACATCTTGTGTGTCAAGAGGGAATGAATGAATTTTGGTGATATTTAGCTTTGTAGTAATGACAACTAGAAATGTTAGCATCAACATCAATAACTTATTACAGCATAAACTACATTTGAAAAAAAAGTCTCTTTGAGACAATATTCTTTGGCCGTTATTCAAATGAGCAGGAACAAATGAGGCATTTATACATTTTTTTCTTACTCAAATCAAGCAAAATCTCATTAAGAGATGAATCAACCAAAAAGAGCTTTTGCAATTAAAAATAACTTATATGAGTGATAATCTATTTTACAAAAATACGTTCTATTTGCACTTATTTATTGAATAAAACAAAAATCAATTTTCTGTTAAAGATCCTTCATTCATAATTGAAGAGGGTTAGAGCTAATTAATGGAAACGTTATTCTTTTCCTACCAGGAAGTTCTATCATCAAAAAAGGAAGTAGACTAGTGAATCCTAAGTCCATATGATTTTAAAAAACAACTCCTCTTTTTATGACGCTTATTCCATGTATTTATCTTTTAGAAGATAGAACATGGGGGGCAGCTTGGTGGCTCAGTCAGTTAAGTGTCCTGGGATCCAGCCCCATGTGGGGCTTCCTGCTCAGCAGAGAGTCGGCTGCTCCTTTCCCCTGCTCTGGCATTCCTGTGTGTGCTCTCTCTCTTTCTCTCTCCCTCTTAAATAAATAAATTCTTTAAAATATATATGTATATATATATAACTGCAACTTAGCTGCCATTTTTCCACACGTCAATTAGAAAAAACTTTAATATGCTACTTTAAACCAAATACAGGGACTAGAGTTACTCAGTGCATTAAATCAAGTACAGGAAGTTGGACAATGGCAGAACTAAGCTCACCTTTGCACAATTACCTGTGAGCTCTTGGCAGTCACATTGGTCCTTAAGGCAGAATACGTGGTCCGTGAGAAAGAATCCTTTACGTTCCATCTCCAGGTGCCACTGCTTGGATAATGATGAATATCTTTTTCCGAAAAGAGTATCTTAACTTTATGAGATTATGTTGGCCCCTTTGTTGAAATAAATTGATTTATATATGTTGGTCTATTTTGGGACTCTATACTCTTGTCTAGCGATCTGCATGCTTACCTTTATACTAATACCATAGTCTGGATCTCTGTAGCTTTAAAGGAAATCCAGTAAGTCATATCACTGTCCTTTTCCAAAGTTGTCTTGTTTATTCTAAGTCTTCTATATAAATTTCCTCTATATAAATTTTAGAATCAACTTGTCAGTGTCTGCAAAAATGGATGTTTGGATGGTATTAGGGATTGTGTTAGGGGCTCAACATAGATTGAATCTACAGTTCAGTTAGAGAAAATGGACATTCCGACAATTTTGAGTTGACTAGTTCATGAACGTTATTTCTCTTATCTAGTTCAGAGCTTCTTTAAATTCCCTTAGCGATGTTTTGAGGTTTTCACTGTGGAGGTTTTAAATGTCTTTCATTAGGGGCACCTGGGTTGCTCAGTGGGTTGAACCTCTTGCCTTCGGCTCAGATCATGATCTCAGGGTCCTGGGATCGAGCTCCACATCGGGCTCTCTGCTCAGCGGGGAGCCTGCTTCCCCCATCTCTCTGCCTGTCTCTCTGCCTGCTTGCGATCTCTCTCTCTGTTAAATGAATAAATTTTTTAAAAAGTCTTTCATTAAACTGATCCCAAATATTTCATGTTTTTGATGATTTAGTTTTTTAACTTTTAAGTTCCAGGGGTTTTTTGCTGGTCCACAGAATGCAATGTTTTTTATATTGACTTTTTATACTGCAAGCTTTCTAAAATTGTGTTAATGCAGTATTTAAAAAATATTTTTAAAATAATTTTCCATGTGGCTAATTACATTGTCTACAAATAGAACTTTTTTTTCCCCCTTTTGGTTTTTAGTATCCATGCCTTCTTTGAAAAGGCATATACAGGCATATAAGGAATGCATATACAGCTTGCCACCTAGCTAGGACCTTCAATACAATGAAAGTGATGCTGTTAGACTTTGTTCCTAATCTAAAGGGAAAACATTTAGTCTTCCAAGATTACTATGATATTAATTAGTTGATGGTTTTTTGGAAGATTATCTTTATTAGGTGAGAAAATTTGTTTCTATTTTTAGGTTTTGAGGCTTATTAACAGTGGGTTTTGGAATTTACCAAATATTTTCTTTAATTTTTAGAATGGTCATATGATATATGTTCTTTATTCTGTAAGTGTGGTAGTTGACATTGATTGATATTTTTAATGTGAAACGAACCTTGCATTCCTTGTCACTTTCTTTTATCTTCATATCATCCTTCATGTACATCACTGATTTTGATTTCCTAATTTTTTATTAAAGATTTTATTTATTTATTTGACAGCGAGAGATCACAAGTAGGCAGAGAGGCAGGCAGAGAGAGAGGAAGGGAAGCAGGCTCCCTGTTGAGCAGAGAGCCCGATGCGGGACTCCATCCCAGGACCCTGAGATCATGACCTGAGCCGAAGGCAGTGGCTTAACCCACTGAGCCAGGCGCCTGATTTCCTAATATTTTTGAAGATTTTTCTGTCTGTGTCATGAAGGATATTGGGAGTAGTTTTCTTTTTTTGTAATATCTCTCTGGCCTTGGTATCAAGATTGCATGCTGGCTCCACAGAATGAGTTGGGATTTTTTTTTTTTCTCTACTTCTCTTTTTAAGCAAAAATTTGGATTAGTTGGTATTATTTTGCTCAGTATAGATCAACGAAAGCATATGGTGTTTGCCAAGATGTTCCAAACTGCCCAAATAAAAACTTCCAAATTTTATGTTTTCTGAGGCTCTTGTCAGGGCTTGGTTCTCGGTTTCATTGGACGAGTCTAGAGCAGTTCACACTAAAACTTATAATGTCTTCAGTGGATTCCTGGGATATTCACAGTATTTAAAACATCTTTTCTCTCTGCTTGGGAACAGATTCCAACTTACAGTACTGTGCAACTTCTAATGTTAATCACTAAATGCTACCTAGCCGTTTTCTGGTAAATCTGATGAAGTCTCCCCTTGCACTGTGCAGCCCAACCTTTAATGAAGGACTTGCCTTGATTCCCCAAACAGAGTTCTGTCTGTTCCCTGCACAGCTTCTTCCTGTCTGATGCCCTGGCCCTTGGGTTCCAGCTGCTTCAGATACCTTAAACCCTGATGTCTACCTTCTCAGTTTAGTAGTATCTCCATATTCTCTCTGAATTCCAGATCACTGTGTCAAGGTCAAGAAATATCTACCAGCTGAAAACTGGAGTGATCATGGGACTCATCCCATGAGCTTTCCCTTCCCTCAAGGTTTATAGTTTTGTGCTCCCTGTTACCTAAAGTCTGAAAGTAGTGGTCCCATACATTTTTGTCCAGTTTTATAATTATTTGTGATGGACCGGAGTGATTAATATTAGTTACTTCATCATATATGGAAGAAAAATTCCCCTTTACTTAGATTATAATACTTTTGCACAAGTCTCCAAAGATATATTTTTTAAATCCTGTTTTCCTTGCTCTATTAACTGTTCTTAACTCAGGTCAAATTATTCTTTTTCTTGAATGTGCTTTACTTTTTCATGGCATTGGTGTTTCTGAAATGTATGGTGATTTTTTTTTTTTAAAGATTTATTTATTTGTTTGACACAGAGAGAGAAATCACAAGTAGTCATAGCAGCAGGCAGAGACAGAGGGGAAAGCAGCCTCCCTTTGAGCAGAGAGTCCATTGCAGGGCTCCATCTCAGAACCCTGAGATTATGACCTGAGCTGAAGGCAGAGACTGAACTCACTGAGCCACTCAGGTGCACCTGTATGGTGATTCTTGATTGCATGTTTATATCAGTCAAGGTCACAGTAGGAAGCCTATAGCACAGTTGAAATAGGACAATGAGAGGAGAGGTAATTTACAAAGGTGTAGGCATAGGGGAACCTCAGGAATTTTTAGTTTTATGTAGAATAAGTCAATCTCTATAATGGTACTTGTAAGATATTTAAACATAGGAATCGTGGATGCCTAGGTTTTCTGCCATATACAGGGAGGAAGAAGAATAATTAAGCTAGCATTATAAACATGGGTAGAGAGAGGGGAAAATAGACAGGAAGAGAGAGAGAAATTCCTTATTGTGGTCAATGATCTGACTATAACTGTTCTTGCATCTGTATATTTCAGTGGTCTGTTGGTTAAGTGCCACCCCTGGAGCTGACCAGCAAACACTCCTTGAGTTAGTTTAATCTGGTTCTATCACTTTCCACAAGGAATCCTAATACGGACAATAAAGGAATAAAGGTTGAGAGAAATGAAGACCAATTTAAGAGAATTTCTTCAATATGAATATGGCAACATAAATTTTTGTGGTTAATTTTTTTAAAGGAATTTAGACCCTGGTACCTGTTGTTTTGCTTAAGATAAAATGATTAAGCAAGTGTACTTTAAAAATTTTTTTCATTCTTTCCCATATCCATGAAAAAGGAAAGTTATCTGAAAGTTTGTATAATATAGGCCCATCTTTTTGCTTTTGTTTACTTCCAATTTCTCAGTGTAGTTAATCAACTAAATAGGAATGGGGTATATCTTTAAGTGTGCTGGTTCAACTAAGATTTCATCAATATTTCATATCCTATGCACTGTGGTCCAGAGGTATGCTTGATTAAAATCCTAACTACTTCACATATTTTAAATGCTTATCCTGAAAACAATTTCACTCATCATAGTCTTAGGCAAGATGTCTTTGTCTTAGCTCTTAAAAGAATAATAATTTTATCACTGTTTATAGAACAAAAAGTTAAGGTGCTGAATGTATCACTACTAAGGAACAAAACACTTGCCATTTCCTGTCCAGGAGTTGAAGGTGGATCATTATTACATTACCTATCTTCACACAGAATAATTAGAACTTAAGATAGAAGCTGTCACATAAACTATTTACTACTTGCACAAAATTTTAAAAGGAATTATGTTTGCAAACATAAGCAAGGCATAGTATATTCATTTAGTACTTATTAATTGGCTATGTTTAAGTAGAAACTTACACAAGTTTAAGCCATGAATATAGTGCTCCTTTCTTTTTAAATTTTTATTTATACTGTTTATATGAACAGGATATGGTAATGAGATGAGGGGATGCATTAAACAAGACAGAGCCAAATTTTATAGCTTGGTTAGAAAAGGAAAACAGTAGAGCTTTTAAAATAAGACTTACAGTGAATGTTTATGGAAGTAGATTCAGGCAAGGCTATTAAGTAACTGTATGCCTTTGACTCACCAAAGGGAAATAAATAATTTTATCCCTCATGGTGAAAAACTAGCCGATCCAAATGTATATTCAAATTATTTATTACTCATGAATTTAATCAGAAAATCAGTATAAATTGAGGATTCTCGCATCTAATTTATGTGTTGGTTTGGTGGGTATGAAGGGAATTGGAGAGTATGTCAGGCAGAAAACAAGTATGGTTTCTGTTGAGGTCTGGGGTATGCAAGATGTGTAAATGATCCACCCACATTTTCTAGCATTATGTCTTCATCCTGTAAGCCATTTTTATATCTTCCTGTCTTTTCCTTTTTTATTGAACAATGAGAACAAAAGCATCTGTCTGAAAATACACATTTTGGAAAAGTCTACAGAAGGCAAATTCATCAAAGCATACTGTGTTATTTGCTTCTAAGACATTTTTTTTTTTCTATTTTGTTTTGATTATCTTGTCTTAGCTTGCCATCAGTCTCAGTGATAGATTTTTGGTTGCCTTGTGCAAATCTTAGTGTGTGTTCGAGTATGTGTGTGTGTGTATGTATGTGATGGGGCATGGGGAAGTGTAAAGTTGAAGAGTGGTTACAGAATGCTAAATTACTTTTTATTGAGGAAGTACAGGATGTGAAATCGTAGGGTAATTCCACAGTTCCCAGCACTTTGTCCAACAAAGCTATGTCTAACCAAAACCAGAAAATTTTCCTCCTGAAAATACTCTGTCTCATACTCACATAACCCTAAACTGTCTCACCATTTACCATACTCACTGGTGCCTGGACCCCATCACTCTTTACCTGAGTGTGGGTGGACTAGGTCTGCAAATCCTCCTTTTACAGTTGTCCTTTGGGAACCACCTCTGGGAATAGGCTTCAGTTTAAACCTCCGATCCTCACACTGTGAGTCAGATGCAGGTGGGCTCTTCGTCTCCAACCTTCTTCCACTGTTAGAATTTGGCTTCCAATAAATAGTGTTCTTTAGGGGCATTGAAAGGTTGAGTGATTTTTTTTTTTTTTTTTGTGGAGTAATCCTATTAATGAGTACTGGATGGACTTCCATCCCTATCAGGAGTTGGAAGAAATAAAGAAACCATCATTAAATGACTTAATGAACCACTGACTTTGAGCTCAAATGGCTAGACTGTGACATTTGCCAGAAAGAAGAGGTGAATACCAGACTTAGACCAATATTTAAAAACTTTAAAGTACAATGCATGGCAAGGACGGAAAAAGACCCAAATAGAGGAAAATGCTCAAAAACTTTAAATCACATTAGATCTGAATTATATTACTAGTGTTCTTGAAAAAGAGCCCTCTGCTGTTCTTACACTTCTTTACCAGGAATCTATTATGGGATGATCTGTTTGGTAAAACATAATTGTGCATTTTTCTTCCTCAGTTGTCCTTCCTGTCTGCATTCCAACAATCAAGCTATGGCCACTTTTCCCTGATTGTGTTCATGTTGTTTATGTGAGAGTTATCTACAAGACCAGACTACACTTTAATTCTCCATACAACATGAGGTTAGATAGAATCAATTTCCCTGGGCTCTGCAGCCCTTACCTCAAGAAAGTTTTGAATATACCTCAATTTAACAGCTTCTCTCTCTAAAGCATAGTTAATTATAATTGCCTACAGCACTATTAAGCTCTCCTATGTGCCTGGCCCTAGGCTATGGCATGAGGAAATATCATGAGAAAGATACAGGGACTTTTCACCATTATTCTGACCACTTAAGCTGCTTCCTCACCAGTAAAGTCAATCTGTCTGAAGCATTCACAAAAGAACATCCTATCCTTCATTCTACCTTCACACTTCTACAAGCTCTTATCTGACTCATTAAACCCTGATTTTTGTCTGACTTTCAATATCCATGGCTGACACCCCAATTCTGTTCACCCATATTTTCCAACTTCCTCTTCTGCCCTATAAGCCATGCTCTGCAAACTCTTTTGATTGTGGCATTACTGATAATTCCTAGGTAAAGTAATCTACAGCAATCTTCCCTGGAGGGGAGAGAAAATCAAGAGTGACTCAGGAGAAAGAGAAGGAATTAATATTTGCAATTGTTGTGTGTCAAACACAGGCATAAATACCTCACTTATGTTATTTAATTTAGCAGCAGAAATGTATGCAATATACTGTGCCAAGTGAAAGAAGTACAAATAGCACAAAGGGATAACGTAATAGAGAGAGTGATTTACCCTACTGAACATTAAGGGCATGGCTGGATATTTTTCATACATGAGATGAATATTGTGGTGACACAAGAAGATAATGCTGGCCAAGTTCTTGGTAGTCTTGGCATGCCAATTCTCATTCTAGCTTCTCCTATTTCTGTCCTCTGGTTCATTCCATACACAGCAGCCAGAAAGTATAAACCTACTAGAGTGATTTCCCTTTGGAATGGACTCTTAAATCTCTTCAGTGGTGAATGGTGATACAGATCTGCCCTCACCCTCCAAATTCATCTCTAGTTACTCTCCCTTCACTCACTTCACTCCAGCCACATTGACCTTCTGTGCTCTTAAAAGTATCAGGTATTTTTCAGCCTGGAAGACTTTTTACCTGCCCTCTGTATGGCAGGTCCTCCCCAACTCTTCTTCAAAAAATAGATGCACTCTTGGATTAGAGCTTGTGTATTCAGCTGATTACCAGACTGGATGCATTTCAAACAAGTTTTATTCTTCAAACACAAGATATTCTTATCTGACAACATGGCTTGGCAAGCAATTTCATTTCCTAAATGAAATGAAATTGTTAAATTGAGGCCTTCTGTTTCCCTGAGAAGTGTTAACAAGTGAGAGGGTTGAGTTTACCTACGAAGTGGGTTTGCTTATGGTTGTGGATACTGTTTTTGGTCTTTAGCTTACCTTTGGTACTTAGACCTGAAAGTTTACTTCTCACGTTATGATATTGTACTTTTAACTGGTATGGACTTTGAATTTCGCGTCTCTGGTTACTATTGCCATATTTTATGTAATTATTAGCTCTTATCAAACAAATATACAATGAGTTAATCATATTTTTAAAAATATTTTATTTATTTGACAAAGAGAGAGACACATCAAGAGAGGGAACACAGCAAGGGGAGTGGGAGAGGGAGAGGGAGAAGCTGGCTTCCCGCTGGGCAGAGAGCCTGATGCAGGACTTGATCCCAGGATCCTGGGACCATGACCTGAGACGGAGGCAAATGCCTAATGACTGAGATACCCAGGCACCTCAAGTTAATCACATTTGCTATAACAGAAATTAATATAGGGCTATCACCTGTCTGTTTCCCTGGATGGCTTGAGTTTTGGAGATCATTTTACTCTTGGAACACTCTTAAGCTGTCTGGGAGGATTTGGGTTAGTTGTGGCTACTTCTCATGTGTTGTGTACTTTTTTCCTACTCCTGATTGAAAACACCATTGGCTGTTATTTGGCAAATGCCCGTCTTGGGATGGAGGTTGG
Organism: Mustela putorius furo; assembly: GCF_011764305.1. Taxonomy (NCBI): domain Eukaryota; kingdom Metazoa; phylum Chordata; class Mammalia; order Carnivora; family Mustelidae; genus Mustela; species Mustela putorius. The sequence goes on from NW_025421987.1 coordinate 28,861,048, forward strand.
GATGGAAAGGGGATGATGAACATAGCAGGTGATTTTAACAGAGAGGAAGAAATCTAATGGACAAAGGGAATGTTGGTTATCTGGTGAATTTTGTAGGAGTTTGGTATTTGTCAGGGTTGATCTTGGGGGCTCAGTGATGGTAAGAACAGGTGGGCTGGGCCAGATGATCAAACAGAAACAGAAAATCCTGTAGGGCAGGCTGGATGGGAATGTAGAGCTGAATTAATGGAAGCATCTTAGGATCCACAACCTTTCAGTATAAACTCTCACTTCTCTTTCTCTGTCTTTTGTCCCAATGAAATATTAAAAGCAATCAGAAGCTCATCAAGAAGAAAGAAGATTTTCAAAGATTTAGGGCTTTGTTTGTGTGTTGGGGTGGGGAGTGAGTTAAGGGTGAGAGAGGAGGGTCTTATTCTTTTGCAAGACATCATAAAACAAGACACCTGTTATTGAAATAGTGTGCAATGATATCTTCTAATAAGATCAGGAAAGGATATTATCTGATAATCAGGGAAGATACTTGAATCCATTGTGCATAATTTTTAAAAAGATTGCATTGTATCTAAAAGAAAGGCTGAGATAAGCAATCTTCACGGAGTGATTTGTGAATAGGAAAGATGGACTAATAGAAAATGCAAAATTTATGACATCCTTATGAAATGGATTGGGAAAAAAAATTCTCATATAGACCAGAAATGAGCTTTGGTAGAAAGTAATATACCAAAATTATTGTTGTCCAGTAAGACTAGATCTTAGGAAAATAAAGTCATCATGACTTGAATTCATTTCTCACAATGTTCAGCTCCACATCTATATTTCTTATTTGTCAAGAAATCCCTTCCACGTTGGTGCAGCTGTACAAATTTATACTCACTCAGTGGAGACCAGCAATACTGACCCATCAGACACCTCAGCAGCATGCAAACAGAGTGGATCTACAGCAGAGAGTCAGTATTTTGAATGGATGTTAAATTAAGGAATAGTTGACCATTTAACTACTGCATTGGCCAGAAATCAACAATTTGAATTTTCTGTTTGAACTTAAGCTATGAATGGCAAAAGGAGATCAAGGAAGGGAGTAACCGAGAAAGGAACAGACAAAGTATGGATATTTGGCAAATACAAATGGCATGGGGCCTCTTTTTTTGGTTGACTAAAGACATCTACTTTGTATATAACTTTCTAAATAATTTTAATCATGAAAAAAATGTCAGATGGCTTTACACAAGTCTTAAATCTAATTCTTTTTATTTATTAAAGGAAACTTCTTTTTGGTAATTCTGGCTTTGTACTATGAAGTCATGGCTCTCAGAATCGTAAGATATGAAGTTATGAAAGAATCTTAGAAATTATCTAAAATAATCTAAGATAATTGTCTCCTAGTTCTTAAACTTGACTTGTTATAAATCCATATGCTAAGTCTACTGAATTAGGCTCTGGGAGTGAAACAATGCCAGATATTTTTAAACATGTCTCAAGGTGATTTTGATTCAAACAGTGAAAATCATTGACCATTTTACAGAGAGATACCACAGTTCTAGAAATGTTTAACAACCTAGCCAAGGTCACAGAGTTGTTTTGGATGAGTGTGAACTAAAAATGAAACTTTGGACTCTCAGGTCAGTGAGTGTTCTTCCTAAAACATCAACAAGCTAGACAATTTAAAATATGAATTTGTGAGCATTGTGAATGTTCTAAATTCCACTGACTTTTATACTTTAAAGTGGTTAATTTTATGTTAGGTGAATTTCATCTAATAAAAATAATATTAAAAAGTACCAATTTTATTTATCAGCACATAAGCAAGTTAATGAAGTTTCTAAATATCCCCGAGAAAGGGAGCCACCCGTTATATCTGGCTAGTTCTACAGCTAACAGGGAACTGTTGATTTGCACCATTCGAGTTACTAAATCAGCTTTGTGGTCTGTAAAATGAGGGAATCGTGATAATAATGTCTTTGTTGTTGAATTAATGTAAAGCTTTGCAAGAGGCTGTATGTAGTTTGCCTGGCACGTAGTAGGTGGTCATAGCTAGATATGTGTTAGGTTAGACAGCATGCCTATGCTCTTGAAATCTTCTCATCTTGCCTGCCACAGTGTCTTATACATAGTAGGTAATTAATAATTTATTTATTGGCTCATTGATTAATAGACACAGAAATCACTACAGCCTCTTGCTGGGTGAAAATAACTTTCTTTGAAATCTCACTTTGAGGGAGAGAGCTCAGCAAATTCCATTTACTCCATATGTGAATGTTCTGCTTTCCTGAGTCTGATTAGGTTACATGTTGTAAGGGCAGGGCTCATTTTGGGGTAATTACAGCATTAAATGCACCCAGAAGGCTATTATACACTGGCCATGTCCAATGCATATAATAAATAATTAATTGGACAAATAAATAAATAAAAATTACAGCTCATAAAAGTGCCTCATTAACTTGCCCAATACTAGTCTGGCTCTTGCAATTAATTTTAAACTCTCTTGTTTCTCCTTTATTAAGTAAGCTGAAATAAAATAGGAATGATATAATTGTTTTTGCTTTCTCATTTGGAGAAATACTCATGTAGGCTTAGTTCTCACAGCACACAGAAAATGAGACTAGATGAGCCCCATCCAATACACAAATAACAGAATTCTGAACAATAATGGAATCACCCTTATTTGGAATAAAGGTGGAAAATAAGGGTGATTCCATTATTGTTTTATTGTTATATATGTGTACATATATATGTATATATGTATATGTATATACATATATATTTTTTTTCCAATGTAGAGGACATGATTCCCATGAATTTAGAAAAATAAAAAACACTTATTCTGTCATTACTGAATCATTCCAGGGAAAAATTAGAATTCACCTATTTTTTGTGACTATTGTTTTATGAGGTTTCCATGTTATTAAGCCCATTTCCTTTCTTTTAGTGGAGAAAATGCACATGGGCACACATGCTATATATTCATCTTTTGGCTTGTTTCCTTCATCCCCAAATTCCTGGTGTTACATAGTCAGACAACAGATTATGAGAGCCCAGAGATGAAGTTTGTTAGTACATCTTCCAGGAAAATTATTGAGTGAATGATTTCGTTTTATGAAAACTAGCTGATAGCATCTTTAGAAAAATAGACACGATGTGATTTGTGTGGGTGAATTTTACAGAGATAATAAGGGTGTGGGGTGGTGGAAGAGGACTGTGTTTGAGAGAGACCACTCTCTTTAGTACTAGTTTTATAAACTCTACTCTAGGAAGTTATGGGTACTCAGGCAGAGGAAACACTCTACCCAACCCTGACACTGTTGATAGAACAGTGATTATCTGTGAGGAATGACTCTTTCAAGCACATCATTTTGGGCTCCTCAGAGCTTCAGATACAATTCAATAATTATTTTTCTAATACAAATATCAGTACAGTGAATAATGTCCCACATGACTCATCCCAAGGGATCTTGACTTGATTAAATTGAACCAACTAGCCTTATAAATGCCTTGCATGTAATTTCATTTTGAATTGGCAATGTGGCACAGTGCAAAGAGAATTGGACTGGAAATCAGGAGAGCTGGTCAAGTCTGGAATCTTTAACAATGAGCTGTGTGTAAAGTTTAACATGTCACCTTGACTGGGCCACAGGGTGCCCAGGCATTTGTGAAACGTTATTCTTAGTGTGTCAGCAAGGGTGTTTTTGAAAAAAATTAGTATCTAAATGAGTAGACATAGTAAAATGGGCGGCACCATCCAATCAGTTGTAGGCCTGACTCGAACAAAATGCTGAACCTACTTCAAGTAGAAGGGAATTTCCTCCTTCCTGAGCAGGGGCCAGGACATTGTTTTCTCCCTGCCTTCAGTCTTGAGCAGAAACATCAGCTCTTCTTGGCTCTAGAGTCAACCAGCATTCACACTGGAAATACACCCTTTGCTGTCCTGGTCTCTAGCTTTCTAACTACAGATCTTGGGACTTATAGGGCTCCTTAATGGTATGTGCCAATTACCAATATTAAACCTCTCTCTTTCTGTAGTTCTATCTCCCTTATAATAATAAGTATTTCTATCTACCTATCATTTATCTATATATTCTGTTGGTTCTGTTTTCCTAGAGAACCCTGAATAATACAGTCTGACCTTGAACAAATTCACACAGCTTTCTGAACCTCAGTTTTCATTATTTGTGTAGTGAGAGAATTGGTCAGAATAGGTCCATTATAGCCCTGAGGTCCAATCTAGCTTTTAAATTTGTAATTTATATGACATTTCTGGGCTCCTTCAGAAGAGATTATTTTTGCCTCATTATCTCTGGGAAGAAAACAGGATATTTTTTTTTTCCCCCATTTCCTCATTTGTCAGAGGCTTTAAAAAAAATCTTGTCTCCTTGATGTTCTGTTCTAATCTAGGCCACCCTGTGGACAATGACATTATCAGTCAGGGAACCGTGACTAGGTATAATCACCTTCTCTCACCTTCTTGCTAATGGAAAGGGTTTCTTGCAAATAGAATAGCTAGTGATAGGTTAGGTATAGTGGAAAAAGCAGCAAGTTTATACAAATATTGTGGTACTCAGTGAAGGAAGCACTGTGCTGTGGGTGGGTAAATTTTTCAATATTACTTGCATGGCTATGCACAAACTCTTCCTGGTGGGGACGGCTCCGGCCAACCTGACGTTGTGTCTTCTCATGCTTGGCAGTTGTAGACTGCATTGGAACAATCAGCTCCTTGGTTATCCTCCAAGGTGACCAAGGTCAGTTTTAAACAGCTTTGCTGTCAGGCAGCTTCATATTTTACTCTGGTCTCCTGACCTCACAAATCTTGAGGCTGGCACTGAAGTCAATGAGTCCTCTGCAGCCCAATTCCCCACAGCTGCTTCTCCCCTCTTACAAACAATGCCTCATCATGGCTCTGCCAACTCACACAGGTTTTTAGGAGCAAAATTGCAATTAGTCAGTGTAGCCATAATTCAACTGTAATACAGTATTTGCTTTTACCAAGTGTCCTTTTTTTGCAGTCCAAAATTAAGCACCCACCAAAGGAAAATAGCCCTTGAAGGTTTGGCCCTTTGTATCAAATCAGAGAGCATGGACTTTGAGCTTTGTCAAATGGTTGTTGTAGGAGAATGTGAGATTACACAGTCATTTGCTTATTAGCATTTCACTGAAAACATTACCATATCGAATTGACATAATTCTCCTCAGGGTATAAATATTTACATTTTCCAAACTCATTTTATATTTCTTGCCCTCATTTTATGCTTCCCACTAGAAAAAAAAAAAAAAAGAATGTGATCCACAAAAGTGTTAATCTTACTTAAATGAAGGGGAAGGCTGAAAAGAAATGGTTCATGAGATGACAGACATCCTTAAAAAGAAATATGTACATTATAAGACAATTCAACCTCCTGTTTTCTTAAGTAACAGTGATGGTCCCAACTACAGTTATATCCAGCATTTTGTTTCAAGTAGATGAGCTAAATAATGATGAGATTTGCAGATAGATGCCTACTAGTGTGTAATAGGTTGCTTGCAGACTTTTACTATCAGGGCATAATTCTTTTTGGGGCCCCTGTTGAGTAAATCTTAATTTACTCCCTACCTATAACTGACATCCTTGGGTCACCAAGGATGGAAACAATCCTGGAAACAATCCTGGGAAAGGAGTGGAAAGATCTGCTTTCTACTTCTCCATCTTGAATCATGGACCAGTATAGCTCTAAGGGACCTGTCTGGATGGATGGAACATTTCATTGACCAGCTTAGAAGATTAACTGATGGTGGATGTTCTTTGAATTTAGTTAGTGGCCAGAGCTTGGACCAGAAGGATGAGGATAAGCAATTTGCTTATCCAGTTCTTAGTGGCCTGGCCAGTATGTCCATCCTGCCTCCGTACTGCTTAGAAGCAACTAAATGTTAAAGACTTATGAAGAAAGCACTTTATAGCCGACGAAATATTTTATAAATTCTTAGATGAAGCTGGGGATGCTCCATATTGAATGCTCTGTGTTGTTTACCTATTTCCCTTTTGCATGCAGCAACCATATAATAAATAGAACTGAGTCCCAAGCAAGTATGAATATAGCAATGCTTGTCTTTGGTTGCCATGACAGAAAAGAATGTAGAGACATATGTTATTGTGCTGTATTAAAATTTACCTGTGCACTAATGAATGGGAAGAGAGCTGCCCTAGGAAATCTCTTAACTTTTCCAGGCCTCAGTGTCCTCATGGAGGAGGTAGGGATTATAATAAGTAGCTTATAATGTACTTATTTTTATTAATGCATTCTCACTGCCACTTTGCTGGCCCCAAACTTTCCTCTCCTGGAGTCTAAAATTATCTCCTTGCTTTTCTATGTGGTTTCTGGGCTTATCTGGTTCCTTTTCTACTGACTCCCACTCTCATTGCCAGGCTAATCTTCCACAAACCATGCTTTGACTGTGTTGCTCTGGTACTTCCAGAAATGCCATCTGTTTACTGCCCTATCAAATCTAATATTAGTGAATAAATCATATGAACTTGTAGTGGTAGCATTATCTGGGTTATCACCGCTGGGCCAGTATTTTCTCAGCATAACTAAAAGTACCAAGGGAAGGAGGGAGCTTCTCATTGTCTCTGGTTCCCAAATGAGGTATTTCCCACGTTGGCCCAGGATATTAGAAAGTAATAGGAGCTAGTAGTGTTTTTATGTTTTTTCGCTGCTTATAAAAGCACTTTCACTGATATTTACTTATTGAGATTTTATAAGGTCGTCCAGAATTGCTATGTACTTTGGGGTTGGAGGTAGATGCATAGGATAAGCAGAAGGAGTACAGGAGAGGAATTTAGAATGAAAAAAAAAATTGATGGTGAATTGCTTTTTTTATTGGCCATAAGGAGACCTATCTCTTGAAGTGTTGAGAAATATATAGAGAGAATGAGTTTACTTCTCTAATATCTCAGCAAGAAAGAGAATTCCACGTGTACAGATATATCAGGAATAAACATGAATGTTAGCCCTCAGGAACTGGCAGTAGCAACACCTGTATTCAGAGGATACCACGGAATGATTTTGAACTTTTCTTCCTCAAGCCAGTTTGTATGGTTTAATGGCTTTTCAGATGACACAAAATTTCAGTGAAAGACGGCAAAACTGAAAGCATAGAAGTTAACAATGGAAATGAAAAAAAGCGTCAGCCAGAAAATGGAGAGCTGCAATTTTTGCACCAGCACGTGAATGCTTATTTCTAAGATTATATCGCCACCTAGTAAATCAGCGTAGAAATGCACGCACGGCCGAGGGCAGCGGCAGCCAGGTGGGGAGCTCGAAGCATCTGGTTACAGTTCCGGCGGGCACCTTTCTCCCAGCATCTGGATGCACAAGGCAAGCAAGCCACCTCTCCCGGCCTCCCCGGGAGTCTCAGCTCACATTCTCCTGTTCATCTAGTGCTGTGTAATTAATGCAGGAGAGGGCAGCACCCATTTTAAATAAGAAGATGTGTTGAGAATTTCTCTCCATCTCTGTTATTTACCCTTGGAAAATGATTAGTTGAAACTACGCATATTATCATTTGTCTGCTCTAAATAATTTAACTCAGCTGTTCATTACTGGTAATATTTTGCATTTTCTCCTTTTATTTCTGTCTGGTAAGATAGGTGGTCTGGTCACCATCCAGGAACCCTGAATTAGAAGCTGAAATCCTGGAATTAGAAACACTAACCTGATCAACACTAACGTTTCTTTCTTTTCTTTTTTGTTTTTTAAGCCACATCTTTAGTTTTTCTGTTATTTTAAACTCTTATTTCTTCTGCAGTGGTTGTTTGCATGGAATGCTTGATCACCTGCTCTGTTTTTTGTTTGTTTTGTTTTTCATAAAGGGATTGCTAGCTTAATAAAAATATTACACAGACTTTTAAGGCTTGGTGTCTACAGGCAGTAGATTACATGAGCTGGTATCCTGGCTATATATACCACTTGCTAGTCCCCATTTTTTAAAATCTATGAGGTGGGGACAACAACAGCATATACATCACTAGAATTTTAGGAGAGAGAAGTTAAGCAGAAGTGCTAAAGATGTTAGCTATTATTATTATTTACAATAAAAATATTTAAAAAATGCCATACGATAGAGATTATTTAAGAAATGGTAAAACAAAAAATAGAAACTAATTTCATCTTGCCACTCAAAATAGATCAAAATGCTTTAGCCAAATAAGTAGATGCAGAGAGAGGACTCATATATTCCAAGACCAGGAAACCATCTATTTTTAAAACTTCAAGTGATTGTGTTTCTTAAAATTATTAAATTTTAATAATTACAAAAATGATTAAATTCAAGTGTTTACCAAACCTTGAAAATGCACCTGCATTCTTTTTCGTATGGCTTTTTCCTTCGTTTGAGAAACCTATCCTCACTTCAGCCCTTCAGATAATACCTCCGTTTCATTTTAAGAACTGCTTAGACTATCTTGGCTGAAGGAATTGAGTTTAGAGTGAAAAGTAGGGAAGGGGAGATTTTTGTTGTGGGAGCCTTGTCTATAGGGACTGTCAATCATTAATTATCAGTTTCACTTCAACCAGACAGGGCAGAGCCTGCCATTTGGCCACTAATAGTCATATTTCCTTTTTTTTTTTTTTTAAAGGCAATTGAACTTTTGGCAACCAAATTACTGCATGGCTAAATATGTCCTAGTTGACTCATGAAGTGTGTCCTTCAGACTTATGATTTGTGTCACGTCTGGTCATATCCTTTTGGAGAACATGTGTGCCATCCTTCCCTGGCTTTTTCTTCTTTTCTGCTGGCTGAGATGTAGATATGATGGTGGGAAGAGAGCAGCCGTCATGGGCTGAGAGGTGGAAGCTCTGTTTTAAAGAGGAGCAGAACAAAATATAAAAGCAGCCTGCTCCCCCAGCTCCATTGCTGTTCCCTAACAACCATGAAATGCCTAAGCAGACCTACAGAAGAAAGGGAAAACAATTCCTATCTTACTTAAGCTGATACACTTTTGAAGCTCTTTATTGTAGCCATCTAAGTTGTGTTACATGAATTCTAACAGTCTCAAAGAGGAAAGAGCCCTAAAATATGAATGCAAATTACAGATTTTAAGTATGAAGAATGTGCCTACAAGTCATGATTTCCCAAAGATAGGTCCTTTAAGGATGTTAAAAAAGAAAAGATTTTTTTATGTATGCCGAGAAGAGAGTTCTCTTCTTAATAGTAGAAGAATTCTACTGTGTGGGCTGGGGAGGGGAGATCCTGCTTTCTTAAAAAGAAACAAACAGTGAGTAAATTAACTCAGGATAGAAGGGTGGTTTGGCTGGCCCCCAGATTTTATGCAGAATAAAGAAACAACTCTCCATAAAAAAGAGAACAACAGAGCAAGGGCTATATCAGAATACTGTGTAGAAAGAATCATGGAAAAAGCCATGGTGGACAAATCAAAGAGAGATATTAAAATACTAATCAAGGTTTATTAAGATATTTGATGCCTGGATTACACCACAATTACCTATATCCTCTAATAAAAATTAACTGTTATTGGACCCTTCTTATGTGCCAGACATTGTTCTAAGGGCTTTACATATATAATACATGTGATCTTTATACAACTATTTGAAGAAGATGCTATTATATTATGCATTATATAATACATGTTATATGTTGGTTTTCCAGATAAACTGAAGCAGAGAGAGATGAAATTACTTGACAAAGTCATGCTTGATAATAACATTTGACATTAGAATGCAAGCGTATTGCTCTAACCAATGTGCTCTACTGTCTTTATAAAATACTTACTAAATTCCCCACTGCTAACTATTATTTTCAGTCACGTACAATTTGGACACTTTGTTATATATAGTTAACTAATATCCACTAGTATACTGAAGACTTCCCAGTAAATAAATCTGCTTAACTCTGTTTAATTCAGAATTTCCCAAGCATAGTTGATCACAGAACAAATATATTAAGCACTGTCTGTTCACACTCCAAGAAGCTAGTGTTTCCCTAAAACATACGTTTTGAAATTCTAAAGGGGAAAATATGCCTATCTCAGGGTCAAGAGGTCCGCAACATGGTCTTGATTTGGTATGTATTTGATTAAGTAGCTGTGAGCAAGTCATTGCAGATTTCTGGGCTTCGGTTTCTTGATCTAGGAAAATGGTGGCCTTGGACTTGAAGAGATGATTAATCCCATCTGAGCTTAAGAACTAGGCTTGTACTTGGAAGAGCAAAAGCAGAGATCCATGTATGAAAAAGCTAAGTAAGCTCATGTTTAAGCAGAAAGGGAAAAAGTAGAACCAAGGAGATTCTGTAATGAGAGTCTTAAGCATTTGAGCACTGGTATAAAAGGATATATATGGCAGATGTCCCATAAATATCTGGATTCTGCATTTAGACTTCATAATCATGGAAAGTCACTGATTTCCATGTTACTCAGACCCCACCACATATTCCATCAGTATCTTTCTCCAACTTGTGCCTCAGGACATCCAACCAGTTATTTAATATTAATCTTGTTCACATAGTACCTTGACAATATTTTTATAAAGGAGTGATGCAGACAAAATTGCCAGTGATCCTTGGCCAGATATATAAGGTAGAGGGAAATATTCTAGGCAGAGGAAGTAGCAAGTGCAAAGGCTTGAAAGTAAGACAAGGTGAAGTAGGTTCAGTAATCTGTGAGTAATGCAGTGTCTGAGTTCATGGGATTGTAGGTATGGGGGTTTATGAAGAAGGAGAACCACAGAGAGCAGTGGCTGGAAATACAAGTTGGATCTGGGTAGTTGAGTTTATTCAGTTTGGCATTAAGAATGCATCTCCCTCTATAGATTCAAGTTTTAGATCCATTTAAGTAGGAATTTCCAACAATTAAACACAAAATAAAATTTCCTTCTGATGAGATTTCATGACTTTTTACTTCTTTTTCAGAAAAATTAAGATAGAAGCACAGTTAACTTCCCGGTTTTGTTCCAATAAAATAACCCAATCATCACAATGCTGTGATGGGATAGATCATGATTTTTCAGATGTATGTTTATTCACATAGAAATAATTTATTTTCCTTCTATAATATGATAACTTCTATAAGTTCCTCATGGTGTGGGATGTCTATAGATGTCCCTGATAAGGTTTTTTTGGATCTTTTGTAACTAAATTCATCTCTGAGTGGGACCAGAATGAAAGAGATTTGTGTATTAGGTATAAAGGATGTTACTGCTGGGGACCACTGGTTAAAGCAGATCTAGTGAATACAGAGGAAACCTTGACTTATACAACACAGAACACACTCTTCCACCTATTCTGAACTACCAGTCCAGTCTCATTCATCCCCAACCACTCCTCCTCACCACATGGTCCCACTTGTCTACTCTCTTGTCTCTCTGGATGCCAAACTGCTCCCTGAATATCCTTGCCTTTTCATGGTAAGTTTTTGAACATGCTCTTTCCTCTCCCTGGTCCAGTTAGAGACTCACCTTTGGCTGTTATAATAATGTTTTGATGTGTTTTAAACATTTTGGCATCAATTCCTTACTGTCACTTAGGTCAGCTGTAACAGCTATTATTAAGGGAAACAAATTGAAGGTTGCGGAAGGAAGTGGGTGGGGGTTGGTGTATCTGGGCTCATGAGCACGGAGTGTTATATGCAACTAATGAATCACCACATCAAAAACTAATGATATACTATATGTTGGCTAATTGAATTTAATAAAAAGATCTTGTTAAATTGATGGAGAAAGAGGCATTGGTGAAAAGGAAAGAAATTGAGGGTATTGAGAAAGAGAGTCTTCCTTCAACTTTTCTGTTCACAGACAACTTCTGTAGTCCACATTAATAGGTAGCAGGTTAGAGGAGAAATATCCCTCATTGAGATCCACTTGCGGGGAAGGAAAGAAGGAGGGAAGGAAGGAAGGAAAGAAGGAAGGAAGGAAGGAACGGAAAGAGAAGTGGGGGCAAAGACGCAAGGAGAAAAGAATCTATTTTATTTCAGGTGCTCTTCTTCCTAAAGAAGCACACACAATTTTATTTTAGTTAATCCTCATAGGTTCACAGCCCAGTGAGGCTGGAATCACTATGTCCATTTCACTTTGAAGCACAGAAGACTCAAAAATAAATAATACTTCTGAGGTTTTGTGGCTAATAATATAAGGGAGCTAGACTTTGAACCTAGGTTTTCAAGACTTAATGTTTACCTCTCTTTCCATTTCAATGACTACCGGCTCTGCTTCATGCTTTCTTACACGTAGAAGTTTTGAGGTGGTAATTTTGGTCTCTTGCCTTACAGCCCAGTATTATAGACTTATTCCATTGGAACTACAGTGTTTTGGATGGAAAGATACATTTTGCCCTTTACATTTTGGTTGTGGACATCAGCATTAACTTAATGGCCATCTGTTGGATGAATTTAGTACATGGCATCACTTATGTTTTTTTTCTTAGAAATGATTGGAAAGGTTAAATAATTCTTGACTACTAGGTATAGACCAAACATCATGCGTTGCATATCATTGAGTAATTCTGGATTTATTCTTGGTTCCATGCCTTACTCTTTAGAATATGTTGAATTAAACACGGGCTGAGCTAGATGTTTGGGTAAGAATTTAATAAGCTGTATTCTAAAAGCCCTTGAGGCTCTGGGTTTTTGGCTATAATATTTAGAATTACAGTGATAATATGTTAAAAATAAGGATAATGGGGGGGGCAAAATGGAAGAAAGAGATTTTCATAATGTTGAGTTGGCTTCAAGTACAGTGAGGAGTAAGAATAAGCTTGGTTGTCCTATGGCATCAGGCAATGGCAGTATAAAAACAGAATGCTGGAGTAGCAACACTTTAAATGAGAAAATAGCTTTGCTTTATCTCACCCTGGCCAATATAAGCTGTTTTATCTTTCCAACTGACTGGATATATAAGTTCTTAATAGAGTCCTCAATAACAACAGCAGTGGTAAAAATAGAAATAAGTAGGATTTAATGCTTTCAGATCCACTGAACTTCAAGTGGGTATGCGATATGGAAGGGTTAAATTCTGGCCTTTAAATTTTCTAATAAACTTGTTAACAAGCTGTTAAAAGTTTATTAGCTTGATGTTGGTTAATCATCCTTATTGTTTCTGTTCTGGACCACAGTAAAGGCACACAAACCAAATTAACCAGCACACGAGCTCTAGATAAGAAACTCTTTAAAATAATTTATTTAGCTAATTCACTCCCACATTTTTGAGTTCTCTGAATTATAGAATTCCTCAAATGAACCAGTACCCCAAGTTGTTTGCCAAAATATAAAGATGAAAAGAAAAATGAGCTCTCTGAAAATACCCTCTGGGACTAATTACCCTGATCTGACTAGACTGGTTGTTAGATCTGAATTATAGTCATGAATAAGTTAGATCTTAATTAAAGTCATGTATGGGGTCCAAGAGGCAATGTCATACAGGCAAAAAAGCTGTTTTGTAATAAGTGGAAATTAGTACCATAATGCTTTATGAGAAATTGGGCTCCTGGTTAGAAACCTATCTGCTGAGATGTGTCAGAAATTTCACGCTTAAAAAACTTAACCCATCTTCTTTCACCATATATGGATCTTTTTCTAAATTTTCAGTTCTAAGCCCTTTTAATTGTTGGGTTTCCAGTAACACAAATTAAATAATGTATTTTCAAATTAGCCTTATTTTTCATTTTTTTTCACCTGCAAATGTTTTGTAGCTTTTTTAAAATTTTTAAATTTTCCTAATAATTCTCAACATCTTATATAGATGGGAGACAAGAAGCAAGGAAGATTCTCCTTAGGTTAGACAATTGAGGAGAGAATTTCCTGGTAGTAGAAGGTATTCCATGTTAGAAAGTAGTCCTAGAGTACATAATGGCATTTTCTTCTCTAGAGGCCTTTAAATTAAGGAAGTTCCCTTTGAAAGGCAAGGAGATGAACTGCCTCTCTGTTTCTTTTCTGTTCCTTTCTCTGAACAATGAAAATGTTCTGAATTTGTCACCAGCCATGGGAAGCAAATTAGTTTTCAACTGTGTACACATAAACCCACCATCAGGCCTACCCCCTTGTTAGGCATAAGCTGAGGACTTGTGCACAGGACACACAAAGGAAATCCATATTGAGTGCTGGTTTACATTTTTTCTGAGTTTTCATTTAAGTTGAGTTTCTAATATTTTTTGGGAGAAAGAATTTCCTGGGGGAGGGGTGCGCAGTAGTTTCAATTTTCAATTTTCCTCCCATTTGAATAGGACTTAGGGTTGTGTTTACGAGATGCTCTCACATCTACAGTTGAATAGAAATGGTTATTCCCATTTTATAACTGAAGAAAATTAAGACCTGGAGAAATTCAGTGAATAGCTTAAGGCTGTAGACCTGGAAAATGGCAGAGGTAGATCTCAAATGCAAGTGTCCTAACTCCATTAGAGTTTTTCATGTCTTAACATTTTCTAAATGGGTTCAGAGTCCCACTTTGCTGGGAACTGAGGTGGTGAAGGAAGCTGAATAATTTTCTTTCTTAAGGGAAATTCTAAAAATTGTCAGAGTAAGGCTTTTTGCTGTTGATTTGGAGAGTTAAGGTCTCAATTTCAACTATCCCATCTACAAAGCCCAGCATGCAATGCTACTTTGATACACATTTGAAGGCACTTGTATAGAATGGGTCACAGGCTCTCATGTTCTTTTTCAATACATTGGTTCATAAATTCATATACCATTAGGGTCAGATAGGATCTTAAATATTTAATCTACTGTTTTGATTTACACAGGAGGAAACTGGAATAAAAGGGCTAATTCTATGCTTGTTAGATATAAATAACAAATGAGAAATCTCAGTGAAAGTGTTTTTTTTTTTAAAGAAAAATTCCCCAATAGAATAAAAGCCACAAAAGCCCTGACCAATGTTCTTTAATAAGAGTTGAGAAGGAAATGAGTATCTTCTTTATTAACCAGATTGTAACATTAAGTTTGTGTAAAGGAGCCTTAGTATCATTATGACACATCCATGAACTGTCCCACAATGGAGTAAGAGATGATGGATACAGATGATCTGGGGTCTGAGAATGACTAACCCGTAAAAACACAACAATTGCCTCATTAGCAGATTTCCTGATTTTTGTAGTATTATCATCAAGACTTAGTCGTCTTAGAATATAGCAATTTGGAGATGAGTCTGCATTTCCATATAAATCTCTGGGCTGTGTGCAAAGGGAAGCAGTGAATTTAAAAATATTTGCACTTGTCTTCTGCTGCCTTTTTCTGAGTCATCCATATATTTGCGTTTAGCCTACAGCATGCTTGTTTCTTATCCTAATCCATCCTTAAACAAAGTCATCTGCTAATAATGAATGTTCATTAATGCCTTGAATGACTTACATATGCAGTCAAATTGCACTTTTCTCAGAGATTGGATAATAAAATAAGAGCATAAAGTGAAAATCATAGGTAGTCAGAGTTGCTCTTGAAATGTCCCCTAAGGTGTAGTATCAGAGTAACCCAAATTATTTTTTTTTAAAGATTTTATGTATTTATTTGAGAGAGAGTGTAGGAGAGCACAGCAAGGGGAAGGAGCAGAAGAAGAGGGAGAGGGAGAAGAAGGCTGTGAGCCCTGCCACTCAATCCGAGAACGCTGACCTAAGCTCAAGGCAGACACTTGACTGAGCCATCCAGGCACCCACAACCAGAATTCATTTTATACATGTCATTTTCCTTCTTGTTTCTTGAAGTGAGTTACTGATGAAGCATCTGGCTTATTTTTAGGGACCATATGATTCAAAACAAACAAACAAAAACATATAGCAGCTTTAAACACTAGAACCTGAAGAGGCACAGAGAGCACGTGTGCTTGATGTGGGCTTATGGAACTCAGACCCAGTAGGATAGAGTAGGTCCCCCTGATCTCATGATCACACTAGGCTATTCACAACTGAGTAAACTGATGACAAGATTCACCTGCATTATTTAAATTGCTGTTTTTCCTTCCATCTTTCCTTTCTATGTGTATGGAATTGAATTATCTAAGTTAAATGGATACATTTTTTTTTTAACATTGCCCTCCCAACTCTTTATGTTAACACGTACTAAGTGTACCATAAATAGGAATACTGACTAGGTATGATATTTGATGGCAACTGCCATGCTCTGAATGTTGCATCCCCCTCAAACACATATATTGAAATCTTAACCCCCATAGGTGATGTTTTTAGGAGGTGAGACAGGGAGGGCCTTGGTGGAGCCTTCTTGAATGGGATTGGTGCCCTTATAAAAGGCACTCCTCAGAGCTGTTTAGACTTCGGCAGTGTGAGGACACAACCTCGAGTCTACGGCCAGGAAGAGTCCTCATCGGACTGCGCTGACACACCAGCATCAGACTTCAGAACAGTGAGAAATAAATTTTTGTTGCTTGTAAGTCACCCATCTGTGCTATTTTTTATTTATTTATTTATTTATTTGAGAGAGAGACAGTGAGAGAAAGCATGAGCGAGGAGAAGGTCAGAGAGAGAAGCAGACTCCCCATGGAGCTGGGAGCCCAATGTGGGATTCGATCCTGGGACTCCAGGATCATGACCTGAGCCGAAGGCAGTCGTCCAACCAACTGAGCCACCCAGGCGTCCCCCATCTGTGCTATTTTGATATAGCAACCTGAACAGGCTAAGAGTTTGGGCTATAGAATGTTGCTTTCTTACCCCGATCCATCCTTAAACAAAATCTTCTGAGTGATTTGGTGAATTGGCTGTGACTTCACTGGGTAGCACAGTTGATCTAAAAAATATTTTTGCATTCTGAATATTCAACAGCCTTATCACAAAACATATTTACTCTCATGGTAGGTGGTTCTTCAAATGGAATTAACACAAGCATGGTAGGGGAATTTCATGCAAATGATAACAGACATAGTTTGTGGATTTAAGCACTTAAAGACTCCTCCCTGGAAGTATGTATGTACACTTACATCAGGATTCTCAGCTTGAGCCTAAGCAGTATCCAAGGCTGGGAGTTGGGCAGGTCTGGGCAGAGCCGACTAGCTCTGAGGAGACAGGTCTGTGCAAAAGAAGCAGCCAGGTCTGTGAAGCTTAAACATTCCTTTTCTTTCTTTCTTTTTTTTTTCCCCCATCTCAAACCAAAACATCTCTGAAAACAAAGATTTTTTTTTTCTTAAGTTTTATGCAAAGATAGTTGATGGGAAAACCTGAAGTGAATTGATGCATGTATCTTGAGCCTCTATTTGACCCTATTTGAATATTCCTAAATTTCACTGCAGATTGTTGGAGTGTTTGATTACGCGTACTGTGCCATAACATGCTGGGGGGGGTGGTATGAAATACATGGTGTGGACACTGTGCTATCTTTTTCAAATTGGAAAAATTTTGAATTCTAAAACTCATTTGGCTCCAGGGAAGGACATCATGGACTTGCGCTATTTTGCTCTGCAGTTTTTACATTTTTGTATTAACTTACTTCCCTTGAGGAAAGTAAACCTTGGCAGGTTTTGAACCTGCTTCCTGTGATCTCTGATGTGACCTCTTCATTTATGCTAGACTCTATGATTAGTGAGAAGGCTAAGTGAGGGTATTCATCCTTCAGATTTCTTCTCTGTATATGAAACTTTAGCTAGATAGATTTTTGATTAAAGAACATTTCTGGTTACTGTTTCTGGCACCTTTTGTTAACTTAACTTTGAGAAAGCAATAAAAGTGACCCATTCGGTCAGAAAAAGCAAAACAATAAGAGTGATGGGTATGTCTGGAGAACTCAGTGGCACTTCAGGTGTGGAATCATCATAGAGTGCATGAGGCTAATGGCCTCTCTGTCACTGAGATTGTCGTCATGGGTGTAACTCACTGCGAACCAACGAGAAGTACCCTCTGCTGTCCAGTATTTCAAAGCCCTTTATTGCTTTCTTTGTTCAGAGGTGCATCAGGTAAATGGAGTGCTTATAATTGTAGGTGTAGTACCAGCCATTAAAGCAAATATATTTACAGCCCCCGTAATTATATTTTGGTAAAAGTTGTTCTGGATGGCTCGGCAGGACTCCTCCCTGGGTAATATGTTTACTTCGATATTTTCTCCAATGATGCAGAACAGCTTATAGTCCAAACATTTTCTCCTGATGATACTTTTATTTCTGGCATAACCTTCTTCTCTTTCAAGTCTGAAAGGAAAAAAAAAAAACAATTTATAGAAACATATAGAGTGAGAGATAGATGTAATGCACTCCAGGAACTTATTGATTTATTGACCAATAGTCACATTAAAAAAAATCTATAATCCAGAGGCTAATGAAAGAAGGAAGGCAGAGTAAGCATGATGTTAAATAAGGTCTATGTTGAGGCATGATGTTTGACTTCCTCCCTTGAAATCCTTATTCTTAGATATTCTTGCTCAGATTTTTTGTACTGCTAAAGCAAGTATGTAGAAACACAGGACATAGATACTGTTTAACAGAAATACTGTATCACAGCTTTCTATTCAGCAGCAACACGAGCCTTCTCATGGGAGTGTTTTAAAACCTACTTAATTAGGTCACCTTTGGGCAAACTGGGTTTCAGGCAAATTGAAAGGTATCTAAATTCTTTAAGATTACCTCGGTTCCATTTAGTGTCCTGGTGTGTTAATTTGCCAAATGGAACCCCAGGGAAGAGAAATAATTAAGTCAATAAATAAAGAAAATAAGTAAATGCTTACTTATACATAAGATCTATCCTGTATTTGTAATAAGATCTTTGACTTGTTTTGTGGAGTCTGATATAAAATATGTGATGAAAGGAGTTTTCATCATAATTTTATAACTATTTTTTCTTTCTTCAAAATGCATTTTCATCTGTTTTTTTTTTTTTCTCCCATAACAGCTTTATAGGTTATCAGGCCACTGGAAGAATTATTTTCTCTTTCTTTTATAACTTTGTAATGCTTAATATGGTGCTTTGAATAAATGGTGGTTATGTATAGTATGTTAGAATTGTCTATTCTTATAAAACCCAGGATTCTGGAGTCAAGTGAGAAAAACTATAAATTAGGATGTCTCATGGAAATTTTGGCCATTTTTAGAGTGGTGAAATCTGTAGTTTTGGCCTTTCCAATACCTTTTTTCTAATGGGAGATGGCCCCATGTTTTAAGCAAGCAACATGTCTGTTAATCAGTGTCTCATCCAGTTCTTGACAACAGGAATTATGCCCTAGGCTCCTCTACATAAGGAATTTCTTTTCCCATCAACAGTACAATGGACACCTGTTTTTAACCGGGTCAATAATAACCTTTCCATGATATTTTATACATAAATGTTAAGAGAGAGAAACACTTCCTTCTAGATTGTAAGCTGTCAAAATAAATTATCAAGCATCTATCTTTCCGTACAGAGAGTCAGTTTGCTGAAATGGAGAATGAGGCCAATATGCAAAGAACAGCAAGAAATGGAGCCAAAATATGGAAAGAGGGTCATTGAACTCCTTCATCTATCCATATCTTAGTTTCACTTTTGGGCTTCTAGTTACATGGCTCAATTTCCCTTTACTTCAGCTGGTATCAGCTAGGTTTAACTCATATGTAACTTAAAATATTCTGACTAATACATTTTGCACCTTTGGAAATGAAAAATGGCTCAATAGAAATACCTTTTTTGCCCCCTAGCAATCTTGTCTGCTTTTTCAGAAAGCAGAAAAGCTGGGGAAAAAAAAAAAAAAAAGCAGAAAGCTGCTTTTTTCAGAAGCTGACGTTAGGTAAAGGCTGATATATGTCGACATATAGATTACTTAATATAACTGAAAAGTGAAGTTAAATGTTTTAGTTATGCTTATTAAAAGCACAGCTAGCAAAATAACAGTAGATAATGTATTCATTTACAGCGATGAGCAGAATGATTCCGCATGAAGTGCATTTTAAAATAATAGCCAAATCCAACGATAGCATATATCCCCACTGAATCAGTTATTATCAATAGTTGCTTAGCTAAATATTGACTTTTATTCTTACCCATAGGAATAATTTTTACCCCCTCACCTATTTAATTTGATGTCTGCACAAAATGCCACTTGCTTCTTCCTTTTGCTTCTCATCCTTTGCAATGAATCTTGCTACAGGTGCTGTGGCTACTTCAGGGTAGACTCAAAACTTTGAAAGCGATTTGTTTAGGTTCTGAGGGATGATTTTGATTTGCTTTTTCTTCTAGAAATACCTTGCAAGCGAAAACCAGGCTGCTGCCTGTGGTTTGTTCTGTTCCATCTCTCGGAGAGACACAAACTCCCTCTGTCCTTCCCTTCCTTCATTCCTTCTTAGCTTCTTCCTCCCTCCCTCCCCCCCACCCTTTCCTCCTCTTCTCTCTTTCTCTCCCCATTTTTCTTGCCCGCATGCATAGTCAAAGCAAAATGAAAAATGAGCTTCATTGTGGAAGGATTGCCAAACCCTGTGAGTGTTTTCTCTGGTAAAGAAAAGATTATTTCTCCAATCATCCCAGTCGCTCCATTTCCTTCCTTGAAACTGAGACATGCTTACGCCCTTCCCGATTTATATTAACATGCATTTTTAAATAAACATGCACAATTGAGAAAAAAAGGTACACATTGATTTTTCATATATAGCAGGTTAGGTAAGTATTTGTGAAATTGCAAGGTTACTTTTAAGACCCTAAGTTTCTTTACTATTGTTATCAATCACCATATTATCATAATTTCACAAATTTCCCCAATAGAATTAGCTTTGATGAATGCAGTATGATTCTAAATACTGTCAACACATAGTCATTTGACAGTTGTTGTTGCTTTTTTTTAAAATATTTTATTTGTTTATTTGACAGAAAGAGATCACAAGTAGACAGAGAAGCAGGCAGAGAGAGAGAGAGGGAAGCAGGCTCCCTGCTGAGAAGAGAGCCCTATATGGGACTCGATCCCAGGACCCTGAGATCATGACCTGAGCTGAAGGCAGCAGCTTAACCCTCTGAGCCACCCAGGCACCCTGTTGTTGCTTTTTTAAACATGGCAAGCCTGCAGCAAATTTTAAGGTATATTAAAAGGTGTTTATCATACCTAGTATCTAATAGATGTAATCACACAAAGGTTTTCAAGCCAGTTCAAATGATTCATTTTATAGGCACAAGATTATGGTAATTTATCATTAATGTTATCTTCTGGATGCTGTAGTTTGGGTTAAGGTAAAGATTTGCAGTTGCAGATCTCCCTGTCCATGGTCAGTGTTCATCTAATAGCTAGCATCCTACCTAAGATTAGATTTATGCATTTGTTTTTGGTTCAAGGTTCCTTGCTCCCGCTGGCAAACACAGATGCTCCTTAACTCCTCTCCACCTGAATGTGCACAGAATATAATTATGACGGGAACTAACATTATCTGAAATACATTTCTGTTTATGCTTATAGACCAAGGTCAGAACAATTAATCTGAAAGATGGTACCACCGTGGATTATGCCAAACACTATTTCCCATAGGAATGTGATACCATATATCACAAATAGGCAAAATATTCATGCGAATCCTCTGCTGGCCTCTCTGTCAACCCAGGTTTACTGTCACTAAATATGAAGTTTACAAAATAGACTGCAGGGAATGCAGATGTTTCTGCTGGTGTGTGTTTCATGCACATGTTGAAATAATATTGTGATGATTAATCTTCCACCTTTTTTGAGATATAATTAATATATAACATTATGTAAATTTAAAGTGTACAATGTGATGATTTGATATACATACGTTGTGAAATGATTACCATCATAAGATTAGTTGACACATTGTTATGGTTATTTTTTTGTGTGTTGACTTTGACTGCACTGTGGGTATCCAAATATTTGGTCAAATATTATTCCATGTGTTTTGGGATGAGATTCAACCAGTAGACTGAGAAAAGCAGATTACCCTTCCTAAGGCAGCTGGACCCCATCCAATCAGTCAAAGGCCTGAATAGAACAAAACCCTGACCCCACCCCCTACCCTAAAATGAAAGAGGATTCCCACTACCTGATTGCCTTTTAACTAGAATATCATCTTTTTCCTGCCTTTGGGCCCAAACTGAAACATCAGTTCTTCCTGGGCCTCAAGCATGTCCCGTTTTGGTTTGGAAGTACACCATTGGCTCTCTTGGTTCTCAGGTCTTCGGGTTTGGACTAAAACTAAACCATCAGCTATCCCAGGTCTCCTTACGCATTCATTTTCTCATTTGCTTTCTTCCTTTCTTTCTGTCTGTCTCACTTATCTATATCTGTATTGATAGATGTATCCTATGGGTTCTGTTTGCTGGAGAACCCTAATACTATGATTGATCAACTGTAAAATGGAGATAGTCCTCTTTTTCTGCCTATCTGACAGAGAGTCTGGGGGAGTCTCAAGTCCATTGCAAACACCCAGATGACTGGTATGATGATGTTGAATAATATCAGGTTTAATATTCCCTCCCTTCAGTTGTCTAGAGCAATTTGTGGCATTACGATAACACCGTTGACCTAGGTAAACTCTCACCTTTTGGATTGGTGGAGGCATAACAGCTTAAGTCTCTAGGGTCCTGGCACCAGATTTTTGCAACTAAATCAATAATAGAAAAATAGTTTTCCTGTAACCTTGAGCTTTTTGGGAACCAGTTAGAACAACAAAACTGTGGAAAAGAAAAACAACAAAAATGAAAACAACACAACAACAAAACTGTGGCAAAGACCTGGTAGTTGGAGATTTACTGACATGTTTCACAGATCCTATGGCTGAAAAGCCACTGCCGCTCTGGTTGGAGAAGAGGCCAGTTTGGGAATCTCTGCCACCTCTGACTTACAGTCATCTCTTCTCACTAAGAAAAATAGTCCATCGTTGGCCCTCTTCTGTTATGGGAAGTTGCAATTAACCTTTGCATTAGAGTCCTCTATAACCTCTCAACTGGCTACAATTTGGAACTAAAACCAACTGATAAATCAAGTTAGCAATTGATAGAATTGGAAGCTAATTCTTTAAACTGTCTTTGATTTGAAGAAATCATAGAATCAATCAGTGCCCAAAAAAAGGCCAGTCTTGTTACACCATGACCCTTTCATTATTGCCATTCCCTATCATTCGTGGCATCACTTACTTTAGCTCACAGGGCATAGAAGTCAGAGTTGTAGAGAAGTAGACAGCAAAGTCTGGGGACCTACTGACTTGACTTTGACAGCAGACTGAAACTGCATTTTTAAAACTAATCAGCCTGATATAAATTTTTCTGTTCTATAGCTATGATCTAAAACACATAAAATATTCTGGGGCTTGAAAACACTTTATATCAGTCCAAAAGCCATGGTCTTTTAAATTGATTTTAAAAGCTATGGTCTTTTGTAGACTGCATTCTGGGATTTGAGTCTTATATTCAACTTTAAATCTTTATTTAAAAAACAGGGGTATCTCCTCCTCTCTCTCTCTCTGCCTGCCTCTCTGCCTTCTTGTGATTTCGCTCTGTCAAATAAATAAATAAATAAAATCTTACAAAACAAAAAACAATAAACAGGGGTATCATCAGAAAAAAAAAAAGTGGGAACCTAAGAGTAAAGGAAAATTTGATCCTGTGAGTGATTGTTGCTAAGGGACCATTTCATGCAAATTAATCTGTAAACATTTAGCAACTAGATACCTGATGGGAGGGTGGGGGAGAAGAGAGGAGAAAATTAGTCAGTTGGAGAGCAAGAAAATTACTCCCATCTGATTAGAAAAGATAATCATGGTGTTTTCATGCAGACCAGCACCATCATGATGTTTCTTTAATTTCTCTTTCATTTTTGCTTGCCTTGGGGTGAGGATAAAAAATCCTGAGGAATATGGGAGGGATACCTGGTTCTCAAAAGGTTACCTGGGAAAGTAAGGCAACTGAGTACATTTCACGGTAAGACGGCTATTCAGGTATCTCATTAAAGAAAAGATCAAAAGCTAGAGATACACTTGTCAGTTTTCCCCCAAAGCTCATTGGAGTTTTCAGAGTTGCTGACAAATTCTGGTTGAATTAGAAAGATGTATTTTACTGACATTTGAGGGAAACCAAGAGCTACTTATAGCCATGTTTGAGGAAACTCAATTTTTTCTTTTAAATCTTAGTGATAAAAAATCTAAAGTTAAAAGACAATGGCAAAGTGATGGTTATGCTTTATATCTTGCCTCTGGTGATGGTTACAAGAGTCTGCACATATGATAAATTTTGTGCACATACACAAACACAAGAATGCATTTATAACCAGCAAAATCAGAATAAGCTCAAAAGATTGTATTAATGTCAATTTCCTGATTGTGGTATGACACTGTAATTACAAAAGATGTTACTATTGGGGGAAACTGGCAAAGGGCTTAATGGAGCTCCCTGTATCACTTCATATAACTGCATGTGAATCTATAATTATTAATTTAATTAATAATTAAAAGTTATAACAATTGTGACTATCATAAAATACATTATTTTTTACTCACTTCCTTGAAAATTGATATTTAAACATTTTAAAAGCTCACATACTGAAATTACTCTGAAAAGCTATGGAAGAATTCAGAACCTACTATTTTTCTACAGAGCAGAAAGCAATAGGCTTTCACTTATAGACCAAAAGAAAAATTCTGAATTATTGTTAATCTCATGCACTGTACTCATAAAATTGGCAGCATGTAACAAGTTTAACTTGCTTTAATCCAATAGGACAGAGTGGCAAATATAGGGTAGTTTACATAAAGACCTATTTACTATGTGTATAGGAAATTATTTCTTTTCATCATGTGACCTTATGGATGAGTTAGTTTGAGCAGGTAAAGTAAAAATGTTAGAGCACATTGAAGTATATTTTTCAAAAATACAGAGGAAATTTAAAAAATAACATTCATTTACATTTTTATTTCACTCAATATCTGCTGATTATGTGCAATATTACATACTGAGACAACTAAGCAACTTAAAAAACTTCTTAAAGATCATTACAAAATATGCACCACTTATTTATTAACTGGGCTGTGACATATATAATAGTAAATAAGAAAAATGAGCTTTAAAGGTATCTTCTGTCCCCTGAGAACTTAATAGCATTACTGCACTAACAATAATGCTATTATATTGATAATACAGTAACACTGATGTTGACTAGTAGTGTCTGATATGGTGCTAATCTCTTCATGTTTCATTAATATTCACTATAAACCTTTAAGTGGATTCTAGGAGGATGGTGATAGAATGAACATAAGTGATAGAATGAACTAGAGCTTAGAAGAACTCCAGGTTCTGATGAATACCACTGGTAAATTACAAAAGAAAGATCCATTGAAATTTAAAGAAAAAGCAATAAAACTCTTATTTGAACTGTACAGGAGACACCTGGAAGCCCAAGGTATTGACGTATACAGAAGGAGATGTAATGTTTCTATACTGCTTGATGTTTCGGGAAAAAATAGCTACAGAGTCATATGCATAGAAACAGTTCCTTAGTACTCAACTTTTAAATACAGTAACAGATAAATTATACAAAAATATTTTAAATAATTATGAGAGAAAAAGTAAGTGCCAGTGTAAAGTTATGGTTGATGGAAGAAGGGAGGTGGAAGGGAATGAGGGAAGATATCAGATTGAACAGAGAAGGGTATCAAGAGACACTTTCTATAATTGATGAACAAAAGAATTTAAAGATGTTGTTTGAGGTTGTAGAGATCACTGGACTAAGGTGGAGGAAGAGGGGGATGGAAGGAGAGAGAGTTCAAGCCTCCTCTACCATAATGAGAAGTTAGTAGGCAAGATCCAAAAGCTGAAAGTTAACATATTAATAGTACAGTTTTTGAGGAGGGAGAAAGACAGCCAGAAGTGGCTAAACACGATTGGTTTTTGAAATGGGGAAGGTGTAGGGATGAATATGAAAATTTCTTTTCACCACACACTCTTACACACCGTTTGATTACTTCAAAAAAATAAGCCACAATAGGATATCACCTCACACCTGTTAGAATGGCTAAAATCAAGAAGACAGGAAACAACAAGTGTTGGTGAGGAGGTGGAGGAAATACTCTATGATTTTTTCACTCCTTTGGAATTTAAGAAACAAAACAAATGAACAAAGGAGAAAAAGAGAAACCAGAAAACAGACTCTTAACTCTAGAGAACAGACAGATGGCTATCACAGATGAGATGGATGGAGGGGCGGGTGAAATAGGTGATCAGGAGTAAGGAGAACACTGATGCGCACTGAGTAATATTTGGAAGTGCTGAATCATTATATTGTATACCTGAAACTGATTCAACACAATGTTAACGATGCCAGAAGTAAAATAAAATAAAATAATAATAAAATTAGACAAAAAATAAAAATAAAGCAAGTTTTTTGTTTTATGCAGGAGAGTAAGTTCCCCAATGAAGAAAAATTTGAATTTCAGGATGCCTGGTTGGCTCAGTCATCAGTTAAGCATGCTTCTCTTGATCTCAGCTCAGGTCTTGACCTTAAGGTCAAGAAGCCTTGAGAAGCCTCACTGCCAGAATGTGCTTTCCTGTGACATTTATGGGGAAGTGCAAGGATTTAGCAATTAAGTTGGCAAAAGTGGAAAAACACCTGGGATCATAACTCAGATTGTCTCAGTTTCCATGCTGAGTGTGGAGCCTACTTAAAACAAACAAACACAACTTGAGTTTCAGTTCTTCACTCACTTGACAAACCATTCACTGGGCATGTACTTTATGTAAGGGTAGATTCAATTAAGAAGATGATGATTTATATTTAACTAAAATTAATTTCTATTCAAAAAAATTAAGATTTGGATGTTTGTGACTATATATTCAGGGTCTTGGCTAAGTGTTAACGAAATCTGACCCTGAAACTCTCAATCCTTTCCTCTGTTAAGGAAACATACTTCCTTACTGTGTAAAGATAGTAATTTGTGAGTATTTTACTTGCTACGCAAATATCTGAAGCATTCTGGTGAGGAAGCAGTGCAATGTCTGTATAAAAAAAGTTTCCCAATTTAAGACCTGTTCAAATCTTGGGAAATTATTGAAAATAATGGTTGATCTGAAGTAATTTATTTTAAACGATTAGGCTTTCAATATAAAACACATTATTTCTGCATTTGTTATTGACATTATTATTTGCTTAAAAGCATACCAGTCTTGCCAAATAAAGCAGACACTTGAAAGGCAAAGTTTAAGAGATAATAATGGCAAGAATTTTGTTAGAGCAGCTACTTTGGATGAGAAGCCTCACTGTCAGAATGTGTTTTTTCTGTGACATTTATGGGGAAGTGCAAGGATTTAGCAATTAAGTTGGCAAAAGTGGAAAAACACCTGGGGTCATAACTCAGATTGTCTCAGTTTCAGTGTGAAGAAGGTCTACAGATCTCCCTTGATTTACTATGGGGTTACATCTCAGTAAACCCATTAAAAATTGAAAATATAAGTAAAGAATGCATTTAATACACCTAAACTACCCAACGTCATGGCTTAACCTAGCTTCCTTAAACATGCTCAGAACGCTTACATTACCCTACCGTTGGGAAAAATCATCTCACACAAAGCCAATTGTATAATAATATTTCATGGAATCATGAAATTTATGGAAAACTGTACTGAAGGTGAAAAGTAGAATGGTTGTCTGAGTACAGAATAGTTATAAGTGTATTAGTTGTTTACCCTCATGATCATGTCACAGAGAGTGAGCTGTAGCTTCTCAGCGTTGTGAATGTTGTACAGCATAGCACTAGTGTGGGAAAATATCCATGTTTAAAATTCAAATAATGGTTTCTACTGAATGTGTATTGCTTTTATAGCATTGTAAAGTTGAAAAATCATCTGTTGAATCGTAACTCAGAGACTGTTGGTATTATCATTCACTGAATTACTAACAATGTGGAATACCCAGTAATAATAGCTAGCAGGTACTGGGCACTTCCTGTCTGACAGTTTCTATATTGAGTGCTTATACATGAATCTGATTTGACTTTCTCAACTATGGGAATCCGCATTTTAAACATCAAGGGTCACAGAAGTCCTAATTCTTACTCAGGGTAAGTAATGGAAAAGAAACTGAAACCTATGTCTCTGATTCCAAAGCTCTTATATTTAAAACACAACAGTAAATTGCCCACTTTATATGAACATTCTCACAGTTCAAATAGTCTGTTAGTAGCTCCAATTCCTTGACCCTGGACTCAGAGTGAGGGATGGGGGAGGTCCACAGCTGCTGTAAGACTTTCACAGTCTACATGTATCAAAAGCAGAATTTGTACACTGAATAGTGTTATACACATCCATTATGATATTTCAAGAGTAAATAAATACCAATGCGATTAGTAAAAAGTGAAGCTAATTTATTATAGACATGTTTATTTTTTCCTAAACAGTGATTTCTAAAAGTACAATTTTTATCCTTATGGGAAGTGAAAGAAGTTTTAGTATTAAATAGATATCATCAGATTCCAGGTCACTGTACAACTCCAGGGGTGCCATTTCCTGGACCCCTATGTGAATAAGGTCCCATGGAGTTTTGTAATGCAAGTTGTACTACTGTATGTGTCCAAATTCAAAATCTGAATTTTATTGAAATGAGTATTGAAAAATCAAACATCCTCCATTGTATTGCATGTGTTTATACCATCAAAAATGTGCCTTTGGAGATATAGTTAAGATAGTCTGACTATGAGTACCAGAAAAAAAGAAAAACACCAAAAAGAATGGTGACAAGAAAGACAAGTTTATTTCTAGGACCCTTGGGTCACTTCATGGCATCAAGGACCATGTTTCTTTCTTGTTGCTCTGCCATTCTCAGCAAGCTGCATTCTACCAAATACTGCCGAATCTCCAAGGATCATGTCCACATTCCAGACTGCAAGAAAGTGGAAAGGGTTGAAAGGGTATGCTTCTCTTTCTTTTTCTTTTTTTAATTTATTAACATTTAATGTATTATTAGCCCCAGGGCTACATGTCTGTGAATCATCAGGTTTACACACTTCACAGCACTCACCATAGCACATACCCTCCCCAATGTCCATAACCCAACCACCCTCTCCCTACCCACCTCTCCCTGGAAACCCTCAGTTTGTTTTGTGAGATTAAGAGTCTCTAATGGTTTGTCTCTCTCCTGATCCCATCTTGTTTCATTTTTTTTCCTTCCCTATCCCCCAAAGCCCCACTCTGCCTCCCAACTTCCTCATATCAGGGATCTCATATGGTAATTGTCTTTCTCTGATTGACTTATTTCACTCAGCATAATACCCTCTAGTTCCATTCATGTCATTGTAAATGGCAAGATTACATTTATTTTGATGGCTGCATAGTATTCCATTTTGTGTGTGTGTGTGTGTGTGTGTGTGTGTGTGTGTGTGTTCGCATACCACATCTTCTTTATCCATTCATCTGTTGATGGACATCGAGGTTCTTTCCATAGTTTGGCTATTGTGGACATTGCTGATATAAACATTCAGGTGCACATGCCCCTTCGGATCACTACATTTGTATCTTTGGGGTAAATACCCAGTAGTGTGATTGCTGTGTTTTAGGGTAGCTCTATTTTCAACTTTCTGAGGAAACTCCATGTTGTTTTCCATTAAGGACACATCTTGGAAGACCTTTTGCATGTCTTATTGGTCAAAACTTAACCACATGATACAAGGCAGACTATGTGTTCTAGCAAAAACTTATTTGAGTTAGTACTTGGGAAAGGAAGTAGCGGAGAATGGATATTGGAAAAAAGTTAGCAGTCTTTCCTAAACATACTGGTTTCTCATTGTATCTTTCTTTTATTTTTTAAACTAAGGCTAGGAATCCTCTCCTAGGACTTCATATAGTACATTTTTAAGATTTGCTCATCTTTACTAGTGGTTAGCCCTAAGGATTAGGTAATAAAATAGAGTCTTTTAACATTAAACCCAATAATAAGTCTGGGCACACATTTATATACCTTCAAACTTGGTTTCCAGGGTATGGCAATATCTTACAGATATGAGAAAAGGCAGGTAATCTGTGAATGTCTGGTTGGGAGAATATTTCCCTTCCTTCTCTCTCGATTATTCAGAAAAGGACCATAGATCTTTATGTTGCCTGTATTCATGTTTGCTAGGGCTGCCATAAGAAAGTACCCAAGACTAGGTAGTTTAAACAACAGAAATTTATTTTCTCATAATTCTGGAGGCTAAAAGCCCAAGATCCAGGTGTTGGCAGGCTGGTTTCTTCTGAGGTCTCTCTCCTTATTGTACAGATGGTTGTCTTCAAATATATATTCTGAGGTGCAGGGGTTAGGACTTTTAACAAAGTTTGATTTTTTGGGGGGCGGGGCACAATTCAGCACCTTACAACTGCTCCACAGAGAATTCTTCCACAGAGAATTGCATGTTCACACTCATGCATTTCAAAACTTTGTAGTTTCCTGTTTTGCTGGCTACTTCCTCAGCTTTTCCTTCCCAGGCATGTGCTAACTCTACTTCTTTTTGTCCTCTACTCTTCTCTGTGTAATCTTACCATTTATGGACAATTTCATTCGACCTCATCCTAGAGCTTTAGAATCCAGTGATTCTAACGTGCAGGGCAAACTCAAAGTGCCAGAGTAGGATCCCTGATGCTTCTCTCTCGATCACCCTTTCTCTGTCTCTGTACTACCTACTACTACCTACTACCTACTACCTACTACTCCTGCGGTTGTTCTGAACCACAGCTTTGGAGTCATCCTGTTTTACTTCCTATTTCCTTGCATGTGCATTCAGTACAGAAAAAAAGAAAAAGCCTATTGGCTCTACCTTGAAATGTAAATTGCAGTTTCCAGCTTTCCGTTGCTCACCACTTCAAGGATTTACCATCCTAGTTTAATCGGCCATGATCTCTTTTACATAAACCATAGTCATTTCTTCCTAACTAGTCTCCATGTTCTTTTCTTTTGCTTTAATTTCCCTGTCACTCCCTACAGTCACCTTTTAAACGTATAATTCTGACTGGTGGTTACATGGTGTCTATTTTTATAAGAAGCCATTGATCTGTGTACTTCAGATGTTCTCATTTTGCTTTATGTAAATTTTTAATTCAATTTCAAGGAAATCAGAAGAAACAAGCATGGTTCACTTCATCCCTCATCCTTGCTCAGAGCTCTTCAGTGGCTGAACATTACTCTCTGAATGCTTTACAAGTTCTGTATTTTATGTCCCTCCAACTTCATTTGTTGCTCTCTGTCACTTCATCTTGTTCACGCTGGCCCTCTTGGTATTTTTTTAAATACACCAATTTAATTTTTGTCTTAAGATCTTTTCTCTCTGCCTCAAACGCTCTTCTTTTTCAAACACTGTGTCTTCTTAAATGTTACTTCCCTCCTGAAGGGCCTACCTGGGAGTACTGTATCCAATAGTATCCGCCAGCCCCCAGCCCCGTGCCACGTCATTCACTTCTTTCACTGCTTTCCTCACCTTCATGGAAAGGATCATTTCTGGTTATTATATCATATTTTTATTCTTTTGGTTTCTACTGTTTTCTCCACTAATAGAAAAAATGCATTGCTTAGGGCACTGTTAGTATTCAATAAGTCTTTGTTGAATCACTTAACAAAATATTTACGTGAATACAAAACTTAAAAATCACTTTAACCACAATTTTGAGGTAAATTTTGCTAAAATTTCCAAGAGAAATTCAGGATTTAAAATGTTCTCTCTTGTGCTCCAATTCTCCATTTTGTTTTGTATGCATAACTCTGGCTTAACTAGAAACTATTTTCAATTTTTTTATAATTTAGATCTAAGTTTGATCAAAATTTACTCTTGTAAATTTTGTAAATTTACAAAATTACTCATTCTCGTAAACAATGAGGCAGATGCAGTTGAAGTTCATATGGCATACCCATACTTTTTCCCTAATTATTTGTAAATAGAACTTTATTAAAGGCATTTTCAAATGGAACTATGCAAACACGAATGTCCTTATTTTCTATTAACATGTGTCTCAAAATGTAGCCTATAATAAGTTTTGGGAAGCTTTAATATATTAGTCTCCCTAAATTTAAAAACAACACTCCGGAGGCCTTTATAAATCAAAGTAAAGTTTTATTAAGTGAATAGTTGGTCTCTATCTTCACTACTTTAATAATCTTTGGAAAATATTAATTTTTTTGACCCTTCTTTTTATATGTTAAAAAAGGAATGGTTCTAAGAATAATGGTAATAACAATGAAATGAACACAGAGTAATTATATCACAGGGTAATTGTAAGGTAAAGTAAAATAGTTATGAGAGAATGTACTGTAAAGTGCAATGCTTTATAAATGCTAGAAATTTTATTTCAAATAAAAACAAAATCTATTTGTAGGTCTATCATTTGAAGCACAGTAGCCAAACAAAGAAAAATCATTATTTTAGCTCTAAAATGAGTAAACTTTGTTGAAACCGAGAGTTACAAAAAGTTTTCAGCTGGGAGTTGAGAGTCTTGATAAACATAATAAGTAATTGTGACAATAAAAGTCAATTTTATAGTCACCTTTAATTTTTTTTTTAAGTCTTAAATTTGGTTCAACTGATTTTCTAGAAACTTACCTTTGGGATCATGTTCTCAAGAACTGTCTGATTCTCAAGAGGTGTCTTTCAAAGTGTTGATGATGTACAAAATCTAACCAACTAGAAATCAATCAAAAATACCTTAATTATTTATCTGTATTTCTCACTTACCCCTGTTCTCTCCCATATATGACTACAAATCAAGTTACACTTCTTTATTTACTCAGATCATAATAACATAAGGCCCTATGCACTGTCTTGTCAGAAATTACTCCCCAGGGAGTAATCCCCCAGGGATTTTATGGATTTCTGGGAAGTTTTCCAAGATACTAACACCAAAACAAGATCCTCAGATTCTTCAACTCATGGCCTCTTTCTTGCCACCAGCCTGCTATGCCTGCTGCTGAAGATGCTTGTGAATTATGAAGTCTGCTGGACAAAGCTATCTGTGCACTGATGTCACCTCTTCCCCCATTCCCATTCTAGATGGGGCACTACTCATTAACCTGTCCAAAGTTCAATTTGGACTGCTCTTACTGGCTGCTCCAGATGGTGGCTGCTCTGGAAGCTAGGCCCTGTCTGCTCTGTGGTGACTGCCAAGGGCAATGTCCCTGCTATCCTGCTGCTGGCAAAGAGTAGAAGCTCGCTGCCTCCACTCATTCCCACATTGCCCCCACATGGCCAGGAGAATGTCACCCCACTCCAGGAATCACTCCAAACCTTTCCACCCTTTGAAGTCTGTGATGGTGTTAACTTGACTAAGGGATGCCCAGATAGCTGGTAAAACTATATTTCCAGATATGTTTCTGGGAGAGATTAATCAGTAGACTGAGTAAAGAAGACTCACCCTTACGAATGTAGGCAGGCATCACGCTGTTGAGAACTCCGTAGAACAAAGCAGTGGAAGGAAAGCAATTTTTCTCTTCTTGAGCTGAGGCATCCATCTTTCCCTGTCCTTGGACACTGGAGCTCTTAGTTCTTAGATCTTAGTATCTTGGGACTTACATCAGCTGCACTCTGGCCCACATCCCAGCTCCTTCTCAGGGCTTTGGCCTCAATCTGAGAGTTAGACAATTGGCTTTCCTAGTTCACAGGCCTTTGGACTCAGACTAAATTTTAACACCAGCTGTCTTGGCTCTCTAGTTTGCAAACCATGGAACTGCTCAGCCTCCTAGAATTAAGCTTCTCGTGTGTGTGTGTGTGTGTGTTCCTATTAGTTCTGCTTCTCTAGGGGACTCCAGTTAATTAAGAGCCCTTTGGTTCCAAGTCCCAGGAAAAAGTCTCTTTTCCAACATCAGTTCAAATTCTTGCCTAATAATCTATCCCAGAATTAATTCTACCTGCCAAGATTGATAGTGAGTATATTCCTATCCTTCAGAGAGAATTCCATCTTTAGCCACCAGGTCATAGATTTGAACTATGGTTCTGATAAGGCCATTAAAAATTAATGTGAGCTTGGTAAATTTCTTAAAATCTAACTTCAGTTTTTTTGTTTTGTTTTGTTTTATTTTTTATGATCATTTTGTTACCTATATTAAAACCAGACTGGTACTAAACATTTTGAAAGCTTTTAAAGTTTGAGCTGAATGACTGTCCAGGCTGAATGGAGTTAATAAATCTCAGCAATGGAGTTCATTTTGTTAAGGGCTATCTGCAACTAAGTACATAACATTTTATAGTGTACATACAATTCTTTATAATTTACCCATAGACAGTAACTTCCATATGTGCTCATTTCCAGTTTTTTTACTGATTTTCAGAACATACTGGTTATAACTTAGTGATTGCATCAGACATATTTTCAATAGCAATGAACTTTAACTTGCAGATTCCTTAAGTGAAAGATATACTACAAGCAGACATATTCAGAATTATTGGAGTTTATTTGATAGATGAGTGTGTATATAATGTTTGATCATTTTCTTTATAGGTTATTACCTTTTAATAGGAGAAAATGGTCTCACCTGTAAACAAATCTTGGATTGAAGTGCTCCTCATTCTTACTGCTTTGCTATTCAATAATTGTCTAAGATGTGGGAACTATCTAAATGAGAATATTATATAATAAAAATTTCTGGACTTAATTCTGTTCTCAGATGTTCAAATTCATATTGACTTTAACTCTCTGACTCAGAACATCTTTTGTATGTGATCATTCATGTACAAATGAGGCTAAGTAATTATGCAGAATATTAGCATATTTGTACACAGTGATGTGAAGTGGATTCCAGATAACCCTCTGAGCTTTTTACAAAAAAAGTGCAAAGAAACTGATATCCATTCACATACCACAAGGGAGGCTCTTTTATCTAAGAGCCATTTCTTCAAGCAAACTTTAGGATCATAATGTTCAGATGTAAATAAATACAGGGAAAGTTATAAATTCCCATACTTCACAATGTCCTTTTGTATCTAGGGGTCTGTCAGTTCAGAGTGGAAGCTCAATTTTAAGTTCTGTTTGGAGCTATGCAACACATCCTGTTATCTAGTTCAAGTTTCACGCGTTTATTTGTAAAAGAATTTGAGAACCCTAGTAAATAACTTGTCCACACTTAAGGAGCAGAACTACGTTTGAGTATCTGATGATCTTGGCCGTGGGGGGGGGGGCAGATAATGTAAACTACAAGGAGTGCACAGGATCCTTGAGAGATTTGCTAAGGGACAAGGAGTCTCACCTACCACATTTGGTGACCTGGCCTGAAGTACAGGGGGTCAGTGATTGTAAGTGATGGTAAATACAGAGGGAGGATGCATTTGAACTCATTCTGCCCAGGTCCCCTTGCGGTTCCTATGTTGAGGTCAGAAGAAATTAATATTTCTTCTACAAAAGAAATTTTTTTTTTTTAGAAATTTTCTTTTTTAAAGAAAATCTTTTTTAAGATACAAAAGAAATTTTGTAGAACCTTTGCAGAAGAGGTCTGAATATTGAAAACCAGGATTCTCAACAGGGTGAAATTATAATTTGTTATCCCAAAGACGACAATGTTGAGCATCAAAGGAGGTGTTACTTATAATTACTCTGGGACAAAATGTATATTCCTGACCACTCCAGTTAAATTTGGATATGCTGTTACCAAACCCAATTAATATCACTGTGGGTCCTTCCTAAAAGAATAAAATTTAAGAAAAAAAAAATGCTTTCCTTCTGCAAGAAGAAGAAACATGATCAAAGAGTAAGGGATGGACTCAGGCAAAAATCTCCAAGAGCCATGTGAAAGGGACCCATGGGCATGGACCCAAAGACAGATCATGAAGCCAAAGGTTTTCAAGCCATGTCTGCTGGTGCAGCAGAGTAGGCTGCAGCCCATGGAGTGGTCTATGTGAAAAACTGTAGACTGGCAGCAGTGGTACAGAGCAGCAGCCTGGGAAAGGCCTCGTGGTGGTACTGGATGGCCATGATAGCAGTCCTTAACAGCTGTAGGGCCCAGGGGAAGTCAAAGCAGAGCAGTACTATAGCATGTCTGGCAGTGAAAGATATATCACTAGGGTGACCAATGTCCTGGTAGCTTGAAATGATCCTGGCATAATCCTTAATGATGTTCCTAGAGTGGGTGGCTAACAAAATAAATGCAAAGTATCCTTCCTTTAGCTCAAGAGGGAGGCAATTTTATAGAGCAATTTATGCCTCAGTGTTTCCTGTGGATCTTACCAGGATCAGGCTGTGACCACTTGCTTAGTTCTTTCCCCTTTTCCTATTCTACCTGCCTCACTTCCTTTCAGTTTTACCCTGGAGAGCTTTCCCTCAGTAAGTCACGTACATAAATCCTTATCTTGTGTGGGTTCTTCTGGGGACTTGACCTACGGGAATGTCATTTTACTCTCAGTAGTGTCCAGTGTGCTTGATAAATTCACCCTAGACAGTAAAGTCGAATGCAGGCACTATGAGCAGAGACCAGCAGGGTAAAGTTTAGAAAAGACAGTGAGATTGAAGAGAAGCAGCAGGAAGGCAGACAGAAACGGGAAGCAAGTATGTGGCAGACCATATGTGATGGCCCCACTCTAAGGATTTTCACAGCTGTCCTGCACAGAAGAGGGATTAGGTCCTGTGACAGTGCGTGAGAGCTATTAATTTAATGGGCTTCAGGTCTAACTCTCAAAGTGAGTTTATTTTGTGTGATCCTAGGGGATATGCATATAGATATTAATGTGACCTTGGTGTTAGTTGAAGTCATGCTATCCTTTTTGGTAAGATGAAATTAGCATAGTTTTATTACCTTACATTTTATTTTATTTTTTTTAAAGATTTTATTTATTTATTTGACAGAAATCACAAGTAGGCAGAGAGGCAGGCAGAGAGAGAGGAAGGTAAGCAGGCCCCCTGCTGAGCAGAGAACCCCATGTGGGACTCGATCCCAGGACCCTGGAATCATGACCTGAGCCGAAGGCAGCGGCTTAACCCACTGAGCCACCCAGGCGTCCCATTACCTTACATTTTAGATAGTCTCATGTGCCATCCTAAAACTTGTGTGAGTTTTGAGTACTTATAGTCAATGTTGGACTCTGGATTTTGCTTTTGCTGGCCTAGGTGTCGTTCACTTGGCTATATGAAGGTCACTAATGACATTAATTGAGAGCTGATTCAGTGGAGTCCTATGTGTGTGTGGGGGGGTGGGGCTTATTGGAAAGAGTGGGAGGTGATGAAGTGAGGAAGTGAGGAAATATTAACTTTGAAGGGTTCACTAGAAAAAAGATTGGTGAAATGGGGCTGTGGCCTTGTGCCTAAAGAGGATTTTTTTCAAATATGGAAAATATTGAGGTATATTTTATGTTAATAATAAAAAATAGCTCATACTTACATAACTTACCATGTGCTTGAAACTGAGTTCTCCCCAAATATCAACTTCCTTAATTCTCAATTTTTATATGAACCTACCACCTTACAGATGAAATGAACTTACAAAAGGGGTTGATGGTGCAGCTACTACAGGCTGGGGCCAGGATTCCAATCTCAGCACTCCATATTTCCAGAGCCCATGCTTTTTAGAGTAGAGATCACTGCCTCTTACAAAAATGGGAGTGATCCTGGGGGGAGGGGAGAGATGATGGTGAGAGAAGGAGGAATATTGCAGGAGCAAAGTCCTGAAGGATGAGAAGAGGTTTGGGATCAGGGACAGGTGGAAGGATCTTATCCATAGAAATTGGAACAGTCTATCTGATGGATTGCAGATGGAGGGAAGTTGTTAGCCTTCCTCGTTACTCTCTTCTGATGCTGTTTCTCATATTTCCTCAGTTGAATATGAGTTAGGAGGGAAGTAGAAAGGACCGTATTGAACATTTCAGAGGAAAGAAGATGTGAAACATATAATAATGACCTCGTCTCTTTCATGTCCCACGATAGATCTGGAAGACGATACCTGATGATGCCTGTTAAATTTACACCCCTGGCTATTTCTTACCATTCAGCTAGGCTGAAATCCATCTCTGTGCCATGGCTACTTACTTAGTAATCCAGGAACTCTCTTCTGTGTGAGGCTTGAGCTCCTTGACATGGCCAAATTTCATGAAAACGAAGGAATATCTGTTTTCCAAGAATCCTATTAAGGACATATGGGAATTAAAATAAGGTTTTAAGATGGCCAAGGGCTAAACTGAAGCGTTTCATGTGCCTCGTTAAAACAAAATACCAAATACCACAATTGAAAAAGAATGAACCTTTAAAACCAATTGTCTGAGACTTTACCCCAGGAAGTTTATTTTCCTACAGATTAAACATGCCTTTTCATTTTATTGGAAAGATATCTGCTTGTAAATGTGTTTTATGTACAGTTGAAGTGCCATTAGTGTGTCACAGGAAAATGTGCATTGCTTTGTGAGTGTTCTCTGTATCTTTCTTTCTTGTTTCCTGTCAAGATACATCTTCAGGTCCTGGTCCATTAATGTCCGAGATGTTCAAATGTAGAAACACATGCCCTGTGAATTTGTTTAAAATTTGGCAAATAATACACAAATTCCTTCCTCTACTCCTATTGTCAGTTGTAGGTAAGCATCTTTGACCTAGGCTCTTCTACATATTCTTCTGAATTCCAGAACATTTTTTATGCCATTTCTAAACCTAAACTTACAACTATTTTGGGAGGGACATAAAAGGTACTGAAGATTTGCTCACTTCTCTAAATGATATTTAACCTGTGACAAGCTTTCTCAGGTATTCTAAAAGTCATTTAACTCTTCTGTGTCCAGTGGGAACTTTCAGTGAAAATTCAGTGAATCAGTGCATACTTGCAAACCTACCCTTAAAAATGATCAGTCCGCATCTAATAACCTCCCTCCTTGGATCCCCTGTAAGAGTCACCACCGCATCTGCTCACTGCCACAGAGGGGATATAGAATCAGATAGTTAATAGAATGTTTAAGAGGGGCACATACCCCAAAGTAGAAGGTTTTCTCAAAGCAGTGACATCATGGAAAAGGAAGAATTACTTTGGGCAGAAGGGATTTCAATTCCATGGGCCAGAATTCAAAGCCAGGGGATAATAGGACTGGCTTCCTCTTCTATCTGCAATCCAACCTGCTGTGAACTTGAACTTCTAATTCTACTTGAAACATCCCAGTTTCTTCCATTCATTTCAAGTAGTCTGTGTGATGGAGACATTAATTTCTCCCTGTCTTTTAGGAGCTATGGAAAAATTATAGTAATTTTTGATAAAGAACCCTGAAAACTCATTTGTAAAATCTCCTTTGGGAACGGAATGATTAATCCTTGAATAAATAACTTTTTATGCCAAGAAGTAAAAAAAAGGCAAATTTTAGAAAGAAAGTTAATCTATAAATCCCAGACTCTGTCTTTTATTGGCCAGTTATTAGGCTTTTCTTAAAAAAGCAAATTATTTTTTATTTCAGATTGAAACCTTTGAGTAAAAAGGAGATAGAGAAGCATAGCTGATTTCTGTATGCACTGAGATAGCATTTAATGGTTTAATTAATATGCAGATTAAGTGGTAGATATAAAACCTTACTATTTTGAATCTAACCAGGGAATTAAGAATATTGTGTTTTCATTTTGAGCAAACAAATGCAAACAAAGGAAATAATATGTGATAAAGAGAGATGTTGCTGGATTGATAAATTGCCTGCAATATATATGATGATCTTCTTATAATGTCAGAAAGTTTTTTTGTAGTTCATATCTAATGTGCTTTTTGGTGTCTTTTATAGTATCAGATATAATAAAATGGAATAAACTTTAGGGACTTTCCTTTGACTTTCTTTTTAAGGTTTATTCTATTAGAGAGAGAGTGAGAGAGAGAGAGAGAGAGCAGGGGGAGGGACAGAAGGAGACAGAGAATCCTGAAGCAGATTCTCCACTGAGTGGGGGGTCTATAAGGGGCTCGATCTCAGGACCCTGAGCTCATGACCTGAACTGAAACCAAGAGTCAACTGCTTAGCTGGCTGAGCCACCCAGGCACCCCATGACTTTCCTTTGATTTTAATTATGTACAAATTACTTTATTCATAGAGATGCTAAAATAGTCCCTGTCTCTTTAAAATAAATGGTAATGAAATACACATAATATAAAATTTACCATCTTAAACATTTTTAAGTGTGTAGTTCAGTGATATTAAATATATTCACATTGTGCAGCCATCACTATCATCCATCTCCAGAACTTCCTACGTCTTATAAAACTGAACTTCTATACCCATTAAACAATCAGTTTCCATTCCCTGTGCTCCTCAGTCCCTTGACTTTTAAACAGAATGTGTTCTAAATGACTTTTAAATGTTGAAACTGCAATTAATTATAGAAGCAACCAAGCTAGTGATGATTGAATTCCCAACTAGTCCACAAAAGCCTATTGACAGGCTAGCTCACTAGCTCACTAGCTCACAAGACCTAGTAAGTTGATTAAAAATAGACAAATTAATAGACTTAGAAGTCATAATAAACAGTGGTCTGAAATTTGCAGTCCGTACATAGATATGTATCCGTACATAGATATGTATCCGTACATAGATATGTATCCGTACATAGATATTGCTTTACTGGGTATAAGATAATCATGGTAAGCAAAATTTGGAAATGAGCAAAGTTTCTGTCTGGTATGACTTTTCTTGCATTTATCTTCTTTATTCTGGTGCTTTTCTCTCCAACTCTCAAACTCCCTGATACTATCTTAAACCTGAACCTTATGCCCCACATAGGTCTGTGTCATTCCTTGAGTCCCACACTTTCAAAGTACTTACTTCTTTGCACATTTTGACTGGAGATTTTCAAAAGAAAGATGGGGGTGTTTTATATTAAAACAGGCTTGAAGGATCCCTGCAAACATCTACAAGTCACTTTTCACATTCTTAGAGCCCATGAGAATTCACAGCTAGAAGTATATCACCAGATAAAAGTATAGTGAACAGATTCCATCACACCATGGGGAATAGTGAACTAGGAACATTCACAATCACTGGTGATGGGATTCATTATAGCCCGCGCTCATCATCAGCCATTTTTCAGATGCCAGCTTTGTGGTATACAGAGAAGCTGCCCTGTTATTTTTTTTTTATTATTTAAAAACTTTTTTTAATTTATCTTTTTTTTTTAAAGATTTTATTTATTTGACAGAAAGAGATCACAAGTAGGCAGAGAGGCAGGCAGAGAGAGAGAGAGAGAGAGGAAAGCAGGCTCCCTGCTGAGCAGAGAGCCGGATGCGGGACTTGATCCCAGGACCCTGAGAGCATGGCCTGATCCACCCCGGTGCCCTAGCTGCCCTGTTATTAAACATAAGAAAAATATTAAACTAGACTTGCTAGTTGGATCATAGATATTGAACTTTATAAATTCCTTCTAGTCAGTATCTCAATTTGCATTCTCTGTCCGTTTCGCTTTCCATATTTTATGCTCCTAGGGAAACTAACCTGAGATGAGGCCGGAGCTGGGCAGTGTGAAAATTTACAGTGTAAATTTTGGACGAGGAAGTGTTGCCTGCAAATCCCTAGGCCAGAGATTAATCTTTTAAGCTTCGGTGGGTGGGGCCTACATTTAATAGTCTTATTTTACTGGAAACTATTACTGTTAGGAAAAGAAGGAGAGTTGCTTTGTAGGACAATAATCACCCAAATGGTCCTTCCTATCTTAAGGTATCGTGTTCATCATTTCCTGGGAGACTTTTCAAACTTTTTAGTGGTCCCACCTGCCTCTGCTTAGACAATCTCTAACCCATGAAATCTGTTCTGCTAGAAAACAGAAAACCATTTAGTTTTTCCTTTTGGCGAAGTTTGCATTGTGATAGTTGGCCTTGGGATCTCTGTAGGCATGTAAACTTTTTTTGGAAGGGATGTAGGAAAGGAAAAGATTCCTTCTGATATTTAAATTTTGGAAAGCTGTGTTTCTTTACAGTACACCTGGCGATAAGGGTTGGGATAGACTCGTAAGAAAAGAAAAAGCTTTTCTGATTCAATTATTCCACCCAAGGCATTCAGTCTGGTCCAGTTTGCCTGTGTAGAGCTCTTCTGTAACAGGGGGACCATTGCTCCATTGCTTCCATCTGGAGAATGAAAGTCAGCCCTTGCTGGAAGGACAGAGATCACAAATAGGCAGAGAGACAGGCAGAGAGAGAGAGAGGAAGAGAAGCAGGCTTCCCGCTGAGCAGAGAGCCCAATGCGGGGCTTGATCCCAGGATCCTGGGATCATGACCTGAACTGAAGGCAGAGGCTTTAACCCACTGAACCACCCAGGCGCGCCTGGAAGGCCATCCTTTAGCTGAATGTTACCATTTCTTGCTGGCTAGGACGTTTCAGCGAATATCTTTGTTCTAGAAAAAAATCATGCAACTGTTTTTACGGCATACTTTGGTAATTAAAATAACCACAAGTGTTGTGGTCACAAAGCTGTACCATTTATTATAGTATACTTTTTTTTTTTTTTTTTTAAAGATTTTATTTATTTATTAGACAGAGAGAAATCACAAGTAGGCAGAGAGGCAGGCAGAGAGAGAGAGGAGGAAGCAGGCTCCCTGCTGAGCAGAGCAGAGAGCCCGATGCAGGACTCGATCCCAGGACCCTGAGATCATGACCTGAGCCGAAGACAGCAGCTTAACCCACTGAGCCACCCAGGCGCCCCCATTTATTATAGTATACTATTTTAATATTTCAATTCTCAAAGATTATTCATATACATACTAGAATGCTAGGAGAATAGTATCCATTAAGGTTTAGATGCTTGAAAGGTGATTTTTTAATAACACTAACTCTTTTCTTCTCATTCTTTTATGTTAATCATTGCTGCACTTGGTTTAAAACTATGACATCTTCACATCAGTAATTCTTACAGGTATAATACCAAGTAAAGTTAGCCTTTTCAGCTCAAAACATCGCCGTGGGATAAAACTAAATCAGGGTTAAGGAAACAATATAAAAGCAAATCAGAACAGACATTTATAGGGAGGAAATAATATTTTTATTGAATGGCCTACAGCAGCTGTAATGTTCAGAAATGGGAAAATGCCATCTTAAGGAAAATAGACAATAGGAGACTCAGTTTGAAGGACCAAAAACTTGTAATTTATAAA
The DNA here is from genome assembly GCF_011764305.1 of Mustela putorius furo. Lineage (NCBI taxonomy): Eukaryota > Metazoa > Chordata > Mammalia > Carnivora > Mustelidae > Mustela > Mustela putorius. The sequence continues at coordinate 28,903,913 of NW_025421987.1, forward strand.
TTTTCTCAATGTTATAAAACATTTTTTTATCAAAAGGAGAGGCTATTTCTGTTTACACTGGTCTACATAAACAAAAGAAAGTGGAGTTATTGTAATGAAGCTGACCAGCTTAAGGAACTGATCTAGATTAGTCTTATATATCTTTATTGTCTCTATATTTTAATTCTCTTCATATTTGGTTATAGATAATTCTCTATAATTATCTGTAGATAATTATGTATATTCTCTATAGAATTATCTGTTATTTATCTCATTTAATGGTGGATATGTACAAAATCTTTGGTTTTAGATTATGACTATATCTACCAAGGCCTAATAATAGAAGCTTATCTTTTCTGATCATTCAGTCATGCTATTCTAATAGAGTCACCCAGGGACTTACATATAGGGGAGACAGGTTGACTGAAGGAATAGAAACCATAAAGTACTCCCTTGCTCCTATGCCCTATTTCTGTTAATGGGATTATTAGAGTAAGAGTTAGACACAGTTACAAAACATTCTATCAATGGTCTGGAATATTTTAGCAAAGCCTACATAACCCTTGGCCCCAAATTTTTACATTTATACCTGTGTCTGGCTTTATGTATTATTTGCATTCACCTGAAAATTCACTGATTATTAATTTTATAAACTTTGGTGTGTGCCCTGCAACGACTGGAATGGTTGTGGGCTCACCTTATCACCAGAAATAAGCGGGTAATTATTCACAGTCAGTTGCAGAAGGTAAGGCACAAGGCAAGGCATTTATTTGCCAATGGGTGCCTGAAGGCCTCTTCCTTTATTTTCTACTCTCTTCTCTCCCTTTAGCTTACCAGCTTTCTTGGACTCTACTTGTGCCCCAAGCCCACAAGTTCCAGTTATTCTCTGAGACCAAGGTTCCAAAATGTTTTTGCTCCAGAATTTCACAATCTTATTTATTACATGATAAAACTCTCTATATAATATTTGTTTGCCTTCTAAATGTGTATTATGCCAATATGCTCATTGATCACTATGGGGTGGGGTGGGGCAAGGCAGAGTAAGTGAAGTGTCCAAGGATCCGTGGCCAGCTCATCTTCCTTGGTGCATGTGGAGATGACCTTAGAGAGCAACCTGCAGTTTTCAGACTGTTTTTCTTATTAAATAAGGCAGAAAAGAGAGGACACTAGGACTGTGTACTAGAAGATAACATCAATTTGTTTGTAGTTATCCTATGTTACCCTTTACTTATAAGGTACATTTTTAAAGATTACACTGTTAATAGGCAACATTTTTCTCTAAATTTTTTATATACTTTTACATGCTATATCATGCACGAAACTGAATTTACGATATCCCATATTGACTTTAGCAAGAGAAGTGCCTTACTTTTCCAAAGTTTAGAAATGGAAAAACAATCTTCTTTTCACTTCTGATTTTTCAATTTAAATGTGTATGAGCAAGAACATCCTTTTATGAACATCTCACCAACAGGATTTTCTACTTGCAAATGGAATTTTTAAAATTTGCTAATGTGATATATGGGTAGTGTACTAGTTCTTGACAAAATATGACTCCTTTCCTACTGTTTTGAGACTGCATCAGTAACCTTTGTTGATGGGAGTCACAATGTGGCACTGAAAGAAATACGTTTAAATCATTCAGAAGAATGCTGAGAGGTTTGAAGCTGAGTTTGGAAGGGCATGTAATTAGCTGGACTGTATGTTTCAGTCACTTTTGGGGTATAGGTGGAAGATTGCCTTATCTAAAAACAGCATTTCACTGACTTTCAAAGGGAAAAAAGATCTAAGATGAAAGAAATAAACTATGCATCACAAATGCACCTGATGGAGAATGTGAGATTATAGAAGGAATGTTGCAAAAGGGTAACACAGTAGTGCCGACGTGACAGTTCTAAGATCTTGGTTATTAGCAAATAACTAAGAATTGGTCCTTTGAATTGGTTACTGAATACAAATCTGTAATTACTATTAGAGAATCACTGCTTTTGAAAATGCTCTTCAGGCATTTCTTAAAGCATCCTTATTACCACATGGGAGGTATCAAAGATTAGAAAGGGCCCAGGCATTAAAATTTGCCATATGCTTTTGAAAAGTCAGCAAAAGATATCCTGGTTCTTTTTTTAATTTTTACAGTTCTCAAGAATTGTAGTTCTTTATGGTTATGAATTATAGGCAAAAATCACACACACACACACACACGCACACACATGCACACACATACACACAATATACCCTGTGTCTTCTAGAAAGATTCTAGATAAAATGCCGAAAACTTATTAGCTGTATAGAAGAACAAGGATAAACATATTTCAGAGATATACCAGGCCTATAAGAGTATAGACCACAGATAAATGTACAAATTTTACTTTTGAACATTCATTTTATCCTTAGTTATTGAGCATCTACTATATGCTAGATACTCTGCTGGATCTTAGGGATATAAAGATTTCTGACTTCAATGAGTTTACTCTCTATAAAAGAAAATAGAAATAAAGAAGCAAACAAAAAAGTACAAGTTGTGATGAGAACTATAAAGAAAATAAATGTGTTTAGAATAGAAACAGCATGTGAAAATAATTGTTGTAGAGAGCATGGTGAATATACTCCTAAGATTACACTTAGGCGGACATGAGAGATAAGAAGAACCATTCTAGTGGGAAAAAAAAATCCAAAAAACCTGATATGGAAGAATGTTTGAAGTACTAAAAGAATCCAAAGGATACCACTGGGGTTGGAATAGTGTAGACACGTAAGTTGATTTTTGTAATGGTGGGTTAGGGATATTGCTAAGTGTTTCCATTTGCAGTAGAAGAGTTCAGGAGATAAGGCTTAATGTATTTGGCTATCAAACTAGGTATAATTTTGTAAGTTCAGTCTTCTGCAAAGACAGAGCTGGTCTCTATCGGCCAAGAATCAGAACTTGGAAGGGAAGAAGCATATAGCTCTTCCTTTCTACTCTTGGAAAAGTGAGGTTTCTTTATCTTTAGTACAGATAATTTCTTATCAATCAGTGGGGTCCTTTGATGAGTCCATCCAGGTCACAGCTTAGAGACCTCTTTAAGACACATTATTCATGTGATCATTTTTACTTGGGAAAACTCAGAGATTCTAGTAGCCAGGAAATTTTTTTATTCTAGAATATCTGAGAGTTTGAAATCCTATGCTTTTTTTTTCCCCCCCAACTTGGGAATTTTGCTCTGAATTTGAGTCTTATTCTTTTGTACTCTCTTTCTACATACATACTTAAGATGTGTATTTTTGGGGACGCCTGGGTGGCTTAGTTGGTTGGACGACTGCCTTCGGCTCAGGTCATGATCCTGGAGTCCCGGGATCGAGTCCCGCATCGGACTCCCAGCTCCATGGGGAGTCTGCTTCTCTCTCTGACCTTCTCCTCATTCATGCTCTCTCTCACTGTCTCTCTCTCAAGTAAATAAATAAAATCTTTAAAAAAAAAAAAGATGTGTATTTTTGGTTACAAATCTATGCATTAATCTAAATGCCAGCAATACTGTGGATCCTGAATTCACCTCTGAGCTTGTGACTTGGGCCATTTCCCTTTAAATTTTTTAGAAAACTTTTCTCACCAAAAAATATCTTTCTCAGTTAATACTATTAAAAATAGTTTCTAACTCGGGAATTTAAAAGCCTGAGAGATATTTGTATAGCCCTTTCACAGAACCACTGGCTAGGGAACACTCACAACTTTTGGGGTCTTCCTAGGTTCTTTACGGGAAGTTATTCATGTTTGACACAAACACTGAATATAGTACGGGGGTTTAAGCAAGATTTCTGAGCTCAAATAAATAACTTACTAGTCGTATGGATTGGAGAGTGTTCTTATGTTTGTTTTTAATCAAGAAAAGACCGAAATCATCAGTAATAGCTTTTGTTGGGGGAAAGCATTTGTCCTGGGTAGGAGGGGTTTGAGGGCGTAAGTGGAACAGATTAGTAAATAGCTTTTCTCCAGTCTCTGACCAGACCCAAACATGACATTTCGATAGGTGGTGCAGGGATATTTTGATGGTACAGAAGGCCTGGGAGCTATAGCTGTTAAGAACAGCAACACCAACTATGATATTCTGGCCTAATAGTTAAGAGAGGTGGCTTCTAGTCCTGACTCTGCCATTAACTTGCTATGCTTTCTGGAACAAGTCGCTTAGCCTGTCTTGGCCTCAGTTTATTCATCTGTTAAATATACGATTTGCATCTGATTCTTTTCAGAGCACCTGTATTACTTCATGTGCCAAATATTTAGTGAGCATCCACAATACTGAGTATTGTGATGAGTGCTGGATAGTCAACTTAAAACTAAAGACACTGGGGGCACCTGGGTGGCTAGTGGGTTAAAGCCTCTGCCTTCGGCTCAGGTCATGATCCCAGGGTCCTGGGATTGAGCCCCGAGCCGGGCTCTCTGCTCAGCGGGGAGCCTTCTTCCCCCACCTACCTCTGCCTACCTCTCTGCCTACTTGTGATCTCTCTCTCTCTCTGTCAAATAAATAAAATCGTTAAGAAAACAAAAACAAAAACTAAAGACACTGGACAATCATTTTTCCAAGGCCCTGTTTTTTCATGTATAAAACAAATGTTACAGATAACCCCTATCTCACAGGGTTTTAAGAATAACATATATACAGTGCATAATCTAGAAAGAAGCATGGCACAAATGTTGAACTCAAGATAAAGTAGTTATTGCTATGACTAGTAGGACTGAAGACTGTAGTCCTTGGCCTCATGGAGCCACTGAGAGGATCAGACAATTACAATACTGTGATAAGTACTAAGGTAAGGGAAGGTGGCCTTGCTTTGGTTCTGAGAGCTGTTCCTGAAACCCACAGTGCATCAGCTGCCTGACAGCAGCCTGTGGTTTTGAACCTCAGGGTCTCGTTTTTCTCTACCTTTTATAGCCATAGTCATGATATGGTCTGTTCTGCTACAGAGTTGGTGAAATTTAGTCTCCAAAGTCATCGATCATCTTATACTGGCCAAATTTTCCTGATATAAAAACCCTTGATTAATGTCAATGTTGCAGATCTCATTTTGTATTAGTTTCATCTTAGTATTTATTGATTGATTGTGAAAATATGTATAAGAAATACCACCACATAGAAGTATATTTACAACCAATTTATGCATTTAAACCTTAATAGTATTTACCTACATTGAAAAAGAGTATTGTACCACTTAGAGCTCTTCAGAGAAAATGAAGCAATATTGATGCCACATATGGTTTACATGGGTGTGGGGCTGTTAAGTCCAAAATTTGCAGGTCAGGCTGGTGACTCCTGAAGAAGAGCTGATGTTGGGTTCTTGAGGTAGATTTCTTCAGAGAAACTCAGTCTTACTTTAAAGCCTTTCATTTGATTGAATGAGGCCCAACCACATTATGGGGAACTAATCTCCTTTATGTAAAGCCAACTTATTAGGGATGTTATAATTAGCTACAAAATAGCTTCACAAAAACACCTACATTAGTGTTTGATCAAATAGCTGGGTACGGTAGCCTAGCCAAGTCAACACATAAAACTATCACAAGTACACATTTCTAAAAGATATTTGATTTATTCATCTTGCAAAAAGCATTTTGACATGCATATAGATTGAAGAGACTGTCTTTGGTTTTCTAGAGGTCAAGGATCACAGATTGAATTCCATAAACTTAGATCAATGGGAAGATGGCATGATTTTTTAGGACCACAATCTTTCTATACTAAGGGCACAACAAGAACATTGGGCAAGTGTCCAGCTGCTTTTTCCAGGGAAAACTCGGATTTTGCTTATATCAAAGTTGTTGGCTATGCTTGGCTCACACTGTGACACTACTCTGCAGAACAAGTGGGCTTCTGAGAACACTGCACTCGTGATTTGTGATTCCTGTTTTGTTGTTGAGTACGTTTCCTAAAAACCCAGCTAGCAAGATATGACTGCTCCAACTGGCCAATAAAGGCAACACAGAGAGGATTATGAATTATTACTAAAGCATATTGATTTTTTGAAGTGCTGGTGAGATTTAAAAGGAAGCAAAAAAGCCAAATCCTTGATTGGGGTGGGCTGGCCCTCATACAGGTAGAAGAACATCTTTATATAAATTTCTAGGAAAGATATACACTTTTACAAAAATAAGTCCTTCCATTCTAAATGCAATTTCTCATCTCCTTCTCTAGTTGCTTTCTATCTTCCTCCTTTTCAATTCCTCTGGTCAAAGATTTTACAAAACAATGTGCATTTTATAAGCTTTAGTCCAAGCAGATTGAAAGCAGCTAAAAATTATTGCTTAACAAGTATTTACCTAATCTGATCAATTCCATATTACATAACCATAGTTATTAAAGTTGACATGATTTTGTCACTATAAGAAGTTAGAGAATGAGGAATCTTCTAATTCTAGCCTAGACTTAGTACTGACCAACTATATTGCCTCTCATGTTAATTATTTAGAAAAGGAATCCAAACCAAGGAAGTAAAAATGATTATACAAATCAAAAAGTCATGGGGCGCCTGGGTGGCTCAGTGGGTTAAAGCCTCTGCCTTCGGCTCAGGTCATTATCCCAGGGTCCTGGGATCGAGCCCTGCATCAGGCTCTCAGCTTGGCAGGGAGCCTGCTTCCCCTCCTCTCTCTCTGCCTGACTTTCTGCCTACCTGTGATCTCTCTCTGTCAAATAAATAAATAAATAAATAAATAAATAAATAAATAAATAAATAAACTTAGAAAACAATCAAAAAGTCATTTGAGAAGTGAGTTGGGGGAATTGGAAGGTAAGACAGAGCATAAGAGACTGTGAATACTGAGAAACAAATTGAGGGTTTTGGAGGGGAGGGGAGTGGGACTTGGGTGAGCCTGGTGATAGGTATTAAGGAGGGCACATATAGCATGGAGCACTGGGTGTGGTGCATAAACAATGAATCTTGGAACACTGGGATTAAGAAAAAAAAAGGAAAATGAATGAATCATTCAAAAAAAGAAAGAAAAAAATCATTTGAGAAAAAGTTAACCTCTAGTGAGAAGAACCCTAAGGGCAAACTTGATTACTGTCTTTGAGCATCTGTAGGACATTTTGTCAGGGAATGTTGATCAGTTATACTCTGTCCACAAGGAAATGGTCAAGAGAAAACAATCTTAAATCAATGGCAAGAGAGAGCTCTGTTGGACATGGGAGGTACTTCTTGATCATCCAGGTGATAAAACACTAAAATTGCCTGCAGAGGAAAGCATTGCTGTCTTTATCCCTAGACATCTGATATATTTGATAATAGTCATAGTTGAATGAGAAATTTCTCTGAGATAGGAGGCTGGACCACATGTACCTTCAAACTCGCATGCAACTCATGATATTGGGCTGACCCTTTTATGTACAGGGCAAGCATTTATTGAATATCTACTATATTAGTTTCCTGTGCTGCCATAACAAATGACCACAAGCTTAGTGGCTTAAAATAACAAATTTGTTGCCTTACAGTTCTATTGGTCAGAAACCCGGAGGTATCTCATTTATTGATAGACTGTGTTCTTTTTCAAGGTTCTCGGAGAGGCTCTGTTTCCTTTGTCTCCTGAGATTTTGGTAGACTTGGATTCCTTGTGCCTGTCACCTGAGGGCTATTCCCACCTATTTTCTTTCCTTCATCTCCAAAACCATCTGCACAGGATTGAGTTCTCACATTTTCTCTCTCTGACATTCCTCTGCTTTCTTCTACTTCTAAGACCTTCTTTGATGAGATTGGACCAACCTTAATAATCCAGAATAATTTCCCTATTTTAAAGTAATTGAGGTATTAGATACAAGGTTAATTATGGAAGTAATACCTTACTTCCATAGGACCTTAATTCTATTTGTAAACTTAATTCTCTTTTCCCATGTAACCTAACATATTTACAGGGTAGGGATTACAACATGGACATCATTTTTTACTCTGCATATCACAACTACTATTATATCAGCACTGACTGGTTTTTGCATTGGAGAAGAATGAACCTTTAAGAAGTTATCCTACCATAATTGGAGTTTACAAATAATTAATTCAAAATATTGATGAGTACCGAGCATGCCAGACACTGTTTTAGGGGATGCTGTCCTTGCCCTAAAGATAATATAGGCTACTAGAGATATCTACTATATAAAGAAATGAATGTAACACTTAATGAGCACTATAATAGAGTATAATAGAGTGGTAAAACAATCAACTATTTTTTATAGTTGAAGTCTGGGAAAGCGCAGAGATGTTTAAATTAAATCATTTAGGATGAATAGAGGAAAGTATTCTAAACCAAGGGAAAAACATGGAGAAGGGAAGTGCATGGCATAGCCAGGACTATAAATATAGAGGGCATGTGTGAGTGTAGCAGGAAATTCTAGAGCGATCTGAGGAACTTGGAGTTTATACTCTTGGCACTGGGAAAAATTTGAGAAGTTCTAAACTAGGATGTGATGATCTGACTTTCATTCCAGAGACATCATTGAAGTAACACAAGTTATAGCAGTAGAGATAAGAATATCTGTCCCTCTTACATAACTAATCTTCACTTATTTTACTTCCTAATCATTTATGTACATGCCCTAGCTTCCTTATAGATTGAAAATCCTTTAAGGCAAAAATATGCATTTGATTCATCTTTGCATTCACTCAATGCTCATAAAATTATCTTTAAGAAGAAATGTAGATAAATGTTTGATAAATAATGCCAAACATATAATGAATTAATGTAACCTCTCATAAAGTATTTCAATAATTATAATAAATAAATAAAACATTCTTCTAAGACAAATACTATCATAATATTTGATTAGGATAAAGGCCAACATTCATATTCAGGAAGACACTATGCTAAGTGATGAATCGTCAATGAGGTACACAGCAAAGTTCCTTTAATCTAGGAGTTTTTAGATATACCTGGATGAACAAGACATGCACATAAATTACCTCACAGTAGTCAGGAATATATGCTAAACCACAATAGAACGTCATACTCAATGAGCATTTCTAGAAGTAAATTTTTGGACAATTATCATGAGATGTTTATAGGTTAGGGACATAGACTTTCCCTTTAGACAGATCTGGGTTTGAGCTTTGACTCTGCCTAGTTCTGTGACCTTGGGCAAATTATTTAATTTGTCTGTTACTTAATTTTCTGATCTGTGAATTAAGATAATTAAGATACTTCTTACTTCACCGTGGCGTGAAGATTAAACAAGATGTATATGTATGTTATATCTAATAATATATATTTATATACAATATACATCTTATATCTAATATATGTATATATATACACACACACATATATATATATATATGTAAGCTAAAATATTTATTTCTTTAAGATTTTATTTAATTTGTCAGAGAGAGAGAGAGAGAGAAAGAGCATGAAAACACAAGCAGGGGGACTGGCATGCAGAGGGAAAAGCAGGTTCCCAGCTGAGCAGAGAGCCCAGTGCAGGCCTGGATCTCAGGGATCATGACCTGAGCTAAAGGCAGATGCTATAAGACTGAGCCACTCAGGCATACGTAAGTTAAAATACTTATATACAATAAATGTATTTACTAAAACATAAATAAATTAGGATCTTATTTAATTAAAGATTATCTATCTACTGATTTACCTTTAAAGAATAGTATTTGGCTCATAGTAAGATCATATAAAATTTTATCATTATTTGTATACAAAGAAGATTGGAAACTCTTCCTGGAGAAGATGAGATTTGGGTTGAACAATGGAGAATAAGGGAGACTTTTGTGGGAAGGGAAAGGCAGGGAGAGGAGAGGAACTGAATTATAAAAGTAGAAATTCAGCTTTCAGTGCTCTTCTTTCTTTCTTTCTTCCTGATAACCTTCAAAAAGTAAAGTGCTTTTAGTTCAGGAAGGCTAAGGAAATGTAAGAGAATACCTGAAATTATTCTTCTAATATGACTGGTAATGTATTTAAAGATGGCTTTAGCTGTGTCATAGGACTTTTAACAAGAGCAATAGCCATCAGAAAATGGATATCAATAGAATTAGAAAGTCTTTTTTTAGAAGAAATCCATAGCGTATAAAGAGCATTCGGATCTTGTAGGTTGACCCATTCTGAAATAAAGTGCTGAGGTTGAGTCACGGTAGAACACCAGGTGACTTAGCTAACCTGTCATTTCTGGCTCTACACTCAGAGACTTTAATAAGTTCTATGTCCTGTTTCAGGAGAGGAGCCCGTGGGGAAACATGATTTTCCCCTTATTCCCTGGAACCACCTGGGCAGATGAAAACCCCCTTCAGCTCTGAGAAGTGGTGCAGAGAAAGCTGGGTGGGGGGAAGCACATCTTGCTGCCACATTTCTTAGGAGAAAATGGAAGAATAACTTCCATTCTATGAATGCAAAGTGAAACTTCTGACAAATGCCTAGGGCTATGAGGTCAGAGATGTAGTGTGCTACAGCATTACAAAGCACACGCTTTGCACCAGTCATGGGTGAATCAAATCATGTCATGCGTTACCACCTAAATGACAATGATTGACATGGAAGGTATGGGCTGAAGTCATTTAAAAACCATCTATATATCGTATTGCTTGGATTTAAAAACTGGGATAGTATTAGCAAATTGGTGTAGTTGGTAACCATAAAGCCCTAGCCGTGTGATCTTGATTCAATCTTTCTTTTGTGCTGAGTTTCCCCTTCTATAAAATGTAAATTATAATATTGCTCACCTTTTAGGTTTGCTGTATAATGTTTTTTACCAGAGCCCAGGAAATAGTAAAGCACTAATAATTATCAACTAGGTGCATGGGTTAGTTTCCTATGACTGCTGAAACAAATTTCCACACACAAGGTGGCTTAAAACAGTAAGCAAAGGTTGGGGTGGGCAGGAAGTCCAAAATGAATTTTATTGGGCTGAAATCAAGATATTGGCAGGGATACACTGCCTTTGGAGGTTCTTCCACCTTGTAGTAGCCACTGGCATTCCTTGCCTTGTGACTATATCACTCTTATCTCTGCCTAGCCTATATATCATCTCGTATCTATATGGCATAGCCTCTCTCTGCCTTTCTTATAAGGACACTTGTGATTGCATCAAGGGCCAACCTGGTTAATGAGAGACACAATCTCCTCATTTTAAGATTCCTAACCACATATGCAAAGAGGTTCTTTCCAGATAAGGTAAGGTTTAAAGGTTCTTGGGATTAAGACCTCCTGATAATTTTGTGGGCCAGTATTTAGCCTACAACACTGTATTATTATTAACTTTCTGACCTTTTTTTTTTTTTTTTTTTGGTAAAATAGGCCCAAATATCTGCCTCACAGTCTTGTAGCAGTGATCAAAGGAGGTAAGAGCTGAGCACATAGTAGGTGCTCACTACAGATTAAGTTTTTTTTTTTTTTTTTCCTTATTCCTTTTTCCAGTGGGTGGCTGAAAACAACTTTACTGCCTCACAGTTTTGGAGACTAAATGTCTGAAATTAATGTGTCATCAGGACCATGCTTCCTTTGAAAACATCAGGAAGAATCATTTCTTAACCCTTCTACCTTCTGGTGTTTACTTGCACTCCTTGCTGTTCCTTGTTTGTAAATGCATCACTGCAGTCTCTGTCTCCGTCCTCATATGGCCACCTTCTCTGTGTGACAGTGTCCAGATTTCACTCTTATTATGAAGACACGAGTCATGTTGAATTAGGACCCACCCCAATGACCTCGTTTTAATTTGGTCACATCTTTAAAAAGCTTATTTCCATTTAAGGTTGCATTTACGGGTTCTGGGGGCTAAAGCTTCAACAAATTTTGGGAGGAGACACAACATATGTTTGTGGGTAGACAATATACATTTTGGGGGGAGAAACTAAATATAATCTCTTGATTTTCTTTGGAGGAACCATTATACTCTCAGTTCTCAGGCCTGGGTTTTGAACAGGATTGAACTGACCAAATATCATTTTCAAGGAAGAACTATAACTGGTTTAGGCAGAGAATCCTGCCTCATCCCTCTGGTCCCTCTACTTGGTTCTGGGTGTGTTTATCTTTCATTCATAACTGTTGAGACACTAGAAGACATTTGCTAGCATTCTTGGAAAAGAAAGAGGCTTGTTTCTTTGTTTAATTTTTGGAGACTACGATATAAGGATTTGAAGTCCACTAAAGCCATCTCACTACCATTAGGAGCATTAAAAATCAGATAAAGCCAACCTTCAGAAGGAAGGATACCAAGAGATAAAGAGAGGTGTGCCCTGATGACATTGTGTCTCAGCCAATCAGTACCTGAAACCATTCCATTGTTAGAATTTTCTAAGAGGAAAGAAAAAACAAACAAGCAAAAAACAACTTTGTTTCTTTTCATCTAAATTAGTATGTTGGAGTTTCTATTCTTGCAGCAAAAGTATCCTAACTCTATTGTGCTGAGATTAGAGAGATAGCCCTTCTATTTATGGCAGGAATTCGAACAATAATAATAGTTAAGATAACAGATTTGAATGATTACTGTGTAATCATACAAAGAGCCAGCTTGGCTCTTTGTATAGCTTAGGTCATTTAATAGCTACAATGACCCTAAGAACTTTTATTATCTTCATTTTATAAATGAGGAAGCTGAGACACAAATACATTAATTTTCTTATTTGAGCTCAGTGATTAAGGGGCAAAATAAGAATTTAAACTTTACAGCTTGACTCTAGGGTCCATTCTCTTAGCCACTTTGATACTGCCTTCTCTTTGATATCAGGGTCTGTGCAAAGGCAGCTTAGACCAACCCCAAATATTACATATATATAAAACAGGGAGCTCATTAACACTGTAGAAGTTCCCAATCATTCTCCCTCTACTCTGTATTAGTTTGCTATTGCTGTGTAGCAAATTAATACAAACTTAGCAACTTAAAACAGTGTCCATTTATTATCTTCTGAGTAAAGAGTCCCAGCTGGGATCTCAGGGTCTCACGAGGTTAAAATCAAGATGTTAGCTGAGCTGTGTTCCTTTCTGGAGTTGAGATTCTCTGCTGAATTTGTGTGAGTATTGTCAGAATTCAGTTCCTTGCAATTGTAGGCTGAGGCCCTCAGCTCCTAGAGATCATCCAGCTTTCCCTGCCTTGTGACCTTCTCCCCAACATGCCATCTTGGCTCTTTAAGTCCAGCAGGAGTGACAGTCCCAGCACTTATTCAAGGGAGAAACGGTATCATCATATTCACAGGCGTCACTGGCACTCAAGTGGAAAGAATTACACAAGGTATGTACACTTTAAGGTAGAAATCTTAGAAGTCACTTAGAATTCATGCTTCTATAACCCCTGCCTTCATCTATACTGCAAGGAGCCATACACAGAGTAGCCATGAGAGCGACCACATGTGCTTTTTGCCTTAGGCTTGTAAATGGTCTTCCAAAGAGAATAGAACACAAATTTCCTATTCCTCATTGACATGTTGTAGGGAAACATGACAATCACCTAGAGCCTTATGAGATTAGAAGACCTGGAAAATGATTGAGTGTTTTTAAAATGAAAGAAGACTTTTCAGGGTCACCTTTCTGAAAAGTATTACCTCCATGAATGTGGTTAAATTGGGCAGAAACTACCTTGCGAAATGGTTATTACACTTTGTTGCAGTTCATTAGGACTGTTCTGTGAGTAACTCTATTAGTGTTTCTGAATCCCCATTGCTTGTGGGGTTTGTCCCACTAAATCTGCCCCACCACAATAACACATCTTTCAGTAAAAATCTATTTGGACTACCACTACTTAGAATCAACCTGATTTATTAGACTGAATTCAAAGAGGATTCTTAATATGAAATCTGTTTTAAATGAATATTAGTTAAAATGGTTTATTTTTCATTAAGAGAACATTTCCATGAAAGACTAACCTTAAATTACCATTCTTATTTAGCTAGAGTCTGCCTAAGAGAATTGGAGGTAAACAAACATATTGGGTTATTGAGCAATTTTTATCTTTTGTTTATATTAAGTAGGCACAGCAAGACTATCATTACTGCAAAGAAAACTGCGTTATTCTATTGCTCGCTTTTAAGCATTGAAAGAGAAACTAATGTAAGCTTTTAAGCTATGATATTCAAACATACATTTCCAAAGAAAATTGATTGGTCAGTTAGGGTTTTTTCAATGACTAACTATGGTAATTTTTTCCCCCCTGTTTTGATTTTCTTTCATCTCTTCTGTATGGAAGGAAGCCTCTAGGAGTTGTGTGAAGTTGATCTTTGAAAAAGTCTTAAAATTACTATTGATCATTTTCAGTGGACTTAATTTATTTAAATGTAATTTCAGATATCCAGTTATCTTATATGCATATTATGCTGACTTTCTTTTGATGTTGATTACATTGCTATAGATTAAAAACTGAGTGCCTACCTCCCTCCTTCTGCTTTCTTCATTTACCATCCTACCTCTGCTAAGGCTCTGATTTTCTCACCCATTCTAGTTGACTATAGTTGCTTGCACTGAGAACCCTGTTTGCAGCTTCTTCAAGCTTCCCTGACATCACACAGAAAGGAATTGTTATCATAGTAATGATTCTGGCTCCAGGAATCACTGTGGGGAGAGGCATTATGATAATGGAAATGGCCTTTGCTTTTACCGCTCTATACACCCTCAACAACAACTTGTGAGTTTCTGAGGACCACCCCCTTTTTTGTGGCAGATGCTCAGAATTCTTTTCATTTGTCACTGACCTTTTTTGTCCCAATCCAAACCTTTCAAATATTTTTGCCTGTATAATTCAAACGTTAAACCTCTTTCTGGCAATCTTGGATTCAGTGATCCTTTTTGATCAGCTCACTTTAAAGACTGATTTGCTTTACTCCTCAGAGTCCTAACAAGTTGGCTGCCTCAGAGGAACCCACTAATTTGGTTCCATGGGGCCAACCTACTGTAACAGGAAAGGTTAGCCATAATCCCTGAAAGAAGGGAGAACAGATGCCAGAAACCAGAAGAGATGATTCAGGAGATACCACTAGCTGGCATTATGCAAATGTTCACCCACCTAGTCCTGATGGAAGACAATTTCTCAGGGACTAAAGTCATTCTTTGAGGGCACTTAGTAAAAACAGTTCTGACACTGGAAGGCTTATACTCAGTGATAGCTACATTAATGGCTACAGTAAGTTTTCTCATGAAATTCTACAGGATCATTTGATTCTTGTAGTTACAGTCTAAGTATTTTCCGATTTGGGGGATTTAGTTATATTCTACTGCTAGCTCAGGTCCAGGCTGAGCCCAGTTATCTCATGACTTAGATTAGATTCCCTGGAGACAGTCCCAGAAACTGAGAATGTTATGCCCAAGTTTTCAAGTCTGAGAGACCACCAAGGAGTCAAGCACCGATGCAATCACTCGAGGGTTTATTTGACAAGCTTAAGCTTGGGCCCAAGTATACCCAACACAGCAGAGTAGGGTCTTGGACCCTGAGCCAGATTACAGTCAGAGTTTTTAAAGGCAGAGTAGGGGTGGACTCAGTGGTGGGTGAGGACAAAGGGGGTTATGGATTATGTAAGTCTATAACGAATTTTGGAAGCAAGGTCTCCAGGCCCTTGAGGGGCTAGCTGTTGTCTGAGGAAAAGGTTATTCATTATCAATAATGAAAGTCTTCTTGTGAGATCCTTTAGATGTGTATCAGTGGGTCATATACTTGGGAATGATTCTCCACACTATCTTGGAGGTTTAGAGATAAAGTTTCCTAAAGGAATTGTTAAAGTAGACTTACAGGATTCTGGTCAGACTTGTCGGGGTAGGGGGTCGGTCAGGCTAGGACTGTCCTTAGCAAAATCTCAAGGTGAGGGCAGTTAAGTCCCCAGAGGAGAGCCACTCTGTCTGTTTCAAGGGCTTGTTAATAGGTGAGGAATTTTAATGATTTTCTTCTCCCTCTGTTTCCCACATCAGCTAAACTTGAGGTGGGATGGCCTTAATTTTCTCAGCCTCCACAAGAATTGCATCATATTTATTTGGGGCTGCTCTCAGGAGATATACCTGCAAGACTGGGCAGAAAGAAAACCTGACCCATAATGAAGTAACTAATGAGACATTAACCAGCTAATTTGTGGCAAGCTCCGGAATGGGGATGGTCCTTAGAGTATCCTAAATGGAGGCAAAGGGCAAGGACTTCTTACCTCTTTGTAATTTAATCATTCACATATTTGAGTGCAGCAGCACAGTATCCACTATAGTACATTGTTACATAAAGAAACAGTGCACAGTTAACTGATACAGCAGTATTTGACTTATAGTCAAGCAACATGCTTGCAAATATCACCTATCCTTAAGTATCATTAAGTGCACACACTGTTAGCACTTATTGCCAGTGTCTTGGAAAAAGACAGCTCATCATTTAAACCATCTGGAGTGACTTCTGTGTATTAGAGTAGCACTTTAAAGATGTAGGTGGGTCAGGGGATGTATAGGGATAATGGGGCACACAGAGACTAACAACAGTAGAGTGCTATTAATTCCCCTGAAGTTGAAAGGACAAGAGAGGTAAAGAGACATATAGAAACCCAGTGAAAGTTGGAAAGACAGAGGAAGGTCTACACTAGAAAGAGCCCTAATCCTGGAGATATACAACTACTAACACAGCGGTGGTGCTTGAAGCCCTTAATTACACATTGGTGACTTCCTATTGGCCAATCCATCTGGAAGTCACCTAACAAGTAAGTCTCAGAAATGCAGTGCACAAAGGGTAGTCTCCTGTGGCAAAGAATGGGATGAGAAGAGCAAAGAATGATAAGAACCCGCAAATGGAGAATAGTCAGCACAGTTTCCAAATAAAACAGATTGCTTTTCTATCCAAAAAGCAAGCCATTTTCTCTAACATATTTGACAAGTAATCCCTAGGTAAAGCACTTAATAAAAAGACTCTTTGGGCTGAAATTCCTAAGTCTAAAGATAGATCTTCATCTACTCATTTTATTTTTTCCTCTTTAGAAGAAGCCCTCAGTAATGAAATGTTGAAAGAAATTTCTGTTGTAACCACCAGTCCATTTTACTTGTTGGGCAGATGCCATACAACAAATGCTGTTTTTGAGAATGTGGCAATCATAGATACTGAGAAGCCACCAGGAGAATAACTAAGAGAAATAATTATTACTGAATGTTCACTGTGGTATATGTGGCTTTTGCAGTACAACGCCCATTAAGTGAGAGTCACATGGTTCAACCTTATACATATTTTTCCCCCAAATTTACCCCCTAAGGGGCAAATTACCAGCACAGTTCTGAATAACATTATTGTAGCTGTTAGTCCTTGTGTGCATAATTCCCCATCCATGATGTTTACAATTTTCTCCTCAGTGTTGCTTTGAAAAGTGGTACAATTACAATACTCTCATTATACTATAGTTTACACAGATAATTAAACAAATAAATATGCTCTTACACAATTCATTTTAAACATTCCCAGTCCTTACAAAACACCCTCATTTTGAAAGAATAAAGACATTAGAGTATGTGCAATTTTTATTTTCTTTTAAAAATACATCACCTGAAAATTTAATAAAACTCATCAACTTAAAGTAAAACCTTAACTCCTTATAATCAGAAACTAAACTAGTGTAAAATAGTAACCACCTTACAGCTTTGCATGAGAATAATAAGAATAGTATATTTCCATGTTGGAGAGATTAAAAATGTATTTCTTACAACTCATTGACTTTATCACTGAGGTAGTGGTTCAGTAAATTATGTGTTTAGTACATTTACTAAGATAAATTAAAATCTTGAAATTTGGGGTTTTTAACATATACCATTTTTTGAAGTGCTAAATCTAATAAAAAATGGTACTTAGCTACAGTAAACAAACTTTCAAAAAAAATCTAGACCTTATTTTCCAAGTAATAGAATTTAGAGTAATTTGGATAAATGGGCTTATTTTGCCAATAAAGAAACCAAGTCTCAGAAATATTAAATGGCTTTCCAAGGTCTCACAGCTGGTTACTGCCAGAGGCAGAATTATAAGAGGCAGTCTCCTCAGTAAGACCACTGTGTCCTTTCTCCTGTTTAGCATGTTCCTTCCAAAGTTCTTTATAGTTTCTCTTTCAATAAACATTTATGGGCCTTTACTCTAAGCCAAGTCCCACTTATGATGTCAGAGACTGGCAGGTGAATAAGACATGGTTCCAGCCCTTATAGAAACTCACAAATTAGTGAGGGAGACAGGTAAGTAGATGCATAATTATTGTATCTCTATCATAATTATTGTAACTCTGCATTGTAATACATGTTTTGACATCACATAGGAAGGAGTGTTTAGTTCTATCTTAACCTGGCTTTGAGAGTTGATTTCTTGGCTTCAATTGATACAGTCCCGGGATCTTTGAACACATCAAGTTCTTAATAGGCATGGTCCTAGTTTCTTGCACACTGCTTCTGTTGGCCTTTGTGTCTTCCTGCCATTCTCACTGTCCTTCCTTCTGATTTATTACCTCATGCAATAGTTGCTGCTTTTGTGCTACTGTTTCTGATTTTGAAAGTTTGAAACTATCTGCAGCAGATGGTTTCCTGAAGAAAACCATCTTCTGCTCTCCTGAAGAAAAGAGAATATTCACAGTGATTTCTACTCCTTCATTTTGCTTCTTGAATTCTTGCCTTGTTCTTTTTATTTCTTCTTTTCCCCCAACCTCTAGTACCTCTTACCCCCAAACTGGAGAATGGACTTTCAGTGACACAGACTGAGCGTTATATCCTAATTGACTCACTGCACTTGACTGGTGATATTCATAAGCATGACATGCCCCATGGTTGTACCAAGGATTGTGTACCCCAGACACACAAGGCATATATTTTTTTTTCTTTTTCACATTCATAGGAAAGCCCATGGGGGAAAAAAGGAATGAGACTGTTGTAAAATAAATGAATACCTCTTCAATGTTGATGTAAAGTTATGAAGTCAACTATGAGCAAAACCACTGTTCTAAAACTTGCCTCTTCAGTAATAATTAGTATCCAGGATCAAGCCTAGGGCACTGAATGCTCTCTTCCTCAATAAGGTTTCTCCTTTCCAAAGTGACTTCATTTCTTCTCTCTCCTTCATAAGTCTATAATCCTAAGGCTGATCTTAGGAGGCTAAGTCATTTTCCCAGTTTCTCTGGGAAATCTCTCATATACCCAATCACTCAGTGGGGATCAAAAGGTAGGCATAGAAAGTAAGCTAGTCGCAGCATCCTGGCTATAAAGAACTACTTTGCAAACTACTTTGCAATGTCTGCATTACCTGGCCAGGACATTAGGCTAGGTCCTACCTTCTGTGCTATTCCAAGAGGCACATACTGTCTTTGAGTGAGTATCCTATTGATTCTATTGCCCCATATTGGTATGTTGCCCAAATAAAGCTTAAATTGCCCACTATTACCAGCTAAGTACTTTCTGGTTAACTCCTAGTATGTGATTAACATTTGCCCTAAAAATTAACACTAATGTCCCTGAAAACTTTAAATTTTGCTTCTTTCAATTAATTATGGTTTTGTACACTTTCACATAGTGATATTTACCGATGGCTATTGAAATATCTACCATGTGATTTCATGTTTGATTCATTAGAAGTATGTGAAAGAAATAAATATGCATTTTTTTGGCAGAAAGGTGGAATTTTTAAGTATTATATGTGATTGTATAAGATTGTGGAATATGGGGTGCCTGGGTGGCTCAGTGGGTTAAAGCCTCTGCCTTCAGCTGAGGTCATGATCCCGGGGTCCTGGGATTGAGCCCCGCATCAGGCTCTCTGCTCAGTGGGGAGCCTGCTTCCTTTCCTCTCTCTCTGCCTGTCTCTCTCCCTACTTGTGATCTCTGTCAAATAAATAAATAAAATCTTAAAAAAAAAAAGATTGTGGAATATACACTTTAGAAGATTTATTATAAATAACTTCGATTCCAATTTTGAGCCTAAGGGAAAATGTTGTGTGTTTGAAATGACAGACATTGGGCTTCACTTGCAAAATCTCTGTGTCTTACTGCCATAGGTACATGCAGTAGAAATTCTAAGATCTGTCTTATAGGTTCAATGTTCTCCTCACTGAGGATGGGATGTAAATCTATGCTAAATAAGTGATCCATGGCTTTTCCTATTTCCTCAAAGCCCTTTTCTATTGAGGATGGATGTCTTCAGAAGAAGTCCATCTGTGTCCTGACTTCCCTAATACCACCTCTAACTTCTACCAGCATGCTGCTATGTACCCAGTCCTATTTGCTCACTCAAGTGAGAATGTAGCAGCTTTTTGGTCATGCCTGAACTCCCTATGAAGATAATAGGATTTACATGTGCATACAGAAGGATAAATCAGCCTTTTGTTAAACTGTTACATAAACTGTTCTCTCATTTTCCCTGAAATTAAATTCTGTGATCATCCCCTCCAGTTCTGTGACTTTGCACTGTTGGCCTAATTTAACTATCTTTGCTTTTTGACAGAAATCCCCTATGACCCCCAAATGTAAAATAAATGTTTGATGACAGATACTTTGTGTTCATTTAATATGTGAATTATATTCCTCCTTACCTTTTTAATAGATGAGCTCTGTGCCCTCTGGTGCATCTTCATTTCTAGTTTCACCCACTGATGTTCTCCTGTCTTCCCTCTTAGTCTCTTGCCTTCCTGATATTAGAAATACTTTGTGAAGTTGCATTTAGTATTATTTTGTGTTTTTAGTGTCTTCCTCTGACATTAGTATATTTTGGTTCTTCTTCTGAATATATCTCTTTACATAAGATTTTTAAAAAATTTAAGAAAGTTTCAAACTCATTTCCTTTTTAATTTCATGTTTCCCCTTTTTTCATCTATAAGCCGCTTTCATTATACACAGTAGAAAATTTAAATTAATTGCAATTCCATAATTATTTCCTTTGACATCTGAATCTACTCAATTTAAAATTTTTGTCTTAAGGCAGGACAGAAAAGGATAATCTTGACCTTTTAAAAAATGACTAATTCACAAATTATACTTAAGTGGCCTCATGCAAGGCGAATATTGGATATCAGGAGACCCAATCTCAAGTCATAGCTTTACTTCTAACAAGCAAGTATCTTTGGGCAAGTTACTTAAACTCTGAGTTTGTCCTTTATATGGGCTGGGGTGGGGGAGGAGGGTGATAAATTGATTGTCAGTTCTTTTCAGCTTTTTAGTTCTTGGTGAGAAAAGGCCTCTTTGGTTTTACTCTAATATACCAACTGAGAAGGCAGGGGAGAGGAAAAAGGTAAGAATTTTCTTGGATATAATATTGAATTTTAAGTCATATGAATGCTTTGATCAAGATGCCATCTCCCTGAAGGTTGTGTTTGAGATAAAGAGAATAAATCCCCACGAGCTCTATGTAGTTCTTTCCTCTTTCACTTCTTTCTCTGTTCTTCCAACAGGAGTGAAAATCCATTACATCCTTTGAAAGGTCTGAGGTGAGGGTGAGGTGGGAAGATTAGCAAAGTCCTTTGCTGCAGATTGGGAAGAAGGGGTAACTAAAGAATGCTGTATTTCTCCCATTAAAATTGCCTCCATAACCTTCACCAGAAATAGCATTTGAGACTGGAAGAGAATTAATGTTCAGTAATTTTTGGATCCTTATTTAAATGTGACTTTCAAACATCTTTCCCAAGAGGAGCACTTAAAAAGATCCATCAAAGCACTAGTGGTAATAATCGGCCATGGGACCTGGGCAGTAGGTTAAGAGAATAACCTCTCATTAATTAGGTGAAGGATTCACAAAATGTTAGGAGTGCACCTGAGCCCAGTATTCATTTTCAGAAGAGTGATCTATCCATGAGTGAAATTATATTGGAATTATCAAACATGTAGGAAAGGGGAGCAATATATATATATATATACATATATATATATTTAAATCTAGAAGTCATAAATGTGAAGATGTGATGTTGTTTTCCATGTAATTGGATTAAAAGGGTATTTGCAATGGGATCATTTTGGCATTCACTAGAAAGCAGAGAATGTCTTTGTGTTTAATTGTGTGTATGTGCATTGGAAATGGAAATCCAAGTGGGAGTAAGGGCTCAGTCCCTGAGGGAACATGGTCCCTGCAGACCAGGACTTCACACCACCACTTCAACTTTGCTCTGCAACACGCATGAGTCACCAATAAAATCTTCCAAAGTTACCTTGCAAAGGTGGTCCTCCAAGCAATTCAAGCACTTCAGGGAGGTAATGGGAGTTATTTAAGCCTATCGCTTAATCTATTGATTCATTCAGTCACTTGTAGGGGTGGAGAGAAGGGGAGGGGTAGCATGGGGAGCAGCTAAAAACAATAAGACTCCTGTTCTTGGGCCCTGAGAAGTCAGGCCTTATCTTTTTCAGGATCAAAAGTATTTGCCAGAGACATAATCATCTTTCACAGTGAGCTGGAGCAAAATGATTTACTCACCATACCCCAAACCCAGAACTTTTGTTTTTGGCTATTCCATTACTGACAGATGTAGAGAAGAATAAATTCTGGCTTTGCAGAAATTACTCTTCGTAGACTCTGAAAAATACATAGGATAGAGTGAAGGGCTAAGTTCAACAACATTATTTTGAAAGATATTTATGAATAAGTCACCTATAAAACTTTGGTCATTAAAGAAAAGGTATGTAATGGAGACTGAATGCAGTAAGAAATAAAACGACCCAAACTGTATTTCTTCTCTGATGAATTCTAGAACCTAGGTGAGGTTCAGTGGGCTGAGAGTCCGGAGCCGATGACCAAGAAAGAATTCTTGAGACATCTTTGGTGCAAAATGGTGGTTTATTAAAGCATGGGGACAGGACCCATGGGCAGAAAGAGCTGCTGCCCCAGGTTGTGAGGGATGGCAGGTTATGTACCCTGAGGGTCAACGGAGCTTTCATATGCTAAAAAAGGCATACAGGGTGCAGGGATACCAGAGGTCTTGTGGCTTGATCAATGTTGTCTTTTGGCAAGCCATTAACATCAAGATAGTTGGGAGATTCCTGGTGAGAAGTCACAATCCTGCTGTCAAGTGTCTTTGTTAGTGAGATTTAGGTATAGGAGAAACTTAACTTTATTTACATTTCCTTGTACCCCAGCCTCCTTCAGTTTTGTTTATGGAGGGGAGGATGACAGTAGGGCTTGAGGGACTGAGTTGTTCCTCTCTGGGAGTTGGGCTATTGATAAAATAGCTTCTTTGTTTGTAGATCTCTAGGACATATGTAAACCAAGGGAGACTCCTGTCTTGCAGGATTGTGATCTCTGCACGTTAACTATTTGTTTTTCATTTATGGCAGTCAGGGGTGCCTGAGGAATGTCAAATATATTACCGAGGGGAGGGGAGGGGAGTGGGTGGAGAGTGGGTGCGAGGTGCCATCTTTTGCTTTATCCTCAGCCAGTCTCCTGCTCCCTCATCATTCTCCACTCTAAGAATTGTTCCACTTTGTTGAGAGCCTCCACTCTCCTTCCCAAATTCCCTCCTCTTCACTGTGTCACCTCCAGTTACCTGAGACTCTTTAAGTACACAAAGGGCCTTTATTTTAGCAGGAAGGAATGAAAGAATACATTAAGGTCATTTGGGTACTTTTAATGTTCCTTATGTTCTGTGGAGAGATCAGATCAGTGTGAAACTAGACGATAAGAGTAACACAAGTGACACCAGTAACCACAACAAATAACCTCAATTATCTAACAAGACAGTGTGGCCATAATGATGGAGGTGTCTCTGAGTAGAAGTCAGCGGGTCTGCAGCAGTGGTTTCCTATGTCAATTTAAACTGGCTTGTGTTCATGCAAAATCAATTCACACTTCTCCCAAAGAACCAGCCTTTGTGGTGGTCTGTGATCTTAATTAGCAATCATAGGACCCTTCTACTTTTTGTCAAATACATCTAAAATAGGATTGTACTGACTCTAAGGATTTTTAAGTGAAGATGGCTTGGGAACCTTTAATTTCTTTTGTATTCCTAAAGCCAGAGTTGCCTGTTAACATTTTGAGACTGAGGCAGAAATGGACATGAGAATATATAAGAGGTTCATCACCTTGTTTATAGAAGATAAGAAATCTTACCCTTGACCTCTCAAAACCCCAACAATCTCTTCCGTGTCAAGTCAGCAACACTGGACACCAGGAATCCAAGTTGAGCAATTCTTCTAGCCATATAATAGATCTTCACATAAAAATGACAGTGTTGAATTTTCCCCAAACCCTGTGCTTCTGGTAAATAGTGAAGTTGATAGGAATCCCCATCCTTATCTGCAATGAAAAAAAAAAAAAATCCTCCCCCCCCAAAATCAAAAACCCCATACAACAACTTACTGAAAAGAACCACTCTTTCCCATATTTACTTAGATACATTTAGATAAAGCTCTGAGATGCCTCCATCTCCCCTGTTTACCTATGACAAGTCCAGACCCTCCAAATTCCCCTTCCTTTCCTCATAACTAATTACCTGCCCTGCTTGTCCCCACAAGTCAGAACAAAGTGCTTCGTAACCAAATTTTGGTTAGAATTCTTTCCTTCCCTCAAGTCCCTGAACTCTGCCCCACCCTCAGCCTGATCCCACCTAGAATCCTTCCGAAGGACCCCTCCTGGAACACAGGAAAATGGGCCGGCTAAGAAAGAAGCCAATGACTTTCTCTGATCCACTATCTGATCCACTTTTCACCCCACTTTCCCACATCTCATCCTCTATTTTGTCAAGTCCTCTCTACAAAAGAAAAACCCTTTCTGCCTAATTCTTGAGACTCTCGCAGATCTTATGGTCCCAGATTATTCCTGTGGCAATACCTCCCCTTTCCTATTCTGATAGTCCCTCTCACAGCTTACAATTATCCTTTTGAATAAGGTCTATCCTTACCAAGGTCCAGAAATTTTTTTTTTTTATGAAGGTTTACAAGTTTGTTCCAGAAATAATTTTTTTTATTATTTTTATTTGTGGTTTGTAAAGGGAGATTGCTTTCTCTATGCTCCAAGTAAATACCTATTTCATAGATCAATGAACTCTGTGTTGATGTTGAGAAAAGAGACCATGGCATAGGTCCCTCTGGGATTTGTCTGTTTCCTGTAATAGGAACTGACTTCTGAAGTGACTGGGCAAGAGAAGGAGCACGTGTTCTTTAAAAGACTCTTCAGAGCTTTGGAAAACCAGACAAAGGCCTTGCTAAAAGTGGGCAGACTGCTCAATATATTTCTAAATCTTTTGAACACCAGACGTGACTTTGGGTTGAGAGATGATCCGTGATTACATTGCTGGATATGGGATACCATTCCCTCCTAAAGAAAGAGGAAGAAAACATTACTTATTTAGGTCATTCAGTACCAGGGATTTTGAGGAGAGAAAATGACATGGGAGTACTTCCTGAGACAGATGCCAAGTTTTGGTAAATTTTACAGTAGTGAGGTTTCATTTGTAACTGTTTTCATTGAACAGCAAGAGAGTCTTTGAGTCTTGGCTTGGAGTAATTTTAAGATAAAAGACTGAAGAGAACATGATATGTAAATGCAGAGTGGCTTGGCTCCTTTACTCAATCACCAAGTATCTTTTTTGCTGTTGAGTACAATTACTGCCGAGAAAAACCAGCATTCCCACCAAGTTGCAGTCCTTGAGTTTTTAGTCAGCATGTTAAATCCTAGTGATTGGCTGTTTTTACTGTTGGCCTCACTACTGAGTCCCCAGAGAAACAGAAGTTGAATGTCCAGCTATGCCTGGGGCAAGACGTTGATTATTGCACAGTCAGAAGCAAAATAAACTATCTGCAGATGGATCAGAGAACAGAAAGTTTGGCTTTGGAACAATGGGGAAAAATTGCAATTGGGATTTTTTTCTTCCTTTTTCAAAGGTACACTTTGGCTTGCATTATGTATTTTGTATCTTTGTCTATTGGCCTCTTGGCTAATCACAGTGCTTTCTACATTTTGATAGAGTGGTAATACAAGGACAAACTTATTTATTCCTTTTGTCTCTTAATTGAACGTCAATCATTTCCATTCGAAAAGAAATGACCTTCTTTGTAATTGAGAACCTCACTGATCTTTTCCTATTCTGCTCTAATATTTTAGTACATACATTTCCTTTTATTTTACTATTTATAAAGTCATTATAAATCAAACCAATTGCAGTATAACAGGAGATGGTTGGCATTTTCTATCTCAAAGACTCATTCATAATTTCCCAATTACATGTAGTTTAAATACATAGCATCCAATCTGCAGTCTTTGAAATGGTGCCAAATTCCATCTGCTTTCCTGCATATTGTTACGATTATTTCTGAGCATGACATGAGAAGGGGGCTTCTGAGAACTCTCACTTGAACACAAACTTCCCTCAATAGAACCTTACTGTTAATCTTGCAATTTTCTGTTCAATACCCTTCTCTTACATAAATGCATAGTTTTATTGATTTCCATATCCGGCCGCTTAATGACCTCCACTAACAACTTATCAGCATTTCTTTTCCATTCGGACCAGGGGGAGCTGATACCTCTTCCAGCATTGCCTCAAATTCATAAAAGGTCGATTCTAATGGAATGCAAATAGAATTGCCATATGTAAACGCTGCCGGAAGGCTAGATTTTTTCCGATGCAATTCTTAGGCTTCATCTCCAAATACTATTCAAAAGTTTAAAGAATTTAAATTACCCTTTGAGAGGGCAAGTTCAAAATTTTTTCTACATAGTGTCACTAATCAACTATCTTTTATTATTTTAGGTTTTCCTTAAGATTCCTTGTTTTCTTTCCTAGTGATACCATTTAGTTTCCTGAGTACTTGTGGCATTATACATAATGTATGCATAAGTTTTTAAAAATCGGCACATTGAGTTGACAGAATTTAACATTCCTCTGGAAAATTATAAATATCCCAGTGCTAAAGTCTGCTA
Source organism: Mustela putorius furo (assembly GCF_011764305.1). Lineage (NCBI taxonomy): Eukaryota > Metazoa > Chordata > Mammalia > Carnivora > Mustelidae > Mustela > Mustela putorius. The sequence goes on from NW_025421987.1 coordinate 28,930,639, forward strand.
TCCCACAGGCACACTGAACAGCTGAAACAAATGGAAAAAAAAAATCTTGTTCTTTATGCATTAGGCTAACGTCATGATAGACTTATTACATAATCTCTAACACATTCTATCTTGGATTCCCAGCAAAAGTACTGTCATTCCTCTAAAAATTAGGCATGTTGTTGCAGAAGTACTTCAGTATTTTCTCATTCTTTTTTTAAAAATTTTGTTTACTTTGTACTAATTTTTATTAACACTAAAACACTAAAAGAAATATTAAATTTTGATAGCACATACTGCCTGTGTGATTATTTCCATTTTTAGATAACTCTCAAATGTTGGCTCGTTCAGTTGGGTTTCTGTTATTCTTCTGTTTGGATGAGTATTTTTATGGCTTCTACAAGTCATTTGGACTTGCCAGAACATTTTCTGTCTCTCATTTCTCTAGCAATATCAAGATCTCTCCACTGCAGTGTTTTCTGTGGCAGACTGGAACTTTCTGTCCATCAGTGTTAGCAACAATTTTTTTTTTAAAGATTTATTTATTTATTTGAGAGAGAGAGAAAGAGAGTGAGAGGGAACATGAGCAGGGGGAGGGGCAGAGTCAGACTTCCCTGCTGAGCAAAGAGCCCAATGTGGGACTCAGTCCCAGGAGCCTGGGATCATGACCTGAGCCGAAGGCAAATGTTCAGCTGACTGAGCCACCCAGGTACCTATAGCAACAATTTTTAAATATGGTGTGAAAGTTTCTTGGTGTATTCCATACTGGTGAGAGAGGTTACACAGTAACAACTTTCCATTTCTTAGCTAGTCCCAGGTAGATGTCAACCAGGTATAGACTGGAGGCCAGAAACGTAGATTTATAGGAAATACTGTATTTATCCATTGTCCGTGACTTAACATTATTTTGATGCCAAGCCCTCATCCTGCAGGCTGGTGAGATATTCAGGCCTTGCTATACTTTGGGCTTTCCTCCCTGCCAGGGGAGTATTTGATGCAGTGCCACTGATTCTTAGTGGAGTGTGAGGGGGCACCCTCTGCTAATGGTTGGGTGACCACACTAGTAACTACCAATATGTCCCCTGTACTTGTCTACACAGCCCACTCAGATCCCACTCCTCACCAGACAGTTATTTTCATGGGGCTGGGTACTCTGACGTCTGTGTTCCCTCTTTTTAGAAATACCACATAGATTCTTCTCTTGCTGTCTTCCAAGGCCAGCTACCTACTGATCTAGGATCTACAGTCCTCTTCCTTGCCATTCTAAAACCCCGGTCTCCACATCATGAAAGACCCGCGGATCCCCTTACCCAAGAATCCAACACTGCCACTGGATGCAAACAGCAAGAGGTTTATTGTCATGCAGGTACCGGCGGGTGGTCGGCAGCTCCAGCTAACCGAGCACCCCGACCAGAGTGAAGTGGGGTCTTTTATAGGAAGGTACAAGCAAGTTTTGGGTGAGGCGCAACTGATTGGTGGACAGTTTGAACTTTTGAAAAAGGCATACTTGGTGTTAGTGGATTGGCCCTGAAAGACCCCCCTCGCGCGAAGAGAAAGGCGGGAAGGGGAAACAGAGGGGAAGTTTGACCTTATTACTGGGCAGAAAGGCATCCTGTCTACGTGACCTACATGACCATTCAGCCCCCTTGCCTACGTGACCTACGGGACCATGCCCCGGCTATTAGGAGAGGGTATCGTGTTCAAACAGGAGTCAAGTGTCATGCCCTAAAAGCCAAGCGGTTACAGAAAGGCAAAAGAGCAGTTACATTGAATTCAACCCTGGGGGAAGGGTCTTTTCATTGCAAGGGGAGGAGGGGTACTTTTACACAACAAAAGAGCAGTTAATTAGTTAACGACGAGGGGGGGGTCTTTCAATCAGACTAAGATTTAAGAAATTAAGATTTAGAAATCTTAATTCTGGAAGTTTCGTTGACTATTTCTGCTGCCCACCTTGCCAGAAATTCCCTTGCTGTCACAGAGAAACAGTGGGCAGGTGGGGGTGGGGAAAAATCTGTATCTCAAAACCCACCCAAACCCACATTAAATATCTTCTGCCTCTGCTTCTGCAGTAAAGCTGTGCTGTAAGCCAGATCTACCTCCGGCACTGAGAAACCTCTTCCAGTTACTGGGATTGCTTCCCACAAATAGTCCTCAGCTGTCTAATCTTTCTAGGAATTTGTCTTAGCTGAAGAGACCCATATTGCCCAAGGTCACACACCTTCCCAGGGTCAGTCTGCAGCCCAGTTAGGGTCTCAGGCCTAGACTTTTTTGCTCCAACTCAGAGCAACTTTGAAGGGTCAGTCCATTTTAGAGGTGCTAGGGAATTGGCTGAGCCATTTCTGTGATGGCATGGGGCCTTACAGCTCCCTCTGCCCAGTCCTGTTTCTTTCCATTTCATGCAGATATTGCTCCTAAAAAAATTCCCCATTAAACTTGCAGGAGGGAGATTTCTTTTCAACCTGCTTTCAAGGAACTACACTGAAAAAATTTGGCCCCTTGCTGGATCAGTAGCCTGCCTATTACCTCCCATGAAAGGTATAGGGTATGAAAGCATAGAATGCCTGAGAGAGTGATTGCAGGTAATCTAAAGATTTATTACTCACTTAGACATAGACAAAATAAGGGAGGACCCCGGCTAAGGTAGTCCATTGGCAAAGAGTTTCTTAAAATCCACGTAGCAAGAGACAGAGAAAGAGATAGAAAGAGAGTGATTGGGAGGGCAGTGCAGGGAGAGAGAGAGGGATAAGGGGAAAGGGAGCAGGAAAGCACACAAGCCTCGTTCTTGGTATAAATAATATAGATACAGGTGATACCAGCCCATCTATATCTATATGTAAAATAGAGAAGCCTACTGGCAGGATTTTTTTAAAAAGTGAATTTATTTATTTATTTATTTGAGAGAGAAAGATTTAGTGACTGAATGTGAGAGAGCACAAACCAGAGGGAGCAGCAGCAGAGGAAGAGGGAGAAGCAGACTCCCCACAGAGCCAGATGCAGGGTTTGATTGCAGGGCTCTGAGATCATGACTTGAGCCAAAGGCAGATGCTGAACAGACTGAGCCACCTAGGCACCCTAGGATTTTTTTTTTTTTTTTTTTTAATGCAACAGGCAAATTTTGAATGACTAGTCTTGGTGGGAGGAATTAAAGGATAAGATAGGTTGCCTTGCATGTACAGATTTATGGAGCAGAAGTGAGTAGAACAAGACATCTGATGGTTTCCCTCCTGGAGGGGCTTAAAAAGATTTAGTTAAATGGTGGGACTTAATTCTGGTTAACTTTATTTCTCTATGCAACTTCTCTTTCTCTTTTCAGACTTTTCAAAGTCTTGATACTTGAACCCTTTAGAGTTTTCGGCAATACAAGTTTGCAGCCAATAAAATAACATAAACAGGGCAGCTTATCAACAAGAAACATTTATTTGTTACAGTTCTGGAGGCAGAAATCCAAGATCATGGTGCCAGCATGGTTGGGTTCTGGTAAATTTCCTCTTCCAGGTTGCAGACAGCTCCATTTATTTAGCTTGCTCTCTGCTCTCTTCTTATAAGGGCACTAAACCCATTCATCAGAGTTTTTCCCCTGTGACCTAATTACCTCCCCAAGGCTCCATTTCAAATTCATGACATTGGGATTGGATTTCCAACATATGAATTTTGGGGGGAAAACAAACATTCAAGTCCATAACATACACATACTTTTATTCCCTAATCCATTTTGAAGTCTCTAATTATTTCTGAAAAAAAGAGAGCTCTTTTTTTCCCCCTCTACTTCAGTGTTTTTTACTTATTTTCAAGTCACCATACCTTACATGCCTATTCAACTGATGTCTTTTGTGTTCTCCCCCTTGGTTCTCCCTATCCTTCAGCAGTCTTTTCCTGGTCTTGGGCTCCTATGGAACATTCACCATGGGTCTGTGTGTCTGGCGAGCAACATGGAGCAAATGAAATGAGGGTCTCATTCTTATGGAAATAGACTTGGCTGTTGAATTTGATGATAGAAGTGTACCTAAGAAAGCAAGGTATGTCAATAAATTTCAAGGAACCTGGGGATCAGTTTGCCAAGACGAAATAAAACAAGAAATAAAACAGAAACCGTGTCATAATGGAAAAAAAAAATGAGAGAAAGTCAGTTTCTCAAGCCTTTGGGCATCTCTGAAACACACTGATCTGGTACCTGCTTATAAGCCTTAGGGTGACATCAGAGTCTTCTTCAGAGTAGGGAAGTCCTGAGGTAGAAGCATGATCTATGTTTAAAGTCTGACTCATAGGGTAGTCTGAGAAATGTCTGTCAGATTTGGCTCAGGACTTAGGACATGACTTGTTTTCAGGAAGGAGATCATAGATTGTATTCTCCTAGTGGTAGAACAAGGGCCCCAAACCGTATATATGGTTCATATGAAGACTGGCACCAAATTCTTGAATTTATTCTCATTCTCTTCTGTGTCAAGGAATATATTAGAGTTGACTGGTTCATGATGGTTTCCATATTGGTAGGCCAGTTGCTTAGAACAGAAGTTTATAAAATCAAAGACTAGTTGTAATTTCTTCTCAGTTTCAAATCCTCTAGCCCCACTTATGCCCCCATTCAGTCACAGAAGCATTCCAATAGCAAATTCTAGTTCTTCCGTCCCTTCAGCTCTCTGATGTGTGCCAGTGTCTTAAGCACAACTGTAATGTTCTTTTCCAGCTACTTCTAACTTAGATGACATTTGGTCTCCCTCTGTCTGCAGTTTCCTTCTAGATTTTTACAACCAATTCTATTTTTCTTTTTCCTGGGCATTGACTTCTTCCTCCAGTGAATTCATAGGATTACACTTCTCAAGTAATTTCACCTATTTAAGATAGTCTGCATTTTTGTACCAAAAGTCAAATTTCTCTTATAAGACTGCAATTCCATCCTGGGAGAAAAATTTGAATGTGGCAAAGTGGGGTGAGATTTCTTTTAAAACAATCAGAAGTTCCTGGGGCTTTATAACAGTCTTTGCAGGTTATTGATTTATAGGAGACAAAAACTGGTAGGCAGATGAAGAATCATGAGAGGGAAAAGTTGGGGATTTTGCAAAACAAGATTTAGAACACCTTAGGGAAGTAGAACTTGGGAGAGTTGTTCGCCTTAAAGTATTCCTAAGGAATGACCACAGAATCCAAGACGTAAGTCTTGATTAGTAAAATTTCAGGGTCTTTTGGGGAGAAACATGTAGGCATGGTGTTTCTTAATATCACCTAAATCAAAATCTACTCCCTACGTGCATGTGACTAACTCAGAAGAGCTACTGTAGTTAAAAATTTATTTGATTCAGTGTCTACTGTTCTTTAGTATTTGTAAGGTACTTCATTCAAGTACCTTGTATACGTTATCAGCACAATAAATGGTAACTATTGCTTCACTTTTTTTATTCTCTTAGATGAACTTTAATATAATTTGATCACATTTGAAAAAAAAAAAGTCATTGCTGATATATTCAAATAAATTGCTGATTCAGCACATAAAGCAAGGTAAGTCTCTCAATGAAGCATGATAAAGAGGAGAAATAACTGGCCTGGAAACGAATAATGAGGAAAATAGAGACAAATAATATACTAAACTAGAAAACATTGTTTTTGAGGAAATCAATAGTATCATCATGTAGTCTTCCCACATTAAAAAATATCTGAAAGGAACCTCAAACTTTTTCATGCCCAGGTTTTAAGGGATGTTGATCTTACCTGTTCCTTGAAACTGTAGTCCCACGGTTGTGGCAGACATGTAGGGTATTGTGGAGACATAAGGGAGAGATTTGGAGTAACACAATTTATTGTTGCACAGTGAACATGTGCAGGATCACTTGTATGTGGATTTTTTTCAACAAATACAGAGCAGTCCTGTAAATGTATTTTTTCTTATGATTTTCTCAATGGCATTTTCTTTTCTTTAGCCTACTTCATTGTAGGAATATAGTATGTAATACATACAACATACAAAATGTGTGTTAGTTATTTCTGTTTTTTTTTTTTTTAATATTTTCTTTATTTCACAGACAGCGATCACAAGTAGGCAGAGATGCAGGCAGAGAAAAAGGGAGGAAGCAGGCTCCCCACTGAGCAGAGAGCCTGATGCAGGGCTCCATCCCAGGACCCTGGGATCATGACCTGAGCTGAAGGCAGAGGCTTTAATCCACTGAGCCCCCCAGGCACCCCAGTTTTTTCTATTTTTGATAAAGCTTTCCGTCAATAGTAGGCTATTAGGAGTTTGTGGGGAGTCAAAAGTTATATGTGGATTTTTGGGTGCACAGGGTAGGGGAAGTGAGTCTACACCCCCATTTTGTTTAAGGGTCCAATATACCATTAGCTATTCTTTTCAGACAGATTTGACAAATTAACATTCACAGATAAATTGACTCATTTGGACAAAACATGCTGGTTTTCTAATTCAAATAGAGGTGAATTACAGGCTTGGCAGAGTTAGGTGAGAGACATTTTAAACTGACCATGGATACCAACTCCTGATTTTTCGTTTGTTTGTTTGTTTTGTTTCTTCTTTTAGTTCTTTTTTAAAAATTTAATTTAATTTAATTTATTTATTTGACAGAGGTCACAAGTAGGCAGAGGCAGGCAGAGAGATAGAGAGAGAGGAAGAAGCAGGTTCTATCCCAGGACCCCGCCATCATGACCTGGGCCGAAAGCAGAGGCTTTAACCCATTGAGCCACCCAGGCACCTCTCTTCTTTAGTTCTGATCCAACATAATCCATTAGACTGTCACATTCACACTTGCTTGTTATTTATTTAGTGAGCTCTATTGAGTGCTTGAAGACTTGTGGGCAAAGCTTCTTTACTTGAAGAACTGTGTTACTAAGGGCAGAGGTGTTAATATAGATTTTGGCCCCTCAACCAGGAAAGCACTTAAAGAGAAGCCGCCACTAAATGATTCAATTAGTCTAACCTCTCACCTGGCCTTTCTAAGACGAGAGACTTTTCTGCCACAGCAATAGCCCAAGACCATCCCCTCTGTCATTACTCTGCAAGGAATGGAGTTGTTTTTCTAAGTCAAAAGCTTTTGTGGGACAGATCTAAGGATACAAGAAAGAATAAAGTGTTGTTGGTAATCTGAGGCCAGTATTTCATGAAATGACTTGAACTATCTGTTCCTACAGTACTAGTTTATAAAGTGTTAACTATAACAACAACAAAGCTGGCATGAGTATCAGTGATTTGCAGCTTTCATGATAAGAATTGGGTTTACTAACAAATTGTGGATTTCTAGCTCTCTACACTGCACAGTAATTTCCAAGCATTTTAAAACCACTTCTGGCCTGCCCGCTCTACTTGAATGTACTGCTGCTCTAAAAGCCTTCTTGATTCTCTTGTGTTTTTTACAGATTCTTTTGCCATTTGAAGAATCAATACTAAGTGCAGGCATAGAAAGACAGCATTTTATACTTGGTATTTGGAACAACAGTAGGGTGTCATTTATCAGTACTTTTTCAGGCACCAGAAAATTATAGGGCAAAATAAATTTATAGAATAAACAGTTTTCCAGTCATAGAGATTATGGCACATCAGTTTCTAATGAGATATCCATGCTCAGGTAGACATAGAACGCCTTCATGGAAGTATAGAAACCCTTTGAAATGAATGAGCATTGTTAGTATTGTAAAACTGGAGAAAATATTTTGCCTGCTTTACTCAAAAACATTTAAAGAAATCTAGCAGCAAGAGATGCTTGAAAAGTAACACTATGGGATGCCATTTCCAAATTTTCTTGTTGAAAAGAAGAGTAGGATAGTGATTTACCCTCTTAAAGTCTTTTATGTTTGGGGCACATTTTGGGAAATTCACTTTCGTACTGAATATGAGACACTGATAAGACTTATAAAATGTTTCCATTTTTAGACTCTCGATTCAAACAATATTTATCTAGGCTTTCCATAACCTGTCACTCAGCAAGGCACTGGAAACACAAATGGTCTCATTAAAATACTCCTTTCAAAATGTTTTCCCTGAATAGACATTGGAAGAGGTTTCCAGCTGAACTGAAAAAAGAATAAAGATATGGAATAACAAAACATTGAACTTGGAAATGTCTTATTGTAGTTTTAATTTTGGATTTACTGTATCCATTAGATGTCAATTCAATCTGCTTTCTGTGTGTTTCTAGATGTCTGTTAAGTATATCCTAAATGAAAAATTACTTTTTTAAAAACAATCATCTAGGTCTTGTTCTTGCACCTATATAGAGATTAAATTTAAGATGAAAGGATCTGAAATTGTATGTTTTATCCCCACTCTACACCAATGTATTGTGTCATATTCCTTTGATCCAATGTTCTAAAAATAGTTACAGATTTAAGAAGGGGAAACAGAAATGAGAATTTCGTAAAGTCATGCCATGTACTAGGCCACATGTGAAGTCCTTTCAGTATTTTATATTACTTAAATCTTCAGCCATGTGAATAAGTTTGAACTGCTCATTTTGCAGTGAGGACACTAAAGCCCAGAGTCATGAGGTAACCTGATCCAGGTCCTACACTAAGAGATGAAGTAGATAGCCAAGGCCAGGATTTTGATACTAAATACTTCCTTGGGGGCGCCTGGGTGGCTCAGTGGGTTAAAGCCTCTGCCTTCAGCTCAGGTCATGATCCCAGGGTCCTGGGATCAAGCCCCGCATTTGGGCTCTCTGCTCGGCAGGGGGACTGCTTCTCTTCCTCTCTCTCTGCCTCTCTGCCTACTTGTGATCTCTCTGTTGAATAAATAAATAAATAAAAATAATCAGCAAATAAATAAATAAATAAATGTTTCCTTGGATCCAAAATGCATTTTTGAGAAACAAGTTGTACTATGTCCTTTAGTGGATAGCCAATCAGGAGGATAAGCATCATTTATTCAGAAAGTGCACTTTTATTTGTATTATGGGTTATTTTATAAATACAACTTAGCAAAAAACAGTGCCCATCTAATAAGTGTCTTGGTGTTGTTGGAATATCACACCGATTCTTTCAATCCAACCACTCTGTTTCCTCTACCATTGACCTTTCAAGTCTCTCTAGATAGCTAAGACAACATTTCACAAGATTTAGCTTTTTCAATGTGTTTCCTCAATTGCCTTGTGGGGTTAAAAGAAAAGTATTCTCATTCAAGGAAGATCAAATGACATCTTAGCAGGAGATGCTACTGTGAGCACTGAATAATTCCTACACAATCAGCTCTAGAATTGCTGATTTACACTAAATTATACAAACATCTATTCCTAAAACCCCAGTAAACCAATTTTCTCTCCCATGTGATATGAATAATTTCTGTACTTAAACCTGTGCTTCATAACTAAATAAGGTGAATACGATTTTACTTTAACCGTATACCAGGCATTAAAAATCTATGAAGACAACTATGACTACCACTGCTAATTATTAACACATCATCACTTTACTACCACTCTCAGTCTGAGGACTTAGCATGCAATAGACATTGTCGAAAAGACTCTACCTGACTCAATCTCATTGTGTCTTCATAATATCTTTAGAAAGAAATTAGGACCCTTATTTTACAAATGAAGCCAAGCCTTAGAAGGTTTGGAAAATGTGTCTCTGGTAAAGGAGGTATAATTGTCTACCCATATATAAAATAGCTTGTCTCAAGAAAATTAACCAGGGGAGGCTTGTTAATGATTTCAGTTCTGTATGGATCTTCTTATACTGGAATACCCCTTTTACTGTAGACTCTCCAAGGCATATTTAAATGTCAGAGATAATTCCTACTGCAAGGCCTCACCTGATTTTACTAATTCTACACAAAATCTCAGCAAAACCTATAGTTAACATTTCAATTACCCTTAGGGAGTGACCCTTACAGTAATTCTGTGGCAGTTACACTAAAATATTATTTTTATTTTAAAAGGAGAAGCATAATATAACCACATTTTTTATTATCCTGAAAAGTAGAATGTGAGAATGTTATCTATAATTTTTGTATTTTTACCCCGTTTCCCTGAGTTTTTACTTGTATCGTAATGAATCTGTAATTTTGCATTTGGCTCTTTCACTTAATATTATGTAAAAAATTTCAATTCATTATTTAGTTCTCTATATTTTAACTCCTAAATATATTTTGCCTGTGATCCTTTCCTCTCCAGCTTTTCCGACACCATCTTAATCCAAGCTACCAGCTTCTCTTTCCTGGACTTCAATAATATCTTTCTTAGCAGTTCTACATTTTGGTTCACCTCCATTCTTCAGTTAAGATGTTCTCAGAAAATGTGAATTTAATCATATTATCATTCTTAAAACATTTCACAAGTTTTTTAATTGATCTTGATATAAAGGCAAATCTTCTGCAGTGTGATGGCCATCTGCTCTTACAGCTTCATCCAGGACCAAAGTCTACATCTTTCTATTGATTTTAGTCACATTGCTTGGGCTGCCATAATGAAATACAACAAACTAATGTCTTTAAAAGAAAAAAAAAGAAATTTTGGACTTCTGGGTGGCTCAGTTGGTTAAGCCACAGACTCTTGATTTTGGCACAGATCATGATCTCAGGGTCGTGGGATTGAGCCCCACATTGGGCTCTGCACTCAGCTTGAAGTCTGCTTGAGATTCTTTTTCCCTCTCCTTCTCCCCCTGTCCTTCCTGCAGCACATGTGTGTGAGTGTGTATGCATGTATGCTCATGCATGCTGTCTCTCTAAATAAAAGTTAAATGAAATCTTTAATTTTTTAAAAGATTTTGTTTAAATTCTAGTTAGTTAACATATAGTGTGAAATTAGTCAGGTGTATAATATAAGGATTCAACACTTGCATACAACACCCAGGGCTCATCACAGCAGGTATACTTATTCCCCATCACATATGTAACCCATGTCCCACCCACTTTCTCTCTGGTAATCATCTGTTTGTTATAGTTAAAAGTCTGTTTTAGAGTTTGTCTCTTTTTTTTCTTTCTTCATTTGTTTGTTTTTTAAAAATTCCACATATGAGTGAAATCAGAGCACCAGGGTGCCTCAGTCAGTTAAGCATCTGACTCTTGATTTGGGCTCAGGTGAAGATTTCAGCATTGTGAGTTTGAGCCCTGCATTGAGCTTCAGGCTGAGGATGGAGCCTGCTGAAGATTCTCTCTCTCTTTTCCTTTGCCCCATCTCACTCTCCCAGTGTGTCTCTAAAAATAAAATAAAATCTTAAAAAAAAATCATATGGTATTTGTCTTTCTCTTACCAACTTATTTCACTTAGCATTATACTTTCCATATTCATCCATGTTGTTGCAAATGGCATGATTTTTTTTTTTATGGCGAGTAATAGTCCATTGCATATCTATACCACATTGTCTTTATCATTTATCTATGAATGGACACTTTGATTGTTTCCATATTTTGGCTATTATAAATAATGCTGCAAGAAACATAGGGGTGCATATATCTTTTTGAATTAGTGTTTCATAAATACCCAGTAGTGTGATTATTGGTAATTATATGGTCACTCTACTTTTAATTTTTTGAGGTGTTTCTATACTGTTTTCCACAGTGGCTACACAAGTTTGCCTATCAACAGTAGATGTTCCTTTTTTCTCCACATCCTTACCAATACTTCTTGTTTCTTGCATTTTTGATTTTAGCCATTCTGACAGGTGTGGGATGATATCTCATTGTAGCTTTAAATTACATGTCCCTGACTATAATTGATGTTGGGCATCTTTTTATGAGTCTGTTGTTCATTTGCACATTTTCTTTGGAGAAATGTCTGTTCACATCTTCTGTCCATTTTTAAATTGGGTTATTTGTGGATTTTGTGTTGAGTTATATAACTTCTTATATATCTTGAATGCTAACCCTTTATCCGATATTTCACTGGCAAATATCTTCTCCCATTCAGTAGGTTGTCTTTTATTTCTGTTGACTGTTTCATTTGCTGTGCAGAACCTTTTTATTTTGACGTGGTCCCAGTAGTTTATTTTTGCTTTTCTTCCTTTGCCTCAGGAGACATATCTAGAAAAATGTTGCCACGGTCAGTGCCCAAAAAAATCATTGCCTGTGCTCTCTTCTAGAATTTTTATAGTTTCAGGTCTAACATTTAGGTCTTTAATTCATCTTGAGTTTATTTTTGTGCATGGGATGAGAATGTGCTTCAGGTTCATTCTTTTGCATGTAGCTGTCCAGTTTTCCCAACACCATTTTTTGAAGAGACTGCCTTTTTCCCATTGTGTATTCTTGCTAACTTTGTCAATGGTAAATTGACCATATAATTATGGGTTTATTTCTGGATTTTCTATTCTGTTCCATTGACCTATGTGTCTATTTTTATGCCAGTACCATACTGTTTTGATCACTACAGCTTTGTAGTATAACTTGAAGTCTAGAATTATGATAGTGCCAGTTTTGTTTTTCTTTTTCAAGATAGCTTTGGCTATTTGGGGCCTTTTGTGGTTCCATACAAATTTTAAGATTATTCATTTTAGTTCTGTAAAAAAACACTGTTGGCATCTTAATAGCAATTGCATTAAATGTCTGGATTGTTTTAGGTAGTATAGACATTTTAACAATAATTGTTCTTCCAACCCATGAGCATGGAATGTCTTTCCATTTCTCTGTGTCTTCTTTAATTTCTTTCATCAATATTTTGTAGTTTTCAGAGTATAAGTCTTTCAATCTTTGGTTAGGTTTATTCTTAGACATTTTATTATTTTTAGGGTAATGGTAAATGGGATTAATGGGATTGATTCCTTAATTTCTCCTTCTGCTGCTTCATTATAGGAGTTTGGAAATACAATAGATTTCTGTACATTGATTTTGTATTCTGAAAATTTTGTATTCTGCAAATTCCAAAAACTAAATTTGTTTACCAGTCATAGCAGTTTTTTGATGAGGTCTTTTAGGTTTTCCATATACAGTATCATATCGTCTTCAAATAGTGAAAATCTTACTTCTTCCTTGCTGATTTAGATGCATTTGATTTTTTGTTGTTGTTGTCTGATTCCTATGGCTAGGACTTCCAATATTGTCTTGAATAAAAGTAATGAGAATGTCTTTCTCCTGACAGTAGAGTAAAGCTCAAAGTTTTTCTCCATTTAGGATAATGTCAACTCTGGGTTTTTCATATACAGCTTTTATTAAGTTGAGGTATATTCCCTCTAAACCTAGTTTGTTCGGGGTTTTTAATGTTCAATGGATATTGTACTTTGTCAAATGCTTTTTCTGTATCTGTTGAAATGAACATACAGTTTTTATCTTCTCTTTTATTAATGTGGTGTAGCACGTTGAATGATTTGTGCATATTGTACTACCCTTGCAACCCAGGAATGAATCCCATTTGATTGTGGTGAATGACTTTTTTTTAATTTATTGTTTAGAATTAGGTAGCTTAGCTACTATTTTGTTGAGGATTTTTGCATCGATGTTTATCAGAGATATTAACCTATTGTTCTCTTTTATCGTGATGTCTTTATCTGGTTTTGGTATCAGGGTAATGCTGGGTTCATAGAATAAATTTGGAAGATTTCCTTCCTCTTCTGTTTTTTGGATAGTTTGAGAAGAATAGCTATTATCTCTTCTTTAAATACTTGGTAGAATTCACCTGTGAAGGTGTCTGACTGGACTTTTGTTTGTTGAGAGTTTTTTGATTAATGATTCAAACTCTTTGCTGGTGGCTGGTCTGTTCAAATTTTCTATTTCTTCCTGTTTCAGTTCTGGTGATTTATATATTTCTAGGAATTAATCTATTTCTTCTAGACTATCTAATTTGTTAGCATATAGTTTTTCATACTATTGTCCTATAATCCTTTACATTTGTGTTGTGTTGTCTGTTCGTTCTCCTCATTTGTGATTTTCTTCATTTGGGTCATTTCCCTTTTTTTTTTTTTTTTTGATAAGATCTGGCTAGAAATTTATCAATTTTATTATTTTTTTCAAAGAACCAGCTCCTAGTTTAATTGATTCCTTCTACTGTTTTTTCAGTTACTCTATTACTTCCTTTCTAATCTTTATTATTTCCTTCTTCTGATGTTTTTACTTTTGTTTGCTGTTCTTTTCTAGATCCTTTAGGTGTAATGTCAGGTTATTTATTGGAGGTTGTTCTTGCTTCTTGAGGTAGCCTTGTATTGATATATATTTCCCTTTTAAAACAACTTTTGCTGCATCCAAAAGGTTTTAGACACTTGGGTTTTCATTTTCATTTATTTCCATGAATTTTTAAATTTCTTCTTTGATTTCCTAACTCATTCACTCTTTAGTGTGATGTTCTTTAATCTTTATATACTTGGACTCTCTCCGTATTTTTTTTGTGGTTGATTTCTAATTTCATAGTGTTATAGTCAGAAATGGTGCACAGTATGATTTCAGTCTTCTTGAATTTGCTGAGACCTATTTTATGGCCTATCATGTGATCTATTTTCTGGAGGATATTCCATGTGCCCTTGAAAAGAATGTATATTCTGCTGTTTTAGTTTGAAATATCCTGAATATCTATTTAGTCTATCTGGTTCAGTGTGTCATTCAAAGCCATTTTTTTCCTTGGTGATTTTCTATTTAGATGATTAGTACATTGATGTAAGTGGAGTATTAAAGTCCCCTACTAGCATTGTATTTTTATCAATTAGTTCCTTTATGTTTGGTATTAATTGTTTTATGTATTTGGATGCTCCCATATTGGGCCCATAAATATTTACAATTATTATAACTTCTTGTTGGATTGTCCTCCTTATTATTATATAGTCCCCTTCTTTGTCTCTTGTTATAGTCTTTGTTTCAAAGTCTAATTTCTTTTCAAAACCATTTGCATGATAAATGTTTCTCCATCCCCTCATTTTCAATCTATAGATGTCTTTAAGTCTAAAATGCATCTATTGTAGATAGCATATAGATGGGTTTTGTGTTTTTATCCATTCTGACACCCTTTGTCTTTTGATTGGAGCATTTAGTGCATTTACATTCAAAGTAATTATGGGTAGGTATATATTTATTGCCATTTTATTACCTTTTTGTAGTTGTTTCTGGAGGTCTCCTCTTATCCTTTCTTGTCTTTCTCTCTTTCATGTTTTGCTGATTTTCTTTAGTGATATATTTGGATTATTTTCTCTTTATTCTTTGCATGTTTATTAGTGGTTTTGATATATGGTCACCATTACGTTTGTATATAACCTCCTCTTCATATAGCAGTCTCTATTAAGTTGATGGTCATTTAAATTCGAACCCATTCTATCTCTTCTCTTCTTCATGATTTGGGTATATGTTATTTTATTTTATTTTTTTGTGTATGTGAGTTCTTTGGCTGATTTTTTCACAGAAATATTCATTTTTACTGTTTTTGTGTTCTCTATCTTTATACCATCACTTTTTTTTTCTCTCCTTTCCATTCAAAAAATCCCCTTAAATATTTCTTGCAGGTCTGGGCAGTGGTCATGAACTCCTTTAGTTTTTGTTTGTCTGGGAAACTGTTTATCTCCCCTATTCTGAGTGATAGCCTTGCTGCATGGAATATTCTTGGTTGTACATTTTCCCCATTCAGCACTTTGAATATGTCATACTACTCTCTTCTCGCTTGACAAATCGCTGCTGAAAAAAATCTACTAATCTTACAGGTTTTCCTTTGTTAGTTAATGACTCCTTTTGTCTTGCTGCCTTCAAGATTTTTTTTCTTTATCACCATATTTTGTGAATTTAATTGCAATATGTCTTGGTGTAGGCCTGCTTTTGTTGATTTTTTGAAAAGATTTTATTTATTTATTTGACAGACAGAGATCACAAGTAGGCAGAGAGGCAGGAACGGGGCAGGGTAGGGGAAAGCAGGCTCCCTGCTGAGCAGAGAGCCCGATGTGGGGCTCAATCCCAGGACCCTGGAACCAAAACCTGAGCTGAAGGCAGAGGCTTTACCCACCAAGCCACCCAGGTGCCCCCTGCTTTTGTTGATTTTGATGTAAGTTCTTTGTGCCTTCTGGATTTGGATATCTGTTTCCTTCCCCAGAATAAGGAAGTTTTAAGTTATTATTTCCTCAAATAAATTTTCTGTCCCCCTTTTCTCTCTTCTTCTGGGACTCTTATGATATGATATGAATGTTACTAAATTTGATGGAGTCACTAATTTCTCTAAGTCTCTTCTCATTTAGCATTATTCTTCCTCTCTTTGGTTCACCTTCATTGCTTTCCATTGCTTTGTCTTCTAGTTGTTTAATTCATTCCTCTGATTCTTCCAGCCTGCTGCTCATTGCATTGAGCATGTTTCTAATTTCATTTATTGC
The DNA here is from genome assembly GCF_011764305.1 of Mustela putorius furo. Classification (NCBI taxonomy): domain Eukaryota; kingdom Metazoa; phylum Chordata; class Mammalia; order Carnivora; family Mustelidae; genus Mustela; species Mustela putorius. Next base: position 28,946,812 of record NW_025421987.1, read on the forward strand.
ATTCTTCATCTCTCTCCTTTTTTTTTTTTAATGGATCAGTTATTTAATTAGGTTCTTTGTAGGAAATTCAGAACACCAATTTGTGAGGATAAACTCCATTTGTGAGAGAAAACACAGAGGTAGCCCTGAAACTGAGGAACAGCTTTGATTTGGGGCACTATTTGTGAGTCCATAGCTTTCTGACCAACCTTGCACTGCTCTGTAATCCCATATTTCTCTTTGTTAAAGATCTCACCTTCCTGGTGTCTGGATTTAGCTTCTTCTTCTTGAAATAAGCATCAGTGAGATGTTTGGAGATTTTCACACTGCTGATATCAATTTTAGTAGAGGTGATAATGACAAATTTCTGGTTTGTTCTATGCAGAAGAACTCAGTTGAGGGCCAAACATCCAGTCACAAATAGTAAGCCCTTATCTTCAGTAGGATAGTACCCAGGCATTTTGTGTAGTTTAACCACTCATGAACCACCTTCTTGTCAACACCAGCTGGTTTTGTGACAGGGTAAGGCTTAATGTAATCAAGTTAGGCAGTCAGTGATCTTGTTGCACTGCTTCCTGGAGGTGGCTCTATGTTTATGCTAAGGAGCAGGGGAGGGATATGGGGAAATAACACTGGCAAGCATTTTTGTTCCTTGAGAGGTTTCTCTGTGAATGCTGCCTCTTAGGAACATCCTCCGAGAAGAGCAAATAATGTCCTCACTTTGTGTCCCAGGTTCTCTTCAGATCACTATTTCCATACTGTCTGACCCTGGGTTGTTTACCTTCTTTCTAAGAGCAGCAGAGTGCTTTCCAGGCTGTGTCCCAGCCAATCCCACTGATCTTTAAAACTCCAGGTTTTAAACCTGCTAGTTGCAAGAACTCACAAAATTCAGCCCCTCTCATTTTCTAAGGATATTTCATTTCTGGGGTATTTGGGGTGATTGATAGTTATCTGGTTGTATTTGTGGGATGCGGTGAGCCTTGGATTTTGCTACTCTACCACCATCTTCCTGTATTTCTTAATGACCATTACTTTTAATTCTCTCAGGCGTATTACTTATTAACATTTCATTTAGGTCTCTTGATGTGATTTTGTCCTGTTGTTTATTTGGGACATATTTCTCTGCTTATTTTACCTTACTCCCTGCATCTATTTCGATGCATTAAGAAAGACAGCTTCATCTACTGCTTTTGAAAATAGTAGCCTTATGAAGAAGAGGTCCTGTGGTGCCCTGCAATGCAATGTCTCCCATTCTCCAAAACCTGGTGCTTCAGTGATGTCTCTTATGTGTGTTGCATGTGCCCTATTGTGGTGAAGCCACCTTTACCTTCAGTCCTGTCACCTTCAATGATTTTCTTTGCCTGCCTATGGGCAAAGGGTTTGATCATTTCATTTTTAGTGGACCAGTCTGGGGCTGACTTAGGCTTCATTTCAGATTGACTTTTACCAGAGCTGCAGTAGCATAGAACTGCAGGGCACTTTCCTTGTGTTGTCTCCTGAGAAGCTTTTATTGGTGAGTATGATCTGCAGTCACATCAGATGTCTGCCCCTGGCCCACTGCTGGGGCAGCACTTGGACTGGTATGTATGGTTATCTTTCCCTCTCCCCAGGGTAGGAGTCATTTTGGAGTGATGCTGGACACTATCTGGGCTGCTTGCATACTCTCAGGCCGGCAGCACCACTTTGGATGGGTTCTGGCCAAGGTTGTATTGGAGTAGGCAGGTCTGTGGGAGAATGTGGGGGTTGGGCACATGGTTTAGCAAGGTTTGTGCAGTTTTGCTGTGGGAGAGGATCTGGAACCAAGTCCAGGCTGGAGGGGGCATGTCAATAGAACAAGGGGGCAGGGCATACTGCTAGCAAGCTGGGTGGAGAGTGTGGGCACTGAACTGTTTTTCACAGGTTTCTGTGTATCTAGGCAGGGGTGGGAATGAAAGTGGTACCCTCCAACTCTTTTGTTCTTGAAGTCTCCCAAAGTTCCCTGTCCTTCAGCCTACACTCTAAGATTATTAAATAAATCTCTTTCCCATATACCCCAGACATTTTTCAAACTACTGCTCCTATGCTGCACCTCCATGGAAGTGTTTGTTACACTGTCTTTTTAAGGGCGGAAATTCAGTTTTCTGTCTCCCTCCCAGCTCTCCTAGAGCAGAATCCTTTGTTTTTATAAAGTTCCACATGTTAAGCCTCACTGATTGTAAAAACTCCTAAAGCCAGTCCTCTCTGGCCTTCAAAACCAAATGTTATGAGGATTTGTCTTCCTAGTGTGAGCCCCCAATGCATGGGGTGCCCCGCACAGATCCTCTCCTCTCTCTCCACCCCAGTGTCCTCCCTCCTGTGGACAGTGCTGGGTATTTGTTTGGCTCCCAACTGTGTCTTTACCTTTCATACCCTTTTTATGTATCATTCTACATTTAGTTGTAAAAAGTCTGTTCTTTCCATTTTCTGATTTATTTACGCTAATGTAAGTGTTATCTGGTTGTATCCATGGAATAACATGAGCTCAGGATCCTCCAACTCTGCCATTTTCCCTGGAAGTCTTTGGTATCTTTTTTTCTTCTAATAAGATCTCTGCCCCTTTGTTTCTCTCTTCTTCTGGGAGCCCTATAATGCAAATTTTAGTCCATTATTTTTGCCATACATATTCCTTAAACTGTGTTCATGTTTATTTATTTATTTGTTTGTTTCTTTTTCTTTTCATCACTTTGATTGGGTAAGTCCCCCCACCTTATCTTTAAGTTGACTTATCCTTTCTTTTGCATCATCTAGTGTGTTGTTGTCCCACTCCAGTGTATTTTCAGGCTAGTTATTGCATTCTTTAGCTCTGTGACTTCTATTTGATAGTTTCTTACATTTTCCATCTCTTTGTTGAAGCTCTTACCTTCTTCATTCATTTTCTCCCTAGATGAGTGAAGATCTCTATGACCATTACCTTGAACTCTTTATTAGGTAAATTCATTTCATTATGGTTCTCCCTTCCTTCTCCCTGGAGTTTTATCTTGTTCTTTCATTTTACCAAAGTCCTCTATTTCATTATTTCGCTTTATTCTCTATTGGTTTCTATACAATAGATAAAACAGCTATCTCTCCTAGTCTTGAAAGAGTAGACTTGTGTAGGAGATGGAACTTTCATTCAGCCCTGCCCCAGTTGCTGGTCATCTCTCAAACTTCTGTGCATGTCCAAGCAGTTTATTATACTTTGCATAGCTCCCAGTAGTTGAAGATGTATCAATATCTGTCAGTGTTCCACAGAATCAGGGTGACTAGAAACCAGGCCCTCAGGCAACAGCTTTTAAAAATATGCAGATATATGTAGTCCTGAGAGTCCACAAGCATAAGCCCTCCTGGCCCCTAGAGGTCAACAGTCATGAGGGGTGCCTGGATGGCAGTTATACAAATTTGGGCTACAAATGAGTGTATAAGTTTCTGTCTAAGAGAAACCAGAAAGCTGGAGAAAAACCAAAAAGGGAAAGTACCAAGATGGTATCCATAGCCAATGTTCCTTGAGAGTAGCTCCATAGGCCACTAAGAGTGTACCAAACCTGAAGCTTGCCCCTCAATCTGAAACCCCAAGACAAACAATGTGGCTTACTTTACCAGAATGACTGGGGAAGGGGTGTCTCAGATTACTATGTCTTTGCAGTGATCTGGGGGTGCCAAGAACCATCCCTCCAATTGCCACAGTCCCATGGGGCCCAGAAATGCAAGACCCTCTGGACACCAGAGCCAGGTGACCAAGGGTTATCCCCTGGGCGTTGGCTGCAAAAACCAGGCACTAGATGCATATAAAGTTTCCCTCCAGGGACAATGGCACAGAAAATCTGAGCTCTAGGTCTGCTGCCTTTTTCTGTGCCCTGAGGGGAGTAGCTATTTAAGGATCCTTTCTCCATTGATTTTAGCCCTGTGGGACCCATGAGCAAAAGTTAGCCCCTATGGCCTCTAGAGCCAGGCAATGTACAGGTGTACCATTACAGCAGTAAAAAAAAAAAAAAAAAAAGCATGGTACCAGAAAGGACTATGAGCTCCTTCTAAGTGATACTCATTATAACAGTCTCATGTTACCAGGCATGTAGGCTCAACTTGCCTCTAGACCCAGGCAATCAAGAGGCACTCCCTGGTTATCAGATATTTGTAAAGGTTCCCTTCTGGGAGACAGTGGTACTTTGGACCACATCAGAGGGATAGTGGAACGACAAGGGTCCACCAGTCTCCATCCCTGGAGAGGGATCCTGTAGGTTCCTAGGCGTGTGTGTGTGTGTGTGTGTGTGTGTGTTAAAATACGTGCCTGGGGTGGCCTGAGTGCTTAGTCAGTTAAGCATTGGACTCTTGATTTCAGCTCAGGTCATGATCTCATCATCATGAGATCCAGCCTCATGTTAGACTCCTGGAGCCTGCTTAAGATTTTCTCTCTCTCTCTCCACCCACTCTTTCACTTAAAAAAAAAAAAAAAAAAAAAAAAAAAAGTGTTCTGCCCTCTGGCTGAGATTTTAATATAAGCAATATTAGAATTGTTTTTAATGGTCCCTGAAAGGGTGAGTCCAAGCACACAAGTCCTTTAAGAGGCATTTCTTTGAGTCTTGGGATGACAGCCCTATTGGTTTTCAAAATCAAATATTTGGGGGCTCATCTCTCAAGTGCATGTCTTAAAAGTTGGTGTGCCCAATTTGGGTTTTGAACCCTTTCCTCCTCAGAGAGAAGCCCTGGGGTTTGAGTTTCCTCCCAGTTGTAAGTCACCACTACTGAGATTGTTTCCCAGCCTCTCCTACCCACTTTTTCTTCTTTACCCAATGTGTAGTCATAAGTTAGCCAGTCTTTAATTTTTTTTAACAGGAAATTGTTCCATATATAGTTGTAGACTCAGTGTGTCTGTGGGAGGAGGTGAATATATGTCACCATCTTTCTATGTCACCATCTGTCATACCTCAGAGGAAAGCTGGCCTCTCCATACTATACTTAATGTAAAGTTACTTAGTTGCAGTTTCTGAAAAGAGTTGCTGTCCCTTCTTTTTTTGACTAAGTAACAATTTCCAATTCCATTAATTATAATTAGAGTATCTTATTTGAATTTCTATTTTCTTGAAAATTTTAAGGCCTTTTTGAACTAATATCAGACAGTTTTTCATAATTACATAATTACATGTGTGTATGGAAAAATACTTTTTTTTTCATAAGAAACAATTCAATTTATTTATCTATTAGGCTTACATATTGTGTGTCTTTCTTAGGTCTTCTATATCCTTATTGGTAGTTTTGTCCTCTTGATCTATGTAGATCTGAGAAGTGTGTTAAACTCTCTTATTAGTGTTAGTGTACATCTCTGTTAGTTCTTCTATTTCTTGTAGTTTTGCTTTATGAAAGTTGTTTCTATAAATTTGTTATGGAGATCTTAACAACATTATGAAGTGTCCTTCTTTGTTGCATTTAGTAATTTTGGTCCTGAATATTATCTTGTTTGACATTAAGACTACACTTTAACAGAATATGTTATTTGCATTTACATGACATTTTTTTTTCCCAATTCTCTTCATATTTGCTTTGCAGATAAATTTGGTTTATGTGGGCCTTTGTAAACATAAAAATCCAACTCCATGGTTATGAAACAATATGGAAAGTCTCAGTTTCATTAGTAAATAATCCTTCTTCATCTTTTTTTTGTTGCTTATTAACCTAAATTATATATTTTTATTTAGCTTAAGTTGTTTCATGTTTTTCTCTATTATAAATAACGAATTTTTCACTACATGCCTTACTTTACTGTTTTTGCTTTGTTTTTGGAATGTAGGAAGATTTCTATTTCTTTATAGTCATATACTTCTATTAATATCTCCTCTTTGAATTCTTAGTTCCACCATAAGCAATAAAATAATTTTTCTTTACTTATTCCTGTCTTCTGCTTTCAAATTTTATATTATTATTTTTTGTTTTAATATATATGATATTAACTGTACTTAATTTATTTTACTTGTTTGTTAGCTTCAAGTGTCAACTTTCACTCACAGATAATACCCATAAATCTATCAGCATGCTTTATTGCATATGGATTTTATTTTTTCCTTTTCCTCCCAATTTTATTACTAATATTATGTTCATACTCTGTGTCTTAATATTAGTCTGCCACAATTATCTACACCTTCTAGTATTTGTATTATAGTTAAATATATCTAGTGTTAAACTGCAAATCTTAGGTTGACTCTTCCGAAATTATTTTATAGCTGTCTACAGCTTATTTTCTATTGTATTTCATAGGTAAGTCTCCTGAGATCAACATTCTTAAGGTTTTACATGTTAATAACTGTCTCTGGTCTTTATATTTGAAGAACAGGTTAGCTGGATATAAAATACTGACATACATTTTTCTTTCTTTAAAAATATTTTTATTGAGAACTGTAATAGAAATCCAATTTTCTTTTCCTTATTAGTAAATTGAATTTTTATGTTATATATTTAAAGAACTTCTTTCTTTAGCTTAAAGTCCAACACTTTCACTAAGTTTGACCTTGGTGTTGTTCATTTGGGGTCCAAGTTCACAAGTATACAGTGTGTCCTTTCTATGGTAGCCTTTATTTCAGGATTTATTCCTCCAGCAACTTTTCAAACATGAACAAACATTTACATTATTACCTGATAATATAAGATAATGGAAAAAAACAACAAATGACATCATTTAAGAAATATGTATCAGTTCATTGCTTGTTTGTTCCACATATCTAGTTATACTAATGTTAAGATGGGTCTGGTAGTCAGTATCGCGTACTATTATAATGCACAGACACTAGAGTTAAACTGCTTGTATTTAGTTACTAGCCCTGATGTTTTATTAGCTGTGAAATCTTGGGCAAATTTCTTAAGCTTTTTTTCTGCTTCAATCTTGTTATTTATAAAATGGAGAAAACAGTGCATTTTCTTAACATTTTTGTGAAATTAAATGAGATAACACACAGTGCTTAAACATTAATAAACCTGATACCAAAATGCTAAAAGGGACTGAAGTATTCATTTTAATTTCAGATTTTAATGAGTGCCATAGGTTATAGTCATCAGATAATTTTGTTCTTCCAATTGTTTTGTGTAATCACAAAACCCTTTGTATAAAAGATATAAGATAGTGAAAAGTAAATGAACCGGTACAGAGTAAATATGACTTCCAATCCCGAAGTTACTGTGTGCTTAAATCCATCTATTGATTATTTTTCAAATGGGCATAATATTTGCACAGAGCTCTTGGCTCCATCTTTCCCAGGATCCTATGTTATTCTCTTTGCCTGGCTGCCATGTTCTTCTTATTAAAGAATGAGACTGATTTCTACCTACTTTGCTGGGGTAGGACCCTCTCAGTGTGCAGTAAGGGCTCACAGACATCCTTACTAACTTCTAGTTTAATTATCATTGTATTCTCTGACAGTTTTCTGATTCCATGGATGTTTCCCCCAGAAGCAACTTAAAGGCAAAGAGCATATTTCTATACTAGTTTTGATAACACCTTAGTTTTTTTGGTTGAACAATATGTTTTTGTCAAATTTATATTCCCTAAAGAATGATTGTAAGGGTAAAATGGAAAAATATAAATGAAGTTTTCCTAGAAATGCATTAAGTGTAAATGTTTAACAATTATAAATAAATGGGACCTAGCTTTAGAGATTTAAATGGAAGGAATTATGCCATTCAAAAACTAAATAAATTCACCACAGTAAATAGGAAAACCAAGGGCATCCACTTTATTTTCATATGCCTTTTCAAACCAAACAACATTACTAGTATATTAAATAGCTTTAAAAGATGTGTTACCTTTTTAGAAGTAGGCACATCTCTAAGTGTTGGTTTATCATGTTTTCATTTGTTTGAGGAGCAAACAATAGGCTGTTCATTTTACTTTCCTCTGTGATATGTATAAACACTCCTGAAAGCCTACAGCTTATCTCTGAGCTCCTCAGTGCTGTCCAATTATAAACACAGTTGTAAATATATCTGACCTGTTAATAAAAATGCAACACCATTTCTTATCCTATTAATGTAGGGTATAAAATTTCCATTAGTAATCTTATGCTTATGGTAAAAAGAGAAAAATATGAAAGCATTATGAATAAAGGTTAAAAGCTGTACAGATGGAAAGTATTTAGAAAATATTAGTGTCAAAAATGTGAAATTTATCATTAAAATTTCCACATCTCATTTAGGTATCTTGCCCATCTCCATCACATCTATAATCATCCTTCTAGTGATGTCCTAGATTGAAGAGATGAGTCTTAGAGAACAATTAGGAGATTATAATAGTTTGATTTGCATCAGCTCCCACAATGGCTCCCTACTCCTTAATAAATAAAGCATAGGTTATTTAATAATTCAAGGCTTATTTGCATACTTTGAAATTTTTTCTGCTGCATTATCCTTGTAAGCTCAATATTTATTAAATGTTTATCCATTCTTTATGATACAGGTCCATGATTCTTCCCCTTCACTTTTGGCTTATGATTTTCTAAAATTATTTCTGTCTTATCTCCTGTGTAACAACTGTGTAACAACTGTTTCTCATTCATTCATTTATAAAACACATATTTATTGGGATTCCTATATGTAATGTACAGTGCTCTGTACTGGGGATTCTATTTGGTAAGTAGAAATACATAGTCCCTGATAACTGATGCGTTCTAGGGAAGTAGTAAGCAGTCAATAGAAGTTAGGCTTTTTCCATTTCTGATTTTATACTAGACATGCAAAAAACTTTTACTCTTTACCACCTCTCTGTCTCCACTCTATCTTCTTAAAGAGTCTGCATTTACCCTTTTTGAAGAAGTCCACAACCAAAACAACTGCTAAGTAGACAGTGGACCAGTTAACTCCATAATGAAGGCATTGACTTATAGTCATGATCCAAGTCTTATAGTCTTGATCCAAGCTCAGACAACCCATTTTCTTTTCCATAATCTTGAAATTTGAAATATGAATTTATTTAGCCTTTTTTGGTACTTAAATTACAGATTGATAAACAGTAGGAAACCTATGTGGCTAGTCTCTGCTATGTTAATTGAAGAATCAAGGGGAAAAGTCATTGTTGAAAAAGAGGAGATGAGCAGAGGCTTGCAGAAAGAAATAGAGAATCGAAAGGTAATTTTGGTTCCCAAATGATTACATTGTTTGGGAGGCTTGGCTACATTTCTGGTTCTGATACATTTCCCCATTTGCTTAAGTTAAGTGAATGTGTTTGCCTTGTTACCAAATGTAACTTGACAGAAATTTATCATACAGAAAAAAGATGTGGAATATTAGTGACAGTGAAGCTTTCTTCATTCAAAGCAAAGGAATCATTTTACTTATGGGTAGATGGTGAAACACTTAATAACACTTAATAAACTGTTTCCCATATTTTCTTGGCATACAGTAAGACTGAATCTTTTGGGAAAGGCAGTTTACCACTCTCAAAAAGAAGGCTATAGCACTAAAATATTAAAATCTCTCATGAAAAACTCTGTCATTCTGTAAATGATCCTAAATTCTGAAATTTGTATATTCAGAACAAGAAGTCAATTGAATGGTATTTTGAATTGCAGCTGGTGAATTCTCTGCCCTATTTTGGCCACATCTATCACTAAAGTCCACAGTTCAGCAAAAAGCCAGGATTCTGACTTTTGGGATGATATGAGGGACAAAATGAAGACAACAGAAGACCCCAATTTTACTAGATTATTGGGTTGGTTTTTTTTTTTTTTTTGTGGACATCTCATGCTAAATAAGGTTGATATGATTCCCCAAAATATGGTGTCTTCAATAAATTCAGTATGAGCCTTGGGGAGAGTGGCATTCTTCACATATTAGGAGAAAAAAATTGTAGAACAGTACATTATTTTCCTGTCTCTGTTCACTGTATTCATTGACCTCTTCATTCATGAGTCTTTGTGGTATCTTGGTACTCTTCTGAACAAAGACCATGCAACAGTGAATAGAACAAAGTTTCTCCCCAAAGGACTTATATTCTAATGGGAGAGGAATTTCAGATACAATGAAGAAAATAAAATAATGGACTAGAAAGGAATTATGGAGAAGAGAACACATTATCTAGAGTAATCAGGGAACTTGTTTCTTACAATGGTATTATTGAGCTGAGACCCAGATAATAAGAAAAGGTCAACTATGCAAAGATTTGGGCAAGGAGTTTTCTTTTCTTTTCTTTTTTTTTTTTTTAATATTTATTTATTTATTTGACAGACAGAGATCACAAGTAGGCAGAGAGGCAGACAGAGAGAGAGGAGGAAGCAGGCTCCCTACTGAGCAGAGAGCCTGATGCGGGGGCTGGATCCCAGGACCCTGGGATCATGACCTGAGCTGAAAGCAGAGGCTTTAACCTACTGAGCCACCCAGCGCCCCAGGAGTTTTCTTTTTTTGTTTTTGTTTTTTTTTTTTTAATAATTAAGTCCAATTTACCTGTTTTTTTTTTATTATTATTTATTTATTTATTTGACAGAGAGTGAGAGAGATCACAAGTAGGCAGAGAGGCAGGCAGAGAGAGAGAGGGGGAAGCAGGCTCCCTGCTGAGCAGAGAGCTCGATGCAGGGTTTGATCCCAGGATCCTGAGATCATGACCTAAGCTGAAGACAGAGGCTTAGCACACTGAGCCACCCAGATGCCCCAGGGCAAGGAGTTTTCAAAGAAAAAGAAACTGCCAGTGAAAACCTTGAGACAGGAACATACTTTGTGTGTTCTAGAGGTAGAAAGAGGTTCAGAATAGCTAGAGCCCAGTAAAAGATGATGCATATTGTGAAAAGTTAGATGAAAGATATTACCAAAGTCACATAAAATATAGCCTAATAGACCATATTAAGGCAGTTGTATTATATTGCAATTGTGATTGCCAAGGTATTAAAGAGTTGCAAACAGAAGGGTAATTTGAACTCATTTGAGTATAAAAAGGATAGTGTCTATACTTTGAGCAAGAAACATTGAAGTGGGTTGCCTTCTTTCACTATTACGTTTGTGAAATTTATCACTGTGGTGTATAGCTGTAGTCCATTTTGATTGTTGCATAGTATTCTATTGTATGAATACACTTAAGATTTTGTATCTTAAAAAAATTGTAGTGGAGAATGGGTAAAAGTAGGTTTTGTGATAATCTGAGAGACATAAGAATGGCTGGGCTGTAGTGAAGGTGCTGAAAAGTGACTAGCAGAACACATTGGATGTGAGCAGAGTGACTGATGACATTCAGGTCTGTGGTCTGAGCATTTGGGTCAATATGAAGCCAAAATTGAGGATGAAAGAAGACCAGATGGAAATGAAAAAGTGGATTTTAGTTGTGCAAGGCTTAGGCTGCCTATTCACAATCTGAGTGTAAAGGATTGAGGAGACAACTTTATTTATGGATTGGGAGCTCATTGATGCATTTTGGGTCCAGCAATAAATAATGGAGTCATCAGAGTATAAATAATATTTAAAGCCAAGAGGAGGAAGTAATGATTGAGTGAAGTTCAGGTGAGAGAGGATAGATAAAGGGGTCTAGGATTGTGCTCTTGGTCGCCAAAACATTTTAGTGTGGAAGAAAAGGAGAACCCAGCAAAAGACCCTGGGAGGTATTATATAGTCAGAAAGATAGGGAAAAGCATATTACAAGAGTTGAGTGGTCAGTCATATCAAGTAATGCCAAGAGATTGAATAAGAAGAGTAGAATCACTCATATAATTCCTCAAGATGAAGGCCATAGTGACTTGAACAGAGGTAAGCCCAACCTGAATGATCTTTAGGAGAGAATAGGAAGAGAGAAATGGTGATAGTAATTATAATAATTATAGTTAAGAAATCTTCTGAGGAATTTTGTGCTGAAGAGTTACAGAGAAATGCAGAGAAAAATCAGAAGGTAAACTTGTGTGCTAGCAAGAATGATCCAGGAATGAGAGGCCAGCTGATATCATTGGAAAGAGAGGGGAATGATGGCAGAGATGAAGACATTGGGTAGGTAAGTGGGGATAGGATATGGAGCAACAGAGTCCAGTAAAAATATAATGTGAACCATGTATGTGATTTAAAAATGTTTTAGTAGTTACATTAAATTCCTAAAAAGATATAAGTGAAATTAATTAATTTTAATAATTAACTCCAAATATCAAAATATTGTTTCAATATGTATTAATATAAAATGATTGAGATATATTTAATTTAAAATATAAAATATCTCAATCATTTTATTGTCATATTAAGTCTGAAATTTAATGTGCATCTTCTATTTACTGCACATATCAATTTTGATTGGTCACAGGTTAAGTGCTCAATAGCTACATAAAACTAGGGGCTACCCTATTGGATGGTGTAGATATATAGTATAGCTAGAGATTTTGCATGAGATAAATGTATGGAAGTTTCATCTATTGTAATATAAAGAAAGATAGAATAGCTATGTTTGGTGCTGGGAATTGCAAGTAGTTCTCATCTGATTGTATATATTTTAAGTTATGTAGAAAAGAGTTAAAAACTTTAAAAGCAATCTACACATTTAATGCAATTCCTATCAAAGTACCATCCATCTTTTCAAAAGAAATGGAACAAATAATGCTAAAATTTATATGGAACCAGAAAAGACCTCGAATAGCCAAAGGGATATTGAAAAAGAAAGCCAACGTTGGTGGCATCACAATTCCGGACTTCAAGCTCTATTACAAAGCTGTCATCATCAAGACAGCATGGTACTGGCACAAAAACGGACACATAGATCAATGGAACAGAATAGAGAGCCCAGAAATAGACCCTCAACTCTACAGTCAACTAATCTTCGACAAAGCAGGAAAGACTGCCCAATGGAAAAAAGACAGCCTCTTCAATAAATGGTGCTGGGAAAATTGGACAGCCACATGCAGAAAAATGAAATTGGACCATTTCCTTACACCACACACAAAAATAGACTCAAAATGGAAGAAGGACCTCAATGTGCGAAAGGAATCCATCAAAATCCTTGAGGAGAACACAGGCAGCAACCTCTTCGACCTCAGCCGCAGCAACATCTTCCTAGGAACAACGCCAAAGGCAAGGGAAGCAAGGGCAAAAATGAACTATTGGGATTTCATCAAGATCAAAAGCTTTTGCACAGCAAAGGAAACAGTTAACAAAATCAAAAGACAACTGACAGAATGGGAGAAGATATTTGCAAACGACATATGAGATAAAGGACTGGTGTCCAGAATCTATAAAGAACTTAGCAAACTCAACACCCAAAGAACAAATAATCCAATCAAGAAATGGGCAGAGGACATGAACAGACATTTCTGCAAAGAAGACATCCAGATGGCCAACAGACACATGAAAAAGTGCTCCATATCACTTGGCATCAGGGAAATACAAATCAAAACCACAATGAGATATCACCTCACACCAGTCAGAATGGCTAAAATCAACAAGTCAGGAAATGACAGATGCTGGCGAGGATGCGGAGAAAGGGGAACCCTCCTCCACTGTTGGTGGGAATGCAAGCTGGTGCAGCCACTCTGGAAAACAGCATGGAGGTTCCTCAAAATGTTGAAATAGAACTGCCCTATGACCCAGCAATTGCACTACTGGGTATTTACCCTAAAGATACAAATGTAGTGATCCAAAGGGGCACGTGCACCCGAATGTTTATAGCAGCAATGTTCACAATAGCCAAACTATGGAAAGAACCTAGATGTCCATCAACAGATGAATGGATCAAGAAGAGGTGGTATGTATACACAATGGAATACTATGCAGCCATCAAAAGAAATGAAATTTTGCCATTTGTGACAACATGGATGGAACTAGAGCGTATCATGCTTAGCGAAATAAGTCAAGCAGAGAAAGACAACTATCATATGATCTCCCTGATATGAGGAAGTGGTGATGCAACATGGGGGCTTAAGGGGGTAGGAGAAGAATAAATGAAACAAGATGGGATTGGGAGGGAGACAAACCATAAGTGACTCTTAATCTCACAAAACAAACTGAGGGTTGCTGGGGGGAGGGGGTTTGGGAGAAGGGGGTGGGATTATGGACATTGGGGAGGGTATGTGCTTTGGTGAGTGCTCTGAAGTGTGTAAACCTGGTGATTCACAGACCTGTACCCCGGGGGATAAAAATATATGTTTATAAAAAATAAAAAAATAATTAAAAATTAAAAAAAAAACTTTAAAAGAAGAGGACAAGGAGAGATTGTCAAATGATCATTTTAGAGAGTGTAAAGATGAGCCTGTTAAGATCATTAGCTCCAGAACATAGGAAATGGGTAAAGTCCTAGTTTAAGTTTTTGCTTAGCCCCACAAGCCTCAGAGCCGTGGTCATATTTGACTGTTTTTTTCTATGGAGAGCATGTTATGGAGCAGTAGAACCTAATTAGATCTCAAGCATTTGCATGTCAGTAATGGAAACTGCTGAGCAATATACTGTTAAAAAAAAAAATCAGTATAATGAAGAGGGGCCAGCGCTTAAACTCAAGCTACCATAGCCTCTCTATTTATCCCGTGGGTCTAGTGTGAGGTGTAATGGAACCAATTGGAAAAGAACAGCAATTTTCCACTATGTGAACAGTAAAATGGAAGAACCTTCTTTGCAGAAAAAATGAATGAAGCACGTGTAGAAAAAAAGCAGAAATGAAAGACCAACAACCCTGGAGAGATTTGAGAGAATAACTATTCCAGTTACTAGTTCCAATTCCTTTTCAAGTTCACTGCTTTTCTTGGATTTTGGGTTCCAAGACATAGCACCCATCCTGCTATGAAATAGATCATTATCCTTTTATTATACTAGTTTAGTGATTTCTGGGATTTGCAGTCCTGCCTCCCTCATATGTAGGGATAATGAAGTCTGAATTTATATGGATTTAGAGGGTCAGTTGTAAAGAATTGTATCGTAAGGGACTGATTGAGCAGAGATACCTGATGTGTGGTCATTGAACACAGAGAACTCCTGATGCCTACCATTTGATCTTATTTTTAAAAATATATACATATTTTTATTGACGAATTGTATAGTTCAACATACATCTCTTATAAAAAAAGACAAAATGCCAAAGAAAAAGTAAGAAAAAGAGCCCACCTATAACTCTAATAAACGTACTTCACTACTGTTTTGTTTCATTTTTCATGTATTATTTACTGAATTGAATGCCAACATATCTGTAGTCATCATAATGGCTTTTTTCCCCCTACAAATGGCAGAGAAGAGAAACTTCCAATTATCATAGAAATGCATCCCTATAAAGAACACTCCTCATTCTCTTTGCCTCCTTAACTCCACTTGACCTCTTTCTTTATTTCATTTCCATAGAGAATTGTTATTTAGCTTTTGCTCCTTGAAATTTCTTAATTACAGCTCTTCATAATACCATGGAAATGCAAGCATGTTCTTGGAATCTCAGTGAGAACTTTCATTCAGGCTTTAGGTGGATCCTGCATGGAGATAGGGCAGCTGCTGTTGGAGAGATTTCTAGACTAATAGCGTTTTTAATTTCCTCAGCATTGTGCAATGCTTCCTTGGGAGCTCTTCTAATGCCTCAGCTTAGAGACAGCCTATGGAACTGGAGGCTAGCTCAACAGAGCTGTCACTGCAATAGTAACAACCTACACAGAATCTTGGAAAAGAAGACAGAAAGCTGGTAGCATTTACACAGGGTTTCTGCAAAGGCTCTTCTTCTGGGTGAAGTAATTATTCTGGGGCATTACCTGTCAACAAAACAGCATCCCAAGAAGCTGGAGTTAAATGCCAGAGACTTCTGAAAACAGAAGGAAGACTACCCTCAATTTCAAGGTCTTTGCTTTTGGCAGCTCCCTTAGTTATGTAATGGAAGAAGGAATTTTCCTTAGACTTCACACCATGAGAAGCATGGACTATGAGATCCTTTTTGAATAAGTCAATTTTCTACTACTAAAATGAGTTAAATAGGCAGCCTATTCACCAGCCCAGAGAGGTATTTGATTTTGTTTTTATAATACTGAAAACTCTCTTGGTACTCACAGTGAGTCTGTAGGGGAGCAGTAACACAATGTGTATCTGCTTTTTCAATTTAGGAAATCTTGTTGAATATATGATGGGGCGACTGGGATGAGGTTTTACAGAAGCCACATAGACACATAAATCCAGGCCCGTTTTTTTCACCTACCTCTTTCATTGGCTAGCTTTCTTACTCTGTCAAACACATCTGTACTGTGTCAAAATAGTACAATTATGCCAAATTATCCACATTTGTTTTCAATTTAGTGAAGACCTACCTACATGCAGGTGGTAGTTTATAGCATATAATATTTTCTTTCCTATTACCCTGAGTTTATTTCTTATTCCTTTAACAAATAAAATACTTGTTGGAATTTATTGAGCATGTATGCATATTGCCTAATAGAATGTTTCATGAGGTCAAGGACCATCTCTGCTTGTTCACCCCTGAACCAACAACACTTGGGGCAGTAGTTAGCCTATGCTGTCTCATCAACAGAATTAAAGTGTTTATTGAATGAACAAATTGTCTATATTCACATGTTAAAACACCCTTGTAAAAATAGGTATTATTACTGCCTTAATTTTATAAAAGGAGAAATGTCTCAGATAAGTTACCACTTAAAATTTACACAATGAATAAGTAAGAAAATAGCTGGGATTCAAAGCCAGATTTGGTCTTCTCTATGATCCTTCCTCTTTACTTGGCCATGCTTCCTCAAACATAGCTGTGAAGTGAACATCTACCATTTTTCTGACAGGATCATTGTTAATTCCATGCTTTGTTGCCTTTAAGGAAGCTGAGCACAAAGTTTCTTCCAAAATGATTCAGAGTAAGTTACTTGCTGATTTTTCTCATTTTATTTCTCATGCAAAGTAAGTTTTATGTTAACATGTTAACTCAGTTGTTTTGAGTTCAGGTTTGCTTTAGAGACTGAGCTAGCTAATCTTTCCCCCTGTTTTTCCAGTAAGCCTGTCTTGTTGCTGTACTTACCACATTCTACTCTAAAAACCCACTTTCTGGGGAATTATGTGGGTGAGAGACCTCTATATTATAACTACACCACATGATGCCATATGGTAACAGGAATTGGTTGGCAGTCTGTTATGCAAGTTAATCTGAAAAAGTTTCATCTTTTAATAAGCAAAAGTTAGTCTGATTAAGCTTCTTTATTCACTTTAGTTTCATAAAGTGTTTGTCTTGAAAAGTAACAATAAGAATATACCAAGACACCTAGACATAAGACCCCTCCCTCACTTCCATCTAGTTACTGCATTCATTTTTTTCTGTTCAATTCCTATATTGCTTGAATTTCAAATTCTGTTTCACTTTAGGCCATTTGAATTTCTCTAGCACCACTTCTTTGCAGCCTCTTTTCTCAGTCCCCCCTTAATGTCATTTGATAGTTTTTGATTTATTCATTTTTGCCACCTCCCTTCTCTCTGCTTCTGTAATTTTTTGCTTCTATAAAAGACATATTGAGTTCTCTTTTCTTCTTTATATTTTTACCTTACTGCTTGGAGAATATCTTTGGTAGGAAGAAAAGGCTGCTGGCTATTTATTCATTTATACTAGAAAAAAAAAAAAGCAAAACAACCACACTACCAACACACACACACACACACCCCAGTTTCATGTGGAAAAAAGATCTGCGGACATGTATGTATGGTTTCTCAGGTGTCTTGTTTTTCTTCCATTTACATCCCCATTTTTGGCCACTGCATCACCCATCATGTCATTTCTATTTTTTTTCTTTTATCTTTTTTTTTTTTGTAATGCTTTTATCGCTCTCATTCATTGCTCCCATGACACCTTAGACTATCCAAAGAGTATAGATCATATTAAATTAAAATTTACACAATGAATAAGTAAGAAAATAGCTGGGATTCAAAGCCAGATTTGGTCTTCTCTATGATCCTTCCTCTTTACTTGGCCATGCAGTAGGATTCTACTGCATTTTATTTCCTCAGGAGACAGGAAGAAAACTGCTTGCTATTCTGGTATTTTCATTAAGGTAAACACGCTAAACTGAGAGAGCAATATTAATGCCAATAGTCTAGTTTCTATATGCCCGATGACATGTTCTGACTTTATCTCACCTTTCCTGATATCACTTTTTTGGCAAAGAGCATATGAGGGTACAGAGATTCTGAGGACTGTGAAAATTAAATAACTAATTTGCCCATTTGATGAGTGGTATGAATATTAGTGCTTCTCACTTTTGGCACTATGAATATTTTTGAATACCAGTCCAAATACATTCAGCTGTTGGGTATTAGCTATGTCTGCTCAGGAAGATTGCCAGTTGCAGAATGGAGCAAAAACTTTGAACTTGGGGTACATCATATTATTCTGATGGAAAAATCTGCTAGGTAGGGATTGATATAGTCATTAACATGGATCCAAAGATCTATTGAGAAGAGATTTAGGACATCTGGAGCTTCCCAAGTCCCTTCTTCAACTTTCCCTGAATCTCACTACATAGGAATATGTCCAGCAACTGGGCTCAGGTAGACCCTATTCTCATTACCTCTCATTTGGCACTTATATTGCTATATATGCTTTAGACATATATGCATATGGGACAAAAATGTCCTCTCTTTGAAATAGAAGAATACAGTTCTTTAATTATCTCTTTCCAATATCTTACTCATAATTCATCCTCAACCATAATTTTTAATGATGATGATCACTCAGTTTCCTCTTGTTTTACATTTAGGCTTAGGCTATGTGATCTCTTCTTGCCTACCTTTTAAACTATTTCCCAATTTTTTATCACTACTTTTTTTCTTTGTTCAAATCTTTGAAAGTGTGAATTTTAAATCTGATTTTGAGGAGCTCAAGGGAAATTGATTCCAATATGAAAATGGCTAATTGTTCAGGGAAGTCTGAGGAATGATTTGTGAAAAAATAGTGATGAGCATGAAGCTGAGGGCAGAAGAACTATGAAAAATGAAAGTTAGATGGTTAAGTGAAGATACTTGACAGAGGCATCACTGTCATCCTAGTTTTACAAATAGGAAACTAGAAATCATTCCTGCCTCTTCAGAACTTTATTCCATTCACTTTGTTTCTTTCTTTCTTTCTTTCTTTCTTTCTTTTTAAGATTTTATTTATGTATTTGTCAGAGAAAGAGAGAGAGTACAAGCTTGGGGAGTGGTAGATAGAGGGAGAAGCAGGCTCCCTGCTGAGCAAGGAGCCTGATGTGGGACTCAGTCCCAGGTTGCTGGGATCATGACCCAATCCAAAGGCAGGCACCTAACTGACTGAGCCACCCAGGTGTCCCCATTCCCATCAATCTCAATGACTTGTCAATTTTACTTGTAAATGTCTCTTGGATTTGTCCAGTTATCTTTATGTCTGCTATCTCTACTCTTGTTAAAACCCCTACATTAACTTTGTGGGATTCTGTAATAACATCATTTTTATCATTCATTTATTCATTCATTTGTTTATTGTGTCATTAAAAATTATTGAATATCAGCAAAGAAATACAGTAATGCATATAAGATGCTTTCTCTACCTTAATGAATTATATAGTTTAGTAGGGGGAAAATATTTAAAAAAAAATAAGCCAAACAAAGTGACATAGAAAACATCAGGCTGGCTCTTTCTAGTTGTAACTTGTCTGTATCACATCCAGGGTGATTATCTTAAAATGCAGACATACATGTTATTCCTGTGATTAAAATGGGTCATCATTGCCCTTAAGATGAATGCAGAACTCTTTAATTTTGCCTCAGGACCTTCCATGTTCTGGCCTTTGCTTGCCTCTTCTCATCTCTCTACATATTTCCTTCAGGTTTTCTCTTATTTTACCATTTCTTATGTCAAGACTTTTTTAAAATGCCCTCCTCTCTTCCTGAAAATCACCCCTCCAAACTCCTTTACTTCTCTTCTTAGATCTCAGTTTAGATTTTATATCCTCTGGAAAGCATTCCCTCATCTCCTTTGTGGGTTTGGAGACCCTATGCTTTGTTCCCATAGTAACCCCTGTTACCCATCATAGCACTTGCCTCTTACTGGAAAACTTTGTTTTAAGTTTTGTCTTACCTGTTAGGCTATGTGTTCTATGTCTGTTCAAGTTGGCTGTATCCCTAGGAACAAATACAGTGCCTAAGTAAAGTGCAAAATAAATAAATAATTCCATCCCATATAATGTAAGTGTTATGTGGCCATTCTTCCTCCTGAATATTTCAAATTAGTCCCTTCCTTTCACTCTCTTCCCCATCTCTGGTGCAGGCTTTGATTATAACAAGACTCTCCAAAGCACTGATTTTACCTTTAGCTGGCATGACTCTGTATATTTCAGTGGGAGTGATCTTACTAAGAGGCAATGATCATATTATTCCTTTGCCTAGGGGTTTCCTATTGCCTACCATAGAGCCCCAAATTACTGAGTAGCATAATAGCCCTCTAATTTTTCCTTGATGTTCCCTAATCCTGCTGTTTCATACTGTTTCATACCTCATTACTATCACTCTGCAACTGTCTGGGACATTTCTATTCATCTGAACTTTGTCAACTATATCCTTTTGTTCTGAGACCCTCCCCTAAAGCTAAAGAAAGTTTCCCCTCCTTTGAGCTACCAATGTGCATTGCATGTATCTCTATTAAACTGTTTTGCATGTGCTGTTTCAAATATTCATATAGCTTTTACTTCTCTATTACTGAGCCATTCTTTTATTATTAGTGTTAAAAACAAGAGCAAAAAAGCAAAAATAAACTTTTGGGACTTCATCAAGATCAAAAGCTTCTGCACAGCAAAGAAAACAGTCAACAAAACAAAGAGGCAACCCATGGAATGGGAGAAGATATTTGCAAATGATAGTACAGACAAAGGTTGATATCCAGGATCTATAAAGAACTTCTCAAACTCAACACACACATAACAGATGATCATGTCAAAAAATGGGCACAAGACATGAACAGACACTTCTCCAATGAAGACATACAAATGGCTATCAGACACATGAAAAAATGCTCATCATCACTAGCCATCAGGGAGATTCAAATCAAAACCACATTGAGATACCACCTTACACCAGTTAGAATGGCCAAAATTAGCAAGACAGGAAACAACGTGTGTTGAAGAGGATGTGGAGAAAGGGGAACCCTCTTACACTGTTGGTGGGAATGCAAGTTGGTGCAGCCACTTTGGAAAACAGTGTGGAGATTCCTCAAGAAATTAAAAATAGAGCTTCCCTATGACCCTGCAATTGCACTATTGGGTATTTACCCCAAAGATACAGATGTAGTGAAAAGAAGGGCCATCTGTACCCCAATGTTTATAGCAGCAATGGTCATGGTCGCCAAACTGTGGAAAGAACCAAGATGCCCTTCAATGGATGGATGGATAAGGAAGATGTGGTCCATATACACTATGGAGTATTATGCCTCCATCAGAAAGGATGCATATCCAACTTTTGTATCAGCATGGCTGGGACTGGAAGAGATTATGCTGAGTGAAATAAGTCAAGCAGAGAGAGTCAATTATCATATGGTTTCACTTATTTGTGGAGCATAACAAATAGCATGGAGGACATGGGGAGATAGAGAGGAGAAGGGAGTTGAGGGAAATTAGAAGGGGAGGTGAACCACGAGAGACTATGGACTCTGAAAAACAACCCGAGGTTTTTGAAGGGGCGGGGGTGGGAGGTTGGGGGATCCAGGTGGTGGGTATTAAGGCGGGCACATATTGCATGGAGCACTGGCTGTGGTGCAAAAACAATGAATACTGTTACGCTCAAAAGAAATTAAAAAAAAAAAAAAGAGGGTTCTGATAAGGTTAGGGTTAAAATAATTCTGCCAAACATGCCAGCAGCCAGGCAGATTTTTAGAAATTGTTAGCTTGAGTCATTTTCTATCACCTTTAAAAGTTCGAAAGATTTGACTTAGTACAAGAACTGAGGAAATCTCAGATTGCCCCTTAGTGTAGCTCAACAATCACTGAGGCTTCTCATCTTAGAAATTTCAGAACACTTTTCTTTCTAATGATGTAAAAAACATAGAGATCATATATTAAAAAATCTCTTTTTCAGATGAACTTAGAGATATGCAAAGAATTTTAAAACTGGTAAATTACACAACTACAACTAAATACATATATGTAACCAGATTTTCTGAATTGAACTATTTCTCCTATTCCTTAGACATATTTGCATCACAAAAATAAATCATTAGTTAATATTAAGGGATTTTAAATAATTTAGATAAAGACTGAACTGTACTGTGTCTTGTTGAGAAAATCCTTTCTTTATAGGTAGAGAAATAGGCAATTCTTATCTCCTATTTTTGGCTGAAACTATTGAAATATCCCAAATGTTTAAAGAAAAAAAACTTTACATGAATTCTGGAATTTAGTGATAATTGTTTTCCATATAGACAAATCATTTTACTTTATTACCTAATAAAAAAGTTAGTTTTAAACTTTATTATACTTTAAAAATAAAACTATTGTTCTTCATATTATTCAGACTGCTAATAATTTTTTAACTCATGATTCTTTTTTCCCTAACTGGAAATATTTCATTGTACTCTAGATTCATAAAATCTTTTTACCCAAGGGTTTCTAAATATTCTATAAGCTTTGATCTCACCATGGCTTGGTTTAAAAACTAAACAAAACAAAAACAGTATGGTGCACTCAAATTTAGCACTTTCTTAGTTAAATTTATGCTTCTTTGCCTAGTGCCATCCTCTATGAACATGGACATCTCACTGTATTCTTTTTACCTAGAAAATAGCATTTAGAAAATACCTTTATGTAGAGCTTCACATGTGGTTTCTTAAAAGGACACAAGGTTTTATAGGAAACAGTCTTTTTCTCAAGGAGCTAATAGTTTTTAAGAAGATAAGCCATGAATTAAAATTTAAAAATATACTAGGAAGTATGTGTTAGGTATGCGGGGGTAAATAAAGTATTATTAGGGGATCAAAGAGGACTTCATGAAATAAATGACTTTGGGTTTGAGCTTGGAAGGTGACATAGGTGGAGATCAAGAAGGGAGTATTACAGTGTAAGATATCCTATGTTAGAAGTATTGAAGATTAGAAAGTATAAGGTATGGCTAGTTCCATTTTGTGAAAAGGCAGTTGAGAAGAGGCACTTAAAAAAAATACTTTACAAAGAGAGAGAGAGAATATGAGCAGGAGAGGCAGAGGGAAAGAGAATCTCAAGCAGACCATGTGCTGAGCATGGAGTCTGACATGAAGCTCAATTTCATGACCCCCAAGGTCACGACTTGGTTTGAAACCAAGAATTGGACTCTTAACTAACTGGCACCCCAAGATGAGGCACTTTTCAATCCCCAACCTAAGATCTAAGTAAGAGGTGTCCTGTGCCTTTTTTTCTAAAATGACAACTTAAGTGATTCGCCGTTCACATGTTCTCCAATATATTTCAAGTTTGTCTTCTCTCTGGGTATTTATAAAATTCTGTAATTAAAGGGAATTCACTGTCCCATGAGGGAAGAACCAAACCTCTCCCTCAATGAGAATTTTCTAGCAAAAGGAACGGATAGCACCACATCACTATAAAGCAGTGCTACTCAAAGTGTGTTCTGAACAATTTAAAAGTGTTGGAAGCCAATCCACTTAAGATAAGTGTACAAATTGAGAGTAAGAATTTAGAGATTATTTTGGCAATATCATGTTGCCACAGCATCCAAGCCCAACGCTGGTGGATTCGTTTTGTTGAGCAGGGTGTAAAACAGTTTGGAATATCGAACTCATATGCTGATTCATGAGTGACACAAATTGCATTTTGATCCTATTCAGGGAAACATGTAATAGTCTGTGATGGGCTAGAAATGAAAAAAAAAAAAGTTTCTTCACTATAGAGAAGCACTACACTAAAGAGTTGAAGGGAATGTATATTCACCTTTTCTCTTTAGCAAATATTTATCTTATGCCTACTACATATTATTTTCTTTCTAAAGTAGTGTTTCACTCACAGGGTTTGCTGAGAAAATCATGTTCACTTTTTCCTCCCCAATTCAGCTACTTTTCTCCTGACCATGGAAACTAGGGATCAGGTGCTCTCATTGTCCTAATAAGTAATACAGAAATATGCTAATAATGCTAAAATTTCGAAACTATGTGTCATTGTGATGGGCATTCCAAGTAGTTCACAAATATCCACTTACTGCAGATCATGGTCCAGTCAGAAAAATAATAACCACAGTAAGCATTCAGGTAGGGGAAATTTAGGACATTGGTTATATAGGTTTTGGAGAGTTGAAATAATAACCATATGAAGCAGTTATGTGAGTTCTGCTCCGACAGCTGGAAGGACAACAGAAATAGAGTTTACTAGAATATGGTAAATCACAGGAGGGTACGCAGACTTTTGATGAGAGGGTCACTTGTCTGCCTTCAACATCTTATGAATTTTAGAAACAGCCTCATACAGCCTATGTTTCATTCTCTGCAACAATGGCATAGACAGACTATTGCTTATATCTCTAAAAGGGCAAGTGTTTTGAAATAAGCTGGAAACTCAGACAAACTGGTAATAATATTGCTGACAAAAACAGCAAAAAACAGGAAGAAGTCCATTCTTATTCCTTTTACTTCTCAGTCTACCATTTGTCACTCCTGCTGGTAGAAACTAACTAGCAAAGGAGTCTGAGAGATGTAGTTTATAGCAACCCTTCTCAGCATCAGTGATCAGAGGTTAGAAGAATAGATCTGGGCTAAGAGACAAAAGGCAAATTATAGGCACAATGATTTAACGTCATACAATGCTATGAGGTAAGTGCTGCTATTACCCCAGTATTCAAATAAATAAAACAAGAGTCAGAGATTCTTATTTAGTTGTCTAATATCAATTGGTGGCAGAAGTGGGTATGACTCAAGGCAGTCTGACTTAGAGCCACTATGCTTGCTCTTTATGCTATCCTGTTTCTTTGTTAGACTGGGTGGTAGGTCTATCAAAGAAATTAGCTGGTAAACATTGTGTAGTTACATATAACTATCACTGTTTCTCTAATTTTATTATCCGTGTTAAAGTTTTTCATTTTGAAGTAAAAATATTATTAATTATTTTAGAACATTTAAAGGATTCTGCCATTATTCTATCTATACAGAAAAGAAGAAAATAAGAGAAGCTTTATATTTCTGATGAAGCCTTTATGTTTAATCAGATCTATATATACATGCCTAGAGCAGTAACAGGTGATGGGGATGGTGTTAGAAGGGTTTACTCATTCATTTTATTTAGCATATACTTATTGAGTTATTGATTTATTTCACATATTGTAGGTAATGTTGAAATACCAAGGAACAAGACAGACATGGTCCTAGTTTTCACAAAACTTACATTTTATTTGTCCCACAAAATGGAATAGTGAATTAGTGAAAGCCAACAGTGAATTTCAATATCTTGGTGGCTTGCTTATGTCCTTCTCTCTCTCTCTTTCTAAATGAGTAACTGGACCAAGCACATAGGTTGGTATAAGATGTAGGCTTAATTCTACCTGTCTTTGCATCTGAACCAAGATCAGGGGAGTAGGCTAATGGCCAAGGTGGAAGTGACCATTCCTTTAGGACTTCAGGAGATAAGAACACAGAGGTAGAGAAAGGGCTAGTAAATGGGAAAGGGCTACAAAAGTGATTAGAAAAATTCCATTGGAAATAAAGCGAAAGACTATTTGGTAATTCTTTTTTTTTTTTCTGATAAAAGCAAATAACTCTCAGCAATATAAGTTCAAGATAAAAGAGCAAATAGTCAGGTTATTTATTGATGTTTCCTCATTAACGTTAGAGATTTTCAACTGGGGCCTAAAAATATTGGCATGTGCCTTAATTTATGGTAATCAAAATATGTTTACCCACCAAGACAGAAAATGAATTTGGCTAAATAGATTCTTGGTTTTTACCTCCCATGGATTTTTGCCATGTTTCTAGTTATGATGGGGAAATCAGATTGCATGTTTGAAATATTGATTTTCTGGAATGGTATTTTTATGAGCAATTAAGAGAATAATTAATATGGGGAATATAAACTATGCATGGTATCCCCATTCTTCTTATAATGCTTATAGTATCACAACTAGCTATGCCCTTAACTCGAGGGATTTTTGTAGGTATGTTGAGGCAGAAGCTTAGGATAGAGACAAAAACATGAAAATGCATGTTAATAAAGCTGGGATCCAGGCTGAGCTATAAATCGGGGATATCTCCTCCTCTAGTCACCCTATTGCAAGATAAGGAAGTGGAAAAGAAGGTCCTGAGTCCAGGAGTCTGCCAAGCAAAATACTAGAGCAGATTAGAAGTGCTGCCAGTGCATTTCCTAGGCTGGTTTGACCTGAGAAGTTTGTTACCAGGATAAAGCATCATTCTGGTTTCATCTAAAAGTGAAATACTCTCATGTGTATCACCCTCTTCTTATTACCCACTCGTTTCACTGGGACATTTAAAAAATATTTCCCATTGTCAGATTCACCCTTCTGCCTTAACTCTTCAACTTTAAGGAATGATTTATGCTTTCCTGGAAATTGGCCTTTAACTCTATTTCCTGGTCACTGATTTTACATCTTGCCTTTGGCATGTTGCCTCTAAGGATTAATCCTTTGGTGAGAAGTTGTTTGGCTCAGCTCTTAGGCTTCTCATGCATATTCATTGGCCTTACAGAGAGCCCTACAGGACTCTCCTGGGGTGTGTATCTGGGTAACCATCTCCTGGGATATCTCCAGGGAAACTATCTCCTGAGACTTGGACTTACGTAAAGAATGCCATGTGCTGCTAGGCAATAGAGTAAGATTTGTCTATAACTGATATGTATCTTTTTAAGCTATCAAACTTTCTTTCACATTTTAAACGAGTTTTGATTTTTTAAAAAAATCCAGAAAATGTTTCACAAACTTTCTTGCTTTTATAAGCAGAATGTGATGAGCAAAAATTGAGCACTTCTCGATGATTCATTTTAATTTTGAAAATTAACTATGACACCACAATATAAGAGAGTAAAGGCAGTATATTAAATGGTCCCAGACAGCTATATATTTTGCATCCTTATGTCATAAAAGAAAATACTGTTTGTTTTCCTGTTGTTAAACTATCCAATCTGCTTTTCTACAAACTCCTTGTAGACTTCTTTTGTAATATGTTCTTTGGGATTGGAAAACCAGGTAATCAAGCTGATTAAATGATGTCTCTCATAAACATAGTGTTCTCTGAGTGATGGCTGATAGACCTGCCTTTTGGTGAATCCTTAAGACTGAATTCCTGAGCATTGACAAGGCTGTTAAGAGACCTTTTGGTTTTCAGCTGGATTTTGGAAAATTTAAGTCTCCAAACCCTCAGCAAGTGGTATAACATACTAATGTCTTCATGTTATAAATCATTAAAGAATCAGCATAATCGTAATGGGACCAGCTGCGTTTGCGTCCTATGCAGTAGATTAGAATTCTATTTCTATTGCTTGCTAGCTTGAACAAGCCATGTAACTCTTATGGGCTTCATGTTACTCACCTGCAGGGCAGTCATAATAATGGTCATCAGTGTCAAGGGTCTTGTAGAGTATGCATCAAATACCCTATGTGAGATCCTTGGTGCATACTAAGGGCTTAACACTCATTAGTCACTCGCGTGACTGTGGTGAGATGGGCCATTATTACATGAGGCCAAGACCAGCTTCGCCACATATCTTGAAGAAAGAGACTACATTTAGCACCTGAGTTGGAATATACTGGTTCAGAGATTATCTTCGCAAAACCAAGCAGCATATGCAAAGCCATATGTGAAAGTCATCTTTTTTTGCAGTTTTAACTATCTTTATTGTTAGAATTCTTATTATGTAAATCTCTGTCCACTCTTTAGATCATCATTCTAGTGATGACCAGGTATCCAGGAGTCCAGGACCAACCTCTTGTCACTGCTCCCTACCCCCGCCCAAGTGATCGTCTTTTCCAAAAGATAATTTCAGTGAGGCAAAGCCTGTCAGAGGCCAGGGAGACTAGTTTAATGAAATCCAGGAGGCTGGGACAAGCAGGCCAGAATTAAGATTATGAGCCTGAATGGTACTGGTTTAAAAGGCAGCATTAGCTCTTTGGTAGAACCAGTTACTTTGGTTCTATTTTGGAATAATCTTCCAGACTACTAAAGCGGCCCAAGCTGGTGACTCGAGTCCCTGAAGATTGTAACTTCAGGAGCAGCGCTTAAGCCATTCAGACACTCAGAACATTGTCCTCTTACCTGGATTCATGATTATACACTAGCCTGCCCCAGGCTCTCTTTCCTAGCCTCTGAAAGTTGTTTATCCTCTTTTACCTCAGAGCAGAGATCAGTAAACTACAGCCTATTGGGCCGCATGTGTTTTGTACGTCCAGCAAATTTAATAGTGGCCGTTACAATTTGAAACAGTTGAAAAAATTCAAGAGAGGAACAATATTTCATAAGATGTGAAAAGTATTTAAAATTCAAATATTTATGCCGATAAATAAGGTTTATTGGAACACAACCATGCTCATTCATTTATGCATTATCTGTGAGTGCTGTCTCATGGCAGAATTGAGTAGTTATGAAAGAGAAGACTCTCAGGCAAACCCTAAAATATTAATTATCTGGACATTTACAGAAATGTAGCTGACTCCTGTAACAAGAGGTTTGCCTGAGTCTGTCACTTTCCCCCAGAAACATCTGCCTGCTTACTCTCTTTTAGTAAATAGGACATTTTGTAGCAACCATAACAGCTATACATTAAGGTGGTTTAAAATAGTACATCTAATGAAAGATATTTAAACATGGTGTGATATTAATTGCTGAGTATTGAATCCCCTCATTTCAAATTAAGGCAGAGTTTAATCAGGGCAAATGCCCAGGAAACCTTTAGAATAAAGTCCTTGTGGACACTGCTGACTATATCACAACTCTGAAAGCCACATTGTGGATTTAGTCAGTCTCCACTCCCTTGGGCATGCTTAGTAATGTACCTGTGCTAATATTTGTTATGGCTCAAGTCATTTTCTCTCCTTTATCTTGGGGAGAGGGAGTGGCAGTAAGAAGGAACAGTACTCTCACACTGTGCACTGCCGGGAAAGGGAGAGAGACTATAATCATTCACTTCCTTTGTATGAGGCAGGAGTGAAGGGGTAACTAAGAAACAGATTTGTCAAGTGCTCTCCTGTGCAGAGTGCCCCATGCTTAATTTAGCTAAATACACATACATACACATAAAAGGCAAAACATTACTCTGGAGGAGCCTGAGCCTGAGATCAGAGCATGGAAATTGGGTTGGCGTGTATTTCTGACTACAGAATGAAGCCCTCAGGCTGCTGCTCTGTATGGTCCTGTGAGCTCAGTCCTTCTCTCTTTTCCATTTCCACCTCCAAGTTCTGCTGGTTCTGGAACACTATGGGGGGTCCCTCAGGGCATCATGCTTACTTCCAAATGTTTGTTCATGTTGAAACCTTACCAGGAGTATCCTATCTCCTCCATCTCTGTGAGACACTTTGTGGGTTCTGTGCAAGACTGGAGAACTGAGAAATATTCCCACTATTTAAAGATATGTCAGCTTTATATCTTCTAAACGCTGAATATTTTTATTAGCATTTTTTTAAAGTAGATTCCATGCCTAGCACAGTGCCTAACTCGGCACTTGAATTCATCAGTGTGAGATCAAGATCTGGGGTGAGATCAAGAGTTGGACATTTAACAGTCTGAGTCACCCAGGAGCTCCTTATTAGCATGTTAATTGTTGAACATAGTTTCCTTATATATCCAGCTTATATTTTCTTTAAATATTTTATTTGTGTTAATCCTAATTGTTTAATTAAATGCAAATGCCCGAGGTCAATTACAGATTGCATCTTTGTTTCTAATTAAAAAACACATTCTACTATTTATAGTTACATACATACAGAGTCTATCTTCATTATTCACCAATTTTGTATTTGCGAATTCACTTATTTTTTAAAATTTTTTGGTAATTCCAAAACCAATACTCATGGTGTTTTTCTGATCATTTGTGCACATGTACAGAGTCTCTAGAAAAACTGAGGCACCCAGCATGCATTTTCTGCTCTCCTACTGTTAACAAGTTTTCTTTTCAATGTCCAATTAGTGCTATGTTTTTGGCTTCTTTAATGTTTTTTTTTTTGTTGGTGGTTTCGCTAGTTAAAATGCCCTCAAGCATAGTCCAGAAGTGCTGTCTAGCATTGGCAAGTGTGAGAAGGTATGATGTGCCTTACAGAGAATATGTATTAGATGAGCTTCATTCACACATTAGCTCTAGTGCTGTTGAGTGTGAGCTCAATGTTAACGAATAACAATATATATTAAATAAGATATCTTTAAATGGAAACACACACATGAAATAAGGCTGTTTATTAGTTAGTTGATGAAAACCTGTACTTCCCCTAGCACTGATTGTTTGCTATTTGCTACCTCAGTGTCCACAGTGAGTTTATAGAACATAACTACTGTGAATAACCATATTGACGTGTGTGTGTGTGTGTGTGTGTGTGTGTGTTCTCAAGAAAGCTGAAATTAGTGGTGGCTTTTTGGACATTTGTCTGCCCATCCTATGGACCTGTGAGCTTGCAATAACTAAGTCTTCATTTGCTTATTTTCTGCTGCTGACGTTGGATGAATAGCTAGACAAAAAAATTGAGATCAAAAGTAGTATGCCATTTTGGATATTGTGAAATGGCTCCTCCTATCGGTGGTCAAACCATGGCTTTTTTCCATTTTAACATGAATGGACAGGCTGCTTTTACCTTGCTATCAGTAGCTATAGTGAAAGGAAAAATAAGTTTTAACTCAGAGATGACAAATATGCGGCCCACTGGCCACCTCTCGCTTCTCCTTGTTCATGGTTCATGCTACTAATTGTGTGTGATACTCTTACTCTACACCCTGATGTGATTATTGCATTCTTCTCAGCTCAGGGCTGTAGGAGGCCATTAATACCGGGTTGGAGGGAAGATACTGATTGAAACTGTTCCTCATAACAGTGAGCATAATATGTTCTCTTCTGCTTTGATAGATCTAAATTGTATGCACAGTGTGGATTTTGTGATACCCAATAAAAAAGTTCTAGGAAACAGCCCTGAATGAGCTGTATATTATCAAGTCATCATGTGTACTACAGGATTGTAGCATAAACTTGTACTGGCTCCTACTGCGGTTAGGCAACCTTCACAGTGATTGCGGGGAATGTGCTCACAATAACCAATAACCCCAGTCAACATTTCCAAGAAAGGAATTCATCCTGCTGCTTTTCATGGCAAAGCAGAGTGAAGGGAGATCAGAACAAAAACTTACTTATCCTGCCCTATTTTTTGTCCCTCATTTCTCTTCCCTAAACCTGATTTCCATAATTGCTGTATGGTATCTCATTTGCAAGGAACTTCAAAATGCAAACATTTATGCTTTTCTTTTAATATATTATAAACCCTAATTTTGAGTTTACTTAAATTTTCTGTAAAATCTGGTGGGTAATAATGGAAGTTACAAGGATATTCTGAACAAATAAGTGAATGAGGGATGTTTTGAATAAATGAAATGCATCGAGCAGCTTTTGATGGGATATTTATTTTGCTAGTTTTTTTAAAAAAAAATGGCTTTTCTGCATTCAGGAAACAGTTTTCATTTCTCCACTCTTGCCTTCAACAAGTTGTGTTGAATCTCATTCCCCATATACTGATTATATCTTAGGCAGGTGACATAGCTTTTCGGTCATGAGGAACACTATCCTTTTCAGATATAAGTAGTCCAGTTCCATCTTAAAAAGAAAGAAAGAAAGAAAGAAAGAAAGAAAGAAAGAAAGAAAGAAAGAGAGAAAGAAAGAAAGAAAGAAAGAAAGAAAGAAAGAAAGAAAGAAAGAAAGAAATTCTGTCCACCGTGCAGTTGCAAGCTCTGCCTCTCCCCAGGTAGAGGCTCGTGAGGGCTTCCCAGACCAGTGTGAGAGCAGGGATATGACTTCTGTTCTCAATTTTTTTTTATGTGGACTCCTCCCTTTTGCTCTTCTGTTTCAGACTCCTCTGGCTGGAGAGGAGAAGACGAAATATTGCTTTTCTGGCTCTGTTTATAACTCTTGATTGTTCATTTCATTCATTTCATGGTTTCTACCAGGCAGATCTCTCTCTCGGGGAGAGTTTTGGGGATTCGTAAGCACTCCCCATTCTCAGTCTCTTACATCCATGCTGCAGACCCCTATCTTGGAACATAAAAATACCTCTCAGCTCTGGTCCAGAGATTCCCTCTGGTGTCCTCTCATGCCAACAAGACACCCTCAAGGGTAGAATCCTTTCATAAAGGATCTATCCCAGTTATCTTTGGCAGTGTCTACCTGGCTTTTAGGAAATTATATATGCTTGTTCTACCAAACTCTGGAAATATATATCATTCACAGAGCTCTTTTCTCTCCTTGTTTTCAGACAAGAATGACACACTAGTCTTCATGCTTCCCTTATTCCAAGGGACATATGCCTAGTTTTCCGAATGCCTCTTTCATTGCGTATGTTCATGGTCCTATGGGGTTGTCTTTGTTCATTCAGTTTGCTATAAAAGAACATCATAAACTATTGGCTTATAAAGAACAGGTATTTATGTCTCCTAATTCTGGAGATAAGGAAGTCCCACATCAGGGTGCTGGCAGATCTGGTATCTGGTTCATAAATATCTGTCTTCTTGCTATGGCCTCATATGGCAGAAAGGGCAAGGAAGCTCTCTGGGGTCTTGTAAAAGGGCACTCATCTTAATCATGAAGGCTCTACTACTGTGATGTAATCTTTTCCCAAAGGTTCTGCCTTCTAATCATGACACTGGAGGTTAGGATTTCAACATATGAATTTGGGGGGACATAAACATTCAGGCTATAATAGGTGGCATCCAACTCAGAGTTCCAAAGTTCCAAAAATACTAAGTCTGGAGGTCAATATACCTTACGTGTGATTGATTCTCAGTTTCTATTTTAAAGGGAAGCTTATTGTCCCTCTCCCTTAGCTTAGAATTTGAGAAAAGATGTATCATCCTTCTGCTTGTATGAAGGATACACAGTCCTTTTACTTCTATTAATTACTCCTGTTATCCTCTCCTCTCTGATCAATCTTTCTTGATTTCTTATCTTTCTTACATAGGGCAGAAGTGGGCTAGAGGCTAAGGGTTGCTGAGATGATTTTGCTTGCCTCTTAGAATATCTGTGGAGAAACTGTGTTTACATGTGTGATCCATTATCCTCAGCTCTGGGTCTCAATAGAAAATAAGAAACCTAATATAACATGCACAATTGTTACAGACTGAAGAATTTGTTCCCCTTAAATTCATATGTTGAAACCCTGCCCCCCAACGTGAAGTTATTAGGAAGTGAGGCCTTTGGAAGATAATTAGGGTTAGATGAGGTAATGAGGGTGGAGATCTCATAAATGGAACTGGTGTCCTTATAAATGCCATCAGAGAACATGCTTCCTCTTTTGGCTCTCCACCATGTAAAGATACAAGGAAAAACCAACAGTCTACAACCTGGAAAATTGTTCTCACAAGAACCAAACATGCTTACAACTCAACCTTGGACTTCCAGCTCCCAGAAAGTGAGGAATTAATTTCTGTTGTTTACAAGCTACCCAGTCTATGGTATTTTTGCTATAGTAGCCTGAATCAAGACAATGGTATACTTTTAAAGAAAACTAAGTCTGCCACAATTCAGGCTGGTTTTACATTACTTTTCATAGACTCCCAGAAGAGATAAGAATCGTAGATGTCGGCTCACCACACGAAGGTTAAATTTACTCTGCAACATCACTATCAATAATTCATTCGGTCTCAACACCTCCAGTCGTGGTGATGACCCACTGTTTTTGGGAACAGCTCTAGTTATCATAAGTCTGTCTGTGTATTAAGCCAAATTTGCTTGCTTCGCTCTAATTTCTTTCCAAGATTTTTCTTTATTCTGTTCTTTGAAGCTGAACAGGACAAACTGTTCTCTCTCTCTCTCTCCCGCTCTCTCTTTTTTAACATGAAAATCTTTAAATATCTAAGGAGAACACAGATGTTTTTCTTCTTCTTTTATCTCTTGAAGACTCAGTAATTCCATTGACTCCAGTTGTTCATACAGGGAAACTTCCCTGTCAATAGAGAGGTCTCTTGTGGACACAGTTCATTTGCCCAGGGAGTTGGACTTACACCAAGTGATTTGGAAGAATTGTCTCCCTTATTTTTGGATACTCCACCCCTCCCAACCCTGAGCTTCTTTTCCTGGTAGAATCCTATTCATTCTTTAGAATTTGGACATCTCCTCTCTGTCTACGTCTGTTCTTAAATATCACTTTATATGTACACCTTTATTTTGGCACATATGACATTGTACCTCGATTTTATCTATTCAGTCATTCATTTATTATTTAGTTTACAGCCCTTTTCCCTACTAAATGCTAAGCTCTTTGAGATAAGAACAATGTGTTGTTATTCATTACAGGATTCCCCTTAGGTCTGGCACAAAGTAGAGCCTTGACAAACGATGTTGAGTGAATGCATGAGTGACTACGAACTAAGACTTGTCTTTTTAGCAGTTATGTGTTATGGTAGAATCATGTTGAGAATGTTGCCAACTTATATTTCTGAGTCTTCGCTTTTGCTCTGCTAAACCAGGTTTTCTCCAATACAGCTACATTATACATGTACACTTTCACCCTATGTATACATTGCAAAATTAAGATCTGGAAAGTATAGATATATTTTAAAGATTTTCTTTATTCATTCGAGAGAGAGTGAGAGAGCACCAGTGGAGGGGGAGGCAAAGGGGGAGGGGCAGAGGAAGAGGGAGTGAGGGAGTAGCAGACTCCCTGCTGAGCAAGGATTCCCAGTACCATGGGATCCTGACCTGAGCTGAAGGCAGAAGCTTAACTGACTGAGCCACCCAGGTACCCCTAAAAAGTATATTTTAATTTAAAATATTTCCATATTATTTTAAACTATTTATTAATCCAGAGTAGACCTTATATTAACTCACAGTACAACAGGTGCTTGAAAAAAATGAAACTTAATATCTTTTAACCTGTCCTTCTTTCTTTCAGATTACCTTCTCCTGGGAGGTTTTATTAGCTATTTATGTAAAACTTCCTGATGTAAGCTATCAGGTGTTTGAGAACCAACAAGGACAACAAGATAAAGCAGAGTTTTTTGTTCCTTTTTGATAGTATCACCCACTGTGGAGGAATGAAAGAGCTTTCTTGCTCCTATTCCCAAATTCTGTGTTTTGGACAATGTGATCTATTTGTTTTCATGTCTGCAACATGTCCACTAGGTTCCTTTAAGTGTTTCTGTGTCTTTTCCTCCCTGAAGACCTGATCAATTTGCTCATTTTGACAGCAACCATTTGGCACAAAGTACCAAAACCACATATGAGCAACCAAAGTATGTTCTCAAGCAGACTTGAGTAGAATAGCAGACAGATAAAATAGAAACTCACTCCTCATCTGGAATTTCCTCTTCCTTTGAACTGTCCTTTACTTCCCCTTTACTTTTCATGTTTGTTTGTTTGCTTGTTTTAAAGCAAAAAAAAAAAAAAAAAAAAAAAAAAAAAAAAAAAATTAAGCCGCTTGGTAATTTCTCTTGCACATTTACTAGGTTCATTGAGTTTATTATGACATGTCATATTGTAAAGTGTGTGGTGTGGGAGCTGTGTTTGGAAAAAAAGGAAAAAAGAAACCACTTGTAACTCTATTTTAACCATTTGTCACAAAATTAGTATTTTTTCCACTAATCATGTCATTATTTCCTGTATGCCCAAGTCTACTTTATTCTCTTCTGGATCCACTTCCCACCTCGACTCCCCTTCTCGAGAGAAGAAATGCTTTATAGTTACATAATGGATCTCCATGGAAAAATCAGCTCAGGTTATATTAAACTTCTTGTACTTGGCTATTTGAAATTTTCATTGTAAGTGCCTGCGAACACAAGGAAGGATGAAAATGGAATGCGAGGAATCAGGTAAAGATTAGTGGACTACTTTGGGATGAGTCTCGAACATTGTTGTGGTGTAAACTTTTGCTTTCATATTTTTAGAGCACTTATCTAAAAATCCTTTTTACAACCAAAGGCAATTTTTCCAACCCCTTGATAATTATCACGAGAAACAGAAGTGTGTTCCAGTAATAGTCTGATTTCTATTTATATGTTATCAACATTTTAAGTAGTTTTCCTCTCTTTCTTCATGCCTGTAAACTCCCTAAATTCAAATTTTGCATTCTTTCCGACATTTAGCACATCGTTGGTGCTCAATAAATGTTTAACAGTTGGGATACTTATGTTTAACAGCTGCAACATTGACTCCAAGGACAGCTGCATTTTAATGGTGTGTGAAGTGATTTATATGTAAGCTGCTAAAACTCATAACTAAAGCACTTAGCACTTTAGGCTCCTCTGGGACTAAAGGTGATAGATTAAGGTAAAATGATATTATTATTTAATTCCGAAAGAGGTAAATTACTCTGGCAAAATGCTATTTGATGTTGCTGGCAAACCACTGTGGTCTAACGCTACACTGACATCAGGAAACATGGCCCAGCGGTTAGAACTGTGGTGTAGGAGGCAGGAGTCCTGGGTACTATTTCTGGTTAATTCACTGACTTCCTGGGTGACCTTGGGCAACTCACTTAACCTCTCCATGCCTCAGTCTCCCTCCTTAGGAATTGAGGAGGGTGAAGATTTTCAACATTCTGTTCTGAAGGGACATTTTAAGAATAAAACTTCGAAATGCTTCATTTGTCATTTTTGCAGTAATGGATGATTTGTTTTTCTCCCAGCTGCATTGCTGGCTGTAGGAAGGCAGTGCATATTAATATGCCCTTAGCTGGAACGCACAAGTGAGTGCTTAGAATGGCCATGGGCTCAGGAGTCTCTATTTCAAAACAGACACTTCTGCCCCATAGCTCTGTTTAATGGCTTAGCTTGATTCCACACTTGTCTATGCACAATTCTTCCCATTTTGCCTTCACTGTTTTTACAGATTCTGAAGAAAAGAAATAAGCACATAAATCAACACATGATGGTAAAAACAGTTTGGATGGTGAATCAAATCTGCCAATGACCAGAGAAGAGCCTGCTCATGTGTTTGGGAAAAATGACAAACGAAACTCAAAACTTAAAGCTTCTGCAGTTCCTTAAGTTGAAGAAAGAGTAGAGGACAACAGAGGGTCCTTATCTCAGTTTGTTTCAGCCCAGAGAGCCTGCTGAATGAGTATGTCATGTAATTGGAGCACAGAGCTTTTCAGATTTTATAGGACCATATTTTGAATTTTAACCACTTTTCTTCCCTCTGCATTCCTGGAATGGCTACTTAGGCTGCTGTTCTTGGCAACGCTTAGGCAGGTAGCAATTCATCCACACTACTTGTCACATGTCAGAAATTAGTAGGTACAAGGTAGGCAGTACACAGTGGAAAAAGAGAGAATAAGAGAATATCACTATGTAAAATCTACTTAGTTTTTTTTTTTAATTTTATTTATTTATTTGACAGACAGAGATCACAAGTAGGCAGAGAGGCAGGCAGAGAGAGAGGAGGAAGCAGGCTCGCTGCTGAGCAGAGAGCCGGATATAGGGCTCAATCCCAGGACCCTGGGATCATGACCTGAGCCGAAGGCAGAGGCTTTAACCCACTGAGCCACCCAGGTGCCCCTTTATTTAGTTTTTGTAAGTTATAGACTAAAATGTTTCACTAAAAATTTTTCCTTATGATTCTTTGTCACTGATGAAAATATATTGGGTTTTCTTGGGAGTATGGAGACTGTCACTGGCTATGATCCTCGTTTTAACTATCTTTACAAAGACAATAATTAGCACACACTTAAATAGTGCAATTGCCCTTGGACAGGGAAATTGAAGTAACCTTGAAGGATACTGGGAAATACAGTGATCATGAAGGTAAAGAAGAAAGATTGTATGGGAGACATAAATATGCTCAGCTACTTTTTTGAGTTTATGAGGTATGGCTACTAGTTACCATGTATTTTATTTTTTTAACTGGTGATAGTTGTATACTATACTGTGATTTATTTCTATTTTGTGATTTTCTTTTTTTTTTTTGCAAAAAGCATCTTAATTTAGGTATGCTTTGTCTAGTATGAGAATATATGCTAAGTTTATAAAACTCACAAATGTGGACTGAAAGGCAAAGAATTGGCTAGGCTTTTATTTACAGCTTTAATCAAGAAATTTATCATGCAATGAATACAACTTTTAATACTAAAATTCCCACAGGAAAAAATAAAATCAATATTATGAGTCTAAGACATTGATTATAGCATAGTAGATTCTAAAACTCTGTTTCTCCCCATTATAATCATTACTTTTTTTTTTTATAATTTTTTTTAAGGTTTTATTTATTTATTTGACAGAGAGAGATCACAGTAGACAGAGAAGCAGGCAGAGAGAGAGAGGGAAGCAGGCTCCCCGCTGAGCAGAGAGCCCGATGCGGGGCTCGATCCCAGGACCCTGAGATCATGACCTGAGCCGAAGGCAGCGGCTT
The DNA here is from genome assembly GCF_011764305.1 of Mustela putorius furo. Taxonomy (NCBI): domain Eukaryota; kingdom Metazoa; phylum Chordata; class Mammalia; order Carnivora; family Mustelidae; genus Mustela; species Mustela putorius. Next base: position 28,985,172 of record NW_025421987.1, read on the forward strand.
AACCCACTGAGCCACCCAGGCGCCCTATAATCATTACTTTTAAAAAAACATTGTATATAATCATTGCTTTTTCAAGACTTAGGTTAATTTGAGGTATCTTTGGAATGTGACTTTCAGATTTTGGTAGAAGACGAAATAGGTACTAAATGCCAACAAATCCTTATCTGAAAAAAATATGTGTATATATAATACTTAATACAGGTAGTAAGAAGCAAAGATTTTATGACAAATAAGATTTTGTGGCAAATAAAAAGCTATATAAGGAGAGAACTGTTAATGATTCTTAAGAATTTTTTTTTTTTTTTTTTTTTTTTGAGGGAGAGAGCAGCGTGAGGGGATGAAGAAAAGGGAGAGAGAGAATTCTAAGCAGACTCCCCACGGAACACAGAGCCCCCTTGGGACTTAATCTCACAACCCCAAAATCATGACCTGAGCAGAAATCAAGTCAGATGCTTTAACTGACGGGGCCACCCAGGCACCACAATTGTTAAGAACTTTTAATGCTGATTTTATTATGCTGAGTATGAAGGTGTTTTGAGGAAATGACACATCAGATCATGTTGATGTTAACCCACAAAGAAGGTGTGAAAGACAGCAATGGTTAAAAAATACAAAATTTTAAAAAGTAAATAAAATCATTGAATTTCATAAAATATTAAGGTATGAAGCCAGATTTATCCAATGTATAGTCTACCTCAAATCTTTGTGACTCAGTGAAATCAAACAGAGATGAATTATTTGATTAGATTGACTTATGCAGGTAAAAATAACATAATTACTGACTGTCAGGTTTTACCAACAACACTATGAGGTATATGTTACTAACCACAGAGAAGGGTTAAGTAACTCGTCTGAGATCACACAGCCAGTAAGTGATAGAACTGAGACAGCACAAACTGACTTCACACTATGTATTCCCAACTGCTACACTGTGTTCCCACTCCAGGAATTTTGTGAATTCTGCAGACATGGTAGGACTAAAGTGTTAAGATGCTAGCTGGATTTATGCATGCTACAGTGGTCTCCATATTAGCAAAATTACCTTTGAGAGATACAGACTCAGCTATTTTTCCCTATCCACGATACACGTAAACGCGGATACGCACACAGATAAACACGTTATCAGCTTGTAAGGTAATTCTCCAGTGTAATAATACTATCTCAGAATTGTAAAGATCTACAAGTAATTTGAAAAAGCTCACATTAATGTATTTATGTCAAGAACCCCAAGGGTCTGAAAAAGCACCCTACTTACAAGCTAAGGGTTAGCCTACCATAGACTCATGAATGCTCGAAAGAGATGATTTCTGTGTTAGAGACAAAGGCCTTGGTTATTCTTGGCTAAACAGGCAGCATAGGCTTCATGTTTACATTGATACCCTTCCCCCCTACCAGATCGCAAGGGAATCACTCAGACACAGATCTAGGTAGATGCTGTGCACACAGTGTTTTTGTATCACAGCTGAGAAATCCCAGTCTTTAAAGGGGCTGCAAGCAAACCAGCCCAACACTTGCCTGGAGGGCCACCTCACTGTGTTTTATTACTGTTCTTAGAGTGGGCAGCAAAGAAAACTCCCTGCTGCCCAGGAGGGTGACACCATCTATATCTTCCAAGGCTGCTTTTCACTGTCAAAAAGAATGTCTTAAAAGACATTTTGGAAAAGATATCTGGGATAAAAGTTATTAGTAACTCTGCTGACAAGATATGCACATTCACATAGAGACCCATAGAGCACTGTCTCCTGGCCATATATTCTTTTCCATAATCCTTGCTGTCTCATTTGACACAAATTCTGTGAGATTTATAGGGTAAATCTCAATCTTATATTTTCTATTTTATAGATTTTTCTAATTATAAAATGATTCTATTGACTAGATAAGACTGATATAGCTTCTGTAACCTAAAAATAATTTAGTTGATGAAGTATGTTGGTATTTGAAAAAAAATCCCAAATAGACAAATTGATATTGAAGGATAATAATTCTTATAAAATAAAGGATTAATGTAAAAGGGTTTCCCCCCCAAATACTATTTTATATTCTTGGCTTATTTTTTTATTAGCTATTTGACCAGGGGCAAAGGAGATAGGGTCAGGGTATGTATTGGTAATCACTGACAATTGAAGGAGGAATAGAAATAAAAATAATATACTTCGTAATTTACATTATTAATCAATAGAAAAAGAAATAGAAAATTGATCTGAATTGATACCCTATGGAGGACTACACCTTTTATGTTAAGCAATGTAAGCCTGTATAGAAATACCATTACATGCATAATGCACTTAGCTGCCCAGGTTCCAGCGTGTATAACTTCTAAGTGCACTCAATTCTGAGACCAAGACATCCTTTAATAATTGGACGAGTTTAAACCCTAATGAATGTGTTCTACTCCAGGAATTTCAAAGTAATTTGCCTACTATTATGAGGCTCTTTAATTTAGACAAGGCAGGTTAGATTTCAGCCCACTTTGATGAACAAAATTAAGCGACAGAAAGTTGGTTATTTGTCTATCATTAATGAACAAAGAAGAGATATGAATGTGGTGTCATGTAGGGGGTGTGTGAGGGCTGGAGATAGGATGGCTCTCATTTTCTGTCTTAGCTCCTACACGAAGTGATAAAAAAACAAAACAAAACAAGGAAGCCAGAGGAAGTCTCTGCCAGCTTGAAGTGAATTAAAGCAAGCAGCCAAAGGGCAGTGAATAGTGTTGATCATTTACTCAGAAGTACTCTTTGGGTCTGTGGCTATTTCAACACCAAATGAGATTATTGTTTCTCATTTTAGGAAGCCTTTCCATTATTATTGATGACCGACACAAGCAGAAAAATGGCCACGATTGTACAACATCCAAAATATATTTGCAGTAAATTCTGGAAGATTTGGCCTCATCCATCAATTGAATAGGTTGTCCTAAATACAAAAGATCATTCAGCTCACAGCATCTGTGTAGTTGTTGACAAGCTATCATTGTTCAGTGGGACATTTAAACCTTGTCCTTCAGCAAAGTGAAATAAGGGAAACATTCTCATCAAAAGTCAAAATCTAAAAAGCAAAATTTGACTGTCAAATGGTCAAGTATGTTAAAGGTGAAAAATAAAGCTGCTCAAACACTTAGGTCTTTTTTTAGACTCTTGTTTCCCTGGTGCATGGAGTCTGAGGCATGGCTCCTTTTCAGTCACGTTTCATAATTCTTTGTTCACCTACACATAAGCTCTGGACGAATAACAGTAAGGTCATGTTAACAAATTTATACACATTTCTAATCACTGCGTGGTTATTAGTTTGGGGTCTATTTTAATGACTAGATCTTTAAACCTTGTGTTGCTTTTTACCAATTCCCAGCTCAGAGATATGTTACAGAATGAATGCGAATTCAGGATGAAAGATCAATATGAACTTAATTCAATTCAATGCTGAAGATACTTTATTAATTATTCTTTTTATAGGATTTAGCAGACCCACACCTATAATAATTGCAAAAAATAGTAGCAAAGATGATATAAGTAATATATTTTGTCATTCAGGTAAGTCCTAGTAGAAATGTATCATCTAAAATTTTGGTTAAATATTGCCTTTACTTGGGGGTAAGGTAGGGTTGTCAGATAAAATGTGAGATGACTAGTTAAATTTAGATTTCAAATAAAAGATTATTTTCTTTTCAGTATGTGTATGTTCAAAATATTGCATAGGACAGACTTAATTCTAAAATAGTCTTTTGGTCTAAAATTCAAATTAAACTATCAAAATCTCTTGTTTCCTCCTAAATCTGGCAACTCTAGAGTGAGGGAAAGTCAGTGTTTGAAAATAGGAAGATTCTATTGAAGTCTCAAATAGAAAAGGTGAGGACATAGCTGTTAAGGCAGCAAGGCAGCTCTGGTAAGGTTTTTCTTATCCGTCCCGTTTATCAAACAAACAAGATACCAGTACCATTTGTCCTCATCACAGTCCTGGCCCATTCTTTGAAGTCCTCTGTTTTTTTTTTTTTTTTTTCCCCTAACACTTCAAAAGTCAATTCATCACTCTGCTTGGAGATTTAGTTTTCCCCAAGTATCAGGCAGCCGCGAGATGGCAGCATCAGCCCATCATACCCCACCCCCTCCCCAGCAACCCGAAGCCAATTTTTTGTACCTTGTCCTCTTTCTCTTAGCAGGTTTCAGCTTGTCACTTTTCTTCTTCCTCTTTGTTTTCTATTTTTACTTTTATTCAAATGCCAGAAAAACCAGCTGGTTGAAGAAGTCATGTGGTGCTCCACACGTTTGTCGCAGGGGGTGCTGTGACTGAAAAGTTTAACTGATTTTCTAGGCTGCCGGGCTGAATATCAGGCAGGAGGGCAAAGGGACACATGCTTTGAAAGCTGCGGCTGGGTTGATGAGGACACAGAGTTTGACTGTACTCCGCTAAGCCCTGGACACAAGGCCGGTCCTCCTGCATGTGGGAATCTCTCTCGGCTTCTGGCAAAGATAGCCAGGAACAAGGAAGTGGGGTCGGGAGCTCAGGTGAAACTTCCCCAAAACTGGGGTTCGATTTTTAGTGGCAGTGATGTATTCTTTTTTTCAGGAAATGAAGTTTATGTTGACAGAAATAAAGTCATTGAATTGCCAAGCTGTATACACAGAGGTGTCAGGAATTGATCTTGAATTTGTAGAGTGAGTTGAGTACTCAAGAGGTTTGTTTTTTTTTTTTTTTTAAGTTGTGCAAAAGGAGAACTTCACCATTTTGTTAAAGAAAGAATCTCTTAAGATTCTTGCTCCAAGGAAAAAGAGAGTTGGAGAATACTGTGAAGAAAATGGCTTAAGTGAGTTTGAATTCCATTCTTGTCCTTACTAGGCACACATTATCCACATAGTGAAAAACACTCCTCACACTGAAATTTGTACCTCCCAATCTCTGCGTCTCGTCCCTATTCTTGTGCTGGCCCCCAGCCACTGTGGTACCCAGTAGGATCTGTAGGAGATGTCTGTGCAAAGGTTTTGCTGTTGATATTGACTAATACTGCTGTCTCAGAATCCACACATTAGTTCTTTCCAGGGATATAACATTTTTCATTTGACTATTCCAGGTTAGAAACATAGTTTAAACATAGTTTATCCTATTTGTACTACTTCATTGTTCTTCATGTTTGTCAACATAAAATTAGGTATGATATATATATTAAGCTGGATATTTCTCTTTATACTTCTTTGATTTAGTGGAGAAAATCAAGTACAAGACTCCTTTAACATGTTTGACATAGAACTCTTGAATTCTTTTTTGGCTTACAAACGGTAATACTAAGGGAGTCTTCTCTGAGCACAATGGACTTGATCTTTGCCACCACCAGCAACCAGCTGTTGAGCAATGAATGAGACTGAGTAAAGGGGAGAGCCTGGTACAGAGCTCTGCAACTTGCTATGTTGGCCCAGCCTCCCATTTCCTTTTAATCAGTTCTGGACGCTTCCTGGAGAAGAGTAGAGAGCTTAAGGTTATCATGAGAATCTTTAACCCACTAGATAGCTCCTGAATCTAGGAATAGGTCAGTTGGCTGTTTCTTCTTGCCCTGGAATGTTTAAAACAGGTAATTCTATATATAAAATTCTATTTTGTATATATATATATATATATATATATTATATATATATATCTCCATAAATTATTTATTTTCTTCTGTTCTGGTAGTTATAAGCAAATGGTTTTTCTTAAAGGAGTTTTTAATACCATATATAAAGAGATTGCCAAATAAACAAATACAGATTACTTTTCAATAACATTTTCCAATAACATTAGGATATTCATTCATTCACTCATTCATATTTTATTTATTTGACAAATATTTGTTGCATATCATGGTCACAGGGAAACAAAACAAAAAGATCAATCTGGATATTGCTCCAGCCTTCATGGAACTTAAAGTACATAGGATCATAGGATGGTTTATTTTAATGGGAAATATATATATATATATATATATATATATATATACACTGTAATATAGTGGAACAAGGAAAACTAACATTCAATGAGTACCTCCTTTTAAAGGCATATGTTATCTCATTTCTCACCTCTAGCTGTAGAATACCATCTTATGTCATGAACACATTGACACTCATATATACCACTTTTTAAAAAAATATTTGAGAGAGAGAAAGAGTGATAGAGGCAGAGCATAAGCAGGGGAGAGGAGGCAGAGGGAGAGGCACAAGGAGAAACAGACTCCCCCACTTAGCAGGGAGTCCAATGTGGGGCTCAATGCTAGGACCTTGAGATCATGACTTGAGCCACCCAGGTGCCCCATGTTTACTACATTTAAACAATTATTTATAAAATTTATCTGGTAGGAAAAGGTCAGTTTATCTCCTAATTATAAACTCTATTCAAACACTTATTCAACAACAAACATTTGCTGAAAAACTATTTACTGCCAGATGTGATATAGTGGGTAGTCTGGTAAATAAGTAGTTGTAACAATTTTGTTTGTTTAAGATTTTATTTATTTGTCTGAGACAGAGAGAGAGAGAACAAGCAGGGAGTGCTGAAGGCAGAGGGAAAAGCAGGGATCCCCACTGAGCAAGGATCCCAGGACTACCTGATCTGAAGGCAGACATTTAACCAACTGACCCACCCAGGCACCCCAGTTGTAACAATTCTAAATTAGAACTATGAATTTACTGTTTAAATATTAATTAGAACCAGTCATCTTGGCAAAGAAGAGACATTCTTTCTTCTGTGGATACAGGATTCTTGGATCTGTATTTCCTAAATGAGTGAGGCCTGCTCTACAGGATGGGGAAAGTCTGTGTGCAGAGGAAGGGGGACAGCTATGCCACCTGTACCCAGGTCTCCAAGAGAGCTGCAGAACATGGGTCTTATGCCCAAGATAAAATCTGTCTTCTACCCCATTTCATAATAACTGTAATATGAAAACTGAAGGTGGGGTTTATATAGATAAATAGGTATTTGCACACTCCTTTCTCTAAATGTTGGAAAATTATGTTTGCTAAAACGATTTGATTAGAAAATAGTAATTGTAGTTTTTTTTAAAGATTTTATTTATTTGTCAGAGAGAGAGAGAGAGCACAAGCAGGGGGAATAGCAGGCAGAGGGAGAAGTGGGCTCTGAACTGAGGAAGGATCCTGAAGTGGGATCATGACCTAAACCGAATCAGACGCTTAACTGACTGAGCCACCCAAGCATCCCGAAAGTAATAATTGTTACTTTGACATTCAAAATAATATCTGGTGGGCTAGCAGATATCTACCCATTTGCTTCTATTGAGTCTCCCTCTCCCTTCCTCTCTAAAAATTCTGGAAGTTGATCACTAAGCATATTAGAAAACCTTTCTCCTGGGATTGGAGAAGTAATGAAGCATCATCATACACTGTCCTTTGCCTAGCCAAGGGTGGTGGAGAAAAGTTCTCACAAGGGTGTGGGCATAAGCTGCCTTTTCAAAATTCATCTAAAATGACAGTGGACAATTTTCTGTAGACAAAGCATGATAGGACCACAGCTTTGATGGTTTTCTGAAATCCTATGGATTAAAACTTCAGAAAACTTTGCCCCTATTTCATCCCAAAACTTGCGCCTGTAAACTCAATACAGCTAAATATAAATGGAAATGTAGATGGAAATTTTTTTACCCCTTTAACATAAAATGCCTTTCATTTGATTTCTCTTCATGGCTGCCAAGTTGAGTAGATAGATAGATATACTGCAGCTTGTGGTTTCTGGATTTTGTTGCAAATGTTGGAGCAAGGGGTTGATACATGTAGCAATGGCAACAGCTGCTTTAAAAAAAAAAAGCATAAAAGGGAATGAAATGATTTAAAATAAACAGTAGTTACATTTATGATATACGTACTGCCTGGGTATTTTTAATTTTCCTTGCCTTGGCTAAAAATGAAACACTCATACAGATAGCAGTAAAATAACTATATTCCAAATTCAAGTGTTCATGCCTCAAAAGTATGAGCCTTCTTTAAACCTTTTTAAAATTTTTATTTCATCTTTTTTCATTGCATTAGGCTTAATTTTCCTGTAAATGTTATCATATTTACTTAAATTTTGAAAACGTGACAATTTTACAGCAAATTTTAAGGTTGACTCTATTTATGAAGTAGATAATATCAATAAAAAATTGCTAAGTATTTATTTTGCTCTTCAATTACCTAATTACCTACCTCTTATTTTCAACAGTTAGTAATGTCATGAGTCATATAATAGGTGACATCTGAAATGGCATTTTCTTTTACTTCTCGAACTTTCAAGATGGATCTTTGAGTGATCTCCCTATAAATACGAGTAACTTTTTTCCAAGGATGGTTTCTCTAACTTTCTCTAACTTTGAGATTGGCAAAAACAACATTGTTCTTTAGCACCTTTTTTTTCCCTTAAAGATTTTATTTATTTATTTATTTATTAAGATTTATTTATTTATTTTTGATAAACATATAACGTATTTTTATCCCCAGGGGTACAGGTCTGTGAATCACCACGTTTACACATTTCACAGCACCCATCATAGCACATACCCTCCCTAATGTCCATATCCCCACCACCCTCTCCCGTCCCCCCTCCCCCCAGTAACCCTCAGTCTGTTTTGTGAGATTAAGAGTCACTTATGGTTTGTCTCCCTCCCAATCCCATCTTCTTTCACTTTTTCTTTTCCTACCCCCAAATCCCCCCACATAGCAGCTCCACTTCTTCATATCGGGAGATCATATGATAGTTGTCTTTCTCTGATTCACTTATTTCGCTAAGCATAATACCCTCTAGTTCCATCCATGTCGTTGCAAATGGCAAGATTTCATTTCTTTTGATGGCTGCATTATATATATATATATATATATATATATATATATATATATATATACCACATCTTCTTTATCCATTCATCTATTAATGGACATCTAGGTTCTTTCCATAGTTTGGCTATTGTGGACATTGCTGCTATAAACATTTGGGTGCATGTGCCCCTTCGGAGCACCACATTTGTATCTTTAGGATATATACCCAGTAGTGCAATCGCTGGGTCATAGGGTAGTTCTATTTTCAGTTTTTTGAGGAACCTCCACACTGTTTTCCAGAGTGTTTGCATCAGCTTGCATTCCCACCAACAGTGTAGGAGGGTTCCCCTCTCTCCACATCCTCGCCAGCATCTGTCATTTCTTGACTTGTTAATTTTAGCCATTCTGACTGGTGTGAGGTGGTATCTCATTGTGCTTTTGATGTGTATTTCCCTGTTGCCGAGTGATGTGGAGCATTTTTTCATGTGTTTGTTGGCCATCTGGATGTCTTCTTTGAAGAAATGTCTGGTCATGTCCTCTGCCCATTTCTTGATTGGATTATTTGTTCTTTGGGTATTGAGTTTGGTACGTTCTTTATAGATTTTGGATACTAGCCCTTAATCTAATATGTCGTTTGCAAATATTTCCCATTCTGTCAGTTGTCTTTTGGTTTTGTTAACTGTTTCCTTTGCTGTGCAAAAGCTTTTGATCTTGATGAAATCCCAATAGTTCATTTTTGCCCTTGGTTCTGTTCTCTTTGGCGATGTTCCTAGGAAGAAGTTGCTGCAGTTGAGGTCAAAGAGGTTGCTACCTGTGTTCTCCTCAAGGATTTTGATGGATTCCTTTCTCACGTTGAGGTCCTTCATCCGTTTTGAGTCTATTTATGTGTGTGGTGTAAGGAAATAGTCCAATTTCATTTTTCTGCATGTGGCTGTCCAATTCTCCCAGCACCATTTGTTGAAAAGGCTGTCTTTTTCCGTTGGGTATTCTTTTCTGCTTTGTTGAAGATTAACCACAGAGTTGAAGGTCCATTTCTGGGCTCTCTATTCTGTTCCATAGATCTATGTGTCTGTTTTTGTGCCAGTACCATACTGTCTTGATGATGATAGCTTTGTAATAGAGCTTGAATTCTGGAATTGTGATGCCACCAACTTTGGCTTTCTTTTTCAATATTCCTTTGGCTATTTGAGGTCTTTTCTAGTTCCATATAAATTTTTTTTTTAAAGACTTTTTCTTCATTTATCCGACAGAGATCACAAGCAGGCAGAGAGGCAGGCAGAGAGAGAGGAGGAAGCAGGCTCCCTGCAGAGCAGAAAGCCCAATGTGGGGCTCGATCCCAGGATCCTGGGATCATGACCTGAGCCGAAGGCAGAGGCCCAACCCACTGAGCCACCCAGGTGCCCCTAGGATTGTTTGTTCTATTTCTTTGAAAAAAAATGGATGGTATTTTGATAGGGATTGCATTAAATGTGTAAATTGTTTTAGGTAGAACAGACATTTTCACAATATTTGTTCTTCCAGTCCAGAAGCATGGAACATTTTTTCATTTCTTTGTGTCTTCCTCAATTTCTTTCATGAGTACTTTATAGTTTTCTGAGTATAGATTCTTTGCCTCTTTGGTTAGGTTTATTCCTAGGTATCTTATGGTTTTGGGTGCAATTATAAATTTGACTGACTCTTTAATTTCTCTTTCTTCTGTCTTGTTGTTAGTGTAAAGAAATGCAACTGATTTCTGTGCATTGACTTTATATCCTGACACTTTACTGAATTCCTGTACAAGTTCTAGCAGTTTCGGAGTGGAGCCTTTTGGGTTTTCTACATATAGTATCATATCATCTGCAAAGAGTATCATATCATCTGCAAAGAAAATCTTCTTTGCTGATTTGGATGCCTTTAATTTCTTTTTGTTGTCTGATTGCTGAAGCTAGGACTTCTAGTACTATGTTGAACAGCAGTGGTGATAACGGACATCCTTGTCGTGTTCCTGAACTTAGCAGAAAGCTTTCATTTATTTATTTATTTGACAGAGAGAAAGGTCACAAATAGGCAGAGAGGCAGACAGAGAGAGGGGGGAATCAGGCTCCCCGTTGAGCAGAGGGCCCAATGCGGGCCTCGATCCCAGGATCCTGAGATCATGACCTGAGCCGAAGGCAGAGGCTTAAACCACTGAGCCACCCAGGCACCCTCTTTAGTATCTTTTTAAAATGAGTGTTTTCTGGTCACATTGCTTACAAAATAAGAGACCATGAAAACCAGAATAGATGATTAAAGACCATGTGGTCCAAATATTGGACTGGAGACATGGAAGGCCTTTCCCCATCTCTTTGAACCAAAGCAAAGTGAGAGAGGAAGCCAGAATTAGAAACAAAATCCCAAGTTTCAGTGACCAATGAGCTTTTTACATTAAAAACAAAACAAAACAAAAAACTGTGTTCTCAGGGCCTGATATTAACCAAAAGATACTACTTCTTCCTAAGATTTTACTCACACATACACATGTGTGGCCTTGAGCACTCAGAAAAAATAGAACCGGTTCTTAGATTTTAGGTCTTAATTATCCCACTCATTTTTCACCTTCTCCCTGGGAGACAAGTTAGATTACTGCTTCTGTATTACTGACAAGGAAATTGAGGTACAAAGAGAGGAGGTAAGAAGCACAATAAGACACTTCAAATTCTGATTGAGGAAAAGGTTTTGTTTCAAAAGGTCTTTTGTAAATCTATTGTTTGCAACTCAGAATTCATTTTCCCATAAAAAGTCAAGTCATGCATAATGGTTGAGTGTCTATTAAGAAAACATCTAGAATATCTATTTAATATACCTTTTATCCAGAATGCAGCTCTAAGTGAAGATTGGTATAGAGTATATGCATGTCATTTTTAATGACACTTCTATGGGGAAAATAGATTAAATTCATCATGGGAAATTGGGATGCACAGAATATCACTTACAGGGCTAACTTACTTTCTCTAGTTCAAAGAGATGGGGGAAGTCCCTCATTGTCTCCAGCTATAAAGACTGGCTAGCCTCACAATAATGGAGGTTTGGACCACATGGTCTTTAATCATCTATTCTGGTTTTCATAGTCTCTTATTTTGTGAACAATATGATCAGAAAACATTCATTTTATATAGTCATTAATGTAATACTTGTTACATACTTGTTACATACTTGTTACATACTAGGGTATATTTATTCTTTTCTTCCATCTCATTTTTTCTTATATCTTTTCCTAAACTTTTGTCAGTAAAGAAAAAAGAAGTGGCCTTTATCAGGTGTCTTGGTTATCAGGTGTCTTTATCAATATGTCTTGCCTCCCAACACATTCAGAGCCAAGGAAAGCAGAGGAAGAAGGAATGGTTGGGTGTTTTAGGTTGGGATGAGTAGAAAGATTATGCTACTTGTACTTTGAAGGTTTATCCAGATTTTAAAAGAGGTGAAACTTATACATTGTGGTTGGCTCTCTTTTTTAAAATAATTGAATTTATGAACGGAAACCTAGGTCAAAAAGTAAATAAAATTATTTAAGATGAGAACAGAAATAAACCAAATTAAAGATTTTCAAAAGCTTAGACATACCACAAACATCACGAACTCCCAAACAACCTAACATTTTTCTTAATTAATTCTCTGCCACAAGTTTTTAATCCTTTTCCCCCACATATTTTGGCTGCCTTCTCTTTGGCATTTTATATGTCCATGATTTAATAATATCACTTCTCTATCTATAGAAGGACAATTTACTCTTTCTTCTATCATGATTAATTTTTATTGATATTGGGGTACATAAATATGTAATTTCACATACAGGTATGTTTATAGTTTATAATGTTATTACAGGTTTGTGATCTCAAAGGAACATATGGAAATACATTCTATTTTATGTGATTCTCATTAAAAAAGTGTTATACATTTATACTTGTATATGATGCACTTAAATATATTTCTGATAGGATGAAACTTCCATTTTGACTAGGTATTAATGAGAACTGAATCCTCTTTTTATACTTTTACTCTCCAATGACTGCAAGAATTTCCCATAGATTGGCTTCTGACACATCACCTTTCAAACCTTCTTTCTTCCCTACTTACCACTTATTCCTGGTGCAGGGCACTGGGGGAAACATTCCTATAGCTCTATGTCAAGATGCAAGGGAATCAATATAGGAGGTAATAGGAGTATTCCCAGAATACTCCTAAACTGGGGTAGCTAGCAACAACTTAATAAGAATTGAAAGGACTATGAAATCACAAAAATATATTACACTAGATACACTGAATATGCACCCAAAATTCTCTTTCACTGGATTTTCACAGTGTCATGGCTCTCCAAACTCTCCCAACAGGAGGGAAATTCAGAGTGGAAAGAACTAGCTGTGCTAATGGACTCTGGTTAAAATACCCTAGTTTTGTAGGGCTCACGGTGACATCTGACCACAATTGTTAATGACCTGTTCACATGAGGAGTCTTAAAGCTGAAGCATTAGTAGTAGCTTGATGGTAAATCTACCTCAACATACTTTCTCTTCTTTTTGTCACTGTTCTCCAGACTCTTAACTCATGGCCTATAGAAGGGGATCGGTTTGCTCTTTCTCAGTAGAGGATTCATTTCTCATTAATACTTGGTCAAAATAGAAATTCAATCTAGTCAGGAATATATTTAATAATGCCTTTATCCATACCATAAATGATATGCAGTTTATTTTAGACTTAACACAGACTAGATTTAATATGGACTGATAAAAAATAGTGAAATTTTTTGTGGCTTTTTTACCTTTATTTTATTTTACTAAGATTTTATTCATTTGAGACTGAGAGACACAGAAAGAGAGCATGAGAAGGGAGAGAGGCAGAGGGGAAAGGAGAGAGGCAGAGGGAGAGGGAGAGGCAGACTCCCTGCTGAGTTTGGAACCTGATTTGATTTGGGGCTCCCTCCCAGGACTTTGAGATCATGACTTGAGCCAAAGGCAGATGTACAATCATTTGAGCCACCCAGGAGCCCCTTTATTTTTATTTTTAAAGATAGTTTCTTAGAGTGGTTTTAAGTTCACAATGAATTTGAGAGGGTACAGAGCTTTTTTATGTACCTTTGCCCACCCCCCTCCGTCCCCGGCCCAACATGTTCACCTTCCAACTTTTCTTAAGGAATTAGAAAATCCTGACCCTAGGTGGTTAAAAAAATTCAGAACAAACTATTTTCTCATTTCTTTTCTCCTTCCTTCCTTCTCCTGTCTTTTTTCCTTTCCTCATTCCTTCCTTCCCTCCTTCCTACTACTTTTTTCCTTATTTCTCATTTATTAAGAACCTCAGAAATCTACAGTCAGTTTAATCATAATCTTTAGTTCATTACACACCATCATCTTTCTTGCATGCATTATCTTCTTTTTATATTAAATATCTTTTCTTGTTTTTAAGTAACATAATGAGTATTCAACTGAATATATTAAAAGAACAATTAATTCACAAAAACTGTGTTTCTCCACTATCTCTCAGCTTCCTTTTTTTTTTTAAATTCACATATAATGTATTATTTGCCCCAGGGGTATAAGTCTGTGAATCATCAGGCTTACACATTTCATAGCACTCACCAACACACATACCCTCCCCAATGTCCATAACCTAGCCACCCTGTCCCTATCCCCACTCCCCAGCAACACTCAGTTTGTTTCATGAATTTAATGGTCTCTTATGGTTTGTGTCCCTCCCAATCTCATCTTGTTAAATTTTTTTTCCTCCATACCCCCCATGACCCCCGACCTTGCCTCTCAAATTTTTAATATCAGAGACATCATATGATAACTGTCTTTCTCTGATTGACTTATTTCTCTTAGCATAATACCCTCTAGTTCCATCCACGTTGTTGCAAAAGGCAAGGTTTCAGGTTGTTTGATGGCTGCATAGTATTCCATTGCATATATATACTTTCCATGGTTTGGCTATTGTGGACATTGCTGCTATAAACATTTGGGTGCATGTGTCCATCTGGTCCACTATATTTGTATCTTTAGAGTAAATACCCAGTAGTGCAATTGTTGGGTCGTAGGGTAGCTCTATTTTCTTTTCTTTTCTTTTCTTTTTCTTTTCATATTTTATTTATTTATTTGACAGAGACCACAAGTAGGCAGAGAGGCAGGCAGAGAGAGAGGAGGAAGAAGGCTCTCTGCTGAGCAGAGAGCCCAATGTGGGGCTTGATCCCAGGACCCTGGGACCATGACCTGAGCCAAAGGCAGAGGCTTTAACCCTGGTAGCTCTATTTCAACTTTTTGAGGAACCTCCATAGTGTTTTTCAGAGTGGCTGCACCAGCTTGCATTCCCACCAACAGTGTAGGAGGGCTCCCCTTTCTCCATATCCTTGCCAACACCTGTTGTTTTCTGACTTGTTAATTTTAGCCATTCTGAGGGGTGTGAGGTGGTATCTCACTGTGGTTTTGATTTGTATTTCCCTGATGGTGAATGATTTCGAACACTTTTTCATGTGTTTGTTGGCCATTTGGATGTCTTCTTTGCAGAAATGTCTGTTCATGTCTTCTGCCCATTTCTTGATTGGATTATTTGTTCTTTGGGTATTGAGTTTCGTAAGTTCTTTATAGATTTTGGATATTAATTAGCCCTTTATCTGATAATGTCATTTGCAAATATCTTCTCCCATTCTGTCAGTTGTCTTTTGGTTTTGTTGATTGTTTCCTTTGCTGCGCAAAAGATTTATATCTTGTTGAAGTTCCAATAGTCCATTTTTGCCCTTGCTTCCCTTGTCTTTGGTGAGGTATTTAGGAAGAAGTTGCTGCGGCTGAAGTCGAAGAGGTTGCTGCCTGTGTCCTCCTCAATATCCCTCAGCTTCCTCATAGAGATGACCACTATACTAAATTTTGTGTTCATCATTCTCTTGAACATCTTTACATGACTAAAGGACATATTGTTTTCAAATATCATAAAAGGACCATAGTTTGTTATCATTTGTTTGTAAAGATAATCTCAACTTGTTTATAAGACAATTTGCAACCATCACATTCATATCTGCAATATATAAAGAGATCTTTTAATGTATTTCTCCTTAATGTCTTCTCCTTCAAGACATGATATTGATAATCTTCTTAATTTTAGCCAATGAATAGGGGGAAGTGGTATCTTATTGTGTTTCTAACTTTCCTAATTAAAAGTGTAATTATTTCTTTGTGTATTTTTTGGCCAAATGAACTTCATTTGTTTTGTCCATGTTTTTATTTTTTAAAAAGATTTGTAGGAGTTCTTTTTATGTTCGTAATATTAATCCTTTCACAGTTAAATGTAGTATAAAGAGTGTACCTTGTTTTTTCCCTTTCCTTTTGAAATATATCTTTTAATTAATGGGATTTATTAATTAGTATACATATAATGTTCAACTTTTTTCTGGTCAGTAACTTTTGTGCATTGTCAATAAAATTTTCTTACACCAATATCAGTAAAAAGTATTTAGTTTAAAAAGATTAATGCAGGGGCGCCTGGGTGGCTCAGTGGGTTAAAGCCTCTGCTTTCGGCTCAGGTCATGATCCCAGGGTCCTGGAATCGAGCCCCGCAGCATTCGCCTCTCTGCTCAGCAGGGAGCCTGCTTCCTCCTCTCTCTCTGCCTGCCTCTCTGCCTACTTGTGATCTCTGTCTGTCAAATAAATAAATAAATAAAATCTTAAAAAAAAAAAGATTAATGCAATTATAATATCAGTGTCAAGTGATCCTTGATAAGGTAATTTCCTTTGACATTCTTTCTGTTGTATGTGTTTACATGTGTTTTCTACCCACAATTGCCCTAATATGGACACTTTCTTATATCTAATTAGCGCATTTGCAGTTCTACTAAGTTCTGTTATTAATAGAATCCTAATGAATTATGTGGGCAGGTCACTTGATGTCGCCAATGTAGTTTTGGAAAAAAACTTGTTTTTCTTATTTATCACCTTAGAAGATAAGTTCTCAAGCTTCAGCATGCATTAAAATCACCCTGGTGTCTTGTTCAGCTAAAAATTGACGGCCCCACCCACAGGCTTTCAGATTCAGTAGATTTGGAATGAGACCCAAGGACTTGCATTTCCATCAAGTTCCCTGTTGAGGTTAACTCTGCTGGTCTGGGAACCTCACACTGAGAACAATTATCTTAGACTAACTTTGCTTGTATAGTCCTTATGAATTTCTGCTTTTATTCCTGTCCTTTCTGACCATTGCTTCACATCTTTGTTTTCTCAGCATGTGGAGGCAGTGAGGAGCGTTAAATTCTGCCTCTTTCAGAAGATGGAGAGTTAAAAGCTGAAATTTATCTCCTTGGGAATATAATTTAAATAACATTTAAAATAACAGGCAATCTATAGATCTCGCAGTGTAATAGTATGTAACACTCCTTGCTGGTTACAACAGCCTGGGTTTTTACTCTAACTATTTCACATACATTGTTGTATAAAATATAAAGGGGACTTGAGTTCTTTAGGGGAGGGTATGAAAAGGCAAGAGGGAATTCACAGTTAGTGTTTCCAGAGGGACAAGGCAAACATCTATTTTGGAATAACTATTTATAGGGGACTATCCATTTATAAAGCAGTTACTTAAGCTGGTTAAAAGTAATTTGTAGCTTTAGAGAATATTCTCAGGATTTTGGTTCTAGAAGCTTCCTGACCTTATTAGCTATGTCTATAATTTATTGGCTTTGGTTTCAGAAGAGGCTTGCTCTAACAGAATGTCGTGATTAATAAAATCTTCTTCAAACTCTGGCTGTTAGCTTTCCAATTGTATTTGCCAGTGAATGAAATTTATAGAATTTTAACCTCACAAGTGATAATTCAGATTCACAAATGCAGAGTTCCATCTACTTTTTTAAACAATGTTTGGTGGTTCATTGTGGACAACTTATTTTTCTTGTAAACTCTGTTGATCTGTTACAGTTGGTACATAACAAAGACAACCATGTTAACAAAGACAAATCCATTATTCATTTGTGCAGGAAAAATTAATTGAATGACACCCTGTGCCAAGTCTTCTGTTTGGCAATGGCAATAAAATAATAAGCAAGACTGATATATTCTCTCTTGCCCTGGTCTCATATTCTTGCAGGGAAGACAGATAAGTAAATAAACAGTAGCAATAAAACACTGTATGGTATGTAAAATGATAAACATATTCCAAGTAGGACTGATGGGATCTGGCAGTGAAGAGCTTCCAGAGTGCTTTGGCATAATGAGGAATGTGGCACATACACATATAACAGAAATGAGAGCCATCTCTTTTTAATCAGCTTAGATTAAAAAGTTGATACTCCTGGGGAACCTGGGTGGCTCAGTGGGTTAAGCGGCCTAATCTTAATTTCAGCTCAGGTCATCATCTTAACGTCCTTAGATCAAGCTCCATGTGGGGCCCAGTGAAACTGCTTGAAATTCCCTCTGCTCCTCCCTTCTCACTGTCCCCTCTAAAGAAAAAAAAGGAATAGTCCACATTCACATAAAAAAGAATGGGACAGAGGTTCTCAATTTAGCAGGAATTAGGCAATCATCCAACAGCTATAATAGAAATGAAAATTCAGAAAGACTTAATGATCTTCTAAAGTGAAGCATTTGACAAAACTTGTCTAAGAGAATTAGAAGGGCTATTGGGCCCCTTACCATTTTTTCCCCCAAAGAATCCATTTTGTCTACAGCAGTAATCAACTATTGAAAACCAGAGTAACAGTATCTTTGGCTTGTAAAAATAACTGGGGAATAGCAGTAGACCAACTGAGAGCACCCTATGAGGCTGCAATGCAAAGCTTCCTGCACTTGTAAGATAATAGGATGAAATTCCCCTTGACCACTTGTTGTGCAATATAAGGTCCCTTAAGAGATAAAATCCCCGGACAACCGTTCTTTATCAACTTTGACTTCTTCCCACCTTGCCTTCTGCCTTCACTTACTATTTTTTTTTTTTGAGAAATAAAATGCAAATACCTTAAATAGTCTTACAATAATTAATGCACTTCTATTTTTAAATGAACATCTGCAATTGCAGGAAGTACTCATAAAACTTCAGTCTTTTTTTGATCCAGCATCTTCTACTCTCATACTTGTCACTTCCCTTCAAGTCCCTTGTCAAAAAGGTGCCTGCATGACTGACATGAGAAGGTAAGAGAATGTTTTAAAAGGGAAGAAAGAAGAGGAAATGTAAATCTCTCCACTAATATCAACACACCTCCCCATGCCTGCAGCCTTCATAAATCAGGTTTGGCATTGAGGGTTGAAGGTGTACATACTACGTGAGAAGAAAGGGGTGAAGTTCCTGTCTGAGAACAGAAAGGTTCTGTTCCTGAACAGAAAACTCCCTCATCAGAAACTAATTTTTAAGTTTGGGTAGGGATAGCGGGTGCGAGGATCATCTCTCTCTCTTTGTATCTGGCATGTTTTCAGTGCTTTGAAGTGTTTAATATTACTATTTATAAAATTATTCTGAAAGTAATCAAATTCAGAGATAAATACAAACTATGGTATAGCCCTTGGGCTATCATTCTAACAAATCACAAGCAAGTAATCAAAATACCTTGTACAGATGCATACATCTTTAGATATTAAATTTAAATATGACTTCACATTTGTTTCCAGTTAGAAATGTGATTTTCTGGGAAAATCTGGGAAAAATATAAACATTGGTTTCCTAAAGATTATTTCATTTTACATTACATAATTGCCTCACTTATCTATCTTTCCACCATCTGAAAACCAAATGTCTAATCTTTTTCTACAAGTGTTCTGGGCTAGGTTTAGTTGCAAATGCATTTCATCATCTTGCACTGGAGGAGTTTCTCTGTACTTGAAGCTAAAGAAATTGAACCAGGGAGTTGCTAAGAACTTTCCAAAATATAGCAAATTAATGCTTTGCTCTCTACTCCTGGGGAGTTATATTTAGATCTTGATTGGCTAGTGATCAGGAGTGCAGGACATTTTTTCCAGGCTTAGTTTAATATATAGTGGTTGGTTTAGAGCTAGGCAATCAGAGATAAGGACAAGCTTTTTTCGACTGAGTGTGAGGTTGCAATAGAAAAACAAATGTGTTTTAGGTCCTGATCAATGGGTTCCACCAGTAAAGACAGAAGAACACATAGAGGATTTTTATACTGTGCGTGTACCTTGTATTTATAGGACATTGTTATTCCAAAATCTCAAACTTAAACATACTTATTGTCAGCTAAAGGAGGTTACTCTCCTGCCGAAGACATTAGGATGCTAACTATGTCTAACTAACACAAGGTCACTTACTACATTGATGTAAATATTGGGGGCATGGAATTATAACCTTTTTTTGGATCTTGCCATTTCAATCTCTCCACATCCTGACACTAGTACTTTCTTAATGAAAGAATTAGGAGGAGACCGAAGTGGAAATCAGATCTGGAATCTCTCCTGGATGGACCTAGAGATTTTAAGTGAACAGAGGTAAAAGGGAGTATCTTGGGGAGGGGGGGTCATTTTTTTTTTCTTTTTAAACCATGTAATCTATTAATCTATCTATTAGGATCAAAATATTTGATATGAAGAAAACATTCTTAGATAAACTCTAAATTTAATTGTATTATCAAATGTCTTTGAGCTGGAGCACTCTTTCTGGCTATTAGTCCTATTAGAGACTTTAGCTCAATACTCAATTTAAGATTGAAGTTTTATACCTATCCAAGGCCAAGTGCATAATAGTGATGCAATGTGAATTCTTTTGAGAAAAATATATAGAAAATTTAATAAGTTAATAGTATAGACTTCTTCATAACATCCCAATTATATCAACTTCTATGTAACAACACTTGAGAACACATAAATATTAAAAAATATACAAAATATCTTTGATTTGGTATTACTTTTGCTTCCTTTTTGTAACATATGAAATAATTCTGAGCGACATCAGTCTAAGTGCTTCTTTTCTGATGAATGTATGTTTTTGAAGGTGTGTTGAACTTCTAAGATAATAAGGCCGGAAGCAATATGTCTTGTTTTCATGATGTCTAGAATAACTTGCAAATCATAATGACACAGCCTGCCTTCTTATTTTTTTTAGCTCTGAAACTTGCAAAGGTGCCCAGAGGCTAATAAATGATGGGTGAATCTCATAAATGTAATAAATACATAATAACTAACTAAATAAATAATAGATATATAGCTTTTCTATTGACTTTCATGAGAGATACATGTGTATAGGAAGGGGAGGTACAGGTTGACAGTTTTTAAAGTGCTTTATAAAAGGATCCATTTAAATATAATATATTGCTATTATTCTAGAGGCAAATACTTCCCTATAAGTAAAGGGCCTGTCAGCATTTCTACTGGAAGCTTTCATTTTAAGGGTGTGTAACTCAACCCTAAATTGTGCTGTCAGCTGAAATGTGGTATATAAAGTTTCAGTGTCATTGCCATTTTTTTCAACATTTGGAATCACAAAACTCCTTTTTTTTTTTTGCACATGTAGACATTAATCTAAAGCAGAAGTCAGTAATTGCCAATAGTATCAAATTTTATTCCATCTGAATAAGATGATATTTCCTAAGAAATCAAGGCTGCCAACACTGAGGAGCGTCCGTAAATATATTTTTGTGATTCTGCTTTATGTCAGTGTTTTGGTCAAATATAATGTGTAGGTGGATGCTGTAATACTGGCTTCCAAGTCATTTGGAGGAAAATAATTATGCCTAGGGCACTGGAAAAATTTCAATTTTGAACTCGAGATGTGAAAGTATTAACAATCACGCCTACTGAGATGAACTATCTACCGGTGACATTTAAAACTAGCCTATTCATTTCTATTCTTTATGAGCTAGATGTCTATTTCAGGAATTTATGGCAAACATCTGATCCAAAAGTAGTTATGTTCTTGACAACAAAAAGTGATAAAGAAGCTGTAGAGAGCAATGAAAATTGATGGGGATAGAGAGTGATAAACAGCAAAAGAGACCCATTAAGGGCCAAATGATTGGTAAAGCCTGAGGAGAAGGGGAATGAGAGTAAATTGGAGTGCGGGTTGATCATTTCACAGGTGCAATCGGCCAGCTCCGTATCCACCACTATTTCTGCTTGGTTCTTGATGGAAATCTAAAGGTAACTTAGAGTTTAAGCTTGATGTCACTCTGCAGTTATAAGAGATAAAGAAGGACCATGATTTGTGCTTTAGGGAACTTAACATGATAAAGTCCTCAAATTTTAAGTTAAGTTCACAGAGGATTTTTTTTTTTTTTTGAAGTCAGGATTGAGCAAGATAAAAATGAGTAACAAGTGTGAAGTGTAAATTTCCTGGAGTGTGTGGCTTCTAATGAGTTCTGACTTTTAAAAGTATAGTATAATCTTCTCTTCAGATACTAGGGACTCATCTTTGGTCAGTTTTCATTTTCAACAAAAGACTCAAAACACAATACTTTGGTGTCTTAGAAGTTACATTTAAGACAATGCTTTCCCTTCCTCTGAGCAAATGAAAATAAAGACAATACTCTTTGGTTTGCTTGTCTTTATTTATTTATTTATTTATTTATTTAGAGAGAGAGAGAGGGAGAGCACAGGCAGACAGAGTGGCAGAGGGAGAAGCAGGCTGTCTACTGAACAAGGAGCCTGATGCGGGACTCTATCCCAGGACGCTGGGATCATGACTTGAGCCGAAGGCAGCCGCTTAAGGAGCTGAGCCACCCAGGCATACCTGCTTGTCTTTCTTATCACCACAGTGCAAGGATAAGCTGAGTGGAGAGGCTTCATCTTCTGTTTTCAGAAGCAAGTACAGGGAGTGCCAACTATCATCCTGGGTCTTTGGGGTATGTTAACCCATTTAATTATCTGTAAAACATCTATCGGCAGAAGAAACTCCTTCCCACTTATGTAGATGAGGAAGCTTAACCCCGAAAATTTCAAAGTTGCTTGCCAAGTTGACATACCTAGTACATTACCAGAGATAGGTCTTCCTGGCTTCAAAGCTCATTTTCTTTCTGTGAAAGCAAATTATATGCCATATTATATAGAAAGTGTCAACCTGATCTATTATTTTAGGGATTAGCAGTCCTCCTTAAAAATTCAAATATGTTGCTTTTTATTTCAGCAGTTATTTATTAGCATCTAATAGCAAATCTGTAGCATGTAAATGATTATAAAGCATCATCTGACTTGAGACTCAAGACATTTTATGGTTCCACATGGGAGGGTGTTAACTGTTGCAGGGCACACAGGTTATCTTCCTCTTGCTCCTCAACTCTTGGCACGTGCTGGGCCTGAAATGGGTTCTCAAAGAAGCTTCTCGATAGATTTCTATATCATCTGATAGTCTGCAAGAAGAAATGGATATTCAAATAGCTTCTTTTTTATCTACAGTGAAGTATTCGTTCTCTCCATTTTATTTTCCTGCAGGATGCTGAAGATGCCCGCCTTTTGTGTTGAAACTTGTTTGAATCAACTTGCCTATCACAGCAGAATGCTAATATCAGCTTCTCTTGCGCACTGGCTTCTGCATTAGCCTTGGTTACAGATACAGAACTCCTTCCCTTGGCCAAAGTGTTGAACAAAGAAGTGAGTATCAATGGACACGGCATCTTTTGCCTCAGGAGGAAAGTGGCTTTTGGCAGATGCAGAGTTAGAAGTGGTCCCTGGATCATGAAGTACCTGCACTAGCCCTCTACAAATCATCTCTTCAGTGGGGAGTCATAGAAATAGGAATGGCTATCAGAGTGGAGCCAGAAAAAGATAGGTGCCAAGTGTAGCAATTTAGGTCTAGATCGGGGATTATCAGTTTACAGTTTTTCCAACTGCCCCCTGGCTCCCCATTAACCTCTTGTCTGAGCAGGTCTTCCTTCACACCTTCTCTCCTACAGGTATCTACTAGAGGTGATGTATTTCCTCCTTAGAACTAGTCACAGGAGCGGGAGTTTAATTAACATTGATTACATTGATATATTGTTAATTATGAAGACATACTAGGAATCCAAATGTTTACTTAACCAGTAGAAAAATTTTCTCAGGTTCAAGTCAGGTTAAAAATAATGTTTACCTAACTGCTATTATTAAAGGAAGAAAATTGTAACCTTACTCAGTAGTTAAATTCTCATTTTAGAAGCTTGCTTATACTTCCCTTCTCCTTTTCCTCTTTTTCCCCAAAATCAGATAGAGAAATAATTTCAACAAACCTCATGTAAATTATACTTAATACAAAAATGAGGTTGCTTGAATTGGCATAGTATTTTTTAATGTTTTATGCTGAAGTTATTTTTAGAATGTTTCTAGTGTTTTATATTTTACCTATTTTAATTTATGATTGCTCCTGCGTGTGGGTAAATAAAAACCCTCCTGTAAGGTCCCCTGATTAACCAAATCCCTATAATCCAACAGTCTAACAGTAGCCAGAACTGATCTGGTGAAAGGGACCTTCAGAGATACTCTGCTGAAACCTGACACTTTAATGTTAGGCTGGAAATGGGAAAGGAGCAATGTCTTGGAGAAAAGGGGCAAAACGTGAGATGCATGGTTTTTGCTTCCCTGCTTTATTCTTTCATGTTATCATAGTGACAGAAGAAACTAAAGAAAGTAAAAGCGATGGTATGAAATGTTATTTTATAATATGTTAAAGAAGACAAGTGCCTTCTGGACTGAAAGTGAATGTAATATATACTAAGTTTCAGCTGGGAGCAATTTTTTTTCCCACGTAGACAGTTATAATAAGTCTGTTCTGGAAGCTTATGGGTTTTATAATGGAAATGCTGAACCAAACTTAACAGAGGCATCATGTGAAAGTGTGGCTATAATAACAGCTCAGAAACCTCTAGAACAAGAGGATGATGAGATCCTCAGTGAGTAGGAGGGAAAGACTGAGATGTACATTAGAAAAAAAATGCATGCCAAAAAAAGAACAAATATGTGTTTTCAGTATTGCAGGCCAACATTTTGAATTATTTGGGGGAGATGATTTGGGTGACTGTCTTTACAATGGAGTTAAATTGGTTTCTTATTTTAGCCACTGCACTGGTTTAGCTTCACTCTGTTCCATTCTAAAAATGCATCAGCATATCAGTCAGCTGCAGGGCACTTGACTCAGCGTGCGTGCGTGCGTGTGTGCTTGCTACGAGATTAGGGTAAGTGGATGGAAACTTGAAAGAACAGATTTTTAAAGTTTACTGATAGGTGGTCTGAAAAGCTAAGCAAGACAAACCAGAGCAAACTCCTGTGGGGGTAAAACTCTACCACTCTTCACAACATTATCCATATTTTAAATGAATCCATTTGGCCTTGGGTCTATTTGGGTATATTGCACTTTGAATGTTTACCCATAGCTATCTTAAACACTAAAATTTTATTGTTGGATTTCCTGCTTATTAAACCATCAAATAAAATAATGGCGCCTTAGCAGTGAAGACAATTAAAAACAGAATATAATGAAACTGAAAAGTATCGGAATCATCTTCTTTCTTATTAACTTGCACAACTGCACATGTGTGTCAGCAATCACAGATTAAAGAAGCAATTAGTCTGAACAGGGAAAACGTGAAGCTGATACTTAATACACCAACAGACTGTGAGCTTGAGAGCCTTGGTTTTTGGTATGGTTGCAAGCAGAATTGCAAAAATCTGTTCTATCATAGCCCATCATTCTAATCAAATTGAAAAAGCCAATACTGGTAAATTGCCTCCCTATGTCATAAATCCACATTTTTAGAGATTTATGGACCCTAGAGTTAACTGACATGATGATTTATATCATCCGTGATTAAAAGCTGAATGACTTTATTTGTCTTGATGTTGTTGCCAAGGAATTAGACTCCTAAAACAACAAAATGTCAAAGAGCAGCATTTAGTGCTTCTCTTCATGGATGACTTCTGTAGTGCTTAGGGACATGTTTAGGAGCTAGCGGAACTAAGATCAAAGGTAAATGTGGAATGTCAGTTATATTTACGGAAATAAAATTTATGGAATTATTTAATGCATGCAAATAGAGGAGGGAAATGAAAGCAATTTTCATACTAAATCCTACTTACTGTTCTTTCCTCTGCTTCAGTCTTTGGTTTCCCTTCTGATCCACCGACTCCTCACTTCGCCCCTCATCTACCACACACACCATACACACACACACGTACACGCGCGCACACACACACACACACACACACACAGATTTAATGAAAGCCTTGGGACTAGAAGTAAACAAAAATTAGGTTCTCCAAATACTTTCTCAGACTGCATGCTCATTTGCAATTAATTGTTCCAAAACGTCTTAAATATCTGAAAGCAATTCTAGCAGATAAAGTGAGTATCAGGCCGAACAGTTACTTGCACTGATGAACACAAGGATAAGTTTTCCTTCAGTTAAAACGAAGGAATGCACCAGTAGTTCTCAAGTATTCTTTCTGCTGACTGGTCATTAGACCCAGGGCAGAAACCATTGGCTTATTTTTTTAAGATTACCACTTCTCCATTCACCTGGAGTGGCTTTTTCAAATATTTTTGGTGAAATCTTTTCTTCCAATAACATGATATTTTCAAGATGGATAACATTTAAAAAAATTAGGTATGAAAGAATACATTATCTCAAAACAGCTAAGAGGTTATTAAAATGAAAAATAGTGAGGAGAGACATGCTTTTATATGTCTTCATAAAGACATAGCAATAAAAACAGTACAGTGTTGTCATTAGAATAGAGAAAAATAAGTCATGAATTAAAATAGAGAACCCAGAAAT
Source organism: Mustela putorius furo (assembly GCF_011764305.1). Taxonomy (NCBI): domain Eukaryota; kingdom Metazoa; phylum Chordata; class Mammalia; order Carnivora; family Mustelidae; genus Mustela; species Mustela putorius. Next base: position 29,011,599 of record NW_025421987.1, read on the forward strand.
ATAAGCTATCATAAAGGTATTTTTTTTTCATTTGGGAAATAATAGTTTTACTTAATAATAGTTCAAACACAGTTGGTAATCTTCCAGAAGGAAAATAAATCTGAATTTTATTTTGACAAAATGAAAAGCAATAGCTGAATTACATATTTAAATATAAACATTTAAAGACTATGTAGACCTATATATAATTGAGGAACTTAGAAGGCTTATATAATATAGACAAAAATCTCTGCTGGGCAAAGCAAAAACAAAAAATTCTATAGGCATTTTATATGAAAGTTGAGACACATGTTTATGGCAAAATCTATCTAAGCAAAGTCTATAATAAATGATTGAGGGGAAAATTCATAGTATATATAAGACAACAATGTTAGAATAAAATAAGCTCTTACAAATTGATACAAAAATGATGAGAAAAAATTGAAAGATGAACAAAGCATATCACAAATAAATAGGTAGTTTACAAACGAGTAAATCCAGAGAACCAATGAACATATTGACTGAGGCTTAGCCCCCACTGGTAGTCCTGACTGCTTGTTTTAAAAAATAACATGTTCCTTGTGCTTATAGGGCTGAACCAAATTATAAGAAGAGGTAACTCTCTTTGTAAATCATAGGATAAAAGGTAGGCTCATACTTTGCAAGTAGAAATGTTATTTATTATAGCCTTATAAACAAATCCAGCAACAGATATTAAAATTGAAAATCACATACCTTTCAACTCAGTATTGCCTCAGCTGGGAATCTATTCTATGGAAAAATAAGCCACTGGGATATATGAAAACTGACAACAAAGTGGATGTCCAACAAAAAGAGAATGAGTGCATATATTACATAAATTCATAACAGAATAATGCAGGTAAGGAAAATATAAATTCTTTTTCTGGCACAGTTGACTTGGGAGAGATTTTTAAGATATAATATTAAACGATAAAAGCACAAGACCAATAACCAAATGAATGATAAACATAAGGTTATCACTTTTACTAAAACAAATAACAAAGAACTCATTGTTATGTATTATAAGTTGCAGAAGGACTTACACAGGTTGTCAATACTGGTTATTCAGGTGAGCAGGGAAGAGAAAGACAGAGGTATGAAAGAAAAGGGACAGTATCAATGATAATAATGTATGTTTGCTATGATCTTCATTTTGGAAATGTTTCCAACATTTTGGTGGTGGCTAATTCCAAGTGGTGAAATTTCAGGGGACTGATATCTCATAGTTATAGCTGAGGAACTAAAGCTAAGAAAAAGTTAAGTCGTGTACAAATAAATAGGAAAAAATAGTGCAGGACCATCCTTAAAGTCCTTGCCAACATTAGCTGGTCACCCACTTCTAAGCTGCATAAAGGATTTGAGTATTGGAGAAAGGGTTTTTCTTTTATCTGATTACTAAGGTCTTGCCCCTCTTTTCAAATTAGGGGACGTTGTTTTCTCCCAACTCCTCAAGTAAGTGTTTTTGTTTCAGAAAACCATCAGAAAGCTGGGCATGTGTTCCAGAATATAAGGGACAAAGGGACTTATAAAATATGTGAAATTGAGAATTTTGTTGAAGCAATCTCTGGAAGGAAAGGCTGAAGTTTTATATTGAATAAGATGCTGAAATTTTGTTCATAGGCAACTGTATAGGCTTTTTAAGTCTCTGAATATTGAGATCACTTGTTAGTTTATGAAAATGTCTAGGAGAGTTATAGGATCTGCCTGAAATCTCATTCAGATATAGGAGGAATAAAGTCAATAGGAGAGATTTAAAGATGTAGGTAGAAAGAGTAACACTACTTCCCTGTTTGCATTCCACTGAATCTCTCTCAATGAATTAACCATAGGTATGCTTTTATACATGATTAAAGAGTTTTTAAATGATTATGTATTTTTATATAATCAGATACAAAATCCAAACCTTTTCTTCGTGAAAAGAAAGAAAATTACATTCAGAATTTCAAAATACAGGGGTGCCTAGCTGGCTTAGTCAGTAGAACATGCAACTCTTGATCTCAGAGTCATGAGTTCAAGCCCCACATTGGGATTAGAGACTGCTTTTAAAAAAAAATCAGGGATTTCAAAATACAAACAAAACACATTAACATTGGAATTGCTCTGACTGAGGGTGTCATGCATGGGTTCTCTCTCAGCAGCCATCTTCCCTCACATCCCCTTGTTACCCACTACCACCACCCACCCACATCCAAACAATTAGATTCCTCCACAGACTCAAGGGATATGTAATTTACAGTTTAAACACTATGGACCTGGACCATGCATAATGGGGGTTTTTCAGCTTGTAACAACAACAAAAAAAATGTGTCTTAAGTGCCTACTCTGTGTCTCTCACTTTACACATATTCTCTTTAATCTTCTCACTAACCCTTTGACAAATTCTAATATTATCTTTAGAGAAGCTGCAACTTGAAAAGGGTAAGTAATAGAATCAAAATCACACGGTAACAGAATAGGAGAGGTGAACTCAGGTTTGTCTGATTTTTGAAGTTGCTGCTTCTTAGGTCATAATATCATATGACTTCTGGGGGGTAACACTGAGTCAGTCAAGTCCATAAGAAAATAGATTGCCAGAACCCCACTGCTTTTGGCCATAAGACAGAACATAAAGATTGCTGAAAGAAAATGGAGTCACATATTACTGTCTTCCTCTGAATTTTCACATAACTCTTCCATCTAAGAGCTTAATGAACATGAAGACTCACCTTAGTGATGTGAGGAAGCACTGAAATGCTCTGTTGAAATCTGGGAGATTAAGAAACTTTTAGTTCATTGACTTGTTATATATCTAGAAATTATTCCTTAAATATGGATATAATTGGTAGTTTCTTTCCCAAAACTATCGAGAGAATGGGGCAAAAGAGGAAGCAATCCAGTTTTGAACAATGCAAATGAATATTTAAACTGAAAGATTGGTAAAAATAATTTATTCACTCTGTCAGTCAACAAATACAGAATATGAACTACCAAGCACTACTCCAGAAACAGAAAATATAGTGAAAAATAAATCAACAAAGTCTGTGCCCTTCCTGATCTTATGACGTTGTAAGAATGAGATCAATCAACAATTAAGGTAATATAATGTAATGGGAGATAATACAATCTTCAAAGAAATATGAAACAGGTGCTATTCCTAGATAGCATTATCTAAGATGAATTTCTAAGTCCAAATAACGTAAGGGAGTAAATATCATTGCTTTAGGGGAAAAGTGTGTTCTAAGTGGAAGAGAGAATAGATACAAAGCCTTTAGGCAGAGGTATACTTGCTACTCTATGGGAACAAGGGGGCCAGAAAACAGAGAAGTGGATGAATTAATATAAGAGTGGTAGGAAATGAAGTCGAAAATGTAGATTAGGTAGAACTTTATTCTTATTTATTTATTTTTTTAAATGACAGAGAGAGATAGTGAGAGAGGGAACACAAGCACAGGGAAGCAGGAGAGGGAGAAGCAGGCTCCCCGTTGAAAGTATCATTTACCCATGCTCAGGATAGGAGAGTAGTTTTCCATGGCACCTCTACCCAAGGCTGTTTCTTGTTTATCATCTCTTGTTGTAATCCTTGATTATAGAACTTTCGATGATAAATATCTGTAAGCATATGCTCTGGGAAGATGAAGATTTGAGAGAACAAAAAAGCGTTTGGAGCCAATTGTGATAAGAATGCACTCTCTGGCCACACAAGAACATAAATTGGAAAAAAAAAAAAGAAAAATAATGGAAATTCATAGCAAATTCTATTCCCCTGTGAACTGCAGAATTAACAAAGTTTGTTGACAGGGAATCGCATTTTGGTTAAAACTAAGTAAATAAAGCAGGATGATCTCAGATGGCTAGATCATAAGAAGGCAATAACTAAAGGTATTTTTTTTTCCAATTCCTAAGAAACAGTTAGTAATAGCAAAAAAAAATAGCTGTTCAACAGGAAAAGATTGTCTCTGGGATGAAATCTCTGGAATTTTGTGTAGTTTTGTCTCTAGGGAAAAAGTGAAGGGGCCTGAAGCAGAGCTATCTATTTTATTCCAGGACAGAGGAAACTAGAGAGCTGAACGACAACAGTATCCCTCAAATACTTGCATTTAAATGTGAGGCGTGAGCTCGGTTAATCAAAGTCACCCTAAGATTTTTAGTTCATGGTGATATATAATTATGCACTTAATGTTTTATATCAATGTTATATAGTTGTAATTTCCAATAGCTGGTCCTAGAAATGGTTCTATCCTGTGATGTGAAGCAGGGAATAATTGTCTTACTCTGATATTATTATGCTCCTATTTGATAGAAGAAGTTGTAAATGACTTTTATAAAACATAAAAATCCTAGCTGCTGAAAGGATGGGGGTGGGGCTATTTTTTCACTCTGCCACTTTAGCAGCTTACAAATGGATAATTTCTACTGTTTTATGGATTAGGTATCACACACACACATATATATGCATATATATAGTTGAAAAATAAAGATTAGTGATGATTTGTTATTGGCTTAATTTTTTGTTACATTTTTATTAAGATTTTATTTTTTTTAGGACAGTTTTAGGTTCACAGAAAAATTGATAGTAATGTATAGAGATTTCTAATATACCTCCTGAACCTACAAATATATAGCCTCCTCCATTATCTATATGCCCCACCAGGATGGTACCTTTGTTAGAATTGATGAACCTGCACTGATACCTCCTAATTACCCAAATACACTAATTACCCATATGTTTACATTATGGTACATTCTCAGTGTTGGTGATTCTATGGGTTTGAACAAATGCATAATAACATGTAGCTATAATGACAGAATCATACAGAGTATTTTCATTGCCTTAAAAATCCTCTATTCTCCACCAGTTCATCCTTCCCACCCTTCCCCATTTCCAATTCTCTGATGGAAATCAGAGAACTGATTGATCATTTTGTTATTATTATTAATACTATTAATTATTATTTTATTATTAATCATTTTATTATTATTAACTGACAATCATTTTATTGCCTCCATGATTTTGCCTTTTCCAGAATATCATGTAGTTAGAATTAGACAATATATAGCCTTTTCAAATTGGCTTCTTTCACTTCAGTAAGATGCATTTAAGTTTCCTTCACATCTTTTCATGGCTCAGTGGCTTTTTTTTTTTTTTTTTGGTTTTAAATAATATTCCATTGTCTATATGTACCATAGTTTATTTATCCATTTACCTATTGAGGATTATTTTGTTTGCTTCCAAATTTTGGCGATCATAAATAAAGCTGCTATAAACATCACATGCAGGTTTTTGTGTGAACATAAATTTTTAATTCTCTTGGGTAAATACCAAGGAGCACTACTGGTGGATTGTATGGTAAGAATATGCTTAGTTTTGCAATAAACTGCTACATTATCTTATAAAATAACTATACCGTCTTACATTCACCCCAGCAATGAATGAATTCCTGTTGCTCCACATCCTCGGCAACATTTGGTGTTGTCAGTGTTCCAGAGTTAGACCATTCTAATAGGTGCATAACTCAATTGAAAAAAAAAAATACTGGCCTATGAAATCCCAAAAGATAGGGATTCTTATTTAATTTTTTAAATGGAAGCTGTCTTTGTGCCCTGGGTACATTTCTTATATTTTATTTTATTTTTTAAGTAGGTTCCACACCCAGCATGGAGCCCAATGCAGGGCTTGAATACATGAGCCCTAAGCTCAAGACCTGAGCTGAGATCGAGAGACACTTAACCAACTGAACCAGCCAGGTGCCCCATTGGTCTTATATTTTAGATATTCTCAGGAATCCTACTCACTATAACACCAAATATTATTCTATGAAACTGTTTACCTAGATGAAAATATGAATATTTGGGTGGCAGAAGATATAAAAAGATGTAGATTTAAAACATTGATACTAATATTTATATAAGGAACTTGAAGAGGTCAACATTTTTAGGGTAAGAACCCCTATTTGTTTAGGAGTTAAGAGGTCTGATTCTGAGACCTAATTAGTCACTGGCTTGGGTGCAACTCTTTTTATAACTGGTTTTGTCTTTCTGAACCTCAGTTTTCTTATCACTAGAATAAAAGAATGTGTCCTAATAATTTCCAAAGACCACTTAATTGCCAATATTCTATAATTTTTGGTCAATACAATCAAGATGGTTCATTTCTCTTTATCCACAGCATTTACTGTAAGTTACCATGTTAACGTATTAAGTGTTAGTTTAGTTTAATGTTTTCTATATTGGACTTTAGACTATGTTATATGTGTCCTATGGGTAGCAGATTTATATTTATATATTTTGGAGGTCTATATGAAAATGCCTTAGCACTCCTTAAAACATCTAAGCAATATGCACAGTTGACAAGTCAGTCTAGCCCTGGAAAATCTGAATGAAATTGAGAGTAGATTGAATGATACTGCTTTATTTGTTCTTTTGTTTCCAAAAGGCTCAAATTCTTTGAAAAATGGTAACAACTCCAAGTTCAGAGCACCAGATTCTAATAGGAATTGACTGAGTACTTACCATGAGCCAGGCGCTCAGTAACAAATCTATGAAGTAGGTATCATTATCCCTCTTCTACAGATGAGCAGGTGAGGTACGGACAATTAAGTGACTTGCCGAAGTTCATACCAATTACAATGAAAACAGGCAATATATGAACATAGAATGGGATATATTTCTTAAAGAGCATCCTAACTCTATTTCCAAGTGGCTGTTAACATGTAGAATAGTGCCCATTGTATAGGAAGGGCTTAATAACGTTACTATCTGCTAAGGGAGATATAAATGGTACTCATTGGCAAATTGCTTAATTTTTCTAAGCTTTGTTCTTATTTATCAGTCAGGTGGCTGGCAGAAACAGATGGCATGCACAAACAGAGTAATTAAAAGGAATTTAACAAAGATCCTCATTATAAAGTTGTGGGAAAGGTTAAGGGAAATCAAAAAGGGATAAAGATTCACCTTTGGGCTAACAGGAACTGCATTATCTGAAGGGCCGGGGAGGGAGCAGCTACTGGGACCCACAAAGAGTGATGACTGTGGTTGTGGCTGCCCCACCCTAGCAGACACTGTGGCTTTCTAGGGAGCCACAGAATCACTGTTGTGCCAAAGTGATGGAGCCAGAGAAGATAACTCAGATCTCTCTCCTCCCATCCCTCAATCTCCTGCTGTCCTCACTACTGGCCAGACCCAAGCAGAAGCCAGAGGGCAAGGGTACCTGAGTGAAACAAGCTAGGGAAGTCAGCCTCCTAGAGGCCCAGAGCAGAGTGGAAAATGGTAGAAAGATCTGGTGGGGCAGAGAATGTCTAGCGCATTCACCTTCTACAGAATTAATTCATTATCCAGTATTTTTGTATGCCTACCCAAAACTGTATTACGTTCTGGAGAGTATTTCAAATGTAAACAAAAATGTCTGTGCCCACAAGGAGCTTAATTCTTAGAAATAGAGTTCAAAATGACATCAATGTAGAGCTCAAATGTTAAAGTGCAGACTTTGAAGATTCAGTGTAAGTTTGGAAAAGTAACTTAAAACGTTTAGAAATCAAATTTTTCATCTTAAAAAATGAGAACAGAAATGGTACCTTCCTCAATGGCCTATGTTGAGCATTGGATGTACTAATTCATGTAAAACGTTTAGAGCAATGCTTGACGTATCATAAGACTTAATAATGTGGGTTATTATTTTCTTCCAAGTATGATATAGAAGGTATGAGCAAAGCCGTAGAACTATTTCCAGAGGAGAGTACTTGTCCCTGAAGGGGCTAGATTAGACATCTTTAAGGTCTGTTCTAGGTCCGGAGATTTCATGGCAGGTTACACTACAGGTAGAGGCAGTGTGAGAAATACTGCCAATTTCCAGGGTGCATTTAATCACTTGACCAGTCTTCTTGCCTTCTCCAGGTCTAAAGACTGCATAAAGAAACCCTATTCAGGATGGTCATAAATGAAATACTGCATCAGCTATTTAAATGTTCTAAGAAGCATATATTAAGGATGGTGGTATTGATGATCTAAAATACTTACTGGCACTCGAACCCAAGGCAGTAAGGCATTTTATAAATCAGCCAACATCCCTTATGTCCTGGATCTAAATTTTGAGTACTTGAGCAATATATCACAGATGTCTTTTTTGTAGTCTATGCTTTCCTCTTTGGAAGGCAATTTATTATTTTTATCAATATTAATGTAATTGCCAATATATTTTTTTTAGATGAAGTATATGTGTCTATTCATATCTGGCTTAGACAAATTTCTTTTGGATCAATAAGTGTGCTGCTGGCTTTTTCTTTTTCTTTGCAAAATGCTTAGATGTTTTTTGTTATGGTTTTTATTTTTTTAACCAATTAGCTAAGTAGCTTTCATTTTCATTTGATTCTGTACTTTGATGAAGAGTAATATCTAATCAGTAAAACAACAAGAATTGTCCTTTTGCAAGAGAGAAATAAGCTTCTAACTAAAATGGCAGAGTAAGAGCCCCCTGCCCTCATAACTCTCCTATGGAAGCTGGAATTTTTTGAAGGTTTATTTTCCCTTATGGTTTTCTCATGACCAGCTGCAGTATCCTTCCCATCCCATGGTCTGCTTTATTAAGTAACAGTGGTAGTCTATTAAAATATTTAAGGCTGGAAGGAAGTTCAGAAAATTACTAAAGGATAATCCTGCCTTTCATAAATAAGAGTATGTGGAAATTTCACTTGGTAACTTAGTTTGGCTGGCTTTTAAAAATTTTCTCTGTTGCTAAGGAAGCTTAATGGTAGGTATAGAAATGAGTTTAAAGCAAGCTCTTAGAACAAGCTTGTGCCCAACAGCAGTCGCAGTGTTTATGAGCGGCAACCCTGTCCATATGGAAGAGAAAAGCTAGAAGTGAAAATTACATCATCGCTTCCATATCAGACAAGTTAATTAGTTGGTCCGTAACCACAGACTCTGCTCCAAATGAAAAGAACAGCTTTTCTCCTTTTGAACAGAAAGGCACAGAAGGTACGATACCTGAGTAATTCATTAACAGTCAGAATGTTTTGAAGGAAGAAATTCTGAATTTTAGATTATCATGAACTTCAACTTGAAATAGCCAAGGTTGTGGTGAGACTTTTGTAGTTTCCCAAAACAAATTTAAAATGTGAGAATTTCCTTTTGTGCTTATCAGAAGCAATCTAAAGCATTTGGAAGATTTTGTGAGTTTTTTTGTTTAATCTTTAAGATATCAGAGCACCGTGTTGTGTATTGAATAAGCTATGGAGGCTTGAATTTTAAGAACCAGTTGAAAATGTCAGATTCAAAGTAAGGCCCAAAATAACTTGAAAAATGGGAATTTCTGGATCTGAGTTTCTGGACTTTATGTATATGTTAACTCAAGGACTTTATGTATATATTAACCTCTAGGCTCTGAAAGTTTCCATGACTAGAGAAAGAGGGGCTTAAAGGTTATGGAAACATACCTTGTGGTAGCTGGAAAGGTGATTCTGACTGATTAGATTGTAGGGAAGCTGGATGGCTGAAACACAAAAAGGGGGAACCAGTGCTTTGGTGTTTGGAAATAAACCTGATCAGCCATTTGTCTAAATCTAGGTGAGACTGACTGAATTGTTCTTTCCTCTCTCCCATTCCCAAATAAAAGAGGCAGAAAAATAAGAAATGTGGCATTTGGTCCCTGAAGAGAGTGAATTAGCACAGTCTGCTCTTCCCTTCCCCAAGCTCCCAGAGAAACTATAGAAGCAAAGAGAAGCCGGGATCTGAAAATGATGGGAAAGCTATGACAAACCCCTGAGCTGTGGGGAGAAACTTTAGGAAAGAGGTTTTCAGTTCTCTTGAGTCTTGTTCTTCTGTATGTTACTTGGAACTGTTTTTGTCTCATCATCTGCACGGGAATGCATAGCAACAGCCTGGACATAGCAGTGCCAAGGGCATAATATTAGGGTCTGCAAAAATTCTGCTGCTGAGAGGCTAATGGAACAGATGTCAGCTGCCAGGATTTTACTTTCCTTCCCAAGCTCCTTTTAAATGGTAGGGCTGGTGGGTTTTATTTTAAGGAGACTGTGCCATCTTGAAAAATGATTCAAAAGATTTGTCAAGTATGGAGTGACAGCAGACAGAAGTGACTGAAAGAGGTTCTTTGGCATGTTGAGGCCCCCACTTATTCTTACTTTTTCATTTTTGCTTAGATTCATCAGGAGGAATATAAGTTAGGTCATTCCCTAATTCATATTATCAGACAGTGTCATGAACTCAGAAAGGAAAAATGTAGATACCAGCAAAAACAACTCATAGAAGAAAGGAGATAAACTAATATCATATGAAACAGAATTCTTAGAACAGATGGACTAAGAATTTAAAATAAGTTTAAACTGAAATACTCAGTGATAAGGAAGGTGATAATTAAATGTGGGATAAGTCATTAAAAAAAACAAGTGGAAACAGTAAACATGAAAATTATGACTTGAAATAAAAAAAAATAGAAGAAATAAGATAAATAATCCAAAAGGTTCAGCTGAAGAAAGAATTCATTTGTTGGAAGATCAGATTGAACACTCTCAGAAGGTAACAAAAAAAAAAAAAAGAAAATATAACAACAAACTAAGAGATTTGGAAAATAGAAATAAATAAATAAAAATTAAAGTGCTGATATCCAGCTAATAATAATCTCAGAAGAAAGGTGGTGATGGTTATGCAGGGGACAAAGGAAAGATATATTTGAAGAAATAAAAAATATTAATATCCTAGATTTAAAAAAAAGACAACTGATCTCTTATTTGAGAAGCTGCATAAAATGAACTTTCTATACCTCAGTTTACCCATCAATAAGATGAGGATAATAAAATGTCTATCTTACTGTCTTAGAAAAAAATAGTAGAAGTAAATGAGTAAATATATGTAAAGCCTTTAGAATAGTGCCTTTTCATAATCAATATTTTAGTATTAGCTATTATTATCACCTAGATATATTCTATCAAAGGTAAATTGAAAATGTTTCCAAGGAGAATGGAAGCTACCAAGGAAAAAATATTTTCCTTCTTAACACCGTAGTTACATGTAGAACCAAGGGTTTTATATCCAATCAGACCTCAGAATAATTAGCATATGGAGACCCACTGTGGAACGCTCTTGGAGGATGTACTAGAAAAGACAACATCTAAAAGCACAAAGGTGCCGTAACAGGTACATGAAGAATGGTGGCCAAAAAGCCAGAGGATATCATGATTATTTTTAAAGGTGCAGATTAAGATAAGAAAATTCTGCAAAATACCAATATTGCTATATTGAGGAAATTAATAAAGGAAAAATAAAGGGAAAATCCCTAAATGTAGATCTTATGCTAGGGAACCACTCTAAGAATAATAATAGCTGGTAAGAATTTTCATGAAATTTCATGCAGGAATGATGCAGCGCTTCTGGTTAGTTATTGGCCAAATTATATAAACTATGGTCCAGCAATTGTATTCCTGGGTCTGCAACAAAGAGAAATTACTACAAAAGTCCATTTGGGGACAATGATAGCAATACTTTTGGGGTTTCCTAGAGGTGTCCAACACTGGGTGTTGATGAGTTAAATCAAGCAGAATTTGACAGCAACTACTACTCTACCAGCAGTGTTGGCCACTCTACAACCAGTACACAACCAGGATAATAGCTTTATTGAGTTGTCATTGTGGCTTGTGCAACCCAAGGGATCCTTGTAGATGTCTTAGTAGGTAAAAGATGAACCTCTTGAAGTGGTGGCAGAGAAGGAAAGAGAAGTCACCAGGAACCATGAATGGGATACTGAGGAGATTTGAAGGTCAACCTTTGCTGAAGTTGGAGTTGTTTGGTACAGTGGGGTGATGTGTTTTTGTAAACCCTGTACATTGCATGCATCTCAGTCTTACATTACTAATTGTGAGAACACAACAAGAAAAAGAAAAGGGAAATTAGAGGGGGAAAGCCTGGTTTCATTACTAGATGGATTAAGGCAATATGTTCAAAGTTGAACTATTACAAATGCTTTCTTCTTCTTCTTCTTCTCCTTCTTCTCCTTCTCCTTCTCCTTCTCCTTCTCCTTCTCCTTCTCCTTCTCCTCCTCCTCCTCCTCCTCCTCCTCCTCCTCCTCCTCCTCCTCCTCCTCCTTCTTCTTCTTCTTCTTCTTCTTCTTCTTCTTCTTCTTCTCCTTCTTCTTCTTCTTCCTCTTCTTTTTCTTTTTCAAGTGAAGTGCTCTTAAATTTATATTGGGGTTTTTAAAGGGATCCAGGCTCAAACTCCTCTGTCATTTTCTATAATTTCAAGCTGTGTTACACATGGTAAAGTAGCAATTTCAAAGTTTTGGAATATTGTGGGATCAATACTTTTTTATTGGTAGAAAATTAGTATAATACCCATAGTATAGTGGCCAAGTGAGTGACTCTGGGAATAGACTAAGTGTGTTCATTTTTTTAAGGTTTTTTATTTATTTATTTGACAGAGAGGCCATGAGCACACCAGCAGCAGAGAAGCAGAGGGAGAGGGAGGCACAGATTCCTCGATGAGCAGAGAGTCCAGCATGAGGTTCAGTTCCAGCACCCTGGGATCATGACCTGAGCAGAAAGCAGACACTTAGCTGACTGAGCCACCCAGGTGCCCCTAGACTATGTTGAAGTCCAGCTCTCCCATGCACTGTTTTAACAAAATGATCATACACAGGGTCTGGTAAATACTAACAGATACTTCCCTTATTTCTTTCTATTCAATTGTTAATCTGGTTGCAGAAGTAAATCTTCGTTTATGTTATTTATAAGTCAAATTTTGTGACTGTGTCCAAATTAGCCAAAGTTAAAGTGTTGGACTCATTTGGTTCTCATTGTTAAGTCTGGTTTCAATTTAAGACCCAGATGCATTAGTCTCTTAAGGAGAATTAGGTTGGTTAAACAGAATTTTGGATTCTGTGTTTGATCAATACACATAGAACAGATTTGGTCTGTTATCCCACAGTGGACTCTGAAATTCTTGGTTAATGAAAAGTTATACAAGTTACAAATAGCCATTTATAATGTGCCATAAATTTGTACCATTATCTTTATATATTAATTTATAATGCTAGACTATATAATTGTGAAAAGGATTATTGTATTTATGTTTTTAAATATGTATTTTTAAGCAAAATAAAGTGTCTCTTCTGTAATTTTCAATAACTTCGATCTTCATGTTTAACTCTACCTTTTTGACATTTGGACTTGAAGTATCATAGTTTATGATACGTACAGTGATGTTTATTACATGTTTGCTCTTTCCTCTAGCTTGAAAGGATATAATTAATATGCCAATTTAGCATTATAAACAACTTAAGTTTAGAATGAGGAAAATGCTAGAAATTATAATTGTCAAAACATATGTAAACAATAATTAATAAAATTTATAATGATTTAGGCACTTATACTCATTTTTAGATCATTTCAGTAGTAAGTAGGAAACAAAACTGCTTTAAGAGTGAATATGTCATATATATACATGGTGGGTGGAGTTTACCATCTATTCTTTTCACTTAGATTTTGTTTGGTGAAGGAAAAGAAGATAAATTTAGGAAGGAGAAAAGAAGAGAGAGGGTCTAAGTTACTTTTAGTTTAGTTGATTATTTAAACACTTGACAAAATGTAAATATGATTCAGTATTCCCAAAGATAGGAAAGAAAGGAAGGAAAACCAACCAGTGCATTCATTCTGTCAGTAATTATGAGGTGAAATTAAATTCCATTTCCTCTGGGAAGTTTTCCCTGATCCTCAGCTGGAAGTAACTTCTTCCTCTTCTGACTTCCCAGTGCTTCTCCTAAAGCACTTAGGACCTTGTATGGTAGTGATTTATGGATCCTCTCCAGGGTCTTATGATATTGCAAGATTATAAACTAATTGAGTAGAGGATTTATATTTGAATCTGCTTCAGTGTGGAAGGCTGTGACTTATAATAGAAGAGTATGGCATTTAATGTCAGCAAGAACCCAGATTCAAGCCAAGCTCTGCCACTTCCTAGCTGTCTGAACTAAGCATTAGTTTTTCTGTGCTTCAATTCCTCATATATAAAATGATGGTAATAATACTTAGCTTATAGCTTTTGGGAAATACTTTATGAAATAATTCTTGGACTGCTTCTATTCCCTTGCATGTATTCAATAGATGTTAGCTCTCTTCTTTCCTATCTTTGATAAGCAACCCTTTCCTCCATGCAGAAGGGATTCCAGTGACTAAAAAGTTAGTCATTTTGCAACTATATCTCTCACTAAGGGAAGAACTATGTAAACATTTATGTTTGACAAGTATGGCTTATGGGATGTAATCATAAAACTTTTAATTCACCCTCCACACACTGTTCTTTTAAGTATTTTTCCTTCCCCTGGATAAAATTTCAGAGCGGTTCCGTGATTTCTCTATCACTGGTGGACAATTAAAACTTTCTGGTCAGCAATTCATAGTTCTTATTCATTTCGTGTGATAATTGAAACTACACTTCACCTGAATTCCAGCTACTTCCCTTAGGTCAGCTCAGTTCTGTTGTAGGTTAGCCATTGACTAATGGGTTGGTTGGAGAAGAGTTGGTTGCCTCTTCTCTTTTCCACTCACTTACCCTTCTCACTCTAAAGAGACAGGAAAGTTATAATTTGACTAATGCTGTCATGAATTGGTGTCAGATTTTCAGGTTATGATTGGTGTTATTTTGTTTTGTGTATTTTTTTGTTGTTGTTGTTTTTAAAGATTTTATTTATTTATTTGACAGACAGAGATCACAAGCAGGCAGAGAGTCAGGCAGAGAGAAAGGAAGGGAAACAGACTCCCTGCTGAGCAGAGAGCCCTATGCGGGGGTGGGAGGGTGAAGGAGGTTGTCCCATCCCGGGACCCTGGGATCATGTCCTGAGCCAAAAGGCAGAGGCTTTAACTCACTGAGCCATTGAGGCCCCCTGTTTTGTGTATTTGTTTACATGTTTTCAAATGGAATTTATTTCTCAGAATAATTTAATGGATTCTTCAGGGAATCATTCCAAGCTGGACTCTCCCCACTGCTGGGGATTTTTCTATTTGCATTCCCTTTGAATTACTTTCTCTGGCTGAATATGAGACTCCCTTTGGCCTCAGATTGTTGATGATGCTTTCACTCATTCATTCAGATAATATTTATTAAGTCCTGTTAAGTGTCAGGACCTCTCCTGGGTGGACTAATTAGTGAACAAACAAAGATTTCTATCTTAGGAACATATATTTTAAAGGAGAGAGAACAAAAACGATGGACCTAACAAGTAAATATCAAGGTATATTAGAATGTGACATACACTGTGGAAACAAGAAAAAGCAGAGCAGATCAAGGGGGATCAGGATAGTCTGGATGGGGCTAAGCCACAATTTAAAACAGAGTGATTGCTATAATTCTTATTGATGAAGTAGGTTGTTGCTCTTCTCACTCCTGCACACTCACCTCGTTGCAATGCAAACTTTGGTGCCCAAGAAATAGACTTTCTGTCCCTGTATCTTAAATATAGGGTTAGTTATGTGATTTGCTAACAGGCATTAAAAATTATAAACAAAGCAAAGGCTTGAAAATGCTTGTGCATTGGTGTTTGCCCTCTCTTGTAGCTAGGGAACCCTCTACCACCAAGTGAAAAAGCCTAGTTTTGCCTGTTGGAGGATGAGAGTCCAAGTAGAAATAAAGCTTTCAGCTTTCCAAACCATTTTAGCTAAGGTCCCAGCTGAGGCTGAAGGCCATCCAACTGAGATCATTCTAGACTATCCAGCTCCAGCTGAGCTGGCACAGACAAGAAGATTAGACTAGCCAACCCACATAATCATGATCAATAACAAACTGTGGTTGTCTTAAACTACTGAAATTTGTGGTTGGGAATAGCTCACTGATACACTGAAATTTTAACTAAGGCTTGAAGGAAGCCAGGTTCATCCCTCATGCTGGAGGTAGGTAGCCTCCTCTTAGTACCTGTATTTATGAGTGAAGATGGTAATTTTCAGATTCTGTTAAGAAGAAGGAAGGTGTGCTGGGGTGCCTGGGTGGCTCAGTGGGTTAAAGCCTCTGCCTTCGGCTCAGGTCATGATCCCAGGGTCCTGGGATCAAGCCCTGCATTGGGCTATCCACTTGGTGGGGAGCCTGCTTCCTCCTCTCTATCTCTCTATCTCTCTCTCTGCCTGCCTCTCTACCCACTTGTGATCTCTGTCAAAGAAATAAATAAAATCTTAAAAAAAAAAAAGAAGGAAGGTGTGAATTAAGATAAGAATGTCCACTACCGGGACGCCTGGGTGGCTCAGTTGGTTGGACGACTGCCTTCGGCTCAGGTCATGATCCTGGAGTCCCGGGATCGAGTCCCGCATCGGACTCCCAGCTCCATGGGGAGTCTGCTTCTCTCTCTGACCTTCTCCTTGTTCATGCTCTCTCTCACAGTCTCTCTCTCAAGTAAATAAATAAAATCTTTAAAAAAAAAAAAAAAAAAAAAAAAAAAAAAAAAAAAAAAGAATGTCCACTACCATTGATCCCAAACAGTCATAAGGGAAGAGAATTGTACTCAGTCATACGTGTTGGGGAAGGGGACAGGAAACAAATCTATGTGGGAGTAAGACTTTAGATGCAGTTAGGAATTTAAGCAGGAGTTAGTCAACATGGTTGGGAGAAAAAGGGTGATGAATCCTTATAAGAGAAGTGGATAGCTTGGGCAAAGCACAGTGGTCTGTGGATTGTGGGACTTTGGAAGATACACATATAAGTTGGCTTATGTAGAGTAGAATTGTGTCCAGATAGTTACGTCCTGATGGTTTTCATCAGCTCTGTCCCTGGTACAAAAAGGTTAGAAAATACCTAGGAACTGAAATATTGAACTTCAATGACCATAGTTTATTCAAAGCTTTCCTGAGTAATTAAATGCCCAGGGAAGGTCTAGGCAAAGCCAGTTGGGTATATTTGCTTATAAGGAATAGCTGATATTGTATTGCCACTTGAAACTAGAAGAATTTCCTTGGAACCTACTCTTCAAGAAGAAAAACAGTTTGTAAGAACTCCGGAGTCAGACTGAAAGAATTTGAATTCCAACCCTGCCACTTATTTGCTGCTAGGACAGCTTATGTAACCTCTCTGTTCCTCAGTTTCCCTTTCTATGAAATGAGCACAACAGACCTCTTTCCTTCTCCCCAGTATCATCCCCTACCGTTATTTCCAGAGCCTAGGTATAACATTTCATAACCTGCTGGAGCCTTGCTGCTTGACCTGGCTGTATATACTCCTCTTTACTTTTCTTATATGTAAGATATCAACAATGACAGTGTTGCATGTCTGTTCTTGTTCTGCATGACTGTATGGAAATATTTCCTTCCTTATAACCTCATGATTACATTTTTAAAAAATTGAATAGATAGCAATTGCTCTGATAGCCCTTTCCCTCATCTGTTCCTGTCTTTTAGTTTCAGAGACTCCAGAGTTGCATTTAACATATTGTTAAGGGTCAAATTGGTTCTCCTGAAAGATATGCCCAAATCCTAACCCCAGGTGACTTGAATGTGCCCTTATTTAGTATTAGGGCCTCTGCACATGTAATCAAGTTAAGATGGGGTTATCCTGGGCGAGAGTGGGCCAAAACCCAATGACTTATAAGAGAGGGAGACTTGGAGGCACAAAGATACATGTGGAAGGGAGAAGGCCATGAGACCACAGAGGCAATGCACCTGCCAACCACAGGGTGCCGAAGATTGTTAGCCACCACCTGAAGCTAGGAGGAGGTAAGGAAGGGATTTCCTCCAGAGTCCACAAAGGGAATGTCCCTTTCCAGCCTTAATTTTGGACTTCTAGCCTCCAGTACTATAAAAGAATAAATTTCTGAGCTGTGGTAGTTTGTTATGTCAGTTCTTGGAAGCAAAGACTCTAGAATATAGGCTATAAGAGTATGTACTGAAACTATTGAGCATAAAAGCCAGAATTCTATATCACTCTGCTATGGTATTATAAAAGCCAGTATCAATATTTTTATTAGGAAGAAATGGATCTATGCAAGAATTTCAGCATTTTAAATAAAGAAATGAAGAGTGTTGGGAAGGAAGAACTTTTTTCTTCCCTTCAGATCTTGTAGCTAGAATATCCTGCCTACTGCCGATGTGGATATTTATCATTATCTCTCACTTACACTTAAAAAGCATTTCTATCAACTTTCTTTTTACTATATCAGAATGTTTTGTTGGATGAGAATAATGATGATAGTCCTATCTTCATAGGCTCCCTTTATCAGCATTGGTTTTGTTTTGTTTTCAGCAGACTTAATGAAGCAAATAAGGATTTACTATTCCCCTGGACATGTTTTGTTCTTTAGTGAAGGAACTTGAATGTAACAGTTACTGATGAAGAATGACAGAGCATTTTGGTAAGAGCACTGTTGTTTGCTCAGCTTATAACAAATACATTTTAAATTTAATTTCAAGCTTCCTCTTTCTTTTCTGTATGAACTTTAGCTTGAAATGCTTCACAGGGCCAAAATGTTTTCCCCAATTGGACAGATACACCATTGCATCTGAGACCCAATTAGCCTCTGAGATGGCTGCCTGGTCCTTGCTCTCCCAGCATCACTCCAGTCTGCAGGGCACTTGCAAGTCGGTAGCAGTGTCCAGAGAGAGAGCAGCTTCCTAACTGATTTCCTCCCTCTTCCCAATCTAATTATTTGGAGACCTTCAAGCTTTCCAGAAATATCTGCAATTAGTCAGATGGTGTCTAGGGCTTTGTTTAAAATTACAATAGAAAATTTATCAAGACCATTTGGTCTAATCTCTCTCATCATCTTCCCACTGGATTTTTTTCCCCTCATCTCTCTGGAGAGTTAGAAACGAGGTATCATGATTATTACATAATTACAGAGAATAATAACAATAATAATGTTTGAAGTTATTTTTATGCAATTATGAAGAATGAAGTGTGTAAAGATAACTTTGTCTCAGATTTATAAAAATTTTCTTCCAGGGGCGCCGGCACGGGACTCAGTCCTTAAGCGTCTGTCTTCAACTCAGGTCATGATCCCAGGGCCTTGCGATCCAGCCCAGTATTGGGCTCCGGGCTGGGCAGGAAGCCTGCTTCTCCCCTCCCATTCTCCCTGCTTGTGTTCCCTCTTTCACTGTCTCTCTCTGTCAAATAAATAAATACAATCTTAAAAGAAATTTTTTTTTCTTCCAGAAGTTCAAACAATAAATAATTTTTAACTTTACCTCCTTCTTTTGTTGATAGTGGTCAGCCCTGGTTTTCTAAACCAGGGGTCATGAGTTTATAGTTCACTAGAGTCTCAACCTATGTCTAGTTTCTAAATATAATGATTGATAGAAAACAGTTATTCAATAAATATTGTTACATGAGTTCATAGACAAATTAATAACAGGGAAATTTTTTAAGGTAAAGATAGATTGCATTTCATTATAAATAATCTCTTTTCCTAATTGCTTTTGGGTAGGTTATGGCTATGCAGCAATATCTGGTCAAGCAAAGGCTAAAAGAGAAGACATACTTAGAATAGTTGTCTGAAGTAGCATTTAATATTTATATTAATTTGAGGAAAATATACCCTTTTATGATTTTTGTGGTTGCCGCTGAATAGCTCTCCTTTTATTCAGTTTTTCCTTGATGTCCTCGAAGAGCATTTTGTAAGTTTCTCCTGAAGAATAAATCAGAAATGTATGTGGGGATTCATGTTGTAAAATGAAAAAAGTTATGTATATGTAAGCATTGTGTTTTAAAAGAACTGTGTATAATTACAATGAATAGGGAAATTCTCAAAATCTGATTTTGTCTAGTTACATTTCCCTTTGTCCTCAGTGAATCTTCTATCAACTGTCTAAGTAGTAGGATTGTTTAGTCTTAATCTCATCCTATTTTATTTTTCCAGCTCATGTCATAGTAAAAAAAAAAAAAATGTAGTTGGTGAATTGTACAGAAGTGAGCATCTGGAAAAGAAAAAGTAGGAGAAAGATGCACTTTGAAAGATTATTTTTATCCAAACTGGGACAAATTATAAAGGTTTTGGGAGGGATGGTTTAAACACAACAGTGCACAAACACCAGTCATACTGATGTTTACTTTCTTTTCTCCTTACTCCATTTTTGTAATCTGTCTTTTCTTACTTGATACTTACATTTTCATTTGTGAAGAATTATGTTTAAAATTTTGGAACACAGAAAAGAATTTAAAAACACTGTCCTCGCCCTAATTGGAAGCTAGCCCATAACAGTTAAATGGCATAAAGATAATGAAAAAGAACATATCTTTTTATGTCAAATATTATAGATTATAAGAAACCTTGTGAATTTTTTTTTCCCCGGTTCTTATTTAACCAGACTGCTCATCTAGTTCAACATCTACTTTCTCCGTGCAAAGATGCAGAGCCACCCTTTGAAGTCCTTTTTCTTACACAGAAGTAAACATTTTCCTTGTGAGTCTATGTAATTTTTTTCTAGTGTCTCCTACTAAACTAGAATAGAGCTGAGGGTTCAGCTCCTAGCAGAGTCACTATGACAGAGTGATTCCTTGGGCTTTGGAACCCAAACTTCTGGTTAAAGTCGCAGCTTCACTACTTTAGTTGAGTGAACTCAGCACAATACTTAACATCTATACTTCAGCTTTCTGATTTACTACATGTGAACATTAAATGTGGAGATACTATATAGATCACAAGATTAGTTTGAGAGCTAAATGATATTATTTATATATAAAACCATTAGAACAGTGCCTGGCACATAGTAAATATTCATTAAACATTAGCTGTTATTATTATTCCTTTCTTCTAATAATGTAGAGTTATGGGACTATATAGACATATGTATTTAGAGAGTTTGATTAAATTAGGCCTTAACTTTGTGTAATGGTATGAATAGAAGTTAGCGTCCTAATAGATGATATTTGAAAAGATATTTAATAAGCTTTCCCTAAGGTTGATAAGTGACTATCCTATGTTCTGTGTCCTGTATTTCAGGATGAAGAGATATTTTAAAAGGAAAAGGAGGAAGAAAAGAGATGAGTAAGATTGAGCTATGCTCCGCTACATGGCAAATCAGATGAACAGAGAGACACAGTGATTGGTAACTAAGACAAGTATTTTGGGAAAAGATTCATATTTAAATATAATATTTTTTCTTAGTGAAATACTGTGATCCATGAAATGTGGTGGTTCTCCTTTACCACAAATGTTTTCACTAAAATGACAAGAATTACAATTTATTTGGTAAAGCTGAATTTCTAATAGAAAAAGGGGAAGGAGGGGTACCTGAGTGGGTCAGTCATTTAAGCATCTATCTTCCCCTCTGGCCATGATCCCAGGGTCCAGGGATCAAGCCCACTGTTGGGTGTTCTGTTTGGGCTCCCCACTCAATGGGGAGCCTGCTTTTTCCTCTCCTTTCTCTCTCTCTGCTCCTCCCTGCCACTTGTGCTCTCTCTTGTTCTCTCTTTTTCAAATAAGTAAATAACATCTTAAAAAATGAAAGAAAACAAGAAAAGAGGCAGGGGCTGAGACTGAAGCCAAAAGGTATACTATTTGGGTTCCATATAAATTTTATGGAAACCTGTCAGTCAGGAAAAGCATTTTACAATTCTGTTTTTTGTGAGAGAAGTTTGAATGGTCAATGGTCTTGGTGGAACAACACGTTCTTTAATGAATACTGAAATTTGTCGAGATAATTCCATTTATGAACTAGGAATAATTTCTTATAAAAATATAAATTTGCAATCAATATGTAAAATTATGTTTGTCAAAATTAATACTCAAGAAAAAATGTGGTGGTCAACATCTTGATTTAATTATAATTTACTACTAATATTTCTTTGCCTGGGTTTACTTATTTCATTGACCTGTGGAGCTCACTAGTACAGCTTATTGTAGGAAAACAGAGGCTAATGTCTATCACACAATTTCTCACTCTCCCGCAATTACCCATTTAGTCTCCTTCCCTAGTGAAGAATGACTTTTTGGAGAACGGGACAATGTTTTATTGTTTTGTATTCTTATTGTAGGAGAGTGTCTTGCATAAAGTAAGTGTTTACAAATGTTGGTAGAATGACTTTTAGTAGTTGAAATCTTGATCCTGCTTGTGAACTATCAGTATTCCACAAGAAAAAATAATTGAAGTTGTTGAATTAAACCTTGAATTACAAGACTCAGAAAGGCAGTTCCTACTGTAACTAAGGTTACCAAGACCTACTGATCTATCCTTTGCTAGACTTTTCCATCAGGAACTCTAGAAGACTTGTGAAGATGGAATATAGTTTTGGTTTATAATGTTTTTTTTGTTATAAAACAACTCCAAAGAAAAATAAGGAACTCCCATGGTATACATAAGGAATCCTGAAAACTTAACAAAAAATACCAAGAGAAAAGTTTTACAATACCTTTTATTCAAAATATCCATTTAATAAAATTTTGAACTTCTAGTCTCTTTCATTGTATTTCTTTACTTCATGTCCCACCGCCCCCCCCACCCCAAAAAAGAATAAAAATACATGAAAGGGGTCCAGGTTGGCACAGAAACTGGAGAAGAATATATGTATAAGAGTATATAGTTTACCTTTTTTTGTTTGTTTGTTTGTTTCTAGTTTGATGGCCCAATGACTTGTGTTTTCCATTTTATAGAGCTGATTTAATTATCATATTATATTTTACATTCCAGGATATTTGGGGCATTTACCACTTCTTCTCTTCTAAGGATGTCATGATGAGATTGTGGATGGGGGTTATATTATACCATGTGGAGCATTTTATGATTTGAAACTAGGGAGGCATGAAAACAGCATTACCTTACGACATTCTCTTTACCTTTCACTTAATATCCTTGCAAATTCTATCCCTGCCTTCAGGATTGACCCTCTCTGATGTGGACTGAATGTTTAATGTTGCCCCATGATTTATGTTGAAGCCCCAGTATGACGATATTAGAAGAAGGGGCATTTAGGAGGTAACTAAGTTGAGATGAAGTCATGAGGGTAGAGTTCTCATGATGGAATTAATGTCCTTATAAATAAAATACCAGATTTCTCTTCTACTCTTGTCCCCTCCCCCACCATTTGAAGATACAAGAAGGCAGCTGTCTGCAAGCCAGGAAGAAGTCCCCCTTTAGAATCACAACATGGTAACATCCTGAATTCAGACTTCCAAGCCTCCAGAACTGTGAGAAACAAATGTCTGCTGTCAAAGCCATCCCAGTCTGCAGTAGTTTGTTATAGCCTCTTGAGCTAAGACACTTGTTCATCTTTTCTTAACAAGCCAGTCTTCAATGCCTCTTCAGGTACTATCTTTCTTTGTGTTTATGTATGTGTGTGTTAAAAAAAAAAAAAAAAGAAAAAGAAAAGAAAAGAAAAAAGAAACCTGGGCAGACTCTATTTTTTTTTTTAAGATTTTATTTATTTATTTGACAGACAGAGATCACAAGTAGGCAGAGAAGCAGGCAGAGAGAGAGGAGAAAGCAGGCTCCCTGCTGAGAGGAGAGCCCCCCAGAGTCCCCGATGGGATGCAATGCTGGGCTTGATCCCAGGACCCTGGGATTATGACCTGATCAGAAAGGCAGGCTTTAACCCACTGAGCCACCCAGGTGCCCCAATTTTTAAACACAAGTTACACAAGGTTGTATTTTCAATGTAGATATGAGAATAGAAAAGTTGTGATAAATATGCAAAGTATATGGAACCAACCCTTTTGGCCCTCACACATTCCTCACACCAAGAGTAACCACTATCATTTTAACAATACTAAAATTTTTTTTAGTCCTTTTTCTGTGAAAAAGTCTCTAGTCATTTTGATGTAGGAAAGATGTTGGGGTTTGGAATGCATGGCCAAGAAAGAAGTCCTGAGACCTCTTTGTTGCAAAAAGATGGTTTATTAAAGCATGGAGACAGGGCCCGAGGGCAGAAGGAGCTGCACTCAAGTTATGAGGCTGATTATATATTTTCAAGTTGGGAGAGGGTTAGGGTCAGCCCCAGGTATTTTGGAAACAAGGTTTCCAGGACCCTTGGGGGCACAGCTAGTGTTAGGAAGAGATCATTTATTACTGTTTAGTAAAAACTCAGTCAAGAGAGTCTTCAGATGTATATCAGTAGGTTATATGCTTGAGGGATGATTGCCAACATATTATCAAGGAAGTTTCCAAAGGAATTTTTATATGTTAAAGTAGACTCACAGGATCCTGAGGGTTGGGCTGAGATTGCCTCTTGTCCTAAGCAAAGTATTAACATCAAGGAAGCTGACTTCCTGGAGGAATATCACTCTATTTCAAGGACTTGTCAATGGCCTGTAAGTCATAAGGAATTTTAATTGTTCTTTTGCCTTTGTTCCCCACATCACTTTCAGTTATACTACTCTGTCCTACCATCTGCGCATAGCTCTTTGTTATGTTCTGTTTCATATTCAGAGACATTTACTTGTACACGCTTCTTCCAAAATTCTGGGAGTGACCTTGGTAATATGTTCACATGATCATAATTTTATATTTTTGCAATTGGGAGAGTTGTTCTTATCTTTTTTTTTTTAGATTTTATTTATTTATTTAACAGAGAGATAGGAAAAGAGCACAATTAGAGCGGCAGGCAGAGGAAGAGGGAGAAGAAGCAGGCTCTCTGCTGAGCAGGAAGGCTGATGTTGGGTTTGATTCCAGCATCCTGGAATCATGACCTGAGCTGAAAGCAGATGCTTAACCAACTGATTCACCCAGGCACCCGTTCTTGTTTTTCTAAAGTGTTTTCCAAATTGTAGAAGTTTTAAGACCCTACAAAGCCTGACTATACCCTGCTTGATCTGTATTTATTTAAGTAGAATGAAGGACATTTTCTTGATTTTTTTTCCCTCTCTGTAACAAAGTGAGCAGATTCATCAAATTGTTCATAGTGAGTGTGTAACAAAGTTAGGATTGAATGAGCCTCGGTAGTACCCAAGATTATTTATAAGAGTTAGAGTTTTAATCAGGAACTAGGAATGTAGATACACCATAACTTGGATATTTTATTTTCCCTTTTGTATAATGTGTATTGGTAAATACATTTTAGCATGCCAGTTTTGTTTTCCACTTACATACTAATCAACACATTCTATTAGGTATATTTTGCATTTACTACATTAAGTAAGGAACAAAAAAAAATCCCTGACTTCTTACACTTCAAGAAGGCCACATTTGTAGTTCCTCAGTTTATGAGACTTTCTTTAAAGTAATGTTGTCTAATAAAACTTTATGAGATGATGGAAATGTTCTATAATATCTGTGCTGTCCAATATGATAGCCACTAGCCACATATGGTGATTGAGCTTTTGAAGTGTGGTGAGCGTGACTGAGCAACTAAATTTTAAATTATATTCAATAGCAATTACTTTAAATTTAAATGTAGATTTAAATTTACAGTGGCTAGTGGCTAGTGGCTACCATATTGAACAGTGCAGCTTTAAAAGATTATGAACAATGTGGTCTACTTGGGAGGATTTAATTAAAGAATTCAATACAAGAATTATAATCAAAGATGAAGGATCAAGTGGACACTATTGCATCCACTATGTCTCCAGAACATTTGTAAACCATGTTTAGCTGCATGCAAACTTAAAGGAAATCAACACACAGCAATGTGATGAATTGAAAAAGCAATTTCAAAGGAAATGTAAATAACATTCAGTTTTTAAAAGCTATACTAAAATGAAGATGATAGGGGGAAAAATTCCTTGCTGTCTTCTGCTGGAGAGCAGAAGCAGAACAAAAGAGAGAGATTAAGAAGGCCTAAGGGTATGCCAGGAATCTCATTGCTTCAATGTGTGCAAATATTTATGTGGGGAGGGAGAAGTAGGGTTAGTGACTACAGAAACACTGATTTGAAAAGGTATGAGCCAACAGGGACCTATTCTCCAAAACATTAGTACCACTGTAATCTGCCAAACCTCTGGAATTCGCTAGTCTGACAGGGGAAACATTTCAAATTATTTGCTTACTGTGGTCAGCACTCCAAAGTTATCCTTGTATGTTTTCTTGTTAAAAAAAAAGAAAGAAAGAGAAAGAAAGAAAAAAAGAAAGAAAGAAAGAAGAAAAACAAACACATCCCAGACCTCTCTTTATTGTAATTGGGTATGATAGGTTATGAATGTAAATTCTTTGACAAGAAGATGAAAATATACCCCTGGGATGCAAATTAAATTACGTGTCTTTGAAATCCATATTATTTTAGAAAGTGCCTGCATCTGTCATTGCTGTTTATCACATATTTAACATTTTATTTCAATGGTGATGGTGGGCTTTTTGTCTAGAAGATGAATTTCTTTCACATGCAGTACTTGCAACTTATTTTCACTGGTGCAGAGATTATTTGGTGACTTCTTAGATATTTAAATGCTGCTCTTTAAAAAGATAAATATTTTAGCATGCATTTCTGACTACAGAAAAGAAAAAGGCAAATTTTGCTAAATTATATTTTATTATAAATTAGTGGTATTTTCTTGTTTGATTCGTTAAACATTACAAAAGTCTCATTAGTTAGCTACTCACTTACGAAACTTCACAAAGTATATCCTAAAAAACTCATGAAATTGGTGTGGCTGAGTTAAAATAATAATAATAATAATAATTCAACATGTGCCTTGTTTCCAAAAGGAGAAAGATTGTGGGATTAGTCCTAATATGTGTTCAAAATTCCTTCTTAGTTGAGCTTGTGGAATAAAATAAGTGACACATGCTTAGCATCAGGAGTCATGGAGAAGAAGCATCTGAGTTATCCAGCTAAGAGCAAGTCACCTGATGGGAGATTACATTTGAGCTTTGTTTGTGTTTTAAAGCCAAGCTTCCTGGAATGCTTGGCTGGCTCAGTCGGTAGCGCATGCAAGGCTTGATTTTGGGGCTGTGAGTTCAAGCTCCATATTGAGTGTAGAGATTACTTAAAAATAAAATTTAAAAAGTGAAACCAATCTTTCCTTTAAAAACCCATTGATGAATATTAAAGAAAACCACAGTACTAGCACCTAACTCTTGCTAACATTTCATACATTTTATAAAGTATTTTTTGTGTCTTTAGGCTTATTTTATGTACCTGTAATGATACATTTTTAATACTTGTTTCACTTGGCATTAAATGACTAGCATGCTTCAGATTGCTTTATGATCTTTAGAAACATTTTTTATTGACTATATACCTATCAACAAAATCAATTATCACTGAATGACTAACTCAAAGATGTCAAGGAATTATTATCTAGTTTGTAGATTATTCAGAACTCTTACTGTTTGAAATTCCCCTGATTGTTACAATTTTCAATAAATTGTTTAAGAAGACAAAGACGACAAATTCAAGTCAATAAAATTTTTCTCATATATAATCTACTTGATACAGCTATTTTAGGAGAGAAGCAAAACTAATTTAGGAAGCCATCCTTAAATTCTCAGGCTAGGGGCACCTGGATGGCTCAGTACCTTGAGTGTCAGACTCTTGGTTTTGGGATCAGGTCATGCTCTCACAGTGGTGGGATGGAGTTCAGCATCAGGGTCTGTGTTCAATGGGGAGTCTGCCTGAGATTCTCTCTCTCCTTGTGCCCTTCCCCCTGCTTACTCTCTCCCTTTCAAATAAATAGATAAATGTTTTAAAAAATTTCCGAGACTACACTTGCCATGATGAGCATTGACTAATGTATAAAATTGTCAAATCAACATGTTGTACCTCTGAAACTAATACATTTTATGTCCATTGTACTTAAAAAAAAAATTCTCAGACTCTCACTCATTGTGTTGACAATATCTGAAGTCTTCAAGTAAATGGGAGGGGCCTGAGAAGGTTAGTTGGCAGAAGAACAAAAATGTTTTGAGAAAGGGGGTAAAGAGACTCTCTCACCCCCTTAAGGAGGGAAATAGTACTCAGAAAGAAAAGCAGAAAGCTGCTGGTCTCAAAATTGCGCAGAAGGTACATACTTTTCTTGAAGCAATAGCGCAAGTTGGTCACACCTTTCTTGAATAATCTAAATAGTCTCAGTTGGCAGGGGAAAACCAGAATGAGATCAGGGAGACCAAGGAAAGGAAGTAATTTCAAGAAGTAAGAGGAAGTCATCAGGATCAAATATACTAACAATGTTGAAGAAATGAAAGAAAAACTTCCAATGGACTTGGTAAGAAAATTATCTTTGAAGGGCCTCCAACAGAATAATTCTAGTAAAACTGTGAGAATAAAAAGTTCACATTATTAAGAAGGTAAGGAGTAGGTAAAGAATTAACGGATGCAGAAGATTCAGTGAGGAGGAAAAGACAATCTCTGAAAAGGGAAACTAAAACAGCAAGTTGCTTCAGCAATTGAGGAGAAGTTAAGTTGAGTCAGAGGGTTAGGTCATTTTTTCTACCAGTGCAAAGAAGGAAGATATATATGCTGATAAAGACACAGCTTCAGATCTCTATCTACAGTAAATTACTGAAGTAGAACAGGGAAAAGCAGGAGCTCAGAATATAGGATCAGTGAAGGAACTAATATAAGGTGAAGAGGTATACACTGGGAGGCTTCAAGTGAAAATTTGTCTTCAAAAATATGTTAGGGCCTGGGAGAATTTTAAAAAGAAGGCATAAAAGGATGACAAGTAATATTAAATCTGAATGATGCTTAATAGGATAACATTTATAGTCGATCAAATCTTTATGGTTCTAAGTATTCCTCCAACAATGCTTGGCCCAGAAAGAGCAGGGGAAGACAAAACTCAGAAGAGGTGGAGGAGTGAGAACCAACTTGTACAGCTCTAATGAGGGGTCTAAGCCGCTTAAAAAACACAGATCATCAGAGCACAGAAACTTCACATGTACTTTGTCGCATCTCACATATTAAGAGATAAGAAAGTTGAGAAATTTATCTAAGGAATATAAGCTCTAATCTTATTCTGTTATGTATATAGATATCTACTATTTCCAGAGTTTTAAATATATATATATTCTCACTTCAGAATGTGAGAGCACTGGCTTTGAATTCTGAGGTAACTATGTTGAAATTTTCACTATCATTAATTAGCTAGTCATGTGATTCCATGAAGCTCAGCCTTAGTTTCCTTATGTAGAAAATAGAATCATGCTTCACTTGCTGGGTTTTCAGTATTAAAAAGAATATAATGTCACTAATAATACTTGATATATATGAGATATTTAATCTGCTATTTTGTGCTATTTTTATGACAATATAAATGGAAAAAAGTCTCAAAATCCTTAATATACTTTTGATAAATCTACCTGACCAAAATGTTGTTAACTAGTTTCAAAAACTGCCTTTTTTCCCCCTACTTTTGCATTCAATAAATGATACATTTGAGAGATTTCCTTTGGGTTTCACAGTAAATTGGCAAAGTAATGATTTTACATTTGGTTCTTTTCTTAATGTCTAATGGAAGTAAAATAACTTCCAGATTATTTCAAATGTGCTGAAAACATAAATAGCAATAGTTTGCCAGCTGCAAAATTGATGCTGAAGGTGCTTAAATGGCACAGAGAATGTTTAATGCCCATAATCACAAGTCGATTCAGTGCTGCCACTTGGCTAAAAACATGAGTTAGTGTTTTGAAGTAAGTAGAACTCAAGTAGCATCTCTCCCTTGAGATAGTCTGCAAAGAGGAAACTTTGAATAATCACATATTTTATATGATCTGTACCAGCCCTAGAGACTCTTCTTGTGTTTTTCCCAATAACCCCATCCCATGTGAATTTTAAGGATCATAGACCTCTAAAGGTGCTTCACCAGCCTCTAGATGGCACTTTTACATTCTTCATAATTCTATTTGTGGTTTATTTTCTTCATGAACAGACCTGTAGGTGACACAGAGACAGCGATTGTATTTTCTCCAGTGAATTAACACCTTATAGGCAAAATTTAGATATTTCAAATATATGCCAGATCCTGAAATATCATTTCAACATAATTTTTCCCTCCCATGAATGCTAATTCATGGGAAAATTATTAAATTTTAACACTTGCCATTTTAGCTCTTCCGTAAACTTTCTGATACCTCTCAGATGAACTACAAAACAAAACAAAAAAACCTTTTATTTAAATATCTCCTTCAGTTAGAAAGCATCTGCCAGCATCTTTGTGTTTACATATTCTCAGTGATACTCCATACTTGTCACCAAACCTACTGTATCAGGACTCACAATTTTGCTTTCGTTTAGTTGATCAAATACTTAGATTATACATATGAACTATTCCTGTTAATTTCATTGTTGGTATACAGACTGTGATACTAATACTAATACTGATACTAATACTATGATAATAATCTGCTTCTCCTATGTATCATCTTCCAAATAAAACTAATAACGCCTCTTTCCCCTTATGATCCCCAAATACTGAAATCCAGTGAGAAAGAATGAGTAGAAATCTGTTAGACAGGCCATCCTACAATCAGCTTTTTGTCTGCTCTGTAATTGAACTAATGTGCGTTTATTCCTCGGTGAAGCATAGAAACTGCACTAGGTGAATTGTACAAAGAAAACCTAATCTGCAGCAATAAGAAGATCACAGGGAATGGCATCCAAAGCCATGACTCCCAGAGCAAGGGTGGATTGGTTCCTTTTCTTTAGGGTTAAGATAAATATTTAGATAAGGAGACCTGGTCATAAGACATAGAGGTGGGCATAGGGTTGCATGTATGTACTTTAAGGAAACCTGACTATACACACATTTTATGTTATGTAAATAAGGCTTGGGCTCCTCCTTGAGTGGAGATTTTGGTATTTTGATGAGGTAAAGGTAATTGTTAGTTATTCTAGAGGTCACTCCATGGTCTACCTGCGCAGGGCAAGTGTGAGCCTGGTATGAATCTCAAACTGGTCTGGGTGTCTGGGTGTTCTGGATTGCCTGGAGGTCTTGTCAGGGCAGTCCCTATTGTTAGAGAGGCAATTTGGTTTTCTATTTGCCTGAGTTAAGAGATAAATTGGAAAGAAGAACTTAAGGAAATATGTGGGACAGAGGTCGGTGAGTACAAGCAGGTAGGCAGTAAAGTTTCAGGTCTTGGGGTTTAGATGATAACACCTCCATCCTTTCCTTTTATTTCCCTTCCTCAAATACAGATATAATTTAAGGTGGAGGAATTCAGTATTGAAGCTGTGTAGAAGTTTTTTTGTACAAATTTGCTTGCTTAACAACCTGTCTTCTCCTTTTAATATGAAATATGAATATGAAAACCTTTTAGTATGCCCTTCTGCCTTTACTCCAGATTCTATTACTTGTCATTGCTTTAAGGGACAGGCCAAAACCCAGAGTTCTTTTCTCTATCATTTATCGTTAGCTTCTGTCCTTTTAGTAGCGCTTGGTCTTAACATTCTAAAGTCTTTCTCCCCCTAAACAACAACAAAACAAGCTCTTTCTAAATCCTATCTTCTGTTTTCATTATGCTTTTATGTATTTTCTTTTTAACAAAGTCAAGGTTCCCAAAAAATAAGATACACTTGGGGTACCTGGGTGGTTCAGTTGGTTATCACATGACTCTTGATCTCAAGGTCATGTGTTCAAGGCCTGTGTTGGGCTCCACACAGGGCATGGAGCCTACTTAAAAAACAACAAACAAAAAAATAAAATGCACTTACTGTCTCAAGTTCTCCACTTTCCATTAATTTTTAACCCATGAGAAAGGCAGATAGCAGAACAACAGAAATCTTACATTAAAACACATTTTCTCCACCATATTGCATTTTGACATTTCCCTTGGAAACAAGGAAACTTCAATTTTGAAAAAAAATGCTCCCCAGCTGATTTTCATGTGAGAATCACTATCTTAATGCAATGCCTCACAGTTAGCACTCATCATTCCCCAGTCTTCTCACTAAGATGGGTCCCAACCTGCAAATTCTATTGCCACTTTCCAGCCGTACCTTATTTGAGCTTCTTGAAGCCTTTGCACTTGTTGAACATGGCTTCTTTGCAATCTTTTCTTGCATAGACTTCCTGTGCACCATTTCCTTCCTTTCCAAGTATTGCTAGCACTGCTATCCCTCCAGCCACTCTTCTCTCTTTCTATGCTCTCTCCTTAAAGGGTCCTGTGTATGGATAAATTTTTAGCTCACATATGCACTGATAATCTCAAGAATATATTTCCAGGCCATGTCTCTTTTCTGGGTCCTAGATAAGTATACGTTTCTGCTTCATGCACCTGGCCACTTAGAAATGTATCCAAGTCCTACTTAAATTTCAAATTCTTTAGCCTTAAATATTTCATTTATTACCTGCTTATCCTTTCTACTAGCCTGCGAACTCTAGATTATATTTGTCTTATTATTCCCAGTAACTTATACTGTGCTCAGTAAAGAATCAAATATTAGAAACCAATATATTTTATGGCCATCTTGCCTGTGAATACAATGTACATAAAGTCTGTAGCAAATGGTCAAATTAACACAAGTCTTTCTATAGAATTCCTAATTAACAGAGAAGTAACCTGAGAGTGTTCATGTGGTAACTGATAAAGCAATGGTTTAATTTCTCTGGACATACTAATGAATTATAAACATGGAAAATATTTCCCTACTCACCTAAAATATGAGAAATTACTCACTCTGTGGTAACAACAAATAGTACCAGCCTCCCCATTTCAGTATCTGGAAGTGCTCTATGGAGGAAGGAAAACTGAATGGAAAAAATCACAGTCTATCTAATTAGGGGTCAGCAAACTCCAACTGATGCTGGCAAGACAGATGGGGCCTATGGTTTGTTTTTGTGGGGCTAGCAAGCTGAGAATCATCTTTAAATTTTTAAAGGTTGTTAAAAAAAAAAAAAAGAAGGAGGAGAAGAGAAAGAGAGGAACAGTTTCTCTGAGTTGGCCAAGTTTAGCAATGTCAAGTTAGAATTGTAATGCATTTATTTCAATCATGACTTGAATCAAAATGGTTGATCTAAGATGGATACATACCTGTTTATCAGTTCTATCAAGTAATTTAATTCATAATATTTCCTTTAGATATCAGATCTATCCCAAATACACTAGCCTTTCTCATACTGGACAAAAGTCAATGACATTTTCATACAGAATAGGAGTGGGGAAAGCATTTCTGTTTTTTGGGTTTTTTTTTAAAAGATTTTATTTATTTATTTGACAGAGGGAGAGATCACAAGTAGGCAGAGAGGCAGGCAGAGAGAGAGGAGGAAGCAGTCTCCCCACTGAGTGAAGAGCCCGATCCAGGGCTCGATCCCAGGACCCCAGGATCATGACCTGAGCTGAAGGCAGAGGCTTTAACCCACTGAGCCACCCAGGCACCCCACATTTCTGTTTTTTTAACAGTGTCTGTAGGGATGCAACTGGTTTAAGGTAACTGAAAACATTAGAAAGTACCTGATCAAAGAGATAAAAGAATCCACTATAAAATGTGTTTTGGATTTTTACCAGCCATTCAACAATTACATTTTTAAAATTTTTAACATTCACAGGGTATGTTTAATATACATTTTTAGGAGCCTGGGTGACTCAGTCATTAAGCATCTGCCTTTGACTCAGGTCATAATCCCAGAGTCCTGGGATCAAGCCCTACATTGGGCTCCCTGCTCAGTGGGGAGCCTGCTTTTCCCTCTGCCTGCTGTTCCACCTGCTTGTATTCCCTCTCTGGTTGTCTCTCTGTCAAATAAATAAATTATATTTTAAAAAATATATACATTTTTAAAAATTAATGATTTTAACAAATTAGAAACAGATTAAGGGAGCCAAGCTTCTTATGATGTCCTAAGTAATGTGGAAGCCCACATAGTGCAGCTGAGGCTGTGTTATAGCAGACTTCGTTCATGCCTGGATGACTTGGGTGAAGTTTAGGGGAGTGGCTTTGGGAAAGATTTGCCTTTAGCAGCCTCCTCTGTTTTCTACCATAATTACATCTTTTGCTGTGAATCAAGCCCAGATCACTGTATATGTATATGCTGTTGTTGAAATACCAATTGAAAACTGTGGCACGAGAAGTCAAGGAACATGTTATGGCAGATTCAGTACCTTTGGCTTTTCCCCTTCTCTTCCTAGGCTTCCCCACCCCCCCATTTATCTCTATCACTGTCCTAGCTATATTGTCTGGACTGAATAGCTGTATTTGATGACAACATACATGACTTGCAGAGGGAGGAGAAAGGATGCAATATTCTTCCTTGTCCCCTTTTGCCTGGGGGCCATATAGAACTGTAGGGAACATAGCTTTGTGATTTACTTGGATCACAACTGGAAAATGATTGAAATACAATCATAGACAAGTAGCATGAACTTAAATGTTAAAAAGACCACCACAGGCTTGAAGTGGAATCACTTGGCCCCAGGACAGCAAACTGAGACTCCATCACTACTTCAGCCTCTCCAGAAGTGGAATTTTAAGCCAATTAATCTGGAATTTTCTGATCATCACCAATGACAGAATCTATCACAGGGGAACAGACAGTAGGGAAATGCATTTAGTAAGATCCTCTGCATTTCACCCTAAGAGAAAGTAGCCTTGCATGAAACAATCATTTCTTTTCTTTTGCTAATAGCTTCTTGTCCCACCCTCCTCCCTATAAAAACCTTCCATTTTGTACTACTCCTCAGAACTCTCCTCCGCTTGCTAGATGGATGGTACCTGATACATGAATGGCTTCATAAAGCCAATTAGATCCTCAAATTTACTGTTGTTTTTTTTTTTAACAATGTAAAGAACGCACCAAAGACTAATATCCAGGTTTATAGAATTATGACAATGGTGCCAAAAATTGGAGTTTAAAACTGAGTTAAAAATAAATATAGACTTTAGGCAGGGAATACTCAGGGCAGGTATGTTATGTCCAGAAAAACTGTAAATGAAGCTCACTGAATTGAAATAATGACAAAATGAAACCTATTTGATTGACGAGTTTTGTTACATATGAAGTACTTGAAAAGACTGTGGTTTTATGAAAGAGAAAGCAAAACATACCAACTGAGGTCATAATAATTTCACTAGGAGTATAAGAGATAGAAGAAAAGGAGTTAAAATATGACACATTTGTATAAAATTCCAGAACCATAAGAAGACACTTCTCAGGAGTTTCTAGATTACAGACAAAAATTTGTGGAATAGATATATTTATCTAGATCAGGAGTAAGAACTTGGTCATAGTAAAGGGTTACATACAATATTGGAAATAAAAGAACTTCCCACTGCAGTCTGCATTGTAATTGCTCACCAACAAACTCTCTGGAAAAGATCGTTTACACTTCACATACAAAATACTAGTTGAATTGTTGAATAAATACTATTTATTCCAAAGAATAGTTAAATGTAGACTGAATGTAAGTTGGTCTTACTGCCTGGTAAAAATCTTTAGCACTCTGTGTGTGAAATAAAGTAGTTTATAAAGCTTTAGCAAACAAGATTCCTTTCCAAAGTTGACGGGAAGGTTACAAAAATCCTAGAAGGGCTTTGAAAAATCACTGACTCACATAGAAAATTCATGAAAGCTGAGACCAGACCAAATTAAATAGGCCCAACTCAACTCAGCATTATAAAAGATTTTCCAAAATACTTCTCAAGTGAAATATACAGGCAGCAACTTTGTTTGTATACAAAATCACTCAGGTGCCTCTGGAAATCAGTTACTGTGAAGTGCAAAGCTAAATCTCCAATTCATACATATATTATTTGAAAATTATGAAGAGGATGGCCAAGCAAGGCATAATAATAAAAAAATCCAGAGTTAGAGAAATGGACTGTGGCTTTTCAGTGATTTTAACCACTTATTATGTGCATATGGCATATGTGTCCCTAAATACTGATAGTCACATAAAGTCTTATTAATTTCCCTCATCAGGAAATATATATATCCCTATATAATAGATTCACTTATTCAAAAATAATTGAATTTTGTTCTTTTCTACACTGAAACTGTTTTTGAGGGGAAAAAAAAAAGAATTTGCAGAGATGGTGAGGAATGATAGTGATGGCTCAGAATAGAGGAAAGTGGGATGCCTGGGTGGCTCAGTGGGGTAAGCCTCTGCCTTCAGCTCAGGTCATGATCTCAGGGTCCTGGGATCGACCCCCAAATCGGGGCTCTCTGCTCAGCAGGGAGATTGCTTCCTCCTTTCTCTCTCTGCCTCCCTCTGTGCCTACTTGTGATCTCTGTCTGTCAAATAAATAAGTAAAATCTTTAAAAGAAAAAAAAAGAATAGAGTCAAGCAATAGAGAAAATATTTATGGCAAGAATCGAATTACCACATTAAAGAAAATTACTACTGGAAAAGTTTTCAGAAATGTCAGCTAGTTTGTCTTCTCTGTCTTTAGGCAAAGTATGTTGGAAAAACCATCCCATACTCCTCTTAAAGGATAGCAGATAAAAAGATTTTCCAAGCTTATATCCAAGGCTTAAGAGACCCTTCTGTCAGCAGATCCTTCCAGATATCTAACTGAAATCCCATAAGCTTTAGTTTAAATCTATTTGTTCCAGTTAGAACACAGAGAAAATAACTTGTTATAATGACCTGTAATAAGAAAATGTAGTACAACTCCTAAAAGAGAACAAGGAATATTCTCAAACTGAAACTGTCATTCAATTACATTAATCCATATATATATATATATAGTTGTTGTTCAGTCTTTAACTCTTTTCTGCAAAAACCATCATGAAATTCTATCATATTTTTAAAAGACATAATTTTAAAGATTGTCATAGAGACTTTTGGGAATGGTAGCGTCACTGTACAGAAAACAAACACACATTTTAGCGTAAAGTATAAATCAAAATGAGTTTCTTGAGCAACATAAACTAATCCATTTAAGAGTCTGTGATGGACAGTTAGCTAGTGTATTCTTTCTCTTCTCTATTTCGTTCTTTTTGAGACATTATTGTTTAGCTTCAGTTTCTAATTGTTTTCTGAAACTAAGTCTTTAGGAGAAAAAGAACAGAATGACTAGCATATTTATTATGTTATTTATAATTACATGGGACAGATCATTTTAATTCTGCTGGCATCACTTCAATTATATGGAAAGGAAACAGATTCAAACCTAAAGGTTGCAACACTTTGCAGAAATTTAGCACTTACTTCCAAATTCTTTTTATTACTTATTTGTTTATACCTTTATTTTTGTGAAGTTTCAAACACGTTGATTTTATCTTTTGCATTTGGAAAGTTAAGATCATTGAAACATCACAGATTTTGAGAGAGGAACTAAGAGTTATAAATCTTTTTATCTTTTGAGACTCATTAACTTGATTGCTTATGTTTTGATTTAAAAGATTATGTTACAACTTGTTTGGAGTGGGTTAGGATTTGGGCTTTTGCCCCCAAGAAATTATATTTTAAAGAGGACTGGACATAGAATTTCACTCTGAGGATTATAATACTCATTGGCATATTTGGTTATTTTCACTTGCCTTTTTTAGGATTCTTCTTTTTTTATTTTTTTTAAGAGAAAAAATAGTAACTGAAACATTATATCAGTGTGAGGAAATGTCTTCTACTATGTCTCCTGATCTTCACATTTAGAAAATAATCTGTTTTATTCTCAGGATTGTAGTCTGGTAGTTGAAATTTTGAAAAGCGCTATAAATAAATAAAAGAAAATTCAGATTTCTATTTTGAATAAGTTTCTATTTTGAAAGTTTTCTATTTTGAAGAAGAATAGGATACAGGGAATTTAAACATATATTTTCATAACATTTGAAAGCATTCTGGATCACTCCTGATAAGCAGCTGTCATTGAATTCTCGATAAG
The DNA here is from genome assembly GCF_011764305.1 of Mustela putorius furo. Lineage (NCBI taxonomy): Eukaryota > Metazoa > Chordata > Mammalia > Carnivora > Mustelidae > Mustela > Mustela putorius. The sequence goes on from NW_025421987.1 coordinate 29,049,171, forward strand.
GAAGGGCAACTACTCATTGACTGCTCTGAAGTTATATAAGGCAATATCTTTAAAGGCTTATTGATGTAAGAATGGGAAACAGTGACATTTGACTCCATGGAAATTTATGCTACTCCAGGAACTTTTTTTTTTAAAGCATTTTTATGGTAGAAGAAAATCATGCTCATTATGGAACAATCACTAAACTCTTTGTGGTGTCATCATCTGCCCACAGTCCTTAGGCCTGATTGTTGAGACTGACTCAAAAATGCCAGATGCATTCCTCCCTCCCTTTCATTATCCCTCATCACAATTTGGGTTCTTACCAACAGACACAATTGACTCTAAGTCCTTTTAAGTACATTGGGCCCATATACAATTGTGACATATTTTGAATACTTTCCCAAAGAGGTTACTCTACTTTCCTGTAAGTCAAGGGTGTAGTTAGGTACTTTGGAAAGAAGTGGATATATGTAATTCCACAAATCCCAAAGTCCTGGCTAGTCTTAGAATCAAGCTCTACAACAATATCCAGTTTTGCTCTACTTCCATGCATGTAGGAAGATAGTAATTGCATGTGATCTGACCTGGATCTTAATATATAAGTGGAAAATATTGTGTATCTCTTCAAGGGTGGACACATTTAAGAAGCAGGTGAAACTCCAATTTTCTTCCCTCTGGGGTTGACTTAGTTATAGAACCAGATGGTTTTACAACTTTCAAGAAACATTAATAGGGGGAAGTACCGATGTTGTGTGGCTAAATGCCTGGCACCATTTTTATTCTAGTCTTTATCCGACCTACTAATTACCAGGGTGGCCCTTTTTTTTTTTTTTTTTTTTTCCTTCCTGGTAGGGTAAGAGCATCCATTTGAGGTTTGAATTTCCTCTAAGTATTGATTTTAGAATTTTTATTTCTCCATATTTATGGTTTTGGGTTTTTACCTCTGTACTGTCAGTGATAGTAAGTATTTCAACCTGTGTATTCACCGTAAACCTTAGGGAGGCTGCTATTGAGCTCTCCGACTTACATGGGAGGAAATATTTGATTCCGTTTCCTGACAAACTGGATGAGATTTCTCTTATGATGATCATTCACACTGCCAATGAACATGCCATATGTTTAGACACATGGTTTTATTTTTATGATCTTTAAAACTTCATTTATTTTATGTAGCCCATGGCTGAGATAATCATTTATAGGTCTCTGAGTACCAGGATTGGTGTCGGGTTTGAAAGTGGTCTGCTTTGGGTAGGAATGAAAGTATTGCTTCACTATAAGGCATGCGTTCAGAGAAGCATATGTATTATTATTAATAGGAGACTTCTTAGCAAGTTCACTTTTTATTAGTACTGGGTGGTGGTGTACACCACTATATAGGGTAGATGTAAGGGAAATGTTACCCACATATTGATTTAGAGAGACAGCATAATAGATTACATTATAGTTAGCCAACTGATGCATTGTTTCTCCATGTCACTTTTAAAATGCATGTTGTGGATTGGATTAAAAAGAGAGAGAGAGAAGAAAGATTATTTTCCCCTTGTTTTAAGCCTGATAGTTTCTATGTTAGAGTACTATCAAGACAAATGAATAAACTAGAGAAGCTAGGGAAAAAATAATTAAAATGAATTAATATTCAATCTTTATTCATAAATGCTTTTGGCAAAGGATTTATAAAACCCCACTGGGGCATCTTGAGGATGAAATTTATTTTCTCTCTTACTGTCAGATAAATTAAAATAATTCTTAGTTCCAAAGGGTCAGAACAAGCATAAGGCCCACTATACTAGCTCATGATTCCAAAATAATGGACATATGGAGACACTACTATTGTTAGCCAATATCCTAGAGATGAACCAACGAGCAAGGCACAGTCTTCTCTTCAAGACTCCAGGGATTACTTGGGTTAACAAAGAATACCAGCAGGGCAGAATATTTTAGTGATGCTAGGATGCATCAGGAAAAAAATTTAAAAGATGAGACCTTAGAACATTTAATGATTTTTGTGCTTCATATCAGAGTGCTTCAAAAGGAAGTAGCTAGTGCAAAATGCTAATGGGTAGTATGATTAAAGGTTTTAAATCTGGTATTAAAGGAGAAGTTGGGGGTTGAGACTTATTTTTCTTAGTTCTACAGAAAAGATAATGGTTCCTAAATTTTGTAACTGCTATGTAATAGATCCCACTAGCAGTCCTTCTCATTTTATTCTTAAAATATTTGCTGAATAAAGCATCCAGGGAAGATTTTCTCCCTTCGTCCTTACCTGGTCTAAGGCTTCTAAAATTTTTTGCTGTTTATCATTAATTATTTTATATTTATTAACTCAACAGTCATGGTCTCAGAGGTCATGTAAGAGTATGGCTATTTCACTTCAAAAAGGAAGACTCTCTGTTCCAAGTGAAGTATAGAGCAATTTGTTTGTTGGGTATCCCAAATTGAATTCTTTGCTTGGCTCTAGTCTGATCTTGGATATCCAGGATAATATTTACCCAAGGCTCAGGCAGACTTTAGGGATAGCTTTTATTCTCATTGCATTCTTCATATCTCATGGAAACATCTACTGGGAAAAGAAATCTACATATTGTTTCCTAAACTCTACCTTGTTGGCCATCAGTTAGTACAGGAGGGCTGCAGCTACAGATACCGACCCATTGCTGCTCATGGAAGAGCTGTACTTTGTTTCGTAATGCAGTAATTAGAACTGGTAAGAACAGTCTTCTAATCCAAAGTTGAGTTTTCAAAGGGAATGTTTTGTTATCCTTTCTTTAAAATGTGTTTTTTAATGAGCTGACACTACTTTTTGAACAGTAAACACATTAAGTGTCTATTATAACCATATCAGCTTGAATTTGATTTGTTCAGAAGCAATCTACCCTGCTTCTGAAACAGAGCCAATTACCTTTGATAGATATTTTCCTGCTTTTCACAGGTTTGTAAAAGACAAAGCCATAAAATAAATTACCTCATTTGGTTACTTTGGCGTTCGTTCATACCCAGTCTATCTAGAAGTTATTTTGCTCACAAGTAGGCATTCTATGTACTGTAGGATAAACTACAGAGTTTATTTTGCCTGAGGCAGTTCTTTATAATTACTACTTTTTTTTTTTCAAAATAAAATAATTTACTTTATGTTCCATGAAGTGGAGCTTGGACACTTGACCTCTAAGGTGCTTGTGCACTGGGCTGTATTTAATATGCCCATCCGTAGAAAACATGTGACAACATCATTACAGAGCAAAGATAGGCTGGCCTTCTATTTAGATAACTGTCTCTATGGGACACCTCAGCTTCTACAAAATGAATTTACCTCACAGTTTTGTTTGGTAAGAAAGATATATTTATGCTCAAATGGCAGCATGGATTAGTTACCCTGCAGACTTCTTTTGCCAAGAATACAATCTCAAGCTCTGTCACTCATTTTTCAAAACATTATTTGATGGTAAAAATATTCAAGGAGGATTGCTTAAATGTCAGGCATTTTTATAGATAATATAGATTATATCCCTAGAAGAAGTTAAAACAGCAGAAAGCAGGTTATCTAGTTCATTAACTTCTGCTGGAGGAGGTCACTGAGAAGACAGGACCACTGAACTGGATCTGGCAATCAGAGGCTACTCATCCCACCTATCTTTGGAAGGTATGTCTGCCCACAACTCTCTCAGAGCTGTTTCAAGTTTGCAGCCTTGAGAGTAAGGTGCTGTGAAAACCATCTGGACCAAATATATGACGAACCCAGTGAAGGTCTCTCTATAAACCTAGGGTTCTGGCAGGCCAGGGAAGAGATCTATTAGTCTTGTGGCTGCCCAAAACAAGCCTCATATGTAAGTTCCCTTGCTTGCTAAACCTGCTACTTACCAATCCGAAGCAGCTTGCCTCTTTTTTCATTCTCTCCTTGCCCTCAATGGATGGAGGCCAATTTCAAACTTCACCTGGGAAGCACCAGATTTTTCGAATCAACAGCAATGCCTTGCAAAACTGCATCTCCTGAATTGTTGTTCTGAATTGTTCACTGGTATGATGCCATCAGTCTATATCGAGGATTGAAGCTGTCATTATGCTTATTTTATTGCTGTTGGGAAGAATACTATTTATTTCATCATACCTTTTTATCAGGAGCCCTGGAAGAAATCACTGTCTGATCTTAACCACCAAGGTGAATTATTCTTCTTCTAAGTAATTTATTTATTTTCTGTATTTTATTATTCATTTATTTATTTATTAGATTTTATTTATTTGACACACAGAGAGAGAGGTGGAGGGGGTAGAGAGAGAGCACAAGCAGGGAAAGCAGGAGAGGGAGAAGCAGGCTCCTCGGTGAGCAGGGAGCCTGCCTGACTTGGGGACTCAATCCCAGGACCCTGCGATCATGACCTGAGCTAAAGGCAGATACTCAACTGATTAAGTCACCCATGCGTCCCTACTCTCTATTTTAAATTGTGAGTTATACAACTCATAATTACATTTTCCCAAAAAGAATTTCTTTTTTCTTATTTTCTCACAACATATCTTTGTTGTTATTTACTATGAGTAAAGTGCTATGATGAGTGCTGGAGTTTTTCATTTGGAATCACTTTGATAATAGTAGTTAGTATTTATTAATTCCTTCTTAGTTTGCAGCAACGTTCTAAGCAGGCTAATGTATGGTCTGAAATATAATTATCACTAATTATCACTAACTTATAGGTGAGGAAACTTAGCTGTTAAGAGATGTGAACAGACTAAGAAACTTGCCCAAAGACACAAATCTAGTTAAGTATAAAATGTCAAGTCCAGATAATCTTACTGTCTTAGCTACTACATTATGCTGCCCCTCAATTTAAACGGAAATACTATTTGACATTTTATTTTATCTCATCATATCTTACCCTATTTTATTTTACTTATAAAATTCAGAACTATGCACTTAGGCTTCAATCATTAAATATCATTTTATAGTTTGGAGGATGTATTATAGTAGGCGCTTGTTAAGTGTTAATGTACTTACATGGAGAATGTTCAGGCACAAGTGAGAAAGGTATTTGGACACCCAATATCCAAGAGTTTATAAAGTTATTATTCTATTGCTAAACCTTTCTAGATATAAAATAAAGTATTATATCGTAACCATAGGTCAAATTGAGGCAGAAGATATGTTGGCTGATTTAGGAAATTGGGAATAAGTAGAAAACAACAGCTATCAAAAGAAGACTTCAAAAGGGTGTGTTTTGGGGCGCCTGAGTGGCCCAGTCATTAAACATCCCACTCTTGTTTTCTGCTCAGGACACCATCTCAGGGTCCTGAGGTGGGGCTCTGTGCTCAGTAGGCAGTCTGCTTCTCTCCCTTTCCCTTTGCCCTTCCCACATTCATGGACTCTCTCTCTCTCTCAAACAAATCTTTTTTTTTTTTTTTTTTTTTTTTTTTTATTAAAGGGATGTCTTTTGATTGATATATGTTACTTGTGAAAAGATTTCCTCTATATTTGAGAAAGAGAGAATAAACAGTTCTCTACCCATGATAAGTGCTCAAAGTATTTTTGATTTACTAAGGAAAAGAGGACAAGAAGTACAGAAAGGAGTTTTCAGCCTACAGTTCTATATATCTTCTGTATCATAACCCCTTATTCTTTCAGATAGCCTAGTCCTAAATGTACTAATTTGATTTTTTCAAAAAAGATTGGGCTACAGGTTAAAGGACTTTGGTTGTTTGGCAGTTATACATGTTATACAGCTCTAATAGCCTTCATAAATATTCTGGTAAGTTTATTTTATAGGAACAAATACTAGATTATTCTTTTATTTCCTTCACAGAGTTAAAAAGGTTGAGTTTGAGACTGTTAAAATATCTGCAGAAATTTAAAATATAAGCTTCTATAAATTTTAAGCTTGAACTCATATGAAAACCAAAAGCTAATTAGTAACAGGAGGCTAGCAGCTGATTAGTGCTCAACCAAAATGCATCAGAAGTAAAGTACTCCCACATCAGTGCTTTTTACAGTAAGCATTTGACTAATTTAAATATGTTTAAAGCTGAGAGCTGGCCGAGATCATATGCAATCCAGGTTTGTATTCAGTGTATTTCTTTGAGAAATCTTTCCTGGACAATATGGAGCAATCAGAGTGGGAAGGAGTTTTGCTCCCTGGGATCCTTATCCAAAAGGTAATTGCAGGAAGACAAATAAAACTCCATTACTCTTCATGGAGTACAATTCTATGAATCTCTGAACCCAGAAACTCAATGATAGGTTTTCTTTTATTTCAATACACTCATCATGTAAAAGGAAAAAACATTACCTCTCTGAGAATATATTAATATATTAATAATTTTATTCACCTTATATTTTTCTGAATGCTCTATATGTGTTAGGTACCACTCTAAAATGAGCTCTTATCTCTAAGATCTTGAGATGTATCAGTGAACAGAACAGAGAAACATCCTGCCTCATGGTACTCACCATGTAAACTAAGCTATATAACACTCTGTGATTATACAGCTACAATTGGACTGAAGATTATTAGGAAGAATGCTTTTTTCTAAGCTTAGTCATTACATAAAGAAAATGCACAAAATTATATCTAACTTTGTAAGAATAAAACAATATGAACTAGATATTTAAAGTTTCCTTTTCCCCACAATAGCAGGGTATAATAATTCAATTTCCCAATATAGCTCCTGAATTCTGTTTCCATACTGTAAGCTTCAAGTTAGCAGATTTTTAAAAAATCTATTCCTTTTTTTTTTTTAAGATTTTATATATTTATTTGAGAGAGAAAACACCAGCAGGGCGAGTGATATGCAAAGGAAGAGGGAGAATCAGGGTCCTGCTGAGCAAGGAGCTTGATGCAGAGCTCAATCCCAGAACTCTGGGATCATGACCCGGGCCAAAGGCAGATGCTTAACTGACTGAGACACCCAGGAGCCCTTAAGTTTACAGAATTTTTGTAATTATTTATAATTCTCTGTATGTCATATTCTCTCTGTCTCTGTCCTTTCCCCATTTTCCTGACATTCAAGTAATATATCTCCCAATTTGCCTCCCCTTTATCCTGTTATTGATTATAATTTTTCTGTACCCATCTCAGATTTCAGTTCCTCCAGGAAAACTTCTCAGTCCTGAGTATTCCTTATCACATCTTGGTTACTTGTCACTCTCCTAATAGGCCTAGGGACTAAATTTAAGTTTGTATTATCAGAGCTAAACATAGTATCTGGCACATGGTACATACTCAGATATGGTTTGAAGATGGATGTTGATAGACTGATAGAATAATTGACATCTGATATTTGGATCCTGCCAAAATTTGAATTCTGCCCATACTTTCAGACTTATCTTTTTAGTTGCTCCATGCATAATCAATCAATCTCGCCCAAACAAATTATTCTATTCATAGTTCCTTGATAATGGCTTTTATACCTTTGTCTGTTTGCCACTAAAGCATAGCCAACAACATTCTATGTCAAATCTCAAATCCAATTCTACCAATTCCATGAAGTCTTTTGTGACACTTTGAATTTAGGTAGCACTTAGTGATAGTGTGACTTGTAGACAATTAAATGACAAAAAATTAAAAATGAAACTTGGTTATTAATGTGTATCCTTATGGGAAGGCCTAAAATCCTTTGTTTGTAAGCATTTTCGTTGTGTGGTTTATCGTACATTATTAACAGTATACAAAGGAATTTTTTAAATCCTTGATGGTTGTGGAGACTTTAAACAATAGTTATTATTGAAAATAGAGAAGAAAACCCAGAGCTACATACATGCTCATTTCTTTTTTATCTCACTCTTGTTCTACTTTATTGTGAAAGGTGATAGAGTCTTAGAAGACTTAGAAGAAATCTTAGAAGATTTCTAAGATATTTGTAGATATTGTTTTAAAATAAAATGATAAAAAATTGGGGCTCCTGGGTGGCTCAGTGGGTTAAAGCCCCTACCTTTGGCTCAGGTCATGATCTCAGGGTCCTTGGATCGAGCCCCATATCGGGCTCTCTGCTCAGCAGGGAGCCTGCTTCCTCTCTGTCTCTCTCTCTGCCTGCCTCTCTGTCTACTTGTGATCTCTGTCTGTCAAATAAATAAATAAAATCTTTAAAAATATATTAAAAAATGATAAAAAATTAAAAAGGTTTTGAACTTTTTTGTATTAAAATTAATTAACCTGTCTCATAATTTAAATTGACCATGCAGAAAACATCACTTGATAGCAATTTTAGGAATGAGTGACAGTGATAATAGATTTTTAATCTAATTGAGGGAGAAGATCCCTAGTGGAAGGAAGACACAACTTGAATGATTTTGCAATATGAGTGTAAGTACTTAAATATTATCCTAATGGTAATACCAGTGATTTGAGATGGGCTAATTTTGATATTTGAAAGTAAACAGTGCCTGGTATTGGCTCTATTGAACACTGAGAATAATTGATTTGACTCTTAATCGGATATTATATGTTATCACTACCAGAATAATACAAATGACCATCCTGTAAATTTGCACAAATCAAATGATCCCAGGCATGTGGTTTGCAAGGGAGTTAGTAGTGCAACTAAAATTAACATAGATGGGGTGCCTCAGTGTTTCTGTTGGTTAAGCATTTGACTCTTAATTTTGGCTTAGGTCTTGCTCTCAGGGTCCCGAGTTCAGGACCCATGTTTAAGTGGGCCCCATAGTGTGGAGCCCACTTAAACAAACAAACAAAAACATGGGTAAACTTAACTTGCGTAAAAATGAAAATTACCCGGTTCACTAAATTGAAGAAAGAGCAATGGAACCAAGCTTCAGGAATGTAGGTCCCACACATCTCCAAGGACTTCAGGGACTATAGTATACTCTCTTTTCTTTCTCTTTCTTTCCAAGGTGAGTTCAATATAGCTAACCACTAAACTTCACAAAATAGAACTGTGTTGGCTGGCAGATCTTGAGCTCAGTCTTTATAGCTTTATAACCAAGTGATCCCCAAGGGATTTTTTTCCCCCAACTACAAACACACACAAACAAAAAACACAAGTATCGAAATAAAACAAAAGCCTCAGAAAATCACTCTGGAGCCGCTTAGAAAAGTGTTCACCTATTGGACTAACTATATATGGGCTTGAAGATGTTGTAATTATGATATGGTCTGAATGGGTCATAAAGGAACACCACGACTAGATTACAGATCAATGTAGCAATTTGAAGCCATTACTGGAATCACATAGTTCAAAGGAACCATTTATCAAAGGATGGGGTTTATTTAAAAAAAAAAAAAATTGGAGGAGGTACTGAGAAGAAAAAAAGTTATGTACTATTACGAGTGAAGGGACTATGGCCTTTTAATTCTGGGTTTCCGCTTTCCATAGGTCCTTAGCTTGTGTTTGTGGGCTACTAAAGGAGAGTAGAGGATGGATTACTTGGAAGAAAGAAATTAAAGGACTAAGAGTCAGTCAGGCGCCAGCAAAATGGATTCAGAGTCAGTTTTCACATTGCAGTAAGGAGGTGAAAATGAACCAGAAATCTGCTTATGTGTACTGATAAGACAGGGGTATTCATATTGGAGTTTCAGGCTATGAGTTGTTATTAGAAGAATGGTGTTATAAACTCAGGATATTCTAGCTTTGTCCATGTTCTGTTTCATATTTAGGTGATTGACATTAGGATCCCACTACCTTGTGGATGGACCATGATAATAAACATTTTTTTCTGATTAGGATCAGTTCTCATAGATCCTTTTAGTAATTACATCTATAGGAGGCTGTGTAAACATAAAAGCCAACAGATGCCTTCTTATCTTTCTCCCTGAAATCTAGTTTAGCCATCTAAGTTTAAGAGAGATCCTATTAAAAAATAAAGAAATTGGTGGCTATTAAAATGATAGTGGTCCTTGGCTACTTGCATGTGGCAAAGATTTGGGAGAAGGACCTGCATTTAATATGGAACAAAGGATAGAAAAAAAGCAATGACTGGATGAAGGAAAAATAATAGGGACCACAGGATAATAGTCAGTAGGAGATATATTAAAAATACTTTTTTTTATGTGTGAATAAAGCTGTAGGTGAAAGAGAGTAGTAGATTAATTCTTTTAAGAGCGTCTTTATTCTAAAATCATCTCATATCTACAAATATTCAGGGACAGCTTACAATAATATTTAAACTCCTAAACTTTGTTTTCTTATCTAGACTGTAGACTTTGGTATTTATAGATTCCCAGATTGTTGGGGGGCTGTCCCAATAAAGAGTAGAAAAATTACTCAGGTAACTTTTGGGCCACATTTTTATAATCTTAATTTAAAAGAGCTATTTTTAGTACTTCCTAAAGAGCCAATAAAAAAGGATCTCAAAATTGAAAAAAATATTAGCTATTTTCCTGCTTTCACTTAAGGCTGATGTATTCCTCATGTATATTCTTACAGAGTTAACGAAATACATATTTGCAAGACACCCCATTAAGAAGGAAGAGTGATTGGAAAAAGTGTCACCTGTATTTTGTTAATTTGCTGCAGGCTCACTCTTCCTGCAGCTGGCACATATTTTTAATCTTTTTATTTGGCAGGATAGAAGTATCTGTGATGGGGAAACCAATAGCAGTTCTTTCTCTTTGTAAAGGAAGGAATACTGAAAATCTGAGTAATTATAGCTCCATTTCAATTTTACTCACAGCAGTTAAATTATTTAAATGTCTCTTCTGCAGTCAAAATGAATATATTTTAGTTTACAAATATTTTATTACCATTAGAGCAATTTTGTTCCCATTATCTTAGCTTTCCAATTCTGTGTTATTAAAAATGAGAAATAACTCTCACAAAGTGATTCCAAATGAGAGTTCTGAGGCAGAATTATATACATTGATTTTCTTAGGTTCTTTGACTAGGGGGAGCTATACTATATATCAGTAGCTAAGCTACATTTATACACACGCACACACACGCGCGCGCGCGCACACACACACACACACACATATTTAATTTTAGTCAAGCAAGAAACATATTTCAGCCCAAAAATAAAATCTGTTCAGTGCATTATAGAGTTTCTGCAACAGGAGATTTAATACTACCCAGTATTATGTTAGAACTTGAGACATGACAATTTTATTGATTATATCAAGAGCTTGATGTCTTGGGGCTACTGATATTGGAAATAAACAATTAGATGTTTTTCTCTTTTTATCCCATTATCTTTTGTGAGCTCATCTACATTTACTTTTTCTAATTTTTGAAAGTATAATTTTAATAACTTGAGAGCATTTACACAGAGGGTATGAAAGGAAACTTTTATGGGTTTGGGTTAGGTTCTTAAGTTTTCAGTTCTTATTCTTTTGGTCATAAGATAGTTGATTTGTCTCTGTGGTTAAGAGGAGGCAGCGTTCTTATTATAATGCTTACTATCCATCAGAATGAGGTGTTGAAGTAGCTAGAAATTTTGCTTTATGTATACATTGTATAATTTAAATACTTTGTAAACATAAGCTGAAAAGGATCAACCATACAAAGACATTTTCAGTGCTTCACCATTTGGCATTTTATATTATTAATATTTCTTATCCAATAGGATATTTGTGCTTCTAATTATGGTATAATTATGTTCTTATCAACATTTTGTGCTATTATCTCTAGGACTAAATCTTAAAGGCAGTTAAATATTTTATTGCTTACTGATTAAAAAATAGATCTATGGTTACCTCTTTAGGATTAAGAATGCAACAGCCTTAGATTATTTATTCTCAGCCTCAAGTCTTCATCTGTAAAGCAGAAACACCAATAGATACCTCAAAACTCCATTGTGTTTACTAAATCTGAAAAATGTAAGTAAAACACTTAACACAAGTCTAGGAACCCAATACTCATTTCCTACTTCCCCTTATCTAAGCTAATAATAAGGAAAATGATCACTCAGCCAGTTTCTTATTCTCATTCTACTGAGTTTCAGTATTAGAGTCAACTTTGTGTAATAAGAATGAATTTCAATGTTTATAGCCTTATTGGGTTTAATTTGATTTGCTTTTGGATCTACATTCAATATCAGTTATTATCAATGTCCACTTTCTTAATTTTGCAATTGATGATGGAAAATTCATATGATGTCTGTGATTTAACTTATGCATTATAGGACAACTGAAGTTCAGTCTAAGTTCATAGGGCCTCTTACAACCCAATGGCTTTCTACTTTCTGCTATTTATAGACCCGGAGCAGGTAGGTCTGACTCCTGGGCTCCAGACTCTGTTGGCACAATGTATGCGTAGTCCTTTCTGAGAATTGCCTACTTGCTGAGATTTGCCCTGTAGAGTTGCCTAGTACACTAGGGACTTCTCCATCTCCATTCTAGGCAGCCTTGCCCTACATTGCCACTCTTTTTTTAAGAAAGAGACAGAGAGAGCAGGTGGGGGGAGGGGCAAAATGTGAGAGAGAGAGAGAATCTTCAGCAGGCTCCACACTTAGCACAGAGCCCTATGCAGGGCTCCAGCTCATGACTCTGAGATCATGACCTGACCTGAAATCAAGAGTTGGACACTTAACTAACCAAGTCACCCAGGCACCCATATGTTGCTACTCTTAAAGACAATTTCCACTCTCTTCCTCTCTCTCTATAAAACCCAGCATCCACTCTTTAATAGGATAGGCTTTAACCAAATATACAAATCAATTCTATTAAATGTCTTCTGCTTTCAGCCCTTCCAAACATTATGAAGCAAGTAAATACTATACCATATGCTGGAATTTTAGGGAGTTTATGGAATGCAGGTAGAACATACACACACTATTATATCAATAAACTGCCTTTAAAAAATTGAGAAGAAATATATACTATAAATAAATCTTCCAACTTCATAAACATTTCAGTGAAAATTCTGGAATAAAACTGAGGAAGCCAATCCAGATAGACTCACTTTCTAGCAGCAATTACTTCTATATTCCCATTTTAGTTTCTTATTTATCTACAAAGTTATGTCTATTGGAATTTCACAGGAAATTCAGAATCTTTGGGAGTGACCATTAAATAGCTGCTGTAACCCAATGTTTTGTACTCAATATATGTTGAATATATTGTTTTGAGGTAATTCGATGATGAAATAAAAAGCCCATTTTTTCCTTTTTTTAAACATTAACATATAATGTATTATTTGTTCCAGGGATACAGGTCTGTGATTCATCAGTCTTACACAATTCATAGCACTCACCATAGCACATACCCTCCCCAGTGTGCATCACCCAGCCACCCCATCTCTCTCATACACCTCCCCTTCAGCAACCCTTAGTTTGTTTCCTGAGATTAAGAGTTTCTTACAGTTTGTCTCCCTCTTGGTTTCATCTTGTTTCACTTTTCTCTCACTTCCCCTATGATCCTCTGTCTTGCTTCTGAAATTACTCATATCAGTAAGAGCATATGATAATTGTCTTTCTCTGATTGACTTATTTCACTCAGCATAATACCTTCTAGTTCCATCCACATTATTGCAAATGGCAAAATTTGGGGGGGTTGATGGCTGCATAGTATTCCATGGTGTGTGTGTGTGTGTGTGTGTGTGTATACCACATCTTATTCATCTGTTGATGGACATCTAGGCTCAGAAAGCCCATTTTTAAACTACTTCCTTTTCAAATAGAGGACAAGATTAAAACAACAACAACAACAACAGATTTACCTAATCAGATGTATAACTTCCAACAGATCATTTGACATTTAATGTAATATAGTCAAAAAAGAGAGTTATAAACTAATGTTCATGATTCTTGGCTTCTAGGTAAGCCTCTGTCACTAGATAGATGACCATAAGAAAATTATTACATTTTCTGTTTCTGTTTTCAAAATAATAATACAGTGACAATCCCCTATATTCCTACTTACTTTATATAATTGCTATGAAGATCAAATGAGTCAATGTGAATGTTGGGGTTTAATGTACAAAGTTACAGAATAATGTTATGAAACATTCACCTATTCAAGTATGTATAAAAAGAGACAATGCAAATATGTCTATTATATTAACACACTAGTACATTACAAATAACTTAGAAGGACAAAAAGGTTGATTTAGATTCATGATTTAAATGATTTAGATGGTTATTAGATTATTGGCAAACTAAAGAATAAACTTTTCTGTTGACTAATTTTGAAAATGTCCCTTGCTGGGGATATTATTTGTCCCGAGTGTTCTTTATTGATGGATTTTACTCAGTTCTGGAGTAAGGTGGTAATGTCAATCTGAAATATGAACTGCTATTAAGGTGATAGAGTTGTTTGTGTACTATGGCATTGTCTATACTAACAGGTTGTTTCCTAGATTACCACAAGGAATGCCACTATTAGGAAATTATAGAGCACATCTGCAAATCGTCTTTATCATCTGAAATAACACTGAGAAAGACAATATCTGAGATATTGTATCTATCATAAGAAATAGTATTGCTGTGTAATGGGTAATTTTATGTGTCAAGTTGGAGAGTGTTTCTGGATGAAATAAACATTTAAATTGGTGAATGCTGGGTACACAAATTGCTCTCTATAATGTAGGCTGCCCTCATCTAATCATTTCAAGGCTGAATAGAACAAAAAGACCATTCTATAGGAGCAAGAGGACATTCTCCTGCAGACTGCCTTCAATCTTCATTTACACCTCTGGCTCTTAAATCTCCAGTTTGCCAGCCCACACTGTAAATTTTGAACTCATCAGTCTATAATCATGTGAATCAATTTCTTATAACAAATCTCTTTACACACACACACACACACACACACACACACACATTCTCTTGGTTTTGTTTCTCTGGAGAACCCCGACTAATAAATACAGCATGTTGTCAACTTTTTGAGAAGTAATGAAGAGAAATATTCTGTTCATCAAAACTATGAAAGAAATATCCTACCTTACTCATTTTTAATGTTGATGCTTCTTGAGCAGAAGGACTTCAATATGCCAAAGTGAAATGAGAAAGATGCATATTACATTTAATATGTATATGAAAATTATAAATAATGTGGGAAGAATAGACCAAAAAAAATTCCAAGTGGAGGTAAATGAAAAAATGCATTACTTAATAGCCAGTTTCTCCTTAGAATGTCAATACCGATATTGACACTATTCAGTTCATTATCTGAATTGATCTGATATTTTAGTGTGGTAAATTTTCAGAGATTATTGTACCACATTCTAAATAATTCAATAACAGAGATTTTAAACCTTCTAGTTATAATTTGAATTTTGTTTGGAGAGCTAGAGAGATAAGGTAATTTTATACTTGTTCAACATGGCATCATTGTCATCTTACCAAAGTAAGAAATGGAATGGATGACCTCTAAAACCTCTCACATCAGGATACTTTTATCACAATCAGGCAAGCTTTGTGCATAGAGCCTACAAGATATTAAAATTTAGAATATTAAATAATAAGATCACATACAACAGCATTTCAATACCATTAGCTTCCAATAAATCAAATTTGCGAGAATTAAAGTATAAAGCTATTATGTTTCAGTGAGAGAGGAAATATTAAAATTCATGAGTATTTAAAGGACACATTACTAAAGCACAGAAGATTATGATTCTGCCCATAAAGGACTAGAAAGTTCCAATATGTTTTTACCATGAAATTATCAGAAATCAACAGGAAGATAAATATTGTCATTGATAAAAAACATGTAGGATTAACTTGAATGATGGTTATAGAAGATAAAAAAGTTAGAAAGGTAATTTAAAAAGAGCTGATATCCTTTATAGATACTAGGAAAGAGAAAGAACCAGCAGAGAGGTTAAAGAGATTATGAAGAACATTTTTAAATAGGTTAAGGAGAACAAAATATGAAAACATTAAATAGACCCATTTAGAGAAAATTGATTATAGAAGCCACAGAAATTGATAAATAATAATTAAGCTTAGAAGCAGCATTAATTAATTGTAGAGAGAATATTGAAAAGTTATAAACTGTTGTCAAGTCTTCAGAAATTATAAAATTGAGAAGAATGTGAACTCAGAGAAAATAAAGAAAAAAACTGTTAGAAGTGATACAGAATATTACTTAAATGCTCTGCACCCTCTGTTATACTGAGCCAAATAAGTCAATCAGAGAAAGACACTTATCATATAATCTCCCTGATATGAAGAATTTGAGAGACAATATGGGGGGTTTAGGGGGTAAGAAAAGAATAAATGAAAGAAGATGGGATTGGGAGGGAGACAAACCATCAGAGACTCTTAATCTCACAAAACAAACAGGGTTGCTGGGGGGAGGTGGGTAAGGAGAGGGTGGTTGGGTTATGGACATTGGGGAGGGTATGAGCTATGATGAGTGTTGTGAAGTGTGTAACCCTGGCGATTCACAGACCTGTACTCTGGGGATAAAAATATATGTTTATAAAAAATAAAAAATTTTAAAAATAAATAAATAAATAAATGCTCTCCACCCTTAAAATAAAATGTATCTCATTACAAATGTTTTCCTTTCTTTACTGACAAAAATATGTGAATGTTAAAATAGAAATATTTATTATATTCAGGGACATCAGGAATATCTCTATCATAAACATTTTTGCTGTTAATACCATTAATACCATTATGATAAGGTATTATGCCCAAGATGGGTCAAATTACCAAATAAATTACCAAATTAATTTATCTTTTAATCTTAAGCTTTCTTGACCACATACCTTACCCAGGCATTGTGGCTAGTGGTTGGATATAGGCTGGGAGATGCTCATAAAGGAATCATTTGGGATGGTTTAATTTATTGGGTTCTTTTCCTTTGGAATATAGGAATAGTGGCAGTTAACAAATACATTTAAACTTTTTCTCTTGCATTATAATTCTCTTTAATTGGCTCAATGTTTTATTAAAAGAGTAAACTTCCTTCTAGCATTTTGAGGCGGGCTCTTCACTTATTCTTTGCAATTAACCATTAAGACTCTGTTTTCAGAAATTTAGAATGGTGACTAATTAGTACAAAGCAAGTGGTCTCAATGCTGAGGTCAGTGGGGAGGATGCACAGTGTTTAAGAATACTTCCAAGTTAACCAGCAGGGAGGCATACGAGACAATGCTTTTCCTTTGTAATGGATACTAGAGAAAGGCCGTCCTTCCAAAAGGAATATGTTGGTGTGTCTATTGCATGTATTTGTATTACTTGTTTTAATCATTCTCTCATTTTTAAACATGTAGGTTTCTTTAAATTCTCAATACTAAACAATGCAGGAACATGGATTTGGTTATCAGATTTTAGTTTGTTTGCTAGCTTTGTCACTTAATCTCTTTGAATTTTCTTCTACCTATGTCAAATGGTTGATTTTTAAAATTTTATTATTTTTTAAAAATTCAAGTATAGTTGACACACAGTGTTACATTAGTTACAGGTGTACAACCTCATATACAGGTGTACTACATCATTAGTTATAGGTGCACAACATCATTATTTGACAATTCTGCATGTTATGTTATACTTACTCACCACAAGTATAGTTATCATCTATAACCATATAACACTATTACAATACCTTACGCTGTATCCTTCATCCTGTGATGTATTCTTTCCCTAATTAGAAGCCTATACTTCCCACTCTCCTTTACCCATTTTTCCCTCCTTTCAGCAACCATCAATTTGTTTTCAGTATTTATGTGTCTGTGTTTGTTTCTTTTTTTTCTTTGTTTTTAAGATTTTTTTAAATAATTTTTTATTTTTTATAAACATATATTTTTATCCCCAGGGGTACAGGTCTGTGAATCACCAGGATTACACACTTCACAGCACTCACCAAAGCACATACCCTCCCCAATGTCCATAATCCCACCCCCTTATCCCAAACCCCCTCCCCCCAGCAACCCTCAGTTTGTTTTGTGAGATTAAGAGTCACTTATGGTTTGTCTCCCTCCCAATCCCATCTTGTTTCATTTATTCTTCTCCTACCCACTTAAGCCCCCATGTTGCATCACCACTTCCTCATATCAGGGAGATCATATGATAGTTGTCTTTCTCTGCTTGACTTATTTCGCTAAGCATGATATGCTCTAGTTCCATCCATGTTGTCGCAAATGTCAAGATTTCATTACTTTTGATGGCTGCATAATATTCCATTGTGTATATATACCACATCTTCTTGATCCATTCATCTGTTGATGGACATCTAGGTTCTTTCCATAGTTTGGCTATTGTGGACATTGCTGCTATAAACATTCAGGTGCACGTGCCCCTTTGGATCACTACATTTGTATCTTTAGGGTAAATAACCAATAGTGCAATTGCTGGGTCATAGGCCAGTTCTATTTTCAACATTTTGAGGAACCTCCATGCTATTTTCCAGAGTGGCTGCACCAGCTTGCATTCCCACCAACAGTGTAGGAGGGTTCCCCTTTCTCCGCATCCTCGCCAGCATCTGTCATTTCCTGACTTGTTGATTTTAGCCATTCTGACTGGTGTGAGGTGATATCGCATTGTGGTTTTGATTTGTATTTCCCTGATGCCGAGTGATATGGAGCACTTTTTCATGTGTCTGTTGGCCATCTGGATGTCTTCTTTGCAGAAATGTCTGTTCATGTCCTCTGCCCATTTCTTGATTGGATTATTTGTTCTTTGGGTGTTGAGTTTGCTAAGTTCTTTATAGATTCTGGACACTAGTCCTTTATCTGATATGTCGTTTGCAAATATCTTCTCCCATTCTGTCAGTTGTCTTTTGATTTTGTTAACTGTTTTTTTTTTTTGCTGTGCAAAAGCTTTTGATCTTGATGAAATCCCAATAGTTCATTTTTGCCCTTGCTTCCCTTGCCTTTGGCGTTGTTCCTAGGAAGATGTTGGTCGAAGAGGTTGCTGCCTGTGTTCTCCTCAAGGATTTTGATGGATTCCTTTCTCACATTGAGGTCCTTCATCCATTTTGAGTCTATTTTTGTGTGTGGTGTAAGGAAATGGTCCAATTTCATTTTTCTGCATGTGGCTGTCCAATTTTCCCAGCACCATTTATTGAAGAGGCTGTCTTTTTTCCATTGGACATTCTTTCCTGCTTTGTCGAAGATTAGTTGACTGTAGAGTTGAGGGTCTATTTCTGGGCTCTCTATTCTGTTCCATTGATCTATGTGTCTGTATTTGTGCCAGTACCATGCTGTCTTGATGATGATAGCTTTGTAATAGAGCTTGAAGTCCGGAATTGTGATGCCACCAACGTTGGCTATCTTTTTCAATATCCCTTTGGCTATTCAAGGTCTTTTCTGGTTCCATATAAATTTTAGAATTATTTGTTCCATTTCTTTGAAAAAGATGGATGATACTTTGATAGGAATTGCATTAAATGTGTAGATTGCTTTAGGTAGCATAGACATTTTCACAATATTTATTCTTCCAATCCAGGAGCATGGAACATTTTTCCATTTCTTTGTGTCTTCCTCAATTTCTTTCATGAGTACTTTATAGTTTTCTGAGTATAGATTCTGTGCCTCTTTGGTTAGGTTTATTCCTAGGTATCTTATGGCTTTGGGTGCAATTTTAAATGGGATTGACTCCTTAATTTCTCTTTCTTCTGTCTTGCTGTTGGTGTAGAGAAATGCAACTGATTTCTGTGCATTGATTTTATATCCTGACACTTTACTGAATTCCTGTATAAGTTCTAGCAGTTTTGGAGTGGATTCTTTTGGGTTTTCCACATATAGTATCATATCATCTGCGAAGAGTGATAATTTGACTTCTTCTTTGCCGATTTGGATGCCTTTAATTTCCTTTTGTTGTCTGATTGCTGAGGCTAGGACCTCTAGTACTATGTTGAATAGCAGTGGTGATAATGGACATCCCTGCCGTGTTCCTGACCTTAGTGGAAAAGCTTTCAGTTTTTCTCCATTGAGAATGATATTTGCGGTGGGTTTTTCATAGATGGCTTTGATGATATTGAGGTATGTGCCCTCTATTCCTACACTTTGAAGAGTTTTGATCAGGAAGGGATGCTGTGGTTTGTCAAATGCTTTTTTAGCATCTATTGAGAGTATCATATGGTTCTTGTTCTTTCTTTTATTGATGTGTTGTATCACATTGACTGATTTGCGGATGTTGAACCAACCTTGCAGCCCTGGAATAAATCCCACTTGGTCGTGGTGAATAATCCTTTTAATGTACTGTTGAATCCTATTGGCTAGTATTTTGCTGAGTATTTTCGCATCTGTGTTCATCAAGGATATTGGTCTATAGCTCTCTTTTTTGATGGGATCCTTGTCTGGTTTTGGGATCAAGGTGATGCTGGCCTCATAAAATGAGTTTGGAAGTTTTCCTTCCATTTCTATTTTTTGGAACAGTTCCAGGAGAATAGGAATTAGTTCTTCTTTAAATGTTTGGTAGAATTCCCCCGGGAAGCCGTCTGGCCCTGGGCTTTTGTTTGGAGATTTTTAATGACTGTTTCAATCTCCTTACTGGTTATGGGTCTGTTCAGGCTTTCTATTTCTTCCTGGTTCAGTTGTGGTAGTTTATATGTTTCTAGGAATGCATCCATTTCTTCCAGATTGTCAAATTTATTGGCGTAGAGTTGCTCATAGTATGTTCTTATAATAGTTTGTATTTCTTTGGTGTTAGTTGTGATCTCTCCTCTTTCATTCATGATTTTATTTATTTGGGTCCTTTCTCTTTTCTTTTTGATAAGTCGGGCCAGGGGTTTATCAATTTTATTAATTCTTTCAAAGAACCCGCTCCTAGTTTCGTTGATTGTTCTATTGTTTTTTTGGTTTCTGTTTCATTGATTTCTGCTCTGATCTTTATGATTTCTCTTCTCCTGCTGGGCTTAGGGTTTCTTTCTTGTTCTTTCTCCAGCTCCTTTAGGTGTAGGGTTAGTTTGTGTACCTGAGACCTTTCTTGTTTCTTGAGAAAGGCTTGTACCGCTATATATTTTCCTCTCAGGACTGCCTTTGTTGTGTCCCACAGATTTTGAACCGTTGTATTTTCATTATCATTTGTTTCCATGATTTTTTTCAATTCTTCTTTAATTTCCCGGTTGACCCATTCATTCTTTAGAAGGATGCTGTTTAGTCTCCATGTATTTGGGTTCTTTTTAAACTTCCTTTTGTGGTTGAGTTCTAGCTTTAGAGCATTGTGGTCTGAAAATATGCAGGGAATGATCCCAATCTTTTGATACCTGTTGAGTCCTGATTTAGGACCGAGGATGTGGTCTATTCTGGAGAATGTTTCATGTGCACTAGAGACGAATGTGTATTCTGTTGCTTTGGGATGAAATGTTCTGAATATATCTGTGATGTCCATCTGGTCCAGTGTGTCGTTTAAGGCCTTTATTTCCTTGCTGATCTTTTGCTTGAATGATCTGTCCATTTCAGTGAGGGGAGTGTTAAAGTCCCCTGCTATTATTGTATTATTGTTTATGTGTTTCTTTGATTTTGTTATTAATTGGTTTATATAGTTGGCTGCTCCCACGTTGGGGGCATAGATATTTAAAATTGTTAAATCTTCTTGTTGGACAGACCTTTTGAGTATGATATAGTGTCCTTCCTCATCTCTTATTATAGTCTTTGGTTTAAAATCTAATTGATCTGATATAAGGATTGCCACTCCTGCTTTCTTCTGATGTCCATTAGCATGGTAAATTCTTTTCCACCCCCTCACTTTAAATCTGGAGGTGTCTTCGGGCTTAAAATGTGTTTCTTGGAGGCAACATATAGATGGGTTTTGTTTTTTTATCCATTCTGATACCCTGTGTCTTTTGACAGGGGCATTTAGCCCATTCACATTCAGGGTAACTATTGAGAGATATGAATTTAGTGCCATTGTATTGCCTGTAAGGTGACTGTTACTGTATATGGTCTCTGTTCCTTTCTGATCTACCACTTGTAGGCTCTCTCTTTGCTTAGAGGACCCCTTTCAAAATTTCCTGTAGAGCTGGTTTGGTGTTTGCACATTCTTTCAGTTTTTGTTTGTCTTGGAAGCTTTTAATCTCTCCTTCTATTTTCAATGATAGCCTAGCTGGATATAGTATTCTTGGCTGCATGTTTTTCTCATTTAGTGCTCTGAAAATATCATGCCAGCTCTTTCTGGCCTGCCAGGTCTCTGTGGATAAGTCAGCTGCCAATCTAATATTTTTACCATTGTATGTTACAGACTTCTTTTCCCGGGCTGCTTTCAGGATTTTCTCTTTGTCACTGAGACTTGTAAATTTTACTATTAGGTGACGGGGTGTGGGCCTATTCTTATTGATTTTCAGGGGCGTTCTCTGAACCTCCTGAATTTTGATGCTCATTCCCTTTGCCATATTGTGGAAATTCTCCCCAATAATTCTCTCCAGTATACCTTCTGCTCCCCTCTCTCTTTCTTCTTCTTCTGGAATCCCAATTATTCTAATGTTGTTTCGTCTTATGGTGTCACTTATCTCTCGAATTCTCCCCTCGTGGTCCAGTAGCTGTTTGTCCCTCTTTTGCTCAGCTTCTTTATTCTCTGTCATTTGGTCTTCTATATCACTAATTCTTTCTTCTGCCTAATTTATCCTAGCAGTGAGAGCCTCCATTTTTGATTGCACCTCCTTAATAGCTTTTTTGATTTCAACTTGGTTAGATTTTAGTTCTTTTATTTCTCCAGAAAGGGCTTTTATATCTCTCGAGAGGGTTTCTCTAATATCTTCCATGCCTTTTTCGAGCCCGGCTAGAACCTTGAGAATTGTCATTCTGAACTCTAGATCTGACATATTACCAACGTCTGTATTGATTAGGTCCCTAGCCTTCGGTACTGCCTCTTGTTCTTTTTTTTTGTGTTGAATTTTTCAGTCTTGTCATTTGGTCCAGATAAGAGTATATGAAGGAGCAAGTAAAATACTAAAAGGGTGGCAACAACCCCAGGAAAATATGCTTTAACCAAATTAGAAGAGATCCCAAATTGTGAGGGGGGGAGAAAGGGGATAAAAAGAGATTCAAAACAAAACAAAACACCAAACAAAAAGAAAAAAGAGGTTCAAAAAGGAAGAAAGAAAAAAAAAGAAAAAAGGAAAAAAAAGAAAAGAATTTAAGAAAAGAAAACAAATAGGAAAAATATAAAAAATAAAAAATATATATATTAAATAAACTAGTTAAAAAACGTTAAAAAATAAAAAGGTAAAAGTTAAAAAAAATTTAACAGAAGGTGAGAAAAAAAAACAAAAAATGAAAAAGAAAAAAATTAAATTAACTGCAAGACTAAAAATAATCACAGGGAAAAAGCCATGAGTTCCGTGCTTTGCTTTCTCCTCCTCTGGAATTCTGCTGCTCTCCTTGGTATTGAAACCGCACTCCTTGGTAGGTGAACTTTGTCTTGGCTGGATTTCTTGTTGATCTTCTGGGGGAGGGGCCTGTTGTAGTGATTCTCAAGTGTCTTTGCCCCAGGCGGAATTGCACCGCCCTTACCAGGGGCCAGGGTGAGTAATCCGCTCAGGTTTGCTTTCAGGAGCTTTTGTTCCCTGAGCTCTTTCCGTAGAGATCCAGAGGACAGGAATAGAAATGTCGGCCTCCTGGTCTCTGGCCCGGAGGAGCCGAGAGCCCAGGGCTCCACATCTCAGTGCGCACTCAGAGAACATTGCCCAGTTACTCCCGTCTGCCTGACCTCCGGCCGCGCTCCGAGCTCACCGAGCCTGCGACCGGTTCAAGGTAACACCAAGCTGTGAGCTTACTGTCGGCTCTGTCTCTGTAGCCGGCTTTCCCGTTCCAATACCCGCAAGCTCTGCGACACTCAGACACCCCCGATCCTTCTGTGACCCTGTGGGACCTGAGGCCACGCTGACCCCGCGTGGGCTTCACCCCGGTTTAGTCTCTGGAGCGATGTCCCTCAACGGAACAGACTTTTAAAAGTCCTGATTTTGTGAGCGGTTGCTCCGCCGCTTGCTGGGAGCCGGCCCCTCCCCCCAGGGTCTATCTTCCCATCGCTTTGGATTCACTTCTCCACCGGTCCTACCTTTCAGAAAGTGGTTGTTTTTCTGTTTCCAGAATTGCTGTTCTTCTCTTCGATCTGCCGATGGATTTTCAGGTGTTTGCAATCTTTAGATAAGCTATCTAGCTGATCTCCGGCTAGCTGAAGTAGTCTCAGCCTGCTACTTCTCCGCCATCTTGACTCCTCCCCCTCTGTGTTTGTTTCTTATTTGTTTCTTCATTTGTTTTGTTTTTTAGATTCCAGGTAAAAGTGAAATCATGTGGCATTTGTCTTTCTTTGTCTAACGTATTTCATTTAGCATAATGCCCTTTAAGTACAACCATTTTGTCACAAATGACAAGATCTCATTCTTTTTAATGGCCAAGTAATAATCCAGTGTGTGTGTGTGTGTGTGTGTGTCTGTACGCCACATTTTTTTTTTAAAGATTTTATTTATTTATTTGACAGAGAGAAATCACAAGTAGATGGAGAGGCAGGCAGAGAGAGAGAGAGGGAAGCAGGCACCCTGCTGAGCAGAGAGCCCAATGCGGGGCTTGATCCCAGGGCCCTGAGATCATGACCTGAGCTGAAGGCAGCGGATTAACCGACTGAGCCACCCAGGCACCCTGTACACCATATCTTCTTTATCCATTCATCTATAAATGGACAGTTATATTCCTTCCATATCTCAACTATTAAAAATATTGCAATAAATATAAGGGTGCAGGTATCTTCAAACTAGTGTTTTCATTTTATTTGAGAAAATACTTAGTAGTGGAATTGCTGGATCATATGGTATTCCTACTTTTAATTTTTTTGAGAAAGGCACATACTGTTTTCCACAGTTAATCAATTTACATTCCCACAGTGCGCAAAGGTTTTTTTCTCTTCACATCATAATCAATACTTATCATTTCTTGTCTTTTTGATTCTAGCCATTCTGACAAGCATGAGGTAATATCTTATTGTGGTTTTGATTTACATTTACATAATTATTAGTGATGTTGAGCATCTTATCTTTGTGTCTGTTGGCCATCTGTACATCTTTGGAAAAATGTTCATTCAGGTTCTCTGCCCATTTTTAAATCTTTTTTTTTTTTTTTTGGTGTTATATATGTTATTTATATTCAAATAGTTAATTTAAGCATTACATTTTATGTGTTAGTTTATGTGTCTAACCTAGTTGCTGGCACATGGCAGATAATAAACAAAATTTGATTCCTTTCCTATGCTACTTCATTCACCCTTATGAAATGACTTAGCAACTTGAAACTGAACTTAGTTTGAGTAGGGTCTAATCATTACAAAAGCCATTAGGGTTTTTACCTTTCTTTATGATACAGTCCTTAAATTAGTATAAGCTAAGACTGAGCTAGATTTTTTCCTTCATGCTGTTTCCTCATATTGTTGACTTATATTGGACTTGTATGTCTCTAAAATCCCCTAGATCTAATTCTTGTGAATGACTCAGGCCATGTCTTGCCAATAAATTGTTCAATAAATCCCTTTTAAGAGAGTATCTTTTCCCACTTCCCTTACTGATAACTTCTTTTTACAACCCTTTCCCTCCTACTCCTTTCCAGAAATCTGTGTACTACATGAAACTCTCCTGGGATCCCATTCAGGCTGTAGAAAAGAGAAAATCTCTGGTTATCTAATGGGGTTGAAAAGTCAATCAATAAGCAACATGGATTTAGTAAGAAAAAATAAAGCCAAGCACCAAAGCTTCAATGTTTGTTGCTAAGCTGTGGCATTCTGAAAGATATTTCTTTGATACCAGCTATCGGTAGACTTCTTTAAAAAAATAATAAGATGTAGTATAAGACCAGATTGCGTTTAATGCTGGAAGTTTATGTCATAGGACTAAATTAAATAAATAATTGAAGTAAGGGTTATTTGTCACTGATTTAAAAGAGAATAATATGTTTAATTATGGGTAACACTTTTGGAGAAGTGGCTAGATGTCTGTGCACAAGAGAGACATAAGGATTATTGGAGGTTAAAAAAACATAACTATAAAGAGAGAGGAAATGAGCCAAGAACATTCATACTAAAGAAAGGAAGACAAAACCAAATTCACTATAAAAGATACTGAGGGGAAAATATCAGATACTCTTTTACGATTCCAAAATAAAACATAAACATATAAACTATAAAATTTTATTTAGAAAAAATTTTGAAATTAAGCATTAGGATTAATCTGAGCATTTAGTCAAGGAAGAATGCAAAGTTATTCATCTCAGGAGTTGTAGAAATTCCCCCTCTTTGCAAGTGAAATCATCAGTTAAAGATATTGCTTTATGAATGTCAGCATGCTAATAAGTTCTTTGGCCCTATAGTCACTTCCCTTAATTCTGTTGAGCTCTGAGGGCTTCCTAAAGATGAAGTCATTGAAATTGATTTTTATGAAAAAAAATTTTTTTTTAATTTTTTATTTTTTATAAACATATATTTTTATCCCCAGGGGTACAGGTCTGTGAATCACCAGGTTTACACACTTCACAGCACTCACGAAAGCAATACCCTCCCCAATGTCCATAATCCCACCCCCTTCTCCCAAACCCCCTCCCCCCAGCAACCCTCAGTTTGTTTTGTGATTATGAAAAAATTTTAAAACCTCCAAATTCTAGTTATGCCAGTATATTTTATAAGGATGCTCTATTTATTTTCTAAAGTATTCAAATTTTTACCTTGGGAAACTCTGGTATAGGATAATTATGATTTTGGTTAGGAGTCTTCTCTTTGGGGTGTTATCCAGACTCAAAGATCCCTAGAAGGTTGAAGGGAAAGGAAGGCATTTCTGTTGCATTCTCTGAAAATATACCTAGGAAGGGGTAGCTGAATTGGAAAACCAAGAAAGCTGAAAGTAAACTCATGTAGTGAGTATGAAGGGCACCTTGAGGATGGATGCCCACATCTAGTAGCAGGGCAGGAAAAGTAGTGGCAGGGTTAGTTGAAATCTGCATTGTCTAAAAGGAAAGCTAAGGTGAGGTAGTTGTGCATTTATCATCCAAGAGTAAAATCTGAGCATTCCTAGAAGTAGTAGCTCTTGTAGTGGAAATGGTGTGTCATCTTAAAGCAACTGTACATCTTTGGACAGCTCTACATGTCTTCCATCGTTTAATCATGTGCTTCTGTTTTGGTAGCCTAGTACTATAAGTGAAATTATGTTCTACTTTTTTTCCAAATCATTAGAGAGTATTTTATCCATGATTTCCTCCTGGAAAGGTGACACACCTTTAAAGATATCTCTATTTCATTCCTGGAAGTTTCTTAGAGAAGTAACCTTACCATGCTCGGAAAAGGCCCTCCATTCTCGCTCTGATCTCTTATATCTTCTAATCTTATCACCACCTGGCTGTTTCAAAAGCTGCTGACCCATGTGAGGAAACTCTTAGCTAAAGCAAAGATATGTCATTGACAACTATTCTGATGTACTGCTTTCAACAACTTATGACCTATAATTTGCATCCATCCTTACCTGTTCCTTCCAGTTTTATATCTGGGTCATTTGACTTTCCCAATCCTGCCTCTTCATCTCAGACATGGAATGTTCTTGAGGAAGGAAGCTTTAATCCTGTTCTTTCCCCAAAGCACAGGTTCTCCAGGATAGGACTTTTAAGAAAACTGCTGAAACTTTGCAGTAGTGGACAGCACACAGAATAGCTTAAATTTTGTCCTACATAATTACCTATAATTACTAACTGCTTCAAACCTTTGCCAAGGATATATGTTCAGATCCTGCAAGGTTTCTCTATGCCATTGGAGGGTCAATTCAACCCCCGCAGTGGTATTCTCCTGAGACTTGCACATCTCAGTTTTCACACATGGTTTCCTTTTGTGCCTCTGGGAAATGCAGAAGTTCTTTCCTCATCTAGTCTCTTTCCTATCCTGTCACAAGAGTCTGACATATACTTCTTGGCAAATTTCCCCAACTTTCTCATGCTCATCACTGCCTTTCATCACAAATGTGTGGTGTGAATTATATGCACCAGATGAGGCAGCCCTCTTATTCCATAGTATATTTATCAAAACTGAGCTTTTGAATCCCAAATTATGCCATTCATTGTGCCTTAGTCTACTTTGAAACTGTGCTAAGTCCATATACATTCTTTTACATGGTTTTTTGCTATATGAGGTGAAAGTAGGGTCAGAACTCTGTTGTTTTCCAGGCAAAGTCTGATCATGGGTGTCAATACTGTTCCTCAGAAAGAAAACATATGTAGCAAGTAGAGGTCATTTCCAAAATTCAGATGTTTTGAGAGGGAAACACAAAATAAATTGATGATTAAATAAAGGATTTCTCCAACTTTCTAAGCTACTGCTCTATTAAGGAAATATATTAATAGACCAAAAGGCCAGAACCCTCTAACTTATGTTTTCCTCAAGAACAATAAAGAAATTTATTTTGTATATATGTATAAATTGAAGGCTTCAATTTAGTGGCACCCAAGTAGATCAAAGAGCAGTCTTTCCTAAAGTAAATGCTGTTTCTATCCTAGAATGTGAAGTGAGATTTGCAACTCTCAAAATGGTGAACATCCAACCTCAAAATTGAGACATTCTACATCTCCTGTGTTGTTATAAGGATATTAAAGGACTTGGCATTGAGTATTAATAAGTCTGAGTCTCACTCTTTCTTAAAAGGAAATATCAATTTGATAAGGTCCTTCTTTGGGTTTAGTTTTCTTACTGAACATAAAAATTGTGTAGCTACTCTATTTATTTATGGTCCTCACATGGGATGTGGTCTCAGTGGTAAAGTTTTAATTATTGTAGAAAATGTAGAACTTACATATTTATGATGTTTTCCTATTGGGACATGGAAAGAGAGTTACATAGAGAAATCTGTTATTTTTTCCTTCTGTAAGTAGCTATGCTATAAACATTTACATTTATATATAGTATATATATTATGCTATATACATTTACAAAATAGGGTTGTTATTTATTTTTATAGTTACATTTTTGGAGTCCATTAGATCTACTTTGGGAAGTAGATTTTCTTGGTGCTGGCTATAATCATGACATCATTAGAGGTTACTCTCTCCTTTGAGATGCATTTAAAATTGATTTGCATCCCCTATTTTATGTCCAATAAGAAATCTAATGTTTTTCCCAACACTCCTGTGAATTCCTAGGAGTGTACATTCTCACGGTCACTCCTAATTCCAATTTCTGCTTTACTCTGAATTTAATCTACCTATTTTTCTCTTCCCCTTGTTGCTTTCTTCATTATTTACTTTAATAAGGAACATTACCCATGTCTTCAGGTTCTCCCATATTTCAGTCACAGAAAGCATTTGTAGATACAGTAAATTATACTGAAGATTTAGAGTCAAGGGGGTGGGGGGCATTGTGGTAATACACAGCAATTTATATAAAAAGGGAGTGTCACATATCTTTGTTTCTTGAGGTTCTTTCCTTACTATTGCATCCTTTGCATTAACAGTCAGGAATTTCCAACTGGCAAATATTCCACTGAGTATGCAATATTTTAACCCCACTGTTCCTGAGGGCCCTTCAGTAAAAATATATTATCAGAATTATTTCTGAACAAATGGATTTTCATGTAAAAAGTATTTTCTTCAATACAATAAAGATAATAGATAACCAAATATAATTGCAAGTGATCTTTTTTATAGCACAGTTGAATTATTTTAATTTTTTCTTATTTTCTTGAATTTAAAAAAAATCAGTATTTTTTTTGCAGGCTTAATTTTGATATAAAGATATCTCAGAGGGGTCCGTGTTGGCTGAATCAGTAAAGTGTCTGTCTTTAGCTCAGGTCATGATCCCAGGACCCTAGGATAGAGCCCCTACAAGGGGCTCCCTGGTTAGCAGGGAGCCTGTTTCTCCCTCTGCCTGCTGGTCCC
This sequence comes from Mustela putorius furo, assembly GCF_011764305.1. Lineage (NCBI taxonomy): Eukaryota > Metazoa > Chordata > Mammalia > Carnivora > Mustelidae > Mustela > Mustela putorius. The sequence continues at coordinate 29,078,805 of NW_025421987.1, forward strand.
CGCTGCTTGTGCTTTCTTGTTCACTCTCTCTCTCTCTCTTAGACAAATAAGTAAATTTTTTTTTTAACTATGTAACTATATAAAATCCTATCAAGAAAACTCCTTGTTTTTCTTTTGTGGCTCTTTTGTTTTTAATAATAATTTGAATTTCCCCACACTGATTTTTTTCCAAATCTAAATTTTGTTCAAAAATTTATTTTTCCTGCAATTTTTAATGAAAAACATGTTTTGATATGCATCATTGGCCATTGTCCTTTTTTATGTTGTTTATTTCTACCAGGCATTCATTTTAATTTGAATAAAGACAGCTAAATTTAACATTTAATCGATAGCATTGTCAATTTTAATAATTGAGAAACATTATTATTTAATACACTTAAGTAACATAGCCTTTGGTTGAGAAGTTCTGCTTATCATGGCTTTAAATGCACAAGGAAAGAGAAGGGGTATATGCAAAGGATTCCACCAAAGGTGGGGGAGCAGAGAGGCAGACACAGAAATAGGGCAACTGAGTAATTCAGAGTTGCTACTTCTCTCTGGCTAAATGGCTCTTAGGTTATGCACACCAACATCAGAATTCCATGGGGACAATTGTCAATGTCAAAATGGAGAGATTAAATCTTTTCTAGCCCTGTTTAGATCTCGCCTCCAAATACTTCTGTGTTTTGTTCACCTCTGCTCTCACCTGCCTTATAATCCCTACTAGACTTCGTGCAATAGCCACTTCTCACTGCTTCCTATGGAGCACAGTTTAGAGAGTTCACGTCTCCAGTTAAAACCCTATAGTTTCCCACCTAAAGCAATGTGTTCTGCTAGATATAAGACCACCTACCCTGGAGAGAAATAGCCTTTTTCCTTAGGGGCAGTAATTACAAAAAGTTGTCCTCCTCCTTGATAAGTTAGATACCCTGGCATCTTTCCCCACAGACATAGTCTGTCTTTGTCACTCCAGAACATTTGTGTTTTATTTCCCATTGTTCAGCACTCTTTTGGAGTGCTTTTCTTTCTTCCTAGTTCCATCTGACTTTGTTTTCTGTAGGACAGAAGATTTTTTCCTCAGGAGCCTTCTTACTCTACCACAATCAATCCCAAAGGTGCTTATTGCTGGAGGGCATTTGCATGGCTGGCACTAGTTGGTAGAAGACATGATTTTATACAGGAATTCTTCCAGGTGGTTGTGCTCATGTTATGGCATATGTACAAGATATTCACTTAGGTTTACACCTGAGTGTAAATAGACACAAATAGGCATAGAGATCTAAACTTCTGCGAGAGTAAGAAGAGCATACCATACTTAATTTTTTATTTGACATATGAATATATTAGAATGTGCTTTAACACTGTTTTCTCAAAGCTAAGTATTTACAATACCGTCTTGTTTCATCAGTGAGCCTTATAGCCATTGCTTTTTCTCAATATTCACACCAAATTGTACAAATGACAGATTTTACCTTATCTGAAACATCCTGTTAAATTTATGGTTATATTTAAAGTAAAATACCTCTGTTTCTGTTTTCATTTTCATTTTTATTTTAATTTTAATTTTAATTTTTAAAGATTTTATTTATTTATTCGACAGACAGGGATCACAAGTAGGCAGAGAGACAGGTAGAGAAAGATGGGGAAACAGGCTCCCTGCTCAGCAGATAGCCCAATGTGGGGCTTGATCCCAGGACCCTGAGATCATGACCTGAGCGAAGGCAGGGGCTTAACCCACTGAGCCACCAGGCACCCCTTCAGTTTTGTTTATATTTTTATTTTTATTTTTATTTTTTTTAAAGATTTTATTTATTTATTTGACAGAGAGAAATCACAAGTAGTCGGAGAGGCAGGCAGAGAGAGAGAGAGGGAAGCAGGCTCCCCGCTGAGCAGAAAGCCCGATGCGGGACTCGATCCCAGGACCCTGAGATCATGACCTGAGCCGAAGGCAGCGGCTTAACCCACTGAGCCACCCAGGTGCCCCCATTTTTGTTTTTAAAGCACATGTACAGATTTGGGTGAGGAGATTCATTCATTTATTTATTTATTTTAAAGTCATGATGTAAATCCACTCAACCATACTTTCTTGCTCTAGGCTCTAGCCTACACACAGTTTTTCGTTAAAATATTATTCAAACTGAGGACATTTGCAGTAGTCTGGAACATATTTTCTCTAGTACTTGACTCTAAGCTCTCTCTATACATCTTAGAATTCTCTGAAATAAATTCTCTGGCATATTCGAGTATCACTGAGTAAATAGCAGCTATGCCTATATCAAGAGCAGTATCAGTCTGAGTGAAAAATATGCCAGCTTTATTAAGAGCATCTTTAATGGATTTAATTAAGCTTCTTATTCTGTCACTAATACCATTTTCTGAATAAAGAACTTCTCCATACATAACACATTATACACTATAAAATATTTTAAACATAGAGAAAAATATAGTGGAAATCATAATGAAAACCTACCATCACCCAGCTTTGTCAAATCCTAATGTTTTGTTTATATGCTCTGATAGTTTAATTAAACATTACAGGGGTGCCTGAGTTGCTCAGTGGGTTAAGCCTCTGCCTTCCGCTCAGGTCCTAATCTCAGGGTGCTGGGATCAAGTCCTGCATCAGGCTCTTTGCTCAGCGGGGATCCTGCTTCCTCCCTACCCCCACGCCTGCCTCTCTGCATACTTTGGATCTCTGTCTGTCAAATAAATAAATAAAGTCTCTAAAAAAAAAAAAGAAAAAAACATTAAGGATTTATTTGAGTCCCACTATTCAATTATCCCCTCTTTCACTTCCCTCTCCCTTTTTCTTTCTTTCTTTCTTTAGAACTAACTAATCTCTTTGTTGTTTATCAAATCAGCATATGTTTATACTTTAAATATGTATTTGTATATTCTGAAATAATATTTAATTTTTGTGTTATTAAAGCCTATAAATGTTATCAGAATAGAATCATTTCTCTGAAACTTAGTTTTTCTTCACATTATGTTTAAGATTTTTTCTATTAATACTTATAGGTATAAATATTCATTTTTACTAGTAAGGATTCCATTGCATGAACATAGCTCCATTTACTTCCCCTTGTATTGTCCTTTGCTGTTCACTTTCCTATAGCAGTTACACTCTCAAAGCAGTTACATTTTCACACTCCTTGATGCAAAGACATGTGAGCATTAATAATGATTATTGCTCTTTAAAGCCATTCAAATTTGGAATGGTTCATTATGCAGCAGTAGTGCTAATTTCATTCCTTCCATTGAAAATAACAGAATATTTCTTTTCTTAATCCCTAAAGTACTTTCTATTTCTCATTGGATCCATGTCTTTAATGCCTTTTTTTGTTGATGTTGTTATTGAAGTGTAGTGGACATAAAATATTAGTTTCAGGTGTAGGACATAGAGCTTCAAAATTTATATGCATTGTTAAGTAATTATTAGGATAAATCTAGCTGCCATTTATCATCATTCAAAGTTGTTATAATATTGGGATGCCTGAGTGGCTCAGTTGGTTAAGTGTCTGGTTTCTCAGGTCATGATCTCAGGGTCCTGGGATCAAGTCCCATATTGGGCTCCTTGCTCACGGGGGAGCCTGCTTCTCCCTCTGCCTGCTTCTGCTTGTCTCTCACTTTCTCTGATAAATAAGTAAAATATTTTAAAAAAATTAAAGAAAGCACAAAGTTGTTATAATACAATTAACTATATTCCCTGTGATGTACACTACATCTTCATGACTTACTTATTTTATAACTGGAAATTTGTACCTCTAATCCCCTTCACCTAGTTCACTCATTCCCACAATCCCTCCCCCTTTGGCAATCAGTAGTTTGTTCTCTGTATCTGTGAGTCTGTTTCTCGGTGTTTTGTTTTGTTTTGTTTTGTTTTGTTTTTTAGATTCCACATTTGGTGAAATTACATACTATTTTTCTTTATCTGACTTACCTTACTTAATGTAAAACCCTCTAAGTCCATCCATGTTGTTAGAAATGGCAAAATTTCATTTTTTTTTATAACTAAAATTCCACTGCGTGTGTGTGTATGTATATATCACATCTTCTTTATCTATTCTCTATCAAGGGACACCATTTAGGTTGCTTCCTTATCCTGGCTATTGCAAATAATGCTGCAATGAACATAGTAGTGCACATATCTGAATAAGTATTTTCATTTTATTCAGATAAATATGTAGAAGTGGAATTGGTGGTATTTCTATTTTTAATTTTTTGAAAAACTTCCATTCTGTTTTCTTTAGTGGCTGCACAGTTTTGCATTCCTACTAAGAGTGCAGGAGGGTTCCCTTTTCTCCACATTCTTGCCCTCACTTGTTATTTTTTGTCATTCTGGCTAGTATAAGATGATATCTCATTACGGTTTTGATTTGCATTTCCCTGATGGTTAGTGATTTTGAGCATCTTTTAGTGTATCTGTTGGTCATGAGAGCCTGTTTCTTAGAGAAATGTCTATTTAGACCCTCTGTCCTTTTTTTTTAATTAGATTTTTTGTTTTCTTGATATTGAGTAGTGTGTGTTCTTTATGTAGTATGGATATTAATCCCTTTTAGGTTATATCATTTGCAAATATCTTCTTCCTTTCAGTATGTTCCCTTTTCATTTTGTTAATGGTTTTCTTCATTGTACATAATTTTTCTTAGTAGGTCCCTTTGTTTGGTTTTGGTTTTTGTTGCCCTCGCCTGAGGAGACAGTTCCAAAAAAATATTTCTAAGACCAATGTCAAAGAGTTTATCGCTTATGTAATATCTTTGGTAGTAGTTTTTGAGGGTCTCTATCTTAGTTCATCAGTGAATTGTATGTTCTTCAAGACATAGGCCTGGAATCCCTATCTTATGTGTTTATTTTCCTACACTTGGCTTCTTGGCTTGGTATTTCTAACCATTATTTCATTTCTAATACAAATAAAACAAGTTGATGTTAAAATACATTTCATTGATGTTTTTCTTTTCCACAAAAGCCTATGCCTTATTAAAGTATTCAGCATAAACCTCCCCAAAATGTGCACTTTGGCATGTGGATTACTTTGACCTGAAGTCAGTCAAGTTCCAAAATACTTAGAGAGAGTTCTTTATTTCCCCTTTAACTGTCTAAAAGAATCTAGATAAAGAGCCTTTTCCAGGAAGAGTACAGATCACCAGAAATAATTACCAAGAATGTGGGCCAACTATGGTAAACTGTGAAGAAGCTCGGTGAGGTCTGGTGATCAAATTCCTCTCTCTGTCTTATTTTCTTTGCAGGGGATGGCAGGCATTTGTTTCCAAAACATTTGTTCTTCCTATCTTACTGTGAATTGTCTTTCTTCCCTTTCAAGTCTCAAACCACTGCCCCCTTCTTAACTCAATTGCAAACAATTCACTATTTCATGTTTGAATAAAGTGAGGGTGATGAAAAATGCCAACCTCACCATTGTAATTTTTTATTTGATATACTCAGAAGATAGGGCTCATGTTGAAAGTGAGCTTGCCTCACCCTTCTTCAGGAATATATTCACTGTATTTCCTAGTGATTAGTGATAAAATAGTTATCTTATTTTATCATTTTAGATCTATCATAATTCTGTTGTCTGTAATCATAAGGTGTTCAATCTTTAGTTCATGTTTAAATTATGCTTAAAATTAAGCTTTAATTTATGCTTAATTTATACAGTTATATAATGATCTTACTTCTACTTCCTTCTTTTGTTATTCTCCTAGATCTACTGAAATTTTATCCAGTGATATTTTTCTTAAAGAGCAGATGATTTGTCAGGCCCATGGTACACTCTCTGTGAGCTAAGTATGCTATGCCACCTCTCTTCTGGGGTCCATCTTCCTATCCTGAGTATAAATAGGGGTCAATGAATATAAAACAGCTGAAAGAATGGATTCTGAAAAAGTTGCTTTTGTACTGATTAACCCTGCTCACCTGAAAGTACAAATCTTTATGCCTCTCAGAATTACTTCAGTTTCATTAGGAATGAACTCATAAAACCATAGAATATCATGGCTGGGAAGGAGATCTTAAATTCCATCTAATAAGACCTTACTCATCAAGGCAGAAATGAATGAAATAGTCACTATTTGAACAATTTTGGTTTCAAAATCTAATTTTCATATGGCTCACTTAATAGATGAAGGAAAAAAGCCCCAGTAACTTGCCAGTGAGACATCTCTAGGATAGGGCCACGGCACTACATGGATTCATCTCTATGATCTCAATAATACGATGTGATGTGGGAAACAAACCAGAAGAGAAATTATTAAATTTCCTTATTACCTACAGTAATAGGTAATTTGACAAGTCTTTGAAACAGGCTGAGTGACATTCCTCTAGGGACTCAACTGCCTCGATGTTGACATTTTGTAAGGGCAAAAGACAATCCTAGCCCAACTACCTCCTTACCCCACTGGATCCTGTAAACTTACTTTAATGTAAAAAAAAAAAAAAAATTGGAAACTTCCTTTATCTCTTACCCGCCCCCCCGCCATGATACATGTTGGCAATCATCCCCCAAGCATATGGCCTGCTGATATACATCTGAAGGGTCTCATGACTAAGGTTTTATTAGACAGTAATAAATGACATTTTTCCAATAATAGCTAACCCCCTCAAGGTCCTTACCTAGATGATTTGTCAGGCCCATGGTACACTCTCTGTGAGCTAAGTATGCTATGCCACCTCTCTTCTGGGGTCCATCTTCCTATCCTGAGTCTTACGCTATCCCAAACCCCCTTCCAATTTCAAAGTATATAATGGGACCTCTTCATGAGCCTAGTGCCAATCTTTCTGCCCATGGGTCCTGTCCCTGTGCTTTAATAAAGCCTCTTTTTTCACCAAAGACATCTCAAGTATTTTTTCTTGGCCATCAGCTTTGAACCCTAACATCTTTCCTACATCACCATTTATTCTGTCTCTCATGTTGCTTACCTATCAAAAAAAAAATTTTTTTTTAGACAGTTTATACATATTTGAATGAAAGGAGTGAGAAAAGAACCACACCAAAATTTCCCTCAAGGGAGATTAGGACTTTCCAAATGACTCTGAGCTAGCAAGATGTACCAGTGCAGTTCATTGCCAGCAGGGAAGCATCCTAGATCATTTTCTTTTTTCCAAGCCATTCTGTTATTATCTAAATAGATTCTTCCTAAGTGATGAGTGAGTAACATTCCAAAATCATTTGTCAGTGAGTCCCTCTAGATCTTGGAAGTGATTTTCCCATACAAATAACATAATGAATGACTATTATGTTCCTTGGCCAATATTGCAAAGTCATTTTAACACACAAGACACCTAAGTATATTGGAATTGTTTCAAATACATCTAACCATCATCTGTCTCATTGTTTCTATGGGACAATTGCTTTCTTAATTCTAAGTCTTTTTCTTTCAACAGTAGCAGTCATTTCTACATCAATATAGAGCACGATCTATATTGGTGGTTGGTTGAGTTAAACCCAGGAGCCATTAAAGGAACTTTTTTTTTACTCAATACATTTCTATAACTGCATGACAGAAAAAATGATGCAGGATAAACACTCTCCAGTTCAGATCAAAAGAAGAAAGAAGTATTGCACCCAAGAGTAGCATGCAGTTTCATAGTTATGTAGAAATTCTTGATGATAAAATTGTATATAAATTGAAGACTGCCTAACTCTCAGTTTATATCTTCTGTTCTTTCCATTTTGTATCTTGATCCCATTTTAGAAATTACGCTCTATGGAAATTTGAGAACCACATTTAATTAGAATAGCCATATTATATGAAACTACTTCCATTTTTCATGGATCTGAACTTTGCAAATTATTTTTTATTCAAGTGTTATATTTTCATTCAACTTCATGATTTTTTTGGTAATGTGCACTGTTGTAACAGAAACTTTTAAACTTAAAAATTAACTTTGACTTGCCAAAAAAAAAGCTTTGTTTCTGAAAGTAATTATTTGCAATAATTGCCATGCTATTTTCTGAAAAGGTAAGATTCCTGGCATCATATGGCAACCCCATTCCTGGGTCTCCTGCTGGCTTCTGTCAGATTAATGTGTGCTGCTCCCCTGCTGAAAAATCCACTTGGTTCTCCTTCAGACCACCTGTGGAGGAAGAGAGGGGCTTTTTTTTTCCCCCCCTTAAATTTCCAAGAGAATGAGAATAGATAGAATGTGGATCAGAGGATTAAGTATCACTTACCTTAGTGCTTTGAGAGAATTTAATTTCAAGAACAAAACAAGTTGAACTTCTGGTCTCACAAGCTACTAGCATACTCTCAAATTTTTCTTAAATAATTTGACAACACTTTGACTTTCTACATGCCCTCTCATTCTGCTCAAATCTTGCCATCTTTCATCTTCTTACTGTAAAACAACATTTCTTTAAAAGGGAGCCAATATTGGCTCTTGGTAAAGGTTAAGAAGGTTCAGACACGAGATTGTTACTGTGTTAATCACCCAGTGTCTACATTGACAGTATGTGTATTTTTTTCCCCTTTCCATCATTATTATAACTTTTCTCAGAGCAGAGTCATCATCAATGAACATCAAGTGCCAGCAACTTCTCTTCATTCTTTATTCAGGGAGGGGATCAGCTTGATAGCTGCATTCTTATCAGAAAATGTTAGACTGCACTCCCATTTAAAGATCACAAAACCAATACGGATCTGAAATACCAAAGGTGCCAAGTGTGAGAGGTGATAAGTCTATTGAATTTGTTATACCAGACATTTGAAATCAATCTGAACCCTTTTGGGATGTCTTTTAATTTTGAAAAACTTAACTTTGAAATATGTTTTTGTTTGTTTGTTTTCTGAATTTTAGGGGACTCTCTTCTTTGCAGTTAGGTGAATGGTATGAAGTTTTGTGTTGTTGGATTCCCATAGAGGCAGCACTTCATAAGTCATTTTCTATTTTCTTAAGAATGAAACCCTTTATCTTACTGGAGAAAGTTCCATGTGTTTTCCTCCTTCTGCGATAATATCTATGCTTTTAGTATTTGTTGACTGAAAAAAAAAATAAAATTACTGACATTTACTATACACTTAGTAATGATTTTGAATGTATTTTATTAATCGCCAGGTCATTTTTATATATATGACAAAGAATACAGAATTGTATGAAGAATATTTTACTCAGTTTATAGACAGTGTTTAGACAGCAAATAGGTATGATCTTTAATCATACTTCCATGTTGGTCCCCAGAGATTGTCTTTTGTTTGTTGAGAACTATAGACTATTATAGTATAAGTTGGTGTGTGGTTTTATTAGGGGTTTATGTATATGCTAATCATTTACTCATAAAAGGAGTGGTGAACCATAAAATATGATCTATGTGAAAGGCATTTCTTAATTTATTAGGGAAAAAAAGAAAGATAAAGATGATTTAATGATACTCAGATTTATACCAAATCTGATTATGGTTACAATGCATGAACCTTTACTCAATTCCTACTTTTAAGAGATAGTGTGTCTTGTGTGTATATGAACTGACCTCTCCTTAGCCCTACTTAGTTATCACTTCAGAAGTCTTAGCTCCATTTCTGATTGCTCATAGCATTTGGCAAGGAAATTATTTTTATTCTTCAAAATCATTTCTGAAATTTTATTATAAGGTATCTACCCTTGGAGGGGGGAAAGTTATTTACCTTACTAGAGACCTAAAAGGAAATTTCTACCAAATACCAACTTAAATACTTGTCTTCACTAATAACTGTTGCTTCCAGAGAATGTCCAAGGCCTCTAGCTCAGCCCAACCCATGGAAAATCTTGCTCATTATCTTACCAGATCTCTGAGCATTTATGAATCTTTCTCAAAGAGTCTTGCTCCTGAGTTTTGTTTTGTTTTCTTTCTATACTTTTCTTCCTTCCTTCCTTTCTTCCTTCCTTCATTCCTTCCTTCCTTCCTTCCTTCCTTCCTTCCTTCCTTCCTTTCTTTATTTTTTTCCCTTTCTTTATTTATTTCTCTCTCTTTCTTACTATCTATCCATAGTTTTCTTTTAATTATCCATCCCCTTAATACCTAATTACGACTTAAGGCATAGATGCTTCTAGGGATATTTCTAGTTAGGGTCTTAAGAAAACTAAGAATCGAAAGAAAGGGAATGAGTGTATTTTACCCTTTGGAATATCCTAGGTGCCTAAAATAGGAAACTGCTCTGAGAAAACCTCAATAAATATTATATGAATGAGTGAACAAACATCCAAATGATTCTTGAGTAGCAAAATTAAGTATTGGAGTAAATACATTTTTTTCTCTGAGCCTTCAAATCATACCACTCAGTATTGTCCAATCTTCTTATTTGCATAGAGAACTATACAATTATAAGGTCTAGCTATAGGGGCTATTTTGCTGCTTTTCCAAATTTCCAAATATTTTCCAAATAGATAAACTATTATCTCACATAATTGCTACTTTTACTCACAAGCAGTCGCCTGACTTTTTTTTTTCTGATTTTTTTCTGACTTTGCTTTGTTTATTTGTTTTAATAATTGGTTCTATATCCCAAGTGTTCATCAATAAATCAATAGATAAAGATAATGTGGTTATATACACACAGAGACACAGACACAAACACTGGAATATTACTCAGTCATAAAGAAGAATGGAATCTCAGTGGGTTGAGGCCTCTGCCTTGGGCTCAGGTCATGATCCCAGGGTTCTGGGATCGAGCCCTGCATCAGGCTTTCTGCTCATTGGAGAGCTTCCTCCTCTCTCTCTGCCTGCTTCTCTGCCTACTTGTGATCTCCATCTCTCAAATAAGTAAATAAAAAATCTTAAAAAAAAAAAAAGAAGAAGAATGGAATCTCACCATTTTTAACAACATGGAGGGATCTAGAAGATGTAATGCCAAATGAAATAAGTCAGTCATACAAAGACAAACACCACACAATTTCGCTCATATGTGGAACTTAGGAAACAAGTGAACAAAGGAAAAAAGAGACAAACGAAAGACCTGACTCTTACATATAGAGAACAAAGTTGTGGTTACCAGAAGGGAAGTTGGGGAGGGTAATGAGTGAGGTAAGCTGAAGGGGATCAAGAGTACACTTATTTGATGAGCCCTGAGTAATGTATAGAATTGTTGAATCACTATATTATACATCTGAAACTAATATAACACTGAATGCTAATTATGCTGGAGTTAAAAAAATAATAATTGGTTGTGGATTTTTTTTTTAAGATTTTATTTATTTATTTGACAGAGAGAGATCACAAGTAGATGGAGAGGCAGGCAGAGAGAGAGGGAGAGAGAGAGAAGCCGGCTCCCTGCTGAGCAGAGAGCCCGATGCAGGACTCGATCCCAAGACCCTGAGATCATGACCTGAGCCAAAAGCAGCAGCTTAACCCACTGAGCCACCCAGGCGCCCCTTGGTTGTGAATTTTAAATCTTTTCTTATTAAATATTCTCTTTAAAGCTGCATGTGTTGATACAGAATAAGGACAAAGAATACATCTGAATTTTGAGTATGGATCTCTTACCACTGGTGTGCAGCTTTAACAGTAATAGATTGCTCATTTTATGGTAGAATCTATGATGATACCTGCTGAGATCAGCAACATGGACCTAGTTAGTACATGACATTGCTATGTTATTAAGTGATATATGGCCATTAACACACTGATGCTCTCTGTCTCCCTCCTCAAAGAATAATAGTAGAGTAAATCATTAAAGACACAAGAGATTTAAAAAATCTCTCTCTCTCTCTCTGCCTCAGAGATAATGAGAAACGATATTCCTACAGTAAATAGGACTTTTTTGATAGTGCTTATCTCACTGACATGACCCCTTCAAAAGGTTCAAAAGGTGATAGGATGTTTTGCCAAACCACCACTGTGCTTGAGCTTCTGCTCAGTTCCCAATCAGATTTGGCAGTTATCCATGTTTGGAAACCTTGAGACTCCAAGAAAGGTCCGAGTTCTGTTGGCTTCTCAGACACCTTGCTGTGACTTGGAATAAAATAAATCTACTCAGCAGCCAAGGAGTGATAAAAAGGGAGATAGAAGTGTCAGAGAAGAAAAAGTTGATAAAATCTTCATCTACGATTGAGAATTTTTTGTTGTTGTTGTTTGGAACCTTGATTGTCAGAACTTGGAAAATTTCAAGAAAGAGAAACTTCCAATCTGCTCTGAGGTTGTATGTAAAAGGAACATGACATACTAAAAAGTCAGTTGAAGTTACATGTTATGCCTAAAGAAATGGGATTTTATTTATACCTCCTACAGAAGAAATTATTGATGACTTTCAACTGTCCCTTGCATAAAGTTGGGTTGAAATTTAACATAGGAAAATTAATAAAGGCCCTATTCCTAAAAGTTGGCTGTCAATCTCAATTACTGGGCAAAGTTGCCAAGACCATCGCATACATGAATATAGGATACTTGCTAATGATAGAACTGTATCAAAGAACAATATTAGGTTCTGTTGGTTAAAGCCTTGGGATTAAAAGAACTAAGCAATATCTGTCACAATATTAAGTTCTTCAGAGAAATGTGCAAAACAAGGTTATTTTTAATCCATTTATTTAGAAGCATGGTCATATTCAGAAATGAGCATTTTGTGTCTCTAAACTGAGAGCAAGGTTCTTCACAAGATTTGCATGATTAGGACAGAATTTGCAAATCTGTTTGTCTTATGAGAGCTTCTCAGTGAACAAAGCTGCTTTACCCAAAAAGGGTTGGGCATCGTCTGAATTCCATTGGCTATAGTTAAAACATTCATGATCTTAATATTCATAAGAATCAGGAGTACACTGGTTGTGTAAGTTAGGTTTCATATTAGTTGCTTACTAGTGCTGTCATGTTAAATTTTGAAAACTTTTAAACATTTTATTTATATTTTTGATAGAGAGCAGCAGAGAGGGGCCTGAATGGGGGTTAGGGCAGAGAAAGAGGAAGAGGAAGAAGCATACTCCCTGCTAAGACTCATGGGTCTCAGGACCCTGGGATCATGACCTGAATAGAAGGCAGATGCTTAACCAACTGGGCCACCCAGGTGCCTCTAAATTTTGAACATTCTTAGCTCTAGAATATTTTTGAGCCTTGTAATACCTGTTTCTTTTGGCCACCCTCCCCACTATTGGTCTCCTTTTCCTTGTCAGGTAGCCCCCACACTTTAACATGAATAAGAGTCACCTTGGAAACTTGTTATAAGGAGATTTTAATTTTGTATGCTGGGTTGATCTCAGGAATTTCATTGAAAAGTAACTCTTTGGATAACCCCAGTGAAGTGGTTGCCCACATTTCAAGAAATCTAATTTAGATCTTTCTTTATCTAGCATCATTCTTCTGATTAACATAGAGCTGGGTTTCTATCTTCCTGAATGTGGATTTTGCAGGATCTTTGTTGTCATTCTCTTTACCACCTATACCTACATAGAGTTTGTTTCACAGGGTTACAGATAAGTCAGAGAGCTTATCTGTGCTTGAAAGTTTGTGAATATGTTACCTTACAAGGCAAAAGGGACTTGTTAGAAGTGATTGAGTTAAAGATTTTGAGATAGGCAGATAATGCTGGATAGCTAGGTGGGCTAGAATGTGTGTGTGTGTGTGTGTATGTGAGGGAGAGAGAGAGAGGAAAATGGAGGAAGTGACTATGAAAATTTCTTACTTAGAACTTCCAGAGGGAACACTAGCCTTCCAATACATTGATATGGGACCAAGAAAATCAATTTGAGACTTCTGACCTCCACAACTATAAGGTAATAAATTCATGTTCTAAGCTATAAAGTTTGTGGTTCTGTTTTAGTAGCAATAGGAGGCTAATATATCCCCTCTAAACTTGTCTGTTCAGTTCAATAAAAAAGTAAGAATAACAATAATTGCTATCCTTTAAGATTCTTCAATAGATTAAATGATATGCATGTAAAATATATGGGTAAATATCAAATATATACTTCTGATAAGCATGATGGTGATGATAAAATAAGCCAACGGCTCTGCTTCACCTCTTCTAGTTACTGAGAACCTTAGCCATTTCTAAAAATGGGGGTTATTATTAACTTATTTGATTTTAGATAATTTTCCACTTCCAAACGTCCTTCTAGATAATAAACTCTCTCTCTTTTGTGTTTTTCCAGGAAAAAAAAAAACAGCCATATTCTTGTTCTCATATTAAATCAATCCAATTAACAAGACTTTTTGACCAGCAATCAACTATCCACAATTATATGTGCCAGGAATCACTTGGCTTAATCATATTTCCCTTGAGTTTCTGTAATTTATAGTTTTAAGGTTGGATAAGGTTATTTTTTCCTCCAGAGAAGAGTTTCTTTTGAAAATCTCATGGTCCCATGTCTTTGTAATACTTCCCTTTATCAGCACCCAGCATGTGCCAAAATGATGCAAAAGATTAAAAGAAGAAATGACTTGCCTTTTAAGGAGATGATGATGTATTATAACAAATATAACATGATCAAGATGCCAATTTAATGTAATGATAAAAACTAATAGGAAAGGAGCTGTATATTGATATGTTTGGAAAAGGCTTTAGGATAGAAGTAAGTCTTGAGCTATGATTTGAAGGATGAATTGAATTCAGTTAGTAAAAAGGGATGAGGCAAGATATTTTAAATTAAGGGAACAATGAAAAAAATCTATGGAGTCCACTTAAAGATACGGATGAGAAGAGATTCATCAGAAAGGATCAGATAATAGGGATATGGAATCAGGGTTGAATCATGATGTGCTCAGGCTTTAGAAGTACTGCAAATACTGATTATTCCATTGTATTCCTGAACCTCCTTAGAAACCCATACCAGCACATTTTTAAGTTTAAACAAGATGACTTTTTTTTTTCTTTTGTATTAATCAGAATAGTCTATAGTCTTTCCATCCAAGCTGATTCTCTGCTTTGGATTCCAGGGTTAATAGACATCCATCCTTTATCCTGCCAAATACCTTGTACCCTCTAATACTGAATTCCATTAACAGTGATAAAGTTCCTATTTCCTATATTTTAAAAAAAGAAAAAAAATATCTGGTAGGTGTATGGAGTAGAGCAGGAATATTCTCAGTATCAAGGGAACTGTTTTGGGGAAGGAACAAAGCAATCAGCAGTTTATCATTATTACTGCTTCTCCCCAGTCACATTAATATAAAAAGGGCCAGCACATCAGTGAAGTAATAGTGCAGGAGGCATTAGCACCAACATCCCTAGCAAAATCTCAGCTGCTTTCTAGATAGGAGTAAAAGAACAGAAGCAGATGAAATGATTCAAGAAAATAGCAGAGGTGGTGAATCAGAGCAGCCATGAGCTCCCTTAGAGATTATTTATATTCATGTTCAAAAGATGATAATTGCTTCCTAAAAAACATACAGTAAAATAAATAAAAAGTAGAAAATAGTACATTTCATGATCCCAGAGTAAGTAATGAAATATAGGGATTTTAGGTAAGGGGAGCCCTTGAGTACATTTGTTCCATATGTCAGAAAAGATACTTCCCTAACTAAGGAAATACCAGGGCTCTCAGCTTGTAGCAGTTGTTGCCCAGTGTTTCTTACATTTTCCTTTTCAATGCTCTCATGAACCTCCAACTATATGCATTAAGATAAAGTGAATCAGCACAACATCCTGAAGTTTTTTTTTTTATTGGATTTATAAAATATATAAAAACATTACATAAAACAACTTTATTTATTAGTGGATAAATATAAGATAAACACACATGTCAATCACAGTCTTAGTCATGACATAGTGTATTGTCAGTACCAAAAATGTAAACCTCTGCTCCCTATCTCCTGGTTCCTTCACATCACTATTCCCTTCTCTCCCCCAAAGGTAATCACTATCCTGTTTCATGACACTCAGTTCATTGGTCTTCTTTATACGTTTGGCACTTATGTATATATTACATAAACACCACAATTTAGTTTTAGTTTTCTCAATTTTATAGAAATACAATTATATGATAATTATTCTTTTGTGTCTGGCTTTTCTTTTTTCCTTCTAATGTTATGTATATGAGATTCATCTATAGTGTTGCTTGGTTCTTACAATTATGTTTCAAGTCACTCTAGTGGATATTATATTATATACACATACTTTAATAGAATGGATGGGTAAACAAGTGAATTTCTAAAAGAATAACAGTTAAGATGAACACTCAACAGTTCTTTAAAAAGCTTTATTAGTTTTCTGTTGTGTAACAAATTACCACAAATTTAGTAGCTTCA
The DNA here is from genome assembly GCF_011764305.1 of Mustela putorius furo. NCBI lineage: Eukaryota > Metazoa > Chordata > Mammalia > Carnivora > Mustelidae > Mustela > Mustela putorius. The sequence continues at coordinate 29,094,925 of NW_025421987.1, forward strand.
GATATTCCCAACGTAGTATCTCACAGTTCTGAAGTTCGGACATTTTGAATTTTGACTAGTTTCTCTACTTTCAGTCCCATTAGGTCAAAATCAAGGTATTAGCTTATCTGTTCTCTTATCTGGAGGTCTGGGGAAGAATTCGCTTCCAACTCATTCAAGCTGTTGGCATAATTCAGTGTCTTGCAAGTGTAGAACTGAAGTCTCATCAACTGAAGGTCACTCTCAGCAACTAGAAGTTGCTCTCAGGTTCTTCCATGTGGTTCCCTTCATCTTCAAAGCCAACCAATGCACATTTCTCTCTTTTTCCTTTCTGTCAAGAGCTGGAGAAAACTCTGCTTTGAAGTGATCAAATTCATGTGATAAGAATAATTTCATCTAGAAAAGCTCTTTTGTCACCTAGTGTACCATAGTGATGTGAAGGATATATCATCATATTTACAGATTTCATCCACACTAAAATGAAAGGAGGTTTTACAAAGTAAAGATCATTAGGGGTATTGTATTGTATTGTATTGTATTCTTTACTCCTGCCTACTGCAGGAGTAAAGAAAAGAACTATTTTATCAGTTTAGACTCTAGGTCTCCATTGCATCTCTGTTGCTGTAAACTTGGATCTTAAAAAGATGAGGGGCACTCATATTTCTTTTAAAATTGATGTTTACCTTCAGCAGAGAAAGCTGACATTTGGCATTCTCTTTTTCTCTATTTCTTAAGTGTATTTATTGAGCGTATGCTATTAATGAAGAACTGTAGATGATACAAAGATGATATGACAATTGCATAATAATCTATGGAACAAGATAAATTATAATAGGACAATACTTAGAATTTGGCTTAAGATTTATTTATTTATTTATTTGAAAGAGAGAGAGAGAGAGAAGTGGGGGGAGAAGGAGCAAAGGAGAAAAGAGAATCTTGAACAGACTCCCCACTGAGTATGGTGACCAAGGTGGGGCTTGAGGTGTGGCTTGATTCCACAATCCTGAGATCACGATCTGAACTGAAAACAAGAGTCAGACACATCCTGCCTGAGCCACCTCTCAGGAATCCCTCAATATTTAGAATTCTATGTGAGTTTAAGAGATGGCAAGACTACATTCTGCAGTGGGCATTGAGGAAGCCTTGAAGTTTCAACCAGACTTAATACCTATCATCTATCTTTTTCCATTCTCGTCACAAATCCTTTTATTCATTTAAGAAATATTTACACCACTACATACTATTCTAAACACTTTACATGTCTTGACTCATTTAACTTCACAACAATCTGTGAAGTCTGAATCTCATTTCATAGGTAAAAATACCCAGACAGGAAAGTGAAGTAATTTACATAACTTTGCACAACAGGTCAGTAGCACATCCAGGGTTTGAACCCAGGCACCGTGGCTTTGAGGGTCCTTGTGTTTAAACCATTATTGTTTCTCAATGTAGGTGAAAAATTCCAACGTAACCATGTTATTTCCAGGCTCATATTATGAACCATCCAGAGAGTGATTTCAATGAGTCTATTTTTGTCCCCCTTCTTTTGTCCCCCCATCCCTGAATTGGATATTTGGCAATATCTGGAGACCTTTTTAGTTGTCACAATGACACTATCATTTTGTGGGTAGAAGCCAGGGATGCTGCTAAGCATTCTAATTCTTTGCCTCCCATAACCAAGAATTATCCAGCCCCAAATGTCAATAGTGTTGAGGTTGAGAAACTCTTGAAGCCTTATGACCCCCAGAATTAAATTAAAGATCTCTAACCTGGCAAACAAGGTGTTTATCTTCATGCCCATCAATCCCTTCTGGTATTTTATGCGCACAAGGTACATGCACACTGCTGTTTCTTGACATAGTGGCTGTATTTATTCTCTCTGCACTACCTGGAATCCTTTTCTATCTGTCCTCTCATCCATAACAATTCTCAGCCATTTATTCATCCTCTGTGTCTTTGCTCAGGCCATAGTCATTCATGAAGCTATTCCCTATACTCCAGTCAGGGTGAGGGTCCCCTGTACCATCCTTTCAAAGTATCCTCTGCATTGTTGAAGTGTTACACTTAAGGCACTGAACACTTATCAGCAATTTCTTTGCCCCTTTCCCCTTAGGAGTTTGCGAATCCCACGGGAGCAGGGATTCTGTCAGACTCTGTCAGTGTCAAAAGCACTTAATAGAGTGTGATCTGACATAGATGAATCCACTGAATCTTAGTTTGGGGACTTAATAAATAAAATCATTGTATCCCTCTGTTATGGCTGCCATAATAAAATGCCACAGACTGGATAGTTTAAATAACAGAAATTTATTTCTCCCAGTTCTGGAAGCTGTGAATTCTAAGATCAAGGTGTTAGCTAATTTCTCCTGAGGCATCTCTCTTTGGCTTGGAGATGGCTATCTTCTAGCGGTGTCCTCCCATCGCATTTTTTCTGTATGTGTACACTCCTAATGTCTCTTCCTTTTCTTAGGGGACATCAGTTCTAGGGTCTTTCCCTTATAACCTCAATTAACTTTAGGTACCTCCTTAAAGGCCCTATCTCCAAATATAGTCACTTTAGGGGTTAAGGCTTCAAGATCTGAATTTTGGGAAGATACATTCCAGTACATAATAAATATGAAGTGAGACAACAGAGCTCTTATTTCAGTTTAGTTAGGAAAATGCTTCTCAAATCTAATCATTTGATATAAGCTATTATTAAAATATTAATTTTTCTATTCTCTGTTCTTTTTTTTCTTTCAAATGTGTATTTATAGTGTAAGTATAAATGAAAAGCACACTTATATCCTTAAATAATAGGTATCCATACAAGTGCACACATTGAAAACAAAATACTATTATTAAATTGTAATCACAGAGTACTGTGCATGAAGATACCTGCACTCGCACTTTACACTCTCTTTATCGTTGAGATCAGCAAGTTCTAGAATCATGTAAGGAGTCACACCAAAGTGATACAGTTGAAACAAGTGAAAATTGAAAAGTGAAAGAAAAGTGAAAATAGAATGTCATTCTTACTATGCAAGTCAATACTGTATCTTCCACATCTTCCCCAAATTAGATGCATTTCAAACTTGGGCACAAACTGGGTTAGATTCCAGGATGTGTGATTGGGAGCATTGGGAGTGGAGATAACTACTGAAGCTAGTTAGGGCTAGGAGGCAGGAGACTGTGCTCTCACTGCTGGCTTGGGTTCTGCTTGTTTGCTTGTCTGAATTATTTGATATTATACAACTTGAAGTTACTCCTTAGATTTCAAGTATCCTGAAAGTTTTACTACAGGTAGTCTTTTATTTTTTTATTTTTTTATTTTTTAAAGATTTTATTTATTTATTTGTGAGAGAGAGAGAGTGAGAGCGAGCACAGGCAGACAGAGTGGAAGGCAGAGTCAGAGGGAGAAGCAGGCTCCCTGCGGAGCAAGGAGCCCGATATGGGACTCGATCCCAGGACGCTGGGATCATGACCTGAGCCGAAGGCAGCTGCTTAACCAACTGAGCCACCCAGGCGTCCCCAGGTAGTCTTTTAGTACTAAGAGAATTTGCATACACACTTTATAAACTTTTTAAAAATTTACAGTGCTAATTTGATTCTTATTCCATAATCAGGTTTTTTGTTTTGTTTTCGTTTGGTTTGGTTTTTTTCGGTGGCTTCATACTCCAAGCAGTGCTTTAGAGTGATTTTGTAGTGATTTATGGCAAAGGGTTTCACATTTGGCATGCATCAAAATCACCTGGAAGGCTTGTTAAAACAGTTTGTTAGCTCCCTCACTACGAGAGCTTTTGATTCAGTAGACTTTGTTGGGGCATGAGAATGTATATTTCTAAAAAATTGTCAGTTGACGCTGATGGTGCTTTTTGGAGGTCCCATTTTGAGAACCTCTGCTCAATGGTTCTCATAAAATATTGCCTTACCTCTTTGAAAGACCTATGTATGAAAAACAACCACATATTGCTCTTCCAAAGTGGGAAATTAAAGGCATATGTAGATGTAATCCCCTCCTTTCTCCCTCAGAGCATTTTGGATGTCACTAGTATTTTGAGTGCAGTTCCTCAGTTCTTATGTGGACCTTCATCCAGTTATTGGAGACTGATTTAATGAGTTTTTTTGTTTGTTTGTTTGTTTGTTTTGCCAAGTTCTATGCTAGGTAGTTGGTATGCAAGAGTGTGCACCTGGATGTTTGCAGGCTTTGTACAGTTTAGAGTGTTTACAGACAGCTATGTGGCTATTTTGGTCAATGTGGTATTTTATAGACGTAGGAATCGGTTCTGTTTCAGTTGGCCAAACTCCAGCTTTGTCCCCTTGAACAAATCATGTAACTTAGAGGGCACCTTGATGGCTCAGTTGGATAAACATCCCCGCCTTCAGCTCAGGTAATGATCCCACGTTCCTGGGATTGAGTCTCACATTGGGGTCCCTGCTCAGTGGGGAGTTTGCTTCTCTCTCTCTCTCTGCTCCTCTTCCATGCTCATGCTCTCTCTCGCTCCCTCTCAAATAAATAAAAGAAACCTTTAAAAAAATCATGTCACTTGCCTGGGTTCCAGGTCATCCTCTCAAAAATGAGATTAGCATCATATTTGGTGACTCAAATATTTCTGGAAAAGTATGATGGTAAAAAGATAAAGGAAAATATGATAACCTCATTTTTTGTCTCACCATCTAGGTATAATGGTATGAATGCAAATAGTTACTGTTAGTAAAACACAACAATAATTTGTGTAATTCGTATACATTTAAGTAATTCATTGATTAGAATCTTGTTTAATTAGAATTACTTCCGCTTTGGACCTGATATAGTGGAAGGTATCTGAAATAAGTGTCAAACATCACACAGATCAGAAACTTACACTGAAACCATCTGAATCATCTTGTAGTATGTCTACCATGAAGTCTTTCCTGTCTCTTTTATGAGGATTAACTCTATTTGTTGGCAGCTCTGCCATATCTGAGCACACATATGCTGAGATAAATCAACACCCTATCTCCAGGCAAAGGCAGAACAGCTATTTAAGAGGCATTTGACAGTTATAAAAAAATCTTTGGTGCCTAGATAAATCTAGTGGGTAGTATATGCCATTTCACTGATTTGGAATGATATTTTTTCTCCTAAGAAGTGGACAGAATATTGGCTTTGGATCTGTACAGATTTGGGCTTGAATACTAAGCTACTTATGACTTTAGTGACATCAGACAAGTTACTTCAACTCCTTGAAGCACAGTTTTGTCATCTATAAAATGAGACTAATATAACTTACAGGATGTTATGACAACTGAACATAATAATGCATGTAAAGCATTGAGCAACATATGTGGCATATGGAAGATGTTACATCTTATTTAAAAATAATTTGTAATCAGAAAACTGTTTCAACTAAATTATAGATAATCACTTTGGACCTAGAAAAGATAATAGTATAAGGACATGGATTGCTGTCAACTGCTTATCCTCTGCTACTACATGGATAACCTGAGGCAGAAGGCAGAGCAAAGACTTAGGAAAATATCTTAGTTTGTGTTCTCCTGAAAGCAAAGTGTGAGACAAGCCCTTGGCTGACCTAGAAAGTAGGAATTAAGGAGTGGGGAGAATGAGACACAGAAGGAAGATAGGTCGATGTTCTCAATATTCAGGTGTGTTTTTGAAGTTGCCACAGTGGATTTTGGGGACTGATTCCCCAGAATCTCCTGAGAATTATGAAGAGCCCTTCCCAAACACACCAATTGAGAGAAGAGGGACCAGGAACATGGGGTAAGGCTTGTCCTGAGAACTTTAACCCACACTTCTAGATGGAATCAACACATGGATTGAAGGAGTTCCCATAGCCTCAGAGATGATGTCTAATAGAAAATGGGAAGATCCTCTAAGCACCCTTTACAGGTAAAACACTGCATCAGAAAGCTGCAGATTCACTTATTTGTGGAGCATAACAAATAGCATGGAGGACAAGGGGAGATGGAGAGGAGAAGGGAGTTGGGGGAAATTGGAAGGGGAGGTGAACCATGAGAGACTATGGACTCTGAAAAACAGTCTGAGGGGTTTGAAGTGGTAGGGGGTGGGAGGTTGGGGGAACCAGGTGGTGGGTATTAGAGAGGGCACGGATTGCATGGAGCACTGGGTGTGGTGCAAAAATAATGAATACTGTTATACTGAAAAAAAAAAAAAGAAAAAAGAAAGCTGCAGATGAATCTGAACTGCAGCTGAAGTTAGAGGTTGGCTAAAGGACAGATTTGGGGGAAGCAGAGGCTTCTGCTACATGAAGCTAGGGTGGCTTTGTTCATAATTTTGTAGGGGCAGCACTTTTTAGAATGATATGGATACAATAGGTTCACCCTCTTCTCTTTCCAAAATTTCCCAAAGTCATATTCAAACCAATGAGTTTTGCCTTATTTTATGCATGACCTAAAAGAAAAGTATATACTTGACTTCATACATTTTAAAATACGGGCATAATGTCCTACACATAACTACCATGCTAATAGACATTTGTTTTGGATAATATGGTCCTTAGAGTACCTATACCAGAATTACCAGCAATGCTTACATTAAAATCTTTCAGAACAAGTTATCTTCCTTAATAAGCTCTGTATTAGAAATTTGGGAATCATTATGCTATATTCTTTTGAGCTTTGGGTTCTCTAATTTCTTTTACACCCATTGTCTTACAATTTTCTTCTTATTACCTTACAAGGAAGTAGAATAGATTTTGAGTTGTTTTTCTCCTGTCTTTTGGTGAAGGTATGGGGAAAACATTCATAGAATAGTTTTTTGTTGTTGTTGTTGTTACATTGTGTGCAGTGTGGATGAGAGATTCTTTCTTCTGCCACTTCTACATTATTTAACATACACACTTTAACATAGATCTACTTGCCTTTGAATCATCCAATCTTCCAGGTACAAGAAGGACAGCAAAGTTGACTACATATTAGAGGAAACAGAGGCGAATAACACTTGAATGTCCTATTTCTCTGCAGACACCAAAGCATAACTTAGCTGAGATTAGAACCTTTTCGAAGGTTCTAAGCAACAGTTGCCTGGAAAACTGGCGTGGGGAATAGCTCATAGGCTTCTTGTTTCATCCTTAAAGGGAGATAAAAACCAAACACATTTTTCAGAACACTCTTTTCTCAGGCCAACTGTAGTTTTCCTTTCAGACATTTTTAAAAAGTGCTAAATCTTATTGAGCACACAGTGATATCTGGGCACAATGAACTGATTAAGAATAAATAAAATAACTTAGGCATAGGATTTACTTTCTTGTGAGCTGGTGTCCCCAGCTAGTTTTATGTAGGGTTTCTTAAAAAAAAAAAAAAAAAAAAAACTTGCTGGAAATATGCCATTCAATGCAAGGTGGACTAATGCATGGGCTGTAACTTCTAAATTCTCTTTTATTAAGTGCCCTCAGAATGTCCTTCTATCACTCTAGGTACTCAGGACTCAAACAAGTTTGCTAATAAGATCAGAGTGGAAACTTTATTAAATTCTGGTTCATTGCAGATTTTATGGTTTTATTATACAGTTTGATGGTACTATCTGAAGACTGCATTGTATAGCTCCCTAAATTCCATGCTTTTGATAGGTCCTCTTTCCAAAAGGGCATTGCTATAATGGCGATGTAATGGCAACAGGAGAACTTAATGATTTCAGAACATTATATTTTATAACTATTACCTGTAATAGATAAGACAGGGAATGTTTAGAATTTATTATGTCATAAATGGGTAATCAAATATTTGGGTGGTGGAATAAATTGGAAAAGTGAGATGAAAGTTATTGGAGCTGAAATTCTTTGGTATTTTGGGGTATAACTATGGGTGGGCTGTGGGTGTAAATGACAGAAAACCATTACTTTTCAAATTAATATACATGATAACTATAGTCTTTCTACATTTCCTTCCATTGTCAGACAATGAACAGCTAGTTCTTTCTGCCATAGTTTCCTTATCTGTAAAGCAAAGATATTAATAATGGTCATCTCTTAATGGGATTAAGATCTACACATACGCACATACATATATGCACATTATGTATATATATTCTGGCTGATATCATAGTGTTACAGAGTCCACAAAGTTATTTACAGTCACTTTGGTAAAATATTTCACACAATAATAACAATATTGGCTATTTTACTATCCATGGAAAATTTGATTAAAGGGGATGTCACTAAATAAACAATTGGAACTACATCAAATTAAAAATGGCCTTGCACAGCAAAGGAAACTGATAAAATAAGAAGGCAACCTACTGAATGGGAGAAGATATTTGCAAATGATATAACCTAAAAGGGGTTAATATCCAAAGTATATAAAGAACTCATATAATTACATTAAAAAATACCAAATAATCCAGTTAAAAATGGGTTGAGGGCTTGATGATGTTTTTTTTCCAAAGAAGACATACAGATGACCAACTAATCACCAGGCAAGTGCAATGAAAACCATAATGACATATACTTCACATCAGTCAGAGTAGCTAGTATCAAAAAGACCAAAAAATAACAATTGTTGACAAGGATGTGGAGAAAAAGGAAGGAATTCTTGTGCCTTATTGGTGGGAAATTAAATTGGCATGGCCATTATGGAAAACAACGTGGAGTGTCCTCAAAAAATTAAAATAGAAATACGAAGCAGAAATAGACTCATAAATACAGAGAACAAACTGATGCTTGCCAGAAGGCAGGGGGTGGGGGAATGAGCAAAATGGGTAAATGGGAGGTTTCTAGTTATAGAATGAATGAGTCATAGACTTGAAGGGTACAGAATAGGAAATATAGTCAGTTATGGTGACAAGCTACACTTGTGGTGAGCAAAGCATAATGTATAGACTTATCAGATCACTGTGTTGTACACCTAAAACCAATGTAACATTGTGTGTCAGCTATATTTCAATTTAAAAAAAAATAGAATGTCATATGATCCAGGACTTCCATTTCTGGGTATTTACCCAAAGAAAATGAAAGACACTAATTCAAGATGTTGTATGCACTTTTACATTTATTGCAACATTATTTACAATATCCAAGATATGGAAATAACCTAAGTGAATGAATAAGAAAGATATGGTGTATACACAATGGAATATTACTCAGCCATAAAAAAGAATGAAACTTTGTTATTCGTAACAACTTGGGGAGAGAGTATTATGCTAAGTGAAATAAATAAAACAGAGAAAGACAAATACCATATGATTTCACTTACATGTAAAATCTAAAAAGTAAAACAAAATAAAACAGAAACATAAAATAAATACAGAGAACAAATTGGTGGTTGCTAGAGGGTGGGGGGAATAGGTGAAGGGGATTAAGAGGTGCAAGTTTCCATTTATAAAATAAATAAATCATGGAGATGAAAAGCACAGCACAGGGAATAATCAATTAAATTGTAATAATACTCTATGGTAACAGTAACTACAGTTAATCATGGTGAACATATCATAATATATATGTCAAATCACTGTGTTGCATACCTGAAACTAATATAATATTTCTTTTCAACTAAACTTTAATTCAAATTTTCAAAAAGGGGATATTGCTATATAGAGGTTAAACACAACAAGAATTATAATATCATTAGTAATAAAAATATAGCTAATAGCTGATACTACATAATGCTTACTTAGGGCCAAACCTTACAATGTTTATATAAATGGATTTACTCATCACACACCCATTATGAAGTAGCTATTATTAGCATCTTTATTGTACAGATGAGGAAATAAAGGCAGAAAGAAATATTTGCTTGCAGTGACTGTAGGAAGAGAGGAGAAAAAAATATGATTATTTGGTATATTAATTTAACAAGCAGGGATTTGTAATTATTTATTATAGGTTCAAGTAATCCCTCAGTAACCTCTTCAGGCAACATATTGTGGCAGCCAAGGAAATTATGTGGTATTCCTAGGAACAACCCTGAATCACAGTAAAGAAAATGACTCATTTGTTATGCTCATAAAGACAAAAAAAAAAAGTCTATTTCAAAATTATTTTCACCTAAAAGAAGTTCTTCAAGTTTTGAAAACTAAAAAAAAAAAAAAAAAGTTCTTTTTTCATTGGTGAGAATATAAAGAAAACATATCCTTAATTTTACACAGAGTACAAAATGGTAATCATCATAACTTTCACGATTAAAAAAAAAAATAGTGGAAACAAAGAACAGCAACCACACACACACAACACACACACAAGGTAATCTGGAATTCCCTGTTTCAAAAACAGATTTTAAAGCTTAGTAAAATTTTTTCTTTGTTTTCCAGCCTAGTACACTACATTTGAGCCCCATCACTCTGCATCAAACCTGCTTATGGCCATCCATACCTCTTTCTGTTCATATTGCTGTAAGATAATTCATTTGTTTATCTAGATTAATATTCACTTTCTTCAAGTTGATGAATAGAAATTGCATATTTTGGAATTCATCTGGTCTTTTGATGCTGAACATAAGAGGAAATTCAAGGATGTGACACGGATGATTTTTAAAGCAAGGACCATTTATGCTTCTGAAATAAGGCTTAACACTGTGTTCTCTCAGACTTCTTGATTGTAATCTGATCCTACTAAAAAATGGAAAGTTTGCACTGAAATTTTAAAAAAAATTCTGTTTTTTGTTAAACAGAAAAGTATATGTTTTTTGTTCAACAATATTAAAGTATATAAAAGGGTGATAGGAAGAAGGTATTTGCAATATCAACATAAGGTATGCGATATCAGGAATATTTAAGGGACTCTTTTAGCAATACATTATTAGAGAGAAGAGAACACTTAGAAAGTGAATAGTAATTCAGAGAGATGGAAATCAGAAAAATCTGTAAGCATCTGAAGAGATTGTTTATGCTCATTATTCATCAGAAAAATATAAGGTAAAGAACATTTTGTATTCTCCACAATGGCACAAATTAGAAAGTCACAAAATGTGAGGCTATGGCAAAATGGGAGCCTAAGTGTGTGGCTGTTGGAGATATAAATACTAGAAGGTGATTTGGCAGTATCTCATGAAATTAAATCGCCTGTGAGCCAGCATTCTCATTTCTGGGTATATATTTTCAAAACTGTGTACCTCCTAAAAGAACATATAGTGGGATGTTTATATTCACAGTGGAGTGATAACAAGAGAGTGTGTGCAATGACTATGACCCATAAAAATAGGGAAAATGTTGAACGGTATTAGGAGCACAGCACAATTTTAAATACTCACCTGCAATACTACAATAGGGTTATAAAACTATAACACTATCCTCCCCCCCCCCAATACTTAAAAAATAGATGGAAGAGACCTATATTCTTTTGTGGGAGTAAGGGCTTGGAAAGGGAAAAAAATTTATTTAGTAAGAGAAAAGCAGATGATCATTATCCAAATCGATTTTACAATGGGGATTATTAACTAAATTCTGTGCATGAATGGCCAAAACGGAAACAAGCAAAAGCTGCCTACACTATACTCTTCTCTCTTCATGCAATTTATGTGGATAGGGAGGGTACGCCAAAATTGAGGAGGGTTTTGGAAATAGAAAGAGGGATTCCTGTGATCTATAAAAGCCTTGTCCAAAGATTTTTGGTGCTTTTTCATGAGTGGTTTACAGGCCTCTGATGAGTGTTACTAGCTCTGCAAAAATATTAAAATATTCCAAAGTACTAAACTAAGATAGATCTATTTAAGCCGTCTATCACTGTAGTGACTCCAGGTGTCATGATTTCTGATGAGATACCACCATTACATGTTATAATGCAGAGTTACTTCAGGATGGTATACATAACCTGAGAAAGAGGGTGGACACAGTATTGACCACCAAATGTATTAGAGGTTGACTGAAGCCACAGGCAACCAGATTGTAATTAAAAACAGGAGTTTGTTTATTTGTTTGTTTGTTTTTAAGATTTTATTTACTTATTTGACACAGAGAGAGAGCACAAGCAGGGAGAGTGGCAGGCAGAGAGAGAAGCAGGCTACCCACTGAGCAGGGAGCCCAGTGTGGGGCATGATCACAGGACCATGGATCATGATATGGGCCTAAGGCAGACCCAAGCGCCCCCAAAACAGGAGGTTTTTCTGTTTTTAAAAAAGTAAAATATTGCCATATACTTTATTTTCTATTGGGTTTGCTTTTGATCATGGTATTTGCAATTCTAATTAGGAAATGGGTACAGTTAGCAAGCAAACTAGATTAATAAGCATAGTAAAGAGATCAAGAGATAAAGAGATCAAAGATAAAGAGATCAAGATATATTTCTAATGCACTCCAAGAGCTAATACAAATAATAATTATACTATACATTTTATATACTTATATTAATTCATACATTAAGGCATATTTTATATGTGTATAATATAAATGTATTTCATATATTATATTAATATAAATATAGCATAAAATAATAATTTTAATACCTTAAAATATTATTAGGTTAAAATTGATTTTTTACAACAAAGGTTTGTTTTTAATTTTATGAAGGTACATCTTTTTTATTTATGACTGAAACCGATGGAAGAGAAATGTATGCATTGTGTTGAAACCGTATGTGTTTGGTAAATGTGAAAAGATTCTACACAGGAATGGTATACAGAAGAAGAGTTTTTTTAATGCTGTTTAAAAAAAGCTAAGATTGAATTACCTAAAAAGGCAATATTTATGACTATAATATTTAAGACAAGGTATGAACTGATGTATAAGATCTTCATCAGTGAATCCACACTGGTGGAGCTTGACAAGGAATACAATCAATGACCGAAAGGGGCTACATGAGGCTGTCTCTTTAGAACAAGTGAATATTATCCACCAACATAAATGGAGAATTGGCTATACTCCAAGATGAAATAATTACACTTTTAGAACTAATATTAACCTAGGTTCAAAGATGACTGATGATCATAATAATGCTTACCATGCAATAGTACCAACACCTGATTATTGGACTGTCAGTCTCCGTTACTAGGCTATCAAGAATCTTTGAAGATTTTTCAAGTTATGTATTTTATTTTATTGAATAAAAGAATGAATGTATGAATAAATGAATGGGTACGTGGATAGATGGGTGAAAAGATGAAAACAATAAAAGAAAAAAATTTAGAATCAACTTACGTGGGAGAAGACATGACTTACTTAGCTATCATTACAAATTGAAGAATTTAGGCTGGGTAGGTATTTGGACATAATGTCAATTTAAAATTTTAGCTACCTTCACATATAAGTTCAGGATCTTACTGAAAATATGAAACTTAGAACCAACATATTTCCTTAGAAGTAACAGAATAAGGAAAACCGTAATAAAAGCTGAGAGCCTTATAATACTGTTCTTATAATTTGTAGTCACTGCCAGAAATAAGCTGCATGAGTAAGGTGAGGATTAGTGTCAGAGGGGCTGCAGCTAATTTTTTAAAAATAATGGTACTGGAAGCATTTATGACACCCATAAAGGTGTTTTTTTTTGACCGGTGACAGAGGTCAAGGTACGGGACAGATTTGGATATGCTATACTATTTTGGCCAAACATCAAATGGGAGACCTAGTCTCTTATCATTTATATAATTCAGCAAAGAATATCAATTTGATTTAATTTACTTCTTTAGATTGAATATTATGAAAAAATACTGTTGATAAAATGCTTATGACCCTTAATTCGTACATCAAATAAATATGCAATGACAAACACTCATTTATAATCTTGCACTCTGGAATGTACATCTAAAAATATACCAGGGTAAAGATTATTTAAAGTATTTTTCTGTGACTCAAAACACAATAAAAAATTATTAGATTTATTTCTAAGTTTTATCCCTTACCTTTTTTTACCAAGTGTTTATCTTTAATTGCACAGCTTTGCTTGATACCAAAATCTGATAGGAAATTCCCTCATGACCTCCAAAATGGAACACCGTAGTTAATGAAATCTCCAAACTTACACTAAAATCACTATGTGTGTGTGTATGTGTATCCTAAGTCCACCCATATATTACATATATTGATACATATATAAAATAATACATACGTAAAATATGGTAATGGAAATTCTATTGGAGAGGGCTTATAAAATTAATGAGTACAAATAGATACTTTGACTTCTGATACCCTGACTTTTTACACCAAGGAAATAATTTAGACTGTTTTATTTATTTATTTATTTATTTGTTTATTTATTTATTTTAATTTAGACTGTTTTAACAGAATTTCTTACCCCTGTATTATCATAGGGATTCCAGTTATGGGCTACAGGGATTTTACGAACTACTCAAAATTATAGGTAAATACCACAAGTACCTTTTTTATATTTACCCTACTACCATATAATATTGCATTGTCAAAATGAATTGTACCCCTCAAAATTTAGAGAATAATTGCATGCCATATGCTTATTGAATTTTTAATTTTGAAGTGTGTATAGCTATGCCCTGTGACGATTTGTTGTTTAATGTTAGTATTTAAGTGATTCACTATTGATATCAACAATGTCAGAAACAAGGGCTACTTTATTTTGTGATATTCATGATATTTTATTTAAAATGACTGTTTAAGATAATGTATAGGATTTTCCCTTAAAGAGGGAATATATATATATTTGGAAAGTCTTAACTATTAAGGAGATAGGTTTGATATAATAAAAGCCACAGATGAATTGTTTATGAGCCAGTATTTGGAGAAGGGCTTTACTTTTTTTTATATTCAAACTGTCCCAATTAATGAAACCCATTGAATCTATTACTTCATACAAAACCCAGATCTCTGCCTGTGTAAATAAGCAATATCATATAATTCTTAGGACATTAACTATGTTTTCCCAGCTCAGAGTTTATACTTGCTACTTTGCACATGCTGGAATCTTAATCCATGTATAATCCTGGAGATAATGTGGGATGACAGGAGTGGGGGATGACAATTGCTATCTACTTTTGAGGTAACTGCTTCAGGTGGGGTTATTGCAAATCATCAGGCAAGGCAGAACTTCTGTCACTTGATAGGAGAAGAGGCACTTTTCCTGATCTTACAGAGACTTTTTGTGATTTGTGGGTTAAAGTTCTTATATTCATCATAATTCACCCAAATGCCCCATTCCAACTTTTGAGAGTCCCAGTCAATCCCTTAAATTTTATGAGATCTGTCAGGGCTGATAAACCCATTTATGTTATAATTTAAGAAACTTGTAGAAGTTTCTGCTCTTCTTTTCATTTTTAGCAACCCAACCCTGCATCTGCAAGAGATAGAAGTTTCTTTTAGGATAAACATGGGAGCTTTCTTTCTTTATTATCACTTAAGCTAAGAATTT
The DNA here is from genome assembly GCF_011764305.1 of Mustela putorius furo. Lineage (NCBI taxonomy): Eukaryota > Metazoa > Chordata > Mammalia > Carnivora > Mustelidae > Mustela > Mustela putorius. The sequence goes on from NW_025421987.1 coordinate 29,110,149, forward strand.
AAAACCTTGAATTTACCTCTTTTTTTTTTTTTTAATATATGAAATCTCCAGTGCTATCAGAATAGCCAGCCTACTCCACATTTTGTATTACTCAGTCTCATCATAACAATATGTCCCAGTAGCCAGCTGGTCTGCCAGAGGTTGCCTTCAATGAGCATTTTGTTCCTGGGAATTACAGGATAATAATTTATGTAACTATTTTGGCACATGTCTGTGGACTAATAGCATGCCATTTTCCAACTTTCAAAACAACCAAGTCAGATTAATTGATTCTGAGCCATTTTCCTGCTACCTTTCCAGTTACCTAATACCCTCTCAGGCAAAGTTCTAAGCATTTTAAACAGAGAGGGGTTTAATTCAGGTAATTTGGTGGTTACATATCATCAGAAGTGTTTAGTTAAGGAAAGTTAAGAAAAAAAAAATCACAAAACCCTTGATTTAAAGACCAAATTATTTTAGTTGCAGTCTAGATGTTAAGAAGCTGCTCCCTTATGGATAGTACTACCTGCATAATTACTTTTTGTTCAAGATACTGGTAACAAGGTATCAGAACATGAAGCTAACAAAGGCACATGTTTTTAAGAACCTGTTTAGGAACTGTAAAAGATTATTCCTACTTCTGTTCCTGCCTTTCAGAACTTGCATAGATCTCAGTGGCAAACACTACATTGTATCCAATAACTTAGCCACAAAAGAAGGTGAGAAAAGGACTTTTAGCCTGTGCAGTGCAGGAGGGACGATGAGAGAGTTGTGTTTTCCTCTATCTTTTAACATACTTTACAGAGTTTTGTTTTGTTTTTTCCTTTCTCAAAGAAACTTTCTTCCTCTTTGTTTCCATATGATGGTATTTTTTTTTTCCTCCTCATGCCTTTCTTGTTATTTTTAAGAATCCTTTTCTGGATGAAATGAGTAAAGAAAATGGAGACAGATGGATACGTCCAATATCTTTGATAAAATAGCCAGGAAGACTTTTCTAAATAGGTGCCATTTAAACAGAGACTAGAAATCTGTGTGTGTACATGTGTGTGCGGAAGTATAGAAATATGGAGTATTTTTAGGCATAACACCAACTTTTTTTTTCTTTTCTTTCCTTTCTCCCTTCTTTCTCTTTTGTGACAACTTGGAGTCCATCTGTTGAAGGCGGCAACATCACAGGATGGAATTCTTTGGCATCCTTGTGTAACTTTCATATGGGAAGCCATGCAAAAGAGAGGTACCCTATTATGAAGAACTGTACTGATTGTTATATGAAAAATAAACAATTTTCACATTGATTTAAACCACAAAACAAAAAAGAGCATTTAACCTGTTGGTTTCATGAAGATTTGGGGTTTATCAGAAAGTAGTACTAGAAAAAGACAAGAAAAATATGGGCATATACAATAAAGTAATTATCAGGATTGATATTGAAATTTAGGTCAGATAAGAACAAATCATATTGAAGGACAGTTAGAAAGTGACAGTTTCAATATATTTACAACATTGGTAAGTTCAAGGATTGTGAAGCTATTTGAGTAAGTGAGAAAGTATGGAATGCTATTTTAAAGTATATGATACCAAGAATTGATGGGAGGCTCATTTTCTTGTGATTTCAAGATTGAGGATGTGCTCATAGAAGTGAAAGATGGGGGAAATAGAAGGTCAACAGACTGAGAGGATAAAGGCTTATGGAGCACCATTTGAAAGATATTTAATTTGCTCTTTATAATATTTTAAATATTCAGCTGTATTAGTCGATAAACCCCGAACTGCAGAAAACTGGAATGGCAATACTGGAACCCTATGGACCATTTTCTCTTTACATTTTACAGAATTGTCTTTGGTGAGGCAAAGACAACGTTCCATATAAAAACATAGGTTATTGGTGTCAGACTGCTCATCTTCTGATTCTGGTTTAATCACTTGCAAGTTAAGTAGCACTTGGCAATTGGCTCACTCTTAAAGACTTTTTTTTTCTGATCTAAAAGGAATTTTTTAGATGAAATAAAGACAATGATTTTGAACGTCTTGGCTATTAAATTACTGTCATTATTATGAAATACCATGGCTTCCAATTTTATTTAATGACCTGGCATTGAAATTCACTACTAAATTCACTGTAGGGACTCTGGCAAGGATAATATCCATAACATAATTTCTTGTTACATACATAACTCCTTACTTTACACACAAAAACAAAACAGAAACAGAAAGAACCTTCCAGACTGAAATGTCAGGAGAAATTTGCTTCCACTGAGAGGTTGTTGTGTATTTTCATATTCTCTACAAATCGTGTTAATGGATGTTTAATCCCTTTTAGCTTTGGTGACTAGGTAATTAGAGTCAAAATTGTGGCTTATCCTTAGTATAAGAAAGGATTCTGTGAATACCATATGCATATTCTCTTCCCTTCTTTAATTATAACATTTTCATTTATATTTAGCATTTATTTATTTTTTTTTATTTTGCAAGTCACCTCAGTTCCTGTACATGTGTGTGTGCGTGTGTGAATAACCTCAATATCCTTAATTCTGAAACCAAGAACTGTTAACTAAAAATGGAAGTCTAGAAGAAAATTTGTAAAGCTAGAGAGTTTTTGTCTGTTTTGGTTTTGATTTGTTTTTGTTTTTTATTAGTGAAGGGTTTTCCATTTTCGGACTAGGATGAAACAGTTCTTTTGTGAGGTGCAACCTGAGTATATGTTCTAATACACCTTTTTCTATAAGGCTTATTTTTATTTATTTATTTTTGTGAGCAAGAAGAGCACATGTGCATATATGATTTGGGGGGTGGGATGGGGAGGGAGCAGAGGGAGAAAGACAGAATCTTAAGCAGGCTCCATGCCCAGTGTGGAACCCAGTACAGGGTTTGATCTCGGACCCTGAGATCATGACCTGAGCCAAAATTGAAAATCAGAGGCATAACTGACTAAACCCCCCTCTCCCTGGGTGCTCACAAAGCTTATTTTGATTTCAAAGATTAATTATGTATTATCTATTGACTTTATTTCTTAATTTTAGTCCAGTCTATTTTATTATTATTATTTCTTTACATTGTGATTGCTAGCATCTGATGAGGGCTCTAGATTTATTTTCTCAATTACATTTATATGGATATGTTAGTGGTAAGGTGAAATGTAAAAAGATGAGGTGCTATTTCCTATTCCACCATTGAATCAAGCAGATATTATTTTAATAATGTCCTATTTCCATCCCTGCCAAGTAGAGCTCGCCGCACTGTGACTATGATACCATGTTAAGTAGGAAAACTGTGTGCATCTTTGAGAAATTGCTCAGAGTTTAAATGTTTCTTAATTTTCATACCAGCAAATGATTTCATCTTTGACCTGTAATTTGACATCCTAAGCATAGTATGCTCTATGTTTTAGTACCAAGTGTGATTAAGCCTGTTGGATTTCATCCAATTGTCTACTTATGTTGACACAGGGAAGGCTGAGGATACATCATTGAATTTCAACCCAACGTAAGTTTCAATAAAGGCAAATACATAAGAAAGAAATAAAAAAAGTGCAGTTGCTATTAGTGCTGACAATAGCTCTGTGAAATCTGGAACATGATAAACCAAATAACATACTCATGAAGTGTTCTTTTATGGACAGATTTATATTTAATTTTAAGAGATATTTGTTATGCACTTACTGTGTGGGACTGCTAAGCTCCTAAAAGACAGAAGAAATGAAAACAAAATTGTTCAGGCTTCAAGGAATAGTTCTTGATTGTAGAACATGGATAAAGTTCAGAGAAAAAAATATGTGTTCTTTATAACCTGTACCTGATAAAGTAGCTTTTTTTGGAAATTAACAAGTAATATAAAACAACCAGTATATAACACTTGGCACTAAGTTAACTTTAAGAAATAAAAAGTCAAGGACTTTTGAGTCAACTGATTTGAATTTTTCCAAAACTTGCCCCTTTTTCATATTATTCAGTATGATATTCTATTCCTTTATTTAGAAAATATCTAAAAATATCTAAAACATCTTCTGCTTTATTTAGGCTGATGTTATTTGACTTATTTTTTAAAAATGTGTTGAAATCAGAGAACTAAATTAATGAAGATGTATTCCATGTTCATGGAGAGAAAGATTCAATATTAAGATGCCAGTTTTTCCTAACTCAGTCTGTAATTTATTGCAATTTCAATGAAAATCTTAGCAAGTTACTTTTTGGATATTGACAAACTGATTCTAAAGTTTAGATGGAGAGGTAAAGAACCCAGAGTAGCCAACTCAGTATTGAAAGAGAAGAACAAAGTTGAAGGACTACAATTTAACTTGAAGACATACTATAAAGGTACAGTAATCAAGGCAGTCTAGTATTAGCAAAAGAATACATGAGAGGGGGGTGGGATTATGGACATTGGGGAGGGTATGTGCTTTGGTGAGTGCTGTGAAGTGTGTAAACCTGGTGATTCACAGACCTGTATCCCTGGGGATAAAAATATATGTTTATAAAAAATAAAAAATTAAAAAAAAAGATTCCAGAATAATTGAACATCCACATGAAAAAAAAATAGACATAGCTCTTGCACCTTTCATAAAAATTAATTCAAAATTAATTATAGACATAAATGAAAAGGAAAAACTAGAAGATGACATAGGAGAAAGCCTATATGACTTTAGATTTGGTGATGACTTTTGAAATACAACACCAAAGACAAGATCCAGGAAGGAAAAATTGATAAGCTGGACTTTGTTATAATGAAAAATTTCTGCTCTGTGAAAAATGTTCTTGAGAAAATGAAAAGACTCATCACTGACTGGGAGAAGATATTTACAAAAGACATATCTCATGAAAGATTATTATTCGAAATCTACAAGGAACTCTTAAAACAACAATAAGAATATGATCAACTCAAAATTAGGCAAAGGACTTTAACAGACATCTCACTGAAAAAGATTACAGGTACTAAAATAAACGTATGAAAAAATGATGCACATCATATGTCATGATGGAAATGCAAATTAAAACAACACTGTGATACCACCACACATTTATTAGAATGGCCAAAAAATAGAACACTGAACACCCCCAATGCTGGTAAAGATGTGGATAAGGAACTCTCTTCAATACCTTGTGGAAATGCAAATGTCATAGCCAAATATGAAAGCTAATTTGGCAGTTTCTTACAAACTAAATATACTCTTATGGTATGACCCAGCATTAGTGCTCTCTGGTATTTACCCAAAGGAGTTGAAAACTTATGTCCACAAAAATACTTGTACAAGGACGTTTACAGCAACTTTATTCATCATGGCCAAAACTTGGAAGCAACTGTGATAACCTTGGGTAGGTGAATGGGTAAATAAACTGTGGTACATCCAGTCAATACCTATAATCCAAGAGTGTGATTCAGAACTAAAAAGAAATGAGCTATCAAATCATACAAAAAACATGGAGGAATTTAAAATACATATTTCTAAATGAAAGAATCAAGCTAAAAATCCACATACTGTGTGATTCTATCTGACATTCTGGAAAAGGCCAAACTATGTTGACAGTAAAAAATTAGTGGTTTCCAGGGATTAGGGTAGAAGAAGGGATAAGCAGGCAAAGCACAGAGGATTTTTAGAGCAGTAAAATTATTCTATTTGACACTATCATGGCAGATACATGTCATTAGACATTTGTTAAAAGCTATAGAGTGTACAACACCAAGAGTAAACCAAAATGTAAACTATGGAATTTGGGTAAGCATGTGTTAACTAGGTTGTTTAAGTGTAGCACATGTACCATCTGGTATAGGATGTTGATAGTGCTGGAGGCCATGGGTGTGGGAGGCACTCTGTATTTTATGTTAATTTTTTTTTTTAAGATTTTATTTATTTTATTTGACAGACAGAGATTACAAGTAGGCAGAGAGGCAGGCAGAGAGAGGAAGGGAAGCAGGATCCCTGCTGAGCAGAGAGCCCGATGCGGGCCTCGATCCCAGGACCCTGAGATCATGACCTGAGCTGAAGGCAGTGGCTTAACCCACTGAGCCACCCAGGCACCCCTTTTATGTTAAATTTTGCTGTAGACTTAAAATTGCTCCAAAAAATAATGTCTATTTAAAAATAAAAAGAAACAATAACAAATTAAACTTAAAGTGATAAAAGAAAATATAAATACCTGAGAAGAAATTAATTATAAAACAAAGATTCAATAGAGAAAACTAAAAAAGCCAAAAATTTTTTCTCTATGAAACCTAATTAACTCACAGCAAGACTTATTAAAATATAGCAGAAATACAAATATCAGTGTAGGGAATGTCGAAGAAGACATTTATACTGACCAACAGTCATTGCAAATATAATACGAGAATATTATAAGCAAGTTTACATGAATAAGTTTAAAAAACAGATGAAAGGGACAACTTCTAGAGAAGTACAACTTAGCAGAATTAATATCATAATAAAGAGAAATTTTTAAAAAATCCTATTCTTTGAAGAAAATTTAATCCATAATGAAAAGCTTTTCCTCAAGGACCTTTCTACCCCACATAGTTTTCAATTTTGGTGGTGTCTATTAATATACTCTCAAACTCGGGAAATCTTTCCTAAGCTGTATCCACTCTACCAATAATCCCATCAAAGGCATTCTTCATTTCTCTTGCAATATTTTTATTTGGTTTGGTTTGTTTATCTCTAGAATTTCTCTTTGGTTCTTTGTGAGAATTTCCATCTCTCTGCCTAACTTGTTCTTTTGTTCTTCTTTATTACACTTTATCCACTGGAGTCAACTTATTTACCTTGTTTTATTTTATTATTATTTTCTTATTCACTTTGTTTTAAATTGCTGGTCTGATAATTCCCACAATGCTGCCATATCTTAGTCTTGTTCTGATGCTTGCTATTTCTCCTCAAACTTTGGCGTTTGACTTTTGGTATGTCTTGTAACTTTTTCTTAATAGCTGAACATGATGCACTGAGTAAAAAGAACTTGTGTAATTAGCCATTTTGTGCCAAGGTGTGGGTGGAGGAAAGTGTTTCATAGTCTTTAAAGTAAGGTCTCTGTCTTTTAGTGAGCTTAATTGTAAAATTCCCGCATGCTTCTCAGTTTTCTGTCTCCCTTCATTGGGACAGGATGGGTAAGGTGTTGGATGTATCCCTTCTTCTACATGGAAACCTAGAGGGGGCAGGAGTTGGGTTTTCTCTTCCCTCAGGTCAATAAAGTTCTGATTAACCCCAGCAGGTTAGGCTCTAGTGAAATAGTTTCACTTGCTGGCAGACATTTTAAAGAACACAGCGCTCTGATATGTTTCAAAGGATTCCTGTTTCTCTTTTCCATTTGAGAAGCACAGAGGATTTTTCACCATTCTTCACTATGAGAATATGTGCAGCTCCTAGAGGTAAGACAAAAAAATGTGTGAATTCCCTTGTGTTAATGGCCAAAAGTGGCCTTTTTATTTCAGTATTGTCTTTTTCCTTCTTATAGAAGACCTGAGATGCAGGTAATTTTTGTGTCATATTTGTATTACCTTCAGGATTTTCTTTAAATGTGTTGTAGTAAAGGGTATTGAATTCTGTTTTTCCTGCAAAAGTTGTTATTTAACTTTGCTTTTTGAAAAATATTTTCACTTGTTACAGATTTCTTGGGTTGAAGGTTTTATTTCAGAAATTGAAATATGCCATTCAGTTGTCTTTTGGCTTGCATAAAAATTGAGCCCTGAGTTTCATTGTAGCTGTAGTTTTCCTTAGTGTTTTCTCTAACTGAATTCCTTTAGTGTTACCCTGTACATCAGGTACAAGTTAGACTGACAGAAGGTATTTTCCTCAGTGTTTCTATTCTGTGATTAGATTCAGACATCCCATAAATGTTTCTATATCAGAATAGGTCTCTCCTCAATGTTCTTACCCAAGGAAAAGATAGCAGCGGCTTACCAGGGGTGCAGAGTTATCTGTTCTTGGGAATGGGGCTTTCTCTATGATCTTGTCAGGTGTAGGATACTTCTAAGAGCCAGGGTCTGGAGAGCCTCCAACCCACCTTCCAAGGGCAGAAAGAAGTTTTTGGTTTGTTTTTTTCCTTTTATTTTTGCCTGAGCTGCAACTGTGTTGGCATCACCCTCTCCCCGATGCCCTCCACACTCATGGCTCAAGATTTTTTCTTTTTCTTTTTCTTTTTTTTTCCTGTAGAAGAGAAGTTTCCAGGTGGTAATTTGTGCTTTCATGCCATGTCAGCTGTTTTTCTTGTTCAGGCTTACACCATAAAGAGGGGATTTGCAGCATTTCACTCTGCCCCAAGTTGTTTTTACCTTGTGGTGACATCCATGGAAAAGTCCAACGTTGAATATAAAATCCCTGGTGTCTTCAGCTTTTGGGAGTTGTAGACTCGAGCTATCCCATACTTGGTTTTTAGAAATTTGTTTATAAGTTTTATCTGAAATTTTCTTACTGGCTTATAGGACAACCCAGTTTTCTGCTTCTGTCTTGCCCTAGCAAGCAACTGCTCACATTTCCTTGAAAGTGCCTACCTTTCCTTAGGTTTTAGCTGATTTGTTTCTACTGTGACCTCAGCTATCTTATCAGCTCAAAACAAAGTAGACCTTTATAAATTGTTTGTCTTGTTGTCTGAGTGGGAGGAATGCTTTTTCTCCCTTTCTGGTATACTAATTGGAACTCAAACCTTTCTGGGGAATAGTTTTTGATCAGATGGTAACTACTAATCTGGTGCTTGCCTCATATAACAAAAAAGTTGTTCACACTTGTGCTGGGTTATTGAGATTGTGCTGGGTTATTGAGATTATTACTTTCATTACTAGCTGTGTTGGCATTACCCTTTGAAAACTTGGTTATTCTTTAAGAAGGCCAGAGCAGAATTTTTCTGTGACCAAGTTATATATGTAATATGTTGTGAATGTGATGTCTCTGCCATGTCATTAAGCTGGAGGTTTTGCAATGCTCTTTAGTTTACCTTTACTAGTTTACTAGTAAAATAACAGATTAAATGGATGTTCATATATGTATGGAAATATCATTTTATATTTAAATATTTATTTAATAAATATTTAAATGTTAAATTTAGATGTTTAAATATTTATTTATTTATTTATTTATTTAAATATCATTTTAATCTAGTCTCGCAGTAGGAAAGCTTATTTTATTATCTTATTTATTTAAAAATTTGGGAATTTAATTTATCTTTGGAACACTGCAAAATTGGAGTACAGTGTTTCCTTAGACAATCAGGTAATTAATTTTGGTACCCCAGAATTCTTAATTCTAATGTATTACATCATTTCTATTAAATTCCATCCCTCTTGCCATTATCACATTTTACTTAATCAGTGTGGAAACTACTTCCAAGTACAGTGTATATAAAAGGTATTAGTGTACTCTTGACTTCCAATGAATAGGGTAATAGTATAATGCACTCAGAAAATATTATTTCAAAGCTGTTATGATTAATAGATAAGAAGTGTTCTGTATTTATTCAGTTGGGTCAAAAAAGCTGGAAGCAGAGTGACACTGCAACATATAAATATAAAAGCTGTTTGTCATGAAAGAGCTAGGACCTGACATTATCTTCTTATACTGTCATTGTCACTAATAGGGTGAAGAAATAGGAGTAGTGTAAAATCAGTTTAACCTTGCAACCTTTATTTTTGAACTAGATGTTCATTATTCAATAAAAGTTAATTGAGTGGCTATTAAATGGCAAATGTTGGATTGGACTAAAGGAACTATGGATTTAGCAGGGACTGAAAGAGAAAACAAGCCCTGCTTTCTACATAGCTCTCCATTTTTTTCAACCAAAATTTAAAGTACTTACTGTGCTTTTTGACTATGCTGATGAGATCTCAAGTGGTTAGCTTAAGTTTGGATGCCATTAATAAATTTTAGCAGTTGACTACAAATTCAACTGCTATATCATTTCTCTACCATGTGTAATGCTTGTTTTTATTTGAACAATTAGAATACTATATAAGTATAATCTTTAAGGTTGTCAATGAAACTGAAGAACTACAATAGAATGTGAGATATTTGGTTCAAATTTAAGTGAAGGGTTCTATAAAGTGTCACTCACTCACTTTCCTTATTTTGGATATTAGATAGCTCTGTGGCTCTTTCAGCTCTCTTTTCAGCTGAGACAATATTAGGTTTTTAGCAGTCTGAGCAATATACGAGGAATAGGAATGTGTTTACCAGGTCTAGACTTAAGGTTGCATTTACACTCTATTGGATTTTGGTCATCCTGTGGTACACTGGAGCCAGATCTTGCTAGCTTTGTGTTAGTTGTGAACTTTTTAGGAGCTTTCAGACCTGGTTGTTTAAGAATTGGTGGATTAAAATCTGGCACAGTGGAGTATTTTGTGACCATGGGGATATTTTATTATTGTGTTTTGGGGTCCCCAATACCATCCCCATATTAAGATATTTCCTAGATGTCTCCTAAGACTAAAATCTTAGGATTAAAACTATTTTTTCTTTTCTAAAGGTAGTAAGGTTATACAGCTGAATCATAATGGAAAAAGATGGAAGTCGACTGTGGAAGAAACCTTCTGCAGGGTTCCTTAATGTCTCTCCCTCTCATAAAGTATCACATGGAACACGCTGCTCCCCAGAAAGGAAAAGGCTATAGCATGAATGCAGTGTTTTCTGGGTTTGTTTGCTTTTTTTGTTTTGTTTTGTCTGGGAACTTGTCACATAGGCATCCTTTGCCTCACACTTACCAAAATTCCCAGAAGGAAAGCAGATATAGTATAAAGCACATTCTCTAGACAAACAGTCTAGACCCAACACACCACTTTCTCATTTAGAGAATCATAAGAACACTCTTAGCATCTAGGTTCCCAGACACCAGCCAAAGGCCAATCTTGAAAGTAGGGCTTCTAAGAACAGTAGTCTCCAGCCAACTAACTTCACACTTTCCCACACAATCAACTTTTTCATAACCTAATTGCAAAAATCTTAAGTGCTAGTTAGAATTAAGTTTCTAACTGTTTACATTAATTATAATAAGTAGGTTAGAGTAATTAATCTGATCCCATTAGGCAGGTGGTTTTACTTGCTGCTTTCTGATAAGTAGATCTCCCCGCTGCCTCCTTTGTGATCATTATTCATTTTACGTATTTATTCCTTTGATAAGCATTCATTGCCCTATGTACCATCAAAATAGTTCAAAATATAGAGTTCAGAGTAGTACAAGGTTTATTCTATAAAGGAACTTCTGCTTGTATATGGAAAGGACGTGTATATTAGCGTATAGGGATTGCCAACTTTTGCTAAATAATATGAAGTCAAACTAAGAGGAATAGAGAGTAACAGAGTGGGATTTGAACTAGTTTATATATTGTTTTCAAGGAACGACTCTCTGGTTGGGGACATTTGAACAGAAAAATGAAAGAAATAAGGACATAAATTACTCAGCTATCTGGAGGTAATTCCTTCCAAACAGACTTCCATCTTCCAGAGGCAGGAAGTGATGGAAGAAGGGCAAGGAGAAGGGCAAGGACAACATGGCTGATACAGAACGAATAAGGAAGAGAGTTGGCTAACAGAGGACACCAGAGAGGTAGAGCAAGAACAGAAAACTGATATCTTTTAGAGATTTGTAGTTTTTATTAACACCTTTTACATTTTCCTCTGAGTGAGAAGGAATCTGGAGGGTTTTTGGAAAGAGGAGTGATGTGATCTTGTAAAAGTTTAAAAAGCCAGAGCAAAGAATAGGCAAAAAAAAAAAAAAAAGGCAAGGGTGGAAGCAGAGTGAATAGTGGGAGTAAATCAAAATACTCCAGGAAAAAATATTGATAGTGAAGATCAGAATAGTAGCAATGAGTGGAAGTGGTGAGATTTGGGCAGGGTATATTTTGACATCAGGATCAGTGCGAACAAATAGTATCTTGTTTTTAGATGACACTTTAAGATTTCTGCTCCAACTAACTGGAAAAGAGGTGTTGATATTAATCAAAATGGGAAGGCAGAGAAAGAAGCACACACAGGGAGACTCAAGAATTTATGTTGGGATGCATTATGTTTGGGATACATATTTGATGACCAAGTGGAGATGTCAAATCAACAGTTGGATATACAAGTCTGAAGATAAACTTGGGAGTCAACAAGTTAAAGATGATACTTAAGGCTATGGGAGTAGAAGATATCCAAGTGTATAATTAGAAAAAAGCATTACAAGGACAAAGTCATAGCTAATTTTTATAAGCCTGGAAGAGGAGGATGAAAGCAGTTAATGAAGTCAAAGAACCAAGAGAAAGTGGTCTCCATAATGAGTATGAAGAGCATCTTAAAAGGAGAAAGTGGCCAACAGTGTCAAATGTTGATAACTGTTGCATTAGGGGAAGTTTGAGAATTGATTGATAAATTTGTTAGCGTGGATGCTCCTGGTGATACAGCCAATAGTAAATAATATAAATTACATTATCCTAGTGTTATGTTAGTGTGGGTTCAAGAGAGAATAGGAGCAATAGAGAGATGGAGTGTGAGTACAGCTGGTGGCTTGAGAAGAACTAGAGGGGTCAAGAGGATCTTTTAATAGATATTCATACAGTGTATTTGATTATGATAAAATCTGTACAGGAGAGAAACAGCTGCTAATGCAGAAAGTCAAGAGAATGGTATCATGAATAAGTGAAGCAGGATGAACTCCAATGCATAATTGAAGGGATGAGCCTTGGGTAGGAATACTGATACAAAGCAACAGCAGGAGAGAAAGCAGAGTACATGAGAATAAAAAAATGTGGGCTGGTGAATGGCAGATTAGATACTATTGAATGCTTCTATTTTGTCAGTGAGATATTTAAAAGATAAACACCTGAAAGAAGGAATGTCCTAAAGGTAGACAGGTGGGGTGGTGATGGAAGAGTTTTTGTTAATTTGAGGAGAGAGGAAAATAGATCTACTATTTTTCTGGAAGGGTAGGTGACTGAATTGACAAAGGAAACACAATAGGATTGAAAGGAAGAATGTATTTTGCCTGAGATTTATGGCCAGGGCTTAAGAGTCAATTATCTCAGGTCCTTCAAGAAGAGGATGCCAGGTTAGCATTAGACCTACAAGAGTTTTTTGGGGGGGACATACCTGTGAAAGGTAGAGAGGGAAGTTAGGCATGGCAGAGAAGAGTTTTCAGACCATGATGCAGGTCTGATAGCTGTGAAATGAGAGCCAGCAAAACTGGGTAAGCACTTCAGACTTTGCAGTGCTGGTCTGAGAATGTCTTGGCCAGCCCAACATGAGGTTTCCCTGAAAAGGTTGACAGTTAGGAGAATCCCATATTGAGCAGAGATAATTCTGTTATAGTAGTCTTGTCAAATGCACTTATTGACTGGGAGCAGCCTAGGAGGAGCTCAGCTTTAGCAGGAGCACTGTAGAGAATTTGTAGGTGCTGCTGGTTGAGGCTTTCAATCAGCTGGGTTCACTGCAACGAGTTCTGAAAGGAGACCTAAGCGGTTCATATCCAAGGCTGGCGTGTTCAATGGGGCCATGTGTTTTACTCTAGCAGTGGTTAGCTATTCTGATGAGTTTGAGGAAGAAGTGGAATGTTATTTTTAGATTTGAAAATTCCTGGGGTCATAATATGAAGGGAAATGGGAATAAACCAAATGAATCATAATCAAGCAGTTAAAATGAAGAAACATAGACTCAAAGCTGGCTATGGAAATGAGTACCTGAAGGTACTAGAGTTTTACCTATGCAAGCAAGAAGCTAAAGTCCTCTTATTAAGGTAATTAATTCCTTAATTTTCATTGCAAGTTTGACTATAAAAGTAGAAGGCTTATAATGTTGTATATGCACATTTACATGTAGAGAAAGAAAACCTTTCAAACGTTACCAATTTATACATACATGTATGACATAAATGTGAGAGAGAAACTAGGAATTTGTTACTTCCTAGTTAGGTTTAAATTTCCGTGTGTTCCTTATACTCTTAACAACATGGAGATGGATTTTAATTTTATATATCCATTGCAACATTGGTCTCAAATTCCACTGAACTCCTTCATCATGTGCAAATAAGAGGAGAGATTAAATATATCAAACTTGCTATATTGGGAGAGGATATTGCATATCTACAAGCAGTATCTTGTTTTAAGAATTTGCAGGATACTGGGGCGCCTGGGTGGCTCAGTGAGTTAGGCCTCTGCCTTCAGCTCAGGTCTCAGTGTCCTGGGATCGAGCCCTGCGTGGCCCTCTCTGCTCAGCAGGGAGCCTACTTCCCCCCTCCCTCTGCCTACTTGTGATTTCTCTCTCTGTGTCAAATAAATACATAAAATCTTAAAAAAAAAAAGAATTTTCAGGATACTTTGGACTCTAAGGATTTTGAGGTTTATTGACTGGCTTTAAGATTAAACCTTAGTCAAAACTACGGCCAATACCTGCGTTCCCTCTTATCTTGCTTCTACTCCCTTATTTAGAAACTCCACTGCCTGAATGACTCTTGTGGAATTAGAAAATCCCTATTCATCTGTGCCTCACCAGATGCTAAATTCTAACTGTAAGACTGGAATTTACTTCCATTTGTCTTTGAGTTCATCCCTTCCATTCTTTTCATACTTTAGGCAGGTCTAGTTTCAGATATGAATCTTCAGTAAATCTTGTTCTACTCCGACTAACAAAGCCTGGCTGAGTCAGGTATTTCAATAAATAAAACAGTAATTTCAGTCCTTGCCACTGTCACTAGTAAGTGCCTGAAAGCAAGTCTGTTCTGAGAGACTTAAGAAATATTCATATTCAATCCTTATAATAAGAGTGTTTTTTATTATTAACATTATTCCTATTTATATAAGTGGCTGAAATTTATATAACAAAGGCACACAGAAACCTAACTGACTTCTAATTCTCTTTTAATCTGTATCAAATACCTTTCGTGCCAGACATTAAATATATCAATTTATAAATGTCTAATTATTCCCAATTTCAATGCATCCATAGGTTTATTTCCTTCTGAAGTTCTATATATTAATAGATACAGAAACAGTTCTGTCTACTTACAGGAAGAATAATAATCCTGTGTCTATACAAGGCCATCATTAGGTACTTGTTGATTTCTTCCAGACCCTGAACACATGGCTTAGTACTTACATTTATTGATGCTTCAGGGTAAAGATTTTTGGTTATAGCTATAATCATAAACCTCAAATAGAAGTGTATGTAATTTTTTTCCTTATAGTTTCGAGTTCTATTTTCATCAGAATCATTGCTTTGGGCTTGAGGCTTTTCAGATCATAAAGCTGGCCTCTTAAATCAGAAACAGAAAGGACTTTTCTATAGGATGATATATGCTTCCAGATGGCATGTCAGAATAAAGCAATATCCTTGTTAAAGGATGATTATACCTATTTCTCCTTCTTGTTCTAAAGTTATTTTCCAAAACTATATTGTAAAATTAATTACTTAAAATTGCAATGGCTGAAAAGCAAATTGGAATTCCAGTAAAGTCAATGATAGTTTTTCACTGCTGAAGTAAACCAATTACCTGTTGGAAACATTGCTCTGTTTCCTTAAAAGTTTTCTGTCCATCAACTATAGCATCTGTTTCAGAACATTGTGAGGGAATGGGTTATAGCATTTAAGTCAAGGATTTCATTTTAAATAGAGGATTTTATTTGATAAAATTAGACATTGCATTTTCTTGTTTTTCTTTATAGTCTTAGTTACAACTGAGAGTCTGTTTTGCCCTACAAAGACTTTTCTCCCGCTGAATTAAATATGGTATGAGTATTCATTTCACTGGCAAATTGTTGCAAAATTCAAGGTGTTCTATTAATTTTTGTTACATAGGAATCTAAACAATTTGAGCAAATCATGTTAGGTATAGTTTATGAATTATTTTTACAGGAACAACATAATAAAAACCTTAAACCTAAATATTTCTTAAAATGTGTATACTTGACATTTTAAAAACACTTTTGACTTCTATATGAATAGTCTGGATATGGAGAGATAACAATTAAAAGGGGGAAAACTTTAATATTTGTATTTTGTGTACCTTACATATGTAACTGCTCTTAAATTGGCAAAGTAAAAAGGAAAATGGAAAGGATTATTCATATGAAATAGGCATGCTCAAAAGTTACTGTACTGTTGGAATGACAATTTCATTTCCAAATGCAATAAATATTCTATAAGTTCTTCCTTTATAGTCTTTCACATGTTTCTTTATATTATTAACTTAGAGTTTGAGAGCATTGCATTGATAGAATGTCAATAAGCTTATGATTATATTCACTGCCACCAAACTTGCTACTTTCAAACTACTTCCAGGTGGATAGTTTAAGCACATTCCCCTCCCTTGGTTGTTCCTGTTTCAAGTTCTTTGTCCTTTGCTTCTCAGTTTTTCTTGATCGCTCCATGCCCTGTACTTTTCTGAGAGACCCATTTATCTGTGGATAACAAGGGATGTTCTGATCAGATTAGTTGTTATTTCTTAGCTGTTCCTCAAATGAGCCAAATTCTGCCTTTCCTTTTTGTCCAACATTGACTGTATCCATTTATTTCATAAAGTCTCACCCAGATGATTTGTCTTAGCTATGATTTTCTCTGTTCTGAACACCTAAACCCATCTATATTGCACAGTCTCAAATTGGATTCAAGCTGATATTATTTTCTGGTTGCTTCATGTACTATATTCTCTAAGTAGGTTATCTTGAAATATTATTCTCTACTGAGGCTTGTTGAACACTAAGAAATAGATAGATATTTAGTAATTATAAAACATTCTAATACAAGATCTACCAAGTAATAACATTTGTTAAAATCTAGTAGCATGTGGTTTAAATGTTCAAGAAGGTGTCCACAGTTTTTTGAAGACCACTTCATTCTAGATTTATACCCATGAAATTAGCTCCCTCTTATCTTACTAAGTTTCTTCCAGTAAAAATTAGCAAGATAGCATCTTGAATAAAACCTTTAAAAAGCTTAAACATCACAGTTCTAAAATTTCATAAGCTGATTAAGATATTTTCAAGAATTTTAAATTATGTTAATCAAATGAGGAAAATATAACAACATTTGATTCTGTTTTTGTTGATGTTTTATATACCACTTGAGAAACTGATGATAGGCTATGGACCTGCCCACTATTGTCTCTCCAAATACAGTATGCATACCATATTTTCATGCTATTTGCTCTGGCTTATATTAGAAACAGATGTCCTTTATAAAAAGTATAAAGTCAATTTTAAAATGATACTGACATACTTCAAGTTTGGAGTGAAAATAATGGTTTCCTTAATAAAGACCATGAAAATTGGGAAAGTAAAACCCAAAGGAGAAAAGTTATCTTAGTCTAAAAATATATTTAAATGAGCCACTGTGGAGAACAGTATGGAAGTTCTTGAAAAAATTAACAATAGAAATACCATATATCCAATAATGCCCCTACTGGGTCTTTATCCAAAGAAAAAGAAAACACTGATTGGAAAGGATATGTGCATCCTATGTTGCTCGCAACATTATTTACAATAGCCAAGATATAAAAGCCACCTAAGTGTCCATTGATAGATGAATGGATAAAGAACACACACACATACACACACACACGAATATTACACAGTCATAATAAAGGATGAATTTGTGTCATTTGCAACATCACGGATGGACCTAGAGGGTATTGGTCTCCCATCCAAGTAATAACCAGGCCCAACCCTGCTTAGCTTCCAAGATCAGATGAGATCAGGCACGTTCAGGGTGATATGGCTATAGACGAGGGAATTGGTCTAATGAAGTAAGTCAGACTGGGAAAAACAAATGCCATATGATTTTATTCATATGTAAATCTTTAAAAAAGGGATAAACAAACAAAAAACAGAATCAGACCTATAAATAGAGGAGACAGATAGGATTGCCAGAGGATAGGGGAGTTGAGAGATTGGCAAAATGGGTGAAGGAGAGTGGGAGATCCAGAGTTTCAGTTATGGAATGAATAAGACATAGAACAGCATAGAGAACATAAAAGGAACAGCATAGGGAATATAATCAATGGTACTGATTGTGATAGCCTTGTATGGTGACAGATGGTAGCTACACTTGTGGTGAACACACCATAATGTATAAACTTATCAGATCACAATGCTGTACATCTTAAACTAATGTAACATTGTGTGTAAGCTACACTTAAGTATTATATGTGTGTGTGTATAATATACTCTTTTTCTAAAAGAGTAAATGGGTGATACGTGACTTAAATGAGAAGTTGGTCTTTTGATTTGTCTTTGACATGGCAAAGTTCATGTCCTCTTAAATATCCATTTGAGCTTTTTAACATTTTATTCTGATGATAATGAAAGTTGGTAGTCTGATTCACAGAGGTTCATAGAAACACATCAGATCAGAATTCCTATAGCTCATGTTGCCAGTAAGGTTAGCTTATGTCAAAGAATTCGTGGGTTTTTTTTTTTTTTTTTTTTTGAGGTTTGCTGAGTCAGATTCATATTAGATTTATCCTCTCCAAATGAATGAGGTTTTGTGTTTGTGCATGTGTAATACATAATGTGGCACTAGTCATGCAATTTCAACAAGAAAATAGCTAAATCTATAATTTAAAAATGTTATGAGAATTAAGCCTCAAAGGGGTTCTGCAGTATTTTCTCTACTTGTGGATTTCTGCCTATTAAGAAACGAACAAGTCTTTGTGATTGCTGATTTTTATCCCAGAGAAGCACCTCTCCCAATTCTAGAAAGTTCAAATAGCTGTTCCTGTTGACTCTACTAATATTAATATCTTTATACAAAGATATTACTTGCCTCTTTCATTCCCATTTTCTCCTTAGTTTTTTGTCACCTCAATCTTCCTTTGGTAGCCAAAAATCAAAAGGATAGCGCTAAATATTCATGTAGTTGTCACAGGTCAAACTGATGCATCAAACTCATCAGGGAAATGGGCTTTCCAGAGATTTGTCTGTGGAGTGATGGCATAGGCTACCAACAATAACAAGTCAGGGATTCATCATCTGAGTCTATTCACTTTTACAATAATCATTTTATATGGAATACTGATAGATCCCAAAAGCAACTAAAATTTTTTTTTTTACTGGCAACTCATATGCATCCCCTTTTTATCTTGACATTTCTCTGATTCTAAAAGATCAAAATTAAGACTTATGGAAGTGGTATTATGTATTTTGGTTTAAGTCCAGCTTTTTTTTGTTTTGTTTTGTTTTGGCCCCTCTCATCTCTGTGGTCACACAAATCATAAGTGTACAACCATCTTCTCTTTAAATCCCTCCTCAAGAATAAATTACTGATCAACGTTGCTATCCTAAGTCCACTAGCTTTTTACAAATCATTTTGGACATATTATAACCTGGTTCGCCTAAAATAGATTTAATAAAATACAATTACTTTCTAGTCAACTGCATCCCCCAAAAATGCTCTGCTCATATGTCCATATGTCTACTTAAATTTCCATTATCCCTATTTAAAGCTCACCTTTAATTTCCTACATTCTTCTTTTCTTATAAATATTTCCCACTAATGTCCTTATAAATACTCTTCTATTTCAGCCAGAGATTTCCAGAAGCATTAATAAATATGGCAATTGAAACTTGTTTGGGGATAGTTTTACTTCATTTCAATGGCAAATTTATCTGCCATTTATAGCCAGTCCACAAATGTAGTTTTACCTGACACATTATTTTGAGAGTTGAATTTCATATTCTTTTAAAAATATTAAGTTCCATGCTGTGGCAACTGAATGTGGGTTCAGAGAACTTACTTCTCTAAGATCAAACTGGCATTCAGAGGAACAGTGATTCCTGAAGCATTTCCCAGGGTCTCTTGGTGTTCCCAGAGACCCTTTCAAGTAGTTTGCAATATAAAAACAATTTTCACAATAATGCTGAGATACCATTTATCGCTTTAGCTCTCATTTTCTCATGAGTAAAGAGTGGAGTTTTCCAGAAGCCACATAATCTGGTATTGAAACGGAATGAATGCAGAAGCAGGTAGTAAAATTCAGCTGTTTCCATTAAGAAAAACTGCAAATTGTAAGCAAGGACGCTCCTTACTCTGAGTTTTTGTTGTTTGGGGAAGTATAGATACTTTTTATAAAGCATATAATTTATATTAAAATATAATGCTTTATTCATTTTGAATAAAGATTTTTAAAAATGTCTCTGTTTTAGTTTGCAGTAGAGTAATTACAGACCTAGTTGGCACAAACAAAAACCCTTTGGGATTCTCAATATCTTTTAAGAGCATAAAAGGGTCCTGAAGCCAAATGTTACAGAAACACTATTATAGAAGCTCCCTACTCTCTTCTCAAATCTTTTTTTTTTTTTTAAAGATTTTATTTATTTATTTGACAGAGAGAGAGAGATATCATAAGTAGGTGGGGAGGGGGGTGGGGGGGAAGCAGGCCCCCTGTTGAGCAGAGAGCCTGATACAGGGCTCAATCCCAGGACCTTGAAATCAGGACCTGAGCTGGAGGCAGAGGCTTAACCCACTGAGTCACCCAGGTGCCCCTTTTCTCAAATTTTGAAGTATGTTTTCTGTATACAAATAGGACACAACTTTTAAAGCCAGCTCTGGTCAGTACCCAGTCTATTTGTGCAGGGCCCATGTCTAGCTGGGTTGGTCATCTGATCTACATTCTTATTTTCCTGGACTTGTGAGCTTGGCTGAATCCTGTGTGGTTGGAAAACTTTTTAGTATGCCCTTTTCTGGCTTCTTGATCCTTGCTTTCTAGTTTTACTCTCTTGAATCCATTGTTAGCAAGGTTTCAGGGGGGATATTCCTTGTTCCAAAACAAACCTGAGGAACTCTTACCTGGATTCATCTAAGAAGAGTATACACATGTCTGCCTGTATTTGTATTTTAGGAGTTTGGAGTAATTGACACTACCACTAATTATATATCTGACATTTGTGGAGATAATAGTTGTTAATTCTCCCACCAACAGTGTCCCTGATGTGTTTACAGACTCTCATTTTCATCTCATGGCCACATTCTCACATTCTTCTAAGATTGAAGTCCTTCCTTGACCTCCTTTTCCAGTTCATTCCGCCCTTGTCCTCATACTCCAGTACTTTCACGGACCGGTGTCCTACCCCCAGTGTCTAGTCCTTGCAGCTGAATGTTTACCACCTATAATGGGAAGTCCTTGATGGGGGTCGCTGGTTTAGCTCTCTCTCATTCCAGACTACTACTGAAACACCTAATCAATTCAACTGGATTTCTTTGGTTGCAATTTAAAAAAATATGTTTATTTATTTATTTAAGAGAGAGAGACAGAGACAGGGAGACAGAGAAGGAGAGCATGCACATGTATGCACACACAAGTTGAGGGCAGAGGGAGAGGGAGAGAGAATCCTCAAGCAGACTTGCTGCTGAGCATGGAGCCTGATGCGGGTTTGATCCCAGGATCCTGACATCAGGACCTGAGCTAAAATCAAGAGCTGGCCGCTTAACTGACTGAGCTTCCCAGAGCCCCTGGTTATATTCTTTAAATCATTTTCTTTATGTATTTTTAAGTAAACTTTACCTGTACTTGGGAATTGAATTTATGACCCAGAGATTAAGAGTCACATGATCTAATGACTGAGCTAGCCAGGCACCCTCTTCAGTTGCAAATTAAAAAAAATTTTTTTTTTAAGTTTATATTTATTCATTTGACAGACATAGATTACAAGCAAGCAGAGAGAGAGGAGGAAGCAGGCTCCCTGCTGAGCAGAGAGCCCGATGTGGGGCTCAATCCCAGGACCCTGAGATCATGGCCTGAGCCGAAGGCAGAGGCTTTAACCCACTGAGCCACCCGGACGCCCCCCCCCTTTTTTTAAGAGCAAATTTAAAAATTTTTTATTCAAGTATAACATACTTCATACATATTTATTATAGTTATTTAGGATAATATATTTTATAAATTGGGCAGATTAAAATCAAATCCACTTTAATGATAATACTGGGCCACTAAATCTTTCTTAGTAACTCTATTTTCTGTAAGTTTTTAAAAAGATTTTATTTATTTATTTATTTGTCAGAGAGAGCATAAGCAAGGGAGCAGCAGGAAGATGGAGAAGCAGGTTCCTCACTGAGCAAGGAGACCAATGCAGGACTTAATCCCAGTAACCTGGGATCATAACTGGAGCTGAAGGCGAACGCTTAACTGACTGAACTACCCAGGTATCCCTATTTTCATACAAGTTTAATCTCTTTCCCGATTTTAACATTAGGCTGAGAAATGGTCTTCTTTTCCCCCATGTACTCCTCTTCTGATTTTATTTTTTTTTTAACGAGCCATAATCCCAATGTGAGGAAATAGACAAATTGGACACTGATCATATGTATGCTTAAATTTGTAAGATACTGTCAAACTGTCTTCCAAAGTAGCTGTTTCATTTAATATTCCCCTCAGTAATAAATGAGAGTGTGCATTTTTCTACATCTGTACCAGGATTTCATGTTGTCAGTGTTTTGGATAATGGTGATTCTAACAGGTGTATAGTGGTATTTTATTGTTTTAATTTGCATTTATCTGATGACACATGACATGCAGTGGCTTCATATGTTTTGACGTCTGTATATCTCCTTTGGTGAGATTTCTGCTCAGATCTTTTGCCCATTTTTAAATTGGGTTATTTGTTTTCTTATTGAGTTTCAAGAATTTTTTTTTTAATATATTTTGGATAACAGTCCTTTATCACATAGGTTTTTTGCAAACGTGTTCTCCCTGTTTGTGGCTTGTCTTTTCATTCTTTTGATAGTGTCTTTGCAGAGCACGAGGTTTTCATTTTAAGGAAGTCCAGATTATTAATTCTTTCTCTCATGGATCATGTCTTTTGTGTTATATCTAAAGTCAATGCCAAGCCCAAGGTCATGCAGATTTTTCCTATACTATCTTCTAGGACTTTTATAATGTATTTACATTTATATACATGACCTATTAGGTACATGATCCATGTGATTTTTTTAATTTGATTTTTGCATTTAATTTGTTAAGTTGTAAGAGATGAGATTTAAGGATATATGAACAATATCAGACCAGTAAAATAAATGCCTCCATTTCGTACCAATTTTAAAGTCTTAGCACTCACTGAATCTGTAACTTATACATTAGCTGTCTCACAATAAGCCATTAGGATGCTTGAGACATCATGTCACATAGGGAAATTTCCTCATTTATCTTAAGCTACTGCATTTCAGAGTTATAAGCAATTAACTTTAGGGTCATATTCCTACATGTCCTTTGTCGGCCTACAAGTTCAAACCCTGTTTTGACCCTTTATCTGAGCATCTCTTTTAGTATTTTTTGAAGCTGTTTTAAAAAGAGTAATGCTGATATTGCTTATTTTTTATTTCAGAGGCTTAATGCTCTGCAAGTGTCTTACTGCAGGTACATATTTTTAAATATATATTGAAATAGACATTTTCTTTACTTTATAGAAATATATTCTGTAATATAACTTACCTAAGGTATTCAAGAATAATAAATTAAAAAATTTCAAACCCAATTTCTTTTCGGTTTTAAATGCCAGCTGATAAATATTTATTTTGAAAAAATGCTATCTAAAATATGCTATTTAATTGGCTAAAACAGTGTTGTGTTTTTTTGTTTGTTTCCTCCATGAACCAATATGCATATGAATAAACAGCATGCCAGTGGAGGTGCAATGTGATCTCAGTGTTTTACTTGGTCCTTCCAGTCTTTTGTTTACATGTGAGCATTTAGTGATAGATTTAGTAGATGCTGCACAAAGCTCCATCAATGTGGCTGAGGAGGATGGATATCGAAAGACAGAAGAACCTACATCTAAAGAAACAAAACGTATCTATCTTAGAGGCAGTTTTAGGCTATTGCGAGAGTATTTGTAATGCACATGGAAATAACCTAGGAATGTGTTCTGAATAAAAACACTTTTCACTAAAATTTTAGTGCCCTTCTTTGGAAAAGAAGGAGAAGGAAATATGTTTTTTTTTTTTTTTTTTTTTTTTTTAAATTTCTTTTTTTTTTTCATATTTTTACATTTATTTTTTTTTTTTATACCTTCACCGCATTAGACATCATATTGAATATTTTACATAGAGTGTTATTTGTATATAATTATATATATAAAATTATAATAATGCTCTCTATAGGTCTAATTTTATTAATGACTTTATACCTAACTTAAGAACATCAATTAAGTTTACAGGGCCAGAAAAGATGTCAAGTTGTTATTTTCAGATCTAACCTAGCCTAAAGGTTGTATTCTTTTTACTATTTCCTGTGATATAGGAAAAAGCCAAAAGTTATTCTTAAGTTTTCCAATTATGTTGTAAAAAAGGACAAAATTTTTAAATACTTATTTATACTGGAACAAACATATGCCATTTAGTCTTACCAACAGTGATATGAGCCGGGAAGGATTATTGGAAATGACTATTCAATGTACATATGAAGATAAAATTATGGCCAAATCACCAAGGTTACATTCAAACAAATATACTAGAGTTAGATAAGAAGTCTTATTTTTCAAATAGTAAAGCAAATAATATACCAAGTCGTTTTCCAAGTTTTTTACTTTTAGCAAATTTACAGGATTACTCAATTAATGTGCATCAGAGATAATGTTGATCTTAAATTTATTCAGTTTATCACTATGTGCCAATTGAAAATGTTCTGCAATATTTTTGGACACATTACTGACAGAATTTGATAATTAACCCAGTGGTTGGGTTAAGATTTACCTTTAATTTTTGAACTAAATTATAAGAGTCAGATTAATATAATTTTTCTCTTGATTCTAAAATATATCAAAGACCTTACTAAATAACACTCTCCAACCAGAATGTAAAATCTATAAAAGGAAAAATTAATTATTAAAATTAATTATTTTCATAGTCTAGTCTACTTTTATCTATCTTTTTCTCTTATGAATGATTTTAGAATTTAATCTATGCATTTTGGGGCCTTTTCATTCCATAGACACATAGTTGACTACTTTGTTGGATACATTTTTAAAAAGTATATTCTACTATTTTCATGGATGTTGAAATCTATACATAACCATTGATATAAAATTTGATACAATAACCTTTGACAATTCACCTCAAAAATACTGTTCATGCAGATAATATTTGCAAGGAAAGGAGTATGAAACCCATATTCTTGTGTAAAATGCAAATCCTTTTTTATTCTTTAGTAAAAATTTCAGTTTTCAGAAGTTCACTAATATCCTCCTGGAGACAAAGGCATATGTAATTTGTCTCATTAAGAAAGCCAATGCAAAATTCAAATGGGTAACCTGAAGCCAAAAGGATACTGAAATGAGATTATGTTAAATATTCATTTGTTTTATTTCTGCTCTGTGTTTACAAAAATGAGAAAAGAAAATGTGAAAATATGAAGAACGGGTCTGGAGATTTCAGTTGGACAAATATTTATTGTTTTGCCTTCTGGCCATCAAGTAGCTTCATGACAGATTTTACTTTTCAACAATTTTGCTACATGTACTTACAGTATATGAATCTTCTTTGGAAATAGAATCTGCATGGATTTTAAATTGAAGGCTGTTGATTTTGGGAAGAGAAAAACATTTTAAGTAGTAAATAAATAACAAAGCATCACAGAGAAAAATCACCTGTGATTTATTTGCCATATATAAGATGTTGATCTTTATGTTAAAGTAGAAGCAGAAATCATGAACAAGGTTATTTCTAAGAAGCAGCAAAACCCAGAAAAATAATGTTGATTTATTCATTCTTCTGATTTCTTGATTGGTAAATTGGTTTTCTGTCTTTGTTTTTTGTTCATTTGCTTGTTTAAGTAAAGGGCAAACTACAGAAAATATGCCAGATGATTAAAATATCCATTAAAAATGAACTAGAAGTACATTATATATATATATATATATATACACACACATATATATATATACATATACATATATACATACATATATATGTATGTATATATATATATAAACTTTACTAAAAAGTGTAAGGTATATTTGTGTCTATGAATGAGGTGAATATTTCAGTAACCTAATAGACTATGCTTTCTGTTTTAATGAATATAGCTTGAATGGAATCAGCAGTACAATTCACTTTGAATGCACAACAGAGAAGAAAAGAAAAATTCCAGTAGATGACATTCTATCTTTGGCAACTTGCATCAGACTGCATAGTGTTTTGGAAACTTTCTTCCTTTGATTATAACATGAGCTAGGTACAGTCAATTTGAAAAAGAAAAAAACTAAAAAATACACTTTGCTCGCCTAACTTAAAATTTTCACAAATTTGCAGTGGGATTTATTGCTGTAGAAAGGAGACCATACAGGAGTTTACCTGTGTAAAAATATAATATTCATATATATATATATTTGTGGAAATAGCATACAAGCCACCTAATGCTAAAACAGAAGTTATGTTGTTGGTGTTTTTCTTCCTTTAACTCTCCTTTTGAATGTATTTAGGCTTTCAATTACCTGTGTAAAGCATCTCAAATCCATTGCTTTATTTAATTCACTTGCATAGACCTCATACACATATTGTTACTTAGAAAAGAATAGAAGCCAGTAAATACAGAAATGTTATTAAGTATAAATATAAAATTTTTAGTAAGAGGGTTCCAAATGATTCTACTGTGGCATTTAAGCTGTCTTCTGTTTTCAGATTATTCTCCATTATATTATTTGTTACCTACTAACAATCATTTGGCCATATTCAATCTTACATTACTTAAGTGAAATATATATCCTATCATCCTTATATTCCTGATCTCATGCATCAGTTATACCTAGAGGAATGTTTTATATATCATAAGTGTCCAGTCAATGTATTTTATGTAGAGATGAATTTCAACATAAATGAATATATCAAATTTTGTTTTAGGCTTCAGTTTGAAAAAAACTGTTCTTTGTAATGCAGTTGCAGTGAGCGGGGAACATAAAATATATGATGGTAATATAATTTAGTATCAAATAAAATTCAGTATCAAATCAAAACAACACCAGAAATTTTAAGAGAAATAGGAAAAATTGGGGCACTTGGGTGGCTCGGGGGGTTAAAGC
The DNA here is from genome assembly GCF_011764305.1 of Mustela putorius furo. NCBI lineage: Eukaryota > Metazoa > Chordata > Mammalia > Carnivora > Mustelidae > Mustela > Mustela putorius. The sequence goes on from NW_025421987.1 coordinate 29,137,068, forward strand.
CTCTGCCTTTGGCTCAGGTCATGATCCCAGAGTCCTGGAATGAAGCTGGCATTGGGCGGGAGGCCGCTTCTCCCACCCCCTGGCTGCATCTCTGCTTACTTGTGATCTCTATCTGTCAGACAAACAAACAAATAAATAAATAAATAAATTTTTTCAAAAGAGAGGAAAAAAGAAAACTTTAGCAGGGTAGTGTTTCCAGTACACAGGGAAAAATAAAAAGTATTAACATGGTCTTAGATTTAGCCAAGACACCCCTATTCTATTATTTATCATTGATAAATGATAAAAATTTGTTGTTCACAGGCAGTAACTTACCTGTTTTCATCTCAAATAGGTATTTGATACTTCTTTTTCCATCACACATGGAACTTTTAGTGTATCTAGGGTGAAGACAGCTAATTTAATAATCTTTCTTATGGAGTCAAATACTTAGAATTTGATTATCTTTCTCTATTTTGGTGCCAAGAGCCATAATTTAAACATACTGAACAAATCCTACAACATGTAGCCATTTTGTATTTTCTATCACCAACATTATAGCAACAATGTTCTGTATGTATTCTATTGGATCTTTCTCACTGTCTTGGTTAAAAAACAAACAAAAAGCCATTATCAGCAGAAGTAATGTTGATACATTTGGAAATGCTAAAATGAGTACTTGCTGAAGGATAGTTTCTACAGGCACAGCTTGCAGAACAGCTCTCCAGAGTAGTATTAGAAAAGATGGAAACCCAGACAATTCCTTCTCTAAATGTTTTAATATTAATGAAAAAATAATCTTGAAATGTATCCAATACAACTTGAGCAGTAGTCATAAGAACAGGGCATAGAAAACATAATTCAAGAAACTGAACATAAATTATATTTAACTCTAGACTCATGATTTGATAGTCATCTAATCCTAAATTGCAAAAGAAAGGAATCTTATTTTATAAAATTTATCTCTGTTAAAGAGGTAAATTCAACTTAATACTATGATTCAGTAGATTAAAAACTGCACAAATGAAGAAGAGCTTTGTAAACTGCAAAGCACCATAAAATCAGTGACTTAAAATTTACAAAGCCCTTTTTGTATTATCATGGGTTAGTTCAACATAATATTTCTCAGCTTTATTCCCTGTATGATGAGGTATTTCTACACCTGCTCCTTGTAGTATATTCATCCTCTATCTTTTCACCTGAGCTATTTGGGCATAATTTTTTTACTTTTCCCCCCTCTTTTTTGCAAGATTTATTTATTTATTTATTTATTCATTCATTCATTCATTCATTCATTTATTTATATGAGAGAGAGAGAGAGAGAGCACTTGCGCTCCTGGGTGAACTAGCACAAGATGGACGCGTGGCAGAAGAAGAGGAAGAAGCCAGATTTCTGCTGAACAGGAAGTTGTACCCAGGGCTCAATCTCAGGACCTTCAGAGCAATGACTTGAGCCAAAGGCAGATGCTTACCCAACTGAACCACCCAGGCACTTTCCAGCCTCCCTTAATCCCCCAATTTAACTCAACAAGTATATATCTTATTTTCTTTTTAAATTATTTCTCAATTTCTCTCTAATATCTTCCTCTTTTATAAAAACTCTTTCAACTTATATGTATAGTACTATAGTTATCTTTTTCTTTGTTGTCTTTTATGAAGTATAATTGACATACAACACAAGTTTCAGGTGTAGACAATGAGTCTATCATATACCATGAAACAATCACATTAAGTCAACATGTCACCATACATAGTTACAAAAAGTTTTTTTTTTCCTTGTGATGAGGACTTACTACTTTTTTGTGTGTGTGTGTGCTTTTTATTAACATATAATGTAATTGGTTTGGTTCAGAGGTACAGGTCTGTAAATCGTCAGTCTTACACAATTCACAGCACTCCACCATAGCACATATCCTCCCCAATGTCCATCACCCAGCCACCCTATCCTTTCCTCCCTCCTCCCCTCCAGCAACCCTCAGTTCGTTTCCTGAGATTAAGAGTCTCTTACGGTTTGTCTCCTTTCTTGGTCCCATCTTGTTTCATTTTTCCCTCCCTTCTCCCCACAACCCCTGCCCTGCCTTTCAAATTCTTCATATCAGAGAGATCATATGATTATTATCTTTCTCTGATTGGCTTATTTCACTTAGGGTAATACCCTCTAGTTCCATCCACGTCATTGCAAATGGCAAGATTTCAGGGTTTTTGATGGCTGCATAGTATTCCATTGTATATATACACGACATCTTCTTAATTCATTCATCTGTTGTTGGACATCTAGGTTCTTCCATAGTTTGGCTATTGTGGACGATGCTGCTATAAACATTGGGGTGCACATGCCCCTTTGGTTCACTACATTTGTATCTTTAGGGTAAATACTGAGTTGTGCTATTGCTGGGTCATAGGGTAGCTCTATTTTCAACTTTTTGAGGAAACTCCATACTGTTTTTCAGAATGGCTACCCCTTGCAATTTTTAAATATGCAGTGTATTATTAGCTATAATCACTATATACCCTCATGACTTACTTTATAACTGGCAGTTTGACTCCCTTCACCCATTTCTCCCACACTCAACCCTCACCTCTGGCAACCACCAACTTGTTCTCTGTACTTTTGAGTTGGATTTTTTGGTTTTGTTTTGGTTTCATTTTTTAATTCTTCATATAAGTGGAATCATATGGTATTTGTCTTTTTTTGAATTATTTCCCATAGCATGAATGTCTTCAAAGTCCACCCATGTTGTTTCAGAGGGCAGGGTTTTTTTTTTTTTTTTTTTTTTTAAAGGCTGAATAATATTCATATATATATATATATACATATATATATATATATATATATATCACATCTTAATCCATTGATCTATCTTGGCTGTTCAAAATAATGTGGAATGAATATGGATGTGTTCACCCATCTTTTTGGTGGGTAGAGTTGCTGGAGTAGAATTGCTGGATCTTATGACAGTTCTATTTTTAATTTTTTGAGGAACCTCCATACTGATTTCCACAGTGGCTGAACTTATTTACATTTGCATTTGTTTAGTCCATATCTTCACCAAAACTTAGTTCTTTTTTATACTTGCCATTCTAACAAGTGATCTTGTATCTTGTGTGAAGTGATCTTATATCTTGTATCTATGACATTACCTCTAGCTTTCTAACTGTTCTCCTCATTTGAATCTCACTTCCAAAAATGAACAAAGTATGCCCTTTCTAGATGATTCACTGTTTCTCAAAATTAAATGTGCATAGAAATCACCAGGCAATGTTGCTAAAATGTAGAGATCTGGAATGGAGCCTGGAGATTTTGCATTTATAAGCTCACATATGATACTGAACATTCTGCAACTCACACTCTGAAAAGCAAGAATCTTAGTAATTAATTGCTCATGTTACTCCCTTTCATTGAATTCATTATAGTAACCCATCTCTGTTGGAATGGAGTCAACTTAGGCATAAAATGCAAAGTTACTCAAGTTTTTCATCATCCTGTCTTTGATCTCTACAACAACTTTTAAGCTCTTCTCTTTCTCAGTTACCAGTTTTAATATGTAATCAATATCAAATTTGAATAGTTTCCCAGGAATGAAGTTGGGTCATGCCTACATGACTGTTGACTCACATCCTTGTCCTGACACAGATGTTTTCATTGCCAGTATCTCTTGCCTTTCAAGATTCACTTTAATTATTAACTCCACCAGAAAGCAACCAGAGGCTTGGGCTGACTGCTCTTATGCTCACTTACCACTCTGGGTTGACCATTGCAGTAGCACTTAAGACTGTTCTGAGATTACTCAAAAGTACTTGTCCCATTGGTTTGTGAATTTGAGACCATGGTATTTTCATCTTTATGTCCCATAGGCTTAGTCACTGTACTTTGCATAATAGCTAATAAATATTTGTCTAACTCAACTGAAGTTGAGATCACTTCTGAAATTTGTCCAAATTATACATGTAACTGAAGTAGAGCTGGAACAAGTAGGACATTTTAAATAAAATTTTTTCATAATATTTTTTAATGGTCTTTAGTAATGTCCTTTTGTTAATTCCCAGTATTGTCTGTCTGTATCTTCTTTTTTTTTCCTTGTTCTTCTTTGCCAGGAGTATCAATTCTGTTAGTATATCTTCTGGCTTTGTAGATCACCTTTGCTGTTAGTTTTCTATTTTCTTAAATTTTTCTTTATCCTTTCTTTCCTTTATTCTTTAGTTTTCTTCATTCCTTTCTTTCTTTTCTATCTTAAAGGATAGGTTACAGGCCTAGATTACTGATTTTCAACTTTATTTTCTAATACCTGTTTAAATGTATAAATTTTCCTCTAAGCCAAATTATAGCTAAAACTTCCAAAATCTAATATGTAATATTTCTATTATATAGCTTATGATGTCTTATAACTCCTTTTGTGATTTCTTCTTTACCTTGAGTTATTTAGATTGTACTGCTTTTTCCTTTGTGTCCTATCAATTAGAGTGTCATTAAAATAATCTCAGTAACTTGAGATTTGTCCATTTCTTATCAAGGGAACATTAGATTTGGATGGTAAGGTCACCTCTCTTGTTTTTCCTTTTTCCTTTGAATCTTTGGCATATAAGTCCTTCGCAATGGTAGACCTCCACTGAAGGCATTTTTGTTTTGTTTTAATAAATATTGTGTACTTTAAATTTACCTAGCCTGTAGATTTGTATGACACAATCCATTCAGCCATTGCCAAACCCCCAAGTGGCTTTTTTTTAGTGATAAATCGCCTTGAAGTTCTTTCTAATATAACAAAGAGTCAATTTATGTTTAAGCTTCTTAGTGGGCCAAATTGAATATTTCATTTATGTTGAAAAATCAATTTTTTGTATTTTTGTATTGCTCTCTTTTGAGTTGTTCCTAATATTTTCTGGCATTCTATCAGTATATTAAGATACATGTAAAGTCTGATTCTTAAGAACAAAAGCATATCTATCTTTCCAAAATGAAATAAAATATAAGGAAAATAAATGAAGTTTTTCAAACTCATATCTAAACTTAGCATGAATTCGGGTGAATTGGAAACTGAGGACAAATTAAAGAACTTTGATCTATTCTGAGTATACTCTAATGAAATGTAACATAAATACAAACTATGTAATGTTCTTTTCTCTTTGTATACAAATTTTGGAGAGATTTGCGTCTTTATATAATTGAGTTTTTCCCATTCAAGAATATTTTGTATTTCTTCAGGATTCTTTTGCATATCACAGAATAGACTTTCCTATACCTTATTGCTGTTTTTTTAAAAACACCGATTTTATAAATTTCTTTGTTTTCCTGGGAAGTTAACATGTGTTGCTAATATTAGTTATTCCTACCTCCCCTGCCATTATATGTTTCATAGGGTGAAGATCAGTTCTTGAAAAGATTCTCATTTTTAGACTACTCTGTTATATTAAGGATTTTGTAATTATTTCCCCTTCTTCCTTCCTGGGACAAACTTCCCAAACCTTCTTATTCACCATTAAGTATTTGGATTATTAACCCTTTTCACCAAGAATTTTTTTTGACTTTGGAATTTTGGGCAAGGCCCTTCTCTTCTTTATTTTATTGCTATATATAACTCCCTTCATGATAATTACTCAGGAATGGTGGTTAATGAGTATCAAATTTACTTGAAAACATTAATTTTTTTCTCCTTTAATATAGTGTCCTGTGCCCTGTCCTTAAATAGTGTGACTCCGTAGGTTTGAAATGAGGCTCATGCATGTGTATTTAGCAAAAGTCTCCTCTTGTAATTTCAATGAAGCTCTGTTGACCACTGCTATAGGTAAGTTTATTGTGGAAGGGATTCACTGTTTCATCTTTTTAAGAAACAGAGCATCTGGCACACAACAAATCCTCAATTATTTAACTAGTAAGTGAAGAACACACTATAGATTTATTAATATGTATTTTGTAACTGGCTATCTTAATGCTCTTTCAGAAGCAGTCATTGTAATTAATTTTCTCTTTTCTAAATACTTTCCTATTTCATTTTATTATGAAATTACATGGACAAAGAATTCCACAACAAAGTTAAATTATATCAATATAAGGTGCATTTTATTGTTGCTTACATTATTTTTCATCTATTCATATCCATATTTTCCTACTTTTTTAAAAAAGATTTTATTTATTTATTTGACACTCTGTCAAATGAGAGATCACAAGTAGGCAGAGAGGCAGGAAGAGAGAGAAGGGGAAGCAAGCTTCCTGCTGAGCAGAGAGCCTGACGTGGAGCCCGATCCCAGGACCCCAAGATCATGACCTGAGCCAAAGGCAGAGGCTTAACCCACTGAGTCACCCAGGTGCCCCATATTTTCCTGCTTTTGCTGAGATAATAATTGACCTACAGCATTGTGTATGCTTAAGCCATACAACATGGTAATTTGATATATGTATATATTGCAAAATGATTACCACAATAAAGATAGTTAACACACCCATCAGCTTACATTTCTTTTTTTTGTGGTGAGACCTTTTATGATGTATTCTCTTACCTTCTTTCATGTATACCTTTACCCATTTCCTCTACTACCCAGTCTCCACCAACAATCTGCTGTTTCTCTTAGTTCAGTTTTTTATTTTACATTCCACATATAAGTGATAATCATGCAGTATTTGTCTTTCTTTTTTGTTGACTTTTTAAATTTTTATTTTTAGATTTTTTATTATTTCTCTCGACTAGTTTCAGTTAGCATAATGTACTCAAGTTTCATGCAATTTGTTAACAAATGACAGGATTTATTCTTTCTTGTGGCTAAATATTTCATTAAAAATGTCACATTTTTTAACCCATGCCTCCATTGAAGGATACATAGTTTGTTTCCATGTTTTAGCCATTGTGAATAATGGTGCGATGAATTTGGGGAGAGGAGTGTAGATATTTATTTGAGATAGTGCTTTCATTTCCTTTTGATATATACTCAAGTAGGAGTGTTAGATTAAATGGTAGTAGTATTTTTAAATTTTTAGGAAAACTTCATACTGTTTTTCACAATGGCTGTACCAATTTTCATTCCCAGGAACAGTGTACAAGCGTTCCCTTTCACCAAATCTTCACTAATGCTTGTTATCTCTTGACTTTTAAGTGATAGCCATTCTAATGGTGTGTGGTTATTTCTTATCGTGGTTTGGGTTAGCATTTCCCTTAGGGTTAGTTAAGTTGAATACCTTTTCATGTACCTTTTGGGAATTTGAATATCTTCTTTAAAAAAAGTCTAATCAAGTCCTTTGCCCATTTTTCAATTGGTTTATTTGGATTTTTGCTCTTGCATTGTCTCAGTTCCTTACATACTTCAGATATTAACCCCTTATCAGATACATGGATTACAAATACTTTCTTCAGTTCCATAGGTTATCCTATTTTGTACATTTCTTTTACTGTGCAGAAGCTTTTTGGTTTGATGTAGGCCCATTAATTTATTTTTGCTTTTGTTGTCTATGTTTTGGTGACATATATAAAAAATTATTGTCAAAACCAATATCAAGGAGCTTTTTCCATATATATATATATATATATATATATATATATATAGCAACCCCTTCTTTCTTTTGGTTGTCATTTGCTTGAAATAACTTTACTGTCTCTTCTATATACTTAAAAGTAAGGTGAGTTTTTTGTAGGCAGTGTATTATTAGATCTTATGGGGCTTTTACTTGTTTTTATTTATTTTTATCCATTCAGCTATTCTGTGTCTTCTCACTGGAGAATTTAATCCTTTTACCTTTAAAGTAATTATCAATGGGAAAGGACTTGCTATTGTTTTTTTTTAAGATTTTATTTATTTCTTTGACTGAGTGAGAGAGGAAGAGCATGAGAACATAAGCACAAGGGAAACAGGCAAAGGGAGAGGGAGAAGCAGGTTTCCTGCTGAGCAGGTAGCCCTGTGAGGGGTTTGATGGGGGGGCTCCATCCCAGGACCCTGGGATCGTGACCTGAGCTGAAGGCAGCTGTTTAAATGATTGAGTCATATGGGGGCCCCAGTAAGGACTTACTATTGTCATTTTAATTATTTTCTGTTTTACAGATCCTTTGGTTTTTGTTTTTGTTTTTGTTTTTTTGCTCTTTTCCTCTGTGATTTCATTATTTTTTGTGGTGTGTGCTCTCCCTCTTTGAGTTTACCAGGGGTCTTACATGAAATAATTTATAATTCTAATAACATATTTTAAGCTGATAACTTTGATAGCATACAGAAACTTACTCTTTTACTGTTCCCATATCTCAGATTTTATGTTACTAGTGTATAAGTTACCTCTTTTTATATTGTGTATCCAAAAAAAAGTATTGTGGTTATAGTTAATATGTTTTAGTTTAAAACTATAGATGTGATTTATGTCCCACCAATATAATATTAGGGAATCTGGTTTGAAAATGTATTTATTTTTACTAGTGAGTTTATTTACTAGTTTCCTTTTGGGAGTGCTGTGTTTACCTGAATCTTAGTGGTTTGTGTCACCTTGTTTTGGTATCTATACATTTGAGTAAGCAGTCTTCTTTTTCTTTTCCAGACTAGATACATTTGCTTATACAAGGCAAGACATCACAGGTCAGATCAGCTTAGGTAATGAATGGGTCAACTGGTCGTTGCTATAGGCAGGCAGGGCTTGCTATTGGTATTTCTATTTGGGCAGCGTCACTGCCTATGTTTTGATGTTGGGAAGAAGTGCTGCCAGCAAGGCTCCAAGTTCAAGGAGGCCCTGTACAGGTTTCCCAATTTGCCATGGCTGCTGGCTGTGCTGTATGATTTGAAATGGCCCACTAATTGGGCTCTGCATTTACTTCTGGTCTGGTGGATCATAGACTGTCTCCCGGTTGGGTAGTACCACTAGTTGTATTCTGCAATTGAATAGTACTGTGGGGTGGGCTCCTCAATTGTTCCTGGTTGGGTGGGACCTCAAGAACTGTGTTCAGGCGGGGCCATAGGCAGGGCTTTGTAGTCCTTAAGAGCCTCAGGCTAAGCTCTGAAATCTGGTGGGGGTACAGGCTATATCCCCTGAAGCTGGTCAGGGACATAGGCTGGGCTTCATGATCATGTAGGCTGATGACTGTGCTTTGCTGTTAGATGTGATTGCTGACAATCTTTCTGGTGAGGTGTGGTCTCCTACTGTGTCCTCCTGTTGGGTGGGGCTGGAGATTGTGTTCAGTGGTGGGGTAGGGTCCCTGGATGGACGGGCTCCCTGCCTGCAGTGTTCAGTCATCAGGCATGGCTGCAGGATGGGCTCAGAGGCTGCCTAGGGTCACTGTTGAGATTCTCTGGTTACAAAAGGCCAGAGGCAATGCCTAACTTTGGCAGAGCTGCTGGCTTCGTTCATTGCCTAATATGGCTTTAAAATGGGCTCTGCTGCTATCCAGCTTCTCTGGCCAGGTTTTCTGGTCCAGTGGAGCTGAAACCTAGGGTCAGTAGTTAGATGGGACTGTGAATTTGCTTTGCTGATTGGTGGGGACTTAGAATAGGCCCTGTGGTTGGTATGGCCTATTGGCTGAAGATTCAAAAAAGTTCTGGAAGCAGAACTTCCACCTGAATTCCCTGTCCAGACTGGGTCACCAGCTTTGTTCTGCAGATGTGCAAAGCCACTGGCCTAGATGTCTGCTTGGGCATAGCTATAAGCAGAAATGCAGTTCACCAAGATCTGAGTGCTGGTTGACATAAGGCTTGCCCTTTTTTCTATCTGATCCCCACTGGTTAAGCCCTGTAGATTAACCCAGAGATTCCCATGAGGTAAGACTTGAGGGCCTCCTTACACAACACTGAGAGAGTTCAATGTCCACCTTGAGCTCTCATTTTCCACAGAAAAATCTCTCTTGACCCACCACTGTCCTGACTTAAGAAAAGGCTAGTGTGGTGAAAATGGGACTTTTCTTCTTACCCTTCTAATGCCATCTCTTCTTGGTCCAGGGAAGTGCTTCAGTCTCACCTCTGGGTTCGGAATTTTCACAATACGTTCTTGCCTGCATAGTTGACAGTTGGTCTTCTAGTGAAGGAAGACTAAGTTTGGGCATAACCTATACTGACATCTTGATGACATCACGCCCTCCTTTTGTTTCTTTAATTCTAATGCCATGTTTCCCTAGTAAGTATCATAAGACATTGACAATTATTTGGGAATTTGTATTCTTAAAATATTTTAATTGCATTTATATCCTTATATTACTAAGAATTTTTTCAAAAAAATTAAAGGCTGTATGTTGAGTTTTACCAAGTACATTTTATATAATCTGTACATATGTGTACATATGTAAGTCCTTTTTCATATTCATGTATTAGCAGGGCAATGTGTGTTTATGAGTGTGTATACATATATATTATATTATCATATACATTATATAATATTATACATATACATATTATGTATATACATGTATATTACATATACATGTAATATTATATTTCCCATAATATATATTATACTCCCCATACTGACTGAAAGGAAGAGGTTGATAGATGATTCTATGATTCTTTATATAGTTTCATAAATGGCTGATATTTTAGCCTGTTCAAATTATTTTTGTGACATTAATTTAAACAATCTATTAAAAAAAAATAGAGCCTATATAAATGGGAATCACATTAAGTATTATGTGCCAGGACAACAACCTATACTTCATCACCGATAAAGTATATTGAATAATTAGTAACCAGTATTGATGAGTTGTAGTGGCCCTGTAGAATTTGAGTTAGTTATTATTACTGAGCGGCTTTGGGACAAGCAACACTGAATAAAACCAAGAAGCTTATGGCTTTCCTGTGGTTAGGTGAACATGTGTATTTCCACTGTGCCTGAGAGTCTTAGGACCTTCACCTTACTGTTGCTATGCATGCTACATTGTTATCTTTTACCTATCTTTAGTTAAGAATGTATTTGTTATGTGAAAGGTACTATGTCTTATGAACTTCATTGTGATTTGAAGGTCACCACTGCTTATTAAACAGAATGAGCTAACATGGAAGCATTTTCATATTCTGGAATAAACCTTATTTGAACATCATGTATTATTCTTACATTGCCAATTTTATCCTATATTTAGGAATTTCACAATTCAACAAATGATCTATATTTTTTTCCTTTTTTATCACATTCCAGTTCTAACATTGTATTAACTTAAAAAATTGTCTTTCCAATCTTAGGTTTATTCATAATTTCTACTTCTTATTATTTTTATTCATTTCTTATATTTACATTAATGTTTTTCTCATCATGACTTAGTTTATACTTTTTTTTCTCTAAAGTATCTAAAATAGAATACTGAGCCATTTATTTTACTCAGTCATGGTCTCAAATCAATGATAGACATACATATACACACATTTTCATGTTAAAAGGCAATTTGAAGCATATTACACACTGAAACAATTGCAAGCCCTGATGAAGTTAGCCTCCTCACACATTAAAGGTAACAAAAGACAAATGCCTTTTTGTTGAGGAATGAGCCTTCTGGTTTTGAATTAATATCTATTAATATCTGCCTGGGTCATATGCACACTAGCAAAACAAAACAAAACTCTAGATCTCTGCTTCCAGTTATGATGAAATATTGGATTAGTGCTGTAAATCATTAAGGAACTGGACAAAATACATAAAGCAGTCCTCTACATCTGTTAGCTAAATATAGCACGGTACTGTGATCAATGAAAAAGGGATAAACAAGTGAAGTTAATGCAACAACAGCTCCCACTTTCTGCTGGGGAAAAATGGAAGATAGAAAAATAAGCAAAAAGGAATTTCTAAAAATCAGAAATGAATAACTAACATAAAAATTTGTCTAGATTAGATAAACCTCAAATTACATTAAACATCTGCAGATCCGTGAACCTGAAGACATAGCAACAGAAACTATCCCAGTGGAAGCACAGAAAATTGAAAAAAAGATTGGAAAAGAGAAGAGACAGTGACTCAGTGACTTGTGGAACAATATCAAGCAGTCTAAATTCCATGTAATAAAAGACTTCTTGTATAGAAACTGGACAGGTAAGAAGACAATGGAATGACCTACTGAAAACAGGAGAAACAAGTAAGGTGCATATATGCTATAAAAACATGTTTAAATAAAGTTTGTAAAGTTGTTTCATGTTTATGGTGTGAATAGTAATGTGAAGAGAAGGCCTGAATGAAGGGGAGAAAGATTCTGTGCATGAGAGAAATAGGTATTGAATAATCTTTAGTATGTTACAACTTGATAATGGGTAGAGAAACAATTGAAATATGGGTTACTAATTCATCCCACTTATGTGAGTTGCTTAAAAGATTTCAGAGAAAACTATAATATTTAAATATAGAACTATGAACTCAATAACCATGTTATCATATCAAGTTTTTAAGTTTTAATAGCTCAGAGATGTATTAGTTAAAATGTGGTTCTAAAGAAAAAAAAATATTTCATAGCAAAAATAAAATAACAGAAATTAACATTAAAAATATTACATTTTTCCCATCCTTTCTAGCTGCCTTAGATCTGACCTAAATGTTGTGCTTTTACAAAGTTCAAATGAATTTGTTTTATGATTACATTTAAGGAAACATATTACCTACTGTGCAATATATCTAGAATTACATATTTTTAGTATTTTCTGTAGTTTTCTTCAGAATATATATATATATATATATATATATATATATATAGAGAGAGAGAGAGAGAGGAAGTCCATAAACTTTACTGTAAGGTAATATTTTTACTACTTCCCATTTTAAAATCTGATAATCAAAGGTAGATCTAGGTTTTGTGGTATCTAAGTCTTATAGAGTTGGGAGACAGGAGGAAACTCTTAAGGAAAATTATATAATATTATAAATAAAATTTATATGTAGAAGGCCATACTTAGAATGAAAAGTTAGCACAGTACAATTTTGAAAAAGCTGATAAGTCTATTATAAAATCCAGAATATCATTCTAATTACATGACATATATAGTATGTTTTCCTAAAATGTAACTCCTATTTAACTGCATCTTATGACAAAAAAATTTATGCTGTTTTACACAGATATACTCAATGATTTTAATACTGCTAGAGATTTGTGATCCAAAATACAGGGATTTTCATAAATTCAAATTTGTGCTATGTATGTCAATCGCAAAACATGGTGTATTTACAATTTTATATTCTGTATTATTAAGTATATTTTTTATTGGAGAGAATTTCTCTTTTGCCTATGTCAGTATAAACTGAATCTTTTAGTTAAAATATTATAAGAAATTTTATAAAATTTTATAAGAAATATTTACAAGAATATATTACATATTTTACAAGAATTTTTCCGTACATTTTAAAACTTCTAAAACTAAAGTGAAAAAATTTTCATTTTCCATGCACTTTAAAACTTCGTTTTATTCAATTTCCATTTCTGGAACCTGAACCGATAGGACCAATTCTTAACACCTTACCACCTTTTTCCCTTTATCTTGCTATTTGATTGCTGGGTGAGTCAGTGATAGTATTTCTTGAGTACATCTAGCAAAAATTTATACACGAGAGTGACACAAACCACAAATATTTCACTATGTCCAAATTACATGGCTTTTAAAATCAGCTTTTCCCTCTTTGGATCATGGTCACAATTACTCAGTAGTCACCAATAGGAAGGCAGATGTGATGGAGGGGAAGGCAGAGTGTCAGGGACAGGCATACTCACTGATAATAGTTAAATTTCTTTCTTGTGCACATTTTACAAATATATGACCCTGGGCACATGGTTCTAGCACCTAGCTTAGGGGTTTGAAACTGGGTGCCCTGAAGCTTAAGTTTCATTAGTCTTTTGGATTATCTGTCTCTGTTGATATCCATTCTCATAAATACAAAAATAAGAAATCTCTTAATAAAAGAATTAAAAATTTATAAAAAGTATTCTACATGTGGTAATCTTCTCGCAGTTGATAGTGTTGTGAGATACACAAGTGGTTCCTAGTAAACTCCATCCTGCTAAAATCTATAGTTTTTCATAGAATGACTCATGTTAATTTTTCTTTTAAGACTCCCCTAAGAAAGCAGTTTGAATTTTTTTTTTTGAGAAGCAACTAGCTCTGTTACTGAATTTCTTCTTTTTCCTAAAACTTTAATTACTTGAAAGCATTTTCTACTACTATTTTAAAAATGATGAAAGGCTTTATACTTTTATTTTCAAATGGTACATTCTATATTATAAAACATTCCCTTGTTTTCACAATGATATTGTTTTAAGATTTTAGTTTGTGTATTTTCTTTTTTTTTTTTTAAGATTTTATTTATTTATTTGACAGAGAGAGATCACAAGGAGGCAGAGAGGCAGGCAGAGAGAGGAGGAAGCAGGCTCCCTGCTGAGCAGAGAGCCCACTGCAGGGCTTGATCCCAGGACATGACCAGGTCATGACCTGAGCCAAAGGCAGCGGCTTAACACACTGAGCCACCCAGGCGCCCCTAGTTTGTGTATTTTCTTAAGAAACATTATAGAATGTTGCTTTCATCTGCTGTATTCAAGTTTCTCTTATTTTAAACGCACATTAGTTTCATGAATATGTATTTTTATTGATTACTCTTTAACCAAAAATTCCTAATTTATTGTATTCCTTGGCTTGGCCAAATATGATTTAACCTAAGTATGATTTCAACTGAAACTCAACCTCTGTGGAGTATCAGGATGGTTCAGGATTGTAGCCTTAAGAAAATATTTGACATTCTGTGTTAATAAAGAAACCAATTTTCTGGAAGCACATTTTACTTGCCCAGGATGAGTTTCAGGAAGCATTAGATTTCATTAACTGGACTATACTATTTAGACAGAATGTTCCTCCTTTATTCCGTTTGAGTGTTGGATTGTGATAAACCCTTTGGCTTTTGCCAGAAGTGACCTAGTTGATGTAGTTTCCTGTCAATTAAAGTAGGAACCAGGTGTCTCATATGGTGGTTTTGCTTTGATTACCATGTAACAATAATTTTGGCTTTCTGAGGAGACCAAATAGCAGGAAAAGGCCACATTACAAGGGAGGTGATTTTATTTTATTACAACAGAATTTCCTAAAAAAAAAAAAATATTCGGCATGGTAATTGAAATAAATTGTTTGAATATTTATTCTATAAATAAGGGGTCAATCAAAAAAGAAATTATAGATAATAATCAGGCCTACCTCCAGAAATGCTTTTATTAGTCCTACTAGGAAGGTAGAATAAATTTTTAAATCTCAACTATAACCCCATGTGGGTATTTTATTTACCTGTTCCCAGGATTCCAAAATATGTCATTTCTCCAGAAATGGCACATTGGTCATCAGAACTCTGTACGCCATGTGGGCTCTCAACCAAGCTCTGGCAGTATCTACACCTTTAGACAAATTGTATAACCTCTGCTATTCAGGTTCTTAATTGCTTGTTTGCTAGACTCAACATTTATACTTTATATAAGTTAGCAGTAGAGGACTTTAAAAATAAAATCTATTCAGGAATCCCAGCATATTAAACAGATACCAATGGCTCTCCATTACTTTCAGTACTGTCACTTTCTTTTTAAAATTTAATTTCAATTTTCTTTCTACAAAATAAATTGATAAGAATTCTGGAGATGATCCAATGTAAACAAAAAATTGAAATTAGAGGCTACAGTTGACAATAGACTTATAGCAGATTTTTTCCATCATATGCTTTCTGGTTTATTCCCTTTCATGATATTGATATGATCTTGGTTCATATAAATAATTACTTATAATATATGTCAAATTTTTATTTTGGCTGTTTTTTATTTTGCATGGTATCTCACAATATGTAAGTTGTACAAAAACAAACACCTTCTGCTTTCATTATATATTCTTGGCACCTACAATAGGTGCTAGAGATACAAATATTTGGTATAATTTGTTGAATATATTTTAATGTCAAAACTAATAATGATGTAACAATCACTTTATTTTAAGCATGTTTGACAGGTAGAATTATATATATTTTAAAAATATTAATTTATTTAATTCTTATAACTAAAATAGATACTATTATCCAAAATACAGTAGTATATCCAAGAAATTAAATTTCTCAATGTTCAGAACTAATCTATATCCAAACTGTAATTAAACTCTATGCATCCTAACTCCAGAGCAAACACTCAACAATTAATGCTGTATTACATGTCTCAAGATGAGCTATACTTAAAATCACTAAAGTAAAAATTTTAAAATGATCTAGATTTAGTCAACGCTAAATTTAGAAAATCAACTTCTTTTTCACACTAGTCATATTTCAAGATCCCAATAGCTACATGTGACTAGTGGATCTTGTATTCAACAGTGCAGGTATAATATATTTCCATTACCACATAAAAAGCTTTATTTAGTAGTGTTGATCCAGAACAGAAATTGGAAAACTTTTCTTTTGTAAAGAGCTGGAAATTTAGCCTTTAAAGCCTGATCTCTTGAAGCTGCTTAACACTCCTATTACAGTGCAACACAGTCATAGACAATTTTTAAAATATGAATGTGGCTGTGTTCCAATACATTAAAATTTGAGTTTCATAAAACATTTGTATTTTATGAAATATTATTTCTTCCCAACCATTTAAAGCATAAAAACTATTTTTCTAGTTTTTATTTAAATTCCAATTAACATATAGTTTAATATTACTTCAGGTGTAGAATTTAGTGATTTAGCACTTACTTGCATAAAACACCCAGAGCTTATCACAAGTACCCTCTTTAATCCCCATCACCTATTCACGACCCCCCCCCATCAACCTCCCCTTCTGGTAACCATCACTTCTCTATAGTTGAGTTTTTTTCCCTTGGTTTTTCTCTCTTTTTGTTTCCTCCTATTTTCATTTATTTAATTACTTAAATTCCACATATGAGTGAAACTATAGGGTATTTGTCTTTCTCTAACTTATTTTGCTTAGCATAACACTTTCTAGCTCCATCTACACTATTGCAAATGACAATTCCATTCTTTTCTATTGCTGAATAATATTTCATTATATATATATATATATATATATATATATATATATGCACACACATGCATACATACATCATTATCCATATCCATCCATTAGCCATAAGATAATGGACACTTGGGCTCTTTCCATAATTTGTCTATTATTGATAATGCTGTTATAAACATTGGGGTGCATGTGTCTCTTTGAATCAGTATTTTTGTATCCTTTGGGTAAATACCTTATAGTGCCACTGCTGGGTCTAGGGTAGTTCTATTAATTTTTTGAGGTACTTGTTTTCCAAAGTGGCTGCCCCAGTTAGCATTCCCACCAACAGTGTAAGAGTATTCCCCTTTCTCTTCACCAACACCTGTTGTTATAAAAACTTTTTTTAAAAGAATTTATTAATTTATTTGACAGAGAACACAAGCAGCATGGAATAGCAGGCAAAGGGAGAGGGTGAAGCAGCCTCCCTGCTGAGAAGGACCCTGGAATCGTGACCTGAGCCGAAAGCAAACACTTAACCAGCTGAGCCACCCAGGTGCCCTTATAAAAATTATTTTTAACTCTCAAGTCAGATAACAACAGTTGACGGGCTCAAGTTTTCTGTTCCACGGCTCAGAATTTCTCTAATATTTTGATTCTAAAATGCTATAGCTTTTATAAGATCAACAAATTTGAAATAGTTATCTCTTATTGTGGACCATTAATAAAGATTACTTTTAAGACTTAATCTCCTGGGTGACTGGGTGGCTCAATGGGTTAAGTCTCTGCCTTTAGCTCAGATAATAATCCCAGGGTGTTGGGATCGAGCCCCGCATTGGACTCTCTGCTCACCAGGGAGCCTGCTTCCTCCTCTCTCTCTGCCTACTTGTGATATCTGTCAAATGAATGAATAAAATATCAAAAAAAAGTCTTATTCTCCTATACCTTTAATATGATTTGAATATTTCCGTTTTAATTGTTAAAGGGAAGTATAGTCAATTGTCTTAAGACTTCTTTCTGAAACTAGTTAGTATTTCTCAAGACTAACATATTCTCAGAACTTGTCAAATTTGTTGGCTATTAGTAGAATCTTGGTTCCTTTTCCTTGAACCTAGTGAGTGAATAAACTTAAAAATTTGGAAATATTTTTACAAGGAGTTGTTTGAAAGAAGAGATTAAGAAGGTCAACTTTGGTTGAGATTATCAGTTTATATGTCAGTTAACAATAGGTAAGGTTTTCCAAGTTTATCATCTCTAAGAATAAACTAAGAAAGTCTTGCCATTTTCATCCACATAGGGGTATTTGTCAAGTCCTTCAACAAACCTAATGAGTATTTATTAGCTGCAGTCCATCATTGTAACTTTCCTTTTTCTTACCATTTTAATAGATTGAAGACCTATTTATTTCAATTTCTGATAATTTTCTGAAAATTCAGGGTATAGTGAAAATTTTATGTTATCTAAAAGAAAAATACGACATAAAATTTTCAATATAATGTCCAGAACTGCCACCAGACCATGAAGTGGTGGGGGGTGGGGGTTACGAAGTAATAACTAGACATAAAATTTACTGGGAGATTCTAATATGTAACAGGTGTTGGGAACCAATGATGTGACAAAACATGCAATTAAGGGACATTTCTCCAAAGTTTTTTTAATGATACTAAAATTGGACACAAAACTGCTTATGAACACAATGCACTGGACAACACGGTACTAGAAAGAGAATAAGGGGGTAAATACTTGGTTTGTTTGATCATGAGAGATCCTCATTGACACAGTTTGGTCTGTAATATAATGAAGTGCAGTAATAACTAATAGAAGGTGCTGCAACTCAGTGACAGGCCTTATAAAAGCATGAATATAGTTAGTCTTAATTCTGGCAGAGCAGCACAAAGAAGTTTAAGGATTTAAGCATAGATTTAGGTCATGGCGCTGGCACTCTTGAGAGCTGATTTAAAACCATGTCATTCAATTATTATACAAATTGTTGAGCAAATTTTTTAATATCCTAAAATAATTTATAACACACTAAACATCAGATCCTATAAAAGAACTGAGCACTTAGATAAAATTAGAAAATATATAAGAAAGTAGAAGATGAAGAGTGTCAGATTATATTAAAGAACCAAAAGATGGAAGATATTCAGGATCTAAAAATGGTAAGATTAATATGATGTTTAAATATAGTAATTTAAATATATAAACAGCATTACAGATCCTTCTGAGAAGACTAAAGTATTTTAGATGATTTATAGATGTATTGGAAAATTGAAGCTAGTGTTCTCATAACACTGTGTAAGGGGCTTATTAAAATCATTCTGAAAATACCAAATCCTTGACAGAAATAATCATCAATATCAAGATGAAATATGAGCCATGTTTTCATTTTAAAGTATGTGAAAATGACTAATTTGTCTATGAGTAAGGAACATTTAATGGCTTTTTCGTAGAAGATGAACAATAAATACTGAATTTTATGTTAAGATTTTTTAAAAATAGTGCTATAGCTATTATTTTTGACAAGTGATTTTTACCAGGATCAATTAAGGATATTTAGTTATTGTAGAGTTACTTCATGACAAAAATATAATTTCATATAATAGGATAGATAATATGCATGTTAAGGTGATAATACTTAAAAATGATAGGAAAATATTTATAATGACAAACAGTTTATATATAACTTTTCTTAAAACTCATTTTTGTGAGTATATTATATTGGATCACATATGGACAATTGTTATGACTTTATCTGGAGCGGGATTTTATGAAATGACAGAAATGAATTATGTTAAAGTAATAAAATCTCCAGTAACTGAAATTCAGATTTCCTGGTCTGCTGAGTTTTGAATTTGAAAGTTTTGCATATGTGACCTATTTTAATAGAGGTAAAATCTTTAGAATGTTAAAGCAGATAAAAGTTACATCAATACAAAACTAATAATATGATTAAATGCCATCAAAGAATCAATTCTGATTATGGTCTGGGTTCTTTCTTGACAGTACTTTCTTACTCAAATATTTTGGAAATGTGTCATTCGAGGACCAATTGTTTCTAGATCTCAGTATTTTCTACAAGCACAAATGGTTTTCCTATCATGAATTTGATGTATGTAGACAATGTCCATTATTTGCTTTTAAACCTTATGTGTCACTCAAGTATCATTGCTATTAGAAGTCAAATGGAAAATAATATGGCATTGTCAAAGAAGCAGTAGTGATGGAGGCTTTCTGGAGCACAATATGATCTGTCAGTATCTTTTGCAACATAACAGGTAACAATATAGCTTAATAAATCTAAATGAGCATGCAGTTCTATTGCTTGGGATGTCACTGTGTATTGATATAGGTTAATAACAAATGTGCAAAAAACAGAAAAACAGAACCTGTGGAGGAGAGAAATGGAAAAATGCTATTTTCAGAATGATTAGTTTGCCATGTAATAGGTGAGCCTAAAAGAGAGGAGAACTTTATTTACTTCCCGTTAGATCTCGTATAATTTTATGGCCCCAAGATTTTGGCCAAGCTCTTGCACACACAGACTTAGGTAAGCATACCTGATGGTAAATCAAACCTGCTGCAATAGTGACTATTCCTTAGAAGATAATGATTGTTTCATACTCTAAGTTTTTAATAAGTATGTAGAAGTCTTAAATCATGTGGGCTTAATTTTCTACAAAGTTAACACCTCTTTAATAATGCAAGTGAGAGTGTTTGGTTTTACTATAATTTAAAAATAAGATAAAACATTGCCTTGATGGATCCCCAAATATCAGCATATAGTTCTCATTATTTTTCCAGTTATTTTCCAGATTTTTAATTCCATTTCTCATATCAATTTCCACATACCTCATTTTATTTTAGATTAATGTGTTTAAAGGTCAACTTTTCAACAGTGATGGGATCCTTGGATTTTCACTGCAAATGTATTCAAATTTGGTGATAGCGTTTCACATAAAAATTTATGGCAAATGCTCCAAAATCCTATAGTATTGATCGCAACGTAATTGGATTATGTCTACAACTTAGTAGATCATTTTCATACCAAATCATCTAGTGCCCCTGTGATTTACTATCACTTGAAAAAATATGTTCCTGAAGAGGTCTAGAATTTCTAGAGGGCACATTTTAATCCTACTATCCAGTTTTATGACGGTTTAAATGAGCACTTGGCCCTTATTTATCTTTCTAACTTGACTTAATATTGTGTGTCAGTCTAAATCCTCTATGCCCAACAAACAGTGCTCCTGACAGTTCTCTTTCATTCCATGAGCCACGTTGCCACGATATTTTGGCTCATCCTGTTTTTCAGGTTTGGAATTCCTTCCTGTCTGACCCCTTCCTCCCTTCTTTTTATTTAAATGCTTCCTTGATTTTTTCAGGGCCAAATTATTCTTCTAATTTTCTTACTATCTCACCTATAAGTGATTTCTCCCTCCCCTGTAATCCTCAAAATTAACTTTTCACTCTTTGCCTGGAACTTGATCCTGTTACTTTCTCATGACACCAGACTTCAAGGGGATCCCTGGCTTAGAAGAATCATGATTAACCCCGCATGGAATAGTAAAAAAAAAAAAAAAAAAAAAAATTTGTCTACATGCAGCCTCTTAGTGTCAGTGTTCATTCTGGGCATAAATATTGGTCTGGAAGAGTTAGTGTCACTGGGTTTTATTATTGTCAGTTTTCTTTCTTTCTTTCTTTCTTTTTTGTTGTTGTTGTTGTTGTTGTTGTTTTGTTTTTTTTCACCAGACTCAAGTCATCATTTCCAGGCTCTGGCAAAAAGATAATTTTGAAAAGCTGAGGTGTTTGTCCCCCAGGGAACTCACATCTCTGGTTTAGAGGAGTGTCTGAATGTTGCAGTGGTAAATACAGCTTAGAATTCACACTCTTCATATTACAAAAGGAATTCAGAACTCTGATATTCACAAACAGAATCAAGTTCTAATCACTGCACAGGCTTTTAAAAGTAGAGGCTTGATTTTGAAAGCATAATGGGTCAGTGTAGCAAAGTAATTAAGAGCACTAGACTTAGAGTACTAACTCCTGGATTAAAAATATGGCTCTGGGGATTTTTGGTTTCAGTTCTGATACAGAATTTGGAAAACATCACTCTTCATGACAAGAAAAAACTGGAGACTAAAAATCAGTGACAGGGCAAACTGCCACCCTGAAAATAGGGGAACCCAGAGAGTGACAAATAAGACCTGCTTATCTGAACAGAACCCATTGAAACCAGAAGTTGGTAGGAACAATTTTGATCATTTTAATGAATTATTGGAGGCTGAGTATGGACTAATATAAGAATGAGAAATCCTAGGAGCTACAGCATAGGAAGGCCCTGTAGTTTCATAAGTTTTTACCTCTAAGAATCATGCCAGCTACACCAAAGAATCAAGAAAGATGTCTTTGTGCATCTGATAAATAGGGGGAAATCCACCATTGTGAAATAAGACCAGACTTTATTCATAGCACATTCTACCTTTTAGAGTAAAAGACTTTAGTAGCACCTTACTTCACTTAGGGGAAGGGATCTGACTTACTCCAAACCTCTTAAAATATCTTTTTTTTCTTTTCTTTTCTTTTCTTTTCTTTTCTTTTCTTTTCTTTTCTTTCTTTTTTCTTTCTTTCTTTCTTTCTTTCTTTCTTTCTTTTCTTTTCTTTCTCTCTCTCTCTTTCTTTCTAAGATTCTATTTATTCATTTGACAGAGAGACACAGCGAGGAGTAAAACAAGCAGAGGAAGTGAGAGAGGGAGAAACAGGCCTTCCACTGATCAGGGAGCCCGATGTGGGGCTCCATCCCAGGACCCTGGGATCATAACCCAAGCCAAAGGCAGACGCTTAATGACTGAGCCACCAGGCACTCCATAAACCTCTTTAACTTTCATTTCCATCTAAGAGTTGGTGGAGATGCAGGTTGGGAGTGAAGTTAAAATATATCTATGAATATCAGGAGCAGGGGTATAGGTCCACTAGAAGACTGAGTTTTAACTAAAAGATTATCAATTATTTCCTCTCTTCCACAACAACTTATATTACTTTTCTAGAACTCTCATAATAAAATGCAATAGACTGGGTCATTTAAACAATAGAAATTTATTTTCTTGTGCTTCTGGACACTGGAAGTCCAAGATCAAGGTGTTGGCAGTTATGATTTCTCTCAGTCTCTCTATTTGGTTTACAGATGGCTGCTGTCTTGCTGTATCCTCATGTGGTTTGTTTGTGTATGTGCACACTTGCACATGTGCATGCATGGTATCTCCCCCCCTCTTATAAGGACACAAGTCATACTGGGCTAGTATCTACCCACATTATACCTCATTTAATCTTAATTACCTTTTCAAAGGCCCAACCTCCAAATGGTCACACTCTGATGTACTGGGGTTTAGGGGTTCAACATTTAAATTTGGGAAGGTACATAATTTAATCCATAATACCCAATACAACACAACAGGTATTGAGTATAATAACAATGGATTACTAATAAAAGAGTTGCCAGATGAACAATTTCTGAGAAGTTCTTAGAGAAGCCAAAAGGCAACGGGAGCAACGAGAAACAAGGACAGTAGGGAAATTTGAAGCCACTGGTGCCTACAGCTACAAAAAACATTAAGCACACTCAACTCTTGTCCAGATTAACTTAAACTTCACACTAAACACCTTCTTACTTTCATTTCTATTACTCCATGTACCTATTCAGACTAACCAAAAAAAAAAAAATTCAAGACATGATAAAAAATAATCTGAAGTGGGCAAGCATCAGAAACAGATTCATATAGGACATAGATGTTGGAATTAACAGAGAAAGATTTTAAAATAATTATGATTCATATGTTAAGGACATCATGAAACAAGTAGAAAATACTTGATAACAGAAGAATATATGTAAACAGAGAAATAAACTCCAAGAAAGAATGAAGGACATTCTGGAAATCAAAACAATGTAACAAAAATGCAAAATATTTTGGTGGGCTTATCAGTAGATTGATACGATCAAGGTAATAATCAGTTAGCACAAAGGTCAATAGAAACTTTCCAAACTAATGTGGGGAAAAAGATTTTCTTTCTCCATCTCCTTCTGCTTCCCAGCCCCAAAACAAATAAATAAATCTTGAAAAAAAAATTCAAAATATTTAAGATAAAAGCTGGTAGAACTGCAAGGAGAGATACGCTTTATGGTTGGAGACCAATACCCCTGCATCACTAATTGATAGACTCGGAAGGCAGAAAATCAGTAAAGATATAATTGAATTGAACAGCATCATAAATCAACTGGATCTAATTAACATTTATAGAAAAGTACACCCAGTAATAGCAGAATACACTTTCTTCTCAATTTTGCATGGACCATTCACCAAAATAGACCACATTTTGAGACCTGGAGCACATTAACAAATTTAAAATAATAAAAATCATACAATGTACATTCTCAAACAAAAATAGAGTTAAACTGGAAACGAGTAACAGAAAAATACCTGGAGAATCCTCAAATATTTGGAGATTACCACATTTTAAAATATAACATGGGTCATGTGTACTTTTCTTTTTCAGTTTTTGAGGAACCTTTGTAATGTTTTTCAGAGAAGACATACCAAGTTAAATTCCCATCAAAAGTGCACAAATATTCCTGTTTCTCTACGTCCTCAACCACATTTGTTATTTCTTGTCTTTTTGATAATAGCTTTTCTACAGATGTGAGGTTGATATCACATTGTGGTTTTGATTTGTAGTTTCCTAATAATTAGTGCTGTTGAACATCACCTCATTTGCCTTTTGACTTCTTTGGGAAAATGTCTATTCAGATCTTGTGCTAGTTTTTTTTTTTTTTTATTGACGAGTTGTATAAGTTCTTTATATATTTTTGATATTAACCCCTTATTGGATAAATGATTTACAAATATCTTCTTCCATTCAGCAGTATGCCTTTTAATTTTATTGATGGTTTACTTCATTGTACAATAGCTTTATAGTGTGATATAGTCTCATTTGTTTATTTTAGCTTGTGTTTTGTATACCTTTGGCATCAGATCAACAAACACATTGTTAAGATCACTGCTGAGGATTTGCTGCCTATAATTTGTTTTAGGAATTTCATAGCTTCAGGTTTTACATTCAAGTCTTCCATTCATGTTGAGTTAATTTATGTGTGTTGTGTAAGTGTATACTTTCATTCTTTTGCTTAAGGCTGTCCAACTTTCCCAGTTCCAGTTATTAAAATTACTGTCCTTTCTCCATTGTATGTTCTTGGCTCGTGTGTAGTACATTAATTTCTGTATATGTTCAGGTTTATTTCTCAGCTCTTAATTCTGTTCCATCGATCTTTGTGTTTGCTTTTATAGCAGTACTATACTGTTTTGATTATTATAGTGTTTTGATACAGTTTGAAAATAGGGAACATAATTCTACCTTTCTTCTTTCTCAATTGTGCTTTGATATTCAGGGTGTTTTGTGGTTCCATACAAATATTAGAATTATTTGTTCTAGTTCTATTAAAAATGCTATTGTTAAATGAAACAAGATGGGATCAGGAGGGAGACAAACCAAAAGTCACAAAACAAACTGAGGGGGTTGGGGGGGGGGGGTGTAGGGAGCGGGTGGTGGGGTTATGGACATTGGGGAGGGTACGTGCTATGGTGAGTGCTGTGAAGTGTGTAAACCTGGAGATTCACAACCTGTACCTCTGGGGCTAATAATACATTATATGTTTCTAAAAATATAATTATTTTAAAATGCTATTGTTTTGTTGTTGTTGGTGGTGTTTTTCCCAGTTTAAAAACTTTTATTGGCTTGTTGTTGTCTACAGAGGAACACTTCTAGTTTCTTACCTGGGAGCACCAGACCCCCTGAAGTGCAGTTGATCTTTTATGTTTCAAGGTTGTTTGTTTGTTTGTTTTAATGTTTTAAGTTTTTGTTAACAATATTTTGAAATACTGGTTTCAGGAGGAGAATTTGGTGATTCATCACTTACATATAACACCCTTTTGCATCAAATCTACAAATTGCTTTGGGCAATTTACATTATGGACATTTTAAAGATACCATTCTAATCTGTGGGTATGATATAGCTTTCCATTTGTTTGTATCCCTTCAATTTCTTTCCATCAGTCTTGTAGTTTTCATAGAACAGGTCATTTACCTCCTTAGTTAAATTTATTCATTGGTATTTTATTGTTTTGGATGTAATTATAAATTGACGTGTTTTCTTAATTTCTCTTTCTAATAGTTCATTATTAGTGCATAGAAGCACCACTGATTTCTATATGTTGATTAATATCCTGTAGCTTTTCTGAATAAATTTTTTAATTTTAACAGTTCTTTGGTGGACAGCTTATAGTTTTCTATATATAGTATCATGTCATCTGCAAATAGTGTCAGTTTTACTTGTTCCTTTCTTATTTGGATGACTTTTATTTCTTTCATGCCTGAAGTTTGGATTCTCAGTACTATATTGAATAAATGTGGCAAGAGTGGACATAATCTTGTTCCTGATTTTAGAGGAAGAGCTTTCATCCTTTCACTGTTGATTGATGTCAGCTATGGGTTTGTTAATATACGGCCCTTATTATGTTGACGTATGTTCCCTCTATACCCATTTAGTTGAAAGTTGTTATTATAAATAAGATCGAATTCTTCAAATGCTTTTTTGCATCTGTTGAAAAGATCATATAAGTTTTGAATTTCATTTTGTTAATGCGTATCATAATGATTTTGCAAAAGTTGAAACATCATTGTATCCCTAAAATTAGTCCCAGTTGATTATAGTATATGATCCTTTTAATATATTTTTGAATTAAGTATGCCAATATTTTGATGACAATATTCACATCATGTTCATCAGAGATATTGGCCTATAATTTCTTTTTTCACATGGTTTTCTTGTCTGGTTCTGGTATTGGTAATGCCGGCCTTATAAAATGGTTTGGAAATATTCTCTCCTTTTTAGTTTTTTTTTAAATAATTTGAGAAAAATAGGCAATAAATCAAATTTATTATGTCTTAATTAGTTTTCTATGTTGAACTTATTAACTTATTACATTTATTGTTCATTTTTCTATATACCTTTCCTACCCGTTTGTGAGCTCTATCAGTTCAGGGATCTTTATCTTTCATCTTGTGTCTTCCAAGTATCTCTACAAGTATGAGAGATGCCATTTTATAGACACCTCTTAGACATCTGTTGTACATTAAATAAATATGTAACGCAGTCCTCTTCTACCATTATGTAGCTTGTCTTTAAAATTTGTTTTTGTTATTTATATATATCTTGAAGTTTTTAATATTTATTTTCAGTGTTGTTAAATTTAAGTTGTAGTTTGGCTTTTTTTGTCATGACATATTTTCATAATCAATGTTAAAACTTTCTTTTCCAAAATTTTAATTTTTCTTATTAAACTTACATGGGAATTTAAAATTTAAAAAAAAAAATCCGTATGGTTGGTCAGTTGTCTCAGTATTACTGATTGAATCCCTTTGTACTGATTTTTGTTGTACAAAATCTTGTACCATATTTTTAGATAAACATTATTTTATTATTTTCACTGTCTATTTGCCTTTTTTTTTTTTTGTTAATGCCATATTGTTTTAATTGCTAAAGTTGTATCTTCCTCTTTTCATTTTCCGAAATTATATTGATTATTTTTGGATCCTTCCCCTTTGATATGAATTTGAGAATTATCTTGTCATAGTCTATGAAAAACTCTTTTGGAATTTTCTTTGGGATAACACTGATTAATAGCTTGCTTAGGGAGAAAAACATCTTCACATTATTGAATCTTTATCCTTTCTTTTTAATTTTTTTATTGCAATGTAATAGTTTCAGATGAACCATATTAATTTTATATTTTTTATATTATAAAATGATCATCACAATAAGTCTAGTGAACATCTATCACCATACACAGTTATAATTTTTTTCTTGTGATGAGAACTTTTAAGGTCTATTTTCCTAGTAACTTTCAAATATACAATGCAGTGTTATTAACTGTAGTCTCTATGTTGTTGATTACATGTCATGACTTAGTTATTTTATAACTGGATGTTTTTGTCTTTTGACCCTTTTCACCAATTTTGCTCACACCCACCCCTGCCAGTCTGTTCTCTGTATCTATGTGTTTTTGTTTTTAGATTCTACATATTAACTAAGTTCATATGGTATTGGTCTTTCTCTGTCTGACTTATTTCACTTAGCGTAATACCCTTAAAGCAAATGGTAAGACTTTCTTCACTTTATGGCTATGTAATACTTGTGCATATGTTTGTATGTATATGTATATATGTATTTATAGGTATGTATGTGTGTGTATACATATATATCACACTTGCTTTATCCATTCATCTGTTGATGGATACATAGGTTGTTTCCATGTCTTGGTTATTGTAAATAGTGCTGCAATGGAAGTGTAGATATGTTTTTAATTTAACATTTTCATTTTTGTCAGATAAATTGCTGGATCATATAGTATTATGATTTTTAATTTTTTTAAAGATTTTATTTATTTATTTGACAGTTAGAGATCACAAGGAGGCAGAGAGGCAGTCAGAGACAGAGGGGGAAGCAGGCTCCCCACCAAGCAGAGAGCCCGATGTGGGGCTTGATCCTAAGACCCTGGAATCATGACCTGAGCCGAAGGCAGAGGCTTTAACCCACTGAGCTACCCAGATGCTCCTGATTTTTAATTTTTTGAAGAAAATCCATATTGTTTTTCATAGTGGTTATATCTATTTACAGTCTCCCAAGAGTGCACAAGGATTTCCTCATCTCCTTGACCTCACCGGCACTCGTTATTTCTGTCTTTTTGATTTCTGTCTAATAGTGATTTTAAGTTTATATTTCCCCAATGATTAGTGGTGTTGAACACTTTTCATGGGTTTCTGCACTTCTTTTTTGGAAAAATGCCTATTCAGATCCTCTGCCCTTTTTTAAACCAACTCATTTTCATTTTTTGCTATTAACTTGTATGAATTTTTTACACATTTTGGAAATTAACCCCTTATCAAATACATGATTTACAAATGTTTTCTCTCTTTCAGTAGGTTGCCTTGTGATTTTGTCAATGGTTTCCTTTGTGTGGCAGAAACTTTTTAGTTTGCTGTTGTCCTGTTTGTTAATTTTTGCTTTTGGTATCAAATCCAGAGGAAAAAAATCATTGGCAATACCAATGTTAAGGAGCTTACCCACCTATATTTACTTCTAGGAGTTTTATTGATTTAGGCCTTATATTCAAGTCTTTACTTTTGCATATGGTTATCCAGTTTTCCCAACACCATTTATTGAAGAGAGTATCCTTTTTCCATTGTATATTCTTGGTTTCTTATCATAAATTAAATGATCATATATGTGTGGGTTTACTTCTGGGCTCCCTATTCTGTTCCATTGATCCGTGTGTCTGTTTTTAATGTCAAAATCATACTGTTTTGATTCCTATAGCTTTGTAATGTAGTTGTAAACAGAATTCATATTTTCCCTCTCTCCATATTACAGGTTTTCTTTAATGTCAATAATTCTTTCTACTTTTATCTCTGAATTTCTTGATCATATAATTAACTTAATCTTAGCTACTGATAGTATGTATTGGTCCTGTTAAAGACTATTTTTCTTAAGTCCTGTTACATTTCCTTAAAGATTTTTTTTTTAAGAACAGCTATAGTTTACAACAAAATCGACAGAAAAGTACAGAGGCTTTCTATATACTCTCTGTCCCCACATTCCTCTATGTTCTGCCTATATATTTGTCCTTATCCCCACCTTGGTAACCATTAATCTTTCTTCTTTCTCCATAGTTTTGCCTTTTTCATAATGTCATATAGTTAGAATCATACATATTGGCTTCTTTCACTTTGTAATAGGCATTTAAAGTTCCTCTATATATCTTCATGGTTTGATGACCCATTAGTCTCGAGGGCTAGATAATATGTCATTGTCCATACCTATCATAATTTACTTAATATCCATTCACTGACTGAAGGACTTCGTAGTTACTTCCAAGTCTGGGCCATTCTCATAGGTGTATAGTGGTCTGTGATTATTGTTGCCTAAATCATTTTGGTATGGCAACTTTTTGTTTAAGAGTTTTAATCTTTGGGCGCCTGGGTGGCTCAGTGGGTTAAGCCGCTGCCTTCGGCTCAGGTCATGATCTCAGAGTCCTGGGATCGAGTCCCGCATCGGGCTCTCTGCTCAGCGGAGAGCCTGCTTCCCTCTCTCTCTCTCTGCCTGCCTCTCCATCTACTTGTGATTTCTCTCTGTCAAATAAATAAATAAAATCTTTAAAAAAAAAAAAAAAAAAAAAAAAAAAAAAAAAAAAAAAGAGTTTTAATCTTTTTTAGTACCCTTAGGGATTGTAGGACAAGATTGCATGGCCCCTTTTTTCTCTTGTGTCTATTTTGGTAGTTAATTGCAGTCTGCAGATTTATGATAAAAAAATTACTTGTTTGGGCTTCATACATAGAATAATAAAATGTATAATATTTATAGGAATTTAGAAAGCCAAATCTATGTTAAAAAATATTCATATTCTTCAGGTATTACGAACAGAATAGAAATGCATTTATCAGCTCTAAAGCCAAAGACAGTTTGAACTATGTTCCCAAAGTCTGTTCAGTTCTTATGTTTAATTTAATAATAAGGATATGTTCCCATTTTATTGAACTTTATCTGATTCTTTAACTGTTGACTGGATTTTAATTGTTGTTTGATTCCATATTAATCTTCAAGCCAGGTCCAGATATTTTCTTTGCATCTAGTAAGCAAAAATGGGGATTAACAAGGTTTACGAGGTGAATTAATGTTATTGGTCATAGAGATATCACAAACTCCATGTTTTCTAGGAAAAAATATAGCAAAATAATGGGGTTAGACAAATGACTTTTTCCATAGTCCATCTTGGGAAATGAGAAGATTTTCATATGGCATTTGAGATTTGGACCTCATGCACACATGATCATGTTAAAGGAACTCTACTAATCATTTGGAAATTCTATTTCTGTTATTGCTTGATTAAAGACACGGTGTGATGCTCAAAGGATGCTCCATTATTTTCTCAGTGTTTCTTCTTGATGAAATTTGTTTTCAGTGGATAAATTGTGAGTCAGATATGAGACTAGTTGCAGCTGTTGTGCATATTTAAACACAGCCAAGGAATAAGATTACCAAATTGGATAGAAATTTTGTATTTGTACCTCTCTGTATAAACACAATAGACCATTTACTAAATTATTCTGTTTCAAACTGTCTCCTCAACACCTGTGGAAAACATAAAGAAAAGGAATGGAAGGCACTGATACGCTTACTCTGACAGAAGAAGCAGAATATCATGATCCAGTCATGCTTTGGAAAGCTCCTTGACTCCAAGGATGTATTATTTTTTTAATTTTTAAGATGCTCTTTTTTAAACTTTGTTATTTTTTAAGTAGGTTCCATGCCCAACATGGAGCTTAAACTTAGAACCCTGGTATCTAGAGTGACATGCTCTACCAACTGAGCCAGCCAAGTGCCCCTGTTTTTCTTTTTTTTTTAAACATATAGAGTTCACATGATAGCCATTTTTAATTTAAAAAAATAGTTAAAATTTTTACATTAATTTTTTGTAAGGATGAGGAAAGGCAGAAGGAGAGGGAGAGAACTGTACTTCCTATAATAAAATATACAACCTGAAATGAATGTTTGCTATGTGGTAAGTCATGTGCGGAACTATTACAAGGCTTACCTTGTGTAGTCTCAGAACAAATTGCAGATGAAGAAAGACTGGTTCAGAGAGAAGTGACTTGCAGAAGTCTATGGAGTTAGTAAATGGGAGAGCTGAGATTTGAACCCAGGCAATCTGAGTCCAGGGCCATCATTCTACATTTGCAGGCCAGTGGGCAAACTTGGAACTGTGAATGTATACCAACTCTGTTACTTATGTCTCGTCCATGTATTTAGAAGGAGTACCACCAGCCTCTATGAAAGCATCTTCTTCAGGACACTATTCTAACAACATGGGTGTTTTATTATGCAAAATATCTGATTAAGAGGGGACAGGTACATATCTCCTTTTTCAAGCTGAAGCTTAAGTAAATAAAGTCAATCATATTTAGATAAATTTCTTGGGAAAAGTAGTCAAACTAGTAATGTCATATCTCTATTTCCTCTATATATTTAAATTTATCTAATTGAAGTAAAGTCCTCTAGATACAATGATCATTGTTTTCTTCATCATACCGATCTTATATTAAACACTCACACAAATATACTCTTGTTATTTTCAATTGAATAAATTTCAAAACTGGAAATAATTGTAGGCAATTTTATTCTCAGTATAATGTGAAAGAAATGTAATTTTTTGTTTAAGGAAACCAATAATAAGAAAGTAACTTTCAGTTTTTCGAAAGAAAAAGGACCAACTTTTTTGGATTGTGTGTATATAGGTTTTTAAGAAAACATATATAAGTGAAACTTCCTGTTACAGGTACCTAGAGTCCAACCACCCATCTGTCATTGTACTTTTCATAGCTGCAACTTTACATTAATTTCCAATAACATGATTAACAGCTATCACTTCTAACACTAAACTAGAGTCTCCCTGGGCAAATGGCTATGCACCCTTGCACCCTAATGCTTTGCATAGGTTCTGGTGGGGATTAAGCTATCAAAACAACATATAAAATGAATCAAATGTTCATGTATGTATGATTCATGTAACGTACCTCATGAAAAAATTAATTGTTCTTTTTAATTAGAAATTATGTCTTGTGTAAAAATATATGGTGATCTAGGAAGAATTGACTAACGCATAATAAAATTATTTTGCCTTTATAGAATGACAACTAATTGCAACTGATACTTTTTTTTAGTATATATAATTTATGGGTCATTTTGTTTTCTTTTTTAAGGCTCTATTTTGTTTAGAATGGACTTTCCAAAGGGAACTAGATCTAGGGGGAAATAGGATAAAGATGATTACATATTTTTTATATCTTAGAAAGCAAAGAAAAAAATGATTCAGAATACAAAATTTTTTCAAGCATGGTAAGATACTCATCATGGTTTGAAAAGTAGCTCTTAAAATATGCAAGCAATGTACAGATTCCTTGCATAAATATAAACACCTCTTGATGGTCAGAAATAGCACTCCCCTCTCAATTACCATTGTCCAATTTCCCTAGTTCTCATTCTGTATGACTCCCTATTATAGGACTGTGTTTGGGAGAGAGAAAAAAAATATTGGGTAAGTACTTGAATTCTGAATTAAGCAATTTTTTTTGCTATTTTAATCTGAATAATTCTACAATATTAATTCTATAGATAAGTCACTTTAAAATATGGCCCAGTTGTTGCTTTGGATATATTCATGATGTTTACAAGTGGCTGGCTCTTTTATATTCACAACCAATGCTATTATTATGTTACTACAAGATGAGTCATTGTTTCAATACTTCTACTAAGACTAAAGAATGCATTCAGGCATGTTCAATTGATTAGAAGTAAGTCGCCCCTACGACAGCAGATTTTTTTTCATTTCTAATTTTCAAAACAATATGTTTTTGATGAAATGTTCCAGATCAACAGACGGTCTTAAAGAGTGATGGCCTCTCAGAGCCCTCAAATACAGCCAATGAGAAGGATTTCTTCATGAAATTCCACCTGTTTTGGAGAATGATTTCTTCAGAAGCTATGAAAAGAAACATTCTGTTGTAAAAAATACTTAGCACCCTTTGAGATTATGAGGTTTCTTGGAAGACATATACTTTTCTTCCGTCCTTTCTTCCTTTTATTTTTTTCAACAAATACATTGATTCCAGGAACCATGTTGCATTCTGGGAGTGTAAGCATGAAGGGGATTCAGTTCCTATTCTTCAGGGAGTTACAATCTATTCGATGAGATGAACAACAGCTAAGAAGAAAATCCTCAGCAGAATATCACATGGCTGTCAGTAGATTTTTAACCTATTATTATATAATGATGACAAAGCACTTATTTGAAAGGCGCTACCAAAGATGCATCATACAATACAAATTTTAAAGGTTCTAGTATCTTTATATACTGAAAAGAAAGTGGTCACTTTTTTTCTTTTGCCTGTTAGAGGTGACTTTTAACTATAGCTGAACTCTAGATGTTTTAATAACATATATTTAATAATGTGTTTAATGAGGAGAACTATGATTTGAAAAAAAACACTGAACCCTGAGTATCTTATTTGGGTTAAAAGCTATAGGCATGAAACTAGGTTGGAGGATCTAAAAATAATTGATACTGCAGAATAATGAATCTGAAACAAATCAGATTTCCTCCTCAGAACCCCCTCTAGAGTTTCGTTGAGGAGATTAAGGTGGTACTTGGATATAATTTAGTTTTACAATTTTGTTTTCTGCCCTTGTTTGTATACTTTTTATCAATTTTTACATCTCTTTCTCTTCTTGTGGTAAATAATATTGCCTAATGAATGTATTGAACAGATCACTCTAAATGCTGGGTACAATTTGTTTTTCCTTCTAGGAAGGCTTTCTTCAGGAGACTCTCAAATATATCTAAAAGCAGTCCTTGATTATGCATAATTTATTCACTACTTGGCCTTCCATTTGAAATTTCTAAAAATAAACTAGAATTAATATTAGAATTATTTAACTTGTATGTGGAGATTGGTGAAGAGGGATAGAGAATCCCTTTTATGTGGTGTTAATCCATTACTATGAAATATCTCTTAAAAGTATTTCTGTTATGTAAATATATTAAGTATGAAATAATCCATAGCCATAATAGAAAAGCCCATATTTAACCATTCTTAGTACTTTAGCAGAGGTGCTGATATTTTTACAGATTTTTTTTTACATACTTGATGTCATACTATTTATACATGGTGTTAATCCTTTTTAAATTAACATTGAGGGTTTTTTCCCTTTCTAGTTAAATATTCATGTTAATGGCTGCATTACATTACATGATACGGTTCATTTCTCAGTTCTTGGATTTTTAAAGTTGAACCCATATTTCAAAGTATTAAATATTTTCTTTTATTATTTTGAACTTTCAATATACTCTGATCATTGCTACAATTCAGGAAGCACCCTAATCTTATCAAAGGTCAGTCCTTCCACTTGAGCTCCAGATCCCAACCTATCTCATCTTTCAAGGTTATTAATTCTGCAATTTCTCTCTCTTCCACACCATCAACTCCTCCTTCTCTATTGAATTATCTTCATCAACATAAAATATTCTTTAGGCTCTTTCATCTATTAAAAAAAAAAAAAACCCTTCCTTTAAAATATAACCACATTTCCTTCTTTCCTTTTACAGCACAGCTCCTTGAATATGTTGCCAGTAGCTTTATATTCACTTTATCATCTGCATTTTCCCCTTCATTAAGTTCAGCCAGACTTCTGCTCCTGACCATTCCACTGAATCTACTCATACCCCATCACCAGTAACCATCATATTACCAAATACTACATGAGCTCTCCCCATCTCTTAAATTACCCTATCACTAGATTCATTCTATCTAGTTTGACCACTCTTATTTTATGAAAAAAACATTATCTTAGGTTTTTTTCTGTGTGTATTATACTCTGTTGGATTTTCTCTTTACTCACTGTTCCCCCTCAGTTTCTCTGGCTGGCTGCTTTTCTAGATCTCTTTTTCAGGACTCAAATTTGTTACCATTTCCTTCTCTGTTTATTGCCTCTTCTAGAAAATCTTTCATCCACTGCTATGCCTTTAAATACCTAAATATCAAGCTACATCTTCAACCTTATCTCTCTCTCTCTCTCTCTCTCTCTCTCGAACTCCAAATTCATGGCCACCTGCTTCTTTACATCTACGTATAAATATCTTAAAAGTCTTTTGAAGTTAACACATCCCAAGTTACACTCCCAGTCCACAATATTCTTTAGTTATACACACCTCACTAATGTTGCCACCATCTACCATTCGCTTAAGCCAAAAAAGAGTACTAGGTACTGTTACTCCTCTCCTATGTTAATCCCCACAGCAAAAGTGCCAGGAAATCCTCCCGCCTTAACTGATGATGTTCCTTATACTTACAGTTTTCGTCTCCCTCCTACTACCTTAGTCTCTCCCACAAGATCCTCCTCAACATTTGCCTAGTTTGTACACATGACTGTTTACCATCCACTTACTAGAAGCATCCTTATAAAACAAAAATTACCTTTTGTCCTGCTTACCTGCTTAACCCCCTGTGTTCACTTCTTACTGCATTTACTATAAAATCTGAATTCAGTACTCCGTCTTTTAGATCGGAAATTAATCAGAACCTGTAAATCCCAATGACTTTGCTTTGTCTCATAGACTTTCCCTGCATTTACTGTCTCTGCCCACACTGTGACTTTTCTTGCTCTTGTTTTAATATGCCAAGTTTTACAGCCTTTCTGTTTGTTTCCCACATTAAGCACATCTACTACTGCTGGCTCCTACTTTTTATTTATTTCCCAACCTAAATGTCACTTTTTTTTTTTTTTAAGATTTTATTTGTTTGTTTGACAGAGAGAGAGGCAGTGAGAGGGGGTTAACACAAGCAGGGAGTGAGAGAGGGGGAAGCAGGCTTCCCGTCCATGAGGGAACCAGATGTAGGCTCGATCTCAGGACCCGGGAGCATGTCCTGAGCCAAAGGCAGGCACTCAAGGACTGAGCCACGCAGGAGCCCCCTAAATGTCACTTTTACACTAAGGCTTCCCTTTTACAGCCTGCGAAAAGCAGCTCCTTTGTCTCTCTTTCATATTATCTAGTTTTATTCTTATGAAACTGATACTTTATTTTAACATTTTCAGTCTCCTGTGAGAACACCAGCTCTATGAAAGCAAAGATCTTATGACATTATTCTCTGCTGTATAACCAGTGCCTAGAAAATGTGTGAAATTCAGTGCATGAAATGGAATATCTTTGTATAGGCACATCTTTGTCTGCATTTTTGATATTATTTCCTTAGAATAATGCCTCTAAATGGAATTATTGTATTCTAGCCAAGTGTTCTCTAGGAGCTTTGTACCTATATTAGGGTTTCCAGATGTAATGAGAACTATAAAACACTCAGTTAAATTTGAATTTTAGGTTAACATTGAATAATATTTTAGTATAACTATACTCCATGCCATATGTGGGATATACTTATATTAAAAATTACTCCCTATTTATCTGCAATTCAAATTCAACTGGGTATCCTAATATGTTACCTGGTTATCCTATATTCATTCCCAGCTAACATGGATAAGAATGACGTCTTGCTCTCCTTTTTTACCATGCAGAAGTGCATGCAGCCCCTCCCCTATCCCTACAGACATACACACATACACATATCAGACACAGGACCACTAAAAATAACAAAGAAATGTAAATCTGTAGTTAGATTATAATCTGTTTTACAAGAGATAACTTTTATTTCATTGTAATCTTACTTGAAGATTTATTCATCCCATACGTTACCACCAGTGCTCAACACATGTTTCGGACTCCAGGTATCAATCTTGATAAGGCCATAAAGTTGTTTTGAATTGAATGGACTTCTTGAACTGGTATTTTCCCAGGTAAGCAACAATGTGGAGGAAACCTGATTCTCGCTAGGGTGATGTGGTATGCAGGTAGAAAAATGACCAAAATCCTGACATTTATGGAAGCTAGAAAATATTATTAGAATCAAGAGTCTGGGATACGTCAACTCACTGAAGATGTTTAAACACACACACACACACACACACACACACAATCTCTGGGATGATAGTTTATGATCTAGAACTTCCTAAATATTCACTTAATACTTTTTGGGTTTTCTTGGTTATTCCATAAAGGAATTTCACTCTATGAACAGACACGATTATACATATAAATATATATTACTAATATATATATAATTATAATATACAAATTATAATTCTATTATTGTAAACATATATAAAATAATATATAGTATTAATATATGACAGTATTGTATATTATATATAATATATAACAATATTATATATCAATATTATATATGTGTCTTTTGGGAGAATAACAAAGAGAGAATTAAAATTAACATCATTGTAAGCTTTCCTTTTGTTGTTGTGTTTTTGTGTTATTATAAACTCCTATAAGAAAAATGTTAGCTAAACTGAGAGAATGCTATCAAAATGTATTTTTGTCATATATTTCTTCATTAATCCACGATAAGCCTCTACATGTTAGGAACTTGAAAAAGAAATATAAAAACCTAGGAGCCACATTAAATGAAATGACAACATTGAAAACTCTGAAGTAGAAAAGAATTCTCATTAGGGGGTCTCTGCATTTTAAAAGCCTTAAACTTAAAATTGCTGCAAGTAATTTTCATGAATAGCTGAAATTTTTGGTTTATACCAGATTAGAGACTGCATTAGGTGCTTAGAATATCCTGTCTATTGTCCTCAACAAGAAAGATTTGACTCTTTGATTTAGTCTTTCCATAAAATGTGGTATTTTCTGAGTTCTTAATATTATTTGTTGGCAGTTCCCTTCTATCACCTGTGACTTAAATCAGCAGGGTTGATCATTATCATGAAAAACAGAGGGAAAGGAAAGAGGTAAAAAGAGCTATACTAGAATACCTGACCTCAGTCTGTAACCATTTTCCCTTTATATTCAGCATAACAAAATAAACAATTATATTCAATCCCACCTTTATCAGGTACTAGTAACAATGGTTCATATGCATTGAGTGTTCACTATAGTGTGTATGTGTGTATTGCTAAATATTTAAACTAGTATTGAAAATGTAAGCTTTCTTTTCACTTACATCCAGATGAGCATTGTTTAATAACAATAACCTAGAAAATTCGCCAAGAAATCATATAGAAGCTAGTGACCCACATTGCCATAGACTGTTTTTCTCTATGTTTTCAAGCCCCCAAACATCCTTGCATTCTGGTTCAGGGTGTCAAGGAAAGAGCAAGTTCTCTGCTCT
Source organism: Mustela putorius furo (assembly GCF_011764305.1). Classification (NCBI taxonomy): domain Eukaryota; kingdom Metazoa; phylum Chordata; class Mammalia; order Carnivora; family Mustelidae; genus Mustela; species Mustela putorius. Next base: position 29,175,806 of record NW_025421987.1, read on the forward strand.
GAGATGTTCTGGACTTGAACACTTTTCACCGCATGTCAGTGAATAACTGTAACTCCTCTGAGTCTTAATTTCTACTTCTAATATAGAGATTTGATTATTTAATAAAGAAAAAATGACTGGCCTTAAAAAAAGCACTTAAAACCACCATACTTAATACATGTGGTAGGGATTCAAGAAATGTTCTCCATTCTCCTCTTTCTTCAAGAAGTCCAAGAACCACCACTCACTCTTATTGAGTTCATATTATGTGCCAGACAATACTATTTCCTTTATATTGTTTTAATCCTCACAATACTTCTATGAAGTAGTTTTTATTAATTTTATTATTCTCATTTTGTATAAGTAAAAAATGAAATACTGTGGCTCAAACATATTAGTCCCCCTCAGGTGTATCTTATTCTACTTTGGCTCCCATATCTTCCTGGGTGTGTAAAATTTGGCTGTATGTTCTTTTTTAAACATACAGTGTACTAAAAATTGTGCTTCAATTCAAGGATTGAAAGTGTCTTCTTTGCCTAAGTATAATGCACTATGTTAGACAGTGGAAAAATACAAATGTCTGAGTCTCTGTCCTGAAGGAACTTAAGATTGGAAGCAATTTATCTTAGGTCAAACCTCAAATTCATTGACTGAAGAATGAGGCTTATTCTACAATCACCAGAACAAGAAGGAGAAAACAACCATGTTGTATTCTCTTGGGCTATTAGAAATTGCTAATATAGATAAATTGCCAAGACATGCAGCTGAGAATTTATATACATGCTAATGAAATCTGGTCACCAGAGCAATTTACTGAAGTTAAGGCAACTCAATTAGAAGAAAAAGAATAATGGACATAGAATTAACTCAAAGAAGTAATTCTAAATGTAGACACAGAGTTCAGTTTTCCTTTTATAATGTGGGGTGAGGTAATAAAATTTAGACCTGAATTTATTAGTATTTAATCCCAATTATAATAAAAACTTGAAAAAATAAAATTTAGTTTTGTTTCCCAGAAACATTGGAGTTTGAGTTGAGAAGTTAATTTGTTTTGTTTAATATGAGTATCAAGTATTCTCACCTGATTATAAGAGAAGTCCCAGAGTGATATTTTAATAAAATGTAATTAGAAACTGATAAACTGATGAACTTTATACAGCTTAACGTAAACCTCATATGGTACAATAAATGCAGATTTAACACTGTTTGTTGTAGTCTATATACTATTCAGGGCCTGAGTAAGAGCATTATTTTAAGTATCAAAGTAATGGCACATTAGACAGGGTGACTTTAAAATATTGAACAGTATACATTCACACTGTAGAATAGAAATTCTATTTTTCTTTTCTGAGTTTTAGAAAGGGTTAGATTGTCAACTAGTATTTGAATTATTTATTTTAAAACAGCAAGATAGGGCGCCTGGGTGGCTCAGTGGGTTAAGCCGCTGCCGTCGGCTCAGGTCATGATCTCAGGGTCCTGGGATCAAGTCCCGCATTGGGCTCTTTGCTCAGCAGGGAGCCTGCTTCCTTCTCTCTCTCTGCCTGCCTCTCAGTGTACTTGTAATTTCTCTCTGTCAAATAAATAAATAAAATCTTTAAATAAAATAAAACAGCAAGATAGATGTATTGGATTGAATGTGAAACTATCTCTCATTTTGGCTGCTCACTGGCCAAAATATTATCTATTTTACTTTATATATAAATACAAAGTATTTATATTTTATAATTTAATTTTATAATTAAACACAAAGTATTTATATTTTATAATTTATTGTTATGTATAACAATTCATATGTTAAGAATGTTGAGCACTTAACATTCTTCACATTCTTAATGCATGAATTGTTATAAATAAGAAAAAAGATGATGGATTATTGAATTTCTAGCTGTCAAAAGACATTTTTCTGACCTATCCTTTTTTTTAAAGATTTTACTTATTTATTTATTTGACAGAGATCACAAGTAGGCAGAGAGGCAGGCAGAGAGAGAGAAGGGGAAGCAGGCTCCCTGCTGAGCAGAGAGCCCTATGCGGGACTAGATCCCAGAACCCTGAGATCCTGACTTGAACCCAAGGCAGAGGCTTAACCCACTGAGCCACCCAGGTGCCCCTAAGCTATCCTTTCTTTACCATCAAAATACTCATGTATCTATTAAAAAAAAATGCTAAAAACAGTTTCTGGCTAAATTCTAGCATAATTGAATTTTAATTAAGTATGGATACTATAAACCATATTAGTGTTGTTTTCAGTATCCTCTCCCGGATATGCTGTACATTTCTTTCAGTTTTTCTACAATTGCTCAAAACATTTTGTGAACTAATTTTTAGAAATTACTGTTATAGTTGGAAGCATGTTTATTTGAATATACAAAATTATGGTAAATCATTTTTAATAAAAAATCATTTTTAACTAGGAAAAGAAAGTTGCAGAACACATTTTTAAGGGGAAAAAATGAATTCTTTATATGAGTATATGCTGTGGAAATGATTTTAGATAACTAAACACAATACTATTAACTGGTTATTTCTGAAGGTGAAATTGGAAAATGGCAGAAAGATTGAAATTTTATTTATTTCTAGAAATTGTTTTGATTGTGAAGATGTGCATTACATAAATAATTGACAAAAGACATCCATGAAGCTATATTTAAATAAATATATAGAAAAGCCTTACCTTCGACAGGAGCCAACAACATGAATACTTAGGACACCTAAAGAATGAAATTGTCCGGTTGTTGAATTTAAACAAACAAACAAATCACAGTTAACACTATGTTATGTGTTAGAGTAACATATTCTGAATATTATGATAAATAATTTTTCTTTGGTTTTCACTACAATTCTACCTTCAAAAATTGGTTTTTATACAGTTAAATAACTTGTCAAACATAACTAATAATGTTAAATTCAGTATTTCCAATATTTTATGATTTTTTAAATGATTTTTTAAAAAAATGTCATAAATTCAATTTAGTTCACATATAGTATATTATTAGTTTTAGGGGTAGAGTTTAGTTATTAATCAGTTGCCTTTAATAGCCAGGGCTCATTACATCAAGTGCCATCCTTAATGTTCATCACTCAGTTACCCCAACCCCTACCCACAATCTATTCACATCCCCTACTCAAACCTGTTTTTTGTAGTTAAGAGTCTTATGATTCACCTCCCTAAGTTTTTATCTTGTTTTTTCCTTCCCTTCCCCATGTTCATCTGTTTTGTTTCTTAAATTGCACATGTTAGTGAAATAATATGGTATTTGCCTTTCTCTGACTGACTAATTTCACATAGCATTATACCCTCCAGTCCCATCCAAGTTGTTGCAAATGGCAAGATTTCATTCTTTATCATGGCTGAGTAATGTTCCATTATAGATACTTGTTATTTATTTATTTTCATTTTTAATTTTATTTTTAATTTACTTTAATTTTTATTTTGTATTATTATTTTATTATATAAAATTTAGTTTTTATTTATATATAAAATATTTTATCTAACTATAAAATTTAGATAAAATGTTTTATTTATATATTTAAAATGGATGTAATATATATCTATATGTGATATATATATGTCACATATATATGTATGTATGCCCATATATGTGTATATATATATACACACATATATATGTTTTATATATATTTATATGTTTTTATCTTATCTTATATATACATACATATATACACACATATGTGTGTGTGTGTGTGTGCGTATATATATATATATATATATATATATATATATATATATCTTTATCTGTTCATCTGGGCCCTTTCTATATTTTGGCTATGCTTTTTATTTGTACTAGAAAATCAGTAAAACGCAGTAACAATTCTTTTTTTGGGATATCTTTCATACTGTCTATTTGTGAAACTGCTTCATTAAGAGGTATCTGATTTTATGAGTAGTTGCTTAGCATTTCTAGGATGATTTTGCAATTTAAAAATTACTTAGAAAAAAACCTTATTCTTACTTTATCTTTCCTACATGGGTTCAGAGGATTAAAAGGGCTATGTCTTATCTGTAAATATCCATAAACACATGTTGTATAGTTTATATCTCGTTGAATCAAATTCATTTTTTAAATTTTTGTTTCTTTGTTTTACACTTTTAAATTTAATCTGCAAAAAAGAAAACCCACCCTATTAAATTTATTTGGTAGGTGACTTTCTTAGATTATTGCTCCTTTTGTTTTGTTTAATTTACAATCTTTCAAATAATTTGAAATTCTAGAGGAAAAGAACAGAACTATCTGTAAACATAGATATATTCTTCGAATATTTACACTGGAACAATCTTTGATTTAGTTTATTGATCATAACCCACAAATATTTATGTTTACTCAAATGTAGTCATTACTGGATACTTATAACAATTGTCATAATCTGAGCATTTGTAAAATAGAGAAACCTTAGAAAATGAAATTGCATTATATATCTTTTCTACTTCTACTTCCAAAAACAAATAATATTACCATCTTAATAAAAAATAGAATCATCTCCTTACTACAAATCCCTGTTAATCAGTTTTATTCTGGATTTTATCAGTGAGATATAACTTATATTTGTAATGTTATTGTGAGTTTGAAAATGTCTATTTCCTATAAAGTTTTCTATGACACAGCATTTCTTACTAGGAACAGCTGCTAAGGCTGTATATAATATGGGATAGGTTGGTTTGGAAATGGCTAAATGGGGTAATATACAAGGAAGTAATATGCTGATTGCTGTGAATTAAAAAGTCAGTGGGTTTTGTCATTTTAAGTAAGTCTTTTGTCATGCATAACATCTCAATATATTTTATATTGATTTTTAAATTATTTTTGATGTTACTCTTTCCTAATTATCTTTTTCTAATTTTAACTTCTAACTTCTAATTTAATCTAGTAGTTTGTTTACATTTCAGAGCAGATTTGTGTTGGGTTGAAATATTATGCATTTCTATCAGAAAGAATACAAATACTTCTCTATAGTCCTTCACAAGTTTAAATGATAGAAGAGGACTACTGTAGCAACAAAAACAAAATGAAAAAAAAAACTACCTTCATAAGTCTTGAGAAGACAATTTTTGGACATAGTGAAAAATAGGTAGTAAGAATTAGGACTCTGGCTTTGTGAAAAACCATTAAGGCGTTCCTCATTTGGCCAGACACTTTCAACCTATCACAAAAACAGTAAGATGTCACCTTGACTTTGTTGTGCACAGGTAAGAGAAACAGACTCATAGGGAAGGAAAGCAACTAAATACAAACTAAGAAGTATTTGTTCCACTACCAGAGAGGCCAAAGGGACAACTAGCCATAATAATATTTCTGTACAATATTTCATCAAACCCCAAATTTGTGAAAAAATTTTAAATTATGAGGATAAATAAACGTTTTTTTAAAAATTGCAATTTAAAAAAATATATTTTAGGATGTTTAGAGTCTGATTTTTATTTTAAAACTTCCCAAATAATAAAACAAATGGAGCACTTGGGTGGCTCAGTTATTTTAGTAGCTGACTCTTGATTTTGGTTCAGGTCATGATTTCAGGGTCATGATATCGAGCCGAGTGTCAGACTCTATGCTGCGCATGGAACCTGCTTAAGATTCTCTCTTCCTGGGACACCTGGGTGGCAGGTTGGTTAAGCATCTGCCTTCAGCTCAGGTCATGATCACAATGTCCTGGGATTGAGTTCTACATCGGGCTCTGCTTGGTGGGGAGTCTTCTTCTCCCTCTCTCTTCCCCTTATCCCTGCTTATGCTCTCTCTCATACAGATAAATAAAATCTGAAAGAAAAAAAAAAAAGATTCATTCTCTCCTCCCACTCCCTCGTGTGCGCATGATCTCTCTCTCTCTCTTTCTCTCTCTTAAAAAAAGAAACAGAAACAGAACAAATTGGCAAAGGGAAAAGAGAGAGAGAAACGAATGAAGAAATAGACTCTTAATTATAGGAACAAACTGATGGTTACCAGAGAGGTGGGTGGGGGCATGGGTGAAATAGGTGATGGGGATTAAGGAGGTGATTTGTGATGAGAACAGGAAAACATATGGAAGTGTTGAATCTAGTGTACATCTAAAACAATATTTACAATGTATGTTAACTAACTGGAACTTGAATAAAAACTTATAAAAGGGATATCTGGTTGGCTCAATTGGTTAAGTGCTCAACTCTTGATTTTTGATCAAGTCATGATCTCAGCGTGGTGAGATCAAGCCCTTAATTGGGCTCTGTGCTCAGCATGGAGTCGGCTTGTCCCTCTCCTTCTGCTCTTCCCCCTGCTCATGCTGGTGCACACACACACTCTCTTTCTCTAAAATCAATCAATAAATAAACAAATAAATAAATAAATAAATAAAATCTTTTAAGACTTAAAAAGAAAGATTCAAAATAAGATACTCATTTTAAAATATAGTTGATACACAATGTTATGTAGGTTTCAGATATAAAACACAGTGATTACGTTTTTTACCTTAGGCCATGCTCATGATCAGTGTAGATAACATCTTATAGTACTATTGATTATATTCCCTATGCTGCACCTTTTATCCTTGCAACCTATCCATTACATAACTGGAAGCCTGTATCTCCCATTCTCCTTCACCCATTTTGCACATCTTCATATAGTTTATTTTTGCATATGGTATAAAAAAGTAATCTAGTTCTATTCTTTTGCATTTAGCTGTCCAGTTTTCACAACGCCATTTGTTGAAGACCATCTTTTCTCCATTGCATGTTCTTGCCTCCTTTGTCCTAGATTAATTGACCATGTAAGTTTGGAATTATTTCTGGACTCTCTATTCTGTTCCATTTATCTATGTGTCTGTTTTTGTACCAGTACAATATTGTTTTGATTACTGCAGCTTTGTAATTTATCTTGAACCTGGGATTGTGATACCTCCAGGTTTATTCTTCTTTCTCAAGATTACTTCGGCTATTTGGGGTCTCTTGTTGTTTCATACAAATCTTAGAATTATTTTTTCTAGTTCTGTGAAAAATGCTACTGGTATTTTGATTGAATCTGTAGATTGTTTTGGCTAGTATGGACATTTTAACAGTGTTCTCCTAATCCATGAGCATGAACTATATTCTCATCTCTTTGTGTCATCTTCATTTTTTTTTCCCCCCATCGGTGTTTTGTAGTTTTTCAGAGTACAAGTATTTCTCCTCTTTGGTTAAGTACAATCCTAGGTGTTTTATTCTTTCTGGTACAATTATGAATGGATTTTTTTTTTTTTAGATTTCTCTATCACTTTGTTATTACTGTTCAGAAACATAACCAATTTTTGTGTATTAATTTTGTATCCTGCAAGTTTATTGAATTCATTTATTTTAATAGTTTTTTGGTGAAGTCTTTAGGCTTTTCTATGTATAATGTCATGTCATTTGCAAATAGTGGCAGTATTACTTCTTCCTTACTAACTTGGATGGGTTTTATTTCTTTCTTTTTTTTTTTTTTTGATTGCTGTGGCTAGGACTTCCAGTACTATGTTGAATAAAAGTGGTGAGAGAGCAATCATAGTCTTGTTTCTGATATTAGAAGAAAAGCTCTTAGTTTTTCACTATCGAGTATATTGGCTACGGGTTTTTTTTTGTATGTGGACCTTATTATTTTGGGGTATTGTTACCTCTAAATTCATTTTTTGAGTGTTTTTATCATGAAAGGATGTTGAATTTTGTCAGCTGCCTTTTCTGCATCTACTGAGAAGATAAAATGATTTTTTATATTGCATTTTGTTGATGTGATGTTTCATGTTGTTTGATTTGCAAGTATTGAATTATCCTTGGATTCCAGGAATAAATTCCAATTAATCATGATGAATAATTCTTTTAACGTATTGTTGAATGTAGTTTTCTAATATTTTGTTGAGGATTTTTGTGTCTGTGTTCATCAGGAATATAAGGTTGCAGTTTTTTGTTGTTGATGGATATTTTTGTGATTTTGCTTTTTTGTTTGTTTTGTTTTGTTTTGTTTGTAGTGTCTTTGGCTGGTTGTGTTATCAGGGAAAGCTGGTTTTATACAAAGTATTTGGCAGTTTTCTTTCCTCTTTCATATTTTGGAAGAGTTTGAGGATAATAAACTTTTAAAAAAAGATGTTTTTTATTTGACAGAGAGAGAGAAAAGGGAGGGAGGGAGGGAGAGAGGGAATAAGCAGGGGGAGTGTTAGTCAGAGGAGAGGGAGAAGCAGGTTCCCAGGACTCTGGGATCATGACCTGAGCTAAAGGCAGATGCTTCAGATGCTTAACCAACTGAGTCACTCAGAAGCCCCAAGTTTGAGGACACTAATTATTAAATCTTCTTTAAAAGTTTGGTAGAATTCACCTGTGAATCCTCTGGTCGTGGACTTTTGTTTTTTGGGAATTTTTTTGTATTACTCATTGACTTTCCTTACTTATTATTGGTCTGTTCAGGTTTTCTATTTCTTCTTGATTCAGTTTTGAAAGATTGTATGTTTCTAACTATTGTAGGTATCCATTTTTTTTAGGTTGTTCAATTTTCTAACATATAAATTTTCATGTTATTCAGTTAAAATCTCTCATTTTACTGTTGTGTCAGTTGTTACATCTCTTCATTTCTGATTTCTTTTGTGTTCTTTCTCTTTTCTCTTGATTAGTCCAGCTAAAGGTTTATCGATTTTGTTGTTTTCAAAAAAACTGACTCATATTTTCCTTAACACTTTTCATTATTTTTTAGTCTCTATTTCATTTATTTCTGCTCTGATCTTTATTATTTCCTACTTTCTGCTAATTTTAGACTTTGTTCTTTTCTAATTTAGGTGTAAGGTTAGATTGTTGGAGATTTTTCTTATTTCTTGAGATTGGCCTGTGTCACTATAAATTTCCCTCTTAGAACTGATTCTGCTGTGTCTTAAATATTTTAGACTATTGTGTTTTCATTTTAATTTGTCTCTGTGTATTTTTATGTCCACATTAATTTCTTGGTTGACCCATTGGCTGTTTAGCAGCCTGTTGTGCAGCCTCCATATGTTTTCGTTTTTCCCAGTTTTTTTCCCTTTAATTGATTTCTAGTTTCATACCATTATAGTTGGAAAGATGCTTGAGATGATTTCAGTTTTTTAAAATAATTGAGACTTGTTTTATGGCATAACATGCAATCTGTCTTGGAGAATGTTCCATGTACATTTAAAAAGTATGTAGAATATTGTGTATATATTTATTAAATCCATCTAGTCTAATAGGTCAATTATGGCCACTGCTTTCTTAATGATTTTCTCTCTGGATGATCTATCCATTGAGGTAAGTGAGGTGTTAAAAAGTCCTAAGATTATCGTATTGCTGTCAGTTTCTCCCTTTGAGCCCTTTAATATTTGCTTTATAAATTTAGGTGCTTCTGTATTGGGTGCACAGGTTTTTATAATTGTTATATTCTCTTGTTGAATTGATACCTTTATCATTATGTAATGCCCTTCTTTGTTTCTTATTACAGTCTTTGTTTTAAAGTCCATTTTGTCAGATATAAGTATTATTTTACTACCACAGCTTTTTTTTTTAACTTCCATTTGTATGAAATACTTTTTATCATCCCTTTAGTTTCTACTTGTATGTGTCTAGGTTTGTAGTGAGTCCCTTATATTCAGCATATAGTTGAGTCTTTTTAAAAAATCCATTCAATCATTCTATGTCTTTTGATTGGAACATTTACTTTTAAAATGACTATTGATAGGTGTGTACTTATTTCCATTTTGTTGATTTTTTTTTTGGTTGCTTTTATAGTTTTTCTTGTTCCTTTATCCTTCTCTTTCTTTCTTTCTTTGTGATTTAATGACTTTATTTAGTGTTATGTTTGGATACCTCTTTGTTTATTTTTTGTTAATCCATTATAGGTTTTTGGTTTGTGGTTACCATAGGATTCATATATAACAACCTATATAACTCTATTTTATGTTGGTTGTGGCCACCAGGGCAGAAGCACTTTGGAGGGCTAGCAGTTTTGGCTGAGGCCTTCTGCTTGGTGTGGCAGGGCAGTAGGTGCTTTGTGGGAGAAGTTGGTCCTTGCCAACGCTATCTAGAGGCTGTGTAGGGACAGGAACTGCTTTAGTGGAGTGCATGGAGAGGCATGTCCACAGGGGAACACTGAGGTGGGGTAAGTGATTCTAGCAAGGTAGACGGAGAGTGTCAAAACTGGCACCTACTGGCATTGTGTCAAGTAGTCAGAAGGAAGGCAATAAAAATGGTGCCACCAGTGCTTCTGTTCTGGAGAAATTTCCTACAGCTCTCTATTCCTCTGGCACACATCCTAAAATTAGTCATTAAATCTCTTCTACCCATGGCCCAGACATTTTTTAAACTATTGCTTTTGTGCTGAGTTTTAGAGCAAGTGAGTTTTTGTGAGCTCCTTAATAAAGAGTAGAATCTCTTTTTCCTATAGCCCTCTGGCTTTTCTAGAATTAAGTCTGACTGATTTTAAAAGCTAGTTGTTATGGAAGCTTATCTTCCCTGTGCTTGTCCAGAGAACAAGTGTACCCAATGAGGGGCTTAAGTCCTTGGTCCTTTTGGAAGACCTCTATACCTGTGATATCCCTTATGCTTGAAGGATGTGTATGCCAGGAGTGTGGGTCCCAAACAGACCACATCTCTGCCCCTCCTACTGTTCTTGTTGTGGCTTTTTATTTCTCTCTTTAGCTGTGAAAGAGCTATTCTGCTAATCTTTAGGCTGTCCTCAGACAAAGAGTTGCCCTTTTTGTAGTTGTAGACTTGCTACATATATGGAAGGAGGTAAACTCAGGATCTTCTTATTCTGTCATCCAGTTAGGGATTAGGATTTTTTTTTTTTCTTTTTTAGCACAGGAAACCTTCGTTGGCTTAATAGCCTTAGTTAAATAGGCTAACTAAGCCTTTTTAACTAAGGCTTTAAACAATTGCCTGAAATTGTTTAAAGAAAGGCAAGGGCACTGTTTAATTGATTAAGGGATGTATTGTGCACAATTAGATCATGATACTAAATTGTGATTGTAGAAAATAGTTGAAAGTTGAGAAATCAGTTAATCAGTGGTACCACAAGTACCTTACAATACACAAAATTAATTAAAATAACTATGTTTTCCTTGGATATCTAACTTTCATGGTTCTTAAAAAATAATTTACAGATCATTTCTATCAAAATCAGCCTCTTGACCTAAGATTTGATTGCCTTTACCATACCTTACCCCCAAATTTGTTTACTGATAAGTGATTTGATACTGATGACAATCTCAGCTGTGCAATTGAGGAGGATGTGATAGAAATCTATGCTTTAAAAAATTGTTCAGTGCTCAGCAGTCACCTTCCTGACTTTCCACATTATGCAAAGAAATAAAGTAAGAAGCAGATCAGGATGATAAATGGTCTGTTTTGACCATTTCAAAGATTCTTTCTGTGAAGAGTTCTTTTCATAAATGCCAGCTATGCTAAAATGCAAAGCATCAGCCTAATAAAATAGTGCATATGGTCATTCAATTAGATTATTCTCTCCCTCTTAAAGGAGAACTGCAACTAATGGGTGTAATTACCTCTGAGAGCTTGGGACATTTTTATCCCCCCCCACATGCTTTATATTTCATCTGAGCAACAAGAGCTTTCTGTGGTAATGCCCTTACACTTTAATTAAAGAATTGAAGTCTGATTTTAATGTTCAAGCAGACTACTAAAATAGAAAATGTAAATATTTTTGAAGAAAAAATACCCGCAGAATTGTATTAAACTCTAGTGCTAAAATATTGTAAATAAAACATGTGCTTGGTTTAATTAACTTCCATTATCCACCAGAAAGGGTACATACCTGGCTACAATAATGAGAACAGATGTATAAATACTGGAGGAGCCTCTTTTACTGAAAAATACCAAGGAATTTTCTTAGTATATACAGACTACTGCTGGAGGATATGCCACTTTGAAGGAAATTGTGACAAATGTTCTGAATTTCACATGGGAGGATGAATTTTGGAATGTCTCCTCAGCATGGGGTCAGACTCCCCCTCCTGAAAGTTTAGGCTGAGTCTAGTTTTTATAATACATATAAATAATTGCCCATGATATGGTGTTTTCAGATGACTTGAGGAAATAAAATATCTCAGGAAACATACCCTAAATAACTCTTCTGCATGTTTTCACTAAATAAATAACTAAATAACTAAATAAATAAATAAATTATGAGTACACATGTATATTAGGCATATGTAACTTATAGTTGTGTGCATTTTTTTTAAAGATTTTATTTATTTATTTGACAGAGAGAAATCACAAGTAGTCGGAGAGGCAGGCAGAGAGAGAGAGAGAGGGAAGCAGGCTCCCCGCTGAGCAGAGAGCCCGATGCGGGACTCGATCCCCGGACCCTGAGATCATGACCCAAGCCAAAGGCAGCGGCTTAACCCACTGAGCCACCCAGGCGCCCCAGTTGTGTGCATTTTATTAGTAGTATTTAAATGTTACTATTCTGGACAGTTACCATTTAGAGAATACATACAAGTTGGGGTTAGGTATAAATTAGAAGAAATGATGGTAGGTTATACCATACTCCTTGGAAGTGTGTGCTATAGGGGCACCTGGGTAGCTCAGTCATTGAACATTGACTCTTGGTCTTCAACTCAGGTCATGATCTCAGGGTCATGAGATCAAGCCCTGCTGGGGGAATGGATGAATGGAATCTGCTTGAGATTCTCTGTCCTTCTGCGCCTCCCCAACACAATCTCAGACTCGCTCTCTCATTCTCTAAAATAAATTAAAAAAAAAAAATTCCAGGCTTAAAGAAAAAAAGTATATAAATTCTCCAATCCTTACAAAGCTCTAGTCTTTCACCAGATTATCTCTTCCATGGCCTGGCACAGGGTGGTTTAATGGCACTCTTGAGATGACAGTCTAATCTGTCTCCTAGCAGGGCAACTCTTTTATTACCTGCAACTGTGTTTAGATAAATGTTTGTAAAATTTTGCGTCTGACCTGTCACCTCCTACAGATCATTTTAAAATGGATTTCTATTACAAGATAAAATACAGACTCTGAGTCTGAAATTCAGTCCCTTACATACAAACTGCTCAGTGACTACCTTCATAAACATCTCTCCAGCTATTCAGCTGGAACAGAAATTCTCCAACAGAAACATTCCCCTCTCTCTCACTCCCTTGATCTGCCTACCAAGATACACAGATCATTTCCACATCTGAGCTTTGCTTATAGTTTCCCTCTGACTTGAGCTCCTCTCCTCTTTGACCAAATCCTAGCTACTCTGCCTGACACAATTAAGCCCTACTTTCTCTGAGATGCTGTCTTCTAACTATACTGTCCAGAATATATCTTCTGAATTCCCAATGTGCTTCCTTAATGATAACATTACAACAAACTTGTTTATTGGTATCAAATCTGCCATGAGTGTCTTTTAGAGGTTTTTTTCTGCTTTAAAAACAAACTTTGAGGTAAATGATATTAGGAGAGTCTTCGTCATTTATAGAATCTGGTACGGTATGATATACATAGCATGTATTTATAAATTATCAAATGAGTAAAAACAGACTTCAAAATTCTTCAGGTTTGAATTCTCTAGAGAAATATTTAAAGCCAAAAATTAAGTTTAATAATCAAACTTAATTCCACACAAACCTTCACATTAAGAGGTGATAGTTACTAAAACCATACTAGTTTATGGACCTATATATTAGTACTCTGTGTAAGTTTAACTAATAAAATTTTAAAACTTAAAAAAAAATTAGGCTGATGTGCAGTTAATGAACATCACTCTGAGAATGCAAACAGTGTCCTATCTTACTAAAAATCATAAAAACACAAAAATAACAAAAAACATGCAACCAAACCATATTTATAAAATTGAGGACTCAACTCTTCCAAGTTCTGAAATTTCCCAATTTAACTATTAGAGTAATTGGATTTTGTTCTTCATTCCAGCATCACAGAAGCTGTACATTCAAATGACTTTCACAAATTCAGTGGTTGGAAACCCATCTCCTTCTATTTTGTTATTAGAATTTATGTCAGAAAATAGGAATGGAAGGGCTTCTGCTATCTACAAGAAAAATGCAGCTAGAACATTTTCCCCTTCTAATAGAAACTTCAAAAAGATATATTTTCTTTCTCTGTCTCTTTCTTTTAATCACAAATACAATCTGGAACAGAAGCCAATAATAAACTTAATCTCTTGGGGAGTTTCAGGCATTTGACAACTGTATAGTTTGGTTCATCAAGTAGGCATTGATTGTTAACATTAGCCAGGAATATATAAACACTTATAAATATTGCATGCAGAAGAGAAGTTGCACTTAGATGGATGATTAATAGTCCTGTTGTTGGTAATCTATTGTAGTTCTTTTGCATGGAAAAAGCAATTAGAAACACATTTCCGACTATCCCAGACAGACCTTAGATGCTTCATAGCGGAAAATTAAAATTTTAGACTTTGCAAAGAGTGTAATAAATGTATCTTCAGTCACCACATAAAAACAGTACCTCGGGGACCAGGACAAATTCATAAGACCACAATTTGACTTAACTTTCTCCCTTTTGATAATCTACTTTAATAAAGCCATAAAATTTTTTTTATTGTGATAGATTTGCATGCCTGTGTATATGATGGTGTGAGTGTGTTTGTGTAGTGACCACGAACAGAAAAAAGACAGAAATAGAAAGCCAAAAAAGAACTCCAGACAAATGTGTATTAGAGCACAAGAAATGGCAATTTTGACAACTGTGCCATAATAAACCCATGTGCATGCAGAGCAGGAGTATAAAGCAACAGTCAGGAAATGAATTTGACTATTGAGCTTCCAGAGTCTTATTATACCCTGTGAGTAAAATTGATTTTTTTAACTATTAAAAAAAAAAAAAGAAAAACCAAAACCTTCATTGTATCCTTAGAGTTTTTCATTATATCCACTATAAACTAGATACTATAAATCAGGTAAGTAATTCTGGGCTAAAAACTGCCATATCAGGTTTCTGTTTAGAAAAGAATTATGATTCGTATTATAATTACCATCACTTACACTGAGGAAGTGCTCATTCCAGAAAAACTTCTAAAAATCAGTTTTAGGTGAGTAGACAGTAGTGAGATAAATCCATGATATTAATAATCTATTAAAAATCCTTCGCAGGCATTTCCTTTCCTTTTTATTTGTTTATTTTTTATTTTTTAAAGGATCTTATTTATTTATTTGTCAGAGAGAGCATGAGCACAAGCAAGGGGAGGGGCATTGGGCTCCCCACTGAGCAGCAGCCCCCACCTCTCCATGTAGGACTGACCCCAGGACCCTGGGATCATGACCAGAGCCCAAGGCAGACACTTACCTGATTGAACCACCCAGGCATCCCAGCCTTTTCTTCTTTGTAAATTGCCATGTGTAACAGGGGATTTTATTTTTTTTTTCCTTAACAACAGATAAGTTGGGCCTCCAGAAAGTACTGTTCATTGTTACATGTAACATGATCACTATACCTGAGGAATGAAAAGAAATCAGAGTGAGGTTATTGTTTTGGAATTAGGTTGATCCTTATGGTATATATTTTTCAGAAACACGAGACACAATTTCATATGAATACTTCCAAATTTTACTCTCAAATTCCAAATGGTGTAATAGTAGAATTTTTTATTAATATAAACAGACCTACTGATTTAATTAAACCTAAACTTTATGAATGAAGTCTTTCCTTTGTACACATTCTTCAGTAACCTTAAACCTATAAAAAAAAGCTTTGAATTGGATAAAAATGAGTGTTGAGGGCCATGGTAATAAAAATTTTTTTTAATTTTTTTTATTTGAGAAAGAGAATGATGGTTTGAGGGGGAGGAGCAGAGGGAGATGCATAAGCAGATTCCCTGTTGAAGAGGGATCCACAAGCAGGGCTTGATCTCCGGACCCCAGGATTAGGACTTGAACTGAAGGTACTCTATGACACTTTCAAAAGCACATCTAATGCATATTTCCCATAGTCAAAATCTTTACTTAGTTGTGGATACAGCAGTATTCCCATTCCAGAATTGAAATCCAGCCATAGAATAAAGTCCTAAATTAACGATTTTTTTTCTTTTGCTCATAAAGCATAATTTTCCCTAGTCTGTGATGAAATTTGAAATGTATAAAATCTATCAACCAATTAGAAGGGTTTATCAGATTAACCAACAAATTCTTGAGTCTTTACAGAATTCCTTTTTTGTTAACTGGTTTTAACTTCATAAATGCTAGTTCTACCAATAATGTTTTTTTGGTTCAGCCATTTTTGTCAGATCTATTTGAAATTTTTCTGAATGATTCAAACTTTCCCTAGTTTTAGTATTCTTAGCAAGGTCCAAGACTAAATAACAGACCTTTTGGGTTGACTTGATAGATGTAATTTTCCGATCTAAGTACCTAGCCAATCTAACTGCTTCAATATGGCCAAAACCTCAATTGTACAGCAATTGTCAGTCCTCATCACAAAACAGGTTACTAAGACAAGGCTTCATCTGGAAAAACAAACAACAAAAAAAACAAACACTTCTCCTTTTCAGAAAGAGGTTTGAGGAAGCCAGAGACATGGTTTAGGTACTATCTCTGGAACAAATACCACTTTGTGGCAGAGAAAATTCCTCAATTGCCCATCTAGCTGAGAGAAAGCTTTATTAGTCACACATTTATTATTCCCACTGCAGCTGGTGTTCTGCAGTATTGCCCTCCATTCTTTTTTTGTTTTGTTTTGTTTTGTTTTTGTTGTTGTTTTTTAAGACTCCATTTATTTATTTGACAGAGGGAGACACAGCGAGAGAGGGAACACAAGCAGGGAGCACAGAGAGGGAGAAGCAAGTTTCCCGCTGAGTAGGGAGACCATCGTAGGGCTCAATCCCAGGACCCTCCTGGTCAATTGTGTGGCTCTTTTTTGGGTCGTATGACTACACCACTGAAATAATCATTGGTTATTTTGACTATAGGAAGACTCTAATTATATTGATTTTGTAGCAATCTAAGTGTTAAGAATTTAACTTATATTTTTAAAAAAGTGAAATTGACCCATAAATGGTTGATTTCATGTACCTGTTTTTCAATATGTAAGTACCTATATAAAACAATTTTATTTTCTAGAAAACTATAGTCAAACAAAATATGGCCACAGTTTAATCACAGTTTTCAAATATGCATAGATACACACAATAGACCTCTGTCTCTGCTTCTTCATGTGTGTGCTCTCCTTATGTGATTTGTAAAACTGCTTTCCTGCTGGACTCTGAAGGGAAAGCAAAGCTTTGGGCCACTTCATTTCTGAGAATGATTCTATCCTTAGCAATCTCCAATCCCCCTAGTACTATTTTCTGAATGGATTTGTTTTTGTTCAGTGATGTTTAGAGTATACAAACCAAACTGCATGTGAAATATTGCCCACCAGCAAAAGTTCCCAAGGGCACTAAATGAGGTAACTGTGCCATGCAAGAATGATTGTTTCTGGGATATGAGGATGAAACTATTTAAAGGCAACACTTTCTTGGTAAATCTGGAATGCGTCATTTGATATATTTCAAGAGGCAAACTGAACAACTTAAAAAAGTCTTATTTGGTAACAGGAGAAAAAAATAAGGTGTGAGAGCTATACATACATTGGTTTACTTAGAATGGCCCAACATTTGCCATCCCTATATATTATCTTTCCCTATGACTCTTTTCCTTTCTTCTTCCTTCCTATCACTTGTTAGGAATGTCACAAAGCAAATCTTGACTCCTAAATGCATGTGACAACTCTTCTAGGTTCATTGTACTTTCTCCTTCCTTGAAATCTGTATGGAAATTATCTAGAGATTTAATTATACATCACCTGATAGTGATTTCACATTATTTATTACCATATTTTCTGTGTGAAGTACATCATAGAAAACTATTTGTATGTGCCATTAAAGAACAGAAAAAAAATTCATTGTCTATTTCTCAGCTTAAACATAATTACCACTAATTTTGAAGTCTTGTGTGAAATGTTTTTTTCTCTCACTTTTCTATTGAATCTTTTTTTAAACTGATTTACAAATCATTATTTATAATGAATTTGGAGTTAATTTTCTATTCCAAATGGATTCTTTACTCAGTTGTATGTTGCAAATTCCTCTCTAAATTCGTGGCTTAAAAACAGTCTTACTAAAAGAAAATAAAGGAGACTATTCTTCATGAACTTGGGATAAAGGATTGTTTTTGAACAAGACATAAAAACTCAAACCATAAAGTAAAAGATAGAACATTTTTAGTACAATAAAAATTAAAATCTATTTTAATTAAAAGTAGAATATGGATAATGAAGAAGATAAAATCATACCACAATCACCCTTTGATATATATTTTTTCCTCGTCAATCTGTAGATACTGCTTCATTCTCTGCTGGCTTTCTTTTTCTGCTATTGAGAAGTAGACTATCTGATTGTTAACTCCATTGTAGGTCAACTGATCTTGCTTTTTGTTTTTAAAACCTTCTTTTTTCCTTTTTTGTTCTACTGTTTTACCATGACATGTTTGTGGATTTTCCTTGCATTATTCTGCTTGGGATTCTTTAAGTTTCCTGAATCTGAGGGAGGGGATCTTACAGAAAATCTAGGTTATTACTTAATGTTATTTCACTGACTATGGCTTTTCCCCTAATCTTCCTATTCTCAGCTCCTCGAAATATAATTAGAATTTGGGCTTACTCACTCTATCCTCCCTGTTTAATACTTTTTATCATTGTCTTTCTGAGTAGTTTTTTATAGTCCTATGTTTCACTTCACTAATTCTTTCAGCAGCTATGTTTAATTGCTTTTCACTTGAAGTATGAAAATTTAAATTTTAATATTAGTAGTATTTAAACTCTTTTCATTTTGATATTCATATAAATAGTCCATTTTCCATTTTTTGAAGTTTAACTTGTCCTATTTTTTTAACATTTTCAGGAATACTTAGTTGAATATTTTGTTCATAACTTCACTGGATCTCTTTGCTTATATGTAAATATATTTATTTTTATATACTTACATTTGTTGAGTCCATCATGGGACTCTTGAGTCCTTTGGGAATCTTATTTTTTAGTTTGACTTTTCTGTTGGGATTACATGATTATGTTATCCTTGACAGGTCTCATTACTTTAAATGGGGGCTGCTTTATGGAATTTCATAAATAGGAGAAGTTGAGTCTTTAATTTTTTTCCTCCAGGGGTACCTGGATGGCTCAGTTGGTTAAGTGTCTGCCTTTGGCTCAGGTTTTATCCCAGGGTCCTGGGATTGAGCCCAACATTGGACTTTCTGCTTAGCAAGGAACCTACTCCTTCCTCTGCCTTTCACTCCCCTAGGTTGTGCATGCTCTGTGTCAAATAAAAAAACAAAACAAAACAAAACAAAACAACCTCTAAAAAATTAAAATGTTTTCCTCAAAGAACATTAATATTTGCTTTCTCCAAAATTCTGATAGACAAACCAATATGGGACTGCCTTAGATTCCTTTATTTTTTATTTTTTATTTTTAAGTAATCTCTACACCAATGTGGGGCTCAAACTCACAACCCCAAGACCCAGAGTTGCATGTTCCACTGACTGAGTCAGCCTGTCACCCCAAGATTACATTTTTGTCTTCATATTTTTTTAAAAGATTTTATTTATTTATTTGACAGAGTTCACAAGTAGGCAGAGAGGCAGGCAGAGACAGAGGGGGAAGCAGGCTTCCCACTGAGCAAAGAGCCCAATGCGGGGCTCAATCCCAGGACCCTGGGATCATGAATTGAGCGGAAGGCAGAGCCTTTAACCCACTGAGCCAGGTGGGCACCCAGGTGCCCCTTGTCTTCATAGTTTTAAGGCAACGACTTGTATGATTTCATGACACAAATATGTGTGATTTCTAGTTTATGGTTAGGGCATACTTTTTCCTTTTCTATTTTATTTTCCCTTCTTCTCTGTCCCAGTGCAAGTGGGCATGCTGACCAAGTTCTCCTTTAAGGAAGTTTGTTTTATTGTGGAGAATTCTGAGCTGATATTCTTTGTGATGCTGGATGTTTATCCTTTTCCCTGATACTTGATCCTTCTTTTACCCCCTGGAGTGTGACTTCTGAGGACTGACAGAGGACTTTAAGCCAAATGTTAACTTTATTAGTACTCTGTCCTTGTGTAAGTATCTTTTCCCTCTGCCTTCCATTTCCCTGACAATACTTGGGCATACAGGCATGCTTTAATCCAGTAGATATTAATTAATTGCAGAACTTTGTATTCTGTACAAGGAATGGTTCCTCTTTTTTGGTTTATCCCATTTCAGTATTTTTTTTTCCAGAATAGTTATAAATTTCTTTAAGGTACAAATATTATCAAACTTTCATTGAAATCGAGATTATATCTTGCTCAATGTTATGCATTTAAAAGGTGCTAAAAAACCTTCATAAAATGGGTTAATTTTAATATTTAATCAATGGCTTGGAAATCTTATATTCAAGTTCCACTTCTCTTTTGCACATACTGCAGATGTGCAACAAATTGGTACAATCTCTTGTGGAGCACTTACTGCCTGGAAGGCGTATGTCAATTTCAGTGCTCACAAGAAGTAAAAACTGAATTCAACTAGCTGATGGTATTTTAGTTGAATTGGATGCCCCTTAAAGCAATAAAAGGAAATACCATATTTATTTTAATTTAAACTTTTTATGGTATCTACTATGATCCTGATACTGAAAAAAGAATAAAATAAAATTGTATGTATGTGTTAGTGTACCACGAACTGGAGTGGCATACTCAATGAAAATTTATTATTTAATATATTTTACTAACCAGTAACCTTTTTAAATACTTTTTGTTTTGCATTTTTAAGTTTTCTTTCTTCCTTCCTTCCTCCTCTCCTTTCTTTTCTTTTCCTTTCCTTTTTTTAAAATTTAAATTCCAGTTAGTTAATATATAGTGTAATATTAGTTTCTGGCATACAATAGTGATTCAACAATTCCATAAAACACCCTGTGTTCATCATGACAAGTACACAGCTAATTTCCTACCCATCTTCCCTCTGGTAACCATCAGTTTATTTTCTATAGTTAGGAATATGTTCCTTGGGACACCTGGGTGGCTCAGTTGGTTAATCATCTGCCTCTGACTCAGGTTATGATCAGGGTCCTGGGATCAAGCCATGCATTAAGCTCCCTGCTTAGTGGGGAGCCTGCTTCTCCCTTTCCCACTCCTTCTTGTGCTCTCTCACACACTCTCTCTATCAAAATATGTGTGTGTGTGTGTGTTTCTTTGTTCACCTCTCTCTGTTTTTCCATTTGCGTATTTTGTTTCCTAAATTGCACATATGAATAAAATCATATGATATTTGTCTTTCTCTGACTTAGCTTCATTCCTGTCACTGCAAATAGCAAGATTTATTCTTTTCAAATAAAAATGGCTGAGTAGTATTCCTGTGTGTGTGGGTGTGTGTGTGTGGGTGTGTATCCCCTCTTCTTTATCCATCTATAAATGGATCCTTTGGCTGCTTCCATATTTTGGCTATTATAAATAATGCTGCAATAAATATAGGGGTGCATATATCCCTTTGAATTAGTATTTTGATATTCTTTGAGTAAATATCTAGTAGTATAATTGACAGTTAAAACTAAAAGGCAACCTATGGAAATGGAAGAAGATATTTGTAAAAGGCATATCTGATGAAGGTTTAGTATCCAATATATAAAAGAACTTGTAAACTCAACACCCCAAAACCAAATAATCCAACTGAAATGGGCAGAAGACTTGAATAGACATTTTCCCAAAGAAAACATCCAGATAGCCAACAAATACATGATAAGATGTTCAACATCATCAAGGAAACACAAATCAAAATTATAGTGAGATACTACCTCACTCCTGTCAGAATGGCTAAAATCAACAATACAAGAAACAACAGGGGTTGGGGAGGATGTGGAGAAAGGGAAAC
Organism: Mustela putorius furo; assembly: GCF_011764305.1. NCBI lineage: Eukaryota > Metazoa > Chordata > Mammalia > Carnivora > Mustelidae > Mustela > Mustela putorius. Next base: position 29,197,635 of record NW_025421987.1, read on the forward strand.
CCTCCTGCACTGTTGGTGGGAATGCAAACTGGGTCAACCACAACTTCTGTATCCATTCATTAGTTGATGGACATTTGGCTCGTTCCCTCATTTGGCTATTGTTAATAATGCTGCTATAAACACTGGGGTTCATGTGCCCTTCTGAATCAGCGTTTTTGTATCCTTTGGACAAATATCTAGTAGTGCAACTGCTGGATCTTAGGGTAGTTCTATTTTTAACTCTTTGGGGAACCTCCATACTGCTTTACAGAATAGCTGCACCAGTTTGAATTCCTACCAAGTGTAAGAGTTTTTTACCTTGATTAAGACTCAATAGTTCATTTTTGCTTTTGTTTCCCTTGCCTCAGGAGATATGTCTAATAAGTTGATATATCAGATGTCAAAGAGGTTGCTGCCTGTGTTCTTCCTATCTCACATTTAGGTCTGTTACCCATTTTGAAATTATTTTTGTGTATGTTGTAAAAAAGCAGTTCAGTTTCATTCTGTGTGGCACTGTCTAGTTTTCCCAACACCATTTTTTGAAGAGATTGCCTTTTTTCCACTGGATATTCTTTCCTGCTTTGTCAAAGATTATTTGGCCTTATAGTTGTGGGTACATTTCTGGGTTTTCTCTTCTGTTCCATTGATCTATGTTTCTGTTTTTGTGTTAGTAACATACTGTTTTAATCACTACAGCTTTGTAATATAGCTTGAAGTCCAGAATTGTGATGCCTCCAGCTTTGCTTTCCTTTTTCAAGATTGCTTTGACTATTTGGAGTCTTTTACAGTTCCATACAAATTTTTAAATTGTTTCTTCTACTTCTGTGAAAAATGTTTTCGGTGTTTTTTTTAAAATATTATATTTATTTATTTGACAGAGAGAGAGAAATAACAGTAGGCAGAGAGGCAGGAAGAGTGAAAGAGAGGGGGAAGCAGGCTCCCTGTTGAGCAGAGAGCCTGATGCGGGCCTAGATCCCAAGACCCTGAAATCATGACCTGAGCTGAAGGCAGAGGCTTAATCCACTGAGCCACCGAGGTGCCCCTGTTGTTGGTATTTTGATAGTGATTGTATTAAATTGGTAAGTTGCTTTGGGTAGTGTAGACATTTTCACAATATTTATTCTAATCCTGTGAACATGAAATGTCTATTTCTTTGTGTTACCTTGAATTTTTTCATCAGTGTTTTATATAGTCTTCAGAGTATAAGTCTTTTACTTCTTTGGTTAAGTTTATTCCTAGATATTTTAATGTTTTTGGTGCAGTTGTAAATGGATTGTATTCTTAATTTCATTTTTTGCTGCTTCATTATTAGTATACCTGAATGCAACAGATTTCTTTGTATTGATTTTGTATTCTGCAATTTCATTGAATTCATTTATCAGTTCTAATAGATTTTTTTTTAAATTTTAAAGATTTTATTTATTTATTTGAGAGAGAGAGAGAATGAGAGAGAGTAAGAGAGGGGAGAAGTCAGGCGGATAAGCAGACATCCCGCCGGGCAGGGTGCCCAATTCGGGACTTGATCCTGGGACTCCAGGATCATGACCTGAGCCAAAGGTAGCTGCTTAACCAACTAAGTCACCCAGGTGCTCCAGTTCTAGTAGTTTTTTGAAGGAGTCTTTAGGGTTTTCTATATATGGTGTAATGTCATCTGCAATTAGTTTTATTTCTTCCCCCCTTACCAATTTGGATGCCTTTCTTTATGTTGTCACATTTCTGTAGCTAGGACATCCATTACTATGTTAAATAAAAGTGGTGAGAGTGGACATCCTTGTCTTATTCATAACCTTAGGGGAAAATCTCTTAGTTTCCCCCCTGTTGAGCATGATGTTAGCAATTGGTTTTTCATATAAGGCTATTATTATGTTGAGATATGTTCCCTCTAGAAATTTTTGAAATTATTACTTTGTAGAGGGCTTTTTATCATAAATCAGTGTTGTACTTTGCAAAATACTTTTTCCTGCATCTATTGAAATGATCATATTGTTTTTATCCTTTCTCTTATTGATATAACATATGATGTTGACTATTTTGCAAATACAGATCTCCCTTGCATCTTGGGAATAAATTACATTTGATTGTGGTGTATTATTTTAAAAAATATTTTAGTATATTTGGTTTGCTAATATTGAGGAATTTTACATCCATAAGCATAAAGATATTGGCCTATAGTTTTCTTTTTTTAATGGTGTATTTATCTGGTTTAGGTATCAGGATAATGCTGGATTCAAAGGATAAATTTGCAAGTTTTCATTCCTCTCATATTTTTTTTTGAATAATTTAAGAAGATTGGTTATCAACTCTTTAAATGTTTGGTAGAATTTACCTGTGAAGCTGTCTGGTCTTGCACTTTTGTTTCAAGAGAGGTTTTGATTACTAATGCAATAATGCAATTTCCCACCTGACGATTGGGCTGTTCAAGTTCTCTATTTCCTCTTTCTTTACTTTTGATATGTTACACATTTCAAAGAATATATCCCTTTCTTCCATGTTGTCCAATTTGTTGGCATTTAATTTTTTCATAATATTCTGCTATAATTGTTTGTACTTCTATGGTAATGGTTGTTATTTCCCCTCTTTCATTAGTGATTTTATTTAGGTCCTCTCTCTTTTATGAATCTGGCTAGAGGTTTATCAATTTTGTAGATTTTTTCAAAGAACCAGCTCCTGGTTTCATTGATATGTTGTTATTTACTTTTTTCTTCTATTTTTAGTTTCTATATCATTTATTTCTGTTCTAATCTTTATTATTTCCTTCCATCTACTGGGTTTGGGTTTTGTTTGATCTTCATTTCCTAGCTCCTTTTATGTAAATTTAGGCAGTTTGAGATTTTTCTTGCTTCTTTAGGTAGGCTAGTGCTGCCATAAACTTCCCTCTTAGAATCACTCTTGCTGTATTCCAAAGAATTTGAACTGACATGTTTTCATTTTCATTTGTTTCCATGTCACTTTTTATTTCTTCTTTGATTTCTTGGTTAAACCATTCATTGTTTAATAGTATGTTATTTAAGCTCCATGTATTTGTGCTCTTTCCAGATTTTTTCCTGTGGTTGATTTCTAGTTTCAGAGGTCAGAAAAGATGCACAGTAGGACTTTCATTTTTTTGAATTTATTTGGACTTGTTTGTAGCCTAATATGATCTATTTTGGAAAATATTCCACGTGCACTTAAAAAGAATGTGTATTCTGCTGTTTTAGGATGGAATGTTCTGAATATGTCTGTTATTTTCATCTGGTCCAGTGTGTCATTTGGAGCCACTATTTCCTTGTTGATTTTCTGCCTGTATGATCCATCTATCAATGTAACTGGGTTGTTAAACTCTCCTACTATTATTGTATTACCATCAATTTTTCTTTTATGATTATTATTAACAGTTTTTTATATCTGTGTACTCCCATGTTGGGCACATAAATATTAACAATTGTTTTATCCTCTTGTAGGATTGCTACCTATTTTTGAAAAGTTTTACAGATACATAAACGTCACAAGAGTATTTTAGAGGGGGTGCCTGGGTGGCTCAGTTGGTTGGGTGTCTGCCTTGGGCTCAGGGCATGATCCTAGGGTCCTGGGATCAAGCCATACATCAGGCTCTATGGACAGTGGGGAGCCTGCTTCTCCCTCTCCTTATCTACAGCTTCCCCTACTTGTGCTGTCTCTCACCCTGTCAAATAAATAAATAAAACCTTAAAAAAAAAAGGAGTATTTATAGAGTCCTATACATCCCAAATCTAGTTTCTTCTATTATTAACATTGCTAAGGTATATTTGTCACAGTTAATGGCCCATATTGATCAAATATTAATTAATGTCTATATTTTATTCTAATTTCCTTAGTTTTTTACCTCATATTATTTTTCTATTCAGGATTCCATCCTGAATACCGTATTACACTTACTCATCCTGCCTCCTTTTGGTGCCCTAGGTTGCCACTTTCTCAGACTTTTCATGTTTTTGAGAGACTTGACTTTTTTTTCCTTAAAGTGTAGGTAACATACAGTATTACATTAGTCTCATGTATACAACATATGACTTGACAATTCCATACATTATCCTATGCTCACCAAAATGTGGCTACGATCTATCACCATACAGTGCTGTTACAGTACCACTGACTATACTCCCTATGCTACTCCTTTTATTCCTTTGACTTATTTATTCCACAACTGAAAGTCTGTACTTCCCCTTCCCCTTCACCCATTTTGCCTATCTCCCTGCCCCCTACCTTCTGGCAACATCAGTTTGTTCTTTGTATTTATGAGGGGTTTTTTTGCTCTGTTTTTCCATCTGTTTTTTATTTTTTTATTTTATTTTATTTTATTTTTTTAAGATTTTATTTATTTACTTGAGAGAGAGACAGTGAGAGAGAGCATGAACGAGGAGAAGGTCAGAGAGAGAAGCAGACTCCCCATGGAGCTGGGAGTCCGATGCGGGACTCGATCCCGGGACTCCAGGATCATGACCTGAGCCGAAGGCAGTCGTCCAACCAACTGAGCCACCCAGGCGTCCCTCCATCTGTTTTTTAGATTCCATATAAAAATGAGATTATTCAGTATTTGTCTTTCTCTGTATGACATTTCTTACCATTATACTTCTAGGTCCATCCGTATTGTCACAAATGACAAGATCTCATCCTTCTTATGGCTGAGTAATATTCCTGTGTTTCTGTGTGTGTGTGTGTGTGTGTGTGTGTGTGTGTGTATGTGTATTATATGTTCTTTATCTATTCATCAGTGGACACTTCGGTTGCTTCCGTATCCTGGCTATTATAAATAATTATATAATAAACAGAAGGGTGCATATATCTTTTTGAATTAATGTTCCCCCCACTTTGGGTAAATACTCAATAGTGTAATTACTGGATTATATAGTATTTCTATTTTTATTTTTATTTGATGGGGGGAATCTGCATACTGTTTTCCATTTATATTACCACCAATTTATATTACCACCAATAGTACATGAGAGTTCATTTTTCACCAGTCTTTGCCAATATTTGTATAATCTTGACATTTTTAAGGAGTACTGAGGTGATGTTTTTCATAATGACCTTGAAGATGGGTGGGTATGATGCTTTTCTCATGATTAGATTAAGTTTATTGGTGTTAGGAGGAAGACATCACAGAAAATGGCCCATTCTCACCTAAATATCAAAAGTATATGGTATTTAAACTTTGCATCCATAATATCCTTGATTACTTATGTGGCTTAAGATAATGGTGTCAGATTTTCCTGCCATAAAGTTACTCTCTTTTTTTTCCCCTTTCCATACTGTTTTCTTTAGAAGGAATTTAGTATATGCATCATACACTTAAGATTTGGGGAATTATGTTCTACCACCATTAATGAGGGAGTTCTCATTACTGTATTGACATTGGAAATATGATGTAATTTAATATCTCTCCCAATTCAAATGGTGGATAACATATCTTTAAAAATTCATTTAAAAAATTCATTTTAAATGGATTTTCTGAGAGAATACAAAAGGGAATAATCTACTAACATAAAATTTGAGAAAAATAGGAAACTGGGTGGTAAGGATAGCTTTTATTTGGGAGTTTTTTGAATCCTTGACATTATAACCTTCTATATTGTAGACAACAAGAGGTAGAAAAATCATACAGCTTAGTCACACAATTGGTGGACACTGTAATGTGCAATCCAACACCCTTTGTTGAGGAATAAGTTGTATAAGCTGCTGACAGTGTTGTCTGTAGGTAACCCTTACAGTGGCAGAGTGTCAGTTGCCTCAGCAGAATAATTACTGTAGGGCTGGCCCACATCCAGTGATATCCAAAAACTATTTGATGCCAGAGTATGAAGTCCCTCTTGGCCCCTTAAGACTTCCCTAAGAGCCATTCTAAATCTACCACTGAGACTATTATTGGGCCTACATCACAGATCAACTGATCCTTCTGCACAATTCCCTTTTCCTTAAACTTTTGGTGTATTCCATGAGCAAAACATTTTAAAATCCATATATAATCTTTTCAAATTTGTATTTTTTGCTGAATATTATGTTTATAAAAGCAACCTATATTATTGTTTTTACTGATACTTATATTCCTTTGAGCTCTTAATAAAAGAGGCAACAAACTCATGTGATAAAAGTAAGTGAACACAGAAAGGGAGGAATTTGAGGTCATTAAACAATCTACCATAGCATGTGAGTGTTAAATTTCACATGATAATGTTAAATTGAACTAAGTTGAAATTGCTTTAGCAATGTGTAAGCGATTCTGTTGCTTCCTTGATCTGTGCCATACATTTGAAATAGTCTAACTGCTTAATTTTTGTAGACTGAAAGTTTATTAAATGATGTGTCATTTTAGTATTGATTTATATTTCCTGATTACTTATTTTGAACACCACTTCTTATATTCACTGTCCATGTATTTTCTCATTTATAAAATACTTTTCCATAAAATTGGATTTTTTTTTCTTCCTAGCTTATAACTCAATATTCTGAAAACTATTTTGTCAGTAATATATACAGCAAGTAATTACTTCAAGTACATAGCATAGTTTGTGACCTCCTTAGAGGTATCCTGTGGGAAGGCATGGTAAGACTTGAGACAAGGACCAAACCAGGCCCTGACTTGTGCCTCCTTTAAAAGCTGAAGAGCTGAACAAAAGGCTTAGGTCGATAAAGTTGAGTAGCACTGAGAAAGGGTCTGTGCTGTGTGTTGTGCGCTCGCCTACGTTAGCTAGTCAGATAGAGACGATTTGGGCGGGGTCAGAAATTCTTGGCTGGTCCTTGCTGTCCTTGCACGGGCTATAGACTACACCACTGTAAGACTGTGCTGTTCTTACACAAACTATGTCTTGAGTGGCCTTGAAGTCAGTACATCTGGTTCTAGAGGGTCTGCTATTGGTGCTTGGGAAATAGATAATGGGAAAGCTTGAAGGATTTTCTGTGCATGTTGCAAACTCTTTAGTAATCAGCTAAAAATAAGTACTTTCTTATGATTGTTTCTGTTAGCTATATAATGCCTCGCAACCTTGAATAAAACAGGCACTATTGGACATCCTCCTTGGTGCTCCTCCTGCCCCCATCTCTTTGTCTCTTAATTTCTTTTCACCATCCTTTTACCCTCTCAACCCTGGTCAGTTTGTCGTGCCTGCCATGACAGTATCCATGGATGAAGAGAACTTCTTTATCTTCAAATTATCAAGTATTTTTAAAATAAGTTTTAGTGTCTTATTTAGGAAACCCTTTTTAAGTTCAGATTAGAAAGATAGTTATATGTTAAAAATTTCAAGTTAGGTTTTCATATTGAAATTCTTAATTTATGTAGTATGTGGAGTTGATCATGTTTCTCATTCTTCATTCTTTCCAACCATGTTTTGTTTTGCTTTTTTTTTTTTTTTTTTAATCATGTTAAAAAGTATTTCTTTCTGGCACTTTTTCCCTTCTGATTTTCCATTCTGTCTTCATGAGATACTAAAACACACACATGCTTCCATTACTTAGGCTATTCTATTTCATTCATCAATTAGTCTACCATATACCAATACCATGAATCTTATCTAATATTATTTTTAATCATCTTCACATATAGTAAGGCTAGTAAATCCTCTATTCTTTAGGAATGGTACTTTGCTTTTCTATGTATACATCAGAAAAAAACTATTCAATTATTAGAATCCTATTAAGATTCTGATTGAAGTTTTAATGCATACCTATATCTATTTAGGAAGAACTGACATCTTAATGTTATGAAGTCTTCTTATCAAATCCCATGAGATATGTCTCTACTAATTTAGTTCTTTATTGACTTGAAGTAATGTTTTGTGATTTTCTTGATGAAAATGGTACATGACCTTTTTTGTTATACATTTTTCTTAATTTGATACTATATTAAATGTTTTTAAAGAATTTTAATGTTTGCTGGTACACATGCAAGTACAATTGAATTTTGTATATTGATCTTTATTTAACACTTGCTTAACATATTTTATGTAATTCAAAAATCTTCTATATGTAGATATTTCTATCATTTGAAAATAATGTCCAATTTATTTCCTCCTTTCTAGTCATTTTGTCTTTAACATAATTTTCCTGTGCTGTCACACTGACAAACAATGTTGAACAGAAAAAGGTGAGAACAGCCTTGCTTGTATTAAGTAATGTTTTTATATAAAATAAAATGTAGTTAGAGAAGAGAACATCCGGATACAATTTCAAAGGATGTTTCCAAAAGGACAATTGCTGCTCTTAATTTAGCCCTTCTATAAGCATCAATGTAGAAGAAATAATAAGATTCTGAAGGGACTAAATCCTTTTTTATACTATTAGTTCTACCACTCACTGAGGGGTGGTTTTTGGAGTTTCAAAAGGAATTTAAAATTGACCCAATACCTGTCTTTTAGAATTGATGTTAGAAGTCGAAGAGCCTGCTCAGATGGGATGAGGGAAAGTATGTAAATAACTGTAAGTGAGGCAGACCATACTGGATTATAGATATGAATGGGGACAGTTGATATGGTGCATTCATAACTGTATTTCCTCTACTCATCATAAGTGTTTGTGGAAGTACTCAGAGGAGATTCACATGTACTTCTTACTATATCTAGTTTCTCCAGGGCCTTTGAGCTTCTTTTGGGAGTGCTTTCTTGTTTCATGTACCTTTTCTCTGATTTGTGGTCACCACTGGTCTTGCCAGGCATGGCAAGAGCTGGTGCTAATTGGTGCTGTTATAGCAGATGACTGAGAATTCTTGTTATGGCCAAGCTTTTTCTTGGCTCTTTATCTCGCTGTGGCAAACAAGAGTTCCTGCCTCTTTAGACATTCTAGGATAAGGGTCAAATAGTAGCATTACCTATATCTCATAGGAAGTAACTGTTTCATTTTTACAAACAATTTTTTTTTCCTCCCTTGGACTTGAATATGAAACCAGGGAGTAGGGATGAAAATGGATTTGAATAATTTACTATAGTCCCCATTAAATAACTCAGAATCACTTCCCCTTTAAAAAACTGACTTTGTTTGTAGCTTCAGTTCAGACCTGGGCACTATTACTTCTTGTGATGGACAGTGTGGATTATCCATCCAGCAAACACAAACACATAAATAGATTTCTATTAGGCTTATACCATCAATTTGAAACACATGCCCAGATAAATCTGGATCATAAGCACTAGATGACACAGCCTAGGGAAAAGCAGAAACAACAAAATAGCAAAATGGGATTGAGCATAGGGTTCCTATCTGATTCATTTTTATACTAGGAGAGGAACACAGTATAATCCAAATGGCATTATTATGGAGTAACTCAGATTGGGCCTCAGTTAGATTTTCTCCATTTACATAATTTGCACTGGTGCTGTTAGGAGCTTAGGATAAGTTTTGTTGTTGTTTTACCAATCCTGGGTATCTCCTGTGAAGTGTTTTAGTATCTACTTCATAGTTGTTAATATCTATTCCATAGTTGTTAATATCAATTAAATTGCATGATATTTTTGGAGATAAGTATTTAGGAAGATCTCTATATGGGACTTATTTCTATTTTGAGATTTAATTCTTAGATCAAATGTATATAAAATATAATGATGTAAACTGTTGTTTCTGTGAGACCAATTGCATGCTAAAACAAGTGAATAAATTCTGAGAGTTTGGTTTATAGATAAAACAGTATACTGATTGTAGATTTTAGTTTTCAAAGATGGGTATCTCAACCCAATCTAAGATTCTTAGATCATATAACATTAATAGCATTTATTTATTTTTTTAAAAAGATTTTATTTATTTGACAGAGAGAGATCACAAGTAGGCAGAGAGGCAGGCAGAGAGAGAGAGGAGGAAGCAGGCACCCTGCTGAGCAGAGAGCCCGATGTGGGACTCGATCCCAGGACCCTGAAATCATGACCTGAGCCGAAGGCAGCGGCTTAACCCACTGAGCCACCCAGGCGCCCCCCATTAATAGCATTTATATGTCTAAATTTGAGCTGTAATTCTTATTCATATGATTTTACTGTTATGGAGATAATTATCACCAAGAATGAAAATTTGGCATTGTGGCATGAACTATATATAATAAGAAAATCAGTTATAGCAACTGCTAATTTAAGACTATTTGAAAATATGACTTAGAAACCAAGTAAGAGAGTCTTAGAACTTTTTAAACAGTTTAATGCTTTCAATAAGCTTAGTTCAAGTTTAATATATTGTATTATCAACATAGTTCAAGTATATAATATTGTGTTAACAATAGTCACCATGCTGTACATTGGATCCTCAGAAATTCTTCTTCTTATAACTGAAAATATATGCCCTTTGACCTACATCATCCCTGAGAATAATTTCTTTTTAACCCGTGAGAGTAAATCCTTTTTAAAAAATTAGTGATGAGGGTGCCTGGGTGGCTCAGTGGGTTAAGCCTCTGCCTTTGGCTTAGGTCATGATCTCAGGGTCCTGGGATTGAACCGCGCCTCAGGATCTCTGCTCAGCAGGGAGCCTGCTTCCCCTTCTCTCTGCCAATTTGTGATCTTTCTCTCTGTGTCAAATAAATAAATAAAAATCTTTAAAAAAATTGGTGATGAATTATATATAAAAATTTATTTAAAAATTCTATTTATCTAACATAAAAAAATAAAGAAAAATAGGCCTATTTCAATAGTGTTGTGAATATTGGCAGTGATATGTTTTTGCAAATGAGATTAATTTGAAACCTATTTTCTTAATTTCCTAAAACAGAAGAACAGAGAGTTATATTTCCTTAATTCTCTCAAGTATGCAGTAAGTATATTTGGAAACCTTAGTGATGATAACATTGCATCATAAGAGTCATATTTTTTTGCAGCTATATTGAGATACAATTAAATAAAATTTAAGATATTTAAGGTGTACATCACGAGGATTTGATGTAAATATATATTGTAACAGATTTCCCCCAGGGAGTTAACACATCTATTACCTCACATATTTATTTGCCTTTTTATTTACCTTTTTCTTTTGTGTGTGTGTGAAGACTTTTAAGTTCTACTCTCTTACTAAACTTCAATTACACAGTTAAGAGCCATTTTTTTTAACCTGGATTTACATTCATTGAAATTATCAAAATTTTTATTTGTCTTTTATATGTGATAATTTATAGGCTATGTAATAGGACTAATTCTTTAAAGATTAGGACAATAGAAAATATCTTCTAGAATAGTGAGACCTGAGTTGGGCTTTTCACCACAATCTCTGACAGAACATGTGAAGTATTTATCAAATTATAACGTGTTGCCACTTACAGTGGTGCTGTTTGCTTAGGTCTACAGATGAGTCAGAAATCTCTTTCATAAGTTAATGTTCCAAGTGTTGTAACAAACCTATACATGGGATTTGAGAACTACTTTTCTAGCATGACTTGAATTTTTGGTGCAGTAGGTCAGCTACTAAGGAAGGGCATCAAGTAGAGAGATTTTTCTGAATTTCATACTAGAGGATTTATAACACAATGATTATATAGAAAAACATCTTTCCTATTATTATACTAACATTTATCATTGGCAAATGCTAGTTAATTTTCATTTCATTTTCTCTCATCAAAACATTTCCTGGTTTATCTACTTAATAAAAGACTAAATGTTACTTTTATATTTATCTAACTGAGAAGGGAGGCTATTTTCATGTCACATGTTATCTTTGTAGCCTCTTTAAATATAATCACTATTCCACAAATAAATTCAAAATGTTAAGTCATATCAAATATCAAACAGTGATCTGTCACCTATGCCCAGCTGACCACTTAATGCTCATGTAATATTAAGTGTAATAATCTAATAATCCCATTGTTTTGTAGAGGGAAAATGTGGCTCAAAGAGTTTATGTGATTTTCTCTGAGTCATGCTTATAGATACAAGAGAATAAGGCCTGGATAGTGGGCTTTGCTAGATCAGGTTTGCATTATATGTGCTTCTGAGAAGAGACTGACTCTAAGAACTGAAAAATGATGTCAGTATATATGTATCGGCTAAAATAGTGCAGGTGTATTGGAAGCATTAATGCAAGGAAAGTCTGAAATTTTTCTTGGTAACTGAAATAAAGGTATGTGGAAGCCATACTGTTGCCTCACAAATGTGTTGCTGTTCTTCAGGGAGGATGAGAGAGGAATATTTTCTGGGACTTAGAAGGAATGGAGAATGGGAACTAAAAAGTGAGGAGGAGTTGAGAATATGTTCTCCCTTGATCCTAAATATGGAGCCAGAGAGAGAATTTCCAGAACTCCAACATGATTCAGAGGGCCTGAGAACAGGAGCAGTAAGTCTCTTTTCTCTGATGATAACTGCAGAGAATGTATAGCAATACCATAAATATAAATATTACTGAACACATTTGTTAAGATAGTGTTTATAGTAAAATTTAAACAATTAAAATAGGAACATGTAATTCAAATATAAGTTTAAAATATTGAGTTACCATGGGAGTTTATTTCACAGTGAAATAGCAAAGGAACCAAATTTAGAATTGACATATGTAATGGCAAAATTTGTTCTAAGGTACAGCATTAAAATCAGGCACTAAGGGATATATTTTTAAACAATTTGAAATTTTAGCTAAATGAATAGTCATTTAGTAACCAGGAAATACTTAAAGAATACCTAAGTGTAGTTACACATAGTGTACTTCCTGACCTTAAAAAAGTAAAATATACATAAACATCACAGTACCTCAAGAATGAATGGCTTCTGATGCAAAAACCTGTTCCTCTCCATCATGGAAGATATTAGATCTGCAACCACTGGCAACATTCAAGCCCTCTTAAGCAACAGCATGTTATTATTCACATGAAAGTTGTTTGGGATTTACTCTACTTGCTGGGAATGCACAATTTATCTCTTCTTTCAGAACTAAATATATTTATTTTTGTACACATGTTTTTCTGTTGCACATTCTTAGAATGAGATATAAAAATCATGACTTATACACAGTGAAATGATAAAAAAAAGTAGGAGTACATAATCCACATTAAAAAATAAATTATTTTTACCACCATCAGGGTAAAATTATTTTGGGAAGCTTTGCTATATATCCACTATCATGCTTTTGTGGCCTAGATGAGATTGACCAGGACATCTTGGGTTGTATAAAGGAAATCAATTCAATTTCTTTTCTCCCTATGACAGTTGAGGAAAGCATTGGTTTAGGCATTGTGGTCATATTTTACCATGTTGTGTAAATTGCTCAGATTCAACCATTTTCCTCTTTTTCAAGGTCAAAGATCTACTTAATCATTTCAAGGTCAAAGATCTACTTAATTATTTCAAGGTCACTGAAGATCAAAGATCTACTTAATCATTTGAAAAGTCCCTTTACAATACTATTCTATGAATTCTAAGATGAGAAAACAGTATTTCAACCCTCTAATTGTCTAAAAATAGGCCACTTCATCTTGAAGTTTAGACATTAGTTCGCTGTCTACATTGCTACTACATTTCTGTGGCAAGCCTCTCTACCACAGCAATGGTAAAAAGCCTTCTTATCTGAAGATCAATAGCCATCCACATTTTTCTTTTATGCAGTCCAGTACAACTCAATTTTAATATCATCAAAAGTACATAAGCAGAAATCCTATATGACATTTTTACTACCATTGTAATATCTCAAGTTTAATTTTTGTCAGTAATATAGTCTGGTACAAAGTTAGAAGCAAAGAAAATGAAACTTGAATTTAAGTATATTTTGGTTTGTATGGTAGTTTTACTTTTGGGGTGAAGACCATCTTTGTGAAAGACACCTGTGCATGGCAAATCTGAAGTTGTTTGATTTTCAAATGATTCCTGGAGGTTTATTTTTAGGAAGTCTATCACAGTTTTAAATAATACTTTCAAAAGTCTTCACATGGAGTTGTCAATGGTATATCAATGGGTTTTATCTGACCCAGTCTACTAATTTGTATTTTTTGAAAAGACCCAAATTACAGAATCCAAAGTACCAAACATGGCTATTTTACCTTTGAAGACATGCTTAGTCATTAATATAGATGTTTAGAATCTGTTATGTAAGGAAGAAAAACAGGCTAAAAGCCAGGACTCTGACATCTCATAGACTTTGGGTTTCAATTTCTGCCCTGAATTTTAAAAATCTGAGCAGGATAACTTCTTCTCTCTACATCTCAATTTTCTTAACTGTAAAAGAATCAGGTGAAAATGATTTTACTTCATAGAGTTAGTATGTGAAAAATAGTATTAGTACAACAAAAGAACAGAGTATTTATATCATAATAATCATATGCTCATTTCCTATTACTAGCCTCTTACCTGGTCCAGGAATGGATTTGGTGGAGATGAGCAGAAGGTGAGGCTATCCAGGGGAAAAACAAACAAACAAACAAATAAACACCACACAGAGTTATTACTCTATAAAGAACAGAGCAAAAATCTGAACCTATGAGAACTACCCGAACTCACAGCAGAGAACACTGCCATTATTTTGGCAATGTACAATAATGGTCCCCCAACTTTGTAGGTAAACCAAAGCAGCTCTGGCTGTTTAGGTTAGTCCCTACAGAAATATGGTAAAAAATATGCTCTTCTAAGAGTCACAAGAGTAATGAATATAATTATTGATGTTACTAGAGCTGTCTTCACCCATTTATAAACATAGGAAATTGATACTTGTCACCTTTTTTTTGGTCCCATCTCTTTTGTGTTACCAATGAAAGCATACCAAACTGAATGCCTTAAAACAAAACAATGAAATATTTTTTTTGAAAAGATTCAAAGCAAATATAGAAATGGTAATAATTGTATATATGTATATTTGAAAGAATGGACTCTTAATTACCTAATATTCTAAAGAATTTTATTTTTCTCAATTTTGTATCCAGGAAAACTACAGATTTTTGAAATAGTTGCATTTTGAACTTCATTTTGACCATTGTGTGTTTTAGTAATCCAATCAGCAAAGCTTTTAATTTCTCACTGTTTTTGGAATCTGCTTTGGCCAAGCATTTGAGCTCCAGCAGAGTTAGCTTCTACTTCTTTTTGGCATCTGGTAATGAATGGTTTAATGATTGGACTTTCACAGTATGCTCAGGGTGAGTCATTAGTACTATGTAAAAACCTTGATTTACTTAACAAAATACACAGCATAGAAAATGTATTATTTTTAAATGGTAGCATGCCATGTCACCTTAAAACTTGCTGGCTTCTGCGCATTATCAATTTAGAGTATTTTAAAAATAAATTGTTAAACACATTTTAGTTTTCGGTACATTATTAAAACATTTTTAATTATGCAGTAAAATTGGTTATGTGGAGTATTTACATTTCAAATTAAATATGTAAAGATAAATGAAAAGTAATAAGATGGCTGTACTATTGATATCAGTGAAACTTGATAAGGAAGGAATACTCACACACCATCATATTACTTAATATAGTTACTTTAGATCCTTTCTATACAATATTGACTTTGTAAGGCCATCTTTCATTCTGCTATAATAGTGCTACCATGTATTTTGCCCATTATGGTCACAGTTTCTGGTAGAGAAAAATATTCTAAAAAATAGCAGAAGCTCTTTTGCCTGAATGGTATGTCCTCTTCAAAAATCATCTAAAGATGTTTTTCACAGAATATTCTACAGAAAATGATCAACACATCAGCCTCTTTATTGACCACCCCCTCCAAAAAACCCTGCAAATGACGGACTTCAAATGGTGGTAACCAATATTTTTTTCTGATTCACTTACATCTCTCATTAAAATGCCACCTGAAAATAAAATTGAAACCCATATATATGAAATTCATTACATTGAAGCAGACACTCATTAATTTTTTTCAGTAATAAAAATTAATAGCTCTAATTTCAAGTTTGAGTTTAAGTATACCCACCATCTTTTATTGCTTTTCCATTTACTTTCTATTAGAATTTCCCATTTGGGAATTATGAATGTGGGTATGGTATCAAGGAAAATCTGTATTGACTGTAAAATACTCTAGTAATCATAGAAGGAAAATGTACCTTTAAATTAAATATATTTTATGTTAATATGTGACAATTACCTATACCTGCTTTAGAACAGGATCAAAACCTAAAAAGGGAAGAAGGGGGAACATTTGAGAACAAGCATACCATTAAAAAAAATGATTCTTAAAGTAATAAAATTATGCTCATTCCTACATATAAAAAACATTAAAAAATTATACTGAAACACCATAAGTATGTATATGAGATTGTAAGAAAGAACAAAGCATTTTCCATCTATCTAGGTATACCAGGTTACAAAATAACCTATAAAATATATGAGAAGTAACTCACATTATAGCCCAGGCTATAGGAAAACAGACACCCTGTATATTACTGATTTCAATATGGGTACCACGGGCAATATAGCCAATATGAAAATTAGTGGGCAATGTTGGACATAATTTTATCTGTGTTTGTTTTTTTTTTAAGATTTATTTATTTATTTATTTGACAGACAGAGATCACAAGTAGGCAGAGAGGCAGGCAGAGAGAGAGGAAGGGAAGCAGGCTCCCCGCTGAGCAGAGAGCCCAATGCCGAGGGTTCTGGGATCATGACCTGAGCCGAAGGCAGAGGCTTTAACCCACTGAGCCACCCAGGCACCCTTATCTGTTCTTTGAGCCCCAGATTTTATTTTAAATTTAGCCTATGCAGACATTTCACACATGAGTAAAATAGCATGTAAAAAGATATTCATTTCTGTAAAGTTTTTCTGGCGACATAAACACAATGCCAAGCGAAGTGGGTGCAAGGCAAGGTTTATTAAAGGCTTTCTCCGGTGAAGTTTCAGGGCTCAGGAGAAGGGGAGCCAAGAAAGTTGCACGGGAGGATGTGGGCACCCTGGGGCGGGTGAGGTTCCTGGACTCTGGAAAGCAGAGTGGGGGAAGTCGCGCTGGGAGGGAGTTCCCGGGGGTCTTTTATTTGTCTCCTGCATAGGTATCAGGTTACCTGGGCATACATCCTTTTGGCGGGAGAGTCAAGGGTTAAGGGGGGGGGGGGTAGGCTGGAAGACGGCAACAAGACCCCGTGGCGGTCATTTCCATTACTCTTCCTTCACTTGGGGAGCCCACTGACCCAACAATTTCTGCATGTCTATTGTTAGGAGACTATTTAAATAAATTATAATAATTAGAAACATAACTTTTTGTACTGTCATGGAAAGATCTCAAGGATTTATTTTAGAGTAAAAAAGAACAAGAATACTTGATAGCTTGTTCATAAAAGAACTGTGAAACAAAAACAAGAGACTAATGATGTAACGACTGCATGGCTGTGAGAAGGAAACTTTCCAATGGAATATGACTGTACTATATGAAAAAATACATTATCAACTTAAAATTTAAAAATAGAGATGAGATGTAATTAAATTAACTGGGGTATTCTTTCAGGTACCATTTTTCTCTAGATACAAAATCAACATTGATACCTACATAAAATGATAGGTTTATAAGTCCTACACAGAGACTATATTAAGAAACCAAGAACACTGGTAGGTAGCAATAGACTTACAATTGATTGGGGAGTATGGTTGCTAGGATTGATATGCTAAAATTTCACATATTTGTGTCTTTGTATAATTTGTTCATTGTGCTTAACATTTTCTTTTTCTTTCTTGGTTTTTCTATTTGAGAAACATTATTCAGTCTCCAAGGCCTCCTTCAAACATTAAAAAAAAAAAAAATGTAAACAGATACTTTAGTACAATTAGCCTTTCACTTTGTTCTTTTCTAAAAACTCTGATTATGTATCTATTATAATCTGTTTTTCTTCTGCTCTTTCCTAATATACTGTAAACTGCTGAGAGCAGAAATTATAGCTTGTTCCTCTTGTATCCTCAGCATTTGGCACTATCTGGCACATAATAGAGGACCAATAAATGTTTTGAAATAATTGAACAATAAATGAAATGCATTAGGTAATCAAAAGGGGTACACAAATATAAACTATTTTGAAGAAAAATATAAGAATATAAAAGAAAATGGCTATATTATGACTATTTTTTTGTATTTATTATTGTTGTGAAGTATAAAAAGTGTGTGAAAGAAGGGGTGGTTAAAGAGCATAGTGCAGCATGAATTTTGAACAATGTGCCCACGCCTTAACTAACATGCATAACTAGAATAAAGTAAACTGAGGTGAATAAAGGTTAGGTAATTTTCCCCAGATAAGGCAATGAAAAACTGAATAATTAGGGATTTGAATACAGTCTGACTTCCCCCAAAGTCTGTTCTCTTGGCAGTATGATTCACAAACACAGCAAACCAAGATGACCAAAATGACTAAAGAAAACTATAGGCTTCAGGAACTACTTACCAAAACATCTGTATTTATTTATTCTACCAGTTGGGAACCACTGGGCCAAGTATAGAGATGACCAATTAGTACCATATTTTCAGTTAGTTTTAGCTGTGCCTTATTAGTTTTGCTCAACATTCATGGAGGGAGGCCATGACAAGATAAAACCAAAACCTATGATTTCCTTTTCAAAATTATTTCCTGAGAAAGTGAAACCTCAGTAGGGGTAACCTAGAGAGTTTGTGGATATTCCTACTGAATTTATCAAAAGCTAGGTTGGTGAATTATTAAAATTCTACCTTCAAATTTTTTTTATTCAATCTGTTTTCTGAGTGTTAGAAAAGGAAACCTAAAACTGAATTTTTAATTTACTTCTAGCTTCTTTTTCTTAGTAATATACACCAAAGCAAATATTGTTCACTTATTTTACATAGGATATTTGCACATTATTAAATTGGTTAATATGAGCTCAAGATTTTTTTTCCATTTTTAATACAAATCCTTGTAAATGTGATGGCTTAGATTTCTTTTTTTTTTTTTTAAAGATTTTATTTATTCATTTGACAGAGAGAGAGATGACAAGTAGGCGGAGAGGCAGGCAGAGAGAGAGGGAAGCAGGCTCCCTGCTGAGCAGACAGCCCAGTGTGGGGCTTGATCCCAGGACCCTGAGATAATGACCTGAGCTGAAGGCAATGAGTCACTCAGGGACCCCTGATTGCTTAGATTTCAAAAGCAAAAATTATTAAAACAACAACCCCCCCCAAAAAAACTAATTTGCAGTTGGTTAGAAAAAAGATTTGTTTCCATAAGTTTTATTATTAATAAAAGTAAAGACTAAGCATTAATTCTCTTTTGTGATTATTCTATTCTTTAAAACTGGCAAAATCATTATATGCATTAAATTATAGGAATGATACAGAGATTCACTAATATTTATTAAATTCACTAATATTTATTAAAGGCATACCTTGGAGATATTGTGGGCTTAGTTCCAGATCACCACAATAAAATTAGTATCACAATAAAGTGAATCAAATCACATTTTTGGTTTCCTAGTGTATATAAATGTTGTCTTCATTCTATACTATGGTCTACTATGTGTAATAGCACTAAGTTTAAAAACTATACATACTTTGAAAGATACTCTAATGCTAAAAAATGATATCATCTGAACTTTCAGCATCTGAAATTTTGCTGGTAGAGGGTTTTGCTTTGATGGATGGCTGCTAACTGATCATGGTGGTGGTTGCTGAGGGTTGGGATGGCTGTGGCAATTTCTTAAATACTACAATGAATTTTGCCACATGGATAGAGTCTTTGACAAATGATTTCTTGTAGCATGTGATGCTGTTTGATAGTATTTTAGAACAGAACTTTCTCTCAAACCCTATAGCTGCATTATCAACTAAATTTATGTACTATTCTGAATTATTTGTCATTTCAACAATCTGCATTTCAAGTAACCACTTTCTTTGCTCATCCATTAGAAGCAATTCTTCATGTGCAAAAACTTTCATGAGATTGCATCAATTCAGTCACATCTTCAGGTTCCACTTCTAGTGGTCTTGCTGTCCCTACCACTTCTGCTGTGACTTCTTCCACTGAAATGTGGAACCCCTCAAAGCCATCCATAAGGGTTGGAATTAACTTCTTCCCAAGTCCTGTTCATGTTGACATTTTGACCTCTTCCCATGAATCACATATGTTTGTAATGGCATCTATAATGGTGATTTATTTCCAGAAGATTTTCAGCTGACTTTGACCTGACCGATCAGAGGAATCATTATCTGGCAATCATAACCTTCTGAAATGTTTTTCTCAAGACTTGAAGTCAAAGCTACTCTTGATCCATGGACTACAAAATGGAAATTGTATTATGAGGCATAAAAATAGCATTTACCCCATTGTATATCTTCATCAAAGCTCTTGAGTGATAAAGGACAATATTTTGAAAGGATTCCTTTTTTTTTTTTTTTTCCCTGAGCAGTAGGTCTCACCAGTAGGCTTAAAATATTCAAGTAAACCATGTAAACAGATGTGCTGTCATCCAAGCTTTGTTCCATTTCTAGAACACTGGCAGAATAGATAAGGCATAATTCTTAAAGGACCTAAGATTTTTGGTATAGTATTGGTTGCACTTAAGTGCAAGATCATTTGAATAACTTGCACAATTATGGTATGGAGATAACTTCTTTCCTTAAACCTCATGAACCAATTCCCCTTGCTTCCAACTTTTCTTCTGCTTCCTCTATCAGCCTTCACAGAATAGAAGAGAGTTAGGGCTTTGCTTTGAATAAGACTTTGGCTTAAAGGAATGTTATGGTTGGTTTGATTTTCTATCCAGACCACTGTAACTTTCTTCATATCAGCAATAAGGCTATTTTACTTTACTACTACAGTGAACACATGAATGATAATAGTTTTTATTGCCTTCAAGAACTTTTCCTTTGCACTCCCAACCTGGCTGTTTGGTCTTTCTCAGCTTTAGACATAGCTTCTTCACTATCATTTCTAGCTTTTGATTTAAAGTAAGAGATCTGTAATTCCTTCTTTCACTCAGACACTTAGAGGTCATTGCAGAGTTATGAAATGACCTAATTTCCAATAGTTATGTCTCAAGACATAGGAAGACCTGAGGAAAGGAAGAAAGACAAGGGGACAGACAGTCAGTGGAGCAGCCTAATGCACACAACATTTATTAAGTTTGTCATCCTTTATGGGCATGGTTCATAAGTGTCCCCCCAAAATTACAATAGTGACATCAAAAATAATAGATCACAGATCACCATAACCAGTACAATAATTATTAAAATATTTGAAATACTGTGAGAATAATCAAGATGTGACACAGAGACAAGTGAACTAATGCTATTGAAAAACGATACTTGATAGATTAGACTTATTCAACGCAGGGTTGCTATAAACCTTCAGATTTTAAAAATCACAGTATCTGTGAAATGCAGTAAAGTCAAGTGCAATAAAAAGTATACCTGTAGTTTGATATAATGAAAGGTAGCATCTACAGAGACTTGCATTTATTTTATGACTTTCATACATTGACTATCATTTATGACTTTTGATGCCTGACATGTTTACTCTAACAAAAGTCATGTTCTCTCCTTTGACCTTGAGAAACTGAGATGTACATTTTTCAGATAAAGACTTCTTACCTATATTAAAATAGATAATGCAAGTGTTTGTCAGCTAGCCAACACATTGTATGTTCTCAGGTAGTTACACTTCCTACTGAAAATTATTCTCCTAATGGATTCATATGACTGAAAGTCAAGGAAAGGGAAGGAAAAAAAAAGTTTCACCATCTGAACAGTGTCACCTAATGTATTATTCTTAAAAATCTTGCCATAGATTAAGAACTTAAACTAAACCTTAGTTTGACATATCCAATGACAAGCTGAACAGAAAAAGAAATGGATAAACTTATGAGGGGGGCAAAATAGAAATTACTTGTATTTCCATAGTATATTTCTTTTGAAGGTACTCAAGGCAATTGATGAAAAAGATATGACAGTAAATCTGGACCAGTTTTCTCTCAGAGACCAAATCTGAGGACTGGGAATACAAAGCATTCACTGGTATATTGTGGTATTTGCTGAGGCCATTTATTAACATGTAATCTGATCCTGACACAATGCAATTGTAAGCAGGATTGGTGCATTTGTCTGTTGATTCAATCCTCACATTTCAAGGCTTGTTTAAGTCCCCTTTTTCCAAGAAACCCTCTGGAAATGCTTTAACCCAAGCTCCTCTATTCTCTCTTAGAAGGTCTGTTGGACTTTCAGTGAGTTAAATCCTCCTTCATATTTCATTTTATTTTTTAATTATTTATTAACATATAATGTATTATTAGCCCCAGGGGTACAGGTCTGTGAATCATCAGGCTTATTTACTTCACAGCAAAACCTCCTTCATATTTTAGAATGAAATAGCTGACAACCACTTTGCTATCAAACCCACCACCTGTACCCCTGGGGATAAATATATATGTTTATAAAAAATAAAAAATTAAAAAAAAAAAAAATAAAAAAAATAAAAAATTAATTAAAAAAAAAAAAAACCACCAATGTGGCCATCACCAAGATGAACGTCAGCAACCTGGCCATGGTGATGGCGCCCAACTGCCTGTGCTACCCATCAGAGGACCTGCGCATCATCTTCGAGAACATGCACAAGCTAATGTCGTTCCTCCCATGCTCATCCAGCATCTGGACACCAGCTTCATGGAGGGCGTGTTATAGCACAGGGACCCAAGGACGAAGGGTGGGGCCAAAGCAGCTTTTCTTATTATTATTTTGTTTGGGGATGCACCCCCCTCCTCAGTCTTTTCTTGTTAGAACACATGAGACTTTATGTTTGATTATGAAGGTTAATTTTATGCATCAGCTTGACTGGGTCTTGTGGTGCCCAGCTATATAAACGTTATTCTGGATGTGTCTACTAGGGTGTTTCTGGATACAATTAACATTTGAATTAATAGATTGAACAAAGAAGACTTCCTAAACTGGGAGGCCTTCCTTCAATCCAGTGCAGGCTTAAGTAGAACAAAAATTTTGAGCAAGAAAGATTTTGCTCTCTGCTATTGTTCTTGAGCTAGAATATTGGACTTTTGGTTTTTAGACCTTCAGACTACAGATATTGGGACTTCTCGGCTTCCATAAGCCAATTTCTTATAATAAATCCCTTTATGTGTATCTTCATAATTCTACTTCTCTGGAGAACTCTGACTGATACAGTACTCAATGGAGAATGACATTTTGAAAGCCTAAGTCTCGTAAGAGAGAGGGAACAATAGAAGGAAAGAGGGGCAGGAGGAAAAAAAAAAATCATTGCTTTTTAGGCTGCTTTACTTAAAAAAAAAAAAAATCTGGTATTGACTTGATCCAGTAAAATTAGGTCCATTTTTTAAGTGCATTTGTGGAGCTCCAAGGAATTAGGGAAAAAAATCAGTTTGTTCCAGATGTGCCAAAGCAAGTAAATTGGGCAGTCTTAATCCAAATGTATAATCTAAAAGTAAAAATAAAAAGATTTTTTTATATCCTCTCTGAAACTCTGACTTCTTACTATTTTCTGCCTTAATCTTCCTATAAAACAATAAGGGAAATACATAAATATTAATTCTTAGCTTTTCATATTGTAAGATCCCTATATTTTAAAATAATGTAACAAAAGGAAAAGCAAAGCAAAACAACAAATAGAGCATTAAAAGACCTCTCTGGAAAGAGGGATGTCAAGACTGAGTTTAAATATGGCTTAGACGTGAGATATTTTCATTCAGTTGTGAAATTGTTCACAATTAACAATGTTGCCTTACAAATAATTTATGTCTTATGCCTATCAATTTTTTTTTAAGATTTTATTTATTTATTTGACAGACAGAGATCACAAGTAGGCAGAGAGGCAGGCAGAAAGAGAGAGAGAAGGAAACAGGCTCCCCGCTGAGCAGAGAGGCTGATGCGGGGCTCCATCCCAGGACCCTGGGATCATGACCTGAGCCGGAGGCAGAGGCTTTAACCCACTGAGCCACCCAGGCGCCCCTATCAATTCTTATTCTATACCAATATTTGTGACTTAGATCAACAGAATTAAAACAACATTTTGCATACCCTTCACACGATGTGTGGGGAATTTTGAGGGAATAAGAATGCCTTTTTCAACCTGCTCTACTGCTGTTCTGTCTGAGAAGACAGGAACCTGTGAGGAAAGACTTAATGCTTTTCCTTTTTGTCCTTCCACAATTTCTCTTCTCATTTAAAAAGAAAGACATCGGGGAGTTTCTGGTAGCTCAGGTGGTAAAATGTCCAACTTCAGGCCAGGTCATGATCTCAGGGTCCCGGGATAGAGCCCTGAACATCGGCCTCCCCACTCAGTGGGAAGTCTGCTTGGCCCTCTCCCTGCTCATGCTCTCTCTCCCTCTCTCTAATAAATGAAACCTTAAAACAAAAAAAGGAGACATGAATCTAACCATCTCAAAACTTACAGTGCATTGTCTGTATCTTTCTAGCCCTTCTATACATAGGGCTAGATACAGAATCAAAATATAAGTTCCAAGTTTTATCATGATATGATATCTTTATCATCATATGATATCTTTATCATATCTTTAATGAAGTCACCAAAACTCATATCCTCCAAATCTTTAAGATGTGCATTTGCAATGTTTTTGTTATGTAATTGTTTTTAATCAAAGTTTATAATTTTATTGTTTTAATCAGTTTAATATTACAGTTGTGTACACAATTTTTTAAAGATAAAGACCATCAATTGGTGAAACTGAAAGGACAGGACAGAATGATAGCAGACTTTATAGGGAAGAAGACCAACTGTCATTATTTGAACCAAATGAAATCTTTGTATTTCTAAAAGGGGTGAAATCACCTTTGTCCTTCCAACAATATGTATATTATAACACACACTGAAATAGAGCATGATTTCTGGTGTTTTTTTTTTTTATGATGGCTCAAAAAGGAGAAAAATAAGGTTAAATGAAGTAAAATGCAAATAATTGTTGAATCTGGATAATTTACCGTACTATTCTCTTGAGTTTAGCATATATTTGAATATTTTTTTAACAAAATAAGTTGAAAATTTTAGGGTATCAATATCTATAGTACTACAGAAACCTATCATTTGTAATTAAATATGATAAAATTTTATATTCTAAACTAATGTGTAAGGGGCACATAGTTTTTCATAATTATCTTAAACAGCACACAAAATTTTTTTTAGATTTATAAAAAATTTTTTTAAGAATAGATGTCAATGACATGAAACTATGATATTTCTGATCCATTTAGATACCATACTCATAAAAAAAAGTTAATATGGTTGAAAATATTCTAGGGCTAATATATTTACTTATATATTAGTTAATTGATTGACATCCAGAGTTTTATTCCTGGAGTCTAAACTGTTTATCCACCATCTTTGAGACATATCCTACTGATTGTTTACATTATCATTTTATAGCAGAATATTTTTATTCTTGTTTTCAGTTTCCTAGTGCACTTAACATCATAAATTTCTTGCTTCCTACAATATGCTATACAATCATACTTAATAATTTTCAAGTGGAAATTGGGGTTATGGGTTATCAAGTTACTTGTAAAATATTCTTTCCTGTGGTAGGAAAATGGAATTTCAAATTTGGTATACATTGGACAAACTGCATAGTAAAATGCTTTACTTACAAGAGTTTGCTCTTAGATACATGTTGTTGAGTAGGTACCATGTATGAAATTACAACTAAATACTTTGTTGGCCAGCAGATGGCAAGACATAGGGCTAGATACAGAATCAAAATATAAGTTCCAAGTTTTATTACAATGAAATGCCATTTCTTGGGGAGCAAATGCAAGTAAAAATATTAAGAGTAAAATGGATTTTGTATTTGTAGTTAGGGTACAGCCACAAATCTTTCAATTAAATAGCTGTATTTAGTCATTTTAGTATCATGAAAGAAAAATTCAGTGAAAGATGTATATACCATTTTACATTGAAAATGTTTTTCTTGTACAATTTGAAAAGATTTATCACTTGAGAAGTATGCCAAATCTGGAATATGGAAGCTGGTGTGCTTTTTTCCTATCAAAGTAAAAAACCATGGGATAAAGCAGTTAAGAAGGGGAGGGTGGACTCATTAACATATTGACCTCACACTAGACTAGTAGTTTGACAGAATTAGTACTCAGGATTTGCATTTGTATAATTTGCTAAAAACAAAGTGTAAATCAAGCCTCAGAAACAGTAGGATCAGAAAATAAACAGATGTGTTGCAGTTTCTATAAGTCCTTTCTTCCCTAGGCTCAAAATCTACTCAAAGCTCAAATGGAGAGAGTCAAAGTTCACAAATGAGGTTATTAGAGTGTTCCAGAACTACCTAAGGAATGCTAAGACTTGGAAGGCCTGGCGGGCTTAAAACAAGCATGACACTATTTTCCATGAGTCTCTTGTCCTCAGAAACTACAGCTGAGTCTTGACTTAGATATCATTAAATCGGGTGGAAAAAAGACAATGAACAAAGAACATACCATTTCAATGGGGCTTATCTGTAAGTGAAGTAGGCTGTTTCTTTACAGTAAGAATTAGAGGGTTTTTAAAGGTCTCTCATCACAAAAAGACCTATTTTTCTACATACTCTAATTCCCCCACCCCCTTGCCCACATATCAGATATACTGAACTTATTGAAGTCTTGGTACATGTTATAATTTTTCTCTCTGAAATGCTGGTCCTTCCTTATCATCTACTATCTACCCTCTTATCCTTTAGTTGTTTTTGTTTTGTTTTGGTTTGGTTTTTTTGTCCCTAATTAATCTCTCTCTACTTTCAACTTCCCTTTCTTCACAAACAATAAAATATTGTCATGCTTTCTCCTTTCTAATGTTATACTTAATCATCTTCACACTCTTCCAGTGAAAGTAAGGGGTATCCCAAGGCAAATGCTTAAATGTATACTAATTTATAGTATGCTTTAATGTATACTAATTTCATCTTCAGCTATCCTCAAGGAAATGCTATTATTTGAATTGTCTTCTCTCAACTTTTCAAACATTTTCTCTATTGTTAATTCTTTTTTTAAAAATATTTTATTTATATACTTGATAGGCAGAGATCACAAGTAGGAAGAGAGGCAGGCAGAGAGAGAGAGGTAGAAGCAGGCACCCCGCTGAGCAGGGAGCCCAATTAGAGGCTCCATCCCAGGACCCTGAGATCATGACCTAAGCCAAAGGCAGAGGGTTAACCCACTGAGCCACTCAGGTGCCCCTGGTAATTCTTTCCAGCATATATAAATAAGGAAATCACTCCTGTCTACAAAACTCTTGACTGATCTCTATAGCCATTTAACTTTTAGCCTATGCTCTCTTACCTTCAAAGAGAAAATTTTTTTTTTTAAAATCTTCACTATTCTATTTCACATTCACTGAAATTATCTCTGTTAAACCTCAATAAAATTTATAATGTCTCAAGTTCCTGCATTGTGGATACACACCACAAAATATATAAGGGGTGAATACTATTTGGATTCATTTTTGAAGAGCCTAGAGATCTGTGTATAGTACATTTCCATTACCCAGATAACATTTCATTAAAGTTTTTTTGTACGTGTATATGTCTCCCATTAGACCTTTAGGTTTTAAAGAAACTACATTTTGATTTTATTTTTATCCTCAATTGTATAGTATGGTATTAATATTAGATAGGGATTTTCCTTTTATATATATTTTTTTCTTTTCTTTTGTCAACGAGTCACTTTGCTGTTCTTGCCTCATGATCATCCCAGGGCCCTATATGACCGGGTCCTTGCTCCTCTCCAACTTTACCTTAAAAGTTCTAGTTTCATGGCCAGCATTTTTTTTTTTTAAGATTTTATTTATTTGACAGAGAGAGAGAGCGATCACAAGCAGGCAGAGAGGAAGTCAGAGAGAGAGGGGGAAGCAGGCTCCCCACTGAGCAGAAAGCCTGATGCAGGGCTCAATCCCAGGACCCTGAGATCATAATCCGAGTTTAAGGCAGAGGCTTAACCCACTGAGCCACCAAGGCGCCACTCATGGCCAGCTTTATCCTATCTCAGAGCCTCTGCACTTACTCTTGCCTCTGTCTGCCTTCTCAAAGATCTTTGCTTGGCTAGTTTCTCATCACTTAGTCTCAGCTCCAATATTATTGTCTCCTCTCAGGGTCTCCCTATCTAAAGAACCACTTCTCCCCTCTTTGTCACATTATCCTATCTTTGTCTTCTTTATAGAAATTTACTGTCCCTGAATTTGTTATTTGTTTACTTGCCCCATAAAAGAGCCTCCTCTATTTTGTTCCCAGTATTTCCCCATGATGCTAAATGGCGCCTGGCATGTGAAAAGAGCTTGATGAATATTTGCTAAGGAGCTAGAGCTAGCAAGGTGGGATCTGAATCAGACTCTTTCTCCAAATCTGCCTTTCTCTCAAAACACTGCCTTCTTTGCTGTTAAAGATACAAAAGGAAAAGGGGGAAATTATTGCCACTCTCTAAGTCTTTTGGGGTCTGTACATGTTGCATTTTGGATCTTCCAGATGTTGACACCAAGATGGAATTAGATGTGCAAGGAATTTCCTCAGAGAAACATCCGGGGAAAATAAAGCCTACAGTGTGGTGATCTACCGAACAAAAAGCCTAAAGACATAGATGAAATCTTCATCTCCCACCCAGCTCAATAATTCCATTATTTAAGAGAGGGGGGGAAATAAAAAGGGGTCAAGAGCCCCCGAAGAGGTGACTGAGGAGTAAAGAGCAAGGGAAGTTGAAAGATTGTTCTAGTCCTTCAAACTTAAATGTACATCTTCCTTTTCTGTGATGCCTAGCACACTTTTATACCTCTATAACGAATGTTATCTGTGTATATTTCTAAAGCAGCTATAATGTACTAAAAAGAAGCAATAGATCATATCAATATTTGGATTCTCTAGAGTTTTTAGCACAACATTATAATGTAACCATATAGAAGTGTTGGGGGAAAAGAAGGATGAAAAGTGTCCACTTCTATCATTCATCTTGTTAATATTAAAACATCTAAAATAAAACATGAAGGTCTTTAGGCTGAAAAGGTACAGAAATTACATGAAAGGGACAGTGTATTGCATACTTTATGGAGTGTCTGCTTGTCTCCAATATATTCCTTAACTGGTCTCTCTAACCACTCCTGCAACTTACCAAAACAGTTTCCAAGAAGCCCTGTTTGTTCACAGTGACCATAACCAACAGTCACAATTGGCATGACCAGACAGGCACCTGGCTTATGCTTCTCCAATCC
Organism: Mustela putorius furo; assembly: GCF_011764305.1. NCBI lineage: Eukaryota > Metazoa > Chordata > Mammalia > Carnivora > Mustelidae > Mustela > Mustela putorius. Next base: position 29,226,659 of record NW_025421987.1, read on the forward strand.
AAAGCCTTCCTGGTTGAAGCACAACCAAGATAGAATCAAGCACTTTCATGTACCTGAGCCTATCGCATGTAAATTTGGAATTCATTAGCACCCAGATTCAGCCATATAGTTTACCAATAGAGGAGGTCAATCTATATAGATCTAGAAATCCAGAAATGAGTAGAGAAGTGTAGAGAGTATATTTCCAAGGGTCCTAATGACTTTTCAGTTTGCAAATTTCAGTTCTTCCTATAGACTGGCTGGATGTCTGACACTGAATTTCAAGATGTGTACCTAAACCATTAACATACTATTTCTTTTAAGCTTTCAAGTTAGTTTCTGATACTTATAACTAAAAAGATTTAATTCACCAAGATATTGAACAGACCTGCTAATGAGATAATTATTACACTGTGTACCACTATCTGGTGGTTTGGTCTGTATGTTTACATGTTATATTTAACTTTAACATTTTTCTAAGAATCTGAAATATTTCTCTAAGAACCAACAATTCAGGTTGGGTGTATGAAATGAAAAGGAATAGCTGGGAAAATTAAAGAAGTTTTGGTTTTGTTTTTTAACTCTTTATGGTAAAGTTTTTCATAAGGAAGACTGATAAGAAAACTAACAATTATAATCAAATTTATTACTTCATGAAATACTTTGCTAATTATATGCTGAAACTTACAGCTATTATTCCACTTCTTTATCAGTTTCAGTTAAAATATTAGTATTTAATTGAATGCTAAAATTGGATGTTTACCATAACTCTAGTTCTAAACATTGTCTAGCCCATCTAAGCAACCTTATAATCAATAATAGATACTGATTCATACTGTACCTTTAACTAGATAGAAACCCATTCACAGAACTAAAGGCTATATATAAGTAATAAAAGGCTGTACTGTTAACTGCTGAATGGCTTTTCTGGTTAAACAAACAAACAAAAACCTCACCTAATATAACACAGAAGAGCTGTTCAAAAAAATTAGAAGTAAACAAGTCATGCAAATAGTTCATCCAGTTATAGAAAAAGGTGAAATTTAGGTATTATTGAGGTAATGTTTGAGATGAGGCATTTGGCTGGATACTTCCAGAAACAAAATGAAACTGAATGATAGTATTCTTATAAACGGAATAGAAAATAAATTCTATTGAAAGATTTTGACCCAGAGATAACAATCTTGAAGGATATATGAATGCAGAAGAGGAAATGTTTTCAAGCCAGTATGATAGGAGAGACAGCCAGATCTCTTTTTCATTCTATAAAAAGGTTAGGATATTATTAAAATGGCAAAGTAAAAGACACCTATTTTGCTTTGTTTTGTTTTCGCTTTTTTTCATCTTTTTATCTTAACATTTCATTCCCCTATTCAAAACTCCTCTCTCGCCTTTCAATTTTTATTGTTCTTTTTTCTCTGGTTCTCTAGCACCTTTCTTTCAACAAAATTCTCTATTTTATTAGTGCAATTATTTCTAGCCAGTACTTAGAAAAACATTTGTCTAATTAATTTAATTCTTCCCATGATGTGGGGTACGAAGAATAAGAGTTTCTCCCTTCATTTGTTTCTTCAGCAATCAATTAATTTCTACCTTGTGCATCAAACTGTAAGTTACTAAGACTCAGACTTTTGTCCTCTAAGGAGATATTAGAGGCAGAAATGAAGGAGAGAACCTGCTCTGAACTGTTGATTATCTTTACAGATGTTTTTACATGTGAAATATACAAATTGGAACATGGTTAATTCTAGCTGGCCGTAGAGGTCAGAAAAGTTTTATTCTTAAAATTAAGGCAAGATGGACTGCCTGTATAGGAGGAGGAGGACTACATTCTAGGAAAAAGGAATATTTGATCATGCAAAATATTTTGGGGGTAACAAGCATTCCAAGAGTATTGGCAAATAATGCAATTGGTCATAGAATGAGTAATTATGAGTATGTGTCAAAAAATGATACTGGTGGGGCACCTGGGTGGCTCAGTGGGTTAAAGCCTCTGCTTTAAGCTCAGGTCATGATCCCAGGGTCCTGGGATCAAGCCCCACATTGGGCTCTCTGCTCAACAGGGAGCCTGCTTCCCCCTATCTCTCTGCCTGCATCTCTTCCTACTTGTGATCTCTCTCTGTCATGTTTCAGTTTTACACCATAAGCAGGGAAGCTATCAAAGATGTTTAAGTCCTGAAGCAGAAACATAGGGTGTTTACTGTAGAAGATCCTGACTAAACCTGGGGAGTCATTGAAATGATTTTTTGAGAAGTGTACTATTAAAAGATAATTATCCAAAAAAGTAAAATGACTCATACAAATACAAAAAATAACATGTTGAAGATTTCAAGTTATTAGAGAAATACTTGGATATTATAATTAGTTGAAAAACTGGTTATACAAATGCACAACAGCCAGATCATACATAATCATGGTAGTCTGATTCCGAACTTCTACAACAACCAGTCTAAGAAGCCAAATGGCAACCTCTGTCTGCCCAGAAGAGTCAGGATTTGTCAATGCCTACCCTACTTTTTACTTCTACTTCCAACTGATGACCAGTTGGAGAAAGCCAAATATACTCCCCACACTAATCATTTAAGGTGTCTCCCTCCCTTCTAGTAAGCCCACCTCCAGCTTCTGCATGCTAAATACTTGAAGTCTTTTCTTCTTTTCACTATAAAGCTTTCCCGCTCACATGCCTGCCTTTGAGTCTTTGCCAGTTGTAAACAATGGTGACTGACTCCCTTGATTTAATAAAATCTGAATAGTTTCTGTTTTAATTTGGGTGGCTTTGGTCTATCCCACAGTTTTCCTAGAGATTCCATCAAGAGAGGATCTGTACTGCCCATTGAGATGGAGTCTAGAATTTTACCAGGTACAGTTCTGACAGAAGCCTCTTGTGACTATTGCTCCTGGCTTGTTGGGTCAGTGTCATCGTGGACACTCAAACTGATGGTCAGTCACCTCTGAAAGCATTGACTGAAAGTATCTCCTGGTGAGTGGAAAACCAGAGATTACTCTCTCTATCAAAACCAAGCTCTTTGGACTAAATAATGAATATGGAACGAGAATCTTGTTTTGTTTTATTGGTGACCCACAACATAGTTTGTCCAAAGAGATGCTAGTCCAGTGAAAACCTCAAACTCAACAGGTTTATAGGACCTATACCTCTATTCTACCCTATGATTCTTGTTTTTATGACAGGCGATAATTTTAGACAACACAACAGAAAACAGAAACACAAAGGAGAGCAATAGTGGATAAAAGAAATGGTCTGGGAAAGGAGTAAGGTGGCAGAGGTGTAGGAGATCTAAATTTCTTCTGGTCCCAGGAATTCAGTTAGATAGTTATCAAACCATTCTGAGCACCTCCAAACTCAACAGGAGATTGAAGAGAAGAATAGCAGTAATTCTATGAACAGAAAAGTGACCACTTTCTGGAAGGTAGGACGTGTGGAGAAGTAAATCCAAGGCAATATACAGGAAGGCAGACTGCAGGGGAAGGGAGCTGGCTATTGGCAAGTGAGAGAGCAGTGGAGCACAAAATCAGAACTTTTAAAAGTCTCTCCACAGAGTGTTATTGTTCCAGTGGCTAAACACCATGTGGAACGCTTGCTGGGACAGTGTGGTCTCAGGACCTTTGGGGTCACAGAAAGACTGGGGCTTCCTAGGTGTGTCAGAGTTCCCAGGGATGGGAGTGGAGGAATGCTGGCTGCAAAGATGGAGCTGAGGAGTGGGTTCTCAGCTTGGGGTTGTCATAAACTGTGATCTGAGGCAAAGTTGAGCCACTACTCTTTGAGCAGAGATAAGCAGCGGATCTGGGGAGACTGCCTCACTTTCTGCACCAGGAGAAGCAGCACAGGAGTGTGCTGAGAATCTGCTGGGTTTGGAGACTCCAAAAAGGGCCATGTGCCAGAGATAGAAATGCTTGGTTACAGACCAGGTGAGAATGGAATGCAGCCGAAGACCAAGGAGACAGGTGTTATTGCTTTTCTCCAAGGGCTTACTGAAGCCCCCAAGCTCTCAGCTCCTCCAGAGATTAGGAAGCCACCATCTTTATTCTTGCCCTCCAAATCTGTAAGAAAAATGTTCAGGGAACAAAAGCCATGGAGAAAAAACTAAAGGAGCCTAGTTAGCCTGGCCCCAGGCAAGGGCAGTGACATTCTGCCTCAGGTAAAGATATTTGATAATCACTGCAATGGGCCCCTCCCCCAGAAGATCAGCAAGAACATTCAGCCAAGACCAAGTATACCAATCAGTGAGAACCGTAAAACACCAGGGGTAGGGGAATACAGCCCATAGGATTCATTGATTTTTTCCCATGATTCTTTAGTCTTTTGAAATTCAATTTTTAAAATTTTTGTTATTTTTTTCTTTTTCTATTTTCTTAATTATTCCTCTTTCCTATTTTTACCAACATCTTATCAATACCTCTTTAAAACTTTCTTCTCATTTTTAGAGCCATATTCTAGCCCCTCATTGTATTTATTTTTGTATACATAAAAATATTTCTTTGTTTAAAATTTTGGAGTACAGATTATTCTAACAGACCAAAATATACACTAAATATAGCATATGCCTTTATTCTAGACTCCAGTCTGATCACACTCTCTTTTAATTTTTTTTTTGCTTTTTTCAACCAAACTATTAATTCCTTTTTTGAAAACTCTTTAGATTTTCAATGCTACAGTCATATTCCATTCCTTCATCGTGTTTACCTTTATTTTTGTACATATTATTTAACCGACAAAAATACACACAAAAAAAACCAAGTGTGTGGCTCTGTTCTATTCACCAGACACACTGGCCCAGATGGACATCACAGATACAGTCAGAACATTCCATCCCAAAGCAACAGAATACACATTCTTCTCTAGTGCACATTCTCCAGAATATTCTCCAGAATAGATCACATCATGGGTCACAATTCAGGGCTCAACCAGTACCAAAAGTTTGGAATCATTCCCTGCATATTTTCAGATCACAATGCCTTACAACTGGAACTCAACCACAAGAGGAAAATTGGAAAGAAGCCAAATACATGGAGGCTGAAGAGCATCCTTCTAAAGAATTAATGGGTCAGCCATGAAATTAAAATTTAGAAAATTAATGTAAATAAATGAAAATGAAAACACAAGTGTTCAAAATCTGTGGGACACAACAAAAGTGGTCCTGAGAGGAATGTATATAGCAATGCAAGCCTTTCTAAAGAAACAAGAAAGTTCTCAAATACACAACCTAAACCTACACCTAAAGGAGCTCGAGAAAGAACAGCAAAGAAAGCCTAAACCCAGCAGGAGAAGAGAAATAGTAAAGATTAGAGCAGAAATCAATGAACTAGAAACCAAAAGAACCAATCAACAAAACTAGGGACTCATTCATTGAAAGGACAGATAAGACTGATAAACCCCTAGCCAGACTTATCAAAAAGAAAACAGAAGGAACCTGAATTAATAAAAATCATGAATAAAAAAGGAGAGATCACAACCAACACCAAAGAAATACAAACAATTATAAGAACATATTATGAGAAATATGCTAGCAAATTAGATGTATGAACTACCAAAACTGAACCAGGAAGAAATAGAAAATCTGAACAGACCCATAACTACTAAGGAGATGGAAGCAATCATCAAAAATCTCCCAAAAAACAAGAGCCCAGGGCCAGACAGCTTCCCAGGGGAATTCAACCAAACATTTAAAGAAGAATTAATTCCTATTCTCCTAAAACTGTTCACAGAAATAGAAACGGAAAGAAAACTTCCAAACTCATTTTATGAGGCCAGCATTAGTTTGATCCTAAAACAAAGACCCCATCAAAAATGAGAATTAGAGACCAATATTCTTGATGAACATGGATGCAAAAATTCTCACCAAAATACTAGCCAATAAGATCCAACAATACATTTAAAGGATTATTCACCACAAACAAGTGGGATTTATTCCTGAGCTGCAAAATTGGTTTAAGATCTGAAAATCAATCAATGTGATACAACACATCAATAAAAGAAGAGCAAGAACCATATGACCCTCTCAATAGATGCTGAAAAAACATTTGATGAAGAAAAGCATCCTTTCTTGATCAAAGCTCTTCACAGTGTAGAGATAGAGAATATATACCTCAATACCATCAAAGCCATCTATGAAAAACCCACAGTGAATATCATTCTCAGTGAGGAAAAACTGAGAGCTTTTTCCCCCAAAGTCAGGAACACAGCAGGGCTGTCCACTATCACCACTGCTATTCAACATAGTACTAGAAGTCCTAGCTTCAGCAATCAGACAACAAAAATAAATAAAAGGCATCAAAATTGACAAAGAAGAAGTCAAGCTCTCACTCTTTGCAGATGATATGATACTTTATGTGGAAAACCCAAATGAGTCCATCCCAAGACTGCTAGAACTCATGCAAGAATTCAGTAGAGTGTCAGGATATAAAATCAATGCACCATATACAGTTGCACCCAAACCATAAGGCACCTAGAAATAAATCTAGCTAAAGAAACAAAGATCTACTCAGAAAACCATGAAGTACTCATGAAAGAATTTGAGGAAGACACAAAGAAATGGGAAAACTTTCTATGCTCATGGATTGGAAGAACAAATATTGTGAAAATGTCTATGCTACCTAGAGTAATCTACACATTTAATGCAATCCCTATCAAAATACCATCAACTTTTTTTCAAAGAAATGAAACAAATAATTTTAAAATTTATATGAAACAAGAAAAGACTCTGAATAGCCAGAGGAATGTTGAAAAAGAAAACCAAAGTGGGAGGCATCACGATTCCAGACTTCAAGCTCTATTACAAAGCTGTAATCATCAAGACAGTATGGTACTGGTACAAAGACAGACATATAGATCAATGGAACAGAATAGAGAGTCTGTTGGGAAAATTGGACAACCACATGCAGAAAAATGAAACTGGACTATTTCCTTACACCACACATGAAAATAGACTCAAAATGGATGAAAGACCTCCATGTGAGACAGGAATCCATCAAATCCTTGAGGAGAAAACAGGCATCAACCTCTTCGACCTCAGCCACAGGAACTTCTTCCTAGAAACATCGCCAAAGACAAGGGAAGCAAGGGCAGAAATGAACTATTGGGACTTCATCAAGATCAAAAAAAAATCAAGAAAAAAAATGTATGGGAGAAGACAAACACTTGGAAGACATACAATGTCAAGACATACAATGGGAGAAGACATTTGCAAATGACATATCAAATAAAGGGGGATAAAGGGATAGTGTCCAAAATCTATAAAGAACTCATCAAACTCAACACCCAAAGAACAAATAATCCCATCAAGAAATGGGTAGAAGACATGAACAGACATTTCTGCAAAGGAGACATCCAAATGGGCAACAGACATATGAAAAAGTACTCAATATCACTTGGCATCAGGGAACTACAAGTCAAAACCATAGTGAAATACCACCTCATACCAGTCAGAATGGCTAAAATTAAAAAGTCAAGAAATAAGTGTTGGCGAGGATGCAGAGAGAGGGGAACCCTCCTAAATTGTTGGTGAGAATGCAAGCTAGTGCAGCTGCTGTGGAGAACAGTACAGATATTCCTCAAAAAGTTGAAAATAGAGCTACCCTAGGACCCAGCATTACTGAGTATTTACCCTAAAGATACAAATGGTCTGAAGGGTCATGTGCACCTGAATTTTTATATCAGCAATGTCCACCATAGCGAAATTATGGAAAGAGCCTAGATGCCCATCAATAGATAAATGGATCAAGAAAATGTGATATATATACATATATACATGTATTTATAATATATAATACTATGCAGTCATCAAAAAACGTGAAATCTTCCCATTTGCCACAATGTGGATGGAACTAGAGGGTATTACATTAAGCAAAATAAGCCAATCAGAAAAATACAATTATCATATGATCTCACTGATATGAGGAATTTGAGAAACAAGACAGAGGATCATGGGAGAAGAGGGGGCACATGAAAGAAGATGAAAGCAGAGAGGGAGACAAACCATAAGAGACTCTTAATCTCAGGATTAAGAAGAAACAGAGGATTGCTGGAGGTGAGGGGGGTGGGAGGGATGGGATGGCTGGATAAGGGACATTGGGGAGGCTATGTGCTATGGCTAGTGCTGTGAATTGTGAATTCATGAATCACCTGTATCCCTGAAACAAATAATCCTGGTAATTTAAAAAAATGGCCTGATTCCATCAACAATAGGAACAAATCACAAACAAATAGTAACCAATAACAAAAATGCATTGAACTGAGAATAAATAGTGAGGAACTCAATGCATAGTGGGATTCAGATCTGATGGTTCTGACTTACCACATTGACATAGACTAAACACTTCATTTTAGTGATTCTTCCTTCTATTCTTTTCAGTGTGCCTCTGAATCAGAACACTGAATACCCTTAGAAAGGTACAACAGAATACCTGGACAATCATACTCAAGGGTTTACTGAAGTCCATTCCTATTCTTCCCAAGTCTTCAATAAAAACTTAAAAAATAAATTTCTCTTTTCATTTGGTCTTGATACAATATCTAAGTGATCTCTAATTTGTTCAGAGAACAAGTAAACCTGTTAAAGGGTTCCATTTACTTGCTTTTGTATTAGCAGAAAGAGATAATATTCTAAGATACATTATAATTTTTCTAAAACACAATTCATTATGATGGTACAACTTATCCAAGGAATAAAAAACAAACTCTCTTGATAGACTAAAGACTCTATAAATCTGAAATGAAATCAGGTATACTTTTAGATTTAACATATTTATTGATAGTGAAGACAATGGGTAAAAATTTTTCTGAGATTATGACTCCTCTTTTTGGGCTAAGTTCTCACTAAAATATATCCTTTGAGAGCCCAACAAAAACAGGCTTTTGCAATAGAAGAAAAACCTTCAACAGCCTCTTTCCTAGGTGTTATTATTTGCACATGAGTGATCTGGACAAACATTAAGGTTTTAACTCAGCTTGATGGGAACCATCAAAACCTATTGCTGCTGATACAGTAAGACAAGGAAACAAAAGGTAAGTGGGTTGGAAAACAGGCTGTTATAGAAGACATAACACTTTATTTGTTCCAAGAAGACATAATCATCTTTGTAGAAAATCTAAGAGAACTGATCAAAAAGCTCCTATAACATATTAGTGATTATAAAAAAGCTTTAGGATACAAAGTTAATATACAAAAGTCAGTTGCTTCCAATATACCAGTAATGAACAAGTGATATTTGAAATGAAAAACATAATATAATTTACATTAGCACCCTCCCTGAATTAAATATTAGGTATCAATCTAAGGAAACATGTACAAGATCTATATAAGGAAAACTATAAAACTCTGATGAATGAAATCAAAGAAAAACTAAGTAAATGAGAAATATTAAATGGGCATGGATAGGAAGATTTAAGAATAAGATACCAGTTCTTCCCACCTTGATTGATGTAGATTTGATGCAATCCCAACAAAATTCTCAAACTTATTTAATGGATATCAATAAACTGATCCCAGAGTTTATATGGAAAGGAAAAAGACTCACCCATGCAATTTTGAAGAAGAACAAAGGTGGAGGAATGACGCTGCCCAAAGTAAAAACTTACTCTGAAGTTACGGTAATCAAGTCAGTGTTGTATTGGTGAAAGAATAGACAAACAGATCAATGAAACACAATAGAAAGCCCCGAAATACAGTCAACCGATCTTTGACAAAGAAGCAAAAACAATACAAGGGGAAAAAAATAGTATCTTCAATAAATAGAGCTGGGAAAACTGGATATCCACTGCAAAAAAAAAAAAAAGGAGAGAGAGAGAATCTAGGTACAGACCTTACATAATTCACACACAAAAAAAATTTTAGAATATATTATAGACATAAATTGAAATTCCAAACTGTAAAACCCCTGGAAGATAACCTAAGAAAAATCATATATAACCTTGGGTCACTTGAAAGAAGTTAACTAATTCAGGGAAAGTTATGTATGCAGATCTTTTTCACACAGGAATTATTCAATTCGCTCCCAATCCTGTACTGCAAGTTCTGGTTGACCTTTTTGTTGTTGTATAATCATGGTGATTATCTAATGAGAGCAGCTGTGAAGTATTTAAGAATGAATAGAATGCAACAGACCAACATCATTAGTGCTGATAAGGTCACTTCTGATGAGGTTCCAGAGCAAATTATCTCTGATGCCTTTTCTAGTCTCTGAGATTTTCTGGTTGAAGATCATAAAAAAGCTACTTAGGAAGATGTGTAGGAAGGCAACCTTACCCTTTGGCAATAAGTCTTTGCCAAAAGGCAATACTAGAAACTTAATATGCAAACAATGGCTGACCATATATGAAAATAGAAGCATCACTCATGACCAGTCTGGAAAGTCCAACCACAAAGTCTCAGACCAGTCAAGCCTTGGTCAATGACTGCTAACTTCCCTAAATTTTTTTTCTAAAGATTTTATTTATTTATTTGACAGAGATCACAAGTAGGCAGAGAGGCAGGCGGTGGAGGGTGGGGGGGAAGCAGGCTCCCCACAGAGCAGAGAGCCCGATGTGGGGCTCAATCCCAGGACTCTGGGATCATGACCTGAGCAGAAAGCAGAAGCTTAACCCAGTGAGCCACGCGGGTGCCCCTAACATCCCTAAATTTTGCCCCCATTTCTTATTCAGGGCCAACCTAAGGTCAAATATGCTATCCAAATCAATCTTAAAAGAAGCCGACATTTAAGTTAGCCCATGTCCAGTTTCCCCCTGCTAACAACCTCCATTAAAAGCATATCTGAAGGGGAGCCCTGCATCAGGCTCTCTGCTCAGTGGGGAGCCTACTTCCTCCTCTATCTCTCTGCCTGCTTCTCTGCCTACTTGTGATCTCTGTCAAATAAATAAATAAAATATTTTAAAAAATATTTTTAAAAAAAGCATATCTGAAGTCCTCAGGAGGAGCAAGATGGCAGAGAAGTAGGAGACCTGTTTTAACTGGCTCTCTAAAGTGAGATAATAGGTGCCTCGTTAGCGCAGTAGGTAGGGCGTCAGTCTCATAAAGTGAGATAATTATCTACCAGAACACTCGGAACACCCATGATATCAGCCTGAGCTCTAGGATTATACACTTCTGGATCTCTATAGGGGCAGAAGATGCCAGTCCAGAGGTAAAGCATACTGGGAAAGATCAGACTGATATCGGAGGATAAACAGAAGTGGGAGGGAGCCACCAGAAGTAACCCATTGGAAAGCAATACCCCAATACAAGAGCATCCTGTGATTGGGGACCAGCATTATCTTGGAGCCTGGCTAAAAGTACTCAAAATGAGCAAAAGATAAGACACAACTGGTGGAATCAGGCAGGCACAGGCATGGGCCTAAACCTAAAGACACAGGACGGCCACCTCCAGTTACCACCCATGCCAGAAAGAGTGTGGCTGAACCCCAAGGGTTGTGTGGCTTGCATTGTGACCATTCCTGCCCCTGCATGAGGGAGTCTGATGACAGCACTGCCAAGCTCCCTAGAACTTTGGTGCACTGTGTGACCAGAGACTGATCCACTCCCCTGCTGGCCCTGAGAAAGCTCTGTCCTGGAGCTAGCCAGCGGTCTCTAGGATGGGCCGAGGGTCTGGACTCTCCCAGCCTCAGTGCAATGACCTGAGCTTACAACCACTGTGTGACCAGAGACTGATCCACTCCCCTGCTGGCCCTGAGAAAGCTCTGTCCTGGAGCTAGCCAGCGGTCTCTAGGATGGGCCGAGGGTCTGGACTCTCCCAGCCTCAGTGCAATGACCTGAGCTTACAACCGAGGTCTGTAGTCCAGGCAAAGGCAATCACCAGAACTGGGCTCCCTGGACCAATATGGCTCACAGTTTTGGTATGGCAGGTGTGTGTGTGTGTGTGTGTGTGCGTGTGTGCAGAGACAAGCAGACACTTAAGGTGACCCCTGAGATGGTGGCTGGAGATGTGCTCTGCCTGTGGGAAGTTGCACAGCTCAGCAGAACTTGCAGAGGAGGGTCTGTGTACTCTGCACCATACATAGGGAGCAGACTGAGGCTTCTCTCTGAGACGGAGGTCTGGGTGCATTTTAATTTCCTCTAATCCTCCAAAAAGCCACAAAAAGCTGCAAAAGAAAGAACAAGGGGGAAAAAAAAGCACCTTCAGCGAACAAAAGACTGAAAAACCACAGAGCCTGAGAAAAACCTCAGTTTCCACAGAGCCCAGCACCTTGATAGGGAGAAGGAGGACTCAATCCAGTCAAGACTGATTGAAAAACAATGAAGCAGCCCCTCCCCTAGAAAGACAGACAAAAGAACAAGAGGACATCCACCACAGGATCCCCATAAACCTTTAAAATCCTAATATCAGGGTAAAACAATATATTAAGCACCCCATATTGCCCTAAACCTGTATATTTCATAGATACAACTTTTATTTTTAATTCATTCTTACTATTCTTGTTCTGTTTAATTTTTTTTAACCTACTTACCATTCATTACAATTAGAGGTTTAATACAATATAGCCCATAATAACCTTTTAACTTGAACTTTTTTCATACATAAACCTGTTTTTCTTTTCTCTTTTTTAAATATACATATAGATATAAGCTTCAAGATAATCCTCTTTCCCTAATCAATACTACCCCTATATATGAACCAGTTTTAATCTCCTTTATCTCTGGAAAGTTGAGTCCTTTAACAAAGATATCAAGATACACCCAGGAAGAATTAAAATAACCTTCCTCACCCACACTGAGCATATATAACCACCCTCCCGTCTTTTTCTTCTGTCAGTGTTTCTGTGTATTTGTTTTTGGTCTGGTATATAAATCTTATACTTGGGGGTTCATTTTGCCTGGGTTCTTTCTTTTTCTTGTCATTTACTTTTGTTAGTATTTTTGTTTGTCTTTTTATTTTTTTTTTTTGTATACCTTATAAATCTTACCTTTGAGGCCCATTATGGTTGGGTCTTCACACTCTCTCTCACTCTCTCTCTTTTTTTTTTTTTTTTTTTTGTCTCTCTCTTCCTCTCTCTCTTTCTTTCTTTTTTTTTTTTTTCTTTCTTTTTTTCTGGTGACTTCTGATTGCTCAGAATCTTCCAGGGTACACCTTTCTTGGATCATGGCTATATATTCAGCTACATATCCCTTCAACCACCTCTCACCAAAATGACTAGGAAGAGGAATGCCCAACAGAAAAAAAATCCAGAGACCGTGGTATTGGATATGATATTGAATAGCATATATATGCTATTGGATATGGACATAAACAATGTGTCAGAAAGAGAATTCAGGGTAACAGTTATCCAAGCAATGGCTAGGTTGGAGAAAGCCATTAATTACAACATGGAATCAATGAGGGCAGAAGTGAGAGTCACTCAGGAAGAAGTTAAAAATGCTATCAGTGAGATCCAATCTAATCTAAACTCTCTAACAGCTAGGGTAACCAAGGCAGAAGATATAATTAGTGATCTAGAGGATAAACTGATAGAGAAAAATGATCAGGAGAAGGCCTAGAACAAACATCTTAGAAGCCATGAAAACAGAATTAGGGAAGTAAATGACACCATGAAACATTCCAATGTCAGAATTATTGGGATCCCTGAGGGGGAGGAAAAAGAAAGAAGACTAGAAGATATAGTTGAACAAATTCTCTATGAAAATTTTCCCAGTCTGGGGAATGGAACAACTGTTCATGTCCTATAGGCAGAAAGATCACCCCCCCAAGATCATAGAACCTAGAAATACCTTGACACACCTGATTGTGGCACTGTTGAATCATAATTTAAGAGAAAAGCTCTTGAGGGGAGCTAAGGGGAAGGGATTCCTTACAAAGAGAGGGAGTCCATTAGAACAAGGTCAGACCTGTCCACAGACAAGCCAGAAAGGGCTGGCAAGACATATTCAAGGCATTGAATGAGAAGAACATACATCCAGGAATACTTTATCCAAAAAGGCTGACATTCAAAATGGATGGAGAGATAAAGAGCTTCCATGACCGGCAAGGTTTAAAAGAGTATGTGACCACCAAGCCAGCATTGAAGAAATATAAAGGGGGATTCTATACATGAAGAGAGAATCCAAGAGTGTCATAGAACAGAAATGTATAGATAATCTATAAAAACAAGAACTTCACAGCCAACATGATGTCAATAAAAACATATCTTTCAATAATCATTCTCAATGTGAAAGGACTAAATGCTCCCATAAAATGGCACAGGTTGCAGGTTGGATAAAATGATAGGACCCGTCTATGTGTTGTCTACAAGGGACCCATTTTGAACCTAAGGATATGTCCAGAATCAAAGTGAAGGATGGAGAAGCATCTTTCATGCCAATGGACCTCACAAGAAAGCTGGGGTAGCGATTCTCATATCAGATAAATTAGATTTGAAACTAAAGACTGTAGTCAGAGATAAAGAAGGGCACTACATCATTCTTAAAAGGCTCTATCTACCAAAAAGATCTAACAATTGTAACTATTTATGCCCCCAATACAGGGGCAGCCAACTACATGAGAGAACTGTTAATCAAGATAAAGAGTCATATTGATATGAGTAGGGGGATCTTAACACACCACTCTCAGTAACAGACAGATCATCCAAGCAGAAAATCAATAAAAACAAGAGCATTGAATGACACATTTGACCAGATGGTCCTCATAGAAATATACAGAACATTCCACTCTAAAACAACAGAATACTCATTCTTCTCGAGTGCACATGGAACATTCTCCAGAATAGACCATATACTGGGTCACAAATCAGGGCTCAACCAATACCAAAAGATTGAGATTATTCCCTGCATATTCTCAGACTATGATGTTTTGAAACTGGAACTCAACCACAAGAAAAAGTTTGGATGGAATTCAAACACTTGGAAGCTAAAGACCACATTGGTTAAGAATGTTTGGATCAACCAGGAAATTAAAGAAGTTACTTCATGGAAACCAATGAGAATGAAGACACTTCATTCCAAAACCTATGGGGTACAACAAAGTCGATCCTGAGGCATTAATACATAGCCATCTAAGCCTCTCTCAAAAAATCTGAAAAATCCAGAATACACCAGCTCTCTTTACACCTTAAAGAGCTGGAGAATCAATAACAAATTAAGCCAACTCCACACATAAGAAGGGAAATAATCAAGATTAGAGCAAAGATCAATGAGATACAAACTAGGGATATAGTAGAACACATCAATGAAACTAGAAGCTGGTTTTTTGAAAGAATCAGTAAGATCGAGAAGCCATTGGCCAAACTAATCCAAAAGGAAAGAGAGAGGACCCAAATTAATAAAATTATGAGTGAAAAAGTAGAGATCACAACTAACACCAAGGAAATAGAAACAATCATCAGAAAGTATTATCAACAGTTATATGCTAATAAGTTAAGCAACCTAGACAAAAGGAATGCATTCCTGGAAACCTATAAACTTCCAAAACTGAATCAGGGAAAAATTGACAACATGAATAGACCAATATTTAGTAACTAGATTGAAGCAGTGATGAAAAACCTCCCAAAAAACAAGAGCCCAGGATCTGATGGACTCCCTGGAGAATTCTACTAAATATTCAAAGATGAAATAATACCTATGCTTCTGAAGCTCTTTCAAAAAATAGAAATAGAAGGAAAAGTTCCAGATTCTTTCTCTGAAGCCAGCATTACCCTGATCCCCAAACCAGGAAAAGACACCACCAAAAAGGAGAATTTCAGACCAATATCCCTGATGAATATGATGCTAAGATTCTCAACAAGATCCTAACAAATAGGATCCAACTGCACATTAAAAAGATTATCCACCATGACCAGGTGGGATTCATCCTTGTGTTTCAAGGATGGTTCAGCATTCGGAAATCACTCAATGTGTTAGAACAAATCAGTAAGAGAAGAGAGAAGAACCACATGGTCCTCTCAGTTGATACAGAAAAAGCATTTGACAAGGTACAGCATCCATTCCTGATTAAAACATTTCAAAGTATAGGGATAGAGGGAACATTCCTCAACTTCATAAAATCTATCTATAAAAAACCCACAATGAATATTATCCTCAATGGAGAAAAGATGACAGCCTTCACTTTGAGATCAGGAACACGACAAGGATGCCCAGTTTCACCACTCTTATTCAACATAGTATTAGAAGTCCTAGCAACAGCAATAAGACAACAAAAAGAAATAAAAGCTATCCAAATTGGCAATGAAGAAGTCAAACTCTCTTTGCAGATGACATCATACTTTATATGGAAAACCCAAAAGACTAGTCCCCCAAACTACTAGAACTCATACAGTAATTCAGTAATGTGGCAGGATACAAAATCAATGCACAGAAATCAGTTGCTTTTTTACATACTAACAATGAAAATATAGAAAGGGAAATTAGAGAATTGATTCCATTTACTATAACTCCAGGAACCATAGGATACCTGGGACGAAACCTAACCAAAGAAATAAAGGATCTATATTTGAGAAACTATAGAACACTCATGAAAGAAATTGAAGAAGACACAAAAAGATGGAATGCCATTCCTTGCTCATGGATCTGAAGAATAAACATTGTTAAAATGTCTATACTGCCTAGAGCAATCTATGCTTTCAATGCAATCCCGAACAAAATTCCACTGGCATTTTTGAAAGAGCTACAACAAACAATCCTAAAATTTGTATGGAACCAGAAGAGACCCTACATTGCTAAGGAAATGTTGAAAAATAAAAGCAAAACTGGGGGCATCGTATTTCCTGATTTCAAGCTTTCCTACAAATCTGTGATCACCAAGACAGTAAAGTACTGGCACAAAAACAGACACATAGACCAGTGGAACAGAGTAGAGAGCCCAGATATGGACTCTCAACTCTATGGTCAAATAATCTTTGACAAAGCTGGAAAAAATATACAGTGGGAAAAAGACAGTCCTTTCAATAAATGGTGCTGAGAAAATTGGACAGCTACATGTAGAAGAATGGAACTCTACCATTCTCTTACACCATACACAAAGATAAACTCTAAATGGATAAAAGTCCTCAACGTGAGGCAGGAATCTATCAAAATCCTAAAGAAGAACATAGGCAGTAACCTCTTTGACATCAACCACAGCAATTTCTTTCAAGATATGTCTCCAAAGTCAAAGGAAACAAAGGCGAATATAAACTTCTAGGACTTCATCTGAAGATCAAAAGCTTCTGCACATAAAAAAAAAAAAAAAAAAAAAAAAAAAAAAAGTCAACAAAACAAAGAGGCAACCCATGGAATGGGAGAAGATATTCACAATGATACTACAGACAAACGACTGATATCCAAGATCTATAAAGAACTCCTCAAACTCAACACACACAAAACAGATAATTGTGTCAAAAAATGGGCAGAAGACATGAACAGACACTTCTCCAAAGAAGACATACAAAGGGCTAACAGGCGGAGAAAAAAATGTTCATCATCATTAGCCATCAGGGAGATTCAAATCAAAACCTCATTGAGATGCCACCTTACACCAGTTAGAATGGCCAAAATTAACAAGACAATAAACAACAAGTGTTGGAGAGGTTGTGGAGAAAGGGGAACCCTCTTATACTATTGGTGGGAATGCAAGTTGGTGCGGCCACTTTGGAAAACAGTGTGGAGATTCCTTAGGATATTAAAAATATAGCTTCCTTATGACCCTGCAATTGCACTACCAGGTATTTACAGATGTAACGAAAAGAAGGGCTACCTGTGCCCCAATGTCCATAGCAGCAATGGCCACAGTTGCCAAACTGTGGAAGGAACCAAGATGCCCTTCATTGGACAAATGGATAAAGAAGATATGGCCCATATATACAATGGAGTATCATCTCTCCATCAGAAAGGATAAATACCCAAATTTTGTATCAACACGGACAGGACTGGAGGAGATTATGCTGGGAGAAATAAGTCAAACAGAGAGTCAAGTATCATATGGTTTCACTTACTTGTGGAGTACAAGGAATAACATGGAGACATTGGGAGATGGAGAGGAGAAATGAGTTGGGGGAATTCAGAGAGGGAGACAAACCATGAGAGACTATGGACTCTGAGAAACAAACTGGGGGTTTTGGAGGAGAGAGGGGTGGGGGATTGGGCGAGCCTGGTGGTGGGTAATATGGAGGGCACATATTGCATATGGAGCACTGGGTGTGGTACATAAACAATGAATTTTGGAACACTGAAAAGAAATAAAATAAAATAAAATGGGAAAGGAGCCCTCTATTTATTTTTATTTATTTTTATTTTTTATTTTTTATAAACATATATTTTTATCCCCAGGGGTAGGAGCCCTCTATTTAAATAATTAAAATCGTTTTAATCATTTAAATAGTATACACATTTATTTTTTAAAATAAACATTTTGAGGGGCACCTGGTTGGCTGAGTGGGTTAAAGCCTCTGCCTTCAGTTCAGGTTGTGATCTCAGGGTCCTGGTATTGAGCCCCACATGGGGCTCCCTGATCAGCAGGGAACCTGCCTCCTCCTCTCTCTCTGCCTGCCTCTCTGCCTACGTGATTTCTCTCTGTTAAATAAATAAATAAAATTTTAAAAAATATACTTTTTGATGTTAATTTACGTATAAGAAAATGCATTCATTTAAAAAAAATTAAAAAGTGTATCTGAAGTCATTCCTTTTTTTCACTACAAAGCTTCCTAAATCCCCTACTTGCCTTTTAATCTGCCAAAAGCAAGTCATGGAGGCTGCCTACAATGATACAGCAAACTTTAAATAAATAATCTCATTTTTTTTTCTCATTTGGGGGTCTTCATTGCTATATAATCTAAAAAAGAACCTCTGAAATGTACACATTTATACATTAAGAATATTAAAATAAATGTGGGCATAAAGCCCAACTTATTTTTTCCCTCCTAGGATCACAGAGGGAGATTGGGGGAGATGGAGGGAAGTCAATAAACTTTTACAGGATAGGATATGATTTGCACATATATAAATAAGTATCATTTTGCTTTACTGTTCCCTTATATTTGCAGGCTTGTAAATAGTTTTCATGAAGGGAGAAATGCCACTAAGATAATGACCTGATTAATCTTGACTTTGCTCCCCCGCACAAGAAAAACAACCAACAGCTATTCAAGAATAATACACTGCTGAGAAAATCCTAGAACATGAGGTGAGGCTGAAGCACCCATCGCACCCCAGCCCTACACAAGAGAGACCAAGACAGACTATATTAGAAGGGTAAGAAAAGCAGCTATATTTGACCACATTGTTCCCTCTACCATGCCAGCCTAGCACTATGAGAGGTTCCAGGGCAAAGAGCCCCCCAGCATTGTAGGTTGCTTTGTAGGAGACCCTACTTTGATTTCTTATCACAGGGATTGCGGGAGAATCTGCAAGGCTCAAACACTTGGAATTTGGCTGTATCTGAGAAAGAAGAGAGGCTTTAAATGATCAGCACATAAATCTTGGCAGGCCAAGTACTTGCAGTACCCAAGCACTAATCCCAACTGGAGCTTTTGCTTATCTGCAGAACCATCTCAGGGTGTATTCTATCCAGGGAACTCAGTGGGATATAGATCTGCCATATTTCCCCGTCTGAATAGAGAACCTAAGCAGAGGACATAGGAAGCTTCATAGCCCATTCAACACTGCTCCATACAGTGGTTTCCATCATCTGCAAAACAAAACCAGTGGCCTCACCTAGCCAGGGAATTCAGTGTGCACTTAGATCTGATTCAGTTCTCCAAAAAATGAGCTATATACAGACCCAAGGTCCTGTCCTGATGTCTGACAGGGCAGGGAAGCAAATTCATAGGCCCAGCTCCTACTGAATATAGTACCCAGTTCCAACCATCTAATAAACCTAACTAAAGAATACATATAACCACAGAGCCCATCATATAGCCTCAGATGGGTAGGGAACCAAGCCAACAGTTCTATCCAACTGTTCATAACCAATGGCACAACACCATCCATCCCTAGTCTTTAGAGCTCAAACTATTGGCTTGTCAAAAAAAGATTCAACCTACTCAAGGACATTACCAGCAGATACACCCAGAAACCTAAAATGAGCTGATTTGTGAGAAACTGTCATTGCCAAAGCAAACCTGTGAAGACTGGAAGAGGGGCTCAACTGCTCAAATGAATAGATATCAATAAAAGGAATCAAAGATCATGAAAAGATCATGTACCTTTGATAATACCAGTGACACTAATGAGCTCTAATAACTGACCCTAAAAATATGGAGATCTATGGCTGTCAGACAAAAATTTCAGATTAGGGTGCCTGGGTGGCTCAGCAGGTTAGGCCACTGCCTTCAACTCAGGTCATGATCTCGGGGTCCTGAGATCGAGTCCTGCATTGGGCTCTCTGCTCAGCAGGGAGCCTGCTTTCCTCTCTCTCTCTCTCTCTGCCTGCCTCTCTATCTACTTGTGATTTCTCTCTGTCAAATAAATAAATAAATAATCCTTAAAAAAATTCAGAATAATCCACTGAAGGACATTTATGAGCTACAAGAAAACACAGACAATTAAAATTGGGAAAACAATAACAAAATGAGAAATTCAACAAGTAAATAACAACCATCAGAAACCAAAATCCTAGAGTTGAGAATATAATAACAGAACTAAATAATTCAACAAAGAGTTTCAAAAGTAGAATTAACCATGGAAAAGAAAGAACCAGCAGCCTGGAGGATAGGATATTAGAAATTGCTTAGCCAAAGGAGGTAAATAAATAATGAAGAAAACCTATGGGAATTATGGGACACAATAAAAAAAGACAATATTAACATTATATAAATTTCAGGAGAGAAAGAGGAAGTGACAGACAATATGTTTAAAGCAGTAACAGCTGAAAGAAGGGGATCAAGATGGCAGAGTAGATGCTGAAAAACTGAGCTCACTTCCCACTAATAAACCAAAACTACAACTACATATACCATAATTCTGAGAATGACTTATGTATTAGCAGAATAGCTCTTCCACAACTAAAGAAAAAATTTCCTCTTGGTTTGGACATTGGTTTGGACAGGAGAGGCAGAGATGGGGTCTAGTTGGGACCCACACCCTCAGTGCACCGCAGAAACCCAAGAGTGGGAGAGATATAAGAACTGTGGAAGTCTTCCCTGAAGAGACAAATTAAAGCCCTATATTGAAAACTTTAGCCTCTGGCACCTGCATTGGAAAAACAAGCCCATATAATGTCTAGTTTTAAAAAATAGCAGGGAATAAATCTGGAAGAGGCAGAGGGCTATAGAAAACTGAGAATCTATTTTTAAGGGACTCAAACACAAAGTCATTTGCTTTGAGATCCTGCACAGAGGCAGTAGTTTGAAAATCATGACATTTATTGACTAATTTTAGGGCATGTGCTGAAGCAGCAGGAATCTGTAGGAATTTCCTCTTGGAAAGGAAAAAACGGTGAGTCCCATTTTTTTTTTTTAACCTTCCTTCTATACAGCTATCATCTTTCATATTCTCCATCTATCATGTTAGCACCCTTATCTTGGCTCAGATTCCCCTGCAGGCCCATTCTCACCAACATATTCACCCTATCAAGTGCCTCTCCAGAGCTGTTCTCATCCCACCACACTGAGTAAGCAGCCTCAACAACCCTCAAAATGATTCCCCCATGAAAAAGTGGTATCTCTGACCACCAGCAGCAGTCTGGTTATGCCTCACAATAAGCTGCGTCAGGGTCAACCTCCACCCACCAGTGTACCCACAGCACTTGTAACCCAGACAAAATAGTGAAGTGCACACAGCCCACAAAGGGTTCACCCCTTGGAGTACCTGGTTCTGGTGATAAGAGGGTTTTTATTATACCTCTGGACCTCTCAGAACATTTTCTACATAAGGCCATTCCTTCATGACCAACAGACATAGCTAATATACTTAATACATAGAAACAAATGCAGAGAGTCAGGAGACCCAAGAATATGTTCCAAAAGAAAGACAAAACCTCAGAAGAAAAAGGTAAATGAAATGCTGAAAAAGAATCTACTCTATAAAGAGTTCAATATAATGGTTATAAAGATCTCACCAAATTCGGGACCACAATGGATGAACACTGAGAATTTCAAACAGGAGTTGAAGAATATAATAACTAAAGTAGAAAATATACTAAAGGGAATCAATAGCAAATGAAATGATGCAAAAGAATGGAATAATGATCTGGAAGGCAGTGTAGTAGAAATCAAACTGAACAGTAAAATGAAAAAAAGAACTTCAAGAATGGAAATAGCTTGAAGGACCTCTGATACATCAAGTGGTAACATTCTTGTTTTAGTGATCCCAAAAGGAGACAGAGGAGGGGGCATAAAACTGATTTGAAGCTGAAAACATCTCTAACCTAGGGAAAGAAACAAACATCCATGCTCAGGAAACAGAAATTCCCAGACAAGATGAACCCACAGATGTCCACACCAAGATACATTTTAATTAAAATGTCAAAAAATAAAGAGAGATAATTTTTATAAGATTTGATTCATTTATTTGATAGAGATCACAAGCAGGCAGAGAGGCAGGCAGAGAGAGAGAGGAGGAAGCAGGCTCCCCGCTGAGCAGAGAGCCCAATGTGGGACTTGATCCCAGGACTCTGGGATCATGACCTGAACTGAAGGCAGATGCTTAATGACTGAGCCACCCAGGTGCCCCAAGAGAGATAATTTTAAAAGAGACGAGAGAAAAACAACTATTTATATACAAGGGAAACTCTGTAAAGCTATTAGCTAATTTTTCAATGGAAGCTTTGCAGGCCAGAAGAGAATGGGATGATATATTAAAAGTGCTTGGGATACCAAGGTGGCTCAGTTGGTTAAGCATCTGCCTTTGGCTCAGGTCATGATCATAGTCCTGGGATCGAGTCCCACATTGGGCTTCCTGCTCAGTGGGGAGCTTGCTTCTCCCACCCCCCTCTGTCTGCTGCTTCCCCTGCTTGTGCTCTCTCTCTCTCTCTCTTTCTCTCACACAAATAAATAAATAAAACATTTTTAAAAAGTGCTAAGAGAGAAAAAGTATACAACAAAGAATATGTTACCTGGTAAAGTATAAATTAGTATAAAGTTATAAATATATATGCACCAACACAAAAGGACCTAAATATTTAAAGCAAATATTAATGTAATAAGGGGAGAAATTGACAATAATACAATAACAGTAGATGAGTTTTGAACCTGAATGGTATCAGTGGATAGAATATCTAGATATAAAAATCAATAATAAACAATGGCTTTAATTGACACATTAGAAAAGATGGACTTAATAGATATATATAGAAAATTCCATCCTAAAAAAAGCACAAACACTCTTTTTTTCCAGTGCACATCAAAAAGTTTTTCTAGGCTAAAATATATGTCCCCCCAAAAAAGTCTTAATAATTTAAGAAGATTGAAATATGAAACATCACCTCTGACCACAACGGTATGAAACTAGAAATCAATTGCAAGAAAAACTGGAAAAAAAAAACATGTAGATGCTAAACAACATGCTGTTAAACAGCTTATGGATCAATAAATAAATTAAAGCAAAATTAAAATTTACCTCATTACAAGTGAATATGGAAACAGTATGTTTCAAAACTTACGGAATGCTCCAAAACCAGTTCTGAAAGAGAAATACATAGCAATGCAGACCAACCACAAAAGAAACAAGAAAATCTCAAATAACCTAAACTTCCATCTGAAATTAGACTAAAAAAAGAGGAAAAAACAAAACCCAAAGTTAGCAGAAGGAAGGAAATAATAAAGATCAGAGTGGAAATAAAATGGAGACTAAAAAAGAAAGAAAATTTCAATTATTCTAACAGCTGTTTCTTTGAAAAAATTAACAAAATTGATAAAACTTTAGCTAAATTCATCAAGAAAAAAAAAGAGGTGGGGGGCAAATAAAGTCTGAAATGAAAGAAGAGAAATTAGAACCAATATCACAGAAATGCAAAGGATTCTAAAGGACTACAATATTTAAAAGACAACAATTTGGACAACCTAGAAGGAATGGATAATTCCTAGAAACATACAGTCTTCTAAGACTGAATCAGGAAGATATGAACAGACTAATTACTAGTAACAAAATTAAATCAGTAATTAAAAGAACAAATAAACACACAAACTCCCAAACAAACAGAAGTTCAGGATCCGATAGCTTCACAGGTTAATTCTTTCAAACTCCAGTCATTTAAAGAAGAGTTAATATCTATTCTCAATCTATTCTAAAAATTAGAAGAGACATGAAAGCTTCCAAATTCATTCAACAAAGCCAGTATTAATTACCCTGATACACAAAGTAGAGATATCCCCCCCAAAAAAAAGAAAAGAAAAAATGAATTATAGGTCAATATCCCTGATGAACATCAATGAATCAACCCTCAACAAAATACTAGAAAACTGAAATCATTCATACATTGAAAGAATCATATGCCACAATTAAGTGGATTTTATTTAAGGATGTAAGGATAGTTCATTATCTACAAATCAATTAACAGAATACAACATATTAACAAAATGAAGGATAAAAATCATATGATCATCTCAATAGATGCTGAAAAAACACGTGACAAAAATTCAACATCCATTCCTGATTTTACAAAAAAGCTCTCAGCAATTGGGTATAGAGGAAATATATCTCAACATAGTGCAGCTATGTGTGACAAACTCAGACCTAATATCATACTCCATGGTGAAAAACTGAAATCCTTTCCTCTAAGATTAGGGACAAGATGAAGATGCCCACTCTCAACACTTTTATTTAACATAGTACTGGAAGTACTAGCAGAGCAATCAGAAAAGAAAAAGAAATAAAAACATCCAAATTGGTAAGAAGGAAGTAAAACTTATTATTTGTAGATGATATGATACTATATACGGAAAGCTGCAAAGAGTCCATCAAAAACCTATTAGAACTAATAAATGAATTCAGTAAATTTACAGGATACAAAATAAAAAGAAATCTGTTGTGTTTCTATACATTAATAATCATCAGAAAGAGAAATTAAAACAACCCTATTTACAATGCATCAAAAAGAAAAGAAAATACCAAGGAATAAATTCAACCAAGAGATGAAAGCCCTAGACTCTAAAAACTATAAAATTTTGATGAAAGAAATTAGAGAAGATACAAATAAATGAAAATGTATATCATGCTCATGGATTAAAGAATTAATAATGTTAAAAATGCCCATACTATCCAAAGCAATTTACAGATTCAGTGTACTCCTTATAAAAATACAAAATTTTTCTAATAAATAAAAAAAAATAATCTTAAAATTTGTATGGAACTATGACAGACTTGGATAGCCAAAGCAACCTTAAGAAAGAAGAACAATGTTGGATATACCATACTTCCAGATTTTAAACCATATTACAAAGCTATAATAATCAAAATTGTGCAGTATTAGCATAAAAAGAGACACATAGATTGATGAAACAAAATGAAGTACCAAGAAATAAACCCACTTATATGTTCAATTAATGTATGAAAAAGGAGGCAGAAATATAAATGGGGAAAGAATAGTCATTCAAAAATTGGTTTTGGGAAAATTGGACAATCATATCCAAAAGAATGAAACTAGATCTCATTCTTATACCTTATACAAAAACAAACTCAAAATAGATTAAAGACTTAAATGTAATACCTGAAAGCATAAAAATTCTAAAAGAAAACCAAAGCAATTAACTCTTTGATGTTGTGATACTTTTTTCTTTTTTTTGTTTTTTTTTTTTTTTAGTCTTTGGTCTGTCTCCTTAGGCAGGGCAACAAAAGCAAAAAATTAAACACATGCAACTATATCAAACTAAAAAATCCATTACACAGTGAAGGAAATCAACAAAATGAAAATGAACTGTACAAAATGGGAGAAGATATTGGCAAATGATATATCCCATAAGAGGTTAATATAAAAAATATGTAAAGAACTCATACGACTCAACAGACACACACAAATCCAATTTAAAAATAGAACTGAATAAATATTTTTTCCAAAGAAGACATTAATATGACCAAAAGCACATGAAAAGATGTTCAATATCATTAATGATCAGGAAAATGCAAATCAAAACCATAATGACCTATGACCTCACACCTGTCAGAATGGCTTGGTAAGAAATAAGTGTTGGTGAGGATATGAAGTAAAGGGACATCTCATGCAATATTCATGGGAATGTGAAATGGTGCAATCACTATAGAAAACATTATGGAGGTGCCAGAAGAAATTAAAAATTAAACTACCATTTAATCCAGGAATTCCATATCTAGGTGTTTATCTGAAGAAAAAGAAAGCATTAATTTGAAAAGATATACACACTCATATATTTATTCCAGCACTGTTTATAATAGCCAAGATATGGTTATTCATATTAATATATATTTAATATACATATATATTTAATTTATAATCAAATATTATATATAATATATTTAATAATATATAGTATATATTAAATATATAAATATATGTATTTAATATAAATATGTATTTTATATATAACATTTATATATGTTTAATATATATACTTACTATATATATAGATATATATATATATCTGTATATATGAATTTTATGTATTATAAGTGAAAATGGAATCTTGCCATTGTGTCAGAGGGGAGGACCCAGAGGGTATTATGCTGAGTGAGATAAGTCAGACAGAGTATAGTAAATACCATATGATCTCACTTATATGTGGAATCTGAAAAAAAAAACAAAGCAATTGAACAATATAAAACAGAAATACACTCATAAATATAAGGAACAAACTGGTGTTTGCCAGAGTGGAAGAGTGTGGGGTAATGGATGAGATAGCTGAAGAGGACTAAAAAGCACAGATTTCCAGTATAAAATAAGTACATTATAGGAATGAAAGCTACAGCATAGGGAGTATAGTCAATAATACTAATAACTTTATATAATTACTGATTTAACTATACCTATAATGGTGATTATTTCAGAATGTGAACATTGAATCACTATGTTGCACACCCAAAACTAATATAGTATTATATATCAAATTTAATTTAACAATAAGTAAGTAAATAAACCAAGCAAGTAAGCATGGCTGAAAACTTCTAGAACATGGAAAGAGAAGTAGACATCAATAAGGAACACCAAGATACCCTATAATTGTCTAAATTAATTAAAAAAAGAAAGAATTTTAAGACCAACAGCAGATTTCTCAACAGTAACTTTTCAGTCCAGGAGAGAATGGGATGACATATTTAAAAATAGAAAGTGGGGCACCTGGGTGGCTCAGTGGGTTAAAGCCTCTGCCTTCAGCTCAGGTCATGATCCCAGGGTCCTGGCATTGAGCCCCACATTGGGCCCTTTGCTCAGTAGGGAGCCTGCTTTCTCTTCTCTCTCCCTGCCTGCCTCTCTGCCTACTTGTGATCTCTGTCTATCAAATAAAAAAAAAAAATAGAAACTTGTCAACCAAAACTGGTGTCCCTGGAGAAGTTATTTTTCAGAAATGAAGAAAAAATAGTCTCTCAAACAAAATCTGAAGGAGTTCATTACCACCAATAGCATAAGAAATGCTAGAGGGAGTTACTTGAGTTGAAGTAAGAGAATGCTAATTAACATTATAGTAACATAAAAAAAGTAGCATAAATCTGTTATTGTAAATATATAATCATAGTTAGACCCTGTAATATCATAATAGAGGTAGCTAATTCACTTAAAACCCTCATTTAAAAGTTAAAAAAAAGGAACATGGTAAAAATAGCCATAACTACAATATGTTATTAGTTATGCAATATATATATTTTAAATTATGTATGTTATAACAGCAATAATCTAAAGTATGAAGGGAAGTGAAAGTGCAAAGCTTATGATTTCTATTGAAATTAATCTGTTATTTGCTTAAAATTGGATATTATAAGTTTAAGATATTTTATGCAAGGCTCATTACAACCTCAAGGGAAAATCCTGTAGTAATTACACAAAAGAACATGATAAAAAATCAAAATCATACTGATATCAAAAGACATCAAAATAATATAGAAAAGGCAACAGGCTAAGAAATAAGGAGGAATGGATCTGCAAAACTGGAAAGCAATTAACAGTCTTTATGTATTAATAATTAAACATAAATAGCTTAAATTCTTCTATTAAAAGACCTGAAATGGCTGAATTGATTAAAAAAAAAAAAAAAAAGCAACAATACGCAGCCTAAAAGAGATTCAGTTTAGCCTTGAAGACAGACTGACTGAGAGTAATGGGATGGAAAAATACATTTTAAGCAAATGGTAGCCAAATAGAAAAGTAGGAATAACTATATTTATATCAGAAGAAATATACTTTAAAATAAAAATTATAAAAAGAGACAAAAAGGTTATTATATAATAATAAAGAGGTCAACACATTAAGAGATACAATTGTAAATATTTATGTACCCAACATTGAGGCACCTAAATATATAAAGCAAAAACTAACTGATCTAAAGGGAGAAATAAGCAGTAGTACAATAATAGTTGGAGACTTTGATATCCCATTCTCAACAATAGATAGATCATCTAGACAATCAATCAATAAAAAGCATATTTGAATTCTATAGACAAAGGACCTAATAGACATAAATAGAACATTCTACACAACAGCAGAAAATTATTTTTCTCATATGCACACGAAACAATTGTTAGACTGTATTTTAGGCTACAAAAGTAGTCTTATAAATTTAGTAAGATTGATATCATACCAAATATCTTCTCTGATCACAATGGCAGGAAACTACAAATCAGTAAGATGGACGGACGATAACTAAAAAATTCACAAACACATGGATATTAAGCAACTTTCACAAACAACCAATGTATTAAAGAAGAACCACAATTAGAGTTGTTTTTTGAAATGATAAACAAAATTGACAAACCTTAGATAGATTAACCAAGGAGAAAAAGGACCTAAATCAATAAAAATATGAATTAGAAAGAAGATACTAAAACTGACAACACAGAAATTCAAAGGGTCATAAGAGACTACTCTGAACAATTGTACACCAACAAACTGGGCAACTTAAAATAAATGGAAAAATTCTTAGAAACTTACAATTTATGAAGACTGAGAAAGAGAAAATCTTAATAGACCAATTACTGGCAAGAAGATTGAATCAGTAATCAAAAAATTTCCCAGCAAAGAAAAGCATACAACCAGAGGGCTTCACCAGTGAGTTTTGGCAAAAATTTAAAGAATTAACACCAATGTTTCTCAAACTCTTCCAAAGAGTTAAACAGAAAGGAACTCTGAAACTCGTTTTAACAAGGCCAACATATACCAACACCAGAAAGAGACATTAGTAGAAAACTACAATATCTTTTATATATATGGATGTGATATTCTCAATAAAATATTAGCAAAGTGAGTTCACCAGCACATTAACAAGATCACTCACCATGATCTAGTGAGACCAGCAGCAGATTTCTAGTGAGATTTATTCCTAAGATGCAAGCATGATTCAACATATGCAAATCAATGTGATATACCACATTGATACAAAAAAAAAAGAATCATATGATCATCTCAGTAGTTGCAGAAAAAGCATTTGACAAAGTTCAACATCTATTCATTAAAAATAAAAGCCTTTACAAATTAGGCATAGAAGGAACATACCTTAACATAATAAAGTCCATATATGACAAGCCCATAGCTGATATCACTCTCAAAAGTGAAAGTTTGAAATCTTTTATTTTAGGACTAGGGATAAGACAAAGGTGTCCATTCTCATCATCCATATTCAACATACCACTGTCTATCTAGACTATCTAGATACCACAAGTCCTATCTAGACTAATCAGACAAGGAAAAAAAAAACAGGTTATCAGAATTACAAAGAAAGAATTAAATTGTCTCTATTTGCAGACGACATTTTTACATATAGAAAATCCTAAAGATTCAACCAAAAAATTTAGATGTACTCAATGAACTCAATAATGTTCCAGGATACAAAATTAAAACACAGAGGGCACCTGGGTGGCTTAGTTGGTTAAGCATCTGCCTTCAGCTCAAATCATGATCCCAGGATCCTGGAATTGAGTCTCACATCTGGCTCCCTACTCTGCGTGGAATCTGCTTCTCCCTCTGCCTCTGTCTCACATGAATAAATAAATAAGAAAAATCCAAAATTAAGTAGCATTTTAACAAAAATGAATTTTCTGAGGAATAAAGAAATTAATCCCATTTGCATTTACAAGTGCATTGAAAACAATTAAATACATAGATGTAAATTTATAGAGATAAAAGATCTCTACTGAAAACTATAAGACACTGGTGAAGGAAACTGAATAAGATACAATCAAATGGATGAGGTGCCTGGGTTGCTTAGTTAGCCATTTGACTCGATTTTGGCTCAGGTCATGCTCTTAGTTAATGTCCTGAGATTGAGCTCCACATTGGACTGGTATCCTGCATAAGATTCTCTCTCCTTGGGCGCCTGGGTGGCTCAGTGGGTAAAGCCGCTGCCTTCGGCTCAGGTCATGATCTCAGGGTCCTGGGATCGAGTCCCGCATCGGGCTCTCTGCTCAGCAGGGAGCCTGCTTCCTTCTCTCTCTCTCTGCCTGCCTCTCAGTGTACTTGTAATTTCTCTCTGTCAAATAAATAAATAAAATCTTTAAAAAAAAAAAAAAAGATTCTCTCTCCTTCCCTCTCCCTTTGCCCTTCCTCCTGCTCTCTCTCTCTCTAAAATAAATACTTAAATCTTAAAAAAAAAAAGATTAAGTACTAGAGATGTAATATACACATGAGGACTACAGTTAACCCTGCTGTATGAGATGCAAGAAAAATATTGAGACATGATAGGGAGAATTTTTTTTTCCTTTTTTTTTAACTGTATGAAACAATGGATGTTAATGAACCTATGATAATCATTACACAATATATATAAATCAAACCATCATGCTATATGCCTTAAACTTATACAACAATTATGCCAATTATTTCTCAATAAATGTGGAAGATATAGCTTCTATGAGATTGTGTTCAGACAATCCTGAGGCATATCCTCCAATACCTAAACAATGCATAGTTTTCCAGTATAGAAAAACTTTTTCCCACGTATACTTTAGTTAAACATGAGTTTTGAAGCTTCAGCACAGCAAAGTAAACAGTCAACAAAACAAAGAGGCAGCCCAAGGAATGGGAGAAGATATTTGCAAATGACAGTACAGCCAAAAGGTTGATAGGATCTATAAAGAACTTCTCAAACTCAACACACCCAAAACAGATAATCATATCAACAAATGGGCAGAAGATATGAACAGAAACTTCTCCAATTAAAACATACAAATGGCTATCAGACACATGAAAAGATGTCCATCATCACTAGCCATTCAGGGAGATTCAAATTAAAACCACATGAGATACCACCTTACACCAGTTAGAATGGCCAAAATTAGCAAGACAGGAAACAACATGTATTGGAGAGGATGTGGAGAAAGGGGAACCCTCTTACACTGTTGATGGGAATGCAAGTTGATGTAGCCAATTTGGAGAACAATGTGGAGATTCCTTAAGAAATTAAAAATAGAGCTTCCCTATGACCCTGCATTTGCACCACTGGGTATTTACCCCAAAGATACAGATGTAGTGAAAAGAAGGGCCATCTGTACCCCAATGTTTATAGCAGTAATGGCCATGGTCGCCAAACTGTGGAAAGAACCAATATGCCCTCAATGGACGAATGGATAATGAAGATGTTGTCCATATACACTATGGAGTATTATGCCTCCATCAGAGAGGATGCATACCCAACTTTTGTATCAACATGGCCGGAAGAGATCATGATTTGTTGATTATTGTATGATTATTATCAACTGGAAGAGATTATGCTGAGTGAAATAAGTCAAGCAGAGAGAGTTAATTATCATATGGTTTCACTTATTTGTGGAGCATAACAAATAGCATGGAGGACATGGGGAGATGGAGAGGAGCAGGGAGTTGAGGGAAATTGGAAGGGGAGGTGAACCATGAGAGACTATGGACTCTGAAAAACAACCCGAGGGTTTTGAAGGGGCAGGGGGTGGGAAGTTTGGAGAACCAGGTGGTGGGTATTAAGGCAGGCATGTATTGCATGGGGCACTGGGTGTGGTGCAAAAACAATGAATACTGTTACGCTGAATAGAAATTAAAAACAAACAAACAAACAACAACATGAGTTTTGTGTAGAAAAAACTAATTGAGTGACCAAAGTTCCTAAGAATTCCTCAGCACAATTAGCACATTGTTTTGGTGAATCCTAACTTTTATTTCTTTATATCTCAAGCTCTCAAGGTCACTGCATACCCAGCAGACACAAAGATTGCCTATTTTCCCCCTCCCTGAATGTTCCCTATTACCACCAAAGACATTGCTAATTCAATCCAAATTGAAATCTGTCATATATTTTATGAAGCAAGATACATTTTACCAATTTTATTTTATTTTATTCTATTCTATTCTATTTTTCAGAAAATGGAACTGAGACACAAAGAGCTAGTGTGGGTAATCTGATATGGGGTATAGGTATGACTAGACACCTATCAGAGACCTTCAAGTTATGCTTTCTTTACCTTGAAATATGCAATTGCATTTATGTCCATGATCCCCTCTCAAGAATAATATCTTACTAAATATAATTATGGCAAAATTTAGAAGGATTTGAAGTAGAAACCAAAGCAAATAACATTCCTGGATGAAAAAAAAAAACACAACTAACATAGGTTTGAAGAAATGTGTCTAATATTAGCAAGTACTTATTTCTTATTTGGCAATGGGTATTGCATTATAATTTGAGTATTGAATGAATGCTTGGTCATGGTAAGTCATCCTCCTGTTCTCCCTTAGTTTACAGGTTTGTATGTCTATTCATTAGGGTTTTATGTTATTACTTATTTGTATAATCATCTGATCACATATTTTTTAATCTCCAATTCTCCATTAAGGATGCATAATTAGGGAGAGAGATTTAGTTTTCAGAATCTGACTAGTACCATTGACTAATACAATATTTATTCTTTCCTTTTGAGGTATCATCTTTTGGGTACCATCTCTTACTCACGGCATTGGAGAAATACTCTATCTCTAATCACAATAGGTGACTGGCACTTAGGTGACTACCAGCCCAGCAGGTTACTGAGCATCTTTCATTCTTGCCCACTGCCTCCCTTGTGAATTCCTACTTTTATGAAAATAAGAGCTTGTCTCACATTTTTTTTTTTTGAGAGACAGTATACATTATGGCTTACTCTCCCACTCCAAATGTCATGTTGTAGTGGTGAAGTTATTAGAATCATTTTTTTCTTCCAAATATACACACATGAGAGGTCATTAACAGTTTCATGAAGAACTTTACTGCAGGCTGATCCTCATTAAGGATAATTTTGCAGGACTCATTGCTTGACATAATTTAGTGTTGGATAAGCAGAGCTGGGGTTCATTTCTCCACAGTCATATGTTTTAACCATCATCACAATTATATATAATGCATATTTATTCACATATTTATTAAGTATTATTATAACTACTAGTTGTAATGTTTTCAATGGGCACTGGGAAGGATACAAAAGTATATAAAATATTTTAAAATGAACTTATAATAAAATAATGGTGATATGTCTGGAAATTGCTATTAAAGGCAGCATGCTTTACTGTATAAGAGTACTGTTACCAGTCAGTACTCTAGGGTTCCAGGGAGATTTCATGCCTTTATCTTTCACATGGTTTGGGTTGACCTTTGAGGGATGAGTGAGATTTTGAGAGTCAGAGACAATATCATAAGTAGACATGTATAATTAGTCAAAGCTGGTGAAGCTTAAAAGATGTTAAGAGAAACGGAAGTCACTCATTTAATTGTAGGGTAGGTTATATCTAGGAGGTTAGGATAGTATATTTCTAAAACCAGAGAAAGGAAGAAAGGGAGGAACTTCAGTAACTCTATTGAGAATTTATAGTTTTTAACATAAGCAGTAGGGTGTCACTGAAACAGTAAATGCAAGGAATTGGTATACTGTGTATAACTATTTTAGAAGGGTTGATCTGTTGGCATTGGGTAAGACAGACTGTGAAGGGCTGGCATAAGAATACAGCAAGGGAGTCCAAAGGGGGAGATGACTGCTTGTATGTAAAATAAGGTAAAAAGTGAAAGACTGATTTGGATGAACATATGTTTTGTTTGTTTGTTTTTTATTTTATTATGTTATGTTAGTCAACTCCAAATAGTATAGCATTAGTTTTTGATGTAGTGGTCCATGATTCATTGTTTTGGTTTTAGATGTCAGGAGGAAGTATGGCAGAATTAGAAAAGTCATGGAAAAGTATGCATGGAAAGGAAAAAAATAATTTAGGACTTGCTGAAATTCAGTATCCTAGGACATCTATACCAATGTGTGTAACTAGAAATATAATTAAATTCTAAGTGGTAGGAAGGGTTAATAATAAAGATTTGGAAATCTTCAATATATAACTTAACATTGAATTTATGAGACCACATTAAATTATTTAGTAACATACATTTATGCACATTTATGAACACATTTTCTTCTAAGCTCCAAAACCAACTCTGCACATTAAAATAATACCTCATTCATTTGAACTACTCAAATAAGAATTTGTGATAATTTGAAAGCAGCTATGCCATCTGTGAAAAACAGAACTTGCCAAGTAAATCCACAGGGTAATCAAATTTGTAGATTGGGGAAGGAATAGTAAACTACTCAGGAGAACAAATTGTTTTCAAATATTTAAATGTGTTAGAGGAAAGCAGTCATTAAAAAAAAAGGAAGAATCACATATCTTATTTAATAGACTGCAAACTTTCAGAAGTCAAGAAAAACATTTTATATGTAGATCTGACATATGATTGAAATACCTTGAGTATTATAAAATATTTGTTCACTGAAAAAGTAACGGTCTACACTATTTCAAGTATTCCTTCCAATGCACACAGTAGATCAACAGCAAACCTGCAGAGGCTATCAGACATGTGACAGAGCACTGATATAACACTTAACATATATGTGACTTTGAAAAAATAAACTTTTAAGCGTAATTATCATAATAGCTATTTCATAGGTTTATAATGAAGGATAAATAAAATGATTTATATAAATAAAGTAATGGAAATATAGTTTATTTTCAGTAAATCTAAGAAGAAAACAATTCAATTTGATAATGTATATTACTAGAAAATCTCTGTTCCTTCCACTCTAGACTCATTCTTCTCCTAAAAAGGATGTAGATAGCTGTGTGTTGACTGGGTTAAAATAATACTGAGTGGTTTACACTGTCATTCAGTGGTACTTCCACTATTCTGAAAAACAAAGTTGGCATCCACACATGGGTAAATTTTAGTAGGCTTTGTCTTTTCCATGAGAGTCTGGAGAACAAAGCTTTAGAGGTATCTCTGCTTTGGGATCTGTCCTTCCATAAGGATACCTGGGGTAAAATTCTAGGAGAGTTCCATTCCAGCTATGGGACAGTAGGCCAGGGCCAGGGGGAGGTTGGAGAGGGGCACATTTTATATCTTTCTTTACCTATGTTGTTCATGAGCTGGCTTTCTAAAGGTTGGTATACTCTTCCTGGACTGGTCTTGTGTGCCACCAAAACTGTGGTAATTTAGTTGACTATTACGGACTGAGGGAAAAATTTTTTGAAAGAGGCTGCTCTACCATTTTCAATTCCTTTGAATTGACTCTAGTCTGAGTAAAAGCAGTCTTCCTATGGGTCCAGTCAAGACGTAAGAGAGAATATACAGCATTTGTGGCCAGACTTCATAGTAGAATTAAAGGTAGGGGAAATGGAGAAATTAACATGACTTCACTAAACTAGAAATTTGAGTTATTTTATCTCTTCCAATCTTTATTATATATTCATATAGTCATTGGTTCCCTTTGCAATAAGGTACTTTGTTAGTTTAGTTTCTGTAATGATATGTATACAAAACCAGATAAACTATCTATAATAAGAATTCATAATTTATCTATAATACTGTGTGTTTCATAAATATTTATTGAGTATATTCTTTCTGTAAGTCAATATGTTAAGAATTCTGAAGCAAGACAAAAGGAATTTGATATGTATTGCCTTTATGAAATTTTCAGTATTAAAATGAAAGATAGTCACATAAATAATACAGTAAGATGAGGGTAAATAGTATTTTAAAATTTGAGAAAGATGATGACATTAACATAAAAATAGGTACCATAGCTCCTTGAAATACAAGGTGAAGAATTCAGTATAGACACAAGTTTGAGATGAAAGTAACATAAATTGGTAGAGATATTTAATAATCAGTTGGAAATGAAATTGTATGAAAGATCAGTGTTAGAGCAGAGCAAGCTATGGAGTTTATAACCCCAAAGTAAACAAATTCATGAGTGTTAAATGTAAATGAAGACTTTTTCTTGGATAGGAGAGTAATATACTTTTTAAACAGGCTCTCATATGATTCTTTGGCAATTCATTCCTTGAGAAATTATTGAGCATCCAATATGTGTCATGTTATGTGAGATATTGTAGTGAACAAAATCATCTACAATCCTGGCCACAAAGAGCTAGCAGTCTAATAAATGACACAAAAATGAGCAAATGAAAAAAATATGTATATTATATAGAGATAAGTTTGAAGAAAATAAAGCAATGTAATAAGGCAGGGAGCACTTGGGATTAGGAAGGATTTCTAATTTGTATAGAAAGTTGCTGAGAAAATTACAAAGCTTGAAGAATATGGAATATGTGAATATCTAGAGAGAACATTTCCAGAAGAGGGAATAGGGCATGTAAATTCCCTAAGGTGGAAACATGTTTGGAATATTTCTGTTTAAAAAAATACCAACGAGGTCAACGCAACTGAAATGCAGTCATCAAGGGTGAGAGGAGTGAATGCGTACAGAAATTAATTTGGGAGTGAGGGGGATATATTAAATAGAAATATATTGTAAGAATGTTGACTCTTTCTGTAAATGATAAGTGTGTGAGATGTCATTTTGAGCAGAAGGGTAAGTATGATCTAATTATAGTTCTACTGTGTGTACAGTGGATACAAGGAGACAAAAGACAATGCCAGGAGAGGAGATAAAAGTTGGTGGTTTTTTTTTTTTTTTTTCTGAATTTAGTCTTGTAAGTTTCCCTTTCCTCAATAAAACATATTCCTTAACCCATGTTGTGTGACATGGACTTCTACTCTCCACACAATGAAAGGATATGGTATATTTTTTTGAAAAATGCTATAGTATTCTCTTCTCTGAATCCATATTTCTTTGAAATGTAATTTTTCAGGTTCCCATAAAGATGCAGAAATTTTTTTTGACTCTCATTCTGGGCTTATTATAACCAGCAGAATGTGGGGAAAGTGACATTGTGCCACCTTTGGTGATACAAGAAGCTTGGCAAACTTTGGCTTTTTATTTAAGTATCTTGTGTAGATGAGGCTATTCTGGATATGCCAACAATTTACCATCTTACTAGAGAAGCATGAATGAGCCAATAAAAATTAGCAAAAATTCCCAGATGACTGTAGGCTTATGATAAAAACAAATGTTCTTTTATGTCACTATGTTTTGGTCTGTTCTGTTACACAGCAGTATATAATCCTTATAGAGAACATATAGAAAATACCTTTGAGCTTTCCATAAAGGTATAAAGAGAAATAGAGAAGCAGTTGAAGGGAGATATGGGACCAAGATGGTATTTTTTTTAAAAACCTTAAAATAAATTAAAATTTACTTTATATACTATTGTAAAGTGAAAGGCAAAAATAATTTGGAATATAAAGTAATTAGAATATAAATTCCTTAATGACAGGAATTTTTGAGGTTTCTTCCTTTCACAATTTCTATCTTCAGTGTTTAAAATAGTATCTGGCATACAGGATAAGGGAACATAAAAGTATATCTCTGTATGAATGATCCAATAATGTTTTAAATTCTGTATATCAAATATCAAACTATTAAGATTATCCATAAGAATTTGTCCTTCTCAAATATGTACTCATTAGTTTCATTTTCATCTTTTATTTATTTAACAAATATATATTTGTTAAGTGAGTTGTAAATGCCAGATGCCTAGTTAAGTGCTGAGAATACAGCACAGATCCTAAGAAACAAGGCCCATTCCTTCCTAAACTTGCTTTCTTACCATAGAAGAGAAATAAGAGTAGAAAAAAAACCCAGAAATATTTAATTAGCTACAATTGTGAGAAATAATATTAATAGTAGTTAGTATTTAACATGAGTATTTAAAAATAAATATTATTATTCTTCAGTTGCATCAACTAGAAATTTAAGAAAATCTTCTATTCCTCTTCTATCATCTCCTATACTCAATGATAAAATCAATTTAGATTATAAAGTATCTCTTTTTTTAAATATTTTATTTATTTAGATTATAAACTATTTCTTAAATGTCCATTTTCATTGCTTTTATCAGGGGCCAGGACTTAATACCTGTTTCTTGAACTATTTCAAAAGCTTTCCAATCATCTTTCTTCACCTACATTTCTCTTATGTGTATCAAGTCTGTCCTGTGCTAGAATCCCCAAGATATAAAGTTTCTCTGTATGGTCGTTCAACATCTAGCCCCAAATTAATTTTACAAACTCTTCTTTTTTTTTTCATTTTATAATTTTTTATTTTTTATAAACATTTATTTTTATCCCCAGGGGTACAGGTCTGTGAATCACCAGGTTTACACACTTCACAGCACTCACCAAAGCACATACTCTTTTTAAATGCATTCCTTTACCTCTAACTTAACTTGATTCATAAATTCATTTTCAATACAGTCCCTCATTTTCAAACTTAAATGGATTTAGAATACTCATTATTCAGAAAATAATACATAATTTACATGATCTATGCCTTTGTTAAGGGTGGTTCCTCTTCCTCAAAACTGATAATCTTTCTTTTAACTACTAAAATTGTCTGCATTCTTTAATAGGCTAATATAATTCCATCATTTCCATGTTATTCATATTGACCTTATTATTTATAATTGTTAATTGTTTTCTGATCTTATTTTTAATTCTTGACTATAAAATGTGCCATGCTTCACTTTGCATTGTATTTTAATATTTCCAAATGCATTTCAACCTCTATATTGTGTAATTACATGGCAAAAATTACACTTTAATCATATTTAATATCCTATTCTGGTCCACTGTACTCACTAGATGTTCAATACCTAGTTCCAAATTTATTGATTTTCAAATGCCACATCAATTGTAATTTCTTAGCTAGCAATCAATTGTCATAACCCAGAAATTTTTAAGTATTCATA
The DNA here is from genome assembly GCF_011764305.1 of Mustela putorius furo. Lineage (NCBI taxonomy): Eukaryota > Metazoa > Chordata > Mammalia > Carnivora > Mustelidae > Mustela > Mustela putorius. The sequence goes on from NW_025421987.1 coordinate 29,265,794, forward strand.
AATAGTATAAGACCATTTAAAAATATGAGCTAATTGCAGTTGTTATTAATAAGGGCAAGGACTCTAAGTGATACAATCTACAGAAGACAACTTTGAGTACAAAGAAGGTTAGTTGATGCGTTAGTTGATGGGAAGCGGGCCATTGAGGTGTGGGAATGGCAAATGGAGAATACCTGTACTATTTCAAAGCATCAGAAATTACAGCAATATTTCTAAATCTTTTCCCACTGTTGAAAAGCATAATTGATCTCATTTAAGTATATACTCATATCTATACAGTATTTTCCATGTTTTTGAAATTTTCAGCAGTAATTATCTCTTAGATAAAAGGAGACCCCATATTTCCTTGTAATGGTTAAAAGTGGGGGGTGGGGATGAGAAATCTAAGCCATTTTCTTTGGAAGATGAATGGAAACAAAAAGCAGTAATGCAAAAGATGGACACTTTAAACTAGGCAATGTTACTTTGCTGTATTTGTGATTGTAATTTATAATCACTTAATATGCAAAGATTATCATTTGTCTGATTAATATTACTCCTACCTCAAAGGCTGTTTTTGCATCTGCAGCAGGACAGCTGAATGTGGACAGAAAAAAACACTGTACTGTTTTGACTTTTTATTTGATTTTAAATTTAAGACAGTTCATCTTTATTTATTTTTCTTTCTTTCTTTCTTTCTTTATTTATTTGTCAGAGAGAGAGAGTGAGAGCGAGCACAAGCAGACAGAGTGGAAGGCAGAGTCAGAGGGAGAAGCAGGCTCCCCACGGAGCAAGGAGCCTGATGTGGGATTCCATCCCAGGATGCTGGGATCATGACCTGAGCCGAAGGCAGCTGCTTAACCAACTGAGCCACCCAGGTGTCCCAAGACAGTTCATCTTTAATACTGCTGTGCAATCCTGCCACATTTATCCCCCAAGTCTTTTGACTCATCTCTCCCCATCTAAAATTTGACTGTTTCCAGGCTAGGTCCTGGTATCTGTTCTCTTCTTTACTTATACATGACCCTTTATATATCATTCCATCTTGCACCTTTAAATTTCTTTTGTTTTTGCTGATATGCATATTTTCATATCCACTTGAAACCTGTTTTCTGACCTACTGACTTCTATATAACTACCTATTCAACATCTTGATCTGTATGTCTATTAAACATCTCACATCCAGCATGTCCAAACATGTTTCTCCAACCCTATTTCTTCTCTAATCACCTCTACACTGTGAACAAACTCATTCCAGTTGATCAGATCAAAAATACTTTTTAAAATTAGATCCTGTATCAGCAAATCTGTTAGCTCTACTTTCAAAATATAAACATAATCAACCTGTCTCATGTCACTGGCATTGATTGTTACCATCATGGTCCTAGTCAATGTCTACTCTTTCCTAAAAATATTCCTATTACTCCAAGTGATTGAAACAATTATAAATGTATTGTATCTCAGCTCCAAATCAATCCTTTGGTACCTAATCTGTGATAATACACTGGATCTTTTAGGCATTACTCCTTTATAATGAGCAAGGTATTAATCTCTGTCAGTAGAGGATGTTGGTTGGAGGGACATATCACAGAAGAAAAGGACTCCCACCACCACCATTCCCTTGTTTTATGTTTTTGCAAAATACTACTGTCACATGCTCTGCCAGTGGTGTGGGGATATAAAGACATTTGGTGGTGCTGTTCCCAGCCATGTGCCCTGTATACATCTTACTGTGTTGACCACCTTCCTGCTGCCCTTCCAATACAGAGACTTCATGTTCCAGGCTTCACCCATGACTGCTCTCAGACTCCCCCTGCATGCCTGACCATCAGCCTTAGCTTGTTTGTGCCCGGCTTTAGCTTGCTTACCCAGTGACTGTGAACCAGTCCTGTCCTTAACAACCCAATAAACTTCTTAACTATATAGTGGGCTACAACCATTTCTTCTATGAAGTACGACTTCTATTTGAGCAGAGGGCCCCCACCCCCTTCTAAGTTTGTTCTTCCTTAGGTCTGCTCTCTTAGCCTTTACCCTTTAGAGCTCTCTTTACTTAATATTTACTCTCTCATTGATTCAGAGGTAATAATTCTCTCTTTAAAGAGTTTATTTATTTAACTGGGGTAGGGGAGAACACAGAGAGAGGTAACACAAGCAGGGGAGTGAGAGAGGGAGAAGCAGATTCTGCACTGAGCAGAGAGCCCAATGTGGGGCTTGATCCGAGGACCCAGGATCATGACCTGAGCTGAAGGCAGAGGCTTAATTGACTGAGTCACCCAGGTTTCCCAATAATTCTTTATATTAAACTTATGCTGTTCAAATGGCTGTATCCTTTCAATCACCTCACTGAACTCAGACTGATAACATTGTTCTCCCTGCTTCTGTTAGTTTCACCCTATAGTCTCTTCACCCTATAGTCTCTTTAACAGCAAAGAGATTCTCTGAAGATTTAGGCTTCAGATTAGGCCATTCCTCAGATCCAAGCCCTCCAATAAGTTCCTATTTCATACAGAGTATGTCAAGGAGGCATTTATTATTTGACTCTCCCAATACCCTTCTGACATCTATCCTTGCTCTCTCTGGTACACTGGCTTCCTTGCTTTTCCTTAAAAAAATTACACCAAGATGCTATTATTTTAATATTTTGACACTACTATATGCCAAGCATATAGTGTCAAAAGTTTCAAGCAAAACTTGAAATGTTTTGGCCAAATGTCCACATGCCTCATTACTTAATTTCCCCTTGTTCTTTTCTCAAATTTTCCTTCTCTCAGATGGTTTTTCCTGGACACTGTATATAAAAATAGCAGTTACTATACATCCTCATCTTACACCATCCCAGCACATGGTCTCTCTAACCTTGATCTTCTTCATGATACTTAGGCCTATATTAAAAAAAAAAAAATTGTTGGCTTTAATAGCAATGCAAGGTAGAAATTTTATTTTCTATACTACTATTGCCCCAAGACCTAAATAATTCCTGGAACATAGAAAGTGCTCAGTACATATTTGTTGATGAGTGAATTTACTTTGGAGATTATATTTTGAGGCCTTCAGGATGATAAAGACATATACTATCATTTTGGCTCTTACCATAATGGGATCTTATTTATTTTTAGTTATAAGTCATTTGAGGATGAGGACAAACAATATTCTAGTCATATCCTTCTTTCTGATTGTAAGCATGGTTATGTACATTATGTGTCAACTTGTCCACTTTAAAAAAAATCAAATTTACTAATATATAATTTACAAATAAACTCAAAAGATATTTAAAGCATACTTTGTGTTGAGTTGATATACGTATACATTGTGGAAGGATTCATCCCATCTAGTTAATTAACACATCCATCACCTCACTTTTTATTGTTGTTGAGAACATATAAGTTCTACTCACTTAACAAATTTTAATTCTACAACTCAGGGTTATAAGGTCATAGTCACCATGTTTTATATTACACTCTCAGACACTGCTCATCTTATAAATAAACGTTATTTGCTTTTACCAACTTCTATTTCTCTCCCCAGCCCCTGCCCTTACAGATCCTTTTTTTTTTTTTAAGATGCTACTTTTAACTATGAGATATGCCATGTAGACTTTGTCTTTCTCTGTCTACCTTATTTCACTTATTTTGGCCTCAAGGTCCATCTAGGTTTCTGCAAATGTTGACATTCCCTTGTTTCTTACGGCTGAATAATACTCCATTGTATAATATTCATATATTCCTTATCTACTCATCCATTGATAGACACTTAGGTAACAACCTAAATGGCTAATATGAATAATGCTTCAGTGAACATGGGAGTGCAGATAACTCCGATATCCTATTTCAATTTCCTTCATATATATAACCAGAAGAGGGATTGCTGGGTCATATGATAGTTCTATTTGTAATTTCTTGAGGAACCTCCATACTGTTTACAATCCATTTTAATCCAGGTGAAATTGGTAAGAAATAGCCTTAAAAATGTAATCTTTACATATTTAATTTTTAATAGCTTGCTGTAGATACTGCCTCTTTGTCTAATACAACTACAAAATGTCCTATTTCCATTGTAATGGTTGTTCAAAATATTTTTTTTCTCTGACTTTTTGTTAAGTGAACCTAAGTATATTCAAAATCTTCTACCTGGGGAGGAGCAAGATGGTGGGGAAGTAAGAAACCTAATATCATCAGGTCCCAGGAGTTCAGTTAGATAGTTATCAAACCATTCTGAACACCTCCAAACTCAACAGGAGATCAAAGAGAAGAAGAGCAGCAATTCTAAGAACAGAAAATCAACTACTTTCTGGAAGGTAGGACATTAGGAGAAGTGAATGCAAGGTGACATACAGGAAGATAGACCATGGAAGGAGAGGCCAGCTTATGGCAAGGAGTAGAGCAGTGAAGCATCAAATCGGAACATTAAGAAGTCTGCTCCACTGAGGCATGTGGCTTTGGAGGTTAAACAGGGAGTGGAGCCCTCACTGAGAGAGTGTGATCTCAAGATCTGTGGTGTTACAAAAAGACTGAGGGTGTCTGAGTGTGGCAGAGCTGCTAGGTATCAGGGTGGGGAATCCAGCTGCAGAGAAGGAAGCAAGGAAGGGGCTCTCAGCTCATGGTTTATTTTAAACCATGATCTGAGGCATAGTCAGGCCACTGCTCTTCTAGTAGGGATCCCACAAGAGAAAGATCTTCCTCCTTCCTCCTGTGGGAGGAGTGGTGCAGGAGCACACTGCAGGAATCTGCTGGGTTTGGAAACTTTAAAGGGGGCCATGCGCAAGAGAAAGAAACTAGTCACTAGTTGGGTAAGTATGGAATGCAAAGAAACTAGTCACTAGTCACATGCTGGGTAAGTATGGAAAGCAAAGAAACTAGTCACTAGTCACATGCTGGGCAAGTATGGAATGCAGCTGGAGACAAGGGAGACAGGAGTGATTGACTGCTTTTCTCTCTGGGCACACTGAGGAGTGGGGCTCTGAGCTCTTAGTTCCTCTGTGGCTGGAGAGTGGGAGGCCACCATTTTCATTCCTGCCCTCCAAAGCTTTATGGAAAGTGTTCAGGGAATAAAACCAAACCAAAGCAGATTACTTAGCCTGGCCCCTGGCAAGGACAGTGCAATTCTGCCTTAGGCAAAAACATTTGAGAATCACTGTACCAGGTCCTTCCCCCAGAAGATAAGAATAAGCAGCCAAGACCAATTTCACTGATCAATGAGAACTACAGAACTCCAGAGCTAGGGTAATACAACTCAGAATTCATGGCTTTTTTCCCATGATTCTTAAGTCTTTCAAAGTTTGTTTGTTTATTTATTTATTTATTTATTGACAGACAGAGATCACAAGTAGGCAGAGAGGCAGGCAGAGAGAGAGGAAGGGAAGCAGGCTCACTGAGCAGGACCCTGTGATCACAGGACCCTGTGATCATGACCTGGGCCAAAGTCAGAGGCTTTAACCCACTAAGCCACCCAGGCGCCCTCAAAGTTAAATTTTTTAATTTTACTTTTTTCTGAATCTATTTTCTTAAATTTTTCCTCTTTCCTATTTTAAACTTTTTCAACTATTTTACCTTATAAATACCCTTTAAAAATATTTTCAAATTTTCATTGTTATAGACATATTCTATCCCTTCATTGGATTTAGCTTTATTTTTTGTATACATATAGGGTTTTCTTTCTTTAAAATTTTGGGATACAGTTTCTTCTAACAGATCAAAATATACCCAAAATCTAGTGCATGGTTTTGTTCTAGTCTCCAGTCTGATCACGTCTTTCCTTTTTTTTTTCCCTTTTTCAACAAAATTCTTATTAATTCCTTTTTTAGAATCTTTTTAAATTTTCATGTTTATAGTCATATTCCATCCCTTCATTGTATTTACCATTATTTCTATATATATAATAAGTTTTGCTTTCCTTATAATTTTGGGAGGCAGTTTCTTCTAACAGAACAAGATACACCCAAAATCAAGAATCAAGTGTGGCTCTATGGTATTCACCAATCTAATATATATATATATATATATATATATATATATATATATATATATATTTTTTTTTTTTTTTCCCCCTCCTTACTTCTTGCCTGTCCTTCCACTGTCCCTGCTTTAGGGTCTCTTCCAATTTTGTTAGTGTATATTTTTTCTGGGGTCAGTGCTACTCTTTTAGTATTTTGTTCTCTCATTCATCCATTCTTATCTGGGTAAAATGACAAGGTGGAAAAACTCACCTCAAAAAAAGAACAAGAGGCAGTACCAATGGCTAGGGACCTAATCACTATGGGCATTAATAAGATGTCATATCTAGAGTTCAGAATGATGATTATCAAGGTGCTACATGGTCTCAAAAAAAGCATGGAAGATACTAGAGAATCCCTTTCTGGAGAAATAAAATCCCTTTCTGGAGAAATAAAAGAACTAAAATCTAACAAAACTGAAAATTTTTTAAAAAACCTACTAATAAGGTACAATAAAAAATGGAGACTCCTACTGCTAGGATAAATGAGGCAGAAGAGAGAATGATGGAGAATTTAAAAAGCTGGGAAAGAGAGAAACAAACAACTACTGGACCATGAGAGGAGAATTTGAGAAATAAGTGATATCATAAGATGAAACATTATTGGGATATTTGGGATCCCAGAAGAAGAAGAAAGAGAGAGAGGGGCAAAAGGTATACTGGAACAAATTATAGCAGAGAATTACCCTAATTTGGTGAAGGAAACATGTATCAAAATCCTGGAGGCACAGAGAACCCCATCAAAATTAAAAAAAAAAAAATTGGGTCCACACCTCATCATCTAATAGTTAAACTTAAAAGTCTCTGTGACAAAGAGAAAATCCTGAAAGCAGCTCAGAACAAGAGCTCTGTAACATACAATGGTAGAAATATTATATTGGCAGGAGACCTATCCACACAGACCTGGGAGGCCATAAAGCACAGGCATGATATATTCACATCACTAAATGAGAAAAATATGCAGCCAAGAATACTCTGTCCAGCTAGACTGTCATTGAAAATAGAAAGAGAGGGCTCCTGCTTGGCTCATTTGGTTAAGCTGCTGCCTTTGACTCAGGTCATGATCCCAGAGTCCTGGGATCGAGTTCAATATTGGGCTTCACCTGCTCTGCAGGGTACCTGCTTCTCCCTCTCACTCTGCCTCACCCTCTGCTTGTGCTCTCTCTCTCTCTCTCTCTCTCAAATAAATTAAAAAAAAAAAAAAAGTAGAAGGAGAGGTAAAAAGCTTCCAGGACAAACAGAAACTAAAAGAATTTGCAAACACCAAATAAGCCCTACAGGAAATTTTGAAAGGAATCCTCTAAGAAAAGAGAGCCTAAAAGTAACAGACCTTAAATGAACAGAGACAATAGACAATACACAGTAATGGTCACCTTACAGGCAATACAATGGTACTAAATTCATATCTTTCAATAGTTGCCCTGAATGTAAATGAGCCAAATGCCCCAATCAAAAGACACAGGGTATCAGGATGGATAAAACAAAACAAAACAAAACAAAACAAAAACAAACAAACAAAAACAAGACTTATTGAAACACTGTCTGCAAGAAACTAATTTTAGACCCAAAGACACCTCCAGATTTAAAGTGAGGGGGTGAAAAACAATTTACCATGCTAATGGAAATCAAGAGAAATCTGAGATAGCAATCCTTATATCAGATAAATTAGACTTTAAGCCAAAGACTATAATAAGAGATGAGGAAGGACACTATATCATACTCAAAGGGTCTGTCCGACAAGAAGATCTAACAATTTTAAATATCTATGCCCCTAACATGGGAACAGCCAACTATATAAACCAATCAATAACAAAATCAAAGAAACACATCAGCAATAATACAATAATAGTAGGGGACTTTAACACTCCCATCACTGAAATGGACAGATCATCTAAGCAAAAGATCAACAGGGCAATAAGGCTTTAAATGACATACTGGACCAGATGGACATCATAGATATATTCAGAATATTCCATCTCAAAGCACCAGAATATATATTCTTCTCTAGTGAATATGGTACATTCTCCAGAATAGATCACATTATGGGCCACAAATCAGGTCTCAACTGGTACCAAAGAATAGGATCATTCCCTGCATATTTTCAGACCACAATGCTTTGAAATTAGAACTCAACCACAAGAGGAAAGTTGGAAAGAACTCAAATACATGGAGGCTAAAGAGCATCCTACTAAAGAATGAATGAGTCAACCAGGAGATAAAAGAAAAAATTTTTTAAATATCATGGAAGCAAATGAAAATGAAAGCACAACTGTTCAAAATCTGTGGGACACAACAAAGGTTGTCCTGAGAGGAAAGTATATAGCAATGCAAACCTTTCTCAAGAAACAAGAAAGGTCTCAAGTACACAACCTAATCCTACACCTAAAGGAGCTGGAGAAAGAACACCAAAGAAAGCCTAAACTCAGCAAGAGAAGATAAATAATAAAGATCAGAGCAGAAATCAATGAAATAGAAACCAAAAGAACAGTAGAAAAGATCAATAAAACTAGGAGCTGGTTCTTTCAAAGAATTAATAAGACTGATAAACCCCTGGCCAGACTTACCAAAAAGAAAAGAGAAAGGATCCGAATTAATAAAATTGTGAATGAAAAAGGACAGATCATAACCAACATCAAAGAAATACAAACAATTAAAATAATATATTATAAGCAACTATACACCAGCAAATGAGACATATGAACTACCAAAACTGAATCAGGAAGAAATAGAAAACCTGAACAGACCCGTAACCACTAAGGAGGTGGAAGAAGTTATTAAAAATCTCCCAGAAAATAAGAGCTCTCAGCCAGATGGTTTCCCAGGGGAATTCTACCAAACATTCAAAGAATTAATACCTATTTTCCTTAAACTTTTCCAAAAAAGTAAAAGTAGAAGGAAAACTTCCAAACTCATTTTATGAGGCCAGCATTAGTTTGATCCTAAAAGCAGACAAAGACCCCATCAAAAGGAGAATTATGGTCTGATATCCTTGATGAATACAGATGAAAAATTCTCACCAAAATACTAGCCACCAGGATCAAACAGTACATTTAAAGGATTATTCACCACAACCAAGTGGGATTAATTCCTGTGCTACAAAGTTGGTTTAAAAATCTGCAAATCAAATAAAAGAAAGAACACGAACCACATGGTATTAATTTTTATAGTAGCAATGTCCACAATAGCCAAACTATGGAAAGAACCTAGATGTCCATCAACAGATGAATGGATAAAGAAGACGTGGTATATAAACACAATGGAATACCATGCAGCCATGAAAAAACACCCATGAAATCCTGCCATTTGCAAAGACATGGATGGAAGTGGAGGGTATTATGCTAAGTGAAATAAGTCAATTAGAGAAAGACAACTATCATATGATATCTCTCATATAAGGAATTTGAAAGGCATGGTGGGGTGTCATGGGAGGACAGGAGGGGAAAAAATAAATAAATAAAACAAGATGGGACAGGGGAGTGGAGATAAACCATAAGAGAATCTTAATCTCAGCAAACAAACTGAGGGTTGCTATTCAGAGGTGGGGGAGGGAAAGGGTGGTTGGGTTATGGACATTAGGGATAGTATGTGCTATGATGAGTGTTGTGAATTGTTTAAGACTGATGATTCACAGACCTGTACCCCTGAAGCAAATAATACATTATATGTTAATTTAAAAAATCTACCTTATTTTTATGTTGTGGAATAAACCGATGTTAAAGCCACATGGTTTCATGTCAGTCTCATGTTTATGCATTCTTATGTCTTCTGAACTTCACTTTTGGTAAATTATGGATCTTCAAGCCTGTAAAGGAGTACACTAACTTAATTTCCCCTTCTAGATTTAAGGGTAGGAAATGGAATTATGTCAGTAGCAGGGCACATATGTAAACTGATTTTTTTTTTCTAGCAATGTTCATTTTCTCAGGAAAAAAAAAAAAAAAGGAAAACTTATATAGTGCCCTGAAGAAAATTATAAATTTTTTGCTGTAAAAAATATAACATTCAAGAATGAATTTTCTTTTTTTGGTTCTTAAGAAATATTTCTGGGATGTCTGAATGACTGCTTCCAAAGGTTATTTTTCTTACTGGTGATTCCAGTTCAGACAGAATAAAATTCAAGAAAGATGCTAGAGGCAAGGTAATTAAATAAAGGGAAGAACAGAAGTGCTGGGCAATAGAATGGAAAAACAATCAAGTTCCAAAATGTTTCTTACGGCAATAGGAAAATTTCTTCTGCTAAGATCAGTTTTGATAACCCAGCCACCTTGATTTACTGATACTATAGAGACCCTGAATTTGAGGGAAGAGCCAGTATCCTTACAGGCAACTCTGGTTAAACTAAGTTACATGGAATTTTTTCATTGCAAGTAACAATGCCAGCATTTTGCAAATAATTATACAAATCTATCTAACAGTGACCTATATTAGAGTTAGAAGTGTAATAATTATTGTCAAGTCCTATGGCAGCAAAAACTTAGATCATTTGAACATTCATTGTTAAAATGAAGTGCTTCAGTAAAATGCACTATTTGGGAGAACTTCAGTGAACGCAGTTGGATGTGAAATATATGCAATCATATAATTTTAATTGATTGGAGTCTTAAAAGTTAGAGTTTGCAAAATGAATCTTTTCTGCTTTCTCATTTTGTTTACATAGGTAAATATATCATTTCTGTGACATTTATCAGCAAGTGATAACTGTATGCATTTTGATTATTCAATCTAACAAGGTTTTGAATATATAGAGTGAAGTACAAAATTAATTTATGACTATTCAGAAAATTCAAAATTGAAGCACATATGAACTTAACCAAAATTATAGAGAAGAAATTGTCTAATTTGTAACTGAAGTAGTGTTCAGTCTTAGTGAGACTGAAGGGCATGCAATTGCAAGTCAGGATAAGTTGATTGCCACTAAAAATAATAGCAAGTATATAATGAGAATAAACTTTCTTGATGAAATAAGCAGATGATATATAGTGTCTAATAAGAGAACAGAACATATAATTGGATGATGTATTGTGTTTCTTGTAGATTAGCTTAACGTGCACAAAAGTGTTACTATCAAACCCATCAGAATTGGATTTCAGCTACAAATTCTTAAATGGGTTAATACAGGATTAAAAATAAGAGAAGCATTTGTTCAAAAACACTTCTAAAAAGGAATAGAGAAAAATATTGTAATTATTGGCAAGTCATTCCACAATGTGGAGAATTTAACAATGGAATCCAAATTCTTCTTGTATATGCCAGCAATGAAATATGGGTTGAGAAGTTATTTAAGCACTTGGAAATGACAAAGGAACTCAATTTTAGGGCCATTAATGAGGAAGGAAGTTGGAAAACTTACTATGTAATCTTTTGCCTTGTGTATGTATGTGCGTATAAGTATGTTGGACAGGATAAGTATATAAACAGAAGTATTTTTTCATACTTAAAAAATATTGTACCCATTACAAAATACTAGATTATTCAGAAATTTATCTACAAAGTTGGAAACTATATAGGTTTCTAGATACTTGATTTTATTTTATTTTTTTGCACTTTTTAGAGAATAAGATGTTACTGACAACAATCTCAAGAATTACTCATGAGGAAATCTTAAAACTCTGAGTTGATTATTCTAATGAAGACACCAAGGAGGGATTTCATTAAAGCTTTACTATATTCAAAGCATTTCTATCAAATTCTTGAAGATCAGTATTTAAATGTGTACCAACTAAAATAATGTGGGCTTAAATTAAAACCCCAAAAGTTGTCATTAATTACTTTAAAATGCTCAGTTAATCAAAGATCCATTAACTGTGAGGTTGTAGAGATTCCTACTCTAGATGTCATTAGGAAAAGTAGAAATGATTATATATTGTGTATAGTAGATCAAACATTGTCCTTACATTTATAAAATTTAGTTCTGCTTAAGGCATACAGAAATAATTGTGTGTAAATATCAAATAATAAAATATCTTTCATTAAAATTTTATTACATTCTTCCAAGATATCCTTTAGAACTTTCAATGTACATTGAAATATGTTTGTACAGAGTACTCCAGAGAGCACAGGACTACCCCTTTGGCTTTAGGAGCATCACTGGCACTGAGATTAACAGTCTTATGGTGAGCACTGAGAAAAGTAGGCTGATAGGCAGTGATGAATGATAGGCTTCACTGAAACTGACAAGAAAGGAAAAGAAAGTCGTGGGTGTCACAGATAAACAGAGAAAATTGTTTCGTGAGCTCATAGGAAATAGCATTTTTAGTCTTCTGCATTAGAATTGTTTGTAGTGGGGGGCACCTGGGTGGCTCAGTTGGTTAAGTGGTTGCCTTTAGCTCAGGTCACGATTCCAGGGTCCTGGGATTGAGCACTGCATCAGGTTCCCTGCTCAGCAAAGAGCCTGTTTCTTTTTCTCTCTTTTTGCCTGCCACTCTGCTTACTTGTGCTCCCTATCTCTCTGTCAGATAAATATATAAAATCTTTAAAAAAGAAGTTATTAAAAAATATTGTTTGCAGCGAGGTAGAGGAAGGATGTTAAGTAAAGATTCTAAGTCTCATTCCCAGAAATTCTGAGTCAGACTTCACACTTGTCCTGTAATAAAATACTGTCAAGGTACATATGATAGAAGATTAAATAATTGACCCTATTTGCTCCTACTGGATTCACACCATTTTTATGGGCTCTCCATGGACTTGGCTCATAGACATTGGGCTTAGCCATTTGACCTGTTTTGGCCAATGGTATACGGTGCTTCTAGGACTTAAGAAACCTCATGTGTTTCTGGTTGCCCTCTTGCACTGCCATCGACATGAGAAGATTAACTCATGTCATTGGACAAAATTTATTGTCCAATAAATTTTATAGAAAGTTGTTTTACTGAAAGTAGCAAATATTACTAGATCTTTTTTAACAGTTATTTTGACATTCATTCCCAATGTGGAGATACAATTTTTATCTTTAATCTGCTCAGTATTTTCTGAAATAGGTTGATTCTTACAACCATCCCTTGGGTAAATGCTGCCCCATCAGTTGGGACCCCAGAATAAACACATGTACAGAAGTGCAAGTCTAGCTAATGCACAGACCAGGAATAATAAAAACTCCTCAGCTGCTGCAACCTGACATTCACTCACCCATGCAGGCCTGTTCTGATCAACAGAACTCTTCCAACAGACCCATGGGCTTATGAGAATAAATGATTATTATTTTAAGATGCAAATTTTTGGGGTGGTTGATCATACATTTTTGTTGTGGCAATAGTTGATTGATACTTTTGTGACAGCATGTTTTCATAACATTTCTAATGTAACAATGCAAGTAACAATGACTACAAAAAACAAATCTCAAAGGATTCTATGAGAAAACACACACACACACACACTTTTTATTCTACCCTCACTCAGGCATATTTGGATTAGCTGGGTAGCTTTGTTTCAGGTTGCAAGTTGGTTTCAGGTCACTTCCAACTGTCTTTCAATCTAGAAACAGGGCATGATCTTTTCCTGGTAGAGGACAAAAGGGGAAGAGGAATGCAAAACATGAAAACAGTCTAGTACATCATTCATGTTTGTTCACTTTCTTTATGTCAAGCAATTCATTTGGCCATTCCCAATGTTGGGGAGAGTGGAAGGAAGTACAGGAAGTGCTGTAAGTCAGAAGGGGATAGGGAAGGAAGTAAATATTTACTCCATCATACACTACTTGTATTAATCTCTGTGTTGAAGTTTCAAGGTAAAGGTTGATGAAGACAGGATATCAGAGTCCATGATTTTCAACTTCTTTTTCTAACTTCTTAAAAGTATAGAGCTGATGTTCTTCAAGGAGATCTTATTTTCAGAAAGGGGCACCCTTGCCAAGAATCAAGTTCTGAATGTTTTAGCCCATTCAGAAATGTTTCTCTTTTCAAAATTCCATGGAAATCCTTCCTGACTCAGGGAAACATTACTTTCTGTAGCATTACAGACCTGATGTTAATTATCACCATTCTTTTTTCTTATATATCTCTTCTGTATTACCTATTCTTAAATACTGAAATGTTGCAACCCCGTCAGGATCCCAAACTTTGATTTTAGCATGGATTATTCTGGAAGTATAAATGTAAATGCCTGTCTTTGTTGAATCACAAATTTTCTGAAGGCAGAGAAAATATATTGCTCATCTTTCATGCCCAATATCTGGCTCACTCACTGGCATTCTGTAATTGAACATTGATTGGGATCCACGTCTCTGAGAGAAGTATCTACTCCTGTCACAAAGACACTCACTCTTAAAGGTCAAAGAAACTACATTAGCACACTGTTTTTGATAATAATTAGAGTAAAATCAATTTCAACACACAGTCTCTAAATATGATATATAATTATTTTTAATATCATTTGATTATTTGATTGTATTTCTTTATAACTGCTAACTTAATTAATTCAAATGTTTGTTATTGAACCTAACAATAAGGTTCCCTCTTCCACATTACCTCCACATTTACCTTTTTATGATGGAATTTATCCATAATCCCTCTGTCTTGGGACCTAATGACTATTTAGTCCTTATCTTTACCTTATGCATGACCTCATCTATTTCTCCCTTAGTTTTTTCTTCACCTACTCTCAAATTCCAACTATTGAAATTTCCTTTTTTTATTCTAATTCAGGGATTATTTTTAATGTCATGTTCTATTGCTGATTACTGTCACAGACTGCCCTGTGCAAATGCCTGACCTTCTTTTAAAGACAATCATGGCTCTCCCCTTCATCCTGAATATCCTCAGAGAGCTCTTTTATATTGTGTTTATTGAGTATACATTAAAAATAATATAACATTCTTAGAGAAAGATGGCAGGGCAGTAGGAGGAACTTAGCATCATCTTGTTCCATGGACATAACTAGATAACTATTAAATCATCCTATATACCCTATAAATTAACCTGAGGACTGACAGAACAAACTTTACAACTAAAGGAAGAAAAGGGGTCACTTCAAAGAAGTTAGAAAGTGCTGAAACTGGGTTTAGGGGGGAAGCAGATCACAGGTGCTGTGGAGGGTAGGGAGCCATGGTCACATAGAAGGGCAAGAGAAAAAGGAGCACACAGGGGAACACAAAAAAATGAAAGAGGATGAATTTCCTGAGTTCTTGCAACCAACAGAGCTTAAGCCTGGAATTTTAAAGTCAGTGGGGTTGGTTGGGATAGAACCCTGAGGATATTGTGTTGCTTCTGGAGAGAGGACAGATAAATAACCTAGAGATACATAGCATGGAAAAGTGAGCTGAAAATTTCTTGGGCCAAAGTGGGGGGAGATTACTCACTTTCCCAGAGTATGTGTCCCCTCTGCTTTTCTCAGCTTACCCCTGACACTACCTGCCTAACTTGCTTACACCAAGCCCCACAGCCCTGTGCTCTGGCAGGACTTCACTTCTCAAGTTTGCCTTTGTCTCAGTATAGTGGGTCCTTCCCCCAAAAGTCCACCACAAACCTCTGCCCAAACCACTGTTTGGATGACCAAACAGAATATTCTGCAGAACCTCAGTTCTAATGGAGTTGGTGTCAGGTCTCCTTTCACAAGCAGACCAGAATACACCTAATTAAAATTTGCCACATTCAGGCCAATACTCCCTAGAGCAGGCAAGGAGAGCCTCTGCATATAACTGGCCTAAAGGATAAAGCAGCCAAAATACCACAGCTGAGCAAACAGAGTACACACTGAAGACACTCCCTGAAGTGCCAGGCTCTGTGCACTACACGATCTCTTCTTAAGGCCATTACTTTCAGAAGCAGGAGACATCTGGCTTTTCTAACACAGAGAAGGAAAAGACTTAGACAATGTTAAGACAGGAATGTATTCTAAGTGAAAACAAGATAAGGCCATAGCCAAAGATCTAGGCAAAACAGATGTAAGTAACATGCTTGATGGGAAATTTAAAAGAACAATCTTAAGGATATTCACTGGGCTTGAGAAAAGAACAGAAGACATTCAGTGTGACACTTACCACAGAGAAAATTTTAAAAAGAATCAGAGATGAAAAATGCAACAAAAGAGAGTAGAAACAGGTTTGATGTATGGACAGCAGGCTGGAAGAAGCAAAGGAACAAATTACTGACATAGAAGACAAAATAATGGAAAATAATGAAGCTAAAGAAAAAAAGAATTATGCAACATGAGAATGGCCTCAGTATGATTTCATCAAACATAATAAAATTCATATTACAGGAGTTCCAGAAGAAGAAGAGAGGAAAAAGGGGGCAGAAAATTTATTTTATGAACTAATAGCAGAAGATTTCCCTAATCTGAGAAAGAAAACATCCAGATCTAGGGGGCACAGAGGGCTCCCATTAAAATCAATAAAAGCAGGCCATCACCAAGAGACATTGTAATTAAATTTGAAAAATATAGTGATAAAGAAAGTCTTAAAAGCGGAAAGACAAAAGAAGTTATTAACTTACAAGAGAAAACCCATAAGGCTAGCTGGAGATTTCTGAATGAAAACTAGACAAGCCAGAAGAACTGACATGATATATTCAAAGTGAATGGGAAAAATCTGTAGGCAAGAAAAGTCTATGCAGCAAGGCTATGATCATTCAGAACAGAAGGGGAGATAGAATTGCCCACATGAATAAAAACTAAAAGAGTTCACGACCACTAAAGCAGCCCTGTAAGAAATATTAAGGGGGACTCTTTGAGTATAAAGGAGAAACCAAAAGTCTGTCCTCCAAAAGAAAGGATGAGAGAAAATCTCCAAAAACAATGACAAAATGACAATAGATGTATATCTATCGATAATTATTTTCAAATGTAAAAGAACTAACCACTCTAATCAAAAGACACAGGTGTCAGAATGGGAAACAAAACAAAACAAAACAAAATAAAAACAAGACTCATCTGTATGCTGCCTATAAGAGTCTCATTTTGGACTTAAAGACACATGCACATTGAAAGTGAGGTGGTGGAGAAACATTTATCACACAAATGGATGTCAAAGGAAATCCAGAGTAGCAATACTTGTATCAGACAGAGTAGACTTTAAAACAAAGATTGTAACAAGAGACAAAGAAAGGCAGTATTTAATCGTAAAGCAGACAATTCAACAAAAAGATCTAACAATTGTAAATAATCATGCACCCAACTTGGGAGCATCCAAATATATAAAACAATAATAAACATGAAGGAACAAACTGATAATAGCACAATAACAATAGAGCACTTTAACACCCCACTTACATCAATGGACAGAACACCTAAACAGAAAATAAGCAAGGAAACAATGGTTTTGAATGACACACTGGAACAAATAGATTTAACAGATATATTCAGAACATTCCATTCTAAAACAATAGATACACATTCTTTTCGAGTACACATGGAACATTTTCCAGAATAATCACATATTAGGTCACAAAACAGGCCTCAACAAATATAAGAAGATTGAAATCATACCATGTACCATTTCTGATCACAATGCTGTGGAACTCAAAGTCAACCAAAAGAAAAAAAAAAAAATTTTTTTTTTTTGAAAGACCACAAATACATAGAGGTTAAATAACACACTACTAAACAATGAATGAGTTAACCAGGAAATCAAAGAAGAAATTGAAAAGAAATACATGTAAATAAGTTAAAATTAAAACATGATGGTCCAAAATCTCTGGGATGCAGCAAAAGCAGTTCTAGAGGGAAGTATACAGCAATACAGGCCTACATCAAGAAGCAAGAAAAATCTCAAATAAACAACCTGATCTTACACCTAAAGGAACTAAAAACAACAACAACAAATGAAGCCTACAGCCAGCAGAAGAGAGGAAATAATAAAGATTGGAACAGAAATTACTGATATAGTAACAAGAAAAAAATAATACACTAGATCAATGAAATTAGGAGCTGTTTCTTTGAAATAATTTAAAAAAAATTGATAAACCTCTAGCCAGACTTATGAAAAGAGAAAGGACCCAAATAAATAAAATCACAAATGAGAGAAAAGAAATGACAACCAACACCACAAAAATATAATTAATTAGAATATCATGAAAAATTATATGCCAACAAACCACACAATCTGGAAGAAATGGATAAGTTTCTAGAAAAATATAAATACCAAAACCAAAATGGTAGGAAAGAGAAAATTTGAATAGATCAATAATGAGCAAAGAAATCAAATCAGTAATCAAAAATCTCCCAACAAACAAAAGTCCAGAGCCAGATAGTTTCCCAGAAGAACTCTAAACATTTAAAGAAGAGTTAATACCTGTTCTCTTCAAATTATTCCCAAAAATAGAAAAGGAAAGTATACTTCTACACTCCTTCTATGATGGAAGCATTACCCTGATACCAAAACCAGATCAAGACTCCACTAAACAAGAGAACTATAGGCCAATATTCCTTATGAACATGAATGCAAAAATTCTCAATATAATAAAAACAAGGTGAATCCAACAATGCATTAAAAAATCATTCACCATGACCAAGTGGGGTTTTATTCTTGGGTTGCAAGGGTGGTTCAATATTCACAAGTCAATCAACATGATATACCACATTAATAAAAGAAAGAATAAGAACCATAAGATCCTTTCAATAGAAGCAGAAAAATCATCTGACAAAGTACAGCATGCATTCTTGATAAAATCCCTCAAAAAAGTAGGGACAGAGGGACATATATCAACATTAAAAAGCCCATATATGAAAGACCCACAGCTAATATCATCCTCCATAGGGAAAAACTGAGAAGGAACAAGACAGAGATGTCCACTCTCACCACTGTTATTTAACGTAGTACTGGAGGTTCTAGCCACAGTAATAAGACAACAAAAAGGAATAAAAGCCATTCAGACTGGTGAGGAAGAAGTCAAAGTTTCACTACTTGCAGATGATATGATACTGTATGTAGAAAACCTGGAACACTCCATCAAAAAAAAAAAAAAAAAGCTAGAACTGATAAAGGAATTCACTAAAGTTGCATGATACAAAATCAATGTACAAAAATAGGTTGTATTTCTATACACCAATAACAACATGGCAGAAAAGGAAATTAAGGAATCATCCCATTTACAATTGCATCAAAACCACTAAGAAACATAGGAATAAACCTAAACAAAGAGATGAAAGACCTATACTATGAAAACTATAAAACACTGATGAAAGAAACTCAAGATGACACAAAGAAATGGAAATACATTCCATGTTTATGGATTAGAAGGAAAAAAATTGTTAAAATTTCTCTACTACCCAAAGCAATGTACATATTTAATACAATCTCTATTAAAATGCCAGCAGCATTCTTCCATAGACCTAGAACAAACAATCCTAAAATTTATATGGAACTACAAAAGACCTCAAAAGCCAAATCAACTGTGAAAAAGAAAAAGAGAAACAGAACTAGAAGGATAACAATTCTGGACTTCAATTTATATTACAAAGCTCTTGTCATCAAGACAGTATGGTACCAGCACAAAAATAAATGCATAGATCAGTAGAATAGAATTCAAAACCCTGAAATGAAGCCACAACTATATGGTCAATTAATCTTTGACAAAGCAGAGATTGGGATTGGGAAAAGGACAGTCTTTGGGAAAAGATTGGGAAAAGATTGTCCATTGGGAAAAGGATAGTCTTTTCAACAAATAGTATTGGGAAAACTGGACAGCAATATGTAAAAGAATGAAATTAAGTCATTTTCTTAGACTATACATAAAGATAAACTCAAGATGGATGAAAAGGCTAAATATGAAACCAGAAGCCATAAAAATCCTAGAGAAGAACACAGGCAGCAACCTCTTTGACTTTAGACATAGCAATTTATTTCTAAATATGTCTCCTGAAGCAAGAGAAACAAAAACAAAAATAAACTGTTGAGATTTTATCAAAATAAAAGGCTTCTTTCTGCACACCAGAAGAAACAATCAATAAAACTAGAAGGTAACCTAAGTTATGGTAGAAGATATTTGCAATTGACATATCTAATAAAGGGTTAGTATCCAAAATATATAAAGAACTGATACAACTCAACATCCAAAAAATGAATAATCCAATTTAAAAAAAATGCATAAGTCAAGCAGAGAAAGACAACTATCATATGATCTCCCTGATATGAGGAAGTGGTGATGCAACATGGGGGCTTAAGTGGGTAGGAGAAGAATCAATGAAACAAGATGAGATTGGGAGGGAGACAAACCATAAGTGACTCTTAATCTCACAAAACAAACTGAGGGTTGCTGGGGGGAGGGGGTTAGGGAGAAGGGGGTGGGATTATGGACATTGGGGAGGGTATGTGCTTTGGTGAGTGCTGTGAAGTGTGTAAACCTGGTGATTCACAGACCTGTACCCCTGGGGATAAAAATATATGTTTATAAAAAATAAAAAATTTATAAAAAAAAAATGCATAGAAGACATGAATAGATTTTTACCAAAGAAGACATACAGATGGCCAAGTGACACAGGAAAAGATGTCATCCCTGATTAGGAAAACACAAATCAAAGCTACAATGAGGTACCACCTCACACCTGTCAGAATGGCTAAAATCAACAACTCAAAAAACAGCAATTGTTGGGGCACCTGGGTGGCTCAGTGGGTTAAGCCGCTGCCTTCGGCTCAGGTCATGATCTCAGGGTCCTGGGATCGAGCCCCACATCGGGCTCTTTGCTCAGCAGGGAGCCTGCTTCCTCCTCTCTTTCTCTCTGCCTGCCTCTCTGTCTACTTGTGATCTCTCTCTGTCAAATAAATAAATAAAATCTTTAAAAAAAAAAACAGCAATTTTTGGTGAAGATGTGGAGAGAGGGGAACCCTCCCGCCTGCTAGTGGTAATGCAAACTGGTACAGCCACTCTGGAAAACAGTATGTATATTCCTCGAAAGGTTAGAACTGGAACTACCTTATGACCCAGCAATTGAACTACTAGGTACTTACACATAGGATACTAAAATACTGATTTGCAAGGGCATATGCACCCTGATGTTTATAGCAGTATTATGAACAACATCAAAATTACAGAAAGAGTCTAAATGTCTACCAATTGATAATTGATAACATGAATCGATAAAGATGTGGTATATATATACAATGGAATATTATTCAGCATAAAAAAAGAATGAAATGTTGCCATTTACAATGATGTGGCTGGAACTAGAGAATATTATTTTAAGTAAAATAGGTCAGTCTGAGAAAGACAAATACCATATGACTTCACTCCCTTTTATGTGGAATTTAAGAAATAAAACCAACAAGCAAAGAGGAAAAATGATAGAAGGAGGCAAACCAAGAAACAGACTCTTAACCACAAAGAACAAACTGATGGTTAATAGAGGTGAAGAGGGCACCGGGATGGGTGAAATAGGTCACGAGGATTTAGGAGTGCATTTACTATAGTGAGCATCAAGTGGTATATGGAAGGTTGAATCACTATATTGTATACCTGGAATTAATATTACACTGTATATTAACTAACTAGAATTTAAATAAAAACTTAAAAATTTTTTGATTCTTTAGTTCTTGGCATTCATCTGTGGTTATAATTGAATCTTTCATTCTGACTTTCTGGCCTAGTTCAGAAATTCCTAATTCTTCTCAATCATGATTTCACTGAATATTAAAATACCATATTTTTCTTTCTCCTACTTCTTATGTCAGTTTACCTTTGGATTATCGTAATCATTTGCATTTTGGTGCCACCAAGATCTGATATCAATTGTAATAATGCATTTTTCAACCTTAACCATTCCCTCTATTTTCACTTGCTCCCTCATTATTTTCAGTTTTAGTTTTATATATGTCCTTAGGAGAAATGATTTTAGAAATCTTTAAAAAATTAAAAGACTTCACCTTCTAAAATTTTCTATTACTTCTCACATGAAATGTAGACATTAGTTTCTTCATTTCTCTATTAGACTGTCAATTAACTAAATTGCTGCTTAATTTCCCTTCAAAATCTGTCTACCACCTCTACCATTTTTCTGAACATAAACTCTTGCTGGTATAAAATAGCCTCCTAAATATAAAACAATGAATTTTTAGTCCCCTTCATCTTCTCATCTCAGGAAAATTTGGCACTGCTACTGATGTCTTTATTCTCTCATCTCCCTGAACATTTCTCTCTAAGGTTTTCCCTTCATTCACCCTTTGCAAAATGTGAACATTTCTCATAGGTTAGTCCCTTGTCCTATCCTCAAGTATTCTTTTTCCTCCTTCAGAAAACTCTTGCACTCCGAACAATGCATATCTGCTTGACTAATAATTTTAAATTATATCTTTTTCTCTTTGTCCCTAGTTGCACATCCCAAACATACTATCAGCTATTTCTTCAAAGGTGCCATCCTGTGCCACTACAGAGCTTACCATGTTTACCACTAATTTATGCCACTTAATTTTTCTCATTTCCATTAAGATCCCTGATATTTCCCTACTCCTTAAGGCTTTAAGTCTTGGTTTACAATAGCTAATACAATAGCCCCTGCTGTGTTGTATACACTATGTATTCTTCTTATGCAAAAGCTGTCATTTTACTCTGTGGAGGACCTGTAGACTTTTCCTTAATCTGATGTCCTGAAAATTTTCTATAGGAATATATTCAGTTAAAATATATGTTCTGCTGTGAACATTTGTAAAAATGTTGTACTCTGCTCTACAATATATTTACTCAACCTCCAGACTTCTGAAGTGTTCAAGCATTTCAGAGTTTAGTTCCTGAATTTCTTCTCTACTATATGTACACCTGTCCCCTGAGTAAACTCCTGGATAGATAATAACATGCAAATATTTATAATTCCAGCCTCAGCCACTTGCCTGAAATCAAGCCACTTACCTCACATTTCTACTCAACATCTTTACTTCAATAACTAATAACTAACTCAAAATTAACATGTTAAAAACCAAACTCCTGGTGAATACATCCCTCAACTGTGCCCAAATCCTGTTTTTCCAGGGGTCTTATTCATCTCAATAAATCATTCCACTCTCAGTTGTACAGACAAAAAAAAAAAAAAAGACTCCTTTTGCATCCAAAAACTTATCCGGTTAACTATACTTCAAAATATATCTAGGGGCACCTGGGTGGCTTAGTCAATGAAGCGTTTGTCTTTGATTCAGGTTGTGATCTCAGAGTCCTGGGATTGAGCCCCACATCCAGTTCCCTGCTCAGCAGGAAGTCTGCTTCTCCCTTTGTCCCTCCCCCTTGCTTGCGTGCTCTCTAATAAATAAACAAAATCTTAAACAAACAAACAAAAGCAAAAACACATACACACAAACCAAACAGTATCTAGAACTCTCCATTTCTTACTGCTTTCTCTGCTACCATCCATTCAATGATTTATCTCTTATTTGGAATATTCCAAGAGCTTCCTAACAAGGTTCTCTTCATTCTTCCTCACCTACAACCTATTTTCCACTCTTCCGTCAGAAAGGCCCCCAAACTTGCTCCTCTGCTGAAATCACTGCAATGAAGGTTCTTAAAAATATCCTACAGGGTCCTGCTTATTATGGACTTCTAGCTCTCCTTCTCAGAGCACATCTCTTTTCATCACCTCTCTTGTTCCTTTTGTCAAGATCAGGGTTTAGATCAGTTCCAAAACCATAGGATGGGGGGATGGGGGTTGTTTTGCACCCTTCCCTCCTGGGCAGGGACATTTGGCATCATCTAGAGGTATGATATATTTACAGGGGGCTGCTACTCTCATCTTCTAGGGAGAGGCCAAGGATGCTGCTAAACAGTCTACAATATACAAGACAATTCCCTACAAGTTAGCTGGCCCCAAATGTCAATGGTACAGAGTTGAGAAACCCTCCATTATTGTTACAAGGATGCCCTACAGATTCCCACATTAAAAATATATTAAGAATATGTTAAGAGTGCCACATACTCTGGTCTACTAAATATTGGTTCTTTCTGGAACATTCTTTTCCTGATGCCTCTCTCAAAACCATTCTTTTTCAGATAGAGGTATGACTTACTTGTTTTATGTAGATCTCTTCAGCACCACCTCAGAAAACCCTTCTGTAATTATCCTGTCTACTCTCCAAGTAGCTGTTATCATGACACCTACTTTCTTTCCTTTCTTACATTATATATTATTTGTATATTTGGATTTTATCTGTTTCAGCTGACTAGAATGAACTCCATTACTGTACGGTTTTTGTCAGTACTCATACCTTATCCCTAGAACTCAAAACAGTGCCTGAAACATATGATAATGATATGATGAATGAACAGATGAATTAATAAATTGCTGATCCAGAGCCAGCTCATCCTGTCCTATTACTTTCTTTCTATTTATGGTAATTTAGCTCTCTAAGTTTAAGGATTTTCTTTCCCTAACAGTGCTTACTACTGTCACCTGTTCTTTGAAATCAGAAAGTAATAGCAGTTTGTTTTCACATAAAATTCTAAGAGTTCGTGTTTGTAACTTTAACTACGTAGTAGTAAATGCCCACCACAAACCACTTATCCTATGCAGTTTAATAGTCCACTGCCTCATAATGTCTATTAGTAGAATTTCTCTGAATTATCAAAATTAGTTTCTGTATTAGGTGCTATTTTCCTGGTTGGCTAACCATAATTTTTATGGCAGCATATACTTTTCAAATAGGACTATAACAATCTTTTCTAAAAAAAAAAATATCACAAGCTGTGACAATCTTGATCATAAATATTAAATTCAAACAATCAAAATATCCTCTTGATATTAAGGTAAAATGGTTCAGACTCATATTTTAAAAAGTTAGTTAAAGTATATGGGTCATGAAAAAACTCTCCTTCAGACATATTTTTTTTTCATCTACAAGACTTACAAAGCTAGAGTTATATATTAATTCATTAATGAATGGATTTTACAGTTCATAAAATAGAAATTAAGTAGGCAGATTAATCATGAACTTGAAATGAAGAATAACTCTCTAGTCCTGGAATTTATGAGTCTTATTCAGGAAAAAAGACAAGTTTTGAGTCTTAAGCATCTTTGATATGAACAAAATTTATTCTGAAATGAGCTGAATAATAATGGCAGAGACCTTTTTTCTTTTATATCCTGCTTACGTGTGTGTGTGTGTAAGTATATGTATTACTTATTTATACAAATATTCTTTACTAGTTTGTTGCTTGTGTTTTCATTTTTATTTTCTACAGAATAATTTGAAGAGCTGAACATTCTAATTTATCCATTTAGTCTTTTAAAAAGAAAAATGGATTTTAAAAAGAAAAATGGATAAATCCAATTTGTCCATTTATTCTTTTAAAAAGATTTGTTTTTCAGTGTTTTATTAAGATGTCTTTGTCTAATTCTTGGCCATAAGGATTTCTCTTATATTTTATTATTTTAGATTTTATATTTTAATCTATGATATATTTGAGGTTATTTAAATTTTTTATTTATTTTTCAATTATTTATTTATGTATGTAATCTCTAAACCCAATATGGGGCTAAAAGCACAACCCCTAGAGTCACTGTCACGTCCTCTCTAGACTCAGCCAGTCAGGCACCCTAGAGCTTTGTTTTAATAGTGTTATGAAAATGTTGATATTCATGTCTCTCCTTTACAGATATTCAATTAAATATCTTGGAAATTTTGTTTTAAAAACCCAAATTGACCACATTTGTATATACCTAATTCTATATTCTTTATAGTACATATGATTCATTAATCTAACTTCACACTATACCACATAGCCACAAACTTCGTAACTTTATCTTTAGAGCAAAACTTTAAATCTGTTAATGTAAGGCTTGTAAATTTTTTTTATATATACAAATTTTAAAATTAGTTAAATTGTACAAACATTCTCTGAATTTTTTTTTGGAAATTGATTTATACCTATATATCAATTTAGAGTGAATTTCTGTGTTCATAATACTGTATCGTACCTTACGAAGCAAAATCTCTAATTTGTTTAGAATTTCATAAATTTCTCAGTGATAGTTTTCAGTTTAAATGAACAAGTCTTACACATATTTTATTAAATATATTGCTAAGTATTTTAATTTTATGCAACTATATATCATTTGTATGCTACTTTTAATAGTTTGTTGTAAGTATATGGAAACAAAATTCCCTTACTAATGTTATGTCCTTCAAACTTGCTATCTTATTACTTATAGTCACTTTTTTAATTCCTTAGAATGTTCTAACTACAAAATTATGTCATTTTCTTGTTTTCCAATCCCTTTTTTTATACTAGCTTTTCTAGCATTAATCACTGGATAGGCTCTCCAGTCCAATATTTAGTAAAAAATTTTCTAGCCCTGTTTTTGATATTAGAGAAAAATTATAGCAATATAGTTAATTAGGGAATTACATTACTTTGTAGTGTTAAACTTTGCATTGCCCTGTAAAATCACTTTATCAGGATGGATTATTAGACTTTTATATTGTTCAGTTTGATTTGCAAATATTTTGCTAAAGTTTTTTTATTTCTTATAATATTTCTCTGTCACATCAAAGTAGTGCTGGCTTCATAAATGATTTGCAAATGTTTCTCCCTCTTATATTTTCCGATTTTCTGTGGGATTTCTGCTTTTTTATTAAAGGTTCGATGGAATGCATTGAGTTAGCTAAGGCTGAGTTTCTCTTTTGGAGGAGGGTTTAATAAATTCATTTGTATATTAGACAGATTATTTTCATTTCACTCTTTTCTTGGCTCATTTTTAGTAATTTGAGTTATTCAAGGTATTTGTCCATTGTCCCTAAAGTAGGCATAAACTGTTCAGAAGACAATTATCAGTTTTGTCAGTCTTTCAAAACACCAGCTTTTGGTTCCCTCAGATTTTCTTTAATGTTTATATTCTATTCCACTGATTTCTGCTTCTATCTATATTCCTTCTTTTATTCTACTTCTTTGGGATTTTCTTTTTATCTTTTAAAATTTCTTGAGATAAACAACTTACTTCACTAATTTGATATTTTTTCTTTGATCATGTAAACATTTACACTTAATAAATTTCCCTCTAAGCACTGTATTAGCAGAATTTAATAAACTTTTATATGTTTTTATATCCATTCACTCAAAGTATTTTCTAAGTTCTTCTTTGAAATCTTCCTTGACCCTTGAGTTATTTGTGTGTGTGTGTGTGTGTGTGTGTGTCTGTTTAACTTTCAAATAGTTGAGGATATCACAAGTATCTTCCAATTATTAATCTCTAGCAGTTTACATTGTATTTATGAAATGTGATTTATATAAGCTAAATAATTTTAAATTTGTTAAGGAATGTATATGGCCAAGCATATGGACTATCTTTGTGATTGTTTCATATGCACTTAAGAAGAATGTATATTCTGTTGTTGAGTCAAATTAATTATAAATATGTAAATATAAATTCAGTCCTTTTATTTGATGGTTGTTCAAGTATTCTATAGTCTTACTAAACTTGGCATCCTATTAATAATTGAGAAAGGAGCATTAAAATGTCTAACTCTAATAATGGCTTTACCTATTTCTTTTGTCTTTTTATTCCTCTTTAGTCTGTATTTTGAAGTATTTTGAAGATCTATTATTAGGGGATTAATAAATCAGAATTGTTATAACTTTTAATGTAGTAACCATTTAATTATGATATATTGCTATTTATCTGTAACATTTCTTGTCCTTAAGTCTATTTTATGTGACATTAACCTAACTATTCCAATTTTCTCAAAATTATTATTTTAAAGTATATGGCACTTTTAAAAAAATTTTACTTTTTTAAAAATTTATTACTTTTTAAAAAATTTATTTTGAAAAATATAAGCTTAAAAAAGATTGCAAACATAATACAAAAGTGCCAGTATATCCTCCAACCAGCCTCCTCTAATACTGTTATCTTATATAATCAGAGGACAGTTATCAAAACAAAAAATAAATATAACAGTTTTATTAATTAAGGACTTTATTTGGATTCTGCCAGCTTCCCACTATTATATTTTTCTGTTTCAGATCCAATATAGAATTCCATATTGCATTTAGTTGTAATGCCTCCTTAGTCTTTTCCAATGAGATAACTTCTTAATTTTGACTAATTATGGCTTTTGCATTAACAGTTCATGCAGGTTTTTTTCACTCCTTTGTCTGCTATTTGGTGAATTACATTGATAATTAAATGTTTCATGAGACTTTCATTACTGAAATAAACTATAATTGATCTCTTTATATGTTGCTGAATTCAAATTGCTATATTTTTAAGAATTTTGTGTTGATATTCATGATAATATTAAACTCTAAATTTGTGTCTTGCAGTCTTTGCCTTATTTTGGTATTAGAGTAAGGCTGGGCCCCATAAAATGAGTTGGAAAGGGCCTCATTGTCTTTTTTTTTTTTTTTCAGATTTTATTTTTTTATTTGACAGAGACACAGCAAGAGAGGGAACACAAGCAGGGGGTGTGAGAGAGGGAGAAGCAGGCTTTCCACTGACAACATGGGGGTCTATCCCAGGACCCTGGGACCATGACCTCAGCCAAAGGCAGATTCTTAATGACAGAACCTCCCAAATGCCCCCATTGTCTTTTCTATTCTAGAGGACATTGTGTACAATTAGTATTATTTCCTCATTTGGTATATGATAGAATTAATGTAACTATCTGAAACTAGAATTTTCTTTTTTCAAAACTTTTATATATAGAATTTCATTAATAGATAGAACTATTCTTATTTGTATTCTATCTTGATTGATTTTTGTAGTTTGTCTCTTTCAAGTAATTGGTCTATTTCATCTAAAATTTCCAATTTGGGCATAGGTGCTTTATTATTTTTTTAGTAGTATTCTCTTATTATATTTTTAATATATGTGAATCAGTGGTAATGTCCCCTCTTTCCTTCCAGAAATTAGCAATTTCTTTTATCTCTCTTTTGTGCTTGGTCAGTCAAGTTGGAAATTTATCAGTTATATTTATTTTTCAAAGAATTAGCTTTTGATTTCTCTGTTTCTATTATTTTAAAGTTTTATTAATTTCTGCTCTGAGTTTTATAATTTTCTACCTCCTGCTTCCTTTGGATTTAATTCAGTCTCCCTTCTCTAGTTGCTAAAGGTGATTATTAACTTTAGATTTTTTTTCTCATCTAAGTGTTTGATTCCATGAAATTTTCTATAATCAGAGGGTCAGCCTTACACCACAAATTTATGTTGCATTTTCATTTATTTAAATAAAATATTTAAAAATTTTCTTTAAAGTGTTTTCTTTTTTGACCCATGAGCTGTACTACCTAGAAAAAATGTATAAATCCCTAGAAATAACCTTCCACAACTGAATGATGAAGAAAATTTGCATAAACCAATTACTAGTAAGGAGATTGAGTCAGTAATCAAAAACCTCCCAACAAAAAAAAAGTCCAGCACCAGATGGCTTCATTGTGAATTCTACCAAATATTTGAAGAATACTAATCTTTTTCAAACTCTAAAAAACAGAAGAGGATGAAACACTTCAAACTCATTTTATAAGCCAAGCATTACCCTGATATCAAAACTAGGTGAGGACACCACAAGAAAATCACAGGCCAATATCTCTGATGAACATAAATGAAGAAAACCTCAACCAAAGATCAAACCAAACTCAACATACATTAAAAGGATTATATATCATGATCAAGTGGGATTTAGTCCAGGATTGCAAGGATGGTTCAACATCACAAATGAATCAACATGACATTCCATTTTAATAAAATAAAGGATGAAAATTATATGGTCATTTCTATAGATTCATACAAAAATGTTTGACAAAACTAAAAATCCATGTTTGATAAAAACTCTCAACAAAGCTGGTATAAAGGGAATGTACCTTAAAGTCGAAAGGTCATATATGACAAGTCCACAGCTAACATTATATTCAGTGGGTAAAAAGCTGAAAAGTTTTTACTCTAAAATTAGGAACAAGAAAAGGACACCCATTCTTACAAATTTTACTCAATATAGTATTGGAAATCCTTGGCAGTGCAATTAGATAATAAAAAGAAATAAAAGGTATCCATATCAGAAAGAAAGAGATAAAAATACCAATGTTTGCAGATGACATAATACTACATACAGAAAACCATACAGGTTCCAACAAAAAACTGTTACGAGTAATAAATTCAGTAAAGTTGCAGGATACAAAAATTGATATATAGAAATCTACTGCATTTCTACACACAATAAAACAGCAATAGAAACAGAAATTAAGAAAACAATCTCATTGACAATTGCATTGAAAAGAATAAAATACCTAGTAATAAACTTAACCAAGAGGTGAAAGATTGGCACAATGAAAACTAAGAGAAATTAATGAAAGAAACAGAAAGTGACACAACTAAATGGCAAGATAATACATTCTCAAGGATTGGAAGAATTTTATTAAAATGTCCATGCTGTCTAAAGCAGTCTATGGATTCAATGTAATCTCTATCGGAATACCAATAATGTTTTCCACAGAAATAGAACAAGAAAACCCTAAAATTTGTATGGAACCACAAAAGGCTCTGCATAGGCAAAGCAATCTCGAGAAAGAATATAGTTGGAGGGTATCACAGTCCCAGCTTTTAAGATATACTACAAAACTATAGTAATCAACACAGTATGGTACTGGCATATAGACACATAGATCAATAGAACTGAACTGAGAGGCCAGAAATAAACCCATGCATATATGGTCAATTATTCTATGACAAAGGAAACAAGGATATACACACAACAGGAAAAAAATGGTCTCTTCAATAAGCGGTGCTGTGACAAAGAGACAGCACAATTCAAAAAGGGCAACTACACCACTTTCTTATACCATAAACAAAATAAATTCAAAATGGATTAAAGAACTTAATGTAAAACTTGAGCCATAATAATTTTAAAAGAAAACATAGGCAATAATGCCTTGGATATCCACCTTACCAACATTTTTTCTGGATCTGTCTTTTCAGGCAAGGGAAACAAAAGCAAAAATAAATAATTATGACTTATCAAACTAAACAGCTTTTTTCACAGCAAGAGAAACCATCAACAAGATGAAAAAGTAACCTACTAAATAGGAGAAAATATTTGCAAATGATAGATACCACAAGAGGTTAATTCCTAAAATATATAAAGAATAAAACTTAACAAAAAATAATCCAACTGAAAAATAGAGGAACTAAGTAGATACATAAAAATCTGGCAAATACATAAGAAGATGCTCAACATCACTAATCATCAGGAAAATGAAAATCAAAATCAGTCATCTCATACCAGTTGGAACTGCTGGTAACAAAAACACAAGAAATAACAGATTTGGCAAGGAAAAAGGGAACCCTTATGCACTTTTTTTTTTTTAAGAATTTATTTATTTATTTGACAGACAGAGGTCACAAGTAGGCAGAGAGGCAGGCAGAAAGAGAGGAAGAAGCAGGCTCCCGGCTAAGCAGAGAGCCCGATGTAGGGCTCAATCCCAGGACCCTGAGATCATGACCTGAGCTGAAAGCAGAGACTTTAACTTACTGAGTTATCCAGGCGCCACACCTTTGTGCACTTTTGGTGGTAATGTATATTGACACAGACATTATGGAGAAGAAAGAGTATGGAGGATTTTCCCAAAACTAAAATCAAAAGTACCATGTGAGTAAAGAATTCCACTGCTGGGTATTTGCCCAAAGAAAATAAAAACACTAATTCAAAAAATATATATATTCACCCCTGTTTATTTCATTATTTATAGTAACCAAGATATGGAAGCAACCTAAGTTTTATCATAGGTGAATAGGCAAAGATGTATATATACACAATAGAATACTCAGTAAAGAGAATGAATGAATGAAATATTGTCATTTATGACAGTGTGGGTGGACCTAAAGAGTATTATGCCTAGTGAAGTAAACCTTAAAAAGTCAAATATCACAAGAGTTCAGTTGTATGTATAATCTAAAAAACAAACAACAACAGAGAAACAGACTCATAAAGACAGAAAACTGGTGGTTGCCAAGGAAGAGGGGTTGGGAGGGATGGGTGAAATGGGTGAAGGGGATTAAGAGGCACAAACTTCCATTTTATTAAATAAATAACTCTCAGGCATAAAAAGTACAGCATAGAGATAATAGCCAATAATACTGTAATACACTTATCATGATGAACATTTAATAGTGCATGTAATTGTTGAATCATTATGTTGTATACCTGAAACTAATATTAATGTCACCTAGACATCAGTTAAAAATTTAAAAAAAGATGCAAATAAATGGAAGTATATTCTGTGCTCATGAATTGAAAGAATTAATGTTAAAATGTCTATAATACCCAAAGCAATCTATAAAGCTGATGAAATCTCTATCAAAATTCTAATGGCATTTTCACAGAAATAGAACAACCAAGCTTAAAATTTACAAATAGCTCATCAATATCTCAAGAACAAAGCCAAATGTATCATGTTCCCTAATTTTGTATTATATCACAAAGCCATAGTAATCAAAACAGTATGGTAGTGGCATGAAAACAGATACATAGATCAATAGAACAGAGCAGAGAGCCACAAAATAAACACACACACACATATTGCCAGTTAATTTGCAACAAAGGAGCCAACAGCACATAATGGGGAAAGGATAGTCTCTTCAACAAATGGTTCCAGAGTCACTTACAAAAGAATGAAACTGGATCACAATCTTACACCACATGCAAAAATTAACTCGAAATTTTTTAGTTAAATGTTAAATTTTAAATGTAAGTTAAATGTAAGACCAAAACCATAAAACTCCTAGAAGATAACTTAGATGGTAAGCTCCTTGACATCAGTCTTGGTGATGATTTTTTGGGTCTGACTTCCCAAAAGAAAAGGCAACAAAAGCAAAAAATCAACAACTGGAGTATATCAAATTAAAAAGCTTCTGCACAACAAAGAAAACCAATAACATGAAAAGGCAGCTTACTGAGTGGAAGAAAATATTTGCAAATCATGTATCTGATAAGAGGTTGGTATCCAAAATACATAAATAACTCCTATAACTCAACAGCAAAACAAAACAAAAAAACTCGAAACAATCTGATAAAAAATTGGGTGGAAGACATGAATAGACATTTTTCCAAAAAGATACACAGATGGCCAATAGGTTCATGAAAACATGCTTGATTTTCTTAATCATCAGGGAAATGCATATGAAAATCACAATGAGGTATCATCTCACACCTGTTAGAATGTTTACTGTCAAAAAAATAATAAATAAATTACAAGTGTTAACAAGGATTGGAAAAAAGAAATCCTTGTTTACTATTGATGGGATTGTAAATTAGGGTAGCCACTATGGAAAACAGTATGGTGATTTATCAAAAAATTAATAAAAAGACAACTACCATATGATCCAGCTATCACACTTCTGAGTAGTTACCCAAAGAAAATGAAAATACTAATTCAGAAAAAATATATGCACCCCTATGTTTTTCCACCATTATTTATAATTGCTGATGTGAAAGCAACCTAAATGTTTATTATTGGATGAATAAACTCTCTCTCTTTCTCTCACACAATGGAATACAATTCAGCCATGAAACAGAATGAGATCTCACCATTTGAAACAACATAGATGGACCTTGAAGACATGATGCTAAGTGTAATAAATCAGAGACAAATATAGTATGATCTCACTTATATGTGGAATCTAAAAACAAACACTAAGCTCATAGACAGACAGAACAGACTGGTAGCTTCCAGAAATAGGGGTTGGGTTATAGAGGGTTGAAGAGTGAGCATAATGGGTTAAGATCAAAAGGTTCAAACCTCCAGTTTAAAATATATTAAGTCAGGGGGTATAATGGATAGCAGGGTGATGATAGTTAACATGGTATTGCATATTTGGAAGTTGCTAAGAGAATAAATTGAAAAGTCTTCATCACAAGAAAATAAAATTTTGTAACTGTGTTTGATAACAGAAAATAACTAGCTTATTATGATCATTTCTCAATATACACAAATATTGAATCATTATATTGATTACATGAAATATGTAATATGTAATAATTTTTATCAATTATACCTTAATAAAAAATACAAACATGCTGGGGAGGAAGTTAAGGAATTGAACTGCTGTCTTGGAGGTACACTGCACTGTGAGAACTCAGAGTTTCTATATTTATTTGTGGACTTCTGTATGTGTGTATGCCTACAGTACCCAATTGTTCTACCCCTGCTAGAAACATATCCTTTCTCCACTGAATTGATTTTGTACCTTTTATATTTTCAATACTTAGATGAGTCTACAAGTGGATTTTTTTTATGTGTCTATCTGCTAATATCACACAATATTGATCACTGTATCTTTATATTTAGCTTTAATATTGGATAGAGTCATTCCTCCTATTTTACTTCTTTTTCACAATTCATTTAGCTATTATAATTCCTATGCTTTTCCATATAAATTTTATTAAAAAATTATGTACATTCATAAAAAAATTCTGAGAGGGTTCTGCTAGGAATCATATATTTTTTTAAGATTTTATTTATTTATTTGACAGAGAGAGATCACAAGTACGCAGAGAGGCAGGCAGAGAGAGAGGAGGAAGCAGGCTCCCTGCTGAGCAGAGAGCCCGATGCGGGACTCGATCCCAGGACCCTGAGATCATGACCTGAGCCGAAGGCAGCAGCTTAACCCACTGAGCCACCCAGGCGCCCTGCTAGGAATCATATTAAACCTATATATCATTTTGTGTAATTGAAATCTCTACTATGCTGTTTTCCAGTCCATAAGCATATGTCTCTCCATTTATTTTGTTCTGATTACTTTCATTAGTGTTTTGCATTCTCAGGATGCAGGTTATGTCACATTATTTTTTAGATTTGTCATTCATGTTTTGTTAGATTTATATCTAAAAGTTTCATTTTGAGAGAAACATATTGTTCTTAAAATGCATAGACATAAGAGAGCCTTTCAGTTTAGGACTTGGGTGGAAAGGGCAAAGGTCAGATTTCATCAAGTGGCATCAGCAAGAGTGAAGGAAGTCATTCCTAATGCTTTAGTAAAGAAGAGTTACAGTCCTTTAAATATGTATGAATTTTCATTACATTTAAGACTGCACTTAAGTCAATTGACATCTGACCAACTTAATTAGAAGAAGGTAAATCAATGAATGTAAAGGCAATGCTAGATTTGTTAAATGACTTTATTTCTGAACCATAGTATTTTATTGAAATATATCATTGTATAGTGCCTTATAATTAAAAACTTGTATCAGACAACTCATTTCATGTTCTTTTAACTAACAGCCTGACAAGATAGTTTCTTTCCCTTAGATACAACTCAGAGATGAGTTCCACTAAAGCCTGGATACATAAAAAAAGTTATTTTTCTGTTATTTTGTTTTCATAAATCTAAGGTTGTCACTCTGTTTCTAGTTTGGAAATAAAATTTTGCACAAAGGTTGTTTTTATTTTTTCCTTTCTTTCCTTCTAATTTACCTCTTGAATATGCAGCTAATTCCAAAATTTTATTTTACTGTTACATTTTTATTATTTTTAATTGTTTTACCTAAATATTATAAAAGGCAAGGTTATCCTTACTTTAATTATATTATCATTTTGATTGTCATTATTGTAGGCCATATTCATTTGTGGAGATTATTGGCCAGAGATGTAGGTCAATAGTGAAGCTTAAGACTTGTTACAACGTAGGAATTAGATATTTGTAAAATGAATAGATTAATTTTGTCTAGTATTTTCATAGATACACTACCTTTAAGTTTCCTGAGAAAAGTGTACTCAGAAGTCAAGGTCTGTCAAATGTATGTTCTCTTTATGAGAAAAATTATAGTGAAAAACTTAGGAGTGTGGAATATGGAGCCAGACTATATCAGGTGTGATTCTAATTACTTCTCTCAACAGTTATATGAAATTAAGCAAATCACTTAATTCTCTGATCAAAATGCTCAAAAATGAGAATGTTGATAATAACAAGACTTTTGTCCACAGGCACATTGAGATGTTAAAAGGAGTCAATATACATAACATTTTGTACATTTTGTAAACATTTGTAAAATGTGTATGTAGTACACTCTATAAATATTCAATACTGCTTACATGTTACCATAAGAGAGTTTCTCCAAACTGGATCTCATCCTGTGCTACACTAATCCACATGGAGAATTCATTCAACATAAGAATTTAATGACATAGAAATTACAAAATTACAAGTAGGCCAAATGGTCTTCTCATGACCTTGCCATTTTAGCCCTCACCTAAACTAAAGCTAAAGTTTTGATGGTGTATAAAGGAAGATATGGAAGTGGCAAGAGGATTAAAGACACATAAACAACAACTACAAAGAGCATAGCCACTCTTTAAGGGTTACAGTAGCCCTGGTGTATAGTATCTGGGATTCTTTAAATGGAGATATTTCTAAAGAGGCAACATCTCCTTTGAATCTAATGTTCTAGTCTTGTGGAAAACCCACTCATCCTAAAATGCACTTCTAATTAAGAGCTAAAATGTTCAATCCCACTCCTCATCTCTCTGACAAATCCAACTAATAAAGACCCATTAAGGTCTTACTTTTCATTTGCCTATTAAATTTCTTCTTCTTTGGGAAGGAGGGAAGAAGCCCAAGGCAAAAGTAAGTTGAAGGGAGGCAAAATTTGAGCTCCCCCTGGGGCCTACAGATTTCCTTGATCTCCACTTAGATTTTGCTAGGTTTTTAAAATGGCTTTTTCCTCAATGAAACAAGACAAAACCAGAGAGGGAGATAAACTATGAGAGACTCTTAATATTCGGAAACAAACTGAGGGTTGTTGGGGGTGGGGTGGGGGATGGTTGACTAGGTGATGGACATTGGGGAGGGTATGTGTTGTGGTGAGCTCTGGGTGTTGTGTAGATTGAAGAATCATGGACCTGTAGCCCTGAAACAAATAATACATTATATATTAATTATAAACTAAAAAAATAATAAAATAATAAATAAAATGGCTTTTTCCTCAACTTTAATTCCAATGGAATGTGTACATACCTTGATGCCATAGCATGATGGTGAAATAGACACTTATTGTCTGCAGATTCTTTCAGCCAAATTATTTGTATTACTTGAGAAGAATAATGTTATCATTCAAACTTAATAATTCATTCCTCCATTTATTTATTTAGTCACATACCAAATATTACTGCTCACTATGTTGTGCTAGCATATTCTAGGCAGCAGAGATAAAGTATGACAAAGTATTCTCTCTGCTAGAATTGCTATCTGATGAAGAAAAGGCTCTAGGGTACTGAGCATAGATGGAAAATGGGAGGCTGGGTTGGTTCACAGGTTCACAGTAAAGGATAGATTGACATAGGGCTTGGGAACCTAAATAAAAATGGGAACCTATACAGCAGTCATGTTGAAGACTAATTTAGGAAACAAAGATGCATTTTAACCTAAGCTTCAGTGCAAATGTTCAAGACTGCATGGTGAAAAACAGGTCTGAGAAAAGGCTGCTACAATTTTGGTAAACTTGTGAAGGGAAGAGACAATTCCTAAAATAATGTTATTCATAAGGAAAAATGAAAAATATTCTGTGGGAAGTTTGTTATGTTTTTGCTTTCACTAGTGGAACTTTTGATTATATCAGAATTGACATTAATAAAATATTAGTCCCAAATTGGGCTCATTCATATGGCTATTATCCCTTCAAAGCATGCTTCAGCCCTTAAGAAAGGTTAAAAAGATATTAGGCAAACCATGACTGGCAATGGGGACACATCTGGTCATTCTCTGACCATAAAAATATGGGCACTGATTTCCTTCAAACCCTCCTCTGAAATCTGAACAGCACCCCAGCACAGTACACATGTGAGCAATTCAGCACAGTGAACCATCTCAGAGTTGCTCATTAAGTTCAGAATATTTTATACTAATTGTACAAAAAAGCATAAGCATCTTGTCACTCATCCCTCATTAAGCTACAGACAAGTTTAAGGTGACCTGATCAATGTAGCACCATAGTCCACAAAACAATGTGAATAAGCCATGGATATTCTCAAAAATAAATCTTAAATGAGAGGCAAAAAACATGCAAAGGAGTTGAGTCAATCATTCATAGAATAGTTAATAAACAAGAAAAATACTTTGTATTTTTGACACATCAAAGGAGAGAGCTAAAGACATTACTTTGTATATAACTCAGAAAGGAGCCTGGTCTGCAGGTTTCCACAAACCCAATTTCAACTTATACCCAGAGGTTCTAAAACTTTGATATAGGTGACTTCCCATAGAACAGCCTATCGGTAGTCATGGATTTGAGAAATAAATGATCTGCACACTTTTTGGTCCACTACCACCACACAGAGTCCACAACTTCTTCGCTTTCAATCTTCCATTCTCACTGCTTCCAAACCCCTAACGTACCAGCCAAGCTCTTTCAAATGCCTAGAAGTCCAGGAACATTTATAACTCAAGATATTTTTCTTCTCATTCCAGGTTATGACCACGTAAATTGGTCAAAGCCCTGTTGATTAGGAAGGCCCAATCCTGAATAAACCACTTCTATAATATCATAATTTACTGAATTCTTACCTGAATTTATGACACAGTAGATCCTTTCTGACTATATAATCATTTGATACACCATGTTAGATGCTCAATATCTACTAGGGGCCACCACCACAGCAGAAGTTGCTTTTCAGGTGGCCAATCTTTATCTGAGGAATATGGCATAGCATTATTCCAGAGCCTTTAGGATTCTATGCTACTTTAAATCCTGTAAACAGGCTTCAAAAATTCAAAGACAGTCTTTATGTACCAGAGATACTTACAATATCATGGAATCTGTTGGGTTGCATGCCCCAAGAAGGCCCAATGGTATCATAGTGTAAATCTCTTACAGAGCTCCCTCTTATGCTCTGGGCCACTTTCAAACCTGTGATTCTTCCAACAAATGATTTTTTGCAGTATTCTCAAATCTGGTATGTATTATATCAAAAATCTGAGGAGGCCTACAAGTGATGTGCCTCTTAGTGTTTAGGAAGCGCAAGGTATAATAACATATTCTTTACTTTGGAGAGGTTGCAGTCTATGAACACAATTAAAAACTTAAGTAATACAGCATGTCCCTGAATTTTTAGAGGGTTTATAACTAATATCTGGTGTACAAGTGTCTTTACTGGGGCACTGCAAGAACTACAACTTCTGCTCCAATCAAGATGGCATCGGTATAGTGGGACCACAGAACATCCAGATAATTAAGTTCCCTCCAGACTATATTATCAAAAATAGTATAGGACCAACAAGCATATGAAGAGGTATTCAACATCACAAATTATTAGAGAAGTGCAAATCAAAACCACAGTAAGATTCACCACTGAGATGTCTCCTATCAAAAAAAGAGAAAACGTGAAATAGATGGTGGGGAAGATATGGAGGAATTGGAGCCCTTAGGCACAGTTGGTAGGAGTATAAAATTGTGCAGTCTCTATGGAAAATAGTGTGGCAGTTTCTCAAAAATTTAAATGTGGAATTACCACATGATACAGCAATATCACTTTGAATATATAGCCAAGAGAATTGAAAGCTGGGTCCTGAGAGCTATTTGCAAACCCATCTTCATAGCAACATTATTTGTAATAACCATGACGTAGAAACATATAAATGATTCTATTTTATGAAGTACCTAGAATAGGCAAATCTATAGAGACAAAAAAGTAGACTGGTGATTGCCAGGTAGTGGAAAGGTTTGTGGTAAATGGGGAGTCACCCCTAATAAGTATGGGATATCTTTGGGGATTCTAAAATTGATTATGATGATGATTGCACAGCTTCATGAATATATTCAAAAATCAATGGATTGTATAATTTAAGAGGTGGGACATATGGTATATGAAATGTGTCTGAATAAGTACACACACACACACACACACACACACACAAGAATATAGGATAGTTATTATGGTCCTATAGCAAGAATATGAGTGCATATGCCTACTGTGGTTGTTGCTGTTTCTTCTTTTTAATATACATTAATGCATTATAGCTAGTGTACTTGCCAGTGAGAAATTGTGTACCTCTAGTACATTACCCAGTAGAGAGGTTTTTCCAGTTTCAACAGAGGGCCTTGATTTAGCAGACTAACAAAGTGAATAGCAATTTTTATTTCTATATCTCTGATATGAGCCCTACCTGACTCCCATTTCATTATACCAAAGCACAATTCAGACTACTGGCCAAACTAAAAATTTTATTTGTGCTTTAGAGCTAATGACCAATGTGAGCAGCTATATATTCCACTAATGATAAAACTTGCAGACACTATAGAAATCAGGCAAAAAAATCTATTTCTGGGGAACAGTGCTTTTGTTTGACAAAATATAAACCATAATACTAATGAATATCTACCTATCTGTCCATATGTTAACTATATCATACAATTGTGTATGAGTATGTAAGTATGTATTTAGTTTTAGTTAATATTTCATCCTTTTTCCAGAGCTGGAAAAAAAAATGAGATGGAGTAGCACTTCTTTGCCACTTTCAGCTACCACACTATAAACCACATGGCAATAGATAATTTTAAAAGATCTGGCATGGAATGTGTTTATAACTTAAAAACTCCCAAAATGAAGCAACTCAAGAAAAGTCTGTTTTAAATGCTTTCTAGGTCCTAAAGCAAACTTGAAATGCAGTAAATCATCTTCAGAAATTATTCCTATTTGACTAAAAAAAATCATTGCTATCAATTTTGCAGTTTCCTTAGTTTTATCAATTATCTTCTTTTAAAAGCTGAGATGGAATATGATAGGAACTTTGCCATTATTTATGAATCAAGATAGTGACTGTCTACAAATCAAGACCTAAGAAATGTTTCTAAAAAACTTTTGAGACAATAAAACTTCTTTATATTGACATCTCAATTCTAGGGATACCTGTGAGGAAAATTCTTCTAATTCTCATCTCTCTTCAGCCTATTTTATCTTGCCTTAGTGAAGCATAGTGTTAAGCAATTAGTCAGGTAATTTAGGGGGAAAAAAAATTAACTATGTAGGACTGTGGCTTTGACTTTGAAGGTCACAGAATGAAAGGCATTATAAGGGTAATTATTTCAAATTCACTCTGATGGAGACAATGAGGGCAATAGAATGTTAAGCTTTTTCTGTTTTTAAGAGGCCAAAATTAATGTAGAATTTAAGGTGTTTTTGTGTATATGATGGCACTCCTGAAAATTGACCTTAAACTTTGAATATCTCTAAATTTGAGATTATTAAATGCTACTTAGGTATTTCTAACATTGTCCATATTCTTCTACTTCAGTTTCTTCTTAACTTAACAGTTAGAAGCAGACAGCTGGCTGACAGTTCCAGAGATCCTCCTACTCTAATTAAATAGGAGATTATTCTCTTCAATGGTCCATGTTGCTGTGTTTAATATCAGCAAATGACATTCACGATGACCTTTTATACTTGGTGACAAATAGGATTCCAGGAAGCCTTTGAATTACCCAATGTAATGGGTAAAATGCCCTCCACATCACAGTAATTAAAAAAAAAAAAAAAAAAAAAAAGGAAAACCATCATTTTCAGGTGTAAGCTTTGCCAAAATAGAGGAATTTTGAAATTGTTTCCATGTGGGTATAAAACAAACTTTAAGCATTTATATATCCAGACAGGAAAAATTATTAATAATATTTTCTCTTCTTAGTCTACTCTTCTATATTTTATTTTTTTATTTTAATCATGTATAAATAGGTCCTTTATTTTTCTATTGGGTAAGTCCGTATGTTCTTTTTGCAGTTAATTAATCATTAAATAAAAACTTAAGACAATGAGGTTTTAATAATGGGAATTTCCTCTCAAAAAAAAAAAAAGATTTGTGGCTCATTTTATGTTCCCCAATAACATGTATGTTTCAAATATCATAGTTATCTCTCAGACCTTACCTTATTTTACCTAGTAACAATGCTTGGCATTGGTGATTATTTTCTGTATAAAATACTTACCTCTTTTGTCTTTCTGAAAATCACTGGATTTACTCCTACATTTCTGAACATTTTTCTTAGGTTTTTGTTGTTGTTGTTGTTGGTTTCTCCAGACCTCTCTACAAGTTGGGTTGTCCTGGTTTTCAGCCCTTGCACATTTTTCTCTCCAGAAATTCATCTAGTCTCATGTTTTAAAACACCATTTATATGCTGATTATTCCTGCCTTTATATCACTATTTAATTCCCCAACTAGGTATCCAATTGCTTACTCAACATCCATGTGGATGTACAGTAGAGATTTTAGACATGTTATATCCAAAATTGAGCTCTTCTATCTTTCCCAACTCAGTTAATATTAACTCTATTTCAGTTGCTTAGGCCAAAACATTGGTACCAAGTTCAAGTCTTCCCTAAATTTTAAAGCTCACTCTGGCCAGTCAGAAAATCTATACACTGTACCCTTAATATGAAAGTTTCCACTGCTATCCACAAGTAGAACATTTTTATGAAATTTTTCATAAGCCACAATGATGGTATAAAGCAAAAAGCAATAACCATTAACTTATACGGAAATTTTTTTAGTGTTTTCAGACCCCAAACATGACCTGTTTTAGGCTTTTCTGATACCTTAGGGCACATCTTGCTAAGAAATACACAAAATACATTTAGATAAAGCACAGATGCTCACAGACACAGTTCAAAGCTATGGCAAATAGGTGGAGATGCTGAGTGTAGTTCCTGGGGAAGGAGCTTGGTGGCACCACTCTTGCTGCTGGGAGTTTGCTGAAAAATAATTGTTCAGTGCTATTTTCTTTTTTCCTGAAAGCAAAAATCCTCTGAATTTCATTGGTTGGCAAAAAACAGGTGCTAATATAGGTCTTATATATATAGCCAACAGAATAGTGTTTTTCAGTTGTGAACCCAATACTCATCTTCTGGTCAAAATTTCCCAGTGACTTCTCTATCACTGAGGAAAAGCCAAAATCCTTCTTATAACTTAAAAGGCTCCACCCATCTGGCTGCTTATTAATTTTCTAGCTTTCTTTTTGTTATGCTTTTTTTTTTACCTTTGTTCACTCTGCTCCTAGCTGCTTGGCTTTTCCTGCTGCCATGGCTGTTTTTTGTTTGTTTGTCAGTTTCCCTTTCCTATATGTGGTAAGACATTTGCCTGTGTTCTCCTACCATAATCTTCTTTAAAATTCACATTTGTGAGCATTTTCCTGTTGTATTTCCACTGCTGTTTGCTTTACTGGATCTTGACAAATTCTTTAAGTGAAGTGAGAGTGCTCAATACAGTATTGCCACCAAGGCAACTACCACCAATATTTCTAGTAAGCACCGGTAGCTCTAAGTATACAAGGAGATCAGATGTTGGAAAAGCATTTAAGAATTCTGCTAACTCCCTTCAGAAATGTCAAATATTTTTTGATAAGTCTTATCTTTACTTTCAAAGAAAATGTTGCAGAGACATGCAGTTGAACCAGAAACATGTACAAATTGGAGGAAACTTCCACCATGGGAATATGTAGGTAACATCAAATTTGAGCCTCTATTTCTTTCATTTTCATTATAATGTCATGCTTTATGTAACAGAAACAAGTCCTGATTGCCTATAGAACTTTCACTATTTTTTTCATCCTATTTTATTGTGTCTTTTCTTAGATGAGTTTTTTTATATTAAATGTAAGTATTGGTAATTAACAGATTACCACGCTTCTCATGAAAAGTATACTAAGAAATAGACATTAAGTTGTCAAGCTAAGAAATTCAACTTGCTGTCTTTATGCATCTCTGATAACCAAATAACATGCTTTCATTTTCCCCCATCAAGCATTTTAAATTCTTGCCACTAAGTTCTTAATGATCATTGAAAAACTAGAAGTCATTAGAAAAATATATCTAATAAAATGAATTCACAAACTCTTCAAACTCTAAGTTAATCTAAGAATTTTACAATTTACTATAAATGTTGCAAAAATCTCTAGGGTATGTGGAGGGTAAACTAGACATCTGGAACAGAAGAATAATTATGGGAAATATTTAAAAAGTAATTAAATCTCAAAATCTATGTGTTGATGAATGACTGCTTTTTCCTGTCCCACTTTAGCATTTGCATCTGCATAAAATCAAAGCTTTACAAGATAATTTTTTTTTTTTTAATGGGGAAAAGAAATAGCAATAGTAAATGGAAACACACCTCTACTGTTCAGAACTCTAACAATGACAGTGGCCTACCTGGGGTTAACAGTTTTTCCTTTATCATCGTTCTTCATTCCTGAGCAATGTGTACAATGAGTATCACTTAGCTAAAACAAATAAATAATAAACAATTATATACTTAATCTTTGATATTTAGAATAAAACAAATCTTTGAAGATTGTATTACATCCCATATAAAAATTTTGTGTTAGTGTTCTCCCTATTCATAATTTCTAGAAAGGTACACTGGTATGGCATATGTACATAATACTTGTCAGTATAGCAAGGCAGTTAGCTTGAGCTGATATCTGTATTACACAATTAAGGAAGTTTAAACTGAAGAATATTAAAGTTTCTGTGCTCTCCAAAACGGGTAGGCATTAAGCATGACATTGTTATTCACTATCATTGCAAAGGCCTTTTTAAGTTTTAAAAGCCTGCCTTCTGGAATTCGAAGTCCTCATCTTGTCAACTTCATCATACAACCATGTCTCATCTTCCACCTCAAT
This sequence comes from Mustela putorius furo, assembly GCF_011764305.1. Lineage (NCBI taxonomy): Eukaryota > Metazoa > Chordata > Mammalia > Carnivora > Mustelidae > Mustela > Mustela putorius. Next base: position 29,310,252 of record NW_025421987.1, read on the forward strand.
GGAAGCAATCATCCACTGTTATGCTTATGTTACGTTAATCTTGTCCTTCCAGAAGCAGACCCCAAGTTTGGAGTAAGCACCAAAAGATTTACTAGGTAAAAAGCAAGTTAGAAAACAAAGGGAATGGAGCCAGGACCCATCTGTCTGCAACACAGTTTGACCTATGAAAGAGAAACAGAAGGAAAAAATCTTCTTAGCTGTAACTTAGATCTAAAGATAATCAACAGAGCTGGTGGGGCCTCATAGAGCCTCCTTAGAGCTGTCTCTTGTCTCTCAGGAGTAGGTCTACCTTGGTATCTCTGCCACGTTCAGTTACTGCCTGACAGTAACCTGTGGTAAGTATATCCTCAACATGAACACACTGATGGTTTTAGGGCACAGTAGTTATGGTGGTCAATCTATTTGGGCTTTCCATAGTCAGAGATGTACAAAGTGCATTTTCTAATGGAATGGAAAGGACCACATGCTAATACTCAGAATCTCATAGGAACTAAATCACAGATTTTTTCCCTATTAGATATATAGGTAGCCACCTACTGAATAGATTGTAGATAGATTACATAGATAGAGGATAGGTAGGTAGGTGGGTCAATACACATTAAAAAGTAGGTCTCTTGTCATTAGAATCTTGTCTCCCATTGGAATCTCCCAGCAGAGAAAGCCCATTTGTTACTAAGACAGCTGACAACTGGAACTAAATTTGTGTAGCCAATCTCCTTTTGAATAACCCTAACCCAGGAGAACTCTTAAAATACAGGTGAGGTAGCTGAATTGTCATGAACAGTATTACTGTATAAGGGAAATCACTATACCTTAACCCTAAAAGAATAATTCAAAATTCCCTCCCTCACCCAATCTCCTCTAGGCCTTTCCTGTCAGCCAAAGCTTCATCTGCAATGACACTCCAAAACTTTCTAGCTCTACTTCCAAATCCTGGTCTCTCTCAGGCTGTAATGTTTTAAGTTATAACGCTGTTCAATTTTCAAGAGTTAATCAGTTTCTTAAATTTTAAAATAATGCCTATGATTGTATATATAAGGTTTATGGAAGTGTTTTATATTTTCTAATAAAAATTAGTATTTCACACAAATTATCCATTATTGGTTAAGTGATTAATATATACTTTTTTAGATATGGATTGTGACTATTATTTGCTAGTAATATTGCTAGTAGCATATGGCTCAAAAATTATGTATATTTTCCTACAAAGGTTTATTTTCTGGAATTATTTCTGAGGCTAGAGCATGTCAAGTGTTATATTTTGTTTTCCTTTCTTAATCAGGGGAGGAATAAGCACAGGATAAGGCTGAAGGTCATAGCTAAGTAACAAAACTCACCTCATGGAAAATACCAGGCACACAGACATAATCATAATGAATATAGTTTGCATAATCATAATGAATATAAAATTTGCTTCTAAGAGTATTACTACCTAAGAGTATTACTATAGTACTACTTAGTACTATTTAGTACTATAGTAATATAGTAATACTTAGTACTACTAAGAGTATTACTATCCCAACTTAAAAGTGGTTGCAGTCATCTTCTGTCTTTTGTTTGAGTCATACCCTAAATTTCATATGTATCCTCTATATTAGTCTACCACTAGGTTGATATATAACTGCTGTTTATTGCTTTTAGATTAATTAAATCATTCTGCATTCTAAATGAGGCCCATATAGTTTTTTCCTCAGAAAAATTCTCTGTGTTCTTGCTCAAAAAAAGTCAACTAGAATTGGAGAATGTTGGCATTGGATGCACCCTGTCACTTATCCTATTAATCTGTTCTTGGTGTTCATTCTTTCTGTATATTCTCCACATCTTACTTCCACGTGATGGAGACTAGAAAAAAATGAAGTGTTGTTCATCTTCTACTTTGTATTTTTAATAACAAGGAGTTCCTCACTAAATTTCTATTTTTGGTGTTATGCTCTCTTTTTAACCTGTGATCCTTTAATTTTCATTAATTTGACTTATTTCCACTTTCTGGTTAGAGAAAGTTTTTTGTTATTTCACTATGCCTATGGCAACCCATTAGATACATGCAAAGAGTGTTTATATCCCCTTTTAAATGTTTTATTGAACATAAAAGACAATTTTCAGTTTTTACCACCATTCCTCTTATTACAATTTCTAGACTAGTTATTTTTTCCATCAAAATTCTTATGAATTCCAGTTTGCCATTTCAAAATGTCTCATCTGGATGAATGCTATGACTCCAGGAATACAGGAATTGAATTTGAGAAAGAAAATATGCAGTATTAGTGCTTATACTACAGGGCTATCAACACTTGAATAAATTTTGTGAGTGGTTACCTTGTGTTGAGCATGGATAATCCCAGACAAGAAAAGAGTAATTTAACCAAAACTGTCAAATACAGCATCATCAGGAGGGGAGTAGAAATCACAACTGTGGAGAGAGGTCAATGATTTGAGCCAATTTAAAGTATTAGGATAATACTCTGTGGGGTGTGTGTTTGTGACATAATACCAAAAGTGTGACACTTGTAAAATCATAAGTCAAAAAGCTCCATGGGGCGCCTGGGTGGCTCAGTGGGTTAAGCCGCTGCCTTCGGCTCAGGTCATGATCTCAGGGTCCTGGGATCGAGTCCCGCATCGGGCTCTCTGCTCAGCAGGGAGCCTGCTTCCCCCTCTCTCTCTGCCTGCCTCTCCATCTACTTGTGATTTCTCTCTGTCAAATAAATAATAAAAAAAAAAAAAAAAAAAAAAAAAAAAAAAAAAAAAAAAAAAAAAAAAGCTCCTGAATGAATCAGAGGAATTGGAGGTCATTAGAACAGGGTATTCTTTGTAGTTATTTTGTGTGTTGCCACCCGCCCAGCTCTAGTGTATACTTACAAGAAGAAAGGCATGTGTGTGTGTGTGTGTGTGTGTGTGTGTGTGTGTGTGAATGTACTCAGTTTGGGAGGCTTTGTGTCATGAGACTTCAGCTCTACATTTAAATGGTAGGTATTTGTTATCTCCATTTCTGTGTGAGGTCATAGATGCACCTAGGTTTACATACCTTTATACCTTGCTCCAAATTCTTCAGCTACTCCCGATTTTGTGTGTGATGCCTGAAAGACCCGCGGATCCCCTTACCCAAGAATTCAACACTGCCACAGGATGCAAACAGCAAGAGGTTCTTTAATGTGTTATATTGAAAAAAGACTGATAAAAATTAAAAGTAAAGAAAATCACAGCTGAAGAATTTGATTTGATCAATAGATAGTAGGGTTATTGTGGGGAATGTTAAGCTTTTTTTTTTTCTCCCCAAATTCATTGAGAAAAAAATAACAGGCTTTAATAGTGGTAGAGAAACTTAAAATAGCCAAATAAAAATATAATTAAGTGGGACGCCTGGGTGGCTCAGTTGGTTAAGCAGCTGCCTTCGGCTCAGGTCATGATCCCAGCATCCTGGGATCGAGTCCCACATCAGGCTCCTTGCTCGGCAGGGAGCCTGCTTCTCCCTCTGCCTCTGCCTGCCATTCTGTCTGCCTGTGCTCGGTCTCTCACCCTCTCTCTGACAAATAAATAAAAAATCTTAAAAAAATAATAATAATAATTAAGCATCCACCATTTACTTAGTATGTTGTTAGGTGTTTGTACACAAATCATGCTGTAAATGAAATATTACAACCACCATTTTATGGAGGAGGAAATGACCCCTTAGAGAATTAATTCAAGTTCTCAAGATTACGCAAACTATAAATGAGGCTGTCAGGACTGAAATTAAAATCTGTGTGGCCCAAATACTTGTGGTTAGGCAACTATGCAATAACAAAATTTCTAAAAATACTCCCTGTTAAAATTTGAAATACATTCCCAGAAAATGCATTTGTCAATGTATTGATAATGATGCATCAAATTAGAAATTTCATATATTGGAACTTTCAGAGACCTCTTTTAAATTCCATTATTTTCCTATTCTAGGAATCTCTTGTTGAATTGACAACTGTGTCCCAAAAATGGCCACAGAAATTAAAAGTCATAAATTAGAATTTGGAAGTTATAAATTATGAATGAAAAATGAATTAAGCTAAGTCCTACGTAATATATTCTACATGAAAAAAAAATAAATTATGTTAGCCTTAATCATAATATAATCAGGTAGATGCATAAAGTGATGCTGAGAGAAAATTTTTCCCACTTAAGAAGAAAAATCTTCATACATAAATTAATGCCATGCAGTTATCTAGCCAATGTAACAGTTTAGATTTGTGGGAGTTAGAAGAGAAAACATCAATTTTAAATCACAGAATGAGGAAAACTTCAACCACAAAATGATATCAAATGAAATATATTCAAATAAAAAAAGGAAACCACTAAGAACACAAACTACAAAAAAGGAATCATCTCATTTTTTTAAGGTTTAATATTCTACAACCTTGACCAACTGGAATATGAAATCCAGAAAAAATTACCTTTTAGCAATAAAATGGTGCATTTGAAGTTTCTGTGGTTAACTCCTAAATGAAATCTTCAAAGAGATCTTCGCACACAATTTTGCAAAGGCAATTACCTCATTTCCTAGGCCAGAGCACTTTGAAGGGAGAATGAACCAGTGGGTGCAGAAAAAAGTAGTTAGTTGTAAAGCAGTTTCAAGAACTGAATACCTACAGCCTGAAATTTAAATGAGAAGATAAAGATCTCCTGAAACACAAAGGAACTTTGTGAACCACAGCCATTTATTATAGGGTAAACAGTTCTAAATTCTTGGATTGCCCCTGAGGATATGTAGGTACAATAGTCTGAAGAAAATGTGCTCATATTAATGTCTCTGTGTCAAAAGAAAAAAAGTAATTGTGCTCAGTAGTCTCTGAGCACCATAGGTCACTTTGAGTACTAAATAGATTTAGTCACACTTAATATTTGACTATTCAATTTTTCCAACAAGGTATTTTTTTTTTAAGAGGAAAAAAATCACTTTCTTCTACTTTGGTTCCTTCGTCATCATTTCAATTTGCTCTTTAAAAAAAAAAAAATCATTTTCCTTTGTAGTCACTTTACTCACCCCACCTTCCCTCCTCCAGTTCTTCTATAGCTATAACAGAGCATAAGGAACTCCAGGAAACAAACAGACAAACCTATCCTTTCTGTGATCAGCTTTTCTGTCAGGCAAGCTGATGCAGTAAATCTCTCAAAAGACACATTTGTCAGTTGTTACTGAAACAGCATGTGAATTCTATTCTCAGTGACTACGAGAACACAAAGAGCTTAGGGAAAAGTTAAATTTTAAAGTTACCAATATGGGAAATGCATTAGAAAGAATCAGGTCAGAGAGGCAAAAACTCAATTATAATCCCCTAAATTGAGACAGCGAAATCTCAACTGACCCAAATTTGTTGGCTCCTACAACCAGCTACATTTATATTTGAAATGAGTTGAAACGCGAGCTGTGCTGGCAGCCTAACACCTGCTCCCTCTTTTCCCCTTGGGTGGCTGAAGTAATTACCCACCTCTACCTGCACCAGCTTAGGATCTGTGAAATGTTGGTCATGTAGAGTCAATCATTCCCATGTTCTAAGGTGCCAAATGATCATCTGTTAGTCAGAATTGCAACATTGCTGGCAGGCGAACCTATCAGTCCATTTCATTTTTGAGTCTTGTCATGCCCAAATATTCACTGGCCAATTAGCATTGGTTTTCTACAGTATATACCCTATGGAAAAAATTATAACTTAGCTGAACTGTACTTCCTAAGATTTTTAAACAATTTTTACACATGATTACATTTTAGAAATATTCTCAACTAGGCCTTTGAATACGGTCATGCTGTACTCAGAACAAACACGTACATGGTGGAGAATATCGCTTCTCTTTATAAGCACACAACTGTGCCAACTCTGTGGAATATTTATCGGATTAACCGTGACAAACTTTAATTTATAGTTCCGACCTCAGCCATAAATCTGTCCTACCTGGGTAAAATCATGAACAAGGGAAGCAGCCAAGTTATAACATCATAGTATATCACTGGGAGCAAAGCATCTAAGCAAAAAATTTTGGAGCTTTGTTTTTCAGTTCCACACTGGATAACTAAGAAAAATCCCTACTTTTTCCTGTTCCATTCCATATTCTTGACTAAAGGAATAGAATCATTATTTCTCATCAGAGGATAGTCTGGCTTATACGGATAGTCAAGCTTTTTTTTTTTTTTCTTCATCTGGAGAAAAGATACAAATAGACTCAACAGACTAGAACATGGCTGTACATAAATAAGGAGGATGCAATGATAGAAAATCTGAAGTTGGAGAACAGAAAATACATGGAGTTCATATTATGTCATCTGAAACATTTTTTTTATAAAGGATGTGGTAATATATCTGCTGAGACAAAGAGAATTGTGTTGGATTTAAATACTTGAGGGAAGAGCAATTTATACAGGTATTTTGATGAAAGGACAAACACACGAAAGGGTACAAGTTGATCATGATTTATTAATTTAAATATATAAGTGTTTTGAGGCTCAAGTCCTTAGCCAAAAAACAGACAAAAGGGGCTGTATTATACGAGTTAACTTTTTTTTTAATTAAAGATTTATTTTGAAAGAGAGAAGGAGAGAGTATGCAAGCAGGGGGAGGGGCACAGGGAGAAGGAGAGGAATCTCAAGAAGATTCCCAGCTGAACATAGAGCCCATCACAAGGCTCTATTCCAGGACACTGATATCATGACCTGAGCCAAAATCAAGAGTCTGATGTTTAACTGACTGAGCCACCTAAGCACACCACAAGTTAACTTTTTATTACTAAATTTATTCAAGCCCCTGGTATACTATTGTGTCCCTCCTTAGACCGTTTAACTATGGATAAATAGGGAATGCTGAGGCAATGTAGGGGAAGAAACTCAGCTATTGGAGAATATCTAATAGGTGTCCATCCTTATTCTAAGAACTTTATATTAATTCAATCAACTTAACAACTCTCTAAAAATGATACAACCTTTTTTTATAACAAAGGAAGGCACAGCACAAAAATTGGCATTATGTATACATCCACTTTAGCAAAAGGCACTATTTTTGTATGTAGGAAAATGTAAAAATGGGTCAAGTTACAGAGCTACACATGAAGATAATCAAATAGTAGAGAACAAGGTCTTTAATACATGATTGTTAAACTGAACATTGCACCTATCCCTTCTGTACTCATTGGTATTAATATCTTTGAAATAATGTATGTGTTTAAAATAGTTATTACGAAAAATATTAAAATACACTCCTACATAAAAAAAAAAAATAATAGCTTCTAAGGTGGAGTATGAACTTAACCCCCTTGGAGATGAATTTCTTGATTTACAAAAGAGGAAGAACAAGGCTCATTTACTGAGACTTTTATGAGGAAAAGCTAATTAATTATTATACTTCATGCATTTGAAGTGATTACTGATGAAATGTTTTCAAATATAAGCAGCTAAATAAAAGTTTTAAATGTTTAATGAAATTTGAAAACTTTTAGCACAAATTGAATATATTGGTATTTTTAAATTGCCTATATAATTTTGATATTTTTATGCCTCTATTCTCTTAATTGCAATAGTGTATACAGATGAAGGTTGTGATAGCTGCAAATGTAAAAGCATAATCATAATGTTTTACCATCAATTATACATAAGAAAAATATTATACAATGTTAATAATATCATATGTATAGTATTGTTATGAACAAACTGAATGCTTGTGTCCCCCCAGAATTCATATGTTGAAACCCAATCCAAGAATGTGGATTCTTGGGCTTTTGGAAGGCCTTAGTGATGAGGGAGCAGGAGGCTGGCTGAGGACAAAGCAAAAGCTGGCGCCTTGCACCCTTTCCCCTCCATAAGTGTAGCATCCCTCAGGCAGCCCTGACTGCCATGAACAATAAGCAAATAGTTAACTTGCAGAGCTCACAATCCTGCTAGACAGGAGTCTCCCTTGGCTTACAAATGTCCTAAATCTCACTAACAAAGACGATTGATAGCAGGATTGTGACACCCCACCAAAAAGTCTCCCAACTATCTTAATGTTAATGGCCGGTCTAAAGACAACACTGATCCAGCAGCAAGGGCAAGGCCTCCGGCAGGCCTGGAACATCCTGGCACCTTGTAGGCCCTCTTTAGCATATGAAAACTCCACTGAAACCTCCCTTCCCCTCACCTTCCCCCAACAGCAGGGTATATAACCTGCCATCCCTCACAACCCAGGGCAGCAGCTCTTCCTGCCCACGGGTCCTGTCCCCGTGCTTTAATAAACCACCATTTTGCACCAAAGATGTCTCAAGAATTCTTTCTTGGTCGTCGGCTCCGGACCTCAGTCCACCAAACCTCACCTAGGTTCTAGAACTTCATCATTAGGATTAGATGAGGTTATAGTCTGAAGCCCTAATGATGGACTTAGTTTTATGAGTTACAAAGAGCTTGCTTCCCTTCTCTGCTCTCTACATGTGAGGGTACAAAGAGAAGTGGGCAGTCTGCAACAGGAAACAGTGCCCTCACTGGCATTCAGCCATGCTGGCACGATCTTGGACTTCCATCCTCCAGAACTGTGAGAAATAAGTTTATGTTGTTTATAAGCTATCCAGTCTACAGTATTTCTTTACAGTCCAAACTAAGACAAGTTTTATATTTATATTGACTCATATATGAACCGAATACACTAGATATTAACTTTGTGAAATAGAGCTGGTACTTTAAACAAAATTTTTTAACTTGTAGAGTAGCTTTCATATTCCAAACCCTGTAATACAAAGATGGGTAATCATACTTTTTAAAGGTGATTACTGTCAAAAAACAAAACAAAACAAAACAAAAAATAAAGGTGCTTACTGAGTTATAAAAAATATCATTTGTGTGAGCTGAGAAAAAGAAGTGAATAAGAGAAAATTTGGGATATCCTATATGAGAAAAATAAAAATAATTTAAAGTAGTTGAAACATTCTGAATCAAGTGGATAAAGGGAATAATGAAAGTAGATTTGGAGTGGATAAACACATGGAAAAAAAAAAGAGGGGAAGTCCATATTTTCACTCAACCATCCACTTTTTTTTAATCCACCAAATATATTTCAATACCAACAGTGTACCAGGCATTAAGTTTACTGTTTTAGTAAAGTTGACCCCTGGTACCATAATGAGCAAACAAACAAACAAACAAAATGGCTTGATGACATCAGTATAAAGGCTAAACAATACCTACAGACCAAAACAGGTACTAGATAATTGTCTCCACATTCAAATTTGGCCTATGTCCAAGACCTTCAGAATCAGGAAACCTCAGGTGTCATCTTAGCTTTGCTCCCTGTATCAGTTAAGTGAACTATGATAAGTCATAAGTCATTTATTCTCTATGAGTCTTATGGTTTACATATATGAAATATGTTTGATATTTTCCTTATCAGAACTGTTAATTAACATTAAAATGTATTCTTAAATCTATAATGAGAGCATATCCGTCCCTCTAAACTTAAATTAATATTTAATATGTACATTCACAAAAGGAAGCAACAGAGTATCACTATTTTTTTTCTTTTTTACGGTTTTAACCTAAGTTGCTTTATTTTGGGTAGTACTAGTGGTATAAGAAAATTGTAAAAAGTATTTTCCCACAGTCTTTATATTCTTTCTCAGGCTGGTTATTTTATTTATTTATTTTTTTTAAAGAAAAGAACGTTTATAGGAAAAATAATATCTGGTTAAACAAAATAGCCAAATAATTTTCAAAGTGAAATGATGTCAATCTGGCAGGAAGTTCCTTATGAAGTGAATCTCTTTTTCTACTCATTCTTACCCTATTCAATTTGTATATTGATTTACATGAGAAACTAGATGACATATTTAATAAAATTGTGGTGAGAAAAACATGAAAGAAAGAACACCTATTTCATTTAAAGGATTAAGATTTCAGAAGAGATGTTATTAGTTTAGAGGATGGCCTAATTATCAAAAGATGGAAAATAAACTGTAATATTAGGTATTATAAATTTATTTCTGTATCTGTATTGCATATACTTAACCAATGTTTATAGAATAAAGAACATAGATAAATTACAATTATTTGTGCTTTAAATTTGTGGTGCATTATTTATGTGCCTTCCTTGTATTCTTATCATATTTTCACTGTAATAACTATATGATACAATACCATTATCCTCCTGTTGTAAATGAGGAAATTTATATAGTGAGTTAAAAGAAAACAAATTTGCCCAAGGACATATAGCTAAGTTATTTCAGAACACAGTTTGAACCAAAACAATCTGGAACCTGAATCACACATCTAAAATTTTAGGGGATGATAAGTGCAGGAAAGGTAATGTAAGGAGTTCTGAAAACTTCTACATAAAAGCAATGAGAGCATTGGCAAAATTTGTCAAAAATCAACATCTTGAGAACTCTAAAAATGAAAGTATTTCAGCATTCTGGGGTACATTTTAAAAAATTCAGAATCTCAGTAAGAACAGCCTGCATTTTGACTTTGTAACCTATTCATCCCCGTCTTCCAGTCTGTACCTGTTATAGACTGAATTGTATATCCTCAAATGACATTTGAAGTCTTAACTTCCTGTTATCTTTATGTGACCTTATTTGGAAATGGAATCATTGCAGATGTAATTAGTTAAGATGAGGTCATTTTATAGTAGGGCAAGCCTTGAATTTTACATGACTGGCATCCTCAAAAGAGAAGACACAGACATGGATGCAAGGGGAGAACGCCATGTAATGACAAAGGCAAAGACTGAAGTGCTGCAGCTGAAAGCCAAGGAATGGCAAGGACTGAAAAGCAGAAGTCTGGAACAGGTAAGGAAGGAATTTTCCTTACAAGTTTCAGCCAATGCCTTGATTTCAAACTTCTAGCCACTAGAATTGTGTCATAATAAATATCTGTTGTTTTACCCACTCAGTTTGAGATTCTTTGTTATGGCAGACCTAGGAAATTAATACAGCACCTCACAAAATAGCCCTAAAATACATGAAGCAAAAACTGTCACAAGACTTCCAGTTTCTTCTGCATGTAGGGAGCCACTCTAGTACTCTGTCCTAACAAGTAAAAAGCTGAAAATCTGAACCTACTAAAAATGAAAAACTCTACTTGGATCCTTAAAAGAGAGGAGAATAAAGGAAAAACTGGTACCCAAAGATTGGAGAGACTGACAAGCATATACTAAAATCCACAACAACAACAACAAGCTAACTTACCAGAGCAGAGACTCAGGAGAAAAAAAACACAGTGGCAGCCAGTACCAGGGTAGCAAATCCTGAACTGCAGCTGATGAATTGCTGGAAGCTCAATGTGGACAACTATGAGAGTTTAAAATACCAGAATAATTGACTAATAGGAGGACCTCCATATTACTGTGAGATTTGTCTAGGACTTCAGCCAGGTTCCCACAGTGAATACTAGAGAAAGATCCTCTCAGGCCTCTCGCAAGGAGAGGCCAGAGAAACCATTTTGAAATATACTAGAGTACTCTGTTTCTCTTGATAAAATCTGCTCTAAGAGGAAACTAGTTAAACAGAATGTAACCAGCTGGGTATTTATCAGAGCCTAACTGACATGGGAAAGGGAATTCCCCTACTCCAGGTGATTCTCCTTCCATGTAGGAAAAAAGAGATACATGACTGTAGCCCACTCTAGCCACCTGTCTCACTTAAGCAGTGAGAAGAAAACCAGAAACTCTTGTGAAGTTCACAGTGTAGAAGCCTAGGCTGAGACCTAAAATCTAAAAAACTGAGACCTAGTTACAATAAAGAATGTTAACCCTCTCTTCATCTTACCATCACATTCTAAAGGCCTATTTATAGCTACTCTTTTTGCCTAGTGTGTCATGTCTTGCTATGAAGATTTACAAGGCATACCAAAAGACAAAAAACACAGTCTGAGGAGAAAGAGCAAGCATCAGAACCAGACATGGAGAGATGTTGGAATTATCAAACCAGGAATTTAAAACAATTATGGTTAATATGCTAAAATAGACAGCAGGCAGGGACAGATGGGTAATATAAGTAGAGATATAGAAATACTGAGAAAGAACTAAAGGAAAAATAAAAGACTTGAGATAAAAAGCACTGTAACAGAAATGAAGAATGCTTTTGATGGGCTTGTTAGTAGACTGAATACAGCTGAGGAAAGAATCTCAGCACTAGAAGATACATCAATAGAATCCTTGAAAATGGAAAAGCAAAGAGAACAAAGGCTAAAAAACATAGAACTGTGGGACAACTACAAAAAGGTGTTACATACACATAATGAGAATACCAGAAGGCGAAGAAAGGGAAAAAAAAGGACAGAAGAAATATTTGAAATGATAATGACTAAGAATTTCCCTCAAATTAATGTCAGACACCACATCACAGCTTCAAGAAGCTCATTTGCCAAAGGATAAAACTCAAAAAAAAAAAAAAAAAGCCCTACATTTAGGGATATCATTTTCAAACTACAGAAAATCAAAGATAAAGAAAAAAAATCCTGGAAAGAAGCCAGAAGAAAAAAAAATAACCTTACCTATAGAGGAACAAAGATAAAAAGTTATATCCAACTTCTCAGAAACCATGCAAGCAAGAGGACAGGTGGGATGTTTAAAGTGTTGTAGGGTGAAAACCCACTAACCCAGAATTCTGTATCCTGTGGAATTATCCTTCAAAAGTGAAGGAGACTGTGGCAAGTGGGTGTAATAAATGAAAGTTTTCAAAAGATACAAACTTCCAGTTATAAAATAAATGAGTCTTGGGGATGTAATGTACAACATGGTAATTATAGTTAATAATACATTATTATATATGTAAAGGTGAATAAAAGAGTGAATCTTAAATTTTCCCATCACAAGGAAAAGAAATCATAACTGTGTGTGGTGATAGAGGTTAAGTAGACTTACTGTAATTATTTTGCAATATATGCAAACATCAAGTCATCACGTGGTACACTCAGATAGTGTCATATGACAATTATATATCAATTAAAAAAACTAAAGAAGAGATAAAGAAATTCTGAGACAGCCACAAATTGAGGGAATTTGTTGCCAATAAATTTGTTTTGCAAGAAATGTTGAAAGAAGTTCAGAGAAAATGAAAATAATATAGGTCATGAACTTGGATCTACATAAGGAAGAACATGGAAGAAGGAATACATGTAGGCAAAACTAAAATACAAATTCTTATTCTAACATGATCTAACAGTTAACAGTTTGTTCAAAATAACAAGAATGTCCTCAACCATACACTTATCCACATATCATGTGTATATTATATATAAGCTTACATATGCTTATACATAAGTGAAATAATGACAATGATACAAGAGATGGGAGGAAGGAATTAGGATTACTTGATTATTATAAGGTACTCACACTACCCACAAAATGATATAGTATTATTTGAAAGTGGATTCAGATTTGTTGTAACTGATATTACAAATTCTAGGGCAATGACTGTTAAAAAAAAAGTATATACTAAGAAATGAGAGAAAATGCAGTCATATAAATGTTTAATTAAAACCACAGAAAGAAGAAAACAAAAAAAAAAAAGAGGAAAAATAGGAACACAGAATAAGGGAAATAAATGGAAAATATTAATGAATGTGATGTGGTAGATACTAATCCAAATATAACAATCACTTTTTGAGTACATATGGTCTAAATGCCCTCTCAAAAGACAGAGATTGTCAGAATGGATCAAAAAACATGACCCAAAGATGGTGGAGGATTGGAGACCTAATATGATTGGATCTCAGGAGTTCAGCTAGATAGTTATCAAACCATTCTCAACACCTATATACACAACAGGAAATCAAAGAGAAGAAAAGCAGCAATTCTAGGAACAGAAAAGTGACCACTTTCTGGAAGGTAGGACTTGCAGAGAAGTGAATCCAAGGCGACATATGGGAAGAGGGACCACAGGGGGAAGGGCCGGCTCCCGGCAAGCAGTAGAGCAGCAAAGCACAAAATTGGAAGTTTTAGAAGTCTGCTCCACTGAGGGATATTGCTCCATAGGCTAAGTGTGGAGTGGAGCCCTTGCTTGCTGGAACAGTGTGGTCTCACGTCCTGTGGTGTCTGAGTGTAGCAAAGCTTCCAGGTATTAGAGCAGGGAAGCTGGCAGCAAAGATGGAGTCAAGCAGTGGGGTCTCAGCTTGGGAGTACCTTAGACTATGATCCAAGGCACAGTCGGGCCACTGCTCTTCGGGCAGGGACCCAACAAGCTGCAGATCCAGGGAGACTCACCTTCCTCCTCCAAGAGGAGTGGTGCAGGAGTTTGCTGCAGAAATCTGCTGGGTTTGGAGAATCCAAACGGGGCTGTACACTAGAGATAGGAACACTCAGTCACAGGCTGGGTGAGCTCAGAGTGCAGCCAGAGACCAAGGAGACAGGTGTGATTGACTGCTTTTCTCTGAGGGTGCACTGAGTAGAGGGGCCCTGAGATCTTGGCTCCTCCATGGTCAGAGATTGGGAGGCTGATTACTTCATTCCCATACTCCAAATCAAAATGGAAAGCATTCAGGGAACAAAAGCTGCCAAGAGCAAAACCAAGTAGACAACTGAGCCTGGCCTCTGGCAAGGGTAGTGCAATTCCACCTCAGGCAAATACATTTGAGAATCAATGCAACAGTCCCCTCCCCCAGAAGATCAACGAGAATATCCAGCCAAGACCAAGTTCACCAATCTATGAGAACTGCAAAACCTCAGATAGGAATACAGCCTATGGAATTAATGGCTTTTTCTCCCATGATTCTTTGGTCTTTCAAAGTTAATTTTTTTTATTTTATTATTTTTTTCTTCTTCTATTTTTCTAAAATTTTCCACTTTCCTAATTTAATGTTTTTTTAACTATCTTATCAATCAATACCTTTTGAAAAATCTTTTTAAATTTTCATCGTTATACTCATATTCTGTCCCTTTATTGTAATTAGTTTTATTTTTTTATACATATAGGTTTTCCTTTTTTTAAAAAATTTGAGATACAATTTCTTTTTCTTTTTACAACCAACTTCTTTTCAATTCCTTATTTTAGAGTCTTTTAAAATTTTCATTTTTTAATCATATTCCTTCCCTTCATCATGTTTACAATTATTTTTGTATACATATAAATTTTTCTTTCTTTAAAATTTTGGGAGGCAGCTTTTTCTAACAGACCAAAATACACTCAAAATCAAGTGTGTGGTTCTGTTCTATTCACCAGTCTAATATATAGATAGATAGATAGATATTTTTTTTCCCTCCTTTCTTCTCCCAGTTTCAGGTCTCTTCCAATTAGGTTAGTGTGTGTGTGTGTGTATGTGTGTGTGTGTATGTGTGTGTGTATATATATATTGGGTTTTTTTTTAATTTTCTGGGTCCATAACTACTCTTTTAGTACTTAGTTCTCTCATTCATCTATTCTTATCTGGATAAAAGGACAATGAAGAAAAATTCACTTCAAAAAATAAAAAAATGAGAGGCAGATTGGGACCTAATCAATACGGACATTAGTAAGATGTCAGACCTAGAGTTCAGAATGACGACTATCAAGGTGCTAGATGGACTCAAAAAAAACCATGGAAGACACTAGAGAATCCCTTTCTGGAGTAATAAAAATCCTTTTCTGGAGTAATAAAAGAACTCAAGTCTAACCAAATTGAAACAAAAAGAGTCATTAATGAGGTGCAATAAAAAATGGAAGCTCTTACTGCTAGGATAAATCAGGCAGAAAAGAGAATTAGTGATATAAAAGACGAAATGATGGAGAATAAAGAAGCTGAGCAAGAGAGACAAACAACTACTTGACCACAAGGGGAAAATTTGAGAAATAAGTGATACCATAAGATGAAACAATATTAGAATAATTGTGATCCCAGAAGAAGAGGAAAAAGAAAGAGGGGCAGAAGGATATTGGAGCAAATTATTGTAGAGAATTTTAGGGAATAAGCATTAAAATCCAAGAGGCACAGAGAGCCCCCCTCAAAAATCAATAAAAAATAGGTCCACATGCCATCACCTAATAGTAAAACTTACAAGTCTTAGTGACAAAGAGAAAATCCTAAAAGCAGCCTGGGACAAGAGGTCTGTAACATAAAACACTAGAAATATTGGGTTGCCAGCAGACCTATCCACAGAAACTTGGCAGGCCAGAAAGGAGTATAATATATTCGAGCACTAAATAAGAAAAATATGCAGCCAAGAATACTATATCCAGTTAAGCTATCATTGAAAATAGAAGGAGAGATGAAAAGGTTCCAGGACAAACAGAAACTAAAAGAATTTGCAAACACCAAATCAGCCCTACAGGAAATATTGAAAGGGGTACTCTAAGCAAGAGACAGCCTAAAAGTAACAGACCAGAAGGAACAGAGACAATATAGAGTCATAGTCACCTTACAGGCAATACAATGGCACTAAATTCTTATCTTTCAATAGTTACCCTGAATGTAAATGGGCTAAATGCCCCAATCAAAAGACACAAGGTATCAGAATGTATTAAAAAAAACAAAAAACAAAAAACAAAAAAGACCCATCAATATGCTGTCTGCAAAAAACTCCTTTTAGACCTAAAGACACCTCCAGATTTAAAGTGAGGGGGTGGAAAACCATTTACCATGCTATGGACATCAAAAGAAAGGAAGGGTACCAATCCTATATCGGATAAATTAGATTTTAAGCCAAAGACTCTGATAAGAGATGAGGAAGGTCAGCATATCATATTTAAAGGGTCTGTCCAACAAAATATCTAACAATTTTAAATATCTATGCCCCTAACATGGGAGCAGCCAATTATATAAACCAACTGATAACAAAAATCAAAGAAACACATTAACAATACTACAATAATAGCAGGGGACCTTAGCATCGGGGATCATCTAAGCAAAAGCATCTAAGCTCAGATCATCTAAGCAAAAGATCAACAAGGCAATAAAGGCTTTAAATGACATACTGGACCAGATGGGCCTCACAGATATATTCAGAATATTCCATCCCAAAGCAACAAAATACACATTCTTCTCTAGTGCACATGGAACATTCTCCAGAATAGATCGCAACTGGGTCACAAAGCAGGTCTCAACCAGTACCAAATAATGGGATCATTCCCTGCATATTTTCAGACCACAGTGAAACTAGAATTCAACCACAAGAGGAAAGTTGGAAAGAAGTCAAATACATGAGGCTAAAGAGCATCCTACTAAGGAATGAATGGGTCAACCAGGATATTAAAGAAGAATTGAAAAAAATTCATGGAAACAAATGATAATGAAAACACAATGGTTCAAAATCTGTGGGACAAAGCAAAGGAAGTCCTGAGAGGAAAATATATAGTAATACGAGCCTTTCTCAAGAAACAAGAAAGGTTGCAAATACACAACCTAGCCCTACACCTAAAGGAGCTGGAGAAAGAATAGCAAGGAAAGCTTAGCCCAGCGGAAGAAGAGAAATAATAAGCACCAGAGCAGAACTCAATGAAATAGAAACCAAAAAGCAGTAGAATAAATCAATGAAAGTAGGAGCTAGTTCTTTGAAAGAATTATAAGATTGGTAAACCCCTGGCCAGACTTATTAAAAAGAAAAAATGAAAAGACCTAAATTAATAAAACCATGAATGAAAGAGATCACAATGAACACCAAAGAAATACAATTATAAGAATATATTATGAGCAGCTATACACCAGCAAATCTGACAATCCAGAAGAAATGGATGCATTCCTAGAGACATTTAAACTACCAAAACTGAACCAGGAAGAAGTAGAAAACCTGAACAGATGCATACCCAGTGAGGCGATTGAAGCAGTCATCAAAAATCTCCCAACCAAGAGCACTGGGCCAGAAGGCTTCCTCGGGGAATTCTACCAAACATATAAAGAAGAATTAATACCTATTCTCCTGAAACTGTTCCAAAAAAGAGAAATGGAAAGAAAATTTTCAAACTCATTTTTTGAGGTCAGGCTTACCTTGACCCCAAAACTAGACAAAGACCTTATCAAAAAGGAGAATTACAGACCAATAACCTTGATTAACACAGATGCGAAAACTCTCACAAAAATATTAGCCAATAGGATCTGGCAGTACATTTAAAGGATTATTCACCATAATCAAGTGGGATTTATTCCTGTGCTACAGGGTTGGCTCAACATCTGTAAATCAAACAATGTGATGCAATACATTAATGAAAGAAAGAAAAAGAACCATACGATATTCTCAATAGAGGCTAAAAAAGCATCCTTTGTTGATCAAAACTCTTCATGATGTAGGGACAGAGGGTACATATATCAATATCATCAAACCCATCTATGAAAACCCACAGCAAGTATCATTCTCAATGGGGGAAACTGAGAACTTTTCCCCTAAGATCAGGAACACGGCAGGGTTGTCTGCTATTATCACTGCTACTCAACATAGCAGTCAGACAACATAAAGAAATAAAAGTCATCTGAATTGGCAAAGAAGTCAAATTCTCACTCTTTGCAGGTTATA
Organism: Mustela putorius furo; assembly: GCF_011764305.1. Taxonomy (NCBI): domain Eukaryota; kingdom Metazoa; phylum Chordata; class Mammalia; order Carnivora; family Mustelidae; genus Mustela; species Mustela putorius. The sequence goes on from NW_025421987.1 coordinate 29,328,647, forward strand.
TGATAATTTATGTGGAAAACCTAAATGACTCCATTCCAAAACTGCTAGAACTCATACAGGAATTCAGTAAAGTGTCAGGATATAAAATCGATGTACAGAAATCAGTTGCATTTCTACACATCAACAGCAAGATAGAAAAAATATATAAATTAATTAAGTGACCCCACTTACAATTGCTCCCAAAACCATAAGATACCTAGGAATAAATCTAAAAAAAGAAAAGGCGAAGAATCTGTACTCAAAAACTATTAAATACTCATGAAAGAAATTGAGGAAGACACAAAGAAATGGAAAAAATTTCCATGCTCATGGATTGGAAGAACAAATATTGGGAAAATGCCTATGCTACCTAAAGCAATCTACACATTTAATGCAATCCCTATCAAAACACCATCCATTTTTTTCAAAGAAATGGAACAAATATCTTAAAATTAATATGGAACAAGAAAAGACCCTGAATGGCCAGAGGGATATTGAAAAAAAAAGCCAAAGTTGGCGGCATCACAATTCCAGATTTCAAGCTCTGTTGCAAAGTTGTAAATCATCATGACAGTATGGTACTGGCACAAAAACAGACACATAGATCAATGGAACAGAATAGAGAGCCCAGAAATGGACCCTCAACTCTATGGACGACTAATCTTTGACAAGCAGGAAAGAATGTCCAATGGAAAAAGTCTCTTCAACAAATGGTATTGGGAAAATTGGACAGCCACATGCAGAAGAATGAAACTGGACCATTTCCTTATACCACACATGAAAATAGACTCAAAATGGATGAAGGACCTCTATGTGAGAAAGGAATCCATCAAAATCCTTGGGAGAACACAGGCAGCAACCTCTTCGACCTCAGCCTCAGCAACTTCTTCCTAGAAACATCACCAAAGACAAGGGAAGCAAGGGCAAAAAATGAACAATTGGCATTTCATCAATATCAAAAGTTTTTGCACAGCAAAGGAAATAGTCAACAAAACCAAAAGACAACCAAGACAATGGGAGAAGATATTTGCAATGTACATATCATATAAAGGGCTAATATCCAAAATCTATAAAGAACTTATCAAACTCAATACCCAAAGTACAAATAATCCCATCAATAAATGGATATAAGACATGACCAGACATTTCTGCAAAGAAGACATCAAAATGGCCAACAGACACACGAAAAAGTGCTTAACATCACCCAGCATCAGGAAACTACAAATCAAATCCACAGTGAGACACCACCTCACACCAGTCAGAATAGCTAAAATTAACAAATCAGGAAAGGACAGGTGTTGGCGAGGATGTGGAGAAAGGGGAGCCCTCCTACACTATTGGTGGGAATGCAAACTAGTGTAGCCACTCTGGAAAACACTAAGCATGTTCTTAAAAAAGTTGAAAATAGAGCTACCAGCTACAACCTACATCCCAGCAATTACACTACTGGGTATTTACCCTAAAGATACAAATATAGTAATCTGAATGGGCAAGTGCACCTATATTTTAAAGCAGTAATGTCCACAATAACCAAACTGTGGAAAGAACCTAGATGTCCATCAACAGATGAATGGATAAATAAGATGTTGTATATAAATACAATGGAATACCATGCAGCCATGAAAAACACCCATGAAAAACACCCATGAAATCCTGCCATTTGCAAAGACATAGATGGAAGTAGAGGGTATTATGCTAAGCAAAATAAGTCAATTAGAGACAGACAATTATCATATGATATCTCTGATATAAGGAATTTGAAAGGCATGGTGGGGTGTCATGGGAGGCCGGGTGGGAAAAAAAAATTAAACAAGATGGGACTGAGGAGGGAGACAAACTGTAAGAGATCTTTATGAGGAAAAGAACTTAGGGTTGCTGGGGGGTGGAAGGGAGAGATAGGGTGGTTGAGTTATGGACATTGGGGAAGGTATGTGCTACGGTGAGCGCTGCAAATTGTTTAAGACTGATGAATCACAGACCTGTACTCCTGAAGAAAATAATACATTATGTGTTAAAACATAAAACAAAACAAAACAAACAAAGAAACAAAAACACAACCCAACTATATATTGTCTTGAAGAAACCCACTTAAATATAAAGACACAAATAGATTAAAAGTAAATGAATAGAGAAAAACACACCATGCTAATACTAATCAAAAGAAAGAAAAAAGCAGGAGTAATTATATTAATTTCACAAAGAGCCGACTTCAAGATAAGGAAAATTATCAGGGATAAAGGCATTGCAAATGGATAAAACAATTAGTCCTCCAATAAGACACAACAATTCTTAATACATAAATAACTAAGAACAGAATGTCATATTATGTGGGAAAAAAAAAAGACTGATAGAACTGTGAAGAGAAATAGGTGAGAATACACTATCATATTTGGAGATATCAATACCTTTCTCTCAGAAATGGACAGATCCAACAGGCAGAAAGTCACTAGGATATATCTAAACTCAACAACACCTTTAATAAACTAGATGTAATGGATACCCATAGGATATTCCATCTGACAACAGCAATATAGACATTTATGTCAAGCTGACATGAAACATTCACCAAGACAGACTATATTCTGAGCCATAAAACACACCTTAACAAATTTAAAATAATAGAAATCATGCAATGTCTACTCTCAGACCACAGTGGAATTAAACTAGAAATCAATAACAGAAAGATAACTGGGAAATCTCAGAATCCTTCGAAATAAGGCAATGCACTTCTAAATAAAAGAGAATCCAAATCAAAAGAGAAATCTGAAGAGAAATTAAAAATCTATTTTAAACTAAATGAAAATGATAAACAACTTACAAAAACCTGCGAGATACAGCAAAAGTAGTATATAGAGAAAAATTTATAATTTTGAATGCATATATTTTAAAAAGGACAAAAGACCTAAAATAAATCATGTCAAAGTCTATCACATAAAACTAAAGAAGAGGAAGAAGAGAAGAAGAAGAAGAAGAAAGAGAAGAGCAAATTAAATCCAAAATAAGCAGAAGAAAAGAAATAATAAGAATTAGAGCTGAAATCAATGGAATTAAAAATAGAACATCAATAGAGAAAAAGGAATGAAACCAAAAGCTATTACTTTAAAAAAGATCTATAAAATTAATGAACTTCTAGCCAGGCTAAGTAAGAAAAAAAGAGAGAGAACACAAGTTACTAATATCAGTAATAAAAGCAGTGGCATCATTACAGATTCCATAGAAACTAAAAGGATGAACAAAGAATAGTATGAAGAGTTTTATGCCCCCAAATTTAATTACCTAGGTGAAATGGAATAATTCCTTGAAAGACACAATCTGTCAAATCTCACACAAGAAGAAATAAATTATGTGATTTGGCCTATATCTATCAAAGTAATTGAACTAATAATTAACAACTTTTCCAAACAGAAAGTACCAGACCCAGATGTGTTCATTGGTAAATTTTACCAAACATTTAAGAAAGAAGTTTTATCAATTGTCTACAGTCTCTTTCAGAATATAGAAGTGGAAAGAATACTTAACTCATCGTGAGTTCAGCATTACTCTAATGCAAAAACCAGACATTAAAAGAGAAGGGATTTTAAGAAAAGAAGTCTGAAGACCAATATTTTTCATGAATATAGCTTAAAACATCCTCAGCAAAATATTACCAAACTGAATCCAAAAAAGATTTGTAAAAAGAATTATGCATCAGGGCCAAGTAGGACCTATTCCAGGCTGCAAGGGTATTCAACATTTAAAAATCAATGTAATCTATCTCATCAAAACACTAAAAAAGAAAAATCACAGAATCACACTAATAGTTGCAGAATGAGCATTTGACAAAACCAACACACATTTACAGTAAAAACTTAGTAAACTAGGAATAGAAAAGAACTTTTTCAATTTTACAAAGATATTTACAAAAAACTTACAGGTAACATTGTTCTTTTTGATGAGAAACTCGAGGTTTCCCCATTAAGATCAGGTACAAGGCAAAAATGTCCAGTCTCATCACTCATTTTTAATCAAAAGTATAGCAAGGAAAGAAGTTTGGGAAGGATGATGTAAAACTGTTTTTGTTCTTAGATGACATAATCTTTTATGTGGAAAATTCAAAATAACTGACACATACACACACACACACACGAAACTCTCCTAAAATTAAATAAGCAGTTAGAGCAAGTTGCAGAATACAAGACTAATAGAGAGATAGAAAACTCACTGCTTTTCAATATACTAACAATGAACCAGTGGAGTTTGAAACTAAAAATACAATGCCATTTACATGAGCACATCCCCTCAATGAAATACTGTTATAAAAAATCTAACAAAAATATGTACAAGATCTATTTGGGGAAAACTACAGAACTCTGATGAACTCTGTTCATTGGTAAACCAAGGAACTAAATAAATGATTCCATGTTCATGTTAGAGACTCAACATTGTCAAGATGTAAGTTCTTTTGGCCTTGATCTACACATTTTAGTGCAATCTCCATTAAAATATCAGTCAATCATTTTATGGATATTGATAAGCTTACTCTAACATTTATTTGGAAGGTTATACATATGAAGTTCATATGGGGATGCAAAAGATATATCAGAGAAATCATTGCAATGTTTTTGGAGAAGAACAAATTTAAAGGACTGACACTATTCAACTTCAAGACTTACTATAAAGCTAAAATAATCAAGACAGTATGATATTGGTGAAAGAGTAGACAAGTAGATCAATGAAAAAGAAGTAGTCTACCAGTAGACTCCCATAAATACAGTAAACTAATCTATGACAAAGTGGAAAAGGTAATATGATAAATCAAAAATAGTCTCTTCAATAAATGATGCTGGAACAACTGGAGATTTATATGCAAAAAAATCTAGATGCATCTCTCATAAAAATTAATCAAAATAAATTATAGACCTAGATGTAAAATGCAAAACTATGAAACTCCTAGAAGATAACATAACAGAGAACCTAGATGACCTTGAGGATGGTGATGTCTTCTTACATACAACAAAAAACCACACAATCCATGAAGGAAATAACTGATTACTGTTAATTGAAGCTGGACTTCATTTAAAAGCTTCTGTTCCACAAAGACAATATCAAAAGAATTAGAAGACAAGTCCCAGATTAGGAGAAAATATTTACAAAGATGCAACTGATTAAAGACTATTATTCAAAATATACAAAGAACTTTTAAAGAATAACAGTTTAAGAAAACAATAGACTGATTAAAAAATGGGCCAAAGACCTTAAAAAACAGCTCAGTAGAGAAGATACACAGATGGCAAATAAACATATGGAAAGATGTCCACATCATATGTCATCAGGGGAATGAAAATTAAAACAACAATAAGATATCTCTACATGACTACTAGAATGTCCAAAATCCAAACACTGAAAACACCAAATTCTGCAGAGAATGTGGAGAAATAGGAGCTCTTCCATAGTGGGCATATAAAATAATACAGACATGAAAGACAATTTATCGGTTTCTTAAAAAATTAAATATAATGTTACCATATAATCCAACAATTGCTCTCTTTGGTATTTATGCAAAGCAGTTGAAAATGTGTGTCCACACAAAAACATATGTGGGAATGTTTATCACAATTTTAGTCATACTCAACAAAACTTGGAAGCAACCAAGATGTCCTTTAGTAAGTGAATGGATAAATAAACTGTAGTATATACAGACAATGAAATATTATTCAGAACTAAAAAGAAATGTGCTATGAAACCATGAAGACATGGGCAAAACGGAAATGGTACATAGAGGAAACTTAAATATTACTAGGTGAAAGGAGTTGATCTGAAAAGCCTACATACTATATGATTCCAACTACATGTCATTCTGAGAAAAGTAAAACTATGGAATCAATTAAATAGTAAGTGGGAGTGGTAGGGAGGGGTTCAGATAAATGGGCAGATCACAGGGGTGTTTAGGGCAGTGAAAATACTCTTATATTATAATAATGAATATTGGTTATATTAGATTTGTTCAAAGCCATAGAATATACAACAATAAGAGTGAACTGAAATGTAAACTATAGACTTTGGGTTAAAAGGATGTGTCAAAGTAGGCCCAACCTTGGTAAAAATGTGCCATTTTGGCAAGTGATATTCATAATGGGAGAGTTACACATGTGTGTGGGTAGGAGATGTATGGGAAATCTAGGTATTCCGCTCTAAATTCTGTTATAAACCTAAAATTGCTCCTCCCAAAATAAATTCTTAAACATTTATGGAATTTGAAGAGCAAATTAGAAGATTCAACAATAGCACTTGGAAACCTTAATATTCCACTTTCAATAAAGGGTAAAACAACAATAAAATCATCAATAAGAAATAAATAGACCTGAAAAACACTACAAGAGAAACAGGCATAATGAACTTCTACAGAACTCTCTAAATTATAGCTGCAAACTACACATTCTTCTCTATATGCCGCTAATATTTACCAAGATAGACCATATTTTAGGCCATTTAAAAAGTGTCAACTAATCTGAAAGGAATTTATGTCATAAAATAATCCGCTATGATCACAATGGAATAAAATTACAAATCAATACAGAAGGACAATTTGAAAATTGGCAAATATGTGAAAATAAACCTCCTAGTCCTAAAAAAGAAATTGGGTTGAAGAAATAAATTGCAAGGAAATTTTTAAAAAAATAGTGAGATGAATGAAAATGAAAACATGCCTACTAAATATTAAATGCAATGAAAGAACATAGAAGCCAGTTTATAGTTATAAATTACTATTTTTTAATATTTTTCTTTATTTTTAATTGTAGTAAAATGCACACAGCAAATCTTCCCATCTTCACCATTTTAAAGTTTACTCTTCAGTAGTGTTAAGAATATTTACATTGTTGTGCTTAATTTATATATATATATATATATATATATATTTAAAAGATTTTATTTATTTATTTGAGAAGACACAGTGAGAGAGAACATGAGCGAGGAGAAGGTCAGAGAGAGAAGCAGACTCCCTTTGGAGCTGGGAGCCGTATGCGGGACTCGATCCCAGGACTCTGGGATCATGACCTGAGCCGAAGGCAGTCGTCCAACCAACTGAGCCACCCAGGAATCCCGCTTAATTTATATTTAAAGGCTATATCAGAAATAGGTTATTGATATAGCCTGAGAATCATAACTAAACAGATCCTAAGCAAATTTGCAAAATAGGTAAAAAGTAGGTTTATGTCCTAAATTCCTCTCTATGTCCTAATTCCAAATTCAGGAAACCTTGTTTATAGTAGCAGATACTGGTCTCTGGGTGTTATCAGAGAAAAAAACAATACACAATGTACTCAGTCGTGGAAATCCAACATGACTCTCACTGCACCTGAAACTGTTGGGGTAATAATAATCTATGTATAAATATTTTTATCAGAATAGTTTACTGATTTTACTACATAATTACACAGTGAATAAAAGTAAAAATTTGACCTAATTCATTCTAAATCTAAATTCCTGGTACTTTTATTATCTACATTAGTTTTTAATTAGGAAGCACAAAAAGTATGATTTTTGAGATACATGAATATATAGAATATTTCTCTGTAGAAGATATGAACTATCAGAGACACATATTACTAGGTCTCTGTAAAGAAAATGTCTTAAGAATTGATTGTTTTGCAATGCCTGGGTGGCTTATTCTGTTAAATGTTTGTTTTGGGTCAGGTCATGATCATGGGGCCGTGGGATCAAATCCTGCATGGGGTTCCTTGGTCAGCAGGGGATTTGCTTCATCCTCTGCCTTCTGCCTTCCCCTGCTTGTAAGCGCTCTCTCTCTCTCTGATAATAAATAAATAAAATATTTAAAAAATAATTGTTCTATTTTGTATTATAACTGAAATTGCCATTTTAAAAGCATATAATATACAACTAGACTCTGCAAAATATCTATTTTAAAAAAAGAAGTAAAAGACCTCAAGTTAATAATACAACCCTTTTAACTTAAGAAACTAGAAGAGGAAGAATACTGGAACCCAAAGCAAGTAGAAGAAAGGGTCATAAAGATTAGAGCAAAAACTTATGAAATAGAACACAGGTGAAAAAAAATCAACGAAAGAAAATTTGAGTCTTTGAAAAGAACAACAAAATTGACAAATATTTACCTAAGGAGATATTCAAGGAGATATTTAAATGGCCAATAAGCACAGGAAGAGATGCTTAATATCATTTGTCACTAAGAATATGAAATCAAAATCAAAATGAGATACCACTTTATGTTCATGATGATAACTATAAAAAAGGAGATGGACGACATCAAGTACTGCTGAGGATATATAAAAATTGAAATCGTTATGCATTGTTGGTAGACACGTAAAATTTTGCAATTGTTTTGGAGAGTAGTTTGGCAGTTCCTTAAATAGTAGTATATAGTATTTTAAAAATAAAAAGATTGAAAGGCAGATTTGTCCAGAAAAATGGTAATATTTAACATTAAATCGTGAAATTCATGTATTCTCACAAAAAGTGCTATTTTATGAAAATAATATTTAATACTAGTCAAAGGATATTTTAAAAGATGAAACTTTTGTTCTGTCTCATTGCTATCTTAACTTTTCAGGTGCCAATTTTAATTAGCAGTAATCGCGCCTTGGATAAATCTCATTGGCTACGAAACGGCCATTGTGCAAAGCTTCAGGTGCCAATTTTAATTTACAAGTCATTTTCTACCAAGAATACAAGGTGCAAAACTGTAACTTAGCTATGAAATAAAGCAACAATAAAATTTTACATGTTTGAATATATCAATCTGTTTTTAAATGTCAATAATGCTTCTCTGGAAAATTACCAAAACTCCCTAGCTTATTACTGCAGAACTTCAAAAGTGTCATAAATAATATTATCTACAATAAGGTCAAATTCCTGCTGTCATCTAACCTTTTAATTTAAGAATAGATATAATTTTCTAACAGAAAAAAAAGAAGTTTCTGACAGAAAAATAAACTTTAAAAATTCAATATAGTTAATATTTTAGATAGTTATTTATATAACTGAAGATAATGATTCACATTAGGTATTTTCAAATGTTATAGAAACAAAACATTGTTCTTACTGGAAATCACAACACTTAAAATCAGCAAGGCTGCTCTGTTTAAATGGGGATAAGGATGGGTATTTCATAGATTTCACAGCTTACTCAGTCTCTTTTTCATGCCTAAGAAAGTCTCTAAATTGGATCCTTAGGACCCTGAACATCGGAATTAGATATTCAAAAAATCATTGATATTCAAAACAAAATTTTCATCCTTTGAGAAAAATGTTGCCATTAGCCTTTCTCTTCCCTCCCTATATTGGTTAGGGATGGCTTCAGCTTTATAGTAAATAAATGAATACCTTTATCTATTAAACTATTAACTAATAAATAGCTTAAATTAGGGAGCATTTTTTCCCTCATAAATATGGAGTTGAGGTATAGGCATATAGGTACGTATAGGTATATGTGTGCTAGTTCAGCAGACCAAAAATGCCATGAATTCAATTTATTTTGATTTTTCAGTTTCAAGATTCCTGGCTGTATTCAAGGCAAGAATAACAGAAAGATTGATGATATTTCTTTAGGTAGACCTGAGGGGTTTTGTTTTATTTTGTTGTGTCTCAGGAATGAAACCTCAGTTTTTTTTATTTTTTTTTTAAGAATTTATTTATTTATTTGACAGAGAGAAATCACAAGTAGGCAGAGAGGTAGGCAGAGAGAGGAGGGAAGCAGACTCCCCACTGAGCAGAGACCCAGATGTGGGGCTCAATCCCAGGACCCTGAGATCACGACCCGAGCTGAAGGTAGAGGCTTTAACGCACTGAGCCACCCAGGCGCCCTGAAAACCTCAGTTTTATCCCAGCAGATCTCTTACATATTTTGGCCAGAGTGGTGCCATTTGCTCACACATACAACAATCATAGCTAGTAAAAATGAGTTTCTATGAAAGGTTTAGTTGAATAATAATTTATTCTTTTGAGAGTTACCCTTCCAAGAGCAGTGGGTTTTGATCCTCTACCTAAATATGTTATAATTAAATCAGGAGGGGAAATGGGGGGTTGGGGGAGTGTGAAGAAGTATATGGCTGCAATAGGAAACTGCAGTGTCTGCTCTGCCAAACACTGTGACTCAATACATTTCTAAATGCTCTAAAACATTGGTAATTTGTAAGGTTTAAACTCATATTAACATTTAAGGTAACCTAAAATGTGTCTAGCAAGCAAAGGAAACAGTTGACAAAACCAAAAGACACAGAATGGAAGAAGATATTTGTAAATGTCGTATCAGATAAAGGGCTGGTATCCAAAATCTATAAAGAACTTATCAAACTCAACACCCAAAGAACAAATAATCCAATCAAGAAATAGGCAGAAGACACAAACAGACATTTCTCCAAAGAAGACATACAGATGGCCAACGCACACATGAAAAAATGTTCAACATCACTCATCATCAAGGATATACAAATGAAAACCACAATGAGATACCATCTCACAGCAGTCAGAAGAGCTAAAATTAACAAGTCAGGAAATGACAGATGTTGGCAAGAATGACAAGAAAGGGGAACCTTCCTACACTGTTGGTGGGAATGCAAGCTGGTGTAGCCACTCTGGAAAACAGTATGAAGCTTCCTCAAAAAGTAGAAAATATCAAAATGTTGAAAATAGAACTGCCCTATGTCCCAGCAATTGCACTACTGGGTATTTACCCTAAAGATACAAACGTAGTGATCCAAAGGGGCACATGCACCCGAATGTTTATAGCAGCAATGTCCACAATAGCCAATCTATGGAAAGAACCTAGATGTCCATCAACAGATGAATGGATCAAGAAGATGTATATATACACAGTGGAATACTATGCAGCCATCAAAAGAAATGAAATCTTGCCATTTGTGACAACATGGATGGAACTAGAGCGTATCATGCTTAGCGAAATAAGTCAAGCAGAGAAAGACAACTATCATATGATCTCCCTGATATAAGGACATGGTGATGCAACATGGGGGCTTAAGTGGGTAGGAGAAGAATCAATGAAACAAGATGGGATTGGGAGGGAGACAAACCATAAGTGACTCTTAATCTCACAAAACAAAGTGAGGGTTGCTGGGGGGAGGGGGTTTGGGAGAAGGGGGGTGGGATTATGGACATTGGGGAGGGTATGTGCTTTGGTGAGTGCTTTGAAGTGTGTAAACCTGGTGATTCACAGACCTGTACCCCTGGGGATAAAAATATATGTTTATAAAAAATAAAAAATTTTAAAAAAAAAAGTTGAAATAGAGCTACCCCTTGGGGTGCCCTGGTGTCTCAGTCATGATCTCAGGGTCAGGTCAGGCGCCAAGGAGGGAGCCTGCTTATCCCCCTCCCTCTGCCTGCTGGTCCCCCTGCTTGTGCTCTCTCTCTCACTGTGAAATAAATAAGATCTTGAAAGAAAGAAAGAAAGAAAGAAAGAAAGAAAGAAAGAGAAAGAAAGAAAAAGAAAAGTAAGAAAGAAAAAAAAAAGAAAAGAAGAGCTACCCTATGACCCAGCAATTGCACCACTGGGTATTCACCCCAAAGGTATAAATGGAGTGATCCAAAGGGGCACCTGCACTCCAATGTTGATAGCAGCAATGTCCACAATAGCCAAACTATGGAAAGACCCTTGAGTCCATCAACAGAAGAATGGATAAGGAAGATGTGGCATATATATATATAATATTAATATATTAATATTATATAATGATTATATAATAATATAATAAATAATAATATACAATTATAATAATTACTAATAATTATATATATAATTATATATATGTATATAAATGTGTGTGTGTGCACACACACATACTGGAATACTACTCAGCCACCAAAAAAAAAGGAAACAAGAATGAAATCTTACCACTTGCAAGGACATGGATGGAGCTAGAGGATATTTTGCTAAGTGAAATAAGTCAATCAGAGAAGGACGATTATCATTTGATCTCATTTACATGTGAAATTTAAGAAACAAAACAAGATCATAGGGGAAGAGAGGAAAAAATAAAATAAGACTAAATCAGAGAGGAAGACAAACCATAAGAGACTCTTTAGTCATAGGAAACAAACAGGGTTGCTGGAGGGGAGTGGGGTAGGAGGCATGTAGTAACAGGATGTATATGTATATACATATACATATATATATACATACACACATATACATAGATACATACATAAAATCATCTGTTAATCAGATCATCTCCAAAAATATTTTCTAAAATATGTTAATATATTATATATATATATATATATATATATATATATAATATACATATTATTGAGTTAAAAGGATAGTGGCTTTAGATTCCAAATGGCTTTGGGGTTATGACATTTCATAGGAAAGAAAGAAAGAGTAGAGAAGAAATTCATCAATTAAAAGTAATAAAATTAAAGAATTAATTAAATGGGTTCTTACAAAATAGAATGAGATAGAATTTCAGTTTGGGTTTCCTTGAAAGCAGCCTAGGAAGGGTTGGGAGTAGGTAGTTTATTTTGGGGTTTTCCCAGAAAGCATAAGCAAGGAGCCAAAAAGAATGACAGAAAATAAAAAGTCATTCTTTGCCATCTATTATTGAGGCCAGTCCTGTAGGCAAAGGAGAGGGGAGCTTGATTCCTAATGGTATGTTCTGAGGAGGATATACAATGTTTGCCTGAAGGGTGAGAGAATGGGCTATATACCCATTGTCTCTGTTCCCTATTCTTTCTTTCTTTTCTTTTCTTTTCTTTTTTTTTTTTTAATTTTATTTATTTATTTGATGGAGAGAGAGAGAGAGCACAAGCAGGAAAAGTGGCAGGCAGAGGGAGAGGGAGAAGCAGGCTCTCTGCTGACAAGGCACATGGTGCAGGGCTTGAGCCCAGGACCCTGGGATCATGATCTGAGCCGAAGGCAGCTGCTGAGCCATCCAGGTGCCCCTGCCCCCTATTCTTGAGGGTTCCTTCCAACATTAACTCAATCACTGGTTATTAGAGTCTCAAAGAAGACCCTGGCAGAAGGTTGCACAGTGCACATTTGAGTCAAGATTTTGTTAGATTGAGAGGAGTCTGACTTGAACTCTCTACCATAAATTCAGCTAAAAAGAGTAGGGGCTAAGAAAAAGTGATGTAGGGCACCAGAAAGGTATGTTGCAAATCGTGTAAGATTTTTGCAGAATTTGAAGATAAATTATATAATAAAAAGGAAAGGGTATTTTTAAAGCAAAGGGAGGAAATAAAAACAACCGACTATAACCTTGTTTTCAGATACAGGGAAAATAAAAGTTGTTTTATTCAAATGTTTTAAAACTTGAAACAGTAGGTATTCTTATTCCCAATTTAAAGAGAAAATAACTGGGGTGCCTGGGTGGCTCAGTGGATTAAAGCCTCTGCCTTCTGCTCAGGTCATGATCTTAGGGTCCTGGGATCGAGCACCGCATCAGGCTCTCCACTCAGCGGGGAGCCTGCTTCCCTTCCTCTCTCTCTACCTGCCTCTCTGCCTGCTTGTGATCTCTGTCAAATAAATAAAATCTTTTAAAAAATAATAAAATAAAGAGAAAATAACCTATCCAAATTCCTACAGGTAATAATAGATTAATCTAGGTTGTAACCCCTACCCTCTTGTGATGTTTAGTTTGTTCTTCTTAAAATACACCATGTATTTTCTTGAGTTAAAAAGGTCCTTACTTTGAGTAAATCTGGTTATTAGCTCCCCATTTCACACAGGCAAAACAGATTTTTAATTGTGATAGATAGGGTTCCTCCTATTTCTTTTCTCTGCCTATTTCTTCCCTGTAAGACTATGATTAGTCCTGGGCCTGTCATTAGCCCCAGTGGCTTGACCTGCACAAGCTTACCTTATCCCTTCTAACATGAGTTTCTCTCTAATTGGAACATTATGCCTCAGATCCCTTTCCTCCTTTCAATCTCAGCACAGATGGTACCTTTCTTTGGAAATCTCGCTCTCTCTCTCTCTCTCTTTTTTTTTTAGGATTTTATTTATTTATTTGACAGACAGAGATCACAAGTAGGCAGAGAGGCAGGCAGAGAGACAGGGGGAAGCAGGCTCACTGCCAAGCAGAGAGCCAGATGCAGGACTCGATCCAAGGACAGGGGAATCATGACCTGAGTTGAAGGCAGAGGCCTCGACCCACTGAGCCACCCAGGCACCCCATCTTTGGAAATCTCTTGACCACCCTCCCTGCCCTAGATTAGACACCCTAGTGAGTCTCCTGTCTTTATTTCCACAGCTCTCTGAAAGCAGGAACAGTGCCTTCCATTTTCACTGTGCATACCCGCACACCACTTTCTCATGCTTCTGCTACCTCTTTGAGAATGATTTTTTAATTCGTTCCTTTATACTTTTCTAAAACTCGGTGGTTTTCCATGCATTTGTTCTGAGCTCACTTCTGTTTTTATGTGAAATGTTCTCCCTGGGAAAAATCTTATTCATTTCCCTGATTCCCAAATACCAACCTTATCTGAGCAATTCCCAAATTCACTTAAGCTCCTAGCACCCTATGAATAAAAACAAACAAAACAAAACAAAAACAACAACAACAAAAAAACTTCTTTCAGTTGGTATCCTTGTTATTTCTACCTGTGCTGTAACAGGCCAATGGAAACCAAATACATACAAACAAAACTGGAAGGCTATACAGGTATCTTTCACCATCTTATAAAACTGTTTCTTTGGTGTATATTTTGATGCAATTTCCATGAATCCCTATGCCCAAACCATACAGTTTACTGTGATTTGGAATAATAGAATGTCCTAATGATTATTTTAGAAATTTTAAAAAAGTAAGCAAAGGAAAAAAAAGTTTCTTTTATGTCAGTTTACTTCAATGGACAATTCTGTAATCATTGTGGTAATTGATTCAGGCATTTATCACTAATGGGTATTAGAACTACTGAGATAAAATTGAGGAGGAACATAATATTTATATAGTTTTAAAGCATCTCTGTAAATTACCTATTAATTAGAAAAAGAAAACAGTAACTTCTTAGTGAAGGAACCTGGCAGACAGTATCTTAACTAAGTGATTAATTTAACACCTGAATAAAGGCACAAGCCAGCAACCTGTGCCTCCTGATAGGATACACTGAGAGGAACAAGTATCACTCTCTGTAATGTTCCCATCAAAGATGCATAATCTGAATATGCCATGAGAAAACACCAGCTGAATCAAATTGAGATCAATTCCACTAAATAACTGGACTGTACTCCTCAAGTATATCAATATCATGAAAGACAAAATAATATGTAAAGCCATTCTAAAATAAAAGTGTAAAGACAAGTCAATTGCATTCAGTGTGGTATCTGAAATAGAATCTTGAAACCTAAAAGATAAATAAAAAAAATTAATGCTACAAATTATTCTTAAAAAACACTGGCAAGTTTATAAATGTTTACAAATATCATTTGAATGTTTGTATTTTTTCCTCTAAGCAAACAAATCTAAGCTTTGGTGATAGTCTTTACTACTATGGTTAACTTTGGTGAATATAGACATGGACATGGCATAACGGATGCTTTTGATGAACTAGTAGTTTTCTACTTTTTGATATGGGTAATAGTGATATACAGTGTAAAATTATATTGATCTTTACATTTAAGATTTGTAAACTTTATATAATTCAATAATATCAATAGTTGTATCACATGTGGGTTTATTTCTATTTATTTATTTTTTTCCTTTTGGTTTCAGTCATCTGGTCATATGTGGAATATTGAATAATTTTATGTGAAATGCTGAGATTGTACCTGAAAATTATAGAGGGAATATCGGTTTCTTTTAGTAGACAGATAAAATACAAGCAGAGATTAAGGAATCTGAAGGATAGATTTCAGATTTTTGTGAGAGGAAAGCTTTATGGATTTTTTAGCCTTTTTTGAAGGTTTGTTAGTTTTATTTTATCTAGTATTATTATGATTAGTCTATTATTATTACTATTGTTTTTGTCATTACTATTATTTGCTTTCTTTCTTTTCTTTCTGTCCCTGATCTGCACAGCTTAGATATCAGTAAAATTATAGAGGGAATATCGGTTTTTTTAGTAGACAGATAAAATACAAGCAGAGATTAAGGAATCTGAAGGATAGATTTCAGATTTTTGTGAGAGGAAAGCTTTATGGATTTTTTAGCCTTTTTTGAAGGTTTGTTAGTTTTATTTTATCTAGTATTATTATGATTAGTCTATTATTATTACTATTGTTTTTGTCATTATTATTATTTGCTTTCTTTCTTTTCTTTCTGTCCCTGATCTGCACAGCTTAGATATCAGCAAATGTCCTCAGAAGAAAAGAGCTGTCAGAATGTTGGCTAATTTCTCAGGTTTCCCTTTGGGCCTATGAAAGGGAAACAAAAACCAACCAAATAAACAACAACAACAACAACAACAACCACAACAAAACCCTCTTCTGTCTACTTTCAGCATCCTTCATTTCTGACACCAGATGTATGAGGACTTCCCAAACCAAGTAGTTCTTCAATTCTCTGTAGATTCCAGTTGGGTGTTCTCAATTCAATTCTGACATATCTACCTGAAGTTAATGCAGACTGACCCCACAGTTTATGGCTCAGTCCTAAAAGACCACCCCTACTTTTTCAAATGCCAATCCCAAGTCTCAGGTTGTTATACGTGCTTCTGACCAATTGGCTATAAATTGGAGGTTCCCGTGATCCCCTCATTGGCTTTGATAGTTTGCTAGAACAGCTCACAGATCTTAGGAAAAATATTACCTGTTTGACTACTGGTTTATTATAAAAGGATGCAATTCAGGAACAGCCAGATGAAAGAGATTCATAGGGTATGTGGGAAGTGACACAGACCTCATGACTTCTCTGGGCATACCACCCTCCCAGCACTTCCATGTGTTTACCAACCTGGAAGCCCTCCAAACCCCATTGTTTAGGATTTTATGGAATCTTCATTACATAAGCAAGATTAATTAAATCATTGGTTATTAATTCAACCTTCAGTTCCTCTCTATAATCCTTCTAGTGCAGAGGTCAGTCAGGGATGAAGCTGAAAGTTCCAACCCTTTAATCACCCCGTTTGGTTCCCTTGGCAACCTCATTCTGTGGTTATCTAAGAATTTTCCAAAAATCATCTTATTAACATAAACTCATGTGTGGTTATGAATAACAAAAGACATTTCTTTTGCCTTTGTTGCTCTGGAGCTATTTCAAAAACCCAGGACAAAATACCAAATATCATGACAAATAATTCTCCCATTGCTCTTATTACTTAAGAAATTACAAGGGTTTTAGAAGCTGCTACCAGGAACAGGGATGAAGATAAAATATTTATTGCTTTTCTTTTTTTTTTTTTTTGAAGATTTTATTTATTTATTTGACAGAAAAGAGATCACAAGTAGGCAGAGAGGCAGGCAGAGAGAGAGAGGAGGAAGCAGGCTCCCTGCTGAGCAGACAGCCCAGATGCTGGGCTCCATCCCAGGACTCTGGGATCATGACCTGAGCAGAAGGCAGAGGCTTTAACCCACTGAGCCACCCACGTGCCCCACAAATATATATTTCTTATTACAAATCACAACAAAACAATTTGGAAACCTGTCTTCTTATATTCTGTTTAGTAGCACCAAAATCTTTTTTCTACTTTTTCTACTCAGTCAAAAGAATCTTCCACAAGCTCTACTTATACAGTTTTCTATTTCTTCTCTACGACACTTAATTTGAAATAGCAAATGCCCTCCAAATATGGGACTTACCTCTATTTATATAGACTTCTTCTGAATTTTAGCCCTTTAAAATTTCTAGGGCCTATTGGTCTCCAAATCTCTTCAAACAGCTTTCCCCCAAACTTATGTAATTGTTTTAAGTAAGATTACAAGCTACTTCTTCACACCTGTATTTAAATACACTTTTAACAATACATTTATGGCAAGGTTTGAATTTTTCTGATAAAGTGGAACGCCTGCTGTTTAATCACATTGACAATTTATAAACCACTTATTATATAATATTTAGATTTAAAACTAATTGCATATTAAAGTGCAAGTTGGAATATATTTTTATATAAACCATAGGTAAAACTTTTCATGATGTATTGTTTTGATTTCTAAAATTTTTTTCAATTATACTTTTTTTAAAATTTAAATTTTAGTTAACATACAGTGCAATATTGGTTGCTGGAGTAGAATTTAGTGATTCATCACTTATATACAATACCCAGTGCTCATTACTTGTGTCCTCTTTAATACCCATCACCCATCTAGCCCATCCCCAACCCACATCCATCCATCCATCAATCCTCAGTTTTTTCTCTATCATTAAGAGTCTCTTATGGTTCATTTCCCTTTCTCTTTTTCCCCCACTTCCTATATGTTCATCTGATTTCTTAAATTCCACAAATGAGTGAGAGCATATGATATTTGTCTTTCTCTAACCAACTTACTTCACTTAATATAATACACTCTAACTCCATCCATGTTATTGCAAATGGCAAGATTACATCATGTTTTGATGGCTGAATAATATTTCATTGTGTGTGTATGGATATCTCTATATAGAGATATAGAGATATATATTTGTCCTTTGTGTGTGTGTGTGTGTGTGTGTGTGTGTGTGTGTATACACCACATGTTCTTTAACCATTCAGTTTATGGACATTTGGTCTCTCTGCATAGTTTGGCTGTTGCTGATAAAGCTGCTATAAACTTTTGGGTGGATGTGTCCCTTCAAATCTGTATTTTTGTATCCTTTGTATAAATACCAAGTAGTGCAATCACTGGATCCTAAAGTAGTTCTGTTTTTAAGTTTTTGAGCATTTTCCATAGTGTTCTCGAGAATGGCTACACAAGTTTGCATTTATACTAAAGTACAAGAGGATTCCCTTTTCTCTGCAACTCACCAACATCTGTTGTTTCCTGTGTTATAAATCTTAGCCATTTTGACAGGTGTAAGGTGGTATCCCATCATGGTTTTGATCTGTATTTCCTTGATGATGAGTGATGTTGAGCACTTTTCATCTGTCTCTTAGCCTTCTGGATGTCTTCTTTGAAAAAGTGTCTATTCATGTCGTCTGCCCATTAAGAAATGGATTTGTTTTTGTTTTTGTTTGGGGGGGTTGTTGAGTCTGATAAGTTCTTTATAGATTTTGGATACTAACGTTTTATCAGATACATCTTTTGCAAGCATCTTCTCCCACTCTGTAGGCAGCCTCTTAGTTTTGTTGATTTTTTCCTTTCCTGTGCAGAAGTTTTATCTTGATGAAGCCCCAATAGTTCATTTTTGCTTTTGTTTCCCTTACTTACTGTGATGTGTCTAGTATGAAGTTGCTGTGGCTGAGGTCAGAGAGGTTTCTGCCTATGTTCTCCTCTAGGATTTTGATGGTTTCCTGTCTCACACTTAGGTCCTTCATCCATTTTTATTTTATTTTCATGTTAGGTGTAAGAAGGTGGTCCAATTTCTTTCTTCTGCATATTACTGTCCAGTTTTCCTGACACCATTTGTTGGAGAGACATTTTTCCATTGGATATTCCTTTCTGCTTTGTTGAACACTAATTGACCATACAGTTGTAGGTCTGCCGAATGTTTTGAACTGATGAAATACAGTTGTAATAAACACTTAATTGTCCTTCTCTGGTGATTCTCGCATCTGTGTCAGCTCTGGATCATTTTTAGATGATTGATCTTTTCATGAGGGGTTTTGTCCCCTGCTTCTGGGCATACCTTCCTGTCTTTGATGGAATGCCGGACAGTGAGACTGTTACCTTGTTGGTTGCTGTATATTTTTGTATTTTCTATAACTTTGAGCTTTGTTCAGGAATGCATTTAAGTTACTTGGAAACAGAAATCATTGCTGGTGTTGTTTTAATGATTTGTTCAGTGGTCCAGAGCTGCTCTCAGTGGAAGGTTAAAGATGAGTTCCCAATACTATGGCAAGATCTCCCTGAGTCCTCCACTCTATGCCTCATGAATTGGGAGGGCCCCCCCCTTTTTTTTAGTTTATCTATTGGGGACAGGCTCCATGCCCAGTGCTATATGAGCACCAGGCCCTGTTCCCTCTAGTGCTTTCATTCATAAGGATATATATATTTCAAATAACTGCCTCCTGAATTGGGGTCACTGCCTCCAATGGATAACTTGAGCAGGACCCTGCTGCATGGGGGGAGGGCTCTTCCACAGCTCTCATTAGTTGACTTTCCTCAGCTTGGTCCTCCCCCATAAACCACCTTGTGGATGCTCAGCTCAGTGTCCTCACGTCCACTAGGTCTACTGGGCTTCTCTTCAGTTTCCCCTCCCCTGTGGCTTTCTTGGAAACTCTCTGGCAGCTGTTTCCTGGAGCAATTGTAGGGTTCCACTCACCTCTATGTTTCCTTGTCTCCAGGACAGCTGTCCTCTTTGACTGATGCTCAGTATCTTGGAAATCTGCATTTTGTGGCTCTTGTGTGGTTTTGTTGCTGTTTTGGTTGTTGTTTCAGGCAGGAGAGTGAACCAGTTTCTGAGAGTCCACATTGGTGTGACTCCTCTTTGTCTCGAGGGAGAGGAGAGAAACACAAAGCAACTTTACCAAAGCACTGATGGGCTAAGCACAAAGAAAAAGGAGCACAAATTTTCAGACTTTGTTTCAGAGACCTTACCGTAGTATTTCTAAGAAGACTCCAAAAAGCATGAATGCAGTTCCCCTCTTCAACAACTTATGCCACCATAAGTTGGGGAAATTGCAGGGGTCAGCACAGCCAAGTGCAATGGATAAGGCTCACCCCGGAGAAACAACTTCTGTGATCATGACATTTTTCCTCTCCTTCCCATTTCATGGATATTAGAAATAAATGAATCTGAGATTCTAGTTCATTTTCTCCATTTATTGAGATAATCTATTCATTGTCATTGTCCTTTTTTCATGTTATAATTGGTCTTTTTCCTGAAATTTTTCAATATATATCCTTATGAATGAAAACTGAGAGCCATCTAAATGACTCCTACTTTTAGTGAAAAGACAAAACAAAAAATACTTCCAGGAATGAGAATATGCATATAGTTACTTCAATACTGTTAAAATTAAAAAAAAAAGTTACAGATATTTTCAAATTTGAAATTCCTTCTTGGTAGTTGATCCAGGGGAAAATATATATATGTATTCTCCCCCCATATAAAAACTTTGCACTTTTGGCTAATTCAAACTGTATTCTAGTACTGTTTTAGGGACGGTCATACAGATCATGAAGACTTCTTCCTAGTGTTATCTATGATGGGTCAGCAGGAGGGTCTCCATAAAATAATCTATATTAAAAAATTGTTCAGCTGGGGCACCTTGGTGGCTCAGTGGGTTAAAGCCTCTCCCTTCGGCTCAGGTCAAGATCCCAGGGTCCTGGGATTGAGCCCCGCATTGGGCTCTCTGCTTTGCAGGGAGCCTGCTTCCTCCCCTCTCTCTCTCTGCCTGCGTCTCTGCCTACTTGTGATCTTTCTCTGTCAAATTAAAAAAAAAAAAAAAATTGTTCAGCTGTCAGTAAACTCTGTCTTGCCTCAGTCAGTATCATCACTTTGATTTGTTAACAGACTTGGTGTTGGAAGTATTACCCATGATTAATAGACTTAGGTTACATATGTCTTTACTTATGACTAATTTCATGTTCCTTTGGTAATATCTATTATCTATTGTCCTTATCATTGAGGCTGGTGATGGTAAGGAGAAATATAATAGAAAGCAGTGAATAAATGAAGGTCTACTATAACCCAAGATTTTCATGATGCCAACATAGTTACTTTGTCCTTTGAATGTTGACTAATTAGAAAGGTAACTACAGAATATCTGAAGTGAACATGCTTCAACTTCTAATATCCTGAAAAGTCTTCAGGGATATTTGCTTAGAGTAACAGAAAGAGTGTGAGTTTGGATGTGTATGTAAATATTATTTGTTTTTGCTTTTTTTTTTTAGTATTTCTACCAAAACATTTTGTAGGTTTCTAATGATATAACATTAGGTGTTGACAACTTGATGTGTGCTTTTTGTGTGGCTTTGATTTTGTTGTTGTTGTTGTTGTTTTATTTTATTACTAAGGATAATCCTAACCTAATAATTCTCATGGGTACTTAGTAATAAGATATTTTTCCTTTTCTACTCAAGTGGAAAGCTTATTGGCAAAACTTCTTTGGATACTGAAGTTACTTAGAAAATTGAGGTAAAGTTACAGAGGGTGAGACGGGATAATAGTGGACATTTTTCTAAGCTGCGCATAACTGGGCTGTGTAACATTTGATGAAATTTGTCTACTTTTAAAGATTAAGATGTATATATTACTGAACCTATTATTAGGATAAAGCAACAGAAATAATTTAGAATTAAATATCACCAGGCTTCTCAACTTCATATTAATGCTCTAGAGGGACTTGGAATGTAAGAAGTGTATTTCACATTACCCTATAAAGAAAAGAGTAGTAATAACCAAGTAAAATGCTGTGTTATATCATTATAAGAGAACAACTGACTTTCTAAAGATTAATTACTAAATTCAAAGAAAATAGGGACATATGCATCCAAAAGATCTAGAAGCATATGAAGGGAAAAGGGATTGTATTCTGAAGAACAAAGAAATTGGGTTTTGCTCTTTGAAGGTACTCAATAAATAATATCCTTTTCTTCCCCCTTGTTTCAAACAAATGGTACATTAGACCACTCTGTTTACTTTTCTGTCCAAAAGGAAAGAAGTAGAAGGATTAGATTAGTAATTTCATCTCTGTAGGGTAGAGTGTCTAAAGAAGGCACTGGAAGGAAAAACAGAGGTCAGAATGACACATATGAATTATTCTTTAGATAATTTTATTTTTTAGCTTTGAAAAAACAAGAACTATATATTGGGACTCTTCCCAATGAATTTCAGCTGCAAATAGCAAACCTCCTGATAGCTTTCTCAAAATAGAGTATGGGAATATGAATAATGAATGTAAAGTAATGCAAAAGAGTTTGGCAAAGCTATTATGAAGCATACATTCAAATGATATTTCTCCTTTAAATTACAAACCTTCAGAGTTTACATGTTTTATCAAACCATAACAGTATTGTTCAAAAACAGTTTTGAAATTAATTTTGAGACTGTATAATGATCTTTTTCAGGAGATTACATTTTTGAAAAATTTAAAAATAATTCAGAGACAAGTGTTTTGTTCCTGCTTCCTTATTGAGCTCATTCCCCCAACCTCATTGGACTTCCAAACCCACACTACTTCCGTACTACATCAAACAGACATCTAAAACTGAAAAAAAGTAAAAATTTGTATATGGACAGTCTTGTAGAAAACCATGCTTAAAAAGTGCTCTCCAAATCCTTCTGTTATCCCAGAGTGTTAGAATATTCTGTTGGGTCCCATGGCCAGAATATATTAAATTATTCCCTAACTAGGATAAGTCCCACAACTACCTGGACTGGTTTTGCTTAATTGGTCTCAATACTTCATTCAGGTCTAACAGAAATCCTAAACATTTTCTTCTAGATTGTTACTTTCTTTCATAATTTCTTGCCCATCATCAGGTGTTTAATTAAATGAAAACTTTGTATTCAAGTTAAATTTACGTAATGTACATTTTTTAAAAGACTTTTATTTATTTATTTATTTGACAGATCACAAGTAGGCAGAGAGGCAGGCAGAGAGAGAGAAGGAAGCGGGCTCCCGGCTGAGCGGAGAGCCCGACGTGGGACTCAATCCCAGGACCCTGAGATCATGACATGAGCCGAAGGCAGAGGCTTCAACCCACTGAGCCACCCAGGTGCCCATGTAATATAAATTTTATCTAATGCTCCAATACACCCTAAATGGAATTATTATTCATCAAACTTTGGACAAAAGTAGCATAAAAATCAAATCTATATTTTGATATAAATAATTATTAGATAGTAATTAATCAAATATATTTATTAAGAATTTCTCTGAACTGCAAGAAGCACAATATTGCAAGTGCTCCAAATGTAAAATAAAACATAGCAACACCTAGCTCAACTTCCACCAAGGAAATCTAGTCTGCATATGTGAAGTAAAGTTATTTTAGAAAAATATTGCACATAGAGTCAGAATGCTAAAATTAGATTCTTCTGGTTTTCTTTATAAGTTAAGAAGAGCTATTGGCAGTTAGCCTTTGAGTGTAAAAGCTGAGGAATTATCTTCCTTAAATATAGCTGACCTGCATTTTATACAAGGTCAGAATTAGGAAATTTTGGCTCTTCTCCGGACAAAGTAAAATTCTTTCAGTTTGTGCTAAGCAAATCATATAGATAAGTTGAATCTTAAAATGGTTACATCAAAGGGAAGTCAATGAATTAGAATGACCATTTTCCTAGGTTTCGTTTTTGATTATAAGTCTTAAACATCTATTCCTTACAATGAGTTAAAATCTGGTTTTCTCTTTCCTTCCCAGTAACTTATTTCTATTAACCTCATTTCAGTTTTTTGCTACCCAGAAGCCTTTGTTGTTTGACTGGCTTCTTTTATGAGACAGAAGTTATTCTCTTCCCCAAATCGAATGTTTTCAGGTCTTTCTACATAAACTAAAATATATAATATATAATTAAATATTGTATATAATTAATTATATAACTAAATATTACACACACACACACAAACAGATATTTGTCCAAGGGGACACATTAGAATTTTGGGAGGGACAATTCTTCATAGTGTGGAATTCCCTATGTGATTCTAGTTGCTTAGCATTCTTGCCCCTTTTCTTAAATTTAAATGGCATTTATAACTCACTGAGATAACTACAACTTAGCACTGATGCATTTCTAAATATCCTCTCAGTTTAGTATAGTCTTGATTGAAACTACATATAACCCTAGCCTGTACAAATTCCAGCGTTTCACAAAACTAGATGTCTTCTTAGAACTGAATTAAGTCCAACTTTACAGAACATAGTAGAATTATTCCTTCTGTTTTCTTCTGGGCACCATATGTTATTATTGAGTCCCATTTTTGACACACTATTTTAAAACATATTGATCTCAAAGTCAGTCGAAATCCCAAAGTCATTTTCACATATGCTACTATTAGACTTAATCAGCCCAACTCTGGGCATAGGGGTTGTATCAAAGAGCAAGGATTTTTATATTTATTCCTATTAATTAATTGTTTCTTTGGATAAGTTGCCCAACTTTTTTGAACTTTTTTTAAAAAAGATTTTATTTATTTATTTGAGAGACAGAGAGAGAGAGAGAATGTGAGTGAGAGAGCATGAGAGGAGAGAGGTCAGCGGGAGAAACAGACTCCCTGGAGAGCAGAGAGCCTGATGTAGGACTCAATCCTGGGACTCCAGGATCATGACTTGAGCTGAAGATAATTGCTTAAACAACTGAGCCACCTACGCACCCTTTTTTTCTTAAACTTTGAGGTCACTTATCTGTGACCTCAAATCATCTAGCTCTACTACAATTCAAAACCTCACTATTTGATGTTTTCCATATGGAACACTTTGAGGAACCTCCACCCACCAAAATTTGTATGGGGATTATCTGATGACCCCTCAGGCTTCTCATTCCATGATACTGTGTTTTCTTCTTAGCCCTTGTCATAACCTATAATTGTTTTGTTTGTTTGCTTGTTTGTTTTCTGTTCCTCACACTAAAATGTCAGCTATCTGAAGGCAGGTATCATTTTATCCACTACTGGACCCTTAGCTCACACATGATGCCTAGAAAGGAAATATTAATTTTTAATCTAATGTATATAACTTTTCTTGCAGTTTTAAATATGTACAAATATAGAAGAATATTGCCTAAACAATCATGGAACCTGATGGTAGATCATTGTTGCTTTTGAGACCCTTTTCAAGCAAAAATAACTCGTTAGCATAATTTAGATATGGTCATTCAGTTTGGAATTCAACTGTTTCTGTTATTAGCTGTGATTACCTATTATTGCTGGCTATCTACTTCTCAGGTAAATAATTGAAAAATATTTGTGAATAAGTCACTTGGTTTCACCAAAAATTAAAAAAAAAAAAATTAGGTTGAAGCAGCATGTGTCCTTTTTGAGTAGAAGTTTAGAGTGTCAGAATTTTCTGGGTTTTCCTGGAACTTCTGTCATTCTGAACCTCTGAGTGACTATACTAAACAGATAACCTTGAGGAACCCAGGATAGACACATAGTTTAAGTACGAAATGTATTATCGGGGAAAATTTCTCCATGACCTTGTGCTTATTTTTGTCCTAAACCATCCTTTTGTATAGCAAACGCCCCTAGATTATATAGGTAGTATCTCCCATTAGGGCAGAAGGGAGATTTGTTTCCTGACCAGGAAAATAAAGATAACAACTCCTTCTGGGGCAAAGATTGAACACCTCTATAGTATTGTTTTAAGCCACCTCTGTAGTATTGTTTTAAGCCACCTCTATAGTATATATATATTTTTTTTTAAGTTCTATTTTCCTCAGCGGTAGCATAGGCCCATTGTGTATGTTGCATACACCTAAGACACAGCCATCACTTCTATAGGACATGCAGAAAAAGGGGAACTGATCTAAACTAGCACCTCACGCTGCCTGCTGTACTTGGAGTAGTAAAATCTTTTGTTTCCAACCCAGGAGTCTTGTGTCCAGTGCCAACATCTGTTAAACTGTTGTAGGCTACTTTGTTAGCTCACAAAAAAGGATACAATCTGAACGCGTTCACAGTTTTTTACAATGTTTTTGCTTTCTTTTAAGATACTGTGATTCAGGAGAGGTCACATAAAGTATTCTGAGTACAAACTCATCATCCATCTATATATCCCTTGGGTTTTATTTCTGTTTCTGTTATAACATTAAATTGGGCTTTATTAGTAGTATCACAGACAAAACACAGGTGAGATGGATGGTGGGAAAAAACACAAAGAGCAAAAACTATGCAGAGGTATTACCAAAAAAAAAGGAAGTCAAATAGAATGTTCCAGACTGTGTTAGAACTTGGAAACTGGGGGATAGCCAATGGTCTATGCTATTCATCAGACATTGTGTCATGTATTAGTATCAGGTTAAATTTTGTGACTGAAAGAATAAAGAAGATTGGTACCTTATGGATAATCCAGATTTGAAAGTGTTTGTGCCAGATTTGAAAATGTTTGTGTTAGAGATATAATAAGACTTTGAAAATGAAAAAGAATCAGAAACTCACAAATTAGATGACTTTTGGAAGTCATTTAGGTAGTTGGTAAATGAGCCAGAACTGCTAGCCAAGTCACCCAACTACTGGTCATAATCCACTTCCTACAACACACTGCTATGTTTATTCCCTCCCATAGTTCCCTCACTTACTCATTTAATGAGTATTCTCTTACTGAGTACTATCTATGTGCGGAGCTCTATGCTAGATATGGTAATAGAGACATAATTCCATAGTTATGAAATTTTAATCATTAGTCTTTAAGCAGGAAATATGTTTCTATAGATGGGATCCAGGAACCTCTACAATAATACCATGTAAATGGGAAGAACAAAAACTAAGTCTTAAGGGACTACCTGACTTGAGATTGACTGAATAATCTTACAGTCCTCTATGTATGTTATGAATGTTACCATCAGTAAGAATGTTAACATCAGAAGGTCTGTGAGTGAATATAGTACAGAAACCTGTACTGTACACTTGAACATTTACCTGATCTCTTGAAATTCATTTACTTTATTAGGAAATGCAGATACATGACTGGCTTGTAAGGATTAAATCAGAAACTACACAACCTCTAGTACATTCTAAATTTGAATGTGTATGAACTACCTTTATTTTTATGTAACTATTTTTGAATGAGGAAGAACAAATTCCCTTTATATAGCCAACATGTATTCAACACATGTTGGGCAAGCTGGCACTTGTACAGCCCATTGCAGTTTATAGCATTTTTATATGATTTATCTTACTTGATCCTTACCAAAACATTGTAAAGCTCAAATAATAAATTAATCATTATGAAGGTACAAAATATGTATAAAAAAAGTTACTGTGTGGAAATACAAATTTGCTGTAGAATATAACATAAATCTAAATAGGACACGAATATATATGATGGAGTATCATGCCTCCATCAGAAAGGATGAATACCCAACTTTTATATCAACATGGACAGGACTGGAATAGATTATGCTGACTAAAATAAGTCAAGCAGAGAGAATCAAGTATCATAGGGCTTCACTTGCTAGCGGAGCATAAGGAATAACATGGAGGACATTGGGAGATGGAGAGAAGAAGTGAGATGGGGGAAATTGGGGGGTGGTGGGGACAAACCATGAGAGATTTGGACTCTGAGAAACAGACTTAGGGTTTTAGAGGGGAGGGGGTAGGGGGTTGGGTGAGCCCGGTGGTGGGTATTATGTAGGGCACTTATTACATGGAGCACTGGGTGTTACGCATAAACAATGAATTTTGGGAAACTGAAAAGAAATAAAATAAAATAAAATAAAATTGGAAAAAAATAGGATGTAAATATGATACAAAAATAGAACGGTAAAATTGTGTAAATAAAGAAACCCAGAAGTCTAGAAGAGGGTGATATCACATCTGATTTGGCCACCAAGATTCTTGAAAGGGAGAGTAGATAACTATCATTTTCCATTCCATGGAGCTTCAGGTAATGTGTAGTGCTTGTTTGTTTGTTTTCTTGTTTATAATGCCTAAAACTTATGTATACTTTTGTCCTGAATGACCAGGGAGACACAAAGGAGTTTAGAGAGTACCTGATAAATAACACAATTATTTTGTAACACAATGTAAACCTCAAATTTTAAACTCCAACTCACAGTCTGTGTCCTTATACTAAATAAAACCATGAATGTAAGTCAGGTAGGGCTCTCTGAAGCCAAACAGGTGCAGGCACGTGGGTTTGAAAATATTCCAAAGAGGAAAATATATGGAGTCTGCTGCTACAATGGCAAATAAAAGAGATTCGGTATCATTCGCTGATACAGTGCTCATCTTGCAAAGTGCAACACAATACAGAAAGGAATTTTGAAGAAGTGAAGACATAAGACCTTCTTTTTGGGAAACCTAATAATTAATATAAAACTTACTAAAAAAGACAGGAAAAAGATATGGACATATATTTGCATTTGTGTTAATATTAGAAACAGATAAATGAGTACACCTTAGCTACTAGTTCCTCATAAACATGATGATTTTGAAACATTATTGGGTATCCCAGAGTTATCTGCACTCTTGTAATTAATTTGAGAAGATTGCCTAAAAGAGAGAAAGTGCAGGCATTGGTATTTAGGTTCTCTTCAGAAATTCCAGCATGAATTTGGCTACAGTTATTTGAGGATTTCTTTAAAACGTCCTTGCTAATTTTCAACTAGTTGGAGAGATTGCATTGTGTTTACTTGTACCATCCCTGTATTTCTTAATAGGGGCAGGAAAAAGACAAGGCAAATCATTTAATCATTAAAGTTCAGATGAGGAAATCATGACGGAAGACAATATTCATTGGAATAAAAATAGGCAAAACAGTTGATGAGAAAGAGAAAACCTGTAAATCTACCCAGCTGTAGAATCCTTCAGGGATGACAAAGCAGAAGAATAAATGTGGTTCTGATAGCAAATTTACCATTAATGTGAATACTAATCTCTTTGCCCCCAGAGACTACTTCTACTGCAGGTATTATCACTGAAAAAGGAATTTAATTCAGACATGTCTAATTACACTACAAGTTAATTCTATTAACTGGAAAATCTCAAAAGGACTTTAACATTTTTTAGTCTTAAATAAGTTTCAGTGGTCTAACCAAATTTCTGGTGATTGCAAAGTAGAAATTATTTGATAAACCTACTCTTCTTTCTGGAACACTGGAACAAAGACTTGATTTTAAGGGCAATAATAATTTATTGCAATTACCCTTAATATATGGTAAAGATGGCAGTATTAAGTATAGTCTGTATTTTTCCCAGCGATTGCTTCCTTTGCTATTGTCATCCCTGTATATAGGCGCAAAGAGCCTGCTCTTAGTAATAAAACAAATGATAAAATAAATGGGCTTCCTTATCATAAATGTAGGAAAGTCTCATTTGCAGTGTTGATGGAGTCAGAGGAGTTTTGTTTAATTTAGGTCATCCTGTTATACTAGACAAATACCAGTTTTTCTGTACAGAGTATGTGGATTTTCTGAAATTGGTTATTTTTCTTTTTTTGAAGTTTAGGCATCCATAGACACATTGGAACAATTAGTATGGTTAAGATTCATTACAATTGTTTGTTCCAGCTCTGCCTAAGCATTTAAGGAACCTTTATTTGTAATGTAGAACAATGTTTTATCTCATTCCTATCTCTCCTCTTACCACTGGAAATTTCCCATTCACTCTTTAATTCAGTGTTTCTCATTCAGTGTTAAATAAGAGTTCAGCACAGCACAAAACACTGGGGAGAAAAATACCAATAAAGCACAGTGCCTTATCTCAAGGAGTTTACAACTTTTGAAATGAGAGAGACTTAAACACAGATAATTGTAATATGGGAGCCCAGAGGATATTCAACTGGCTACAGTGAAGTTGTCTTACAGCTGGAACCTAAATATTTGTGACTACTTTCAGGAAAACAAATCAGTTAAAGAGTTAGAAATATGCATTTTATAGCATTAAATGATGAAAATATCTGAGATGCAAATTGGGCAAATATTGAAATATTCCATAAAAAAATCATGACTGTAATAAATAAGGCAAGGACTATAGAAATAATTATCAGTAGAAAGTTGTGTAAGGGCCTATTTAGCCAGAGTGATTCCATCTGTGATTTTGTCGTTTATACAGCAAAACTTAAACTGTCCCTGTCCCCTTTTCCCCCAGGGGACTTACTTAAAAACAGGTCCCAGAAACCAATCCCAGGTAACAAAGCCCAAATACAAGGGTGGGGCAGGCCAGGTGGAGGTATTCAATCAGTGGGGGCACATACTGTCTCCCTAGCTACCAAGGAGTAGCACCGTTGGGGCACCAATTCTAACCAAGGTGATAGGCAAGTTCAAATATCTACTATAGGGTAAATTGTAATTCAATTGGTCACTTATGTGTGACCTAGCATGACTGCGCAGCTTTCTCTGTGTGTTACAATCTCATTGGCCACCTGTGCATGGCCAGGCCCAACCACCTGGCCTTTGCCCTTAAAAACTAGTCTGTAAGGCAGAGAGGGATCGCCTCTTTGCAAGAGATGGTCCCAAATGGTCGGTTTGATTCTTGATGCTTGGCACAAAATAAAGCTTTGCTTGACCTTTGCTTTGTATCAGTCTTGTTCCTTTGACCATGGACCCAACAGTTGGAAATGGTCAAGTAAACTTTTTAGGACTGAAAGGTCAAACGGTGAGTTGAAAAGAGGAAAACAGGATATAGTTTACGATGTAACCTGCTAACTACCCAAGGGAATCTATAAAAGTGATTAGTGGTAGCTGCATTAAAGAGAAGGAAGACAAAGGAAAGGAGGAAAGGAAAGAGGTAAGGAAAGTAATTGATATTGAGGTGATACAGAATTATTAGAATCCATTTAAATA
This sequence comes from Mustela putorius furo, assembly GCF_011764305.1. Classification (NCBI taxonomy): domain Eukaryota; kingdom Metazoa; phylum Chordata; class Mammalia; order Carnivora; family Mustelidae; genus Mustela; species Mustela putorius. Next base: position 29,360,056 of record NW_025421987.1, read on the forward strand.
ATTTTATTCAGAAGCATGGCCTATCCAATACCTTATCATAACTTCCTGTTACATTTATCTTTTAAGACAATTTGACCTTAAAGTTAAAAACCCATTTCTCTGACATAAAGCAAATTATTAAGATTATAACAACAACAACAAAGGGTTATTATACCTTTTTAGAGATGAGAAGGTGGATACACAAAGACTTTTAATAACTTGCCCAAGATCACATGGCTCATAAATGTTAGAGCTGGGGTTTAAACCTGGGAAGTCTGGCTCCAGGCTCCATGTTCTTGTTTAGCGCACACCACAGTTTTCCTAAAATAGTTGTTGATTAGCACTAATTAACTGTTCACCATTAACTGGTGGGCCAGGTTTTGAACTAAGTGTCTCAGTTATTATTTCTCAAAATAACATCAATCTAAAACAGAGGTATTATAATTATTCATGTTTATAGATGAGGACACTGAGGTATACCATGGTTAGCTAATTTTCATAACTAGTCTTTAACTAGTCAGTTGTGAAACCACAATTCATTATATGCCATTCTAATGCCAACTCCCACATTTTTAACATTCAACATTCTTGGCACTTTACAAGCCTTACTAAAAAAAAAAAAAAAAAAAAAAAAGCCCAGTTTTGGATTGGAAGAAAATGACTTTTTTGAAGAATAGGAAAGAGTTTTATGTATTAGAAAAGGTTCTGTCTCTTTAAGTACATTATTGAATATGACAAACAAATTTAAATTAAACCTTTTGTCTTACTCTGACTCAATTCTCTAATCTTATCTAATGTACAAGTGTTTTTAACACTAAGTACAAGCACAACTTTACTCTGAAGAAATTGGGTTTTCCACTTGCTGGACTAAAATTAAATAACAAATTTAAAAAATTTGACTAAATTTCTTTAAATTTTATCATCACTTTCTTTCCAAAACACTAACTTTAATCTCTTAAGAATTTGGCTGCTGTGGAATCAAATATTTTTCTGAATTTGGGAATATAAAGTGAAGCTTTTAGGCTTTTCCTGTAATTTGTTCTTTAGAAAATAGAATGCTGTAGGTCCCCTCCCCTCTCCATACTTTGAAAAGTAAATTATAGTGCTGGTATCACCTTGGGAGCACATTTTATTTGTAATAATCATTCCCTTTGACAACATATGTCATCTTATTAAAAAAAAAAAAAAGAAAAGATGATTTCCAGCAGCTCATAAAAAGTCTCCAAATATATCATAGACATCATCAAAGATTTTTCCATCCCTGTTTCATTTTTACAGATAGGTCAAGAAACATACATATTTAAATTTCCTTTAGATGAGTATTTTAACAATGAGACCTAGTACTTGGTTACTTTGAAATATATAAATTTCATTTGGAGTGATTATAAATCAAGAATGAATTTTAATATTTGCTACTCTCCAGTTAATTTTTTCTATTGAAATGATATTAATGTTTAATATTTTATATGGATCTCCTCCAGTAGAGTTAAAACACAGGCAATTTTGAAACACAGGTATTAATTTTACTTTTAGAATCATAGTGAAGTCTTGAGTCTTCTAAGATAGATTCTCTGAATTTTGATCATGTTGAAAATCTACTCATGATCTTAATATGCATCTGCTCACTGGCAGAGTTTAACAACAACAACAACAAAAAATTGACCAGAATTTCATATTAAAGTGATCAGTTTTATTTTTAAAAGAACACCTAAAAGGAAGAGCTGTTCAGGTGACAATGTTCAAAAATCCAAATTAACCCTTTTGCTGTTTAATTAGCTGTCTCAGATACAAAGACTGCTACTGTGGGACCACATCAAAGGGAATTATCCTTGTCTCCCCTCACAGGCTTGCCGGCTTCAGCTCCAGCAGAAAGGAGGGAAAGGACACTTCTCAGGACTTCACCTCCAAAAGGAAAAACAGTGGTAATAAGTGCCCTTCTCTCCTCTCTCCTCTAACTCTTTTATCTTCTTTACTATTTACAAATATCCTTTCTTCCTTTCAAAGAGGCTCTTTTGTAATTAGTAAACACATAAAGGAGGAGGTGTTTCTTAAACTCTCAAGTTCATATGTCAGAATATTAAAGGGTCAGTTTCTGTCGCCCTGAAGAAATTCTAGAGGGTGATTTCTCCTGTCCTCACCTAGAGAGATGGGCAGCTGGAGAGCTCTCAGTCTCTGAAAGAATTGAGTCTACTAAAAACTTCTAACATATATATGATTCCTTTTTTTCTTTTTATCCTTAAAGTACTCTGGAAACACTAAACTAATCAGTTAAATGAAAGCAATTTGTGAATTAAGGCATAATTATAAACAACTGCCTGTCATTGGTGAGAAATACTGCCCTTGTCTGTTTATTATTTCATTACTAGGCTAAGGGGTGGCTTTTTAATTTTCATAGCATTATCAAAGACACCGACCGAGGGCAGAGGAATGGAAATGTTGCAGGTATAGTCACTCATTTGCTAGGCTATGAAATGTTCCTCATCCATCCCAGTATCTCCTCCAAACACAACTTAATTCATTTGATAAGAGCAACTGGAAGAGGTTTGCTAAAGAGACCTTCAAAAAAAAAAAAAAAATCCTGTTAATCTTATCTCTTTCATTCTCAGTATTTTATGTAAAAAAAAAAAAAAGCCTTGGATTTTATACACTATTTTTTATGTTAATATGTTAAGAAAAATCATCTGAAACCTCGAATCTCTTTATAAAATGCTAAGTAGGTTAGTAGAAAAAGTAGGTTTAGGACATTTCATAAGGAAACTTCACATGCATATGCAAAACTTTTCAAGAATGTAAATGTCTTCTTGAAAAATTAAAAGCTCACTGTTCTAAATGTTACTCTTAATTTATCAAGTTTCTCAAGATTAAAGTGTGTGTACGGGTGCCCAACCAGGAAGATACAGGGGGAACAAAAGCTGAGGTAAAATAAGTATGTTTTTAAGTTACTCTCTGAAAAAAGAAAAAAAAAGTCTCTTTAAGAGGAAAAGTATTTTACTAAAAAATTTAGAAAGATTTGGAAACTTTTTTTTTTTTCCCCAAGAAGCATGTGAAATTTTCAAGTGATGGAAGTAACTGCCCTGCCAATTTGTATTGGATAAAAATTCTTCCAGATAAACCAAATGCGTTATCTTGGGGAGAAACCTGCATGAGCAGTTAAGGAATAGCTGGACAATCTTCAGGCAATCTACCTGGTTTATGAAACCTGTGACTACGATTAACACCTAATTAATTGTAAGAATGAAAAAATGGCTGGTATTAACACTTTGAATCATAGAAGAATCAACACAATAAAATTCCACAGCAGAGCTCCTTTAACAATACATTTGCTTATACTGGGATTTAAAAAAAAAAAAAAAAAATTTTTAATCAAGGGAATATTGGCATCTGGAGTAGAATTTTAGATCTGAAAAAGCTAAGTGTCTAATTTCCTCATTACATAACTAAAGAAGGAAGTTCTAAAAATCTAGATGTTTGCAAAGTCGAATAGCAACTTTGTGATAGAAGTTAGAACACAATTATGCCAGGTGATCTTTCCACCCCACCAGATTGATCTACATCTAATTTGAGAAGCCTGCAAAACAGGCAGTGTTCCAGCATATTTTGCTATCATGCTAAGGAAAAGTATTTGCGTATGAAGAGATGTTATTTGGCACCAATATCTTCTAACCTTAGTTTCCTTGAGTTGTAAAAAGGGATTGTTTGTCAGTATGGAATTTTCTCTTTGTTAGTTTCTGAAAGGTGCTGATATTTTATTTGTGCTGAAGTTTTGTTTGGCATTGACTTTGTTAGCCTCTGAAGAATACATTTCTATAACCAAGGAATCAGGAGTTTTTTAACCTATTGTGTGCCAGTCACTTTTTGGCAGTCAATTGAAAGCTATGGATCTTTCTCAAAATAATATACTTAAATGCCTAAAATACATTTTATTTGATAACAAAGGAAATAAATTAGTTGAAATGCAGTTATCAATAAATTATAAACTGAAATTTGCACTAGAGTAGAATATGTGTTCCTTTATTAATGCATTACCATGTAGGTATAATAATTACCATAATTTTTTTAAGTAGTAATGAACACAAACAATATAGTTAGGTACACGCAACAAATTGCAATGGAATAGGAACACATCTCCGGTTTCTACTGGTAACAGTCACAGATACTGCTACTACAATTTGTTGCCTATATTAATAATCAAAATAAATGAACAAATTTTACTTAGCAATTGCTAAAAAAAGATGTCACTTTTTTTCCTACCAAAATCACATATACCCTCTAAATTCTGACCTCACAGATCTCAAAGGTTGTCTCAGGTCCAAAACTTCTATCACTGCTAGTTTACATTTTAAATAACCCCATTTGTTCCATTTCAGTTCCTTTATTTAGGATCTATTCTTTATCCTGTGACCCAGAATATTTCTGATGGGCTTATAGTTCAACATGTTCATTTTTTCTACTTCAGTTCTTGGACAATCACTGGAGGTAACATCTTTGAACAACTGGTCTTATTTAACAACATTGAAGCAATTTGCTGCCACCCTTGTTAATAACGGAAGTTGCTTAGAGACACTTTTTGCTTTTATAGGAGTAGCAACATTGCTAACTGAAGCTGTTTTGAAATGCAACAGCTCAATAATGACAGCAGCCAATAACACTGCTAAGCTGTAATGAGTTACAATGGTAAATCAGAGTTGTCTGAATACCTTAAACTCAATATGAATCTTCATATGCCAGCCTGTTATGATCTATGTTTCCTAACTCGGAGAGAAATGACTAACATGACTGCAGTGCCAGGCTCTGCTTAACCCAGATGGATCCCATGTCATCTGACACTCATGCCAGGGAATACAGATTGGTAGATTATTAGATTTGTATGAAAAGAATGTGTTTTTCCCTGTAGGCTACCTTATTCTGATGTTTGTTATCTTCAAAATGGATTTTTTTGTGGTGTTTTAACTATTATTGTTTTTTATTATTATTATCTCATTTTAATTGTGTATTTGATGACCACAGCATCGGGGAGGATTAGGAGGATATAAATTAAATAAAATTGTCCTAACACACAAAGACTACAGGTGGTGTTTAAATTTGTTTTTCTTGTCTCTCCATGAAATCATAGAGGTATTTAATTTATTTTCTTCTCTTTAGCTTTCTCTTCCTTCATGACACTTAATCTAGAAAACACCTGTAATTAACATGTTTTTCAAGAAACATTGCCTCTTAACCCTAAATAGATCTTTTTAAAGGAACATAATTTGTAGTGATCTTCAACTATGCATGAAAGATTTTGGTCAGATTTATTTCTCAATTTCTTGTCTTTTCCAGAGGCAAAAATCTTTCTCAAAGTATGCATTATAGAATTATATTAATAATGTCAACAATGTCATTTTTAAATACCTTACAAGTGAGAGTATATGTATATGTATAGCAGGTAGTCTCAACAGTAGCCATGGAAACAACCAGAATCCAGGAATACTTTTACATTGCCTATTCTGTGCTAAGGGCTATAGAAACAGGAATAAAAACAGCAATCTGAAATGGAGGAAAGAACCAGCCTTCTGTTGACTCTATGTCAAAGGTACTGAAATTCATTATTTGGATCAGTTCTACTCTCTCAGTTATTCAGGGAATAGCGTTATTCTCCTTTTTTTTTTCTTTTTTTTTTTTTCTTTTTTTTTTAACCAATGGGACAAATGGGTTTCAGAGCAATTAAATAACAGTCCTGAAGTTGTGGAGCTAACAAATGTGGTGGAGTCAGAATTCTAACTCGTAGCTTTCAGATGAAGAAGCCATCATATTCCTTCATTATGCCAAACATTCCTCTAGATGTCAGAAGACGGATTCACCATGTTAGTTTTGTAGTTTGTATCTTGGTGTGAGGAAATTGGGAAAGCTTAACTTGAACTAAGATATCCTCCCCGTCAAGGTACCACTGACTGTTCCTTGGGTAGAGACATAACATCTAAAGAAAGCTCCATTCTAGGTAAGGAAAATATTCTACTTATAAGAAGTATTTTATTTGTATCTTCTACCATTTTAACACTGATTTCTTAAAACCAGTGTTCTGCATTCCATCCCAAAGCAACAGAATAAACATTGTTCTCTAGTGCACATGGAACATTCTCCACAATAGATCATATCCTGGGTCATAAATCATATCTCAACTGGTATCAAAAGATTGGAATCATTCCTTGCATATTTTCAGACCACAATGCTCTGAAGCTAGAACTCAATCACAAGAGGAACTTTGGAAAGAACCCAAATACATGGAGACTAAAAAGCATCATTCTAAAGAATGAATGGGTCAACCAGGAAATTAAAGAAGAATTGAAAAAAAAAATTCATGGAAACAAATGATAATGAAAAAACAATGGTTCAAAATCTGTGGGACACAGCAAAGGCAGTCCTGAGAGGAAAATATATAGCAATACAAGCCTTTCTCAAGAAACAAGAAAGGTCTCAAATACACAACCTAACCCTACACCTAAAGGAGCTGGAGAAAGAACAAGAAAGAAAGCCTAAATCCAGAAGAAAAAGAGAAATCATAAAGATCAGAGCAGAAATCAATGAAATAGAAACAACAGCAACAAAACCCAAACAAAACAAAACAAAACAAAACAAAAAAAACAATAGAACAAATCAAGGAAACTAGGAGCTGGTTCTTTGAAAGAATTAATAAGATTGATAAACCCCTGACCAGACTTATCAAAAAGAAAAGAGAAAGGACCTAAATAAATAAAATCATGAATGAAAGAGGAGAGATCACAACCAACACCAAAGAAACACAAACAATTATAAGAACATATTATGAGCAACTCTACACCAGCAAATTTGACAATCTGGAAGAAATGGATGCATTCCTAGAGACCTATTAAACTACCACAACTGAACCAGGAAGAAATAGAAAACCTTAACAGACCCATAACCAGTAAGGAGATTGAAACAGTCATCAAAAATCTCCAAACATGGGGCACCTGGGTGACTCAGTGGATTGGACCTCTGCCTTTGGCTCACGTCATGATATCAGGGTCCTGGAATTGAGCCCCTCATTGGACTCTCTGCTCCGCAGGGAACCTGCTTGCCCTCCCCCCTTTCTCTCTGCCTGCCTTTCTGCCTACTCTGCCTACTCTCTCTGTCAAATAAATAAATACAATCTTAAAAAAAAAATCTCCGAACATACAAGAGCCCAGGACCAAATCGCTTCCCAGGGAAATTCTACCAAACATTTAAAGAAGAATTAATACCTATTCTTCTGAAAATGTTCCAAAAAATAGGAATGGAAGGAAAACTTCCAAACTCATTTCATGAGGCCAGCATCACCTTGATCCCCAAACCAGACAAGGATACCATTAAAAAACAAAATTACAGACTAATATCCTTGATGAACACAGATGCAAAAATTCTCACCAAAATACTAGACAATAGAATCCAACAGTACATTAAAAGGATTATTCACCATGACCAAGTGGGATTTATTCCACAGCTGCAAAATTGGTTCAATATCTGCAAATCAATCAATGTGATACATTAATAAGAGAAAGAACAAGAACAATATGACACTCTAAATAGATGTTGAAAAAGCATTTGACAAAATACAGCATCCTTTCTTGATCAAAACTCTTCAAAGTGTAGGGATAGAGGGCACATACCTCAATATCATCAATGCCATCTATGAAAAACCCACGGCAAACATCATTCTCAATGGAGAGAAACTGAGAGCTTTTCCATTAAGGTCAGGAACATGGCAGGGATGTCTGTTATCACCACTGCTATTCAACATAGTACTAGAAGTCCTAGCCTCAGCAATCAGACAACAAAAAGAAATTGAAGGCATCCAAATCTGCAAAGAAAAAGTCAAACAATCACTCTTTGCTGGTGATATAATACTACATGTGGAAAACCCAAAAGACTCCACTCCAAATCTGCTAGAACTTGTACAGGAATTCAGTAAAGTGTCAGGATATAAAATCAATGCACAGAAATCACTTGCATGTCTTTACACCAACAACAAGACAGAAGAAAGAGAAATTAGGAGTCAATTCCATTTACAATTGTACCCCAAAAATTAAGATACCTAGGAATAAGCCTAACCAAAGAGGCAAAGAATTTATACTCAGAAAACTATAAAGTACTCATGAGAGAAATTGAGGAAGACACAAAGAAATGGAAAAATGTTCCATGCTCATGGATTGGAAGAACAAATATTGTGAAAATGTCTATGCTACGTAAAGCCATCTACACATTTAATGCAATCCCTATCAAAATCCCATCCATTTTTTTCAAAGAAATGGAACAAATAATCCTAAAATTTATATGGAACTAGAAAAGACATTGAATAGCCAGAAGAATATTGAAAAAGAAATTGAAAGTTGGTGGCATCACAATTCCAGACTTCAAGCTCTATTCCAAAGCTGTCATCAACAAGACATTATGGTACTGGCACAAATAGAGACACATAGATCAATGGAACAGAATAGAGAGCCCAAATATAGACCCTCAACTTTATGGTCAACTAATCTTTGACAAAGCAGAAAAGAATGTCCAATGGAGCACTTTTTTGTGCGCGGTTGCTCCGCCGCTTGCCGGGAGCCGGCCCTTCCCCCCGGGGTCTATCTTCCCGTCGCTTTGGATTCACTTCTCCGCCGGTCCTACCTTTCAGAAAGTGGTTGTTTACCCTAAAGATACAAACGTAGTGATCCAAAGGGGCACGTGCACCCGAATGTTTATAGCAGCAATGTCCACAATAGCCAAACTATGGAAAGAACCTAGATGTCCATCAACAGATGAATGGATCAAGAAGATGTGGTATATATACACAATGGAATACTATGCAGCCATCAAAAGAAATGAAATCTTGCCATTTGCGACAACATGGATGGAACTAGAGCGTATCATGCTTAGCGAAATAAGTCAAGCAGAGAAAGACAACTATCATATGATCTCCCTGATATGAGGAAGTGGTGATGCAACATGGAGGCTTAAGTGGGTAGGAGAAGAATAAATGAAACAAGATGGGATTGGGAGGGAGACAAACCATAAGTGACTCTTAATCTCACAAAACAAAGTGAGGGTTGCTGGGGGGAGGGGGGTTGGGAAAAGGGGGTGGGGTTACGGACATTGGGGAGGGTATGTGCTTTGGTGAGTGCTGTGAAGTGTGTAAACCTGGTGATTCACAGACCCGTACCCCTGGGGATAAAATTATATGTTTATAAAAAATAAAAAATTAATTAAAAAAAAAAAGAATGTCCAATGGAAAAAAGAAAGTCCCTTCAACTAATGGCGTTCGGAAAATTGGATGGCCACATTCAGAAAAATGAAACTGGACCATTTCCTTACACCGCACATGAAAATAGACTCAAAATGGATGAAGGACCTCAATGTGAGAATGGATGAAGGACCTCAATGTGAGAAAGGAACCCATCAAAATCCTTGAGGAGAACACAGGCAGCAACCTCTTCGACCTCAGCCACAGCAACTTCTTCCTAGAAACATTCTGAAAGGCAAGGGAAACAAGGGCAAAAATGAACTATTGGGACTTCATCAAGATCAAAAGCTTTTGCACAGCAAAGGAAACACTTAACAAAACCAAGACAACTGACAGAATGGGAGAAGATATTCACAAACAACATATCAGATAAAGGGCTAGTGTCCAAAATCTATAAAGAACTTAGTAAACGCAACACCCAAAGAACAAATAATCCAATCAAGAAATGGGCAGAGGGCATGAACAGACATTTCTGCAAAGAAGACATCCAGATGGCCAACAGACACATGAAAAAGTGCTCTACATCACTTGGCATCAGGGAAATACAAATCAAGACCACAATGAGATACCATCTCACACCAATCAAAATGACTAAAATTAACAAGTCAGGGAATGACAGATGCTGGAAAGGATGTGGAGAAAGGGGAACCCTCTTACACTATTGGTCGGAATGCAAGCTGGTGGAGCCACTCTGGAAAACAGCATGAGGGTTTCTCAAAAAGTTGAAAATAGAGCTACTTTATGACCCAGCAATTGCACTACTAGGCATTTACCCAAAAGATACAAACGTAGTGATCCAAAGGGGCATGTGCACCGGAATGTTTATAGCGGCAATGTCCACAATAGCCAAATTACAGAAAGAACCTAGATGCCCATCAACAGATGAATGGATCAAGAAGATGTGGTATATATACACAATGGAATACTATGCAGCCATCAAAAGAAATGAAATCTTGCCATTTGCAATGATGTGGATGGAACTAGAGATATTAGGCTTAGCGAAATAAGTCAATCGGAGAAAGACAACTATCATATGATCTCCCTGATATGAGGAAGTGGAGATGCAATCTGAGGGGTTTGGGGGTTAGGAAAAGAATAAATGAGACAAGATGGGATTGGGAGGGAGACAAACCATAAGAGACTCTTAATCTCACAAAACAAACTGAAGGTTGCTAGGGGGAGGCGGGTAGGGAGAGGGTGGTGAGGTTATGGACATTGGGGAGGGTATGTGCTATGGTGTGTGCTGTGAAGTGTGTAAACCTGGCAATTCACAGACCTGTACCCCTGGGGCTAATAATACATTATATGTTTATAAAAAAATTTTTTTTAATTAAAAAAAGCAGTGTTCTGAAAGAATAACAGCAATAAAAAAATACAGAAGGAGAAAAGCAAATTTGATTGAACCAGATGATGTGCATTTATTCAAAGAACTCTTTAGCTGTTCCCTCAGTGGAAAACTTATGTGGACACCGCCCAACATTACTGTCCAGAGGTGATGATTTTATTGAATTATTAATCACAATTTCTATTTTTTTAATTAATTAATTAATTTATTTGACAGACAGAGATCACAAATAGGCAAAGAGGCAGACAGAGAGAGAGGAAGGGAAGCAGGCTTCCCGCTGAGCAGAGAGCCTGATGCATGGCTTGATCCCAGGACCCCAGGATAATAACCTGAGCCAAAGGCAGAGGCTTTAACCCACTGAGCCACCTAGGGACCCCAATTACAGTCTCTTTATAAGAGAAAAAAATATTGCCAATAAAATGTGATTAATGTTAGAATAGATTAATAGGTGGCTAGATATGATTTTGAACAGGTGAAATACATTGTCCTAGGGATGGAAAGGAGAAAACTGATGAAAAAACACCAGCATAGATGGATAAATATGAGGTAACTGGGAAAAAAATATAGGAGAATCCAAAATGATGGTTTCAACTTGAGGTTAAAAATTAGTTTTTAAATTAAAATTAAATTAAATATTTTATTTTTAAATTTTTAAATTAAATTAATTTAAATTAAATTTTAAATTAAAGTTAATTTACTTCAGTGTTCAAGATAACACAGACCATTTGTGACTAAATCGCATTGTCTAGGGAAAAGTGAAAAAGAATTCACTAGCTTGAGAATGGCATAGGAGACTACTCCACACCTGTTGAACTGAAGTAATTAAATCAAATAATTATTTAAGTGACTTGTATATATTAGATATAGAAGGCACTGAAGAAGAAGAAGAAGAAGAAGAAGAAGAAGAAGAAGAAGAAGGAGGAGGAGGAGGAGGAGAAAAGGAGGAAGAGGATGAGGAGGAGGAAGAGGAGGGGGAGGAAGGGATATCTTTCATATTCAATGAGAAGATCTTATGTTTTTCAGAAGAGACCTAAAAAAGAAAGCCATTAAAAAAAAAAAATGAAAGTGATATAATTTATCCTGAACCTAATTTCCTTTAAAGGCAAATACCATGTTGTAGTCACTAAGTGAATTTCCAATAATTACTAAAATTTCTGATACATAGTTAATGCTAAGCAAATGTCAAATGCAGGTAAGAATAAAACAAAAGGAGGAAAGGAGAAAAGAAATGTAAGGAAGGAAGGATGGAAGGAAAGAAAGAAGTGGGAGGGAGGGAGGAAGACTTATTGAAGTCGTATTTGTTGAATAATATTTAATAAGGCACATCATCAGTTCATCACTGGAAAATCCATCATTCTGAAAATGTTCTACTTGTGGCCACAGTGCCACTATCTCAAAGTAGGTCTAAGATAGATATGAATCTAAATAACTCTCTTCTGTTCTTTCTTTCAGACTGTTAAACTGGAACCAAGCTGTAGATTTGGTTTAAATGCTTTTTAGGTTCATGTGTCCTAAAAGGCACAGCAAGGCCATTAACAAGAGGAAAAATCAGAGGAAATTAAAAATTATTAATCTGAGTGGGACTTGCTCTATTGCAATCTGTAGTGATGCTCTCTTAAAGGTCAGGGCTGCTACAGACTTCAATGTGTAGAGAGCCACATGAACATGTGAATTAGGAACCCTACCCATTCGCTCCCATAACACCATATATATCCATTGACATTGCCCCTATAATATTGTATTTACCTTCTGTTCTATTTTCTTAAGTCTTCATTGGAAAAGACAGCATTCATCACTGAATACCACTGTCTACCAGCCATGCTGAAAATACATGAGAACTTACTAAAATTCCATTGAAATAATGGTGTAACACAATTTAGCTTTAAATTATAGTTTCTTTTTAAAAAAGATGTATTTATTTTAGAGAGAGAGAGAGAGCATGAGCATAGGGAGGGCCAGAGGGAGAGGAAGAGGGAGAGAGAGAATCAAGAGAGGGTCTTCAAGCAAAATCTCTGCTGAGTGCAGAGCCCCACATGGGACTCCATCTTAGAATTCTAGGATCATGACCCCCACCCAAAATCAAGAGTCCTATACTTACCCAACTGAGCCACTTAGGTGCCCCAAAATTATTGTTTCTTACTAATTTTTTAATAATATGTGCTAGTTTTGTTACAATAGGCATATTCAAACTTAACCAAGTCTGAAATTATACCTTTTTTTTTTCTTTTTTTTTCTCCCCAGTCTGTGCCATCTTTGAACACAAGCAAAGGCTCATATTCTTGGGTTCTACAGATTTGCAGAATTAGCCAAGTATATACAAACATACCAGGTGACTTAAAACTATTAATAATATGAATAGAAAACTATATTAGTAATAACATTAGTAATCACAACTAAACCTTTCGCGACAGAAAATGCGAACTGTTATTTAGTCAAAGGCTAAGTGTAAACTATTTGACTTGTCATTTGCTTCTGTAAAAAATTGTATTCACTGTAGCCTTTTGCTTTCATGGTCACGTCTAGTGTCTAAATGGATGCAGATCACAAGAACTCACACTGATGTTAAGACTTCTAAGACAAAAAAATTTGACTAAGTTGGTAAAAGGAGATTACAAAATTCTATTTAATACCATTTTAAAATACCTATTAAATATAAGACACCTCTCTGTCGATTGAGACGCTTTGTTTTCAAAGAAACCATTGCAAGTGGAAAGTATCACTTAAGGTGATGAACTTGCTGATTCCAATGTAAACCCAAATTACACAAACATGATTATATCATCAGCGATACAGAAATATGAAACCTGCGACTGTACATAACACTTCCAATTTTGTTGTTTATGCCTTTTAGATTGCATCAGGGAATCGGATTTAATAAGTGAGCAGGTTGGGTTGTCCACAAAGCATAATTAATTTTGTGTAGAATGTCACTCTACTCTCTGCTTGCAACTAATAATAAGAGCTCCTTCTGCTGCTTGGAAATGCATTTTGTTTTAATTTTTATTATACATCGTACCCAACTTTTCTGGTGTTTACTCTATAATTTATATTCTTTGTAATCATTATACATTTCTGTTATTTTTATATTATATTACTTTCTTTTTAAGGCAAAGCAGGTCAATTGAATACAGCATTTAATTATTTTAAGTAACTAAAAATTATCTCCACTTAAATAGTAATTGCAAATTATTCATTGTTATAAAGCCAAAACATCAACATACTCAGAACTGTATTAGTATTGGGAATGTTACAATTGCCTAAAATTTCAGATAAATTTACATTTTGGCACATACCTTCAGAGGGTCTGACATATGAACTTTTCCATAAATGCAGTTAGTATCCTGGAGCTGGTTATGAAAACTTTAATATATCCATAACATGCATTTTAACTGACCTAAACTCATAGAAATGCCAAAATGGGTCTTTCTAAAATTCTGCATGGAACTTGAAATAAGTCTAAATGTATTCTGTAGCATGACTGAGATTTCTGGAGACACCTCTGTTATTAATGATTTTTCCCAAAACATTTATACACAACAAGGAGGAACACACAGTAATCCTGCAATGAGTATTGCAACTAGAGGTCAACTGGGGTTATTCACTAATATTTTCAGTTCTTGCCATTTAAACAATGTTTCAGCTAAATTATAAATTACTTCATATCACGGGTCTTAGTATTCACTCAGCAGCAGGTAAAACTCTTAAATATTAAATTCTCTGAATTTAACATTTTATTGTTTTGAAATTTCATTGATGGATCTATGAAGATCAATAAATTCCAACACTGAGATTAATTTTGGTGAAAATTCAAAAGTAGTCTAGTATAAAAAATTATACTGAATGAAATACAAATAATGACTCTAGAAAGCATCAGTTGCCAACACTTCCCATGCTAGACAGGAGAAGCTATCTATAGTTTTCTGCCTTCATGATCACCAGGACCATGTCCTAGAAGACGGGCAGAATTTTCTAAATAACTCTGGTAACAATAATAGCATGTTCATATTATGTAAGATTTGTCTTTAGGATAATTTGATTTTTCCACATCTTACTATGTTAACAAAGGTGTTAGAAAGTACAGATTTGCTCAATACTAGGTCATGCGTAGTAATCAAACTAATGGATTCAGACTTACCTTACTTTAGAGTAAATCAAGTCTAGTAGTCATCTATAGCAACCGATTGGCAAGGGACTGAAATCTGGCACTGAGCTAAGACCTCGGAAAATGAAAACTCAGCACAAGTGTCAAGTGGAATATGTGAGGAAGGATGTGGGTAGAATGGAGCAAAGTGAAAACAATCAAGAATAGACTCAATACAAAATAAATTTTCCAGTTATATATGTATAAATATGTATAAAATAATTCGTCTCTCTCTATGTATGTGTGTGTGTGTATGTGCATGTAATTATATTTGTCATACAATGAGTTAAACCAAAACTGAGTTGTTACATCATGGCTTTGACTATGATATTTACAGAATGCAACACGAAAACATTGAAAGCGGATGTGGAAGGATGCAAAGGAAATCTCACGAGGCAAAGGAGCAGGGATGGTTCAGATAGATTGATTCTGACGTTTGTAGATGTCAGAAGCCTGGGGAAAACACTGCAAAACTAAGATTTCAAATCTAAGGACACTGAGTTATGAAAGAAAGGAAGGAAGGAAGGAAGGAAGGAAGAAAGAAAGAAAAAGCAGAAACTACAGACAAAGGTATTCTTTTGGGAGGATATGATAAATTTTTCCTTCACTGTCTTATGAAATTATAGATGTTCTGCATTTCTATAAGTGCATTTCAGGGAGCTAGCTAAATTTTTTGAATTTACTTAGAAATGAGTAGAAGAAAATATGTCACTATTGATGTGTTGGCATCAAAACCATATACTATATTGTTTTGTAAAATTAACACAAAGTCAATGTTGAGGTTTCAATACCAACATCTCTTGGAATGAAAAAGGAATATGTCCAAGAGTCACTCACACCTTTGACAGAGAGGATGGGGGTGCAACATTTTACAGGTATTTGAACATATTATTAACGCCAGGTTAACAGAGCTCTTACATTTGATTTTTTGTCCCTTTTTTTGCAGTCTTAAAACATCTGTCATTGACACATTTGGTCAAACTGTTCTATTGTTATTTTCCTTTCTCTAATCCTCATTTCAGTAGATCGTGTTTTCTATCCCCTGCCTTTATTTAATGAGAAGTAAGTTTATTTTCTAGCCAGTGTTTCAACAAGAAACATTTACTGAAAACCCATGATTTATCTATTATTAGGTAAGGCATACAAAGAATTTGAAGAGATTAATGCTTACATATAGAACAAGTCATTAGGGGGCAATTAAATTTTGAATTATAGCATGTCTTTAATCATAAAAAGAGTTCAGAAATGGAAAAGATTGTGAATTTATATAATCAAATAGATCAGTGCTGAAACATAACAAAGAACTGGGAAGATCAGAGTATATATGAGTATATATGAGTATATATATATATATGCTCACAATACGTCTGTGGGCATTTTCTAGACATGATTCCCACGTCCTTACCATTTAACATTAACCCTAGAGAAAATCAGGGTGTAAGCAAAACTCATCCTTCATTTTCAGGAAAAGCTACTGAAAGATAAGCATATAGGATGTGATGTCCTAGCACATGTAGAGGTCATCCCTTGAGGCCACAAGAAAACACTGAGGAAGACGTGGCAAGATGATCAGACCAAGGCTGCATTCACTTAAGAGGAAGTATAACCAAATAGGTAAGAAGACAAAGTCAGACTTGTTGGGCCAGATCCTGGCTGCTTCATTAGTGTTTTGACCTTGCCCAAGTCTTTCCACTTCTTTGCGCCTCTCTTTCCTTTACTGTGAAATGAGGACAATAGCAGTACTTTCCCCACAGTATTATTTAAGGATAAATGACATAGCATGCTCTGTATGAGGGGCTTTGTCAACATCACATAAATATAACTGACATTTATACTGAAATTCATTTTACCAAACACTATAGAAACATAAGTTCATAGTATCCGAGAGTTGTTTTCACTACCCTCGTTTCATGGATGAAACTAAGGCTTCACAACTTCTTATAACTTTCTCATGATTCTGGGGGTGTATAAAGGTTCAAAATTATTTTATCTGTAACTTTGCTCTACCCTCGCCTAGTCTGTCTCTGAAATCTGACACCAACCAAAGATATCCTTTTATATCTTGGGCTGCAAACACCTAAAGGAAGTATGGAAGAGGAAGGCAAAACACTCAGCGTATTATAACTCTGTACAATACTTCAGGTTATACTCTCGAATCTTTTGCACTTTGACACCCTCTGTACTATTAACCTGTAGTACAGTAAACTGTATGATGAGTCATTCTCATCTTTCACTAATCTTATCAGCAACTTCTAAGCATACTGTACCAAAAAAGTTAGGCTAATCATCTTATTGTTATTTCTCCAAAAAAGATATGCCAAAAACTAAGTCTTCTTTATTATGTCTGTGTTAACCTAGATTTTGCTTCCTTTAGTATCATATTCATATTTAAACAACAATACAGTGATGTTCACAATTCAGAAAGCCTGCAAGGTGAAATAAGTCTAATTGGAAAAAAATGCATATGAATCCTCAGAGAAGGTACATTACAGCGAAGTTCAAAATGTACATAGCTCCTTTACAGATATTCCATGGCAGCAGCACCAAAAGCAACACATTGCATTAACACATAAGCGTGAGAATACCATATCCTATTCATTTGAGACGTGTTAAATTATAGGCGTGTGTTTTGTTCATATAGTATTTATGTATTTCACATTTGTTTGAAATTCTAGAAAAATTGTGACTGGGACTCACGAATAAAATTGGAATAATTTTCTTTTCTTTTTTTCATTGTATTTTTTTTCAGACCTCCTACTCTCTATCGGAAGATAAGCAGAGGTAAATTCATCTATATATTTTATGAACGCACACAATAATTTTGCATAGGGAAGCCAATCAACCAGGTGGAAGCTTTTTACCTTTATTACTTCCTATTATTCTTTTTCTGACTCCTGTGGTTTCAAATGGCAGAATCCATTCAAAATATGGAATGACCACACTGTTAACAGTAAGCAGGGAATGATAAATAAAGGCATACAGGGATCTTGAAAGAGCAGTAATAGTAATAGTAAAAAAAAAAAATAAAATTTACTTCTTTCAGGAATATCCTCGACATTCTAACATGATAATTCATATTGTAGCTCACTTGACAGGATAGGGAGAAATGTGTGGGTTCGATATACTAAATAGCCCTAGAAGTGACTGTAGTTTTTGATAGTGAATAGATAAAACATGTACCTTGACACATATAAACCAGAGGAAATTAATCAGTCATATTTAGTAAATGACTGATTGCCCTCTATGCATCTTAGTTCTGTTTTTCATTTAATCTAGTTTTCCTTATAAATTGGGTGAGTTATGCCAGAAGTGTAGGTTGGAAGAGTTTCAATTAGTTGATCCTTGGGAGAAAAATAAATTGTATAGAAAGGCATTTTAGTGCTATCATGTATTCTGAAGTTGTGAAGTTTGAAAGACTCTATGTAGAAACACTATATCTCTTCATATATAACCAATAATAAAGTCTATATACACAATACTAATTATATATTTTATATATATATGCCCACACTAATAAGAGTCATGGTGGTTTCAGCCATTGGACAATGATACCAATAGACAGGTAATGCGGCTATCCAGGCACCTTGACCCTGTTCTATCGCACTTTGCTTTCTTGTGTTTCCAAATTCAAGGTTCACGGCAACCCTGCAACAAGCAAGTCTATCAGCACCATGTTCCCAACAGCATCTTCTCACTTCATGTCTCTGTCTCAGATTTTGGTAAGTCTCATAATATTTCTAACTTTTTTGTTATTACTGTATTTGTTATGGTGATCTGTGATCAGTGATCTTTGATGTTACTACTGTAACTATTTTGGGCTCCCTGCCCGCAAATAATGGCCCTATAACACAGCAAACTTAATGACCATTCTGTGTGTTCTGTTCCACCAAATGTCTGTTTCTCCATCTCTCTCCCTCTCTTCAGGCCTTCTATTCCCTGAAACACAACAATATTGAAATTAGGCCAACTAATAACCCTATGATAGCCTCTAATTGTTCAAGTGAGAAGAGTCACATGTCTCTCAGTTTAAGTCAAAGCTAGAAATGATTAAGCTTAGGGAGGAAGGAGCCAAGGCAGGCTGAGAGCTAGGCATTTTATGCCAAACATTTAGCCACGTTGTAAATGAAAAAGAAAAGTTCTTGAAGGAAATAAAAAGTGCTACTTCAGCACTTATGAATGATAAGAAAGCAAAACAGCCTTATTGCTGATATGGAGAAAGTTTTAGTGGTCTGGAGAGCAGATCAAACAAGCCCCAACTTTCCCTCAAGCCAAAGTCTAATCCAGAGCAAGACCCTAACTCTCTTCTATTCCATGAAGGCTGACAGAGGTAAGGAAGCTGCAGAATAAAAGTTGGAAGCTAGCAGAGGTTGGGTCATGAGGTTTAAGGAAAGAAACCATGTCCCTAACATGAAAGTGCCAGGTGAAGCAAAACAAAACAAAACAAAACAAAAAACCAGTATCTCTGAGGTATATCTGCACATTCTCAATGTACTGGGTGCAATGCTGTATTGTGTCCATTGGAGGAAGATTGATGTTCATATATTTTTTTAAGATATTATTTATTTATTTGACAGACAGAGATCACAAGTAGGCAGAGAGGCAGGCAGAGAAAGAGGAGGAAGCAGGCTCCCCACTGAGCAGAGAGCCCAATGCAGGGCTCGATCTCAGGACCCTGGGACTATGACCTGAGCCGAAGGCAGAGGCTTTAACCCACTGAGCCACCCAGGTGCCCTGATTGATGTTCATATTGTCTACATTTTGACTTTTCCTCTAGACTGCTAATATACTAAGAGACAAACAAAATCAGCATCAGTGCAGGTGGATTTGCCCATTTCTTATTGTAATTCTGTCAAATCTTGTATCTGTGTATCTTTTATACACCATATATATATTTAAACCATATATATTTAAAAATATATATGTGTATAAAAGATACACACACACATATATATGTATATAAGCATATACATATATATATATCTTTTTAATATATATATGGTTCTTTTTATTGAGAGGTAGAAGGGAGGAGGGGCAGAGGAAGAGAGAGTTTCAGGCAGGCTACACACCCAGTGGGAGCCTGATGTGGGGCTCCATCCCAAGCCCCTGATATCATGACCTGAGCTGAAATCAAGAGTCAGATGCTTAACTGGCTGAGACACCCAGGTGCCCCAACTTTATTTATATATTTTTTGAATATACAATTTATGTTGTTACTCAATAAATAGTATGCCCCAATGTATTTTTTCTTTTATTGTTATCTAACTACATTCTTATCCTGAAAAATTATTTTTGCCTTCAAGTCTGCTTCATCTGCTATAAATAACTACATTGCTTTTCTTTGATTCATTTTTTAACATAATGTTTCTCTTCCTATTTCTTTATTTCTATCTTTCTATTTTACTCTGCTTTTAGAAGAGATATGCCCAGATACTTGCTTTGCTTTTTAAAAAATCTTTGCTAGGGCACCTGGGTGGCTCAGTTGGTAGCTCATGGTTTCTGCTCAGGTCGTGATGGTGGGGTGGTGGGATCAAGCCCCAAGGCTGGCTGTGTGTTCAGTGCAGAGTCCACTTGGGATTCTTTCCCTCTTCTTCTACCTCTTCTTCTGACATTTCTCCTACTCACTCACTTCCCTCTTTCTCAAAATCAATCAATAAATCTTTTTAAAAAATCTTTGCCTTTTCAGTGGTGAGTAAAATTCCATTTAATTACAATGTGTGGCTGTGTATGTTTGTGTGATTGCTAATATATTTGGATGCATTTAAATAATACTTTTGGGTGTGATTTTCTAACCTATTATCCATTTTCAATGAGTGCATTTTTTTCTTCTTATATTTGATTGATTAACTCTTCTATTTATCTTTTCTTACCTCTACTGATTTGAAAATATTCTCTCCCCTGTTTATTCTGTTAGGAGTTACTCTGAAATACTTAACATGCCTTGAATGAAAAATAAATAAATAAATATTTCTATCGCCTGGCTAGCTCAGTCAGTAGTGCATCTGACTCTTGATCTCAAGGTCATGAGTTTGAGCCCCAGGACAATGTAGAGGTTAGTGAAAAAATGTAATTTCAACATAATCAATATTCCTCTCCTTTTCCTTAACAACAGAAAAACCTTTAAAAGGTTTTAGGTCTGAATCCTCACTCATGTCTTACAATTTTTTCTCATCTTTAAGTTACACACTGTGTTCTCCTCTAAATTTATTATTGTTCTGTTTGTTTGATACAGCCAAAACTTACTTAGATTTTGCTATAGTTTCCATAAACTTCTTTATGCTCTTTGGCTTTTTCCCACTTATTCATTCCAGGTGATTTTAATCCTGAGGGACATCATTCTGTAGTTGTTCAGTCATGGTTTGAGTATCAATTTTCAGTGTTTAACAATGAAAAATATTCCATTTTGCCCTCTTGAATAATAGTTTTGCTGCTTACAGAATCCTATGTTGGCAATTGTCAATGTTATGAATTTATCTATATTATTATCTCACTGTTAGCCTTTATTGTTGATATTGTGAATTTTCTTTCTTATAAGTGTTCTTAAATATATTCTATATTTTCTTGTTGTCTTCAATATCTTTTTTAATTTTGAAGTTTTCACTTTTATTCTAAAGTGTCTAACATTTTACTCTGCTAGAGACTACTAATATCTTTAAATCTGGGGTTTGTATTTCTTCATGTGGAAACTTTTTAGCCATTCTCCCTGGGGCTCTTGCTTCTCCACCATTTCTACCATATACTTTGCATCCAGAATTTCTTTTTCAATCTCTACTGGAACTTTTTATTCTATTCTCTATATCTCTTACCCAATATTTATTATTTGTCATATTTTTCCTTTCTCTGAAATGCTTTCTTTGTTATTTCACCAAATGTTCCAATTCCCATATTCTCTTTCAGCTGTGTGGACTTCAACACATTCATTGTGATTTCCTTGCAACTCCTCTTATTTCATTTCTACAAGTTTTCTTAGACTAACTTACTATTCTGTACTGTCTTTAACTTTGCTATTTTAATTGCTTGTGACACTAATCTTTTTGTTTCCATTTACTTATGATTTTTTAACCTAATTTAATTTTTTTATTCATTGTGAATTGTTACTGTATGTATGTGCATCCATATATGTTTGACCTCATTTTTAGTGGAGTTTTTCTGTTTGGTGGGCACTGTGCCTCACCTGGATGTGAGAAGTTCACTCAATTTCAGTCTGATAGATCTTCAGGCACATCTATAGTTCATGAATAAATTTTATGTTACTATATCGCCTTAGGATTTCTTAACCCAACTGGGGAAAGTAAATTCAATCCTCCAGCTGATAAGCAGCATAGATCAAGATTCTTCTTTATCAAGGGATTCAGTTTTCCATAGTTAGCGTCTCCTTGCTGTCTCGCTTAGCGGGTAGGAGAACATTTTGTAATGAGAACGACACTAGAGCACACTGATCTTGGGAACTCTGCTTTTATGCAGACCTACAAATGGGTCGCTAAGATAGGTATTTAAGCCCAAGATCTTGGGCTCCTGTGGTCAGTGAGTATAAGGGCATGCACTCCATCTCTCAAATGCTAATCACTCTGGTTTTTAGCTTGTTTTTTTTTTTTTTTTTTTTTTTTTTTGTTTATGGCATGCAGAGATTAACTTATTATTGGTGAGCTCAGCCATGTATTTTATGGCTGTTTTATTGCTGTTGTATTTTATTCAGTACTGTAGGTGCTTGGCACAAAGGACTTACTCATCCAATGTCAGCTCACCATCTTACTTGCACCTGGAATGCAGTTTTTGTTGAACTTTTATAAGAAAATTTTAAAAAAATGTGGTTTTTGAGGCTACCTCTATTCCACACTAGGAATTCCTTTAAAAGAAAATTAGAGACATATTTTAGTTACTCATGTGCTACCTTCAGGATTTGTGGCATAACCATAGGTGACCATTATTTATTTCATAGTTTTTGTTATATCAGCTTGCTAAAACCCAAAACAAACAAATAAAAATAAACCCAAAACACAAGCAAAACAAAATTCCAAATGGGTTATTTATCCTAGACCTAAATAATACTATCTGGTAAATCATGGTTTTTGAGAAACTATTTATAATTTTCTAGTTAAGCAGTAAATTAGATAGGTAACTGTTTTTATTAATTTTGTCTGTTTTACCACCTAGGTTCACATCTCATGACACTAAAAATTCATAGCATACTTCAGGAAATTGAAACAATAAAAAATCTTTATCACCTATGATGATAAAAACTAGGTGAATACAGTTACCAATGAATTTACACTGCATATTTGAATTTATATAGATGAAATATAAAATGTGTTTGAATTTTAATAGTTTAATAATTTAATATAATGAATATATTATTCTATGTATTTTATGTTATTATATATCATGTATAATTAATATTATATATAATTATCTTTAATATTATTTTTAGCATCCTAAACATTTCTACTAATTATTTTTTAATAATTCTTACTTCATTAAAAAAAAATTTAAAGCTTTTATTTATTTATTTGAGAGAGCAAGTGAGTCAGTGAGAGAGCACAAGCAGGAGGGAGAAGCAGAGGGAAATGGAGAAGCAGATTCCCCACTGGGCAGGGAGCTTGATGAAAGATTATATCCTAGGAACTTGTGATCATGACTTGAGCCAAAGGCAGACACTTAACTGACTGGCCACTCAGGTACCCAATTTTTTTGTTTTTAAATTGTTTTGAGATATCACCTACTTGTTTTCAAGTTTTCTTGTGGTCTTAGACTGTAAGCATGTTGAGGGTTAAAAAGTTTGCCTTACTCATCTTTGAGTTCTCTATGATGTCCAGTACAGTATTTTGTTCAGAAGTAAAACTCAAAGTTAAATAGAATTAAATTGGTCAAAATAATCAAAACTACTTGGTATGTATAAGACCTTGACAATTACTAAGCAATTTTTTCTCTTGGATTCTGATTAACAGCACTTTAGGAGAAGAAATGTGTCTATAGGCATTCACTAACATGGGAAAAGTACTAGTGCTTTTAGTTTAAAATGCATTGATTGACATTTTCTATTGCTTCTGATATTTTCATTGTGTCACTAAATCTTTTACATAAGCTAAAAAGATGTATCATACAAAAATTTTCTCCCACTAAAATTGCATTTTTACCTTCAAAATTAATGTAAATGTTGTTAAAAATATAGTAATAAACTATAATAAGTCTAATTCAATTGCATTGTGTTATAGGTCATTATAAATCCCAGTAAAATTGTTATTTTTCCTATTGAAAACATTATTAAAAACTATGATTCAATCTTATTGTTTTGCCCACAGAGGCATGAAGAACAGTATTAAAAATAAAATTATTTTTCTGCTTTGCTTGTATTTGTTATTTCCAAAACCCAGTTACAAAAAAATTGGACTGTGATAATGTAAAAACATATATTAACTTTTCACTAACAGCTCGTCCATCTCTGTAGTGATGAAAATTTTCCTAAAGTATAAATGTCCTGAAAGAGGAAAATTACGTTATAAAAAAATATAATGCGACAGAAAATGAATTTTAATTTAGTAAATATTTATCAAATGTCCAGAATAAATCAAGTATTATGTTAGACACTAGAGATACAAAAGTAACAGACACTGCTCCTATTCTCAAAAAAAGCACAATAATGCAATGCATAGCCTTTTGAGGCAATATGGAGGGGTAGGCTTTAATTCTGTTGTAGGAGTCAGATTTCTGAAAACCATGACAAGGAATTTGCCTCTTAGAACTGGGTTGTAAAGGTATTTCTGGAAGAAGAAATATAAAAATGCACAGAAACATGTAACAGTATGTCATATCAGGTAAAATACTGTCATACTGCTTGATATAGTGAAGAGTGGAATGCTCTAAGAGATTGAGTTTGGGAAAGGATATATAGATATGCCTTGTAAATTATAATTTGAGGACATGAAAAATCGTAAGAAGCTCGTTTCTTCAGTTTAAAATACATTTAAAGTCTGTCATTGGACAGGAGATCTTGATATCTGGTCATGGGCATTTTCATCATATCAGTACACTGAAAACAGAAACTGAAAACTAATAAATTATTCTCAGGAGAAATCTTGGCAATAATTTGGAGTGCATTTAACAAAAATTTGGAAATATGCTTTGATAGTTTTGTAGATGTCTGTAGTGCCTAATAAAATATTTTCTAGGACTGATCTAATGACCAAAATGAATTTGACAGAACATGTTTGCTGTCAACTGACAAGGTGAAGAATGTAGAAGTCTACATTTTTGTTACCTTGATTAGAAATAAGAAACACTAGTGAAATAATGTCAGCTCATTTTATACATATTTAATTATAAGAATGTGTCTGTCATTAGAAAATTACCTTTTTAATAATTTATTTCCTTCCTTCATTCAATAATTTGAGTACTTACATTCCTCGAATATGTGTATATATATATATAGATAGATAGATAGATGATAGATATAGGTGGATTTAATCTTTACTAAAATTAATTCTATAAAATATTTTCTGAGTGTTTAAAATATGGGGTTTGTAATTAGTATTCCTAGAGTTTAAATCCTGGCTTTGCTATTTTCTAGGTATATAAACTAAAGCAAGTTTTTCACTTCTCTTAATTTCAATTTCTTCACCTATATAATAGGGATACATGGGCAATAGGAACATATGTAAACAAACACTGAGTACCTTCTCCCCCACTTAGCAAATGCTTACCAAATGAATATTGTTGTTGTTATTATTAAAACAGTATTGTTATCATCATTAATGTTGTGTATCAAAAGCATATTTATAAGTCCTGCTGACCAGCTACTACCAAAAATGATGTATCAGTGGAATCCAACATTTTGTTAATCACCCATACAACAGGTAAAAAGAAAATAACTTAATGTATATTCTACCTATCTCTTCTTATCTACATTTTCTATATTTACTTATCCAATTAAATCTCAAAGGCCAGTATAGGAGATGATAGTCTGTTAAACATACTATGTATAAATTGTTTCAATTACTTGTAATTTTGAAAAGTTACCACTTTATCAGATTTTATTAGATTATTATCGATATTACCTTATAATATGACTACTAAAAATTTTACCCCTGAAGTAAGAGAAATTTCAATTATTGTATTCTTATTTGTTTATCTTCCCAATATTAGCTCTGTCTCTAACCTTCATTGCTTTGCAGAGATCTTTCTAAGCAAATCCATTTGATATAGGTGATTTTAATTTAAATTAGATAATATAATATGTAAATCCAATTAATTAGCATACATGTAAGCTATAATGTATAACAGTGTGCTGAAAGTTAATGAGTGATTTTGTTACTCTTGTTTCCTCTTTGTTTATCCATTCAAAAATATTTCTTTTCCTCCCTCTCTCTCTGCCTGCTTGTCTGCCTACTTGTGAACTTTGTCTGTCAAATAAATAAATAAAATCTTAAAAAAATTTTTTAAGGGTCTCTCTGCCTGCTTGTCTGCCTACTTGTGAACTTTGTCTGTCAAATAAATAAATAAAATCTTAAAAAAAAATTTTTTAAAGTATTTCTTGAGGGTTTATAATTGCCTGAAACACAGTTAGATGGCAGTAATAAAATAAATAGCAAGAATTCTATTGGTCAGAATCAGATAATTAAAAATATATATCTAACATATATATCTACTTATAGATAATTAGATCTAATCAGATATAATATATATAATTAATTGGATACAATCATATGTTAGAAGGAGTAAAGTACTATGAAGAAGAATAAAACCAGGGAAAGAGGCCAGTAACCAGGAATAACAGAGTAGCCAGAAATGTCATGTTAACTTTGCATGAGAATAAAGCCCAGAATATTCCCTTTTCCATCTCCATATAATTTAATCCTTTGTGCTATAAGGCAGCACAACACACTGGTTCTTATCTGGTGATGCACTGTTATATATAGCGAAATGCCCCTCCTGTTATGGGAACATAGATTGCATTTTGGACCACTCCCTGCCTATGATGAAAAATATGCCCTTACAGTAGTGGTTCTTTTCCAGTTTGCAGGTGGTTTTCCTGGAAAAATGGGGCCACTGGATTATCTGTCATTAGAATTTTTACTTGGTATGCCAATTATCGTAAAGCATACTTAAAATCAGTTCAATCCGAAAGAGGGCGCATATTCTGAATATAAAAGTAGCCTACTACTTTGCCCATTAGCTCCAGTCAGAAAAAAGGAGGACTCTTTAAGTCCTGGCTCCAGAGTCTCATTACCTCTTAAATTATAATATATTTCAGGTATCAGAATGAAAATGTAACAAGTAGATTTCCTAAACCACCAGTAACAATAGCAGTGTTCTCCCTTGTCCTTTATACTGAATATTAGAATTAAAGAATCAGGCCCCAGAATACTTTATTTAATATTGGGCATTCCTGTGCTTAGGACCAGGATTATTATTACTTAAACCAATATATTCATGATTGGAGTAATATAATATAAATATTTATTTATATTTCAGTAAAAAACCCGATGGGGCCTCTGGAATTGAACTAGTTATGATAATACAATGGATGCAGAAACAGAAGTTTCTTTCAACACTAAAGAAAAATAAATTCAAAACCTTTTCTTTACACCTATTATTAAAGTTATGAAAGTCCATCTAAATATCTTTGTGAGGATGTAAAAAGAAAAGCCAAATGGGAACTATAATAAAACCAAAGGAGAGAAATCACAAAACAGAAAAAAAGTCACTATACAATATGGTCTGAAGTTTTCTAGTAAAATTGGTTTGGAACAGATACATAAACCAGTTTGGTTCATTGACTTCTTGATGGTGTACATTTTGTCTTTTGAGATCTTACATTGAATGTAATAGATCACTATATACAGAATGGATATAGTTTTTATTAGAGAAAGAGAGAGAAAGCTGGGTTTCATTAGATTTTATCAAGCTGAAACACTATGATTTTTAAAAAAAAGTTAGGTCTCCATGACTGAGAAAAGAAATAGTTTGTGGATATGTTGACTTTCAGAGTTTTTAATAGCATACATATTTAATAAATAATTGCCCCTGCATAAATTTCTTATAAAATCCTCACTTTTTTTTTGTTTTAAATAGATTGATCTTTGATTTGGGCCTTTGCTGAAAACATAATTATATGTTGTTTTTGAAGTATTTGAATGTTTGCTCTTTTAGTAAATCTATTTCATTTTTTAATGGACTGTTTAAAGAAAAAATCTCCTTGAAAATCAAAACCTTCAAGCAGACCCCTTGCTGACTGCGTGCCAGGAGCTTAAAACAGGGCCCCACCTGGGGCTCCACCACAGGCTCAATCCCAGGACCCATGAGATCATGACCTGAGCTAAAACCAAGAGACCAATGCATAATCAATGACCCACCCAGGCATCCTTCAATAAGTCCATACTTCATCAAATCCTTTAGCTGACTTTTAACAGAAAGTTAGGAAAAGTAAGATGTAGCAAATGCAGATACAGGAAATTATATGAAAATAGATCAGACTGTTTTATCTGTTAAACAAATCACAGATTCTGTTATCATTTCTCCCAACTGAAGCCAATTAGCAGCTGTTTTTAACAAGAAGGAATATCTCCCTACAACTTTAAATAACTAAATCACTACATAGAGCAATGACTGATGAGTTTTAAATCTTTTAATGGTCGCATAGCTTAAAGATATGGGAACAGGGAATTGGTTGGCATGTAGCGTTTAAATACGTTAAGAAAAAGAACAATCACATCAGTTTGCAAATAACTTAAATTTCTGTGCATTCCAAAAACAAAAATAATGTTCTATATTTTAACCAACTGCTATTTTTTTCTCTCAAAACTACATTTGCGACAACATGGATAAAACTAGAGCGTATCATGCTTAGTGAAATAAGTCAAGCAGAGAAAGACAACTATCATATGATCTCCCTGATATGAGGAAGTGGTGATGCAACATGGGGGCTTAAGTGGGTAGGAGAAGAATCAATGAAACAAGATGGGATTGGGAGGGAGACAAACCATAAGTGACTCTTAATCTCACAAAACAAACTGAGGGTTGCTGGGGGGAGGGGGTTTGGGAGAAGGGGGTGGGATTATGGACATTGGGGAGGGTATGTGCTTTGGTGAGTGCTGTGAAGTGTGTAAACCTGGTGATTCACAGACCTGTACCCCTGGGGATAAAAATATATGTTTATAAAAAAAAAAACTACATTAGAATTTCACTTTGAATAGATATATAGTTATCACTACTAATTGTAACATGAAAATGAAATTAAGTTCATATATGTGTGAAAATGAATGTAATAAAACAAGTTCTGCTTTACTTTTGATACTTACGATAGATATCCCTGTTTCTGGAGAGAATGTCTGGTTTTCATTCACTCTGTGTGTGTGTGTATGTGTGTGTGTGTATTTATGTAAATAATCAATTTTGAAGCACAATTACTGATTTAAAAAAAGACCATGAGAAGAAAACTAAGGAAATAGAAATAGGTCAGAACAGTATTAAAAATTATAAAAGGGGGGAGTAAAGGGAAAATCCAGTTATCCCAGGTAACAAATCTATTTTTTTAAAGTATGGTGACTGACACAGCTTAATATAAGACTAGAGAACAGATTTAAAAAAAAAAAAAAAAAAAGAGTGGGGTGCCTGGGTGGCTCAGTGGATTAAGCTGCTGCCTTTGGCTCAGGTCATGATCTCAGGGTCCTGGGATCGAGCCTCACATCGAGCCTCACATCGGGCTCTCTGCTCAGCAGGGAGCCTGCTTCCCCCTCTTTCTCTGCCTGCCTCTCTGCCTACTTGTGATCTAACTCTCTGTCAAACAAATAAATAAAATCTTAAAAAAAAAAATCATCCAAAAAATCATCCCAATTATGGTGCCAATGAACATATTAGAGAAAGAGATACCACATACTACCATACAAAAGAGCACATCAAATACAAAAGAAAAGTATGAAGAGCCTAGCATATAAATGGGTAAAGAATTCACACAGTGTACTTTTTAAAGAAGAAACACAAAGGTGGTTTATTAGTTTATTAAAGCTGCCATTATAAAGTACACAAAATGGGTGGCTTAGAACAACAGAAAATTAATTGTCTCATGCTTCTGGAGGCCATCAGTCCTTCTGAGGACCATGAGGAGAAATCTATCCCAAGCTTCCCTCCTAGTTTCTAGTGATTCGATGATGATCTGTGATGTTCCTTGGCTTCTATTTCATCACTCTGAGCTTTGCCTTTAACTTCAGATGGTATTCTCCCTGTGCATGTCTGTATCTGAATTCCCCACCCAGTAGCCTTAGGTTAGGGGTCCACTCTACTCCAGGATGGCCTCATCTTCACCTCAGTAAATCAGTATGACCTTATTTTCAGATAATTATTTTCATATTATGAGGTACTAGGTGTTTTAACCTCACCAAATGAATTTTGGGGTAACACAAATCAACTCATAACATGTTGTAATGCATAAATATAACTTCCATAGCATGCAACAAAATAACTTCAAATTAAAATTAATAGTGTGATACCATTAAAATAAATGAATATTTATATTATTCAATGATGATAAGTCATTTTCATAAACTCCTGGTGACTTTTTATGTCTGTGATTTCTTCTTCAGGGAGTAAATTTATCCATATGTATCCAATGTCTTCAAATTCTGTTTTTGGCCAAATCTTTTAACATGTGCAGATATCCTCAGGGAAAATTATCTTAAACTAAAAACATTCCATGCTCATGGATTGAAAGAAATAATATTGTTAAAACGATTATACTATCCAAAGTAGACTACACATGTGAGGCAAGCCCTAACAAAATACCAACAGCATTTTTCACAGAAGTGGAAGCAGCACTGTGCAGAAGCTTTTTATCTTGATGAAGTATCAGTTCAGTTTTGCTTCTGTTTCCCTTGCCTTCAGAAATGTGTTTAGTAAGAAGTTGTTGCCTGTGTTCTCTTCTAGGATTTTGATGGCTTCCCATCTCACATTTAGGTCTTTTATTCATTTTGAATTTATTTTTCTGTGTGATATAAGAAAGTGGTCCAGTTTTACTCTTCTTCATGTTGCTATCTAGTTTTCTCAAGAGACGTTGGGAATGTCTGAAAAGACTGTCTTTTGTTGAAGGGTCTTTTGTCTTTTGTCTTTTTCCACTGGATATTCATTCCTGCTTTGTTGAAGATTACTTGGCCTTATAGTTGTGGGTCGGTCCATTTCTGTTCTATTGTGGGTCCTATTCTGTTCTATTGATCTATGTGTCTGTATTTATGCTAGTACCATACTGTCTTGATGATTACAGCTTTGTAATAAAGCTTGAAGCCTGGAATTATGATGTCTCCAAGCTTTATCTTTTCTTTCTTTCTTTTCTTTCTTTCTTCCTCCCTTTCTTCCTTTCTTTCTTTCTTTCAAGATTTTATTTATTTGTCAGAGAGAGAAAGAGAGAGAGCACAAGCAGGGGAAAGAGCAGGGGCAGAAGGAGAAGCAGGACCCTCACTGAGCAAGGAGCCCAGTGTGGGGCTCAATCCCAGGAGCCTGTGATCATGACCTGGGCCAAAGGCAGACAACCGAGGGAGCCACCCAGGTGTCCCGTAGCTTTTCTTTTCTTTTTCAAGATTTCTTTGGCCTTTTGGAGTCTTGTGGTTCTGTAAAAATCTTAGAATTGCTTCGTCTACTTCTGTGAAAAGTGCTGTTAGTATTTTTTTAGGATTTACATTACATCTGTAGATTACTTTGGATAGTATAGACATTTTATTTATCTTTTTTATTGTTTGTTTATTTTTTAAGGATTTTATTTATTTATTTGACAGACAGTGGGAGAGGGAACACAAGCAGGGGGAGTGGGAGAGGGGGAAGCAAGCTTCCCAACAAGCAGGGAGCCCTATGTGGAGCTCAATCCCAGGACCCTGGGATCATGCCCTGAGCCACCCAGGCACCCCTACTACAGACATTTTAACAATCCATGAGCATGGGATGTTTTTCCATTTCTTTACGTTATTTTCAATTTCTTTCTAAGTATTCTATAGTTCTCAGAGTATAGATCTTTTTACTTCTGTGGCTATGTTTATTCCTAGGTATATTATGGTTTTTGGTACAATTGTAAATGGGATCAATGCCTCGATTTCTCTTTCTACTGCTTCATTATTGGTGTATAGAAATGGAACATATTTCTATATGTTGATTTTGTATCCTGTGACTTAAGCTGAATTCATATTTCAGTTCTAGTAATATTTAGTGGAGTCTTTCAGATTTTCTTGTATCTGCAATGTATCATGTCATCTATAAACAAAGTTTGGCTCCTTCCTTGCTGATTTGAATGCCTTTATTTCTTTTTGTTGTCTGAATGCTGAGGTTAAGACTTCTAGTACTACGTTTAAAAAATAATGGTGAGAGAGGACATCCCTATCTTATTCCTGACCATAGGGGAAAAGCTCTCAGTTTTTCCCCACTGAGGATATTAGCTGTGGGTCATTCATATATGGCCTTTATGATGTTGAGGTATATTTCCTGTATCTTCACTTTGTTGAGGGTTTTTATCAAGAATGGATGCTGTATTTTGTCAAATGCTTTTTCTGCAACTATTGAAAGGTTCATATGGTTCTTATTCTTTTTTTTTTAATTAATGTGTATTATGTTGATTGATTTGCCAATATTGAGCCACACTTGAAGTCCAGGAATAAATCCCACTTGATGTGGTGAATAATTCTTCTAATATACTGTTGGATTTGATTTGCTAGTATATTGTTGAGAATTTTTGCATCCATATTCATCCAGATATTGGTCTGTAATTCTCCTTTTCAGTTTGGTCTTTGTCTGATTTTGGAATCAAGTAATGTTGGCTTTGTAGAATGAGTTTGGAAGTTTTCCCTTCATTATTGTTTTTTGGAACAGTTTGAGAAGAATAGGTACTAACTCTTCTTTAAATGTTTTGGAGAATTCACCTGGGAAGCCATCTGGCCCTGTACTTTTGTTTGTTGGAAGATTTTTGATTACTGATTCAATTTCTTTGCTCAAATTTTCTATTTCTTCCTGTTTCAGTTTTGGTAGCTTATATGTTTCCAGAAATTTATTCATTTCTTCTAGATTGCCTAATTTGTTGGCATATAATTTCTCATAATATTCTCGTATAATTGTTTTATTTCTGTGGTGTTGGTTGTAATCTCTTCTCTTTCATTTGTGATTTTATTTATTTGGGTCCTTTCTGTTTTCTTTTTGATAAGTCTGGGTAAGAGCTTGCCAATTTTTTTAAATTCTTTCATATAATTTTATAATTTGTTTATAATTTTAAGATGAAATACCAATAAAATACTCAATAGGTGGTCATATGCATTTTTTACATATATTTACTGGATCAGACATGACAGTAAGATATTTGGTAATTTATATTTTTGTTTTTCTCTAGGTAAGGTCTTATTTAACTCGAGCTTCAGGCAGCTAGATCCACTAACAAACTATAAATAGATTATATGTTTTATTTTAATTAACCCAGGGTCACTATCTATTAGAGTTTAGTTTGCATATGTACCTTAAGGGACTATGGAGAGTCAGGGCATTTTCTCTGACTTAATGTGCATATATAGCTCTATGTCCCTGATAAGGGATGCCAAGAAATTTTAGACTGTTGCTAGCGGAGCTTTGCAAATATAATAATGTACCATAGACCAGTAAGCAGTCTACAGGAGCATACCTAGCTCAGCAAGAATAAAAAAGTAATCCAAAGAAAAGTAGAATAATATGAAATGCAGCAGGGTACAGAAACATCACTTTTGTCCTCCTTCACGAATTCCCCCAGTATTATAATATATATTATAATTATTGCCTGAACATTAAAGGTGGTGCTGGAGGGAGGAGGATACAACTGAACTATGTATGTATTAGTTGCACTAGTAAATAAGGTCAGTTAAACTGATGGATAAACAAAATCATCTTTGTTATCGGGGCTTATCATACCTACAAAGATAAAAATATGATGATACCTGGTCTTAATATCTACTGCTATCCAATGATATCCAATCATATCTTTCAAATCCAGACAGAAAAAAAAAATATTTCACTCAACATGTTTTGCCAGAAATGCGATCTGTTATAGTATAACCAAGGCTTACATCCATAAAATAATTTTGAAGGATGTCAGAGAAATCCCTTAAGCCTTAAAAAAAATTCCAAGAAAAGTCTAAGAAATAACACTTCCAAGAACAAGGAAGAAATACATATTTTAAAGCTGAGACCACAAAGTCAGAGTTAGATCACTGAGTTAGGGTTATAATCTGAGTGCCAAGATTTTGATCAGATAAAACTTTCTGAATCTCTCATGCCACAGAAAATGCTGAAATAATTCTTTATCCCATTGTTAATATTTATTAATATCCATCATATAGCATATAATGTTCCACATACTGGAGATACAGAAATAAAATATAATCATTCACCTCAAGGAGTTCTGTCTATAATAGAAAGTAACACTGTCTGCAGGTCTATCCCTGCAGGCAGAAAACCTAGGAAACATAAGTAACAGATAAAGAGCACCCACATAATGTTGGCAAGGGATAGAGGTGGCATTAGAAGTGAAGCACTGTTAAAGAAGTATTCCTAGAAAAGGTTATTCTTAAGCTGATCACATAAGAATTGCTCTCTTGCCTGTGTTTTGACTTGACTTTATTAAATAGACATTTGTATATGGAGTACAAGGTGTCAGACAATGAGCCAGTGTTTGGTGGAAGACCGCAAGACCACAAGAGAAACTGGAGAAAGTATATGGCTGCCTCAAAAAGCCTCACAAGAAGATCAAGGCAGAATACAGGCAGAGTGACAGGACCTGGGTATGTGTCTTTGTTGGGGTCCAGGGTTGAAGTGCTTTGGAATTCCCTGGCTACAGCTGGGTTGGTTGATACAAACCAGAAAAAGCAGATTTTTTGATAAGCTCTAGAGAGATCTTATTTAAGAGGTACAAAGGGAAGACTTTAGGAGATGGGGGAGGCTAATAATCACAAGTATCAGTGGGGAAGTCATATTAAGAACTTGTATTTGTTGTGGTTCTGCAGGCTGTTAACTGGGACCTGCACTTGCATGAGTGAACTGGTGTCAGTTTGAAGTCCCCACAGGCCACTGGGCCAAAGACAATGGATGCTGAGGCAGCAATACCATGGAGTAGCTTAGCTAAACGCTCAATGCCAGACTCACTCTTCTCATTATCAGTACTTTGGAGAAGCTACAACTCTATTTTTTTTTTTTTAAGACTTATTCATTTATTTGACAGAGAGAGACCACAATACGCAGAGAGGCAGGCAGAGGGAGAAGGGGAAGCAGGCTCCGTGAGGAGCAGAGAGCCTGATGCGGGCCTCAATTCCAGGACCCTGAGACCACGACCTGAGCTGAAGGCAGAGGCTTAACCCACTGAGCCACCCAGGTACCCCTACAGCTCTATTTTTTATTTAAAGTCAGTAATAAGCTTACAAGAAAACTGAGGGACTCTTATTGGTATCTTACAGGTAATGACAAAGATTTGGGTGTTCTCTGAAATCTCTTATCTCATGAGTTACCTCTTAGAGGTCTTATAGGAAGGGTGATAACCCTTTTGTTAGTAACATTAACAGAGAAATATCATGAATAAGCTTTGGATCTTTGTGCCACATAACTTATTTTCCCTGTAGCCTAACAAGGAAAGATAACTATAACATCTACCAGTCAGCCTTTTCAGAGCTCTTGACTGATAAGGAACAAATTGACCTGGGATCTTTTTCACTACCAATAGGGCTCTATAGGGGAATATGTCAGATGAGTTAAAAAAGAAGAAAAAAAAATGTATTTATGTGAAAAGAAGAACCACACAGTTATTTTAAACTTTAACTGTCATTCATTTTCAGAAACTTGTTCTACATGGGTATTACTGTGCCTTGCTATTTTAACAGAGAATTATAGAGAATATAATAGAAATAACAACTTGAGCTATTCCAAATCAAAAGCCAAGAGCAGAAATGAAACCATGGAATCTGTAGATTTGACATTGAAAATTGTAATTCTATCAATGTGATTGTAGAAAGAGCCTAAACTCTAATAGCTCAATTTTGGGAGTATTTTGGGACACCTAATGTAATGGAAACAGCAAGACCACTTCACCCATATGCTTTCAAATCTTTGGAAGCCTAAAAGTCACTAAAAAATTATTACTTGCATTAAAGAAGTTTCAGTGTCAATGTTGCATCTTGGGTCATGCTAGATGTCCAAAATTAGTTGACTTAGCAGGATGCAAAGCCCAATATTCTTATTCTAGGTAATGCCTATTTACTTAATTAATCTTGTACTAAAAGCAGAGGTCAAAAGCAGGGAGAGTTAGAGAAGTTTGTCTGGGTGGGGGTTTTTGTTGTGGACTTTATGTTTATAGTTTTCATTTCTACCACTCAGTCAATTAACTAGGGCATGATATAAATTCACTATGAGAAAACAAAGATTGAAAAATTGAACAAATGAATCAGGTAACTGTACAAATCAACTTCTATTCACAATCCAGAAGTTGGAAAGATTGGAAAATTGGATTCAGTTATTGACGTAAGAATGTACGGTTAGGGCTTGCTGCATTATTAACTGGGAAGGATCTGAGATTTTTGCCTTATTGAACACTAACAACTTAGTCTGCCATACTACTGTGGGTGCTGACAGAAGATATGAGAATCCTGGCTTAGAGGGAGGACCTTATCATCTTGGGATAGTAAACAGCATAAGTTTACCTTGCATATCAGTTGTCCTTGTTCCCCCAGTCTCCCAGGGACAAAGTAGGACATCCCAAGTAGATGCTGTGATTGTTGAGGAATCTTTGGAAGCTTAAAATCAGTTATAACGTTAGGATGGTTGAGGAATCCTCAGTATAATTAACTCTAATCTTTTATGTTAGGCTGTAAACACACATGCTCAATCTTAGTTCCCTCCAGGGAAACACTATCTCTATCCTCTAAGGTCATTTGAAATACAAGGATCCTTGAAAAGATAGTCCAAAACAAAAGCCATTGGTGCCTCTGCTCATAACATTGCAAAAAGACAGGAAAGTCATTGAGAATTATCTCCCAAGTCCTTATATATACCCGAGAAAATTTTAGTGCAGCGATGTTCTGTGGGTTAGTTTATCAAGTTGTGGATATATTTAAAAATATTGAAATTTTATTCTTCAGTTTTCTTAAGTACTCTTTCCCATTAGTTTATCTTGCACATGTGACCATTACTTTGCTAGCAAGCATTTTAGTGATTATATTCTCTATGATCTGAGTAATATTTTGGGTTATTTGATTGTGCACTCAGTAACAACTGTAATTGTTACTAAGATTGCTGTTTCTAGATATCTTAATATTACTCTGAATAACTTAATAGTTATAGTTTTGAAGTTGGGAGATTTTTTACACCTTTATAAAGTTGGAATGTGTGTTTACCTTTATTAATTAAAGAAAAAAATAATGCAAATGAGGATGAAATCTGTATTTAAGCTTTCTAGAGAAAATGTTTTATATTTTTATCTCTCTTTTTAATAGGAGACTATTAATGTGGCAGGAGCAGTTAGAGTCATTGTTAGAAAAGTCCACTGTCCACTCTAATACCACCCACAGGTAAAACAGCTAGAACAGAATATTTTGCACCCCAAAAGATTTTCTCTAAATAGTTTACATAGAGCAAACAACACAACAGAGTCACAGTTACATTGAGAATTTCTGCTTCAGTGGCAAGAACATTTCTGTTTCAATGGCAAGATGAAGACTTGTGACAAAAATGTTCTGTGTCGAACATCCTCATCAGCACCCTATGACACAAACTATCTCTTTTAGAAAACAATACCTCAGTGTTTTTACATAATATAACTACAATCACGATTTTACAGACTTATTTCATGATTTCCTTTATCTCTGTGGCACCAGGTGTTTATTTCCAACATTGAGCAGGTTAAAATGGATTGCATAAGTGGGTCTCAGAACTAGCCTACATTTAATTTCGGATGCTGACAGACTGTTGTCACACCTGAGCATCCTGTGTAAGTTAAGTCTTCTGCTATGAACTCTCATCCCACTCTTTCCCTAGTGAGGTCAAAGCTTAATTCAGATTGTCAACTGTCAAACAACAGGGCCACCTGGGTGGTTCAGTTGGGTAGGCAGCTGCCTTCAGCTCAGGTCCCTGGGGTCCAGGGATCGAGTCCCACATTGGGATCCCTGGTTAGCAGGGAGTCTCTTTCTCCCTCTACCACTGCCCTTCCCCCCCTGCTCATGCTCGCTCGCTCTCTCTCTCTCTCTCTCTCAAATAAATGAATAAAATCTTAAAAACAAAAACAAATTGTCAAACAGCTCTTTTCATGCAACATATTTAAAGAATCTTTGATTAGGGATTGCCAATTAAGATACTTACAGGACTCAGACAATTATAGTATATCAATGAAATGGGTCAGCAGGAAGGGAAGTTCACACTAAAATTCAGTGTCAGAGGGACAGTAAGAAATTAGGGGACCTGGAGAATACCCACCCTCTTCAAAGAAGAACATCTATGACTTGTATTCAATCAATTGTAAGAAGGTGTCATATTGACAAAATTTCTAATATTTTCAAGAGGAAAGTCAAAACTCTATGTAAATTTCTTTTTCTTTTTTTCCCCTAAACTTAAGGTGCCTTGTGAGCTCTCAGTTTTTAGTTCTTGCTTTTCATAGCAATTGGTACTAGAAACAGGTGCTATGAAATCCTTT
Organism: Mustela putorius furo; assembly: GCF_011764305.1. NCBI lineage: Eukaryota > Metazoa > Chordata > Mammalia > Carnivora > Mustelidae > Mustela > Mustela putorius. The sequence continues at coordinate 29,398,433 of NW_025421987.1, forward strand.
ATTTTTTTTTTTTTTTACTAATGAGCTACTAAACTAACATCCTACTCTGAAAACACTACAGGCTGTTTCTGAAGAGTGTAGAAAGTGCATCATGCCTCTATGGCTGGTTCTCATGCACAAACTTTGATTTTGTGAGTAAGGCCTAAAACCTGTTTTTCTCATATGTGTTTTCATAAAAGTTCTCTAATTGATGGTAGAGAAAATGGAAGAGGACATTTAAATCTAAAATTATTTATTTCATTGAACTAACATCCTCAATATTATTAAACAATGTTTGGTTCCCAAAATGTGAAACAAGTACACTCTTGTATAACATGTGTCTTGCAAATGTGCTTTTAGGAATGGTAACGAAAAGAAAATCTGGCCCATTTATTATATATGGCTTTGAACAATTCAATTGAATATCTCACTTTTTTTTATGATTTTATTTATTTATCTGACAGACAGAGATCACAAGTAGGAAAGGAGGCAGGCAGAGAGGGGAGGCAGAGAGCCCGATGTGGAGCTCAATCCCAGGACCCTGAGATCATGACCTAACCTAACCTTAGCACACTGGGCCACCCAGGCATCCCTGACTATCTCACTTCTTCTTATTATTTTTTTTCAAAGATTTTATTTATTCATTTGATAGACAGAGATCACAAATAGGCAGAGAGGCAGGCAGAGAGAGAGGAAGGGAAGTAGGCTCCCTGCTGAGTAGAGAGCTTGATACTGGGCTGATCCCAGGTCCCTGAGATCATGACCTGAGCTGAAGGCAGAGGCTTTAACCCACTAAGCCACCCAGGCACCCCTCTCACTTCTTAAAATAACACATTTTCAACTGTAGTGTTAAAATGCAAAGCCAGCCAATGATATATGAAAGATGATATGGCCTATTCCCTCAAAAGGATAACTCCATTCAGGTGTTAGAGTCAAACTTCACTTAGACTCAGAAAATTTATTTTCTTTTGGCATTAAACAGGTAACCACCCTTCTTTTATTTTCTTAACTATTATATAATGTCTTAGAATTACTTATATTGCTTTCTGCAATCAACCTTAAATCTTAATAGTGAAATTAATCCTTCTAGGTATTAATTATGTAAAAAGCACTCTGGAATTTGAGGAGGTGTTTGTTATAGTATTGAATTAATGATTAAATAATAATTATAGAATATAGTGAATAAGATGAATAGTGCAATCAAAGTACTTGTAAAAAATTCTAATGTACAATATTCTGACAGCTTCCCTGTGGTTGGCTCTAAGCCAATAAGGAACTCATAGAAAAAAAGGGAAGACATAAGTATATAAAAGAGAACTTTAGAAAAATCAACTGTATCTGTGTTCAGGTCTTCAAAATACTAAATCTAGGATCAGTCATATGCTAAAATGTGCAGAGCAGAATATACAAAGGTAAGGTTTCTGGGATGCTACCCAAATGTCTTCTACCATTATGACTGCTTGAGTGTCATTCTTTTGGGCATTAGGGGTGTGCTGAATTGAATGTCTTAGGAGGTCAAACTATATTACCCCAACAGAGTAACATTTTTATTTACAACACTGGCTAGCTGGTATTCAGAAGACAATAAATATCCTAAAGATACATGATGATGTTATTAAGTAGAGATTAACACAGAATACCTTACCAAGGAAGCTGATCCTTCCACTATGCTTGGAAAAATCAAAAACTGCTCCTTTGAAAACCTACCCTTACATTCTCAGTTACCTCTTTTTAAATATTTATATTCATATTCAAATTCTCTCTCATGGATCATATTTAAATGATTGTCTTGTGAGTTCTTGTTCAAGACAGCAACATAGGAAGACCCTGAACTCACCTCCTCCACAGAATACACCAAAGGACACCTATTTATACAATGGCTCCTCCTAAAGAACTGAGGGCAGACTAAACAACAACTGAATAATCAAAGATAAAAGGAATAGCAAAAGAACAGCAAAAGAGATGGACACACAGTAACAAGGGAATCTTACCCCAATGCTGCAAATGACTATGGGAAAGAATGGTACTAAGAAATACAGAACAGATCCCTTTGTCCTTTGGTACAGATAAAAGCCATAGTTTAAAAGAGAAACTAGCATATAAAAGAGACAAAATTAGAACTCTGACAAGAGGCAGGGAGCTACAGGAAAGCTCTCCAGGTCAGAAGGACTGGAGAAAAACATGGTTTACATTCTCATCCTTACCTTAAAAGTCTAAAGCAGAACAGGGTCTGGATGCCACAGCAGTTAAGTCCAGTCATCACAGTGGGCTTGTGACTTCAGTGAGACCAGGGTATACTAGCCCACACTGTCACTTTGTGGCATGGGTACACATAAAACAAGCCTTGGTTTTGGGGTTTGTTATATTGTTGTTTTGTTTGTTTTACTTTTTAAAAATTGTCTTGTCTTCTTTTCTTTTCTTTTTCTTTTTGATTTTGTTCTTTTATTTCTTGTTCTCTTTTTTATTTTCTTCTTTTCTTTTTTTTTCCTTCTATTATTATTAATTCTTTCTTTATTCTTTCTGTAAAAAGCCATGGTTTAAAAGAATAACTAACATATACAGCCACAGCTCCAGGCAGTCAGCAGGTCATGAAGCACACATAGTCTGCATGGGAACATTATACATAAGACAACTTATGTATCACGACCCCAGCCAAAGGCAGATGCCTAATGAACTGAGCCACCCAGGTGTCCCAAGAGAAAAGATTTTTTTAAAAAATGAGGATAGATTAGGAGATCTCTTGGACAATACCAAGTGAAGAACATTTGTATTATAGGGGTCTCAGAAAAAGAGAGAGAGAGAAAGCTTACTTGAAGAAATAATAAATGAAAACTTCTTTAATTTAGGGAGGGAAACAGACATCCAAGTTCAAGAAGCACTGACAATTCCAAACAAGGTACTCAAAGAGGCCCATACCATGGCACATAATAATTAAAAAGTCAAAAGTAAAAGATAGAGAATCTTAAAAGCAGTAAGAAAAAAATAAAATTTACCTACAAGGGAAAACCTATAAGTTTATCAGCTGTTTTTTCAGCAGAAATTTTGCATGTAAAAAGAGAGTAGCTTGTTGTATTCAAAGCACTGAGAGGAAAATACCTACAAGGAAGAACACTCCACCTGGCAAGGTCATTATTCAGATTTGAAGAAAGATAAAGAGTTTCCAAGACAAACAAAAGATAAGGGAGTTTATTAGCAATAAACCAGCCTTACAGGAAAAATTAAAGGGACTTCTCTAAGTAGAAAAGAAATGCCCATGGGGCGCCTGGGTGGCTCAGTGGGTTAAGCCGCTGCCTTCGGCTCAGGTCATGATCTCAGGGTCCTGGGATCGAGGCCTGCATCAGGCTCTCTGCTCAGCGGGGAGCCTGCTTCTCTCTCTCTCTCTGCCTGCCTCTCCGACTACTTGTGATTTCTCTCTGTCAAATAAATAAATAAAATCTTTAAAAAAAAAAAAAAGAAATGCCCATAATTAGACATAAGAAAAACATGAATAAAAGATGTAACATATGATAATATAAAATGTAGAGAAGGGAGTAAAACAGCAAGTAAAAGAAAGTAAAGAAAGAAATATTTTTTTTCTTTTTCCTCCTCTTCCTTCTCCTCCTCCTTTTTCTTCTTCAAGAGTGTGTTAAAACTTAAAAGACCAACAAATTAACATGGACTGCTATTTACTTAATATATTATATATGAAAAAATAAAATAAAATAGAATTTTATATCTGAACCTCATGGTAACCACAAACCCAAAACCTAAAATATAACACAAAAAAAATAGAGAGAAAGCCAAACCAAACATTACTGATACTCACTGATTATAAAGAAAGAGAGCAAGAGAAGAAACAAAGAACTAATGAAACAACCAAAAATAAATTGGAAAAAATATCAATAAGCACAACCTTTTGATAATTATTTTAAATATGAATGGGCTAAATGTTCCAATCAAAAGACATAGAATGGCAGAATGGATAATAAAACAAGATCTATCTCTAGTGTGTCTATAAGAAACTCACTTTAGACCTAAAGATGCATACAGATTGAAAGTGAAGGGTTGAAAAAGCATTCATCATGCAAATGAAAGTGAAAAAAAAGCTGGGGTAGCTATACTTATATCAGACAAAACAGAATTTAAGACAAAGACTGTAACAAGAGACAAAGTAGGGCATTACATAATAATAAAGACATTAATCAAAAAACATATATATAATAATTGTAAATATCTATGCTCTCAACACTGGAGCACCTAAATACATAAAGCAAATATTAATGGTTATAAAGAGAGAAACTGATGGTAATACATCATGTTATAAAGTAGTAGGGGACATTAGCTCTCCATTTCATCAATGGATAAGATATCCAGATAGATAATCAATTAAAAAAAACAATGTTTTTGAAAGACACATAGGACCAGATGAACATAACAGATATTCACAGAACATTTCATCTAAAAATGACAGAATACCTATTCTTTTTAAGTGTATATGGGACATTCTCCACAATAGATCACATATTAGGACATAAAACCAGCCTAAATAAATTTAAGAAGATTGAAATCGTGCCCTATATCTTTTCTGACTACAATGATATAAAACTAGAAATAAATCACCAGAAAAAAATGAGAAAAACAAAAACACATGGAGACTAAATGAAATGATACTAAACAACCAATGGGTTAATGAAGCCATCAAAGAAGAAATTTTAAAAAATACATAGAGACATTACCTCACACCAGTCAGAATGGCTAAAATCAACAAGTCAGGAAATGACAGATGCTGGCGAGGATGTGGAGAAAGGGGAACCCTCCTACACTGTTGGTGGGAATTCAAGCTGGTGCAGCCACTCTGGAAAACAGCATGGAGGTTCCTCAAAATGTTGAAAATAGAACTGCCCTATGACCCAGCAATTGCACTACTGGGTATTTACCCTAAAGATACAAACGTAGTGATCCAAAGGGGCACGTGCACCCGAATGTTTGTAGCAGCAATGTCCACAATAGCCAAACTATGGAAAGAACCTAGATGTCCATCAACAGATGAATGGATCAAGAAGATGTGGTATATATACACAATGGAATACTATGCAGCCATCAAAAGAAATGAAATCTTGCCATTTGCAACAACATGGATGGAGCTAGAGTGTATCATGCTTAGCGAAATAAGTCAAGCAGAGAAAGCTATCATATGATCTCCCTGATATGATGAAGTGGTTATGCAACATGGGGGCTTAAGTGGGTAGGAGAAGAATCAATGAAACAAGATGGGGTTGGGAGGGAAACAAACCATAAGTGACTCTTAATCTTACAAAACAAACTGAGGGTTGCTGGGGGGAGGGAGGTTGGGAGAAGGGGGGTGGGATTATGGACATTGGGGAGGGTATGTGCTTTGGTGAGTGGTGATTCACAGACCTGTACCCCTGGGGATAAAAATACATGTTTATAAAAAATTAAAAATTAAAAAAAAATACATAGAGACAAATGAAAAAGAAAACACAACAGTCAAAAAGCTCTGGGACATGGTGGATGGTTCTGAGATGTAAGTATATACCAATAGAGGCCTACCTCAAGAAATAAGAAAAAAATGCAAATAAGCAATCTAACCTTATACCTAATGGAACTAGAAAAAGAACAAAGAAAGTCCAAGGTGAGTGGAAGAAAGAAAATAATATGGATCAGAAAAGAAATAAATGAAATACAAACTTAAAAAAAATAATAATAGAAAAAATAAAACTAAGTGCTGATTCTTTGAAAAGATAAACAAAACTGACAAACCCTACCCAGACTCATCAAGAAAAAATGAAAAAGGACAAAAAAATAAATAAAATCAGAATGGTGAAAGGAGGAGTAACAACTGAGACCACAGAAATGCAGAGAATTATAAAAGAATGCTATAAAATATCATGCCATCAAACTGGACACCTAGAAGTGGATAAATTGCTAGAAATATAGAATCTTTTACAACTAAACCAAGAAGAAATAGAAACAAAATGATAACAGGTGACAAAATTAAATTATAAATAAAAAAACAATGAAAAAATAAAATTTCAGGACCAGATGGATTCACAAGTGAATTTGACCAGGCATTTAAAGAAGAGTTAATACCTAGCGGGAGGAAAAGAAAAAAAAATAGAAGAGGACAAAAGTTTCCAAATACATTCTATGAGGCCAGCATTACCCTATACCAAAACCAGGCAAAGACAAAATAACCCACAAAAACAGAAAACTACAGGCCAATATCCCTAATGAACATAGATGCAAAAGCATCAATAAAATATTAGCAAACTGAATACAATAATAGATTAAAAATATTATTTATCACCATCAGGTGGGATTTATTCCCAGGAGGCAAAGATGTAAATCAATCAACGTCATATACCACATCAACAAAATGAAGGATTAAAAATCATGTGATCAGGGGTGCCTGGGTGGCTCAGTGGGTTAAGCTGCTACCTTCGGCTCAGGTCATGATCTCGGGGTCCTGGGATCAAGTCCCGCATCGGGCTCTCTGCTCAGCAGGGAGCCTGCTTCCTCCTCTCTCTCTCTCAGCCTGCCTCTCTGCCTACTTGTGATCTCTCTCTGTCAAATAAATAAATAAAATCTTAAAAAAAAAAATCATGTGATCACCTTTGTAGGTACAGAAAAAAGGCACTTGATGAGATTCAACATCCATTTATGATAATAAACAAACAAACAGAAAATAACTCTTAATAAAATGTGGTTAGAGAGAAGATACTTCAAATTAATAAAGACAGTATAGGAAAACTCTCAGCTGACATCTTCCTCAATAGTGAAAAACTGAGAGTTTTCCCTCTAAGGTCAGGAACAAGACAAAGATGTTCCATTCTTACCACTTTTATTCAACATAGTACTGGAAGTCCTTGCCGGAGCAATCAGAGAAGAAAAAGAAATAAGAGATATCATATTGCAAAATAAATCAAACTGTTACTATTTGCAGATGACATGATAGTATACATGGAAGATCTTAAAGACTCCACCAAAAAACTACTAGAAATAATAAAGGAATTCAGTAAAGTGGTGGATACAAAATTAATACCTAGAAATTGGTATTTTTCTACACTCTAACAATGAAGTTTCAGAAAAAGGAAAATAACAATAATGCCAACATTTAAAATTACACCAAATAAAATAAAATAAAATAAAATAAAATACCTAGAAATAAACCTAACCAAAGAGGTGAAAGACTTGTATTCTGAAAACTGTAAAACACTGATGAAAGTAATTGAAGATGACACAATCAAATGGAAAGATATCCCATGCCCATGGATCAGAAGAATTAATATTGCCAAAACATGCATATTATCCAAAGCAATTTACAGATTTGATGAAATTCCTGTCAAAATACCAACAGATTTTTTTTCAAAAACTGGAACAAATAATTCTAAAATTTGTGTGAAACCACAGAAGACTCAAAATAGCCAAAGCAACCTTGAGAAAGAAGAACAAAGCTGGAGGCCTCAGAATTCTGGGTTTCAAGATATACTACAAACCTGTAGTAATCAAAACAGTATGGTACTGGCACAAAATCAGACACACAGATCAATGGAACAGAACAGAGATCTCAGAAATAAACCTATAGTTATATGGTCAATTAATCTATGACAAAGGAGGCAGGAATATACTGTGGATAAAAGATAGTCTTTCAATAAATGGTCTGGGAAACCTGAACAGCTATATGTAAAAGAATGAAACTGGACTTCTTTCTAACCATGCACAATAATAAGCTCAAAATGGATTAAAGACCTAAATGGGAGACCTGAAACCATTACACCATAAACATTCCAGAAGAGAATATAGGCAGTACTTTCTCTGACATCAGCCATAGCAACATTTTTCTAGATATTTCTCCTCTGGCAAGGGAAACAAAAACAAAAATAAACTATTGGGATTACATCAAACAACAACAACAAACTTCTGCACAGAGAAGGAAACAATTCAGAAAACAGAAAGATAGCCTACTGAATGAGAGCAGTTATTTGCAAATGATCTATCTGATAGGGGTTAATATTCATAATATATAAAGAAAGTATACAACTGAACAACAACAAAAAACTGAATAAAAAATGGACAGAGGACCTGAATACTTTTCCAAGGAAGAAATACAGATGCCCAATAGGTACATGAGAACATGCTCAACATTACTTATCATCAGGAAAATGGAAACCAAAACTATAACGAGATATATATCACAGATATATATCACAGATATCACACCTGTTAGAATGGCTAAAATCAAGAAGACAAAAAAACTGTAATTGTTGGTGAGGATAGGGAGAAAAAGGAACCCTTGTGCACTGTTGATAGGAATGCACTGGTGCTGCCACTGTGGAAATCAGTATAGACATTCCTCAAAAAATTAAAATAGAAATACTATATGATTCAATAATTCCACTATTTACCCAGGGAAAAACAAAAACACACAGTCGAAGATATATGCTCTCCTATGTTTATTGCAGCATTATTTACTATAGCCAAGAAATGAAAGCAACCTAAGTGTCCATCAACAGACAAATGGATAAGGAAAAAATGGTATATGTACAAAAGAAAATTACACAGCTGTAACAAGGATGAGATCGTGTCATTTGAGACAACATGGATAGACCTAAAGGGTATTATACTAAGTGAATTAAGTCAGCTGAGAAAGACCAATATATGATTCTGCAATCTAAAAAAAATGAATTAACAAATAACAAACAGAATCAGAACTATAAATACAGAGAACAAATTAAGGATTACCAGAGGGCAGGCCATGAGGGGCTGGCAAAATGGACAAAAGGCAGAGGTCGATACAAGCCTCCTATTCTGGAATAAGTCAGTCATAGTACTTAAAAAGCAGAGTGTGAGGAATACGGTCAATGATATTGTAATAGCAGTGAAATGGGACAGATGGTAGCTATACCTGTGGTAAAAACAGTATAATATATAAACTTGTCAAATCACTAAGTTGTACACCTGAAACTCATGTAACATTGTATATCAACTCTACTCAAATTTAAATATATATATATGAAAAAAAGAAATAATCGTGTCACACACACACACAAATACCTGCCAAACAAGGAGGATGTTAAAATAAAGGGACCGACATCCATACATAAATATAGAGCTCTACAGATCCTTCTTCTAACAATTTTTCATGATTTGTATAAAATACCAAGTTTGAGTGTGCTTTCTTAAAGCAACCATTGCTATTTATGATAATTAAATATTTCATTTATTCTTAGACCTATATTGTCCTAATAGGCATCCAAAAATACATTAATGAATGCATGAATGACCAAATAATTGAACATGTAGGGAGGAAAGGGAAATACTGGCATAGAAATGAAATGGCAATGAAGACAAACTCTATGATATAAAACAAATGGTATGGGTTTGTACTGAGATGGATGTGGACTTACATGATTCTCCTCCTTTAGTTGGGTAATTTGGGCATGTTTCTTAGCATTATAATATTTATTTGTGTTTGAGCAACTTAGGATGATAAAAACATAGCAATTGACTAAAACAATTTTATAATAAAGATATTTTCCTATGCCAGTGTTTACTGGGGGACTACTAATGGTTGAAATTCACCAGAAGGATAGCACGGGACTCTGTTACAACTCATTATGCACAAATATTCATATTGAAGAACTGATTACATTCCAAGCCTTTCTTTGTCCTCACTCAGTGGTATTTGTTTACTAAAGTATGAAATAGAAATTCTTTTTTTAAAAAAATCAGTCTTAAAAAAGAAGGAAATTGGGACACCTGGGTGGCTCAGTTGGTTAAGCGGCTGCCTTCGGCTCAGGTCATGATCCCAGCGTCCTGGAATTGGGTCCCACATCAGGCTCCTTGCTCGGCAGGGAGCCTGCTTCTCCCTCTGCCTCTGCCTGCCACTTTGTCTGCCTGTGCTCACTCTCTCCCTCTCTCTCTGACAAATTAAAAAAAAAAAAAAAAAAAAAAAAAAAAGAAGGAAATCTTACTATTTGTGCAACATGGATAAACCTGGAAGAGATTATGCTAAGTGAAATAAGTCAGTCATTAGAGGGCAAATACTGTATAACCCTTCCTAAAATAGTCAAATTCACAGAAGCAGAAAATGGAACGGTGTTTGCCAAAGAGATATGGGAAGGAGGAACTGGGAAAATGTTGTTCAATGGGTATAAGGCATAGTTAAACAAAATAAGTTCTAGAGATCCACTGTACAGCAATAGTGCAAGTTGATAATACAGTGTTGTACAGTTAAAATTTTGTTAAAAGTATAGAACTCATGCTAAATGTTATTACCATTCAAAACAGAACAAAACAAAGGGATGCAAGAAATCTTTTAGAGATGATAGATCTCTGTGGGGATGGTATCACAGGTGTAGCCATGTATGTGCAATCTGATCAACAGGTATACATTAAATATGTGCAACTTTTTGTATATCAAATATACCTTAACAATCCACTTGATTTTTTGAAGAAAAATTTGTTTGACTTTACATCAATGATGATAAAATGTGCTTATTTCCTAAATCTACATGGTATACGGCTAGGAAAACATAAATTTCCTAAAGAAAAAAAAATGTAAAACTGTTATTTGTCATTGCATTGGTTTTATCTGAAGACTGATTTACTCAGTGGTCTCAAGAGTCAGCATCAGATATCAAATCTGCAACTGCCACTCAGAACAATGTATTACTTAAACTATAACCCCTGGATGATTTTTTTTTTTTTTTTAAGATTTTATTTGTTTATTTGACAGAGAGAGACAGAGAGGTCACAAGTAGGCAGAGAGGCAGGCAGAGAGAGAGGGAGAAGCAGGCTCCCTCCCCACCAAGGAGAGAGCCCGATGTGGGGCTCGATCCCAGGACCCTGGGATCATGACCTGGGCCGAAGGCAGAGGCTTAACCCACTGAGCCACCCAGGCGCCCCAACCCCTGGATGATTTTACTAGTTACCAGGCACATTTAGATACGGCCTTAAGGAAAACATATACTGGCAACAGGTCTTTGAGGGAAAGGACAATATGCGACCTTGACGCTGGGCAGCTGGGAATGCCTGGCTAGCTCAGGGAGGAAAGCTGCCTGCTTCCCTTTTCCGTTGTCTCTCCTTTCTCTTTCCAAAAGGCCTGTTGTTAGTTAGATGAGTCCTTTGAATGTGCTTGGTTTACTATAAACTTTACCCTCCGTCTTGTTTGTCCACAAGATATTTGACTGTTTGACCTTCATCGGCTCTGTTGGTTATTGTTTCTATCTAATAAAAGTGAGACTGTGGGGCGCCTGGGTGGCTCAGTAGGTTAAGCCGCTGCCTTTGGCTCAGGTCATAATCTCAGGGTCCTGGGATCGGGTCCCGCATGGGGTTCTCTGCTCAGCAGGGAGCCTGCTTCCCTCTCTCTCTCTCTGCCTGCCTCTCCGACTACTTGTGATTACTCTCTGTCAAATAAATAAATAAAATCTTTAAAAGTGAGACTGTGGAGTTGCTTGGTGCAGCAGTCTTTTCGACTGTTGTCCCTGCTGCCTTTCTTTTGCAGCTGACTTGTTTGTGCCTAATTCTTCTCCTGTTCGCCGACTGGAAGCGGCAAAATCTGTGCCAGAGATCTCTAAGACCATGTCCATGCTCAATGATTCATTAGAACGATTCACAGTGCTCAAAAGCTGTTATCCTCATGGTTATAATTTGAACTATAACTATATATAGTTAAAATCAGCAAAGACAAAAAGGCATGTGGGCAAAGTCTGACAGAAACCAAGTATAAAATTCCAGGTGTTCCTTCCCAGTGGGGTTTCACAAAGGTATTTAATTGTCCCAGGAAGAACATTTAACACTATACTAGAAATGTTGCTAATAAGAGAAGCTCACCTGAGGCTTTGTTTCCAGCTTCTTACTGGGAATCCATCACATAGGCCATGCAGTACTTACATGACTAACATCAGCTGTCCAGACTCAAGAGTCCTCATAGCAGAAACCACAAATCACATTGCTAGTATAAACTACCTGGTCAGACTTGTACATCATGGTCCAATGCCTCAGGCTTACAAAGAAACTCGTATCAGGTAGAATAGTCCAAGGACTCATAGTTCGGCACCTAGAAGCTGGATATGGGCCAGTCCTGAGAACAGGCCTTCCTGGAAATGTTTATGATTTGACCAGCACAAGCCTGCTGAATGAGCACTTTCCTGTATAATATCTAAAAATGACAATGTCTAGAACAACAACATGAAGAAAAGAAACTCCATGAATTTCCATCTCTAGTGTCTCTTTCACAAGAGTCTCATTCTTAGAAAATTTCTCAGGGCTCTTATCTCTAAAACAATCCCAATCAAGAGAAATAGGATTTCATAATTGGCTTTAATTTTGAATTAGTATCATCTCACTGAGGGCAATATTAAGTACAAATAGGGTTCTTTTAGGAAGGGGGATGTAGAATTGAATTGGGCAAACATGTTTCCTCCAACATAATTTTTAACACTACCAATTCCTATGGAATGAAATATAAAATCATAAGCAACAAGGTTATTCTTGGGTTATTTTTACATATACACATACGTCTATATACATGTATATATCAGTGTGTGTGTGTATCTGTATCTATATATCTCTCTATATATCAGTGATACTCTACTTTAAAGGAAGATATTAGAAATAAACTGAAATCTTATAATACGTAACTTTAAGTGTTCTTACTGTCAACCTTTGAGATCCTTTGCAAATATGTACACACACACACACACACACACACACATATGTTTTCCTGAATAAACTGCCTTCTCATTTTTTTTTTTATCCTTGCCTCCATACCTCTTTTTAATCCCCGGAATGTGATTGTTAAAATCTCATGAAATATTAATGATCCTCTGGATCCAGTTTCATTCATTCCCAGAAGCTTATGTTCTCTTATACAAGTTTCTAGAGAAAATTGATGTACATAAAAATTGTCTCCTATCCTGAATACCTTTTACTTATTTGTAAGGCTTCCTACTACATTTTATCCTGCTGCCTAATGTTATCATTCATTCCAAAGAAATTAATTCATTTTATATATTTCTAATCTAACTTCCCAGACACTTAAAATTTTAAGTTTGTCTTCAAAAAATGATCAGTGTTTCACCCAAAGAAATAACAAATTCTTTTTAAACACTAGACAGAAAATTTTGAAGTGGATCTTTAAATCATATAGGTATATACTAATTCTACAAAAAATCCTTCATCTATTCTTTGCCAAACTGGCTGTATCTTCTATTGTTTCCTTTCTGTTTTTTCTTCCCAATACTCTTGTTCCTTTCGAGAGAATTCAACTATAAACTTTTAAAACCCGAGGAAATTAGAAGATATAAAAATATAATTTTGTTGAGGACATAATATATTTGATTAACAAATGAGAATGTGACAAAAGTATTTGAGGGTTTCCACAGTTGGCCTCAACCTGTTTATCTTTTTTATGTAACTGACCCTTTCTCTCTTTATTCCTTTTACCACCATCTTGTGTACAGGCCCATATTACAAAATTCCCAATGCTTTATAGAGTTTTTCATTTCTTTACATCTTTACAATTCCCATTTTCTCTGATCTCATCTGCTTGGGTGCCTCCTATTCTCCTTTATTTAGTCAGCTCAAACATCACATTTTGCTGGGGACCTTTTCAATTTCCCTGGACAAAATCAATGATTCCCTCCTCTAACATTCCATAACACTAGGTATAAATCTCTACTAGTTTGTATCACATTATATACATATTTGTACCCCTTCAATCTCTAGCTCAATATCTGGCTCATAATAAATGATCGATATGTGGACGGAGAGAGTTTTAAAGAAATACATCAGGATGAATACAAAGGGCTGTTATAAATTAGATAAAAGAGTGATTCATATGGGTGTGGGGAGAGCAGTGTTGTGAGTTAGAGGAGTCTTCACAAAAAGTGATGTGCAAAGGTCTTATAAATAGAATTCTTCCATCTGGAGAATTACAGGAAGAACATTATAAACAGAAAGAATTCATAGAAAAGTAATTTATTTCATTAATTGTATTTTCCACCAGCATCAGAAACCCATAGAAACGGCTTAAACTTAAAAAAAAATCTATTAAGAAGATATGTCTGTCTGTCTTTCTATCATCTACCTATATTTCTCAGAGAAATATAGGTAGGCCTCAAAAATGGCTTACCTCAGGGAATAAAACCCTGCAGAGGCTTCCTTTTTCACTTTCTTTTAGGGATCAACTTTCTCTGTTATTCTAGTCTACATGTAGATTGGATAGTTTGGACTATAAGAGGAACAGGGCTTTAAGTCAGACTCAACTCCAAAAATATCACTCTGCAGTGGATCAATAGGTTACCAAAATCAGTGTTTTCAATAAATGTGAGAGTCCTTCTTCTCTAACTTGTCCCCAGAATTAATTCCTCATTGGCTAAGGCCTGCTTTCATTTCTCAATTATACTTCAATGCAAAGAAAGGAGTAGGGGAACCCCTTATTCACCATTTCAGTCTGAAACATTTCTGTAAGTTTTTTTACAATTTACTATTGCTGCTTTGTAGGTGCACAAATATCACACCTCTTATGGTACATATTAAACGTTTTTAGACCTAATGTGGAAGGAATTTTGTAAAGGTGAGATGGTTTCTGCAGAGAAGAGGATGTTCACACAGAGAAGAGGGTGTTCACACAGATACCCAAGAAGTATCTGTTTATACTAACAGTAAGACAATCTACAGTGTCGTTACTTTGTGTCTTGATGTTTCCAGTTTGAATGTCTGAAGTCTTGCCAGTACATAGGAATGTTCTGAAGTTATGCAAATTATTTCTGGGTATATTTCTTCCTTTTTTTTTTTTTTCTCATTCTCTATTTCCTCAGTGGGGTCACAGGCATTAAAATCAGAGCCAAGAGGACTTCTCAAAGCTTCTGTAGTCTGGAAATTTTGTAAGTACTAGAATATTCTTAGGCAGTTAAAGATTCAGAGTAATACTTTTTCTGAAATAATTAGAATCTGTCTGCTTCCTCTGATAAGCTTTTCTCCCAGGAGTTGCTTTTTACTGATGATCAAGGCAGATGTTTATAGCTGTGTAGTCCAGATCTTGTCACTCTGTTTGACTAGACAAATATATCTGAAATGCTGCATTTGAAAAATGAATATGTTGAAGCTTTTTATTAAGGGGAAAACATTTTGTTAATGTGTATAATCTTACTCTACATGAGTTTTTCTTTTTTTATTTTTTAGCTCTTTATTTTATACTAAATTTAAAACTTAAATTGGTAGCATATCAGTATGAAATAAATTAAACAAATATTTGTCAAAACACTGTTTTATTTTATGTGCTATAAACAAAATATGTCACCAACACATAAGCATAAAGCTTATGGTTCCTGAGGACAATTCATTTAGAAAAGGAAAGAAGAAATAGATGAGGATAAAATGCGTGTTGCTAAATATTCAATGAAAATTGGAATGGACACAATTCGGCAAAGAAACATTCAGTGAAATAAAAAGTTACATGCCTCTTTAGGAAAAACAATAATAATAACAACAGCAAATTTTCAATAGAGTAGGTTAGTTGTTACAGCTACAGTTACAGCAAGACTAATATGATACTCTGTCAAAGTTCATAAATTACCTTTGTAATGATTAAATCAAACACATGACCAAGCAAATTTAATTGGTCTATATTTAGCTTTATCATTACAACTACAGAATTTCTTACAGAAGTTTTTATTTTTAAATGTATATTATCTGGATTTGGAAAAACAGCTAAGATACATGAAAGCTTGAGAAGTATCCAAAATTGAAGAGTTTCATTATTTTCATTATTTTACTTCCTGGAGGGGCAAGGGGGGGGGGAAGACACTACTTCAGAAGAAACACATGAAAGTATCAGTGGGACAAAATGCTTCCCATGGAAAATAGGATACATTGAATTACATAAAAGTGGTGTCTTTATATTAAATCAGACCATTTTTTTCCCCCTAAAGAATATGTGGTGGTTCAGGGATGCCTGAGTGGCTCAGCCAGTTAAGCAGTAGACTCTTGGATTCATCTTAGGTTATGATCTCAGGGTTGTGAAATTGAGCCCCATTTTGGAGTCCAGGCTCAGTAACAGAATCAGCTTGACATCAGCTCCCTCTGCCTCTCCCCTCCACTTAACCCCTTGGCATCAGCTCTCTCTGCCTCTCCCCTCCACTCTCTCACTCTCTCTCTCCTCTCTCTCCATGAATAAATAAGATCTTAAAAAAATAAGAATATGCATTAATTCATGCCTCTAAATTGAATTCAAGCTGGGATAACTATTAAAGTGTATGTGGAGTGGCTAAAGAGAAATAATTGCTCACATTAAATAGATACCTAGATAATAATGGAAAGAACAGTTGTGATTAACTGTTATACATATATGTTTTGAATCATGCTGTATACAAATGTAGAAAAATATTTCATTTTGAGGCATCCTAGTATATGGACTCTTTCTTTCTTTCTTTCTTTTTTTCTTTCTTTCTTTCTTTCTGTTTGGTAATTTCTTATCCTGAGAGTTTTGGTGGAAGGCAAAAACTATCTTCATGACTGAAGCTGAAAACATCATATTATCCAGTCTTCCCTCAGCTAGGCTGTGATCATGGGCTACCTAATCCTTTTATTTAGAAGTTAGTACCATAGAGTATCAGGTATAATGGCAACACCATGTCTCTAGGGAAAACTGTGACACTAGTGAAAGTTCTGAAAGAAAAACACTGGACCAAGGAATCCAAGAAATAAAGTAGATTTAAGACCTATGCTAAAGAGGGGCGCCTGGGTGGCTCAGTTGGTTAAGCAGCTGCCTTCGGCTCAGGTCATGATCCCAGCATCCTGGGATCGAGTCCCACATCGGGCTCCTTGCTTGGTAGGGAGCCTGCTTCTCCCTCTGCCTTTGCCTGCCATTCTGTCTGCCTGTGCTCACTCTCTCTCCCTCTCTCTCTCTAATAAATAAATAAAATAAACAAACAAACAAACAAAAAGACCTATGCTAAAGAAATAATTTGGGATGTGTTTATGGCCCAAAGCCTTGCCTACAAGCAAGTAAAACAGAAGACTGTTGTAATTCTGAACGAATGACATTGCCAAAATATTGGCTATCAGTCCTAACAATTATTTGATAATTGAGCTTTAAAACAGTACTCTGGCCTACAAACTTTGGCCTACAAACTAATATGCAAAAGCTATACATTTTATAAACTTCTACTTTATATGTAGTCATGAAGGAAAAAAACATGTTAAATAACTGGTTTTCCTTATTATTAACATATGCTTATATTTAATAGCCATCTGGCTAATAACATTAATAGCACATAGTATATTTTTTCATAAAACAGTATATTTTTAATATTATGTCATCCACATATCTTTTTTTTTTAATTTTTTATTTTTTATAAACATATATTTTTATCCCCAGGGGCACAGGTCTGTGAATCACCAGGTTTACACACTTCACAGCACTCACCAAAGCACATACCCTCCCCAATGTCCATAATCCCACCCTTTTCTCCCAAACCCCCTCCCCCCAGCAACCCTCTGTTTTGTGAGATTAAGAGTCACTTATGGTTTGTCTCCCTCCCAATCCCATCTTGTTTCATTGATTCTTCTTCTACCCACTTAAGCCCCCATGTTGCATCACCACTTCCTCATATCAGGGAGATCATATGATAGTTGTCTTTCTCTGCTTGTCACCCACATATATTTAAGTATCAGAATTTAGTTAGGAAAATAGAGTCACTCTAAGTAATGTAGAAAAAAATTTTCAAACAAGGATTGGAATACTTGATTGTTGGAGAAGATGGGGCAATAAATGTCTAGAAGTAGGGATTAATGAATCAGAAAAACAGTCACTGATGAGGCCATGCAAAATGCTGATATATGTAGATAGCTTGAAGAAAAACCCAAGAAACCATTCAAGACTCAGGATTCAGGACACTGAAGTGGTATGACACAAAAGGGGAGCTTTCCATAGAGGCATGGAAACTACCACCTCATGGAATCTACTAACTAGAAATTGGATCTCTGAAGCAACCACTACTGATATGGTCCTTAGCCAAACACCTTGTGGTAAATCTGGAGCTGCTGTTGGTCAGCAAGGTCAGTAACCAGAAAGTTAAGTGGGGCATGCAGCAGGAAGAGAATGAGAAAAAGCTGAGTTTCAAAAGGAAACATTCATTGTCTGTCATCATGTATAACCTTCACAGAGAAACTTATAAGAAAAATGGACTCTGCTTACCTTATTTCTTCCAAAATATGTGTAAGTTCCTCCAATCAGCTTATGCTGGAAAAGTAGATTCTAGAAAAAGTAAGTTCCCAACATGAGACAGGAGAAATAGAAATAGTGAAAAGTTGATAAAATGAAAGCCAACAAATCTGATTTTGCAGGTAGCAAGATTTAATACACATATGTCAAAATATTCTCTGTTTTGTATTGGAATTTGGCCAAACTATGATGGAGAATAAGAGAAGATAAGAGAAAAAGAACTCCAATTTTATTTATTAATTTTTATTTTGGTTCACAAAAAAACATTGCCTTTTATCGTCTGTTCTTTTCCTTAGACATAATTAAATGCAATCAAGTGGGATTTATCTCAGGTATGCAAGGCTGGTTCAACACTCAAAATCAACGAATGTAATTCATCACATTGGCAGACTAAGAAAAAACATATGATCATGTTAATAGATGTATAAAGGCATTTAACAAACTCCTACATCCATTGAGAATTAAAAACCCTCAGAAAACTAACATCATACTTAATGGTGAGAAACATAAAGTTTTCCCATGAAGATCAGGTAACATAAAAACAAATCTCCTCTTTCACCACTCCTTTTCAACTTTGTACTGAAGTCCTTGTTAATCCAATAAAGCAAGAAAAGGAAATAAAAGGTATATAGGTTGGGAAGAAAGGCACAAAACTTTGTTCATAGATGATATGATTGTCTACCTAGAAAGTCCAAAAGAATCAACAACAAAAAGTCTAGGAACAAATCAAGTGATCATGGCAAAGTATAGGATACAAGGTTAAATACAAAAGTTTATTGGTCTCCCATATGCCAGCAATGAACAAGGGGAATTTGAAATTTAAAACATAATGTGATTTACATTAGTATCTCACAAAATGAAATACTTATGTATAAATCTAACAAAAACATATAAGATCTGCATAAAGATAACCATAAAACTTGAAATCAAGGTACTAAAATAAATGAAAAGATATTCCACATTCATGGAAAGATTCAATATTGTTAAAATGTCAGATCTTCCCAACTTGAGCTATGGATTCCATGCATTCTCATTCAAAACTCCGGAAAGTTATTTTACAAATATTGACAAGCTGATCCTAAAGTTTCTATGAAATGGCAAAAGACCCAGAATAGCCAACACAATATTGAAGCTGAAGGACAAGATTCTTGGAGGACTAATGCTACCCAGCATAAGACTTACTATAAAGCTACAGTAATCAAGTGGTATGGAATTGGGAAGGGAGTAATTATAAATGGAACAGAAATAGACCCCCCCATAAATATAGTAACTAATTTTTTATAGAGCTGCAAATTGTTACAATGGAACAAAATTAGTCTTTTCAAAGTTAGTCTATTAAATGTAAAATAGGAATCTAGATAGAGACCTTACACCCTTCACAAAAATTTACTCAAAATGGATCATATATCTCAATGTAAAATGCAAAACTAGAAGATAATAAAGGAGAAAACATAGATGGGGACCTTGGGTGTGGCAATGACTTTTTAGATACAACACCAAAGACACAATCCATGAAAGAAATACACAGATGTAATGAAAAGAAGGGGAACATGCACACCAATGATCATAATAGCAATGTCCACAATAGCCAAATTGTGGAGGAGCCCAGATGTCCTTCAACAGATGAATGGATAATGAAGGGATAGTTCATATATACAATAGGATATTACTCAGCTATCAGAAAGAATGAATATCTACCATTTATATCGACATGGATGCAACTGGAGGGTATTAAGCTAAATGAAATAAGTCAGTCAGAGAAAGACAATTATCATATGGTTTCACTCATAACTGGATCATAGCTAAGAGGACCATAGAGGAGGGGAGGGGAAACTGAACGGGAAGAATTCAGAGAGGGAGACAAACTATGAGAGACTCCTGACTCTGGGAAACAAACTAAGGATTGCAGAAAGGGAGGTGGGTGAGTGATGGAGTAAATGGGTGATGGGGATTAAGGAGAACATGCAATGTGATGAGCACTGGGTGATCAACTGAACTTAAGGAGAGCATGTGATGCAATGAGCACTGGGTGATTCAACTAATGAATCATTGAACACTACATCAAAAACTAATGATGTAAGGTATGTTGGTTAATTGAATTTAAATTAAGAAAGAAAGAAAGAGTAAGCTGAACTTCATTAGTTTTGAAAAAGCTCCTGCTCTGTGAAAGACAACATCCAGAGAATTAGAAGAGAAGACACAGAGTGAGATAAAATATTTCATGTCTGAGAAAGGACTGTTATCTAAAATATAAAAACAACTCTAAGAACTCAACAGTAGGAAAACAACCTGATAAAAAAATACACAAAAACTTTTGACACCTCACTAAAGAAGATATAGAGATAGGAGACAAATATGAGAAGATGCTCCACTTCATAAGTCATCAAGGAAATGCAAATTAAAACAACAGGATACCACTACCCTCCTATTACAATGACCAAAATCTGAAAGATTGACAATACCAAAGATGGTAAAGATGTAGAGCAACAGGAACTCTGAAACATTGCTGGTGGGCATGCAAAATAGCAAAGCTACTTTGAAAGACAGGCACTTTTTTTTTTTTAACAAAACCAAATATACTTTTACCATTAAATCCACCAATAGCATCCTTCATTATTTACCCAAAGGAGCTAAAAATGTATGTCCACTAAAAAATTTGCACACAGATATTCGTGATAGCTTAATTTATAATTGCCAAAACCTGGAAGTAATAAGATGTTCTTCAGTAATTAATGGGTAAACTATGATATACCCAGATAACAGAACATTATCTAGAGCTAAAAGAAATGAGCCACAAGCCATGAAAAGGCATAGAGGAACTTACAATGCATAGTACTTAGTAAAAGAAGCCAATCTGAGAAGGCTACATACTGTGATTCCAGTATGCCATTCTGGAAAAGGCAGAACTATAGAGGCAATAAATAGATCAGTGATTGCCATAGGTGGCAGAAGTTGTAAGATGTATGATTAGGTAGAGCACAGAGGATTTTAGGGAATTAAAAATACTCTCTATGTTATTATAAATGATGCGTACATGCCATTATTCATTTGCTCAAACCCATAGAATATACAGTACCAGAGTGAACACTAAGGTAAACTATTTGAGTGGTTATGATTTGGCAGGTTTGATTTGGTAGGTTTATCCTTGATATCCTTTATGATGTGGTATCCTTTATGATTTGGTAGGTTTATCCTTGATAATAAAACATACTATTCTGATGAGTGATAGTGATAATGGACCAGAGTATGCATTGTGTAAGGACAGGGGATATATGGGAAATCTCTGCACCGTCCTCTTAATTTTATTGTAAACCTGTTATTTACTCTTTTTAAGACAATTAACTTAAGAAACTAGCAAGACACAGACTAGAATGATTTTGTAAAACAAATGTGCATCAAAGACCTTGTAACCAGAATACATAAAGAACTTTTATAATAAGAAGACAAACCCAATAAAAATGTTGGCAAAATATTTAAACAGATTATCTCAGAAAAGGAGTTGTATGAATGTTGAATAAGCCAAGAAGCAATTATCATCATTACTGATCATCATAGAAACACAAATTGAAACTATAATGAGACCTCTATACACACACACACACACACACAGGATAGTGAAATTAAAAGAGATGGACAGAATGCGGAGTGACCACGTATCTTATACTTTGCTGATAAGGATTCAAAATGGTACAACCACTTTGAAAATGGCATTCATTTACCTTATGACACAACCATTCCACTTCTAGGTATTTATCTAAGAAAAATTAAAACTTCTGTCCACTTGAAAAAATGTACACTAATTCTCATATTAGAATATTCATAGATCCAATAAAAGCAACCTCAGATCTCCATCAAATGGTGAGTAGATAATCATAGCACTGTATATCTAAACCACAGTTTTACTCAGTAATAAAAAGGAATAAAATATTAATATAATCGACAACATGGATGAATCTTGAAAATATTACACAAAATAAAAGAAGTTGAATAAAAAAAAGATAATGGATAGTAAATAAAATTCTAAGAAAGGTAAAACTATAATAACAAACAGATCAGTAATTCCTTGGGGCTGGGTCTTTGAAAAGTAAATTCATTTCAAAGGCAAAAAGGAAAACATTTTATGGTGTAGGGACTTTTCTTTGATTGTAGTGGTGTTTATAGAGTTACCAAAATTCAACAAGCTTTACACACACTGGTAAACTGTATTGTGTGTAATAATACTTTACTGAACAAAAGAGGGATAAAAGCCCAAAAGATCAATATATTTCACCACATTAACACAGAAAGGACATGAAAAATAGCATTACCTGATAGAAAGACTAACCAATTAGTAATGGAAGAGAATTGCAGCTACCACAAAATGAGAATGAACAAAAATTACTACAAACATCATATTTAATGGTGAAATATTGTCACATAGCCTCAGATTGAGAACAAACAAGGACAACAATTATTACCACTTTTAATCATTTTTATTATACTGTAGACCAAAAAGTTAAGGAAAAGAAATGAAAGAATATGGATTAGAAGGAAGAAATAAAACGCATTATTTACAGATTTAATAGCTGAATACATGGGAAATCCAAAACATTGTATAAACTGTTAGAATAAATAAGTGAATTTACCAAGGCCGTTGTATACAAGCCAATATCCAGAAAGCAATTGCAGATACTCCCTTCTGCCAAAATGAAACAAACCTACTCCCTTAGCTCCTCCCTCACATCACTTAAAAACGTAAATAAAACAAAAAGACAAGCAATTAAAAACAAAAAACAGGGCGCCTGGGTGGCTCAGTGGGTTAAGCCGCTGCCTTCGGCTCAGGTCATGATCTCAGGGTCTTGGGATCGAGTCCCGCATCCGGCTCTCTGCTCAGCAGGGAGCCTGCTTCCTTCTCTCTCTCTCTCTCTGCCTGCCTCTCTGCCTACTTGTGATCTCTCTCTGTCAAATAAATAAATAAAATCTTTAAAAAAACAAACAAACAACAACAAAAAAAAACCCTGAACATAACACAGCAAATTTAGAAAGGGTCTGAAAAGGTACAAAGAAGAAGGCAAACAGGTTAAGGATCTTGAGATGTAGGGATGACACAGATGTGAGTTCCCCGCTCAGTTTTTGTCTTCCATATATCCCAGACAGGCCACTGTAGAAGCCTCTAGAAGCCTCTAACCTAGAACAACCAACAATGAGTAGGGGGGAGGAAGCACCAGTTAAAGCTTATTCCTTCCCAGCCAAAATGCCAGGAAAGGGATGACCTAACAATAGAAAAAAAAAATTTTTTTTTTTTCACAATACCCACCCTCCTCCAGCATAATGCTGAAGAAAAAACAAAACAGAACAGTAGAGCTGAACAGAGTTGATCTTTCATCTCAACCACCCGCAGGTGAAATCAGGTAACAATACTCCTATTCCTGCACTTAATCCAGTTTGCAGGATGTTACTGCCCAATTCCCCTGATGGGATAATAGCAGGGCTGAGCCAGCAGCTGGTAACTATCTCTGCCGTGTCCTTCCTTTTAACTCTTCTTCCAAATTAGACTTAGAAAGGCTCAGCAAGGAGCTGATCTTCCATTTCCTGTCTGAAAAAAGCAGGAGGCTCCAATTTGCCCGCAGGGGTAGTGTTAGTGGGGGAAGTTCCCATGGAGAGTAGAACCTTCACCTCCACTCAGCAAATATAAGGCAGAGGAAGGTGGCAGAAGGTGAAGTAGTAAGCAATCCTTTTTCATCCTTTTCCTCTTGGTGTGTCAAGAGAGTAGAGTAGGGAACTGAGCTTCTGCCCCCAACTTACGCAGGAAGCAGATGTGAGTAAGCCTTCCACTTTCCCCCTCACTAGTGCCAGTGGAGTCCAGTGGGAAAGTAAACACACTCTTGTTCAGCCCTAACAATATATAGAGCAGGGACATTCTTGCCTAAAATGAGCATTAAAGAAGATGTGGAGTCTATAATATTATATAAAAATTACAAGATACATTTAAAAATCATTTCTTATATTAAGGACTAAGGAAATCACACCATGAGTGAGAAGAGACAATGAATAAATGCCAATACTAAATTGAATCAGATATTGTAATTATCAGGAAAAAGTATCCATCATAAAACAGCTCTAACAAGTAATTACAAATTATATTGAAACAACTTTTTTTTTCATTAAAGAAAGGGAAAATCTCAGTAAGAAATGGGAGTTATATAAAAAGGAAATAAATGACAATTATAAAACTGAAAAATACAATAAGCAAATTAAGGTAAAGGACTTAAAAGGAAATGAGTTTTTTAACACTTCATTTGAAGTGGTAAAGCTTCAATGATAGTAGACTTTGGTTATATTTATATATATATATATATAATATATTATTATATTATATATATGTGTTATTATATATTATAATATATGTAACATATATATTATTATATATGTGTTATTATATATATGTATTATTATATTTAATATAATAATATATTATATATATATGTGTATATATAAAACTACTTAAAGAACCAATAATAAACTATGAAACTATGCTGGGCAATATATTCAAGAATACTATTAAAAAACAATATTAAATCCTAAATATGTCCAAGGACACCACCGGAAATTAAGAAATGCTAAACAAAAATGAGAGAGAGGATGAAAAATGAGAAACAGAAAGCAAATAATTGTAGACTTTAGCACTAACCTAGCAAAAAATATATTTAAGTGCTCTAAATACATCAATTTAAAGAAAGAGATTGGCAGAATAGATAAAAAAATATTATTCAACTACATTCTATCCACAAAACTCACTTCAAACTAAACTAGTTAGTGTGAAGGTAAAAGGATAGAAAAATATAAAACATGCCAACCTTAATGGAAAAAAAAAAAAAAGGCAGGGGTGACATTAGTAGAAAAAGTAAGTAGACCTCAAAGGAAAGAAGATTAAGAGTGATAAAGAGGACCATTACATAAAGATAAAAGGATCACTGTACCAGGAAGACATAACAACTCTAAAAGCATAAACACATAATAACAGGCCCTCAAAATATGTGAAGCAAAAACTGATAAAGCATATTGAAAAAATGCAAAATTATAGTGGGAGATTTCAATGTCCACCTGTTAGCACCTGATAGAACTTATAGACAGCAAATCAGCAATGATACAGATCTCAACACCATCAACCAACAGATCTCAATCAACTCATAGAGAATATTCTACCCAGTAACAGAATACACAGTTGTTTTTTTTGTTTTTTGTTTTTTTTGTTTTTTTTTTTTTAAGCATCTGTGGAGCATATACAATGACAGACCATATTCTGGACCATAAAACAAAATCAATAGATGTTTAAAAATTGATATAAGGCAGGGGCACCTGGATGGTTCAGTTGGTTAGGCACTGGACTCTTGATTTTGGCTCAGGTCATGATCTCAGGGTCATAAGACCAAGCCCTGAGTATGGCTCTACGCTCAGAAGGGAGTTTGCTTCTCTTCATCTCCCTCTCCCTCTGCCCCTCAACCAACTCTCATGTATGTGAGCTCTCTCTCTCTCTAAAATAAAATAAAATTAAACCTCTAAAAATTTGATATAAAGCAGAATAGGTAATTTGAGTGGAATAGTCAACTGGAAATCAATAACAAAAAGCAACAGAATCTCAAAACACTTGAAAATTATACAGCATACTTCTAAAAAACACATGCATCAATGAAGTGATCACAAAGGAAATTTAAAAACTACCAGGACTAAATGAAAATGAAAATACAACTTACCAAAATAATGAGATATAGCTAAAACAGTGCAGAAAGGGAAATTTATACCAATAAACACTTACATTGGAAAATTCTCAAATTAATCATTTAAGTTACTGCCTTAAAAAATGAGACAAATAATAGGAGAATAAACCTGGAGGTTGGGGAATAAAAGAAATAATAATAGAAACTAATGATATTGAAAATAGGAAAATAACTTTAAAAATCAAAAAAAAAATAAGGAGCTGATTCTACAGAAAAAGTAAGAAAATTGATACAACTCTAGCAGTTCTGTCAAATATAAGCAGAAAGAAGATTCAAATCTTAACATCAAGTATGAAACAGGGGATATCACTATAGGCCCTACAACCATTATAAATGAGAAAATACAGTAACAACTTCATTCTCATACATTAGAATTTGGACCAATTCTTAGAAAACTATAAACTACTAAAACTCAACCAAGATGAAACAGGTTATCTGAAGAGTCCTCTTATAAACATCAAAAAATTGAATATTAAAATTGAATACTTCCAAAGCTCTTCAAAAGAAATCTCCAGTTACAAGATTTCAAGGAAAATTTTACCATTCAAAGATCAGTTAGTATCAATTTTACAAATTTTCTTTCAGAACAGAGGATGAGGAAATACTTCTATTCATTTTATGAGGCTAGTATTTCTCTGATACCAAACTAAACACAGATGGTACCAAGAAAAAGAAACAAATAAAAAACAAAGAAAGAAAAACAAAACCACTGACTTAGATGGAAATATATATATATATAAACAAATCAAATCCTACTATATATAGAAAGAATGATACAAAATTACCAAATGGGATTTTATCCAAATATTTAATTATTGATCAGTATTCAAAATTAATCAGTATAATCTATCATATCAATAGATGTACAAGGAAGAATCATATAAACATAATGACTGATACATAATAAGCATTTGCTAGAATCTAAGAAGCACTCATTAATAAACTCTCAGAAGCTAGGATTAGAGGAGAACTTCTTCAACTTAATATTGATAAAGATCATGAACAACAAACAAACAAAAAAAAACATACTGCCGGCATTAAACTTAATGAGTAAGTCTGTGTATTTTCTCTCTGAGATCAGGAAAAAGGCCAAAATATCTCCTCTACCACTCTTTTTCAGTATAATATTGGAGATTCTAGCCAATGCATATGGGAACTAAAAGAAATAAAAGGCATTCGTATTGTAAAGGAATACATAAAACTCTCCTTATTTGAAAATGACATTTTCTACATAGAAAATCCCAAGGAATATTAAAAATGAACAAACAGGAGTGTCTGGGTGGCTCAGTTGGGTAAGTATCTCACTTTGGCTCAGGACATGATCCTAGAGTCCTGGGATGGAGACCTGAGGGGAATCTGCTTCTCCCTGTGCACCCCTCCCCCAACCTGGGCTCTCTTTCTCTCTCAAATAATAAATAAAATCATTACAAAAATGAACAGACAAAAATCTCCTAGAACTAGTAAGTCAGTCCAGCAACTACACAGGATGGAAGATCATACTTCTAGATAATTGAAAAGGCATGTGGGGAAGAAATTAAAATTGTAACATGATTTTCAATCACTCCAAATAAAATAAAACAAAATACTTAGGTATACATTTAACATGTAAAGAACTTGAATGCCAAAAAATTCAAAATGTCGATGATATCAAAAAAGGCCTAAAAAAATGTTGAGGCATAATGTGTTAATGGATTACCAGACTTAAAATAACAAAGATATTTATCTTGCAAAATTCTGTAGGTTTTAAACTATTTCTATGAAAATTGCAGGAATGTTTTTAGTACATATAGTCTAGCTTACACTAAAATTTACTTGGAAAGAAATAGGTTCTAGGCTCTAGAATAAAAATTTTGAAAAAGTGAGGATGGACTGCTTTATCTGATATTTAGTATTATAATATGACTATATTAATCAAGACAATATAGTGGTAGTGGAACAATAGACATATAGATGAATGTAACTGTAGAGAAAGCCCAGAAGTGTCCAACCAATTCCAACAAAGGTGTAAAAGCAAATCAGTGGAAAAAGGATAGGCTTTTTAACATATGGTACTAAAGAAACCAGTATCTATAGGCAGAAGGACGGTAGGAAGGAAGGAGTTTAAAAAATAAACAAACTTGATCTAAAATTTACACCTTATAGAAACATTAATTTAGAATATAGACTCTAATATGAAACTTTCAGAAAAAGTAAATCTTTGGAATGTAAGGAATTTTTACATCTGACACTAAAGCCTTATTCTGTTAAAAAAATAATAAACATGGGGGCTTAAGTGGGTACGAGAAGAATAAATGAAAGAAAATGGGATTGGGAGGGAAACAAACCATAAGTGACTCTTAATCTCACAAAACAAACTGAGGGTTGCTGGGGGGAGGGGGTTTGGGAGAAAAGGGTGGGATTATGGACATTGGGGAGGGTATGTGCTTTGGTGAGTGCTGTGAAGTGTGTAAACCTGGTGATTCACAGACCTGTACCCCTGGAGATAAAAATATATGTTTATAAAAAATAAAAAATTATATTAAAAAATAATAATAATAATAAACTGAAACTTGTAAAAAATGTTAAAAATAAAACTTTTGCTATATAGAAGACTTCATTTATAAAAT
This sequence comes from Mustela putorius furo, assembly GCF_011764305.1. Lineage (NCBI taxonomy): Eukaryota > Metazoa > Chordata > Mammalia > Carnivora > Mustelidae > Mustela > Mustela putorius. Next base: position 29,427,007 of record NW_025421987.1, read on the forward strand.
TATAATAAAAAAGCTACAGACTAGATAATTATATATGTAAATTGCATATCTGATAAAGGGCTAGAAAGTTGATTACATAAAGAACTCTCAGAACTTGGGGCACCTGGGTGGCTCAGTGGGTTAAGCCTCTGCCTTCAGCTCAGGTCATGATCCCAGAGTCCTGGGATCAAGCCCCATATCGGGCTCTCTCCTCAGTGGGGAGCCTGCTTCCTCCTCTCTCTCTGCCTGCCTCTCTGCCTCCCTGTGATCTCTGTCTGTCAAATCAATAAATAAAATCTTTGAAACAAACAAACAAACAAAAAAAAGAACTCTCAGAACTCAAAAGTGAAAAAAAAAAACAATCTAATCACAAAATAGGCAAAGGACATAAATGCAACTTTCACTGAAGAGGATATACAGATAGCAAATAAGCACACAGAAAGATGTTAAACATTATTATCCACTAGGGAAATGCAAAATAAATCACAATGACAAATCATTAGAAAACTATTAAACTGGTGACAAAACCAAATGCTTCCAAGGATGTAGACAAACTAAGTCACTCATCTGTTGCTGGTGGGTGTGTAAAATGATACAGCCACACTGCAAAATAGATTTATGAGTTTTATAAAGTAAATATGCAAATATCATATGACCCAGCAATTGCACTCTTGGACATTTATCTTAGGGAAATAAAAACTTAAAAAATCATGTGAAAACCTGTATAGCAATATTCAATAGCAGTTTTTTGTTTGTTTGTTTCTTTGTTGTAATAATCCTAAATGGGAAATAACTCCAATGTCTTTCATGGAATAATGGCTAAACAATTATAGTACATCCATACCATGCAATGCTGCTCAAGCAACAATATAATAAGTAATAATAATAACAACAAATTATTGATAGGTACAATGACTTGGATGAACTTGGCAATTATGCTAAATGGAATACCAAATAACCGAGGATTGGATCATACACTGTATGATTCTGTTTATATGGCCTTATTAAAGTGAAAATGTCATTAATGTAGAACAGATTATTTTTTGCCAGGAGTAAAAGATGGGAAGAAGAAGGGTAGTAGATTTGGCTGTAAAGGGTAACACAGTGAGGGATCTTTGTGGTGACATCACTCTTATATACTTTCATAATAAAAATGTCAGTATTTTGATGGTGATATTATAGTAGTTTTGCAAGAATTCCTTTGGGGAAAACTGGGTAAAGAGTACACTGGAATTCTAAGTATTATTTCTTACAAATGGAATTGATCTAAAATCATATCAAAATAAAAAGTTTCAACAACAAATAAATATTTATATTCTAAAATTATATTAGTATAATATCAATTATATTAAATACTTAAAATATCATTAAAATTTGTATAAATCAATTATAATGGAAATTATAAAACACTATATAGAAAGATTTACAAAATCCCAAATAAATGAAGGTATATGGATTGGAAGACTCACTATTTTATTTTATTTTATTTTTTTTTTTTAAAGATTTTATTTATTTGTCAGAGAGAGAGCAAGCGAGAGCGAGCACAGGCAGACAAAGTGGAAGGCAGAGTCAGAGGGAGAAGCAGGCTCCCTGCGGAGCAAGGAGCCCGATGTGGGACTCGATCCCAGGACGCTGGGATCATGACCTGAGCCGAAGGCAGCTGCTTAACCAACTGAGCCACCCAGGCGTCCCAAGACTCACTATTTTAAAGAAATCATTTTTTTTTTCCAAATCTGTCTATTGATTCAATGCAATAGCAAATGTATTTTTCAGAGATTTAGATCAATAGATTCTTTCAGACAATACTTTGGATATCTATATATCACTATTCCCTAAAGCTGACCTAAAGCAAAGCCAATAATCAAGACCTTTCATTTTAGGGTTAAATTCAACAAAAATGTGTCATGTGTTGATCAAATCCTTATATGAAAAGTTTTGTGCCAGCATTATTGACAATTGCCAAAATCAGAAACAACACAAATGTTTATTAATAGTCAAGTGGATTTAAATGATTGTGTTTCAACCACATATTTCATGCAACTATGTGAATTAATTTCATAAATGCAATACTGAACAAAAAATCCAGGGCCCCAAAGTGCATATTGTATATTTCATATGTAAAAAGTTCAAAAAGAGGCAAAATTCATCTATATTACTAGAATTCAGAATTGGGGGTGCTTAGTGATGTTAAAAGAATAGGAGGGGTTTCTGGAATTATAGCGGTTTGACTTTTATCCTGAATGTGGTTATATTTACCTGATGTGATGTATTTGGAAGAATTTATCACTCTGTACTCCTGTAATGGGTGTATTTTTGGATATATGTTATTACTTTGACAAAAATGTTTTAGTATAAAAGCTTCATGATTACATAATACAATAATTGAAATCATTATCTAATAGGTATCCTCAGGGGAAGAAACCACTGAGCTTCTTGATATACAACTCATCAAGTTGTACACACACATATACACACACTTCATTTTATAATCCAAATTGCACCATATATTGGATAAGCTGTATCCCCCAAAATCTGTAAGACTGTAGATAAGTTAAACTCTCTCTCTCTCTCTCTTTTTTTTTTTTTTTTAAGTTGTCTCCATACACAGCATGGAGCCAAAACGGGACTTGAATTCATGGCCCTTAAAGCAAGACCTGAGCTGAGATCAAGAGTTGGATGCTTAACCAACTGAGCCACTTAGGGCTCCTTGTTTCTTATTATTATTAGATTGACATCTTTAAAGTTCTCATCACTCAAAAACTATGCTTGCAAAGCATAGGATATTTATATAAGCTCTTTGCAAAATATTTAAAATGCAATACCATTTCAGCTTATAATCTAAAATTTCTAATACATAAGAGAAAACTGAAATGGTCCTGTATTTAAATTTATTTTATTCCATAACATGTTACTTTCTTTGCAGATTTTATTTAAAGGAAATGTTTATGTTCCTCAGCATGAAAGAACCATAACTACATATTAGCCAACTTGATGTGATAGTTCTCATTCTGATATAAAGCGGTTTTGTAACCTTGAATAAGTCACAAAACTTTTCTTTTTTTTTTTTTTTGGTCTTAACTTCCTAATGCCTTGAATGAATAATAGATCCCCTGCCACTCAAATGGCTTCTGTATGGATTAAATAAGATAATGTAACTTAAAATCTGTAAAGCAGTCTACAAATATAAATGTAGTAACTATTATTATTATTATATTATTATTATTATAGGTTTTCATATCAATCTTTATTTTTCTTGATTTTAAAGGAGAGAATCTAGAATATTCATACTTACAGATATACGCACACCCTTAATAAGGCAGTGGGATAGAAAATGTAGTACAATTTGTTTTTTTTTTTTCTACTACTGAAGCTCTGCTTTGCTCATTACCCTTCCATTACTTTCCCTTCATTTTCCTCCCATGGGGGAAATGAAGATAAGCTCCCTTAGATAGTTCATGAATTTGAATTGATATACCCAGGGGCAGGGCTTTTCGAAGGAATGTTCCCAGTGCTGGAACTTCTTGCCACTTGTGCTTTCAGAGAGCCCATGTTTAACCTTCAGGCTGATATGTAAATCTGTTTTTGTTCCTCTAAACAGAAAACTTGTGGGTATTTCAAAATAGATATGCATTAAATAAGTATTTATTCAATGTTACAGATGTTAAAAGCAAGAGACTTTCCTAGGGACAAATAAACTAAATGAGACAGCTGGGAGTGAGGCTGCATTTTCAAGAGCCTGGCCCTGAGCAAGTGTCCACCAAGCAAAGCATAATGGAAAAGAACATGTGCATGTGCCTAGAGAATGGCTTTGAGGTACAGTCCCAAAGTGCTGAGGGGTCTTTTCTCAAAGTGTTGGGATTTCAATTGGCATTTACTTTCTTCTTAAAATCTTTACACAGTTTCCATAATCTCACAATTAGCATGTAATTTTAATATAAATGTTATATGAACACTATATAAATAAACTATTTTATAATAAAAAATGCTATTTCAATACTGTTCAATATCCTTATGATAGTTTTATCCATTTATAAAAAACTATTATGCACACTATTTAAAGAATAATTAAAAGTTGGAAATTATTATATGGGCTCTCTATATTCTATAGGCATCCCTTGTAAATATTGTAGGTTTAGTTACAGATGATCATAATAAAGTGATATTGCAATAAAGTAAATATCACGATAAAGGAAGTCACATTATTTTTGGGTTTTTCAATGCATACAAAATTTATGTTCACACTACACTGTAGTCTAATAAGTACTTAATACCATTATGTCTAAAAAGATGTGTGTGTGTGTGTTTGTGTATGTGTGTGTGTGTATAAATTTAAAAATGCTTTATTACGAATAAGTGCTAGCCATCATCTGAGCTTTCAGTAAGTCATAACTTTTCTGGTGGAGGGTCTTGCTTTAATGTTGATGGCTGATGACTGATCAGGGTGATGGTTTGTGAAGTCTGGGGTGGTGTGCCAATTTCTGAAAATAAGACAACAATAATATTTGCAGCATCAATTCACTTTTTTTCTGAGCGGTGTACATCTTACTGGAAACCTTCAGTCCTCTTCAGACAGAACACAATGTCTTCAATTAAGGCTCTTATGTGGCTGACAGAGGAAACTGAAATTTTTTTTACTAGGTGGGAAAGGGAAGGAAAGTATGGAAAATGAGTGCTTCTTTTGCCAAAAGGAACCCCTCACCAATGCTCTTCAGTCAGCTCATCAGCTTTTGCCATAGCTTTTTCAGAGAAGGCTTGTTCTGGTGGATGGTCAGATTCACCTGCCAAAATCTACTAGAATCCTTAGATGGTCTCCTTTATAGGTACCAGCTTCTCCATATGACATATGAAAACCTCATCTACCTGGAATGGCTGAGATGAGAAACCCTGTATTTTCCATGAACAGGACAATCAACTTGTCTTGCCCAGAAAGTTCATCCATACCCAGGATGCCAATGATGTCCATCATTTGTAGTCCTGTGGGTTCTTTTGAACCCCATGGGCAACATCATAATACTAATTTCCAACAACACTGGGATCCGTGATTCGAGAAGTGGAATCCAGAGGATCCATATCGAAGCAATAGCATTGGACAGCACAGTGGCTTCATCGAAAAGGTCTAAGGTGGTGGTAGGGCAGCCAAGTCATCAGTAGGCACATAAGCAGGCTATACAGAGGTAATAGATCACTTCACAGTGGTGGTGATTCTTTCCTACATGGTACCCATGTCAGTGGCCAGGGTAGAGTGACAGCCCACAGCAGAAGAAATTATTCCCAGCAAAGCAGACACCTCAGAGCCAGCCTGGGTGAAGCTAAAGGTATAATCAATAAAGAGTAGTATGACCATCTTGGTCTCTGAAGTATTCAGCAACAGTCAGTTCATTCAGATCTACCTAGGCATGAGCGCCAGGTGGTTCATTCATTTGACCACACACCAGAGCTATTTGGAGGTAGTATCTTTTAAATTGATAACACCAGACTCAATCATTTAATGGTATAAGTCATTGCCTTCACAAGTCTTCTCACCAACACCAGCAAATACAGTGTGACTATCATGGGCTTTGATGATATTAACTTTATGATCAATACCATCCTGGCAACCCCAACACCACCAAAGAGCCCAATTTTTCCACCCTTAGCATAGGGAGTCAGCAGATTCACCACCTTGATACCAGCAACCAGAATTTCCTGCTCAACACTCATCTCTATGAATTCAGAAGTCTCAGCATGAATAGGTACAAATTGTTTAGTTTTGATGGGACTTCCCTCATCAACAGGTTCTCCAATGGCATTCATGATTCTTCCCAAGTTCTCAGAACAAACAGGAATTTTGACTGGTGCACCAGAAACCAGGACTTTTTGTCCTCTAAATAAGCCTTTGGCATCATCCATGGCAATACTCTTTACCATGCTCTCACCAAATGGTGGGCCACCTCCAAAACCAGCTTGATCTATCTGCCCTGCACTTCCAGTGCATTTAGGATGAGTGGTGTTGTTCACCAAACTGCACACCCACCACCGTACTGATGACTCCCACTATGCCCCAGTGGCAGTACCTACCTTCAGGGAAGGAGATGTTTGGGTGGTATAGTCTCTAGCAGGTGGGAGTGCTGCTCTGGTGACCCACAGCAAGACCTGGACTTGGGGAAGCAGTTCTGAAGGGCCAAGTCCTTATAAGAGAATAGGCCAAGATAGCAGCCACACAACTTACAAAACCCAACATGACAGATCCTGGGTGTAGACTCCTAACTAATTCTTTTCACAGACACTTTCTCTGCAGCATATGATACTATTTGATAGCATTTTACCCACAGTAGAATTTCTTTCAAAATTAGAGTCAATCCTTTTAAACCTTGCCACTGCTTTATCAACTAGTAAAACTTAGAAAATTTTTATTGTAATTTCAACAATATTCACCACATCTTCACTAAGAATAGTTTCCGTCTCAAGCAACCAACTTCTTTGCTCGTCCTTTAAAAAAAAAAAAAGATTTTATTTATTTATCAGAGAGAGAGAGAAACAGAGACAGAAAGACAGAGAGGGGGATCATGAGCAGTGGGGGGGGGGTGGTAAAGGGAGAAGCAGACTTCCCAGTGAGCAGGGAGCCTAATTTGGGACTCGATTTGAGGACCCGGGATCATGACCTGAGTCAAAGGCACCCAGGCACCCTCTTTGCTCATCCTTAAGAAGTGACTTCTCATATGTGAAAATTTTACCGTAAGGTTGCAACAATTCAGTCATATATTCAGGCTCCGCCTCTAATTCTAGTTCTATTCCTACCTCCATCATGGAGAACTTATTTCCTCCATGGAAATCTTGCACTCCTCAGAGTCTTCCATGAGGGTCAGAAACATCTTCTTCCAAACTCCTCCTAATGTTAATATTTGGCCTCTCTCCATGAATCACAAGTGTTCTTAATGGAATCTAGAATGGTGGATCCTTTCCTAAAAGTTTTCAGTTTACTTTATCTAATCCATTAGAGGAATCACAGTCTATGGCAGCTATAACCTTATGACATATATTGCTTAAATAATAAGACTAGAAAGTTACTCCTTGATCCAAGAGCTACAGAATGGATGCTGTGTTAGAAGGCATGAAAACAACACTAATCTCATTATACGTCTCCAGTAGAACTTTTGGGTGACCATGTACATTGTCAATGAGCGGTAATATTTTGAAAGAAATCCTTTTGTTTTTAGCAGTAGGTTTCAGCAGTGGGCTTAAAATATTCAGTAAACCCTGTTGTAAATAGATGTGTTGCCATCCAGGCTTTGTTGTTCCATTTGTAGAGCACAGGCAAAGTAGATTTAGCATAATTCTTAGGCCCTAAAGTTTTCAGAATTGTAAATGACCACTGGCTGCTACTTAAGTCACCAGCTGCATTAGCGTGTAATAGGGGAGGCAACTTGTCCTTTGAATCTTTGAAGCCAGGCACTGACTTCTCCTCTTTAGCCATGAAAGTCCTAGATGACATCTCTTTTCATGTAAGCCTCTCTTATTTACATTGAAAATCTGTTGTTTATTTTTATTTTCTGTTTATTTTCTTTAGATTGGTTTTTCTGGATAATTTGCTACAACTATGACATCAGCACTTGCTGCTTCATCTTTCACTTTTATGTTATGGAGACGGCAATTTTCTTTAAATCTCATGAACCAACCTCTGCTACTTTCAAACTTCTCTTCTATAGCTTTTCACCTTCCTCAGACTTAATCGAAAAGCATTAGGGCCTTGCTCTCGATTAGGCTTTGGCTTAAGAGGATGTTGTGGTTGGTTAGATCTTCTATCAGACCACTCAAATTTTCTCCATATCGGCACTAAGGTTTCGCTTTCCTATCATTCGTGTGTTCACTGAAGTAATACTTTTAATTTTCATTAATAAATTTTCCTTTGCTTTCACAACTTGGCTAATTGGTATAAGACTCCGATATTTTGACCTATCTCAGCTTCCAACATGCCTTCCTTACTAAGATTAATTATTTTAAAATATTAAATAAATAAATAATAAAAATATTAAAAAAACCTTTTACTTTCAAGTGAGAGATGGGCAATTCTTCCTTTTATTTTAACATTAAGAGGCCATTATAGGGCTATTTGAATTTATAGAATTTATTAATATTGAATTTATCATGTTTCAGGGAATAGAGAGGCCTGAGGAAAGGGAGAGAGACAGGGGAATAGCCAGTCAGTAGAGCAGTCAGAACACAAAGTACATTTAGTGATTAAGTTCACTGTCTTATCTGGGTTTAGTTTATAACACCCGAAAACAATTACAATAGAAATATCAAGGATCTTTGATTATAAATTACCATGACAAATATTATAATAATAATTTGAAAGTTTGAAATATTGTGAGGATTATCAAAATGTGACACAGAGACATGAAGTAAGGAAATGCTATGGAAAAATGGTGTTGATAGACTTGCTTGACACAAGGTTGTCACAGATCTTTTATCTATTAAAAAATGCAGTATCTGTGAAAAACAATAAAGCAATGAACAAAAAAATGAGGTATGCCTGTATATTTTTTTCAAGAGCACACAGAACATTTGTAAAATTTGCTAATGTTCCAAGCCACAATGGGAGGCTTAAAAATGACAATGAATCAATATCAAGAGGTAACATTCTGTGATCCCAATGTGACAGCAAAAAAATTGTATCCAAACTCTTTTCATTCGGAAATATCAAAATGTATTTCTTAAAATACCAATTGGTAATGGAAATTCTAATTGAAATAAACTAACCATTAGAACTGAAGAAAAGTAAAAGCTTTATACATTATCACAGAGAAGACCAAACAAAGCTTAACTTTGAGGGGCACCTGGGTGTCTCAGTGGGTTAAAGCCTCTGCCTTTGGCTCAGGTCATGATCCCGGGGTCCTGGGATCGAGCCCTGTGTCGGGCTCTCTGCTTAGTGGGGAGCCTGCTTCTTCCTTTCTCTCTACCTGTCTCTCTGCCTACTTGCGATCTCTCTCTCTCTGTCAAATAAATAAATAAAATCTTAAAAAAAAAAAAAAAGCTTGACTTTGATGGTAATTTATACCATCAGTACACATTACATTATCAAAAAATAATGTATATATACATATATATATTAAGTATGACTTCAGCATTTTGCTTACAAAATCAGAAAAAGTAAAATCACAAATTTACAAAACTGATTTAAGAAAAATAAAAATTAGAACTTATAAAAGAAAAAGCAAACAAAAATGAACTGTCAAGAACATAGTCTACAAATTTAAGAATAATAATAAAATAGTATATAATTTTGACTAGGAAAGAGAGAAAGTACAGATAAGTAACAATGGAATTGGAAGGAAGAGTGTAAAAATGTACAGAATGGAAAAAGGAAAATCATTTAAAAAACTCTATTTCCTCAGTAGTAAAAAGTTAAGCAAACATTTATTAGAAAAATGTATCTTAAAACATTTTTGGAAATTGTTAATAAAATTGACTTCTAAATATTAAAGAAATCAAATTGGCAATTAAAAGTCTAACCACAAAAACATAGTTGTTTTTCAGATGAGTTTCATCAAACTCAAGGATCACACCAAAAGTAGTATATTTTACCAATACAGATATATGTTGGAAAATATAAGGTCATGAATGTCATTAATACAGTTACCTGTAATTATCTTTGCAAGGAAAGAAGCATGAAGAGATGGATAATAAAACTGTGGTAGTTTATGTTTAATCACCTAAAAAAAGAAAATAGACATTTGAAAAAAAAATTAAAAAGAAGTTAAAGTATCTTCAATTTTTGTGTTGGCTAAGAAGGGGTTCAAAACAAATTTCTCCAAAATGTGCCACTTAGGCATGTGAAATATTTTGAGTTGAAAGCAATTAAGATCTAGAAAATTTAGGAAAAATTTTCATGTCTCCGTAAACTACCTCAGATAATTTAGATAGGGGCCTGGCCCAGCAAGAGAGCTATTATCAAAAGACAACTTTTTTATCTGAATGATAAATATGAATCAGGAAGAATATCTGATTAGCATTTTCTATTCTTTTTGTCCAATGAATCATACTCTTTGCCTTTGAAACCCCATGTCTATATCCCATTCCTCTGCTCAAGAGGGCATATAACCCTTAATTGCCCAGTTTGTCCTTGGGTTTCATATTCTTATGGGGCCCCCATATGTACACATTTTTCTCTCTTGTTAATCTGTTTTATTTGAATGTAATTATTAATAGACCAGTCAAAGAACTTAGAAAGATAGAAGGGAATTGTTTTCCTCTTGAACAGGTACATAAGTATATGCTTTGTTTTTCTATAATTTGTATGTTTCAAATTTTATTTGAAGGACAAAAATGAAAAATAGATTATAGATAGTAATATATAAACATGAACCAATGAAGTGCTTACAAAAATGTTAAGCAAGTTAGAGAAGTAGTATTATCACAGATTGAAAGCACTACTTTTGCCCCTTATACGGTTGATGAACAGCTTGAACAAAAATACATTTTGCGAAGAATTTATTACCATTAGGTATTCAGGCAAAGCGCAAGGAGAGTTTTTGTTGACCTCTGGCATTTTTCGGGCATTCCATTTTCCATGAACTTGACATATATGTCCTAAAAATGTTCAGTCTGATTTCATAGAGAAGTAACATACCCAATACAAGGGGGATATATGACTCATGGAAAGGCAAATAATCTGCCTAATTTCCATTTTGGATAATTGGTGGGAAAGGGATTTGAGCTCACATCAGTTTAACTTCAACATGCATGTTGTTTTCACTATAGCTTAATAATAAACTGATAACGGGGATGGGATGATGATGATGATGATGATGATAGTAGCTACTATGACACTGTGTTTAGGCACTGAATCAAGCACTTACCTAAGTGATATCTCAATTAATTCTCAAAAGAACTGTTCATTTTATTCTCTCATATTACATAGAAGGAATTTGAGGTTTAGAGAGATCAAATAAAGCATCCATTATGTCACTGCCAGTGTGCTCCAGAACCAAAAATACAGCCTAGTTTGAAGTCAAGGCCTGTGACATTAAATACTGACTGGATTGACTCTTATAAAGTAAGTTAGAATGTGGTTTTAGGTGAGACAGAGCCAGATGTAATTTATCTTCCCTACACAAGACAGTATTTAGGAGAAGTCCTTTTTGATACTTCCACTGACAAGGTCAAAGAGCCTAATGCTCTCTTTACTTTAGGAGAAGGCACTGTGGTCAGTACATACAGTGCATGGGAATGCTGTACTTGATCTGCACAATGAATTGTGATGGGCAGAATATTTCACCCAGGCCATTTAACTTTTCTCTGACTGTCCTTTACCTTAGCACCAGACTCTGATTTATAGTTGGCAGAAAAAGTGGCATCTTTAAGTGATATTATGTTTCATGTGTTCACACAGATCTATCTTGGTGCCAGATGGAATGAACGCCCAATCATGCTCCATCTGCAGACCTGGGTTCCTTCCTGATGCAGTAGTATAAGAAATCTCTTACAGAAGGAACTTAGCCTCTCTAAATACTAGTTTCCTCATCATTAGCATGGAATAAGTAATGCCATGAGGTATATGAAAAGTCTATTGCAAACTGCAAGTTATTTGTTCTAACATTACTATAATTTTAGGGGATAATGCTTTATTTTTATCTACTTTTCTTCCTTCAAGGAGAACTATGGTTCTTGTTCTGCTTTCCCTTCGTCTGTGCCTAGTGAAATTCTTATTTTTAAATAAAAAGGGAAAAAGAACAGAATTGATCAGATCTGTTCAGCACCTCAGCCCTTGTTTTCTTATTCTATTTCATTAGCCATCAGAAAATCAATTTCAAAATTTCAGCTTTTATAGTTATTTAATGAGAATGGGATTGTAGAACCAGAGAACAAGTTATAAGCCATGACTGGGAAATATTTATTTAAATATAAATTTTTATGTAATATTTATAATACGAATATTATAAATAGTTATTTACTGGAGGAAACAGAGAGGGTTGGGAGAAGACATAAAAGGAACGAAGAAGAGGCACAGAGGACAAGGTGAGGAGATGGGAAGGGAGGTTAAAGGAGAGGAAAACAATCAGGAAAAAGACATATAACATTGGGAATCTCCCATATATAATTACGTGGTTTTAGAAAGTAGACAAATTTAAGAAGGTAGCAGAATAGAAGCAATCAGAAACTTAAAAAGATAGTAAAAAGAGGATAATTGTGTCAATAATATAGTATTGGTATGATATCAATAGCTACCAATTATTGAAGGTCTAATGTGGACTGTGTTACTTGTTGCACATATTTAACTAATTGTCAAAGGAACCTCTACTTAATTGTCAAAAGAACCTCTTCATTTAATCAGAGATTAGTGGATTGGTACAGATTTACTCAGTTATGTCTAGAGCAATAAGGTAACATATCACAAACCTAACTATGCGTATGTTGAGACATCACAGGGAAGAGAGAGCAGACTATATGTTTCAAGAAGAAAAACGGCACCAAAACAAAGAACAGGATCAAATTATTTTTTTAAAAGATGTTATTTATTTATTTGACAGAGAGAGAGCACAAGCAGGCAGAGAGAGAGGAGGAAGCAGGCTCCCTGCCGAGCAGAGAGCCCGATGCTGGGCTTGATCCCAGGACCCTGGGATCATGACCCGAGCTGAAGGCAGAGGCTTTAACCCACTGAACCACCCAGGCACCCTGGATCAAATTTTTAAAAATTTATCTAATTTTTGTGGCAATTATATGGGTCAGTGTAGGTGAAATATAACCACAGATTTTATAGTTGTTTATAAATGTTCATAAATGAACACTGACACAGCTGTCAGAGGAATTTGTAATAATGATCTATCATATAAGGTCCCACTGACCCTTGCAGACATGTAATTAACTCTCAAAGTCTCAACATCCATCTCCTCTTTCTCTCTCTCTCTCTTCTTCTTGTTGACCCTTATTCAGAAATAGCTATAAATGGCTGTCAGCAACACTTTTTTTTTTTTTTTTTGATTTACCAATTCTTAACCCAAATCCAATAGAATAGATATTTTCATAAGTAGTCACTGGCCATGCTAATTTACTTCTCCCAATTCTTACTAATCTGATGACCATAAAATAATTTCTCTTAAATATTTTCCCTTTCCCCAAGTGGCTTTAGGCTATTAAACCATCTCGTAACAGGAGTAGTCACACACACATACACAAAAGCGAAATGTATTTAATATAGATTAAATATGAAAGTACTTAAACTTTTTGTTGCTCTGATCACTGGTGGTAGTGGCTAATGCAAACATAGATTCAACATCAGGATATGATAAAAGCTTTAAGTGGCTAAAACTCCCTTGAAACAATCCAGAGGAAATATTTTTAAAACTCGAGGAAACAGAAATGCTTGATGAGTTTATTTTTGTGCCCTATAATTCCTAAACTAGGACCCCAACCAAGAAGACTGAGGACAAGAAATCAGTTTCTTCTGCTTTTAAGTAAATGCCACATACACATGTGTACACACACACACACACATTCATATACATACACTAAATTTTTATTTTTATTTAAATTCAATTAATTAACATATAGTGTTTCAGGGGTAGAGTTCAGTGATTCATCAGTCTTACACAATACCCAGTGCTCCTTAATGTCATCACCCAGTTCCCCACCTCCCAGCCTCCCTTCCCCTCAAGCAACCCTCAGTTTGTTTCCTATGATTAAAAGTCTCTTTTGGTTTCTCTCCCTCTCTGATTTCTTTTTTATGAATACTTTTATATCATGGGTTGCCTTTTTCAGGATGGAGGCTGACACAGAGTTTAGGGTTCACGATGTTTATTAGAGGAAAAAAAAAAAAAAACATTTAAAAGGAAAGGAGAAAACCAAGGATTGGGCTGAGGCAATGGATACACCATGCACTATGATGCAGAACTGACAACATTTCAATCAAACTGGAGGGGAACTCTAGAATGACTATTGACAGGCAGAGTGCCCCATGTCAGGTAGAACTGTCTGGACATTTCTGTCCTCATTTTGCTCAACGACTGGTTATAGACAGCCCAAAGAAGTCAAAGGCGAGCAGAATGTACCACCCCAAAAGATGCCTCTTTGACATAAGAATTATTTTGAGCTGATTATTTTTAAGAAAAAGAAGATACAGGAAGAGTTCTGAAAACTAAGTAGGTTAACCTTTCTTAAGAGAAATTTCTATTTATAAAGGAAATTTCCTTTTGTAAGAGTGCCTCCCTTTCTCTACCTAGAAGTTAATCTCTAGAAACTTCTATGAATGGAGAAGGCAGCAACTTAAATCTGCATAACTACTGTACCCTTCTTTACTGTGTTCTGTCTAATAAACTTCCTAATTGGCTTCCCTCCCCTCAATATCTTTTTCTTTAGCTGAAGATGATATTTAAGGTGGCTGGCTTGAGCCATTTTGAGGAGTTATTCAGTTTTCCTGGGTATCTCCCGTGTATACAAGAGTTATGCATCTTATTAAACTTCTGTTAGATTTTCTCCTGTTAATCTGTCCTTATAATGCGGGCAAAGGAGTCTCAGCCAAAAACATAGAAGAATAGAGGGAAAATAATTTTGTCTACTACAAATGGCATTATCTGGGATGCATTGGCTCTATGCAGCTAAAACATACATTGAAGGAGCTGGCTACACCTGGAGACTTTTGTTATGGAGTTGGAAGGAGCAATATTATTTCCTTCAGCAGATATCTTTGTAAAAGACCACTTATAGAGTTGCTACCTATGAAAAGGGTTGTGATTCACTTATTCAGGAATATCATGATATACAGGAATTTCTAAATCTTTTCCTTGACTGACAATTTCTCCCTTCAATATCTCCAAGGAACAAATCAGGACAAATCAGTACTTTATTATTAGGTACAACTCCATTCTCTAATATAAAATGTTAGTAAACTAAGCAGAAGGAATTGAGACCTTTCTCCCTAAACAACATAGACTTGAAGGTCTATATGGAAAATAGACCTCTTTGGCCTAGTCCTAAACATTTTAAAACCAAACCTGAATCCAATTCTTATTACTCACCCTGAGAAAATTTGTGAATGAGAAGATAAGCAGAAAAGGAAAGCTAATCCCAATGCTTAGAGCAGAGCTGACTTGAGATTTCTTCCTTGGGCATACTGACCAGGATCATAAACCCAAAGATAGTTCATGAAAGAGAAGAACATGCTCACATGCTCTTCTACCATCAACCCTTTATAAAGCTTCAATCACTTCAAGCAAGGTTTCTAGATTAGAAAACCAAATATTACTCTCAAGGTTGTCTCAATGCCTGTATTTGAGATTCAAAGGAATCTAAAAGGGAAAGAGTAAAGAAAGAAAAAGTAATTGTATTCCTGTAAAGAAAAGGAACAGGCCCATACTTCTCCAAGCTTTGATTTATTCCCTTGGGCTATGATCATTAATTCCTTTGGGAGTGCAAACCCTGTGGTTATGGTGCCTTAAATTATCCTGGCATTTGGCCAATAAAGATTTGTAATTCTAATCTATAAAGTTGAAAAGCAGCAAAGGGATGGGCCTGAAAGAGAAAATGTTTCCTTTCCTTTAGATTCTTAACTAGATCTTGTGCAATTAAGGAGAATATGACTTTCTAACAGACATTTTAATAAATTGCTACAATCTGCAATTTCTCTGAACACTCCCACTCTTCTAAGAACCTTATGCTATTATGTCACTTCAGCTCTAGGTACATTTCCACTTCTCAGAACACTCTATCTCTCCTTGTCAGCCAGCTCGATACTCTAAAGGAATTATAAAGGTTAAAGAGGGTTTTGTCTTTTTTCTCCTTTAGGCTGAGAGAGCAAGAGTGAAATAGGTAGAATTATGACTCTTCTCCATTAACTTCTTTTCTCTTTTGTAACAGTTGCCTGTGAAGTTCTTCCAGTCCCTCTGATAAACTCTCACGGAAGTGGGATTAGATGTCAAAGTTGAAGCTGCCAAAAGAACCTCTGAGAGCTGAAGTATGTCAGGTAAAGAAGGTTTATAGCTGTTGGGTCTCAAGAGGGTCCTCTTGGTCTTGTGCCCAGAGTAGGATAAAAAGCTATGGGTTCTAGCTGAAAGTTCCATGGTTGGTGATGTTACAGGCTGAAGCAGCTTGACATTTAAAAGTTCAATCTTAGCTTGAGATCAGTTTCTTCTGAATGGTTAATATATAGCCACCCAGATTTTGTATTTTTAAATAACTATTATAAATAAGAGAATATTTGGAAGCTGTGATAGCAAGATGTGTATGTATATGTGTGTGTAGACTCAAGCAATTGGGAGTGCAGTGGGGACAGGAAGCAGCTGTAACATGAAGAATGCAAGTTGAAACCTTGGAAAATCTGAACAAGTGAATGTATGAGCAGCCTCAGGTGTCTGGCAGTTTGATGAGTTGGAAACCAGGAATGGTTCCTTTACTGAATGCTAGTAAATTTCTGTGAGTGACCAAGAATAGAAGTTTTAGGGCACAGTGCTGAGACAGAGCTCCATGACATTGGTTGTTGCAAATCTAGCAAAACATAAGCATTAAATGCTGTTTATTTAAAACTCAGAAATCAAAGGAAGTGAATTATTGCTGTGATTGCAATGCAAACTCTATCATCAGTCCTAGAGTAACTACTCTAGAGTGGTACAAGCATGGGAGTCTAAGGATGTATTCAGGCAAGGAAAGAAAAAGAGAATTAGAAGAGTGGTGGCTGTTTGCCTATAGGAAACATTGCTTCCCATTCATGGCCTCACAGAGCTCAGTGTTGCCTCAGGCTGCATATAGATGGAAACTTGGAAAATCTTGTGGCAGTTGATGTTTGCTTATTCTTTCACATATCAACTTCTAAAACTCCATTAGACCATAATGAAGGAAAATCAGAAATTGACATAAGTGGAAGGAACTTTTTTCTGATTCTTTCTTCCTCTCTCTCCTCAGAATTTCATTGAAATGTAACTGTGACAACAATACAGATTTTATTTTATTTTATTTTATTTTATTTTATAGCATGAATGGACGTGATTTCTTTAAGCTTTCTCCAAGAGAAAGTTGGAAACAGATATTTAGGGTGACATCAAAAAAATATGTGAGCTGTTGAGGATCTGTAAGACTTTGAAGATATAGATATGTGGATATATAGTTTCAAGAAACTCTACACTGCCTTGTCTTATTTCCCATGGTCAAAAATTAGAGTTCCTTTTAGTTAGATATTTGTTTTCCTCTTCCTTGGAACTCATTTTAAAGGCAACAGAGTATAGGTTGAAAATCTCAGGATTTTAGATAGAAGACATTGGTTCTAGTTCCATTTTCTGACTTTGTGACCTTAATCCTTTAATTTTTTAATTTGTTTTTTTCTTTTGTCTAAACTGAGTATCACGATACTTATAAGATTGAAACAAAGTAATATGAAGGCAATTGTAAGGAGTAATATAGAGAATATAGATAGCATTCTGTACTGCAAAAATTATTTAACATTGCACTACAAAATAAGAACAATTTGTAAGTACTATATATTTTTTTAATAATTTTTTAAATTTTTTATAAACATATAATATATTTTTCCCCCAGGGGTACAGGTCTGTGAATAGCCACGTTTACTTCACAGCACTCACCATAGCACATACCCTTCCCAATGTCCATAACCCCACCCCCCTTCTCCCAAGCCCCCTCCTCCCAATAACCCTCAGTTTGTTTTGTGAGATTAAGAGTCACTTATGGTTTGTCTCCCTCCCAATCCCATCTTGTTTCATTTATTTTTCTCCTACCCCCTTAAGGGGGTAGTACTATATATTTTACAAACATTAATATAAGCAGTAACTAAAGAATACATAAGATTCATATTTTTAAATTACATATAAATAAGAAAATATTTACATCAAAATTCTTATATTAATCTACCTGACAGGAATCTTACTATTAGCCTCTTGAAGTGCCTCTGATTGTTTGTGGGAGAGAATGAAATTATTAAATGGATACTGGTTGGCTTCCAGAATCACTGAGGGATCTTCTAACCATGACCAGAGGCTACAGGACCAGAAGCCAAGCCTAAACAAACTTTAGAACCAGTGTAGTAGAATATGAATACAGGATACTATGATGCTTCAACCTGCACAGCTGTCAGCAATGACTGCCTTGGCTGTTCCTGCTACTCTAGGAACTTCACTTTTCCATAACTACAAAACCAAGAGAAAGGATTATCCTGATTCCTGCTGGTATTCTTCTTAGTTCCCAATTCATTATCAAGGGTTGATCTACCTGGTTTGAGGAGCCTAGCTACCTGCCTCCTAGCTGCAAGATAGTTTGAAAAAGTATCTGATATATTCAACACCTAAAACTGGTAAAGCAATCTGTCATTTGTCAAGACTTATAAAATCAAGAATATATGGGCTGTAAAAGGAGGTTTCAGTGGTTACAGGCAAAAGAAAGGGCGAGGCAAAATTTATTATATTAACAACTTACTACATTTGATGGTATCTGCTCTAGTCTAAACTGCTCCTCTTATTTTTAAAGATCTGATTCTCATTTGTGTACAGTAGTTAAAATTTGTGAAATTGGTCTATACTACGGTATCTTTTTTTTGTTATTTCAGTATTAATTAGTAACTACAGAATGTCCAGTCCCATATAATTGCTTCAAATTTATTTTTCATTCTATTCATTTATTTATTTATCTTTAAAGACTTTATTTATTTATTTGACAGAGAGAGAGATCACAAGTAGGCAGAGAGGCAGGCAGAGAGAGGGGGAAGCAGGCTCACTGCTGAGCAGAGAGCCAGATGTGGGGCTCGATCCCAGGACCCTGAGATCATGACCCGAGCCGAAGGCAGAGGCTTAACCCACTGAGCCACCCAGGCGTCCCACTTTAAATTTATTTTTTAAGGGCAACTCTCAACTAGCAATAACTATTGAGTTTTGCTTGCTTTGATAAGCTCTGTCAAATGATGACTGTGTAATCTGAATTTCAACGTAGAAATAACAATGTTTGCAACTTCACCAACTTTTCAGTGTTTCTCTTAAATGTTGTTAAAATACATATTCATAGGTCCACTAAGAAAATTCCGCTTATAATAGAATCTCAAGCTGATTTTGATGCAATTGAATATGCTCAGTAATTTGAGGAACACTACTCAATATTGAGTGTTCTCTATCCTGTGTATGTATGGATCTCTACCATTAAGAAAAAATTTTTATTTCTTGATCAGATTGAGCTGTAAATATATTCTTCATTGAGTGAAGAAATGTAAATCCTTCTGGTTTCTGGTTAACACCAAACTCAGGTAAGCGATAAACTTCTGGTTTTTACATTGAAGTGGGAAGCTTTTGGTGATCTTACACAAAAACCAGAGAATTTATGTTTATCAAATTTGTATATAGAATTATACACAAATATCACTTTAAATAAAAATAGCTTAGTCCATTTTTATATAAAGCATGGCATTAATATGATCTACTGTTGTACTTCAGTTATAAACAAAAAAAAATCTTGCATATTTGTCCTCTTTAACAACAATGCTATTATATTTAAGCATGAAAGAAACTCAGAATAATATCAAGGGTAAGATTTCAAAGATCCCAACAAATATTTTCATTTTGAATCTTGATATATATGTTTCTATATTCTAATATCTGCTTTTATTGCCTCTTATAGAAAGCCATGAATCTGAAATAACAAACTATGAATAAGAAAGAATATAAAGAATCCAGTAATATATTCCTTTATTCTACTTTATTCCTTTATTCTATATTTATTGGTTTTTAAGTATATTTTTCAGCACGTGCTTTTAAAAAGATGATTTTTTAAAGTTTTTGAAAATTTAAAATGTGAATTCTTAAACCCTTCTGAGTCTCTGAAGTCACTGACAGTATGTTAAAAGCACCACCAGAATTTATCTGAAATATCTAGCACTTCCATTTTAGTGACCAGAGTTAATACAAAATGTTAGTGTGGATGAAAAAGTTTGGGAGGCCTGCTTATCAGATCAAAAGACTTAGAAAGTAGAAACTAGGTACAAAGATTTATTGAATTGGTAGAAATTTTATTTGGAGTTCTTATTTAAAATGTAGTCATTTATTTCTTAATATCTTAATACTTCAACTCAATGTGCACATACTATGGCTAAGTACACCCCTAAGTAGTTCATAGTTGTTATGACAAGAAAAGAAAAAATCAACATGAACAGTGGAGTAGCCAGGAGAATAGTAAACATTTGTTATAATGTGAGATATTATAGGCATTATCTCATGCTATTTTGTTTCTCAAATGTCTACAATAATATATTCTTTTTTTTTTTAAAGATTTTATTTATTTATTTGACAGACAGAGATCACAAGTAGGCAGAGAGGCAGGCAGAGAGAGAGAGAGAGAGAGGGAAGCAGGCTCCCTGCTGAGCAGAGAGCCCGATGCGGGCCTCGATCTCAGGACCCTAAGATCATGACCTGAGGGGCGCCTGGGTGGCTCAGTGGTTTGGGCTGCTGCCTTCGGCTCAGGTCATGATCTCAGGGTCCTGGGATCGAGCCCCGCATCGGGCTCTCTGCTCCGCAGGAAGCCTGCTTCCCTCTCTCTCTCTCTCTCTCTCTCTCTCTGCCTGCCTCTCTGCCTACTTGTGATCTCTGTCTGTCAAATAAATAAATAAAATCTTTAAAAAAAAAAAAAAATCATGACCTGAGCCGAAGGCAGTGGCTTAACCCACTGAGCCACCCAGGCGCCCTACAATAATATATTCTTTAACAAAAATAGAACATTCTTTGTCTCTAACATTCTTAAACTCCTAGGAAAAGGGCTAGATTACTCAAGTTCACAACAACAAAAACAACAAAGAATGCTTCTATTTTAATCAGTCTTGTTTGTTCTGTGGCTTTTTTCTTGCTATAAGATATGTATGTTTACTTTGAAGCAGTACTCTATTTCAAACATATGGATGGTCTTTCCTTTGGTACCACAACAGAAAACAGCTCTGTTCCTGGGACAACAGAGGAGAAAATAATAGAAAAAGGGACATTACAATTCTGAAATGAACTAGGAGAAGGGAAAATAAACATTTATAAAGGCAAAAATATAGTTTCATAATTATTTTTAAATTTGATAGTGCTAAGAAGTTAAATATCCAGCTATTTGTATTTCATTATATCTTGTTCTGTTCTTTCTCCAGTTCAACTCAGATTCATAGGGCACACAGCCGGAAAGAAAATTGAAATCCGGGACTGTGGAGTTAATGCTCAACAGATGTGGAGGTTACACAGTTGTTCTACTAATCTGCCAAGGAGAATTTGAAAAGATTTTGAAACAACTCCAGCATACAAGTGCTCAGGGTGAGTCTTTCCAGCACCAAATAGAGAAGTTACATTTGACAATGACTCATTGCCAGAGTTAAACCATTTAGATTCAGCCCCACAGAAGATTTGTTTTGTTTGTGTGTGGTTGTAATATTGTGATTCATAAGATATACATATATATTTATAAATATAAATGTAAATAAATAAATATTTAATATATTAAAAATATATATTTGGTCATTTGTACAAGCAAAATATATTTTTCATACTTATTTGGTTTGTAGTCACAGGTCCTGGTTCACAGTTCCCAAAACTCTGGCAATTTCCCAAGTAATAAGAGCAATGGGATCTTCTTTTGTCTTAATATTTGGTCTCTTGTTCAAAGTTTCTAAAAAGGCTTTAGAGCCATAAAGGTAAAATGGGAGTCCTATTATTCATAACAAGACCCTTTCTACCACAGCTGGGTTTACCTAATGAGTTGACTTTTGGAAAGCATCTAAGGATGGAGTCTGATTGCCAGGAGAACCAAATGTGAGTAGAGGGTTGGCACTTTCAGTTCCATTCCCTGATTTCTGGGGAGGGTAGACAGGCTTAAGTTTGAGTCAATCATCAATGGCCAATTATTTAATCAATCAACCCTATGTTATAAAACCTTCACATATACCTAAAACAACAGGGTTTGGAGAGATTCTGGGTTATGAACCCATGGATATTTGGAGAGAATGATTCACACAGAAGAGAAATGGAAACTTTGGTCCCTCTCCCTATACTTTGTCCTTTGTACCTCCTCCATCTGGCTATTCCTGAGTTTTATCCTTTCATAATAAACTGGTAATCTAGTGAGTGAACTTCTTTCCTGAATTCCATGAGCCATTCAGCAAATTAATCAAACCCAAGGAAGGATTGTTAGAAAATCTGACATATAGCGAGGTGGTCAGAAGCACAGTGATAACCTAAACTTGTAAATGTTCTCTGAAGCAAAGGCAGTCTTACAGAACCAAACCCTTAACTTGTGTGAGATCTGATGCTGTCTCTAGGTAGATAGTGTTAGAATTTAATTGAATTATAGGACACTTATCTGGTGTTAGAAAACTGCTTGGAGGTTTGGGGGTTGAACTCTCATATGTTGGAAGTTGGGCCCAGAACCTTTTTTTATTAGTATTCTATGATATTCTCAATACATTTTATTTTAATTTTTTTACTAGATTTTATCATCTCTGTCAAGTTGAAGCTAGCCTTTGCTATATATTTACCTGAATTCCTACATGTAACAGATTTTCAGAATAATTCATTGTCCTTTCTTATTTTACATTTATTTGGTCAACAATGCTCTTAGTTAATAAAAATAAAAGTTTGTCTTTTGTCCTAATTCTGGAAAGAGGATATGCAACTCTTTCAGCATATAAATATTTAATATTTATTTTATGCCATCGAGTTGTCCAGTAAAACAATTTTTTTTGCTTGTTTTTTTTTTTTTTTTTTTAAGAGAGAGAGAGAGGTCACAAGTAGGCAGAGAGGCAGGCAGAGAGATAGGGGGAAGCAGGCTCCCCGCCTAGTGGAGAGCCCAATGCGGGGCTCGATCCCAGGACCCTGAGAACATGACCTGAGCTGAAGGCAGAGGCTTAAACCACTTAGCCACCCAGGGGCCCTATTTCTTTGTTTTTATATCTAGGTCTGATTTATTTAAACAGCTTAGAAAACATATATTGGAAAACAAAAAGAATTCTTATGTCACCAATGTCCACTGTCTTCTCCATGTCTACTCCTATATTGTTAGGTTATTTACTTTCAAATTACATTTCTTTATTGGAAAACTTAGTTCCTTTTAGGGAATCAAAGCTTTTGAAACACACTTGTAAAAAAACAGAAGGAAGAAAGAAAGAACAAAAAGAGGGAAGAAAAGGAGAAGCTAAGAAAGACCAAGGACAAGAAAAAAAAATGTATAACTTATGACTGTAATTTTAGAATTAATGGACAAGAATTAAAACAAACAAGTAAACAAACAAACAAAAAACTATGGTTAATATGTTAAGGGTCCCATGGAAAAAGTAGGCAACATCCAAGAACACATGGATAATGTAAGCAAAGAGTTAGAAATTTTAAGAAAGAATCAAAAGAAAATGCTAAAAGTGAAACATATTAAAGTTAGAAATAAAAAAATACCTTGATGAGCTAATCAATAGTCTGGAAATGGCTAAGGAAAGAATCAGTGCCTTGCAGAGAAGTCAATATAAACTTCCCAATATAAACTTTCCACTGCAAAGAGGAAAAAGAATGACAAAGATAAAACAGAATATCCAAAAACCTTAGGATAATTAAAAGGGTGTACCACACATTCAATTGTAATATTAGAAGGAGCAAAAATAGAAAACAGAATGGAAGAATTATTTGAAGATTTTTCAAAATAAGTGACACATACAAAATCACATATCCAAAAAGCTTAGGAAATACCAAGAAGGGATAAACACTTAAAAACAAAAAACAAACAAACGAAAACCCACCAAGATTAGCTATAGCAATTTCTTACTAGAAACAACTCCAGAGGCAAGGGAAACAAAAGCAAAAATGAACTACTGGGACTTCATCAAGGTAAAAAGCTTTTGTGCAGTGAAGGAAACAATTATCAAAACTAAAAGGTAAACTTTGGAATGGGAGAAGACATTTTCAAATGACATATCTGATAAAGAGGTAATATCCAAAATCTATAAAGAAGTTATCAAGCTAAATACTCAAAAACCAAATAATCCAGTTACAAAATGGGCAGAAGACATGGATAGACAATTTTCCAAAGAAGATATCCAGATGGCTAACAGACACATGAAAAGATGCTCAACATCACTCATCTTCAGGAAAATACAAATCAAACTAACAATGAGATACCATGTTGCATGTGCAGAATGTCTAAGATTAACAACACAGGAAACAACAGTTCTTGGTCAGGATGCAGAGAAAACAGAACCCTCTTACACTGTTGATCAGAATGCAATCTAGTGCAGCTATTCTGGAAAACAGTATGAAGAATCCTCAGAAAGTTAAAACTAGAAATACCCTATGATCTAGAAGTGGCACTACTAGGTATTTATCCAAAGGACACAAAAATACAGATTTGAAGGGACATGTGCCACAATGCTTATGGCAGCATTATTAACAATAGCCAAATTATGGGAATAGTCCAAATATTCATTGACTGATGAATGAATATACAAGATGTGAAACGTGTGTGTGTGTGTGTGTAACACACACACACACACACATATATATATATAAAATATGCCATATATATGGCATATTACTCAGCCATCAAAAAGAATGAAGTCTCCCCATTTGCAATGATGTGGATGGTGCTAGAGTGTATTGTGCTAAGCAAAATAAGCCAGTCAGAGAAAGATAAATATCACATGATTTCA
Organism: Mustela putorius furo; assembly: GCF_011764305.1. Classification (NCBI taxonomy): domain Eukaryota; kingdom Metazoa; phylum Chordata; class Mammalia; order Carnivora; family Mustelidae; genus Mustela; species Mustela putorius. Next base: position 29,451,599 of record NW_025421987.1, read on the forward strand.
CTCATATGTGGAATTTAAAAAAATGAAACAAATGAACATAGGGAGAGCAAAGAGAGGGAAACCATGAAACAGACTTTTAATTATAGAAAACAAACCGAAGGGTGCTAGAGCGAAAGTGGGTTGGGGGTGGGCTAAATGGGTGATGGTATATAAAATACACATAGGCATATCATATTCAAAGTACAGTAAAGCAAAATAAAACCAAATAAAAAAACAAAACCAAAACTATATTCTGAAGAAGGACAAAATAAAAATACCTTGCACATAAAGGAATAAAAAATAAATTAAAACTGACTTCTCATCGGGGCACCTGGGTGGCTCAGTGGGTTAAAGCCTCTGCCTTCAGCCCAGGTCATGATCCCAGGGTCCTGGGATTGAGCCCCACATCTGGCTCTCTGATCAGTGGGAAGTCTGCTTCCCTTCCTCTCTGCCTGCCTCTCTGCCTACTTGTGACCTCTGTCTGTCAAATAAATAAAGAAAATCTTTAAAAAAAAAAAAACTGACTTCTCATAAAAAATCATGTAATCTGGGTGCCTAGGTAGCTCAGTCAGTTAAGCATCTGCCTTTGATGCAGGTCATGATTCCAGGGTCCTGGGATGAAGTCCCACATCAGGCTTCCTGCTCAGTGGGAAGTCTGCTTCTCTCTCTACATTTTCCCCCTGCTCATGATCTCTATCTCACACTTGCACTTTCTCTCTCAAATAAATAAATAAATAAATAAATAAAATCTTTTAAAAAAAAATCATGTAAGTTATAAAAGAAATATTTAAAGCATTTAATTAAAAACAAAATTAAACACCAACTTAGAATTCTTCATTGAACAAAATTATCCTTCAAAATGAAGGGGAAATAAAGACTTTCTCACAAAATGAAAAAGAGAGGGAGGGAAAGGAGTGAGAAAGTGAGAGAGAGAGAGGGAGAGAGGATTCTTAGAAGAAATATTGCAAAGAAAGAAAATTATACAGATCAGAAACCTGGATCTACATGACACATCAGAGAAGGAATAAATAAAGGTTAAATGGACAGTATTTTTTTTTTCTTAATTGATCTCAAAGTTAACTCTGTTTAAGCAAACAACATTAACTGTATAATGGGTGACTGAGTGCTTATAGTGTATGGACATGTGAAGCAAATGACAGTAATGTCATAAAGAATAGGAGGAGAAATTGGGAATACTGTTATAAGGTACCTACACTAAAAGAGGGCATCACATAATAATAAAGGAATCAATTCTCCAAGAATGCATAATCATTAACATGTATGCTCCTAACAAGAGAGCTCAAAATATACCTGGCAAAAATTAATAGGACTATGAGAAAAACAGATAAACCCACTATTATCAGTAAGGACATAGCTAACCTGAAGAGAATTATCAATCAACATAATCTAATTAGCATTTATAGAATATTCTACCCTAAAAAAGCAGAACACTTTCTCAAATTTACATGAAGCAATCATCAAAATAGGCCAAATTTTAGGCAGTTAGAGAGAGACAATTATCATATAATTTCTGAGGGTAATTGCACTGCCCTTGCAAGGGGCCAGCCTAAGTAATCTGCTCAGGTTTGCTCTTGGTAGCTTTTGTTCCCTAAATGCTTTCCATACAGCTTTGGAGGATGGGAATGAAGATGGCAGCCTCCTATCTCCAGCCCCGTAGGAGCCAAGAGCATTTTAAGAAACAAAAAAGACAGTCATGGGGAAGGGATGGAAAAATAAAAATAAGATGAAATCAGAGAGGGGGAAAACCATAAGGGACTCTTAACAGTAGGAAACAAACTGAGGGTTATTAGAGGGGAAATGTGTGTGGGGGGGTGGGGTAACTGGGTCACAGGCAATAAGGAGGGCACTTGATGTACTGAGCACTGGGTGTTATATGGAATGGATGAATAACTGAGATTTATATCTGAAACTAATGATACACTACATGCTAATTAATTTAATTTAAATAAAATAAGTTAATAAAAAAAAGATAGACCAAACTTTGAATCATAAAACATTTGAACAAATTTCAAAGAGGAGAAATCATACATTTTCTCTGCTTATAATTACATTAAATTAGAAATCAATACCAGAAAATTAGTGAGAAATTCCAAAATATTTGAAGATTAAACAACATATTTTAAGTAATGGATTAAAAAGAATGTCAAGGAAAAATTCTAAATACCTTAAACAAAATAAAAAAAGATACTAAAAACAATTTGTGGAATGCAGTGAAAACAGTAGAGAAAAATTATAGTACCAAATGCATATATTAGGAAAGAAAGATCTAAAAATCAATAATAATCTAAGTGTCCATCTTAGAAAACTAAGAAGAACAATTTAAAATGAGAAAAGCATAAGAAGTAATAAAATGCTAGAAATATTAGATTGCCAGCAGACCTCTCCAGAGACCTGGAAGGCCAGAAAGGACTGGCATGGTATATTCAGAGCATTAAACAAGAAAAATATGCAGCCAAGAACACTATATCCAGCTAGGCTGTCATTGAAAATAGAAACAGGGGCACCTGGGTGGCTTAGTGGTTTAAGCCTCTGCCTTCGGCTCGGGTCATGATCTCAGGGTCCTGGGATCAAGCCCCACATCGGGCTCTCTGCTCAGCGGGGAGCCTGCTTCCCCCTCTCTCTCTGCCTGCCTCTCTGCCTACTTGTGATCTCTCTCTGTCTATCAAGTAAATAAATAAAAATCTTAAAAAAAAAAAAAAGAAAACAGAAACAGAGATAAAAAGCTTCTAGGATGAACAGAAACTAGCAGAACTTGCAAACACCAAACCAGCCCTACAGGAAATATTAAAAGGAGTCCTCTAAGCAAAGAGAGAGCCTAAAAGTAACAGACCAGAAAAGATCAGAGACAATATACAGTAACAGTCACCTTACAGACAATACAATGACACTAACTTCATATCTCTCAATAGTTACCCTGAATGTAAATGGGCTAAATGCCCGAATCAAAAGACACAGAATATCAGAATGGATATAAAAAACAAGACCCATTGATATGCTCTCTGCAAAAAAACTCATTTTAGACCCAAAGACACCCCCAGAATTAAAGTGAGGAGGTGGAAAACCATTTACCATGCAAATGGACATCAAAAGAAAGGTGGGGTGGGAATCCTTATATCAATAAAATAGATTTTAAGTCAAGTACTATAATAAGAGATGAGGAAGGAAATTATATCACACTTAAAGGGTATGTCCAACAGGAAGATGTAACAATTTTAAATAACAATGCCCCTAACATGGGAGCAGTCAATTATATAAGCCAATTAATAACAAAACCACAGAAACATTGATAATAACACAATAATAGTAGGGGACATTCACACCCCCCTCACTGAAATGGACAGATCATCTAAGAAAATGATCAACAAGGAAATAAACGCTTTAAATGACATACTGGACAAGATGGACACAACAGATATATTTGGAACATTCCATCCCAAAGCAACAGAATACACATTCTTCTCTAGTGCACATGGAACATTCTCCACAATAGATCACAACCTATGTCACAAATCAGGTCTCAACTGGTACCAAAAGATTGGGATCATTCCCTGCATATTTTCAGACCACAATGCTCTGAAACTAGAACTCAATCACAAGAGGAAAGTTAGAAAAAACTCAAATACATGGAGGCTATAGAGCATCCTACTAAACAGTGAATGGGTCGACCAGGAAATTAAAGAAGAATTTTAAAAATTCATGGAAACAAATAAAAATGAAAGCAGAACTACTCAAAATCTTTGGAATGCAGCAAAGGCAGTCCTGAGAAGAAAGTATATAGTGTTACAAGCCTTTCTCAAGAAACAAGAAAGTTCTCAAGTACACAACCTAACTCTATACCTAAAGGAGCTGGAGTCTACGGCCATACCACTCTGAACGCGCCCGATCTCGTCTAAAGGAGCTGGAGAAAAAACAGCAAAGAAAGCCTGAACCCAGCAGGAGAAGAGAAATAATAAAGATCATAAAATCAATGAAACAGAAACCAAAAGAAGAGTAGAAAAGATCAACGAAACTATGAGCTGGTTCTTTCAAAGAATTAATAGGATTGGTAAACCCCTGGCCAGACTTACCAAAAATAAATGAGAAAGGACCCAAATTAAAATTATGAATGACAAAACAAACTGAGGGTTGTTGGGGGGAGGGGGTTTGGGAGAAGGGGGTGGTATTATGGACATTGGGGAGGGTATGTGTTTTGGTGACTGCTGTGAAGTGTGTAAACCTGGTGACTCACAGACCTGTACCCCTGGGGATAAAAATATATGTTAATAAAAAATAAAAAATTATATTAAAAAAAATTATGAATGAAAGAAGAGAGATCACAACCAACACCAAAGAAATACAATGATAAGAATGTATTATGAGCAAATATACACGAGCTAATTTGATAATCTGGAAGAAATGGATGCATTCCTAGAGATACAGAAACTGCCAAACTGAACCAGGAAGAAATAGAAAACCTGAACAGATGCATGCCCAGTAGGGGGATTGAAACACTCATCAAAAATCTCCAACAACAAGAACCCAGGGCCACAGGGCCAGGCGGCTTCCCAGGGAATTCTACCAAACATTTATAGAAGAACTAATACCTCTTCTCCTGAAACTGTTCCAAAAAATAGAAATGGAAGGAAAACTGACAAACTCATTTTATGAGGCCAGCATTCCCTTGATTCTAAAACCAGAGACATACCCCACCAAAAAGGAGAATTATAGACCAATATCTTTTGATGAACACACATTCAAAAATTCTTACCAAAATACTAGCCAACAGGATCCAACAGTATCTTAAAAGGATTATTCACCATGACCAAGTGGGATTTATTCCTAAGATACAAGGTTGGTTCAACATCCACAAATTAATCAATGTGATACAAAACATTAATAAAAAAAAGAACAAGAACTAGATGATTCTCTAAATAGATGCTGAAAAAGCATTTGACAAAGTACAGCATCCTTTCTTGATCAAAACTCTTCACAGTGTAGGGATAGAAGGTACATACCTCAATATCATCAAAGCCATCTATGAAAAACCCACAGCGAATATCATTCTCAATGGGGAAAAACTAAGAACTTTTCCCCTAAGGAACACTGCAGGGTTGTCCACTATCACCACTGCTATTTATAGTACTAGAAGTCCCAGCATAAGCAATCAGACAACAAAAAGAAATAAAAGGCATCCAAATCAGCAAAGAGAATTCAAACTCTCACTCTTTGTAGATGATATGATACTTTATGTGGAAAACCCAAAAGATTCCACTCTAAAACTGCTAGAACTCAAAAAGGAATTCAGTAGTGTCAGGATATAAAATCAATGCACAGAAATCAGTTGTATTCCTATACACCAACAGCAAGACAGAAAAAAGAGAAATTAAGAAGTTGATCCCATTTCCAATTCACCCAAAACCATAACATATCTAGGAATAAAACTAACCAAAGAGGCAAATAATCTGTACTCAGAAAACTATAAAGTACTCATGAAAGAAATTGAGGAAGACACAAAGAAATGGAAAAATGTTCCATGCTCATGGATTGGAAGAACAAATATTGTGAAAATGTCTATGTGACCTAAAGCCATCTACACATTTAATGTAATCCCTATCAAAATCCCATCCATTTTTCAAAGAAATAGAACAATCCTAAAATTTATATGGAACCAGAAAAAACCTTGAATACCCAGAGGAATATTGAAAAAGAAAGCCGAAGTTGGTGGCACCACAATTCCAGACTTCAAGCTCTATTACAAAACTGTCATCATCAAGACAGTATGGTACTGGCACAAAAACAGACACATAGATCAGTGGAACAGAATAGAGAGCCCAGAAATGCACCCTCAACTCTATGCTCAACTAATCTTCGACAAAGCAGAAAAGAATACCCAACGGAAAAAAGACAGTCTCTTCAACAAATGGTGTTGGGAAAATTGGACAGCCACATGCAGAAGAATGAAACTGGACCACTTCCTTACACCACATACAAAAATAGACACAAAATGGATGAATGACTTCAATGTGAGACAGGAATCCATCCAAATCCTTGAGGAGGAGAAAAAAAAAATCCTTGAGGAGAACACAGGCAGCACCCTCTTCGACCTCAGCTGCAGCAACTTCTTCCTAGAAACATTGCCAAAGGCAAGGGAAGTAAGGGCAAAAATAAACTATTGGGACTTCATCGAGATCAAATCTTTTGCACAGCAAAAGAAACACTTAAGAAAACTAAAAAACAACCGACAGAATGGGAGAAGATATTAGCAAATGACATCAGATTAAGAGCTAGTATCCAAAATCTATGAAGAACTAATCAAACTCAACACCCAAAGAACAAATAATCCAATCAAGAAATGGGCAGAAGACATGAACAGAGATTTCTGCAAAGAAGACATCCAAATGGCAAACGGACACACGGAAATGTGCTCAGCATCACTAGGTACCAGTGAAATACAAAACCACAGGGAGATACTACCTCACACCAGTCAGAATGACTAAAATTAACAAGTCAGGAAGCAACAGATGTTGGCAAGGATGTGGAGAAAGGGGAACCCTCCTACATTGTTGGTGGGAATCCAAGCTTATGCAGCCACTCCAGAGAACAGTATGGAGGTTCCTCAAAAAGTTGAAAATAGAGCTACCCTATGATCCAGCAATTGCACTACTGGGTATTTACCCTAAAGATACAAATGTAGTGATCCAAAGGGGCAAGTGCACCTGAATGTTTATAGAAGCAATGTCCACAATAGCCAAACTATGGAAAAAACCTAGATGTCCATCAACAGATGAATGGATACAGAAGATATAATGTATATATGCAATGGAATACTATGCAGTCATCAAAACCCACAATGTCTTGACATTTGCAATGATGTGGGTAGAACTAGAGGGTATTATGCTAAGTGATATAAGTCAATCAGAGAAACACAATTATCATATGATCTCTTTGATATGAGGAATTTGAGAGGCAAGGCAGGGGGTCATGTGGGGTATGGAAGAGAAAGATTGAAATAAGATGAAATTGGGAGGGAGACAAACCATAAGAGACTTGTAATCTCATGAAACAAACTGAGGGTTGTTGTGGGGCGGGGAGGGAGGGATAGGATGGCTGGGTGATGGACACTGGGGAGGATACGGTCTCTGTTGAGTAAAATGGCAAGTCTGATGATTCACAGACCTGTATCCCTGGGACAAATAATACATTATATGTTAATTTAAAAAAATAAAATAAAAAAGTCCCTTGGGACAAACAGTATAACTGATAAACCTTAGCTGTGTTAACTAAGAAATAAAGCAAAGACAAATTATCAACTTTAGAAATTAAAGAAATGTTGTCATTACTGATTTCATTAAAATAATCGGTAGTATTGAAATAATATGAGGATCTCTGTGCTCAATTATTTAATAAATAAGATGAAATGGACCAATTTTTTGAAAGATGAAAATTATGAAAACTCACACAAATTATATATATATATGTATATATATACATATATATATATTATAAAAATGATCTAAATAGGGCCATGTCTATTAAAGGGTTGAAAAAGAAATCACCACTGTCAGATTCTTTTACTTGTGATCAACAGTAATGTCATGTTTGGACACCTGTGTGGCTCAGTCAGTTAAGCATCTGCCTTCCACTCAGGTCATGATTCCAGGGGCCTGAGATCAAGCTCTGCATTGTGTCCCTACACAGTGTGGAGATTGCTTCTCCTTCTCCCTCTGCTGCTTCTCCTGCTTGTGCTTTCTCCCTCTCTCTCAAGTAAATAATTAAAATCTTTTTAAAAATGTCATATTGATAGTATGGAGATTTGATTTGATACAATGAAAATAGAATTTTGCTTGTATGATCTTCCCCCACCAAATCCATAAACCCAGTCTAAGCATGAGAAAAAAAAACACTGGGCAACTCTATTAGAGGAACATTTTCAATGGTCAACTGATTAATACTCCTTAAAACTGTCAGAGACATCATAAACACAGAAAGTTTGAGAAATTGTATGTGAAGAGACATGGCAAATAAATGTAATGTGGTATCCTTAATGAGATCTTGAAACAGAAAAAGAATTCTAAGAAAATCTAATAAACACAGATTTAGGTAATAATATATCAATACTGCTGCACCAAGAAATAAATCACACTAATGTGAGATGTTAATTTAACCCTTGAAAAACATGTGTTTGAACTGCATGGATCATCACTTATACATGAATTTTCTACCATACAGTACTCTTCTTATGTCTTTCTTAGTAACATTTTCTTTTCTTTACCTTAATTTATCATAAGAATAAAGCATATAATACATATCCACAACAGTGTTACTGTTTATGCTATTGGTAAATCTTGTGATCAACAGTAGGCTATTAGTAGCTTTTGGGAAGTCAAAAGTTACATGTAGATTTTCAGCTGCATGGAGGTCACTGTCTCTACTCCCTGCATTATTCAAAGGTCAACTGCAATAGGGAAACTGTATACAAAATATATGGGGATTTTCTGTAATATCTTCTCAATTTTTCTGAGCACTAAATTGTGATAAAGTTTATTTTTCAAAACACAAAAACATGTCCCAAATCAGTAATTTAAATTCCTACCATAAGAAACTTGAAAAAGTAATGCAATATAAGTAAAAGCAAGTAGATTAAAGGTATTAATAAAGATAGGAGCAGAAATTAATGTAATTCAAAACATGACAAAAATAGAGGAAATGAAACAAAAAGTTATTCCCTCCAAAAAAATCAATAAAATGATAAAAATTCCAGTAAGACTGACAAAAATGAAAAGAGATAGTCAATATTAGGAATGAAACTGAGTATATCACTACAAATTCTGCATCCATTAAAAGTATAAGGGGAACACTATACAAATTTTTTGCTTAAAAATTCAACAACTTAGAAGTAATGGGTCAGCTCCTCAAAAACCTCATACTACCAACTCAACCAAGGTGAAATATATAATCTCAATGGTCCTGTTGCCATTAAAGTTATTAAATGCCTAACTAAAAAGTTCCCAAATAAGAAATACTCAGGCCCAGGTTGTTTCATTGGAGAATTCTATCAAATACTCAAAAAAAAAAAAAAACCCAAAATATCTTTAATACTAATTTTATGCAATTTCTCCAGCATGTACAACAGGAATGAATACTACAAAGCTCATTTTATGATTAATGGTATTACTATGATACCAAAACCAGAGCAAAAATAAAGAACAACAATAAAAATCTACATGATATTTATCATGAACTTATATACAAAAATCTTCTCCAAAATATTAGCAAATAAAGTAAAACAATATATGCAAACAATTAAACACTACACTGAGTGGGACTTATTCCACATGTGCAAGACTAGTTCAATATTCAAAAACCATACCATGGGATTTTACTCAGCAATAAAAAGAATAAGCTATTGATTCATACAGCAACTTCAATAAATTTCAGAAGATACATGAGGAGTGAAAAAAACATATCCCAAAATATAACATACTATATGATTCCATCAATACAACGTTTGGAGTAACAACATTACAGGAATGGAGTGATTAGTGGTTGTCATTCCATGGGAGTTAAGGAGCAGTGGGGCAAGGGATTGTGATTACAATAGGAAAACAGAAGGGAATCTTGTGTCAGTGTTTTTTTTTTTGTTTTGTTATGTTTTGTTTTGTTTTTGTTTTTTTGTGTGTGTGTCAGTGTTTTTATGTGTTGACTCTGATAGTGGATTCATGAACATATACAGGACAGAATTGCATGGAAGTAAATGATATTTTAGTATAGTTTTTAGTTTTTTAAGTTTCTCAAGATCTTACTTGGGATCTCTTTGTTGGCTTATTTGAGTATGCCCAGTGGAGTTTAATGAGATCTTCAATTATTCTATTTTTCACAGCTGGCACTGTGAAAATTCAAACAACTCAGACTTCATGATCAAATATTACCTAACGTTTTCTTTGGAAGAAAGAAAGATGAGAAAATGATAATGGAGAGTCAGACTGGCTCCAAAGATGCCCTGATTTGAGGTTGCTAAACTGTCAACACCAAATGACAGAAGGAAAAATAAGAATGAAACTTGAGGGTCGCACTGTAATGGGAGGAATCTACGAAAGAAATTCAAGCAGTAATTTCATACTTTGAACACTTTTGCCTTCTTTGGTGAAAACTAAAATAACTGAAGAAGAGGCTGAGGCACCAGGTCTGCCGAGTTTCAGCTGATAACCCTTCTTATACTGGGGTGGGACATGACCTGATGCCAAAAGGCAGTAACACAGACTTGTGTTTTGATCTGAATGTTCAGAATCCTATCAGTCATCACTTAAAAAAAAAAAAAAAGATTTTATATATATACATTACCAAAGAAAGAAACGAAGAGACCTATGAAACATGTTTAAACAAAGATTTAAGTCATTCTGTGGGCTGATATGAATAAATATCTGTGAAGCCAGTGCTGAGATGGATTTTATCCTTTGGCAGTCAGAGTTATTTCCCCTGGATTAGATGCTGTCAAATGGAAGGAGATGTTCATTCTTATTTATGATCCTCATTAGTTGCAATATCTGCAGAAATATGGAAAGACAAACTTCCAATAGGTTGAATTTTATAAAGTGAGAATGCAATAAAACATGTCTTGAAAATGGGAATTGTGCAATTCCAGCTAAAACTACATGTGTCACATTACTTTTGAGGTTGTTTAAATGGTGACAGTGCAATGTTTGGATTGAATATATGATGACTGTAAAGGGTCCTCTAATTTTATGACAGTGATATGAGTGAGGCTGTAGGAAATCTGCTAGTTCATCCCCCCTAAATAGGAGTGGATAATGGAAATACATTAGGATCATTTGAAAAAGGGGAGACCATACAAATCAAGAAAATGGAAAAAAATCTAACAAAAAAAAATGGGTAGAAGTGTTCAGATACTTTATTTAAAATGGCATGGAGTTAAGGGTGGTAGATAAAAGAGCCATTCAAAATTTAATGGACCACCCTTAATTTCAAAGAGCAACAGCAATAAATTAATGACTAGTTAAATATGGTTCTTTCTTTTGATAATCAACAAAAGAACACCTTTAGGGATTATAATTCAATTTCTGAATGCATTTGGTAATTAATATACATTATTATGGTTTTGTTTTAAAGATCTTATTTATTTATTTGACAGAGAGGGAGAGAGATCACAAGTAAGCAGGCGACGGGGTGAGGGGGGGACAGGCTCCCTGCTGAGCAGAGAGACAGATGTGGGGCTCCATCCCAGGACCCTGAGATCATGACCTGAGCAAAGGCAGAGGCTTAACCCACTGAGCCACCCAGGCTTTCCTACATTATTATGTTTTTAATAATCTTTCAAATTACTCTTATCCACCATGCCAACATTAAATAAAATTTTGAAATGATCTATTTATATCTTTCATAAAATTCAAATTTCATTGGTGAAAGAAGGCTAAAGAGATGCCAGTCTTTTGAATGATTATTAAGGCATAGTGAAATATTTGGTAAACTGAAATGTGATTTTTAAAGCAAGGATTGGCAAAACTTTGCTTTGTAAGTCTAGATAGCAAATATTCAGACTTTCTAGGCCACATATACTATCTTTTCCATATTTTAATGTCTTTGTTTTTATAACACTTTAAAAATACAAATTTAACTCCAAGGCCATGAAAAAATATGCCTGTGTGTCAGATTTGGTTCACAGACCATATTTCAGAGATCCTGTTTTAAAGTGGCATCTAATACCTCACAGGCTGACTGTGTGTGTGTGTGTGTGTGTGTGTGTGTGTGTGTTTATTTTAATACAGTCACATTATTATTGCAAAGGCTCTTCTTAAATTATCGTATGGTTGACCCTGAAGTTCTTAAGTAAATGTTCAGTCGTCATTATAATGTAGACAAATAATAACTAGTTGAAGATGCACCAACCACGGATTTTAGAGACTTCTGAATTCCTGGTGAAATTGCTAACTGGCCGGTTTGTTAATTCTAAAACTCTTTACTACTGTCACAAATTCAGGGTTGCTTTGTCCTTCTGCTGCTCCTTCCCCATTCTTGAAGCTTTCTCAGGCCTTTCTGTTGGCCTTCCTGCCAGAATAGGACTCTTGTTCTGACTCTTATGGGAAACCGGGATAGTATTCTACTTCTACCTCCCCAAAAGCCACTTCATCAGTTTCCTCATTTTTCCAGCCTCTGGAGGCTGCCCACACTGCTTGACTTCCTTCCTCCATTTCCAAAGTCAAAAATGGAGAGTTGAGTCCTTCCCATAACACATCACATCACTCCAACCCTCCCTTCCATCATCACATCTCATTTATTCCACTGTTGTAAGACACCATTCTTTGTTTTTGACCCAGGTGTCTCATAGCTCCCATCAACTTCCATGAAACTGTGGCAGAATATTTATTATTTATAAGCATGGTAAAACCTCAGTCTCCTCACAGTTCTTGATACTAAAGAAGCTCTCTGGCTTTTATATTTACCTTTCAATTGTTAATTAATCACATTAAGTCTTTCATTATCTTTTCTCAGTAAACACATTGTCCCTACCAATTGCCACACAGTTTTTGTTTTGCTCTGTATTCTGAGGACATAGAAGGATACCTAGAACATACTAGGTGTTCAGAACACTGTTGAATAAATGCATGAAAAAATGTATTACATAAATTCATTCTGGAATTAAGGATCTTTTACATACACACAGAAGAGTGTCAAAAATATGAACAGTATTTTATCTTTCTCCACATAGATCCTTGAAAAAGAAAACGGTGTTTGAGAGTCAAATCAGAGATTTGGAATGGAAGGAATTTAGCATCCAAGTATAACTACCACCTCACTTCACGTCCAAGGTTAATTAGTTTATGTAACGTTTTCAGGTGTGTGTGATAATTAAGATGAAGAAAATTCTTGGCTACTGCTTTAGGGTCTCCAGAGAAAATAGGACCAATGGGAGGTATACATACATAAAGAGATTTACTATAAGGAATGAGGTCACATGATTACAAAACAGCTAAGTCCCAAAATCTGCAGAGTGAGTCAGTAATCTGGAGACCCAGGAAAGCTGATGGGATAGCTCCAGTCTGAGCTTGATAACCAGGAGAACTGATGTGATTCCAATCTAAAGGCTGCAGGCTCATGACCCAGAAATAGCTGATGTTTCAGTTTGAATACAAAAGAAGTAAAGAGCCTAGTGACAGTCTGAAGCCAGACATGTAGGAAAGATACTCTCTTACTTGGGGCAGGGGTGGGGGGTTCAATATTTTTGGTTTTATGCAGGCCTTCAACTGATCAGATGACACACACTCACATTAAGGAGTAATCTTTATTCAGTCTACCAATTTAAATGTTTAAATGTTAATCTGATCCCAAAACACCCTCACAGAAACTCCCACAATACTGATGGACCAAATATCAGGGCACCTGTATCCAAGCCAAGTTGATATATAACATTAACCATCATAACTACCCGCTTGGTTCTGGTGATGCATGGGAACCCAGTTGGGTAAAAATAAAGAGAGAAGTACACCTTGTATGCTTACAGATTTCATGTAATAGATTTGCTGTTGTACAAACTTTACTAAAGCAAGACCTAGAAACAAAGGCTATCGTTTTCAGGAAGACTTCCCTACCACAACTGGCAGGTACCATTTCTTTCTCCTGTCATGATTTTTATCTGTAAAATTCATATTCTACTTAAACAAAACTTGCTTCTTTATGAAAATCCTTTGCATAATCTTGGCTTTTATTTTAGTCTTTTGGGAAAAGATTATGACACAGGTTACTGAAAATTTTTTATTGTTGATTTTTTATATTTTGGTAGGAAGCAGAATGTGCTGTACATAATTACCCATTAACAAATGTTTGTTAAATCGATAAAATATTATAACTAAATATTTCTGTAAGGAGAATAGAGAAACTGGTAAAACAGTATGATATTACTTTATCTTACAGCAGGGGAGGGTACTGACCAAGGATGAGTTGGTATTTAATAGTAAAATAATAGAATAGTTATAAATCCTTTCAATTGGGCTTTCAGAGCTTTATTCTGGAACAGAGCTGAACTGGATATGCCAAAGCTACTGTTTTTGTTCAAACTTACCCTTGGTAACTATGCACTCTGTTTTTTGAAAAATGTATCTTTGAAAACACACTGTTCACAAACCTGATACAACAATCTTACCAGAGTAGAAAATATAAATGCTTTTGTTCAGAAGTTTTCAGAAACATTCACAGAGGAAGGTGAATTGCATCCTCACACTCCTCAAAGAGGCAGGTCATCAGGGGCTACTCTCGCATGGTGTAGAACTCTAAACCAACACTGATTCCATATGACTCAACCAGTGTTATGTAAAATAAAACTAAATTTTAAAAGCTGTAGGAAAAGTGACAGATCTTATTTATATTTGATAATCTTTTAGCAAAACTGATCAAAGGTGAGAAACTAGCCCTTAAAAATACAAACTTCACAAAACACGATAGTTAAAACATGAACTACAATACAAACTAACACATGCATATATCCACATTTGTCTCTCCATTAGAAGCATGGTTTTGAAGTATACATTTTCCTCTCCCCTCCTTGCATGTAACGGACAAGAGAATCTGACTTACAATATTTTTAAATACAATCTATTTATTGGCCAAGCAGAGTAAAAGCTATACGAAATCCCCAGAAAACAAAGATAAAAATAAATTTGCTTAACATTGATCCCCCAAATTCTACAAATTCCCTTAGGTTATTTGATATTTGTAGTTTTATTTTTTCCCCCCATACATAACTAAACATGTGTATGATTTGGGCAGTCTATTTTTTGTTGTTCAATAGCAAAAATATTTTTTTCTGAGTTGAAAAGGAAAGGTTATCTTTGATTTGATTTTTTTATTACTGTTCCTAACTATTTAAATTAATACATTAATTATAATACTTAAGCCTTCCTATAAAATGATAAATTATTTCAAATATTTGGATTTACATCCAAATATTGGATATATTGGATTTATATATTTTTCTGACAGAGTTTAGGCAGTCACTGGGTAGGTCCAGGTGAATTCAGAAATCTGAACATCTCTTAGTAAATTTAGTCTGGAATCACCAATTCACAGGATAGGATGTGGTCAACTATTTAGAAGTTCTACTTTCTGAATGAAATCTTAATGAATCAGCAACTACTGTTTATGTGCATACTTTTTAATTAGCAGCTGGCAGGAGTAGGTAGAATGTATTTATAAATTACACTAGGGTTCTGAAAAGGATTGGAAGCCCTTCAATTGTTTAAATCAACAGAAGCAGTTTTATATGTTTAAATTTTTTGTTTGTTTGTTTGTTTTTGCCAAAGAAAGAGGGATATGGGGAAGGAGAAGGACACAAGGAAGAAAGGGAGGTGATAGAGGTTTGAAAGGAGGACAAATCTGTGGCTTAGCCTAACCTTCTATATCTTTCCCCTATGTGCTGGTCAGTGGGGATTCATGGCTACTACATAAACTGTCTCTTTCCTTCTCAGTGTATGGAGTCAATTTAGATTATTCTGGAAGCCCAGAAATAAAAAAGCATTACCAACAATACAAAGCATATATATTTAATATATATACAAATATATATTATATATGTGATATGTGCTATATATTGTATATAATGCATAGACATTTAATATAAATAACTATTAAGAAAGAAACATTCAAGTTAAGACTAAAATACTCTCCTTAAGTGTTATCTATTGCTAACTTCCTAAAATAATAGTTACAAATCATTTTGCTTTCAACAGGTGTTTTTAGTCAAAATTCTCATTTTATTTATACTGCCGAGGCCTTTCTGGTAAAAGGAAAGTTGTTTTTTACCCATGACTTTTTTGGAAATCCAGGTTCAGGCATCTAGGATTCCATTCTGATTAAAAGTAATACATGGAGGGTGTGTGCACGGCTGCATATGCATTGTTCATTGGTAACATGGCAGGTAAGTTACACATTTCTCTTGATATATTAGGCAGCACTCACCACAGGAAACCAAAGAGTATATTTTAGTTTGCTTTATGTTTGTTCAGGTGACAGTGTTCTTCCCGCGTATTCAGAAGATTTTTTGCTTATGGGCCCACCAATTGCTAGGGGGACTGACTTTAGGGTATTTGTTAATGCCCCTGTCCAATCACAAACTTTATAAAGAGCTTTAACTGTGCATCTCTCTCTCTCTCTTTCTCCTCTCCCACTACTCTCTCTTCTGTCCTGCCTTCACTATTTCTGTTTCTCTCAGTAGTTTTTCATGGGTAGTGCACAGCTCCACAAGGTATGACATTATATAAAACATCTGTATTTTAGCATTCAGTGTAATATTCAGGGGCACAGCATTTGCCTTGATCATTGAGGGCTGTTTCCCTAGCCTTACTGCTATATAATGGAAAAGAAAAAGTTCATTATCCAGAGATTTATAATTTTACTTTGCATTTGATATTGCATTTCTGCTCTAACCTCTGAATGTTCTATGATGTACTGATTAAAAAAAAAAAAAGCACTGTGTATGAACAATGGAATGTGCATTTTAAATTGTATGGTAATTATCTGGTAATATCTTCTTGGGCTCTTTTCAATCAATGTTTCCTTCCAGCATGTGACTATTGTAGGAATCTGCCTATTAAAATTCAAATTAGGTAACAAGGTGCAAATTGCCTCATGAATGTTTTTTTCCTTCTTTTGCAAATTTTTCTTCATGTTTATAGC
Source organism: Mustela putorius furo (assembly GCF_011764305.1). Classification (NCBI taxonomy): domain Eukaryota; kingdom Metazoa; phylum Chordata; class Mammalia; order Carnivora; family Mustelidae; genus Mustela; species Mustela putorius. Next base: position 29,468,261 of record NW_025421987.1, read on the forward strand.
TCTCACAGTTGCTATACTTTCCATGATGCTGAGTTTTCATATGAAATTATTGTGCAAATATGAATGTGGTAGTTCTTAAATGAGAAACATGCACATTTCCATCATGTTGCCTTTGAAATGGAAACTCAATGGTTAGCACATTAACGAGAGCATAAGAAGCTAATTAAGAATCCCCCTAAATCTTGAGGATGAGTTTAGTAGAGAAGTATAAGTCAGTTTTCAAAGTTCTTAATATCACATAAGTGAAGGTTTTGATGGGGGCAATATGGTAATCTCACTCCTGGGGCTTGTGGATGTAGCCTGACTAAGTTGCTTATGAAAATGGGATTTCTCAGAGCTTTGGGCAAATTTGATTTAAGGAAAGAAGCCAAGGAATTTTTGATACAGCACTGAAGTGTCAGGTTAATATTATTGGGAAAAAAGTGGAAATGTACGTTTTCCATTTCAGTATTTCGATTTTGTCAATAGGATTGGCACTATAATTATCTCTGGATTAGTCACAGGTCTGTATACTTGTTAAAAGCGAATATCAAGTAAACTGTAACTTGACAGGAAGTTTGTTTAAAAGATATGATGGGGGAGGGAGCGAGAAGTTCAAGCAGAGAAAGAAGTCCATCGTTTTAAAACTTAACTGCTGAAACTTAATATTATTTTTCAAAAGATGCTGCTGACATAGACGGCTGCAGGATGTCTCCACTTCCTCAAGAACTAGTAAATCATAGAACCAGTAAAAATATCTAACAGTAAAAAAAAAATAAAATAAAATCACCTAGGGCGATTCCTGGACCCTTCCCTCCCTGGGACTCTGCCCACCTTCCACTGAGCACATGGCCTTTAACTCCTCCTAACACAGCAGAAGGAGAACAGAAAGTATCTGTTGAATGAAATAATAGGAAAACATTTCCTCTTGCTTTTTTCTTTCATGCATTGATCTATTGCTCTACTTTTTTATTATAATCATAAGCATCTACTATGCATATGCAGTTCTCTAGGTGAGCGAAAAGTGTTTGCTGTTTTGTTCTTCTCTTTGTTTTTTTTTTTTTTTTAAACTGAACTTTGTTCCTCAACAACAAAAACCACATTTAGAGATTTCAGTGGGAAACAAACAAACAAATAAACATAACAAAACTAGGTCAGATAAACAGAGATGACAAAAAACATAAATAAAATCAAACTCCTTAATTTTTTTTCGCTACTGGTACTTTTTTTTATGTGCTGCTAAATATTCAGGATAAAAGAAGTTGAAGAAAAATTTAACCATTGTAAAGTGTAACACATACTGAGATATTAAAAAAAAATAGTATTATTCCTTTCCATGATGCTGGCATATTATAATCTATAGCAGCCACAGATATGTAATACAGACATATAAAACTTTAGAGCACGCAAAAAACCTACAATTCTTTTAAGAATGTACTCTAAAGAAATGCTTACTTGCACAAGATGTGTACAAAGAACCATTGTTGTTATAACAATGTTTTTAATAGTGAATGAAAATTGAGTGTTCACCAGTAGGGGACATATTGAATGAATGAGGATGGGATTTTAAAATTTATAATGATGGTATTTTTCATTAAAAATATACATATTCCAAGTTAAATTTGTCCCAACCTATGCAAATTTTTGTTTTTGAAAAGCAATTAAAACATTACAAAGTTTGATTTCAAAATTATGACATGAACACAACAAGGATGATGAAAGGCAAATAGTAACAGATTAATATTCCATCCTAACTGTGAGCAAATAATCTCTCTAATTCTCGGTTTCTTTCTTTCTTTTCTTTTCTTTTTCTTTTCAAAGATTTTATTTATTCATTTGAGAGAGAAAGAATGACCTAGAGAGAGATGGAGCAGGGAGAGGCAGAAGCCGACACCCCCCCACTGAGCAGGGAGCCTGACCTGGAGCTCATCCAAAAGCAGATGCTTAACCGGAAACCACCCAGGTGCCCCAGTTCTCAGTTTCTACCTTTATAAATTAAGCCCCATTCCTTCTCTTTGGCATAATTATGGTGAAAATTTTAATTTTAACCTATTACCTACATCATACCATGTGTGGGGACTACAGTGAGTACCATAACCATAGTAGGTTCAACAAATGGTCATCTTTCTTTCTTTTTTTTTTTTCTATATAATGCTTGTTTAATAAAAACAAGTGCTTTTGTATTTGCTTCATTCAGATTAGTATATGATATAATAAGAAAGAACAACAAGCAAAAATTATCATTGATATATGTTAGGGATTTTTTTCTATTTTGCCTGCTTATACCCTGGGAGGTGCTAAGATATTTAATTAAATTCCACCAAATTATTGAATACCTATAATTTATTCTGCATTTTGCTAGGTGTATTAGAGATGACAGACACAAGTCCTACAAAGATTCTTCCCGAGAGACAATATAAGAGAGGGAAATAATTATAATGCAGTGAAAGGTATAATATAGAAAGAGATACAAGTCACAATGACACCACAGAGGAGAGCCTGCTTAACTAGCTGTCTGGAGGAAATGAGAGAGCAGGCTTCCCAGAAGATACGACTTTTGAGGTGGGTTTGGAAGGTTGACTAGATGGATAAGGAGGCAACAAGTGTTGGCCGAAGATTAAGACATAGAGAAAACCAAGTAAAATGCTTTTACATTTGGAGGAATTTTGAAGTGTCATTCCCCAAGGAGCATAACACAAAGAGGGAATTGAGATGTGGGCAAGGATGGAGAAGGGGGCTGGGGTCAGTGCTAGGAGACCCTCAGCAAGCTCCCAAAGCCATATGACACAACTACATTGTATTTATTTTCTTTCTTTTTAGAAACAGATGAATTTTATTTATTTTATTTTTTATTATTATTATTTTTTAACAGACGAGTTTTAAAATGTCTATTTTGCTTAAAGATGTTAGAGTAGGGACTCTCTGAGCCTTTTCCAAAAAGAAATTTTAGCGAGAAAACAGAAAATGTATGATCTATGGAATCTCTGCACAAATTTTCTCTGTTTGGACATCAGACTGAGTTGCATCTAAAATTCTGTTAGTGAAGATAACCTTGACCTCAGTTGAAAAACCTTATGACCAGATGCCACTGTAGTCCTAGAAGTTTGCTCTACAGGAAATAATAAAAGGGGTTACTTTTCTCCCCACCTGAGGAGCCACCCAGAAATACCCATATAGCACAGCTGTGGTAGAATTCAAACTCCTCCATGTCTACCTACTTGACTGACTCAGTGAGCTATATCACCTCTCAGTATTTTCAGTGCATTTAAACAAACCTTACTTTTGGCAGAAGACTCGAATCTGCATGACTAATATCTGAAGGCTGCTTAGCACAATCAGGGATAGTGAAAAAAAAAAAAAAAAAAAAAAAAAAAAGAGCAAAAACTGTTCCCTGGTATTCTGAAAATTTTATCTCACTAAAATTTAGGAATTAATATTAATCCTGACCCAGATGGAGAAAATACTTCTAAATGTCTGGTTGTTCCTAAAATTACTACATTATAAAAGCACTCACAGGCTTTACTAGAGAAATGCCAAATGCTTTGGTGTTCAGCTGCTTGTAAATCCACTGTAAAACCATCTGGGCCTGGTTATTTTGAAAGTAGTTCTCCTTAGTTTCTTCTCTCCTTCCTTCCTTTATTATTAATAACTTCCCAATCTCTTCCATTGTTATTGATTTGTTTAGGTTTTCTCTTCTGGAGTCAGTTTGATAATTGGATGTCTGTTTTATCTGGCAGGAATAAATTAAAAACATGCATTATTACTAATTTGCCAATCTTACAGTCCTTGAGCTTTATGTTTTATATTTGCATTGCTCTCTCCATGTGTCCATTTTCCTTTCTAGGAAAAAAAAAAAACAATCTTACTCTGCAGGCTTCCTGGGTGCATCTCCTTTTGACAACCACTCATAGGTTGGAGAGTGAGCAAGCTAGAATCAGAATTCCTATAAGTGCAAAATTTATTGATCCCGTAAGATGGTACAGAGGTTTGTTTTTCTTTTAATAAAATTTTACATAGATGAATTGGAATATTTTTAATGTTTCTACATAGCTCTGTTTCTATTATTTAATTGGGTAGTCATATGTTATAAGTAGGAAAAGACAGCTATATTGCTATCCGTTGATCCATTCATACATTATTTAACATACATTGAGGATAGTATTTGGTCACATATAATCAAAAAATGATGGTGGTGATTAGCTCCCTTAAAAGACTGATAATAGGAATATCTTCAAACTAAAGAAAATCTCCTCTATGACCATGAACCATATCATAAAAATTTTGTCCAAGTTACTTCAGATCAATATAGTTGACACTGTGCAGATGATAGAATTATTGCCAGCATATACATTGAACAATCCATGTCCTGTAGAGTTATTGAACAAATAGTGGGGGATCATACTTGAGGTAAATAGCATTAGCACTTTGATTGCTTCACTTTGCTGTGACTTATAAAGAACAGAATCATGTTAAAAGTTTAACTTGAAAAGGCAAGCCTGGAAGTTGTAAATCTAGTTAAGCAGAAATTTTATTGTGGTACTTGGTTTGTACCAAAGATGTATACAAGGAACCCTCCACTCTACACCTGCTCCCCAAGGTTTTTACTAAGAACTGATAAGGCCGGTTTCCTAAAAAATGGGATTTCTTTACTCTCCCCTGACTCCCACTACCATTGATACACCTTAACTCCATATTCTTTAACTATTTTATTATGGACACATCTATTGCAAAATCCAAGCTTTTGCCATTGCTTTATAATGTTACATATTTGTGATTAATGCTGATTGTTTTTTTAATGGATTACTTTTCAACTTTAAATCATCCTTATTTATGAAGTTGGTGTCATATCGCAACCTTGTGTCTCTATATTTGTCATATATTATACTTTTATTTCAGTGTGGGAAACCAAATGCAAACCCAACAAATTATGACCCCTTCCAAACTTAACCTCCCAGCAGAGACCGACACACATCCATCTAAAAGATAACTACTTCCCTAGAGATGAGATATATAATCAATTTAGCAAAGATGTCCCATAATACAGAGATTATAACACAGAAAAAAAGTGCATAAAGAGGCAAATTTTCCCATCTGTTGCTATCCCTCAAACCTAGTTCTTTAATGCTTGTAGCAAGCAATTGCATGGCTGAACAGGTCTTGTGAAATCACTGGCATTCAAGTACTCCTTTATAGTAAGTACAAGGAAGACTCATATCACACTCAGGTAAACAGAGAGGGGAAACCATGAAGAATCTATCTAAACAATATTTTTTGGTGAAAACTACAAATGTTAACAGGAGAAAAAATATACATATGTGTGTCTATGTATATACACACACATATATATGTGTGTGTATGCATATATATGACTATGCAAATATTTGTAATATGCAAATGATAGAAAATGCAGTTTTGAAGGAGACACCCTAAGAAAAGAAGAGACTTTTGTATGACTGAATTCTCAAGGAAATTTTTAATGAATTCTATAAAATAAGAGATAAAAGGGGAACTGGAAGAGTTTCAGAATTAACTTAAAAGACAAATATATCAATATTGCTAGCAACAAAATACGTGCTAAATACTGTAGAAAACCAAGTGGAAAACTGCTGGAACTGAGGCACTGCAAAAGAGACAAATTAATGAAAAATAAGATGATTTGCATGGAGGATGGATAAGATCGATCCATCAGATTTGTAACAGGTGTAACTACAGAAATGAAATAACAAGTAAATCAGAGAACATATCTGAAGATATGAGGGAATACTTCATTAAAATGAAGTAATATATAAATAAAATTATCATTAACAAAACATTATTAAATAATCTCATACCAGACACTGTAGTAAAAACATTGAATTCCAAGAATAAAGAAAAAAAAATCTGACACGTTTCCAGGTAAGAAAACAGAGATTGCTTGTAAATACTAAGGCAAAATAATCAGGCTCACCTCAGACATTTCTAGGTACAAACCGATTTGATGAGGTGATTTCGACACAGTCCTTTCCACATTCCTCTTACAACAGAGGGACATTCTGAATTTACTTAGAAAAAAATTAGTTTAGTATTATCTATTTTTTAAATTGCCTAATACATAGAACAACACCTATTCTATCTTAAAGATTTATTTATTTTAGAGAAAGAGACCACGAGAGCCTGCTCATGCCCAAGCAGAAGGAGAGGCAGAGGAAGGGGGGAGAAGCAGACCCTCTGCTAAACAGGGAGCCTGACATGGGGGCTCAATTTCACAGCCTTGAAATCATGACCTGAGCTGAAAGCAAGAGTCCCACACTTAACCAAATGAGCCACCGAGACACCCCTATTCTATCTTAAGTAAGCATCCCACCCGACTCTGCTTTATGTGTGTATTGTCAGGATTGTCTAATTTTCTCTTCAATGTAAAAAATGTCAGTGGTTTGCTAAACTTTCACTATAACTTGCTTTCAATTTTTCCTTGAATTTTTATCAGGTTTTCTTTACATATGTTTTTGCTTCTTTTCTGCATAAAGTTCATTGTATTTCTATATTTTTATTGTATTGTCCCCTTTGACAATTAAAAAGTTACTGCATTTGTCTGATTTGATGCTTATTATAATGAATTCTAAATGTGTGACTTAATACCTTTTAATCTTAGGAAAACTGAGGGTTGCTGGAGTGGAGGAAGGTGGGAGGAATGGGGTAGCTGGGTAAGGGACATTGGGGAGGGTTTGTGTTATTGTGAGCACTGTGGATTGTGTAAGCTTAATGAATCACAGACCTGTGCCCCTGAAACAAATAAAACATTATATGTTAATTTAAAAAGAGAGAGAGAGAGAGAGAGAAAGGAGAAAAAAAATAAATAAATAAATAAATAAATAAATAAATCTTGGCCCAGGAATTTATTTTGCTTTTTGTATTTGTTTATTGTATCTTTGAACAGTATTTACATTCAAATTTCTTAAGGCAATTAATGGTTTTGGTAAATCTCTTATAATTTCATATATTTTTAAAAACAGATTTCAAATGCTTTCCTTTTAATAGATATGCTTTTTATTTTTTTATTTTTTTAACTTTTTTATTTTTTTTCCATTTTATTTAATTTTATTTCTCTTCAGTGTTCCAGCAATCATTTTTATGCACCACACCCAGTGCTTCATGGAATATGTGCCCTCCATAATACCCACCACCAGGCTCACCCATCCCCTGATCCTCCTCCCCTCCAAAACCCTCAGTTTGTTTCTCAGAGTCCACAGTCTCTCATGGTTTGTTTCCCCCTCCTATTTCCTCCAACTCACTTCTACTCTCCATCTCCCAATGTCCTCCGTTCTTCCTTATGCTCCACAAGTAGGTGAAGGGCATCTTGGTTCTTTCCACAGTTTGGCGACTGTGGCCATTGCTGCTATGAGCACTGGTAATGGATGGCCCTTCTTTCACTACATCTGTATCTTTGGGTAAATACCCAGCAGTGCAATTGCAGAGTCATAGGGTAGCTCTATTTTTAATATCTTAAGGAATCTCCACGCTGTTTTCCAAAGTGGCTGCACCAACTTGCATTCCCACCAACAGTGTAAGAGGGTTCCTCTTTCTCTACATCCTCTCCAACACATGTTGTTTACTGTCTTTTTTAATTTTGGCCATTATAACTGGTATAAGGTGGTATCTCAATGTGGTTTTGATTTGAATCTCCCTGATGGCTAATGATGGTGAACATTTTTTCATGTGTCTGTTAGCCATTTGTATGTCTTCTTTGGAGAAGTGTCTGTTCGTGTCTTCTGCCCATTTTTTTGACATGATTTTCTGTTTTGTGTGTGTTGAGTTTGAGGAGTTCCTTATAGATCTTGGGTCTTTGTCTATAGTGTTATTTGTGAATATCATCTCCCATTCTGTGGCTTGCCTCTTTGTTCTGTTGACTGTTTCCTTTGCTGTCCAGAAGCATTTGATCTTGATGAAGTCCCCAAAGTTCATTTTCACTTTTGTTTCCTTTGCATTTAGAGACATATTTTGAAAGAAGTTGCTGTGCCTGATGTCGAAGAGATGACTACTTATGTTCTCTTCTAGGATTTTGATAGACTCCTGCTTTACATTGAGGTCTTTTATCCATTTTGAGCTTATTTTTGTGTATAGTGTACAGGAATGGTCGAGTTTCATTCTTCTACATATAGCTGTCCAATTTTCCCAGCACCATTTACTGAAGAGACTATCTTTTTCCACTGGATATTTTTTCCTGCATTGTCAAAGATTAATTGACCATAGAGTTGAGGGTCCATATCTGGGCTCCCACTCTGTTCCACTGGTATATGTGTCTGTTTTTGTGCCAGTACCATGCTGTCTTGGTGATCACAGCTTTGTAGTAAAGCTTGAAATCAGGCAACATGATGCCCCCAGTTTTTTTTTTTTTCTTTTTCAGTATTTCCTTAGCAATATGGGGTCTTTTCTGGTTCCATACAAATTTTAGAATTGTTTGTTTCAGTTCTTTGAAAAATGCTGGTGGAATTTTGATCAGGGTGGCACTGAAAGTATAGATTGCTCTAGGCAGTATAGACATTTTAACAATGTTTATTCTTCTGATCCATGAGCATGGAATCGTCTTCCATCTTTTTGTGCCTTCAATTTCTTTCATAAGTATTCTGTAGTTCCTTGAGTACAGATCCTTTACCTCTTTGGTTAGGTTTATTTCCAGGTATCTTATGGTTCTTGGTGCTGTAGTAAATGGAATTGATACTCTAATTTCCTTTCCTGTATTTTCATTGTTAATGTATAAGAAAGCAACTGATTTCTGTACATTGATTTTGTATCCTGCCACATTACTGAATTGCTGTATGAGTCTAGTAGTTTGGGGGATGAGTCTTTTCAGTTTTCCATATAAAGTATCATGTCATTTGGGAAGAGAGAGAGTTTGACTTCTTCATTGCTGATTTGAATACCTTTTAATTTTTGTTGTTTGATTGCTGTTGCTAGGACTTCTAGTACTATGTTGAACAAGAGTGGTGAGAGCAGACATCCTTGTCATGTTCCTGATGTCAAAGGGACGGCTGTCAGCTTTTCCCCATTGAGGATGATATTTGTTGTGAGTTTTTCATAGATAGATTTTATGAAGTTGAGGAATGATCCCTCTATCCCTATACTTTGAAGTGTTTTAATCAGAACAGATGCTGTATCTTGTCAAATGCTTTTTCTGCATCAATTGAGAGGACCATGTGATTCTTCTCTCTTCCATTATTGATTTGTTCTATCACATTGATTGATTTACAAATGTTGAACAACTCTTGCATCCCATGGATAAATCCCACCTGGTCATTGTGGATAACTTTTTAATGTACTATTAGATCCTATTAGCTAGGATCTTGTTGAGAATCTTAGCAACAATATTCATCAGGGATATTGGTCTGAAATTCTTTTTGATTGGGGTCTTTGCCTGGTTTGGGGATCAGGGTAATGCTAGGTTCATAAAAAGAGTCTGGAAGTTTTCCTTCTGTTTCTATTTTGTGAAAGAGCTTCAGGAGAATAGGTATTGATTATTCTTTGATTATTCTACAGGGAATATGTCAGGTCCTGGGCTCTTGTTTTTTGGGGCGGTTTTTGATCACTGCTTCAATCTCATTACTAAATATTGGTCTATTCAGGTTGCTGTATTTTCCCTGATTCAGTTTTGGAAGTTTATAGGTTTCCAGGAATGCATCCATTTCATCTAGGTTGCTTAACTTATAGGCATATAACTGTTGATAATAAATTTCTGATGAGTGTTTCTATTTCCTTGGTGTTAGTCATGATATCTCCCTTTTCATTCATCATTTTATTAATTTGGGTCCTCTCTTTTTTCTTTCGGGTTAGTTTGGCCAATGGTTTATCGATCTTATTGATTCTTTCAAAAAAGCAGTTTCTAGTTTCGTTGATGTATTCTACTGTATCTCTAGTTTCTATCTCATTGATCTCTGCTCTAATCTTCATTATTTCCCTCCTTGTGTGTGGGTTGGCTTAGTTTGTTGTTGATTCTCCAGTTCCTTAAGGTGTAATAAAGAGAGTTGGTATATTCTGGATTTTTCTTTTTCCTTTCTTGCTTTCTTTCTTTCTTTTTTTTTTTTTTAGGGAGGCTTGGATAGCTATGTATTTCCCCCTTAGGACCACCTTTGCTGTATCCCACAGGTTTTGGACTGAAGTGTCTTCATTCTCATTGGTTTCCATGAATTGTTTAAGTTCTTCTTTGATTTCCTGGTGGATCCAAACATTCTTAAGCAAGGTGGTCTTTAGCATGCAAGTGTTGAATTCCCTCCAATCTTTTTCTTGTGTTTGAGTCCCAGTTTCAAACTATTGTGGTCTGAGAGTATGCAGGGAATAATCTCAGTCTTTTGGTATTGATTGAGCCCTGATTTATGACCCAGTATGTGGTCTGCTCTGGAGAAAGTTCCATGTGCACTCGAGAAGAATGAGTATTCTGTTGTTTTTGGGTAGAATGTTCGGTATATTTTTATGAGGACCACCTGGTACAATGTGTCATTCAATGCTCTTGTTTTTTTTTAAATTGATTTTCTGCTTGGATCATCTATTACTCAGAGTGGTGTGTTAAGATCTCCTACTACTAATGTATTCATATCAATATGACTCTCTTTATCTTGATTAACAGTTGTCTTATGTAGTTGGCTGCTCCCATATTGGGGGCATAAATATTTACAATTGTTAGATCTGTTTGGTGGATATACCCTTTAAGAATGAAGTAGTGTCCTTCTTTATCTCTGATGACAGTCTTTAGTTTAAAATCTAATTTATCCAATATGAGAATTGTTACCCCAGCTTTCTTTTGAGGATCATTGGCATGAAAGATGCTTCTCCATCTCTTCACGTTCAGTCTGGATGTATCCTCAAGTTCAAAATGGGTCTTTTGTAGACAACATATAGATGGGTCCTGTCGTTTTATCCAATCTACAACCTGCACTATTTTATGGGAGCATTTAGGCCGTTCACGTTGAGAATGATTATTGAAAGATACGTTTTTATTGACATCATGTTGACTGTGAAGTCCTTGTTTCTATAGTTTGTCTCTGTGAATTTCTGCTCTATGTCACTCTTGGGTTTTTCTTCTTTTATAGATCCCCCCTTAATATTTCTTGTAGTGTTGGCTTGGTGGTCACATACTCTTTTAAACCTTGCCAATCTTGGGAAGCTATTTATCTGTCCATCCATTTTGAATGTCAGCCTTGCTGAATAAGATATTCTTGGTTGCATTTTCTTCTCATTCAGTGCCCTGAATATGTCTTGCCAGCCATTTCTGGCTTGCCAGGTTTTTGTATACAGGTCTGCTGTTATTTTGATGGACCTTCCTCTGTACACAAGGAATCTCTTCCCCTTAGCTGTCCTCAAGAGCTTCTGTCTTAAATTGTGATTCAACAGCCTCAAAATCAGGTGTCTTTCTAGATTCTATGATCTTGGGGGGTATTCTTTCTGCCTCTAGGACACAAATGGCTGCTCCATTCCCAGAATGGGAAATTTTTCATGGAGAATTTGTTCAACTGTATCTTCTAGTCTTCTTTCTTTCTCCTCCCCTTCAGGGATCCCCAAAATTCTGACGTTGGAACATTTCATGGCATCATTTATTTCCCTAATTCAGTTTTCATGGCTTCTAAGCTATTTGTTCCAAGTCTCATGCTGATCCTTTTTCTCTATCATTTTGTCCTCTAGATCACTAATTCTATCTTCTACCTCAGTTCCCTAAATGATTTCATGTTGTAATTAATGGTTTTTCCCAACCTAGCTATTGCTTGGATAATTGTTATCCTGAATTCACTTTCTCACATACCATTTATGTCCATATCCAATAGCTCTGATGGGAGGGCACAGTCTCTGGATTTTTCCTCTGTTGGGCATTCTTCCTCCTAGTCATTTTGGTAAGAGGTGGTTGAGGGGATGTGTACTGAATATATCAACCATGATCCAAGCATGGTGCACCCTGGAATGCTTCTGAGCAATCAGAAGTCACCACCAAAAAGAATGAAAGAAGAAAAAGAGAAAGAGAGAGAGAGAAAAAAAAAATAGGAGAGAAGACCAAGACAGAATGGGCCCCAAAGGTAATATTTATAAAGTATACAATCAAAAATGGACAAACAAAAAGACCAGCAAGAGTAACTGACAAGAAAAAAAAATAAAAAGAACCCAGCCAAAATGAACCCCAAGTATAAAATTTATATAATACCAGACAAAAACAAATACACGGAAACACTGACAGAAGAAAAAAGATGGGAGGGTGGCTACAAATCCTCAGTGTGGGTGAGGAAGGTTATTTTGATTCTTCCTGGGTGTATCTTGGTATCTTTGTTAAAGGACTCGACTTTCCAGAGATAAAGGAAGATTCAAACTGGCTTATATATAGGAGTGGTATTGACTAGGGAAAGAGGATTACCTTGAAGCCCATATCTATATGTATATTTAAAAATAGAAAAGCAAAAGAAAAACACAGGTATATGTATGAAAAAAGGTCACATTAAAAGATTATTATGGAATTTGTTATATTGAACCTCTCATTATAATGGCAAATAAGTTAAAAAAATTAAAAAGAGTGAGAATGAATTAAAAATAAAAGTTATATCTATGAAATATACAGGTTTTAGGGCAATACCAGTAGCTTAATATCTTCTTTTCCCCTGATATTGGGGTTTTACAGTTTTATGGGGACCCTGTGTTGGTTGTCCTCTTGTTTTTTTGGCTGGCTTTCTGGTGGAGGGGCCTGCCATGTTGTTTTTCAAACACTCTTGCTTGGGTTGAGTCCTCCTGTTCCCTATCAAGGGGCTGGGCTCTGGTTTTCAGGCTTTTGTTCTCTGGAGGTTTTTGTTCTTTGGCAGCTTTTTGCGGCTTTTCAGAGGTTTAGTGGAAAGCAAACTGTGCCCAGACCTCCATTTCAGAGAGAAGCCTTAGTCTGCTCCCCTCTGGGTGGTCCAGAACACACCAACACCCCTATGCAAAATCTGCAGAGTCCCTGATGTGGGCAACCTCCCACAGGCAGTGCGCACCCCCAGCCACCATCTCAGGGGTCATACAAAGCACCACCGCATCTCTCTGCATCCCCGTGCTACTAAAACCACAAGCAATATTGGTTCAGAGAGCCCGCTTCCAATTCCTGCCTTTCCTGGGATCCTGGTAGACTAGAGAGAGCACACTGAGATTTTCAAGTCAGAGCTGGGAGTGTTCAGACTCTTGGCTGGTCCTAGCACCCACCAGCTAGCACCCGCACAGAGCACTCTCAGGTGCAGGAGGGGACCACAGTTCAGTCCCCAGTTGTGCAGTATGCATGCAGAGTTCAAAAGGTTCTAGAGAACACTGGCTGGCATACACATCAGACTCCCTCACGCATGGAGGATGCCTGGCCCAGCACTGGTGTAAGCAGCAGAAAGTGGGCAGCTCAGGGCCTATGTCCTGAAGGCTTTGCTGCACTCTCTCTGGCATGGGTGGTCTCTGCTGGTGGCTGTCCTGGGTCCGTGGGCTTAGGTCTGTGCCCATGACCTCCCAATTCCACCAGTTGCCCCTTAAGATCTTTTGCTCTTTTTGAGTGTTTTTAACCTGAATCCAAGTTAATACTAGTTTCCAATCACAGGGCACTCTCGTACTGGGGTATTAATTTCCAATGGGTCACTTCTGGTGGCTCCCTCCCCCTTCTGTTTATCCTCTGATATCAGTCAGATTCCCACTTGCTTTACTTCTCTGCACTGGTGTCTTCTGTCCCCATCGAGATCCAATAGTGTATAATCCTACATCTCAGGTTGATTTCATGGGTGTTCAGAGTGTTCTGGTAAATAATTAGCTCACTTTAGGGGACCAGTTGAAATAGGGCTCTTACTTCTCTATCATATTGCCCCAGATACACTTTTTATTATCTCATTCCCTACCTATCTGTAAACTTTCTGTTTTTTATTTTTTTCTTTTAAAGCTTGTTTCCTGTTTTCTTTATTTTCTCAGTTGCCCTACAGGTCAACTTTCTTTAATCACATCTTCCCTGCCCCACCACCTCCCCCAGCTGGAAAAAATAATTGCTTTTAGGTTTTTTGTTTTTCATTTCCCCCCCTGCCATCTAAATTCCAAAAGTGCTGATAGCTATTATATTTCTCAACTTTACAAACAAAACAATATATAGTACTTAAATTTCTCTTTTTTTTCCCAATTCTCAATGTTTTTTTTAGTATGCTTGAGTTTTTACTCAGTCTTTTAGATCTAAAGTATTGCTGTTATTGACATTCAAGTATTCCTTTAGAGTACAAAGAAGACTCATGTCATGCCCAGGTAAACAGAGAGGGGAACCATGATGAAGCTGTCTAAAGAGTAATTTTTAAAACTTTATTTAAAAAATTATAAACTTTAATACAGATTTAAATTTGATTTCATATTATATTTCTATTTATTGCAATTTTAAAATGTAGTCATTGCACAACAGGATTTCATTCACACCATTTCCTCTCCAATTAAGAGTTCCCTTTTTAGATTAAAGTACTGTCACATTTTGCATATGGTTAAATTCTACTGACAGCATGTAGGATTAAATTGATCTCCATCAAAGTGTTATTGAAAATCCTTTAAATTACAGAATTATGAGTAATATATATTCCATTATCTCCTACAGCAGTCTAAAGTTCTTATTAGGATCATATGCAAGAGCTGCATATATGAAAGAGATTCACTGTAATCCAAATGTAATAATATTATTTATTGAGATCTGTTTTGATCAGGTCTCATTATCTTAGTTTGAAAAACTCTTGTGAATAAAAAAGAAAGCCCCTAGGTAACTAATTTCTGTATTTTACCTGATTGAGGATATCATTCACCACATACACATTGTGCTATGAGAATACCTGGAGATCATTCCTCTGGTTTCAATAATCAAGTAATTACACTCAGCAATATTTCTGTTATTAAATTCATACACTATGAATCCTGTAACTAATTATGAAACTCTCTTTCTCTTGGCTTCTTGGATTTCACAGACAAATTTATGACAAGATTGATTTACATATTCTTGTCCAAATATACATTTTTATCTTTATCTCCTTTTTTCCACATGTATTTACATGAAGTCAAATTTCTCATTGAATATTTTTTATTAATTTTGGTTATCATCTGGTGTATATTGCCAATCAATCTAATTTAGGAATAAGGCACAGTATAAATCAATAGTAATCTAGAGCATCTATTAGGTGTGCATCATACTAGAAGGCAAGTTTACAGATAGAAATCTAAAGATTAAATATAAGTAAAGATTACGTAAAGGTTCTAAGTGATAATTGAAATGTAATGGAAGGATAATTCAGTCTCTTGAAATGGTTAAGAAAGTCTTCAGAGAGGATGTAGAGTTTAAGCTTCGTTCTGGGAGAAGCAGCAAAAGTACTTTTACATTAGAAAAAAAAATGTAAAGGAAAGAACTAGAAAGGCACATTTGAGGACTGATAAAGGAGGCCATCTTACTAGAATAAATGTTGCTGTAAGAAGAAAGTAATAAAGTCAAAACAGGCATTGGGACAAGAAAATGTCAAGATGTTTCTATCATTAAACTAAAAACTTTATCCTGATAACACATGGGTGTCATTGATAATGATCAAAAAGAAAATTTACATTGATAAAACTAGTTAAAAGAAAACTTACCTTAAAAAATAAGTAAAAATGAAATAAAATCTTATCTTACAATAATGTGTCTAGTAGATTATATAAGGTTGCAGAGATAAGGAAGCCATTAGGAAACCATCGTGATAGTTCAGGCATGCTATCTAACACAGAATATAAATGTTTAATATATGTTCATTAAATAACTTAATGACTGACATAACAAAGGAATGGATAAGAGGAAACAGGAACAGCATTTACTAAGATGGATGTGAAAACAATTACAAATGATGAAGTGACAGAAACTAATTGCAAAGGAAGGTGTAGAAAAGATTAGAAATTCAGTTCAGATGCTTATCATGTTGGCAAAAATATGAAAGACAGAAACAGCAACACCTTTATAGAAGATGACTAACGTGATTTTAATTATATTGAATTTGAGGTGAAAATATTTGAGTATATTTAGAATGCACGACTACAAGGCAGAGATTATCTATTTATTTATTTATTTAATTCACTGATTTACCCCAACCACTTAGAAAAGAACATGGTACATGGTGGACAGTCAATATATATGTCTTATATTAAATTGAAATGTTTAGGCAAATGTGACTCGACTGACATTATGCCTCATGATAATTATGTACATTATCTATATAAAATATATTGGAAGTGTTCATTTCCAGTGAACACTTTATGTTCACTTCAGAACATAAAATAATGCAGCAATACTATTTTAATTGTGTACATTTATCCAGAATTTATTTTGATCTTATTGAATTATATTATTAAATATTCTTGATAATATTTGAGCAGAGATTGAGATTTCCATAAACCCATATTGAAAAACACTCCATAGATTTTTATGAAAAAGAAGGAGTTTCTGACTCACACTCTACTGGGAGGCTGTGACCTGTTGTATGTGTGACTATTCTATTAATTCTGACTTAAAAATATTTTGGTATCAGGGTGCCTGGCTGGCTCAGTGGGTTAGGCATCTGCATTGGGCTCAGATTATGATTTTAGGGTCCTGGGATCTAGCCCTGCATCAGGCTCTCTGATCAGCTGGGAGGTGGCTTCTCCCTCTGACCATCCCTCTGTGCTCTCTCTCTCTCTCAAATAAATAAATAAAATCTTAAAAAAAATGTTTTGGTATCTGTTAGGTATCCCCTCTGTCATATATCTTTTCTATAGAAATATAATATAAACTAGGAATAAAAATCGATTAAGCACAAAGAGTCCAAGGAGTTACATGGAAGACTTCTCTTCTCACTATTGTTAAATAGCAAACAGTTCACTGAATGTATTATATCCTTCTAGCTTTAAGCATATTACTGAAAAAAAAATCTGGTATTAGAGTGTCTACTCACCGTAATAAGCAGATCAGTGGAACAAAGGCAGAAAGAAAAAGGAATAATTTCACTTCATCAAAAAATAAATATGAAAAAATGATATTTTCTTGTTCTTTCTTATAAGAATCCACTCTGATTTGAGAAATATTCATAAGGTCTATAAATTGTAATTACTTCATTTTTACACTTCTTGAAAAGAGAAAAAAATAAAAAGGAGATCTGAAACTACTACTGCTGTGTTAACAATTTAAATTTAAAATTATATACTAACTACTTTTTCATGATGTTTTATTGATTTTCTTTTGGTTCAACTTCATTGATTAAATGAGACAAAACATATGGTATTACTGTTTTTCACTGACGTTTTCATCAAGACTGGATAAAATCCAAATGATACAGCATCTTCTAGCCTGACTCAAAGCCCTGATTTTATATGATAGCTGTCTATTTTATTCTTTCAAGGGTTGGTTTCTTTCACTTGTGGCTTAATATTTAAGCACAAAAGTGATATTTTTACAGTCTCACTTCCTCATAAATCATAATCAAAATAAATATTTTAATAAAAAATGGTCTAAGTCATTAGAGTAGCCAAATGGTATTTGAGCAAGAGAGAACAAGAAAAAGGGAGATAGAGGAGAAAAAATAATTAAAAGAAGAAAAAAATTTTGATCATTTATTTATCAGTTAGACTTAGTATTAAATTAATATTTAATAGTCTCTTTTATCTTTGGGACATTCTGAAGATTCAAACTATATAAGAATTTGTTCCACCATGCATAAAAATCCTGTGCAAGGGTGTGTATCTGTGAATTATTTCATGTCCCAAACAATGACAATAAAATTTTCCAGATGAAGGCAAATGGGTAGTCTGTCAGAGACTTTGAGAACCAATCCAGGAATACCCAAACTTAAACTTTCAAGAAATATCCCCTATTTAGGTCTGCATTGGCAGCTCTCTCTCTTACCATTTCTTATCTCTCAAGTTATTATTTTATTTAATATGCTGTGCCCATTAAAAACAAAACAATGCAACAACAAAAAACCTACATGTATAGATTTTCCTTTTGTTATTTAGTTTGTGATACTGATTTATTTCTTTTTTCTTTTACCTTTCATTTTGTTTTAGATTTTCTTTTTTTTCTCTTTGTTTTTAGATTTTATGTGGGGTGTTTAAATTCTGTTTTTAATTCTCAACCCACTTTTCATAAAACTAAACCAGGAAATAACAGTTTTGATCAAAAGTGGCACACAAGAAAGGGCTTATTTTATATTACATAATTAATTATAATGTTGGATACAATATCTGATCTCTCTGCCTCTAGCTTCTGTTCCCCCTATTCCTGAAATCCTCATCGAGTTAACGCCTATTCGCGTGTACCACATTTTTCTACAGGCCACCTGGTTAAATAGGGAGCTCCTTTACCTGCTGGGTTCCTGGTTATTACCTGGACCAAAGAGTAACATATGGGGATCTGAGAAGGGAAAGTAAGCTAACAACATTACCCTTCAACTGTCTTACGGTGGTCATATAGATGGCTAAGAGACACAGTGGTGCCTGGTGGATTCCAGTTTATTCTTGCTCTCTTCTATTCTGTGACCAACTCTTCTACTCAATTGTTGGTAAGCTGATAACTAGCAGTGACCCTAGATCAAAACAGGCAGAACTTACACAGAAACAAGAGCTTCCTCTCAAATTCTTTAGGAATTTCCCTTACAACAAACCTCTTACTTAGTTACATTTGTATATCTATATTAATATTCACAAATGACAAAATTCTATTTTGATTTCTTCAAGCAAATCACAAGCTCTTATAGATGTATTAGTTAGTTAATTCATCAATATAGAAACTACCAGAAGTATTTTAAATAGGAATGGATTTAACACTGGAAATCAGAGGTTTGCCTAATTGGTGGAGGAACTAGGATAGTGAAGATCGGAAAAATCCTGGTATATTTCACAAAACTGGGGAGTTTAGAAATTATAGAAAATTGCCACTCATGTTCTCAGTGGCTTACAACAACAAAGTGGATGACTCTCAAGAGGGCACATGGAAGTGGCTGGCAAACACTCACAACTGACATCTGCCAAAGCCATGTGCCTGTTCATAGCTGTTGGCTGCAGAATAATTACTTCTTTTTTTTTTTTCTCCATTTCCCAAATATTTTGAGAGTACCTCTTATTGGTAGAAATAACCTTACTGGTAGGAGATAATGGTAAATCCAGTTTCCAAATTCTAGTTCTTATCATGCATGGAAAGCTTAGACAGGAAAGGTGTTATATGTGATACAATGATTGCTTTTGATATAAAAATTCATTTAGAGGAATTTGTTTCCTCAAAGCTCAACACATAATTTAGCTTTCCCCCCTAATATTGTTTTTTGTCTATTGGTTAAATGTAAGGTTCTTCTAAAAGTGAAAAGATTATACTCTTTCATTATGTCACACATATGCTATTTTATTCTTAAATAATAACCAACTTTTCTAATTATTCTCTTGAAGGAAAGTTACAATGCACACATAGAGATTTGCAGCAGCATGTGTGAAAAACATCTGAAAAAAATTAAAGTGTCTGGACAGATGTTATAAGAATCTTGTAGAAAAAGCTATCAGCATTACAATCCCAATTCTAATTTACTTTACATCAGGCATTTAAATTTATTATCTTTAGGCCATATGTTCCAAATGAAGCTTGGTTCTATATTCATGAATCAGTTGACAATGAATAGTTAAGTTCTGCTAATTCAGAAAGGTGAAGTTGAGTGAGCTTATTTAAATGGTAGAATATTTGTAACTACAAATTCTACATACCATCAGAAAACTTCCAAAAAAGACCTGCCATATGTTTTAAACCGTGATGGAAATGGTTTAAAAAAAAAAAAACCTCCAGCTTTTATGCAGCTATACTTGAGAATATCTTAGCATTTCCATTAAAATTCTATTTTGAGAGTTTTAAACTTGGCTCTAAAATGCATTGTAGACTAAAACTTAACATGTGACATCTAAGGGAATATTAAGTAACAGAATATGTTCAAATAATTAAATGGCTTCAGCATTTTATAGGTCTTTAATACCTTAGCAGTACAGTTAGACTTAAATTATTAAAAAAAATATATGTGCTACATGGACTATTGGTTGTGGCTCACTTCAGGTAATAAGGAACTGTCCCAGCATACCAGTCATAATCTTCATGAATATTGCTTGCTACTTGCTGAAAAGAGCAAAAATGACTACAGGTAGAAAAAGTGGGAGTAGGAGGTAGGATTCCCTGAACGTCCAAAGACCTCAAATAAAAAAGTCAAGGATATGTTCCAGATTCTTTGAAAAGTAGCCCATTTAAATGGGAAGCAGTGTGTTATCAATGAAAATTTAGAGCCCGGGTACCAAACTGCCTAAGTAGAACCTGAACAGAAGTTAAATAGAACTGAATATATAAACTCAAGATTCCTTCCAGTCGAAGGAGTCCATGAAGATCATGCAAAGAATATCTTTACATTTCTGATGTAAAGCCTGATTCTCTCCCCGGAATCCCAGGTTAATCAGAGTCAGTATGAATGATCATCTCAGAAAGCCTGCAGAAGGAGAGACCCACTCCTACCCACAACATGGTTCCAGGAAAACATTTCTAGAGGAATCTTGCTGATCTTCTAGGGCTTTCCCTGGGTTAAAGGGATGATGCAGAAGAATAGAGAGAGCTTCTGTATCCTGTCAAAGTCATGCTGGAATCAGAGAAAGATGTTGTTTCTGCCTTGGGCTTTGCCATTTTCAGCCTGTGTGCTCTAGGGCAACACAATAACCTGTCTAAATTTCAATTTGCTAACTTATGAAATGGGGTGATAATATAAACCTCAGAGCATTTTAAAATTAAAATTAACTAGATAACTACAAAGTAGCAACAATGTGCTTATCACATATCAAAATTCAATAAAACCTACTTGTTGTTATTTTATATATGTGGAAACCAAACATGTTTCATTGACTGGAACCACCTCTATTCCAGCTATTAACAAGAGGAGGGTTACTTTTGCTTTTCCCTCTGACATTGATTATCACACCCGTGGGTATTAGGAAGGTGATAAGAAGGCAGAAGACAAAAGCATAACACTTGAGGATGAGGACCAAATTCATTTTTTTCTGAAATTTTTCTAAATTTGATTTAAATATTGAACTTTCATCTAATTCTAATACATTTTTTCATTACCTTAGTTCATTCAGTAAACATTCATTAAGGCTTTGTTGTACACCAAGTTCCCTGTTAAAAACAGGTGCAGAAAAGAAAAAAAAAAAAAAAGAAAGAAGATATGTTTCTTGTTCTCAAAAGCTTGTAGTTCCAAAAAAGGCTGACAGGAATGAAATTATCCTAATAGCGTGGGATAAGGGCTGGGAAGTTAGATGCAGGATGCATTCATATTAGATTGAGATGTCTGGGATTGGTTCTTAAAGAATGTGATGAGATGGGTTTTAAAAAAAGAACTTTAGCTGAGCATATGAATAAAGGAAAGGAGAATGTTTTAGTAACAGGAAGAGCCCATTTAAACAAGTTATGAGAGAAAGAAATCATTTAGTTTGGAGAAAGTCTAAAATTATGGTATCAACCCATATAGAAAGAAAGATACGCATGGAAAAGCCAGAAAGAGTTTCTCCCAGATCACATGGGGGCCTATCAAAGGATTTGAAGTAGGTAACTGGTAGAATTAAATTTGCATATGAGATTTTCAGCTTGGTAGCAGTACGAAGGATTAACATTACATTCACTGAGATCATCTAAGAAGCAATTCAACAATTGTAATAACGTAGTGCAGTACACAATTAGTAAATTGTGTAATATTGGGAAAGTTATTTGGTTTTACTTGACTTTTTAAAGTGTCCTTTTCATTAGTGTTATGTAAAGGTAAATATTAACAGCAGCAACAACAATAATAACAGGTGGATCAGGTTGCTTCTCAGAGATTGATACAAAGACAGGTGAAAAAGTGTATGTGACAGCATTGAGCTCTATGCCCAAATAGGATTTGACGGTGCTTGTTCACAATTTTCATTCCAAACCACATTGGTTCATGTGGAATAAACACATGGAGGTGAATTTTTGAGCTGTTGGATGTTTTGTTTGCAATCATTTTGGGATCTAGGCAGAAAAGGGTGACAAGAGATAAATATCTACATCTCCTGTAGGGCAGTGCTTAAAAATCACCTGAGTACTTTGGTAAAATGCAGATTTGCTCAAGTGCAGGTTCAGAACGTGCAGGCAGGAAATAGGGCCTAAGAGTATGCATTTCTGAAAAGCTCCCAGGTGTTGAGGCTTCTGATCCATGAACCACCTTTTGAATTACAGACTGTAAGGAATACTGTAATTTTGCCCATGTTCCTAGCAGGGGAATTTTATTTACTTAGTAAAGACTGATTGATTGATTGATTGATTGCTAGATTTAAGAGTCAGAGAGAAGGAGGGAGTAGTAGAGGGAGAGGCAGACTCCCTGCTGAGCAGGGATCCTGATACAGGACCCAGTCACAGAACTTGGGATCATGATCATGATCATGAGCTGAAGCAGTTGCTTAACCAACTGCCCAAAGAGGCAGGTTTTAAAAAGCAAATTTGAGAGATATGGAATTTACATGCTGAAATACTACTGTAATTCATTCTGTAGATCAGGTCCTATTCCCCACAATAATTTTCATCTTTTTCCTCTTTAAATCTATGCACTATATGTAGTATATATAAAGTAGATACTAATTCTGTCATTTCATTTCCAGACTATTTAATTTCAAGATGGGGTGAAAAGAGATTCACTGTTTTTTTATTTGTTTTTTTAATTCACATTCTCAAACATTTCAAAGTATTCCATCACTACATGGGCTTTCAGCAGAGACTGGACACTGGCTTTCCTAGAAGGAATGGGTGACAGGTGAACTTTGAAATTTGAAGACAAGAAAATTCAGAGGTCAACACTGGAAAAAGAGATAACTTTTTCAACTTTTCCAGGGACCTGGCCAGTGGCATAGAATTTTATAAAGAAACACCCAGTAGGTTATTTTCTGGGAAGCAAAATTGTCCTTGTCGGCAATTGGACAAATTGTTAGGGAAATACCTCCAACTACCTTTAACATAGGATCTATTCAGAAATAAGTATTTTGGCGTTGACTCTCATGAGGTGTTTTATTGTTGAGAACCTTGTGGACTTTGAATTTCTAGGGAGTTAAGAAAGAGACATCAAATAATGATTGAGGATATATAAAATTTTTTTTGCTCCAAAATATTCCACATTCAGTTGTGCAACCAAGAGATGAGATATAATTCAATACTTTTTTTATTTGGATTAGAAATGTCTTATAGGAATAAAAAGTACATATTCT
This sequence comes from Mustela putorius furo, assembly GCF_011764305.1. Lineage (NCBI taxonomy): Eukaryota > Metazoa > Chordata > Mammalia > Carnivora > Mustelidae > Mustela > Mustela putorius. Next base: position 29,491,490 of record NW_025421987.1, read on the forward strand.
GAAGCAAATTCAAATTAAATCTGAGGCTTGGCTTTTGAAGCAAACGTCAAGGCTTCTGTAGAACTGACCTCTTCATACATTTAAAAGTAGTTTAGTGCTTTTACTTAATATCATTCTGAAGACATCAGGGAATATACAAGGGTGAGAGAAGTACAATGCTTCCTGATGATTAGAGCATGCCGGTGGCACTTCATTAAAGAAAGCTAAGCAAGACAATAAATTAAAGGCAATATAGGTAAAGTCAAAATATATCCCTCATTTCAGGATGGCCATTCTTTCTAAACACTAGTTTTGAGAAGCACTTTAAAATCTCATCAATGCCTAGAATGAAACCTGATAATGCAGAGAATGACCTTTTGATATCTGCCAGGGTCATTCAGTTCACCATCTAAACTTGGTAGATTTTTATTTAAAAATATGTTGCAGAATCTGAAGTTTAAAATCTTTTTTTATGCTTTATTTGTAATAAAGATTCAAAATTTATCAGTTGCAAAGAAGAGAAATTCAATGTTTGGATTAAACAAAATGTGCCATTTCTAGAAAAATTGCCTTTTCTTGTCTATTTTTTCTTGTTTCATACATCTGTGCTTTTTGTAAAATAAAAACTAGTTAGCATGGCAACTGGAGAATCACGTGTACTATCTTAGAGCTAAAATACTCCTTGTTTGTGAAATATTATGTTTGCTATTTATTTGAATATGTATAGTATTATATTCAAAGATATTTTATAGGTACCATATCATGAAACTATTGAGTGTATTTTGTTTAACTGTTTTTGCAATAAATAATTTATTGTTATTTCAACAACATGTTTAATAGGGCCAATGAAGAAAACTCAATAAAAAATAAAGGAGGTTAAAATTTAATATTCTAGATAAATCAGATGACAACTGAAGGACTCTTCCTTTTCATGAGGGGAATAAGTTGTTCTCCTAAATATGTTAAAATTATAGTAAATAAAGCTATCAAGGCACAATTATAAACTAAAAAAATGTTGCAGAAGCTTCAGTATATAACATAAAATTGCTAGTCATTTTGCCATCATTCCATTATTCAAGACATTTTATGTGTCAGTTTAAACTAACTTAAACATAAAGGAGACTACTTCTATCCTCAACAAAGCAAGGCACACCATCCACATCTCAATTTTACTCTTTCGACTTTCAAACAAGAGAGAAAGGGTAATTTTTTCCGAGAGAGGAATAACCCTTCCAGGACCATCCTGGGTATGGTACTCTATTGTTAAATTATTTAGCTATGGTGAAAAGACTTAGGAACAGAACCAAAGAATCAGAAGAACATGAAAGCGAGGAAACATGTAATATAAAAGGACAGCTATGACCCTGAGCCCAATATGTATATTCTCTAATTATCCAGAGAATAAACACTGAGTTCAAGTTTATCTTCTCTATATTAAGCAAGAACATTGCTTACATATTTCTATATTCATTAAAGTCTGTATTTATTTCATGCAGATTTTCTTCCTTTGCCAGGAAAGATGTATTCCCCCTCTTTGGATCAGGACTGTGCCTGCCTCCATCATCATTTCTATAGGCTTTCTTTACATACTATAGGAACGACTTAAAATGTCACCATTTTAAAATAAACAGATAATGGAAGCTTTGTCAAATAATTGGGTGTGTCCTGCAAAAAGAACATTGTAAGAAGGATCTTGGCAGTTAGGAAATATATCTCAAAGCTAAGGACTTTTTCTTCTCCTTCCCTGACTTAAATCTTTGTAAATCACTGAGGACTGCAAAGATCCAAATTGAGAGAAGAGAAAGTAGAGGTATGAAAAGTAGAGGTATTATTTTGGCTCATGAAAGTAGAGGTATTATTTTGGCCTTGCTGACTTCTCATCTTCTTCTTGTCTTTGTTTTTGTTTTGTGCTTTCCTCTACATTTTCTGGGTGATATATGTCTAACAAAATCCAGGGAAAATGTACCTAAAAATGCAAGGATTTTGACTCAAGATATACTAAGGAGCTATAATCCAGACAAGTTAAATGACACCAAATAATACTGCTAAAAAAGTAACATTTATAATTAAGAGAATTATATTTAAAAAGCTTCCTCATGTAATTGATGTATATAATTGTACAGATTAAAATTAAGTGCAATAACTAGACCAAGTGCCTTTCCTGTGAGAACTTTACTTACTCACTTTATTTACAAGTCAAACAGGAATATAAGTATTTATAAATGCTATTTACTTGATAGTACTTTAGTAATGTCATCAATGTCATGATTGTGATCAGCAGCATAATTTATATATATATGTATATAAATATGATTTTATATGTGTGTGTGTGTACAATTTATTTATTTTAGAGAGAGAGAGCACACATGCATATGAGTTGGGTGAGGTGCAGAGGGAGAGAATCTTCAAGCAGCCTCCCTACTAAGCTGCAGAGCCCAATGCAGGGCTCAGTCTCACAACCTTGAGGTCATGACCTGAGTGGAAACCAAGACTCAGATACTTAACTGATTAAGCCACCTAGATCCCCCCATAATTTATACATTTTAAGGGCCTGCTTAGCCAGAGCAAGCCATTTTGTTGTTTATGCAGTAAATTTAGATTGACCCTGACCCCCCCCACCCCCGAGGAACTTACTTAGAAACAAGTCTGGGATACCAGAAAAATATGACTGACTAGCCCCTGATAACAGAGCCCATATAACAGGACGCGTCAGGTCAGGGGGAGGTAACAGAGCCCGGAATACAAGGAAGAGCCAAGCTAGGTGGAGATATCCAATCAGGAAGGCACCTCCCTAACCACCCAGAATGTGGAATCTGCCTTTTGGGCGCCAATTCTGACCAGAGTGATAGGCTAGTTCAAATAACTACTATAGGGTGAATTGTAATTCAGTTGGCCACCCGTGTGTGACCAGGCTCAACCACATGGCCTTTACTCTATAAAAGTTAGTCTGTGAGGCTGGGAGGGGTCGCCTCTTTGCAAGAGACGGCCCTGGCCGGTCCGTTTGATTCTCGATGCTTGGTGCAAAATAAAGCTTTGCTTGACCTTTGCTTTGTATCAGTCTCGCTCCTTTGACCATGGACCCAACATACATATTGTGATTATTTTACAGCAGCCATGCCAAGCGCCTTCCATATCTTATTTAACTTCCTCTACACTAAACTCCACAGGGGTAGTTATGATTACCCATGTTTCCCTGCTAAAGAACTATTAATGATGTTAGATAAGCTACAATAGAGCATAGATTATATCTACATGTATAAATTTTCCCTAGTGGTATCTGTCTCTGGAAATGGAAAGGAATTTAGGATGATATAAAAATTTATTTCATAGTAACTGAGTGGTAGAAGGGGATAAGTTTCAAGTAGGTCCTTAACCAATGTGAATGCAGGATGATATAGCATTACTTAATTCTGAATTCTCTGTATAAAATGACACCCAATTGGGTGATTGAAACAATATAGTCATGAACTCTTTTCTGCTCTCTTCAATAGTGATAATTCTCTTTTTTACTTAAAGTTTACCAACAGAGGTAATGTATTAATGTCAGTCAATGAAAATTGCAGTGAGCAATATCTTCCACCTTTGACTATGCTTTTTTTTTTACAACTCCATCTCTTTCAATGCTGGAAAAGAAAATGTCTTAGTTTGTAATTCATGTTGCAAATTTTTTTTCTACAAAAGTTAAAGTAAGAGTCAATAGAAAATTCTATGTCCTTAATATAGAACAGTCTATATCAGGCTACATTATATATACATTCGTATGAAGTGTTTTAGGTTGTAAAGTGTGTCTTTGTTTTTAGAATCATTTTTATGACATTAAGATATATTTCTTAGTGCAAGAACCTCAGTAATTATTTGTCCGGTCTAATTTCTTTCTTTTTTTTTTTTTAAAGATTTTATTTATTTATCAGAGGGAGAGAGGGGGAGAGAGCAAGCACAGGCAGACAGAATGGCAGGCAGAGGCAGAGGGAGAAGCAGGCTCCCTGCTGAGTAAGGAGCCCGATGTGGGACTCGATCCCAGGACGCTGGGATCATAACCTGAGCCGAAGGCAGCTGCTCAACCAACTGAGCCACCCAGGCGTCCCTGTCCAGTCTAATTTCTTAAAGCAGTTTTAACATAACATTAATTGAAAGCAATATTAAAAGTGGTCTTGTTTTAAAAGGGGAGGCATGAGTCCATCATAAAATATTTGCAAAATTCTGGATAAATTTTAAGAAAAATAAAAGACTCCCCCACAGCTTTTCATATGTTAACCCACTATTAGTTTCAAAAACAAAACAAAACAAGACAGACAAACATAAGGTGCTGAATTTCAGACTAAATTAGCCATGGATCTCATCAGCCTCTCATTTTCTCTCATGGGATCTCTTGCAGAACTGATAGTCCCTCAAACATATTTTGAAAAACACTCTATGAACACCACTATAAATACTGTTCTATAAACACCTACTATGAAATAATTTTAAATAAACTTGAAATAATTTAGCCTTTGCTTGTAGTATTTCTCCATATGGAATATTTCTCTTTCTCTCCTTATTTTCCAATTTCACCTGTTAACTCCTATTCATGCTTTAAGGCTAAGATCAAATATCACCTTGTCTATTAAATAGTGTCCCTTAACTTCCAAAAATAATGATAGCACATTTCAAATATGTTTATTATGACTCTAATTTTTATAAAACTATCTCTTGTTAGTTCCATGAAGAGAGGGAAAATTTTTATTTGTTTTGTGAGCATTTTTAATTTGCTAGGCAATAGGAAAAGTTTTTGAGCACGGAATAATGTAACCTAGCATCAAAGTAGATTTGAGAGAGAGAGAGAGAGAGCCAGCTCTGGCAGAGCTCTGGAGAGATATTTAGAGAGAGCGAGCTCTGGCAACTAAGTGTAGGAAAGATCATGGTTGAGTAACTGGTTAAGAAGTGATGACAGTCATCCAAGTGAGAAGTAATGTCAGCCCAGTGGAGTGTGGTAACATTAGCAATGAGAAACAAGAATAACAAATGATTTGAAAGATACATGATAACTTCACTGGTAGATTATGGGATAGAGAAAATGATCTGGGGACACAAGAATGGGAGAAGGTAAAGATAATGCTGATGTTTCCTAGTTGGGTTTCTTGAAATTTAGTAATATCATGAAGTAAAATTAATAATCTAATTTTTGAAAAGACACAGGGAAAAGGGAAGAGTTGTGAATGCTAGAGGTTTAAAGTCCCACTTCTACTCTGCTCAGTGATAGAGACCATCTCAAGAAAGGATAACTTTCACAATTCTAGAATCAGCCACGGGGTATCCTGAAAAGATTTGGAAACCAATGCAAAAGCAGGGATTATAAGTGATACAGTTCTGTCCAAGGTTTTGTTTTTAGTCCCTGTATTTTTTTTTAAATTTTTTTTATTTACTTGAGAGAGAGTGAGATAGCAAGAGACAGCATGAGTGGGAGGTGGGGAGAGGGAGAAGCAGGCTCCCACTGAGCAGGGAGCCCAACGAGGGGCTTGATCCCAGGACATCATGACCTGAGCCAAAGGCAGAAGCTTAACTGACTGACCACCTGGGAACCCCATGTTGTTGTTTTTTTAATCAATGTTTTGTATTTTTTCATATAAGGAAAGATAAAATAATTAAGATAACAATAATGAAAAAATACTACTGCTTAGTACAAATAATTAGAAACCTAGTCATGTACCTATTTAAATTTAAAATAATTGCATTTAACTCAGCTTAATTTTAAAATTACAAAATTTATCCTATTTCCCAAACTTTGACATGGAGATAATGTGCATGTGTGTCCTTTGGATCACAGAAGGGAGGAACATATCCTACAATCCACTCTGTCCCCAAGCCCAATTCTTCACTGAAAATAGGCTGAAATCCAGTTAGAGTTGGGATCTGTTGGCTACTGCCTGAAGTAAATATTCCTGCTCTCCAGCTTTGGAAAGCAGTCGTCAAAATGTCCTTGGCCTATGTACACGAATGTGTGGTGTGTGCAAGAAGCCAAGGGCATATACATTTAGAACAGCATGCTTTTAAACCTGCTCAGTATCTCCTTTCCTGCTTGGCCATGTATGCTGTCAAACATCACAGCATATAGGAAATTGCAGTCAGCCTCATGGGAAAGCACCCTCTCCTGTTACTTGCAGAAAGACTGAGATGGTCCTAACAGAAAATTCACTCTAATGAGTAGAAAAATCACTTTCAGTGCTATTTTGTTTAATACATGTAATGACTTCTGTTAGAGACCTAAAATATATGCAGGCTCTTTGGCCAATTTAATCTGCCTAATCAAAAGAAAAACTTTAAAAGTGTCCCCAAATCAATTACTAATTAATGATGCAACAGTTTTCCTATACTGTCTGTATAAGTTTTTTTTTTTAATTTAAAAAGCTCTCAGTTTGAATGCCATCATTATTATTATTAATTTTTTACATACGTCTTCCCATGATGTGGCTGTGTCCATTGATTTCTAAGACTATTTTTAATGTGGATAACAATTTTAGTAATAAAAAATGGAAGAACATCTATTCATATTTCTAAAGATTCCAAGATTCTGTTGGTTAACAGAAGAAAGGAATGGCTAGACTGTGTAGATAAGTGATTAATGCCTAGCATTATTTATTGTATTTTCATCAATACCTAATTATAAAACAAGATGTAACTAAAGGCCTAGGTCATTCTCCCATTAAATATAGTTCGTGATTATTTTTTAAAAGTATTAACTCATGAAGTTGCTTTCTACCAATGAGACCTAATGGCATAAAATACTTAAAGCTCTGCCAGTTCAGTTTTTCACTTAGAAAGCCATCTTGATAGAATTCTAAACAAAGCAAATGAACATGGGTGCAAGGAATAGAGAGGGAAACAAACCATAAAAAGCTTTTTTTTTTATTATTTCTTTTCAGCATAACAGAATTCATTGTTTATGCACCACACCCAGTGCTCCATGCAATATGTGCCCTCCATAATATCCACCATCTGGCTCCCCCAAACTCCCACCCCCTGCCCCTTCAAAACCCTCAGATTGTTTTTCAGAGTCCATAGTCTCTCATGATTCACCTCCCCTTCCAATTTCCCTCAACTCCCTTCTCCTCTCCATCTCCCTATGTCCTCCATGTTATTTGTTATGCTCCACAAATAAGTGAAACAATATGATAATTGACTTTCTCTGCTTGACTTATTTCACTCAGCATAGTCTCTTTCAGTCCCGTCCATTTTGATACAAAAGTTGGGTATTCGTCCTTTCTGATGGAGGCATAATACTCCATAGTGTATATGGACCACATCTTCCTTATCCATCTGTCTGTTGAAGGGCATCTTGGTTCTTTCCACAGTTTCGCGCCCATGGCCATTGCTGCTATAAACATTTGGATGCAGATGGCCCTTCTTTTCACCACATCTGTATCTTTGGGGTAAATACCCAGTAGTGCAATTGCAGGGTTATAGGGAAGATCTATTTTTAATTTCTTAAGGTATCTCTACACTGTTCTCCAAAGTGGCTGCACCAACTTGCATTCCCACCAACAGTGTAAGAGGGTTCCCCTTTCTCCACATCCTCTCCAACACACGTTGTTTCCTGTCTTGCTAATTTTACAATTCGCTATCAAACACATGAAAAAATGTTCATCATCACTAGCCATCAGGGAGATTCAAATTAAAACCACATTAAGAAGCTCTTAATTACAGAGAACAAACTGAGGGTTGCTGGAAGGAGGTGGGTGGGGAATGGTATAGAGGGTGATGGGCATTAAGGAGGGCACTTGCTGTGTTGAGCAGTGTTATATATGTTATATGTAAGCAATGAAACACTATAAATTCTACTCTTGAAGCCAGAATTATACTATGTGTTAACTAGTTAGAATTTAAGTAAAAAGTTGAAACCAACCAACCAACAAAAAGAAAACCATCTTTACAGGATTCTATGAAACAACCTAAGGGCCAAAGTGGACACTTTTTTAAGGTGCAGACTGGGCTGTAATAACCCCTTCATTTAGTTTTTAAATTAAAAAAAAAATACTCAGATTGCATTCAAGTCCTTTTCTAAACTGAAAACAAAAAACAAAACATGATCATGTGTTTATGAAGTTTCCAGTTGAGCGCTATCAGACTGCATCAGAAAATATACCTTTATGGGGCGCCTGGGTGGCTCAGTAGGTTAAGCTTCTGCCTTCGGCTCAGGTCATGATCTCAGAGTCCTGGGATCGAGCCCCACATTGGGCTCTCTGCTCAGCGGGGTGCCTGCTTTCCCCTCTCTCTCTGCCTGCCTCTCTGCCTACTTGTGATCTCTCTCTCTCTGTCAAATAAATAAAAAAATCTTAAAAAAAAAGAAAATATACCTTTATGTATCATTATATATACCATTAAATAATGAGAGTAAAGTACTTCTTCACATTCCTTTATGAATTTTTAGCATGAAAGTGAATTTGATTAAGCATTCCATTTGTTTCCAATTTTTTTTAAATGCTATCTCCCTGTTACTGCCAGTGTATTTCAATTCTCTGTATTTTATCTAGCTTGAGTTTAACACCCCTTTATTGAAATATTTTTCTTTGCATTTTTGCAAATTTTATATTCTATACACATATTCATACTTGCTAAGTTGTTTTCTTGGACTTAAAAATATAAATATGATAGTTATGTTATGAAATAGTCATGTATTTATTAATATCATTACTTTATAGTCAGTCACATTTGTACAAGAGTTTGAGTGATTGAAATAAATTTGAAAAATAAAATTGACATATTGACCTATATTTGTTGATATATGTTTTCAGAAAAGATCATAAGACTCAAAGCAACACAAAAATCTGAGACCATCCCCCTTGTACATGAAGTAGCTCGAATGATTCATTTTCCTTTCTTGATCTCTTAGTTGCAAAATATGTTTGGGCTGCACTTGTTTTCATATTTCTAGCTACTTGTTACCCCTAGAACTTATGTCTCACATCTTTGTTTTCTGTGATTTTTTCCCCCTATGAATAGCATAATTTCACTAAAAGAACAATACTTATGTCACATATTTGTATTTACTCCTCCACAGGTCCTATGTCGGGATAAGTGTTCAGCTAATGAGGAATCAGTTGACCTGTCCCTTTTTGTCTTATTTCCCCCCACACTCTCTTTTCTGGTCATTTATCAAGTCTTGCCAGTTTTCTTCTGTGGGGTTTTGTCCTTTACTCTCTCCTGGATCCACCCTCTTCTTAATCAAAGTTACCATCTGATCATCCTAGGGCTATTGCAATTATCTGCTAATTGAACTCCCTCCCTCAAGACTCTTGGTAATGCAATTCATTGTATAAAACATTGCCTGATTAATCTTCTTTAAATGACATTGTGTTCATGTCAGATCCTGCTTGAAAATTTGCACACATCTCTATAAAATTCTAACTCTTAAGTCCCAAATTGAAAACCCTCACAAGTTGCCTGCTACTCTCTTTCATTCAAAATCTATTTACTGTGTCCAATACATGCAGCATATAATTTTTGTTGAGATATATATATGTATATATATATGATATATGTATGTATATATATGATATATGTATATGTATATGTATGTATATATATGATATATGTATATGTATATATGTATACATATGTATATGTATATATACATACATATGATATGTATATACATATACGTATATATACATATACATATATATATATGTATATGTATATACATATCATATGTATGTATATATATATAGAATAAGACAAGAATCTACCAACCCAGAGAAAATATACCAACAAAGTTTTGCTGCTTAAGCACGGATTTTATTTCCCCATTTCTATAGCAATGGTTGGGCAATGTACACTCCTCCAAATTTCCTTCATACAGCAACTCCAGTTCTGCCCTCACATGATGCTTTCTATTGACAGAAGAAATGTTCACGCTTCACCCTCATGTTTCTCTGAAGGGGAGGAAATTTCTTCTCCCTTGGAGTAAAAGGTTTTGAAGGTGCTATTCAGTTCTTTTTTCCAAAGCCTTTTACTGAATCCTCACCATGAGAGCAAAAGTGATTTATCTGTTTAATTGGTGTATATATAGAGAAGAAACGAACTTGTGTGGCTCAGCCCGTTTATAGTTTTCCCTTTCTTGGAGAAGGCTGCTCTCAAGATAGTCTCCTTCTTCTCCTTTGCCCTGAATGAAAGTCTGCCTGTGAATGGAATAAAGATCTATATTTGTTGAGCTCTGGCTGCTCCTGAGTAGGAATATTGAGTAAAGGAGGCAGGAAGTGTCAGACTGTGGAAGGGAGTGTTAGCCTGCTTGTGTCAGCAAGCTTCCAGTAGCAGCTTTACAACTAATAACATTGATAATTTGATTTCCTTATGTCTGACTCTTTTGCCCATTTCTCTATTGATCTGGCCATCTACATAATATTGCTTATAACCATAATTTTATATTTTAGGACTAACAGAATGTCCTATACATAGTATTTATATGTAATGGGAAGATAATTTAGTTTTAAACTTTGTGACTTAAGTGCTACAGAAATTTGGAAAAGGAACACTAAAGAGTTTCAAAGTATCTGGGGTGCTTCCCACATGTAAGAAAATTGACTTGGAGGTTAAGTACATTTCAGATTTAAATAAACCATGAGTGGAAGGCAGACAATTCATAGCAAGCAGGAGTAAAATATGAAATAAAGTAAAAAGAAGTATGTTTTTATGGGAGAAGTAAGGAGCTAGAAAAGGGAAGGGGACTAATCTTTCTTGGAATTAATTTTAATTAAAAATTATTTTGCAGTATTACTCAAATTATAGATAGCTTTAAAATTCATCAGATTAAATTAAGATTACATGGCATAAAGAAATAGTTCCCATCCATGTGTTGCTGAATATTTCTTACCTTTTATGATGTTAGAACCATCTGATTGGCCATAACCAATGGACTGTGCATAGAAGTGGTATATGACACTTTTGGCCCAAAACAGTTTAGTCTTGCTATGTTTCTGCCATTTCTGTATTTCCCTGCCTTCATAACCAAGTGTTAAAAAAATCACACACAAAAAAGGAGTTACAGATCTGTTTACTACATCGAGGAAAATTCTGGCTACCTGCAATGAATAATATATTATTGAGAAATAAACATTTGCTATGTTAGGTCACTGAGATTGGTTGAGATGATAATATTGCTGAATCATAACAAGCATAAATTGACTGGTCAGGAATTCAGAGTAATGATAAGTTAAATTCCATGTTTTTCTGACCATTTTCTGGCCATAAATTAGTGTTAATGAGTAGCATCTTACCTAAGTAATAATTTAAGCACTGTTTGAATAACTCCTTTTCAGAGGGTTGAGCAAATGTGTGTTGTGCAAATATATTCTGCAACTGGGCCTCAACTAGGGGTGAGGCATTACCCAATTTATCTTGTGGGAAATATTTACAGAACACATGGCCGTGTTCTGTTGGTAGGAGGGAAAGAGTAGTCTATCAGAATAGAATGAATAGAAAAAAAAACTCTCAGTACTTTTTTATGTGTTAGTTGGAGCAATGATACAAAAATATACCATAAGAAGTAAGCACTAATAAGAACCTGCTAAATAAGAATTTAGTTTGCATTTATCAGATACACCTTCTCAGAAAAGGTGAGACTTCACTTTGTCTTTGAAAGAGACAAGTCAGGATTTTTGAGAAAATGCAGGAAGAATGGCAAACAAACAGAAAAATATTCAAAGATAAGTGAGAGTCATTGCAAGGAACTGTAAATAGAACATTTTGGCTGGCGTGTGTGATTACTACAGAGGAACAGAAAGATCAATTAATTGCCTAAATGAAATTTTGAGGCCAAAACTGGGAAATATTAGCAGTTAGAACTTTGTTTAGAAATATATAGAGATGTAAAAGATTTTAAAGCAAAGAATTATACATATATTCGTCTGAATTCTTAGTTACAGACTGCAAGAGATTTCTGCTTTGTTTTCCTGAGAAGGTGATTATAAAAAATATATTGTGTAGCTCAGAAAATTGTTTAGGGGCTAAATGATGAACCTCTGAGTCGGCCTCCAGGAACAAACCAGAATCTTGCTGCAGAATAGGTCTATGGGGAAACTACTAGTAGAAAAGTTGTAGCATGGTTACATTTTTTGGATCAAGATGTCAACCTAATTGCTACCATTGTTTTTCATACCTATGTGCCAGTTCTATCGTAGGAAAGCTCCTGTGTAGTCACTGATGCTTCTAAGCCCAAGTGTCTCCAGTAGTCTCTTAACAGAAATATGCCTGATATCTGAGTCCTACTTCTCTTACTTACAAATCAAAATTTCATACCAGTAACTAATTGGTGGATTCTGAGTCACAGGCCTGTGCTCTAGCTGCAGAGGATAATGGAAAAGCAATGTTCAGGCTTAAGGAAACTGCTACTGAGATTTACAAAAATCCTCAAACATAAGCAATATGTTCAAAATATTTATGTTCAAGGATAAACTTTATAGGGATCCCCTACATATGTTCATAGCTGTACTCTATTAAAGCTAATCTTATGGAGGTTAATGAATAATAAAGGGGAAAAAAAAGACAAAAGATGCATATTAGTTAAGAGACTATGGTAATATTTTCCTCACCACTCACCCAAAGCAACATGATCCTAAAAATATAGCCTGAGAGAATAAATAGAGGATGCTAAATAAAGGCACATTTAAAACTTTTATCAATAATAGAGATACTGATCGGACTATTGGATGGGACTAGGAGGAAGGAATACAGTATCCATATTCCTAAAAGGTTGACCCTATATATATAAAGGATGATTGTACAATAAAAGCTAATTAAGAATTCAGAAGGAGGAGCTAATTTAGAAGAAAAGGTGGTGATTTGTGTTTCAGATATGTGGAGCTCAAAATGAAATAGCATATGGCAATTATAAGATGAGTAAACTCAAGAAGACTGTAAAAAGATCTAGTTTGAAGAAGCCAAAAAATAAGGTGCTATTTAGTTTTAGCTGGACAAATGAAGGTCTAAATTTATTTGGGTTATGGAAGTTCATGACAGTGTTATGTTGGTATACTGTTCTCTAATTCCATTGTGGAAAAAAAAAAACAGAAAAAAAAACAGTTCTGTCAGCAGAATGTAAGGGCTACAGGCATCAGACTGGACTATCCCAGTAGAATGCAGAATATCTGCTGAAGATCTCTGAAATATGAAATAATTCTACCAGTCTGATTTGATTTAGAAGTGGTAAAAGTTGAATCCAGGGGATGACAGACACTGGCCTAAGTGAGATTTTAAAAGCATCTGTCATATTATAGTTCCATAATTCATCTAAAAGATTACAAAATTTACATAAAGTTTCATGGTTACTTTAAGAAAGCCACTTCCTTTTATGCAGAAGAAACTCTCAGGATTGTATGTAAAACTCAACTTCAAACTGCAAACTACTTCTTAGTAGAAAATGATCTAAGTATTCTCCAGGAGTAGAAAAGAAAACTCTAAGCTTCCTATTATTTTACATGTAAGTTCTGGCAAATATAATTAGTTTCGGAATCATAATGAGCCTGAAACAACAGCAAAAGAAACTACTTTTTCATTGACTATTAGAGAAGTGACCCCTTAAGTCATATTGTCCTCAGTTTAAATGTACTAGTAACCTGTTTAATTAAATAAGATGCAATTTTTGTAGTCATTTATCCTTGGTTAGCCAAGAACAGAGAAACAGAGAAGAAAAAATATATTCTTTAAAACAGCTGTTCCCTTGTAATTTGGGGATATTTATGTCACTAATTCTAGGGAGTACATAGATGTAAACCATTAATAGTTGATTTAAAGATCTGTCATTGCAAAAACTAGGGCAGTGATATATTGTATTAAAAGCAAAAAAAAAAAAAAAGACTAGATGCTTTGTGTTTCTGAAAAGAAAATAACTAATTATGTATATGAAGGCTTCTGAGATAAAATTCTCAAAGAAACATATGGGTTTAAAGAAGAGCTAGCTGATGGAGAACTCTTCTCACAAACCTAAGCTGAATAAATAAGCTCAGTAAAAGACCCATAGGAATAGAAAGCTTAATTTGTGGAGCTAATGGGTAAGCCCTAAATTGGTCAGGTTAGCTTAATTGAAATGGTGACCATGAAAGCTTTCTGCTTGTTTTAACAGACTCCGAGTGTTAACAGAATGGGATTTGCAAAGTATAAACTTTAACAGGGGGTTTGTAAAGTCACTGGAAGTTAATAATTAATTGTGCTGTACTCTCTCTAGAATTAGTAAACATAGTCAAAAATAGATTTGGGACAAGAAAAGTAGGAAGAAAGGGTTGGTTTCAATTAAAGAACAAACTGGTTTTAAAATAATAAATTCAGGTACACAGTAACTCAACACTGGTTTTTGCAAAATACCTAAGCATTTGACTAAATATTATTCATTTGCCATGTTTTCTAACCTGGTAATCTTCTAGTAGTAAAGTCAGAGCTCAGGACAGCATCATTTCTCCTATTGATCAGTAAGAATCCTTTTCATTGGCAACAACATCATAGAGTTATTCTCTTTGCTGAGACCAGGGTCAAATGTTTATTGAGCCCAAACTAGATTCAGGGAAAACTATCAGGAAGGTACACAGAGGTAATTCCACTGAGATGCATAGGAGGAATTATCCTTCAAAACATGACCATATTGCTTTTGCAATGTTGACCATACTGCTTTCACAGTATAGTGACTATATTACAGTATAGTATAGCAGTGCAGATTACTGTATGGCTTTTCATAAATTCCATGTCATGAGATTTCTGCACCTAGGCATACCTCTTTCAGCATCTGGGGAGAATCACATACCAAGACTGAGATTTTAGTTTTGCTGATGGTTCCTTTTTCAAATATTTGGACCACTTTTGTTGGGGTTCTGATTTATGCACAGGTGTTTTCATTTCCCAGTTGATGTCAGTGACCCTTGGAATCTCTTTTTAATTAGTCTGAATATTTGGCTTCTGTGGTAGACAGAATGATGCCACATACCACCTCCTCTCTCCTTCAATCCTACCCTCATTTCTAAAATGTCCGCATCCTAATCACTGGAAGCTGTGAATATGTAGCCTTGAATAGTAAAAAGGGATTTTGCAGAACTGAATAAAGACTTTGAGATAGGGAAGTTATCCTGGATTATCAGAAAGGCCCAATATATGAATTCATATGTTCCCTTCTAAGAGGGTGGCAAGAAGGTAATAGTCATAAAAAGGAGATGTGAAGATGGAAATAGACGTTGGAGTGATGGCTTTGAAGTCGGAGGAAGAGGACATGAACTAAAATAAGGAGAGCCTCTAGAACCTGGGAAAGGCAAATAAATGTGTCCTTCCCTCTAGTCTCCTGGAAGTACACAATCCCGCGGATAATTTTAGATTTAGGACCTTCCAAAAAGTAAGAGAAAAAAATTTAAGCCACCAAATTTTTACAACAGCAATGCGAAAGTAATATAGCCTCTAACAGCAGATGTACGAATTGCAAAGACCTAAATCTTTATTTAGATTTTTGAGATAAATGTTATGTATAATGAGATGACAGATATTAAGTGTATAATTTGATGATTTTTTACAATTTTGGACTCGTGTAATCACCATGCAAATTAAGATATGGATTATTTCCATTTCCTGAGATGTTACATCTTGTCCTTTCCAATCACAAATAAGTGCCAACCCTCCACTGCCTCCCAGGCAGCTATTGTCTGTACTTCTTGATATCTGCCAACTTAGATTAACTCTGACAATTCTCAGATTTTACACAGATGGAATCAGATAGGATATACTGATTTATGTCTGATTTTTCATTCAATATAGTTGTAAGATTTCTTGCACTCTTCTGAATATTAATATTCCATTTTATCCTTTCTATTGACTTTTTAACTATCCTTCTATGCTTTTAGTTGTTTCTCTAGAAGTACAGTATGTATCTAGGCCTACTTATTTATTTATTTATTTATATCTTCATTTATTTTATTTTTTTAAAAATGTTTTATTTATTTATTTGACAGAGAGAGAGAGAGATTACAAGCAGACAGAGAGTCAGGCAGAGAGAGAAAAGGAAGCAGTCTTCCCGCTGAGCAGAGGGCCCGAAACAGGGCTTGATCCCACGACCCTGGGATCATGACCTGAGATGAAGGCAGAGGCTTTAACCCACTGAGCTACCCAGGCGGCCCTCTTCATTTATTTTAAATAAATGTATGATACCATATCAATAATGTAAGATATTTAGGAGCATAATTCCATTTATGTTTCTTAATTTTCATATTGCTATCATATAGTTTACATCTGTAATTTATAAATCTAAACAATGCATAACTAGCATTTCAGATTTAAACTTTTTAAGAGACAGTATCTTAAAGTTATTCTAATATTTCTTATAATTTGAGACAAATTTTTTACCTTTTATGTACTAATGTATTATGCCTTTGTTTTTGAATGACAATTTCAATGTGACAGTTTAAGATATTTCTTCAGTACTTTACAAAATTTTTCAGTAGCTTAAAAATGTTAATTTTTTTGTCCTCTGGCCTCTATTATTTTTATGAGTAGTCATCCATCAATATTACTGTTCTCCTAAATACAATGCCACTTTTTTCTGGTTGTTTTCCATGTTTTTTCTTTTTTCCCTTTATCATTATATAGTTTTAGTAGTTTGACTCTGATAAGTTCTCAGTATTGTTTCCTTTACATTTATTTTAATTGGAGGCTCCCAAACTACCTCAATCTGTGAGTTGATATCTTTCATCAGATTTGGAAAATTTTCCACCAGTATCTGGCTTCTACCCTATTGTCTCATTTTCCCGCTAATATTTCAACCATACTTTTGTTAGAATATGAGATTGTGCCACAAACCTGAGAACCTGTTTGCTTTGTACTGGTAATTATTTCCTCTCTTTGATGTGGTTTGAGAATTTCTATTGACTTGTATCAAATTCACTCATCTTTTCTTCTGCAGTGTTCAGTCTTCTGTTAAACTACCGAATCAATTACTCGCTTTTGATACTATGTATTTCATGTATGGGGATTCTTTTCAGTTTTCACTTTGCTGAAATTCTCTATGTGCTTGCACGTTTTGTTGTCTTTTAATGTTTGTGTATTTTTTTTTTTTTAATC
Source organism: Mustela putorius furo (assembly GCF_011764305.1). Taxonomy (NCBI): domain Eukaryota; kingdom Metazoa; phylum Chordata; class Mammalia; order Carnivora; family Mustelidae; genus Mustela; species Mustela putorius. The sequence goes on from NW_025421987.1 coordinate 29,508,527, forward strand.
TTGAGAAGCTTTATATCTCCTGGTACATGATGTTGTTGCTAATCCTGATTGCTTGCTACTATAAGCTCACATTTTTCAAATCAATTGAAGAATAAGAAAAAAAAGAAAAAGAAAAAAGAAAAAAAAAGGTGTCTTCCCGAACAGAGAAAGGGCCCCGGATCAAAGAACATTACAAATGTACCTCTGTCTCCAAAACTGGTGCATCCAGCAGTGAAATTTTTCTAACACATGAAAAATTGTATCCTGTTATGCTTTAGTTATGGCTGAAGCTTTAAAATCAAAGTTGTCAGCTTTCCATGTTTTTGTAATTCTGTGCATGTGAACATAATCTCATCTCCCCTCTTTCTAAAGAAGTTAGAGTTTAACAGTAGTCTGTTTATAAGTAGAGTTCTCTCTTTCTCTCACTTGTTGAAGATTAATTTTTCATAAAGGTCCATTATTACTGCAAACTATAGACATATCTATTGAAACAGATAAATCAGCAAATGGGAGAAAATACAGAAAACACTTCTAGTAACTTACATTCAATATCAATGAGTGAATATGAGTAGCTAGTGATATAAATAGTCTTGTACTGTGGCACATCCTGTTAATGACATACCAAATGTCCATTTCCCTCTTTTCCTTGTTAAAAGGACTGCAGTTTAATAATGAGTAGAAACATGTCCAGGTTACACTTCCTATTTTTTAGATTCCCTCATAGCCAGAGTTACTTACTGGATATACGTTTGGCCCATTAGGTTTATTTATATCTCTGTACTTTTTAAATTTATATGTGTTGAGGATTTCTACTCTTCACCTTTTTTATTTTCCTAATTTTGTCACCACCCTTCTTCCTATAGTTAATCAAAAAGGAAAATATATTTGCTACAGTTGAGGTAGGCACCTTGAGCCCATAGCTGAAGAGATGAGAAAATCACAGTCATCTCTGCCTATATAATCTTGAAGTGATTACTCTAGGAAATCTTTACTTCTACTTTTTTGTTTAATAAGAAAAATAAACTTTTTATTACTAGGAGTTGAATACTCATCTTAAGTAATATATTTATCTGAAGATACTTAAAATCTTGTAACAGAACTAAATTCACAGAAGACTAATAACACAGTGATAGGTCATGTTAAGTTTAAATGGAAAAGTACTAATATTAATTGGTACAGAGATTAATAAAGTTCAAGTCATGGGGGAAAAACTCATATAGAAGTAAAACTACAGCCAAGCATTGAAGTTAAAAGAAAAAAGAAAAATAAAACATGTAAGTGGGAAGAAAAAAAGATAGTGGTAAGTACCAGACAAAGAAAAAGCATGAGAAAGTATATGGGAAATGGTATTTATCATTTGACATTATGTTTTTATGACACAGCCCTGTAATGTTTCCTGCTGAATATTTATTTTTCCTTACTATTTGAGTGCAGGCAATATGTTATATTCATCTATGTCTTCTGGGTTCTGGTAATGTGCCTGAAACATAGATAGTAATCAATTTTTGTTGAAGAAATTAATGAATTTATGTATTTAGAGCAATGCAAAGAGAGGAAAATGGAGAAGTAACTTGTCATATAATTGTAGAAACCTTTCACTTTCAGTGATTATCATCTAAAAGCAAGATTTTTTTTTTTTTTTGACCTAGAACTTGAAAAATACTGGAGTTGTATTTTAGGAAAATAAATTACCACTGGTTTAATAATACATCATATAGAAGGAAATGGATCTCCAGTTAGGAAATACATGTAACATACCAAGAATGAGAGTAATATGCCCTGAGTTATTAGAATTAAATAAAAATATAAACAAGAAAGCACATAGACAATAATGAAGGACCAATGTACAACATGGTGACTACAGCTAACACTGATGTTTAAATATAGAAAAGTTATTGAGAATAAAGCCTAAGAGTTCTCGTCACAAGGAGAATTTATTTTTACCTTTCTTTTTTCTCTTCTTTCTTTCCTTTTTACTGTAACTATACAAGAAGACAGTGGTTAGCCGAACCTGTTGTGGCCATGATTTCATAATATCTGTAAATCAAATCCTTCATACTGTAGACTTAAAAAATATGTAGAGATGAATGATGCATATCGATTACTTATCAATAAAACTGGAAAAATAAAACTGACAATTAAAACTAAAAAGTGGTATCAGCAGGACAGCAAGTATATATATGGAAAGGAATAAAAGATTTTTCTTTAAAAAAAGGTTTTTGGGTTTTTGTTTTGTTTTGTTTTGAAATTAGGGAACCCAGGTGAATAATAACATCCTTTGCAGAAGACATAAGTTTGGTTTCAAGCTGAAAGATGTTTGACTTGTATATGCTGAGTTTGAGGGGTTAGAAGCAGGGATGTTCGGACAGAAGTGATTAGGAGTGTAGAGATGTAGAAGTGAGACTTTAAGAAAGGAAAATTTAGTGGCATGGTTTTTAGACAAAAATGTTTAAGCTACTAATGAGTTATCAGAAAAGAACTAATCAAAAACAGCTTTGTGGTCTCATTCTGCAGTAGATGAAGTACAGCCTCTCATGAGATATTACTGAAGGAGAGTCTCTGATAGTGACTAAGAAGGAACTGACAGATGTCTAAAGGGAATCAAAATTGAAGAGCTTCTGGGGAGGAGGAAGAGTCTGTGATTAAGATAACAAATGCCTTAGAAAAATAGAAGGAAATTAGATGGTATTCAGTAATAATAAAGGAAATTCAATAATAAAAGATAATTTTGTGTGATTGAAGAAAGAAATTTCAGTAATGGTATGAGAGAAGAATTTAGATTTCATTGTGTAAAGAATGAGTGGTTCATGAGGAAATGGAAGCAGTGCACATGGGTTATTCTTTGGTGACCGGAGTGGTCAAAAAAAGAATGATTTGAGATAGTACTTTAAAGGCATATTTTTGTTAAGAATGGTGAAAGGATTGAAAATTTACTCTTTCTGCAAGCAAATAATGTCAACTTTTCATAGTTTCATAGATGCTGGCAGAAGGCATAGACTTCTGGGTCAGAGACAAAAATATTACTCACAGCAGTGGCGGTATCAGCAGAGTATCATGCGCGAGTGTCCTGAGCTACAGTCCCCATAGACAGCCAGGTGAGGTGCCAGGTGAGATGCCCACACATGGAGTGGGTTTAAAATATAGGAAAAGAACCCAGAGTTTAGGGAACCTATTTATAATAGTCCATAAGCTTGTTTGACCTTTGTCATGAAAGAGACATTACCGTTATTACACTGCATAGTAAAGAAAATTTCTCTTTGCTCCAGAGGGAGACATTATCTCTTTCTTCCAAAAAGCTATTTGCTATACAAACATCCTTGAAAATATAGGCCAGAACAAAGTCAATCAATGCCTTGGCTTGCAAGACATGAGGAAATGTGAGTGAGATGTCCATGGAGAATGGCCTCCCTATAATTAGATAGGAAAACAAAACTAAAGTTGTATGTGAAAAACTTTAGAATGTTTGTTAGCAGAAAGACAAAATCTCTGGTGAAAATATTTATTAATAATACAGGAGAGAGAAAGAACAAAATACTTGTGGAAATGCATTGCAGTATAGTCAAACAAAAAGATAGTAAAGTGGCATTACACTGGGAAGAAGAGAGATTTTGCAGTCATGTCAATATTTATAAAAAAAAATAGGAACTGGAGTGGTTTTCTGTGAATAGATGTGGAAAAATATAAAGGTTTCAATGAGAATATATGACAACTCCAAATTATTTGAAGAACCAAGGGACAAACAAAATATTAGAGTAGTGGGCATGATGTGAACTCAACTGCAGGAAATTATTATGTTGTTGAATTCAAGATTTTATTCATTTATTTGACAAAGTGAGAGACAGAGAGAGAGCACAAGTAGGAGAAGGAAGAGGCAGAGGGAGAAACAGGCTCCCAGCTGTGGCACTTGATCCCAGGACCCGTGCCTAAAGCTTAACTGAGTAAGCCACCGAGGCACCACATTGTTGTTGAATTTAAACATAACAATGCATCTCAGTTTTTTTAGTCTCACACAGGTTTCTTTCTTTTTTTTTTTTTTTAAAGATTTTATTTATTTATTTGACAGAGATCACAAGTAGGCATAGAGGCAGGCAGAGAGAGGAGGGAGCAGGCTCCCTGCTGCGGGGCTCAATCCCTGGACCCTGGGATCATGACCTGAGCTGAAAGCAGAGGCTTTAACCCACTGAGCCACCCAGGCACCCCCTCACACAGGTTTCTAAGTAAACATAGGTTTTATCAGTAGTTCCAATATTAACTTGAAATGGAAAGCTATATGAGTAAATGTGCTCAGCTACTGAATTGCACACACACAAAATAGAAGATACTTGTTCATGAATAATACAATTCAAACTCAGGTACATCTCAAAACAGAATTTTACCATTAACATCTTTATATGTTGACAATCATATATGTTTAGGTTTATTTACAGGATTATAGGTAAAATTAGTTGGAGTCAAGCTGCCCCACCCTGGGCACTAGCCCAGTAGGTAGATAGCTGTGTGGTTGCTGGAACTGAAGCATCTTTAATTCATATATTACTTATCCTTTTATTTACAAATTAAAGCAAAGGGGAATAATTTGGAAACTGCTTAATCATGTTATGTATAAACCTAAGGGCAGATTTACCAAGCAGTGATGTTAAACTTCCCAACTAATTGTTGACATATTCAATTACGAGGTGAGCTTTAACGATCCTGTTCTCTCTAGAGTGTAAGTTAAAGATCGTTAACATCCCATTTCCGTTTGTTCTTGGCATCTTAACCAGTCAGTGGATCCACAGATTATGGTGGTAGGAACCTAGAAAAGCCAATAAAGCTTCTTCTAGACAATAGCTCCTAAATCCCTTTTGTCCATGTATCCTCTGTGTGGGCTTCCAGCTTACCAATTTAGAGGCAGTGTTCTCAGATGCCAGACCCTATCTCCCTGCCCTAAATCTTCTGTCATAGTGTTAAGACTCCAGGTTTTGTTATCAACACTTTCTCTGACCCACACCTCTTCCATTCTGATGATTTCTTCCATTTTTCTACAATTCAGGATCTCTCAGAGTTTCCAGTGAGTGTTCCATGATAACTTCTCTGCTGATTGTTTGTTGTATCCCCAATTATTTTCCTCTGTATTACAAAGGTTTAGATCCATATTCTAAAATCTCTAAACTTTTGAAATCCTAGAGTAAGGGATCATGCATGTCTTGTGTATTTATGACAAAATATTGCAGCCCAGTTTTCGAAAGTTTTAATTTATTCAATAATTCTTTGAAGGCTCTGTGGCTTTTGCTACAATTTCTCAAAAACACATTTTCTCTTTGCAGCATACCCATCATATTCTATACATTTCAATCTTCATATGTTTCCTTGTTTGGTGCTATGTGTATTTCTGTATTTCTGTGAAGAATTTTATCTGAATCAATCAATCTCTCCTTTCTCTCTCTACCCAGCCTCTTTGCTGTTCTGAAGGTCTACAATTCAGCTGCCAGCTGCCAGCATCCGTGTCACCTATTGAAGGTTCTACATTCCCTTCCCTATTGTTTCTTCAATTCTTTCTTATTTGTTATCTTTCTGGCTGAATTTGCTCAGGATGATAATAATTATGAATTCTCCCTTGAAATATATTCTGAAATTGGAGGAAAATGCCTAGCTGTTAGCAAGTAAAAACCTCTTAAATAATCCACTCTGTCTTTGTGTTGCTCATTTGTTTTGTAACTTGATTTAGACTCTCCAGCAACCATACACAATGTACTTCAAAGCTATTGGACAATCTCTCTATAGATTTACAAAACACGTGCTTTGGCCCAGGGGTGATATTATTGGGGGAAAAAAAAAAAAGTTAAGCAGCCAATACAACAGAGGAACTGGCCAATCCATATAAAGTGCAGCTAAACCCAAGAGCAGAGGCCCGCAGGCTACCTGCTATGACACTTTCAGTTGTAGTTTTGCTGGCAGTGAGGAACCAAGGACCTCAATGTCTAGATGAGGGACTGGCTGTTTCCAGAAATGATTCTTTTAAACCTGATTGGAACCATTTTGATAGTATAACTGTTAAGTCCATGCCAAAGAATTCTTGCTTTTGTTTTTTTTTTTTTTTTCCTGGCTAAATCTTAATCCCACCATTTAACTGCTTGCTGCTTATTACTTCCCAGTAAAAAAAATCCCAGACATCTTGTTACTATTCTCTAAACTGCCCTAAGGGCAAAAACTCACCTGGATCTTGCGTTAATATTTAAAATATAGAAGTCACACCCACCACCCTCTAAATTGGAATCCTAGGGGAGGGGCCTGGGTAGTTAAAGCTTTCAAAATCCCTGCAGGTGGCAATTATCCTTATAAAGCTTATGAAATGGTGGCTTACTTGAGGTGATCCTTTCAACTTCATAATTTGGGCAGTACAAACTTTATAAAGTCTATTTTCAGAAGAAAAACTGAAGCATATGAAGGTTTCATAACTTAATATTAGGAACCAAGGCTTCTGTTTCTAATTTAATAGTCTTAGGATGATTAGATTGGATTATTTAGCTGCACTAAGAAGTTCTTTAAAATGGTAGCATTTCTCTTCAAATTTTGTATGCTATTTTTTTCTTTTTTCTTTGTATACTATTTTTTTCTCTATGTCATTTTTTGTTTCAGAAGATTACCTATTGAAATACCGCTTAGTATTATTTCTATTTGCTTCTTAAAATCAAATAAAATATTAGCCTCATTAGCAAAATAATAGGAGCAAAATTTTTATCATAAAATATTATCCTAACAATAAAAGTTTCTTTTGTAAGTGGCAATTAATACAAAATAGAGAGAATCTTTGTTCCCTAAAATGCACATGAAAGTCAAAGTAAAATGGAAATAATTTTGGAAAATAATAGCTATTCAACCATCCTGTTTGCATACTGTTTCTCCTAACAAAGTACTCGTTTTATTGGTTTGCCTTTTGGAAATAATTGTGAAGAAATTTCTACCTCTTTGTAAAGGATTTCTTTTTCTTTCTTTTCCCTTTGATATTAAAATATAGTTTCTTATCAATAGAAAGCTGGTGTGTGTTAAATGTATACAAAGGATGAAAAACATTAATTGACAAAGAATGAATGAATGAAACTAGGCAAAATAATATGTGGGATATATACAAAATAATATGTATTCACTGAAAAACCTGAAGGTGGCCTAAAGAATTCAATCCAAGTGGCTCTGCCAGCTAATAAATAAATAAATAAATAAATAAATAAATAAATAATAAAGATTGCCAGGGCCATCAATAATTGATCAAAAGACAGGAATTACACTAAATTGAGGTGAGCTTCCTGATGGAAAATGTCCCTGTTTTGGGATTGACTAGACATTCCATGTAGAACTGGATATATTTATGTGATTGTCAAGTCTAAATTCCAGGAAATTAGGAGTCCATCATTAGGGTCATGGATCATTTTGTTTCAATAAGGAAATTTGAAATTTTAAAATTAGGCCAAATAATAAGGTTGTTCCTGAGGATATAATTTTTGGCTCTGACATAAAAAATGTTTGAGTGACTAAACAGAAATTTGCTGAATGTTTTAAAGACTGTTGGGAGATATATGTAATACTAGAATGATTGAAAATTTTTACTTATTTGTTTTTTGTGGATATTCAATACAGTTTTCCTCAAAATGAACCACATGTTGGAATTATTGTAGTGCTTATCATAAAGCCATATTCCTGAGTTTCTTTGAAAATGGTTAACTGACAAGTATGTCTATATTTATTGATAAGCATTCCAGATACTTATGCACAGTGAGGTTTTAGCACACTGCTCTAACCTCATTGAATCAGGTGCTTTCCTATAGAAGCATGTTCTAAAAATTTATAAACAGATCTCAGTGATTCTATAAATAAGCAACTTTATCATATGATGTGATGAGTACTGAAATAATTCCTCCCCCAAAAGACAGGACTGCTATAAAACTTGAAATTTCATTTTGTAAGATTTATTTCTTTTTAAGATTTTATTTATTAATTTGTTAGCATGATCAAAAGTAGGCAGAAAGGCAGGCAGAGAGTGAGGGGGAAGCAGGCTCCCCACTGAACAGAGAGCCCGATGCGGCGCTTGAGGCAGGGCTTGATTCCATGACCCTGAGATCATGACCTGAGCTGAAGGCAGAGGCCTAACCCACTGAGCCACCGAGCCACCACTGAGCCCCAATTTATCTCTTCAGATTAAACAAAACCATCTTTATACATCCTTTCCACTAAGCCTTCTATTAAGGGTAAGTCAATATCAATAATTTTGATAAAAATAATTTCAGTCTTTTTGCTGATATCTTTCATCAATTCTTTTTTTCCCCCACAGGCACCACAGGACAAAGCATCAAGAGAATGAATGCTGTGATGGTTAAGACAGAATTACACATTTCCACCAATATTACACTTGTGTTTTGTCTTCTATTTAATCAGTCATGTGTACATGTATGATCGTACCTAGTGACTAATAAATTCTTGAAGCGCAGGACTGCTTTATTGATCTTTATATCTCCAGGGCTTGCTATACTGCTTGACACATGATAATTTATCATCTGAGTAATAATATTGTTATAAAAGAATTAAGGCAAAGGCATGAGTTATTTTGGGGGAAGCCTGAACTACAGGGAGACTAAGGTATTCTATCTCAAAGGAGAAAGAAATCCAAGGTAGGATGAAAATAGCAGAGGACAGAATGCATTTTTTTTTTAAATTCTGCTAGAAGTCAGTACTTCATAAAATGTGTTTTTGCCTCTGGACCTCATTATTTTAAGTAAATACATAATATGTGTGTGAGTATGTGTGTGTGTGTGTGTGTGTGTTATTGATACCTGCATGATTTTCCTCTATTTTAAACTTAGTGATTGCTTCAGCAGTGATAGCTTTTAAAACATGCATGTATTTCATTTTTTTAAACAAATTATGCATTTATGTATAAGCCATTCACAATTTATTATTGTTTGCAAAACACTAAGGTAAATCTAGAGAATTTGGAACTAAATAGGTTACTTTTAGAAGGTCACACAGTATCTTTGGTTAAAAATTGAGTAGGAAGCATTAAATGGGTTTGTGGTCTAATATCAATTATTACTTACAAGACTCTATATTGTGAAAAATTTTTGGCCATGACTATACTAGTTGCCTAACTGAACTCACAGGCTGATTATTAAGTGGGAAAGAAGCATTGTGCATTAAAACATTTTGTAGAAATTGAAACATATATACGTGTGTGTATGTGTGTGTGTGATAATTAGTGTCAAATATTAAAATTACATTCATAGGCTTCCTTTGGGCTCTTAAGAAAAGTCCTTAAGCAGCATCAGGATCTGACATTCAGGTTTTTTATCCACCTATTTTCTAGGTTCTGTCTTCTGAGCAGTCATACTAGTGGCCAGAACAAGTGACATAAGATCCAAACAATAAAAAGATCAGACATTGGACTTTAAGGTTTGTTAAGCATAACCTTTTACAGTTACTTGCAATTGGCCTTGTCCCAATCTTGTTTTTAAACCTCTGAAAAAATGCTGATTACTCTTTTGATTAAGTTCAAATCATTTAATTTATAAATAGGAGGGAGAGAACAAGATCTGAATGCTTTGGAATTTAAATGTTTTTATAAAATCCTGAAAGTCTAATTCTGATCACTTAAACATATCCTTTCTCTGCTTTGTTTGATATAGTAAGATTGACTGCTATTACTAAAATTTTTACACATTTATTAATCATTGTGTTAGGCTGAAAAATAACCTTCCCAAAGGACAATAGGAGGCCTATGTGCTAGTTCTCAGAATCTGTGAATGTTACATTGCAAAGGGTCTTTGCAGAATGGTTAATTTAAAATCTCGAGATGGAAAGATTATGCTTGATTATCTAGGTAGAGCCAATATAATCACAAGGTCCCTATAAGAAAGAGGTAGGCGGCACCTGCGTGGATCAGTGGGTTAAGCCTCTGCCTTGGGCTCAGGTCATGATCTCGGGATCCTGGGATCAAGCCCCGCATTGCATTGGCTCTCTGCTCAGCAGGGAGCCTGCTTCCCTGTCTCTCTCTGCCTGTCTCTCTACCTACTTGTGATCTCTTGCTCTGTGTCAAATAAATAAATTTAAAAAAAAGAAAGAAAGAAAAAAGTAGGAACATCAGGGTTAGAGGGGGAGATCTGTGACATTTTAAGACCAGTTTTTATAGATTCCTATGTAACTGATATCCTATAGTATTTGTTTTTCTATGTCTGACTCATTTCACTTAGCGTAATGTCCTCAAGTTCCATTAATGTTGCAAATAGCTGGATTCTCTTATTTCTCATGGCTAATAATATTCCATAGTGTGTGTGTGTGTCTGTGTATATGGGAATATATATGCACATATAAACAGACTACTATATATATATATATATATGTATATATATATAAAATAATCCTACAATGAACACAGGTGTGCAGATATGGAGATCTTGATTTCAGTTCTTCTAGATATATACCCAGGATTAGGACTGCTGCTAATGGTATAGGGTAATCTTATTGCAATATATAAATGTAGCAAACCAGAATATTGTAAACCTTAAGCCTACACAATATTATCTCAAAAAGAAAAAACAAAGATTGGAATGACTCAGTTGCTCACTGGGGGTCCATAAATCCAGGAATTTGAGCAGCCTCTAAAAGCTGAAAAGGTAAGAAAATGGATTCTCCCCTAGAGACTTCCAAAGGTTAACACCTTGATTTTAGGGCTTCTGACTCCCAGAACTATAAAATAATGAATTTGTGTTACTTTAAGCTACTGTATTTGTGATCGTGTGTTACAGCAACAATAGAAAACTAATACAGTCATCAAATACAGCCATAACTTAATTTCCATTGAAGAAGAAAAATATAAGTAAGGAATGGTTAAGAGTATGTCTATGGAATCGGAATGCCTGTATTTAAATCCCCTTTCTACCACTTATTGGATGTGTTACTTTGGCAAGAGTTTGTTTGCACAGGAGGAACAATAATAGAACCTATTTTATAAGATTATTTTTAGATTAAATGAACTAATACATTTAAAGCTATTGTGTGACTTACACTAAATTTTCATAAGCTCCAAATAATCATTAATCATTTTATTTTTGTCATTATTGAAGTTATGGTTATCAATGACTTATTCTTTAAATAAAAATCCTTGTATTTTTGCTCCAGAGTGGCTATTTAATAGAGAGGTATTGAAATGTATTTTATCAAATCTCTGCTTTTGGGATCTTACAGTCATGAGAGAAAGGTAGAAATTACTGCAGTACAGGATAGAAAATGGTAAATGTCATAGAGATGTCTCTTCTCATCACTTTGCTTCTGAATCTAACAAGTTGGTAGGTGGTATATTGTGTATCTGCCATTGACTATGGAAGTATCTCAAATATAGTGAATTTTTGTCCCAATTATATAAGTAAAATTCCTTTTAGTTAGAAAAATAAATAAGTTATTTTGAGGGAAATAAAAGGCATTTGATTCTAGTATGTGTTGGATTGCTGTCCATAAATTCTTCCCACTTAATGTTAAGTTACAGTCTTTAATTACCACATAGCTCATCCACCATCATACAAAATTTTCAGATACGGAGTCATTTCAGTTCTAGTGTTCAGTCAAAAACATAAACAAAACAATCAACAATATTAAAAATTATGTTTATACTGGGTGGCAAACTACCTCTTCTGGTGAAAGCTCTCATATTTTTTTTTTTTTAGAATTATAAAATTACAGTCCAGGACTGTAAATAAAGCATCAAACAAAAAAGAATAATGATAATCTGAATCTATGTAGCATTTTTCCTCTAAAATCAACCTTCACAATGTTATGATGGATTAAATGGGTACCATTCTCAGATGTCATCTATAAGAGAAGGAACATTCAAAGTTGTATGATCCATAGTAAAAAAACAAAAAGTAAAAGATAAACATCATTCCCATCTGAAAAGAAATTTAACAAGTGCTTTTAGCTGTTTTGTTTTGATTTGTTTTGGATGCAGTGTTGTATTTTTTTATGGACCAAAAAACAAACAAACAAACAAACAAAAAAAACTGGCTTCAAAATAAGACTCAATTTGTATATATATGCCTGAACAGCAATTATAGGTACCTTCATCTGGGCAAGATGTTAGACTACGGACATACCAGCCATTCTTATGTTGACCTCCGTTAGCTGGTAGTCTATAATTTAGGAGGTCACTTAAACAGCATATTACATGGATTAGGTTGGCTTGCTTTATCTCTCTGGAGACACTGCCTGAAAAAAATCTGTGGTTAAAAACCATGGTTTTGTTTGAAGTCAATAGAAAAGCATGAATCAGAAATAACAAAATGAGCCAAAATATTAAGATCACCATATAAAAGGGAAAAACTCAAGGGTATTCTAGATATTTGAACTTGTGTTTTTGGCTATGTAAAGTTCAAAGTTTGCATAAACTTGTATACTTATCTCCTCTACAAGTACTCTCAAATTATAAAATGAACGTTTGTTGTTGCATCTATTTAAAAGATAAATTACATCATTACAATGCATAATCTTTGATGGTATTTGATATTTGTTAAATATCATTTGAATAATTCAGACAAAAATATTTTAAAAAGTCAATATTAACAATAAAATGTTATATTTTCATAAGAGGACAATTTGTGACCAAGTTACCTATTTTTTTTTTTTTTTTTTTTTTTTTTAGATTTTTTATTTATTTATTTGACAGAGAGAAATCACAAGTAGATGGAGAGGCAGGCAGAGAGAGAGAGAGGGAAGCAGGCTCCCTGCTGAGCAGAGAGCCCGATGCGGGACTCGATCCCAGGACCCTGAGATCATGACCTGAGCCGACGGCAGCGGCTTAACCCACTGAGCCACCCAGGCGCCCCCAAGTTACCTATTTTAAGGAACATAATGCACTGTAAACTTCACTGAACTTCTAGATCTTGGTAATGATTTGTGAGACAACATTAAATTCATCCTTATATTCTACTGTTGTTTTTTTCAGGTAAGTGCTAGAGGCTAAAGGTCTGTGCTAAAAATTAAAAAATTCTTTTTGAGGAATCATAGGGTACAATGCTATATACAAAATTTAGGTTGAATATGATGTTTTTCCCAGACAGATGTATTTGGGGAGGGGATCTTGACAACTAAATGCCATACTTTGACAAACCATGGATAAAGCATTACCTTCTAACCCTACAGTGCTTTCAAGTGAAAATAATACAGATGTGTATTAGAATCTTGTAACATTGGTATTCTTTAGTTGAAAATCACAGAAACTGGCTATAACATCTAAAACAAAAGAAGTATTTAAAAAGGATGTTGGCATTAAGGAAGGCAGGGACTGCATGTAGCACTGGATCTTAAATGTAATGAATCATGAAACACTACATCAAAAACTAATGATGGACTGTATGGTGACTAACAACACAATAAAAATTAAAATAATAATAATAATAATATATTAAAAAATAAAAAGGATTTTGGGGGAGTGAAACATGGATTTTAATCTGGGCTTGAAACTGCACAAGAAATTCTGTATGGCGATGGCATTAGTTTTATAGAAGGCATGAAATCTGACAGCATTTTCTAGAATGAAATGAAATTGAATGTTTATATCCTTTTGTGGCATGCTCAGGTTTCTGAGTCTATTGACCTTGGTTGAATGAAGAGCTCAAATCTTGCTAAGGGCAGAACAGTGTACATAGTTAAGAGGCTCACCCTACTATACAGAAGAGAAAGACAAAATCTGAATGAGATTAGGAGAACACAATGGCTGCTAACAAACCATCTTTCTCCCCCAAATCCAACTGTGTACTACAGGTATATTCTCATATTCTGACAGCTTAAAAAATTTTATAGCTAAGAATTAGGAAACTCAAATATTTCTTTCCTTTTTTATTAAGGTCTCATTAATGCTGGTAGCAGGAAATGGACTACCTGGGGTGACAGTGGGGAATGGGTAAAAGGTGCATTTTTTAAAGAATAAATTTATCTGAAAACATACAATTGTAAATAGCTCTCTTTAGGCTGGATTGATAATTAATTCTGATTCTTTTTTATCAAGTAAGAAGCTGGAGATAAATCAAGCCTCCTATATTATACCCTAGACACCCACCATCCTCAGTTGTGATAGATGCAGGCTAAATTGTTTGAATTTTTACTTAAATGTAGTTTAATATAGAATTTAAATTATATAAAATAGAACAATAACTCTAATTGCATAATGCATTATCTTTGCAAATAAATAATATATAATTCACAGAATCTATAAATGATACCCATAGGACTTTAATAAATTTAATTGTGTTACTCCCACCTATCAGTAATTCTATAAACACTTAAAGTCTAAGTCTTCATGAGATGAAATTATTTTAAACTTTTCTTATGCTGACAAACACAGACCTTTTTATTCTCCATTTACAAAGTGACATCTGTTGTATTTCCATTTTACTTTTTCAAAATGAGGTTACTTTAGTATTTTATTTCTTATTTTGTCAAATAGCTTTGCCAAAGATGATGAAAATGCAGTCCCTGAAGACCAAATATTACAAAAATGTAGACATAATGCTTTACATATGGTAGTTATATAGTTAACATTTTATATTAAGTTATTTTAGACATCTATTTCCCTCTATATTTTTTAGCTCAACCAAAAACAAGGAAAGTTTAAGCAAAAACAAAACAAAACAAAAAATCGAGCCATTTTAGCAAGTAGAAAACTATTATTTTAAATGGCAGTAACAATTTAGTATTATTAATAACAGTTAGTCTTCCCATCTGATCATCTAAATACATATAGTCTGTAACTCTACTCAATAATGACAAAAACGCAAGTAAAACACTGATCAGAGATATGTTGCTATTATCATCTGATTACCTTAACATTATATACCTTCTCCCAACTGATACACAATGTCCATGCATACACACAGGTGCACAATGTACACATATACATGCGCAACATGCACTGGCGTGTGAGGGATGCTGTAGATTTTGATGTCAGACTCATCTAGGTTTAGAGCCAGCTCTATCATTTACTAAGTATACAACTTCAGCTAAGCTACTTCTCTAAATCTTGGTGTCTTTATCTGAAAAACAAAGAAAGGCACCATTCATGTTCTTAGTAAGGGTAAAGTGCTCATATTACAATTTACTATTGTTGGTACAGCACTTTTAGGAGAAATTGTAGTTGTGATATTAGTAAGTGTCCATGGTTTATCCTCTGTACTCAAAAGTTTATTTCTAATAATAATCAGATAGAAACATCTTGTTGAGAGATCATTCCTGGAACATAGCACATATAAGAAAAATAATTATAAAGCCTAGGATAAAGCATAACTTTGACAAATCTTGAGGCAATTTTGTCACTAGAACTACATACTTCTTTTTTCATTTTAATATTTTCTTACTTGCTAGTTATTACAGAAATCAGAATATGAGAAGAACTAAGCAGGACTACCGGTGACTACTGATGAATTTTAACAAATAGGGACAGATGAAACGAGGTCCAAAACATATTTTGTTATATTATTACAATAAACTATTTTCATTTATCTGTACATCCTTTATCAATGCAATTAATCCAGGTTCAAAAGTGAATTTTATTAATGTTTTAATCAATAGGATTCCAGAAAGATACAATGCTAATTAAGAAAGTATATAGTTTTACAAACTATAGAAATGATCCCTGAAAGTATAGTCTTGAAAGTATATAGTTTTAAACTATGACCTTGCTTCCAGTTTTTCTCCATTTCTTTACTAAAATGCCTATGTTTTAACTGCATGTCTGACATCACAAGAATCAACATTTAAATAACAGATGCCAGTTTCTTTTATGTCTGGTTTGAAGAATATTCCCTACAGAAAAGGAGACTTCTCTAAGCATATTTGAGCTAAAGATACAAACTGGTCTTAATTATTCAAGTCTAGGTTCCAGGCTACAGCAGTTTTAATTCAGAAATCTCATTTCTTTATTAAAAATGAAAAAAATAATCTTAAGCAAGAGTAGTTTAGGAGAAGAAACACAACTAAGAATTAGAAAGTCTGGCCTAGCCCTGAATCATCTTCAATCTATTTTGGTAACTGTGAGCAAATAAAACTTATCTGCTCTGTAAAATGAGAAAATTTGGTTAAATTATTTCTAAGCATCAATCCAGTGTTAATGATTCTGGAAGAAAAAATCTATCACCATGTGTTATCTTAATCTAATTAATGTTTTTCATAACATAAACACTGTACACACTTTACATGTACATTCATACTTATAGACACACACACGTTCTCAAATCTTTCTCTTTTCCTTAGCCAGATATTGAAACCTAATACTCCAATAGTCTCATTCTTATTAAGCAAAAGATAAATCTAAAAGGATTTGTCATCAGATCAGGAGGATTCTATGGCAGATTTATTTCCCTGGGGAAATATATATGCCAGTGATAGAATTTTAGGTCTGACTTTGCATGGGGATGAAATGTCTATTTGGTTTTTTTTTTTTTTTTTTTTTTTTTTTGCTAGTAAAAGAAAAATGGATGAGAGGCCATTTATCATCCTGTGGGATGAAAAGTGCTCAGCAAATGCTTAAGTAAAATTCCCCCTCCCCATTTAAGATACAAGTCCTCCTAAACCCACATCTACTTTTATTATTGATTTTTATCTTCTTTGCCCTCAAGAAATAGCAAGAAACATGTTCAACTCTAACCTGGGGGAAAATAGGAAAAAATAAAAAAAGTAACATCAGCAAAATATCCTACTCTGGTGAAAAGGTTGACTTGATAACTTAATTGGCCCTTCCTAACACTAATTTGTATGACTGACAGTTAAAACTTCTTGTGCTAGGTGGAAACCAAATTGAGCACCATACTAGAGAGAGAAACAAGAGCCAAATCAAAAGGTTAGATGGGCTTGTTTGAGTCTGAATTTGCCAAGCTGTTTTATTGTATCTCTATGACAATATTTAATTCCATCTGCAAGAAGGTAAGAAGGAAGTTAGAAGAGCCATCAAGAGAGGAAATACATACTTATTGATCTTCAAAGGAGATAAATATCTCATTAGTCTGCCTCTTGGATGCTAAACAGTTAGATGTCTACTATACAGGGAGATAACTTCTGGGTTATTTGAAGCTAAATTTTCATAATACTCCTCAGAAATCCAAGATTGTGGTAATCTGATAATGGCTTATAGCTATTTCACAGTTATGGCAGCTGGGTTCACCTGACTGCTCCAACTCTTCCATCTAACTCTTCAATATATGCACTAGAAAATTGCATGAGGTAGCATTCATGTTACATTAGTACTAGTACAAAATGATGTGCACCGGGAGAAATTTTTCCTGACTCATAAAACCAAGATGATAACATAGACTTTTTATATAAATTCTGTAGAAACAAAGAAGCTGATCAAAGACAAATATAAATAAATTATCACCTAAATAATGTCGACTCTCCCAACTGCAATAGAGAGTAGAACTGGAGACCTTTCTTAATCTATTTGCTCATTTCTTTTTCAACACCTCATACCATTCTACCAAACCCATAGCAGAAATATATTGGGGGTGTCTTGGTGGCTCAGTGGGTTAAAGCCTCTGCCTTCAGCACCAGTCATGATCCCAGGGTCCTGGGATGGAGCCTCACATCAGGCTCTCTGCTCAGCAGGGAGCCTGTTTCCCTCCCTCTCTCTCTGCCTGCCTCTCTGCCTACTTGTGATCTCTGTCTGTTGAATAAATAAATAAAATCTTAAAAAAAAAAGAAAAGAAAAGAAATACATTGAACAGAGTATGCGTCTCACCTTCAATAGCTGGCCTGACAAACATAACTAAAAGATGCCTACTTGCATGAACAATAGATGGAAACTCATTCTTTTATTCTCCTGAGTGTCAAGGAGTACAAGGAAGTTGAGCATATTATATTATTATTAAAAGGCATAAAAATGAATAATAGAAATACTCAATATTATATATATGCTCACTGCTCTAAACTTATATACCTTTCTTCATTTCATTTTCACAAGAAACTGCAAGCAATATACCTATTTTACAGATGAGGAGACAGTGTTTTAAAATCTGAGTTTACTCAAATAATAAGCAGGAGAAATAGTGTTAAATCCCTGACAGTTTTTACCCAGAATTGTAATCTACACCAGGACGATACTAATACTCTACTAATGATACTATACTAATACTAATACTGCCGGGTATTTTAGCCAATATACTGCTATCATATTAGAAATGACTTTGGTGTCTTGATTGGAATTCCATTAATCAGAATTTTGTTTCTGCCTATCAGCACTGTTATACTTTCAAGTTTCTACAGAGATTAAAAGTTAGTCAGATTAATTAGTATTTAGTTAACAAGAACAAGATCTGTGTTATAAACCACCAGTAGCTGAAAGAGACTATTAAATAAAGCAAACAAACAACAAGAATAAAACAGAAAAACAAAACAAAACAAACAAAACCCCAAAACTACCTTTCCTGTGGTAGGTGAGAATCAATAGGCATATAAAATATAAAAGGAAGAAGGGTCAAGCATGCCCTGTCTAGATAGATAAACCATTTCCAGCCATGAGAAGAGTACAGGAAAAAACTGAAGCATCTCAGGAAGTGGAAGCTAAACAGATTTGTTTTGTTTTTGTTTTGTTTTGTTTTATTTTTTCCTGAGAAGTCTTTTGTCATTATTTTATTTGTTCTTCACTTAAAATATTAGTAATATGGAATTGTCTTCACTCATTTCTTTTCCTAGTAGGGTACTGAAGAGATTACTATATAAAAAGTTATCTTACAAAAGTAAAATCTGAGGCATCTCAGAAATGCTCAATTTTAACTTGTTATCAAATCCATCACACAGATATAGAAGAATATTCTTTAACAGAGTTTATTGAATTTTAGACATTATATTAAGGAAGTCTATAAGCTCAAGGCATTAGTGACATGCCTTGCAAGTTTTATAACAACAAGCTATCAGACATAAGAGAAAATAATATAGTCATCTATGCTTTGAACTACCAAATAAACTGCTTCAGATGCAAAGGTTGGGGGTTGCATACTATATGAAAAATACTGGCAGGATGAATTGCAAATTTGCACAACAATTGTAGATGGAACAGGAAAGTAAATGAGTTAAAGTGTATTAATTCAGTTTCTACCTACTAGAAATTCAAAATGTGTACAACGTTCAACGACTGCAATTTAAAAATATAAATTGAAATGAAGAAAACATTACCACAACTAATACCAATTCATAAGCATTAAACTTTGTCAATCAACTTTATAAATAAACTAATAATACCAGAATATGATGAACAACACTCATGTTTGTGTAGGGATGGTACTTATGCACAGGTCTAATGAATGTGGGACATTTAATGAACATACACAATATGTGTACAGAATATGTAAACTATAAAATTGGAAAAGAATGGACGGAGATGGTCTCTTCACTTATAGAACTTAAAGTAAAGCATGTCCTCATAATAAAATATCAATGAAAATATAACCCAAGTTTTCTAAAAAAATCTTCTTGTCAATCCTGCAAATTTAAGGGGAGTTTATCAAATAAGCCATCTCATTCTGTCTAATTTGAGGCACTATACTTTAAAGTATGCTTTCAGCATGTAGGTTCTACAAGGTCAAGGACCTTGCTGCCTCACTTTAGGTTAAATTCTCTGTCTCTAGAAAAAAATTGCCAGATGTTTCCAGATGTCAGATTCATATTCTTTCTCTCTCTCAATGAAGATGAGTAAGAAGGCAGGTAAGCAAATTTACAGAGATGGAGGCTTTCTCAAAAGAGGAAGAAGCTCATTTTTACCAATTCGGTCTGAGGCAGAGCAAGTTAGAAAGGGATTCCAGTATAACCAACCATTTTGCTCCCACTTAAACTCAGTCTCTATTTTGCAGAATCTAACGTCTCGACATTAACATTGTACTTATTTATATACTTATATTGTTTTAGGTTTATCTGAACTAAGACAATGGCTCCCCAGAATGATTTATACAGTTTGCTTTCAGTTTAGCTACATAATGGTAAGGATTCTGTAAGAATCAAGTTTACCTCCACCCCAAAACTGATAGCCTTCCAAACAAGGTAAATAGAATTTTAAGATTTTACTTAAAATGTATAATACTGGAAAGATATTGTTTTACACCTTTACAAAAGCAATGTAAAAAGCTGGATCGTGTACTAAACCAGAATTTCTTGAAATCAGAGCAACAAACTATCCAGAAGTCTACAGGAAGACAGAGTCTTCCAAAGAGACATGAGAAAAAAAACCACTTACTTGCCTGGGGCGGATGCAATAAGTCAACAAGCAAGGAGAAAAAAGTCAGCTAACATTTAAACAAATAGTTAAATATTGAACATGGGCTAGTGTCAGAGTATAGAACTTCTAAGTGCTAAAAAACACTGAGATAATTCATGCCTGCTTGTAAAATTATTTCACAGACTTCCAGATGTGATCATGAGAAAAACTGGAGTCAAAGTAAGAGACAGGAGAGCCCTCATGATGTGGGCCAAGGGAAGGGGACTTTCATGCAGGAGAAGTATGAAGTCACATTGAACACAGGAATATACTAATGGTTACAGAGATTCCCAGTCAAAAAGGAAGAAAAGAAACAAAAAAGAGAGACACCAGTCCCAAGCAATTTCAAAATCCAAGTGGGAAAACAATAGATTTCAAGGCCTGGGAATAATACTCTGAGCTCGAAGGTTACACCCACCGGGCTTACAGCTCTGTTCTTGGAATCATTCATCCTTTTCAGGAAGGATAGCATGTGCTTGTAATTTAGTAATCTTATCATCTTTTTTCATGCCTGTAGGAATTTGGGAGTCTCACCTTCTTCTTTTATTTCCCATTCCTGTGTCCTTCTTAGTACAAATTGGCAGTATTTCTGCTGGTACAAAATTTTCATATGCTTTGTGCATCTCTCATGTATGTCACATGGATTTACTGTTAGACAAAAAGGTTCTTCCATAGATCTTTCCTAGATAATCCCGTATCTCTTCTTAGCTTCTATTTAGATGGTTAAGAGGACTTACATATTACAACCAATCTTCTCACAAAGCCTTCTGTGTGATGAATACTGTGTCCTTTTAATACTTCTGAAGCATTATAAAATGATTGCCTGCCTGCACCCTTTTTCTCTCTCTAGAACATCACTTCTTGGCAATAAATTAATTTTGGTAGGCAATGTAGGTAGTCTGAGAATTTCCAAAATCATCATGTCCTGGTTTCTTTTTGCATAAAAGTTCTTCCCTCAAGATATTTCCTTCCTCTAACATTTTACTACATATAGCAATAAGAAATCAGACCACACCCTCAATAGACTGCTTGGAAATCATTGGGGTGGAAGCTTCAATGACACAAGGAACCTGAATACAATGTCTGACCAAATATAAAATAGGCTTCTCTAACCTGGAGGCGATGCCCAGGAGTGCATACTTATGAGTACTATCATAGTCATCCCTGACAGTCTGGAATACCACATACATGACCAAGTCCATGCTTTTTCAGAGGTAGTCTGAAAGGGAAGTTCCAGGATACAATTTCCTCTCTGTATGTGGAACAAAAATCAACAAGAACCACCTACAAAAAAAGGTAAAGCAGTATTTCTCTCCAAAGCTTTTGTACAATTAAGGTCTTCAACTTTTCTCTAACTCCTGCCTCCAAGTGCAATTGCTCTGTAAATATAATAAAGATACAGGCAATAAAATGCTAAATGTGTAGAGTTGAATTTATCTATCTTTTTTCAAATTAATAGCTAACAAATATAACCATAGATAACAGTTTATGAGAGATTAGAAATATTATAGAGCTTGTGTTACTCTTTTAAAGAACCAACTAAAACCAAAGTTGTTCCAATATATATTTAATATATTTAACTGGTGTGCTAATTCTGGTTTCTGAGTCCCCAATGTCACCTTAGATCACTGATAAAACAAGTTTTGTAAACTTCAGGCCTCTGGCATTCTTTGATTATTAAATATAATTATCTCATCAGCCATTTTCAAGTTGCCTTTGTTGTTGTGTGTTTTTTCCTAATTAGTTTTTCTTCATGTTTCGTACTCTGTGTCATCTGGTAATACAGTGCACGTTTTCGCACTCTGATGGCATTCATCAAAGTGTAAAGGGCTTGATTTTCTCATTAGTCATCTTTCATGTTTTTGCATGCTTTTATTGACTTTTGGCTTAAAACATTCCTTTCAACATTCTATAACCAGAATTCCTATTTTGTTGATATGAGTGTTACCTAACAAATTGTTTCCTAATTGTTTTCCTAATTTTTTCTAATCACAGAGTATTAAAATCATTTTATTATTCCTGATTTCACACAGCTTAAATTAAAAATAGGGGGTTTTTTTTTGCTTTATTTTAAAAATAGCATGTTAAAACAGGGCTTATAAAACCTCATGATTTGAATTTCTTTTATGAAAGCTTCTAATAAGACTTAAGGGTGGGCATAATCCCAAATATTGTTGCTAGTAATTAGGTAGAAATGGTAGGTCCAAGAAATGTATTCGCTGTTGTTGTTATTGTTTTATGATCTGGAAGCCTGAAGGATGAGAAAACGTGGGGCATGAGGAAAGTGCTATGGGACATTCCTGAAAATTTCTGGCTGCAGAAGGTGTATTCAGCCTGTCTTCAGCCTGTACCCCTTCAGGAAGCACACAAAGGCTGCAGAGCAAGACCCAGAGATCCCAAACTCTTCCTCCTCTTTCTAAAGCACTCTCTCTGAAGGAGAGCCAAATGCATAGTTCTAAATGTATCCCTTCTCCCCTCTATATTTCTGCTTGAAGCCAAATAAATGGACTTACTTTAATATTTCCCCCCAATGTACGGAGCAATGATCTTAGCAACAGGCATGAAGATACAGCATAGAGTATGCAACCATTTGGGTTTGCTCCCAGGATTGAAGATGTTCCCAGGACAGAGATGAGACCTTCAGTGCTAAAACTGTGGAAGTGACAGGCACTTCCTGACAATTAGGAACCATTTGTAACCCTCACGTAACACCATGCGGACTTTAGAATTTGTTGTTGGCTGTGTCCCAGATCTCAGCACCGAAAGAGGATGTGTGTCAGATGAGGCCATCCAAAATCCTCAGAAGCGTCATACCCAAATATCTTTAGGGATAGAGAATTAATATTAATATTGAACTGCATAAAAGTTTTAGATTCTGCCAAAAACAAAACAAAATTCTGCACTCTTATTTTAATAATGAGTTCACAATCGCTGATAAGTCACTTGGTCTTCATCACTAGATTAGGGATCTAGCCCCAGGCATCTTCCTAAAGCCTTCACATGCACAGCAAAACATACTGGTTATGATTAGGAGCAGTGGACGAGAGCAGACTTCGGAGGCAGACACTGAGAATTTGGATGTCAGCTGCAAAACCCTGGATCTGGGTGGTTATGGGAAGTTCCATAACTTCCTTGTGCCAATTTTTTAAGTTTTACAACTTCTTAAGCAATGTTGCAAGAGGTTAAGGTGTTAATATATGCAAAGAATTTAGAACTGCGCCTTGGTTCATAGTGAGTATGAAAAAAGTAAAAGCATTATTTACTTCCCCGTCTCGTCACTCATCACTTAGCAAGTATCTATTAACATACATGGCATGCCTTATTATCTTTTTTTCTCTATCTCTAGTGCCTTAAAAAGCACCTGGAATTTAGGAGTTGTTAGATATTTGTTAAATGAATGAGTAGCGGGGTGTTGGTTAAATGATGAAATTTAACCAAGTTGCCTCAGCCCATCATGATATACAGCCTGAAGTGTCACTATAAAGAATGAGTCATCTATGACAAACAGTATTAATTCAAACATATTTCTTTTAAACAAGGGACACTGAAGAAAGGTACTTTGGGATCGCAAGTGGAAAGGACGTGACTACCAATACTTCTCTAGAATTTTAAGCTATTGCACTGATGGTCATGGATGCTGGGATCCCTAACTTGGATGTCCCTGTCAGGACTGACGATATATTCCCCCAAGTGCCAGTTGTCAAGCTCCTTTGGGACCTGCCTGAGCTGAAGAAAGTGCCCTGCAAAGTTATGCCTCATTCTTGAGACAACCTTCTTCTAGTGACTGATGTTCATGGAGGACAAGCACCTGCCCCGTTGTTTCTAAACAGAATTCTAAAGGATCATCCCAGATTTAGAGTCCACACAGGGCTGGTTCAGGTCTTGTAGGAACAGTACAGATCCTAAATCTGTCTTCCCAATATTTATTCCTTCTCTTCTCCTTCAGTACATTCCTTTCAATGACCAGGAGTTGTTGGAATAGATTATGAAAAATGATTGAATAATGTTTCTGTACATGGTGAACAATCAGTAAATACTAGAATATTAGTTCAGTAAATATTCAAAACTTGTATTCCTATTGTTGAAGCAAACCACCTATTCCATATATGAACCCAAGTAGCATTCCTATTTGAAGGCTCATATATCTGGTATCTGAAAAATCCTATCAGGAGACTTGCTGTTTATATTGAGCAATCCTGCTAAAAGTCTGAAGGCAATGCCTTCTAAGTCAAATCTGTTTCCCTGCAATATAACTTGTACCCATATTCTTCCATAATTACCTAAGATAAACATAATCCTTTCACAGCTTTTCACATTTTATTTTGGATACAGAGAAACTTTTCTTATTACCTCAATACTACTTTATATATCCTTATAAATTATAATTGCTTTGGTATTTGTTTGTTCTCTTTTGTTTGGAGATCCCCAAATGATCAAGACTAATTCTCTCTTTTGCTTGCTGGTAGCAGACTAGAGAAAGGATCTTCTCAGGGAAAGTAAGTGTCTCTTATATCTCTTGTATTACATATATGTATGTATATATTTGTATATACATTCATACACACACACAAACACACACACATACACGAATCTGCAGAGTCAGTATTAGTTATGCTCCCAGGAGAATGAAAAAAATCACTTATTAAAGAGATTAGTTACAAAGGATAGATCATCTAATAGTTTAGTCAAGGTATTTTTTATTACCACAGATGGAATATTTAGGAAGTCTTTGTGAACCTCTTCTCTATGGATTTGAGTGATAACTGAAAAGGCAGTGAGCTGATAAAGTGAGACAAAGAAGTATCCAATAACCAAAAAGGGCCTCTTGTTCTGTGGCCACACCTTTTTTAAGGGACAAGTTTTCAGGGCCTTAATGATATGGATCAGGCAGAAAGTGCTATCGGACAGGACACTCCAATGCATTAGATAGAAGGGTGCCCTTCTCTTCTTTTTTCCTATGTCCTCCCAACTTATTCCTACATCCCTTCATTATTATAGTACTCCCACACTGGGTAGCATAAGAAATTAAAAACAGAAAAACTGATATACTGATAATTACAAAGGTATCCCAATTTCAACACTACAAGTTTCTCACTTATGATACATTTATTCTTTAAATTTCCACCAGTGCAATATATTAAAGAGTAAAAATTAATACAATAGTACACGAAGCATCTTGTGAATATATTGCCTTTTAGGGACCTTTAACATCTAAGTTTTTTGTTTTGTTTTGTTTTTTTGTGGAAGCTTGCAAGGGACAATGGCATATGCTAACACCTAAAGCACACAAACATATTTTTCACAAGCAGAACCACATAAACATTGTTTCTTTGTCTGAGCATGTCACACATAAAACAATGAGTGGATGCTGTGTTTTTCAGAGAAAAGTTGATGTGTGTTACAATGATAGCTGGCAGGTAAACCCTAACATTTGATGAGTTAGAATAGGATTATTTCATAGTGCAAACAAATGACTGGAGACCAAAGGCAATTAAATTGAAAACAAAAGATAAGAGACAAAAATAAATCAGTATTGCTTATTATTTCTCCTTTCCTTTTTTCTTTAAATGGAGGCTTTTACTTGGCTCAAAGAACATGGCAGTTGTTGTCTGTGTCTTTGTCACAAGGACTGACAGTTTACCTAGAGCAATAATATCAAGGAAGAGTTACAGGAAAGTAATATTTTATGATTCAGAAGGGACAAATATGATGTTTTTAACATATATTCCTAATTTCATACCTTGTATGAATTTTTGGAAATCAGTATTTGTCTCCCTTTTATGCAGCCTACAAATTGCTTGTCTCTTGGACCTTGTGGGATCATAGACTGGTATAATCGGTACTCAGTAGTAAAGAGTAAAACAAATTTGAGAAATCTCTGACCACAAGCAATTATAAAGCTTTTACTATTATAAGTCATAAGGTACTGTTTTAAACTGTTGTCATTTTTTAAACATTTTATTTACATATATAAGAGAAAGAGAGAGTAGGAAGGAGGGGAAGAGAGAATCTGAGTCAAACTTTGTACAGGGCTCGATTCCAGGACTATGAGACCATGACGAGCAGAAATGAAGAGTTGGACACTTAACCAACTAAACCAACCAGGTGCCCCTAAACTCTCATTAAGTTTTAAGAACACCAAATACTATTCTTTTATCAGCATCATTGGTACAGCGTCACTTTGATTTCTATTTTTTAAAATTACTCTAGACCTTTCCCATGTTGACAAGCATAAAATATCTACTAAAGGACCAATAATAGCAAGAATTGTTTCTAAAAAAGATTGAAAAATTATCTATTTTTCATATGCTTTTGAAAATGCTATTTTTATATATATTTACTAGAAACTTAAAAATAACCTGTATATTTTAGGATTATTCTCTATGTCCAATTGGAGAAACTGATTCCAAAAATGGATAGGTTTCACAGTGCTGAATTTTAAGGAATGAATTACCAGTGTTATGTTTCTTCAAATCCCTGTTGGAGATAAGAAAGGTTTCATGCAAATCTTTGTGAGAAAAAGGAAAACCTACACATCCTCCTGAAAATAAGTGATGTAGGCAAGTGTCTTATATGACTTCATCAGAGAT
The DNA here is from genome assembly GCF_011764305.1 of Mustela putorius furo. Lineage (NCBI taxonomy): Eukaryota > Metazoa > Chordata > Mammalia > Carnivora > Mustelidae > Mustela > Mustela putorius. Next base: position 29,535,347 of record NW_025421987.1, read on the forward strand.
AAGTAACATGGTCAGAGTGCTCAACACACTCTATTAGGGATTTAGGGAAAAGTACAATCTATTTTATAAACATGCACAAACACACATACAAACACACAAGTCTGCATGAACAAAATAGCTTGAGACCCACTTCAAATATTATTCAAATAGGAATGGTGTGTATTTATCAAGGTGTTCATTTATAAATAGCAAAAGTGCCAAGTCAAATTAACTTGATTTCTTTGTTTTTTTAAATGACATTATCAGCGTACCTAAATGAAAACTTAATTCACGGATGGATCCAAGAGCTCAAATGATGACATCTGGAGCAATAATCCTTCCCACTGGGTTGATTAATTCTTCTTTGTGCTTTGCTTCTATTTGAGAAACCTATGACAATGTGATGGAGCCTCAGTGCTGTGGTCCCACATTCTCATGGTATATACATGAGTGAAAGATATTTCTTCTTTAGTTTCAGTAGTAGTACTTGACTTGAGTCAAGTTATTAATAATCACTGTGGATAGGGGCTGGAATTTGTTAACAAAACCTGGATTTATGCCCAGCTCTGGAGCTAGGGTTCAATTAGTTCAAAGAAGTCCCAAAGAACCATGTAAACTAGAGAAGGGAAAGGGGATTCTTGACGATAAATGGGAGTCCTGTTATCTGCAAAAGAGGAAATGGCTACATATTCAGCAAAAGCTAACTTTTGCTTCTGACAAGTGATATAATAGGACACGAATGCTTCTTGTTAGTTTACTAGTAGTCATGTGAGTTTCAAAATACTGCATTAATTCAACTAACTTATTTCTCCAGAAATGTTGTTAAGTGCCTCTCTTATCATCAAAATCATTTTGGTTTTGTGGGTTTGTGTTATTCATGCCTTTATTCCTTTCTTGCCTGGCAGTTGTATTATGCAGACAGAAAATTTCAGATTGGTGTCCCTATCTAATTCTCTAGGTGAAAGATTAGTTTTCTGGTGCTACAATTATGAAGTAATTCATTCCAATTTAATCCCACAAACAGTCAGTGATTTACTTAGAATGTTTTAGGCATTAGGCAGTGGGCTATGCATTTTGTTAAATATAGACTTCAGTTCTTGACTCAATAGCTTGAATCTAATGTGGAGAAAAGAAGTAGCTGTGAAATTCTGAAAAATATGAGCAAAGGTGTCAAAAAATTGTATGAACTTTATCCGACTTTTCTTTAGAAATTATATACATATATTTTTGCATATAACATAATAGTACTTGATATAGTGCAATACTAATGCATAAAGAAACAGATTGAAAAGTAGAAAGCCTAAAAGTCACCTAAATATATTTGAGAATGCAATCTATGATAAATGAATTCAAAATTAAATCTATTTAAAATTAACATGTAAAATAGTTTAGGGAAATAGACCAGACAGTTGAAAAAATTAAAGATGATATATTTCATGACATGTAATACAAATTGGAAATGAATCAAAATTGAAATATAAAAAACCAAAAACATTAAACTATGAGACAGAATTATGAAATGTACACATATATATTTATACATACATAAATAAATATATACATATTGGAGTGGAGAGGTTTTTCCAACTATAGCCTAAATCAAGATATGTATCTGATAAATTTAATGATATAAAAGGAAAAAATATAAAGCCCACCATAATCAAAATCAAATTACACACATCATAGTGGAAATATTTGCCACTTATATCTCAAAGGACTAAGTTGTCTAATATATAAATAACCCCCCAAAATGCATAAAAACAAGACTATAGGGAAGACATATAGAGAGAAGACATAGAATGACATTTCATAGGAAAATTTGTGTAATTACTCCAAATCATATGAAAATATTTCAGTTTCCTCAGAATCACTGATATTAATTAAAAACTACAAAAGTATCTAGTAACTTAAAATACAGTATTTTACTATAAGGCTAAGGACTGGAATAACTCTATACAAATACTAAATTCTATGTAGTAAATTTATTTCTCAGAGGGCTAAAGGTCAGCAATTCTAAAATGCTTTACGCATATGCTAGCATTGAGCAAATAAGATACATTGTAAGTGATGTGAGCCAGATTCCTTCTTATCACAGATAAAAGTTACAAATAAAGAAAGGGAGAAGGCTAAAATAAACTCTCTGTTGTGCTGAACTGGAATCGCAGACGTAATTAAGCGCTTGTGAGTTTTAAATATTTAAATATATTTAATATACACGTGTAAACATATATATTGATGTAAATATGTGCATCAATGTCTCACTCTGCATGTGTACATTAGTAACATGCATATATTTTCTAGCTCTGTTTACTGAGAGGGAATAGAAACAATGATATCTAGCAATGAATGGCAATGAGCATACCTAAGACACAAATACTAACATCCTATAATAAGAATTAGGTAGGGCTCAAGATGCCTGGGTGGCTCAGTCAGTTAAGCCAAAGCAAAGTTTGCTTTGGCTTGGTCATGATCTTTGGGTCCTAAGATCCAGTCCTGCATCAGACTCCCTGGTCAATGGGGAGTCCTCTTCTCCCTCTCCCTCTCTCCCCCACTTGTGCTCTCTTTCTTTCAAATAAATAAAATCTTTTAAAAAATTAGAATTAGGGCTCCTTAGAGAAATAATTAATCCAGATCTAGGCAGAAAGAACAAGATGAGCATGGAACATCTATGATTTCAGAAAATAAGAAAGAACTAAAAAAAATAAAATAAAATAAATAATGGGGGCCTGTCCAAAGTCATAGGAACCAATATGAAAAATTTCCCAATGGCTAATCTTAAAAATGAATAAAAATGGTTTCAGACACTAACTTATAGAATAAAATATTCATGATTCTACACTGATGCAAATAATTAGAGAGACATAATGACTAAATGCAATGCGGTATCTTGGATTGGGATCAGGAGCAGAAAAGAGTGTATTAACAAAGAAAGGGGAGGTGTAAAATCTGAATAAATTCTGTAGTTTAGTTAACAATACTATACCTGTCCAATATCTTAGTTTTGATAACTGTGCTATGAATATTCAAAATGTGAACATCAAGAGGAAATCAGTGAATGCTATCTGGAACTAACTGTACTGTTTTTGCAGCTTTACTGAAATTCTAAAATAGTTTTAAAATAAAATGTTAAAAAAATAATTCAGAAGAGTATGATAGTATGCTTTATGATAATATACTTTTAAAACTATTAGATATAATTTTTTTAAAAATCTATATATATATGCAAAAAGTAGGATTTATATGTTTTGAAGAAATGTGCTCCTCAAAAGTTACTGGGGTCCAAAGAGACAGTTATCACAGTGAACTGGGATAGTGATTCATGCCATCATGGAAAAAGTAGGTGTTAATTCAAACCTAAATATAATTCTGTAATGTGAAAACTAGTAAATTAGACCAAAGAAGAGGGCATTAGAAACAGAAGGAGTAATGTGAGAGCAGTTTAGAGGTGGGAAAGAGGAGGATATATTTAGGGAACAGGAACTAAAATTATTAGACCAGAACATATAAAAGGAAAGTAGAAAAATGATTCTATCTTTAGGGAATCAGAAACATAGAGGGAAAAGCCACTCTATATTAAAATAAGCATAAAATGTAACCCTTGGAGAAAAAATGTGTGCTTGCAGGTGTGTTTTATAATTTTCCACAGTTAGAAGAATATACATATAATAAATTCAATGTGAGATTTTTAAGATATATTAAAAATCCTTTATTAGCTAGTAAAAAATATTTTCTAGTTCCAGAAGTCTTTGTTTCATGGGGTGTGTGCATGTGTGTTTCTAAAGTACCTTATTTCAACTCTAGCAACAATACTCCAAAATTGATATCATCTACATTTTATAGATGAGGATGGACATTTTAAATTACTCATTTGCCATCCTGAAGACTGTTGGTAAAAGAGTTGGATCTAAAAATCACGCTTATCAAGTTCCTTATTAGATCCTCTGTTCAATATATTATGTTTCTGTCTGCTTTATATGTTATTCCCTAGTAACAACCCACATTTTTAAAGAATAGGAGCAAGAAATAACATTTTATAATCCCAGAATTTAAAAGCCAGATTACCAATTAACTTCTCTTTAATTAATTAAAACATTAATTATAACACCCTAGAGATGAGTTAGTCTAGCTCCAAAGTTAGAGCTCAGAGTAAGAACCAGCCTAAAGGTATGCAATTAGTTACCATTTTTGTTGACCAGACCCAAGTTTCTTAGCTACTAGCCCCTTCTATGCCAAGTGATTTATTTTTCTGAAAGCTGATATAAGGAAAATCTAGGGACAAAACCAAGACATTTCATTAATGGACTTACTTAAAAAAATTAATTTATAGGAAAAGGATATCTATAAAATAGGACTTCTTTTTTTGTTGTTTTTTTTTTTTTTTATAGATTTTATTTATTTGAGAGAAAGAGAGAGAACACACAGAGGCAGAGGGAGAAGCAGGTCTCCTGCTGTGCAGGGAAAAGCTCCATCCCAGGACACTGGGATTATGATCTGAGCCAAAGGCAGATGCTTAACTGACTGAGCCACCAGGAGCCCCAGTTTTTTTTTTTTTTTAAGAGAAAACTATTTACATTAAGTTATCTTAAACTAAATCATTGTCTAAATCCATAAGTGGTTACTTCGGTTCTTATGGCCACATCAAAGTAATTAATATCTACATGTATAGGCATTATTAAGGTGTAATAGCATAAATTCTAACTTGAAAAAAGAAGGATGGAGAAAAGTGAGCATATACTAAGGCATTAACTGGCAGAAGTCATAACTAGCAGGAATCGTTCTGGCATTATTCACTCAAGAAGAAAATTTTAACCATTTCCTCTTTGTAAATCAAAAGACAGGCTTGAACTAAATTAGCATAGGACATCTTTGAAGCATCCACAGAATTCAGAATCAGTGAAACATTTGACAGGGAAGAGAGCTGATTGGCATAGAAAATTGATCTGTGTTTCAAGGACAGAATTGTACTTATGTTGCTAAACAGTACAGACAGGTCACTGAAGCATGCCCCTGTAAACAAGGAGATGTGGGACATGGGCCAATTACCTTCCCTTTCTCCTCCTCCTCTTTCTTCATCTCCTTGTTCTTTACTCTTCCCATTCCCCATTGCCTTCCCTCTTGTCACACATGTCTGGGTCTTGTGTATTTCTCATAAGCTACAGTTAACTTAATCCTGAGAAAGACATCACAGTAATCACTTCAATAACCTTCACAGTGTCATCACCCAGTACCCACTATTGAGATGGTCGGAAACACTAGCTCTTGAAATAACAAGATAAACTCATGCAGTTTCTGTCTCAAAGAAGCATAATTATACCTTGAAGGACGACACTCACTCTTGTGGGTAAAACTCAGACTAAACAATCTAAAGCAGATTTGGACAGTTATGCAAATTTTCCCATCCTAATATACACACACACATGTGCACACAAAGTATATATATAAAATGTATATTCTATATATAGTATACATGTATATACTATAAATATATAAATGTATATACTATATACAGTATACATATACATGCATATATAATATATAGTATATAATATATATATATAGTATATAAACATAGTTCTCAAGATGTGTTGGAGACAAATGTAGCATTTTTAGTTTCTTCCAATTGCTAATTTGGCTTAAAAAGACTCACTGATATAGTCATTACTCTTTGACCCTTATGAGTCAAATAACTTTGCCAAAAAGATATACAAAGAAGTAAAGTATAAAGGAGAAAATTAATTAGTCAATTTATTGTAACATTTTCTAAAACAGGCATAATGATGGAAAAGAGACACTAGTTAATCTTAATGTGTTTTTCTCAACAAGAATCAGGTACCTATCTAGCAATCTTGCTCAGAATGTAGCTGAATAACCTAGACATCCTAATTTTTTATATGCTCTGGCTGGGGTGTCTTTGACATTGGGATGATCAAAATAAAATTAGTAGTATCTAAAGCTAATAGTTATAGGACTTGAAAATAATATCTGTTATGCTACTATGTATTAATATACTTTATGTATATATTATATGCATTATATATGAAAATAATATATATTATGCTGTTATGTATTAATATAGTATATGTGCCTATTACATGTATTTTATATATATATATATATATATATATATATATACATATCAGAACAAATTACATCCACATTACTATTTTCTTTCAAGATGTCATTCTGAAAAACCATATATTATTGATCAAAATGAACAAATTTTATTTGAGAATTGAGAAACTGAAAATGAGAGCAATATTAGGTTGTAAAAAGTATAGAAGCAGAGACTGGATTCAACCAATAAAATGCTGATAATAACTCCTATTGGTTGAATGCTTACAATGTGTTTGCCTTCATTCTAAATGTGGCTCATGGCTTAACTAATTCAATCATCACAATAACATGAAGCTATTCTTTTTCTTCTTATTATTATATCCCCACTTATAGCCTTTATTATTTTCTCCCCACTAGTTTAACATTGTGATCTGATCAAGTTATTCTTAGTATCTGTCCTCTGACAGAGGATTAAAAAAATCTATTTTCAAAGAACACTTAAAAGTCATAGGAAAATACTCATTATATATTACATCTAAAGAACAAGCAGAGTACAAAAACTAAATATATTTTTGATATATAAAAAATATATATATTATATATTTGTTTCTATGGCATCTTCCCCTTGCCCACCATTTGGATTTTTGCTAATCCTTCTAAAATCTATCTGCGGTCACTGACCCTATAAAGCCTCCCCTATGATATTCCATAATCAGGACTACCAGAAATGACAGGTAGACCAAGTTTTACTAAATAAGATTATTGTGTGGCCTGATATCCAACTTATAAGTTAAGGTAATTGAAATCACTGGATGAAATTGGCAAGAAAAATATGGATCTAATATTTAGAGGCAATATGGTACTATTTACTCTTTTTGTATTTTTTTTGTATTATTATTCTACTTTACAGATACAGTGTCTGTAGACTATCCCTTTAAATTTCTCCTCGTAAAAGGAAAACTGGAAGCAATGAGTTTACTAGGCCATTTTTAATTGGATGTTAAATTTTTGTATTTAATTTGTGCCAAATGAGAGTCAATGACTAAAGAAAATGTCACTTTTTGCTATGACTGTTTTTTTAGCAATGATTTATAACTTTTGGATCATATCTAATCTAGAATGTCATTGAATCATCTGATTTTCTTCTGTCAAATTATAATAATGCTCACTTTGCCTTTCTCATAGAGCTCCTATGATAATCACATTGATCCTGTCTGTGAAATTATATCGAAATATTAACTACTTATTTTAGTCTGGGTGCTATTTTCTGTGGACAAAGAGATGGGATTAAACATACACAAGTTTTACTAAGAGAAATGCCATGAGAGAAAATGAGGAGGGTTTTGGTGAAGAATATAGCATCCAACAGACTATGATACAAGAATGCACCTGAGGGAGGAAGGCAGATAGAAGTTTCCTAGACTGTTGTGTAGGTTCAGAAAAATTTGGAGGGCTGTGGGGAATCCTGAATCAAAATCCCCCTTCAGAAGAGTACCATGTTTCCAGGAAATGGATCGGCTTTGCTATCTCCATAATGCTCAGTCATTGGCTAGGGAAAGCTCATGGGAAGTAGCTCCACTGCAAATGCAGGATGGATCTCAGAGTTCAGCAGCTATAGCCCCTGGCCAATTAGACTTTCTCTACTTGCAAGCCTGGGAGGTACATTCTTTTTTTTTTTTTTTTTTTTAAGATTTGATTTATTTATTTCTCTAGAGAAAGAGCAGAAGCAGTGGGGAGGAGTAGAAGGAGACGCAGATTCCCCACCAAGCAGGGAGCCCAATGTGGGACTAGACAGGGATCATGACCTAAGCCAAAGGCAGATGTTTAACCGACTGAGCCCCCCAGATGCCCTGGAAGGTATACTACTCAAGTATTTATATTTACAATTATAGTCAAAGTTCATATGTTACATTTGACTGGTATTGATGGGTTTAGGACAACTTCCCAATTTTAGCACAACAGGTTTAGAAGTGTATAGTGTGTCTGCCTTGCTTTTTGTTTAATCCTTAGGAAATGAATGTATTTTTCTGAAGAGTTATTGCTGGGTACCAAATTATTACACAGACTTGCAATGATATGTGATTAGAAAGAAGAAAGGACACCTAAATTTAACATATTATTTTCTTAAACTTCCTATCTGCTACCTTTGAAGTTCCATAAATATTATGCTTGGTGTGAAATTACAAATGGAGGAAAATGATGAATATCATTTATTTACCTCACTATATTAGTTATTCTATGGCTTCAGGGAAAACATCGAGTTATTATCTTCAAGAAATTTTTCCACATCTTTTTCACTTTCCTCCTTGATTATTAAAATACAAACACAAGCAGTAATACAATTTGAATTATATCTGTACTTTGCAGGAGATTCTAAATGCTTATGGTGAAGCAAATCTTTGGGGTGGAAAAAAACCCAAGAATAAAAAGGAAGTGTACTAATACAGATTTTGTTTTCTTTGTCTTATTGCTGAGACTTTTATGCATGATGCTAATCATTTGTAAATATTTTTAAAACTAAAAACAGAGAAAGAAATATATTTTCACAGCATTTAAGTAGAAGTATCAGAATTCTCACAGTAAAACATTAACCAGTCCATTAGAAAATACCATAATTTTTCTTTTAGATTTCAGTTGTCTTTAAAGTTGAGTAAATACAATAGTACATATTAGAATTTGTCGTACTCAATAATCAATAATAATGTCTCTTAAAATTATAGTTCAAGGGATAGTAGGATAAAACTTTTGGTCTCTCTAAATCTGTCATAATGAGTAAGTTTCCATGAAACAATAGTTTTATGAGTTTCCCCAGTAACACAGTAATAGATGAAAATTATTGCTGTTAAACAGTCTAAAACACATTATTCTTAAGGATCATGACTTTGAGACCCTGCCTGGGAAACTAACTAAATTGACAGAGTATTACTATGTGGCTCAGTAGTGTCATATAAGGACCTCGGGTAATGAGGCTAACTGAAGGAGATTAAATGACCAATAGACTCAACTACTCGACAAGAGCATTCCAAGCCATATACATGTTTCACATTCCAAGCTTCATATGAAATTCCTGGCTCTGAGTAAGAGTTTGTTAAAAGTAACCTAACTGAATTTTAACTCCCGAGTACCTCATTCTCCTCATCAAAAATACCCAGTGGTCTCCTTTACCAATTAGAATGAGCCAAACTCCGTAGAATGCCCAATATGACATGTTCCTTCCGTATTTCTATAGGTTAATATCCTAACATTTTCTCTATTGTTCTCTGTATTTTGACTGAATTAAGCTTCTTACACTGAATTAAAAGACTTGAGCACATTCTTGTTCAGAGACTTTATAAAGTTCAGAAATTTTATTGTCTGCACTTGCTCTGGTCTTCCTTCAACAGGCTGGGGTTTGATCATTCAGATCTGTGATCAAATACCATTCAAATGTCATACATTCAGAGATGTTTGTCTCTAACCAAGTTATCTCAAATACTTTCTCAGCTCCTGCCCAATATATATTTTTCTTTTATACCAATATCCTACTTTATTTTCTTTATATCACTTAACATTAAATGGAATGTATTTATTATTCCACCTAAAGAATATGAGTACCTTGAGAGATATCCATGTTATCATTAGAGCCGAAAATAGTGCCTATAAACAGTATTACAGAAAAAGAATCTTGCCTCTATTTAGGAACTAATTATTGGAATATGTAGGGTATATACCCTTATAATTCAATGTGAATTAATTCAACTTAACAATTTGTTGAACTAAAAAAAACCATGATGTTATATTAATCCCCATCATGTATAACTTACTTCAAATGCTGAAAGAGGAACTTCTGGTTTCCAGTCCGGACAGACACTCTTCAATTTGCCTTACTTCAAGTAGACTTGTTCATCACACAGCTTCTAAGATATTAGAAATAAAAATAAGCAATGCACTGATATATGTTATTACCTTTCAGATCAAAATAATTTATCTTGCATATCCATAACCCTTATTTTTATATTGATTGCTTCTTAAGAATAGGTTGGCTTTCAATATATTACCAACCGTATTGTCCATTCAGAGAAAAAAAATTCTACTCCACATGAATTCTTATAGGCTGCCACGTATTTCATGAGAGAAAAAAAATGGAATGTACAAATTAAACTTCAGATAGGATCTTCCTTCCATCTAGTGAAATACAGAGTTCTTTTCTGATATTGTATAGCTATCAGAATCTAAAAAACATGGACATTGCACAATAACAGTAATGCATGTGGTGCTTAGTTCATTTCTCCACACTGAACAATCCAGCAAAGAAAAACACCATTCCTGCCTAGCAAAAGTCATATGATCAGATATGCTTCCTACTTCAGCATTTTTCACATTGCATGATTTTCTGCATATGCTTTTTGTTCATCCACTAGTCTTCAAGCTCGAGTAAACACTAACCATGCCTACTTGTCCACATTCATTTAATCCTTGTACCTGAAAGATATCCTAGCACAGTAGAGGTACTAAATAATAGTTGAAATACTGAATGAGCTAGATAAATTACAACAAATACTAAACACACTTTGATTGTAATAATACATGGACTTAAACCTTCTTTAAGATATACTCAGAGAATTACTTTAAATGCACCAACTGTCACTGAAAATAATAGTTTGCTATCATTTGTTATTGTGGTAAGACTAAAAGTAAGTTGATAAGAATATTAAAAGATAGGTTTTGTTGATAGGAAAATCCTTTTTGTTACCTGGATGATAAACTAGATACCTAAATAATAACTGAGGCCATTTGGTAACACTATTTGTAATATCCTTTGAGAATTCCAAAGTTGACTGCATTTCTCTTAATAAATGGACACTCTTTTTACTATTGTCCACTAGATATTGTAAGATAAAGCATGACAGTCAGGAGGTACTGCTTATATAATTATTGCCAAATGGAGTTGTGTGTAATTACTGAAGAAGCTGGATCAAGTTTTGACTTCATTTTATGTGCTTTTAATTTGTTTTATAAATCATTTCCATTGAATCGATGCTAAGAAAAACACTGAAGTATAAGATGGTTACAAACTACTACATATACACTAAAATATGATTCTCAGTTGGAATATGTTTTAACTCTAAAATAATATCTAATTCCCTATATTTTTTGCCAGGTATCATGTGTCTTAATTTTATTTAACACCAAGGTCTAATTTCTGGTCAGTGTGATATAGAAAGGTCTTGCTTCTGTGCACTGACACTGTTATAAATCAATAGAAACAATAAATAAAATATAAAAGGAGAATTCTGTTCCTACTCACAACATAGAAACTTGCAAAAGAATGTTTTCTTAAAATGAGAATTGGAAAAACCAAATAATCTACAAAATCACGATTTTTCTTGCATCCATCCCAGAGAAAAATCTTAAAACCCTTTATTTCAAGGGATAAAAATCCCTGCATGGAGAACAGGAGCACATCCTTTTTAAAGCATGGGAGAGAGGTGACTACCATGATGTAAGATAAAATTGACTGATATTTTTATAGAATCTTGAAAGGTCAAGTGTGGGCTAGCATATCAATTTTGAATAGTTTGGAGCTCTAGAAAGATAAGAAGTTTATGATTGGGGCACCTGGGTGGCTCAGTGGGTTAAAGCGTCTGTCTTCAGCTCAGGTCATCATCCCAGGGTCTTGGGATCGAGCCCTGAATCAGGCTCTCTGCTTAGCTGGGAGCCTGCTTCCTGAACCCCTACTCCTGCCTGTCTCTCTGCCTACTTGTGATTTCTTTCAAATAAATAAATAAAAATATTTTAAAAATGTTTTAAAAAGAAGTTTATGATTAATCTTAAGATATTTTCAACAGGTCTTTACCAAGAAAGTCTGGGAATAAGTCTGAGGAGAGATGCTGCTTGGTGGCAAAAATGTAGAGGATGTAACTGGATGCCACTGGAATTCAGGCACGAAGCTACACCTGCATCCCTAGACACTTCCTTCACAGGAAGTAAATAACAGCTTTAACCTGATGGTGCAGGGACAGTAAATCATTTCACCTACAGGGCTCATATAAAATCCATTGCTTCATGTGGAATGGAAAAAAATAGAATTGATTGCTTCTTGGAGATCGTTAGAAAATACTTTCCAAACCACAGAATAAGCAGTGATCATTGCTCATGGGGTAGAATAAAAGAAAAAACAAACACAAAAACAAAACCTTCTTTCTGTAGGCCCAAGATTATGTATCAACACCAAGAGGAGATGAGTTACTGCTAATGATGGGACAAAAAAATAATCCCTCCTATGGAAAACCAATCACAGGTAGAAGACAGAATTTAGTTGCAATGGAGAAGTGTAGAAAGAATGCTGAGGAATCCCTACATCTTAGGCACAGGTAGATAGGACCTGCCTGAAAGTTAGTCTGATCCAGAAGAATAAAGAACACTTCCTGGTCCAACCAAGTGGAGTAAGCAACAATAAGGCCCCCTCCATGGCACATGTGTGCAGTAATTGCTGGAAGTTAAGAGTGGAATGGGAACGCTAAGAAAGTCTCTACCCCACATGCCCCCTTCCAATCATAAACTAATAGCAGCCTGGCAGCAACTGGCCTCATTAATACCTAGCAGAAAAAGTGAACCCAGGTATCATACTATTTACCCCATTTTCTACTGTTGTTCCCCACACAACATCTACTACTAACTAAAAAATTGTAGGTGCACAAGAAAAGCAGAAAGAAAGAAATTTGCAAAACTAGATTCTGGATATATGAGAGAGGGAGTACAATATGATTAATATGACAAAGAACCCAATGGAAAAGATGGACAGCATGCATGAAACAATGGAGGATTTCAGCAAAGAGGAGGAACTTATACAAAAAGTCAAAATAAAATGCTAGATATAGAAATATAATACTAGAGATGAAGAATTCCTGTGATGAACTCAAGAACAGACTGGCTACAACTGAGGAAAACCAGTGAACTTGAAGATAGATTGACAGAAATTATTCAAGCTGAAACATAAAATAAAAAGACAAAAATATTAATTAATTCAATCAAAAGTAGAGTATCCAAGCCAATGGTATATAACACAAATTTGATGAGATAATGGCCAAGAATTTTCCAAATTAAAGGAAAACAAACCATAGGTCCAAGAAACCCAGAGAACACTAAGGGGGGGGGGGGGGGGGGAAATGCTGACACATAGTGCCAAATGCTGATTTAAAAAAAAAAAAAAAGAGGGCGCCTGGGTGGCTCAGGGGTTAAAGCCTTTGCCTTCCGCTTAGGTCTTGATCCCAGGGTCCTAGGATCAAGCCCCACATGGAGCTCTCTGTCCAGCAGGGAGCCTGCTTCCCTTCCTCTCTTTCTACCTGCGTCTCTGCCTACCTATGATCTCTGTCTGTCAAATAAATAAATAAAATCTTAAAAATAAATAAATAAAATATCTGGAAAGTTCTCAGAGAAAAAAGAAAGAAAACAACAACAACAACAATAAAAAGTAACAGATTCCCCTCAGAAACTATGCAAGCTGTAAGAAACGGGATGACATTTTTAAACTACTGGGAGAAGTATTTAATTCAAAATTCTATATCCTATGAAAATGTTTATAAATTGTTTTATTGATTTCCCTGTTATTTTTCTGTTTTCTATGTCATTGATTTCTAGTCTGTTGTTTCCCATTTCTTTTTTTTCTGTCTACTTATTTTGACTTTTATTTGCCCGTGTACTAGTTTTCTTCTGTCCTTATGTCCCCCTCTCTCCCTTCTTCTTTTCCTTTTTCTTTCCCATGAAGATATTGAAGAGCTGATTTATTTCTTCTCTCCTAAAATAAACATTTAATGTTATAAACAATTCTCTAATTACTGCTGTGGTGACAACTAAAAGAAAAATTTTAAGATTTTATTTACTTATTTGACAGATCGAGATCACAAGTAGGCAGAAAGGCAGGCAGGGTGGGAGGGTGGTATGGAAGCAGGCTCCATGATGAACAGGTAGCCCCATGCAGTGCTCAATCCCAGGACCCTGATATCAAGACCTGAGCCCAAAGCAGAGGCTTAAGCCACTGAGCCACCCCGGTGCCCTGAAAACTCAAAATTTTAATATATTTTGTTTTTATTTTCTTGTAGTTCAAAACACATTCTGATCCCCCATTTGATTTTTTCTTTGACTCATATGTTATTTAGAATAGTACAATTTCATTTCCATGTATCTGGGTATATTCCAGATATCTTTCTCTTACTCTAAGCTATTGATTTCTATTTTAATATCAGGTGTGAGAGAACATACTTGGCATGACTTGAGTTCTTTAAATTTTTTAATAATTTATTATTACAAATATATTTAATTTCCAAGTACTTGGAATATTATTTTATTTATGTATTTATTTATTTATTTTGAGTGAGAGAGCATGAGCAGGGGGAGAGTCAGAGAGGCTCCATGCCTAGCAGGGAGCCCCACTCAGGGCTTGATCTCATGACCCTGAAATTATGGACCTGAGCTAAAATCAAGGTACCAATGCTTAATTGATTAAACCACCCAAGTGCTCCGTTATCCTCTCTTAACAGTGTCTAATTTGATTCCATTGTTGGACACCATTTTTACTATGATTTTGGTTCAATCAATTTTGGGCATGTTTTATGACTAGAATATGGTCTATCTTGTTCTATGTGCTCTCTGCATGCTTGAAAAAATTTATATTCTGCTGTTGTTCATGGACTACTCTATAAATGTATATTAGATCCTATTTGTTGATAGCTATTAAATCCTTCTATATCCCTGCTTGTTTTTTGTCTATTTGTTTTATCAGTTGTTGAGACAGTGCTTAAGTCTCTGTAATTGTATACTAATCTTCCTTCTGTCAGTTCTATTAGTCTTTGTTTAACATATTTGGAAGCTCTATTCCTTGGTATAATAACATAGGATTGCTCTGTCTTCTTGCTTATTGATACTGTATATTTTGAAATAGCCCTCTTTGTCTTTAGTAATTGCTCTTCTCTAAAGTCTACCAAATCTGATATTCATATAGCTATCTTTGATTTCATTTGGCTAATATTTGCATGATCTATCATTTCCCATCCTTTTCTTTTCAACATATCTAAGTCATTATATTTGAATTGAATCTCTCATAGATGACACATAGTTGCATCACATTCTTATTTTTTTAATTTTGCCAACCCCTACCTTAAAATGTTTAAAACATTTACATTTAATATAATATCGATCTATTAAGGCTCTGACATTTTTTCATTTTCTATTTGTTACCTTTGTTTTTTTGTTCACTGATTCCTTTTTCCCTGCGTTGTTTGAATATTTGGGGGAAATTTTACAAAATGGAAACAAATAAGAAACAAATCAAATGTTCATTCATGGAGGTACAAAATTTGTCATCATTACTTTGTATAGATACATATTTCCGTCTGGCATCATTTTCTTTCTACGAAAAATATTCCTTAAAATTTCTTTGTGGTATGGGTCTGATGGTAATAAATTCTTTCATCATTTTGAAAAATTCTTTATTTCCTCTTTTCATTGAAATTAAGTTTTTCCTGGTAAAGAATTCTGTTTTGACAGACCTTTGCTTATCCAGAACTTCAAAGATGTTGTTCTACTCTCTCTCCTGCTGTCATCCTTGTTTTGGTTCCTCTGTTCATAATATGTCTTTTTCTCCAACTGCCTATAAGGATTTCTCTTCACCTCTGGTTTTAAGAAATTTGTTTATGATGTGTCTTGGTATAGTTTTCTTCATGTTTCTTTTGTTTGGAGACCATTGCAGGGAACACTGACTATCTGTGGGTTTGTGATTTTTATCAAATTTGGAAAAATTTTAGTCTTTTTTTTCTTTACTTTTTTTTCTCTACTTAGGAAACTCTAATTACATATAAATTATGCACTTAAATTTTTCCCATTTCTAACTGATATTTTGCTCATTGTAACTTTTTTCTTATTCTATTTTTTTAGTAAGATTTCATTCCTATGTCTCCAAATTCATTAATTATTTTATAATTTATAATCTGCCATTAATCCCATCTAGTATATTTTTAGATTATATGTTAGATTTCATCTCTTGAAATTTGATTTCTGTATCTTTCATGTCTCTACTTATCTTTTGAACATATAGAATACAGTTATAGTAATTGTTTTAATTTCTTTGCTAAATCTAGCAACTTTTTCCCTAATAGGTCTATTTTGATTGATTTATTTTCCACATTATCTAGTCATTTTATTTGTTGAATATCATATATTGTAAATTTTATTTTTTAATTTTTTTAAATTTATATTTATTTTTTTTAAAGATTTTATTTATTTGACAGAGAGAGAAATCACAAGTAGGCAGAGAGGCAGGCAGAGAGAGAGAGAGAGGAGGAAGCAGGCTCCCGGCAGAGTAGAGAGCCCGATGTGGGGCTCGATCCCAGGACCCTGGGATCATGACCGGAGCCAAAGGCAGAGGCCTTAACCCACTGAGCCACCCAGGCACCCCTGTAAATTTTATTTTTATGGATATTTTTATTCCTATAAATATTTTGTGCTTTGTTCTGGTTGAAGTTCAGTCTCTTGAAAAGTAATGTGAACCTTTTATTCCAGCTTTTAAGATTTCTTAGATGGGCCTGGATCAGTACTCAGATTATGACTAATTATTCCCCTCTACTCAATAATGACCCTTCTGTTTACTCAATTTTTCTTGAATTATAAAGCTTTCCAGTGTTCCTGGGAGGAACAAACACTATTTTGTCCCTGTGAGAGCACCAGGGGATGCCAATTTTAATCCCTTTGTGTGTGCTGTGTCTGTGTGTGTTTCCCCAGTCTCAGGCAGTTTCCTCACACAGATATGTTTTCACAACTATGTTGAATACTTGAGAAGGACCTTCTCTACATCTCTGCAGTTCTTTATCTATATAGCTCCTTTCTGTATTGTACTGTTTACTCACAATGGAGTAAAGCTCAGACTATCTTGGTAGTCACCCTCACTTTTTTCATGTTACTCAGGGATTACTGTCCTTTCTTCATTGAATGACCTCTTAAAAACATTGGTTTACATACTTTGTTTTGTTTTGGGTTTTTTTTTTTGCTATTTCAGGTGGATGGATGGATCTACCCCATCTCTATTACTCTGTTTTTGTTGGGAGGAGAAATTAGTATTAAGGTTTTAAAGCTGGAGGGAGTACATACTTATTTGTTACACTTTTGCTATATTTTTCTGCTATTTTTGTGAACTACATGTTATTTTACAATGTTGTTAAAATAATAAATCAGCTTTAGTTAGGGGATAGACCTTAGATGCTCAAGTCTGCATTAGAACAGTTGGTAGGAATAATAAAACATGGTCATCAAAACATCATGTTGTCATTGTTTAATAACTGATGGGACTATGACAGCATCTCAGACACCAGGAAACATGAATATTCATTCCAATTACTTTGAATAACATTGTGACATCAGAATGAAGCTTCAAGGGTATGCTCTTTCCAGTCTTTTGACTTCAGGGCAGACAGCAGTGTCAAAACATTACCATACTATGATAGGAAGCTCACCTGCTTCTTTCTCCCTTTGAAATTATTATCAAGTTTTGGAATAGGCTTCAGTCATCACACTTGAGATTTGAATATTGAGCTTGTGAACAGATTATTAGCAAACATGCTAAAGATATCAATAAGCAGTCAGCAAGTTCAGAAGCTGTTATATTGGATTACTTTAAGGTCAACTACTGTTTCATTAACAGAAAATTTCACTAGAGTATTAAAAAATGTTCAAAGAGTTCTCTTTTTTAAAGTGGATTAGCAGTTCATCTTCATGAAGGGATATAAAATATAGTTTTTCTCTGTATTTGTCTCTTTCACTCACTTTCTCTCTCTGAATAGCCTGGTTCAGTTTTTATAGGATTTTGAGGGGATAATTGATATACAAATAATTTAGCTGCATCATTTATAAGAATAATTAATAATTTTTCACCAGATATCAGACAAAGTACCTATTTAAAATTATAGGATTTTTATTCTTCATAACTATAAAAATATAAATCTGTTAGGTATAATACTATTCCACCAAATTGATCTATATATTAATCCTCATAACCAGTGAATATATTTTTCTATATAGCAAAAAAGACTTGGCTGATGTGATTAATTTAAAAAACTTGAGATATTAAGATTATCCTAGATTATCTGTTGAAGCTCAATGGAATCTCAACTGTCCATATAAAGGAATGGATGGAGACAGGAGAGCCAGAGTCAGGAAAAGAGATGTGACAATGGCGGAATCAGACTAATGCAAATATTAGGAGAGGTCATAAGACAAAGACTATAGGCACCCTCTAGACACTGAAAAAGGCAATAAATGAATTTTCCCATAAAGCCCCCAGAAAGAAGGCAACTCTACAGCACCTTAAGTTTAGCCCAGTGAGGCTGATTTTAGATCTTTGAACTTTAGAACTGTAAAAGAATAAATGTATGTTGGGTTGAGTACCTACATTGCAGTGATTTGAAGCAAAAGCAACAGGAACCTAAAACACACTCTAATAAGGCATCACTTTCTACTCTGCCTTATAGCTGTTTGTGTAAAAGAGTTTTTCTCTAACGGTCTATAACCTTTTTAAGGTCAAATGTTTATAAACACTATGTTACTTAACATAGTACTTTTTCCCACGTGTGTTCTAAATAGAAAACATAATTTTACCACCAAACATACCCAGGTGGTGGAAGGCCCCAAATAAATAATAATCCTAGCTATAAACAAAGGAAAGACTGAATAATGAATGATAGATGTTAAGAAGTGAGAATATATTAAGTACTGAATTATAACTTTCCCATATTTTCTGAGATCATCTTTCTAATATTTTGGATTTGGTTTGGGCCTATTGTCCTAAGCAAAGACAAATAATAAAAATGAAAATGTTATAATACCTCTGCTAGGATATCACTATTTAGGTGGCTTTATGGAAAGTTACAAATATATTTTTCTCCATATCTTTGCAGTTGTAGCTCTCAGAAATGAAATTAGATCTGTGAAGTTGGGAGATTTAGGCCTCCTAGTTTTAGAGAAGTTGAAAATAACTTTCTAAGAATCTGGCTTGTGTTAAAGAATCTTCCATTTCTAAAGTAAAATTATATGACATAATTGTATTTCTTTTTCAGTGAAGGGTTAAAGGAGGTATGATGGGGATGAAAACTTTGGTTTGGTGGTGCAAGGAGTGGGGAAAGAGAGGACTTTACCTCAATAAATACAGCTTCCAAACATATCTTGGGAAGTTATCTGAAAGGAGAGAAGTTAAGAAGCATATACAATTACTGAAGTGCGCAGGATTGCATGGGAACTGAACTGTAAGTCACAATTATCCAGCCTGATGCTACTTATTTGTGGTTTATCTTTTTCCTTGTGGAGCTACACTGTGTGGACTTCTCTTGTAATATTCAGGAAATCTAACGAGGTGATGCTGAGAAATTTTCATATCTCTTTGGAGAAGAGGCAAAAATGAATAAATCACACTGGGAATGAGATGGGATAGTGAGATCCCTGTGAGTATACTTTGTATAATATTCATGTAAAAATGGGGGGAAATCATTATTAAGAGAATCCTCCATTGGGCCTCTCATGTTTCTGCATGTCCTATAAACTAAAACAGTGAAAGCTTTTGATCAGACTAACTTCTCAAGAATTTTTGTAGAGTAAATGGCCTTGGAAGATAGGGATCATGTTTCCCTCCAGAGAAAAGGCAGGTTTATTTGACATTCAGAATACTATCTCCCTACAGGGAAAGATTTGGGCAGGTTCTTGTGCAGTCTTTTTATTAAAGGTTGGGATTTACTATATGTGTAACATCTACCTGCATGCTCCTTGCCATCTTTGTGAGATCTGAGGTGACAAGAATGGGCATGAACATGAAGCTCATGCCCTTTGCTGTGTAGTGAGTAAAGAAGTCTTGTCTTTGACCCAGGAAATCACTCCTTCTGTTGGCATCCATGAAATTATGGTAATTATGATTTGTTAGCTTGTAAGTAGGGAAAAATCTCAGATACTACACATTTGACTTAGTTTCTAACATTCAATTGAATTGTTCTCTCATTGCTAAATTAAGGATTTTCATACTCATTGATTTCGTTTAGATCTATAACTTGATGCTTATATACTATGACATAAATTGAATAAACATGTAGACTGATTCAGTTGTTCTCAAAATGCACTCTCTACACCATTTTTTTATGAGACTCTGTGAACTACATATATCTCTGGGATATATAGCATACTTATTGTAGCAGAATCTTTGAGATTAGGATGCAGTAATCTATCATTTTAAAAATATCCTCAGGTAATTAGAGTACTCTAATTTTTGTCATGAACTATGGAATGTAAGTGGATAGTAAGTAATGTATGACTGCATATTTCTCTTTCTAGTCATTATCTTTTTTTTTTTTTGCTTTTTAAATTAAGTGTTATGGTTTATTGGGAATCATTTCTTAGAAAAATAGATTTGTTTAGAAAAAAAATGGATCAGTGAAGGAATTATCAGCTCTCCAGCTCTGTCAAAATAAACACTAAACTTCACACTTTAAAGAATTCTTTCAAGTTTCTAAGCAGTCTATGATAATACTGTCATCACTTTGTATTTTTAGGTTTGCAAGTTCAGCTTTTAAAAGGTTGATTTTAGTGTTTAGGGTGGTTTTTGTTTTGTTTTGTTTTGTTTCTTTTTTTTTCTTTTATTATTTTTTTAAAATAAAATCATTGTTTATAGCATCTGCAGTGGGTACCAGATTTCTACCAGGTTAGTGTTGCTGACTTGTCTATTTGACTTTGAGGCCCAAACAATAACTTTTCAGCAGTAGGGTCATATAGGTGAGGGATATAAGTATCCTTTGTAAATCTATCACTAAATTATCCTTTTTAATTGCTAAAAAAATTAAAACTAAAGAACTGATGCAATCCAATAGAAAGAGTGTGGCTATGGATTAAATCCTGGTTCTTTCTCTTTTTGGTTCTGAGGTCTTAAGCAAATAGCAAAATACTTGGTTCAGAAGTATAGAAAATGGTTACAATTAAATTATTTGACCTAAGAGTCTACCTGTTACAGGGTTTAGTAAATATCATTTTCTTATTTTTAATGGTCTATGTCACAAAGTTCACAAATATTAAATATGATGACATTAAACATTACTAAATTATTATAAGATCTACATCTTCAACAAGTTTTAAAAAAGCATACATCTAAATATATCTACACAATTAGATACCTTCATTATAAATATTAATTCATTTCACTAAATCTACCTTCAAACATATACAGACACACATTCAAAGACAGAATATATTTTTAGGTCTAATTTCTCCCCAAGGTAGTTTAGAAATAAAAATTTTCCAGGGATTTTTAGATAGGTATAAAGCTTCAACCAATTTGGTAATACTCCTCTGCCTTCCACAGCTTTTTAAAATCATTGCCTTTAAGTTCTGAAACGGGACTTATTTTACGGTCTTGAATTTTCTTACTCTGACTTGAACAAATGGTGCTTAGATTTCTTTTGCTACTATTTGCAATGTCTCTGTTTTCGTAAATCTCAAACTCAGAGAGTCTTAAGGGAGACAATACTCCTAAATCATTTATTTCAAAATCTTTTGAAAAGCTTAAAGAAATAGATTAGGCATAATAATTTCAGTGATGGATTTATAGTATTATCTATCTCTGTCACTATCTTAGTTTAGTAAAGTGTTTCTGTGATTATGTAAATGAATTTTGTTAACACAGTCACACAAAAAAATCAGTATTATAAAGAAAAAGAAGAAGGTACTGTTAGAAATATGAAATCAATCCATGAGTTAGGGAATTAAGATAATCATAGAAGTTCACTTTTAGTTGTAAAAATCTGTCTCAGATAACCAGAAGATGTACATTCTGTGCTCTGCAGATAATATAAGAATTGTGTTGCTTAGAATTAAATATGGCTACATGCATAACAAAAAAAACCCAAAACCTCTGGTAAAAGACTTAAACAAGATTTCAATTTAATTTCTCTCATTTAAGAGATCTAAAGGTTTGTGTCTCACATTCCTCCCCACATTCTGCCCTAACTTCCTTTCATTTCTCTGTCCTGCCATCTTTGGCTTGTGTCTTCCACCTCTGTTGCTAAGACTCATCATTACATCAAGTAGCAGAAAGGAGAAAGTTTTTTCTTTTCTTTTTAAAAACAACAAAAAATTAATGTCACATTATATTTCTGCTTATGCTATATCAGAAGAATTTAATCTCATTGCCACACTTAGTTGTAAAGCAGTGGAAAGCAGAATAGTGACTTTTATTTCATATGGTAGTGTGACTAGTTAAAAATAGGAAGTCTGGGGGTGCCTGGGTGGCTCAGTGGGTTGGGCTGCTGCCTTCGGCTCGGGTCATGATCTCAGGGTCCTGGGATCGAGTCCCGCACGGGGCTCTCTGCTCCGCAGGGAGCCTGCTTCCCTCTCTCTCTCTCTCTCTCTCTGCCTGCCTCTCTGCCTACTTGTGATCTCTGTCAAATAAGTAAATAAAATCTTTAAAAAAAAATAGGAAGTCTGTTACTATGGTAGTACCCCTTATCCATGCAGGATATGTTCCAAGACCCCCAGCAGACACCTAAAAACATGGGCAGTATTAAACCCTACACGTAACACTGTTTTTTCCTATACATACATACCTATAATAAATTTTAATTTATAAATTAAAATTAATTTATGAATTAAGCATAGTAAGATAGTAACAGTAAAACCAGCACAAATTTCTTTTTTCTTCTTCACAATTTTACAATTTCATAATCTTCACAAGATTTGTTCTTATCATAGACCTTAGAAACCTCATCATACAAATTTTTTTTTCTGTATTAAGTGAAGATCTTTTACTTTTTCACTTAAAAGAAGCACTTCACAGCTTCTCTTAGGCATACCCAAATTGCCAGCATCACTACTCTTGCACTATGGGGTCATTATTTATTTATATATTTAGAATTGCATTTGATTATTTTGATTTTTTTAAGTTTTTATTTAAAGTCCAGTTAGTTAATATACAATTTCAAGTGTACAACAGAGTGATTCAACACTTCCATATATCTCCTGGTGCTCATCACAAATACACTCCTTAATCCCCATCAACTATTGAACCCCTTAAGTAAGATGAGTATTACCTGAACACAGCACTGTTGTTGGGGTTACTGTAGAGTATGATATCAGCCATAATATCTGGGTTGCTAAAATGTAACACAGAGGCCGCTGGGGGTGTAGGCCTTTGGAATGCGGAGGCCTGCGTAAACACTCCTATTGGAATTTAAAAGCCCAGGAAAGTTGCCTTCCCAAAGCTTTCTTAGCCCAAATAGCCACTGTGATCTAAGGGACATAAGTATTGTCCCTTAGGCTATGTTTACTAGAACACACAGATTAGCATACCTTATCTTTCCTGTAAACAGAGCCTCTTAATTTCAGTAAGACCCCTTGTCACACATCCCAAGCTTGAGAAATACTGATAAGTATTTGTGATTGCTCTGAAGGACCAATAAAAGCAGGAGCAAAGAGGAGCAAAGGTCTTCTCTGATCGTTGACCCCTCTCCTTCTCTCTTTCACAGCAAAGTTTGAAGTAATCTTTTCATCTTTTGATACAGGGATTGCTGGCCATTCCCTGCAAACTGGATACTAAGATTGCAGATCTGATAATTGAGATAACTACTAAGTGACTAATGGGTGTGGTAGCACATATAGCAAGGATATGCTGGACAAAGGGATGATTCTCATCCCACGTAGGATGGAGCAGGAAGGTACAAGATCTCATCACACTACTCAGAATGGTGCATAATTTAAGTTATGAATTGTTTATTTCTAGAATTTTCCATGTAATATTTTAAGACTACAATTGATCATGGGTCAGGGGGAATTACTGTACTGAGAAATGTGATAGCTGACATAGGGTGAGTTGAATACAATCTCCTTTACAAATGTAACATGAAATTAGTGGGGGAAGTAAGGGAACAGGGTAATGTATAGATGTTTTCTTTTTTTTATTATTTTTTTAGATTTTTTATTTATTTACTTGACAGAGATCACAAGTAGGCAGAGAGGCAGGCAGAGAGAGGGGGAAACAGGCCCGATCCCACGACCCTGAGATCATGACCTGAGCCAAAGGCAGAGGCTTTAACCCACTGAGCCACCCAGGAGCCCCGATAGATGTTTTCTTAATGCAACTTTAATGTCTGGAGATATTTCTTCAAGAAATTTTTGTTGTTGTTGTTGTTGTTTTTAACTGCTGGAAATTTTAGAGACCTGGAAGTAATACCTCATCTTAGAAACAAAACAACAACAAAAGCCTTCTGAATGGCCTTAAATCTCTCATTTCTTGGATGTGGAAATGGAGGATGTAACCAACAGATTGATGTATTGCTGATGTTATCTGAAACAAAATGTTTATTTTACTTTAGGATGTAAAAACCTAAACAATGTATTATCTAAGTTAATAAATTAAAAACTACTGTCTTTAACCCACTGAGCTACCCAGGCACCCCAAAAAACTACTATCTTTCTTGATCTCAATATTTCTCTGAGATAATATACCCCGACTCTTTAAAAAGCATGAAAATGAGGAAATGATTTGTATTAATCCCATATAAAAATTCTGGCCTTGGGCAAATGACAACTTTTTTTCCTCCCATGATGAATTTTCAGCAAAGGAGGCCTCATAACCTCTTTTAGTTAATCTCTCTCCTCTTTCCCTAGCTCTTTCTAAGCATGCATATTGTATTTCTGATAAACATGAAAAGGAAGAGATATTTCTTTTCTGATATTCAATGCAAATATTATTGAATACATAAAGAATATGACAGACTATGTGCCAGGTGACAATAAATTCTAAACAAACTTTAGGAAGCAAAAGCACACGAGAATAAAGTAATGGCATTTGTAATCCATATTTTGTTTCCTGGAGTAGAAATCAGTGAAGAATTCGTTTGTTTGCTAGTAACAGAGACCTCTATTAACAATTGATTAAAAGTTTGGTGTTCATTTTCTCTCATGTAAAATGAAGACAAAAAGTAATTTAGATCAGGGCTGGTACAATGGATCTATAATGTCAGTGGTGTACCAAAATCATTCTACCTTTCTACTTCTCTACCTATGTCATATGTGTCTTTCTGCATAGTGTCCTCATATTTGCATTAAATGAAGCTCCAACCAGCCATAGCCTCTTGCAAATACGGGAAGATGGAAGGGAAAAGGAAATTGATGACTGAATCAACCTAAATTAGGCAATTTTGTTGGAAGTCCTACTGAATTATTTCTAAACATGTAACATAAGCCCAAACATTTGGTCATATGTCTACTCCCACCTCAAGGGGAGCTTAGATATGTTCTTTCTCAGCTGGGTATAGCACCCCTCCTAAAAGCAGTGTCATGTCTTTAAGTCTGAAGAAGAGACTGGACACTGAGATTTCAGCCACAGTGTTCTATCACAAAAACTTCCAAGATATATGTGGCATTTATAGCAGCCCAGGATTCATGGCATAACTAATAAGTGATTTGATGATTAAAACAGGGAAGTTAGGGGACCCTGGGCGGCTCAGTTGGTTGGGCACTGCCTTTGGCTTTGGTCATGATCCTGGCAGTCCAGGAATCAAGTCCCTCACTGAGCTCCTTGCTAATTCTGCTTCTTCCTCTCCACCCCACTTGTGTTATCGCTATCTCTGTCTCTCTCTCAAATAAATAGATAAAAAACAAAACAAAACAGGGAGGTCAGTAGGAAGTGGAGTTACTTGGGAAGTTGGTGGGTTTAAAGTTACTTCAGAGATTGTAAGAATAGGAAAGGCAGAGAGAAAGACCTTTTTAGTTAGAATAGATACTTGAATGGATAAATAAGATGTGGTTCATATATACAATGGAATATTATTCAAACATCAGAAAAGATGAATACCTACCATTTACATCCATGTGGATGGAGCTGGGGCATATTATGCTAAGTAAGTCAACCAGAGAAAGGCAATTATCGTATAGTTTCACTCATATGTGGAATATAAGAAATAGCAGAGGATCATAGGGCAAGGGAGAGAAAACTGAATGGGAAGAAATCAGAGAGGGAGACAAACATAAGAGACTCTTGGTTCTGGGAAAGAAATGGAAGGAGAGGTGGGTGGGAGGATGGGGTAAGAGAATGATAGGCATTAGGGAGGGCACGCCATGTGATGAGCACTGGGTATAATACATAATTATAGTGTTCAGTTGAACACTACATCTCAAACTACTGATATACTATATTTTGGGTAATTGAATTTAAATAAAAAATGTGTGCAAGTATGTATTATATAAAATAAGAACTATAGGGAAAAGAACACCTTTGCAGATCATTTTGTGTAACCCAATTCAATTTTAAAGCAAAAATCTAACCTGAAGAACAAAGGAGCAATTCAGTTCAGCTTGAGTACACGTCTATTTATTAATGGGAATAAGTTTCAACAAAACCAACACAAACTCCGGACTTGATCCAAGTAATGGAGAGTCATTAAAAATTCTTGAGCAGGATTGTGACACAATGAAATGAATACTTCTAAGATAGTTATTTAGGAGGCTGTTGCAGTAATAAATATATCTATATATTATGTTGCAGTTATTTATATATAAAGTATGCAGAAATGAAGAAGTGCTGACTTACACAGTTAATGACAACCTGTATTTAGGGATGATGTGGGATCCCTTGGAGAAATTTTGTGAATATGATCAGTTTCATAGTCTAAAGACTTACTGAGAATCAAGATTAGAATTAGAATTTGGGAGGTTTAATATAAGAGCTAAGAATAAAGGTAGAGACTTAGACTAATTCTTAGAAAAAAGTACATAAGCACAAAGTCCCATAGTCAAAGATTCACAATTAGAGGGCTCATAGATGATAGCTGTTACAGACAGTGGAAAAAGGAAGAAAAAAGAGGATAATATGTAGAAAATCCTAAATAATGTACTTATGCACACAGAGACAGACAGACAGACACACACAAACTGTTAGAGCTAATAAACAAATTTTGCAAAGTTTCAGGATACAAAATTAACATACACAAATCAGTTGTATTTTTACATGCTAAGAATGAAATATCTGAAAACGAAATTAAAATATATATATATAGTTACAGTGGCCTAAACAATAAATAAAATAAACAAAAATAAACAATAAAATACCTACAAATAAGCTTACCAAAGAAATGAAGGACATGTACATTAAAAATCATAAAACACTGATGAAAGAAATTAGAGCATACATACATTAGTAAAAAGATATCCTGTGTTTATGGGTTTAATATTGTTTAAATGGCCATACAACCCAAATTTATCTATGGACTGGATCCAATGTCTATCAAAATCCAAATGACATTTTTAATAGAAATAATAAAATAGTCCTAAAATTTTTATGGAACCACAAAAGACCCCAGCTAGCCAAAGTATTTTGAGCAAGTAGAACAAAACTGGAGACATCATACTTCCTAATTTTGAAATATACTACAAACCTATTGTAATCAACATAGCATGGTATTGGCATAAAAACAGACATTTAGATTAATGGAACAGAATAGAGCACCTAGAAAAAATCCACACATTTATAGTCATCTGATCTTTGACAAGAGTATCATAAATACAAAATTAGGAAAGAATACGTCAATAAATCCTATTGGAAAAACTGGACACCCACATGCAAAAATGAACTTGGACCCTTATTTTATAACATATATAAATATCAACTAAATATTGATTACAAACTTAAACATAAGACCCTGTAAAACTGTAAAACTTCTAAAAGAAAACAAAAGGAAAGATCTTCTTGACTGTAGCCTTAGCAGTTATTTCTTGAACATGACACTGAAAGCACAGATAACCAAAGTAAAACGAGGCAAGTGGAACTAAATCAAAATAAATACCTACTGCGTAGCAAAGAAAATAATCCACAAAATGAAAATACAAGCCATGGAATGGAAGAAGATACTTGCAAACCATACATTTGATTAATGATTATTATCCAAAATATAGAAGGAACTCCTATACTTAATAGCAAAAGAAATAGAACAAAACAAAACAAAACAAAAACCCTTATTTTAAAAAGAATAAAGAAAATGAACACATTTTTTTTTTCCCAAAGAAGACAAATAGTTGGATAAAGTATATAGGAAAAAGCACTCCAAATCATTAATCATCAGAGAAATACAAATCAAAACTTCAATGAGATATCACATAATACCTGTTAGGATAACAATTATTTAAAAAACAAAAAGAACACAAAAGATAGCACTGTTGGCAGAAATGTAAACTGGTGAAATGACTATGGAAAACTGGATTCTGCAGAAAATTAAATAGAACGTCCATGTTATCCAGGAATTCCCCTTCTGGATATTTATTCAAAGAAAATAAAAACTAATAAAAATGAATAAAATTAAAAAAACTAGAAAATAGAAACTAACTCAAAAAGATATGTGCAATCCCATGTTCACTGCAGCATTATTCATAATAGCCAAGATATGGAAAGAACCTAAATGCACATGGTTGGATGAATAGATAATGAAAATGTGGTGTATATATATATGCAATGGAATATATGCAACCATGAAAATAAATGAAATCTTGCAATTTGTGACAACATCAATAGATCTTTATAGGCATTAAAGTAAATGAAACAAATCAAGACAAAGACAAATATCATATAATATCACTTATATGTAAAATTAGAAAAAAAAAAAAGTGATAGTCTGACTTGATGCTGTGAATAGGTTCATAGAATAGATTAGTGGTTGCCAGAGGCTGAGGGAAGGGGTGGGGTAAAACAAGTGAAGGGGATTAAAAGGTATAAACTTCCAGTTATAAAAATAAGTAAGACATAGGGATATAACATATAGCTTGGTCACTATAGCTAAAAATACTGTACTTATCCAGAGGTAGTTGATTTTTCATCTTATAGTGCATGACTAAGATCATGCAGTACTAAAGTTTGACCTGATGCTTGAAGTTATGTTGATTATAACTGAAATATTATATAAAAGAAACACTATAGATTTTGTACCAGTTGCTCGGTTACATTATACAGTGATTGACAGAATGTTTTACTCATGTTGAAAATTTGAGTTCTGCAGAGAACTTGTAAGGCAGAGGGGTAGATTGCTGGGAGAGTTTACCTCCTATGGGTCCTGAATGCCCTGACAAGTTCTTGCTTGGTATGCCAAAAATGGAAGACCCTGACTGCCCTCTACTAGGTCATGACTCAGGATGCAACTTTGAGGAGGAAACATTATCCCCCAAAGAGCAGACTTGATTTTTCTCACTATAACTAATAAGTTCTCTTGGTTCAGGGGTTTCTTCAAGTAATACAGTTCAGTTGACTAAGTGTACAGGCATCTACAAGGGGCCTTTTACATTCCCCTGTGGGTCCAGAGGGAGCATGAGAACCAAAACAAACCAACATTAATTTCTGGCTCCTGCTCTTGTTGTGAGTAATAAAGTCCTTTGTCTTTCAATCAGGACTATTGTGGCTTCTGCCATGTTCCATGAAACAGTACTAGGATAACTACTTAGATTGTAAGTAGAATAAAATTTCAGACTTTTATAATTCTTGTCAACAAGTTGTCTGCTTTACTGATTCTTGGGGAAAAATTCATCATGGATAGAACGGGTCAATGATTTCTAGCTGTGAATACAGTTTTCAGAATGTGAGTTTTTATACTAGCTTATTGCTGTTTTGGATTTTTGTAATTTAGACAAATTATTTAACTTCTTGATCCCTTAACTTTTCCCCCAATAACATGTACATTTATAAGTTTAGGTTTTCTTAAGTGCTTTTACATGTTTAGATTTAAGACAGCATTTTGTATGAAGCTAAAAAGCTAATTTTTCACTATATACATGTGAAATTTTAGGCCACCAAAGTGCAACCCTAATGAGAAATATCTCTAAACTTTGCTGACTATATAGACATAGTGGCAATATTTCCATTATAGTCCTTAATATGACGATAGGCAGTATGATAGAGATAATTGGCTCAGATTTTTTTTTTTTTAATGTCACCTACTTTCTTTTCTTTCTTTTTATACCACACTTCACCAATTGTACATACCTGGGGAATAAGTACGCACATGCATTTGTCTAGAAAATTCCAATGTCCAGGGTTGTTTCTGAACTTACATTATTATTTTTTTTTAATTCCATTTAGAAATTGAAGGCAGAAGAATCATGTTTTAGTTCTCAGGAAGATCACTGAAATTCTTTGGACTGAACAATATTTATCTTTTGTATGATGATAATTCCTTACATTTTTGTGTGACTCAATTAGATAAATTTAGAATTATGCATTTTATAAAATACATTTTACATGTTACATTAACCCAAGGGATGTGTTTATGTGTATGTGTATGTGTGTGTGTGTACACATATATATCAGCTTATTAGGGCTACCATAACAAAGAACCACAACCTGGCTGGTTTAAAACAATTTATTCTCTCACAGTTCTGGAGCTAGATGTTAAAAATCAAAGTGTTGGCAGGACCATGCTTTTTCTCTGAAGTCTAGGGGAGGATTTTTCCTTGCCTATTCCAACTTCCAGTAGCCTTAGATGTTCTTTGGTTTGTGGCACCATAATAGGATATGGCATTGTATTTTCAAATAATGGCATATTCTAAAGTTTTGGTAATTAGGATGTCAACATATATTTTTTGTGTATACAATTCAACCTGTAAGAGTCCACTTCTGGCTCCCTAAAATCTAAGTTCTACCCATATGCATTCACCCATCCCAACATGCCCCAAAGTCTTAAGTACTCCAACATCAATGCTAAGTGAAATATCTCATCTAATATCATCAACTCAAAACCCCAAATCATATAATCTATCTCAGTTATGGATGAAACTTGGAGGATGATTCATCATGAAGCAAAATCCCTCTGCTTCTGTTAGCCTGTAGAACTAGATACCAAGTTATCTGCTTCTAAAATACAGTAGCAGGACAGGCATAGGCTAGATATTCCCATTACAAAAGGGAGAAATTAGAAGGAAAAGGGGGTCATGGATCCCAAACAATCTCAAAATCTAGCAGGGTAATTTCCATTAGAGGCCAAGTCCTGAGAACAGTCGTTTGTGCTTGATATGCTTCTCAACCAGAATGCTGGTTGTGCCCTCTCAGTCCACAGGAAGAATTTCTCTCCTTTCTGGGATATCCCAGAAAGAACCTATAGGTACAGTGGTCCACTTTCAAGTGGCCCCTATACATTATGCAGAATCATATGTAAACCATTTCCCAGGTCCCTCTCCTCAGTCAACTAAATGGAATTCCCCACAAGAGTACAAGCATGGACTGGTGTAACTGTCCCTCAGAACAATATACTGCTTAAAATATAATCTATGAGAAATTATACTAATTATCAAGCATGCTTAGGTATAGCTTTAAGAAAAACATGTACTGGCAACAGGCCTCTGGGAGAAAAGACAATAGAAGTCCTTGAGGCAGAGCATCTGGGGATGCCCTGCTTGTTCAGGGCAGAACATCACCTACTTCATTTTTCCATTATATCCCCTTCCCTGCAGAAAATCAGCAGTTAGTCAGACAATCCTTTGGGTTTAGACTTGCTCACTATAGGTCATGTGCTACGTGACCCGACGCATTTTGCCTTTCTTCTTACATATCTACAAGACTCGTGGTCAATGTGTAATCTACTCTGGTTTCTGTGTAGGTTGTTACCCACTTTCTAATAAATATGAGACTGAGGAGTTGTTCGGGGTGACAGTCCTTTCTACTGTTGCCACCTGCTCCCATTTCCTTGCAGCTTGTTTGTGTCTCATTCTTTGACCATGTGCTGTCAGGAGGCAGCAGACAGGGAGAAAGAAGAGAACTTGGCAGATGTGGGGACCATGAGCATTTGGGCTGCTTTGTTACATAACTTACCTGTGCCTACAGGGACTGATAGAGCCTAATTTCATATCTAACACTTCCATTTTATGATGAAGTGCTACTGTGCACGCCCAATTTTATGGCTTGGTGGATTGGATAGCAGCCAGTTTATGATGAACAGCTCAGTTTGCATAATAACGGTGGCTCATGGTTAAGCATTTAGCATACTAAGTCCTAGTACTAAAGATTAGAATTCAGCATATCTTTTTGGGGGCCATAATCCAACCTATAGCATCATTATAATTAACAATAATAGTAATTATATTCATTTTTACTAAGTTATTTCTATGTCTACAATGTCAAACTTATGTCAATTTCATTCTAGCTTTATCTCAGTCTAATGACTTGATTTTAAAATGAGATAACAAATGCTATTTTTAATCCACCAGGGTAAGTACATACTTTTGCTGAAAAAGCAGATTATGTTAAGTAGAAGATCATGTGCAGGTGTCATCCCAAATTCCAAAATGCTTAAATTAAAATAATGGTGGCTATTACTAATAACTATTATTTATCCATTGACACACAAATATTTATTATGTTCCAAGTATTTCCCAGATATGATTCCAAATATTGTGTCATGGAAATGAACAAAACAAAGAAGTCTCCTATTCTTATGGTTTCTATAGCTTGGAGAAGAGAGACAGACAGTAAAAAAAAATATTAAAAATATATAACATAAATTCAAGTCATGATTGATAAGTATTGTAAAAATAAGAATACAGGGTTTAAAAGAGATAGCAACTGAGTTGAGCACATTACAGATATCAGCTTTGCATCAGGCATTTTACTATTTTGCATATAATTACACTGAATTTTAACAGTATTTATAAAATTAAATTTATAAAATATAATTATTATATTTCATTTTTTCTGATGAGGAAATTGAGGCACAGAAATTGAGTAGCATCTCAGTGATCCTTCAAATAAAAGAAGAGCCAGAAATAAAATTAAGGCTTATTTTACTTCAGAAAGATTGTGCTTCCTCAGCACAATTGGCATTGTAGTTTATATCATGTTGAACATGGAGAAGGAACCAGAGACTGTTCTGAAAGAATATATTTATGATGATCTGTTTATACTATTTTTCCTTTTTCTATCTCCTTTTATTCTTGCATATAAGTGGCACCTTATTATAATCTACCTTCTGTTTATTATCTATAATTGTATTGTATATTTAGGTAATAATCCTTTCCTGTGCACTTGTTTTACTTCTGAAAAAAAAATGTATGTTTTCATATAGGGACAACGATTGGAATTAGATGAGAGGATATAAAATGTTTTGTGAGTTATGGTATCAAATATGCATGAATTCTGCCCTTGATTATCTATATATACCCAACCCTATAAGGTCCCTGATAAAATATATGCATAGAGGAGACAAACAGAAGAAAATA
Source organism: Mustela putorius furo (assembly GCF_011764305.1). NCBI lineage: Eukaryota > Metazoa > Chordata > Mammalia > Carnivora > Mustelidae > Mustela > Mustela putorius. Next base: position 29,568,620 of record NW_025421987.1, read on the forward strand.
ATCTCTATTGGTTACTGTGGCTTCATGCCAAATGCCATAGGGACAGCCTGTGCCTACACCTAACTGAAGCTTAGCTGACTTGAAAAAAAAAATCACACCATAAAACCCAATCTAAATTTCAGTTCTTATAACACTTATTTCAAGAAAGAGCAGAATCTAACCACACTGAGAAGGCTCAGATATATAATGTGATTAATGTAATACCTAAGGTAGAACTTGATTCCCCATCACATTTTTATTTTAATAACTTCTGGGATGGGTAGCAGAAAAGAAAGGAAAAGAGCTATTACTAAGAAAGTATACTTGCTTCATGGACAAACTGACAGATATTAAAAAATAACTATACATTTTAAAAAGTGGTACTGGAGCAACTGGATGATCTCATATGAAAGAAAGATGTATACCAATGTTACAGTGTTTATGAAAATTAATTAAAATGGAAAATAGACCTAAATGCAATAGCTAAAACTACAAAAACCTTAGAAGAAAACACAAGAGTAAATCTCAATTATCTTGAGTCATATAATACTTTCTTAGATATGACATTAAAAGCTTAAGCAACAAAAGAATAAATAAGTTGGGCTTCAATAAAATAAAAACTCTTTCAAATGTTTCAAAGGATACCATCAAAAAAGTAGAAAGATTCTTCACAATTTCTTCCAAAAAATAGAAAAGGAAGAGATACTTACAAACTCCTTTTATGAGGACAGCATTTTAAAACCATACATGGGTAACACAAGAAAAAAAAATTACATGTTAATATCTCTGATAAACATAGATACAAAATATCAGCAAACCAAGTACAACAATATATTAAAGGGGAATATATAACATGATCAAATGACATTTATTGCAAGGATGCAAGAGTGGTTCAACATCCACAGATCAATCAACATGATATGCCACATTAACAAAATGGAGCATAAAAATCATATAATCAGAGGAAGCAAGATGGTGGAAGAGTAGGAAACTGAAATAACATTAGGTCCCAGGAGTTCATCTATATAGTTTTCAAACCATTTTGAACACCTACAATCTTAACAGGAAATAGAACAGAAGAGGAGTAATTCTTGGAACAGAAAATTGACCACTTTTGGGAAGGTAGGATGCACAAAGAAGTGAATCCAAAGCAACAGGAAGATAAAGCACAGGGGGAGGGGTGGCTCCCAGCAAGCGAGGGAGCAGAGGAGCACAAAAAAAGAATTTTTAGAAGTCTGCTCCACTGAGAGACGTTGCTCCAGAGGCTAACTAGGGGTGGAGCACTCCCAGGGACAGTGTGATCTCAGGACCCACGGGTTCACAGAAAGACCAGGGGTGTCTGAGTGTGGCAGAGATGCCAGGTATCAGAATGGGGAAGCAGGCTACAGACAGAGTGGAGGTAGAGACTGTCAGCTGTGGGTTACCTTAAACCGTTATTCAAGGTAGAATCGAACCACTGCTCTTCAAGTAGGGACCCCACAAGTGGCAGATCCAGAGAGGCCTCCTCTTTCCTCCTCCAGAAGGAGTGGCATGGGAGCACATGGTAGGAATGTGCTGGGTTTAGAGACTCTAAATGGGGCTGTGCACCAGAGATAGAAGCTCGGTCACAAGCCAGGTGTGCACAGAGCACGGCTGGAGACCAGGAAAATGGGTAGGATTGACTGCTTTTCTCTGAGAGCACACTGAGGAATGAGGCCCCAAGATCTCAACTCCTCTGGGCTAGAGATTGAGAGGCTGCCATTTTCATTTTCATCCTCCAAAGCTGTATGGAAAGCATTCAGGGAACAAAAGCTATTGAGAGTGAACCTTAGCAGATTACTTAGCCTGACCCCTGTCGAGGGTGGTGCAATTCCACCTCAGGCAAAGACATTTGAGAATCACAGCAACAGCCCCCTCCACCCACAAAGATCAATAAGAACATTCATCCAAGACCAAGTTTACCAATCAATGAAAACAATGGAACTCCAGAGCTAGGGGAAAGCAGCACATAAAATTCATGGCTTCTTTTCCCCATGATCTTTTAATCTTTCAAAGTTAAATTTTTTTAATTCTATTTTTTCTTATTCTGTTTTTAAATTTTTCCTCTTTCCTATTTTAATACTTTTAAACTACATTATTTTATCAATACCTTTAAAAAAATCTTTTTAAATTTTCATTGTTTTAGTCACATTTTATCCCTTCATTGTATTTAACATTATATTTTATATACATAAAGTTTTTTTTCTTTAAAATTTTGGGATACAATTTTTTTCTAATAGGTCAACATATACCCTAAATCTAGCACATGGCTTTGTTCTAGTCACCTCAGCCTGATCACATTCTTTCCTCTTTTTGTTTTTTTTCATTTTTCAACCAGTTTCTTACCTTATTAATTCCTTTTTAAAAATCTTTTAAAATTTTCATCTTTGCAGTCATATTTCATCCCTTCATCATGTTTACCCTTATTTTGTATATATGTAAGTTTTTCTTTCTTTAAAATTTTGGGAGATAGTTTCTTCTAATAGACCAAAATACACCCAAAATCAAGTGGGTGACTCTGTTCTATTCACCAGTCTAAAAAAATCCCAAAAAACCCCAAAACATACATACATATATGTATATATTCCCTATTCTTCTCCCCCTGGTTTGGGGTCTCTTCTGATTTGGTTAGCATGTATTTTTCTGGGGTCTTTGTTGACTTTTAGTATTTTACTCTCTCATTCATATATTTTTATCTGCATAAAATGACAAGGCAGAAAAACTCACTAAAAAAAAAAAAGGATAGAAAAAAAGAACAAGAGACAGTACCAGTGGCCAAGTATCTAATCAATACAGACATTGGTAACATGTCAGAACTAGAGTTCAGAATGATGATTATCAACGTGATAGCTTGACTTGAAAAAGGCATGGAATATATTAGAGAATCCCTTTCTGAAGAAATAAAATCTCTTTCTGGAGAAATAAAAGAACTCAAATGTAACCAAGTTGAAATAAGAAAAGCTTAATGAGGTACAATTAAAAAATGGAAGCCCTTACTGGTAGGGTAAATGAGGCAGAAAAGAGAATTAGTTATATAGAAGACCAAATGATGGAGAATAATGAAACTGAGCAAAAGAGATACAAACAACTACTGGACCACAAAGAGAGAATTTGAGATATAGGTGGTATCATAACATGAAATAATATTAGAATAATTGGGATCCCAGAAGACGAAGAAAGAGAGGGGCAGAAGGTATATTGGAACAAATTTTAATAGACAATTTTCCTAATATGGCAAAGGGAACAAGCATCAAAATCCAGGAGGCACAGAGAATTCCCCTTAAAATCAATAAAATAGGTCTACACCCCATCATCTAAGTAAAATTTACAAGTCTTAGTGAGAAAGAGAAAATCCTGAAAGCAGCTCAGGACAAGAGGTCTGTAACACACAATGGTAGAAATATTAGATTGACAGCAGAGTTATCCAGAGAGACCTGGCAGGCCAGAAAAAAAAGGCAACAAATGGTGTTGGGAAAATTGGATAGCCAAAGGCAGAAAAATGAAACTTGACCACTTTCTTATAGACACACAAAAATAGACTCAAAATGAATGAAAGACCTCAATGTGAGACAGAAATCCATCAAAATCCTTGAGAAGAACACAGGCAGCAACCTCTTTGTCCTCAGCCACAGTAACTTCTTCCTAGAAACATTGCCAAAGGGAAGGGAAGCAAGGGCAAAAATGGACTATTGGGATTTCATCCAGATTAAAAATTTTTGCACAACAAAGGATACAGTCAAAAAAACCAAAAGGCAAATGACAGAATGGGAGAAGATATTTGCAAATGACATATCAGATAAAGGAAGAGTCTTCTATAAAGAACTTACCAAACTCAACTCCCAAAGAATAAATAATCCAATCAAGAAATGGGCAGAAGACATGAACAGACATTTCCGCAAAGAAGACATCCAAATGGCCAACAGACACATGAAAAAGTGCTCCACATCACACAGCTTCAGGGAAATACATATCAAAACCACAATGAGATACCACCTTATACCGTCAGAATGGCTAAAATTGACAAGGCAGGAAATTATAGATGTTGGCGAGGATGCAGAGAAAGGGGAACCCTCCTACATTGTTGGTGGGAATGCAAGCTGGTGCAACCACTCTGGAAAACAGCATGGAGGTTCTTCAAAAAGTTGAAAGTAGAGCTACCATACAACCCAGCAATCACACTACTGGGTATTTACCCTAAAGATACAAATATAGGGATCCGAAGGGGCACGTGCACCTGAATGTTTATAGAAGCAATGTCCACAATAGCCAAACTATGGAAAGAAACTAAGTGTCCAACAGATGAATGGCCAAAGAAGATGTGGTATATATACACAATGGAATATTATGCAGCCATCAAAAGAAATGAAATCTTACCATTTCCAACAATACAGATAGAACTAAACGGTATTATGTTGAGTGAAATGAGCAATCAGAGAAAGACAATTATCATATGATCTCTCTGATATAAGGAATTTGAGACAGGGGGTTTGTTGGAGGTTGGGAAGGTAAAATTGAAAGAAAATGGGATCGGGAGGTAGACAAACCATAAGACATTCTTAATCGCACAGAATAAACTAAGGTTTGCTGGGGGTGGTGGATAGGGATAGGGTGGTTGGGTTATGGATGTTGGGGAGGGTATGGGCTATGGTGACTGCTGTGAAATGCATAAGCCTGGTGATTCACAGACCGGTACCCCTGGGGTAAATAACACATTATATGTTAATAAAAATAATTTCAAATACATACATAAATATATATAAACATAAAATTGAGATATATTTTTTAAAAATCATATAATCATCTCAATAGATGCCAAAAAAATTTGACACAATTCAACAACTATTAATGATCAAAACTCTTATTCAAGCTACAGGTAACATATTCAAATGTGAAAAGTTAAAAGCTTTTTCTCTATGATTGTGAACATGACAAAAATGACCACAGTTAGCACTTTTATTCAACATGGTATTGAAGTCCTAGCCATGAGATTTAGGTAAGACAAAGAAATAAATGGCATCCAAACCAGAAAGTAACAAGTAAAACTGTCACTATTTGTAGATGATGTGATATTATATATAGAAAATCCTAAAGACTCCATCAAAAAAATGTTATAATAAAAATATTCAATAAAGTTGTAGGATACAAAATTAATAATGAACTATCAGAAAGACAAAGACGTTAAGAAAAAATTCCATTTACAATTATATCAAAAAGAATAAAATTTATGCCTAGGAATACATTTAAACAAGGGAATGAAACACTTGTACACTTGGAAACTGTAAGACATTGGTGAAATAAATTCAAGACACAAACAAATGGAGTACTACATGCTCATGGATTAGAAGAGTTAATATTGTTAAAATATCCATACTATCCAAAGGAATATATAGATTCAATGCAATTTCTATCAAAATTCCAAGCGCTTTATTCACAGAACTAAAATGGACAATTTTAAAATTTGTCTAAAATTGTAAAAGATCATTGTGGTTTTGATTTGTATTTCCCTGATGCCGAGAGATATCACCTCACACCAGTCAGAATGGCTAAAATCAACAAGTCAGGAAATGACAGATGCTGGCGAGGATGCAGAGAAAGGGGAACCCTCCTACACTGTTGGTGGGAATGCAAGCTGGTGCAGCCACTCTGGAAAACAGCATGGAGGTTCCTCAAAATGTTGAAAATAGAACTGCCCTATGACCCAGCAATTGCACTATTGGGTATTTACCCTAAAGATACAAACGTAGTGATCCAAAGGGGCACGTGCACCCGAATGTTTATAGCAGCAATGTCCACAATAGCCAAACTATGGAAAGAACCTAGATGTCCATCAACAGATGAATGGATCAAGAAGATGTGGTATATATACACAATGGAATACTATGCAGCCATCAAAAGAAATGAAATCTTGCCATTTGCGACAACATGGATGGAACTAGAGCATATCATGCTTAGCGAAATAAGTCAAGCAGAGAAAGACAACTATCATAAGATGTCCCTGATATGAGGAAGTGGTGATGCAACATGGGGGCTTAAGTGGGTATGAGAAGAATCAATGAAACAAGATGGGATTGGGAGGGAGACAAACCATAAATGACTCTTAATCTTACAAAACAAACTGAGGGTTGCTGGGGGGAGGGGGTTTGGGAGAAGGGGGTGGGTATGGGGAGGGTGTGTGCTTTGGTGAGTGCTGTGAAGTGTGTAAACCTGGTGATTCACAGACCTGTACCCCTGGGGATAAAAATATATGTTTATAAAAAATAAAAAATAAATAAAATTGTAAAAGTTCATGAGTAACCAAAGTAATCTTGAGAAAGAACAAAGCTAAAGACACTATGTCCTCTGATTGCAAACTATACTACAAAACTACAGTAATCAAAACAGTACAGTATTGGCATAAAAACAGACGTATACATCAAAGGAACAGAATAGAGAGCTCAGAAATAAGTCCACACATATATGGCCAATTAATCTGTGTGAAAGGAGTTAAGAATATACAACAGGTAAAGTACAATCTCTTAAATAAATGTTGTTGGAAGAAATAGACTGCCACATGCAAAAGAATGAAACTATACTATCTTATACCATACAAAAAATTAATTAAAAATGGATTAAAGACTTGAATGCAACCCTGAAACCAAAAGACTCCTAGAAGAAAGCATATATGGTAGCACCATGACTTTCAGTATGATATTTTAGATCTGATTCAAAAAAGCAAAGAAAAGGAAAGAAAAAATAAACTATTGTCGCCCCATCAACCTAAGAAAAGCTCTGTACAGCAAAGAAAATCATCAACAAAATGAAAAGCAATCTACCAAATGGGAGAAAATATTTGTAAATAACGTATTTGAGAAGGGGTTAATGTACAATATATGTAAAGAACTCATTCAACTCAATAGCAAAAAACAGCCTGACTAAAAAATGGGTAGATGAACTGAATAGACATTTTCTTTTCTCCCTAAGAAGACATACAGATGGGCAACCAGTATATAAAAAGATGCTCAACACCACTAGTCATTAAGGAAATGCATATCTAACTCAGAATGAGATATGATTTCAAACCTAATTGAATGGCTATAATCAAAAAGACTAGAAAATAACAATTGTTAACAAAAATGTGGAGAAAAAAGAATACTTATGCACTGTTGCTGGGAATGTAAATTGGTACAGTCACTATGGAAATCAGTCTGGAGGTTCCTGAGAAAATTAAACATAGAACTGCCACCTGATCTAGCAATTCTGCCCCCTATTTATCCGAAGAAAATGAAAACACTAACTTCAGTACATGATGCACCCCCATGTTCACTGCAGAATTATTTACAAGAACCCGAACATAGGACAACCTAAGTGTTCACTGATGGATAAATGGATAAAGGAAATATAAATATGGTATGTAGACACAATAGAACACTATTCAGCCATTAAAAAAAAAAAAAAAAAAAGGCTGAAATCTCACCATTTGCCACAACATGGATGGTCCTTGAGGGCATTATGCGAAGTGCAGTAATTCAGACAAAGAAAGACAAACAGCATATTATCTCACTTATATGTGGAATCAGGAAAACAAACAAACAACAACACAACAACAAAGAAAGAGAGAAAAAAAAGAAGAAGAAGAAGGAAAGGAAAGAAAAGAGCAGAGCTCATAGACCCAGAGATCAGTTTGGTGTTTGGGAGAGAGGATGGGCAAAATGAGTTAAAGGGGTCAAAAGGCAAAACTCCCAATAATAAAATAAATAAGTCATGGGGGTGTACTGTAACCATGGTGACTATAGTTAATAATATTGTATTGTATATTTGAAAGTTGTGAAGAGAGTAAATCTTAAAAGTCTTCATCACAAGAAAAATGAACTCGTAATTATGTATGGAATGAATTAGTTAACTAGACCTACTATGGTGATCATTTCACAATATATACAAATACTGAATCATTACACTGTATGGCTAAACTAATATAATGTTATATGTCAATTATATCTTAAAAAAAAAAAAAAAAGAAGAGATAATCCAGGCAATTAAAATTTCCAGTTCCACATGTAAGAAGTTTCAAATTTTCCACTGTATCTTAAATATAAGTAAAAGTTAGGGGTGCCTGGGTGGCCTAGTGGCTTAAGTCTCTGCCCTGGGTTCAGGTCATGCTCTCAGGGTCCTGGGATGGAGCCCCACATCAGGTTCTCTGCTCAGTAGGGAGCCTGCTTCCACCTCACTCTCTGCCTGCCTCTCTGCCTACTTGTGATCTCTGTCTTCAAATAAATAAAATCTTAAAAAGAAATAAGGAAAAGTTGAACAAACTAAAAAAAATTCAACAACTTTTAGATTTATGAGAAAGAGGACACAGGGCAAACCACTGTCCCAAATATTAGAGTCAGACAAATAAAGGAAGTCACAGCTTACCAGAGGAGCAGAGACTCAGGAGCAAAAACACCCACGGAAATTATTGCAGGAGTAGGGAAACCTGAAATGTATTTGATGGATTGCTAGAGGCTCAGTGTGAACAAGTCTTGAGAGTTAGAAACCCCAAGAAAACCTAACATGGGTGTGAGGGCCCACAATATAAGTATAAAAAAAATACCCTCCTGCTTCAGGCACAAAAGGAGAAAAGGAGCCATTTTGAAATACCCCAGAACACTCTGTTCTTTTTTACAAGATCTGCCTTCAGGAGAAACTAATTAACCAATACCTAACCTATTGGGGAGTTATAAGAGCTTAACTGACCTGAGGAAGGAAAATACTCAACTCAAACCCAGTCTAGTCAACCTGTCCCACCTGAGCAGGGAGGAAAAAAAAAAATGAAAATGAAAATTCTAGTGAAGTCCACAGTCCAGAGGCATAGGCTCACTAAAAGACTGAAAGGTAATTATAGGACAATTAAATGCTTTCCCTCACCCCAAGTTTCACCACCCATATAGTTAAAAACCCATTTATAACAGTTCCTTTCACTCAGTACCTCAAACTGCAAGGCATAACAAAAAGCAAAAAACCCTATTTGGGAGGAAAGCAAATGTTAGAAACATATGCGACAGGGATGTTGGAATCATAAGAGCAGGAATTTAGAACAACTATGAAGAATATGCTAAGCATTCCTGTGGATAAAATAGAGGACATGTAAGAACAGTAGGGTCATGTAAGTGAAGAGATAGAAAGCCTAAGCAAGAATCAAAAATAAATGCTAGAAATTAAAAAAAAAAAAAAAAAAAAAAGAATGCCCTCAAATAGCTTATTAGTAGACTGGACAAAGCTGAGGAAAGAATCTCCCAGTTAGATAATTTATCAATAGAATTCTTGAAAAGTAAAAAGCACAAAGAGGAGAAGGAGAAAAACAACAAAATATAGAATATCCAGGGACTGTGTGACAGCACAGTGTGTCTTATACCCACAGTAGGAAGATCAGAAGAAGAAGAAAGAAAGAATGGAACAGAGAGATATTTAAAACAATAATGACTGAGGATTTCCCAAATTAATGCCAAGTACCAAAGCAAGGATCCAGAAAGCTCACAGCACAAAGTAAGTCAAATGTTAAAACAAAAGCAAAACAAAAACAAAACTATATCTATGCATATCATGTTCAAACTACAGAAAAATCAGAGATAAAGTCTTGAAAGAAGCCAGAGGAATAAAACATCCTACCTACAGAGGAACAAAGATAAGAATTACATACAATATATCCTCAGAAACCATGAAAACAAAAAGAAAGTGGAGTGGAACATTTAACCTATTGAGAGGAAAAAGCAAAAACAACAACAAATTGGAAGTGTGTACCTTACAAAATTATGTGTTAGAAGTGAAGGAAAATAAATACCTTCTCACAAATAAAAACAGGGAATTTGTTGCAAGAAAGATTTAAGTAAGTTTTTTAGGACAATGTAGAATAAATGTATTTCTGGAAACAGGGGCACCTGAGTGGCTCAGTGGGTTAAGCATCTGTATTCAGCTCAGGTCCTGATCCCAGGGTCCTGATCCCATGCTCAATGGGGAAACTATTTGAGGATTCAGATTTATGATTCCTACTTTCAGAAAGCTAGGAATAGGAATAGATGGAAACCTCCTCAACTTGATAAAAGAATATCTATAAAAATTTACAGATAATGTCATGCTTAATGATGAGAAACTGAAAGCTTTTCAATAAGATCAAGTAAAAGGCAAAGGTGACTCCTCTCATGACTCCTTTCAACATCATACTGAAAGATCTACAGCTTAAAAAGGAAAACATAATTGTGTGTGCTTGCGGATGATGTAATGCTCTATATGGCAAAAAATTTAAATAACCCCCCCCCAAAAAGAAAAAGTCCAGTACCAATAGGCCACTATAAGAAAGTTGGAGAATGCAAGATTAATACATAAAAATGAATTGTTTTCATATGTATCAGCCATGAACAAGTGGACTTTGAAATTAAAAACATAATACCATTTACATTAACATCACCAATAATCTAGTAAAATAGGTATAATGTTTATCAAAGAAAAATATAAAACTCTGATAAAGGAAATTAAAGAACTAAATAAATGAAGAGATATGCCATGTTTATGGATAGAAAGACTCAATATTATTAATATGTCAGTTCTTCTCAACTTGACTACAGGTTCAAAGAAATTCTAATCAAATTCTCAGCAAGTCATTTTTTGGATATTGACTACCTGATTCTAAAGTTTATATGGAAAGGGGAAAGACCTAGAATAGTGAATAGAAAATTAATGGAGAAGAAGAGACAGAATTTTGACACTATGTGACTTCAGGACTTACTGTAAAGCTACAGTAATCAAAGTGGTGTGGTATTGGCAAAATTAAAACAAAACAAAACACAAATACCAGTGGAAAACTAGAAATAGAATATCATACATACAGTCAACTTATCTTTGATAAAGGAACAAAGATAATATAACGGAGCAAAGAGAGTCTAACAAATGGTGCCGAAGTGCACATCCATGTGCAAAAAAATAAAAAGAAATCTAGATACAGACCTTATTCCCTTCAAAAAAATTAACTCAAAGTGCATTATAAAGTGAAATACAAAATCATAAAGTTCCTAGAAGTTACCATAGGAGAAAAATTAGATTATCTTTGACATGGTGATAACTTTTCAGATACATCAGAGGCATGATTCATGAAAGCAGTCATCATAAACTAGACTTCATTACAATTAAAAACTATTCTGTGAAAGAAATTGTCAAGAGAAGGAGAGTATAAACTATAGACTGGAAGGAAGCATTTGGAAAAGATAATATTATAAATGACTGCTGTGTAAAATAAACAAAGAATTCTTAAAATTCAGCAGTAAAAAACCAAATAACCTAATTAAAAAATGGACCTTAAAACTCATCTCACTAAAAGAAGTACATCAATGGCAAATAAGCACTTGAAAATATATTCTATACCATTTGTCATTAGGGACATACAAATTTAAACAATGAGGTATCCCTATTAGAATGGCCAAAATCAAGAAGATTGACAACACCAAATGTTGACAAGGGTGTGGAGCAACAGGAATTCTCCTACATTGCTAGCAGTAATGCAAAATGGTACAGCCCACTTTAGAAAACAGTTTATCGGTTTCTTGCAAAACTAAACTACTCTTACCATAAAAATCCAGCAATTGTGTTCCTTGATATTAATCCAACTTATGTTCACACAACAACCTGCACATGGATGTTTATAGTTGCTTTATTCAACATTGCCAAAACTTAGGAGCAACTAAGATGTCCTTCAGTGAATGGTTAATATACAGTGGTGTATTCAGACAATGGACTAGTACTCACTAATAAAAATATATAAGCTCTCAAGTCATTAAAAGACAAAGAGGAATCTTAAATGTATATTACTAAGTGAAAAAGTCATTCTCCTTCTTTTGGAATGTGACTGCATAACTCCTATAATCATTGCTCTACTCCTTGAATAGGGGGTGACCTTTCTCTTCCCTTTGTTTGGTTTTACAGTAGCAAATATGTTACAAGCAGAGATTTTGGGAAAAAAAACATCTTGTACACTAGAACATGTCCTTTTTGGTTGGTCTTAGTATTCATGCTACCACTGCCATGTAAGACACTTATACTAGCTCACTGAAGGATGACAGAGCACATTAACAGGGGGCCCATTCATCTCAGCTTTTTCAGATAAGTCATGATAAAAAAGCCAGTCCCAGTGTACATACCAGTTGATTCATGAGTGAGTCCAGTTAAAGATCAGCCAAACTCATTCCAAACCAGCCCAAATTACGAACTTGATGACTTGTGAGAAACATGAATGGCTAGTATTTTAAAACACTAGATTTTGGATGACTATTGCAGAGTGAAAGCTAACTGATTGTAAGGTAACATACATACAATTCGCTCTGTGCGTAGAGGTATTGAATTAATTGTATGTATTAACTTCTTTAATTTTCACACAACCCTGTAAGGTATTTAATAGTACCTTAATTGCATATTTGAGGAAATCAAAGCACCAAGAGATGGAGTTTATATATTCTAGGTCAAACAGTTAACAAATGGTAAAGCAGGACTTGAACTGATGCTGTATTCCATCTGAGGCCATGTTCTCAACTGCCATATCCTACTGCCTTTTGACAGAAGGACATAAGATGCAAAACTGTGAGGAGTCCAAGACTGCCTAAGAGGAATTTTTGTTTTAATAACTTTTAATGTATATTCTTGCCATTCACAGCAAAATAAAAAATATAATCTTTTTAATCTAATCTTAACTAATGAAGAATTTGGTACTCATTCTATAGTGCTACAAGTAACAGAACCTAAGCATATGGTAATGGATTAGTACAACTTGTCATATGTTGGATCGGAAAGATTAGATATTAAAAATTAATAGTATTTGCAAAAGTGTCAAAATATGTGGCAAAAATTCAATGCCAGATCATATGCTACAAAGGGCTAAAGCACTGAAAAAATATTTTAAACATTAGGTGTTTGTTAGCTATATAAAGATGCTTAAAAGAGAGCAATACTCAGACTAGATTTACCATCCAAAAGGGAGAGTTGAAAAAGAATGTCATTCTCCCTAGGAAAACAATCCAGATCTGCAGTAGACAATTTTTCTGATTGAAAGTCAAATAATGAAGGGACTCAGAAGACAAGAAACAATCAAGTTGGTACTCCAAACCAAAGGCATTATTAATGGTGTCTCTCAAAAACAAACTTAAATGTGATGAGACTATTTCCCCAAGCCTATTTTAAATACATTTCATTCTCTGCAGCAAAGACCAGACTAAGTTGTTTCCTTTTCCACCCAAGACTAATGTTTTAGCTATTCTCAGAGTATCTTAAAATAAGGATACTCACAGACTCTTAAATGTGGAGAATTCTAACTATTCCATAAAACTAATTTACTTCCTCTTTCTAATACAGTATTGGACACCCAGACCAATAATTTGAAATATTCCATCCTCTCATAGCACTATGTGTGGTCATGAGATATCATTGACCAACAAAATATAAGAAGAAAGGGTTTGTGCAATTTCCAAAAAGTGTATTTAAGTGGTAGGATGTATAGCACTTCAACTTCTTGTTGTCTAAGGACAGTGAAGTGGAGTGGTAGTATCTTCTTAGACTATGAATTGAATTACGGACTGGAGGCCATAGCAGGATAAGGCAACAAGTTAGGATGAACCTATGTTCTGGAGATCATGATGCACACTACAATTGCACTGAATCACCTATCATGCTTCTACTTTTGAACAACTGCATTTTGTCACTCACAGACAAATTTAAACCTTGTTAATCACAAATATTCATGTTTTCTGAAATCATCACATGTATACACACACAAATACACCCATTTACACCACACACAAGCACCTCTCCATTAAGTTAAATAAGGGTCCTTGATTTGACACAATTTAATAAATACCTACTTCTCAATTTTTTATGTCTTTATCGGAGGCAGAGAAAATCTATAGATACATATATAACAATTTTAAGTCATGAGGTGACAGAATAACTAAACATAAAACTACTAAAATCTATTAGATATTTATTAAGTCAAAAATACTTTTGGGGCACCTCTTATTATGTAACAGAAGTAATAGGTACTATAAATGTGGATGGCAGTGAAGAAAGCACTCAAAAGTCTTTGCCCTCATGAAACTTTCATTCTAGTGAGAGAAGCAGAGATAAACATGATCAATGTTCCATTTCAAGGACTTCCAATCCACATTTTAATATCTCTGGAAGTAAAATGCATCTTTCACCAATCACATGGTATTGTTTTACTGGCAGCATTTCTTCTTAATTTAATTTTTTTTTTGAGGTTCATAATTCATTGTTTAGGCACCACACCCAGTGCTCCATGCAATCCATACCCTCCTTAATACCCACCACTGGGCTTACCCAACACCCACCCTCTTCCCCTCCAAAATCCTCAGTTTGTTTCTCAGAGTCTACAGTCTCTCATGGTGTGTTTTCCCCCTCAAATTTCCCCCAACTCACTTCTCCTCTCCATCTCCCAATGTTCTCCGTGTTATTTCTTATGCTTCCCAAGTAAATGAAACCATATGATAATTGACTCTCTCTCCTTGACTTATTTCACTCAACATAATCTCTTCCATTCCCGTCCATGTTGATACAAAAGTTGGGTACTCATCCTTTCTGATGGAGGCATAATGCTCCATAGTATATATAGACCATATCTTTTTTTATCCATCCATCCACTGAAGGGCATCTTGGTTCTTTCCACAGTTTGGTGACTGTGGCCATTGTTGCTATGAACATTGGGGTACAGGTGGCCCTTATTTTCACTACATCTGTATCTTTGGGGTAAATAGTAGTGCAATTGCAGGGTCATAGGGAAGCTATATTTTTAACATCTTAAGGAATCTCCACACTGTTTTCCAAAGTGGCTGTGCCAACTTGCATTCCCACCAGCAGTGTAAGAGGGTTCCCTTTTCTTCACAACTTCTCCAACACTTATTTATTGTCTTGATTTTGACCATTCTAACTGGTATAAGGTGGTATCTCAATTTGGTTTCGATGCGAATCTCCCTCATGGCTAATGATGAACATTTTTTCATGTGTCTGTTAGCCATGTATGTCTTCTTTGGAGAAGTGTCTGTTCATGTCTTCTGCCTTTTTTTTTTTTTTTTGACGTGTTTATCTGTTTTTTGTGTGTTGAGTTTGAGGAGTTTTTTATAGATCTTGGATATTAGCCCTTTGTAGTGTCATTTGCAAATTGAAGCTTTTCAAAAAATAGAACAGAAGGAAAACTTCCAGACTCTTTCTATAAAGCCAACATTACCCTGATCCCCAAACCAGGCAAGGACCCCACCAAAAAGGAGAATTTCAGACCAATATCCCTGATGAATATGGATCCCAAGAGTCTCAACAAGATACTAACTATTATGATCCCATAGTACACTAAAAAGATTATCCACAATGACCAGGTGGGAATTATCCCTGGGATGCAAGGGTGGTTCAACATTTGCAAATCAATCAATGTGATAGAATACTGTTTACCCAGTGGTCAATAAGAGAAGAGAGAAGAACTACATGGTCCTCTCAATTGATGAAGAAAAATCATTTGACAATATATAGCATCCATTCCTGATTAAAACTCTTCAAAGTATAGGGATAAAGGGAACTTTCCTCAACTTCGTAAAATCTATCTATGAAAAACCCACAGTGAATATCATCCTTAATGGGGAAAAACTGACAGCAATTTTTTCATAGTATAACATAAAATAATGTTGCAGCTTATAATGGAGAATGCTTCCGAGTTAATAGAATAAGGTCATTAAAATATATAAGTATAGAAAAAACTCATAAAAAAGTTCAAATTTTTACTCCTTTTTAAATTTTGAATAATCAGGGGATTGTTCCACCTGATATAACAGTACTAAGTATTAAGGAGAAAATATAATGCAGACAGTGGGGGTAAGGGTATTGTGATTTTATATAAAGTGGGTAAAGTAGGTCTCTATGATAACATGTTTTTGTATATCTTTAATGAAGTTGAGAGAGTAGATCATGAATGTATCTGCAGATATGATACAAATAATCTAAGCTGGAACCATGTCTGGCTTTTCCAGAAAACAAAAATAAAAACAAAATAAAAAACAAACAAACAAACAAAAACATAGTGACCTGTGTGGCTCAAGCAGAAGAAAAAAAGGGAAGCTCCTTGGGAACAAAGTTAAGGGTTCCAGAGTTAATAGACGGTCAGTTCGCATAAGAGCATTATAAGTTAGAGTAAGAACTTTGTCTTTGTTTTCTCTATTTTCCCAGCTAATTATTTCATATTCATTATAATTCCTGTAATCAGATTAACTAATTCTTTGAAGAATGTCACTGGGGAAGTTATCTGGGAATTTTAAAAGTTTCTGTTCACTGGTCGTTGTTAAATATAGATAATATTTCCCTTTATGCCATTCCCATTGGCACAATACAAAGATTGAGTCTTGATATAATTCTGTTGTCACATTGTGCATTTGGGGGATTCCAGAAAGCCCTGAGGCCTAAGAATGTTGTTGATGATAAGCCTGGAATTGCTGAGAATATATTCAATGGAATCTATTATCAGGATGATGAGAAAGGCACATATGGATATAAGGGCATGTAAGTAAAACAATGGAGTTATCCAAAGATGTAATTTCATAATTTTGCCTCTGGTTTAACCTTAACATTCAACTTCCTACTATAATATTTGACTATTATGTACATGTGATTCATACACAGTTTTCATATATTGCCTTTCAACTGCCCTTCTAGAAAAATAAAGGAAATTCAAGAGATTGTGAGTTCAGCATTAGAAAGTCACCAGGCTGAGTATATGAATAGGCAAAAGATTTGCATTAAGAAATCCTAATTATGTCATCTGATTACCAGGGCTGTGATTAAGGCATATCTAACTTCACTGTTATTATTTTATACTAGTAAAGAATTAATTTAAAAACAATTTTCTGACACTATGGTTTTTATATCAATATGTCTTTCAAATATGACAGTTCTTTAACACTCAGTAAAGTAATAATAATTAAGTGAAAAAATGAGAAGGCCCTATCATATGAGATTCAAACTCTAGTCAACTTTTTTCTTTCTTTCTTCTTTGACTTTTTTCTTTCTTCTTTTTCCTTTGCATGTGATAGATAAGTTTCAATCTTCATGCAAAGAAAACTCTGCCATTCTTTAAATTGTGTTGTATAGTTCAGTTTATGTAGTTTAAATGTGATAATCACTTATACAGCATAAATCCAATTTCATAAGCATTAGACATTTATGCTAATGAAACCATCAAAATGTGAATTTAGTCCTGAGATATGTGTCTTCTTCTTTCTCATATGTAATCAAGTTATCAAATCCTTTTTCCCTCTCTGCTTGCCCATTCATTCATGCATTTGACACAATCAGGCAACTGGTGTCATGCTAAAGTACTTATGATAGAAAAAAGAATGTCTGCATACTAACTTAGACCAAGAAAAGAAATCTGTCTAAAATGCTATTGAGCCTCTGGTATGGAATATTCCTCTCTTACAGATAGTTTCATTGTTAGGGTGCTTGTTTTTTAAAAGAAAGTGTAGCTTCTTACTCATTCAAGCATCAATTCTCTTTTGAAGTGAAGTGTTGGTCAGGGGTGGCTCAAATAAAAGCCAACTATAGCCGATCAGTTTTTCTTTGTCTCCTCTCCTTTTGCAGTACCATCCCCTTGCCACCTTCATACTTCTGTTCTCTACTTTCTCTACTTTCTCTACTTTCTTGCTCATGATCCATAATTTTATGTGATTAAATATGCCCAATTACACTTTGAATCCACTAGTGGATAATTTCTTATTAGTGTTTTAAGAAATCAATAATCCAAGTTCATAATTATTACTGATTCTATCAGTGAGCTGCTTTTTAAAATGTAATGAAAGGATGCCTTTCTACAACTGGGCAGGAGACAAATCTCTGAATTATAACAATAAAAGAAATAAAGCAACTAGAAATTGTAATAATAGTAATTGACAATGCAGAGTTTCTCCCTTATATTGAAATTAAAGTATACTTTAATATTTTTAAAAGAGCAAATATATACTTGATAAACAAATATATACTTGATAAAAGTTATGGTTATACAAAAAGAATGTATAATATACCGTTACAAGTAGTGTATGATAGTTTCAATAATTAGTGGCTCCATTTTGGAATTTTTGCTGTATTGAAATGTCAGTTGAATTAACTAAAGACATTTTGATAGTTCCCCATAAAGGCTAAAGTCATAATTGGATTTTATGTAGCATTCTGAATGTTAACAGAAAAACAGATGCAAATGGTTTTTAAGTAGATATTAAAAGAAGAACTGATGCAATGCAACTGCACATATTTTGTAGCATCATACTTAATTGTAAGTGGAAATTATACAGGACTTGTGGAAAAACATCACCAATAACGTGTATTAGTCTCTTAGAGTACTTGAGATGCAAAGTTATCAAAATTATAACAGCATACTTTTTAACATAAATGCATTGTAGGGGCGCCTGGGTGGCTCAGGGGATTAAAGTCTCTGCCTTCAGCTCAGGTCATGAGCCCAGGGTCCTGGGATAAAGCCCCACATTAGGCTCTCTGCTGAGCAGCAATCCTGCCCCCGCACCCCCGCTGCCTGCCTCTTTGCCTACTTGTGATCTCTGTCTATCAAATAAATAAACAAAATCTTTAGATAAATAAATAAATAAACAAACAAACAAACAAATGCATTGTAGACGCTGATTTCTTCTTTTTGGCAAGTAATGACTTCCTGATTCTTGGAAGTTTAGTCCCTTTCTCCTGATCTTCCTGTGGCTCCTTATCCTTTCCTGGTGTTTATTATATAATAGGTTTTCCTGAAGAAGTAGGCATCCTTCCATATACATGTTATGTAAATGAGCTGTGCAGAGGTCTAAAGTGTTTTATAAAGGAGATAATCACAGGAAATATACAGTAAACATTTTTTGTATTTATCCAAATTTTCAGATGGTCTAGTCTTCTTTAGATAACAATAGATATTTTTATTCTGTGGATTTGAGTTTCAGATTATATTTTTTGAGTTAAGTCACAGTATAATTTTAACCTATCTGACCTGTTACAGTTTTGATGTAAAAATATTAGCCTTAACCACCAGAAAGGAAACAAATATTAAAACATGTACCTGTTAATATTTCTATAAAATGTGTGGGTCTTTTAAGGATTTCAAGTTATGGTAAAACATTAAATTTGTTTGTAACCAAATGGCAAGATAAACATTCACCTTATATTCATTCAAGCAATATTAATTGTGCATTGACTTTATGTAAAACACTGGGCTGGCAAGTAAGGACAGCAAGTGGAGAAGGAGAAATGAAAATTTTTAATAAACCAAAGTTGTGGCTTATTAAACACATACACAGTAGGGCTGATAAAAAAAGAACATGTATACAGTGAACAAGATAGAGTGGTAAGATGTTTAATTTGGAGCTGACTATGGCAAGAAATTATTTTTAGCTAATATTTATTGAGTAATTACTATGTGTCTGAAATTGTGCTGTTTTTAGTTAACCTGCTTTAGACAAATTAAAATATGAATTTGTCTAAGGTCATAGACATGGTAATTGTTAGAGCTGAAAATAATACTTATGTCTAAGTATATATTTCTTCAATTCTGTTATTAAGTTTTAATAAAGGGTATATTCAGGAATACTTTTTCCATCTTTACACAAGGTGTGCTTTATTTAAAACACATTTTTCCGGGGTGCCTGGGTGGCTCAGTGGGTTAAAGCTTCTGCCTTCAGCTCAGGTCATGATTCCAGGGTCCTGGGATCAAGCCTGGCATCAGGCTCTCTGCTCGGCGGGGAGCCTGCTTCCTCTCTCTCTCTGCCTGCCTCTCTGCCTACTTGTGATCTCTGTCTGTCAAATAAATAAATAAAATCTTTTTAAAAAATTAAAAAAACAAACAAACACCTTTTTCCTTGCATGTATTAAAGCTACAGACTTAGCCTCCCCCTCATTCTCCTCCTCCTTCTCTTCCCAGTATATAAAATTCTGGGTTTAAAACATCTCATATGCTTCCAGTTATCTCCAGACCTGTCATAAAATTCTCTGAACCAAATAAAATTTAATTAATTTCACTATTTAAGAACATGTATTTTCAGAAAATTGGGCACAAGTGTCATGAAATAACAGCCATAAAGAAAGGTGAGGAATCAAGTAAGGAAGACTGCTTCAGTCAGAAGTAACACCATGAGCAAAGGCCTAGTGGAAAAAAGAGAGAATGAGAAGTTTATGAAACAGAAAATAACATCAGTCAGATTGCTGTGGGATTGAAAGTTGAGACGCTAAGTCAAATAGATAAGCTGGAGCAGATCAAAGAAAAACTTGAATATCTTGTTGGAAAATTAACCTGAATATAATGAAGGAAAAAAGGAGCCGTTTGAGGAAAAGAGCCCTAACTTTATATTAGGCATCATGGGGAGCAATAGGGAACGTTCAACCTGATGCCTCTCCTTGAATATTTGCAATGATGTGAGAACAAGTAAAACAGTAGTAGAGGATACAAGTATTAACTGTGGCATAGACACTAACTGTGTCGTGTTAAAAAAATATATGGGATGTTTTAAATTCTTAGCAGTTAACATGGTTGTGAATAGCATCCTCCTGGAATAAAAAGAGGAAAAATAGCCTGGCAGAAATAATCTCTGATGGCCTGCATGATTTGCTACAAATTCAGTATCAACAGCATTTGGTTGAACACATGGGTTTAAGATAAGTGGACTGAAACTGGTGTTAGTGTAGAAAGAATGTTGACCAGTGCATGCTGCATGTCCACAAGAGGTATTTTTAGAGTTAGGAGCTAAAGTAAGAAAAGAAAACTAGATGTGTTTATGTATTTATATATATAGATGAGCACATAGAGAAAAATACCTAAATAACTCAGTTTGGAACTCTGAAAATTCTAAAAATTAAATATGATTTTGAAATCTAACTATATTTGAAAATGTTTTGCAAGGCTAAATTAGGTTATATAAATGTGCCTTATTAAATTCATATCTGTTGGAAATAAGCCCCATAAGGAAAGCTGGGACAGATTTATTCAAAAAAAATTTATTCAGATCTATGCTGAAGAACTGAGTACAGAAAAGTGTGTGCAGCAATGAAAGGGCTAAAGTAATTAAATGAAAACAATATTGGGGCGCCTGGGTGGCTCAGTGGGTTAAGCCGCTGCCTTCGGCTCAGGTCATGATCTCAGGGTCCTGGGATCGAGTCCCACATCAGGCTCTCTGCTTGTCAGGGAGCCTGCTTCCCTCTCTCTCTCTCTCTGCCTGCCTCTCCATCTACTTGTGATTTCTCTCTGTCAAATAAATAAATAAAATCTTTAAAAAAAAATGAAAACAATATTTCTTTAAGTTCTTTAGGAATATTTCAAATTCCTAAACAACATAAACAACATGGAAAACATGGAGAAACAACATGGAAAAAACTATAGATGTACACAGAAATTTATCAAATCTTCATGTGGTTAAGGATAAGTCATCTCTCACCAGAAAGAGGATAAGTCATCTCTCACCAGAAAGTTTCTTAATCCATATCCACCATATTTGGATTACATCAAAATATTGATATCTCTACATTTTATTGGGAAACTAGTCAACAGACTTAAAATTAATGGGAAATTTTGATCCAGAAATAATGTTATAGGTTCTACTTCTCCCTCCTATCAAAAGGTAACTTTCAAAATCCTAATATATGCAGAACTATTTTAGGCAGTGTTTTAGAGGCTGCCTGCCAAGTTTAAATAATAAATAAATAAATAAAGAAATGAATAAATAGTTTTGTCTCATTTTATTCTTCAAGTATCATGAGTTTAAACATTAAAAAAAAATCTTTCAAACTAAGCACTATTATTCTTTGGCCTTTAGCATTGTAGATACCCAATAACGAGGTGTTGAATGATTAAATCAATTTTTGTATGAAACACACAGCTTTTATTTTAATTTTGGTTTTGTTTTTGTTTTTATCCAAATCTTATCCAGATGTTAAAGGCTAAAGTCACCCAACTTCAACTATGCCTTTCTTAAATACTTTAATCAATTTCTTGCTGCTCTGAACCAATAGAATAATTCTTCGTTCCACAAAATTTAACCCTGAAATATATTCCATAAACCACCTCTTATTATGGTCAATTCCCTTAAAACTAAGATACTTAGCACGGTTAGATACATTGTAAATCCTGAAAAATGTTTGTTGCAATAAAATAAATATTTTAGTTTGCCCAATATTCTACAGAAGCTTTGTGGTCTAATCATGAATGTAATAATGTTAGTCCCTCCCTAAATACATTCCACTAAATGAATGAATGCATAAGACTGAGGATTCTTATTTGAGGGTTTTGGAGGAGAGGAAATCAGAGATTACTGCAGAGTTTTGATGATGTATCAAATGGTAACAGTATCAAATAGTAAAAGGAGAAAACAGCGAAGGTGTGATTTGAGAAAAAGATGTGCTTTCTGCATTATTCATGTTTAGTTTATGCACTTATATGTATTACCAATGGAAGTTTTTAGTAAAGCATTTTAAATGTAATTTTTTATTCTTTCACCATCAACTATTAATAGCTATCATTTTATGAGGACTTAAAATATTTCAGGTAGTATACCAAGAGCTTTATAAAACATTTCACACATAATTTTAAAAATGTTGTTAAATGAGTATCATGTATACCAATTTTGAAGGTTAAAAATCATGTCAATACCTTGTACCAGCTCATGTAGCTGAGTGGGAGATTCATGATTCCAGTCCACATATACCAGATTCCAAAAACCATGATCTCAATAATCTTACTATATGCTGCTACCTAATTCATTAAGTAAATAAAATTTGCAGACATTACACAATGAGCTATAAATACAAAGACAAATAAAAATGGCCTTTGGGGGCGCCTGGATGGCTCAGTGGGTTAAGCCGCTGCCTTCCGCTCAGGTCATGATCTCAGGGTCCTGGGATCAAGTCCCGCATCGGGCTCTCTGCTCAGTAAGGAGCCTGCTTCCCTCTCTCTCTCTCTCTCTCTGCCTGCCTCTCTGTCTACTTGTGATCTCTGTCTGTCAAATAAACAAATAAAAATCTTTAAAAAAAAATGGCCTTTGGCATTGACTAGGAATAAAGAAACCAGGAAAAGATGATATGTAATCAGAGACATGCATTTGCAGACATATGTATGCTAATTCCAGAGATGAATTAGCATATTCTGATGGACCACAGAGAAGACCAGGAAATGTAAGGACTTGGGGTATAGTTCATACTTAGCAATCAAATGAACAGTGATGATGTAAAGGTGACTATTTCTGAAGAAAAAGAAACATGAAAATACTAGTGGAAGGAAAAGGGCCATGGATAGGAATTTGGGGAAGAGGAAGCAGACCAGCAGTCAAAGAAGTGAGGGAAAAGAATTAACATTCTTTGACAACCTATATGTAAAAGTTACCATTTGGTTTCATATAAATGGCATTCTCTTTCAATTATTAGAACTACAGTAATAATTAAGGGTAATCTCTGACATTTTGCTTATGAGAAAACTATGGTTTAAAGAGGCTGAGTGAATTGGCCTGGATAAAACTATTAGATGGTGAAAATAACACTGCCACTTTCTTTAGTTGAATAAAGACCAGCACATTCTCTTCCCTTTGGGAAGAAACATTTTCTATTCTCAAGTGTGCCTGAATTTTAGGGAATAAATATAGGCAGTAGAGGAAAATACCATAGAAAGAAGGGGAAAATCTGATTGAGGATCTCTGTCTAGAACTGAGACACCACTGGGGCACTTAGGTGGCTCAGTTGGTTAAGATTCTTACTCTTGGTTTTGGTTCAGGTTGACATTTTGAGGTCATGAGATAAGGCCTGCACTGAACCCCACATTGGCCTCTGTGCTCAGTGGAGAGTCTGCTTGAAGATTCTTTCTCTCCATCTCCTTCAGCCCTCCCCCAACCCACTCTCTAACTCAAATAAATAAGTAAATCTTTAAAAAAAGAAAAGAACTGAGACATCACTGATAGGGAAAAATATATTTTAAAAATGAACTTTGAAGGAGATAGTATAAGTACATGCATGTTTCGACCTTGATCTAAGAGAAGCATTACAAGAATAGAGAAAAATAGAATTAGAAAATCCTTAAACTGTGCATTATACTGCACATGGCATATGGAATTTCTAATTCCATTGTGACATTATCAGTTAATTCATTTCTTAATTATATGAACTATATACTATTAAATTTTGTCTTCAGGAGAATGGATTTTAATCATCATAATTTTCCAACATATAAGGTGTTCACAAGAATATAATCATAAATTAAAATCACATAATTCACAAACCATAATAAGCAAACCGTTGAGGAGAAAAAGAGAGAAAAATAAAGAAATGCATAACATTAAATATTGCATTAAGAAAAGAAAAAAGATGAAAATGAGTAGTCTACACACCCAACTGAAGAAGTAGGGAAAATAATTTGACAATATCAGAGGAAAGATACAATAGAGAAGATTGAGAAAGTCAATATATCATTCTATGGAAAGCTTAATAAATATGAAAGATAACTGGCAATATTAACAAAAAATGAGGAAGGATCAAATAAACAATAGAAGGATAGAAAAATGAGACATGCTGGTGGACAGCATAAATTAAAATCAGGATAATATAAATATTTTTTAACCTAAGACTTTGTTGAAATGTACAAAAATTAATCAAGTAGCACTAGAAACTATGAACAGTTTTGTAATCATTAAAGTAACAAACCAATGACTCTATATAAAACCACAAACTCAGAATGTTTTATAGGCTACTACTAGCAAAAAAAAACAAGAAATAATTGCAAGATTAGAATACTGTAAGAATTAAGAAAAATTCTTCTACAGTATTTTGGAAGAATACTTCTGGAAGAATACTGTAGAAGAATTTTTCTTAATTTATCTCATGAATCTAATAAAACCTTGTTAAACATAAAAAACACATATGCACACACACATAGGACAGTATAATACAGGTAAATAGAGGAAAAATACTAAAAATTGATATTAATTAAATATCTTAAGTTGTTAAGTTTGGGGATATTTTGTGATACAATGAAAGACAACTGTAATTAAATGGATGAGAATTTTATCTTTGCAAAGAAGGCATTGCAGATGATTGGAAAAAGCTAAACCATTAAAATGTAGTACAGAATCTTTTTCAGATAAAGTAAAACTTCCTTATTCTATAGACACAAATTAGTAACAGATGGATTAAGGATTTAAGTGAGAAAGGAAAATCTTTAAAACATTTTGAAAAAAATATTTAAAGTCAGGTAAAGAAATAACATATTTATACTACAGACAACTTGGAATTTGAATTTAGCATATAAAATAACATAAGTACATATAAAAATAAAACAAAAATAATTTCTATATTTCATAATAGCCCAAAAGAAAAATGGACAAGAGATTTGAATAACCATTCTACCAAGAGGACATACAAATGCAAACAAATACATGTAAAGGTATTCAACCTTACTAGTAACTAGAGAATTACAAATTAAAAGCACACTATGATAAAATTAGTTAAGAATTAATGAAAATGATAATTGTTGGTTCCATGGTGTAATGGTTAGCACTCTGGACTCTGAAAATGATAATTGTTAGTGCAAATGTGGAGAAAGGGGAGCTCTCATACACTACTGATAAAAGTGAAAATTGGTAAAATAATTTTGGAATATTGGCACAATCTTGAGAAACTAAATATATGTGTACCTTATGACCCAGCAATTCAAAACCAAGAATATATATACTAGAAATTTATATCTATTTGTGGGGTCTCTAGGTGACCAAGTTGCTTAAGTGACTAACTCTTAGCTCAGGTCATGATGTCAGGGTTCTAAGACTGACCTGTGGGTCAAGCTTTGCGTTTAGTGCAGAGTCTGCTTAAGATTCTCTCTTCCTCAGGACACCTGGGTGACTCAGTCAGTTGGGTGTCAACCTTTGGCTCAAGTCATGATCCTCCCATCCTGGCACTCTGGGACTGAATCCCAGGTTGGGCTCCCTGCTCAGCTGGGAGCCTGCTTCTCCCTCTGCCAGCCCCTTCCCCTGCTTGTGCATGTACACACACTCTCTCTCTGACAAACAAATCTTAAAAAAAAAAAAAAAAAAAGCTCTCTCCCTCTGCCCCTCTCCTCACCCTCTCTCATTCTCTCTAAAATAAATAAATAAATCTTTAAAAAAAAGAAATTTATATTCATTTGCATTATATATCTGACAAGGGTATTCATAGCTGCATTATTTATAAAAGCCCCAGATTGTAAACAACTCAAATTTTCGTCAAGAATATGATGGATAAGGAAAAAAAAAAAAAAAGAATATGATGGATAAGGAAATCATATATTTGTACAATAGAATAGCATTCAGCAATAAATGAACACATTTTGAAAAAATTATTGCTATTTGCTACAAAAAGAATGAATCTGCCAAGCATAATATTGAGTAAAAATAACTGTTTAAAAACTAGGCAAGCTAAATTATAATGTTTAATGCTATATGCTTAGGTGTAATTTTTTTTTAAAAAAAGCAAGAACATTATGGCCAAAAGAATTCAAGATGGTGGTTATATTTTGCAGGAATTTATTAGCCTGCTGGGGTTTGACGGTTACTGCCAATATTCACCTTGTCTTTGGTTGGTGGTTACGTTACTATTCAGGGGATACACATTGTTTTTACTCACTTCTCTGTATGTGTTCTATGTATGAACAAGGTTGAAGTCATAGATTTTTGAACTGAAGAAGTCGTAAGTTGAGGATAGACATATCAGGTTTCAATTTTGGTAATGCAGGAGCTTGCAGGTAGTAAAAGTTAATACGGGAAGACTGATAAATGTTTGTTAAAACTTTTGAAAAAGTGTTCACTCTGAGTTAAATAGGAATGGCTCAAAGAAACACAGTAGTGAAAAGGGAACTGAATCAAGTTAGGAAACTGAAATTTTTAGTGGATCCAGTTCACAGCGTTTTCTGACATTCTCTGCTTGACATTTGGTATTCTGTTAAAAGCATCTGTAAAGACAGGTCAACAGTAATAAGAAGGGATTCATTCATAGGTTTTAGTTCTGTTAATGGTATAAAGTAAAAGGACCCTACAAATTCTTGTTCTGTTAGCATATTTTCAGAGATCTGAGTGCAGAGTTTGAAGCTGGGACATGGAAGAACAAGCATTCAGGACCAAATTGGAAGTTGTGACTTTGGGACTAGGTATTCATTAATTGGCAAGATAATGCTTGTAAGCAATCTAAGGCATAGAAGAAAGGCACCATCATCAAAGTTGAAATTTATTTTCTACATATGAACAAAGCTATTATTTTTGGAAAATTTTCATGGAAAAGAATACCCTTCATTGGTTCTTGTCTGATATACCATGTGTTGCAATGTAAAGTGGATTGTTTTTCTTGCATATTTATTTATGTGATTTCCTCAGCTAAATGTTCTAACTCAAAAACCTGACTCTCATTCAGGAGATGCTGAAATAATTTATAAAATTTCAGGGAGACTGCGGAAACCTAGACAAGGTTTGAAAATGAAGAAGCATTAATAGAAACCATTTTATTTTCCATGAAATCAAATTATGAAACAGGCTTTGAGCTGAGGAGAAAGGGTTGTTATTTTTCACACTGGCCATTAGTTGCTGATTTCAGCTGTCTCCATTTTTTCAGTAATTTTCTTCTCAAATTATTGCCATATGATATTAACCCACATCTCATCAATAAACTTCCTTTCCCTAAATTAGAATTACCAATATTGCTGAAATTTTTAGGTCTTTATTTTATTGGACATCATTTTAGCTTTTCATATTGTTGACCGTTACCTGTTTTGAAAGTCATTCTTCCTCTGGTTACTGAAGCATCTCTCTCTCCTTCTTTCTCCTTTACCTTCTTTCTTCCTGATTCAGTATAGTTTTATCTATTAATTTAATCAACATTTTTTACTAATGCTTGTATATAGCAGGTCAGTTTCTGTGACCTAGGGATGTTAAGTCGCAATCAAGACATATGAGAGAAGTGTCCCCAGTAAGATTATAATGAAGCAGAGACTTGGTTATCCACCCTCTGTTAAGGATGCTGCTCTCAAGCTAGATATAGATCCTAAAAAATCAGGAATTGTACATTTTCAAATTTCTGTATTCTGTATATCTTTGCCTCCTTGATAAAATTTTTGTGATTGGATAAGGCAGGAATACACTGTTAAATAAGAGTTATGCACTGTTGATAAGACTGTAGTTTCTAAGTCTCTCTTACCAGCAATTATTTACAACTCATTCAAAATATTTTTTATTCTTCAATGGCACATTAAAAATACAATTTAAATATCTTGAATGCGGGTTACTTTAAAATTATATTTATAAGTATCTGGTACTATAAACAATTTTTAAAAGTAATTAAAAATTATTTTTAAATAAAATAATATGAAATGAAGTTTTAAAAAGAAATCCAGTAGGATTTGTTTTTTAAATAATCCATGACATAATAAAACTGGCAGTAATTATTATCTCATGGAACCATTCACCTAGGTGGAAAACCAACTGCTTTCTTACACATACACCATAACATGATAATTGTTAGGATTTGCAAATATAACTCCTCCCCATGATGGGTTCAGTATTCATGAATTAAAGGTTATATTAAGTGCACCTTAAAATTCTGTAGTAAGTGCACACTTACAATTCTTCTAAACCAAATCTATGTGTTTCTGGTTCCTGTCTGGTGTTTTGGCTTCAGAACAAGCCAATGTATAGCATAATTTGGGCTACTTTTATATACAAGAAAGAAATGGTTATACAATTTTATACCTAGGTTTTTTATAACTAAAATTTTGTATCTTCCTTTTCACTAAATTTTAGATTATGAAGAATGTCTTGTCATTTTGTATTTTCATTTTAATGGATATATAACATTTCGTAAAATAAATGAGTCACCACACTTACATTTTTCCAATTTATAATTGCATTAAATTTTTGTCAAATTTCCTTAAAGACATACCTGGGTTTTTTTAATGTATTTAGAAAATATAAATTAATAAGCTATTTATGCATATACTGAATTTTTTTAAGTAAATTAGGTTGATCCAAACTATATCAAATTTGAATATTAATTAAATATAAATTGTAATATAAATTATATTAAATAAATTAAATATAGATTATAAGCATACATTATATTAACTAAATATAAGATTAAATTGAGTCTCTAATATGTTTTTACTATATACATATAGGTATTCCAACACAATTGAATATATGATATATGGTATTTTTTTGTTATGCTTTTATAGCTGTGAACCAATTCTAGATAAAGGTGCAACAAATCCTAAACCAAGCTCAGGTACAGATTAGATTAACTCAGCATCCCCCAACTAGTGATTTGAAAAAAAGAAGCATGCTCTTACTTGGTCTTGAGATATATATTATTTATTTCAGTCTGTACTGTTCTTTTAGATGCAATATTTGTTGCGGGGGGAGAGCAAAATGCAAAAAGAAGCAGGAAAATTCATGATACAGAGAAGAAATAGTCAATAGTCAAATAGTTTTGTTTTTTTAAAAAACAAAACGAAAAAAGATGCATATATTGAAAATTTTAATTAGTCCATTTTGCAAACAAATCAGTCAGTGAACTGAACCACTGTTTCATATGGTGTATATCATACAGATACAGACTGAGCCACTTATACCTGAATATTGACAAGTACCTAGTAGGTTCAACATTTCAACTCCACTTGCTTTTCACCCTTGGTTTCTGCTTTAGCTACATGAAAAAAAAAATGCATTTTTACTGGCATGACTTATAATCTCTCAGCGGTTAGGACGTGTATAGATTAGGAAGCCAAACAATAAGTGTATGATAAAACGCTGAATTACTAACCATGTTATTATTCTGCTTATCTGTTTGTATAACATAACTCCGCTTGATTGAGGATGTGTAGCATACAACACACTAGCACAACTCTTTAATTATGTATTGGATAATTTTATTCCTACATATTTGATAATTATTTATAATTCTTTCTGTATCTTAAATAGTATATTAGGAAGTATAATTCCCCAGGACATTGCTTTCATACATCTCATGTTTGCTTACAATGCTGACTTCACATTCCACAGTGTAATATAGTGATTACTAGCTACTTATTAACTTAGTTAATTCTTGGCCCTTGAAATTTTATCCTTCCAATAAATATTGGGACATTTTAGAAATTAGAATAAATAACTTTAGAATCTCTCTTCATTTATGTTTCGACATTTCTGGCTCAGTGGAAGAAGGAGAAACTTCCCTAAACTTATCTCTTGCACATTTTTTCCTGTTTTGAATACTCATGTATCTCTGGATTGGCAGAACACTGATTAATATTCCTAAATTCTATGGCTTCTGAGTGGAACAGAGTGCAGAATATTTGGGTTTAGTAAGCCAGCTCCCACCTTAGTATGAAAAAATCCACATAAATCAAGCATTTACGCTTGATTGACATAATTTTTAATTTAAGCAAAGTCCCAAGTTGGGTGTGATTAATTGGAATTTAAGATATAAGGGTAATTAAAATGCATTAATGACATCAAAGTCTTATTTATCCCTACATGGCCAAAACCCTTGAGTGGGCTTGTTTTTGCCAAATCTTTCATCAAAACTACTGCTCAGCAAATGTAAGTAACTACATTTCAGAAATTTATACCTATTTTGTTGAACTTCCACTGAATGCAGTAATAAGCTAATTAGCACCAAAAAATAAGTTTTATTGTATTTTTTTAACTCTCACAAACTGCAGAAACCATACAACCAAACTATTTATAGCAAACTAGCCTATTAAATTAAATACCACTATTTACCCACATTTCTCCAACTCATTTGACATAAGAGCACACACATTTTTTAAAGTATGAAATTCCTTTTATGGAGCTATCAAACTTAACATTTTGTGTATCCAGTCCCTTTAATTTCAAAATCATTGCACTGCCAATAGAGGTAAAATGTGATCCCACATGTCAGTCTCAGACCTACTCACAGTAAATTCTTCGCACGAATTGTTCTGCTTTTGTCAGTATCATCCAACTGCCAATTTTGCTCATCCTCCCGTTTTCTGACTTGCTATCAGAAAAAAGAACACTCCAGCTGCTTCAGCACATTTTGTGTTTTGTGGGTTCTGTGAATGTATATGCCTGTGTTTAATGTTATAGCCGTGATGTTCTATCCTCCCCCACACAGCCATATATTTCGAAACAATCTGTGAAGAAGCAGCTCTGAAAATAAAATTAAATCAACAGGAATTAAATAGAAGTGGTTGTGATCTATAGCACTTGCTGGTGTCCACCCCCATAGAGATTTAATAACACCCACATTCTCAGATAAAAAATAAAATCCCCACACCTAAATTTTTTTCTGTTTTCATCTAGTAATAAATCCCTTCACATTATCTTTATCAACTTCAAGGGGAAATATAAAGCATTGAAATATTATCTAACAATTTTTAAATCATATGCATACTTTTAACTGCATTTGCAATTGTTTTGACCTCATATATTTTTATATACTGATATGTAAACAGTAAAGTCAGAGAAAAATATCCTTATATTTTAAAAATATTATATAATGCTTTTCAAAATGCCTTTTCTGATTTATTTGAAAAGTATTTTGAATAATTATTTAAACTAAGCAAATAAAGGTGTAGTTTCTGATCTTAGAGTTTTACTGAGTTAGAAAATGTCAATAAATAATTTTAACACATGTATTCTGGTTTTTAATAAAGCAATGTAAAAGATAGAATGGTAAAGCAAGAATCTAGTGATTATTCCCTAGAGTTATGGTCAAGATCTAAATTTTTAAGATGAGGAAGTAATTGATGGGTCTTGAAGGATGAGCAGGGGTTCACTTGCATGTTTTATTATTATGTATATATTCTTGCCCAAGCTAGGTTTGATTTTTCTGTCCCATGGGCATGTCTTATGGTATGTCCCTCAGGAACTTAGATCTCTCATGTCAAAGTGATCATCTATCATATTGTGGACTCTGCTAATGATCAATTTCTCTCTGATTTATCAATATCACCAAAATGTTAAAATATGTTGCTGTTAAAGTATATAATATTTTATAGGAATTATTCAATTATCAAAATTACCATCTATATTTGTATACATATATGTATTTATAAGTATAAATGTAGGAATTATACAAACTAAATATATATTATTTATATATATATTTATATATATAAATATAGGAATTATACAATTAAACTAAATTCCTACAACTAAATATAGACCTTAAGGAAAAGTGGATTTTTAAGTTATCTACGTACCTACGTTATGACCTGAAAAGAGTGAGGGAATTCCAAACTAAACTTCTGGGGCGATCACCAAGAAGTTAAAAAAAGACAAAAATAGAGTCCAATACTGCATGCTTCATACAGGAAATGGAATTTGAGCCCAGGCTGCAAAGCTTACAGCAAGTCTAGATTGGCAGAAGAGAATGGGAATGGAATTCCAGAAATGAAATTCACAAAAAAACCCAAGTAAAGATAAGGTGGACAGTGAATAAATTATTTTGACTAGATTAAACTAGATTAGAAGGAGAAAAATGGGGAAAAATATCTGAAGACAGGTCTTTATTTTCCTATACCCACAGTTACATGCCAGTATTATTGGCCAAAATCCTGACACAGGAAATAAAATATTTCTTAACTTATTACTTAACCTCATTATTCTAATGTGCTTTCACTACATCTACCTTTTTAAGGACTCAAAGCAGTTTTGTGATATCATAAAGGCATGGATCAAGTCTCTGTGGCAAAAAACAAATGGCACTTCCTGGTCTGCCCACTACTCCCAAGGCAATTGTTAACTCTAATCGTAAGCCCCAGAGTTAACCCTTTTGTGCCAATTAACTGTTTATTGAATTGATTTATAAAATATACCAATTTCTCCTGCCCTTCTTAATGTAAAAACTCCTTTACCTTAATTGCTAGGGCATGTGACCAAGTTATTCACAGAGTAATACCCCAAAGCTTAGTAAACTAGGTGAAAGGAAATTCTGAGGTTTTTTTCACCTTCTTTAAGATTCAAAGAAAGTGCAAATTTAAGTGTTATAGGTGAGAAAAACAGAGAAGATAACAGAAAAAGCTGATTTTCATGATTCTAAACACTGAACTTTAAAGAAATACAGAAAATGTGAAACTGTGCTTTATAATAAGTATAGATTTTAACTTCCAAAGTAGTCTTCGAGAATGAGGATGATACCAGCTCTCAGGTATATCACAGCCCCACTATAAGTACTGTTGAAAGAATGCATGGATGAACATTATTCAACAGGAAGTTTTAAAGGTACAGAAAGGTTGATAAATATGGATTTATGACACGCAATGAAAATACAGAAAGAGTGTCTTCACAGAGTCTCTGAATAAATTTTCCATAAGTAACTTTAGATATTGGTAGGAAAATAGCTGATTCCATTACATAATTAAAATAATACCTAACCAGCTGGAATCTCT
This sequence comes from Mustela putorius furo, assembly GCF_011764305.1. Classification (NCBI taxonomy): domain Eukaryota; kingdom Metazoa; phylum Chordata; class Mammalia; order Carnivora; family Mustelidae; genus Mustela; species Mustela putorius. The sequence continues at coordinate 29,602,068 of NW_025421987.1, forward strand.
TTGCTATTCAGATCCCTCTTCTCCTGATGACCTTTTCATAAGCCAGTATAAGCAACCAAGAATCCTGACAACAAAACATTCGGACCTAATTATATACCATTTGCAGCTGTTTCAAACTGAGATTATGCTAGACCCAGTAAACAAAATAAAACAAACAAACATATAATTTATTTAAGAAATTGGGATATCTAACAATGTTATGTTCCCCATAGATATGTACATCTGTATTATCTTATGAATATGATCTAAAATACCAGATTCCTTTGAATTCAGAACGTTTGAACCTTTGCAGACAGCACTAGGTCATCAACCTTGCATTAAATTTCATGATACTCATTAGGTCTTAGAACCAGAAGCTCTTGACAATCCTTCTTTTTCAAATCTTTCATCAGTTCATGCTTACATGACCTGAGTAGAGCTAGTAATTTGCATGCCAAGTTGCCAAAATGCAGCTGTTACCATTTCCACGACTGTACATAATTATCTCAAAATACAGGTTCTTCCAGTGAGACATAAGAAACTATAGGGTTGAAAATGGCCATTCATTCCATGCTTCTGTCTGCATATCAGCTTCACCTGCATCCCTTACTCCTTGTTATTCTCTTAATCCATTTTCTGTGTAATGTTCTTTTGCAATAAAAATATCTAATTTCCTTTTAAACTTATTTATACCATTGGTTTTAATTGCCATATGTTCCTTCTTATTTCTCATATTTATTACCCATTGAGAAAAACCTAACTCAAATCATTCAGAATGAAGTAATGCATGCACAAGAATAAAATTTTGCATGTCCTATCTCATTCCATTGAATATGTATGACCACATTATCATATGGGATATATAGATATAATATATATATTTATATATGTATAGTTATAATATGTGATATATAGGAATATATATATATAGTTATAGTTATACTTATACTTATACTTATATAGGACAATACTCTTCCCCTTTTCTTGTCCCACTTAACCAAAGGAACTACCTGATAAATACAGACACTACAAAATTCCAAGTGGTTTACAAACTCCAAGGCCTATTATTAAGTTGGCTATCTTGCAAAGAAAGAGCAACTGCATCAATGTCCTGTGATTTAGTTTTCTTCCTGGATTTTCTCCTTGGGCCATGAATAAATTAAGTAATTAAAATAAATTTTTATGTGTGATTGTAGAAAACATCGATCAGTCACACATTCGTGTTTCAGAAGGACAAATCCTTTGCTTTGTTGGATAGGTAAGGACTTACATTGATCTCAAAACAAACACGCTAGTGGACTTTCTACTATCTCCCAATGGGAGAAGAATTATTAAATTAGGCAATGCAAAAGGACATTTTTTTTACAAAATAAAAAAAATTCATAACCAAGAATTTTATTAAACATGAAGTAGGACATCCTTCCCTCAATTTTTCAGGACCAACTTCAGTGAGACCTGACAGAAAACAACTTTTTTTTAAGTTTGTCCTGTGCATCATGTCACTGGTTAATACACTGAATTAATATCCTTCCGTTCTAAAATTAGGAAATAGGGCATTTTATAGTCATAACATTACTGGGGACATCTGGCAGCTCATGTTAATTACAGAGTAAGAGTTTTGACATGTAGACTGTCAGTACTAATTTTTTAATAGATCTGGAGATGATCAAGGATTTTTGTAAATCAGACACAACTAATGGCCATCACACTAACAAAAGAATTGAGCCAGTGTGTTGTGCTCAGGAAGAAGTAGTTTAAGAGGATAAAGGAATTAAATGTTAAGAAGAGGGACTCATGCTCATACAAAAATTGACACATATACTTAAGTGTGCATGCAAAATCTGCCCATATTTAGTATAATTTCACAAATCTCATCACAAATTCTTCACACAGTCTGTGTTTTATCCATATAATGACTATCATGAAAATTAGCTAAGGTTCACACCTAATTTTTTGTCTCAACAACTGGAAGATATTACCTCAGTTGACATTTCCAGGAAGATATTCTGCCTCTAAGAATGGGAGTCATTGATCAGGGGAATTAAGTTAGGCATCAATATAGAATATATAATATACCGTTCTAATACCAGATCAGAGTTTGAAACTCAATTTCTTTGATTTAGTTAAAATTTGCCTGTGTTCCTTCATTATTTAAACCATGAAGGTACAATAATCCAAAAGGTAATGATAGACCATATTTCTCTCGCTTTAGAAATTCAACATTTCAGCCCCTGCTTCTTGCATGCACATTGCTGGAATTGTCTAGTTTATAGTTTTTCAGATATTTTGCCAAGTCAGGAATAAAATATGATTCCATAATTATACTTTTCTTACCTTGACATGTTTGAGTAATGGGTGGGTTTTATTAAAGATATCAGCAGGGTTAGGCATTGTAGAATACTTTCTGGTTTATCATACAATACCAAATATACATAATTAGCTGAGGTTAACTATAGAACAGAGACCTAGATTTAAACAGAACTCATCTTGGTTTTTTCATTAATCTTTATTTTTCTTTGTTGAGAATTTTAAGCATCTGACAAAATAACCAGCACAGTTTTTTAAAATAAGATTCTAAGAAAATGAAGAAAATCAAATATCTAGCATGAACACAGGGAAGGATGCTAGAGTGCAGCTATTGAAGCTGAGATATTGGGTGGAAACCAGGGAACAAGAAATTACTTACTGTCAGTTACATTCCACTAGTCAATGTGTACGTTCTCAGGAGTAACATTGACAAGTTGAGTAATAAATTAATTCTTTGAATCTCCTAGGCTCCCTTTAATAATACAACACTAGTTTATAAAAAGAGATCTCAGTGGACCTAAAAGATTTTATTTTACTTCCAAGGACATGACTTACTTCTAAAGATTAATGTATGTACTGGATAAATTCAGTTAATTATTAAACTGGTCATTTTTGTCTATAGCCAATGAGTCTGCTCTCTTTGAAAGATAGATTGGTAGTAGGGACTGTTTACAATGTCCCTAATTATTTCAAATTATCTTGAAATCCCTCTGTTAAAGCCAATAATAGGTATTAAATATAAAATTATAGTGACAAAGGTTTTTTTTTTTTTTTAAGATTTCATTTATTTATTTGACAGGGAGAGACACACAGCAAGAGAGGGAATATAAGCAGGGAGAAGCAGGGAAAATGGAGAAACAGGGAGAATGGAAGAGGGTGAAACAGGCTTCCCTCTGAGCAGGGAGCTCGAAGACCTGGGGCTGGATCCCAGGACCCTGGGATAATGACCTGAGCCGAAGGCAGGCACTTAAAGACTGAGCCACCCAGGTGCCCCAGAGTTTTTGTCTATTTTTGAAACTCATGCTAAAATACCTTTACAATGTAGAAGATACTTTTCCTCCTTTTCTTATTATAATAGAGTATGTTTACAATAGAGTCTCAGGTGACTCCAACACTTGCAATATAAAATTATCTGTTCAACTACAGCCTCTCCAAAACAAACTGGGTTTTAAATTCCCAATTTAAGGAATCAATTAAGTAGAAGATATAATCATAATCAAAATAGTCTTTGGTAATTACATGTGTGGTGCACATAAAATTATCAGGTATTATATTAATGTATCTGGTTATAAAACTGTTTTGGATTAGAACAATTAAACCATATCTGTTGCCAGGAATCAGTTTGTTGCCAAGAATCTTAATAAGGCATGACAGTAAGTAGTAAATGTGATTTTTTTTTCCTACTTGTATTTCTAAGTATAGTGTTTCTATAGCTCTATTCATGTATTTTGTCTTGTTTTCCTACTGTTTATCTAGTCAAATTACCAATCTTAGAGCATTCTCATACTAACACAGCTTAAGGAAGAGATTCTTTATTACAGAGTCTGGACCTGATACTCACTTTGAAAGGTGATCAAGCCTAATTTGTTGTCTCTTATAAGATCAAATTTAACACATTCTAGAAAATTTTTTGCTACTCTTAAATGTATGTAACAGAATTATAGGAATTATTCTTTATAGTAAATATTTATGGCAAACCCAAATCATTTATGTTGTGGTTAACCTCAGATTCCTTTAATAGATATTAATCTCAAAAATAAATATCTCATAAAAATCTTATCATCATTCCTTCGTTTCAGATTCAGTTGTATGTTTCTAGGAGAAATATATTTAGTATAATCAGAAGGATTCAACTTCCTTCTTTTTCTCCTTCATTTCCTACCATTTTTTTTCTTCAATTTCCTACTCTGTATATATATATATATATATATATGACATTACAGGAAATAATAAAAACCACCAAGAAAAGTGAATACATAGATAAACATGATTGTTAACTACACAAACAACATCTGTAATATCTTCAAATGTTTAAGTATATGCTAAATAAAATAATGTAAAAGTCAAGAGCAGGTAAGTGGAGATAAAGTTTGAGTATTCTAGTGATGTGGAATAGTAAAATATGTATGTTTTACATTTTCATATATATATTTCATCTTTTTACAAACACACGTGTGTGTGTGTGTGTGTGTGTGTGTGTAGATAGATAAATAGATAGATAGATTAGAGAGTCACAAAACATTTTCCTATGATATCTTCCTAATATAAAGCCGAAAGCCAACAAAGGGGGAAAGAATACAATTTCAATAATGAAAATACTACTTTAACTTAAAAGGAATAAATTCAATGAAAAGAAATTAAAACCAACTGTAAAAACAAATAAACCAAAACTAGAAAACTATACAAAATAAAACAATGATTTTCAGACCAGAGACAACAGGCAGTACAGAGATAAGTCCTGAGAAACAAGAAACAAGAAATCAACCCTACAATTATTGCTGCTTCCTTCCTCAGGCATTCTCTGGACTACAGTGCATATAGGAAAAAGCCAAGTAGAGAATGATGGCCTCAGAGGAGACAGAAACCGGTGTCTGTAGAGAACGAAACAAATTGGAGGGATGATTATTGGTGAGAAGGAAACTATACAGAGATACTTAATAAACTATGGAAGGCTTGAAATTTTTCCAGTTGCACATTCCTATATTCATCTACCACGAGTTTATGGGTATACTAGAAGAAGACTCCTGGGTCAGAGACAAAGAACAGTTCATTATTCAGAAAATTGTCTTCCTGAGGTATGAGGACCAAGAGGAATTGAGCTAAATAAAGTTAAAATAAAATTCATTAACTCTAAATTCTCAGTTGTTCTAAAAAAGAAACCTGATTATTTAATGCAAAAATAGTAGAAATGTCTTTTGTTTTTGTTTATAGTACCTTAGTATCAATCTAGATTCTGATTACCCTGATTCCTATTTAGGGAAGTGGGTAGGGAGGAAGTAGTCTTAACCCTGTGGGAGTCTATGCTGGTAAACAGACACTTATCAGCCAAAAAAATAAAACAAACAGAAAAACAAACAAACAAACAAAAATAAAATTTAACCCTAAGGCAACCAGTATTAAAAAGGTTTAGACAAATCAATAGTAGAGGGAAAATAAAATCATAAAAAATGATTGATTAAACTAGGATGTGGCAGAAAAAGAGGGAAAAAAATAAGGAACAGATGTATAAATAGAAAAGGAACTGGCAAATTGATATGTTTTAATCCAATTACATTATTAATCAGATTAAATCTGAATAAGCTATACTCAAGAATTTAAAAGCCTATGTTTTTATTAGATGAAAAAGTAGGATTCAAATCTATGCTATTTATCTGTTGATATGCTTATATGTTTATATGTCATTACTTTAAATGTAAATATTATATATTTATATAAATATACTATGTTTATATAAATATAACAGCACATTAAGAGTAAAAGGATGGAGGGGTGCCTCTCTTGCTGGTTAAGTAACTGCTTCTTGATGTTGGCTCAGGTCATGATATCAGGGTTGTGAGACTGAGGTCCACCTCGGGGTCCATGCTGGGTGTGAGAGATAGAGAGTGAGAAAAGGGAAGGGAAAGGAAGACTACATTGCTGTGACTCACTCCAGTTTTCAAAGGGTGTCAATACTTCCCTGGGACTATCAGATGGGATCTTAGCGTGATCTTGAACCATTCCCATACATTTTAGTTTCTGTGCACCCCATCTCCTTTGAACAAAGACTATGTGAATTAAAGAGGCTTTTAATGAAAATCAAGCAATTCCTAAGCATTGCATTTCCTTTCACCTTGTTTGCTCTGCTGCCTGTCTGAAGCAGATGGCTGGATGACTGGTACCTTCTCACAATGTTAATAGTCATTATCACTGTGTCATTTGAAGTGTTGCTTCCATCCTGTTTATTTCTCTTTCCTTCTCCCTTTATGCACATTTCCTTTTATGTGTGCCACAAATCCCTAATATTCTTTCATGCCTTTCTTCACTTGCTATGGAAATCCTTTTTGATATGGAAAGAAAAAGTAATAATGAGCCTGTGATGTATGAGGCGACTAATGAAGTGTTAAACTCAACAACTGCTTTCCTTAAAATTCTGGACGCATGAAATGTGTATTTTTCTCATCAGCAGTCATACCAGTGGGATTACCACTTAAAAATTAAGATACTCAGGGCAACGTTTCATTTTTATGACACTTAAAGAAACCACCCTTAAGGGCGCCTGGGTGGCTCAGTGGGGTAAGCCGCTGCCTTTGGCTCAGGTCATGATCTCAGGGTCCTGGGATCGAGTCCCGCATCGGCTCTCTGCTCAGCAGGGGGCCTGCTTCCCTTTCTCTCTCTGCCTGCTACTCTGCCTACTTGTGATCTCTCTCTGTCAAATAAATAAATAAATAAAATCTTTAAAAAAAAAAAGAAACCACCTTTAAGATGTTTATTCTGTGACATGTATTGCACATACAACATAAAGGCGACTTATTTAATTAAATGATACTGAATCAAATCTAATTCATAAATAAAATTGCTAATTTATGAATATTTCTGAATCTTCCACTAACCTGTCAAATCAGCTCTTGAAAATGCAGTATTTGGTACTAAATCTTATGTCCTCATGTGTTTTTCCTTCTTTTCAGTTCCTTTGTTGGAAAATCTGTCAAATAATGAATGTGTAAGTTCCACTGCTGGCAAAATTTACATGTTCTTTTGTGGCAGAACATTCTAAAAAATATCAGGTCTAATATACAATGTCATTTTAAGGGAAAATGCAGTCAATTTGGGAAAAAAATGCCTGACGTATAGGACTAGAGTACGAGTGTGCTAGAACGCATATGTGAAAGTGGATAATAGAGAGCATGCCTCACAGTCAAAAGGAATTAGATAAATGGGAACACTGTGAATACAGCCACTGTCTCTTCTGAGCAAATCTAAAATTCACAAATCCTATCACTGAAATTTTCCCCTGATGTTTAGCATAGAGGTGACATGCCCAAGTAGTTTTAGATATAAATTCTTATAATAATATTCACTACTAATACTGATGATTATGCTATTTTTAACTCTTTATACAGGATTGTAAAATAATTTCTATGTATCCTTTCTAATATAAAACTTTTGTTATGAAAATTATTATCTGTTAATCTTCGTACTTAATTGCAATCTATGGTTTTCTTTTAAATAATCATAAAATAACAAGTATTTTTAATTATTGTTATAAAATTTGCAACCCATTAATCACAGTAAATGCTACAACTTGGCAAGGCAGAGTTCATATCTTCTATGTGACCATTTATAGTAGTTTTATAAGCTTGGCGTGCTGTGCATATTATACAATGAGATACACAATGGATTTTTCAAAAAAAAAAAATTAAAAAAAATTAAAAAAAATTAAAAAATTAAAAATGCCAAGCTTGAATTACAGTTTGAAGAAAATTCAATTTATACAGGTAGCATGACCAATTAACAAAGTAAATTTAAATATGAATAATTTATTCCTTAAAAGTGAGTTAAAATATACTTATAACCATGTTACAGCATTTGATTGATTTCTATCTTTAAAAGATTTTCTAATAGAAAAAAATATCTCATAATGAAACAATTTTAAATAAGTCCACTAGAAATAAACAATGACTGTGGAAAAAAGTAGATTTTTATGGTCTTCAAAATCAAGCCCATTAAGACAAATTAGGGATTGTCTACTCATTTAAATGCTATGAAAAAAAAATTTTCAATTCTATTTATTTGTTTATTTATTTATTTATTTATTTTTAAGATTTTATTTACTTATTTAACAGAGAGATAGCACAAGTAGGCAGAACAGCAGGCAGACAGAGAGAGAGAAACAGGCTTTTCACTGAGCAGGGAGCCTGATGTGTGGCTCAACCCCAGGACTCTGGGATCCTGACCTGAGTGGAAGGCAGCCGCCTAACTGACTGAGCCACCCAGGAGCCCCTGAATATTTGACCTGAAAATTCAACCTAAACTCAGAAACACAAATGATATTCTAATATATCTGTTAACTTAACCTGAAATATTTTGATAAACTAGTTTAGTTTAGAGAATTCATACAGCTTTCTCAATTTGCTGATTTAATAAGTACATACATAACTTTCATGAAAAGACACAGCAGGCTCTTTTTCTCTTTTGGATTGCTTTTGTTTTTAATTACTTACATACACTCCTAATTCTTATAGCAAAAAAATATCTACTGGATATTTTTGCAGTTGTAATTTTGCCTTTGCTAATGAGCAAAAACTTTCATTCTAGAATTATTCATAATTTTATTACAATATGTATATGTAGTATAGTCAAATACATTAGTACAATGTATTATAGTCTATAATGTCAACATACATTAGACTATATAGTCTATATAGTCAACATACATTAATAGAGGAGATAAAGCTATTTCAATGTGCTGGGGGAAATGATTGAACTAAGGGAGAAGAAATAAAGTGAAGTGGGAAAATGAGGAATCATAAATATGCACCAACATGAATAGAAAGACCATGCAGTGGTAAAAATGGAAGATAATTTGTAAAGTAATCATTCAAAAGAAGAGCTGCTTAACAAAAGACTTTATGAGACATAAAAATGGATCATAGAAAAAGGAAGAAAGAAAAGATGCAGGGAGGTAAACAGTGTTTTTTGGACCCTCTAGGGTCCACTTTGACCTGCTTCTTTTTTTTTTTAATTTTTAATTTTTTATAAACATATATTTTTATCCCCAGGGGTACAGGTCTGTGAATCACCAGGTTTACACACTTCACAGCACTCACCAAAGCACACACCCTCCCCAATGTCCATAATCCCACCCCCTTCTCCCAAACCCCCTCCCCCCAGCAACCCTCAGTTTGTTTTGTGAGATTAAGAGTCACTTATGGTTTGTCTCCCTCCCAATCCCATCTTGTTTTTAATCTTAACCCAATATCAATATATGCTACCTGAGTGTAAATCATATTTTTTTCCTCTTTCAATTTTTATCTGAACTTTTTTGGTTCTTTTTACTTTCTCTTCTTTATTGGGCAAATCTAAAACAAATATCCCAATGTGACGTAAGTGATTTCCTGTAGCTTCCAGTGTTCTTTATAGAGATTCATGGAAATTTAGCAGTGGATATTCTTGGGTACTAACACTTGGATACTTTTACTCAACTATGGCTCTCTATAAATTCTGCTTAATCTATTTAAAATGGGTCCTCAGTCTTTGTGAGAACATATCTTATGTACATGATAGGGCAAATAGAATATACTCCTTATTATTATCTCTTCCTGATCATGGCGTTTTTTAAAAGATACAACTCCTTATCTAGCATCTTCCATATAAATCTCCATTTCTTTTATATATTATGGTTTGGCCTACTAGAGGGAATTTGGTTTTTCTATATCAAAAACAAGAAATTAGCTCAATTATTTCTCGAAAATTATTTCTGAACTGAGATATCACTCATGTTTTTTAAAGATTTATTTATTTGAGACACAGAGAGAGAAAGAGAGTGAGCGTGAGAGAGTACGGTGGGGCGGCAGGGTAGAGGGAAAGGAAGAGAGAATTCTTTTTTTTTTTTTTTAATTTTTTATTTTTTATAAACATATATTTTTATCCCCAGGGGTACAGGTCTGTGAATCACCAGGTTTACACACTTCACAGCACTCACCAAAGCACATACCCTCCCCAATGTCCATAATCCCACCCCCTTCTCCCAAACCCCCTCCCCCCGGCAACCCTCAGTTTGTTTTGTGAGATTAAGAGTCACTTATGGTTTGTCTCCCTCCCAATCCCATCTTGTTTCATTTATTCTTCTTCTACCCACTTAAGCCTCCATGTTGCATCACCACTTCCTCATATCAGGGAGATCATATGATAGTTGTCTTTCTCTGCTTGACTTATTTCTCTAAGCATGATATGCTCTAGTTCCATCCATGTTGTTGCAAATGGCAAGATTTCATTTCTTTTGATGGCTGCATAGTATTCCATTGTGTATATATACCACATCTTCTTGATCCATTCATCTGTTGATGGACATCTAGGTTCTTTCCATAGTTTGGCTATTGTGGACATTGCTGCTATAAAGATTCGGGTGCATGTGTCCCTTTGGATCACTACATTTGTATCTTTAGGGTAAATACCCAATAGTGCAATTGCTGGGTCATAGGGCAGTTCTATTTTCAACATTTTGAGGAACCTCCATGCTGTTTTCCAGAGTGGCTGCACCAGCTTGCATTCCCACCAACAGTGTAGGAGGGTTCCCCTTTCTCCGCATCCTCGCCAGCATCTGTCATTTCCTGACTTGTTGATTTTAGCCATTCTGACTGGTGTGAGGTGATATCTCATTGTGGTTTTGATTTGTATTTCCCTGATGCCGAGTGATATGGAGCACTTTTTCATGTGTCTGTTCGCCATCTGGATGTCTTCTTTGCAGAAATGTCTGTTCATGTCTTCTGCCCATTTCTTGATTGGATTATTTGTTCTTTGGGTGTTGAGTTTGCTAAGTTCTTTATAGATTCTGGACACTAGTCCTTTATCTGATATGTCGTTTGCAAATATCTTCTCCCATTCTGTCAGTTGTCTTTTGATTTTGTTAACTGTTTCCTTTGCTGTGCAAAAGCTTTTGATCTTGATGAAATCCCAGTAGTTCATTTTTTCCCTTGCTTCCCTTGCCTTTTGTGTTGTTCCTAGGAAGATGTTGCTGCGGCAGAGGTCGAAGAGGTTGCTGCCCGTGTTCTCCTCAAGGATTTTGATGGATTCCTTTCGTACATTGAGGTCCTTCATCCATTTTGAGTCTATTTTTGTGTGTGGTGTAAGGAAATGGTCCAATTTCATTTTTCTGCATGTGGCTGTCCAATTTTCCCAGCACCATTTATTGAAAAGGCTGTCTTTTTTCCATTGGACATTCTTTCCTGCTTTGTCGAAGATTAGTTGACCATAGATTTGAGGGTCTATTTCTGGGCTCTCTATTCTGTTCCATTGATCTATGTGTCTGTTTTTTTGTGCCAGTACCATGCTGTCTTGATGATGACAGCTTTGTAGTAGAGCTTGAAGTCCGGAATTGTGATGCCACCAATGTTGGCTTTCTTTTTCAATATCCCTTTGGCTATTCGAGGTCTTTTCTGGTTCCATATAAATTTTAGAATTATTTGTTCCATTTCTTTGAAAAAGATGGATGGTACTTTGATAGGAATTGCATTAAATGTGTAGATTGCTTTAGGTAGCATAGACATTTTCACAATATTTATTCTTCCAATCCAGGAGCATGGAACATTTTTTCCATTTCTTTGTGTCTTCCTCAATTTCTTTCATGAGTACTTTATAGTTTTCTGAGTATAGATTCTGTGTCTCTTTGGTTAGGTTTATTCCTAGGTATCTTATGGTTTTGGATGCAATTGTAAATGGGATTGACTCCTTAATATCTCTTTCTTCTGTCTTGCTGTTGGTGTAGAGAAATGCAACTGATTTCTGTGCATTGATTTTATATCCTGACACTTTACTGAATTCCTGTATAAGTTCTAGCAGTTTTGGAGTGGAGTCTTTTGGGTTTTCCACATAGAGTATCATATCATCTGCGAAGAGTGATAATTTGACTTCTTCTTTGCCGATTTGGATGCCTTTAATTTCCTTTTGTTGTCTGATTGCTGAGGCTAGGACCTCTAGTACAATGTTGAATAGCAGTGGTGATAATGGACATCCCTGCCGTGTTCCTGACCTTAGCGGAAAAGCTTTCAGTTTTTCTCCATTGAGAATGATATTTGCGGTGGGTTTTTCATAGATGGCTTTGATGATATTGAGGTATGGGCCCTCTATCCCTACACTTTGAAGAGTTTTGATCAGGAAGGGATGTTGTACTTTGTCAAATGCTTTTTCAGCATCTATTGAGAGTATCATATGGTTCTTGTTCTTTCTTTTATTGATGTGTTGTATCACATTGACTGATTTGCGGATGTTGAACCAACCTTGCAGCCCTGGAATAAATCCCACTTGGTCGTGGTGAATAATCTTTTTAATGTACTGTTGAATCCTATTGGCTAGTATTTAGTTGAGTATTTTCGCATCTGTGTTCATCAAGGATATCGGTCTATAGCTCTCTTTTTTGGTGGGATCCTTGTCTGGTTTTGGGATCAAGGTGATGCTGGCCTCATAAAATGAGTTTGGAAGTTTTCCTTCCATTTCTATTTTTTGGAACAGTTTCAGGAGAATAGGAATTAGTTCTTCTTTAAATGTTTGGTAGAATTCCCCCGGGAAGCCGTCTGGCCCTGGGCTTTTGTTTGTTTGGAGATTTTTAATGACTGTTTCAATCTCCTTACTGGTTATGGGTCTGTTCAGGCTTTCTATTTCTTCCTGGTTCAATTGTGGTAGTTTATATGTTTCTAGGAATGCATCCATTTCTTCCAGATTGTCAAATTTATTGCCGTAGAGTTGCTCATAGTATGTTCTTATAATAGTTTGTATTTCTTTGGTGTTAGTTGTGATCTCTCCTCTTTCATTCATGATTTTATTTATTTGGGTCCTTTCTCTTTTCTTTTTGATAAGTCGGGCCAGGGGTTTATCAATTTTATTAATTCTTTCAAAGAACCAGCTCCTAGTTTCGTTGATTTGTTCTATTGTTTTTTTGGTTTCTATTTCATTGATTTCTGCTCTGATCTTTATGATTTCTCTTCTCCTGCTGGGCTTAGGGTTTCTTTCTTGTTCTTTCTCCAGCTCCTTTAGTTGTAGGGTTAGGTTGTGTACCTGAGACCTTTCTTGTTTCTTGAGAAAGGCTTGTACCGCTATATATTTTCCTCTCAGGACTGCCTTTGTTGTGTCCCACAGATTTTGAACCGTTGTATTTTCATTATCATTTGTTTCCATGATTTTTTTCAATTCTTCTTTAATTTCCCGGTTGACCCATTCATTCCTTAGAAGGATACTGTTTAGTCTCCATGTATTTGGGTTCGTTCCAAACTTCCTTTTGTGGTTGAGTTCTAGCTTTAGAGCATTGTGGTCTGAAAATATGCAGGGAATGATCCCAATCTTTTGATACCGGTTGAGTCCTGATTTAGGACCGAGGATGTGATCTATTCTGGAGAATGTTCCATGTGCACTAGAGAAGAATGTGTATTCTGTTGCTTTGGGATGAAATGTTCTGAATATATCTGTGATGTCCATCTGGTCCAGTGTGTCATTTAAGGCCTTTATTTCCTTGCTGATCTTTTGCTTGGATGACCTGTCCATTTCAGTGAGGGGAGTGTTAAAGTCCCCTACTATCATTGTATTATTGTTGATGTGTTTCTTTGATTTTGTTATTAATTGGTTTATATAGTTGGCTGCTCCCACATTGGGGGCATAGATATTTAAAATTGTTAAATCTTCTTGTTGGACAGACCCTTTGAGTATGATATAGTGTCCTTCCTCATCTCTTATTATAGTCTTTGGCTTAAAATCTAATTGATCTGATATAAGGATTGCCACTCCTGCTTTCTTCTGATGTCCATTAGCATGGTAAATTCTTTTTCCACCCCCTCACTTTAAATCTGGAGGTGTCTTCGGGCTTAAAATGTGTTTCTTGGAGGCAACATATAGATGGGTTTTTTGTTTTTTTATCCATTCTGATACCCTGTGTCTTTTGACAGGGGCATTTAGCCCATTCACATTCAGGGTAACTATTGAGAGATATGAATTTAGTGCCATTGTATTGCCTGTAAGGTGACTGTTACTGTATATGGTCTCTGTTCCTTTCTGATCTAGCACTTGTAGGCTCTCTCTTTGCTTAGAGGACCCCTTTCAATATTTCCTGTAGAGCTGGTTTGGTATTTGCAAATTCTTTCAGTTGTTGTTTGTCCTGGAAGCTTTTAATCTCTCCTTCTATTTTCAATGATAGCCTAGCTGGATATAGTATTCTGGGCTGCATGTTTTTCTCGTTTAGTGCTCTGAAAATATCATGCCAGCTCTTTCTGGCCTGCCAGGTCTCTGTGGATAAGTCAGCTGCCAATCTAATATTTTTACCATTGTATGTTACAGACTTCTTTTCCCGGGCTGCTTTCAGGATTTTCTCTTTGTCATTGAGACTTGTAAATTTTACTATTAGGTGACGGGGTGTGGGCCTATTCTTATTGATTTTGAGGGGCATTCTCTGAACCTCCTGAATTTTGATGCTCGTTCCCTTTGCTATATTGGGGAAATTCTCCCCAATAATTCCCTCCAGTATACCTTCTGCTCCCCTCTCACTTTCTTCTTCTTCTGGAATCCCAATTATTCTAATGTTGTTTCGTCTTATGGTGTCACTTATCTCTCGAATTCTCCCCTCGTGGTCCAGTAGCTGTTTGTCCCTCTTTTGCTCAGCTTCTTTATTCTCTGTCATTTGGTCTTCTATATCACTAATTCTTTCTTCTGCCTCATTTATCCTAGCAGTTAGAGCCTCCATTTTTGATTGCACCTCATTAATAGCTTTTTTGATTTCACCTTGGTTAGATTTTAGTTCTTTTATTTCTCCAGAAAGGACTTTTATATCTCTCGAGAGGGTTTCTCTAATATCTTCCATGCCTTTTTCGAGCCCAGCTAGAACCTTGAGAATTGTCATTCTGAACTCTAGATCTGACATATTACCGATGTCTGTATTGATTAGGTCCCTAGCAGGAAGAGAGAATTCTTAGCTGACCCTGTGCTGAGCACACAGCCCATTCGTTGCAGAGCTCAATCTCACAACCCAGAGATCATGACCTGAGCTGAAACCGAGAGTCAGACACTAACCAACTGTGCTGACCAGAGGCTCCCTTTTCTTTTCTTTCTTTTTTTTTAAAGATTTGCTTATTTTTGAAATAGAAAAGGAAGAGATAATACTCAATTTTTAAACAATAAATTGCTTCAAATTAAGCTTAAATTGTATCAATATAGTTTTCAAGATTAATTCTTCATAAGCTTCAGTTGGTTTGGTTTTTATCTTTTTATTGGTTTGTAAATTATCTAATATAAACAATTTAATTTAAATCAGTGTTCAATATCAGAACTAAAATAGCTGAATATAGTTCAATCAAAATAGTTTATTTCTGACTGGCATTTTGAATTAACTTTATTAGTTTTCTCAAAAAGAATATCCTAAGAGAATGAAACACTACATTAATCAAAAATACATGTAACTCACAATATAACAACCTAGTCATCAAAATTGGGTATGCTCATGGGAATTACTCTTCTGAATAGGTGAGAAAAAATAACTATTAATCTAACTCATTCACAGAAAATTCTATAAGACTGTTGTATACCTGATTTTGTGTATGTGTTACCCACCAGAACTTTGCCTAGACAAAAAATGTATTAGTATTCTATAGTTCTTCTAACAAATTGTCAAAGACTTAGTCAATGAAAACAGGAAACATTTATGATCTCATTGTTCTGTAGGTCACATATTCAAAACAGACCACATTGGGCTAAAATCACTACAGTGACAAGATCACAGTCCATCTTGGCAGTTCTAGGGAAGAATCTATTTCCTTGCCTTTTCAGTTTAGAGACTGCCTACATTCCTTGGTTTTTCACCACTTCCTCTATCTTCAAAGATAGCAGCATCACAATTTTTGACTGTACTGTATGATGTCTGTCTGTCTCTGACTGAAACTGGGAAAGGCTTTTAAGGATTCATAATTAGATGGTACGCTCCTTGATAATGTTGGATTATGTTCCTATTTCAAGGTTCTTAACCTAAGTCACTTTTGTCATGTAAGGTAACATATTCATGAATTTTGGGGGATTCAGACACAAATGTTTTTAGGTGGCCATTATTCTCTCTATTCCAGTAAAACACATTAATATCCCAGTATGTTTATTTGGCAGGATTTGAAGTGATTTGACACAATTTTGTTTCTGAAACAAAGATTTATTAAAATAGCATAATTTCCATTATTCAACAAAGGAATATGCTATTTTGTCCACAATGCATACACATTACTTTAGCAGTACAAAAGCCATGGACCATGTGGCAATGTGGTATAATCTTATAGTGCTGTCAGGTTTTTAAAAATGAAATAGAATAGGAAAAATGTTTGCTGTTAAAGGTTCTTTGCTGAGAATGAAAAGATCAGTCATTGCTAGGTGTTAGGGGTAGGGAGAGATAAATAGCCAGAGCATGGAGGATTTTTAGGACACTGAAACTATTCTGTTATAATACTTTAGTGGTGGATACATGTTATTCTACATTTGTCAAAACCCATAAAATGTGTAAGACCAAAAGTGAACTCTAATGTATACTATGTATGTTCATGGACTGTAACAAATTTATAGTGGGGAAGACTGTACCTAAGTGAGAGCAAGAGGTATATGGGAAATCCTTATTCTATTATTTTTGCTTTTCTTCAAATTTTTATTAAAATTCTAGTTAATATATAGTGCAATATTGGTTTCAGGAGTAGAATTTAGTGATTCATTACCTGTATATATCATCCAGTACTCAACACAACCCATCACCCTTTCAGCCCATCCCTCAACAACTTCCCCTAAATCAACCCTCAGTGTCTTCTCTATAGTTAAGAGCCTTTTATGTTCTGCTTCCCCCTCTTTTTTTCCTTCCTCGTTCATCCCTTTTGTTAAATTTGACATGAGTGGAAATCATATGGTATTTGTCTTTCTCTAACAGACTTATTTCACTTAGCATAACACACTAAGCTCCATCCACATTATTATAAAAGGCAAGATTTCATTCTTTTTGATGGAAGAGTAATATTCATATTCATATATATATATATATATGCCATCTTCTTTATCCATTCATAAGTCAATGGACACTTGGGCTCCTTCCATAACTTGGCCATTGTTGATAATGCTGCTATAAACATCAGAATGCATGTGTTCCTTCAAATCAGTATCCTTTGAGTAAATGCCTAGTAGTGTAATTGCTGAATCATAGGGTAGTTCTAGTTATAACTTTTTGAGGAACCACCATACTGTTTTTTACAGTGGCTGCCCAGTTTGCACTCCTACCAACAGTGTAAGAGGGTTCCCCTTTCTCTACATCTTCACCAACATCTGTTGTTTCTGTACTATTAATTTTAGACATTCTGGCAGGTGTGATGTGGTATCAACATCATTGTTTTGATTTGTACTTCCTTGATGAGAGAGATATTGAACATCTTTTCATGGTCCTGTTGGCCATCTGGATGCCTTCTTTGGGAAAATATCCATTCATGTCTTCTGCTCATTTCTTAACTGGATTATTTATTTTTTGGGTATTGAGTTTAAGTTCTTTTTGGATTTTGGATACTAACTCTTCATCAGATATGTCCTTTGAAAATATCTTTTCTCATTCTGTAGCTGCCTTTTAGTGTTCTTGATTGTTTCCTTTGCTTTGCAAAAGATTTTTATCTTGATGAAGTCCAAAATGGTTGATTTTTGCTTTTGTTTCCCTTGCCTCCAGAGACAGATATAGTAAAAAGTTGCTACAGCCAATGTAAAGAGCTGGCTGCCTGTGTTCTCCTCTATGATTTTAAAGGTTTCCTGTCTCACATTTAGGTCTTTCATCCATTTTCAATTTATTTTTGTGGGTTCTGTAAGAACGTGGTCCAGTTTCATTCCTCTGCATGTTGCTGTCCAGTTTTCTCAAAATCATGTTTTGAAGATACTTTCTTTTTACCATTGGATATTCATTACTGCTTTGTCAAAGTTTAGTTGGCCATAGAGTTGTGGATCCATTTCTGGGTGTTCTATTCTGCTCCATTGATCTATGTGTCTGTTTTTGTGCCAGCGCCATACTGTCTTGATCACTACAGCTTCACAGTATAGCTTGAAGACTGGTTTTGTGATGCCTCCAGCTTTGCTTTGCTTTTTCAAGATTGCTTTGGCTATTTATGGTCTCCTTGGTCCCATACAAAATTTTGGATTGTTTGTTCTAGTTCTGTGAAAAATAGCTCTGTGAAAATCTAGCTGTTGGTATTTTGATAAGAATTGCATTAAATGTGTAGATTGCTTTGGGAAGTATAGATATTTTAATATTTGTTCTTCTAATCCATAAGCATGGAGTGTTTTTTCTGTGTGTGTGTTTGTGTGTGTGTTCTCTTCCATTTCTTTCATAAGTGTTCTATAGTTTTCAGAGTACAGATCTTTCACCTCATTCCTAGGTATCTATGGTTTTTGGTGCAATTGTAAGTGGATCAACTCCTAAATTTCTCTTTCCGCTGCTTCATTATGGGTGTATAGAAATGCAACAGATTTCTGTTCATTGATTTTATATCCTGCAACTTTATTGAATTCAAGTGTCAGTTCTAGCAACTTTTTGATGGAGTCTTTCAGGTTTTCTACATAGAGTATCCTGTTATCTGCAAATAGTCAAAGTTTTGCTTCTCCCTTGCTGATTTGGATACTTTTATTTCTTTTTACAGTTTGATTGCTGAGGCTAAGACTTCTAGTACTATGTTAAATAACAATGGTCAGAGTGGATATCCCTTTCTTCTTCCTTATCATAGAGGAAAAGCTCTTAGGTTTTCCCCACTGAGGATGATAGTAGTTGTGGCTCTTTCATATAAGACCTTTATGATGTTGAGATATGTGCCCTTTATCCCTACTTCATTGAGGGTTTTTATCAAGAACAGATGCTGGATTTTGTCAATTTTTTTTTCCTACATCCACTGAGAGGATCATATGGTTCTCATCCTTTCTTTTATTAATGTGATTTATTATGTTGATTGATTTGCAAATATTGAACCACCCTGCAGCCCAGGAATAAATCCCACTTGATTGTGGTGAATGATTCTTTTAATGTACTGTTTTATCAAATTTGCTAGTATATTGTTGAGAAATTTTGCATCCATGTTCATCAAGGATACTGGCTTATAATTCTTCTTTTTCAGCAGGGCCTTTGTCTGGTTTTCGAATGAAGGTAATATTGGCCTCAGAGAATGAGTTAGGAAGTTTTCCTTCCATTTCTATTCTTTGCAACAGTTTGAGAAGAACAGTACTAACTCTTCTTTAGATGTCACTAGAATTCTCCTAGGAAGCCATCTGTCATTAGACTTTTGTTTGTTGCCAGGTTGCCATTTTTTTTCCTTGTTGATTTTCTGCTTAGATGATCTGTCCATTGCTGTATGTGGGGTGTTAAAGACTCCTATTATTATTGTATGTAATGTAAAATGGTTTCTTCCATGCTCTTTTCAAGCCCAGATAGTATCATTATGATTGTTCTTTTAAAATTTTGGTTCAGACATAGGACATATATCTATATTGATTAGCTATCTGGCTGTGACTTCTTCTTCTTTCTTTTGGGATGAATTCCTTTGTCTTGGCATTTTATTAAGGACTCTCTTAATAAAGAATAAAGGAAAGCCTGTGCCTGGTCATATTTCCACTAGAGCTGAAGATTTGCAGTACTCTCTAATCAATAGACCTGGTGCATGGAGGGGGTGATGTTTTTCTGGGAGGGGTCCACTGTTGTTCTGGCTCTCAAACACACTTGCCCTACTAAAAAAGACACCTGCAGAGCCCAGAGGGGGAGGGCTTGGTGTAAGCATTTCAACTTCTCCACTCTGCTGATGGGTGGGGGTGAAATGGCATAGGCCTGCTCTTCCACAGAGAAGGGAATTTGTGTTCCTTCCTGCCCAGGAAACCCTCACAGAAGAGCAATGCATCTCTCATCTTGTGCCCCAGGTTTTCATAAGATACCTGCCTTCACCCTGTTCATGACTGAGCTGCCTGCTCCTGTGCTTTATCTGAGGTGCGCAGCTGAGTTTCAATACTTCAAATTTTAGGGACCTGTCATGGGACAAACTTGTACTTATCCTTGCGGGGGGATGTCACTGTGCAGGGGCTGTTGTCTATTTGTTTCAGAAGGGCAGTCACATGAGTGCACAGGGGACAACACTGAAAAATTTGGCACCAGGTTAGACACCCTCAATAGGCATCTGTGCTCATATGCTAATGAATGGGGCAACTTAATGATGCCCACCAGCTCTTTTGTCCTCTGAGAGGTCGTTCTACCTCTCTCAAATGCCCTCCAACAAGGGGAACTCTCTCTTTCAGTGTGACCCAAGGGATCCTCAGAGCACACTGCTGCTTCTGAGTCTCCGCCCTCCTTCTTCACAGGAGAAACACTACACTCATCAGGCTCCACCTGGTGATGGCACAGATGTCTAAAACTTCAGATTTTAGCTCTGCTGCTTGTTAAAACTTTTATAATTGTCCCTCTTGTTTTCACAGTCAGTGGTCTTGGGGAATTGTTTTTCTTTGCAATCCCTTGTGTGCTGTTTTATCTCTCTCTCATTCTCTCTCTCTCTCTCTAACTGTACCACCACAATTCTTTTCTCCCCCACATCACATCTTTGCACCTCCTATCATTCACAGTGGACCACTTTCCTTTCTCTAGTTATTCAGTTTGTTCTTTCAGTCTTCAGATCAATTTCATGGTTTCCTTGGCTATTGGATGATGCCATTGAGGCCATGTTTTTATCTGAAAGTGGTGCCCAAAGGTAACTAATATGAGGATGTAGATGTAAACTTGAATCTGTTTCCCAATTTCATATACAGTGATTTTTTTTTTAAATTAGACTTTAAAAATGTGGATAATGAAATCCCTGCTAGTTACTTCTGAGAAACACTCCTGGGAGGGAGCCCCTGCCCCCTCCAATCTGTCTGCTTTGAAGAAAATGGGTGGGGGGAAGTGGACAGGACCTGGGTAGGAGTAACTAGGTCCATCCATTCTGAGAAAAGTGCATAGGCTTCCCTACTCTTTCCATTCAATTTTGCTATGAACCTAAAACTACTCTACAAAGTAAAATCTATTTAAAAAGTAACCATAAATTGTATACATCCATATGTTATCATTTGTTAAAGAAAATCCAATTAAATATTCCTGACTAACCAAGAATATCTTCTATTCTCCATTCTATTCTGTTTAACTTGTTTCCATTCTATGCTGTGCCTCTCACTCACCAACTCACCCCTGAAACAAAACAAATAAAACTCCCTTGCACCAGCCTGTTAAGTTTTACTTTCTCCTTCACATGTTTATTATGCAGATTAAGCATCTCTTCTTAGGAGATCATTTGTTCTTTCTTCTAAATCCTATATGAGAAGGGAATAGAAATGGTTGAGTTTTTCAGGTAGATTGGTAATTACATTCTCTTTGGACCAGGGGTGAAGACTGGTAGAGAGAAGGAATCTGTGGCTATTTTTATGTTAATGTATTTATATATTTTTACCTCAATAAATAATGAACTGGATTCAGTTGTTAACTAAGAAAATGGTGACATTCCTTTCTTGAAGTAGCAAAAATAATAGTCCCAACTAGCCAATTCTTTCTTCTCTGGGTCTCATATTGAAATTTCTTCCATCTTTCTGTATCAGGGTAAGACTGTTGAAGAAAATATAACAAGATTAATTTAAAAAGTCTTCTGAGTCTTTTAGCAAATATGCTTTTTTTCTCTTTATTTTTTTTTCTTTCTTTGGACAGTGAAGCTATAATGCTGTGTCTCTTATTCTAAACTGAATATTCATAATCCAATTCTGCCCTTTTTAGTGACTATTTTTCCCCCTTACTGGAACAGCAGCTTCTTTTGTTGTTTTCTATATTCTATGGATTGAAAAACTGCTTTAAAGCATTTATTTTGAAGGAAAAGCCCTTACTACTCAGAGTCTAATGGAGAAAAATGGTCCTTCCAATCCAAAGAAACAGATACTGTGGTATTTTTGTTAATGAAACATCATTAAATATTGCCCAAGTAGCAGTTCTTAATGAAAAGTTCAAATTCCTTCATCTTCCATACTCTATTCAATATTGTAAAAGAGGAGGGCACCTGGGTGGCTCAGTGGGTTAAGCCGCTGCCTTCGGCTCAGGTCATGATCTCAGGGTCCTGAGATCGAGTCCCACATCGGGCTCTCTGCTCAGCAGGGAGCCTGCTTCCCTCTCTCTCTCTCTCTCTCTCTCTGCCTGCCTCTCTGCCTAACTGTGATCTCTCTGTCAAATAAATAAATAAATAAATAATATTGCAAAAGAGGAGACCATGAGATTGCAGCAAGTATTTTGGAAGAATAATAAAAAATGTTAGAGTGTATCGAAGATCTTTAAAATGAACAGGGGGGATGTTTGCAACAAGGAAGAGAAGTAGAATATAGGAAAACATCCTAGACTGTAGATATGATAAAGGGTTTCACATCAAATAAATAAATGGCCCCACCCTAAAGTTTCCTGATACACTCTAATTAGCCAAATAAGTGACAAAATTATGCATTTATTTGGGAGAAAATCAGTGAGGAGCTCTTGAGTAACTGCATGAAGCAGTCATTTTGTCAGCATTTCTAGGGTGAGAGTAAATTGGTTACAGACCCTCCTCTAAGATATACTGTATCTTTATCTCTATATCTCTCTATATTAGATTTATGTGTATGTAGATAGATATCTATATATCTTACACTACTAGTTATCTCTCTATATATGATACTAGATATCTATATACTATATACTATAGACTATACGCTAGAGGAGGATGAGTACACATAATAGTTTTGGCCCTGAAATATTATAGGAGTCTAGAGAAGGAAAGAATTCTACTTGGAAGATCAAGAAAAGCAACCTTTAGCTTTAAACAAATAGGACTGAGACATTTTGAAGTAGAGAGAGAACAATTTAGGGGGATGAAAAAACTGGAGAAAAGGCAGTAATACATGAAACAGTTTACCTGCAAATATGGATAAGGGGTGTGTATGAGGGTGCCTCAGGCTGCAGTAACAGAAAACTATATTCAACCTGACTAAACCATAATAGAATTTACTGTTTCACATAACAAAGGATCCAGAGGTAAGCAGACTCCAGCCAGAGGAATTTAGTGTTTCAGCTATATTTCCAAATAGTTTCTCAGGTTTGCTCTTTTCAAGAAACTGGTCTTTCCTGAAGTGGATGTCCTTCGTGGCTACAAAATGGTGGCAATCAGCCCCTGGGGCATTACGCCTGTTTGCTACTTATCTCAATAAGTTGGTGAGAAACTCCACATCCAATCATGAAATACAATACAAATTCTTCCGTGTAGTTGTCTTGGCTCAACTTATATCCCTTGACTTCCCAGGGCTAGTAACTGTTGGTCAGGTATTTATTCCCACACTTATATGCTTAGACACTAAGGTGAACATGTTCTGGAGACAGCAAAGTTAGGCACTAATTTAAAAAATTAAAAAAAAAAAGAAATTTTTTAAGAAAGGTGTCCATATTTATAGGACATAAACAGTGCCCTCATCTAAAATAGTCTGAAGCCATGTTATGACCAATCTGAAATACCAAGATAAAGAGTTTGTGTGCATTTTTAAGTATTATGTTGCAGATTATTGGGAATGGAGTGGCATCTCAAAATGTCATTTACTTTTAAAATACTAACACGGCTATAAGGTATAAGATGAATTAGAATTGGTACAAGGAGGTGAGCTTGGGGCAGATAAAGCAAAACAATGAACCAAGAATGAAGGAAACAGTTTTAGTTGAGTCGCTATGAAAATGGAGAAGGTAAGGCAGATGCAAGACATTTTATGGAAAACAAACAAACAACAAGAGGATTTTCAAACTGATTCAATTTGGAAGCAAGGAAAAGTAAAAGAATATATTTTACTGGCAGGATGGTGAGGCAGTTATCCGAGACAGATGCCATAGAAAGGGAGGGCCTGTGGCAGAGAGGACATGATGAGTTGGTTTTGGCTCACTGAACTGGAATGAAAGGGGACTCTTTTGGCATTCCCTTGGGGTGAGTCAACAGACTCTTGGAAAATGAGGAACAATGACAACAAAAATTAAAGGGGAAAAGACCATCAGAACATGGTGATTTTGAGTGAAACTCTGAATGAAAGTCTGAAACTTGGAGAAGGAAAATAAGAAAGAGTTTTCTTACTGGGAAATAGCTCATTACAGATTTATTAAATGTTCTTTAATACTCTTCTTATCAGGGACATAAGTTGTATATGACACACAAACACATACGAGCTTTTTTAAATAAAGATAAATACAGAAAATAAGACAGAAAATTGTGTGTATATTCTGATTTCCAAATGAAAATGAAGATTGAGGGTTTTTTACTCAGCTTAATTTTATGGTTTTTATCCCTGCTTTTATGGAATATCTTTATTCTAATTACAATAACATAACTACCTATTTCTTTTATGCTCAACATGAATGTAATAATTTCAAATAGCGATATCAATTTTACCACCAAAAAAAAAAGAGGCTAATAAATGCAGTTCAAGCAGTACTCATCATTAGGATTTATTTAAAAACATGTGTATAGTTTTTAATTTATATATATAGGATTTATTTAAAAACATGTGTATAGTTTACAGATCATTGCTTCTCCTCATGATTATGGCACCAACTTAATACACAATTAGGGTCATCTATTTCTTTCTTTCTTTCTTTTTTTTTTTCTTAACTCTTTTGTCAGAGAGAGAGAGAGAACAAGCAGGGGGAGAAGCAGGAAGAGGGAAAAGCCGGTTCCCCGTGGAGCTACCCAGGTTTCCCAGAGTCACTATTTCTATTTGAATTCTGTTCATTTTAGAGGAGGCTTTTTTCTTTCTTTATTAATTTCTCATATAAAAATATAAAATTTAAGTAAATATAAAAATAATTGTGAAGCCTATATTCAGAGATATCTAGCTTACATTCAGAGATATCTAGCTTCTGTACATGTCCACTTCGGTGTGTTACTTTCATCCTCTGATATACAAACACTTTTATTAGTTTTTGGCTTATCTTTTAATTTCTTCTTTTGAAAATATATGAATATCTTCACATAGAGAAACACATACATATATATACATATATTTTATAACTTCTTATGCATACTTAGTATACTGTTAAAATATTCTGCAGGGGTGCCTGGGTGGCTCAGTTGGCTGAGTCTCTGCCTTTTGATTTTGGCTCAGATCACGATCTCAGGGTGGTGGGATTGAGCCCTGTGTTGGGCTCCAGACTCAGTGGGGAGTCTGCTTGAGATTCTCTCCCTCTCCCCCAATCTGTTCCCCCCAAATCAATCAATCAATCTTTAAAGAAATATTCTGCAGACTGTTAACACTATGTATTCATATGAACATATATATTCATAATACTGATGTGGGAAACAAAGGCCAAAGGAATGTAGCTTAAATTAAAATCTTACAGCTTGTAGCCCATTGATGGATACCTAAATGCAGAGCATGACCTTTCTCGAGGAACTCATGGCTGCCTTAGTGACTTAAGGCCCTTAAGGTCCTGAAATTCAACCTTGCTTCCAGATTCCTTGGAGACTTACGCAATCCCTAACCCCACTAATTAAAAAGTATACAATCAGTCACTGCTCACAATCCCAGTATAGCTCTTTCTGCCACAGGTCCTGTCCTGTGAATAGAGAAGGAGTGAATGTAAAGGCTGGAGAGATAGGAGGCCCCTGACCTCCCTGACTAGGCTTCAAAACTGTTCTGGCAAGTGGAGATGCTGATATAGAGCAGAACAAGAGATAAGGGAATAAACCAAGACAGCACAATAATCTCAAGGCCACAAGCTTTCTACTAAGTTCTCAATAAAAGACTGCCACTACAGCCTTCAGTTGGCAACCCTTTAGGGATGCTTCTCTAGAGAGCTTTTTCTTTCCTCTCTGCTCTCACCTTCACTTAGTAAACTTTCACTTCACTTTACCCTTTTGTGTCCATGAGATTCATTCTTCCACTGTGTGAGACAAGAGCCCTGCAACCCTGCAACAATATTATACTATTTACTATGCTATGATTTCTTCCGCATTCATTTTTCAGTGACATTGCTAAAGATAGACCATAATTTATTAAGCCACTCCTTTCTTTTCTTTTTTTTTTTTTAAGATTTTTTTAATTTATTTGACAGACAGAGATCACAAGTAGGCAGAGAGGCAGGCAGAGAGAGAGGGAGAAGTAGGCTCCCTGTGAGCAGAGAGCCCGATGCGGGGCTCAATCCCAGGACCCTGGGATTATAACCTGAGCCGAAGGCAGAGGCTTTAACCCACTGAGCCACCCAGGCACCCAAGACACTCCGTTCTTAAGGGGCTGTTGAGTTACTTCCAGTCTTCTGCCATTAAAAGTAGTGTACCATATAAGATTTTTGCATATGGTTATTCCTTACTTTGAGCTGGGATAGGTTCCTAAACTAGTTATTCTGGGTCAAAGAAAATTCATACAAAATATTGCTAGATAGCACCAAATGTGCAGTTTCTATTGGACTGTATGCCAATAGGGTAAGTTGTCAAACTTTTGGAGTTTTGCCATATAGATACATAAAAATAGTTTAGTTTAGTTTAGTTTAGGGGCACCTGGGTGGTTCAGTGGGTTAAAGCCTCTGCCTTCAACTCAGGTCATGATTCCAGGGTTTTGGGATGGAGCCCCCCATCGGGCTCTCTGCTCAGCGGGGAGCCTGCTTCCCTTCCTCTTCCTTTGCCTGCTACTCTGCCTACTTGTTATCCCTGTCTGTCATATAAATAAATAAAATCTTAAAAAATAATATTTCAGTTTAAATTTAAATTTATCTTGAGTGAACTTGACCATCTTTCCATGTTTAAAGATTTTTTTTGTTTGTTTGCAGTTCAGGTTGTCCATTTTTATCACGGTTTGATGGGCTTTTTCTTCTCAAGGTTTTTATATATTATGCATAATAACCCTTTTTTGTGATGTATTTTGCAGGTTTTTTTCCTTGGCTTGATAGCACTAATCCTTTCATCATTGTACTCTCTTTCTCCCTTTCTTGTACCCCCGCCCCATCGTCCTCACTACAAGAACTCATCTTCCAAAGTACTTGGCTCTGAGCAAAATGAACAAACAAAAAACAACAAATAAACTGATGACAAAAAGCAACAAATAAACTGATGACCCTCTTTTATTGGAATTTTGTGATCTTTACAAGTCAGAGGATGTGATGAGCAGCATATGTGTTACATCTGGTCCAGTTTATGTCTTTCTTGAAAAAAAAATTAGTTTTCATACACTGACCTCACTCAATTCATTTTGAAAGTTTTTTATTTTATTTACAAAATGAGTACTTCATTTATATTTTATCAGGTTATTATTATTTTTTTTAATGTAGAGGCCCATGATTTCACTACTTTGACACACTCAACTAAATTTTCATATTGCTTATGGTAGTTTTTTCATTGATTCTATTCATGTTTTCAAAATATTTACAAATAATATCCATCAATAGAGATAATTTTACCTTTTTCATTTCATTTTTTTTTTCCATCTGATTGCATTGTCTACTGCCTCAAAATGAAGATTATGTATTAGTAAAGAAAAAGACATCCTTGGGCGCCTGGGTGGCTCAGTGGGTTAAGCCGCTGCCTTCGGCTCAGGTCATGATCTCAGGGTCCTGGGATCGAGTCCCGCATCGGGCTCTCTGCTCAGCAGGGAGCCTGCTTCTCTCTCTCTCTCTGCCTGCCTCTCCATCTACTTGTGATTTCTCTCTGTCAAATAAATAAATAAAATCTTTAAAAAAAAAAAAAAAAAAAGACATCCTTGATGTATTCCTGAGATGATTCTGATATTTCCCCATTATGGAATCATTACTTGAGCAATTTAATTTCATAGGGTCATATTGAATAAATTCACCTACGAATGGTGTCAGCTTACAGGTAGTTAAATCTAACCAGATAGTTACTTTGGGGGACATGTACATGTAACGGAGGTAAAGAGCTTGGCTATATTCTCTATCATCACTTGCAACCTCCCTCCCACACACCATGTTTTCTCCTTTCATGAGCTCTTCCTCCAACTACTTCTGGATGAACATTCAGGACCAGGGTCACTGAAACAGTCTGTCTATGTGGCTTTCTCTCCCTACCTATGTTTCAAATGCCAGGAATATGGTGTAATAGTGTAACCAGTGTAACAGTGTTGCTTCAGAGAAAAGAAGTAGTCCCTAGGGACCAGAGATGTCATGGAGTTGAGAACAGAGCACTTGCCCGTCTGTTAAGAAAGTTTTGTTTCCCACTTGTGTGTATACATGCCTCAGAATCCTTACACAGAGATTAGGTGACCGAAGTAAAAAATGGAATTGTTATCCCAAGATTGCCTTGCTCAAAACATATCTTAACACTCACAAATCCTCCTGAAACCAGAGAATTGTATGCAGATACATGTAATAATCAATCATGAGTTGAATTTAACAGCTATTAAATCACTAATTTGATATAGATCCCCAAATTCCTTATGCTACTCAAATGTCATTCTTCGGATGCACTTAACATCACCTATCCTACTGGAGGGAACATCATTCCATGTTTTTGGCTGTGGCAGCATCTCTAGATTCACAAAATATATGATGATCAAAATAGTGTATTGTCATTAGTACCATCTCTGTTTATGTTTAGCTTGGAGGGTTAGTTTAAATTGGCTCATACATATGTCCTTTGTTCATTCACCCTTTGGTGATTAAAATGGAAAACCAGAAAGCCGATTCTTGTTTCTGTTCTATTTATCTATGTCATATGTCGTATGTATATATATACATATACATATGTGTGTATGTGTGTGTGTGTATATATATGAGAGAGAGAGAGAAAAAGAGAGAGAGAGTGTGTGTGTGTGTGTGTGTGTGCAAGTGGAAAAGGGTAGAAGGAGAGAAAAAATCTTAAGCAGGTTCTACATCCAGCCCAGAGCCCAAGGAGGGGCTTGATCTCACAACCCTGAGATCATGACCTGAGCTGAAATAAAGAGTCAGATGCTGATCTGACTGAGCCACCCAGTTGACCCAGCATATAATTTTTTAAGTTAACCTCTATGCTCCTAACTTCTGGGAATTCCTCTAGTAGTTCTCTTTCTCCAAGAATGTTACAGAGTAACAATCCTGTTATACTTAAATAAGGTTGTTCACTTGTAATATTTTTAGGCAGAATGCTAAAAATACTACAAAAATACTTTATTCATTTTTATTTTATCAGGCATAGTCATTTTTCCATGTATTTATCACTTTCTATGGGAACAATATTAATACAATTAGTGTGAATATGGGAAACTACCAAGGCATTTAGAGGAAATAAGCAGAGAAACAAACAAACAAACACTGCTCTAACCACTAGAAAGGAAAAATACAGTAGTGTTATTATCTGAAAGGTATACCAACATACATGAAGTAAGAGTGTCAAAGTATATATATTAACATAGTCATATATGTAAATGTATATGTATAAAATATATCAATTGTATAGTTATAAACATATATTTATTTATATGTATAAAATATATCAGTTGTATATATGTTTATAAAATATGTATTATATATTTATGTTTTATATTTATAAATATATATTTATAAAATACATCAACTGTATAATTATATACTATATGAAACTATAAACAAAACATAATTTTGTGTGTGTCCATATATATTGTATATGCAATATATATATAATATATATAGCAGAGCCTTTACTTCTTAGGCCAACACAAGCAGAAATTCCTGTATTACTAACTTCACCAACCTGAGTCAGCTATTTTCCATAATTACAAAGCCTATGTCTTGATATCTAAAACTTTCCCTTAGAGTTTCCTCTCAAATCTATATATTCCTTTCAAATATGTTCTTTTCAAATAAATATATTTTCTTCAAATAGATCCTTTAACATAGCTAATACATATAATATTTATTACCTATAAACAATATATTTTTAAAATACATGAACTGTATTTACAATATGTAATGTAAACTACATAAAATTGTAAGTATAATGTGTGTGTGTTTGTGTGTGTGTGTGTGTGTGTGTGTGTGTGTGTTTAGCAGGACCTTTATTTCTTAGACTAACCCAAGCAACAATTCTGTATTTAGCAATGTTTCAAACTACCCTAAATCAGTGATTTTTCATAATTACAAATCCTATGTCTTGATATCTAAACGTTTCTGTCAGAGTTTCCTTTCAAGTACATGTTCATTTACCATCTAGATGGAAGTCTAAAGGCCTTCTAAGAAAATGGATCCAGGTGTTTACATTTCTTTTTTCTTTTCTTCCTCCATTTTTTTAACTGCATAGAACTGTAACATATTATGATGCTGAATATCAACATGAGTTAAGGTGGTATGGTTTGCTTCCCATTTTTTCTGTAATCCATAGTTGAAATTGTGAAAGCATTGGAGAATATAAAAAATGTGTTTTTAAAGTAAAAGAAATGGGGTGCCTGGGTGGCTCAGTGGGTTAAGCCGCTGCCTTCGACTCAGGTCATGGTCTCAGGGTCCTGGGACTGAGCCCCGCATCAGGCAGTCTGCTCAGCAGGGAGCCTGCTTCCTCCTCTCTCTCTGCCTGCCTCTCTGCCTGCCTGTGATTTCTCTGTGTCAAATAAATAAATAAATAACCTTTTAAAAAAATAAAGTAAAAGAAATAATCATTAAAGGAACAAAATGTCAATATAAAAATGCCTGTCATCCTCTATTTTTTTGAACCAAAATAGAACATTTAGGTGGGAAAATGAGACACTAAGGCATTGCTATCATGATTAACTGTTAACTTTTCATTATAATTCATAATTCTCTTCATAAGAACTGAAGCCTGGAAATGGGAAACAGAAACAATCATCTCTTTTGGGTTGCTATCATTGTCAATCTAACTCTTTCTCTGCTCCAGTGAACCTAAATTACTGAAAGTAATATTATGGGATGGGTAATTCAATGGTGTGAACAAATGTATCCCAATGCAAATGACCTCACATTATAAGGTGGCTTTTTCTTGCCCCTCAAAGTACCCTTCAATTACTACTTGGCCTGTGTTTGATTGCCGCCACTGTAATCTTCTACTTGTTGCAATCTGAAGTTAGTTCTAACCTAAACAATACAAAATTTAACTCCTTTCTATCATGCTATTTAGGAGATTTACTCAAACTGTTTGACTCACCAGTAATATTCAATTGAGCAGATAAAAATATGAAGATACAGTTGTTTGTTTTATAGAAAGTGTACCTTTTCTATTCAACACTAGGCATTCTTGGCAATACCTTGTGAAACTCAAAGCTGAGGTGAACAGAACTTGCCTTTCAAAAACTGGAGACAATCTGTCTCTTATGATCTCCACCTCTCTCTCTTAACTTTACTCTCCTACTCTTTCTTTTTCTTCTCCCTTCTCCACTCATTATCTTTCTTTTTCATCTTCTCTTGCCTTCTTTTTTCTTCTTTTATTTTTTTATTTTTTGCAATTTATTTTCAAATTCCTCTAGTAATTAATTTTGAAATACAAGGTTGGGTTGTATGACTTAAGGTTCACTGAGGGATGAATCAACAGTTACTGGGAGGAGCTCCTGGGTGGCTCAGTGGGTTCAGCATCTGCCTTGGGCTCAGGTCATGATCCTGAGGTCCTGGGATGGAGCCCCATGTCTGGCTCCTTGTTCAGTGGGAAGCCTGCTTCTCCCTCTACCCTTACCACTGCTCATGCTCTCTCTCTCTCTCTCTCTCTCTCAGACAAATAAATAAAATCTTAAAGAAGAAAAAGTTACTGGGAAGTTTGGTATGTGAAAGAGAAAGGAAAGGGAAGCAAGTAAATTCTTGTTATAAAGCTGAAGGGCTAGGACATAGACAAATGTGAAATTAAACGATGAGGGGGTTTGCCAAGAACTTTAAGAGTTTTGGCTTAAATCTGAAAATTTAATGGATTTGGAGTATACTATGTTATGTTATGTAAAGACAAAAACTGCATCTGTTACATTGTTAAAGAAAGGGAAGCATATGTTTTATACAAAGGATGTAGCAGTGCTACCAACAGGTAGTATATTGATACTCAAATTAACCTGCTCATACAATGCAAGTGTTGGTACTTCCTGTATTTCTATAATAAAGAGAAATAAAAGATCACTAAAGAGAGATCAGTAATGTTAATATAAACAAATGAATAAATGGAAAAATAAATCTGAAAATTCTTTCTCAATAATAAGAAATTTCATATATTTGCAAATGGCACAAAGTAAGACAAGAGCAGTTTGATATGAGGATGGATAGTTAGGAGGAACTGGGCTTAAACAATATGGAATGTGGTTATTATGAATTAACTTTTCATAACAGACCACTGAATTAAATGAATATCTCAAATAGAATATATATAAACTATAAATGTTTCATATTTTTTATTTTAATTCTATAATCCTATTTATTAAACTACTTTACCTCAGATATTATATAACTGGGATATGATAACCTATGAATTAAAGTTTTAGGGAATTTTTAAAATATGAAAACAATATTTGGAGACTTTATGACTTAAGTAATGTTATACAAATTTTAAACTATTGAAGATTTCAAGGACGTAGAGAAACAACAAAATATAGTGGAAATTAAACACTTAGGGAAAAAATATTTAAAAAATTAAAGATTGTTCATGATAGTAATCTAATCTTTTTTTTTTTCTTTTATATAGAGAGAAATAGCATGCATGAGAGCTGGGGAGGGGAAGATGGGGTAGAAGGAGAGGGGAGAGAGAGAGAATCCCAAGCAAGCTCCATGCCAGAGTACAGCCCCAAACCATGTTTATCCTACAACCATGAGATCATGTTCTGAGGCAAAATCAAGATTTGGATGCTTAATGAACTGAGCCACTCAGATGTCCCAAATCATCGTGTTTTGTTTTGTTTTAACCAAAAAAATAAACTCTATGGGGAACAAATTGTTAGTTACCAGAGGGCAAGTGGGTGGCAGATTGGGTGAGATGGTGGTGGGGATTAAGAGCACACTTAC
Organism: Mustela putorius furo; assembly: GCF_011764305.1. NCBI lineage: Eukaryota > Metazoa > Chordata > Mammalia > Carnivora > Mustelidae > Mustela > Mustela putorius. The sequence goes on from NW_025421987.1 coordinate 29,635,003, forward strand.
CGGGGCGCCTGGGTGGCTCAGAGGGTTAAGCCTCTGCCTTCAGCTCAGGTCACGATCTCAGGGTCCTGGGATCGAGCCCCACGTTGGACTCTCTGCTCAGCAGGGAGCATGCTTCCCCTCCTCTCTCTGCCTACTCGTGATCTCTGTCAAATAAATAATTATTTAAAAAAAAAAAAAAAAAAAAAAAAGAGCACACTTACCTCAGTTGCGGACCCGGCACGCTTCCTGGCCCGAGCCCGAGTCCTGGCCTCTCACCTTACTCTCCGAACAGCATGAGCTTCACCACCCACTCCACCTTCTCTTCCAACTATCGGTCCCTGGGCTCCATGCAGTCGCCCAACCACCGGGTCCCGCCTGTCAGCAGCGCGGCCAGCGTCTATGCAGGCGCCGGAGGCTCAGGCTCCCGGATCTCCGTATCCCGCTCCACCAGCTTCCGGTGCGGCTGGGGGTCCGGGGTCCTGGCTACGGGGTTGGCCGCCGGGATGGCCAGGGGTCTGGCGGCATAGGGGGCATGCAGGGCGAGAAGGAGACCATGCAAGACCTGAATGACCGCCTGGCCTCCTACCTGGAGAGGGTGAGGAGCCTGGAGGCAGATAATCAGACTGGAGGTGAGAATCCAGGAACACCTGGAGAAGAAGGGACCCCAGGTCAGAGACTGGGGGCATTACTTCAAGACCATCGAGGAGCTGAGGTCTCAGATTTTTGCAAGTTCTGTGGACAATGCCCGCATCGTTCTGCAGATTGACAATGCCCGTCTTGCTGCTGATGACTTCAGAGTCAAGTATGACTGGCCATGCGCCAGTCCGTGGAGAGTGACATCCACGGGCTCCGCAAGGTCATCGATGACACCAATGTCACTAGGCTGCAGCTGGAGACAGAGATTGAAGCTCTCAAGGAGGAGTTGCTCTTTATGAAGAAGAACCATGAGGAGGAAATAAAGGGTCTACAGAACCAAATTGCCAACTCCGGGTTGACCGTGGAGTTGGATGCCCCCAAGTCTCAGGACCTCAGCAAGATCATGGCAGACATCCGGGCCCAGTATGATGAGCTGGCTCGGAAGAACCGAGAGGAGCTGGACAAATACTGGTCCCAGCAGATGGAGGAAAGCACCACAGTGATCACCACACAGACCTCAGAGATAGGAGAGGCTGAGATGACCCTCACGGAGCTGAGACGTACCGCCCAGTCCTTGGATTCGATGAGAAACCTGAAGGCCAGCTTAGAGAACAGCCTCAGGGAGGTCGAAACCCGCTACGCCATGCAGATGGAGCAGCTCAACGGGGTCCTGCTGCACCTGGAGTCTGAACTGTCCCAGACCCGGGCAGAGGGGCAGCGCCAGGCCCAGGAGTACGAAGCCCTTTTGAATGTCAAGGTCAAGCTGGAGGCTGAGGTCGCTACCTACCGTCGCCTGCTGGAAGATGGGGAGGACTTCAATCTCAGTGACGCCCTGGACAGCAGCAGCTCCATGCAAACCATCCAGAAAACCACTACCCGCAAGATTGTGGACGGCAAGGTCGTGTCTGAGACCAATGACACCAAAGTTCTGAGGCGTTGAGGGAGCAGAAGCAGGGTACACTTTGGGGAGCAGGAGGCCAATAAAAAGTTCGAAGGTCAAAAAAAAAAAAAGAGCACACTTATCTTGATGAACACTGATGAATGTATAAAACTGTTGAATGCTTATATTTTACATCTGAAACTAATAGAACAGTGTATGTTCATGACACTGGATTTGAAATAAAACAAATAAATAAAATAAATAAATAAACACTATAATAAAATACATTTAGTTATGTTGTTAAATATTTACCATTACTCTTTAGATTTTCCTACGAAATAATCATGTAAGCCAAGTTTTTAAATGTGCTAAGGCAAACTAAAATACTATTTTGTGTAATTTTTTGTTTGTTTTCCTTTAAATGTCATATTTTCTGTTGTTTTTGGAAACATTTTTGGAAACTTAGACAACTAAATCCATGTCTAGTAAAGCTTAACACACTTTAAATCCAAAATGATGGATGATAAAACTAGAATAATATGTGCCCAGAGTAAACCCTAGTCATATATTATATACTGATGGAATGCTAACAATAGTAAGTACTATTTGCTATATTGATCACTGTTGCACAGCAATGATTCAAAATGTTTAGAAATGTTTTTGATATAAATAAATATCTTAGCCTACATTTTCCTATTTTCAGTCTCATGCTAGCTAATCTGTCATATTAAAATTTGTTGCTTTTATTTTTTAAGAGGTTATTTCAAAACTCCATGTAAAATATTACATTTTGTTTATTGATTCATCAACCACAGAAATTACCCATTTACTCTTCAATATGAAAACCATGTTTTAATTAATCCTTTCTTAGTCAACATCTGCTAGTATACATTTTAGGTTTTCTATTATTTTCTTATTATCCATTGTCATTATTTTCATCAATTTTGTAATATCTTATGATATCCTATTTTTAAGAGCATAATTCTATTAGTAGAAACAAACAAAAAATCTTCTAAGCTCTGACCATAAAATGACTTATAGCCTTAGAGCTATTAATTTATGATAATGTGTGAGGATTACATTTTATTTGCTTAAAAGTTTCTTCTGGATTGAATTTAATTCTTCTTAAAATACATGTATTTTAAAATCTGAACCCAGTTCCTCAGAATGTGATTGTATTTAAAGATATTCTTTTAAAGAGGTTAATTATTTTAAAACAAAGCCATGAAGGTGGGCCCTGATCCAATCTGATTGATGTGCCTATCATAAGAAATTTGGACACCCAAGGAGACATGAGGGATGTGCATGCACACAGGAAAAACCAGTGAAGACACAGCAAATAAATAAAAACAAAAGCAAAACAAAACAAAACATCAACTGTAAGCCAAGGAGATAGGCATTAGAAGATACTCATACAACATCTAAATATTGGACTGCAGCATCAAGAACTGTGAGAAAATAGATTTCAGTTGTTTAATTCACCCAGACTGTGGCATTTTGTTATGAGCCCCAGCAAAATAATACATGTTCTACATTCATGCCACTAAATAGAGCATTTCACTAGAGTCACAAAAAATCACTAAGACATGATCTCTAGTAAATTGTTTTTCATAGATTTTCTTATAGAGTTTTCAAATCTTTTCTTTTCTTTCTTTCTTTTTTTTTTTTTTTTTTTTTGGCATTACTTGCCATTGTCACACCCTTAAATTTTAAATCTCTTAGACATAACATAAGATAGTTTTGTTGTTGTTGTTGTTGTTGTTTTCTTTTCCATTTCTCAAGATGCTTTTCCTACATCTATCACACCTTCCTGTACTGTGTAGGTTACTCTTCAGGTCTGTTCCAGAGCTCTCATCTGGAATACTATATCTGGACCACACTGCATTATAGACATCATTCCCAAGACCCATGTCTTCTTATTTCTTGATTTCAAAATTTATTTCCCTGAAGTACATCTTCAAAGAATTTCCAAATATGGAACATGGTAGGTAAATTTTTCCATCTTTGTACAATTGTAAACTTTTTCCTCGACATTTACTTATGCCTTGGGAAGATAAGTAATTCTAGGTTAAAATATATATTTTTGATGTTTGAAGTTTTTTTTTTTTAATTTTCTTACATCCTGTTAAATTGCCATGCTTCAGACACTACTGATATCACTTGAATAAAAGAAAGTTTAATTATTTCCAGAAAATGTCAACACAAGAAGCATTGTATTTGGATATGTACAAATCTTATTCAACTTCTTCAGAGAAAAAGACTAGTGTTTTTCTGGGTCCATAATCTAGAAAACAATTCATGTGTTTTAGGTACTGACTGGGGATAGAGGGAAGAGGTATAGTATAAGGATGGTTATAGATGCAATGTGAGGAAAACATGATGGAGGTGCCATATAAGAATCTGTTATCCCATGTATATATATAAACCTTCATCTAATCCTGTTCTCCACTGCTCACCTCCACCAACCATGGTTCCTGGGGCTTAGCAGTCAGAGCTTTTCCAGTGTCCTGCTTGGTGGATTAGTTTCCAATAATTCTACAAGTTCCCCAGATGGTTAATTTAGTTCATATGTTCTCCTTTCCTTCCAAATTAGCTTTATTATGAAATCTGAAATCTCACTTACAGAGTTCCCAAAACTATTTGGGTGGGTCATGTGGAATATATATGCATATATATGAATATATATTTGAAATATAAATATATGTACTTGGAATTTAAATATAAATATGTGTGTGAGGTGTGTGTGTGTATATAGCAACCTACACAGAGCATATTTATATATAGAAAGAGATTTATATATATATGCACATTATAAATTTATCTATAACATATATTTAAATATATATGTATATGGCATGTATATGCAAATAGTAACTCATCATTATTGTTGGCATGAGTCTATCCTTAAACTAGATCCATTTAATTCTAATTCAAAATTGTTTCTATGGCATAGCGTCACTGGGATCTCATGGAATTTTAGAACTGAAAAGAACCCAGAGGACAGGGATGGTTGAAAAACCAGTAATCTAGAGACTGAAAGCATAGCTCACCGAAGTCTCACACATTAGACAAATAATGTCATTGTAAAATATATCTGAGTTTTAACCAAAGAATCATAACTTGGATAGTGAAAAATGTGAGCGATAGAGGGAATTATAAGAGAACCAGAAATATCATGATGTAAACAAGTTATGGAGGTGATAACATATTTTCCCCTCTTTTTATGTTGTTTTGAATTTTATTTATGACAACAAAAGATAACCTTTTTTTCAAACCAGAATTTCTATAGCTGCCTTTAGAATGGTAATTAATTGTTTCTGTGGCTCATAAAAGCTATACAGGTTAAAATTTAACACAACTAAGGATAAAAGGCTATATTCTGAAATTATATCTTGATCCCATTTACTTCATTTGTAATAATTAAAACAAAGAATACCCCAACTGAATTCCTTAACCTAATGTGAAATTTTCCCAATAAAACATTAGCTAGTATGAGATGATAGATTAAAAAATCATGCCAGCTTCTTACACATCCAGAATCAAGTATTCATTTGAATTCATCTATTTTCATGTCTTAAGTTTTCCACAAGTTTTCAACATTGTTTATATTAAGTAAGAGGTTTTTTTTTTTTTCCATTAAGAATATTAAAATATCTTATAGTGGGAAATACCTTGAATCATTAGCAATATTGCTGCTTTGGAAGATTTGCAGGCTTGATTGCACTGTAGTAGTTTAGCAACCTAAGTGCTATAACTATTAGTGTAGTGTGTATAACTATTAGTATTATTACCTCTTGAATTTTTTGTTGGACCAGATTATTTTTATTGTTCTCCTCTCTAAATCTACATTTTATAATTTTCTTTAGACAATTTCTTACTGTTGACAAGTCCAAACTAGAACAAAAATAATATAAAATTCATTATGAGAGGTTTTCAGTCTCTTTGAACTCAGGAAACAATAAATACTATGTTATTAAATCCTATTAAAATGGGCTCCTAGCCCAAAATCTTACTCTACAACTGAAAATATGTAATGCTGCTTAATGATCAGGGTGTTTGAGCTTCGATTTTGACTGTAAAAAATAATGATCTTTCATTATAATAAAATATTCCACTATTGCACCGTCTGTATTTTATGAATTACTCTACACACACTTTGTGTCAATTAGAGGCTGTGTCAATTAGAGGCCGTAGAATAAAAGCTAACACTTCAGCCTTTAGGCTGAGTCATTTATTTGGAGTTCACTGATGTGTTCTTAATTCAATTTGAAGTCTCTCCCCACCCATAGTTTGTGGAGAAAGAGATGCAAACATTTTTCTTCATTGACAATGACTGGAGAATGCATCAACATGACAAATATTTTCCAGGAGGAAAAAATAAAAAAGGTATACTGTGTGAATAACAGTCTCTCTCTCAAAGAAAAAATAAAAAAGATAATCATAACAATATTTATAATATTTCTTTTATCTCAAAGGAACCTCCAAGCACTTTAGAAATGTTAACAATGATCTGGTTCTGTGGGATTCACATCTCCTGTCACTGAAGAGGATTCATATTTAACAGTGCATGGGGATGACAGACCCTGCAGAAAGCTCAGTTGGATTTATTATCACATCCGTAAGGCTGAAGGGGAAGTACTGCTAATTTCAAACTGCCCATGTTAGAACGTGTATCCATCACAGAATCAAAGGCATGCGCTCCCTGCATATGTAAAATGTGATGTATAGCATAACATTCACCTGCTCTCAGATAAAAGTATTGATGAGGCATCTGCCCGACACCATATGGTAAGGTAGACAGCATTATGACTGTTAATAAGACTTTAGTAATCATTTAAAACCATATAATGTATTCATGTGAATTAATATTATTTTTGTTTCTTCCACCTATTTAAAAAAATCAGTGTTCAGAATCCTATATTAATACACCTATAGAATAGTACAAGCATAACCATTTTTCCAATACAGAAATATTTATGTGTCACTGCAGAATTCCCTCATGTGGATTATATGGCTGACTTGAAAAATGATGATATATTGCAAATTCTACAACAGTGAGTGACATTGCTTGCACAATAATTAACAGGTGTTAAAATTTTCTAAATGCACATGTGTAGTCATGTACATATATATACTTAACATACATCAGAGAGTTTTATCATGTACTATTATTTGGTTTATACTGTGTACTATTGTTCACTTTAAAACTACTATTTAAAAACAGGAAGAGGAAGGAGTCAAGATGGCGTAGAAGTAGCAGGCTGAGACTACTTCAGGTAGCAGGAGATAGATAGCTTATCTAAAGATTGCAAACACCTACAGATCCAACGGGAAATCGAAGAGAAGAACAGCAATTCTAGAAACAGAAAATCAACCACTTTCTGAAAGGTAGGACTGGCGGAGTAGTGAATCCAAAGCAATGGGAAGATAGACCCCAGGGGGAGGGGCCAGCTCCCCGCAAGCGGCTGAGCAATGGAGCACAAAATCAGGACTTTTAAAAGTCTGTTCCACTGAGGGACATCGCTCCAGAGGCTAAACTGGGGTGAAGCCCACGCGGGGTCAGTGTGGCCTCAGCTCCCGCAGGGTCACAAAAGGATCGGGGCTGTCTGAGTGTTGCAGAGCATACAGATATTAGAACGGGGAAGCCGGCTACAGAGACAGAGCCGAGGAGTGAGCTCACAGCTCAGGGTTACCTTGAACCGGTTGCAGGCTCAGTGAGCTCGGAGTGTGGCCAGAGGCCAGGGAGACGGGAGTAATTGGGCGCTCTTCTCTGAGGGCGCACTGAGAAGTGGTGCCCCGGGCTCTCAGCTCCTCCAGGCCAGAGACCGGGAGGCCTCCATTTTCATTCCTGTCCTCTGGAACTCTATGGAAAGCGCTCAGGGAACAAAAGCTCCCGAAAGCAAACCCGAGTGGATTACTCAGCCCGGCCCCTGGTAAGGGAGGTGCAATTATGCCTGGGGCAAAGACCCTTGAGAATCACTACAACAGGCCCCTCCCCCAGAAGATCAACAAGAAATCCAGCCGAGACCAAGTTCACCTACCAAAGAGTGCGGTTTCAATACCAAAGAGATCAGCGGAATTCCAGAGGAGGAGAAAGCAAAGCACGGAACTCATGGCTTTCTCCCCATGATTCTTTAGTCTTGCAGTTAATTTAAATTTTTTTCTTTTACAATTTTTTTTTCTCTTCTTCTGCTTTTTTTTTTAACTTTTATGCTTTTCTTTTTTAACTTTTTAAACTAGTTTATGTAATATAAATGTTTTTATACTTTTTCTTTATTCATTTTCTCTTTTTCATTGTTTCTTTTCTTTGCTTTTTTTTTTTTTCTTTATGAACCTCTTTTTATCCCTTTTCTCCCCCTCATGATTTGGGATCTCTTCTGATTTGGTTAAAGCATATTTTTCTGCGGTTGATGCCACACGTTTAGTATTTTACTTGCTCCTTCATATACTCTTATCTGGACAAAATGACAAGGCAGAAAAATTCACCACAAAAAAAAAAAAAGCACAAGAGGCAGTACTGAAGGCTAGGGACCTAATCAATACAGACATTGGTAATATGTCAGATCTAGAGTTCAGAATGACGATTCTCAAGGTTCTAGCTGGGCTCAAAAAAGGCATAGAAGATATTAGAGAAACCCTCTCGGGAGATATAAAAGCCCTTTCTGGAGAAATAAAAGAATAAAATCTAACCAACTTGAAATTAAAAAAGCTATTAATGAGGTGCAATCAAAAATGGAGGCTCTCACTGCTAGGATAAATGAGGCAGAAGAAAGAATTAGCGATGTAGAAGACCAAATGACAGAAAACAAAGAAGCTGAGCAAAAGAAAGACAAACAGCTACTGGACCACAAGAGGAGAATTCGAGAGAAAAGTGACAACATAGGACAAACAACACTAGAATAATTGGGATGCCAGAAGAAGAAGAAAGAGAGAGGGGAGCAGAAGGTATACTGGAGGGAATTGTTGGAGAGAATATCCCCAGTATGGCAAAGGGAACAAGCATCAAAATCCAGGAGGCACAGAGAAACCCCTCAAAATCAACAAGAATAGGTCCAAACCCCATGACCTAATAGTAAAATTTACAAGTCTTAGTGTCAAAGATAAAATACAGAAAGCAGCCCGGGAAAAGAATCTGTAACAAACAATGGTAAAAATATAAGATTGGCAGCAGACTTATCCACAGAGACCTGGCAGGCCAAAAAGAGCTACCATGATATATTCAGAACACTTAAGGAGAAAAACATGCAGCCAAGAATACTATATCCAGCTAGGCTATCATGAAAAAATAGAAGGAGAGATTAAAAGCTTCCAAGGACAAACAAAAACTGAAAGAATTTGCAAACACCAAAACAACTCTAGAGGTAATATTAAAAGGGGTTCTCTAAGCAAAGGGAGAGCTTAAAAATAGTAGATCAGAAAGGAAAGGAGACAATATACAGTAACAGTCACCTTACAGGCAATACAATGACACGAAATTCATATCTCTCAATAGTTACCCTGAATGTAAATGGGCTAAATGCCCCAATCAAAAGACACAGGGTACAGAATGGATAAAAAGACAAAACCCATCTATATGTTGCCCACAAGAAACTCATTTTAAACCCGAAGACACCTCCAGATTTAATGTGAGGGTGTGGAAAAGAATTTACCATGCTAATGGACATCAGAAGAAAGCAGGGGTGGCAATCCTTATATCAGATCAATTAGATTTTAAGCCAAAGACTAATAAGAGATGAGGAAGGACACTATATCATACTCAAAGGGTCTGTCCAACAAGAAGATCTAACAATTTTAAATATCTATGCCCCCAACGTGGGAGCAGCCAACTATAAACCAATTAATAACAAAATCAAAGAAACACACCAACAATAATACAATAATAGTAGGGGACTTTAACACTACCCTCACTGAAATGGACAGATCATCCAAGCAAAAGATCAACAAGAAAATAAAGGCCTTAAATGACACACTGGACCAGATGGACATCACAGATATATTCAGAACATTTCATGCCAAAGCAACAGAATACACATTCTTCTCTAGTGCACATGGAACATTATCCAGAATAGATCACATCCTTGGTCCTATATCAGGTCTCAACCAGTATCAAAAGATTGGGATCATTCCCTGCATATTTTCAGACCACAATGATCTGAAGTTAGAACTCGATCACAAGAGGAAATTTGGAAAGAACGCAATTACATGGAGACTAAACAAAATCCTTCTAAAGAATGAATGGGTCAACCAGGAAATTAAAGAAGAATTAAAAAAAATTCATGGAAATAAATGATAATGAAACCACAAGGGTTCAAAATCTGTGGGACACAACAAAGGCAGTCCTGAGAGGAAAATATATAGCGGTACAAGCCTTTCTCAGGAAACAAGAAAGGTTTCAGGTACACAACCTAACCCTACACTTAAAGGAGCTGGAGAAAGTACAAGAAAGAAACCCTAAATCCAGCAGGAGAAGAGAAATCATAAAGGTCAGAGCAGAAATCAATGAAATAGAAACAAACAAACAAACAAAAAAAAAAACAATAGAACAAATCAACAGAACTAGGAGCGGGTTCTTTGAAAGAATTAATAAGATTGGTAAACCCCTGGCCAGACTTATCAAAAAGAAAAGAGAAAGGATCCAAATAAATAAAATCATGAAATAATTAATATATAAATTAATATAAATAATATGTAAAATGAAATAATAAATAAAATGAGGAGAGATCACAACTAACACCAAAGAAATACAGACCATTATAAGAACATACTATGAGCAACTCTACGCCAACAAATTTGACAATCTGGAAGAAATGGATGCATTCCTAGAGACATATAAACTACCACCACAGAACTAGGAAGAAACAGAGACCTGAACAGACCCATAACCAGTAAGGAGATTGAAACAGTCATTAAAAATCTCCAAACAAACAAAAGCTCAGGGCCAGATGGTTTCCCAGGGGAATTCTACAAAACATTTAAAGACGAACTAATTCCTATTCTCCTGAAACTGTTCCAGAAAATAGAAATGGAAGGAAAACTTCCAAACTCTTTTTATGAGGCCAGTATCACCTTGATCCAAAAACCAGACAAGGATCCCATCAAAAAAGAGAACTACAGACCAATATCCTTGAACACGGATGTGAAAATTCTCACCAAAATACTAGCCAATAGGATTCAACAGTACATTAAAAATTATTCACCACGACCAAGTGGGATTTATTCCAGGGCTGCAAGTTGGTTCAACATCTACAAATCAATCAATGTTATACAACACATCAATAAAAGAAAGAATAAGAACCATATGATACTCTCAGTAGATGCTGAAAAAGCATTTGACAAAGTACAGCATCCCTTCCTGATCAAAACTCTTCAAAGTGTAGGGATAGAGGGCACATACCTCAATATCATCAAAGCCATCTATGTAAAACCCACTGCAAATATCATTCTCAACGGAGAAAAACTGAAAGCTTTTCCGCTAAGGTCAGGAACAAAGCAGAGATGTCCATTATCACCACTGCTATTCAACCTGGTAATAAAAATCCTAGCCTCAGCAATCATACAACTAAAGGAAATTAAAGGCATCCAAATCAGCAAAGAAGAAGTCAAACTATTACTCTTTGCAGATGATATGATACTATATGTGGAAAACCCAAAAGACTCCTCTCCAAAATTGCTATAACTTGTATGGAATTCAGTAAAGTGTCAGGATATAAAATCAATGCACAGAAAGTCAGTTACATTTCTCTACACCAACATCAGGACAGAAGAAAGTGAAATTAAAGAGTCAATCCCATTTACAATTGCACCCAAAACTCTAAGATACCTAGGAATAAACCTAACCAAAGAGGCTAAGAATCTAAACTCAGAAAACTATAAAGTACTCATGAAAGAAATTGAGGAAGACACAAAGAAATGGAAAAATGTTCCATGCTCCTGGATTGGAAGAATAAATATTGTGAAAATGTCTATGCTACCTAAAGCAATCTACACTATTAATGCAATTGCTATCAAAGTACCATCCATCTTTTTCAAAGAAATGGAACAAATAATCCTAAAATTTATATGGAACCACAAAAGATCTCGAATAGCCAAAGGAATATTGAAAAAGTAAACCAAAGTCGGTGGCATCACAATTCCAGACTTTAAGCTCTATTACAACGCTGTCATCATCAAGACAGCATGGTACTGGCACAAAAATAGACACATAGATCAATGCAACAGAATAGAGAGCCCAGAAATAGACCCTCAACTATATGGTCAACTAATCTTGAACAAAGCAGGAGAGAATGTCCAGTGGAGAAAAGACAGCCTCTTCAATAAATGGTGTTGGGAAAATTGGACAGCCACATGCAGAAAAATGAAATTGGACCATTTCCTTACACCACACACGAAAATAGACTCAAAATGGATGAGAGACCTGAATGTGAGAAAGGAATCCATCAAAATCCTTGAGGAGAACACAGGCAGCAACCTCTTGAACTTCTGCCGCAGCAACATCTTCCTAGGAACATCACCAAAGGCAAGGGAAGCAAGAGCAAAAATGAACTATTGGGATTTCATCAAGATCAAAACCTTTTGCATGGCAAAGGGAACAGTTAACAAAACCATAAGACAACTGACAGAATGGGAGGAGATATTTGCAAACGACATATCAGATCAAGGGCTTGTGTCCAAAATCTATAAAGAACATAGTAAACTCAACACCCAAAGACAAAATAATCCAATCAAGAAATGGGCAGAAGGGTGCCTGGGTGGATCAGTGGGTTAAGCTGCTGCTTTGGCTCAGGTCATGATCTCAAGGTCCTGGGATCGAGTCCCAGTCTCTCTGCTCAGCGGGGAGCCTGCTTCCCTCTCTCTCTCTCTGCCTGCCTCTCCGTCTACTTGTGATTTCTCTCTGTCAAATAAATAAATAAAATCTTAAAAAAAAAAAAAAAGAAATGGGCAGAAGACATGAACAGACATTTCTGCAAAGAAGACATCCAGATGGCTAAGAGAAACATGAAAAAGTGCTCCATATCACTTGGTATCAGGGAAATACAAATCAAAACCACAATAAGATATCACCTCATACCAGTCAGAATGGCTAAAATTAACAAGTCAGGAAATGACAGATTATGGTGGAGAAAGAGGAACCCTCCTACACTGTTGGTGGGAATGCAAGCTGGTGCAACCACTCTGGAAAACAGCATGGAGGTTCCTCAAAATGTTGAAAATAGAACTGCCCTATGACCCAGTAATTGCACAACTGGGTATTTAACCTAAAGATACAAACGTAGTGATCTGAAGGGGCACATGCACCCTAATGCTTATAGCAGCAATGTGTACAATAGCCAAACTATGGAAAGAACCTAGATGTCCATCAACAGATGAATGGATAAAGAAGATGTGGTATATATACACAATGGAATACTATGCAGCCATCAAAAGAAATGAAATCTTGCCATTTGCGATGACATGGATGGAACTAGAGCGTATCATGCTTAGCGAAATAAGTCAAGCAGAGAAAGACAACTATCATATGATTTCCCTGATATGAGGAAGTGGAGATGCAACACGGGAGGTTAAGGGGGTAGGAAAAGAATAAATGAAACAAGATGAGATTGGGAGGGAAACAAACCATAAGTGACTCTTAATCTCACAAAACAACTGAGGGTTCCTGGGGGGAGGGGGGTTGGGAGAATTGGGGTGGGGTTATGGACATTGGGGAGGGTATGTGCTATGTTGAGTGCTGTGAAGTGTGTAAACCTGGTGATTCACATACTTGTACCCTGGGGGATAAAAATATATTATATGTTTATAAAAGATAAAAAATTTTAAAAAATTCATTCCCTTTGACAAATGTAAATGCCTATTACTTTAAATATTTTTTTACCTGTATTAAGAGGAATAAAACATTTTTAATTAAGCAGTTTTCAAGTAAGTTTCCATATTATATAGAACTTACAACTTTTCCAAATCACTACAGCTATAGAATCTCTCAGAAAAATTAAATCTAAAAGAAACTATGTATTTGACAAAAGTGTCATATTTTGAAAAATATTGTGAAAGATATTTTTTCATTGTATGAGTAATATGCCATTGTAAAATGTTCTTTAAAATTCTATTAAATTTATTTCATTTTAATTTATTAGATAAATTTTAAAATTAAATTGAAATTTAATGGCAATTAAATAAATTTGTTATTTTATTTTATTTTATTTTATTTTATTTTATTTTATTTTACTGCTCAGAGAAAGGGAGAGTACAAGCAGAGAGAGCAGCAGGCAGAGGGAGAATCAGACTCACTGGTGAGCAAGGAGTTCAAAGTGGGACTTGATCCCAGAACCCTGGGATCATCATCTGAGCCAAAGGTAGACACTTAACCAACTGAGCTACACAGGGTCCCTAAATAAAAATTTTAAAGAGTTAAACTGTTTTTTTTTTTATTCAAGAAGAATTAATTCAGACAATGTCAATGAATTCTTATAGACACTAAATCTTTTAATAATATGTTTAGAAATTTAAGAGTCAAAGATACTCCCATATAGTACATATTTCAAATGAAGTGTATCACTTCATGTAATTTATTTGTCTAAGTCAGTAATCTGAATGCTGTTGTCGACAGAGTATTATTTTTTTCCTCTTATTTTCTTATCAAGCCAGGAGGACTATCACAAACAAAGCAAAGTGAAGACATAATAATCGCACTTTATATTCTTGCATGTGCTTCTCATGGTTCTCTCATATTTACTACTCCATTTTACCTTAATGGTATATCTCATCTTTATTTGGTTTTATTCTTCTACTAGTTCTGTAATAGAGAGCAAGCAAGCAACTAAATCTCAGCTTAGAGATTTTACTAATATATTGATTCAAACAAAAAAAAATTACATCTTTTATATGAATTTCCTTAACATGGAATGATTCTTAAAACATTTTAGAAGAATATGGGGTTTACTACTGCCTCCATCCCTGGAGAAAAAAATATATAAATATAAATATAAATAATATAAATATAATATGTGTGTGTATATATGTACATATATGCATATATATATATATATATATATATATATGCATGTATATAGGTATACTTGCATATATGCCTGAAACATATTAATTTGACCTTACTTGAGAAAGGGATTTTGCAGATGGAAGTAAGTTAAGGATCTTAGGATAAGTTCATACTGTTCTGAGTAGGATTAAATCCAATTACAGTTCTTCTAAAATATTGAAAAGGCAGAGTTAGTTTTGGGAGACAAAGATGTAGAGAAACAAATTATGTGAAGATGTAGGCACAGAGATTGCAGAGTTATGCAGCCCCAAACCAAGGGTCATCTAGAGCCACTGGAAATTTTAAGTCAACAAAGGATTTTCCTCTTGAGCCTTTGTAGGGAGTACAGCCCTACTGACAGGTTAATTTTAAACTGCTGAGCTCCAAACTTTTTAGAGACTATCTTTCTGCTGTTTTTAAGCCACCGAGTATGTGAAAATTTGTTATAACAACTTTAGGAAAAAAATATGAAGTGTATTACCTAACATGGAAATTTCTAAGTAAGTTATCATATATCATTATTTTTTTTCCCAAGATATTTCCCCCAATATTTTTACAAATAATACCTTCTGTTTATCTGGGCAAAAATATATAGAATTCAAAATTTTTGGATAGAAAAATTGGCCATATCATACAAAATGTACTTATTTTTCTATTACAAATAATTTACCATGTCTATTCTTATATTCTGAAGTACCTAGAGTTTGAAAAAAACGTACAAATGTTCATAGGGCATGGATGGTCATATTTTGCAAGCAAAAATGGATATTCTAAGTCTAAACTGCAAATGAGCATTAGACAATTTCAACCCTCATCACCCTGGCCTCTGGCCATGCTCTGAGCTCACTGAGAGTGCAGCCAGTTCAAGGTAACCTCGAGCTGAGAGCTCACTCCTCGGCTTTGTTGCTGTAGCCAGCTTCCCCGTTCTAATACCTGCAAGTTCTGCGACACTCAGACACCCCGATCCTTCTGTGACCCTGCAGGACCTGAGGCCATGCTGACCCCACGTGGGCTTCACCCCGCTTTAGCCTCTGGAGCAATGTCCCTCAGCAAAACAGACTTTTAAAAGTCCTGATTTTGTGCTCCGTTGCTCCACCGTTTGCCCGGAGCTGGACCCTCCCCTCCAGTGTCTATCTTCCTGTTGCTTTGGATTCACATCTTCCAGATTGTCAAATTTGTTGGCATAGAGTTGCTCATAGTATGTTCTTATAATGGTCTGTATTTCTTTGGTGTTAGTTGTGAACTCCCCTCTTTCATTCATGATTTTATTTATTTGGGTACTTTCTCTTTTCTTTTTGATAAGTTTGGCCATGGGTTTACCATTCTTATTAATTCTTTCAAAGAACCAGGTCCTAGTTCTGTTGATTTGTTCTTTTTTTTTTTTTTTTTTTTTTTTTTTTGGTTTCTAGTTCATTGATTTCTGCTCTGACCTTTATGATTTCTCTTCTCCTGCTGGGTTTAGGGTTTCTTTCTTGTTCTTTTTCCAGCTCCTTTAGGTGGGTTAGGTTGTGTACTTGAGACCTTTCTTGTTTCTTGAGAAAGGCTTGTACCGCTATATATTTTCCTCTCAGGACTGCCTTTGTTGTGTCCCACAAATTTTGAACTGTTGTGTTTTCATTATCATTTGTTTCCATGAATTTTTTCAATTCTTCTTTAATTTCCTGGTTGACCCATTCATTCTTTAGAAGGATGCTGTTTAGTCTCCATGTATTTGGGTTCTTTCCAAATTTCCTCTTGTGATTGAGTTCTAACTTCAGAGCATTGTGGTCTGAAAATATGCAGGGAATGATCCCAATCTTTTGATACCAGTAGAGACCTGATTTAGGACCCAGATCTATTCTGGAGAATGTTCCATGTGCACTAGAGAAGAATGTGTATTCTGTTGCTTTGGGATGAAATGTTCTGAATATATCTGTGATGTTCATCTGGTCCAGTGTGTCATTTAAGGCCTTTACTTCCTTGTTGATCTTTTGCTTGGATGATCTGTCCATTTCAGTGAGGGAGGCTGTTAAAGTCCCCTACTATTATTGTATTATTGTTGATATTTCTTTGATTTTGTTATTAATTGGTTTATATAGGTGGCTGCTCCCACGTTGGGGGCATAGATATTTAAAATTGTTAGATCTTCTTGTTGGACAGACCCTTTGAGTATGATATAGTGTCCTTCCTCATCTCTTATTAGTCTTTGGCTTAAAATCTAATTGATCTGATATAAGGATTGCCACCCCTGCTTTCTTCTGATGTCCATTAGCATGGTAAATTCTTTTCCACACCCTCACATTAAATCTGGAGGTGTCTTCGGGTTTAAAATGAGTTTCTTAGAGGCAACATATAGATGGGTTTTGTCTTTTTATCCATTCTGTACGCTGTGTCTTTTGATTGGGGCATTTAGCCCATTAACATTCAGGGTAACTATTGAGAGATATGAATTTAGTGCCATTGTATTGCCTGTAAGGTGACTGTTACTGTATATTGTCTCTGTTCCTTTCTGATCTATTACTTTTAGGCTCTCTCTTTGCTTAGAGGACCCCTTTGAATATTTCCTGTAGCGTTGTTTTGGTGTTTGCAAATTCTTTCAGTTTTTGTTTGTCCTGGAACCTTTTTATCTCTCCTTCTATTTTCAATGATAGCGTAGCTGGTTATAGTATTCTTGGTGCATGTTTTTCTCATTAGTGCTCTGAATATATCATGCCAGCTCTTTCTGGCCTGCCAGGTCTCTGTGGATAATACTCTAAAACCCTAAACCCAGGAGGAGACGAGAAATCATAAAGATCAGAGCAGAAATCAATGAACTAGAAAACAAACAAACAAAAAAAAACCACACAATAGAACAAATCAACAGAACTAGGAGCTGGTTCTTTGAAAGAATTAATAAGAATGGTAGACCCATGGCCAGACTTATCAAAAAGAAAAGAGAAAGTACCCAAATAAATAAAATCATGAATGAAAAGGGGAGTTCACAACTAACACCAAAGAAATACAGACCATTATAAGAACATACTATGAGAAACTCTATGCCATAAAATTTGACAATCTGGAAGAAATGGATGCATTTCTAGAGACATATAAACTACCACAACTGAACCAGGAAGAAATAGAAAACCTGAACAGACCCATAACCAGTAAGGAGATTGAAACAGTCATTAAAAATCTCCAAACAAACAAAAGCCCAGGGTTTCCCGGGGGAATTCTACAAAACATTTAAAGACGAACTAATTCCTATTCTCCTGAAACTATTCCACAAAATAGGAATGGAAGGAAAACTTCCAAACTCATTTTATGAGGCCAGCATCACCTTGATCCCAAAACCAGACAAGGATCCCATCAAAAAAGAGAACTACAGACCAATATCCTTGATGAAAACAGATGCAAAAATTCTCACCAAAATACTAGCCAATAGGATTCAACAGTACATTAAAAGAATTATTCACCACGACCCAGTGGGATTTATTCCAGGGCTGCAAGTTGGTTCAACATCCACAAATCAATCAATGTGATGCAACACATTAATAAAAGAAAGAACAAGAACCATATGATACTCTCAATAGATGTTGAAAAAGCATTTGACAAAGTACAGCATCTCTTCCTGATCAAAACTCTTCAAAGTGTAGGGATAGAGGGCACATACCTCAATATTATCAAAGCCATCTATGAACAACCCACCGCAAATATCATTCTCAATGGAGATAAACTGAAAGCTTTTCCGCTAAGGTCAGGAACACGGCATGGATGTCCATTATCACCACTACTATTCCACATAGTAATAGAAGTCTTAGCCTCAGCCATCAGACAACAAAAGGAAATTAAAAGCATCCAAATCAGCAGAGAAGTCAAACTATCACTCTTTGTAGATGATATGATACTATATGTGGATAACCCCAAAGACTCCACTCCAAAACTGCTAGAACTTGCACAGGAATTCAGTAAAGTGTCAGGATATAAAACCAATGCACAGAAATCAGTTGCATCTCTACACCAATATCAGGACAGAAGAAAGAGAAATTAAGGAGTCAATCCCATTTACAATTGCACCCAAAACTATAAGATACCTAGGAATAAACCTAACCAAAGAGGCTAAGAATCTAAACTCAGAAAACTATAAAGTATTTATGAAAGAAACTGAGAAAGACACAAAGAAATGGAAAAATGTTCCATGCTCCTGGATTGGAAGAATAAATATTGTGAAAATGTCTTTGCTACCTAAAGCAATATACACATTTAATGCAATTCCTATCAAAATACCATCCATGTTTTTCAAAGAAATGGAACAAATAATCCTAAAATTTATATAGAAACAGAAAAGACCTCGAATCGCCAAAGGAATATTGAAAAAGAAAGCCAGAATTGGTTGCATCACAATTCTGGACTTCAAGCTCTATTACAAAGCTGTCATCATCAAGACAGCATGGTACTGGCACAAAAACAGACACATAGATCAATGCAACAGAATAGAGAGCCCAGAAACAGACCCTCAACTCTATGGTCAACTAATCTTCAACAAAGCAGGAAAGAATGTTCAATGGAAAAAAGCCTCTTCAATAAATGGTGTTGGGAAAATTGGACAGCCACATGCAGAAAAATGAAATTGGACCATTTCCTTACACCATACATGAAAATAGACTCAAAATGGATGAAGGACCTCAATGTGAGAAAGGAATTCATCAAAAACTTTGAGGACAACACAGGAAGCAACCTCTTTGACTTCAGCCACAGCAACATCTTCCTAGGAACATCGCCAAAGGTAAGGGAAGCAAAGGCAAAAATGAACTATTGGGATTTCATCAAAATCAAAACCTTTTGCACAGCAAAGGAAACAGTTAGCAAAACCAAAAGACAACTGACAGAATGGGAGAAGATATTTGCAAATGACATATCAGATCAAGGGCTAGTGTACAAAATCTATAAAGAACTTAGTAAACTCAACACCCAAAGAACAAATAATCCAATCAAGAAATGGGCAGAAGACATGAACAGTTCAAGTGAAAGGAAGTGTGCACATCTTTCAGTTTAAATCAAAAGCTAAAAAAGATAAAGCTGATAGGCCAAACACCAGGCCTTTTGTGCTAGTTAACCAAGTTTTAAAGACAAAAGAAAAGTTCTTGAAGGAAATTCTGTGAACATACAAATGATAAGAAAGTGAGATAGTTTTTTGCTCATATAGAGAAAAGTTTTAGTGGTTTGGATAGAAGATCAAGTCAGGGGCGCCTGGGTGGCTCAGTGGGTTAAGCCGCTGCCTTCGGCTCAGGAAGTAAGGAAAGAAGCAAACTCCATAAGAGTGCAAGGTGAAGCAGCAAGTGGTGACAAAGCTGTAACAAATTATCTGAAAGATTTATCTTAGATAATAAATGAAGGTGACTACACTGAACAACAGATTTTCCGTGGTTATTAAACAGTTTTCTCTTTGAAAGAGATGCCATTTAGGACCTTGATAGAGAGTAGAAATCAATGCCTGGGTTCAAAGCTTCAAAAGGCTGACTTTCTTGTTAGGGTCTTATGTAGCTGGTGATGTTAGGTGGAAGCCAATGCTCATTTACTATTCTGAAAATTCTAGGGCTCTTCAGCATTAAGTTGAATCTACTTTGCCTGCACTCTTCAAATGCAGCAACAAAGCCTGGATGACAGCATACCTTTTGACAGTATGGTTTACTGAGTATTTTAACCCCATTGTTGAGACCTACTGCTAAAATAAATAAATAAACAAATAAATAAATAAGTACCTTTCAAAATACTACTGGTCATTGATAATGCACCTAGTCACCCAAGCGCTCTGATGGACATATACAATGAGATAAATGTGGTTTGCATTCCAACACAACATATATTCTGCAGCCCATGGATCAAGAAGTAACTTTTACTTTCAAGTCTTATTACTTAAGAAATACATTTCATAAGTCTATAGGTGCCATAGACAGTGATTCATCTAATGCATCTGGTCAGAGTAAAATGAAAATCTCAAAAGGATTCACCATTCTAGATGCCATTGAGAAGAGGTCAAAATGCCAACATGATAGGAATTTGGAAGAAGTTGATTCCAACCCTTATGGAAGACATTGAAGATTTCAAGACTTCAGTGGGGGAAGTAACTGCAGATGTGGTGGAAATAGCAAGAGAACTGGATTGAGAAGTAGAGCTTGAAGATGGAACTGAATTCTGCAACCTTATGACACAACTTTAATGGATAAAGAGATGCGTCTTATGGATGAGCAAAGATAGTGATTTCTTGAGATGGAATATACTCCTGGTTAAAATGCTATGGAGATTGTTGTAATGATAAAGGCTTTAGTGTATTAAGGAAACTTAGTCAATAAAAGAGCAGCAGGGTTTGGGAAGAAATGGGTAAAATGTTTTCAGACAGCATCACATGCTTTGGAGAAGTCATTCATGAAAAGTAGAGTCAATTGATGTGGCAGACTTCATTGTTGCCTTATTTTCAGAAATTGTACCCCAGCCTTCAACAACCATCACCCTGATCAGTCAGTGGCCATCAAGGCAAAAGCTCCATCAGCAAAAAGATTACAAATTGCTGATAGCTCAGATAAAAGTTGGCATTTTTTAGCTATAAAGTATTTTTAAGTGAGGGTATATATATATAACATATGACATATATATATTATTAGTTGCACACTTAATAGACTATAATGTAAAAATAACTTTTATATGGTTTAGGAAACAAAAAAAAATCATTTGATTCTCTTTATTGTGATAGTCATTTCATTATTGTGGTCTGGAACCAAACCTGTAATATCTCCAACATATGCCTGTACACTGTCCCCTTTCTTAGACTTACACATACCTAACCTCAGATTGAATAGGCTAGCATTAGACAGTGTTTTATTTTCTCTTTTCTTGTGGGTGCTGATACATGCCTTTAATACCTCTGCTGTTTTGTTAGGAAAGAGTAGAGTTTACTTGGACCTCACAACTCTCTATGCCTAAAAAAGAAACAAGAATCAGATCTCTCAGGGCTCCACACAGGAACTTTATTCCAGGCTAATACTATCACACAAGAAACCTCTTGGTTTCAGGGCTGCTTGGCAGTTAATTAGGAAGTCAGAGAGAAAAACTAAGTTTGGTATGCCTACTTTGTTTTCCTAGATGTTCAGCGTACTTCCCAAAGGTTTCTTTATCCCTCATGTCAATAGATTATTGTCAGGTCACAAACTGACCAGGAATAATAGGCAGGACTGAAATCCCAAAGGAAACAGAAACAAAATATAGATAGATGTTATGGGTTGAATTCTATCTCCTCAAAAATTGTTGAAATAGGAGAATGTGACCTTGTTTGGAAATGGAATAGTCATGAGGTAATCAATTTAAAATGAGGTCCTTAAGATGGATCCTAATCCAATATGACTGCTATCTTTAAAAAAGGGGGAAATTCACACACATAGACAGACTGCACAGAGGGAGAATGATCTGAAGAGATAAGGAGAGAACACCATGGAAATATGACTGGAGATTGGAATGATGTATCTATAGTCAAAGATGGCCAGCTGAACATCACAAGGTAGGAGGGGGACAAGGTAGTCTTCCTTCTAGCCTGCAGAAGAAAATTACCTTGGCAACATTTTGTGATTTCAGACTTTTAGCCTCCAGAACTGTGACATAATCAATTTCTGTTGTTTAAGCCACTCAGTTTGTGGCACTTCATTGTGGTAGTCTAGTTACTAGCAAACTAGTACAGTAGATGGTACCAGTTCCACCTCCCTTTCTTCAACATAGTTTACTATCCTACATTATGGAAATGAATCTCTGCCTTCCTTCCCACTAGACATAAGATTAAGAAGTGGAAGGTACTGGGGTGCCTGGGTGCCTGGGTGGCTCAGTGGGTTAAAGCCTCTGCCTTCAGCTCAGGTCATGATCCCAGGGCCCTGGGATTGAGCCCAGCAACAGGCTCTCTTCTCAGCAGGGAGCCTGGTTCCTCCTCCCTCTCTTCCTATCTGCCTACTTGTGATCTCTGTCAAATAAATAAATAAAATAAAATAAAAAAGAAGTGGAAGGTATTGCATCTATACATTTATGTTTCCTTGTAGCTCTAACCTATTGTTTTGCACACTACAGCAATGGAATTAATTTTTGCTAAATATATTTTAAAATAGAAAAATAATGCACTGTAGCTATTGAATAAAATATTCTTAGTTTCAGAAGGAAAGAAAAAACAAAGATAAATTGATGTAAACAGTCATGGAAAAACAAAATTATTTACTTAATTTTGTTTAATATATATCTCCATATATACACATATTTTCCCCA
Organism: Mustela putorius furo; assembly: GCF_011764305.1. Classification (NCBI taxonomy): domain Eukaryota; kingdom Metazoa; phylum Chordata; class Mammalia; order Carnivora; family Mustelidae; genus Mustela; species Mustela putorius. The sequence continues at coordinate 29,657,781 of NW_025421987.1, forward strand.
AATCATTAGTATTTATGACTATGAACTTTCAGTGAAAGCAGATATATTTTATAGAAATACCCTAATGCCTATATATTTATAATTTTACAAGAGCTTATTTATTTCATGAATATTAATTATAGTTTTAATCTCACTCTATATTAATGTGACTGAAAATACAATGTTGATTATTACATTGTTTTGTATTACATCATAATACTTTTTTAGCATCAATAAATATAGCCTGATTTAGAATACATTAATACAAGCAGAACAACAAATTAATTTAAAGGTTAGTAGTGAAATATATCAAAACCACAATGCTACAGACTAATAGGCCCTTCTGTACTATGAATTGTCTGTATTATTATTACTGAGACTTCTATTAGCTCTCTTCTAAGCATACTCATTTGACTGGAAAATTGGTTCAATACTAATGCATCACCTATTGTGCTGTACTTTAGAGAAAGGAATATTATACTGATGCAGGACAATTGTCAATAATAAAGATGGTGATATATGGTTTCTTATAAGAAATCTGAGGTGATTTTCAAAACTAATTTTTTTCACACAAAAGTAAATACCTCACTGACGGTATATATGTGAACAACTGCTTTAGTCATATTCACTTTAAATACAAAAACAAAAACTGTTTAAATATATAATTATACATCTTGAAAGAGAGTTTAGAGAAGGTCAATTTATTTATTTTTTTAAAGATTTTATTTATTTACTTAACAGAGAGAGAGATCACAAGTAGGCAGAGAGGCAGGCAGAGAGATACGGGGAAGCAGGCTCCTTGCTGGGCAGAAAGTCCATTACCAGGCTCCATCCCAAGACCCTGAGATCACAACCTGAGCCAAAGGCAGAGGCTTAACCCACTGAGCCACCCAGGCACCCTGAGAAGGTCAATTTAAAAACAAATCTTAAGCTTTGCAATTAATCTATAATGCTATCTGACTAAACTTCTAATTTTTAGCTATCTCTTTCTGAAATTACATAGGCACAGCCAAAAAAAAAAAAAAAAGGAACCCTTATAATATATGGCAGTGGGAAGCAGTAGAGGATGAATACTATATGGAGGTAATTTTTTGCTCTATTATCCTGGTTTCTTTTTTTAGTACAAGGTCAAATATTCAGCTATTTTTCCTGAGTTTGAAGTTCAAGTGAACATTTGCGGAAGCCATGGCCTGAATTCATATCAGAAAATCTTGAGACCACAAATCAAATCAACACTTATAATTAGGTATATCATGTAGGTAAATTAAATTTTTAATAAGTCTGGTTGTGTAAACTTACAACTAAAGTGAAAATTATTTAAACTCTGCTTTTTACATTAAAAAAATTAGAGGAAAATAATTTGATTTCTGATTGGCAATGATGAAAGGAAGAAATCAAACTAAGGATGACTACTGATTACTCTTAGAAATTATTAACATGCTTTCCCTGAAAACTTAATGTATACTCCATTTTTATTGAAGGTCTACTCTGAGCTGTTATAATAGATGATTGGACATATAAAATAGACAATTGAGACAAGTTCTATTCAAAAGCAATTATTAGAACACAAGGAAAATCAATGCATAAATGAGATCTGTGTAGTTCAAACTATAAATGTTTTGAGAGAATATTCATCCACTAAATTCCTTATAGGGCTTTCATCTTTTGTAGAAGGAACTGAGTTCAGACCTATACAGTACATACAAATTAACCACAATCACTGTTCTCAAGGATCTTACAGGGTAAAAGTTAGAAGACTTACCTGTATACATAATTACACTAGGAAGTGGTTTACTGTATATTTCATAAGAAATGTAGAAGGAGAAGAGTGAAAAGGGAATTCAAATGAGTGAGAGGTCACTACTGGCTGGGATGATGATACAAAATACCTTAAAAGATACAGTAAATCTGGAACTTGCGAAATGGGGGATGGGTGAGGTGGATAATGTCATTAAAATCTTTCTCCCTAAAGGAATTCAAAGGATCTGAAATCATAATCTGAATTCAAATTATCTAAATTATTTTATGTGCAATCAGGACACAAATGTAGCAAATAATGGACAGAATTTTGAACTGGGTAGATTTATCAGAGCCTATATACTTAACTCATGATGCTTTTCAAAAAGCTCAAATTCCCTAATTATCCTTCTTTATAGCATCATGTTTGCCTTTGATTTGAGGGTAGAAAAATTTATAACACAAATTATAATTTCATATGACAAATCAAGAGCATGCTATTATATATCCTCCTAGTCTGAGAACTTCAGTAAAAACTTCAGCAAAAGCTGGCATGTTGTAACATAAAAATGGACTGTATCATATTACTTTTCATTTTAGTTTAATGAAAATACTCTATCTTGACCTGTAAGCAATAATTTCCTTTAAAAGTAGATGCAAGGGGCGCCTGGGTGGCTCAGTGGGTTAAGCCGCTGCCTTCAGCTCGGGTCATGATCTCAGGATCCTGGGATCGAGTCCCGCATCGGGCTCTCTGCTCAGCGGGGAGCCTGCTTCCTCCTCTCTCTCTGTCTGCCTCTCTGCCTACTTGTAATCTCTCTCTGTCAAATAAATAAATAAAATCTTAAAAAAAAAAAAAAAGTAGATGCAAGATTCCATACCTCCAAAACAGAATATCCTTCTGTATTTTTCTCATTACCTTTTGCTTTATTACACTCTTTTTAGTCTACATTACTTTATTTCCTAGGCTTTGATTTTAGTTATTATATAAATCACATGTTTGATCACTATGTTTGAATTATTTATTTCTTGATGTTTAATATACTTATATATAAAATATAAAAATACATATAAAATAAATATATATATAAATATAATTATATTATATAATATATAAATATATATTTATATAAATTTATATATAAATTTTAACAAATATTTAAATTTAATAAATATATAAATTTATATATTATATATTATAAATATATTATATATTTATAATTATATATATTATATATTTATATATTATATATTTATATATATATAAATATATCTTTATATCTCTTATCTCTTTATATCTCTTCCAAGTTTATGTTGTGTGACTTTGAAGAAGTCGCTTCAACTGTTGTGGCTCACAGTTTCCACAAAGGATTGATCTGCTCTGGATAATTCCACAATCCTATTTACCTCTGAATGTTATATTCTAAATCACCTCCTTCCCAAAGACGTGAGATCTAGACTCTTTTGACCACTAAGGAGATTGTATTCCTATGAGAGAAATAATGTATATTTGAACAAGAATCTTTATACTTTAACATTTTACTATTCAATGGACCCTATTTACGGAAGATAAGCTTAAATTACCTTAATCTCTATATAAGAGAGTCCCCGTCTGCCCTACTGATAAAGCCAAAATTAATTTTTGCATTACCAGTATCAATACATATATTAGGGTGGGTAATATCAACCTTATATTAAATTTGGATATTAAGAAATTTGCTTAAGGAGATGAAGAACACTCTGTACTGGGGTCTATCCTCTAGGCATGGAGCCAGGGAGAGAGCAGGGAGCTCAGAGTGCTGGCTTTTAGAGATGAGTCAATGCAGTCAGTTATTATGTATACAATCTAAAGAATAACCCATTCTTTTCTAGATTAGTAAACAGAATTTTTGTGAATTTTATTTAATTTGTAAGTCTGTTCCTTGTTTACTTTACCCCATGGACTTTTAGTGACCAGGTAATGTTAAATAAACTGATGGTCAAATAAATAAACAACTACTATAAATAATTTTTGACAAAATATAATTGACATTATTATTTGTTATTCTGTTTTATCTCAGTTAATCTTATTAAGTTTGTATCTATTATGTTTGTGAACACTTCGAATTATCCACTTTGTACATGTTCTACAGTGAAATACTTTACCTGTCAGCATCCCAAAGCCATATGCTAAAATGTTAAATAAATGGGCACCTGGTTGGCTTATTTGGTTAAGCATCTGACTTCAGTTCATATCATCATCTTGGGTTCCTGGGATCAACCCCATGTCAGGCTCTGTGTTCAGTGCGGAGTCTGCTTATTCCTCTCCCTCTGTCCCTTCCTCCACTCCTGCTCTCTCTCTCTAATAAATAAATAAAATCTTTAAATTTTTTTTTAAAAAGTTAAATTAAAAAAATGAAATAAAGATAATAGGGTAGATAAATCTAGATTTTGGTAATTATAAAAGGTTCCTATGTGTAAACCTATAAATATGTGCAACACACACACAGAGAAACACACCTGTTCTCATGAACTTAAGCCAAAATTATATTTTTGCACTACCGATATCAATCTAAGTATTAGGGTGATAATATCACATCTTATATTAAATTTGGATATTAAGAAGTTTGCTTCCTTTCAACAGTTATATATCAGCTGAAATATTTGCCATTAGTTTATTTCTTATTAGGCTAGTAAACATTTTAATCATTTTAAGGCAAACTGAAAGGTCAAGAGATTAAGGTTTTGAGGCCCAAGTGAGTTAAGTGGGGTTCTCCGAGGCAGGACAAGTTATATTTTATATGAAACTATAAAAGGCCTATCAGTAACTTAGAGTAGACAGATACATTAAAAGACAAAAAAAAAAAAAGGTTGGGGGCAGACAAAAGGAGAAGAACAAAGTTGAGAGAAAAAATGAAGAGGAAGTTCGAGACAAATATGAATGACAATGAATATGTGAGGTTAGGTAAATTCTTGCTTGCTCTTCACTGCCCTGGATCACATCTCTCCAACTTAAAATTGGTTCTCCATTATTGTTTAAGCCAAAGCACCTCTTCACCCATCTTCATTACTGTTATCTATTTAACTCCTTGTCATCTTTCTTCACTCAATAAAGGGTGCACCCTCTTTCACAGTTTTCATCTCAAGTTCTATAAAGCTAGGTAAGACTTTGACACACAGGGGTAAAGCTCCACATATGGCCTCACATTCTGGTTCTACCAACCTGGCATTCCTATATCTTTAATGCCTTCCTTCTTAGTTTATTCGATAAGAAAATGACTGTGGGAATGTGTTTTATAATTATTCTATATCACTGTCTAACATCGTTTTTCTGTACCCTGTTAAAATGGCATCCTCCACTGCACTTACCTTTTCATAAGTGTATTGGAAACTTGTGTTTGGACCCTCTAAATAAGGGTACAATGACAGATTTGTTTTAGCTGCACTTCTAAAAGATGAAAAAAAATCTATTTCTTGACATCCAAAATAGCAACATTATAACTACATTTCAACTATGTTTAATTGTTATGGCTGTCATTTCCTGTGCCAGCATCACATTGTTATAATTATTGAGAAGAAAATTCCAAATTTCAATTCTCCCAAATTATTTTCTAATTTATTATTAGGATTATTTTTACATATTTATTCATCTTCATTAATTTTAGAATATTTTCAGTCATGTTTTAAAATAATCATAATAGGGCGCCTGGGTGGCTCAGTGGGTTAAGCCGCTCCGCTGCCTTCGGCTCAGGTCATGATCTCGGGGTCCTGGGATCAAGTCCTGCATCGGGCTCTCTGCTCAGCAGGAGGCCTGCTTCCCTTCCTCTCTCTCTGCCTCTCTGCCTACTTGTGATCTTTCTCTGACAAATAAATAAATAAAATCTTAAAAAAAAATAATCATCATAAAATTTCAAGTAAAACTGCATTTTGTATATAGACAATTTGGGGGCAATTGGCATCCTTTTAATAATGAGTCTTCCATTTTAATAATGTTTCTCTGTGTACTCAATACTTCATTTTGATATACATTTTTTTTTAAAGATTTTTTTATTTATTTGTTTGACAGATAGAGATCACAGGTAGGCAGAGAGAGAGAGAGAAGGAAGCAGGTTCCCTGCTGAGCAGAGAGTCCAATGTGGGGCTCGATCCCAGGACCCTGGAATCACGACCTGAGCCGAAGGCAGAGGCCTTAACCCACTGAGCCACCCAGGCGCCCCATTTATGATATACATTTTATTTTTTTAAGTTTTTATTTTAATTCCAGTTAGTTAATATACAGTGTTATGTTTCAGGTGTACAAAATAGTGATAACACAATTCCATGTATCACCCCGCAGTCATCATGACAAGTACACTCCTTAATCCCCACCACCTATTTAACCCAGTCTCCCATGTCCCTCACCTCCGGTAACAATCAGTTTGTTCTCTGTAATTAAGAGTCTCTTTCTTGGTTTGTCTCTTTCTCTCTTTTTTCTCTTTGCTTATTTGTTTTTTAAATTCCACATATGAATGAAGTCATACGGTTTATTTATTTTTCTCTGACTAATCTATTTTTCTCTGACTAATCTAATCCATTATACTGGCTAGATCCACGTTATTGCAAATGGTAAGATTTCATTCTCTTTTATGGATAAATGTCCATTGATTTGAGATTTTATACACACACACACACACACATACATATACATATACATATACGTATATTCACAACTTCTTTATCCATTCATCAGTCAATAGACACTTGGGTTACTTCCATATCTTAGCTACTGTTAATAGTGTTGCTATTAACATAGGGGTGTGTGTAGTCCTTTGAATTAGCGTTTTTGTTTTTATTCTTAATTTTTTGAGTAAATACTCAGTAGTGCCCTTGCTGTATGGTGAGATAGTTCTATTTTTAACTTTTGGGGGAACTGCCATACTTTTTTTCCAGAATGGCTGCAACAGTTTGCATTCTCACAACAGTGCAGGAGGGATCCTTTTTCTCCACATCCCCACCAACACCTGTTATTTCTTGTGTTGTTGATTTTAGCCATTCTAATAGGTGTGAGATGATATCTCATTACAGATTTGATTTGTATTTTCTTGTTGGTAAGTGTAATGAGCATTTTTCATGTGTCTGTTGGTCATCTATATGTTTTTGGAGAAATGTCTGTTCATGTCTTCTCACCATTTTCTAATGTGAGTATTTGTTTTGGTGTTGAGCTGTATAAGATTTTTACATATTTTGATACTAACTCTCTATTGGATATGTGCTATGCAAATAGCTTCTCCTATTCTGTAGGCTGTCTTTTAGTTTTGCTGATAGTGACCTTCACTTTGCAGAAGCTTTTCACTTTGATGTAATCCGAACAGTTTATCTTTGCTTTTATTTTCCTTGCCTCAGGAGATGTCTAGAATTTTTTATGGCCAGTGTCAAAAGGGTTACTGCCTATGTTTTCTTCTAGGATTTTTATGGTTTCAACATGGTCTCACATTTAGGTATTTAATCCATTTTGAATTTATTTTTGTGTATGGTGTAAGAAAGTGGTCCAGTTTCTTTCACATGTTACTGTCAGTTTTTCCAATGCCATTTGTTGAAGAGACAGTTGACTTCCCATTGAATAGTCTTTCCTGCTTTGTCAAGGATTAATTGATCATATACTTATGAGTTTATTTCTGGGCTTTCTATTCTTTTCCATGGATAAATCTGTCTATTTTTGTTCCAATACCACACAATTTTCAATACCATAGTTTTGTAATATAACTTCAAATCCAGAATTGTGATGTCTCCAACTTTGTTGTTGTTGTTGTTTTTCCCCCTTAAAATGCTTTGGCCTTTTGAGATCTTTTGTGGTTCTGTAAATTTTAGAATTGTTTCTTCTAGTTCTGTAAAAAATCTTATTTTGTTTTTGGTAACTTACATGTTTCTTTTGAAATTTTGATAGGGATTGCATTAAATGTGTAGATTTCTTTGGGTAGTATAATCATTTTAAAAATATTTGTTCTTCCAATCCATGAATGTGGAGTGTCTTCCCATTTCTTTCATCAGTGTTTTATAGTTTTCACAGCACAGGTTTTTTACCTCTTTAGTTAGATTTATTCCTAGGTATATTACTTTTTTTTTGCAATTTTTTTTTAATTTTTAATTTTTTATAAACATATATTTTTATCCCCAGGGGTACAGGTCTGTGAATCACCAGGTTTACACACTTCACAGCACTCACCAAAGCACATACCTTCCCCAATGTCCATAATCCCACCCCCTTCTCCCAACCTCCCTCCCCCCAGCAACCCTCAGTTTGTTTTGTGAGATTAAGAGTCACTTATGGTTTGCCTCCCTCCCAATTCCATCTTGTTTCATTGATTCTTCTTCTACCCACTTAAGCCCCCATGTTGCATCACCACTTCCACATATCAGGGAGATCATATGATAGTTGTCTTTCTCCGCTTGACTTATTTCGCTAAGCATGATACGCTCTAGTTCCATCCATGTTGTCGCAAATGGCAAGATTTCATTTCTTTTGATGGCTGCATAGTAGGTGTATTACTTTTTATGCTATTTTAAGTGGGATTATTCTCCTAATTTCTCTTTCTGCTGCTTCATTATTTGTGCATATAAACACAGCAAGTTTCTGTACACTGATTTTGTATTTTCTGACTTTACTGAATTCATTTATTTGTTTTGGCAGTTTTTTGGTGGAGTGTTTTTGGTTTTCTACATATATTGTCATGTCATCTACAAATAATGAAAGTTTTACTTCTTCCTCACCAATTTGGATGCTTTTATTTCTTTTTGTTGTCTGACTTTTGTGGCTAGGATTTCCAGTACTATGTTGAGTAAAAGTGGTGAGAGTGAATATCCTTGTCTTGTTCTTGATGTTGTCTTGCTCTCAGTTTTCTCCCATTGAGGGTGATGTTAGCTGTGAATTTTTCATATACGGTTTTTATTACATTGACATATGTTCCTTCTAAAACTATTTTGTTGAGGGTTTTTATCATGAATGGATATACTTCGTCAATTTTTTTTTCTGCATCTATTGGAATGATCATATAGTTCTTATCCTTTTTCTTTGTGATGTAATGTATAATGTTGATTGATCTGCAACTATTGAATCACTCTTGCAAGCCAGGAATAAATTCAACTTGATCATGGTGAATGATTTTTTTTTTTTTAATGTACTGTTGAATTTGGTTTGCTAGTATTGTCTTGGGGATTTTTGCATCTGTGTTCAACAGGAATATTGGCCTATAGTTCTCTCTTTTTAATGGTGTATTTATTTGGTTTGGGAATCGGGATAATGCTGTCCTCATGGAATGAATTTAGAAATTTCCAATCATTCTCAATTTGGGGGAATATTTTGAGAAGAATAGGCATTAATTCTTTAAATATGTGGTATAGTTCACCTATCAAGTCAGCTGTCCTGTACTTTTGTACTTTTGCTTGTTGGGAATTTTTGATAATTGATTCGATTTCTTTGCTGTTTATAGGTCTGTTCAAATTTTCTATTCTTATTTCAGTTTTGGTAACTCATATATTTCTAGGAATTTCTCCTTTTCTTCTAGGTTGTCCAATCTGTTGGCATACAATTTTTCATAATATTCTCTTATAATTGCATTTCTGTGGTATTGGTTGTTATTTCTCTTCTCTTATTTGTGATTTTATTTATTTGAGTCCTTTTTTTTTCTTTCCTTTAATAAGACTGGATACACGTTTATCAATTTTATTGATTTTTTTTCAAGGAATGACCTCCTGGTTTCAGTGATCTGTTCTATTGTTTATGTAATTTCTGTATCATTTATTTCTGCTCTAATCTTCATTATTTCCTTCCTTCTGCTGGCTTTAGGTTTTGTTTGTTGTTCTTCTTCTAGCTTCTTTATATTTAAGGTTAGGTTGAGATATTCTTGCAAAAATGTTATAAACTTCACTCTTAGAACTGCTTCTGCTGCATCCCAAAGGTTTTGGACCATTGTGGTTTCATTTTAATTTGTTTCCATGTACTTTTTAAATTTCCTCTTTTATTTCCTGGTTGATCCATTCATTGTTAATACCAAGTTATTTCACCTCCACTTATTTGCTGTGTTTCCAAATCTTTTCTTGTGGTTGACTTCTAGTTTCATAACATGTCAGAAAAGATGCATGGTATGACTTCAATATTCTTGAATTTGTTGAGGCTTGTTTTATGGGCTAATATGTGATCTACTCTAGAAAATAATCCACACGCACTTGAAAAAAGTGTGTACTTCTCTGTTTTAGGGTAGAATGTTCTGAATATATATGTTACAATATGTCATTCAAAGTCATGTCTTTCTTGTTGATTTTATGTACAGATGTAAGGGGGTATCAATTTCCCCTACTATTACTGTATTCCTATGAAATATTTCCTTCATGTTTATTATTAATTGTTTCATGTATTTGGGTGCTGCTATGTTGGGTGCAAAAATATTTACAATCATTTTATCCTCTTTTTGGATTGTCACCTTTTTTATTATATAGTGTCCACTTTGTCTCTTGTTACAGTCTTTGTTTTAAAGTCTATTTTTAAAAAAGATTTTATTTATTTATTTGACAGAGAGAGACATAACAAGAGAGGAAACACAAGCAGGGGGAGTGTGAGAGGGAGAAGCAGGCTTTTTGCCAGGCAGGGAGTCCGACATGGAGATCAATCCCAGGACCCTCGGATCATGACCTGAGTCAAAGGCTGGTGCTAAAAGACCAAGCCACCCAGGCGCCCCTTAAAGTCTATTTTGTCTGACCTAAGTATTGCCACTCTGGCTTTCCTTTGATATCCATTTGCATAACAGATATTTTTCTATTCCCTCACTTTCAATCTATAGGTGTGCTTAGGTCTAAAATGAATCTCTTATAGGCAGCATATAATGGGACTTGCTCCCCCCACCTTTTTTTTAATCCATTCTGTCACCCTATGTCTTTTGATTGGAGTGTTTAGTCCCTTGATATTCAAAGTAATTATTGATAGAGATGTATTTATTGCCATTTTATTACTTGTTTTGTTGTTTCTGAAAGTTTTTTTCTGATCCTTTTTTGCCTTTCTCTTTCATGTTTTGCTGATTTCCTTAGTGATATATTTGGATATTTTTCTCTTTAGCATATTTACTAGTATACATTATTTTTAATATATGGATACCATTATGTTTGTATAGAATTTCTTCTGCATATAGCAGTTTTTATTAAGTTGCTGGTCTTTTATGTTTGAACCCATTCTTTTTCTTACTCTCTGCATGTTTTAGGTACATATTATTATATTTTATATACTTTTTTGTGAATTCCTTGATTTATATTTTATAGAAATATTCATTTTTACTCCTTTTGTGTTTCCTACCTTGTGCTGTCACTTTGGCCTCTCTTTCCAACTCTTTGAGTGGAAAAAAATCATTATTATTTTGCATATTTAATTATAATATGTCTTGGTGTGTGTATGACATGCATTTTATAACATATTGGTTCTGGGATTTCCTTCTTAATTTCTAGACTTTTATTTTCTATTGGAAATGACATGATTTCTCCATTATATTCTCAAGGACATGCTTTTTAATTTACAGGGTAGAAAAAAAATGTGTGTATTTATGTTTAACTACCTTACTAAATTTTCATAATACATCTGGTTGTACAGGTTGTCAACTGTATCACCAGCAAAGAATAATTATTTGCCTTTTTAGAAGTAATACCTATGTTTTTACTAGATGTCATATTGACTAGGATTGTCAAATAATGTGATTGTCAGGAGTCTTAGTGGAAATTTTCTTTTGTTTCTGGTAATAATTGAAATGTTTTTAGATATGTCCTCTTAAGAAAAATGTTGACTGATAGTTTTAGGGAGATTTTATTGTATTTTTTTAATGGGTGTTATTAATGCCTACTTTACCAGCTTTTGTTGTTAGTTCTAAGATGAAAGAATTCTAAATTTTATCAAATACTTTTTTAGGTCCTGAGACGTTTCAGTTTTACTTTGGCTTACTATTGTCCATGGATTATACTAACATATTTCCTAATCTTGAATAATAAATATTTCACTCTCTTAAATAAATTTCTATAGCTTTTAAATATTTTTGTTAGCTTAGTTTCTAAAGTTGTACTTAATTTCACATAAATATTAATAGATTATATTTATGTAGTATCTTTTTCATTATTATAGGTTTTCACTTTATAATATGGGAATGTTGACATAACTTCAGAATTAGTTATTTTAAAGATTTATAATCACTTAGCACAGGGATTTCTCTAAATAGAAGTAGACAAAATTAATTTGTTCAACAGTTATGGTGTTAAATTTCAAATCTATAATGGTATTTTATCTAGGTGTCTGTTTTTTATTCATTTCACTCAAGCCATAATGTCCTTTTTGTTATTTCTTAAATATGTCAAGTCATTCTGTTTTACTGCCTGAAATTGCTCTCACCTCTACCTATAAATTTTATCTCTAGCTCTATTTGAGTAGCTCACTTTCTCTCTTCAGATCTCTGACTTAATATTATCATTTTAGAGAGCCTTTCCTTAACCATTATTCTATTTAGAGCAACATTTTTCTTTGTTCAAAGTCCTTTCCTTTCTTTCTTTTTTTTTTCCGTACATTTCCCCATCAATTTTGAAATCAGTTTTAGAGTATATTTCTTTGAAAGAAATACATGCTATTGATACTTAATTATATTAGCATTATGAGTAATCTAATATTAGAAAGAATGTAATACTATTAAAAGTTTTACATTCTTCCCCAAGCATATATGCATATTAATATAGCCTTTTTCTTAAGAATCTTATATTTTGCTTCTCTTTTATTTAATAATCAAACTTCAAAAAATATTATTGGTTTTTTAATGTTTTTAGTCTTTAGGATTTACAAAAATATTAAATTTTATTATCTTGTATAAATGTCTTCTCTTATTTTCTCTCTTTTCTTATGTTTATTTTGATGACCAGTTGACCTTTTAGTTCCTTTAAGTTGTTTTTCCTCTTATGAGCACTCAATACATATAGTTTTCTATAATAAATGATTGGATTATACCCCTTATTTTGTATAATGCTGCTATCTTTTTATTTTCAGAATAGTCTATAACATGTCATTGAATTTCTTATTTAACAAGAGTTTTATTTAGGAGAGTATATTGTTTTTGCACTTCCATATAGGTTTTATTTGTGCTTATGTCAGAAAATGTGGTTGGCATTTTGTCTATGTGTAATTTATTTAGGTTTTCTTTAACTTAAAAAATATAATTTAAAAAATGTAAAAAGCAAATACATATATATGAACACTTCTCAAAGCTTTTCATTAACCCATTAGTTGAACCAGGTATATGCTAAACTAATCTCAAGGATATTTAAAAAGATAATTTAATAAAGTAATATTGGGAAAACCATAGTGGCTTAAATATAAAACTGATTATTGACTAAGGGACCCCAAAGACCACAGTCACTGGGGTGATTTGCATCTTTGCCAGACAAAATCTACAAATTAAACTCTGCTCTGAAGAAAAAAAATCAAGGCCAAACCAGTAATTTATTGTGTTTATTTCCAAGTTTTGCATAATTAACCTTCTTGTGGGAGAAGTTAAGAAACAGCCACAGGCCCATGAAAAGTCTAAGATTTAATCACAAGATTACAGAATGATTCTCCTCCCTTACATTTATCACCGCACAAACAGGGCTCCAATGTAACTCTGAATTACAGCTGAAAGCACTGCAAAAAAGAGACTCCATCTATAAAGGAGTTTTTAGGGAAGCCCAAAGATAATGGGGGCCATAAGAGGAAGGGCAATAACAGAATTTCTAGCCTCTCTGCACCTACAGGTATATACAGTACTTAACACAGACTGACTTCTAGTCAGATTAACAAAATACCTTGCATTAAACACATTTTTACCTCAGTTCCTATACCTAATAAATGATATCTAACTTTTAACAACAATAATAACAAACAAATACAAGGTATACTAAAAAGTAAGAAGAAACACAGTCTGAAAAAAAGTAGGCATCAGCACAAGACTCCGTTATGAAGCAGATGTTGGAGATATCAGACAAGGAATTTAAAAATAACTGATTAACATTTTAATGGCCATGGTGGTAATGTACACAACATGCAATAACAGATAGTCAATGAATGTACAGATATGGATACTCTCTGGAAGATTCAAAGGAAATAGTAAGAATCAAAAACACAGTCACAAAATGAAAAATGCCTTTGATGGGCACAGCTCTAGACTGAACACAGTCAAAGAAAAAATAAGTGAGCTTGATGATTTTGATAAAACACACAGATCCCAGAGAAAACTATTCATTAAATTGGGCTGTACTGCTTAAAAAGCTTTGAATTATCATGGCTGAACGTAGGTACAATAGTTTATAGAAACAAAAAATAAATTCTCCTTTTATAGACTGTGTTTGTTTGTTTGTTTTGTTTTGTTTTGTTTTTAAGATTTTATTTATTAATTTGACAGAGATCACAAGTAGGCAGAGAAGCAGGCAGAAAGAGAGGAGGAAGCAGGCTCCCTGCTGAGCAGAGAGCCCAATGCGGGGCTTGATCCCAGGACCCTGGGACTACAACCTGAGCAGAAGGCAGAGGTTTTAACCCACTGAGCCACCCAGGCACCCCAGTTTGTTCTGTTTTCTGATTTCAACTTCAGAACAATATTTTTTCTTTTGCAAAACAACAATTACTTTTACTCCTTTTCTTAACCAAATAGGTGCTGAGTGTTAGTATTTTTACTTATTTCTATTTGTTTATTTAATTCATGGAGTTTGTGAATGAAATCTTTTGAAATATTTTCAGTATTAAATATAATTTCACAAAAAAGGCAGTCCTGAGTGGAAAATATATAGCGGTACAAGCCTTTCTCAAGAAACAAGAAAGGTCTCAGGTACACAACCTAACACTACACCTAAATGAGCTGGAGAAAGAACAAGAAAGAAACCCTAAGCCCAGCAGGAGAAGAGAAATCATAAAGATCAGAGCAGAAATCAATGAAATAGAAACCAAAAAAACAATAAAACAAATCAACGAAACTAGGAGCTGGTTCTTTAAAAGAATTAATAAAATTGATAAACCCCTGGCCCGACTTATCAAAAAGAAAAGAGAAAGGACCCAAATAAATAAAATCATGAATGAAAGAGGAGAGATCACAACTAACACCAAAGAAATACAAACTATTATAAGAACATACTATGAGCAACTCTACGGCAATAAATTTGACAATCTGGAAGAAATGGATGCATTCCTAGAAACATATAAACTACCACAATTGAACCAGGAAGAAATAGAAAGCCTGAACAGACCCATAACCAGTAAGGAGATTGAAACAGTCATTAAAAATCTCCAAACAAACAAAAGCCCAGGGCCAGACGGCTTCCCGGGGGAATTCTACCAAACATTTAAAGAAGAACTAATTCCTATTCTCCTGAAACTGTTTCAAAAAATAGAAATGGAAGGAAAACTTCCAAACTCATTTTATGAGGCCAGCATCACCTTGATCCCCAAACCAGACAAGGATCCCACCAAAAAAGAGAGCTATAGACCGATATCCTTGATGAACACAGATGTGAAAATACTCAACAAAATACTAGCCAATAGGATTCAACAGTACATTAAAAGGATTATTCACCACGATCAAGTGGGATTTATTCCAGGGCTGCAAGGTTGGTTCAACATCCACAAATCAGTCAATGTGATACAACACATCAATAAAAGAAAGAACAAGAACCATATGATACTCTCAATAGATGCTGAAAAAGCATTTGACAAAGTACAGCATCCTTTCCTGATCAAAACTCTTCAAAGTGTAGGGATAGAGGGCACATACCTCAATATCATCAAAGCCATCTATGAAAAACCCACCGCAAATATCATTCTCAATGGAGAAAAACTGAAAGCTTTTCCGCTAAGGTCAGGAACATGGCAGGGATGTCCATTATCACCACTGCTATTCAACATAGTACTAGAGGTCCTACCCTCAGCAATCAGACAACAAAAGGAAATTAAAGGCATCCAAATTAGCAAAGAAGAAGTTAAATTATCACTCTTTGCAGATGATATGATACTATATGTGGAAAACCCAAAAGACTCCACTCCAAAACTGCTGAACTTATACAGGAATTCAGTAAAGTGTCAGGATATAAAATCAATGCACAGAAATCAGTTGCATTTCTCTACACCAACATTAAATATAATTTCAAAGGGTGAATTAGCTACCCACATTATCATATATACTAATTTTATGCAATGTTGCTTTTGAAGATAAGCACCATCAAGTATATAACCCTTAGAAAGATGATGACATTGTTGCAGAGCACAGGTGGAACTGATTCCTAGGCTTTAGCAATAATGTAGGATTAAGCTCAGGCAATAATTTTATTTGTTTTAGTGCATGTTTTCATTTCAAAACTGGTTGTCAATAGTTATGGAAAAATAATTTTCTAAATTGCTATGTAAATTTGCAATAAAAATAAAAAACAATATATGGGGAGGGGGAAGTTATGGAAATTTCCCATTTATCTTGATATTTAGAATCTGAAATATATCAAGGGTAATGTGCACAAATTCAAAGCAAAAGAGCAGAAGCAATTTTTAAAATGAAATCTAAATTATAGTTTTAACTCTTTTCAGAGGTTTAATAGAGATGTTTTCCTCTAACTGCTTCCTCCTATAGTCGGTTTATCTGATACTTCTTCCAGTAGCTACACTTCAGGAAAATGGAACAAAATTTTGTACTGTCACTACCCTAGTTGAGCATATGAGTCATTCTGGGTCAGTCCTTATACCAGTGGACACTACATTATTACTCTCCCATGTTTTCATTTATAGTTCATTATATATATATATATATATATATATATATATATATATAGTTATCATTCTCACATGTGTTCATTTATAGTTTTGTAAAGATAATGCATTATAGCAAATCTCCACTAATCAAAGAAATCCACATCATTATTTTCTTCCCACCAAATCTAAGAGAAATACCACTCGTTTCTGACTTATTTTCACTCATTTTTTTTCTATTTTTTCTTTTTCTTTCCTTTAGAAAGAGAGAGAGAGCTAGTGAGCAGATGAAATAAGGGGAAGAGTGAAAGGAGGAAAGCATCTTAAGGAAGCTCCGTGCCCAGTGTGGAGCCCAGTGCAGGCTCAATCTCAGGTCCTTGAGATCATAACCTGAGCTGAAATAAGGAGTCCAGTGCTTAATCAACTGTGCCACCCAAGCACCCCCACTGCATTTTTTTATTTCCTTAGATATTCTCTCCTGCAGGATGTCATTTAATTTCTTTTATGTTCCCATGCTTTTGAAAGTCAAATATTTTTATTACCTTCAATATTGTACTGGGAGCCAGACTAAGTCCTGTAAAAAGCTTCTTTGTTCATGCCATGGCTAGGAATAAAAGCTCTATGCAAAATATATGAGTAAAATAAAAGCACATGCAGCAATTTAAAATGAGATATGAAATAATAGATCACTGACTATATGAATTTCAATGTGATTTTTCATTTATGCATAAATGTTATATGTTCCATTACATATATAAATATATGTTATTTATTATATGTAAATAAATTCTATTATTATATATAAATTATAAATAAATATTATATATTATTATATTTATATTTACAACATAACTTGGTATATGTATATATTGTGAAGTGATTACCACCATAAAATCAATTAATACATCCATTACCTCACATAGTTACCTTTGTGTGTGGGGGGTGGTGAAGACATTTATTATTCTCAGCAAATTTCAAGTATATAATGTTAACTGCATTTACCATGCTGTCCATTAGATCCCCATAAATTATTATTCTTTTATTGAAAGTCTGTTCACTTATTAATTAATTTTGTCATTTAATTTTTGGGGCTTCTAGTATATATGAACTGGGAATCTGACACTGTCCCTTCTGAACACCTAGGGGGATAGAAGGCACAGTTTTGAGACAAGTTGTAATAATGGTAAATGCACAGTGTTTTATGCTGAAAAGTCTGTCCAAGCTCAAGGAAGAGAGCAAATTAAATGAAGAGATTGTGTTTCTATAAATTATATAAAGCTTTGTTATAAGTATTTTAATTATTTGTTATTACATAGCTTTATCTCTTTAAAGCTTCTAAAAATATACAGAAAGGCATCTCTTTTATAGAGATATTGATGGTTAAATTTAGTCTGTTTACTCATTTTAACTGATAAACTCCTATCTCATAAAACAGTGTCAAATGATTTATATAGACAATATTGAAAATCTAATATCTTAAGCATATGCTTTTAGTTTTGATATATTTTTTCTCATTTTTAAAGCTAGGAACCTGGAATTTATAATTTCAGTTATCTAGTTGCTTTGCATCTAGCATAACTCACAAAGCTCAAATGAAAATTAATAATGTTCATGACAGTCTCAATGTCTTAATACTCAAAAAAAAAAAAGAATGTTCAAATTGTCATAGATGAAAGTTGAAAAACATATGTTTCTTCTAAAACTTATATTTACTTATTGTTTACAAGGCTTACACGTCCACAAACATATGCATTTAATTCTACCCATTTCACTTTTGCTCACAGGAAATGTTTTAAAACTTTGGTTTTCTCAGACTTTCATGATGACTGCTCTTCTTCCCAGTCTCTTGTATGCTTGCCTACCAGACCTGCATAAAGACCAAAGACTACATCTATTCATACGCTGCCAAGAAATGAAGCATCATAGGCATCAGGCTGAGTGCAACTTTTGGAGCAAATGATTTGTGATTAGATTTGCCTCTCTTTTAGATGCTACCATTGGTGAATGCTTTGTTCAATTTGCGATTATAAAAGCCTGAAAATGATCACAAGGTGAATTTCAATAAATTGAATTTATGATGAGTATGAAGGATAATTTGCTGACAGCTTTAAATTGTAAGCATTTTTTCGATTGTAAATATATCCCAACTGCTTTGTTTTTCTCATAAAAGATTCAGCACCTTGAAACAAAGATTTGCTATAAAACAAACTCTCCAACAAACATCTGCTCCCTGTCTCTAAAGCCCTGAGACAGGTGAAATAGAACTCTGGATGTATACACTATGTTTTAAAACTTTGGCAGTGGAGAGGAATTCATTCTTTACATTTGTATGAATAAAAAGATTAACATTCTTTTTTAAAAAGTAAAAACACCAGACCTGTTTTAAATATATCTGTCTAGATTGGAGACATGGTCTGTGCCAATATAAATCTAAAGCCATCTAAACCTGAGTAAAATATTTGTATGTTTAATGTTTTGGGAGATTCACCAGGTAGTTATAAAAAAATGACTACATATTACAGAAATATTATAAAAATTAGCCTCCCTCTGGAGGGCTCCATAATCTACAAATATTCACGTGTCAATATTGTAGAAATGTAGAATGTTAACAGATGTTATGCAAAAATTCTACTTAAACTAGCAAACATGAAAATGTACACATCACAGGCCTGTATGTGATGTACACTTCACAGTACACATCACAGGCTAGATAAATACACTGAGATAGCACTATATATCATAAGATTAACCCAAACGGAAAAAAAAAAAAGAAATAGAAACTATTAGAAAGGAGGAATTTGGAACTCTTATGCACTGCTGATGAAAGTGTAAAATGTTACAACCACTTTAAAAAACCATTTGACACGTTCTAATAAAGATGAAGATCAATGAAGATACATGACTCTCCACTCCTAGTCATACACCTTAAAGCAACTCTTTCAAAGAGGAAAATGCAAGTCTTATGTATAAATTTAATTTTTAGGCCATATTAAAACATAATGATAGGTGATACCAAACTTTAATAATATATTTTTGTTCAAATATCTAAAATATTATTTTAACATGTGATCAATACAAAATTATTTATGAGATAATTACTATTCTCTATTTTTTGTGCTGTCTTCAAAAATCAAGTGTCTATTTTATACTTAAAGCACACTCAAATTGTAACAACTGTATTTTAAGTACTTAATTGCTACATGTGGCCAATGTCTATTGTACTGGACATGCAGCCTTAGTAAAATTTGTCATATGTGCACAACGAAGCATGCACAAGAATGTTCATAGTGACACTATGATTATCTATATTGCTCAATGCTGAGTCAGTAAAACAGAACCCATGGCTGTGGTCCAATAGAGGAAGTGTCAAATACAAAGCTACTTACATTCACGTTGAAAGTGTTGAAAACCATCCAAATCAAGCAAGCAAGCAAGCAAGCAAGGAAACAGTGAGTCAATACAGAGATAAATAATAGCAGTAAGCAGCTCTATCTCTCAGGCTGATAGAAAAAAACAAAAAACAAAAAACAAAAAACTTGGTATCCTTTAAGTCCAAACTCCTGAGTCACACAGAATTTTAATGGTCCTGCCATATTTATTTCCCCATTTTCAATGAAAAAAAAAATTTCCTACTCTCTTCTCTGTGCCAACTGTATCAACCTACATGCAGTTCCCAGAATAAGCTCTTTTACTCTTTTATTTCACACCTTCCTGCCATTATGTCTATAGTGTAATTTGCCTGATATTTCCTTGACTAACAGTCTTTACAATCAACCTTTGCTTTTAAACTTCTTTAATAAGAAGATTGTGCCTATCTTCTCAACCCCCTTTTGCCACACTGTGTCAATCATACTTCTATACAACCCTAGCACATTCTCTGATTTAAACACTTCTCAGTGGGGCACCTGGTGGCTCAGTTGGTTAAGCATCTGACTCTTGGTTTCTGCTCAGGTCATGATCTCAGTGTCATGAGGTTGAGCCCTGTGAGAAACCCTGTAATGAGCCCAGCATTGGACTCTGTGTTCTGCATGGTGGTTTTTGTCCCTCACCCTCTTGTCCTCCCCTAGCCATTCTCTCTCTATCTCTAAGATAGATATATGATAGATAGATAGATAGATAGATAGATAATAGATAAAATATTTTTAAAAATAAACACTTTTTCAAATCTTTTTATAATATTGGCCTTACTATTTCATAATGTATTTAAGAACAAGTATTTCAGTAATTTCTGTATCACCAGCTGTGGGACACAGTAGGTATGAAAATAATTAGGAATAAACTAAACAATTAAGATGTTTGTTCAAATGAAAAAATGTAATACAAACACACATTTGAATGAAAATAACTTGGTTTATAATATGCTTCCCCAAAATGTATTAATTGCAATGATATCGGATAATTTCTAGTGTTAGCCAGATCATAACTAGCCAGAACAGAGAAAAAGTATAATGAAAATTATAGTTAATAAATATAACCTGCACACTATAATTTAACTTAGACAACAGTAATTCTTTATTTGATGTATTTGTAACTGCATGACTCATAGTTTATGTATTACAAGTAACATAATATGGGAGAAAACATAAAGTAACTTTTACATAGTAGAGAAATAAAGAAAATACTACAATTTCCTTGCAGCTCTGACAACTACCCCAAAAAAGTAAATAGTAAAAGGCTGAATTTGTTTTTGAAACCTTTAAAAATATTTCATTTCATTTTATTTTATTATTTTTGTAGTTTCAAGTTTTTATTTAAATTCCAGTTAGTTAGCATACAGTGTACTATTTGTTTCAGGTGCAGAATTTAGTGATTCATCACTTACATGTAACACCCAGGACTCATCACAAGCATCCTCCTTAATCCCCATCACCCATTTAACCCAACCCCTGCCCCCTCCCTCATAAACTTCTGTTTGTTCTCTAATAGTTGAGTCTGTTTCTATTTCTATGTTGTTTTGTTTCCTAAATTCCACATATGAGTGAAACCATATGGTATTTGTCTTCCTCTGAAACTTTTTTTTTTTTTAAACTTTGTGTTTCTTACATTATTGTTAGTTCACAACCTTCTCAGGAACATTCCAAATGAAATCCAAAACTGCCTCCCAGACAAGAGTTCAGGGAGAGAGCAAAGAAAGAGGCAGGCCCGTCCAGGTTAGTAGGTGGCAGTTTTAATAAGCAAAGGGAACTTGTACACAGTGTTTGTCTTGGGCAGTAGCAAAACAAATGGATCTCTACAGCTGCCTGCCAAATCTTAAAAGTTTATAAAGAGCCCTTGAACTGGTGCAGATGTTCTCAACACAACATCACTGTGTCAAGGCTATGTCCTTAGAGCATTCCCGGAATGGGGAAGGTAAGGAGAGGGGAAGAGAGAAGGAGCCTCTGTGCCAGGGTCCAGTTCATGGTAAATGGGCAGTCAGTTGCAAAATAATAACTTCTTCTGGGAATTATTTATCCTTTTTATTGAAATCAGGGTTGGGGAGGAAAATTTTCAAGTAACTCATGAGGTAGTATGACTAACATGAAACTTTGGAATCAAAGCTTGAAAACTGATTTTCTTTTCTAGAGTTAGATCTAAAAGAGATTCCAAATAGCTATAAAATGGCTGAGAGACTGAAACAATGTAGAAAAATAAATTGTATCTATTTTGGTACAATAACACATTTGGGGATTCTTTAAAGTATTTTCTTAGCCTCTGTATTTAGAACAAGAGAAAAGCACAAAATCAATTTTTATCAGAGGTGCCTTATTAAACATGGACCTGGTTAATTTTGCTAGGTGTATCAAGATTTGTCGTTTTCTTAGGATTAAAATGAATGAGAATTTTCTAGCAGATATGTATTCTGAAGCACTGATCAAGTGCAAACAATTGGAAACAATGCTTTTTCATTGCACTTGAGTGTGTGTGCATGCGTGCATGCGTGTGTCTATGAGTGTGCCTGTGGTGCAGTGGTTCATACGGGTGAGTCCAATTTCGAGCATTTCTTAAAATTCTGATTTGGAGACCACAGATGGGAACATGCATTTATATAGCAAAACCAGTTTCAACCATTGTCTCATCACTTCCATTAATATGAGTAGTTTGCTTTGGTAATTCTCTTTGCAAAGTAGGTACATTTAAAAAATTTGTTTTGTCTTTTCTATTTGCTTTCTTATTTGCCTCTAAAATATTAGGTATGTTTCAGTATTTTAATTCATTTTGTTTCACAGAGACTTATTAAGCACATAAAATGTCTATCAAAAATGGAGGCTTCTAAATGGAATATGCAATGTGGAGGGACACAAGTTTGGGCAACATCAAGTATCTGGAATTAGGCTCATAGAGCTAAGACACTTTTAAGTCTTTTTATTTCCTACATTCTCCATCTTTTCCTTGTTGCCCCTCTTGGTGTTAATTTTTGAGTGGTTGTTTTCTTCCCTGAAGTTATTCAGAGAAAATTACAGTTTTTCCTCCTTTTGGCTTGAGACTCATTCACCAGTCTCCAGAGAAAGAAACCCTGAAAGAGATTTCTCCTAGTAACACATATGATCCAGGATGGGGCTGGAGATCTAGTCAAATGGGATATCATGAAAACCTGTGTTTTCCATGGTTTTATTATGTAAAATGTGATTTTCTGCACTTCAAATTTTATTAGTTTGATTTGGGTAGCCGGAATTCGTATATCGCTATTAATTTGGATCTTTTTAAGAGTTATCATATTTTAAAATTACTAAAATGATTCTATTTGATTATGTATGGATTAATTTTGAGAACTTTGAACTTTATTGATGTTCCCCAAATTATCTGCAAAATATCTTTTTCCCAAATTTTATGTTGATGTATGTCAAAATATATGTATATCAATGGCCAAGTCCATCTCTAATCAAAATTCTCCTAATAACTCTAATTTACCTTATCACACAACTCACTGAATCACAGGAACAATGGAGAATATATGTAATCCGGGATGACATTCTGTGAGGTATGATTTTTTAAGGATCAAAATGTAGGAAGTGGAATTTAAAACATTATGTATTGGGGACAAGAATCAAAATAGAGAATACAAAATCTCAAATTATTTTTAATAATGGGGCATATATTTTAAATAATTTATAAATCAACTCAGAATTAGTTTTTCTAACATGTACTGTGTATGCTGTCAGTTTGGCCAAAATATTTATGTTAATTTTGATGCCTATAAAAATGATAAGATTACCTTGTAAAAATATGTATTTCTTCAAGCTTATTAAATTGAAATTGCCACTTCTCCTGAGAGAAAATCTATGTGAATAGACTTGGTTAAGATAAATAAACTATGGCTATAGAAGATGAAACAGACATCCACTAATGTCCTATAATTAAGAACACCATAGAACACCATAGAACACCATGCATTGAATGCAATCAATGATGCTATTTATCAATTTAAAAAGAGAGAGATAGAGACAGAGAACAAAATCCTGTAAGATGTATTGAATAAATAATTAAAATATAAATTTGAGGAATATATTTATCTTATTAATATAAAAATTTTAAATAAATTTAACTAAAATATAGTTTACACTTTTGATTTTGATCATACTAAAAATGTCCCTCTGATATCTGCTATATTTTGCTTTCCATTACAGCTCAGAAATATCCAAGATACCTTGGAAGACTTTATTTTTGTTAATTTACTATGTCAGACTTCCTATTCAGTTATATGGGTGAAGATGGGTCAGTAGCAAAAAAGTGCCACAGAAAATCTTTTTTATTTCCTAGAAAAGAAAACATGTCCAAAAGGAGAAAATTCTTCTCTCTTAAATCTCATGTGATTTTGCTTCATTGCAGAGATAAGATTTTTTCTTCATTCATCTCTAACTCAGAAAACTAGCTGTACCATCTTTGTAGTGGAGTTTTGGATTTTTTTTTCTCTTGCTATTGTTTCAAAATGCTTGGTTATTCTTTAACTCACATAAGGGGAAAAGAAATATATATATATATCTCGTACTGAGTTGGCTCCGAAAGGAATTCCAGCAAAGTCCATAGTCATAGGCATTCTTTTTATTTTTGTAAACAAAACTGTTTCCTTTATCTTCCACAACACCAAGAAATCAGCTCAGTGGAAATGTTACCCAAACCAGCTGAATCTAATGTAATTCGTGTCTATACTTGACATTTATACCAGGTTAAGATTTGTGAAAATGTATATAATTTAAAAGTATTATCTCCCTTTCAATGTTCACATTGTGTTCTGACTCTAGTGTTGTAAGTGTAAATAACAAAAGTCACATTGGTGATGATCAGTACATCCAGTGACTTATGTGTTGGGTGCTGTCCATTAATCTACTTTATTCTCAAAAGGAAATATGCTTAAGGTAAAATAATATTTCAAATGCAATATATATGAATACATTTCTGGCATTACTTTATGTTCAACATTTCTATAAGGTACATATATTACTTTGACTTTTGTATTCAGAGAAAAGAGGAAAATACTGTATTACTCCTAATAAAAATTTAGCTTTCTTCTAGTTACATTTTAGTATATTTAGATAATAAGAATCCAATTATAATGTCCAAAATTCTACAAGAGTTTAGAAAATTTAAAAACATAGGAATCCAGTGATCTATGAAAATAATGTAAAGATTACATTCAGAATCTTAGCAAATATAATACAAAAAAGAAAGAGTTTTGACATTTCCGTAGGTTAAGGAGCAAATCACCTTAGCTCAAGATTATCTTGTTAATATTAATTCTTATTTTAAAAAATAAACTGTTTTGATATGAATTTCAAATACCATTTTTTGCTATCTAAAAGTGTTTACAAAATTACTATTATTTTATTCCTTTTTTTCAAATCACAAAGTTAAGTGAGTAGAATTAACTGCAAAATACTACCTAAATGCAAAGTTCAGTTGTGTGGTTCTTGAAAACAATCTGATTTATCAGGTAACCTAGGACAAATAGATTTATTGGCAAGATGGGAAGAAAGGTAAAAACAATAACTGAGTGAATATAAAAATATCAGATAAAATGTAGAATTATATATTGCAACATATAAACCTTCTGGACTGTGTCTCCAAGCAAAATATATCTTTGTTGTCAGTCTGTTGGTACCAAGCTGCAGAATTTGGAAAGTTATTCCAAAATTTAAAATTGAAGGAACAATTAAATAATAGAAAGGAAACATGCTGCCTAAAAGAAATAGGCTAATTTTAAAAGTATACTTCACCATTATTATATTTAAATGAGGTTCTCGATCACTTGATCTGACCCTGCATGGTGCATAGCAACTGCAGTTGAACAATATATTTGAATGAGGATTATTATAATTTACTAAGAGGTGCTGCAGGGGATTATGAAACTTGGAAGGCCAGCACTATACTTCCATAACAGACATTACTGCCAGATAATTAACCTTGCTGTTTGTTTAGCAACGACCAAATGCTTCATTACTGATTCAGTCAATTATCTCCTGGTAATGACCGCTACAGAAGGTAGAATTGCTTAATTAAAATTATTTAGACCAAGGAGGAACTTTGATTGGGCCATGCATATTAGAAAAGCTTGATTAATCTTGATGAAATACACAACCCATTTAAAGCTTTACTTTATTGTATCAAAATGCCAAACTCATTCTTTTTCCAATCAAAAATAAAATATTTTTTTCCTTTGACAATTTACATTTAAAAAATAAGACAGCAGCAAGGGGGTGGGTGAAAACTGGCCTTTTCAGTGCTATTTTTACTGGAGTGAGGTTTGAAGAATGAAGGTAGAAGCCTATTTATTTCATGAGATGCAACTGATATAAAAAGAATTCCTTATTGCTTGAAGAAATAGTATATACAAAATAGACAAAATGGCACTATGTGTGTGTGCACCAGTTAAAGGATGTCAATGCATTTCATCTTCACCTCTCTTCGTGTGTATGCACAAGTGAATTCCTTAGATCATTCTTCATGTTAACATGGCCACAGGATTTGAGAATTGGCCATTTGATGCACCTTGCGGATGAGGGAGAATGCACTGGGTTTAGAATAAATCTTTTCCATTTCAGCAGGAACAGATCCACAGGGTCTGTAGTGTCCAGTGTTTTCCTTTGTGTAAAGAGCTCACCCCCTCTTTTTTTTAAATGAAGACACGGTTCATTGTTTTACCCCATTTCTAGCTGTATGGAAATCAAAAAACAGTATTTTGAGCTACACAGAATAAAAATTCATAAGTGAACTTTGTAAAGTGCAGTCACGTAACGCTGTATTTTTTGTTTTATGTTTGTGAGCTTTCGTAGGAAAAGAGAATTGTTTGTCTACATATGGTGCCTCATTTCAAAGCTCTCCAAAACTTCAGGAAGATACTGATAATAACTACAAAAGCTTTCCAGTAAATACATTTATTGCATAATGAAGCAAAAGTTATTCTTAGTTGTATATATAATGCCACAAATACATTAATTTCTTACAGGATAACTTGAACCTAACTATAACTTAGGGAATTACTACTCAAAATTAATGAAAAAGCATCCTGTAACTTCTTTTTTTTTATTTAATATGTCTAACTTTTTATTTTGTAGTAATTATAGATTTACAGGAAGTTGCAAAATAATACAGTGAGTCCCATGTATCCTTTACCCAGTTCCCCCCCAGTGGCAAGATCTTACATTACTATTGTGCAACTTCAAAACCAACATTGACAATGGCACAATACTGCTAACTTGACCACAGACCTTACTCAGTTTCACGAGATTTCACATGCATCCATTTGTGGGTGTGTGTAGGTCTATGTAGTTTTAGCACAGATAATGTATTCAACACCATAATCAAGACAGAACTGTTCCATCAGCACAAAAGAACATCCTGTATTATCCCTTTATAGTCACACATATCTCATTCCCCCTCCAGTCCCTATCCCTGGCAATCATTAATCCAGTCTTCATTTCTATAATTTTGTCATCTCAAGAATGCAATCAGATAGTATGTGACCTTTTGAGACTGGCCCTTTCATTCATCATAATACCCTTAAGGTGTATCCAAGTTGTTTCTTTTCATTGCCAAGTAGTATTTCATGGTATAGATGTTCGGTTTAATTACTCATTCAATTGCAGGATATTTGGGTTAGTTCCAGTTTATAGCTCTTACAAATAAGCTGCTAAGCACATTTGTGTACAAATTTTTGTTCCATCATAGCTTCTAATTTTTCTGGGATAAATGTCCAGGAGTGCAAATGCTGGGTTGTATGATACTTGGATGTTTAACTTTATTAGAAATTCCCAAAGTCTTTTATAGGGTTGCTGTACCATTCATCATTCCAGTTTGTATGCTCAACAGCATCTAGTATTTTCACTATCTTTTTTTCTTTACCATTCTGTTACGTATGTAATCATAATTCATTGTGGTTTTAATTCGCATTCCCTGATGACTACTGAAGTTCAAAATCTTTTCATGTGCTTACTTCCCATCCATATATCCTCTTTAGTGAAATGTCTATTCATGTCTTTTGCTCATTTTCAATTGGATGGCTTTTTTATTGTTGACTTTGTGTAGTCTAGATTAATCAGACATATGGATTGCAAATAATTTCTCTTCATGATTTCCTCCTCTTAATTTTTTTACAGAGCAAAAATTTTTCATTTTGATGATGTCTAGTATATTGTTTTCCTTTTAGGACTGTGCTTTTACAGTGAAGGCCAAGGGCTTGCTGCCTAGCCCAAGATCCTGATGATTTTTCTATGATTTTTTTTCCTAAAAGTTTTATAGTTTTACATCTTACATATAAGTCCATGATATATTTTGAGTTAATTTCTGTCTAAGGTATGCAGTTTAGGTCGAAGCTCATTTTTTTTTTTTTTGACTATGGGTATCAATTACTCCAGCATAATTTGTTGAAAATACTGTCTATCATTACTCCACTGAAACGCTTTTACACCTCTGTCCAAATCAGTTGAGCATAAACCACACTGTCTTGATTACTGTAGCTTTGTAGTAAGTCTTGAAGTCAGGTGATGTGAGTCATCCAACTTCTTCAAAATCAATTTAGCTTAATTAGTTTTATACCTGGATATGAACATGAACAGACATTTCTGCAAAGAAGACATGCAGATGGCCAACAGACACACGAAAAAGTGCTTCACATCACTCGGCATCAGGGAAATACAAATCAAAACCACAATGAGATACCACCTCACACCAGTCAGAATGGCTAAAATTAACAAGTCAGGAAATGACAGATGCTGGCAAGGATGCAGAGAGAGGGGAACCCTCCTACACTGTTAGTGGGAATGCAAGCTGGTGCAACCACTCTGGAAAACAGCGTGAAAGTTCCTCAAAAAGTTGAAAATAGAGCTACCCTATGACTCAGCAATTGCACTACTAGGTATTTACCCTAAAGATACAAATGTGTTATCTGAAGGGGCATGTGCATCTGAATGTTTATAGCGGCAATGTGCACAATAGCCAAACTGTGAAAAGAACCTAGATGTCCATCAACAGATGAATGGATAAAGAAGATGTGGTATATATATATGTATATATGTATATATACACATATGTATATATACATATATATAATATATTGTTTTTGTAAATGAACAGTAGGGAATAAGCAATTTCATGTTCATTTTCTATGTATACATTATATATATAATATATACATTATATATAATTATATATATATAATTTATATATATAAAATAAAAATTATATATATAAAAATATATATAATGGAATACTATACAGCCATCAAAAGAAATTAAATCTTGCCATTTGCAACAATGTGGATGGAACTAGAGGGTATTATGCTTAGTGAAAAAAGCAATCGGAGAAAGACAACTATAATGTGATTTCCCTGATATGAGGAAGTGGAGATGCAACGTGGGGGGTTTGGGGATAGGAAAAGAATAAATGAAAGAAGATGGGATCAGGAGGCAGACAAACCAAAGATTAAGAGACTCTTAATCTCACAAAACAAACAGGTTTGCCAGGTAGGGGGACGGAGAAGGTGGTGGGGGTTATGGACGTTGGGGAGGGTATATGCTATGGTGAGTGCTATGAAGTGTGTAAACCTGATGATTCACAGACCTGTACCCTGGGGCTAATAATACATTATATCTTAATAAAAAATAAAAATAAATAAAAAAAGAATTAAGGAGATGACTATAGATACATTTTTATGTATTTATGGAAATAAATAAACCAACATAATTACCTCAAAATGGCTCTTAGAATACACTAAATAATTGCATGAAAACAATGGCATACAGAAAATAGCACTTCATGATAATATATCACACATCAAAATTAGAAGGATTAAACTTAAGTAATATTTATAAGAAAGATTTCTGTTCCACATAATTATAATATAAAAGATAAGAGCAATAAAATGGAGGCTGAACATTCAAGCATAGATATGAGAAACCTGAGAAAATTAAAAGAAATTACATAAGAGATATAATAAGTATGAGTGGAAATTCCTGCAATAGGAAAACAAATGCTATAATAGAAAATACAAAGTCCTTTCAAAAACTAATAAGAAAAAAAAATCTAGTATATTTCATTAATGGAATCACAAAACACAAATAAAAAATACAAGAGGAAAGTGCCTGCCTCACTCAGTCAGTGAACATGAAACTCTTAATCCTGGAGTTGCAAGTTCAAACCCCACATTGGTGTAGAGATTATTTAAAAAATAAAATCTTAAAAAAAAATATAAGAGTGAATGGTCAAATTGTAGCTGATAAGAGGTTTTACATAAGAAAAGAACACTTGAAAAATATATACAAGGCAATATATAAAAATTTTGGATTAAACAATATAAAAAGGGGCAATTTCATAGAAAGCTATACTTAAAAATTACCTTAACATACATATTTAATGATTCGTGGAAAGAAGTATGTAGATTGAATGGAAAATAAGAAAAATACTTTCTTATTGATGATTTAATTGTATATATAGAAAATGAACAACATGAAATTGCTTATTCCCTACTGTTCATTTACAAAAGCAAAAATGACAAGTTTATATTGCTGAAATCAATATGAGAACATCTACGCACACAAGCTATTAAACTGTTGCTGAAAATAAATTTTGTTTCTCTACTCTGGTAACACAAGATTTAAAAAAATGCATTTTTAAAATGCTAAGAAGCAGAAAATATGACCTGTCAATAAGTAGAAAGGGGGAAATATTGTCTAGAACTATTAATAAAAGTATTATGATGTTATTTAAATAACATTATTTCCAAATAAATGAAATAAATGAAAAATGTATGCCTTATACATGAAAATTAAATATTATAAAGATACTTCTTTACCTCAAATTAATCTCCAAACTTAATTTAATGCAATAAGAATTCAATTGGTTTCCTCAAGGAAAATGACAATTTTTCATAGAACAGAAAGGAAGAAAGGTAGTTAGGAAATCTTATTGTACCAACAAGTCCTATAATGCTTTGCTATATGTGCAATCTGCATAATAATAGGCAAATTATTTAATGGTACAGAAGGGAGCTTCCAAAAATAAGCCTAACCTCACATGAAATCTTGTTGATGAACGAGGTAGCAACGGGAATCATGAAAGATAGATTATTTACCACAACTTTGAGATTTTTGTATTAATATGTTAATATGTAGAAAATTTTAAAAATCCCTATTTTATATCCTGTACAAAGTGGGTTTAAGGTGATTAAAAACATATATATTCAAAACAAAATTTCAAAATATTTGGAAGAAAATTGTTGCAGTATATACATGGACATTTCTTAAAGTAAATACAAAACACAAAATCAGATTGAAAGATACAATTGCAACAAAATAAAAATGTTCTGTACCATAAAAATACATTATAAAATGTGATAAAACAAGACAGATAGGAGAAAGTACTTAGATCTATACCTCACAAAATTATTACCATCCATAATATATGAAACTCATCTGGATCATCTGGAAACTCACATATAGCGGCAATGTGAAAGATTAGCAGTAAACTATGGGGAAAAAAAAGACTAACGGTCATAAACCAATGGTCAATAAACATTTCAAAAATGTTTGGTTTTCCAGAGCAATGAAAATTAAAACATCAATGTAATACCATTTGATTCATCTACTGACAAAACATTTAAGTCTGCCAATACCAAGCAATTTAATACCAAGTTGGTGATATAGTGGGGAAAGAAAATATTCAAATACTTCCGTGGTGCTGGTGTATACCACTCTGGGAATCCTTCAGCAATGTCAACCAGGGGCACCTGGATAGCTCAGTGGGTTAAAGGCTCTGCCTTCAGATCAAGTCATGATCCCAGGGTCCTGGAATGGAGCCCCACATCACCCTCTCTGCTCAACAGGGAGCCTCCTTCCCTTCCTCTCTCTCTCTGCCTGCCTCTGCCTACTTGTGATCTCTGTCTGTCAAATAAATAAATAAAATATTTAAAAAATAAATTAATTTAAAAAGCAACAGAAATACAAATCAAAACCACAATGAGATATCACCTCACACCAGTCAGAATGGCTAAAATCAACAAGTCAGGAAATGACAGATGCTGGCGAGGATGCGGAGAAAGGGGAACCCTCCTACACTGTTGGTGGGAATGCAAGCTGGTGCAGCCACTCTGGAAAACAGCATGGAGGTTCCTCAAAATGTTGAAAATAGAACTGCCCTATGACCCAGCAATTGCACTATTGGGTATTTACCCTAAAGATACAAACGTAGTGATCCAAAGGGGCACATGCACCCAAATGTTCATAGCAGCAATGTCCACAATAGCCAAACTATGGAAAGAACCTAGATGTCCATCAACAGATGAATGGATCAAGAAGATGTGGTATATATACACAATGGAATACTATGCAGCCATCAAAAGAAATGAAATCTTGCCATTTGCGACAACATGGATGGAACTAGAGCGTATCATGCTTAGCGAAATAAGTCAAGCAGAGAAAGATAACTATCATATGATCTCCCTGATATGAGGAAGTGGTGATGCAACATGGGGGCTTAAGTGGGTAGGAGAAGAATCAATGAAACAAGATGGGATTGGGAGGGAGACAAACCATAAGTGACTCTTAATCTCACAAAACAAACTGAGGGTTGCTGGGGGGAGGGGGTTTGGGAGAAGGGGGTGGGATTATGGACATTGGGGAGGGTATGTGCTTTGGTGAGTGCTGTGAAGTGTGTAAACCTGGTGATTCACAGACCTGTACCCCTGGGGATAAAAATATATGTTTATAAAAAATAAAAAATTAATTAAAAAAAAAAGCAACTGATTTCTGTATATTGATTTTTGTATCCTGCCACATTACTGAATTGCTGTATGAGTTCTAGTAATTTGGGGTTGGAGACTTTTGGGTTTTCCACACAGCATCATGCCATCTGCAAAGAGAGGGAGTTTGACTTCTTCTTTGCCAATTTGAATAGCTTTTATTTCTTTTGGTTGTTTAATTGCTGTTACTAGGACTTCTAGGACTGCCCTAAAGTCCTTTCCCTGCCACTACTGGTCTGCAAGTCTGTGTCACGTCCCCAGTAAGGGAGGCTTTTGTGCTCCTATGGTGCAAGATCCCAGAGGCTCCCTCCCCTTTCTGCTAATCTTCTGATATCTGCCCATAGAATCAAGGCTCCCCAAGACCAATCACCTGAGATATTCTGTTTGTAGAGATCCAGATATATCTTCTTACATTACACACTGATTTTGTGTGTGTTCAGAGTGATCTGGTAGGTATACAGCTCAATGCAGGGAACTGGTTGAAATAGGGTCCCCTACTCCTTTGCCATCTTTCCTCCAACCCCCCATAACCATCTTCTTTATCCATTCAGCTACTGATGGACACATAAGTTGGTTCCTTATCTTGGTTATTGTAAATAATTTTTCAATAACATAGGAATGCATATATCTTTTTGAATTACTGCTTTTGTTTTCTTCTGGTAAATACCCAGTAGTGGAATTTCTGAATCATGTGGCATTTCTATTTTTAATTTTTTATGAAATCTCCAAAGTGTTTTCCATAGAGATTGTGCCACTTTACATCTCCCCCAGCAGTGCATGAGAGCTCCTTTTTTTCATTTACTCACCAGCACATGTTATTTGTTGTCTTTATTTTTTACTCATTCTGATAGGTTGTTTTCCCCATTTTTAAATCCTGTCTGCCATGTATTTCCTCAATCTGTTTTCATGATTTTATTTGTTGTTTGCTTTTCTTAGGATGCCTTCCATTTTCTCAGTCCTCAATAGGGTCTGCTTCTCAAATCATTTCCTGAACACTTTAGCTCTTAGTGATCTTTACTATATTTGTTAATGCCAATAACATTGTACTACATGGACTACAGTGCATATTATTTTTTTCTAAGTGTAAATACATTTATCCACATATACTTCCTAGTAATGTATAAGAAAGTCAAATGTCCATGGATAAATCTGCTGTCAAGTGCCAACATGATGTCTTAGCTCAAAAGATTCATTGCTCAGTTAAAGGATGAAAGTCCAGATACTGCATACAAAAGGGATTTTGTGTATGTGTAGTATGGAGAAGTAGATATTGTGAGAGATTTCAATCTAAGAAATAGGAAGTTGGCTTTAATTTTTTATGCCTTTTGTAATGTCTAATAAATTAATTCACCTACTAAATAATAATTTACTCTTGATTTTCAGTTTTAAATGACAATAATAAATCATTGTAAGATAGCTATGAATTGCAGATAAATGTTATGTTTTACCTGTGATTCACGTTGTACATTGGTAATTTAATTAAAAAATTAAAGCTTTCATAGTAGATATACCATTCATTACACTAAATAAGCTCTCATCATTCAGGGACCAATTTGCAAAAAAGTGTCCATCTTCATTTTTTTTGTTTGTTTGTTTTTTCTCCCAATTATAATTAACTTAAAATAGAAGCTGAGGAGAGAGACAAAGTACAATAGATCCAAGTACATGTCAAATTTACAATTGCCTTATATTAAAAATGATAATGAACACAATGCAAGGCACTGCAAATCTTATTTCCTCCAGAAAGAGAGTTTAATCAGAATATAATGAGCATTGAAATTAATAAATTAAAAAATAAGTGTCCATAAGAGAAAAGAATGTATTTCAATCAGGCTGTAATTATGTTTTCAACATTGTAAATTAATTCCCCAAATGAATATCTTTCAGTGCACCCAATTTATTATCATTTCTCATCTTTTTATCTAAAGCTCAGTGTTTCTAACTTGACTAAATCATCACATTATTAAGAAATAAAACAAGAGGTGTTCATTAATGCACCCTCTGACATTCTATTATCTCAATTCTCTTGCTGATTTTAAATAATGAAATATATAAAACTAGAGTGAGTAAGAATTTTTTTTTTTTAATGAAGACACAGAAAAAAATGGAGCCACCTGTAGTCTTCAATGGATGATCTGTAGGGACATTAACATTGAAAAATGAATGAGAATGACAAGGTGAACATTTATTAAGTAATTAAGTAAATTAAGTTACTCATTTTTCTTTTAGAAACAAGTTATATAGTGGTGAATTTGTCTGAAGTCAGATTTGGTATACTGGCTTTGATTTGCAGATTTATCACATACTGTGATTATGAATAAGTTATTTCCTTTTCTTTGTTCTGTTTCCTCATCTAAAATAAGCATGAGAAAAAATTTTCATCATAGGTTTATGATGAGAAACAGATTAGGTAATTTTGAAAAGCTTTTAGCTCACTGTCTGCCACAGAGGAAGCACCATAACTAACTACTTTCATATTTAAAGTCATCACTAAATTAGTTCTTCATGCTATATGTCTCTTCTTCTCTTTTGTTACTTTGTGATTCTAGATGTCATGTAAACAATCAATCATCTTGGATGCCAAGGTTGTGTGCACCCATAAGAAATATTTCAATAATGCTTTAGATAATATCAATAACTCAGTGATTTTGAAACATGGAGGAAAGGCATAAGGAGTCCCGGTTCTGGAAATGATAATGGTATGAATGTTATACAGGGAACTGACTGATATAGTAAGTAAATTTAGTGTGCTTTATTGGAAGCAAGGAAAGATGAAAAAATGTTAAAATACAGTTTAGGGTTAGAAATTAATCTCACTTTCAGGTGTAAAGATTGACTTCAAATTTTGTGAGGTAAATTGGCAAAGTTCAAGGAAGACTAGTGATCTTAAAGTTTGTGCAATTATGTTATTTATTAATTAGATGAAGAAGAAAATCTATGCTGGTCTCCAGATGTGTGTGTTATGTTGGAAAGAGATTCAGAAAAATAGTAGAATATCTGAGCTCAAAGTCTTGTTCTATTAGAAACTTCAAAAATTCACCTCCATGGGCCTCAGATCCTTCTAATTAAAAGATTTGAACATAAAGCAATAACTTAAGTTTCTTTGAATGTGATAATATTACTGTAATTTAAGACAGTAGTTCTCAATGTTTTGGCTGA
The DNA here is from genome assembly GCF_011764305.1 of Mustela putorius furo. Lineage (NCBI taxonomy): Eukaryota > Metazoa > Chordata > Mammalia > Carnivora > Mustelidae > Mustela > Mustela putorius. The sequence goes on from NW_025421987.1 coordinate 29,693,588, forward strand.
GAATGAACTATATATGGTATGTGAGGTGGGATTTTCACCTCACAGAAATTAAACAGCTTATTACAACAGATTATATAAGAAGCAAAGAAGAAAATCCAACTGTCTTCCATGAAACTGCACATTATAGAGATCTGCAGAACTATGAAATAATGCCAAGGTTCTTACAACTAAAAAATTTTATTCTGAAAATTATAGTTACTTTCATAAAATTGTTACCTATGTGACTATATAATGGTTTACTTTTATTTTTATATTTAAGTGAAAAAATAATTATTTAAACATTTCCTCATTTAATGTTTTAATATAGATATTGACAGATGTAATTCACATAAGCAAAATAATCAGGGACAATCAGTAATTTTTAAGTTTGTAAAGAAATATTTGTCCTTTCACTGAAAGCTACTTCAATACTTTTCTACTCATTTTTTTCCCATTTATTCTTTCTTCTAATATAATTTATATTCTGGATCCTTTACTGCCATACAATAAACTCAATCTGATGTTTTCAACTGCAGTGTTATTTCCAAAAAGGTAAAATCACTGGGTGTTTTCTTAACTACCAACTAGTATTGAATTATATTTGGCACTTTCCCTTAAGGGAAATTTTCATTTCCTCTACAAATACTGAAAATACAAGGTTATCATGAAAAAATATGTATAATTTCTTCATAACACAGCTTCTTATATAAGGGAGAAGGTCTTGAATATGAATTCATGAATTACAAGGACATTTCTACACTGACTTTTTCATGTTCTAGTACTAAAATATACCACAGGGAATCAAAGAGGCCAACATTACCAATTGTTTTTCAGGATCTAGATAGGAAAGTAATAGATTATTTTTTACGTTTTCATCCTGAAATCTAAACATTATTAAGAACTCTGGAGACTCTGAGACTTTACCCTGCTTACAAAATAACATGTTAGCCAACTGGTGTCACGGATAATGACAGAAGAATGATACTTCTCAGTCAGAGATAGAGGATTTAATCATTTATGGCACAGTAAACATCATGAACTTCATGTTCACAACTGATCTCCTTGTCCTTTCACTGACACACACTCTATTACCTTTCCATTCACTTTTTTCCATTCAGTCTTCCCACAGGGAAGTCTTGCAGACTCACATGATGCAATCCAGTGGTATCTACATGCACAGCAGATTTGTACCATAGCTGAAGAAAATTGAGCTTAAGGAATCACTAATATTACAAGGGAACTATTAACAAACTTTCCCAATATTTGCCCCCAAAAGAGAAATAATCTTTATTTTTCTTGATAGCAAGCAATATCTCCCTTTGCTCCCTCTACTTTGGAGACAGACATGGTTCCTGTCTTCTAAGTTTGACATTCAAACACCCCAGATACTCCAGAACAAAAGTTGTCAAAACTTCTGCTCTATAGAAGAAAATCATGAAGAAAAGGAGAAATAGGAGAAAACCATTTTCTTGCAACACTATAGATGGCTCTAGATCCTGTTGCTTCCATGGAAAATATCTTCCATGGAAAATATTTCTGGAATTTTCTCTCATCCCTCTTCTACATGATTCCATAATTCAGATAAGCACTACCACTTCCTCATATCAGGGAGATCATATGATAGTTGTCTTTCTCCGCTTGACTTATTTCCCTACATAATGGGGGCATAGACAAACCGAAGAATCTGAACACCGTCCAACACCACTCCAAAAACAAGAACCATAGTCAGTTATACAAACAGAATTTGCAATCCTAAGGCATTCCATCTAGTCAAGAGACAAACATTGGAAGAATCATCAACCTGTGTTCTCCAGCTGATATAAATTACTACCTGGAAGGCCCCCCAAATTGTAAACATTTTGTTTCTAGAGCACTATGTGTACCATTGGGATTGCATTTCTTGTGTCATAGCCAGAAATTATTTTGTCTCCTTTTCAAAAACATGAAGATTTGCTCTGAAAGAGAGGTTATAAGAAAATGTCAAGGGGTGCCTGGGTGGCTCAGTGGGTTAAAGCCTCTGCCTTTGGCTCGGGTCATGATCCCAGGGTCCTGGGATTGAGCCCCACATCGGGCTCTCTGCTCTGTGGGGAGCCTGCTTCCTCCTCCTCCTCTCTCTCTGCCTACCTCTCTGCCTACTTGTGATCTCTGTCTGTCAAATTAAAAAAAAAAAAAGAAAGAAAGAAAATGTCAAGTGCTGAAGAAACACCATCTCAGACCTGGAAGTCATTTAGATCAGCCTTAGTTCACTAGTCTGGATTTTTATGGATGATAAATCTGTTCTGAGTTCCTCCTTTCAGGCAAAGGTGGAGTCTGCATTTCCTACTGCATTCTGCTGCATCTAGATTAATGCCACAACCTAAATGGGAAGTTCCATAAAATAACTGAAGGAGAAACCACATGGTTTTTTTAAAGTAGATTTTGATCATTTGGAGGTTGATGGTTTTAAGGTAGAATCTGATGGTTTGCTTAGCTGGAACACTGGAGTGACAAGGCCGAGGTCAAAACTGAAGCTTAGTTTCCTTCTATTATACTGAATTCTGTTGAAAATAGCCAAAATTAAATGCTACCTGAAAAATGAACAAATTTTGTCCCAGACCATCAGTTGGACTTCTCCAAGTGGGTAGTGAATTAGTGTATTCATGGAGAAATTTACTGGAAGACAAGCTGGTATAGAAATAAGAGATGGGGGCACCTGGGTGGCTCAGTGGATTAAGCCGCTGCCTTCGGCTCAGGTCATGATCTCAGGGTCCTGGGATCGAGCCCCGCATAGGGCTTTCTGCTCAGCAGGGAGCCTGCTTCCCCCCTCTCTCTCTGCCTGCCTCTCTGCCTACTTGTGATCTCTCTCTGTCAAATAAATGAAATATTAAAAAAAAAAAAAAGAAAGAAGAGATGGATATTGCTGTGTGACAGTTTTCCTTAGATCTAGTTTCCACAGTTTTTCTGAGCAGAGATACTCACAGCTTTTGTTCTGAACTATTTGTTCAACAATGCTTACATAGAAAACTGTGGAATGATAAAGATAGTGTTATCTCCAGGGCAAACGGTAAATTTGTTTTCTGTCCAGGATACTGAAGATATCTTGCTCCAGACAAAGGTTGAACAGGTTTGTCAACAGACCTATTTTTAAACTGGTGTTAATTAAGTTTGGGGTTCCCCTGCTATAACAGAAACTTATGTATGTTATGCCTACCTGGATCACTATACAACCTGGAGACATTTGTGATCATGAATGTCATAATAATTTTCGCTGTTCCATGAGTAACAAAGGCCTTTGTTTTTAATCCAAGAATCTCATATGTCTTCCAGCATCCATGTAACTGGGGCAGACTGACATGTTAACTTTTTGTTTGTTTTTATGGTATGGTAAAATCTCAGACACATCAAATTATTAACATATACTTATCTATATCAACATAATTGATACAGTATTGCCATAAGAAAATGGTGACTGAATTAGCTCCTTAGTAAATTAAATATACTTTGTAAGTAAAAATTTATTATTGATCTCATATAGTTCCTAGATAAAACATAAACTGTTGAATAAGTAAATATTTCTTTCCTTTTTGTTTTGGAGACTCAACAGAGGAGAGTGCATTTTTTTTTCAAGTGTGGATTGGTTGATCAATTTGTTTTACTTTTAGTCTAAAATCTGTGGAAAATTTACATTCCTTTGAGATACCAACATTTTAACAGAGATTTGTTCAACTTGATCAAATATGTACTATGTCTTAGTAGATAGATATTTATCTCACTTACCCTCTTTATTAAGATAAGTTCTGTTCAACCTTGAGGATTTTGCCTTATTTCTTATTTGCCTATCTTTATTATTAAAGATTTTTTAACACTTATTTGTTCAAAATCTAATAAATGACCAATTCCAAGTCCCTGATTTTTCAAATTTATATACTCTGTTTTCTAACATATTTGTTTTTCACTGGAGAATAATCAGGAAATATCTGAACTATTATCATTTCTATTTTTTCTTTGTTATAATTTCATATGGCATCTTAAATAATCACAGCAGAGTTGTTTTTTTTTTTTTTAAGTGTGATTTCATACATCTCTCTCCCTCCTCTGAAGAAGTCCAGTTTCCTATCCATGAAGTCTTACTGACATACTGGCTTTGGTTCCTATTCCATGGCCCAAGGAATTTCCCTCTCTGATGAGATGAGTTAATCATTTAGGGAAGGGATATGCAATTCTCTTTGGTACTCTTCTTTTTATTGCTGCCCATATGACATATTAAAAAAAAAATAGAGAAGAGCTTACCAGAAGATGTAGAATGACACTCTCACTCTACCCTGAGCTATGACATATAACTGGAAAGTTTCACAGGAATGAAATTTTCATACAATCTCTGTTCAGTTATTCATCAAATGAAATCATACTGGTATACTGAAGTTATAATAAAAAAAATGTAGACTTAGATCATGAGTGCATGATATTTTAAATGCCCCCACCCCAATCTTTAGGTATCAGACCAAATTGCTTTGTTTCAGTTCTTATTATTGTCATTTAACATGGTTAAATATGAATAGTGTTATAAAACAACACTATTCAGTGAACGAAATGATATTGCTTATGTCAGTAAACATGATTGGTAGAATAAGAAGGAAATAAATGCAATTGTGGATGAAGGGAATAGCTGTACCTCTCTATGTGTGACATATTTTTATTAGCAGTGGAGCCATTTTATTGTGCAACCACTACATAGAGGGAAATTTTAGGAGTTACAAAATGTTATTAAGGAAAAAAGAAATCACAGTTAATTTGTATTTCAACTGCTTGCATAAAGAGGCACAGGGGAGAAATAACATGACCTATTCTATCCTATGAAACTTGTCTAACTGCTCTAGATATGAAGTATTCAGACAAGGAGGATGACAGGGAAGATGAAGTGTGAAGATAAAGGTGGTATGGCCAAAAGAGCAAAGAAATAGTAATTTTTAGAAAACCCATGAAACACTATGACAGTGTTATATAACATAAACCTCTGATGGTGAACTTGTTAAGTTGTTAAGGTGTAACATGAACATATAAAAGTAGAAGTACTCACATTGTTTTCTCTATCCAGACCTCTCCCAGTACAACAGTGTGGGTTCATTGATCATGATATTCCATATTTTTGATGATGAGAAATTACATTATTATTACCTATTCTTCACTCTTTTTTCTATCCATTCCCTTTGTCATAACACTTTGCTGTTTCTCCCACTCTCCTCCACTCCTTGGATATGGGCTAAGTTATGTGACTTTCTTTGGATCATATGATACTGTGATGAGGCATAAGCAAAATGGATGTTCACATGAGATATGTTTGTGTTTTAAGATTTATTTGTTGAGATTCTGTCATGAGAAGGCCATCAATCATCTAGTCTGAAGTCCTGATCCCAGGAGGATGAGAGACACATGGAGTAGATCCAGATGAAACTTGCAGCTTAAAACTGACATTGAACTTTATTAAACTTCATCGATGTTCCTAGGAAGCAACTACAGTTAAAGAAAATCCCCAATTATTTGTGTTTCAGGAAGTGACTTGCTGCAAAAAAACACTCTTCCCAGTATGATTTAGGTAAGACTCATGGACACTCTCACTTGTTTACCTATGACAAGGCCAGACACAAGCCTCTTAAATGTCCATTCCTTCCATTATAAATGATTAACTGAATATAATGTACCCACTGACCAATCTGGACAAAATGCCCAGCTTGACCAAACTTTACTTAACTAACCTTTTCTCCTTTCTCCAGCTTCTTAAATTTTGATCTACTCTCAGCCTGAGCCAGGATACAACCTCTGTTTTATAGCCCCTCATGAGTAAAAGCTGACCTCTAAGAGACATTCTCTGATAAACTGAGGATGCCATCCACTCCTCCATGCCTTGTTCTTTCTAACCTTGTTTAATCTTCCCTAAAAGTAAATGTATCTCCTTGACTAAGCAAAGAAGAATGTATCTCCTTGACTAAGCCCAGATTTGTTTTTATTTACCAGTTTTCTGTGGGGCTGTGAGTTAGATGGCATATCAATCAGCCCTCAGACCCTGACATCTTCACTTAAGTAGAAATACTAGCTTCTTGGCCCTCTGTGTCCTTCCCTAGGTGGGGAAATCAAGATCTATGGTAAGTCATAACTCATAAACCAGTGCTCTAGACCTTGTCTGCTATAGCATTATCAGGAGTTGTTTGCATTCTTTAAGAGACTTTTTTTTTGTCCCTTCTATACTGCTCTTCTGTTTTTTATAAGCTCCTTAAGCCACATGGATTATGGGGATAGCCTCACTGACTCCTCAGATCTTCTGTTTGTACAGGAGTATTTCCTTATCTTCCCAACCTGGGGCTAGGGACAGTGTGAGGGAGTTTATTCAGCAGGGCTCTATCCTGGCTCCATTAAAGTCCTGTCACTGATCCCATGGGTAACGCCCTTAATTTACACAGATCCAAAACATAAAAAACGATACCCACCTTCCTTATTTGTCTGACTAGTTTTTCTCAGCCTTCAGTTTTTTGGCTTAATCAGCCCTTCAGTGGAAATTTCCCTGGTACATTAAGTAACTTAGACAGCAGGACATTCTTAATTCTGACACTGTTTTACAATATAGCAATTTGAAGTTAAATTTGTAAAAATTAGTTCTTAATCTACTTTTGTTCTTTCTCAACCACCAAATGAAAACTCCCTGAGGGTAGAAACAATATAAAATTTGTTTATCCATGGCCAATCATAACAGCTGACCATTTACTGCATAAAAGTGTAAAAATAAATACTTTCTGTAAAGGATAATACAATTTTTATTCAAATGGACATATTTTTATTTTAAAATCATAATTTAGGGGCGCCTGGGTGGCTCAGTGGGTTAAGCCGCTGCCTTCAGCTCAGGTCATGATCTCAGGGTCCTGGGATCGAGTCCCACATTGGGCTCTCTGCTCAGCAGGGTGCCTGCTTCCTCCTCTCTCTCTGCCTGCCTCTCTGCCTACTTGTGATCTCTCTCTGTCAAATAAATAAATAAAAACTTAAAATAAAATAAAATAAAATAAAATCATAATTTACATAAAAATAATGTCTTTTTCAGTAAAACACATGAAACTTAGCTATTTGAATGAAATACCTTAGCCAAGAAAAATTTGGAGGCAATTTAACATAAATGGAAGCAATGTACTTAGGAGAAAAATAGTTGTTTAATACCTATCTGTGCAAACTTTGACCAGGAAGTTAGAATAAGTAGCACATTAGCAATTCAGTCAAAACATTCAAGTTAGTTGTGCATGTAGATGTAGGCATAATTTATTCCCTGCCTGATCTCTTTTAATGATAGTTTTTGAAATCTATAAATCTTCTATCATTTCCACATAAGCATCAGAGAATCAATTATTGAAAAAAATCCAATTTTCCTAATATGAATCTTGAAGCAATACATTGGATTTGTTCTTCTCCACCCATTAGCAATTGAAAAGTTTAATGATGACTTCTCTCAATCTGATGAGGTTCTGATAGCATTATTAGTTTTGTTTTGAGAGTTGTATTTTTCTCTGATATTAACAGCACCATCTTTGAACTATTGAACTGAAATTGCAAAGAAATACTCTGACCTTGATAACAGACAATACATTTATTGGAAAATGTGCACACTCCTTTTAATTATTTTTTCACTGATGACAAGGAAGAAATGAAAATATATAATAGGTATACTTTAGCAATATATATCATTATGATTTAATATAGTATTTTATAACTGTCCCAGCTTGGGTATCCTTCCTAAATCTCTGATAGGAAGAGTAAAAACTGACCAAGTACCTTTCTCAGAAGGATATTGTAAGCATTAATTAGACAATGAATCTATGACTTTAGGTCCGTAAAAATCCAATTCCAAAAGTGTACTGGTTTATTTATTATTAGCAATCAATCAGTTAAATTGATTTTAGATGCTAGGCTCATAGAATATTAAAAATAAAATTATGTTTAGTTATAAAACAACTCTCTAATTTTCTTTTTTAAAAATACTTATTTATTTTAGAGAGAGAGAGAGAGTGTACACCAGTGGGAGGAGCAGAGGGAGAGAGAATCTCAAGCAGGCTTCATGCTGAGGACTGAGAACTTGTAATATACTCATCATAAAATATAATATTCATTTAGGCAATATTTTACAGATACAAAAACTGAGGTATGGAAAAGTTAAGTGGTTTGTGAGGTCACACAGCTAGCAAGCATCAGCACTGAGATTTCAACCCAAACAAGCTGGCTCTAGAATCTGTGCTCTTTGCCATTACTTTATAATGTTTCTCATGAATTCATGAACTTAAAAGTATTATTAAAAATATGATTGATGAATGGCTAAAGAAGTTGGGATATATATATTCATATATATGTATATATTCAATATTATATATTCAGTCATAAAAAAGAATGAAATCTTGCCATATGCAATGACATGGATGACGCTAAAAAGTATTAATGTTTGGTGATGGCTGCATAGTATTCCATTGTGTATATATACCACATCTTCTTGATCCATTCATCTGAAATAAGGGAGTCAAAGAAAGACAAATACCATAAGATTTCACTCATACATGGAATTTAAGAAATAAATGAGCAAAGGGGGGAAAAAGAGAAAGAAAAACCAAAAAACATACCTTTAACTGTAGACAACTAACTGATGGTTACGAGAGTGGAGGGTGATGGCGAGTTGGGTTAAATAAGTGATGGGGATTAGGAGTGCACTTGTAAGGATGAACATGACATGGTATTGTCATATGTACGGAATTATTGAATCATTATTATATAATCACTATATTGCATACCTGAAACTAATATAACACTGAGTTAACTAACTGGAATAAAGATAAAAATAAAAACTTAAAATTATGTCAAAATTTGATTAAAGTATCCTTTTGATAAAAGGAATAGGGATTTGCTTGAGTGGAAATATCATAGAATGTAGCTTATAAGGTCTACATAGTCATGTGTTATTAACACTTTTAATTCTCTGACAAAGACTTGTGGAATTGTGATGATCAGAAAGCAAGTGTATTGGTAATGAATCTAGTGACTTTCCTTTTACTTCAGACTCCATCACTTATTCTAAAGATTACATTAAAACTAACACATAATTATCCATGTCAGATTTCAACTAGAAAATCATCTGTATCATTTAAATCTCATAAAGTGAAGGATTCTAACATTTATCTCCTTTTCCAATAACATTAGATTATCTTAAATACTGCCATTATTTCAATGTCATTCTGTCAGAAATATAATGAAAACAGTGAACTTTAGAGAGCCAGTACAGGTACTCTTACTTCTTTCAATGTGCCCCAGATCTTAAACCTTACATTCACTCATCTTATTTCTAAGAATTTCAAAATCATCAATTTTAAGGTCCTTTGGAATGAAGCTTTGTCTTTCCATCTTCTTCTCCTCCATGTTTCTATTTATAATATCACTCAGGGCCACAGATACCATTTCCATCACTGTCCTTTTGTATTGACTCACATAGAATACCAATGAGCCCATGATAGCTTAAAATTAAAATTTAGGTAATAACTCACAATTTCACAGAAATTCTAAAAACTAGTTAAACAGAGATATTTTAAGATTAAAATTAAAATTGCAGACTCCTCAATCTTACTGTATATTCTGAAAAAAGACTTTTCATTTGTTCTTCATGATTTGACTAAACGAAATGGAGTATTACTGACAAGACAAGGTTAATATCTACTAGACAGCTGGACAACTGACAAAAAATTGCATACTGATGTAAATATTTATATAAATGCAACATAGAAATAAGAATTTTATAACAGAAAAATTATATATATTACTTCTGTGGAAATCTTGTATATTCTCACATGTTTATCTGAGGAAATTGGCTGTTAATTATGGGGTCTCTGATCTTTTGACTTGGCTATACTTTGGAAGTAAGGAATTGTGCCAAAAAACACACTTATGATCTTCATTTGAAAAACTAAGAGCTATCCTAATAACCACTTTTCTATGCAAAATACAACTTGTAGGTACAGATGAAAATAGCTTCACCAGAAATCTTGATAGAAAAAAATAATTATCCTGGAGTTTATACTGATGAGGCTCAAGGTATATATCTGCAAAGATCTATGTAGTTCCTGTTAATAAAGATATATTGCCATCTTTCTAATTCTCTACTCATATCTAAATAGTTATAATAAACATTAGTTAAATATTTCTTGAATAATAAGTCCAATGATTGTAATAATATATACCCGCACCCTGAGAGAACCCAAACTGCTGTTTACATCTTATGAGGTATCTATTTTACCTAACTCTGATCAATTCCTTCCAAACCTCTCCTCATTATAATAGTCACTCCTTCTAACCGCTAATGCAAAACAAAGCCTGGAATTGAAATGGTCAGGATTAGAACCACATAGTATTGTGCCATCACTATCTCATGCCGGAAAAAGGTTTAGATCATGATTGAAAGAGGGAACCAACTATGAATTTACTGGAGAGTTTTGTCATTCTAGAATCAATCATTAGACTCCTTGCGGTTTGGGGGCAGTTACACTGGCAGGATCCAATCACATGACTTGTTAGAACAGTCTTAAATTATGAAGAAAAGATTAGCATAACTTGGAAATTTAAAAACTGTTATTTTCCCATATATTTTCATTAACTTACATATGTCAAGAATCTCCATCACTTTCTAAGTATTTTCATTTTGATTTTTTTTGTCATTGTTGTTCCTTGAGCTAATCAGCTCTTGTCACAGCAAGCCAAAGTATTGAAAAAGACCCTAGTGATGAAAGGTTTGAATTTGAAACAATCTATGGTATTTGGGTAAGAGAACACATGGATTAGAAAACAACCGTAACTCAATAATTATAAATCTACAGCAGTGATGAGAGTTTATCAGTTCCACTCAGTAAGTTTTAAATATTGTTTCCCTGTACTATTTCTACATGAAAGAATTTGTAATATGCTCCCAAAGAGCTTGCTTGACTTATTGGAAAAAATAATATGTATTTTGAAAAATGAGCTCTGTGAGTATCGATGAAAAAGACTGAGCAAGCACAGAAGGAATGGTTACAGTCGGCTGCACAAATAATGCATTAGAAATCTGTTCCCATTCAAAAACACAAGTAAAATGTTTCTAATATCACCCCAGATGTTAATTCTTAAACTCTTATCAATTAGAAATGTCACCAACATTTTCTATTTTGAAGATAATTAAATTAATTATTTTGAATTTAAAAGAGACCAACCTTTAACTAATAGTATTTAAAAGTGAATTTTGGGATAAGAAAATTATTTCCCTGTAAATGTATGTTAAAGATAAATTCTCAGTTCATACACTCTGTTATAGAATTCAGGAGTTTAGAAATTTGGATTTAAATATAAAACTAAAAACCTGGGTTTACAAAATATCCCATAAATGAACCTTAGTGAACCATTCAAATTGGGTTAACAAGAAGTTAATATGAATTAATAAGACAATTTCATGATAGAATAATTGTGCAATTAAAACGTATAAAATATGTTTAACTTCAACAGCAATTTAGCCAAAGGCAAATTTAATATCCCTCTATATTTTTGGAAATTAATAGTTAAAGATAATTTTCAAATGGCCTAAGAGTTTGTAAACAGTCAATTTTAGGGACCAGTATACTTTGTTTTCCTAATATATCATAATTCTCATAACTTAGCATATTCATTTTCTTAATTAGTCTTTTCCTGCAATATGTAAGAACTGGTCTCAGTCCAATCATACCCTAGTATACAATAATAAAAATTTAACAAGAAAAGTCAAATTACAGTCAATGCATGTTTTATGGTATAAGTTTTTTTTAAGTACTATAAATCATCATTCATTATCCATTATTATTTCATTCTTCAATGAAATTTATCAATTTGGTATCTTTTTCTTTGATATTCTGAGTCCATTTCCTTTCTTATCTCAAATGGAAGTGATTCTGATTTTTTTAGCTTTTCAAAGTCTCTCAAAATTTCACTTCTTTATACTTCTCTGTCTTCTAAATAATAAAAAGTTCCAATTTCAATTTATGGAAAAAACATTCTTATTTTATTTAATAGTTTAATGATGTCTTTCTGAAAATTCATATCTTAGAAAATTTTAGTGCCAGTTTAGGAGGCTAAAGACAGAACTACAATAGCCTAATTATACAATTACAATTTTAGTGACACAGTGTAAATCTTTTTGCTTTGACAAGAGATTCTTGTTTGATTTCATTGGAGAGAATAGAGAAATGAAACTATGGGAATAAGTAAGATATGTGAAAATGCATACTTCAGAAATCCAGGCCCTAACTCTATGTTCCTTAGTTATGAATGCAATAGATTCACATGCATTTTTATGTTTGTATGGCTAACTAATGGGTGCCTGATTTTGTGCTAAGTATATTCATTAGTTATCTTACTCAATTCTCCCCAACAATTCTTGAAGGCAAGAGTCTTAATTATCAACATTTTCCAGAAGAAGAAATAAATTCAGATTAAAAAATCATTTATAAAATTTACAGGCATAATAGAAGAATTTAAACTCAAATCTACCTGGTAATCCAATCTGTGTTGGAATCTCATGTGCCCCTCTACAGAGTATAAGAGGAGTCTATTAGATGAACACCACCCTCCACACCACTCCAAGGTCTCAAACATGCCTCCAATGCTGATCAATATAATCTGACAGACTGCAAGATGGAAACTAATATATGAATCATGTATACGCTCTGGCTAAAAAAGAAATGGTGATAGAACATGATAACTATAAGAAAGTTGAGATCAAATTTAGCTCTAAGTATAAAAGGAAGAGGCATTTAACTTAATTCTACTTTATATAAGGTGACCTTATGTGTCTACACTTCCATCTTCAGCAGTGGTCCTCCTTCATTTGTGAGTGTCCATGAAACAAATAGCACTTTAAGTCTCTTTGTCTGATCCATCAGTCTTGGAGTAAAGCGTAATCAGCCATAAACCGATCAAGTACAACAACAGTGCAGGGAAGAAGTCACTAAGTAGCAATCTATTGAGTGGATGTTTGTGTGGGAGCAAACAATCACACACAACCCTTTAGATTTTACCTCATGATGCCAGAAAATTATATTTAACTATAAAACCATGGCATTTTTGTGTTTGTTCAAGCATTGAGGAGGCTGCCTCCCTCCTTGGTCAAAGTGACCCAGGATTTGTATATGGAAACCCAGGTTGGAGAAGGCTGCCTAGATCCACTGCCCAAGCAGAAGAAACTTGTAATTCACAAGATGGGATAAAAATTGGCCACTAAACACAATTTATCTTGGAGACTTTCTCAATTACATTACACTTTTATGAAAACTATCAAATCTATTCTACAATTCCCTGATACTTTTTCATTATCCTTGATTTTAACCTAAGCAGAAGTGTGTAAGTCTGTTGTGGTCACCCCTTCTGTGATATAAACTAAAATAAAATTCGAAAGAAAAAAAGTTGTTTTTGTAAAATTCTGTATTTTCAGTATTCAGTATGAAGAGTGGAGAGCACTATCTACTTTTTCTATTCCTATAGACTAGAGAATAGAAAATATGAGAAGAGAATTAGGGAATAGAAATAGGTAGTTTCATTTTTGCATTTCCAGGGTGTAGCAAATAGTTAACACAAACAGGTTATCTAAAATGATTACACAGATTAATGAATAAATAAGCAAACTGAATATATAGATTTTCATGGGCAGTTGATAAATTTCAGTTTTGATTCTAAAACATCATACAAATATAATTGCATAATGTCAGTATGAGTAGCATGTAACAACTTTATCAGATGATATGAAGGAGTGCATAACAACATGCACTCTGGGGCGCCTGGGTGGCTCAGTGGGTTAAGCCTCTGCCTTCAGCTCAGGTCATGATCTCAGGGTCCTGGGATCGAGTCCCACATCAGGCTCTCTGCTCTGTGGGGAGCCTGCTTCCTCCTCTCTCTCTCTTCTTGCCTCTCTGTCCACTTGTGATCTCTCTCTGTCAAATAAATAAAATCTTTAAAAAAAAAAAAAAAAGAACATGCACTCTCAGTACAAGACTGCTTAGGTTTGAATCTTGGTTTTGGTACCTTATTTATGCGATCTCAGCAAGTTTACTTAATGTCCTATATCTCAGTTTCCTCATCTGTTAAAGGGGAGTAAAACTTAATGGCTGATGAGACAGATGGGGATTCTTAGGCACCTGCCCGACACGGTGGGTGTGAGAACCATATCTTGGGATGAGGATATCCTGGTCTCTTGTCTCCTTACAAATTTCAGTTTCAAAATAAAAGTTCTTTGAATATTCCCATTTGTAGTTTTCTTTTCTGTGGCACCTCTTTTACAGAACAGTAACTTGCAGAAAATCTTGGTCCCCTTTATATAACCCATTTCTCTAGCCCACCTTGTAGGTGAGCATGGAATCAGGAAGCCAGAAACCACACTTTGAAACAAGATCCAGGCCCAACTTGCAACTGGTTTCCTCCTGCAAAGATCAGACCAGGCCAGTTAGGTCCACAATGGACCCCATCCTTAATCATTCACTTACTTTTCCCTATTATCATGCTAAAAATCAAGCCCAGGGGTGGAGACATAACATGGAAATAAAACATACATGTAATGAAAAAACCTATTCTGTCAACAGCATCTACTCTCCCAACTTCCCATATTTCCCTGTCCCTCCACTCTTAGACATAGCTCCATTCCTGCTTTAGCCCTTTCAAAAACATTTCCTGGTCATAATTTGGGAGCAGCCTGGCATCCCTTTTATTAAGGCTGTCTCCCTCAGTCCTGGGCATAACTTGCATTAAGTATCATGTACCATGATTGGCCTCATGTCTGTTTCTTTGCATGTGAGTCAAAGGACACTGAGGTTGGTAATACCAACCTAGGTTTGTTGAAAGGGCAAAAATAGTTATTATACATAACATGTTTAAAACTTATCTAAAATATGAGCACTAAAATGGTGACTTTAATGGAATTTTTTACTATGTTTTCTATCTGAGGGGTTGAAGGGGGTTTCAATGTTTAGAACTGGGTTCAGGGGCACCTGGGTGGCACAGTGGGTTAAGCCTTTGCCTTCAGCTCAGGGCATGGACTCAGGGTCCTGGGATTGGGTCCTGCATTGAGCTCTCTGCTCACCAGGGAGCCTCCTTCCCCCTCTCTCTCTGCCTGCCTCTCTGCCTACTTGTGGTCTCTCTCTCTGTCAAATAAATAAATAAAATCTTCCAAAAAAAAACTGTCAATATTTTATTTTAAGAAAAATGTCCTTAAACCAGTTGAAATGTTTTGTCCTGTATTATCTCTTTTACACTCACATACTTCCAACAGCAAGTAACAAGCTCAGCCTCTACTGTTCTCTCACCCAGCATGGTTCTGTTGATGATTTCTTGGTTTAAGGCCCAATTCTTTTTTTTTTTTTAAGATTTTATTTATTTATTTGACAGAGAGAAATCACAAGCAGATGGAGAGGCAGGCAGAGAGAGAGAGAGAGAGGGAAGCAAGCAGGCTCCCTGCTGAGCAGAGAGTTAAGGCCCAATTCTAATGTGATTAGAAAATATCACTGGGGGCACCTGGGTGGCTCAGTGGGTTAAGGCCTCTGCCTTCAGCTCAGGTCATGATTCCAAGGGTCCTGGGATCAAGTCCCACGTCAGGCTCTCTGCTCAGCGGTGAGCCTGCTACCTTCCTCCTCTCTCTCTCTCTGCCTGCCTCTCTGCCTACTTGTGATCTCTGTCAAATAAATAAATTTTTAAAAAAATCTTAAAAAAAAAAAGAAAATATCACTGGGACTTACTGAGAAAGATAATACTAAATTAATGTTTGAACTTGAAGGTCGTACAAGTCTATCAAGGAGCCTCACAATTAAGTCATATCAAATACCACAGAATATTAAATAAGAAAAATAATATCATGCAAATTGAGGTTTATACAGAGCCCATATGTAGCAGCTGAATGCAGTGTGTACTTGAATCTATCACTAAAACAAGCATTATCCAAAACCTGGAATTTTCTCTTTTGTCATATTCTTAAGGTTCTCCCAGTATCAGCTGCCTGCTTGTCAACTGACTCCAGGAATACCATCAGGGCTTGATTTCCTAACAACACTATCCACCTTCATATATATTAATAATTACTCTCTGGTATTATGGTCTTATGGCTTTGCCTTTTTATCTCATCTGCTGGCCTTCTTTTGACCATTTCATTCTGAAAGTATGAAAAACTTAGTAAACAACATATTACATATGAAGTGGACCAGTTGTGCATTTCTGATTAATTCTAAATCAAAGAAACCAATTTTTTTTTCTGCAAAAAAATCAAGATCCATGGTAAATCTTACACAAATGATTATTCAAAAACACCAGAAATTGTTATATCAAAATCAAGTTGTTTAAGTCATCCCAAAATGCAAAGTAAGTAAATATTACATGTTTTTATCACATAGTCCTTCTAATTTACATATTATCATACTAGTTTACTGCACCAGGTGAAGTAGAATAGAAATTGTCCCAGCTTCCAAGGAGCCTACAATCACAGAGATAATAGTAATTATCATGAACAGAAAATAAGAACCTATAGAATAAAAGTGATTACTTGTAAGTACTGTAAGTCAACTTCTAGTTATGTAGCTTATAGGTATATTATACTATGACTGAAGTTAAATGTTATGTAACTTTATTGGAGAGATATGGGTGCAGTATAGACTTGAGAAGCAGAAACCATTGATAAATCCTCCTCTGATCTTTCTAGGCAATCTTCATGGCAGGTGAGATAAGGTGGTTAGTTAGATTAAGGCAGCCCGGCATTTCAAACCTGGATTATTATTCCAGAAATTTAGATTTCCATATGAAGTAAAAAGATGAAAAGAGATTTATGCTTGTACAATGAAATGAAAAATAATAGATAAGATGGGCATCCTTAGGAGGGTTTTCTTTCAGTAAAAAATTCACCAACTATTTGAACTCATTAATTAATCATTTGGAAATTGATATAATTATAGTTAGCCCTTGAATGTAAAGGGAAAGTCACTCTTTCAGGCCTATTTGGAATAATAGGAGATTAGTCTAAGAGCAATTTACCATAGCATCAAGAACCATAAGATCCCTGGGAATAAACCTAACCAAAGAGGTAAAGGATCTGTACTTGAGGATCTACAGAACACTCATGAAAGAATGGATGGAAGCCCATTCCATGCTGATGGATGAGAAGAATAAACACTGTTAAAATGTCAATACTATCTAGAGCAATCTATATTTTCCACGCCATCCTGATCAAAATTTTACTGGCATTTTCCAAAGAGCTGGGAACAAACAATCCTGAAATTTGTATGGAACCAGAAGAGACCCCGAATTATTAAGGAAATGTTGAAAAACAAAACTGGGGGCATCATGTTTCCTGATTTCAAGCTTTACTACAAAGCTGAGATCACCAAGAAAGCATGGTATTAGCACAAAAAAAGACACATAGACCAGTGGAACAGAGTAGAGAGCCCAGATAGTAGAACGGAGTTGAGAGCCCTCAACTCTATGGTCAAATAATCTTCAACAAGGCAACAAGGAAAAAAAAATATGCAGTGGAAAAAAGACAGTCTCTTCAATAAATGGTGCTGGGAAAATTGGACAGCTAAGTGTAGAAGAATGAAACTAGACCATTCTCTTACACCGTACACAAAGATAAACTCAAAATGGATTAAAGACCTCAACATGAGCCAGGAATCTATCAAAATCCTAGAGGAGAACATAGGCAGTAACATCTTTGACATCAGCCACAGCAACTTCTTTCAAAATATGTCTCCATCTTCGACCTCAGCCACAGCAACATCTTCCTAGGAACATCGCCAAAGGCAAGGGAAGCAAGGACAAAAATGAACTATTGGGATTTTATCAAGATCAAAAGCTTTTGTACAGCAAAGGAAACAGTTAACAAAACCAAAAGACAACTGACAGAACGAGAGAAGATATTTGCAAATGACATATCAGATAAAGGACTAGTGTCCAAAATCTATAAAGGACTTAGCAAACTCAACACCCAAAGAACAAATAATCCAATCAAGAAATGGGAAAGGACATGAACAGACATTTCTGCCAGGAAAACATCCAGATGGCCAACTGACACATGAAAAAGTGCTCCATAGCACTCGGCATCAGGGAAATACAAATCAAAACCACAATGAGATATCACCTCACACCAGTCAGAATGGCTAAAATTAACAAGTCAGGAAATGACAGATGCTGGCGAGGATGCGGAGAAAGGGGAACCCTCCTACACTGTTGGTGGGAATGCAAGCTGGTGCAACCACTCTGGAAAACAGCATGGAGGTTCCTCAAAATGTTGAAAATAGAACTGCCCTATGACCCAGCAATTGTACTACTGGGTATTTACCCTAAAGATACAAACGTAGTGATCCAAAGGGGCAGGTGCACCCGAATGTTCATAGCAGCAATGTCCACAATAGCCAAACTATGGAAAGAACCTAGATGTCCATCAACAGATAAATGGATCAAGAAGATGTGGTATATATACACAATGGAATACTATGCAGCCATCAAAAGAAATGAAATCTTGCCATTTGCGACAATGTGGATGGAACTAGAGCGTATCACGCTTAGCGAAATAAGTCAAGCGGAGAAAGACAATTATCATATGATCTCCCTGATATGAGGAAGTGGTGATGCAACATGAGGGTTAAGGGGGTAGGAGAAGAATCAACGAAACAAGATGGGATTGGGAGGGAGACAAACCATAAGTGACTCTTAATCTCACAAAACAAATTGAGGGTTGCTGGGGGGAGATGGTTTGGGAGAAAGGGGGTGGGGTTTTTTATGGACATTGGGGAGGGTATGTGCTATGGTGAGTGCTGTGAAGTGTGTAAACCTGGTAATTCACAGACCTGTATCCCTGGGGATAAAAATATATTATATGTTTATAAAAAATTAAAAATTAAAAATTTTAAAAAAGAACTTATAAGTAGATTTATTAGTCTTACAAGCTCTTTATTAGAATATATGTATCCTGTTAATGATCAGTTACAGTATGTTAAAAATAAATGTATCTGGAAAAAAGAAGAGTAAAAAACAGAAAATGATCTCATGAAATTTTTAGTGGTAGGAAGCAGAAAAGAAAACTATGAGATTGAAACCACTGAGATGTACTTGACCTACCATTGCTGCCTTTGAAGGGGGCCATGAGCCACACGGCCTCTGGAAACAGAACAACTTCTGGCCTACAGTCCAGAAGAAAACAGGGACTTTGGTCCTACAACCACAATGGAATTGAATTCTGCCAATAATCTAAATAAGCCTAGAAATAGATTTTTCCCCAGAGCCACAGAAATGAAAGTAGCTCTGCCAACACGTTGTTTTGACCTTGTGAAACTCAAGAGAACCCACGGAGTGTGCCTGGATTTCTGACCCAAAAAAGTGTGAGAGAAGAAATGGGTGTTATCTTAGGTTGTGAAATTTGTATGCCAGCAATAGAAAATAAAGCAATACCTGTTTATAAAAAAAAATGATTTGTCTCCAAAGACAAAGGAAACAAAAGCAAAAATGAACTCTTGGGACTTCATCAAGATCAAAAGTTTCTTTCTGCACAGCAAAGGAAACAGTCAACAAAATCAAGAGGCAACCCATGGAATGGGAGAAGATACTCACAAATAACACTACAGACAAAGGGTTGATATCCAAGATCTATAAAGAACTCCTCAAACTCAACACACACAAAACAGATTATCACATCAAAAAATGTTCATGTCAGAAGACATGAACAGACACTTCTCCAATGAAGACATACAAATGGCTAACAGACACATGAAAAAATGTTCATCATCATTAGCAATCAGGGAGATTCAAATCAAAACCACATTGAGACACCACCTTACACCAGTTAGAATGGCCAATCAACAAGACAGGAAACAGCAAGTGTTGGAGAGGATGTGGAGAAAGGGGAACCCTCTTACACTGTTAGTGGGAATGCAAGTTGGTGCAGCCAATTTGGAAAAAAGCATGGAGATTACTTAAGAAATTAAAAATAGAGGGGGCACCTGGGTGGCTCAGTGGTTTGGGCTGCTGCCTTCGGCTTGGGTCATGATCTCAGGGTCCTGGGATCGAGCCCCGCATCGGGCTCTCTGCTCCGCAGGAAGCCTGCTTCCCTCTCTCTCTCTCTCTCTGCCTGCCTCTCTGCGTACTTGTGATCTCTGTCTGTCAAATAAATAAATAAAATCTTTTAAAAAAATAAAAATAAAAATAGAGTTACCCTATGACTTTGCAGTTGCACTACTGGGTATTTACCCCAAAGATACAGATGCAGTGAAAAGAAGGGCCATCTGCACCCCATTGTTCATAGCAATGGCCACAGTCGCCAAAATGTGGAAAGAACCAAGACACTCTTCAACGGGCAAATGGATAAAGAAGATATGGTTCTTATATACAATGGAGTATTATGCCTCTATCAGAAAGGATGAATACCCAACTTTTGTATCAATATGGATGGGACTGGAAGAGATTATGTTGAGTGAAATAAGTCAAGAATAGTGAGTTAATCATCATATGGTTCCACTTACTTGTGGAGCATAAGGAATAACATGGAGGATATTGGGAGATAGAGAGCATAAGTGAGTTGGGGGAAATTGAAGGGGGAGACAAACCATGAGAGACTGTGGACTCTGGAAAACAAACTGAGGGTTTTGGAGGGGAGAAGCGTGGTGGGTTGGGTGAGCCTGCTGGTGTGTATTATGGAGGGCACATATTTCATGGAGCACTGGGTGTGGTGCATAAGTGGTGAAGTCTGGAACATTGAAAAGAAATAATAAAGTAAAATAAAAATAAAATAAAATAAAATAAAGGTTATTTAATAACACAATTTATAGAATCTAGCTAAGACATTACAGAAGAATGGATTTTCTAAATATACTTTTAAAATAACCCTCTGTTTTTACCTCTGCAAAGCAAATTTTGACCATTTCTTGCTTCTAACATCCATTTTTATAAATTTTAAATTATATATGTATCAAGTAATTGATTAGATTTAAGATCTTGGGGATGAGTTTTCAGTCTACTCAATATGCAGTCTTTTCCTAATGAGTTATTTGGCTATCTCTGAATCTCTCCCTATTAAAAAAATATATATACAGCTGATGAGAGGCTTTTAAAATTTGTTTTTGTAGTTAATGTTAAAGAACTGATATCTATAATTTTTATTTTAGTATCTGTATATGAGTCTGTAATATTAATAAAAATAATATTCTACATGAAATAACCATTCTAATATTTTCAAAGTTTGCTTGGTTCAAGCAACAGACCTATGAGGTATCTGGAGCACTTCAGATAAACTTAATGTGACTAAAACAGAAAAGAATATTCATTATTGCCATTATCCATGCCTCTATTTCTAGAGTGCAAATAGAGGGCAGGTTGTTTATTTCATTTACATGACCCAGTGTGGCTTAGTGAAAATAACAGTCAAAATGCATCTTACTTTAGTGGGCACTGAAATGACCAAAATCAATAGGAAACTATAAAAGCATTCATCAATCTTACATTCTCCTGATAAAAGCTACAACATTTAAGAATCAGAAGAAGAAAGGTATGGAACTTCCTTCTTCTGAGAATATGCCTCTTTAAGTAAGAATTTTTTACTCTAGACTTTGGGACATAAAGGAAACATTGCTTTTTGGTTTTTTTTGTTTTTTGTTTTTTTTTTTTCATTTTTAGGATTTTCCCCTTGTTTAGGAATCAGTGTCATCTAGGAGGTATTTATCTCCTAGGATACTGTATTTTTTTTTTTATGGTTAAACCCTGGTAGGTAACTGTTACAGAAAAATTTTAAAGGAGATAAATACATATATTTATATTCACATATATACATATATATACAAGGAGATATATATATTTCAAACATCAACACATTTGCTGATAATGTAGGCATTTCATATTTAATATGTCATGATTTTATTGATTTAAGATGCAACTCTTTGGCAATTGTTAATAAAACATTCAGTGTTTACATAACATCACCTAATGGTTGTATATAGCACATAATTTTTTTTAAAGATTTTATTTATTTATAACAGAGAGAGAGATCACAAGTAGGCAGAGAGGCAGGCACAGGGTGTGGGGAAGCAGGCTCCCTGCTGAGCAGAGAGGCCATGTGGGGCTGGATCCCAGGACCCTGAGACCATGACCTGAGCCAAAGGCAGAGATTAACCCATTGAGCCACCGAGGCGCCCCCACATAATGGTTTTTAAGGTATTTTTAACATGCATTATTTCACACATATATGTGCAGTAATACATTATTTCCCTAATCTAATCAGAGGAGAAAACTGAACTTAATCTTGATAGGTTCACATGTGTAGTAAAGCTTGCCTTGGGTAAGATATAGTCCAAGCCACCCTTGGTCTCCCTATTCCCTTAAACTTTTATTTTATCCATTTCCCATATTCTCCTCTTCATTCCTGAATACTAATACAATGTATGCTAGTGAGAATTTGTTTCATATAAGCTTGTTTTTATAATTCTAGAAAAAAAAATAGAATTGCTACCAATTACAAATATTCAAAAAAATTCTGTTTAAGATTTCTTTAGGTAATCGACATTAAAGTTGACAATTAGACTACTATGTTTTGAATCAAGGCTTTCCAAATTACTCTAGGCAGAAAATAATACTGCATAATAATGAAGTATTATCCTATATTACTTCATATATGGATCTCATTTTAAGATAGATAAATGGTTTTGGTATCACACTGGATACTGGCAACATTACTAAGCTATTACCTGTTTGTTTTGATGAAATATGGCTTACAGGAGCTTAGTAGCTAGTATAAAAGATCAGGCATTATTGTCATTATATATTAGACAAGGTAGAAAATTAATTTATCCATTTTACAGAGGCCTGAAGCCTCAAACTAACCACAATTACACTAGTTCATTTTACCAAGCTTAGCCCCATCTGCTTCTAATTAATTTCTGGTTGCTCTCCCCAGTCACCAATAATTGAGTGTGCTGGGCCCAACAACAGCATGTAAAAAGAATTCTAAGTAGCATAAAGCTAAGAAGGAAAGTATTCCATGGATCTTTGTCTATGAAATATCTAAAATTTTAATATAAGAATATATTTAATTATAAATTTTGAGCATAAATTCAAGGTAAGTTTACATTAAATAATCTGTTGATATAATTAATCACAATCAGGTCAAATATTGTGTCTGTTTCTATAGATCAGAGGTCTATGTATTTATTTTATTCAATAATTTTATCACACATATATACTAGTTATACTAGCTCTATGAAATGAACTGTTGCTGTTATTTTTCTAGACTTATTCTGGAAAAAAATAAAAACATAGATATCACACATACATATATAGATGTATATATATTTTCCTCCCAAAATTATTATCAGTGCATTCAAATTTTGAACTTTTCCTTTGCCCTTATTAGCAAACTTGGTCCAGATAATTGATCGGTAAGAATTGTCTA
The DNA here is from genome assembly GCF_011764305.1 of Mustela putorius furo. NCBI lineage: Eukaryota > Metazoa > Chordata > Mammalia > Carnivora > Mustelidae > Mustela > Mustela putorius. The sequence goes on from NW_025421987.1 coordinate 29,717,013, forward strand.
AAGCAAATATTGAGATTATTTACTGATTTATTGGCTAATCTTCTGAGGCAAGAATTCTCTATAAAGAGAAAACTTATAGTGACATAAATGGTCCTGATTGCCAGTCCTAATGATTGAGTAATGTCCATTCAAATGATCTCAATTCTTAGGTCACAAACAAATTCTCCAGGGTCTGGGCAGATAAAACAAATTAGTTAACGAGACAAGACCCTTATAGAGCAGAAAGAGTTCTGAGAACCTGGGATTTATGTCCATAACTAAAGGTAATAAAACAACAGCAAAAACAAAATACTATGTAAGCTGAACAAAATTTATCTGCTATCTAAATATGCCTTCAAGGTACCTAACTCACAGTATACTCATTTATAGTACACTACCCCATTTACAGTATACTAAATTCTCCTCTTCACCTTCCAGCCATCCTCTTCACACTATAATCTGTTACCTGTTTCTCACGAACATTTTTTTTTTTCTTGCTAAACCATAAAATTTTCCCATTGGTTAGCCCACTGACCATTCTTGGAACTTCAGTCTCATTTGATTTATCATCTGTATTTGGTATAGTAGTTTTATTTTTTAAATACTGGGTTCAGGGCGCCTGGGTGGCTCAGTGGGTTAAGCCGCTGCCTTCGGCTCAGGTCATGATCTCGGGGTCTGGGATGGAGTCCCGCATCAGGCTCTCTGCTCAGCAGGGAGCCTGCTTCCTCCTCTCTCTCTGCCTGCCTCTCTCTCTGCCTACTTGTGATCTCTCTCTGTCAAATAAATAAATAAAATCTTTAAAAATAAATAAATAAATAAATACTGCGTTCAAAATAATAATTTAAAAATAAAATACCACGTTTCTTACCTATTTAATTAAGCATTAAGTGACTCTTACTATTAAATGTTTTGTAGTTACCTCTTACTTATCTTCTAATAACTTCTTACCCTTACATATACAATTTACCTATTTTTCTATATAAAGTTACCGTGCGTGAAAACAATAGCCACTACTGTTCTTTTTTTCATTACATATTTCCTGAATGACTTTCAAGTTTAAACTGATTGTTTTCAAACTTGGATCTTATTTTATTTTATTTATTTTATATTTTTTTAGAGAAAGGTTGCAAGCAGAGCAGGGAAGGGAGAGGAATAGAGAGAATGTTAAGCAGCCTCCACATCCAGCATGGAGCTGATGCAGGATTCACATGACCCTGAGTTCAGGGCCTGAGCTGAAATCAATGTCAGAGGCTTAACCAACTGAGCCATCCAGGCACCCCATAAATCTTGGGTCTTATAAGAAACAAATGTTGAGCTTTCCAAAAATGCCTAAACTAACTCCACAGAAACTCTGATTTCCTTTACCTAATAACACTTCTTGTTATCATTATTTTTTCCTGTGATTTTTTAAAATAATTTGTAGGTGATTACATCTAATACTGAGAGCTACTCTAAGCTTTGGGGTTAAAGAGGCAAAAGTGATTTCACTTCTTTATTGGGGAATTTACTTAATCTCTTATTTCTCTCTTTCCTCTTACACGCATAATGAATTGCCTCCATATAATTTACTTAATGGATCTTTGGTGGAATGCAATCCAACAGTTCATTTTGCTTTTCATTTCAACTCATATGTCTCGATAGTTGAGTCAAACATCTATTATGATGATAGTCTTGCAAAAAAAGGTTCCCATTGATAGAACTATCTCTATGTCCTGGCAGATGTGCCATATGTCATTGATTTGTTGATCTTGTTATAATATAAATTCTACTATGAATAAGCAGGTGGTAACATTTAGTAAAACAATGGCTTTGGTTTTGCAAACTTCATTCATTTTTTTTTCTTTCAATATTTAAGAAATGAGTAGTTTTTGTCAAATGCAGAACCATGTTCTGGGAAAACAACAAATTAAATGTTTCTCATTCCCCTATTGAGAGTATTTTCATTAATACATGTATATTTATTTCCATTTGACTTTTACCAAAAAGAATAAAGAAGAATAAACACTCAGGTATTTATCACTCTGCTTCAACAACTGTCAACATTTTACCATGTTTGTTTCATTTATCCTTCTAGCACCTCGTTATTGTTGTCAGAATACTTTAAAGTGAATTCAAGGCATTTTAACATCTCATCCATAAATATTATATTATGCATCTCAAAACTCCATTTCATTACACAAATAAAATGCTATAATTTAATCTAAGAAATGGAAATAATCACATAGTATCACCTCCTATCCAGCCAGTATGTAAATTTTCTGAACAACAAATACATGAATTTTTATGAATTTTTATTATTTTTTGAAAGAGGATACAAAAAAGGAAATGAGGTTCACTTGCCAAAATAATAATATATTTTACATCATAAGTTTATTTTAGATATTGTTTAATCCAGAAAGACCTCCTTCATTTTCTATTTTTATTTTTACTGACTTGGAGTGGACTAAGCTGTATTTAAGAGTATGGCCACACTCAGATGAAGTGTGTGTGTGTGTGTGTGTGTGTGTGTGTGTGTGTATTTTAATTTCCTGTTCAACTGGAATGAATTATTTGTTTATCAAGTACTTGTTTTTTGCTCTAAGAAATTAACTGATTTGTATGATGGCCTGAGTGTTGCCAGGACTATCACGTGGATATGTAAAAGAAATGCATATTTTTATAGACAGAAAAAAAGATCACATAAGACCACACCAATAATTCTAACTCAACTGTAAGATTATAGAAATTTAGCACAATTTATTTTCTATTTTCTTTTTAGTTGAGAAGGTTTCTATGAAAATGATTATAATTACTATTTGATGTATTTTACAATGTGCTATTTCAAAAGAACAATATTATAATAAGAATATTATTAATAAGAATAACATTATATAATAAGAATACTGTTAAACAAAAATCTACATTCCTTGTAAGTTTTTTTTTTTGCTTTGTTTTGTTTTAGTTTTTGGCCCTTAGATACAATTGTAGAAAAAAACTAAGAATTTTAATTGGCAAAAGAACTGTCTTGAAGATTGTTCTTGTAATGGTATGCTGAAGCTTCTTGTGTGCATACAAATATAAATTATTTGTGTCCATTGCAATGCACGTAGTTATTGCTTGATAAATAAATTGGTTTTTACAAATTGATTTAAATGTTTCTTTACTGAATATAAATTTGTAGTTCTTGGTTTCTCCTTTGAATTAGTTATAACATCTTTCAGCTTTCTCATTTAATTAATAATTTCATAAAATTATGTATATGACAGTCATGATTTTAACTTTTTTGAAAATTTTTCCTTAAATGACTGAGAATGTATAGTCAAACGCTATATTTTTTTCTTTTTGTGTTTATGTCTCTGACTTGATGAAAAGTCATGTCATTCGTTTTAATGATTTTGCAATTTGAGGAATTGCCTTTTTTAACATTTGGGTTATATAAGTGTTTATATAATTTCAATAATACAAGAATAAAATACAGGTCCAGATTTTATATCAACAACTTAAGACTGAAGTAAAAGAAACAAAGCCCAACCTTCAGGAGATTTGAAACCCAGAATCATATAATCCTAATCACCTATTTGTTTACTATTATCTGGAGTTTCTGATATGCCACAGTGATGTCCAAAAATAAATTCATCCAAAGTTTTAAAATATTGCTATAGTTTTTTTCACATATAATGCCCCAAATTCAATAGAACCATTACAGACACAGAATGATCTAGACAATGCAAAACAAAACAAAACAAAACAAACAGGAATAAATAAAAAAATAGAAGTAGTCTTAAAAATGATCCATATATTAATTCTGCAACTTAATCTTGCAACTTAATGAATTAATTTATTAATTCTAATAGGTTTGGGGGGGTCTGTAGGATTTTCTATGTATAATATGTCATCTGAAAATAATGACAATTTAATTTCTTCCTTACCAATATGGATGCCTCTTATTTCTTTTTGTTGTCTGATTGCAATAGCTAGGACTTTCAGTACTATGCTGAATAAAAGTGGCAAGAATGGGGATCCTTGTCTTTTTGTTGATCTTAGAGGAAAAATTCTAGGTTCTTCACCATTAAGTATAATGTTAGGTGTGGATTTTTCATATATAGCCTTTATTATGTTGAGGTATATTCCTTCTAAACTCACTTCAAGAGCAGTTTTTATTGTGAATGCGAGCGGAATTTTGTCAAATGCTTTGTCTACATCTACTGAGATGATCATATGATTTTTATCCTTCATTTTGTTGACGTGATGTATCACATTGATTACTTTTTTATATACTAGAAATGAAGGGGAAATTAAGAAAAGAATCTCATTTACAATTGCACTAAAACAAAACAAAACAAACAAACAAACAAACAAAAACCTAGGGAAAAACTTAACCAAGGAGGTCAAAGATCTGCATTCTGAAAAGAAACCCACATTTACATGGTTAATTAACCTATGACAAATAAAGCAAGAATACACAATGGAGGAAAGACAGTCTCTTCAATGAATGGTGTGGGGAAAACTGGACAGTTACAAGCAAAAGAATGAAACTGGACCATTTTTCAACACTACTCAAGAAAGTAAACTCATAAAGGGATTAGGCTAAATGTGAGACCTGAAAGCATAAAAGTATGAGAAGAGAGCACAAGCAGTGTTTTTTTTTGTTTGTTTGTTTTGCTTGTTTGTTTTTGACACAAGACACAGCAACATTTTTCTAGATATCTCCTGAGGCAAGGGATGCAAAAGCAAAAATAAGCTAGGGACTCATCAAAATAGAAAGATTGTGCACAGCAAAGGGAACCATGAACAAAACAACAAAGCAACCAACTGAATGGAAGAGGATATTTACAAATGATGTATCTGATAAGGTGTTAATATCCAAAATATATAAAGATATTCTGCAATGTAATGCTAAAAAAATCCAATTTAAAAATGAACAGAGGATCTGAATAGATATCTTTTCTAAAAAGACATACAGATGGCCAACAAATACAGGAAAAGATGCTCAACACCACTCATCATCAGGGAAATTAAGTCAAAACCACAGTGAGATACTGTTTTATACTTGCCAAAATGGTTTAAATAATTTAAAAAAAAGATAAGAAATGTCTTTGGTAAGGATGTGGAGAAAAAGTGTTGGAAGTGTAGAAAGTTTGTAGGTAGTAAGCTGCTAAGTGGAGAAAAAGAACCGTCATGCACTATTGGTAGGAATATAAATTGGTAGAGCCACTGTGAAAATAGTATGGAGATTCTTAAAAAAAAAAAAAAAAAATAGAACTACTATATGATCCAATGATCCCACTACTGAGTATTTACCCAAAGAAAAGAAAAACATTGGGACAAGATGGCAGGGAAGTAGGAGGAGGCGCCTTTTCAGCCTGTACCCCAAAGTGAGCTGATTACCTACCAAAGAACTCCGATCACCCATGAAATCAGCCTGAGATCAGAATTATACACCGTCTGGATCTCTACAGGGGGAGAAGATGCCAGTGGGCAGGTAAAGTGGAGTGGGAACAGGGGACTGATATTGGAAGATAAACAAAAGGGGGAGGGAGCCACCAGAGGCGACCATTTGGAAAGTAATACCCCAATACGGGCAAGAGTGCCCTGCGTCTGGGGACTAGCATTAACTTGGAGACTGGTTGAAAGCACTCCAAAAGAGCAAAGGATCTCGGTGGGGGGGGGGCGGTGGTAATTGTGGGAATCAGGACTGCGAGGGACAGGGGCTTAAGTCCCCGGTCCCAGGACAGCCTTCCCTGGCACTGAGGCAGAGAGAGTGCAGCGGAGAAAACAGCTCTTGGTCCCTAAGCCGCCACTGCCCCCGAGAACGCCTGGGGTCCGTTTCCTGTGAGGGGATGGGAGCCCCGCCCAGGCGGCAGAATGCGCAAGTCCTGCTTTAGAGCCTGAGATACTTCCCTGAGAGAAGTATAAAGGCCCAGCCGGTGCCCTTTGATATGCGCCATTGTTTCAGAGCCTGCACCAAACTCTCCCCTCAGAGAGGTGCATGAAGGCCCAGCCCGGTGCTCTCGGACCTGTACCCCATTCTCAGAGCCTGAGACCCGCGCGTGAACCTCAGCCTCCCCTGAAATTGGTGCGCGCAAGCCAGGCGTCCTTAGACCCAGAAAGACCAGGCACTCCCAGCGGGAAAATCTCAGTGTGCGATTGCTGCTTGGAACCTCTCTGGCGGTCTGGAGCTGTCCAGACAGCTGCCACTGCCTTGGCTTTGGATACAAGCAAAAGATCCTGCGTCCCCAGGGACCGCAACTTGGAACCTGCTTTTCCAGTGGCCAAGGGGGAACGTATTTACGCTCTGCAGCCAGACTGAGGCTTCTCTCTGAGAGGGAGATCAGGGTGCAGTTTGTTTTCCTCTAAAACTACAAAAGCCATCGAAAGCTGTCAAAGTGAGGGGAATAAAAAAAGTAAACAAACATAAAAACCACCAGAGAACAAAAGCCTGAAAAAAAAAAAAAAACAGTTTCCTCAGAGCACACCCCCTTGAGGGGGGGCTGGAGGACTTAACTCAGGGAACATCATTGACTGAAAACCCACGTGGCAGGTCCCTCGCCCAGAAAACAAACCAAGAAAGAAAAAAAAAAAAAAAAGGAAAAATAAAAAAGGAGAAAAAAAAAAGGACTGCAAGAGAACAACCACTACTTCATAGGAAAACTTTTATTTTTCATTCATTCCCACTATTCTGTTATATATATATATATATATATATATATATATATATGTAATTTTTTTAACCTATTTACCATCACAGTGAGCTGTCTAGTACATCAAATTCCATAATAACCTTCTAACCTGAACTTTTTGATACATACACCTATGTTTTTCTTTTGCATTTCTATTTTTTGAATTCCTTCTTTTTTTTGAAATTTTAGTTTATTATAGTTTATTCCTTTTATTTTTATCTTCTAATATTCATATAGAGTTAAACTTCAAAGTAATTCCCTTTCCCCAATGAATACTACCCCTATAGGTAAATCAATTTTTAATCCCCCTTTATCTTAGGAAAGTTGAGTCCTTTAACAAAGATATCAAGATACATTCAGGAAGAATCAAAACAACCTTCCTCACACACACTGAGAATTTATAACCACACTCCAATCTTTTTCTTCTACCAGTGTTTCTGTGTTTTTGTGTTTGTCCTGATAGTATATAAATCTTACACTTGGGGTTCTTTTTGACGAGGTTCTTCCTTTATTTGCATATATATATATTTTTTTCTCTTGTCATATACTTTTATCAGTCTTTTTGTTTGTCTACTTCATAAATCTTACCTTGGGGCCCATTTGGGCTGAACCTTCTCTTTCATCTTCCCTTTCTTTCCTGTCTCTCTTTCTATCTTTCTTTTTCTTTTTCTTTTCTTTTGTCTCTCGTTTGGGTGGGGAATCCTGATTGCACAGAAGTGTTCCAGGGTGCACCACAGTTGATACATCCAGCTACATCTGTTCAGTCATCTCCCACCAAAATGACTAGGAGGAGGAATGCCCAACAGAAGAAAAATACAGAGGATGGACCTTCTGCAACAGAGCTAATGGCTATCAACACAGACAATATGTAGGAAAGAGAATTCAGGCTAACAATTATCCAGGCAATAGCTAGGTTGGAGAAAGCCATGGATAACCAAACAGAATTGATTAGGGCCGAGCTGAAAGGGATGAGAGATGATGTTCACAATGTTAGGGCGGAGCTTAAAGCTACCAGGGAGGAGGTTCACAATGCTCTCAATGAGTTGCAATCTAATCTAAACTCTCTCAAAGCTAGGGTAACTGAGACAGAAGATAGAATTAGTGATCTGGAGGACAAACAGATAGAGAGAAAGGATCAGGAGGAAGCCTGGAACAAACAGCTTAGAAACCACAAAAACAGAATCAGGGAAATAAATGATGCCATGAAATGTTCCAATGTCAGAATTATTGGAATCCCTGAAGGGGAGAAGAAAGAAAGAAGTCTAGATGATATAGTGGAACAAGTCCTTCATGAAAATTTTCCCAATCTCGCGAATGGAACCAGCGTTCATGTACTAGAGGCTGAACAGTCTCCATCCAAGATTATACATTCCAAAAAAAATCACGACACCTGATAGTCAAATTGAGGAATTATAATTGTAGGTATAATATCTTGAAAGCGCTAGGGCAAAGAGGCTCCTTACTTACAGAGGAAAGCCCATCAGAATAACATCAGACCTGTCCACAGAGACCTGGCAAGCCAGAAAAGGCTGGCAAGATATATTCAGGGCACTAAAGGAGAAGAACGTGCAGCCAAGAATACTTTATCCAGCAAGATGGATATTCAAAATGGATGGAGAGATAAAGAGTTTCCAAGACCGGCAAGGCTTAAAAGACTATGCCACCACCAAGCCGACACTACAGGAAATATTAAGGGGGGTTCTATAAAAGAGGAAAAATCCTAAGAATAGCACTGAACAGAAATATAGAGACAATCTACAGAAAGAAAGACTTCAAAGGTAACTCAATGTCAATAAAAACGTATCTATCAATAATCACTCTCAATGTGAATGGCCTAAATGCACCCATAAAATGGTGCAGGGTTGCAGACTGGATAAAACGACAGGACCCATCCATATGTTGTCTACAATAGACCCAATTTGAACCTAAGGATACACCCAGACTGAAAGTGAAGGGGTGGAGAAGCATTTTTCATGCCAATGGGCCTCAAAAGAAGGCTGGGGTAGCGATTCTCATATCAGATAAATTATATTTTAAACAAAGACTGTAGTCAGAGATACAGAAGGACACTACATAATCCTTAAAGGGACTATCCACCAAGATGATCTAACAATTGTAAATATCTATGCCCCCAATATGGGAGCAGCCAATTACATAAGAAAACAGTTAATCAAGATAAAGAGTCATATTGATATGAATACACTAATCATAGGAGATCTTAACACACCTCTCTCAGAAATAGATCTTCGAAGCATAAAATCAATAAAGAAACAAGAACATTGAATGAAACATTGGAACAGATGGACCTCATAGATATATACAGAACATTCCACCCTAAAACAACAGAATACTCATTCTTCTCAAGTGCACAAGGAACCTTCTCAAGAATAGACCACATACTGGGTCACAAATCAGGACTCAACTGATACCAAAAGACTGAGATTATTGCCTGCATATTCTCAGATCACAGTGCTTTGAAACTGGAGCTTAATCACAAGGAAAAGTTCAGAAGGAACTCAAAAAAACCTGGAAGCTAAAGGCCACCTTGCTTAAGAATGCTTGGATCAACCAGGAGATCAAAGAAGAATTGAAACAAATCATGGAAACCAATGAGAATGAAGACACTTCGGTCCAAAACCTATGGGATACAGCAAAGGCGGTCCTAAGGGGGAAATACATAGCCATCCAAGCCTCCCTCAAAAAAATAGAAAAATCCAGAATACACCAGCTGTCTCTACACCTTAAAGAACTGGAGAATCAACAACAAATCAAAGCAACTCCACATATAAGAAGGGAAATCATCAAGATTAGAGCTGAGATCAATGAGGTAGAAACCAAAGATAAAGTAGAACGTATCAATGAAATTAGAAGTTGGTTTTTTGAAAGAATCAATAAGATCGATAAGCCACTGGCCACACTAATCCAAAAGAAATGAGAGAAAGCCCAAATTCATAAAATTATGAATGAAAAGGGAGAGATCATAACTAACACCAGGGAAGTAGAAACAATCATCAGAAGTTATTATCAACAGTTATATGCCAATAAGCTTAGCAACCTTGATGAAATGGATGCATTCCATGAAAACTATAAACTCCCAAAATTGAACCAGGAAGAAATTGACAACCTGAATAGACCGATATCTAGTAACGAGATTGAAGCAGTGATCAAAAACCTCCCAAAAAACAAGAGCCCAGAACCTGACGGATTCCCTGGGGAATTCTAGCAAACTTTCAAAGAAGAAATAACACCTATTCTCTGAAGCTGTTTCAAATAATTGAAGCAGAAGGAAAACTTCCAGACTCTTTCTATGAAGCCAGCATTACCCTAATCCCCAAACCAGGCAAAGACCCTACCAAAAAGGAGACTTTCAGACCAATATCACTGATGCATATGGATGCTAAGATTCTCAACAAGATCCTAGCAAACAGGATCCAACAGCACATTAAAAAGATTATCCACCATGACCAGGTGGGATTCATCCCTGGGCTACAAGGATGGTTCCACATTTGCAAATCAATCAATGTGATAGAACAAATTAATATGAGAAGAGAGAAGAACCACATGGACCTCTCAATTGATGCAGAAAAAGCATTTGACAAAATCCAGCAGGGATGGAGGGAACATTCCTGAACTTCATCAAATCTATCTATGAAAGACCCACAGCAAATATCATCCTCAATGAGAAAAAGTTTGTAGCCTTCCTGTTGAGATCAGGAACAAGACAAGGATGCCCACTTTCACCACTCCTGTTCAACATAGTATTAGAAGTCCTAGCAACAGCAATCAGACAACAAAGAGAAATAAAAGGTATCCAAATTGGCAATGAAGAAGTCAAACTCTCTCTCTTCACAGACGACACGATTCTTTATATGGAAAACCCAAAGGACTCCACCCCCAAACTACTAGAACTCATACAGCAATTCAGCAACGTGGCAGGGTACCAAGTCAATGTGCAGAAATCAGTCGCTTTCTTATACACTAACAATAAAAATACAGAAAGGGAAATTAGAGAATCGATTCCATTTACTATAGCACCAAGAACCATAAGATACCTGGGAATAAACCTAACCAAAGAGGTAAAGGATCTGTACTTGAGGAACTACAGAACACTCATGAAAGAAATTGAAGAAGACACAAAAAGATGGAAGACCATTCCATGTTCTTGGATCGGAAGAATTAAACATTGTTAAAATGTCTATACTGCCTAGAGAAATCTATACTTTTAATGCCATTCCAATCAAAATTCCACCAGTATTCTTCAAAGAGCTGGAGCAAATAATCCAGAAATTTGTATGGAATAAGAAGAGACCCCTAATCGCTAAGGAAATGTTGAAAAACAAAAATAAAACTGGGGGCAACACGTTACCTGATTTCAAGCTTTATTACAAAGCAGTGGTCACCAAGACAGCATGGTACTGGCATAAAAACAGACACATAGGGCGCCTGGGTGGCTCAGTGGGTTAAGCCGCTGCCTTCGGCTCAGGTCATGATCTCAGGGTCCTGGGATCGAGTCCCGCATCGGGCTCTCTGCTCGGCAGGGAGCCTGCTTCCTTCTCTCTCTCTCTGCCTGCCTCTCAGTGTACTTGTAATTTCTCTCTGTCAAATAAATAAATAAAATCTTTAAAAAAAAAAAAAAAAAAAACAGACACATAGACCAGTGGAACAGAGTAGAGAGCCCAGATGGACCCTCAACTCTATGGTCAATTAATCTTCGACAAAACAGGAAAAAATATACAGTGGAAAAAAGACAGTCTCTTCAATAAATGGTGCTAGGAAAACTGGACAGCTATATGTAGAAGAATGAAACTCCACCATTCTCTTACACCATACACAAACATAAACTCAAAATGGATAAAAGACCTCAACGTGAGACAGGTATCCATCAGAATCCTAGAGGAGAACATAGGCAGTAATCTCTTCGATATCAGCCACAGCAACTTCTTTCAAGATATATCTCCAAAGGCAAAGGAAACAAAAGCGAAAATAAACTTTTGGGACTTCATCAAAATCAAAAGCTTCTGCACAGCAAAGGAAACAGTCAAAAAAAACAAAGAAGCAACCCACAGAATGGGAGAAGATATTTGCAAATGACAGTACAGACAAAAGGTTGATATCTAGGATCTATAACGAACTCCTCAAATTCAACACACACAAAACAGGCAATCATATCAAAAAATGGGCAGAAGATATGGACAGACACTTCTCCAATAAAGACAAACAAATGGCTATCAGACGCATGAAAAAATGTTCATCATCACTAGCCCTCAGGGAGATTCAAATTAAAACCACATTGAGATATCATCTTACACCACTTAGAATGGCCAAAATTAACAAGACAGGAAATAACATGTGTTGGAGGGGATGTGGAGAAACGGGAAGCCTCTTGCACTGTTGGTGGGAATGCAAGTTGGTGCAGCCTCTTTGGAGAACAGTGTGGAGATTCCTCAAGAATGACCCTGCCATTGCACTCCTGGGTATTTACCCCAAAGATACAGATGTAGTGAAAAGAAGGGCCATCTGTACCCCAATGTTTATAGCAGCAATGGCCATCTGTACCCCAATGTTTATAGCAGCAATGGTCGTCAAACGTGGAAAGAACCAAGATGCCCTTCAATGGATGAATGGATAAGGAAAATATGGTCCATCTACACTGTGGAGTATTATGCCTCCATCAGAAAGGATGAATACCCAACTTTTGTAGCAACAAGGATGCGACTGGAAGAGATTATGCTGAGTGAAATAAGTCAAGCAGAGAGAGTCAATTATCATATGGTTTCACTTATTTGTGGAGAATAACAGATAGCATGGAGGACATGGGGAGTTAGAGAGGAGAAGGGAGTTGGGGGAATTTGGAAGGGGAGGTGAATCATGAGAGACTATGGACTCTGAAAAACAATCTGAGGGTTTGAAGTGGCGGGGGGGTGGGAGGTTGGGGTACCAGGTGGTGGCTATTAGAGAGGGCACGGATTGCATGGAGCACTGGGTGTGGTGAAAAAATAATGAATACTGTTATGCTGAAAATAAATAAATTTAATTTAAAAAAAAAATAAAAAAAAGAAAAAAATTAAAAAAGAAAAGAAAAGAAAAACAGTAACTCAAAAAAATATATGCACCTCTCTATTTATTAAAGCATTACTTAAAATAGCCAATATATGGAAGCAATCTTAGTGTACATCAATAGATGATCAGATAGAGAAGATGTCTCACACACACACACACACACACACACCATGGAAAATTATGTAGTCATAAAAAGGATGAGAGCTTGCTTTTTGCAACAACATGGATGGAACTAAAGGATATTATGCAAAGTGAAATAAGTCAGGCTGAGAATACATATATACCATATAATTTTACTCATATGTGAACTCTAACAAAAATGAATAAACAAAAAGCAGAATCAGACTTCTGAACACAGAAAACAGCTGATGGTTGCTGGAGGGAAGGGGTGTATCAGAGACAAAATGGGTAAAGGGGAATGAGAAACACAGACTTCCAGTTATGGGAGGAATAAGTCATGGGAATAAAAGGCACAGCAAAGGGAATATAGTCAATGATATTGTGATAGCATTGTATTGTGATAGATGATAGTTGTGGTACTTGTGGTAAGTACAGCATATAGAGATGCTGAATCACTATTTTGTACACCTGAAAGCAATGTAACACTATGTGCCACCTCTACTTAATTAGAAAGGTATATATATATATATATATCTATACACACACACACACTTATATATATATATATATTCATTCCATAAATATAGATGTTGAGCATAGACTTCAAAATAACAATATTATTATGTTTAAAGAAATAAATACAAGTCTCAATTTTGGAAGATTAAGAGCTATTAAAAAATTCCAAAGTGAAATACATGATAACTGGAATGCACAGTTCAATGGATGTGTTACATACAGTTCAAACAGTATGTTAAAGCTGAAGACAAATCAGAAATTGGAATATTTGATCCAGGGATAAAATTGGAAGCAGGGAGAAAAAATAGGATGGAAAAATCAGAAGGTAACAAAATTCATATGAAATACTGTGCAAAGATCTGTCATACCTTTAATGAGTCCTAGAAAGAAATAAGAAAGAAAATGGAGAAGTGATATTTAGAGACAAAATACTTTAGAATATTCAATTAATGATAAGAAACACTAACAACAGATTGAACAGGCACTACAAAACACAGGAAGATAAATACGAAAAAAGCTATGCCTAGATATCACATGAGACATGATGAAACTGTGAAAACAGAAGCAAAATCAAGTACGTATGAGAGTTTGAAAATCAGCCAGAGAAAATTAAATATTAACTTTATAGGGTGATGACAGGACTCACTAAACAGTAGAAAGTGAAAGCTTAAAGCCAAAATAATAATAATGATTTAATAACATAACTATAGCCAACATGGAATTCCATATCCATCAAAAGTAGTCTTCATAAATACAGAAACTTAAAGGTGTTTTCAGAAACAAATAAACAACTGGGAGAATTAATCAGAATTAATTTCTTCTAAAAGAAGTATTAAAGCTCTCAGGTATCTCAGTACAAATGAGCAATATACTAGGTTCACAAATTAAAAATATTATAGACATAGATTCATCCTAAAATTATTTATATTTTCAATGCAAACCCAATCAAATAGATTTTCTGTGTGCATAGAAATCGAGAAGATAATTCTAAAATATATATAGAGAAATAAAATGTTAACAGGAGTCAAGATAAACATGAAGCTGAAGAATAAAAATGGAAGACACACTCTAAAACCTACCAAGGCTATAGACTTAAAAAGTGAACTGTTGACCTTCAGACAACCAAATCTTCCGGACTGAGGAGTTACTGCTAGTTTTATGTTGAAAGCAAGCCAAACAAAAAGGTTTATGGTGTCCAATTCTGCCTTCCAGCATCTATTTTGTGCTCCCAATTGGCAGAAACAGAAAGTCAGCTGACAAAGGACAAAAGCAGATCACTGAATCCTAGGCCTGGAGTCATGAGGCACAAATTATGATTATCATAAATCATGACCTTATCTATATGCCCAAAACACATGTATGCACATATATGAACTGAAACAGGTACAAAAAATAGCTTCAGCCAAAACAAAACAAATGCTATTGTTATGAAATGTAGGATAATAAATAAACTGTATTATATTCATATAATGGAATTCTGTATAGCAATGAAATATAACATAATAAATTTGCACAAAATGTATAAATGAATCTCACAAAAATGGTAAGTGACAGAAATTGTGGAAATAATAGATACTTTAAGATTCCATTTATATTAAGTCTGTACATTGTACAATCTGGAGAGGAAGATGGGGTCATATGTTAATTTCTTAGGGCTACCTTAAAAGAGTACCACAAACTGGATGGCTTAAAAAATAGAAATTTATTCCCCTATATTTCAGAAAGCTAGATGTCTGAAATCCAGGTATCAGTAGAGTTTCCTTCCTCAAGGTTCTGAGGGAGAATATAATCCATTTTTCTCCTAGTATCTGGTGGTTGCTGGCAACTGTTAGTGTTACCTTGACCTGGCACACAGATCATTCTGGTCTCTGTCTCCATCTTCATGTGGCATTGCCTCCTACGTGATTCCAGACCTCATTTTAACTAATTACAAGCTTCTTAAGGTCCTATTTCCAAATAAGGCCATACTCTGTGGTTCTGGATAAACACAGATTTTGGGGAGATGCTAATAAACTCAGTACATAAGGGGTCTTCTTGGGACTAACGCTAATGTTAAAAATGTTGATGGGTATGGTAGTTTCAGAAGCTTGTTTAGTTTGGGATATTGCATCAAGTTGTGAAATTTTTTTCTGTGTGCAGTTATCTTCAATAACTGATTGAAGATAAGGTGAAAAAATATGTAATGATACATCAATCTCCATGTTAGTAAAGATAAGGAGCAAAGAAAACTCTTGCACATTGCTGATGTAGTTGAAAATCACGACAATCAGATTTCAAAACTGTCTGGCATTATCTACTTGAGATGAAAGCATCCAACCCCTATTACATAGAAATTTTACTCCTAAGTGAAATGCTAAGATAATTGTGTACACATGTCGGTGGAAGTACTTGTAAGGAATGTTCATAGTGCGGTGCTTATGATATCCTAAATCTGGCAACATCAAAGAATTTCAAGAATAGAATAGATGGATAAATTTTGTTATAATCATACAATAGAAGAACAAAAGAAGAATCATACAATCATACAATAGAAGAATACATACAAAAGCATAAAAAATTAGAGTTCTGTTACATACATTATGGATAAATCTCACAACAATCGAGATGACAGAAATATATAAATAAATATATATAAATATATATATATTTATATTTATATATTTATATTTAATAAATATATATATTTAAATATATATATTTATATTTATATATATTTATTTATATGTTTATTTATGTTTATATATATATATATATATGTTTGGTTTCATTAAGACATGAAAAATAGTTCACCACCAAAAGACAGACAGAGAGAGCGAAAGAAACAGTGTGACAGAAAAGAAGACAGAGGTGGTCCTGATGTCACTGGAAGGTCATCATTTGATAGAGGGTATGAGGGGGATTTTGTGGTACTTTTACCATTCAATTCCTAGATTGGATCTTAGTTATATGGGTATGCTCATTGTATGATAAATCAAACACTATACTCACTTTCCTGTTTACAAGATTTTTTAATAAGAAACTTTTACAGTAATAAAAAAATGTAACAAGTACATTCACAGAAATCTCACTTCCATTACTCTCCTCATTCCTGCTTTGTTTCCTTCTTGCTTTTAAATGAAATTATTTTTACTATTTTTAATCTTTCCATCATTTTGAATATTACATATATAAATATATTCTTATCTCTTATACAAAATATTGCATTCCGCCTACAAAGTTATACACCTTGATTCTATCACTTTATTATATGTCTTCAAGAAAATTCCATATATGAATTCTATTTTAGAATTCTATTTTAATGTAATGCTGTGAATGTACTATGTGTGCGAATGTACTGTAGTTTATTCAGTCCACACTACTGATGATACTGATGTGATTTTCATTAACTTAATTTTGTAAATACTACTCAAGTAAGTAAATTTGTGCCTACACCATTTTAAATTTTTGGGATATACTTTATGAATAGAGTCCTATTAAAATATGTTTCTATGTCAAACTGATAATGTAAATGTATTTTTGTAAGATGTTGCCAAATTCTGCTCCATAGTAGACATAATTTTTCATACTTATAAAAATATACAAGAGGAAATAGAGGAAAATGTGATGGATCAAACAGCTTCTCAGTGAAGTAATTGTTCTTTCCCTATCCCTCAGTGCCTAAGATAGTGCAAGAGTTTAGGATTGATCTAATACATGATTAGTAAAAAAGAAAATGGGGCAATTTTTGTTGTGTTTGTATGAGCAGAAAACTTATTGTACTAAGTGTTTAGAGGGAAAAAAAAATCCCTTAAAAAATAAGAATTCTTGGTTCAAGTACAGTGGCAGTTAATGACCAGTCAGTTAAGAAAAATACTATTCTTTAAAAGTCACTTAAAAAAAAAAATGCCACAAACATATAAGGATACCTACCAGAGCTTCAACAAAGCTCTGTCCAGGCTGACAGCTAAGTGAAATAACAGGAAAAAAAAAATCTGAAGTTAGTTAACATACAAAACCTAACTTTTTAGCTAAGAAAGCTGATCTCAGAAAGAAAAAAAAATTTAAAGATTATTTATTTATTTATTTGACAGAGATCACAAGTAGGCAGAGAGACAGGGAGAGAGAGAGAGAGGAAAGCAGAGAGCCTGATGCAGGGCTGGATCCCAGGATCCCAGGATGATGCCCTGAGCCGAAGGCAGAGGGTTTAATCCACTGAGCCACCCTGATGCCCCTCAGAAAGAAAATTTGACATGCCCATGAAAATATAGACAATTCGAAAATGCCTGGTGTCCTTGAAGAACAAGTTATTATCTCACAGAGCCAGATCCAAACAATTCACACCTTTAATACTTTGATAGTCTGGGGATCCATTCTTCCAAGTCCCCAGATACATTTAAATTACATAGAACCTACCAAAGAGAAAAATTAAAAAAAAAAACAAAAACTTTGGAGAAGAATGTTAAACCTGTTTTCCAGCTGTTATCTTCAATAGAGCATGGAGCTAAAGGGTCAGTGTATGAATAGTACATATTTTCTTTCCCTAAAACAAATAATAATATCTATATTACCATAATTTCTGGTTTCCTTGGCAACCCTTCTGTATATTTGGAGATAGAGAACTTAAATAATATAGGGACAAGGAAAAGCTGGAAAAAATAGTACTTGGAAAACACTGCTTGAGTTTTGTATTTTCTCTAAGCCATATAACTAAATGAATGGATATATATATATATATATATATATAATGTATATATGTATGCATAATGTATATATGTATATATAATATATATAATATGCATACAAACTGATATCCCATAATAATATTATTCTTGTCTAAATGACATATCAATTGAAGGTAGCAATGTATAGACATAAAGCAAACCATACTCACCAGTGAGTATACTCAACCATACTTACAAAATTTACTTTAGCTAAAACTAAAGATAGCTCTATCCTAGACCATGTAGCTACTAACTATATCTTAATTGTATAAATGCATTCATTTATTCATTCAGAAAATGTTTATGGATTTCTTCTTTTGTGTTAAGAATCAGAGGTTGCATTATTAATGTATCTAATTTATAATTCTATTACTTCTTAGGCTTAATTTTTTTCACTCCAGCCACTGTTTTAAGGATATATTCCACATGGGCTTTCAAGGTTCACATAGTTAAAACCTTACAGTTCCCTGTCTTGTGTATTTTATCATGTGCTTCCTGTTTCCTTCAAAGGGCTTCTCTGTTGCTTCAGGATAGGATAAAAAATGGATTTTTTTTTATATTCATACGTGTGAAACCTGGATGCATACAAAAACTGATTCACACAGGCTTTCCCCTGACCAATAGGGAACAGTACTAAAGAAAAAAATATATAAATCCCTCTTTTAATCTCCTACTAATGGTTTCTGAGATTCATTTCATGAAAAGCTTGAAATGTCCCATTGAATTAAGTATCAGTCTCCCATAAGAGAGAATAAGGTGGTATTGCACCTTTGCACTAATTTTTCCTCCTTGACTGTCCAAATCACCAGTGTCAGTCACCTACTCCCTGAAATCATATTGTCAATAAACTATCTTCATTCAGGCCTTTATCTTTGTTTTCACGGTTACCTATGTTAAAGCAATTGGTAGCCTTAAGATAGAATTTTGAAGCTGGATCACTTGACTGGTTGCAGGAAATGAGGTCCCTATTTTTTTGGTAATTTAGAAAGATGATCACTGTCCATTTGTAGTAGCATCAAAACGATCAAGACTCTCAGCTGAAATGATTGTGATTAGGTTCAGGTAGAAAAAGAAGTGCTCAGTGACAAGGAAGCTG
This sequence comes from Mustela putorius furo, assembly GCF_011764305.1. Classification (NCBI taxonomy): domain Eukaryota; kingdom Metazoa; phylum Chordata; class Mammalia; order Carnivora; family Mustelidae; genus Mustela; species Mustela putorius. The sequence goes on from NW_025421987.1 coordinate 29,736,143, forward strand.
TAGCATTTTCTTAATCTCACAAAACAAACTGAGGGTTGCTGGGGGAGGGGTTGGGAGAAGGGGGTGGGGTTATGGACATTGGGGAGGGTATGTGCTTTGGTGAGTGCTGTGAAGTGTGTAAACCTGGCGATTCACAGAACTGTACCCCTGGGGATAAAAATATATTATATGTTTATAAAAAATAAAAAAAATGAAGGGGCAAGGGTTACATAAAGAGTGTGCACTTATATGCTTTTTGTTACCTTCTTTGGAAGCCTCAAAAATATAAAATGTGGTATATACATCATGCATGCAATGGAATACTATTCAGTCTTTAAAAAGAAGGAAATCCCATTATTTTCAATGATGTGGATGGATCAGAAGACACTATGCTAGGTAAAAGAAGCAAACATAGAAAGATAAATATTCTATGAGTTCATCTTTATGTAGAATCTAAAATAATCTAAGTCATAGAAGCAGAGAGTAGAATAGTGATCGTCAAAATGTCCAAAGTTTCAGTTATAAAATAAGTTCTAGAGACATACTATATAGCAAGATGCCTATAACAAATGATGCTACATTGTATAGTTAAATTTTTCTAAGAGGGTAGATGTTATGTTAATTGTTTTTACTACCACTGCTACTACTACTACTATTAGAGTCAGTAATAAACTCTAGAAGGTGATGGATATGTCTGTGGTCTTCATGGTGGTGATGGTTTCACAGATTACACCTATACTGTATAAGTATACTTACATATTAAATATGTACAACTTTTTACATGTCATTTATAACTCAATAAAATGGTTTAAAAATACATTACTAAAAATTAAATTAAATTACTAAAGTAACTCAAGGCATGTCTTAAAAGCCAGAAAGCTTCTTTGACATGCTTTAAGAAGCCTCTTTTCTCACACAGGCTTGTGACAGAACATGATAAAAAAAGTGCCCAGTCTCATATCAAATTGGAAGAGCAACACAGGAACCTGAGAATGAAGCCTTAATGTATGTCCTGTGTCAAAATCAAGAACTTGATAGAAGAGTTAGACACTGAAACTTGAGATGAGTTTGAAAAAAATTTGTACCTCCAGATTCTTCTGAATACTCTGAGATAGAGAGAGAGAGAAAACTGTGTTCTTAGTAACTTAATGTGTATAAAACACACATAAATATAGGATTTTCTTCTCTCACTGTCAATCTAATGACTTGTGTTTTTGGCCTCTATCCTTACAGGGATAACTTTTGCAAAGGATTAGAAATCTTGATTCTCAAGGGGGTTGCTTTCACAAGGGATCATGGTAGTATTTACACTCAATGCTTTATCTGCCTTGTGGTCACTTTGTGCTTCTCATTCAGTGGGCGAGGACAGAAAAAGGAGTTTCTGTAGTGGGGGGTTCAGATGATAGGGTAATTGACACAGAGTATCATGGAGAACTAAGAGAGCAGGTACACAACTGAGGAAGGGAGAAATATATATCTGGAAACAGCTATACTAGAGCATCTCTTCAAATTTCCTTAATGGTAATCAGCTATTTAAGGAACCAGTAAGTAAGGGCAAGTGAATTAAAAACTTAGATTTCTCATGGATGAAGGTCAGGGTCATTTCATTAAGAAAGTAGCATGAACCAGCCATGTTTTGGCTGAGGATAAAAGAAATCCATGGAGTATGGTGAAGGAGAGAAATGGAAATATCAATTATAATATTGGCATTGGCTGAAGTGATGGGTACTACAGCTTATTTCATTAGCTCACATGTATTATAGTTTCGAGATGTAATGACAAAACCAAGAAATAAATACACCTTTTTTTTTTTTTCATCCTCAGTGGGGACAGTTCTGATAAGCATTCTCCAGGGATCTCAAAATATGCCTACAAATTGAGCATCAGTCCCCAATAGTGATGGCCAGCTTGATAAGACATCCTCATCAGCATCCCTCATTTCCTGTATATCCCCTCTGTTGTTTACTCTAGCTAAAGAACTCATTTCTAAATAATTATATACACACAAGCCTTTTATTCCAGGTTTGTTTTTAAGGAAACCTAGCCTAAAGGAATGAACAAAATAGATATGGCCTCTACTCACCTTGCAGCTTGCATCATTGAAGAGACATACAGAGCTGATAATCACTTGAATATGTAAACTATTAAAACAGTGATGAGGTTGTAAAGGAAAGTATAACATTCTATGGACAGAAATAAGATGGATTTTTGAAGAAAACCTCTTTAATAACTGATATATGACTTGAAAACTGAAGAGTTATTGAGAGTTAGTCATGTAAAGTCATGTAAAGTCATGTAGCATGAGCTGTTGAAGAACATAGAAAGGGCAGCTGAAACACAGAGGCAAGCAGGACAAGAGAACTATCAGAACAAGTGATACTATTCCAGAAGGAGGAAAGAGGCAGATGATGGAGGGCCTTCTGGTCCATATATTAGCTATTAAATTTTATTTTAAGTACAATGGGGCAGATTTGAAAGGTTTTGAACAAAGGAGTGATAAATTATGTATTTGTAGTAATTACAGCAAAACTAGAAAATCAGAAAAGGGTGGACTCATAAAGAATAATACTGAAGATAACTGAGAGAGAAACATAGTTGAATGGAATATATCAAGGGTTGAGTTCTACACAATAATTATTCACTAAGCAAAAATAAGATAATTGAATTAAAAACACCCAGTTATAGGAAGTATATGAATTTATAATTATTATACTCAATTGTAACTATATATTATATCTTACTTTATTTTGATTCAGTATATATCCTCATACATTTCAGATGGGAGTTGAAATTAATCAGTATTTCCAGATGGCAGTTTACCAGCCTATATCCAGAGTCTTAAAAACAGTTCATTGTAACATTTGACCTAATAATTATAGAAAATCATCCTATAAAAGTAATTGAAAATATGTTCAAATCAGATTATCAAAAGTACTAAAAATTTTAAAAACAACCTATATGATTAATAATATAAAAATATCTAAGTAAATTAAAATCAATCTGTATTGTATTTCCATCAAAATTATTCCTTATGAAATTTTAATGACATGAGAAAGTTTTTTGTCTAAAATTATAACTTTATTTATTTTTTTTCCTTTTCTTCCCTTTATTTGTGGAACATAAGGAACAGCATGAAGGACATCAGGAGAAGGGAAAAATGAAGGGGAGAAATCAGAGTGGGAGACAAACCATGAAAGACTATGGCCTCTGGGAAACAAATGGAGAGTATTAAAAGGTAGGGGAGTCGGGTGAAGGGGGAGACTGGTGATGGGTATTAAGGAGGGCACAGATCGCATAGAGCACTCATATTATACACAAACAGTGAATCATGGAATACTACATCAAAAACTAATGATGTACTGAATGGTGACTAACATAACACAATCAAAAAATATAACTTCAGAAAATTTAAAAAAACAAATAATTTGATTAAAAATGGACAAAAGAGTAAAACAGTATTTCTGCAAAGACAACACAGAAATAACCAACAGATATGTTAAAAGGTATTCAAGATCATTAGTTATTATAAAAATGCAATCAAAACTATGATGAAATATCACCTCATATCCTTTACTATGGTCAGTATTAAAAATAAATTAATTAACACTAATGAACTAACTAAATAACTAAGTAAATAAATAACAGGTACTAACAAAGTTGTGGATAAATTTAAAGAACCCTTGTACACTGGTCGTAATGTAAAGTGGTGTAGAAGCTAGGGGAAATAATAAAATTACCATATGATCCAGCAATTTCACTTCTGGGTATATACCCAAAATAACTGAAATCAGAGTCTCAAATAGGAATCTGCACACCCATGTTCACTGCAGCACTATTAACAATAGCCACAATATAGAAAATGCTCATCAACAGTTGAATTAATGAAAATGTGGCATATAAATGCATTGAAATATTCAGCCTTAAAAACGAAGTAAATATCTGCCTTCTGATAATGCAGATAAACCTAGAAGACATTAAACTATGCTAAATGAAATATGCCAGTCACATAAGATCATATGCTTCTTGACTTCATTTATATGAAGTATCTAAAATAATCAAACTCGTAGAAGTAGAGAATAAAATATTAACTGCCAGTGTCTGGAGGGTGAAAGAAATGAAAAGTTAGTATTCAATGGATATAAAATTCCAATCATGCCAGAAAAATAAGTTCCAGAGATCTGCTCTACAACACAGAGCCTATAATTAACAATGTGGTATTTTGCACTTCAAAATTCGTTAAAGTAGATGTTACCACAAGAAAAACAAACAAGCAAACAAACAAAGGGAAGTAAGAAAATTCTTGGAGGTGGTGGACATGATAGTGGTTTGCATGTCATTAAATTGTAAACATTAAATACATGCAGTCCTTTGTATATGATTATACTTCAATAGAGCTCTATAAAAAACTTTCAGTAGAAAACACTTCATTTTTGTTTTACTTAAAGACAAAATAGGAAATAAGTATTATGGATGTCATAACTTGAGATCACTTAGATGTTTATTTTCTCTCTTAATTCTCTCTCACATATTTTTATTCACTGAGGTTTTGTCTAGGTATTTTTGAGTCCAAAAATTGTTTTGAATAAATGTTAATCTCTGGAAAAAACATGTTTCTCTGATGACTTTAGAAACAAACAGATGATTTAGTAGAAAAAATATTTCTTTCCAAAGGAAAGATTTCTGAGTAGAATAAATCAAACTAAACTCTGAATATAGGTTCTGGTTTTTTGCTTTTCTTTGTGTTTTTGTTTTTATGTTGAGAAAATGAGAGGGAAGTAAAGGAATCCTGAATAAGTACACTTAAGGATTTTAGTTGCATAATACACAATTCATTTTGTAAATATTTTGCCACTGGGGTTTGACATATTTAATCAATCAATTTTTAGTTATCACATATAAGGTAAATTACAAAGATATCTAGATCAACTAGTTTGAACAAATTTGGTTATCCTAACATGTCTAGATCTGTGCTGTAACAACACGGTAATTTACATTTACATGTAACTCTTTGATTTTAAATTAACTAAATTTTAATGAAATAAAAACTTTAGATCCTCCAGTCACACTAGCCACATTTCAAATTCTCTGTAGCCACATTTGACTTGCAACTACAGCACTGGACAGAGCAGAAGAACAATATTCCCATCATAGAAAATTCCTATTGATCAGAGGGGGAGATGAACCATGAGAGACTGTGGAATCTGAGAAATAACTGAGGGTTTTAGAGGGGAGGGGCATAGGGGGATGGGTTGGGCCGGTGATGGGTATTAAGGAGAGCACATATTGCATGGAGCACTGGGTGTTAAATGTAAATAATGAATCTTGGAACACTACATCAAAAACTAATGACATTTATTCTTCTCGTACCCACTTAAGCCCCCATGTTGCATCACCACTTCCTCATATCAGGGAGATCATATGATAGTTGTCTTTCTCCGCTTGATATGGACATTGGGGAGGGTATGTGCTTTGGTGAGTGCTGTGAAGTGTGTAAACCTGGTGATTCACAGACCTGTACCACTGGGGATAAAAATATATGTTTATAAAAAATAAAAAATTATATAAAAAAAAACAAACAAAAAACTAATGACATACTGTTTAGTGACTAAAATAATAATAAAAGAAAATTCCTATTGGAAAGCTCTGTTCTTGAACTTATTATGAAATTACTTCAATAATAACAATAACAACACAAACTTTTCAAAATATTTTTGAACTATTTACATTTACATTTAAAAGCAGTTGAGAGAAATTAAATTTCTAAACTGTGCTTATCAATTGCTTGTTTGCCTTCAAATCCATAGACTACCCTTCCCTTTTCCAATCTATAACTAAAAGAATTTCATTTAGAAGCTTCTTTTGTTCTTTAGAATGGGGTTGGCATGACCAGAACAGAAAGTCTCTTTTCTTCATGGCATTTCTTGCAGTGGCTGCATCTCTTCTCTCCCATTGCCTTCCATACTTGGCTCCTCCCAACAATGGTCTCCATCATCCATCTTGGCCCAGGGATCACCTGCTAAGATTCTAGCTGCCTTTCCACAGACCCAGCATTTCTGCCCTCATACCAGCAGCTTCACTTTTGATTCTCAACTCTGCAAATTAATGACTTCCTATCCTTGCAACTGTCTGGAGTTGCTGACTGCTTCTTGCTTGTCTTCTCAGTTCTCTCAAAATTGTTTAACCAATTCCCTGTATTAAGTCCCTTCCCCCTTTTTCTCTACTTTTTGTAAACCTAGATTGATTTCTGCTTTCCTGACTGGATCCTGATCAATACAGACTAATCCAAGTAAGTCATGAAATTTTGTTTTTAATAAGCCAGGTGATTTAGAATAACACATTATTACACAATGTTCTCAAGGCAAAAAACATTGAATGAAAGAAAAGCAACTTAAAATAAAAGCAATCTGACTGTACTTTTACTTATATGTTTGCAGAATAAGAAATGACTTTGAATTACTCTATTCAACAACAACATCAACAACAACAACAATAACAACAAAATAACTGTGTTTTATGCTAAGTTTCTAAATAGAAGTTATAACTAAAATTTCCCAAAAGTCATTTCTGAATCCCTTAGGGAATCTTTCAGCTAAAGTCTATTTCAGTGTTAAACTTCATGAAGAAAAAAAGGAGGTTAAGTATATGAAAAATAAAATTTGTGCATATTTTTCCATTAAGAGAGTTCTAAAATTAGTATGCTGCTTGCATGAACTTTTCCTTGACAAAACATTTGAATTTGCTTATTGGGATTTTTTTGGGAACCCTAAGATGGAAATTGGAGATAATTACATCCCCTTAACAAAGGGGGAAAATCCTCAGGGACATTTAAAACAATGATAAAATTTTGCTTTTATTAAATGGAATGGTTTGTGAGGAGTTTTCTACTTATATTAAGGCTATGTTGGTTTAAAATCTCAAAGTAAATCTCAGATAAGGCTGAAAAATTCTTTTTATTGGCAATCTATTCCCTAATTTCCAATAGAGTATATATTTTCCAATAAATATATAATAATATATTATAATATGTATTATATTATTATATAATATATAAAATAATATAATATTATAATAATAATAAATAAACTATTTCTTCCACCATTTATATATTTCCAGACTTCTAATATCATTAAAACTATATGAACAGAGAAATTCTAGGACCTTAAGCTTTGCTCTATACCCACATGTTCATCCAAAAAAATGAATATGATCTTTTTGGATGTGTTTTCAATTTTCAAATCTTTCATTATGTATATTGTTAACTTCTGATGTGACTCTATATGGTTTTTGTTATTAACATTCTGATTTACACTAATTAGTTACTACTGTATTTCTTAAAAGACATTTACTGAATGTCAGAAAAATAATACATACTTTTCGAATTGGCTCCAAAATCTTCTGAGCATGTTTTTAACCTCCCTTCAAAGTTATTCCAAACCACTAGTCCCAATCCTGTCAAACTATTTTTCCTCTTATACCCAACACCTATCATTGCTACATAAATAGGCCTTTGTAATATTAAATCAGGGTGTAAAGGTATAAAATTTTATCAGGGAGTTAGAGAACCTCAGCTCAAATATTGGATCTTTCTTGAGTAAATCATTAATGCTACCTCTTCCTTAAAACAAGCTTATAGCACTAGATAAACATTAAAATCCTACCATTGAACTCTATGCAACATTAATAGATAAAAAAGAAGAGATTAATTACAAACCTGTAGTTTTATTAAAAAAAAAAAAGCACACTTTCTGTGAGAAACTCAAGCCAATTAATAATGATTCAGTAGAGCAAAATGACTAAGATAATGAGTTCTAGTTAAAAAAGAACTGGCTTTGGGGCACCTGGGGGGATCAGTGAGTTAAAGCCTCTGCCTTCGGCTCAGGTCATGATCCCAGGTTCCTGGCATCAAGCCCTGTATCGGGTTCTCTTTTCAGCAGGGAGCCTGCTTCCCCCTCTCTGCCTACCTCTCTGCCTACTTGTGATCTCTATCTGTCAAATAAATAAGTAAAATCTTTAAAAAAAAAAAACAAGAAATATTGAAAGGGGTCCTCTAATATAAGAGAGAGCCTAAAAGTAGTAGATCAGAAAGGAACAGAGACAATATACAATAACAGTCACCTTACAGCCAATACAATGACACTAAATTCATATCTCTCAATAGTTAACCTGAATGTTAATGGGCAAAATGTCCCAATCAAAAGACACAGGGTATCAAAATGGATAAAAAAACAAAACCCATCTATATGTTGCCTACAAGAAACCCATTTAGACCCAAAGACACCTTAAGATTTAAAGTGAGGTGGTAGAAAACAATTTACCATGCTAATCTACATCAGAAGAAAGCAAAGGTGGCAATCCTTATATCAGATCAATTAGATTTTAAGCCAAAGACTAAAATAAGAGATGAGGAAGGACACTATATCATACTCAAAGGATCTGTCCAACAAGAAGATCTAAAATTTTAAATATCTATGCCCCTAACATGGGAACAGCCAACTATATAAACCAATTAATAACAAAATCAAAGAAACACATTGACAATAATACAATAATAGTAGGACAGATCATCCAAGTAAAAGATCAACAAAGAAATAAAGGCCTTAAATGACACACTTGACCAGATGGACATCACAGATATATTCAGAACATTCCATCCCAAAGCAAAAGAACACATTCTTCTCTAGTGTGGATGGAACATGCTCCAGAATAGATCACATCCTGGGTCACAAATCAGGTCTCAACCGATATCAAAAGATTGGGATCATTCCGTGCATATTTTCAGACCACAATGTTCTGAAGCTAGAACTCAATCACAAGAGGAAATTTGGAAAGAACCCAAATACATGGAGACTAAACAGCATCCTTCTAAAGAATGAATGGGTCTGGGGCGCCTGGGTGGCTCAGTGGCTTAAGACCTCTGCCTTCGGCTCAGGTCATGATCTCAGGTCCTGGGATCGAGCCCCGTATCGGGCTCTCTGCTCAGCAGGGAGCCTGCTTCCTCCTCTCTCTCTGCCTGCCTCTATGCCCGCTTATGATGCTTATGATCTCTCTCTCTGTGTCAAATAAATAAATAAAATCTTAAAAAAAAAAAAAAAGAATGAATGGGTCAACCAGAAAATTAAAGAAGAATTGAAAAAAATCGAGGAAACAAATGACAATGAAAAAGACAATGGTTCAAAATCCGTGAGACATAGCTAAGGCATTCCTGAGAGGAAAATATATAGCGGTACAAGCCTTTCTCAAGAAACAAGGAAGGACTGAAGTACACAACCTAACCCTATACCTAAAGGAGCTGGAGAAAGAACAAGAAAGAAACCCTAAGCCCAGCAGGAGAAGAGAAATATAAGGATCAGGGCAGAAATCAATGAAATAGAAACCAAAAAGATAATAGAACAAATAAATGAAACTAGGAGCTGGTTCTTTGAAAGAATGAATAAGATGATAAACCCCTGGCCAGACTTATCAAAAAGAAAAGAGAAAGGACCCAAATAAATAAAATCACAAATGAAAGAGGAGAGATCACAACTAAGAGCAAAGGAATACAAATAACTATAAGAACATACTATGAGCAACTGTACACCAACAAATTTGACAATCTGGAAGAAATGGATGCATTGCTAGAGACATATAAACTACCACAACTGAACCAGGAAGAAATAGAAAACCTGAACAGACCCATAACCAGTAAGGAGATTGAAACAGTCATCAAAAATCTCCAAACAAACAAAAGCCCAGGGCCAGACGGCTTCCCAGGGGAATTCTACCAAACATTTAAAGAACTAATTCCTATTCTCCTGAAACTGTTCCAAAAAATAGAAATGGAAGGAAAACTTCCAAACTCATTTTATGAGGCCAGCATCACCTTGATCCCAAAACCAGACAAGGATCCCATCAAAAAGAGAACTACAGACCAATATCCTTGATGAACACAGATGCAATAATTCTCACCAAAATACCAGCCAAGAGGATTCAACAGTACATTAAAAGGATTATTCACCATGACCAAGTGGGATTTATTCCAGGGCTGCAAGGTTGGTTCAATATCAGCAAATCAATCAATGTGATACAGCACATTAATAAAAGAAAAAACAAGAACCATATGATACTCTCAGTAGATGCTGAAAAAGCATTTTACAAAGTACAGCATCCCTTTCTGATCAAAACTCTTCAAAGTGTAGGGGTAGAGGGCACATACCTCAATATTATCAAAGCCATCTATGAAAAACCCACTGCACATATCATTCTCAATGGAGAAAAACTGAGAGCTGTTCCACTAAGGTCAGTAACGTGGCAGGGATGTATGTTATCACCACTGCTGTTCAACATAGTACTAGAAGTCCTAGACTCAGCAATCAGACAACAAAAAGTAATTAAAGGCATCCAAATCAGCAAAGAAGAAGTCAAACTATCACTCTTTGCAGATGATATGATACTATATGTGGAAAACCCAAAGACTCCACTCCAAAACTGCTAGAACTTGTACAGGAATTCAGTAAAGTGTCTGGATATAAAATCAATGCACAGAAATCAGCTGCATTTCTCTACACCAACAACAAAACAGAAGAAAGAGAAATTAAGGAGTCAATCCCATTTACAATTGCACCCAAAACTATAAGATACCTAGGAATAAGCCTAACCAAAGAGGCAAAGAATCTATACTCAGAAAACTATAAAGTACTCATGAAAGAAATTGAGGAAGACACAAAGAAATGGAAAAATGTTCCATGCTCCTGTATTGAAAGAACAAATATTGTGAAAATGTCTATGCTACCTAAAGCAATCTACACATTTAATGCAATTCCTATCAAAGTACCATCCATCTTTTTCAAAGAAATGGAGCAAATAATTCTAAAATTTATATGGAACCAGAAAAGACCTCAAATAGCCAAAGGAATATTGAAAAAGAAAGCCAAAGTTGGTGGCATCACAATTCTGGACTTCAATATCTATTACAAAGCTGTCATCATCAAGACAGTATGGTACTGGCACAAAAAGAGACACACAGATCAATGGAACAGAATAGAGAGCCCAGAAATAGACCCTCAACTCTATGGTCTACTAATCTTCGACAAAGCAGGAAAGAATGTCCCTTGGAGAAAAGACAGCCTCTTCAATAAATGGTGCTGGGAAAATTGGATAGCCACATGCAGAAAAATGAAATTGGACCATTTCCTTACACCACACACGAAAATAGACTCAAAATGGATGAAGGACCTCAATGTGAGAAAGGAATCCATCAAAATCCTTGAGGAGAACACAGGCAGCGACCTCTTTGACCTCAGCCACAGCAACTTCTTCCTAGGAACATTGCCAAAGGCAATGGAAGCAAGGACAAAAATGAACTATTGGGATTTCATCAAGTTCAAAAGCTTTTGCACAGCAAAGGAAACAACAAAACCATAAGACAACTGACAAAATGGGAGAAGATATTTGCAAATGACATATCAGATAAAGGACTAGTGTCCAAAATCTATAAAAGAACTTAGCAAACTCAACACCCAAAGAACAAATAATCCAATCAAGAAATGGGAAGAGGACATGAACAGACATTTCTGCAAAGAAGACATCCAGATGGCCAACAGACACATGAAAAAGTGCTTCACATCACATGGCATCAGGGAAATACAAATCAAAACCACAATATGATATCACCTCACACCAGTCAGAATGGCTAAAATAAACAAGTTACAAAATGACAGATGCTGGGGAGGATGAGGAGAAAAGGGAACCTTCTTACACTGTTGTTGGGAATGCATGCTGGTGCAACCACTCTGAAAAACAGCATGGAGGATCCTCAAAAAGTTGAAAATAGAACTACACTATGACCCAGCAATTGCACTATTGGGTATTTACCCTAAAGATACAAACATAGTGATCTGAAGGGGCACGTGCACCTGAATGTTTATAGCAGCAACGTATACAATAGCCAAACTATGGAAAGAACCTAGATGTCCATCAGCAGATGAATGGATAAAGAAGAGATGGCATATATATACAATGCAATACTATGCAGCCATCAAAAGAAATAAAATCTTGCCATTTGTGATGACGTGGATGGAACTAGAGGGTATCATCCTTAGTGAAATAAGTCAGTCAGAGAAAGACAATTATCATATGATCTCCCTGATATGAGGAAGTGGATATGCAGCATGGGTTTGTGGGGGGTAGGAGAAGAATAAGTGAAATGAGATGGGACTGGGTGGGAGACAAACCATAAGTGACTCTTCATCTCACAAAACAAACTGAGGGTTGCTGGTGGGGAGGTGTTGAGAGAGGGGGGTGGGATCATGGACATTGGGGATGGTATGTGCTATTGTGAGTGCTGTGAAGTGTGTAAACCTGGCGATTCACAGACCTGTACCCCTGGGGATAAAAATACATTATATGTTTATAAAAAATTAAAAAAAAAACTGTCTTCAAATCCTCATCTTACTCTTGACTTACAATGAGACTTTAAGAAATATTATTTATTTTAGTTGCCTTATACAGTTAAAGGAATTAAAAAAGTATCCTTCTTTATGTGTGCCTGCCTGTGTATATGAAAAAGAGAAAAAAAGAGAATTAAATGGGTTAATATATATAAAACACTTAGAGAAGTACCTGACACAAATATGTGTTCAAAATTTAATATTATTATAAATATTAATTTAGAGTCTGTTTTTTGTAGGCTATCTTGCTGGTAATCAAATGTAAATTAAATATAGTCATTACACTTTGATTTCAATTTTCAAATATATTTATTCAGTATCTAATAGTTGATAAAGTTATCAGAGTTATAAATATTAGAAGAGTAAGTCAAAGAAGAAAATAGATAGTGATGACTTTTTATTAGTTCAATCATGGGAAATCTTATAAAGTACAATCTGAACTGAGTTTTATTTTTTTTTAAATTTTTTAAAGATTTTATTTATTTATTTGATAGAGAGAGATCACAAGTAGGCAGAAAGGTAGGCAGAGAGTTAGAGAGGGGGAAGCAGGCTCCCCGCTGAGCAGAGAGCCGAATGCGGGACTCGATCCCAGGACCCTGAGATCATGACCTGAGCCGAAGGCAGCGGCTTAACCCACTGAGCCACCCAGGTGCCCCTGAACTGAGTTTTAAATGAATGGGATCCTGTAATTAATAAGGGTTGGGCATTCAGAATAAATGGGAAAAGCATGGAATATAGAGAAGTAAAACATATATAAAAGTACAGTTAACATAATTGTTGCATGGGGGCAGGGGTAGGTTATAGGGATTATATTCTATAACACCTGCTATGAAATCTAGCTCCCAGTAATTCAACACAAGGTCATAAGGTCCAAAATACATAAAATGTAGCTTCTTGGACTTTGGGAAGTGAGTTCAATAGTAGGAAGCAGAAAAGACAAGAAGCTTAACAGTAGTGAATTTATTCTTTTTCTTCTATTTTTGTATATCAAAATGTTTCATGCATTCCTCCTGAACATAAATCATGTAGTGGTCCAAATTACTTAGCAATACATTCTTCTTTAAATAGTCAGATCACAGAAGAACATCTTTGTGGTAGTAGATGAATAGGATAGACTTTTAATCATCATGACCACTGATGAACCACACTCCTGGTAGTTATGCCTTTTTTTAGTCTCCTACATTAACTCTGGGTTGGTCATATATGTGACTGGCATAATCTATGCTACATGACAATAGCAATCTAAATGTAAAGAAAAGCCAATTACATATTTACACATGTAAACATTCACTTTTGCAGCCAGATTCCACAAAGCAAAGAAGTGTAAGCTGGACTCTTAGAAAGACCACACTAGACTGAATAAGGTTTTGGCCTTTGGGTTATCACACCATCAAGATGCCAGATATGAAAGTAAAGCCATTTTGGATGTCCCAGTCTGACTACCTCCAAGTGCAGGTACATAAGAAATCTTAGAAAGGCTAGGAGAACGCTTCAGCTGAGCTCTTGCCAAAACAGAGACTCAAGAAATTATAACAGGATTTCTTAAGTTGAAGGATGGTTTGCTAACATGGCCATATATAACAGAAACAATAGCAAAAGATGGCAGTGAAAGATACCTTCTGAATATGTAGGTGTGAGGGAGTACACACCTGCTAAGACTCAGAAGATTGTCTGATTTCAAGCTTTATTACAAAGCTGTGATCACTAAGACAGCATTGTACTGGTAGAAAAACAGACACATCGACCAGTGGAACAGAGTAGAGAGACCAGATATGGACCCTCAACTCTGTGGTCAAATAATCTTCAACAAGGCAACCAAGAAAAAATATACAGCAGGAAAAGACAGTCTCTTCAATAAATGGTGCTGGGAAAATTGGACAGCTATGTGTGGAAGAAAGAAGCTTGACCATTCTCTTACACCATAAACAAAGATAAACTTGAAATGGATGAGACCTCAAAGTGAGGCAGGAAGCTATCAAAATCCTAGAGGAGAACATAGGCAGTAACATCTTCGACATTGCCCACAGCAACTTCTTTCAAGATATGTCTCCAAAGGCAAAGGAAACAAAAGCAAAAATGAACTCTTGGGACTTCATCAAGATCAAAAGCTTCTGCACAGCAAATGAAAGTCTACAAAACAAAGAGGCAACCCACAGAATGGGAGAAGATACTCACAAATGATACTACAAAGGGCTGATATCCAAGATCTATAAAGAACTCCTCAAACTCAACACACACAAAACAGATTATCACGTCAAAAAATGTTCATGTCTTCTGCAGAAAAGACATACAAATAGCTAATAGACACATGAAAAAATGTTCATCATCATTAGCTATCAGGGAGATTCAAATCAAAACCACATTGAGATACCACCTTACATCAGTTAGAATGGACAAAATCAACAAGACAGGAAACAGCAAGTGTTGGAGAGGATGTGGAGAAAGGGGAACCCTCTTACACTATTGGTGGGAAAGCAGGTTGGTGCAGCTACTTTGGAAAATGGTATGGAGATTCCTTAAAAATTAAAAATAGAGCTTCCCTATCACCCTGCAATTGCACTACTGGGTATTTACCCCAAAGATACTGATGTAGTGAAAAGAAGGGCCACCTGTACCCCAGTGTTCATAGCAATGGCCACAGTCGCCAAACTGTGGAAAGAACCAAGACACCCTGCAACAGATGAAAGGATAAAGAAGATATTGTTCATGTATACAATGGAGTATTATGCCTCCATCAGAAAGGGTGAATACCAAACTTTTGTATCAACATGGATGGGACTGGAAGAGATAATACCAAATGAAGTAAGTCAAGCAGAGAGGGTCGATCATCATATGGTTTCATTTACTTGTGAAGCATAAAGAATAACATGGAAGACACTGGGAGAGGGAGAAGAGAAGTGAGCTGGGGGAAATCAGAGGGGAAGACAAACCATGAGAGACTGTGGTCTCTGAGAGACAAACTGAGGGTTTGGGAGGGGGATAGGGGGTTGGGCCTGGTGGTGGGTATTGTGGAGGGTACATATTGCATGGAGCACTGGGTGTTGTGCATAAACAATAAATTTGGAACACACACACACACACACACACAGAAACCCAAGAAGGTAAGCCCATCCTGTTACCAAAGGAAAGATTTATATAAAGCTCTTCAAAATTAGGTCAGTAAGGTAAATTAAAAAAATGATAATTATCTAATGTCTCTTTAATAAGTGAATGGAAATGTTACACTTATGACATTTATGAATGGCTCATTTGGAGAAACATTTTTTTTTAAAGATTTTATTTATTTATTTGACAGAGAGAGATCACAAGTAGGCAGAGAGGCAGGCAGAGAGAGAGAGGAGGAAGCAGGCTCCCTGCTGAGCAGAGAGCCCGATGTGGGACTCGATCCCAGGACCCTGAGATCATGACCTGAGCCAAAGGCAGCGGCTTAACCCACTGAGCCACCCAGGCACCCTGGAGAAACATTTTTATGACTACATTTTTCAATGCTTAGTAGGCTTCTGGTTGAAGGGGTATTTGAGCAAAATGTTTCACCTTCTCTTTTTCTTAAAACTTCATCAAAATTTTTATAGAGAAACAAAAATACATATCTACAGAAAAGAGACAGTATAAATAAAAGTTAATTCATCCATTCATGGAGGATGGAAATTAGGAAGAAAAAGTGACAAATGAAGGAAAGTAAAGAAAGAAACTCTAGGAGGTGCATTCCAAAATAGAATAGAGCAGACCTACCTAGCAGAACCCTGTTGAGCCTCCAGACCTTGGTGCCACAGGTGTCATATACGGAAATGGAAGATATCAGGTTGAAAACAAAAGGACAAAGTAATGTTTGATTCAAGAATTATTTTACTTTCCCACCTCCATTTACTCTTAAGTATAGAATGATTGTACTCAAGTTTTCAACATAGAAAATAATTCAGAGGCTTCTTGAGTAAAGACATTTCATTAAATTCTTTGGAGGAGGGGTACAGCTAATGTGAATGTTAGCACCCTGTGATTCTAGAATTTAAGGCTCCCACAACCTTAGAACCATAGCAAACAGTATACAGAAGTTGCCTGATCAGGAAGGCTAGTAGGGCTAAAGCATTGCTCACACTCTACTTACCAAGCCATGTGTTAAGACAGCATTTTTCCAGAGAAAAGATTGTCTTTTAAAAATTTTACCAAAAGCAATTTATGGCCTAGAAGCCACTAATGGAGATTACAATCAGTCATTCCCTCATCTTCTGTTTAAATATGAAATTGTACACAGAGGTTATTAGGCACTTTAAGGAAAACATAAAAAGTCAAAGAAATATCTATCTATCTATCTATCTATCTATAGATATCTATCTATCTATATATATATAGATAGATAGATAGATATACACATACATGTATATATATATATATATATATATATATATATATATATGAAAAGGAAAAAAGATTAAATTCAAACATGTAATGTAATGAATATATTTAGAAAATTTTAAAAATATATTGATTACATCAAATTATTTTTTAAAATGCCACAATTAAGGAGTGAATGACCAAGAAAGAGATGTTTGAAATTGAAAAGGAAATCCGAAAATGCCAGGAATATTAGATTTCTGGATAACAGGTGAAATTATTGGATTTCTACTGTTCTATAGTTGGCAACTTTTCTACAACAAACGTATTTATTTTAAAATCATTATTTTTTAATGGCCATCATATTTGCTAATATAAGGAACATTACACAAGCTGAGGATTTCTGACATGTGTATGTTTTTTAAGCAAGTGTGTATATTTCTTTGTATACATTTCCATGCAGTTACCAGGAATTCATATTTTGATAAATGAAGTTTTGCATGTCTCTTAGACATACAAGTAAGGGTGTAAAGTAGACAGTTACCCATATTGATTGATTTTTTGTAATACTAGAGATAAAAACTTGGAAGTTATATATTTACAGATGGCAAGTCAAGTCATGGAGTTGGATAAGTTTAGGGAGAATATGAAGCGAGAACGTACCTCTAGATTCTAGATAAACTCCATATAATCTATTTAGATTTTAATCTATAGATTAGGTGCCAAATACTCAAAAGTTTCACATAAAATCAGACTTTCATTGTAAAACAAATATAATCTTCAGATAAAGAACAATATTATTTTTTTTCTTTTAAAACACCAAGAAGAGTACTTGGAATTTTTTAAAAATTCAAATATAAGGGGTCCCTGGGTGGCTTGTTGGGTTAAAGCCTCTGCCTTCAGCTTGGGTCATGATCTCAGAGACCTGGGATTGAGCCCCACATCGGGCTCTCTGCTCAGTGGGGAGCCTGCTTCCTCCTCTCTCTCTGCCTGCCTCTCTGCCTCCCTGTGATCTCTGTCTGTCAAATAAATAAATAAAATCTTAAAAAAAATCAAATAAAAATATGTACCAGGTTTGAATTTGTTGGATTGATACTTGACTTTATGAAAAAAAAAAAAAAAGAGAGAGAGAGTTTCTTCAAGGACTATTGCATAATAAACTTGGCTTTCATCACTATGCTTAATATCTAAGTGCTCCTTAAAAATAAAACGGTATTTTACTTGTTTCACAGTTTTGTATTTTGTATTTATATAAGACACTTTTTAAAAGAATGGAGCATGGTATTCAGGATGGACTCCCAATATGTGGTTGGATAAAATGAACACAATCTAGATTCCAGAACATGGATGTCTGCAGAAATGTCAGGACTTTTTGTCAGAGTTGATATACACTTCAGCTTTTATTTTGAGGAGGTAGAGAAGAAAGTGGATAAGTGTTTGTACCAAGAAGCATTGTAAGAGAGAAAAATGAGTTAATGGAAGCAGACATGTTTTTATCAAAATATTTCAACTCTCTTTATAAAAAAGAAAGTTTCTAAAATTATTTTCACAAATTTACAAGAAATAACTCAAAACTAATTATTATAATTTATTTTAATTCAGTTTTCAGTCTTAATTGTGACCAGATTCTGCCATAACTATTATTGAAATACAAATGACAAAAAAATGAATATTTGAATCTCTACTGTTGATAATCTATAAGAGCTGAAGATCGTCAGTGCTGTATTGGAAACTAAACACAGGAATCTCATATTCTCTCAGGGGGGAGAAAATGCCAATAGGACCTTTGGCAAGAACTACACTCTAGCCAGCTGTACACTACTCCTCAGCTAATATACCCAAAATACCTCTTCTCTAGTTAGTCTGCTTTTCCCCTGTGTTCTTTATAAATACTGAACAAGCTTCCATTCTTGCAAATTACAAAATAATACCAAGTACTATACCTTATATATGCACTTTTAATTCTCCTACTTGACTATAAGCACCTAAAGAATATACTTTATCTTGTTTCTGGTATGTAGCAGATAAAATGATAATTAGAAAGTAATGAATAAACAATTGATATATTAATAAATGAATCTGAATGGGTGAGAAACGGACATTTGTTGAATCTTGTGAAGAGAATTATCCCGCTGAAGTGTGCAAAAGAGTAGAAATGTTCCAAATGATCTCCTCCCCACTCCTTTACCTGGGGTCAGAGAGAGAAACTGGAGTGTAGAAAGACAATGGAATATAAAAAAAATTGAAAAATGACAGAACATTAGAGTTTAAAGAGATTTTTCAAGACAATTTACCCTATTATCTCATTTTACAGAGGAGCAGACATTTTAAGTGACGTCCCAAAACCAAGGCTATTTAGTACCAGAAATAGAATTATAACTCTAGTTTTTAGCCTCCAAAATACTTTACTTTTAACTTCAACAATTTTTGAACTTGCTAAATATGGTAGCTTTTATTATTTTGCCCTTAACTCTTAAGTTTTAAAATATCATTTCTATAAAACAAAGTGATTTTTAATTAACAAAAAAAACCCAAACTTTTCTTGCTTTTTGGTTAACAACCACAACAATGCTTAATAATATATTTTACCAGTAGAGAAATTAGACATTAAAATCAGTTAAATCCTATTTTAAAAAGAAAATGTACCTCTAGTTCACAAAATACTAAAAAATGTAATTTAGGATTTACAAAAATATTAAGAATAGTTCAGACTTTTTTTTTTTTTTTTTAAGATTTTACTTATTTGTTTGACAGAGATCATAAGTTGGCAGAGAGGCAGGCAGGGTGGCGGGGGGAGAAGGTTCCATACTGAGCAGAGATCCTGATGTGGGGCTCAATCCCAGGACCCTGGGACCATGACCTGAGCTGAAGGCAGAGGCTTAACCCACTGAGCCACCCAGACGCCCCTAGTTCAGATTTTTATGAATAATTTTGCAAAGCTTAGAGGTGCAAGGATTCTGGCTGGAGCTCTTTTACTACATCCTTATGCTTGCAAAAAGTGTTTTCCTTTGCTGTGTTCTCACCAATGCCAATACGCTGGTGAGCAGACTTGTTACACAGCAACCTATGGTTCTGAAGAAGTGCTTCTATGACATGGAGTTTTTGAATAATCTGGAATTTTTAAGTAATGGCATTTAGTGAGAATATCAGTGGATAATGTTCAGGGAAGATACCCAGCAGATAATCAAAGAAATTTTTATAATTTAAACTGTAATATTTTTCTCATTACAGAACATGTACATTTGCTGAAAAACATGAAAAATCATTGTCTATCTTTTTTTTTCCATGTCATAGGGCTGGAGTGGTTGATGAAGTGAGTATGGAGGATGTTGTGGAACATATGGATAACTTTTAATTTCCATTCTGGTCTCTTCCTCTCTTTACATAACCCTCACAATGAATGCTATTAGAGTCAAATAAATAATACTAAAAGGCTATATGTTATGAATTCTCTATTTAAAATTATGTCTGTTCATCTCTTGAGGAATTACATTATCCTAGGTTCAGAAGATATTAATTTAAACACTGAAAATGCCAAATGTTTTCTAGTTACAGACATTACTCTCTATAAATTCTGTACCTGAATATCAGACAAAAAAAGTGTAAGTATCTACAAGAGAGAATGATTTATTTTTTTTATTTTCTTGGCTGTTGGTAGTCTACTGACATTTCACTATACTACTAGGAATCATACAGGGCATATATATTGCTAATTAGCAATATCTTAAAATCATCAGCTAAGGGGCTCTTGGGTGGCTCAGTGGGTTAAGCTTCTGCCTCCACTCAGGTAATGATCTCAGGGTCCTGGGATCGAGCCCACATTGGGATCTCTGTTCAGCAAGAAGCCTGCTTCTCCCTCTCTCTCTGCCTGCCTTTCTGCCTACTTATGATCTCTCTGTTAAATAAATAAAATATTTTAAAAAATCATTAGCTAAAAGGAGCCTGAGTAGCTCAGTTGGTTAAGTGTCTGCCTTTGGCTCAGGTCATTGATCCCAGACACCTGGTATCAAATCCCATGTTGGGATCCCTACTCAGCAGGGAACATACTTCTCCCTCTGCCTGATGCTCACCTCTTCTTGTGTTCTCTCACTCTTATTGTCTAAAATAAATAAATAAAATCTTTAAAAATCATTACCTACATAGAAATTAAATAATTATTAGAAATGTCATTCTATCTAATGTAGTGGTGCTGTGGTAGACTGACCAAAACTCCCTGCTTTGGGCCCTAGGTACCAATTTCCCCATCAGCCTTCAGATTTTCATAGGGTAGTTCTTTTTTTTTTTTTTTATTTTTTGTTATTTTTTATAAACATATATTTTTATCCCCAGGGGTACAGGACTGTGAATCACCAGGTTTACACACTTCACAGCACTCACCAAATCACATACCCTCCCCAATGTCCATAATGCCACCCCCTTCTCCCAAACCCCCTCCCCTCGGCAACCCTCAGATTGTTTTGTGAGATTAAGAGTCACTTATGGTTTGTCTCCCTCCCAATCCCATCTTGTTTCATTTATTCTTCTTCTACCCACTTAAGCCTCCATGTTGCATCACCACTTCCTCATATCAGGGAGATCATATGATAGTTGTCTTTCTCTGCTTGACTTATTTCGCTAAGCATGATACGCTCTAGTTCCATCCATGTTGTTGCAAATGGCAAGATTTCATTTCTTTTGATGGCTGCATAGTATTCCATTGTGTATATATACAACATCTTCTTGATCCATTCATCTGTTGATGGACATCTAGGTTCTTTCCATAGTTTGGCTATTGTGGACAATGCTGCTATAAACATTCGGGTGCATGTGCCCCTTTGGATCACTACATTTGTATCTTTAGGGTAAATACCCAATAGTGCAATTGCTGTGTCATAGGGCAGTTCTATTTTCAACATTTTGAGGAACCTCCATGCTGTTTTCCAGAGTGGCTGCACCAGCTTGCATTCCCACCAACAGTGTAGGAAGGTTCCCCTTTCTCCGCATCCTCGCCAGCATCTGTCATTTCCTGACTTGTTGATTTTAGCCATTCTGACTGGTGTGAGGTGATATCTCATTGTGGTTTTGATTTGTATTTCCCTGATGCCGAGTGATATGGAGCACTTTTTCATATGTCTGTTCGCCATCTGGATGTCTTCTTTGCAGAAATGTCTGTTCATGTCCTCTGCCCATTTCTTGATTGGATTATTTGTTCTTTGGGTGTTGAGTTTGCTAAGTTCTTTATAGATTTAGGACACTACTCTTTTATCTGATATGTCGTTTGCAAATATCTTCTCCCATTCTGTCAGTTGTCTTTTGATTTTGTGAACTGTTTCCTTTGCTGTGCAAAAGCTTTTGATCTTGATGAAATCCCAGTAGTTCATTTTTTCCCTTGCTTCCCTTGCCTTTTGCGTTGTTCCTAGGAAGATGTTGCTGCGGCAGAGGTCGAAGAGGTAGCTGCCCGTGTTCTCCTCAAGGATTTTGATGGATTCCTTTCTCACATTGAGGTCCTTCATCCATTTTGAGTCTATTTTTGTGTGTGGTGTAAGGAAATGGTCCAATTTCATTTTTCTGCATGTGGCTGTCCAATTTTCCCAGCACCATTTATTGAAGAGGCTGTCTTTTTTCCATTGGACATTCTTTCCTGCTTTGTCGAAGATTAGTTGACTGTAGAGTTGAGGGTCTATTTCTGGGCTCTCTATTCTGTTCCATTGAACTATGTGTCTGTTTTTGTGCCAGTACCATGCTGTCTTGATGATGACAGCTTTGTAATAGAGCTTGAAGTCCAGAATTGTGATGCCACCAATGTTGGCTTTTTTTTTCAATATCCCTTTGGCTATTCGAGGTCTTTTCTGGTTCCATATAAATTTTAGAATTATTTGTTCCATTTCTTTGAAAAAGATGGATGGTACTTTGATAGGAATTGCATTAAATTGTGTAGATTGCTTTAGGTAGCATAGACATTTTCACAATATTTATTCTTCCAATCCAGGAGCATGGAACATTTTTCCATTTCTTTGTGTCTTCCCCAATTTCTTTCATGAGTACTTTATAGTTTTCTGAGTATAGATTCTGTGTCTCTTTGGTTAGGTTTATTCCTAGGTATCTTATGGTTTTGGATGCAATTGTAAATGGGATTGACTCCTTGATATCTCTTTCTTCTGTCTTGCTGTTGGTGTAGAGAAATGCAACTGATTTCTGTGCATTGATTTTATATCCTGACACTTTACTGAATTCCTGTATAAGTTCTAGCAGTTTTGGAGTGGAGTCTTTTGGGTTTTCCACATATAGTATCATATCATCGGCGAAGAGTGATAATTTAACTTCTTCTTTGCTGATTTGGATGCCTTTAATTTCCTTTTGTTGTCTGATTGCTGAGGGTAGGACCTCTAGTACTATGTTGAATAGCAGTAGTGATAATGGACATCCCTGCCGTGTTCCTGAGCTTAGCGGAAAAGCTTTCAGTTTTTCTCCATTGAGAATGATATTTGCGGTGGGTTTTTCATAGATGGCTTTGATGATATTGAGGTATGTGCCCTCTATCCCTACACTTTGAAGAGTTTTGATCAGGAAAGGATGCTGTACTTTGTCAAATGCTTTTTCAGCATCTATTGAGAGTATCATATGGTTCTTGTTCTTTCTTTTATTGATGTGTTGTATCACATTGACTGATTTGCGGATGTTGAACCAACCTTGCAGCCCTGGAATAAATCCCACTTGGTCGTGGTGAATAATCCTTTTAATGTACTGTTGAATCCTATTGGCTAGTATTTTGTTGAGTATTTTCGCATCTGTGTTCATCAAGGATATTGGTCTATAGCTCTCTTTTTTGATGGGATCCTTGTCTGGATCAAGGTGATGCTGGCCTCATAAAATGAGTTTGGAAGTTTTCCTTCCATTTCTATTTTTTGGAACAGTTTCAGGAGAATAGGAATTAGTTCTTCTTTAAATGTTTGGTAGAATTCCCCCGGGAAGCTGTCTGGCCCTGGGCTTTTGTTTGTTTGGAGATTTTTAATGACTGTTTCAATCTCCTTACTGGTTATGGGTCTGTTCAGGCTTTCTATTTCTTCCTGGTTCAGTTGTGGTAGTTTATATGTTTCTAGGAATGCATCCATTTCTTCCAGATTGTCAAATTTATTGCCGTAGAGTTGCTCATAGTATGTTCTTATAATAGTTTGTATTTCTTTGGTGTTAGTTGTGATCTCTCCTCTTTCATTCATGATTTTATTTATTTGGGTCCTTTCTCTTTTCTTTTTGATAAGTCGGGCCAGGGGTTTATCAATTTCATTAATTCTTTCAAGGAACCAGCTCCTACTTTCGTTGATTTGTTCTATTGTTTTTTTGGTTTCTATTTCATTGATTTCTGCTCTGATCATTATGATTTCTCTTCTCCTGCTGGGCTTAGGGTTTCTTTCTTGTTCTTTCTCCAGCTCCTTTAGGTGTAGGGTTAGGTTGTGTACCTGAGACCTTTCTTGTTTCTTGAGAAAGGTTGTACCGCTATATATTTTCCTCTCAGGACTGCCTTTGTTGTGTCCCACAGATTTTGAACCGTTGTATTTTCATTATCATTTGTTTCCATGATTTTTTTCAATTCTTCTTTAATTTCCCAGTTGACCCATTCATTCTTTAGAAGGATACTGTTTAGTCTCCATGTATTTGGGTTCGTTCCAAACTTCCTTTTGTGGTTGAGTTCTAGCTTTAGAGCATTGTGGTCTGAAAATATGCAGGGAATGATCCCAATCTTTTGATACCGGTTGAGTCCTGATTTAGGACCGAGGATGTGATCTATTCTGGAGAATGTTCCATGTGCACTAGAGAAGAATGTGTATTCTGTTGCTTTGGGATGAAATATTCTGAATATATCTGTGATGTCCATCTGGTCCAGTGTGTCATTTAAGGCCTTTATTTCCTTGCTGATCTTTTGCTTGGATGACCTGTCCATTTCAGTGAGGGGAGTGTTAAAGTCCCCTACTATTATTGTATTATTGTTGATGTGTTTCTTTGATTTTGTTATTAATTGGTTTATATAGTTGGCTGCTCCCACATTGGGGGCATAGATATTTAAAATTGTTAAATCTTCTTGTTGGACAGACCCTTTGAGTATGATATAGTGTCCTTCCTCATCTCTTATTATAGTCTTTGGCTTAAAATCTAATTGATCTGATATAAGGATTGCCACTCCTGCTTTCTTCTGATGTCCATTAGCATGGTAAATTCTTTTCCACTCCCTCACTTTAAATCTGGAGGTGTCTTCGGGCTTAAAATGTGTTTCTTGGAGGCAACATATAGATGGGTTTGGTTTTTTATCCATTCTGATACCCTGTGTCTTTTGACAGGGGCATTTAGCCCATTCACATTCAGGGTAACTATTGAGAGATATGAATTTAGTGCAATTGTATTGCCTGTAAGGTGACTGTTACTGTATATGGTCTCTGTTCCTTTCTGATCTACCACTTGTAGGCTCTCTCTTTGCTTAGAGGACCCCTTTCAATATTTCCTGCAGAGCTGGTTTTGTGTTTGCAAATTCTTTCAGTTGTTGTTTGTCCTGGAAGCTTTTAATCTCTCCTTCTATTTTCAATGATAGCCTAGCTGGATATAGTATTCTTGGCTGCATGTTTTTCTCGTTTAGTGCTCTGAAAATATCATGCCAGCTCTTTCTGGCCTGCCAGGTCTCTGTGGATAAGTCAGCTGCCAATCTAATATTTTTACCATTGTATGTTACAGACTTCTTTTCCCGGGCTGCTTTCAGGATTTTCTCTTTGTCACTGAGACTTGTAAATTTTACTATTAGGTGATGGGGTGTGGGCTTATTCTTATTGATTTTGAGGGGCATTCTCTGAACCTCCTGAATTTTGATGCTCGTTCCCTTTGCCATATTGGGGAAATTCTCCCCAATAATTCTCTCCAGTTTACCTTCTGCTCCCCTCTCACTTTCTTCTTCTTCTGGAATCCCAATTATTCTAATGTTGTTTCGTCTTATGGTGTCACTTATGTCTCGAATTCTCCCCTCGTGGTCCAGTAGCTCTTTGTCCCTCTTTTGCTCAGCTTCTTTATTCTCTGTCATTTGGTCTTCTATATCACTAATTCTTTCTTCTGCCTCATTTATCCTAGCAGTTAGAGCCTCCATTTTTGATTGCACCTCATTAATAGCTTTTTTGATTTCAACTTGGTTAGATTTTAGTTCTTTTATTTCTCCAGAAAGGGCTTTTATATCTCTCGAGAGGGCTTCTCTAATATCTTCCATGCCTTTTTCGAGCCCGGCTAGAACCTTGAGAATTGTCATTCTGAAGTCTAGATCTGACATATTACCAATGTCTGTATTGATTAGGTCCGTAGCCTTCGTTACTGCCTCTTGTTCTTTTTTTTGTGTTGAATTTTTACGTCTTGTCATTTTGTCCAGATAAGAGTAAATGAAGGGGCAAGTAAAATACTAAAAGGGTGGCAACAACCCCAGGAAAATATGCTTTAACCAAATTAGAAGAGATCAAAATCGTGAGTGGGGAGAAAGGGGATAAAAAGAGGTTCAAAAAGGAAGAAAGAAAAAAAAAAAACAAAAAGAAAAGAAAAAAAAAAGAAAAGAAAAGAAAAGAATTTTTAAAAAAAGAAAACACCTAAGAAAAATGTAAAAAAGAAAAAATATATATATTAGATAAACTAGTAAAAAATCGTTAAAAAAGAAAAAGGTAACAGTTAAAAAAAAATTTTACCCGAAGGCGAGAAAAAAAAAATGAAAAAGAAAAAATTAAATTAACTGCAAGACTATAAAAAATCACAGGAAAAAAGCCGTGAGTTCTGTGCTTGGCTTTCTCCTCCTCTGGAATTCTGCTGCTCTCCTTGGTATTGAAACCGCACTCCTTGGTAGGTGAACTTGGTCTCGGCTGGATTTCTTGTTGATCTTCTGGGGGAGGGGCCTGTTGTAGTGATTCTCAAGTGTCTTTTCCCCAGGCGGAATTACACCGCCCTTACCCGGGGCCGGGGTGAGTAATCCGCTCGGGTTTGCTTTCAGGAGCTTTTGTTCCCTGAGCGCTTTCCGTAGAGTTCCAGAGGACGGGAATACAAATGGCGGCCTCCTGGTCTCCGGCCCGGAGGAGCCGAGAGCCCAGGGCCCCACTCCTCAGTGCGCCCTCAGAGAACAGCGCCCAGTTACTCCCATCTGCCTGACCTCTGGCCGCGCTCCAAGCTCACCGAGCCTGCGACCGGTTCAAGGTAACACGGAGCTGTGAGCTTACTGTCGGCTCTGTCTCTGTAGCCGGCTTTCCCGTTCCAATACCCGCAAGCTCTGCGACACTCAGACACCCCCGATCCTTCTGTGACCCTGCGGGACCTGAGGCCACGCTGACCCCGCGTGGGCTTCGCCCCGGTTTAGCCTCTGGAGCGATGTCCCTCAGCGGAACAGACTTTTAAAAGTCCTGATTTTGTGCACGGTTGCTCTGCTGCTTGCCGGGAGCCGGCCCCTCCCCCCGGGGTCTATCTTCCCGTCGCTTTGGATTCACTTCTCCGCTGGTCCTACCTTTCAGAAATTGGTTGTTTTTCTGTTTCCAGAATTGCTGTTCTTCTTCTCTTCGATCTGCCGATGGATTTTCAGGTGTTTGCAATCTTTAGATAAGCTATCTAGCTGATCTCCGGCTAGCTGAAGCAGTCTCAGCTTGCTACTTCTCCGCCATCTTGACTCCTCCTTCATAGGGTAGTTCTATTTTCAACTTTTTTAGAAACCTCCATACTTGTTTTTCAGAATGGCTGAACCAGTTTGCATTCCCAATAGTAATGCAAGGTTTCCCTTTCTTCACATTCTTGCTAACATCTCTTGTTTCCTGAGTTAATTTTAGCCATTCTGACTGGTGTGAGATGGTATTGCACTGTGATTTTGATTCTTATTTCCTTGATGCTGAGCATTTTTTCATGTGTCTGCTGGCTATTTGTAGGTCTTCTTTGGAGAAATATCTGTTCATACCTTCTGCCCATTTCTTGATGGAATGGGCAAATGTCTTATCAGATAAATGACTAGTATCCAAAATCTATAAAGAGCTTATCAACTCAATACCTAAAAAAACACAGTTGAATCCTTTTTGCAGGAACTGACCTCAACTAGAAGTGAATGACTGCATTCAATGCTTAGTTGATCTGAGGGTCAATCCTAACTATAGAGAACTATGGAGACATCTTTAAAGACCAGCCAGCCTGATAACTTCCCATGGTCTATCAACTATAGTGCAGTTCAACTTCTTTATCCCAATGTGATTTCCTCTCCCACTTATGGTATTGTTCCTGAAAATAATCCCTAATAAACTCTGCACACAAATCCATATCTCAGAAGCTGTTTCTTGGAACTTGACCTGTGATATTTATGTGTTCCTTAATATCTATAATGCTTTTTATTATTAGGATAAGGAAAATATCCTTATATGACTAAGGATTTCTTCACATCATTGGGAAGACTTGATTTTAATGCTTAATTGGAATTTTAAAAATTATCTTCAAAAGTATTATTGAATACATATCTCTGCATATATCTAATGTATGGATAAGGATTCTTGTGATTGCAAATAACCAAGACCTGACCTGAAATAACTTAAAGAAGATTTAAAAAATGTTTTATAAAAACAACTGGAATAGAACTAAGTCTGGAACAATGGTTTTGAGGAATTAAAAATTACCATGCTTTTCTTTCAGTCTTTACCAATTCTGTGAGAATGCTTCTATTTCCACTCACTGAACTTTTCTTTTTCTTTAATGATTTTATTTATTTATTTGAGAGAGATAGAGAGTGAGAGAGAACATGAGAGGGGAGAAAGTCAGAAGGAGAAACAGACTCCCTATGGAGCTAGGAGCCTGATGCAGGACTCGATCCTAGGACTCTGGGATCATGACCTGAGCTGAAGGCAGTCGATTAACCAACTGAGCCACCCAGGCAGCCATACATTCACTGAATTTTTCTTGAAGCTATATGGAAACATGGTTGCCAATAGCTCCCACATAGAAATTTAACAGTCCATTCACTCAGAAGAGTGATGATTTTTCTTTTTAGATTACATTTACAAATATCACAGAAAATGACTCATTTCCTTGAATGAGTCAGATGCTCTCCCTCAGAGAACAAAAAGCATTGGTCAGGCTTAGCAACATATTTTATTCATATGATAGCTCTAATAATTATGTAGTGTGTGGGGTAAGATAATCTCAGATTAAGACAGAGGTGAATAGGATGATACACAAATTAAATAATAGATATTAAACCATGGTGTATGCCTTAAAGTGAAAAATAAAAGAACGAAAAAGGATGTCTTAGTTCATAGAACTCATCAGGAAAAACCCATACCAAAAGGCAGAAGATTTTAACACTGATTACTTTGTTCTCGTAAGCGAGATGAGGGCAAAATGCAGTCAGAGCCATCGCTGAATTTCTCAGCAACCTCATTTTCCATCCTAAACAAAAGCCCTTAATACCACCACCATACCTTAAACACCATATTTCACTCTCAGTTTTAAGAGAAAGATTTTACTGATTATCCTTTCCTGGGCTTGTGAAACAATAAGGAGATATCACATGCCTATGAGTTACCCTGAAGTCAGGAGAATGTTGACTTTTATGTCATTTCTAACTATGACAAATGGATGAAACCATATCAGAAGGGTGGTTAGTGGGAAAAAACTATGTTGCCACAACAACAGCTATTGTATAATTGCATCTCTTGTGACTTGCCTATACTGCAGTCATAGGCAAAGATTGCTTTTCTTGCCCCTCTGCCACTCCTGAATATTGAAGCTTGGCAGTCTCCCTTTTAGGCTTTCCCTCAAACAGGTATGGGCCATGTAAAAATATCATCCTGCATTTGTTCTTCTCTTTGAAAACCATCCAAATCAAATTCAGCAAAAAATTAGTATAAAGAAATCATCAGTCAAAAGGCAAATTTTGAAACACACTACAGAAATTTGTTGATACTAAATATATGGTGTGTGAAATCACTAAATTCACATATGAATACTACTATACAAAATGGATGCTAACTTTAATATCAGTATTACTTCACATATTGTCCTAAAATCCATATGAGTGTAAAAATGAATATATATATATATACACTCTATTAAATAATCTACTATACTAAAACATATATATACTCTATAGATACTATTTGTATATAATTGTATATACTTATTGAATTTACATTTCTTATGTTGATTTATTTATATTTCTTCTATATATTATATATGTTGTGTATGTATATACACATACATAATTATTTTAATCATTTAGACTCAGAGTCAAGAATACATTCTCATAAAAACCAGAATAAAATCATGCTCTGTTGCCAATTTCAAACCTAAAAGTGGCTGGTGTATAAGATATTGAGCTTATATAGATATAAAAAATGTTCAACACCAAGACAACTTAGATTAGGAAAATGATGTGGTCTCCCCTCCCCCAGATTTAGACAAAGTATTGGTGAAGCATTGACATTTAATTCCCTTTTGTACAGCTTGGCCAAATGAACTTATTTTCCATTACGTTTTCTGTGATAGGCTGAAAGTTTATAAGTTCAATCTCTTAGTAGAAAGATGTATTTACAAAGAAATCAGTAAGCTATACATGGGTGGAAATAAAATACTACAGCAGCAATTACAGAGAAGAAGAATCTATCCACCCCCTATCATTAATATGCATCATCTTTTAAGAGGTATTCTGGTGGTAATATTCACATTTCTAAATAGTATTTAGTAACTTTATACAGATTCTGTTAACTATAATGAAAGATGAGGATTTAACACACATGACTCTCTCCCACTTTTTTCTATTTCATTCCAATTAAAAGGAAAAAAAAACCCACTACATTGTTATTGTAAATGGGAAATATGCTAATAATTATAGGGAATTTATGCAGAAAACAAAAAGCCAAATATTCTTAATCCACTCTAACCCTAAAAATATCCATGTATATATATTTTCTATATTTGGTAAGTGGTGGATAGTGAAAGGAACAAAGGAACGATATAAAGATGTGCTCATAGAAAAATTTCATAATACCATAGCTCTTAAAAAAAAAGACTTTATGTTAAAAAAGGAAGAAAGAAACTCATGTTAAAAGAATTAATCCACCAAAGATAACTGTAACTTCATCTCAAATGATAAATGTTACTTTCTAACATCTTTTTGTTAAAGAAAATAATAATAGTAATTTTAAAAAACAACACGGATTGCCTAATATATTAGCATATATCTGCTCATATGTTCTTATATTTCTTTTATTTCTTTGGTGTTGATTGTGTTCTTTCCTCTTTCATTTATGATTTTATTTATTTAGGTCCTTTATCTTTTCTTTTTGATAAGTCTGGTCAGGAGAATCAATTTTACTAATTCTTTCAAAGAACCAGCTCCTAGTTTCATTAATCTGTTCTACCATTCCTTTGGTTTCTATTTCATCGATAACTGCTGAATCTTTATTGTTTTTCTTCTCCTGATGGGTTTGGGTTTTACTTGCTATCCTTTCTCCAGCTCCATTAGGTGTAAGGCTAGGTTGTGTATTTGAGACTTTTCTTACTTCTCGAAAAAGGCTTGTAGTACTATATACTTCCCTCTTAGGGCAGCCTTTACTGCATCCCAAAGATTTTTTTTTTTTAAGATTTTATTTATTTTTTTTGACAGAGATCACAAGTAGACAGAGAGTCAGACAGAAAGAGAGAGAGAGGGGGAAGCAGGCTCCCCATTGAGCAAAGAACCTGATGCGGGACTCGATCCCAGGACCCTGAGATCATGACCTGAGCCAAAGGCAGAGGCTTAACCCACTGAGCCACCAAGGCGCCCCATCCCAAAGATTTTGAACAGGTGTGTTTGCATTTTCTTTCTCTTTTTTTTTTCCCAAAGATTTTATTTATTTATTTATTTATTTGACAGGTAGATATCACAAGTAGGCAGAGAGGCAGGCAGAAAGAGAGAGAGAGGGAAGCAGGCTCCCCACTGAGCAGAGCCCGATGTGGGGCTCGATCCCAGGATCCCATGATCATGACCTGAGCCAAAGGCAGTGGCCTAACCCACTGAGCCACCCAGGTGCCCCTGTGTTTGCATTTTCATTTGCATCCACGGTTTTTTTCCCCCGAGTACCTGACTGCTAAATTTAATTCAATGGTTATACCCAATCCTGCCTTGTAAAAACAACAAAATGCCCCTATCAAAACTATATTATAATATGAGTACAGGCTTTTTTTTTATATAG
Organism: Mustela putorius furo; assembly: GCF_011764305.1. Taxonomy (NCBI): domain Eukaryota; kingdom Metazoa; phylum Chordata; class Mammalia; order Carnivora; family Mustelidae; genus Mustela; species Mustela putorius. The sequence continues at coordinate 29,768,064 of NW_025421987.1, forward strand.
CTCTAGAAAAAAAGTTGGCACCAAGTACACATAAAAAAAAGCTTTAAGGCTTAATAAAAATACAGACTAATAATTTCAAAATGCAGCTTAGAGGTTGAGAACAGAATGCTAGGTTAATAAATTTCCAAATATAGGCAGTTCCTGACATATGGATCATTTTCCAAATATAAATGGACATCTCCAGCAGGCTCACAGGGGCAGAAAGTTCTCTCCTACTTCTCTCAGTGACCAGACTACCAAGAACTCTAAACCCAGTTCTGTGGCCCCAGGGAGGGAAGGCTGGGGAGAGAAGGAAGGGCATCTCTTTGTACAGCATAGAGGCTTCTGCTCTAGTTATCCTCTGCCTTCATCCCCACCTCTGCCCCCTATGTGCACCCATGATCTCTGCTGCTGGACAGAACTAAGTAGACAGTGATTAAAATTCTTTAATTTCTTGGCTGACCCATTCATTCTTTAGTAGGATGCTCTTTAGCCTCCATCTATTTGAGTTCTTTCCAACTTTCATCTTGTAATTGAATCCCAGTTTCAAGACATTGTGGTCTTAAAAATATTCAGGGAATGATCCCAATATTTTGGTCCCACATGAGACCTGATATGTGACCCAGTATATGATCTATTCTGGAGAATGTTCCACATGCACTTCAGAATAATGTGTATTCTGTTGCTCTAGGATGGAATGTTCTGAATATATCTGTGAAATCCATCTGGTCCAGTGTGTCATTCATAGACATTGTTTCCTTGTCAATTGTTTTTCTTAGATGATCTCTCCATTGAAATTAGGGGGGTGTTAAAGTCCCATGCTATTATTGTATTATTACTGATATGTTTCTTTGATTTTATTAGTAATTGGATTATATAATTGGCTGCTCCTTTGTTAGGGGCATAAATATTTATAATTATTAGATTTTCTTGTGTGATAGATTCTTTAATTGTGATATAGTGTCCTTCCTCAACCCTTAATTTGTCTAATATAAGGATTACCACCCCGGCTTTATTTTGATGTCCAGTAGCATGACGAATGGTTTTACACACCTTCACCTTAAATCTGGAGGTGCTCTGGATCTAAAATGAGTCTTTTGAAGACACTATATCAATGAATTTTGCTTTTATTTCTAATCTGATACCCTGTGTCTTTTGATAGGGGCATTTAGCCCATTTACTCAAAGTAACCATCAGAAGATATGAATTTAGTGCCACTGTATTACCTTTAAAGTGACTGTTACTGTATATTGTCTCTGTTCCTTTCTGGTCTATGCTACTTTTGGGCTTTCTCTTTGGTTAGAGGATCACTTTTAATATATCTTGTAGGGATGGTTTGGTGATAAAAAAAATTCTTTAAGTTTCTCTTTGTTCTGGAAACTTTTTATCACTCCTATTTTGAATGATGTCTTACTTGAATAAATTATTCTTGGTTTCATATTTTTCTCATTTAGCACCATCAATATATCATGCCAGTCCTTTCCAGCCTTCCAGGACTCTGTGGATAGATCTGAAGCCAATCTAATGTTTCTACCCTTGTAGGTTACAAACATCTTGTTTTGAGCTGATTTCAGGATTTTCTGTCTCTGAGACTTTAAAGTTTCGCTATTATATGGCAGGGTGTTTACCTATTTTTATTGATTTTTGAGGGAGTTTAGGCAATCTGGAAGAAATGGATGCATTTCCAGAGATGAACAAACTTCCAAAACTGAAATGGGAAGAAATAAAAAAAGACCCATAACAGACCCATAACCAGTAAGGAAATTGAAGCAGTAATCAAAAATCTCCTAAAACAAACAAACAAACAAACAAACAAACACCAAGAGTCCAGGGCCATGGCTTCCCAGGGAAATTCTATCAAACGTTTAAAGAATAATTGATACCTATTCTTCTGAAATTATTTCAAAAAATAGAAATGGAGGGAAAACTTCCAAACCTTTTCTATGAAGATCGCATTATCTTGATCCCAAAACCAGACAAAAAAAAACAAAACAAAACAAAAAAAAAAACCACCAAAAAACAGTTATAGACCAATATCCATGATGAACATGGATGCAAAAATTCTCACCAAGATACTAGCCAATACCATCCAACAGAACATTAAAAGGATTATTCACCACAAACAAATGGGGTTTATTCCTGGTCTTCAAGATAGGTTCAATATCTGCAAATCAATCAGTGTGATACACTACATTAATAAAAGAAAGGACAAGAACCATATGATCCTCTCAAGAAATGCAGAAAAACTTTCTGAAAAATTACAGCACCCTTTCATGATTAAAACTCTCACCGTGTAGGGACAGAGGATACATACCTCAATATCATAAAAGCCATCCATGAAAAACCCACAGCAAACATTATTCTCAGTTGGAAAAATCTCTCAGGTCAGGAGCATGGCAGAGATGCCCACTATCCTTACCACTGATGTTCAACATAATACTAGAAGTCCTAGCCTCAACAATCAGACAACAAAAAGAAATAAAAAGTATCTAAATTTGCAAAGAAGTCAAATTCTCACTCTTTGCATATGACATGATACTCTGTGGAAAACTCAAAAGATTTTATATATATTATATATATATATATATATATATATTTTATATATTTTATATATATATATATATATATATATATATATATATATATTTTCCTAGAGGAGAACATAGGCAGTAACATCTTCGACATTGCCCACAGCAACTTCTTTCAAGATATGTCTCCAAAGGCAAAGAAAATAAAAGCAAAAATGAACTCCTGGGACTTCATCAAGATCAAAATCTTCTGCACAACAAAACAAAGAGGCAACCCACAGAATGGAAGAAGATATTCCGAAATGACACTACAAAGGGCTGATATCCAAGATCTATAAAGAACTCCTCAAACTCAACACACACAAAACAGATTATCACGTCAAAAAATGTTCATGTCAGAAGACATGAACAGATACTTCTCCAATGAAGACATACAAATGGCTAACAGACACATGAAAAAATATTCATCATCATTAGCCATCAGGGAAATTCAAATCAAAACCACATTGAGATACCACCTTACACCAGTTAGAATGGCTAAAATTAACAAGGCAGTAAACAACAAGTGTTGGAAAGGATGTGAAGAAAGGGGAACCCTCTTACACTGTTGGCGGGAAGGCAATTTGATACAGCCACTTTAGAAGACAATGTGGAGAGTCCTTAAAAAATTAAAAATAGAGCTACTCTATGACCCTGCAATTGCACTGCTGGGTATTTACCCCAAAGATACTAATGTAGTGAAGAAAACAGCCACCTGTACCCCAATATTCATAGCAATGGCCACAGTCGCCAAACTGTGGAAAGAACCAAGATACTCTTCAATGGATGAATGGATAAAGAAGATATGGTCCATATATACAATGGAGTATTATGCCTCCATTAGAAAGGATGAATACCCAACTTTTGTATCAATATGAATGGGGCTGGAAGAGATTATGCTGAATGAAATAAGTCAAGAGTCAATTATCATATAGTTTTGCTTACTTATGGAACATAAGGAATGACACAGAGGAAATTGGGAGATGGAGAGAAGGGAGTTGGGGGAAATCAGAGGAGAAGACAAACCATAAGAGACTATGGACTCTGAGAAATAAACTGAGGGTTTGGTGGGTGGGGGGAGGTTGGGTGAGCCTGGTGGTGGGTATTATGGAGGGCATGTATTGCATGGAACACTGGATGTGGTGCATAAACAATGAATTTTGGAACACTGAAAAGAAATTAAATTTAAAAAAGAATAATTTAAAAAATTTTAAAAAATCAATGCAGAGAAAACAGTTGCATTCCTATACACTAGTGATGAGAAATTAAGGAGTAAATCCCACTTACAATTGCACCCAAAACCTATAAGATACCTAGGAATAAACCTAACCAAAGAGGCAAAGAATCTGTACTCAGAAAAGTATAGAACAGTCATGAAACAAATTGAGGAAGATGCAAAGAAATGGAAAAATATTCCACTCTCATGGATTGGAAGAAGAAATATTGGTAAAATACCTATGCTACCTAGAGCAATCTATACATTCAATGCAATGAGTACCAAAATACCAAACTTTTTTTTTTTTTTTTTAACAGAGCTGGAATAATCCTAACATTTTTATGGAACCAGAAAAGACCCCAAATAGCCAAAAGAATGTTGAAAATATCGAAAAAGAAAACCTAAACTAGTGGCATAACAATTTTTGACTTCAAGCTCTATTAGAAAGCTGCAATCATCAAGATGGTATGATACTGACAGAAAAACAGACACAGGGATCAACAGAACAGAATAGTGAACCCAGAAATGGAACCTCAACACTATAGTATGTTCAATGGGAAAAAGAAGGTGCCTTCAACAAGTGGTGTTGGGAAAATTAGACAGCCACATTCAGAAGAATGAAACTGGAATATTTCCTTAAACCACACACAAAAATAAACTAAAAATCAATGAGAGACTTAAATGTGAGACAGTAATCCATCAATATCCTAGAGGAGAACACAGGCAGCCATCCCTTTGATCTTGGCTACAGTAACTTCTTGCTACACATGTCTCCAAAGGCAAGGGAATAAAAGGCAAAAATGAACTACTGGGACTTCATCAAGATAAAAAGCTTTGCACAGCAAAGGAAACAGTCGACAGAATCAAAAGACCACCGACAGAATGGAAGACGATATTTGCATATGACATATAAAATAAGTGGCTAGTATGCAAAATCTGTAAATAACTTATCAAACTCAACACCCAAAAAACAATCGAATCAAGAAGTGGGCAGAAGACATGAACAGATATTTCTCCAAGGAAGACATCAAAATGGTCAGAAGATAAATGAATAAAATGCTCCACATCACCTGGCATCAGGGAAATACAAATCAAAATCACAGTGAGACACCATCTAACACCACACAGAATGTGTAAAATTAACAAGTCAGGAAATGGTCAATGTTGGTGATAATGCAGAGAAAGTAGAACCCTATCTTACACTGTTGGGGGAATGCAAGCTGGTGCAGCCACTCTGGAAAACAGTATGGAGGTTCCTCAAAAAGTTGAAAATAGAGCTACCTTACAACCCAGCAATTATACTACTGGGTATTTACCTTACAAATACATATGTAGTAAACTTAAGGGGCACCTGCACCCCAATGTTTATAGCAGCAAATCTCCACAATAACCAAACTATAGAAAGAGCCCAGAGGTCCACCAACAGATGAATGGATAAAGAAAATGTGGTATACAATGGAATACTACACAGTCATCAAAAAATGAAAACTAGCAATTTGCAATGACATGGATGGAACTAGAGGGTAGTATGCTAAGCAAAATAAGACAATCAGAGAAAGGAAATTTCATACGATCTCACTCATATGTAGCATTTAAGAAACAAAACAGAGGATCATAGGGGAAGAAAGGAAAAAATAAAACAAGATGCAAATAGGGAGAGAGAGAAACTATGAGACTCTAAATCATCAGAAACAAACTGAGGATTGCTAAAGGGGAGGGGTAAAGTTATGGGATAACTGGGTTATGAACATTATGGTGGACATAGATGTAATGAGCACTGGGTATTATTGTAAGAATGATGAATTACAGGCCTCTGAAACCAATAATACATTACATGTTAATTAATTTAATTTAAATTAGAATGTTTTAAAAAAACATACCATGGGGTCATTATTTTTCTAAATGATACATTCTAAACACAGAAACAACTGATACTTTGAAATGAAAGATAATTTACTTAGCATTCTCTCATTTCCTCCCACCTCCTTTTAACCACTTCTTAATTTTGCCAATTTTTATTATTTTTACATTTTAAATACTTAGAACACATTTTGTTGCATCCTGTAATCACAGATACAAAAGCTTAGTGTGGATTTTACATTAAATAGAGTACCTGTTATTTTGTAGGTCATTTTGTCAGAGTGCTCTGATCATGTTTGTTTTTCATTTAATTTATATCTAAATCATATTGATTTCAGTGTACAATCTTTCTATTTTGGAATAGCTAATAGATGCCATGGTTTTTGTGTTCTTTTAAGTTTCAGGATAGTAGTTGTCATATATTTGAATGGGATTTTGGTTGGATGGGTACTGTTAAACTACAGTTTCTTCACTCTCAGAATCCTGAAGGTTCTGATCAATCTTTTGAGGCTGAATATTACTGTGGTGAGGTCTGAGGGCAACTCACTGTTTTCTCATCTTTCGTGCCCTTTGTCCATTCATCTAAACAAACCTTTATATTTGAAGTTTAGCAAGTTTGCTTGGTGTTAATAATTCTGTATCAATTTTTCATAGAATATAAGTTTTCATATATTAATTATTTAATTAATCCACTCATTCATCCAATAAATATTTGTTTAGTGTCCATCATTCAGTAAATGTCTCTGTGAAGTGCTAGGGATGTATCAGTTAAAGCACATACTATGGTGAACACGATAGACAAAATGTATGCCTTCTTTAGCTTATGATATATTGAGAGATAATATAATTTTATTTAATAGTAAGAGCTATTAGAGAGAATAAGGTGAAGTTTATTATCTTATACAAGTGAAAAAAAAAAGACATTTTTAAAGAGCTGGCATTTGAACAGAAATAAAATTAAGTCAGGAAGTAAACCGTAAGAGAAGGTTTTGTGCTAGAAGAAGATGGTTCTGGGCAGATGGAACAGCAAGTACAGTGCCTGTGAAAGAAATATATTTGGGGAACCTGGGTGGCTCAGTAGGCTGGACATCTGCCTTGGCTCAGGTCATGATCCTAGGGTCCTGGGATTAAGTACCATGTCAAGCTCCCTGCCCAGAAGGGAGCCTACTTCTCCTTCTCCTCCCTACATGTGCTCTCACTCACTATCTCTACCTTTCTTTCTCAAATAAATAAAATCTAAAAAAAAAAAAAAAAAAGGACGTTTCCACACCACCTGTCATCAATCAGGGTTTCTTTAAAGTTAACAGAAGACACTCAGGTTAGTTTAAGCAATATATTTAACAGTGATATATGTACACACAAATGATAGGAAAGAAAAATATATAATAATCATAGTAATGGAAGGAGTCAGGGGAGCAAAGGGAGAAGAAAGTGACTGTTGAAAAGAAATGAAGAGACAGGGAGACTGTGCTCTTCTCCATCTTCATCCTTCCCCCAGGAGGCCCAGCTCCCACTTGGCCTATTGACAGTCAGCAGAGAGACAGATCTGATAGAAGCCAATAGTTCTGCACCTCTTGAACCTTCAACACTTGCATAACTCTCTCCTGAGGTTTTCCTTAGCCACAGAAACATGTTCTGCCGGGACTATAAATGTGGCATGTTGGCTCCAGTGTTAAAAACTCAGGAGGTATCTTCAACCAATCAAATAGAGGAAGATGAAGAAATATCTTGGGTTTTTCAGCCCACACTCAAAAATTGAGGTATTTTCTACAGAGATTCTCTGAGCTCAGCCCACTCTCTCTGACCTTCTTCCCTTCCTTTCCCATTTCCCTACTCCCTTTGTTATATTTTATGAGATCTTCTTCCAAATATACTACTTGCCCCTAATTTTTTTAATGAATTTTGCGTTTGTGGAAGTACAAACCAAAACAAAATGAAGATGATAAAAGTAAAATATTATAAATAAAAAGTAAAAATTTAGAAATAAATGTATATGCATTAAACATAGAGATCTAAGACACTCTTAACTGGAGGGTCCAAAGAACCAGTATGTCCAAGTATTTGAACTTTTCCAGGTTGGACAATTTTTTTTTAAATTTCCAAATTATAATATTGATGAGAACAGACTGCTGACACCTTAAATTTCAAGAATATAGCAGCCTCCCAAAAAATCTACAGATGTCTCACTTATTGATAAAGAAGATAAAATCCTAAATAGAGTATTATTAGAGAGAAAAAATATATATATACATAAAACATAAAGTGGAAGGTAAGAATGGTTCAATAGAAGGAAATCTATTAATATAATTAATCACATTAATAAATATAAGAAATCACATGACCACTTGGTTTATATATTTTGAAAACAAACAGTAAAATTAAACATTATTATGGATTAAAAACTCTAACAGAAATAGAATAGTTTCTCTATTTAACAGGAAACTTCAGAATCAATATGAATGTTCTTCTCTTTTTCATCATTATTCCTCTAGGCCAGATGGCATAGGATTATTCCTCAATGAAATTTAATATAATCTATAGTTTCAAACAGCATGCCTACCCTTATTTCAAAAATTCTGACAAATTTAGGGACATTCATACACTTGATTTGGATTTGAATACCATATTGGGAAAATTATATCAATTGGCAAAAATGCAATATCACTTTAAATCATATTTTCATGAAAATATTTAATAATACATTTTGCTGAAGCATAACAATATTTGCTCTTCTATGTTTTCGATGACACTTCAAGAAATTCTCATAGGTTATGCCACCTACATTCAAAGTCAGTTACCTTACTTAAAAGATCTAAAAACAGCATTTAATCCTTTAAATTATTTAAGTTATTGTATAAATACATAGTATTTTCTTTGTACTTGTTATTTACTTTTTTAGTATCACTTAATTTTTGTGACTACAAATTTAGAAAAAAATTTGTTGGAGGTTACTAAAACTGCTTTCATGTTCATTTGAGAAAACTAATAGGAAGTTAAAATTTCATACTTATATTTTACAATGTTTCATCTTTGGGATCTGGCACTCACTTATTTATAAAAAAAAAAAAAAATCTGTTCAGGGGTGCTTGGGTGGCTCAGTCAATTAAGCATCTGCTTAGGTCATGATCCATCCAGTTTCCTGCTCAACAGAGAGCCTGCTTTTCCCCTCACCTGCCAATCTCCAGCCCCTTGTGCTTATTCTCTCTCTTGGGCTCTCTCTTTCTCAAATAAATAAATAAAAACTTTTTTAAAAAAATCTGTTCAAATAGCATTAGAAGTCCCCATTAAAACATTTTTTTTTATAAATAAATGCCTTGTTCTTTACTTGCTAAACTGATTTCATTGGCATTTACTTGTGTTATACTCATTTACCACTGCAATTTAAGGAATTTAAATTATTTTTAAATCAGTTTCCATTACTTTTTCCAGTGTTTAAGTATATTGTACAAAATCAAGAACAGGAAATTTTAGCTGGATAGATGAAGAAAACCTTTGGCAATGTGAAAATATGTGTGTATATGTACCAGAGGGAAAACTGAGTAGAAAGAAATATTGAAAACTAAAGAAAAAAATGAGTCATAAAAATTAAGTGAACAATTATTCCCACATGATAAAAAATCATAGAAAATAGTTTAGTAGTTTGGAATACTTCCTAAACACCTTAAGACTTTACATATTTGCAAGTAAATATGTAATTATATTGTCAAAATTTATTTATTATTTTATAGGATATTCACATAACATAGTCATGTTCATGAATGACCTCAATGAACATAGTTTTGTTCATGAATGACCTAACTAGGCAGTGACTACTTAAGGAATAGTCTATCACGATCTTTTCCAAGAGTTCATTCCTTGGTTAGTTATACATTAATGAAAATAATATTTCATATTTTTAAATAATAAAATTTAATTAACCACTAAATTAGCTATATACAAACCATGCATCCTTGTCCAATGTCTCTATCACCCATCCATTTATTATTTGCTTGTCATCCTAAATTTCCAACCTTAATACCAAAGCTCTATCATTATAATTCCCCGAAACTTTCTCTAGTCTAGTATGTTCTGTCTCACCTTCATCTTTCCTTCTCTATTTCCTCTGGATTTAATACCTTTGAACTTACTTTTTTCTGATTGAAAACTCTTATCTCTCAACCTACTTTATCTAGCTACTCCAATTCATACTTTGTGTTGATGTTTAAATATAAGCTCCCCTAAACTTTACTAAGCTTAAAGCTCCCTATTACATATTCTGAGATTAATTTTTGCTTCAAAACAATTGACATACTTTAAACAATTTATTACTTTGCTTAATATTTACATTTTCCCTTAGATTATTAGTAAATACGCCTATCTTAGTGATAGATGAAAGCCAGTCTAGACGCATAGGGAAAAATTAATAACTGTTCAATATTAAATGAATTAATTGTGATAGGAAGTAAGACAGTAGAGGGGGAGGTGTGACAGTAAACATTTTAAGTATGAGAATGGATGGAAATACTATATGAAAGGAAAATATAAGATGTAGAATATGAGGATGAAGGGCACTTGGTTGGCTCAGTCAGTTAAACACCCAACTCTTGGTTTCAGCTCAGGTTGTGATTTCATGGGTCATGAGAGGAGCCATCTGTTGGGTTCCAGACTCAATGGGAAGTCTGCTTGAAGATTCTCTCCTTATGCCCCTCTACCCACTCATGCTCACTCTTTCTCTCTCCCTCTCTCAAATAAATAAATCTTAAAAAAAAATAATGTAAGGATGATAGGACAGTGTGGAATCAGGAATGGTTCATTATTTGAGGTTTTTACAGGTTGTACATATTGGAGTATTATGATTATTAAACCGTCAATTTTCAGTACAAATCATATCATTTTAATCATATAATTGCTAACAATGTGTTAGACTTCAGAAGTTCAGTACAAGCCACTAGCTCGATAAATAAGGATACTAAACCAGACAAAGGAAATACTTCTCATTTTTTAATGGATTTATCAATAAAATAAACATGCATGGATAATGCATTATTTATTTGACACTGATTTTCTAAGCTGTAAACTTTATTTAGAATATATAATGCTGAAACCAAGTGTTGATAGTTTTATAAAATTAAATAGTGGTAACAGTCCTATAAATGTGTTAAAGTTTATATTTCCAAAATAGGCATACTCTTAAGTGGGTCTGCTAAACAATTTTTTTTTCTTCTTAAAAATAATTAATAGTTTAATATTTACTGTTCTTGGTTAACATATGAGTTTAATGTAAGTAAATGTTGAATATCACTGACTTGATATATACTTGCATTAATATAATTTTTGGTATTTTTCAGCTTGATAAGTACATTTAAAAATTAATTTCATTTATTTCTAATTCATCAGTTTCTTTTTTTTTTTTTTAAAGATTTTATTTATTTATCAGAGGTCAGGGGAGAGAGCGAGCACAGGCAGACAGAATGGCAGGCAGAGGCAGAGGGAGAAAGCAGGCTCCCTGCTGAGCAAGGAGCCCGATGTGGGACTCGATCCCAGGACGCTGGGATCATGACCTGAGCCGAAGGCAGCTGCTTAACCAACTGAGCCACCCAGGCGTCCCTAATTCATCAGTTTCTTATACGAACATACTGGTGACTCATTTAACTGCAGCATTTTTTTTTTTTTAAATAATGAGGCTTCATTCAGATGCAATGTGAAAAGATTATAGAAATAATATGTCTAAAGCACCTACACATCTTGGAAGAAAACCATTCACATAAAAGTACTTGTTACTTTGATGCTTGTATACTGAAATATATTATGTAAATGTGGGGTATCAAGACTATAATATGTCTACGGTTTTATTTCTCAGAGGCACTAACTTTTTGTTTTTCATTTTTGTTGCAATAATCGTATGACTTTTTTTGATGTTTACAGAAGGTAGGATTGTTTGTTTGTTTTTTTCCTGCAGTAATAAAACCTTATTTTATTGCCTATTCTGTTTCACAATAATAATTATTATGACTTTGAATCCCTCCTGGCATTTTGTAAGTAACAGAACGAATAAAACCATGTCAACTTTCCTATTTATTGCAAAATTCTAGTACTTGAAAGTTGGTTGATAAGAGACTGTGAAGCTCAGAGGTTTTATAATTGGAAAAATATAATTCAGCTCTTCAGCCATGTTTCAAACATTACCCAGGGCAGCAGTGATCAAATTACTAACTACCTCAATGATAGTTATTCATAAGGAAAATACATATATAACTATAAATAAGGGTTTATAAAACAATATAGTGTATACTATACCAGGGAATGTAACTAATTTTCTTCAGTGATGCTGGGTTAGAGATATGTTCATATTCTCTACAAAAGATTACCAGAGTTATTTGTAAGCAAATTTGAATTTGTAGCTATCATAAATGCAGTATTTTTAGCATAAGCCATCATTTTAAAACTCACTGTGGCTGGGTCCAAACATACTCTAAAAACCTTCCTGGTGGTAGGCAGGCAAAAAACTAAGAGCCTCTGATTTAAATGGATGTAATTTGTTTACATTATCTAGCATGCTGCCTCATACACGGTAAGCAGATAGTAACTACTCATTACTCATTATTAATGGTGATGACTATAATTTCAGTTCTGTCATATCTTAGGCTATTTGCCTGCAAGGATGTGCTTGGATTTGTTTTGCTTAGCAACAGTTTCAAAGTGTGAATTTGATCCCCATACTCTACAAGCCCTTCTTGAATGTGGCTATTCAGAAAATAACAGGCAAAAGGTAATGAAATATTCTTTATGAACACCCGTGTAAGCATTCCATTGTGCCCCAGTATAGGACTTCTCTTGTAAGTCTTGCCAGGCTCATGACATAAGGTACTTCTCCAACTTGAGATGACTGAATCTGTAAAGCAGACCCTGGCTTCTTCCTTAACCACCTACATGGATAAGGATGGCCAAATGAACTGCCCTCAGACAACAAAACCTGCTTGAGAAGCAAGGAACAGAACATGTGAAAGAGTGGGTAACATGTTCATTCCTTTATTTTTTTTTTTAAAGATTTTATTTCTTCACTTGAGAGAGAGAGAGCACAGGAGGGGGGAGCGGCAGAGAGAGAAGGAGGAGCAGACTCTCCACTGAGCTGGGAACCTGATGTTTGGCTTAATCCCAGGACATGGGGATCAAGACCTGAGTTGAAGGCAGACACTTAACCATCTGAGCCACTCAGGTACCTCTGCTCTTTTCTATAAAGAATAACATTAGGAGAAGGGGCAAGATGATGGAGAAGTAGGAGACCCTGTTTCAACGGGTCCCCTAAAGTAAGCTAAATATCTACCAGAACACTGTTAACACCCATGAAATCAGCCTGAAATGTAAGATTATACACTTTTCTAGGGGGTGCAAGATATCAGTGGAGAGGTAAAGCACAGTGGGAATGCTCGGACTGATACTGCAGGATAAACAGAAGGGGGAGGAAGACACCAGAAGCAACTAATTGGAAAGCAATACCCCAATGTAAAAGTGCCCTGTGATTGGGGGCCAGCATTAACTAAGAGACTGCTTAAAAGCACTCAAAAAGAGCAAAAGATCTTAAGAGGCAACTGGTGGAATCAGGTGGTCACAGATACAGGCCTAAGCCCAGGGTCCCAGGACAGTCACCTCCAGAGACCACCTGTGCCAGGGAGCGCCTGGTGGGGCCTCCAGTCTGTGGTCCCTGAGCCCGCAGCTTTCCACCATTTGCACCATCACTCAGGCTGGGTTTACTACTGCCTACACCCGAGAGAGCCTGGTGTGGGTGCTGGCCAGCAGTTTCTAGGACCACAGCCATCCATGACCAGCTGCAGGGTCTGAGTGCACCAGCCCATGCCTGAGAGAAACCAGCATGGTCTCCACTTGGGGTCCCTTGGCCAGTAGCTTTTTGTGATCTGCATATCTGCTGGGTTTAAGTGTACCAAGCATGGGCGTGGACCCCAGACAGCTGTCCTGGCAATGGCATCCACCCAGTTCAGGGTCTCCTGGACCAATATTGCTCGCAGTTTTAGTGGCACGGGGGTACAGAGACAAGCAGGGGCCTTGGGCGACCACTGAGATGGTGGATGGGGATGCACACCACCTGTGGGAGGTTTCAGTGTTCAGTGGAGTTTGCAGAGCGGGAATCTGTGTGTTCTGTACCACCCAGAGAGGAGCAGACTGTGGCTTCTCTCTAAAGGGGAGGTCTGGGTGTAGACCATTTACTTTCCACTTAACTTCCAAAAAGCTGCAAAAAGCCGCCAAAGAACAAAAACCTCCAGAGAACAAAAGACTGAAAAACCGGTTTCCACAGAGCCAAGCCTCTTGAGGAGGGGCAGGGCTACTCAGCCCAAGGAGGACTGACTGAAAAAAAAAAAACAAAACAAAACTGCAGGCCCCTCCCTAGAAGACAAGCCAAAAGAACAAGAGGACAACCACCACAGGGTCCCCATAAAACTGTAAAACCACAACATCAGAGGAAAACAATATATTAAGTTCTGGGTATTGCCCCAAACCTATATATTTCATAGATACAACTTTTCTTTCTTTCTTTTTTTTTAATTCATTCTCATGATTCTTGTTCTTTTAATTTTTTTAAACCTACTTACCATTACAACTAGAGGTTTAATACAACATTTTCCTAACTTTTTAACTTGAACTTTTTTCATACATATACATGTGTTTCTTATTCTTTCTTTCTTTCTTTTTTAAACATATAGATATAAGCTTCAAGGTAATCCTTTTTCCCTATTCAATACTACTCCAATATATAAACCAGTTTTAATTCCCCTGTATTTCTGGAAAATTGACTCCTTTAACAAAGATAACAAGATTCACCCAGGAAGAACTGAAATAACCTTCCTCACCCACATTGAGGGTTTATGACCACCTTCCCATCTTATTTTTCTGTTACTGTTTCTGTGCATTTGTTTTTGTTTTTGTTTTTGTATTATATAAATCTTATTCTCGGGGTTCATTTTGGCTGGGTTTTTCCTTTTTTTCTTCTCTTTAATTTTGTTGGTTTTTTTGTTGTTGTTTATTCATTTTTATTTGTGTACCTTATAAATCTTAATTTGGGGTTCATTTTGGCTCTGTTTTCTCCTTTTTTTTTTTTTTCCTTTTTTGGCTCTCATTTTCTTTTTTCTTTCTCTTTGGTGGTGACTTCTGATTGCTCCAAAACTTTTCAGGGTGCACCTTGCTTAGATCAGCTATACATCTCCTCAACCACCTCTCACCAAAATGACCAGGAGGAAGAACCCCCAACAGAGGAAAAATTCAGAGATTGTGCCCTCTGCCTCAGAACTATTGGATATGTAAATAAACAGTATGTTGGAAAGGGAATTCAGGGTAACAACTATCCAGGCAATGGCTAGGTGAAGAAGACCATTAGTGGCAACATAGAAACTCTAAGGGCAGAAGTGAGGGCTAATCCGGCTTACTAAAAAATGCTATCAGTGAGAGCCAATCTAATCTAAATACTCTAAGAGCTAGGATAACTGGGACTGAAGATTGAATTAGTGATCCAGAAGACAAACTTCTGTATCCAGAAGACAAACTTCTGAAGAAAAGAAGGATCAGGAGAAGGCCTGGAACAAATAGCTTAGAAGCCATGAAAACGGAATTAGGGAAATCAATGACACCATGAAGCGTCCAATGTCTGAATTATTGGGATCCCTGAGGTGGTGGAGAAAGAGAGAAGTCTAGAAGATATAGTTGAACAAATTCTGGATGAAAATTTCCCTAATCTGGGGAATGGAACAAGTGTTTGTGTCCTAGAGGCAGAAAGGATACCCCGAAAGATTGAGTCCAGCCACTTAATTGTGAAAGTCATGAATCATAATTTCAAACAGGAGGTCTTAAGGACACCTAGGGTGACAAGGATCCTTACATGCAGAGGAAGTTCAGAATAACATCAGAATTGTCCACAGAAACCTGGCAATCCAGAAAGGGCTGGTAAGATATATTCAACACACTAAATGAGAACATGCAGCCAAGAATATTTTATCCAGCAAGGCTGACATTCAAAATGGATAAAGAGATAAAGAGCTTCCAACACTGGCAAGGGTTACAAGAGTGCATGACCATCAAGCCAGCACTACAAGAAATATTAAGGAGGAGAAGTGTTCTATAAAAGAAGAAAGAACCCAAGAGTGACATAGAACAGAAATTTTGACAGTCTATAGAAACAAGGATTTCACAGGCAACAGGATGTCAATAAAAACATCTTGGGGCGCCTGGGTGGCTCAGTGGGTTAAAGCCTCTGCCTTCAGCTCAGGTCATGATCCCAGAGTCCTGGGATCAAGCTCCACATGGGGCTCTCTGCTCAGCGGGGAGCCTGCTTCCTCCTCTCTCTCTGCCTGTCTTTCTGCCTACTTGTGATCTCTGTCAAATAAATAAAATCTTAAAAAGAAATAAAAAGAAATAAAAACCTATCTTTCACTAATCACTCTCAATGTGAATGGCCTAAATGTTCCTATAAAATGGCACAGGCTTGCAGATTGGATAAAATGACAGAACCCATCCATATGCTGCCTACAAGAGACCCATTTGGAAACTAAGAATACATCCAGACTGAAAGTGAAGGGATAAAGAAGAATCTTTCATGCCAATGGGACTCAAAATAAAGCTAGGGTAGCAATTCTCATATCAGATAAATTAGATTTTAAGCTAGACTGTAGTCAGAGATAAAGAAGGACACTACATCATTCTCAAAGGGTCTGTCCACCAAGATCTAACAACTGTAAATAGTTATTCCCCCAATATGGGAGCAGAGAACTATATAAGCCAACTGTTAATCAAGATAAAGAATCATATTGATATGAGTTAATTAATAGTAGGTGACCTTAACATACCACTTTCAGTAATAGATCATCCAAACAGAAAATCATTAAAGAAACAAAAGCTTTGAATGACACATTGGACTAGATGGACCTCATAAATATATACAGAACATTCCACCCTGAAACAGCAGAATACTCATTCTTCTCAAGTGCACATGGAACTTTCTCTAGAACAGGCCCCCTACTGGGTCGCAAATCAGGTCTCAACCAATACCAAAAGAATGAGATTATTCTCTGCATATTCACAGACCAAAGACTTTAAAATTGGAACCTAATCATAAGAAAAATTTTGGAAGAAATTCAAACACTTGGAAGCTAAAAACCATCCTACTCAAGAATGTTGATAAATGAATGCTCAAGAACCAGGAAATCAAAGAACTTAATTCATGGAAACCAATAAGAATGAAAACACATTGATCCAAAATCTATGGGATAAGGTAAAGGTTGTCCTAAGGGGGAAGTACCTAGCTATCCAAGCCTCACTCAAAAAAATAGAAAAATCCCAAATACACAAACTCTCTTTACACCTTAAAAAAACTGGAGAATCAAAACAAACTAAGCCTAACCAATGCACAAGAAGTGAAATAATTAAGATTAGAGAAGAGCTCAATGAATTAGAAATGAAACTAGAATCTGGTTCTCTGAAAGAATCAATAACATCAATAAACCAATGGCCTAAGCCAAAAGAAAAGAGAAAGGACCCAAATTAATAAAATTATGAATGAAGGGTGAGATAACATGATCAATGCTAAGGAAATAGAATCAGTCATCAGAAATTATTATTAATATGCCAATATGTTAAGCAACCTAGAAGAAATGGATGCATCCCTGGAAACCTATAAACTACTAAGACCGAAACAGAAAGAAATTGACAACCTGAATAGACCAATAACCAGTAGCAAGATTGAAGCAGTGATCAAAAACATCCCAAAAAATAAGAGTCCAGGACCTGATGAATTCCCTGGAGAATTCTACCAAATATTCAAAGAAGAGATAATACCTATTCTTCTGGGGCTGTTTCAAAAAATAGAAACAGAAGAAAAACTTCCAGACTCTTTCTATGAGGCCAGCATTACCTTGATCCCAAAACAAGGCAAAGACCCCATTAAAAAGGAGAATTTCAGGCCAATATCCATGATGTATATGGATGCCAAAATTCTCAACAAGATGCTAGCTAATAGGATCCAACAGTACATTAAAAGGATTATCTGCCATGACCAGGTGGAATTTATCCCTGGGATGCAAGGGTTGTTCAACATTTGCAAATCAATCAGTGGGATAGAACACATTTATAACAGGAGAGAGAAGAACCATATGGATGGTCCTCTTAATTGATGAAGAAAAGGCATTTGACAAAGTACAGCATCCTTTCCTGGTTAAAACTCTTAAGAGTAGAGGGATAGAGGGAACATTCCTTGATTTCATAAAATCCATCCATGTAAAACCCACAACAAATACCATTCTCAATAGGGAAATGCTGAAAACCTTTCCTTCCCCTTGAGATCAGGAACATGACAAGGATGCCCACTCTCACCACTATTGTCCAACATAGTACTAGAAGTCCTAGCAACAGTAATCAGACAACCAAAAGAAGTAAAAGGTATTCAAATTGTCAAAGAAGTCAAACTCTCTCTCTCTTTGCAGATGACATGATTCTATGTAGAAAACCCAAAAGTCTCCATCCCTAAATTAGTAGAACTCATACAGCAACTTAGTGATGTGACAGGATACAAATACAATGTATAGAAATCAGTTGCTTTCTTATACACTAAAAATTAAAATATAGAAAGAAAAATTAGAGAATTGTTTCCATTTACTACAGCACCAAGAACCATAAGATACCTGGGAATAAATATAACCAAAGAGGTAAATGACTTCACTGGCATTTTTCAAAGTGCTGGAACAAACTATCCTAAAATTTGTATGGAACCAGAAAAGACCCCTAATTGCTAAGGAAATATTGAAATAGAAAAACAAAGCTGGGGGCATCATGTTGCCTGATTTCAAGCTTTACTACAAAGCTGTGGTCACCAAGACAGCATGGTACTGGCACAAAAACAGACATATATAGACCAGTGGAAGAGAGTACAGAGACCAGATATGGACCTGCAACTCTATGGTCAAATAATCTTCAACAAAACGGGAAAAATATTCAGTGGAACAAAAGATAGTCTTCATTAGATGGTGCTGGGAAAACTAGACAGCTGTGTATAGAAGAATGAAATCAACCATTCTCTCACACCATGCACAAAGATGTCAAGATGCCCTTCAAGAGATGAATGAATAAAGACGACGTGGTCCATAAATATAATGGAATATTACTCAACTATCAGAGAATATGAAAACCCAACTTATATATCGACATAGATGGGACTAGAGGAGACTATGCTAAGTGAAATAAGTAGAGAAAATCAATTGCCATATGGTTTCACTTACTTGTGGAGCATAAGGAATAACATGGAGGACATTAGGAGAAGGAAAGGAAAAGTGAATTGGGGGAAATCAGAGGAGCAGATGGACTCTGAGAAACAACCTGAGGGTTTTTGAGGGGAGGCTGGTAGGGGGATGGGTGAGCCTGGAGGTAGGTATTGAGGACACGTTTTGTATGGAGCACTGGGTATGGTACGTAAACAACGAATCTTGGAACACTGAACAAAAATATTCTTTTATATTATATTATATTAATATAAAATAAATATTCTTTTATATTAAGGATTATGTAATTGTTATGTGTAAGAACCTCTTGTAGAACAGGATTGACTGTTATTGAAATATTTCTTTTTCTTTTTCTTTTTTTTTCTTTTTTTAAAAGATTTTATTTATTTATTTGACAGACAGAGATCACAAGTAGGCAGAGAGGCAGGCAGAGAGAGAGCAGGGAAAGCAGGCTTCTTTCTGAGCAGAGAGCCCAAATTGGGGCTTGATCCTAGGACTCTGGGATCATGACCTGAGCCGAAGGCAGAGACTTTAACCCACTGAGCCACCCAGGCGCCCCATTAATGTGTATCTTGACTGAAAATATTTACACTGAAAAGTATGATATATGCAAGAATAACACAAGAAATCCCCATATTCCTATTATTCAACATAAGAAATAAAAAACTATTAGCACATTTGCTGTTCCCTGAATACCCATATTTTTTTTGCAACATGAAAATCTTCACATCAAGAATAACAACAACAGAACAAAATAAATTATCATTTATTTTTAATCCTGGCTAAAAGAGTGTGCTGTGTTTTGATCAATTGATTTAGCAGGGCTTTGTCTCTGGAAAAGAAGTAAGAGTGAGATATAGTTCCTGCACAGGGAGAGGAGAGCAATAAATATTTGAGACCAACTGTTAGTGTGTGTAGAACATAGGGTTACAAAAAGAAGAAATAATCTCGCATTTTAGTTTCGCTTAATTGTAGCTTTTTGTTGCTTTGGAGATAATGTGAAATAAAAGCACACATACAAATCATCAAATGCTACCTCTTTCAAGTACTAGAATTCATCTTGAAAATAATTTTGAAATATCTAATAATCCTACTTTCTCTCCATAAATTGGTTGTAATATTAGTCATATTTCAGAAATTTGATAAGAATCAAATAAGATAGACTTCCCAAAGTAACAAGTAAATTATTTACATGCATTAACAATAAAAGGGGTCCACAATCAACTATGTTTGAGCTGAATTATCTTTATCAGATGTTTTACTATGCATTATAAACCTCCAGGGATGATGTGGCAGAATTTTTTCCCCAAAATTATTTATCAATGGAACATCTTTTTCAAAGAGCATTTCCAGAATTAATAATTTGCTAAAAATCCTTTGGGAACATTGAGTTAGGCATCATAAGTAAAACGACTAAGAAAGCACTTAGTGTACTGCAATTTTTGTACTCTGTGATTTGTGAACAATGCATATTTTGTATTAACCATTAAGTTATGCTTTTTAAAGGGTAACAATTGTGTAGATTTATATATTACATGAATTGGAGATTTCAGAAAAGTATGGTGGGCACCAGAGTTCCACCAGAAAAGAGCAGTGGGCTGTGAGACATAGGAATAAAAGTTCTTTTAATCTGAATGTCTCTTAATCTGAGTTTTGAGAAAACTTGCATGAGGAAGAAAATAGGAAGGTAGGGGGGCATGGCTCTTCATCAATCAAGAGCTTAGAAACAGAGTTTTAAGAGGGGCTGGATTAAAATTAGGCTAAAAATAGGAAGAAAGGAAGGAAGGAAAGAAAGAAGGAAAGTGTTATCCTTAAAATACACAAAGAAAGATTTTAGGTTAGGAATTATGCAATTGAGGAGAATCAACAAAATATTCCAGAGCAATGGATTTTCCTGTACAGTGTCAGTAATGGTTTTTTCTCTTGAATGGAGTGAGTCTAGACTCTTTTGTTCTATGTATGAACACTATTGATTTCTGGAAAATTCTCATATATAGCGAAGTAATAGCTAGGCTTAGAGAGAACAGGAAAATATAATGACTGTTAAGATCAAAGACTAGAGAGAAGACCTTCCAGCTTTTTGAGCAATAATAGTTATGGGCATAAAAATAAGAATAATACTGATCATACAGAGAGTTCCCTTTGTTAAAATGCCAAGATGTTTCCTCCTGTTGTCTCTTATAGTCCTCCTTCACTAGGGAAGAATTAGCATCTTTGTTTCCTTATTTATTATGATAGCCCATAAACTAAATATCAAAAGGAAGTGCAATTTATTAGAAGTCACTAATTCCTCAGTACTTCTGTTCTACCTTTATACTAGAATAATGATACTTAATCATTTGTCAAAAATATATTCTGAAATATAAGAACTACAAAACACACACACACACACACACACACCCCTCACCCACCCACCCTCCACCAAAAAAAAACCCAAAACAGAACAAACAGCCCTACATGAGTGTAAACTCTTATTGTAACCAAAATCTAGGTTAAAGGAAAATAGACCCTTAAGCTCTGGCTTTAAAAACTGCTTCTTATTGTTATATGGCTTCATCTGCACCCTATTCTACTATATGCTACTGAGTGATTTCACAACCCATTTCCCACTCCACTCAGTGTAACTTCAATGAGCATAATTTCATATCTGTTACAACTAGAGTGTTTTGATGAATAAAAAGATATTCTAACGAGAAAAAGAAAAGAAAACCTATGATCCACTTCAAGGAAAGTCTGCCAAATACTATTCAAAATGCTAGCATTTCTCATCCAGAAATCAATGTAAACTAAAATATAGATGACTTTATTCATGTTCCGTTTAATAAAGTTTCTTAATTCCGCAAGGCAAGAAATCCTGAACTGACATTTAGTTTTGCAGTACGAGAAAGTAAAGTATTGTGCAGAAGCAAATAAAATAATATTACAGTGAACAATTTTATATTCTTCCTCTAAAAGTCTATGAGATA
Source organism: Mustela putorius furo (assembly GCF_011764305.1). Classification (NCBI taxonomy): domain Eukaryota; kingdom Metazoa; phylum Chordata; class Mammalia; order Carnivora; family Mustelidae; genus Mustela; species Mustela putorius. The sequence goes on from NW_025421987.1 coordinate 29,789,905, forward strand.
AGTGTCACTGCTAATTGTGCCACTAATCCTCAGGGGTCAGGAACTGGAGGTTCCTGATGTGACAAGCTATGCACACACCAAGATTAATCATAGGAAATGTTAAATATATCCCATTCTCTTAGAGAGAAAGTAAGAAAAAAATCCATTGCTTGTGGATTAGCAGGATTTAAAAATATCTATAAAAATTCAATTGTATGAATATTTTCTGCATTAGCTCAATATAACCAGTGTCATGCTATAATACCAGGATGGTTGTCAAAGGGAAGAAAAACTGAAAGTGTCTGTAAATCTTTGCAGTGCAGTAACATGGATACAGGGACTGGAATCTTCCACACTGAATATCTGAATTTTATTCCTATGGTCTCTAACTCGAAATGCTCCAGGTCCACCCAGTGCTTGTGAGAAAAAATGAGGATATGCAAAAGGGGTATTTCAGAGGGTGCTCTGGACCCAGTCCTGTGGGGCTGCCCCATTTCTGTCTCTTCATTCTCACTTCAATTTCCTTGCTTCTTTGGAATGATCCCCCACTAAAGCAAGTGCCCTTAGCTGCAATAAATGTAAAACAGTTCCCTTCAGTCCTGCGTTAAGAGAGTTCAAGGCCATGTCCTGACCGAGAATTTGTGAGTAGGAAAGAAATCCTTACCATACATTTTCTAACTCTGATAGACTCTTTACTTCTGAAATACAATTAGTTCTCCAGCTTAATAATCTTGGTTCTTTGCATCTACCTGCAATATTTTCCAATACAGTAACACTGGTGATGTTTTCTGCTATTTTTTCCATAGACAAGCTCTCTCATATATCATATGGACATAGGACAGAACTACAAGGCACACATTTGTTTATCCAATTCCATTGTAGCCCCTTATTAAATTTGCTTCTGTAGTTGTAGGTCTTGTTGCATGGAGTAGCTTCCACAAGTCATCACACACATGCTTGTGATAGTTTTAAATTTATTGTATCTCAGCTCCAAATCCACTCATCATTACAAAAAGGGATTTAAAGCTTCTAAATGCTCTTCCTTTGTCAGATGGCAAGGTATAAAGCTTTTTCAATACAGAGTGGTAGAGATAAATACAGGAAACAGAAACTCACATTCATGGTTCTCATGTGTTTTTTTGGCAAGCTCCTGCAGCACATTAAGCTTTTTCAGGGTCCACTCCTACAGTGTGGACAGTTTTCTCCTGCCAGCGCTTGCACACAGGCAGCCTCTTCAGTGCTCAGTTTTTGTAGTACACAGCAGTCAGATGCATCCAGTGACCAGTAGCTTCCCTGGATCCCCACTTCAGCAGTTTCATGGAGTGACTCGAATGTGTCATTATTTTCTATGGCAATCTAGAAGATAAATTTCAAGTAAGTTCCTCTGTGCAGCAACACAGCTACTTTTCTGCATCCAGTGAGGAGCAGCCATTCATTTGCAAGGTCTAAAATTTAACTCTGGGGGTCCAGAGGTCTCTTCTTAAGGTGCTCTATCTTAGCTCAGGGAGTTGGCTACTCTTTATTATCTGTTATTCTTAAATTCTTTAGAGTTCTTATTTCTTATTCCTAGCCATAATGGTTAATTCTATTTGTGAAGTTGGCTAGATTATGCTAACCAGCTGATTGGTCAAACACTGCTTTAGATGTTGTTATATAATTGTTTTTAGAATAATTAACATTTGCATTTAGTTGACTTTAAGTAAAGCAGGCTGTGCTCCATAATGGGGGTGGGCTTCATCCAATCAGTTGAAGGTTTAAGAGAAGGCTGTGGTTTCCTGAAGAGGAAGGAATTCTCCCTGAGTTTTCAGTCTTTGAAATAAAACTACAACATCAACTGTGATGTGAATCTCCAGACCACCAACTTTGCCCTACAGATTTCATTTAGCTGCCTTCACCATCTGATTCCTCAAAATGAATCTTTCCATGTCTTTCTGTCTTTATCTTATTTACTTGTGTCTCTGGAGAACTCTAATAAGTCAGGCCTTCAAATCCCTTGTCTGAATTAATAATTTCTTATTTTAAGCTTTTCCTATACATATTACCGTGTGGTTTCTATCTTCTGATTGAACCCAACTAATTCAATGCTCTTACAGTATTCTGACAGCATATACATTTGTGAAAGAAGTTTCTGGTGACGGAGTTGGGATACTGAAGGATACCATCTAGTATCAGGAAATTTTCATATGTTTCCTTTATGTCCATTCCTATTTATATTTTTATAGGCTTCTAGTCATCTTGCTTTCAGGTGAGATATGTGGGTACATGGAGCAAAAAACCAAATCACTACCTAAACCAACCAGGGACACACATATGCTTTAAAAATAGAATTAGGATTATGTGGCTCTTGTTTTTGGCATACATCATTTTGCTGATTTTTATTGTGAATATATTTGGAACTAAAGAGAAGAGATAAGGAAGAGTAATCACTCACTAATTAGAGAGGACATCTTTTCTAATAATCTAAATAAAGAGAATTACCAAAACTGTTAGAACAATAGAAGATCAGCTTAGAAATAAGGCTAGAAGAGCTCACAACTGGCAACATACACTAGAAATAGGAGATACATTTAAAGGTTTTTTTTTTTTTAAAGAGGTAATTCTATGAGAAAAATAAGAGTTCCTTCATTCTTTTTTAAAAAGATTTTATTTATTTATTTTAGAGAGACGGATAGAGGGAGCACGAGCATGGGTGGAGTAGAGGGAGGAGGAGGAAAGGGAGAGAGAATCTCCAGCAAACTCCATGTGGAGCACAGAGCCCAACACAGGGCTTAGTCTTAGGACCATGAGATCATGGGTGCCACCCAGGCACCCCAAGAATTCCTTCATTCTTTTTAATCTATATGAATATGCCTTTAGCAGCCAGATACTTGGGAGTTTTTTTTTTTTTTTTTTTTTTTTTAACACCACCTCTCTTAAGTCACTATATCCAATATTTTGCAAAGTTTGGTACCTGTTAGCATAAAAACATATCCCAAGTCAATTCATTTCTCTCTAATTATACATACACTATACCAATACTTAAATTATTAGTCTTAGTTAATTTGCTATCATTTCTCTCCTGGATTATTGCATTGGTTTCCTAATATCCTCTCAGATTTAATTATCACCTTTTCAGCCCAGTCTTTACAATCAGTCAAAGTGATATTTGAAAAGGTCTACAGTATCATGTCATTTTGCAACTTTAAACTCTTATTCATACCTTTGAAAATGAAAACTAAATTCCTTAACATGAACTTAATTAAGAACAAAAGCAACAGCAAAAACTAGCATTTATTCTACTTTTATCTTAAGTCAGTAGTCTGTATATATTAAATGATTCATATTTCACAATGACCTTATGCCTTATATTATGTAGATTGTATTATTAATATTATTATTATTATTTCATAAATGAGAAAAATAGACATAAGAAGATTGAACAATTGCTCCACAACTGATGACTGATATGGTCAGAATTCAAACACAGTTTATCTAATTCCAGAATTGACAATATTAGTCTACATGCTTTACCCAAGCTGTTGCTCACTATAATTTTCCATAGGTTTCTTATGCAGTACTCCTTATGTTCTAACCACATTGGTATTTTTAATGTCTTTACAATGTATTTAACTCCTTTCCTGTTCAGGCTTTCCCACTTGCTGTTTCATCTTCTTAGTATGCTTTTCCTCCCACTGTCCACATGATTATTTTTACTCATCTTTTAGGAATAAATTTAAATGGCACTCCTCTAGGAAATATACAGATCACTGTCCAACCTATAATGTATTATACTTATAATTAAAAGTGTATATATTTTTCTCCATTTGATTAATCTCTCTTTTCTCTAGTAAAATATATAAGGGAAAGGATTAAATCTGTATTGTTCATCAAAAGGCTTCTGGCGCCAAGCAATAAATAGTTTGTGAATGACTGAATAAGTGTAGGGGTGGAGGCAGAATGCTTGATAGGAACCTGAAGGGGTTCCCATCTGGCAGCTTCTGTTATTTCTGAATATAGGACCTTTTGCTCAGTGAGGAACAGGAAAGAGTTGGGTGTGTGAGAAACATGAGAATATTTAATATGCTGTTGCATAAGGTGAACAACGAATATGGAGTGTTTTAGCAATCTGTCCCATGGTATAAATATTTTTAAGCATCATTCATTTGTGGTAGTATAAGAAAACAAAATGACAAGCGTTAAATGTAGTGATATTTGGGTTTCAGATACATGGTCAAGAAGAAAAAACAGAGGTCAAGAAGCAACCCTGAACGGTGGAGCATTAGAATGGATACCATGTATTGAGTTGGAATGTGGGTGTTAAGACAAAATGGCCTTGTGTTTCAATCATGTTATGAAACAGTTGTAATCAGGATGATTAGGTAAACAAACAGGAAAGAGAAATCTTGTGGTAGGAGTGGGATATTTGAGCTCATGAAATCAGAGGAGTTCTACTAGAAGCAGGTGGCTGTGGTAAAATGGAGATGGTCACTGGAGATAAGGAGGTCAAGGAACTGAAGGTCCAGTGTGTATGTAGTGAGTGGGTCATGTTGAGGATGAAACCTCTCAGGATAAACAGAGAAGTTAAGGTGGAGATAAACCTTGAGATAAAATAATTTTTCCAATAATTCAATGGAACAGTGTGGCATCAATAAGCAATTAAGTCACCAGTCTCAGCTCTGAGTCATGAGGATATGAAAATACGCCATCCAGATTTTCATAGAGTTATACAAGAAATAGTCTGTGAGGTAAATATAAATTCTGATTTTGGCAAGGAGATGGAAATGTTCTCTGAGAGATGTCAAGGATGTAAGTAGTTTGACTAATTAGAATGTAAGAGATTTGGAGAGTAGGGTGGTAGATTTGGGGAGAGAAGGGAGAAAATGGCAGGTGAGTATCATAAAAGGTAGAGAATTATGAAGATAACACAGAAGAAAACAGTGGAAGGGATGGAGCTTTATACTTTGTTCATTTCTTTTAGGAAAAGATATGATAGGCAGGGTGAATTGCATCTTGATATTCTAGTGTACCATTATGATCCACTGAACCTCTCATGATATATGTAGCTCTAGCATAGAATGTAAGTTCTTGAAGTTGTGATATAAGAGTAACTATTGCTTTGTTCGCAAGCATAGGCAATGGCAGCTTCCATATCTACCCATGGACCTGTACTTAGAATATGGGGGAGGGAGTATGAGGACAAATAGTCATAATTGCATCAAACTGGTACCCAGTGTAGTTTGGTTGCACTTTTATCATGCCTGGAATAGTAGGACACTCTCCTTACCCTTTCCCAGTATCTGCCAAGCTTAAAGTCTATATGGTCTCTAAATATAAATATTAAAGGTTTTTGAAAGTGATGTTTAAAAATTTCTCACTTCAAAAGTCATTATTACTTTTCTTGTATAAAATACCACAAATGTTCCTGTTTTATCCTGCATCAATAACAATGTACAGCCCTTAGAAAGCATAATAAATCTATACCTTCAAAGTTATGGTCACTTTTTCACTCTCCTCTTCATTTTTTCCCCGTAGCTCATCTCAGGCCTATCTGCTACACCACACCTTTCATAAGAAAAAGTGTTCGTGGGTGTGTAAGTGGCTCAGTAGGTTAAGTGTCCAACTCTTGATTTCAGCTGGAGTCATGATCTCAGGCTCCTGAGATTGAGTCCCCCCCTTCAACAGGCTCCATACTCAGTGGGGAGTCTGCTGGAGATTCTCTCTCTCCTTCTGCCCCTCCTACCACTTACACTCACTCTCTTTCCCTCTCTCTCTCTCTCTCCCCAAATAAATAAATAAATAAATAAATCGTAAAAAGAAAGAAAAAATGCTTCAACTTTTTCTCCATATTGAAATCACTTTTCCTGTCACTTAAATTCCAAACCAAGTTTTCCTTAAAATCCTTTCCTAGCATCCCAAATAAGATGCACCCAAATACACCATATGATTGGCTTAAGAAAATTGCTACCATAGCCAAATTTTTACTTTTTGTTGTTTTGTAATTTGTATAGAACATCTCTTTTATCTTCTGTCCAAATATTGAGTTATGTTTAATAGTCAATCCAATTAAATCAATATAATTACATCAAGACATATATGATGGGTATACACTATTATTTGATGAAAACTGCATGAAATAATAAGTTTCTAGATAGAAGTATCTATCTGTATGCATATATGGTAAAAATAAACATGTTAATTTTGAATATTTATATAGTAGAAAAATTATGACATAATCCATTTATGATAACACTAAATAATAAATTCATGATAAAATATTAAATTTTACTGTGGCACACACAATATAATATCACCTAAAAGTCTGCTAAAAACTTTTAACTCAATTTCTCAATATGAGTTATTCATGAATACAAAAATTAGTTTTATTTGCAGAAATAAAGGAGAAGACAGAAGCAGAAAAATGTGGAGGAAGTGAAGAGGGAACAGATGGAAGCAAAATATAAGGAAGAAGAGGAAAAAGTGGAAGAACTTGAAAGTCTCTCAGGAAATGACACATTTTCACAATATGAATAATAGAAATAAAGAAAATAGGAGTAACTAAAATAAAGCATAACTAAATACTAGCATGTTTCCAAAACTAGTGTGCCCAAATATTAACAGTTACAGAAAAGAGGTGGTGTAGCACAGAATTCTATGCGAAAGACTACCACAGAACTTATACAAAAAGATGCATCTGTAACTTACTATTTAAATCCAAATTTTGGGTACAATTCTTATACATTCAAGTTATAAGTTGTTTATTAATAATTATTTTAGAAGTATGGTCCATAAAAACAAGGAAAATATTACTGCCCATAGTGTTCAGCAGCATTTCATCTTCATGATGACTCAAGAACTCCCAAAGCTTTTCGTGTCTTACAAGTGAATAAATAAAACCCTTTCCCCAAGTGTTGGGAAGCAGCAAACAAATCCTGTATTATTACATGAAAGATTCCACCTTTCTTCACTTTATCTTTAAGAATCTAATACCCGGGACGCCTGGGTGGCTCAGTTGGTTAAGCAGCTGCCTTCAGCTCAGGTCATGATCCCAGCATCCTGGGATCGAGTCCCACATCGGGCTCCTTGCTCAGCAGGGAGCCTGCTTCTCCCTCTGCCTCTGCCTGCCATTCTGTCTGCCTGTGCTTGATCTCTCCCCCTCTCTCTCTGATAAATAAATAAAATCTTTAAAAAAAAAAAAAAAGAATCTAATACCCAATGGAAACAAAAGTCACAATGCTTTCTTCCTCCTATTCTATATATATTACCAACATAAACCCACCCAGGACATGTCCATAAACACTTGTACTATGTATTTCCTTGCCAAATTATAGAGACTCTGCCTTAATACATTTTAAGTAAATTAATGGTGAATTGGGGGTCATTCGTGTTTATTATTCTCCAGCTTTACAGATTCCTGTTATGTCAGTTCTAAAATACCTTAAGAGATCACCTTCTCCTATCATTTCAATGGGATGTAGAGAAGTGAAATTAAGAAATCAAGTAATTTGTTCAAAATTCCACAGATACTCTGTGAAATAGGAGTAAAATTTACAATTAAAGACTTTCTCCCCATCTGTCAAAGTATTTTTTTTTTTTTTTAAAGATTTATTTATTCATTTGACAGAGAGAGATCACAAGTAGGCAGAGAGGCAGGCAGAGAGAGAGGAGGAAGCAGGCTCCCTGCTGAGCAGAGAGCCCGATGCGGGACTCGATCCCAGGACCCTGAGATCATGACCTGAGCCGAAGGCAGCGGCTTAACCCACTGAGCCACCCAGGCGTCCCAAAGTATTTCTATTTTAACCATCACATCTAGAGGCAATGAATGTCCTTCTCCAAGTGCTCTAACTCAAAGAAATGAACTTACTGTTAGAAATGTGAGGCCAGATGGAAAGAGAAGGTGGTTATAACAAGCTGGAGAAGATACTGTCAGTAATTTCTTACACTACTTCTCAGATTCCAGGATGCTTAAGGAATGAACCAGGGTGGACCAGGATAATATGATAAATTAGATGAAGTTATTTATAACAGAACATTGATTCCCTTGTAAGCTGGCTGGTGGATTCTGTGTATGTGTCCTTTTAAATGACCCAGAGTCGGTAATCCTTTGTCCACCCATCTTTAAACTCAACTTAAAGAGCCTTCACATTTCACAAGCAGCTACTGAGAGACAGTAGGCACCTGGCATTAATTATTTCCTAGAAACTGGAATGACTTTCAGCAGACTGTAGGAAGACAAGCTTGCCTAGACAGCACATTGTCTGAGGGTACTAGTCCCTCTAGTGGACTGGAAAAAAAAATTTTGAAATATTCAAATTGATCTTTTCCTAGTGGCAAGTTTATAATGATATTGTCAAAGAAGTTTAATTTTCATAGATTTTAATAATGTTCTTGATTTATATTTTTAAACTTATACCTGTACTCTCAACAGATTTGCCTAGATCCTCTACTCCCTAAACTTTTCTGCCTTGGAATTATAAACCATGTTTCTGGACCCTACATTTTCTATCGTGGACTAGAGGCCAAGCTGAGGAAGGTTATTAACTCCTCTGAGCCTTAAATTTGTCATCTGTAACATGAGCATGTGAACTGCTACATACAGAACTGCTGTGAAGATATAATGAATTTAATGAAATAAATGTATAAAGTTCTTAGCATCATGGGTGGTACATTGTGAAAAATGATGTAAGTAGAACCACTTTTAAATAAAACCAGAGTAGCCGGCCATATCACAGGAACTGCCTTGCACATTGTGTTTTCTAAACTTTTAATTAATTTACATTTCAGTAAATCAGAAAGAACAAGAAACTCCTGTTTGAAAAGACTGATAAAGGTGAACTTTGGCCTAGGGACCACAGCCTGACCAATCAATTAAGCACAAATATAACTCTTCTTTTCAGTACCAAGGAGCTCTTAAAAACAACTTATCAAATCATCTTTTCCTTCCCCCCAGGAAAATTCTGAGTCTACCTCCTATTATTGGCATACGATGGGTTTCTACCTAAATTTGTGTACTCCAAATGTAATTCTTTGATTCCCCCCAAATTTTTTGCCATTTGAACTTGTCTATTGTTTTGGGGATGATGACACGTTTCATACCCAACACATTTTATCTAAGAATTGTATGTCATCTTAGTTCTTTCTGGCATTCAGCCTCCAGTAGAGTGCGTAACATATACTAGACCCTGGTTTCATGTGTACTAAGTAAATGGATATGCCTTTGATATATTTCTTCCAGCAAGTAAGCTTATGTAAATTCTAAAAATAGTTCTTTTATGTGACAATCTCTTTTTGTGATGAACCCTAAACTAAAAAACAAACAAACAAACAAAAATCTGTTGGCAGTCTTTAAGAACAGGAACATTGTTTAAAAATTATTTGCATTACCACACAATGTAGTAGTTTGATTAGACATCTCATTATTTAATTGCCTATCATGAAAAGAATTCCAATAGAGTTGAATTCTTTTCTCAAAAGATAACAAACTCCACAGGAGAATGTACTGTAAGTGTGTGTGTGTGTGTGTGTGTGTGTGTGTGTGTGTTTGCACAAATATATGACTTGGTTTAAATATTATTTATTTTAGCCACTTCTTACTTGGGAATCACTAAAGAACATTTTTATCATGTTACTTAAATGTTAATTTTTTAAAGTTAATTTTTGGGATTGTCTCATTCTATGTTTGCTTTAGCCAACTGCTCAACTTACTTTTTATTGCTTTTAAAAGTCTGCTTGGCATATGTCCATGCTTAGAGCTTTAGTTCTGTTGAAATATGCATTCACAATTTTATATGCTTATTTGAATTTTACCATAACATGGAAATCTATACTTTGAATTATTTTAACTAAATCATGTTCTTTCATCCCTACAATCTATTAGTTTAAGCAGATTGTAAGTTCCAACTTAATTGATTTTAGTATTTTTGATACTTATTTTTTATCTTCACATAAGAAATTGCATTGATGGAACTACAATTCAGAAAAGTTATTATTTTTTATTCCCTCATTTCCCTCTTTTAACTGATGAAATTAGAAAATTACTAAAATTCTAACAAAAAATCTGTAACATTCCCATTTTATATCTATTCAGGGATACTAATTTCTAGCATGTATTTTATTAGTTTTAACATAGAATATTCATCTATTTGGTATCACGACCTTTAAAAAGGGACAAGAGACCAAATTATATTTGATAGAGGTAACAATACTAATCCTTGACACTGACTACCCATCTAGGTACTTTTTAAAACACTATTAAATTTAAGAGCTATTTTAATTAAAGATTTACAAAAAGTCTAAATTCTATTTGCTTGAATGTAACAAATAACTTCTTTTAAAAGTTACATAGTAAAAGAATTCTTATTTCCTGCTGTCAGTCCTATCCTGTAAGGAAGTAAATAGACAAAAGGTAAAAATTGTATTGTTGCCATCTCAATTTGCTTCACAGAGTTCACTCATCTGGCATTTAGGGAGTTACACAAATTAAGCATGATTGTGGTATGTTAGTCTTATAATTAGTACTTTCTAAATCTATTCACAAAAGGGAACCACCTAGTGTTCTTAGTCACATCTGATCTACAAAGCAAGAGATTTGCATGTGGTAAATGGCAGTACTTTCCAAAAAGCAGTTAATCATTAAAGGGGAAAAAGCCTCTTGGCATTTATTGTTCACAGCACAAGAGAAAGGTATTAATATGGCTGTAATTTTCAATTCTAAAAGAATTTCTTCACAGTTGAACATAGGTTAGTGCCCAAATTCCATTAAGAGTTTGTAACTTTCTGTTAGAGACTGGAGCTCTTATACAAACTGATAATATTTTTGTGGTAAAAATGCAGGTCAGGTAACATTTTGAGGTATGAAGAGGCAATCAGTAATTTAAAAACTAAATTACTGATTTACATTGCAGAAAAGTAAGAGAACTTCTGTGTTGGTAACTGGTTAGTAGCTGAAGAGTTGTCTGTAGTTCTCTCTGCCTCTAGTTGCCTAAGAAGTGGTCGTCATGGATGACCTTACTCTGAGTAAAGGGGAAGCCACGATAGCAGCCTAGGCAAATAATCCCTGTATCCATAGCAAGCACTGAAACAAATGGAGAACTTGGCATTGGCCTAGGCCTAGCTATTAACCATGAGTAACTCCAAGAGCATCAAACAAACAAATTAAAATGGTAAAAGACAGGGGCAGGAATACCTATGAGAATTGGAAGGAGATGTAAACCCCTCTCTAACAGTAAGTGATGTCTTGACAGAAAACCGAATCTGATTAATTTTCATTTTCCCAAATTTCAGAGTTTGGGTCATTTTCAATTGTATTGTTATCAGGTCCAATTCTTTTATTTTTCCCCTAATTTTCCTTTGCCACCTTCTTCTTTTCTAATTTTTCCATTATTTCTAATTCCTTCCTCCACTCAAATTTCTACAGCTTTAACTAAGTAGTATTAGTGATTGGTTTTAAGATACGCTACTATGTGCATTTGACTCTCTGTTAAAAATCAAGCAATTTAAATAAGTCTTGACCCCCACTGAGTAATAATATCAAACTCAGGATGGACACAAGGAAAAAAAATGGTGGAGATTTCCAAACCAATTTACCAAGGAACTACTCTGTCTTAAAAATAATTATACTAAAATCAAGATGTCCTTCCTTCTCCAAAAGGCTTTTTATGAAAATGCCTTAAAAGCTTGTTCAAATGTAAGAAGTAACATAAATGCATTGTTCTGTCATTAATATTGTTATTAATATGCCCCCTGGGGCTAGCTAGATGTGTGTTTTTCTCTCTTTCAACCATGCTCCATTTATACATTTTTCTACCATAATTTCAGCCAATTTATAAATAAGGGCAATGGAAAGTAATGTCTGTATTCTTTTCTATTATCATTGCAACTATTCAAGAAAAGAAGAAAGAAAAAACACAAACTCAGAACAAGTGTGCATTAGGAAGAGCCCTGGACTTAAGTATAGAAGTAAAATGCTGAGTGAGTTTTGTATTTTAGAACAAGAAATCTGTTCTTTGCAACATTTAACTTTATTTGTAAAATAGGGATAATACCTAACTCAAATTGCCACAGGGCATGTTATATATGATTATTTTTAAACTATTTTACACATATAGAATGAACTGCATAAATACCAATAAAACATGAACCTATCAACAATTTTTATTTTATAAGTACATACACACTTATACCTAGTCAATGTATTTTTTAGACAATTGCCCAGGAACCTTTTGGTTATGTTATTGGACAGTTGACATCCAACAATTTTAAGTGTATTTTCCAAGCACTGAATATACATTTGCTTTCAGAGTCAGTAAATATAGTTTTTTCTATATTTTAAAGCACACACACATACATTGAAATTTCAGAAGGAAAGTATTACTCTAGATGTCTTAAAAACACATTATGTCAAAGAGTGGTTAAATAAAATGCAATATAATAAAGGCAACTTTTAGCTGGGTAAGAAATCTAGAAAATTTAACATCACCAAAAGAAAAGTATATTTGAAATTCGTTTCATAATAGGAATTATCATCTTGTTTTAACTCTTATTTTTTTACAGGCTGGTATGCATGGCATACACTGATTCTCTTTCTCTAGTGGCACCTGGTTTCACAATAAATAATTTTCAAGAAGAAATGTTTTTTCTATAATATATTCAGATTATCTTTCTAAGTTTCTAAAACAAACTCATATGGTTTACTGGATAAGATAAAAATTACATACAAGTGTTTAAGCTTTTAAAGCTGGATTTTATTGGAACTTAAAAAATAAAAAAGGATAATAAATTACATAGAAATAGAAAAAATTGGCACCTGTTCTTGAAACTAAGAATGGCAGTTTTATGCTAGATATTTTAAAAAATAATAGTACTAATGTAATACAATTAGCATCAGATTAAAGGAAGGGCTGAACAGAATTTTAACTTACTATAGTAAGCAGAATGGCTATTATTTGGGGAGATAAGTAAATAATATGATAGAAAAAAACTTGCTAAAATTCTTAACTAGGGGAAGGCCCTCATTGCCTTGGGAAGTTTTACCATCTATTGTACTCCAGAGCATCTGGTAACATTTCAGAGAATACACCACTTACCCAGGGATGAGCTTGACTCTACCATCACCTTATACTTGACATAGTTTAAAATCTGTTCTAATTCGCTACCCACAAACCACTTGTGACTATTGAGCACTTAAAAGTGACTAGTTAAAATACATCAAATTTCAAAACAACAATGAAATGGTATATAAACATAATTTAAAATATTTCATTAATTATTTGTTTAAGGATTACATTTTGAAATGATAACATTTTGGATATATTGGTTTAAGAAAAATATATCACTAAATAATTTCACTTGTTTTTTTCTTACTTTTTAAAAAATAACTACTAGACAATTTAAAATTATATGTGTGGCTGTCTCTTACTGTTCCCATTATGTTCCCACTGGACAGTGCTTCTCTAAGAAAATAGACATAATGGCATGACTCTAATTAGCTCATGACAGGAAAACAATGTCATACAGAAAACCAGAAATGAGGGCACTATATCCAAGATGGTGCTAAAATGTCCTAATGATGCAGAAAACAAACAAGCATAGGATGCTGACAATGTAAGACAGCTATATATGAGCATTTCAAACCCTATATGGGTGTTAAAGATTCAGGACAGAAAAGAACAGAATTTCTGAGAGATTTAACCTAATTTCTACTATTACATAAGTTTACAATTCCCTTTATAAGTGTGAAGGAGCAGAGTAATCATGAAGCCTATGAAAATATACAGCAATTAAAAAGAGGAGAATATAGGGAAGGACCAAATCAAATCTTCTTATGAAATAAAATCTCTGCATTCAATAACAAGAAGATTCAATGGAACTCTTTATCTTATAGCTTGAAAATCCAGAGACAAAGACAAAAAGTAGACCAGGACAAACTGTGTCAAGACAAAAATAATAAAAACTAGTATGCCAAGTACAGTGGAGGGAAGGATGAATTTATAAAGGCACTAATAATGTTTAATTAAGCTTCAAGGATTCTTGCCAAGATTCTTTACTAGGCTTTGGGAGATGCTTTATAATTTTTTTTTTTAACAATTTACTTATTTATTTGAGAGAGAGAGTGAGAGCACGTCTGAATGGTAGGGAGTTGTTGAGGAAGAGGGAAAGGGAGAAAATCTCAAGCAGACTCCCCACTGAGTGTGGAATCTGAGGCAGAGCTCAGTCTGAGAACCTTGAGATAATTACCTGAGCCAAAATCAAGAGCAAAACGCTTAACTGACTGAGCCACACAGGTGTCTCAATGCTTTGTAATTTTCTATTTATGACTTTGTATTTATTTATATATTAATTTATTTTCTTTTTCTCATTTTAAAGATATTATTTATTTATTTGAAAGTGGGAGAGAATGTACAACCCAGGAAGGGACAAAAGGAGAGGGAGAAGCAGGCTCCCTGCAGGGAGCCTGATGCAGGGTTGATTCTCAGGACCTCAGGATCATTATCTGAACTGAAGGCAGATGCTTAACCCACTGAGCCACCCAGGTGGCCCTATTAATTTCTCTTCTTAAAGAGGATCCCTAATTGTATAAATTTTAGGATCTACAAAGTTTGTATGAACCCCTGGTACACTGAGGAACTGATAGTTCACTGTAATCAATCATCCATATTTATGCACAAATAGTCACAAAACACCTGATATGTACCTGACATTTTTGAGAAATGTGGTGATCCTATATATTGCTGTCCTAATGAAGCATGTTTTTCCAGCCACAGAAAAGAGATGACATGTTATGATTGGTTAATATAGACTGACAAACAATGGGGGAAAAGTATTAGAAAGAACCTATTCACCTAATATACAGTATTCACCTAATATTCACCTAATATATTCACCTAATACATTATAATGTATTTAATAATATATATTTCTTCTTTCTAATTGGTTATCAAGATAAAACACAAAAATAAGTTCAGATGACAATCTGAAAAATGAATATGCTGATTTTCATTTGTACATACAGATGTAAACATACATATGTATACACATATGCATAAAGTATACATTTTATTTTGGGGTATGCATAGTTTTTGTTTTCTTCATTGCACTTTGCTATGTTTTCAATTTCTAGAATAAATAGTTATTTTGTTTACAAAATAGTTTTTTTGTTTACACTTTAAACAAAATAAATAGAATTAAAACTTTAAGTTTTCCTTATAACGAACATTTTTGGTTTCTTTTCCCCTCAAAATCTCCTAGTATGGAAGTATTATAAATTTGTTAGTATTGATTGCATTTGCATTGATACATAAGCAGAATTTCATAGATTATATCACAGTTTAGAAATGGCCAGAATTCAACAGTGATCTTCACATACACTAACAATTTCCTGGCTAACTGGGAATAATAGATGTGAGGAAAGATCAGGGTGTTGCTTCTCTGTTTCTCTATTTGACTCTCTAAGTGGTTTCCTGTCACACTAGCCAGTCACCTTCTTTTCTTTTTAACCTAGGAAGGTAACATTATTTACCTTAGGAAAGGGACTTCTACAGAAAAGAGATGAGAAAAAATATAACTGTAGATATCAATGAGTTGATGCACAAAAGTAGATGAGTAGGTAAGTATATATTTTGGGTATTTTTGCATTACTAAGCAGAATTTAAAAAGAGAGTAACACATGCTTAATAACAGGTATCATGAAGCAAAGGGCGACACAAATGTTATTACATAATGAGTAATGGTAGCAAAAGCAACGTTTTGGGAATCATTTATATTCATTCTTTAGAATCAATGAGTGAAGAAAACTGATATGAAAGGAGCAATCAATTGAAAATTGTGCTTCTTTGTTTGGTTAAAATGATTTTGGCATGCTGACAGTGAACCCCATCCATTTTCAGGTATTGGTCTGATTTGTGGCTACCTATAAACTGATTGTCATATCCAAAGTTCAGAGTCAATAATTTATGAATAGATACTGTGTGCTGCCAGAACTATTGTTTTTTTGTTGGCGAGTATTCCATGTGGTCTGTATGGGGGGTCACCACGTATCTTTCCACACTCAAAATTACCCCTCTTGATAGTTACCAAATAACCTGATATTCTATTAGTGGAAATTTTTTCCTATGGAGTTAAGTATTTCAATGCTAACATAGAGAAGAGGGCAAAGGTAAAACTTCTGTCCATATTTAATACATTATTAAATCACATCAGATACATTACAAATGGCAGATAGCCAAGAGAAAGAAGTGACTTGGAATACAATTTATAGTAGATAAGCATCAATAGACCACATGACCACATGTGGAGAGATCCAAAAATCCTTCAACGTGATGACAAGACTGGGGTAAGGGAAAACAAGCAGGGATAGAATGGAGACTTAAGGTAACTATTGAGAGATATGAATTTAGTGCCATTGTATTGCCTGTAAGGTGACTGTTACTGTATATGGTCTCTGTTCCTTTCTGATCTACCACTTGTAGGCTCTCTCTTTGCTTAGAGGACCCCTTTCAATATTTCCTGTAGAGCTGGTTTGGTATTTGCAAATTCTTTCAGTTGTTGTTTGTCCTGGAAGCTTTTAATCTCTCCTTCTATTTTCAATGATAGCCTAGCTGGATATAGTATTCTTGGCTGCATGTTTTTTTCGTTTAGTGCTCTGAAAATATCATGCCAGCTCTTTCTGGCCTGCCAGGTCTCTGTGGATAAGTCAGCTGCCAATCTAATATTTTTACCATTGTATGTTACAGACTTCTTTTCCCGGGCTGCTTTCAGGATTTTCTCTTTGTCATTGAGACTTAACTTTATAAATGAAGATAATGGGAAGAGAAGGAAGTTTTATAAATGGAAAATAAACTTTATCATAGCTAGCAGTAACTGAGATCATTTAGCTTCAAGAAAGGTGACTAGAAATGGATGATTGGTAGAAGTAGAATATAAAGGGCACTCTGCTAGAAAATAGAGTTGATTAGATGAATCTCTAATGAATATGAGCAGGGTCTATTAAGGTAAGTAACTAAAAATATATAAAATCCACTCTAGGTTTTGGAACTTAGCAGCCCCCTTCTTTATCAGGTACCCTTTCTTCTTTTTCCATAGACTTCCATGCACAGTTGCTCTGCTTGTGGGTAGAAGGAGAGTGATTCTTCCTTCCTTTATTTCTGATTCAAGGATGGTCATGAGAAATGAGATATTAAGGCTGCCCATTCTTAGAGGAAGAAACACCTAACGGATCAATTCATGTGTATTTCATGTTGGGTTCTGGAGAAGCAGATGATGATGAGGTGTTTCTTAGGAATCAACAGTTGCAAGGGAAAGGGGAGCAAGCAGACTGAGTAAAGGAAGAAGTCAAAGTGCACCATAGGCTTAATAAACCCTCAGAGAACTTGGTGAGGAGCTCTGGAACACAAATCCTCGATTAGATTGTCCCACATTAGGGTGAAATGGCTGGGGCCTTTATGCCAGAGGTTAGCAAACAATGATTAACCTGTCATCTACTTATCTATGACCTGTTAGCTAAGAATGGTTTTTGCATTTTGAAATGATAGAAACAAGATCAAAAGAAGAATAATATTTTTTGAAATGTAAAACTTCATTAGAAATTCAAATTTCAAGGTCTATAAATACAATTTTATTGGAATACAGCCATATTCATCCATAATTTATTATCTCTGGCTACATTTGAGCTACAACAGCAAAGTTGAATAGTTGTGACAGAGACTCTAGCCTCTGTAACCTAAAACATTTACTATCTGTCTCTTTATAGAGAAAGTTTATGAACCCCTCTTATGTTCCCCTGTTAGCCAGTCAGCCCTTGGGTGAGTCAGCCCTCTGCTACTAAGGCACACCCTTAACTGACAGCCAGAAACTGTCTCGCGATGTCACTCTAGAGTAGAGCAGTAAACCCCTTCTTTAAAAGGCTGTGGTGACACATCCCTGGTGTCTACCACAATGCTAATTTCAGCAGATCATATGCTAAATGAAAGCTATTCAAACTAGAAATTGTCACATTTAAAATATAATTCTTTTTGCAGTTGCTTCAACATATTATGTGAAAAGAGATGTTAGGATAGTAGGAGAACCCCCCCCCCACCATGCGGTTTCAGCAAATGTATACAAATTTCTCATCAATTGTTTTATTATTACACATAACTTGCTGAAAAGGAGGAGTGCTATAGGACATTCCAAATATAAAGCATTGTTCTGCCATTATGTAGGAATTAGCCTTGTAATTTTTTCCTGAGCCCCAAGAAGCATCAGTTGTTCCAGTTTTCACTCCCTAATTATTTTCCTTGATCCTTTGGATACTTTCATGGATTTCATTCTAGAACTTTTCCTATAATAGACCTTGATTTTGTCATTACTTTCTCTGACAAATCAGACTCAGTTCTTTTTTTTCCCCCTTAATTTCCATTTTTTGGTCTAATTGCAGTACTTTTCATTCATTCTTACAAAAGACATGAGCCTGAAAGAGGGTTTTCACTATTGCTTTAATGGAGACTAATATGCAGTTATCTCATAAGCAATGTCTATTTTAAGAATATTTTTGTTAAATTCCCCATTAGCCCATTTGCAAATTGGCCAAAATGACCTCATCCAGTTTGGGTTTCAAGACCAGAGTTTTCAAGATATTAATTATACTTTAGTTTTTATTCATAGGCCTTATTATGAGTATATTTTTATTTTATTTGTCAGTTTACTAATTTATTGTGTTTCTCTGACTCAAATATAAAGGCAACAGTTGTACTGCCTCACTTACTACAGTATATCTATCAATACTTAAGAAATTTAATGGATTTACAGTGGAGTTTTCCATAAAAATATGTTATCCTTTAACATTCCCTAGAAACCACAAATAATTAAACAAATGAAAATGTACACTTCATTCCTGATTAGGCATTAATTTGCACTTGTCCTGAAAAACTTTTTCTGAAAGCTAATATCCATAGGGCATTTTAGAGCAGTACATAGTTCAAAAATGTTTTTTCCCTACAATCTAAGATGTAGAATTAATCGACTTTTCATTTTAATTAAAGAAGCTATCTGAAGTGTCAAGTTTTTATTTATAAGGAAATTGTCTTGCTTTGCAGTAATGTCTTCCCAAACAAGAAGCAAAAATCATCTAATTGCTTCCCATTAACATAACAACCAAGTTTCAGATAAGCCTTTGAAAGAGAATATTATGTGACAGGTGTGTACACACACACACATACACACACAAAATCTTAGCACAAATATTAGGAGTGAATATTACTTCTAAATCAGGTAACATTAAGTAACCTGTAGTTCCCCAATGTACATCTAGAATTGACGTTTTGTTTTTTGAGAGAACACAGCATGTGTCCTTAGGTTATGAGAGAATTAGAAAAGGAATCCTTCTTCAGTCTAAAAGTAATTTCTCATTACAATATGTAATGGTCCTCTTCTTATACTCCATTATTTATGGCTTGACTAAGTAAATTATTGTCTAAACTGGGCACATAGACAGTAAAAAGAAATAGTGTTAATTATCATGGCAGAAAAAGACGAATAACCTGGGAATTTTCCAGGCAATCATCTTAAGTATGCTCGCCAAAATTATTCATGCACCCCTAATATCACTTCTAATACATGAACTATGACAAATTAATTTAACTTTTCTATGGCTTGGTTTTATAGTTTGTAAAACATTCATACCTCTTAGAGTTGTACTGATGATCAAGTCTGATAATTTATTTAAGTAACTTTTAGCATAGTAAAAACTCCCTATATTCCCATATACTTATATATATGTACATACACAATATTTGTACCTAATCCATATTATTTTCTGTTATTATTTAAGTAGTAAATACTATGAGGGTAGTAGTTTGTGTTAGTGTTGATACTCTGTAACATTGTTCCTAAATTACCGGCAATTTTCTACCACTTTTCTTCTAAATTCTTCAAAATTATTAGGTATGACTCACTCTTTGAAACAATAAGTATTGATTTTTTTATGATGTGCCTTCTCTGAAAATTGGTAGCCATTAAAAAAAAATAAGGCACAGAAATGGTATAACAGGACAAAAGAAGGAATATGAAAGAAAAGAAATCCCTTGAAAGAATGTTTGCTTTTTACCCATTATACACATTACTAAGATATTTGAGAAACATGTGTATTCATTCCACAAATGTGAAAGAGGATTACTATGGTGTGAATGTTTGTATTCACCCCAAATTCACATGTTGAAAACTTAATGTCCAGTGGGATGGTAACAGGAAATGAGGCATCCATGTAGTGACTGGGTCATGAAGGAAAGCCACATGAATAGTACAAGTGTCTTAAAAAGGAGGCTCCAGAGAACCAGTTTGCCCCTTCCACCATGTGGGGACACACTGAGAAGTCTACAACCTATAAGAAGACCCTCACCCGCCCATGACACCATGACGTCCCCCTTCTAGCTTCTGGAACTGTGAGAAATAAATGTCTGATGTTTACATACCACCCAGTCTATAGTGTTTTCTTATAGCAGCCCAAAAGGACTAAAACAATGTTATGAATGCAAAAATAAAGAAGATACAATTTTGTTTCCAGACATTGATCCTGGACATAATTTTCTGTTCTTCCTTGGAGAAGGCTACATGTTACATGACAAAAAAAGTTCCACTGTCGAGTAAATGTGAAGAACCTTAAGCACATATAGAAAAACTAAGGTTTGCTTGTTTGTTTGGTTTCTCCCATATAATTTCTCATAATCATTAATACTCACTGTATGTTATAAATCTTCAGAGCTGGAGATGTACCATGGACCTTTTTTTCAAATTAGTTGACTAAAAAACATATTTGGTAAAAATCCTCAATAATTTGCTGTGTCTAAGGACTCTTGCCATGGGATTACAGTTATTTGTCCAGACTCCAAATTTCTGACTGGGTTCAGGATATCTAGATCACTGAAATCCTACTCTCTTCTTATCTTTTGTAGATATGGAAGGTCTAACACCTTCAATTTCTTATTTTAAAATTTATTAAAATATTCAGTTTTATCTTTCTTTACCCTTACATCATGACTGAAAATATCCAATCACAGCTGATATTCTTTATTAATGATATCTACAACTAGGAAAAGCTCTCAATATATTGGCTATTGCATCAGCTTCTAGAAAAAAAATGCAGGGATATATGGTATTTTCTTTTGCAGAACTTGTTTAAGTCATCATAGGTCTAACCTTCAGAACATGAAATGCCCAAATAAAGCTTTTCAGAGGAACTATTTGTTTATGTCTTAGATTTTTATTGCCTGGCATTTTCCTAATCTGCTATGTTCTCTTTCATCCTGGAGGAAAAGCAAGGGGATGAAGGATGAGACTGTGTTAAGACTCTACAGTATCTCCAGGCCTGCTTTGCAAAGTTTCCACAGTATTGAAAGAGGAAAGAGCAAGTCTTCACTGGTAATTTTTTAGTAAGTAAAGACTTCTTTCCCAGGTATGAACTCTATTCATGGTGCTAAAATTGTTCCATTAGGGCAATGAATCAGAATCTACTGAGTTGCTAAAGCACTAATACTAATTTCTGCCTATTCCAAGATTATTTTCATTACAAAGGAGTCTAGCATTCAAAAGAGTTCTGCTTCCTGGGCTATAAGGCTATTCAACACTCCTCAAATTCTTAGCACCACGGGCTGCAGGAATGTATCAAGCTCTGCCTAAGTTAAATATCTGTGAGCATGGCTTAACACAGACAATTCAATTGTTGGCTATTCTTCAGAAATATTTAAATCTCACCTGCTGCCTGCTACCCCTCATATTGTTTCAGGACCCCATAACTGATTCCATGGTGTAATTGGTCATCCTGTCTCTCGACTTCCTCCCAAATCTGTATTCCTGTATTCCTTCCAAATCTCAAATCCAATCTGTACATTGCAGCAAAATTATAAGCAAAGACCCAATCCTGTAATACCCCCACTTAATTAGGGTGGCTATTATTTGCAGGGCAACTATTTATTAAAGGTCTGCTTATCTCGTCTCTCTCCAGCTTCACTCAGGCTTTTATTTCCTTGCTGTTTAGTAAATCTTAACTCCAGGGGCATCTGGGTGGCTCAGTGGGTTAAGCCTCTGCCTTTGGCTCAGGTCATGATCTCAGGGTCCTGGGATTAAGCCCCATATTGGGGGAGTCCTTGCTCAGCAGGGAGCCTGCTTCCCCCTCTCCCTCTGTCTGCCTCTCTGCTTACTTGTAATCTCTATCTCTCTGTTAAATACATAAATAATATCTTTGGAAAAAAAAGAAAGAAAGAAAATCTTTACTCCAAATCCAATTCAAAAGTCTTTGTGTCCTTTTATTCATTATTTATTCAGCTAAAAATTTTGAGTTCATAAAATATACACATATATTTGTTCATTCAATGAATGTTCACTGAACACCTCTTTTATGCCAGGTACTTTTCAAAAACACTATAGATATACCAGGGAATAGAAGGGACGAAATCCCCTGGCTTCATAGAGTCAATAAGTGAGATATATAAGTGAAATATATGATATAGTAGAAGGTAATACATTTTGTAGATAATATGCAAGGAAAGGGACTAGAGAGTACCAGAAAGTGTATAAAGGGTTGGCTTAATTTTAAATAAACTGGTTAAGATAAGCATCCCTGAGGAGCTAATATTTCAGCAAGTACATGTGGGTTGTGTGTAGGGAGTGGAGGGTGGGGGAATGGTGGTGAAACTAAATGTGGCATTTCAGGGGAAAGCCTTTGCTATAGAGGGAAGAGTCAATGCAAAAAAAAAAAAAAGGCCTTTGGGCGGAAGGAGGCCTGGTGTGTTTGAAGAACAATAGGAAGATCAGTATCACTAGTAGCACAAAGAAGAATACTGATAGTAAATAAGATCCACAAATTAAAGAGGATCCAAATGATGTATCAACCTATAGGCCACTAAAGGACTTTAGCTTTTACTCTAAATGAGATCAAAAAGTACATCCGATTAGATGATAATGCTACAATGTATGAACAACAGTGAGACACTTTTTCCCTATGTATTTTCTTTTCTTTTTGAGAACCCTAATACTTTGGGTAAATTTAAGCTGAAGGTGTCTGTTTCTCCAGATTGGGTTTTTTGAAGGAAGAGATTCAATGCTTGACACATAGTAGGAATTCCATAAAGAATTTACTGAATGACTCTATTAGAAAACATATCTTTATTAAGGGCAATTTAAGATTTAACTACTCAAAAGCACCAAGTGAAACTTTAATTGGATACCTGAAAATCAACTGGATGAGGACAAACTGCTGAAACATTCTACTTAGTTCATTTATCTGCAGCATTTCTCCCAGACAGCATATTTGGTTAAGATTAATCATAAAGTCCAAACCACTTTGCATAGAATCAAATACTTTTAAAATAGTTTGTTATGAAATCCAACGATATTTTTGGTTCCTAATTATTGTAACCTCACAAATTTGACCAAAACACATTATCTAATATTTTGACCTGTAAACATAATATTGCCATTTTAGAAATACTCGAGGGAGAATTCACAGTTAAACTAATTTATTTTTCACATGTCCTATTATAACTAACAGCTTATGAGTCAGTTGCTTGACAGAGCAAAAAAAATCTATTTGTAAGTCTGAACATTTTTCATTTTTATGTTTTAATTGAAAAATAAAAAGAAAAAAAAATAAGAAGCATTCCTCCCTCAGGATTGAAAATAATGAAGTGTTTAAAATAACATTTAGTTATTACCTTGGGGGTGACCAGTTGTGAAGAATATGAAGACATATTCTAATCATTTTTTACTCACTGATATAGATGTCTGTGACACCTACCATTTGCACTTTGATTTCTCCTTTGATTGACTCATATATTTAGCAATAAAATTTGTAGCAAGAGAGTATATGCTATGTTCTCATTGAGCCTAATGAAATTCACAGTCAACACAAGAGAATGAGAATGGTTAATGGCAATGGTTAATGAAAGTATAATAGTAAACAAAACAGACATAATTCTCTGGCTTCATACAATTTATCTTCTAGTGGAGGGAGAAAGACTAACATAACGGGAATTTGTACATTAATTATAGTATGTTAATTTGTTAGTATGCTGTTAATGACGGGATTTTAGTGAAATCCCAGGAATTGTTTGCTTTCATAAGAGTTGCTAAAGAGCTATAGTTTGCGTATTTAAAATGGCCCAGGTTCTTTCCTTAGCCTGGTTTCCCCTGAAGATAACATCTGAAGTAAAAAGCCTTCTCTGAACTAACCTATTAGAAGGTGTAAATCATGGGAGGAGAAGGGAGAGAAAGACAGGATAAATTAGGGAAGAAGAGAGACCTCTTTGGGGGTATACTGCTTAACTGGCTTTTGTGTGATATCAAGAACAATAGATTTCTGCCCTTCATGAAATCATGTTCTAAGACGCTGTTTAAATGACTGTTCTTTGCACAGTGCATGCAAAAGAAGAAAGAGTCACTGGTCCAGTGGCTTCCACATTCAACTGGCCAAAGTTTTGCCCCAATGTTTTTCATGACTTGGTGTTAACAAGGAAGCTACAGAACAGGAGACTAAAGGTTCACAGGATGGGTGTGAGATAAGGCTTTGTCGAGTGCATCTACATGAAAACCATGGGCTATGGTAAACTGGTCACTGGAATAACTGAATCCATGCAGGTGAACCCAAGAAGTCCAAGTTAGTGCCTGAGAGGTTTCTGTGATAGCCTTTAACCCTACTTTAACTACAGCAGAAAAATTTTACGTATCTGAGTTTTCTGTAAGTTGTACCAAACAAAATTTAAAACTACTGGTCTGTGTCAAGCCTCAGTTATTTGCAGAAGAAGAAACAGATCTAGAAGAGTAAACTGGCTTGCCATAAGGTAGGTCAATGAATGTGAGTACTCAGTTCTCCTGAAGAGTTTATAGACTGGTGTTTACTGACAATTCTTCCTTCATAATGCCCCTGTTGCTTGAATAGGTTGAATGTCTTCTACAAAACCCACAGATCATATGTAAAAAAAGGAGTATTGACACATGTCTGATGCCTCAAAGATATCTGAAGTTTAAGATTCCATTCTGACTCATAGGACTCCTAGTATAGGCACTTCTACATAGGCATGCTAATGTTAGTTGTAATTAAAATTTCCAGATCAAAAGCATTTAATTGTGTGGGAAGGACAACATTGATCTTTTTTACCAAAACAAATTATTTTCTGTTATTGCCAACTAGTTAGGAGTTCTCATCACATTTTGTTTACATGTCTTTTTTGGCCTTTAGTTAATGAAAAATAATCATATTTTAGTCACTTTATCCCTCCTACCAACTTAAATGCACTTATATGCTGCTATTAAAATTTGGAAAGCACTGGATTTGGTAATATGTGATATAAGTTTAAGTCTCCACCCAACTACTCATACAACCTGTTTAAATATATTAAATCACTTAGTTTCTCTAAAGCTCATTCTCTTTATCTGTAAACTTGCATAATGCCCTCAACAGACAGTCCTTATGCAGATCTCACTAACTCAACTATGGAAAGCATTTGTAATGTGTGATTTGGATATAAAGTCACAGTGATTACTTAGCCTGAATAATATTCCATATAATAAGTGATGTTTTGTTTTTCTTTTGTTTTTTTGTTAAATTGAGATAAAGCATTTAAACAAAAATAGTGAGATTAGTCACTAGTTTCTGGATCAGCTATTGATTGGGAGTTAACTTGGCCAAAATGTAATAAAGTCTGAATTTAAAATTTTAGAAACATATGCAAACATCATCTATTGTCCTGACTTTAAAGTCTCAAATGTAAGTTAGTTATAAGGCTTTATCTTTTGGTAATCTCTCCAGAACTCTTTGGTAGAATTAAAAATTTTAAAATTAATATGTAATTTTTCATGTTTAATTTTGAAAAATCAGTTCAAGAAATTTAAGTGTTAAAATTAGTGTAGTTTCCATATTTAAAATAAATCTTGAATCATTTTGACATTCAAGTCATTTCCAATGGATTTTATAAGCCATCTCTTTTTCTCTCTTTCCATACATATACACATACAATGTAAATTAATTATAACAATATATAGTAAATTAATAAGTCTATATATATATAAATTAATGATAATAATGTCTATTCACAAAATACCTGCAAATTTCTTTTCATGAAGATAAATATACTGATAATCTAAAAAAAAAGATAACTTTTTTGCCAAATAAATTGTGCCATGGGTCTGATTTTTATGTAAAATAACATTTTGTACATGTCTACTTCTTCATTATACAATGCAATGCCTAAATTATTTTTGATCACATAAAAAACATACAAGTATTTTCATCATCTCTGAAAACAGATGGGAAGAACTAATATAAATTTGAATATCAATACATAAGTAGAGGTTAGATGATACAAGGAGATGACTAAATGCCTTTGATATCAATAGAGGAATGTTCATACAAAGATTTCTGGAAGCCATTACTGTTCTGAAAGGAACCATGAAACTGAAGGATGGAACTGTCCAACATAGAATCACAATTTAATTGTCCTTGAGTAATATTGCATAGATTACTTAATCTCTGAGTCACAGTCTCCTCATTTATGAGATCAAATAAACCAGTAAATGTGAACAAGCTTCATAAACTGGATTATACTATGCAAATCTCAAAAGTATTTTCAATAAAACTCACATGGCCAGCATACAAAGGAACACACATGTTATGATCAAAAGGAGGACTAGGTTCCTCCCCCAAAAAATCTAAAAGAAAATGTGCATATAGACAAGCAATAATGAGTTAGCAAAAAAAGAAAAAATAACTACTAAATGATTATAATCTTAAAGATTTTTTTAAAAAGCACTGGATTTTGTTATTTTTTAAAGAATATATTCTGATATACAAAGTGAATGTTTCTTTGCTAACAGTTAATCTGAATTTAAAGGCTAACAACAAGTTCACCAGATTATACACTCTTCCTACTGCCTTTTTATCAATTTTGTCTCTTGGTAGGCTATAAATCTTCACTTGTCATCTATCAATAAACTAGAGATACCAGAATAAAGAGATAGTCCTAAATCTAAACTCTTGGCAGTTGGACAAGACACTGAAACTTTCACATTTGGTTAGTAGAATAATATATAGAGAACTGCTAGGGTAGTTTCACAGAAGTGAATGGTATTTTGGCAATTTGGGAAAAGTTGCATTGTGAGTTTAAAATCCAATATATCTCTGAAAAATTGCCACTTATTTGCCTACACATTGCTAACTGAATAGTAATTCCTAAACATCCACTATCTGAAAAATGTTGTTAAACATTAGAAATAGAGGTAAATATGATCAAAGCCTCTGCCTGATAGAATTTCTAACCTAGTAATAAGCACAGAAAAATAGACACCATGATCATAATATTAGGTGATAAGTACCATGACAGATTTATCATATAGGTCATTTATAATAAATAAATAAATACAGAAATAAATAATATCTAAATAAACAGACAAATAGTACACTGTATTCATCATGTTTAAACTTTTCAGAATGGTCTTAACTATATATATAAAGTGTCCATTAGAGTATGTAATATGAAGATTAGCTTTTGATTATCCTTCTGCTTACTTACCTGGTGAAGTCTGATAAGTAATTGTACAAATAAACATAATAATGTTAAAAATATCTGGGAAGAGTGAGGTGGGTTCAAGGAAAATAAACCAATGAGGTATAAAGACTAATTGTTCTCATTCCTATTTCTCTCTTACCCTACCACCCCATAATCAAGTTGGATGTCGGTGTGTATGTGTGTATGTTTGTGTTCATACTACATAATATGTAGGTAGGAACTATCTTCCTAGCACTAAATTCATACATCAGTCTCAGCTCACTCTTTTTCTTCCTTACTATTCTAAGTGATGATGGGCCCTGTCCAGTCTTATCACTCCAGATGTGTTTTGCAGCCACTCTTTCTCATATTTTATGGGATTTAGTTTTTGTTTATATCTTCTGTCTCTTCAAAAAAGTGTGGGCAATTAATTAGAGGGTCAAACAGTAAATATTTTAGGCTTTGTGGACTACAGGGCATGTTGCAATAGCTTGTTGCAGCTATTCAATTCTGCCGAAGTGGCATGCAAACAACTATGGACAATGTGTAAATGAATTAGTTTAGCTCAATTACCAAAAAAGTTTTATTTACAAAAAAGGTGGTGGTGGTCTGGATTTGGCCCTTGGGTAGTAGTGGTATGACTCTATCTTAAATGATACATTTTTCCTTCTATTTGGGTTATTTTTAACTGTACCCAAATGTATTCTAATACTACCCATCATAAAGGTCAGTTTTTAATAAAAATGTCCACACAGCATTTGTCTGTTATTTTAAAAATTTATAAACCAAGCTTAATAAAGGATAAGCTTGGTAAAGGAATAGCCTTCCTCTAATTTCGACAAATCTACTTCATAAACACCTTGAAGGCCTAATCTGAATTTAGAATTTTTGGCCTTCTTCAAGCTTCACTTCAGATATGATGATAAAGAGGAAAAATGTCATTTCCACCTTCTTTCAATTCTCACTCCTTCCCTTTCTCCCTGAAGGACATAGTTTATCCACTTCTCCTACTTATGAGTGTGAGGTTTGCTCTCAGAAAGATTAAACTTGTAGATGAATATCCTAAAAGTTCTGGAGTAGATCCAGGGCCATTTAACCATAGAAATCCAGAGTCCCAGTACTCAGACTATGATCAAGGAAAGCATCCATGAAGCATCAAGGAAGCATCTATGATGCTTGGAAGCCTACATCCTGTTGGCTACCTGGTCTCCTTACTCTGTAGGGAAAGATGAAACAAGGGAAGGGCCAAATTCGGGCCTGCTAAAGTACAGGGTCCAGAGCAGAAAAGCTCTGCTCAGCAGGAAGCCTGCTTCCCCGTCCCCACTCCCGCTGCTGGGTTCCCTCTCTTGCTGTTTCTCTCTGTTAAATAAATAAAAAAAAAAATCTTAAAAAAGAAAACCCTCTTGCTAAGGTTTAGATACAGATATCATTAGTTAAGATTAGGTCATACTGTAGAAACATAAGCCCCTAATCCAATATCACTGGTATCTTTAAAAAAAGGGGAAATTGGGCACAGACAGGCACACAAAGAAAAAGCCATGCAAAGATGAAGGTAGAATTTGGGGGATGCTTCTAAAGGCCAAAGCAGGCCACAGATTACCAGAAAACTATCAGAAACTAAGGAAGAGTCATGAAACAAATTCTCTCTCTTAGCCCTCAGAAAGAACTAACACTGCTGACACCTTGATCTTGGACTGTTAGCTTCTAGAACTGTTAAGTAATAAATGTGTTATTTCAGCAACTAATTTTTTGGTACTCTGTCATGGTGGCCATAATAAACTAATGTATTTCCTTGAAGAGATTTCCTTGCCAGGTGTTTCTAAATGGTTACCTTCCATTTAGTTTTAATCATTGTACTTTACTGTGTTCCTTGAGAATGCCACAAATTTTAATTATGTCTTATATACCAATTTGTTAATATATGTCTCTATTACTGTACTGCATTTGTACAGGATACAAAATTACACATTGTAATTGCATTTGAGCAGGGTCTGCCAGTTTAATCACTACTGCCTTAACAGCACATAACACAATGACTGACATAGCAAAGAATGTGCTATTTTATGAAGAAAAGGGAGGAAGAAATGAACAAAGAAAATGGAAACAATATAAAAATATATTAATACTTTTTGCCTTGGCAATATTCATATATCATCATCCATTACTCCTTAGCATTTAATATACCATCCTGTACCTCTGAAAGCAATTGGAAATATCAGTGGGTGTTAATAAATACTTCATTAAGTGAAATACTAAATAAACAACTATCTCAGAGACCTAGACAGAATTGGATTAATTCATCAAGTGGCCAATTTGGGAGCTTGAATATGTCTACATTAACCAAATTGCCAAAATTTTACATAATTTTGAATTATATAAATATTACTTAAGTCATTAGAGCTGCACTCATTCACTTATTAATTCATTCACTTGTTCTTTTATTTATCCAAAATATTTTTAAGGGTTTGGCATTATTTTCTTTTTTAAAAAAATTAACATATAATGTATTATTTGTTTCAGGGGTACAGGTCTGTGATTCATCAGTCTTACACAATTCACAGCGCTTACCATAGCACATACCCTTCCCAATGTCCATCACCCAGTCACCCCATCCACTCAGCACCCTCCTCTCTAGAAACACTCAATTTGTTTCCTGAGATTTAAGAGTCTCTTATGGATTATCTCCCTCTCTGGTTTCATCTTGTATGTTTCTTCCTTTTCCTATGATCCTCTGTCTTGTTTCTCATACTCCTCATATCAGTGAGATCATATTGACTTTCTCTGATGGACTTATTTTGCTTAGCATAACACCCTCTAGTTTCA
Organism: Mustela putorius furo; assembly: GCF_011764305.1. Lineage (NCBI taxonomy): Eukaryota > Metazoa > Chordata > Mammalia > Carnivora > Mustelidae > Mustela > Mustela putorius. Next base: position 29,820,192 of record NW_025421987.1, read on the forward strand.
TTCACATTGTTGCAAAAGGCAAGATTTGGGGGAGGGGGGGTTATAACTGTATAATATTCCTGTGCGTTTGTGTGTGTGTGTGTTTAATCACCTCTTTTTTATCCATTCATCTGTTGATGGACATTTGGGATTTTTCCATAGTTTGGCTATTGTGGACACTGGTACTATTAACACTTGGGAGCACATGCCCCCTAGGATCATTACGTTTTTATCTTTAGAGTAAATCTCAGTAGTGCAATTGCTGGGTCATAGGGGAGCTCTATTTTCAACTTTCTGAGGAACCTCCATGCTGTTTTCCAGAGTGACTGCACCAGCTCGCATTCCCACCAACAGTGTAGGAGGGTTCCCCTTTTTCCCCATCCTCACCAACACCTCTTATTTCCTAACTGTTAATTTTAGCCATTCTGATTGGTATTAGGTGGTATCTCACTGTGGTTTTGATTTATATTTCTCTGATGTGGAGTGACGTTGAGCACTTTTTCATATGTCTGCTGGCCATTTGGATGTCTTCTTTGCAGAAATGTCTGTTCATGTCTTCTTCCCATTTCTTGATTGGATTATTTGTACTTTGGGTGTTGAGTTTGATAACTTCTTTATAGATTTCAGAAACTAGTCATTTATCTGATATGTCATTTATCTGATATGTTATTTGGAAATATCTTCTCCCATTCTGTTGGTTGTCTTTGGTTTTAGGGGTGTTAAAGTCCCCTCCTATTATAGTATTGTTGTATTTGACTGTTTCCTTTGTTGTGCAAAATATTTCTATCTTGATGGAGTCCCAATTGTTCATTTCTGCCCTTCCTTCCCTTGCCTTTGGTGATATTTCTAGGAAGAAGTTGCTGCAGCTGAGGTTGAAGAGGTTGCTGCCTGTGTTTTCCTCAAGGATTTTGATGGATTCTTGTCTCACATTGGGGTCTTTCATCCATTTTGAGTCTATTTTTGTGTGTGCTATAAGGAAATGGTCCAGTTTCATTCTTCTGCATGTGGCTGTCCAATTTTCCCAACATCATTTATTGAAGAAACTGTCTTTTTTTCCATTGGACTTTCTTTCCTGCTTTGTCAAAGATTAGTTGACCATAGCATTGAGGGCCAATTTTTGGGCTCTCTATTCTGTTCCACTGATCCATGTCTCTGGTTTTTGTGTCACTACCATATTGTCTTGATAATTACAGCTTTGTAATAGAGTTTCAAGTCTGGAATTGTGATGGTGCCAGCTTTGGTTTTCTTTTTCAACATTCCTCTGGTTATTCAGGGTCTTTTCCGGTTCCATGTAAATTTTAGAATTATTTGTTCCATTTCTTTTAAAACAAGTTGATGGTATTTTGATAGGGATTGCATTAAATCTGTAGAATGTTTGAGGTAGCATAGACATTTTACCCAATATTTGTTTTTCCAATCCATGAGCATGGAACATTTTTCCACTTCTTTCTGTCTTTCTCAATTTTTTTTCATGAAAACTTTATACTTTTCTGAGTACAGACTCTGCCTTTTTGGTTAGATTTATTCCAATGTATCTTACCCTTTTGGGTGTAATTGTAAATGGGATTGACTACTTAATTTCTCTTTCTTCTGTCTTTTTGTTGGTATATAGAAATAAAACTGATTTCTGTTCATTGATTTTTATATCCTGAGAATTTACTGAATTCCTGTATGAGTTCTAGAAGGTTTTCACATAAAGTAACATATCATCTGCAAAGAGTGAGAGTTTGACTTCTTCTTTGTCAATTCAGATGCCTTTTATTTCTTTTTATTGTCTGATTGCTGAGACTAGGACTTCTAGTACTATGGTGAATAGCAGTGGTGATAGTGGACATCCCAGCTATGTTCCTGAACTTTTAGGGGAGAAGTTCTCATTTTTTTCCTACTGAAAATTATATTCGCTATGGGTTTTCCATAGATGGCATGAGGTATGTACCCTCTATCCCTACACAGTGAAGAGTTTTGATCAAGAAAGGATGCTGTACTTTGTCAAATGCTTTTTCAGCATCTCTTGAAAGTATCATAGAGTTCTTGTTCTTTCTTTTATTAATGTATTGTATCACATTGATTGATATGCAGATGTCAAACCAATCTTGCAGCCTAGGAATAAATCTCACTTGGCTGCGGTGAATAATCCTTCTACTGTACTGTTGGATCCTACTGGCTGGTATTTTTGTAATTATTTTTGCATCCATGTTCATCAGGGATATTGGTCTGCAATTCTCCTTTTTGATGGGGTCTTTGTCTGGTTTGGGGATGAAGAGAATTCTGGCCTCAAAAAATGAGTTTGGATGTTTCTTTCCATTTCTGTTTCTTGGAACAGTTTCAGGAGAACAGGTATTAATTCTTCTTTAAGTATTTGTTAGAATTCCTCTGGGAAGCCAGCTTGGCCCTGGGCTCTTGTTTCTTGGGAGATTTTTGATTACCGCTTCATTTTCCTTACTGGTTATGGGTCTTTTCAGGTTTCCTACTGCTTTCTGGTTAAGTTTTGGTAGTTTATATGTCTCTAGGAGTACCTGATTTCTTGAAGATTGTCTAATTTGCTGGTGTATTGTTGTTCATAATATGTTCTTGTAATTATTTGTATTTATTTGGTATTGGTTGTGATCTCTTTCATTCATGATTTTATTAATTTGGGTCCTTTCTCTATTCTTTTTGATAAGTCTGGCCAGGGGTTTATCAATCTTATTAATTCTTTTAAAGAACCAGCTTCTAGTTTCGCTGATCTGTTCTACTGTTCTTTTGGTTTCTATTTCATTGATTTCTGCTCTCATCTTTATTATTTATCTTCTCCTGCTGGGTCTGGGCTTTATTTGCTGTTCTTTCTCCAGTTCTTTTAGGTGTAGGGTTAGGTTGTGTGCTTGAAATCTTTCTTGTCTTTTGAGAAAGGCTTGAATCACTATACACTTTCCTCTAGGACCACCTTTACTTTCCTCTAGGACCTTAGCTGCATCCTAAAGATTTTGAACAGTTGTGTTTTCATTTTCATTTGTTTCCATGAATTTTAAAAATTGTACCTAACAAGTTCCCAGGTGATACTGATATTGATGGTCTGGAGACTATACATTAAGAATTATTGATCTAGACTCATGTTGTAGACATACCATGCCAGCAGTATAACAAGATTTATATATTTTGATACCTTACCAAACTGCATTTAGTCACTTAGATCAACCATAATTTCATGGAAATGATAAGCACTTCCTTGCATATTTCTTGTCAATATGATATATCTTCATTTTAGGATTACTTTCCTAGAAGTTGAAGCATCTGTTCCTATTTTTCTACCTATCTGGTCTCTTCATTATCCTTTCATTTTCCTAAATGCCTTCTTCACTTTCCTTTTAAAATATTTTTTTTCCCATTGGGGGATCAGACATTTGGAACCAAAAATTAGGGAGAGAATGAAAAAGAATACATGATTTGTAGAATATGTGGTGTTGGGCCCCATATAAGTTTGTTTTCTCCAGTCAGTTTTTTTTTTCCTGTTTTATGATTTTAAATTCTCTTAAAAATACATCAGGATGGAAATGTCTAACTTTTTTTTCTTCTACAATAGAGTACATAACACATTTTGCCTCTAAGAGTGGAGAATATTCAACAAAAATGGGGTTTTATATCATTTTGTAAAACAATTAGAACTGAATATCAACATATGTGACAGAAAGAAAAAAATATAAATGGTCCTGAGATTTATAACACTTTCAAGTTAGAAAACAATTTCAAACTAATCTGGCAAAATTATTTTGTCTGACTCTTAGCTAGTTTCCAATATTCTTGACCAGATATGGCCAAGTTCTTCCATGTTGAAGTTTAGGAAGCCATGGGAATAAAAAACTAATAAATTAATTTTAGAAAATGTATAATGGATAGGCAATGGATTATTAAGGCTTATTACTTATACTTCCTAACCAATTTTAGAATCTGTATCACTCTTTCCTACACACCTCTTCTGTCTTTATTGTCTTTTCCTTGGACATTTTCCATGTCTTCCCTATGGTTTCCCTGAATACTCCTTTCAGAAGTCCAACAGTGAACATTGTTCTCTATTTTTCAAAAGTGAATATGCTGTCAATTTATTGTTTAAATAAAACCCTTATGCAGCTCATTAAAACATATCAGATAAAGCCCAAAGTCATCAGGTAAAGTACTTGACATCTGTCTACTTCTTCAGTTTCAGTCTTGCTTCTCTCTCCTTCAAACAACAGTATTGAGTCTATCTGAACTAGTTCTGTATTCCTGAATACACCATACACTTTAATATGTCAAGCCCTTTGTATAGTTGTTAATCTCCCTTGGGCACCCTTCCTTTTTCTGACTTCATGTTAAACCTTTACCTATTCTTCAGTTGATACTGGCACATGTTGAAATGCTCCTTGTGCCACATTCTATAGGTCAAAGCTAGTCACAATGTTGACTAAGACTCCAGAGGGCTACAGAAATAGATCTCAAGACTCTGGATGTAAGAAGTGTCGTAATTATAAAAGGGACTGTGATTCTGTATTCTAAAGAGAATACATTATAATAGTCTAAGTGGTCTTTAAACTTAATACAATTTCTTTAACACAAATACATGAATAATGGGGGTGGGGTTGGCAGAGAAACCACTGATGTTCAAAAGATCACTGCAAAAGAAATGTGATATACCTTCTTCCATATTCAATTCACTTTTATAACAAGTTAAATTCTGAATATAAATTAACTTCTTTTAAACTATTCTATTTGTGGAATGTTCAACAACTATTTTTAATGCAAAAAAAAGCATTATTTATATAAAACCTACTTCACTTTCACTTCTTCAAGAATATATGTTGTGGGGAACCTGGGTGGCTCAGTGGGTTAAAGCCTCTGCCTTCAGCTCAGGGCATGATCTCAGAGTCCTGGGATCGAACCCCGCATCAGGCTCTCTGCTCAAGCAGGGAGCCTGCTTCCTCCTCTCTCTCTCTCTGCCTTCCTCTTTGTCTGCTCGTGATCTATGTCTGTCAAATAAATAAATAAAAATCTTAAAAAATATATATATGTTGTGATTTTATAGGTTGAATTGTTCCTGATGAACTGCATTAGGATACTGAATCCTGAGTGTAAAAGATATTTTAGACTCTTAGGCAATATTCATTTCATAGAAAGAGAAAGATGTACTAGTAATAAAATTGATTCATAAGTATCTCTTCCTAATATTCAAAAAGTCCAATGCCCCCACACACCCCCAATCTTTGAGGTCCAATCTGGATTTCTATTTGGTTGTAATAATTGAGATGGGCTGTCTCAATCTTTTAATTTGGTGTGTGAATTATTCATTTTCAAAAAATGCACATTCTTTTATTCAGATATTCATATCAATAGTACAAGAACATCCCATGGGAGTGTGTTTTGATCCAAACTAAATCAAGTAAGCTAAATGCCAGAGTGTTTCTGTATGCTGTATACTCAATTTTTTCATATAGATTTTGATTCTACTTCCAAAATCAGAGTCATAAATAGTTCCTAATGGAAAAATTCAGGTGATTAAGTCTTATCAAATATTTAGCCAATAGGATTCTGATGAACTGCATGCTTCTAAAGAGTTGTTTAAACCAAAGATTAAATTTTGATTTTGCTGTGATAAGTAGAAATCTTACAAAATTCAATATTGAGACTACATCATCAATTTGAGCAATATTTAGTAGAAGTGATTTTGCATATCATTTTGGAAATAGATTAGAACAAAAATACACAGTCTGTCTTTGCATTTGCTGCTACTCAGCATTTCCTAAGCACCCACTATGGGCTAAAAGATGTATCAAAATATATAATAAAATGAGCATACACAGTTTTAGCTATATATGAATGGAGAATTCAGTGAAGTATATAATATTTAAGAAATATTATTTATATTACTTTTTAAAATAATATCATTGCACTGATATTTACATTTTAAAATATTTATTCACTGATAATGTGTGTGTGTGTCTTCTACCCTCTATTCAACTGTTAAATATATGGGTCTGTAACTCAGGAAAAGGTAACATACAGAACTAAAGATGAGAATAAAGATAAAAGATATACACTTAGGGACAGAGCAAGATACATAATTAAGAATAAATATAAACAGACTTTTTGATGCATCAAATATTTACAAAAGGAACAGGGTAAATTTGATTAACATGAAAGGGTAATATACAGTAAGAAAAAAAAGCTAAAAATTTTCTCTGTTGAATACCAACACATAAGAGACCATGAGAGAGATAGGACCACACAAAGAAGACTAAGCTGGAGAAAGCCAGAAAAAGAGAACAGAAATCAAGTAGACATTGTGTCAGCAAAGGAAGGATAAGCAGATGAAAGATTCAACAATGGATTACACTAGGTCAAGTAGAAAGTTGGATTGATATGGTTTCCACGGACTCTTTGCCAATGGCATATTGTTAACATGTGGTGTGAGAAAATGAATAATGGTATGTGAGTAGGTTTTGACTGAGAAAACAGACTCTTTATTCAAGAGCTGTGAGATAAGGTGGTTAGCTAAAGCCCTAAGTGTAGGGGAAGGTATAATTTTGTGGCATCATTTGTTTTATGTTTTTGTTTTTGTCTTTTTTGTTTGTTTGTTTTATTGTTTTTTCTTTCAAAACGAAAAAAAAATGAGCTTGTTTAAAATATGAGGGGATGACTCATTAGTGAAGGATACTTGAAGAGAGTGCTTAACTGAAAAATCACTTTCAAGTATGCATTGAAATGGAGACATTGATGGGGAAGCAAGAGGAATGATGCAAGGAAAGGCATATATAAAGGAAATCTGCCAGTTGCTTCTGGCATAGGTATAAACAGTCTTACTTGGATGACATATATATATATATACACATATACATATGTCTGTCTGTCAAATAAATAAATAAAAATCTTAAAAAATATATATATGTTGTGATTTTATACGTTGAATTGTTCCTGATGAACTGCATTAGGATACTGAATCCTGAGTGTAAAAGATATTTGTATATATGTGTATGTGTATATATGTATATATGTATATTTTTTCATAAATTAAGAGCAAGAGGAGAGTTGGGTAGATAGGAGCCATTGTCCAGAATGAAAGATAACTGAAGAAAAAAACAGATGAAATAGTGCGAAACTCTAAGCTGAGATTGGAGACCATGAAATTTTACTGGTGATAATTTACATAGCTATGGGGGGGAGGAGTCAAGATGGCGGAGAAGTAGCAGGCTGAGACTAATTCAGCTAGCAGCAGATCAGCTAGATAGCTTATCTAAAGATTGCAAACACCTGCAAATCCATTGGCAGATCAAAGAGAAGAAGAACAGCAATCCTGGAAACAGAAAAACAACCACTTTCTGAAAGGTAGGACTGGCGGAGACATGAATCCAAAGCGATGGGAAGATAGACCCTGGGGGGAGGGGCCAGCTCCCGGCAAGCGGCGGAGCAACAGAGCACAAAATCAGGACTTTTAAAAGTCTGTTCCACTGAGGGACATCGCTCCAGAGGCTAAACCGCGGCGAAGCACACGCGGAGTCAGCATGGCCTCAGTCCCGCAGGGTCACAGAAGGATCGGGAGTGTCTGAGTGTCGCAGAGCTTGCGGGTATTGGAACGGGAAAGCCGGCTACAGAGACAGAGCCGACAGTAAGCTCGCAGCTCGGGGTTACCTTGAACAAGCCACAGGCTCGGTGAGCTCGGAGCGTGGCCAGAAGTCAGGAAGACAGGAGTAACTGGGCACTGTTCTCTGAGGGCGCACTGAGGAGTGGGGCCCTGGGCTCTCCGCTCCTCCGGGCCAGAGACCAGGAGGCCGCCATTTGTATTCCCGTCCTCCGGAACTCTATGCAAAGCGCTCAGGGAACAAAAGCTCCTGAAAGCAAACCCCAGCGGATTACTCAGCCCAGCCCCTGGTAAGGGAGGTGCAATTCCGCCGGGGGAAAGACACTTGAGAATCACTACAACAGGCCCCTCCCCCAGAAGATAAATAAGAAATCCAGCAAAGACCAAGTTCACCTACCAAGCAAGGAGTGCACTTTCAATACCAAGGAGAGCAGCAGAATTCCAGAGGAGGAGAAAGCAAAGCACGGAACTCATGGCTTTCTCCCTGTGACTTTTTTTAGTCTTGCAGTTAATTTAATTTTTTTCTTTTTTCATTTTTTTTTTCTCGCCTTCTGGTAAAATTTTTTTTTAACTTTTACCCTTTTCTTTTTTAACGATTTTTAACTAGTTTATCTAATATATATATTTTTTCTTTTTTATATTTTTTTTATTTGTTTTCTTTTTTTTAATTCTTTTTTTTTTTCCTTTCTTCCTTATTGAACCTCTTTTTATCCCCTTTCTCCCCGCCTCACGATTTGGGATCTCTTCTGATTTGGTTAAAGCATATTTTCCTGGGGTTGTTGACACACTTTTAGTATTTTACTTGCTCCTTCATATACTCTTATCTGGACAAAATGACAAGAAGGAAAAATTCAACACAAAAAAAAAGAACAAGAGGCAGTACCGAAGGCTAGGGACCTAATCAATACAGACATTGGTAATATGTCAGATCTAGAGTTCAGAATGACAATTCTCAAGGTTCTATCGGGCTCGAAAAAGGCATGGAAGATATTAGAGAAACCCCCTCGGGAGATATAAAAGCCCTTTCTGGAGAAATAGAAGAACTAAAATCTAACCAAGTTGAAATCAAAAAAGCTATTAATGAGGTGCAATCAAAAATGGAGGCTCTCACTGCTAGGATAAATGAGGCAGAAGAAAGAATTAGTGATATACAAGACCAAATGACAGAGAATAAAGAAGCTGAGCAAAAGAGGGACAAACAGCTACTGGACCACGAGGGGAGAATTTGAGAGATAAGTGACACCATAAGACGAAACAACAATTAGAATAATTGGGATTCCAGAAGAAGAAGAAAAGAGAGGGGAGCAGAAGGTATACTGGAGAGAATTATTGGGGAGAATTTCCCCAATATGGCAAAGGGAATGAGCATCAATTTCAGGAGGTTCAGAGAATGCCCCTCAAAATCAATAAGAATTGGCCAACACCCCGTCACCTAATAGTAAAATTTACAAGTCTCAGTGACAAAGAGAAAATCCTGAAAGCAGCCCGGGAAAAGAAGTCTGTAACATACAATGGTAAAAATATTAGATTGGCAGCTGACTTATCCACAGAGACCTGGCAGGTCAGAAAGAACTGGCATGATATTTTCAGAGCATTAAACGAGAAAAACATGCAGCCAAGAATACTATATCCAGCTAGGCTATCATTGAAAATGGAAGGAGAGATTAAAAGCTTCCAGGACAAACAAAAACTGAAAGAATTTGCAAACACAAAACCAGCTCTACAGGAAATATTGAAAGGGGTCCTCTAAGCAAAGAGAGAACCTACAAGTGGTAGATCAGAAAGGAACAGAGACCATATACAGTAACAGTCACCTTACAGGCAATACAATGGCACTAAATTCATATCTCTCAATAGTTACCCTGAATGTTAATGGGCTAAATGCCCCTGTCAAAAGACACAGGGTATCAGAATGGATAAAAAAAAAACAAACAAACAAAAAAAAAAAAACATCTATATGTTGCCTCCAAGAAACTCATTTTAAGCCCGAAGACACCTCCAGATTTAAAGTGAGGGGGTGGAAAACAATTTACCATGCTAATGGACATCAGAAGAAAGCAGGAGTGGCAATCCTTATATCAGATCAATTAGATTTTAAGCCAAAGAATATAATAAGAGATGAGGAAGGACACTATATCAACTCAAAGGGTCTGTCCAACAAGAAGATCTAACAATTTTAAATATCTATGCCCCCAACGTGGGAGCAGCCAACTATATAAACCAATTAATAACAAAATGAAAGAAACACATCAACGATAATACAATAATAGTAGGGGACTTTAACACTCCCCTCACTGAAATGGACAGATCATCCAAGCAAAAGATCAACAAGGAAATAAAGGCCTTAAACGACACACTGGACCAGATGGACATCACAGATATATTCAGAACTTTTCATCCCAAAGCAACAGAATACACATTCTTCTCTAGTGCACATGGAACATTCTCCAGAATAGATCACATCCTCAGTCCTAAATCAGGACTCAACCCATATCAAAACATTGGGATCATTCCCTGCATATTTTCAGACCACAATGCACTAAAGCTAGAACTCAACCACAAAAGGAAGTTTGGAAAGAACCCAAATACATGGAGACTAAACAGCATCCTTATAAAGAATGAATGGGTCAACCGGGAAATTAAAGAAGAATTGAAAAAAGTAATGGAAACAAATGATAATGAAAATACAATGGTTAAAAATCTGTGGGACACAACAAAGGCAGTGTTGAGAGGAAAATATATAGTGGTACAAGCCTTTCTCAAGAAACAAGAAAGGTCTCAAATACACAACCTAACCCTACACCTAAAGGAGCTGGAGAAAGAACAAGAAAGAAACCTTAAGCCCAGCAGGAGAAGAGAAATCATAAAGATCAGAACAGAAATCAATGAAATAGAAACCAAAAAAGCAATAGAATAAATCAACGAAACTAGGAGCTGGTTCTTTGAAAGAATTAATAAAATTGATGAACCCAGAAATCAGTTGCATTTCTCTACACCAACAGCAAGACAGAAGAAAGAGATATTAAGGAGTCAATCCCATTTACAATTGCATCCAAAACCATAAGATACCTAGGAATAAACCTAACCAAAGAGACACAGAATCTATACTCAGAAAACTATAAAGTACTCATGAAAGAAATTGAGGAAGACACAAAGAAATGGAAAAATGTTCCATGCTCCTGGATTGGAAGAATAAATATTGTGAAAATGTCTATGCTACCTAAAGCAATCTACACATTTAATGCAATTCCTATCAAAGTACCATCCATCTTTTTCAAAGAAATGGAACAAATAATGCTAAAATTTATATGGAACCAGAAAAGACCTCGAATAGCCAAAGGGATATTGAAAAAGAAAGCCAACGTTGGTGGCATCACAATTCCAGATTTCAAGCTCTATTACAAAGCTGTCATCATCAAGACAGCATGGTACTGGCACAAAAACAGACACATAGATCAATGGAACAGAATAGAGAGCCCAGAAATAGACCCTCAAATCTATGGTCAACTAATCTTCGACAAAGCAGGAAAGAATGTCCAATGGAAAAAAGACAGCCTTTTCAATAAATGGTGCTGGGAAAATTGGACAGCCACATGCAGAAAAATGAAATTGGACCATTCCCTTACACCACACACAAAAATAGACTCAAAATGGATGAAGGACCTCAATGTACGAAAGGAATCCATCAAAATCCTTGAGCAGAACACGGGCAGCAACCTCTTCGACATCTGCTGCAGCAACATCTTCCTAGGAACAACGCAAAAGGCAAGGGAAGCAAGGGAAAAAATGAACTACTGGGATTTCATCAAGATCAAAAGCTTTTGCACAGCAAAGGAAACAGTTAACAAAATCAAAAGACAACTGACAGAATGGGAGAAGATATTTGCAGACGACATATCAGATAAAGGACTAGTGCCCAGAATCTATAAAGAACTTAGCAAACTCAACACCCAAAGAACAAATAATCCAATCAAGAAATGGGCAGAGGACATGAACAGACATTTCTGCAAAGAAGACATCCAGATGGCGAACAGACACATGAAAAAGTGCTCCATATCACTCGGCATCAGGGAAATACAAATCAAAACTACAATGAGATATCACCTCACACCAGTCAGAATGGCTAAAATCAACAAGTCAGGAAATGACAGATGCTGGCGAGGATGCGGAGAAAGGGGAACCCTCCTACACTGTTGGTGGGAATGCAAGCTGGTGCAGCCACTCTGGAAAACAGCATGGAGGTTCCTCAAAATGTTGAAAATAGAACTGCCCTATGACCCAGCAATTGCACTATTGGGTATTTACCCTAAAGATACAAATGTAGTGATCCAAAGGGGCACATGCACCCGAATGTTTATAGCAGCATTGTCCACAATAGCCAAACTATGGAAAGAACCTAGATGTCCATCAATAGATGAATGGATTAAGAAGATGTGGTATATATACACAATGGAATATTATGCAGCCATCAAAAGAAATGAAATCTTGCCATTTGCAACAACGTGGATGGAACTAGAGCGTATCATGCTTAGCGAAATAAGTCAAGCAGAGAAAGACAACTATCATATGATCTCCCTGATATGAGGAAGTGGTGATACAACATGGAGGCTTAAGTGGGTAGAAGAAGAATAAATGAAACAAGATGGGATTGGGAGGGAGACAAACCATAAGTGACTCTTAATCTCACAAAACAAACTGAGGGTTGCCGGGGGGAGGGGGTTTGGGAGAAGGGGGTGGGATTATGGACATTGGGGAGGGTATGTGATTTGGTGAGTGCTGTGAAGTGTGTAAACCTGGTGATTCACAGACCTGTACCCCTGGGGATAAAAATATATGTTTATCAAAAATAAAAAATTAAAAAAAAAATTGATAAACCCCTGGCCCGACTTATCAAAAAGAAAAGAGAAAGGACCCAAATAAATAAAATCATGAATGAAAGAGGGGAGTTCACAACTAATCCAAAGAAATACAAACTATTATAAGAACATACTATGAGCAACTCTATGCCAACAAATTTGACAGTCTGTAAGAAATGGATGCATTCCTAGAAACATATAAACTACCACAACTGAACCAGGAAGAAATAGAAAGCCTGAACAGACCCATAACCAGTAAGGAGATTGAAACAGTCATTAAAAATCTCCAAACAAACAAAAGCCCAGGACCAGACGGCTTCCTGGGGCAATTCTACAAAACATTTAAACAAAAACTAATTCCTATTCTCCTGAAACTGTTCCAAAAAATAGAAATGGAAGGAAACCTTCCAAACTCATTTTATGAGGCCAGCATCACCTTGATCTCAAAACCAGACAAGGATCCCATCAAAAAAGAGAGCTATAGACCAATACCCTCGATGAACACAGATGCGAAAATTCTCACCAAAATACTAGCCTATAGGATTCAACAGTACATTAAAAGGATTATTCACCACGACCAAGTGAGATTTATTCCAAGGCGGCAAGGTTGGTTCAACATCCACAAATCAGTCAATGTGATACAACACATCAATAAAAGAAAGAACAATAACCATATGATACTCTCGATAGATGCTGAAAAAACATTTGACAAAGTAGAGCATCGCTTCCTGATCAAAACTCTTCAAAGTGTAGGAATAGAGGGCACATACCTCAATATCATCAAAGCCATCTATGAAAAACCCACCGCAAATATCATTCTCAATGGAGAAAAAAGGAAAGCTCTTCCGCTAAGGTCAGGAACACGGCAGGGATGTCCATTATCACCACTGCTATTCAACATAGTACTAGAGTTCCTAGCCTCAGCAATCAGACAACAAAAGGAAATTAAAGACATCCAAATCGGCAAAGAAGAAGTCAAATTATCTCTCTTTGCAGATGATATGATACTATATGTGGAAAACCCAAAAGACTCCACTCCAAAACTGCTAGAACTTGTACAGGAATTCAGTAAAGTGTCAGGATATAAAATCAATGCACAGAAATCAGTTGCATTTCTCTACACCAACAACATGAGAGAAGAAAGAGAAATTAAGGAGTCAATCCCATTTACAATTGCACCCAAAACCATAAGATACCTAGGAATAAGCCTAACCAAAGAGGCACAGAATCTATACTCAGAAAACTATAAAGTACTCATGAAAGAAATTGAGGAAGACACAAAGAAATGGAAAAATGTTCCATGCTCCTGGATTGGAAGAATAAATATTGTGAAAATGTTTATGCTACCTAAAGCAATCTACACAATTTAATGCAATTCCTATCAAAGTACCATCCATCTTTTTCAAAGAAATGGAACAAATAATTCTAAAATTTGTAGGGAACCAGACAAGACCTCAAATAGCCAAAGGGATATTGAAAAATAAAGCGAACGTTGGTGGCATCACAATTCTGGACTTCAAGCTCTATTACAAAGCTGTCATCATCAAGACAGCATGGTACTGGCACAAAAACAGACACATAGATCAATGGAACAGAATAGAGAGCCCAGAAATAGACCCTCAAATCTATGGTCAACTAATCTTCGACAAAGCAGGAAAGAATGTCCAATGGAAAAAAGACAGCCTCTTCAATAAATGGTGCTGGGAAAATTGGATAGCCACATGCAGAAAAATGAAATTGGACCATTTCCTTACACCACACACGAAAATAGACTCAAAATGGATGGAGGACCTCAATGTACAAAAGGAATCCATCAAAATCCTTGAGGAGAACACAGGCAACGACCTCTTCGACCTCAGCTGCAACAACATCTTCCTAGGAACATCGCCAAAGGCAAGGGAAGCAAGGGCAAAAATGAACTATTGGGATTTCATCAAGATCAAAAGCTTTTGCACAGCAAAGGAAACAGTTAACAAAATCAAAAGACAACTGACAGAATGGGAGAAGATATTTGCAGACGACATATCAGATAAAGGACTAGTGTCCAGAATCTATAAAGAACTTAGCAAACTCAACACCCAAAGAACAAATAATCCAATCAAGAAATGGGCAGAGGACATGAACAGACATTTCTGCAAAGAAGACATCCAGATGGCGAACAGACACATGAAAAAGTGCTCCATATCACTCGGCATCAGGGAAATACAAATCAAAACCACAATGAGATATCACCTCACACCAGTCAGAATGGCTAAAATCAACAAGTCAGGAAATGACAGATGCTGGCGAGGATGCGGAGAAAGGGGAACCCTCCTACACTGTTGGTGGGAATGCAGGCTGGTGCAGCCACTCTGGAAAACTGCATGGAGGTTCCTCAAAATGTTGAAAATAGAACTACCCTATGACCCAGCAATTGCACTATTGGGTATTTACCCTAAAGATACAAACGTAGTGAGCCGAAGGGGCACGTGCACCCGAATGTTTATAGCAGCAATGTCCACAATAGCCAAACTATGGAAAGAACCTAGATGTCCATCAACAGATGAATGGATCAAGAAGATGTGGTATATATACACAATGGAATACTATGCAGCCATCAAAAGAAATGAAATCTTGCCATTTGCAACAATATGGATGGAACCAGAGCGTATCATGCTTAGCGAAATAAGTCAAGCAGAGAAAGACAACTATCATATGATCTCCCTGATATGAGGAAGTGGTGATGCAACATGGGGGCTTAAGTGGGTAGAAGAAATCAATGAAACAAGATGGAATTGGGAGGGAGACAAACCATAAGTGACTCTTAATCTTACAAAACAAACTGAGGGTTTCTGGGGGGAGGGGGTTTGGGAGAAGGAGGTGGGATTATGGACATTGGGGAGGGTATGTGCTTTGGTGAGTGCTTTGAAGTGTGTAAACCTGATGATTCATAGACCTGTACCCCTGGGCATAAAAATATATGTTTATAAAAAAAAAATTTACATAGCTATGTATTTTCTTTTTTGCCAGCCTGATGGTAATCACTCCATTGACTTTCATGCATATGTTTGGTTTTGTTTTGTTTTAACTATAGGTCTGTGAAGAGTAATACACAATGGATTTCTGTCTCCCAGCTGTCTTTCTATATTCATGCAGTATCACTAATGGTGTCCTAAGTTCTAAGTCATCTAGGCTCTTTATGCTCTATCACCATTAACTATTTAAGTCTTCAGGCACTTCCTCAATTTTTCAGGAGCTTGTTAACTAGTCACCTATTGATACTATCATCACCAAGGATGATTTTGACTGAATTTCTTCAGGATTTTACTATACACCACACCAGTAACATGTATATATGTATATAATTAATACTTATAGCTGTGTGTACGTGAGATAGAAAAAGAGGTAGATGTTATCTATCAGTCTGAATGCACTGATTTAATGTGATGGATAATTTAATGTAATTTAATGTAATTTTATTCGGTTAAACTTTGATAAACTGAAAATTTTTTTTTTTCATTTTTTTGAGCAAGAATTAAGTGAGTTTAGTTTCAGGAATTGATTATATTTTTCTTTTTAGTGGGTAGGCAGAAATTAAGTTAATATATCAGGCCTCCTAATATACTAACAGTATTCATTCATGCTTACAAATTTTGATTAACTCAGTTGTTCATTTCCTTTCCAAAGATGACAAACCAATTTACTTGTCCATCTGAGTTTTCTCCCTGGGCAAAATGGTTTGTATATAACCCATCTCAGTCTATAGATGGTACTAATAAATAGTAACGAACAACTCAGATTTAAAATCTTGTAATAATTTTTTATTCTTTTCCATTTTCCTTGACTCTCATATATAATTTGTCACTGTATAACTTTAAGGAACACAACACAATGGCTCAATTTACATATACTGTGAAATGATTACCACAATAGATTCAGCTAACGTTCATCTTCTCACATATATACAATAAAAAGAAAAGAGGGGGGGGGAAAGAAAAAGGGAAAAAAATCTTCATGTGATGGGAACTCGTAGGATTTACTTTCATCAAAACTTTCCTGTATATTATAGGACAATGTTAATTATAGTCATTGTTATGTTGTGCATTCATCCCTAGTACTTATTTATCTTATAAAAGAAAGTTTTCTTTTTTGATCAGTTTTCTCCAATTCTCCTCATCCTTCCCCATGTCTCTGGTAATCACAAATATGAACTTTTTTTCTACAAGTTTGCCTATTTCTTTTTAGATTTCACATATAAGTGAGATCATACAGTAGTATTTCTCTTCTTTATCTATTCATCCATTCAGGAGACACTTGGGTTTTCCCATGTCTTGGATATTGTAAATAATAATGTTGTGAACATGGAGGTTCTTTTGAAGTACTCTTCATTTTCTTCCGCTGTATTCCTGGAAATATAATTGCTGGATCTTATAGTAGTTCTATTTTTAGGGTCCTCTATTTTTTTAGGATCCCCCATATTGTTCTCCATAGTGGCTGTACCAATTTACCATCCCATTAACAGTGCACAGGGCTTTACTTTATCCACATCTATATCAGCATTAATTTCTTGCCTTCTTGATGATAGCCATTTTAACAGGCATGAGGTGGTATTTCATTGTGCTTTTAATTTTTATTTCCTTAATGCCTAGTGATACTAAGCATCTTTTCATATACCCATTTCATTTTCATATGTCTTTTTCGGGGAAATATCTATTTAAGTACTTTACCCATTTTTAAATTGGGTTATTTGCCTTTGCTATTGAGTTGTAGGAGTTCTTTTTAATAGTTCCAGACAGTATGTCATTCTAATTTGAATAACTTCATACTTAAACTACCATAAAAACTTCCTAAGTTATTTCCTTATATGGAGTTCATCTAACTCTCCCTATTCTGTCTCTTTTATATAACCATCAGATTACATAGCCCAAAATTCTTGTTCAAACATAACATACTCCCCTTTAGAAGCCTTCTTGACTACCCTGGAATATCAGACTTTCAAATCTCAAAGTTACCTTAAAAAATTAGACTTTCTGATATGTAGATGAGGGAAATTGGGCCTACAGAGAGGAAATTACACTACTATTATGTACCAAGAGCTAATAAATATTGAGTAAAAGAGATGAAGTCCTTAACCTTACAGAGCTTATGCAAAAGAAAGTAACAAACAGCAAATACATTATAACTACATAATTAGATAAAGTAACAACAAGTTTTGATTAGTACTATGAAGAAAATTAAATCTGGGACAAAAGACAGGATATGATGTGTGTATTAGGGTGCAAGTTATTTTAGAAGTTGTAGTCAGGGATGACCTTTCAGGAGAGGTTTGTTTCATTTGAGTGAACACGAATGGAGTAAAGGAATAACCCTACAAATATCTGCAGATATCGGGGAAAAGAGTTTTTCTGGTGTAAGAAAACAAAGACAAGATCCTTAAACTTAGGCAAATTTGCTTGTTTGAAAAATAGCCAAATGGGGCCGCCTGGGTGGCTCAGTGGGTTAGAGCCTCTGCTTTCAGCTGAGGTCATGACCCCAGGGTCTCTGCTCTTCAGGGAGCCTACTTCACCCTCTTTCTCTGCCTGCCTCTCTGCCTACTTGTGATCTGTCAAGTAAATAAATAAAGTATTAAAAGAAAAGAAAAAGAAAAGAAAAGAAAAGAAAAGAAATAGCCAAATGTTCAGTCTGGCTAAAGTGGATGAAGCTTGGGGGTAAGGAGTTGGAGAAAAATAAATTATGTCAGGAAAAGTACTTGCGGAAGACAATATAGGTAGGCCACAGGTGAGAAGTTACTTTTACTGGAATTCTACTGGAAGATTTTAAGCGTGTGTGAGGGGGGTGACATAATCAGGCTCTTCTTTTTTTTTTTTTTTAATAGTATGATAGACTATGACAGGCAAGAATGGAAGTCTAGATAACAGGATATTGTGGTGGTAATGGTGCTGAGGAGTGGTTAGATTCAGTTACTATTTTATAGGTGGAATAGATTTCCTATTACAATGTATGTAGAATATGATAGAAAGAGACATCAGGGGGGAATCCAAGGTTTAGGGACAGGAAATTGGGTAAATGAACATGAGGAAACTACAGAAGAAACATGTCTGTCGATATAATTTAATTTTATTTTGGACAGGGTTGAGTAAAGGACCCATCAGTCAGCTAAAGGTGACCGGCCTATCTGATTGGAATGAAATTTTGGAGCTCTCAGCAGGTAAGATGTTAGAGAAAAACTGCTGGTTGCCTATATGATGCCCATTTCTAATTCTATCTTACTAATAGAATCCCATTATTACCAGAAATAATAATATTAATAATGTCTAACCTTATTTGCAGATTGGGGTTTTCAGTGAGATGTTCCTATAAGTTGTTAAGTGAGGCTTCCAGGAAGACCCATCAAGGGGCCCAAATTAGCTAGGACACTTTCATTTGGTGCTTTTCTCTCCCACATATCTTGCCCCAAATGACCACAAGGAGATGTGAGGATGGACAAAAACACTGCTTTTGGAGGCTGGGCCACAGATAAGTATAAAACTCCCATGCTTGCTCTAGACAGGCCCCTTTGGATTTTTTTTCTTTTTCTTTTTCTTTTTTTTTGTATGAAGAAAAAAATATTCATTTTGCTTAAGCCACTTTTTGTGGTGAATTTTTGTTTGTAAGAAGTCAAATCTACCAGAAACAATGAGTAAAAATCACATGGTTGCATGAGATTTCCAAGGGAGTAAATACAAGAGCCCAGGAAGCTGAGGATGGGCTCTAAGGCAAACCAACACTAGTCAACTGAGAGGCGGTAACATTTTAGCATTGAAAACTGGAATGGAACAGACAGAGAAGCACAAAGAAAATAAGTCTGAGAGTTGACCACTGGATTTAGAATTAGTGACATCGAGCACTAGGGACTCATTGGAATGACAGAGAAGCAGACTTGTTTGAAGATCAGGTACAATAGTATATATAGGAAAATGTGTATTGATCTGTAATAAAATCATTTTTTTAAACCAACATATATCATAAGTACTAAGTAGTCTGAATGGGAATTTACTTTGAGGGACTTATTGCCCGTTACACTACCCTCTATGCTATCTTTATCTCACTATATAAATAACTTTTTTACAATTTCTGATCTTAGTCTTGTTTGGTTTTGTCTTTGTCACTGTCCCAAGAAATCTGTGTCAGAGAAGAGATATTATAGTTAAAAAAATAAAAGTAAAAGATAAACAGGAAACAAAGTTGAAATCCTAGTATATATACCAATTTCATTCTTCTTAAATTTCAAAATTAGAGAATAGACATCCATGACATTAAATGTTATACTAAAACATATTTTAATGGGCACATAGATTGTTAAATCAGAAATATCATCATATAGATGCATCAGAAATTACAATTATCTTAAAATTATAATATCTGCAAGAGAAGAAGTGATGTGAAAGAATGAAGATGTGATATGGGGGCAAAACGACAGAGAAATAGGAGACCCTGTTTTAACCAGTTGTCTAAAGTGAGATAATTATCTACCAGAACACTCTGAACACCCATGAAATCAGCCTCAGATATAGGATTATACACTTCTTTATCTCTACAGGGACAGAAGATGCCAGTGGAGAGGTAAAGTGGAGTGGGAATGATAGGACTGACATCAGAGGATAAACAGAAGTGGGAGGGAACCACCAGAAGTGACCCATTGGAAAGTAATAGCCCAATATGAGAATGCCCTGTGATTGGGGACCAGCATTAACTTGGAGTCTGGTTAAAAGCACTCAAAATGAGCAAAAGATCTTAAGGGGCAACTGGTGGAGTCAGGCACTCATGGGGACGGTCATAAGCCCACAGACCCAGGAGAGTCACCACTGGCAACCATGTGTGCCAGAGAGAGTGCTGCAAAGTCTCCAGGCCATGGTCCCTGAGCTCCCAGCTTTTTGCTGCTTGTTCAAGTGCTGGGCTAGGCACACTTCCCGCTGGCACACATGAGAGAGTCTGGTGTGGATGCTGGCCCGAGCTCTCTAGAACCACAGTCTTTTGCACTCAGCATGTGCACTGCACGACCAGGGCCTAAACTTCGCTCCCCACTCTCCCTTTGACAGAGCTCCTTGCAGGCCTTAGCTGGTGGTCTCTAGGACTGGCTGAGAGTCTGAACACTTCCATCCCACGCTTGACAATCTCAGCATGTTATCTCTGGTTGGGATCTCTCAGGTGGTGGGGAACCAGACAGTAGTCCTGGCAAAAGCAGTCCCTGGAAGCAGGTTCCCTGGACCAATATTGCTTGAAGTTTTAGTGGCACAGGGGTGCAGAGACAAGCGGGCAACTTTGGGTGACCCCTGAGACGGTGGCTGGGGATGTGCACTGCCTGTGGGAGGTTGCACAGCTCAACAGAGTTTTCAGAGGGGGAGCCTGTGTGTTCTGGACCACCCAGAGGGGAGCAGGCTGAGGCTTCTCTCTGAGACGGAGGCCTGGGTGCAGTTTGCTTTCCACTAAACCTCAGAAAAGCTGCAAAAAAAAATGCCAAAGAACAAAAACTTCCAGAGAACAAAAGCCTGAAAAACCCATTTCCACAGAGTCTAGCCCCTGGATAGGGAGTAGGAGAACTCAAACAAAGCAAGACTGACTAAAAAACAACAAGGCAGCTTTCATAGATACAACTTTTATTTTTAATTCATTCTCACTATTCTTGTTCTTTTTAATCTTTTAACCTTATTACCATTACAATGAGAAATACAACAAATTCCATAATAAACTTTCAAAGTGACCTTTCTTCATACATATACTGTGTTTTACTTTTGCCTCTCTAGTTTTTTTAATTTACATATAGATACAAGCTTCAAGGTAATCCTCTTTCCCTAATCAATACTACCCCTATATATAAGCCAATTTTAATCCCCCTTTATCTTTGGAAAGTTGAGTCCTTTAACAAAGATATCAAGATATACCCAGGAAGAATCAAAATAATCTTCCTTACCCACATATTGATAACCACCCCCCCATCTTTTTCTTCTGTCAGTGTTTCTGTGTATTTGGTTTTGTTCTGGTATTATATAACTCTTATCCTTGGGGTTCACTTTGGCGGGGTTCTTTTTTTTTCTTATCATTTATTTTGTTGGTCTTTTTGTTTGTCCATTTTTGTTTGTATACCTTATAAATCTTACATTTGGGACCCATTGTAGCTGGGTCTTCTCTCCCCCCCCCATCTCTCTCTTTATGTCTCTCTCTCTCTCTCTCTCTTTTCTTTTCTATTTTCTTTCTTTTCGGTGGTGACTTCTGATTGCTCAGAAGCATTTCAGGGTGCATCTTGCCTGGATCACAGTTGATATATTCAGCTACACATCACATCAACCACCTCTCACCAAAATGACTAGAAGGAAGAATTCCCAACATAGGAAAAATTCAGAGACTGTTCCCTCTCCATCAGAGCTATTGGATATGGACATAAACAGTATGTCAGAAAGGGAATTCAGAGTAACAATTACCGAGGCAATGGCCAGGTTGGAGAAAACCATTAATGACAACATGGAATTGATTAGGGCAGAAGTGAAAGCCACCTAGGAAAAAGTTTAAAATGCTATCGATGAGATCCAATCTAATTTAAATTCTCTAATCGCTAGGGTAACCCAGAAGATAATTAGTGATCTAGAAGACAAACTGACAGAGAAAAAGGATCAGGAGGATGCCTGGAACAAACAGCTGAGAAGCCATGAAAACTGAATTGGGGAAATAAATGATGCCACGAAACGTTCCAATGTCAGAATTATAGGGATCCCTGAGGGGGAGGAGAAAGAAAGAAGATTAGAAGATATAGTTGAACAAATTCTCCGTGAAAATTTCCTCAACCTGGGGAACGGAACCAGTGCTCGGGTCCTAGAGGCAGAAAGAGCACCCCCTGAAATCACAGAATCTAGAAAGACCTAAAGACACCTGATTGTGAAACTGATGATTCATAACTTTAGACAGAAGCTCTTGAGAGCAGCTAGGAAGATTCCTTACATACAGAGGAAGGTCCATCAGAATAACATCAAACCTGTCCACAGAAACCTGGCAAGCCAGAAAGCAATGGCAAGACATATACAGAGCACTAAATGAGAAGAACATGCAGCCAAGAATATTTTATCCAGCAAGGTTGATATTCAAAATGAATGGGGAGATAAATAGCTTCCAAGACCAGCAAGGTTTAAAAGAGTATGTGACCACCAAGCCAGCACTACAAGAAATATTAAGGGGAGTTCTAATAAAGAAGAAAGAACCCAGGAGTATCTTAGAACAGAAATGTACAGAGACAATCTATAGAAACAAGGACTATACAGGCAAGATGTTGTCATAAAAACATATCTTTCAATAATTACTCTCAATGTGAATGGACTAAATGTTCCCATAAAATGGTACAGGGCTGCAGATTGGATAAAACTACAGGACCCATCCATATGTTGTCTACAAGAGACCCATTTGGAACCTAAGGATACATCCAGACTTAAAGGGGAAGGGGTGGAGAAGCATCTTTCATGCCAAAAGGCCTCAAAAGAAAGCTAGGGTAGTGATTCTCATATCAGATAAATTAGATTTTAAACTAAAGACTGTAATCAGAGATAAAGAAGGAAACAACATTATTCTTAAAGGGTCTATCCACAAAGAAGATCTAACAATTGTAAATATTTATGCCCCCAATATGGGAGCAGCCAACTACATAAGACACCCGTTAATCAAGATAAAGAGTCATACTGATATGAATACATTAATAGTAGGAGATCTTTACACACCACTCTCAGTAATATACATCATCCAAGCAAAAATCAATAAAGAATCAAGAGCATTGAATGACACATTGGACCAGATAGACCTCATAGATATTTACAGAACATTCCACCCAAAAACTACAGAATACTCATTCTTCTCAAAGGCACATGGAACTTTCTCCAGAAGAGACCATATACTGGGTCACAAATCAGGGCTCAACCAATACCAAAAGACTGAGATTATTCCCCGCATATTCTCAGACCACAATATTTGAAACTAGAACTCAACCACAATAAAAAGTTTGGCAATATTTAAAAAACTTGGAAAGTAAAGAAAACCCTTTTTAAGAATGTTTGGATCAACCAGGAAATCAAAAAAGAACTTACACACTTCATGGAAACGCATGAGGATGAAGATAATTTGGTCCAAAACCTATGGAATACAGCAAAGGCGGTCCTAACGGGGAAATACATAGACATCCAAGCCTCCCTCAAAAAAAAAAAAAAAAAAAAGAAAAATCCAGAATATACCAACTCCCTTTACACCTTAAAGAACTGGAGAATCAAAAATAAATAAATAAATAAAAAGAAATAAAGAAAATAAGCCAACCCCACACAGAAAAAGAGGAATAATCAAGATTAGAGCAGAGATCAATGAGCTATAGAAACTAGAGATAGAGTAGAACACATCAATGAAACTAGAAGCTGGTTTTTTGAAAGAATCAATAAGATCAATAAACCATTGGCCAAACTAGTCCAGAGGAAAAGAGAGAGGACCCAAATTAATAATATTATGAATAAAAAGGGAGAGATCACGACTAACACAAAGGAAATAGAAACAATCACCAGAAATTATTATCAACAGTTATATGCCAATAAGTTAAGCATCCTAGATGAAATGGATACATTCCTTGAAACCTATAAACTTCCAAAGCTGAATCAGGAAGAAATCGACAACCCGAATAGACCAATATCTAGTAACGAGATTGAAGCATTGATCAAATCTCCCAAAAAACAAGAAAAACAAGAGCCCAGGACCTGACAGATCCCCTGGAGAATTCTACCAAATACTCAAAGAAGAAACAATACCTATTCTCCTGAAGCTCTTTCAAAAAATAGAAACAGAAGAAAAACTTTCAGACTCTTTCTATGAATCAAGCATTACCCCGGTCCCCAAACCAGGAAAAGACACCACCAAAAAAGAATATTTCAGACCAACACCCCTGATGAATATGTATGCTAAGATTCTCAACAAACTAATAGGATCCAACAGTACATTAAAAACATTATCCACATGATCAGGTGGGTTTTATCCATGTGATGCAAGGGTGGTTCAACATTGACAAATCAATCAACATGATTGAGCCAATCAGTAAGAGAAAAGAGAAGAACCCCGTCATCCTCTCAATTTATGGTGAAAAAGCATTTGACATGATACAGCATCTGTTCCTGATTAAAATGCTTCAAAGTATAGGGATAGAGGGAACATTCCTCAACTTCATAAAATCTACATTATGAAAAGCCCACAGAGAATATCATCCTTAGTGGGGACAAGCTGACAGCATTCACTTCGAGATCAGGAACACGAAAAGGATTTCCACTCTTGCTACTGTTGCTCAACATAATACTAGATGTCCTACCAACAGGAATCAGAAAACAAAAAGAAATAACACGTATTCAAATTGGCAATGAAAAAGTCAGTTTCTCTCTTCGCAGAAGACATAATACTTTATATAGAAAACCCAGAAGAATCCACTCCCAAACTACTAGAGCTCACACAGCAATTCAGTAATGTGGCAGGATACAAAATCAATGTACAGAAATCAGTTGCTTTCTTATACACTAACAATGAAAATATAGAAAGGGAAATTCGAGAATTGATTCCATTTACTATAGCCTCAAGACCAATAAGATACCTGGAAATACACCTAACCAAAGAGGTAAAGAATCTGTACTCGAGGAACTACAGAACACTCATGAAAGAAGTTGAAGAAGACACAAAAAGATGGAAAACCATTCCACGCTGATGGATCAGAAGAATAAACACTATTAAAATGTCAATACTGCCTAGAGCAATCTATACTTTCAGTGTCATCCTGATCAAAATTTTACTGGAATTTTCTAAAGAGCTGGGAACAAACAATCCTGAAATTTGTATGGAACCAGACGAGACCCTGAAATGCTAAGGAAATGTTGAAAAAGAGAAACGAAACTGGGGCAGCACGTTTCCTGATATCAAGCTTTTCTACAAAGCTGTGATCACCAAGACAGCATGGTACTGGCACAAAAACACACATAGACAAGTGGAACAGAGTAGAGATCCCAGATATGGACCCTCAACTCTATGGTCAAATAATCTTAGACAAAACAGAAAAAAATATACAGTGGAAAAAAGACAGTCTCTTCAATAAATGGTGCTGGGAAAATTGGACAGCTATATGTAGAAGAATGAAACTTGACCACTCTCTTACACCACACACAAAGATAAACTCAAAATGGATAAAAGGCCTCAATGTGAGGCGGGAATCCATCCGAATCCTAGAAGAGAACATAGGCAATATCCTCTTTGATATCAGCCACAGCAACTTTTTTCAAGATATGTCTCCAAGGGCAAAGGAAACAAAAGCAAAAATAAATTTTTGGGACTTCATCAAGATCAAAAGCTTCTGTACAGCAAAGTAAACAGTCACAAAAAAAAGAGGTAACCCATAGAATGGGAGAAAATATTTGCAAATGACAGTATAGACAAAAGGCTGATATCCAGGATCTATAAAGAACTTCTCAAACTCAACACTCACAAAACAGATAATCATGTCAAAAAATGGGCAGAAGACATGAACAGACACTTCTCCAAAGAAGACATACAAATGGCTAGCAGACACATGAAAAAATGTTCATCATCACTAGCCATCAAGGAGATTCAAATCAAAACCACATTGAGATACCACCTTATACCAGTTAGAATAGCCAAAATGAACAAGACAGTAAACAAGTGTTGGAGAGGATGTGGAGAAAGGGGAACCCTCTTACACTTTTGGTGGGAATGCAAGTTCATGCAGCCACTTTGGAACAGTCTGGAGATTCCTTAAGAAATTAAAAATAGAGGTTCCCTTTGACCTTACAATTGCACTACTGGGTATTTACCCCAAAGATACAGATGTAGTGAAAAAAAGGGCCATCTGTACCCCAATGTTCACAGCAGTGATGGCCACAGTCACCAACCTGTGGAAAGAAGCAAGATGCCTTTCAATGGATGAATGGATAAGGAAGATGTGGTCCATATACACTTTGGAGTATTATGTTTCCATTATAAAGGGTGAATACCTAACTTTTGTATCAACCTGGACGGGACTGAAGAGATTATGCTGAGTGAAATAAGTCAAGCAGAGAGAGTCAATTATCATATGGTTTCACTTATTTGTGGAACATAAGAAATAACACGGAGGACATGGGGAGGTGGAGAGGAGAAGGGAGTTGAGGGAAATTGGAGGGGGAAATGAAACATGAGACAATGGACTCTGTAAAACAATTTGAGGGATTTGAAGGGGCGTGGGGGTGGGAAGGTGGGTGAGCCTGGTGGTGGGTATTATGGAAGACATGTATTGCATGGAGCCCTGGGTGTGGTGCATAAATAATGAATTCTGGTACACTGAAAACAAATTAAAATAATAAAAAATCAAAACAAAACAAAGAGGCAACTCACAGATTGGGAGAAGATACTCGCAAATGACACTACAGACAAAGGGCTGATAGCCAAGATCTATAAGGAACTCCTCAAACTCAACACATAAAAAAACAGATAAACATGTCGGAAAATGGGCAGAAGACATGAACAGACACTTCTCCAAAGAAGACATATAAATGGCTATCAGATACATGAAAAAATGTTAATCATCATTAGCCATCAGGGAGATTCAAATGAAAACTACATTGAGATACCACCTTACACCAGTTAGAATGGCCAGTATCAGTAAGACAGTAAACATCATGTGTTGGAGAGGATGTGGAGAAAAGGAAACCCTCTTACGCTGTTGGTGGGAATGCAAGTTGGTGCAGCCACTTTAGAAAACAATGTGCAGATTCCTTAAAAAATTAAAAATAGAGCTACCCTATGACCTTGCAATTGCACTGCTGGGTATTTACAGATGTAACAAAAAGAAGGGCTACCTGTACCCCAATGTTCATAGTAGCAGTGGCCACAGTTGCCAAACTTTGGAAAGAACCAAGATGCCCTTCAACAGACGAATGGATAAAGGAGATATGGTCCACATATACAATGGAGTATTATGCCTCCATCAAAAAGGATGAATACCCACCCAACTTTTGTATCAAAATGGATGGGACTAGAAGAGATTATGCTGAGGGAAATAAGTCAAACAGAGAGAATCAATTATCATATGGTTTTACTTACTTGTGGAGCATAAGGAATAACATGGAGGGCAATGGGAGATGGAGAAGAGAAGTGAGTTGGGGAAAATTGGAGGGGAAGACAAACCATCAGAAACTGTGGACTCTGTGATACAAATAGGGTTTTGGAGGGGAGGCAGGTGCGGGCTGGGGTGAGCCTGGTGATGGGTATTATGGAGGGCACATAATGCATGGAGATCTGCATGTGGTGCACAAACAATAAATTCTGGAACACTGAAAAGAAATAAAATGAAAAAAAAAAAAGAGTGAAGATGTAAGAGATTTGAAATATTGACCATTCTAAGATCAATGTGTTTGTTATATAAGTCTCCATCTAGAATTCCACATGTCTTATAAAACAGCTTATTGAGTTTAAGAAAGTTCTGAAACTACAGAGTTTTGCTAAATTGTTTCAAAAATTAGAGTAATTTTCCCTAGGTTCACATGGATTTTTTCCCCCTAGTTTAGTGGAATTTCTTATAATGTAAATGAAAAGTTAAATTCCTCTTGTTCTACCAAGGAATTTCAATACAGTAGCTTTAGAATTCTATTCCTTATTAACAATAGAATTATCAAAGAAGTCAGAAAATTCATCATTTAGAAAACAAAAATAACCATGGAGTCCCATTTAGGTGATACAATAATGTTATGTAATCTATGTTTGAGAATTATTTCCTATACACATTAAGTCATCTCTGAAAAGTAATCCTCATTTCTTTACCTTCCCCAAATCCTCTGTTCTATCACAAACCCCAACTTCTACCTTATATCTTTTTCATTAAGAAATCAACTTTCATCACTCTGTTGTCTTAGCACATAGTGGCATAAATTTTAGTATGTATTTTGTTCTTTTATACTTTATTTTTCACTCATTTTATTTTTATTATTTTAGTTTAGTTTAGCTTAGTTTTTTTTATTATTATTTTGTTCAATTAGACTACATGTTGGCTAATACTTTCGATTGTTACACTTGTGGAAGTCATTGCTACCACACCAAAGTTCCTTTGTTATGGTATAGCAAGGTCTCATCATTATTCATTGATATAAGCAACTAATTTATCATTGAACACTACATCAAAAACTAATGATGTATTACATGTTGGCTAACTGAACATAATAATACTGAAAAAGAAAATGGGATTTTATTCTTCATACTAGTGTTTTTATTTTTATTTTTTGCTTCTTTTCCAAGTA
The DNA here is from genome assembly GCF_011764305.1 of Mustela putorius furo. Lineage (NCBI taxonomy): Eukaryota > Metazoa > Chordata > Mammalia > Carnivora > Mustelidae > Mustela > Mustela putorius. Next base: position 29,848,907 of record NW_025421987.1, read on the forward strand.
TGGACAGAAAAAAAAAAACTAAGGAAATAATAATTCACTGAAATCTATAAATCATTCCTTTCAAGTTAAAAAAAAAAATTAGCAGGGCACCTGGGTAGCTTGGTTGGTTAAGTGTCCAACTCTTGATTTTGGCTCAAGTCATGATCTCAGGGTTGTAAGATCAAGCCTTGAGTAAGGATGGAGCCCAGCATGGAACCTGCTTAAGATTCTCTCTCTCCCTTTATCTCTCCCCCTGCTCTAACAAAAGCAAAAAACAAAACACAAAGAAACAGAAAGAATTAGAAATTTCTCAAGGATTTTGTTTTTCAAACCTTCAATCGTTACAAGAGAGAGAAACAGAGAAAGGCAGGAACTAAGAAGACAAAGAAAAAGAAAATTACAGGAGTTGACTCCATATTTTGCTAAATTTTTCCCCATGAAGTCACTGATGATCATCATTATATTGTTCGTTTTTCCAAGCTGCCCCAACTCATGCCTAAACATGCCAGAGTATTATAGGGAATGCTAAATATTAAATCTCTTTGTCACTTTTTCCTAATAGCTTAGTAGCTGATACTATTATTTTGAAGTAAAAGAATATCTGGTCTCGATTTCTCTATCATCAAGTATATTAGTAGAATAATTTTCACTATTGGTTCTTTTTGACAGTTTACACTATTTTTTTCTGGGTTCCATCCCCTCTCTATTAAGAATGCCTACTAACAAATATTGTTAAAATGTTTATACTACTCAAAGGTATCTACACATTTAATGCAATTCCTTTCAAAGCACCAAAGGCATTTTTCACAGAACTAGAATAAGCAATCCTATGATTTGTATGAAGCCACAAAAGACCATGAATAGCCAAAACAACTTCAAAAAGGAAAGCAAAGCTGGAGACATCACTATTTCAGACTTCAAGTTATATTACAAAGATGTAATGATCAAGATAGCATGGTACTGGCACAAAAAAATAGACACATAAATCAATAGAAGAAAATAGAAAACCCAGAAATAAATCCACAATTATATGGTCAATTAATCTTTGACAAAGCATAAAGGAATACCAAAAGGAAAAAAGATAGTCTCTTCAACAAATAGTGTTAGTGAAAACTGGACAGCTACATGCAAAAGAATGAAACTGCATCAATTTCTTACATCACACACACAAATGAAATCAAATGGATTAAAGAACTAAATGTGAGACCAGAAAAAAATAAAAATCCTAGAAGAGAACACAGGCAGAAACTTCTTTGACATCAGATGTAGAAACTTTTTTCCAGATATGTCTCCTAAGGCAAGAGAAGCAAAAGCAAAAATAAACAATTGGAGCTACATCAAAATAAATAGCTTCTGCACAGTGAAGGGAATATTCAACAAACTGAAAGGCAAACTACAGAATGGAAGAAGGTGTTTGCAAATGATATATCCAATAAAGGCTTAGTATCCAAAAATTTATAAAGAACTTATAAAACTCAACACCCAAAAACAATTAATCCAAATAAAAGTGGGCAACAGACATAAAACAATACTTTTCCAAAAAAGACTGCCAGATGGCCAACAGAAACATGAAAAGGTACTACTCATCACTTATCATCAGGGAAATGCAAATCAAAACTACAAGGAGATATCGCCTCACACCTGTCAGAATGACTAAAATCAATAACACAAGAAACAACAGGTATTGATGTGGATGTGGAGAAAAAGGAACCCTTGTGCACTGTTTGTGGGAATGAAAACTGGGGTAGCCACTGTGAACAACAGTATGGAGTTTCCTCAGTGAGTTAAAAATAAAACTACCCTATGATCCAGAAATCACATTAATAATTATTTACCCAAAGAATAGGAAGAAAATGTTAATTCAAAGATTTACGTGCACCCCCATTTATAGCAGCATTATTTACAATAGCCAAGGTATGGAAGCTGCCCAAGTGTCCACTGACTGGGGAATGGATAAAGATGTATACACACACACACACACACACACACACACACACAGGAATATTCAGGAGTAAAAATAGAATGAAATCTTGTGTTGGCTCAGTTGGCTAGTATCTGAGTCTTGATTTTAGCTCAGGTCATGATATCAGGGTCATGAGATTGAGCCCCATGTTGGGCTCTGCGGGGTGTATGGAGTCTTCTTAAGATTCTCCCTCTCTGCCTCTGCTCATACCCCACTCATGTATGCTTGGACTCTCTCCTCACTCTCTTTGTCTAAGAAAGAAAAGAAAAAGAAAAGAAAAGAAGAAAAAGAAAGAAAGAAAGGAAGGAAGAAAGAGAAAGAAAGAAAGAAAGAAAAAAAGAAAGAAAGAAAGAAAGAAAGAAAGAAAGAAAGAAAAAGAAAGGATGAAATCTTGTCATTTGCAATGACATGAGAGAGCATAATGCTAGAGAGTATAATGTGAAATGAAATAAATCAGAAAAATTACTCAGAGAAAGACAAATACCATGATTTGACTCACATGTGTAATTTAAGACACAAAAGAGGGGTGCCGGAACGTTTCAGTCAGTTAAGTGTCTGCCTTTGGCTCAGGTCATGATCTGGGAGGTCCTGGGATAGAGTCCTATGTCCAGCTCCCTGCTCAGTGGGGAGTCTTCTTCTCCCTCTCTACCACTGCCCCCGTGTTCCTGCTCTCCTGTGCTCTTTATCAAATAAATAAAATCTTTAAAAAATAAACAAAACAAATGAAGAGAAAGAAAATAAGAGAGAGAAATCAAGAAAACAGACACTTAAATATAGAAAACAAACTGATGGTTACCAGAGGGGAGGTTGGTAGGGGAGATGGATTAAATAGGTGATGGGGATTAAGGAGGACTCTTGTTTTAATGAGCACAGGGTATGTACGGAAGTATTGAATTACTCTATTATACACTTAAAAGTAATATAACACTGTATGTTAACTAACTGGAATTAAAATACAAACTTAATTCATGTACATACACCAGTTTTAACCCAATATATTGTTTCTTCTTGGTTGACAATATGCAATAATATGCTTAAGCAATATCAGAGTTATGGTAGAGACTGCTGTGTGATTTTTCAAAATGGCTGAGAATGACACTTAATAATAGTAATAGAAAGATTTTTTTTGTTGTTTTTTGTTTTTTAAAGAGAATAACGTACTAGGATCAGAGCCTTATTTTTGACAAATACTTCTCTTTTTAAATAAAGGACCTTTATTTTCTATGGTTTGCTTAAGGTAACAGGAGCTAGCTAACATAGGGTTTTGGTAAAATGCTATGTATAACAGATCCATGTGATAAAATTTTGAAGTCTCTATGTATTGATTAAAAATCTTTTTAGTAAGCCATTTAGTGTCATGGGAATATATTATCCTTTTATGACATGATAAAAGGGGATATAAAATGGTATGCTAATATGATTCCCAGTTTATAAATAAAATGTAGATTTAAAAATTTAGAAGGGAGGCGCACCTGGGTGGCTCAGTCTGTTGAGCATCTGACTTCAGCTTATGTCACGATCCCAGGGTCCTGAGATTGAGCCCCAAATTGGGCTACCTACTTAGTAGGGACTCTGCTTCTCCCTGTGCCCAACTCCTGCCCAACTCATGCTCTCTTACTCTCTCTCTCTCAAATAAATATATAAAAACTAAAAAACAAAAGAAACCTAGAAGGGAAAAAATTTTAAAAAAATAAAAATCTAGGAAGGAAAATTGTTCACTTTTTTTCCCAAAATTTCTAAAGTTTGCACAATATGTAAGCATAATTTTTATATTTCAAAAGAATTCTTATTTAAAAGACATGTACATTTAAATAAAAATAAAATAACAAAGGACTGAACACTTCTGGATCATTTGATTTGGGAAATAGCAGTCTTTATTATCTCTGAATCTGATCATCTGTGTTCGATTTTAAGTGCAGAGCAGATTGTTGAATTATCAGAAATTAAGGTTGGACTGCAGATGGTATAACCCCTAGAGACATTTGTTCCCTCAGGCACTCCTGTGTCTGCTGCTGAGAGAGTGTCAACCCACAGCCTTAGAGTAAATTTTGGGGTAAATCCATATATCATTTTCAAATGCTGATGTCAAACGTACACTTGGTCTCACTAAAACTGACTCTAATTACAATATGCTTCAGTGAACCATGGGACCGTTATACGTGTGTGCACATAGATGCATGCACACACAGATGCACATTGACTTACCATCAGCAATTGAGAAATAAGGCTCCAGTCTCAAGGCACCACATGAAGTTGTGAAATGTTACTTGGGATTTACTGAAGCAAAAGCTGCATTAGGCATTCCATGAAGCATGACTGATTCATCCACATAGAGACTAATCTTATTTTGATCCTATATTTTACTTTTCCCTGAGTGTCTGAAAATCAGAGTGTGAAAAAATGCTCCTGAGAATTTAAATTCAATGTAGAAAATGGTACAATAAATAAAACCCCATGCAACCTATGGGCAATTTTGATCATCCAGAGCACTCTTGCTAATGGTTCCAAGATTTAAGACCCAGAGCATGAAAAGCATTTTCTAGAAAGGGCTCTTGGCTTTGATATTTCCTTTCCATCCCGGGCTGACATAGTCGTAATTTACAGATGGTCAGGGATTCATGATATATAGTTCTACTTCATGCATCAGTTTCTAATTGGCAGAGGGAGTTTTCTAAGATAGAATTCCCTGTGAGCCTGAAGTTTTCTTCCTTTTTTTTTTTTAATCTTCTAGACAGGAAGTCTAATATATACATACATATATATATATATATATATATAGAGAGAGAGAGAGAGAGAGAGAGAGAGCACTTTATGAAGCAAATTAGCTTAATGAATGTTTTGGAAAACTGTTTTCAAGATTATCATTATAAGAAATACAATAAAATACTGACTAGCTTTATAAGTCTGTTCATTTTATTTTAAATTTAATAAAATTTCTATCCTTGAATGAGGTTCTAAAATGTTATCTTCCTTTATAAAGAACTATTCCAGAATTAAAATACCTGCACTCAAAAGTTTGCGATATATAGCCCGCCAAGCATCTTGAATTAACACAGGCATTTCCCTAGAACAACAATGCCCCATTGGGGAATATATAATTCCTGTTGTTACTTATAATTGAATATTTTCCTTCAAAAAGTTTTTATCTCTGGTACACTCTGGATTTTAAGAATATTGACAAATAGACCAGATAGTGCCATCACATGGAAATGATCCATTTTGATCAGAATGCTTCATCTACATGTTACAAAATGTAGGTATCAGAATATTTCCCCAAACTGATTTACTGAGCACATAACAGTCCATATACTGAGCAGAAACTTTATACATATATACTATTTCTGTTAATACAAATCTTCAAAGGGAGATAGTTTTTTTTGGTATTTGTATTTTTGCTGTATTTACTGAGTATTTAAGAGTTTTAAAACCATAAATAATTTCACATTACAACAAAGTAGTACTTTACAGATAAGAAAAGTATAAATCAAAGAACTTAAATAGGTTTTCCAGGTACACAGTTAATAAGTGATAGAGACAGAAGTCAAGCCAAATTTCCTATGACTCTAATTCATGTTCTTTTTTTCCTGCAACGATGTCTTCCTTTTATAGATTTCCTTCTTCAGTATTACTTATGAATATCTTAGCAGAGTGTATGGACATTTAAAAAGACCAAGCTCTATTCATGTTTATGTTGACACGGTACCTAGAAGAGTAACTTATACACAGTAAACCTTCAGTAGAAGTTAATTAAATACAAATTAGCACTATGAATCAGGAGTTTACTATGATTAGGCATCTTCAAACATCACTTAATAGATACCCATAGATCATTTCATTGCAAAAGGTCATTTTTTGGGGTCTACACAAGTCTCTGTCTTGAGGGTATATGCATGAATGTTTAACTTGGGTAAATTCTAAAGTAATTTCACACAAACTCATGCAAACACCCTGGACTTCAGGTTTTTCTTTGATAACACTAAGCCCACCTTTCCCCTTGGCAAATATCCGCTGCAGTTAAGCAGTTGATCCATCTAGGGGGGAACATGTTTCTTCCAGTTTACCACTGTCCCCACCAGCTGCTGTGTCCTGCAATCAGCTTTTCCAACTGTAGAATTTTGGTTACCTCTCTGGTCCTGTAGGGAACTGAATTAGTGATTTCCTGCTGTGCAATAGCATACAACCAGGTATTTCCTAAAGTGACACAATTCATCAGGGATTTAAAAAACAAAGGCCCGGCCACTTCAATATTATGCTTTGATATTTAATATTTATATCTAAGGGGCACAGTTTTATTTTATACTTGACATTATCAAAGAACATCTAAAAATTAATATTAAAACTGATCTTTGTAATACGATAATGTGTCCAGATTTCCAAAAGAGCTAGGAGGGAAAAAAATGCCAGCAAAAAGTCACTTAAAAATACTAAATAAATTATGACTCAGCTTCTACACATGGTTGTGATGAAACCACAGATGAAGACTGTTGTGGAGGAGGATTTTCTCCATGAATGTGGCACTTGCAATGGCAAAGGGACACCATGAGGACAATGGACATATAGTCACTAAATGGCAGTAGCTGCTCTATCCTTCCCTAAACACAGAGCATATCAGATGTTTTTGTAATATATTTTGATAGTGATGGACCTCCACATACAGAGAGCCTTAGCTGGCACCATTTTTTGGCTTGAAGATCCCCTTTGTTATTTGAGTAAAGATAAATTGTCTTCTAGAACAGAAATTTAACATTGGCTAACCTTGTTTCAACTTTCACTTTAAGAGATGACTAAAATACTGCTTTAGTTTTCAAGTGAACTTTACTGTTTAAATATTCTAGACATAGAAGATTATTCAAATGTTAACTTAGATATATATGAAGTTTGAGTGACACATTTTAATAACTGAAATGTTCCAAAATCTCAAATCTTGAACAAAGATTAGAAGGATTAGTAAGGATTTTTTTTTTTCTCTTTGCACTGCCATCATCCAGATAAAGCATGGAGATATTGTGCATGTAAAAACCCAAGAAAGCTTAATATGAAAGAGAGGGATGTTTTATGTGGCTCTGTAAAGCAGCTATATAAGAAAGTAGTTATTTAGTTTTGTTAAATAACATGCCTTTCAGATTGCAAGTTCAGGTTTTATGTGAAGATGTTCTCCAGTGTAGACCTAACTTCACTAGAAGCAGTGGTGTGTTTAATCAATTGGAATTGATAAAGATAGTGATGATGATATGATGTAGGAACAATCTTTCTCCAAAAAAAATAAATAAATAAATAGAAGAAACACTAAAACAAAACTCTCATATTTGCTGCTCAGGTAGCAAACAAGTTTAATCATGTTTAGTATTGTTCTTAGAACACTCATGCTTTAAAGTATTGTACATTTTTTTCTTTCTTTTGCAACCACTCCTACTGTGGTTGATAAAGCTTTTCATGCACTAGCCAGGATATTCTGCTTTGTGGGCTTCATTTGCCTCATAAATAAATGGGAATAAATACACATTCCTGGTCTAAAGCAGTGGGATAGAGTCATAAAGCTGGAAAGATGCCTTAGAAGTATAGGATTATTCAAACTATGTTTTCAGTAATAAATGCATGTAGCCAATTTGAAGACTATGTTTTTATTATGAACCTTGTGATAACTTCACACACATTTAAGATCACAGTGTGAGTTGAGCTAAAAATTATAAACTGCTTTTTTCTCAGTAACCACCTTTGCCTTTTTCTACTAGTTCCCAGTATACTAGTATCCAGCAAACACAATTATGCAGATCTCAGATCTTCCTTACAATGTTTATTCATTCTTTTTGTAGCAATTAGCAACCGACAGTAAATGCAGTGTGCAAAAAAAAGTTATGTGCAGAAAAAAGCAATATTCATAACAGAGAACTAAGTAATAATATATTTAACTACTTAAATTTTAAAATTCTAATTGAATAACTTGAGACCATAAGATAGGCTAGACTGAACTATTAGTCTTAAGTCTCTTATACTCTAGCATATTACATATTTTTTAAAAAATATTTATTTATTTTGGAAAGAGAGAGAGAGAGAAAGTTTGAGTGGGGGTTAGGGCAGAGGACGAGGGAGAAGAGAAGCAGATTCCCAATGGGTAACGTACCTCACTTGGTGCCTGCTCTCAGAACCCTGAGATCAGGACCTGAGCCTAAACTAAGAGTCTGATGTTTAACCTACTAAGCCACCCAGGTACCCAGCATATTGCATCTTATATCAATTTGCTCTATTTTTAAAATACCTTTTATAGCCATCAAAATGTATAAGGTTTGATTTGTCCTGTATAAACTGCATAGTTTATAGAATGGTCAAAATAATTTGATTAAGGCAGATATTCTCACAACAGAAAGGTTGAAACAATCCACTTAACTACATCCACTTAACAAGGAGAAACTTAACTTTCAAACCCATACTCATTCTTATAAAACAAAGCAAAAAATTAGTATTTTATCTGAATACTCATTTTGCCGATCCAGTATTCACATGGGTTATCAATTTCATTTATCTAAAATACAGATTATGGTAACAAAAATCATGATATAAAGTGTACAATATATGCCAGACATTTTACCACATAATTTACATGTCAATCTGTTCTATCTTCATCAAATATGCTTTATCACAGTAATTTGGAAGATGAGGAAACTGAAGCTCAAACACATTTCACTAAATTTGTCAATTATCCAGCCATAAAATTGTACAAGTGAAATTCAAAGCCAGTCATATCTGTTTCCACAGTTTATGCTCTCTACATCAATCTCAACAGAGAAAGAATAATCTACTGTGCAAAGGAAATTATCTCCCAAAATAAAAATTTGAAATAGTAAAAGAGGAAGAAAAGAGATATTTTAGGGCAATATATGTGTGCATGTATATGCATATGCATACTTTTATTAACACTAGCAATAGTAGAAGTATAATTTGAATTTTGTTATGCTTTCCAATTTTATTTTAATGGTTGCATTTTAACCATGTAATTATTATACTTTGGCTAGAATGAATTAGTTTCCTTAATTATGGAAAATATCCTAATGTGATGGCATGTCTTTCCTAAAGTGAATCTGTCATTGATTCAACTCCTTATGTTTAGAAATAAACATATTTATATTTCAAAAAAGAATAAAAAATATTGCTTATCTTGAAAGGCTACAAAGCATTCTCACATGACGATTGCTTTTTAATTTTATTAAACAATGTTTATATAGTTTAGTTTAGTTTTCATAATAAATGTGAGGGACAAACTTGGTTTTATACAGAAAAGTCCACATATTAAAAGGAGAATCCAATTTTTCTAGAACCAAAACCTCTTTTTTGGTAAGATGAATATGGGCATTAATATGCTCAATAGTCACTGTGGTTTCATCCTCTGATCTTGCAAACCAGCAGCTACTGAATGAATAAGGATGTAGTCCTTATAAGACTGGCCTATGTGGAGCAGATAAAAGGGATAACTGCCTATTGTCCTGATGTACTGCAGATGGAATTGGTGCCATTTTAGTGTTTGTATACCTAGCACATTGCACCTCCTGATGGGTACTAAGTACATATTGATAGAATGAGTGAATACATATCACTTCTCAGCCTTCTGGCTAAGATCAAGTATATAGAATGAGTGAACCCATAAATAAAAGGGACCACAATTTTTTATTTCTCTATAGATGGAACTAAACCACAGAATAGGTTTCATAGATTTAAAAAGAACACACAGGGGCGCCTGGGTGGCTCAGTGGGTTAAGCCTCTGCCTTCTGCTCAGGTCATGATGTCAGGATCCTGGGATCGAGCCCCACGTCAGGCTCTCTGCTTGGCAGGGAGCCTGCTTCCCCCTCTATCTCTGCCTGTTTCTCTGCCTACTTGTGATCTCTCTCGAGATCTCTGTCAAATAAATAAATAAAATCTTAAAAATTAAATAAATTAATAAAATAAAAAATAAAAACAACACACATCTTTAGCATTTTGCTTTGTGTTCTGAGGGGAAAATAATGCATAAAGTGTCATTCTTGCCCTCAAAATCTTACACAGAGAGATATTATGACATAAATATTTGCAAACTTAAATAGTCCTCCCAGGGACGCCTGGGTGGCTTAGTTGGTTAAGCAGCTGCCTTCGGCTCAGGTCATGATCCCAGCATCCTGGGATCGAGTCCTACATCGGGCTCCTTGCTTGGCAGGGAGTCTGCTTCTCCCTCTGCCTCTGCCTGTGTTCGCTCTCTCTCCCTCTCTCTCTCTCTGACAAATTAAAAAAAAAAAATCTTTAAATATTCCTCCCAAAATGATCTATTTAGAAGTTTTGAAAAGTAACTATAGATATTGACAGTATATATATAATTTCTTGACAATGATGGAAACTTGCCTTGATATAAAAGGTCAGAAGTTTGAGTATTCAGTTTCAGTTCAGGCTCGATTGCTCATGGGAAGCTTTTATAGAATTAGTAATGGACTACTAGTATTAAAAAATGGGTATAGTGAGCCTAAAAAAAGGGAACAGATAATGTCATTTTGGCCAATGGAGTGGTAACCACAAGTGTAGTGTTAAAAATTAAAAAAAAAGAAAAAAAAGTACCAGTTCTGGTTTAGAGACCCTCCAAAGAGAACACTAGTTGAAAGGAGAAAGATAAGAAAATAAGAATATAGATGACACAGCCATTAAAAAAAAAAAATGAAATCTTGCCATCTGCAACAACATGGGTGAACTACAGGGTATTACATTAAGGGAAATAAGTCAATCAGTGAAAGATAATTACCATGTGATCTCACTGATACGTGGAATATGTGGAATTTGAGAAATAAGGCAGAGGATCATAGGGGAAGAGAGGGAAAAAAAAATCAAACAAGATGAAACCAGAGAGGGAGACAAACCTTATATGAGACTTTTAATCTTAGGAAAACAAATAGAGGGTTGCTGGGGGGTCAGAGGGTATGGAGTAACTGGGTGATGGGCATTGGGAAGGGCTTGTGATGTAATGAGCACTGGGTATTACATAAGACTAATAAGTCACAGACCTGTACCCCTGAAACAAATAATGTTATGTTAATTGAATTAAAATTTTAAAAATACAAAAAGAATATAGAGCACTAGTTAAAAGGAGAAAGATAAGAATATAAACAAGTAGGTTGAACCTTATAACAAATATGAAAACAGGCATTTCCTATATTTAGTTTAGACTTGAAAGCAATATATATTGAAATGCTATTATAGTAACCAGACTTTGCACCCTAATTCATTGCATTGTTTTGTTCCTTCCTCCTTTCCTTGCTGTTTTATAAAATAGTCTATGCTTTATATTCTTTCAAAAGTAGACCCATTACTGTTTAGAAAGAAGAAGATTACATTAGAGAAGTGAGGTCCATAAGAAATATATGACATATATGTGAAAAATGTCACTTGCAAAATATCATTCAATAATAGAAGCTCAACACAAATAAAACAACTACATTAATATTGCTAAGGTCATGGGAGAAAAAAATGAAATGAAGGGAAATAAGAAAACAAATCCCATTGGAGATTATTATGAAATGAAATTTGAAGAACAAAATGAACCTTTTGAAATCAAATAACTATAAGCATATCAATTTTACATTTATTGCTTTAACTGTCAGTAATAAACCTGAAAGAAAAAAAAAACATGGAAAATTGGTGATAGCATATCAACAAGGGACTGAATGTCTAGGGTGTTTCACTTATAAATAACTAGCTAATATAATTCAGTCACTTTGGGCAAACTTATTAATATTCCCAGGTGTCCCAAAAGGATATGTCATGTACACCAATTTCTTCTCATGTCCTTTCCTTTAAACAGCAATAATAAAAAAGACCACCAGAATTTTTCCTGATTGCTTCTTCTTTGTAGGCATCATGTCTAAGATTCACTTGTATTTCAAAAAAGATTTAAAATATTTTCCAACATTTACATTCTTCTATTTCTATTAAAATGAATCCTAGATAATTCTAGTAGCTTTTAATTTTTGTCATGGATCTTTCAAAAATTTCTAGCAAATAGCTGATTGTCAATTAACATAAAGAATTTTAGTTTTTGTATATATGTTGCCATCATAAAAATATACTTTGACTTTTTAGATTTTTGTTTAAAGGCTCTCCCATCTCTCAGACAAGTTCTATGGGGGCAGAGACCACATTGTCTTTTCACCTTTAAATCTTATAAAGCATGCCTTCTTTCTGGCACAGGATCTCATAAACTGTTGATTGAATTCAAATAAGTAAATGTGAAAATCTCAGATAGACGTAAGTTTCTGAGGGAATGAGGAAGATTAATAAATAACCAGATTATTATAGCAATTGTCATAATAGAATTTCCAGGGCCCAGCACAACACAGTTTTTGTCACACAGTCCTATCCCTAATTATACATTAGAAGGAAGGAGGAAAAGAAATGAAGAAGTAAAAGAGAAAAGGAGGAAGGGAGGGAGGGTGTCCTTCCTTATCTTGGCATTCACCAAGCACGGAAATTTAAATTTAACAGTCAGTCTTATATGTGACTTTCCCCCAGAAATATGGCATACCTATATAAACATTAAAGTTTTCACTACATTTGAGGAATTATGGAATACCTAGCATGACTACCCCAAATCTACAATCTCCAAGTCAAGTAAACCTTTCTTAGTATTGTTACAATTAATGCTTTTTCTTATTCCACAGATATTTGCCTTTACTTGAAAATATTTCTGGGTAATGTTCACCTCAAACTAACTTGAAAAAAAAATCCTTTGTTTTCATTATTTTTCACTTGAAAAACTGGGTAAAGACAACGTTTACACCAGTAATTCTTTTGTCATTCTGTCAATTTAGGTTAGTTTAGTAAGAACACATTGTTTACCTACACTGTACCCAGCATTGCTCGGGTCAGTAGAGAATCAACGGAATGAAGGCAAGAAAGACCTATTCTCAAGGACTTCACAGTCTACCTAGTTTGCTGTTATATGCAGTTGCAGGTTTTTTCCCTCCCCTTTCTTCTTCATTCTTTCCCTCCCTATCTCCCTCTCCTGCTTCTCCCCACCATCTCCTCCTGCTTTCTTCTCTGTGTAGGTTTGCATAAATCTCTTAGAAAACTAGATTCCTTCATCAAACATAACCAGTTTAAGTCTGATCATTTCACTTGCTGTGAAAAATCTATAAAGTTGTAGCAGATTGCAAATTATTCTACCCAAGATATTAAAGCTTTAGTTATATAAAAGTTTTCAAGTGCTACATGTTCTAAAATATTAATGCACTTAAATTATAAGTGACCTAAGACAGGCCCTGTTTATCATCATTTTAAAATGTGATCTTAGTGAAAGGTCAAGGGTGATCTTAGAGAAAGTTTTCTTCATTTTCTATGATGTGCTCAGATTTATGCAAAGTTGTGATTAGCATTAATGGAAGTTATAGACATACATCAATGTTTATTCTTTTTTATTTACTCAGGGCCTCCTCCTCACTGTTTTCAAGACTTTTTATCAATACTAATGTCCAGGAGAAGTTTGTAAGCTGTTTCCACAACCAAAGAATCTGGAAAACATAATAGCATTCAGATATATTTGTTGTATGCTTCAACTATCCAAGTCAGTATATACTATGTTTTAGTTTTCTCATTTGCTTCACAATTTTGTTTTCTGGGCTAGTTTACTTAATTTTCCTTTCAATTTCTATATCATTTGTTTTGATATATGAATTTAGATGTTAATGGCAGCTCAGCGTGTCATTTGTATATCCATGAAAGAACTAGGAGTTTTCTATTTCCTAAATCTTTGAGGTTTCTTTGCTCTTCTTTCTTACCCTTCGTAGTTAATACAAGGAAGGACCCTGTTATGGATAGTCAGAATGTTTGTGTTCACCCAACTCCCAAAGATGGTGGTATTGGGAAGTAGAGATTTAGAAGGTGCTTTAATTCATGAGGTTAGAGAACCTCATGAATGGGATTAGTGCCATATGAAAGAGGCTTCAGAAAGCTTTCTAGCTCTTTCCACCATAAAAGGATACAATGAGCTCTTTACAAGCTGGAAGAGAGCTTTCAGCAGAAACCAAGTTGGTGTCCTAATCTGTCAAATTCCAGAACTGTGAGAAACAATTTTTTTTGTTTGTTTATAAGCTACTCAACCTGTGGTATTTTTTTTTTTTAATATAGTGGCCCTAATGGACTAAGACAGGCTCTTTCATACCACCTGTAAGCTATAAACTGTGTTGCCTGTAATGTAGTAACTGGTATCTTGTGCTAAAAGTCAAAACCAGAGTTTCATGTAGGTGGCCACCGGGCAGACGCACTGGTAGAACTGTCAGAAATACTGACATTTGGCTTTAACTGAGCCAAATGCAAAATAGTAACATAAATGAATAAAAACAGTGTTTAAAGTTGACACAGAATATAAATCTTATCATTTTTGATCCTATGAAAGAGACATGGTAATATGCTGGGGAAATAAAAATATATAGTAAGTAGGTTTAACTAGAATATATTTTTATTAAGGTCATTTAAATTGCTCCTTAAAGTGTTCTTTGAACTGAACTGAAGCAAATGGATTTACTTTATGTATTCTGAGTTCCTGTTTTAACTGCTGCTGCCTTTACTTTGTGACTCCAGAGGAACTCTTCACTTATCCCTCTCAACAGTGTCACTTAAAGCAGAGAAGGTGCAAGCGCACCAGACTGAGAAGTGGTAGATAAGGTATAATTTTTACAGTGCTCTTTCCAATAGCTTTTCCTATAACTTTATCCATCTTACATCACTATTTGAAGTCTCTGACATATATTAGTAATTAGAAAATCCACAAGTTGTAGAGATGAAATAAATACTATAACAGTCCCTCTTGTTTTAATATACCTGTATACTATGATACTTTTCCATCACAGCTTATCCTTACCCCAAATCCTACAATATATGAATTCACTATAGTTTGTCAAATACATGCCCATTCTAAATCCTTATGTAGGCAATGAATGTTTGATGTAATATGAAACTAAGAAATAATTCACCTTGCAATGTACATTATCAAAAGTAAAGAAAAATATAAACCTTAAAGTGTGAGAGAGTGATCATGAGATAGCAAACGGAAACAAAATTTTCAGTAAACATTAACCAATCACTAATAAAATAGTGTAATGTGACATTGGTCATATTATACATTTTACAAATATTACATTTGTCATATTACACTAATCACTAATAAAATAGTGTAAAATTACATTCGTAATCTCTTAATTTAGCATTCATTCTATATTTCTAATCTCTTTAAACACACATTTATATACACGTATACAAAGAACCTTCATAGTTTTATCTTTAGTCTCTGTTTTCCAGTGTTTGTTTTATGTGATAATAGTAACACATAAGATAGAAGGTCTCTAATGTGTTGGGTACTCTTTTAAGTCTATTAAAATGTGTTGAATTGTTTAATATTCATAAGAGTTTCATAATGTAGACACTATTTTTCTCTTCTTTTTTTTTTTTTACCTGTTTTGGAAACATAAGCACAGAGATTAAGGATTTACCCCAAATTACACAATAATTAAGTGGCAGACCTAGAACAACGACCGAATGTACTAGCTCTGAAGTTGATGCTCTTAACAGGTCAGCAAAATTGACTAATCATCTAACACAGAGAAGTTTAGGAAGAGTATTGAAAAGAATGTAGTACTCAACATCACTCATCATCAGGGAGTTACAAATTAAAACTACAATGAGATACCACCTCACACCTGTCAGAACCGCTAAAATTAACAACACAAGAAAAAACAGATGTTGGCAAGGATGCAGAGAAAGGGGAACTTTTTCGCACTGTTGGTGGGAATACAAACTGGTGCAGCCACTCTGAAAAATAGTATGGAGGTTCTTCAAAAAGTTAAAAATAGAACTTCTAGAACTACTCTACCATCCAGCAATTATGCTACTAGGTTTTATCCAAAGGATTAAAAAATGCTGATTTAAAAGGACACATGCACCCCAATGTTTATAGCAAGATTATCAACAATAGCCAAATTATAGAAAGAGCCCAAATGTCCATCGATTGATGAATGGATAAAAGAGATGTGGTATACACAGAGACACACAAACAGACACACAACTGGAATATTACTCAGCCAAGGAAAAAAGAATAAAATCTTGCCATTTATGACAATGTGGATGGAACCAGAGTATATTATGCTAAGCGATGTAAGTCAGTCAGAGAAAGACAAATACCAGGTGATTTTACTCATTTGTGTAATTCAAGAAACAAACAGATGAAGATGGGGAAAGGAAGGAAAAATAAAATAAGATAAAAACAGAGAGGGAGGAAAACCATAAGGAACTCTTACCTAGAGAGAACAAAGTGAAGTTTGCTGGAGGGGAGGTGGGAGAATGAGGGTGATTAAGGAGAACACATGTTGGGATGAGCACTGGGTGTATTTGTAAGTGATGAATCACTAAATTCTACTCCTGAAGCCAGTACTACACTCTACGTTAACCAACTTTAATTAATTTAAAAAAATGTGGTACAGCGATAGTAGGAAATGCTAAATCGAACACAAAAAAGAGAACAAAATAAGAACTTAATAAATGTACACTTACCACTATGAAAGTTTGCTCAAAGAGACTTCAAGGTATTTCAGAAGAAAACTTGTATTTCTTTTGCATCTACCTTGTTTTGACCACTAATGTAATTTACTAAATGGCAAACATTTTTGAAACCTCTGATGTAAGGAAGAATGGACAGTCTAACTGTCATGCTTTGCTTTGTTGAAGCAAATCCTCCAAGATGTTTTTTTCTAACAACTGTATTTTATGGATAAAGAAGTTAAGATTTGTAGAGACTATTCAAGAGTTTTTCATGACACATTCAATTAACTGTGGTATTGGGATTCAAATCTAGATCCTTCTAACTCCACAGACACCTAGGAACTACCACAATGTCAAGAGATAAACTTGGAGTTCTTATAGCTCTTCCACTAATCCCAATTCTTATCACAGCAGACAATTTATGACAAAATGAGACTTCTGTCTTTTCCCTAATAAAATTTTATTTCTTTTTATGGAAATTATAACTAGTTGATAATATATTTTTATTGTCACTTTTCTCTGTTATAATTCAAGGAGTGAAAAGGTGTGGAGTTTATTTTATTCAAGGAATATATACCTAAATAGGAACTCAAGCAAACTGCAAGTAGCAAGAAATACATCAGTGCTAATTAGGTAGATAGAGGAGAGTTACAAAGGTTTAACACTTGGTTTCCATTTCAAAATAACCTTAGTGCTATGGCTGATGTCTGATTGGGAAAATTCTGCTTTATCTATCAGATAAACAAAAGTTTTCTTAAACTATTTTTTAATGTTTTATATTAAAATGATTATATTACAATTAATTAAATGCTATGCAATAGAATAAATCAAGACATTCTCACTTAGGAAAGACAAATATCAGATCTCCAGAAAGGTAATGATAAGATGTAGTTTTTTTGTTTTGCATCTCATAGAAAATTATCAAAAAGAACACATAATGGGACACTAATTGGCCAGCATTGCATATGGCAGTTAAAACCATAGTATTTGGAGGTAAATGATGCTCATTTGGAGGTTTATACAAAGATGAGGGCTTTTCAATAAATACAGATGGAAAAAATTAATAAGTTCATCATAGTTGTATTATTTTTTAGTGATTTTTTCCTTGGGCAACTCAAGAAATGAAATCTATTTCCCTACTCTGAATCTGAGCTAGTCTGTGATTTGCAGCAGATGTGATGGTGTATGAGGTAACAAACTGAGGCTTCAAGAGGGCTTCTGTGCTTTTATTTACTCTTCTATAGTGTTGTTTCCACTGTATGAACAAGCCTGGACAATCCTGCTAAAGAATAAAAAGTCACAAGAGACAAAGTCAGCTTGGATGGCCCATCCATACCCTAGATATTAAGTAATTCCAACCAAAACATTAAAGCCTCAGCAAACTCATGGTTAACCATAAATGATGGAGCAAGCATAATTACGAACAGTTGAGCCAAGGCCTGAGCAGAAAAAAAAAAAAAAAAGGCCCCAGCTGACCTGCAGACTAATACACAAATAAATGTTATTGTTTTAATCCACTGAGGTTTGGCAGATGGTTTGTTACAAAGGATTATTATTTCAATTGATAACTTACTCATGAGTATATAACACTGCAGGTTGTTAATGTTCTAGTTCTCTCATTAACAGGATAAATATACATGAAGGGGTCAACTTCTATTTCTTCATTTTTTTTTAAAGATTTTATTTATTTATTTGACAGAGAGAGAGATCACAAATAGGCAGAGAGACAGACAGAGAGAGAGATGAGGAGAAGCAGGCTCCCTGCTGAGCAGAGAGCCCTATGCGGGACTCGATCCCAGGCCTCTGGGATCATGACCTGAGCCGAAGGTAGAAGCTTAACCCACTGAGCCACCCAGGCACCCCTATTTCTTCATTTTCACAATGTCAAAAGGGAAAAGAGAAAGTTTACTCAGATGGCTTCTAAAACCTCTGTTATATTCTAGAGTTTTAGGAAATAAAGCAAAATGAATTACATAATACAATCATAAATGCAGCTTTTTAAATAAAAATATACTTTTATATCTCAAAAATATTGATAGAGAGACTTCATTTCTAATGTATCATTTAACACATATAATTTCTAGTGTTTAGGAATAAAAGCAATGAAAAAATGGAAGTTGTCACTAGAAGATATTTGTTAGCAAAAACATTAAAGATTCTGAAAGCAAATGAACTATTTGCTCAGTCATGGGAAAAACAAAATCAAACTAAAACATTGGAAGTATATGAATGCTTATGAATGAAAAAAATGTATCATCCATACAAAGGATATCAAAGTCCTCAAAGAGAGTATGAATATATTTGGATCTCATAAACAGTAAACAAATATATAGACACACACACGCACAAAACTGGACTTCTGAAAAAATAATGAAGAGACTTAATTTTTTTTTTTAAACGAAAGAGCCCATTAACATACGGTCCTTCTGGGTCCTGGATATAGGAAGCCCATATCTCTTAAACTAAGTGGATTATGATGAATATTTATCTCAGTCATTTATATTTTCATAAGTAAATCCAGAATATTCCCTAAACATTGAAACTAAATAAAAGGGATAGACTTAGAACAAAACATGGCAAAGATAATGTTGATTTCCTCTTGTGGATTTCATTTAAACTAAGGAGCTGAGTAGATGATTTAACTGATAAAATTATTCAAGTCCAGATATTACTGAATTCTCTCTCTCTGATACTGGTTTTAGATTTTTATAAGACTTTTGAATATCTCAACCCAAAGAAATAAACACTGATGGGATAAGTCAGTGAGAATGAAATTTTGAGGTAGTTGTGCTGCTTTCTGATTCTACACCATGATGAATCTCACTATGGAGAAACCTCTACCTGTGTGCAGAAAATTACATAAATAGAAACAAATGACACTGTTTGAAGTATCTAATACTGAAGAGCTGAAACCCGGAAATGGGTAACATATAAGTAAAATTCTATCATATGTGCAGGCAGGTAAACATAACAATCACACAAAGAAAAAACTTGCAGTGAACTAAATGATTGTACACTAACTGATCCATATTTTTAAGCCAATTATATTTCTCAAGACTCTCTGTAAAGATATTTAAGAAAATTACACTTTACATTTTATTAAAATACTTAGATTAAATATCTTAGATTTTGAAATTAAGAGAGAATTAAGAGACAATATCCAGACAAAAATAGGTATAAATCTATGTGAAATGATTGCATATATGCCTACACACAGTTATAACGTCCACTAACATATGGATCATTACATATGGACACTCTCAATTATTATCTCTGACTTGAGTTAAGCCAGGCGAGGACTTGCTTCCACCACAACAAAGTGAAATTTATTCCAGGTATGCAAAACTAGTTCAACATTCAAAAATCAATTAAGGCAATCTATTACACATCAACAGATTAAAAAAGAAAAAATCACATGATATTATAGACAGAGGCAAAAGAATCCAACCCATTCATGACAAAAACTCTCAGTAAACTAGGAGTTCAGGAAAACTTCCTCAACTTGATAAAGAATACATACCAAAAAGTCATAGCTAACATACTTAATGGTGAGAAACTCAAAGTTCTATTAAGATGAAGAACAGGGGCGCCTGGGTGGCTCAGTGGGTTAAGCCACTGCCTTCGGCTCAGGTCATGATCTCAGGGTCCTGGGATCGAGTCCCGCATCAGGCTCTCTGCTCAGCAGGGAGCCTGCTTCCCTCTCTCTCTCTGCCTGCCTCTCCGACTACTTGTGATTTCTCTCTGTCAAATAAATAAATAAAATATTAAAAAAAAAAGATGAAGAACAAAAATAAGAATATCTCATCATCACATTGCTCTTCAACACTGTACTGCAAGACCCAGCTAATACAATAAGACAAGACAAGAAAAGCAAAGCATACAGATTGGGAAGGATAAATAAAACTGTCTTTGTTCACAGATGACATAACCATCTACATAGAAAATCTGAAGAACAGAACCCCCCCACCAAAAAATAAATAAATCCTGGCTCTAATAGCAAGGTTGCAGGTTAATGCATACAAGTCTATCACTTTCCTATATACCAGCAAGGTATATAGCAAGGTATACCAAAAAACTCAGTGGAATTTGAACTTAAACACACATCTCATTGGGGCATCTGGGTGGCTCAGTTGGTTGAGCCTCTGCCTTTAGCTCAGGTCATGATCTCAGGGTCCTGGGATCATGTCCAACATTAGGCTCTCTGCTCAGCAGGGAGCCTGCTTCCCCCTCTCTCTCTGCCTGCCTCTCTACTTACTTGTGGTCCCTCTGTGTTAATAAATAAAATCCTTTAAAAAAATCTCATTGACATTAGCACCCCAAAAATGAAATACTTAAGTAAAAATTTAACAATATACATATAAGATCTATATAAGAAAAACTACAAAACTCTGATAAAATAATACATATATTATATAATACATATAATTATATGAGCAATCTATATTTTTATACAGCTAAATAAATGAAATGATATTCCATATACATAGAAAGGAAGACTTAGTATTATCATAATGTCAGTTCTTCCCAACTTGATATAGGTTTAAAATAATTTCAGTCAAAATCCCAGCAGATTATTTTGTGGATATCAACAAACTGATTATTAAATTTAAATGGTGAAACAAAAGACCCAATATAGCCAACACAATATTGAAGAGGAACAAAGTTGGAGGACTGATCTGACTTTAAGACTTACTATAAATTTACAATAATCAAGATAATATGGTATTGAGGAAATAATGTTCAGTGGAATGGAATAGAAATAGGTTACACAAATACAGTCAATTTAACTTTGATAAAAAAGCAAAGGCAATGTAGTAAAGAAAAGTTAGTCTTTTAAACAAATGATGCTAGAACAACTGGACATCTACTTGCAAAAAAGAAAATGAATTTTACACAGATTTTACAGCTTTCAGAAAAAAATAACTTAAAATGGATGACAGACCTAAATGCAAAATTCAAAAGTATAAAACTCCTAGAGGATAAGATATGAGAAAACCTAGATCACTTTGGGCATAGCAATAAATTTTTAGGTATAACTCCAAGGGCACAATTAAAATTAAAAACTTTGTGAAAGAGAACACCAAGAGAATAGAAGAGAAACCACAGACTGGGAGAAAATATTTGCAAAAGACCCACCAGAGAAAGGACTGCTACACAAAATATACAAAGATAATTTAAAACCCAGCAATAAGAAGAGAACCCAGTGAAAAACGGGGCCAAAGGCGTTAAAAGACACCTCAGCAAAGAAGATATGAAAGATGTTTCACATACTATATCATCAGGGAAATATAAATTAAAATAACATTAGCCAAAATGAGAATGGTCAAAATCCAAAACCCAGATGATACCTAATTCTGATGAGAATATAGGGCAACAGTAAATCTCTTTCACTGCTGGTGGTAATGCAATATTGTGTAGCCACTTTAAAGATATTTATTTATTTATTTATTTGAGAGGGTGAGATTACACCAGCAGGGGAAGCAGCAGGCAGAGGGAGAAGCAGAAGCAGGCTCCCCACTAAGCAGGGAGCCCGATGCAAGACTGTATCCCAGGACCCTGGGATCATTACCTGAGACAAAGGCAGGTGCTTAACTGACTGAGTTACCCAGGTGCCCCAAGGTATAGCCACTTTCAAGACAGTTTTTCATTTTCTTACAAAACGAAATATACTCCTAACCCCATGATTCAGCAATCATGTTCCTTGGTATTTACCCAAAGTATCTGAAAACTTATGTCCACACCGAAACCTGAACATAATGTGTAAAAGAGCTTTATTAACAATTGCTAAAATTTGGAAGTTACCAAG
This sequence comes from Mustela putorius furo, assembly GCF_011764305.1. NCBI lineage: Eukaryota > Metazoa > Chordata > Mammalia > Carnivora > Mustelidae > Mustela > Mustela putorius. Next base: position 29,871,194 of record NW_025421987.1, read on the forward strand.
GTGTCCTTCGGCAGGTTAACAGATAATCAGTGGTATATCCAGACAATGGAATATTACTCAGCACTAAAAAGAAATAAGCTATCAAATTATGACAATGCATGAAGAAATCTTAACCATAAACTACTAAGTGAAAAAAATCTGAAAGGTCTACATAACATACCAAATGATTTCAACTATATGACTTTCTGTAAATGCAAAACTATGGAGATAGCAAAAAGATAAACAGTTGCCAGAGAATGGAAAGAAGGGGGAAGTAGATGAAGAGCAGAAGATTTTTTTGAGGATTTTTTTAAGGATTTTATAGTGACAATTCTCTCTATGGTACCATAAGGATAAATACATGTCATTGGACATAGAATGTACAATACCAAGAGAAATCCCTAATGTAAACTATGGACTTAGAATTATTATGACTGTCAATGTACATTTATCAATTTTAACAGATACATGATTTTGATGGGCAGTACTGATGACAGGTGAGTCTGCACATGTTAGAAAGCAGGAAATATATGGGAAGTCTCTGTATCTTCCTGTTAATTTTCCTGTGAACCTAAAACTGCTACTAAGAAAAAAAAATTCTTTTTTGGAAGAAAGAAAACTTGCTAGGCCTCCATATTCTTCTTTTTAAAGACACAGAGTAGTGCCTGGTTGGCTCAGTTGTTAAGCGTCTGCCTTCAGTTCAGGTCATGATCCCAGGGTCCTGGGATAAAGCTCCACATAGGGCTTTCTGCTCTGTGGAAGCCTGTTCTCCATCTCCCTCTCCCTCTGCTTGTGTTCCCTATCTCTCTGTGACTCTTTCTGTCAAATAAAATAAAATAAAATAAAATAAAATAAAATAAAATAAACAAAATCTTAAAAAAAAAAGACACATATATTTTCCTACTGGCTCACTGTATGTATGTATGTATGTATGTATTTTAGACAAAACAGATCATTAACACATTTTTCCCCCAAAGGCATGCCCTCATTAGTTACTTCTTTTTCTTAAAATTTTTAAATTAAATTCTGGTTACTTAACATACAAGAAACAGATAACCTGAAATTTTTATTTTTCATAAAATCATAAAATTCTGAAGTTAGAAAAAATTTTACATATCTATGAGCTCATCCATATAATAAACTATTATGTGTAGAAAGTGAGGATCCTATTTCCATTCTGTGAAGTATCCAGGTCCTAGAAATCTAAGCTAATATTTCAGGTACACTGGAATAAAAGTAAACCTAATGAGATATTTGGATATAGATGCTCAGCTAAAAATAAAACAAAACAAAAACTATGTTATGTATGTTGCAGGATTAAAGCTCTCAATTTTACCATTAAAAATGAAGCTCAGTGCAAATGATTGAGACAAATGAAATGCTATCTTAAGTATATACCAAATGGCAAGGGATTGATATTAAACATTATCTTGGGAGGAAGTTTAGATGGGGAACTAAAAGCAAAGAACTGTAGCACTTTAAAGGAGGAAGTGTATTACTAGAATGTACTCAGGGTGCGGTAATGGTGTCAGTTTATTGTCAATCAAGCATACCCTGATCACAGGTCCTGTCAAATGCTGGTGGCATATTCTTTGTATGTGTGAATCTGAAAAAATAAACCAATAATTGACAAAAAATTCTTCAAAAGTGGAGGCTCATAGGATATGGAAAAACTTCTAAAATAAATCTTTATGGGTGATTGAAGGAGCATTAGTGCAATTAGAGCATTTTGTTTGTATCAGAAAAGAGAATTTGTCCAAAGTTTCCAGTTTCTTAACCTGCTCCCATAAATGTCAGAAAACAAAGCCATTCAGTGTAAGAATCTTGATAGATTCTTAATCTGGACAATATGTTGTGGCTTCCTGTCACCACTATCCACAGATTTATGAACTGTGGCAAAATAATAACAACAACGATAAATCTCCCTTAGAGAAACAAAGAACACTTGAATGAAGTGACACCATAGGTCAATGCCCAGTAAATCATGGGATCCTCTTCTTAGGAATCTTAGTGATTCTTATGCACATAAATTAAAGAAAATGTGAATTAATGTTACTAAACCTTGATGAAAATAGCTGCATAGTAAAACTGTTGTCATGAGATAATAGAAATATGAACTTGAAAGGTTCACATTAAGCTTCAGGAAAAAAACAAAATACCAATTAAATATCTAATTTATATTAGTAAATTAAGTTATATGTTTCTGACTTTTAAGATGCTTATGTTGTTATATAACTAATTTATAATAAGAATATTATGGCAAGAAACATGTAGATTTAAAATTAACTTTGATGTGGCAATTCTACTACTATACACTATACAATAATCATTTTTCACCCAGACTCTTCAGTCTTTGGCTACATTATTTCTTTTCTCTTTCTCATATACCTAATTCTACAGATAGCAGCCAAGTGAAACTTAAAATGTAACTCACATTATGTCATTCTTATGGGGAGGAAAAAAAAAATAAAAAACAAGAAACACATTCAATAGCTTCTTGCATTATTTAGAATAAAATCCAAAATATTTGCCATGACCAATAAAGTCCCACCTTGTCTCTATGTTCTGTTATACAAATTTTGTAGTATATGTTACTAATGTCTTTTAGCAACCTGAGATATATTTTTCTGTATGGTGCATGGTGGAGATCCATTGCTCTATAAAGTACATATATTTGTCTCATATCACTTGAAAATACCCTTTTCCACAATTAATCTACAAGGCTCCTGTCATAAAGCAAATCTTCATATATGTCCCATTGTGTTTAGATTTTCCTCCTTATTCCATTCATCGATCTAACTATCGCTGCACAAATAACACTGTGTATTCATCTCTTAATCTCTAAAATAGTCTCTTTTTTTTTTTTAGATTTTATTTATTTATTTGACAGAGAAAGAGAGTGCAGAAGCAGGGAAAGCAGCAGGTAGAGTGCGAGTCCCCATTGTTATGCCCGAGTTTTCGTATCTGAGAGACCACCAAGGAGCCAACACCAATGCAAACACAAGAGGGTTTACTCAGCAAGCTTAAGCTTGGGCCCAAGTATACCCAACACAGTGGAGTAGGGACTTGGACCCGGAGCCAGATTACAGTCAGAGTTTTTAAAGGCAGAGTAGGGGTGGATTCCGTGGTGGGTGAGGACAAAGGCGATTAGAGATGATGTAAGTCTCTAAGGAATTTTTGGAACCAAGGTCTCCAGGACCTTGAGGGGCTAGCTATTTTTGGGAAAAAGGTTATTGATTACCAGGAATAAAACCTTCTCATGAGACCCTTTAGATGTATATCAGTGGGCCATATGCTTGGGAATGATTGCTGACACTACCTTGGAGGTTTAGAGATAAAGGTTCCTAAAGTAGACTTACAGGATCCTGGTTGGACCTGTTGGAGTAGGGGGTCAGGCAGGCTAGGACTGTCCTTAGCAAAACCTCAAGGTGAGGTCAGTTGAGTCCCCAGGGGAGAGCCACTCTGTCTGTTTCAAGGGCTTGTCAATAGGTAAGAAATTTTAATGATTTTCTTCTGCCTCTGTTTCCCACATCATTCCCCCCTGAACAATTTTGACCCTTAAATCTTTAAGGTTGTTGAAGGTGGAAGGTCTCATTTTCTCTAACTTCTTCCTGCTGAATAGGGGCATAGAGTTGTCCCTACCTATTCAGGTCAACACTGGTCAGTTGGGGAATGTGTAGAGGAATTATGAAAGATGGAGGCAGCTGAGTCCAGGGGAGACTGCTCAGGTGATCTTCCCAAGTGGAAAGGATCATCTGTGGAAGTTATGACAGCGAAGGAGTTGAAGTCAGGTGAGGATACATGGGAGAAAATAGCAAAACATGATTAGCAAAACAAAAAGAAAATGAAGCTCAAATAAGTTTTTGGCTATTTGACAAAAAAACCCTTTTCCAGTCCAGGGGTTTAAATCAATCATTAAAGGATAGAGGGACTGTTTAAAAGTGCTAATCTGAGTAGGTCAAAACCCAAGAAATATTTTGTGATAATCTGGAACATCAAGATGGCTGAACTTATGTCAGAGCTAGACTCAAGGTGAGTATAGTCTTGTTTTTCTTGGCCTCCACACCATGTGGGGCTAAATTTCTAAAATAATTTTGATCTCTGATAGAGACATTCTCCCAAACTAGTTTTTCCCTCAAATTAAAATTATCCTCATTTTCTTTGCTGTGTATATATAAACTAATTTAATTTAAAAGTTAAAATCAGTTGGAAATTTGGGGGCGCCTCAGAGGCTCTGTCTGAACTGTCTGTCTTCAGCTCAGGTCATGAACCCAGGGTCCTGGGATAGAGCTCTCATTGGGATCGCTGATCAGCAGGGATTCTTCTTCTCCCTCTCCCTCTGCTCCTCTCCATGCTTGTGTTCCCTCTCTTGCTGTGGCTCTCTGTCAAATAAATAAATAAAATCTTTAAAAAAAATAAAACGGAATCAGTTGGAAATTTTAAAAATCTTGATGGGTGAGGGAGGAGTCAAGATGGCAGAGAAATAGCAGGCTGAGATGACATCAGGTAGCAGGAGATCAGCTAGATAGCCTATTGAATCATTCCGAACACCTATAAATCCAACAGGAAATCGAAGAAAAGAAGAGCAACAATTCTAGAAACAGAAAATTGACCACTTTCTGAAAGATAGGACCAGCGAAGAAGTGAATCCAAAGCAATAGGAAGATAGACTGCGGGGGGGGGGGGGCGAGGCGCCAGCTCCCGGCAAGCGGCAGAGCAATGGAGCACAAAGTCAGAATTTTTAAAAGTCTGCTCACTGAGGGACATCACTCCAGAGGCTAAACCAGGGTGAAAACCATGTGGTGACAGAGTGGCCTCAGGTCCCGTGGGGTTCACAGAAGTATCAGGGGTGTCTGAGTGTCTTGGAGCTCGCAGGTATTAGAGCCAGGAAGCTGGCTACAGAGAGAGAGCAGAGGACTGAGCTCTCGACTCAGGGTTACCTTGAACCATAATCCGTGGCACAGGGCACTGCACTGTGAGTGGAGTCCCCTCAAGAGCTGGGGAGACCCCCCCTGGAAAGCTCAGGGATTGGATTCAGAGACTCCAGGAAGAGCTGTGTGCTAGAGACAGAGACACTTGGTCACAGGCTGGCTGAGCTCAGAGCACAGCCAGAGGCCAGGGAGATGGGAGTGATTGAGCGCTTTTCTCTGAGGGCGCACAGAGCGGGGCCCCCAATTCTCAGCTCCTCTGGGCCGGAGATTGGGAGGCTGCCATTTTCATTCCCATTCTCTAGAACTCTACAGAAAGCATCCAGGGAACAAAAGTTCCTGAAAGTGAACCAGAACGGAATCCTTTGCCTGGCCCCTGGTCAGGGCAGTGAAATTCCGCCTGGGGAAAATTTTCACTTGAGAATCACTACAACAGGCCCCTCCCCCAGAAGATCAACAAGAAATCCAGCCAAGACCAAGTTCACTCACCAAGGAGAACAGTGGAATTCCAGAGGAGGAGAAAGCAAAGCATGGAATTCATGGGTTTCTCCCCAGGATTCTTTAGTCTTGCACTTAATTAATGTTTTCAAATTTTCTTTTTCTGCTAATTTTTTAACTTTTACCCTTTCCTCTTTTAACATTTTTAACTAGTTTATCTTAACAATACTTTTCATAAAAAAATAATAATCTTTTTTGAGCCTTCATTATTATAGTCATATTTTCTCCTTCACTGTACCTAACTTTATTTTTTGTATACACATAGGGTTTTTTCTTCTAAAAAATTTGGGGTACAACTTCTTATAGATCAAAATACACCCTAAATCTAGCACCAGGATTCTAGTGCTAGTCTCCAGCCTGAGAAAATTCTCCCCACTTTCTTTTTCTTTATTCTCCCAACCAACTTGTGTTATCAACTCATTTTAGAACTTAAAATTTTTTTTTTTCATCTTTATAGTCAGATTCCATCCCTTCATTGTGTTTAACTTTATATATGTTTTTCATTCTTTAAAATTTTGGGAAGTAGTTTCTTCTAAGGGACCAAAATACTCCCCAAATTAAGTGGAGTATATATATATATTTTTTTTTTCTTTTTTATATCTTTTTCTTTATTTGTTTTCTTTTTTAATTTTCTTTTTCTTCTGAAATTCTTTTTACCCCCTTTCTCAAACCCACAATTTGGGGTCTCCTCTGATTTGATTAAAGCACATTTTCCTAGGGTCTTTTCCAACCTTTCAGTATTTTATTTGCTCCTTCATATATTCTTATCTGGACAAAAAGACAAGGCAGAAAAACTCACCACAAAAAAAAAAAAAAAAAAAAAAAAAAAAAAAAAAAAAAAAAAAAAAACCCAAGGCAGTACCGAAGGCTAGGGACCTAATCAAAAAAGACACGGGTAATATGTCAGATCTAGAGTTCAGAATGACGATTCTAAATATTCTAGCCAGGCTCAAAAAAGGCATGGAAGATATTAGAGAAACCCTCTCTGGAGAAATAAAAGTCCTTTCTGGAGAAATAAAAGAACTAAAATCTAACCAAGTTGAAATAAAAACAAAGCGATTAATGAGGTGCAATAAAAAATGGAGGCTCTTACTGCTAGGATAAATGAGGCAGAAGAAAGAATTTGTGATATAGAAGACCAGATGACAGAGAATAAAGAAGCTGAGCAAAAGAGAGACAAACAACTACTGAACCATGAGGGGAGAATTCGAGACATAAGTGACACCAAAAGATGACACAACATTAGAATAATTGGGATTCCAGAAGAAGAAGAAAAAGAGAGGGGAGCAGAAGGTATATTGGAGAGAATTATTATAGAGAATTTCCCTAATGTGGCAAAGGGAACAAACATCAAAATCCAGGAGGTACAGAGAACCCCCCTCAATATCAATAAGAATAGGTCCACACCTGAATACCTAATAGTAAAATTTACAAGTCTTGGTGTCAAAGAGAAAATCCTGAAAGCAGCCGAGGAAAAGAAGTCTGTAACATACAATGGTAAAATATAAGATTGGCAGCAGACTTATCCATAGAGACCTGGCAGGCCAGAAAGAACTGGCATGATATATTCAGAGTACTAAACGAGAAAAACATGCAGCCAAGAATACTATATCCAGCTAGGCTATCATTGAAAAGAGAAGGAGAGATAAAAAGCTTCCAGAACAAACAAAACCTGAAAGAATTTGCAAATACTAAACCAGCTCTACAGGAAATATTGAAAGTGGTCTTCTAAGCAAAGAGAGACCTGAAAAGTAGTAGATCAGAAAGGAACAGAGACAATATATAGTGGCAGTCACCTTACAGGCAATACGATGGCCCTAAATTCATATATCTCAATAGTTACCCTGAATATAAATGGGCTAAATGCACCAATCAAAAGACACAGGGTATTGGAATGGATAAAAAAACAAAACCCATCTATACGTTGGCTACAAGAAACTCATTTTAGATCCAAAGACACCTCCAGATTTAAAGTAAGGGGGTGGAAAACAATTTACCATGTTAATGGACATCAGAAGAAAGCTGGGGTAGCATTCCTTATATCAGATCAATTGGATTTTAAGCCAAAGACTATAATAAGAGATGAGGAAGGACACTATATCATACCCAAAGGGTCTGTCCAACACGAAGATCTAACAATTTTAAATATCTATGCCCCTAACATGGGAGCAGCCAACTATATAAACCAATTAATAACAAAATCAAAGAAACACATCGACAATAATGCAATAATAGTAGGGGACTTTAATAGCCCCCTCACTGAAATGGACAGATCATCCAAGCAAAAGATCAACAAGGAAATAAAGGCCTTAAATGAATGACTGGACCAGATAGACATCACAGATATATTCAGAACATTCCATCCCAAAGCAACAAAATATACCTTCTTCTCTAGTGTGCATGGAACAGTGTCCAGAATAGATCACATCCTGGGTCACCGATCAGGTCTGAACTGATATCAAAAGATTGGGACCATTCCCTGCATGTTTTCAAAAAACAGTGCTCTGAAGCTAGAACTCAATCACAAGAGGAAATTTGGAAAAAAACAACAAACAAAAAAACCCCAAATACATGTAGACTAAACAGCATCCTTCTAAAGAATGAATGGGTCAACCAGGAAATTAAAGAAGAATTGAAAAAAAATTCATGGAAACAAATGATAATGAAGACACAATGGTTCAAAATCTGTGGGACACAGCAAAGACAGTCCTGAGAGGAAAATATATAGTGATACAAGCCTTTCTCAAGAAATAAGAAAGTTTTCAAATACACAACCTAACCCTACACCGAAAGGAGCTAGAGAAAGAAAAACAACAACAAAGAAAGCCTAAACACAGCAGGAGAAGAGAAATCATAAAGATCAGAGCAGAAATCAATGAAATAGAAACAAAAACAAAACAAAACAAAACAAAAACAATAGAGCAAATCAACGAAACTAGAAGCTGGTTCTTTGAAAGAATTAATAAGATTGATAAACCCCTGGCCAGACTTATCAAAAAGAAAAGAGAAAGGACCCAAATTAATAAAATCTTGAATGAAAAAGGAGAGATCACAACTAACACCAAAAAAATACAAACAGCTCTAAGAACATATTATGAGACACTCTACACCAGCAAATTTGACAGTCTGTAAGAAATGGATGCATTCATTGAGACATATAAACTACCACAACTGAACCAAGAAGAAATAGAAAACCTGAACAGACCCATAACCAGTAAGGAGATTGAAACAGTTGTCAAAAATCTCCAAACAAACAAAAGCCCAGGGCCAGACAGCTTCCTAGGGGAATTCTACCAAACTTTTAAAGAATTAATTCCTATTGTCCTGAAACTGTTCCAAAAAATAGAAATGGAAAGAAAACTTCCAAACTCATTTTACGAGGCTAGCATTACCTTTATCCCAAACCAGACAAAGATCCTATCAAAAAAGAGAATTACAGACCAATATTCTTGATGAACACAGATGCAAAAATTCTCATCAAAATACTAGCCAATGGAATCCAACAGTACATTAAAAGGATTACTCACCATGGCCAAGTGGGATTTAGTCCAAGGCTACAAGGTTGGTTCAACATCTGCAAGTCAATCAATGTGATATAATACATTAATAAAAGAAAGAACAAGAACCATATGATACTCTCAATAGATGCTGAAAAAGCATTTGACAAAGTTCAGCATCCCTTCCTGTTCAAAACTCTTCAAAGTGGGGCACATACCTCAACATTATCAAAGCCATCTATTAAAAGCCCAGAAAAAATAACATTCTCAAGGGAGAAAAATTGAAAGATTTTCCACTAAGGTCAGGAACACGGCAGGGATGTCCGTTAACACCACTGCTATTCAACATAGTACTAGAAGTCCTAGCCTCACCATTGAGACAACAAAAAGAAATTAAAGGCATCCAAATCGGCAAAGAAGAATCCAAACTATCAGTCTCTGCATATGATATGGTACTATATGTGGAAAACCCAAAAGACTCCCTCCACTCCAAAACTGCTCAAACTTGTACAGGAATTCAGTTAAGTATCAGGATATAAAATCAATGCACAGAAATCAGTTGTGTTTCTTTACACCCACAACAAGACAGAAGAAAGAGAAATTAAGAAGTCAATCCCATTTACAATTGCACCCAAAACCGTAAGATATCAAGAATACACATAACCATGGATGCAAAGAATCTATACTCATAAAATTATAAAGTACTCATGAAAGAGATTGAGGAAGACACAAAGAAATGGAAAAATGTCCCATGCTCCTGGATTGGAAAAACAAATATTATGACAATGTCTATGCTACCTAAAGCAATCTACACACTTAATGCAATGCCTATCAAAATCCCATCCATTTTTTCAAAGAAATGGAACAAATAATCCTAAAATTTATATGGCACCAAAAAAGACCTCGAATAGACAAAAGAATATTGAAAAAGAACGTCACAGTTGTTGGCATCACAATTCCGGACTTCAAGCTCTATTACAAAGCTGTCATCATCAAGACAAAAATAGACACATAGATCCATGGAACAGAATAGAGAGCCCAGAAATAGACCCTCAACTCTGTGGTCAACTAATCTTTGACAAAGCAGGAAAGAATGTTCATTGGAAGAAAGACAGTCTCTTCAACAAATGGTGTTGGGAAAATTGGACAGCCACAGGCAGAAAAATGAAATTGGATCATTTCCTTATACCACACACGAAAATAGACTCAAAATGGATGAAGGACAATGTGAGAAAGGAATCCATCAAAATCCTTGAGGAGAACACAGGCAGCAACCTCTTCGACCTCAGCCGCAGCAACATCTTCCTAGGAATATCGCTTAAGGCAAGGGAAGCAGGGGCAACTATTGGGACTTCAAGATCAAAAGCTTTAGCACAGCAAAGGAAACAGTTAACAAAACCAAAAGACAGCTGACAAAATGGGAAAAGATATTTGTAAATGACATATCAGATAAAGGGCTAGTGTCCAAAATCTATAAAGAGCTTAGCAACTCAACACCCAAGGAACAAATAATCCAATCAAGAAATGGGCAGAGGACATGAACAGACATTTCTGCAAAGAAGACATCCAGATGGCCAACAGACATATGGAAAAGTGCTCCACATCACTCACCATCAGGGAAATACAAATCAAAACCACAATGAGATACCACCTCACACCAGTCAGAATGGCTAAAATGAACAAGTCAGGAACTGACATATGCTGGCGAGGATGAAGAGAAAGGGGAACCCTCCTACACTGTTGGTAGGAATGCAAGCTGTTGTAACCACTCTGGAAAACAGCATGAGGCTCCTCAAAAAGTTGACAATAGAGCTACCCCACAACCCATCAATTGCACTACTGGGTATTTACCCGAAAGTTACAAATGTAGAGATCCGACGGGGCACATGCACCCAAATGTTTATAGCAGCAATGTCCACAATAGCCAAACTCTGGAAAGAAACTAGATGTCCATCAACAGATGAATGAATAAAGAAGATGTGGATTATAGATACAGTAGAATACTATGCAGCTGCCAAAAGAAATGAAATCTAGCCATTTGTAATGATGTGGATGGAACTAGAGGGTATTATGCTTAGCGAAATAAGTCAATCGGAGAAAGACAACTATTGTAGATCTCCCTGACATAAGGAAGTGGAGATGCAATGTGGGGAGTTTCGGGGTAGGAAAAGAGTAATGAAACAAGATGGGATTGAGAGGGAGACAAACCATAAGAGGCTCTTAGTGTCACAAAACAAACTGAGGGTGGCTGGGGGGAGGGGGTAGGGAGCAGGTGGTGGGATTATGGACATTGCGGATGGTATGTGGTATGATGAGTGCTGTGAAGTGTGTAAATCTGGCAATTTATAGACCTGTACCCCTGGGGCTAGTAATACATTAAATGTTTATAAAATTAAAAATTAAAAAAAAAAGATTAAGTTTTGCTTGTTAAAAAAAAATCTTGATGGGATTTTATCAGATTAACTTTAACAGATACATAGTCTTGGGAGAATACATATTTTTCTAAAATTGAATTTCTTTTTTATAAACATAATATATCTCAATTTATTTGAATCTTTTAAAATATTTTAATTATTTTCTCCATAATTTATGTACGTTTTTGTTAAAGGTATCTGTTGCTATTTCATGTTATTATCACTAAGTATTTACAGCTGTTAAATAATAAGAAATTGAATTTTATATATATGTTACAATTAGCAATACTAAATTTTATTAATTTTTAAAAATTTTATTTGTGTTGTATATTTTTCAATGTAAACATTTAGACTTTGTTTACAAATGTAATTCTTTGTTTGAAAATGCCATTATCACCCTTCACAAAATTAACAATTATTATTTGGTATTATTGGGTTCCCAATTCATATGTAAAGTTTTTCAACTGTGTCAAAAATATATTTTTTAAGATGGTTTCTTACAATTAAAATCTAAACAAACTCCTCAAATCCCCTTTTTTTAAATATTATTGTTAATGTTGAAGAAAACAGGAATGCAGTTGTCCTGGATTCTAGATTTATTTACTTGTTCTTTCACTGTGTCATGTAACTTGTTCCTCTATAACCCATGTTTCCTATAAACTGGTAGTAAGTTCTTATATCTAGGTTCTACTTCTTTGGGCAAAATCATACACAAGTGGTGAAAAGTATTTCATATTATATCACATTAGGAGGCACACAATGCCTGAGTGTTCCAATCTTCCTTATATGAAGAATGGTCAGTGAGTTAAATAAAGATGGCACTAGGCATTGCAAAATGGTTGTTGTTTAATATGGTATATTTGGTTACTCTGAAATACAATTCCAATAGAAAAGACAATAAAAAAGCTTAATTATTTCTTCCATTGACAATTTTCAGAGTAAGACTTAGGTTTGTCAGTTAGCATCCAATTATGACCGCAAAAGATAAACTGTTTTTGGAGGAGCAATGATTTTTTTTTTAGTAAAATTAATCCTAAATGTATATGTTTTATATGCAGTGCTTCAAACTGATTTCTATTTATTTCGATATTATTCTTGCTCAACTTATTCCATTCTTGGTTAATGAGATCTCATTGATGCTGGCTTCTCATTTTTTTTAAATTGAGGTATGAACTCTACATACAAAGTATGCTTATTTTACAGTAAAACATTCAGATACTAAGCATTCTATTTAATCACTTTTGACAAATGTGTATACTCATAGTATATATGCATGTAACTCATAGTCCTATCAAGACACTGAAAAATTCTGTCACGTAGTAGTATCTGTTCTAATTTCTAGCCAATATCCTACCAGAAGAAAAAGTGGATCTGATTCCTAATTAAGTTAGTTTGGCTATTCTAAAATATCACTCACTCAAGTGGAATCATACAAGAGGTACTATTTGTTTGTTTGACTACTTTCATTCCACATAAATTTTGAGATTTTGAATGAGGTCAGAGGTAAGTTTTTCTTTATCTGCAATACATGTATTTAGTTGTTCTTCTTATGGTTTTCTGGAAGAATAAGAATTACTGTATATATGTGGCATATTTCTGTACTTCTGATATTGTTATATTGATAAATCTATCCTTTTGACAATATAATGCTATCTTGATATTTTTATCCTTATAGTGAATCTTAAAATCAAGGTAAATTTCCTTTTTTTTTTTTTTTTTTCTTTTCAGGATTGTTTTGACTACTCTTGGTCTTTTGCCTACCCAGATTATTTTAAAATCAACTTACCCATTTCTCGGGGAAAAAAAGAACAACAATCGGAATTTTTAGTACTCTTTTTTTAAATCTACAGAACTGTGGAGGAAGTGGGCATATTAATTATATTGGGTCTTTTGAACCATAAACATAGTATATTTCTTCATGTAGATCTTCTGTGATTTTACTCAGCAATATTTGCAAGTTTTTATAAATTGAATTTATCTAACAAAAAAATCCCATTTATTTCTAGTTTTATAAGATATTTCTTTTGTATTTTAATAGTTGGAGACTCCAAATAGGAGTATGTGTGCTGGGCATGCATTTAGTTTGTGAATATTCTGTTTAGAATTATATGTGTACATTTACAAGCGAGATTAGCTGGTATATGTATCTTGTCATTTATCAAATACTGACATACTGATATAGTAAAATTAGATGTCAGGAATGGCTGTTTTTTTAATCAGTAATTTCATTTTTTTTCATTTTATATTCTTTAATTTTTATATAAGACAGGTATTTCTGAAATGTTTAGATTTTACAAGAACATCATAAGGTCTCAGGGTCTCTTTTCTTTTTTTTATTTTTTTCCCCAGCAAATATATAATTTTTTATTTTTTTATAAACATATATTTTTATCCCCAGGGGTACAGGTCTGTGAATCACCAGGTTTACACACTTCACAGCACTCACCAAAGCACATACCCTCCCCAATGTCCATAATACCACCCCCTTCTCCCAAACCCCCTCCCCCCAGCAACCCTCAGTTTGTTTTGTGAGATTAAGAGTCACTTATGGTTTGTCTCCCTCCCAATCCCATCTTGTTTCATTGATTCTTCTCCTACCCACTTAAGCCCCCATGTTGCATCACCACTTCCTCATATCAGGGAGATCATATGATAGTTGTCTTTCTCTGCTTGACTTATTTCGCTAAGCATGATACGCTCTAGTTCCATCCATGTTGTCGCAAATGGCAAGATTTCATTTCTTTTGATGGCTGCATAGTATTCCATTGTGTATATATACCACTTCTTCTTGATCCATTCATCTGTTGATGGACATCTAGGTTCTTTCCATAGTTTGGCTATTGTGGACATTGCTGCTATAAACATTCGGGTACACATGCCCCTTTGGATCACTACGTTTGTATCTTTAGGGTAAATACCCAATAGTGCAATTGCTGGGTCATAGGGCAGTTCTATTTTCAACATTTTGAGGAACCTCCATGCTGTTTTCCAGAGTGGCTGCACCAGCCTGCATTTCCACCAACAGTGTAGGAGGGTACCCCTTTCTGTGCATCCTCACCAGCATCTGTCATTTCCTGACATGTTGATTTTAGCCATTCTGACTGGTGTGAGGTGATATCTCATTGTAGTTTTGATTTGTATTTCCCTGATGCCGAGTGATATGGAGCACTTTTTCATGTGTCTGTTGGCCATCTGGATGTCTTCTTTGCAGAAATGTCTGTTCATGTCCTCTGCCCATTTCTTGATTGGATTATTTGTTCTTTGGGTGTTGAGTTTGCTAAGTTCTTTATAGATTCTGGACACTAGTCCTTTATCTGATATGTCATTTGCAAATATCTTCTCCCATTCTGTCAGTTGTCTTTTGGTTTTGTTAACTGTTTCCTTTGCTGTGCAAAAGCTTTTGATCTTGATGAAATCCCAATAGTTCATTTTTGCCCTTGCTTCCCTTGCCTTTGGCGTTGTTCCTAGGAAGATGTTGCTGCGGCTGAGGTCGAAGAGGTTGCTGCCTGTGTTCTCCTCAAGGATTTGGATGGATTCCTTTCTCACATTGAGGTCCTTCATCCATTTTGAGTCTATTTTTGTGTGTGGTGTAAGGAAATAGTCCAATTTCATTATTCTGGATGTGGCTGTCCAATTTTCCCAACACCATTTATTGAAGAAGCTGTCTCTTGTCCTCTTCTTCCTTGCCTTGTCAAAGATTAGTTGACCATACAGTTGAAGGTATTTTTCTGGGATCTCTATTCTGTTCCATTGATCTATGTGTCTGTTTTTGTGCCAGTACCATGCTGTCTTGATGATGACAGCTTTGTAATAGAGCTTGAAGTCCGGAATTGTGATGCCACCAACGTTGGCTTTCTTTTTCAATATCCCTTTGGCTATTCGAGGTCTTTTCTGGTTCCATTTAAATTTTAGAATTATTTGTTCCATTTCTTTGAAAAAGATGGATGGTACTTTGATAGGAATTGCATTAAATGTGTAGATTGCTTTAGGTAGCATAGACATTTTCACAATATTTATTCTTCCAATCCAGGAGCATGGAACATTTTTCCATTTCTTTGTGTATTCCTCAATTTCTTTCATGAGTACTTTATAGTTTTCTGAGTATAGATTCTGTGTCTCTTTGGTTAGGTTTATTCCTAGGTATCTTATGGTTTTGGGTGCAATTGTAAAGGGGATTGACTCCTTAATTTCCCTTTCTTCTGTCTTGCTGTTGGTGTAGAGAAATGCAACTGATTTCTGTGCATTGATTATATCCTGACACTACTGAATTCCTGTATAAGTTCTAGCAGTTTTGGAGTGGAGTCTTTTGGGTTTTCCACATATAGTATCATATCATCTGCGAAGAGTGATAATTTGACTTCTTCTTTGCCTATTTGGATGCCTTTAATTTCCTTTTGTTGTCTGATTGCTGAGGCTAGGACCTCTAGTACGATGTTGAATAGCAGTGGTGATAATGGACATCCCTGCCGTGTTCCTGACCTTAGCGGAAAAGCTTTCAGTTTTTCTCCATTGAGAATGATATTTGCAGTGGGTTTTTCATAGATGGCTGTGATGATATTGAGGTATGTGCCCTCTATCCCTACACTTTGAAGAGTTTTTATCAGGAAGGGATGCTGTACTTTGTCAAATGCTTTTTCAGCATCTATTGAATAAATCAGTAATTTCATTTTTACCTAAATGGGCACTCCAGTGTTTCTTAGAACTTGTTCACATTTGTACCTGTAGCTATGTTTGTTTGTTTGTTTGTTTGAAGAGTTCCAAAAGTGGCTTTAATGACTTAAATGGTTATAATCTAGTCAGGATTTCTACTCTGTAGCTTATGGCAAGTTATATTTTAATAAATAATTTCACATGTTGCATAAGATTTTAAATTTAATGATGGAATGAACTAAGCACTCACACATTATTTTTCACTTTGAATATTTCTGTAATTATTACCACATTCGATTAATTTCTTACCTCTGATCTTTTTATTAACATATAATGAATTATTTGTTTCAGGGGTACAGGTCTGTGATTCATCAGTCTTACATAATACACAGCACTCACCACAGCACATACCCTCCCCAAAGTCCATCACCCAGTCACCTCATCCCTTCCACCTCTTTCTCCTCCAGCAACCCTCAGTTTTGTTTCCTGAGATTAAGAGTCTCTTATGGCTTGTCTCCCTCTTTGTTTTCATCTTGTTTCATTTTTTCCCCTCTCTTCCCCTTTGATCCTCTGCCTTGTTTTTTAAATTTCACATTATCAGTAAGGATCTTTTTAAAGGTAATCTTATCAGATTTTACTATTTCATTAGACTTTTCAAAATGACAGTTGGTTTTGCAACTCTTTCCTATTTTTCTTTTGGAATGTCTTTTCTCATCTGTGTTGTTACTTTCATTTTGCCTACTCATACTCTGCAATTTTTTTTTTACTTTTATTTATTTATTTATTTTTTAATTTTTTATTTTTTATAAACATATATTTTTATCCCCAGGGGTACAGGTCTGTGAATCACCAGGTTTACACACTTCACAGCACTCACCAAAGCACATACCCTCCCCAATGTCCATAATCCCACCCACTTCTCCCAAACCCCCTCCCCCCAGCAACCCTCAGTTTGTTTTGTGAGATTAAGAGTCACTTATGATGCAACATGGGGGCTTAAGTGGGTAGGAGAAGAATAAATGAAATAGATGGGATTGGAGGGAGACAAACCATACTCTGCAATTTTTAGTTCATTAATGTTCAACCTTTCTTGTTGCCAAACATAGACATTTAAGGCTACAAATTCCAACCAATACACTGTTTCAGGTGCATTTTATAAATGTGACAAATTGCTTCATCATTATTTCTTACTCTGCCATACTGCAGATCTTAGTTATGATTCTTTTTCACCTTTGTGTTGTTTAGAATTGTGTTTTTAATTTGAAAACATTAATTATTGTATATTTGTGGTATTTGATTTTAATATAATTAAACTGTGGTTAGATAAATTAAACTGATACTGATGTACTGAAATTTGTGAACATAATAATTGCCTACTACATAATTTCTTTCAAATTAATTCTAAAGCCTTGAGATGAACAGGTGATATCCATATTTTTAGTGCAGTGCTCTATTTTTATCAATGAAAGGATAGGTGATTTTATACCTGTGACTATTATTATGAACTTGTCAATTTTTCTCATAATTCTATAAAAATTTTCTTCATAGATATAAGGCTATACATACTTAGAATTACTGTCTTTCTAGTTAATTGTAAATTTATTATTATAACATGATATGACACTTTATATCAATAATGCTATTTTTGCACACATTCTTTCATAATATAATATATACAAATTACTTTCTTTTTGTTTCATTTTCTCAGTTTACCTTTGTTCTTCATCTCCAATCTTTAGGAATCTTTATGTTGTATTTCTTTTTGAAACATCAGATAGTTCACTTCTTTTGATTTGTATTTTTTAAATGTTTTTTATACTTAGGAATTTAATATTTATTTGGGTAACTCACATGCCTATGAAGAAAGCTAAGATTCAATTAAAAGAACTATACATATGTAGAAATTAGTTTCTTCCTATCTAGTGAAGAAGAAATATATAATCTAAGATTTATATACTACTTATGAGCTTCACTTTTTTTTACTGTATTTTTAAATTGAACTTGACAATGCTTTCTTTTTACTGGAAAAATTAATGTATTTATTATTATTACTTAAGTATTTAGATTTATCTACACCAGCTTGCTTTGCTATTTTAATATTGACTTGCTTCTGTAAGTTGTTTCTTTCATATTTTGTAAAATTAAGGCTCATTTTAATTACGTAATTCTTAAAATAGACTCAGTTATATACCCACTTTAAGTTTTCAACTGACTTACTAAAAAATTGTCTTAACATCTTTTTTAACATTAAAATTTATCAGTATGACTATTATCTTGCACACAACATAAAAATATGTTATTATTAACTCTGATCAGTCCCATTTTATATATATTTTTGTCCAGTATTTCATTGTCACTTAACATTTTTATTGCATAATTAGTAATGTTAATTATTATACTTACTCATTAAATGTTGTTTAGCTTTACCCACAGGCTTATCAGTGTTTTTGTTTGTTTGTTGTTTCTTTTGTTTTATTTTTGCCACTGTATTTTTTTCCATCTGGGTTCAATTTCTGTCTTAAATTACATCTTTTGGGGAGTTTTTTTAGCTGGGAACTGATACCTAAATCTCAGTACATCTCTCTCTCTTTTTCTCATTTGGAAATTTTCTTAATAGTGTTTTAAGAGGGGCACCTGGGTGGCTCAGTGGGTTAAAGACTCTGCCTTCGGCTTGGGTCATGATCCCAGGGTTCTGGGATTGAGCCCCTCATCGGGTTGTCTGTTCGGCAGGGAGCCTGCTTTTTCCTCTCTCTCTCTGCCTGCCTCTCTGTCTACTTGTGATCTCTATCTGTCAAATAGATAAATAAAATACTTAAAAAAAATAGTGTTTTAAGAATCCTTATCTTGGCACACAATTCCAAACTGACAAGAAATACATTTTATCATTTGGAAAGCTATTCTACAATTTATTTATTTTATTATTGCTGTTGACAAATCTGTTATTTTTATTGTTGCTCTTGTCTACTTATTTACCTGTCTTGCTTTTCCAGTTGTTTTTAGGTGAGATCTGTTTAGAACTTGTGCTCAATTTTTAATTGGTTTGTTTTCCAAATATTGAGTTTTAACAGTCCTTTGTACATTTTAGTGGACAGTCTTATATGAAATGAATCTTTTACTAACATTTTCTCCAAGGCTGTGGCTTGTCCTTTTGTTCTCTCAGCAGTGCTTTTCACAGAGCAGTCGTTTCAACGTACTAACTTTTCTTTCAAAGATTATTCTTCTGGTGGTGTTTCTAAAGCATCATTGCTAAATCCAAGGTCACCTAGATTCTCCTATGTTATCCTCTAGGAGTTGTTTAGTTTTGCATTTTACCTTCAGGTGTATGATTTACTTTGAATTGTTCTGTATGTGTGACAGATGTAAAATCCATATTTAAATTTCTCTGGTAGACATTTTTTTTAAAAATAGTAAAATATCATCATTATCATTTGTTACTTCTTTATCTCTCTCAGAAACACACACACACACACACACACACACACACACATATCTCATTGTTGGATTACATAATATCTCATTATACGTGCCTCAAGCCGACCTCTATCTTTACGTGCTAACCACATTGATCTTTGTTTAGTTCTTATAAACATACATATTTTTGCCCACTCTATGTGTTCTCCCCATACTTAAATATTTTCCCTGTGTACTCCCTTGGCTATTTAAATCCTCTTCCTTCAAGTAGCAGAAAATTATTTCTTTCGGAAACTTTTCATAGTTATTTTTGTTTGTGTCTTCCTAACTCATGCATCTGCACACTCAAATACCCAAGTACTTCTCACAGTTAGAATATAGAGAATGTCACATGTATTCATGCAATATGTTAATTATTTTCTTTCCCTTCCATTAAAAGATACTTGAGTATAGAAATCTTGTTTTTTAGTATTTTGAGGGCTTTGTCATTGAATCTTAGGCACTACTACAGTATATGACATATGCTATTTTCTTAAAAAATTTTGGTTTTATAAAAAATTATTAATTGGGTAGGCCCTTTGGCTTTATCTTGCAGTTAGGGTAGATGTCTTTCAATCATGGAGATACTCTGTGATCCTTCAAACTGGATGTAATTTCTCGTGTATTCTCTTTAAAAACCATTGGCTTCCTTCCAGATATATACCATATTAGGAAGCACACACACACACACACACACACACACACACTTGTTTGTGTTATTTGTTAAAGTCTTTATGTCTCTCTAAGCTCCTTCATGGAATTTAATAATCTAACTTCCATTAGAGTAGGGGCTAGATAAAGATTTGCAGTTTTCCAAAATAACCTAGTTGCCCAACACAGTGCCTATTGCATGAGGGTAAGTAAACAAATATCAATGTTAGGTGGAAATATGGAGGAAAATAGAAAAGAATGAAGGAAGAAAGAAGGATCAGGGAATGATCAGAAATTTGCAGTAAATCATCCAAAACAAATTTAATTTTCTTTTTAAGAAATACTAGCTATACATTCTTAAGCAATTCCCTTGATGTCTTTGATCTTGTCTTAAAAATACTTACTAGAGATTAAGTTACTACTTAATACCACATATTAGGTGTCCAATTCTTTCTATCTTATTTTACTCGCAATACTTCCTTCTGGACTCCATACATACCCACACTTTTATTTTGATCTACAACTCTTTTCTTCCCTTCTACAGGAAGACGATTCCCAGAAATTTATCCTGCTATTGATTTACATTTTGGGGAGGTATAGAAAGAGTTTTATTTTATACTTTTATTTTTATACTTTATTATTATGTTCAATTAGCATAAGGAATAGCATGTTGATTTATATTTTGAACTAGTTACAACACCATAATGAGTATTAACTCTTTTGTTTAGCATATTGTCAGGTCATTAGTAGATACATGATATAACAGAATGGGATATTAATATAGTTCAGTTTTTGTCGAGAGCAGGAAGGGAGAAAGAAAGAAAAAAAAAGAGCCTTGGGAAAGAAGTATCCTCCAAGGAAGAACTGTCCTAGAAAGGTGTTTCATGTTGGTACTATAGACTGACGAGATAAAATAATAAATGCACAGAAATTATTAAAAATAAGAAGTGTGAAATGTGAGGATTATTTCACCATATTTACTAGGAGTTCTCAATCAAATCCTACTTTAAGCTACTTTCATTGTGTTCTCTTGTTTCTGAATTTATGTCTAATCTTACCTTTAATTCTGGTACATTTTTGTTTCCTGAACATCCTCCCATCCATCTCTCTCTTGGTGTGTTATCTCTCTCTCAACTCTCACTCCCTATCTCACACACGCACACACACACACACACACCTCTCCCTGGACCATTTTGACTTTGATCATACATATTACCCTAACACTAAGTAAATTTCGTTATCAAATGAATGCATCTAATCTGTTACATGTGTAGGAATTATTATTTGTTTCTCTCTTCGTTCTTCTTTGGTAGTGAAGCCCATGATAAACCATTATAACAATTTAGTGGTTGTGTGTCTATCAGTCTCTACTACCAGATCTAATCTCCTGAACACAATAGACTATGGTGCTTTCCTTACTACACCATTCTCGATAACATACATATTACACATAGAAAATGTTTTAAAACTTGAGATATAATTAAGTGGAGTCATATTTTAATTTGTTTTGATAAATGTTTCACTTAGTTTCTGTAAAAATGTTTACTTCCTAATATTTGAGGTTTTTTGAATTTACAGAAAAATTGAAAGATGACATAACCTAGGTTCAAGAAAAATTAAGATTTTACAGCTCTATTAGGTTTTGATTCATAGAAAGATACACAAGATTTTGCTGAAGGACTATTGGACTCTCTGGAACAAACACAGAGCTCTTGCTATCAGTACCAGATTAGATTCCAACTGAACTAGCTAACAACTTCTAGACTTGTAAATGCTAAACTTGTTGGCTTGTCTGTGGAATTATGACTAATATTTAGCAAGACCTTTAGATTCACTTAAAACTATTTTGCCAAGAAATGCATACCTGAAAGCTCTACTTTATACAAAAATATCCATTTTCCAACAGCATGAATACATTTTAGGTAAACCCAATTAAGAAAGGTTAAAGACTGTAGCTTAGAGATTTAAGAAAGGGTTAAGGTTCCCATAATGAATCAGTAAGTATAAAGGATTGACAAGAACCAGAACAAACAGGCACTGAGTTAAAATAAGAGGAAGTCTCAGACAGAGACTATCTTAAAACTGAGTTCCACTGGTGAGTTGTAGTGAAGCTATTAAGTGAAGCTATTAATTTCAATCAGCATGGACCTTTTTCTGAGCTGCTACATACAAACCACTTTTCATCTACAAATAATCTCATCTTTTTGATTTTTCAAATAAGTGAAAATTCACTATCCCCCAAAATACTGTTTTATTATATGACTATCTTCTGTTCCATGATTGTGTGCATGTCCAGAATACTGGCATACATTCCAGTATATATGCTTTACTTTAATAGAAATATTAGGTATGTGTAAATCAGAGGTAGAGGGGATATAGTATATTAAGTTATATTAGAAATATGGGTCATCATCTCTCACAACAAGATGACATATTCAACTACTAAGCTCTGTGTGACAAGGAACATTACAACTAAGGATTACTTTGGCTCTTATGGAAAGAAAGTGTTTTGTAAGTTAGAGATGATGAATAGATGATCCCTGTAGTTGAGGAAAAAAAGAAAAAAAAAGCCACCATCACAATAAACAAGATAATGAGAAAATATTGAATCATCTTAATTTTTATTTGAATTATTTTGGTTACTATGACACCACATTATAAGTAAATAAGTCAGGGCTTGGTCACTTTAGAAGAACAAAGTTGTAAAGTGAGAAAGTTATCACCTATTGTAAACACCTGCCTAAAATAATTCAGTGGTTGCAAATGAATTTGCTTCAAGAAGACTTACTTTTTATTTTTTTTAATTGTGGTTGCACATTGTTCAATATATTTAAACACAGCTTTGAAAGTATTTTATTAATATGCAAAAATACTTAATGACTTTTTCCCCATCTAGTGATAAAAATGTTCAGTTGGAAGGTCAGAACACTTCAAAATCCTTCTAGGTTATTCATTCAAATATATTTTATACTCAAAATATGCAGATGTTGACACATACACAGTAGAGTTATACTCAACTAATGAATCATTGAACATTATATCAAAAACTAATGATTGTACTATGCCTTGGCTAACTGAATTTAAAACAACAAAAAAAGAAGAAGTAGATGTTTCTACAGCACAGGTATCCGATGTTTCTAACAAGACATTTGTAGTCTCTTAGCAATTACTTTAAGAGTTGTGCAGGTGCCATACTCCTCAAACTGCAGCTCAAGTTTCAGATAATATAAAAGAACACAGCTAAAAGATGTTCTAAAATGCATGCAAAAAGAGAAGGGAAAAAAACTTTTCTCCATTTTAAAACATAAGATTTCCTTTCAAAGGTTTATGTCACTTTTTAAGGTGAAAAAAAAAAAAAAAACAAACAAAAAACAAAATTGTGTTGCAGCATTTCCAATCACAATGAGGCAATCAAAAATGAGTCAAATGATAGGGAAATGCAATGTCCTTGCAAAGTCTTGCACTTGTACCTTAAAAGAATAAATAGTGTAAGATTTCTAAGAGTAAATAGCAATAATTAAGAGACCAGAGGTATATTAAGCACAATGAATTCCAAGACACTAATTTCTATCTCAACTTTGGAAGAAACTTGAATTTATGATTAAATCTAAACTTTAAGAGTTTAAGTTTTATTTATTCTGTCAAAATATGTTTTATTTAATTTGAAGTACTACTAGGAAACTCCATAAAGTTTCCTTTAGAGTGTTAAATAACTACCACAAAAATCACTTCTTTGGTAGGCAAATATAAACATTTAAGGAAAAGGAAAGGTATTAAGTGCTTTCCAAGACACCTAGTGAGAGGATACAGAGTGAAAAAAATAAACAAACAAACAAAAAAAAAAACAGCAGTAGGGCACAGATTGCATAGAGTTCTGTATGTTATATGCAAAAAATGAATCATGGATCACTACATCACAAACTAATGACGTACTGCAGGGTGACTAACATAACATAATAAAAAAAATTTTAAAAATAAAAAAATATCAGCTGAGTCATTTTCAGAATTCAAGTCTATAGAAAACAGTGGGAGAACTACAGGTGAATTCACTAAAGGGACCGAGTTATGATGTAAAATGTTGGAGAGGGATGCCAAGTGATCTGGGCTAGTATAGAACAATGCTAGTATTGAATTTCTTACTGTCCATTGCAGCTCAAGTTTCAACTAGGATTGAATAGAAGTTGTTAGATCAGCTTGTACATTGGGTTTTTATTTAGAGCCTTACATGGAACAACTCCCACATTTTTTCCTGAGTCATAATGTATAATTTCAAACAGAGATCATAGTGTACACCCTGCAAGGAATCAACTTAAAGTTCTAGCTCTGAAATACAACTGAAAAGAGACAGTTTAACCAATTAGGGCCTTAAAATTTTTTCTTGCCTTTATATTTATCCTAAATTTATAAAAATACAATTGAGGTAAAATGAAAATAAAATAATAACTAATACTGTAACTGTATGATCATTATATACCATTACCAGGCTAAATATCTACATGCATTATTTAATTTAATACTCAAACATGTCTCTGTGTTGTGTTGTACTTTGAGGTTTCATCACAAGTTTTCATATGAGGAATCTGTGACTTAGAAAATTGAGTAAATTACCTGACGTCCGTAAGATTTGAACCTAAATGGTTTGATCCATATCTCTTTATTAATTTATTACAGGGCAGATACTGTTGATATAAAAACTACAAGGAGTACAGACATGTTTACTAGAGGATCTTCCATCTTCAAATTCTGTTTTTCAGAAATGATTGAAATGAATAATTTATTTCAACACTCCAGTAATTTAATATACCCATCTACCGACCGGAAATTGACATCCTATTTTGCATGTCAATATATCAAAATTTTCTATTCTAATCTATCATATTACCATTTTTGTAGAATGTAAGTTTTGAGAATTAAAGAAAAACTTAGTATTTTGAAATATGAAGTTCCAAAGATATTTACTAAAATACATTTAGTTTTCAATATCTGTTTTATTCTGTTTACTTTCTATTTCCTCTGCTCTAAATTTTAAATTTATGGTTACAGTTATTTATAGTGATTATATATAATTACTAGTCACTAATAATCAATAATCAATAATCAATAATGTGCCTGTTTAGTTTAGTTTTGTCATCTGGTAATTATTTTTTTTTAAATCTCCCCTTTCCTCAGAGACCAAACTCTTGTGTAATTGAAAATGACTTTTTTCTACCTATATTTGTATATATAGATAAAAATTCATAAAAACTCAACTCAAACTTTTTCCTTCCCCATTCAATTCTGTATTTAATCTACTAAGTCTTCTGGAAATAAGTATTAGTATGGAAAAGGCTAAGTTCAGAATGACATTATAACTGGCAGGTGCCTTGCATTTCTTGTCTGGATACTTCTTAGTCAAGTTTGTTTAGTAGGTCTTTTAAGATATATCTCAGCATAAGTCCCTCTTTATGATTTTTTCCTGGTGTGTAATATACCTACTCAGAAGTTATTAATTTGATAACTTTATTCAATGTCTTTTGATTGTTTTTTCTATTTATTTTCTATTTTAGGATATTATGTTTGTTGAATTTCTTTGGCCATCTCTATGCTGCCTCAGGAGATGTAGTTAGCAAACGGCTTAAGAAGGTGTATTCTGATGAAAGCCTGATTAGGTTTCAGCCGCAACTCCATAATTTAGTTGCTGTATGAGCACAGAATAATTTAATCCCTCTGAGCCTCAATTAATCTACTGAGTTTATCCACTGTAATGTGGAAATAATAATATAACTTTCATCAGAAGATTTTTGTGATGATTAAGTTAATATATGTAAGGTACTTATAACTGAGCCAAAAAAATGCAGGTTTTAGCTATTATTATCTCTCCTCTCTACTTTGTCATTTATTTTCTCTGTGCTGACTTTTATTCTCTTCTCTTTCTTTCTTTACCGTATTTATTTCTCCAAATATCTTAACACCAGTCATTGATTTTAGTAGTCAGTAGTCTAATTCCAATACTTTTAAATTTATGTAATGAATTTATTTTTATTTGTTGATAACTGCCAGGGAAATGTGCATTTTTTCTATCTTCTTACAACTTTTTAACTTCTTACTGCTTCTTCTAAGTTATTTGTAAAAACTGTTCTTTTTTCACTAATTTATTTTAGATTGTTAAAAAATGCTTGACTAAAATATTCATATGTCTGGAGACTGAAATTCATAAATCATCTATAATTTTATTTTTAGCTTTTTTAAGACGTACTCTATTTGAGAAAGAGAGAGAGAGAGAGCTCATTGTCGGGGAGGGACAGAGAAAGAGGGGAAGAGGGTCTGAAGCAGACTAAATGCTGAGGTGGAACCTGATGCAGGACTTGATCTCATGACCCTGAGATCACTACCTGAGCAGAAACCAAGAGTCAGAGGCTTAATCAACTGAGCCACCTAGATGCTCCACAAATCATCTATAATTTTAAATGATTCTCTCTTTTAATGCTATTTTAATGTGTATGAGTGTCTATTCAAAGCTACCAACTTATTCAGATTTGACTTAGGGCGTTTCAATTTGTTTTCTTGTGTTAATTGTATTTGTTTGTACGTTTGTCCAGTAATTGACTAGAAATGAACGTAGGTCACTAATCCATTACCTGAAGGTAGAAAAGTGAGCACCCAGTATTGTAACTCTTCTGATTCAGATTTGCTCTCCTGTTGAAAGCAAACAGACAACCAGGACAAAATTTGGTGATGCTCATTTTTATACCTCTCCACTCACAGGGTTTTTGTTTTTTTGTTTTGTTTTGTTTTGTTTGTTTGTTTTGTAATTAGAAAATTTTAAAATCAAGTTCAGGTGACCCTGGGTGCCACCTTCAAATAAAAGCATCTTTCATCTTCTGTATTCTCCTTAATGCCTCATTACCAGCAAAGCTTTCTTTCAGGACTCTTAGGTCTTAGTATGAAGTGTCCTTGGGGCATGTCCTCAATATAATTCTGTGGTGAGATACAAGGACACTACAGGGGAAAAACAAAACAAAACAAAAAGCAAAACCCCGAAGTCACAACCCCACAAACTTTAGTCATACTATTTTTAAAATAATTCTCTTGAATTACTGTTTAAAAAATTAAAGAGGTCTCTTAAGTTACTATTGTAAAAAATAAGACTTCACTCAAGAGAATGTCTCCATTCAGTAAATACAGATGAAATGTTTTTCCTTGTTGCAGCATTTTGATCATTTTCAAAGATTTCAAGAGTAGGAGTTGAGTAAGCATGCCTTGAATATATCATGTTTTATTGGAAGTTGCTTAAGACATTTTATTGTCTTTTAAAATAAAAATGTCAGAAAGCAACATTTTCAAATATATAAAGAATATGGGTAATAAAAACTTTGACTGCTCTTTTGGATGTTGTACCATAATGATCTGTTACTTTTTTAGGTGGAAATAAATGATTGATTCCAGAACTACATCGTTGTCTTGAATTAAGATGTTAATCTACAAGTATTTACATAATAATTAGATTGGAGCTTATTCTATGATGAATCAGAGTGAATAAACCTGTATTACTATATAATATTGTGTGTGTGTGTGTGTGTGTGTGTGTGTGTGTGGCAATATACTTGTTTCCCTGACCTTGGAGCAAGACATATGAAAAGTTTATTGGTCTTAGCATAATGGTCTTGAGTATATATTAGTTTGATAATAATTTTATTATCCAGAATTTTTCAGAGAAATAGAACCTATAGGATGCATATTATATGTGTGTATAGAATGGAAAGAAAGAAAGAAGGAAGGAAGGAAGGAACGAACGAAGGAATGAAGGAAGGAAGGAAGGAAAGGAGGGATTATTATTATAAGGAATTGGCTCATGATTCTGGTGCGTGGCAAATCCAAAACCTACAGGATAGATACTCAGGAAGGCCGATATTGTAGTTTTAGTCCAAAGGTCAGCAGTTTGAAGACCCAGGCCAGCCAGTGCTCCAGTTTGAATCTGAAGAGCATCTGTTGTAGTACCAGGGATAATCAATACTGCATGTGAAGTCCAAAGGCTATGTGCTAGAGAAATTCTTTCTTGCTTGGAGAAGGCCAGTCTTTTTGTTCTATTCAGAGACTCAGTTAATTGGATGGGCCCTGGTTACAGTATGGAGGGCAATCTGTTTTACTTAAATCTATCAATTTAAATGTTAATCTCATCTAAAATTACTCTCACAGAAACACCCAAAATTATGTTTGACCAAATATCTGGGCACCCCATGGCCCAGCCAAACAGACACATAAAATTAACCACCACAACTATCTCAGAGATGGAAATGAACTGTCTGTTGAAAAGAATCCTAATAATCAGTATTTACTAGTTGTGCTCAATCATAAATCAATAAGAGAACATAAGAAATAATAAAATTTCTTTCTTTCAGAAACATTGTGTTTAAAAAAATAAAAACTTAAATGGGTGAGTAGAGAAAGTCTATATATAAAGTCTATGTATAGATATCAGCCCCATTACAAATGATCCTATTAAAAATTGCCAATTTACACATAAATATCTCCAAAGAGACATCCCTTTAAAAAATTAAACAACTGCATTTATTGTTCAAGATCAATGTCTTCTTTATTAAATTCACTGTTTGACTTATTCACAGACCTGTACCCCTGGGGATAAAAATATATGTTTATAAAAAATAAAAAATTAATAAAAAAAAGAAAAAGAAAATAAAAAAAATTCACTGTTTGAACTTATTATTTTCCAATTTTAAAAAATGTTTAAAAAATAAAATTATTTCTTAAAATCCTGAAGGAAGTTTTTCCTTTATCTTAGAAAATGCCAGCTGCTGCGGTGTCTGGGTGGCTCAGTTGGTCAAGAATTTGACAATTTTTTAGCTCAGGTCATGTCCTTAGGGTTATGAGATCGATCCCTGTATGGGATCCGTGCTCAGCAGGAAGTTAGCTTGAGATTCTGTCTCTCCTCTCCCTCTGCCCCTACCTCCACTAGTGCATGCTTTCTCTTTCTTTCTCTCTCAAATAAATAAATAAATAAATAAAAAGAAAGAAAGAAAGAGAGGAAGGAAGGAAGGAGGGAAGGAAGGAAGGGAGAAAGAGAGAAAGGAAGAAAGAAAGAAAATCTCAGCCACTAACTTTTGGACAATCTATTCAATTTACAAATGAACTAGTTTCTAAATATTGTTTTTAACATCATGAGATTCTGGTAAGAACAGAGAAAAATATTAATACACCATGACTATCATTTCTTTTTACCATATTAATGGCTGATTAATATATAATTGATTGTATAAATTGAGTCTATGTCAAATTGGCACCTAAGCCACCTGAAAAAGTAACAATCTATTTCTAGGCTTTGGCAACAGAATTATTTGGAGAAGGCCACCCAAAATATCTTTCATTTAGCTCTTCTGAGTTTTATCATTATTATTATTATTGTTGTTGTAGTTGTTGTTTCATTGGGATTTAGAGAATGAGAAGCTAATAAAATACTGTGTTACTTGTCAACTTTTATATACTGCTTACTAAGTGCTGAACACTTGTCTCAGTATTCTTCCTATGAAGCATGTTTTTCTTAGTACTTTTTATATAACACTTTTAATCCTCACAGTAAATCACATTTATATTCACATGTCCACTTTAAAGACTAAATAAATGAGTCACAGAAAGTGAAATCCTTCCCCAAGTTCACTGTAATAATGAATCTGTTTCTTAATCACTTTACTACTTCTTCATTAAAACATAGCCATGCAGCATTATTGCTCATGATTGATAGTAAATATTAGTTTGTTTAGTAGGCAGTAGATAAAAAGATGCAAAAATAAAGATGTCTATATGTCAAAAAAGATAAATGTTTATGCAAATATAGCAGGTAAACATAAAATAGTACCCCAAAGATAAACTATGTCATATCCACTATGAGACTGGTAAATTTTTAAAGTATAATAACATCGAGTGATAGCAAGGATGCGATAAAATCCCAACATTTACACACCTATTAGCAAGGATTTAAAATACTGCAAATCAATAAAAAACAATTTGAACTGTCTAATTAGATATGCATATAACTTCTGTGCATCCTTTTGACATCTGACTCAGGTCATGCTTTAAGGCCTAAAGAAACTCTCGCATTTGCTGGAATTTCAATTTTCTCCATCAAATTTCCAATGTAATACATTTCAGGGGGAACAGTTTTTGTCTTTTGGGAAGCTGCCAGATATAGTCCTTTATAAAGTGGTAATTTCTGGAAGACAGGTCATGGTTTGCCTCCCTAGCAGGTAGAGAAAACTGCTAGCAGCTTTGTTATTTCCTGATGTTATGTTTGGACATTTGAGTTACTCAGTGGCAGAAAAGTTTCTGGACCCTTGTAACAGGAGATTTTCTCTAACTCTAGCAAATTCTACTTAACACTGAAAAAAATGCTGGCTTTCTAAACTGCTCACGTTCTTTTTCAAAATGTCTTCCTTTAACTTTACATGAGACAGCCTGTGAAGCACATTAAAAAAAAAAAAAAAAAAAATGCTTGTCAGAGAATACCTGATAATTCCAAGCGATTTGATCATTAATGAAACCACTTTATAGAATACTTAAAAAGTAACTTTCATATGGGAAATTACAAGCATTTTCCGGTAACCCCACAAATGTTTATGGTATTAATGTGAACAAAGTGACAAAATTTCAATGAAGAATGAAAGAGATGGGCTTTTACACACAGCAAAGTGGGAAATATATACTTCACTTACTGGATTTTATTTTTAATCTATGATAGAATAACTGCAGTGACTCTGGAGTAGAATGACAGAGCACAGAACTTGGAAACAGAAGATAAACTTTCAGTTTCTGCTTTTACGGCTTGGGTATTTCTGAGCCAAAGCCATAAAAAGGTGACAAAGACTAGGTGTTGTCACTTATGGTGTGTATATAAGCTAAAGTTATTTGAAAATTAGAAGTACTCCTTTATGTATGGAAGTACTCCATAACATAAGCTATTCCTTATGCTCCACAAATAAGTAAAACCATAAAATAATTGACTTTCTCTGCTTGGCTTATTTCACTCAGCATAATATTCTCCAGTCACATCCAAGTTGATGCAAAAGCTGGATATTCACCTTTCTGATGGTGAGTAATATTCCATTGTATATATGGATCACATCTTCTTTATCCATTTGTCTGTTGAAGGGCGTCTTGTCTCTTTCCACAGTTTGGCTATTGTGGACATTGCTACTATGAACACTGGGGTGTATACGGCCCTTCTCTTCCCTACAGCTGTATCTTTGGGGTAAATACCCAGTAAATCAAGGAGGGCACAGAATGCATATAGCACTGTATGTTATACACAAACAATAAATCATAGAACACTACATCAAAAACTAATGATGTATTGTATGGTGACTAACATAACACAATAAAAAATAAAAATAAAAAATAATAAAATAAATAAGTAAATCTAGATTATTCAAAAAAAGAACATTAGAAGTATTATATAGTTACAAAAGAATTATTGACCAAGTGATTTATATTATGGAGGGGTTTTTCTTTTTGATTCAACATTTCATATCTTTTGTTTTTCTGTGTATAGATTAGTAGTAGGTCAGAACATGTATTTCATACTACATGAACTTTTGTAAGTTTGAATAAGTGGGCATAGCATAGAACTGACTTAAGTGTGGCATGTGGTACACATAATTCAGAAGTTCTATCTTTTATTACTTACTTTGAAATATAAAAAATTAGATGACAGAATGATGGATGGTACAGAGAAGGAGAGGTGTGTGATAAACTAAGCATGTTGATATGTAGGTAGTGGGTATGTGGTTGATCATCATATCATTATTTTGACCTTGCTGTATACTTGAAATTTTTCATAACAAAATGTTGGGGGGGAGTAATTGGCTCTTATGAGGGTTGAAATTATCTTCGTTCTGACTGAAATCATGAAAAAGAACTTGCCAACAGAGAATGGCTAAAAGACCAAGCTGCTGACATGGGGTGAACTTCCTTTCAGGGAGTAGGAAAAAAATAAAAGTTATTGTATGTCTTTTATGTTTCTGATTGCTTGTTAAAGATTGCAGACATTGTAAACCCCCTTAGATGTGTGCTAGAATACAGAAAACTAAAACAGTGTAAATTTATAGGCAGGTCTTATAAGTGAAAAGTAATATGGAGGAATTATTTGATGTATAATTTTTGACTCTATTTAAAGCTTTGCAATTACTTAATTAGTGAATTAACCCACATGCCATCTATTTATGATTCTTTGCCTATTTAAAAGGTGTACACATTTTATGCGGTCATTACTGCCCTCTAAATCATTCTTACGATAGGCATTTTGACTATACCATATAATTATACTAGAAGGTTCAACTTACATTTTGCTTAAAATCCTCAGTACAGTTACGTATTCCAAAAGTAATAAATAAATGGATAAATATCTAAATCATCATATTAAGCTAAATAAATAAAATAGTGCAAATAAATAAAAGAAAGTAGAAGGAAAAGAAGAAAAAGGGAGGAAGAGAAAGAAGTGGGTAGGAACAGACATATGAGATTTTTCTTAGAATAAATGAAACGCAAACCAGCGATATTCAGATGGCATGACAATTTAACAATTTCATTTTGGGTTCATTTCATTTGAACTTCTGTTCAATTTAAGGCTCAAACTCTGTACTGAGGATCTTTATATTTTCTTACCTCCCCCCAACACAAATTTCCCCTCAAAATATTTTTTTAAAAATTGATTTGTGGGCACTTGGGTGGCTCAGATGGTGAAGCGTCTGCCTTCAGCTCAGGTCATGATCCCAGGGGCTGGGATCAAGCCCCACATCACGATCCCTGCTCCATGGGGACCCTGTTTTTCCTCCCTCTACCTGCTGCTCTACCTGCTGCTCTTTCTCTCTCAAATAAATAAATAAAATATTTAAAAATATGGAAAAGATAAAATTATTTAACAATGATTTTTGGATATCAGGCAAAATGCATATATTCTATAGTGATGAGTTAAGGGACCTGGCTCCTAGGTGATTCTTCTCTACTTCAGGTAGTTCTTAAACATTGACTTATGACACTTGCTCTCTTTTTGTTAATTTGTATCCCAGCTTTTGAAGTATCCATGACTGTTTTTCTGTTCTCTCAGCACACTCAGGGGTTGGCTCTTCCTCCTGCCTTTCCATCCCAACTCTGTTAAAGTTGACTAGGCCCACCTCCTTTATAATAGTGCAGATTCCCTGAAACCCACAAGGCATCTGCCTCATCCCAACCCTGGCTTCGGCAGTTGACTTTACAGTTACTGTCATAGAATCACCTCATTTCACACCAAAGCAACACTATGGCAGGTGCCTACATTTTTCAATTCTCAATCACCTTTTACATAAGACTATGGTATCATTCCCATGTCAGGAAAAGATTTAATTGCCTATAAAATGTGCTCCATTCTGCATGAAACACTGTGAAGTTGTTTCTTACAGAATCCAAAACGAGAAGCCCACATGCCCATCTGCTTTTATCTCCTCTCTTCCTGAGGTTTCCATTTTCTCAGTAATTTCCACTTTTTATTTTTGGACCTATGTTCAGAAATAGAAAGTGATGAAAGTCTGGTTTTCTGTTAGATATAGATAGTTTTCTTTGTTTGTTTTGTTTTGAATCATCCAAAGCCCTCTCTATGTCCTTCATCGGCATGAGTCTTTTTTTTTTCTTTTGTTTCTAAGCGGAATTTACACACCTTCTCCACAGAGTAACAGAGTATCAATGTCTTATTATAAGGGTGGGAAGAATGCAAAGGATGAAAAATCAATGAAGGAAATATATCCAGCAATTTCATAAAAATATTACTGTCACTACTAAATTATCTATCCTATATGTCATGATTTATAAAAATAAAAACAATTTATAGAGGACAAAACTATTTTGTGCCAATATTACCATCTATTTTCTTCATATTTATATCAAAAGAGTGTAGAATACAAAGCATACATCAATTCAGATTGTCAATAAATACATTAAAAAATCAAAAGTACTAATTCAAAATTCAAGAACTCAATACATTATTTCTATGGTGCCCAAAAACTCCAAGGTCAAATCTATGAATTCTAGTATATGGTTCTAGTCATTGCTTTCTTATCAATGAGCGTCCTGTACTTTCCATTAAAACATCAATTTACTAAAGTTTCTTATGTACCCACACTCAGATTCAATACTTCTATTCCTAGAGATTTACCCATGGAAAATGGGTGCATGGGTTGATCAAAAGATAATGCAGTATGATTTCACTCACACATGGAATTTAAGAAATAAAACAAGCAAAAAAGAGAGAGAGAGAAACCAAGAAACACTCTGAACTATAGAGAATAAACTGATGATTACCAGAGCAGAGGCAAGTGAGAGAATAGGTGAAATCGTGATGGGGATTAAAGGGAACACTTATCATGATGAGCACTGAGCAATGTGCTGAGTTGTTGAATCACTATATTGTATACCTGAAACCAATATAACACTGTATGTTAACTATACTGGAATTAAAATTTAAAAAACTAGTAAAATATTTTTAAAAATGTACAAAAATTTTCTTATTATTATTCCCAGTGGCCAAAAGCTGGAAGTAAACCAAGTGCAAATGAGTGATAAAAATGTGTCACATGACATGTTGATTAATCCCACAGATAGTATGTTTAGAGAAAGGATAATTTACATGCTGTGTAATTTCATTTGTAAGAAGCTCAAAATATGGATAAAGTTAATATGTAGTCATTGGAGACAGAAAATGTGTTATTTCTGATATGCCAAGGAAGGTCACTAATAAACCTTTTAGGAGTGGTAGTTGTGTTCCATATCTTGATAGATAGTAGTTACATGAGTATTTACACATGTAAAATACTTCAAAGTAAATGCTTATAGATTAATTAATTTTATACTTTACATACTTTACCATATTAATGTAATACCCCTCCCCTCTGAAAAAGAAAAAAATATATATATGTGTGTGTAGATATATATATATATATATATGCAATAGGTTTTAAACTGATGTGTTTTTTTTCTGGAGGAAAGGTAAATTATAAGATTTCATAAAATATTAACATTTTTTCCCTAAAAGGTTATTCATGGCATAATTATATTAGTATCTGAATTTGTTACTATCTTCCTCTTTCTCTTTAGATGTTATTAATTGCAAGAAAACTGACACCTGAAACTAACTCAGAGTGTTTAGATAAATTCTTAACCTCATAGTATTTAATAGAGAGTATATGGAAATTTCAGAGTCTTTGGGGTTAATGGACCTATATTCATGAATGCTGCTCTTTTCACATTGTAGTTGTATGAACTTGAGTACCTCTTTTAACCTTGCTAGAGTACCCTTTAGTTTTCTTCTCTGTAAAACTAAATACTTTTAATACCTATTGCACAGGACTATTTGAGTTAAAAGGAACAAAATATTAAATGATTAAATAATAGATTAAATGCCTAATAGAGCAAATGATAAAATGCATAACCTAACATCTAGTCAAGCCTATATCTGTTAAATATCACCACTGCATATTTTCAGATAGAAGTGGACTGGTGAAGATAAAGGTGGAAGTGGAAAGTTGAATAAAACTTAGCCTCTGCTCTTTGTCCATTTACAATCAGTCATAGTGAAACTAAGACACACGTGCTTAAAATTAGAGATATAGTAAAACAGCTCTATAAGGAGTGATACAAAGCAGTAGGGGAGATTAAACATAGAGGAGCTTCTTTCCTTTGGGGTTCAGGAAAGAGCATCTGAGGGACAAATATATTTGAAGCAGTCTTTTAAAGATAATTGATGTTTACACAGGTAAATTATGTAAATGTTATATATGTAGGAATACAAAACACTTCTAGAAACCATAGATTTAGTTCAAATTTAGCATAAATATTTAACATGTAAAGTAAATAGCAGACATGGCATAGAAAGTAAAGTGGAATAGATAGGTCACAGGCTGTTATAAAATAACAGAAGTTCCCTATTATGTCAATTGAAAAAAATAGGTCCATACATATTTTGTATATGAAATAACACAAATATTATCATTTTCCCTCCACTACAGAATATATACTGAGGTATTATTTACAAATACACTAAAATACTAATAGCGGTAATAAGAATGCATGTGGAGGATGCAAGACAATTATTATTATTTTTTTAATTCTTAAGAATATAAGCAATTGGTCCTTTTGGAGATGCAAGAAAACACCTGTCTTTCTAAAACAGATTTCTTCATTTCCATATCCACATCAATAGAGTCTCTGGATAGAATCTAGTGAGAGTAAGAGTTGACCGCTCTGCTATAGCCTGAATATTTGTGTCCTCCCAAAATCCATTATGTTGAATTTAATGCCTAGTGAGATAGTATCTGGAAGGGGGCCTTGGTCCAAACTCATTTAATCATGAGGGTAGACCCTTCATAAATGGGATTAGAGCCCCTATGAAAGAGACCATAGAGAGCTCCCTTCTCCCTTCTGCCACTATGTGACACATGCCATGAGGACACAACAGAAGATAGCTGTCTATGATTCAGGAAGTAAACCTTGCCAATCACCAACACTGCTGGAGCTTAGATCTTGGACTTTCCAGCCGCCAGAACTGTAAGAATTAAATGTCTATTGTTTAAGCCACCCAGTCTGGTATTTTTAAAATAGTGGCCCAAAGGAACTAAAACAACTGCTAAAATGGAGAGAGACTTACTGCCCTGACTTCCATTTACTTATTTATTTATTTATTTATTTATAAAGATTTTATGTATTTATTTGACTGAGAGATTTTTATTTATTTATTTGACAGACAGAGATCACAAGTAGGCAGAGAGGCAGGCAGAGAGAGAGGAGGAAACAGCCTCCCTGCTGAGCAGAGAGCCCAGTGCGGGGCTTGATCCCAGGATGGGATCATGACCTAAGCTGAAGGCAGAGGCTTAACCCACTGAGCCACCCAGGCTCATGGACTTTCCTTTAGATCCAGGTGAATAAGATTCTCAAATTTCTAGGAAGATCCTATTTAGCAAGGAGACTGCGGAGCCAAAGACCTCAAAGTTCATATGTTGGGACAGATAGGATTATCTTTTCCTCTGAAGTCCCCAAGATAATAATAACACCAGTTTAGCCCTGCAGCTGAAAACTGCCATCTTTACTCTGTAATCTCCCCTTTCCATCTTGCTTTGGTCTCTACTTTCCTATCATTCTTCCTTCTCTTCCACCCTCCTCTTCCCACCCTCTCTCTGCACACACACACAGACACATGCACACATTTTTTGGTGGCAAAACTGTCATTTGCTATTTCCTCAACATATCTAAAAATATAATTTAGCATCAAAAGTTAAATTTAACTTATTTCTTTAAAGTCAACATTCTGCCTATGGAAAAATTTTCATGGCTTTCCTCCAAGTTAGAAATACTCTCTTAAAATAATGGCTTGTTGCAGAAATACTATAGATAACGCAATAGTAGAAATACTAATAGTGCTGCAATTCACCCGTTTGTGAACAATCCTGATGAGCATTTGTCAGTTGGATCTAAAAGCAATTATAGCAATTCACTCTCTTTCTTGCAGAGGTACTGAAAAGATATTGCAGAACGCCTTGAAAATGAATGATCTGAAATACCTTACTAACATGGAAACAGGTTAATACTAAGAAAAAGCAGCATGAATATTTGACAATAGTGATAACAATGTTTTTGTTATTTCTGCATATTACCTTTATCCAAGCTATATCTCCATAGGTGATCCAAATTTTGTGAGCCTTGAAGCCTATTAAAATCATGGAACCCTCTACAAGAATATAAAATTACAAACAGAAAAGTAGGTACAGGGCCAGTTCAAGTGAAAGATCTTGAAGCTTAAATTTTATTAGATTCAGGGCAAATTCATCCCAGTCCATCATTTAAAGTGTGTGCAACTTATTTATGAGTACAGACAAAACTATGCTTAGGTTACCTCAAATTTCCACTGACAAAAACATTTTTGAGGAATTCTGTAAAATAATAGATTCCACATTTTTGATAAAGGTCACCTGATCAGTAGGAATTTGAATCTAATATGCTTAAGGTGAAATGATGTTTATTCAATGTGTATTCTACCTTAAACACACCAATGTTCTTACCTTAAATTTTTTTAAGAAATGCCTATTCTACATATTTTAATAAATAGTGTATTTCCTTTTCACTTACTATTCTTAATTGTATATTACCTCTACTCATTATCATTTTTTATTTTGTTGAAAACTGTCTTATATTTTGCTATTCTCTTTTAACACATAGCACATTCTATTTATTTGCCCTATTTCTTGACATATAAACTCTTGACCTTCTATAGCAACAAGATATTTGGGATGATTTTCTGGCTTCACTACATGAATCTGGAAGTAAAACAAAAACAACTTACTTCTAGTTGGTTTTAGAATTTTGTGTTTCTGTGTCCATCTCTTCTACATTCAGGAATGTCTTCAATCTTCCCTGAACATTACATCAAATCAACCCCAGGCAAGAGCTTTTTCTGAACTGAAACCGAACTGAGTTCTGTTTGTACTTCAGTGCTTTATTCAAAATTTCTCCAAAGAAAAGATCTAGCCAGCTTCCTTAGCCTTTTATCCTCTTGTTGACTGTTTTTTTTGTTTTCCTCTCAGTTATCCCAAACACTATTCAAAAGATATTTAAAAAGTTCTCACAGTTGGAAACACAGGTAGTTCATCACTTACAAGCTACCTAGGAACACTGATGAACTCATTATCATGGCTACTATTAAATTCCAACTGAAATAAAAACAAAAATAATCAAAACAAAAACAACAACAAAAATAATCAACAGTGTTCATAAAAATATCTCTTCAGGGGCACCTGGGTGGCTCAGTGGGTTAAAGCCTCTGCCTTCGGCTCAGGTCATGATTCCAGGGTCCTGGGATGAAGCCCAGCACAGGGCTCTCTGCTCAGCAGGGAGCCTGCTTCCTCCTCTCTCTCTCTGCCTGCCTCTCTGCCTACTTGTGATATCTATCTGTCAAATAAATAAATAAAATCTTTAAAAAATACATGTCTTGAGACTGAATTGATGGTCTCCACAAGATTTGTGTTATTTTAAATTTACATATATTTACAAATACATAAAAGTAGAGGCATGAATATCCTGGTAAGAACTGAGAACGTAGTATATATTTTTCAAATCCCCTGCTTGTATAAAATATTAGGCAAAATTGTATCTATTTACTTTTAATAATGTAAGAATTACATTTTAAAACTTCTAAGATGGATGTGGTATTTTGTATTTAAAAAATCCTGAACAATATCAGTACCTGTGCAAAAAACAGCAACATTTAATAAAGGTTAAACAGCTTTCTTTGGCAAATGGCAAATTGCATTGATCTCATTTCAATTTAATTTAATGTAACTCAATGAGTATAATTAAGCATTATTATTTATTTCACTGAATTGCATGACGGAAAATCCCTATAACACAGATTCTCTATCATCGAGAAGACTGTATAATTTAAGGATATAACTTACATAAATCAAAAATAAAATAGATTTTGAAAAATACAGATGCTTGAAAATTATACATTTTTTAATCATTTGCTATATGATGTATGAGAACAATGCAAGACAAATAGTGCACAAAAACACAAACATGACAAGATTTCTAAACAATTGTGTTAAATACTAAAGTTATATCTAGTACTACAACAGATTTTGGATTCATGCACATAGCTCACTAACTTTATTATCTTATTTTATTATAATTGGGACATAACTGACAAATAACATTTCATAAGTTCAAAGTATACAATGTGTTGATTTGATATACTTACATATTGCATATGATTACCACTGTAGCTTTAGCCAAAACCTCCATCATGTCATCTAATTACTTCTTTTTTTGTGGTGAGGATATTTAAGATCTAGTTTCAATAACTTAAAAATATGTAATACAGTAATGTTAACTATAATCACAATGCTGTGCATTAGATTCTCAGAACTTATCCATCTTCTGAGAGTTCGTACCCATTGATCATCTTTTCGACTCTCCCAAGCCCCCAGTAACCATCATTCCACTGTTTTTACAAGTGTGTTAAGATTATACATATAAATGATATATACTATTTGCCTTTCTCTGACAGAATTATCTCATTTGGCATGATTCCCTTAAGATGCATCTATATTTTTACAAATGCCAAGATCTCCTTCTTTCTCATGGCTAATATTTAATTGTGTATGTCTCTATATATTACATCTTCTTTATCTATTCATCTCATACAGGCAGCATATAGTTGGGTCTTCTTTTTTTATTTTTTCTAATCAACCTGTTTTATACCTTTTGATAAAGAAATCAAGCCATTTAAATTTAGAGTAATTATGCTATGTGAGGACTTCCTAATGACATCTTATTCATTGCTTTCTGACCATTCTATAGTTAAGTGTTCTTTCCTTCTTTTGTTGCTTACCTGTGTTGGTTAGTAATTATCCTTGCTAATACTTTATGATTCCTTTATTATTATTATTATTATTATTCGTGAATCTAGTTTTTGCTTTGTGGTTCTCTTGAGGCTTATATAAAACATGTTTCAGATGTAACAGTCTATTTTATGCTGATGGCATTTTTTTAACTTCAGTCTTACAAAGAAAACCTACCCCTTTCTCTTTCCCTTTATGTTTTTAATGTCACAATTTACTTCTTTTTTATATAGTGTTTTCACTGACAAACTATAGCAGGTATAGTTATTTTTAATACTCTTTTCTCTTGGGCACCTGGGTGGCTCAGTAAGTTAAGTGGTCTACTCTTGAATTTAGCTCAGGTCATGACCTCAGGGTTTTGATTGTGAGCCCCCAGTCCCCACTTGGGTACTGAGCTCAGTGGGGAGAATGCTTGAGATTCTTTCTCTCTGCTACCCACCCCTCCCCAGCCCTGCCACTCATGCATGTCTGTTCTCTCTCTCAATTAAATAAATAAATAAATAGATAGATATTAAAAAATATTTTTTCTTTGGATCTCTATAGTATAGTGAAGAGATTAACCCATCATCATATAGTTTCCTAAATCAGAATATACCTTTAACTTTATCAATATGTTTTATAGTTTCACCTGTTTTCAGGTTACTAATTAATGTCTTTTCATTTCAGCTTAAAGAACTCCTCTCAGCATTTCTTCTAAGACAGGTCTAGTAGTGACAGACTCCCTTAGTTTTTGTTTGCCTGAGAGTCTTTATTTTTCCTTATTTCTGAAGGATAACTGCCATATAGTCTATTCTTGGCTGACATTTTTTTCATTCAGGATGTTGAATATATCATCATCCCACTCTTTCCTGCCCTTAAAGGTTTCTCCTGAGAAATCTGCTGATAGCCTACCAAGGGCTCTCTTATTATAGGTTAAATCTTTTTTTTTTTTTTTTTTTTTTTTTTTTTTTGGTCTTTCTGCTTTTAGGATTCTTGGTCTTTGATTTTTGAACAGTTTCATTATAATTTGTCTTAGAGAAGATCATTTTGGATTTAAATTTAAATAATAAGATGAAACATTAGCTTCCTGAACTTGGATGTCCAAGACCATTCCCAGGTTTAGAAAATGATGTCATTTGAGGATACCGCAAAAAGATGACCACATACGGGGCGCCTGGGTGGCTCAGTGGGTTAAGCCGCTGCCTTCAGCTCAGGTCATGATCTCAGGGTCCTGGGATCGAGTCCCACATCGGTCTCTCTGCTCAGCGAGGAGCCTGCTTCCTCCTCTCTCTCTCCGCCTACTTGTGATCTCTCTCTCTCTCTCTGTCCAATAAATAAATAAAATATTAAAAAAAAAAGATGACCACATATAAACCAGGAACAAAGCCCTCATCAGAAGGTAAACCCTACCAGTTCTTCTTTTTATATTTCCAGGCTCAAGCAAGCCTCAAGAACTATGAGAAAATTAAATATCTCCTAAGTGACCTGTTCATGATATTTTGTTATGGCGGCCAAAGCTGAATAACACAGAGCACCACAAATAATAATTTTACTTCTACATGTATTATGTTCAAATTGTAAAGAAACCCATGTTGATTACATTGTATAAAACCTATTAGTGTGATAGAAAAATCCTTCACTGGTAATACTTATCAATGACTCTCCAAAAAAGATATCATTATGCCATAGTTGCATTATTATATATGATAAATTATATATTTTATATTCAATATAAGATAAAGTAAATTCATTTAGGAGTTTTTAATTATTATTTCAGCTTATTTTTACTGTAAACTCTTGATTATTTTCTATTTTTTTTTGAAACAGTTAATTTCTCAAACCAAAGAGAGTATTGGGAATATAGAGAAGAGTACAAATGGGTCATGTTGTTGCACAAGATTAAGCTAGAAAACAGTCCAGTTTAATGTCAGACTCCTACAACCTCATTCATTGAAGATATGGAACTGATTATTAGTTTGTATATAAAAAATAGACTTAATTTCAGATTTTGGGCTGTGAAAAATTTATAGTAGATTAACTAAGACCTGAAGATAAGAAAACTGCCTCAAGAAACAATAAAACCCTATACCGAAATTTGTTCAAATCAGAATCATACTCATATGTCCTTCAGATATTCTAAACCACTGTTCTCATGCTTTTGTCTCTAATCTCAACTTGAAATTTTGTGCCAACATTTTTAGAATTAATAAAATAAAAGCTATCAAATTTAACCATGCATCTTGAAAACTAGCTACTATATTATTTAGGGTATTTTATATCTCTGAAGATTGATTTTTTTGGACTAAGTTGAGAAACATGTGTAAAACATGACTTTTGATCAATTTGAACTACTACTGATTTATTCTTATCCCCAGTTATATGTGTACAAAGGACGAGCAGAAGTCTGAGTCAAGAGAAAAATGTCTTTTGCAGCTGAGACAAATTCACAGAACAACACTTCTTCCCAACTCATGTTTTACCAGTCCAGGGGAGGAAAGCCAATACTAGTCGTATTATACCATCTAGTACAGAGATTGCAATAAAGCTAGAAACTTCATCCATAATTAGATAATGTTTGGGAGAAACTTTATTATTCACTGACCCTGCATGGAATGCTATAGAATGCAGACCAAGAATCCTGGCAAGTTATGCCATGTTT
Source organism: Mustela putorius furo (assembly GCF_011764305.1). NCBI lineage: Eukaryota > Metazoa > Chordata > Mammalia > Carnivora > Mustelidae > Mustela > Mustela putorius. Next base: position 29,914,304 of record NW_025421987.1, read on the forward strand.
TCTGAAAACAATCTGTTAGCTCAGAGAAAAATATACACCTCTGGGCTGAACTCTGCCTTTTTGCTCTTCTCTCTGTATCTATGGTTTCACAAATTTAGGTCAACTTCTAGTGCAGGGCATATTAAACAAGTTTCAGGGAACTGTGTTTGTTTATTTTTTTTAATTCCCACAGTGTCAAATTAATAATTAAACTTACTTTCCCTTTTTCTAAAGAAAACTATATTTTTTCTTTCACAATATTATACAACCAAAGATATCCAAATGCACAAAATATAAAATCCAGTTGTGTTCCTACAAGGTAAGTAATTTATCAGCTTTTTTTAAGAGAAAATTTTTTTTTAAGATTTTATGTATTTATTTGACAGAGAGAAATCACAAGTAGATGGAGAGGCAGGCAGAGACAGAGAGAGGGAAGCAGGCTCCCTGCTGAGCAGAGAGCCCGATGCGGGACTCGATCCCAGGACCCTGAGATCACGACCTGAGCCGAAGGCAGTGGCTTAACCCACTGAGCGACCCAGGTGCCCCTAAGAAGAATTTTTCTTAAAAATACCCATCATCATTGTAAATGAGATGGGAACAGGAATGCCATATGTTAAGGATACCTGGGGAGTCTGAATATTGGGTCCCTAGATAATACCAATGACCAAATACCTACTTTTCTTCAAAAAAGCAGAAGAAATTAATGTTATTAGTACTACAATCTAAGAAAAAGAGACCAATTCAAGAGAAAGTATTAATATAAAAAATGGTGGTCTTTTTTCTTTCTTTGTGGTGTTCATTTTTTTAATTCCTATCTGGTACTCAATAGAAACATATAGATAGATGAGAGATAGATATAGATACACACACTAATGAGCTAGTAAAGAGATATATTAGTTCTCATAAGAGTGCTTCCATTTAATATAGAAGAGAGGACAGTGTTTGACAGAATGACAATAAAAATAACAGTGAAATTTCAGAATTTATGAATAGTGGCAGATTTGGATCAGGCTCATGTCATGGTCATGTCTTTTGCCACAGATTGTTGTGTATGTTGCCTCAATTTAAAAGTATCTTATAACTCAGTGAAAAAATGTGGCATGATTTTCTGACAAATCAGCCAGCAGCACTTGATCCCACTTACTTGGGTACATCACACAGTGTTCTGTGATATTTGACTGCTAGAATATTTGACTATAGAATAACTATAACATGGTCAAGACTAAGAAGAAATCACTTGCAATAGTGAATTCTGCTTTAGCACATGGCTTAGAAGGTCTTTCATACTAAAAGCCATTCTTACTCCCTAGTTGCCGTGGTCACCATTCTCATTGGAACATGTATTTATAATGAAGTCAACCAAACACTGGTGCAACTGAATGTTAGGTGGAGCTTAGCCCCTTTTGTCAGCATGAGCTGAATCATGCACAATTGTGAAAATGCAAGATTTGCCTGCTCTGCCCTCTTGTTTTCATAATCACATCTGTTATCTCCTCTTCACCATACACAACTTATAAACTAACTTGCCACCCCAAAGAAACTGTCAGATAATAAGGATTAATAAGCTAATTCAAGCTGAGATGTCAGTCTTTCAAATGGTTAATCATATTAATTTTGGATACTGGTTAATACCTTAACTGAAAGAAAAACATCTCACATGTGTCATTGTGTACTTTTTCCAAAAGTATATTGAAGCAAGAAGAACTTTGTATCACTTACATCAGGGTTTTCTAATTCTAGTGTGCTTTAGGGCTTTATCACTTAGAGGGTCTTATAAAACACTGACCATAAGATTCCTCCAGAAACTCTAGTTTGGCACAGATGGGGGTAGAGCTTGGGAATCTGTGTTCATGAAGCACCACCAGGACTGGAAACAGCTGATTAAGCCACAGTTCTGAATAGCAGCAGCCTGTTCTGTGTGAAATGAAGACTGGTGTGGGTGATTCGACTTATTCACTATAATGAAATTGATATGAATTTACTTTACTGCATATTTTGGTAAATTCAGGAGATTCTGGAAGGTGAACTAATCATAGGTAAGATGAGGCAATAGAAGACAAGTTTGAATCTATGATGTTACATGTGCCATCAGTGATGCCACCCTCTATCAAAGTCTAAGGATTCGCTTTTAAAAAGTCATTATCAGAGGGGGAGGAGTCAAGATGGCAGAGAAGTAGCAGGCTGACAGGTGACATCAGGCAGCAGGAGATCAACTAGATAGCTTATCAAATCACTGTGAACACTACAAATCCAACAGGAGATTGAAGAGAAGAAGAGCAACAATTCTATAAACAAAAAATCAACCACTTTCTGAAAGGTAGGACCAGTGAAGTGAATCCAAAGCTATGGGAAGATAGATGGCTGGGGGAGGGGCTGGCTCCTGGCAAGCAGCAGAACAACAGAGCACAAAATCAGGACTTTTAAAAGTCGGCTCCACTGAGGGACATTGCTCCAGAGGCTAAACCAGGGTGAAGCCCATATGGGGTCAGCATGGCTCCAGGTCCCACAGGGTTACAGAAGGATTGGGGGTATCTGAGTGTCGCAGACCTCTCGGGTATTAGAGCAGGGAAGGAGGGTACAGAGACAGAGGCAAGGAGTGAGCTCTTAGCTCGGGGTTACTTTGAACTGGTCACAGGCCAGATGAGCTCAGAGCTCAGCCAGAGGCCAGGGAGACAGGAGTGATTGAGTGCTTTTCTCTGAGGGTGCACTGAGGAGTGCGGCCCCCGCTCTCAGCTCCTCCAGGCTGGAGATTGGGAGGCTACCACTTTCATTCCTGTCCTCCAGAACTCTATGGAAAGCGTTCAGGGAAAAAAGCTCCCGAAAGCAAACCCGAGCGATTACTTAGCCCAGCCCCTGGTAAGGGTGGTACAATTCCACCTCTGGCAAAGACACTTGAAAATCACTACAACAGGCCCCTCCCTGAGAAGATCAACAAGAAATCCAGCCAAGACCAAGTTCACATACCAAGGAAAACAGCAGATGTCCAGAGGAGGAGAAAGCAAACCATGGAATTCATGGAATTCATGGCTTTCTCCCCATGACTCTTTAGTCTTGCAGTTAATTAATTTTTTTTTATTTTATCTTTTTCTTCTACTATTTTTTTAACTTTTCCCTTTCCTCCTTTAACATTTTTAACTAGTTTATCTTAATAATAACTTTCATAAAAAAAATATTTTGTGAACCTTCATTATTATAGTCATATTTTATCCTTCATTGTACCTAACTTTATTTTTTGTATACACATAGGGGTTTTTCTTCTAAAAGATTTGGGGTACAACTTCTTCTAATAGATCATAATATATCCTAAATCTAGCTCCGGGCTTGTTCTAGTCTCCAGCACGAGCAAATTCTCCCCACTTCCTTTCTCTTTATTCTCCAAACCAACTTACCTTATCAACCCCTTTTTAGAAATTTATTTTTTTTTATCTTTATAAGCATATTCCATCCCTTCATGGTGTTTACCCTTATATATAGCTTTCATTATTTAAAATTTGGGGAGGTAGTTTCTTCTAAGAGATCAAAATACTCCCCAAATTAAGTGGGTGATCTTGTTCTAGTCACCAGTCTAATATATATATATACTTTTTTCTTTTTTATATTTTTCCTTATTTGTTTTCCTTTTTAAATTTTATTTTCCTGAACTTCTTTTTGTCCCATTTCTCCCACCCACAATTTGGGGTCTCTTCTGATTTGATTAAAGTACATTTTCCTTGGGTCTTTTCCAACCTTTTAGTATTTTATTTGCTCCTTCATATATTCTTATCTGGACAAAATAACAAGGCGGAAAAACACACCACAAAAAAAAAAAAAAAAAAAAAAAAAAGAACAAGAGGCAGTACTGAAGGCTAGGGACCTAATCAATACAGACATTGGTAATATGTAGGATCTAGAATTCAGAATGACGATTCTCAAGGTTCTAGCTGGGCTCATAAAAAGCATGGAAGATATCAGAGAAACTCTCTCTGGAGAGATAAAAAGCCCTTTCTGGAGAAATAAAAAAAGAAATTAAAAAAATAAATAAAAATAAAAGAACTAAAATCTAACCAAGTTGAAATAAAAAAAGCTATTAATGAGATACAATAAAAAATGGAGGCTCCTACTGCTAGGATAAATGTGGCAGAAGAAAGAATTGTAATATAGAAGAACAAATGTCAGAGAATAAAGAAGCTGAGCAAAAGAGAGACAAACAACTACTGGATCAAGAAGGGAGAATTCAAGAGATAAGTGATATTATAAGACGAAAGAAAATTAGAATAATTGGGATTCTAGAAGAAGAAGAAAGAGAGAGGGGAGCAGAAGGTATATTGGAGAGAATTATTGTAGAGAATTTCCCTAATATGGCAAAGGGACCTAGTCAATACATCAATACATCAAAATCCAGGAGGTGCAGAGAACCCCCCTCAAAATCAGCAAGAATAGGTCCACTGCATCACCTAATAGTAAAATTTGCAAGTTTTAGCAACAAAGAGAATATATGAAAGCAGCCCGGGAAAAGAAGTCTGTAACATAAATGGTAAAAATATTACATTGCCAGCGGACTTATCCACAGAGACCTGGCAGGCCAAAAGAACTGGCATGATATATTCAGAGCACTAAATGAGAAAAACATGCAGCCAAGAATACTATATCCAGCTAGGCTATCATTGAAAATAGAAGGAGTGATAAAAAGCTTCTAGGACAAACAAAAGCTGAAAGAATTTGCAAACACCAAACCAGCTCTACAGGAAATATTGAAAGGGGTCCTCTAAGCAAAGAGAGACCCTAAAAGTAGTAGATCAGAAAGAAACAGAGACAATATACAGTAACAGTTACCTTATAGGCAATATGATGGCACTAAATTCAATAGTTACCCAGAATGTAAATGGGCTAAATGCCTCAACCAAAAGATAAAGGGTATCAGAATGGATAAAAAAACAAAACTCATCAATATGCTATCTACAAGAAACTCATTTTAGATCCAAAGACTCCTCCAGATTTAAAGTAAGGGGGTGGAAAACAATATACTAGGCTAATGGACATCAGAAGAAAGCTGGGGTGGCAATCCTTATATCAGATCAATTAGATTTTAAGCCAAGGACTATAATAAGAGATGAGGAAGGACACTATATCATACTCAAAGGGTCTGTCCAACAAGAAGATCTAACAATTTTAAATATCTATGCCCCTAACATGGGAGCAGCCAACTATATAAACCAATTAATAACAAAATCAAAGAAACACATCGACAATAATGCAATAATAGTAGGGGACTTTAATAGCCCCCTCACTGAAATGGACAGATCATCCAAGCAAAAGATCAACAAGGAAATAAAGGCCTTAAATGAATGACTGGACCAGATAGACATCACAGATATATTCAGAACATTCCATCCCAAAGCAACAGAATACACATTCTTCTCTAGGGTGCATGGAACAGACTCCAGAATAGATCACATCCTGGGTCACAAATCAGGTTTCAGACAGTATCAAAAGATTGGGATTATTCCCTGCATATTTTTAGACCACAATGCTCTGAAGCTAGAATTCAAGCACAAGAGGAAATTTGGAAAGAACCCAAATACATGGAGACTAAATAGCATCCTTCTAAAGAATGAATGGGTCAACCGGGAAATTAAAGAAGAATTGAAAAAATTCATGGGAACAAATGGTAATGAAGACACAACACTTCAAAATCTGTGTGACGCAGCAAAGGTAGTCCTGAGAGGAAAATATATAGTGGAACAAGCCTTTCTCAAGAAACAAGAAAGTTTGCAAATACACAACTTAACCCTACATCTAAAGGAGCTGGGGAAAGAACATCAAAGAAAGCCTAAACCCAGCAGGAGAAGAGAAATCATAAAGATCAGAGCAGAAATCAATGAAATAGAAACCAAAAAAACAACAGAACAATCAACAAAACTAGGAGCTGGTTCTTTGAAAGAATGAATAAGATTGATAAACCCCTGGCCAGACTTATCAAAAAGAAAAAAGAAAGGACCCAAATAAATAAAATCATGAATGAAAAAGGAGAGATCACAACCAACACCAAAGAAATACAAACAACTCTAAGACCATATTATGAACAATTATACACCAGCAAATCTGACAATCTGGAAGAAATGGATGGACCTCAATGTGAGAAAAAGACAGTCTCTTCAACAAATGGTGTTGGGAAAATTGGACAGCCACAGGCAGAAAAATGAAATTGGACCATTTCCTTACACCATACACAAAAATAGACTCGAAATGGATGAAGGACCTCAATGTGAGAAAGGAATCTATCAAAATCCTTGAGGAGAACACAGGCAGCAACCTCTTTGACCTCAGCCGCAGCAACATCTTCCTAGGAACATCACCAAAGGCAAGGGAAGCAAGGGCAAAAATGAACTACTGGGACTTCTTCAAGATCAAAAGCTTTTGCACAGCAAAGGAAACAGTTAACAAAACCAAAAGACAACTGACAGAATGGCAGAAGATATTTGCAAATGACATATCAGATAAAGGGTTAATATCAAAAATCTATAAAGTGCTTATTAGCAAACTCAACAACCAAAGAACAAATAATCCAATCAAGAAATGGGCAGAGGACATGAACAGACATTTCTGCAAAGAAGACATCCAGATGGCCAACAGACACATGTGATGGTCCACATCTCTCGGCATCAGGGAATACAAATCAAAACCACAATGAGATACCACCTCACACCAGTCAGAATGGCTAAAATCAACAAGTCAGGAAATGACAGATGCTGGCAAGGATGCAGAGAATGGGAAATCCTCCTACACTGTTGTTGGGAATGCAAGCTGGTGCAATCACTCTGGAACACAACATGGAGGTTCCTCAAAAAGTTGAAAATAGAGCTACCCTATGACCCATCAATTGCACTACTGGGTATTTACCATAAAGGTACAAATGTAGTGATCCAAAGGGGCACGTGCACCCGAGTGTTTATAGCAGCAATGTACACAATAGCCAAACTATGGAAAGAACCTAGATGTCCATCAACAGATGAATAGATAAAGAAGATGTGGTATATATATACAATGGAATATATGCAGCCGCCAAAAGAAATGAAATCTTGCCATTTGCGACAATGTGGATGGAACTAGAGGGTATTATGCTTAGTGAAATAAGTCAATCAGAGAAAGACAACTATCATATGATCTCCCTGACCTGAGGAAGTGGAGATGCAAAATGAGGGGTTTGGAGGGTAGGAAAAGAATAAATGAAATAAGATGGGATCAGTTTTGAGAGAAACCATCAGAGACTCTTAATCTCACAAAACAAACTGAGGGTTTCTGCGGGGAGGGGGTCGGGAGAGCATGATTGGGTTATGGACATTGGGGAGGGTATGTGCTATGGCCTGTGCTGTGAAGTGTGTAAACCTGGCAATCATCAACCTGTACCCCCTAGGGCTAAAAATATATGTGTTAAAAAAATAAAAAATTAAAAATAATTAAAAATAAAAATTTTTTAAAAAGTCATTATCACTATATTATCACACAAAAGTTGGTTCTTCTGAATACCTTAATAAAAGCTTTTTCCAAAAAATAATTTTAACATAAAAATATCAATTCTCAGATGTGTTTTATTAGGAAAAAATATTGGTAAAAATATCTATAAATTAAGCCACCTTTGAATTGTACTTTTATTATATTCATTAGACATATAACATCAACTACTACTGCCTATTTGAGTTCTATTCAATTTACAGAAATGTCACACACGTATCCACTAGGGATTAATAGGTAGTTAAAATTTGTCCCTTCCTCCACAGTTCACCTAATTCAGTTTTATGAAAATCGTGGTTTATGTGGCCACAGCAAGTTAAGGAAGACATGTTTATTTTAGTCAATGTGCCCCTCCAAAAAGAAAAAAGTCACACTTCAAGTCACAGATGGCATCCTGAGTTCTAGGTAAATGCAGCAGTTCAGGAAATGTTTTATTTAACATTCAGTGTACCTGCTCCTACAAAATCCAAGCAATTTTTTGTTTGTTTTAATTTTGCTTCACAGTTGACTATCATTGTATTATTCTTTAAGGGTTCAGTTTGTTCTCACTGCTCATCTGTATCATGCTCAACTATTTTCTGTAACTAGAGAAATCTCAAAACAGGTGTTTAAAAACACTGTTATTTTCCATTTGGCTCACATAAAGGAGAACAATGCAAACAGCTATTTCCTTCAGCTTTGGATCTGCACCAGTTAGAAAGTGCTATAACAGAAGCAATCACTCAGAGAGAAAGTAACATGTTTTCCCTCTTCTGGGAAAGGTACGGGGCACTTGAAAAATGATTGGTTTGTGGGACTAGCATTTATGAGAAGGGAATAATCAGAATCCAGCTGAGATGAGAATAGGGAATAAGGAACAGGTAGATATATATGTGTACATATATACATGAATGTATATGTCATATTAAATTAGAATAGAGTATCATTGTATATTATATAGCCATATTAATATTATATATAATAATGAAATAATATTAACTATTAAAAATATATATCTAGATGACCCCTTTTCAGGAGATCATTATGTCTTTTATCCTTTTTATATCAGACAACAGATGATAGCCCAAGCTCTTAGGTCATCCTTTATTCCCTGTACCCAATCTCTGCATCAGTCTGCAAATACCCCTTCTGTCTCCTTATGTCACCCCTTCTGTCTCCTTATGTCACCCCTTCCAGCTCCTGAAATGATTCTTTTTCTTTCTTTTTTTTTTCTGATATTCATCCTCAACTGTTTTCTGAATATATCCACAACTCTGCAACTCTACAGAAATTTGCCTTTTCTTGAAGGCATTGTGCTCCCTGCGGTTCTCCCAAATTTTGGTAGTTTTATATTTTATTTTATTTTGCAACTTCATACAACTGAGTCTAGAGGTAAGTTACTTTACTCCTTTCTCCATGTTTGGTCCTCATCAGTTTTCTAAAACTGTTCTTGTCAAGTATACCTATACTTCCATGTTTTTAAATCCAAGTATTATTCATCATGTTTATGATCAGTCCTCATCTTCACTGACTTAAAGGTGATATTTGACCCAGTTGATGATTCTCTTCTTTGATGTACTTTCTTCACATTGCATCCAAAATACCACTATTTTCCTACTATATCACTGGTTGATATTTACCAGTATCTTCTGATCTTCTCTTCTGTTCTTTATGATATCTGTTAGCATTCTATGGGATCTTCGAGTCATCTGTGGCTTCTTTCTCCAGCTTCATATTTAATTAATCAGAAAGCCCTATTGGAAGATATTGGTGTGAATGTGGAGAAAAAGGAACAGTTTTGCACTATTTTTGGGAATGCAAAATGGTACAGCTACTCTGGAGAATAGTTTGGAGTTTCCTCAAAAAGAACTACCCTATTACCCAGCAATTACACTACTAGGTATTTATCCAAAGGAAACAAAAATAGTGATTCAATGGGACACATGTTCCTCGATGTTTATAACAGCATTAGCACATTAGCCGAACTATGGAGAGAACCCCAATGTCCATCAAGTGATGAATAAATAAAGTTGTGGAATATATATACAATGGAATATTATTCAGCCATTAAAAATTAAATTAAATTAAATGGTAAGATTTAATTTTGCAAGGATGTGGATGGAACTAGTATATTAGGCTAAGTGAAATAAGTCAGTCAGAAAAAGACAAACGACATATGACCTCACTTATATGTAAAATTTAAGAAAGCAGGTGAACATATGGGAAGGGGGAAAATTTAAAAAGAGAAAGAGAGAAACAAATCATAAGAGACTCAACTATAGAGGGTTGATGGAGGGAAGGTAGGTGGGGGGGATGGGTTAGATGGGGGATGGGTATTAAGGAGGGTACTTGTTACTGTGAGCACTGGGTGTGGTATGTTAAGTAATGAATCACTGATTCTTACTGCAGAAACAAATACTGCACTGACTGTTAACTAATAAAATTTAAATTTAAAAATAAAAAAAGCCCTATTGGTTCTACCTTCACTTTCTCCTAAATATGACCTCAGAGCTATTTCCCTATTACCAGTTTCTCTCACTTGGATTAGTACAATAGACACAGAGCTAATCTTTTTGCTTCCAATTGTCTCTTGATCATTTAGGGATTGATTTAAGAGAGAAATAGCCAACTATTTGCTTACAGAACCTTAGGAGACAGTCCATGTGACCACCTTAGTTTTCAATTTTGCTATCATACAAATGCAGAACTGCTGCTGCCCAGGGTCAGAAGAAAGGAAGAAACAACAGATAACTTTAAAACTTCTCTGCAACCCTAAGATGGGTGAAATACCAGGGAATCTCAGAATGTTAAACCTTGCATCTGGGAAGGCCATGTATCTACTCATAATTGTCAAAAGAGGAAGAAGAAAAAATATCTCTACCTCTTTTCACTTTCTGATGATAAATCACAAGGTCACTCTATTTACACAGAATATTTCTAGCCATCATACTTTATTTTCTCTATTTTATTCTAACAGTTCCAGTATTTAGTAGGAGAGAGTATTACTTTCAAAATATAGGAAGTTGCTATCCGTATAACATACAAAATGTGATTTGGTATATGTGCTGCCAAAGCCAGCACACAAAATGGTATTTGGGAAGATAAAATAATAAAAGTTGATCTTGGCTAAAGTATAATGATACTAAAATAGTACAGTCATAAAGGAAGCTATCTTTAATCTCTAACACTATTAATAGACAGTGTTTTGGTACTATAAGGTAACATAACATACTGTAAGCCACTTAAATTTGGAGAGAGAGGATACTTAGCCTAAAAACCTTATAATTAAGCAGTATTTGTTTTTATAGCAACTACAAATACTTATGCTCCAAAATATGTTGATTTCCCATCCATTTCCTTGAAATTTATAAAATAATTTTAAAAGAATGTTAATTTTAATAAGTCAAACTCAATGAAATTTATAAAAAGGAAATTGGTAATATATTTTTATATATTCAAATTTGAACCCCCTCAAATTAAAAGTACTTATTAGTTTTGTGCATTTTCTTGTATATAATTGTGTACTCTTAAAAAATACATAAACATTTACACACTATGCTTTCTTGAAAAATAAAAATTAAATCACATTAAATTTTCTACTATAAAGATCTTTTTAATATAATAATAAATCATAGGTATGTCTCTGATACATCTTATAAAGATCTAACTCACTTTATAAAACCTCCCAATGCTGTTTCCTATTATGAATGCATCATATATTATTTAATCATTCCTCTATTACAGAATATTCATGTTTTTTCAGATAGTTGCTCCTTTGAAAAATTCCATTATAAACTTACATAAATCGATGCATAGATAAATGAGTAGACAGGTATGCAGATGGGATAAAATAGATGATATTCATATAGATCATTTCTTAACTTCTTATACCTAACAACTTCTACATATTTGAACTCATGTGAAATATTTCATAGATTTTAACATTTCTGTCTCCACTGCAATCATTTGAGTATGATAAACATTTTCCCATTCTGTCTACAATTATTGTTTATTGTAAGACCATCAATGACATTTTTCCCCAAGTTTTCTTTCTTTCTTTCTTTTCTTTTTTTAAATTTACTTATTTTGAGACAGGGAGGCAGGGGCAGAGGGAAAGGGAGAGAGACTTTTAACTGTGAAGCCCAATGTGGGGATTGATCTCATGATCCTGAAATTTCAACCTGAGTGGAAACCAAGAGTGCAACACTTACCAACTTTATTTCTAATAAATAAAATACTTTAAGGAAATCATCTTCATATGGGGAAAAAAAAAAAAACTTCCAAAGAAAGCTAATTTACAATCCCTCTCCACTGAAAATGTTAGTCATTTTAACAAACTGAAATGCCTAGTTTCCATTACAGACATCAGCACATGTAACCAAATTATAAGTGGATACTCAGCTAGCAAAGTCCCTAAGTAATATAGTTTCAAAAAAGCAAAAATCAGCAAAGAAAACTTAGTTAAAACTCATTTTAATCTTTAAACCATTTCTTGAGGATAAGGAAATCAGGGTGAAAATAATTTTAATGCATGGAAAGTATCTTTAAAAAAACTTTTCTCAAAATCTCCCCCACTCTTAACTTGCTCTGCATGATGAAGTTTCTCCTCAGGTTTCAACAGCCTTATAAGAGACCCATTATCCAGTTCATATAGATCTCTTTCATTCCACATCCAGTTCCTAGGACTGCCTAAGCAATTTCCACCCTATTCTAAAGCAAATGCCCCTTGTTTCTTTTCCTTATTGTTCTTATTCAGTGGCACAAAATATGTAAGAATGAGTTGAAGAGAAAAGCAAATGCTAAGAAACACTCACATATTAGTAGATTTTTTTATCCCAATCATGCTGATCATTAGATGTTACACCTTTAAGTAGTTTCCCCTTCTTTTTGTATATCTTCCTATGGTGGTTAACTTATTAGGAGGGTGATTACCTCCAAAGTGATTTGGTTACTCTCTTCTATTCAAGTATTTTATATCTAAGCACTGTTGGGTGCATAGAATCACTAAATATTTCTTCATAATTTAAAAAACATAAACAGATATTTCCATAAAATGATATTATAGTACAATACAGTATAGTATAGCATAACATTAATATTTTTATAAACTGATGCTATATATACCATAAGCCATTAGGGTAGAATGTTCATCAGATATTTGCACAGGATATTTGGAAATGTAAATAAAAAAAGAATTAGTACATTAATTAATGAGTACTTCTACTTTATATTTCTTTTGTAAAAGATAATTTTTTAAATAAATCTTATTTATTTATGGATACAGCTATGAAAACTTTGCTCTAGACAGAAGGCCTATTAACAGGGTTAAGTGCTTCCTTTCACAAATAAACAGACAAGTCATCAACTCCAATAAAGAGAACAATTATTGACATTAGTTTGAAACTAATTAATAATGATGGATTAATAAATTAACAGTTTGAAAATAATCACTAGAAATAGTCTTAAGCAATCATGATGTAGCTCTTCTTATCATTACCAAATATAAAAGTTTTACCTGATAATTATCTTGTCACAGTCTGCATTTCATACATACCACTAATGCTTTAAAAAAAAAATCTAAAAAAAACCCAAATCTGTATGGTTGGACCAATTATAATTTTACATATTGTTTCAAAATGTTTCTAACTCAGGCAATGGAATCTAACAAAACTGACACAATATATTCTTTAAAATGTATGTTCAAAAATAATTACATAATAATATAAAACCAGATTTTATTCATTTCATTAGTTCCTAAAGAATTTAGCTGGTAAATTAATTGTTCAATTAATTAATATTGATTCTGAATTTGTTTGATAAATGAGACAATCTTACAAACGTATGAATAGTGGATGAAATAAAAGAGCACTGTAAGTCAGGATTGATGAAGGTAATCCTGAGAAATCCAATAGCTTTCTGCTCTTAAGTAATTCACTTTATCCTAAATGGAACTTTGGTATTTATGAGTGAATTACTGAAGGAGAATACAGTCAATAATCCAAGGTCTTAGAAAATGAACCTCCACAAATAATATTGAGCGTCTGTCTTCAGGGCTCTCTGCTAGGCACATCACAATCTTTTGATAGAGTGCTGGCTAGATAAAGGGCATCCCAATCTGACAAGCTTTTTAAAATTGTTACTATGAAGTCCAGAAAGCCTATATATCATAACTCACACACATCACACACAGGCACATCCAAACTTTTTCATACAAATGATGAGGAATCAAATCTGTAAATGCTAAAGAGAATTTCCATGTGTTTGTGGTATTTTCTTAATTTCTGTTGTTTTAGTTTTCCTAGTATAGGGGAGGAAACTGTCTTCCTTGAACTTTTTAGCATCCCTGACAAGGCCTGAAAATTAAACTTACAAAAACAGATTGTCAGGATAAAAAGATACAAATTTATTTTACATAAATTTTATGTGACACAAGATCTCTCATAAGGAAATGAAGACCCAAAGAAACAAGTAAACCTAAGTATTTTTATACTAGGTTTGGTGAAGAATGGCCAGTCATGGAAAAATGTGAGAGGGCAAAATATGATGTAGGTTTATCAACTGTTGGGAAACTTATCAAGATCTGTTTGTTTGGATTCTTCCCAGAGTCCGGTCATCTGAGTCAAAATGCTCCTCTCCTCAGTGCACAGGGAGGACACTTTCCACATTCCCACATGATGTTCTTATGATTGGCTTCAGGAGGGAAGGGTTAGGGGAAAATTAGCGTGACCTTCCTGCTTCTGCTATTGGTAACCTAATTTATCTTGTGGCATTTGGTTGTTTTCCACAAGAGATTCAACTATAAGCCATTTATTCCACAATATATTTTAGAAAAACATTGGAGGTGATATTTGGTTGGTGTGGCCATTGTGGTTAAGTGGTATCAAGAAGCAGCGTGAATAAAATGCAACCACTAAACCCTCATCGTGGAGTTTGCGAGGATAGTTCATCTTTGGATTTTATGCCACCTGCCAGCACTGACTTTATTCATTGTAGCTTTTGCTATCCATTAAAGCATCATTCAAATAAATTCTATGAAAAAGCACTCTCATCTTTGCCTCTGATTACAAAGACTGAAGACTGTATATCAATGCAGATTTTAAATATTTGTGTCATAATTGGACACAAGCTGCTCTGAACATCTGCGTGTTAGCAAGAACAAGAATGACGTAGCTCTTGCTCTAGATTTATTTAATGAAAAAATTCAGAAATTATGCCCACAAAATGCTAAGACATTGCACTGGGCCCTCCTTTTTTTTTTTTTTTTTCATGAGAAGTTGTTGGAACTTGATCAGTGAGAAAAAGATGCTGCCTCTAGCACATATAGACAGTTTCATTCTACAAAGGTATTTATTTAAGACAAAATTTTGACTTTGATTGTTAGTCCATGTTATAACATATAGTCACAAAAACCATGTTGGCATCAATAACAAGGTGCATAAACACTCCTTATTTCTTCATCTATTAAAATTGTTATTAGTAATTACACAATATTGTTTATTTTTAATCAGTTTTCCAATATTTTTTTCATTGCTTTAGCAACTATCACTTCTTACTTAAAATGCATATCAATCAAACTCCTTTAAAAGTCCCAAGATTTTATTTATTTGACTGAGAGAGAGAGAGATAGAGAGAGAGGGAGAAAGGCAGAGGGAGACGCATGCTCCAAGCTGAGCAAGGAGCCTGTTGCAGGGCTTAATCCCAGGACCCTGTGTTCATGACCTGAGCTGAAGGCAGATGCTTAACAACTGAGCCACAAGGCAGCTCTTAATGAGATATATTTTTAAAAGATTTTATTTATTTGAGAGAGAGAGAGTGAGAGAGCCTGAGCTGGGGGAGGAGCAGAGGCAGAGGGAGAAGCAGACTCCCCATGAGCAGGGAGCCAAATGCAGGACTGGATCCTGGGACACTGAGATCAAAACATGAGCTGAGATTAAGAGTCGGATATTCAACTGACTGAGCCCACCCAGGCACCCTTATTTGATGAGATATTTAAGACATAAAGTGTCCCTTAAGGTCCCTTTAAAAAATCACCCCTGACAGCATACTGAAGTACTTTATTTTGTTGTTGTTGTTGTTCCTATTATGATCTCTTACTATGAATTTGGGCTATAGACTTTTTGTAAAGTATGCATTCTACAGTGTCAGAACTTTGAGTTCCTAGTGGTAACTATGCTATTGATATGCCTTGTATCTGGTAAATCATATCAATAAAGTAAAATTTTATATAGGAAAAAGGTCCTTGAGAGAGACAAATAGGATCACAGTCAACAAATCCAGTGCCTGGCACAAGTTCATGTGAAGGGGCAAATAAATGACAAAGATCTCTGTTGGATAATCATAAATAAAGACAAATTTATTAAAATACAGAGGGAAGAATTCAGGTGAAAATGAATTCATCTTTTGCTGATAACCTCTTCTATTTTCACATCAACTCCAAGGGTTGAATTCACTAATTGTTAACTTTTTTTCTATCATTAGTAAAGAATCAGAGGATCAAAAGGCTGTAATAGTGTAATACTACTGAAGTATGGACTGTTGGAGTAAGTGTCTCACCAACATCCAATGGATTATGGGTTATATTCAACAGACTTCTTTCATTGTGTTTCAAGACAGTCCCTGCAGTAAGCTTTTATCAATAGAGTATCTAGATTTGATATGAAAGAACAGCTTATTTTCAGTCAGCTAGTTAACACATCAAAGAGCTCATGATACATGAAATTCTGTTCTGGAGCAGACATGTTAAAGGGATCTTGTTTTGTGTTAGTTGAGATAAGCCAATTCTGCTGATACACCTTTCAGGCATCCCACTGTGCTCTAAGGGGGCAAAGTACTCTATCTGGCCAGTTCTGAATCTTAAGGTTGCCGAGTCAGCCCAAAATTCAGTAATAATGTGGGAGGTCAGAATATCCAAGAAAATACTATTTGCTCATTTGACTTCCTCAGTTTATTGAGGATAGCTACTGAGAAAACAATACAATAAATGTTGCTTCATCTGTGTATCTGTAACATACGACAGATGTTTGCACCACAGCCCTTTGTTGGCTTTTATGTATTTCCAGGCAAGAATTCCTATATCCCCCTGTATTAGCTAGCTAGGGCAACCATGACCAAATACCAAAGAATGAGTTGCTTAAACAATAGAAATATAATTTCTCAAAGTTTTGGAGCCTGTGATTCCAAGTAAATAGTGCTGGCATAACTGGTTAGTGGTGAGACGTTTTTCGTTGGCTTACAAATGGCTGTCTTCTTGCTGTCCTCTGATTTATCTGTGCCTGAATACTCCTGGTGTCTCTTCTATTTGTTATAAGATCAGCAGTCTTATTGAATCGGGGCCTCACCATTCCAATTTCACTTAACATTAACTACCTCTTTAAAGTTCCTATCTCCAAACACAGTCTTGCGAGTTAGGGCCTCACATATGAATTTTGGAGAGATATAATTCAGTCTACAACATTCTCCAACCCTATCTCAATTTTTTTATGGAACCAGAAGTCATTCTTAAACATAACCCATAGTGGCAGCAGAAGGAATGTTATCTCAGCATTTGAAAATGAAACTATGAAAATTATATCATGACTTTCATTGCATCCTTTCTGGTTTACCCCTTCAAACAATTCAAGTATCATTTGAATATCATGTGCTTTATAAATATGAAAGTGTAACTTCCACACTTATGTATTTTTTAAAAAATAATAAAGCCAAGTAATAGACTTTAGTGGTAGGAGTTTCCCTTTAAGATTCCCTAACTATCCCATAGTTTCACCCATCTTGGAGGATGAAGTTTTTGTTGTTATTATTGCTTGTTTTATCTCTAAGAGCATCACACAGATTTAAGTGAATCCCTGCACCATCCACGGTCACAGGGATAAGAAGTGCCCTTTTTCCTAAGTGATAAACAGAACCATGTTTTGTTTTGTTTTGTTTTATATTAATAATAGATCACCATACTCAGGCACATTCAGAAAAAAAAATAAACAAAAAGACAGTTTCAATAAAACAAATAAAAAGCAATGTATATTTCATAGCTCATAAGTTAAAAAAAAAGTAAGTTATTTGAATTGCTATAACTCCCAAGTCCCTCTATCCACAAGAAATATTTGCCATTATCAGGTAGATTCTTTTATGCTTCCTTGATGATAATTCTTATCATGACAGGGGTTTCCTTATCTTACACACACATCACACACGCACACACACACACACAACTTTAGAATATTATATACTGATAGATTTAACTTTTTCTGTAACAGGAATACCTTACCTATATTGAGTGTCCCTTGGTTAAGAAATCTCCCTAAGTTCTGGCCAGGAAAGGAAGAGGTTCCGAAGCACTGAATGCATTTCTCAGTCAAATTTTAATAGCTTGTTTACTTTAAAAAAATAAAGACTTGGTAATCTCTTCCACAAAAGGACAAGTCACATTTAAAGGGGACTTAAGTAATACCTAAGTTGTGACCCAGAAATCTCACTTTGGGTGCTTTAGGCAGTATTCAATCAGAAGCCATATCAGTGGCAAGGATGAGCCCATTACTCCGATAATGCTGTGCCTTCAGTATTCATGCATCTCCTGAGCTTGACCATGGGCTTCTAGATGTCTACTAAGCAAAGGGATAGATCAAAGATCATAATCCTTGCTCCAGGTAAGCTTTATTGCATAGACTTCATTCTAGGTCCCAAATTTTCTTTCCTTTGAAGATAAATGCTGAAAGTACTATTATTTGTCACACACTTAAATATTGCTTGCCAAAAATGTTACTATTATAGTAATTTTAGATTCCCTCAACTTAACAATTTTCAAGAATGACTAGTTTTGGTTTTAAGAAAACCTCAAACTTCAAAATTTCCATACTTATTTCCATTATGGATAGTCACTTTTTTACTAACTACAAAAATAATTAGTAATTTTAAGCAACCAATATTTAAATAATATTCTCAGAGCTCTACGATGTAACAGAATTAAAATGATTCTTTTAATTAGCCATAGTGAGAACATATTACTAATTTAAAAAGTACTTTAAAAAATAAATGCAACTTTAGTGATCATAATTAAAAATTCCTTCATGTATAGTTGAAGCCTATGCCAGAGGGTAACAGAGAGAATCTACCGTTATAAAAGCAGTTGACATGAGATCACATTTATACTTAGTTCAGCAAATTACAAATTGAAGACTACTTCCAAAGTTCAAGAACATATTTTTTGAAGAAAATATATCATGGAATTTGGCTTTAAAACAGAAAGCAGGGGCGCCTGGGTGGCTCAGTGGGTTAAAGCCTCTGCCTTCTGCTCAGGTCATGATCCCAGAGTCTTGGGATCGAGCCCCGCATCGGGCTGTCTGCTCTGCGGAGAGCCTGCTTCCTCCTCTCTCTCTTTCTGCCTGCCTCTCTGCCTACTTGTGATCTCTGTCTGTCAAATAAATAAATAAAATCTTTAAAAAAAATAAAAATAAAACAGAAAGCAATATAGTTTATATTTTCCTACCGAAGTATTTTTCTTTGTAAGTTGTGAAAATTAGAAAAGACTATTAGATAATTAGAATTTAGTTTAAAATTATTTAAACAAAACTTTCAGGAAAGTTTTATCTATTTATAAAGGCAAAGGCGTAAAAAGAAGAGCAATATACAGAAATTACAGGATCATATTGTCATTTAGACATAGAAGTAAAGGTATAGCACCATTCATAAAAGAGTGAAAGAGTGATTGTTTTTGCATTGTTTTTCTAAAGCTAATTATATTTAACATATACTGAGAATTTTCTTTCTAGCATAGTTCTAAGTACTTGTCAGCACTTTGTATAATTTCATCCCACATAATGCTCTAAGGTATCACTATATCTAATTTATAGATAAAGACACTAAATGTTAGAGAATAGAGAGGTTAAATTGGTCAAGATTACAAAATAGTTGGCTGTGGTTTCTGAATTTGAACCCAGGGCACCAGATTCTCATATCCACTGTTGTGATTGCTGCTGTCCTCTCTAAGTGAGACGTTCTCTGATCTTTGGCTTTAATAGTCCCTGTAAGAGGATACAACTTCATCTATTGACATAATGCATTTATTTAAAATTCATTAATAGACCCAAGGTGTACATTATTATTCAATTATGACAGGAAAGGCATAGACATGTAAGTCCATTAACTGGGTATTGTTACTGTTTATAACAACCATCAGTTACAAAGAAACTCTATGGTTTTAAGTACAATTAAGTACATGTCAAAATAATATTTAAAAAATCATATGATGCATTCTTTTCATAGAGTAGTTATTCTTAATACTGCTACTTTTATTTGCTTGTTTTTCAGGAAAGATAAAAGTATAATGATTAGATAACAAAGACAAAATAAAAAACTATTTATACTATAGGGAAACCTGACCAATATAATTACCAAATATTGAACCACACTATACAGGTTTTGCTATAGTTATAAATCAAATGAACATGAAAGTCGTCATATCATCAAAATAGAATATATATATCTGTGTGTATGTATATATATGTATATATAAAATATAAGTATATTTTATATAAATATAAGTATATGTATTTTTTTTAATTTTTTATTTTTTATAAACATATATTTTTATCCCCAGGGGTACAGGTCTGTGAATCACCAGGTTTACACACTTCACAGCACTCACCAAAACACATACCCTCCCCAATGTCCATAATCCCACCCCCTTCTCCCAAACCCCCTCCCCCCAGCAACCCTCAGTTTGTTTTGTGAGATTAAGAGTCACTTATGGTTTGTCTCCCTTCCAATCCCATCTTGTTTCATTTATTCTTCTCCGATCCACTTAAGCCCCATTGTTGCATCACCACTTCCTCATATAAGGGAGATCATATGATAGTTGTCTTTCTCTGCTTGACTTATTTCGCTAAGCATGATACGCTCTAGTTCCACCCATGTTGTCGCAAATGGCAAGATTTCATTTCTTTTGATGGCTGCATAGTATTCCATTGTGTATATATACCACATCTTCTTGATCCATTCTTCTGTTGATGGACATCTAGGTTCTTTCCATAGTTTGGCTATTGTGGACATTGCTGCTATAAACATTCGGGTGCACGTGCCCCTTTGGATCACTACGTTTGTATCTTTAGGGTAAATACCAAATAGTGCAATTGCTGGGTCAGAGGGCAGTTCCATTTTCAACATTTTGAGGAACCTCCATGCTGTTTTCCAGAGTGGCTGCACCAGCTTGCATTCCCACCAACAGTATAGGAGGGTTCCCCTTTCTCCGCATTCTTGCCAGCATCTGTCATTTCCTGACTTGTTGATTTTAGCCATTCTGACTGGTGTGAGGTGATATCTCATTGTAGTTTTGATTTGTATTTCCCTGATGCCGAGTGATATGGAGCACTTTTTCATGTGTCTGTTGGCCATCTGGATGTCTTCTTTGCAGAAATGTCTGTTCATGTCCTCTGCCCATTTCTTGATTGGATTATTTGTTCTTTGGGTGTTGAGATTGCTAAGTTCTTTATAGATTCTGGACACTAGTCCTTTATCTGATATGTCGTTTGCAAAATATCTTCTCCCATTCTGTCAGTTGTCTTTTGATTTTGTTAACTGTTTCCTTTGCTGTGCAAAAGCTTTTGATCTTGATGAAATCCCAATAGTTCATTTTTGCCTTTGCTTCCCTTGCCTTTGGCGATGTTCCTAGGAAGATGTTGCTGCGGCTGAGGTCGAAGAGGTTGCTGCCTGTGTTCTCCTCAAGGATTTTGATGGATTCCTTTTGTACATTGAGGTCCTTCATCCATTTTGAGTCTATTTTTGTGTGTGGTGTAAGGAAATGGTCCAATTTCATTTTTCTGCATGTGGCTGTCCAATTTTCCCAGCACCATTTATTGAAGAGGCTGTCTTTTTTCCATTGGACATTCTTTCCTGCTTTGTCGAAGATTAGTTGACCATAGAGTTGAGGGTCTATTTCTGGGCTCTCTATTCTGTTCCATTGATCTATGTGTCTGTTTTTGTGCCAGTACCATGCTGTCCTGATGAGACAGCTTTGTAATAGAGCTTGAAGTCCGGAATTGTGATGCCACCAACGTTGGCTGTCTTTTTCAATATCCCTTTGGCTATTTGAGGTCTTTTCTGGTTCCATATAAATTTTAGGATTATTTGTTCCATTTCTTTGAAAAAGATGGATGGTACTTTGATAGGAATTGCATTAAATGTGTAGATTGCTTTAGGTAGCATGGACATTTTCACAATATTTATTCTTCCAATCCAGGAGCATGGAACATTTTTCCATTTCTTTGTGTCTTCCTCAATTTCTTTCCTGAGTACTTTATAGTTTTCTGAGTATAGATTCTGTGCCTCTTTGGTTAGGTTTATTCCTAGGTATCTTATGGTTTTGGGTGCAATTGTAAATGGGATTGACTCCTTAATTTCTCTTTCTTCTGTCTTGCTGTTGGTGTAGAGAAATGCAACTGATTTCTGTGCATTGATTTTATATCCTGACACTTTACTGAATTCCTATACAAGTTCTAGCAGTTTTGGAGTGGAGTCTTTTGGGTTTTCCACATATAGTATCATATCATCTGCGAAGAGTGATAATTTGACTTCTTCTTTGCCGATTTGGATGCCTTTAATTTCCTTTTGTTGTCTGATTGCTTAGGCTAGGACCTCTAGTACTATGTTGATTGGCAGTGGTGATAATGGACATCCCTGCCATGTTCCTGACCTTAGCGGAAGAGCTTTCCGTTTTTCTCCATTGAGAATGATATTTGCGGTGGGTTTTTCATAGATGGCTTTGATGATATTGAGGTATGTGCCCTCTATCCCTACACTTTGAAGAGTTTTGATCAGGAAGGGATGCTGTACTTTGTCAAATGCTTTTTCAGCATCTATTGAGAGTATCATATGGTTCTTGTTCTTTCTTTTATTGATGTGTTGTATCACATTGACTGATTTGCGGATGTCGAACCAACCTTGGAGCCCTGGAATAAATCCCACTTGGTCGTGGTGAATAATCCTTTTAATGTACTGTTGAATCCTATTGGCTAGTATTTTGTTGAGTATTTTCACATCTGTGTTCATCAAGGATATTGGTCTATAGCTCTCTTTTTTGATGGGATCCTTGTCTGGTTTTGGGACCAAGGTGATGCTGGCCTCATAAAATGAGTTTGGAAGTTTTCCTTCCATTTCTCTTTTTTGGAACAGTTTCAGGAGAATAGGAATTAGTTCTTCTTTAAATGTTTGGTAGAATTCCCCCGGGAAGCCGTCTGGCCCTGGGCTTTTGTTTGTTTGGAGATTTTTAATGACTGTTTCAATCTCCTTACTGGTTATGGGTCTGTTCAGGCTTTCTAGTTCTTCCTGGTTCAGTTGTGGTAGTTTATATGTTTCTAGGAATGCATCAATTTCTTCCAGATTGTCAAATTTATTGGCGTAGAGTTGCTCATAGTATGTTCTTATAATAGTTTGTATTTCTTTGGTGTTAGTTGTGATCTCTCGTCTTTCATTCATGATTTTATTTATTTGGGTCCTTTCTCTTTTCTTTTTGATATGTTGGGCCAGGGGTTTATGTATTTTTATTAACATATAATGTATTATTTGTTTCAGGGGTACAGGTCTCTGATTCATTAGTATTACACAATTCATAGCATTCACCAGAGCACATATCCTCCCCAATGTCCATCACCCAGCCATCCTATCCCTCCCATCTCCCTCCTTTCCAGCAATAAATATACATTTTTACAAAAATATAAATATATATTTTATATAAATATACATATTTTGTATAATATAAATAATATAAATATAATATAATATAATATATAATATAATATAAATAATATAAATATATGTTTTTTAATCACCCTTGTCTTTAAAACCATATGACAGCTACGGACATGAAGTAATCTAAAAGAACTGAATTGTATAGGAAGGAGCCATTCCTATTTGAGCAAAAAATGAAGAAGTTTTTGATTCTTGGGGCCAGATGATAATGGTGGCTGCTGAGCAGACCAAAAATCAGGCCTATCATAGAAGAAATATACCAGCAAATCTTGATAAATTAGTTGGTTGGTATGTTGGATCTACAGTAACACCCAAAGCAAAGACCATGCTTTCTGTAAGATTCTCCTACATGGGGAGATTGCTGAGAAAGCAGAGACTGGGGACAGGCCTGGATGGTGGAAATAAGTCATATGATTGTGTAGCCTCCCAGTATCCTGACACCTGTATCTCACAAGTCTTACACCATCGATATCCAGCAATCTCTAAGGTTCACATGGCATTGCAATTCTCCTATTACTCATTCATTTGTATTCTTACAATCTCATAATCCTGAGTCCTTGATTTCTCAGTCTCAAAAAATCTCAGGATTTTATATTCTTCACGTCTAGCAGATTCCAAATCTAGCAACCTTATAATCTTACAGTTTTGAAGTCCAACTGATTTGTATTCTCACTGTTTCAAGATCAATCAGTTCCACAGACTTTATTTAGTAAGATGGCTTTCCCAGAGGAAAAAGTGGTGAACTCATCCTTAAAGTACACATGAACATAGGGGATGGGAAGGAAAATAAAATAAGATAAAATCAGAGAGGGAGGCAAACCATAAGACACTCTTAACTACAGGGGGTAAAAAATGAGGGTTGCTGTGGGGGAGGTGGTTGGGGGGGAATGGGCTAAATGACTGATGGGTCCTAAGGAGAATACTTAGGGTCCTAAGTTGTAAGGAGGATACTTGTTGGGATGAGCACTGGGTGTTATAGACAAGTGATGAATCACTAAATTCTACCCCTGAAACTAATACTACACTGTATGGTAACTAACTTGAATTTAAATAAAATCTTGAAAGAAAAAAACAAAGTTTGAAAAATGAGGTGAGCTGTTTAAAGTTGCAGTGATAACCAAAGGTACTTCAACTCTCAATAAGATCAAAGATATTAACCCAGCAGAGGTAGAAGAAAAATTGTTTACTAAGGTGGAATTTAAATGGTTCCCCTACTTTCCTTGTACTTGTATTCTAAAGCCCTGCTTTAACTGAAACCTCCTAATCTGGTCACCATGATCAGTCCCTCATTCTAGCTGCTTAGAACAAAGAATGCTGACTTTTTATACAAAAGGATAGATAGAGAAAAATAAAATAAATAAATATATTTATACATCATACATATATATATATATTAAAGACACATAGGTGTGTAAGTGTATAGGTATAATTTTGGCCTCTATAGCTCTTTAAGACACAATGATATCTATAAAATTATAAGACATATAAAGAATCAGGGAGATGTGACCCACCATCAAAAAATCTTAGACACAATGCCTGGGTGGCTCAGCAGGTTAACCATCTGCCTTCAGCTCAGGTTATGATCTCAAGGTACTGGGATCAAGTCCCATGTTGGGCTCTCTACTCACCGGGGAGTCTGCTTCTCCCTCTTTCTTTTGTTCCCTCTCTCTCTCTCAAATAAATGAATAAAATTTTTTAAAAAAGAAAAACATAGACACAGTCACATTTATTACCTTATTTTAGCCAAATCTCTATCACCTGGTCTCTATAAGACATCCCTATGACCAGTTACTTCAATTATATTCTGGTTCCTGGGACTGGCATTAGCTCAGAACCAGTGTCCAGTGGTCTATTATTTCTCCAATAAACAGTCATATTTGTAGATAGATTTGATCAGTTTAGGGAATGCTGGGTGGAAATATTAGAGACTATATTTACAGCAGCCTTAAAAGAGCCCTTTCTCAAGACCTATAGTATTCCCCTCACTCCAGGGGCCAAGCTCTATGAAATAACTCATATCTAACAATTAGATCAAAGTCAATGATTACCACTGTAGTGAATCAATTCAGAACTCTATTCAAAAGTGAATTTAAGTTTTTAGTTTTATAATCAAGTATCCTTCTAATAGACTTATTATCTATTTCACCCTAGGGAAAATATGATCAATTTTGTTAGGCCAAAGATGACTGCCTGGAAAAATATTATATTCACCACTATGTCCCAGCTAACCATTATGATGATCAGAGTCAATAGTACTTGTCTTCTATCATTACATAACTTCCATTATAATCAATAATTCTATTTCAATAGTAATATTCATACTATTTCAATAGTAATATTCATAGTTTTGTTTCTATTTGCAGAGGACAGCTATAGCAACTTGGCTTCCTAAAGGAGTGTCCTCTTGATCTTCTCTGAGATATATTTATCAAAGAGGTGATTCATGATAAATTCCTTCAGCAGTGCTTTCAGCCTGCCTTTGGACTCTTTCCTTTTCATTATAGCAATGAATTTCTGGAATCTCCTCTTCATTTAGTGTAGTACACCACTGTGTCCAAATTTCTTGCCAAACAGCTGAGCAATCTGTTAGAATCTTTCCAAGAATCTGAGTAAGTATAC
Organism: Mustela putorius furo; assembly: GCF_011764305.1. Taxonomy (NCBI): domain Eukaryota; kingdom Metazoa; phylum Chordata; class Mammalia; order Carnivora; family Mustelidae; genus Mustela; species Mustela putorius. Next base: position 29,940,107 of record NW_025421987.1, read on the forward strand.
ACACATTAATATATTTGGCTTAGTTTAAAGTTATATTTTTTCTGGTTATTCTAGCAACATTAAAATATATTGATGTATATAGTTATCAGGTTACTTCCTAAATAAATTAGCAATATTTTACAATTACTTTGCTATGTACACTTTTACCTCCGGGGTAAAATATTCTAACTGTGCCTTTAGAGCAATCTTAAATCTAAGTCTAGTTATTTATTTCTCTGAAGAAAATAAGAACTGGCAGAGATTAGACTGGAGGAAAATTGGGATCGACTTGCTAAAATAAAACATAAAAAAAATTAAACAACAAAAATAACAATAAAATACTGCATCAGGTAAAATCTCAAATATGCAAGAATAAATTTATCAGGCAGATAATTAGGGATTTTGGCTAGTGTTATTCAGTGTTTTGTGAAGAGATTAGAATGTTCAGAATAATTTGTTATCACACAAATATCTTCATTCCAATTGTCACATTATTTCCAAATCAATTATTTTAAATTATACATAAGGGTGAGAATTCTACCTATAATAAACAACTTTTATGATTAAGTTTTATTTCTTCTTCTTCTTCTTCTTTCTTTTTTTTTCAGGTTTTTATTTAAATTCCAGTCAGTAAAATATAGTGTAATATTAGTTTCTGGTGCAGAATTTAACAATACACCACTCACATACAACACTCAGCACTCATCACAACAAGTGCATTCCTTAATACCCATCATCCACTCAAACCATTCCCCTACCCAGCAACCCTCCAAGAACCCTTCATTTGTTCTCTATAGTTAAGAGTTTGTTTTATGACTTGCCTGTCTTTTCCCCCCATGTTCAATTGTTTTGTTTCTTAAATTCCACATATGAATGAAATCATATGGTATTTGTTTTTCTCTAATAGGTTTCTTTTACCTAGCCTAATACTCTATAGCTCTAACCACATCATTGCAAATGGCAAGATTTCATTCTTTTGTATATGCTGGGTAATGTTCCATGATAGAGAGATACAAAGGTAGGTAGATAGATAGATTCTGTCTACCTAGTTATTGCCCATATCTTCTTTATCCATTCATCAGTTGTTGGACATTTGGGCTCTTTCCATAATTTAGCTTTTGCTGATAATGCTACTATAAACATAAGGTGAATGTGTTCCTTCAAATCAGTATTTTTGTATCCTTTGGGTAAATACCTAGTAGTGTAATTGCTGGATTGTATGGTAGTTCTATTCTTAACTTTTGGAGGAACCTTCATACTGTTTTCCACAGTGGCTGCACCAGTTTGCATTCCTACCAATTATATAAGAGGATTTCTCTTTTTCTGCATCCTCACCAACATCTGTTGTTTCCTGTGTTGTTAATTTTAGCCATTCTGACAGGTGTGAGGTGATATTTCATTGTAGTTTTGAATTTTGTCTACCTGATGATGAGTGATGTTAAGCATCTTTTCATGTGTCTGCTAGCCTTCTGTAGATCTTCTTTGGAAAAATGTCTATTCATGCCTTCTGCCCATTTCTTAACTGGATTATTTCTTTGGGGGGCATTAAGTTTGGTAAGTTCTTTATAGATTTTGGATAGATATAGGATTTGGATTCTAACTGTTTATCAGGTATGTCATTTGCAAACACATCTTCTCCCATTGTGTAGGCTGCGTTTTCTTTTGTTGACTGTTTCCTTTGATGTGCAGTAGGTTTTTATCTAAATGAAGTCCCAATAGTTCAATTTTTTTAAATCTTTTTTTAAAGATTTTATTTATTTATTTGACAGACAGAGATCACAAGTAGGCAGAGACACAGGCAGAGAGAGAGATGGGGAAGCAGGCTGCCCACAGAGCAGAGAGCCCGATATGGGGCTCAATCCCAGGACCCTGGGATCATGACCTGAGCCGAAGGTAGAGGCTTTAACCCACTGAGCCACCCAGGCGCCCCCCAATAGTTCATTTTTGCTTTTGCTTCCCTTGCCTCCAGAGACATGTCTAGTAAGAAATTTCTATGGCCAAGGCCAAAGAGGTTATTGCCTATGTTCTCTAAGATTTTCATGGTCTCCTATCTCACATTTAGTTCCTTTATTTATTTTGAATTTATTTTGTGTGTGGTGTAAGAGAGTGGTCCAGTTTATCCTTCTGCATGTCACTCTCCAGTTTTCCCAACACCTTGTTGAAGAGACTATCTTTTTCCCATTGAATAGTCTTCCAGAATTTTGATGCCTCCAGCTTTGCTTTACTTTTTCCAGACTAATTTGGGTATTGTGGTTTTTTGTGGTTCCATACAAATTTTAGGATTTTTCTTATTCTAGCTCTGTGAAAAGTGCAGTGGTATTTTGATAGGGATTGCATTAAATGTGAATATTACTTTGTACAGACATTTTTACACTATTTGTTCTTCCAATCTATGAGCATGGATTTTTTTTTCCATTTCTTTATGTCTTCCATTTCTCTCATCAGTGTTCAGTACCTTTAAGAGTACAGAACTTTTACCTCTGTAGTTAGCTTTATTCCTAGGTATCTTATGGGTTTTGGTACATTGTAAAGGGATCAATTTCTTGATTTCTCTTTCTGCTGCCTCATTATTTGTATATAGAAATGCAACAGGTTTCTGTACATTGATTTCATATCCTGTGATTTTACTGAATTCATGGATTAGTTCTAGAAATTTCTTGGTGGAGTCCTTTAGGTTTTCTATGTAGAGTATCATGTTGTCTGCTAATGGTTAGGCTCTGTTTCTGATGATGATGATGATGATTGCTATTGTTGTTGATTGGGTTTCTGTAAGAACTATGAGTATTTGTTCAGATGGCTTTACAGAGGAATTCTACCAAATATTTAAAGAAGAGCAAATATGCATTCTTCTCAAACTTCACCAAAAAAAAAAAAAAAAAGAAGGAGAACTTCCAAATTCGTTCTATGAGCTCAGCATTACCTGATACAAAATATCAGAGCAAAAGAGAACTACAGCCCAATATCTCTGATAAATAGGGATGCAAAAATCCTCAACAAAATATTAGCAAGGTAAATCCAACAACACATTAAAAAAATCATTCAACATGATCAAGTAGGATTTATTCTTAGGATGTAAGGGTGGTTCAATATTCGCAAATAAATCAAGATGATACATCATGTCAATAAGAGAAAGGATAGAAGCAATATAATCATTACAACAAATGGAGCAAAAGTATTTGACAAAGTACAACAGCCACTCATAATAGATATCTTCAACAAAGTAGGTTTAGAAGGAGCATACCTCAATATAACAAAGGTCTCATATGAAAAACCTTAGCTAACATCATACTTAATGGTGAAAACCTGAGAGCTTTCCCCCTAAGTTCAGCAACAGGACAAGAATGTCCACTCTCACCACTTTCAATGAACATAGTACTGGAATATCAAGCCTCAACAATCAGAAAACAAAAAGAAATAAAAGGCATCCAAATTGGTAAGGAAAAATGAAAACTTTAAAAATTTGCAGATGACATGATATTATACATAGAAAACTAAAACTCCACCAAAAAACTCCTAGAACTGATAAATGAAATCAGTAAAATTGCAGAATAAAAAAAGCCAATGTACAGAGTCTGTTGCATTTCCATACACTAATAATGAAGCAGCAGAAAGATAAATTAAGAAAATAATCCCATATATATTTGCACCCAAAATATACCTACAAATAAACCTAACCAAAGGATTCAGAGATCTGTACTCTGAAAACTATAAAACATTGATGAAAGAAATGGAAGATGACACAAAGAAATGGAAAGACATTCCATGGTTATGGATTGGAAGAATTAATAGTTAAAATGTTTATACTACCCAAAGCAATCTACATATTCAGTACAACGGGTGTTGGTAAGGATGTGGACAAAAAGGAACCCTTGTATACTACTGGTGGGAAAGCAAACTGGTACAAGTCATTGTGGAAGACAGTATAGAGGTTCCTCAAAAAATTAAAAATAGAACTACCCTACAATCCACTAATTCTACTATTGGGTAATTACACAACTAATATTAAAATACTAATTTAAACATATATATATATATATATATATATATATATATATACACACCATGTTTATTGCAGCATTATTTACAATAACCAAACTATGGAAGCATCCCAAGTGTCCATCAATACATGAATAGATAAAGAAGATGTCATAGGTATATACAATGGAATATTATTCCACTATAAAAAGAATGAAATTTTGCCATTTGCAAAAATATGGAATGTATCTAGAGAATATAATGCTAAGCAAAATAAGCCAGTCAGAGAAAGACAAATACCATATGATTTCACTCATATGTGAAATTTAAGAAACAAAGCAAATGAACAAAGAAAGAAAAGGACCAACCAAAAGGCAGACTACCTATAGAGAAAACAGAGGGTTACCAGAGGGGAGATGGGTGAGGAGTTGGATGAAATACATGAAGGGGATTAAGAATACACTTAATCTTGATGAGCACTGAGTAATATATGGAACTACTGATTCACTATACTATAACCTGAAACTAACACTGTATTGTTAACTACACTGCAGTTAAGAGAGAGAGAGAGAGGAAAAAAAAAAATGATGAATATTTCTGTGTATGTGGTCACAAAAATACTGATATTCTTTTTTTTTCTTTCTTTTTTTTCTTTTAAAGATTTATTTCTTTATTTGAGAGAGAGAGAGCACATACAAGCAGGGTGAAGGGGCAGAGGGAAAGGAAGAGAATCTCAAGCAGACTCTGCACTGAGCATGGGGCATGCTGTGGAGTTCAATTCCCAGTGATATCATGACCTGAACTGAAACCAAGAGTCACTTAACTGATGACTGAGTCATCCAGGCACCCCACTAAAACACAGATATTCTGACCATATCTTGATATGTGAATTTAAAACCCTAAAATTTGTCTTTCTGTCAGGCACTCAAGCTTTCAGGTTTTCCCTTCATTTGTGTCTTCGTTATCCCCACCTTATTGGTCTTTTAACTATTCCATCAGGTCTATCAAAGAATTGCTTCAGGCACTTTATGCCAGTTAACTTTAGAAGATAATTTAAGTAGCTATTTTGCTCCTATATGTGATGTATTAATACTATTCCATTTTCAGGGGTAAGGGAATACTCCCTTCTGTCATACCCACCCAAACCAGATTCCAATACTTAAAAACTGGTACTCACTTACAGTATAATGTCATCAGCCAAAATACTGTATAAGAAAAAGAACGAAGCCACATATTTTAATCTACATGAAATACGGAGAATTAGGTATTTACAGAATTACTGGAAGTATTAGATGAACAGTGGGTCTTCCTTAGTCTCAATTCCAATCATGTCTTCTGAAGTGACCCACCAGGGAAACTACTCTTACCACCAGAACTTGAATTCAAGACTAAATAAACTCTATGCTCATAACTGCAATCTAACGTAAAAGAGCCATTACTACTCCTGTACCTATCTTTTGTTATACAGAAAGCTGGAAAGCAGACACTGGAATATAGTTTCAGATAAACTTTATGTTAATAAAATTTTCCTTACAAGAAGGAAATGCTAAAAAATTACAAAAGAAAAAGTAGATGGCTTCTTTTTTTTCCACTTACCTCCAGCTTTTAAATTCCATACAAATATATTTAAAAGGTAAAACCTAATTTAATCTTTGCAAAAGAAAAGAATAATGCTGAGTTACCCAATCTAGAGTATTCACCATTCTACACAAGAAAAATCAAAGCATCCAATCCCTATCCAAGTATTTGTGCCATACAATGATAACTGGAAATTACATATATATATATATATATATATATATATATATATATATATCTCACAAGTGTATGTATGAAATATATGTAGTCTTTCCAATATGTAACCACATAATATAGTGTTAAAATGTAGGATCATAAAGATATTTCACATAGATAGAAATAACTGGGGCAGGAGAGTTGAAATATTGTCATAGCAGTCCTTTGAAGTATGTCAATAATTTCATCCCTGTCACTAATGAGAAGACAGATGAGTGAGCATTGTGAGTTCACCTGCGAGCATGCTGTGTAACTCATAATTAAGCTTTAATATTGTGCTTAGGTGGTATTCATCTTTCACCTTATAATAGGAAGGTCAACTGGAAGTGGTTTTTAAACTGAAATAATTGCAGAGCTGTAAAAAATAAGCAATAATTTGTAAATATTTATGATATCTAATATTCTTCCATGTTTGTTAGCCAGAATTTTTATTTATTTACTTACCCAGGCAAAATATCAGACTGGTGCAAAATATCAGACTGGTAACTTCTCTATTTTAATGAGAGAAGAGATGGACTTTTAAACTTTTACACTCAAGCAAATTATTTACTATATAGTAAAATTTGTGTGGCTCCTATCAACCTCTAGAGAAAAAAAAAATAAAATCCCTACCACTAAATTACAATCCCCAAGGTTCTAGACATTATCACTGCTTCATAAGAATCTTCCTAGCTGGCATGATAACAGCTGGATTAATCAACTTTATTTATTATTGATTGATTGATTTATCAAAGCATATTGCTGATTTTAAGAGATTTCAAGATCTCAAAGAGCAGAGATTAATTACGAGTAAATTTTGGGATAATGAAGGGTCAGGATTCTAGTCTTGTGTCTGTATGACAAGGGTACTTTAGTAGAGACCTGTCCCCATCATACTAGGGTGACATGGATGAACTGTGTCCCCCCACCCAATACTCATACTGAAGTCCCAATCTCTTGATAAATCAGGATGTGACTACAGGTAGAGACTTAAAGAGTTAATTAAGGTATAATGAGGTCATTAAGGTGGGCTCTAATCCCATATGACTCATGTTCTTACAAGAAGAGGAAATTAGGACGCAGTGCACAGAGAAGACACTATGTGAAAACAAAGGGAGAAGATTCTCATCTATAAGCCAAGGAGAAAGACTTCAGAAGAAACCTGTGGTCACCAAGTCTATTTTGTGGCCGCTCTAGTAAACTAATACTAATAAGGTGTGAGACCTATACAAGAGGATTTCAAGCAGCTTGGCTGGAGATAGGAAGAGCTAGAGTAAATTTGTTGAGTAAATTTTTCCTTAAATTATTAATTTAATGGGGCTGAAAGAATCAGAGACTTTGCATTTAGCAAAATTAAGGTCAAATGTACTTACCTTAGGACTATTTGCTTAGACGTCATATTTAATATACAACAATACAGCTTATATTTCCTGAGTTCATTCAATAAAATTTTATCACTTCTAAAAGAATTTCAACACTATTCTCATTGCTGTTCCACCAAAGAAGGACTAGATTTAGAAACACACACAGTAAACACATACACATACACAGACCCACACACAGACCCCCCCCCCACACACACAGTGGTTCGTACAAGTATAGATGGGTTTACTTAAAAGCTGAAAAAAATTAAGCTTCAGGGCTGTCATACAGTCATGATCTTTTCAAGGCTCTGTACCTAATTTTGTGTTTGTAATTTTATGTTATTTTCATGATTTAAAACTAGGTCTCCTCCCCAAAGCAGATTGTCCCTCTGTGTGTTTGCATATGTGTTTTATCTCCATTAAAATGACAAAGATGACCACTGTTGACACACTCCTCCCAGGCTTCTCAGTGGTTGACTTGCAAATAGCAAAATCCATGTCTTAGGCACTGTTTACTCAGAGTGTCTGACATATAACAACATTCCATAATTAACTGTTAGTGAAAGGGAGAGGGGATAAGAAGATAGCATAATCAAAACAGAGACAAAGAATTTCTCAGAAATAAAGGTGCTATAAACTTTAAATGAAAAAGAAAGAAAGAAAAGTTACAGAAATGCAAAGGCAGAAAATAAAGGTTTCAGTATATCTAATACTATGTACTATTTGGATAAGAGGATCTCATTATGATGGAGATTATATAGTTTCACTTATGACACTGAGGTTTTAAATTATTTACTTCTAGTAAGTGAAAAAGCAATATACTGAATCTGTTTTGTTCAGTTAGTATTATTTCATATTTAAATATTAGGCAGATTTCATTGAAATATACATTAAAATCAATATTTATGTGTCTTTCCAATATGACAGAACATTCCTTCAGGCAAGAGCTAAAGATATCTGCCAGCTTCACTGATGCCTGCTTCTGTGTGCACTTTATTTGATTTTGTCATCGCATGAGAAAGCATCAAAGAGACATAGATCTAAATGAGATCATTAATGGGAACCCAAACCTGGCTTACCATGTTACAGTCATAAAACTTGTATGCAAATTACAGCTACATCCCTTATGATTCAACTAATAAGTCAGATGAGGAGACAACGATAGAGTTCAGCTTTGATAGAGCTCATATTTCCTGAAGCATAATAAAGAACAGACATGAAAATAGCATATCAGCTGCCAAGAAGGAACTGGAAAAAAAATGGCACATAAGAGCTATATACTATAGAATATCTGCTTCCATTCCCTGGTCTCTTTTAATAACCAAATAAGTAATGAATAAATTATCCCCAAAACTTGATTTCTGGGATCCTATAAAGTATGGTATATTGGGGGATTTTTTAATGTAATCTGAACTTATGAGCATCTGGAGCAGAATGGAGAATGCTCACTTACCAACAACACTATTAGATTACACTGGTTTTTATTTCTTCTTATTCCTAATACTCTCAATATATAGGGATGATAAGAAGGAAAGAGATGGTCATTAGCCCATTACTTATTATTTCTCTGATCCAGAAATCATGGTATAATATACTAGGGCTACATATGTCATTTTATCTTCTGAGCCTATACTTAGCCTTCAAAAGAGGCTGAATTAGATGATTCCTAATACATTATATTAATTGTATTGATTTTTCAGCAAGGACTTCCCACCAAAAGGGAACTTACTGGAAAAAAGTGTGGGTAGCAGGCAATGTGGTTATCTAACCAATTCCTATTTGAGCACAGAGAGCTGGATTTGGCCTATTGCACATATGGAAGTGAACTACACACTCATATAAATATGCAAGCAGTACTACGGCTTTTTTTTTTCTATTTACTTTACCTTTTCAAAATTAAAATAAATTTTCTATGATATAAACTGGTGAATATTTTGAAGAATCATCAAAGTATCTGCCATACTTCAAATGTTTAGAGTGTAAGAGGTAGAATAATAGACATGAGCTGTGAGGGAGAGAGACAGTGGTAGACTGTTAGACCTACCTGCATGCTACACTGAGGATGGGGCTGACTACTATAGAAGCAGGGAACAGGGATACCAAAAATTCAGAAGGTGAAGTTACATCCAAAGTGTTCGGCTAAATGAAATTAATAGATATGGGAGGGTATTGGAGAATGTTAGTCTATATGAGCATGCGTATCTCTAGATTTTACGCAGGAAAACACTAGGGGCGGGGTTAACTGTCAAAATATATAAGAAGGAATAGAGGTCAATTAATTAAACAGGTAAGGATGTCTAATGATGGACTTTACCTTATATTTAAGGCCTATCACCAAGAAGACAACATTATTACAAGACATAAATGTGTAGATTAAAAATTCATTCACTTTGACAAATGGAAATGCCTATTTCTTTAAACTTTTTTTTACCTGTATTAAGAGGAATAAAACATTTTTAATTAAGCAGTTTTCAAGTAAGTTTTCATTATATAGAACTTACAACTTTTCCAATTCCTACAGCTATAGAATCTCTCAGGAAAATTAAATCTAAAAGAAACTATGTATTTGACAAAAGTAGCATATTTTGAAAAATATTATAAAAGATATTTTTTCATTGTATGAGTAATATGCCATTGTAAAATGTTCTTTAAAATTTTATTAAATTTATTTCATTTTAATTTATTAGATAAATTTTAAAAGTAAATTGAAATTTAATGACAATTTAAATAATTATTTTATTTTATTTTATTTTAATTTTGTTTACTGGTCAGAGAGAGAGAAAGTATAAGCAGAGAGAGCAGCAGGCAGACGGAGAAGCAGACTCACTGGTGAGCAAGGAGTCCAAAGTGGGACTTGATTCCAGAACCCTGGGATCACCATCTGAGCCAAAGGCAGACACATAACTAACTGAGCAACAAAGGGGTCCCTAAATAAAAATTTTAAAGAGTTAAACTGTTTTTTCTATTCAAGAATTAATTCAGACAATGTCAATGAATTTTTATAGACACTGAATCTTTTAACAATATGTTTAGAAATTTAAGAGTCAAAGATACTCCCATATAGTATATATTTCAAATGAAGTGTATCACTTCATGTAATTTATTTGTCTAAGTCAGTAATCTGAATGCTGTTGTTGTAGAGTATTATTTTTTCCTCTTATTTTCTTTTCTTTTTTTTTTTAAAGATTTTATTTATTTAACAGAGAGAGAGGGGGGCAGAGAGAGCGAGCACAGGCAGACAATGGCAGGCAGAGGCAGAGGGAGAAGCAGGCTCCCCGCCGAGCAAGGAGCCTGATGCGGGACTCGATCCCAGGATGCTGGGATCACGACCTGAGCCGAAGGCAGCTGCCCAACCAACTGAGCCACCCAGGTGTCCCTTCCTCTTATTTTCTTAACAAGCCACAAGGACTATCACAAACAAAGCAAAGTGAAGACATAATAACCCCACTTTATATTCTTGCATGTGCTTCTCATGGTTCTCTCATATTTACTACTCCATTTTACCTTAATGGTATATCTCATCTTTATTTGGTTTTATTCTTCTACTAGCTGTAAAATCTCAGCTTAGAGATTTTACTGATGTATTGATTCAAACAAAAACAATCTACATCTTTTATATGGATTTCCTTAACATGGAATGATTCTTAAAACATTTTAGAAGAATATGGGGTTTACTACTGCCTCCATCCCTGGAGAAAAAAATAAATAAATATAAATATAAATATATATATGTGTGTGTGAGCACGCACGCTCATGTGTGTGTGTGTGTGTGTGTGTGTATGTATATATATATATGCTTGTATATCTGTATACTTGCATATATGCCTGAAACTTATTAATTTGACCTTACTTGAGAAAGGGACTTTGCAGATGGAAGTAAGTTAAGGATCTTAGGATAAGTTCATACTGTTCTGGGTAGGCTTTATTATACAATTACAGTTCTTCTAAAATATTGAAAAGGCAGAGGGAGGTTTGGGAGACAAAGATGTAGAGAAACAAATTATGTGAAGATGTAGGCACAGAGGTTGCGGAGTTATGTAGACCCAAACCAAGGGTCATCTAGAGCCATTGGAAATTTTAAGTCAAGGAAGGATTTTCCTCTTGAGCCTTTGGAGGTAGTGCAGCCCTATTGACAGGTTAATTTTAAACTGCTGAGCTCCAAACTTTTTAGAGACTATCTTTCTGCTGTTTTTAAGCCACTGAGTATGTGAAAATTTATTATAACACCTTTAGGAAAAAAATATGAAGTGTATTACCTAACATGGAAATTTCTAAGTAAGTTATCACATATCATTATTTTTTCCCAAGATATTTCCCCCAACATTTTTTACAAATAGTCCCTTCTGTTTGTCTGGGCAAAAATCTATAGAATTCAAAATTTTGGAAAGAAAAATTGGCCATATCATACAAAATGTACTTATTTTTCTATTACAAATAATTTACCATGTCTATTCTTATATTCTGAAGTACTGAGTTTGAAAAAATCGTACAAATGTTCACAGGGCATGGATGGTCATATTTTGCGTGCAAAAATGGATATTCTAAGCCTAAACTGCAAATGAGCATTAGACAATTTCAACCCATGTGTGTAATTACCTGCTTTTGTGGTTCTGAGAAAGCAACTCAGACTTAGAATGTGTGTCTGAAAGTGTCAACTTTCAGCCATTCTTCCCATAAAATTTTTGCTTTAGCTGGAATAAAGACTTTCTGAATAAAATTTGTCACACCACACAAGCATCTCTCATCAATTGCTTTCATGTGGTCAAATTCGATAAATGCAATTATAGCCTGAGCAATGATAACCATTTCCTATCTAATAAAACAGAGTAAGTGAACATTACAACTTAGCAATAATTCATAGCATTGGGCATAATCTGTGAGGTCAGTGCAGGGGACATTTCTAACTCAGGATGATTGAGTGTTCAGCTTGAGCCAAGAAATACCATTTATAGAGCCAAATTCAGGTAGCAACTTGAAAGTTCTGAAAATGGAATCTTTCTTATATTCAGTGTAAGTGTTAATGATTTCACAGAACTTTACTGGGCAGTACATCAGTAACAAACACATACTATATTATATTTCATATAGGTTAGGGTACCTTGATCATTTTTTAAAAGTGATTGCCTTAAACTTAATAGATTCTTCCACAGGCTTCACTGGAGTATAGAGGTTTACTGGTGTCCCTGAATCGATTTTATCAGTCTGTAAATTGGTAAGAACTGTCTCCTAGGGGCATAGAATTGTGCACATAGCATTGTTTCTATTTTACAGAAATAATGTAGACTTGTACATGTTATACCCTTGTAGAATTGAAATATGATGAGGTCAGTTAACTTGCATTCATTATTCATGCACTGCATGCTCCTAGAGAAGTTCTAAGCTTCGAAGGTAATTTTAAATTGCATTTTTGCATAGTTGTCTATGCTGAACTGGTTTCTAATTCTTTTTAAGACTAATGTTTTTATCCTCCATAGTGTACTTCTGTATCCTAGAATATTTTTTGCTTCAGTTTTATCTCTTTTGATCCTTATAATCACTCTGTGAAAGAATATTTTAGAGAAACTATTATAATCCACATTTTTAAAATTTGTAAATCAAGACTAGAAGTTTATGAATTGCCCGGCTACATAATGAGATCAAAGTGGCGGCATCTCCTCTCTGATACTCTGTCTTAAATCCCATTTTCCTCATTAGAATCTTCCAAAGGGATTATAAAATGTCCCTGGAGTTTAAACAAAAACTGACACAATATCTGGAATTACCTGAAGGAATTTTTGTTGGTTGCCCAGACCTGTGATAACCTGAGCACAGATTTTTATATATGAGGATTTTAGATATTCATATTTAGATACTGTGATATTACTTAGGAGATATGAGCACTAGGAGGAGGAGGAGGAGGAGGAGGAGGAGGAGGAGAGAGAAAACAAACTTCAGGCAAAGACTATGTTGATCAGAATAAGTTAGTGTGGTTAACATAAATAAATAAATAACCCTCAAAGGTAGTGGCTTAAAACAACAAAGGTTATTTTTCATTCATCAAATAATATCCAAAGTGGTAAGGGGTAGGGCTGAGCTGGCATTGTTCATTGTGGTCACTTAGGAATCCAGACTGATAAAGTCTCTACTTTAACACATGCTCCCATCATGGTCATGGCAAAAAAAGAGCATAGCTAGCGGATCGCTCTTCTGAAATTAAATATTTCATCATGGAAATGATTTGTGTCATTTCTACCTACAATTCACCAGAACTAGTCATACCTAATTTCAAAGGGATGGGCAAAGCACAATACTCAGATGTGACTGGAAGGACAGGCAAGCCAGTTGAAAGTCAGCCAAAAGTTGAAATGTTTGCCACAAATGTAAAGGTAGACATTTTTTTTTTTTAAGATTTTTATTTATTTATTTATTTATTTGACAGAGAGAAATCACAAGTAGATGGAGAGGCAGGCAGAGAGAGAGAGGGAGGGAAGCAGGCTCCCCACCGAACAGAGAGCCCGATGCGGGACTCGATCCCAGGACCCTGAGATCATGACCTGAGCCGAAGGCAGAGGCTTAACCCACTGAGCCACCCAGGCGCCCCTAAAGGTAGACTTTTCTTAAAAGGTTATGGCTGGGGCGCCTGGGTGTCTCAGTGGGTTAAGCCTCTGCCTTCAGCTCAGGTCATGATCTCAGGGGCCTGGGATTGAGTCTCACATGCGGTTCTCTGCTAAGCAGAGAGCCTGCTTCCCCTTCTCTCTCTGCCTGCCTCTCTGACTACTTGTGATTTCTCTCTCTCTGTGTCAAATAAAGAAATAAAATCTTTAAAACAAAATAAAAAGGTTATGGCTAATCTTTCGGAATGTAATGTGATTCAATGCACGATAATACTTGTAGGATCTGAGAAGTGAAAGAGGCCTTTGCATTTATGGGAGCTAGTCTCTAATCAATGCAGAAATTTTTCCTTAAATCTCCATGAATTCTCCCTAAAAATTTCCAGTGTTAAAATGCTATTGGACCTAGTAGTTGTTATTCTAGTAGACATTCTACTGGACTTTATTACTGAACCTTATTTATGTTGCCCTAGGCCTCAATCTATGAAACTGAGGCACTCACTTATCAACTCTTGTTCTGCCTTCTGAGCACCATAGAACATTACAAATGGATTTGGGGAAAAAAAAATCACAACACTAGCTGAAGTAGTATTTAAGAAACTGCAGACTGTAGAGCTAATCCTTGACGACCAGATGAAACACCTAGAAAATCATAACTGGCTTTTAGGATCTATCTTATTTCTCTACCTTATCAGATGGCCTGCAACCCTCACACTGTTATATCTAACAAGGAAGTCTTAATTTGAAAATACAATTTATCTTACATCTTTATACCCTTAAAAATGCAATCCTGAAAGCACAAATCAGGTATCACTTTACAAGCAGTAGGATTTTTGTCAAAAAGACAAAATAATAATAATAATAATAATAATAATAATAGTATCAGTGAGGACATGGAGAAACTGGAAACCTTCCACATTGCTAATGGTAGTAGAAAATGGTGGAACCTCTGTGGAAAACAGTATGATAGTTCCTCAAAAAGTAAAACAGAATTATCATATGATCCAATTCTACTTTTATACCTAAAATAATTGAAAGCAGTAATTTTTTCTTAAAGACTTTATTTATTTGACAGAGAGAGATCACAAGTAGGCAGAGAGGGAGGCAGGGGTGGGGGCAGGAAGCAGGCTCCCCACTGAGCAGAGAGCCCGACACAGGGCTGGATCCCAGGATCCCAAGATCATGACCCAAGCCAAAGGCAGAGGCCCAACTCACTGAGCCACCGAGGTGCCCCAAGAATTTTAATAAATATCTGCATATCCATGTTCATGGGGAAATATTGACAATAGCCAAAATGTAGAAACAATGCAAATGTCCATCAAGAGATAAGCAGGAAACAAAACATAGTGTGTGTGCATGTGTGTATTCACACACACATATATACATATGGAACTGTATATATATATATATATATATATATATATATATACATACACACGCATACATATATATGCATATATATATATATACACACACACACACATACATACAATGTAATATTATTCAAGCTTAAAAAAGAAAACCCTACACATGGCTCAACATGAATGAATACTGAAGACATACTAAGTGAAATAAGCCAGAAACACACACACACACATATAGATATATTAGTATAGTTCCACTTATATGAGTTGTCAAACTTGTAAAAACAGAAAATAGAAAGTCACCCGGAGATACAGGGATTGGAAAATGGGGAGTTATTATTTGATGAGTATAGAGTTTCAGTTTGGGAAGATTAAAAAAAAGTTTTGGAGATGGATGGTGAGAATGGCTATACCATAAAGTGAATATACTTAATGAGACTAAACTATATACCTAAAAATGGTTAAAATGGGTTTTAAAATCATGTATGCTTTACAACAATAAAAAAGGGAAAAATGCAAGTCTGGGTCATACTGAATTTTTTTTTAAGGCTTTAAAAAAGCAATTTCCCAAGAGACTTAATCAGATGTGTTTGATTCACACATACAAAATATACATGCAATTAAATAGAGGTCCAAAGAAACTGTCAGCATAAAAATGAAGATATCATCAAATAAATGTTGTCTAATTCCAAGGAAATTTGACCATGACCTGGAGTGGGAAATGGATCACCTATTGCTATAGTATTCATAATATGCAAATAGCTGTTTAAATGGGATATACTCAAATTATGCTTTTCTAAACTGCTAACACATGTAGGAAGTGATAACGAGGATAAGTTTTAATTATTAGATTCTTTATTTAGAGGCTATCAGTCTCACAATATCTGTTAAATAAGAATACTCAATTTGAACTTATTTCCAAGTGAAAATATTGCCCAATCACTAATACTTTACCATATAACTCAGTTCCAATATTAATACATTTAGCTTTTCCTCTTTAGACTGAAATGAGCTGCTGTTACCTTTTTTCCTCAGACAGGGTACTGCATTAGTGTTTTATTGCTTCACGAGTAGGAATCCAAGAAATGAAGCAAACTGCAATCATTTTTTCATACAGAGAATTGATATTTCATGTGACCCCAATTTGCCTCATCTCTGGATTTTACTTTCAAAGTCAACTTGCCTGGTACTCTTGGATTCATGCCTGATACAAGTTTGATTATTGTCATCAAGAAAGCAAATCTCTCCATTACAAAAACATCTAAGTAAGAAGGAGCCACAAGATGAAGTGATGCAGGAAAAGAAAAGCTTAAATCCTCCAAAAGAAATGTTTGTGTGAAATGGTAATTTGGAGAAGAAGAACCAAGGAGGATGTAGTATTGTAGGGAGCACTGGATGCGGTGTATAAACAATAAATTTTGGAACACAGAGAAAGAAATTAAATTTAATTTAATTTTAAAATAAATGAAAAGAAAAAGGAATGCAGACCCAAAGGCTGAGCCAGAATGAAAAGATAAGGAGTCAAGAACAGCTGGCTTCTTGTATTTCTGATAAAGGATTAAGTTTAGGAGAGTAAGATTATACAGACTCTTCATGGAAATTGTTAGATAAAGAATGTTGGAATTAAGGGTTGTTTCATAGGTGGGTTCTCACAAAAGATTTTCCTTTATCAGTTATGCTTATTCCACTTTTGGTCTTTTATCTTTTCACTTTATTTACACCTTTTATTCATCTTTCCTTTCTTTTTGCATTATTCCTTTTTATCTTCTATTCCTTTATTCTTTAAAAAACCCCCTTTTAAATTACTTGCTTTCATTCATCATTAAGCATTAATTTCCCTTTGCCCTAATTTGAATTAATTCTATCCTCTACCTCCCACCTACCCAACTCCATGACCCACTGATTATATTGTTTGTCTTGCCCTTGTCCATCACACCATCCAGTCCCTGGTGTTCTATAGTAGCTCTTCATAAGTATGGACATTTTAATAACACTTGGATTTGAACTTATACTAAATGCCTGTATCATCTGCTTTCAGAAGTATTTTTTTTCAGCCTCACATGAGGAATGAATAGTTCATAGACTTGATGGTTCTTTTTTCCTTATGTGCAATTTCACAATCATGGTTTCCATTTAAAGGAATCCATTCCATATTATTTTTCTATTGTTATAACATGTAACAAATTACCAGAAAGCTAACAATTTAAAATACCACATATTTATTATTTTATAGCTCCTTAGTTCAGAAGTATAGCACTGATCAGGCTAAAATCTAGGTAGCAGCAGGCTCATTCCTTCTGCTAAAATCTAGGTATCAGCAGGCTCATTCCTTCTGCAGGCTCCAGGATAGAATCCATTTCTTGTCCATTCACATAGCTGATAGAATTCTAGTTCTTGCAGTTGAAGAACTGAGATCCCTGTTTTCTTGCTGTTTTTCATAACTTTTCGAGGTTACCGCATTCCTCTGCACATGGTTCCCTTCCTTCATATTGAGAGCCAGCAATGGTAGGTTGAACCCCTCTTACAATCCAAAACTTCTTTCCACTGTTGCATCTCTCTGACCTAATCTACCTCCTTCTTCCACTTTTATGGACTCAAGCGATTAGACTGGGCAAAATTACCTAATCCATGATAGCTTGACAGCTTTCCTTTGAGTATCTCTGGTTTCCCTGCTCTACTTATTTTCATTATAATTTTTATTCAATAAAGTATATCATACTCAAAGACCTGCAAGAACTGTCAGGCTCTGAGGAGTCATGACTGTGTCATTCAGGATCCAAAAGGAAGAAACCAGATTTTAAAGAAAAAACATTGAAGGAAGCCAATATGTGAGGCATCAAGATTTAGCAACAACGGGAATGCATTATAACCCCAGGCCTAAAGAAGAGAATAATAATGTTACTGCAGCCTTAGAAGAACTGGAGACATGGACAAGGAGCTACTTAATCTGAGCTGTTATTGTAGTCAAACACAACTACTTTTAGAAAAAAAAAAAAAAAACAACTACTTTTAGAATTAGAATTTAGAATGTGCAACAGCACATTCTGCTTGGGGGAAGTGGGGGATAGAAGTATCTCCACATCTCTCTTCAGCACTATGATATTGTCAGCTTATTCCTCTAGCCAGAGCCTATCAGAAACTAGAAATAAGAAAGTATAACAATGGAGTCTACAAGGGTTAGAAGCTTTTTTACCTCAGGCATGGTACAGTAAAAGGATGGAGACTAGATAGGTGTGAAAGTGGTGGGCTGAAGGAAACAAACACAGTTTGTTAGCCTAGTAAAACAGGATGGGATTTTTTTTTCTATAAATGACCTTACAGTACATACTTGGGCTTAGTGGACCAGAGTCTCTGTAGCAACTACTCAACTACGACTATATAAAGAAAAAGCAGCTCTAGATAATACATAAGTGAATAGGTATGGCTACGTTCCAAAACGATTTTATTTCTATAAACAAAAGGCTGGACAGATTTGGTTGATGAGCCATACTTTGCTAGACCCTCATTTAGGGCATAGGCATTACAATCAGGTGGAAACTTAAATCTTTGTCCCACAAATTCATAGCTCAGACTGCCTGTTAACATCAAATATCTAATCTCTCCTACTGTCAGGTTAAGATGACATTTTCTAAACTTCTTCATACTGAGGAATAGCTTTGTGGATAAGTCCTAGCCAGTGGGGTACATTAAAGCAAGATCTACAACTGTTACATGGTTTTCTTAAAGGAAGAGGATATACCCTCTGCTTTCCCTTTCCTCTTTCCTACCAGTTTGGTTTTGGACTTGGTGGATATGATGATGACTCCTCTTTGACCATGCAGAGAAAAACAATGTCCTAGAGAATAGTGTGATAATAAAGAGTAACTAGCCTG
This sequence comes from Mustela putorius furo, assembly GCF_011764305.1. NCBI lineage: Eukaryota > Metazoa > Chordata > Mammalia > Carnivora > Mustelidae > Mustela > Mustela putorius. The sequence continues at coordinate 29,959,024 of NW_025421987.1, forward strand.
TGTTGCTAGCATCTTGGAGCTACCCTGAGTCCCATGGTTACTTTTTCTGATTTTAGGTAAGTTACTTAAATGTGTCTCCTATTTAAGGTATAATTCTTTCCAGGCTTTGATTCAGCAGTTACTTTTATCCTTTAAGTGGTCTCTAAGACTTACTTTATTCTCCTATAAAATAGGAGTATTACTGCCATATAGAGTTGTTGTAGAGCCTTAATAGCCTTGTCAAGTCAACAGGAATGTATCAGATATTCAGTGAAATATTCAAGGAAAATGATATCAAGAGCCCATTATTATATTAGGCATTGTGAGAAATACAAATTAAATATCAGAGACAATATGATCTAATTTGGAATATGATTCTATTATTACTCATTCTTATGCCCTCAGAAGAGCTCCTTTTAAATTATCTGGAAATCAAATAGAAGAGTATATAATTAGAAGTCAAAATTATATTGTATGTTTTACCAAATATCCTTGATATTCTTCATGATAGGATTCTAGAAAGTATGTTATAAGAAGATTATCATATTCCAACAAAGAAACAATTGAGTGTTTAATCACTGCCATCACTGAGAGTAAAATGAGTTACAAATGTGATCAGGACAGTATTTTTCTTAACATATAGTCCAAGGAATAACATTACAACAAATCAAAGTCTTCACAGGCATTCGAAATCTAATCTTTACTCACAACCTCAAAAGTGAGAAAACAGATCCAGAGAGTTTCATGAGCTTATGGTCTTTTCAATTGGGTATTATCTTCCATTCAGAATAAGAGAGAAATTCCCCAAAACAAAAATGATCCTGAAAAGGAAGATGAAGGTGGAGGAATAACAGATACACTAAGCATGCAGGTGTTCCCCTCCCAGTTCTGCAAAGAATCTTGAAGCTACCTGCTCCTTTATATTTCCAAATCACATTCAAATGCATCTTCCCTATATTTATGGATCCATATTGGTATTAGTAGTAAAACAGTTTAAATGGACTTTAGAATAGAATATTTAAATGAATTATTTAATTAATTATTTAATTGTTCCTCATATCATATAAAAGTATAGTAAATTTCTTTGGTATTCTCCTCATGTGTACTGTGAACCATCTCAGATTCATCTTATTGCACCCCCTTTCTCTACCACAACCCCTACCCCAATCTGGTTATGCAAATATATGCAGTTCTCTGTAGTATTTCCTTGTTTTTCATGTCCCCAAGACTTTACCACATATACCTTTTGAAAAAATGTTTTGGCCTCACATTCCTCCCTGGTTTATTTCTATCTGCTCTTCAGGACTTAGTTCAGTATCTTCTTCTGGTCTTCTTAGGTAAAGTGCCCCTTACTTATTCTGTCATGGTATCATAACTTCTACTTGTCCCCACTACTGTCTTTCTTCGAGGTGTTCTCAGATAAAAGCAGTTGTTCAACCAATTTTCAAAGCCACAGGTATAATTAAAGATTAGAATCTAGGTTTTTTCACTCTCAGTCTACTTTTCACTCTCTTACATATCTTATTTGAGTCCTATAAAATAAATACAAAAAACTTCTCAAAATTATATTCATAAAAATATGATTCTATGTAATAATATTTCTTGTCTAAACCTTTTTTTGTGCTTGGTAGAAAATATACGTTTATTTCTATTATTTTAGTAGGTATTTATTTTTTTTTAATTTTTTATTTTTTATAAACATATATATTTTACCCGAGGGGTACAGGTCTGTGAATTGCCAGGTTTACACACTTCAAAGCACTCACCAAAGCACATACCCTCCCCAATGTCCATAAATACCCTTCTCCCACCACCCCCCAGAAACCCTCAGTTTGTTCTGTGAGATTAAGAGTCACTTATGGTTTGTACCCATCCCAAACCCATCTTGTTTCATTGATTCTTCTCCTACCCACTTAAGCCCCCATGTTGCATCACCAATTCCTCATATCACGGAGATCATATGATAGTTGTCTTTCTCTGCTTGACTTATTTCGCTAAGCATGATATGCTCTAGTTCCATCCATGTTGTTGCAAATGGCAAGATTTGATTTCTTTTGATGGCTGCATAGTATTACATTGTATATATATATATACCACATCTTCTTGATCCATTCATCTCTTGATGGACATCTAGATTCTTTCCATAGTCTGGCTATTGTGGACATTGCTGCTATAAACATTTGGGTGCACGTGCCCCTTTGGATCACTACGTTAGTATCTTTAGGGTAAATACCCAATAGTGAAATTGCTGGGTCATAGGGAAGTTCTATTTTCAAGATTTTGAGCAACCTCCATGCTGTTTTCCAGAGTGGTTGCACCAGCTGTTGGCATCTAGATGTCTTCTTTGCAGAAATGTCTGTTCATGTCCTCTGCCCATTTCTTGATTGGATTATTTGTTCTTTGGGTGTTGAGATTGCTAAATTCTTTATAGATTTTGGACACTAGTCCTTTATCTGATATGTCTTTTGCAAATATCTTCTCCCATTCTGTCAGTTGTCTTTTGATTTTGTTAACTGTTTCCTTTGCTGTGCAAAAGCTTTTGATCTTGATGAAATCCCAATAGTTCATTTTTGCCTTTGCTTCCCTTGCCTTTGGCGATGTTCCTAGGAAGATGTTGCTGCGGCTGAGGTCGAAGAGGTTGCTGCCTGTGTTCTCCTCAAGGATTTTGATGGATTCCTTTCGCACATTGAGGTCCTTCATCCATTTTGAGTCTATTTTTGTGTGTGGTGTAAGGAAATGGTCCAATTTCATTTTTCTGCATGTGGCTGTCCAATTTTCCCAGCACCATTTATTGAAGAGGCTGTCTTTTTTCCAGTGGACATTCTTTCCTGCTTTGTCGAAGATTAGTTGACCATAGAGTTGAGGGTCTATTTCTGGGCTCTCTATTCTGTTCCATTGATCTATGTGTCTGTTTTTGTGCCAGTACCATGCTGTCCTGATGAGACAGCTTTGTAATAGAGCTTGAAGTCCGGAATTGTGATGCCACCAACGTTGGCTGTCTTTTTCAATATCCCTTTGGCTATTTGAGGTCTTTTCTGGTTCCATATAAATTTTAGGATTATTTGTTCCATTTCTTTGAAAAAGATGGATGGTACTTTGATAGGAATTGCATTAAATGTGTAGATTGCTTTAGGTAGCATGGACATTTTCACAATATTTATTCTTCCAATCCAGGAGCATGGAACATTTTTCCATTTCTTTGTGTCTTCCTCAATTTCTTTCCTGAGTACTTTATAGTTTTCTGAGTATAGATTCTGTGCCTCTTTGGTTAGGTTTATTCCTAGGTATCTTATGGTTTTGGGTGCAATTGTAAATGGGATTGACTCCTTAATTTCTCTTTCTTCTGTCTTGCTGTTGGTGTAGAGAAATGCAACTGATTTCTGTGCATTGATTTTATATCCTGACACTTTACTGAATTCCTATACAAGTTCTAGCAGTTTTGGAGTGGAGTCTTTTGGGTTTTCCACATATAGTATCATATCATCTGCGAAAAGTGATAATTTGACTTCTTCTTTGCCGATTTGGATGCCTTTAATTTCCTTTTGTTGTCTGATTGCTGAGGCTAGGACCTCTAGTACTATGTTGAATGGCAGCGGTGATAATGGACATCCCTGCCATGTTCCTGACCTTAGCGGAAGAGCTTTCCGTTTTTCTCCATTGAGAATGATATTTGCGGTGGGTTTTTCATAGATGGCTTTGATGATATTGAGGTATGTGCCCTCTATCCCTACACTTTGAAGAGTTTTGATCAGGAAGGGATGCTGTACTTTGTCAAATGCTTTTTCAGCATCTATTGAGAGTATCATATGGTTCTTGTTCTTTCTTTTATTGATGTGTTGTATCACATTGACTGATTTGCGGATGTCGAACCAACCTTGTAGCCCTGGAATAAATCCCACTTGGTCGTGGTGAATAATCCTTTTAATGTACTGTTGAATCCTATTGGCTAGTATTTTGTTGAGTATTTTCACATCTGTGTTCATCAAGGATATTGGTCTATAGCTCTCTTTTTTGATGGGATCCTTGTCTGGTTTTGGGACCAAGGTGATGCTGGCCTCATAAAATGAGTTTGGAAGTTTTCCTTCCATTTCTCTTTTTTGGAACAGTTTCAGGAGAATAGGAATTAGTTCTTCTTTAAATGTTTGGTAGAATTCCCCCGGGAAGCCGTCTGGCCCTGGGCTTTTGTTTGTTTGGAGATTTTTAATGACTGTTTCAATCTCCTTACTGGTTATGGGTCTGTTCAGGCTTTCTAGTTCTTCCTGGTTCAGTTGTGGTAGTTTATATGTTTCTAGGAATGCATCCATTTCTTCCAGATTGTCAAATTTGTTGGCGTAGAGTTGCTCATAGTATGTTCTTATAATAGTTTGTATTTCTTTGGTGTTAGTTGTGATCTCTCGTCTTTCATTCATGATTTTATTTATTTGGGTCCTTTCTCTTTTCTTTTTGATAAGTCTGGCCAGGGGTTTATCAATTTTATTAATTCTTCCAAAGAACCAGCTCCTAGTTTCGTTGATTTGCTCTATTATTTTTTTGGTTTCTATTTCATTGATTTCTGCTCTGATATTTATGATTTCTCTTCTCCTGCTGAGCTTAGGGTTTCTTTCTTGTTCTTTCTCCAGCTCCTTTAGGTGTAGGGTTATGTTGTGTACCTGAGACCTTTCTTGTTTCTTGAGAAAGGCTTGTACCTCTATATATTTTCCCCTCAGGACTGCCTTTGTTGTGTCCCACAGATTTTGAACCATTGTGTTTTCATTATCATTTGTTTCCATGATTTTTTTCAATTGTTCTTTAATTTCCCAGTTGACCCATTCATTCTTTAGAAGGATGCTGGTTAGTCTCCATGTATTTGTGTTCTTTCCAAACTTCCTCTTGTGGTTGAGTTCTAGCTTCAGAGCATTGTGGTCTGAAAATATGCAGGGTATGATCCCAATCTTTTGATACTGGTTGAGTCCTGATTTAGGACCAAGGATGTGATCTATTCTGGAGAATGTTCCATGTGCACTAGAGAAGAATGTGTATTCTGTTGCTTTGGGATGAAATGTTCTGAATATATCTGTGATGTACATCTGGTCCAATGTGTCGTTTAAGGCCTTTATTTCCTTGTTGATCTTTTGCTTGGATGATCGGTCCATTTCAGTGAGGAGAGTGTTAAAGTCCCCTACTATTATTGTTGATGTGTTTCTTTGATTTTGTTATTAATTGGTTTATATAGAAGGCTGCTCCCACGTTGGGGGCATAGATATTTAAAATTGTTAGATCTTCTTGTTGGATAGACCTTGTCTAAACCTTTTAATGCTAGCTATAATCAACAATAACTTCACTTGTCTTAGACTTTCCAGAAATTAGAGTTACTGCCCCATAGGTTTGTGAGGGAAATTTGCTATATACAAATTTTTAAAAAGTAACTAATGGGTGTGCCTGAGTGGCTCAGTGGGTTAAGACTTTATCTTTGGCTCATGTCATGGTCTTGGGGTCCTGGGATCAAGCCCTGCATCAGGCTCTCTGCTCAGGAGGGAGCCTGCTTCCCCCTCTCTCTCTGCCTGCCTCTCTGCCTACTTGTGTTCTCTCTCTCTTTGTCAAATAGAAAAATAAAAATATCTTTAAAAAAGTAACTAATGACTTAGAGTCATAATAATAAACTAAACATGTGAAATAGCCAGTATGTTTCATAGAATATAAAGAGGGAGAGTAAAAACTTCAGCTGTGATGAGTGAGAAAGCCCATCGGAGAAGGAATCACTGATTTAACTGAAAGCTATATATACTTTCAAAAGCTTACAAAGGGGTAGAAAATTTTCAAGATTTGGTGGTTACAAAAAAAATGAGAAGAAAAAAAGATGAGAAGTGAGAAGTAACAAAATCTATTTTTGCAATATACTTGCTCTCAGAAATGTTTAATTTATCATGATAAATAATATCACGCTATATTTTCATTCAGCTAATTCATAAGTATTGTCTGAAGGTTTTTCTCCGGGGAATGGGTTAAGTTTTACATTTCAGCTCATTTGTCCAAGTAGCTTATGCAGAAATCAGAAGGCTCATGACAGCAGCATAATCCTGGCACGCACTTTTATCTCCAAATATGTTTAATTTCTATAAATTCAAATAATCACTTTGACTCAGATTTTTCATTTGTAATAAAAGCTAAGCGTTTACACTTTTAATCTCAGCAGTGGTGGGTTAAGACTTCATCCCACCCAAGACAAATTCTAGGAACATTTATTCTGAACACTGACTTTAGGACACATCCAAGCTGGTGACACTAAATATCAAAGAAAATAGAACACAGGCAAAGCAATTAATTTGAAACCACTATGGTGATGAGGTAGAGGATTCATTAAAATACATTTAACCCATATTTAGTGAGCACTTAATATATGTCAGCACTGTGCCTCATTTAGAGATGAAGAGGGCAAGTGACACAAGCCCCTGCTTCAATGAGCTTACAGTTGGCTACAACATGATGTTAAAACAGTGAAAGGGCATGGGTTCAAGACTATACATTTGGTTGCAATCCATGCTTTAGCTAACCCACCAGAACTCTTCTAGAAATAAGAGTACCATTGATTACAAAGTGACATCTAAGTTACAATGTAGTTTGTTACGTTTACAGAGATCATTTTTTACGTTTTTTTTTAAATTTCTTTTCAGTGTACCAGAATACATTGTTTATGCACCACACCTAGTGCTCCACGCAATATGTGCCCGCCATAACACCCCCCACCAGGCTTACCCAACTTCCCGCCCCCTGACCCTTCAAAACCCTCAGATCAGTCTCTCATGGTTCATCTCCCCTTCCAATTTTCCCCAACTCCCTTCTCCTCTCCATCTCCCATGTCCTCTGTGTTATTTCTTATGCTCCATAAATAAGTGAAACCATATGATAATTGACTCTGTCTGCTTGACTGATTTCACTCAGCATAATCTCTTCCAGTTCCGTCCATGCTGATACAAAAGTTGGGTATTCATCCTTTCTGATGGAGGCATAATACTCCATAGTGTATATGGACCACATCTTCCTTATCCATTTGTCCATTGAAGGACATCTTGGTTCTTTCCACAGTTTGGTGACCGTGGTCATTGCTGCTATGAACATTGGGGTACAGATGGCCCTTCTTTTCACTGCATCTGTATCTTTGGGGTAAATACCCAGTAGTGCAATTGCAGGGTCATAGGGAAGCTCTATTTTTAATTTCTTAAGGAATCTCCACACTGTTCTCCAAAGTGGCTGCACCAAATTGCATTCCCACCAACAGTGCAAGAGGGTTCCCCTTTACCACATCCTCTCTAACACATGTTTACTGTCTTCTTAATTTTGGCTATTCTAACTGGTGTAAGATGGTATCTCAATGTGCTTTTGATTTGAATCTCCCTGATGGCTAGTGATGATGAACATTTTTTCATGTGTCTGGTAGCCGTTTGTATGTCTTCATTGGAGAAGCGTTTGTTCATGTCTTCTGCCCATTTTTTTATATGATTGTCTGTTTTGTGTGTGTTGAGTTTGAGAAGTTCTTTATAGACCGTGGATATTAGCCTTTTGTCTGTACTGTCATTTGCAAATATCTTCTCCCATTCCATGGGTTGCCTCTTTGTTTTGTTGACTATTTCCTTTCCTGTGCAGAAGCTTTTGATCTTGATGAAGTCCCCAAAATGCATTTTTGTTTTTGTTTCCTTTGCCTTTGGAAACATATCTTGAAAGAAGTTGCTGTGACCGATATTGAAGAGATTACTGCCTATGTTCTCCTACAGAGGTCATTTTAAATACAATGGCAGAGGAAACAGATTCACATATGAATGAGTCTGACTCCTTATTAAGTTTGGCACATGATAATTCAAAAATCAATCATATTTTTTCTAGGTCTGGTTAAAAAAATCAATTCTGCCACTGAGGCGATCTAATATGCTAAAATGAATATTGGGCTAGGTGACAGGGGTGTGGCTGTCTTGTTGGTTGTGGTGCTACTTTGATTCACTCAGTGATTTGGAGCAGTATTATTTAGTCTGAATTTCAGTTTTTTTCACCTGAAAAATAATAAGGGTTTGGTATAAGAACTCTGACCTTTCTTCTATTCAAAAATTTCATAAATCTTGAGATTTTCCATATTATTCTATATCTCAATGTCCTCTTCTGTTTAGGAATTCTTTAAGTATTTGCAACCCCGGTAATCTAACAGTAGTATTTTTTATGTAGTCCTTTCATATTTATAGAGACTAGTATATGTTCAATTTGAGAATATAGCTATGGAATTCTGAGACTGGTCTTTTCATATCTCCCACTGAGTAAGATTAAAAAACAGAGGTTCTTTTAAAAAGGTAAAGAAAATATTTTTTAATACATAAATGACTGTCTTGCCTCATCAGTAATATAATAAGCAACTGGGGGTCAGGGACCGTGGCTTTTACTTCCTTTTATTCTCCACAGTGATAAGTACACTAATGGAAGTAAACAAATCTTTGTAAAGTATGAGCTATTTAATAACATAAAGAGTTACTAAAGATAACCCTAATAGAGGAGTAGAAGATGCCTGAACCCTTAATGAAATGAAATTACTTTTTAAATAAACACCTACTGCCTACCTCCAATATGCCAGAAGACTGTTATTATGATGTCCTTGGTCTTCACTCAACAGTTGGAAATACTTTCACCAAAGCCTTTAATGCATTTCAAAACTGATTTTTAAGGAATGGACCTAAGGAGCAAATCTAAGTCAGATCTTGCACTATCTATTATTCTTTTGTTTTTAGGAATCTGGTTGGTAGAATTTATTAGGAACAGATAAATTCTGTTCTGACTTTGAAATCTTTTCAATCTCATAAACCCTGAAAATGTGTTTGTTGATTCAGCTCAACAAGGTATGTTCATTGTTATGTTATGTTATCAACTTGTATGTATGATCATGTCTAGAGAGTAAAACCCTATTGTGCAATTACCTTTGGGGTGCAAGAAGCTGAGTGTTGAGGTGGAAGCTTCACCTAGGGCTTCTAGGAAAACCAGATTAAGGTTATATGTCATTGTCTTCTTCCAACGTATGCCTAATTCTCATTATAAAATGTAGAACAAAAACAGTGCTTATTTCCACAAGAGATTCAAGCTCATTTTTTTAGCAAAATATGTGTCAATTTGGAGATTAAAGGAGAAATTCAACATACACTGGAAAAGCATTGTTCAACCTGTTAAATGCAGATCTGTTTAAATTCCAAGTGACCTTTTGCACCTGAACTTGCCAATCCACATGATGCCATGATTAAATTTTATAAAGAGTTCAATTTAAATACTACATTAATGCAACATTAAGGCTGACATTTTTAATCATTAATAGTTCTAAGCCAAATAATTCAGAGTTACCTTTCACAGCCACTGTCACCGAGGCAAATTTATACCTCACTTATTTTTATAATAAATTCAGCACGAAAATTGAACATATGCACACAAACCAAAACAGTTTTTCTCCTCAAGAAGCATGTAATTACCAGGGCTTTTCAAATACAGTACAAAGCAAAAGGACAATTTCACATTTATCAAGTTCATTTGATGAACACAGATGAATCCAGATAGCTGACATGTGGGAACCTGATTTCATTTCTTAAACTTACCAAATAATTAATAACATTTTCTGTATTTTACTATGCCAGAATTACTTAGCTACAGTGACAGAGGTTAACTATCTCATGTTTTGGTTAATTTACATTTGACTGGATAAGGTAGTAAGACAGGTTTTTATGTGGAAATAGAAATGATTTGTATATGCCTATAACCTATTTTTGAAAGCATTAGCTACAGAATATTGAGACTACAGGGTGATTAGTTTCTCAGTTCTTACCAACTGATCATGAATTAATTTTTGAGTTGTTTGAAACAATCCAATTTCAGTAAATTTATGGAATGATATTGTTTGTTTAGCCATGATCCATTTTCCTTATAGTTCTTCCTAAATAGTTTCTGATTTTTTTAATGTTTTCCTTCTCCAAGTAGTCTACATGCTTTACACCTGTGCTATGAATGTAGTAGCCACTAGCTACATGTAGCTATTAAATTTAAATTGACTAAAATTGAAAAAAATAAAAGACATTATGCACATTTCACATGCTTGATAGCCACATATGGTTAGTAGTTGTCACACTAAGCAGCACGGATATATAGAACATTTCCATCATTGCAGAACATTCTATTGACAGTGGTAAGTTTGGATTTTAATGCTAGCTCCAAGGGGGTGGGAACTAGATTGAATTAAATCTCTCTCTCTCTCTCTCTCTCTCTCACACACACACACACACACACACACACACACCCCTTTCCACACCAATGTCAAGGTAAACTTTAGAATTTTTGCTAGAAATCCTGGAAAGGTAAAACTGAGTCCTTGATGACATGAGCATTCTAAACCAATAAACCCTGAAGCCTGTCCAACCTCTGGACTTTCCATGTAGATATATCAATTCCCAATAATATTTAAGCCAAGTTTGGATTTTGCTTTGATTTTAATTATTGCTACATTTAGACAGTTCAGTGGTATAATCTATAAGTACTTATATAGTACACAATTTTATTATCATTGTGTTAAGCAGTGTTGAAAATTATAAACGTAAAACAGGCATGGATATACTTTCAAAGAATTTGTCCTTTATCTGTAGAAGAAAGATATATTACCTATTTAGATATTAAAATCTATAGAACAGGCTATGAGTACATTTAAATTCATAAAGAAAGGTCACTGAGGGTTGGACTGTTCATGAATATCTAAAGATTGAGGTCTGGCTTAACTCAGCCTTGAAGGATGGCATGGGTTGGCCGAGAGCAGATGAGCTCATTCTAGTCCACTCTAAGTTGGCAGTTCTGGCTAAATGGCCTGTTATGGGTAACGCTAATAGAAAGCACTACGTCTATATTCATTACCAGTTCAAATTTCAAAAATATGTAATGTGTGCTATAATTATTCACCGTCATATTAAAGGTGAATGTGTCATTAAATATGAAAGCAGAAAGAGAATCAAGGTTCAGAAGTGGAGAAAATGCAAATAATTTCTTCCCCCTCCCCCACTGTCACAAATCTATCCATGGTGACAAGCATATACAGTAATAGCAGCAGTATTAACACTAATGATAATACCACTACTATTAAAAATATAATAAAAACATTTTAAAATAGTTCTCAGTGCTTAACAAGTCTTATTTATGATAAATATTCATAGTAAAATATTGCAGATGTGGAGGCTGAGACTCAGAGTTTAGTAAATTGCTAGAGACCACACATTTAGAAAGTGATAGAGTCAAAGTTTCAGCCCATATTTGTCTGACACCAAAGCAAATACATTGAACTATTATGTTATAAAAATGCAGTTATTTCATTTTTTGTTATAAAAGTTAATATGTCCACAATATGAAAAGCAACTTCATTAGTCAAAATATTAAGAGATTTGGATATTTATAGCTTTTTCCTACCAAACATATGCTTGAGTAAAGAAAATTTTACTCAGAAATACAGGTTCAAGTGTTTATATTTTGAGTCTCTAAAAGCTTACACAGTACTTTTACCTAGATCTCTGTATTGGACAGACTCTAAGGCAGCCTCAGTGATCCCAGTCTCCTATGTTGGCTTGCCTAGAAACTTACTTCTAAGTGATATGTTATAGCAAAGGTGATGGAATGTTACTTTTGGAATTAAGCTACAAGAGTTGTAAATTCTGTCTTGCTCTCCCCTACTGGCTTCAATGAAGTGAGCTGCCACATGGGGAGGCTCTCTGTCAAGAAACAAGGTTGTTTCCAGTCAAAAGTGGCAATGAAAGGAGGCCCTCAGGCCAACAACCTTCAAGAAATTTGAAGCCTAGCAACAACCACAACCTACAGCCACAGTTTGGATGATGATCCTTCCCCACTTGTATCTTCAGATGAGATCTCAGTCCTAAGTGACACTTTGATTGTAAAAGACTCTGAAGCAGAGGACCCATCTTAGTCATGTCTGTATTCCTGACCTAAGGAAACTGTGAGATAATATAGGTGTGTGTTGCTTTAACTCACTAAGTGTGTATTAACTTATTATATAATAATAGATAACTAATATCATTACCAATTTATTAGCAAAACCTGGGAAGTAGGTCAAGAAATAGTTTTATTTTTATTCAGCAAGGAGAAAACCAAGTTTCTGATAAGTTATGTTAATGAACCCAGGGTTATTTTTAATATTGTTTCCTACTCCTGTCACCAAGGCAATGCCTTGCACTAGATTTAAATGTTTAGAAAAGTGGAAGTGTATGTTTTACCTTGCCTATGGTGGAAAACATCTTATCTGTATGACCTAAAAAATAAATGCAAATGGTTTGATTTGAATATCTGATCTTGGTTTTAAATTGGTTCATCATAGACACTTATTTCAATGTCCAATCTCAGTGATCAGACATTCACATAAACACAGCTGCAAGGCTTAAAAATGGATTTTACAGATAGTCCTGATCCTTTCATTGCATTCTTCTACCTCAACACCTCAGGCAGCTAGCTATCCTCATTAGAATGGATTTAGGATCATTGTTTTAAAAAATCTAGATCATGCACCAACATAAAGTGGGTAATATGAATATATAAAGACCAAGTGATGGCAGTTTGGATGCCATATTTGTGTTGGCTATAAATAGAAATGTAAGACTGATTATTTCATATATATTTTCTTTTAGGAAACAGGATCTAGCTAAGTGATAGAGGGGAAATACATCTTTGTTAGTGGAGCAAAACTGGATAATTCACACTGAACAACATAACCTTGCAACCTAGTTTATCTGGTTTATTCATCAGTTGTGGATAATAGCTACCTAGAAAGTTCACTGGGTGATGTACTATGACAACATGCTCTAGTTATGATGGCCTAATACTATATTAGATACAGTTTGGGAATTTTACTTTTTTTCTGAGGATTTATTAGTATTAATGTCTAATATTGTGCATGCTACCAAAAAAGCATGATTGAGAGAAAGCTGGGCAATTATCTAATAAATATTATATTCTTTACATTTTTAATTTTCACACAGGCTTAATTTATGCCACTATGATTAGAATATGGCCAAAAGCTAGTGATTACAATTTGAGCTTTCAAATTGTAATTTGACAAGCCTCCTTCTGGTACCCTGTCTTAATCTGCTTCTGCCAGTAAAGGTAGGTTCCATCTCTAATCTCTCAACCCTTCAAAAAACAAAAGGGATATACAATTCCTTGAATTCTTAGTGAAACCAGAAGCAATCTATAATTACTGTCATGTGCTTGTTTGTTTTGCTACAGTGCTTGTTCATTGTTCAATTTGCCCAATTTTTAAGTGAATTTCATGTAATGACGATGAAACTTGCCCCAGATATGCATGATTAAGAGTCAATTAGTGATATGAAGGGAACTCTAGTAAGAACATTCAAGATATTCCAACCATGCCCTTGAAGACACTCTAGCACTACCTGTATGTCATGTGATAATTAATTTCACTGTTTCATTTTTCCAAATGTAAAGTGAGACAATGTGCTATGAGCCTCTGAAAAAAATATTTTTTTCAGCAATATATAGCCCTTCATAAAAAAGACTGTCTAATTTACATAGATTTAGATAGTTTGTGAGAATAGTCATTGATGTCAGTTAAAATGGATGGTCTAACCTAGTGCAACCACCTAGTGTAACTTGATTAAATTATATGAGTATTCAGAGAGACAACAATAAAGTATCTCTCATTTTTTCTACTAAGTAAAATCTTAATGTAGGAATAAATGATAATTTTTCTTCTTCATATATACTAGTATGAACTTGTGCTTTCAGTCTTAACAACCACAACAATCTGACAAAAGAATTCACATGTATGCATAGTTTGCATTTTTGTTGTTGTTGTTTGTGTGCTTATTTGTTTAAGAATAGCTAAAAGGTTATGGCTATGAGTGTCTTTTATCTATCACTAACACCTGTTCAGTGCCATGGAATGGCTTTTGAAAAGTATTCACTAGATTCTATTTTCCTAAAACCAACATTGCTCATAATGTCTCAGTAGTTTATATTTGAGCATAAAAAGCAATATAATAATAGAATTTTTTCATAAAAATTGAATAATATAAATGAAAAGAAGAGAACTGTCACAATTATATCTAGAAGCATTAGAAGGGAAAGCAATAAAACAATAAAATGGCCATTTCAATAAAGATAAATAGCACTATAGTTTTGAACTGATTCTCTGAAATAAAAGAAAACTTAGAGTTTACATCTGTATATTAAGTTGTAGTTACAAAAAGTTGTAATTACAAAAAGTATAATGATGGAACAAATTTGCAACTTCCTGATAATGCAATCAACCTATTGTCTCAAATTCCAGGATTTAGCCCAAAGTAGCTTTTTCCATTAATGAAATTAACCAAGCAATTTCTAAATGTAAGGTTTATGTATGAGCTATCCTATATTGATATTCATATATAGCTTATGTATTAATGTATATATGCATATATATAAGTGCTTAAGTTTGTAATACTTTACAGGGATGATTTCATTGGCTGAATCAGCAATTAAGTAATGTTCACTCAACTGAATTAACTATTTCCCCTAGCAATCTCCTGTGAACATGGAACTATTGATTTCCTTTTTCTCATCATTGTGAATTATATCTGAATTCTGTTAAAGAATTGCTAGGTAGGTAACCAGAAATTTCATTTTCAAAATTATTTGGAATTCTTACCATTAAAAGATATTATATATTAACTTCACAGTCTTGTGATATATATTTTACTAAACAACTTTTTCATTCAGTAATTTTGTATTTTCAGGTATGGAGTTAATCGCAATTATGCTCTTGTCTTGAATACCTATGAGTGTTCAGGAGGATAACGTATGGTAGGCTATTAGCTCCATACCATATAAACAGAGAGGATGGGACCAGTGAGTCAAGAGTCAGAATAAATGCACAGACAGGTTTTTCATACCTATCGACAATACTATCTTGGACAGTAATTCAATTATAATGGAATACTAATGGCACTGAAAAAGCATGTAACATGCTTAGAAATTTACTCTTCATTACCATGTGAAAAAATATGCTCTTTTCTTCCTGTATGACTTGTAAACACCAAAAGAAATTCTTTGGGATGAAATAGCATAAAATAATAAAAGGCTTTCTTAAATATAACTGCTTTGGGGATGAATTTCCCTGATTTAGTCTCCTTCTAGCTCTAATGGATATGCAAGGCAGGTCCCAGGAGTCTGACTAAAAGTAAAATAGAGTGAAAATTTTTATTTTCAGGGAAGTAATTTTCTCATGTAGTTTTTCATTATCTAAGAAATATTCTTTTACCTTGGTTTTCCTATTCTATCAGGTTGCATTTTTGTACTCTTTCAAAGGGGATAGAGCCCACAAATCCAGGCTAAATTTTGTCAACTGAACAACACCAAATTAGATCAAAAGCAGCTCATTTTGAAGCTTATAAATACCCCTTCATTTCCTAGACATTGTATTCCTAGAATTGTATTCAAGTACTTGGGCAAAAGTTCTATTATATATACTATAGGTATATATCTATCTATAATATACATGTAATACCTGTATATCTATAATATCTATTATATATTACAAATGTATATAGTTGCATTCATAGATGTATATATGCATACATATTTTATTTACCTATATCAGTATCTGTACCACATATATATTTCCAGAGCAGAAGAGATACCATCATAGAAAATTCTGAGGATTCAAGAAATAAGAAGGCATCAGGTTTCATAGATAATTATCTCCTAAATAACATCACAAAATATAGGCATTACTGAGGTGCTAAGTACTAAAGTAGCTTCATTGCATGGCCAAGAGCTGTTCAATCTTTCCCTTTAAATGAAGTGAGGAGATGTTGATAGAACCTAAAATAATTTTCTCACTCTTGTTTGATATACTATATGACTTGAAGGCTGCCATAGATTTGCTCAATGGACCCTGATGGATGTTTCCAGTCATTGCTTCTTTTCTAGTTGTATCAAGGCCAAGGTCCACCAGATGTCAGTACAATATAAATAATCCAAATTCTTATATTTAAACATCAAATATAGAAGACAAAAAAGAAACTGCCATAAAATAAAGCATTTCATTGAATTTTAAGAGATTCACCTATCAAACAGGAGACACTGAAAAACTGCTCAATATAATTTGCAGTATGATTTTAAAAATATTTTTTTCTCTTCCTAGAAGATTTCTGTTCATGTAATCTGATAAAGCTGGCTTTATATTTCACCTCCTTCTTCTTGTTCCATTATCATTCAATTATGGAATTACAGTTTTTGCCAGATGACTTCTTTATTCACTGGTGGTTTTATGTATTAACACTTCCACAGTATATTTTCTCTTTATTATTTTTTTTTCCTTTATAGAAAAAGAGCCAAAGCATGATGGCCATGTATTCTCTAAGAATTTTTTTATTCAATCAGTTAAACTAAAGGTAAATGTGTCTAACATATTTTGGCAATATGCTGAACTGGATGTTTACATATACTAATGAATTTTTTTCAAGTATTTTTGGAATTATCATTTTGGTTGTTGAGAAAGTTGCGAATTTACATTATTCACACACATGCACATGCACATGTATGTGTGCATGCACACACACAAACACACACACACACATTGTGCTTAATGAAAAAGATTCAGTAGGAGTGAGGGAAAAGTGTAATCAAGCCCATCTTTGCCTCTCCTTTTTCATGAAATATTTGCACAGAAAGTCCACGAGAGGGTTTGCTCTTACTGTTTAGCATATATGAATTCCCCTTCTCTCTGATTTGTTTTCTTTCTTTCCAAATGAATCCACTCAACATGGTGTGCACTCCACTTTCCCAGGCTAACATTTATGTATTAACATTATGTATTATCATACCTACTGTGGCTATTGCACAGAGGTATATAGTAACAGAATATGGGAAAGGGACCAGGTAATTTCACCTTTTATACTTGCAATTCTTTTTTTTTTTTTTAAGATTTTATTTATTTATTTTACAGACAGAGATCACAAGTAGGCAGAGAGGCAGGTACAGAGAGAGGAGGAAGCAGACTCCCTGCTGAGCAGAGAGCCAGATGCGGGGCTCAATCTCAAGACCCTGGGATCATGACCTGAGCCGAAGGCAGAGGCTTTAACCCACTGAGCTACTCAGGAGCCCCTATACTTGCAACTCTTAATGATAAGCTTTTGCCAACTTGAAAATTACCCCATCAGCAACACCTTCAGCCACAATTATATCCTTAATCTTAACACAAAAACCATCACGCTATTCCTTTAAGGAAATGGCCAAATCAGTGCTTTTATCAAATACTTAGGTAATTCTTTCATCAGCCTTTGACTATGCTTAAATCTATTTTCATATCTCTTTTCACATCAAACATTTATTTTTTTATTTAAATAAATGAAGTGCCTGCTTTTTGTGGCACATTCTGTGAATTCCATTAATCTGTAATCAGTCAAAAGAACAAATCATGTGAACAAAGAAATAAAAGAACACACTGGAACTGTTGGGATATAATTCTCTATAGGAAACAGAAAAGCTGCAGAATATGAATGTCTCAGATCAACTTGAGAGGAGCAGTTAAGTTGGTCTGAACCCAATAGAGGCAAGAAAACTCAGAGCTCAAGCACCTGAGGAATGATGATCTGGACCCTATCAGTAAAGTCAACTAAATCAGTCAAACTGCTGGCAGAATATGAAGGAAAGGCTACAAAACTCTAAACAAAATATTAGTAAATAACATTCATTAATCTACAAGGGAAAAGAGATACTGCTTTCAAACATATCTCATTTGTTCAAAGGAGAAAAACATAATTATTTAAGTAAATTTGGGGGGGTTCCCCAGGAAGACGGCACATTTATTGATGTTTGCTTAGGTCCTGCAGGCTTCTTGGTCTCACTGCTTTCAGGGAAAGGAGGCCCAGTCAAGGCTCTGGAGACTGTAGACGTGCCCCCTGCCCCCAGCCCAGACACAGTGCCATGGTGAGTTGGTACAGGATGTTGTTGGTTCCCACACCCTTTAAGTGCATGGGGGGGGGGGTCACTGTCTACCTGAGTGGTGGGGTCCTCCCACTGGAAAAGCTACTTAAATAGATTTTTAAAATATGATTTAACATTCATGATTTCAAGTAGTAAAAAATAAAAAATTAAAAAAAAAAAAAAAGGGAATTTCCTTGACCTAAAGAAAAGCAAAAACAAAACACCTATGGCAGGGATTCAAACCCTTTCCCAGGTCAGAGGAAATAAAAAGATATCTGGGATCACCATAATTCCTATTTCACTAAAATCTGCACAGAAATCATTCGATCTCATCTTCTTACCCCCACCTCCTTCTCATGCGATTTCCCCACCTTCACCACTTGCTCAGTGGGTCACTATCATCTTCCTGTCCCTTAATTCCATTGGCTGCCACTATCCATCCCAGGATTAGATGTTTATTTTGCCAACTGCAACAGAAACTGTGGGATATTTCACACCTAGGATCAAACTGGATGTATCCACAGAATTTCTAGTTTCTCCTGCTGTATCTGGAGCCATATGAAATCACAGAGTGCAGGACAGAAAATCTAGCTTCTAAAAAAAGGCTTAGAAGTTTAGAAGAGTTAATGCCCTATGTGACAATCTGACAAAGGAAGACCCAAGAGATTTCAGATAAATGCTACTGCCTTCTCTCTTGACAGAGTACTTGGTGTAAAATGCAATGATTATGTATAATATTAATGAAATATTAATGAAATTAACAGGTAGGTAGCATACTATTTTTTAAATTATTTTTTAAAGATTCGATTTATCTGTCAGAGTGAGAGAGCAAACACTCAGGGGGAATGGCAGACAGAGGGAGAAGCAGAGTCCCCGTTAAGCAAGGAGCTCCAGGTGGGACTCAATCCCAGAATGTTGGGATCATGACCTGAGCCAAAGGCAGATGTTCAACCAACTGAGCCACCTAGCCATCCCAGTAGCATATATATTTTTTTAAAAAGATATATTTATTTTATGTTAGAGAGAGAGAGAAAGAGAAAGTACGATCATGATGGGGGAGGGCAGAGGGAAAGGGAGAGGGAGAGTATCCCAAGCAGACTCCTGGCTGAGATCCGAGTCCTATGCAGGGCTGATCTCACGAACCTGAGATCCTGACCTGAGCTGAAATCAAATCAGTTTCTCAACTGACTTAGCCACCCAGGCACTCCAGGTAGTGTACTATTTTGTAATTCTTCTTCCCTCCTTTCCTGTGTCCTCTTTCTTTTCCTTCATTTTTAGGATTACATTCCCCTTCAATAAAACCAGCATATAATTACTGCCTCAGTCTCCACTTTCTAGAAAATGTCGATTAAACAAATTACAAACACTGACAAATTAGTCAGTGTTATAAGGGAAATAAATTAAATTAAATTTCTATTCAAAAATAGAAATCAAACTACCATTAATTGTCAATAAAAATTGTCTATATAAACAACATATAAGGATTTGCAGATTAAGTAGACAATTTGAAGGGTTTAGCAATGGCTTCTGAATACAAATCCAATGTGCCCAAATAACTGTTAGTAATAGAATGCATTTTGCTATATAAAGTGGAATGCTTTATGGCACTGAACATGAATGATTTGCAGTTCAAAAGTGTCTCTACATCTGAAAAATACAATGCTGTCTGAAAGAATCAAGTCACAGAAAAGCACTTCAAATATATATCCATTTGCATAACTTTCAAAGGAAGCAGAAGTACCTATCTATCCACTTATCTTAATAGATACAGGTGAGCTTGTTAATACTATCCAGAAAAGGAAGAAGAAAGATTATGACAAAATTCGGGCCAATTGTTATTTTACAGAGCAGAAGTAAAAAGGACAGGATGAGGATAGTTGTATATAGAGTGTACCAAAAAGTAATTATGTTCTATTTCTTAACCTAAGTGGTGACTACAAGAAAATTAATTTAATCCTGCTTTTAACTCTTTATATAATAGATATAATATTTTAGGATATAATTTATAGTATATAAAAACTATATAAATATATATAATACATACATTTATATAATAATGTATATACTTATATAAATATATACATATTATAGTATATAGTATAGTATACAACTATATATTATTATAGTATATAATTTATTACATACAATATATTTCACTTTAAATAATGAGTCCCATTACAGTTTTTTTTTTTTAATCCAAGTTATACCAAACCATCTTCTATATATAGTGAGTTGTAAGATTACGAGTGATGATTCAGAAATCTATTTATTTAGGTAGGCTTATCTAAATGTAAATTCTGATGCTTGGGTAGTTTTAGAAGGCACCAAGCTTAAATAACAGAGGAACTTCATCTTCAGTTGCATTTTGTTCTCATGAGCTAGCTTGGAGATCTAAGGGCTTTATTGAACTCTTATTTCCCCAATCTCTGGAAAAATGTGTTTTTTGTGCAAAATAACCAATATATAAACTCTTAGTGCAAAACTCATATATCTATCTTGGACTCTCTGCTTATGGTATAGCAGTGAAAAGGTGTAAAGTATTATATTCTTGAAGTTTTATTTGAATATATGATGTCCCTAAAATATGAGAGCCTTTGAAAGAGTAAAAAAATAGTATGTGCCTAAGGGGGGAAATTCAGGATTTGAAGCTGGCACTACATAAGGATAGATTTTTGTTGGAATTTTCCACTTTGATATTTAATATTTGATATTATTATAGATATTATGTATATTCTTGATACTTAATATTTGATATTATAGATGATACCTTTATTTAATCTCTTAAAAGGTTTGTTGATAACTTTGTGTCATCTGCATGGGAGATGATTTCAAGAACTTGCATATGGCATGGCAAATAATTCAAAGCCTACCACAACTGACAGAAGTATCTATCAATTTATCGAGTACATATTTATTGAGTACATAAAGTAGATGACTGCCACAAAAGAAAATAAAGGGAGAAAGTAAGTTAACAATGGACAATATGCAAGTGCATTCTATAAAGTGACAGTGCCTGAACTCAGCCAAAGGCTTTGTCATAGCCTTGTCTTAAAGGCAGACCCAAGTGTCTTTACATTTCTGATTTTCTTATTGTACCACATTGTTCACTCAAATCAGGCTTTTCCTTGATGTTATATGATTTCTCAGAATGGCATAAGCTTGCAGGTCTTAAGAAAAATCACTCCCATCTAGATCAAATGGATCTTCCAACATGTTTTTAGTTTTATTTTTCCCCAACAAAACAAAACAAATACTTTTAACTTCCCTATAACCTGAAAAGTTAGATCACAGAGTGGAAATTTTCCATTTAAGAAGTAACAGGCAGGGGTGCCTGAGTGGCTCAGAAAATTAAAACTCTGCCTTCAGCTCAGGTCATGATCTCAGGGTCCTGGGATCCAGCCCCGCATCGGCTCTTTATTCAGCAAGGAGCCTGCTTCCCCCTCTCTCTCTGCCTGCCTCTCTTACTTGCAATCTCTTTCTCTGCCAAATAAATAAATAAAATATTAAAAAAAAATAAAGAAGTAACAGCCAAATGTATGTATTAATTGATATCTGAATTAATGTAATGGGAATGGAGAAGGAAGTTGAAGAGGGAAAAATGATTAGTAACAGAGACCTGCTGAACTGCTAAATGGTCCCTTAGGAAAAAACATACACACACTCATATTTACAATAAATAATAAAACAAACAAACAAAAAAACAGCTTCAATTAGAGTGCTATGCTAGTAGCAATGGGCACCTGATCTGTTGAAAGCTCCACTCTGCCCTTTACTCAGTGCGAACACATAATTACAACAGCCAAAATTACAGAAAAAGGGAGTGAAATGGTTCAGCTCTTGGGAGCTGAATACAAACAGCAGCTCTGACCTTTAAGTCTGTAGTGATTGAATGAGCAGTGGTTTATCCCAGTATAATAGGTTTAAAAAGATTAGTAATCAGTTTTTTAAAAGTATTATAGGTATATGAATTGAGTGATAACTTGCAATTAATAAATAAAAAGTCAAAATTGACTTTTATCCACCTGCTTGATAGGCATCTTGTCAAGAGTGTGGTATGGTTCAAAAAATTATGTGAAAGTACTAAGCTTTTCATAGTTAAGAAAAATATTTATCCATATTTCACCATTACCATTTCCTAGCAACTTTTAACAACTTGTTAAAAAGGGAAACAGCAGAATTAAATGAATACAGTCTATATATCATGAGAAGTCCATCACAGGGACTGAGAAAGCACTCTGAGTTCACGCATCCTTTTCAGGGTTAATATCTGCATGAGACAACCACCAGTAGTCACTTGACATCAAAGGACTGTAAAATGGAGAAAGGCCATCCAGGTAATCAGGCCCAGGATAATTAGTGCTGATATATTATGGGAGCAAGTATTACCAGAATGGAAAAGAATGAGGCCCCCTCCTCCTGTATAACACACATTAAGTAGGAAGTCCATGACTACAATAAGAATAAGATCATTTCTAAACAGTCAAAATCGCTGGCCAAACTCCAGGGCCAAAAGCATGTATTGATGGACACTTCACTCTCCTGATTGACAAGCTATGTAAACTTAGAAATAAAATTAAATAGTAGACAGTCTTTGGGATTCCTATTGCAAATGTTTCTTTTAACCTGAGAGCACATAGCCTGTGAGCCATAAGACTTAATAATATATATGTTACATATTAAATCTATAAAGACTAAAGTTGTCTTGATATATCAGGTTTTTTTTCCTCTTTCACCCTAAATTTGGTAAATAAAAGGCCTTTTATAAAGTGCCTTTTGGTTAATTAATGGAGAATGCCAAGAAAAAATTTTTACTTTTGTTTTTTGTTTTTTTCTTTTCCTTTTAGGAAGAAAAGGATCAAATATTTGGGTTATCTGATGGCTATTCCAGATAATTCAAAGACAGTTTTAGATAAAAGAATGTTTTATTGTTTTTTTTTTTTTAAATTCTGAATTGAAGACAGGGTTTGAGAAAGGAAGCATCAAGAATTGAGAGAAGAGGGCACCTGGATGGCTCAGTCTGTTAAGTGTCTTCCTTTGGTTCAGGTCATACTCCTAGGGTCCCAGGCTCGACCCTCACATCAGGCTCCCTGCTCAGTGGGAAGTCTGCTTCCTTTTCTACTCCTCACCCCGCTTGTGCTCTCTCTCTCAAATGAATAGAATCTTTAAAAAAAAAAAAAAAAAAGAATTGCAAGGGGAAAATATACTTGAAAGTAAGTCATAAGTTTTAAGGTTAGCAAATAATTATAGGCAATACTTTAAAAGAAAATTACAAGTAAAATGAATTATTAGGGATTTAACTTTTTTTTCAAAAATAGAGACAAAAATGATACATGAGACTGCCAAGTAGAAATGGTTAACAAAATATTTTGATAAGAAGGTCTGTGGTCGGAGTACAGAATAAACTGACCACTTCACAGAAGGAAAATTTAATTTTTTTTCCATTTATCCCCCATCCATGTAAAAATTTGGAAAAAAATATTAAATTTTCTTTATGAATAACTGCCTTAATATTCAACTAATTTTGTTAAACATTTTAAGATATTTTATTTTTTAAATTGGGTTTTTACTATTAATAAGCTTTTTAACTGATCCTAATCTACTTTTATGCATATAGCTACACATATACAAATATGTAATTACATAAGTAGATAAAATTAGAACTTTTACATTTAACTTTAAACTTAATTGACTTTATTGACATAGTAAGTGAAACTATGTATATATTATATTTAAATTGCAATCCTAATTAAATGTAACATTCTCTAAAAAAACTGCTATACCATATTCATTAAATTCTATGGATATTCATATCTTTCTGTCACTATTATGCCTAGAACATTCTCAATCATATTAATTATCACCTTTAACAAAGTAACCAACTTTTTCCTCCTGTTACACAGAAACTGGTCAGGAAACCAAGAACCATGTAGTTATTTTATTCAGAGGCATGCATTCCATATCACCTTTACAAGTTTCAAAATGGCAAAAACTCCTCCATAACCAACATTATAGAAAGTCATTTCCATACCTGCCAATTACTAGCCATTTTAAAATGTGTAAGAACTAATTTTAGTGACCAAAGCTTTATACCAAAAATATTGCTCCAAAATTCTTTATTAATTTACTAAATTAAAAATTTTCATGCTCTTAAAGTTAACTAAAAATCTATAAATTATAAATTCATTCAGTTAAACAGTTATATATGTTTATATGTGAAAACAATAACTTAAATGGCTTATAGAACCAATACAAGAATTTGGAGAGTTTAAATCAAGAAAAGTTTAATCCCTGTCTTCCATAACCTACTATACTGTGTTGGCTTTAGTTTTATGCAGTTAAACGAGTGAGAGAAAGACAAAGAATTGTCTTTAAACCATAATCATTAACTCACTTTAAATTTTCATAGATTCACATATTTATCATGGCTATTACACAAAAGTGTTCTAAATTTACAAACTCCTGTGTTCAATATTTTTAAACTTCTAAAATAATGTTTAAAATATCTCCTTATCTTGGAACTAGAGCTCTTATTTTAACCAGTGAACAAAGATATTATTCAATTATATTTTTTAGTTGAAATTTTAGCAGGAACAATTCCTTACAGAGCAAACATTTTTAAAGCTCAAGAAACAAAACCTAATTGTTCTTATTCTTTTTGAAATTCTTAACATTCTATCTCTAGAGTTTCTAGTATGCAAGAATACTGGCAGCACTTTACCTGATTTATTTCTGAAGTTTTCCAATAAATGAAAAAAAGGAAATAGAAAAATAGCAAAAGATTGAGATAGATGGATATAGAAAAATATGGAGGGGTAGAAAGAATCCATTATAGTCAAGTTAAACAATGTCTTATGGCTTTGACAATTTCACCAAACCCCAAGATTAAAAAGACATTATATTTTTACAATTTTATTTACTTGCCAGAGAGAGAGAGATGTTGGGGAGGAAGTGCACAAGCAGGGGTGCAGCAGTCAGAGGAAGAAGCAGGCCCCCCACTGAGCAATGCGCTGGATGAGGGACTTGATCCCAGGACCCAGAGATAACAACCTGAGCTGAAGGCAGATGCTTACACCCAGGCTTTCCTAAAATGACATTATTTATTAATCTAGGAATCAGAAAATTAGTATAGAACAGAAGTGTTCTTATATTAAATAAAGTCTATAAAACAAAGACAGGCAAAATCTTCTCATGTATATGAAAATGTGTATACATATTACTTTTTTTAAAATCTAAGGCATTAATTTTATTTAGTCAAAGTTTTCCCATTGTGGCCATGGAAGCTCTTGATTTTCCTTGTCTTAGACAAGAGCAACTATATGCTCCCTATGGTTTCTAAAGAGCCTGAAGATAAGGGCACCCGGGCAGCTAACTTGGTTAAGCATCTACCTTTAGCTCAGGTCATGATCCCAGGGTTCTGGGACTGAGCCAGGCATTGGGCTCCATGCTCAGCAGAGAATCTGCTTCTCCCTCTTCTTCTGCTCCCTCCTCCCCCACTTAGTGCTCTCTTTCTCTCTCTCTCTCTTTCAATAAATAAATAAACAAACACAATCTTTTTTAAAAAAATGGCTAGAGATAAAGAATCAGATATCTCAAATTCTGTATCTTATCTTCCATTGAGTTAAAAAATTCTAAGAGGGGCTCCTGGGTGGCTCAGTGGGTTAAGCCGCTGCCTTCGGCTCAGGTCAAGATCTCAGGGTCCTGAGATCGAGTCCCGCATCGGGCTCTCTGCTCGGCGGGGAGCCTGCTTCCTCCTCTCTCTCTGCCTGCCTCTCTGTCTACTTGTAATCTCTCTCTGTCAAATAAATAAATAAAATCTTTAAAAAAAAAATTCTAAGAGATGGAAGAAAGGAAGAGCAAATCATAAATAATATCACCAAAGACAAATGACATTAATTAATTGATTGGTTAAAGATTAATTAATCTTTTTCAGTGTTCAAACAAAACAAATCAATCATAGAGAACAGGATTTACTTCAGACTCTGGATGAAAGAAACTTGTGAAGAGGAGGTAGCAAAGGACCTCCAGCATTCACTAAATTCTCAAGTTCCCTGTTCAACCAGTGGGAATCTAGTCAGATGAAATCTTCATATTTTTTGGAGATCTTCCAATTAGAGCACCAGACAGAAAAAAATAAGAAGTTTTATATCTACCGTAGCAGGAAAGGTATTAGGAAAAATCAGACAGTTCTGGCACTTAAGAGAAATTTTATACATTAATTAGTTTAGAAAAGGAGAAATTTTAGAAAAGGAGAAAGAAATAGGAAATGTTGTGTATGGGGAGAGAAAGTTATGTTCCATGGATATGAGTTAACTGTCACTGGTTCTTTGAAAAGATGTTCTATGCCTAGAAAAGTGTATTTACAAAATTTGTTAAGCATTCTCAGTTTTGGAAGAAGATCACCGAAGAGTAAATCTGTAAAGTACCTTCCATGATCTCAGGTTTTGCAAGTAAATTAGCTGCAAAAAAAAATCTTAAGATTCCACACTCTCACCTTAAGAGAGAAAACCAGGAAGGTTAAATTTTTTTCCAAGGTTGTACTGCTTGCAAATGTAAAAGTAAGACTAAATTTCAGCAAGGAAGCCAGGGAAAAAGTGTTCAAGATAAACTTAACTGAGCAGTTTCCCACCAAGTCCAAAAGCACAGGAAAGCAGGAGGAAGGCGTGTGTTATAGGACAGGAGACTGTGAGAAGTTACATTATCCATACAAAAGAAAACACACATCAGTACAAATTGGACTACATTACTACCCTAGTGAAATTAGAGTAGTGATGTTGACTAAAGCAAAACTATGATCAGATATTCTCCTAGGACATATCTATCCATTCACATCCAATAGTTTTCATAAATTATTTACAAAAAGTTACCTGGAATCCAGCTATTATTCTTCTGCTATTTATGAAAACAGATATGTAGTTCTAAAAATAGACATGTTCTGAAAACAGATATGTAGGTTCTGAAAACAGACTTGTTCAACCCTAGGACAGTTTCATAGAAAGGTCAACAAGCTTGGATCCAATGTCCCAAAAGATCTGACAACAGAAATTAAAAAGGGGAAATTTAGAAGGGAGTGTATCAGCAAAGTAGGAAAGGGTCAAGTCTAATCTGACAGGAACTTTGAGTGCCTTGGTGTTAGGGGCTGATTCATCTCCTCCCAAAACTCAAATGTTGAAACCATAACACCCAGGATACTCAGAATGTGGCCACTCTTAGAGAAAGGGTCTTTACGGAAGTGGTTAAGTTAAAAATGAGGCCATTAGAGTGGGCCCCAAGCCAATATGGTTGGTGTCCTGATCAATGTGGACAAATGAGAGAGGCACTAGGGATGCCTGTGCACAGAGGAAAGACCATGTGGGGACACAGTAAGAAGGTAGGAATCTTGCAAGCCAGGAAGAGAGGTCATGGGAAGTCCTCTAGAGAGGTCTCTGGAGAGGCCAAACCTGCTGACACCTTGATCTTGGACTGCTGGCTTCCAGTACTGTAAGAAAATAAATTTCTGGTATTTGAGCCACCAGCTGTGGCATTTTGTTATTATGCACTAATATATTGGGTAACTCAGATACTAAATCAGCATTAAGACTCTCTTTCATTTCCTAGACCACACCCAAGAAATCTTGTATATAAAATTTGAGGAAAAGTCTAAGAAATCTGAGAATTTATAAGCACCCAGTGTGAGTCTGATGTTGGAATACTAAGAACACACTTTTCAAGATACACTTCCATGAATGTGTGTGGGGAATATTTGCATCTAGGAAAACCATGTATGCAGATATTATCTGATCAGTTTAAGGCATGTGTAAGAGAATCTTGAGTATTGGGTTGCCTTTGTACTTTTCCTTTAAAATTACAAATGCCCAGAGTGTTCCAGATACATTTCTTCATGATTGGGTGATGCCCTGTTTGGTTCATTTAATAAACTGATACATTGCACTGGCTAATATTACCCAAGAACAGTTTAAGATCAAATGTCGTTCATGCTGGGATTTCCGTCCAGTTTACTTACAGGATGTTTATCATTATGGTACCAGTATGGCTGGTTTCATAGTTATAGGTCCTACTCAGTCACTGTGCTCTTGGAAGGGTTATATCCTTCTAAGGTTTAAGGCTCTGCCATTGCCATATTGAAATACTTCATCATTTTTTTTTAACAAAGAGATTGCTTTTTCGTTTTGCATTGGGCCCTGCAAATTATGTACCTTGTTTGGGTATCAAAGCAAGTTTATGACTTATTAGAAAGACTTCTATACCACCCTTGGGTTTATGTTTTCTGCCTCAGAAATACTCAGAGTTGAATAAAAATCCCATGGTAGGAGTCATTTTCCATGTTGCACTATCACTAATGACACAGAAAATGTAGCTGAAAAGTTATACTCATCCTTTTTGTGTATTTTCACTTAATACTTTAATCTGTACCTACCCCACACTAAAGTATATAAGAATCCCTGGGGAGTATATAGTTTTACAAATAATCAGGTGAATCTAGTATGCCTTTATTTCTTATTCTTTATTTGCCAACTACTTTTGAACTCTTTAATAATAGGTTTACAGCACAGTTCACTTCTCATACCTGAATGTACTAAGAAAATGTACTAAGAAATGTTAAATGTATTAAGAAAATGTACTAAGAAAAACCATACTAGGAGTGTCATTCCTACATTTCTAGCTACAGAACTTCGTTTATCCTTTGTTTTACTTTCAGTATTAAGTATAATCATAGAAAATAAGATTATTTTTCTTTTCAAAATGATATGTTTAGAGAAGAATTAGAGTCGCTCTTTAAACAGTCCTCGATCCTCTTCTATTCCTTCTCACTTCACACTTGTTACACTCAAAGAAACCAAATTATATATGATAATTTAGAGAAAATTACCTCCTATAAATTCATATTCTATAGATTCAATTCCAGAAAACTGATTAAAACTTAAATATGGATTAGAATGTGTATGTAACAATGAGAATTACAATATCTAAAATATATATTTATCCTCATTAAATGCCAGGCATTTTTCTAAGAGCTGTATGTATATCAACTCCTTTGATTTTCAAAAAAAACTGTATTCGGTAGGTGTTATCAGACATTTTAGATGATGAAACCAGGTCACAAAGAAGTATAGTCATTTGTCCTGGCATCTAAGATTATTCATTATACATAGGAGATACTTAAACCATAATGATATGTAGAATACAAATAGAAATTTTCAAATACTTCTCTTTGTGTTTTAATCAATAAAACTACTCACTTGTTTATATACTTTGGGGATTACCTATAAATCCCCACAGTAGTAACATATGGGAGATCTAAGTAGCAAGATCCAAGCAACATTTCCAGAAATTTTGTGTTAATATATATTTTTTATAGTTTGCTGAATAAATGTGTTCTATGGGCCATTATTCCTCAACATGGATTATTAGCATTCAGTGGATGTTTGAAATAAAGGACCATTTGGAAAATGTATGAAATACCTGCATTGTGGTCCTTCAAATACGCTAATACCCCTCATAAGGAACAATTCTCAAAACATCAGGCTGAATGTAAATTACCTCAGATTCATGAGCTTAACACTTATGCTGCTGTTGTAATTGAGCAGTATATGGTTGCAATTATGAAAAACAAAGTGTGTGTGTGGCTTTGTCCTAGAAGGAATACTTTATTCACTGTATCATTAGATATAGTGGAAGAAGATGAGAGCTAAGAGACTCCCCAGGCAGAATATCCAGGAGGCCTGGACCCTGAAATCCTTTATATCAGTTATAACCTTGGACATAATGGAAGTAAAGTGAGGTATTATCTCCTCCCTCCTATTTCTTGTGTACACGGAGGCATCACTACTTGCCTTAAAAATATGCTTTTGTTACCTGAGATTCAAAAGACCTAAGTCAAAGATAGAAAATCATTTATTCACTTGGTCAACAAATATTTACTGAGTACCTACTCTGTGCCAGTACTGTTCTAGGGCTCTGGGGATGTAGCTAGCAATAAATCAAAGAGACAAAAATCAGTGTTCTCAGAGAACTTATATCAGTTCTGACTGGTTGGAGTGAGTGCCTGGAGTGCTGTGTTAGGAAAAATCCTAAAGCTAGGGGCGTCTGGGTGGCTCAGTGGGTTAAGCTGCTGCTTTTGGCTCAGGTCATGATCTCAGGGTCCTGGGATCGAGTCCCGCATCAGGATCTCTGCTCAGCAGGGAGCCTGCTTCCCTCTCTCTCTCTCTCTCTGCCTACTTGTGATCTCTCTCTGTCAAATAAATAAATAAAATCTTTAAAAAAAAAATCCTAAAGCTACTTTAGCTCTTCAGAGGGGATAAGCAGACTTTTACATACAGAGATTTTTGGAGTTGTTGGTTCATAACACAAGAGGAGGCATTTGGGAGATTTGGAATAAAATTTGCTGTGTTTGTTAGCTTAATGACCAGCAAATGCAGTAGCTGTATATTCTAATCACTCCTTCCAAACATCAGTGCATTCTATCTTACTCGGTTGTGTGTACAAATGAGCTATCTTTCCTCTTCTGAATATTGTAATCCAGACACTAACAATGTTAAACAGCACTAAATAAATGCTTATATATGAATCACCTGTCCAAAGTCTTAATCTGAATTAGTGCATTTAATTTTAAA
This sequence comes from Mustela putorius furo, assembly GCF_011764305.1. Taxonomy (NCBI): domain Eukaryota; kingdom Metazoa; phylum Chordata; class Mammalia; order Carnivora; family Mustelidae; genus Mustela; species Mustela putorius. The sequence goes on from NW_025421987.1 coordinate 29,989,578, forward strand.
ATAATTCAGTGGAGTAGATACATGTCCCATGATTACCCTCATTTTAGAGACAAAGAAACAGGTTCAGAAAGGTTGTGTAGGGGCGCCTGGGTGGCTCAGTGGGTTAAGCCACTGCCTTCGGCCCAGGTCATGATCTCGGGGTCCTGAGATCGAGTCCCGCATCAGGCTTTCTGCTCAGCAGGGAGCCTGCTTCTCTCTCTCTGTCTCTCTCTCTCTCTCTCTCTGTGCCTGCCTCTCTACTTGTGATCTCTCTCTGTCAAATAAATAAATAAATCTTAAAAAAAAAGAAAGGTTGTGTAATTTGCCCAGATTTGTAGTACCAAGAGAAAAAAATCAAGATTTGAACCAGACAATGCCCTCTTCTGCTTTCAGAGTCTACTATCTAAACCCTATGCATATGCACTGTACTTGCTTACTTCTATTTAGTTTGCAATATCTTCATGCCTCTTGGTGCTGATCAAAATGAAGAGAAGGAATAAAAAGGAAAAAAAAGCAATGAAATAGTTTAATCTGTTAAACAAATATTTATTTTGTGCCTACCATATTGTGCTTGGGATAAACAAACAAAAAAACCCTACATTCCTATTTGTAAGATATATCATCCTGGTGATCAAAACAAGTAAAGAGATAAGTGATAATTTTAGGTAGTAAAAAGTGCAGTGAATAAAAATAAGCCACTATAAGAGTATTGAGTATAACAGTTGGTGGGAGAAGGCCTTTCTGAGAGATGCTGAATGAAGTAAGGAAGCAAGTCATGAATGTCTGCTGGAATTCTTGACAGAAGGAAGAGCAGGTACAAAGGCTATAAGGAATAATAAGGAATAATAAAAAAGACATTTTGCAGAGGGGAGACAGAGCAGACTGATGGAACTTTATGTCAAATACGTAGCCAAGAGCTACACAACCTCCAGGGCTTGTAGGGCATGATAACACTGAATCTTATTCACATGTCAAACAAAAGTCTACAGCAGGGAACAAAAAGGCCTCTTCTATGAAACGGTGGAACTTAACAAAGAAAATTGCTGGTGTGAAATGCTGTAGTCATGTATGGAAGAATAAAAGTCTTTATCGACAGATTCTGGAGCTGGGAGTTAACTTTCCAGGTCCCCTTGTGACTCTGTAATCTGGTCTCCTAATCAGGGATTGTACAGTCTTACTGGCTGAGAACTTCAGCCAAGGAGTCTACTTCAGGTTCATCACATGGGCCATGTGTGTGAAAGACAAAAAAGTAGACAGGTTAAATTTGTACATGACTAATTATAGAAGTGTAAATTCTAGCAATCCTTGTTAAAGTATTCATATATTTCACACAGTCTTTGTAAGCCTCTCTTTTTTTTTTTTTTCCCATAAAGAACACTTGTCCTCATTACCTGAACATGTGGGTAAGATTTTGGACATAATTATGAATTGTGATGACTATGCATATCTGTCCCCAAAAGGCAGGCAATAAAATACTCCATTTCACTGTGATCTGTGAATGCCAAAGACAACTAGAAAGCAGAATATTTACCTTTAAAATGGTTATAGATTGAGTTACAATAAAAATTTTGAAAACTGTCAGCATTTCCTTTGTATATATTGGCATTCTGGGGAGTATTCCTAAGAAATCATAAGAAGAAATATGCTACCTCAGTCCTACCCTGGTAAGTGTTTTTTTATAATGACATCAAAAATTTTAAAGATATAATCCTAACCTCTACTCATTAGAAAGGATCTTTAAAATCATATAACACAGCTCCATGCTCTATTGAACTTGGAATTATAAATAACTATTAACTCACTGAATTTTTATCTAAAAACAACTAAGAAAACAGTACTTATTGTCAGAGAGACCTTAGCCAGTTCAAAGACCTTAGCGACTTACTGTTTCATCTGAGTATTTCCTGTGATTGGTAGAGTGGTTTACTAGCTGCACAGAAGTTATTATCTTGCCACTGTTCATAATGCTTAGATTGAGGCCACATCAGCAGTTTTACTCTACACTTTTTTTTTTCAGAGTTTTATACTGCTATAGTCAAACAAAAGGATATTGGGTAAGTAAAGAGCTTCCAAAATCTTAGGGAAGAAATCATGACTCCAGATCCTTATTTCCTCTCTCCAGACATCTAACACAAGAGAGCAAAAGCAGCAGTAAATTACCAACCAATCTTTGGATACCAATAAAGGAAGCATAAAATCTGACTGCTTATATAGTCCACAAATACAAATCTGCCTTCATATTTAAAGTTATGAATTATTTGTAGCAACAGAAAAATATTTCTCTTAGTTGGTTGGATGTATTCAGTCACCAAAGCAAAGCTAATGAAGAATGTCTAGGGTTTGTATTTCATAAGTTCTTCATTGCCGAGTCTTATGTGAGATGTATGGTTTTTTTATGGTATCCTTCACTCCTCTTCCATGGTAAAATGTAGCCATAAGAGAGGTTTTTGTTACAGGTAATGCCATGCAGGGAAGGAAAAGAAAACAATAAAAATAATCTCCTTATTGACCATGGCAATAATTGCCTTTACCATATCACCATCATAACTGATAAAAATTCCTCAAATAAAGCAGAAAGCCCCCATGCATGTATAATAGTTCAAAGTATATCATGAAGTGAAACAGAAGCAAACACCTTTATCACCCCAGATAATGACTAATTTGTACCGAAAGGTATAAAACCCATTTTGCCAAGTGAAACCACAAGTCTTTTTTTTTTTTTTTTTTTTTTTTTTTTTTTTTAATAGGATGAGGACATTTTCCCACTATGTATCTACAATCTGGCCTGTGATGAAACATTTAAAGTCAAGAGAAGATCAATATAAGGAGAAGAGAAATGTGAAATGGACTAGAACCTCTTATTTATTCTGTCTCTAAAAATGGAAATGCTACATGCCTCCATCATATCAGATAGATTAAGCAGAATATGCTCCCACAAAAGGCCTTGTACAAAGTGCTGCATAAAGAACACCAATGCCAACGTAGGTCACTTTAGAAGCTTATGCCATATACAGTTGATTCTCATTGTTTGAGTAGTTATGTTCTATAGAGTTGCCTGCAATGTTAGTGAATACTGAATCACTGCCCCTGGGGAAAATACAGGGTTAGATACTTGTGATCCTCTAGTCATAAAGTTTTCATCAACTAATCAATAAAAAAACATTTTATGTATGTTTCTGTTTAAAAGACATGTCATTTTTACATACTATTGATCATTAACATTGAACTCACAGCCAACAGCACTACAGCTCAAGCCTAAGTAGAAAGCTTATCTTACATGTATAATTTTTCTATAAGGTACCTCAGACTCTGTGAACGTTGGAAAATGGGACTTCATTGACTTCACTTTAAAGTGCCCATTTTATTTATTATTTATTTATTTAAGAAAGAGAGAATGTGAGCAGGGGTGGGAGAGAAGAGGGAGAAGAGAGAGAGAGAGAGAATCCCAAGCAGATTCTGTTGTGTGTAGAGCCCAGTCCCACAATCCTGAAATCACAACCTGAGCCAAAATCAAGAGTCAGATGCTTAACAAATGGAACCACCTAGGTGCTCCTGAAGTGTCCATTTTAAATATACAGATCATGTACACCATCCTCTCAGGCTATTTTTTAAATAAATATAAATCCAGTTGACTAAAAACAAACAAAAATTTACCATATTGCATATACCCAAAGGATACATAGTGATGGAAAAGGGCACATACATTCCAATGTTTATAGCAGCAATGTCTGCAATACACAAAATAACAAAAGAACCCAGATGTTCATTGACAGCTGAATAGATAAAGAAGATGTGGCATGCATATATATATATATATATATATATATATATATATATCTCAGCCAATAAAAAGAAGGAAATCTTGCCATTTGCAATGATGTGGATGGAACTAGAGGATATTATAAATACCCTCTAGTGGGTATTTATGAAGTAAGTCAGTCGAGAAAGACAAATACCATATGATTTCACACACATGTGGAATTTAAGAAACAAAACAGATGAACATAGGGGATGGGAAGGAAAAATAAAGTAAGATGGAAACAGAAAGGGAGACTAACCATACAAGGCTTTTTTTTTAAATTTTTGTTTATTTATTTGACAGACAGAAATCACAAGGAGGCAGAGAGGCAGGCAGAGAGAGAGGAGGAAGCAGGCTACCTGCTGAGCAGAGAGCCCCATGCGGGGCTTGATCCCAGGACCCTGGGATCATGACCTGAGCCGAAGGCAGAGGCTTTAACCCACTGAGCCACCCAGGTGCCCCTAACCATAAGAGACTCTTAATTCTAGGAAACAAACTGAGGGTTGTTGGAGGGGAGGTGGGTGGGGGTTGGGATAACTAATTGATGGGCATTAAGGAAGGCATTGATGGAATGACTATGGGCATTGATGGAATGACTACTGGCATTATATGCAACTGATAAATCATGAAATTCTACCTCTCAAACTGATAATATGTTATATGTTAATTAAACTGAATTTACGTAAAAGTTTTTTTAAAACAAAAAAATAATAATGGTACCATATCCACATACCTCCAATAATGTATACATATGTATATATCTTTTTAAAAATAACAATTTGTTTTCTGCCTCCAAAAATCTTTCTCAATATGTCTTCTGAGTTAAATCTCCTAATTGTAAGGCATGATGGAGATTGTATAGAATAACTGAAACTACAGTTTGTGCTAGATATGTAATCAGTTAGGAAAGTAAAAGTTTGATTTTGATGAAATCATATTCCTTGGTACTTGGGGACAGGTGAGTGGAGGAACTATAGATATCTCTTCAACAATTTTGCTTATTTTGGTCAAAGCTACCCTAAATAAAATGATGTACTATATAAATAGTAACTTTTTCCTCAGTCTTTTGTAAAGTGATAATAAAAAAAAAAACTTTAGAAAAATGTTGCTATTTTTAAAGTGACCTGAATGTGTGTTCTAAGTAAAAATAATGTGTTTCCTATAGAAACATAGTTTCAGGATAAAATCCCTACCTCCTTGCTCCCACTAGATTTCTACCCCTAAAAATAACATAAAAATTCTGAATAGTTCATGAATTGTCAGAAATTATGAGAGAAACTGTGTTCGTTTTCAAAGGGAGTGAGCAACCAAAGGTTTCCTTTAGCCAGAAGCATGTGATAAATTACAAACCATGATGTGATTTTTAAATAAGCTATTCAAAAATATATTACAATGTGTATCATAGCCTGAGGAAGTGTTATTTGATGGAACATCCTAAGTACATATTTAAGTCATGAAAGAGAAACAGCTTTTGTCAAGTAAATAAAGCAGCCTCTACCACCTCATGCATCCAATTACCACAAAAGAATAAAAAGGAAATGAGCAAATTAAATAGAAATAATTATACTCTCAGTTGGGAATTCAAGGTCATAGACAGAACTCTATCCTACTTTGAAAGGGAACAACCAGCTGACTTTCTACTGAGAGTGGCTCACATTGAGAGTCAGGGCATCTTTAATATGGATGAGGCCCTCTAGAGTTTGTTGGACAAAACCATTACATGACTCCAATCAGGATATTTGGTTTCTATACATAAGCTGCACATTTGCTTAGGGCAGGAAGAAGTCACATTATAAAAACAACCAACTAGGCAAGAACAAATGCTTGGCGTTATAAATAATAAGATTAAATCTCAACCAAAATGTATTTCTGATATGTAATATTAGTCTGACATTAAATTCAATTTGCATTAAGTAATAAATAACATTTCTTAAACACCAACATCCCTTTATCATTTATATCAATGCCAACAATAAATATCTAGTGCTATATGAGGGAACCATCTCAAGAATATTCATTTCCTTGATGGAAAACCTTGCTGTTCATAAGAAATGACAAGCTAGCTGTCAGGGTAAGCTAGCTAAAGGGAGGCTTTGGATATACAAATGAGATACTCTGGACCTTTCTATGAGAGGATTTTCTGTTCCCAAAATATTTTTGAACTACTATAACTGAGCTTCAAATCTTGCCTCTGGGAATTCATTAGGGTATCAAGAGATAATTGTTCTCCAAGAATTGTTCATTAAACGATGAGGAATCTTAGCATAATATTTGAAAACACAGAGAGGATAACCAGCTAAGACTATCATTATATGAGAGTGATACAAAACACAAATGCCTAGAGGAGAAGGGGATAGAGTTTCCCTTAAGGAGTGCATGGGCTTTTAAACTTTGCCTAGAGTTGCCTCAGAAGGATGTAAGCCCTTTTTTTCTATATATAGTGAGAAGTTGACTTGATCATACTATCAGTGTTACACCAGGGTATTCTAGGAAGAAAGAAGAAGTCCTTATAAATTTCCAAATTAAATTTTAGGAACAAAATACAATTTCACAAACATGGTTAAATTAAATTATAACCAGGTCTTATCTTCTCATTTACATTTTAATGTCTCAGGGAACTTTCCCTCTCTACTAATAACTTAGGCTGAAATCATAAGAAATTAGGCACTAGGGCAGAAATGATATCAATTCTTTTATATTCTTCTAGGATTTAAAAAAGCTAGAGCTTCTTCTACTGAAGTACAACAAATTTTATTACTTAAAAATAAAAGTCAAATCTATCTCTGCAAAATTCTTTACTCTTACCTACTTAATGCAACTCTAGCCTTATCTGTAATGAGAGCAAATATCCATGTAAGTAGAAAGTATTCTGTGCTATATCACACATTATCTCATTTGATTGTCATAATCATCACTGAAATTGTTTAGGGACATGTTAGCATCTGAGAGAAAACAAGTCTCTAAGAGGGCAAAGGTAATTTAATTTCTAAGTAAAAAATATCTAGTACCAGAACTCAAGATTTCTGTCTTTCAGACCTGTTCCTTTTCTTCTCATCTCAGCCACCCCACTATATTATCCCATTCAGATATTTGTAAAACACCTAGATATTTTTTTAACACCACTCAATGGAGATTTTTCCATCTTTTCTTAAAAACACTTTCCTGGCTCTTTCTGCAGCCCCAAGCTATCAGTGCTCTAATATCGTTTTCCTATTGAGGTGGTGAATCAGTCATTATGAATCAAACAATAATAGTAAGGAAAAAAGATGCAAACCCCATTTAACCTTCAATGAATTCATACAATACTTGATCTGTACTCAATTGAGTCACAAGAAAGATTATAAAAATAATTTTAAAAATTCTACAAATGAAAGATTGTAAACAACAGGAAAGGAAAATTATGGTTTAAGAGTCACTCTGGGAATAGACTGGTTTATCTCTATAAACTTCCAAGCTATTAAAAATCTTTCTTCTATTTTGCTAGTTATTTAAATTCTATTTTACCAACTAAATGACAGGTAGTTGTCTATGACCACTGAAGATGGGATCAGGAACCTCATCAAGAGCAGTCTAGCTAAAGATATTTACAATCCACTAGTATTTAGAGTTGGTCCCTAACTGGTCCTGGTTATTTGCACTGCATTCCACAAACCCTCCCTAACTCAGTGTTGTACTTGTCCAAATAATTATTCTTTCAAGTGCCTGGGAAGATCATGATTATCTTCTTCCACAGCACTTGGGCATCCATCTATATGTTTATTTAACTGCTTCCTCCTTTTTCTAATAATAAAGTTTGTTAGTCAGGTCATAGATCAGAAATGAGTGAGGAAGGAGGAGGTAAGGACACTGAGATTTGGAGGGCAGTGAGCCAAATCTACATGTAATTCTCTGCTGAAGAAGAGAGATCTGGGGCAGTCAAGCAGCTGAAACTTTGGCTTAATTCTGAGCTGCTGCACACATCAAGGTGAAGGAAAACCCCAGTAATTCAAAGAATGTTGTGATATTTCTTATTGTCAAAAATCAATGTACACACACACAAACACACACAAATAGTATATGACTATAAACTGCTTGCACCATCATAGTATCTGTCTGAAAAGTACATTAACAAAATATTAACTTTATACCAGAAGCACTTGCTTCCACTTAGACTACTTTTGCAATTTCCAGAATTTCTTTTGAAGATGTCACAGTTTGTTCTTTGTTTTACTTTTACTTCACTGACAAGAATGAAAATTCAAAAAGCCTAGTTTTGAGTGATGCAAAAGGGAAATACAAAAAGTATCAGCTAAAATAAAATAAAATAGTATCAGAGTCTGTAAATAATATTAAGAAAGAACTCTGCCTTCTTTTCTTCCCCCCATCCCCAACCCTGACCCCAGAACTTACCACAGCACTGAGTCCTGGACTGGGCACAGATTAAACACTCAAAGAATACTTCATGATAAGAAATGTCTAACGGCTTCTTCTAAATGCCATTGGTATTATGCTTCTAAGTGTCCTAGGAGTCAAAGACAAGAAGAAAAGCCACCAAATTTTCACAGTAAACGAGCTTAGGACAGAAGATTCCTTAGAGACAACTGAATCTATAACATGGAGAAGATAATTATATGTAATCCCAGTATCCCTGTGGTCTCTTTAGAACCCCTATTACCTTTCGGATTGACAGATGTGTGTGTGTGTGTTCAACTTGATTGCTCTACTGTCCCATACTCAGGCCTTCATTTTCAGAGAGTAAAAAGTTAATAAAAATTTAGAGCAATATTTCAAATTTCCCTGATACTTAGTTAGTATTTTTTATAAAAGATATATTAACACACATTTTAAAAGGACATCAACTTCAGGAATGCCTGTGTGGCTCAGTCATTATGCATCTACCCTCAGCTCAGGTCATGATCCCAGGGTCCTGGGATTGAGCCCCACATCAGGCTCCCTGCTCAGGAAGCCTGCTTCTCCTTCTCCCACTCTCCCTGCTTGTGTTCCTGCTCTCTCTCTCTCTCTCTCTGTTGTATAAATAAATAAAATCTTTCAATAAAATAAAATAAAATGGCATCAACTTCAACAATCCAATGTATTTTATTGTTTTCATTTTACAGGGAAGAAAATTAGGATTCAGATGAATTAGAGAATTTAACCAATATAACCTATCAGAGCAAACTCACTCCTTACTTAATGTTGCAAATATCTTCAGTATTTGTTTTGTTTGCTTGCTTGTCACTCTAGGGAAAGAACAATGTATACTCCTCAAAATGAGAGAAATAAAGATGTATGAATTCCTTTTCTTCCTGGTATTCTTAGGAGAGAGTCGTTAAAGCAATTCAAACTGTTACAAAGTTGCCAAAAATGTACAGCATTAAAGAGAAGAGCACTGACACAGAGCATTTTGACCAAACGTAATGAATTGCTCACTTTTTATAAGGAGAGCAGAACGCTGTGATAGTACCTCCAACTCAACAACAAGCCCAGGCTTGTAGGAATTTTAATGGATAAGAAAAAGTAATATAATGTGTAGGAAAGCAAAGCATTCATCAAGTTCCTGTTGGAAGTAAACATTTTAGAACAACAGAGAACTAATTTAAGAAGCAGATAATCATTGTAGACCATAGAGATGTTTGCAAGGTATTAGAAAAGAGAATAAAATAGAACTGATGCCCTACCCTACCTCCTCCCCATAGGAGCCTTTTGTTGGTTGAGGACATATGTTTAATTCAAACAAATCCAATACTCCCAAAGACTTTGGTGGAGGACTATTTTGTTAGTACCTTAAGATGAAAGTAAAGAGAAGACTATTGGGGCACCTGGGTGGCTCAGTGGGTTAAGCCACTGCCTTCGGCTCAGGTCATGATCTCACGTCCCGGGATCAAGTCCCGCATCTGACTCTCTGCTCAGCGGGGAGCCTGCTTCCTCCTCTCTCTCTCTCTGCCTACTTGTGATCTCTCTGTCAAATAAATAAATAAAATCTTAAAAAAAAAAAAAAAAAAAAGAGAAGACTATGATAACAACATGTTTCAAAGGCTAAGGACCACTCTCACCACAAAACCAGGGTGGGAATTATCTTATCACCCCCAAATAGCTTGGTGAAAAGAAAATGTTACCACCTTTCAAGAAATATTTTATAATTCAAATATGATTCCAGCAACAAGATAAAGTTTTCAAAAATTTGTAAAGACTTCTTACTAGCTATTGGGAAAGTGAACTTCATTTAAATGACTTCAGATCTTTTTGAGAAGCATAATCTTCAGAACTATGAATAGTAAAGCCTATACTTCAGTGACATTTAATTATATACATTTGCATACACCCAGAAACAATAATAACAGGTTTCCAAAATTCATACTGAACCATGAACTATATAGCAAAAAATAATCCATAGTACATAGTAGGAGAGTAGTAGAAATTTACAGATCTCTTTTCTCAGCACTTACTATGATTTCTAATTACTTGTTTAGTGTCTATTCTCTTTAAAAAACACTAAACCCTGTCCTTGTTGGTTCACTTCTGTAATTTCAGTCCTTAGCATCAAGTCAAATGTATGATGGTTATATAATGCCTGACACATAGATGATTGCAAAATTTATATAAGGAAGAGTAAAGCAAACAAAACAGAAAAATAAAACAAACAATAATATTTTAACAGGAGTATCT